>NC_133534.1:97281636-102281636 GCF_048544455.1 Silene latifolia | reverse complement strand
GGCAAGAAAGGGAATCCCGCGATCCTCCAGTATTTCTAACACCATAGGGAGCCTACTCTTGACAAAAGCATTTAACAATTGAGGACAAAGGCACCCTAGCTTGACACAACTTGGAGGTGATTTATTGGTATCCTTCTAGACTTAGTAGTTTGAAGAAACCGTATCTATGATGGAATGTGTACCCTTAGATTGCTTCCCTTTTAGATAATTTCCACCACTTAGATGAGGAAACTGTCTATTAATTTTTGTAGATGCATCCATTACTTGATTTGTGTGCTTTAATGCTTGGATGTGTCGCCATTTTGGCAAGCCCCACCTTGCCTTGCAAGAAGGCATCCTACCTCATGGTTGTCTTGTTGTGAGTTGAAGGGGCGGAGTGAGACCCGCTAATTGTCTCACATCGGCTATATTAGTAGGTTAGTTCAAATAAAGGTCCTAGTTTCAGTCACCTCTTTACTCGGGACGAGCAAAGGTTCGGTTTGGGGATGTTTGATGTGACTCATATTTGAGCACATTTAACCCCCGAATTAACCTCGTTCCTATACTTTATAGCACTTATTTGGGTCATTTACTATCTTTAGTTTCCCGTTTTGTATATTCTTTGAGGTTTTGTCTCCTTGGTAGGGAAGGATTGCTAACCTTGCATTTACATGGCGAAATGGAGCTAAATTGATCGCATCTAATGACCAACCATCAAAGAGAAGACATCACTAGAAGGCCTATGTAGATAATAAAGTGAAATGCGCAATGATGAAAGAATCCTTGCATCCTCAACACGATCCTTGCGGATTGGTAAGGAGCAAAAAGAAGAGAAGCTGTCTATCCCAGGATCCGAGCGGATTGTCCACAATCCGGGCGTCTCCCAACACCACAATCCGGGCATCTTGTGCCTAGGACGAGTGTCCCACAGCAGCTCAAGCCGAGCGTCTCAGCCGTGATCCGCTCGGATCACAAGTCAGTACCAACCATGCCTCAGCACGGGACGAGCATCTTAACACGGGACTAGGAACACGGATATGCTCATTTCCTTCGAGAGGAGCATTTCCTCAACTTTTCTTAAGGTCTTAATAGTCATTTAAGCCCTTAGTAACCCTAATATTTGTACCTAATCTTTAGTATAAATACCCCTTTGTACTACCTAGATTAGCATCATCTCTTAATCACCTCTTTATGCTCTCTTAATCAAGTTGTAATCATCCTTTAATCTAGTAGTAATCTTATAATCAACTATTAATCAAGTTTTAATACAAATCTCAATATTAATCTTTCCTTAGTTTCTCTATTGTTTTTCATTTATTTTGGGTAATTAGAAGATTATTTGGGTTTATTTGGAGGATTGACAACCTTCCATCAATCATCAAGTACTTCTATTATTCTTTGCTTTATTATTTGGAATCATCTTCATAGATATAATTCTCTCTTAACCTTGTTTAATTATTGTTAATCACTTTCATTTATTCATCATGTTTTGCCTTGCTAGTATGATTGACAACCTTGTTAGCATGTTAAACTTGACAATGAGTAAGTAGTTACCTTAACTAGGGTTAATGGGGAATTAGGGGAAACTAACATGGGGATTGATTCATGCTTAATCTAATATGTTTTCATAATTAATTTGCTTGCTTGTTGTGATTTCAACTTATGCACATGTTATGTTTGATGAAATGCGAGCCTATGAATCCTTGCATTTTTTTACCCATCACCTATCTTTTCAATGAGGCTTGTAAACTTATACACCAACTCGAGCCTTATTAGACCATGCATATAGTTGAATAGGAAGGATTAAGTCGACTTGTAGATGTTGTACAATCTAATCGATTCGGCTCTGGGACCCAACCCTTCTTAGGGATTGTAAGCTTATACACCAACTCGATCCCATCACAACAATAATTGCTTGTTTTATAATTGAGAACATGTTTGTATGATCAACTCCTATGAATCCCCTATGAACCCATGACACCCTAGTGCTTTTAATCAATTGTTTACATCTCTTTTTAATCATGTTGCTTATTTTTATTACTTTACTTTTATATTGTTGATTAGTTTAGTTGATCTCCTGTCAGAGGAAGTTCGTGCGTCCCATGCCAAGACTTGCAAGGCGTTGGACTTCATTTAAGGATTTTAATCGTCATTTAAGCCCTTAGTTAACCTAATACTTGTACTTAGTATAAATACTCACTTGTAATAGGAGATTAGAATCAAGTTAGTAGAGTAGATTGGACTTCAATTAGCTTAATTACACTTTAATCCTTCTTTAAATATTGTTCAAGAATTCTTAGATCTAGTTGGGTAATTGAAGATTATTTGGGATTATTGGAGAATTGACAACTCTTCATCATCAATCAAGTTTTCTTCTATTATTCTTTCCATTCCAATTGTTTATCATAAGTTTCGTAGAATTTCTTTACTCTTTACTTAATCCTTATTTATTGCTTTACTTTTCCATCATGTTTATACTTGTTAAGATGATTGACACCATTATTAACATGTTTTCCATGATAATGGCTGAGTAGTTCCCTAACTAGGGTTAGTGGGAGATTAGGGGAGTTAATCATGGGGTAGATCTATACTTAATAAGTTCATATGAATGCTTGCTTGTTGTAGTTTCAACTTATGCACGTGTTATGCTTGATGAAATGCTTGATTGACAACCTAGCATGATTTTCTTATCTTTTCAACAAGACTTGTAAGACATAAACTAACTCAAGGCTTGTTAGACCATGCATATAGTTGAATAGGGAGAATTAAGTCATTATAGGTGTTGTAAAGTTGTGACCGACTCTTCTCTGAGACCCAAAACTCCCTAGGAATTGTAAGATATAAACTAACTCGATTACATTACAACAATAAATTGCTTGCATCTATGTAACTTATTTATGTGATCTCATCATGATTTCCCCTATGAACCCATGATACCCTAGTGCCTTTAATCAATTGTTTACATCCCCATTTACTTTTCTTGTTTTGATTTCCATCTGTTTACACTTCCTTTGTTAAGTAGTTTAGATTACGCTCTCAACTCAAACTAAATTGTGACTTAAAGATATAACACTAGCATTTGATAGCTTAATTCAATACCCGTCCCTTAGGATACGACCTTTACTTACCGCTCTACTAAGAGTAGTTTGTCGAGACTATAAATATCGTTTGATGGCATTGACGACAAGTCCCATCAACCTGAAATCCATTCGAATCATGGATATTGAAAGCAATAATGTACAGTTTACATTATTGAGTCGTCATGTGCATATATAAAGACTAATTTAAGCATATTCATATTGTTTTCTTATTACATCACTGCATTACTTCATATCATATAGTTTAGAACTTAGTCACATATCATATGCATACACATTATCGCTGATAATATGATCAATTAAAACAAAAGGTGTAGTATTACAAAAGTGACGAGATTATTTGAAGTGAAGATGAGAAAATCGTTATAAATGATTATCTTCGGATTATGAATTTTGAAAAGATCAGTGATTCCTATTAATTTATATTATTTGAAAACATCTATCAAGTTGATCAAGTACGATGACAACTATTTCCAAGATCGAGAAAGTTTATCACATCATGAGTTGCATTGACGTTTTACAAGTGATATAACCGTCAGAGGGGGTGTGCACGCGCTGTACTCTTTTTATTTCCTTATCCATGGTTTTGTCCCACTGGGTTTTCCATAGAAAGGTTTTAATAAGGCAGCTTATTAGTTTGCGTGTTAGAAGAATATTGTACTCTTTTTCCTTTTTTTAACAGAGAAAACAAGCACCGATGAATCTCCTTCCCCTTTAATCATGGAATTAGGTTCAAATGAGTCCTCTTAGATTAGATGAGTCCATGAGTCCCCATCTTAGCCATTAGATTAGGAGAATGAATGATCAAGATTAGAACAAATGAAGGCCCAATATTAAATCTTACAACATAAAACCCTAATCTCCCTCACCCATTATTCATTCACTCTGCCTCCCTCACTCCCACTTCTCTCTCTACCTCCATTTTTATCTCTTTCTCCTACCGCTCCCAACCACAACTCCGACCACCCACTCACCAATACCACCCCTTCACCCACATCCACCATTAAAACAAGCGATGCTGCCGCCTCCCTTCAGTGATATCCACTCCTTCACCGATATCCACCCCGACAACAACCTACCGCCGCCTCCCTTTTCTTTTCTTTTTTTCAGATCTGAAACAAATGTCCTCCGCCGCCTGCCCCTCTTCTTCCCCTGCCGCCTCTTCTCGTCGTTTGTCGCCTCCCTCCTGCTCTCCTTTTTTTCTTTTTTTTTTCCTTTTTGTGTAGTGGCTTGGTGGAGGTGTTGTGGTGGAGGTGTGTTGTGGTGGAAATGTCGTGGTGTGGTCTGTTGGCGTCGTGGGTGTGGGGGCTAGTGGCGCGATGGGTGTGGGTCAGATGGGTGGGTGGTTGGTGGGCATGGTTGTTGGTTTGATGGGTGTTTGGCGTTGTTTTCTTTTTCAAATTTAGAGTTTTTTTTTCTGATTTTGCTCCATTTTTTTATTAAAGGGGAAGGAGATTCATCGGTGTTTGTTGTTGTGTAGTTGTGGGGCTACGGTGGTCAGAAGCCGGCATGGGTGGTGTTGGTTTTCAGATCTTGTTTTTTTTCGAGATCTACGGCCTCGTGGTTTGTTGGTGGTGGTTAAGACTAATGTTACGCTGATATGGATTAAAGTTACATTCCTAAGAGAATAAAGTTTCATAAATTAGGACTAAAGTTGGCGGCGGTGGTGGTTAAGACTAAAGTTACACCGATATGGATTAAAGTTACACCGATATGGATTAAAGTTACACCCGTAAAGTACCAAAGTTACAGTAATATGGATTAAAATTACAAAATAAATGTAAATTCAAATTAATATATCCAAAATTACCATATTAGAATAAAGTTATGTCGTCAAAGGTTAACGTTGCACCCGTAAGGACATAAAGTTTCATAAATTAGGACTAAAGTTATAGAAACCGTTAAAATTACATTATTACATGAATAAAACTTTTTATATAAGAAATGGCCTAAAAAATTAAAGTTGCAATTTTTAGCATTCGAGTTTCACTTGTAAACATTAAAGTTATATTTTATAAATCAGGAAATTAAATAAATATTAGTGACAATTACATTATTAAATAAATTCAAATTTTTATATTAAAAATGGTCTAAATAAAATTAAAGTTGCAATTTTTAGCATTAAAGTTTTACTCGTAAAACATTAAAGTTATATTTATAAATCAGTGAAATTAAATAAAGATTAGTCACAATTACATTATTACATAAATTCAAGTTTTTATATTAAAAATGGCCTAAAAAAATTAAAGTTTCACTTTAAAGCATTAAAGTTGCACTCGTATACCATTAAAGTTACCACAATAAATTAAATAATATTAGTCACAATCTATATTATTTCATAAATTTAATTTTTTATATTAAAAATGGCATAAAAAAACTAAAGTTACACTTCTAAGCATTAAAGTTTCACTCGTAAAACATTAAAGTTATATTCAAAAATATATAAATTTAAATTTTTACTTACAAAATGACTTTAAAAAATTAAAGTTACAACCGTAAAGAATTAAAGTTACATTCACACATTAAAGTTTCACTTATAAAACATTAAAGTTTCAATCCAAAATTGCTTAGAAGCTTCAAATCTCAACCATCAATCTTAGAAGATCCAATGGCTTAGATTAGGACTTGGGGACTCACCATTTTAGGTGGACTCATTTGAACTTGCCTATATATATATATATATATATATATATATATATATATATATATATATATATATATATATATATATATATATATATATATATATATAAGTGGACATTGAGTTATAATAAATGATAGTATACTCTTTGTTTAGTAAAAACCTTAATCTATCTGGCTGGATATTGGTGTATGCTGAGCTCCTTTTGTGGTATCAGAGCCATGGTGGTGATAGTTAATTAGAATAATTAGATATAGTTCAACACAATGTTTCTCTAACCTTTATGAGTATAGTTAAACATTTTCTTGGCAATAAAACCACTGTTAAAAACAGTATTAGTCACGAGGTTGATATACGTCAAGATCTAGATTTACTTAATAACTGGAATGTTCCTAGAGTAAGTGCTAATACAATTTATAAACTAGGCACCTTTGAAAAATTGGGTTTAAAACAAGTAGTCAAAACTACAGAAGAAGCAGTCTCACTTAATAATGAAGAGATGTTTCTACAATTACTGACCAACCATGATTTAGAACCTTATAAAAAGTCAGACCACAAATTTATTCATATTGGCCTGGTTCAAGTGGCTTTTAAACCACTAACCTTAGAAGGTTTACCTGAGAGCTTTATAGCAGCCCTAAGAGATGGAAGAAATTTGGATTGGAAAAAAATCAATCATGGGTGTCATAAAATCAAGTCTGGCTTATGGACCAGTTTATTTTGATGTCTATCCAAATTTAACAATGTCTTTAAGTGATGATAATATATTAGATGCCTTAACATTAAACGTTAAAACACATGGTTATAACTATGCTCAAGGATCTGAAATTATTTGTATATGTTATAGAATATACTTTAAACCTTTATATACTCTGAATCCTTGTTGTAAATTGGCTGATAAACCAATTAATGAAACCATTGTCATAGAGACTAATTTTCATAAGTCTGATATAACGACTAGAAGAAGGATTAAATGGGAAAAAATATCGTTCCCTGAAAATTGGAAAATTAAAAGGGCTATGACACCTAAACCTGTTATTTACACAGATCTGTTAGATGTAACACAGACAGGTGATGTATTTGTTACTTTAAACTTTGGTAATAATCAAACTAATAGACTGCTAAGAAGAACTAGTAACAGCCCTTCTAGACTTACTAGATATAATTCTGCGAGATCTTATATATCTCCATGTGACTATATACTAGATCGCCCGAGTACATCTAGACACTCAACTTCTCAAATAAGAGAAGAAATTAGAGATGATGATTCATCTCTTGATGAACATAAGGAACCTAGAATGGATGAATTTAAACTCCATAGAGATAACATATTAAGGGGACACTCTAATGAAGAGAATGTTGAGACTATGTCTCAAATGAGTTTTAGTTTTGGTAATGGATAGAAAAACTTCTAAAATAGATTTTAGTTTCGGATCTAAAGCTAGATATGAGATTAAAGAAGAATTTAAGCTATCCAGATGGGAGATTTTCAGGACATGGTTCCTAAAAAATTTTGATGATAATCAAAAAGCAACAATACAAAATGAATTTTATGACTTTTGTACTTTTCATAACCAGATTACATATTTTGTACCTTGGTTTTGTGCTACGTATGTAGAATAATACATTTCTGTTTTAGAAAGAAATTATATTTTATCTAATGGAGATGAATTAAATGATATTTACCCTCCTTTACAATCTTTTAGGATGGAAAACTGTAATTTTATTGCCCTGGCAAAATTATTTGACAATAAAGATACTGTTATGACAGCATTTCATCTAAATGTTTTGATACAACAACAAAACTATTCAAATCTATTTTTAAAAATAGTAGGAGAACAAATTGGTTCTTTACACGAAAAAATAGATAATATCATTTCTCTTTTAAATAAAAGAACTACGTCTGAAGGAGATACTTCTTCGTCAACTTCTTATTCATCTTCTTCAGCTGTTAGTATCCAAGGTCCTCCTGTAATCAAGGACTTCGTGTTAAAACAAAAGCCAGAATGGGAGACCAAACTAACAGAACAAGTAAAACTGAGCGAACAAGTTCAAAATTTTCTTAAAGAAAAAATGGAAAGCCTATCTTTAAAAACTCTTAGTGACGATTTTACTAGTCGTTTTTATAACAACCCTGACCACAAGGAGGTCATAAAGGATGAGTTTAATAAACTTGATACAAAGTGGGCCGATAAACCTACTCAGAGATTGTATTACTATAATCGTCCTTCCCATATAGATGTTCTTCATGAAGAACAAGAATACCAGTTAAATAATAGTTACAGTGGTAAATGTATCTATGAATGGAATATCGATGGTTATACTGATAAACAAATTTATAATCAAATTCATAGAACGCTCATATATTCGACTATTTGCAAAAGTTCTGGTAATACCGATGTCAATATAGCTAAAATGATAGCTGCAGGATTCACTGGCCAACTTAAAGGTTGGTGGGACAATTATTTATCTAGCACAGGAAGGAATGCTATTCTTAGCACTACAACCAATGTTGATGGTAAAGAAAAAGAGAACGCAGTTTATACACTAGCCATAAATATTGTTGAACACTTTACAGGAAGATATTCTGACAATCATAAGAATATCAGAACTTTATTACAGAATCTTAGGTGTAAAACACTTACTGACTTTAGGTGGTATAAAGATACTTTCCTTAGCAGGGTTATGAAACTCCCCGAATTAATAGTACTCATTGGAAAGCCAAATTTGTGGATGGTTTACCCAATTTATTTGCTGAAAAGGTTAAAAAAATCCCTCAGAGGTAATATGACCTCTATTCCTTATGATAATTATACTTATGGTAAACTTACAGGCACTTGTACCCAAGAAGGCTTGAATCTCTGTAATGAGATCAAATTAAATCAACAATTAAAACGCCAGAATTTGGTTGAAAGAAACCAACTAGGTGAATTTTGTAACCAATTTGGCATGGATGTGCCAGCTTCTTCCCATAAGAAGAACAAACATTTTAATAATTCTTATAATACTTATAAAAAAAAGGAAAAAGAAATATTACTCTAAGGACAAGCTGGATAAAAAGGTTGAAAGAAAAGTCTTTAGAAAATCTTATAAGAAAAATAAAAAACCAGACAGACAGATTGTCTGTTATAAATGCAATAAGATTGGCCACTTTGCTAAAGACTGTTGGACCAAAAATAAAATTGCTAGTCTTGATATTGATAATGAAATAAAAGACAAGTTATACAAACTTTTTCTAGTTTCTGATGAGGAATTTGAAGAATCTAGTTCCAGCTCTGATAATGAGGTTAAGATTATGGATAATGATTCTTATCTCTCTGAATCCGAAAGCTCAGAATGTGAAACTTGTTTAAAGGGTAAATCTTTTGACAAAAATAACATTAATAATCATGATTTTTATAATCTAGTATCTCAGTTTGAAGAAAATCAAATAAATGTTCTCGATAATAATCAATGGGTTGAATTACTTAGAACTATCAAAGACCCTGAAATGAGGTCTAAGATAATAGATCAAATAGGCAATGAACCTAGTACTTCTAATACTGAAATTAGTTTTCGTACGGAAACAGATTACAAAGAACCTTATACTATGTCTGAAGTTTATAATCTTCCAAAAACACGACAGATAAATTCTCACCCTACTTCTGTAAAAGATATTTTATCTGAAATTGAAAATCTTAAACTAGAAATAAAAAATTTAAAGAATGAGACTAAAAGTCAAGATACCAGAATATCTAATCTTGAAATTCTTAGTCTTCTAGACCAAGCTCCCAAGAATAAAGAGACTCAAGAAAGTCAGATAAATTCTGAAAGTGCTAATAAGAATCCAGACATACCTGACAAAATTGTTGGAAGTAAACAGACTGTGAACTCTCTAAATCTTAATAATGAATTTCTTCAAACCCTTGAGACTGTTGTTAGTCAAAAATGGTATATCAAAATTATCCTAAAAATTGATAATTATTTTTCAAAAGAATTTATTGCTCTTATAGATAGCGGTGCAGATTTAAATGTTATTCAAGAAGGATTAATTCCTACAAGGTATTTTGAAAAAACCTCTCATACTCTTTCTCATGCAGGAGGAGAAAAATTGAATATTAAATTTAAGCTTCCTAGAGCTTCTCTTTGTGTTGATGGGAAATGTATTCCATTAAGTTTTCTATTAGTCAAAAACAAATTATCTGCCCAAGTTATTCTTGGAACACTATTTCTTAATAAGATTTATCCTTTTACTTGTGTGGACAAGGAAAAAATTGTTGCAACTTATGACGATGCTTCAATAACTTTTAAATTTATAACAAAACCTTGTCTAAATATTTTGCATCTGATGTATGATCATTTGGTTTTAAAAAGAAAGCCAATTGGGGTTTTTTAAACAAGAAGTTAATGTATTAACCATTGAAGAACATCTTCAAAATCCTAAATTAAAGGAAAAGATTAAAATTTTGTCTGATTCTTTTTTCACGGATATTTGTGGAGAACACCCTAATGCTTTCTGGAATAGAAAGAAACATATAGTGAATCTACCTTATGAGGATGATTTTAAAGAAGATAATATCCCTACCAAGGATAGACCATGTGGTATGTCGTAAAACTCGTCGTCAAAAGTTACTCAACCAAAACAATATTTATAACTTCACCAACTACTCTTAGTAAAGAGGCAAGCAAAGGTCGGATCCCAAGGGACGGGTATTGATGTAAGATTTTCAATTGTAAATGGTCGTGTCTAAGGGTGTCACAATTTGGGTTGTGATATGAGATCAATTAAAACTAATCAAAAACAAAGCAAGGTAGATAAAATGGAGGTGTAAACAATTGACTAAAAGCACTAGGGTATCATGGGTTCATAGGGGATTCATGGGAGTTGATCATACAAACATGTTCTCTACTAAATGCAAGCACTTATTGTTGTGATGGGATCGAGTTAGTGTATATCTTACAATCCCTAAGAAGGTTTGGGTCCCGGAGCCAAATCGATTAGATTGTACAACACCTACAAGTCGACTTAGTCCTTCCTATCCAACTATATGCATGGTATAATGAGGCTCGAGTTGGTTTATGTCTTACAAGTCTCATTGAAAAGATAGGTGATGGGTAAAAAATGAAAGGATTCATAGGCTCGCATTTCATCAAACATAACATGTGCATAAGTTGGAATCGCAACAAGCAAGCAAATTAATTATGAAAACATATTAGATTAAGCATGAATCAATCCCCGTGTTAGTTTCCACTAATTTCCCATTAACCCTAGCTAAGGAAACTACTCACTCATTATCAAGTTTAACATGTTAACAAGGTTATCAATCATACTAGCAAGGCAAAACATGATGAACAAATGAAAATGATTAACAATAATTAAAAGGATTAAGAGAGAATTATACCTATGAAGATGATTCCCAATAATAAAGCAAAGAATAATAGAGGTACTTGATGATTGATGGAAGGTTTTCAATCCTCCAAATAAACCCAAATAATCTTCTAATTACCCAAAATAAATGATGAACAATAAAGAAATTAAGAAAAGATAAAGAAATGAGATTTGTATTAATACTAGATTAAGAGTTGATTACAAGATTAAGATGAGATTACTAATTGATTACAACTTGATTGAGAGAGCATGCTAATCTAGGTAGTACAAAGGGGTATTTATACTAAAGATTAGGGTTACAAAGGGTATAAATTACTATTAAGACCCTTAAGAAAAGTTGAGGAAATGCTCCTCTCCAAGGAGATGAGCATCTCCGTTTAGCTAGTCCCGTATGGATATGCTCGTCCCGAGCGGCTTGGAAGCTGGCACGGTGGGTTCTGTCAGGAGATCCGAGTGGATCATAGAGGAGACACTCGGATCTTAGGGCTTCAAGACGAGCGTCTTAAGCTCGGGACACTCGGATTGTGGTGCAGGGAGACGCCCGGATTGCTGGCAATCCGCTCGGATCCTGGGTCAGACAACTTCTCTTCTCTTCATTCCTCAACAATCCGCAGGGATCTTGTTGAGGATGCAAGGATACTTTCATCATTGCCCAATATACTTTATTATCTACATAGGCCTTCTAGTATCATCTTCCCTTTGATGCTTGGTCATTGGATGCGATCAATTTAGCTTCATTTCGCCATGTAAATGCAGGGTTTGCACTCCTCTCCTACCAAGGAAACAAAACCTCAAAGAATATACAAAATGGGAAACTAAAGATAGTAAATGACCCAATTATGCACTATAAAGCATAGGAACGAGGCTAATTCGGGGACTAAATGTGCTCAAATATAAGTCACATCAAACATCCCCAAACCGAACATTTGCTCGTCCCGAGTGAAGAGGTGACAAAAACTAGGACCCTTATTCAAACTAACCTACTAATATAGCCGATGTGAGACAATTAGCGGGTCTCACTCCGCCCCTTAAACTCACAACAAGACAACTATGAGGTAGGATGCCTTCTTGCAAGGCAAGGTGGGGCTTGCCAAAATGGTGATACATCCAAGCATTAAAGCACACAAAACAAGTAATGGATGCATCTACAAAAATGAATAGCCACTTTCCTCATCTAAGTGGCGGAAATTATCTAAAGAGAAAGCAATATAAGGATACACATTCCATTATAGATACGATTTGTTCAAACTACTAAGCCTAGAAGGATACCAATAAATCACCTCCAAGTTGTGTCAAACTAGGGTACCTTTGTCTTCAATTTTTAAATGATTTCGTCAAGAGTAGACTCCATATGGTGTTAAAAACACTGGAGGATCGCGGAATTCCCCTTCTTGCCTAGACAAGAAGAAGGGTCGTCTCCTTTCTACCATGCACAAAAGTGGATACGATGGAAAAGGGATCAATAGAATTTGAGTTTCATGTGGGAGTTTGCTTTTTGTTGTTGTTATTCCCCACAATTTCTTATGGCATTTGAAATTTGAGAACACTTTCTTTTTGCCATTTCTTTCGATGTTTGACATTTCAACACTTAACAATTTCAACTTTTTGCATTTCTTTTTGAACATTTTCAAAGCTACCCCATTTGTAGTGAGGGTGCTTATATTTGAAGCATAGGAATCATGCATTTTCATATAGTTAGGTGTAAGAGGGGCGGATAATGAGCTCTATATGCATTGACTCGGTCTTCATGGGCTTGCTTGTGCATTTATTACATCAAAAGATTAAGTAATCGTTCCCTATCGTAACATTTTCGGGTCGAAACTCATGGTAAGTGAACGGGTAGGGTGGAGTGATAATAGAGGAGGTGGGCTCGGCAATGGCCTCCCTATGGTGTTGCATTATGGACTCGGCTTCCTCGGAGAGTGGGAGAAGATAGTGTGGGCTACGGACATTTAGTCGGCAAATTGTGTTTAGTAGAATGAAGGACTTGGCATCTTTTGTAAGCCACACAAATTTGTTGTCAAGATTATCGTTCTTGACCCAATGGAATTTGTGATCCATAGTGGCTAGATCAATGAGGTGGCCTCCTTTAACCGGTTTATAAGTACCATCTTTGTTGAAATTCCGGTTGAAGTGTTTTGTCAGCCAAGTTACCAATCCCCCATTTACTATAAAGGCCGCACTTCCTTGCCATGATCGATATTAAGCCACCTTTCAATCAAAAGTTGAAGAATATTGTACTTCGTGGTGAATTTTCTATCAATATTCAAGGTTGACTCGAGATAGATAAAATCAAGTTCGGTGAAGTGGTTTGTTCCCTTCCTAGCAATAAGAGTATTTCCCACTACCTTGTGCCACACCCTTATGCCCGGGTGATGAACATAAAAGGCACGGCATTCAAAGAAGGACTCGAATTTCCTCTCGGTAATAGCTTTCCACAAAGGGGCGGAGATCATATTTTGTTGAAGGTTTCTTCACATAAATCGAGTCATTATAAAGAGCAAAAACTTTGCCAAAATCATTAAAGGACATCTTCCTATCCACATTCTCAAGGCGGAATTCAATGTTCGTTCGAGTCTCCACCTTTGTAACTTTCAATGAACTTAGAAATTCCAAGGTGAGGGAGAGGTAGGTCAATTCTTGCATATCAAACAATGTAAGCAACCCCATAGACTCAAAGAAGTTCTTGGTCCTTTCAAGGACACCCAATTTGGTCAAGGCATCTTGGCAAATAAACTTGGTGGGTAAAATCGATTTCTTAGCAAGAGACACAAAATTTTTCCTATGAGAGTCGGATGTGAAAGTTACCTCCGGATATTTTTCTAGTTGCTCAATAACCGGGATAGAAGTTGTAGCTTCCACCATAAGAATAGGAGTTTCTTGAATTTCCATTCTTGCTTGTTGAACCACCAAAGCCTTTGAAGCTTGAAGTGTTTGTTGCCTTTTGGAAAGGTTTGGTTTTGTAGGTACCTTGCTTCCACCTTTTGTCCTAGCCATTGTTCTTCTCCTTGTATGTATCAACAACCAATGATTTGCCTGAATTCTTCTAGTATCCTCAAGCTTCAATGAATCCCAAATCGATTTAGGATTTTCGAAATTTGCCTTTAACCCTAGAAAATCGATTCAATTTTTGAGGATTTGGATGTTTAAATGGCTTTTTGTTGATAGAGGAGTGATTTGTTTGAGTTTTGAGGAAGTTTGGAATTGATTTGGGTGAATTTGTTTGAGAAAATGAATTTTTATGGTTGGAGGGATTGAGGGTTTTGAGGGTTTTGGAGGTGTGTTTATGTTTTGAATGAAGGAAATGAAATGGGAAAGGGGGTTTTAATCCCGTGATTTTGTATTACAGCAGGGGAGACGAGCGTCTGCAGCACGGGATGCTCGGATTCTTTGTCAGCCAGTTTCAGAAAATGCAACCCGTGCTGAGACGAGCGTCTTGTTGTAAGGAGATGAGCGGATTCTGTTGAGGACGCTCGGATTCTTGGTCAGGGAAAAATCCCGGATTTTAATAGAAGCAGGACAAGCGGATCCTCACCGAGACGAGCGGATTTCTTTAGGAGACGCTCGAATTTTCAGTCAGAGAAAAATTTTCCTTTCCAGCTCTCTCAGGACGAGCGTTTTTCTCACAGAACGCTCGGATTGTAGCCAAGACGAGCGGATTCTTCCATAGACGCTCGGATTACCCCTGTACCGCACGGATTCAATTCCACCCGTGGGTATTTCATAACCCAAGTCATTTCCTCTTTGTTCCTTTGATCTTCATTGTGGGGGCACTACGAAGGCTTGGATAGCCTATGCAATTGCTATCCCCACACTATGTCAAAACACTACACATCAATAAACATATAAGTCCCTCCCTCACTTTCTCTCAAAATGATGATCTTGATCAAAGCATAAAAATATAAATCCAAAATTGACAAAAATGGAATACAATAAGTAAAATGCAAGTTAAGGGGTTAGAATATTTACAAATGGTGGTTTAGGGAGGACTCCACCAAACTCTCATTCATGTATGAGATGTCAAGGGGGCATAGCCAAGGTGTTGTTGATGTTGCTCAACACCTTGAAGAAGTAGTCGAAGGCTTGTTCATTGTCATTATAAAGATCTTCAATAGACCTTTGCATATGTTGTTCTTCATTGTGATGATTTGAGTTAACAAGGTCACCAAAGCCTTGGTCTTAGGTCATAGCATTACCAATATAAGGATTGAATAATCCTTCAAACTCGTCATCCCATAGACCGCATACTTCATCTACTTGTTCCCCAATAGTGTCATGAGTTGATGAAAACAACTCCTCTTCCTTCTTGTCATTATGGTCGATGAGGCCTTCTTCTTCTCTTGTCATGAGTGGTGGTGAGCTATTCAAGCTCGCATTCTTGTTGAAACATTCTTGCTCTTTGGATGGAGCATCTTGGAGATTACCCATTTTCTTCTCCCATATGGGCGGTGATTCTTTACCCATAGCTTGTTCTTTGCATTGAGATGCCAACTTCTTCCTATCACTTTCTCGGCTATAATGATCAATCATGAAACATGGCTCATGTAAGCGGGGAGCTCTCATTGTCTTGTCAAGGTTAAAAGTGATTGTTTCATCTCCCACTTCAAGTGTGAGCTCTCCATGTTTCACATCAATCATCGCTCCCGCGGTGTGTAATAAAGGTCTTCCTAAAATGATAGGGATGTTGGAGTCTTCCTCCATGGCAACAATAACAAAGTCCACCGGGATGAAGAACTTGCCTATTCTTACCGGCACATCCTTCCATACCCCTAAAGGTGTCTTCGTTGATCGATCCGCCATTTGAAGTGTGATATTAGTGCACTTGAGCTCTCCCATTCTTAGCCTTTTGCACACCGAGTATGGCATGACACTCACACTTGCCCCAAGGTCACATAAAGCTTTGTTTATTGTAGTGTCGCCAATAGTGCATGGAATAGAGAAACTTCCCGGATCCTTTAGTTTTGGAGGTGAACTTCCTTGTAGGATGGCGCTACTCACCTTGGTGAATGCAATAGTCTCTAGCTTCTGGATGGATTTATTCTTTGTAAGAATATCTTTCATGTATTTCGCATAGGCCGGAACATGATTAATCAATTTGGTGAATGGGATTTAGACTTCCAAGTTCTTCACAATCTCCATGAACTTTCCAAGTTGTTCATAGAACTTAGGCTTAGCTTGACGACTTGGAAATGGAAGTCTAATCACAATAGGCTCTTTCTCCTTAGCCTTCTCTTCATTCTTCTTCTTTGAAACTTCTTGAATGGTGGTGGGTTCTTCTTCTTTCTTAGAGTTTTCAACTCGTTCCTTGTCACTAGCATTCACAACATCTTCATCAATGGGCCTCTTCGGCCCTTCGTACCTTGTACCACTCCTCAAATGGATGGCACTCACCGACTCATGTCTTGGGGGATTACCTTGAGGTGGTAATTGCCTTTTTTGTCTTTGAGAACTAAAAGATGCTAATTGAGACATTTGGGTTTCCAACATCTTTGTGAGAGCTAGTATGTTGTTGATGGTGATTTCTTTTTCTTGGCTATCCTTTTGCATTTGAGTGAAAAATTCTTGTTGGTTCTTTTACATTTGGAGGACCGCTTTGTGAACATCAAAACCTTGGTCATTTGTTTGATTGTATGGAGGTTGATTTTGATAACTTTGGTTTTGATTGTAAAAGGGTCTTTGAGCTTGGTTTGTCATTGGAGGTGGGGTGTATGTTTGAGGGTTTTGAACATTTTGACTTTTGTATGAAATATTGGGGTGGAATTTGGTATTCTCATTGTAATAGTTGGAATAAGGGGTGCCACTTTTGTATGCTTGGAAAGCATTCACTTGTTCACTTGTTCCCCTACATTCACTTTGGTAATGTCCCAAAGTTCCACAATTATCACATACTCCACTTGGAATTGATGATGATGTCACCATAGCATTAACACGTTGCTTGGGTGATTTGGAGGCCTCTTCAAGTTTAGCCATGGCCTTCTCAAATTTCAAATTAATGGTATCAATATGAGCACTAAGTTGAGCACCCAATTGAGTAATGGAGTCCACCTCATGCTTTCCTCCTCTAGTAGCCTTCCGAGGTCTACTATATTGCGAGTTATGGACCGCCATTTCCTCAATTTTGTTCCATGTTTGATTGTCATCGACTTCGGTGAACATACCATTTGATCCTATATTGAGAATGTTTTGGGAGTCTTCATATAGACCATTCCAAAATTGTTGTACAAGGAACCACTCGCTAAGTCCATGGTGTGGACAAGATCTACAAGTGTCCTTGAATCTCTACCATGCTTCATACAAAGATTCCTCATCCCTTTTGTTTGAACCCGGTGATTTGGGCTCTCAACATGTTAGTCTTCTCCGGAGGATAGAATTTCTTATAGAAAGCAAGTGCCAATTTCTTCCAAGAATCAATACCAAGAGTAGCCTTATCTAGGATCTTCAACCATTGTTTCGCGGTACCAATCAAAGAAAAAGGAAATAAGACCCATCGAATTTGGTCTTGAGTAACTCCGGTTTGAGAAATTGCATCACAATAGTCACAAAAAGTCTCCATATGAGAATGAGGGTCTTCACTAGGCATCCCTCCAAATTGACTTCTCTCAACCAATTGTATGAATGCGGTTTTGTCAATGACATTACCGGTTAAATGTTGTGGTATAGGAGTACCATTTGGTAGGTTCTCCTCGGTTGGTACGGAATGTGATGAAAATTTAGGCATTGTGGGTTGATTTTATGGTGGGTTTTGTATTGGGTTATCCTCTCCTTCTCTTGAAAAAGAGTTGATGAACTCAGTGTTATTTGGTTGAATGTCCACAATCTCACAAATACCTCTCAATGTATTTCTAGCAAGTCTTCTATTGTTGGTCAAAGTTCTTTCGATTTCAAGATCAATGGGTAACAAGTTACCTTGTGATCTCCTAGACATGCAAAATATCAAACAAATTGAAAACAATTAGAACAACCTTGAGAAAATTAACTTCCCCGAGGTGAAGAAAGACACAACTAAAAATAATTAATGAAAATCAAATCAAGTTAACACCGTCCCCGACAACGGCGCCATTTTTTGTGTGTCGTAAAACTCGTCGTCAAAAGTTACTCAACCAAAACAATATTTATAACTTCACCAACTACTCTTAGTAAAGAGGCAAGCAAAGGTCGGATCCCAAGGGACGGGTATTGATGTAGGATTTTCAATTGTAAATGGCCGTGTCTAAGGGTGTCACAATTTGGGTTGAGATAGGAGATCAATTAAAACTAATCAAAAACAAAGCAAGGTAGATAAAATGGAGGTGTAAACAATTGATTAAAATCACTAGGGTATCATGGGTTCATAGGGGATTCATGGGAGTTGATCATACATACATGTTCTCTACTAGATGCAATCACTTATTGTTGTGATGGGATTGAGTTAGTGTATATCTTACAATCCCTAAGAAGGTTTGGGTCCCGGAGCCGAATCGACTAGATTGTACAACACCTACAAGTCGACTTAGTCCTTCCAATCCAACTATATGCATGGTCTAATGAGGATCGAGTTAGTTTATGTCTTACAAGTCTAATTGAAAAGATAGGTGATGGGTAAAAAATGCAAGGATTCATAGGCTCGCATTTCACCAAACATAACATGTGCATAAGTTGGAATCGCAACAAGCAAGCAAATTAATTATGAAAACATATTAGATTAAACATGAATCAATCCCCATGTTGGTTTCCCCTAATTCCCCATTAACCCTAGCTAAGGAAACTACTCACTCATTATCAAGTTTAACATGCTAACGAGGTTTTCAATCATACTAGCAAGGCAAAACATGATGAACAAATGAAAATGATTAACAATAATTAAAAGGATTAAGAGAGAATTATACTTATGAAGATGATTCCCAATAATAAAGCAAAGAATAATAGAAGTACTTGATGATTGATGGAAGGTTGTCAATCCTCCAAATAAACCCAAATAATCTTCTAATTGCCCAAAATAAATGATGAACAATAAAGAAATTAAGAAAAGATTAAGAAATGAGATTTGTATTAAGACTAGATTAAGAGTTTATTACAAGATTAAGATGAGATTTCTAATTGATTACAACTTGATTAAGAGAGCATGATAATCTAGGTAGTACAAAGGGGTATTTATACTAAAGATTAGGTACAAAGATTAGGGTTACTAAGAGTTTAAATGACTATTAAGACCCTTAAGAAAGTTGAGGAAATGCTCGTCTCCAAGGAGATGAGCATCTCCGTTTTGCTAGTCTCGTATGGATATGCTCGTCCCGAGCGGCTTGGAAGCTGGCACGGTGGGTTTTGTCCGGAGATCCGAGCGGATCATAGAGGAGACGCTCAGATCCTAGGGCTTCAAGACGAGCGCCTTAAGCTCGGGACGCTCGGATTGTGGTGCAGGGAGACGCCCGGATTGCTGGCAATCCGCTCGGATCCTAGGTCAGACAACTTCTCTTCTCTTCATTCCTCAACAATCCGCGGGGATCTTGTTGAGGATGCAAGGATCCTTTCATCATTGCCCAATCTACTTTATTATCTACATAGGCCTTCTAGTATCGTCTTCCCTTTGATGCTTGGTTATTGGATGCGGTCAATTTAGCTCCATTCCGCCATGTAAATGCAAGGTTTGCACTCCTCTCCTACTAAGGAAACAAAACCTCAAAGAATATGCAAAATGGAAAACTAAAGATAGTGAATGACCCAATTATGCACTATAAAGCATAGGAAGGAGGCTAATTCGGGGACTAAATGTGCTCAAATATAAGTCACATCACCATGTCAGATGAATTCAGAGTATTTAATGCTCTGTAAGAATGAGATAGCCTCTTTATTAGAGAAAAAATTAATTGGGCCATCAAAATCTCCATGGTCATATACTGCTTTTTATGTTAATAAACATTCTGACCGGGAACGAGGAGTTCCTAGACTTGTGATCAATTACAAAACCTTGAATAAAGTTTTAAAATGTTTTAGATATCCAATACCTAAAAAAAATATCTTTTAGATAGATTATATGATTCTATCATATTCTCTAAATTATTTGATTTAAAATCTGGTTATTGGCAGATTCAGAATGATCCTGTTGATCGTTATAAAACAGCTTTTAATGTCCCTTTTGGACAATATGAATGTCATGTTATGCCTTTTGGGCTTAAAAATGCTCCGTCAGAATTTATAAAAATTATGAATGAGATATTCAACAGTTACAGTGACTTTATTATAGTCTATATTGATGATATCTTGGTTTTCTCAAAGACTATTGAGATACATTTTAGGCATTTAGATATCTTTAAAAAATTGTTATAAATAACGGGTTAGTAATATCCAAACCAAAAATGATTTTATTTCAAACAAAAATCAGGTTTCTTGGTCATAATATTGAAAAGGGAAATATAATCCCTATAAATCGTAGTATAGAATTTGGGTCAAACTTTCCTGACGAAATAACTGATAAAACTCAGTTACAAAGATTTTTAGGAAATCTAAATTATATTTCCCCCTACTACAAGAACATTGCCCAGGACACAACAATTCTATATGAAAGGCTAAAGAAGAATGCCCAGCCTTGTACTGAAGAGCATTCTAATGCTGTTAGGTTGATTAAAAGAAAAGTTGTTTCTTTACCTTGCTTATCTCTTGCAAATCCCCATTGGGATAAAATAATTGAAATAGATGCCTCTGATATAGGTTATGGTGGTATTTTAAAACAGGTTGATCCCACCAGCAAACAAGAATTTCTAGTTTGATTTTATTCTGGCAAATGGAATAATGCTCAAAAAAATTATGCTACTATAGCAAAAGAAATTCTTGCTATAGTCAAATGTGTTTTAAAATTTCAAGATGGCTTATATAATAAATATTTTATTATTCAAACTGACTGCAAAGCAGCCAAGTTTATGTTTCTAAAAGACTTTAAACATGATGTTTCTAAACAAATGTATGCCAGATGGCAGGCCCATTTAGCCCCTTTTAATTTTACAATTATTTACAAGAAAGGTGAAGATAATCACCTCCCTGATTTTTTGACAAGAGAATATTTATAATATTCTTTTCTTTTCAGGAATGCTTACCACAGTAAAGGCGACCCCTCTAATAGAGGTGGTAGAGGTCGTGGTAACTCTTCATATAGAGGAGGAAATAGTTCTAATTATACCATAGCTCAATATGGTAATAAAAAGCTAATAGCAGCAGACTTATCTGGAGCCAGTCAAACTGAGCTCGAGGAGTTCACAAAATGGAGGCAGCTTCAAAAAAGAGGGACTGATATTCCCAGCTCTTCTTCCAACCCCTCATTTTCTTCAGCTGTTCAAAACACTACCCAAAAAGAAGATGAAATTCTTCAAAATGAAGATGAAAGAGTAATACTCTTACTCAATGAATCTGATAAAAAATGGGAAGACAAGCCATGGATAATCTATGACAAATATCTAGGAGGACATGGTTATACCATGGAAACATACAAACCTCGACATTTCTATGAGACAATACTCTCTAGTAATGGTTGCACTTTTACCCATTTTACTGGGACAAATAAGGAAATTTATAATTTCTCTAAAATAATTATTGGACAGGTAATATCCATGAACGACTGGGGAATATCTCCATTAACAGAAAAAACGGTTGTGATAAAAAATACACCAGTTAAATATAACTATTGGGATTATATCCAGGCCTTTGATAAGGTATTTCTTTATGAAAATGATAAACGAAGTTATACTTGGTTTATCAAAATTAATTCTGATATTTATAATCATGACCTTCCAATATGGTTGGTTAATTGGTGGCGCTTTTATGGCACTTCAGAGTATATTCTACCATCCGTTCTAAAAGAATATTTTGATAAATGGAAGATGGTAATACCGTCAGCACAAGATAATAATATGGTTCCTGAAAATATGAGATTTTTCATAGAATTCTCTATTCCATGGATTTGGAGAACCAGACCCGTAACAGATTATAGCCAAAGTTTCTTTTGCCTCAAACAAAGATCATATTCTCGGTTTTGGGAGACGATGATAAGAAAAAATGGCCAAGGACAGTTAAACTGCACTCCTACCATAGATCTTCTTAAAGCAAGAATTAGCTCCTATACGAGTTTAAAAGAAATTGAAGATAAAGAATATAGGGAAAGGGAAAAAGCTCGATTCCTGGAGATTTTGGATGATGATGAATCTATGGACATCCATGAAGCTTCTGAGGAAGAAATCATAAAAGCATATATGGATGGTCTAAAAAAGACCCTTAAGCTGAAGAAAGAAGGGGATAAGAAATCCTCAAAAAGTGGCACGTCAATGGCTTCAAACAATACCCATAATTCACTCAGCACTCTTCTACAGGATGCTCAAGACCCAGATGATAATTCTCAGATTGATAAAATCACAGCCTTTTTACAAGAAGGAAATTAATTATTTATGTTTTTATCAACAGTTGTTAAACGACTTATTTCTACTGTAGGCATTTTTATAATGCTATAATGTTATTACACTCTTGTATAATAATGTAGCTTGTAATGTAAGCGCCTACGTTTGCGTTTTTGTTTGTTTGTACCCCCACTTTTCTATATAAGAGGGCTCTTGTTCACTTACAGAGGCAGGTTCTTCTAACCCCTCTCTCTAGCTCTCTCTCTCTTCCTCTCTCTCTCTCTTTATCTCTCTCTCTCTCTTGTAAAAACCGTCCCTGTTAATCAATAAAATCTTATTTTGAGCACAACCTTTGAATTTGTAAGTACTTTTAATTCTGTACTTTTATTTTTTGTATTCATCTTGTACATCTTAAGGATGAGCCTTATAGGCTAAATCCTTTATGTTGTACTATGTCTTAGTAAACCGATTAATTAAAGGCACCATGGTAATAATATTACAAATGGTGTTGGTGCTTTGATACTCTGATATGGTCTGGCTGATAGTTTAAACTTTTGTTACTACCAGTTATTATTCTCTTAGGTCCGTTCTGTTTGCCCGCTATGCCAAAAGATAGGCGATTTGGACATTGAGTTATAATAAATGATAGTATACTCTTTGTTTAGTAAAAACCTTAATCTATCTGGCTGGATATTGGTGTATGCTGAGCTCCCTTTGTGGGCAATGAACCTAGTACTTCTAATACTGAAATTAGTTTTCGTACGGAAACGGATTACAAAGAACCTTATACTATGTCGAATATATATATATATATATATATATATATATATATATATATATATATATATATATATATATATATATATATATATATATATATATATAGATCCTGTAAGATTCGCCTACATAGTGAGAACCGTGAGAACTTCACCTTACGAATTGTTTTTCTAAAAAAAATGACATATTTGGATTCGGCATAGAATTTTATGGCAAGTTAGCATATGTCTTGGTGCAAAAAGTATAAATTATTGACGGAAATCGAGACGAGAAACATTTTATTAATTTTCATGCACCTAGTAATCATTTCAATGCAAGTGACAATTTTCATGCACCTAGTATTTGTTTCCATGCATCTATAGCCATTTTAGTATACCTAGTTGTATTTTTGTACATTAAGTTTTGATTTTATTAATAAAATCAAAAAAAATTGTTTAGCTATACTAAAAATGGGTTTTTTTTTTTGAGAAATACTAAAAATGGGTTTGAATAACCTAAACTAAGGGTAAATGATTAATTAAAACTTTCGGAACAAGATTTGATGATGATTTAGTAAGGGTATATATATATATATATATATAGGAATGGGATCATGTGAGGATACACTATCTTTTTTAGGATTGAGGATTTCGTTACAATATCACAGGTTGTTCAATACAATATCACAGGTTATTCAATATAATATCACAAAAAAAACACCTATGCAAAAAAAAAAATTATAATTTTTTTTTTCAAAAAAAAAAAAAATTTGGCATAGGTCAAATTTTCGTGATATTGTATTGAAGAACATGTGATATTGTATTCACTAATCCTCAATCCTCAAATATTTAGGAGTTCTCACCGGATCCCAACTATATATATATATATATATATATATATATATATATAGAAATAGGATCCTGTGTGAACCTAAAGTTCGGTGCGAACTGTACGAACTAATATAATACCACCTCATTTAACAGTAAAAAAAGAGAAATCCCTGACTTCTTTCTTCCTTATCTCCACGAATTATGCCTTATCCACCACACCCAACCTCCCTCACCCTTATCGACCACCACTCATCGTCACCGCCGGCCACCATTGTCGTCGGGCCTCTGCCATAAATTTCACCGGTGCACCACCATATTGTTGGAATATGTGTCCTCCGACAATAATGCGATCACAATTGTCGATCATATTGATCACATATTTAAATCTCATAACAAGAATACAAAAGGGATGATACATTAAATATATAGTCAACTGGTTCACACATATCGGTAATGATTGACTGGTTAGAGTTTGACATTACTGTCGTGCGACGGTGGTGATCAGTTGATCTCTTGAGGTCACACCTAAAGGACGATTCCCTTAATTAAAAAGGTTAATTAATTGTATGTCGATACAGATTAATTAATTCCTTAAAAATTGAACAAATTATTATCATAAGAGAGAAAATGTCATCTTATTATAATGTGATTAAATAAGATTTTATTTAGTAATTTAAGAAGTTATATTACTAAAATTAATAAGTGTTTGTGAAACACGCGAGATGAGAATGATAAGTTAGTTATAATTACAAGATGTTGTGAATTATACTAACTAGTAATTAAATGACCATTTTATGTGAAAGTAATTTTGAATTACTAGTCAATTTGTTAAATGTGATTTATTTAATTTGTAAATGATATTTAATTTGTTAAATATGCATTTTAAATTAAAACATGACATAAGACATGTCACATGTCACATGACATACAATTGTACTATTGACAAAAATAAAATGGACTCCATATTAATTGATAACCAAAAATTGGGTGGGCTTTTTAGTAGTTTTGTCTTATTCATTTGTCTTGTTCATTTGTCTATGACAATTGATAGTGACTTGACTATGCAAAAGACTTACACATTTTTGTCTTGTGAAGACAAAAAGAAAAATAAAGAGGGTCTATAAACCCTATACCCACCGGTTTTGTGGGTGGAAGAATTAGAGTTTTTTTCTCTGAAAATTTATCATTCTCTCATGTTTTATAAAAACTACCTTCTCTCTCTTGTTCTTCATAAAAATCATTTTTATGAATCTAATTTGTACAAATAAATCACTAATAATACTAGTAGTAGTATATGAGTATTAGTAATCGATTTTAAGGTAAACCACATTACAAATATCTAGTACATGTTAGTTTGTGGGATTTTTGGATAGTCTTGGGTGCTACTAATAAGAGGGCTTCTATTTTGAAGTCATGAATGTTCATCCATTATTGGAAAGCTCAAGAACTAACAAGAAGGAGATCTTGTTGGTGCCCATAAAACCGAAATCATATAGTAAGAACAATGATTTCTTCTCTATATTTTATTTATGTTTGCATGCATAAGATCTAAATTAATTTTATAACTAAATTAAATTTGAACATATATGAATATGTAAGTTAATGAGATATAGATTTCTAATAAGCGGTATCAAGACCATTAGGTTGTTTGCATGCAAATCGGTTATTGTTTTTCCGAGTTATAAGATTAACAAACAAAACTTATAAATTTGTGTTTATTATGATATATCACGAAATTTATTATGCATGTTAAAGTTACTGGTCCTAAAATGTTTTAGGATATTTTGGTTTAATTTATGGATTTTATTGTTCATTTTATATTATAATGGCATTAAAATGTGATTTTTATGATAAAAATGTCATTTTTTGACGAAAAATAGCTAAACTTCGATTTTTCTAGTGGTTTTTGGATATGTTTTCACATATATTATATACTGATGGCCTGTAAATTTTCATAATTTTATGAGTTGTTATGCTCGAAATATGGATTTTTCATGTTAAATTCGAATTTAACATGAGAAAATAGGTTAATATGAGTTATATTTTGAATCTGGTCATATAAATTTAGTATGTTGTCACATGCAATTTTACAAGATGTGTGTAAAATATTTGGCTATAATGAAGTCTTTATGCATGATTTATGAATTCTTGATGAAAACTCACATAAATAGTGACTTTAATTAGTAAAAAATGCTAAAACATACTTCATGACTAAGGAAAAACGTCATATGTTGCATTTTATCATATATTTCAGATCTAAAAATGAAAAGTTAAGAAAAATAATTTTTCTCATATTTTTATGATTATAATTGATAAATCCGATAAACCGCAACATTGTTTTTCTCGATAAATTTCGAAATTTTTAACCTACGTTTTTGAACATTATGCGTGTCATGGTATTTTTCCAGAATGTTCATGAGTTTAAAATTTCAAATTTTGAATTTATTTGAAATTTTTATGATTTAATTTGAAGTTTATGACATAATATTGTATTTTTGAGTCCATTTATGAACAATATTAAGAAATATAAGTTAATTATTGTCAATATGTTAGTGGAGACTAATTTTGAGTCCTAAGTTTGTTAGGGTAATTAACTTGTACATAAATATGAATTTATGTAATTATTGTGATTATAAAAGGTTAAATCACGCAAATCCGTAAAAACCGATTAATATACGATATTGGCTCCTTAAAGGCGATTTAGCATAAAATTGGGCAGGTTAATAAATATTATAATGCTGCATTTTATTTATGATTGTCATATTTTAATTTTATGTAATTTTTGAATTATGTAATTTTTACTTAGTATGGCCTTAGTTTTAATTGGTATTACCCGAAATGTATGGGAATATCGATTCGGTTGTAATTTATTGTGATCTCGTGTCACCGTTTTGTAATTTAATAGATTTATTTTATTTTTAATTACAAATGTATAATAGGAAATTATGTAATTTGTTATGTAATTTATTTATTCCGGAGTTCCTTGAAGACGGTGTCACTCGAGAAGGCGATCCATTAAAGAAAAGTGTTGCCTTGAAATGCGTGCCAAGACCGAAGTTCAAGGGACCAATGGAGTTGGTTTCCGAATTTGTAATAGTTTATTAGATTTACTATTTTAGGAAGGCCATACTAGGATTTTATTTATGCTTTGCATTTTATTTATATGTTGCATGCATCGCTAAATCGCCATAACTAAAACATGCATTATCATTTAATCGAGTTAATCGACCGTGTCAATTACAATTATCGTAGTTCACCGCTTTAATTCAATTAAAACGTGATAGATAATAAATTGACATGACCTCTCGCTAAAATAAACAATTGAGACTTAGCCTTACCAAAAATTAGAAACCATGAAAACCTATTTCATGAGGGAGTGCGCTCGGCCCTACCGGGGTACAAACCTTGTTACGTAGGGGAAGTGGGTGATAAATGTCTATCCACCGAATTCATGTTGATAAGGGATGAATCGGCCCTACTGTGCCCAAGTTGATATGGATTTGGATCATGGACACATTTATTCGAAATTTGGATTGAGCTCAACGGAAGTATTCGTGACCGTAGTCGCATGTGTTCCGTACTAAAGATAAATATTAATGTAATTTTATCGACCAAAAGTTCTAAAAGTAGAATCGATTAAAGAGTTAATCCACCGAGTTATATTGATAAGGGATGAATCGGCCCTACCGTGCCCAAGTTAATATGAATTTGGATCTTGGAATCATTTATAATAGTTGGGTAGAGGTCACTATATAAATGTTCATATCTTGTTAAATTTATTTACAAGTACTATTATAACGATGAATGTGTTGTTTTCATTATTCCGTTATCGTATTGTTCTATTTCTTTACCTCAAATTATACGATATCATTTCGATTTTTAGTTCAAATCTCCATTAAAACATCGTAACTAAAGACAAAATTTGAATTTTTCTTCTAAAAACCTCGTATTATCCATTGTAAGGATCTCTTGTGAAGAGTATAGATGAAAGTTATTCGTGATCAAAAGGGTTTTTTATTTTCGACTAACATATCTACTTACAATGAATGGTTTCTCATGTGCTTAATTGAGTTAAGTATTTTGAAACGTTAAATCATTTTGGTGACTAGATTTGTTGGAAGTCGTAATAGACCAAAATACCGCAACCACTTCAATGAAAGTTTTAAGACTAAACAAACGAATGAAGAGTAGTCTTCATGAATATAATTTTGCTTCTCAAAGCAAAGACTAATTGAAATGAGTGGGAGCATTCTCTTAAACCGTTAAGAAAAGGATAAGGTTTTAAAGAAGTAAAATTAGAATGGAATTGATACAAGGTAATGTTAAAAGTAACGTTATTGAGAATAACAATATTAAACCTATCAATCCCGACCGATAAAGTTTCCATTGTCTTAATTGTTGGACGCTAGAAAGAAAACTACCCCAAATTATTGAAGAATCAACAAGTTAGTTGTGGGACATCTAATGGGACCTTCTTCTTTAAATGTTTATTTGATTGACATAAATTTTGCTAGTACTACTTCATCAATATTAGAAACCGGTGGTGGTTTTTATCATTCTACTTGATACATAGGATGATTAGAATATGACGACTAGCAACAATGATGTTGAGAGATAGAGTCATTGTGTAATCAATCTAGTTTTGGGTTTATAGTTGTACTTAATTATGACTATTAAGTGCATAAACTCTAAATAAGAATATAAACTTGTTAAGATACAAAAGAGGTTTCACTTTTGTGACCCTATACACCACGATTTGATGTATGGCTAGCCCATTATCAAGGTGATTATATTCTAAACCAAACTAGAATGATATATCATGTAGATGATGCAAGACTCAAATTGGTAACCCAAGATTAAACCTTAAATTCTCGAATGATGAACGCAAAGAGTTATCAAGTACTCTTGAAACCATTAGATCTTATGGTATATGCGTATCTTGTATTCAAGGTAAGATGTCTCGTGCCTTTTGGTTGAAAAGGAGATCGAGGTTGTAAATCATTGATCCAAAATAGGTTGATCATTTTCTTTTACCAACGATTTAAGTTGACGCTAATGTGTTCACTTAATAAGGTAAATAGAGAAATCTTTGAAGAAATTCAAAGAGTTCATGGAATCACGATTTAGTCGTGATGGGATTATCAAAGTAAAGACTTTGATATAAGCCAAATGAAATGTGATATAGTATCACAAGTTAATCTCTCTTAGCACGTATTATGGGATAATGTGTGGTTGGATAAGAAATCAAACGTTATTCGATATGGTTTGGACTTCAATCAAGTTACCTTGAGTTACTTGAACCTTTTGGGGAATTTTATCATTTTGTCTAAATTATTTTTCCACTAATTCTAAAACGATTCATATGAGATATGAAATGGTAGGGTACCATGTTTGTAAGTTTTTCAAAAGAAACAAATGCTTATTTTCCCTTACTATAATCACGAGTACAACGGGTTTGTGGCTCGTGAAGCTGTCTTTCTAGAATATAAGTTTATTTCTAGAAGACAGAGTGGGAGAAATTATTCAAGAGCCACAAAAAATGTTATGTCGCAAGAAACTGATCCTTCTTGGCTACATGAGACGTTTTTTGTATAAGACGTTGTTTCTTCAAAACCTAGGAGGTTAAACTCATCACCTGTTGAAGATGATGAATTAGTGTTACTTTTTCATTATAAAGAGCTTGCAACTTACAAAGAAATTGTTTGATTCAAGTTGATTACTTCTGGAAAGTAATGAACATATGACTTACATGAGAGTGTTTAAGTCACAACTTAATACAAGGCTTAGAGCCATGAAAATCCGAAATAAATTTCAAGTGAATTGTTAGATATCAAAGCTTGATTGGTTGCAAAGGGTTTTTGCATTATTTGAAATGCTTAAGTCTATTTGGATCTTCTTAGGGATTGTGTTTCATTATAATGATATACATATAGCAAGTGAATCTAAAACCCACTTCTTCAATTAGAAGGAATGTATTCAATACATGTCTTGAGTTTTGTAGATTCTTGCAATCCTAAGATAATGTGAAACTTAAGAGAGGGTCTTAAGTAGGACATCAATGAGTTGGAATCAATGTTTTGATCATGTTATAAAACTTTTCTCGATAAGTCGAGAAGTTGTGTTTATACATGGAGTTTAGTGGGAGTTATGGAAATTTTAATTAGTCTTATATGTGGATGACATATTGATCATTGCGAATGATTTAAGACTTTGGAGATATATAGTACATCTTCAATATCCAGATTTATGGAGATAAATCTACATGATATAAATATCAAATAAGAAGTCTTATGTTTATAAGATTCATGACTAGTTCAATCAAGTTGAACATATTTGATTAATTCCATTTGCTTCCGCTGTCGAATCAATTAAATAGGATATGATGTATAACACTTCATATACTTTGAGTATGATGAATTGTTTCAAATCGAATTTAAGTAATAGTTACCAAGTAAGCCATAAAGATTACCCTTAAGTGCTTGCAGAAGCATTAAGGATGTAATGCAAAGTGTTTTTGATGCAATTTTGTGTAAGGGTGTTACACAAATGACAATTGACAATTGAGATTGCGCATGGTTTCCGACAAAACCATAATCAAAATACATTAGGATGGTTAAGATACCATTGTGGCTATGTTATCTAAGAAATAGATTTTCTAGACTTGTTCTAGGCAATAAAGAACAATGAGAAATATTTACAACGGAAATTGAGTACACTTGCAATCATGAGATGTGCAAGAAGGATGAGTCCTGCACACTGTGAAAACGGTGGGAGCTATTTTATAAGGCTAGAGGGCCTATGTCTAGATTGGATCTAGACACGTACTTAGAAAGTTTTGTAATGCAAATGTATACATTACAAAGGAAAACGAGTATGTAGTAAGGTTGAGTAAGGTACAAGAAGTTGATAAAACCTACTAACCAAAGCCTTCTCATAGGCTTAACATGATGAGTCATGTCATTTCAATTGGATTGATATTAATAACTACATAAAAGATCAAATTAGATTATAGAATATGAAATAGTAATCAGGTATTGACTATTCATATGTGATAATCACATTTGTCGTTCGAGTTTTTAAGCTAAAAAACTCCTTTTATACTTTGTTACATCCAAACGAGTTGTAGAGACAACATTGAACCCCGTTAAAGTGAACCCGGATTAACATGGTATTTGCCCATAGTCACTTGTATGAGGTGACGTCTCGAAGTGACTAGAGTGTGATGCGATTGATGGCAAGTTCAAGTGCCATAGAGTCATGTGAGATGACTAGTCGATCACATAGGCAGACTGTTAGGAACATTTTGTCGGGCAGTGACCGCTTATAGAGTTCTGGCAAATTTATATAGCCTGGTCGTGGCAAGAGCTACTATAGTATTCTAATGAGTCGATTCTTTTGACTAAAGACTGTTCGCCTAAGATGGCACAGTTTCAGATTAACTTTGATTTATGATACTACGACCTTCGTAAATGGGGTCAAATGGGCATATTTTGGGTTATGATGGTTGTGGCTAGTCGAAGGGAATAAGTGCGATAGGAATTGTCCACCCCCTTGCCAGGGTTAAAACAATATCTCAGGGCCACTCGAGGAGTAATGAACTGGAAATGCGTGGCCACGCTCGGAAGGTTTCTATGGTAGAAAATTCCGGTCAATCAGTTATTCTCCAGATCGAGAAAACCACTCTCGATATGATCACTTGCAAGTACGACCCGAAAGACACCTTGCATTGAGTGGGAGATAGTAATAGGACAAGAGAATTGGTGACGCACACTTGTCGAGGACAAGTGGGAGATTGTTGGAATATGTGTCCTCCGACAATAATGCGATCACAATTGTCGATCATATTGATCACATATTTAAATCTCATAACAAGAATACAAAAGGGATGATACATTAAATATATAGTCAACTGGTCCACACATATCGGTAATGATTGGCTGGTTAGAGTTTGACATTACTGTCGTGCGACGGTGGTGATCAGTTGATCCCTTGAGGTCACACCTAAAGGACGATTCCCTTAATTGAAGAGGTTAATTAATTGTATGTCGATACAGATTAATTAATTCCTTAAAAATTGAACAAATTATTATCATAAGAGAGAAAATGACATCTTATTATAATGTGATTAAATAAGATTTTATTTAGTAATTTAAGAAGTTATATTACTAAAATTAATAAGTGTTTGCGAAACACGCGAGATGAGAATGATAAGTTAGTTATAATTATAAGATGTTGTGAATTATACTAACTAGTAATTAAATGACCATTTTATGTGAAAGTAATTTTGAATTACTAGTCAATTTGTTAAATGTGATTTATTTAATTTGTAAATGATATTTAATTTGTTAAATATGCATTTTAAATTAAAACATGACATAAGACATGTCACATGTCACATGACATACAATTGTACAATTGACAAAAATAAAATGGACTCCATATTACATGATAACCGAAAATTGGGTGGGCTTTTTAGTAGTTTTGTCTTATTCATTTGTCTATGACAATTGATAGTGACTTGACTATGCAAAAGACTTACACATTTTTGTCTTTTGAAGACAAAAAGGAAAAATAAAGAGGGTCTATAAACCCTATACCCACCAGTTTTGTGGGTGGAAGAATTAGAGTTTTTTCTCTAAAAATTTATCATTCTCTCATGTTTTATAAAAACTACCTTCTCTCTCTTGTTCTTCATAAAAAACGTTTTTATGAATCTAATTTGTACAAATCAATCACTAATAATACTAGTAGTAGTATATGAGTATTAGTAATCGATTTTAAGGTAAACCACATTACAAATATCTAGTATATGTTAGTTTGTGGGATTTTGGGATAGTCTTGGGTGCTACTAATTGGAGGGCTTCTATTTTGAAGTCATGAATGTTCATCCATTATTGGAAAGCTCAAGAACTAACAAGAAGGAGATCTTGTTGGTGCCCATAAAACCGAAATCATATAGTAAGAACAATGATTTCTTCTCTATATTTTATTTATGTTTGCATGCATAAGATCTAAATTAATTTTATGACTAAATTAAATTTGAACATATATGAATATGTAAGTTAATGAGATATAGATTTCTAACACATAACTCAACCGTCGCCGGCCGTTTCATTTTCCTTCTCTTCTCCGCCTTATTCGCCTCGTTACTTTCCAAGTTCCCATCAATTCTTGTCACCTGCTGCCGCCTCCGACAAACTTCTGGCGACCGACATGTCATATCATCTCCGGCGAAAAATGCGATTTCTGTTGCGAAAGTTTCTGATTATGGGACAAATGTAATTAATTTTTTGAAATTCAATCTCATTTTAAGTAGATCTTCTAATTATTTTTTGGAAAATTTTGAGTCAGCATATAAAAATGCGACTGAATTTCGGTAAGATAATTGTTTTAACAACCTGGTCGCTGTTCTAAGTCAGGTAATGTCTTTGGTCGGCAAAGTATGAGTCCACTGGTTATGGCGAAGGGAAATCAACGGCAGTGATATGTTGTTTGTGGGTGGTTGGGAGTGGTGACGGGAATGTGTTGAAAGGTATATGGTGGTCGAGTTTATCGAAGGGTGGATCTGGTGGTGGGTGGGTGAGTGGTCGTGGTCGTGTAATGAAGGGCAGGTGGTTTGATGGGTTGTGGCGTGGTGATGGGCTTGGTGGATCATGATGGAGAGGTGGATACACAAATTACCAGCCCGAATACACATGGTATTACTACCGGATACACAAACCGATTTGTGTATCCGTTAGCAATACCATGTGTATCCGGGCTGAAATTACCATATTTTTGGATGCTTAAAGGCCTTAAATGTGTGAGCGCTTTGTTTTAAGGAGGACATTACATTAATGTGTGGCTCTGATTTCTGAATCTCATGTATGGGATGCTGAGAGCTGCGTATGTTGGAAAACGAACAGTTAGGGAGTTATTTAGGTTGATGTGTATGTGTTTACTTAATTTAATGGGGAGGTATGAATCCATTTGTTGATCCCTGGTAAACAAAGACTAAGGAGGTGTGATTGTGTGAATGTATTTCCAAGTAGAATGGTGGGATATAGTCAGCAATTATGGTTGAAATTGGTTCAAGAGTGGTGTGCTTAACCGTTAATGAATCTGCAGTTGTATTTGTTTGTCTCACAGTACTACAACAATCAGCAGATTCTTTTTTTATTTAATTTAATTTTATTTGTTTTTATAATAAGAAGTAGTAATCCGTAGTCCGTAATTAGGGAACGAGATGGAAAATAAGCGGGAGTTGGAGAGGTGAGGTGGGTTTATTAGGGGTAAACAAAGCGCTCATACCTTGCTAGATACACTTCTTTAAATTATTAGATACATACCCTTAGCTAGCTAGATACACTCCTATAAGGTACTAGATACATACTCATAGCTAGCTAGATACACTCTTTTAAATTGCTAGATACATACCTTTATTTTGCTAGATACACTCTTTAAATTACTACATATACTTCTTTATATTGCTAAATACATTCTTTAGCTAGATAGTGAAGGAAATGTATATTCATATACAAATTAACATACTCATATATGTCTAAACTAATTTGTCATAAAATTAAAACGGATCTTATGCATGCAAACAATAATATAAATAGAGGAGAAATCATGTCCTTACCTAGTAGATTTCGGCTATTAGGGCACAAGAGAGATCACCTTTCTCTTCTTGTTCTTGAGCTTTTCCAATGGAAGAATAAAGATCTAAGTGTAAGATCTCTCCCTATGTATTATACCCAAGGCTCCTCTTAATATAATTAATATTACAAATACTAGTTATAATATTAATCAAAGGTAGAAAATTGAACCAAAACCTTTTATAAAACACTTATTTGTTTCGGTTTTTAAGAGAGAAGAAGAGAGGATTTTTCTTCTCACTAGAACTCAATATTTGATGATGGAATTAGAATGAATAATAATCTCCTACACTTAGTATATTATTAGGTAAAATTATAGAAAAACAATGATCATTTTTGCTTCCCCAAAACCGTGTAAGAGGAGGGCAATAGGGGAGCCAATGCATGGAGAAATTGTTCTTCACAAGGAACAATAGGCTTGCATGGCTAGGTTTGCTTTTAATCATTGTGTTTTCCACTAATTACAAACAACTTATAATTAGCTTAAATCCTTCTTATTTTCGGCCCACTCAATAATATGGATTCCATATTATTTTTGTCAATTGTCTATATGTTACATGTCACATGTCACATATATTTGTTATGTATTTTTAACATATTAAAAATCAACGTATTAATAAAAATACGTCACATACAAAAATTGACTTAGTAATTTCATAATTACTTGTGCCAAAAATTTTACCAATTTATAAATCACAACTGATTGTATTTATAACAATTCATTCATTTTAATTGTTACATTAAACAATTTATTTCATCCGAGTAATTATACAATTCAATTACTCGGACCGTATCTCATTTAATCACATTTCAATTTGATACGTAAATTTTACTTCCAAAATCGTCCGTCAATTTTCAAGTAATTTAATTAACTCGCAACGTTATACGATCAATTAAATAATCAATTAAGAGTGTTGCCCTTTAGGTATGACCTAGGGGGTCAACTGATCACCACCGTCACACGACAAGAATGTCAAACTCTAGTCACCAATCATTACCGATATATGTTGACCAATTGACAAGAATAATATTACTTCCCAATTGTATTCATTTTAATGAGACTTAAACATGTGATCATTATGATCAACAATCGTGATCGCATTATTGTCGGAGGACACATATTCCAACAATCTCCCACTTGTCCTCGACAAGTGTGCGTCACCAATTCTCTTGTCCTATTACTATCTCCCACTCAATGCAAGGTGTCTTTCGGTCGTACTTGCAAGTGATCATATCAAGAGTGGTTTCCTCGATCCGGAGAATAACCGATTGACCGGATTTATCCACTCGGACGCCATCCGAGCGTGGCCACGCATTTCGATTCATTACTCCTCGAGTGGCCCTGAGATATTGTTATAACCCTGACTAGGGGTGGACAATTCCTATCGCACTCATTCCTTCGGCTAGCCACAGCCATCATAACCCAAAATATGCCCATTTGACCCCATTTACGAAGGTCGTAGTAACACAAATCAAAGTTAATCTGAAACTGTGCCATCTTAGGCGAATAGTCTTTAGTCAAAAGAATCGACTCATTTGAATACTATAGTAGCTCTCGCCACGACCAGGCTATATAAATTTGCCAGAACTCTATAAGCGGTCATTAGGCCCGACAAAATGTTCCTAACAGTCTGCCTATGTGATCGACTAGTCATCTCACATGACTGTATGGCACTTGAACTTGCCATCAATCGCCTCACACTCTAGTCACTTCGAGATGTCACCTCATATAAGTAACTATGGGCAAAAACAATGTTAATCCATGTTCACTTTAACGGGGTTCAATTGTCTCTACAACCCGTTTGGATATAACAATGTTCAAGGTGAGTCAATAATAACTCAAACGAAAAGTGTCGACATCACACCTGGGTAGTCAATATCATATTACAACCTTGTGATGTTTATCATAAGTGTAAACCCTTATTGATTACAATAGAAGTTTAACATCCCATGTGTCCACGTGTTCAAACTTCTTCCACTTGCAATTTCCTTCACATTCATGTTCTCATACCATGAATTTTACCAAGTACACATCAAGGTTCTCGACCTTGGTTTTGGTTCTTTAACTTGAAAGAACTTTCTTATCGATCATCTCATAACGAACGAATTTGCGATGAATAATACAACTTGTACCGATCAAGTATTCCATCTACACACAATGCACTAGGTATATGTTTTTGTAGAATCTTGTAACAATTGACAAGATTATTAGCTTAGTACTTCTCACAAGTCCTAGCTTAACTAGGAAAGATTATCTTTGAATAACTTCTTATTCAACCAACCATCTTTCCAAAACTTCTCATTTCTCTTTTCAAGTTTGAAAGATTTGGGATTCTCATAAATCCTTATATGTGCTTGGATCTTCTACAAAATGTGCAACCTCTTATCACATAATGGAACATTCCGTCAAGCATTGAAATCGCTCATTGGATTCTACTTGAGAATTCATGACGTTTCTTGTAATGGCTCACAAATCAATCATCATGCTCTTATGCATATGATTCATAATTGGACATGTATATGATTATTCTAATGGCGGAAACATTAGTCACTAATAATCATGAGATCAACCGTTCTCAGGTTCAATGAACTACCATGACTGCTAACGGTAATCCCATTTTCATTCATATGAATAACCTATGTATATGTTGATACGATGTGTATCTCTTTATTACTAATCCAACATCCCATGATGTAATTGGATTCATCATTGTCCATTTTCATCCAGAATTGAAAACTCAAAAGCTTCTTTATGAAAGAAGGCATTGGCTCGTCATTCTTTAATGAGTAATGAGTTTTATACATTCAAGGAGGATAGCTCCCACTAAATTCCATATCTTCACATGAGAATTTCCTAACTCCCACTCAATTCAACATATTTCGAAATTGACTTCTCAATCGAAATTTGTCAAGAATATAAATATAAATTGCTTTGCCAAGTTACTAGGATAAAACCATATATTTTCCCATCATATCCTTTCAAAACGCCTATTTTGAATTGGTCTTATCTTCAACCTTACGGAAAGAGATTTTAAATCTCTAACACACTCATATCATAATGATGTGTAGCAATGTCATTATTCAAATACAAATAATATTTAGAATACGTCCCTCGCAAATATCCTTTTGGAAGGAGATTTAACCATTTCATGGGGAGGTTAAGCAATGACATTTGTATGGTTAAAACGTTGGCTATAGAAGATATCGGAATATCAATTTTTGCAACTTGATTTTGATCATAACTAGTATGTTACTTTGATTCATTTAGGCTCTTAAGTAAAACTCATGATTGAAACTATTGGTCAAATGTTTCATAAACTTAGTCAAAAACTTGTTAAGACTATACATTAGTTATTTTTCTTCCAAAACTTTCTTTTGGTCTCCTCGTGTAGTTATCTTGAGAAAATTCTCTTATGATTACTACACTTGGTCTCTTTAGTCAAATAGAACTAACTTGAGACCATCGATCTCATCTATTTGGCATACTCATTATCCAAAATATACCTTTATTCAAATCATTCTCTCTTGTGTAGATCTTCATATACACAAGTACACAATTTTATCTTGCCTTGTGTGATGTGTCCTCATTTTTCTCCCACTCTATCTTTAGAATAAATACACTAAACATTCAAAGATAGCATATGAGACACAAATTAATGATGTTGAATTATAAGGAGAACTACCTCATAGGTAGACTAATTGTTATTGATTTTATATGTGTACTTGGTGATTGACATACCTTTAAGAGAGTTCATAGACTCAAAATCACTTTATAAATGATCATTCACAAGCCTTAAGCATGTGGACATATAATGAAACCCGTCACTATAATTGTCTATAAGATCACCTTTAAGTGAATAATCTTATGTTTCAAAACGCAAGCATTTAAAGATGAAATTTTAGAACATAAAGGATAAATGATAAAAACGGGTGACTTGGGTTGCAAACCAAGTCACCATCATCCAAAATACAAACCATTATCCAAAATACCTTTCCATGTCGAACACGGAAACTTAAAGTTCTAAAAAATTCAAAAACATAACTTAAAATAAGACAATGAAAAACAAAGCTCCATAAAAGCTATCCTTAGCTTCTCCATGGTTTCTTATGCTTGTTTTTCTTTTCCCTTGTCTTTGCTTGGTGGAGGCCCTATTTACAATAAAAAAGGGAGATACATTATCACAACTTTGCATCATAATACCATAGTTGAATTTAGAAACATAAAAGAAGGTTAGTCATTTACCTACTGGAGTGATCTTTCCAGCTTTGATATCACCAAGGTACTTGGAACAATTTCTTTTCCAATGTCCCATGCCATTACAATAATGGCACTTATCAAGAGGACCCTTCTTGACTTTGGAGGTGCTAGCTTCACAAGACTTAGCTTTGGTGAATGTGGGAGCTTGCTTCTTGCTCTTTCTCCCATTCTTCTTGAACTTCCCCTTACTCTTTGTGCTTATGTTAAGCACATCCTTGGGAGGGTTCACATTTAACCCCATGTCCCTCTCGGCTTGCACAAGTAACTTGTGCAACTCCTCAAGAGACACGTCCTTGTCTTGCATGTTGAAATTCACCCGGAATTGTACATATGCCTTGACTTTGGTCAAGGAGTGTAGAATCTTATCTACGATGAGTTCTTTGGGGATTTCAACCTTTTGAATTTTCAAGGTCTCGACAAGCTCCATGAGTTTGAGCACATGAGGGCTAACCTTTTGGCCCTCTTTGAAGTCGAGATCAAAGAATGCCGCGGCCGCCTCATATTGGACGATCCGCGGAGTTTGTGAAAACATGGTCACAAGTTTGGAGTAAATCTCATTAGCATTGCCCATTTTGAAGGCTCTCCTTTGGAGGTCCGCCTCCATCGCAAATATTAAGACATTTTTCATTGCGGCGGACTCCTTTTGGTAAGCCTCATATGCTTCCCTAGTGGCCGCGGTGGACCTAGTGGAGGGCTCGGGTGGAGAGGCCTCGGTAAGGTAACGAAGCTTGTCGTCACCCTCGGCGGCTAATTTGAGTTGGGCATCCCACTCGGAGAAATTTGACCCATTCTTTTCAAGTTTACATCGATCCATGAAGGATCGGAGCCAAGACGAACTAGCGAGAGGTGTAGCATTAGGAGTTGGTGTTGCCATTTGTTATGAATAAGAAGTGGTCTACAAAACAAAATATAAGGAGTAAAACAAATGTCGTTTATATTCGTAAAAATGTATGATTTAAACAAGTTTTACGCATTTTTCTAGTGACCTCTACCCAACTAGATAAATGATTCCAAGACCCAAATTCATATCGACTTAGGCACGGTGGGGCCGATACATCCTTTATCAATATAACTCGGTGGATTAACGTTTAATCGATTCTACTTTTAGAACTCTTGGTCGATAATATTACATTAACAATTATCTATAGCCCAAAACACATCGACAAGGACACGGTGGGGCCGATACATCCCTTATCAAATACTTTTGTTGAGTTCAATCCAAATTTCGAATAAATGTGTCCATGATCCAAACCCACATTAACTTGGGCACGGTGGGGCCGATACATCCCTCATCAACATGAATTCGGTGGATTAACATTCATCACCCACTTCCCCTACGTAACAAGGTTTGTACCCCGGTGTGGCCGAGTGCACTCCCTCACGAAATAGGTTTTCATGGTTTCTACTATTTGGTAAGGCTATGTCTCAATTGATAGTTTTAGCGAGAGGTCATGTCAATTTATTATCTATCACGTTTTAAGTGAACTAAAGCGGTGAACTACGATAATTTTAATTGACACGGTCGATAAACTCGATAAAATGACAATGCATGTTTAGTTATGGCGATTTAGCAATGCATGTGACATAAAATAAAATGCAAGCAAAAAGATAAATAAATCCTAGTATGGCCTTTCCTAAAATAGAAAAACTCTTAATCTATTACATATTCGGAAACCAACTCCATTGGTCCCTTGAACTTCGGTTGTGACACGCATCTCGAGGTAACACCGTCTTTATGTATCGCCATTCTTGAAGTAATCCGTCTTTTGGAACTCCGGAATGAATAAAATTACATAACAAATTACATAATTTCCTATTATACATTTGTAACTAAAATAAAATAAATCTATTAAATTACAAAACGGTGATACGAGATCACAATAAAAATTACAACCGAATCGATATTCCCATACATTTCGGGAAATACCAATTAAAATCTAAGGCCATACTAAGTAAAATTACATAATTCAAAATTACATAAATTAAAATTATGACAATCATAAAGTAAAATGCAGCATTATAATATGTATGAACATGCTCAATTTTATGCTAAATCGCCTTTAATTAGCCAATATCGTATATTACTCGGTTTTTACGGATTTGCGTGATTTCAACATTTTATAATCACAAAAATACATAAACTCATATTTATGCATAAGTTAATTACCCTAACCTCTTAGGACTCAAAATATAGTCTTCACTAATAATTTGACCATAATTAACTTTTATTTACAAAATTGTTCATAAAAGGACCAAAAATTACAAAATAAGCTATTAAACTTCAAATAAATCCAAAAATTCCAAATAAATTCAAAATTTGAAATTTAAATTCATGAACATTCTGGAAAAATTCCATGACACTCATAATGTTCAAAATCTTAGGTTAAAAATTTCGAAAATTTTCCGGAAAAACAATGTTGCGGTTTATCGATATTTAATAAAATAATCATAAAATCATGGAAAAATTATTTTCATTAACTTTTCAATTTTAGATCTGAAAAATATAATAAAATGCAACATTAGACGTTTTTCCTAAGTCATAGATTATGTTTTATTAATTTTCCACTAATAATGTCACTATTTATGCTATTTTTCTTCAAAAATTCATAAATCATGCTAAAAGACTTCTTTATAGCCAATTATTTTACACACATCTTGTAAAATTGCATGTGACAACATATTAATTTTCTATGACCAGATTCGAAATTTAACTCATATTAACCTATTTTTCTCTTAAATCCGTATTTAATAATGAAAAATTCATTTTTCGAGCATAACAAGTCCAAAAAATGTGAAAATTTGCAGGTTATCTCAAAATAATATATGTAACAACATATCCAAAAACCAAGTGAAAATTCGAATTATAGCTAATTTTAGACCAAAAATGACATTTTTACTCATAAAATCACATTTAAATGCCATTATTGTAAATTATGAACAATAAAAATCCGAAAAATTAACCAAAATATCCTAAAACATTTTAGGACCAGAAATATTAACATGCATGTAATAATTTCGTGATATATCATAATAACACAAATTTTACAAGTTTTATTTGTTATTCATATAACTCGGAAAAACTTTTAACCAATTTGCATGCAAACAACCGTGGCTCTTGATACCGATTGAAGGAAATGTATATTCATATACAAATTAACATACTCATATATGTCTAAACTAATTTGTCATAAAATTAAAACGGATCTTATGCATGCAAACAATAATATAAATAGAGGAGAAATCATGTCCTTACATAGTAGATTTCGGCTATTAGGGCACAAGAGAGATCACCTTTCTCTTCTTGTTCTTGAGCTTTTCCAATGGAAGAATAAAGATCTAAGTGTAAGATCTCTCCCTATGTATTATACCCAAGGCTCCTCTTAATATAATTAATATTACAAATACTAGTTATAATATTAATCAAAGGTAGAAAATTGAACCAAAACCTTTTATAAAACACTTATTTGTTTCGGTTTTTAAGAGAGAAGAAGAGAGGATTTTTCTTCTCACTAGAACTCAATATTTGATGATGGAATTAGAATGAATAATAATCTCCTACACTTAGTATATTATTAGGTAAAATTATAGAAAAACAATGATCATTTTTGCTTCCCCAAAACCGTGTAAGAGGAGGGCAATAGGGGAGCCAATGCATGGAGAAATTGTTCTTCACAAGGAACAATAGGCTTGCATGGCTAGGTTTGCTTTTAATCATTGTGTTTTCCACTAATTACAAACAACTTATAATTAGCTTAAATCCTTCTTATTTTCGGCCCACTCTATAATATGGATTCCATATTATTTTTGTCAATTGTCTATATGTTACATGTCACATGTCACATATATTTGTTATGTATTTTTAACATATTAAAAATCAACGTATTAATAAAAATACGTCACATACAAAAATTGACTTAGTAATTTCATAATTACTTGTGCCAAAAATTTTACCAATTTATAAATCACAACTGATTGTATTTATAACAATTCATTCATTTTAATTGTTACATTAAACAATTTATTTCATCCGAGTAATTATACAATTTAATTACTCAGACCGTATCTCATTTAATCACATTTCAATTTGATACGTAAATTTTACTTCCAAAATCGTCCGTCAATTTTCAAGTAATTTAATTAACTCGCAACGTTATACGATCAATTAAATAATCAATTAAGAGTGTTGCCCTTTAGGTATGACCTAGGGGTCAATCGATCACCACCGTCACACGACAAGAATGTCAAACTCTAGTCACCAATCATTACCGATATATGTTGACCAGTTGACAGTAACAATATTACTTCCCAATTGTATTCATTTTAATGAGACTTAAACATGTGATCATTATGATCAACAGTCGTGATCGCATTATTGTCGGAGGACACATATTCCAACAGATAGGTATACTCCATTATTGTTTGCCAATCTTTCCATTTAAATAGCTTACAAACGTATACTTGTTCAATCCTTTCCTTGCTTGCCTACTATTCTTATGAGGTCTAAGGTAGAAGTTGGGCAATTCCCTCCTCTTATAGCATGGTCTAATTACTACAAGTTCGGATCCTGTGCTCATACACCAAAAGACTCGCCAATTGGTTTCAAACATCAAGTAAGTGGCCGCCAACGCATATTCTTTGAGTGCTTCTTGGGCTCGTTTCATGGAATGCACTCGGGTCTATAAATTAATCTTATATTAGATACGCTATTGATTTAGAAATATTTAGAGTCGATTTCACACGAAATGTCACCAAGAGACTACGAAAAAAGCGGTAGTTTATTTATGAACTTCATTACAAACGACTGATTTCAAGTCTTCTAGAGAAGTGTACCTGACTTGGCGGAGATGTGTATCTAACAAGGTAAAAGAGTGTATCCAGCAAGGTAAAAACATGTATCTAGCAATCTAAAGAAGTATATCTGACTCAGCAGAGATGTGTATCTAACAAGGTAAAAGAGTGTATCTAGCAAGATAAATGAGTGTATCTATCAAGGTAAAGACATAAACTTAAGAACCTTTGCACACTATATACAATGCATGATATTGGCTCATGCACGTCATTGCTTAAAGCTGATTATGGACTTCGCATCCTTAGTTGCGCACCGTCGAGTAGGCTTGGTTCATCCTTTATACTACTACATTGCTTGTGTTTTGACATGTATTAGTCGCCAATTCTTTAGTTAACTAGGCTATATGGGACTCGAACCCATACTTTTGTACAAAATTTGTATATCGCTCTTTCAATTGAGCTAATAGCCTTTAATATATGTCAAGCAAAGTTGAAATGAGGGGTATATAATGACCCAAATTTTCAAACGTGAATTAATCAAGCAGATAAATTCCACAAACTCCACAATTGTAAACCCAACACAATGACAACCAAATTAAGCCAGAACAGCAAGAAAATCACTCTAAACATTTGATGAGCGGCAGAGGGGGGGTTAAGGTCCTGCAACATTCCAATTGTCCAGAGTTAAGATCGAACTGATAGATTCCTAAGAAACAACAATACCCTCTTGCATGTTGAATGTTGATGGTGAAATAAAACAGCAGACAAGATTAGGAATTAGATAAAGTTACCTTCCATGGAGTACATTTATGTTATCCATGTCACTATTAGACCAAATATCAAGTTCAATAACTCTGACTCCTCTCTGTAGTGCCTTGATTATCGGTACATCACTGCAGTCACTGCTGAGTTGATTTCCAGTTAAATAAGAGTTATGTCCTGTGTATATGAAATAATGTTGCAATGGAGCATTCATATCATGGTGCACCTGTGGATGCTAAATTTATCATGACAGGGCCGTCTAATAGCAAGTTCATAAGGTTTTCGGAACTGGGGCACAATAATTATTTTAACAAGATCATTATAAAACAAAACATTGTCTTCTTTTCACAATGATACTAAATTCCTGCGTCCGCCACTGCTTAAATCTAAGAATAACATTCCAAAACCACATCTGAACCAGTTGTCGCGGGTGGTTGACTTTAAACCTGGATAAATAACACGCAGGCGGGTCAAAGGTTAGTAAAAGAAATTTAGCCTAAGATTAATCGGACCATAATAGCATTCCTTTTAATTATGATTCTAAGATGAATGTATGTAGTTTACCTGATTATTAATGGGACCATTGAGATCATGAGAAAAGAGATAAAAGAAGAAATCATCAAGAGTCAAAGCCTGTTTAGTAAACTTGCTAAGATGATGACGACGTTAAAGAATCTGGTCCCAAAAATGACATTGTTAACGTCATTAACGTCATTAACTTCTTTCACTTCCTCCTTCTTAACATACTACAATCAATCCATCCAAAAACACAACTCAAATTCCAATTCACAATTTCAAACAAAATTACTCTAACTAAATAAACAACTACATTACAATGTAAACCAATGGAAATTGAATCACGGAAATAACCTGAGCTGGTGCAGCGAAGAATCAAACCCTAGAATCGAAAAAACCTAGATTTTTCGGCGCATTAGTGAATCGAATATAATGATAATAATCTGAAATCGGGTTTGCAAATGCTTGATTGATTGATAATCGAGGAGCATGAATCTGAGAGTAAAATCTTCTGAAATTATTGAATAAATTGATTGATTTCGTGTCTTTGATTCGACACAATAGAGCGGTGCGGTTACGGCGGTTGATGACATGTGTATCTCAGGTGAACATCACCGTCGTACTGACCAGAATCCGCCGTACTTACGAGCCCAACACCACCGCATTCGCCGAAGATGCGTCGATCTAGTGTCGGTGTCATGGTGCTTGTCATCGTCGCCGGCGGCAGATCGAGGGTGAGAAGAGGAATAGAAGGAAAGAGGCCGATATGATGGCGTTTGTTGGTGGTTGCCGGCGGTAGCTGGTGGTGGTGAAGGTAATGGTTGGTGGTATGCTTGTTTGAAAATAACATTGGGTTATGAATTTTGGGTCGTATGTGACTTATACGAGGTTGGGCTTTTTGAGTGGATAATAAAACTCAGCCTTCTACAAGTAGTTCGTACGGTTCGCACCGTACTTGAGTTCGCACCTGACCCCGACTCTATATATATATATATATATATATATATATATATATATAGATATATATATATATATAGAGAGAGAGAGAGAGAGATTGAATCATGTGAGGCACCCTTCTTAGGGTGAGGCGGCTGGACACCTTCTAAACCGTCAGATCTATAAATTATAGACTCACCAGATGATGCCACGTGTCCCCTTATATAACCCCAACCACCTCAACATTTCCCCTCGCAAACTCTTCATTTACTCGTCCTCTTTCTCTATCTTCAACTTGTTCTTCACTCACCATCAACCAAACGTCTTCGCCATTACCGAGCTTTTCGACCGCCATTTTCATTGAGCTTTCGACCGCCATTATCAGTGAGTTGTCTACTTCCATTATCATACGCAAATTAGGTATTCTCGAATACTAATTTAAATTTCGATTCATCTTACTTTCATTCCTTATTTTTCACCCTAATTTTCAATCGACTTATTTAATCCGTTAAAATATTGTTGTTCTTCTGCAGCTTTTGATCGTTGTCCGAGCATAATCGAGCACGAGCAACATATACAATCTATTGAAGTCGATTTCTCCTCTTCTTCGTATGTTCCTCTCCGTTTCTTTATAGATTTTGATTTTGTTGCTTATTTAGTTAAATTTTTAGTTATAAATTTACTTAATTAGTTTAATCACTCGATTTCGATTGATTTCTATGCGTTCCTTTTCTGCTCGATTATGCTCGCAGTTGAAGTTTCATTCTTATTTTTCACTGTTAGTTATGACCGATTTCAGTTGATTCAATAGTTATCATTTCAATTCATCTGTACTTTCATTCCGTCTTTATCTCTGAGATGTCTCGTTCTCGCCATTATCACTGTACTTTCATTACTTATTACTATTTGCAACTAAAGCATGTTAAGGATTTGAATGATTTTACCGAATTTAATTCGAGCAAGGATGTTAGTTATCATTTCAATTCATCTGTACTTGCAAGGATGTTTTTTTTGTACTTCATGTTTGATATTATAGATCTTACTTTGACCTCCCTTCGCTTCTAACTACCAAGTTTGTGACTGTGCTTTAGCCGCAAAAGTAGAATTCACATAAATTTACAAGCCTAAATGTGTTAGCTTTGTCATATACATTGTGCCTTAATGCCAATGTCTTTTGAAGATAATTTGTGTACTCCGAACGAGAATGTGCCCTTACATGAGTTTATGGAGCAGATTTGGTATGATACACTACTTGCTTTCTTGACACCTCCAGTTCAGTATACAATCAATCACATTCTCACGCCATTGCTCCAATCGGACTCTTCTTTGTCTCATACACTGTCTACTAAAGTGACAATCAAAAAACAGATTAGCAGGAGTCTCATCTAAACTTCCACACAGGTAGCATAAACTATCAGTCACCACACCAAACTATCACTTTCGATTCAATAGTTTGTGGTTTCAATTTATCCGTACTTTTCCTTCCGTCTTCTCCGATTAATCTTATCCAAATTGAGCCAATGACTCTCTTGAAGGCTCGGGTAACGGCTATTAGGCAATAAGCCTTCAACATATTGCAGATGACATTGTCTACTCTCAGTCTCTACTTGTGGTTTAGTTCAGAGATTGATGTTGTAAGGTAAGCATGTGAGACACGGGAAGTGCTTAGCCGTGAAATATCTCGTCTTTGTTCTAACTTGGTCCTTGTATTATCACGCAGATGCTTGTCTATGAGTTCATGCCAAATGGTACTTTAGAGGATTGGCTTTCTGGTATGACTGACGCGTTAGCTTTATGTATTAGTCCATGTTATTCTCCTAAAAGGCCTTCCATTATCTTTCTTGTTGAGTTAGAGTCGAGCACATCTTTCTTTTAAACACTTAACTCAGAGTTAGTTTTTCAAAGATGTTTTTAGATCATGTGTACATCTGTCATGTGGCGGAAGTTATGCTGATGTTTCACCTTTGTCATGAATCATGATCGTAAAACCAATTTTATTGCTGATTAGGTAAATCTGAGAAGATTCTGGGCTATTCCACAAGGTTACACATTGCATTAGGTGCAGCCAGCGGAGTTCTTTACCTGCACAGAGAAGCAAATCCTCCTATATTTCACCGAGATATTAAAGCCAACAATATTCTTTTGGACTCGCATCTAATTGCTAAAGTTGCTGACTTTGGAATATCGTGTCTTGCTCCTGTTTTAGATGATGAAGGTGATACGTCTCAGTATTTATTTACAGGAGTCAAGGGTACACCTGTAAGTGGACTAAGCTGTTGGAAAGGTGTTCTGATATATTTTTTTACTCCTAAAATAAGAGGGTTTCTTATTATGCACTCCATGTATGAGAATTACTTGATCTGTCCAGTGAATAACTGCGCAGTAGAGTGTAAAATGAGCGTAGAATATGGTTTTGAGGAAAATAAAGAAAACCCATCTGAGCTAGTGAGTTTTTACTAACAATGAGAGTTCGTCAAAAGCTAGTTGTCTACAATGGTTTTTAAGGCATTTACATATGTAATTTAACATTGGACTAACCCGAATGCGGAGAGGTTTTCTACTATACCGAAAAGGGCTACACATGCACTGACTCACTGAGCCTTGTTAGTGCTAGTTTGGGTTGAAAAATTCTTATCTACGAGTATAAGTTGTTATTTGTCTACTTTCATATCGGATTTGGCCATTGTCGTCTATTAGCTCAAAAGGTAGAGCAATGTGTTATTGCACATGGTGTGGGTTCGAGCCCCACATAGACGAACATATATAAAGCACTAGTTACACTTTGTAGTAACATTAGTTGTTCTATGTGGTAACAATAATTATCGAACAAAGTGATGCTAGCTAAGAATAACACTAGTTATTTGATAATGTAACATTGTTTCGTATATATAATAACACTGTTTATTTGATAAAGTAACACTTATGTTACATATATTGATAATAGAAGCTCATGTAGGAATTGAACCTACATCCTTTGTGCAATTGCACAAATGCTCTACCAATTGAGCTAATGAGCTAGTTTAGTAGAAACTGAATATTCCACCAACACACTACAGTTGATGTAATGGCCACAATATAAGTTTATAAGTCACCAATTTACCTGAGTATTCGAGTCATATGTTTCTCATGTTATTCCAAAGAGCATGTAGTGTTATTCCAGTAACTTGTCATGTTATCACATAGAGTAACCGTGTTATTCTATTAACTTGTTACGTTATTCCATAGAGCCAAATAATATTCCATGACACAAAAGCCAGGTATTATAACACAATATCCTATTATGATAACATAGTTATAGTTACGGATTATAAAGCGCGAAAAACCAATTCTAATGATTTGAAGACAAACTAGTTCCGTCGATGACCGTATAAGGCACATTATATGCATTTAAAATCTGAATAAGGTATGAGATTCACAAAATAAGGTCTGAGATTCACCAAATAAGGAAAAGAGCAAAAAAGGTGATTTTAAGACCAAGTTTCACAAAACAAGCTCTAAGATTCACTGAACAAGATCTGAGATTCACAAAACAAAGTCTGAGATTCACCGAATAAAGAAAAGAGCAAAAAAGGTGATTTTAACCACTTATGATGACCAAGTTTCACAAAACAAGCCCTAAGATTCACTAAATAAAGTATGAGATTCACAAAATAAGGTCTGAGATTCACCAAATAAGGAAAAGAGCAAAAAACGTGATTTTAACCACTTATGATAACCAAGTTTCACAAAACAACCTCTAAGATTCATCAACAAGGTCCGAGATTCACAAAACAAAGTCTGAGATTCACCTAATAAAGAAAAGAGCAAAATAGGTTATTTTAACCAATTATGATGATCAAGTTTCACAAAACAAGCCTTAAGATTCACCGAATAAGATATGAGATTCACAAAATAAGGTCTAAAAATTCACCAAATAAGGAAAAGAGCAAAAAACGTGATTTTAACCACTTATGATGACCAAATTTCACAAAACAAGCTCTAAGATTCACTTAACAAGGTCTGAGATTCACAAAACAAAGTCTGAGATTCACCTAATAAAGAAAAGAGCAAAATAGGTGATTTTAACCACTTATGATGATCAAGTTTCACAAAACAAGCCTTAAGATTCACTAAATAAGGTATGAGATTCACAAAATAAGGATTGAGATTCACAAAACAAAGTCCGAGATTCACCTAATAAAGAAAAGAGCAAAATAGGTGATTTTAACCACTTATGATGATCAAGTTTCACAAAATAAGCCTTAAGATTCATTGAATAAGGTATGAGATTTACAAAATAAGGTTTGAGATTCACCAAATAAGGAAAATAGTAAAAAACGTGATTTTAACCACTTATGAAGACCAAGTATCACAAAACAAGCTCTAAGATTCACGTAACAAGGTCTGAGATTCACAAAATAAGGTCTGAGATTCACCAAAATAAGGAAAAGAGCAAAAAAGTGATTTTAACCACTTATGATGACCAAATATCACAAAACAAGCTCTAAGATTCACTGAACAAGGTTTGAGATTCACAAAATAAGGTATGAGATTCACCAAATAAGGAAAAAAGCAAAAAAGGTGATTTTAACCACTTATGATGACCAAGTTTCACAAAACAAGCTCTCAGATTCACTGAACAAGGTCTGGGATTCACAAAATAAGGTCTGAGATTCACCAAATAAGAAAAAAAGCTAAAAAGTAACAGCAAAAAATTCTACTATAAAGTTCCTGAAATAGAAACTAAGCTGTAAAACATCAAACATAGAATGCCCTCATTCTATGTGATTCACAACACAAGGACTGAGATTCCTAACACTTATGGTGACCAAGTTCTAGAAAATTATCTTACAAGTTCACAAAACAAGCTCTAGGATTCACAACATAAGGATTGAGATTCACAAAATAAGGCAAAGACCAAAATAGGTGATTCCTAACACCTATAATGGCCAAGTTTAGAAAATTATCTTACAGATTCACAAAACAAGCTATAGGATTCACAACATAAGGATCGAGATTCACAAAATCAGGAGAAGAGCAAAACAGGTTATCTCTTATCACTTATAACAAAATTTAAGAATATTAGCTTCTAAGTTCACAAATTAAGCTCTAAGATTAAGAGAATAAGGTCTGACATTCACATAATAAGGTTTGAGATTAACATAATAAGGTCTGAGATTCACAATGCAAAAGAAAGATAGTACATATAGCATAAAAAAACGTGCCCATGATTTTATTGATAATCAACTTACTTGTTTATTACTCTCCTCTCCGTCTCATCTCGTTCTTTACGTTTTTTATTCATTTGATGTGAGGAGTATTTTAACCAAAACGTAAAGAGAACCTGAAACTCCCATTTCAAACCAATTGACGGCTTCAAATAGAGTAGAATATAGACCTCAAGAAATCAATCAATATGGATCGACGAAAGCTCATGAAGACGATGTTCAATTGCGCATACACAAATCAGCACCATTTTTGAGCCTCAAACTACTAGTAGCGAGGCGAGCAACGAGAAGCAAGAAAGCGATAATGCTACAACTTCCTTACCTCCTATAAACAAGTAATCAATTTCATCTATGATCGAAAAAAACGCCGGAATTGATCAAATTGATCGAAAAAAACTCTGGAATAGATCAAACTGATTGGAAAATCGCTACAATTGATCGGAAAATCGCTGCAATCTACGAACAATTGCTTCAATTGATTAGGTTATGGAGATTGATTTGGGAAAGATGGCTGAGAGGAGTTTTGATGATGAAGAAAGAACGTTGTTTGTATAGGGTTGGGCGTGTGTTTGTAATACTGTAATTGAGTCAATTTTGATCTAAGCCCGCGCAATATATCATAGTCCGGTCAACATGTATCATTTTGGTGAGTCCGGCCGCCTCGCCATAATGAGGTGCCTCACCGGATCCGGCCTCTATATATATATATATATATATATATATATATATATATATATATATATATATATATATATATATATATATATATATATATATATATATATATATATATATATATATATATATATATATATATATATATATATATATATATATATATATATTTAGGATCCTATGAGAACTATCACTCGGTGAGAACGCACTATATACACTAGAATATATATATATAAGGTATACTTTTTTTTTTTTTTACCAAATCTCACATACACTCTTGACTATCGTAGGTACACTTTTTACCAGAATTCTATATATACTTTTTAATAATGTAGATATACGTTTTTTTTTTTTTTTTTTACCAAATCTCACATACACTCTTGACTATCGTAGGTACACTTTTTACCAGAATTCTATATATACTTTTTAATAATGTAGATATACGTTTTTTTTTTTTTTTACCGAATCTCAGATACACTCTTGACTATCGTAGGTATACTTTTTACCAGAATTCTATATATACTTTTTAATAATGTAGATATAGGTTTTTTTTTTTTTTTTGCCAAATCTCAGATACACTTTTGACTATTGTAGGTACACTTTTTAACCAGAATTCTATATACACTTTTTATTAATGTAGATACACCTTTTTTTTTTTTACCAAATCTCAGATACACTTTTGACTATCGTAGGTACACTTTTTTACCAGAATTCTATATACACTTTTTAATAATTAAGATACACTTTTTTTTAACAAATCTCATATACACTTTTGACTATCGTAGGTACATTTTTTACCAGAATTCTATACACACTCTTAACAATATGGATACATCTTTTGACAGTCTAGATACATTTTTTAGATAAATTCTAGATACACTTTATGACAATGTATACACACTTTTTCCCAGGCTAGATACACTTTCCCCAAATTCTAAAGTTTAATTTCCAATAAATTGTAAATATTTCAAATTCAGTAATTGGAATCAAGCACCCAAAAGGAGTCTAGTTTTATTATGGTGACGGTAGGTGATGTGTGGCTTACCCGTCTCTACTTGCCCATTGGACAACCATCAACAACCCAGCACACCATCACCTCCGTCACCGAGTTCAGGCATCGACACACACCAATTCAAGACTCCCCTGTATCACTCCATCATCATCAACCGTCACTCACCATTCCTGCCCAGATTCGAGCTCGTCTCAACTCTCCCACGATCACCATCAATTTCCCTCCATTCAAACATTCTCGCACCATTCATCATAATCGCCATGCATTTCGAACAACAGCCCAGCAACCACCATCTCCACCTCACCTCTGATCTGAGAACAAGCTCATCATCAACCAAGTTCACTCCTCCCTCGCCATTCCTCCGTCGGCAACCGCCTGTACTTGCAAATAACGACAACAACCCGCGACAACCACCAGACAATCACCACAACGATCAGCCATCGTCACCACCTTATTCAAGCACGAACTCAGAATCGAGAACCGAGTTGATTGGTAAACAATAAATTCAATCAACAAATCAAGAATAAATTCAATCAACAAATCAAGAATACTGGAATCAATAAAATAGTCGTACACCATTCAACAATAAATTCAATCAATAAATAAAGAATACTGGAATCAAACTAGAGGAGAGAAGATTGAGAAGGCGAACAAATGCCATCGAAGTCATCGACAAATACGTGATGGCGACGACGACCTGGTGGGCTGGTGATCATTTACTACGTCGATTTCGGCTGCATACTGCCACTGGAAAACGACCTTCACGCTTAATTGGTGCGCTTATTCTGATCATAGTGTGTAGCATCGGCGACGGTGAATATTCGTCTGAGACAAGGCAGTGATCTAGTGTATATGGACAGAGGAAATATCATGGTGGGAGAAGAGTTGCGAGGGGCTGTCGGAGTGCATGTTTGTGGTCGTCGGAGTTCTGCCGGTATCAGGGCTGTTGGTGATCATTGTTGCCGGTGACAGTGGGTGATGGGTGATGTACTGATGAATGATGATTTGAAAAATGGAGGGTTGGTTAGATTTGAGAAGGAGAGTTAAATAAGTTGCATGGCAGGTCCGTACTTTGTAGGATAAGACTTAAGTTTGGGGTGTAAATAGTTCGTTCTCACCGTTCTCACCGAGTGGTCGTTCTCACCGGATCTTTCCTATATATATATATATATATATATATATATATATATATATATATATATATATATATATATATATATATATATATATTGTAGACACCTCGTTTCGCACCCCTCGCAAACCACCCTATGATGATTGGGCCGCATGCTTGATACGCGGAACGATTAGTGACAGTTCATAAGATTATCGTCAAGTGATTGCTCAAAAATTAATGTCAACCTCTTAGTCGTCATCTACGTGCCGATACGGTCGTTTTGACAAGTAATTAGAGTGCATTCGAGTCCGGGTCAAAAACCGTCTCCATTTTCTCGATAGTTGTAAAATCCCGAGTCGAAATGTTCTGGAATATTCCGGATATTTCTATTCCATATTTCTCAAATTTTATCTTTTGGCAAATAATATCCCGTAATATTCAAAAGATAATCGAATTGAATCCGTCCTACCATAACTTAAACACGGAAATCTTTCTTAAACAGAGGAAACCTCCACGGGAATAGACGCAAAGACAGTCTTTGCGCCTCTTCCAAGAGACGCAGATGGCTGCGCGCCTCTTCCCAGGCCCTTCTTTGCATGATTTACGTATCTTTTTTATATCTTTCCGAGATTCACTTCCAAAGAGTCTCCGAAACCCTATTCCTTCACGTGATTAGTATAAATAGGAGCCTTTGTTCCTCATATTTCTCACGCGAGTGTCCGCCCTTCTCTTCTCCCTTTGCATTCTAGACTTCGTTCTTACTAATTGGCGCCTACGTGCTTGAACCTTCGACCACGTAAGCTCGGATCTTTCCGGGTACCAACCTCTCCGTTGCATGACCGACCAATTTGACCACTACACTCAATCAATCTAATTAATCAACTTGTTAAATCGTTTTCCTCTCACGAGGGCACTCTTTCCTTGCATTCGCGTCGAGCATTCACTAATCGATCTTCTTAGTTCATCTCGTTCCGTCAACATGTAAGTCTGAGGGTGTATTAATTCTCTTTATTTATTGTTATTTATTTTATTGTAATCACCGTTGTAAGATTTATGTCGAAAGCACCTCATTAAAACCGATTCCTAAAACCGTCTTCAAAACTGTTTTTGCGGATTTCCATGAGAGACAGAGCCGAGAAAAGACGCAAAGAATCGCTGCGCCTCTTCAAAGGAGCGCAAAGATCTGCCGCGCCTCTTTGTGAGGGCCGCCGCAGCTTCTCGCTTCTTTTCTTCTTCCTCCGTCCTCTGCAATTCGTATCAAATTTATTTGTTTTGTTTGTTAAATCATTAATTCTCCGTCATAAAATCATAATAATTAGCATGTATATTGTGTCATATATTTCATCATCCATTCACATGTTTAATTCATCTAATCCAACTTAAATCCCAAGTAATTCATATTTGCGGGTTTTCGTCATTAAGTTCAATTCGAGTTTTAGGGATTCAATTCGTTCGTATTGGGTTTAAGGGATTCATTGTCGATATATTTTTATCATGTTCATTGTTAATCCGTCGTTAATTCATCATGTTTAGTTAATTATTCGCTTGTTTAATCCTTCATTAACATCGACCCTTCACGTAAATAATCCGTCTTATCCGTCTTAATCGTGTTTGCTATTTTATGACCCTCAATCATATGTAAATAATCAGAAATCACTTTCATCCGACTAAGTAATCTAAATCAATCCATTAAATTCACCAATAAACGTTAACAATTGCGCTTTTGGCTTCACGGCGAGTTCGTCCTTGGAATGACGCAAAGAATCGCCGCGCTCTTCCAAAGGGCGCAGATGTCTCTTCGCTGTTCCAGGATGACTTCGTCCCCGAACTCCTTTTCTGCCTTGACCTAGTTTACTTAGCTACGTATTAACCTACTATTATCCGTATTATCACCTTCTGATCTGTCGTGTTTTATTCTTTTATTTCTTTTTCTTAAATCATCCGTTTTAAAGGTATTTTCAACATAGATCGCCTATCTCAATGTAATTATTGTATTTTCTCTTTATTATAATTCATCGTTAGTGTATCGCTTTTATCATTTGTATGCTCCCACATGTAAATCTACATTAAATCCTACTTCGACCCAATTGTTTGCCTAATTAATTGTTCACCGACTTAGCTAATTTCACATGTTAGGATTAATCTATTGGATGTTGCATTGCATGCATATAGCCGACGATATATCAAGTACGAATAAACTCCCTAATCATTAGTAGAGGCCGCTATCGAGGCGGGCGGGATTAGGTGTTCGATCAAAAGAGCTTCCTAATACGTACCCTCACCCCTTACTCCGATCTCCGTGAGCACCCGTGTTCATTGGCATCCACGAGAGTCATTCTAGACATAGAATGCTAAGGGTAACGATTGCTTAGTGTTCATGTCACTACTTTGTGTCTTGACATGACACGAGGTATTCGAACGGTTCCAATTTCCCATAAAAATTGGTGGCGACTCCATACAAAATGCAAACGCTTGTTTTCGAGCCCCCTTCACTCACCAAGCGCCCCGTGGGCGGCCCGCGTCCACGCTTTGGCGACTCATTGGGAATACACTTACGTGTAGCTAGGGTGAAACTTGAACAAGGTTAGGGAATAAGTTTGTACAAGACAATTGTCGGTTTTCATAACTCGGTCTTCCTAGACCGTTTAATTCGGCCTTCCTAGGCCCAACCCAACCTATTCGACCAATCGTCCCGTCTAAACGGTCCTAATTCCTATTTGGGCCTAAAGATGGATAGCGATTGACGTCATCCATACCATGATGCTTACTCTTGTTTGTATCAAGGGCCTTCACTACTTGAGGAAATGGACTAGGAATCGGCCTTACTCTTGTTTGGCACGAGCCTCTCCACGGACTTCGGGTTTGATGGTTCGGTATGGCAACCCACCCTTTAAACCAAAACCCTTCTAAAAGCACTCAACATCCCGTTATAATGCTTGTATAAACGTGTAAAACTCTACATGATCACCATTTCTAAACAAAACCATGACGAATTTTCAAAAATCAAAACCCGTTTTCAATCAAGAATTTCGAAAATAGGGCCTTCAATTAGCGCAAAAAAAAAAAAATCCAGTCAAAACTCTGTCCGTTTGTCGTGTCAAAATTCGGGCCATAAGCCCATTTCAAAGCCTCACTTCGAGTCCACTCCTACAACTACACTACAGTTGGCTAGGACCCACATTTTCAAAGACCTTGTCTTTCTTCAAAACTCACTCAACACAAGTGGCACACACCCACTTCACGAGTCAAAATTTTCCTCTTTTAGCAAATGTGATAGAATGGTCGATCGTGTTTTGATTCGTCGCCGGTCTCTTATCCAGTTTCCAAGATGCCTGGGTCAAGTGATGATACGAACCTCCAAAGAAATTCAAGAGAATAGTAATCAAATCCTAGCTGCGCCGCCCAAATGCAAATTACCCAGAACCAAACCTATGACCGCCTCGAGCTCATCGAAGGCCGCATCTTTGATGTAGAGGGAAGGCTACCTCCCCCTAAAGGTGAAGTACTAGGTTTTTCCGATGACGAGTCCAAAGATGAGAATCCTCTCATGGGGACAACTGCAGCTGAGAAAAGACTCCAAGACCTAGAGGAGCAATTGATGTACCTTAAGGGGGATGACATTTAACGGGAGAACAATCGTAAGTATGAAGCCGTCAATTCCAAATTGCCCACTAACTTTAGCATGACGGATATCCCTAAGTTCAAGGGACATGAGAACCCTTTGAACCATATCCGTGCCTTCAAGGATTACATGTCTATCAAAGGCATCAAACCCGAGATGTTCTTAAGGATCTTTCCTTCATCTCTCGACACCATCCCAAAGCAATGGTTCTACACTTTAGATCACAAAAAGGTCGCTACTTGGGAGGACGCCGCAATCGAGTTCTCGAAACAATACGCGGATAATGCCGAGATCCAAGTCAACATGCGTACTCTAGAGGTTCTTACCCAAAATGACAAAGAAGGATTCACCGACTTCCTAAGTAGGTGGAGGAAGACTAGTACTCAACTAGTAGAACGCCCGGATGAGGCCACTCTTGTGGAGAAGTTCGTGGACAATCTCAAGCCCATATATGCCAACCATTTGAGATATCAAAACATCAAGACTTTCAAAGATTTAACCGTGTTAGGGACACGGATTGAAGATGACATCCGCAAAGGACTCTTGTCCAAAACGGTGGGTCGAGGATATCAAGGGTCCACAAGTCGTTCATACGGCTCTACTAGCAAGACCGACGAGGTTAACCTTCTCGAACCATCCAAGAAAACTAGCCCACCAAGGAAGTTCACAAACCTTGGGGATACATACTCCAATGCTCTAAAAAGGCTAGTGAAGCAAGGCAAACTCCAACCCATTGGACCTACTCCCGAACCCGAAAGGAAGTCCAAGTTTTGGGATGAAAACTCTTCTTGAATACCATAGGGGTAAGGGGCACGACACCGAAAAATGCTACAAGTTGAAACACGTGCTTCAAGATATGATCGAAGATGGTCGACTTCCAATTCCACCAGGAGGTAAGCCTAATAACACTCAGAATCCTCTTGGAGTTCTAGTGATTACAAGTGACGAATCTACCTTAGATTGCTCACATCTCATTTCTCCCACCGAAAATGAAATTCACGCAATTGAGAAAGAAAGACTCTACTCTACCATCTCCCCTACCATCTCCGACTTCATCACCTGGGCAAGGAGTGTAGATAGACAAGTGTGGGAATTAGAAAGCATGGTAATGATCTTACGCGATCCCAATGCAACACCTAAAGAACGCGTACCATTGATCTTCTCTCAAAATGCTACTATGCAAGAAGTCATCACCGTGGTCGATAAGCTAGTTGATCAAATCATACAACTAGAAAGGGACATCATGAAGATGAAAGAACTAGCCACAATTAATGGGGTTTGGGCCGATGACGATGAAGACGAATACCTCATTGAAAACTCTTTGGTAAAAGAGATAGTCCAAAATGGCGAAGACCAAGATGTGGATCACCTAACTCGCTCGGGCCGTCCATACCAAAGTACTACTCAAAACAGTCCAACCAATGTCATCACACCAAATGACAACGAAGACGACCCCACCGATCATTTGCTCAAGCAATTACAAAAAACCAAGGGTGATCTTTCGGTCCGGCAATTAGTGGCAAGCTCATTTCCACACCGCCAAGCTTTACTGCAAGCTTTGGCCAAATTGAATGTGGCACATAACTCTACTCCTGAAGATGTAGTCAACTTGGTCTTCCAAGAATCACCGAAGTTAAGTAATCCTATTACTTTCTCAGACGAAGATTTGCCACCTTTTGGCGCTAGTCACAACCTCGCTCTATACATCACTGTCATCTGTCTAAAGAAAAATGTGCCAATGACCTTGGTAGATGATGGCTCCGCGGTCAACGTCATACCCCTCAAAACGGCATATAAACTGGGCATGAAAGAGTCGGATTGGACCCCTACAAGTCAAGGTGTACGCGCATATGACGGTGACGCGACGAAAAAGTGGTTGGACTTGTTAGCCTAACCATAGCTACGGGACCGATCGAACGAAAGGTCAACTTCCAAATAGTGGACATCGAAGCTTCATTCAACATACTTCTGGGAAGGCCTTGGATTCATGCTTCCAAAGCAGTAACATCCACCCTTCACCAAAAGATCAAGATCCCACTCAATGGCAAAGTTGTGACAATCACTTCGTCGCCTATCAAGGCAATAATCGAAAAACAATCAAGCAATCAAGTCCTTGCGGATCCCATATACGAACTTGGGGGCTTCCAAAGTGTAAGTGTCATAGAAAGCGAGTTGGCACCTTTGTACTACAATCCCTACTCCAACTTGGTGGTCAACCACATTCTCAAAAACCAGGGATACTTCCCTGGAATGCCTTTGAACCCAGTTCGGGAAAACACCTTCGCGCCATACAAGAAAGGCAACTCATCGAGAATACCACTTGGACTAGGGTACAAACCCACAACGGAAGAAGTTCTCGAAATGCTCGCCCAAGTCCAAAACCGCAAGTATGTAGGAGTCCAAATGAGGCCATATCTCCCTACCCTCAATGGATACTTCGTTCAAGAAGGAAGTTCGGAACTCTTTCATGGATTTCCCGAACCTTGGCATTACCTCGAAAAGAAGTTAGCCGGAATCGAGATCTTTCACGATTGCTACTTCATCCCTCCGAAACGGTTCCTACCGTCAAAACCCGTCAAGCACCTTGCTTAGACGAACAAGCTGTTAGCCTCCTGTTTGGAGAGGATCGATTTGTTAGGGCCGCGCAGGATGAGATCATTACTACGATACTTCAAGACGATCGCTTCAACCCCACCGCTTTAATCACGAAAATCGACACCAAGTAGCAGAAAGGGTGGAGAAAATCAATCAAATGGACCAACAATCAAGGAAGACTCTTCAAGCTCACCACTTTGGAGAAGGAGAAATGTTCAAAGAAGAACCGAAGACGACGAATTCGAATCGAGTCGGAGTCGGAGTCGAGTCGAGTCTAGAGAAGTAATTAGAGAGCCTACTCCCCGTCATCCCCACTCCCCTCGTCTCTCCTAGCTTATTTTCGAGTAGTCACGGTAGTTCGGAAATGCCCCACCATCCCTTTGCCGCCACTATCCTTGGATCAGTTGGCTTCTTTGTTTCAACTTTACTCAAATCTTAATATGAATAAATCGGGTTACGCTTACTCTTTGCGTTATCTTGAGTGCAATTCTGTTTATGATGATACTGAGGATGACCAAAATCCAGACTTGACCGAAATACCTCCCTACGTAGCCAAAGAAATACTACAAGAAAGGGAAGGGGGACCTGTAATTGAGGACACCGAACCCATCAACGTAGGGACCGAACTAGAACCCAAAGAACTTAGGATAGGGACTACCTTGAGCTCAACCGAAAGAACCGATTTCATAGACCTCCTAAATGAATTCAAAGACGTTTTCGCTTGGTCCTACAAAGACATGCCAGGGATCGACAGGGATATCGCCGAACATAGGATTCCAATTAAGCCAGGTTTCAAACCTGTGAAACGAAGCTTCGACGGATGAGAACAGAGTGGGCTCTGAAGATTAAGGAAGAAGTTGACAAACAATTCAAAGCCGGGTTCATCAAAGTTTCCGAGTATTCTGACTGGGTAGCTAACATAGTACCCGTACCCAAAAAGGATGGGAGAATCCGAGTTTGTGTTGACTTTAGAGATTTGAACAAAGCAAGCCCGAAAGATGACTTTCCTCTACCTCACATCGACATATTGGTAGACAATCACGTGCAGACCATGCATTACTATCCTTCATGGATGGATATGCGGGTTACAACCAAATCAAAATGGCCATGGAAGACATGCATAAGACCGCGTTCGTCACCCAATGGGGAACCTATTGCTATACAAAGAATGCCGTTCGGATTGATCAACGCCTGAGCTACATACCAACGCACCGCAACTACACTCCTACATGACATGATGCATAAAGAAGTCGAGGTATACGTAGACGACATGATTGTCAAATCCAAGGAAAGAGAGGGACATATCGCGAACCTTCGCAAGTTCTTCGCAAGGCTACGGAAGTACAATATGAGACTCAACCCTCAAAAGTGCACATTCGGGGTGACATCTGGCAAACTCCTAGGATACGTCGTTAGCCAACGAGGTATAGAAATAGATCCCTCAAAAATCAAAGCTCGATTGAAATGCCACAACCTCAAACAAAAAAGAAGTCGAGGATTCCCGGGAAAAGTGCAATACATAAGTCGATTCATGTCGAAACTCACGATGATTTGCGAGCCTATCTTCAAGAAACTCAAGAAAACGGACCACACCATGTGGGATGATGATTGTCAAAAGGCGTTCGACAGAATCAAGGAGATATTGGCTAAACCACCGGTGCTCATGCCACCACAACGAGATCAACCTCTTGGTTTATATCTCACAGTAACTGAAACTGCCATGGGTGCCATGCTAGCTCAAACCGTAGGAAGCGAAGAAAGAGCTATTTACTATCTAAGTAAGAAGTTCTTGGAATACGAGTGCAAATACTCACAACTCGAAAAGACATGCCTCGCTCTTGTGTGGGCAACAAAAAGCTACGTCATTACATGCTTAGCTACTCACAAGATATTCTCCAAAATGGATCCAATCAAATACCTCTTCGAGAAACCCGTTCTCAACGGACGTCTGGCAAGATGGACCATGATGCTCTCCGAATTTGACCTCAAATATGTGCCACCAAAGTAATAAAGGGACGCGCCGTCGCTGAATTCTTCGCAGAAAATCCCATCAACGACGCACAAGCCATAGATACTTGGTCATTTCCCGACGAGGACATACTTCAAACAGATGTAGACTCCTGGGACCTATACTTTGATGGAGCATCAAACCTAAGAGGATTTGGGATAGGAGTGTTGCTCATTTCTCCTGAAGGTGAGCATACACCGATCGCTGTCAAACTCGACTTCGAGGTGACAAACAACGCCGCAGTATGAGGCTTGTTTAATTGGACTACAAGCGGCGATAGCTTAGGCATCAAAAACCTCCGAGTGCATGGAGATTCATCACTGATCATTAACCAAGTTACGGGATCCTGGAAAATCCGAAGTGAAAGCCTAGCACCCTATCAGGCTAGGATTGACCAAGTCGCTCAATTCTTTGATCACGTAACCTACTTGCACCTACCTCGAGAAGAAAATCAATTTGCGGACGCTCTTGCGAAACTTGCATCTTTGATAAACATGCCCGATTACATGATGGAAATGCCTTTGTGTATCGAACGACGGTCGGAGCCGGCTTATGTCCATCAAATTACCAATGAAGAAGAAATCGCGCAAGAACCCTGGTTCCAAGCAATCCTAAATTTCAAGCTTAATGGTACCTATCCGCCGGATATGGACAAGAGGGGACAACGAGCTATACGCCTACTAGCTTCACAATACGTCCTCATGCAAGGAGAGTTATACAAAAGAACACCTCTTGGTGTAGTGCTGCGTTGCCTTGATCATTCACAGGCACGAAAGGTGATGGAAGAAGTCCACGATGGAGAGTGCGGTCCTCATATGAGTGGACCTATGATGGCAAAGAAAATCACACGTCTAGGGTACTATTGGACCACAATGGAATCCGATTGCATCAAATATGTGAGGCATTGCCACAATTGCCAAATCTTCGGGAATGTACAACATGTCCCTCCTTCGTTGCTCTATACGATGACATCTCCTTGGCCATTCTCCGCGTGGGGAATCGACATAATTGGGAAAATAACCCCGGCCAGAACAGGAGGTCACTGTTTCATCCTAGTAGCAATTGACTACTTCACCAAGTGGGTAGAAGCGGCTTCCTACACCGCTCTTACGGCCAAAAATGTAGCCAAATTCATACAAAATAACATCATCTGTCGATATGGTTGCCCACATGAGATCATCAGCGATAATGGGTCCCACTTCCAAGCCGAAACCGAGCAAATCGCTAGCCAAGTACAAGATCAAGCATCATCACTCATCGCCTTATAGACCACAGACTAACGGCGCGGTAGAAGCGGCTAACAAGAATGTCGTCACAATCCTCAAGAAAATGACTGACAATTACAGAGATTGGCCAAGCAAAGTACCCTTCGCTTTGTGGGGGTATCGAACATCCGTCAGGACGCCCACTGGGGCTACTCCTTTCTATTTGACTTACGGCATGGAGGCCGTACAACCAGTCGAGCTAGAAATACCATCCTTGCGTATTCTACTCGAAAGTCAAATCCCCGAAGCCGATTGGAAGAGGGATAGGTATGAAGAACTCATCCTCCTGGATGAACGTCGGCTACGTGCCTTACATAATGTCCAAACGTATCAAGCACGTATCAAACGAGCTTTCAACAAAAGGGTTAGGCCAAGAAACATCAAAGAAGGAGATTTAGTTCTCAAATCGGTTAGAGCTCTCTTACTTCGGCCCGAGAGGGAAATTCAAACCTAATTGGGCCGGACCATATCTAGTCAAATCCATACTCCCAGGGGGTGCGGTTAGAATCACAGACCTGGATGGAAATGAGTTTTCAAACCCCACAAATCTCGACCAACTGAAACGGTACTATGCCTAGGATAGGACAGAAACGCGCCTCGCGTAAGCCTACGTGTCGCTCTTGCGGCACTAAATAAACGGCCCCTGGCCTATTTGAATGTCACTATGCTCTTGCATCTTGGCAAACTTGTCATCCTCATATCATCAAACAAACTAAATTCGCACCTCCCGAGTAAGCAAAAGCTCATGCTTATTTTCTATGTTCATTACAAGCTCTTGCTTCAAACAATTATTCTTTTACATTTACTCGAACTACGCGCAAGGGTTTGATTTCGCTTTTTTAAGTGAATACGTAGGCAATCCTTCACGGGATTCAACCCACCATTTTATTTAAAATGTAAATAGAAGGACATTTGCATTGCATTTGAAATTCGACAAGAATAATTAAAGAAAATAACCACGGTTTCATAACCATTTAACTTTTTATTTCATTTAAATTCTAGTAATAATAATACGGCAAATAATAAAAAAAAATAGATAGGCTAGGATTCTAAAAATCCCCCTTTTTATTACAACAATAATAATAATAATCAAATAATAAATAAAGACTTGGGCTACTCCTCCATCTTTCCCTTGCCCTTGTCGTTCTTGTCATATTTCTTGTCGCGACCTCGAGCCGGGCGCTCTTGCACCACTTCAGACCTAATCACCAACGGTCTCTCTCGAGGCCCGACCCTTCCGTTCTTGCCAACCACCACCTCTGCGACGAGTAGTCTTGATTTCTTCGAAGGATGAATGACCCAAGCGGCTTCTTCTTCTCCTTCGGTCAGATGCTTCTCTTTCTCTTTCTCTCCTTCGCGCACCTTGTAATCAACGGGCTCGCGCTTCCTCGATCTTTCACGCTCTTCCGAAGTTGCGGCCTTCCTCCACCTCAGATAAGAATCCGACACCCACAAAGCATTGGAGGAGAAACTCAGGAACCACATGTTTCTTTGGGCCCACTTTATAGCCCACTCTCTTCGGCTCTCGGTAGTCAACGCCATAGCGATCTGCATGGGACGGTGTCAAGCCTAGGGATCATCTGCTTCAACCCAACTTGCCTCATCAATCTCTCCGGGAAGATGCATACCATAAACTCCAATCCAGGGATGCGCACGGACCTAGTGGGATCTAAAGAAGACACTCCGGTGATGGACTTGAGGTGCCACCATGGTACAACCCACCGATCAAAGGGCCGTCATCGACCTTGACTTGTTCTTCCAAAGAATCATCGCAGACCGGGTGAAGTCCACCATGTACGACCTCGTCCTCGTCGAAATCATACGGGCATGATAGGAAAGTGCATGAACCGGGGGCTCGAGCAATCGGAGCCGTTCCATAAGCCAAACCTACCAAAACAGTATTAGACACCCAAAAAAAAAAAAAAAAGAAAAGAGAAAAAGGTGTCTTTTACCTGTAAGATGACGGGACTCCCCAAGAATGGAAAATCGCGATTGGATTTCCTATTATCCAAACCCAAGATGATCTCCCTAAGCATAGACAAGTGGGCTCTGCGCGACTCCATTTGCTCAACAAGACCCAATAGACGAGGATCACCTCTCAAATCTTCATCAACATGTCCCTGAAAGACATAAACATGAAGCAAACAAAAGCCAAATGCTCTCCTCCTAGCAACATAAGAGACAGTAGGGTCGGCCCTGTTGATGAATCGGTCTATAAAATCCAAAGATCCGCACGCCTTTCGGGGTAACAAGACGATCTACCTCGAGCCTAGTAAGTCCAAGCAAGTCTCTAAACTTGCTCTTATACCCTTGTGAAGTGGAGGGGATGGCGGGTAAATGTTCAGGGTCCCACCCGCCAATGGCGACAATTTCCTCTGAAAAGGACAAATATCACCTCCTGGAAAGGCGAATACATGATAATTTGGATCCCAATAATCAAGGCAAGCATCTAAGAACGGTTTCACTACCTTGATAAGTTTCAAACTCAATAAAGATCCAAGATTATAAGCACCCATGTCGTGCTTTTCCGTGTTCGAAAACTCATTAGTCCATTCCTTCAAGCGAACCTCCAAAGTATTCATAATGATAATTTTCTCTTGAAAATTTATTTTTAGAAGTTTTAGGAGAAGCGACGAAGAAAAGACGGAAGAATTATATGATTCAAAGCTTCGGCAGCGCTTTCTATTTATACTAATTTGTCATTTCCAAAATCCGTCGAACAAACCCCTCTCGGGAACAGGGCGCGGCACTGCGCGCTCTTTCAAAGGGACGCGGCTCATGCTGCGCCTCTTCCCCAGCTCACTCCCGTGATTTCCGCGTTTGGATCTTTCCTAATTCTATAACGCGCGTAATTTCCTATTCCTATGGGATTTTATTTTGGTAAACTACGGACGTTTACCATGTTTTGGAATTTCGCGGGCACGCATTTCGAGGCAACGTTGACATTTTCGCCATTTTATCACATTTGTGTATTTAATTGTCCATTTAATTCTTTTTTATTATTCAAACATTTATATACTTATTTCATTTTCTTAATTTCTTTTTCTACATTTTCTAAACTTATAAATTTCTTTTTTTCCTTTTTTTCGGGGGTAACCCTCCCTACCGTCCGGTCATTTCCGGTCATTTCCTGGTCATTTCCTGAAAATTTTTGCATTTTTGCGTTCCTTTTGAGTCTCATTGTGCGCTAATTAAAGGCCTTATGTGTATATAAAATGTATGAATCACGTGATGTAAATTTCGGCGGCATAACGGCATAAACCGTTATCTACCGTAACTGTTCAAGAACTAACTGCGCAGTACAAACAAACAACCCGGAAAAAAAGGCACTCGGCCATCATGTATACAACAAAAAGCAAATGTACGAGCAACCGGGGCTCGCGCCCAACAAAGTACAAATGTACAAGCAACCGGGGCTTCGCCCCAAACAAGTCAAGAAGACCAAAAAATCGGGGCTTGCGCCCAAACCGAGTCCAAAAAAATGTTTCAAAATCGGATGTACGAATCTACAAAAATCGACACAAGCTCTTTGGGCACCCTCCAACTCAAAGAACCCTCGCCATAAGAGCGGCGATCTCGGCATCCCGAAACTCGAGCTCCCTCGACAAGCGAGCCGTCTCCTCCGGGCCGGGCCAACTCTCGTCCCGACTCGCTGTCACCCTGCAAACAGCAACGAATTGGCTCATGTCAATCAACTCAAATTGGGAAACCCAAAAATCAAAAAAAAAAAAAAGGAAATCGAAAAATGGGTATAAAGGTTCATACCTGACGACCTCGACCGCCGACGAGTGCCTCAATGGCCGTAGCTCGTAGCCGGTTGGCCACCCTCCATAGTGCCACGAACCGGGATGGCGCGACCTGCATTTCAAAAGGAAACTCTCAACAAATAAAATAAATTCAGTCAAACGTGTTCTTACGCAAAAACCATGCAAAATGGGAGCTCACCCTCCGAATCGATGATCTTTGCCGATCATCTAGGCCAAGATCCGTCACAGCTACTACGTCAAAATCACGCAGCTCGGAGATCGTCGTCCTCCCAGTAGCGTCAGTATACTCGAGGGTCTCGGGGTACTCTGGGGGCTCGATGCCCGCCGCCTCAACCTCCTGAAAAGACGAATAGCTCTCATCAATCGACGATCTGTCGTCGCAAGTCTCGAAAACCAAATCAATAAGAAAACAAAGGATGCTCACCACTATGGCCAGTACGCCAACCTCCCGTAGAGGAACGCCGAGTAGTCCTCACCAGGCAGAAGGAGGTCGTCGCCACTGGCACCGGCCAAGTCTGCCTCCCTCTCGGCCTCGGAAGGCTCCCGAACATCGTCCTAGGAGGATCGGCGGAACCGTCAACGCGTCCCGAGAGCACTGACGAGCCAAACGCTCGCCTAAGTACCATACCGGACCCATCGACGTCCACAAAGAATAAAGGACTCAGGCTCCTAGGTCGAAGGACCTCAGCAACGAAAGGAGGCGCTCCAGCGTACTCCGCCCAAGGTCTGGGCACCCACTATAACAATGTGAAGGCCAAGGTCATTTCTAGGATCAATTGAAAACAAAGTATGAGAAGATGTGAATACATACAAACGGGATACTCACGCCGCTCGGTGAAGGGCGTTCACGTCCCGCCGGTAGACGTTGTGAGAAGAACGCTTGCTCTTCGTCCGACACATGACCCAATCCCTCACCACGGGATAGGCCCTCTCCAACGCTCCGTCCTCTTGGGCGCGAGGCCCGGAAAGTAGGAGTACACCCACGCCTGTAGAGCGAAATGGTCAGTGACGATCTTTGATAAAAGAAAGGAATTTACGTTGATCTAAAGGAAGGTTCATACCTCCAAAGAATAGCCCGGTCCGACAGGCGCCGGAGAAGTCCCCTTCTCCATCAACTTCGGGCGAACCATGGCCCTCATGAAGCGGATGAGGACCGCAAAACCAGCGATGACCCGGTCCCAACGCCCTAGGGAGCTCAGGTCAGCAAGAAAGGGAAGAAGCTTCGTCGACAGCCTCTCACCCTTGTCTCCGAGGTAAATCGAAGACAAGAACCACCAAAGCCACGGGACGAGCCCTCTCGCTCCGCTTTGTACAAGGAGGAGGAGCCGTCTCCCTCCCATCGATCACCACCGATGCCGGGGTCTTTCCCGCAAAGTAATCTCGAACATAGGTACTGGGTACCAAACCCGAACCGCAACAGCCTTTCGGCGACGAGGTTCCACCCGATCAACCTCCTCGCCTCGGCCGAGTCCGCCCTCATGCCACCTCCGCCACACCATCTCCTCGATCCCGCACTGGACCGAAATCATGCCGTAATCCTCCAAGGTGACCCCCACCTCACCAAAAGGCAGGTGAAACGTGGAAGTCGTATCCCAAAATCGATCCAAGAAAGCGCGGACCAGGCTAAGGTTGGCCCGCAACTTCCTCTTCACGATATCCCTCCAGACCTGAACCAGAGGACCGAACGCTCCACGCTCGATCATGGCCCTCTCCTCCTCCGAAGCGACCCGCTCGTAGTGCTCCATCGCCGTCGTATACCCCGAGAACGACCGGATATTCCCGGCCTCCTATTATGATTCGAAATAAAGCTATCTTTAGTTTTGAAATAAATTTGAAAGAAATTTGAAAAAAGAAAGAGGATAAGTAATGAGTTAGGGAATTCCTATTTACCAAGCTCTTCACCGTCCTGTAGGACAGGTGACCCTCTGCAGCCCACACAAGGTGCCTGCTCTCCCAGGTCTCAGCCCACGCGGGAGCTCCTCTCAGCTGACGACCCCCTCGTCCGAGGTGGGCCCGTCGCGGAATCTCCTCCTCCTCAGCAGCCTCCTCCTCAGGAACCTCGTCTGCAGCAGCCATCACCGCGTCGGTGAAAGCCTGCTCCAAAGCCTCCTCAACCGCACTAGCGTCTACCTCCATGGAGTCCTCCCGGAAGTAGAAGCTACATCACCTGCAACATTAAAGCAAGTTTAGGCCGCGTCACGTGACGACAAGCCCTTGTTAAGCGGTTTCGAGCCTCCGAGCCCCGGAAGCTATCCTTCCTGGCCATCCTTGGCCATGTTCTCACCAATTCAATCGCTCATGTGATAAATTGGGTCAAGTCAAGTCAAAGTCAAAGTCTAGTTCCGAGTTCGAGTCGAAAATTCGGCGAAGATTTCGCTATAATGACGATTATGCCCTAAAAGGTGTCCTGCAAAGGCCGTCACCAACCAAAATTCCGAGATAACAGGAAGTTTACCCATCACCCAAGGGTCCCGAATATCAAATTTCATCACAAATGGGCAATCCTAAGGCCGTTTTGAAGCCATTTTCGATCTAGTCAGAAACCGTCTCAAAATTCGCTCAAGGGCTCGAAACTCGATGAAAATTCAAAGTAAATACATGGTTATGTTCCTAACATTGCCTACTACTCATTTCTAGCATCTATTTGGCAAGACAAATCCATTTGGGGGAAAAGCCCCAAATTTTCGATCAATTGGGTCGAAAACCCTACTTATCATATCGACTCAAAATTCAACGAATATGGAAGATTAATGCAAGATTAAAACACATACCTCGATTAGTCATATTTTAAGCAAGCTTTTGAATCCAACCTTGACGGAAATGGTGAAGATTTGAGAGAGAAATTGAAGGATTTGTGTTTCAAATAATGAAATGAAACCCTTCGACTTCGCGTTTTTACGCGGAATTCTTGAATTGGGGAACAGACGCGGCGAGTCTGCGCCTCTTTCCAAGAGACGCAGCTCTTGCTGCGCCTCTTCCTTTGTTTCCCTCCTGATGATTTTCAAAAATCCGTTATGAGTTCGTTATTCGTGGGCCCATCTTTGGTGCGCCTCTTCCTCGATGACATTTTATCACTTTGGTCCGTTTCGACGATTTCCTTTCGTTCCGCCCGCATTTTATCCAAAGTCACGACAAAGATTTCGCAGATTGTCCGAGTTCGATTTATCCCGCACAGCAAGATTTTGCAAATTGCTCAACCTTTTTGTCTAGCGCGATGGTATTTTGCGATCGCTCGCTCGAGACTTTCTTTCGCGACGATTCGATGTTCCTAGTCGTCAAATCATTTTACCCGTGCAGTAGTATTTTGCGATCTTTGCTCATTCAAGGTTTCCCATACGACGATCAAGATGTTCCTCGTCGTCGATATGTCCCCAACAAGAGTTCGCTTGAGACCGACGCAGCGATTCAACTTCCAAGTTTCGCGACTCGCTCAAGACCGACGCAAGCGGATTTTCCCCGCAGCTCTACCGACGTCCTGTTGTTTTCAATATCTCTTATTCCCCGCGAAGTTCGATTAAATCTCGGTATGGTCACTTCTTATGGTCAAGGCGAGCTTCCTTACGTAGTCTAATGGACTTTAAACGACCCTCCCGATAGTCGACGGACTCTAAAATGTTCCCGACGACAGTCCTTGGTTCGACCCCTTGAGCCGCCTCGCGTCGCCATAGTCGTCAAGTTGTAATCTTCGATTGACTTGATGGCTATACTTTGACTTTCGCCTTGTCCAAGCCTCGGTCAAAGTGGGGGCTCTGTAGACACCTCGTTTCCGCACCCCTCGCAAACCACCCGGTGATGATTGGGCCGCATGCTTGATACGCGGAACGATTAGTGACAGTTCATAAGATTATCGTCAAGTGATTGCTCAAAAATTAATGTCAACCTCTTAGTCGTCATCTACGTGCCGATACGGTCGTTTTGACGATAATTAGAGTGCATTCGAGTCCGGTCAAAAACCGTCTCCATTTTCGATAAATTGTAAAATCCCGAGTCGAATGTTCGAATATTCCTGATATTTCTATTCCATATTTCTCAAATTTTATCTTTTGGCAAATAATATCCCGTAATATTCAAAAGATAATCGAATTGAATCCGTCCTACCATAACTTAAACACGGAAATCTTTCTTAAACAGAGGAAACCTCCACGGGAATAGACGCAAGAAGGGTCTTTGCGCCTCTTCCAAGAGACGCAGGGGCTGCTGCGCCTCTTCCCAGGCCCTTCTTTGCATGATTTACGTATCTTTTTATATCTTTCCGAGATTCACTTCCAAAGAGTCTCCGAAACCCTATTCCTTCACGTGATTAGTATAAATAGGAGCCTTTGTTCCTCATATTTCTCACGCGAGTGTCCGCCCTTCTCTTCTCCCTTTGCATTCTAGACTTCGTTCTTACTAATTGGCGCCTACGTGCTTGAACCTTCGACCACGTAAGCTCGGATCTTCCGGTACCACCTCTCCGTTGCATGACCGACCAATTTGACCACTACACTCAATCAATCTAATTAATCAACTTGTTAAATCGTTTTCCTCTCACGAGGGCACTCTTTCCTTGCATTCGCGTCGAGCATTCACTAATCGATCTTCTTAGTTCATCTCGTTCCGTCAACATGTAAGTCTGAGGGTGTATTAATTCTCTTTATTTATTGTTATTTATTTTATTGTAATCACCGTTGTAAGATTTATGTCGAAAGCACCTCATTAAAACCGATTCCTAAAACCGTCTTCAAAACCTGTTTTGCGGATTTCCGATGAGAGACAATCGAGAAAAGACGCAAAGAATCGCTGCGCCTCTTCAAAGGAGCGCAACATCTCGCCGCGCCTCTTTGTGAGGCCGCCGCAGCCTCGCTTCTTTTCTTCTTCCTCCGTCCTCTGCAATTCGTATCAAATTTATTTGTTTTGTTTGTTCGTCTGTTAATTCTCCGTCATAAAATCATAATAATTAGCATGTATATTGTGTCATATATTTCATCATCCATTCACATGTTTAATTCATCTAATCCAACTTAAATCCCAAGTAATTCATATTTGCGGGTTTTCGTCATTAAGTTCAATTCGAGTTTTAGGGATTCAATTCGTTCGTATTGGGTTTAAAGGATTCATTGTCGATATATTTTTATCATGTTCATTGTTAATCCGTCGTTAATTCATCATGTTTAGTTAATTATTCGCTTGTTTAATCCTTCATTAACATCGACCCTTCACGTAAATAATCCGTCTTATCCGTCTTAATCGTGTTTGCTATTTTATGACCCTCAATCATATGTAAAATAATCAGAAATCACTTTCATCCGACTAAGTAATCTAAATCAATCCATTAAATTCACCAATAAACGTTAACAATTGCAGTTTTGGCTTCACAGCCAGAGTTCGTCCTTGGAACAGACGCAGCAACTGCTGCGCCTCTTCCAAAGGGCGCAGTGTCTGCTGCGCCTGTTCCAGGATGACTTCTGTCCCTGAACTCCTTTTCGCCTGACCTAGTTTACTTAGCTACGTATTAACCTACTATTATCCGTATTATCACCTTCTGATCTGTCGTGTTTTATTCTTTTATTTCTTTTTCTTAAATCATCCGTTTTAAAGGTATTTTCAACATAGATCGCCTATCTCAATGTAATTATTGTATTTTCTCTTTATTATAATTCATCGTTAGTGTATCGCTTTTATCATTTGTATGCTCCCACATGTAAATCTACATTAAATCCTACTTCGACCCCAGTTGTTTGCCTAATTAATTGTTCACCGACTTAGCTAATTTCACATGTTAGGATTAATCTATTGGATGTTGCATTGCATGCATATAGCCGACGATATATCAAGTACGAATAAACTCCCTAATCATTAGTAGAGGCCGCTATCGAGGCGGGCGGGATTAGGTGTTCGATCAAAAGAGCTTCCTAATACGTACCCTCACCCCTTACTCCAGATCTCCGTGAGCACCCGTGTTCATTGGCATCCACGAGAGTCATTCTAGACATAGAATGCTAAGGGTAACGATTGCTTAGTGTTCATGTCACTACTTTGTGTCTTGACATGACACGAGGTATTCGAACGGTTCCAATTTCCCATAAAAATTGGTGGCGACTCCATACAAAATGCAAACGCTTGTTTTCGAGCCCCCTTCACTCACCAAGCGCCCCCGTGGGCGGCCCGCTGTCCACATATATATATATATATATATATATATAGAGAGAGAGAGAGAGAGAGAGAGAGAGAGACGGGATCTCGTGAGTTTGGTTCTTATGGTGAGTTGTGAGTTTGGAAATCTGGGCCATTAAATTAAAACAAATGGACTGATGATATTGAATCTAGTAATAAAAAAAAAACACGCGGCTGCAATATGATGAACACAATTTCACGCTCTATTTTTTTCGTCTCTCTCCTTTCATCCCCTATATCCTCTTCTCAGATTCTCAAACTCGTTTTTTGACTTTAAATCTTCAGCACTTCCAATCCCTACATCATTATCATCTTCCTCAAACCCAGATTACAAGTACAATCATAATCGCATTAATTGAGTTTGGTTGTCGAGTATTTAATCAAATATGTATATGAATTTTAATTCTATTATTGTCGGTCGGCTGGTGGTTGTTTGTTGTTGTTTTAGAAAGAATTTGCAGGTGTGTGACCGAGGGACGAAATTGTGAGTTGTTATGGTTGATTGATGAGGAAATTGAGTCGTGGTAGCTGCTCTTGATGGATGTTGCGCGCAGGTCGGAATTGAACCACGAAATGGATGCCATGGTTGTCGAGACATGGTGTTTTATGCGGCGTCGAGGTGAGCAAATGAAGCTAGATATGGTGCTCATTTTCTGGGCTACTCGTGACGGTGCGATTCGAGAAGTTCTGATGTCGGGTTTTGAGCGAAGAACGTAGCAATGGTGATGGGTTAATTGTGAATTGGGTATGGGATGATGATGGAACATTTTGGAGAGTAGTTTTTATTAATGGTAATTGGTGATGATGGTGGGTGAATAGTTGTGATATAGCTCCCATGGTGGATGATGAAGCCATGGCTAGTTATTATTGTAAAGTACATACGGCTTACATAATTTGACCTCTTTTTGTCACCCATAAGCGATACTTGGTATATTTAAGATCTCGGGTTAGTCTTGTATGTAATGAAAACTTTGTAATAGTGATGCAAATTTATGGAGCAAAAATATAGTGTGCATTGATTCTGCTTGTTTAGCAAAAGAGACCTAATATTTGGATTGGTCTTTTCACCTAACAGTTAGTAGTAGAATGCAAGTTAATCAAACTTGCTTGCCCAACCACTCTGATAACATGCTAACCCGTAGCTCTTTTTAGGTACCATTTTTTTTAACTTTAGTAATATGGCATTGTCACCTACTCACATCGACAGTCGATAATCTGATGATAAGTAAAACCTCTCGTTGATACTTTAGTAGATATACAGATACTTGCAGTTTGCTTAAATTTGAAGAGGTTGCGAGTATCTGTATATCCCTCATGGATGTTTCAACAACGTTATCCTTAGTTCAAACTATCCATACTGCTATCCAAACATTAGGACTGATGCATTCAGTTTGTTCCATTACTATTTGAAAATCCGAGCTTGATGACCTCCAAAACACGGTCGAAACTGTCCGAGCTGTTCTTATGGATGCTGATGCCAAGCAGGACTCACTTAACTTCTAGGAGATGAATTACGTCAAAGAGCTCAAAGATGTTGTTTACGATGCCGATGTTGTGTTAGATGAGTTCCTTACCCTTGCCAAGCATAACCAACTTAGGGACGATGACGATTCATTCTCTGACAAGGTCAAGTCCTTTAATTTTTTTCTCGATTTAAGCATCTTACACACAAACTCCCTAGTAAAGTTAAAAAGAGTTAACGACAAGTTGAACTAAATTTCCTCTAAGAGTGATAAGTTTAGTTTTAAGGTTGACTATAAGCCTATTAAATTTATAAAGGAGGAGACTTGTTCCTTTTTGTGTGATCAAATCATTGGGAGGGAGAATGATGTGGAAAAGATTATAGGTGTATTCCACAATTTACCTCGCACATTGCCACCACTGTAGATATACAGATACTCGCAACCTCATACCCGTAGCTCTTTCCACCAGAATAACACCACAATAACACGTGGTAAAAAACAAAGTAAAAAAAATCAAAGTAGTAAAAAAAAATCAAAGTGCAACGGATTAACATCACAATAACACCAGAATAACAACACAATAACACGTGGTAAAAAAAAGAGTAAAAAAATCAAAGTAATAAAAAAAATCAAAGTGATACCGGAATAACATCACAATAACACCAGAATAACAATATCACCAGAATAACAGCACAATAACACGTGGTAAAAAAATGAGTAAAAAAAATCAAAGTAGTAAAAAAAATAAAAGTTACACCGGAATAACATCACAATAACACCAGAATAACAATAACACCAGAATAACATCACAATAACATGTGGTAAAAAAAAGAGTAAAAAGATCAAAGTAGTAAAAAAAATCAAAGTGACACCGGAATAACATCACAATAACACCAGAATAACAATAACGCTAGAATAACAGCACAATAACATGTGGTAAAAAAAAAAGAGAAAATCAAAGTAGTAAAAAAAATCAAAGTGACACCGGAATAACATCACAATAACACCAGAATAACAATAACACCAGAATAACAGCACAATAACATGCGGTAAAAAAAAGAGTAAAAAAATCATAGTAAAAAAATCAAAGTAGTAAAAAAATCAAAGTGACACCGGAATAACATCACAATAATAGCAGAATAACAGTAGAATAACAGCACAATAACACGTGGTAAAAAAAAGAAAAAAAAATCAAAGTCGTAAAAAAAAAATCAAAGTAACAGCAGAATAACATCACAATAACAGCGGAATAACAATAACAGCACAATAACATGTGGTAAAAAAAAAAGAGAAAAAAAATCAAAGTCATAAAAAAAATCAAAGTAAAAAAAAACACAATAACAGCATAATAACACGAGGTAAAAAAATAAGAGTAAAAAAATTGAAGTAAAAAAAAATCTGGTACAAAAAGAAAAGGAAAAAAAGGTAACATAATGAGAAAATTAGAGAAAAACATAAGAGAAAAAAAAAAGTCAAAGATGTAAAAAAAAAAGCATAATAACACGAGATAAAAAAATTAAAGTAAAAAAAAAAAGGTAGCACTAGAAAAAAGAGAAAATAAGTAAATGACAGTGATTTTATATGACAGGTAAGATTAGATTTTGGCCATTCACCTCTAATATAATCTAGTGGCTGAGTTTTCCAAGCACAAAACTCACAACCCACCATAAGAAACAAAGCTCACAAGAACCTAACTCTATATATATAGGTCGGATCCGGTGAGGCCGTTAATTATGGCGAGGCGGGAGGCCTCACTAAATTCTTTCATTAAACTTGGGGCGGACTGAATGTGGATTGATATTAAACGGACTGATTCAATGTGGGCTGTCAATTCATCTTTTCCTAATTTTTCATGTGGCCCAAATTTTTATCTATCTAAAACATCTACGCAAATTTTCTTCATCAACAAGCTACAACGATTCATCAACTGCAGCGATCAAACCCAAATATGCTCCATAAACTAATCAATTGCAACGATTGTTCGTAGATTCAAATTGATGAATTCCGTGAGGGTGGTGAAGCGATTAATATTGTGATTCCAATTGCAGCGATTTGCCGATCAACAAGCTACAGCAATAATATCGTGATTTGATCAATTTCATAAGACTTTATTCGATTAATTTGAAGGTAATTTCATAATTTTGATGAAAATTTAATATATTCATATAATTTTCTTAATTCACTCATAAAGTGATGATATAAGGTTTGAATTTGATCAAGTTGAGCGATTTCGTAAATATAACGTTCGAATTTGATCAAGATTGTGCGATTTCCTTTACCTGACGATTTCGTACTACTTATTACATTGTTTTTGACGATTTTGCAGCTTTAATGGCTATGGAGATTGTAGATATTACAATGGTTGATGATAATAGTCCTATTGAAACATGTATTTCTTTTTCTGAAGCTTTAATTATTGTTTTCTATTTTAGTTTTAATTTACGAAATTTTGCGGATTATTTGTTTCGATGTTGTGAATCTTGAAGGCGATTTTGTGAATCATAGAGCTTCTTTTGTGAACTTATATGTGTATTTTGTGAGACTTGATCATAAGTTGTTGAAATCGCCTATTTTGCTATTTCTTTTATCATGTGAATCTTAGGCTTTGTTTTGTGAATCTTAAATTTTGATTTGTGAACATAGATGATAATATTCTGAAACTTGATCATATGTGGTTGAAATCACGTACTTTGCTCTTTGCCTGATTTTGTGAATCACAGACCTTGTTTTGTGAAACTTAGAGCTTGTTTTGTGAAATTAATATTTCTCAAACTGGGTCATAAGTTGTTGAAAATCACCTATTTTGCTATTTCTCTTATCTTGTGAATCTTAGGCCTTTTGTGAATTTTACAGCTTACTTTGTGGACCTGGTAACACTCTCTCTGTTGTTAAACGTTTGATGTATGTGTTTTTTGTTTGAATTGTTGTTAACCAGTGACATGATTTGTGAATGTAAGATCTGATTTTGTGAACCTTTTATCTTCTTAGGCGTTGATTCAAATGTCAACAACACAGAGGGTATTGTGATGCCTCGTGTCGGTTGTGGTCGTGAAGGTCTTTGCTCTAATGTTAGTTCTGGTCAAAATGGTGAGGGTTCTACCGCCGTCTTAACAGCCCCTACAATGCCATCTATTTCCACACCTACTACTTTGGTAACTTACACACCAGGTGGCAGTGAGCAATGGATAAGTAGGATTGAAGAGAAGTTTACACCTATGATTGGCAAAACATTTTGGAGTTAGAGTCAGCGATGATGTTCTATAAAATGTATGCTATTGCTTGTGGGTTTGAAGTAAGGAAGTCTTCAACTAAGAGGTTTCGTGATGGTATTTCTTGGGCCTGATATTTCCACGGTATGTTCAGGACAGACTTTCACCCTTGCTTGACGACCAGGACAGAAACGCCAGGATAGCTCAAGACTGGCACCAGGCTGGAGAGGACAACGGTCAAGCAAGCAAATATTAGTTGACCAAGTCAAGCACAATTATGGAGAATAAATCAAGATTATTACACTAATTATGGAGCATTAAAGAAAAAGATCTCATCATAATAATCGGGCGTTTATCCGGGTAAATAAGGAGCATTGAAGGTGCAATTAATGGCGTCATTAAGAGGAAATAATACGCTTTAATGGTGAAGATTATTCAGCTAATAGAAGTTACTATATAAGGAAGAGCCAAGATCATTCCAAGGGACATCTCACAAGATTACAAGCTACACTATCACAATACTTAGAGAAAATACATTGTTGTGTTAATTATATAATTATTCTCCATAAATCATAGTGAAACCACTCCTAGCTTGGTGCCCGTGGTTTTTTCCCATTTAAGGGTTTTCCACGTACAAAATTTGTTGTCTTATTTGTCTTCTTCATTTCCTTTTCTTTACGTATCATTTAGCCTGCCCTGCAGTAATATACAAGGTAAACGAGCCAGTTAACCCTGCAAACACTCTACCCTGACCTGATTCAGCTTTGTGAAGAATCCACCCAAAATAGTATTATTCGAAAAAAATGCATGGTTTGCCATCGTGAAAGTTTTTATAAGAGTAAAATACGTCCTCCCCAAGCTGGTGCAAAAACAATAGCCGTTGAAACTGGTGACAAAACCAAAACTGGTGCAAAAAGTGGAAAAAAAAGCCAGGTGCTAAAACTGGTGCGAAAAAGGGTGGAGGTGCAGATGAGGCTGAGAGTTCCAATAAGCAAACATTTACAAGGATAACCAAAATTTAAAGGTGGGGTTGTGAAGCGATGATCAAATTCAAGTTTCATGAAAACATGTAGAAGATTGAACAATTACGTGAGGGTCGCAATCACCCACTGACTTTGGTGAAAAATAGGGAATTTGAGAAACTTACATAAAATATAAACCATTATAATATGAACGAATATCATAAGCAGTTGATTATCCAGAATTCGAGAGCGAATGTTGGGGCTAGTTTAACATACAACTTATGCAAGGAGCAAGTAGAGGGTTTTGAAAATGTGGGAGCTTCCCTTATGCAATTCAAGAATATCCAACGGGATGTGAAGTGTTTCATTAATGGGAAGGATGGACACATGATTGTGTCACGTTTAGAAACCCTCTGTGAAACGAAGGGGTTGGAATTTGCGTATGAAACAGATTCTGACAAAGCTTTGACAAGGATATTTTGGACAAATGTGGAAGTGAAGAGATGCTACTCATTATTTGGTGATGCAATTTCATTTGATCCAACTTATGCAACTAGCAAATATAACATGGTCTTCACGGCTTTCACTGACATTGACAATCATAAAAAGTCAATAACATTTGGATGCGCGCTTTTAGCACTTGAAGATGATGATTCATTTATTTGGGCGTTTTAGCAATTTCTGAAAATAATGGGTGGCAAAGAACCAAATTACATCGTCACTGACCAAGACAAGGGAATACTAAATGCAGTTCCAGGTGTGTTTGTATATCCCCTGTTAATACTATTATGTTCATTACTTCTTCGGTTACTGTTGTTTGTTTAACTACCCCTGTTATTTTTACGGTTAACCAGTTAGTTTTGTCCAACTCATATATTTAAATAAATTAATATTTTCTTAAAATCGAATTGTTAGTTAATTTTTCATACTTTTCCCGTTGTTCGTACTGTTACTTTCATTACATGTTTTGCGACTACTATAGTACTATTACTTTCATTTCTCTCGCCGTCATAATTTTTTCTTTCACTACTCCCGCATTTATTATTGTTAATTTCACTACTCCCATTACTGCTAGTACGACTTTCACTACTCCGGTTGCTATTATTGTTGCTTTTACTACTCACATGGTGGTTACTATCATATCATAGTAGTTGATTATTTAATTGTCTTAGAGTTATATATTTAAATAAATCTGAAATATTAGATTAGAATATTATTTAAGAGCAATTATTATTATTTACTAATTAAATTACAAATTTAATGATTATGGAATATTATATTTTTTTGGAAATCTAGTTTACTTTATTTAGTTTTTAATAGTTTCCAAAATATATATATTAATATTATATTTGTGTATGTGTATGTTAAATAATTAATATCTTTATACTAATTAATACCATAAGGGCATGTTATTTTAAGGAAAATCACCATATTATAATGTTCTCTAAATTTATACTTCAACCAAAACTATATAATATTTACATTGAAGTCCCTTGTTCGGGTCCATCACACAGTGCTATTAAAAACTAGGGATATTCTACGGTGTACCCTCGTGATTTTCGGTTTTCTACATTGTACCCCTCCTTTTTTTTTTTACATTATATGGTGTACTCCTAAACTCTATACATTATTCTATACCATGACCTTATTTATTATCATTGCTAACTTAAGTTCTTAAATGACCTATTAAATCGTCTATTTATCATTCCAATTACTCTATAACTTACTCATTTACTTATTAGTTCGACGAATTACTCATTAACCCAAGAAATAGTATACGAAACTAACTAAAAGTTCAAAAAATCTTCATTATCATGTCATGAATCATAACAGATGTTTTTAATAGTAGTTGGTGCTTATTAAAAAGTGATTTGTGATGTTTCTCATATAGAATGATGATACAACGTTAATAAGTCAAAATAAGGTCAAAGTACGGTCGTTTGATAGTGATAAAGTTAATGGAGAGTTAAACGAGGTTATGATGGAGAAATAAGTAAGAAGTTCAGGGGTACAATATAGAATTAAAAAAAAGGAGGGGTACAACATAGAAAACCGTAAAACTCAAGGGTACACCGTAGAATATCCCTAAAAACTATATAGTAAAATTAATTTGTATAGATTTATTTAATTACATTGAAATTCCTTTATTTCTGGAATTAATATATAGTACTATTTGGAAAGCCCGTGCGATGCACGGGGCTCCTATTAGGATTATCTGTAAAAAAAAATATTCTTAAGTTAACAAAAAAGTTCAACTGTGTTGAATCACTGATGAAAAAAATTCATGGTTGGTATAGCTGGTTGATGAATTATTAGTGCTTTTATTGTAAAAATTTGACATTTAATAGTACTTATAACATCAAGTGATTTAGTTATATTATGTACTTTGCTTTTTCATTGTTGCAAGCATAACTGGTTTTTAATTCAATAAAAAGCGCTCTCTCTGTAAACATGGTGCAACTCACCAAAATGAATTCTTAATAACGGAGACAGACCTTTATGAGTCTTGTAATTATTTTAACCTACAACAACTACGTTAAACTGAATGATGTTACGTAAAATAACAATTATCATAATTATATATAGTGTGTTCAAAGAAAATGTTAGATCTCTTAAACATAATTTTACCTTGATTATATATATATATATTTACAATTAGGCTAAATCATCAATTACTCCCTTTTATAGTACACTTTTTCAAAATTACTCCCTTTTATAAAAAAAATTTAAAAATTACACCCAAAAAATTGCTGAAATTTTTAAATTGCTCCCAAATCCCTATTTTTGTACATTTAGGACGAAAATGCCCTTGATTCGCAAAATTGGGTCATTTTGTTTGCTTCATATCTGGAGTTTTACATAGACAAAAATTACGTTCTTTATACGGATAGAATCTTGAAGAAGTCTACTTTCCAATGGCGTTGGAATCAATAAGTTTTACCGTGTGAATTTTGCCCAACAAGCCTTCAAAGACGATACGATTTTAAGACCTGAAATTCCTTGTTTTTCCGTTCGTGTCGATATTGAGGAGCCATTTCCATGGTGTTATTTTGATTTAATGTAAACGCCCTTTCACATGGTTGTAGCCCTTTGAGTCTAGTTTCCGAATTGGTAAGGTAGACTTCTGGGTGATTTGTAGTTTGTCGGGAATCGCAATTCTCGTGGAAAGACGCAAATCTGTCTTAAAATCGTATCAGTCTTTGAAGGCTTGTTGGGCAAAATTCACACTGTAAAACTTATTGATTCCAACGCCATTGGAAAGTAGACTTCTTCAAGATTCTATCCTTATAAAGAACGTAATTTTTGTCTATGTAAAACTCCAGATATGAAGCAAACAAAATGACCCAATTCTGCGAATCAAGGGCATTTTCGTCCTAAATGTACAAAAATAGGGATTTGGGAGCAATTTAAAAATTTCAGCAATTTTTTGGGTGTAATTTTTAAAAATTTTTATAAAAGGGAGTAATTTTGAAAAAGTGTACTATAAAAGGGAGTAATTGATGATTCTATTACATATATAGAATTCACGGGGCAACATCATTTATTAGTTTTATGACATCATTTAAAATCATTGAGTTACCAAGTTAGTATTTTATGGCAACATTGAAACGTTTGTTTACGTTACCATGATCTGGTAATATAAAACTATCAAAATTTAACAAAAAGTCAAACCATGCTGAAAATGAGAGCAAAGAAAATTTCGAGAGTTGATTTAGATGAGGAGTGATTAATCATCCGTTCCTTCACAAAAACGCAACAAAAATGTTGGCATTTGGTATTGACTATATCAGTTGTATAACATTCACAGATATAATTGGATTGTAGAGTTATTATTCTTGTAATCTCGCGTGTCATCGGTTTTTAACAGAAATAGTCTTGGACTATTCACAATTAAGACTACTTGTCCTTAAAAGTTTCATGCAAAATATATAATACGACGCATAATTTGATAAATTTGTGAAAACTTCTTTGCAAATAATATCCTTCGTTTGACCTTGATACATTTGGTCTCTATCACGATGAGAACCTTAATCCCTTGTTGACGTTGTTCTTGACGCTTCTATGTAAAGATGGTCATTACTAAAAACTGGTTTCAGCACATAAATTCCAACATGATTAAGTGATTGTCCCTGACTCTTGTTTATTGTCTAGCGTAGCATAGCCTCAATGTATATTGTCTCCGCTTAAGAACGAAAGGAATCTTTGTATCCGAGAAAGTCAATCCTATGCTCGGTTCAGTACCTTTTGTCAACTTTGGAACCTGTAATTATCTTCCTTTCTATTTCGAATTTTTCAAGGCAAATGATAATAAGACGAAGTCTATTTAGATAGTCCTCTTACGGAGTTGATGTTCCTCAACAACATAACCGACATATCACACTTGGTAGAACATACCATTATGAGTTATGTTAAAAAATGCATCATGTATACTCACTTCCCTTCTTAATAAACACCTTTCTCATTGCTTCTCAAGGGTCAAAAGTCATTTATAACTTTGACCATTAATATGTCAAAAATCATGGTCAAACTAATGTATTGACGACTCCACAAAAGCAATACATAGGATCATTGAGAAAAGGATGACGTACATTTAGTTTGAAATTCCTAAAAGATAATGAATATTGCTCTCAAAGTCTAACGGGACTAAAATACTCTACCAAGTCTCGAATAATAGGAAAAAAAAGACTCCTAAAAGGAAGGATGTCATACAGGTGAAGGGACAGGACGAATGTAGGCTTTCTCATACCCATATTAATTAGAAAAATTACATGCCCTTAGTTGTCACAAGTAATTATTTTCAAAATCATAGATCAACTTGTGTAGATCTTAAAATAGTTCGTTTCATATAAATGTTATATTCTTGCTTATTTTATAGTTTTCAAATATTTTATTTACCCAAGTCTAGCTAACACCCATGATTGACATGATTTAAAATTCAGTTTGAGTCTGAAACTTTATTTATATTCGCTGCATCCAAGACAAAAGAGATGTAATTGGACAATTGTGATAGATTTTCCTTTAGATCAAATTTGTTTTTCATTACTGTAGGGTTAACAATTTTCTTAGGGTTTTTTGCCAAACACAACAACAACAACAACAACAACATTACCCCAGTGCCAAAATGGCTCCCGCAAATTGTGGGGTAAGAGGGGGTTGGATGTACACAGCCTTACCCTTGTGTTAGCACAACCTTTAAAAAAAATTCCAAACACCACCTTTAAAAAAAAGGTTTGTAAAACACAACCTTTAATAAAAATTTTGTTGTCAAACACGACTTTTTGGCTGAAGGACTCAACATTTTGCAATGGGTAACTTTCAATCGATGTTTGGGATAGCAAACGATGTCAGTTTGAGGTGTTCTTCGACTCGTTGGAAAGGTGAAAATATAAGCTTTTCATGGGATACCAACACGATGGTCAAAGGTGGCCTTATATGGGATCTATTGCTGTGTAAAGTAAGGCTGGTCGTAGAGATTAGCGGGTGGTCGGGAATTTTTAGTGGGTCTTTTAATGAGGTTATAATGCTTTAGTTGGTTTGAAATTTGGTATTGGTAGCGGGGAGTGCAAGGTAGGTCTTAGTTGTGTTGTTTGTGGTGGTTGTTGGTTACAAGTGGTGGTTCGAGGGGAGTTAATTTGAAGGTAAAAAATGTTCAAAAGAATGTCAAAATATGATTATTTTTTTTGGGTCAATTCACTCACCTCAAACCACCACTTACAACAAACAACCACAAAAAACAACATAACTACGACCTACCTTACACTCCCTTCTATCTATATACCAAATTTCAGACCAAATAAAATACCCTTACCCCATTTAAAGACCCACGAAATACCCTATGACCACTCGTTTTAGAGCTAGCCTCTCCAACCAGCCTTACTTTACACATCAATAGACCCCACATAAGGCCACCTTTGACCATCGTATTGATAACCCCTGGAAAGCTTTTATTTCCACCTTTCCAACGAGTCCAAGAACACCTCAAACCGACATCGTTTGCTATCTCAAACATCGACTGAAAGTTACCCCATTGCAAAATGTTAAGTCCTTCGGCCAAAAGGTCGTGTTTGACAACAAATTTTTTATTAAAGGTAGTGTTTTACAAACTTTTTTTTTAAGGTGGTATTTGAAAAAAAAAAAATTAAATGTTGTGTTTGATAAAAAAACCCATTTTCTTATATGGAATGCTATTTATTTTGAACCAATTTATTTTATTTCTCATGATTATGATATATACATACTTTGTGTTACAATGTCTCATTCCTAATATTTATTCTGAACCAATAGCTATTTATTTTATCACAAATTCTCATTTGTGACGGACATATATCTGTCGCAAGCTTGCGACAGGTCAAATACAACCCATGTGGGGTAGATAACACAAAAGCAAAGTGCCCAGGGAGTAGTATTCTGTTTTGTCTTATCTACCCCACATGGTATTACTTGACCCGTCGCAAGCTTGTGACGGATATACCCGTCACAAGGGAGACTTGCTGTTATTTTATTAATCAAGTTTATAAAATTAAAAATGGAACATGAGATTAACTCCTAACAATAGGTTCAAAATTAAGTAAACATGGGCCAAAAAAATTATCAAAAAGAAATTAGTTTGATATTATGAAGGTCAAGAGATCATGAAATTAAAAATCTCATATTTAGGCTCTGTTTAAAAAAAAAGCTTAAATTTATCTAACTAAAATTTCATTTATCTTTTTTTGTTGTAAGTATTTGGTGGATAAATTATTTACCAAAACAAGCGAAACATGTGAGAAATAAGCTACCTGATTTTTTTTAATACTTCAATTTATAATATTAAATATGAAGTACTTACTATGTCCTTTTATGCCATATTATCAAAAAACCTATCTTTTGGTTAGTTTAAAAAGCAGTTTTTATTTAATCGGTTAACTGATTAGTTCCGAATTTTCAGTTATCTTTTAAGCTCGTTTTTTAGGTTTCAGTTAATTTTTATAATGAAATATGAGATATAATATATGATTAATGTGTATTGACATTAATATACAATATAATTAGTTACATATTGTATTTTGAGTGTGTAGTACCTACTATTTCGTAATGGTTAGATTACTTGGATATATGTTGGTGGTATATATGAAATTTTGTAGTAGATTAAATTAAGTGATACTACTAATGCGTACGTGAGTCTAGAACAGATCATCAGTTCATTATATGAATAACACTATGAATTGTTCCATTGTTACACAAAAGCTTTGAGTTGTTTAAACCCCCAAATTCTACTTCAGTTTTTCTCGGTTTCATTCCTCCATCTAATGATCTTCACATTCATATAGAAAGTAAATTATTGAAACAAAAATAGTAACATATATAGATTAGTGAAATGTTTTATGTATTGATAACTTGAATGTATATGGAGGTGTTTATGTTTATGATTTCTATAAACACACTCCAATGATTATTTAGTGATTACATTTTGACGAAATCGTAATTTATACTTCGTGTAATTACGTAATATTACACTACGTCATCTTAATATAACACTTTAATAAATAAATTCATCTTTTATCTGCCAGCTTCTTGAATTTTGATGCGAGAATACAAACTAAAAATGTATGAGACCATAAGTGGGGGAAAATAAATGCAATAACTTGAACTTTTATGAATTTCTATTATCTATTTGATAATTTTAATCTACTTATATTAGGATAATTTTATTAAAATATATTAGATCTACTTATATTAAGATAATTTTATTAAAATTTGTTTTAAATACTAAGAAATCTACTTTTATTAGGATAATTTTATTTATTTAACTTTTTTCGAAATCTACTCTTGTTAGGATTTCTAAAAAAGTTGGATTATCTAATATCGCTCGAAAAGTTCCTGCTTTATATATATATATATGTTATTTTATTAATCAAGTTTATAAAATTAAAAATGGAACATGAGATTAACTCATATATAACAATAGGTTCAAAATTAAGTAAACATGGGCCAAAAAAATTATCAAAAAGAAATTAGTTTGATATTATGAAGGTCAAGAGATCATGAAATTAAAAATCTCATATTTAGGCTCTGTTTAAAAAAAAAAGCTTAAATTTATCTAACCAAAATTTCATTTATCTTTTTTTGTTGTAAGTATTTGGTGGATAAATTATTTACCAAAACAAGCGAAACATGTGAGAAATAAGCTACCTGTTTTTTTTTTAATACTTCAATTTATAATATTAAATATGAAGTACTTACTATGTCCTTTTATGCCGTATTATCAAAAAACCTATCTTTCGGTTAGTTTAAAAAGCAGTTTTTATTTAATCGGTTAACTGATTGGTTCCGAATTTTCAGTTATCTTTTAAGCTCGTTTTTTAGGTTTCAGTTAATTTTTATAATGAAATATGAGATATAATATATGATTAATGTGTATTGACATTAATATACAATATAATTAGTTACATATTGTATTTTGAGTGTGTAGTACCTACTATTTCGTAATGGTTAGATTACTGGGATATATGTTGGCGGTATATATGAAATTTTGTAGTAGATTAAATTAAGTGATACTACTAATGCGTACGTGAGTCTAGAACCGATCATCAGTTCATTATATGAATAACACTATGAATTGTTCCATTGTTACACAAAAGCTTTGAGTTGTTTAAACTCCCAAATTCTACTTCAGTTTTTCTCGGTTTCATTCCTCCATCTAATGATCTTCACATTCTTATAGAAAGTAAATTAGTGAAACAAAAATAGTAACATATATAGATTAGTGAAATGTTTTATGTATTGATAACTTGAATGTATATGGAGGTGTTTATGTTTATGATTTCTATAAACACACTCCAATGATTATTAAATGATTACATTTTGATGAAATCGTAATTTATTTTTCGTGTAATTACGCAATATTACACTACGTCATCTTAACATAACACTTTAATAAATAAATTTATCTTTTATCCGCCAGCTTCTTGAATTTTGATGCGAGAATACAAACTAAAAATGTATGAGACCATAAGTGGGGGAAAATAAATGCAATAACTTGAACTTTTATGAATTTCTATTATCTATTTGATAATTTTAGGCCCTGTTCTTTTGGACTGAAACTTATAAGATCTGAACTAAAAATCAACTTATAAGATCTCGAATCAATCGAATCAACTTATAAGATTTGAAATCGAACTTATAGGATCTCGAACTTAATCAACTTATAGGATCTCGAACTAAACTTATAGGATCTCGAATCAATCGAATCAACTTATAGGATCTCGAATCAATTTAAATTAAGTGAGTATAGGATCTCGAATCAATCGAATCAACTTATAGGATCTCGAATCAACTTATTGGATCTCGAATCAATCGAACTTATAGGATCTCGAATCGAATCAACTTATAGGATCTCGAATCAACTTATAGGATCTGAATCAATCAATCAAACTTATAAGATCCGAAGTGAACTGAAATTAAGTGACTTTAAGTCCAAAAGAACAGGGCCTTAATCTACTTATATTAGGATAATTTTATTAAAATATATTACTTCCTCCTATTCATTCATTTTGTCCCTCTTCTATTTTGCACAAGAATTAAGAAAATGATTTTGGACCACACAAAACACTCTATTCCACTCTACCCCACATGTAATTAAATTTGGACCACACAAAAGTTACCAAAAAAGGAAAGAGGGACAAAAATCCGACTAGCTTCGATAAGGAAAGAGGAACAAAATGAATGAATAGGAGGGAGTATATTAGATTTACTTATATTAAGATAATTTTATTAAAATTTGTTTTAAATACTAAGAAATCTACTTTTATTAGGATAATTTTATTTATTTAACTTTTTTTCGAAAACTAATCTTGTTAGGATTTCTAAAAAAATTGGACAATAGTTCATGCTTTAGATATATGTATTGATTGATTGATATCTACCAAAAGGCATAAACAATTACAAATCCGAAGAGCAAGCGAGCTCAATACCTTATCTTACATCTCCCCTTCTTTCCTCGGACGGCTGCTGCGTTTCAGGTATTCACTCTTCCCCTTCTTTCTTTTTCCCCAATTCCCTATCTCCTCTTCTTTTTTTTTCTTCTTCTTCATATATTTCTCTAATCTAGGGTTTACTTTCCTGTACCGATTTAATTCAATTCAACTCATCAACCAATTAATCTAGGGTTTTGGTTTTAGGTTCTATTTTAGGGTTTTGTACAATGGCGGACCGGAATGCAGTTGTTACGGCTCGGCCTGTGTGGATGAAGCAGGCTGAGGAAGCTAAGCTCAAGAGCGAAGCAGAGAAAACCGCAGCCGCCAAGGCTGCTTTCGAGGCTACCTTCAAGGATGTGGACATGAACAAGCCCAAGGCGGCAGTGGGAGCTGATTCATCTGACAGCGAGGACGACATGGAATATTTAGCCAACAAGCCCATTGGACCTGTCGACCCCGGCAAGTCTACTGCTGCTGGTGCTGGGGTTTCTGGGGGTTCTGCTGGATCGCCAACCTCCTTTGTTTTGACTGCCAAGGATTCCGATGGGAGGAAGATCCCCAATGGGGGTGCACAGATTGTTGTTAAGGTTGTTCCTGGAGTAGGGGTTGGGGGTTCCGATATAGATGGGGTTGTTAAGGATCAGGGTGACGGCACGTATTCTGTTACCTATGTTGTCCCTAAAAGAGGGAATTATATGGTCAATGTGGAATGTAATGGGTTTGCTATCATGGGTAGTCCGTTTCCTGTGTTCTTCAGCGCAGGTAATTTCATTCTCTCTTTTCTGCTGTTTGCCTTCACTTTTGTATCTGTGATGAGGGTTAAAGACTTTGGGTAGAGATTACAGATCTTAGTGAGCTTATAACCTAGTTTTCATTGCTTTCTAAATTGCGAGCTTCTTATTTTTGATGAAAACGGAAATCATTGTTAAGGATGTTATTCTTTTTGTGTATATATACTGTCGGGAAGTTCATCTGTGAGTTTGCTCGCAGATAACTTGGAAAGCTTGATGCGTTGTGGGATTATAACTCACTGTTGGTCTCTCTAGATCTGACTTGCGGATAGGGTGTTGTTGTCAAGACATTTGAATAATGCTTGCGAAAAAAACAAAGAATAGAATAAGTTAGTGCTTGGGTAGCCTAGCAAGCCAGTGCTATGAATTTAGTGGTCGAATGATTGTAGCTTGTGTATTTAGTAAATATATTAATACCCGCCAAATATACACATAAAGAAAGTGGGTGTTTGATGTGTCATAGCCATCTGTTTGTTGATCTTTTTTACTGAAAAGCTCCGTTATATGCCAAATTTCAGGAAGCGCAAATGGAGGGCTGCTTGGTGTAGCTCCAACGACGTCATATCCAAACCTTGTTAATGCAAATATGCCAAACATGCCTAATTATGCAGGGTCTGTTTCAGGCTCATTTCCTGGTTTAGGTGGGATGATTCCGGGACTTGTTCCTGGTCCTTCTGGAGGTGTGCTTTTGCCTGGTATTGGAGCTTCCTTGGGGGAGATATGTCGAGAATTTCTTAATGGTCGGTGCTTTAAAGCAGATTGCAGTTTAAACCATCCGGCACACAATTTGCTAATGACTGCAATAGCCGCAGCCTCTAGCATGGGAACAATGAGCCAAGTTCCAATGGCGCCATCTGCTGCTGCAATGGCTGCTGCACAAGCAATCATGGCTGCTCAGGCTCTTCAAGCTCATGCTGCTCAACAAGCTCAGTCTCAATCATCGAAAGATTCAATCGGTAATTCTTCATTCTTTTTATTTTTGTGTATTTTTGTGTGCGGTGATGGTTTCAAGACTGTTATTTTTCCCGTGATTAGTTTAGATCATCAGTTATTTTTCCTCTGTTTATGTTACATGCCCTCTTTTGAGCTTAGATTATCTTTGCTTTCAGTAACTCTTTTCTCCCTTCTCCCTTCTCCATGAGAATATATACTTCTACTTTTGTGTGGCTGAAAATAACCGGTTAGCTTGTTAGCAAGTCATGCATAAAGAATTAGGCTGTATGGTTTAGCACATGCCTATTCTCTCTGTAGAGTGGTGTTACCACATATTCAAGCAAGGGTGTTTTATAATATCTTCGAGGTTGACTGGTTTAGTTGAAGACCTGCGTTAGAATACATTTTGTTAAATTTTGGGTTTTCCATAAGGTTGGTGTTCAATCATCAGATAGCTTTGTTCCAATTATGTTTACTAATGATTTGGTTTGTCACGGGTTTCACAATATAGCCTTGTTTTTTTTCTTTATATTTCTTCCCAGATGAGGTTACTGATGAGTGAATAACCTGTGTAAGACATTGTTATTATGCAAGAGCACAAATTGGATTCTGTGCTCAACTTTTGTCAGTTGTTGAAATTTGCAAAATGGAGAGTACCAACTGAAATCCACATCGACTTCCACCTTTGCACCGGAAAAACAATCATCGCCTTCACATCCCACAAACACCATCTCACCACCTACGCAACCACGACCTATTCTCCAGACCCACCCTAAAAACCACTTTGACTACATTAAATCCGCTCGAACTGATTTGTGGTTCGTGCCACCGAAGTCCGAACCTGGTAACACTGGTCGGAGATGGTTGAAAGTGGCGATTAGACCTGCCAAAACCTGACCCGGCCCGACCCAACCCGACCCGGTTTGACAGGTCTAGTGGCAATGATCTGCAGTGTCGGAGACGAAAATTCGTGGCCAATGGTGGCGTAACAATGGTGTTGGGTCCGGTGGCTAGTTGAGTGCATAGAGAAAGGAGGATGCGAGTAGGGGTTAATGGGATGTATATAATGGTAACTTTGTCAAATAAAATTTACCCAAAATAGAAAGTGTAAACAATCAGTTGGAATGGCCCAAAAAGGGATACATAAACAAGCAGGTGAATGAGAGAGTGAAATATAATGAATGTATTAGGCGACTATTGAGGGGAAAAAAAACCTTCTATGTTGTCACAATTTAATGGCGTATATCAGTATATTCCATTTTGTTTTTTCTTAGATAATACTTGCAGTCTTGTGGCAACAAATGGGATTGGGCGATTGCGTTTGTAATGATCTGTTGCTAAATAGGTGAAAGGTCATTATGTCCTGTAAAAAAATCTCATACTCTTATACTGTCCTACATTGCTCCTGAGACTTTCTTTATTGGAAATTATACTACTTTTTAGTCTTTATTGGATGCTTTCTTATGATGAAATTGTTATTTTATCCATGAGTGCTGTGTTGTAGCTGTATTCTTGCTTCTCTCTGCCAACGAAGTGACTAGACAAAGACTTGTATTTTATTGGAGAGTTTGTTAATCTTGTTAGTGATCATTCCCAGGTGCATCTGAGAAAGATAAGGCTGAAATGCTGAAGAGAACAGTCCAAGTCAGCAACCTCATTCCTGTTATCACTGCTGATCAGCTGAAACAGCTTTTTGGTGTTTGGGGTACTGTAGTGGAGTGCACAATCACTGATTCAAAGCACTTTGCTTACATAGAGTACTCAAAACCTGAACAAGCAACAGCTGCACTTGCTGCAAATAATTTGGATCTTGGTGGTCGCCCCTTGAATGTTGAGATGGCAAAATCACTTCCTCCTAAACCTGCTACTTCAGCAGCATCTTCTTCCTTGCCAATAATGATGCAGCAAGCAGTGGCTATGCAACAGATGCAATTTCAGCAGGCTTTGCTTATGCAGCAGACAATGAATGCGCAACAAGCAGCTAATCGTGCTGCTACTCTGAAGTCGGCCACTGACTTAGCATCAGCTAGAGCTGCAGAAATAACGATGAAAATGAAGGCTGCGGGATTTACAATTGACGAAAATGATTCTGAGAGAAAATCTAGGTATCTCCTTCATTGAATCTACATAAAGCTTAGTTTAAAAGCGTGCCTTTAAGGTCAAGGCTGATTCTAGCCAAAACTCCTTAGGGCGCTTCAAATATGCCTTGTGCATAAGACGTAGAAAGTGATGCACACTCCTATGCACATTCCATATTTTTTTTTCCTGCTTTCACCTTCTTTCGTAATACTTGGCTTATATGGCATCCATCTTTAAATTCCCCCCAAAAAATATATTTGCACAATATTCTATTTTTAAGTTACAATTTTGTTTGAAAAAACAATTCGCCTCGCATGCACTATGTGCTCCCCTTTGCTTCACACCTTGCACCATGAACTCGATGTGCCTCTCGCCTAGCTGCCATTTGAACTAAGAGTGTAGAGACCGTTCTCCAGTGGTTGTGATAGAATTTACCCTTAAAACCTATAGGGTACACTAAAAGTGGCACTTTTCCACTACTATCCTGCTTTGATTCTATGGGCCACATCTCCATCCAGTTCTCCATTTCTTTGAGTAATAGATCCTTAATACCTAAAAACGTTGGAACCATGGACTATCTCTCCATTGAGACTAAATCGATCCTGCCCCCCTACTCCCATTTCCACTAAATCTACAATCCAAATATTCCATCCTCCTTTACACATTTTTTTCACTTCACTGAACCACTGTACTTTTTCTTTTGCTATTTCTCAGTCTTTGGTCTTGTATACTTGCATGAACATGAGAAAGGCTAGGGTGTTGCATTAGGACAACCACAATTTTGGATGTGGTATAAATGAACCTCGAAGATGCCTTACAAACTATCTTCGACTCTTCAGCTTTGGAGCCATACTTGTGTCTAAGACGACCCACCCTTCTCTGCAAGGGCAATATTACACCACAAAGTAGAGGAAATGAAGGATGTATGATGCATACAATATGATTAATGACAATGTTGAGCCTTTTTGTCTAACACATCGCTCCATTTCAATTTAAAACTAAATATTTCTTACTTTCAGTTAAGTTTCTCTTTTGAAGATATGCCCTCATACTCATATCCTCATTTTAAGACTGTCTAAATGTCTCGTAATTTGAGTCTTGAAGAGTTGACACTTGAATATGTACATACCCCGAGTCTGGGTGACATAGCTTATTTATTAAGAAGTCATTATTGGTCTCGGTGGATGTTGTTTGCATTTTCAGTAGTGTTAGGCTATTGTGGTTCTTTTGTCAGTAGTTGCATTGAGCTATCTTGGTTTCTTCCTGTGTCTGTCTTGTGGTATTGTTCATTTGCTTATTTGTGGAGGGTGGTGGTGGTGGGGGGATCTATTTTTCTGTGCCCACGCTAATCTTTTATCTTGATTAAGCTGGTTTGGATAACTGTTTTATATGATGGTTTACATTTTGGCCTAAAGCGAATTATTTTTATTCACAGATCTCCACAACCGTCGAAGTTAAAGTCAAGATCCATCTCAAGATCACCTGTAAATACTAATAAACGGCATAGGTCCCGTTCTGTCTCACCTATGCATCATTATCGAAATCGTAAATCAAAGTCGCCCATAAGATCTCGTCGTAGGTCTCGTTCACTTTCACCTAAAGCCAGGCATTCTCGACATCATAGATCCAGGTCTCCAGCATTGCACCGTCATTACTCGAGTTATGATAGGCGGTCATATAGAGATGTTAGTGACAGATTCAGAAGGCGAGATTCATATGGTTCACGAGATTATCATGGCTCTGCTTCAAGAAGACATATTAGTAGGAGCCCAAGTCCCCGAGGAAGGAAATCATATCGAGATAGATCAGATTCGCCAAAATATCGCCGTCATAGTTCAAAGCACCTGTCAAAATCACCTGATCATCACCGGGGAGGTAGGTCTTCCCCCACAAATGATGACGAAAGAAAGTCAAAACAGCGGCACCGTTCGAGGTCCCTATCTGTTGAAGATAGGGATAAGTCAAGCCAGAGAACCAAGGGAAACAAAGAGAAGATCACACATCATAGTCGAAGGCGATCAAGGTCTGTATCTTGTGAAAACAAGCTCCACAGTGGTGACAGATTGACCCCAGGAATTTCAGATGACAAGATGCCATCTCGTAGGAAGCGCTCAAAGTCAAGATCTGTGGAGGCTAAGCATAATTCTGATGAGAGAGTAAATAACTCAAAGCATCGGAAGCGGAGTCGTTCCAGGTCTGTAGATGGAGACATACGTCGGAGGGTATCAAATGAAAAACATAAATATAAAGATAAAAGGCGTCCAAGGTCCAAATCTGTTGAGGATGATCGCAAGGCTGAAACTAGGAAGCGCAATCGCTCTAGGTCTGCAGATAGAGAAACAAATCGAAGGGTGTCACATGCCAAACATAAATCTGTAGATGGAAGGCGTTCAAGGTCTAAATCTGTAGAGGGTGACCTTAAAGATGAAACTGGGGAGGAAAGACAGAGACGTCGCAGCAGGAATCGCTCTAGGTCAGTTTCTGCAGAACCCAATTCTCATTCAGGAGGTAAGTCCTCTAGACATAGGGATGTCAAAATGAAGAGTAAACATAAAAGAGCATCAAGATCAAATTCGCCAGACGGCAAGGCCCACGAAAGGGGCGATGGAAGTGCCATTATGAAATCAAACTTTGGCAGTAGCAGAAAGCATGAAAGTGATGCTGAAAATGACGGGAGCCCGTCCTTAAAGCCCATATTAGATGGAAGTGATTTTGATAAATCTGATATTGCGCCAGAGAGCTTATCTGGAAACCCCAACATTAGTGCTGAGCTAGAAAGTTCGAATTAACGAAAAGGTAAACTTCAGCTGAGTCATATGTTCATGCTTCATGTTATTCTTCTGCTTCTTTAAATTGAGAGACTATATCTTTCTCTTACCATTTGTTTGGATGGAGGTTAAGGGAGGGAGGGAGAGATAGGGGGACAAATTCCATTGTTTAGTGAGCAAATTGGGTTGTAATCGAGGGTCCATTTTCCCTCCTACAAGCCAAATTAAAATCTTCCAACATAGGAAAGATGCATGTGTAATGTTCAGACGTCCTCCTAGTAAATGTTACCAAGTCATTGAACAATTGATTTTATAAGCTGTTTTCTGAAATGACCAATGTTATGGAGTCGCAGGATCACAAGATCAAGAAGCTGGTCCATGTTCAGCCCATACTGACTTTGTAACCTGAACTTATAATTCACCAGGATGAAGTTTGTCAATGTTAAGTGAAGATCTATTGGCTGTAACAATGCAAGGGTCTTGAGAGAAGGATGAGGGTGAAAGGCTTGAAGACTATCTTCGTGTTTATGATGTTGCCATGACTATCGCATTGACGCCATCAAAAGCATGTCGCTGCGTCAAAATTTCGAATTCCAACTTTGTGAATCGCAATATGTTTTCTGTTTGACAGCTGCTTATATTTTAATTTCAGGCCGTGTTTACATTTTTCTTCACAAAAGTTGGCCTTGCTGCCTTGTATTGTTTTGCAGGTTGAGTGAAGGTGAAGGACAATGGAGGTTTCTTTGTTGGATTATTATCAGGAATTCTTCTTAATTCAGTGTCAACAACCAGTGTTTTTACGAGGTTCTTTGATTTATTCTAAATGTATGTTAACTTTCTCTTAATTAAAAATCACAAAAAAAAAAAAAACATCTCGCTTGAGGATAGTTTTGTTCTTTATTCATTAGTTGGGAATTTCTGAAGCAGGAATGATTGCCTCAGTATGTCACGTTAGGAATTTCCATCACAGTGGAAAAATCGTCTTCCCCCTCATAAAGGGCAAATTATTGGTCAAATGTATGTTCTATATAGTTTGCAGTTTCGTTTTAAATGTCAGTGCTGTTGGGTGGTTGTTTGGTCATTGGTGTCACTGATTCCAGGTCTTTTTTTTTTTTTTTTTTTTTTTTTTTTTTTTTTTTTTTTTTTTTTTTTTTTTTTTTTTTCTTTAAAATTTTTTCCCCCCCCGTTCTTGGGTTTCTGGGACTGCTACTTTGACGGACAGGTGCTGGTTCCACATGGAGGCTTCTGTTAAGAGCTTTTCATAATGAATTGGAAGGACATGTTTCTTTGACTTTGTATTAAGGTATGCTGTCAAGGGAATTGTTAACCCTTTTCTCTTGAAAAGTGTCTGCAACTACAGCTTGTTTTAGAAGAATAATTGGCTTGATTTTTGAAACCAATAGCCATATTTCCTGAATCCACAATAGCATTGGATTTTACTGATCTGGCGTGAATTTTGTTCTTTACATCTCTCCCTTCAATTTTTTTAATATTAATTATCCCTTTAGCTCCATCTTTTTTCTTCCCTTTTCTCCAGTTTTTGGAGTTGTAAAATTGCTTCCATTAGGTAAGCACCTAAAGTCATGATGAACTAGATGTGCTGAGCGAAAAAGCTTGAAAAAAGGATTATGACTCTACAAAGTAAACTGGCTTGGCTGAGAGACCGTATTCCATGGTTTGCTTGCTCTTTCTCCTCAGGTAACTTGCTACGCACTCCTTGTCTCAGATTTTTGGCAGATGCTTTCAGTGAATATCACTTGAAAAGCAGGAAGTTTGTGCTAGTTTTTGTTGTCATTTGCCCAGAAATTTCGTTTTACTCCTTTTAGTGGCCTAGAACATACAGCGGTGACTAGTTTGAAATGTCACTGTTCTGCTAAATCAATGTAAAAGCCAATGGTTATCATTCCCACCTCGAATACGAATGGTCGCATAGAGCTAGAGGTTGAGTCCTGGTGAACTACTGTTGAAAGTTCAGTTACTTTCAATATTTAATATTTTGTGTGATTCGTGGATTGTAGAGATCGTGCTTCGGCTGGCTTCCACGCAAATTATGATTGAAAAATTATTGATTCTAACGCAAGGCACAAAACCGCTGTCCTGGACAGCGGCTTTCAGGTTGTACAAAGTGACGCGGTTACTAACTCTACTACCTAATGCGTTACTGGTGCTATGCACATAATCTGTTATCGCCTATGAATAATGTATGACACGAACAACTATCAATAATATAATCATCTTTATGAAATTTCCCCCTCTCAAATTTTATCATCTGTGTGTACAAGCTGCTCCCACTGAATTGGGGATGTTGCAGCGTTCATTGGGGATGTGGGTAGTGTACATACATGCATTGCGCTTTAGAAACTTATGGGCAAGTGATTTTTAGTGAGAAATGGAGTACTCTGTTTTAGCTCCGACGTCAGCAATCTTTGTTGACCCTGTGTGCATTGTATAGATCGATTTAAGGTAAAGTTTTCATTCTATGGTTTAATTAGTTGATGGGTAACGCATTGCCAGTAGTTTTGGAACATTTCGAAGCCACTGCACCGACATCCACCTCCCTTGTTTTGGTTAACTAATTTGCTCCACTGTCTTTCCCTTATTAGTAATTACCCGTTCCCAATTTCAATCCATCTTCTAAATAAATAAATTATTGTATTGTTTTTTTAATTGAATTTAATACTCTTACCATTTTAAATGTGATGGTCGTGTGTGGGGAGAGAGAATGGTTTTGGAGAAGAAGAAGATGAGGGAGAAGAGAGGAAAAGAATATAAAAAAGATTTTTCTTTCTATTTTTAATTGTTTATTATAATAAAAAGAATTTTGGAGAAAGGGATAACATCAGACTAACGTGAAAGTTGACGGAAAAGCAAATGAGGTCCTTATATCACCCCTTTCATAGTTTAGGTCCTTATAGTTATATTTCTCATTACTTTAAGTCGTCGTGTAGTTAACTCAGAGAAGACCTTATAAACAAAATTAATTGGGACCACAGACCACACATACAAGGTTACCACTTACCACCGTATCAAGAATACCCTTTGCACCTACCTATAAGCCTATAAGAGATCATTCCTCTAGCGGTGTACAATCAATAGCGAATATAGAAAAATTTCTTTCCGGGGTCCGGATTAATATTTAAAATCTATATACACATAAAAAAGTTGTAAATTTATTTTTTTAGCTTGAAAATTAGACAAAATGCGCAAAAAAAACGCACCCCGGAAAGTTCTTCATAGATCCGCCGCTGTGTACAATGGGCTGGGGCGGGCTGGGCTGTCAATTTGTGGCCCAGGCCCGACACTAAAAAAGGTCGGGTTGGGCTGTGTCTGGCTGGGCTCCATAATGTTTGGCCCGGGCCCGACCTATATAGTGTCTTTTTAGTGTTTTTTGAATTTTTAGCGGGCCAAGCTGGGCTGGGTTGGAAATTTGGGGCACTGTCCCGGCTGGGCTAGAAAAACGCGGGCTGGTTGGGCTAGAAAAAATTGGCCCACTGATGCGGGCTGGGCCGAGTTGGCCCACACCGTTGAACAGCTCTACATTCCCGTTACTATGTTTTTCTTTTCTTTTCTTTTTCTTTGGTTTTCTTTTACTAAAACAATTTGGTTAAATAATTAACAACGAAAATTCCTGCCGGTGAGGGCCATAAATTTTTGTCCACCGACAAGATAGCAGAAGCGAATTAGTCCTTAAGAAAGAGACTCTGATATCATGATAAATAAAACATACTCTAGAAGGGAGGAGTTTCTCATACAGTAGATAATATTGATAATCGTGTTGTTCAATCATAACAATACAAGATCATATATATATATATATATATATATATATATATATATATATATATATATATAGATTTAGGATCCGGTGAGAACGAATACTCGGTGAGAACGGTGAGAACAAGCTAATTTAATCAACATTGATACCATTTCTTTCCCGATGAATCAATTTTCCCAAACTCTCTGCCATAATATAATTCCCATTTGTTAATATCAGTCACTAAGCCACCACCCTCACACGTCGTCAGACTCCCACCGAAGGTCCGGATCCACCTCGTCGCCGACGAATCTCCGGCAGCCACCTCAACCATCCACCGTCAACATTCTGCAACCGGCAGTCAAATTAAAAAGACAGTAACAACCAAATTTAATCACAGGAGCTACGATGACAACCTCTCTTTCACATACTGTCACCGGAGTTGGAGCTCCGGCAAGCTAACACTATCAGCACGCTCGATTGACGGCAGAGCACCACCCCCGGATCTCCGAGAGCCACCACAACCATACACATTCCACATTTAGCCATCAACAACACTAATCGTCTCGCCGGAGCTATAAATTGTCTCGCCGACGTGCTGTCAACGGCGACGAAGTTGATTATGCTTCGATGTATCTACATTAATTATTGATGTATCTAACCCCTATTTTAATGTATCTTAAAATAGATACATAAAATTAGTCACTAGGTACATCAAAATTGATTTGAGATACATCAATATTTAACCCAGATACACTAATTTCGTTACCTTCGACAATGATGAATCTGGTGATGGTGACCACGCAAAAAGCACAGATGATGACAGCATAACTATTTTTATGTATCTTACCATTGATACACAAAATTAGTTATTAGGAATATTAAAAATTGTTTGAGATACATCAATATAGAAACAAAATTCACTAATTGCGTTTTGCTTAAACTGAGAAGAGTGTTCGGTTGCCGTTGATTATCTGTAGTCGAAAACTAGGTCGCTTGCGGTTGCTAAGGTGGTGGTGTGCCGGCTTGTTCGTCGTGTGCAGGTTTGTACCAAGAGATGTTCGCCGGCGTTGTTGACTGTCGCTGGTGGCGGCGGTAGGTTACTTTGAATCGTTACTCGCCGACGATAATAACACCTGAGCAAATTGAAGAGTGTGGGATCGGACGAGGGCTGATGAAATGGGTTTGAGGGAGATAGGGTATTGGTCGATATTTTGTCGCACGACGGTGCCGGTGATGTGATGTTGTACCTCCGAAAATGGCAGTTTAGATGTTATGATGGTGGGTTGTTGGCTGGTATCAGTGTATGATTGAGAGTTTTGATAATTGGATTTGTGGGATGTTAATTTGTGGTAGAGTGTGGGACCGTGGGATTGGGTATTATCACCAATTAATGTGCGTCGTTGATTTGTGTAATCCAATGGAGGAGGGTCGTTCTCACCGTTCTCACCGAGTGATCGTTCTCACCCGATCTCACCTCTCTCTCTCTCTCTCTCTCTCTATATATATATATATATATATATATATATATATATATATATATATATATATATATATATATAGAGGCGGGATCTCGTGAGTTGGGGTCTTATGGTGAGTTGTGAGTTGGGAAAATCTGAACCATTTGATAAGTAGAAATACACGGTTGAGATTCAACCAATAAAAAAAACAAAATCACGCGTGAAACCAATCATCTCCATAAACTCAACTCTCTCTCTCTCCATAAACCAAACTCTCTGTCAACAAAAATCCCAAAAAAAAATCCACATATCAGCTATGGCGTCCTCAACCAAAAACAAAGCCAATAATTCATTGAAATCTTCACCTTTATCCACTTCCTTGTCCTTTCCGACAATCACAAAAATAAGTTAGGAATTAACTTTTACTTCAACGATGTAAATGACAATCACAATCGAAGTCGATCTCGTCCGACAACGAGAAGCGGCGACATCGCCGACGGAGTGTTCGAGCTCGAATCGTTCGACAACAATGGCGATTCCTCCGCTTTATCCTCCTATTCCTTTATCGTCGTCATCTCCTTCTCGGTACACGAGATGATTCTCGATGCAGATGAGGACGGCGAGTACGGTGGAGAGAACGTCATCTCCGGCAACGGTGTCGACGCTAATTGTTATATGTAGTCTATTCGCTAAACCGAAATGGAATCCGAGAGGTTTGCTAATTTTATGTTGATGAAATTAATTGAGATTTTTGTTTGTGCTTAAAATTTGATGTAAATTGTTGGATGCGATTCTTGATTTGCATTTGATACGTATCTTTAAAAACGTATACAATCAAATTGAACGAAGTCAATAGATGCTGAACAGATGAGCATGAGATTGATAATAGATGTTTTTCAAATTTAATTACTCCGTAATAAATTGATCGCAGTTTTTTTTGTGTGTGAAATTTGATTGCAAATTGTTGGATGCAATTAGTGATTTCGAGTCTATGATACAGATGCCGAGCAGATGAGAGTGGTGAGGGAGATAAAAAAAGCGGATCAATTTATTACGAATTCTTGGATGCAATTTGTTGTGTTTGTGAATTTTGATGCAAATTTTAGGACTGAGAGTGATGAGAGTGCAATTACATTAGTGATTTCAACCATTTCATCCGCTTTTCGAGTCTACTGTTATTGCAATTTTTTGTTTAATCATTTCATCCAAGAATTTTGCCGAGCAGATGTCCTAAAACTGATTTCAATCATTTCATTAGTGATTTCAATCATTTCATTAATTACAAATTTTCATTAATTGCACTCTCATCACTCAATTCATTAATTGCACTCTCATCACTCTCCATCTGATTGTTTGCAACAGCTCAGTTCGTCGGGGTGTTCATGGTGGATGGCAAATGAGTAAAGGAGATGCTCGAGTAGGCCTAGAGACAAGACATGGACTCTAATTCCGAATCCTGAAAAAATGATCGTCAAAGATATATTTATTTGGAAAGAGATGTTATGGTTTATCAACGAAAGTTGTTTCCTATGGTATGCAGACCTCAGTGAAACAGGACCGTCTCTCAAAGTTGTGAAACTAATACTTGAGCCTCAATATCAGTAGAATAACAATAGAATAATAGTAGAATAACAGTAGAATAACAACACAATAACACCTGGTAAAAAAATCAAAGTGGCACCGGAATAACATCACAATAACAAAAAAATCAAAGTAGTAAAAAAATCAAAGTGACACCGGAATAACATCACAATAACTGTAGAATAACAGCACAATAACACGGGGTAAAAAAAAAATCAAAGTCATTAAAAAAATCAAAGTGACACCGGAATAACATCACAATAACACCAAAATAACAGTACAATAACATGCGGTAAAAAAAGTAAAAAAACAAAGTAGTAAAAAAATCAAAGTAGTAAAAAAATCAAAGTGGCACCGGAATAACATCACAATAACAGCAGAATAACAGTAGAATAACAACACAATAACACGTGGTTAAAAAAAAATCAAAGTCGTAAAAAAAATCAAAGTAACAGCAGAATAACATCACAATAACAACGGAATAACAATAACATGTGGTAAAAAAAGAGAAAAAAAATCAAAGTCGTAAAAAAATCTAAGTAAAAAAAAAAAAGCACAATAACAGCATAATAACACGAGGTAAAAAAAAATAAGAATAAAAAAATTCAAGTAAAAAAAAAATCTGGTACAAAAAGAAAAAGAAAAAAAAGGTAACATAATGAGAAAATTTGAGAAAAACATAAGAGAAAAAAAAATCAAAATGTAAAAAAAAAAAGCATAACAAAAGGTAAAAAAAAAGGAGATAAAAAAATAAAAGTAAAAAATAAAAGAGTAGTACTAGAAAAAAGAGAAAATAAGTAAATGACAATGATTTTATATGACAAGTAAGATTAGATCTTGACCACCCATCTTTAATATAATCTAGTGGCTGAGATTCCCCCAACTCACAACTCACCATAAGAACCAAAAACACCAAATCCAATCTCTCTCTCTCTCTCTCTCTCTCTCTCTCTCTCTCTATATATATATATATATATATATATATATATATATATATATATATATATATATATATATAGAGGAAGGATCAACTAAGGTCCCTTATATATTTGAGTCCATAAGTCCTTCTAAGGGCCATTGGATCAAGGCAATGGAAGGCTAGGATTTGATGTCAATATGTGGCTACAAATTAATCCCTCCACCTTTTCTCTAATTAACTCATCAATTCAATAAAACAACCTCACTAATCATTCATCATCTCATTATCACAATTCCTCCTCCTCTCTCTACATCTCACTTTTCTCTCTTCTCTAAAAAAAACCCCAAAATCCCAAAAAACCAAAACCCAAATAAATCACCCACTCCTCTCATCTTCATTGACCACCACCCACCACCACCCCACCCGACACCAACTAACCACCCACCACCCCCGCTGCCGCCGTCCCACCGCTGCTGACACGTTTTTTTTTTTTTTTTTTTTTTTTTTCCTTTTGTGTTAATTTGTATGTTTTGAGTTGTTTTTTCCATTCATTATTTTTTTTGTCTTTTATTTTATTTTAGTTGTCTTTTATTTTGTTAGTTCTCATTTTTTATTCATTTTCTTAAATCTCTCCTTGTTATACGTTTTATTTAAGATTTCGGGTTTTAAATCTCGTTTTTTTTTGTGAGATACATTTTTTTCATCTAAGACAAAAATGGACTAAAGTTATACAAAAATGAACCAAAGTTATACAAAAATAGACCAAAGTTATACAAAAAAAGACTAAAATTAGACAAAAATGAACCAAAGTTATACAAAAATGGACTAAAGTTATACAAAAATGAACCAAAGTTATACAAAAATAGACCAAAGTTATACAAAAAAAGACCAAAGTTATACAAAAAATGGACGAAAGTTATACAAAAATGAACCAAAGTTATACAAAAATGAACCAAAGTTATACAAAAATGGACCAAAGTTATACAAAAAATGGACTAAAGTTATACAAAAATGAACCAAAGTTATACAAAAATGAACCAAAGTTATACAAAAATAGACCAAAGTTATACAAAATAGACCAAATTTATACAAAAAAAAACTAAAGTTATACAAAAATTGGACTAAAGTTATTCAAAAAATTGGACCAAAGTTATACAAAAATGAACCAAAGTTATACAAAAATGGACCAAAGTTATACAAATATGGACTAAAGTTATACAAATATGGATTAAAGTTATACAAATATGGACTAACTTTAGTCCATTTTTGTATAACTTTGGTTCATTTTTGTATAACTTTGGTTCATATTTGTATAACTTTGGTTCATTTTTGTATAACTTTAGTCCAATTTTTTGTATAACTTTGGTTCATTTTTGTATAACTTTGGTTCATTTTTGACTAACTTTAGTCCATTTTTTTTATAACTTTGATCAATTTTTGTATAACTTTGGTTCATTTTTGTATAACTTTGGTTCATTTTTGTATAACTTTGGTTCATTTTTGTATAACTTTAGTCCAATTTTTGTATAACTTTGGTCCATTTTTTGTATAACTTTAGTCTTTTTTTGTATAACTTTGGTCTATTTTTGTATAACTTTGGTTCATGTTTGTATAACTTTAGTTCATTTTTGTACAACTTTGGTCTATTTTTGTATAACTTTAGTCCATAGTTGTATAACTTTAGTCCATAATTGTATAACTTTAGTCCATTTTTGTATAACTCTAGTCCTTCATATGTATAACTTTAGTCCATATTTGTAAAACTTTAGTCCAAAATTGTATAACTTTAGTCCAAAGTTGTATAACTTTAGTCCAAACATTGGATAATTACAGAAAAAAACCATGACGGAGAAAAACACAAGCAAAGAACATGTATAACTCTGGACACAGAATGTATAACTGCAGGCATTTAATGTATTACTCTAGGCACAGTCTGTATAACTTTTAGCATATAATGTATAACTCTAGGCATATAATGTATAACTCTATGCATATAATGTATCACTCTAGGCATTTAATGTATAACTCTAGTCACAGTATTTATAATTCTAGTCAAAAGATGTAAAACTCTAGTCACAATCTGTATAACTCTAGACATACAATGTATAACTCTAGGCATTTGATGTATAACTCTAGTCAAAAAAAAAAAATAACAACAAAAAAACAAAAAAAATAATATGAAAAATCTAAAACAAATCTAAAAATCTAAAAACTAGATCTAAATAAATAACAACATAATAAGTAAATAACAAAAAAAAAAAAAAAAAAAACCAACAACCCAACCCAACCCGAAATCTGAAATAAACCAAATAACAATAAAAAAAAACCAAATAACAAAACCAAATTTAAATATCGTGTGTATAACTCTAATGCACGCAGTGTATAACTTTAATAGGCAAGATGTATAACTTTAGTCCAAAAAATCAAATAACAATAACCAAATAAAAAAATAAATAATAAAAACAAAAACAAAAAACAAAAACAAAACAAAAAACAAAGAACAAAAACAAAAATAAAACAAAAAACAAAAACAAAAATAAAACAAAAAACAAAGAAATCGAGCAAGAGGAAAAAAACAACAAAAACAAAAAAACGGAATCTGAAAAAATGACAACAAACAAAGGAGAAGATAAAGAAAAAACAATAACACCAACAAACAATAACACAATTCAATATCAATAATATATAAGATTTAAAGAAAAAAAAAAGAAATCGAGCAAGAGGCGCGGTCTGGTGGTGGATGGCGGCATCATGTGACGTGCGCGGCCGGGGGAGGGGTATGTTGGTGACGGCAGATCTGGAATGTGGTGGTGAAGGAGGTGTGGCGGTTGTGCGGTGGGGATCTGGGTGTTGCTTATTGTCGTGGTGGGTTGTGGTTGCTGCGGTGGTGGCGGTTCGAATGGAGGGATACGAAGGAGGGGGTGCTGGTGGGGTTCGAATGGAGGGAGGTGGCAGTGGAAGTGGGGTTCGAATGGAGGGATACGAAGGAAGTGGTGGGAGGTCGGGTGTCGGGTGGTCGGCAACGATCTTGGCGGCGATGGGGAGGTCGGTGATGGTGAATTATTGGGCAGGCCGACGTCGGAGGTGCCGCTAGGTGGTGGTTCAGAAAGAGGAGAGGAGGAGGGTGAGAAAGGTGGTGGGATTTTTGGGTTTTTATTTTGTTGGGAATTTGAGATAAAAGAGAGATATAGAGAGAGAGGAGGGTGGTGGGATAATGAGAGGAGATTAGGAGAGGCTGAATGTTTAAGAAGTTAGAAGGATTAAGGGAGGTAATTAGATGGGATTAATTTGTGGCCACTCATTGAGAGACAATCCCATCCCCTCCATCCCTTCCATCCAAGGGCTCTTATAAGGACTTAGGACCTTATATGGTATAAGGACCTTATAAGAACCCTTCTATATATATATATATATATATATATATATATATATATATATATATATATATATATATATATATATATATATATATTCGAATAAGCCTCCTTATTTCCTTTTCCATGTATTCACAATATCTTCCTTATTTCTATTTTTGGTAAATGTTTGTGTGGTCCAAATTTAATTGCTTGATGGGGTAGTTCGTTTGTATGCTCCAAATTTAATTACATGGTGGGGTAGTGTGTTTCTTTAATCTTTGTGTCAAAATGAAAAGGAGAGGGTTATGTATAATAAAGGGGAGTATTACCCTTGATGTAGCTAACCCTAATCCTTACTAGGTAAACCCACGGTTACACAATTTGATAGGTAAAGTTCTTATCATATATCATATATTCTACGGAATTACTTTTTTACATACGGATTTTACTTTTTCACATATACTTTTTCATTATTTTTCCATCTACTACCCTTCTCCCCTAAAACTTAAGCATATTTGTTATAAATAAAAGAGAGTTGTGAGAGAATAGAGAGAGCAGAAAGGTATTCAGCTTTATTCATATGAAGGGTATATATAGTAGAAGAGTACTTATGTAATATGGTAATAGAATATCTCCTAAAGATACGGTAATATATGGACATCCATATAATATCTTTAGATATTTCGTAACACTCCCCCTTGGATGTCCATCATCGGAGAAAATGCCTCGTTAAAACCTCTACTAGAAAAACCCTATGGGACAAAAATCTAATAAAGGAAAAAGAGTACAATAATCTCCGTAATACGCACTAAATGTTGCCTCGTTAGAAACCTTGCCTGGAAAACCCAGTGGGACAAAACCATGGCTAAGGGAAAAAGAGTGCAACGCGTATTTACTCCCCCTCATTAAAACATCGCTTGACATCCTTGAGACGACGCAGCCCAAGTTGATAGATTAGCTTCTCAAATGTCTTGCTCAGAAGTGCCTTGGTAAAAATGTCTGCGAGATTTTCACTAGAGCGGATTTGTTGAACACTAATGACACCATCTTTTTGAAGATCATGAGTAAAAAAGAATTTCGGCAAAATGTGCTTCGTTCTATCACCCTTGATGAATCCTGCCTTGAGTTGAGCGATGCATGCAGTATTATCTTCATGTAAAATAGTTGGTGATTTATTTCTTGGAGATAGATCGCATGATCCTTCAATATGATGAATAACTGATCTCAACTATACACATTCTCGACTAGCTTCATGAATTGCTAACAACTCAGCATGATTTGAAGAAGTGGCGGCTATAGTTTGCTTCACGGAGCGCCATGAGATAGGAGTATTACCACATGTAAACACATAGCCAGTTTGAGAGCGACCATTATGCGGGTCAGAAATATAACCTGCATCTGCAAAACCAACTAACTTTGTTTTGCATTTATTAGAATAATATAAACCCATATCAGACGTACCTCGAAGATAACGGAGTAAATGTTTGACTCCATTCCAATGCCTTTGAGTTGGAGAAGAGCTATATCTTGCTAAGAGATTTACTGAAAAAGATATGTCGGGTCGAGTATGACTAGCAAGATACATTAAAACTCCAATTGCACTCAAGTACGGTACTTCAGGACCAAGAACTTTCTCATTTTCTTCACGAGGTCGAAACGGGTCGTTCTTCACATCAAGTGTTCTTACAATCATAGGAGTATTCAACGGATGTGCTTTATCCATTTTAAATTGTTTTAGCACTTTATCAATGTAGGTCCCTTGATGTAACAAAATTCCACTGTCAAGATGGTCAATTTGCAGACCAAGACAAAATTTTGTTTTTCCTAAATCTTTCATCTCAAATTCTTTCTTCAAACATTCAACGGCTTTTGTAATTTCTTCAGAAGTTCCAACAATATTAATGTTCCGGGTGTAATTCCGGAGCAGAGTTTGTGACCACGTAAGCTTGTTGAATGACGTCTTTGCTTGTCTCTTCCTTTCGGTCTCTCCTGTAAAGATGAACAAACTGAGGGCTCGGCTTGGTACCGAGCGTACTCACTCCGACGCTCAAGTCAGTAAACTTAAAGGGATTAAGTTGTGTGTTACTTGGCAAAGTATATTGTAGAGAGATAAGGGAGTTTATACCAGATTAATAGTGAGTTTATGGATGAGTTGTCGATTATTGGATCGATTTCTCAATGAGGATTGAGGAGTATTTATAGACTTTCACCTTTTGTCACGTAGTGGCCAAGTGGCAGAGCAGGTGGAATGACTGTTCTACCCTCGGTGAGGGACCCATGGCGGGCCGGGCTGGCTGGTTGACTCCATGCCGAGGGGACTTGGATGTGAGTATGCGGATATGCCTCCCGGGGCTAGTTGCCAGCCGAGACCCAATGTGACAGCCGACAGTCGCTGCGTCGGTTAGGGTTTGTCTAATATGTTGACTTGTTTGTGGATATCTTTGACCTTGCTCAATATGTTGACTCGGTCGGCGGGTGCGAGAATATGCCCCATCAATTTGCCCCAATAGATCTATGCCGTGGTATGGACCTTCGATGAGTGTTGAGCGTATTCTGCGCAAGTTGAATTTCTTCCCGCTTCTTCTTCCTCGGCTTGGTTCCGTTCGGCCGTACCATATCCCCCCTCCACATGGATGTGTAATGGACATCCTATGTGGAAAAGAAAGTGGCGCTGGCCGAGACCAAGGTTGAGAGTGCCGTTTGTACTTTTGATTGCCCCCGGCCGGTGCTGTCTTTGTTTTGTTGATTAGCTGGCCGTTAGCAAGTAATACCAAGGAGCGTGGTGAAGAAGATTTGTAACTGTATGTCGATTGACATTCCATGGCTGCATGCTTGACGCGTGGCTTGGCATTGATTGGTCGATATTTCATGGGCTTTGCCCTGATTGGCCCGTTTCATGAGCTTTGCTCTATAAATAGAGCAGCGTGCCCCGTTTTTTGGCCATCAAACTTCATTTTCTCAAAAAAAATTTCCTCTCTCTTAGTTTTTCGAAGAAACTTCTCTCTAGTCTTCAAAGCGTTACTCGGCGTAGCACTTTTCCAAGGTAAACAAACAAATTTTTCCAACTTTTTAATTGTTAAGTTTTTGTTGTCACTATGTCTTCTGCGGATGCTCAACCCAGTACCTCTGCGCCGGGGGGCGAACCGTCGCGTCCTGATGAAGAGGAGGCACTGGTTGTCACCCCGATAGGGTTTGGGGGTCCCAAGCCGCTTTCTCCTGAGATTGATCCAAAATTTTTGGAGGGTTTTGAGGATGATGATGATGAGGCGACCCCTTCCGCCGTAGAGAGGCCGCTTGTTTCGTGGCACGGTGATGCCCTCGCCGATCGACGATCGTGTCCGGGACGAATAAGTTCGCTAGCTGCTCCGGTTCTGATCTTTTTGAACACCATTACTCCTTCGGCAGGGGGTATAGAATTGTTATCCCTGAGGAGGGTCAGGCCGTCTGTTGCCCTCCCGAGGGTTGTATCGGCGTATACATCAGACACCTGGAGTATGGGCTCCGGTTTCCTCTGAATGAATACGTTGCTGCCATTATTAAAGCCATGAATGTCGCCATGGCCCAACTGCATCCGTTGGCCATCAGGACGATTGTTGGTTTTGTATGGTTGTGTCTTTTTAAAGGAGAGGCCCCAACGGTGAACCTCTTCCGTCGGCTCCACCATCTTAAACAGACTACCCTAGGCGGCCCGGGTGGTACAAAGATACGACCGAGCCGGGCTTCGTCACCGTTTCCAAGCTGACGTCTTGCAAGGACTGGAAGGGGCGGTGGGTATACGTTGAGGTTCCGGAGGACTACTCGCTGCCCCGGTCCTTTCAGAGCCGCGTCAATTTGCGGTGTGAGAACCAAGGGGAGCATGACAAATATGTCTCCCGGAGTAAGCTTAAGATGGACGCCAGCAGGGTCTATCTTAATGAGGACGAAAAGCGGGCAATGAGGCTTTTTGAGGCTGAGAAGGATGGCACGCCGAAGGGATGGATGCCCCCGACGCAGATCGTTCTTCAGGATGAGCTGCTCTGCCACGTCGGCCTCATACCGGCCCTCGAACAGGGTGAGTGGTGTCGGTGTGAGGCCCACCCTTGCTTTTTATGTTTCTGTTTTTGAACTTTGATTTATTTCTTTTGCTTAACTCCTGCTTCGTTTCTTTTGCAGACCGATTTGGCCCGGAACTGCCTGTCTCCGTCCTCAAGAGGTTGGGACTTGACGTGAACGGGAGAGTTGTTGAGCTGCATCCTAAGGCCGGACCACGTGATCGCAGACCGGCTCCTCACGAACTTATGGAGCAGCAGTTGAAGGCATTGGATGTGACGGCGGCTCGGTGCGGTTGCCGTGCGTGCGCGCCGGAAACCAAAGACAACGTCTACGGCGGCAACGGCGTCAACCTCGGCTCAATCTGCAATCCCCGTTGTCCAAAAGGAGCAGGTGGTCATCGTTGATGTTGAAGAGGAGGTCACCGTTGCGGAGGGTCCTCCTCCTTCAAACAAGAGAAAAGAGGCAACGCCTTTCGCATTCTTTATTACCGATGCCGGAAAGAAAAGGGGTCAGCCGACCCTCCAACCAAGAAGGCCAAGGCTGGTACGAATCTAACCTACGGCTCGGATTTAGCGGGCTCTTTAGGCATTCCTGATGACAGGCTCTCTGACATGTCAATGAATGTTGACATCGATGCTTTGTCTGAATTTTTTGTAGATCAACCGCCACCGGCTGCCGGTCCCACTGAACGGCAATTGGAGAAGCGGCTTTGTGCGGACGGGCAATCAAAATGTCACCGTCGACTCCTCATCCCTCGAAGGTTTCCCCGCTCGTTGCGGCGGAGGGTGCAAGGTTGTCCAAGAGGTGACGAAGTGGACTGAAATAGCCAAGGCGCTCACATTATGGAGCAAGAAAAGCTCATGGTGAGGCGCCTCCTGCGCTCGAACGGCTTAGGCTTGAGCTTGATGCTTCTAAGGAAGAGGCCGAGAAGGCGAAGAAGGACTTCGTCGCCACCATGGAGAACCTCCTCACTCAGCGAAAGCTTAAGGAGGAAGGCGAGAAGCGGGTCCTAGCCGAGAGAGCCAAGGTTGAGGCTGCGTTGGCCGACGCCGCTAAGGCTGCGGGAGGAGAGAGAGAAGCTTCGGGCGGTTACGATGCTATGGTTGAGCGAGAGGGAAAAATGGAAGTCCCCGCATCGACCGAGGCGAAGGAGCACAGAACACAAAGGCCATCCTTGCTCGGAGGAGAAGGACATTGAGACGCTCCAAACCGTCATCATCTCGACATGTGTGCCCGATCACGGGACCAGGCTGAAGATGCCACCAGGGATGTAATTAAAGAGATCTTTCCTGAAGGCCCCTTCCCGTGGAAAGATTTTGACCGGCTTCTTGATGAGAAGGCCGCTGCTGCGGAGGCAAAAGCGGCGGAGAAGGTAAAGGCGGCGAAGGCCGCTGAGGAGGCTGTGGCCAAGGCGGCTCATGCTGAAAAGGTGAAGGCGGCCAGGGAGGAAGCTGAGAGGGCAAAGGCAGGTGAAGCTGCTAAGTCGGCTTCTGGGTCGCCCACTGATGGTGATGCTGTTACTGCTGCCGGTGGCGAGCAGAACCAAGCATAGGGAGACGGGCGGTCGTCACCGGATTCACCCGGCCCTTCAGACAGCTTCAGCTGTTCGGGGGCCAACTATTGAGCCTTTCCTCCCTGCCATCCTTTTGGCTCTTCAACTCTTATTTCTGTAACCTTTTGTTGTACTTTTTGTTTTTGTTAAACTTTTGGTAGGTTGTGTTTAGGCTATCCCTATGGGGACGGCCGTCGACTTTGTTTTGCCTCATCCTGTAAACATTTTTAATAAAGTTTGTTTATTTTGCCTCCATTAAGTTGTCTTCTTACGTTTCAACATATTGAGTGCTTTTTCGTTTTTACTTCCGGCTTGGCCGAGGCAGTTAGAAGGCGCATCTCAATTGTACTTAAACGTTTAAACATGTTGGCATGTCGCCGCTTCCTCCACCACCCCCGGTCTTAGCCGGGGCGGTCAGATTTGCGCTTCCCAACCACCGTTGTGAACATGTTAGCGTATCGGTCGTTGTGTCCCCGTCGCCCCCGGTGTTGGCCGAGGTAAAACGAGGTTACGGCTCGACAGCGTTCATATCTGTAGACATATTGATCGCTTCCTCTGCCGGGCCTTCGGTTGACCGAGGCGGCTAGATTTGCGTCTCAACTGTACTTATACGTTCCTATTAGCGTATCGGTCGTTGTGTCCCCGTCACTCCCGGTTTTGGCCGAGGCGATCGAGGTTACGGCTTCGACAGCGTTCGTATCTGTAGACATATTGATCGCTTCCTCTGCAGGGCCTTCGGTTGGCCGAGGCGGCTAGATTTACGTCTCAACTGTACTTATACGTTCCTAAGCATGTTGGTCGCTTTCGCGAGTATCAACCGCATTTGGCGTGACTGCCCGGCTTTGGCCGTGGCGTCTATTCTGACATGACTATGGAGGGGACAAGTATTTTGATGGAGAACTTGGATTATTCTTCATAAGGTGTAATCATGCGTTGGGGTGTCCACAACGGTCTCGGACACCTCCGCTGCTACACAAAATATTTCCTTAAGTTGTCCGTGTTCCAGTGGCTCATCAAAGGAACACCCTCCATGTCCGTCAGCCGGTATGTCCCCGGTCTCATTTCTTCAACCACCTTGTAGGGTCCTTCCCAGTTGGCCGTCATTTTTCCATGGACGTTTCCTTTGTTTGTGGCGGCCGACTTTCTTAGGACTAGATCTTCTACTCTTAAGTCCCTTTTGTGGACCCTACGGTTGTATGCTCTTCTCATCCGGTTTTGATACACTGCCAAGTTGAGCCGTGCCGTGTCTCGACTTTCTTCGACCAGGTCTAGGGAGGCTCTCAGGCCTTCCTCATTTTCGACTGGGTCAAAAGTTTGCGATCTGAATGTCGACACCGCTGCTTCAATTGGCAGGACGGCCTTAGACCCACAGACAAGGTGGAATGGACTGTACCCCGTTGCTTCTTTCTCCGTGGTTCGAAGTGACCACAGGACGCCGGGTAGTTCATCAGCCCACCTTCCCTTTAGATCTTCAACCTTCTTTTTTAGCCCGTTCAATATTGTTTTATTGGCTGCCTCCGCTTGCCCGTTGCTCTGAGGGTGGCAGACGGAGGAGTATGCAAATTTGATACCGAGCTCCTCCAACCAGTTCATCACCATGTCGCTCCAAAACTCTCGGCCGTGGTCAAATACCATGACTTGGGGTAGCCCAAAACGAGTTATGACGTTCTCCCAAATCACTTTTCTTACGGCCGCCGTGGTCTTGGCAGGTACCGCGACAGCCTCGACCCATTTGGTGAAGTAATCAACGGCAACAATTAGGTACTTTCTTCCTCCGGAGGCCGTCGGAAATGGCCCTAGTAAATCCATCCCCCACTGTGCAAAAGGAAGGGGACTAAGCACCGGTTGCAGGTCTCGGGAAGGAGCATGTATCACCGGAGCATGCATCTGACAATTCTTGCACTTCTTGGTCTTTGCTCTGGAATCCTCAAGCATGGTGGGCCAGAAGTAGCCGGCTCGGAGAGCTTTGTGGGCTAGCGTTCTTGCCCCCATATGATGTCCACAGATGCCTTCGTGAATCTCTGTCAGTATGAGCTCCGCGTCGGCTGGGCCGACACATTTCGAAAGTGGTCTTATCACGGACCTTCTGTATAGTTCTCCTTCGAACACCAAGTACCTTGCGGCGATCCTTTTTATCTTCTGAGAGAGACTGCGGTCGTCCGGTAACTCTTTTGTTAGTTTGTATTTCATTATCGGAGTCATCCACGTCGTCTCGGCTTCGATGTCGCCCACCATGCCGGCGGTCTCAGTGATGCTTTTAGCATTCCTGATATCCACCAACACGGTTCGACTGACATTCTTGATGCTTGAACTGGGAAGTTTTGAGAGAGCGTCGGCTCGGTTGTTCTCAGACCTGGGAATGCACTGTATTTGGAAAGATTTCAATTTTGCAGTGTCGGCTTTTACCCTTTCCAGGTATCTCATCATCCCGTCATCTCGAGCCTCATACTCTCCTCTGATTTGATTGGTCACTAGGAGTGAATCTGTCTTCAACACAATATGCTCCGCCCCGGCAGCTCTAGCTAACTCGACTCCAGTTATCACCGCCTCATATTCGGATTCGTTGTTTGAGGCCGAGAAGGTAAACTTCAAGGCGTACTCAAACTCGTCCCCGTTAGGGCTGATGATAAGGATGCCGGCTCCTGAGCTGTTTGCCGTGGAGGACCCGTCGGTGTATACTTCCCACACACCGGGATGTGATTCTTCTTGGTATGTGCACTCGGCTAGGAAGTCTGCAAGTGCTTGCCCCTTTATCGAAGGCCTTGGTTTGTACTGAATGCCGAAGCCGGATAGCTCCACTGCCCATTTGATAAGTCTGCCTGATTTTTCGAATTTTTCTAAGGCTTTCTCCAATGCTGGTCGGTTAAGACCGTCACGGGATGTGCGTCGAAGTAGGGTTTTAACTTTCTTGCGGCAACGACGACGGCGAAGGCCGCTTTTTCAATCAGTGGGTAATTCCTTTCGGCGGGCAGCAGTGTATGGCTGATAAAGTAGATTGGGTGTTGCTGCTTGTTTTCTTCTCTGACGATTACGGCACTGACCGAGAGATGAAGCGGGCGAGAGCCGCCATCCTCCCGGTCAGCATCATAACCTCTTTTCGATTCTTCGGCTCCGGCAGGTCTAGTATTGCTTGGACTTTCTCTGGATTGGCATCAATTCCCCTGGCGCTAACAAGCACGCCGAGGAACTTGCCGGCCCGGACACCGAAGTTGCATTTCATTGGGTTAAGTTTCATCTTGTATTTCCTTAGTGAACAAAATGTTTCGCTCAAGTCGGCCAAGTGCTCGCTGTCAGACTTGCTTTTTACAATAGCATCGTCGACGTAAGCCTCGATGTTTCGCCCTTTTTGATCTTGAAACACTTTGTCCACCAGCTTAGTGTAAGTTGCGCCAGCGTTTTTCAAACCGAACGACATCATTTTATACATGTATGTGCCGTGTATGGTGATGAATGCGCACTTAGGCATGTCTTCCTCGGCCATGAATACCTGATGGTATCCTGAGAAGGCGTCTAGCAGGCTCAGCATAGTGTAGCCTGCCGTTGCGTCAATTAAACTATCTATTCGAGGCAAGGGATAACAATCTTTGGGGCATGCTTTATTAAGATTTGTAAAATCAACACACATCCTCCACCCCCCTGATGACTTCTTTACCATTACAACATTTGCTAGCCACTCAGGGTAAGTACAAGGCATGATAAAGCCCGCCTCTAATAGTTTGTCTACCTCGGCCTTGATGGCCTCGTCCTTTTCGGCCGAGGAGTTCCTCATCTTCTCGCTTGACAGGGCGGCGGTGGAGAGTACGTTCGCTTGTGAACGATCACCTCCCGCTCACGCCCGGCATCTCGGCGGCCGAGTACGCGAAGACGTCTTTGTTCTTCCTCGGCGAGTCTAGGAGATCGGCTCGAATTTTGGCTCCAGGCCGACACCGACGACGGTGCGCCCTGGGTCAATTTCCACTTCCTCGGTCTGGGCTCCTTCGACCATGCCGACGTTGTTGGTGCTCATCGGATCACCCTCCTGTTGTAAGGATGGGCTCTTCCCTTTCTCTGATTTTTTCGCCACTTTGAGGGATTGCATGTTGCACCCTCTGGCAGATATTTGGACATTGACAATTTCGTCTCTTTCGTCCTTTGAGACGAGCTTTTGCGGTTCCCCCCGGTCCGAGACGTACATCAATGTCAGGGCCCGGATGGACATCACCGCATCGGCCTCGCTTAAAGTGACTCGGCCTATGAGGACATTGTAGGCAGACGAACCATCAATGACCACGAACTCGGATAAAACATTCTTGGCCGCATCGGCTTGGCCAAACATCACCGACAGTCTGATTGACCCCAGGGGTACCAGGCCGGCCCCGGAGAAGCTGTATAGCGGGTTGGTGCAGGGGCTCAGGTCTTCAATCTTCAGACCGAGATTGAGAAAGCACTCCCTGAACATGATGTTTGTGTAGGCGCTGTGTCAATCGTGCACCTTTTGACCAAGTGGTTGGCTATGTCTAAGTGGACTACGAGCGGGTCGCTGTGCGGAGCGATGACTCCTTCGTAGTCCTTCTTTCCGATGGTTATATCGGGGACGGTGGAAGCGGGGATCGCTGTTTTGGGCACAAAGTTGATGGATTGGTATAGCTCATTCAGGTGCCGTTTGTGCCCATTAGCTGACCCACCGTTCTCGTTTCCTCCGGTTACAACCTGGATCACTCCCATCCTCTGGAATACTGATTTTCTATTCGCCCCGTCGGAGCTTGTTTCCGGGCCTCCAGCTACATACTTGCTGAGGGCCCCCTTTCGGATCAGCTCCTCGATGGCGTTCCTCAGATGCCGACAGTTGTCGGTCTTATGGCCGGGTTGGCGGTGGTAGTCGCAGAACTAGCTAAGGTCGCCGTCCCCCCTCGCCTTGGGGGGCCTTGCCAATTTCTGCCCTTCGTTCTTGCTTAGGGCGAAGACTTCGGCCGGTGATTTAACCAGGGGGGTGAGACCGCTGTACCGCTTCGGGGTGTATGGTCCCGAACTCCCCCCGGCGCCCGCCGAGTTCTGTTTCCTATTAAATCTTTCAGGCCGTGACCTATTCATGTCACGGCGTCCTTCGTCTACGTTGTCCCGGCGGCCCCTCCTTTTTGGGTGCCCAGCTTCACTGTGGCCTACCCAGGTCTTGTGGTAGTCCTCCACCTTTATGGCTCGGTCGGCCATCTTTCTGGCGGAGTCTAGGTTGAGGTCCTCGCACTTGATGAGCTCATTTTTTAACTCGCCTTTCGGTAGGCCTTTCATCAGTGCGAAGGCCGCCAGTTCGGTGTTCAGCTCACGAATCTGCTGAACCTTAGCGTCGAATCTCTTGACGTAGCTCTGGAGGGACTCGTCCTCCCCCTGTCGGATAGTCAGAAGATCTGATGTCTCCACGGCCCTTCGCTTGTTGCAAGCGTATTGGGCTATGAAATTGTCCCTTAGGTCGGCATAACAGTACACCGAGCCATTAGGTAGCCCCTTGTACCAACTCTGAGACATGCCATGGAGGGTCGTTGGGAAGACTCGGCACCACAGACGGCGCCAATTGTTCCGGGTGTAATTCCGGAGCAGAGTTTGTGACCACGTAAGCTTGTTGAATGACGTCTTTGCTTGTCTCTTCCTTTCGGTCTCTCCTGTAAAGATGAACAAACTGAGGGCTCGGCTTGGTACCGAGCGTACTCACTCCGACGCTCAAGTCAGTAAACTTAAAGGGATTAAGTTGTGTGTTACTTGGCAAAGTATATTGTAGACAGATAAGGGAGTTTATACCAGATTAATAGTGAGGTTATGGATGAGTTGTCGATTATTGGATCGATTTCTCAATGAGGATTGAGGAGTATTTATAGACTTTCACCTTTTGTCACGTAGTGGCCAAGTGGCAGAGCAGGTGGAAAGACTGTTCTACCCTCGGCCGAGGGACCCATGGCAGGCCGGCTGGCCTGGTTGACTCCATGCCGAGGGGACTTGGATGTGAGTATGCGGATATGCCTCCCGGCTGGCTAGTTGCCAAGCCGAGACCCAAGTGACAGGCCAACAGGCTGCGTCGGTTAGGCTGTCTAATATGTTGACTTGCTGTGGATACCTTTGACCTTGCTCAATATGTTGACTCGGTCAGTGGGTGCAGAATATGCCCCATCAATTAAGATCATCAACATAAACAGCAATAATCACAAATCCGGATTTTGACCTCTTTATGAATCGACACGGACAAATAGGGTTATTTTTATAACATTCTTTTAACAAATATTCACTAAGACGGTTATACCACATACGCCCGGACTGTTTCAAACCATACAAAGATTTGTTTAGCTTGATTGAATATTGCTCTCTTGGACTTGATTTTAATGTGTCGGGAAGCTTAAAACCTTCAGGGAGTTTCATGTATATATCATTATCAAGTGAGCCATATAAATAAGCTGTAACAACGTCCATAAGACGTAAATCAAGTCCTTCCCTTATAGCCAGACTAATCAGATATCGAAAAGTAGTTGCATCCATTACAGGAGAATATGTCTCTTCATAATCAATACCAGGTCTTTGTGAAAAATCTTGTGCAACTAAACGAGCCTTATATCTGACTATCTCGCCTTTTTCATTTCTTTTTCGCACAAACACCCATTTGTAGCCTACTGGCTTTACTCCACTGGGTGTGCGAATTACTGGCCCAAACACTTCTCGTTTAGCCAGTGATTTTAATTCTGCTTCAATAGCATCTTTCCATTTAGGCCAATCAATTCTACGTCTGCACTGATCAACAGACTTTGGTTCATGATCCTCATTTTCATGCATGATATCAAGCGCTACATTAAATGCAAAAACATCATCATCGACGTCGATTTTGTTTCGGTTCCATGTTTTTCTAGACATAACATAATTTATCGAGATCTCTTCACAATTTTTATTTTCAGGTACCTGAATCTCTTCTAGATTAATATTATCAGTCATGTCTCCAAGCTTTTCAAGGGGCTTTTCAAAAGCTATCTTATCCTCAACATTGCCATTATCAACTTTTGCTCCTTTTTGTTTTCGAGGATTTTTATCTTTGGAACCAATAGGTCTACCACGCTTCATGCGTGCTTTAGACTCATTTGCAATTGAAAGTCCTTCAGGGACATTAATTTTAGCTGGAGCATTTACAGCTGGTATATGAGATTTTATCACTCCTTTTGGATCAGTGAAGGCATTTGGCAGTTGGTTTGCTAACCGTTGTAAATGAATTATCCTTTGAACTTCAAGTTCACATTCTTTAGTACGAGGATCTAAATGAGATAATGATAATTCATGCCAACTTATCTCTTTTACCGTTGTTTATTTTCCCCCTAACGTTGGGAAAAGTGATTCATCAAAATGACAATCAAAGAAAACGGGCCGTAAATAAATCTCCTGTAGATGGCTCTAAAAATTTAATAATTGATGGAGATTCGAACCCAACATATATTCCCAACCTTCTTTGGGGTCCCATCTTTGTACGTTGTGGTGGACTAATTGGAACATATACACCACAACCAAAAATTCTTAGATGAGAAACATTTGGTTCGTGACCAAAAACCAACTTTAGGGGAGATGATTTATGATAACTCGTTGGTCTGATGCGAATTAGTGCTGCTGCATGTAAAACAGCATGCCCCCATGCTGAAATAGGCAATTTAGACCTCATAAGCATGGGTCTCGCAATTAATTGAATGCGTTTTATTAATGACTCAGCAAGACCATTTTGAGTGTGAACATGTGCTACAGGATGTTCAACACTTATCCCAATAGACATACAATAATCATCAAAAGTTTGTGAACTAAATTCACCAGCATTGTCAAAACGGATAGTTTTAATGGGATAATCTGGATAGTGAGCTCTTAATCTTATCAATTGAGCTAGTAATCTTGCAAACGCTAGGTTGCGAGTTGATAACAAGGATACGTGTGACCATCTAGTTGATGCATCAATTAATACCATAAAGTATCGAAATGGTCCACTTGGTGGATGTATAGGTCCACAAATATCATCTTGTATCCTTTCCAGAAATATAAGGGATTCATTCCCTATCTTTGTAGGTGATGGCCTAATAATTAACTTGCCTTGTGAACAAGCGGCGCATGAAAACTCACTAGTTTGAAGAATCTTATGATTCTCTAATAAATGCCCACATGAATTTTCAATGATTTTTCGCATCATTAATGATCCGGAATGGCCAAACCGGTCATGCCAAACAATAAAATTGTTTTTATTTGTAAACTGTTGGTTTACTAGTGCATGAGATTCAACTGCACAAATTTTCATATAATACAAGCCAGAAGATAACGCTTGTAGTTTTTCCAACACACTTTTCTTGTTCAAATTTGAACGTGTGATATATAGGTATTCAACCCCTTTCTCATTTGCTGTCTCAACAGGGAATCCATTTTTGCGGATATCATTAAAACTCAGCAAATTTCTTTTTGACATAGGAGAGTACAAAGCCTCCTGTATTTCAATATTTGTTCCATTAGGCAACAAAATATTAGCTCTTCCGGAGCCCTCAATTAATTTTGTACTACCAGCAATTGTACAAACATTTGTCTTTTGTTCTTTTAGACAAATAAAATACTTCTTATTTTTAAGAATTGTGTGCGTAGTCGCACTATCCGCGAGGCATACATCTTCATGTGTAGCTCCCATAATAATCTGTCGGATGAGGAAAAAAGAAAATAAAGTAGGGTTAGAGACTCGTGCTGATAACGTGTTATGAATAAAAGAGAGTTGTGAGAGAATAGAGAGAGCAGAAAGGTATTCAGCTTTATTCATATGAAGGGTATATATAGTAGAAGAGTACATATGTAATATGGTAATAGAATATCTCCTAAAGATACGGTAATATATGGACATCCATATAATATCTTTAGATATTTCGTAACAATATTCATATTTTGACATTTTTCCTGAAATCTAATCTAAATTGTTTCAAGAACTTGATAAATTCGCACTTTAAGTAATTTAATTGTTGGACTAATTTCTATATTCATGAAAAAGGAAAAAATTGGAAAAACAGTAGGTTAAATCATTGACAAATCGATCAATCAGATCGACAATGACGCAATTACTTATTTACTTTGACTTGTAGAATTATCTCATAACGTGAGCAACAATCATGATGTGTTGATTAGAATTACGGTCAAGTGAGCAACAATCAAGATAGGTTGATTAGAATTATGATTTTGTACATCATCATCATCCTTGCATCCTTCATTGAATTATTCTCTTTATGGAACAATAACATTTCTTCAAGTGTTTTTGTCCATGAATTCACCATCGATGGTGTCTTCGCTCCATGTTACCTTCTTGTTATTCTTGCGATTGACCCAAAGAATCAGAGTTTGTTGTTGTTGTTGATTTGGGGATTAAGTCGTTTCTAGGGTTTCGGTTTGGGTGATTATCGATTGATGGTGAAGTTGACGTAATTGTTGTCATTGTCATTGTTGATGGAACTAGGTGGCTAGTTTGGTGGTGGTGGTCGGTAGTGATGTCGGCCGGCGTGAGGTTTGCTGGTCGGAGGTGGTGATTGAAGATGAGGGAAGGAGAAGAAATTAATTGGGTGAGGGAATGAGAAAATAAATGACAAGGGTAATAGGGTAAATGTCGTATGTGAAAGAGTAAAATCCATATGTGAAAAAGCACGTCCCATATTATATTAAAGCAGAAACCGCAAGCCTATTCAGTCGACACGTGTTATTAACCATTAGCTTGCCACGTGTTAAATGTTGGAACTTTTTATTGTGTTATTTGATATAATTAATCCAACCTATGTTCCTCCTTCTCGTTTTAATCCCTCCTATTGTAATACTCCGTATTTATAAGTCTTGGGGTACTCTATCGAGTAGCCCTTACTCTGTCGAGTAAGGGTAAGTTGCGAAATAAAATAGTTTCTGACCTGTTGGGTACTCGATCGAGTAGCTGTGGTACTCGATCGAGTAAGGGGGTACTCGATCGAGTACCTTGGGTACTCGATCGAGTGTCCGGTTTTACGGGGAGTTTTCTCGGGTTTTGTTAATTATGCGATTAAGGTATTTAAACATAATCGTCATTGTTTTAAATCACTTTTACAAAACCTAAAACCCCGTTTAAGAGAGAAAGCGACCACTTCATCTTCCTAATCGCATTCTTAGCAATTCCGAGAGTTCGACGGTCGGTTCTTGTCGTAATTCGTATCGTTGAGTTCCTTGCGTCAAGGGTAAGCTTTTAACATAATTTTTATAATGCGTTGTTAAGATTGGTTAAACCCTAATTTAGGGATTGGGGGTTTTGTGTGTAGTATGTGATGTGTAGTCTCTATGTGTTATGTGATAGGAGGAGGATTCGTAGAAGAGGCGTTTTGATACAGCTGTAGCTACCGTCTGCTTGTTGTGCTTTCCAGGTAGGATTTCCTACTCAGTATTAGTCCCATAATGGGATATTGGTGATGTGCTGTAGTTAGTTGTTTGATATGATGATTGTACTGTGTTTGTGGTTGTGATTGCTGTTGATGGTTCTCGAGATGCGTTCTCGGCTGAGTGGGGTCACTTGCGGGAGTGACTTCACGCCCTAGTTTCGCCCTTCGTGGAACCCGCCACGGAAGGGGATGTGCACATTAATGGGACAGGGTTATCGCTCGGTATGATGAGCGGGGCTTAGGTGGGAACGGCTGCGGTCCCCATCGGTGGTCGGTCCAAAGGACGGTCGGTATTGAGATGATGGGAGTTGGTGGTGTGTGTGTGTGTGTGTGTGTGTGTGTGACAGTTCAGCTGTCTGTTTATCTTATTGTTGTTATCTATATTGATTGTGTGATTAGTACTGACCCCGGTGTTGTTTTGTAAACCTGCGGTGATCCATTCGGGGATGGTGAGCGGATATTGAGCAGTATTGAGATGAGTACTTTGGGATAGGCTGGGATGCCACGACATGACGATAGGAGTCTTCCGCTGTAGCCTTAGTTTATTTACCTTTCAGTTAAACAGTCATTTGAGAATAATGTATCGCACTTTTGGTTGGTTTCATGGATTGTAACTATTCGTTAAACTATTTATAATAAATGTTGTTTCTTTATTGTTGTTTGATTATCATTGCCTCGGGTAACCGAGATGGTAATGTCTTCATACCCGAGTGGTCCTGGTAAGGCACTCGGTAGTATGGGGTGTTACAAATGGTATCGGAGCGACGATCCCGAAACTCGTAACCAATGAACTTAATGAACATAGGGAGTCAATTAAAATGAACCCGGGGTAAAAGTTGTAGGAGCTAGTGCAAAGGCTTGGGAGACGTCCTAAAGTCGCGGGGGTCGCCCTACAACTTTGAACCGGTCACATGGGGAAGTGTTTGTCGAGTTGTATGTGTGTTTGGTTAACTTGTTTACAAATTTGATGGAATGTGTTGATTGTTGGATGTTCGAAGTTGGAAGTTGAGAAGGTGAAAGAAAAGTGATGATATATAGAAACTGTTGATGAAATGATAGCATGTTGAATGTTTTACAACGTGGCAATTAATAACATGATTGTTATGATATAATATGTGATTTATAAAGTTTAACATGTTAGCATATGACGTAACATGCGGGTAGCTTTTACGAATTAGTGTTACTCGATCGAGTGAGACTGACTCGATCGGGTGGGTTTTTGGCGATTTTGAGTCCAGAATCGAGTTTTGGGGCACTCGATCGAGTAACTAGGGGTACTCGATCGAGTAGGGGGTCACTCGATCGAGTAGCCTAGATACTCGATCGAGTAGGAAAGAGATCAGAAGGTCTGTTTGGTTCTGGAGTTTGGGTACTCGATCGAGTAGGTTCTGGGGGTCGCGTCTTCGTGTTTTGAAGTTTAGTACGTATGTTCATATCTACCCCTTTTCTTATATATGTATAGTTCAATATGCCGCCCAAGAGAACTGCTTTGTATGCGAGAGCTGAGCTTATGACCGTGGATGACATCGTTAAGATGTTAGAGCACCAGGATGCTCTTACCGAGACCCTGAAGAGAGTGAATGAGGACAAGGATAAGAGTAAGGAGAAGGAGGTTGATCATTCAAAAATCAGCCTCTACATTGCGAGGTTTAACCCGAAGGAATACAAGGGGGTTGGGGAACCTAACCTTCTTGATAGTTGGCTGAGAGAGATGGAGAACATCTTAGACTTGGTTCATTGTCCGATGAGATGAGGGTGGAACAGTGCGCGTTCTATCGAGGGAGGCGAAAGCAGGCAAGTGGTGGGATTCAGTGAAGGTGAGTGCTAAGGAGATATACACCAACCAAGGCTTACCCGCTATACCTTGGGAGGAGTTTCGTAGGGTCGTGAGGAAGGAGTTCGTAGCGGAGCATGTAAGGAGTAAGTTGAGGGAAGAGTTTGATAAGTTTAAGATGACCGCCGAGATGTCGGTGGCCGAGTACTACGAGACAGTTCAATGAGAAGTCTAGGTATCTTTGAGGATATGGGTTTGAGTGAGGAGAACCGGGCATTGAGGTTTGAAAGAGGGTTGACTACCACGATTATGGATAAGTTACCCGTGGGGATCCTTACCGATGTTAAGGAAGCTTATGAGAGGGCTGGAAGAGCCGAGAGGTTGGTGGAGATGGCTCAGGAGAGGTCAGGTGGTGAGAAGAGGAAGTTCGAGAGCGAGGGTGGTGGCCAATCGAATCACAAGAAAGGCAACCACAATCGCCTCTAAGGGATTTTCTCATTGGTCCGGGTTTAGTCTTTGGGGCTTCCTTTGGGCGTGGCCGGGGGAGTGTGAGTAATAGTTGGGGAGTGACCTGCTTTGGTTGTGGTGGTGTAGGCCACAAGAGACATGAGTGCACGAGCGCACCGGGATCTTTTCGAGACTCGCACGAGCTTCGCAAGCAACGGACCGGCTGGATCATGGCCAAACCGGGAAGTCGAGTTACCAGTGGAGGCAACCGCAACGGCGGTAATTCTTATCAAAAGACACCGACAAACAACAACAACAATCAAGGGTCGGGTGCTAAGCCGACCGCATCGGCCAAGATCTTGTCCCAGGGAGGTGGGCGAAAGACCGATGTGGCAAGTTGTTCATGATGGAGAAGAAGGCGGTGAGGAGGATGCGCACGTTAGCACCGGTACATTCCTTGTTAACGGTATTCCTACGTTTGTTTTGTTTGATTCGGGGCTTCTCGGTCATTTGTGTCTTGAGTCATGTTAAACAGTTGGGTTTGAGAGTATATGAGTCTCGTAGTGAGCAAGTTTTCATACCTTCGGGTGAGTCCGTATCGTGTGGGAGGTTGTTTAGAGATGTATCTTTGATAGTTGGGCAAGTTGATTTCCCCGTAGACTTGCTAGAGTTTCCTTTTAATGGTTTTGAGATGATAGTTGGGATGGATTGGTTAGGAAAGTATAAAGCTAAGATAGACTGTCATCAAAAGAAAGTATCCTTACGAGGTCCAAAGGGTGTTAGTGTGTCTTATCGTGGGTTTCTAGTCAAACCCAAAGTTAAGTTGATTGCAGCTGTCACCTTGAAGTCTTATCTGAGGAAGGGATGTCCGTTGATCTTGTGTCATGTGAGAGATGACCGGATAGAGAGTCCGACGATTGATGAGATACCGGTGGTGGGAGAGTTTGCGAGATGTTTTTCCGGAGGAGATTCCGGGGGTGCCACCGAAGAGGGAGATAGATTTCACCGTAGAGTTGAAGCCGGGGACGGGGCCAATCTCTAAGGCACCGTACCGTATGGGTCCTAAGGAGATGGAGGAACTTAGGAAGCGGTTGGATGATTTGATAGAGAAGGGATACATTAGACCAAGTGTATCGCCTTGGGGAGCACCAGTTCTTTTCGTGAAGAAGAAAGATGGGAGTTTGAGGCTATGCATAGATTACAGGGAGCTGAACCGTGTGACGATAAAGAACAAGTATCCTTTGCCAAGGATAGATGACCTGTTTGATCAGGTGAGCGGTGCAACAGTCTTTTCTAAGATTGATTTGAGGTCGGGGTACCATCAGGTGAAGATTAGAGAGGTGGACATACCAAAGACAGCTTTCACGTCAAGGTATGGCCATTATGAGTATGTGGTGATGCCGTTTGGGTTGTCTAACGCGCCGGCAGTGTTTATGGATTTGATGAATAGAATCTTCAGACAGTTCTTGGACCAGTTTGTAGTAGTGTTTATCGATGATATCTTAGTCTACTCTAAGACTAAGGAGGAGCATGAGGAGCATCTGAGGATCGTGTTGCAGACTTTGAGGGATCATGAGTTGTATGCTAAGCTGTCCAAGTGTGAGTTCTGGTTAGAGAAAGTTGCTTTTCTGGGGCATGTAATCTCTAAAGATGGGGTAGTTGTGGATCCGGCGAAGATTGAGGCGGTGACAAAGTGGGAAGCACCAAGAATGTTCTTTGCCGAGGTTAGGAGTTTCTTGGGTTTAGCTGGATACTACAGACGGTTCGTGAAAGATTTCTCCAAGATAGCTAGACCGATGACAGCGTTGATGAGGAAAGAGAACAGGTTTCGTTGGGATGAGAGTTATGAGACGGCGTTCCAAACATTAAAGGAACGTTTGACCACAGCTCCTGTCCTCGCATTGCCTGAAGGGAGCGAGAATTTTGAGGTTTATACGGATGCCTCGAAGAATGGGTTGGGATGTGTGTTGATGCAGAATGGTAAAGTGATTGCCTATGCTTCTAGGCAATTGAAGCCTTATGAGGAGAACTACCCTACCCATGATCTGGAGTTGGGTGCAGTGGTGTTTGCTCTCAAGATTTGGAGTAATTACCTTTATGGAGCAATCTTTAAGGTATTTTCTGATCACAAGAGTCTTAAGTACATCTTCACGCAGAAGGAGTTGAACATGAGACAGAGGAGGTGGATGGAGTTGATTGACGACTACGACATGGAAATCATCTACCATGAAGGGAAGGCCAACGTTGTAGCTGATGCTTTGAGTAGGAAGAGTGTACATTCCTTGTGTACAGCTCTATCTTTGATGAGGCTGAGGGATGAGGTAGCGAGCTTTGGGATACATATGATGCGAAGGAGATGCCATGGGCGATATGACAAAGATGTACGGCTTGAGTTTTATGATGATATTCGGGATAAACGGGCTTTGGATCCTAAGATAGTGGAATGGAGAGTCGGAGTAGAGAAAGGGACAAAGTGTCCGGTTTTCTATTCATACAGATGGTAGTTTGAGGTTTGATGGTAGGTGGTGTGTTCCTAATAATGAGGAGTTGAAAAAGACGATCATGACAGAGGCGCATTGCACACCATATTCGGTTCATCCAGGTGGAGACAAGCTATACAAGGATTTGAAGAAAACGTTTTGGTGGCCTGGGATGAAGAAAGAGACAAACCGAGTTTGTGTCCCGTTGTTTGACACGCCAAAGAGTTAAAGGGGAACAGAGAAGACCACAAGGTAAGATTCAGTCTTTAGAGGTGCCTGAGTGGAAGTGGGAATCCATTTCCATGGATTTCATTGTGGGTTTGCCTAAGAGTCAACAAGGTAACAACATGATTTGGGTGATAGTGGATCGTCTGACCAAGTCAGCTCACTTTGTTCCAATGAAAGATACATGGACTAAGGCACAACTGGCTATGGCCTATCAAAAGAACGTGCTTAAGTTACATGGAGTCCCTAAGGACATAGTGTCTGACAGAGATGCGAGGTTTATATCAAGGTTTTGGAAGGAGTTGCAGGAATCGTTGGGAACAACTTTGTAGATGAGTACAACATTTCATCCTGCGACAGACGGGCAGACTGAGAGAACAATCAAGACTCTTGAGGATATGTTGCGAGCTTGTGTGATGGATTTTGGTGGTAGCTGGGAGCAGAGGTTGGACTTGATAGAGTTTTCTTACAACAACAGCTATCACACCAGTATTGGTATGGCACCGTTTGAGGCTTTGTATGGGAGGAGATGTAGGAGTCCAATCTGTTGGGACGATAGTCTTTGAGGCAAAGGTGGTTTTAGGACCAGAGATGGTGCATGAGATGGTGGAACAGATTAAGATGATCAGGGAACGGATGAGAGCAGCCCAGGATCGACAAAAGAGTTATGCAGATCTACATCGTCGGGACATAGAGTTTCAAGTTGGGGACAAGGTTCTTCTGAAAGTGTCTCCGATGCGTGGAGTTATGAGATTTGGGAAGAAAGGCAAGTTAAGTCAGAAGTTTATAGGGCCTTATGAGATCTTAGAGCGAGTTGGGGAAGTTGCTTATCGTTTGGCTTTACCAGCTGCGTTGGAGAGAGTGCATAATGTGTTTCATGTATCGCATTGCTGGAAGTATGTGAGTGACCCGTCACATGTGTTGGAGGCAGAGAGCTTAGAGCTAGATGAGTCTTTATCATATCTGGAAGTGCCTAAGCAGATTCTAGACCGAAAGGTTAGGAAGACTAGGAGTGGTGAGACAGTTTTGCTTAAGATCCTTTGGTCTAACCACGAGACTGAGGAAGCTACATGGGAGGCAGAGGATATCATGAAAGAGCGTTACCCTTTCCTTTTTGATCAGGTATGTATGGTTACGGGGACGTAACCTTGTTTCTTTTAGGGGGGTAGGAGATGATCGCGAGCAGTTTTAAGAGTTTTTTTACGCCTTTTATATGTTGTGTCGGGATGTTTGTCGGGATAAGTTGGGTTAGTATCATGTTTTATGTTCGGTTGCTGAGTCGGGAATGTTAGGGGAGTACCTTTGTTTAGTAGTGGTTTGAACTTCGGGGACGAAGTTCCTTTTAAGGAGGGAAGACTGTAATACTCCGTATTTATAAGTCTTGGGGTACTCTATCGAGTAGCCCTTACTCTGTCGAGTAAGGGTAAGTTGCGAAATAAAATAGTTTCTGACCTGTTGGGTACTCGATCGAGTAGCTGGGGTACTCGATCGAGTAAGGGGGTACTCGATCGAGTACCTTGGGTACTCGATCGAGTGTCCGGTTTTACGGGGAGTTTTCTCGGGTTTTGTTAATTATGCGATTAAGGTATTTAAACATAATCGTCATTGTTTTAAATCACTTTTACAAAACCTAAAACCCTGTTTAAGAGAGAAAGCGACCAGTTCATCTTCCTAATCGCATTCTTAGCAATTCCGGAGTTCGACGGTCGAGTTCTTGTCGTAATTCGTATCGTTGAGTTCCTTGCGTCAAGGGTAAGCTTTTAACATAATTTTTATAATGCTTTGTTAAGATTGGTTAAACCCTAATTTAGGGATTGGGGTTTTGTGTGTAGTATGTGATGTGTAGTCTCTATGTGTTATGTGATAGGAGGAGGATTCGTAGAAGAGGCGTTTTGATACAAATTGTAGCTACCGTCCCGCTTGTTGTGCTTTCCAGGTAGGATTTCCTACTCGTATTAGTCCCATAATGGGATATTGGTGATGTCTTTGTAGTTAGTTGTTTGATATGATGATTGTACTGTGTTTGTGGTTGTGATTGCTGTTGATGGTTCTCGAGATGCGTTCTCGGCTGAGTGGGGTCACTTGCGGGAGTGACTTCACGCCCTAGTTTCGCCCTTCGTGGAACCCGCCACGGAAGGGGATGTGCACATTAATGGGACAGGGTTATCGCTCGGTATGATGAGCGGGGCTTAGGTGGGAACGGCTGCGGTCCCCCATCGCGAGTGGCTGGTCCAAAGGACGGTCGATATTGAGATGATGGGAGTTGGTGGTGTGTGTGTGTGTGTGTGACAGTTCAGCTGTCTGTTTATCTTATTGTTGTTATCTATATTGATTGTGTGATTAGTACTGACCCCGGTGTTGTTTTGTAAACCTGCGGTGATCCATTCGGGGATGGTGAGCAGATATTGAGCAGGTATTGAGATGAGTACTGGGATAGCTGGGATGCCACGACATGATGATAGGAGTCTTCCGCTGTAGCCTTAGTTTATTTACCTTTCAGTTAAACAGTCATTTGAGAATAATGTATCACACTTTTGGTTGGTTTCATGGATTGTAACTATTCGTTAAACTATTTATAATAAATGTTGTTTCTTTATTGTTGTTTGATTATCATTGCCTCGGGTAACCGAGATGGTAATGTCTTCATACCTGAGTGGTCCTGGTAAGGCACTTGGAGTATGGGGGTGTTACACCTATGTTTTAACTCATATTAATCTGAACTATGCACACATGTTTATCATTTTGCAATTTTGGAAAGGCAACCTGTTGATCAGGTTACCCCTTTTCCCTTTTTAAATTTTCACTCATTTTCCTTATATTTCCAGTCTCTCTCTCTATTGTTCTTTCTCCTAACTTTACCATCTGGGCAAACCCAAATTAAAGAGCAGACTTGTGATGCTCAATTAAAGAGCAAACCCAATTAAAAGCTAGAGAAACACAATTAATTTACAAGGCAAACACAAATCAATTGTGTCGTTGTCTCCTTAGTCTTATATTTCTGGGTTTGCTCTTGTAAATGGCTATTTCAAGAGATATAAGAAGCCAATCAAGGCTCTCGGTGCAAACAAAGAGCCTGGAAAAGGGGATAGCAGTGGAGGGAAGCTCGATCTTGTTGTCGCCGTAATCTTCCATCTCCTCATCAGTGTCAATAGGCAAACCGGTAAAGGTGCCATCGAGGTTCATGTCCATGTACGGAGAAGGTGACTCTGGCGGCTCAGACATCGGCGTCATCGGTTGTATGTGGGGGTGGTCACCACCCGAACAACCCCCGAGATATCATCATTTTTTACACAATATATTTTTATCTGGATAAATGAAGGAATAGATGCTGAATTTGGGGGTCAATTAAGGAGGGATAAGAGCGACTTTTGAGTTGAGTCGTTGTATAAACGGAGTTGTTGATTTCTGAGGCAAACAGGGAGGGAGTTGTATATTAATTTAAATCCAAATCGGCCAATGTTGGATGTTGTACACTTGTACAAACTGAGTTATTGGTTTTGTAGCAAGAAGAACGAAGAAAATAGTGAACGAGGAAGATGAAGTCCTTAAATAAATAAGGGTCCCCAATAAATAAAGAAGGTAACCTACTAAAAAATAACTTTTACCTGTTAGAACAGGTAAACAATAAGGCTGGTCTATTATGAGTAAAATGAGTGCGTAGTTCGGATTAATATGAGTTGAATTATAGGATGGATTAAAATGAGAAGGTGGGGTATAGGTTGGATTATTCCTATCAAATAACCCTTTTTTATTTATATTAATTACTTAATTATTTGTTAAAACGGTCACTACTTATCAATTTCAATTCTCTCATTAAATTGCTATATTTGAAAAGTACTTTGTAAAACTGCCAAAAGAAGATGTTTATCAATGCTAAATATCAAGATTCGGAGCCGGCATAATAAAATAAAAATAAATAAAAGATTTGGATATATATACGATTGGTTTACAAAAAATCAACATTCTTTAAATTACATTAACAATCAATTAACAATCTGAGTCGGCATAATATATGATATTTACAGGATATAATCAAATCACTTTTATAAACAAATTAGGTCCGAAATATAATCAAATCATATATTCTACACAAATTAGGCTCGAAATATTCTACCGAAATCAACTAATGGCATAAAGTAGGCAAGAAATCATTGAATGGATATTTCATTACATATTAAATATTTGAATCTGATCATAACACTTATTATAAATCAAGATAAACCAAATTATATATAGGTAAAATCAAGCTATTCAAAATTATTCTCCTGAACTCTCGGCCAAATTATTCATTTTTTAAATTTAAATCCTCCTTTTTTAAACAATTATTCTGTTATTTCTATTCTATAAAATCTTCTAATATCCTTTCCATAAACAATTGTCTCCTATGTCCTATTATTTCCGTTTACAATTCTCATGCTTTATTTAAATTTCAAAAAATTCTCTCTCAAAATCCCGGGTCTCCACGATATTTCATCGGAAAGAGAATGTGAATATGAATTGTACATGAAAATTGTAAAATACTTACGTCGATATTGTACTTTCACAACCGCGTTTATTTACTTCAAAACATTCGCCTAAGTGTCCGGAGCAGCCCACTTACCAACATCAAGGACATTACAATCGACACATAATACGTCAAATGCATAAATGTTTGAGGAAAGTGGACAACAAATGGTATTGTCATGGTGCAAAAATTGTTTTAACCGAGTGAGTTAAAAAAGAGGTGATACTACGTATTGAACTAATGCAAACAAGCTACCGCGGTCCATACATTATTTGAAAATCATATAGCTAATAAGAAGATGGACTATATCCCCAAGAGCTCAGAGTCTTCATCATTGGATGTGAATTCATTTTCAAGATCAAGAAATCAATAAAGTATAATTTGGAAGGGAATAGCATTTCGTACATCATATGCCTAATAAATCAAAATTAGAATTTACATAGGGCAATGATTAGTACACGGTATTTTGATGGATCCTTATGTAAAGTAGTGTGTAGTATTCATGTTTTTTTGAAACTATATGGATGAGCATCATGTATTAATATTGTATTTTGAAAAAAAAAATTCATGTATGTTAAGAATGACATTCTTGACAAAGATGATTACACTGTGAACTATAATCTCACCATATTATCCCCTATTTACTAAAAGAATAGGCAAAACTCTCATTTTTCCCACCTAAACCATATTTTCTAAAATAAAGCGTAGTATTTTTAGCATATATTATAGATATGGTAGGTGATTAATAGCACAATCTTTTAATAAATTTAATATTTAAAACATTCTATATTATTTTTATATTCTACTAAATTTATCTCCATTATTATATGATAAAAAACTGTATACTTTTTTTTAAAATAATACGATGAAAATTCATTGACTTTTAACGATAAAAAGTTGCTCAAAAAATGTTTAGTAAAAATATTCTAAAAATAACATTAATTTCTCGGTAAAAGAAAACTTTCATTAAAATACTCATTTAATGACTTTTTACAATTTTAGTTTGTTTGGAGCAGATGATGCAGGCTCTTAACTTTCCTCCCCATTTCATTAAACTTGTCATGGAATGTGTTTCCACTGCTTCATATTCTATTGCCCTGAATGGTGAGCCTTTTGGTTTTTTTAAAGGACAAAAAGGATTGCGTCAAGGGGATCCTTTTTCTCCACTTTTATTCACCATTGCTATGGAATACCTTTCAAGGATCTTACAATTCTCCACTGATGTGCTGGATTTTAGGTTCCATTCCTTATGTGGGAAAATGAGGCTTAGTCACCTTATGTTCGCTGATGACCTTCTTTTGTTCTCACGTGGGGATATTGACTCTGTTATGGTTCTTCTTAGATCTTTTGCCACTTTTGCTTGCTCCTCTGGTCTACAAATGAATAAGCAGAAATCCAGTGTGTATTTTAATGGGGTGCAAAGAGCTACAAGGGATCACATAATTGCTCTCTCTGGGTGTGTGGAAGGGACACTCCCTTTTAAATACTTAAAGGTTCCTATAACTTCTGGCAGGCTTACTAGCAAAGACTGTACTGTTCTGGTTAAAAAGATTGTTGAGAAGATCAGAGCATTTGGTGCTAGGAAGTTATCATATGCTGGTAGGTTGGTGATCGTGAAGTCTGTGCTAGTTTCTCTCTATACATATTGGTCTAATATTTTTCTTCTTCCCAAGTGTGTTTTGAGAAAAAATGATAACATTTGTCGCAATTATATGTGGGATGGGACCAGTGAGTATATGAGGTCCCCTCTGGTAGCTTGGCAACAGGTCTGCCTCCCCAAGACTGAAGGTGGGTTGGGCATTCGGTATAGTCAGACCTGGAACACTGCCACAGTGGGTAAGCTTGTTTGGTGGGTGTATAGCAAGCATGATAATCTTTGGGTTAAGTGGATCCATCAAATTTATATGAAAGGGATTGACTGGGACTCTTATTCTCCTAAGAACCATATGAGTGGCAATTGGAAAGCCATTTGTAAGGTTCGTGATATTTTTCAACCTGGTTATTCGTCTGGTACTTGGCTTGCTAATGGAGGTGGGTATACTGTCAGCATTTCAAAGCTATGAGTGGCCGAGACACGGTGAGCAGAAGGTTGGTTGGGCTAAATTGCTTTGGCATAAATGGATCTTAGCAAAGCATAGCTTTCATTGCTGGTTAATCTTCAAGAATGCCCTCAATGTCAAGGATAAATTGTTTCGCCATGGGATTTCACCTGATGATATCTGCTGCATTTGTCATACTGCCCAGGAGACCTTGGTTCATTTACTGCAACACTGTCAGTATTGACAGCTTATTCTCACGGGTGTTTGTCCGAGACTCCAGATTCCAGTTCCTGTTGGTAATGCACTCATATGGATTGGCAGGAGGAGATGGTCTGCTATCCAGAAGAAGACCTGTTTGTGTGCTGTCATGGCGGTTTACTATCACATATGGCAGCAAAGGAATAATGCTAGACTGAATGCGACTTTATGTAATTCTACTGTTGTCATCGAGCAAATCATGTGAGTAGTTTGTAATAGACTACTTTGTTTCTAATGAGAACTTACATTTCACCAAAAAAAAAACAACTGGAATAATAATAACAAATTTCACACTATTTCAAACTATCATTCTATAATATCACATTTCTTAACTTACGAGGATCTTAATAAAAACATATTGGGAAAAGGATAATATTCAATAACAATCACTTTTAAAATATTATAATATAAGTTATTTTTGTAAATTTAGGATGAGATTTTAGAATTTTGATATATTATATTTGTATGATGTGACTCCTATGATTTCGCCTGAATTGTTGTGGGATATAATTATTATAATTATTTGCATGGTGTTAGAAAAAAAATACTTTATCCATTTTAATTTTATTGTTCAATCTCCCATATTAAATTATCTCAAATTAATTGTGCTACATGACAAAATGATTAACAATTTTGAGAGGCGAGTGTTAAAATTACTCAATAAACAAAAGAAAAGAAATTAAAACATTAGTATTTGGCGACTTAAAAGGCGAATAACGGGCGGTGTTGATGGTGATAGGTCGTGATAGAGGGGTAATGATGGGGTGCAAGGGGAATCGCATAATGTTAGAAGAAGGGTTGAGGGTCACACATGGGGTGGTGTTGGAATGATGGTTATACTGGAGGTACGGGACGTAGGGGATGGTGGAGGCAAGAGGGGGTAGGGTAGTTGGAGGACGTAAGATATGAATGGTAGGGTAATGGTTAGTTGTAGGGGCTGCTGAATAAGGGTTGAGATGGACGTCGTGGTCCGGGGTGTTGGATACTTAGATGCGATCACCACTGCTGTGGAGGGTATGTTGGTGGGTCTCGAGGTCGTTGATTGCGAACACTGCTTCTAGACGTCCATGCAATGGTGGGTGAGAGAAAAAAATTAGAGAGAAGGTAGAGAATTGAGTGAAGAACAAATAAGAGGTGTAATATGATTAAAAAAAACGTACAATAATGGGTAAAATTAAATGTATATTGGGTCTGAACGATTCCCCAATCTTTTTTTGTAGGTTACCATCATGTTGTTGGGGGACAGTGTAAGCTAACTGCATATATGGTGAGCATATTTGGTTAGTTTTGGCTAATAGCACATATCAAATACTAAGATAATTTCATCTAAAGCATTTATTATTATTTTTTTAGTTGAAATGTGAGTATATATAAAGCATTTATTATTGTATATACATACCTTTATTCTCTCCCATAGCTTTTCCTTCAGGTCTTCACTCAACTAATTGATACGCGGCAAACCGAGAGGCACATACTTTCTTACACAACAACCAATCCAACTCGCGAAATTTGCAGCAAAGGTACCATCTGGCAGCCCCGTTAATGAATCCCGTTGAAGTTTATTAAGTATCCCTCTTTCTATTGCTTCTAGAGAAACCCTATGGCGCCTTCGCCCAGTATCCGATTCCAAATTATTCTCATCACCTGAATCTTCTTCGCATGACTTTTTTCCATCTTTTCTTTTCCGCTTTCCACCCATATCTAAACTAGAAATTAATAAAATACTAACTTTAACCATTAAGTCGACATTGCAGGAGCACCGTCTCAAATAAATGATCACACAGTATACCTAAAAATATAGGTGTTTTTTAATGCACTATATACTTAAAATAATAGGTGTTGTTTAATACACAATAAATGTTAGGTTCATAAACCTATTATTAGACTCCTCTAATAGTGAACTAATTAACTTGTTAATTATTTGTTCTTTAGATCTAGTGCATGCATAACAAAATGAAAGATTTATAAGGAAAAACAATGTTCCTTACATTGTTGGTTGGTTCGAAATTATGGGCACAAGTAAGGTCACCTTCCTTCACTTATTCTTGAGCTTATAATGATAGATGATCCTCCTAAGACTCCAAGTATAGAAGCCACTCCAATAAATTGCACCCAAGATTAATTCCAAAAATTCCTACTAATATTAACTAGATATGTAGTAGAAATATTACCTTAATAATACTAATGATCTTGTATTACTATCTCAAGTAATATATGATGTGTATTAGTATTTATGGAGAGCTTTGTTGCATTTGCATGTGAGGAAAAGCTTGAGAGGAAAAACAAGTAAAAGCTAGAGAGGAAAAAAATGAGCAAAATATTGGTCTTATTTTGGTCCATTTTTGTCTTTTGTCATTTGTCCCACAAATGCTTATAAGTCATATGTTTAATTATCTTACATATTTAATTATTAATGTAATCCTTTAACACTTAAATATTACAAATAATAATATAATATACACTCCACTTTTTGAGTAGTATACTACCATTATATTAACATACAATGGGTCCCATAATTACTAGTTAGTTAAAATTACAACTTCTTGTAACTTTAAATAACTAATTACCTCTACCTCAAAACTTATATTAATACCTCAACTAATTTAGTAATTTAACACTTAATTACTAAATTTAATCTTATTTAATCACATTACAATAAGACACAAAATTGCACTCCACAATTAAGGAATTAATTAATTCGTATCGCATACAATTAATTAAATATCTATTTGGGCCTCATCCTATAGGTGTGACCTAAAGGGATCAACTGACCACCACCGTCACACGACAGTAATGTCAAACTCTAGTTAGCCAAGCATTACCGATTAATGACGGTCAGTCGACTGTATAAAGAATCATCCCTCACGTATTCTTAGTATGAGATTTAATAATAATATTTAAATCATGTGATCGCACTATTGTTGAGGACACATTTCCCAACAATCTCCCACTTGTCCTCGACAAGTGTGCGTCACCAATTTTCTTGTCCTATTACAATCTCCCACTCAATGCAAGGTGTCTTGCAGGTCGTACTTACATTTGATCATATCTTGAGTGGTTTTCTCGATCTGGAGATTAACTGTCTGACCGGAATTATCTATCACAGATACCTTCCGAGCGTGGCCACGCATTTCCAGTTAACTACTCCTCGAGTGGCCTTGAGATTTCAAACAACCCTGACAAGGGGTGGACAATTCATATCGCCCTATTCCCTTCGTTCACCACATCCATCATAACCCAAAATATACCCAGTTTGACCTCATTTACGAAATCGTAGAGTATAAATCAAAGCTAATCAGAAGTTGTGCCAACTTGGGCGAATAGTCTCTAGTCAAAAGAATTGACTCATAAGAATACTATAGTAGCTCTTGCCACGACCAGGCTTTATGAATTACCGAACTCTATAAGCGGTCACCGCCAATGATTGTCCCATACAGTCTGCCTATGTGATCGACTAGTCATCCCATATGACTCTATGACACTTGAACTTGCCATCAATCGCATCACACTCTAGTCACTTGAAGACGTCACCTCATATAAGTAACTAGGGGCGAATACCATGTCAATCCTGTTCACTTTAATGGGGTTCAATTTGTCTCTACAACTCATTCGGATACGACAGGGTAGCGGGTGAGTTTAATAAAACTCAAACGATAAATGTGATTATCACATATGAATAGTCAATACACTATTACTACTTCATATTTTATAATCTTTAGTGTATTATAACACTAGTTAAAATGTAATGCAAGCTTGGCAAGTGGATATACCCGATATCCATATATTCCAACTTTATTAATTGCAATTTCCTTTCATTTAATGTCATCTCTAATGACATGAATTTTATCCAAGTATATGTCTAGACATCTTACTAGACATGGGCTCTTTAACTTGAAAGATGCTCCCACTGTTATCGCATAACATGTGATAAAGTCATTTGTAGAGGGATTCACCCTTAATCCCTACCTTGACCATTTAATCACAATATACTTAGAATCCTTTTGTAGAATTTGCAATGCGTGAAACTAAAACACTTTTCTTAGTTTCTTACTCCTTAGTCAATAACATTAGCTTAGGATTTCATCAAATCCTTTTAAGCTTGGAAACTAAAGTTTGTGCAACCCTTCAATACAAACTTAGTTTATCATCCAAACATGTGTACAAGTCATCAATTGTACTTTAAGGCTTTCACAAGCCCATCTAATGAATTAACTTATTATTGATTCATAATGTACCTAGCATATGGTACATCTCAGCACGTGCGTCTGTTGGCATACATAATCGTTCTAATGGCGGAAACATTAGTAATCGATTTCATGTAATCAACAACTTAATGGGTTCAGTGAACGACTATGATTCCATCATAGTAATTCCACTTTCATCATCATGAATAAGCCATTCAACTTTGTTGATGTTAAACAGGTACGAAAGAACTTATCTTCATAAGACTCTCAACTCTATGCCAATATACTCTCACATAGATTCAAAATCTAGAATATTTTGCATCCCTTTCCAAGTCTTCCAATTACTCTTGCCAGAAGAGAGCATTGGTACATAATACTCAATAAGTAATATGTCTTCAATGTATAAGACATGGAAAAATAATTTTAGCTCCCACTTAACTTCATGTATATCATGATTCTTCAATCATGTGAATGAAACAATTCACTATAATCACATGAACGAAAAGTAAAATCCTATAATGCTTGCTTAAGATCATTCTAATGATCATTGAAGAAAGCTACGCATAATATGTTAGGATTCTTAGATCTTCATCTAAGATTTTGTGTTTCAACCACTTCCTTCTCTAAATTCCCATTTTAGAAAAGCGAATTTTATCTGTCATTCATCATTAAAATGAAATGCGGCAATTCCTAACACAATTTATCTTGATCAACATCTTCATGTAAATCTTTTGCATTTGTATACTCTACAGCTTTATTTACCTTTAAAGAGACCCTCACTTTAAAGTAAATCTTCTCATGAGCAACAATTTTTGGATTGTAATGCTTCGGCTCGTATGTAATAAGGTCATGATACTATCACTTTCACAAAGTAATATTTTTAAACACTAAGACATGTGCGATAGACTCCCACTGAACTATGCTCTCATACTATCTTCATAGATAATAGTTCAATACCAACTCCCACTCTATAATTCTATTACTTTCACAAAGTAACATTTCAACTATAAGAGAAGTTTGTGACGATACATTCTACTCCCACTCTATCTCTCAGAAATACATCTATCTTCTTGAGAGATAGCTTTGTGAGTTACAAACATGTGTACTTAACGGAGTATTAGGAGTTATCCAAGATAATGTATTAGCTTTCAAAAGGCCATCCTAACATGGCAGCTTGATAATATTATGTGACAGTCTGATCCATGTAATCTGGTTTAATAGACTCTCTATTATAGGTATCTCAAGGTTGACCATCCGTTTAGAATAATGTGTCCATATGGTATCGTAACTTCCCTACTTGATGAGTTCAGAAACTCATTACAACTTTAATTGATCTTACATAAGTAAGTTGTTACTTTAAATAACAAAGACATAAGTAGAACCAGATTCATAGCTTATGGACATATAATGATCCCATCATCATAATCGTTTATTTGATCAATTTGAGTTGTTTACCTAATGTTTCTCTACGCAAGTAATTTATGATGATGATGATTTTAGAACAAATAACATAATAAAACAAGTGATTTGGGTTGAAAACCAAATCACCAATATCCAAAATACAGCCCGTGTTTAAAGGATACAAACCAATTTCCAAGTCACACAAGGAAATCAAAATAGTTCTAAAACATGAAATTCATCATAAAATTAAAGACAAAGCAAATAAAAGTCAAGCTTCCATTGATCCATCACCATGGTCGGCTACTCTAGCTTCCCTCATGATCCTCTAGGCTTGCTTCTCCTTGCCTTTGTCCTTGCTAGGAGGGGGCCCTATTTACAATAAAAAGGGTAATCATCACAACTTGTATCACATACTAATTGAGATTGAAACATAAAAGATAGGGATAGTCTTATACCTACTGGAATAACCTTTCCAGCTTTGATGTCGCCAAGGTATTTGGAACAATTTCTTTTCCAATGTCCAACACCACAACAATAGTGGCACTTGTCCCCGGAGGGGGCACTGTATTTGGGCTTGGAGGAGCTTGCTTCATAAGTCTTAGCTATGTTCTTGTTGGGAGTTCGCTTCTTTCCCTTTTTCCCGCTCTTCTTGAAAGTTCCTTTGCTCTTATGATTGACATTGAGCACATCTTTGGTGGTGCTAACACTTAGCCCCATGTCCCTTTCGGCTTGCACAAACATTTTGTGCAACTCATCAAGAGAAACTTTCTTATCTTGCATATTAAAATTCACCCGGAATTGAACATATGCTTTGATTTTGCTGAGGGAATGAAGAATTCGATCAATTACGAGTTCATTGGGAATTTCCACCTTATGTATTTTCAAGGTCTCAACATGGTCCATCAACTTGAGCACATGTGGGCTCACCTTTTGGCCCTCTTTGATGTTAAGATCAAAGAATGCGGAAGCCGCCTCATATTGAATGACCCTAGGAGCTCGTGAAAACATGTTCACAAGCTTCATGTAGATCTCATGAGCGGTGCTAATCTTTATAGCACTTCGTTGGAGTTTGGCCTCCATAGCAAAGATCAACACATTTTTGATCGTGGCCGACTCCTTTTGGTAAACCTCATAGGTTTGCCTAGCGGCAGGGGTGGACCTAGTATTAGGTTCGGTGGGAGATGCCTCGGTAAGTTAACGAAGCTTGTCGTCACCTTGCGCGGCCAAGCGAAGTTGCGCGTCCCAATCGGCGAAATTAGACCCATTCTTTTCTAACTTACATAGATCCATGAAGGATCGGAGCCATGACACATTGGTAAGCGTGGCAGAACTAGTGGATGAGGACGTGATTGGAGTTGCCATTGCGATTGATAAAACAAATTTGACTACAAAATAGGAAATGAAGGAATTAATTAACATCTATCGTTTTAATAATACTCGTAAATTTAACTACAAGTATTGCATTTATATAGTGACCTCCACCCAACTACATAAATGATTCCAAGATCCAAATTCATATCAACTCGGGCACGGTGAGCCGATTAAACCCTTATTAATATAACTCGGTGGATTAACTTTTTAATCGATTCTACTTTTAGAACTCTCGGTCGATAAAAATTACTCTAATTCTCATCTTTAGCCCGGAACACATGCGACTACGGTCAACAATACTTCCGTTGAGCTCAATCCAAATTTCGATGTAATAAATTTTTACTACCCCACTTCGCCAACGTAACAAGGTTTGTATTACGGTGAAGCCGGATTAACTCCCTCATGAAATTGGTACTTCATGGGTTTCTACTATTTGGTAAGGCTATTTCTCAATTTTTAATATATGTGAGAGGTCTTGTCAATTTATTATCTATCACGTTTTAAGTGAACTAAAGCGGTGAACTCCGATAATTATAATTGACACGGTCGATGACTCGATATTGTATGCATGTGTTGTTATGGCGATTTGGCAATGCATGCAACATATTAAAAGAAATGTAAAGCAATAAATAAAATTCCTAGTATGGCCTTCCTAAAAATAGAAAATCAAATAATCTATTACATATTCGGAAACCAACTCCTTTGGTCCCTTGATACTTCAAATGGCACGCCTCCCAAGACACCGTCATTGTCGGATCACCTTTCCGAATGGCACCGTCTTTGAAGATGCTCCATAATTACAAATAATAATAAAAATACAAAGCTATTCCTATTATACATTTGTAAAATGGAAAAACTAATGAAATAAAAATAAAAGTGATACGAGATCACATTAAATTACAACCGAATCAATATTCCCTTTCATTACGGGTAATATTGATTAAAACTAAGGCCATACTAAGATAAAATTACATAATTCAAAATTATATAAATAAAAGACATTCAACAATTGAAATATGCAGCATTATAATATGTACCTATCATGCAAAATCATGTGCCAAATCGCCCTATTTAACTTATGTCGTACATATAACCTGGTTTCATGGAAATGCGTGATAATAACCTTTTAAAATCACTAATTAACACTTAAATCACATCTAACTCAAGTTAATTATCCTAACACATTTTAGGACTCAAAAATCAGTCATCACTAAATTTTTGACAATAATTCAACTTGATTTAATTTTATGCTCATTTTTGACCTTAAAAACACAATATTTATGAAATAAATCCAAATTAAATCATAAAAGTTTCAAACTTTGAATTTTAAATTTTTGAACATTCTGGAATAAATCCATGGCACTCATAATGACAAAAATAATGGTTAAAATTTTCGAATTAATTTTGAGAAAATATAGTTGCATTTTATAGGTTTTATCTCATAAAATACATAAAGTATCCGAAAATTAATCCAATAATTTTTACAACTTTATATCTGAATAGTGGGATATTAATGCAACTTAAAATAATTTTATCAAGCCATGCAATACGTTTTAGCTAATTTTTGCTAAAATAGTCACTATTTATGCCATTTTTACTCAAAAATCCATAAATCATGCTAAAGAAGATCTTTTAATCTGGAAATTTACATACTCTCTGTAAATTATGCATGTGACATCATATGTAAAAATCATGGCTTAATTCGAAATTTAACTATTTTTAACCATTTTACCTCTTTTAATCCATTTTTATCTCATAAAAATCATAAATCATGCAATATTAATAAAATTAACACGTCCTTTTACACACAACTTTTAAAATATGCATGTGAGGTCATATAAAATTTCCAAGGTCATAAACGAAGTTTAACTATTTTTAGCATTTTAATTCCCATTTTAGTCATAAAAATGTAATAAAATGACCAAAAATCCTTAAAATGAGCAATAAATTTCTATAAATCATAAAAATGACCTAAAAACATTTTAGGACCATAATATATAACATGCATGGTGATTTCGTGGCTTATACTAATAAATCACAAATTTTTAAGTTTTATATGTTAACCTTTTAACTCGGAAAAACAATAACTGATTATGCATGCAACATCCTTATGCTCTGATACCACTTGTTAGGTTCATAAACCTATTATTAGACTCCTCTAATAGTGAACTAATTAACTTGTTAATTATTTGTTCTTTAGATCTAGTGCATGCATAACAAAATAAAAGATTTATAAGGAAAAACAATGTTCCTTACATTGTTGGTTGGTTCGAAATTATGGGCACAAGTAAGGTCACCTTCCTTCACTTGTTCTTGAGCTTATAATGATGGATGATCCTCCTAAGACTCCAAGTATAGAAGCCACTCCAATAAATTGCACCCAAGATTAATCCCAAAAATTCCTACTAATATTAACTAGATATGTAGTAGAAATATTACCTTAATAATACTAATGATCTTGTATTACTATCTCAAGTAATATATGATGTGTATTAGTATTTATGGAGAGTTTTGTTGCATTTGCATGTGAGGAAAAGCTTGAGAGAAAAAACAAGTAAAAGCTAGAGAGGAAAAAAATGAGCAAAATATTTGCCCATTTAAAGAGCCAAAACCGGTTGGCATTAGGCAAAGGAGGAATCTTTTGCCTTTTGTTTTTACTTGTTTGTAAAGTGTAGGTAGGGTGTGTAAGATGTAGGCATGATTAGAGCTAGCATGATGTGTCACAATCACACAATAACCAACATCAACATAAGACAAAAGAGCATCTCTTGTGCTCTTAATATGACCGAAAGATTGGTCTTATTTTGGTCCATTTTTGCCTTTTGTCATTTGTCCCACAAATGCTTATAAGTCATATGTTTAACTATCTTACATATTTAATTATTAATGTAATCCTTTAACACTTAAATATTACAAATAATAATATAATATACACTCCACTTTTTGAGTAGTATACTACCATTATATCAACATATAATGGGTCCCATAATTACTAGTTAGTTAAAATTACAACTTCTTGTAACTTTAAATAACTAATTACCTCTACCTCAAAACTTATATTAATACCTCAACTAATTTAGTAATTTAACACTTAATTACTAAATTTAATCTTATTTAATCACATTACAATAAGACGCAAAATTGCACTCCACAAATAAGGAATTAATTAATTCGTATCGCATACAATTAATTAAATATCTATTTGGGCCTCATCCTATAGGTGTGACCTAAAGGGATCAACTGACCACCACCGTCACACGACAGTAATGTCAAACTCTAGTTAGCCAATCATTACCGATTAATGACGGTCAGTCGACTGTATAAAGAATCATCCCTCACGTATTCTTAGTATGAGATTTAATAATGATATTTAAATCATGTGATCGCACTATTGTTGAGGACACATTTCCCAACAATAAACCTAAGATAATTAGGGGATAATATCACAACTAAAAAAGAAAATAAAGACATTAAGTTAATGAGACGTACGAGTAGGGTTTATTATTTCTTCTTCAAAGAGGAGAAGCCGGGCCCGGTCTGGCGATGACGGAGGGAATGGGGATGGCGACGACGACGGAGAAGACTAGTGGTTCTAGGAAAACTCAGTGTTCGAGGGTGTTAAGTGAGCGAGGAGAAGGTTTGCATGTGTGTTGGCCAAAAAACACGGGTTTTAAGTGTTCGAGGGAAACTCACTGATTTAATTGAAACTAACAAACATGGGTGAAGCCAAACCGACTTCTTCATTTTACAATATGACAACGGTTGAATAAAAACCCGTAATTGTTTTCATTATAATACAACGGTTGGTGTGTAACCGTTGTCTTTTATCTTTCATTGTGTCCAATTTTTCCCGCCAAAAAATAAAAGCATCTTCCATATTTGGTATTAAGTTAGGAATTGAAGACTAAATTATATATAACCCAATATAATTAATGCATATATTAAAAATTTCTTTCCTTATTTAGTTTCCCAAATACAACCCAATGAGCCATTAATAAACATACATTAATCAAATGACCCAAAATACACAACGTCATGTACAATATCTCTTCCCATTAATGATGGTGTAGGAGTCCATTTCAACTCTGATGTTTTCCTTCAAATCCGACATCACCTTCGATGACCTAAACCACCAGTGACCCCAAGCTTTCGTGTAACACCCCCATACTCCAAGTGCCTTACCAGGACCACTCAGGTATGAAGACATTACCATCTCAGTTACCCGAGGCAATGATAATCAACCAACAATAAAGAAACAACGTTTATTATAAATAGTTTAACGAATAGTTACAATCCATGAAACCAACTAAAAGTGCGATACATTATTCTCAAACTGACTGTCTAACTGAAAAGTAAATAAACTAAAGGCTACAGCGGAAGACTCCTATCATCATGTCGTGGCATCCCAGCTATCCCAGTACTCATCTCAATACCTGCTCAATATCTGCTCACCATCCCCGAATGGATCACCGCAGGTTTACAAAACAACACCGGGGTCAGTACTAATCACACAATCAATATAGATAACAATAATAAGATAAACAGACAAATTGAACTCACACACACACACACACACACACACCAACCAATTCCCATCATCTCAATACTTGATCGTCCACTGGACCCATTACCCCGATGGGGGACCGCAGCCGTTCCCACCTAAGCCCCGCTCATCATACCGAGCGATAACCCTGTCCCATTAATGTGCACATCCCCTTCCGTGGCGGGTTCCACGAAGGGCGAAACTAGGGCGTGAAGTCACTCCCGCAAGTGACCCCACTCGGTAGAAACGCTCTCGAGAACCATCAACAGCAACCACAACCACAAACATAGTACAATCATCATATCAAACAACCAAATACAAAGACATCACCAATATCCCATTATGGGACTAATACGAGTAGGAAATCCTACCTGAAAGCACAACGATCGAGACGGTATCAACAGCTGAGTCAAAAAGCCTCTTCTACGAACCCTCCTCCTATCATATAACACATATAGGCTATACATCACATACTACACACAAAAACCCCCAATCCCTAAATTAGGGTTTAACCAAACTTAACAAAACATTATAAAAATTATATTAAAAGCTTACCCTCGATGCAAGGAACTCAACGACACGAATAACGACAAGAACCGACCGTCTGAACTCCGGGAATTGCTAAGAATGCGATTAGGAAGATGAACTGGTTGCTTTCTCTCTTAAACAGGGTTTTAGGTTTTGTAAAAGTGATTTAAAACAATGACGATTATGTTTAAATACCTTAATCGCATAATTAACAAAACCCGAGAAAAACTCCCGTAAAAAGGACACTCGATCGAGTATCCAAGGTACTCGATCGAGTACCCCCTTACTCGATCGAGTACCCCAAACTACTCGATCGAGTACCCAACAGTCGAAACTATTTTATTTCGCAACTTGCCCTTACTCGACAGAGTAAGGGCTACTCGATAGAGTACCCCAAGACTTATAAATACGGAGTATTACAGTCTTCCCTCCTTAAAAGGAACTTCGTCCCCGAAGTTCAAACCACTACTAAACAAAGGTACTCCCATAAGCTTCCCGACTCGAAGGTCAAACAAAATTCAACGTAAAACATGATACTAACCCAACTCATCCCGACACAACATATAAAAGGGGTATAAAACTCGTAAAAACTGCTCGCGATCATCTCCTACCCCCCTAAAAGAAACAAGGTTACGTCCTCGTAACCATACATACCTGATCAAAGAGGAAAGGGTAATGCTCTTTCATAGCTTCCTCTGGCTCCCATGTAGCTTCCTCGGTCTCGTGGTTAGACCAAAGGATCTTAAGCAAAACTGTCTCACCACTCCTAGTCTTTCTAACCTTTCGATCTAGAATCTGCTTAGGCACCTCAAGGTATGATAAAGACTCATCTAGCTCTAAGCTCTCTGCCTCCAACACATGTGACGGGTCACTCACATACTTCCGCAGCTGCGATACATGAAACACATTATGCACTCTCTCCAACGCAGCTGGTAAAGCCAAACGATAAGCAACTTCCCCAACTCGCTCTAAGATCTCATAAGGCCCTATAAACTTCTGACTTAGCTTGCCTTTCTTCCCAAATCTCATAACTCCACGCATCGGAGACACTTTCAGAAGAACCTTGTCCCCAACTTGAAACTCTATGTCCCGACGATGTAGGTCTGCATAACTCTTTTGTCGATCCTGGGCTGCTCTCATCCGTTCCCTGATTATCTTAATCTGTTCCACCATCTCATGCACCATCTCTGGTCCTAAAACCACTGCCTCAGCACTGTCGTCCCAACAGATTGGACTCCTACATCTCCTCCCATACAAAGCCTCAAACGGTGCCATACCTATACTTGGTGTGATAAGCGTTATTGTAAGAAAATTCTATCAAGTCCAACCTCTGCTCCCAGCTACCACCAAAATCCATCACACAAGCTCGCAACATATCCTCAAGAGTCTTGATTGTTCTCTCCGTCTGCCCGTCTGTCGCAGGATGAAATGTTGTACTCATCTTCAAAGCTGTTCCCAACGATTCCTGCAACTCCTTCCAAAACCTTGATATAAACCTCGCATCTCTGTCAGACACTATGTCCTTAGGGACTCCATGTAACTTAAGCACGTTCTTTCGATAAGCCATAGCCAATTGTGCCTTAGTCCATGTATCTTTCATTGGAACAAAGTGAGCTGACTTGGTCAGACGATCCACTATCACCCAAATCATGTTGTTACCTTGTTGACTTTTAGGCAAACCCACAATGAAATCCATGGAAATGGATTCCCACTTCCACTCAGGCACCTCTAAAGACTGAATCTTACCTTGTGGTCATCTCTGTTCCCCTTTAACTCTCTGGCATGTCAAACAACGGGACACAAACTCAGCTGTCTCTTTCTTCATCCCAGGCCACCAAAACGTTTTCTTCAAATCCTTGTATAGCTTGTCTCCACCTGGATGAACTGAATATGGTGTGTAATGCGCCTCTGTCATGATTGTCTTTTTCAACTCCTCGTCATTAGGAACACACCACCTACAATCAAACCTCAAACTACCATCTGTATGAATAGAAAACCGGGACACTGTCCCTTTCTCTACTCCAGCTCTCCACTCCACTATCTTAGGATCCAAAGCCTGCTTATCCCGAATGTCATCATAGAACTCAAGCCGTCTGTCATATCACCCATGGCATCTCCTTTCTGCATCATATGTATCCCAAAGCTCGCTACCTCATCTCTCAGCCTCATCAAAGATAGAGCTGTACAAAGAGAATGTACACTCTTCCTACTCAAAGCATCAACAACAACATTGGCCTTCCCTTCATGGTAGATGATTTCCATGTCGTAATCGCCAATCAACTCCATCCACCTCCTCTGTCTCATGTTCAACTCCTTCTGCGTGAAGATGTACTTGAGACTCTTGTGATCAGAAAATACCTTAAAGATTGCTCCATAAAGGTAATGTCTCCAAATCTTGAGAGCAAACACCACTGCACCCAACTCCAGATCATGAGTAGGGTAGTTCTCCTCATAAGGCTTCAACTGCCTAGAAGCATAGGCAATCACTTTACCATTCTCGCATTAACACACATCACAAATTTCCATTCTTCGAGGCATCTGTATAAACCTCGAAATTCTCGCTCCCTTCAGGCAATGCGAGGACAGGAGCTGTGGTCAAACGCTCCTTTAATGTTTGGAACGCCGCCTCACAACTCTCATCCCAACGAAACCTGTTCTCTTTCCTCATCAACGCTGTCATCGGTCTAGCTATCTTGGAGAAATCTTTCACGAACCGTCTGTAGTATCCAGCTAAACCCAAGAAACGCCTAACCTCAGCAACATTCTTCGGTGCTTCCCACTTTGTCACTGCCTCAATCTTCGCCGGATCCACAGCTACCCCATCTTTAGAGATTACATGCCCCAGAAAAGCAACTTTCTCTAACCAGAACTCACACTTGGACAGCTTAGCATACAACTCATGATCCCTCAAAGTCTGCAACACGATCCTCAGATGCTCCTCATGCTCCTCCTTAGTCTTAGAGTAGACTAAGATATCATCGATAAACACTACTACAAACTGGTCCAAGAACTGTCTGAAGATTCTATTCATCAAATCCATAAACACTGCCGGCGCATTAGACAACCCAAACGGCATCACCACATACTCATAATGGCCATACCTTGACGTGAAAGCTGTCTTTGGTATGTCCACCTCTCTAATCTTCACCTGATGGTACCCCGACCTCAAATCAATCTTAGAAAAGACTGTTGCACCGCTCAACTGATCAAACAGGTCATCTATCCTTGGCAAAGGATACTTGTTCTTTATCGTCACACGGTTCAGCTCCCTGTAATCTATGCATAGCCTCAAACTCCCATCTTTCTTCTTTACGAAAAGAACTGGTGCTCCCCAAGGCGATACACTTGGTCTAATGTATCCATTCTCTATCAAATCATCCAACTGCTTCCTAAGTTCCTCCATCTCCTTAGGACCCATACGGTACGGTGCCTTAGAGATTGGCCCCGTCCCTGGCTTCAACTCTACGGTGAAATCTATCTCCCTCTTCGGTGGCAACCCCGGAATCTCCTCTGGAAAAACATCTGCAAACTCTCCCACCACTGGTATCTCATCAACTGTCGGACTCTCTATCCGGTCATCTCTCACATGGCACAAGATCAGAGGACATCCCTTCCTCAGATAAGACTTCAATGTAACAGCTGCAATCAACTTAACTTTGGGTTTGACTAGAAACCCACGGTAAGACACACTAACACCCTTTGGACCTCTTAAGGACACTTTCTTTTGATGACAGTCTATCTTAGCTTTATACTTTCCTAACCAATCCATCCCAACTATCATCTCAAAACCGTTAAAAGGAAACTCTAGCAAGTCTACAGGGAAATCAACTTGCCCAACTATCAAAGATACATCTCTAAACAACCTCCCACACGATACAGACTCACCCGAAGGTATGAAAACTCGCTCACTAACAGACTCATATACTCTCAAACCCAACTGTTTAACATGACTCGAAGACACAAACGACTGAGAAGCCCCCGAATCAAACAAAACAAAGGTAGGAATACCATTAACAAGGAATGTACCGGTGATAACGTGCGCATCTTCCTCACCGCCTTCTTCTCCATCATGAATAACTTGCCATCGGTCTTCCGCCCACCTCCCGGACAATCTTGGTGATGCGGTCGGCTTAGCACCCGACCCTTGATTGTTGTTGTTGTTCGTCGGTGTTTTCGATAAGAATTACCTCCGTTGCGGTTGCCTCCACTCTGCAACTCGACTTCCCGGTTTGGCCATGATCCAGTAGGTCATTTGCTCGCGAAGCTCGTGCGGGTCTCGAAAGATCCCGTGCACTCGTGCACTCATGTCTCTTGTGGCCTACACCACCACAACCAAAGCGGTCACTCCCCAACTATTACCCACACTCCCCGGCCACGCCCAAAGGAAGCCCCAAAGACTAAACCCGGACCCGAAGAAAATCCTTTAGGCGATTGTGGTTGCCTTTCTTGTGATTCGATTGGCCACCACCCTCGCTCTCGGACTTCCTCTTCTCACCACCCGACCTCTCCCGAGCCATCTCCACCAACCTCTCGCTCTCTCCCGGCCCTCGCATAAGCTTCCTTAACATCGGTAAGGATTCCCACGGGTAACTTATCCATAATCGTGGTAGTCAACCCTCTCTCAAACCTCGGTGCCGGTTCACCTCACTCAAACCCATATCCTCGGCATACCGGACTTCTCATTGAACTGTCTGTAGTACTCGGCTACGGACATCTCGTGATCATCTTAAACTTATCAAACTCTTCCCTCAACTTACTCCTTACATGCTCCGGTACGAACTCCTTCCTCACAGCCATACGAAACTCCTCCCAAGGTATAGTAGGTAAGCCTTGGTTGGTGTATATATCCTTAGCACTCACCTTCACTGAATCCCACCACTTGCCTGCTGCCTCCCTCAGATAGAACGCAGCCTGTTCCACCCTCATCTCATCAGGACAATGAACTAAGTCTAAGATGTTCTCCATCTCTCTCAGCCAACTATCAAGAAGGTTAGGTTCCCCAACCCCCTTGTATTCCTTCGGGTTAAACCTCGCAATATAGAGGCTGATTTTAGAATGATCAACCTCCTTCTCCTTACTCTTATCCTTGTCCTCATTCACTCTCTTCAGGGTCTCAGTAAGAGCATCCTGGTGCTCTAACATCTTAACGATGTCATCCACGGTCATAAGCTCAGTTCTCGCGTACAAAGCAGTTCTCTTGGGCGGCATCTTGAAACTATACATATATAAGAAAAGGGGTAGATATGAACATGCGTACTAAACTTCAAAACACGAAGACGCGACCCCCAGAACCTACTCGATCGAGTTTCCAAACCCACTCGATCGAGTAACGGGCTACTCGATCGAGTACCCCACGTACTCGATCGAGTACCCAAACTCCAGACCCAAACAGACCTTCTGATCTCTTACCTACTCGATCGAGTATCTAGGCTACTCGATCAAGTGACCCCCTACTCGATCGAGTACCCCTAGTTACTCGATCGAGTGCCCAAAAACTCGATTCTGGACTCAAAATCGCCAAAAACCCACCCGATCGAGTCAGTCTCACTCGATCGAGTAACACTAATTCGTAAAAGCTACCCGCATGTTACGTCATATGCTAACATGTTAAACTTTATAAATCACATATTATATCATAACAATCATGCTACACATCTTTTCTATATCTACGAGATCATTTCATCATGCTATTAATTGCCACGTTGTAAAACATTCAACATGTTATCATTTCATCAACAGTTTCTATATATCACCACCTTTCTTTCATCTTCTCAACTTCCAACTTCGAACATCCAACAATCAACACATTCTATCACATTTGTAAACAAGTTAACCAAACACACATACAACTCGACAAACACTTCCCCCATGTGACCGGTTCAAAGTTGTAGGGCGACCCCTGCGACTTTAGGACGTCTCCCAAGCCTTTGCACTAGCTCCTACAACTTTTACCCCGGGTTCATTTTAATTGACTCCCTATGTTCATTAAGTTCATTGGTTACGAGGTTTCGGATCGTCGCTCGATACCATTTGTAACACCCCCATACTCCAAGTGCCTTACCAGGACCACTCAGGTATGAAGACATTACCATCTCGGTTACCCGAGGCAATGATAATCAACCAACAATAAAGAAACAACGTTTATTATAAATAGTTTAACGAATAGTTACAATCCATGAAACCAACTAAAAGTGCGATACATTATTCTCAAACTGACTGTCTAATCGAAAAGTAAATAAACTAAAGGCTACAAATGGAAGACTCCTATCATCATGTCGTGGCATCCCACTATCCCAAGTACTCATCTCAATACCTGCTCAATATCTGCTCACCATCCCCGAATGGATCACCGCAGTTTACAAAACAACACCGGGTCGACTAATCACACAATCAATATAGATAACAATAATAAGATAAACAGACAATTTGAATCATCACACACACACACACACACACCACCAACCAATTCCCATCATCTCAATACGACCGTCCACCGGACCAGCCACGCCATGGGGGACCGCACCGTTCCCACCTAAGCCCCGCTCATCATACCGAGCGATAACCCCGTCCCATTAATGTGCACATCCCCTTCCGTGGCGGGTTCCACGAAGGGCGAAACTAGGGCGTGAAGTCACTCCCGCAAGTGACCCCACTCACCGAGAACGCATCTCGAGAACCATCAACAAAGAACCACAACCACAAACATAGTACAATCATCATATCAAACAACCAAATACAAAACATCACCAATATCCCATTATGGGACTAATGCGAGTAGGAAATCCTACACTGAAAGCACAATCGACGGTATCAACAGATGAGTCAAAAAGCCTCTTCTACGAACCCTCCTCCTATCATATAACACATATAGGCTATACATCACATACTACACACAAAAACCCCCAATCCCTAAATTAGGGTTTAACCAAACTTAACAAAACATTATAAAAATTATATTAAAAGCTTACCCTCGACGCAAGGAACTCAACGACACGAATAACGACAAGAACCGACCGTCTGAACTCCGGGAATTGCTAAGAATGCGATTAGGAAGATGAACTGGTTGCTTTCTCTCTTAAACAGGGTTTTAGGTTTTGTAAAAGTGATTTAAAACAATGACGATTATGTTTAAATACCTTAATCGCATAATTAACAAAACCCGAGAAAAACTCCCCGTAAAACCGGACACTCGATCGAGTATCCAAGGTACTCGATCGAGTACCCCCTTACTCGATCGAGTACCCCAGCTACTCGATTGAGTACCCAACAGGTCAGAAACTATTTTATTTCGCAACTTGCCCTTACTCGACAGAGTAAGGGCTACTCGATAGAGTACCCCAAGACTTATAAATACGGAGTATTACATTTCGTTCCTTCACTCACGGTAGATACATACCAATCGCATCTGGGTAATATATACCCCACCATCAAATCCTCAGAAGAACCAATTTCGAAAGCCGATGAATTCGCCTCTGTACCTTCAAGAATTATATGTTTAGAGGGGAACTTAATGAAATGGAAAGGACATTGTTCCTTTAACCTTTTTCATAACGCATCCATTTTATTCTCGCTTTCAATATAGCTCGGTTGACGACACAATTCCCTTAATCTTTTATTTTCTGCTTCTTCTGACAACTTACGATCTCTCTGCACCCATGGACCCGTAATATTTGTACCTTGGTTAACGGTCATAATTTGAAACAAAATTAAAATTATAGAATCACTCACCAATAATGCAACGTTGATTCAAAAAAAAAAAAATGAACAGTCCGTGCATTGGTCAAATCAAGAATAATGAGAAATATTCACAACGGCTTAAAAAATCCCGTTGTCATATCATGTACTTATTTTTTTTTAATATATTGAGTCGTATGGTCATATCTTACATGTATTTATTTTTTAATATATTGAGTCGTATGGTCAAAAAATAAATAAACGATCCACATTGAAGTTAGAACGTCACAATTGACAACGGTTGTAGGAGAACCGTTGTTAATGAACAAATTTACAACAGTTGTAGGTGAACCGTTGTTAATGAACAAATTTACAACGGTTGTAGGAGAACCGTTGTTAATGAGTATTGTAGCAGCAATCGTGATTACTGACTGATCTATGGAGTTCAAAAAATGGAAGCAAATCAAACAAGCATAACTCAACACTTTCAAAATGATTATTTCATTTAATTTTAAACCAAATACATTACATCATTTATTAGAAATCAAAAGATGTATAATAAGCCGGAACAACCCCGGTTAAGAGTAAAAAGTGTTTCTTAACCCCCCACCAACTATGCCACTCTGGTATACCGCTAACTTCCGGGTCATTGGCTTCATATTTTGCAATAACAGATTGAATATATGCAAGGACACGACTTGCATGTGGAGATAAGGTTGGAAGAGTACAACTCAACATATCTCTCGCTGCAGCCAAGTTGCGAGGAATAGGCCGACGAGGGTATGAAGATGATGATGAGGCTTGGTTGACAAGCCGGACTACTTCACGCCTCTTAATCCAATAATTACATTGATGTTCAAGGGATACTTTGATTAATGGGTGTTGATCGGCGGGAAGCCCGACGAGAACCTTCCTATCATCTGCAATTGTTTGTGTAAGTCATTCTTCGTTGTTGATAAAATTAGGGTTCATTGTCATGTTGTTTCAAATTTGTGTAATGGGGATGAATATTGTGATTTGATTAATGGATGCTAATAAAGGATGTTTTAATATTTATAGTCATATTTATAATTTTTTTCAAAACCGTTGGTAATTAATTCCTAAACATTAATTACTTAATTAATGTAAAAGTTGACTTATTAACAAATGTTTTAAACCTATGTAATTTGCAATAAATAATTAGAAAATAAAATACTCTACAATGCATATATTCAAGAAAAACACATACATAACAAGAAATTAAAAGACGCGCGATTTCAACAACATTAATTATAATAATAATAATTAATCAACATAGTCATCTTGTAATTCCCCTGCGATTAAGATAAATATTGGGAATTCAATATGTGGATTATTAGGAGGCACTTGTTCCGCCTTCCATGAACGAGGCAGAGTGTCAATATAGTGTCGATATGTTCTTAATAGATTAATGTCACAATCGGTTGCAATCCATAAATATTGCGCTTGTAACTAGGAGTGTGCATTTTACCGGTCCGACCAGATTTTTGACCGGAACCGGATAAACCGGTCCTGTTCAGGGGTAGACCTGTTGCGTACAGGTCCGGTTTCCGGGACTTCAATTTATTTAATTCCGGGTTTACGGTCCGGTCTCAGAAAAACCGGATTAAACAGGGTTAAACCGGAAATAGCCCGGTTTCTACTTAAACATAAATCTGCTGCTGACTTCGTCAAAATATCAACTTCTCAAAAGTCAAACCCATTATCTTTATCCATTTATCCCACTTTCCCAATTCAACTAACCCTCTACAATCCCTAATCTATCAAAACTCTATCAAATCGTCTTCTTCTGTTAACCTCCAAAATCCAACCCCTAGTAAAACTCAATCTCCTCATAAATTAATCTCCTTCTTATGACGGTCTCTAGAAACATTCCTATAAAATCCCAATCTACTATTCTCGTCAATCAATATAGTCGATTTACGCAAAAACCAAGGTAATTTACATGCTATTTTTTTCTTATTTATTCATACGGAGTACTTGATTTAGTAATGATATTGATATACTTCACTTTGTTAATGTCGACTTGTTTTTGATCTAAAGTTAATTTTAATACTTTTGTGTCCGAGACTTTGTTGTGTTAGTTTATGGAGTACGAATCTTGTGATTAAACATAGCGCATGTCTTCTGATTTTGTTTGTTTACATTTAAAGTGGCTTTAAAATCTTGTTTCAATTGCTGATCGATTGATATGGAGTACGATTATACGGAGTCGAATTTGGTCTATTAATTTTAGCGCTGATTGTCTGATTGATTATGGTTTAATTAATTAATTCAATTTAATTGTTGTTTTGTGAAGTTCTGTTCTAATTGTAAAATTCATATGTTTCAGATGAGCTCCATTCGATCCAAAAAAGCTATTCCGTTCACCGACCTCTCTGTCGATTCCCAGGCGCTCACAAGAAGAGCTCACTGAATTGGAGAGTACATTATGTTCTGGCAAGAAGCTTACGGAGGGCCGCTTGTATATCAAAAGAAAAAGCAAGCGAAGAGCAGAGTATTGGAATTGCTTTATGGAGTATTTAGAGGCACAACCAGACGGTACTAAACTTCTTCGTGCTGAGTGTAAGTTTTGTGATAAAACTTTTGCTGCTGATTCTAATGTGAATGGTTCAAAGAATGTTAAACAACATTGGGAGAAATGCATTCGTAATCCTGCTAATAGAGGTAAAGGAAAACAAGCTGAGTTGTTTTTTGAACCCGGGGATTTAGGAAAGGATGGTGAAGAGGGTGAGGGTAAATTGAAATATGGGACGATAAATCTCAAAGATGTTAGGGATGCATTGACTTATATGATCATTGTTGATGAATTGCCATTTAAACATGTTGAAAAGCAGGGTTTTAGACATTTGATGAGTGTTGCTTGTCCTAGATTTCATATTCCCTCACGAACTACAGTTGCACGTGATTGTCCTAAACTTTTTTTAGAAGAAAAGTCGAGTTTGAAAGACCTGTTAATTAATTGTCAAAAAGTTTCTGTGACTACTGATACTTGGACATCAATTCAAAGGATAAACTATATGTGTCTTACTGCACATTTCATTGATAATGGTTGGAAATTACGTAAGAGAATTATCAACTTTTGTCCTATATCTAGTCATAGGGGTGAAGATATTGGTAAAGTTGTTGAGACTTGCTTAGAATCTTGGGGTATTGAGGATAAGCTTTTTACTGTCACAGTTGATAACGCTAGTTCAAATGATGTAGCATGTGCGTATTTAAGAAAGATGGTTTAACGTTTTGGGAGCATTAATGATGGAAGACATTTACATGTAAGATGTATGGCTCACATTATTAATCTTATTGTTTGGGATGGTATTAACGAACATAGCGTGTGCATTGCTAGAGTTAGAAATGCTGTGAAGTATGTGAAAAATTCTCCTGCTAGACTTCAAAGATTTAAGGATCTGGTTCAAAAGCTTAATATTAATTGCAAATTGTCTTTGTCACTTGATGTGCCTACTCGTTGGAACTCAACCTATCTTATGCTAGAAACTGCTTTAAAATATCAGCGTGTTTTTGGTGGGTTTAATTTACCTGATGGGGACAATGTTCCACCTAATGAATTACCTCCTAATGCCGATGATTGGAAAATGGTTGGGAGGCTAGTTGTGTTTTTGGAAGGATTTTACCTGATAACTCGTCGAATTTCTGGTTCTTTATATGTTACGAGTAATAAAGGGTTCTTTGAGATTGCATCTGTTTGTGATATGCTAAAAAAATGGGAGAAAAATCCTGAAAAAGAGTTTAAAAATATGGCTATTTCGATGAAAACGAAATATAATAAATATTGGGGGGATGTGAAAAAAATGAATATGATGATATACATGGCTGTGGTCCTTGATCCTCACTCAAAGTTAACGGTTCTTGAGTTGACACTTACTGATTTATATGATAAAGAAAAGGGAGAGGAATTGGCTAGTAATGTCAAAATTTTTGCTTATTCTCTATTTGATGAGTATAGAGCCATGTATTCTTACCCTCAAAGTGGACCAATAAATAATGATCAACACCAAGATCAGGAAGATGTGAGGTTAGGAGAAACCATGAACTATGTGCAAAGCCTTAAAGAGAGGGCCAAAAGACTCAAAGGGTCAGGTGGGAATATGAGGAGTGAGTTTGAGAGATACTTAAATGAGGTGTTAGGAGAAGATGAAGAGGGACTTGACGCATTGACATGGTGGCGACTCAATGCCCATCGATATCCAATTGTTTCACGCATGGCACGTGATATATTGGCTATACCATTGTCTCTTTGTTGCATCGGAATCGCTTTTAGTGCGGGGGTCGACATCTCGATTCATTTAGGAGTTCTTTGACCCCTGAGGTAATGAATTAATCCTTCTCTTCTCATTGTTTATTATCATGTTAATTGAAAATATTTTAAAGTGAAGCTGTTTTTATTGTTGTCTTACATGATGAAAGATGGTACAAACTTTGATATGCTCTCAAGATTGGCTTCGAGCGAGAGAACGAGAAATGACCAGAGAACAAGAAACGAATGCATCTGTAGAGTTGGACGATCATGGACTGGCACAAGAGTTAGAAGACCTTCAAAAAGGTAAATATAGTTGGTGAATTTATAATCAACATGCTGAATTGCTGATAGTTGAATTACTTTTTATTTTCTGAAAACTAACCCATTTCCTTTGTTATTTCAGAGTATGACCGGGTCACTTTGGAGAATGACATTATTTATGTGGCGGAATTAGGGGTGTGCACCGGTCCTGAACCGGACCGGACCGGTCCTGAACCGGACCGGACCGGTCCTGAACCGGTTTAGACCGCAACCGGAAAAGCTGTTTTCTTGAAGACCGGAAACCGGACCTATTTTTTCCGGTCCAGCCCTGAACCGGACCTGTTAATACCGGGTCGGTCCGGGTTTAGCCCTTTTAGACCGGTATGAGAATATGATACACACACAGACACACTTCTTGAATAAAAATATTAAAACTATTTTTCTTTATGCCTTTATTGCCAATACGTTTAGCAAACATGACTACATGAGGGGCTGGGCACCATGTTTATGCCTTTATTACCAATACCACAAAAGTCCAAATTCAATACTAGAAAAGTCCAAATTAAGAAATTTTGTCAAACAAATATAATCTAAAAATTCAAATCCTAAGTCCTAAACCAGTTCAAGGCTTCAAGCACATCCGTGAGTCTCCATGTTCCAACTAGCCAACTTCATTCCGCCACATAAATAATGTCATTCTCAAAGTGATCCGGTCATACTCAAATAACAAAGGAAATGGGTTAGTTTTCAAAAAATAAAAAGTAATTCAACTATCGCAATTCAGCATGTTGATTATAAATTCACCAACTATATTTACCTTTTTGAAGGTCTTCTAACTCTTGTGCCAGTCCATGATCGTCCAACTCTACAGATGCATTCGTTTCTTGTTCTCTGGTCATTTCTCGTTCTCTCGCTCGAAGCCAATCTTGAGAGCATATCAAAGTTTGTACCATCTTTCATCATGTAAGACAACAATAAAAACAGCTTCACTTTAAAATCTTTTCAATTAACATGATAATAAACAATGAGAAGAGAAGGATTAATTCATTACCTCAGGGGTCAAAGAACTCCTAAATGAATCGAGATGTCGACCTCCTGCACTAAAAGCAGATTCCGATGCAACAGTAGACAATGGTATAGCCAATATATCACGTGCCATGCGTGAAACAATTGGATATCGATGGGCATTGAGTCGCCACCATGTCAATGCGTCAAGTCCCTCTTCATCTTCTCCTAACACCTCATTTAAGTATCTCTCAAACTCACTCCTCATATTCCCACCTGACCCTTTGAGTCTTTTGGCCCTCTCTTTAAGGCTTTACACATAGTTCATGGTTTCTCCTAACCTCACATCTTCCTGATCTTGGTGTTGATCATTATTTATTGGTCCACTTTGAGGGTAAGAATACATGGCTCTATACTCGTCAAATAGAGAATAAGCAAAATTTTTGACATTACTAGCCAATTCCTCTCCCTTTTCTTTATCATATAAATCAGTAAGTGTCAACTCAAGAACCGTTAACTTTGAGTGAGGATCAAGGACCACACCATGTATATCATCATATTCATTTTTTTCACATCCCCCAATATTTATTATATTTCGTTTTCATCGAAATAGCCATATTTTTAAAATCTTTTTCAGGATTTTTCTCCCATTTTTTTAGCATATCACAAACAGATGCAATCTCAAAGAACCCTTTATTACTCGTAAGATATAAAGAACCAGAAATTCGACGAGTTATCAGGTAAAATCCTTCCAAAAACACAACTAGCCTCCCAACCATTTTCCAATCATCGGCATTAGGAGGTAATTCATTAGGTGGAACATTGTCCCCATCAGGTAAATTAAACCCACCAAAAACACGCTGATATTTTAAAGCAGTTTCTAGCATAAGATAGGTTGAGTTCCAACGAGTAGGCACATCAAGTGACAAAGACAATTTGCAATTAATATTAAGCTTTTGAACCAGATCCTTAAATCTTTGAAGTCTAGCAGAGAATTTTTCACATACTTCACAAAGATTTCTAACTCTAGCAATGCACACGCTATGTTCGTTAATACCATCCCAAACAATAAGATTAATAATGTGAGCCATACATCTTACATGTAAATGTCTTCCATCATTAATGCTCCCAAAACGTTGAACCATCTTTCTCAAATACGCACATGCTACATCATTTGAACTAGCGTTATCAACTGTGACAGTAAAAAGCTTATCCTTAATACCCCAAGATTCTAAGCAAGTCTCAACAGCTTTACCAATATCTTCACCCCTATGACTAGATATAGGACAAAAGTTGATAATTCTCTTACGTAATTTCCAACCATTATCAATGAAATGTGCAGTAAGACACATATAGTTTATCCTTTGAATTGATGTCCAAGTATCAGTAGTCACAGAAACTTTTTGACAATTAATTAACAGGTCTTTCAAACTCGACTTTTCTTGTAAAAAAAGTTTAGGACAATCACGTGCAACTGTAGTTCGTGAGGGAATATGAAATCTAGGACAAGCAACACTCATCAAATGTCTAAAACCCTGCTTTTCAACATGTTTAAATGGCAATTCATCAACAATGATCATATAAGTCAATGCATCCCTAACATCTTTGAGATTTATCGTCCCATATTTCAATTTACCCTCACCCTCTTCACCATCCTTTCCTAAATCCCCGGGTTCAAAAAACAACTCAGCTTGTTTTCCTTTACCTCTATTAGCAGGATTACGAATGCATTTCTCCCAATGTTGTTTAACATTCTTTGAACCATTCACATTAGAATCAGCAGCAAAAGTTTTATCACAAAACTTACACTCAGCACGAAGAAGTTTAGTACCGTCTGGTTGTGCCTCTAAATACTCCATAAAGCAATTCCAATACTCTGCTCTTCGCTTGCTTTTTCTTTTGATATACAAGCGGCCCTCCGTAAGCTTCTTGCCAGAACATAATGTACTCTCCAATTCAGTGAGCTCTTCTTTTGTGAGCGCCTGGGAATCGACAGAGAGGTCGGTGAACGGAATAGCTTTTTTGGATCGAATGGAGCTCATCTCAAAACATATGAATTTTACAATTAGAACAGAACTTCACAAAACAACAATTAAATTGAATTAATTAATTAAACCATAATCAATCGCACAATCAGCTAAAATTAATAGACCAAATTCGACTCAGTATAATCGTACTCCATATCAATCGATCAAAGAATTGAAACAAGATTTTAAAGCCACTTTAAATGTAAACAAACAAAATCAGAAGACATGCGCTATGTTTAATCACAAGATTCGTACTCCATAAACTAACACAACAAAGTCTCTGACACAAAAGTATTAAAATTAACTTTAGATCAAAAACAAGTCGACATTAACAAAGTGAAGTATATCAATATCATTACTAAATCAAGTACTCCGTATGAATAAATAAGAAAAAATAGCATGTAAATTACCTTCATTTACGAGAAATCGACTATATTGATTCGAAGCAGAATAGTAGATTGGGATTTTATAGGAATGTTTCTAGAGACCGTCATAAGAAGGAGATTAATTTATGAGGAGATTGAGTTTTACTAGGGGTTGGATTTTGGAGGTTAACAGAAGAAGACGATTTGATAGAGTTTTGATAGATTAGGGATTGTAGAGGGTTAGTTGAATTGGGAAAGTGGGATAAATGGATAAAGATAATGGGTTTGACTTTTGAGAAGTTGATATTTTGACGAAGTCACAGCATTTATGTTTAAGTAGAAACCGGCTATTTCCGGTTTAACCTGTTTAATCCGGTTTTTTCGAGACCGGACCGTAAACCCTAATTAAATAAATTGAAGTCCCGGAAACCGGACCTGTACGCAACAGGTCTACCCCTGAACCGGACCGGTTTATCCGGTTCCGGTCAAAAATCCGGTCGGACCGGTAAAATGCACACTCCTAGGCGGAATGAAGTTGGCTAGTTGGAACATGGAGACTCACGGATGTGCTTGAAGCCTTGAACTGGTTTAGGACTTAGGATTTGAATTTTTAGATTATATTTGTTTGACAAAATTTCTTAATTTGGACTTTTCTAGTATTGAATTTGGACTTTTGTGGTATTGGTAATAAAGGCATAAACATGGTGCCCAGCCCCTCATGTAGTCATGTTTGATAAACGTATTGGCAATAAAGGCATAAAGAAAAATAGTTTTAATATTTTTATTCAAGAAGTGTGTCTGTGTGTGTATCATATTCTCATACCGGTCTAAAAGGGCTAAACCCGGACCGACCCGGTATTAACAGGTCCGGTTCAGGGCTGGACCGGAAAAAATAGGTCCGGTTTCCGGTCTTCAAGAAAACAGCTTTTCCGGTTGCGGTCTAAACCGGTTCAGGACCGGTCCGGTCCGGTTCAGGACCGGTGCACACCCCTACTTGTAACACATCATCCGTATAATAATTTTTCTTCCCAGCATCATGATCCTCGTATCTTGCCTGGAGTTTTCTCGCTTGACGAAAAGAGTCCAGCTTCTTCCCAAAACCTTCAAACTCGTTCATTGCGTAACCAAGAAAACCACAAACTTTAGTCCAAGCTGGGTGGACCTTTTTAACGTTCGTATAACCACCTTGACGAAGCATATCTTTCATCCAAGTAAAACTTCTCGAAAAAGCCTTACCATTGTCATCATATTTGATTGGAAGGTTGTGTATAATACAGGTAATAAGATGGACATAACGGGTATTTGATTGTGATTCGGCGGATGTAGAAGACGACAACGACATGGTGATCGAAGTGTAATATTTTTAATTAAATTATAGGCTATAATTAATTGAACTTTGAATTGGTAGATATGGTTAATTGATTACATTATAAGTGATATTTATAGGAAAATATGTATGCATATGTGAATATAATAATGAACGGATAGTAATAATGGTCAAACAAAACAATGCATGCAACGGTTCATTATTTATCATACATGCATTGGTTTAATATTAAACATTGAAAAAAAGTTTACAACGGTTATTTTTAACCCGTAAATGATAAATAACAACGGGTACAGAGGAACCGTTCTTTCATAATAGAAAATGGTAACGGTTACAAAAAAACCCGTAGCTATAACATAACAACGGGTACCAAAAACCGTTGCTGGTGTTAATTTAGGAACGGTTTTCAAAACGCCATTTTCTTAATCTGGTAACGGTTATCTAACAACCGTTGATAAGGGTGATTCTATAACGAGTTTTTGGAAACTGTTAAACATTTTTGATAACGGTTTCTTAAACAGCCATTGTCACATTATAATAACAACGATTTTCGAGGAAAACCGTTATTCTTATTAGTGCGGTCAAGGTTTCCGCCAATATTTGGAAAACGGTAATCTAGGTGTCGTTATTAAATGCATTAAATCGTTGTGATACGCTCGTTATTGATGGCCAGATTTGGCGTAATGGTCGCGATTTTATGACATTTTGTAAATCGGTTAATAAAAGCTAACTCGTACACTTGTGTCTACCACTTGGTTGTCATCTAGGTGTCATTACGGTCGTTTTGACAGTATTATAGTACATTTGGCGTCCGAGTCAAAAACCGTTTCCATTTTCTAAAACCGTCAATCCTAAGTCAAAAAGCAATGTGCTTGTCTACCTAAGGTTAGGATGTCATAAAATGTTAGAAGTATATCTCATTTTGAGTCTCATGTCACTTCTTTAAGCTAAACTTAAGTTTACATTGCAATATGTACATTTCATTTAGCTAAAATGATAACCCGACCTTTAGGCCCATTTTACGAGATGATAACGACTTTTTTGGGTCTGGCCTATTTCATAGAAGGTTCTATATCTTTCTTTTAGCTTTCCAACGCCACCGAAATCACCTTAATCCTAGTCTTGTAGAGAAAGTTATGCCTAATCTACGATAGACTGTCAACGCACTTTCTTGCAGCGCAGGAAACCGCCCTAGAGATGACGCACTTTTTGATGCGCCTCTTCCCCAGGGGGTTTCTCAGCAGAAAATCAAAGTCGGCGTGTTTCTTTCCTATTCCTTTCCAAATTCTACCCTTTCCATAATTCCTTCATGTGAATAATATAAATAGAGGCCTCCGCCTCATATATTTTTCACGCGAGTGTCCGCCCCTCATCTTCTCCCTTTGCATTCTAAGACCGCGCTCTTGCTTTTCGACGCCTACGTGCTTGCTCCATGCGACCATGTAAGCCTAGATCATTCTGGATACCAGTCACGTTTGCATGACCGACCAATTTGACCACTACACAATCAATAAATCAATCTTTTTAAAATCCTCTTAAGAGGGCACTTTCATATTTGCATACATAGAGTCGAGTTACCACAAAAAACCGATTTTAGTTAAATCTCGCGACGCCAACATGTAAGTAGGGTGTAAAATCCCACTTTAATCTTGTTTTATTTCCGTATCATAATTTTTGTAAAAATTTATGTTATAAACATGCTTAAAACCGTCTTTAAAATCATCTTTTCAAACCTATTTTTCAAAACAGCAGAGAAACGACGTGGAGAAGAATCGCACTGACTCATGCCCCTTCTGGAAATGTCGCAGCATCTGCTGCGCCTCTTCTAGAGGCTGCCTTCAGTCACTGCTCTTCTTCTTCTTCCTCGGGTTTCTGTTGTTTCGTCTTTTTTCCTTCTTTTTTTCGTTTCTTCTTCTTCTTCATTTCTCCAAACCTTTTCGAGTTTCTGTTTCTATTCATTTTATAAAATCGTTTTTTAATAACTTGCGACTTAAATCCCTTATAATCAATATTTGCGGGTTTTCGTCACTTAATTCAAACCTGGATTTTAAAGGTTCGATTCTTCCATATCGAGTCTTTATAATTCGTCTTTTGTACATAAACATGCTAAAGCACTTCTACTCGAGTCGTATATCAGTAATCAATGTAAATTAACCAACGAACAATAACTAACCCGCGGGTCTGACTTTCACAGTCAGAACCCAGCTCAAGAACAGTCGCAACACGTAATGTGCCTCTTCCAAAGGACGCAATTGTTGTTGCGTCGGTTCTGGGTTGGTTTATGTCTCTAAACTCTTTCTCGTTTTGACGTAGGCTATCTAATTAGGTTTCTAATCGACTATTATTCATATTATCACCATAATTCGACATATTTTCCATAATTCATATTTTTCACCCGCGAATGAAGGAAGAGAAGTTAAGATGTAACACCCGCGAATTTCTCATTTTGACAATTAAAATTTATTTAAACGTTTAATTAATTTATTTTATATTTTTAAATTATTTAATTTAATTAATTCATTTTGAGCACGAATTTTATAAAAACTATATTCTAAAACTTAATTTATATAAAAATACGTATTTTAGTCAAACAATAATAATAGTGACAGTAATAATATTAATTTCCGTCTCAAGTTATTGTAGACGCGAGACATTATTCCGTCTAGCTGTAGATCGTCACATTTCCACTTGTGAGACTAATCTTTTCTCGACCTATCCTATATCGACAACACACGCACCTACCCTTTTACACTCTACCTTTAAATATCTCTTCTATTATTATTATTTATTATTGTTATTGTTATATATTATTATTATATATATTATTAATAATAATAATTATATATTATTGTTGTTGTGTAAATGACGCGTCCCCACCCTGCTTTTCCTCATTTCTTCTTCCTCCTGCAAACAGTGAAACACAGCAATAACAACAAACAATATGACAGAGCCCCAAACACCATTTTCGTCACCTTTAACCTCCGATCCCGCCTCCATTCTCAACCAAATTCGATAAACTTTACACCAAACTCTCCCTCTTTTCGTCCTCCTTCCTTCTATGTATGAAAGGGACTGACTTTATTCACATTTCAGACCTGCCGCCCATTTTTCAGTTCGAAATTCCTCTTTAATTTTGTGTATTTTGTGTGTAGATATTAACTCGGACAACTCAGAGTAGCTTTGAGTCAGAATCAAATTCGTCGAAGAAGTTATAAGGTAACGGTGATAGGTTACTCGATAAAGTGTCGAAATTTCGTCTTATATGTCATTTTTCGTGTCCTTATGTGTTAAAGATTGGTTCTTTACACTTTTCCTCATTTGTATGCTCAATTTTCTCGCGTCAATCCCGTCTCTATGCTCGTATTCGCTTACTGTATTCTCGAAGTAAAAGTATTAAATTTCCATCTCAATGTGTTCTTAATTTGGACTGTTTAACTGCTGTTTTTGGAGCCGTGTTTGGCACGGTATCATGTAGTTTAGTGGACTGTTGTTGGCTCGGTTTCTCCAGGGGATTTGGATATGAAGGGGTGCGGCTGAGACTGAGATTCCGTCTCAGGAACATGTGGACAACAGGGGCCCACGGGGGCGCTTGGGAGGAGAGAACAAGCGTTTGCATTTGTTGGAGTCGCCACCAATTTTTATGGGAAATTGGAACCGTTCGAATACCTCGTGCCATGTCAAGACACAAAGTAGAGACATGAATACTAAACAATCGTTACCCTTAGCATTCTATGTCTAGAATGACTCTCGTGGATGCCAATGAACACGGATGTTCACAGAGATCTGGAGTAAGGGGTGAGGGTACGTATTAGGAAGCTCTTTTGATCGAACACCTAATCCCGCCCGCCTCGATAGTGGCCTCTACTAATGATTAGGGACATCATCTATACTTGATATATTGTCGATTATATGCATGCAATGCAACATCCAAGTTTTAATCCTAACATGCGGCAATTAACTAAGTCGGTAGACAATTAATTTAGCATACAATTGGGTCGAAGTAGGATTTAATGCACAATTACATGTGAAAACACGTAAATAAATCATACAAATGCGATAAATAATACAATAATAGAAAATTACAATAATTACATCGGGTTTCATTGATTTATGTCGAAAATACCTTTAAAACGGATAATTTGAGAAAAAGAATGAATTAACGAACAGATCAGATCAGTGGGTGATAATACGAGTAATAGTTAATTATACCTAAGCTAATTAAACAAGTTCAAGCAACAACGGAGTTCAGAGACAGAATTCAACCTGGAACAGGCGCAGCAGGACTGCGCCCTTTGGAAGAGGCGCACTGTTCCAAGGGTGAGTTCTGGCTGTGAAGCTGGAACTGCAAATCGTTAATGCAAATTGGTGATTTTAATGGATAATTAATATATTTACTCGGATGGAAGTGATTAATAGGTTATTTACTTGTGATTAAAGGTCGTAAAAACAATAAAACATGGATGAGATGGATTAAAGACGGATTATTTAAATGAATGAACGATTGATTAGTGACATAGGTGAACAAAATAGGCTAAACACGATAAATTAACGACAAATTAATGACGAATGCGACAAAAGACGGATGAAAATATATCAAAGATCGAATTCCAGAAACCCGATATGAACAAATCGAATTCCTACAATCCGGATTGAATCTAGTGACGAAAACCCGTAAATATGAGATTATAAGGGATTTAAGTCGGATTTAAGTGATGAATTATATGTATTAATGATGATGAACAACATACATGAAATTATTAGACTATTGTATCGAAGAATTAAAGAAAACAAACGAAACAAGCAAAGACGTGTTAGGTTCATATACCTATTATTAGACTCCTCTAATAGAGAACTAATTAACTTGTTAATTATATGTTGTTTAGATCTAGTGCATGCATAACAAAATGAAAGATTTATAAGAAAAACAATGTTCCTTACATTGTTAAATGGTTCGAAATTATGGGCACAAGTAAGGTCACCTTCCTTCACTTGTTCTTGAGCTAAATATGATGGATGATCCTCCTAAGACTCCAAGTATAGAAGCCACTCCAATAAATTGTACCCAAGATTAATCCCAAAAATTCCTACTGATATTAACTAGATATGTAGTAGAAATATATCCTTAATAATACTAATATTCTTGTATTACTACCTCTAGTAATAGGATGATAAGTATTAGTATTGTAGAGAGCTTTTATTAATTTTGCATGTGAGGAAAGTTAGAGAGATACAAGCAAAAACTATCAAAACAAGAGTGAAAAATATGAGCAACAAAATGCCCATAAGTATGAGCCAAAACCGGTTGGCCTTACCCAAGTAAGGAATCTTGTTCCTTTTGTTTTTAGCTCTTGTTTAGCATATGTAGTGTATAGGGAACAATAGTGTAAGATATAGCATGATAAAAGCTTCATATGACAAGTTACTATCATGCTTTTATTCAAACAAACAAAGACAAAAGAGCATCTTGTGCTCTCTTGTTTTGGCCGAAATATTGGACCTTATTTGGTCCATTTTTGCCTTTTGTCATTTGTCCCACAAATGCTTATAAGTCATATGTTTAACTATCTTACATTTTTAATTATTAATGTAACCATTTAACACTTAAATATTACAATTAATAATTTAGTATACACTCCACTTTTTGAGTAGTATACTACCATTATATCATCATATAATGGGTCCCATAATTACTAGTTAGTTAAAATTGCAACTTCTTGTAACTTTAAATAACTGATTACCTCTACCTCAAAACTTATATAATACATCAACTAATTTAGCAATTTAACACTTAATTACTAAATTTAAATCTTATTTAATCACATTACAATAAGACGTAAAATTGTACTCTCATAATTAAGGAATTAATTAATCTGTATCGCATACAATTAATTAAATATCTATTTGGGCCTCATCCTATAGGTGTGACCTAAAGGGATCAACTGACCACCACCGTCACACGATAGTAATGTCAAACTCTAGTTATCCAATCATTACCGATTAATGACGGTCAGTCGACTGTATAAAGAATCATCCCTCACGTATTCTTTATATGAGATTTTATAATGATATTTAAATCATGTGATCGCACTATTGTTGAGGACACATTTCCCAACAATCTCCCACTTGTCCTCGACAAGTGTGCGTCACCAATTCTCTTGTCCTATTACAATCTCCCACTCAATGCAAGGTGTCTTGCAGTCGTACCACATTTGATCATATCTTGAGTGGTTTTCTCGATCTGGAGATTAACTGACTGACCGGAATTATCTATCATAGATGCCTTCCGAGCGTGGCCACGCATTTCCAGTTAACTACTCCTCGAGTGGCCTTGAGATTTCAAAAAACCCTGACAAGGGGTGGACAATTCCTATCGCCCTATTCCCTTCGTTCAGCCACAATCCATCATAACCCAAAATATACCCAGTTTGACCTCATTTACGAAATCGTAGAGTATAAATCAAAGCTAATCAGAAGTTGTGCCAACTTGAGCGAATAGTTTCTAGTCAAAAGAATTGACTCATAAGAATACTATAGTAGCTCTTGCCACGACCAGGCTTTATGAATTACCAGAACTCTATAAGCGGTCACTGCCCGACAGATTGTCCCATACAGTCTGCCTATGTGATCGACTAGTCATCCCATATGACTCTATGACACTTGAACTTGCCATCAATCGCATCACACTCTAGTCACTTCGAGACGTCACCTCATATAAGTAACTAGGGGCGAATACCATGTCAATCCAGTTCACTTTAATGAGGTTCAATTTGTCTCTACAACCCATTCGGATACGACAAGGTAGCGGGTGAGTTTAATAAAACTCAAACGATAAATGTGATTATCACATATGAACAGTCAATACACTATTACTACTTCATACTTTATAATCTTTAGTGTATAATTAACACTAGTTTAGATGCAATAAAAGCTTGGAAAGTAGATATACTGATGTATCACTTTCATATATACTTTTATAGCTCCCTTTACATCATATTTCATACCGTTTCGTGCCTATTATATCATTTATATGCTTTATTTCAATGAATTGTCGATACTGCCGCTATTTTGTGTTTTGATGCAGAAATGACTCAATATGAGTGTGATCAAGCTAAGATTAGCATGGCGGAGACGGCATAGAAGAATACACGAAGCATGGCACGGGAAACGAGGAATCATGAAGACTAGAAGTCAAAGAAGAGAAGAAGAACCTGTGAAGAAGTTCCTCGATCGAGTCACTGCTGACTCGATCGAGCAGCTGTCCTCGATCGAGTCACCTCTGACTCGATCGAGGATCCTCTCTGACGGGCTTTTTTCCGGAATTTCCTAAAACACTTATCTTTTATTATAAATTAGAAACTCGTGTTTTATGGTGGGGGTACGTTATATTTTGCTAAGTATTGCTGGAAAACTCTCTTAAGAACCCTAATCTTCCTTTTGTATGGTACTAATCATTCCTCTTTAATTAAATCATTGTTTATGTTCTTCAATTATTGTTTTCATCTCGCAATTATGTTTTCATCTTTAATCATATTTGTTGTTGTTATTATAGTCATGAGTAGCTAATCCCCTCATCTAGGATGAAGGGGATCTAGGTTAATTAAAAGGGAAAGTCAATTAATTGCTATTAATATCATTAAAGTTGTTGTTTGATTGTTGTAATTCTTCTAGTTAATCACTTGAGGCCTGAGTTATTAATTAGTGTAGCGAATCGATCCTATCGCCGACCGGGTTAGAATTGATATAGGTTGCGACAATCGAATAGAAAGTATCTAATCATAGCGACCGCATATTAGAATCGATCTAAAGGGCATAATGGAGTCGACCGATCTTATGACCTTAAACAACTTGATAGATTTAGTAATTGATTGATAATCCCCGACTGATTGACCTAGTGAACCTAATTCCTAGACTTTTAATATTATTGTTATTCATCATTTAATTACATTGCAATTAGTTTGTTAGAATCAACTCAAAACAAAACCCCCGAAATTGGTTACTTCTAGGCGATTTAAATACTCTTAGACTTAGCTTTCACCGCCTCCCTGTGGATTCGATACCTGTCTTATCACTAGCTATTCTTGTTAGTCCTGAGATAGTTTTACTTTGATTTGGTAATACGACTTTAGCCACATCAAATTTGGCGCCGTTGCCGGGGAGGCAACAATTGTTTAGTCTTTTTGTGTTTATTTTGTCTTTTTTGTCTCAGGGAACCCAGTTCCTTGAGACCGTTCTCACACTTTCTTGTTAGTTCTGTTTATGCCCAGGTCTAATAGGTCCGAGATTATTCCTTTTGATCCTGAACCTGAGAAGACTTTTCGCTACAGACGGAAATTTAATCAAGAAGTGAGTCAAGTAGAAGACTTGAGTATACTTGACGTCGAAACGGCGAGCCCTACAGAGACAGCCGATCGCTCCTACGAAGAGGAAGAGGAAGAAATTCCTATCTCTGATATTCCTATTCCTGAAACTCCTGTTCCTGAAACTAACATCATGTCTACCCTAGCCAGTCACTCTGAGCCAACCTTAGATTCTATTCCACAAGGTTTCAAGCTGCCCACTTCTACTAATGGAACATTCGAGATTCGGCCATCTTACATTAATTTGGTGGAACGAAACATGTTTGGAGGGACAATGCTGAGGACCCCGCAACGCATATGGAAAAGTTTGTCACTTACTGCTTGTTCAATCCCATTAACAAATGGAGTGACACAAGATCAAGTTAAGCGGTGCTCTTTCCTTCCTCTCTCGAAAGATGGAGTCGAGTGGTTAAGAGATATGGATATGGATACGAAGGAGTTCTGATGGAATTCCTTGGCTCTTGCTTTCTACAAGAGGTACTTCCTGCCTCAGAAGACTAATGCTTTGAGGAATCAAATTACTAGTTTCAAGCAAGCGGCCACTGAAGATTTGAACGAAGCTTGGACTCGCTTCAAGCGTTTAGTTCGATCAGTTCCCCATCATGGTTTCCCAAAGTGGTTCCTTTGCAACCAGTTTTATAACGGGTTGTTTGATGATCATCGTGCCCTTTTGGATTCATCTGCTAATGGTAGGTTTCAAGATAACACACTAGATGGTGACGCGTGGAAGTTGATTGATCAGATTGCTACCCATACCGCGAGGTATGGAAATCCTAGGGAAGCACGCGAGGTAATCGGGGTTGATAGTGCTTTGGCAAACACAAATGAGGCTATTTCTGCCCAGATTGTTGAGATGAAGACTACCCAATCATTGGGTAGTAAAGAGAGAGTTCATGCTATGAGTCAGCAAGTTGAGGAGACTTGTGCTAGATGCGGTTTGGATGGTCATGGTGCAGCTGATTGCATGAGTACATTTGAGCAGGTTGCTGCCTTTCAGGCTTACAGACAAGGTGCACAAGGTACACCTTTCTCCAACTTCTACAATGAAAGAACGAAGGAACACCCTTTCCTTCAATGGTCTAGCCAGAATGTGCAAAATCCGCAGCAGTCACAACCGCAAAAGAATACTTATATCCCTCCCAATAATCGCGGTAATCAACAACAAGGGGGATATCAAAGGCAAAATCAAGGAGGCCAGCAGTTCAACAACCAATATCAGCCTCCTCAAAGAAACTCCTCAACAAATTCCTCAACAAGCTCCGAATAATGATATGGCGAGTTGCGCATCTTTTGCAACAAACTTTGTCAATGCAAACACGACGGCTCGGTTTCGAGTTGATTGCCCATAACAAGATGCTAGATAATCAAGTGGCTCAGATGGCACTTCAAAACCCATCAAAACAGGCTGGAGGTCTTCCTCCTCAAGGCAAGCAAGCTCATGAGCAAGCTAATGTTATTCAGCTGAGGAGCGGTACTTCTTATACGAATCCCGACCTGCAAAGTCTTGAGAATGAAGTGCCCATTACTGTTGATGAAGTCCCTTACATGCATCCCAAAGGATTGGGTAATTTGGAGCTTAGTGATGATGAGAAAGAGCGTGACGAAGTTGAAACACGAGCCGACGATAAAAGTAAAAAGAGACGAGAAAGTCAACTCGCCAGGTTCTCGACCGAGTCACAGGCGACTCGATCGAGGATCCACCCAGCTCGATCGAGTCACCCCTGACTCGATCGAGGATCCCAAATTGTCAGCAGACGGTGTTTCAAAAGTTATTTCTAAAGAGAAGCAAGCCGAGCCCATAACTATTTCTCTACCTTTTCCTCACCGACAGCAAAAATCCAAGCTGGATAAGCGATTCGGTAAGTTTATGGAGGTCGTGAAGAATCTACAGGTGAGTGTCCCTTTTACTGAATTGATTACTCAAGTGCCGGCTTATGCAAAGTTCATGAAGGAGATTTTGACAAGGAAGAGATCCTTTGACGCGGTGGAAACTATTGCTTACACTCAGAAGTGCAGTGCCATGTTGCCAATTAACTCACCACCGAAATTAAAGGATCCAGGAAGTTTTTCTATCCCTTGTCAAATTGGTCATCTTTCTATTAGTAAAGCTCTTTGTGATTTGGGAGCTAGTGTCGGTGTTATGCCGTATTCTATCTCGTAAAAAGTTAAATATGGGTCCGTTGACGATTCTTAATATGACACTGCAGATGGCCGATAGAATCGTTAAACACCCTCTGGGGGTGTTAGAGGATGTTCCCGTTCGAATAGGGAAGTTTTTCATCCCCGTTGATTTTGTTGTCATGGACATGGTCAAGACAACCAAATCCCTATCATCTTGGGCGACCGTTCTTACATATCATGCGGGGCGGTCATAGATGTTAGGCAAGGGAGATTGACCTTAGCTGTGGGGGATGACACGATTATTTTCAACTTATAAAAAGCATTGAAAAACCCCATGACAGAAGAGACTTGTCATAGTATAGATGTTGTTGATTTTACTATTGATGAGTGTCTTCCTATGTGTTTTGACAGAGGATCCTCCGGAGATTGCCCTGGTTTCGATCCACCGATCGACGGGTTCATGGAGTCCCGAAGTTCATCGAATTGAGAAGCTTCTAACTGGAGAGGAATGCCCACATCGAAGGTATATACGATTTGGGTGTCACACCTAAGGTAACTGAGGTAAAGAAACCTGAATTGAAACCCCTTCCCTCTCATCTCAAATATGAATTTCTTGATGACTCGTGAGATGAACCCGGTGATTGTCAATGCTAACCTAATCAAGGTCAACTATCCGCTTTGTTGACTGTTTTGAGAACTCATAAAAAGGCAATTGGGTATAGCATTGACGATCTCAAAGGTATTAGTCCTGACTTTTGTATGCATAGAATTCACTTGGAAGAAGGCCACAAGCCTAGTGCACAAGGTCAGAGACGATTAAATCCTCCTATGCAGGAGGTGGTAAGAAAAGAGGTACAGAAATTACTTGATGCTTTGGTATTATTTTCTCTATTTCGATTCTAAATGGGTCGATCTGTCCAAGTTGTACCTAAGAAGGGAGGTACTACAAAGAGTAAAGAATGATAAAAATGAATTGATTGCTACTAGACTTGTCACAGGATGGAGGATGTGCATTGACTAAAGGAAGTTGAACACGGCCACTAAAAAGGACCATTTCCCACTTCCTTACATTGACCAAATGTTAGAGAGATTAGCATGTCATAGTTATTTCTGTTACCTAGATGGCTACTCCGGTTTCTTTCAGATACCCATTCATCCTGAGGATCAGGAAAAGACCACTTTCACTTGTCCATATGGTGTATTTGCTTATAGGAGGATGCCCTTTGGTTTATGTAATGCTCCTGCTACCTTTCAGCGTTGTATGATGGCCATATTTTCTGATTACATAGAGTCTATCATGGAAGTCTTTATGGATGATTTCAGTGTATATGGTACGATTTTGATGTTTGCTTGAGAAACTTGACTAAGGTTTTGCAGTCACTGTGAGGAGAGCAACCTTGTTCTCAACCGGGAAAAGTGCCACTTCATGGTTACTGAAGGAGTGGTACTCGGTCATTTGGTGTCAGGTAAGGGCATTCAAGTGGATAAAGCTAAGGTTGAGGTAATTGAGCAACTCCGCATGCCCGGTTAATGTTAAAAGTGTGCGTAGTTTTCTTGGTCATGCAGGGTTCTATCGCCGCTTTATAAAGGATTTTTCTAAAATTGCTCAACCTCTAACTCAGCTTCTTCATAAAGATGCTCCTTTTGTGTTTACTGACAAGTGTGTTCAAGCCTTTGACAGGATCAAACAAGCACTTATCTCAGCTCCTATTATCCGATCACCGGATTGGAGCCTTCCTTTTGAGATTATGTGCGATGCCAGTGACTATGCAGTTGGAGCTGTTTTGGGACAGCGAAAGGACAAGGTGTTACATGCCATTTACTATGCAAGCAAGACTCTCGACGATGCACAAATCAACTATGCTACTACAGAGAAGGAGCTTCTTGCAGTTGTCTATTCTTTAGACAAATTTAGAGCTTATCTTGTCGGTTCTATAGTTATCGTACACACTAACCATGCAGCTTTAAAATATCTTTTAACCAAACAAGAGGCTAAACCTAAACTTATTAGATGGATTTTATTATTGCAAGAATTTGATTTGGAAATCCGTGATAAGTCTGGTGCTGAAAATGTTGTTGCAGATCATTTGTCCAGATTGAGATTCTCCGGAAGAGAGATTTTGCCCATCGATGATTCTTTTCCAGACGACCATCTTCTAGTCAGTAGTGCAAATACTCCATGGTTTGCAGATTATGCCAATTATTTGGTAGGAGGAACGCTTCTGTTGACTTATCTTATCGTGAGAAGAAGAGGTTCATGCATGATGTGAAGAGGTACTTCTGGGACGATCCCTATCTGTTCCGAGAGTGTGCTGATGGTATATACAGACGATGTATCCCGGAGGGTGAGGTACGTGCCATCCTTTCTCATTGTCACTCTTCTTCATATGGTGGTCATCATGGTCCTTCTAGGACATTTGCTAAGGTAATGCAATCGGGTTTTTATTGGCCTACTATCCTTAAGGATGCTACTAACTTTGTCCGTTCTTGTGATGCTTGTCAAAGAACTGGCAATATCTCGCAAAGGCATGAGATGCCTCAAACTGGAATCTCCGAAGTAGAGATTTTTGATGTTTGGGGCATTGATTACCAAGGGCCGTTCCCTACATCTTTTGGGAACCAATACATATTAGTAGTCAGAGATTATGTTTCTAAATGGGTGGAGGCACTTGCCACCCCCACTTGTGATGCTAAATCTTTGTTAAGTTGTTTCGAAGACTATCTTTCCACGGTTTGGAGTGCCTCGCGCAGTGATTAGTGATGGAGGCACGCACTTCAATGAGCGTCATCTGAATTCCCTCATGAAGAAGTATGGCGTTACACACCGAAGAGGATTGGCTTATCATCCTCAAACCAGTGGACAAGTAGAAGTTTCCAACAGAGAGTCAAACAGATCTTGGAAAAGGTGGTAAGCAAGAATAGAAAGGATTGGAGTCGGAAGCTCGATGATACTTTGTGGGCTTACCGTACTGCCTTCAAAACGCCGATTGGCACCTCACCTTACCGACTTGTCTATGGCAAGTCCTGTCATTTACCGGTGGAGCTTGAGTATAGGGCTATGTGGGCCATTAAGGAGCTGAATATGGATCCCTCACTGGCGGGTGAGAAACGACTGATGCAGTTGAATGAGCTAGACGAATTTCGACTGCATGCCTATGATAGTGCTCAAGTTTACAAGGAGCGAACGAAGAAGTGGCATGACAAGCATATCTTGCAAAGAGAATTTCATGTTGGTGAGAAAGTTCTCTTATTTAACTCTCGTTTGCGCTTGTTTCCAGGTAAATTGAAGAGTAGATGGTCTGGACCGTTCACTGTTACCGACGTGAACAAATTTGGGTCAGTTACACTGCATTCTGACACAGGAAAGACCTTCAAAGTGAATGGGCAACGCTTGAAGACTTATTATGAAGGTGCTTTCGTGGGGGTAATAGAGGCTCTTGACCTCTTCCCCATTGATTCTTCTTACTGATGAAGAATTACGGTCGTGCGGGACCGCAAAAACCAGCGCTACCGAGAGGCAGCTCGGATTTTGTAAATCGTTAGTTTGTAATTAGGATTTAAATTCACGTATTGCTTTTGTTTTTTATGTTTCTTTGCATTTTGAGAGGCGAGGAGAGGGTACTTGATATGCTTTCAAGTGTCTTTTGCAGGAAACTTGACGGGATTTGAAGTTATAAGTAACAAATGACGAAGAAAGACGCTGTACCTACTTCCTCGATCGAGTCACCCGCGACTCGATCGAGGAATTTCGACTCGATCGAGTCACTGGCGACTCGATCGAGGAACCTGTGCTGAATTTAAAAAAGTTTAAAACGAGAGTTGGGTATTTAAAAATTGGTTCCTCGACCGAGTCACCTGCGACTCGATCGAGGATCCTATTTAGACCGGGTTCCGCGTTTTGTTTTCACCTGTTTTATGCATTTGTTACTCTAATTTCTTTTCACTCCCTTCTTCTTTTCGTGTTGTTTCCCTGCATTCTTCCTCCTCTACTACTCATTCTCTCCTTATTCATCAACAATCATCATCAAAACTCACTAAAACTTTGTGCTTTCTTGCTTATTAATTGATTGAATCATTCTCTTATGCTTATTTTCTCAATTCCATTGCTCAAACTGCTCAGGTAAGTCGCGATTTGGTCTTCACTTGTCTCGAAAATTCTGATTTTTCATGCTTAAATCTTGAGTTTATTGTGTTAAATATTCCCTTGCTAGTATACAATTGCTATTTCCTTGCTTTCTAGCCCCTTATTTGTTGAAATTCATGCCTAATTTGCTAATTTGGGAATTAGGGTTCTTCAAAATCCGGGTAGAAATTTTGCATCAAATTGGTTAGAATTGTATTCTATTGCTTGGAATCTTCAATATTTGATATATACTCATGTTCCCCTAAGTTTTTGGATGCTTTCATTGTCATTTGGAGTCTTAAAAATTGATTTTTCGGACCCATGAATGCCAAAACCGGGACTGTTTTTTTGGACATTTGAAGTTTGATTTTCTACTTGTTCTTATGTAGATAATGTCAACTTCCGGGCAAGGTAATAAGCGGACTAGAGGAAGGAGAGCACCGGTTCAACAACCCGAAGTAGTTCCTGAGGAGATTGTGTATTCGGAGGATGATTTGTCCCCCTTAGACGATTATCCATTTATCGAGTTTCGCGACAAAGCCCAGAAAGACAGGTTTGAATACCTGTTATCTAAGTCTATGAGTGCCACCCGATGCGTGGACAGAGAAATTTTGCGCACATTAAAGATCGATGATATTATGTTTGGTATGTTTAACGAGATTGGGCTGCAGGGTCTTTTCACGCTCCACGAGTTATCTTACCCTGCCCTGACTCTTGAATTTCTGAGTTCTTTTACTTATTTGCCCAGTGATCACCTAATCAGATTTCGTTTGCTTAATGTTGAACGGTCTTTGACCTTTGGCCGTATTTCTGAAATCCTGGGATTGGATAAACATACTGAAGGGGACTTGTATGGTGTTGGTGGGTTGTCTGCTACTCGTTATTTCCCTTTATTTACTGGTTATGCGGACGCCGACGTTAGTGCCATGGCTTTGTTAGATGTCCAACACGTTTGCCTTCGTATGTTTTTGAGGTATCTGAGTTATTTGCTGTATGGTCGGACTGATAAGAGCAAGACCTCCACTATTGAGGTCTTAATACTTGCTAGTTACATGAACCCTTTTAGGGAGGAGACATTCCAATTCTCTCCCCCCCTCTTGTCTCTGCTCAAAGATTTGATAGGGCCATTGGGCGATATGGGAACCTCGATTGTGGTGCTCTTGTCACCAAGATTGCTAAAGCTGTTTGTGATTTTGCGGGTGATGATCCATATGAGCCCATTGCTGAGTATGAGCCGCTTGTTGATGATGACCACCTTCGCTATGACATTTCGTATATTGACATTAGGAATGGGAAGGACCATTCTTGGAAGGTCCGGGTGAGTCTTATATGCTTCTACCTTGCGCCCGTTTGCCTTCTGTTGACCCACTAGAGGAGAGTACGGCTGTGGAGCGACCCCCACCCGTTACTTACCTGATTCCTGAGGACCTTCTTGTCACTCTTCCTGGGTCTAGTACTACTACTACTACCGGCGGGCGCCGGAGACGTCGTGCACCCACTACCCATCTGCCGGGTTCCTACCATCCGCTCCTCCTCCACCTCCTTCACCCTATCCCACTTCGTGGCTATGCTCCAGTTACCATTTTGATCCCGTCATTGAACGGGAAGTGAGGATGCATACTGGCATCAACACTGCTTTGACAGAGAGGAGGATGTGGGAACAGATGGAGGCTATGACTTTGGCCTCGGGAGGGCAGTATCGCGGTGTGTCACCTTCTTACTACACTACTCCTGGTGACGACAGCCGTGTGTTTCATCTTTACGGGGTGACTCCTACAGAGTTTGGACAGTTTAGCACTGAGTTTGGTGCTTTAGGCCGTCCCTTCTACACTCCAGTCCGCCCCTCTCAGCCTACTTCTGTTTTCGGTGAGGACACCGGCATCCCTTTTTCCCAGAGAGGCCCGTTTGGCCAGTTTGCTGCTTCTACTTCCACCGCTGCTGCTCCTGGAGGCGCTCGTGGTCGAGGCCGTGTTCGGAGACCTACTCGTGGTAGAGGCCGACGCAGCCGCCGCCGTTCGATCCTGAGCTTATGTCCTTATATGCTGATATTGATGGTTTTGATGATACTTCTGAGGCCCAGTAGTGACAGCTGGTTACTACATCCCTCTCTTTCCAGCTGGTTTGGGGGAGGCTACTGCTTTACAGCTGGTATTATCTTTCTTGTTTTGTTTTATTGCATTTCTTTTTACCCTCTTTCCTTTATTAGTAGTGTCCTATAGGTTGCTGGATTTCTGTGTGACTGCTATGCTGTAGGCGTCACAATGAGGACACTGTGACATTTAGGTTTGGGGGAGTGTGTTTATTTCTGTTGTGTGCTTTTATTTATTGTTGTGTGAAAAAAATCAAAAATTCCAAAAAAAAATTGAAAATTAAAAAAATCCAAAAACATGTCTTTTATTTATTTTTGTTTATTTTGAGTCGAGTCATGGTGAATTGTATAGCAATGATGACAACTTGCTTTGTCTTTGCATTTGAGTCTCATTTAGTTGTCCATGTACGTTGTTTTGACCTGTTAGCTATGATGAACAAAGCTCTTTACTCAAGTCTTGACCGTCACAATATGCCTTATGCCGAGTAGACTTGACTTTATTTTGTTGGTAAACCACTTAAATTTCTGAGGTCTTTAGAGCTTCCTAGGCCGGGAACATTAATAAACCGGTCTCATTGTTATTTAGGCTGATGAGTGTGGTCTCCTTGTGGTATATGTAATATCAAACTGCATAAGTGTGACATTAGTTTCTTAGCTTTCGCGCGTTCATTTGATTAAGTACATGTGGATAGGCGATTCTTACCGTTCAAATAAGCCTTACATCACCCAGTTTTGTTAGCCCGTTTGAACCATGTAGCCATTTTATATCCTATTTCTTAGCTACATTCTAGAATTTGCCTACCTTTTCGGGACAGTCGCAGTTGTTTGAGCCTTATTGTCATAACTACTTTGGTTGGGTTGGGACTTTATTTGTCATGTGGGTAGTAGCTATCTTTTTGTAATAATTGTGTGACCTCTTATGTTGAAAGGAGAATATTATGAAGCAGAAAAAAAAAATGAAAGTCTCGAAAAAAAAAAAGAAAGAAAAGAAAGAAAGAAAAGAAAAAAAAAAGTTTCAGAAAAAAAAAATGAAAATATTCAAAAAAAAAAAAGAAGAGAAAAAAAATGTATGCTTCATTCAGTTTTGTTAGGAGGTCGTGTGTGGTAATTACTGGAGTCTAATGCACATTTGGAGAGCCTCTACATTTCTCTCATATGTTGTCAAAGTTGAGATTATTTCTCCAGTTGGATGTTTGATTTATTACTTATTAGTTTTGGCTATTGGTCTAGAGCTGCGACTACCGTCTGAGCCTCACATACCTATACGTGCTTTTGCACAAGCCACTTCTATACCCATGCCACTTTACCACCTTTCTGTCCTTGATACATGTACTTGGTCTGTTTCGTGAATGCGTATTAGCTGGAGGATCTCTTATCACATTAGATTGCATGCATATCTCATAAGTTGAGTGAGTGTCTTATTTCTTTCTATCTTACATAAATCACCCATTATGAGTGCATGAGTGAAACCGCGAGAATCCGACAAAATGGTCTTGCAAGGTTGAAAAGTGTTTGGTTGAGTCTCGGTATCATGTCACATCTTGAGTAAGAGCTGCGCGAGTCTATTACCCGTGCTTTTGAATTTGTTTTATTAGCACAACTTCGGTCATTACTTTGTTATAGATATGGACAGCTGAGTCTTGTATGTGCCTAGACATTTGCTCTGAGTTATTCATTCACCATATGTTTGTTGTCCTTTGTTTTGGTCTGATTGCTTTGCTTGAGGACAAGCAAAGGTTTGGTTTGGGGGAGTTTGATGTATCACTTTCATATATACTTTTATAGCTCCCTTTACATCATATTTCATACCGTTTCGTGCCTATTATATCATTTATATGCTTTATTTCAATGAATTGTCGATACTGCCGCTATTTTGTGTTTTGATGCAGAAATGACTCAATATGAGTGTGATCAAGCTAAGATTAGCATGGCGGAGACGGCATAGAAGAATACACGAAGCATGGCACGGGAAACGAGGAATCATGAAGACTAGAAGTCAAAGAAGAGAAGAAGAACCTGTGAAGAAGTTCCTCGATCGAGTCATCACGACTCGATCGAGCAGCTGTCCTCGATCGAGTCACCTCTGACTCAATCGAGGATCCTCTCTGACGGGCTTTTTTCCGGAATTTCCTAAAACACTTATCTTTTATTATAAATTAGAAACTCGTGTTTTATGGTGGGGGTACGTTATATTTTGCTAAGTATTGCTGGAAAACTCTCTTAAGAACCCTAATCTTCCTTTTGTATGGTACTAATCTTTCCTCTTTAATTAAATCATTGTTTATGTTCTTCAATTATTGTTTTCATCTCGCAATTATGTTTTCATCTTTAATCATATTTGTTGTTGTTATTATAGTCATGAGTAGCTAATCCCCTTATCTAGGATGAAGGGGATCTAGGTTAATTAAAAGGGAAAGTCAATTAATTGCTATTAATATCATTAAAGTTGTTGTTTGATTGTTGTAATTCTTCTAGTTAATCACTTGAGGCCTGAGTTATTAATTAGTGTAGCGAATCGATCCTATCGCCGACCGGGTTAGAATTGATATAGGCTGCGACAATCGAATAGAAAGTATCTAATCATAGCGACCGCATATTAGAATCGATCTAAAGGGCATAATGGAGTCGACCGATCTTATGACCTTAAACAACTTGATAGATTTAGTAATTGATTGATAATCCCCGACTGATTGACCTAGTGAACCTAATTCCTAGACTTTTAATATTATTGTTATTCATCATTTAATTACATTGCAATTAGTTTGTTAGAATCAACTCAAAACAAAACCCCCGAAATTGGTTACTTCTAGGCGATTTAAATACTCTTAGACTTAGCTTTCACCGCCTCCCTGTGGATTCGATACCTGTCTTATCACTAGCTATTCTTGTTAGTCCTGAGATAGTTTTACTTTGATTTGGTAATACGACTTTAGCCACATCATATACCCGATATCCATATATTCCAACTTTATTAATTGTTATTTCCTTCCATTCAATGTCATCTCAAATGACACGAATTTATCTAAGTATATGTCTAGACTTCTTACTAGACTTGGGCTCTTTAACTTGAAAGATGCTCCCACTGTTATCGCATAACTTGTGACAAAGTCATTTGTAGAGAGATTCACTCTTAATCCCTTCGTAGACTATTTTATCACAATTTTACTTAGATTCCTTTTGTAGAATCTGCAATGCGCGAAACTAAAACATTTTTTTTAGTTTCTTACTCCTTTGTCAATAACATTAGCTTAGAATTTCATCAAATCCTTTTAATCTTGGAAACTAAAGTTTGTGCAACCCTTCAACACCTAACTTAGTTTATCATCCAAACATGTGTACAAATCATCAATTGTACTTTAAGGCTTTCACAAGCCCATCTTATGAATTAACTTATTATTGACTCATAATGTACCTAGCATATGGTACATCACAGCACGTGCGTCTGTTGGCATACATAATCGTTCTAATGGCGGAAACATTAGCAATCGATTTCATGTAATCAACAACTTAATGGGTTCAGTGAACGAATATGATTCCATCATAGTAATTCCACTTTCATCATCATGAATAAGCCATTCAACTTTGTTGTTGTACAACAGATGTGAAATATCTTATCTTCATAAGATTCTCAACTCTATGCCAATATTCTCTCTCATAGATCCAAAATCTAGAATATTTTGCATCCCTTTCCAAGTCTCCCAATTACTCTTGCCAGAAGAGAGCATTGGTACATTATTCTCAATAAGTAATATGTTATCAACATATAAGACATGGAGAAACAATTCTAGCTCCCACTTAACTTCATGTATATCATGATTCTTCAATCATGTGAATAAAATAATTCACTATAATCACATGAACGAAAAGTATAATCCTTTAATGCTAGCTTAAGACCATCTTGTGATCACTTAAGATAGCTACGCATAATATGTTAGGATTCTTAGATCTTCATCTAAGGTTTTGTGTTTCAAACACTTTCTTCTCTAAATTCCCATTTTAGAAAAACGAATTCTATTTGCCATTCTTCATTAAAATGAAATGCGGCAATACCTAACACAATTTATCTTGATTAACATCTTCATGTAAATCTTATGCATTTATGTACTCTAAAGCTCTATTTACTTTTGATGAGACCCTCACCTTAAAGTAAATCTACTCATGAGCAACAATTTTCGGATTGTAATGCTTCGGCTCGTATGTAACAAGGTCATGATACTATCACTTTCACAAAGTAAAATATTTAAACAATAAGACATGTGCGATAAACTCCCACTGAACTATGATTCCATTCTATCTTCATAGACAATAGTTCAATACCAACTCCCACTCTATAATTCTATTAATTTCACAAAGTAACATTTCAACTATAAGAGATGTTTGTGCGATACAATCTTCTCCCACTCTATCTCTCAGAAATACATCTATCTTCTTGAGAGATAGCTTTGTGAGTCACAAACATATATATTTGACGGAGTATTGGTGTTTATCTAGACTATGTATTAGCTTTCAAAAGGCCATCCTAACATGGCAGCTTGATAATATACGAGTCTTATCCATGTCATCTGTTTAATAGACTCTCTATTCTAGGTATCTCATGGTTGACCATCCGATTAGAATTACTTGTCCGTATTGAATGGCAAATTCCCAAAATTGAGTTCAACAACTCAAACCAACTCATATTAGTTTGATCTTATGGGTAGTGACGCTAGGTCATAATCCATCTTTAATAAATCAAATTTATTACTTTGATCTTTGCCACTACAATCGAATCGTAATGCTTTAGTACTTTGTTCAATTGATTCTCTACGTCATTTTAGAAATTTCTCAAATCTCTCAAATGCTTCACCTTTTATTTGATTAAGTAAATATACCCTTATCTACTTAAATCATTGTTAAAAGTGACGAAGTAGTCATAAATATCCTTTGCGATGATGCATATTTAGAACACATACATCGGCATGTATTAGTCCCAACAAATCACTTGCTCGTGTTCCTTTACCACTAAAGGAAGTACAAATTATATTGCAAGGGAGACAAGATTCGCATATTCCATATGATTGAAAATCATATGGTCCAATAATTCTAGTCGACACTAGCGTTTAATGCGTTTCTTATTTATGTAACCTAATTGAAAAATCAAATGTACAAATCATTTGGATTACTAGTTATGAGTCTTTTGGTGCGTATTATGTAGACATCTTTGTTTGAGTTGAAAGTGTCTAAAACATGTATATCGATAAGATAAGTGACATGGCTCACATCCATGTCTGGTTTTAACAATTGTCTTTGATGACAAAATATAAATCCCTTCATGTCCCACATAGAAATGGAAATAATGTTTTAGACTAAGTGGATACATAATAACAATTATGTAAATTATAACTCAAAGCTATTAGCAAAAACAAGTACATAAATTTCTTTTGAAGTGGCGGCTACCCGAGCTCCATTTCATTATCGGCGATCCACATCACCCTTGTTTAGCTTTTCCACATTTCCAAGTCCCACTTGGAGTAATAAGTCCAACTTTAATATCTTTCAAATACTTGGGGCAATTTCGCTTCCAATGGCCCATGACATTACAATAATGACATTCCTCATAGGATTTGGCACCCTTCTTGGTCTTGGTCTTGGTAGTCCTACTGTCCATTTCCAATTTATAATCAGGTTTGGGTTTCTCGCCCATTTTTGCCTTCCCTTTATTAATACCAACACTCCTTTCATTTGCAAGGACACTCTTACTAGAACTCCCACTCAATTTGATATTTCTCATTGTTTCTACAAACAAGAATGCCTTGGGTTTTGTAAGATTTTCTTCACAAGATTTTCTTTCCAAGGTGGTGGGCAATAATATTGGGGTGGGTGGAGTGGAGGTGGTAAAGAAGCAAAAATTTCCATCCTAACCAATGCCAATGCGTAATTCTCTAATCGTTTCATTGTCATACTCGGAGCATTTTTCATCGAATGATTGGAGCCATGTTTCAACGGTGATTGGTGTAGGAGTATTAGATGAATTCATTGCGTATTATTTAACTACAAAAACGGAAAATGAAGGAAATAATGAACATCTATCGTTTTAATAATACTCGTAAATTTAACTACAAGTATTGCATTTTTATAGTGACCTCCACCCAACTATATAAATGATTCCGAGATCCAAATTCATATCAACTCGGGCACGGTGAGCCGATTCATCCCTTATTAATATAACTCGGTGGATTAACTCTTTAATCGATTCTACTTTTAGAACTCTCGGTCGATAAAAATTACTCTAATTTTCATCTTTAGCCCGGGACACATGCGACTACGGTCAACAATACTCCGTTGAGCTCAATCCAAATTTCGATGTAATAACTTTTTACTACCCCACTTCGCCAACGTAATAAGGTTTGTATTACGGTGAAGCCGGATTAACTCCCTTATGAAATTGGTACTTCATAGGTTTCTACTTTTTGGCAAGGCTATATCTCAATTATTATATGTGAGAGGTCTTGTCAATTTATTATCCATCACGTTTTAAGTGAACTAAAGCGGTGAATTACGATAATTATAATTGACACGGTCGATGACTCGATATGATATGCATGTGTTGTTATGGCGATTTGGCAATGCATGCAACATATTAAAAGAAATGCAAAGCAATAAATAAAATTCCTAGTATGGTCTTCCTAAAAATAGAAAATCAAATAATCTATTACATATTCGGAAACCAACTCCTTTGGTCCCTTGAATCTTCAAGTGGCACGCCTCCCAAGAGCACCGTCTTCGTCGGATCACCTTTCCGAATGGCACCGTCTTAGAAGATGCACCATAATTACAAATAATAATAAAAATACAAAGCTATTCCTATTATACATTTGTAAAATGGAAAAACTAATGAAATAAAAATAAAAGTGATACGAGATCACATTAAATTACAACCGAATCAATATTCCCTTTCATTACGGGTAATATTGATTAAACTAAGGGCATACTAAGATAAAATTACATAATTCAAAATTATATAAATAAAAGACATTCAACAATTGAAATATGTAGCATTATAATATGTACCTATTATGCCAAATGATGTGCCAAATCGCCCTATTTAACTTATGTCGTACATATAACCCGGTTTTATGGAAATGCGTGATAATAACATTTTAAAATCACTAATTAACACTTAAATCACATCTAAGCTCAAGTTAATTATCCTAACACTTTTTAGGACTCAAAAATTAGTCATAACATAATTTTTGACAATAATTCAACTTGATTTAATTTTATGCTCATTTTTTACCTTAAAATCATTATTTATATGAAATAAATCCAAATTAAATCATAAAAATTTCAAAATTTGAATTTTAAATTTTTGAACATTCTGGAATAATTCCATGACACTCATAATGTCAAAAATCATGGTTAAAATTTTCGAATTAATTTTGAGATAAAATAGTTGCATTTTATCGATTTTATCTCATAAAATACTTAAAGTATCCGAAAATTAATCCAATAATTTTTACAACCTTAGATCTGATTAGTGAGATATTAATGAAACTTAAAATAATTTTCTCAAGCCATGCAATATGGTTTAGCTAATTTTGCCAAAATAGTCACTATTTATGCCATTTTTACTCTAAAAATCCATAAATCATGCAAAGTAAGATCATTAAATCTAGAAATTTACATACTCTCTTTAAATTATGCATGTGACATCATATTAAAAGATCATGGCTTAATTCTAAATTTAACTATTTTTAACCATTTTACCTCTTTTAATCCATTTTTATCTCATAAAAATCATAAATCATGCAATATTAATCAAATTAACTCGACTTTTTACACACAACTTGTAAAATATGCATGTGAGGTCATATAAAATTTTCAAGGTCAGAAACTTAGTTTAACTATTTTTAGCATTTTAATTCCCATTTTAGTCATAAAAATGTAATAAAATCACTAAAAATCATTAAAATGAGCAATAAATTTCCATAAGTTATAAAAATAACCTAAAAAAATTTAGCACCAGAGTATATAACATGCATGGTGATTTCGTGGCTTATACTCATAAATCACAAATTTTTAATTTTATATGTTAACCTTTTAACTCGGAAAAACAATAACCGATTATGCATGCAACATCCTTATGCTCTGATACCACTTGTTAGGTTCATATATCTATTATTAGGCTCCTCTAATAGAGAACTAATTAACTTGTTAATTTTATGTTCTTTAGATCTAGTGCATGCATAACAAAATGAAAGATTTATAAGAAAAATAATGTTCCTTACATTGTTAAATGGTTCGAAATTATGGGCACAAGTAAGGTCACCTTCCTTCACTTGTTCTTGAGCTAAATATGATGAATGATCCTCCTAAGACTCCAAGTATAGAAGCCACTCCAATAAATTGTACCTAAGATTAATCCCAAAAATTCCTACTAATAGTTAATTATACCTAAGCTAATTAAACTAGGTCAAGCAACAACGGAGTTCAGAGACAGAATTCAACCTGGAACAGGCGCAGCAGGACTGCGCCCTTTGGAAGAGGCGCAGCAGTTGCTGCGTCTGTTCCAAGGGTGAGTTCTGGCTGTGAAGCTGGAACTGCAAATCGTTAATGCAAATTGGTGATTTTAATGGATAATTAATATATTTACTCGGATGGAAGTGATTAATAGGTTATTTACTTGTGATTAAAGGTTGTAAAAACAATAAAACATGGATGAGACGGATTAAAGACGGATTATTTAAATGAATGAACGATTGATTAGTGACATAGGTGAACAAAATAGGCTAAACACGATAAATTAACGACAAATTAATGACGAATGCGACAAAAGACGGATGAAAATATATCAAAGATCGAATTCCAGAAACCCGATATGAACAAATCGAATTCCTACAATCCGGATTGAATCTAGTGACGAAAACCCGTAAATATGAGATTATAAGGGATTTAAGTCGGATTTAAGTGATGAATTATATGTATTAATGATGATGAACAACATACATGAAATTATTAGACTATTGTATCGAAGAATTAAAGAAAACAAACGAAACAAGCAAAGACGTGTTAGGTTCATATACCTATTATTAGACTCCTCTAATAGAGAACTAATTAACTTGTTAATTATATGTTGTTTAGATCTAGTGCATGCATAACAAAATGAAAGATTTATAAGAAAAACAATGTTCCTTACATTGTTAAATGGTTCGAAATTATGGGCACAAGTAAGGTCACCTTCCTTCACTTGTTCTTGAGCTAAATATGATGGATGATCCTCCTAAGACTCCAAGTATAGAAGCCACTCCAATAAATTGTACCCAAGATTAATCCCAAAAATTCCTACTGATATTAACTAGATATGTAGTAGAAATATATCCTTAATAATACTAATATTCTTGTATTACTACCTCTAGTAATAGGATGATAAGTATTAGTATTGTAGAGAGCTTTTATTAATTTTGCATGTGAGGAAAGTTAGAGAGATACAAGCAAAAACTAGCAAAACAAGAGTGAAAAATATGAGCAACAAAATGCTCATAAGTAGGAGCCAAAACCGGTTGGCCTTACCCAAGTAAGGAATCTTGTTCCTTTTGTTTTTAGCTCTTGTTTAGCATATGTAGTGTATAGGGAACAATAGTGTAAGATATAGCATGATAAAAGCTTCATATGACAAGTTACTATCATGCTTTTATCCAAACAAACAAAGACAAAAGAGCATCTTGTGCTCTCTTGTTTTGGCCGAAATATTGGACCTTATTTGGTCCATTTTTGTCTTTTGTCATTTGTCCCACAAATGCTTATAAGTCATATGTTTACTATCTTACATTTTTAATTATTAAATATAACCATTTAACACTTAAATATTACAATTAATAATTTAATATACACTCCACTTTTTGAGTAGTATACTACCATTATATCATCATATAATGGGTCCTATAATTACTAGTTAGTTAAAATTGCAACTTCTTGTAACTTTAAATAACTGATTACCTCTACCTCAAAACTTATATAATACCTCAACTAATTTAGCAATTTAACACTTAATTACTAAATTTAAATCTTATTTAATCACATTAAAATAAGACGTAAAATTGCACTCTCATAATTAAGAAATTAATTAATTTGTATCGCATACAATTAATTAAATATCTATTTGGGCCTCATCCTATAGGTGTGACCTAAAGGGATCAACTGACCACCACCGTCACACGACAGTAATGTCAAACTCTATTTAGCCAATCATTACCGATTAATGACGGTCAGTCGACTGTATAAAGAATCATCCCTCACGTATTCTTTATATGAGATTTTATAATGATATTTAAATCCACTACAAAAAAAACACGGAAAACTGACGGAAATAATCCGTCAATAAAGGCCTTTTCCCGTCAGAAACACGGGTTCCTGACGGAAAAACCGTCAGGATGTTGGGGTTAGTGTCCTTAACAGTTAGTGCAAGGACTCATAAACCTCTAAAAGGATCAAAGGGCATACTTTTGGTATTATTATCAGTTGATCCACGTTTATCAATAACGGTTGGCTTGCTAGATAAGTTTGACGTTATTGTCATACAGATGGCGGTGATCAACTGGTCCCTAAAAGTCACACCTATAGGATACGTTCGAGAGATGTGACGGTATGAAAATACTGTCATGTAGATGCCAAAATTGACTAACCAGTTAGTCCGAGTTATTTGACTAGTAATTAGTCAAATATGTGATGTTGAGATATTATATTTAATACGGATTAAATATCATGGGCTAAGGCGAATTAACCAGTTAATTCGTAAAATTAAATATAAACGATTTATATTTAATTAAATGTATATTGAATATAATTATACAATACTGTTTTGTCGGACACGAATTAATAATTCAGCTAACCCGTATTATTAGCTGATGCCTTAATTGCCGATAACCGATAACAGTTTATGATCAAACCGCGTCATATACATTTGGAATTTAATGAACCGGACCACGAGTTAAAAACCAAGAGGAAGTGGAAGCCCACTTCCCTTGTGTGGGTCTCGGTTTTGCCGAGTGAGAGGGATCAAAAGGGAGAGCTTCTCCTCCCTTCTGATCTAATCATTATTTGAAACAAGAATTAGGGTTTTGAAGAGTATTCTCCTCTGAAAAACCTGAGATCTCTCATCTCGAAAGAAAAACACACAATAGTTCTCCCAATATTGCAAAGCAATCGGAGAACACCATCTAGCACAAGGGCATATCTCGGACAAGGTCTTGGGTGCAACAATTAGGAGGGAATCTGGTTTGATTTCTGTTCTTTACGCCGTGCATCAAAGAACCTGAGGTTGATTTCTATACATTAATCATTTCATTATGTTTTTCGTTTTATGACTATAAATTGCATGTTTAAATTTACGTTATAGTCCTGCAATTAAAGGGTAGTATACGGATATTAACCCACAAGTGGTATCAGAGCGAGGCCACGTAAATTTTTCCATGTGTTTTTCATAAAACCTATTTTGAAACGATTGTATTGTCTCGAATTCCGTGCCATGTATACACGGCGTTTTTTTTATACCGTGACATGATTTTACACGGTTGTTTTGTGTGTTTTTCGTTTTGATATTATGCATATTGTTATTTTACACGATCATTATAACAATATGTTAATGCCTAGCAATTTGTAGAAATTTTTTTTTAATCAGTTTTGATCTAAATTGCGGTTGTTTTGTTTCGTCAAAACTGTTTCACGAGGGTTTGGTGTTTTTCAGAAAGTTTTGTACTCGATCGAACAAGTTTTTAATCGATCGAGTGTTTTTCTGTCTTGTTTTTGCTCGATCGAGTCCCTGTTGTACTCGATCGACCCCCTTTCAAAAACCTTTTGCTCGATCGAGTCCCTGTTGTACTCGATCGACCCCTTTCTAAACCCTACTGCTCGATCGAGTTGTCCTCGTATTCGATCGAGTGGATTCGCTAATAAAGGTACTCGATCGACCACCAGTTTAGTCGATCGAGCACCTTCTGTTTGGCAACCCTCTCGATCGACTTGCAGTTCAGTCGATCGAGCCCTTTTGTTCCTCGATCGAGCACCTGTGTCCCTGGATCGAGGGATTTATGTTTCGATAGCTTTGAAAATTTATTCTTTTTGCTTTATATTTTCTTTTGGCTACAAAATGTACATTATACGGATATTGTACACTCGCTATGATTGTGAAACGGTTCACACACGTACCATTAAGTTATTTTAACATGTATTTAAAGTAACGGACTGTATTAGATTAAAATTAAATGATAGAAGCGGTTTTATCACATGAATTTTAATCATTAAAAGGTGGTTTGGATAAATTTAACATAATTACGGAATTATGTCACGAATGAATTTGTTTTTAGTTGATGCATTTTTATTTATCGTATATCTTGAATGCCGTGAATGCCTTTTTATTACGTATTTAATTTTTGCAAACGGTTGTAACTTAGTGTGGCCTTAGTAGAACGTGTTACCGTAATGATGGAACACGGTCTTGGTTGTATTTTGAGATCTCGTATCTCCGTTTTGGATTTTTCACTTGTAATTACAGTTTTAATTAGAATGTAAATAGGTTTATATTTTGTAATTTTAAATTGTAATTTTTGAGAAGACCAAAGATGGAGACCGGATGCTCACTCCCGCTACTTGGATCAAGATGGAACATCAAGACAAGCTTTTCGGGTCCAACGGTGGATTCCAAAGTTGTATTATGTTCTTATACTAGGATAGGCCACACTAGGAAATTTTTATTTACGTATTGCATTCCTTTATTTTTATCGTTACGATAATATGCATCATTTTCCGCCTAAAAACCAAACCACCTAATAATTGCATGAAAACTGACACATATAGAGGTCACGAGTTAGTTTTCATTGACATTCTCATGTCACACGTTTTAAAGCCATCATCCAAATAAATTCATTCACGACAAACGCTAGTTATTCGTTCACTTAAAATGAATTATAATTTGGTTGATGGGATCTTCCTCGTATAAACTAAAATTGAGAACGGTCTTTATAGGTCAAACTCCAATGAGTCCCTTCTTCGTCGGTAGGCATAATATGACCCCTTCTACGTCGGGTAAGTTGGAACCGATTGACCTATTTTATCTCAACACTATGGTCACTCGTACGATCCTGTGATCATGGTGGACTATAGATAGGATTTACGGAAATCTATCGACCAAGAGTTCTTCCGGAAGAATTAGCTAAACAGTTGGCTTATCAATTTACAGAAATTGAGTCTTGGGGTCACTTGTATCATTCTTGAGGGAGATCAATTATGCAAGTGCGAGAGTCTACATGTTTAAAATGAATTTTAAAATAGACTTAAATCACCTCGATGAGTTGCTTATTTCGTTTTGTTTTTCTTTCTTTTTCAGTGTAGATCTCGTTTTTAAACTGCTAAACATCAAATGGCTGGTTCTACTGATAACCCAATGCCAAGTGCCACATTGGACCGTGAGTCCTGGCTTAGGATCTTCATGAATCAGATGAATCAGTCTACTCGACTGAAGAATGATGGATCCAACTTCGCGGACGGGAGGCGGATTACGGAATGCTGCCGCTGCGACGGAAGCTCAAATATCTATTAGAGCCCATCCCGGCAAACCCAGGTCCCACGGCTAGAGCTGCTGAAATCGCCAAGTTTAACGATTTCTGTATGGAAGCGGGTGCGATTAAAAACGTACTCATTTTTGCAATGGAACCCAATTTGCAGAAACGCTTCATAGCCCATGGTGCAAACAAGATTTTCACCACGCTCACCAAGGAATTCTCGAAAGCTCCGAGGATCGTGACTTATGAGCATACCACTCGCTTCTTTGATGCGAGACTCCAGAAGGGCCAACCGGTTAGCCCACACATTCTCAGCATGATTGAGAATGTCGAGAAGCTGGAGACCTTTAACTGTAACATCAGCGAGAACATTGTTATCGACCGCATACTTCACTCACTCCACGATGGTTATTCGCAATTTAGAGCGAATTACTATATGAATGATTTGAAGAAGACTCCCCATGAACTGCACTCCCTCCTCGTACAGACCGAGAAGGACATGAAGTTCAGTGGGAGCATGAAACAGGATGTTCTCGTTGTGTCAAATAAAGGAAAGGGTAAGGGCAAAGCTCGGCAAACCTAGCGAGGGTAAGGCGAAGTTCAAGAAGTCGGGCTCGGGTAAGAGTGGTCCTGGTGAGTCGAGTAACTCATCAGACGCGATAAAGAGCAAGAAAGATAACATGGAATGCCATCACCGCCACATGATGGGCACTGAGACGCACATGTCCTGTTTATCATGAGGACTTAAAAGCAGGTCGTGTTAAACCGGTTGGTATGTCTTCTTCTTCTACTTTTATTCATATGATTGAGATTAACCATGCAAGTTACGGAACTTGGGTACTAGATACTGGTTGTGGTTCTCATCTGTGTAATCATGTGCAGGGGCTCCGAAACATCGAACCCCTCGTAAAGGGTGAGGTGGACCTGCGTGTTGGGAATGGAGCAAGAGTAGCTGCCATCTCAAAGGGGACATATGTGATCCAGCTTCCTAGCGGATTTGAGTTATCATTATATGATTGCTATTATGTTCCTAGTCTTTCGAAAAACATTATTTCGGTTTACGCACTTGACAAACTTGGTTTTTCATTTGTAATAGAAAATAATACTTGCATTTTCTCATTACACGATATGATTTACGGCAAGGCAGTCTCCATGAACGGAATTTATGTTTTAGATCAGACCACGGAAATATTACACGTAATGAATAAAAAGTTAAAGGTTGGTGACAAAGATCAAACGTATCTATGGCACTGCCGTATGGGACACATTAATGAGAAACGCGTAAAACAGCTCATCAAACATGGAGCTATCTCGGCCTTTGATTTTCAATCATTTGGCACGTGTGAATCATGTCTCATCGGTAAGATGACTCGGATTTCCTTCAAAGGTGTTGGAATGCGCGCTGCTGACCTATTAGGGCTCATACACACGGATGTATGTGGTCCTATGTCAATCACCGCACGAGAAGGCTATAGGTATTTTATCACTTTCACGGACGATTTGAGTAGATATGGCTATGTCTACTTAATGAAGCACAAAAGTGAATCCTTTGAGAAATTCAAGGAATACCAAAATAGGGTACAGAACCTATTGGGTAGAAAGATAAAAACACTGCGTTCGAATCGTGGTGGCGAGTATCTTTCTCACGAGTTTGATCAACACCTAAAGGACTGTGGGATTGCCCTACAGTTAACTCCACCTGGAACACCTCAGTTGAATGGTGTGTCCGAACGGAGAAATCGAACACTACTTGATATGGTTCGATCCATGATGAGTCACACGATTTTACCTGATTCATTATGGGGTTATGCTCTTTTGTCAGCCGCTCTAATACTTAACCGAAGTCCGTCTAAAGCTGTTGACAAGACTCCATATGAACTATGGAAGGGAACGGTCCCTAACTTGTCCTTTATACGGGTTTGGGGCTGCGAGGCTTATGTCAAGTGGAGACACGAGGATAAGATCGGCCCGCGATCGGTCAAGACATACTTTATAGGTTATCCTAAAGGAACGCTTGGTCATTACTTCTATTCGCCAACCGAACAACGTGTTTTTGTTGCGGCTAGTGCGACATTCTTAGAGAAGGAATTTCTCGAGAATGCAAAGAGTGATAGAACCTTCGACCTGTCGGAGGTTCCAGAACCAAATACCGAGCAACTATTGGAGGAACCTATTCCTTCAATCCCGGCTGCGGTTAACATTCCTGAGGAACCTAGGAGGTCGGGAAGAGTCTCTATTCCTCCGGACAGATACATTGGTATGGTCGAGGAACATGACATAGATGACATTCTACTCTTAACGAGTAGTGAACCCGCAACCTATAAAGGTGCCATGACAAGTTCTGACTCAAAGCTATGGCTTGAGGCCATGCAATCCGAGATGGACTCCATGTATGAGAACAACGTGTGGGATCTTGTTGACTTACCTGCTAAGGTTCGTCCCCTTCAATGCAAATGGCTTTACAAGATAAAGCATTCTGTGGAAGGTCACCAAGATATCTACAAAGCACGACTAGTTGCTAAAGGTTTCACCCAAGTGCCAGGTTTGCACTACGATGAAATTTTCGCACCCGTAGTTATGCTGCGTTCCATTCGGATTATCTTAGCGATTGCCGCTTTTCATGACTATGAAATTTGGCAAATGGACGTGAAAACCGCCTTCTTAAACGGTTTTTTGGAGGAAGAGTTGTACATGGTACAACCCGAAGGTTTCATCGATCCTGAACATCCTAAGAAAGTGTGCAAGCTTAAGCGTTCCATTTATGGACTTAAGCAAGCATCGAGGAGTTGGAATCATCGCTTCGACCAAGTGATAAAAGAAAATGGATTTACTCGATCGGTCGAGGAACCATGTTTATATATCAAGTCGAGTGGGAGCAAGATTGTTTTCCTAATATTGTATGTTGACGACATACTCCTGATTGGGAATGACATACCTCTCTTAACTTCGGTGAAAGTATGGTTGAAAAACCATTTCCAGATGAAAGATCTGGGAGAGGCACAGAGAATTCTAGGCATCCGTATCTATCGAGATAGATCACGACGGATGTTATCTCTCAGTCAGGAGTCTTATCTAGACAAAGTCCTAGAGAGATTCAGCATGACTAACTCCAAGAAGGGGTTCCTTCCTATGACTCCAGGGGTGCATTTGAGCAAGTCTCAGGCACCAGAGACACCGGAAGAGAAAGAGCGCATGTCACGGATTCCTTATGCTTCGGCAATAGGATCAATCATGTATGCCATGATATGCACACGTCCGGACGTGGCATATGCATTGAGTATGACAAGTCGATTCCAACAGCAACCAGGTGAACCACATTGGTTGGCTGTCAAGAACATTCTTAAGTACCTCCGGAGGACTAAAGATTGGGCATTGACTTATGGAGGCTCTCAAAAGCTATGCGCAACCGATTCTGTGCAGATGCTAGCTTCCAAACGGATCGAGATGACTCGAAATCTCGACCGGGATTCGTTTTTACTCTTAATGGCGCTGCATCACCGGAAGAGTTCAAAACAAATCATTACAGCAGATTCTACGACTGAGTCCGAGTACTATGCCGCGTCTGAAGCTACAAAGGAAGCGATATGGATGCGTCAATTCTTACATGGACTATCTGTAGTGCCTAGTTCGAATGACCCGATCACCATCTATTGCGACAATAGTGGAGCCATCTTCCAAGCTAAGGAGCCAAAGTCTAGCAACAAGTCTAGACATGTACAACGGAAAGCTCATCTAATCCGGGATTACGTGGAGCAAAAGGAAGTAGTGATAGAAAAGATTGCTACTGATGATAACATAGCAGATCCTCTCACTAAAGCATTACGACAAGATAAGCATGAAGGGCACGTAAATTCCATGGGAATCAAACGTGTTCCTGAGTTGTAGTACTTTTTATGGATTAGATTCATTCTCGTTTGTACTCTATACGACATCATCGTTTTGATATTTTATATATATATATTTTGTTTTTCATGTGGAATTGTACGACAATTTTGAACACCACAAAGTGAACTGAACAAACATTATATTTTTAGTCCTTAATTGCCCACATGAGCTGATAACTCTGGCAATTATTTTGTGACGTTGGTTGATGGTGGGTTCAATGAGCCATAAGTCAACCGGTTGACTGACCAATCACAGAGGCGAGTTATACGGATATCTCGTAGGACACCATTGTGACATCGACGTGGAGTCCTAAATGTTTTATAACATTCGCTGCCCGGTCGTGGATAGGACTGCCATGGTGATCCTAAGAGTCGATTCTTTTGACTATCGACTGTCTCTTGAGACTAAGGCATTTTGGGTGACTTTGGTTTCTTTCTCACGGTCATCCGTAACAGGGGGCCAAGTAGATTTTTTCTTGGTCATTTCATGTTGTGCTTAGATCGGAAGGAGTCGAGTTGAAGGAAATATTCAGCCTTTATCGTGTACTCGATATTTCTCGGGGCCACTCGAGGAGTCAGAATCGAAATGCATGGCCATGCTCGGATACGGATTCGTTTTATCAGTTAAGTTACTCTCTAGTCGGGGAAACCACTCTAGATACAGATCGATTGTAAAATACGACCTTTGTGGATCCAGATCTGCAAATTGTTTTACATTGAGTGGGAGAAATTTTAAATGAATATGAGAATCGGTTATCGCACATACACTTGTTCGGACAAGTGGGATTTTGTTGGAGCTTGTGTCCTCCAGTAAGTGCGGATAACGTCATTGCACATACACTTGTACGGACAAGTGGGAGCTTGTTGGGGTTAGTGTCCTTAACAGTTAGTGCAAGGACTCATAAACCTCTAAAAGGATCAAAGGGCATACTTTTGGTATTATTATCAGTTGATCCACGTTTATCAATAACGGTTGGCTTGCTAGATAAGTTTGACGTTATTGTCATACAGATGGCGGTGATCAACTGGTCCCTAAAAGTCACACCTATAGGATACGTTCGAGAGATGTGACGGTATGAAAATACTGTCATGTAGATGCCAAAATTGACTAACCAGTTAGTCCGAGTTATTTGACTAGTAATTAGTCAAATATGTGATGTTGAGATATTATATTTAATACGGATTAAATATCATGGGCTAAGGCGAATTAACCAGTTAATTCGTAAAATTAAATATAAACGATTTATATTTAATTAAATGTATATTGAATATAATTATACAATACTGTTTTGTCGGACACGAATTAATAATTCAGCTAACCCGTATTATTAGCTGATGCCTTAATTGCCGATAACCGATAACAGTTTATGATCAAACCGCGTCATATACATTTGGAATTTAATGAACCGGACCACGAGTTAAAACCAAGAGGAAGTGGAAGCCCACTTCCCTTGTGTGGGTCTCGGTTTTGCCGAGTGAGAGGGATCAAAAGGGAGAGCTTCTCCTCCCTTCTGATCTAATCATTATTTGAAACAAGAATTAGGGTTTTGAAGAGTATTCTCCTCTGAAAAACCTGAGATCTCTCATCTCGAAAGAAAAACACACATCAGTTCTCCCAATATTGCAAAGCAATCGGAGAACACCATCTAGCACAAGGGCATATCTCGGACAAGGTCTTGGGTGCAACAATTAGGAGGGAATCTGGTTTGATTTCTGTTCTTTACGCCGTGCATCAAAGGACCTGAGGTTGATTTCTATACATTAATCATTTCATTATGTTTTTCGTTTTATAACTATAAATTGCATGTTTAAATTTACGTTATAGTCCTGCAATTAAAGGGTAGTATACGGATATTAACCCACACAGGAATCAACCGTCACTACGATTCGTCACGAAAAACGCAATCCTGACGGATTTTCCGTCACTATAGGCATTCCTGACGGACTACTGACTACTAATCCGTCGCACGTACTCTTAATCTAATGTGATATAGATGTCCAATTGTTTACAGTACTATATCATTGTAACAAAGATTTAAGACTATGGCTAATCGTTCTTGTTAACTTGTTAGTATGAGTAAGTAAAGTTTCTTACTTACTAGCAAGCACTTATAGACAATTAAGAAGAATAAGGAGTTTACTTTTCGAATGTGCAAAGAGAAGATTGAATTTCAATTGTGTACATGAAGTCGAGTCTGCCAAAACCATATGAACATCATGCCCAAAGAAGAATCGGATGTTGAGCAACCTGGGGAAACATAATATATAATTTAATAAACAAGAACAAGGAAAAAAAAAGGCATATGTATGCCGGCAGACAATTAACATTGAACCTCAATTCCTACCAAAAAGCAGGGCAGGCCCCATCACCAAACCTGATCATAATCCGACGAAAATACGTCCTTCCATAACTTAAGAAATGAAACGAACTATAATTGACCATGAACAAAATACTTGATTACTACACCTCTCAATTCTTCAATAAAATCCCTTGTTCTTACATTATTAGATCTCTACCAAGACCAAACGTAAATATAACGACTTTCATAAGGCCATCGATGACAGGATCACAATTTCACATATAAAGTGGCAAAAAAACACGATTCCAAAGAAAAAAATCCACATCCAACAACCCAATTGAAAAAAGTTTGGAACATTAATAAATTAACAACACCATACATATATATTACGAAAATTCAAGCAAATCAAGACCAATCTCAACATTAAACGATGAAGGAAACGATAAATGCAATGAATATACTCGAATTTAAATAAGTGTTAGAGTTAACGCAAAATGAAGAAAAATAGAAAGGAATCTAAAATTGAATATAGCGAGAGGAAAGCTAGGGTTTATACCAGAGGTAGAATGTCGGAAGTTACGATGATGTAGTGTTCCTATATTGAAAGAAAAGAAAAAAGACAGAAAAGCAAATGGGGCGGAGGACTTGATGGCGGCGGCGGCGATGGGCAGACAGAGGTGACGACGTCTTTGGAAAGAAGAGGGAAAAGAAGAAAAAGGAAAGAAGAAAAGGGAGAGGAGGGTTACCGGAGTCTTTGGTGGAGGCGGCGGGCGTGGTGGCCGGGCGGGGACAAGTGTTGGAAGTGGTGCTCGGGTTTGGGCGTTAGGGTTTGTAAGTGAGAGTGAGGTTGAAACTGATTTGGGGATTAAAGTGAGAACTGTCTTTTTTTTTCTTTATGTTCTTAAAAATTATGACGGATATTCCGTCAGACGTCAGTCCCTATATGAAGTCATATCTGATAGAATATTCGTCAGCAAATATAAATTCCTGACGGAATATCCGACATAATTTATAACTACTGACGGAAAATCCGTCATAAATGCGTCACTTATTATGGCGCCAAGGCCAATATTCAACGCGCCATTTATTTATGACGGAAAATCCGTCAGGAGCACACTACCGACGGAAATTCCGTCACAATACCGTCAGTTTTCCTTATTATCTGACGGCTTGGTTTTTCCGTCAGTTTTTCCGTCAGTTTTCCGTGTTTTTTTTGTAGTGATCATGTGATCGCACTATTGTTGAGGACACATTTCCCAACAAGACGAACTACAGAGGACGAAGGAAGAAGAAAGGAAGCAGGAACTGTGGCAGCCTCACGAAGAGGCGCAGTAGGAACTGCGCTCCTTCAAAGAGGCGCAGCAGTTGCTGCGTCCTTTCTCGACGGTTTGTCTTCTGGAAATCCGTAAAAAGAGGTTTTAAAGCACGGTTTTATAAATCGGTTTTAACAAGGTGTTTTCGACATAAACCTTATATTAGTGATGATAGAAAAGTAAATAACAATAAATAAAAGAGAGATTTACACCCTCAGACTTACATGTTTGACGAAACGAGATGAACTAAGTTATCGATTAGTGATGCTCGACTCGAATGTAGACGAAAGTGCCCTCGTAAGAGGAAAACGATTAGATTAATTAAGTTGATTGATGTGGAGTTGGTCAAATTGGTCGGTCATGCAAACGAGGCTGGTACTCAGAAGGATCCGAGCTTACGTGGTCAAATGTTCAAGCACGTAGACGCCAAAAAGTAAGAACAAAGGTGTAGAATGCAAAGGGAGAAGAGAAGGGCGGACACTTGCGTGAGAAATATGAGGAGCGAAGGCTCCTATTTATACTAATCACGTGAAGGAATTAGTGTTTCGGAGAGACTTTGGAAGTGAATCTCGGAAAGATATGAAAAAGATACGAAAAATACGCAGAAAATGACCTGGGAAGAGGCGCAGCAGTAACTGCGTCTCTTGGAAGAGGCGCACCACCTGCTGCGTCTGTTCCCAAGTGGTTTCCTCCTGCGGAAGAAAGATTTCCGTGTTTAAGTTATAGAAGGACGGAATAATTGGTTTTCCTTAATATTTTGTATGAATATTACGGGAAATTGTTTACCAAAGAATAAAGATTGTGAAATATTTATAAAATATGGAATAGAAATATCCGGAACATTCCAGAACATTCCGACTCGGGATTTTACGGTTATCAGAAAATAAAGACGATTTTAGGCCCGGACTCCAAATGTACTCTAATTACCGTCAAAACGACCGTATCGGCACGTAGATGATAACTAAGAGGTAGACATTAGTGTTTGAGCAATCACTTGACGATAAACTTACGAACTGTCACAAATCGTTCGGCGTACCAAACATACGGCCCAATCATCACCGGGTGGTTTGCGAGAGGTGCAGAAATGAGGTATCTACAGAGCCCCCACTTTGACTGAGGATTGGACAGGGTGAAAGTCAAAGTATAGCCATCAGGTCAATTGAAGATTACAACCTGACGACTATGGCGACGCGAGGGGGCTCAAGGGGTCTGAGCCAAGGACCTGTCGTCGGGAACATTTTAGAGTCTGTCGACTATCGGGGAGGGTCATTTAAAGTCCATTAGACTATGTAAGGAGGCTCGCCAGCCATAAGAAGAGATCATACCTGAGACTTCTGGACTAAACGGGACTGAAGGCGCTTCGGCAAAACTCTTTGGGTTCTGAATATAACTTGGTGTCTGAAAATACGAAGGCTTATTCCTGAAAAGGGGGTATCTGAATGATATGAGGAAACGATGATTCTGAGGAAAGACAGCAGGACACAGTCGGGAACTGCTGGGAGAAATTTGCTTGTGTTCATCTTCAAACAAACTTCGGAAGAATTCGGGGTCGATGTTGATCTCCATGTCTCGAGAGGAAGTGACTGTCAGTCGTGGACTCTCGTTGGGGAACATAATCGGGAACTAATCTCCATGTCTCGAGAGGGAAAGTCTATCCGCTTACTCTCGTTGGGGAATATAATGAAGGCGTGTCGAAACACCTGTGAAGGAATATCTCTTTGATTCGGTCAAATGTCTTTTGACTATCATCATCCCACATGGTGTGATCCGTTTTCTTGAGCTTCTTAAAGATATGCTCACAAATCATGGTGAGTTTCGATATGAATCGACTTATATATTGCACTTTTCCTAGGAATCCTCTAACTTCTTTATCAGTTTGAGGTTGATGCATTTCGATCAGAGCCTTGATCTTGGAAGGGTCTATTTCTATACCTCGTTGGCTAACGGCATATCCCAGGAGTTTGCCAGATGTTACTCCGAATGTGCACTTCTGAGGATTGAGCCTCATATTGTACTTTCGTAGCCTTGCGAAAAATTTGCGAAGGTTCGCAATATGCCTTTCTCTATCCTTGGACTTGACAATCATGTCGTCTACGTATACCTCAACTTCTTTGTGCATCATGTCATGTAAGAGTGTAGTTGCGGTGCGTTGATATGTAGCTCCGGCGTTGATTAACCCAAACGGCATTACCGTACAGGTACTATGTTGGCTACCCAGTCAGAATACTCGGAAACTTAGATGAACCCGGCTTTGAATTGTTTGTCAACTTCTTCCTTAATCTTGAGAGCCCATTCCGTTCTCATTCGGCGAAGCTTCTGTTTTACAGGCTTGAAACCTGGCTTAATCGGAATTCTATGCTCGGCGATATCCCTGTCGATCCCTGGCATGTCTTTGTAGGACCATGCGAAAATGTCTTTGAACTCGTTTAGGAGGTCTATGAAATCGGCCCTTTCGGTAGAGCTCAAGGTAGTCCCTATCCTAAGTTCTTGGGGTTCTAGTTCGGTTCCTACATTGATGGGTTCGGTGTCCTCTATTATTGGTCCCCCTTCCCCTTCCTGTAGTATTTATTTGGCTACGTAGGGAGGTATTTCAATTGAATCTGGGTCTTGGTCATCCTCAATATCATCGTAAACAAAATTGCACTCAAGATAACACAAAGAGTAAGCAGAACCTGATTTATTCATATTAAAGTTTGAGAAAAGTTGAAACAAAGAAGCCATCTGATCTGTGGTCAGCGCCGGTAAAGGGACAGTGGTTGGGACATTTCCCGAACTACTGTTACTACTCGAGGCTAAGCTAGGAGAAACAAAGGGAATGGGGATGATGATAGGAGGAGACTCCTTAGTGACTTCTCTAGACTCTGACTCCGACTTCGACTTCGACTCGAATTCATCGTCTTCTGGTTCTTCTTTGAACATCTCTCCTTCTCCAGTGGTGAGCTTGAAGAGTTTTCATTGATTGTTGGTCCACTTGATTGATTTTCTCCATCCTTTCTGTTGATTCGCGTTTGTTTCTGTGATTAACGCGCTAGGGTTGAAGTGATCGTCTTGAAGTATTATGGTAATGATCTCATCCTGCGCGGCTCTAACAAATCGATCCTCTCCAAACAATAGACTAACAGCTTGTTCGTCTAAGCAAGGTGCTTGACGGGCTTTGACGGTAGGAACCGTTTCTGGAGGGATGAAGTAGCAATCGTGAAAGATCTCGATTCCGGCTAGCTTCCTCTCGAGATAATGCCAAGGTTCGGGAAATCCGTGAAAGAGTTCTAGGCTTCCTTCCTTAACGAAGTATCCGTTTAGGGTTGGGAGATAGGGTCGCATTTGGACTCCTACGTACTTACGGTTTTGAACTTGAGCAAGCATCTCGAGAACTTCCTCTTTAGTGAGTTTGTACCCTAGTCCAAGTGGTATCCTTTTTTAGTTGCCTTCCTTGTATGGTGCAAAGGTGTTTCTTTGGATGGGGTTTAAAGGCATTCCAGGGAAGTATCCCTGGGCTTTGAGTATGTGGTTGACCACTAAGTTTGAGTAGGGATCGTAGTATAAGGGTGCCAATTCACTTTCTATGATGCTTATGCTTTGGAAGCCCCCAAGCTCATATATTGGATCCACAAGGACTTGATTGTTCGACTTCTTTTCGATTATTGCCTTGATGGGTGACGAAGTGATCGTCACCACTTTGCCATTTAGTGGGATTTTGATCTTTTGATGAAGGGTGGATGTCACCGCTTTGGAAGCGTGGATCCAAGGTCTTCCTAGAAGTATGTTGAAGGAAGCTTCAATGTCCACTATTTGGAAGTTAACCTTTCGCTCAATTGGCCCTGTGGCAATGGTTAGGTTTGTAACACCCCCTCATACCAAGGTGCCTTACCAGGACCACCCTGCCATGAAAGTGCGTTACCAACTCGGTTTCCCGAGGTTAGTATATACCAAAGCGTCTGAATTGAGCATTATTATTAAAGTAATGTGAAATGCAAAGTTTACAAGATCCAAAACCAAATACTGTCTAACGAAATACAACTTCAAAGTCTTAACATTAAAAGAAAACTCGCTAAGACTCAGACGGTGATGCTATGACTCGGGGTGGCAAATCTCCCAAGATAATCTCCAAGCTCTCACTAGAAAAACCTGTCAAGCCTGCTCACCATCCCCGAATGGATCACCGCAGATTCCACAAACAACAACGGGGTCAGTATTATGCAACGAATAAGACAAACAAATGCAATAATCGTCTGATCATCACCAACTCCCAATCATCCAAGCTCACATAGTAACCGACTACACACCAAAGTGTGTAGCCCTGCCAGATTACCCATCGCAACAGGTAATCCTCGCCGCCAGTGGGTGACCGCAGCCGATCCCACCTAGTCCAGCTCCTCAACGAGCGACAACGATCCCTGTCCCTTAATGTGCACATCCCCTCCCGTGGCGGGTTCCACGGAGGGCGAACTAGGGTGTGAAGCCACTCCCGCAAGTGACTCCACCACAATCACAAACACACTGTCACCACATCTCCACATCAACACCGCCCCAACAACAACCATACTCCGATGATCAGGAGACAACAAATAACACAAAACAATCATGTCTTAAACAATGAACAGTAAACTGAGTAGGGAAAACCCTACCTTAGCAATAAACAGCAGTATGCAACACGAACAATCAAAAAGGCTCCTCTACGAAGTCTTCTCCTATACAATGATCATGCAACACGATTACACTTTATACAATTCCCAAAATCTTCTTCTCATATAAATGTACAGTAACTCACAACAGTACAAATAATCATGAAGATAGAACTTACCAACAGTGCAACGAGAACTTATACGCAAGAACCACGATGATTATCCACACAATGACGCTACGAAATGCTTAAGAAAAGGATTAGGGAATGATTTGGGTGTGATTAGGTTAACGTAGAAATGATAAAGCTTTTGAAATGATTTAAGAAACTGACGCGGTTGTATAAAATACCCTAAACATTCCCTAATCAAACCGTCGAAATAACACTCCGCCAAACCGGACACTCGGTCGAGTAAGTGCATACTCGGCCGAGTGTCCAATACTCGGTCGAGTATTCACTATACTCGGCCGAGTATTCCTCGGCAGAACCAAAATAACACGCACCCAGAGCACTACTCGGCCGAGTAGGCTCTACTCGGTCGAGTAGTCACCAAGGAGAATCCGTAGTGTTACAATCTTCCCTCCTAAAAAGAACTTCGTCCCGAAGTTCACACTCTACTACACAAGCAAGCACAACACTACGTCACAAGACTATAACAATTACATGAGACAACTCCAAGGAACTATACAAGCATCACAACAAGTTACCCCAAACTCATCTCCCGACTCGAAACAAACAAAGAAAAACAAAACAAAACACCATCGCGACCATCTCCTACCCCCCTAAAAAGACAACGGTTACGTCCCCGTAACCAAACATACCTGATCAAAAAGGTTAGGAAAACATTCTCGCATAGCTTCCTCAGGTTCCCATGTGGCTTCCTCCACATTATGATTAGACCAAAGGACCTTTAGTAAGACCGTCTCACCATTCCGGGTCTTACGAAACTTGCGATCAAGAATCTCCTTAGGAATCTCGGCATAGGACAAGGATTCATCAAGTTCGATGTTCTCCATCTCGAGGATATGCGACGGATCACTCACATACTTCCGGAGTTGAGATACATGAAAAACATTGTGCACTCTATCCAAAGCTGGTGGTAAAGCTAACCTGTAGGCTACCTCGCCAACACGGTCCAAAATTTCATAAGGACCTATAAACTTTTGGCTTAGCTTACCCTTTTTCCCAAACCTCATAACACCTCGCATGGGTGACACTTTCAAAAGAACCTTGTCACCTACGGCAAACTCAATGTCCCTGCGGTGTAAGTCGGCATAGCTCTTCTGGCGATCTTGAGCTGCTCTCATCTTTTGGCGAATCAACTGGATTTGCTCAACCACATCTTGAACCAATTGTGGCCCTAAAACCACTGCCTCGGAACTATCATCCCAACAAACTGGACTTCGGCATTTTCGGCCATACAAAGCTTCAAAAGGTTCCATCCCAATGCTTGTATGATAACTATTATTGTATGAAAACTCGATTAAATCAAGTCTGTCTTCCCAACTGCCCCCAAAGTCCATAACACATGCCCTTAGCATGTCTTCTAAGGTCTTGATGGTCCGTTCTGTCTGACCATCGGTTGCTTGGATGAAAAGTCAGTACTCATTTTCAACGTTGTACCCATCAACTCTTGCAGTTCTTGCCAAAACTTTGATATGAACCTCGCATCACGATCAGAAACGATATCTTTCGGGATACCATGTAACCGCACCACATGCTTTCTGTAACCCAATGCCAGCTGCATCTTAGACCAAGTATCCTTCATGGGAACGAAATGGGCTGACTTGGTCAACCGATCCACAATCACCCAAATCATGTTGTTACCTTGTTGTGACCTAGGTAACCCCACAATAAAGTCCATGGAGATCGACTCCCACTTCCACTCGGGCACTGTCAAAGACTGAATCTTACCTTGGGGTCTCCTTTGTTCACCTTTGACCCTTTGGCAGGTCAAACATCTAGCCACAAACTCAACTACATCCCTCTTTATGTTCGGCCACCAAAAAGTCTTCTTAAGGTCTCTGTAAAGCTTGTCACCACCCGGGTGAACTGAATAAGGAGTGGAATGAGCCTCTGACAAGATCATTCTCCTTAACTCTGCATCGTCAGGAACACACCATCTCCCATCAAAACGAACACTCCCATCTGGATGTATAGAGAACCTGGAAGCTGCTCCACTCTCTACCTTAGACTTCCACTCCTGAATCTTAGGATCAAGCTCTTGCTTACTTTTGATGTTTTCATACAACTCTGGCTCGATCGTCAAATCCCCGATGGTATTCCCTTCTCGAATCATAAAGATCCCCAAGCTAGACATCTCATCTCTCAACTTCAGCAAGGACATAGCTGTACATAGCAAATGAACGCTCTTCCTACTCAATGCATCTGCGACCACATTAGCTTTACCCTCGTGATAGATGATCTCCATATCATAATCTCCAATCAGCTCCATCCACCGCCTCTGTCGCATGTTAAGCTCCTTCTGAGTGTAGATATACTTTAGACTCTTATGATCAGAGAACACCTTAAAAGTTGCGCCATAAAGGCAAAGGCCTCCAAATCTTAAGAGCGAACACAATCGCACCCGCTCCGGATCATGAGTAGGGTAGTTCTCCTCATATTGCTTCAACTGCCTCGAAGCATAAGCTATCACTCTCCCTCCCTGCATCAAGACACAACCAAGACCGTTCTTTGAAGCGTCGGTATAGACCTCAAAGTTCTCATAACCCTCTGGCAAGGCTAGGATAGGAGCTGTGGTCAAGCGTTCCTTTAAGGTCTGAAACGCCGTTTCACAACTCTCATCCCAAACGAATCTAACTTCCTTCGTCATCAAGGATGTCATAGGCCGCGCTATGGTAGAGAAATCTTTCACAAATCTCCTGTAGTAGCCGGCAAGGCCTAAGAAACTCCGAATCTCAAGAACATTCTTCTGGCGATTCCCACTTGGTAACGGCCTCAATCTTACTAGGATCCACAGATACCCCCTTCTTAGATATTACATGGCCCGGAAAAGCCACTTCCTCTAACCAACTCACACTTGGATAACTTGGCATAGAGCCGATTTTCTCTCAAAGTCTCGAGAACTATCCTCAAGTGCTCTTCGTGCTCTTCCTTAGTCTTAGAATAAACTAGGATATCGTCGATTAAAACAACCACAAACCTATCCAAAAACGGTGTGAAGATCCGGTTCATCAAATCCATAAAAGGCTGCGCCGGCGCATTGGTCAACCCAAAAGGCATCACCACGTACTCGTAGTGACCATAACGAGATCGGAATGTTGTTTTAGGAATATCCTCATCCGCTATCCTCACCGATGATACCCCGACCTCAGATCAATCTTAGAGAACACACCCGCTCCACTTAGCTGATCGAACAAATCGTCAATCCTTGGCAACGGATACTTATTCTTCACCGTAACCCGATTGAGCTCTCTGTAATCAATGCACAGCCTCATACTCCCATCTTTCTTCTTTACAAAAAGAACTGGATCTCCCCACGGCGACACACTAGGCCTGATATAACCCTTGCCTAACAACTCATGTATCTGCTTCTTCAACTCAGCCAACTCTTTAGGTGCCATACGATAAGGTGCTTTAGATATAGGACCCGTTCCCTGCTTAAGCTCCACGCTGAAATCGACATCCCTCTTGGGAGGCAAACTCGGTATTTCCTCGGAAAGACATCTTCGAATTCTTTCACCACGAAAATTTCGAAGGCATCGGCGGCTCTACTCGGTGATCTCTCACATGGCAAAGAATTAAGGGACACTTCTTCCTTAAACATGACTTTAAGGTCATAACTACTATAAACCTACACTTAGGCTTTACCACAAACCCTCTATAGGATACCCTAACACCCTTGGGACCCTTTAAAGACACTCTCTTTTGTCTACAATCTATCCTGGCATCATACTTACCTAGCCAATCCATCCCGACAATCACCTCAAACCCATCCTTAGGAAACTCTAACAGGTCTACTGGTAAATCTACCCCTCCAATCACCATAGATATACCCTTATATAACTTGAGACACGACACAGACTCCCCCGAAGGTATGAACACATCATATTTTACAACCTCAAACTTTCCCAAACCCATAGACACAGCATGACTTTTAGACACAAAAGAATGTGTAGCCCCGGAATCAAACAAAACAAAGGACGGTACATTATTAACAAGAAAGGTACCGGTAACTACATGAGCATCATCTTGTGCTTCCTGCTTGTCCATCATGAAGAGTTTTCCACTATTTTTCTGTCCTCCACCCTGAATGAAGCATTGGAGGTACTTGGCTTAGCTGCCGAATCCTGGGTGACACTGTTATTCTGGCGCTGATAAGATCCACCACCACTGCGGTTGTAACCGCCCTGGTTACCCTGTCCACCTCTGTTGCCCCATGAACCTCCCGGTCGGTTGCTAGCAAAACTCTGAGTCGGCCCCTGAGAGAAATTTCCTGATCGAGCTCCTGAACCATTGCCGGGCTTGTAGCTCGTGCATTCCCGCCTTTGTGGCCTATCCCACCACAAATTGAAACACGTAAGGTTGGTGTTGTCACTTACCGACCTCCATTCTTTCCCCCACCACGAGAACCTCCAGAGAAACCAACTCCACTAGAAAAAGCCTTAGCATGGTTGAAATTCCCTTTCTTGTTGGTTGGGCGATTGTTGTTCCCGCTATCGGCCTTCCTCTTTTCTCGTAGCCCTCTCCTCGATCTCCCTTGAGAGATCCACCATTCTCTCGGCTTGACCCGCTCTCGAGATACACTTCCTTGAGGTCGTAGCAACCCCACCGCAGCATACGACTCACGATCTTAGCAGATAAACCCCTCTCAAAACGGAGAGCCAAACCTCTTTGCCCGAGCTGCATATCCTCCACATAACGAGATAGCTCCAAAAATCGATGATAGTAATCGGTGATCGTCATCTCCTCGATCATGGTGAAGGAATCAAAGTCGGATCTCATCTTGTGTCGGATATGCTCCGGCACAAATCGCTCTCTCATAGCACTCTTCAACCTGGACACGGAATAGCCCCTTCCGCCTGGTAGTAAGCTCTAGCATCATCCTTGACGTTCTGCCACCAAACTGCAGCTTCTCCTCTTAGGTAGTACACTACCTGCTCAACAATCATGTCCTCGGGGCACTTAACCATTTCCATGAGAGCTTCAATCTCACGGTGCCACTTCTCGAGCGACTTTGGTTCACCTACCCCGTCATATGTGGGAGGGTGGAAACGAGCAATGTTGATGCTAAGCTGGGTTGCATCCATCGTCTTCTCGTTCCCTTTTCCCACATTTTTGAGAGCTTCAAGGAGAGCCTCTTGTTGCTCAATCATGCGAGCAACCTCATCAAGAGTCATCTCTGAAGCTTGGATCTACGCGGGAGTTCTTTTGGGCGGCATTTTGAGCTGATAAGAATGAAAGAAACGTAAACACATGCTCAAAATTTAACACTCTTCCGCCATAAGAACACTCAGCCGAGTATACATCATACTCGGTCGAGTAAAGCTAACTCGGTCGAGTATCCTCCCAGATACTCGGTCGAGTATCGACTCCAGAGACAAACGTCAAAACACAAAAACAACACTCGGTCGAGTGTAACAACACTCGGCCGAGTGAACTCTACTCGGTCGAGTATACATTCATACTCGGTCGAGTTATCACAAACAGTAGCGACTGCTACTTTCCATCAAACAACACTCGGTCGAGTTATCGGCTACTCGGCCGAGTACTCCATACTCGGTCGAGTACCTGCCCTGCTCGGCCGAGTTACGCTATAAACAGGTTTACAGATTACGATTCCCCTATCATGCTCACTATTCCCGCAGAAAATACGTAAGGACTTAAAAACCATGTTATAATCACGTCGGATGCAATACATATATCAAAACTTTAATACCGAATTGTAACCATATCAGCATCCAATTTGCACATATACTAAATCCAACATTGAAATCACAACCCGTTTCATCGACCACTCCTCCCATCACAACAATTAAGAACTTCAAAGACACATATATGCAACTATCGACTTTTACTAACATGCATCTTCACATACGTGCACATACAAAGCCTAGTTCTCATCACACTCCCCCATGTTACCGGCTCGAGTAAGTAAGGGCCAATGTGCGACTCCGGGACGTCTCCCGAGTCTTTGCGGTAGCTCCAAACAACTCTCCCCGGGTTCATTTTATTTAGACTCCCTAAGTTCATTACATTCATTTGTTTAGGTGCCGGAATCTTCGGCTCTGATACCACTTTGTAACACCCCCTCATACCAAGGTGCCTTACCAGGACCACCCTGCCATGAAAGTGCGTTACCAACTCGGTTTCCCGAGGTTAGTATATACCAAAGCGTCTGAATTGAGCATTATTATTAAAGTAATGTGAAATGCAAAGTTTACAAGATCCAAAACCAAATACTGTCTAACGAAATACAACTTCAAAGTCTTAACATTAAAAGAAAACTCGCTAAGACTCAGACGGTGATGCTATGACTCGTGGTGGCAAATCTCCCAAGATAATCCCTAAGCTCTCACTAGCAAAACCTGTCAAGCCTGCTCACCATCCCCGAATGGATCACCGCAGATTCCACAAACAACAACGGGGTCAGTATTATGCAACGAATAAGACAAACAAATGCAATAATCGTCTGATCATCACCAACTCCCAATCATCCAAGCTCACATAGTAACCGACTACACACCAAAGTGTGTAGCCCTGCCAGATTACCCATCGCAACAGGTAATCCTCGCCGCCAGTGGGTGACCGCAGCCGATCCCACCTAGTCCAGCTCCTCAACGAGCGACAACGATCCCTGTCCCTTAATGTGCATATCCCCTCCCGTGGCGGGTTCCACGGAGGGCGAACTAGGGTGTGAAGCCACTCCCGCAAGTGACTTCACCACAATCACAAACACACTGTCACCACATCTCCACATCAACACCGCCCCAACAACAACCATACTCCGATGATCAGGAGACAACAAATAACACAAAACAATCATGTCTTAAACAATGAACAGTAAACTGAGTAGGGAAAACCCTACCTTAGCAATAAACAGCAGTATGCAATACGAACAATCAAAAAGGCTCCTCTACGAAGTCTTCTCCTATACAATGATCATGCAACACGATTACACTTTATATAATTCCCAAAATCTTCTTCTCATATAAATGTACAAAGAACTCACAACAAAGACAAATAATCATGAAGATAGAACTTACCAACAGTGCAACGAGAACTTATACGCAAGAACCACGACGATTATCCATACAATGACGCTACGAAATGCTTAAGAAAAGGATTAGGGAATGATTTGGGTGTGATTAGGTTAACGTAGAAATGATAAAGCTTTTGAAATGATTTAAGAAACTGACGCGGTTGTATAAAATACCCTAAACATTCCCTAATCAAACAGTCGAAATAATACTCCGCCAAACCGGACACTCGGTCGAGTAAGTGCATACTCGGCCGAGTGTCCAATACTCGGTCGAGTATTCACTATACTCGGCCGAGTATTCCTCGGCAGAACCAAAATAACACGCACCCAGAGCACTACTCGGCCGAGTAGGCTCTACTCGGTCGAGTAGTCACCAAGGAGAATCCGTAGTGTTACAAGGTTAACGAGTCCTACGACCTTTCGTCGTGTACCATCATATGCGCGAACACCTTGATTGGTAGGGGTCCAATACGACTCTTTCATGCCTAATTTGTATGCCGTTTTGAGGGGTATGACGTTGACCGCGGAGCCATCATCTACCAAGGTCATTGGCACGTTCTTCTTTAGACAAATGACAGTGATGTAAAGAGCCAAGTTGTGACTAGCGCCAAAAGGTGGCAAATCTTCGTCTGAGAAAGTAATAGGATTACCTAGCTTCGGTGATTCTTGGAAGACCAAGTTGACTACATCTTCGGGTGTAGAGTTATGTGCTACATTTAGTTTGGCTAAGGCTTGCAGTAAAGCTTGGCGATGTGGGAATGAGCTTGCTACCAATTGCCAGACTGAAAGATCAGCCTTTGTCTTCTGTAATTGCTTGAGCAAATGATCAGTGGAGTCATCCTCGTTATCATTTGGCGTGACAACGTTAGTTGGACCATTTTGAGTAGTGCTTTGATATGGACGCCCCGAACGAGTTAGGTGGTCCACATCTTGGTCTTCACCATTTTGGACTATTTCTTTGACTAGGGAGTTTTCAATGAGATACTCGTCCTCATCATCATCGGCCCATACACCGTTGATTGTAGCTAGTTCTCTCATTCTCATGATTTCGTCTTCTAATCGTGTGATTTGGTCGACTAGTTTATCAACCACGGCGACTATTTCTTGCATAGTAGCATTTTGAGAGAAGATTAGTGGCACATGCTCCTTAGGTGTTGCGTTGGGATCATGTAAGGTTGTCACCACATTTTCTAATTCCCAAACTTGTCTATCCACACTCCTTGCCCATGTGATGAAGTCGGAAATGGTAGGAGAGATAGTAGAGTAGAACCCTTCATTCTCGATCGCGTGGATCTCATCTTCAATTGGAGAAATGAGGTGTGAACAATCTAAGGTAGATTCTTCACTTGTGATCACTAGAATCCCAAGAGGGTTCTGAGTGTTGTTAGGCTTACCTCCCGGCGGTATTGGTAGTCGGCCATCTTCAATCATGTCTTGAAGCACATTTTTCAATTTGTAGCATTTTTCTGTGTCATGCCCCTTTCCCCTATGGTATTCACAGTACGAGTTCTCGTCCCAAAATTTGGATTTCTTTTCGGGTTCGGGAGTAGGTCCTATGGGTTGGAGTTTGCCTTGCTTCATTAACCTTTTAAGAGCGTTGGAGTAATTATCCCCAAGGTTTGTGAATTTCCTTGGTGGGGTACTTTTCTTGGATGGCTCAAGAAGGTTAACTTCATCGGTCTTGCTAGTGGAACCGTATGAACGACTTGTTGAGCCTTGGTATCCTCGACCTACTGTTTTGGACAAGAACCCTTTACGGATGTCATCTTCAATCCTTGTTCCTAGTACGGTTAAATCCTTGAAAGTTTTGATGTTTTGGTATCTCAAATGATTGGCATAGATGGGTTTGAGATTATCCACGAACTTCTCCACAAGAGTAGCCTCATCCGGGCGTTCAACTAGTTGGGTACTAGTATTCCTCCACCTACTTAGGAAGTCGGTGAATCCTTCTTTGTCATTTTGGGTAAGAACCTCTAGAGTGCGCATGTTAACTTGGATCTCGGCATTATCCGCATATTGCTTAGCAAACTCGATCGCGGCATCTTCCCAAGTAGCGATCTTCTTGTGTTCTAAAGAGTAGAACCATTGCTTTGGGATGGTGTCAAGAGACGAAGGAAAGATCCTTAAGAACATCTCGGGTTTGATGCCTTTGATAGACATATAATCCTTGAAGGCACAGATGTGGTTCAAAGGGTTCTCGTGCCCCTTGAATTTAGGGATATCCGTCATATTGAAGTTGGTTGGCAATTTGGAATTGACGGCCTCATACTTGCGGTTGTTCTCCCTATAAATGTCATCCCCTTTAAGTTACATCAATTGCTCCTCTAAGTATTGGAGTCTTTTCTCAGCTACAGTCATTCCCATGAGAGGATTTTCGTCCTTGGATTCACTCGCGAAGTCACCTACTACTTCACTTTCGTGAGGAGGCAACCTCCCCTCTACGGCATAGATCCGGCCCTCGATGGTGTCAAGGAGATCATACACTTGATCTTGGGTAACTTGGATTTGAGCTAGTGCGGCTAGGATTCGATCATTACCATCTTGAAGTTGGTTGAGGTTCGCGTCACTGGTTCAAGGCATCTTGAAATCTGGATAAGAGATCGATGACGAATCAAAACACGATCGACCATTCTAAGACACTTGCAAAGAGAAGAAATGTTTTGACTCTTGAAGTGGGTGTGTGCCACTTGTGTTGAGTGAGCTTTAAAGAAAAGACAAAGTTTTAAAAATGTGTATCCTAGTCAACTATAGTGTAGTTGTAGGAGTGGACACGAAGTGAGGTTTTGAAATGGGCTTGGGCCCGAATTTTGACTCGACAAACGGACAGAGTTTTGACTGGGTTTTGCGCTAATCAAAGGCCTTCTCTTTTTTTTTCGAAATTTCTGTTTAAAAAAGGGTTTTGATTTTTACAAAAATCGTCATGGTTTCATTTAGAAATGGTGATCACGTAAGGTACAAACATATATACAGACATTATAACAGGATGCTGAGTGCATTTAAAAGGGTTTTGGTTTAAAGGGTGGGTTGCCATACCGAACAATCAAACCCGGGGTCTGTGGAGAGGCTCGTACCAAACAAGAGTAAGGCCGATTCCTAGGCCATTTCCTCAAGTAGTGAAGGTCCTTGATACAAACAAGAGTAAGCATCATGGTATGGATGACGTCAATCGATATCCATCCTTAGGCCCAAATAAGAATTAAGACCGTTTAGACGGGACGATTGGTCGAATGGGTTGGGTTGGGCCTAGGAAGGCCGAATGAAACGGTCTAGGAAGACCGAGTTATGAAAACCGACAATTGTCTTGTACAAATTATTCCCTAACCTTGTTCAAGTTTCACCCATGGCTACACGTAAGTGTATTATCCCCGGCGGAGTCGCCAAACTGTGGACAACGGGGCCCACAGGGGCGCTTGGGAGGAGAGAATAAGAGTTTGCATTTGTTGGAGTCGCCACCAATTTTTATGGGAAATTGGAACCGTTCGAATACCTCGTGCCATGTCAAGACACAAAGTGGAGACATGAACACTAAGCAATCGTTACCCTTAGCATTCTATGTCTTGAATGACTCTCGTGGATGTCAATGAACATGGATGTTAACAGAGATCTGGAGTAAGGGGTGAGGGTACGTATTAGGAAGCTCTTTTGATCGAACACCTAATCCCGCCCGCCTCGATAGCGGCCTCTACTAATGATTAGGGACATCATCTATACTTGATATATTGTCAATTATATGCATGCAATGCAACATCCAAGTTTTAATCCTAACATGCGAGAATTAACTAAGTCGGTAGACAATTAATTTAGCATACAATTGGGTCGAAGTAGGATTTAATGCTCAATTACATGTGAAAACACGTAAATAAATCATACAAATGCGATAAATAATAGAAAATTAGAATTATTACAATAATTACATCGGGTTTCATTGATTTATGTCGAAAATACCTTTAAAACGGATAATTTGAGAAAAAGAATAAAAGAATGAATTAACGAACAGAATTGACGAACAGATCAGATCAGTGGGTGATAATACGAGTAATAGTTAATTATAAGTAAGCTAATTAAACTAGGTCAAGCAACAACGGAGTTCAGAGACAGAATTCAACCTGGAACAGGCGCAGCAGGACTGCGCCCTTTGGAAGAGGCGCAGCAGTTGCTGCGTCTGTTCCAAGGGTGAGTTCTGGCTGTGAAGCCGGAACTGCAAATCGTTAATGCAAATTGGTGATTTTAATGGATAATTAATATATTTACTTGGATGGAAGTGATTAATAGGTTATTTACTTGTGATTAAAGGTCGTAAAAGCAATAAAACATGGATAAGATGGATTAAAGACGGATTATTTACATGAATGAACGATTGATTAGTGACATAGGTGAACAAAATAGGCTAAACACGATAAATTAACGACAAATTAATGACGAATGCGACAAAAGACGGATGAAGATATATCTGTAGGGAAATATCCGTAAAATTCCCTTATAATTAAGGATTATAACGCAAATTTAACATGTGAATAAAGGTCATAAACGAAAAACAAGAGAAAAACGATAAAGAACAAGAATCAACCTCGGGTCCTTGTGCAATTCGGCCTAATGAACAGAAATCAATATAGATTTCCTCCTAATCGTTGCACCCAAGACCGTCTGAGACTATGCCCCTTGTGCTAGAAATTACTCTCTAATTGCCTTGCAATATTGAGAGAGTTTTTGTGAGGTTTTCGATGTGAGGTCTAGGTTTCAGAGAGAATGCCTCCAAAAACCTATTTTTTGTGCAAATGAATGAATTAGGTCAAAAAGGAGAGAAGCTCACCTTTTTGTTCCTCTTTGGTTCGGCCGTGAGGTTCATTAAGGAGGGAGTGGGCTTTCCACTTTCTCCTTATTTTAACTCGTGGTCCGAATCAAAATGCTAAAATGTATATGACGGGTTTTTAATTATAAATCGTCATCCGTCATCGGATATTAAAACATCGACTAGTAACATGAATTAGTCGATATATTAATACATGTCCGATAATGACAATATTGTATAATTAATTAAGTTCAATATACATTAATTAAATATAATCGTTTATATTCAATTTATGAATTAACTGCTTAATTCACTTTAGCCATTATTATTTAATCCGTATTAAATAATTATCTCAACATCGCGTTTGACTAATTATTAGTCAATAACTCCGACTAACTGCTTAGTCATATTAGGCATCAACATGACTGTATTTTCATACTGTCACATCTCTCAAACGTATCTTATAGGTGTGACTTTTAGGGACCATTTGATCACCGCCATCTGCATGACAATAACGTCAAACTTATCTAGCAAGCCAACCGTTATTGATAAACGTGGACCAACTGATAATAATACAAAAGTATGCCCTTTGATCCTTTTAGAGATTTATATGTCATTGCACTAGCTGTGTAGGACACCAGCCCCAACAAACTCCCACTTGTCCGTACAAGTGTACGTGCAATAACGTTATCCGCACTAACTGGAGGACACCGGCTCCAACAAACTCTCACTTGTCCGTACAAGTGTATGTGCGATAACCGATTCTCATATCCATTTAAAATTTCTCCCACTCAATGTAAAACAATTTGCAGATCCGTATCCGCACTCAGTCGTATTTTACAATCGATCTGTATCAAGAGTGGTTTCCCCGACTAGAGAGTAACTTAACTGATAAAAACGAATCCGTATTCGAGCATGGCCATGCATTTCGATTCTGACTCCTCGAGTGGCCCCGAGAAATATCGAGTACCTGATAAAGGCTGAATATTTCCTTCAACTCGACTCCTGCCGATCTAAGCACGGATGAAATGACCCAGAAACAATCTACTTGGCCCCCTGTTACGGATGACCGTGAGAAAGAAACCAAAGTCACCCAAAATCTGCCTTAGTCTCAAGAGACAGTCGATAGTCAAAAGAATCGACTCTTAGGATCACCATGGAGGTCCTATCCACGACCTGGCACCGAATGTTATAAAACATTTAGGACTCCACATCGTTGTCACAATTGTGTCCTACGAGATATCCGTATAACTCGCCTCTGTGATTGGTCAGTCAATCGTTTGACTTATGGCTCGTTGAACCCACCATCAACCAACGTCACAAAATAATTGCCAGAGTTATCAGCTCACGTGGGCAATTAAGGACCAAAATATAATGTTTGTTCAGTTCACTTTGTGGTGTTCAAAAATTGTCGTACAATTCCACATGAAAAACAAAATATATAAATATCAAAACGATGATGTCGTATAGAGTACACAAGAAAATGAATCTAATCCATAAAAGAGTACTACAACTCAGGAACACGTTTAATTCCCATGAAATTAACATGCCCTTCATGCTTATCTTGTCGTAATGGTTTAGTGAGAGGATCTGCTATATTATCATCTGTAGCAATCTTTTCTATCACTACCTCCTTTTGCTCCACGTAATCTCGGATTAGATGAGCTTTCCGTTGTACATGTCTAGACTTGTTGCTAGACTTAGGCTCCTTAGCTTGGAAGATGGCACCTCTATTGTCGCAATAGATGGTGATCGGGTCATTCGAACTAGGCACTACAGATAGTCCTTGTAAGAATTGACGCATCCATATCGCTTCCTTTGCAGCTTCAGACGCGGCATAGTACTCGGACTCAGTCGTAGAATCTGCTGTAACACTTTGTTTGGAACTCTTCCAGTGATCTGCAGCGCCATTAAGAGTAAAAACGAATCCAGACTGAGATTTCGAGTCATCTCGATCCGTTTGGAAGCTAGCATCTGCGTAACCGGTTGCGCATAGCTTTTGTTCGCCTCCATAAGTCAATGCCCAATCTTTAGTCCTCCGTAGGTACTTAAGAATGTTCTTGACAGCCATCCAATGTGACTCACCTGGATGCTGTTGGAATCGACTCGTCATACTCAATGCATATGCCACGTCCGGACGTGTGCATATCATGGAATACATGATTGATCCTATAGCCGAGGCATAAGGAATCCATGTCATGCGCTCTTTCTCTTCCGGTGTCTCTGGTGCCTGAGACTTGCTCAAATGCACCCCTGGAGCCATATGAAGAAACCCCTTTTTGGAGTTAGTCATGCTGAATCTCTCTAGTATCTTGTCTATATAAGACTCCTGACTGAGAGATAACATCCGACGTGATCTATCTTGATAGATACGGATGCCCAAAATTCTTTGTGCCTCACCCAGATCTTTCATCTGGAAATGGTTTTTCAACCATACTTTTACCGAAGTTAAGAGAGGTATGTCATTCCCAATTAGGAGTATGTCATCAACATACAATATTAGGAAGACAATCTTGCTCCCACTCGACTTGATATATAGACATGGTTCCTCGACCGATCGAGTAAATCCATTTTCTTTAATCACTTGGTCGAAACGATGATTCTAACTCCGCTTGCTTAAGTCCATAGATGGAACGCTTAAGCTTGCACACTTTCTTAGGATGTTCTGGATTGATGAAACCTTCGAGTTGTACCATGTACAACTCCTCCTCCAAATAACCGTTTAAGAAGGCGGTTTTCACATCCATCTGCCAAATTTCATTGTCATGAAAAGCGGCAATTGCTAAGATAATCCGAATGGAACGCAGCATGACTACGGGTGCAAAAATTTCATTGTAGTGCAGACCTGGCACTTGGGTGAAACCTTTAGCAACTAGTCGTGCTTTATAGATATCTTGTTAACCTTCCACAGAATGCTTTATCTTGTAAAGCCATTTGCATTGAAGGGGACGAACCTTAGCAGGTAAGTCAACAAGATCCCATACGTTGTTCTCATACATGGAGTCCATCTCAGATTGCATGGCCTCACGCCATAGCTTTGAGTCGGAACTAGTCATGGAACCTTTATAGGTTGCGGGTTCACTACTCGTTAAGAGCAGAATGTCATCTATGTCATGTTCCTCGACCATACCAATGTATCTGTCCGGAGGAATAGAGACTCTACCCGACCTCCTAGGTTCCTCAGGAATACTAACCGCAGCCGGGATTGAAGGAACTGGTTCCTCCAATGGTTGCTCGGTATTTGGTTCTGGAACCTCCGACAGCTCGAAGGTTCTATTACTCTTCGCGTTCTCGAGAAATTCCTTCTCTAAGAATGTCGCACTAGCCGCAACAAATACACGTTGTTCGGTTGGCGAATAGAAGTAATGACCAAATGTTCCTTTAGGATAACCTATAAAGTATGTCTTGACCGATCGTGGGCCGAGCTTATCCTCGTGTCTCCACTTGACATAAGCCTCGCAGCCCCAAACCCGTATAAAGGACAAGTTAGGGACCGTTCCCTTCCATAGTTCATATGGAGTCTTGTCTACAGCTTTAGACGGACTTCGGTTAAGTATTAGAGCAAATGTGACGAAGAAGAGCATAACCCCACAATGAGTCAGGCAACACGGTGTGACTCATCATGGATCAAACCATATCAAGTAGTGTTCGATTTCTCCGTTCGGACACACCATTCAACTGAGGTGTTCCAGGTGGAGTTAACTGTAAGGCAATCCCACAGTCCTTAAGGTGTTGATCAAACTCGTGAGAAAGATACTCGCCACCACGGTGCGATCGTAGTGTTTTAATCTTTCTACCCGATTGGTTCATGCCCGATTCTCGGTATTCTTTGAATTTCTCAAAGGACTCACTTTTATGCTTCATTAAGTAGACATAGCCATATCTACTTAAATCGTCCGTGAAAGTGATGAAATACCTATAGCCTTCTCGTGCGGTGATTGACATAGGTCCACATACATCCGTGTGTATGAGTCCTAATAGGTCGGCGGCCAGCATTTCCAACACCTTTGAAGGAAATTCGAGTCATCTTGCCAATGAGACATGATTCACACGTGCCAAATGATTGAAAATCAAAGGCCGAGATAGCTCCATTCTGTATGAGCTGTTTAACGCGTTTCTCATTAATGTGTCCCATACGGCAGTGCCATAGATACGTTTGATCTTTGTCACCAACCTTTAACTTCTTATTCATTACGTGCAATATTTCGGTGGTCTGATCTAAAACATAAATTCCATTCATGGAGACTGCCTTGCCATAAATCATATCGTGTAATGAGAAAATGCAAGTATTATTCTCTATTACAAATGAAAAACCAAGTTTGTCAAGTGCGGCGAAATAATGTTTTTGGATAGACTGGGTAGATAATAGCAGTTATATAAAAATAACTCAAATCCGCTAGGAAGCTGGATCACATATGTTCCCCTTGAGACGGCAGCCACTCGTGCTCCATTCCCGACACGCAGGTCCACCTCACCCTTTACGAGGGGTTCGATGTTTCGGAGGCCCTGCACATGATTGCACAAATGAGAACCACAACCAGTATCTAGTACCCAAGTTCCGTAACTTGCGTGGTTAATCTCAATCATATGAATAAAAGAAGAAGAAGAAGAAGAAGACATACCAACAGGATTAACGCGACCTACTTTTATGTCCTCATGGTATACAGGACATGTACGCCTCCAATGCCCAATCTTGTGGCAATGATGGCATTCCATGTTACCGGTCTTGCTCTTTGTCGCGCCTGATGAGGTGCTCGACTCACCAGGCCCACTCTTACCTGATCCCGACTTCTTAAACTTCGGTTTACCTCTTTGCTAGGTCTGCCTGAGCTTTGCCCTTACCCTTGCCCTTGTTTGACACAACGAGAACATCCTGTTTCAGGCTCCCACTAAACTTCATGTCCTTCTCGGTGCATGCGAGAAGGGAGTGTAGTGCATGAGGACTTTTCTTCAAATCATTCATATAGTAATTGGCTCTAAAGAGCGCAAAACCATCGTGGAGTGAATGAAGCATGCGTTCAATCACGATGTTCTCACTGATCTTACAATCAAGTGCCTCCAATTTCTCGACATTCTCAATCATGCTGAGAATGTGTAGGCTAACCGGTTGGCCCTTTTGGAGTTTCGCCTCAAAGAAGCGACAGGTATGCTCATAGGTCACGATTCTCGGTGCTTTCGAGATTTCCTTAGTGAGCGTGGTGAAAATCTTGTTCGCACCTTGGGCTATGAAGCGTTTCTGCAAATTGGATTCCATTGCAAAAATGAGTACGTTTTTAATCGCACCCGCTTCCATGGCGAAATCGCTATACGTGGCGACCTCGTTAGCTCCAGCCGTGGGGCCTGGGTTTGGCGGGATGGGCTCAGTCAGATATCTGAGCTTCCCGTCAGCAATGGCAGCATTCCGTAATGCCGCCTCCCAGTCCGCGAAGTTTGATCCATCATTCTTCAGTCGAGTAGACTGATTCATCTGATTCATGAAGATCCGAAGCCAGGACTCATGGTCCAATGTGGCACTTGGCATTGGGTAGTTCATACGGCCAGCCATTTTGTTATTAGCAGTTTAATTGATCGTGATCTACACTGAAAAAGAAAGGAAAAACAAAACGAAATAAGCAACTCATCGTGGTGATTTAAGTCTATTTAAAATTCATTTTAATGTGTAGACTCATTGCACTTGTATAATCGATCTTGTTGGGGTTGGTGTCCTTAACAGTTAGTGCAAGGACTTATAAACCTCTAAAAGGATCAAAGGGCATACTTTGGTATTATTATCAGTTGATCCACGTTTATCAATAACGGTTGGCTTGCTAGATAAGTTTGACGTTATTGTCATACGGATGGCGGTGATCAATCGTCCCTAAAAGTCACACCTATAGGATACGTTCGAGAGATGTGACAAGATGAAAATACTTGTCATGTAGATGCCAAAATTGACTAACCAGTTAGTCCGAGTTATTTGACTAAGTAATTAGTCAAATATGTGATGTTGAGATATTATATTTAATACGGATTAAATATCATGGGCTAAGGCGAATTAACCAGTTAATTCGTAAAATTAAATATACGTGATTTATATTTAATTAAATGTATATTAAAATAAATTATACAATACTGTTTTGTCGGACACGTATTAATAATTCAGCTAACTCGTATTATTAGCTGATGCCTTAATTTCCGATAACCGATAACAGTTTATAATATAAACCCGTCATATACATTTTAGCGATTTTGCGAACCAGACCATGAGCCAAGACTAAAAGGAAGTGGAAGCCCACTTCCCTAGGTAGCCCATGGCCGGCCGAGTGAGAGGGAACAAAAGGGAGGGTTTCTCCTCCCTTCTAACCTAATCAAAACATTTGTAAAAAAAAAACTAGGGTTTCGAGAGAGCATTTTTCTCTGTAGAAACCGAGATCTCACATCTCAAGCAAAACACACATCAGTTCTCCCTATATTGCAAGGCAATCGGAGAACACTGTTCTAGCACAAGGGCATATCTCGGACAAGGTCTTGGGTGCAACAATTAGGAGGGAATCTCATTTGATTTCTGTTCTTTACGCCGCACTATAAGGACCCGAGGTTGATTCTAATTCCTTATCGTTTCCATATTGTTTTTATCGTTTTATGACTATAAATTGCATGTATAAATTTACGTTATAGTCCTGCAATTAAAGGGTAGTATACGGATATTAACCCACAAGTGGTATCAGAGCGAGGCCACGTAAATTTTTCTATGTGTTTTTCATAAAACGATTTTGAAACGGTTGTTTTTGTCTCAAAAACCGTGCGGCATCAACCAATTTTTCTCACGGCAGAATTTTTTTTTTATTTGGTTGTTGCGTTTTTGAAACCGTGTCATGTCTATACACGGTTCACAAGTTTTGTCTATTGCATATTGTTATTTTACCCGATCATTATAGCAATATGCTCATGTTTTGCAATTTATAGAATTGATTTTAATCGCTTTTGATCTAAATTGCATTTGTTTTGTTTTTAACAAATTGTTTCACGAGGGTTTTGGATTTTCCAGAAATTTTGCACTCGATCGACCATGTTTTTAATCGATCGAGTGGCCTTTCAGTATAATTTTTGCTCGATCGAGTCCCCGCTTTGTACTCGATCGACCACATGTCAAAATTTTTTTTGCTCGATCGAGTCCTTGCTTTGTACTCGATCGACCGCTTCAAAACCCCTCGGCTCGATCGAGTTGTCCTCGTACTCGATCGAGTAGTTTTGCTGATATAGGTACTCGATCGACCTCCGGTTTAGTCGATCGAGCACCTCTGATTAGTATACCTCTCGATCGACTTGCAGTTCATCGATCGAGCCCTCTGTCCTCGATCGAGCACTCGTGTCCCTGGATCGAGGGATTTAAATCTTTAACAGACTTTGAAAATTTGTTTCTTTTGATTTAAATTTTCTTTTGGCTTCAATATGTACTTTATCCGGATATAGTACACTCGCTATGATTGTGAAACGGTTCACACACGTACCATTAAGTTATTTTAAATTATATTTAAAGTAACGGATTATAATAGATTAAAATTAAATGATAGAAGCGGTTTTATCACACGAATTTTAATCATTAAAAGGTGGTTTGGATAAATTTAACATAATTACGGAATTATGTCACGAATGAATTTGTTTTTAGTTGATGCATTTTTATTTATCGTTAATTTATGAATGCCGTGAATGCCTTTTAATTACGTATTTAATTATTACAAGCGGTTGTAACTTAGTGTGGCCTTAGTAGAACGTGTTACCGTAATGATGGAACACGGTCTTGGTTGTATTTTGAGATCTTGTATCTCCGTTTTGGATTTTTCACTTGTAATTACAGTTTTAATTAGAATGTAAATAGGTTTATATTTTGTAATTTTAATTGTAATTTTTGAGAAGACCAAAGATGGAGACCGGATGCTCACTCCCGCTACTTGGATCAAGATGGAACATCAAGACAAGCTTTTCGGGTCCAACGGTGGATTCCAAAGTTGTATTATGTTCTTATACTAGGATAGGCCACACTAGGAAAATTTTATTTACGTTTTTGCATTCCTTCATTTATTTTTCGCAACGATAATTTGCATCATATTCCGCCTAAAACCAAACCACCTAATTATTGCATGAAAAACCGACACATATAGAGGTCACGAGTTAGTTTTCATTGGCATTCTCTTGTCACACGTTTTAAGCCATCATCCAAATAAATTCATTCACGACAGACGCTAGTTATTCGTTCACTTAAAATGAATTATAATTTTGATTGATGGGATCTTCCTCGTATAAACCAAAATTGAGAACGGTCTTTATAGGTCAAACTCCAATGAGTCCCTTCTTCGTCGGTAGGCATACTATGACCCCTTCTACGTCGGGTAAGTTGGAACCGATTGACCTATTTTATCTCAACACTATGGTCACTCGTACGATCCTGTGATCATGGTGGACTATAAGATAGGATTTACAGAAATCTATCGACCAAGAGTTCTTCCGGAAGAATTAGCTAAACAGTTGGCTTATCAATTTACTGAAATTGAGTCTTGGGATCACTTGTATCTTTCTTGAGGGAGATCAATTATGCAAGTGCGAGAGTCTACATGTTTAAAATGAATTTTAAAATAGACTTAAATCACCTCGATGAGTTGCTTATTTCGTTTTGTTTTTCTTTCTTTTTCAGTGTAGATCACGTTTTAAATCGCTAAACATCAAATGGCTGGTTCAAGTGATAACCCAATGCCAAGTGCCACATTGGACCGTGAGTCCTGGCTTAGGATCTTCATGAGTCAGATGAATCAGTCCACTCGACTGAAGAATGACGGATCCAACTTCGCGGACTGGGAGGCAGCATTACGGAATGCTGCCGCTGCTGACGGAAAGCTCAGATATCTGCTTGAGCCCATGCCGTTAAACCCAGGTCCCACGGCTGGAATTAACGAAATCAACAAGTATAATGATTTCGCTTTAGAAGTCAAAAGCGGTAAAGAACGTACTTATTTTTGCAATGGAACCCAATTTGCGAGAAACGCTTCATAGCCCAAGGTGCAAACAAGATTTTCACCACGCTCACTAAGGAATTCTCGAAAGCACCGAGAATCGTGACCTATGAGCATACCACTCGCTTCTTTGATGCGAAACTCCGAAAGGGCCAACCGGTTAGCCCACACATTCTCAAAGATAATTGAGAATGTCGAGAAGCTGGAGACCTTTAACTGTAACATCAGCGAGAACATTGTTATCGACCGCATGCTTCACTCACTCCACGATGGTTTTTCGCAATTTAGAGCGAATTACTATATGAATGATTTGAAGAAAACTCCCCATGAACTGCACTCCCTCCTCGTACAGACCGAGAAGGACATGAAGTGCGTGGGAGCTCAAACAGGATGTTCTCGTTGTGTCAAACAAAGGGAAAGGTAAGGGCAAAGCTCCGGCAAACCTAACAATGAGGTAAGGCGAAGTTCAAGAAGTCGGGTTCGGGGAAGAGTGGTCCTGGTGAGGCGAGCAACTCATCGGGCATGACAAAGAGCAAGAGTGAAAACATGGAATGCCATCATTGCCACAAGACTGGGCATTGGAGACGCACATGTCCTGTTTATCATGAGGACTTAAAGGCAGGTCGTGTTAAACCTGTTGGTATGTCTTCTCTCTCTTCTACTTTTATTCATATGATTGAGATTAACCACGCAAGTTACGGAACTTGGGTACTTGATACTGGTTGTGGTTCTCATCTGTGTAATCATGTGCAGGGGCTCCGAAACATCGAACCCCTCGTAAAGGGTGAGGTGGACCTGCGTGTTGGGAATGGAGCAAGAGTAGCTGCCATCTCCAAGGGGACATATGTGATCCAGCTTCCTAGCGGATTTGAGTTATCATTATATGATTGCTATTATGTACCCAGTCTTTCTAAAAACATTATTTCTGTTTCTGCGCTTGATAAACTTGGTTTTTCATTTGTAATAGAGAATAATTCTTGCATTTTCTCATTACACAATATGATTTATGGCAAGGCAGTCTCCATGAATGGAATTTATGTTTTAGATCAGACCAACGAAATATTACACGTAATGAATAAAAAGTTAAAGGTTGGTGACAAAGATCAAACGTATCTATGGCACTGCCGTATGGGACACATTAATGAGAAACGCGTAAAACACTCATCAAACATGGAGCTATCTCGGCCTTTGATTTTCAATCATTTGGCACGTGTGAATCATGTCTCATCGGTAAGATGACTCGGATTTCCTTCAAAGGTGTTGGAATGCGCGCTGCCGACCTATTAGGGCTCATACACACGGATGTATGTGGTCCTATGTCAATCACCGCACGAGAAGGCTATAGGTATTTCATCACTTTCACGGACGATTTGAGTAGATATGGCTATGTCTACTTAATGAAGCACAAAAGTGAATCCTTTGAGAAATTCAAGGAATACCAAAATAGGGTACGAACCCGTTGGGTAGAAAGATAATAACACTGCGTTCGGATCGTGGTGGCGAGTATCTTTCTCACGAGTTTGATCAACACCGAAGGACTGTGGGATTGCCCTACGCTTAACTCCACCGGAACACCTCGGTTGAATGGTGTGTCCGAACGGAGAAATCGAACACTACTTGATATGGTTCGATCCATGATGAGTCACACGGTTTTACCCGATTCATTATGGGGTTATGCTCTTATGTCGGCCGCTCTAATACTTAACAAAGTCCGTCTAAATCTGTTGACAAGACTCCATATGAACTATGGAAGGGAACGGTCCCTAACTTGTCCTTTATACGGGTTTGGGGCTGCGAGGCTTATGTCAAGTGGAGACCTGAAGATAAGCTCGGCCCGCGATCGGTCAAGACATACTTTATAGGTTATCCTAAAGGAACACGTGGTCATTACTTCTATTCGCCAACCGAACAACGTGTTTTTGTCGCGGCTAGTGCGACATTCTTAGAGAAGGAATTTCTCGAGAATGCAAAGAGTGATAGAACCATCGACCTGTCGGAGATTCCAGAACCAAATACCGAGCAACTATTGGAGGAACCTATTCCTTCAATCCCGGCTGCGGTTAACATTCCTGAGGAACCTAGGAGGTCGGGTAGAGTCTCTATTCCTCCGGACAGATACATCGGTATGGTCGAGGAACATGACATAGATGACGTTCTACTCTTAACGAGTAGTGAACCCGCAACCTATAAAGGTGCCATGACAAGTTCTGACTCAAAGCTATGGCTTGAGGCCATGCAATCCGAGATGGACTCCATGTATGAGAACAACGTGTGGGATCTTGTTGACTTACCTGCTAAGGTTCGTCCCCTTCAATGCAAATGGCTTTACAAGATAAAGCATTCTGTGGAAGGTCAACAAGATATCTACAAAGCACGACTAGTTGCTAAAGGTTTCACCCAAGTGCCAGGTTTGCACTACGATGAGATTTTTGCACCCGTAGTTATCTTTGCGTTCCATTCGGATTATCTTAGCGATCGCCGCTTTTCATGACTATGAAATTTGGCAAATGGATGTGAAAACCGCCTTCTTAAACGGCTTTTTGGAGGAAGAGTTGTACATGGTACAACCCGAAGGTTTCATCGATCCTGAACATCCTAAGAAAGTGTGCAAGCTTAAGCGTTCCATTTATGGACTTAAGCAAGCATCAAGGAGTTGGAATCATCGCTTCGACCAAGTGATAAAAGAAAATGGATTTACTCGATCTGTCGAGGAACCATGTCTATATATCAAGTCGAGTGGGAGCAAGATTGTCTTCCTAATATTGTATGTTGACGACATACTCCTGATTGGGAATGACATACCTCTCTTAACTTCGGTGAAAGTATGGTTAAAGAACCATTTCCAGATGAAAGATCTGGGAGAGGCACAGAGAATTCTAGGCATCCGTATCTATCGAGATAGATCACGACGGATGTTATCTCTCAGTCAGGAGTCTTACATAGACAAAGTCCTAGAGAGATTCAGTATGACTAACTCCAAGAAGGGGTTCCTTCCTATGGCTCCAGGGGTGCATTTGAGCAAGTCTCAGGCACCAGAGACACCGGAAGAGAAAGAGCGCATGACACGGATTCCTTATGCTTCAGCTATAGGATCAATCATGTATGCCATGATATGCACACGTCCGGACGTGGCATATGCATTGAGTATGACAAGTCGATTCCAACAGCAACCAGGTGAACCACATTGGTTGGCTGTCAAGAACATTCTTAAGTACCTACGGAGGACTAAAGATTGGGCTTTGACTTATGGAGGCGAACAAAAGCTATGCGCAACCGGTTCGCAGATGCTAGCTTCCAAACGGATCGTGATGACTCGAAAATCTCAGTCAGGATTCGTTTTTACTCTTAATGGCGCCTGATCACCGGAAGAGTTCGAAACAAACTGTACTAGATTCTACGACCGAGTCCGAGTACTATGCCGCGTCTGAAGCAACAAAGGAAGCGATATGGATGCGTCAATTCTTACATGGGCTCTCTGTAGTGCCTAGTTCGAATGACCCGATCACCATCTATTGCGACAATAGTGGTGCCATCTTCCAAGCTAAGGAGCCAAAATCTAGCAACAAGTCTAGACATGTACAACGGAAAGCTCATCTAATCCGGGATTACGTGGAGCAAAAGACGAGTGATAGAAAAGATTGCTAGAGATGATAACATAGCAGATCCTCTCACTAAAGCATTACGACAAGATAAGCATGAAGGGCACGTAAATTCCATGGGAATCAAACGTGTTCCTGAGTTGTAGTACTCTTTTATGGATCAGATTCATTCTCCTTTGTACTCTATACGACATCATCGTTTTGATATTTTATATATATATATATATTTTGTTTTTTCATGTGGAATTGTACGACAATTTTGAACACCACAAAGTGAACTGAACAAACATCATATCTTGTTAGTCCTTAATTGCCCACATGAGCCGATAACTCGGAAATTATTCTCGTGACGTTGGTTGATGGTGGGTTCAACGAGCCATAAGTCAAAAGGTTGACTGACCAATCACAGAGGCGATTTATACGGATATTTCGTAGGACACAATTGTGACATCGACGTGGAGTCCTAAATGTTTTATAACATTCGTTGCCCGGTCGTGGATAGGACTTCCATAGTGATCCTAAGAGTCGATTCTTAGACTATCGACTGTCTCTTGAGACTACGGCAGATTTTGGGTGACTTTGGTTTCTTTCTCACGGTCATCCGTAACAGGGGGCCAAGTAGATTTTTTCTGGGTCATTTCATGCTGTGCTTAGATCGGAAGGAGTCGAGTTGAAGGAAATATTCAGCCTTTATCGTACTCGATATTTCTCGGGGCCACTCGAGGAGTCAGAATCGAAATGCATGGCCATGCTCGGATCTGATTCGTTTTATCACTTAAGTTACTCTCTAGTCGGGGAAACCACTCTAGATACAGATCGATTGTAAAATACGACCTTTGTGGATCCAGATCTGCAAATTGTTTTACATTGAGTGGGAGAAATTTTAAATGAATATGAGAATCGGTTATCGCACCTACACTTGTTCGGACAAGTGGGAGTTTGTTGGAGCTTGTGTCCTCCGGTTAGTGCGGATAACGTCATTGCACATACACTTGTACGGACAAGTGGGAGCTTGTTGGGGTTGGTGTCCTTAACGCTTAGTGCAAGGACTTATAAACCTCTAAAAGGATCAAAGGGCATACTTTGGTATTATTATCCGTTGATCCACGTTTATCAATAACGGTTGGCTTGCTAGATAAGTTTGACGTTATTGTCATACGGATGGCGGTGATCAACTGGTCCCTAAAAGTCACACCTATAGGATACGTTCGAGAGATGTGACAAGATGAAAATACTTGTCATGTAGATGCCAAAATTGACTAACCAGTTAGTCCGAGTTATTTGACTAAGTAATTAGTCAAATATGTGATGTTGAGATATTATATTTAATACGGATTAAATATCATGGGCTAAGGCGAATTAACCGGTTAATTCGTAAAATTAAATATACGTGATTTATATTTAATTAAATGTATATTAAAATAAATTATACAATACTTTTTTTTGTCGGACACGTATTAATAATTCAAATAACTCGTATTATTAGCCGATGCCTTAATTTCCGATAACCGATAACAGTTTATAATATAAACCCGTCATATACATTTTAGCGATTTTGCGAACTGACCATGAGCCAAGACTAAAAGGAAGTGGAAGCCCACTTCCCTAGGTAGCCCATGGCCGGCCGAGTGAGAGGGAACAAAAGGGAGGGTTTCTCCTCCCTTCTAACCTAATCAAAACATTTGTAAAAAAAAAACTAGGGTTTCGAGAGAGCATTTTTCTCTCAGAGAAACCGAGATCTCACATCTCAAGCAAAACACACATCGCTTTCTCCCTATATTGCAAGGCAATCGGAGAACACTGTTCTAGCACAAGGGCATATCTCGGACAAGGTCTTGGGTGCAACAATTAGGAGGGAATCTCATTTGATTTCTGTTCTTTACGCCGCACTATAAGGACCCGAGGTTGATTCTAATTCCTTATCGTTTCCATATTGTTTTTATCGTTTTATGACTATAAATTGCATGTATAAATTTACGTTATAGTCCTGCAATTAAAGGGTAGTATACGGATATTAACCCACAGATCTACCTCAAGAATTATACAAATGATCCCAAGACTCAATTTCTGTAAATTGATAAGCCAACTGTTTGGCTAGTTCTACCGTTAGAACTCTTGGTCGATAGATTTCCGTAAATCCTATCTATAGTCCACCATAATCACAGGATCGTACGAGTGACCACAATGTTGAGATAAAATACGTCAATCAGTTCCAACTTACCCGACGTAGAAGGGGTCATATTATGCCTACCGACGAAGAAGGGATTCATTGGAGTTTGACCTATAAAGACTATTCTCAATTTTTGTTTATACGAGGAAGATCCCATCAACTTAGTTTTAATTCATTTTAAGTGAACGAAAAACTAGCATTGCGTGAAAGAATTAATTTAGGTGATGGCTTATTTAAAACATGTGATATCTGTATATCAAAGAAAACTAACGCGTAACCTCTATATGAGTCAGTTTTCATGCAAATATTAGGTGGTTTGGTTTTAGGCGGAATATGATGCAAATTATCGTTACAAAAAAATAAAAGAATGCAAAACGTAAATAAAAGTCCTAGTGTGGCCTATCCTAGTAAAAAGAACATAATACAACTTTGGAATCCACCGTTGGACCCGAGAAGCTTGTCTTGATGTTCCATCTTTGTCCATGCAAATGAGTGAGCATCCGATCTCCATCTTTGGTCTTCTCAAAATTACAATTTAAAAATTACAAAATATAAACCTATTTACATTCTAAATTAAAAACTGTAATTACAAGGAAAAATCAAAACGGAGATGTGAGATCTCAAAATACAACCAAGACCGTGTTCCATCATTACGGTAACACGTTCTACTAAGGCCACACTAAGTTATAACCGTTTGTAAAATTAAATACGTAATTAAAAACATTCATGGCATTCAAAAGTAACGATAAATAAAAATGCATCAACTAAAATGAAATTTATTCGTGACATAATTCCGTAATTATGTTAAATTTATCCAAACCACCTTTTAACGATTAAAATTATGTGACAAAACCGCTTCTATCAACTTAATTTTAATTCATGATAATCCGTTACTTTAAATTGCTTTAAAATAACTAAATGGTACGTGAGTGAACCGTTTCACTATTAAGCGAGTGCATAAAATCCGTATTGTATGCATTTTATGGCCGAAAAAAAAATAAAACACGAAATTTTTTTTTTTTTCTTTTTCACGGCTGGACCGTGACAAAAACATCAAAAAAATTTATTTTTTTCAGCAGCTAATTGCCGAGACCATTGGCAAATAACAAACATAATCGATTTGACAAAAACATCAATTGTAATTTAGACCTAATTCGCATAAAATTAAATCTACAATTGATAAAACCTAAATATATTGCTATGAAGACTAACAATATGCAAAAACAAAACGAAAACAAAACATCGTCTGATCAGACGGGAACTGTTTGTCACGGTTTTCAATAAAAAAAACACAACCGTGTATACATGGCACGGTTTTCAAGGCAAAACAAGATCGTTTCAAATCGTTTTATGAAAATCACAATGAAAAATTTACGTGGCCTCGCTCTGATACCACTTGTAGGGAAATATCCGTAAAATTCCCTTATAATTAAGGATTATAACGCAAATTTAACATGTGAATAAAGGTCATAAACGAAAAACAAGAGAAAAACGATAAAGAACAAGAATCAACCTCGGGTCCTTGTGCAATTCGGCCTAATGAACAGAAATCAATATAGATTTCCTCCTAATCGTTGCACCCAAGACCGTCTGAGACTATGCCCCTTATGCTAGAAATTACTCTCTAATTGCCTTGCAATATTGAGAGAGTTTTTGTGAGGTTTTCGATGTGAGATCTAGGTTTCAGAGAGAATGCCTCCAAAAACCTAATTTTTGTGCAAATGAATGAATTAGGTCAAAAAGGAGAGAAGCTCACCTTTTTGTTCCTCTTTGGTTCGGCCGTGAGGTTCATTAAGGAGGGAGTGGGCTTTCCACTTTCTCCTTATTTTAACTCGTGGTCCGACTCAAAATTCTAAAATGTATATGACGGGTTTTTAATTATAAATCGTCATCCGTCATCGGATATTAAAACATCGACTAGTAACATGAATTAGTCGATATATTAATACATGTCCGATAATGACAATATTGTATAATTAATTAAGTTCAATATACATTAATTAAATATAACCGTTTATATTCAATTTACGAATTAATCGCTTAATTCACTTTAGCCATTATTATTTAATCCGTATTAAATAATTATCTCAACATCGCGTTTGACTAATTATTAGTCAATAACTCCGACTAACTCGCTTAGTCATATTAGGCATCAACATGACTCGTATTTTCATCTTGTCACATCTCTCAAACGTATCTTATAGGTGTGACTTTTAGGGACCAGTTGATCACCGCCATCAGTATGACAATAACGTCAAACTTATCTAGCAAGCCAACCGTTATTGATAAACGTGGACCAACTGATAATAATACAAAAGTATGCCCTTTGATCCTTTTAGAGATTTATATGTCATTGCACTAGATGTGTAGGACACCAGCCCCAACAAACTCCCACTTGTCCGTACAAGTGTACGTGCAATAACGTTATCCGCACTAACTGGAGGACACCGGCTCCAACAATATCAAAGATCGAATTCCAGAAACCCGATATGAACAAATCGAATTCCTACAATCCGGATTGAATCTAGTGACGAAAACCCGCAAATATGAGATTATAAGGGATTTAAGTCGGATTTAAGTGATGAATTATATGTATTAATGATGAAGAACAACATACAAGAAATTATTAGACTATTGTATCTAAGAATTAAAGAAAACAAACGAAACAAGCAAAGACAAACTACAGAGGACGAAGGAAGAAGAAAGGAAGCAGGAACTGCGGCAGCCTCATGAAGAGGCGCAGCAGGAACTGCGCTCCTTCAAAGAGGCGCAACAGTTGCTGCGTCCTTTCTCGATGGTTTGTCTTCTGGAAATCTGTAAAAACAGGTTTTAAAGCACAGTTTATAAATCGGTTTTAACAAGGTGTTTTCGACATAAACCTTACATTAGTGATGATACAAAAGTAAATAACAATAAATAAAAGAGAGATTTACACCCTCAGACTTACATGTTTGACTCGAATGTAGACGAAAGTGCCCTCGTAAGAGGAAAACGATTAGATTAATTAAGTTGATTGATGTGGAGTTGGTCAAATTGGTCGGTCATGCAAACGAGGCTGGTACTCAGAAGGATCCGAGCTTACGTGGTCGAATGTTCAAGCACATAGACGCCAAAAAGTAAGAACAAAGGTGTAGAATGCAAAGGGAGAAGAGAAGGGCGGACACTCGCGTGAGAAATATGAGGAGCGAAGGCTCCTATTTATACTAATCACGTGAAGGAATTAGGGTTTCGGAGAGACTTTGGAAGTGAATCTAGGAAAGATATGAAAAAGATACGAAAAATACGCTTAAAAGGACTTGGGAAGAGGCGCAGCAGTAACTGCGTCTCTTGGAAGAGGCGCACCACCTGCTGCGTCTGTTCCCAAGTGGTTTCCTCCTGCGGAAGAAAGATTTCCGTGTTTAAGTTATAGAAGGACGGAATAATTTGATTTTCCTTAATATTTTGTATGAATATTACGGGAAATTGTTTACCAAAGAATAAAGATTGTGAAATATTTATAAAATATGGAATAGAAATATCAGGAACATTCCAGAACATTCCGACTCGGGATTTTACGGTTATCAGAAAATGGAGACGGTTTTAGGCCCGGACTCCAAATGTACTCTAATTACTGTCAAAACGACCGTATTGGCACGTAGATGACAACTAAGAGGTAGACATTAGTGTTTGAGCAATCACTTGACGATAAACTTACGAACTGTCATAAATCGTTTCGCATACCAAACATGCGGCCCAATCATCACCGGGTGGTTTGCGAGAGGTGCAGAAATTAGGTATCTACAGAACAATCTGTTTTACATGACTTTTTCAAGTATACCTAGGTTGAATTTAAAGGTTACTATTCATTCTTTAGCTGTGTCTCGTTCCCGTTTCATTTCTGTTTTTATTTTCGTCTTGAACTTGAGCTGAAATGGCAGCTGGGTTTCAATTTGAAACCGTGGCAGGGGACCTTGTGAACCCTGTTTTTGGGACGGGTATGGTGGTCTGTCAGGACTGAACTTATACATGCCATGTACACTTCATTATCGTCTTGTGTATACCTGAAATTCTCGCATCAAAGTGCCTAGCTTTGACCGTGTTTTTATCACGGAATGTGGTGTAGTCTCACGACTGTTTGGCAGCAATGGGTAGTGTGTGCGAGTGGTTAATTGCAGGTGTTTATGGCTAAGTTTTGGCTGATTTTTGGGTTGTAATGGTGGCCAATTTCGGGCCTGTTTATGGTCTGTTTGTGGGACGAGATATAGGGTGGTTGTGGGTAGTCGAGTGATAGTTGTGTCGGGGCTGCTCATGGCTTAATTTTTGGGCAAGTCTGATGGCCTGGCAGTGGCCTGACAGCGGCCTGTCGTGGCTTGGCAGCGGCCTGGCAGTGGTCTGTCGTGGCCTGACAGTGGCCTAGCTAGTCACGGGTTTGAGGTTGTGAATGGTTGGTTGTGAAGTCGTGTTTGTGGCTGCCCAAATTGTTCCTTGAGTCGGGTTTGGTAGTTTGAGTGGCAAAAAATGTGTTTGTTTTTAATTACTTAAATCCCGTCTCATGCTTTATATATCTTAATTCGTTAAATATCGCTCATTCATATATTTTTCTCACATTAATCATAAAAGTGGAATTTTATTTTATTCAAGTCAAAATTCGATGAAATGTCTCACTTACCTATAATATGAATTTTTAATCCGTTCATTCTCATTTATTTATCGTATCTCAAATATGAGTGAATTATTCTACTTATTTAATTAAATTGAGTCATTTATAATTGGATGCTTGTTTTGCTTATTATAAATGGTTCATCTCCGTTTGTTTACATTTTTATTCAAGTGACAAATATTGAAGAAATGGGTTACTTATTCATATTCATGATTATGATTTGGCATGAAATATCTCCCTTGGATTATCATTGGTTCATTACGTGTAGTAGTCTCTTTCCAAGTTGATTCGTATCGCTTGGTTGAATCGTATTCTTATGATAATGCCTTTATACTATACCGTATTGTTTGACTTTTCTATACGCCTCTTTCGAACTGTCCTGCCGATTGTGGGTTTAGCTCATATTTTCCGCCTCTTTCGGACTGTTCTGCCGATTGTGGGTTCTCGATTTCCGATCTGTCTTCGAGTCTTGGATGCGGACTGTTCTGCCGCATGTCGAATCGGGGACCGTTCTGCCCCGAGAGTCTGGCCAGATTTAGACTAGAACTGGGTCTTGGGAGTACCATTGTCGTCCTACCAGGGGAATTATATATTGATATATGAGTAGTAAAGGTCTTGCTTGGTTATAGATATTGGTATTTATCTTTCAAGGTAAGAGTTATGCCTTGTGTTGTTTGTCTTGGTCCTATCGGATACTAGGGGTGAGCTATAAGACCTCTAGTTGCGATATGATCGTCGGGGTTGATGTTCCTATCCGTTCTTATGGTGAGATGCAAGTCATAAGTATGAATGTGACATTAGTAGCCACGTCCCGTGCAATGTTTGCTAAGTGGTTTTCCAAATAATGGCTACGATTTCTATTCTTGTAATATGCATTGGTTGACCCCTTACTTAACTGTTTCACATGATTCAGATTCTAATCTTATATCTATGATTGTAATTCCTCGAAATGCATGCCTTTGCATAAATGACCGTATTCTTATCTTTCATATTTATTAATTATTTCACATGAATAACGAGTCTCCAATTTGCTAATATTGATCTATCATATTCCATCTCATTTAATTGACATGTTTAAATATATAAACTTGATCATATCTTTTGTAAGTATATTACATGATTTATCTAATTGAGTTCTTTGTTGTGTTCATTTTGACATTTTGTGGCTGGGAGAACCTTGAATTACTCCCCACTGACTGTGGCGTTCATATTTACATGAATGACAGGTATTAGTTGGTGCATTCATGGGGTGAAGACATGTGTAAGCTAGCGAGCACTTTGGCCTAGTACTTGGTTTATTAGGATTGTTTAGACTCACCTTTTATTGTATTGTCATTCGAGGGATATATTTTCCCTCACCTTTGACTATCACGTTTGTATAATTTAATCTTTATTTCCGCATTCGTTATTTGTGTTTTAGATTTTTGTGAACCCGCGCTTTAAATTTTAAAAGTTTCAAAAATCTCTTATTTTCCGCTTGAATTTTATAAGTTATAATTTCCGCGTTATCGCGGGGTGTCACAGTTGGTATCAGAGCCTATGTTGCTCCCGACGCACACACGTGTACCCCAAATTTAAATTTGAACTTGACTTTGAATAATGAATGAGAGATGGGTAGAACTAAGGACCTAAGTTGGTAGTCTCATTGTGTATGCTTCGTGATAGGTTCTAACATGTTTGTTGATTGTCAATTTTTTTTTTGTATCCTTGGATCAATGACCGTGAGCTTACCCGCGTTGCGATCAAGACTTGGTGTCTATCGCCGAATATTGAAGATTTGTTCAAGTTTTGAAGAATGCTTTTTCTTCCTCGAAGATGTTCCTTATTCTTTGTGTATCTTGACTTATCCTTTACCTCTTGGTGCCTATCCTTCTTCTAAAATCTCTTTTCTTCTTCCTTGGAAGTTACTCTTGTACCTTCTCAACTTGTCCTTTGTTCATTGCTTACCCTCCCTTAACGCCTTTTGATAGTTCTCTTTGTTTTGTAGGATGTTAACCTTGGTTGGATGGCTCCCCTGACTACCACAGAGTTCCCCTTGTAGCTTGGGACAAAGTTACTTTGCCTAAAAAGGAGGGAGGTTTAGGGATAAAGAAAGCTGATGTCTGGAATATTGCCACTGTGGGAAAATTGGTTAATTGGATCTATTGCAAAGCTGATAGGCTATGGATTAAATGGATCAGTGATGTGTATATTAAAAATCAAGACTGGCATAACTACTCTCCCCCTGCTGATGCAACCTGGGTTTGGAAAAATGTCTGTAAAGTAAAAGAGAAGCTCAAGGATGGTTTTCATGACAACAAATGGATAATGAGCTCTAAAGGTTACTCTATTAAAGAGAGGTATGCTTGGCTTGCTCCTACTCACCCCTCTCTGAACTGGACTGATATAGTGTGGAATAGCTGGAATGTCCCTAAACACTCATTGACTACCTGGCTGAGAATGAATGAAGGCATGAATGTGAAGAGTAAATTGTTCAGGTTTGGCTGTTGCACAGATGACTGGTGTATATCTTGTGCCACGCACAACCGTAAAAATGGAGCATCTATTTACGAACTGTGTGTATGCTGTCAAAGTTCAGAACTGTTTGTTGCATTGGTTTGGAGGCAGCTTCCCAACAATAGACAGACTGAGTGCTGCTAACAGGAATACTCTGCAATGGAAGTTTAAGGTGGCCATGTTCAATGCTTACTGCTATGCTATCTGGTTCCAAAGAAACAATGTCAGGATCAATGCATGGCTAGTGAGACCTGAAGTTACTGCTGCCCGAATAGAGGATGACATTAAGAGGAGGGTTAAAATGAAATGTAAGGCTATTGTAGATCAGTCTGAGCTACTTTGGTTGCAAAATATGATGTTGGTTTAATATGCTTCTAGTAGGATTTGATCCTCGAACCTCATGTAATTATTTTTTGATATGATATATAATATACTCACATTACACCAAAAAAAAAATAACCTTGGTTGGATAATTTGGCTTTGTGGAGTTTGTTTGTGGTTGACCTATAACCCTAGCTTTGAAAGGTTGTGATGAGAAAGATTTAGCTAGTGTGGTAGGACATACCTGGATGTTTCTTATGCTTAGTTACTTGACATGAGGTAAGTGTGCTTGATTAATGGAATTATTAGTGTTGTAAAGTGTAAGTGGTATATGTTACTAAGGTTATAGAACTTGGCCTTGTTGTTTATACTTGGAAGTTTGGGTTGAACTCGAGGTTAGCATAGTCGGTATATTTTTGTGAGTGTTGTGATGGTTACATAGGAACCAGGTTAGGTGAGAGTTGTTGTTAGTTTTGGAATCTCATTTGGGTATTCATTTTGCGGTAATAAGGATTAGTCACCAGAGTTCTTGCGATGTGATTATAAGTTGAGATTGATAGATGTGATAGATGTTGAGCTGAGATGAGTTAGATGTTTTGGGGTGGTTGTCTCGTAATTTGGAGAATGTCACCATCTATGCTTTAGGTTTCGAGAGTATAGCATCATCTCTTAGGGATGATAGAATGTGCAAAAGAGTTTTTGAATTTGAGTTTCGATTGAGAGTTTTACCATATTGAGAAACTCATGGTTGACACTAGTTGGATACGAGTATGGCTTTATTAGAAGCTTTGACCTTGATCTCGTGGAGGTTGTTTGTAGATGTTTGAGGATTTGGAGTGATGATGAAAGCCCGAAAGCCTTTTTTAGTTAATGGACGGCTTCGAAAAGATAATTGACATTTACAATGAAGTACCTTATTTCATGGAATAGCTTAGGATGATGTAACATAAGCATTTTGAGGAAATCCTTAGGAGTGTTGTGGTTATAGGTTTTGTTGTTCGGAAGTTTTCAGAACCGTTTAGGATGGTGTTGTTGGTTGTGATTTGAGTACCTGGCATTTCCTCGTTGTCTAATTTCCCTTCTTATTTGACCATAAGCGTTACCGCTCATACCTCTCTTCCTCGCTTCATCATGCTCCTCCTTTAAATTTGATGTTGGTAACCTATAAAACTCTATCTATGACATCCTTGTTGATTTGACTTCAACCCTTACCTCTAGGGAGTTTGTCATAGTTCTTTTGTTGGCTAAGCTGGATCCTTTCTTAGCGTACCTTGTATTGATGTTGTCTAAGTTACTCTTCTTTACGTACAATTTCTAAACTTTTCAGACTACCATTTTTGGTTCGTTGTCAAAAATTTATGTTACTTTTACAAAATTGTACTCATTTTAAGGATTTGAAAAATGAAAATTTGATTTAGTTCCCTATTTGTTCTTTGAGTATAAACTCATTTAACATGATTTTAATTGCTAAACCCGAGATTTCTTTAAATTTTATCCAATTTCTATTAACTTTGATCTATTTATAATTTCGTTGTCAAAGTTTAATATTATATTTTCAGAATTTGACTCCTTTTTGAAGTTCAACAGTGAATCTTTCAATTTCCATTTGGCTTTTGTAAAAGAAAATTTGAGTGAATTACCTTTCTTTTTTAATTTTAACGTTGATCGGATGTTAGGACTCGTTATTAGAGACGTTTAATAACTTGTTCTACGCTTGTCGGCGAATTGATTTTGTTTTAAATCTGTCTCTGACTTGGAAAGTTAGCGTTCTTGTGTGCACGACAAGAGCAATTTCGTTCCATGAATAAGACTTATACTTTTGAAAACTCTTCATAAATGTTTTTTGAAAGTATTTTGATTTTGATTTATACAAATAATTTGATTTTGACCTTATCTGGTTCTGTCGGAAAATTTTATTTGAAAGTGCTGAAAGGATTTTAAGTCTCTCAAAAAGTAACCCTTTTAATATTTTAGTTACGAATTTCGAAGGTCCGGTTTTATTTTTATATATAACCTTTATTTCTACCTTCAAGTTTCGAGGACGAAACTTTTTAAAAGATGGGGTGATTGTAACACCCGCGAATTTCTCATTTTGACAATTAAAATTTATTTAACTGTTTAGTTAATTTATTTTATATTTTTAAATTATTTAATTTAATTAATTCATTTTGAGCACGAATTTAAAGTATATTCTAAAACTTAATTTATATAAAAATACGTATTTTAGTCAGACAATAATAATAGTGACAGTAATAATATTAATTTCCGTCTCAAGTTATTGTAGACTCGAGACATTATTCCGTCTAGCTGTAGATCGTCACATTTCCACTTGTGAGACTAATCTTTTCTCGACCTATCCTATATCGACAACACACGCACCTACCCTTTTACACTCTACCTTTAAATATCTCTTCTATTATTATTATTTATTATTGTTATTGTTATATATTATTATTATATATATTATTAATAATAATAATTATATATTATTGTTGTTGTGTAAATGACGCGTCCCCACCCTGCTTTTCCTCATTTCTTCTTCCTCCTGCAAACAGTGAAACACAGCAATAACAACAAACAATATGACAGAGCCCCAAACACCATTTTCGTCACCTTTAACCTCAGATCCCACCTCCATTTTCAACCAAATTCGATAAACTTTACACCAAACTCTCCCTCTTTCCGTCCTCCTTCCTTCTATGTAAGAAAGGGACTGGCTTTCTTCATGTTTCAGACTTGCCGCCCATTTTTCAGTTCGAAATTCCTCTTTAATTTTGTGTATTTTGTGTGTAGATATTAACTCGGACAACTCGGAGTAGCTTTGAGTCAGAATCGAATTCGTCGAAGAAGTTATAAGGTAACGGTGATAGGTTACTCGACAAAGTGTCGAAATTTCGTCTTATATGTCATTTTTCGTGTCCTTATGTGTTAAAGATTGGTTCTTTACACTTTTCCTCATTTGTATGCTCAATTTTATCGCGTTAATCCCGTCTCTATGCTCGTATTCGCTTGTTGTATTCTCGAAGTAAAAGTATTAAATTTCCGTCTCAATGTGTTCTTAATTTGGACTGTTTAAATGTTGTTTTTGGAGCCGTGTTTGGCACGGTTTCATGTAGTTTAGTGGACTGTTGTTGGCTCGGTTTCTCCAGGGGATTTGGATGTGAAGGGGTGCGACCGAGACTGAGATTCCGTCTCAGGAACAATCTGTTTTACATGACTTTTTCGAGTATAGCTAGGTTGAATTTAAAGGTTACTATTCATTCTTTAGCTGTGTCTCGTTTCCGTTTCATTTCTGTTTTTATTTCCGACTTGAACTTGAGCTGAAATGGCAGCTGGGTTTCAATTTGAAACCGTGGCAGGGGACCTTATGAACCCTGTTTTTGGGATGGGTATGGTGGTCTGTCAGGACTGAACTTATGCTTGCCATGTACACTTCATTATCGTCTTGTGTATACCTGAAATTCTCGCATCAAAGTGCCTAGCTTTGACCGTGTTTTTATCACGAAATGTGGTGTAGTCTCACGGCTGTTTGGCAGCAATGGGTAGTGTGTGCGAGTGGTTAATTGCAGGTGTTTATGGCTAAGTTTTGGCTGATTTTTGGGTTGTAATGGTGGCCAGTTTCGGGCTGTTTATGGGACGAGATATAGGGTGGTTGTAGGTAGTCGAGTGATAGTTGTGTCGGGGCTGCTTATGGCTTAATTTTTGGGCAAGTCTGATGGCCTGCCGTGGCGTGGCAGCGGCCTGGCAGTGGTCTGGCGTGGCTTGGCAGTGGCCTAGCTAGTAACGGGTTTGAGGTTGTGAGTGGTTGGTTGTGAAGTCGTGTTTGTGGCTGCCCAAATTGTTTCTTGAGTCAGGTTTGGTAGCTTGAGTGGCAACAAATGTGTTTGTTTTTAATTACTTAAATCCCATCTCATGCTTTATATATCTTAATTCGTTAAATATCGTTCATTCATATATTTTTCTCACATTAATCATAAAAGTGGAATATATTATTTATTCAAGTCAAAATTCGATGAAATGTCTCACTTACCTATAATATGAATTTTTAATCTGTTCACTCTCATTTATTTATCATATCTCAAATATGAGTAAATTATTCTACTTCTTTAATTAAATTGAGTCATTTATAATTGGATGCTTGTTTTGCTTATTATAAATGGTTCATCTCCGTTTGTTTACATTTTTATTCAAGTGACAAATATTGAAGAAATGGGTTACTTATTCATATAATCATATTCATGATTATGATTTAGCATGAAAGAGTCTCCCTTGGATTATCATCGGTTCATTACATGTAGTAGTCTCTTTCCAAGTTGATTCGTATCGCTTGGTTGAGTCGTATTCTTATGATAATGCCTTTATACTATACCGTATTGCTTGACTTATCTTTACGCCTCTTTCGGACTGTCCTACCGATTGTGGGTTTAGCTCATATTTTCCGCCTCTTTCGGACTGTTCTGCCAATTGTGGTTCTCGATTTCTGATCTGTCTTCGAGTCTTGGATGCGGACTGTTCTGCCGCATGTCGAATCGGGGACCGTTCTGCCCCGAGAGTCTGGCCAGTTTTAGACTAGGTCTGAGTCTTGGGAGTACCATTGTCGTCCTACCAGGGGAATTATATATTGATATATGAGTAGTAAAGGTCTTGCTTGGTTATAGATATTGGTATTTTTCTTTCAAGGTAAGAGTTATGCCTTGTGTTGTTTGTCTTGGTCCTATCGGATACTAGGGGTGAGCTATAGGGGTGAGCAAAAATATACGATACGGTTTTATAATACGGATACGATACGGTATACGGTTTGAGTTATATGGATTTTCGTATATACGATACGGAAATCCGTATATACGATACGGTTTTATAAAAACCGTACCGTATCCGGGTCGGGCAAAAACGAAACCGTATATACGGTTTCTGACACGGTTTGAAGTTTTTGTATAAAAAAAATAAAAAAATGCAAAGTTCCTCTTTCAACTCCACTCTTTTAATGCTTTTTGTGACTTTTTTAACTAACTTATCTCAATAAACAAAAATCAGCCCTTTATAAGAGGTGGTCTTGTTAAAGGTAATTACTAGATTTTGAATAATTACAATGTTTAATTGGGCATTTTTCACCAAACCGTATCCGTATATACGGATTCCGTATACACGGTTTTTCCGGGTACCCGAAAACCGTATATACGGTTAAACCGTATCGGATCCGTATAGTGATTTTTGCGATTTTTAAAACCGTATACCCGATACGGTTTTCGAAACCGTATCGGGTACACGGTTTTGCTCACCCCTAGTGAGCTATAAGCCCTCTAGTTGCGATATGATCGTTGGGATTGATGTTCCCATCCGTTCTTATGGTGAGATGCAAGTCATAAGTATGAATGTGACATTAGTAGCCACGTCCCGTGCAATGTTTGCTAAGTGGTTTTCCAAATAATGGCTACGGTTTCTATTCTTGTAATATGCATTGGTTAACCCCTTACTTAATTGTTTCACATGGTTCGGATTCTAATCTCATATCTATGATTGTAATTCCTCGAAATGCGTGTCTTTGCATAAATGACAGTATTCTTATCTTTCATATTTATTAATTATTTCACATGAATAATGAGTCTCCAATTTGCTAATATTGATCTATCATATTCCATCTCATTTAATTGACATGTTTAAATATATAAACTTGATGTTCATATCTTTTGTAAGTATATTACATGTGTTCATATCTTTTGTAAGTATATTACATGATTTATCTAATTGAGTTCTTTGTTGTGTTCATTTTGACATTTTGTGGCTGGGAGAACCTTGAGTTACTCCCCACTGACTGTGGCGTTCATGTTTACATGAATGACATGTATTAGTTGGTGCATTCATGGGGTGAAGACATGTGTGAGCTAGCTATCACTTTGGCCTAGTAGTTGGTTTATTAGAATTGTTTAGACTCACCTTTTTTTGTATTGTCATTCGAGGGATATATTTTCCCTCACCTTTGACTATCACGTTTGTATAATTTAATCTTTATTTCCGCATTCGTTATTTGTGTTTTAGATTTTTGTGAACCCTCGCTTTAAATTTTAAAAGTTTCAAAAATCTCTTATTTTCCGCTTGAATTTTATAAGTTATAATTTCCGCGTTATTGCGGGGTGTCACATAAGAAGAAAACACGAAGAAAAGAGCAGACACAAGTGATGCCTCGATCAATTGGAGCTGGGCTCGATCGAGGAAGTTGGTGACTCGATAGAGTACAATGGGGCTCTATCGAGGAACCTCTTATTTCTATATTGTCCGCAATTTTCCTTAAGTCGGTTATGTTTTATTATAAATAACCAAAACCGTACCCTAGTTTATTTACGTCTTATAAACTCTCTTAGAATACTCTTAGTTTAGCTTATTTATTATTCGCTTCAGATCTATTGCCTTTAATTACGGTACTCTTTAATCTTTCCTCAGTTATTATTATTATTGAATCATTATTCATCTGATGCGTATCGCAAGCAGAAGTCTTAATTTGAGCTAACAAATAAGCGAAGGATCCGAATTCACTAGGTGCAACCCGATCAATCCGAGTACTTGTAAGTGAATAACTGAAAGGAAAGGATATTTGCTCGATGTAGACCTATAGATCGACCAATGGGTGAATTACTCAATATACGTCAAGTAATCCAACTCAAACTCGGGATCACGTCCTTTGTTTGAGGCAAGGTTCGAAACTCGTCGAGCCTTTGGTAGCCCTCTTACTCGTGTAAGCCACACGAAATAACAAGACAAGTTTTTTCACACAAGTGAATTTTTTTCTCAAAACTTCATCCTTTACAAATGAGAGAACCGGCTTTATATATCCAAATTCTCCTTGGCCTCCAAGTCTAGTCTTTATTGTTTACATGAGTTCCTAGGTGCCTAGTTTTTAGCTTTGACTTAGGAATAAAAACTAGGTAAGACTTTACAAAGATCTAGGCTAGACTTGGTAGAAAACTAGACAATACATAAAAACTAGAATGTAGAAAAACTAGGTGGTTCCATGAACCTAGTACATGGCCTCCACGGTCTATTGCACCTCCCTTGCGGTTTGTTTCGGTCTAGGGAAATTCCTCGGGTTCTTGAGTCGTGATCATGCAAATTTCCCGCCCCTTGTTGGTGCCTAACCACGTTTTATTTGTCAAAGTTGTGGTGCTTGGATTCGAAACATACTTGATGTCCTTAGACTCTCCAAATTCGAGTACCACTTCGTCTAAGGTGTCGATATCCGTATCAAGAAGCCTTAACACCACTTCCTTGGGAGCCAAGTAGTTGACGGGCAGTCGTTGGGACGGTGTCTTTAGTCGTCCATTTGAACACTCACTGAGACTGTTCGATTTAGCCGACTGATGCATCCCATATGTATCAAACCCCTCTTCTTGAAAAAGAATTGTCCCAATTATTGGAAATACTTGATGCCACCGGGATCAAAAACAAATCTGGAAAAGTTAGATTCAAACTTGATTAAGAACATGAAGCTATTTGCGCACACCGTTGATCTCTTCTTCAACTCATCATCTTCAATATAGTCTTCATGTTTATCCATCTCCAGTGATTTGAATTTGTAATGAGTATTGTAAATTAAAACCAATTTGTGCCATCTTTGCTTGTGCTTTACTTTCTTGTGATTTCCTCCCCACCACCTTCCATGCACAATTCTACCAAAATCCAAATAATAGTTGCTCGAAAAAACAAGATCATCATGAGCTTCCATTAAAATTGACTTCAATAAAAAATTAAAGTTCTCACCATATAGCTTCTCATCAATGTATTTATCAATTGGTGATTGATACGGTTCTTTAACTTGAGAATCTAAATTAATGTTATTGTCCAGAAACTCCTAATCCAAGATTGGCATAAGATTAAGATTATCTTGATTTGCATCGTCATAACTTGTATGATCACTTTCTTCCACATGAGCTTCATCATAAACTTCTTCAAATTCTTGATCAAAAACAATTGGTAGATTTGGATCAAATAAAGAAGTACCTTTTGTATGAGATTCATCCTCAAAAGAAAATATGTCATCTTCAATCACATCTTTAATTTGATCATCATCACTTAATGGCTCTATTATGATAATCTCGTCGTCTTCTTTTGGTTCATCATCCTGAAACTGACAGTCGCCTATCTGACAGTCTACTGCACCGTTCGTTTCAACAAGATTAGGCATCTCTATAATCTGAAAGTCGTCTGGACTGTTCGGTGGCGTCTCTCCATGCTTTTCTGCTTCTTCTTCGTGAGCATCATAAGATTCAACCTTTTCTTCTTGCAATTTTAGTGTGCTAACAACCTTTGGTTTCATCAGTTTACCTTGAATTCGTAATCGTTCAAAGCACCGATATTGTTCAAAGGATATGTATTCCTCATTAGGGCAAGAAACATATGAATGTCCAAACCCATGACACATAGTACAACGTGCCAAATCTTCTCTTCCAATCCTTAGACACTCAATTTCTCGTGACCGTCTCAAGATGAACAAAGTTGCATCATCGTAGGGTTCCATCTTTTGTCCCAAGATAGGATCGTTTAGATTTAAGGAAATCAAGAGCTGAAACTCTGATACCACAATTGATGCGTATCGCAAGCGGAAGTCTTAATTTGAGCTAACAAATAAACGAAGGAACTGAATGCACTAGGTGCAACCCAATCAATCCGAGTACTTGTAGCAAGAATAACTGAAAGGAAAGGATATTTGCTCGATCTAGACATATAGATCAACCAATGGGTGAATTACTCGATACGCGTCAAGTAATCCAACTCAAACTCGGGATCGCATCCTTTGTTTGAGGCAAGGTTCGAAACTCGTCGAGCCTTTGGTAGCCCTCTTACTCGTGTAAGTCACACGAAATAACAAGACAAGTTTTTCACACAAGTGAATTACCACTAGTTGATAGAAATCAAACATTCAAAACCCCCATAAAACTTTTACCTTTAAGACAAACTTGAATATTAGCAAACTAGAATAATTACCTCGCCTCCCTGTGGATTCGACCCTGACTTACCACTAGCTATTTTGTTAGTATTAAGCTAGGATTTATTTTGATTAAGGCCAAACGACTGAAAATAACCTTATCAATTAAAATTGTTGATGGTGCATTGCATGCATACAAATTGACAACATATCAAGTATTAATAACTTCCCTGATCATTAAAAGAGGCCGCTATCGAAGCGGGCAGGATTAGGTGTTCAAATAAATGAGCTTCCTAATATGTACCCTCACCGTTTACTCAAGATCTCTGTGAGCATCCGTGTTCATTGGCATCACGAGAGTCATTCTAGACATAGAATGCTAAGGGTAACAAATTTCTTAGTGTTCACGTCACTACTTTGTGTCTTGACATGACATGAAATATTCGAACGATTCCAATTTTCTATATAAATTGATGGAGACTCCACAAATGCATGCTTGTCAAACCTTTCACCGGTTTCAATGTCTTACAAATCGGTAACGACCCATGACGTGCCTCGGCCTCGCGCCGGAGTTCTGTTGCAGAAGTGTCGCCGCCTCGAAACCAACGCGCGGGTGCACGCGACGCGGTTGGCTGTGTCCACAATGGTGAAAGGTGATATTTGACCGTCTCTATTTTTTTATTTTATTTTTCTCCTTCTTCAATGCACTTTTTCTATGTTGTCTCTTTTTGTTACTTTTGTTTGTTTCACATAATTTTATTTAGCTTTAATTTGCTTTTTTCACATCACTATATGTTTTATATATACAATGTTGAATAACATGATTTTAGAAGAGTTTACATGGGGTACTCTATGTTGTCTGATATTCTAATTTTGTTACGATATTATAATATTTGAACACATTATATGAAAAAAAATATGGTAATGACATTATTTTTTTAAGTCCTCTTTATGTTTTCAGTTAATTGAAATTGACGGGGTATATAGCAAAAGAAAGATAACACTTATAAATGTCGTAAAATTTACGTGATGCGAGGTAATTTTTATTTCTCATATAACTTATTTTAACAATAAACCCATAATTTAAGATTTAGTATTTACTTGATGTTTAATTATTATTTAATTTTCTTTAAGGAAAAAAAGAAGAAGCAAAGTTTAATATTTATTGTGCTATAATTAATGATAAATTTTTCCAACTTTTTGTTTTTTAAATAACGCATGATGATGTGGCTTTTTAAAATGAACATACAACGGGGAATGGTGAAAGTTTATGCTTTGTTGTTGCCTTTTTATTATATTTACTAGTTTTATTACCCGTGAAAATCACGAGTGTAATTCTAGTTTGGGCCTTTAATGAACTTATCAATGTCATGTGCAGCTTTTTAATAAGCGATTCTAAACTTTACAATTCGAATCCTATGGTTATTGGTTGACTAACAACCTGTGAAGTATCTCAACTCTTTCATCGGCTTAATCTTGCATGAACATGTATCCACCTAAACACATGAAGTATACGTACTATAATACTATTAGTCCATCGTAATTTGTCAACTTCATTTTTCATGTATGTCGAATAAAGATTGCATCTTGATAGGCTATCTTACCCTTAAGATCATTCGCCATCTTAACATAATTCGTTTACTAACAATAATATTCCAACTTTAGTACTTCACAATTAGGGAATGTGTTAAGGAGATAGGAGGGGAATGCTTGATTATCATTAGGTTTGCCAAATGAGGCTTAAATAGATTACAAGAGTCTAACTGTATCCCCTAAATACGGAGAGAATCAAGCTAACAATAAGATTACGAGTACATAATAATAGCAACTAGATAATATCTTCCTAATACCCCCCCCCCCCCCAAGCTGGAGCATGAAGATTAAGAGTGCCCAGCTTGCGAAGAAGAGTTAGGAATTGTGGTGCACCAAGAGCTTTGGTAAGTATATCGGCTAGCTGATCCTTGGTAGAAATATGCGAGGTAATGATTAAACCTTCAGTAATAGCATCACGCACGAAATGACAGTCAATTTCAATATGTTTCGTGCATTTGTGAAATACGGGATTACTAGCAAGTTGGAGAGCGGACTGACTATCGGAAAAAACAGCCATGGGCCGAGTCAAGGTGACCCCAAAATCCAACAGAAGTCCCTTCAACCATTTCAATTCACAAACAATATTCGCCATAGACCGATATTCGGCTTTAGCGGAAGACAGAGAGACGGTGTGCTGCTTTCGAGTCTTCCACGAAATAGGGGAGCCCCCAAGAAAAATATACCAGCCTGTGACAGAGCAACGAGAGAGAGAATCAGCTCCCCAATCCGAATCACACCACCCGGAGACAGTGAAAGAGCTATCAGCATGTAAGAGAATGCCCTGACCCAGACTTCCCTTGAGGTAACGGACAACCTGTAACGCAGCAGCCATATGCTCGTGACGTGGCTGATGCATGAACCGAGACAAAATATGTACAACATAGGACAAGTAAGGATGAGTAACAGATAGATAAACTAACCGCCCGACTAAACGCCTATAAGATTCAGCCTCAGGGAGCAAATCACCTGTGGCATCCTCCAATTTGTGATGTTGTTCGATCGGTCTAACAGCCGGTTTTGACCCAAGCAAACCAGTTTCGGAGATAATGTCAAGGGCATACTTACGCTGGGAGATATAAATACCTTCAACGCTTCGAGAAACTTCGAGATCTAAAAAATATTTTAAGGGCCCCAAATCCTTCATATTAAAGCAAGTCCCCAAATATTCCTTGAATTGTGCAACAACGGAAGAATCATTACCCGCAATGACCAAGTCGTCCACATAGATAAGAATAAATAGACGTACCTCGCCTTGCAAGTAAGAAAATAATGAATAATCGGAATATGACTGCTGGAAACCATAGGACTTAAGAGCGGAAGTGAGCTTCGCAAACCAACACCGAGGAGCCTGTCGGAGACCATATAATGACTTCTTGAGATGACATACTTTGCCTTCCTTCCCACGACTGAATCCAGGAGGGAGGCGCATAAAAACTTCTTCATTTAAGTCGCCACGTAATAAGGCATTATGGACGTCCATTTGATGCAACTCCCATTTATTGATAGCAGCAACAGCAAGGAAAGCACGGATGGTACCCATCTTTACCACTGGAGCAAAAGTTTCTCCATAGTCGATCCCCTCGACTTGGTGATTCCCGAATATCACCAGTCGGGCTTTGAGACGTTCAACAGTACCGTCTGATTTATATTTAATCTTATACACCCATCGACACCCAAGGGCCTTTTTATCCGGTGGTAAAGCAGTTAATTCCCAAGTATCATTACGTTCTAGGGCATCAATTTCTTGTTTCATTGCGTCACACCAACTGACATCTTTAATGGCCTCGTGAAAGGAGGGCGGTTCCATGCCCGCTGTAACAGCTGCAAGAAACTCACGATGCTTGATGGAAAATAAATCACAATTTACATAATTAGCTATGGTGTATGGCGTACCTGAGGTAGACGATGGAGAGCTAGGTGTGCTTGAAGAAGGAGACGGGCTAGTAGCAGTGTCAAGAACATAGCCAGATAGACGGGAGTTAAGGAACTTCAAACGATGACCTCGACCCATCTCTGCATTCGGCCCAGAATTAGGAGCAACTGTGCTAGTACTTTCGGCAGAAACAGAGGACGAAGGTGGGTCAGAGCCAGTTGTGGGCGGGTTTGGAGCTGGGTCAGCAGCCTCGGCAGTAGGGCGAGGGACCTCGAAACTGGTGTCTGTTCCATTAAAGGGCTCATCAGTGAGAGGTGGGTGTGGGCTATGGGTCGAAGTAGCAGGGGAAGAAGCAACAAAAGGAAATGTGGACTCATGAAAAACGACATCACGCGAGACAAAAATGGATTTGGTGTCGAGGTCGTAAAGTTTCCATCCTTTTTTGTTATTTGGATACCCAATAAAAATGCTACGACGACTCCGTTTTTCGAATTTGTCACCATTAGAATTTTGATTATGTGCATACGCCAAGAAACCGAAAACCCGTAAATTATTATAAGACGGGGCAATACCATAAAGGCATTCATATGGAGTTAAATTATTAATCAAGGGGGTTGGTGTCCGATTTATCAAATAGACAGCTGATAAAATACACTCACCCCAAAAAGACTTTGGTAAATTGGCTTGAAAACGAAGTGCCCGCGCTACATTCAAAATATGACGGTGTTTACGCTCTACCCGCCCTTTTGTTGAGGTGTGCCCACACAAGAAGTCTCAAATTTAATACCATTTTGAAAAAAATAGCCTGCAACATGATTGAACTCGGTACCATTATCACTCCGGACACTCTTTATGGATTTGGAAAATTGAGTCGTAACCATATGAATAAAGCACATAAACATATCGAGTACCTCAGTTTTATCAAGCAATAAATACACCCATGTTGCACGAGAATAATCATCCACAATGGTTAAAAAATATTTTGCACCGCAAGACGAAGCAATATGGTAAGGTCCCCATAGGTCGCAATGAATTAACTCAAATAAATCCGATGCACGCTTATTGTTCGAAATAAAATTATCACGATGTTGTTTAGCCAAATGACAAGCATCACAAACCACATCCTTATTGCAAACAAAACTGCTAAAAGAGGGAATAGTCTTGACCACTTTAACTGACGAATGTCCAAGACGCATGTGCCAAAGATCAAAATTCTCGTGCCCAGACACCGTATGCACCGTCAATGGCCGCTCCCCCCGCTGAAATCCAGAAAAGTTCGTCCCGTAGCTCACCTGCTCCAATCATCTTCCTTGAAGAAAGGTCCTGAATAATACACAAATTCTTAGCAAACTCAAATGAGAAACTAGTATCCAATGTAAGTTGAGAAACAGAAAGTAAATTGCATGTGAGAGAGGGAACAAATAAAACGCAATGAAGGGTTAGGAACTCATTTATATAAACCGAACCCATCACGAAAGACACGACCTGCTGGCCATTGGGAAGGCCAACAGCTCGGCCCGGAATCTGTATTTGGTCCTCCAAACATGACAGAGTAACAGTAACATGATTGGATGCACCCGTATCAATTATCCAATCACACATACCGCTTAGACGATCCGAGGAAAGCAACGAATGGGCCGAGGCAGTGGTAACAATGGCATTAGCATGGACAGTAGAGGCCGAAGCATTAGCCTTAGCAGCAGCACTGGAAGTACCTGCACCAGAGGCACTCGAGCCACAACCCAAAACACCACCAGAACCGCGAGGAGCACGAGCCCTATAGACGCGATATTCGGCTAACGTACGTGGCCTATCACCCCACCATTCCGGAAATCGCATAGTCTTAAAAAACAGGCAGCGGCCTCATGACCACGTGTCTCACAAGATGAACAAAACAGAGTGTGTTTGGCATTGCGTTCTATATCACGAAGGGCGCGCCAGTCGATGTTAACAGTCGGGGTAGCAAAAATTGCAACATCAGATTCATTAGGTACAGTCTCGGCCCGTAAACGTTCTTCTTGAAGAACAAGATTGGAAGCACGACTAAGAGCAGGCAAAGGATTCAATTGTAATTGAGAAGAGCGGATATTACCGTAAAGGGTGGGATCGAGACCCATGAAAAATTGGTGTAACCTTTCATTATCCTGACGTTGTAGAGCTTTAGGTCCTATGCCGCATTCACATTTACCACATCGACACGCGAACGGAGGTTCATGTTTAACAAGTAAATCCTACAGGGATTTAAGCTTCCTGAAATAAGTCATCACATCCATGCCCTTAGTCTGTTTACAGTTATTTAATTGAGTTTTAAGGCCATGAATCATCGTGCCGTCGACAACCGGATACTGCTCTTTGATTTTCGACCATAGAACCGAGGCATCATCGGGGTAGGAAATATTATCGAGCAAAGTAGGATCAATCATATTTTTGATCCATTGAATGATTGTGCAGTTAACTACCACCCAATTGTCGAGTTCAAAAGCGTATGTGGGTTTCTTGATTGTCCCGTCGAAGAATCCAAACTTGCGGCGAGATTTGAGTGAAAACGTCATTGATTTTTGCCAAGCGTCGTAGTTGTCATGACTGAGAACGATGTTGGAAATTTTCGCACTCGGGACATCATGTGAACCGAGATAATAAGGACTGAGAGGATCGATTTTAGGGTATGTATCGGAGGAATCAGTGACGACTGAAGTTCCAGCAATGGCTATGGCGGCTGAGTGAATGTCGTGAGGAAAGAAAAAAAAAGGTAGGTTATTTTTGTGAGAGTATAGTAATCCCTGATACCATGTTAAGGAGATAGGAGGGGAATGCTTGTTTATCATTAGGTTTGCCAAATAAGGCTTAAATAGATTACAAGAGTCTAACTGTATCCCGTAAATACGGAGAGAATCAAGCTAACAATAAGATTACGAGTGCATAATAATAGCAACTAGATAATATCTTCCTAATAGAATGTAAGCGGTTACGTCGCATCCAGTGAGTCTTGGAGATCATTCACCATCTTAGCACAAATGAAGTGGCGGTATGATTATTAGATAACTCTGGCAAATCAATAATATTCCAGATGATCTTCATAATCCTCAAATTAGGCATAGTAAGTAACCGAAACCGCATTTGTGATGATAAAATTTAATTGTGCTGATATCATATAAAATCATCTTACACAATGTCATTTTTATTTCCCCTCCATTTTGTTTTTTCATACTCTCTCATCGAAACATAAGGTAACCAATTACTACTCCCTCCGTCTCAATCATATGTTTAGGGTTGATTAAAATAGCTATCACAAAGAATAAGAAAGATAAACAAATGAATGAGACGAAAGAAGTACAGATTAAAAAAAAAATCTAGCAACGTATGCTCATGTTGGTGATTTGATTTGTTAATGTTACACACTTACATTGTATTGTACTAAGATATCTAGTAATTTATACTCTGGTATTACTGTATTCATTCACTATGTGTATCATTATAGCCTTCGAGAGTTTGAGGTCACGATGATTTTGCCATGGCTAGCTACACGAAATTAATCAAAAACGTTGATAATCCACTAAAAAACGCATTCATCTGCAATTAAAAAAAAGAATCACAATTTAATACGGAGTAAAAATAGAAACTCAAAGAAGCATAAAAACAACATAAGAGTACAATTTAATTAGTGATGTACGATTTTTGGAACGATATTATAACGGCGAAGTTAAAGATAGAGGAAGGGGAACAGATATAAGTTTTGTGCAAGCTTTGATTAGTGCATTCAATATGAGAAAAGGGTCAATTATAACGGTAAATAGAAGGCGAAGGGATAAGGATATACTCTAATTAGGAGTAAGTATTGCACTTATTGTTATTTATTGGTTAGGTTAGTTCTAAATTACCCTTTTACTGATGCGGGAGCAGTGGAAGCTAGCGAAAATGAAGTGCTCATTAGACGAAATATAACTCAAATTAAAGAAGGTTTCAAAATGGGTTCGAGATATGTGACGGTGTTGAAATATGAGAGTAATGAAGGTGGCGGAGCTGGGAACACGCTTCCCTAGGCCGTGTAGGAGCACGAAATTCTAGCCGTGTAAGAAGACAAGATTTCCTAAATCGTGTTGGATTAGCTATTAGTTCATTTTACTGTTTCCGAATAAAATTAGTAAACTCTGTATTTCCTAATCATAGTTTATTTAGCTTCTACAAATCTGATTTTTATTAGTTAATTATTTAATAAGTTTCCTAGTTAGTTTAGGAAAGAGATAGATAACTTGGAAGACAAGTTGAGGAATTAGATCTCGAGTCAGATTTCAGACGTCGAGTAGGACTATAAATAAGGACCGATTGTGGCCTTATTTTTTAGATTATTTTCAGAATTACAATAAAGTTTACAGTTCGTAAAACTTGTGGTAATCTTGCGAGATTAGATTAGGACTCTTCCTTGCGAGGCTGAGTTATAGCTAATCGAGCTATAACCTTGTGAGGTTAGAACAAGATTTGCTAATCTATCATATTCTCGTTACAATTCACACGTTATTCTCTCAATTACAACAGAACCTCACGTTGCATCTTCAATCACACATACAAATTCCGTTGCAAGTTTACTAATTTCAAAATCGTTCATTCTAAACGAGCTAATTCTATATGAAGTGGTTACCAGAGCAAGGTTTTCGATTTATTCTCCATTAAATCAATCTTGGGAAGTCATGGCCATAGGAGATGAAGCCGAAAACAGCACCAGTACAACAAAACCATGGAAGGATGATATGGATGCGGTAAGAGCAGAGATCGGCCAGATCTCGTATATTGTGAATAACATAGCCACCATTTTGAATAAGAAAAAGAAGAAGCAGAACGAGGTTGATTCGGATAGCCAAGCCGAATCTGAGGAAGAAGAACGGCCGAAGGAGAAAAAAAAAATAAGAACGATGATGACAGAGGCCTTAAACTCGACATACCCGAGTTTTGATGGAGATCTAGATGCGAAAAGTTTCTGGATTGGATTCGTCAAGCAGAGAGGATTTTCGAATACATGGACTACGATGAGCATAAGCAATTTAAGGTTTCTACATTAAAATTAACCAAGTACGCGTCTTTATGGTACGAAAATCTGAAGAAGCAATGCAAGAAAGACAGAAAACCTGAGATTGAAACTTGGGAAAAATTAAAGAAGCATTTTATGAAGAGGTTTCTTCCTAGAGACAACGAGCAAGATAATTACTTAAAGCTAACATGTTTAACGCAGGAAGGCTCGAGTGTTGCCGATTATGTGAAAGAATTCGAGAAGTTGCGCATTGTTTGCGATTTGAAAGAAAAGGAAGAATTGAGAACCGCGCGTTTTATTCGTGGCCTCAATTCGAACCTAGCACAACAGGTGAAAATCCAAAATTATGATGGATTTAACGATGTTTGCAAGCTGGCTCTTAAATTCGAGAAGCAAGATAAGGGCAAGAAATCCTATGCTCTTAAATTCGAGAAGCAAGATAAGGGCAAGAATTCAAGCACTTACTCGAAACCAGCAGCTACCATGACCAGTAGGAAGGATATACGAAAGGAGGATCCAAAAGATAATGGCAAGGGTACAATGGTTGAAACAAAGGATGTGAGATTGCGACAATGTTTCAAGTGCCAAGGATATGGGCACTTTGCCAATGAATGTCCGCAAAAGCGAGCTCTGAAGATTCAAGAATTGGTTGACTTAGTTCTGAACTTTGTGCTTCCAGAACCTGAATCCAAATCTGATTTGTAAGAGGAAGAGAGTGGCGATGAAGAGATACATGTTGTTGAACCCTACAGCGCCGAGGTGAAGGAGGTGTTGGTGCTTCAAAGCCTCCACACCAAGGTTGCTCACGTTAAAGAGCAAAGGGAACGATTATTTCATTCTCGTTGTAAGGTAAACAATCAGATTTGCACTCTTATTGTCGATAGCGGATCATGTACAAATGTCTTATCTAAAGACTTAGTTGATAATCTGAAGTTGCCAACTAAAAACCACCCTAAACCATACAAATTTCATTGGCTTGACGGGAGTAATGGGATATTAGTTAAGAAACGGGCCCTAGTATCGTTACAATTGGGACCGTATGAAGATGAGGTGTTGTGTGAAGTAATCCCGATGAATGCTTGTCATATTTTATTGGGTAGGCCGTGGCAATATGTGTTAGAATATGTGTCCTCCGACAATAATGCGATCACGACTGTTGATCATGATGATCACATGTTTAAATCTCATTATAAAGGATACAATTGGGAAGTAATATTTTTACCACAATCGTCCACACATATCGGTAATGATTGGGTGACTAGAGTTTGACATTACTCGTCGTGCGGCGACGGTGGTGATCAGTTGATCCCCTAGGTCATACCTATAGGGCAACACTCTTAATTGATCATTTAATTGATCGTATAACGTTACGAGTCAATTAAAATATTTAAAATTGACGGAAGATTTTGGAAGTATTATTTACGTATCTCATTGAAGTTTGATTAAATGAGATGCGGTCTGAGTAACCGAATTGTTTCATTACTCAGATGAAATTATTGTTTAAGGAAACAATTGAAATTGAATGAATTATTATAAATACAAGTTATTGTGATTTATAAATTGGTAAAAAAATTTGGTACAAGTAATTGTGAATTACTAAGTCGATTTTTGTGTATGACGTATTTTTATTAATACGTTGATTTTTAATATGTTTGATGGGGCATATTCTGCACCCGCTGACCGAGTCAACATATTGAGCAAGGTCAAAGATATCCACAGGAAGTCAACGTATTAGACAAAGATAACCGACGCGACTGTCGGCTGTCGATTGGGTCCCGGCTAGGTAACTAGCCAAATGGAGGCATATCCGCGTACTCATATCCAAGACCCCTCGGCATGGAGTCAACCAGGTCCGCCGGCCTGCCATGGGTCCCTCGGCCGAGAGTAGATCGGTCTTTCCACCTCGCTTCGCACTTGGCTACTACGTGACAAAAGGTGAAAGTCTATAAATACTCCACTTCTCTCATTGAGAAAAGGATCCGAAAATAATCAATTAAACACACTAATCTGGTATAAACTCCCTTATCTCTCTACAATATACTTTGTGCCAAGTAACACACAACTTAATCCCTTTTAAGTTTACTGACTTGAGCGTCGAAGTGAGTTCGCTCGGTACCAAGCCGAGCCCTCAGTTTGTTCATTGTTTCAGGAGAGGCCGAAAGGAAGAGTCAAGCAAAGTCATCATTCTACAAGCTTACGTGGTAACAAATCCCGCTCCGGAATTACACCCAGAACAATTGGCGCCGTCTGTGGGGAAGAGATACTAGAAGCTAGTCAAATCCCTTACAAAACGAAACAAAACAAAACCCACCCAGCAAGCTAAGAAGATTTCAAAACAACAAGAGGTAGTTGTGAGTGACGAAACCGCATTCTACCAAGATGACACCGTCCCTAATTCTGAGATTGGGCAGTCCCCCACCGGCCGAATAATTCAACCGGCGTACGGGATGCCAATACTACCAGAAACACCGCTGCCTGCCGGCCAAGTCACTATCATGGGACATGTGGTCGATGCAGCCAAATTGAAGCTATTCCTGGACCTGATGGGTAATACACTGATCACCCCCGCTGCAACGACGGTGACGGCAGCACACCCGCAGGTGACCAGGGCCCATAAAGTGACCCCGAACAACTTGTCCAGGGCGATATAAGGAGCCATGCATACTAGGACGCCGGCGGAGCACGTGCTGCCAGTGGCAGACCAAAGTCCTTCCCCCACTCGCGGGAGGACAGCGTCGCCGCGGCAACAACGAGGCCCGCCCCGAAGAAATGAAGAAAGAAGTCCGACTATCCAAAGTCAGACAACAAGAAGCCCTTCCCGCCACGGGGAGAGAAGCCGGACTAGGGGTGCGAGGAGCCGATCGCCACGTGTCATTCGACACGTGGTCAGACAGGCCCTCAGTGCCTATGTCCTCGGAGTCTCCGTGCCGACCAAACTGAAGTTGCCGTCCCTATCATACAAAGGGGATAGCGACCCAACCGACCACGCCGAGGCTTTCGAGTCTTACATGTCGGTATGGGAGCAGCCTGATGAGGTATGGTGCCGAGTCTTCCCAACAACCCTGCATGGGATGGCCCAGAGTTGGTACAAGGGGCTGCCTAATGGTTCGGTATACTGCTACGCCGACCTAAGGGATAACTTCATAGCCCAATAAGCCTGCAACAAGAGAAGGGCAGTGGAGACATCGGATCTCCTCACTATCCGACAGGGGGAGGACGAGTCTCTACGAAGCTATGTGAAGAGGTTCGACGCAAAAGCTCAGCAGATCCGCGAGCTGAACACTGAACTGGCAGCCTTCGCACTGATGAAGGGCCTCCCGAAAGGGGAGCTCAAAAATGAGCTGATCAAATGCGAGGACCTCAACCTGGACTCCGCCAGAAAGATGGCCGACCGAGCCGTGAAGGTGGAGGACTATCACAAGACCTGGGTAGGCCACAGTGAAGCTGGGCACCCAGAAAGGAGGAGCCGCCGGGAGAATGCTGACGAAGGTCGCCGTGACAGTAATCGGTCACGGCCTGAAAGATCTAACAGGAATCAGAGCTCGGCGGGCGCCGGGGGGAGTTCGGGACCATACACCCAGAAGCGGTACCACGGTCTCACCCCCGTGGTAAAATCACCGGCCGAGGTCTTTGCCCTGAGCAAGAATGAAGGGCAGAAGTGGGCAAGACCCCCCAAGACGAGGGCGGAGGGCGACGCAAGCCAATTTTGCGATTACCACGGCCAGCCCGGCCATATGACCGACGACTGTCGGCATCTGAAGAACGCCATCGAGGAGCTGATCCGAAAGGGGGCTCTCAGCAAGTACGTAGCTGGGGCCCCGGAAACGAGCTCCGACGGGGCGAATAGGAAATCAGTATTCCAGAGGATGGGAGTGATCCAGGTGGTTATCGGAGGAAACGAGAACGGAGGGTCGGCTAATGGGCACAAACGGCACCTAAATGAGCTTTGCCAAGCCATCAACTTTGTGCCCACCATAGCGATCCCCGCTTCCACCGTCCCCGATTTAACCATCGGAAAGAAAGACTACGAAGGAGTCGTAGCCCCGCACAGCGACCCGCTGGTGGTCCACCTGGACATATCCAACCACTTGGTTAAGAGGTGCCTAATTGATACAGGCGCCTACACGAACATTATGTTCAGGGAATGCTTCCTCAATCTCGGTCTGAAGATTGAGGACCTGAGCCCATGCACTAACCCACTATACAGCTTCTCTGGGGCCGGCCTAGTCCCCCTGGGGTCAATCAAACTGCCGGTGATGTTTGGCCAAGCCGATGCGACCAAGAACATTTGGTCCGAGTTCGTGGTCATTGATGGTACGTCTGCCTACAATGTTCTAATAGGCCGGGTTACTTTGAGCGAGGCCGATGTCTTTGTAATGTCCATCCGGCCCCGACATTGATGTATGTCTCGGACCGGGGGAGGCACAAAAGCTCGTCTCAAAGGACGAGAGAGACGAAATTGTCAATGTCCAAATATCCGTCGAGGGGGTGTAACATGCAATCCCTCAAAGTGGCGAAGAAATCAGAGAAGGGGAAGAGCCCATCCTTACGACAGGAGGGTGATCCGATGAGCACCAACAACGTCAGCATGGTCGAGGGAGCCGAGACCGAGCAAGTGGAAATTGACCCAGGACGCACCGTAATCGCTTCGGTGTCGGCCGGAGCCAAAATTCGAGCCGATCTCCTGGACTCCGCCGAGAAAGAACAAAGACGTCTTCGCGTACTCGGCCGCCGAGATGCCAGGCGTGAGCCGAGAGGTGATCGTTCACAAGCCGAACGTACTCTCCAATGCTCGCCCGTCAAGCGAAGATGAGGAACTCCTCGGCCGAGAAAGATGAGGCCATCAAGGCCGAGGTAGACAAACTATTAGAGGCGGGCTTTATCATGCCTTGTACTTACCCTGAGTGGCTAGCAAATGTTGTAATGGTGAAGAAGTCATCAGGGGGGTGGAGGATGTGTGTTGATTTTACAAATCTTAATAAAGCATGCCCTAAAGATTGATATCCCTTGCCTCGAATAGATAGTTTAATTGACGCAACGGCAGGCTACACTATGATGAGCCTGCTAGACGCCTTCTCAGGATACCATCAAGTATTCATGGCCGAAGAAGACATGCCTAAGTGCGCATTCATCACCATACACGGCACATACATGTATAAAATGATGCCGTTCGGTTTGAAAAACGTTGGCGCAACTTACACTAGGCTGGTGGACAAAGTGTTTCAAGATCAAAAAGGGCGAAACATCGAGGATTACGTCGACGATGCTATTGTAAAAAGCAAGTCTGACAGCGAGCACTTGGCCGACTTGAGCGAAACATTTTGTTCACTAAGGAAATACAAGATGAAACTTAACCCAATGAAATGCAACTTCGGTGTCCGGCAGGTAAGTTCCTCGGCGTGCTTGTCGGGCGCCGGAAATTGATGCCAATCCAGAGAAAGTCCAAGCAATACTGGACCTACCGGAGCCGAGGAATCGAAAAGAGGTTATGATGTTGACCGGGAGGATGGCGGCTCTCGCCCGTTTCATTTCCCGATCAGCCGACAAGAGCACCCCATTCTTCAAAGTGTTGAAGGGGAATAAAGACTTCACTGGGGGAGGAACAGAGCACGCTTTCGTGCAACTGAAATCTCATCTTCTAACTCTCCCAACCCCGTCCAGGCCGATCTTTGGGGAGAAGCTATATCTATACATAGCGATTACCTCGGCCACGGTCGGTCCGTAATCGTCGTCGAGAAGAAGACAAGCAAACACCCAATCTACTTTATCACCATACACTCTGTTCGCCGAAAGAAATTACCCACCGATTGAAAAAGCGCCTTTCTTTGTCGTCGTTGCCGCAAGGAAACTGAAACCTTACTTCGACGCGCATCCCGTGACGGTCTTAACCGACCAACCATTGGAGAAAACATTGGAAAAATTTGAACAATCCGGCAGCTCATCAAATGGGCGTAGAGCTATCCTGGCCGGCATTCAATACAGGCCGAGGCCCTCGATAAAGGGGCAGCACTTGCAGACTTCCCGGCCGAATGCACATACCAAGAAGAATCGCAGTCCGGCGTATGGGAAGTATATACCGACGGGTCCTCTACGGCAAAAAATGCTCTCAGAGCCGCATCCTTATCATCAGCCCAAACGGGGACGAGTTTGAGTATGCCTTGAAGTTTACCTTCTCGGCCTCAAACAACGAATCCGAATACGAGGCGGTGATAATCGGAGTCGAGCTAGCTAGAGCTGCCAGGGCGGAACACATTGTGTTGAAGACAGACTCACTATTGGCGACTAACCAAATCAGAGGAGAGTATGAGGCTCGAGACGATGGGATGGTAAGATACCCGCAAAGAATAAAAGCCGACACCGCAAAATTGAAATCTTTCCAAATCCAATGCATCCCAGTGTCCGAGAACAACCGAGCCGACGCTCTCTCAAAACTTGCCGTTCAACCATCAAGAATGTCACCAACCGTGCTGGTGGATATCGTGAATGCTAAAAGCATCACTGAGACCGTCGGCATGGTGGGCGACATAGAAGCCGAGACGACGTGGATGACTCCGATAATGAAATACAAACTAACAAAAGAGTTACCGGAGGACCGCAGTCTCTCTCAGAAGATAAAGAGGATCGCCGCAAGATACTTGGTGTTCGAAGGAGAACTATACAAAAGGTCTGTGATAAGACCACTTTTGAAATGTGTCGGCCCAGCCGACGCGGAGCTCATACTGACAGAGATTCACGAAGGCATCTGTGGACATCACATGGGGGCAAGAACGCTAGCCCACAAAGCTCTCCGAGCCGGCTACTTCTGGCCTACCATGCTTGAGGATTCCAGAACTAAGACCAAGAAGTGCAAGAATTGTCAGATGCATGCTCCGGTGATACATGCACCTTCGCGAGACTTGCAGCCAGTACTTAGCCCCCTACCATTTGCACATTGGGGGATGGATTTATTAGGGCCATTTCCGACGGCCTCCGGAGGAAGGAAGTACCTGATCGTCGCCGTTGACTACTTCACCAAATGGGTCGAAGCTGTCGCAGTACCTGCCAAGACCACGGCGGCCGTAAGAAAGGTGATTTGGGAGAACGTCATAACTCATTTTGGGTTACCTCAAGTCATGGTATTTGACCACGGCCGAGAGTTTTGGAGTGACATGGTGATGAACTGGCTAGAAGAGCTCGGTATCAAGTTTGCATACTCCTCCGTCTGCCACCCTAAGAGCAACGGGCAAAGGCGAAGCGACTAATAAAACAATCCTAAACGGCCGAATAAGAAGGTTGAAGATCTAAAGGGAAGGTGGGCTGATGAACTACCCGGCGTCCCGTGGTCCCTTAGAACCACGGAGAAAGAAGCAACGGGTACACCATTCCACCTAGTCTATGGGTCTGAAGCCGTCCTACCAATTGAAGCGGCGGTGCCGACATTCGAACGCAAACCTTTAACCTGATCGAAAATGAGGAAGGCCTCGAAAGCCTCCCTAGACCTGGTCGAAGAAAGTCGAGACACGGCACGGCTCAACTTAGCCGTTTACCAAAAACAAATGAGAAGAGCCTACAACCAAAGGGTCCACAAAAGGGACTTAAGAGTAGGAGATCTAGTCCTAAGAAAGTCGGCCGCCACCAACAAAGGAAACATCCATGGTAAAATGACGGCCAACCGGGAAGGACCCTACAAAGTGGTTGAAGAAATGAGGCCGGTACATACCGGGCCGACAGACATGGAGGGTGTGCCTCTAATGAGCCACCGGAACACCGACAACCTTAGAAAGTACTTCATATAGCGGCGGAGGTGTACGAGACCGTTGTGGGAACCCCAACGCATGATTATATCTAATGAAAAGTGTTCCAAGTTTTCCATCAAAATGAAGAATCCCCTCTATAGTCCTACCAAAATAGACGCCACTAGCGATCACAAAAGACGCAGCGAGCCATAACCCCGGAGTGACGGGGAACGAGCCGATATGCCAAGATATTTAAAAAGCGTATAAGCACCGTTGAGACGCAAGTCCGATCGCCCGCCAATCCGGAGTGGCGAGGAAGCGATCAATATGTCTATAGATACGAAAGCGAAATCGAAACGTAAACTCAGTTGCCTCGGCCAAAGCCGGGAAGAGACGAGGGAAACGCGATCTGCCAACAGCAGTTGATACTCGCGAAAGCGACCAACATGCTTAAGAACGTATAAGTACAGTTGAGACGCAAATCTGACGCCTCGGCCAGACCGAGAGTGAACGAGGAAGCGATCAATATAGTCTATAGATACGAACGTTGTCGCGCCGTAACCCCGATTGCCTCGGCCAAAGCCGGAAGTGGCGGGGACACAACGACCGATACGCTAACATGTTCACAGCGGCGGTTGGGAAACGCAAATCTGACGCCTCGGCCAGACCGAGAGTGAAAGAAGAAGCGACCGACACGCCAACATGTTTAAAGACGTTTAAGTACAATTGAGATGCGCATCCTAACTGCCTCGGCCAGGCCGAAGGTAAAAACGAAAAAGCACTCAATATGTTAAAAAAGCAAGAAGACAACTCAGATGAAAATGAGATAAAGACCTCGGCCAAGCCGGAGGCAAAATAAATAAACTCTTATTAAAGTATTGACAGGTAATACAAGAAAGAAGTCGACGGCCGTCCCCATAGGGATAGCCTAAACACAACCTACCAAGAGTTTACAAAAAGAGAAGGAACAACAAAAGGTTACAGACATAAGACATGAAGTGCCAAAAGATGGCAGGGAGGAAAGACTCAATAGTTGGCCCCCGAACAGCTGAAGCTATCCGAGATGCCGGGTGAATCTGGTGACGACCGCCCGTCTCCCTATGCTTGCTTCTGCTCGCCACCGGCAGCAGTAGCAGCATCACCATCAGTGGGCGACCCAGAAGCCGACTTGGCAACTTCACCTGCCTTTGCCCTCTCAGCTTCCTCATTGGCCGCCTTCACCTTTTCAGCATGGGCTGCCTTCTCTGCAGCCTCCTCAGCGGCCTTCGCAGCCCTTGCCTCCTTCGCAGCCTTAGCCTCCGCAGCGGTCGCCTTCTCATCAAGGAGTCGTTCAAAATTTTTCCACGGGAAGGAGCCGTCAGGAAAGAGCTCTTTAATCACCTCCCTGGTGGCATCTTCGGCCTGGTCCCGGTACCGGGCACACATCTCAGGGATAAGGGAAGTTTGGAGCGTCTCAATGTCCTTCTCCTTCTAAGCAAGGATGGCCCTCGTGTTCCGGTGCTGTAATACCCGCCCTTTTAGGGATCCTTTGACCAGCGTTGACTGTCCTTGGGAGCGGGAGTAACCTTAGGGAAGTATGCCAAAACCGTCTTGGGGTGCGTATTAAGAGTGGTACTCGATAGAGTAGAGGCTACTCGATCGAGTAGCTAGGGTACTCGATCGAGTAGGGGGCCACTCGATCGAGTAGGGGGCCACTCGATCGAGTAGGTTGGGTACTCGATCGAGTGCCGGGTTTTCAGCGAGGGTTTTATATCGCGTTTTGTTAAATCCGCAAATCACTTCCGCCACTTTCCTCCTATCCTTCAGTCGCCTCTTTCCCTTCCCTTCACCTCAAAACCTCCATGGAAGCCTTTGTGAAGATCCTTGTGCCTTAGGAGAACTCTCTTGAGTCGGGTAGCGGTCTTTTGCCTTGTCTCTCCCTATAGGTATGTCACAATCATCATCTGTGTCCTTGTCTCTATAGTTAGGGTTTGCTTGTTAGTAATAGATATTTGTATGGTGGCTATAGGCGTTGCTTGATCGCTGGACGTATTATCTGTCGACATGGATTGGTTGCGGTTGCTTAAAGGTAGGTTCGCCTACTCAGTTTCTGTAGATGGTCTAGTGTGTCGGTCGTCATGGTAGTATTGTGGTTGTTTGATATCGTGATTGTGTTGTATCGTGATTGTGGTGGTGATCGTTGTTGGTGGTTCTCGAGATGCATTCTCGGCTGAGTGGGGTCACTTGCGGGAGTGGCTTCACGCCCTAGTTTCGCCCTTCGTGGAACCCGCCACGGAAGGGGATGTGCACATTAATGGGACAGGGTTGTCGCTCGGTATGATGAGCGGGGCTTAGGTGGGAACGGCTGCGGTCCCCCACTGGCAGGGCTGGTCCAGTGGACAGTCAGTGACAGAGTTGGTTGGAGTACTGTGTTTGCGGTTGGGACTGATGTCATTGTTTGTATTGTTGATTGTAGTTGCCGTTGTCTTGTCTTGTCTCAGTACTGACCTTGTTTGGTTGTTTGTTTATTGTGTGTCTGCCGTGATCCCTTATGGTGAGCAGTCGGTCTTAGCAGGTGTTGATGTTGTGGATAGCTGGAGTCCGGGCAGGGATGAGTCTTCACGAGATATGATGGTCATAGCGAGTAGTCTTTGAGTTGTACCTTGTGCTATATTTTGGTTTGAATCGCTTGTAATATAGTTTAATAGTTCTTTTATTGACGTTTGATAACTACTTTCCTCGGGTAACCGAGATGGTAACGCCCTTATATGCTAAGGAAGGCCTAGTTAAGGCTCCTCTGGATATGGGGGTGTTACAAAGTGGTATCAGAGCGACGATTTTGGAACCTATAACAATTGAACATAATGAACGTAGGGAGTCTAATAAAATGAACCTGGTGTATGTGTAATGGGAGCCCCGGCTGATGCTAGACTTTGGGTGAGTAGGCGCCCTCATTTCAAAATCTTGGCCCCATGACGCTTAAGCCAGTCACATGGGATGGGAATGTGGAGTCCGTGTGTCTATGTGTGCTATGTATGTTAATTGTGCCGGAGCTACCTCCGGTTAAGTCTTTGTTAGAATTAATAGGGGTGTGTTAGCGATATATCAGGCCGTGTATGGTAATTGTCGATGAGATTAGTGAGGTTCTTTGGATGATTAGTGAGCTTATATGATAGCTATGAGGTATGTGATGAAATTATACGTCATGGAGATGCGTGCAAGTGTGAAATCGAATGTGTAATACGAATAGTGAACACTTAGGTGTTTGCCATAAAATTTATGATGACGGAAGTTGTAAGTGAGATTATAGATCCTACCGCGATGACTACAATGATAATTATAGTATAGACGAGTAATAATCCGGATCATGGTATATGGTAATGTGTATATGCTTTGCTATTTAGTTGAAATTTTTCCGCTGCGTAATAATTGATTATGTAAGATAAATTGCTTATGATAGAATGTGAAACATGGTAGATTAATTTGTTATGAAAATTATGCAATTACATGTCAAATGAAAGAATGAACTAATGTTAATTTAAATGTTTCAATTTGGTGGTAATATATAAAGTAAGCTTAAATGTAATACGATGACGTGATTATGTTTATGGAAGATTCGGTAGCAGGTAAACCGAGTAGGGTAATGGGTGTAGTGTAAGTGGAATAAACTTCATTTGTTTGTCAATATAGTAGGTTTTGTTAATAATAGCAACGCATGAAAGAACTTGATAATGAGTGCCGAAATCCGAACTTAGTTGGGATCGACACGCGGTGTTGTTTTTGCAGGAATCTTCAAGTTACTTCGTAGTTATGATCGAGTACTTAACTATACTTGACCGAGTGCGAGTGCTTACTTGACCGAGTAGACCTCACTCGATCTAGTTAGGAAGCTATGATGTCGGGATGTGGGAAAATTCCTGCAGTTACTCGATGATTTAGCTCCTACTCGATCGAGTAGGGTGGTACTCGATCGAGTACCCCAGGCACTCGATCGAGTAGGTTACTGTGCAGTAATTCCTACGGGTTTACATAAAACCCCTATTCTTCCTATTTCTTTCCCATTCTTCTCATCTTTCCTCTATATTTTGACCTAGCTAAGCCTAATTCCTCTCAAATACTCTCATTCTTTTGGGTTAGTAGTGAATCTTGGGGTTAATTTCTTAGTTGATTTCGTTTCTCTACTTTGCTCATCAATCAAGGTATGCTATTCTTCCTTGTGTACATGGTTATTGCTTTGAATGTGTTAAAATAGTGTGATAATCCGAAATTTTCGATTTACATGAGTAGGTAGTTGCTTTTGATAGTTGAAATACGATTCACATGCCTCCTTTCCATGTTTGTTGGTGACTAATTGCTGTAAATTAGATGAGAAATTGCAAATTTGAAACCGAAATTTCTAGGGTTTCCAAAAATTGAAATTGATTTTTGGTTGTTTTACAATGGTTAGATGGTAGAATTGAGCCTTAAGTATTGATTATATCATGTTGAAGGATAGATTTTGATGATTTTACCCTTAGAAAGTTGCCTTAAAACTCCGTCTTAAAAGTGCCTCAAATGGAAATTAGTGAGTGATAATTGGAAAATTTATGTTGTAATTGACAGTATAAGCATGAGTTGAACTTCAATATGATAGTAGAAACTATAATTGATGAAAATATGCCAAAATTTTCACAGCTGTAAAGACCGTCTGAAAATTTTAGTTGAGTTGTTGAACATAATATGAAAGTGATGATGATATGCCATAAACTATCCTTTCTCTTGAACTAGTAACATGTAATTAGCAATGTAAATGGAACGACCTTTAGAAGCATGCTAGGATATTGGAATTGCTGAGAATATGTGTTCACATGCCAAATTTTCATAATTGCGGTTTACAAGTGGCTACAAACTGAGACTATATGTTAAAATTGAGGAAACCATTAATGAAATGTGTGTACTTAGCTGAGCATCTAAGCTTGATTGCATGATTTATGTGCTTCAATATTGAACTGGTTGATGAGTTAGTGAACTTGCTAAGTATATAGAACTCAAATTGTATGAAGTATATGCCTACATGTTTTATACAAATTGTTTGACCTTATACCTAAAGCAGATGCCGAGACTGAACCTTGGAAACCGCCAAAGCAAACGGGGGAGGGGTAACCCACCTGAGTTAGGGGAAGGAAGTGGACTTGTGGTACCCGCAGTCCCCGAATACCCTACAGTTGTTTTTGTTGACTTCAAGCAAAGGGAGCGTTTTATAGCCTTACAAAAACGCAAATTGAGACCTACAAAGTGTATAGACACCAGTGTATTAGAGGAGTTGGAGATAGAGACGGATGTCCGTCACATATTCGAGACCTTGGGTTTTACGGGTTTGTATAGGTTGAGGAAGCATACTTACCCTTTTCTTACTTTGGAGTTCATGAGCTCTTTTAACTATGACCCAACGGGTCGACTGTGAGTTTAGATTGATGAATACCGTTTTACTGTGACCATGGAATTGTTTGCCTCTCACCTTGGGTTGGCCAAGCCTCCCAAGGACTCCATCACCGACATCCCAGCTGAGTGCGGCGTCTGCCGCCTAATGCCTTGCTTGACTGGGAAGCAAGCTCCCACCTCGAGCAACATGCTGATTAACGATGTTCAGCATATTACCTTGAGGGTCTTTCTCCGTTCTCTCTCGAACCTCCTCTACGACCGAAAGGATATGAATAAATTGAATAACCATGAGGTCTTGCTTTTAATGTCTTACCTCAACCCGGAGCGGGCCAGAAAGGTGGTCTTTAATGCTCCTTCTATAGTTTGTGCTGCCCTTGCCTTGATGGCTTCTTCCTCTTCCCGGTACCTGAGTTGTGGTGCCATTGCCACTCGGTTAGCTGAAAAGCTAACCTCCTTTGAGGCTTCTTCGGCGTACGTGCCTCTAGCTACCCCAGTGCCTACCATGGATCGTGAATACTATCTCGACATGAAATGGTTGAGGACCTTGGCTGACGGTAGCCTGGCGTGGAGGGTGTGGGGGATGAGTTGGATGAAGGTTCCAGCTCCTGAGCACCTCCCACCCACGGAGCCCCTGGAGCCGACAGTAGTGGCGGTGGACTCCGATGATGAGGAGGAGGAGGATGATGACAGACCCCGCCAGCTACAGACCTATCTCATTGACGGCGCCATTCTCGAGGAGATGCCGGAGCCGACGAAGGGTGAGAATGCGGGAGTTCAGGCGGTAGAGAGACCTAGAGTGGTGAGGGGACCCCGTCGAGTGAGAGAGAGGGCCTCGGAGACTAGGCCACAGCCAGCAGCACCGTAGCAGCAGCAGCCTTTTCCATGCTACCCTTACCTCGACACCCCGGAGACGCGATCCAGTTACATGGCGGAGAGAGTGTCATCTACCTTGACACTCCGGAACATGCACGAGATGGCATACACTCAGGGGATAGGGACCGAGGGACCGCATCCAGTTTGGTGGAGTGGAGTTGGGAACTACTCGGGGGTTTTCCATTCCTACGGGGTGGATCAGTCGACGTGGGGGGCACCTCAGTCCTTCCCTTACGGTGGCTTGACCCCATGGTACGTGGGCCCGGGAGCGGGGAGCGGGGGGCGGATGCGGGGATCGGGTCGGCAGGAGCAGGTACTTCAGGTGGTGGTGATGATGAGGTGATGTTTGAGCAGCAGCAGCAGCAGCAGGAGTGATACTCCTTGTTTTTATCTTCATTCATGATTGTTAGTAGTAGTTGTTGTCGGTAGCGCGGTTAGACTTTCAGTTGTTTTAGCTGAAACTTTATTTATGAACTTGTATCGTTAGGCCATAAGGCCGGATTTGCTACTTTCACCTTTTGCAGGATGATGGAGAGTCGGGGCATCATCCCGACTCAGTTTATGTGACAGTCATGCTTATATATATGTTGGTCTATGACGGGTTGTGTAAGGTACTTGACCTGCAGGTACTCGACAGAGTACCCCACACTCTATCGAGTAGCTGCAAGAAAGGAAGAAAGGGAACATTCTGATCTCGGGCTACTCGATCGAGTAGCCAAGACACTCGATCGAGTAGCATGGCACTCGATCGAGTACCGCTACTTACTCGATCGAGTGACACTGTTACAGAGGGTTTTCGAAAATTAAAAATGTTCAATTGTTTTATAACGGCAAGTTTAATGTTTAATGTGGTTATTAGTGCGTAGTAACACCTTTGAACTGTTAAATTCATATGTTGGAAGTCGTGCTTGAAGTTTATAAGCGTATTTGTCACAATTAGTAAGGCGGTAATAATTTCTTGTTACTTTAATATTGCATACGCCTCCTTACGATCTATTTGTCGGCGTTGTAACTTCGTCTATGCTTGTGCATACCATAATATCGTGCCTTCTGAAAGGCAGCTAACTAGTCCGGGGGTTAGTGTATAATTGCTAATTTAACGAGTGCGTGCTTAACGAGTAATGTCCGCGATAGGTAACATGTTTTAACCCATGTCATGAATCAAATAATAAGTAAAATGCGTGGTAATTTGGGTGGTGAACTTCGGGGACGAAGTTCCTTTTTAGAGGGGAAGAGTAATGTCGCGAAATAAAAAGATCGTTTTTGAATAATGTTTTGCTTGTTTATAATGTTGTTGTTTGTGAATAATGTTTTACTTGTTCATAATGTTGTTGGTAGTGGCTTATAATGTGGTTGGTGTCATGTGTTGCAAAAAAAAAAAAAAAAAAAAAAAAAAAAAAAAAAAAAAAAAAAATTGTTGTTGAAATTATAACGACTTACTTTCTTTGGTTCTTTAAAGTGAGTGTGATCGTATTTGAATCACGTTGCCAAGTAACATGGTGGCATTAGTTGTACCACATGAAAGTTGATATGAGACATGTTCTAGATTGATAGTTGGACAGTAATTAGTGTATGTTGGGAGATCGTGAGTGACGATTCGCACTGCGCGTCGGATGTTTTATGTGTATATAAAATAACGGTTGACTGTGATAAAGCTTGCATGATAGTGGCAAGAGTCGATAGGTTTATTTGTGGGCGGTGATGATGATGACATAGGGGGGGGGAATGGTGTTTCCAGGGAGTAATGGGTTGAGCGGGAGGATGAGTGAGGGACGTGTTGTTCTCGTGTCTCGAGCGGGAGATGGGTGAGGTGAACTTCGGGGACGAAGTTCTTTTTAAGGGGGGAAGACTGTAATACCCGCCCTTTTAGGGATCCTTTGACCAGCGTTGACTGTCCTTGGGAGCGGGAGTAACCTTAGGGAAGTATGCCAAAACCGTCTTGGGGTGCGTATTAAGAGTGGTACTCGATAGAGTAGAGGCTACTCGATCGAGTAGCTAGGGTACTCGATCGAGTAGGGGGCCACTCGATCGAGTAGGTTGGGTACTCGATCGAGTGCCGGGTTTTCAGCGAGGGTTTTATATCGCGTTTTGTTAAATCCGCAAATCACTTCCGCCACTTTCCTCCTATCCTTCAGTCGCCTCTTTCCCTTCCCTTCACCTCAAAACCTCCATGGAAGCCTTTGTGAAGATCCTTGTGCCTTAGGAGAACTCTCTTGAGTCGGGTAGCGGTCTTTTGCCTTGTCTCTCCCTATAGGTATGTCACAATCATCATCTGTGTCCTTGTCTCTATAGTTAGGGTTTGCTTGTTAGTAATAGATATTTGTATGGTGGCTATAGGCGTTGCTTGATCGCTGGACGTATTATCTGTCGACATGGATTGGTTGCGGTTGCTTAAAGGTAGGTTCGCCTACTCGGTTTACGAGATGGTCTAGTGTGTCGGTCGTCATGGTAGTATTGTGGTTGTTTGATATCGTGATTGTGTTGTATCGTGATTGTGGTGGTGATCGTTGTTGGTGGTTCTCGAGATGCGTTCTCGGCTGAGTGGGGTCACTTGCGGGAGTGGCTTCACGCCCTAGTTTCGCCCTTCGTGGAACCCGCCACGGAAGGGGATGTGCACATTAATGGGACAGGGTTGTCGCTCGGTATGATGAGCGGGGCTTAGGTGGGAACGGCTGCGGTCCCCCACTGGCAGGGATGATCCAGTGGACAGTCAGTGACAGAGTTGGTTGGAGTACTGTGTTTGCGGTTGGGACTGATGTCATTGTTTGTATTGTTGATTGTAGTTGCCGTTGTCTTGTCTTGTCTCAGTACTGACCTTGTTTGGTTGTTTGTTTATTGTGTGTCTGCCGTGATCCCTTATGGTGAGCAGTCGGTCTTAGCAGGTGTTGATGTTGTGGATAGCTGGAGTCCGGGCAGGGATGAGTCTTCACGAGATATGATGGTCATAGCGAGTAGTCTTTGAGTTGTACCTTGTGCTGTATTTTGGTTTGAATCGCTTGTAATATAGTTTAATAGTTCTTTTATTGACGTTTGATAACTACTTTCCTCGGGTAACCGAGATGGTAACGCCCTTATATGCTAAGGAAGGCCTAGTTAAGGCTCCTCTGGATATGGGGGTGTTACAGGTGCGCCTTCGCCTGAGCAGTATACAGAGACTTCCATTCTTCCCTCTTATCAACCGCAGCATCGAAAGCGCCCTGAAGCTTCTCTCGCTCCTCCCGCAGCTTAGCGGCGTCAGCCTCCGCAGCCTCAACCTTGGCCCTCTCGGCTAGGACCGCCTTGTCAGCTTCCTCCCTAAGCTTTCGCTCAGCAAGGAGGTCTTTCTTAGCAGCCTGGAAGTCCTTCGCCGACCTCTCGGCCTCCTTCTTAGAGGCAGCAAGCTCGAGCCTAAGCCGTTCAAGCACAGGGGCAGCTTCGGCCATGACCTTTTCTTGCTCCATAATATGAGCACCGGCCATGTCAGCCCACTTCGCCAGCATCTTGGACAACCTTATGCCTTCCGCCCTAATCTGGGCGGGGGAAGGCTTCAGGGAGGAGGAGACGACGGTGGCATTTTTATCGCCCGTCTGCACAGGCCGCTTCTCTAATTGCCGTTCAGAGGGACCGGTAGCCGGCAGCGGTTGATCTACAAAAAATTCAGACAAAGCATCCATGTCAACGTTCATTGACATATCAGAGAGCCTGTCATCAGGAATGCCTAAAGAGCCCGCTAAATCCGAGCCCTGGGTTAGATCCGTACCAGCCTTGGCCTTCTTGGTTGGAGGACCCTTTTCTTTACCGGCCTCGGTAACAGCAGCGGCGGCAGACTCAATCTCTTTTCTCTTATTCAAAGAAGGAGGAGCCTCCGCAACAGTGACCTCCTCCTCAACATCGATGACCACCGCCGCTTTTGGACCGCAGGATTGAAGATCGAGCCGGAGTTGACGCCGTCGCCGCCATAGACGTTGCCTTTGGTTTGCGGCGTGGCACGTTGCTGGCAACCTTCGCCTGAGCCGCCGTCACATCCAGCGCCTTCAACTGCTGGTCCATGAGTTCGTTAGGAGCCGGTCGGCGATCACGTGTCTGGGCCTTGGGATGCAGCTCAACAACTCTCCCGTTCTCGTCAAGTCCCAACCTCTGGAGAGCAGAGATGCATGCAGTCTTAAACCGGTCTGCAAAAGAAACAAAGCAGGAGTTAAACAAAGGAAATAAACCAAGATTCAAGAAACAGAAACATAAAAAGCAAAGATGGGCCTCACACCGACCCCACTCACCCCGTTCGAGGGCCGGTATGAGGCCGACGTGGCATAGCAGCTCATCCTGAAGAACGATCTGCGTCGGGAGCATCCATCCCTTCGGCGTCCTATCCTTCTCGGCCTCAAACAGCCTCATTGCCCGTTTCTCGTCCTCATTAAGAGGACCTGCGGCGTCCATCTTAAGCTTATTCCAGGAGACGTATCTATCATGCTCCCCTTTACTCTCGCACCGCAAATTGACGCGGTGCTGGAAGGACCGGGGCAGCGGGTAGTCCTCCGGAACCTCAACGTATACCCACCGCCCCCTCCAGTCCTTGCAAGACGTCAGCTTGGAAACGGTGACGAAGCCCGGCTCGGTTTGTATGTTGTACCACCCCTGGCCGCCTAGGGTAGTTTGTTTAAGATGGTGGAGCCGGCGGAAGAGGTTCACCGTTGGGGCCTCCCCTTTGAAAAGACACAACCATACAAAACCAACAATCGTCCTGATGGCCAACGGATGCAGTTGGGCCACGGCGACATTCATCGCTTTAATGATAGCGAAGAACGTATTCATTCGGAGGAAACCGAGCCCATACTCCGGTGTCCGATGTATACGCCGACGGCCGTGGGAGGGCAACAGACGACCTGACCCTCCTTAGGGATAACAATTCTATACTCCCTACCGAAGGAGTAATGGTGTTCAAAAAGTTCAGAACCGGAACAACTGGCGAACTTGTTCGTCCAGGCACGGTCAGGACTGATCGAGCAGGCATCACCGTGCCCCGAAATAGGCAGCCTCCTTACAACAGAAGGGGTCGCCTCATCATCATCATCATCATCATCGTCATCATCATCATCATCCTCGAAACCCTCCAAAAATTTTGGATCAACCTCAGGAGAAGGAGACCTGGGACCCCCGAACCTTATCGGGGTGACGGCAAGTGGCTCCTGCTCATCAGGGTGCGACGGCTCGCCCCCCGGCGCAGAAGTACTGGGTCCAGCATCAGCAGAAGACATGACAACAAATACTTAACAAATAAAAGTTGAAAAAATTTGTTTGTTTACCTTGGAAAAGTGTTACGCCGAGTAACGCTTTGAAGACTAGAGAGAAGTTTTCGTCGAAGAAAGCTAGAGAGAAGAAATTTTTTTTTTTGAGAAAGTGAATTTTTGGTGGCCAAAATCAGGGGCTAACTGCTCTATTTATAGAGCAAAGCCCATGAAACGGACCAATCAGGGCGAAGCCCATGAAGCATCAACCAATCAACGCCGAGCCACGTGTCAAGCATGCAGCCATGGAATGTCAATCGACAAACAGTTACAAATCTTCTTCAACACTCTCCTTGGCAGAATGCCAATCGACGTATCTTCTTCAACACGCTCCTTGGTATCTACTTACCAAACGGCCCGCTGTTCAACCAAGCTTGGCAGCACCGGCTAGGGGCAATCGAAAGCACACGGTACTCACAACCTCGGTCTCGGCCAGCGCCATTTTCTTTTCCACATTTGATGCCCTTTACACATCCATGTGGAGGGGGATACGGTACGGCCTGAGCAGAACCAAGCCGAGGGAGAAGAAGCCGGGGAAGAAATTTCAACTTGCGCAGAATACGCTCAACACTCATCGAAGGTCCATACCACGGCATAGACTACGGTGGGGGCAAATTTATGGAGCATATTCTGCACCCGCTGACCGAGTCAACATATTGAGCAAGGTCAAAGATATCCACAGGAAGTCAACGTATTAGACAGCATAACCGACGCAACCTGTCCGCCTGTCAGTTGGGTCCCGGCTAGGTAACTAGCCAGCCGGGAGGCATATCCGCGTACTCATATCCAAGACCCCTCGGCATGGAGTCAACCAGGTCCGCCGGCCTGCCATGGGTCCCTCGGCCGAGGGTAGATCAGTCTTTCCACCTGCTCTGCCACTTGGCCACTACGTGACAAAAGGTGAAAGTCTATAAATACTCCACTTCTCTCATTGAGAAAAGGATCCGAAAATAATCAATTAAACACACTAATCTGGTATAAACTCCCTTATCTCTCTACAATATACTTTGTGCCAAGTAACACACAACTTAATCCCTTTTAAGTTTACTGACTTGAGCGTCGGAGTGAGTTCGCTCGGTACCAAGCCGAGCCCTCAGTTTGTTCATTGTTTCAGGAGAGGCCGAAAGGAAGAGTCAAGCAAAGTCATCATTCTACAAGCTTACGTGGTAACAAATCCTGCTCCGGAATTACACCCGGAACAATGTTAAAAATACATAACAAATTTATGTTACATATGACATGTGACATAAGACAAATTGACATTTTGACAAAGATAATATGGAGTCCATATTATCTATGTGTGCCGAAAATTAAGAGGAGGATTAGGCTTAAATTAAGTTGATTTTGTTAGTGGTAAGCACAATGATTACCTACTAAACTAGCCCTGCAACCCTAATGCTCATTGTGAAGAACAACTCTAGCATGCATTGGCTCCCTTTTCCCCCCTCTTCCACCCGGTTTTTCATCTTATTTTACCTAATATACACTAAAATGTAGTTAGTGTATTATTAATTATTCATTCATCTAAAATTTGAGTTTTAGAAAGATAAAACTCTTCTTTTCTCTTCCTTCTCTCTAACCGAAAAATAGAGAGTTCCATAATATTTTTGGGTCAATTTTTCTTACAAAATTAATATTGTCTAGTATTCATAATATTAATTTTAATTAAGAGTGTGCTTTGGGTATTAAGCTTTGGGAGAGATCCTACACTTGGATCTTAGTTCTTCCACTAAGGAAAGCACAAGAACTAAGGAAAGCACAAGAACAAGAGAGAAAGGAGATCTCTCTTGTGCCCATATAAACCAATATTCCAATGTAAGATAAAGATTTCTTCTTTATATTGTTTATAAGTTTGCATGCATAAGATCACCATTAAGTTTATGACAAATTAAAATATAACATATAGGAATATGTTAAGTATATAGATCTACTTTTCCTTCAATCGGTATCAGAGCCATGGTTGTTTGCATGCAAATCGGTTAAAAGTTTTTCCGAGTTATATGATTAACATATAAAACTTGTTAAATTTGTGTTATTATGATATATCACGAAAATTATTATGCATGTTAAAATTTCTGGTCCTAAAATGTTTTTAGGATATTTTGGTTAATTTATGGATTTTTATTGTTCATATTACATAATAATGACATTAAAAATATGATTTTATGAATAAAATGTCATTTTCGGACTAAAATTAGCTAAACTTCGAATTTTTCAGTGATTTGTGTATATGTTGTCACATATATTATTTTGAGATGACCTGTAAATTTTCATAATTTTTGGACTTCTTATGCTCGAAAAATGGATTTTTCATTATTAAAATCGGATTTAAGTGAAAAATAGGTTAATATGAGGTAAATTTCGAATCTGGTCATAGAAATTTAGTATGTTGTCACATGCAATTTTACAAGATGTGTGTAAAATAATAGGTTATATTGAAGTCTTTATGCATGATTTATGATTTTTTGAAGAAAAATAGCATAAATAGTGACTTAATTAGTGAAATATTAATAAAACATACTCTATGACTAAGGAAAAATGTCACATGTTGCATTTTATTATCTTTTTGAGATCTAAAATTGAAACGTTAATGAATATAATTTTTCTCATGTTTTTATGATTATTTTGTTAAAAACCGATAAACCGCAACATTGTTTTTCCGGAAACTTTCGAAATTTTAACCTAAGTTTTTGAATATTATGAGTGTCATGGTATTTTTCCAGAATGTTCATGAGTTTAAATTTCAAATTTTGAATTTATTTGAATTTTTTGTGATTTATTTGAAGTTTATAGCTTTTTATTATAATTTTAAGTCCATTAATGAACAAATTTTAGAAATATGAGTTAATTATGGTCAAATAATTAGTGAAGACTAAATTTTGAGTCCTAAGAGGTTAGGGTAATTAACTTATGCATAAATATGAATTTATGCAATTTTGTGATTATAATTTGTTGAAATCACGCAAATCCGTAAAAACCGAGTTATATACGATATTGGCTACTTAAAGGCGATTTAGCATAAAATCAGGCATGTTCATACATATTATAATGCTGCATTTTCTTTATGATTGTCATAAATTTTATTTTATGTAATTTTGAATTATGTAATTTTTACTTAGTATGGCCTTAGTTTTTAATTGGTATTACCCGAAATGTATGGGAATATCGATTCGGTTGTAATTTATTGTGATCTCGTATCAACGTTTTGTAATTTAATAGATTTATTTTATCTTAGTTACAATTGTATAATAGGAAATTATGTAATTTGTTATGTATTTTATTCATTTCGGAGTTCCCAAAGACGGATTTCTTCAAGAATGACGATACATAAAGACGGTGTTACCTAGAGACGCGTGCCACAACCGAAGTTCAAGGGACCAATGGAGTTGGTTTCCGAATATGTAATAGTTAAATAGTTTTTCTATTTTAGGAAGGCCATACTAGGATTTATTTTATGTTTGCATTTTATTTATATGTCGCATGCATCGCTAAATCGTCATAACTAAAACATGCATCTTCTTTCATCGAGTTTATCGACCGTGTCAATTATAATTATCGTAGTTCACCGCTTTAGTTCACTTAAAACGTGATAGACAATAAATTGACATGACCTCTCGCTAAAACAATCAATTGAGACATAGCCTTACCAAAGAGTAGAAACCATGAAAACCTATTTCGCGAGGGAGTGCACTCGGCCACCCCGGGGTACAAACCTTGTTACGTAGGGGAAGTGGGTGATGAATGTCTATCCACCGAATTCATGTTGATAAGAGTTTCATCGGCTACCCCGTGCCCAAGTTAATATGGGTTTGGATAATGGACACATTTATTCGAAATTTGGATTGAACTCAACAAAAGTTTTTGATAAGGGTTTCATCGGCTACCCCGTGCCCTTGTCGGATGTGTTTTGGGCTATAGATAAATATTAGAGTAAATTTATCGACCAAGAGTTCTAAAAGTAGAATCGATTAAAAGGTTAATCCACCAAGTTATATTGATAAAGGTTTCATCGGCTACCCCGTGCCTAAGTCGATATGAATTTGGGTCTTGGAATCATTTATCTATTTGGGTAGAGGTCACTAGAAAAATGCATAAAATTTGTTTAAATTATAATTTTTACGAGTATTATTGTTAAAACGACATTTGTTTTACTCCTTCTATTTTGTTTTGTAGACCACTTCTTTTTCTCATAACAAATGGCTACACCAACCCCTAACGCCACGCCTCTCGCTAATTCATCATGGCTCCGATCCTTCATGGATCGATGTAAACTTGAAAAGAATGGGTCAAATTTCTCCGATTGGGATGCCCAACTCAAATTAGTCGCCCAAGGTGACGACAAGCTTTGTTACCTAACCGAGGCCTCTCCACCCGAACCTAATACTAGGTCGACCGCCGCTATTAGGGAAGCATATGAGGCTTACCATAAGGAGTCCGCCGCAATGAAAAACGTGTTAATCTTTGCGATGGAGGCGGATCTCCAAAGGAGAGCCTTTAAAATGGGCACCGCTAATGAGATTTACTCCAAGCTTGTGACAATGTTTTCACAAACTCCGCGGATCGTCCAATATGAGGCGGCCGCGGCATTCTTTGATCTCGACTTCAAAGAGGGCCAAAAGGTTAGCCCTCATGTGCTCAAACTTATGGAGCTAGTCGAGACCTTGAAGATTCAAAAGGTTGAAATCCCCAAAGAACTCATTGTAGATAGGATTTTACATTCCTTATCCAAAGTCAAAGCGTATGTTCAATTCCGGGTGAATTTTAACATGCAAGACAAGGATGTGTCTCTTAAAGAATTGCACAAGTTACTTGTGCAAGCCGAGAGGGACATGGGGTTAAATGTGAACCCACCAAAGGATGTGATTAACATAAGCACTAAAAGCAAGGGGAAGTTCAAGAAGAATGGGAGGAAGGGTAAGAAACAAGCTCCCACTTTCACCAAAGCTAAGGCTAATGATGCTATCCCTTCAAAAATCAAGAAGGATTCTCTTGATAAATGCCATTATTGTAATGGTATGGGACATTGGAAAAGAAATTGTTCCAAATACCTTGGTGATATTAAGGCTGGAAAGATCACTCCAGTAGGTAAATGACTATCATTTCTTTTATGTTTCTAAATCAACTATGGTATTGTGATACAAAGTTATGATAATGTATCTCCCTTTTTATTGAAAATAGGGCCTCCACCAAGCAAAGACAAGGGAAAGGAAAAGCAAGCATGAGAAACCATCAAGAAGCTAGGAATAGCTTTCATAGAGCTTTGCTTTTTATTGTCTTATTTTAATCATGTTTTGGATTTTTAGAACCTTTAAGTTTCCGTGTTCGACATGGAAAGATATTTTGGATAATTGGTTGTATTTTGGATAATGGTGGCTTGGTTTGCAACCCAAGTCACCCATTTTATCATTTTATCCTTTGTTCTAAAATCCGTATTTAAATGCTTGCTCTTAGAAACATATGATTATTCACTTAAAGTGATCTAATAGACAAATACAATGACGGGATTCATTATATGTCCACATGCTTAAGGCTTGTGTATGATCATTTACAAATTGATTTTGGGTCTATGAACTCTTTTAAAGGAATGACAATCACCAAGTACACTTACGAAATCTAAAACTATTAGTCAACCTATGAGATAGTTCTCCGTATACTTCAAAATCATTTTTGTGTCTCATATGCTATCTTTAAATCTATAGTGTATTTTTTCTAAAGATAGAGTGGGAGTAAAATGAGGACACAACTCACACCAAGATAAGTTTGAGTACTTGTGTAAATGAGATCTACGCAAGAAAGAATGGTTTGAATGAAGGTATATCTATTTATGTAGTATACGCAATAGATGAGATCTATGGTCTCAAATAGTTCTATATGACTAAAGAGACCAAAGTGAAGTAATCAAAGGAATATTTTCTCAAGATTACTACACGAGGAGACCAAAAGAAAGTTTTGGAAGAAAAATGACTAATGTAAAGTCTTAATAAGAGTTTTGACTATTTTATGAAAAATTTTGACCAATAGTTTCAACCTTGAGATTTACTTAAGAGCCTAAATGAATCAAAGTAACATGCTAGTTATAAACGAGTTGCAAGGATTGATATACCGATATCTTCAATAGCTAAGTTTTTAACCTCGCAAATGTCATTTCTTAACCACATTATGAAAATGAATTGGTTAAACCTCCTTCTGAAAGGGATATTTTGAAGGACGTGTATTAGATATTATTTATATTTAAACAATGACATTGCTATGTATCATTATGACATGTACGAATTAGAGATTAAAATCTCTTTCCATAAGGTTGAGATGAGACCTCTTCAAAATAAGAATTTTGAAAGGATATGATGGGAACATATATGGCTTCATTTTAATAACTTTGCAAAGCAACATACATTCCAATTTTGAAATGTTTTCAATTGAGTAAATCAATTTCGAAACATGTGGAATTAAGTGGGAGTTTAGAAATTATCATGTGAAGACATGGAATTTAGTGGGAGCTATCATCCTTTGAATGTTTACAACTCAATACTCATTAGGAATGACGAGCTAATATCTTCTTTCACAAAGAAGTATTTGAGTTTTCAATTCTGGATGAATATGGACTATGATGAATCCAATTACATCAAGAGATATTGGATTAGTATTAAGAAATACACATCGTATCAACATACACATAGGTTATTCATGTAAATGAAAATGGAATTGCCATTAGCAGTCATGGTCGTTCATTGAACCTAAGAACGGTTGATCTCATTATTATTAGTAACTAATGTTTCCGCCATTAGAATAATCATGCACATGTCCAATGGTGAATCATATGTATGAGAGCATGATGATTCATTGGCAAGCCATACAAGAAACGTCATGAATTCTCGAGGAGAATCCGATGAGCGATTTCAGTGTTTGACAGAATACTCTGTTATGTGTCAAGAGGTTGCACATATTATAAAAAATCCAAACACACGCAAAGATTTATGAAAATCCTAAACTTTTCAAGCCAAAAGGAGAAATAGGAAGTTTGGAAAGATACTTAGTTGAATAAGAAGTTACTCAAAACTAATCTTTCCTAATATGCTAGGACTTGTGAGAAGTGCTAGGCTAATCATCTTGACAAATTGTTGCAAGACTCTACAAAACATTTACCTAGTGCATTGTGTGTGGATGAAGTACTTGATCGGTACAAGTTATATCATTCACCACAAATTCGTTCGTTATGTGATAACCGATAACGAAGTTCTTTCAAGATAAAGAGCCGAAACCAAGGTCGGGAACCTTGATGTGTACTTGGTAAGGTTCATGCTATGAGTGATAACATGAATGTAAAGGATAATATGATTGAGAAGTTTGAACATATGGACACGTAACATGTTAAACTTCTGTTGAAATCAACAAGTGTTTACACACTTGCGATATATATCACAAGGTTGTAATCTTGTATTGACTACCCGAGTGTGATGTCGAAATTTGTCGTTTGAGTTATTATTAACTCACCATATATTTTGTTACATCCAAACGGGTTGTGAAGACAATTGAACCCCGTTAAAGTGAACATGGATTAGCATTGTATTTGCCCATAGTCACTTGTATGAGGTGACGTCTCGAAGTGACTAGAGTGTGATGCGATTGATGGCAAGTTCAAGTGCCATAGAGTCATGTGAGATGACTAGTCGATCACATAGGCAGACTGTTAGGAATTTTTTGTCGGGCCTAATGACCGCTTATAGAGTTCTGGCAAATTTATATAGCCTGGTCGTGGCGAGAGCTGCTATAGTATTCAAATGAGTCGATTCTTTTGACTAAAGACTATTCGCCTAAGATGGCACAGTTTCAGATTAACTTTATTTGTGTTACTACGACCTTCGTAAATGGGGTCAAATGGGCATATTTTGGGTTATGATGGTTGTGGCTAGTTGAAGGGAATGAGTGCGATAGGAATTGTCCACCCCTAGTCAGGGTTATAACAATATCTCAGGGCCACACGGGGAGTAATGAACTGGAAATGCGTGGCCACGCTCGGAATGTATCCATGGTGGATAAATCCGGTCAATCAGTTATTCTCCAGATCGAGGAAAGCACTCTAGATATGATCACTTGCAAGTACGACCTGAAAGACACCTTGCATTGAGTGGGAGATTGTAATAGGACAAGAGAATTGGTGATGCACACTTGTCGAGGACAAGTGGGAGATTGTTGGAATATGTGTCCTCCGACAATAATGCGATCACGACTGTTGATCATGATGATCACATGTTTAAATCTCATTATAAAGGATACAATTGGGAAGTAATATTTTACTGTCAACTGGTCCACACATATCGGTAATGACTGGCTGACTAGAGTTTGACATTACTGTCGTGCGACGGTGGTGATCAGTTGATCCCCTAGGTCATACCTATAGGGCAACACTCTTAATTGATCATTTAATTGATCGTATAACGTTACGAGTCAATTAAAATATTTAAAATTGACGGAAGATTTTGGAAGTATTATTTACGTATCTCATTGAAGTTTGATTAAATGAGATACGGTCTGAGTAACCGAATTGTTTCATTACTCAGATGAAATTATTGTTTAAGGAAACAATTGAAATTGAATGAATTATTATAAATACAAGTTATTGTGATTTATAAATTGGTAAAAAATTTTGGTACAAGTAATTATGAATTACTAAGTCGATTTTTGTGTATGACGTATTTTTATTAATACGTTGATTTTTAATATGTTAAAAATACATAACAAATTTATGTTACATATGACATGTGACATAAGACAAATTGACATTTTGACAAAGATAATATGGAGTCCATATTATCTATGTGTGCCGAAAATTAAGAGGAGGATTAGGCTTAAATTAAGTTGATTTTGTTAGTGGTAAGCACAATGATTACCTACTAAACTAGCCATGCAACCCTAATGCTCATTGTGAAGAACAACTCTAGCATGCATTGGCTCCCTTTGCCCCCCTCTTCCACCCGGTTGTTTTAGATGAAAAACCACTTTGGTTTTTCATCTTATTTTACCTAATATACACTAAAATGTAGTTAGTGTATTATTAATTATTCATTCATCTAAAATTTGAGTTTTAGAAAGATAAAACTCTTCTTTTCTCTTCCTTCTCTCTAACCGGAAAATAGAGAGTTCCATAATATTTTTGGGTCAATTTTTCTTACAAAATTAATATTGTCTAGTATTCATAATATTAATTTTAATTAAGAGTGTGCTTTGGGTATTAAGCTTTGGGAGAGATCCTACACTTGGATCTTAGTTCTTCCACTAAGGAAAGCACAAGAACAAGAGAGAAAGGAGATCTCTCTTGTGCCCATATAAACCAATATTCCAATGTAAGATAAAGATTTCTTCTTTATAATGTTTATAAGTTTGCATGCATAAGATCACCATTAATTTTATGACAAATTAAAATATAACATATAGGAATATGTTAAGTATATAGATCTACTTTTCCTTCAATATGATCGAAAGGTAGAACATGACGGTAGGAGCAATGTTTATATCGTGAATAAAGGAAAAGCTAACTATCATCTTAAACCATTGTCACCAAGTAAACAAAAGAAGCCTGTTGCAAAAGAGAGTTTTTTTTAGAAGCAAGTGAAGTAGAGGAGGTCCTCGCTCAAGGAAAACGAGCTTATGTGCTGGTTGTCCGAGACTTGTAGTCCGTTGGTGAGAGTAACCGCCAAAAAGTGCAGGGGTTACTTGATGAGTTCATGGATGTGTTTCCCGAGGAGTTACCATATGGGTTACCTCCCTTGCGGGGAATTGAACATCGCATTGACTTGATTCCCGAAGCTGCATTGCCTAATAAACCAGCTTATTGGTGTAATCCTGAGGAGGCTAAAGAATTATAAAGGCAAGTACATGAACTAAATGATCGAGGGTATATATAAGATAGCTTGAGTCCGTGTGCAGTACCAACATTATTATTGTTGAAAAAGGAGGGAACTTGGCGAATGTGTATTGACAGTAGAGCGGTGAACAACATTACAATCAAATATCGCTTTTCTATGCTAAGACTTGACAATGTGTTAGACGAACTTTCTGGTTCGTGTGTTTTCTCTAAGCTTGATTTACGGTGTGGTTATCATCTGATTAGGATTCGAGAGGGATATTAGTGGAAGACTGCTTTTAAAACGAAACATGGGTTATATGAATGGCTAGCTCGTGATGCCATTTGGTCTATGTAAAGCTCCTAGCTCGTTTATGAGGCTTATGAATGAAGTGTTAAGGCCTTTCCTTAACAAGTTCGTGGTTGTATATCTTGATGATATTCTGATTTATAGCAAGAATGAAGAAGAGCACAAACAACATTTAAGATCAGTGTTCGAAGTTATGCGAAAATAGAAGCTATTTGGCAAGACCTGAGAGGATCTTGGGTTGAAATGGGATCGAAATCGCTTCGGTCGAACTCTCTTTTGTTTGAAGATAATTCGGCAACTGAAGGCATCGGGGATAATTGACTTGAAGGAGGCGGATCTCTCTGAGAATTGCTTGAAGGATAACTTGATTTGATTGAAAACTTGATTTTGATTGAAAACTTGACTTGGTTGAAAACTTGACTTGAACTCTCGCTGGGGAACGAAACATTGCAACTGCTGGGGAGAATGTAGACTGGATGGGTGAAAAGAGTACACCCGTATAAAATATATGGAGTAAAAATACCCGTTGCTTTAATGGAAACACCGCAAGGCGGGAAAGTGTAGGGCTTAGACCCACCCTAACGAGCTTATAACGACTTGAAAAGAAAACTGCTGCAAAACATGCTGAGGAATAGGCGCAGCAAAGAATAGGCCTGGGGAAATAGCGCAGCAAGAGCCGCGTTTTCTCCTGGGTTCATTCGTGCTTGAGTAAAACAGAACTTAGCGCGAGTTCATATCATTTAAACATAAAACCTTTCTTCTTCTTCTTCCTCTCGACAAAACACCCAAAACCCAACCAAATTTTACAAAACTTCGATCAAAATCCGCCATTAACCATGACAAATCCAGGTATGTGTCTTGTCTTTTCTTTAAATTGCATTTGTAGCTTGAATAGGCTAGAAAAATTAGGGTATGAATGCCCTAAAATGTCGAAAATTAGGGGTTCCATCCCAAATGGATTTGTCCCTTAAAATTGACATTAGAAATGCGTAATTGAATATGCTAGGAGCATAACCATACATTCATTTCAAATTTTCGCTGAGTTTTGATGAAATGAGACCAAAATACGATGATCTTGCTAAACCGCTTCAAAGGGCTCGAAAATAGCTTAAAACTTATCGATTTTTGACGAAAGTTGATGTTTTGGAATCCTTGGATGATGGGTAAGCGTCAAGTATAAAATATTGATTATTACTAACTAAATATTAATTTAAGATAAATATTTTATATGTTATCTTTTAAATACTCTTAAGTTAAACCTCAAAAAAAAATATTTGAGAAAGTTCAACCTATTTTATTCAGAGAGAATTTATTAAACATCATTGTAGAAAACCTACTATTTGCCGTATTTTACAAACTGTTACCACCTTGTATTTTGTTTATTACAACTTACCACCTCTATTACATGTTATATATCCAATCTACCACCGTATTTTATTCCCGATCTTCATTTAAATTAATTCCTGACTCATTAAGTGAATAAATTGTGAAATGACCAAAACATCCCTACTTTTATTCTCTCCAAACACCCCCTACTCACTGCCAACTACACAAACAAAATCAAACAATCTTTGAACCCATAAATACAATGAAAATCAAATTATTTTTAAAGAATCAAAATCCAACAACCAAAATTGGGATCGTCTATCAAGCGAACCAACAACCATTCATAATTAATCTTACACAATCTCAAAGAGGATAGGTTCAAAGAGTTTGATTTTACACAATTTCAATCAAGCCATCTATCTTCTCCAGATATATCGTCTTCTTCATCACTATTCTTATTAGTTGATGGCGGATAAATGATGGGTTGCTGGAATTGATAAGGTTTCAAGAAATTAACAAAAGATGGTAGAGATAAGGTCGAAGGTGATGATGATGAAGTGAGTTTTCCACACAAATTTGTAATGCTATTAGTTGTGTTTATGCCGCAAATTAAAGACATTTCTTAAGGTTCTGTCGATTTTGTTTATGAATTTGGGGGTTTTGTTATGCAATTCTCAGATTATTTCTGTGATTTTTTTTCTTTTTGGAGGACGGGGTAATAGTTGTTGGAGGTGGGATTGGGTGGTGACGTGTGAAGATGGAGGGTCTAGTGATTGATTGTTCTAGGATGACACTGCAAGGGGTGGTAGTGAGGTCGTGGTTAGGTGGCGGTGGTGAAGAGATGGTGGGATATGCGAGGTAGAGTTTGTTGTTGGTGGTAGTGGGGGTAATAACATTTTAGCAATTTGATTTGATGATGATGATGATGATGATGATGTGTTAGTGATGAAAGATGTGGTTTATGTTTTTAGTTTCGATGGTCGATATGTATTTTGAGTGAATCAAAATAAGGGTATTTTCGTCATTCGTATAGTTTATTAACTAAACGAGTCGGGACTTAAGTGAAACGATAGTCGACAATGAAATACGGTGGTAGATTGGATATATAACATGTATTGTAGGTGGTAACTTATAATAAACAAAATACAAGGTGGTAGTTTGTAAAATACGGTAAACAGTAGGTGGTAATTAACAATTTTCACTTGTAGAAAAATAATACAATTGATAGTTGTTTAAAAAAACAAAAGGTGCAAATTTCTTATAAATATGTTTGACACATAGCAATTGCAACACACAATCAAAAGAATTGAATAAGTTGAGTTTGGACGCTATATGTTTGATACATAATTATCATACCGTTATACATAAAAAATTATAAATTACATAAAATTATATTCATATAATTTTGAACAAATATTAACTGATTCGGGACATAATGTATCGTTAAATAATATAATTTGAGAACTCAATGTTGATCGTTGCGTTATTCAAATAAATTTTATTTTAACTAATATGATATTAGATAAGTCACAAATTTATTTATAAAACGTTGATCATGCATAATTAATTATCACTTATTAGTTTTAATAATTAAAATTGTATGTATTTTATTTTAAAACATTGAAATTAAACCTAAAAAATTAATTTAAGAAAAATTAATTTATTTTTATTTATAAGTAAAAATATTAAAGATAATTATATTATTTTTCTTCAATTATAATAATAAAATATTAAAATAGACCATACAAAGCGCGGATACTACCTACTACCCAACTAGGTTGCACCAAAACGGACACGGACACGGACACTGACACGACACGGACACGTGACACGACATCCCATGAAATTTAGGACACGGGACACGTAATTTAAATTTAATAAAATATATATTTTATAGTTATATATGTGTGATTTTATTTTTGAAAAAGTATTGAATATTAAATTTAAATAAGTGAAAGTAAAACTTACGTTAATTATAACTCATTCTCATTTCCAAAACCAAAACCAACTTATAATCAATCTGTTTCGACATTTCATTACTAGTCTAAAGAACATCATTTGTCTCCAATTCAGCTTATTTCCCCACCAAATTCAACCATATAACAATTCTCGCCATTTACCTTAAATTCAACTTGATTCCGTTTGGAGGTGTGTCCAAATACCATGGACACGGCTCAAAATACCATGGACACGTGTCGAACACGTGCCCAAATAAAAGATGAAAGTTAGACACGGCTTTACAAGTGTCCGACACGTTTTGACGTGTATCCGACGAGTATCGTGACTGACACGGGTATCCGACACGGAAACGCTAATTAGGAGGAGTGTCCGTGCAACCAGTAATCTATATTCTTCACATTATCCAGTCAAAGAACCTCGAGTCCGTTTTTGAAATAATGCTCAAAAATAAAAGAATTGTCGTTTTGGGTCGGTTTTGAAAATAATTATCGAAATGGTGTCCACGTAGGCTCGGTTTTGACGAGCCTGTATGAGGCTTAAACACGCCATACGTATTGGCGTGTTTATTTCAATGAACACGCCATACGTAATGGCGTGTTTAGGCAGTCCAAAAAACCAACCAAAGTCAGTAGTTGAAAAATATTAGCAAAGGAAACACGCCATTACGTATGGCGTGTCTTAAGAACAAAACACGCCATTACGTATGGCGTGTTTAAGCAGTTTTATTTTCCAGCCCAAGTCCAGTGGCTGTGTTTTTGGAAAGAAAGAGAACCCGCCATTACGTATGGCGTGTCTTATAGAAGAAACACGCCAATACGTATGGCGTGTTTGCTGAGATTTTTTTTTTTTTAACAACTTTGTTTTTCCCGTCACTTTCTACCACAAAACACACACCATTCACCATCTCCGCCTCTCAAACTCCCCAAGCGCGATACAACAAACCTCACTCCCCTTCTTATTTCTTCACCTCACACTCATCTCCGGCGAATCTCCGGCGTATCTCCGGCATTATATTGGGTTTTTGCTATTCAAATTATACATTCTACCTAATTAGCAAGGTAATTTAATTCTTTTAACTTATTTAATTTCATCTTTTGAATGTAGATTTTGCTTATTTTGTCTTCATTGTTGGTAATTATGTTGTTTTGTGCCTAGATCTACAACTTATATGTGTTAATTTAAGGTTGTTTAAAAAAAGCCCCAAATTTTCGAAACCCTAATTAGGTAGGATGAACGATTTCTGATTTTTAATTGTTGTTTAGGTATGTATTTTAGGGAAATTAGGTTATTGGTAGTTGATTTATACTAAATTCGTTCAATTTTTTTATAGAATGGAAATTTGTGATTTTCCTCTTATTTGTTATTGGGATGGAGAAGTGTTGGAGCAAAATGGATGTGTAACCTATAGAGGAGGGAATCAATGTTTTATTCTAGCTAGTACAAAGATGACATATCTTGAATTAGTTGAAGAGATTTATAAGGGAATCGGTGTTCAAAGTTTGGGTACTCAATTGAAGGTAATGATGAAATTTCCGAGTGCCGGGTGTTTCAAAATTGTTCCCCTTAATAATGAGGGAGCCTTTAAAGCGTTATGGGCAAGTATTCGTCATTCACATGCTCCTTCAATGGACATATTTGTAGAAGTTTCTACTAGTGAAATTGTCATTCCTACACCAAGTATTAGGCTAGATGATGTTGCTCAATTTGTTTCACTTGAAACTAATTACGTAAATGAAGGGGAATTTTATGGTAACTTACAAGGTGATGAGATTGATGAGGAATTGGCAATACTTGATGAGAATTTGTTGGCAAATGAAGAAGATGGTGATGATGATCTTGTCTTTGCTAGTGCTCCCATCGTTGAGTTTAATAAGATTGATCAATTAGATGAGGATGAATTGAATAGCTGGAAAACTTGGGAAAATATGGTAAGATATGAACATGGGAAAGAGTTTGCGGTTGGACAAGTGTTCCCAAACAAAGCTTCACTTAGCGATGAGGTGACATCATATTGTGTTAAAGCAAATCAATTTTTCAAAGTTGCCGAATCAAAGCCTAATACTATTACCTTCAAATGTGGCCGGATTCCTACACCATGTAATTGGCGGTTAAGGGCTACACAAAAAGACTTTCATTCTGAAGTTTTTACCATTGTGACATACAAAGGTCCTCATGATGAGTCTTGTGTTTGTGACATGGTACCTCAAGACCACATGAATTTGAAACGAGCATTCATAAGTCATGAGATTCGTAACCTTGTTGAGGGAGATTGGGGATATAAAGTAAACTCTGTTGTTACTTATATTTTAGATAAGTATGGTTACACAATTTCATACACCAAAGCTTGGAATGCAAAACAAAGAGCAATTGAGGCCACAATAAAAAAACATGTACTTTGAGAGTTAACAATTCACAAGGGTATTCTACTACTTACACTTGTCTTTAATTTTTTTTATTACCATAATTTTTTTAATTATTTGAACATTTATTTTCATGCTAATCTAATAATCTTCTTTTAAATGTGTAGGAATAATGGAACAACATCAACAACAAGGCCCGGTGAACCCGGAACTTCTCACACAACAAGAGGTACACCGGAGCAAGGCAATATTGGAAGGGCGGGACGTTGGTTCCCTTCGATGTAGGTCACACTTAGTTTCGCACAAGGGGTTTTTGGTAAGTGATCAAGTAGTTGATTTCATTAGGGACACTCAGTTTTTTTTATTCATAGGTTAGTGGGGTTGAAGTTTAATGTGGAATTAATAAGTGCTTTGGTTGAGCGATGGAGGCCGGAAACCCATTCATTTCACTTGACTATTGGCGAGGCTACTGTGACCTTGCAAGATGTTCAAGTGTTGTTAGGGCTACGGATTAGAGGGGATATTATTAGTGGACCAACCGCTTATAATTGGCCCTTGTTAATAACTCGAACTCTTAGGCAAAACACCGAGTAGTCTTGACCTTAAGGGGCTTCTTTGAGGATTGGTTGGTTGTTAGAACAATTTAGTGGTCTTCCTAAGATGCAAATGAAGATGTTCTACATCAATATGTGAGGGCATATTTGCTTATCTTAATGGCAACTATCATGTTTCCGGATAAGAGTGGTAATGACATACAAGTTATTTATTTGCCTTTGTTGAGGGATTTGAGTAACTTAGATAACTACTCTTAAAGTGTCGTACTTGCTACTTTATATCGCAATTTATGTAGAGCAAGCAACGTAAAGTCCAAAGACATTGGAGGTCCTCTTGTTCTATTGCAATTGTGGGCATGGGAGAGGATTAGTATTGGTCGACCTACACTCACGAGACCCGTTAATGCTACCCATCATGGACCGAACCCATTAGGTTCACAACATCAAATCAGGATTGACTCATTGGGTCGTAGGTGGGCAAGTGTGATTCGTAAGAGGCCGAAAGGGGTGACCACACTAATTGGGTATAGGGATGCTTTTGATTCAATGCGACATGATCGCTTTACATGGCAACCTTACACCCGACGATTTTGTCTTTTTTGCCCCGTTTTGTTATGATGACTCGACGATTGGACAAAGTGATGGCCCCTATGATTTGTTTCGACATTGTTGAGTGGCATTTTCCAAATAGGGTAGCTCGTCAATTTGGGTGGAAACAAATTATCCCGTTAAACTCTGATACCGAACCAAAATTGCACAAAGTAGACAAAAGGGGTGCCTCTTCACGGAATTGGATGGAAAAACATCAACCCTACATATCAAATTGGGTTAGGAGGGGTGATTTTCGGTTCCGTGGTGAAGAGGATGATATTGAAATGAACTACTACGACCCTTACATGGTTTGGTACCGGGATCACACTATTCTTCGCTTGAACCCTTTTCCCCCACAAGCTACTTATCAAGCACCCTTTGGAGCCACAGAATATCTTGTAAGTACACTTTAATATACTTGTCTTAAAATTCTTAACCAATATATCATAAAATGTGATTAGCTTATACTACTTATTTTGTTTTAGGCGCAAGGTTTCGTCAATGTCCATAATACATGTGATACGGAGCTTCGACAAATGCCTCTTGAGGTGCCTCCACATTTCCGGACAATGGTTTCACACCTACGGGACTACTCCTCTCAATCGCTTGAACATGTAGGCTATTCCCATCTCCTTCAACCAACCGTAGAACCAAGGCAAGAAAGTTCATCAATGGTTCAAGAGTCCCTCAACTCAATGAATGTGGATGACGATGCACCATTGGTTCAATACACAAGGAGGGGTAGACGCTCTAACTCATCCATGCCGGCTAGACACTCTATGTCTTCCATGCCTTCCATGTCTTCAATGCCTTCCATGTCTTCAATGTCACCCGTCAATGAAGAAGGTACCCCAGAGCCTAAGAAAGGGTTTTGGAATCGCCTTCGAGGAAAAAGCAAGAAGAAGACTTGAGGACTTGATGTAATAGTTAGAAGATTAATGGTTTGTTTGACATTTTAGATGGTTAATTTGTTTGACATTTTAGTTGTAAAACTTAGAATTTAATCCCCTTGTGCGAAACTTATGTGTTGTGTAAACTCGGTTTTTATTTATAATAGGCAATGGTTTGTGTTGTCCTTTGCATTGTTGAGCATTGTTGAGCATTGTTGAGTTTGGTTTTCTGTTTTGGCAAAGGAAAGATACGAGAACGAAGGGAATTTGTGCAGCAATGAAAAAAAAAAAAAAAAACTGGCTAAACACGCCATACGCTATGGCGTGTTTCAAGAGGAAGACACGCCATTACGTATGGCGTGTTTAGTTATTGGCAATTTGATCAGTCACTGGAAAGGGGTTGGAAAATAGAGCTGCTTAAACACGCCATACGTAATGGCGTGTTTTGTTCTTAAGACACGCCATACGTAATGGCGTGTTTCCTTTGCTAATATTTTTCAGCTACTGACTTTGGTTAGTTTTTTGGACTGCCTAAACACGCCATTACGTATGGCGTGTTCATTGAAGTAAACACGCCAATACGTATGGCGTGTTTAAGCCTCACACAGGCTCGTCAATACCGAGCCTACGTGGACACCATTTCGATAATTGTTTTCAAAACCGACCCAAAACGACAATTCTTTTATTTTTGAGCATTATTTAAAAAACGGACTCAAGAACCTCCCGAGTTTAGAGCCGTAGAGTTGCTAAATTTATTTGTTGTACGAACAAGAAGAAGAAAAATGATGAAATTTTGGAGGAAACTGATAATCTTATTCATCCTTGAATTAGCCGCCGCCCATTATTTTGAGCCCTTCAACGTCACTTATGATCACCGCTCACTTCTCATCGCTGGTCACCGCCGTATTCTCATCTCCGCCGGCATCCACTACCCCCGCTCTACTCCCGAGGTTATTAATAAACTACTTCCTCCGTCCCGATCATTTATTTATTTGTTGAATACTCCTAATAAACTACTCCCTTCATTCCGATCATTTATTTGACAATCATCATCATCATCATGTGTGATAATATAACAGATGTGGCCTCATGTCATTGCTAAGGCTAAGGAAGGCGGTGCTCAAGTTATCGAGACTTATACATTTTGGAATGCTCATGAGCCTCTCAAAGGACAGGTTGCTTCACTTTTCCTTTTTCTTATTTTATTTTATGCTCATGAGCCTCTCAAAGGACACGATTCGCTAAAATCTATGCTCTTACTGTCTAGTGATGGGGCAATGGGGCATTTCTGACTGCTCCCGGTAAACTTGCGTAATTTTGACCCCTTATTCACCATAAGCTGGAAGCTATTGAGGCATTGGGGTTTATAACTTTGTTGTTGATAGTTAATTTCCGTTATTTTTAATGGTAACTTCAGTATAATTTCCAAGGGAGGTATGACCTTGTCAAGTTCGTCAAGCTCGTTGGATCAAGTGGACTCTTTCTCTTTCTCAGGATAGGACCTTATGTGTGTGCAGAGTGGAACTTTGGGTATTTGCTTGTCTTCCTTTTCGTATTTGCAACTTTGTTTTATTTCTTCTAGAGCCTGCTATATGAGTATATGATGTGCTTATCCAATATCTAAAGTGAATGATGTTGCAATATTGGTCAAGTATTATTTTATCGTGGTTTGGCCAAAAGACAATTGCTTATCGTATTGCATTGCATCTGGGTTTGGAAGTTTGCAACTGGCCCATCTTATTTAGGATTTAGGCTTCAGTCCTTGAATAATGTGGAAGATGTATCTCCTGACACCAGGAGTGAAAATTTCTTATTAAGTACTCCCTCCATTCCACTTTTATTGTCCTACTTTCCATTTTGGGAAGATTTAAGAAATAGAGGTAAAAGTACTACTCTACCCCTCTAATTAGGAAGAATGGGGACATGTCATTTTGATAGAGTGAGTGGTAGTTAACAGATTAGGGGTAATAGTGGTAGTCCACCCATTTTAGCATACCAAATTTAGAAAGTGGACAATTAATATGGAATAAATTTTGGAGAAAAAGAGGACAATAGTTGGAATGGAGAGAGTAATTGTTAAGTTTTAAATTGTGTTTTGTTTCTGTACTTATTTCTACTTGTTTTAAAGATTAATGATACGCACATTCAGGATATTTTCATCTGACCACGTGGGTTTATTCTAACTAGAGCTGGGTTTATAAACTGGCCTTGGAAACACAGAGATTGAAAGTAGAATTCTTTATTGTTTGACAATATGTGAGTCTAAACTCTGCCACAATATGTTTCATTTGGTATGACTGTACTTTTGTTGGTGCCTTACCAAATAATTTTGTTTTGCTATGTTCAGTGGTTTTCCTGTGTGGCTGCGAGATATCCCTGGCATTGAATTTCGAACTGATAATGCTCCTTTCAAGGTATGCTCAATGACCATATCTTCATGACACTCGCTTGTGGTTGAATCTTAAAGTTTGATCTCTCTTTAAAATATTTATGATTTCCTGTAGATGCAAATTTGGACCTGATAAAATTAGCAAGTGTTTTCGTCCTTTGGCCCTAGAAATAAGATTGATGGAGGTGTTTCCCTAGTTAGTGAGACGGGACTTACCATTTTTGTTGTTGTCCTTTTGTTGTTTTCTTTGATATTATTATGTCAGTAAAGCAATAATCTAGGTTTCTTAAATGGCAATGCGCTGGTTTCATGAATATTAGGTTTGGTGTACTTGTATAGTTGTATGCATTAACGATGACACCTAGTCTTCGTATTTAGGATATGTCTATGTTGTCTATGGTATCGCAACCATAAGATAGTTCTCTAAAATAGACCAGTGGAGGTTTTAGACTTCTACTTAGAATCTTATCTTTTGTCAGATGCATAAATTTTGAAGGGTGATGCTCTTTTTCAGGAGGAGATGCAACAATATGTTACGAAGATTGTAAACCTAATGCTAGAAGAAAAGCTGTTCTCTTGGCAAGGAGGGCCGATAATATTGTTGCAGGTTGAGTATCTCTCATTCCATTTCATGTTGAACATTTCTACAAAGCCCAACACGGAAAAATATGTTCATGCTGCCTTCTGTATTCCTTACAATTGCATTCTGTATTGAAGTATATAGTAGAATTGCATTTCTCAAGATGTAGACACTCTGACAGATTGAGAATGAATATGGAGATTTTGAAGAGTCATATGGCAAAAAAGGGAAGAATTACATACAATGGGCTGCTAAAATGGCCGTTGAGCTTGGTGCCGGTGTGCCTTGGGTGATGTGCAAACAAACCGATGCCCCTGAGTTCATTGTAAGTAAATTTGCTTCATTAGGTTACTAATTTGTGATATTCTGTTTAAATTATTAAACTTTGGCTACCTTTAAGTTCACAACAACAACAACAACAACATCAGAGCCTTAATCCCAAAATGATTTGGGGTCGGCTGACATGAATCATCCTTTCGAACCGTCCATGGGTAAACGCACGCCTCAAAATGCGAATAAAAAGGGAAGATAAAAAACAAAAGGGAGAACGAAAAAGTAATGGAAAGTTAAGGTGAGCTTAGGGGTTTTAAAAATCGAATTCCCTCTCTCTTTTATAAAAACTTAAAATTTAAATCGAGAGAAAAGGTTAAAACGATTTTTAAAAACCGAAATAGAGTTAAGGATCCGGAATGAATCCAGTAAAATCTATAAGAAAGTGGTTGTTGAAAAAGTGTGTAATAAAGGAGAGAAAAATAAATAAATTAATTTCTTTAAATTAAATAAATAAAAAACACTAAATCTGTCAAAAAACATCAAATACTAAAAATCCACATGTATCCTTTCCCTCCATTGTGCCCTCTCCGTCACCATACTCTCCTCAAGCCCCAGAACTCTCATATCGTGCTCTATCACTCTCAACCATGTCTGTCTCGGTCTTCCTCTCGCCTCTAGGGACGTTTTTTCGTTCTCCAAGTCTCCACCTCCCTAATCAAAAGGCCCATAGGTCTCCTTCTCACATGGCCAAACCATCTTAGTCGGTTTTCCATCATCTTGTCCTCTATTGGCGCCACTTTTACCTTTTCCCTAATCACCTCATTCCTTAACCGATCTTTCCTTGTATGTCCGCACATCCATCTCAACATGCGCATCTCCGCCACACTCATCTTTTGGATGTGACAATGTTTCACGGCCCAACACTCGGAGCCGTAAAGTAGGGCAGGCCTAATTGCCGTGCGATAAAATTTTCCCTTTAATCTTTGGGGCATATCTTTATCGCATAGAAACCCTGAAGCACTCTTCCATTTCAACCATCCCGCTTTAATTCTGTGAGCCACATCTCCGTCTAACTCCCCATCTTTTTGAATAATAGATCCTAGATATCTGAAGAAATCCGAACCCTCAACAACATTCCCATCGAAAATAATACTCCCCGCCTCTGTCGATCTCAACCCCGCCACCATCGAAAATAATACTCCCCGCCTCTGTCGATCTCAACCCCGCCACCTTAGTGAACTGACACCTCAAATACTCAGTCTTACTCCTGCTCAGCCTGAACCCACGAGTCTCTAAAGTCTGCCTCCACAATTCCAACTTTCTCTCCACCCCCTCTTTTGTCTCATCAATCAACACAATATCATCAGCAAACATCATACACCAAGGGCTACCTTTAAGTTCACGCTAAATGAAAATATAAATGATCGTCTCTTCCTTGATAAGGACTAACATGATTCTGCTTGTTAACTTTTATGACTAAGCTTACTTGAAAGTTTTCTTTACTTTTTCACAGATAGATACCTGTAATGGTTACTATTGTGATGGCTTTAAGCCAAACTCCAAGAAGAAGCCTATCTTTTGGACTGAAAACTGGGATGGCTGGTATGATGTTATCTTCATGAATAGTATTATGATCTCTTGTTAGTACCAAACTACCAGCTTATACTTGCACATGGTGAACATTCATAGGTAAACGAGCTGTAGCGAGGTTTCTTCTTCGCTGTAGAGTGATTGTAAAATAAAGATAGGAGTTCTGTATATTTGAAGATGGCATCATCTGCCCTTAATTTGGTTAATTTAGTTGTTGGATAGTAACAGGTAAAGGTGAAACATTATAAGTCGATGCTGCTTTTCTTAATACTTCCTTGGAGGATAACAAGGCGTGGTAGACTAACGACAATACCATAGCAAAACCTTAGTCTTGAATGGATTTAGAAACATATTCGGTGGGGGTGGGGGGGGGGGGGGTCACTATTCAGTTATATTTCCGCGCTGCCTTTTAGAAAAGGCAAATCCAGCTTTTGACGTGTTGGCCCATCTAGTCAAGTATTCATAATGCACTAGCAAATTGTCCAAATCACTAGGAGTGACCAAGGGCTGACACTTTAGTTGTAGCCAATTGAATAGGATGTTGCACCAAAGAGCGTAGGAGTTTTGCTAAAGTATCTAATTTTATCTTTCTTTCACTGCCTTATTTTAACTTGTTATAGGTATACTACATGGGGCGGAAGATTACCTCATAGGCCTGTTGAAGATTTAGCATTTGCCGTTGCTCGCTTTTTTCAACGGGGCGGTAGCTTACAGAATTATTACATGGTAATCCAGCTAAGTAAGCTTTGCTTTTTCAGCGAGGACATTATTTCTTTTAGCTTAACCTTCAGCGTTGGGCTTCTACTAATTATTCGTGGGATCTGTTCCCATGATGTATCCCCTTTCTTAGAACATAAATCTACTCCTAATATGAGTATCACAAGGCAGCATTTCTTTATTATTTTGATTTTTATAAGCTTTTGTCTTGTGTCAATTCGGCAAGGTGCACTGGTACTATTTATTGACTACTAGTGCTAATAAAAAACCTTTTAAGCGTGTTATCATGAAACATGCTTAAAATTACCACACGTGTCGGAATATTGTATACCTTGATGGCTGGTCTTCCTTATGGGGTCAGTCGCTTTTTATATATTATTTTTGACAAGTGATGCCTGCCATATATGGAGTATTGTTTGGAAATGAAATTTGACTCCGAAGCTGTTGGCGCAAAGACAGCTTAGGTGGAAACCTTTTTACCATGTAATCTGTACAAGGCCCTTTAATTTGTAAATTATTTATGTGTAAAAATTTCAAATTAGTTGTTAAATTCTATGACTCTCTGATGAAGTGTCAGGGAAGTATTTTTGAGGCATAACTTAGATAAAAGCCTGCTTTGTTTTACAGTACTTTGGTGGAACAAATTTTGGACGAACATCTGGGGGTCCTTTCTACATCACAAGTTATGATTATGACGCTCCTATTGATGAATATGGTAAAAAAAAAATCTTTGCCTTTCTTCTGTATGGACATGAAGTTTTTTGTGGCTTTTTTCTGCATACAAGCCTCTGGAGTTGCTTAAGAACTGATAACTCTTGTATTAATAGGACTTCTGAGCCAGCCTAAGTGGGGTCATTTGAAGGATCTGCATCTTGCAATCAGACTTTGTGAAGCTGCTCTCGTTGCGGTTGATTCACCACAATATGTCATGTTGGGACCACAACAGGAGGTTTGTCCTGAGTGCCAATATCATATTCTTTTTAAGTGGTCTATTCATTTTTTGATACATTTTGTGGATATGTAAGTGGCACTCCATTGCGAGATTGTGTAAAGTGGAATAATTGGAAGCACCAGATTATCTCCTTGCTATATGTGACAGTTTGAGAAGGTTCTCACCCCCCTTCTACTAAAAGAATAAGAGGTCTCTGAATTTTTTTCCCGCCTAAGTGAAATGTTCTATGATTGGTCCTCACTCCTCATACTATGTCATATAAGTATATACCATAAATTGGAGATACTACTAATTTTTACTTTGTAAACACACACTACAACAACAACAACATCAGAGCCTTAATCCCAAAATAATTTGGGGTCGGCTGACATGAATCATCCTTTCGAACCGTCAATGGGTGAACGCACGCCTCAAAATGCGAATAAAAAAGGGAAGATGAAAAACAAAAGGAAGAACGAAAATGTAATGGAAAGTCAGGTAAACTTAGGAGTTTTAAAATCGAATTCCGTCTTTCTTTTATAAAAACTTAAAATTTAAATCGAGAGAAAAGATTAAAACGATTTTTAAAAACCGAAATAGAGTTAAGGATCCGGAATGAACCAGGTAAAATCTATAAGAAAGGTAAAATCTATAAGCAAGTGGTTTGTAAAAAAGTGTAATAAAGGAGAGAAGAATAAAATCTGTCAAAAAACATCAAATACTAAAAATCCACGTGTATCCTTTCCCTCCATTGTGCCCTCTCCGTCACCATACTCTCCTCAAGCCCCAGAACTCTCATATCGTGCTCTATCACTCTCAACCATGTCTGTCTCGGTCTTCCTCTGCCTCTAGGGACCTTTTCTGTTCTCCAAGTCTCCAGCCTCCTAACTGGTGCATCCATAGGTCTCCTTCTCACATGGCCAAACTATCTTAGTCGGTTTTCCATCATCTTGTCCTCTATTGGCGCCACTTTTACCTTTTCCCTAATCACCTCATTCCTTAACCGATCTTTCCTTGTATGTCCGCACATCCACCTCAACATGCGCATCTCCGCCACACTCATCTTTTGAATGTGACAATGCTTCACGGCCCAAAGACTCGGAGTCCGTAAAGTAGGGCAAGCCTAATTGCCGTGCGATAAAATTTTCCCTTTAATCTTTGGGGCATATCTTTATCGCATAGAAACCCTGAAGCACTCTTCCATTTCAACCATCCCGCTTTAATTCTGTGAGCCACATCTCCGTCTAACTCCCCGTCTTTTTGAATAATAGATCCTAGATATCCAAGAAATCCAACCCTCAACAACATTCCCATCGAAAATAATACTCCCCGCCTCTGTCGATCTCAATCCCGCCACCTTAGTGAACTCGACACCTCAAATACTCGGTCTTACTCCCGCTCACTGAACCCACGAGTCTCTAAAGTCTGCCTCCACAATTCCAACTTTCTCTCCACCCCTCTTTTGTCTCATCAATCAACACAATATCATCAGCAAACATCATACACCAAGGGATGTCGTCCCGAATATCCCTTGTCAACTCATCCATAACTATAGCAAAGAGAAAAGGACTAAGTGCGGAACCTTGATGCACCCCGATGGTAATAGGAAATTCTTCCGTTAAGCCCAACATTAGTGCGAACACTTGCACTAGCCCCCTCATACATGTCCTTTATGAGGTCAATATATTTTCGCGACACACCCTTTCTCGCCAAAGCCCACCAAAGTACTTCTCTTGGTACCCTATCATATGCCTTTTCCAAGTCAATAAAAACCATATGTAAGTCCTTCTTCTTGTCCCGATGGTATTCCATCAACTGTCTCATGATAAAAATCGCATCCATAGTCGATCTCCCGGGCATAAATCCAAATTGGTTTTCCGAGATGTCTACACATCTCCTAAGCCTTTGCTCGATTACCCGCTCCCATAACTTCATCGTATGACTCATAAGTTTAATTCCCCGATAATTGGAACACTCTTGAACATCACCTTTGTTCTTGTACAAAGGGACAAGAGTGCTTCTCCTCCAAGCCGATGGCATCTTGTTGCTCCTCCAAATCTTGTTGAAGAGCATGGTTACCCATTCGATCTCTTTCTCCCCGAAGCACCTCCAAACTTCTATGGGTATACCATCCGGTCCCTCTGCTTTCTTTGACCCCATCTTCCTTAACGCCTTTCTAACTTCACTCTTTTGTATTCTACGCACAAATTCCCGATTAACCATGCTTGGTGTTACCTCTACATCCCCAAAACCTTGTTCCTGATGTCCATTGAATAAATTATCAAAGTAAGAACTCCATCTAGCCTTTATTTCGTTATCCTGAACCAGAACCTTGTCATCCATATCTTTCACACACCTAACTCTCCCAATATCTCTCGTCTTTCGGTCTCGTATGCGAGCCAGTTTATAGATATCCTTCTCTCCTTCTCTCGTGTCCAACCTCGCATACACTTCTTGGTTAACTTTTTCCCTCGCATCCCGTACGGCCTTTTTAGCGGCTCGTCTAGCCTCCTTGTACTTTTCAAAGTTCTCATCACTCATGCATTTCCCCAGAACCTTATAGCATTCACGTTTAGTCTTTATCGCTTGTCTCACCACATCGTTCCACCAAGATGTGTCCTTACTTGATGGTCTATTCCCTTTAGATTCCCCTAACACCTCCCTCGCCAAATCCTTTACAACATGCTCCAATTTATCCCACGTTGCATCAATATCTTTCTCCTCGCAATCCGACCAAATATCGCTACTTCCAACCTTATCCAAAAACGTTTGTTGGTTTCCCCCATGTAGCTTCCACCACTTGATCCGTGCCTCACCGATTATCTTTCTCTTCCTCAAGTCTCTCTTACCCCGAAAATCAAGAATCACTAGTCTATGTTGTGTTGCGGCACTTTCCCCGGGTATGACCTTGCAATCGGTGTACTCTTTCCTCCACACATTCCTTACCAAAAGGAAGTCAATTTGACTAGCATTACCTCCACTTCTATAAGTCACCAAATGAGAATGTCTTTTCTCGAACCAAGTGTTCATTATACCCAAGTCATATGCCAAAGCAAAATCCAATATGTCACTTCCTGCTTCATTTCTCTCCCCGAACCCAAAACCCCCATGAATGTTCTCAAAGCCAACTCGACTAGTACCCACATGCCCATTGAGGTCACCACCAATGATCAATTTCTCTCCAATAGGGACTCGTTCTACAACCTCTTCCAAATCTTCCCAGAAGGCTCGTCGAAAAGAAGCATCCAAACCTACTTGAGGTGCGTAAGCACTTATAACCGTCACCACCTCATCCCCGACTACAAGCTTAATGCTCATAATCCTATCACTCTTTCTCGATACTTCTACCACATCATCAATGTAATCTTTATCAATGACAATACCCACTCCATTACGACTTTTGTCTTTACCCGTGTACCAAAGCTTATAACCCCAAGGCGCTATCACCCTTGCTTTATCTCCGACCCACTTTGTCTCTTGTAGACACATTATATGCACTCTCCTCCTTTTCATAACCTCCCTACCTCGCTAATCTCCCCCTGTCAAAGAGCCAACATTCCAAGTACCAAACCGTAACCTACTACCCTTCCTAAAGTCATGTCCCGATTTCTTTACCCGCTCTTGACCATGCTTCCTAGATCCAAACCTATTTGACACCACACCCGTACTTCGAGGTGGCGCGCGCGCTGGGGCGACGACCTAACAACCCTTGCATATTTTTCACTACACCCGGGTCTAGAAGATGTAGCGCACCCTTGCCTATTTGACACCACCCCCAGATGTAAAGATGGCGCGTCGCTTCCGGGCGACGACCTAGCAACCCTCACATACTTTTCACTACACCCGGTCTAAGAAATGCAGGCGCGCGCTCGAGGAGGAGACGCCCCAACGATGTTCAAATTCCGATTCATGTCCATAAAATGTGACTAAGTTTTTATGCTGGCTGCCACAGACCTACCGCAACCCTCCTCCTTTATCCGGGCTTGGGACCGGCAGCGAATGCCCGAAAACACTCACAGGCGGAGTTAATGAGATATATTGATTTTATTATAAATGTGGGATTGCATTAATAATAAGGATGATATGAGAGAATTATTCTCCACAATTTTTTTCACTAGTTCTTTTTTCATGTCTTTTGATACAAAGGTACTCTATACAAGTTGACTATCTCCTTTTGCAAATTCTCTAATTTGATTGTACAATTAAGTCATTACTCAGAGTTTATTCTTTTGGTAAATCTAATCGTATGATATTATTTTTAATAATGAAGTAATAATTTATATAATTAGGTTGAGTTAAATGTCAATCTTATTTGGTGTGAAAACTATCAAAGTTTCTCTCTTATACCGCTTAAGCATGTTACCAGGCTATAATATTTAACGTCTTTGTACATTATTATCTAAAAAACGCGCATTTGCGCGGGATCAACACTAATTCTAATTAAGCATACTTACTCTTTTTCATGGTTCAGGCTCATGTTTATCAACAAAGAGGCATTGGTGGCAACTATAGTAGGTGCTCAGCATTTCTTGCTAATATTAATGAGCACAATGTGGCTTCAGTGAAATTTCGGGGGCACGTGTATTCTCTGCCTCCATGGTCTGTCAGTATATTACCAGACTGCAAGAATGTGGCTTACAACACCGCAAAGGTTTATTTACTTGAGGCATTGCTTTTTACTTCTGATCGTTAGTTGTCTAGCCTATGTCATTAGTCAAGGTGTTTGTACTATGCTATATCTATTAACTTCATAGCATGTTCTTGCTTGTGCTATTTATGACTCTTTGGCTGACACATATTTTAATTTTACTCGACCTCTGTCTTCACATCCAATTTTATGTTGTAAAGTCACGATAAAAAGTCCCTTCTTTTACTGTTGCAAACATTTTGGAGTACCAAAGGTCTACCCAATATACATGAAGCAATAATTAGCTGTATTTATGAGTGTGTGTATTTTGCATACTATTACGGCCTTACCTATATAAAGTATACTGTAGCTCTGGCAAATTCTAAATAGATAAAAGTCTGCATACTATTACAGCCTTACCTATATAAAGTAATACTATAGCTCTTGCGTATTCTAAATAGATATAAGTCTTCACAAAAACACAAACTTGTATATGCTACAGCCTACAATTGTTGGACGTGGGAGGGTTTTAGGATCTCGTTCAACTGCAAAATAAGATTTAACATGCAAGCGACTCGTGCAATTAGAATGAATGTAGCTGTCTCATAATCTTCTTTCGCCTGCACTTGAGCACCATTCTATGTAGATGCTGTTTGATAATGCTGCTGACAAACTAGTTTTCTCATGCATTGAAAAAATTCTGTATGCTGCTTTCATTTCAGACTAATCTTCTGAAGGTCACCTTTGTCCTATGTTGCTGTATAATTTAAGCCATTATGGGTATAAGATGAGAAAAGAAGAGGCGAGGGTTGGTTGAAGTATTGATATGGTTTATTTCATGCCTAGCCATTTGTAGGATACTATATTTCTGAAATAATAGACCTAAATGTGGCGGCATAGTTCACATTTGCCTCTGTATATCTTATTGTCTCTTGAATTTTGATGCAGGTAGGTGCTCAGACGTCGATTAAAGAAATACAATCTAATCTACATCATCCCTCAAGTGCATCGCAACATGTACTATTGTTTCGTAATGGGCCATCTTTGATATCAAAAAGCTGGATGAGGTTAGATGAGTCTGTTGGAGTGTGGATAAATGGCAGTTTTGCTGTCCATGGCATCTTGGAACACTTAAATGTGACAAGAGATTCATCTGATTATCTGTGGCACTTTACCAGGTATACGTGAGTGATCTTACTTTTAAAAGCCAAATGCAACTAATTAATAACTATTAACATTTTAAATCTTATATGAATTACGCAAGCTCATGTCTATGCTTGGGTGCAGCAACTCACTCAAGAGTAAGCCTCTTGAGAGACGGCTTCAAATAACTTTATGTATGGTATGACTATTTCACAAATTTAGAGTAAAAAAGGTACCAAAAGCAATAAACAATCACGAATGATATAAAATGGTTCACTAATAAAATGGCCTCTGTCAACGATAAAGTGGCGACGCTCCTTGTGAAAATAGGTACTAATTAAAAGTCACTTTGGGCCCAATAAAAGGGTTACGAAACACATAAAGACCATGAAAAAAGGGGTCGCTCAATAACTTAGAGACACTGTCTCTCCCAAGACTTAACGTTCTTTGACCTGAATTATGATGGTTTAAAGCAACATCACTCGGTAACTATGAAGTAGTAGTCACTTGATACTATCCTTAACACAATTTTTAGATTGATCATCCAAAGTCAGCCTCTCTTGACAGAGGTAAGGCTGCGTACATTCGACCCCCTTACCCCACCTATTGTGGGAGACCTTGAGGCATTTGAGGATATCGTTGTTGATGTTGAAGTGACTTCAATGGCACATATAACTCTAATTTGGCTTTATGAATTTTTTTTATTATCTCTTTCATCTTTTTGTGCTTCCTTTTTATTAGGAGGCTTTCACCTGCCTAGTCATCATTTTCTATCTTGAACTATCGTGTCAGGGTCCTGTTTTTTTAATCTTCTTGTTTTTATTATTAGTTAATACTTCTTTCTAAGGGTTTAGATGCTAATGTAAACAGAGAGCTATTCTGGTATCTCGGTCCTTCGTTTCTCTTTCTCTGGAAATGCAATTGTGAAATTTGGGTGAAAATAAAATAAAATCATGGTGACTTTTCTGATACCTATAATGTGTATGGGTGCAATGTAGAATATATATTTCAGCTGATGACATTTCATTTTGGAAAAGAAGTGGAGTAAGTCCAGCACTGACAATTGATAGCATGCGTGATGTGGTCCATATATTTGTGAATGGTCAACTTGCAGGTATTGCAATATTTCCTGCATAAATGTCAATTGGTTCGGGTTAAGTAATAGAAATGATGTTTTTAATGATATGATATATGGAAAACAAACATCAGTAGAGTAGGCGTAGGCTCTGACAACAAAATAATGGAAAAATGATGTGTGCCGAAACTGTGGTCACTGAGTCAGTTTAAACTTTAGACACCTTGCAATATGCAGTGGAGACAGACAAGGATGGCAACTCTTACACAACTTGGAATTTGTTTATAAGATTTCATTATTCCAGTCAATCCCCAGAACTTGAATGCAATCAAAGAAGATGATTATTCCTCCAGGCCCATATAAGAACTTTGATGGCCTGCGCTTCCGCTTGTTCTGGTGCTTGAGACAAAATAGAAGAGCTATAACTTTTGGTACAATTATTTTGAAAGCAGACATGCCATCCAATTCTTCGGAGAAGTTAAAAAACATTTGACTGATGGTGTTATTAAAGACATTCATGATCTTTGTTGTTCTTTCCATTGTATTTCTTTTGGTTTTATTCGCAGAACTGAACATTTCATGGCTCATAACTTAGCTATTAAGGCCAGGAATAGGTAGTAATGTAATTTTTTCCACTTGTCAAAACAAAAAACCAATTCTTTTGATCAGGACCCAAAATTCGGTTCCTATTATTCTGTCCTCTCATTTTAAATCACGACAGATTCCATAGTCATAACTTGTTGGCTCCAAACACGTATTTTCATGGCAGCTTTGTGTGTGTGTGTGTGTGTGTGTGTGTGTGTGTGTGTGTGTGTGTGTGTGTGTGTGTGTGTGTGTGTGTGTGTGTGTGTGATTGATCCAGTCATTTTGTATGATCCATATAGTGCCGGTGTTAAGATTGGCCACTGATGAACACACTTGTTTTTTTTAATATGCTACCCGTGATTAATGTAGACAAGTGGAACATTGCAGACCAGATGCTATCCACCATATTTAGATCGTGGTATTGGCCGGTCTGGCGTAAGCCCGCGAATCTGGCCAATATCGCCTCAAAATGTGGTGAAATGTGGTCACGAAGATCTTCAAAACCCTTACAAAACGGCCGTGTTTCAATGTCGTGGCCTTGGTTTAAAACCATGCTATCTACTACCTCTTAATGATCCGATATGCAAGAAGACTGCCATACATTTTTAACTTCTGTATTTGAAACTCCAGGTAGTGGAGTTGGCCGTTGGGTGCAAGTATTTCAGCCTGTTCAATTGCTGGAAGGATATAATGATGTTGTGCTTCTGTCTCTGACAGTGGGTCTGCAGGTATGCTACATCTGGGAAAAGTTTCGTTATAAGTGCTATTATAGTGTCATACTGTCATGATTCTTGAGTCTACTTTATCAGTTTTCAGGTAAGTTATAGATTAATTTCTTTATCTGTTGTTTTTCACCTTTTTTTTTTTTTTTTGATAAGGTAAGGAAACTAGATTGATCGAAATCAAGCTATATCATCCTCGCGGATGAGAAAGGTGAAAGAAAATCTATGATTCTCAAACAACCAGGAATCAATCATAAAAAAGGGGCAAAAAGAGTAAACTCAAAAAAAGTCACTACAAAGCCCCAACAATGAATTTAAGAACACTTATATAGTAAATAAACTTAAGAAAAGTCTTCCAAAATTATAAGTGTAAATAATTCTAAGGGAAAACGAAAGAGATCCCCAAACTGAATGAAGAAATAACTTCCGAGAAAAATAAGATTAGATTTCAGTAAAATCCAAAATGCTCATACCAAAACGGAAGAAGTGTTCCCATGGACTTGAGTCAACAAATGGTACATCTCCTTCAACCTGTATCAGCACATCAAAGGAGATTTGCCATATTGACTCAACTTTGGTGTGAGTATTTTAGACATTAAACATTGACAAGAAGAGCAAGTATTCTACAAACTACTCCGTAGTATGTACTGCTCCAGCCACAATTCTATTAACAAACAATAAATTGGTACAAATGTACAATCAATTTGAAAATACTCTAGAAATATTGCTCGTAAATCCTTGATTTAAACCTTCTTTAACCAAGACATGTGACTAAAATAAACTCTCCTAGGCTAAAATGGAGAGTAAATTAAAGTCGAGTCTTTAAGGAGAAAATCAAGAAAGAAAAACTGAAAATTTGTCAATTAAAGGACTAAATAAGACAATAAATCTACACAACCATAAAGATAGGAAACGATGGTTATGAAGAAAGGGATTGAAGATGTAGAGCTGGGAAGAAGACCAAGCAAAAATTCCAGATCTCTTTTTTCTAGGATTTTTGAGATGTAGTTATGTAGACTATACTAACAAGATTGTTGTTTTTCACTTGTTCCCTTGCTCCGTTGTCTTCTTTTTGGTTTTTTCCTCATTGGGAGTCGTGAGAGGAGAGAAATCTATAGTGGAGGTGACCTTTTTTTTTTTTTTAAAAAACTTTGTCTCCCTTGTGTCAGATTATAGTCCGCCCATGAAATCGTTTATTTTGAATCATGAGGAGTATTTTCTCATCACCATTTGTGATATTTAGCTTCTTATGTGTTCATTTAAGTTTCTTTGAATTTTCTGCACAAGGGTGCCTCAACTTTTTCTGTTTTGTAATTATTTTCTTTTCTTTTTCTGTTTGTTGAGTTGAAGAATGTTTTGAAGCCTGTTGGTACTCAGTTCTATCTTGTTGCTTATGTCATTCAGAATTATGGTGCTTTTTTGGAGAAAGATGGGGGTGGATTCAGAGGTCAAATTAAACTTACAGGACTAAGTAACGGGGACATGAATCTTTCGGGATCATCTTGGATATACCAGGTACATTCTAAAGTTTGACAAAAGAAAAATTAGTTTTAAGATATTGGCCTTAACTTGTCCAGAATAGAATTGCTGAATTCAGATTACTAAACGCCTTGCCAAGCTTTATTGTTTCGCAGCATACATTACTGGAACTCTTACTAGTTAACAGTGAACAATAAACCATTTTCCAGTTAATGTTTCAAGCAAAACTTTAGTGAGTTCATATTCGAGTGATGAAATAAAGCAAAAGGCTCACTAAATTGGGTACACTTTCTTTGTATATATTTGTTTAAAGGAGCAGTCATTTGATGCAATTCTCAAAGCAATCTTCATTTTGAGTCATATGGAAACAAGCAGCCTCTCTGTGTCACCAACACTCGGGTAAATGGGTAAGCCTGCGTACAACGACCTCCCCGTTGGCCTGTAGTTCCGTGAGGCATTGGGACATTTTTTTTATCGTTGTTATATTAGAGTGATAGAAAGCTGCATTGAGTAGGTTTGGCCTACGGGTGTAGCCGAGCTGATGAAAATCTGAATTTGTCTAAGCTCGAGATCGTCTTGTATGATATAGCTCAAGCTCCAGCTCAGCTCAAGGTCAAGGGTCAGCTCGAAGCTTAATGGGCTCTTGATATCAATGCTCGAGCTTAATTGAAGAGCAATTTTTGAAAGAAAAATATTAATTGCATTATATGGAATAATTTATAAGTTAAACGTTCCTTTTGACAAGACGAACTTTATGACGTCCAATAAAGATAGAATTGATATTAGGATAGAATTCAGCTACTTAATATGTTGGAATGGCAGATGGAAAACGAGAGAGAGGCGTGATTACGTGAATGTGGTTGGAGTATTTTTAATCTAATTCTTGAAAAATAGTTTATATTTTGGAACATTTAAGCATTTTAATAATTTCCTTTTACATCATTAATGGTTATTATGGCTCGCTTGGATAGCAAAATAGGAGGGAAAGGGAGGGGAGGGAAGGGGAGGAAAGGGAAGGGAGGGAAGGGGGAGGAAAGGGAAGGGGAGGGGGAATGTGGTGTGGATGTTTGGATACAATTTCCCTCCAAATCTTTCCTATGTTGGAGGGATTTTGATTTGCCTTGGAGAAGGGGAAATGGATCCCTCCAAATCCCCCCCCCCCCCTCCATTTCCCTCCACCCTTATTTTGCTATCCAAACAAGGGATTTTAAATCCCTTACTCTCCCCCCCTTTCCTTTCCCTCCAAATCCTTCCATCCAAACAAGCCCTTAGTGTTCTATTCAACTTCAACTACCCAACCTAAAAATTAAACTTAACATTAACCGATGTACTCCTAGCCACAATGAACAAATCTCATCATGCTCAGGTTGAGGGTCTAATTCTCAAGGACCGAAAGACTTGGATTACTCCAAGCTAAAAGTTGATCAACATCAAGCCAAACTTTGACCGAACTAGTTCTGAGGGCTCGTATCAGTCATCTTAAATATTTATAGCCCTATTCACATTGGTCATAGTTGGACCTTGGCACATTTTCCTTTCGTTAGTTGCATCTAGAATCCACTTGGCTTCGGGCTGGCCGCTGGCAGTCTGGCACTTTGGTAGGTGTGGGCATAATGCCTCTGATTGATGATGCATCAGATTTACTTCTGTATTTTGTCATCTCTTGTTTGAAGTTCATGATTTGATTTGAGAAAACTCGTGATTGCATGACTTTTTTTTTTCTCACTTTTGATTCTCCTTGATTTCAGTTTTATAAAAATAAGAATTATCTGCGAAAAATGTCAAAATTGCAGCAGTGTATTTCGTATCACTTATGTTCAAAAATTTCCTATCTTATATTTTCTATTTTCATAACGCTCATAAAATTCCAGAGATATTAAAGATCAGGGCGTTGATATGGTTTTTCAGTAGTGTGAAAGACAATGTCTGGTTTTAGAATTTGCGTGTTTTCTGTAGGTTTGGTGATAAATAATTTAAGAGAGGACTTTTTACGACCATTTGGTGTGCTCTATTATGTGTTTAATCCAACAACATTGTTCTGAGCATTTGTTAACTTTTTTCAGTCCTCGTGTCCATTGCTGATGAAGACTTGTATATTGTTTATGAACTATTATTTATTTTCTTAATAGTCCTCCTCACTCTAGGTTGGGCTTAAAGGCGAAATCCAGGAAATTTACACATTAGAGGGAACCAAAAAAGCTTCTTGGCTTGACTTGACGGTTGATGCTGTTGAACATCCCTTGAGCTGGTACAAGGTAAAATACTCATGTGCCATACTGTAATACTTCACAAAAGTGCTTCTGTGAGCTTCTGCCCCTCTCCATGGTGACACACCTTCATGATGTCATCTTAGCCTGTGATTACTTTTATCAATCAAACAACCTCGTAACTTCTCTCACAGTTATTTACTTTGGAAACATGCTACTCTGAACTACTTTTTTGTCTCTTCGTTAATACCTTTTTCTGTAATGTTTGAACTATTTTATGAATTATGACGGTGATTCTAACATATATAGATTGAATCGGAGTGTATGAGCTGATGCAAATTAGACCTATTAATTAATACTCGTGCAATTTTGGCAAGAAAGCTAGCTAATAAGAGACATGATGGAGTAGTTTATGTTCTCATGCAATGGTACGACTCTTCTATTGAGGATGCTACATGGAAAATGTATGATGACATGAAAAGCAGATTTCCTAACTTTAGTTTAGATGCAGTTTGAAGACGAGCTCTTTGTCAAGATGTGGATTATTATGAGCCAAAGATTGTGAATAACCGATTACCAGTTCCGCAACCTAGGGCTGCTAATCGCAAATTGATTTGCGAGTATCAATTTGCGATTCGTTTGGTAATTGATATGCCAAAGTTCACGAATCGCTGCCATAAATTCGCGTATTAATAAGTAGGAAATCGACTTGAATTCGCCAGAAATAGCGAATCAAAACAGATGGCTTACTTGTACTAGTCTTTTGAGTAGAAAAAGTTCTGAGGTTCCTATTATTTAGTTCCAAAAATTCAAGAATTGATAGTGATTTGTTTTCGGAGGAAGATGAGATGATGATTAATGAAAGCTGAATTGAAAAGAAGAGAAACTGGAGAAAGAAGAGAAAAAAAAGTGAATTACATTTTCCAGTAAAAGCAGCTGAAGACAAAAGATGACGAAGACGATGGGGAAGAATGCAGCTCTATTTAAGAGATACTTGTTAATTGATGGAAATCATTGACTTAGGCTTTTGGGCAAAGCACAAGGCGGCACGTGTATTAGGTTAAGAACCTTTAGAGGTATTGTTTTGGTCATACCCAACTAATTATTTTCGGGCATGTATTTTTATTGTAACAAATAAATCAACTACCAGGCTAGCTCACATCCAACATCCAACTAACTGCCAACTAAGAGGTTTGTTACAAAACCCAGTAATTGGCACTTTGGCAGGAGAGTTTTTAGTTACAATAATTGGCTATATGCCTATATATAGTTGGTAGCTGAATTCATTTTCTAGTTTTGATCATTTGTGTAAAACAGTTCTCTCTCTACAATCTTTCTCTAAGAATTCTCTGTAATTCTCTCTCTAAGTTTAACCGTAGAAATCTTTCAACAAATACAATTCGAATTCCCTGCTCATTTTGAGAAATCTTATTGTGTTTACTAGCTTTCTTCGATTATTCCCAGAGGCTATGTATCAATATATCACTTCGTATCTGAAGGATAAGATAACTAAGTTTGCTATAGTTTCTGAAAGTCATTAGTGTATTGTTGTAAATCAAAACTGACAGAGTTTTCTCCCTGCTTCTGGCTGTACTCTTTGAAGCAAAGAGGGTTGTTTATGATTCCTTATTTCAAACCGTATTGCCCGTCTTTTGGTGCAATTACTTATACATAAATATGATGACCATTTATTGTCTGTCCATTGCAGACTTACTTTGATGCCCCTGATGGGATGGAACCTGTTGCCCTTGATTTAAGAAGTATGGGTAAAGGCCAGGCATGGGTTAATGGCCATCATATTGGAAGATATTGGACATTGTCTGCTCCAGAAGATGGATGTCAAAGTACTTGCGATTATCGTGGAAAATATGATTCGGACAAGTGTACAACCAATTGTGGAAAGCCTACTCAAGTAAGGTATGTAGTGCTCTATTTTCTAATTTGTTCCATATATTTTATTCCCTCTGTCCCTGTCATTTGCTGTCCTTTTCCATTTTGGGGTGTATCAGTCAATTGTTGTCCTTTCTATTTTAAGAATGAACTTGATGAGCAATTTGATCATTCACACTCAATTTATTCCACTTGTCATTTAGTAATTGGCCCCTTTCTCTTTCCTTGGTCTTTGTGCCAAACCAAAGGACAACAATTGACCGGGACGGAGGGAGTATATATTTATCTAGAGGGGTTGGTTTAGGTAGAGGTATAATTGCATAACCCATTGTCAATGAGAATGGGTATTTGAAGAATAATAGGGTGTAGCTCCACTAGGGTGTAGCTCCACTTATCTGCACTTGTGTTGCTTCTACACACCAGGTAGGTGTTTGTCGCTTGTCGACACGACACTACGACACTGGACGCAACATCGGATACGCCAGGGGTATGGCGAAATACGACACATCCTGAAACTGTACAATATACACAATCACAATGGAGACTGGAGAAATAGAAAGACACGCGACGAAATTAAAATAACAAGGACGAAGAAGATGGACCGCTTATGTGTTTATTTGGAAGGCCACTTTTAAAAAGTACATAAAGCCTCGTCTTCTTTAAAAAAAAAACAGGAAAAATTGACTAGAATAATCTCACCTTTTACCTCTCTTCCTAGAATAATCCCACCTGTTGTTATTCTCAAAATAATTCCACCTTTATACTCTATCTGCTTTAAAATGTGCTGTATTAAAATGTTACCTATAAGATCAGGTCAAGTGAGTGTTTTCTCTCCCTTTCAAAAATAAAAAATGAGTATTTCTCTCTGACCACTTTTAATACCCGTCTCCCTCCATTAATCATCCTACACTACAACTAATCCACCATGGTCACTCCTCCATCATCACCATTAAACCTTGCTGCCCACCACCGGTATCGGCATAGAATCAAGCTCGTGAAGACTAAAAAATAAATCATGCAATAATCATTCTACTAGTAAGTAGCCACAATTGTGTTGCGGACCCTTCTTTCCCGACAATTTCCTTCCCCAACTCCGCCACCTCTCAAACCAACCGTTTTTCTTCATTGAATTCTGTAGTTTCGATTTCCGAACAGAGCAGAAGATGGGATTATCACTTGGAAATGAATGATAATACCCTTTCTGTTACAATCGAAAACGGGGTTTCGAATGTATAAACTTTGTATTGGACAGAGGAGAAGGACGAAGTAAAGTATATGGGAAAGATTGATGATTTATTCCATTGGGTGTAAAGAGGGATAGGTACTCCACTTGAGTAATGCCGTAATGGTAGTGTCAAAGGAGAAATGTGGGAGAAGCAATAAAGGTAAGAATTAACAAAAGGGAAATGATAATGGAAGTGTTAAAAAATCATGAGAAACAAATGCTCATGGCACCGATGGAATTTTTTATTCGATTATACGATAATTAATTAATAAATTCTATATCTTATATTATACGATTAAATAAACGAGGTTTAGTGATTAATTGTTCATTTACTAAAATAGCACTAATCGACTAATTTGATTACTTTTAGTACGTATTCCGATCAATCTTATCTTTGACATTGTCGTTTAGGTCACATAAACGAAAGGCGAGTAAAGAGACTCGCTTCATCAGGAGTTCTCAATCCATTTTATGAATCTTATGGAATATGCAAGTTTTGTCTTCTAGGCAAGATGACTCGTGCTCCTTTTTCTTGAAAAGGAACTCTAGCTAGTGAGAGCTAGTGAGGTGTTGGGCTTAATACGTACGGATGTATGCGGTGCAATGACCATGAGAGGTGGTGGCTCTGATTACTTCTTTACCTTTACCGACGATCTAAGTAGATATTGATATGTCTACTTAATGAAGCATAAGAGTGAGGCCTTTGAAAAGTTCAAAGAATTTCAACATGAAGTAGAAAACCAATTGGATAAGAAAATCAAAGCCTACGTTCCGATAATGGCTGGGAATATCTTAGTAATGACTTTGATTCACACCTGTTCACCTCTATGCTTCGGTCCATGATGAGTCAAATTGTGCTTCCTAATTCGTTTTTGGGTTTTGCCATATTGTCTCCAATATTCTCACCTCACTAAATCGAACCCGACTAAAGCGGCCGACAAGACTCCATATAAGATATGGACAAGGAAGGTCCCTCATTTGTCATTTATGCGAATTTGGGGTTCTGAAGCTTACGTTAAGAACTTTTCTGACGATAAGCTAGCACCCAGATCTGACAAATGTCTCTTTGTGGGCTATTCAAAGGAAACACGTGCTTACTACTTCTACAACTGTCACGAGAATGAAGTGTTTGTGGCTCGTGATGCTGTCTTTCTAGAAAAGGAGTTTATTTCTAGAAGACCGTGGAAGAAAATTTGAACAGATGAAGTTCAAGAGCCAAGCTGAGAATGACAATGACAGAGAGGAAAATGTTCCCCCTTCATTTGACTCTGTGATTATTCGTTCGGAACCTGAACCTGATAGATACCTTGGCATTATCGAGGAAGAAGGTGATTATGAAGTGTTGCTTTTAGAAAGTGAGGAACCTGCTACCTACGAGGCGACCATTTCAAGTCCCTACTCTAAGATCCGAAATGGATTCCACGTACGATAATGAAGTCAGTGTAAATGGATCTTTAAGATCAAGATCGGCATGGATGGACGTAAAGATGTTTACAAACCTAGATTGGTGGCAAAGGGTTTCACTCAAGTTCATGAAGTTCATGATCTCCACTGGACCAGACCTTTGCACTAGTGGACCAATCACAATGTTTCGTTCTATTCGGATTATCTTAGCGATTGCCGAAGCTTCATGATTATGAGATCTGATTGCCGCATTTCATGATTATGGATGTAAAAGCTGCCTTCCTGTATGGGATTCTTGAAGAAGAAGTGTATATAACACCTTAGGGTTTTGTGGATCCATCAAATCCTAAGAAGGTATGCAAGCTTATGAGATCCATCTATGGTGTTAAGCAAGCATAAGCATCTTGGAGTTCGAACCATCGGTCCGATCATGTTATTGAAGAGAACGATGGTTCGATCATGTTATTGAAGAGAACGGTTTCACTCGAAGTGTCGAGGAACCTTGTTTATACACGAAGTTTACTGAGAGTAAGGTTTTCTTCTTAGTCTTATATGTGGATGACATATTGCTCATTGGGAATGACATACCGGTCTCCCTTATGTAAAGAAGTGGCTAGAAAATCATTTCCAGATAAAAGATTTAGGAGATGAAAGATTTAGGAGAAGCGCAGCGCATCTTAGGTACGCGTATCTATAGGGATAGATCTAAGAGGATATTAGCATTAAGTCAAGAAGCTTATATTGATAAGATTCTTAGACCGGTTCAATATGAAAAACTTTAAGAGAGGTTTTCTTCCTTTAGGTCACGGGATTACTTTGAGTTGATCCCTTATGCTTCCGTTATTTGATCGATCACGTATGCTATGATGTGTACTCGCCGGACGTATCGTATGCTTCGAGTGACGAGTCGTTTCTAATAATCGGTCACTGGATAGTCGTGACGAACATTCTTAAGTACTTGAGAAGGATTAAGGATTCATTTTTAGTGTTTGGAGGTGATACTAAGTTACGTGTACTTACACGAATGCCAGTTTGAAAGATCGGGATGATATGAAATCCCAATCTGGCTATGCCTTTATGATGAATGGAGGAGCTATCTACTAGAAGAGTTTCAAGCAGGGTGTACGACACGACAACACAACTGTGTGTACATTGGACGGGAGCATCAGAAGCTCCAAAAGGAAGCTGTGTGGATTCGGTAGTTTTTGGAGTGACTAGGGGTTTACCGCCGCAGATCCCATCACTATATATTATATATCACTATATATTATATTGTGATACATAGCAGCCAAAGGCTAGTAATAAGTCTAGACATGTACTCAGGAAGTTCCATGTAATAAGAGATTATGTTGAATTGAAGGAAATAGTGATATGTAAGGTTAAGTTTGGGACAGACGATAATGTCGCTGATCCTTTAACCAAGCCTTGACAGGCTATAACATGATGGTCATGTCGTACGATGATGTACGATGGGATTGAGACGAGTACCAGAATTGCTCTAGATTATGTGATATGTAATAATTAGATATTATATTAATTTTTACATATATGATAATCGCATTCATCGTTTGAGTTTTATTAAGAACTCTGTTATTCATTTTTCCACAACTTTTTTCCACAGAACTCCGGCACTCGCACTAGCAGTGACCATGTATAGAGTCCTTTTTTGTTGCGTGGTCGTGGCAAGGATCTCTATAATATTCCTATGAGTCGATTCTTTTGACTGTGGACTATTTGTCTGAGTTGGTATGGTTTTCGGGTGGCTTTGATTTTTGTCCTAAGCCGTGCCGGCATCTGTGTGGGTCATTGTGAGCTATATTGAACAAAGAAATTGGTCAATAGGATTGTCCACCCATATTAGGGTTTAAATATCTTAGGGACCCTTGTATTTCAATATAAATGGTACCCCTAAACTTCTTGAAACTATCATAGAATACCCAAAATGCTCAAATCCCCCTCTTTGAAATGTTTAGTTTATACATTTTTGATCGATTTTTTGGCAATAATTTGTCATGTCATTACAATAAACATCACTTACTCAATCGTAAATATATTTTCTTTACAAATTTTAATTGTTTAGACATTTAAGAGTTTGAGTGTTTTAAGAACATTTTACTAAGTTTAGGGGTACTACTCATGTTTTCAATAATCTAGGGGTACCACAAAGAATTCAAAAAAACATAGGTACCACATAGAGATGACAAACTATTTTTTTTAAAAATAGAGTAAAGCCGCTAGTTTAAGGGGCGGCTTTAGCAAAAAACAGGAAAATAACGAAAAATGATGACGTGGACCCATTGGCCCTAAATAGTTTTAAACCAACCCTAATACACCAATTAATTTGTCTAATAACCTTACTTTGCCAAAAAATTATTGTCGGAGAGTCGGTGTGTGTCCTATATTAATAGGTATTTTATATGTTTCTTACCCTTTTCTGATTAAAAAGGCTTCAATATTAGCTCGTCTTATACCCAAAATATTTTTTTACACTCTCGACCGGCGGCTTCTTCTACTTCGATATTGATATGGTTTTATTTTGTTCATCGTCTTGGAGGTTATGTTTGTTTTTGCGTTTTTTTTGGGCCTTTTTCTCATTCTTGTTTGGCACCTGCGGTAGAGATCGGAGGTATTTGGCTCCCAAAAGGGATTTAATGGTAGTGTCTTTTCCATAGGAACTTGCGACGTATTGGCTCCTGGAAAATCATTCTTGAATTTGTTAATTGTGTTTAATAGTTTTGATGTTCTAAAAACCCTATAGATTCAGTTGATGTATGAGTTTTGGGTACATCAAAGTGCAACCAAGCTTGTTTTTTACCTCTGACTCAAGTTCATCTTAGTTCATCTTATGTCATCGCAGATCATCTCGAGCCATTAGCATCCTTCATTCCATTATATAAACCCCCAACCTAACCACACAATTATGGCCTGGAATGATCTGAACCCGATAATGGCACGTATACTCCACATGACCTGACCCGCTATAATTTGAGCCATAACTGACCCGCCTGACACAGTTGCCACATCTAGTCACTCGGAAACTTGCATGCGCCTATGTAAAAACCAGTTATTTTTTATGGCTTGAAATTAAAAGACGTTTGTTCAAGTTTGCTGGTTGGCGTACTTGAGGTAGAGCTCGAGCCATTCGGTGTGAGCTTTAGCTAGCTAGGATTTAGTTGAGCTTGCAGCCATATACATGGAGTCGCTGCAAGGTTAGTTTATATATTAGTGTATTTTATGATCGTAGAATTAGCGAAGGCTAGTTTCTAACTTTTAGCGAAGACTTATGAAGCAGCAACAACAGCTAAGTGACTCGGGGCCATCTATCATGAATGATTATGTTCAAAATAATATGCAAATTATAGGGATTGGCCAACAGAAATCATAATCATAATGTTCAAAATAACAGGGAACACTGACTTGGGGTCGGCTGACGCAATCATTATGTTCAAATTAATATGGCATCCCAAGTTGCCTTGAGGTTGGCTAACATGAATTACCGTTCAAAAACTAATGTGTAGCATTTCAAATTAGACGATTTTAGTAGATTACTGCATTTCATGTTCTTTCCTGGCATGGGAGCATTCACATGCATCCCAAAAACCAGTGGCCATAACTCCTTGTATTGTGGTTCTATGAATTTGCAGGTACCATGTGCCACGATCATGGCTGAAGGAATCAAATAACTTGCTGGTCATATTTGAAGAGATTGGGGGTAATCCTTTTGAGATATCCATAAAATCACACACTACACATATCATATGTGCTGAGGTATCAGAATCGCATTACCCCCCTCTTTCGAAATGGCTGACAAGTGACTCTATTGATGGAAATATCTTTATCAATGACACAACTCCAGAGATGCATTTGCACTGCGAACCTGGATATGCAATCTCTACTGCTTTTGCCAGCTACGGGATCCCACATGGCAGATGTCAGAGATACTCTATAGGCAGTTGCCACTCATCAAACTCTTTCAATGTGGTTTCTGAGGTAAGTGGGTGACGCCAGCTCTGTTAATTTTCTAGTACTTTTCACTTATTGTGTCTCGGCCAATAGTTTAAACAAATTCTAGAATGAGCAAGTCTTATTGTATATGACCTCATCAAGTCACCTGAATAATGATACAAAAATGAGAGAGTAATGAACTCATCATCTCACTTCATATACCGAAACCACCCAGACATACCTACCCTCAACCATCCCTCACACCCGCCGCAGCTGCCATCCTTGTACACTAGCAGTTTGCCGACACACCCCTCTGAACGGTGACGCTACCACTGGAATCACATGTTGCCTCCCATTATGTTAACAACCAGCATGTTCCTTTGTTTTCTCCAAACTTTTAACAAGATCTCAAAAATATTTTATGCCAAAACCCAAATTTAACCCTTTTCCAACAAGGGTTTACCATTCTCCTAAATACGATGTCAGTAGGGGCCGCCGGAAAATCCAGCCCTAACCTCTTTTCCGCAAAACCATCACAAAGAAAGCTAACTGACAAGAATGGTTTGGAAAAGAAGATATAAAAGAAATTAAAAAAAAAATGGTCAAACATAAGGAGCGAGGGCGATGATTTGAGTTACTGCAGTGGTTGTCATTGTAGTTGATAAATAATTGGTCCTCGACTAGTTGCCAGAATGGTGGCCTCAGTTATGGGTGGGGGAGATTGAAAGAATGAGAAGGGGAGAGGTGGCTGTAAAGAATTTACGAGGCAGTGTTTTATTGATTTCAGGACAATATTAGTCCTATTACCCTCTTGTAGAATTAAGTGTTACCAACTTACCATAGGACTGATCAATATATTTTGTTTGTGTTTGGTACATTTTTAGAGTCCAACACTAATTTGTCATCGCATAGAACATGTCAAAGCTAGGATACCTTGGCTATTGGCGTAAAATTGTCTTGAAAACAAGAAGTACAAAGTAAACTCCATGTCGCGTTTGAAGTTCCACCATCTTCTTTTAGACTTCCACATTTAAAAGTAGTGTAAATTATTTTCAGTGACCGATGTGTGAGAAGGCAAAGGTGATACAGCAAGTCTCTCTTGTAACGGATGAGATATCCGTCACAAGCTTGCGACGGGTCAAGTAATACTCATATGGTTAGATAAGACAAAACAGATTGCTACTCCCTAGACATTCTGCTTTTGTCTTATCTATCCCATATGGGTAATACTTCACCCGTCGCAAATTTGCGACGGATATGCCCGTCACAAATGAGAATTTGTGAAGGTGATAAGCCATGAGGAGACTTTCTAGATCTTGCTTTTTTTGAAAGAGTCCAATGCTATGTTTATTGTCATTTAGAAACAACTTAGTGTTTTCAACGCAAGGTTAAGTTGCATACATTTAAACCCCTTTTCTACCATTCCAAGGACACGAAGCTTTGAGACGGTGGGGTAATGCTCTTATATTACGGTTACTAATGATTACCCACTTTGCCTCTCAACAGCTGTGCGAAGGAAAACAAGAATGTACCATTGGTGTTTCGAATGCCGTATTTGGTGGTGATCCTTGTAGAGGCAGTGTTAAAACACTTGCGGTCGAGGCCAAGTGTTTATCTTCAAAGGATTCTGAGCCCTCATTTGTTGATGTTTTGTAGGGTTTTGTGTATGAGAGTGTGTTTTGGATGTGTGTATATATATGCACGGACATGTTCAGACTAAATGTTGTGGTTATGCTTTATGGCAGTAAATCTTAACCTAGAGTTCCGAGCCCCCCTGACCATATTGATATTGAATGTACTGGCTAGAAATAGAGAGCAATACCTGAGGCTTGTTATGAAGCAACTGAAATTGTCGTGTGAGAGAAATCGCAATATTGCAATCAACGAGTGTTGATCTATGATAAGAAAGTTGCTGCGAAATACAGTTCCGACAGGTAGATTGGTAAGGAGTAAAATAGACGGAAGGAAACACAAATTTTGTTTAAAATAGACAATTTAAAACGGATCAAATAGAATAAATGAGACAAAGGTGGATTACTTGTGCCTAGCAAAAAACTTATCCCAACTGTCTGGGTGGGGGTATTATTCAACTTTTTTAGCTTTTTTAATTTTAAAATGAATATATCTGTCTTAAGAGAGATCGACTAGATGGAAAGCAATAGATCAATTTGATCATTGTCGACAAGAATATTTTTGGGATTGCAGGTCATTCAACTCCTCCTATAGGACCGTCTTATAGCATAGGACAGCCTAATAGAGAGATTTGCCCAAAACAAAAGGAGTTTAAATCAAAACTAAACTAACTATATTCACTAGTCACTACGTCTTCCACCACATCTATAGATATCATTACTCCATCTCCTCTGCTGGCATTAGTGAAATTCAAACATTAGTGAAATCAAATATATATGCGATATTAACATCTCTAATGACGAGGCTAGTGCCCCTCACACACTAACTCGTAATAGCCATTTTCAAAACATATTATACACTACTCTTTTCATCCAATTTTCACATATTAACATATACCAAAAGAATAACTACATCATGTAAGAATCCTATCAACTATGCAAATTACGGCTTCAAAACTCATCATACTCGAACACGCAACACTCATACCAATGAATGCATTTCACATGAAACAATTCTCTACTCGTATCACATATATTCACTCAAGTAAGCATTTCAATTCCATCTTTTCAACTATCATATTATCATTTATCACACAACCTCTACATCATGCAAAATGTTCAACAAAACTATAACACAGGCATAATCATGCAACATTGCATTTCACGTTTCCCAACTCATAACCACCCACGTAGTGACCAACCGAAACAATAGGATCTAGTTTTGAAATGAGGGATCCTTCTCACCCAAAACCGACCTTCTATTATACTCATGTCAGGTTCATTTTATTAGACACTCATATGTTCATTTTGGTTCATTGGTTTTGGTTCTGAAATCGTCGCTCTGATACGACTTTGTAATACCCCGTTCTTACCGGGCCAAGGTAATTAAGGAATGTTACCGTCTCGGTATCCCGAGGCAGTGAAATCGGAATTACAATTAAAAAATTTCATTAAATAAATAACATGTTTAGTGATTACATAAGTGTAAACAAATGAGTAATGAAATACAACTCGTCTATGACTATGTCATCCATGCTACACTACTCGACTCTGAGTCCAAAGCGCGGCCTAAATCTCGATCACGTCAACAAGCAAACCTGTACTCAACCTGCTCTCCATATGATCGGAAATATCATATGGATTGACACAGGCCACCCTGGAAATAGGTGACAATTACACAGACACACAAACGTCAGTTTCAATAAATAAAGTGTGACACGACACAAGTGTGTGAATATGCAACATGACTATGATATGAATGACACGCTATTAAACAACCATCACCACGGTACCGGGACACGCCCAGACATACCGACAAGCACACTGGTACCGGGACATGCATGCCCAGACATACCAACAATCACAAACAGGTACCGGGAGACGCCCAGACGTACCGGGTCCAGAAGCCAACCGGATCCCCTGCCAGACGTCGTGTCTCAACCACACGAGTCCCTCCGTAACTCAAGCCATTAATGTGCACATCCCTCTTGGAGTGGGAAGCTCCAAGAGGCGACTCAAGCGTAAGACGGTCTCCCAATCGCCTTACGTCTCCATAATGACAAGTAATCCACCAAGTCCTCCGACATACAACACAGTACTATAAATGCAAGATACCACACAATAGGCCAATTACCGCCTCATCCAATCAACTTAACCAATATCATGTTATAATGCAATGACCACTAAAATACGACTCACATGACCATTCAAACGTATATTAACACTGAGTAGGATTAACCTACCTTTTAGCATACTTCGTAAGCAATCCGGCTAATAATAATCTTCCACAAAAATCGTCACCTAAATATATAGAATAATTAAATATATTTAATTATTAACTAATCTAATTAAATTAAATACGAAATTGATTAATTAAATAAAATCCGTCTTAAGCTATTCAAATCCCGACTCACTTACACTAATTATTTAATTATTAAATCCCGTTTTAAAGCTCGACCCAACCACCCACAAACACGACAACAGTGTATTTGAGCCACGACAACCGTCTCCCTCAACACCACTCATAAAGCACGCCAACCACAACCATTCATACCACCGCTGCCCCACTAAGCCACAGTGGTCGCTACCCACGACCACCGCTTCACACGACTCCCAAAGGCAACCCTACCCAACAACAACCACGACATATGACAACAACCACCAACAACACAAACACTCGCCACATACATACACCGAATACCACCAAAACTCGACCCAAACCGCCACCACCGTGGGCCACCACCACCACGGTGGTCATGGCTTGACCAACCTCCCTTGGCCGCCACCAGACCCGAGCCCATGACCACCACAATTGCAACAACAGCCGACAACAACCAACACGACACACACACACAAACATAACCTGTGTACCCTTCTTTAACACCCATTTCCGACCACCAAACGCCATCCATTCCACCACCCAAGACCACCACTAGACTCTCCTCACTACCCACAACAATAACCACCCAAGGTCTCCTCAAGTGGGCCACAAAAACAAGGGTAAAAATCCGTCTTAAGACGGTCACACAATAACAACAAAATCCCTAGGTCTAGGTCGATCAAACCCATATTTGGGTGGTCAACGGCTGCCTAATGGTAGTCAATCACGGGTCTAGGGTGAGTCAAGGTCGAGGCGGTCGATTAAAATAATATATAACTAGTGTGAGACGGTCTTACTGATAAGGCTAAAGTCGTATCACCTTAATAAAAGAAATCCTATCTCAGTACTAACAAAATAACTAGTAGTAAGACAAGTATCGAATCCACAAGGAGGCGGTAATATTCAGTTTGCTAATATTTAGATCGTCTTAAAGTAACCGATTTTCTTGGGGGTTTGTTTGGTTTGTTTGCTAACAACTAATTGCAAGTGAAATAAAGATTGTAAACAATAATATTAAGAAGTCTAGGGAATAAGTTCACTAGGTCAATTATACAGGGGTGTATCTTAATCAACTATTAGGTCAATCAAACTATCTAAGGTCACAAGATTGATTAATTCTATTATGTCCTTTAGATTAAGTTTAACATGCAATCGCTATAATTAAACACAACCTATTTGATTATTGCAGCCTATATTAATCCTAACCCAGTCGGTGAAAGTATTAATTCGCTACACTAATTATCGATTCAGGCCTTAAATCAAATAACTAGAATAAGAACAATAATCAAACGATAGTTATACGATATTACTAACAACCAATTTATAATCCCCCTTCTAATCAACCTAGATCCCCTTTACCCTAGATGAAAGGTTTAGCTACTCATATTAATAAGACTAACTACAATAATGATTGATGAAAACATAATTAAAGACATTAAACAAGAACAAAGGAATAATAACATGAACTAGATTAATAATTAATGAAGAATGATTAAACTACCTTAACAATTAATGAGGAACGATTGTAGATCTCAATGTATGCTAGCCGACTAAACTTAGAGTATTTTTCGAGTTCTAAAAGTAATGAAAGCGTAACCTAATAATTCTCACGAGTTTAGAATATATAATACAAATAGGACGTGTTTTAGGAAAATTCGGAAAAGTGCGTAATATAAAAGATCCTCGATCGAGCCTTAGCATACTCGATCGAGGACACTTCACTCGATCAAGCCTGATGTTACTCGATCGAGGATTCTGTCTTCTCAGCCTAGCTTCGTTTAATCTTCACTTCTTATCTTCAATTCCTCTAGTTTCTCGTGCCATGCCTCTCGTATTCCGCTATGCCATATCCGCAGTGCTCATCTTCACTTGTTTCACCTCGTAAATGCGTCATTTCTGCATTTAAACACAAAGTAGTGACAATATCGACATTCTAACATAAAAGGCATATAAATGACATAATAAGCACGAAAACCATATCAAAACCAACATGAAAGGAGTCATAAAAGTGTGTATAAAAGTGATACATCAAACTCCCACAAACCAACTCTTTGCTTGTCCCTAAGCAAAGCACTAATCGCAATACAAAAGACAAACATACAAATGGTGAATGAATAACTCAGAGCTAATGTCGATGCACATACAAATCCCAAGCTATCCATATATATAACAAAGTAATGACCAAAATTGTGCCAATAAAACAAATTCAAAGGCACGGGTAATAGAAGAACGCAACTCAACTCAAGATGTGACATGATACCATGACTCAGCCAAATACCTTTCAATCTTGCAAGACAAATTAGTTGGATTCTCGCGGAATCACTCATGCACTCATAAGGGGTAAGTTATATATAAGATAGAAATAATTAAGACACTCACTCAACTTATGAAACATGCATGCATTCTAATGTGATAGAAATTTCTCCAACTAATACGCATTCACAATAAAGATAAAAGTACATGTATCAAGGACAATAAGGTGGCAAATAGGCAAGGGTATAGAAGTGGTTTGTGCCAAGACGAGTATGGATATGTGAGGCTAAGACGGTAGTCGCAGCGCTAAACCAAAAACCAATTATAATGACAACAAACATAAACCATCCCAACTAGAGAAATCATCTCAACTTTGACAACATATGAGAGAATATGAAAAACTCTCCAAAAATGCATTAGACTCTAGTGCACACCATTTATAATCTCTTAACAAAATCAAATGAAGAAATCTTTTTTTCTTTTTTTTTCGGTCCTTGTTTTTTTTCTTTTTTTTTCTTTGCTTCATAATTTGCTTCTTCTTTTCCAACATAAGAGATCAACACAATTGCTTATAAAATTAAAGCTATTACCCACATGACATAAAAGTCCCAATCCCAACCAAAGTAGCTAAATAACATGAAACTCAAGCAACTGCGACTGTCCCGAAAAGGTAGGCAAATTCTAGATTGTAGCTATGAAAATAGGATATGAAATGGCTACAAGGGTTCAAACGGGCTAACAAAAAGGATAATGTATGGCTTATTTGAACAGTAAGAATCATCTTTCCTCATGTACTTAATCATATGAACGCGCAAAAAGTTAAGAAACTAATGTCACACTTATGCAGCTTGATATTACACACTACACACGGAGAACCAAACTCTTTAGCCTAATTTACAAATGAGACCAGTTTATTAATGTTCCTGGCCTAGGAAACTCTATAGACCTCAGAAATTTAAGTGGTTTACCAACATAATATTGTCAAATTTACTTGGCATAAGGCATATTATTACGGTCAGAACTTGAGTTATGAGCTTTGTTTTCATAGATAAGGGGTCAAAACAATGTACATGGATAACTTAAGTGGGATTCAAATGCAAAGACAAAGCAAATTATCATCATTGCTAAACAATTCACTAAGACTCGACCTAAAATAAAGAAAAACATGTTTATGTATTTTATAAATTTTTTAATTTTTATGGATTTTTGATTTTTAAAACACACAACATAAATAAAGCACCCAACTGAAAGTTAATCACACAACAGAAATAAATACACCCCCCTAAACCTAAATGTCACAGTGTCCTCATTGTGACGCCTACAGCATAGCAATCACACACAAACCCATCAACCTAAATGACACTACTAACAAAGGGAATAGGGAAATAAGAAATACAATAAAAGAAAGTACAAGGAAAGATAATACCAGCTGTAAAGCAAAAGCTCCCCCAAACCAGCTGCAAAGCGAAGGATGTAGTGACCAGTTGTCACTACTGCGTATCTCCATCATCATCATCATCATCATCATCATCATCATCATCATTACCACCATGGATGGCCTCATCATACCCATCAATCTCTTGGAATAAAACATCCATCTCTGGGTCAGGAACACGGCCAGCACGGCCTCCACGTCGACCACCACGTCGACCACGACCTCTAGTACGACCACCTCTAGAACCACCAGCTGACCCAGAAGTAGAAGCTGCAAACTGCCCAAACTGTCCTCTCTGAGAGAGGAATCCCAGCATCCTCAGCAAAATCACCAACAGGCCGACTCAGCCGAATAAGAGCATAAAATGAACGACCAAGAGCACCAAAGTCCCGACTGTACTGCCCAAACTCCGCAGGATTAACACTATAGAGATGAAAAACCTGACTATCATCTCCAGGAGTAGTGTAGTAACTCGGTGCAGTGCTAGTGTACACCTCCTCCAGACAAAGTAATAGCCTCCATCTGCTCCCACAACCGCCTTTGAGTCATGGCAGTGTTAATCCCCTCATGCATCCTCACCTCCCTCTCAACAGCTGGGTCAAAATGATAACCATAATGAGAAGTAGAGGCAAAAGAAGGAGCAGTAGGCTAACTAGGTAGGTGATGCTCGGCGTGGTCTACGGCGCCCGCCGGTAGTAGTGGTAGTGCTAGAAGAGGGTAAAGTAATGATAAGGCTAAAGTCGTATCACCTTAATCAAAGTAAACCTAAACTACTACTAACAAAATAGCTAGCGGTAAGTCAGGGTCGAATCCACAGGGAGGCGGTGATTATCTAGTTTGTTTATATTTAAATCTGTCTTAAAGTAACCAATTGTGGGGGTTTGTTTTGTTTTGATCTAATAAACTAATTGCAAGTAAGTAAATGCAGGTTTTAACGATAATATTAAAGAGTCTAGGATTTCCGGTTCACTAGGTCAATTATATGGGGTCTATTAATCAATTGCTAGATCTACCAAGCTGTCTAAGGTCATAAGATCGGTCGACTCTATTATGCCCGCCTTTAGATCGATTCTAACATGCGGTCGCTATAATTAGATACAATCTATTCGATTATCGCAGCCTATATTAATTCTAATCCGGTCGGTGAAAGGATTAATTCGCTACACTAATTAACAACTCAGGCCTAAGTTAATTAACTAGAATAAGAACAATAATCAAACAACAACTTATATGATTTCCCTAGCAATTAATCAATTTTCCCCTTTTAATTAACCTAGATCCCCTTCATCCTAGATGAGGAAATTAGCTATGCATAATAGAAAGAATAACAATAATATTAATGGAAAACATGATGAACAATAATAAAGATAAACAAATAATTGAAATAATAATTGAAAAAAGATTAGAACAATACCGTAATTAAAGGCAATAGATCCGAACAATAATTAAACTAAACTAAGTATTTGAGAGAGTTTTCTAAGGTAGCTATACTAAACCTATGTAAAATAAAGCATCAATAACCTAGGGTACGAGTTTTGGTATTTATAGTAGTCATAACCGACTTAAGGAAATTTGCGGAATATTGCGGAAACTAGTGGTTCCTCGATCGAGCCAAGGTTGACTCGATCGAGGCACCAATTCCCAGATACCCCAACTAGCGACATTGCAAAGTTTATTTATTAGGTTGGTTCCTCGATCGAGTCGAGAGTGACTCGATCGAGCATGAAGTTCCTCGATCGAGCCAAGGTTGACTCGATCGAGGCACCAATTTCCTACTTCGCGCACTGAACTTAAAACAGCCGCCATTTCTTCGTTACTTGTCAGAAACAAGCGATTTTTGCGGCGCTGGAAAGCTAAGAAGATAATATTTCACCTCCAATTGGAATCACTTGAAAATATGTTCTAGAACTCGAGATATGGCTCTTCAAAGTAGGCACTTGTAATAAGAAGCTCTTTTCTTCGTGTTTTCTTCTTAACTTCTCTTCCTTCATTCTTATGGATTCTCGTGCCATGCTTCGTGTATCCCTTCATGCTCACTCCGCGATGCCCATTTCATTCCTTTGCTTCTCAAATGCATCATTCCTGCATTAAACATCAAAAGGCGGAAGTATCAACATTCTAACATAAAAGGCATGTAAATGATATAAACTAGCACGAAAACCGTATCAAAAGTAATTAAGGGGAGGCATAAATATGTATATAATTATGACTCATCAAGTAACCAGTAGCTCATCAGGTATCAAGTAAGTGCAGGGTGAAGGTCGCTCATCAGACTCATCCTCCTCGAGAGCAGAAATAGCAGGCAGCTTAGCTAAGCAATAACATATAAAAATTACCCCTCACCCTCCAGTAATGAGCGGTACCACCAAGAATGTCATGATAGTGGATACCATAGCGCAAGTAGTCATCATCCACCAAGGGCTCATGATCAAGCATTGGCTCGTAAGGAGCCTCACGCTGAAAGTTGCACAACCGACGTGCAAACCTAGTGACAATGGCTCCACAATCTAAGTCCGCATGTTTCCCAGTCATACGGTCAAGAGTCATGCAAATAATAGTCGGGGGACTGAACTGGAAGGGGCCTTCCTGAAAAGGGTTTAAGTAGCTAGCTAGCAACAAAACCTCTATGGACAAAGCTTTACTCCTATCATGCCTCCCAAACAACAAATAACTCAAATATCTCAAAAATAGCCTTAGACAAACATGTTGCACATCAAGTAAGGCCATAGAACTGACATCTGCGTCAGCATAACCAGTAAACAAGGGGAAGAATCTAACAGCAGATAAACCAGTAGGAGTATATAAATCACCATCAGTATGGAGGTCAAGGCCTAAGTACTGAGAAATTTGATTAAAAGTAAATGAACGCTTAACATTGAGCAACCTAAATCGAATCATATGTTTTTGTGGGAGATAAACATATGAACTAAGAAACTCAAGTGTCAAAGGTCGGTAGGATAGCTCATGCAAATCAAACAAGCCTTGTAACCCAATTTGGAAAAACATATCGTACATGGCCGACTCAATCTTCAAAGTACGCAATACCTTCCTATCCACACTCCGAGTAGGAAACATATAATGTGTTTCCATCAATTCCACAAACTTTGCCCGTTGCTCACCGTCCCGAAACTGAATAAATGGAAATTCAGGAATTGTCCAAGATCTTCCTCTTCCTCCTCGGAAGTCACTACTACCTCAGGTTGACGGACGGGAGCGCGCCTTTCCCGTGGTCTCTTGTTGCTTTGTCCTCGGTTCGAAATACCTACCAAAGACAATCATATAATCACAAACCAATTTAATGCCCAAAACAGTCCACGTTTTTAAGACTAGGTGAGTCGGAAATTTCGATTTTGGGGTCGAAAAGCACACATAAACTACGTAGATGGCAAGGAAATTGTAATTATATGACAAATAATGAAGATTCCAAGGAAATAAACACAATTACTAACCAATTTAATGCATATAATCAACCCGGATTTATGAACCCTAATTCCAAAATTTTCGAAATTAGGCCTTTAATTCATCAATTAATGGTTTAAAAAGCAAGGAAATAGCAATTGTATATGAGCAATGGAAGATTCAAAGCAATAAACACAAGATTTAAGCAACAAACATCACATTTTCGGACCAATTTGTACAAAAAACGGGACACTTACTTGAGGATAGATGAGCAATTAATCACACAAATAAGCATAAAGGATTGAATTAATTCACAATATATCAATTTAGCACAAATAATAATGAAGTTTGATGATGATATGAGAGATTTAGAGTAATAGGTGATGTAGATTTAGGGAGGAAATAGCAATAAAGGGTGACGGAAATAACAAGGAGAAGCAAAAGAATGAGAAAAGGAAGAAAGGTCTATCGTGTTATTAGAACACGGAACCAGGTTCAGCATGGTTCCTCGATCGATCCTGTATGTACTTGATCGAGGCATCAATTTCCAGAAACGCTAACTTTCGACATTGCAATTTTAATTAATTCTCCCTGGTGCCTCGATCGAGCCTGATAATACTCGATCGAGTTCTCTGGTTCCTCGATCGAGCCTGCATACACTTGATCGAGGATTCAATTTCGGTCCACTTTCTCGCCAATACGTCAATTTTCCGCCTTGTAAACCGTCTTTGCTGCTAAAATACTTGTAAACACATCAAATTCTCTCCCTCACATCACTCAAAATCTATGAAATAACTTAATTAAAATGCGATTAATGAAATTTAAATTCCTAAATTACAAAATATTACAATTCGAACTCCGAGCTGCCTCTCGGTAGGCTGGTTTAAGCGGTCCCGCATGACCGTATTACCTCATCAATAAGAGGAATCAATGGTGAAGAGGTCAACGACCTCTATCACCCCGACATGGGCACCTTCATAATAGATTTTCAAACGTTGCCCATTCAGTTTAAATGTCTCACCTTTGTCAGTTTGCAGTGTAACTAACCCAAATTTGTTCAGCTCAGCAACTGTGAACGGTCTAGAGCATCTAATCCTTAGCTTGCCTGGGAACAAACGCAAACGAGAATTAAATAACAATACCTTTTCACCAACATGGAATTCTCGTTGCAAGATATGCATGTCATGCCACTTCTTTGTTCGTTCCTTGTACACTTGAGCACTATCATAGGCATGCAGTCGAAACTCATCAAGCTCATTCAACTGCATCAATCTTCTCTCACCCGCCAGTGAGGGATCCATATTTAGCTCCTTTATGGTCCATATAGCCTTGTACTCAATCTCCACAGTAGATGCCAAGATTTGCCATAGACTAAACGGTAGGGTGATGCTCCAATCGGGGTCTTGTATGCAGTACGATAAGCTCATAAAGTATCATCAAGCTTACGACTCCAATCCTTTCTATTCTTGCTCACTACCTTCTCTAAGATTTGTTTCAATTCTCTATTAGAAACCTCCACTTGTCCACTAGTTTGAGGATGATAGGCCAATCCTCTAAGGTGTGTAACGCCATATTTCTTTAATAAAGAATTAAGATGACGCTCATCAAAGTGTTTACCTCCATCACTAATCACTGCGCGAGGTACTCCATACCGTGGAAAGATGATTTTCTGAAACAACTTCACAACTGACTTAGCATCATAAGTGGGAGTGGCAATTGCTTCCACCCATTTAGAAACATAATCAACAGCTACTAAAATATATTGAATCCCATGAGAAGTAGGGAATGGCCCTTGGTAGTCAATACCTCAAACATCAAAAATCTCTACCTCTGAGATCCCAGTTTGAGGCATCTCGTGCCTTTGCGAAATATTACCCGTCCTTTGACATGCATCACAAGAACGGACAAAAGTAGTAGCCTCTTTCAAGATAGTTGGCCAAAAGAAGCCCGACTACATCACCTTAGCAAAGGTCCTAGATGGACCATGATGACCACCATAAGAAGAAGAGTGTCAGTGAGAGACAATGGCATGTACCTCACCCTCTGGAATACACCGTCTATAAATACTGTCTGCGCACTCCCAGAACAAGCATGGATCATCCCAGAAATACCGCTTCACATCATGCATAAATCTCTTCTTCTACTGATAAGATAAGTTAGGAGGAAGAATACCTCCAACGAAGTAATTGATATAGTCTGCAAACCACGTAGTGCCTGTAGTAATAGCTAGAAGGTGGCCATCTGGAAAAGAATCATCAATAGGCAAAATTTCTTTTCCTGCAAATCTCAAACAAGACAAATGATCTGCAACAACATTCTCAGCACCCGACTTATCACGGATTTCCAAATCAAATTCTTGCAATAATAAAATCCATCTAATAAGTCGCGGTTTAGCTTCCTGCTTAGTCAAAAGATATTTCAATGATGCATGGTCAGTATGAACAATCACCTTAGATCCCACAAGATAAGCTCTAAATTTGTCTAAAGCATAGACAACTGCAAGAAGCTCCTTCTCCGTAGTAGCATAGTTGTTTGGCGCATCATCAAGAGTCTTACTTGCATAGTAAATAGCATGCAACACTTTATCTTTTCTCTGACCCAAAATGGCTCCAACTGCATAATCACTGGCGTCACACATAATCTCGAAAGGTAGACTCCAATCCGGAGATCGGATTATAGGAGCTGAGATACGAGCCTGTTTAATCCTGTCAAAAGACTTAACACACTCATCAGTAAACAAAAAAGGTGTATCCTTATGGAGCAGCCGTGTTAGAGGTTGAGCAATTTTTGAAAAATCCTTAATAAAGCGACGATAGAATTCTGCATGACCAAGAAAACTACGAACACTCTTAACATTAACCGGGTACGGGAGTTGCTCAATTACCTCAACCTTAGCTCTATCCACTTGGATACCTTTACCTGACATCAAATGACCAAGTACCAACCCTTCAGTAACCATGAAGTGACACTTCTCCCAGTTGAGCACAAGATTGCTCTCCTCACAGCGCTGCAAAACCTTAGTCAAATTTCTCAAACAAATATCAAAGTCAGTACCATAAACACTGAAATCATCCATAAAGACTTCCATAATAGACTCTATGTAATCAGAAATATGGCCATCATACAACGTTGAAAGGTAGCTGGGGCATTGCATAAACCAAAAGGCATTCTCCTATAAGCAAATACACCATATGGACATGTGAAAGTAGTCTTTTCCTGATCGTTAGGATTAATGGGTATCTGAAAGAAACCAGAGTAGCCATCTAGGTAACAGAAATAACTATGACATGCTAGTCTTTCTAACATCTGATCAATATAGGGAAGTGGGAAGTGGTCTTTCTTAATAGTTGTGTTCAACTTTCTATAATCAATGCACATTCTCCATCCTATAACAAGTCTAGTGGTACTTAATTCATTTTAATCATTTTTTACTACTGTAGTACCTCCTTTCTTAGGTACAACTTGGACAGGACTGGCCCACTTAGAATCAGAAATAGAATAAATAATGCCAGCATCAAGTAATTTCTGTACCTCTTTCCTTACCACCTCATGCATTGGTGGATTTAACCGTCTCTAACCTTGTGCACTAGGCTTGTGATGTTCTTCCAAGTGAATACGGTGCATAGAAAAATCAGGACTAATACCTTGTAAATCATCAATGCTATACCCAATGACCTTTTTATGAGTTTTCAAAACGGTCAACAAAGCAGAAAGTTGGCCTTCACTTAGGCTAGCATTGACAATCACTGGGTTCATTTCACAGTCGTCCCAAAATTCATACTTAAGATGAGAGGGAAGGAGTTTAAGTTCAGGTTTCTTTACCTCAGTAGCTTTAGATGAGCTACCTAAGTTGTATACCTTTTGCTTTGGGCATTCTTCTCCAGTTAGCAAATTCTCAATCTCATCAACCTCTTGACTCCATGAACCCACCTCAGCAGCTGAATCAGAAATAAGGTCAATCTCCAGAGGATCCTTGTTCAAACACATAGGAAGACACTCGTCAATAGTAAAATCAACAATATCAATACTATGACAAGTTTCTTCTATCATGGGATGTTTCAAAGCTTTTTCTAAGTTGAAAACAATAGTATCATCCCCCACAGCTAATGTCAGTCTCCCTTTCCTAACATCTATAACCGCCCCCGCTGTGTGAAGGAATGGTCTACCCAAGATGATATGAATTTGGGTGTGCTCAGCCATATCTTAGACAACAAAGTTAACGGGAATAAAGAATTTCTCCACTCTAACGGGAACATCCTCCAAAACACCCAATGGATGTTTAACAGATCGGTCAGCCATATGCAAGCTCATATTACTAAAACTCATTGGACCCATACTTAACTTCTTATAAACAGAATAAGGCATAACACTGACGCTAGCTCCTAAATCACAAAGAGTTTTACTAATAGCAAGATGACCGATATGACAAGGAATAGAAAAACTCCCTAGATCCTTTAGCTTAGGTGGTGAATTAGCTTGTAACACAGCGCTGCAGTTTTGAGTAAATGCAACCGTCTCCACTTCATCAAAGGACCTCTTCCTCGTCAATATCTCTTTCATAAACTTCGCATAAGCCGACACTTGAGTGATCAACTCAGTAAAAGGAACACTCACTTGCAAGTTCTTTACTACCTCCATGAACCGTCCAAACTGCTTGTCCAGCTTAGACTTTTGTTGTCGATGCAAAAAAGGTAAGTGCAATACTAATGGGCTCGACTTCCTTTGCTTTAGAAACAATTTTTGAAACACCATCATCAACTGGAGAGGGTACTCGATCGAGTCTGAGCTGAAATTGATCGAGCACGGGTGTTCCTCGATTGAGCCTGATGCTACTCGACCGGGGATTTTTAGAAGCCTCGTCTTTTTTGCTTTTCTCGCTTTTCTTCTCATCTCGTGTTTCAGTTTTGTCAACTTCTTTCTCGTCATCACTTAGCTCAAAATTACCAAATCCCTTAGTATGCATATAGGGTACCTCATCTCCGTTAATGGGCAATCCATCTCCATTACTTGACAACTTCGGATTTTGATATGTGGCGCCACTCCTCAATTGAATGACATTAGCTTGCTTATCTTGAGGAGGAAGATTTCCGGGCTGTTTTGAAGAGTTATGGACCGCCATCTGAGCAACTTGCGTATCCAACATCTTATTATGGGCAATGAGCTCAGAAATTTGAGACGTTTGCTTTTGTTGCATTGACAAAGTTTGTTGCAATAGAGCTTTCAGCTCCGCCATCTCATTACTTGGAGCTTGTTAATGATTTTGTTGAGGATCTTGAGGAGGTTGTTGATATTGATTATTGTCTGTGGACCGCCTTGATTCTGCCTTTGATAACCTCCTTCTGGTTGATTACCACGATTTTGAGGAACAATATATGTGTTTTTCTATGGTTGTTGCTGCCGTGGATTTTGCACATTCTTACTAGACCATTGAAGGAAAGGATGCTTCTTCGTTCTTTCATTGTAAAAATTAGATAAAGGTGTACCTTGCCTGAAAGACTGATATGCATTAACCTGCTCCAATGTACTCAAACACTCTGCTGCATTATGACCATCCATACCACATCGCGCACAAGACTCCTCTTGTTGAGTCATAGCATGAACTACCTCCTTATGAGCCAAAGATTGGGTAGTCTTTATCTCAGCAATTTGGGCAGTTAGAGCCTCCAACTGCGCCGCAATACCACTATCTGCCCCACTTCCACGTGTACTTCCCCTTGGATTTCCATACTTAGCAGTATGGGTATCAATCTGATTAATCATCTTCCATGCATTATCATCATTTGTGTTGTCCTGAAACCTCCCATTAGCTGAATAATCTAGCAAAGCACGATGATCGTCATACAACCCGTTGTAAAAATGGTTGCAAAGAAACCACTTTTGAAAGCCATGATGGGGAACCGAGAGCACCAATCTTTTGAAGCGAACTCATGCCTCATTCAAATCCTCGGTGGGTCCTTGTTTGAAGCTGGTGATCTGACTCCTTAATGCATTAGTCTTCTGTGGTGGAAAGTACCTCTTGTAGAATGCAAGAGCTAGAGTATTCCAGTCTGTAACTCCCTGATCCTCCATATCCAAATCTCGCAACCACTCCGCAGCACCATCTCTTAAGGAAAAAGGAAAGAGCACCTATTTCACCTGATCTTGAGTCACCCCAGCAGTTAAAGGGATGGAACAATAATAAGTGACAAATTTCTCCATATGATTTGCAGGGTCTTCATTAGCTCCCCCTCCAAATAAATTTCGTTCCACCAAATTGATGTAAGATGGATGAATTTCAAAAGTACCGTCATCAGTGGTAAGGAGCTTGAATCCTTTAGGGATGGAAGCCAAAGTAGGCTCGGAATGACTTGCTAAAGTAGGCATAATGGTAATCTTGGGAACTGGAATGTCAAGCTCAGAAGTATTGTCCTCTTTAAAGGACGGATTTTCTGAAGTAACTGAATGCTCTGTCTCAACGTTAAGTATACTCAAGTCTTCTACTTGACCCACTTCTTTTTGAAACTTTCGTCTGTAGCGAAAAGTCTTCTCTGGCTCGGGATCTAATGGTAGAATCTCGGACCTAGTCGACCCGGGCATACACGAAACTAACAAGAAAAGTGTGAGAACGGTCTCAAGGAACTAAAGTTCCCTGAGACAAAAAACAAAATAAACAAAAACAAACAAGAAAATTGTTGCCTCCCAGGCAACGGCGCCAAATTTGATAATGCTAAAGTCGTATAACCTTAATCAAAGAAATCTTATCTCAGTACTAACAAAATAGCTAGTGGTAAGACAAGTATCGAATCCACAGGGAGGCGGTAATATTCAGTTTGCTAATATTTAGATCGTCTTAAAGTAACCGATTTTCTTGGGGGTTTATTTGGTTTGTTTGCTAACAACTAATTGCAAGTGAAATAAAGATTATAAACAATAATATTAAGAAGTCTAGGGAATAGGTTCACTAGGTCAATTATACGGGGGTGTATCTTAATCAACTATTAGGTCAATCAAACTATATCTAAGGTTACAAGATTGATTAATTCTATTATGTCCTTTAGATTAAGTTTAACATGAAATCGCTATAATTAAACACAACCTATTTGATTATCGCAGCCTATATTAATCCTAACCCAGTCGGTGAAAGTATTAATTCGCTATACTAATTATCGATTCAGGCCTTAAATCAAATAACTAGAATAAGAACAATAATCAAACGATAGTTATACGATATTACTAACAATCAGTTCATAATCCCCCTTCTAATCAACCTATATCCCTTTACCTTAGATGAAAGGTTTAGCTACTCATATTAATAAGACTAACAACAATAATGATTGATGAAAACATAATTTAAGACATTAAACAAGAACAAAGGAATAATAACATGAACTAGATTAATAATTAATGAAGAATGATTAAACTAACTTAACAATTAATGAGGAACAATTGTAGATTTCAAGTATGCTAGCCGACTAAACTTAGAGTATTTTTCGAGTTCTAAAAGTAATGAAAGCGTAACCTAATAATTCTCACGAGTTTAGAATATATAATACAAATAAGACGTGTTTTAGAAAAATTTGGAAAAGTGCGTAATATAAAAGATCCTCGATCGAGCCTTAGCATACTCGATTGAGGACACTTCACTCGATCGAGGATTCTGTCTTCTCAGCCTATCTTCGTCTAATATTCACATATTATCTTCAATTCCTCTAGTTTCTCATGCCATGCCTCGTGTATTCCGCTATGCCATATCCGCAGTGCTCATCTTCACTTGTTTCACCTTGTAATGCGTCATTTATGCATTTAAACACAAGTAGCGGCAGTATCGACATTCTAACATAAAAGGCATATAAATGACATAATAAGCACGGAAACCGCATCAAAATCAACATGAAAGCAGTCATAAAAGTGTATATAAAAGTGATACATCACTTACCTTACGATCTCGAGGCAGGGTGACGGAATCTCCACATCTCCTCTCTTCCTTCATGATTTAACTGGATTTTGTTGGAATTTTGTATGAATAAGGGTTGTTGTTGTTGTTGTTGTTGTTGTTGTTGTTGTTGTTGTCGTTGTCGTTGTAGTCGTCGTCGTCTACTACTACTACTACTACTACTACTACTACTACTACTACTACTACTACTACTACTACTACTACTAGGAAACACTCCCTTGCTTATACTCATTTACACGCCTATCATAGGCTATTCCCGACTCACTTTACATTTTATTATTTATTCCCGTCTCACAATCTAATCTTATAATTATAATAAATATAATTTATAAACACATTTGACATTTTCACCGTTGACTAACCATTGACCAAGCCTTAAAATACGGGGTATTACAAAAGCAGTATCTATATATGCAACGTGTTGCTCTAGGGAAGACTATCATAGAGTGAAATTACTGCATTACCCTCCTATATACCTGTATGGTGGATCTTACTGAAGGATAGTAGGAGTAATTAGAAAGCAGATTGATCATCCGATGAAGATTCTGCAATCAAAATTAGGGCTCCGAATACGATCCGAAATCCAAATTAAAAAATCCGAATATATGAATATCATTTTAATTGGATATTTGATCCGGTTTTTTCTGAGTAAAGTGGATCAGATGTGGATTGAGAAATTTTGAAATCTGAATATCCGAATCCGATCCGAATTAAAAAAAATAATAAGAGGAAAAACTTAAAAACAAACAACGACACACATTATAAAATAATAATAACAATAATAATAACAACAACAACAACAACAACAATAATAATAATAATAATAATAATAATAATAATAATAATAATAATAATAATAATAATAATAATAATAATATACATTATGCAAGGCAGTAGACACAATTACACAATTACACAAACTAACAAACCTAAACCCTAATTCTCATCTCGCCTCTCTAATGTATTAATCGTCTTTTTCATTATCTTCTCGTCATTCTCTAGCTCATCAATCAACATTATTCATCACTTCATGAGATAATTTCTTTCTCTTATTTTATAATCTTTATTTAATGTATTTTCAGTCGATTTTATAAATACTTTCGCCCAAAAAATTAGTTGATTTTCAGTCGAGATGATTTCATTTGCTTTTAATAATATGATGTATTTTTTTTTTAAAATCTAACGTTAAGCTATTGTAAATTAGTACTATCATGTAAATTTTGTGGTTTTAAGACTTGTAAATTATGGCAGGAATAGACTAAATTATCTTTTTGAGACAGTGAAAACTAAATTGAGGTGCACTCTATTATGCATTATTAAACCGGATCGGATCCGGTTTTCGAAATCTGGATATCCACATTTTCGGATTCCGGATTTCTAGATATTCGAATTATTCGGATCGGATCTGGATCCCCAAAATTCATAATTTTATAACTGGATATTTGATCCGGTTTTGAAATGTGGAAGAGAATATTCGGTTTTGCTCAGCCCTAATCAAACTGATGAAAAGTAATTGAGAGTAGAGTTTACTAGTAGAGGAGCCATTATGACCCATTTAACAAATACAAATTTATGTCAAAAGATGACCCAACATAAAAAAAATCTATCGAAACCCGTCTGAAAATAACATGAAAACCCGCTCTTGTCAACAGCAACCCGAAAATGACCTAACCTGATAATGACTGAATATTTAAGATATACCTACCCAACCGGCGATCCCGCTCGTAAATAGATGAATTTATTGAAAAGAAATTATATTTAATGCAAATATATAAATAATAAAAAAATAAAAAATAATATATTTTCTAATTTTGAAATAAAATGTTTATATTTATGAAATAAAAATAAAATGTTTTAACACGTAATTAATTACTCAAATGATTACCATATAAATACGGAATTACTTTTTTTTCACATATAGAAAAGCTTATAGGAATTTACGGAAATGATAGTTTATTTGATTAAAAAAAGTTTGACGGATTGACGGACCATATCTGTTGCCAGATCAGCTTGGAAATGGAAGAATCATCATTTCTCGAAAAAAGAATATCAAAAGTTTAAGAAATTATTAATGACTTTCTAAAATACCAGCCTAGAAATCCACTATACAGTATATACTACGTTAGTAAAAGATTAACACATCTTCCAAATTCTTTCGCTTAAATTTTCCACTTAAGTGATATTTTACTGGACAATATTATGGTCATTATATATGTGATTAGGGGGTTAATAAACTCATCATCTATGTACTATATATACCCCATTAGTAATAAATAATCTGTAAATTTCTTCCATCTCTTAATCTATTTGCTTATTTTCTCTCTAATTTCTCCCTACATCTTTTTCTCTAATTCTTATTCTATAACACGTTATCAGCACGAGTCTCTAGTCTTAATTCTTTCACCGTGAAATCGGTACGGTATCCCTGCTAATCTCTTTATTTTAAAACTTATACACATTGTTCGGGCAATACTATGTTGATGCTTGTATATTGCAATCTGATGAATGGTTTTGGACTCTTGGCAATTACACGTAGCAATTGCATGTTGATTCTTAATTAAAGATTTCAATGTCATGTTTTATCTTTTTATTGCTAAAAACCTACCACTCTAGCCAGGTAAAAGGGAAGTATCCTTGTTTAATGGAGTATTTTTTTTTTCATTCTTTCTTTCTTGTATCTTTGGTGATGGTTGTCCACCTTGATAAAAAGAAATACTTCATACCCTATTCATTAAAAATACAATCACCGAGTTGAGTTGTCAGCCTGTAATTGAATGTTGACTTTTCAAAGCATAATTTAACTCCCTTAATTTCAATGAATGTTGACTTTTCAAAGCATAATTTAACTCCCTTAATTTCAAGGACCACTTCCTCTGCCTGATTTAATTACATCTGCCTGATTTAATTACATTGCTTTTTATGAAATGTTCAATATTCTATTAAATACAAATTACAATCTACAATACACATTACAGCAGCATGATTAAATATATTTACAAATTCAGGGCATGTAATAGACACTAAATTCATATTTTCGTATTCTAAATTCAGCATGTATCATCCAAGGCACGTTTCAACCGTATGATCCATAATTATAAATTTGAAAAACTGTGTAACATTATAATAAATTGACTCATACAAAATAATTAATGTAGTTAACCATAATATAAATTAAAAAAATTATAAAATAATACATACTAAGCTTTTAATTTTAGTATGCAATATAATTTAAGTATGAATAAAATTACCTAGACTAAATTTCAATAAACTCAATATAATATATATAATAATATAATATAACATATAAAATAATATATAATTTAATAATTAAATAAATGTCCCCTCAGATCTGGATAGAGAGCAAATCATCATCGAGGTACTACTGCAGCAAAAAATACGGCAACTACTATCAACCGACAACCCGCTATCAGGTTGTAGCAATGACATGCTACCCTGTATTCTCTACTACTACAAGTACAACTTTATGGCCCGGTATCGTCATACAAAAAATTAGACCCAAATCCAATTATGCAAATTAGTTTAAGTCCAATTTAGAATCAGAATGGACTCAATGACCCAATGACTCAACCTTCTCAAATTTGGGTAACAAATCATCCATAAAATATCTGCCATCACATCATATTTCCAATGAACCCTAAATCAACCCTCCATATATGCAGTTTATTATAGAAACACCACCACTCCTAAAACTGCCTCCATTATCTCTTCACCACCACTTTCTTTTCAACCAACTTATAATTATAATATATTATAGATAATATAGATAACGATATCAACATCGTTTCTTCATTTCATCTGCCAAAACAACAAAACGTGGAAAATTGTCAAAAAATAGGAAAGTACTATGGGAACAATTATGGTACCAACAACAGTGAAAACAATGGAAGCATATGCAAAAAACTATGAAGTCACGGTTCCTGTTCTTAGAAAATGGATTCGGGATTCAGATGAAAAAGATGCTACAAAAAGAAAACTGTACGGAATGGAGTTCATTTGTATCGACAGTGAGGTAAATTTGGTTCACATTTTCAATATTTTCGTTTACAAAATATAAGTTTACTACTATCTCAAAAGTCAAAAAAAAAATATTTATATCCATGTAGGGAGAGTTAATTCAAGTAACTGTAGCAAAGACACTTGTGCGGATTTTCAACCCACATATGCACGAAGGAAAAATTTACACCATTTCAAAGTTTGTGACCGAACAAAATCTAGGAAACGATGGAGCAACATTTCACAAATGCAGGATTGCAATGCAATTTACAACAAAAGTGAAAGAAGTTGATGGCCACGAAATACCATCTCAAGCATTTACATTCGTAAGCATCGAAGATATTATTCATGGGAATGTCGAAAACGAATACTACATAGGTGAACAAACTCACTACTTATTAATTTATGCCATCAAAAAAATTAATCTAACAAGAATAACAAATGTTTATTTTCATGTGAAGATGTTATCGGTGTTATGACTCAATTTCACGAGTTTGAAGAAATTAAGGGATAGAAGAAAATGTGCATTGACCTAATGGACGATCAAAGGTTTTTTTACCAGAATTCACTTTTTTTATGTTATATTTTTTAATTATTTAATCATTTCTCATTATTTAATTTGCAAACATTTGAAAGGAAAAGGAGACTAAAGCTAACGGTTTGGAACAGTACTTTCCCGAGATTGCTAGGCTACAAGAACAATGAAAGTCCTTAGAAGATAAACCAGTTTTGGTCCTCAAATGTGTCCAAAGGAAGGAATGGTATGGTAAGTATCAATTCACCCAATTTCCAAACAAACAATCAGCATGTATTTAAATTTAAATTTATTGCCTTATGCCTTATAAATTCCTTATTTACAATAGGAAACGTGCCGCTTTAAACAACAAGAGGAGGGGCGACAAAATTTGAAATCAATCCAGACATTCCAGAAGTAGAGGAGTTCAAACACTAGTTTCCTATTCTGTTTACAAACAGCTTTTACACTACATTAAATTCTAAAAACATGCACTATATATCCATGTTTGAACTACATGTAAAATGTACATTAAATTTTATGAAAAAATCCTGTTGAAACAAATAGATTACATTCATACTGTACAGTTACCGGAAAATTAGGCCTATCACTATTCTTGGGGGTACCCATGCACACACTACTATGCATTTACCATATTTGTTCAAAAAGTGTTTGTTGTTTAGTATATTGTCATATATATATATATATATATATATATATATATATATATATATATAGAAGAAGGATCAAGTGAGTACACCTTAAGTCATTAAGTCCATAAGTCCCATTTAGAGCCCTTAGATTGTGATGATGAATGGCTAAGATTATACGAAAAAGTAACTTATAATATTATAATAATATGTAGACTAATTACCTCTCTCCTTAGGCTGTTAGACTTACTGTTACATTCTGCATGTATGTTCCTCCATCAGTCACTTGCACGTTATTCAACTTCCCTCCACTATCTCATACAACCTCCTCATAATTTCAAAAAAACCGACCTTCCTTATTCCTGTCTTCATTTCTTCATTTCTTTTCTACATATCTTCTTCCTTACCAAATACAACAAATCCATTTTCTTCTCTATATTTTATCGTATTCAAACCATTGTAGTTCCTATCTTTGTTTCTTTACCTCACTTTGAAGGTAATTCATTGATCATCCTTTATTCTTTTCTTTGTTGTAATTTTTTAATTTTGCAAATTATCCTTGAGTCGTAATTGTTATATTGGGGTTATTTCATTTTTGTATTTTGTTATTTATGAGTTTATGATTTTATTGCGTGTTTCAATTTATGTGATTTTTATTGCGTTTTTGAATTTTTAATTAAATTCATAGTGTAAATCTGAATTGATGGGTAGTGTCAATGTATTTGTTAGGGTTTTAATCGAGCCTGTTTTTGGGGATTGTAAATGTGATGTAATTGGGACAGTGAATGTGAGGACAGCCCAAGTGTAAATGTGAACAAAAAAAAAGTGTAAATGTGAACAAATAGAAAGTGTAAATGTGAATATAGGAGAAGTTTAAATGTGAATAAATAAAGTGTAAATCTGACTCAATTGGAAGTGTAAATGTGAAGATATTCAAAGTGTAAATGTGAGGATAGAGTAAGTGTAAATGTGAATGTTTTGGTAAATTTCTACCAATTTAGGGTTAAAGCGGTCTTAGCATTAGGTCTATGTTACGATTTGAATGATTGTTGTATGTTATCCTGTATGAGCGACGTAAACAAAGAACACAAGCAATTTTGGTGACGCGGAAAACCCAATGTGGGAAACAACCGCGGGGGGAGACGGAATCCCACCAATATTTTCACTATAATTCGAGAGGAAGTACAGTTTGTTCGTTTGCTATGAGTGCTAGGGTTGACTCTTGTATTTTTCGATGATCTTTCTTCTTTGCATTGAGGCTCTTTATATAGGAGAGCTTGATGGGCTAGGGTTTCTTGCTTTCTCTCCAAGTTATTCCTAATTTGACACTCGGTAGGACTTTCCTTCTTCGGATCTGGCAACAGATTGGACTCTCACAAGCTTCTTCCGTGCAGATCAAAGCCCACTTCCCATGTTGCCCGCTGATGCTGCTACCCTAGATCCCTGACATCCTGCATCCCGTAACGCCTCCAGGCCTGCTGCCCCAAGTCAGCCCATATCCAGATTTTGGGCCTAACAGTTTGCCCCCAATTTTCTGCGAAAAGTGCAACCCTAATTATTTGAGCGGGAAATTGCAGTGTATCGTTGAGTGACTTCTCGCATACTCCATTTCAATTTGCATTTCTGAAAACCCCAACTACCCCCTCCTATTTAATCTCACCCGCCCACCATTTTCTCTTTCATCATACCTTCAAATTTCCGTCTCCCCAAATCCCTTTCTGTCAACGTCCTTTCACTGCCAGCGCTGCCTTCATCCGTCCTCTCAGGTACTTCCGCTTCTCTCTCCTTGTTTAATATGACTAAGACCCGTTTAACATCATCCTCCTCCACCGCCATCGACCTCGAAAACGATGACTTCCCTTCACAGGGAGTCCTCAAAAGACCGTATTCCGGCGACTCCCACCTAACCCAAGAGGATATACCTAGGATCAAAGCTCTGCTTGGGTTGGGTGATGAGGTGGTGATCCTAATCCCCAAACCTGGCCAGAAAGCAGACGCCTTCCGCGCGGGGTGGATCTGCTTGTATACTTATCCCTTCGCCCTTGGCCTTAGATTTCCTTTTCCCCTGATGATTCAAGAGTTCATTCGCTTGAACTCCCTACCCATGGCCCAAATCGCCCCTTATGCATGGAGAATCCTTTTGTCCACCGTTGCTCTGAACAACAGCCTGGGCGCTGAGATTGGGTTATCAGATCTGGCCCATAGGTTTGAGTGTAGGTCACTGGGGCACGACCAATATACGTTTAGGGCTGTGGAGAAGACTGAAAACTTCCTCCAGCCGGCCGCTAAAGGGAAGGACGATGGGTGGTATGAGGATTTTTTCTATGTCAAGCTTGATTCTCTCCCAATTCATGCCGATTACTTGTTCGAGCGCTGGATTTTTGCTAAAAGTAAGTATATTTTGCATATCCATCGTTGACTGTTCTTGCCACTTACTGTTCTTACTCTTTGATCTGATGCAGAACTCACGAACCCCGAGAAATCCGAGGACGAGGATACTTCTGTTGCCAAGCTCTTTTCCATCCCCGAAGACCGCAGGCTGTTTCCCCTTCTGCTCTCTGGCTTAGCCGACTCTGCTACCAAAGAAACCATGTCTTCTGGTAAACACCCTTCAATCTCTTGGAATCTATTGCCCCCACTAGTTCTTTATTCTGATCCCCTGCGTTCTTGTGCCCCTGCAGGAAGTGCTAGACCGTCTGCCTCCGAGATCCTGATGCGCCATGCCAGGAAAAGAACTGCTGATTCCTCTAACTCCCCTGCTTCCTCAAGAAGGAGATCCTCCTCTAGGCCTGCTCCAGAGCCCATTGAAGTGACCCCGATATCGCGTGCACCTGGGTCCCCTGTTCATACTGACGAGCTGCTGCTGCGCCTCCCTGCTGAGTTTGGGGACGCTGATCATGCCAATTACTGGCCTGCACTGGTAAGGTTTCTGACCCCGGCTTGCTCTAAGGCGTTTGACTCGACTGCCCCCCAAGAAATGACCGATCTGGCTGCGGAACACTGCTTCCTGGTGAGTCTCCTTGCACTGCTTCTTTTCTTCCTTTGCCCCTGTGCTTTCATGACTAACGTTTTTTTTATTGCAGTCTCTCCAATCCTCCCTCTACCTTCGAAGATGCTGCAGAGGGCCAAGATTGAATGTCTGGCCTCTGTGGGGAAGAACAAGGAGCTCACACTACCGCGCTAAGTTGAGGGAGCACTCCATGCGGCCTTAAAAGAGAAGGAGGCGACTAAAGACCACCGGTGGCGAGGACCCGGGAGGCTAATCCGCATTTCCGATCACGGCCGAAAAGGCGAGGGCCCGTCTTTGAAGAGATGGCTGAGGTAGCCAAAAATGTTGGTGCCTATACTGCTTTCGAGGGGCGGATTGACTGCATCCGTGCCTACACCGAGGGAAGGCACACGTCCTGGAACCTGGAGGAGGAGCTGGCAGAGTTTGCTCGTGCATTTCCCAATGGCATGGACACAGGCGCCTGTTTCCTCCCGGTGAAGCCGCTAACCCGAGCTGAGTATACAGCCATGGATATCTCTGGAGCCATCTCTAGGACTGTCGAGGAGATCCTGGCTGGGGAGACTGGTGATGGCGCCACTGCAACTCCTGAGGCTGTTCAGGCACCTGCAATGGAGAAGCAAGTAGAGCACGGGGAGCAGAGTAGTGGTCAGGATGCAGTTATCGAGAGGATTGACCTCTCTTAAATTTTATTTCAAATTATCTGGGGACCTGTCCCTGTGTGGCGCAAGTTTTGTAAAAAACTCTTTTTCATTTTCTTTCTTGTTTTTTGTCCGTTTTGTGCCTGCCGGTGTGCAGGTTTTGAACTTTTGATGGCGCCTGCTAAAGGTAGCAGATGCCTTATTTTAAAGTAGCTTTGGGCCCAGGTTGCCAGGCCCTACTTTTGTTATACTTGCGCTTTTGCCATGGATTTCTGGAGTTTTGATTCCACATAGATATACCCAGGAAGCTGACCTGGCTCCAGGTGCACAACTCCTGTTTCTGGTGACAGACTCTTGATAACATATTTTACCCATGACGTAAAATATCTTATCACTAGGGTTGGCTGATTAGAGCGTACCTCCATTGAATGTTTCTGACTAACAAGGAATGTTGCGTTCCTTGTGGTTCCAGACGTTTGAAATCGGTGCGTGCACTCTTTGATCGACGACATAGCTATGGGATTACTGAGTTAACGTTAAGGTATGGGTGGTCTTAGTATGCCGTACCCTGCGCGCTACCTCAGCGTATGCTCTCCATGTGGCTTGACTTAAGATAAACGTCTTCGTAGCCTCACATGGCAGGGGCTGGACCCTTAAGGTGTTCCTCATCTGACAAGTAACCAACATTAGTATCAAAGCCTTTCCTCGTAGAAGCATTTTAAGGTCCAAAGTAGCGCAAATTACCTGGTGCTATCTCATGGTGTTCCAGGGCAACACCTGGATCCAGGAAGCCACAGCCTGGACTACTTGGTTTAAAAACGACTCTACTTGACTAAAAAACAATTTTTGTTTTTTTAAAAGAAAGAAAAGTTTTCTAAAACACACTGACGCCTAGAGAATATACTAAACCACCCCCCCCCCCCGCTTTTTTTTTTTTTTTTTTTTTTTTTTTTTTTTTTTTTTTTTTTTTTGCTTCACGGACTTTTGAAAGGTCCTTTATACACTAAAGTTTTGGCACTTTGTCAGACAAAGTACCGTTTCAAGTGACGGATGTTCCAGGGTTTATCCAGGATTTGACCGTGCATGGTCATCAACCTGTATGCCCCATTCTTGACAATGCTTTCGACCTGATATGGCCCTTCCCATTTGTAGGCAAACTTGCCTGCTTTGTGGTTCTTGGTATTTTCGAATACCCTTCTAAGTACGAGGTCCCCTACTTCAAGGATCCTGATTTTGACATTCTTGTTATATGTCCTTGCTACCGACTGTTTATATGATGCCATACGTATGTAGGCACTCTCTCGTAGCTCGTCAACTGTATCCAGGCTCCTGGCCATTTCAACTTTGTTTTTCTCTGCCGTCTGACAGCCGTATCTGTGCGTGGGTACCAGAACTTCTGAGGGTATCACTGCCTCTGCTCCGTGTACAAGGCTAAATGGAGTTTGGCATGTTGCCATTTTCGGTGTTGTTCTGCCTGACCAGAGTACCAGTGGTAGTTCATCTGCCCATTTTCCCCCCAACTCTTCCAGACGCTTTCTGAGGTTCTCCACAATGATTTTGTTGCTAGACTCGGTTTGGCCGTTGGTTTGCGGATATCTGGGGGCTGATTTTCTTAGTGTTATGTTCCATCGTGCACAGAAACCTTCAGTGTTATCTGATATGAACTGGGACCCGTTATCGCATATGATTTCGGATGGTATCCCAAATCTGCTTATGATGTTGCGCTTGATGAAAGAGATCACCTGATGTTCTTTTACCTCTGTCATTGCCTCTGCTTCAATCCACTTTGAGAAGTAATCGGTCATAGCTAGCATATATACCCTGTTTCCTGGAGCCCTGGGCAGCTTATCCACTATGTCCATGCCCCACATCATGAACGGCCATGGAGAGATTATCGGATGCATTGGTTCTGCTGGCTGGTGGATTGCTGGAGCCGCTTTTTGACATGATTCACAGCGTTTAGCATGATTTACGGCGTCTGCGCGCATGGTGGGCCAGAAATACCCTTGTCTTAAGATTTTGTTTGACAGACTTCGTCCTCCAGCGTGGTTCCCGCATTCCCCGCTGTGCACATCTTTCAGTACTGTTTCAGCTTCCTCTTTGCCCAAGCACCTGAGGCATGGTCCTGCCAATGATTTCCTGAAGATAATATTGTCAATCATTATATATCTAGAAGCTTTTATTCTGAAACTTTGTGCTTCCTTTCTGTCTTCAGGGAGTGTTCCATCCCTTAGCCAATTTAGGTATGGAGCCCTCCAGTCTGCATCCTGCTGTCCTACTGTGGAAACCAGGGTCCTGGCTCCCTGTGCATGCTGCATATGTACATCCTCTTTTACCGGTCTCTGATCAGGCTCCCTCTGGATGGCTGGGGTCAACACATGGGTAATCGGTATGTTTGATAACTCTGTGGGTTGGAAGGTGGATCCCAACGTGGCCAGGGCGTCTGCCTCCACGTTCTGCTCCCGCGGCACCTGAGTTATCTTGAACGTTTTAAACTTTAACTTTTGCTCTGTGGCTATCTTCAAGTAGGCTATCATCTTTGAATCACGTGCTACGTATTCATTGTTTACGTGATTCACCACAAGTAAGGAGTCACTGTATACCCTCAGGTTCCTCACCTTGAGCCCTGACGCCATCTGCATCCCAAGTACAAGGGCTTCGTACTCGGCTTCGTTGTTGGTTGCCTTGAACTCACATCTAATAGCATGTACTATCATATCTCCTTTAGGAGATTGGAGGACTAAACCTACACCAGCCCCTCTTGCATTTGAGGCTCCATCAATGTATAGGGTCCATATTTCACTATCCTGATTCCCTGTTATTGCCAGCATTCCTTCTTCTGCCTCCCCATGGGTGGCAGGGCAGAAGTCAGAGACGAAATCTGCTAGGGCTTGGGATTTTATTGCCGTTCTGGGTTCAAATTGCAGGTCATAGGCACTAAGATGTACCGACCACTTAGTCATTCTGCCCGAAAGTTCAGGCTTCCTCATAATAGTCTTTAGCGGGTAATTGGTTATGACATGGATGGTGTGAGATTCAAAGTACGGCCGCAGTTTATAAGAAGCAGTAACCAAAGCCAATGCTAGTTTTTCGAAAGAAGTGTACCTGGTCTCTGCAGGAAGCAGAGACTTGCTAATGTAATATACGGGATGTTGCACTCCCTCCTGTTCCTTGACCAAGACCGCGCTTACAGCTGCTTCCGTGACTGACAGGTACAAGAATAGTGGTTCACCTTGCTCCGGTTTCGCGAGTAATGGTGGCGTGCTTAGGTAGCTTTTGAGTTCTGCGGATGCTTTTTCATGCTCCTTAGTCCATTCGAATCTCTGGCTCTTCCTCAATATATGATAGAATAGCTTGCACCTTTCCGAGGCCCTTGATATGAACCTGTTTAGGGCCGCCACCTTCCCTGCTAACCTCTGCACGTCCTTTGGCTTCTGGGGTGACTTCAGCTGAAGTATTGCTCTTATCTGTTCTTTGCTTGCCTCAATTCCCCTCTGGGTCACCATATACCCTAGGAATTTTCCTGAAGACACCCCAAACGAGCACTTGGACGGATTAAGTTTCATTTTAAACTCCCTTAACGTTTGGAAGGTGTCCGTCAAGTGCTCCATGTGCATTTCTGCTTTTTTGGACTTCACCACCATGTCGTCTATGTATACTTCCATGGTCTTTCCTATTTGCTGTTTGAACATTTTATTTACCAACCGTTGGTAAGTGGACCCGGCGTTCTTTAAGCCAAAGGGCATGACCTTGTAACAATATATGCCTCTTTCTGACATGAATGCTGTTTTCTCTTGATCTTGCGGATGCATCTTGATTTGATTATAACCGCTCCAGGCATCGAGGAAAGTGAGTACCTCGTGTCCTGCAGTAGCGTCCACCATTGCATCGATATGTGGCAGTGGGAAGGGGTCCTTGGGACAAGCTTTGTTTAGATCCGTGAAGTCTACGCACACCCTCCATTTGCCGTTCTTCTTGGGCACCACTACTACGTTAGAGAGCCACTCAGGATAACTGACTTCTCTAATTTTATCTGCTGCCAGGAGACTGTCTACTTCTTTGTTAATGACCTTATTTCTTTCTGCCGCAAATTTTCTTCTCTTCTGCTGTACCGGGGTGCAGCTTGGGTTCACACTTAATTTATGCGAAATAACGGATGGGTCTATGCCTACCATATCACTGTGGGACCAAGCGAAGAAGTCCATGTTGTTCTTGAGAAATTGAATCAGCTGGCTGCGCATCTCTTCACTCCAAGTTGCCCCAATCAATACTGTCCTATCCGGGTGTGCCTCGTCCAGGTGTATTTGGTCCAGTTACTCTGAGGGAGGCTCTTTATATTCTATCGAGGTGCCCTGGTTCTGTAATTTCTATGAGGGGAGTTTGGTTGTAGCCTTGAGGGCTTGAGCGTAGCAGTTTCTGGATTCCTCTCGATCTCCTTTTACTGTGACCGTGCCCCATGGTGTTGGGAACTTGAGACATTGGTGATATGTTGAGGGTACCGCCTTCATCTGATGTAGCCATGGTCTTCCTAGTATCACGTTGTAGGTGGTTGGACCCTCAATGACTAGGTATCTCACTAGTTTGTTAACTCCTTCAATATATGTTGGGATGGTTATCTTGCCAACTGAATGCGCGGTTTCACCACTGAATCCCACCAGGGGCACAGATTTCTTTATCAGGTTCTCTTTATCGAAACCCATAGTTTTGAGGGTTTCGAGCATGATGAGATTCACAGAGCTCCCTGTATCCACTAATGCTTTTCGTACGGTGCAATTGCCAACGGATAACGTTATATTTATGGCATCGTCATGTTGCTCTGCACCGCTTTCTATGTCAGTCTCATAGAAAGTTACCGGGGGTAAGTTACGCTGGCTTACCCTATACGAAGTTTCCGGATGATCCCCTTTACTTCCAGTAGCTTTCCTCTTAGCGACGGAATATGTCAAACCTGATAGTTCGGATCCGCCTGTTATCACGTTAATAATTTTCGTGCATATGGGTGGAGCAGAAGGGAGCACCTGATTCGCCGCTTCCCTCCTGTCCTGCTTGCCCCCACGTGATAGCAGGTGATCCAAGTTTCCTTTGCGTACCTGAAACTTTACTTCCTTCCGCAACCTGTAGCAGTCTTCTGTCCTATGACTTATGTCCTGGTGCCATTCGCATCTCTTGCTGCTGTATCCATCGTCATTGGGTCGGTCCTGAGTGGGAGGCTTCGGCCACCTCACCTGATCACCCAGGCTTCTAAGTGCTTTCAGCAGTCCTTCCATTCCCGTGTTGAATCCGTATTCAGATAGTTTAGGGGGATTCGGAGAGTCGTCAATTTGCTGAGTTTTTTCTGTTACTCTGCTGATGTTGGGTCTGCTGTATGGCTTAGTTCGTTCGTCTTTCTTTTCTGCTGCAAATTTCCTGCTTGTCTTGTCGAAGTTTGTTACTCCCTTTCGAGCCTGTATGTCTTCTTCTAACCTTAATGCCGCTGTAGCTCTCTGCTGGACTTCATCGAATCTCTCACAAGGGTACATCGTTAATTCTTTGTAGAGGCTGGATTCCTTATCTAGGCCCTGCCGGAAGGCGTTGATGGCAGTGGACGTATCGCAGCCTCGTATTGAGACTTTCTCTGCATTGAACCTGGTGACATAATCTTTGATTGATTCACCTATTTCCTGGACGATCCAAGACAGTCACTTGGTCGCTGGTTTTCTCCTTTCTTTGAGAACTGTTGGTTAAATGCGTTGACTAGATCGGAATGAGCTTATGGTCCTAAGTTAGGCAAGCCAACGAACCATTGTAGTGCTGCTCCGGTTAGGGTTGAACCGAATCCTTTACACATACATGCCTCCTTTAAGGCTCCCGTGGCGGTAGTAACCATCATCTTCTGTTTGAATTGACTGATGTGATCACAGGGGTCTGTGGTTCCATCAAAGAGGGTTACCGTTGGGACGCTAAATCCTTTTGGTAAGGCCACTGTAGCTATGTCGTCAGTAAACGGTGAGTCAGCGTTGCTTTATGGTGCAGCCATCTCCATAGGCAGAGGCGTTCCTGGGACCCTCCAGAGGAGGCTCCGTAGTTCCTGGTACTGCTGTTCTATGTATGTTTCTCTCCCGGTGGGTCGCAGATGCTCCTGACGTTCTGCTCCTCGTACGAAGTTTTGCTGTTCCAGGACTTCTGTTTGACGTGCCTGCGATGTTGCTGCCGCCGGAGTGCCTTTCCAGGTATATTCAAATTGATTCGTAACTGGCATCCTGGTTATTGGGACCGCAACTGTAGCCCTGCTTCTCTGTTGTCCCACCGCGCCTGATGTGGGTGTAGGCTCTTGGTGTGCTGGTTCCTCGTCTGGTGTTAATGCCCCCAGTCCTGTTGGGACCAGACCTCCTCTTGGCTGTGATGTTCCATCCATGTCCAGCCTGAGTGCTACTTCGCATGGTAATACCCGTGTCTGCCTTCGATCCCCACTTTCTCCTGGCGGCCTTCCAGATCTATCGTCCTGCACCCAAGGAGCCGAACTAGCGGTCTGGCTCCTTAACTCGTTGATCTGCGCTCAGAGGAGATTGTTGTCCTCTTCCATCTGGGATTTCATGCTTCTATTTTCGCTTTGCATAGTCCTGATGGTCGTAGCTAATGTGTCCAACCCGCTTATCATGATGCTGGTGGGACTTGGAGGAGGCTGAATCTGTTGCCTGGGTTGTGCTCCCCTTTCAGACTGCATGACTCCCTGCTGTCCCTGGACGACTCCTGGATCTCTAGTCTGAGCCCTTCCCGAAGATGGGCTTGCTGCTGCCTGGGAACTCTGACTTTGCTTGGCTGCTGGTATCTGAGCAGCAGTGGTGGTCCGAACCGAAGTTGTATGCGCTGCCGCTGCCGCTGAGGGAGATGGTACCTGTGTCGCTGCTGAGGTGGGCGGTACCTCTGTTGCTGGTAAACCGCCGACGCTGCCTGGGGTGGTTTCCTTGTGTCCGGACATGTTTTGACTGTTGAGTAGACTGACTAACGAAGACGACCACTATGCCCCACGGTGGGCGCCAAACTGTTTTGGTAAATTTCTATCAATTTAGGGTTAAAGCGGTCTTAGCGTTAGGTCTATGTTACGATTTGAATGATTGTTGTATGTTATCCTGTATGAGCGACGTAAACAAAGAACACAAGCAATTTTTGTGACGCGGAAAACCCAATGTGGGAAACAACCGCGGGGGGAGACGGAATCCAACCAATATTTTCACTATAATTCGAGAGGAAGTACAGTTTGTTCGTTTGCAATGAGTGCTAGGGTTGACTCTTGTATTTTCGATGATCTTTCTTCTTTGCATTGAGGCTCTTTATATAGGAGAGCTCGATGGGCTAGGGTTTCTTGCTTGCTCTCCAAAATATTCCTAATTTGACACTCGGTAGGACTTTCCTTCTTCGGATCTGGCAACAGATTGGACTCTCACAAGCTTCTTCCGTGCAGATCAAAGCCCACTTCCCATGTTGCCCGCTGATGCTGCTTCCCTAGCTCCCTGACATCCTGCATCCCGTAACGCCTCCAGGCCTGCTGCCCCAAGTCAGCCCATATCCAGATTTGGGGCCTAACAGTGAACACTAAAACTGTAAATCTGACTAAAATGGAACTGTAGATGTGAAGATAATGGAAGTGTAAATGTGAGTGTAGGAGAATTGTAAATGTGAACAAATAAAGGGTAAATGTGAAGATACTGGAAGTGTAAATGTGAGGATAGGAGAAGTGTAAATGTGATCAAATAAAGTGTAAATCTGTCTAAACTGGAAGTGAAAATGTGAAGATAATGGAAGTGTAAATGTGAGGGTAGGAGAATTGTAAATGTGAACAAATAAAGGGTAAATCTGACTAAATTGGAAGTGTAAATGTGAAGATACTGGAAGTGTAAATATGAGGATAGGAGAAGTGTAAATGTGAACAAATAAAGTGTAAATCTGACTAAAATGGAAGTGTAAATGTGAAGATACTGGAAGTGTAAATGTGAGGATAGAGTAAGTGTAAATGTGAACAAAGAAACTCGAAATCGACTAAATTGGAAGTGTAAATGTGAAGATAATGGAAGTGTAAATGTGAGTGTATGAGAAGTGTAAATGTGAACAAATAAAGGGTAAATCTGACTAAATTGGAAGTGTAAATGTGAAGATAATGGAAGTGTAAATGTGAGTGTAGGAGAAGTGTAAATGTGAACAAATAAAGGGTAAATCTGACTAAATTGGAAGTGTAAATGTGCAGATAATGGAAGTGTAAATGTGAGTGTAGGACAAGTGTAAATGTGAACAAATAAAGGGTAAATCTGACTAAATTGGAAGTGTAAATGTGAAGATACTAGAAGTGTAAATGTGAGGATAGGAGAAGTGTAAATGTGAACAAAAAAGTGTAAATCTGACTAAATTGGATGTGTAAATATGAAGATACTGGAAGTGTAAATGTGAGGATAGAGTAAGTGTAAATGTAAATGAGAAGACTGTTATAGGTTGACTGATATTGTGCATTTCTTATGTACTTTTTGTTCCTGATTCAGATGGTATCTGATGGAGAAGTACCTGAAAGCAAAGAACAACCACAAGTTACCCCTACTGTTTCCGTTAAGTGTCGCCCCAACAGGCTTCACAAGCTTATTAGTAAGCTTAACATTGCCTAACGAGCCGCTGTACAGAGGATTGGATTTGGGGGGCTGCTTCATCTTAAACTCGGATCTTTCCCGCTTTCACATGTTCCTCAATTTCTTGAGGCTTTCAGCGATGGTTCTTATGTTTTCAGGGCGTCGGAGTTGAAGGAGTTTATGGTTACTAAGTATGATGTCTATGACTGTTTCATGTTACCTGTTGGTGAGAGAGAGATGGAAATAGTACCCTCTTTGGACATATGCCTGGTGCTAAAGATGAAAAATATGTGCGCATAAAACAACCGTGGCGCAAAAAGTTCAAAGTGAAATCAAATTCCGATTCTATTCCTTTAGGAGACGTCTTCAATTATATTGAGTCGAGCAATTCAAAGATGGAGGTGATGAATTCTGCCTTTTTTGTGCTTCTTAGCATTTCATCATTCCTTGCGCCGACATTGAACAACGGCATTGAAATCAAACTTTTGAAAGTGGTTGAAGATGTGAGTGCCATACCGGAGTATGACCGGTGCTCGTATGTATCGAAATGTTTAGATAATGTCTTGCCGAGGCTCGCAGCGTGCGATCACATCCGCTTGGTTGTATCCCTTTCCTTATGATTACTTATTTTCAGCGGTATGATTACCGTGGCAAGAGTTGCCCAGATGGCCTTCCACTTATTCAGCATTGGGATCTGAAAACTCTATCGAAGAGGTTAAAGGATGAGCTGGACGTGGGTCCACTGGGTCGACTAACTTTGTCGAAGGTGAAGTACCCGCGATGTCAAAACAAGACCCCTGATGAGAAGGACACTAGTAATACGATGTTGGCTATAGCTGGCGCGCCCAAGGCGCCATTGGCAAGCCCTACGCCTCTTCTAATTTCAACGTCGGGTACATCACCCGATAAGAAGTTTATTCAGATTAAACTCCCTCCCGGTGTTGAAGATGACGATGAGTTGAAAGCTAGGGCTGTAGATGTAAGATTTATGTTATGAATGTTTAATTAATCGCATATTTTTTTTTAATATATATATATATATATGTATATATACATATATATATATATATATACATATATATATATACATATATATATATATATATATATATATATATATATATATATATATATATATATATATATATATATATATATATATATATATATATATATATATATATATATATATATATATTATTGAGGTATATTTTGTGTATCTAGACTCTTAAATCTTTTTTTGTTACCAATTGTAGGGTGTACACGAGCTGTACTTGAAGATTCAAAGGAACGCTGTGGCCTTCTATTCCCTCGGTATACGGATGCAAATTTGCAATGCTTAAGAATTTAACAACAGGTGCTACTTCTTCAACTGATCTTGTTCCGTCACAAGCGACGCAAGCTTTTTTTGAAAGTGCAAAGGTGAAGGAATATGTTAAAGAAGTTGGAAATTTAGCTTTCCAAATGAAGAAGTATAATGATAACGCTCCCTCATTGTCAGATGTTGGGAAGGTGGCCAAGAAAAAAACAAAGGCAAGCAAGAAAAAAAAGACCAAGGTTCCTAAGTTCGAGTTTACACCTACTGTAGAGCCTGTATCACTTGCAGAAGATTCTGATTTGGGTGATAAAGCAGTTGATGCCGCGATGTCACAGGTAATTGAGACCGCTGATTTCTACAACACTGCTGAACTTAACGAAGCTTGTCGACGAGAGGAAGAGGAATGCGGGCTAGATTTAACCGACGACTTGACTCAATTAACTGATCGGGAGATTCTAGAGAGAATTTATAGCCTGGATGAAGTTGAAGAAGCTTACACAAAGCCCTCATTGAACGAGGAGCAGGATAGTTTGGGAGGGGAAGTGCCTGACACTAGTGGTGCCCCTGAGAAAGCTAAACATGTTGTTGAGAAGTGTAAGTCAGAAGCAATGAATAAGGTTGAAGCGGATGTGGTAGGTCGATCAATCAAGATGGTTCATCTTCGATTCAACTAAAATTTATTTCGATTTCACGATATTGAGAACGTCTTTGCAAGGTTTGAGACATATTGGTCATGGTGGTGGTGAAGCGGCAGAGGGCTGCGTACAGATAGGTGAGGATGAGATTGTGCAGGGTATGGATATGGAGCTGGCTCAAGAACAGGGGCCTGTTTCTGGTGAAGGGGAGGCGTCTTTTTCAAAAGTAGCGAACAAGGTGGCTGCGGATGTGGTAGTCCCGTCAATTGAAGATGGTTCATCTTCATTTCAGTTGAAATTTATAGCGACAGCTGATATTGATAATGCGCTGAAAAAGTTGTCGACAATGGGTGACGTGAAGTGGCACGGGGTGGTGCACCGAGAGAACAGGACGAGGCTGTGCAGGGAATGGATATGGAGCCGTCTCAAGATCAGGGGACCCGCCGTGGGCCTGAATCAGTGGTGGTTGGACTAGTGCCTGGCGTGGATGTGGATGTTAGTGGTGCACCGACAGACCAGGATGAGGCTGTGCAGGGCATGGACATGGTGCCGCCCCAAGATCAGGGGCCCTTCCGTGGGCCCGAACCACTCGTGGTTGGACTAGTGCCTGGTGAGGCTGTGGATTGTTAGCGGTGCACCGGGAGTGGAACAGCCCGTTGACCGACGCTAAGTTAGTGGTACGAAAGCACCGGATGGTGAGCCTGGCGTTGTTTCGACCACAGTCCGTAAAGATGCATCGCAAGAAGGGTTAGAGATTGGTAGTGGCATGGTCAACGAGCAAGGTGAGCGCCCTACTACACAACCCGGTTGTCCTGGTTCATTTCAGAATGATGACAAGCCCATGGATGTTACAGAGGGAGCAGATAAGGTGGTTGTTGAAGCACCCTCCTCTGAGTTGAAGTTGCCGGAATTTTAGTGTACGTTTATATCTCTGAGCTAGCCGAGGCATTTAAGGGGGTTCCGGTGAGGATTTTGGAACGACCGATGCGGCAGTTCTTCTCGAACCAACCGTTCTCGCGGATGGTCGGAAATTTATGTCCCCGGAGTAATATGGATCTCCACCCTTTCCTATTTAAGTCACCCGAGCCCTTACGATGCATGGAAGTGGTCCCCGAGAATCGACTTGCACCATGGATTGTGGGGAACCCATGCCGAGCGGGGCTTTGTTCTCAGTAGACCTGCAAAATTTGAATAAGAAATTATTTAGGGGTGTTTTTAAGGAAAGGAAATACGTCCTGGACTACGTATTTAACAAATCAGAAGCTTGGTTGAAAGGGTGAGTCGATTAATTTCTATGTCAAACATATTAATACTTATATGTTGTCGTAACCATGTTCGCCTTATATAATTTTTTTTTTTTGTAGGGAAGAATTGACGCTTTTTTCGGACTTTTTCTTCGTGTCACGAGAAGACATGTTAACCCTTGAACCTGGGACAGAAGTTATGAATTCTGTAATCGATTGTTGGTGCCTACTAATCAATAAGATGATGTATGACCAAACCGCACCGATTGCATCCTCTCGTTGTTTCTTCGGGCTTAATCACACCGTACTTGTCCTATCCTCACTCAATGCAATTTTTATAGTTCCAATTTAATTGTAACGTAAGTGTCTAAATTTAATAGCGCTGCCCTTCGTTTGAACAGAGCCCTGCACTGGATATTTGGAAAGCCAAGAAGAAAGGAATTGTTCTTGACAAAAAGGACGAAACCTGGGCTTGGTGGGATGCTTGGATTCAATCCTGTTTGTCTCCATTTCAACTTGGATCTGATATGGTAAGTGTAAATGTGACCTATTGTGAAGTGTAAATGTCATCACACCGAAAGTGTATATGTGATTTTCACAGAAAGTGTAAATGCCTGGATGTGATTAAGAAGAAAGTGTAAATGTCATGAAATATGAAGTGTAAATGTGATACATAGTGAAGTGTAAATGTCATGATGTATAGTGTAAATGTGATTATATAGAAAGTGTAAATGTGATGACATAGCGAGTGTAAAGGTGACTAAATAGAAAGTGTAAATGTCAGCACATATAAAGTGTAAATGTGAATATATGTAAAGTTTAAATGTCATGACATATGAAGTGTAAACGTGAGACATAGTGAACTGTAAATGTCGTGAGATATTGTGAAGTGTAAATGTAATGAAATATGAAGTGTAAATGTGATACATAGTGAAGTGTAAATGTCATGATGTATAGTGGAAATGTGATTATATAGAAAGTGTAAATGTGATGACATAGGGAGTGTAAAGGTGACTAAATAGGAAGTGTAAATGTCAAAGACATATATATAAAGTGTAAATGTGAATATATGGAAAGTGTAAATGTCATCACATAGGAAGTGTAAATGTGAGATATAGTGAAGTGTAAATGTTATGACATAGGGGGTGTAAAGGTGACTAAATATGAAGTGTAAATGTCATGACATATACAGTGTAAATGTGAATATATGGAAAGTGTAAATGTCATGACACAGGGACTGTAAATGTGACGAATTATTGAAAGTGTAAATGTGAAATTTTACTGAGTGTATCTTTTATGTCTTTGTTGTCACATCCGCCAGGTCTTCATCCCGATCTTATCTGGCAATAATGATCATTACAGCTGTGCATGCATAAACTTCATTTCCGAGCAGATAGAGTATTTGGACAACCGTCGCTACGACGATGATTTTGAGAAGCTTCCATATTTTGGAATTTCCCGTATTGTGGTAATAATTATAAATAGCATACCTTAATTTGTTCTTTAGTGTATATGTATTCTGAAATTGTAAACACTATTTTTAAATTGACTTTTTTTTTGAAATTCCTTTTATAGTGTGATTTAATGGGTGAGTATCTAGAGTCTAAAGGGTTTGTCAGAGGTTCAAAGGTTGCCGGGTTCAAATTTGTCAATGTCGAATTTAAATGGCAAGGTACGGGTTATTCTGCGTTTGATTGCGGGGTGTACATGATGATACACATGCTGCTTTTCAATGGGAAGCTATTTGACTGCGCCTTAGGTGAGATGGACGTTATCAACCTCATCCGGGCTGAAGTGGTGTCGATTCTTATCCTGAGTGACCATAACAAAGTGAGGGAGAGTGTTTGCGCAAGGATAACCCAATTCAGGGAAAAGTATGGTCAAGGTCTGAACCCGGTCTCCAATGTTGCACAGAAGCGGAGTCTGGACGATGAGGAAGAGATTACGTACAGTAAACGTCCCCGTGTTGTAGTCCCACCCCCTAAACACGTAGAAGGAAGCCCTGTGGTCAATCCTGTAGCCATACAGGCGGAAAGCAGCCCCGTTGTTGTTCAAGCGTCAGCGCAGTCGTCAGGTAGCCAACCTTTGTCAGCCGTAAGGAGCCATCCCCGGGGCGGGGGGGATGGCTTGGGTTGCTCAATTGACTGTGGGGCTGCTGGTACATACACTCTTGTTGTTTCGACCTTCTTACGGAACAATCAAAGCTTGGTCAGGGGTGTTCGATCACGTCGAAAGCATGCGGTGGACTATTGCTTGTTAGACGACTACAACTTTGAAAATTCGTTAGTACCTGCCAGACTCTTATAACAGGGCCAATTAGTTACGATATTTAATTTGTAACTACTTCTAAATTTCTTACTATTATACGTGTGTTTTATTGCAGCGAATCAATCTCTTGGTACAGTAGGCATGCCGCGCTGCGTTGGTCCGACATCATGACCATGCTTCCTGAGGTTGTAATGTCGCCTGTTGTCATTGAGTCGTGGGTTGTTTTTCTGAACCATTTGCAGTTTGCTGAATACTTACTTCCTAGGATGGCCTTCTTTGGGATACGTCATATGGTACACTCCTCCCCCCCCCCCCCCCCCGCACAAAGCCTAAAAGTTATATATTAGTTTTTACTTTTATTATGTAGTCTCACTCACTTCTCTCGAACAGAATGTATCATGCGCTTTTGGATATACGTGAAGCGGCTCACGATCTAATGACATCACCGATCGGTCAGTATCACATTTGGGATACCTTCATCCAGGGTCGTGATAAAACTTTCAACCTGAATGCCGAGTTTATCTTCGTATCTGTCAACATTGGTGGGCACTTTGCATGCGTGTGTATAAATTTTGGACAACAAATCGTTGATCTCCTTGACTACCAACATCATGCCAACCGGGATCGATCAAATGTGCAATGTTACTCGCCAAGTGGCATCACCATTAGCGATTATTTGGATGTTAGAACGGACAGGGGATATGAGATTACTAGCTTTGAGCATCGGCAAATCCCGTTCGGCGCCAAACACCCCTTCCTAACATAACAGAATCGAGATTTTCTCGTATGATGTATATCTTTGATGTACGAGGATCAACCTTTTGAGCATCCAGACTTGGAGAGGAAGAGGAATCGACGGTACTTGGTAGTCGAGTTGGTGGCGACGATTGTTCTAGCTGACATAAATGTCAACAGAGACATTTTTGAAGCAAAGTTGAATGGGTTTATCGCTGGAAAAGAAGATTTATGGGCCAAAATACAAAAGAAGCGCAAAATTAAGGCTGTGCTATCGAAAAAGTGAACAATTTGTGGACATATTTTTTTTTTAAATGTATTTTGTTTGGCAATCTTGAACTTAGAAAAGAATGTTTTGTACTTTGGTTGACAATGTTTGCAAGTGTAAGCTTTACAGTAATGAATTGTAATGGTAAATTACACTAATGAAGTGTAATGGTTGACTATTTTTTGGCAGTTATAATCATAGTTTTTTCAAAGTGTAAATGTGACTAAATTGCAAGTGTAACTGTTATCACACTTGTAATTTAGTCACATTTACACTTTAAGTGTAAATGTTAACACACTTAAAGTGTAAATGTTAACACTGTCAGTGTCAACTTTATCATACTGAAAGTGTGAATGTAAACACACTGAAATTAAATTGAATGCAGTGTAAATGTGGTGACATGGGAAGTGTAAATGTGGTGACAACCCAAGTGTAAATGTGAACAAAAAAAAAGTGTAAATGTGAACAAATAGGAAGTGTAAATGTGAATATAGGAGAAGTGTAAATGTGAACAAATAAAGTGTAAAACTGACTAAATTGGAAGTGTAAATGTGAAGATATTCAAAGTATAAATGTGAGGATATAGTATGTGTAAATGTGAAGATACTGGAAGTGTAAATGTGCTGACATGGTAAGTGTAAATGTTAACACCAGTTATTTGAAAATAAGTGTAACTGTTACTTGAAATAACATAAGTAATCCAAAATAAGTTCAAGTAACACAATGTTTGGCTATCTAATAATACAGAGAGATTTTGGTCTTATGACAGTGTAACTCTAACGTTGGTGTTACTAAAAGTTACACCAACTGCAGTTCAAAGTTACGTTGCCATGAGACCAATTCCTTATCGCCCGCTCCAGTTATAGCACATCAAAGTTTTAAATTACACACTCAAAATATATAGAGCAACACTTGTCACTGATCTGACGTCTATTCTTGTTCTGACTCCAGCTCTTCCTCCTCCTCTCCTTCATCCTCTTCTGGTTCAGACGACCCTTCGCATAATGGCGTGTGTGCTGAGAAGGGGTTAGGGCAGTTTCTCTTGTCGTGATTTGTCATTCTCTTGCAATTCTTACACTTACGTTTGGGTTTCCTAGCCAACACCATTGCTTTTGTTTTGGCTGACAACAATCTTTTTCCGGTCCCCTTGTTTTTCGAATTCTTTGGTGGCAATATCGTCACTACCTCACATGCCTTACAATTCAGAAATTTCTCCATTTGTTGATTTTTATTCAACACTTCCCCTAATGGTGACAGGGAGTGTTTAAATGATCTATTTACAAATGGAAAAGTCACAACATCAGCTACTCCTTTGTCTCGAAGGAGCCCTACAACTTCATGAACTTCTGACCACATTATTGACATTGCAATTTGTTTTTCATCGATGACTTGCATGTTTTCTGTCCCTTCACTATTAGTATTGAAAATCCTTAATCGGAGATACTCTTTCATCCATCTATTTACAACATAATCTTCTGGTATAGTCTTTATCCCACTTGCTGAAAAAATCCATATTATATGGCGGCATAGGATTCCGGTTCTTTCAAACATCGTACAACTGCAGCGTGCTTTACGTGTACCTGTGTCATCAGATAAAGCTATCATGTAAGTGTGAATGTTAAAAATAGTGTCACTGATGTAAAGTGTAAATGTCAAGAATTGTAAAGTGTAAATGTTAAGTTATTAGAAGTGTAAATGTCAACTAATTAGAAGTGTAAATGATATGAACTGTAAAGTGTAAATGTTAAGGTATTAGAAGTGTAAATGTTAACTTATAGGGATTTAAATGAGATAAAAACAGAAAGTGTAAATGTCATATGATGTAAAGTGTAAATGTCATGAATTGTAAAGTGTAAATGCTAAGTAATTAGAAGTGTAAATGTAAACTAATAGGAAGTGTAAATGATATGAACTGTAAAGTGTAAATGTTAAGGTATTAGAAGTGTAAATGTTAAGTTATAGGGATTTAAATGTGTAAATGTCATATGATGTAAAGTGCAAATATCATGATATGTAGTGTAAATGTCATTAAGTGGAAAAGTGTAAATGTTAAGGTATAGGAAGTGTAAATGTCATATGATGTAAAGTGTAAATGTCATCAATTGTAAAGTGTAAATGTTAAGTTATTAGAAGTGTAAATGTAAACTAATAGGAAGTGTAAATGTCATGAACTATAAAGTGGAAAAGTGTAAATGTTAAGGTATAGGAAGTGTAAATGTCATATGATTTAAAGTGTAAATGTCATCAATTGTAAAGTGTAAATGTTAAGTTATTAGAAGTGTAAATGTAAACTAATAGGAAGTGTAAATGTCATGAACTGTAAAGTGTAAATGTTAAGTTATTAGAAGTGTAAATGTTAAGTTATAGGAATTTAAATGAGATAAAAACAGAAAGTGTAAATGTCATAGGATTATGTAAACTACCTAGACTGTATGCAACTTCAAAATTCTTCTTTCTGGATGAATCTTTGACAGTAGTTACCTTTAGCTCGCCTCTCTCAGTGAAACCTCCTGTTCTACATGTATCAATTGAGATGATGGCTTCTCGTTTGAATTTGTGGAAAGCTGAATAGGTGTACACCTTTGCAGCATGAATCTCTAATGCCAGATGTGTTGACGCCGTTGCGGACGAGTGCTTATCCATGTTGTCAAGCTGCTTCGTCCTGAGTCACCCCAGCTGGTATAGGTATGGAACAACAATAGTCTGTGAAAATTTCCATATGCTTCAAGGGGTCCTCATCTGGTAAGCCAGCAAACTGATTTCGCTCCACTAAATCGATAAAAGAGGAACGAAATTCGAAGTTACCGGTAGTAGGGGTAGGTAACTGGTGCCCCTTCGGAAGATGGTGTTCCTTTGGCTGAAGATTATCATATATTGTAGCCATATTCGCAGAACTGAGAGTACTCAAGCCTTCCTCTCAAAAACCTGTCTTCTAACTGTGCAAAAGCAAAACTAGAAGCAAAGGTAAGCAACGGCCTCAAGGAACCAAAGTTCCTTGAGATAAGAAAAATAAACTAAAAATAAAGCAAACAGAATTACACCGTCTCCCCGGCAACAGCGCCAAAATTTGATACCGTCGTTTTGTATCAAAATTAAATTTATAATTCCAAACTAAAACTATAGCTAGTGATAGTAAGGGTCGAACCACAGAGAGACAAGATTAATTTTGTTTGCTATTTTCAGTCTATAAAAGTAACAATTAAATGGGGGGTTTGAGATTGGTTGATTCTAATGACTAGTTGCTAAATATGAAATTTCTCAACAAGATAAAAAGAAGATCGGGAACTTCGGTTCACCATGGCTAAGGTCAGGTCAGTAAAGTAGCAGAGGTCTTATAACACGGTCTCAGGGAGTATGAGCAAGCCCTTCGATCAATGCTCAAAATTACCTTACGGTCTTCTAATTCCCAAGAATTTCTCAAAGCTTTCGCTCAAAGGAAATTCCAATCTAATGATAATTTTAATTACTAATCTTTCAATCTAGTAAAAAGACTTATCAAAAGACAACAAGATCAATACGGAAGAATTCATACTACAAAACAATCCTAATTTTCGCCATGGTTCACCTTGTTTCCAATCAATGAAATTAGCTATGCATAATTGAAACTATAACAATTGCAAAATTGATAGCAGAATAAATTTGAGATAACTGAAATTGCTGAAATTAAAGCGGTAACAAAGAATTGGAACAACAAGAAATTAAAGAAGGAAGAATTTGCATAAAACTTACTAAATAAAATGATGAACAAAAGTAATCGAATTCGTCGTTTTCCGTTCCCAAAGCTAGATCTAAAAACTGAGTTCTTCAATAATGAAAAGCATAACCTAATAATTGCTGCGTTCTATTGATAAAAGATGCCAAAAGTTAATTACAAAATTGGGCTTTTAAAAGTCTAATACGAAAAATCAATATCAGCTCGCAGACTGGTCGATCGACCGGTCAGCATGGTCGATCGACTGGTGATAGCAGTCCAGTAGCGTCTGATGAAACTCCTTGGTCGATCGACTGTGGATGCTGGTCGATCGACTGGCTGGGCTGTGTAGAAACGCCTTCTTTTCCTCAAAAACAACTCTTCACTCCAATGCACGCATCCCAAGGTGAGTGAATCCGAACTTCCTTCTTCCAAGCTTCCCTGAAGTTGCCTCCGGAGGACGATTCAGGCTTGATTTAGCTTACTTCCACTCATTCCTACAATAAATCATAGAAAATGCAAAGTAAACCGTTTCGGGAGAAATAATAGCTTAAAGCTAACAAATACGCATGGAAATACGTGCCAAAACCGCAAATAAAGTGTATAGAATATGCACGTATCAAATCTCCCCAAACCAAACCTTGCTTGTCCCCAAGCAAGCACTATGACCCATATAAAAACCTAATGGAAAGGAGTATATCTCAGAGCTAGCTACAAGTCAATGCCAAACCGTTTAATGCACATAGTCAACTACCGCAAAGCTCAAATCAAGTGCACAAATTTATGCATATCATGGAATTAAATCGGGCGTTCGACCTTGCAAGACTCATAAATTCGGACTCTACCGGGTCACTCTTCCCTCAACAAAGCAAATGGTAAGAATATATGTAAAAGAGAGGGAAGAAAATACAGACTCTCACCTAGACTGCGACCGACAAAACATGTATGCTTGACTAGTATGAATAATGATTCTAGCTACCGTACACACGCATAACCACCGTCAAGGACTACTACATGCCGAACTATTGCAAAATTTGGATATGTGAGGCTAAGTGGGAAAGAAAGGGCAAAATAAGTATGGAAATGTGAAGGTAAGAGGCAAGCTAGTACCTAACAAACCATCAGAAACCGTATCCCGTTCCTCCAACTCGAAATAAAAACCATGCCTCCAATGTCTAGGCAACACACTATCCCAAAACAAACACCTCCACTTCATGAAATAGGCACATGGGGTGTGTTCTTAATTCAGCCAAATTATTATTTTTTCAAATTCCTTATTATTCTTTGCTGGTGGTCGATCGACCAGTGATGGCAGTCGATCGACCACCCTATGCAATCCAGTGCTCTCTGCCCAGGTAAACATCCTCCTTTTTTTTTTCATTTCTTCTAAATTTCTTTCTTCCTTCAGGCTGAACATTAGCAACTCCTTCACTTCTCATAAGTACTCACTCCAACATTACAAAACGAACCAAATCTGCTACGATTCGACAAATTCCTCTATTACTTCCTAGCTTGGCATAATGGTAGGCTAAGTATGGGATGTAGTCGAGGGCAACTGGCAGATATGGCTTATAGTGGAGTTAAAAGGGGCAAAATGAGAAAGGGGAAGATGCAATAGTTCTCAAAACATGCAATACCGACCACAAACCAATGTGTATAGGCAATAAGCAATCAAAACTCATACACGTGCAAAACATGAAATGAAGGGAGTACTACTCTCAATCCTAAGTTAACCGGTCATGAATGTCACCAGTTAAGGGCTCTATATCTCAGAAAGTATAAGTAGTTTGCCAAAAGTAATGAGTCAAGTCTAATTATCCGAAATTAATTCCATAACAAAATTTGAGAAATCACTTTTAATTCTCGCTAAGCAGCTGTGAAAGGGCAAGGAATGGCATATTTGACTAATAGTGCAAAATCATCATTAATAACTCCAATCCGACTCAACTATATCCAAAAGTAAACGTGATATTTTTGATTTTTATGAATTTTTTCAATTTTTTCTTTGTTTTTGAATTTTTTTTTTTAGGGACTGGACTGAAAAACAAATCTAAACAAAAATGCACTAAACATGTGACTGAAATGCAATAAAAAACAAATGCAGATGCAAAAGACATATGCAAATACCCTCCCCAAACCAAAACGCACAATGCCCTCATTGTGCTCAGCAGCAAATCACCAGCAGAAATAGGGAAGAATAAAAGCATAATAAAATAAAAAGAAAACTAATCAAGAAAGTTCGAAAACTCACAAAAACCGACCTCCCCAAACCAGTCAAAAACGGGGAGGTCACCAACATCTAATCACCACCGTCGTACTCCTCACCACTAGACTCTCCGGACCCCGAGTCGCTCTCCTCCTCCGCAGCAGCAGCGACAATAGTAGTAGTCGTGGGAGGAGGTCGCCTGGCAGGCTGAGGGTAACCGCCCACCGGAGGGACAAAGAAGGAAGGGTGAGTCCAGGCACCCTGTGGGAGCATCCCCCCCGGGCGTACTCCTCGTAAATCGGGTACAGGGCCAAGGCTGTGTCAAGTTGGTGCTGGTCGAAGCTCCTGCACAAGTCAGTCAACACACATGACATCCCCTTTGGTCCATGACCGGAGGGATAACAGTAGGTGGAGGGGGACGGAAAGTGACCGGGAAGCCGGTGGGAGCAGGAGTGGAGGAAGAGGGTGCCTGTGAAGAGGAGGCACAGGCTCTCCTCGAAGTGCTAGCAGTAGTGGTGCCCGCCCTAATAGGGAGCCTGTAGCTAGGCAAGGGCGGGCGAGCTGCCCCCGAAACAGTGGTGAGGGGCAGGATATGAGGGAGGCCAGGCACAGGGATGGGGTCGCAGATGAAAGAATAAATCTTCCACCGACTCCGTCTATCGACCCACTTCACAGACCTCGCGTATGCAAGGTCCATGAAACGTAGGTCAGGGTCAATGGGGGCCTCTTCTCGAGGGAAAAGTAGAACTAGACGGTTGGCGATACGTGTCACCAACCTGCCACAAGCAATAGTGGCCAAAGTGCCCTCACTTACAGTCTGAAAGTAAGCGGCAGTCAAATAAGCGATGTTATAGATACGGGCTATCCGACTTTCAATGTTCAGATAGCCCGCCAAGATAGACAGTTCGATATTATTCACATTATTCGACTCCTTACTGCCGAAAATGGTATTACCCATTAGCCGTAGAAAATAACGAAGAGGGTGCAAGTGGACGGAAGTGCCCGTCCTTTTAGGCCCGTAAAAGTCACTGATGCAAGACCACATGACGCGGTGAACATCAGAGGTATCCGAGGTTCTACCCTCGAAATAAAGACTCAGAAAACCAGCAAAATCAGCTAATGTCAGGGAGTAGTTGACATTGAATAGCCGAAAGGAAATACAAGCATTTGTCTTATTTTCCGCAAAGGAAGCCGAGTTAAAAGCATATGATGAAAAGAGCTCGAGGGTCAAAATGTAATACGTGAACTCAGCCATGTCCACTAAACCCGTCATTCCTGTCCCGTTTAGCAGGGACACAACCGACTCATAACAGCCTAATTTCTCCAAAGTAGGTTTATGAAGAAATCGGGTAGCTGTAACTTTCATTTTCGCAGTAAAAAGAGAAAACTTAGCACGCTGGGTAGAATTAGAAAAGATAACCTGCGGATAGTCAGGTAGACTATCCGTGGTGTCCTCAATCATCAGTGGCGGACCGCGCGGCCGCTTGGCAGCGCCCTGGCTCGACTGCCCTTCAAACATGTGCTCCTTCCCTTTTGTCATCTTTGTTACCTGCAAACAACCCATTAGCAACAAGAATCCCCTAACAGTGTCAATTTACGAAAACCCGAAACAAAATCAGATGTTGAAAATCAAATTAGGGTTTCAAAATTTGGGGGAAAACGGCATTATCACCTCTTAGTTGCTAAATTATCTCGAAAATCAAGGGAAAAGGGTATAAGAAGCCATTAAAGCATAAAGAACTACAAGAAATCAACCCCTAAATCGATTATCCCAAATCGATTTTTCCGTCTCAAAGGCACAATGCTCGAAAATTTGGCATGAAACCGCAGTAAAAATAAAAAATAGAGCATGGAAATAGGATTAGAGACATACCTTGAAGAAACTCGAAGATTAAAGCAAGAAAAATCAAGTGTAAGAGGGGATTGCAGGTGAAAATCGCGAAAAGGGGGATGAAATTAGGGTTTGCTCTTGATTTTCTGAATTAGAGGGAGTATAAGAGTGAATGAATGAGAAAGGAAAGAAGACTCCCTTATTAAAACGCTTTCTGAACCCGCGCTGTGGTCGATCGACCACCTTACCCGGTCGATCGACCAGTCTTCACTTGCAGCAGCTTCTGGAGTCTCGTGTAGTGGTCGATCGACTATATGACCCAATCGATCGACCAATATCCTTGCACAGTACCCTCTGTTCTGTTTCTCCTCAGTCGATCGACCTAGTAACTTAGTCGATCGACTGCAAACGCTGGGAATTAAACCCAAAATTGTCAAAAATTCATTTTTCCCACTTCAATTTCCCGTACTTCTCGCATGAATATTCAGTAAACCACTTGACGCACTTTGCATAAAATAAATTCCTGGGCAAATTCTCAAAGGCGCACATTTTTCAAACCATGAAATGCTAATTAAAAAGAAATAAATAAAGCTCAAAATGCAAATTAGATGAAATAACAAAATAACCTTCCTAATTACAAAAAGTTACAACCCGGGTTGCCTCCCGGTTAGCGCTGGTTTAAGAGGTCCCGCACGACCTTTTTACCTCACTTTGCATCATCCGATAACGGGTCGAAGTACAATACCTCGACTTTCCCAACATATGCATCTGATCCGTGATAATGCTTCACATATTGGCCATTAACTTTGAACCTTTCTCCAGCAGAGGTCTCCAATTCAACTGATCCGAACTTTGTGACTGCTGTGACCGTGTAAGGGCCAGTCCACTTGGATTTCAGCTTACCAGGAAATAAACGGATACGAGCGTTAAAAAGAAGTACCTTATCGCCAATATGAAATTCGTGCTTGATGATTCTCTTGTCGTGCCAGCGCTTTGTTTTCTCTTTGTAGATCCTTGCATTGTCATAGGCCAGCAGCCTGAATTCCTCTAGCTCATTCAGCTGTGTCATACGTTTCTCGCGAGAGAGGTTAGGATCCAAATTCAAATCACAAATAGCCCACCAAGACTTACGCTCTAACTCAACAGGTAAATGACATGTCTTACCATAAATCAATCGGTATGGTGACATCCCGATTGGCATCTTAAACGCGGTTCTATAAGCCCATAAGACATCATCTAACTTAAGACTCCAATCTTTCCGTGATTTAGAAACAACTTTAGCTAAGACTTCTTTCAATTCTCTGTTAGAAATCTCAACCTGACCACTAGTTTGGGGATGATACCCCAAACCTCTACGATGTTGGACACCGAATTTAGTCAATAAAGCACCAAGTTGTTTCTCTTTAAAATGCATTCCACCATCGCTAATGACAACCCTAGGGACACCAAAACGAGGGAAAATAATCTTTTTAAACAGTTTAATCACGGCTTTTGCATCGCAATGGGGAGTAGCAATAGCTTCTACCCATTTGGACACATAATCTACAGCTACGAGGATATATTTATTACCTTGACTGCTCGGAAAAGGTCCTTGATAATCGATGCCCCAGACATCGAAAATCTCAACCTCAAGAATGCCTACCTGTGGCATCTCATGTCTCTTGGAAATATTCCCCGATCTTTGACAAGCATCGCACTCAGCAACAAAATTGCGACAATCTGCATGCAAAGTTGGCCAATAGAAACCAGATTGGAGTACCTTAGCCACAGTCCGGGATGGACCATGGTGACCACCATAAGCAGAAGAGTGGCAAGCTTCTAGGATATCCTTCACCTCCCATTGAGGGACGCATCTCCGGATGAGACCGTCTGCGCATTCCTTGAAAACATAAGGATCATCCCAAAAGTATTGTCTCGCATCATAAGCAAACCGCTTCTTCTGCTGCCATGAAGGCTCGGGTGGTATCCTACCTGTCACAGCAAAGTTATCAAAATCAGCAAACCACGGAGGTGGATAAGACCCTGAAGTAGTAATAGCTAACAGACTCTCATCAAGAAAAGAATCATTAATAGGTAACGAATCCTCCCTTTCTGTCAGCTGCAGACGAGATAAGTGGTCAGCCACCACATTCTCAGCTCCTTTCTTATATTTAATCTCCAAATCAAACTCCTGCAAAAGGAGTATCCACCTCAAAAGCCCCGGCTTCGCATCCTTCTTAAGAAAGAGAGTCTTCAATGCTGCATGGTCAGTGTAAACAGTAACCTTAGAACCTAACAAATAAGACCGAAATATGTCTAAGGCAAAAACTACAGCTAGAAACTCTTTCTCAGTGGTATAATTGTTGAGTTGAGCCTCATCCAGAGTTCGGCTCGCATAGTATATGGCATTCAAAGCTTTATTCTTTCACTGTTCCAAAACTGCACCAATTGCATAATCACTGGCATCACACATGATCTCAAATGGGAGATCCCAATCAGGCGGCTGAATGATTGGTGCAGAAACTAGAGCCTCCTTCAACCTGTTAAAAGCTAAAAGGCACTCATCAGTAAACTCAAAGACAGCATCCTTAAGGAGCAATTATGTAAGTGGTTTAGCAATTTTTGAAAAGTCCTTAATGAAACGCCGATAGAAACCAGCGTGACCAAGGAAACTCCTCACTCTTTTAACATTCACGGGAGGAGGCAATTGCTCAATCACTTGCACTTTTGCTTTGTCAACATGTATACCCTTATCAGAAATCAGATGCCCTAACACAACTCCCTCATTGACCATAAACTGACACTTTTCCCAGTTTAAAACAAGATTAACATCTATACAACACTGCATGACTTTATCAAGATTAGCTAAACAACGATAAAAGTCACTACCATAAACTGAGAAATCATCCATGAATACTTCCATAATGTTCTCTATATAATCAGAAAAAATCCCCATCATGCACCTCTGAAAGGTAGCAGGGGCGTTACACAATCCGAAAGGCATTCTACGGTACGCAAAAACACCCTGTGGACAGGTAAAAGTGGTCTTACTCTGATCATCTGGATGAATAGGGATATGAAAGAACCCTGAATATCTGTCTAGAAAACAGAAAAATTTATTAGAAGCAAGTCTTTCAGTCATTTGGTCAACAAAAGGGAGAGGGAAGTGGTCTTTCTTGGTGGCGGCATTTAACTGTCTATAATCAATGCACATCCACCACCCTGTCACAACTCGCGTCGGTATTAATTCATTTTTCTCATTTTTAACCACGGTAGTCCCTTCTTTCTTCGGGACTACCTGAACTGGGCTAACCAACTTGGAGTTGCCAACTGTATAAATAATACCTGCATCGAGTAGTTTCATCACCTCAGCCATAACAACTTCCTGCATCTTCGGGTTCAACTTGCGTTGACCCTCTGTGTAAGGCTTGTGGCCTTCTTCCAGCTCTATCCTGTGCATGCAAACATCAGGGCTGATGCCCTTAATATCATCCAAAGAGTAACCTAAAGCCTTCCTGTTTTTCTTAAGCACACACATCAAAGCAGACAGCTGGCCATCATTAAGCTTAGAGCTAACAATAGCTGGGTACTGCTCCGTATCATCTAGAAAAACATACTTAAGATTAGGAGGAAGTGGCTTACGCTCATGCACCTTTACCTCTACAGCATAGACAGAATCAGCTTCAATGGTATAGCAAGTGTTTACCAAGTTCTCGTTGGCTAGGCTCAAGAGCATCTCATCTTCTTCCTCTGTGAGCTCATAGCTCTCCAATGAGGCTACCAATGCACCTGGCTCCTCAGCATTTTCCGCTGTATTTCCTGCACACTCATCTGAACCAGTTATACCAGCTAAGGGATCCTTAGCTAAGGATTCCCTCCAATTGTAACTAACAGCCCTGTCAACAATATCAATGGAATAACACGTATCATCGTCAGCAGTCGCCTTGTGGGCGAGACGGAACTCAATGGTGTCATCCCCTACCTCTAAGGTGATGGTTCCGCGTTTGACATCTATTACAGCCCCAGCTGTATGTAAAAACGGTCTACCTAAAATAATAGGTATCTGACTGTCCTCTGCAATGTCCAAAACAACGAAATCGACAGGAATAAAAAACTTACCCACTCGAACGGGTACATCCTCTAGAACTCCTATAGGTCTCTGAGTCGATCTATTTGCCATTTGAACGGTAATATCGGTCACCTTAAGTCTACCAATATTTAACCTTTCGCAAACAGAATACGGCATGACACTGACACTGGCCCCTAAATCACAAAGGACCTTCCCAATTTCGTGGTTGCCTATAGTGCAAGGAATTGAAAAACTACCCGGGTCCTTTAATTTGGGTGGTATATTAACTTGCGAAAGAGCATTGCATTCTTCCATAAAAGCAACATTGCCATCATCACGAAAATTTCTCTTACGATTTAAAATGTCTTTCATAAATTTAGCGCAAGAGGGTACCTGGGTAATTAAATCAGTGAAAGGAATCGTTACATCGAGATTCTGGACCATCTCCAAAAACTTACCAAACTTGCGCTCCAAGCTTAGTATTCTTTAAACGCTCCGGATACGGGACTGCGACACTGGCCGTAGGATCAGTAACCTTCGGCTGCCGTAAGTTTAAAACCTCCGTCAAATCATCAATAAGTGTAGAATCATGCAAACTAGTTGACGGATTTGCATCCTGCACTGGAATCCCGGTCGATCGACTAGTAGGAGTGGTCGATCGACCCGATCTGGTCAAGCGTGAATGCAGTTCTGGACGAAGCCTCTTCTACAGGAATCTCAGTCGATCGACTGACAATGTTGGTCGATCGACTGATTATGCTGGGTGTGAATAGTTTCTGATCAGAAACTTTTTTATCTGATGCTTCAGTCGATCAACTGGTAGTAGTGGTCGATCGACTAGGAGTACTGGCAATTGAGCTCGTTTTTGCACCAGAAATTAAACTAGCTTCTTCATCATTTCCCGAGTCTCCTCTTGGCTTGTCGGGACCTTCATAAGAGAGGCCACTTCTGAGATTAATGGCATTAATCGTTTCAATTGGCCCTTCACATTTGCTTGAAGAATTGGCGACTTGCTTAGCCTCTATATTCTCCAACTGCTTCACAAAATTCTTTGAGGACTCGATCCCGGCTGCTTCTATATTCGCCACTTGAATCAAAAGAGTTTGGACCATTTCTCTCAATTTCGCGGTCTCATCTGAATTATGGGCATGAATTTCAACTCTTTCCTTGGAAGCTTCAGAGACCTCGAGCCTTTCGAGACGAGCAGTAATAGAAGTAATGCGTGTCACAACGGTACTCATTTCATCACTTTGCTTTCGTGAATTTCCACGTGAACTCCCAAACTCAGCTCTATGGACTGCCATCTCCTCAATAGTGTTCCAACCTCTATTCTGACCGGCATTGTTTTGGAACCTACCATTCGCAGCTGCGTCCAGGATGACCTTGTAATCATTATATAAAGCATTATAGAATAAGTTGCAAAGATACCACTGCTGGAAGCCATGGTGAGGGACAGCTCGGACCAAACCTTTGAAACGTCCCCATGCTTCACAAAAGCCCTCATCAGCTCCTTGCTGGAAATTTGTAATTTTACTTCTCAAGGCATCAGTCTTTCAAAGTGGGAAGTACTTCTTGTAGAAGGCTAATGCTAGAGATGTCCAATCTGTGACTCCAGCTGCTACCCTATCAAGGTAGCGGTACCAATCTCGCGCTGAATCCTTTAAGGAGTATAAAAACATCACCCCCTTTACTTCGTCCTGAGTCACCCCAGCTGGTATAGGTATGGAACAGCAATAGTCTGTGAAAATTTCCATATGCTTCAAGGGGTCCTCATCTGGTAAGCCAGCAAACTGATTTCGCTCCACTAAATCGATATAAGAGGAACGAAATTCGAAGTTACCGGTAGTAGGGGTAGGTAACTGGTGCCCCTTCGGAAGATGGTGTTCCTTTGGCTGAAGATTATCATATATTGTAGCCATATTCGCAGAACTAAGAGTACTCAAGCCTTCCTTTCAAAAACCTGTCTTCTAACTGTGCAAAAGCAAAACTAGAAGCAAAGGTAAGCAACGGCCTCAAGGAACCAAAGTTCCTTGAGACAAGAAAAATAAACTAAAAATAAAGCAAACAGAATTACACCGTCTCCCCGGCAACGGCGCCAAAATTTGATACCGTCGTTTTGTATCAAAATTAAATTTATAATTCCAAACTAAAATTATAGCTAGTGATAGTAAGGGTCGAACCACAGAGAGACAAGATTAATTTTGTTTGCTATTTTCAATCTATAAAAGTAACAAGTAAATGGGGGGTTTGAGATTGGTTGATTCTAATGACTAGTTGCTAAATATGAAATTTCTCAACAAGATAAAAAGAAGATCGGGAACTTCGGTTCACCATGGCTAAGGTCAGGTCAGTAAAGTAGCAGAGGTCCTATAATACGGTCTCAGGGAGTATGAGCAAGCCCTTCGATCAATGCTCAAAATTACCTTACGGTCTTCTAATTCCCAAGAATTTCTCAAAGCTTTCGCTCAAAGGAAATTCCAATCTAATGATAATTTTAATTACTAATCTTTCAATCTAGTAAAAAGATTTATCAAAAGACAACAAGATCAATACGGAAGAATTCATACTACAAAACAATCCTAATTTTCGCCATGGCTCACCTTGTTCCCAATCAATGAAATTAGCTATGCATAATTGAAACTATAACAATTGCAAAATTGATAGCAAAGAATAAATTTGACATAACTGAAATTGCTGAAATTAAAGCGGTAACAAAGAATTGGAACAACAAGAAATTAAAGAAGGAAGAATTTGCATAAAACTTACTAAATAAAATGATGAACAAAAGTAATCGAATTCGTCGTTTTCCGTTCTCAAAGCTAGATCTAAAAATTGAGTTCTTCAATAATGAAAAGCATAACCTAATAATTGCTGCGTTCTACTGATAAAAGATGCCAAAAGTTAATTACAAAATTGGGCTTTTAAAAGTCTAATACGAAAATTCAATATCAGCTCGCAGACTGGTCGATCGACCGGTCAGCATGGTCGATCGACTGGTGATAGCAGTCTAGTAGCGTCTGATGAAACTCCTTGGTCGATCGACTGTGGATGCTGGTTGATCGACTGGCAAGGCTATGTAGAAACACCTTCTTTTCCTCAAAAACTGTAACACCCCGGTTTATGAAGGAGCCTTTAGCAAGACATTCCCTAATAAACCGGACTGTTACCATCTCGGTTTCCCGAGGTAGTGAATAACAAATTAAACTCCAAGGCAATTTATATAATTATACGTCTGAAATGAAACAAGTCTCAAACTGAAAATAAAGTCTGATAACTAAACGAAAATAAAAGTGGGCTAGCTCTAAGTCGTGCAATCCAAGCTCTCTTCCCATCCAAATCCTATCGGTCTACGAGGTACCACAACTTTGCTCCCCATTAAAAGGTTCATCACAGGTGTTCACGAATACACAGGGTCAACCACGAGGTTGAGTAGGGTAATACAATGCAACAACAAAATATGATATGCATGCTCCTCCGTCACCTCCATCTCCATCTCATCTCATATCTCATTACTCATATCTCATAACTCATATCTCATAACTCATATCTCATAACCCGGACAACCCAGCCATACCGATCCCCGGTAGACTATATATATCGACCGTAGCCGATCTGCCAGCTCGCAGCTGAGGACACCAGGGCAAGTCCTGCAGAACCCGCCTGGGCCTTATCACAACATCATCATCACCACACCACATCACCTCAACATCCTCCATCTCCAATGCATATGAATGCCCAACAGTAAACAATGCAATACAATATGTATATCAATGAATGGAATCATGCCAGCTACCAAATGTTGTGATAACACACTCAACACGAACAGTTCAGTCAACCATATCATAGCGTAATCCACAACCACGAATCAAGTCACGTTCACAATTTGGTCATATGAAACACAAACAAGTCAACACAATTCAACAACACGATAAGAAGTCAAGTGTATTTCCCTACCTTTTCGCAATCCAAGCACACACAAGCAACCAATTACGATCCTTCACATATCCATCACCTACATATCATAATTATGTATAATTACCACCTACTCAATCAAATAATCATGCACACCACCTAGACTCATCATAACTTAATAGGAATATCAACTTAAAGAACAAACACGACTTTTCCTGATTTTCCAGCACATGACAGACTCGGAATAAAATACATAACTAATTCCAGAAAAATCAAATTGATACAAGGCCAATTGGACTGAATCCCCATGAGTCTTAGCTACAAATTATATCTAACGTGTTTTTCTCAAATTCCAAACTTATCAAGGGTTTTCAGACTGATTTCCAAAAACTGACAGAAACCGTCGCATAAAAAGTATTGATTCATAAAACGAGTTTAAAACATTATTTTTCAGAAATTCCAAATCCTATTATCATCTAGACTATACAAAGATGATGTATGAAGAAGCCTCATAACTGAATCGACATAAAAATTAGGGTTTCAAATCATTTTCCACAACCAAATCAGATTCGCGGACTTTTCAGCGACATGTTCATAAATAAATCACCTAGGACAAACCATAAAGAATTTGACTACGAGCTTTTATATGCATAAACTAGACATCAAATAAACAGGACTCTCTTTTCAAACTTTTTGAAGACGAATACTTTAAAATAGTATAAACAATGGAATGAAATCGACTTACAAACAGGGAAATCGAATTAGGTTGGAATCGATGAGAAATCTTCAATCAAATGAAAGGCTCTTTGTGTGAATCTGAAAATGCGTGCCGTCGAAGTGAGGGAGGCAGGTGAGATGAGGGTTGTGTAGTGTTAGGGTAAAAATTAGGTTAAAGACATGATGTTGGGTGTTGGGTTAATTGGATTAAACATTTGGGTAAACTCAAATGGGTCGAGGGTAAATGGGTTAGCTCACATCTCGAATTCTATATAAACCCGTCTCAATTAACTTACGAAACAACTCGATCTTACGATACCACGCGAGTCAAGTAAAATAACTTGACGTACTCGATCTTACGATACCACGCGAGTCAAGTAAAACAACTTGACGTAATTATCGACTAAACAATTAACCGACTTAAGTAGTATTATAAAATACGGAGTATTACGTCTTCCCCCTTAAAATGAACTTCGTCCCGAAGTTCGCCACCCCATAACGATAACCAAACATCCCCAAGCATAAGACAACACAAGTAGTACATAAACATAAGCTCTAAAACGCGAAGTGTTATATTCTACCCCCCTTAAGAAACTTTGTCCCCAAAGTTGGACATACGACAGAAGTATGTGGCACTTAAAGAACCACAACATTGACCGAGTAATAACAAATTAAAACAATGAGACTCCATGCATGGTCAATTCTCGATCGACCAATCATAACATACCACTTAGCCAGATCGTAAACCACCACGATTTTACAATCCTATCCTCCTTAAAACATGGTTACGTCCCCGTAACCCTATTATGAAATTCCACATCCAAAGTTCAAGAAGATTACTGAAACAATAGACACAAATCATCTGATAAGCTAATTACTCTATACTGACAACTAACATCCGACTTTTCCAAAGAACAAAACACACTTGTCAATTTCATGCTACGCATTACACAAAATCAAGGTAACAATTACTTGGATGCTTTGATACCAAATTAACACATTTACATCAATGTAGACAATCACTAACTCATAGTTCATACTTGACGGATTAAAATATTTCATGTCAAGAATCACATCATAGAAGTAAAATCCATATTTCTGCAAATCGGGTTTAGAGAAAGACACTAGGCAAAATTCAAGCAATGTAATAGCGTTTCTATAATTGAGACTACTTTACACAAAACCCACCGAAACGATTAAGATTATATTATCATATAACAAGGTTCATACTCATATCATAAGCCTACCGTTCATGTTACTGAATTCATATCGAGTATTACATGGTTACATCACATAATTCATGTTTGATTAACTTTTATATGAAACTCACATAACTTACAATCTCAACAATCAAACATCATGCAACAACTTTCAAAATTCATAATTAAGTAACCGAAATAATGACAATCACCAGAAATTCACAATTACCTTGTACAAATTGATATCATAAAACGATGACAAATAATGACACATACCCATACAACCCCGAACAATAATAAAGTATTAGGGACGGTAATACCGTGTTACCTCGACAAAGAAAATAAAACTCAACCACGTCCTCGCATATGACGAAAATAGCTCACTAACTAATGGTCTTCATAATCAAAGTTGGTGTTGGGATAGAGTAGGCACGAGGGCAAAGGGCATGTATGTAATTAAGCAAATTTGATGATCAATTATAGACCATGAACGAGCGAGAGTAAAAATAACAAAACAATTTAAGAAACTTCTCACATTTGTAAACATATCACAGAAAATAGATCTACCACTACTATCCATCACAATCACAGGATCTTATTGACATGTCCATACAACCATTTACTCACTCACTGGTTTAGGTCACGAATTAGGCCGATGAATTTAAACAATCAACAACATACTCAAAATTCATATTTTAAATTATCAAAATTGTTTGCACGTTATCAATTCTGAAAACATATTTCCCAATAAAAGTAGCAACATATGATCCATGACAACCACAACATTACTTCATTAGCAACCATATCGTTCAATTGTGTCCAACAACTTAGTATAACTCATTTTCAAGAAAAACAAAAGATCTCGCATAAACAACTTAAACATACACATTTGCCATCATATACTTTGTAGAACCTTATCTATGATAAATTACTAGCAACTTCAACAACTTTTCCGATTTGCACGATTTGAACAATTAGGCAATTGTAGGCTCAATTAAACGTAACTATAACGACTATCATTTAAACCAATGCATATCATGTGAATCATCAAAGGGTTATCCCATTATAATTCGACGGTTCGAGAATATATTTCAAATATCGTAACTATATCGTAACTATATCAACTATATTTCAAATATCGTGACAATTGCAACAATCACCTTAGCATTTCATGACAATACAACTATGAACATATCCAATAAGGAACAACAACACTATTTTATTATTATATCATAAGTTTAGGTTCAATCAAATAAATTAATGCAATGAAAGTAATAAGTATAACTATAGGCACACAGACTCACATAAAAGACATGAGAACTCAGATGACATCCTACATGTGTGAACATTTAGACATACTCATTACTACCATCCATGTGTAAACATTTAAACATAATTATTATAATTATTCGTGCGAGTATATTAGAACAATCAAATTAAAACGCCATCAACTTTACCAAGATATGACAATATAGTTTTATATTTACATATATCCGACTACTACGCAAATATGATGAACACACCAGAGATATTACAACATGCCAAACATATATAAAATATGCAAACAACTGGACTCGTATAAAATATTTCACCCTCGATTAAGAATCAAATTAAGCTATTCAATTTCACTCATACTATCATGCCAACAATGTTATCAACTAAATTTTAATTTTATCACTTGTTAAGATACATAACTACTGTACATGCGTGCTACTATCATGATATAAAACATTATAAGGTCACATTAATAAGGCTCACGAAATAACCAAACAATTATATGAAAACTTAACATAGAACGCACATTTTACAAGTCATGATTCACATTGTAACTTTCAAAAGTCACGAATAAATAACCGTTCAACGAAAACTTGAGTTATATTACTTTTTATAACATACAGAGAGTTAATAACTCGTGAGAAAAAGAATGAGGTCCAAAGCTCAAGAATTCAATTTTTAAAGGATCTTGCAACTCAGTTGGTCCAAGCAAGTATGTGGCAGCAATTGGTCCGAAACTTGGGTCAGTTTGCAAAACTTACCATTTAATATAGAGACATCACGAATTTTCGTGGCTTATCAATTTGAAAGCATACGCGAATCTTCTGATCGAAGGAGTTGGAATTATGCAAAAATTATTAATACAATTTAAATGAGGATTTTTACAAAATCGTTGGTCAAAACATCACTGCACAGGAACTTCCTAACCACAGCCCACTAAAATATTTATTACTCCTAATCCGTATATACTATAAGCATGAAACCAATGCCAAATGAACACTAACTCACGAGGCTATCTCTCATAAAATATTCATCCATAGGCAGTAAACAGAAAAGAAATGGCAGTAAGGTCATTTAAACAGTAAAATCAGACAAAACGAGTTTCAGCACTAGGTCATTCTTTACTATGTTACAAGCTCTTATGAACATACTATGTATACTAACCCATCCCAACTTAAATCTCACACTTTGTACTTACGTAAACATCTATCCCATAGAATCCCTTCGCATCACGATCTACTCCTTACATCTAAATCACGATTGCTATGACTAGAAACATGCAATTCAATAGTGTTTCTCATTACTATCACGATACTATACTAGCATGGCTTCGGGATCACATTACCGCATATCACTAGACATAATAGTACTATCAACACATCATTCAATATCCATCCAGATAAATATCATCAATTCGCAATCATTTTCACGCTCGCGATTACCACAATCCAACACTTCATTGATTATCAACCTGAACACGAAAATTTCATTTCTCATCTCCACAACATCATATGATCGCGTCATCATTCATACAAAATACTTACCGTAACGTTGTCCTGCAGAATGGTTAGAATATATGGGTCTCAAGGTATACATCAACTCGATTATATCCAAGGTTTCCTTCTAACTACCCCATTACCTCAATTTCTCTCGGGTTACCTGGTTCAAAACTGAGAGGGCAAAAGAGCACGCATTAAGGGCGCCTTCTTAACCGCACTGTGAGCTCCTAACATTTTATTCCCAGGGGTTCATTTTATTTCGACACATCCTACGTTCATTGGGTTCATTGGCTTAGGCCTGAGGATCGTATGCTCTGATACCACTTTGTAACACCCCGGTTTATGAAGGAGCCTTTAGCAAGACATTCCCTAATAAACCGGACTGTTACCATCTCGGTTTCCCGAGGTAGTGAATAACAAATTAAACTCCAAGGCAATTTATATAATTATACGTCTAAATGAAACAAGTCTCAAACGAAAATAAAGTCGATAACTAAACGAAAATAAAAGTGGGCTAGCTCTAAGTCGGGCAATCCAAGCTCTCTTCCCATCCGGCTCCTATCGGTCTCGAGGTACTGTCAAACCTGCTCCCCATTAAAAGGTTCATCACAGGTGTTCACGAATACACAGGGTCAACCACGAGGTTGAGTAGGGTAATACAATGCAACAACAAAATATGATATGCATGCTCCTCCGTCACCTCCATCTCCATCTCATCTCATATCTCATTACTCATATCTCATAACTCATATCTCATAACTCATATCTCATAACCCGGACAACCCAGCCATACCGATCCCCGGTAGACTATATATATCGACCGTAGCCGATCTGCCAGCTCGCAGCTGAGGACACCAGGGCAAGTCCTGCAGAACCCGCCTGGGCCTTATCACAACATCATCATCACCACACCACATCACCTCAACATCCTCCATCTCCAATGCATATGAATGCCCAACAGTAAACAATGCAATACAATATGTATATCAATGAATGGAATCATGCCAGCTACCAAATGTTGTGATAACACACTCAACACGAACAGTTCAGTCAACCATATCATAGCGTAATCCACAACCACGAATCAAGTCACGTTCACAATTTGGTCATATGAAACACAAACAAGTCAACACAATTCAACAACACGATAAGAAGTCAAGTGTATTTCCCTACCTTTTCGCAATCCAAGCACACACAAGCAACCAATTACGATCCTTCACATATCCATCACCTACATATCATAATTATGTATAATTACCACCTACTCAATCAAATAATCATGCACACCACCTAGACTCATCATAACTTAATAGGAATATCAACTTAAAGAACAAACACGACTTTTCCTGATTTTCCAGCACATGACAGACTCGGAATAAAATACATAACTAATTCCAGAAAAATCAAATTGATACAAGGCCAATTGGATTGAATCCCCATGAGTCTTAGCTACAAATTATATCTAACGTGTTTTTCTCAAATTCCAAACTTATCAAGGGTTTTCAGACTGATTTCCAAAAACTGACAGAAACCGTCGCATAAAAAGTATTGATTCATAAAACGAGTTTAAAACATTATTTTTCAGAAATTCCAAATCCTATTATCATCTAGACTATACAAAGATGATGTATGAAGAAGCCTCATAACTGAATCGACATAAAAATTAGGGTTTCAAATCATTTTCCACAACCAAATCAGATTCGCGGACTTTTCAGCGACATGTTCATAAATAAATCACCTAGGACAAACCATAAAGAATTTGACCACGAGCTTTTATATGCATAAACTAGACATCAAATAAACAGGACTCTCTTTTCAAACTTTTTGAAGACGAATATTTAAAATAGTATAAACAATGGAATGAAATCGACTTACAAACAGGGAAATCGAATTAGGTTGGAATCGATGAGAAATCTTCAATCAAATGAAAGGCTCTTTGTGTGAATCTGAAAATGCGTGCCGTCGAAGTGAGGGAGGCAGGTGAGATGAGGGTTGTGTAGTGTTAAGGTAAAAATTAGGTTAAAGACATGATGTTGGGTGTTGGGTTAATTGGATTAAACATTTGGGTAAACTCAAATGGGTCGAGGGTAAATGGGTTAGCTCACATCTCGAATTCCATATAAACCCGTCTCAATTAACTTACGAAACAACTCGATCTTACGATACCACGCGAGTCAATTAAAATAACTTGACGTTCTCGATCTTACGATACCACGCGAGTCAAGTAAAACAACTTGACGTAATTATCGACTAAACAATTAACCCGACTTAAGTAGTATTATAAAATACGGAGTATTACAAAAACAGCTCTTCACTCCAATGCACGCATCCCAAGGTGAGTGAATCCGAACTTCCTTCTTCCAAGCTTCCCTGAAGTTGCCTCCGGAGGACGATTCAGGCTTGATTTAGCTTACTTCCACTCATTCCTACAATAAATCATAGAAAATGCAAAGTAAACCGTTTCGGGATAAATAATAGCTTAAAGCTAACAAATACGCATGGAAATACGTGCCAAAACCGCAAATAAAGTGTATAGAATATGCACGTATCAAGTTACCTCTAGCTCGCCTCTCTCAGTGAAACCTCCTGTTCTACATGTATCAATTGAGAAGATGGCTTCTCGTTTGAATTTGTGGAAAGCTGAAAAGGTGTACACCTTTGCAGCATGAATCTCTAATGCCAGATGTGTTGACGCCGTTGCGGACGAGTGCTTATCCATGTTGTCAAGCTGCTTCTGTCTATGTCTTTGTTGGTCCATAGCGCTCTCAAAACGCATCCAAAACTCAACCAATGTTCCTGACTTGTGCTCAAACCTCTTGAAAAAGCTATTTTCGCTCTCTGATCTTTGAGTTGTCCTCATAATCGACGCCATCCTCAAGTCTCTGCAATGCGCCATCACCCACTGTCCCCTTATAGCATATGTATCTGCAAACCAATCATTTACGCCAACACCATGATCTTCAATTATTTGCTCCCAGATACCATCAAATTCTGCTGCCTCAAGCTCATCGTCCCATATAATGTCATTAATTTTACACATGAACTCATTATAATCACTCCTCGAGACGCCAAACTTACTGGGCATTTTGTTCATTATATGCCACATACAAAACCGATGGCGCGCTGTCTTGAAAACAAGAGGGACAGATTTGATAATACCTGGTCCCGATCTGTAATTATGTATTCGGTTCCTTACCCCCATTGCTTGTAAAAACCGGCTGAAAACCTAATTAAATGACTCATAATCTTCCCTTGCAATTAGAGCCCCACGAACGTCACGGATCGTTTATGGTGGTCAACACTGTGAATGGTGTGAATACCATAGAATACTTATTGGTGGAGTAAGTTGGGTCGAATGACACCGCATCACCAAAAATTTTGTAATTATCTCGGGCGGTGCCGTCCGCCCATATGGCCTTACGTAGGCTGCCATCATCGTCAAGGTCATAGTCAAAGTAGAAACCTATTCTTGTTTCAGTCATTTCCTTGAAATGGTCAACAAACAACTGACCATCCCGTTCGTGAATGAAATATTTAACATCCCTATGGAAGTTCTTAAAATCATTTAAGCTTGCTCCAATGTTTTCGTATCCATTCACTTGTTCTTTGCAGATTCTGTATGTTTTTGTTGCTCCTATCTTCAGCTGCTAATCAATCATCAACAAATACGTCATATAAATATAACATGAATGGAATTATTTATTTAGTATAGAGAGTGATTATGTATTACAAACCCTTGAGTTCGAAACGATAATCATCTTGTGATAATCTGTTATGTTACGCGACAATTTCTGGAACTCTCTGTCCTTAAGTGAGATAAGCTCGTGATTGTGACCCTCGTGGAACCGGTCAATTAATAAAAGACCATTCTTCATATATAGTCGTATCCTCGCTTTACACCCCACTCTAGTGACCCTGAATATCCTCTGTGACTTCTCCCCAACAAGTCCTTCATCCTGATCTTTACTGGGCTTCTTGTGAGCGAAACCTTCTCGATTGCAGACGACGAGCTTTGACTTGATCTCACCGCCACGCCATTTTTTTGTTGTGTACCTACGTATATCAAACCCACAAGTAATGGCGTATATCTTATAAAAAGTCACCGCATCCTCAACGCCCCCAAAATCCTGGCCGATGTACGGTGTAAACCTCTTCTCGACCTCCCTACACAGCTCCTGCCTGTCAGGTTGAACTTTATTCTGTTTTAGCAAGTCTGTAAATGTGCACAGAGTGTAAGTGTAAATGTAAAGTGAATGTTCCATAAATGTAAATATTCCAAAAGTGTAAATGTGCAAATTATGATGTCCCAAAAGTGTAAGTGTAAATGTAAACATCCAAAAGTGTAAGTGTAAATGTCAGCAGAAACGAAGTGTAAATGTGCTGTTCTGAAAGTGGAAATGTCAGCAGAAATGCAGTCTAAATGTGATGCTTTAAATGTGTAAATGTCAACAAAAAGTGTAAATGTGCAAATTATGATGTCCCAAAAGTGTAAGTGTAAATGTAAACATCCAAAAGTGTAAGTGTAAATGTCAGCAGAAACGAAGTGTAAATATGCTGTTCTAAAAGTGTAAATGTCAGCAAAAGTGTAAATGTCAGCAGAAATGCAGTGTAAATGTGATGCTTTAAAAGTGTAAATGTGAACAAATAAAGTGTAAATGTTTTCAGAATGCTAACTCAAATTAAAACTATAATATTAGCAATTAAAAGGTGACTATAACAATTAAAAAGTGTAAATGTAAAACTATAGCAAAAAGAGTAAACATCCAAATGTGTAGCAGAAACGAAGTGTAAATGTGATTGTCTGAAAGTGTAAATGTCAACAAAAGTGTAAAAGTACACCAAAAGTGTAAATGTGAGCAGGAATGCAGTGTAAATGTGATGCTTTAAAAGTGTAAATGTCAACAAAAGTGTAAATGTTGTCAGAATGCTAACTCACATAAAAAATATAACAATAAAAATCCAAAGGTGACTATAACAATTAAAAAGTGTAAATGTAAAAGTATACCAAAAGTGTAAATGTGAGCAGGAATGCAGTGTAAATGTGATGCTTTAAAAGTGTAAATGTCAACAAAAGTGTAAATGTTGTCAGATTGCTAACTCACATAAAAAATATAACAATAAAAAGTGTAAATGTAAATCTATCGCAAAAGTGTTAATGTAAATGTTGTCAGAATGCGTTCATGCTACTCAAAACTCAAATTCATGAAAACCCAGCATGAAGATTTACTTCTAACAATAATAAAAACAAGAATGAACAAATTCGATGACATGCAAAATTTATCATTACCTTCATCCATCCTATTCAACTGAAAATATTAAAACGTGACTGAAAACAATGAATAAAATGAAGAAATACCATTGATGCCATCTATTATTTGCATGTTTACGCTGATTTGGAGGATTTAGAGAGAAGTTTAGCTTCGTTTTCAGATGAAAGAACCCAGTTTTAGAGAGAAGAAAGAAAGAATAAAGTTGGAATAAGTGTGTTAAGGAAGGAAGAATGTGGGGAGTGTAAACATAGTACAAAGGATATCTTCTTTTGTCCGCAGGAAATGATCATTGGTAAGGACAATTTGCAGGAAATGCTGTCCTCTTTCATAGCCATGCTTTTCCTTTTTTTTTTGGCCTATATTTTGTAAAAAAATCTCCACCATAGATGTTGTCCATCTAAGGGTCCTTATAAGGACTTAAGGACTCAAATGAGGTAAGAGACTCATTAGATCTCCTCTATATATATATATATATATATATAGGAATGAGATCATGTGAGTAAACACTATCTTTTTGAGGATTGAGGATTTCATTACAATATCACAGGTTGTTCAATACAATATCACAGGTTATTCGAAACAATATCACACGAAAAAAAACAGCTGTGCAAAAAAAAAATTTTTTTTTTTTTTGGACAAGTCTAATTTTTTTTCATGATATTGTATTGAAGAACCCGTGATATTGTATTCACTAATCCTCAAATATTTAGGAGTTCTCACCGGATCCCGACTCTATATATATATATATATATATATATATATATATATATATATATATATATATATATATATATATATAATTAGGATCACATGAGTCCACCCTATTTTTTTGAGTCCCGTGAGTCCACTTATGTATCACACGCTCTACACAAAAATATCACGATTTTTTTTAAAGATTTTTTTTTTTAAAAAAAAAAAAATTATGGATAATTTTTTTAAAAAAAAAAAAAAATTAAGCTGTGATATTGTTTTGTATAACCTGTGATATTGTATTTGGGTCTATGAGTCCAGTAAAAGAGTATCACAAGTTATAAAAAACAGTATCACACCTAACAATAAACAATACCACTGGTTGTACTAAATAATATCACGGGTTATACTATACAATATCACACCACTGAACCTGCGATACATTGTCTAAATAACTAAAAAGCAAAGCTAAATTGACATCACAAAAAGATCGATTTTCACATAAACTTAGTCATCTAAAGAGGCTGCATTCTAAGAAGCTACATGAAGTAATCAACTGAATATTGTATTCAAGAGAATGGAACCCACGCAATTGTCATCAAATCTTTATGGCAAAAAAAGATGTCTAAATTGAATACTTAACACTGATTAAATCTCTCCTCAATTAATAGCAATAAATTTGTCAAAATAATCCATGCCGACACCAAACTCATTTAGAACTGATGTAAATCGCGTTTTGGTGGTAATTACGGAATACATCGTACTTTAAAAAGAAAAATGGATAGTGATCTATACCTTATCAATTTAGCTTCTTAGAATGCAGCCTTTTTTTTATGACTAAGTTTCAGCTGAGTTTATTGTTACACTCTGATCCAGACCTTATGATGATTGATCCTTTTTTTGTTCGTATTACTTTGTGTACGTGTGGACCGCAATTGACAGTGTGAGTTGCGCCATTGGTGTGTTCTTGTATTCCTCAGTTTTTAAACTAAAGCATGATAAGTTCTCCCTAAATAACCAGAATATAACACTTAGACACGTACATCGTACTCATGTTGGACCGTTCTAATCGTCTTTAAGTAAGACCATCCCCAAGCAAGGTCAATTGCTTGGTCATGACCTTGCTTGGTCATGGTTAATGGGGTAATTAAGGTACTTAATTGGTGACCAAAGTTGTTAATTTGTGACCAAAGGTCAATTTGTGACCAAACTTGGTCACTTTGGTCACAAATTGACCACTTATGTGACCTCCTATGTGTCCAAATTTGATTGGTGGAACAATAAAAAAATAATTAAAAAAAGTATATAATATGATAGTGGGGTATATGATTGGGAATGTTGTGAAGTGGAAAATGATTGGGTTGATGACATAGGTCGCGACTTTCTGCTTGGGTGGTGAAAATAGGTCAAGGTTAATAAGGTGGAATTAAGAGTAAAATCGGGTCGTGACCTAGTTAGCGTGACCACTGCTTGAGGATGGTCTAACATCTGGACTCATCAATTTGGGTTTTTAAGTACCGTTGTGGATAGCTCATGTAAATCTTATTCATGAGCTATCTTTCATTTGCTCATCATTTGAGACCAGAACTTGTGAATGATCGTGCTCTACCTTTCTTTTTCGGAAACCGAAGAAATAATAGCTGGTGTCCTTGGTGTCGAGGTTTTACGACAAACTATTGCCAGCAATATTTTGGTGGGGAGCTATTGCGCTCTTTCCAACAAAGCCCGTCTGGTACAACTTCTTTCTCGTGTTATATCGCGTGTTTTTTTTTTCACAACTTTATCTTGTTTATTCAATTTGTGATATTCTTGTGTACAGTGTGTGATACATAAGTGGACTCATGGGACTCAAAAATATAGGTGGACTCACCGGATCTTGCCTCTATATATAGAAGGGTTCTAGTAAGGCCATGATAGTCAAAAATTGTATAACTTTAGTCCATAATAGTATAACTTTAGTCTAAATTTGTGTAACTATAGTCAAAAATTGTATAACTTTAGTGCATAATAGTATAACTTCAGTCATTTTTTGTATAACTTTAGTACAAATTTGTATAATTTTAGTCCAAAATTGTATAACTTACACAAATTTGTCAGTGAAGTTGCATTGTATAACTTCATTCATTTTTTGTATAACTTTAGTCCAAATTTGTATAACTTTAGTTCAAAATTGTATAACTTTAGGAATATAAATTCAGATTTGAAAACAACACAATAAGAAGATGAGATTAAAGTTACTTTAGTCATATAGTCTGTAACTTTAATGTTTGAAGTGTATAACTTTAGTCGTAAATAGTGTAACTTTAGTAGCAGATAGTATAACTTTAGATGTATTTACATATAGTTTTGAAAATTCAAAATAAAAAATGTGATGAAAGTTGAGAAGAAGAAAACTAGATCTGAAAACTAATAATAAAAAAATAACCAAATAATAATAACAAAAAAAAACCCATAATAACAAAAACCAAAAAAAACCCATAGTAACAAAAACCCGTTAATCTAACAAAAAAACTCGTAAATCTAACAAAAATACCAAATATAAAAAAAAAACCAAATAACAATAACAAAAAAAAAACCAAATAACAAAATCATGATTCATCAAAAAAAATTAACAATGAAACATTTATATATCGTGTGTATAACTTTAATGCACGCAGTGTATAACTTTAATAGACAATATGTATAACTTTAGTCCCAAATTTGTGTAACTCCAATTTATACAATGTATAACTTTAGAGGTTAATAGTATGAATGAGTCATGACAATAACAAATTATATACATAAATAAAAAAGGTAAATCTGAAAAAAAAAAAATCAAATAACAATAACAACCAAATAACAAAATAAAAAAATATAACAAAAACAAAGATCTGAATCTGAAAACAAAAACAAAAATAACAAAAACCAAAATAAGAAAAATAACCAAATAAAAAAATAACAAAAATAACAAAAAAATGAAGAACAAAAAGAAGAACAAAAATGAAGAACAAAAATAAAAAATAACCAAATAACAAAATAACAAAAAGAACAAAAAAATGAAGAACAAAAAGAAGAACAAAAATGAAGAACAAAAATAAAAAATAACCAAATAAAAAAATAACAAAAATAACCAAAAAATGAAGAACAAAAATAACCAAAACGAAAATAACAAAAAGAACAAAAAAAAGAACAAAAACGCAGATCTGAAAAAATAACAAAAAACAATAACAAAAATGAGGGTGAGGCGTGAATGGTGGCGGCGGGAATGTGGTGGTGGGGTTTTTGTCGTGGGTTTTTGTCGTGGGTTTGTCGTGGGATGGTGGTGGTGTGTTGGGTGTGGTGGTGGTAAGGGAGGGTGGCGGTTGATGCGGTGGAGGTAGGCGGCAGTGGTGGTGGCGGAATAATGAGGGAATAAGGACGGGGGACTAGGGCGGGTTGTGGCGGTTGTGGTTCGTGGCAAGTGTGGTCGGGTGGAGGTAGGCGGCAGTGTTGGTAGACGGCAGTGGTGGTGGCGGTTGTGGTTAGTGGCAGGTGTGGTCGGGTGTGGTGGTGGTAAGGGAGGCAGTTTTACAATTATTGTTTAGGTTTTTGATGGTTTTTTTTTGGTTTTTTTTGTTTGATTTTTTTTGTTTTGTTTTGTGAGATAAAAAAAAGAGAGATAATGAGGGAATGAGAGAAGTGAGAGAGAAGAATAATGAGGAAGTGAGTAGGAAGATTAGAATGTGGAAGAAGTTGTACATAATTAGAAGGAGTTATACATAATTAGGGAAGGAGATTAGGGAGGGAGATTTGTGGCCCTTAAATGAGATGTAATCTCATCCCTCCATTTCCCTCATCTAAAGGCTCTTATGAGGACTTAGGGACTCAATATATATCATGGCCTTACTAGAACCCTTATATATATATATATATATATATATATATATATATATATATATATATATATATATATATATATATATATATATATATTAATTTGTACAAAACCAAAGGATACTGGAGAAGCAGTATTAAAATTTGTACAACATTATGCGTAGTTCAATTATTTATCCTCTCGTGAAGATTTTTCGCGCATTCTCTCAAAACTTAGGTAATTTTGCCATTTTATTGCAATTATCGGGTTGAATTTATGAGATTTGTTACTATTTATTGTAGATCTCAGTTCAATACTTGCTTATTGTGTTGCTAATATATTCTCCAACGTTTATTTCCGTAGTTATAATTCGACCTTTATTGATATATGTCGATCGTCTGATATAATAAGTGTTAGGGATAAAAATTGTGTTTTATCACCTGTGACGTGGCACACGATGGTTGGTTGGCGAGAAGAGAAGGGGATTGACGAGCTGGCAAAAAGGGGACCATCGGATCAAGAATAAACAAACACAAAGTTGAGGGATTGCAAATGGCACGTGCAAAAAGGATTATTGGGCTGGGTCAATAACAAATTCCTATTCTAAAGGGATTGACCCAAAACACAGGAGCAAAAATAGGAAAGGAGGTTCTTGGACTCTTTGCTTGGTTTGGCAGCTATAAAAGCAAGAGGAGGACAACGTTTAAAGGGGCATTCATTCGAACTCGAGCAGTCTTAACACAACTCCTTCAAAATTCCCGTCTACTATTGGCAATAATTCACTAGCTAAAATATTTCTTGTATTTCCTTACTTGGTATATCATTCTCGATCATAGTGCAAATTTGGTGGGATTCCGACTCCCCCCGCGGTTGTTCCCACACCGGGTTTTCCGCGTCACCAAAAATCCTCTGTGTCATTCCTTTTTATTCGTCTTTATTTCTTTATTCTCATCGTCGCATTTGAAACATAATTGGCACTAGACTAATCACTATCACTCACATAAAATATACGTAATCGGTAAATTTTTACCAAAACAGTTTGGCGCCCACCGTGGGGCATAGTGATCATTTTCTATAGCCAAGCCTCACCAAACCGAACCAGCCGTTACAATGTCTGGAACCACCGAAATCCTTCCAAGAACAGTATGTCACCCTATCCTCTGCGGCAGAATTACTTTTGCATCTACAGACTGGACCGGTCGTGCATCCCAAAGATCCACCAGACGATCCTCACAAGATGTCGACTCGAGCCATGCCCCAGCCTCAGAAACCACCGCAGATTCCAAAGGCAACAGGTGCACCCACTCAGTCCAAATCCAGTAGGGAAAGCAGCCCCAGCAGAGGAGGCGAAGCAGTATCCAGAAGCCCGACCCAGGAAAGCTCAGGCGTAGAAGCTCTCCGAAGCAGAGGATCTCCAGCACTCGATCCGATGCAGGTGATGATTCAGGGGATGGACACTCTGCGTCGGGCCGTTGAGGATCTGAGGAAGGACAACCAGAACCTGGTGGCTCAAATCGTGACAAAGATCCGGTCCAAACCAAAGATCGGACCGAGGCTCCAGCCAGAACCAGCAGTGGAGGATCGGGTCGACCAATCCCGTCAAAACTAGTTACCAGGCTGGATCTTGCAGGGGTAGCACCCAGCGAACCAATCGATCCAAGAGGATTGGGATGTCTATCATTCGATAATCCACCCAATCTGCAGCAGACAACAGGTAACGCTTTGTTTAGCACCCCTTCTGGATCTGACCTTCCACCCTTTTCAGGTACCCCCGCACACCAGACACCAGGATGGCAATCTGGACCTGTCCCCAATACAGCAATTCCATCCTGCAACCAGTTCACCAGTGGAGCCTGGATCGGAGGATTACATCAAACACCAGGATGACAGCCTGGATCCATAATCAGTGCAACACCAGTAACCAGTCACCCAGCACCAGGCCAACTTTCCGGAGCACCCTGGCTAGGAGGTACACCTGCTGGTTCCTTCCCGCCTGTTTCTAACCCTCTTGCAGAGCGGGTAATTCACGGAGCAAAGAATACCGAGCCGAGGGAGCTAATGTATAGGATACCAGGCGTAGCCCGTCCGCTGGAGAAAGCAGCCAAAGATAGCTATGCAGACTCACCTTTCGTGGATGATATAGCTCTAATCAGTGTTCCTAAAGGATGTGTGCCGCCAGCTATGACACTCTACGACGGAACCACAGATCCACTTGACCATATCAACCACTACAAGCAGAAAATGATGGTGATAACCGCAACGGGATCTCTAAAGGAAGCTTGTATGTGCAAGGGTTTCGGTCAACGCCTTGTCGGGAGCGACCACTGCGCAGTGGTTCGCCGGTCTACCTAACAAAAGCATATCCAACTTCGCCGACCTAGTCAATGCCTTCAACCAGCAGTTCGCCAGCAGCAGAAAGCCGGAGAAGCAGACCAGTGACCTTTACCGGATAGTGCAAGGGTTTGAAGAATCTACCCGCGATTACTTGAACCGGTTCAACAAAGAGAAGGTGTCAATTCCGAGGTGTGATATAGCAACCGCTATACAAGCCTTCCACCGAGGGCTGCACCAGGATTCAGCTATACAAGGAACTAACCATGCATCCATGCACTACCTTTGAGGAGGTGCAATCGAAGGCGATTCTTTGTCATGAGGCGGAAGAAGACTCGCACCGTAAGAAGCACTTATGATTTCGACCCGATCCGAAAGGCTCCGAGAGAAGAAGAGCGAAAGATCCAAACCCTACAAACAGAGCGTGAATAAAGTTTCTAGAAATTCTGAAGGAAAGTCCGAAGCAGATCTGCCTCCGAAAGTAAGTGAGTATGGTTTCACTACCAATCTTGCAGGACTATTCAAAGCCTTGAAGGAGATGGGACGCAGAGTCAGATGGCCGAAACTTCCAGAAGGAAACCCCAGCAGCAGAGACACAGGCAAAAAGTGTGAGTTCCACGGCAGCAACACTCACAACACCGATGAATGCCACTCCCTCAGAAAGGAAGTCAAATTTCACTATGACCAAGGAAACCTGGATCATCTCCTACCCAGAAACACAACCAGAGTAAATTCAGCGGATCAGGTTATGCCCTCCCCTCCTCCTCATTGCTCTAGAACTGTGAATGTCATTACAGGTGGATCGGAGCTGTGTGGGCCGACCTACTCAGCAGCTAAGAGGCATGCAACCAAGACTAAGGGATACAGACCAGAGAGCTCCAACAGGGTTAACCACCAGAATCTGCCGTCAGTCACCTTCGACGAAACAGACGCAGGATCTACTCCTGAACAGCACCACGATGCTCTAATCATCACGCTTCCCATAGGAAATTGCAAGGTGAAAAAGATCCTGGTGAATACCGGAAGCTCCGTCAACTTGATTATGATGGAAACACTCAAAGGAATGGGATTCACCGAGAAAGATCTAGCAAAGAAGGCAATTCCCTTGGTTGGTTTCAGCGGCAAAACAAAGCACTCCCTAGAAGAAATCATCATCCCAACTTACGCCGGGGGTTTAAACAAACAGGTAAGGTATATGGTTATTGATGGGCCCTCTACTTACAACGTAATCCTTGGCAGGCCCTGGATCCACGAGATGAAAGCAATTGCCTCAACGTACCACCAATGCCTGAAGTTTCCAACACCTTGGGGGGTGCAAGAAATATGTGGGGATTAGGAAGAAGCTAAGGATTGCTACAAGGTGGCTCTGAAGCCAACAACAGGTTCGCCCGCATAGCAATTACAGAGCCAGCGCATCCAGGACGAGTAAATTGAGCCTCAACAGGCAGAACTAGACGAAGTCATCCTGGACTCGTTGCACCCAGAACGAACTGTTCTCATTGGATCTGAGTGTAGAGGTAAGATTCGTGAAGAACTCGTTCGGTTGTTGAGAGCTAACATAGATTGCTTTGCTTGGTCACATGATGATATGGTAGGGATAGACCCAAGTGTGATAACTCACAAGCTAAGTGTGGATCCAAGCCATAAACCTGTGCAGCAGAAAAGAAGAAAATTTGCTTCTGAAAGAAACCAGGTCATAAATCAAGAAGTAGATAACCTACTTAGAGTCTGTCGACTATCGGGGAGGGTCGTTTAAATTCTATCAGACTACGTAAGGAAGCTCGCCAGCCATAAGAAGAGACCATACCTGAGACTTCTTTCTCGAGATGCTTCCGGAGGTGCTAAGGAGCTAAGGTTAATCGTATGAGCCAAGGCTAGGACATAAAGGATATGTAGAGGTTATGCTAGGGGTGTGAGACCCTAAAGGAAAACATTGGCGAGAAGGCAGCCTAGGGGTAACCGTGGTTTTGGGCGTATGAACCCAGAAAAGGCGATTTCAAGGAGTGTGATCCTATTGGTGAAGGCTAAGTGTAAGAACATGGGTAGTCTCGGAACCTACGAGATAGTTGGCATGAGAACAAAGTATAATATAATATTGAAGACAACAGGACGATGGTAGAAACTGCTGGGGGAATCTTCATACGTCGCTCTCAAACGAACTCCATATCTTGAGAAGTACAATCGGCTGTCATGAACTCTCGCTCGGGAATGATTGAGGCGTGTCGAAACATCATCGAAGAAAATTCGCTCGTTGTTGCAAGCGAAGTCTTGATAAAGTACTGCGACAATTCACAGTCGGCTCGAAGTTGCTGGTCCGGACAAAGAATAAATATCAAACGGACCAAATATACGATATATGGTGTTGGAGAAGAGGCGCACCAAAGATGGACCCACGAATAACGAACTTGTAACAAATTTTTGAAAATTGAATTGGAGGGAAGCTAAGGAAGAGGCGCAGCAAGAGCTGCGACTCTTGAAAGAGGCGCAGCACCTGCTGTGTCCTTTCCTGGGTTCGTCCCCGTCTGAGTAAAAACCCAACAGAACCCGTGTTTATTCATTATAACAAACCATAAATTCTCTTAAAACTCTCTCAAATTTCAACGACATTCCGCCAAAACTTGATAAAAATCTTGCATTAATCATGAATAATCGAGGTATGTGTCTTATTCTTGCTTAAACATCCGGATTTTGCTTAATTTGGATCGAAAAAATTAGGGGTTTCAACCCAATTAATTCGAAAATTTGGGGCTTTTCCCCCAAATGTATTTGCCTTGTGAAATTGATATTAGAAATGGATAATTGGTAGTGTAAGGAACATAACCATGTATTCTTTTTGAAGTTTCATTGAGTATTGAGCATTCTAGTAGAATTGAGACGGTTTCTCAGCCGTTTTGTAAATTGCTTCGAAAATGCCCTCAGGATTGCCCATTTGTGATGAAATTTGATATTTGGGATCCTTGTGTGATGGGTAAACTTCCTACCATCTCGGATTTTTGATTTGCGACGGCTTTTTCAGGACAGCTGAAATTTCGACTCAAACCTATTACTAGGCTCGAACTTAAACTTGACTTGACCTATTTACCACATAAACGGCCGGGTTCGAAAGAAATGGCCAGGGATGGCGGGAAAAGGCCTTATTCGGAGCTTAAAAGGCTTGGAATTTACTTTGACCGAGGCTCGCCGTCACTTGACGCGGCCTAATTTGCTCTAATTTTGCAGGTGACATCACTTCTACGTCGGGGAAGGCTCCCATGGACATGGACACTGACTGCGACCCTTCTCTGACTTTTTAGGAGGTGATAGAGGAGGCGTTTGCTGAGCAGGCTGCTGAGGAGGAGGCCCCGAGGCGGGCTAACCTCAGACGAGGCGGTCGCCAGCTAGCGAGGGCACCTGAGTGGGCTGAGAAATGGGATGGTCACCATCTCATTTGGGCAGCGGAGAGCCACCTGTCTTACAGGATGGTGAAGAGTTTGGTAAGTCTCAAGCTTGTCATTCTCTCATCGTTTTCCTTTATTTGTTTGCCGTTTCATTTCTTCTGCACTTTGAGCTAAAGATAGCTTTGTGTCGAATCGACACAGGAGGCTGGGAACATGAGGTCCTTTTCTGGCTACACGACGATTATAGAGGCCTACGGGAGACTATCGGAGGAGGAGCAGGCCATCATCGAGCTAGGAGCTTTCGGAGCCTTGGTGGGAGCGTGGAGGGAGATCAAGGGAAGGAAGCTTCGGGCTAACCTTTTCCTGATTCGAGCCTTCCTTAATCCGTAGTGGGACACGACCTCGACCTTTCACATGCCTTTTGGTGAGGTCGGGGTCACGTTGGAGGACTACGACAATATTTCTGGTCTGCCGTGTGGAGAGGAGACTGTGGTGTGGCCGTCGACGGCCATGAGGGTGGACTCGGCTGAGGCCAGGAGGCTGATTGGTTGGAACCTAGCAGCGAGTGCTGCTATGGTTCCCGGGTTAGTGTCAAGCACTTACGTCAGGGATTACTTTGCCGGTAAGACCCTGGCGTTGGCGACAATGGATGGGAGGGAGGTGGCTCCTCCTCCTTGTACTGCGGAGCAGAGGGCTCGTATGTGGCTCCGGTGGTTCTTGTCTTCACTCTACCTTGGAGACAAGGGGGAAAGGCTGTCGACGAAGCTTCTTCCCTTCCTCTCTGACCTGAGTGATCTAGGTCGTTGGGACTGGGTCACTCCTGGCTTTGCGGTCCTCACACGCTATATGAGGGCCATGGTTCATCCTGAGCTGTTGGTGAAGGGGACTTCTCCTACTACTGTCGGCCCTGGACTGTTGTTGGAGGTATGAACCTTCCTTTCGTATCCTGAAAGATCATTTCTTCTTCTTTTTATCGAATCTTAAAAGATCATCATTGATTGTCTTGCTTTGCAGACGTGGGTGTACTCCTCCTTCCCGGGCTTCGCGCCCAAGTGGACGGAGACTGGGCCGTGGGCTTACCCAGTTGTGCGGGACTGGGTGATGTGTCTTAAGAAGAGCCAGCGTTCTTCTTACGATGATCGTCGTCCTCCCGATCGCATCAGTGTACTCGAGGGTCTCGGGGTACTCTGGGGGCTCGATGCCCGCCGCCTCAACATCCTGCAAAGTCAAATATTTCTCATTAATCGATGATCTTTCATCGTAGTTTTAAAATCAAGTAAAGAAGAAGAGTAAAGATGCTCACCACTACCGGCCAGTACGCCAACCTCTCGTAGAGGAACGTGTTTCTTTTTCTCCCGGTTTTTTTATCACGCGTCTGAGGTCATTTCAAGAGTTAACCTATTCGATTTCAGGCTCGGATAACAAGTGTTAATACATTTTTCACCATTATCCGACGTTCGATGAATGCTGGTTTATGGCATACCGGCACCGCCAAATGTCTTTCGTTGCTACTCAAATTTTGCGTGGCCGCTTTGTTTGACCAGAGGAACGTTTTACGCGATTTTTGGAGAATTTTGTTCCGGTACCCTGGAATCCCGAAAAACCGTGTATTATACACTTCAATTTGAGCCGTTCGGGAGGGCGTACGGGACCCTGTTTCTTTTTTCTACCGGTTTTTAATCACGCGCCCGAGATTATTTCAGGTGTTAACCTATTCGATTTCAGCCTCGGATAACGAGTATTAATACATTTTTCACGATTATCCGAGGTTTGACGAATGCTGGTTTATGGCATACCGGCACCCCCAAATATCTCCCGTTGCTACTCAAATTTTGCGTGGCCGCTTTATCTGATCCGAGGAACGTTTTACGCGATTTTCGGAAAATTTTGTTCCGGTACCCTGGAATCCCGAAAAACCGTGTATTATTATACTTCAATTTGAGCCGTTCGGGTGGTCGTACCGGGCCCTTTTTCTTTTTCTCCCGGTTTTTTTATCACGAGTCCGAGGTCATTTCAGGAGTTAACCTATTCGATTTCAGCCTCGGATAACGAGTATTAATACATTTTTCACGATTATCCGAGGTTTGACGAATGCTGGTTTATGTCATACCGGCACCCCCAAATGTCTTCCGTTGCTACTCAAATTTTGCGTGGCCGCTTTATCTGACCCGAGGAACATTTTACACGATTTTCGGAGAATTTTGTTCCGGTACCCTTGAATCCCGAAAAACCGTGTATTATATACTTCAATTTGAGCCGTTCGGGTGGTCGTACCGGGCCCTTTTTCTTTTTCTCCCGGTTTTTTTATCACGCGTCCGAGGTCATTTCAGGAGTTAACCTATTCGATTTCAGCCTCGGATAACGAGTATTAATAAATTTTTCACGATTATCCGAGGTTCAATGAATGTTGGTTTATGGCATACCGGCACCTCCAAATGTCTTTCGTTGCTACTCAAATAATGCGTGGTCTCTTTATCTAACCCGAGAAACTTTCTGCGCGATTTCCGGAGAATTTTGTTCCGGTACCCTGGAATTCAAAAAAACCGTGTATTATACATTTCAATTTGAGCCGTTCGGGAGGTCGTACCAGACCCTGTTTCTTTTTCCCCCAGTTTTTCTATAACGCGTCCGAGATCATTTCAGGAGTTAACCTATTCGATTCAAGCCTTGGATAACGAGTATTAATATATTTTTCACGATTATTCGAGGTTCACCGATTGCTGTTTTATGGCATACCGGCACCCCTAAATGTCTTCCGTTGCTACTTATATTTTGCGTTGCAGTTTTAATTGACCTGAGAAACTTTCTGCGTGATTTCCGGAGAATTTTGTTCCAGTACCCTGGAATCCCGAAAAACCGTGTATTATACACTTCAATATGAGCCGTTCGGGAGGTTGTACCGGACCCTGTTTCTTTTTCTCCCGGTTTCTTTTATCACCCATCCGAGGTCATTTTAGGAGTTAACCTATTCCTTTTCAGCCTCGGATAACGAGTATTAATACATTTTTCACGATTATCCGAGGTTCGATGAATGCTGGTTTATGGCATACCGGCACCCCCAAATGTCTTCCGTTGCTACTCAAATATTGCGTGGTCGCTTTATCTAACCCGAGAAACTTTCTGCGCGATTTCCGGATAATTTTGTTCCGGTACCCTGGAATTCAAAAAAACCGTGTATTATACATTTCAATTTGAGCCGTTCGGGAGGTCGTCTGGACCTGTTTCTTTTTCCCCCAGTGTTTCTATAACGCGTCCGAGGTCATTTCAGGAGTTAACCTATTCGATTTAAGCCTCGGATAACGAGTATTATTATATTTTTCACGATTATCCGAGGTTCAACGAATGCTGTTTTATGGCATACCGGCACCCCTAAATGTCTTCCGTTGCTACTCAAATTTTGCGTGGCCGCTTTATCGACCGAGGAACATTTTACACGATTTTCGGAGAATTTTGTTCCGGTACCACGAATCCCGAAAAACCCTGTATTATACACTTCAATATGAGCCGTTCGGGAGGTCGTACATCGGACCCCTTTTTTTTTTTCTACCGGTTTTTAAATCACGCGCCCGAGGTCATTTCAGAGTTAACTTATTCGATTTACGCCTCGGATAACGAGTATTAATACATTTTTCACGATTATCCGAGGTTCGATGAATGCTGGTTTATGGCATACCGGCAACCCCAAATGTCTTCCGTTGCTACTCAAATATTGCGTGGTCGCTTTATCTAACCCGAGAAACTTTCTCAGCGATTTCCGGAGAATTTTGTTCCGGTACCCTGGAATTTCAAAAAACCGTGTATTATACATTTCAATTTGAGCCGTTCGGGAGGTCGTATCGGACCCTGTTTCTTTTTCTCCCGGTTTTTCTATCACACGTCCGAGGTCATTTCAAGAGTTAACCTATTCGATTTCAGCCTCGGATAACGAGTATTAATACATTTTTCACGATTATCCGAGGTTCGACGAATGCTGTTTTATGGCATACCGGCACCCCTAAATGTCTTTGCGTGGCCGCTTTATCTGACCCGAGGAACGTTTTACGCGATTTTCAAAGAATTTTTTTCCGATACCCTGGAATCCCGAAAAACCGTGTAATATACACTTCAATATGAGCCGTTCGGGAGGTCGTACCCACCCTGTTTCTTTTTTCTACCGGTTTTTTAATCACGCGCCCGAGGTCATTTCAGGAGTTAACCTATTCGATTTCTGCCTCGATTTCTGCCTCGGATAACGAGTATTAATACATTTTTCACGATTATCCGAGGTTCGACGAATGCTGGTTTATGGCATACCGGCACCCCCAAATGTCTTCCGTTGCTACTTAAATTTTGCGTGGCAGTTTTATCTGACCTGAGAAACTTTCTGCGCGATTTCCGAGAATTTTGTTCCGGTACCCTAGAATCCCGAAAAACCGTGTATTATACACTTCAATATGAGCCGTTCGGGAGGTTGTACAGACCCTGTTTTTTTTCTCCCGGTTTTTTTTATCACGCATCCGAGGTCATTTCAGGAGTTAACCTATTCGATTTCAGCCTCGGATAACGAGTATTAATACTATTTTCACGATTATCCGAGGTTCGATGAATGCTGGTTTATGGCATACCGGCACCCCCAAATGTCTTCCGTTGCTACTCAAATATTGTGTGGTCGCTTTATCTAACCCGAGAAACTTTCGCGATTTCCGGAGACTTTTGTTCCGGTACTGAATTCAAAAAACCGTGTATTATACATTTCAATTTGAGCGATTCGGGAGGCCGTCGGACCTTGTTTCTTTTTCCCCAGTTTTTCTATAACGCGTCCGAGGTCATTTCAAGAGTTAACCTATTCGATTTAAGCCTCGGATAACGAGTATTAATACATTTTTCACGATTATCCGAGGTTCGACGAATGTCTTTTTTTTATGGCATACCGGCACCCCTAAATGTCTTTGCGTGGCCGCTTTATCGACCCGAGGAACGTTTTACGCGATTTTCGAGAATTTTTTCCGATACCCCGGAATCCCGAAAAACCGTGTATTATACACTTCAATATGAGCCGTTCGGGAGGTCGTACCCACCCTGTTTCTTTTTTCTACCGGTTTTTAATCACGCGCCCGAGGTCATTTCAGAGTTAACCTATTCGATTTACGCCTCGATTTCGCGGATAACGAGTATTAATACATTTTTCACGATTATCCGAGGTTCGACGAATGCTGGTTTATGGCATACCGGCACCCCCAAATGTTTTCCGTTGCTTTTTAAATTTTGCGTGGCAGTTTTATCTAACCTGAGAAACTTTCTGTGCGATTTCTGGAGAATTTTGTTCCGGTACCCTGGAATCCCGAAAAACCGTGTATTATACACTTCAATATGAGCCGTTCGGGAGGTCGTACCGAACCCTGTTTCTTTTTCTCCCGGTTTTTTTTATCACGCGCCCGAGGTCATTTCAGGAGTTAACCTATTCGATTTCATCCTCGGATAACGAGTATTAATACATTTTTCACGATTATCCGAGGTTCGACGAATGCTGGTTTATGGCATACCGGCACCCCCAAATGTCTTCCGTTGCTACTCAAATATTGCGTGGTCGCTTTATCTAACCCGAGAAACTTTCACGCGATTTCCGGATAATTTTGTTCCGGTACTCGAATTCAAAAAACCGTGTATTATACATTTCAATTTGAGCCGTTCGGGAGGTCGTACCGGACCCTGTTTCTTTTTCCCCCAGTGTTTCTATAACGCGTCCGAGGTCATTTCAGGAGTTAACCTATTCGATTTAAGCCTCGGATAACGAGTATTATTATATTTTTCACGATTATCCGAGGTTCAACTAATGCTGTTTTATGGCATACCGGCACCCCTAAATGTCTTCCGTTGGTACTCAAATTTTGCGTGGCCGCTTTATCTGACCTGAGGAACATTAAACACGATTTTCGGAGAATTTTGTTCCGCACTGAATCCCGAAAAACCCTGTATTATACACTTCAATATGAGCCGTTCGGGAGGTCGTACCGGACCCTGTTTCTTTTTTCTACCGGTTTTTAAAGCGCCCGAGGTCATTTCAGGAGTTAACTTAATCGATTTCTGCCTCGGATAACGAGTATTAATACATTTTTCACGATTATCCGAGGTTCGATGAATGCTGGTTTATGGCATACCGGCAACCCCAAATGTCTTCCGTTGCTACTCAAATATTGCGTGGTCGCTTTATCTAACCCGAGAAACTTTCTCAGCGATTTCCGGAGAATTTTGTTCCGGTACCCTGGAATTTCAAAAAACCGTGTATTATACATTTCAATTTGAGCCGTTCGGGAGGTCGTATCGGACCCTGTTTCTTTTTCCCCCGGTTTTTCTATAACACGTCCGAGGTCATTTCAGGAGTTAACCTATTCGATTTAAGCCTCGGATAACGAGTATTAATACATTTTTCACGATTATCCGAGGTTCGACGAATGCTGTTTTATGGCATACCGGCACCCCTAAATGTCTTTGCGTGGCCGCTTTATCTGACCCGAGGAACGTTTTACGCGATTTTCGGAGAATTTTTTTCCGATACCCTGGAATCCCGAAAAACCGTGTATTATACACTTCAATATGAGCCGTTCGGGAGGTCGTACCCACCCTGTTTCTTTTTTCTACCGGTTTTTTAATCACGCGCCCGAGGTCATTTCAGGAGTTAACCTATTCGATTTCTGCCTCGATTTCTGCCTCGGATAACGAGTATTAATACATTTTTCACGATTATCCGAGGTTCGACGAATGCTGGTTTATGGCATACCGGCACCCCCAAATGTCTTCCGTTGCTACTTAAATTTTGCGTGGCAGTTTTATCTGACCTGAGAAACTTTCTGCGCGATTTCCGGAGAATTTTGTTCCGGTACCCTAGAATCCCGAAAAACCGTGTATTATACACTTCAATATGAGCCGTTCGGGAGGTTGTACTGGACCCTGTTTCTTTTTCTCCCGGTTTTTTTTATCACGCATCCGAGGTCATTTCAGGAGTTAACCTATTCGATTTCAGCCTCGGATAACGAGTATTAATACTATTTTCACGATTATCCGAGGTTCGATGAATGCTGGTTTATGGCATACCGGCACCCCCAAATGTCTTCCGTTGCTACTCAAATATTGTGTGGTCGCTTTATCTAACCCGAGAAACTTTCTGCGCGATTTCCGGAGACTTTTGTTCCGGTACCCTGGAATTCAAAAAAACCGTGTATTATACATTTCAATTTGAGCAGTTCGGGAGGCCGTACCGGACCTTGTTTCTTTTTCCCCCAGTTTTTCTATAACGCGTCCGAGGTCATTTCAGGAGTTAACCTATTCGATTTAAGCCTCGGATAACGAGTATTAATACATTTTTCACGATTATCCGAGGTTCGACGAATGCTGTTTTATGGCATACCGGCACCCCTAAATGTCTTTGCGTGGCCGCTTTATCTGACCCGAGAACGTTTTACGCGATTTTCGGAGAATTTTTTTCCGATACCCTGGAATCCCGAAAAACCGTGTATTATACACTTCAATATGAGCCGTTCGGGAGGTCGTACCCACCCCGTTTCTTTTTTCACTACCGGTTTTTTAATCACGCGCCGAGGTCATTTCAGAGTTAACCTATTCGATTTACGCCTCGATTTACGCCTCGGATAACGAGTATTAATACATTTTTCACGATTATCCGAGGTTCGACGAATGCTGGTTTATGGCATACCGGCACCCCCAAATGTCTTCCGTTGCTACTTAAATTTTGCGTGGCAGTTTTATATGACCTGAGAAACTTTCTCGCGCTATTTCCGAGAATTTTGTTCGGGTACCCAGGAATCACGAAAAACCGTGTATTATACACTTCAATATGAGTCGTTCGGGAGGTCGTACCGGACCCTGTTTCTTTTTCTCCCGGTTTTTTTATCACGCGTCCGAGTTCATTTAAGGAGTTAAACTATTCGATTTCAACTTCGGATAACGAGTATTAATACATTTTTCACGATTATCCGAGTTTCGACGAATGTCTTTTTTTATGGCATACCGGCACCCCTAAATGTCTTTCGTTGCTACTCAAATTTTGCGTGGCCGCTTTATCTGACCTGAGGAACGTTTTACGCGATTTTCGGAGAATTTTGTTCCGGTACCCCGGAATCCCGAAAAACCGTGTATTATATACACTTCAATTTGAGCCGTTCGGGAGGGCGTACCGGACCATGTTTCTTTTTTCTACCGGTTTTTTAATCACGCGCCCGAGGTCATTTCAGGAGTTAACCAATTCGATTTAAGCCTCGGATAACGAGTATTAATACATTTTTCACGATTATCCGAGGTTTCGACGAATCTTTGTTTTATGGCATACCGGCTCCCCTAAATGTCTTCAGTTGCTACTCAAATTTTGCGTGGCCGCTTTATCTGACCCGAGGAACGTTTTACGCGATTTTCGGAGAATTTTGTTCCGGTACCCTGGAATCCCGAAAAACCGTGTATTATACACTTCAATATGAGCCGTTCGGGAGGTCGTACCGGACACTGTTTCTTTTTTCTACCGGTTTTTTAATCACGCGCCCGAGGTCATTTCAAGAGTTAACCTATTCGATTTCAGCCTCGGATAACGAGTATTTATACATTTTTCACGATTATCCGAGGTTCGACGAATGCTGGTTTATGGCATACCGGCACCCCCAAATGTTTTCCGTTGCTTTTTAAATTTTGCGTGGCAGTTTTATCTAACCTGAGAAACTTTCTGTGCGATTTCTGGAGAATTTTGTTCCGGTACCCTGGAATCCCGAAAAACCGTGTATTATACACTTCAATATGAGCCGTTCGGGAGGTCGTACCGAACCCTGTTTCTTTTTCTCCCGGTTTTTTTATCACGCGCCCGAGGTCATTTCAGGAGTTAACCTATTCGATTTCATCCTCGGATAACGAGTATTAATACATTTTTCACGATTATCCGAGGTTCGACGAATGCTGGTTTATGGCATACCGGCACCCCCAAATGTCTTCCGTTGCTACTCAAATATTGCGTGGTCGCTTTATCTAACCCGAGAAACTTTCTGCGCGATTTCCGGATAATTTTGTTCCGGTGCACTGAATTCAAAAACCGTGTATTATACATTTCAATTTGAGCCGTTCGGGAGGTCGTACGGACCCCGTTTATTTTTCCCCCAGTGTTTCTATAACGCGTCCGAGGTCATTTCAGGAGTTAACCTATTCGATTTAAGCCTCGGATAACGAGTATTATTATATTTTTCACGATTATCCGAGGTTCAACGAATGCTGTTTTATGGCATACCGGCACCCCTAAATGTCTTCCGTTGCTACTCAAATTTTGCGTGGCCGCTTTATCTGACCTGAGGAACATTTTACACGATTTTCGGAGAATTTTGTTCCGGTACCCTGGAATCCCGAAAAACCCTGTATTATACACTTCAATATGAGCCGTTCGGGAGGTCGTACCGGACCCTGTTTCTTTTTTCTACCGGTTTTTAAATCACGCGCCCGAGGTCATTTCAGGAGTTAACTTATTCGATTTCTGCCTCGGATAACGAGTATTAATACATTTTTCACGATTATCCGAGGTTCGATGAATGCTGGTTTATGGCATACCGGCAACCCCAAATGTCTTCCGTTGCTACTCAAATATTGCGTGGTCGCTTTATCTAACCCGAGAAACTTTCTCAGCGATTTCCGGAGAATTTTGTTCCGGTACCCTGGAATTTCAAAAAACCGTGTATTATACATTTCAATTTGAGCCGTTCGGGAGGTCGTATCGGACCCTGTTTCTTTTTCCCCCGGTTTTTCTATAACACGTCCGAGGTCATTTCAGGAGTTAACCTATTCGATTTAAGCCTCGGATAACGAGTATTAATACATTTTTCACGATTATCCGAGGTTCGACGAATGCTGTTTTATGGCATACCGGCACCCCTAAATGTCTTTGCGTGGCCGCTTTATCTGACCCGAGGAACGTTTTACGCGATTTTCGGAGAATTTTTTTCCGATACCCTGGAATCCCGAAAAACCGTGTATTATACACTTCAATATGAGCCGTTCGGGAGGTCGTACCCACCCTGTTTCTTTTTTCTACCGGTTTTTTAATCACGCGCCCGAGGTCATTTCAGGAGTTAACCTATTCGATTTCGCCTCGATTTCTGCCTCGGATAACGAGTATTAATACATTTTTCACGATTATCCGAGGTTCGACGAATGCTGGTTTATGGCATACCGGCACCCCCAAATGTCTTCCGTTGCTACTTAAATTTTGCGTGGCAGTTTTATCTGACCTGAGAAACTTTCTGCGCGATTTCCGGAGAATTTTGTTCCGGTACCCTAGAATCCCGAAAAACCGTGTATTATACACTTCAATATGAGCCGTTCGGGAGGTTGTACTGGACCCCTTTTTTTTTTCTCCCGGTTTTTTTTATCACGCATCCGAGGTCATTTCAGGAGTTAACCTATTCGATTTCAGCCTCGGATAACGAGTATTAATACTATTTTCACGATTATCCGAGGTTCGATGAATGCTGGTTTATGGCATACCGGCACCCCCAAATGTCTTCCGTTGCTACTCAAATATTGTGGGGTCGCTTTATCTAACCCGAGAAACTTTCTGCGCGATTTCCGGAGACTTTTGTTCCGGTACCCTGGAATTCAAAAAAACCGTGTATTATACATTTCAATTTGAGCAGTTCGGGAGGCCGTACCGGACCTTGTTTCTTTTTCCCCCAGTTTTTCTATAACGCGTCCGAGGTCATTTCAGGAGTTAACCTATTCGATTTAAGCCTCGGATAACGAGTATTAATACATTTTTCACGATTATCCGAGGTTCGACGAATGCTGTTTTATGGCATACCGGCACCCTAAATGTCTTTGCGTGGCCGCTTTATCGACCCGAGAACGTTTTACGCGATTTTCGGAAAATTTTTTCCGATACCCCGAATCCCGAAAAACCGTGTATTATACACTTCAATATGAGCCGTTCGGGAGGTCGTACCCACCCTGTTTCTTTTTTCTACCGGTTTTTTAATCACGCGCCCGAGGTCATTTCAGGAGTTAACCTATTCGATTTCTGCCTCGGATAACGAGTATTAATACATTTTTCACGATTATCCGAGGTTCGACGAATGCTGGTTTATGGCATACCGGCACCCCCAAATGTCTTCCGTTGCTACTTAAATTTTGCGTGGCAGTTTTATCTGACCTGAGAAACTTTCTCGCTATTTCCGAGAATTTTGTTCGGTACCCAGAATCACGAAAAACCGTGTATTATACACTTCAATATGAGTCGTTCGGGAGGTCGTACGGACCTGTTTTTTTTTCTCCCGGTTTTTTTTATCACGCGTCCGAGGTCATTTAAGGAGTTAACCTATTCGATTTCAAATTTCGGATAACGAGTATTAATACATTTTTCACGATTATCCGAGGTTCGACGAATGCTGTTTTATGGCATACCGGCACCCCTAAATGTCTTTCGTTGCTACTCAAATTTTGCGTGGCCGCTTATCCGACCGAGGAACGTTTTACGCGATTTTCGGAGAATTTTGTTCCGGGAACCCGGAATCCCGAAAAACCGTGTATTATATACACTTCAATTTGAGCCGTTCGGGAGGGCGTACCGGACCATGTTTCTTTTTTCTACCGGTTTTTTAATCACGCGCCCGAGGTCATTTCAGGAGTTAACCAATTCGATTTAAGCCTCGGATAACGAGTATTAATACATTTTTCACGATTATCCGAGGTTCGACGAATGCTGTTTTATGGCATACCGGCTCCCCTAAATGTCTTCAGTTGCTACTCAAATTTTGCGTGGCGCTTTATCTCGACCCGAGGAACGTTTTACGCGATTTTCGGAGAATTTTGTTCCGGAATCCCGAAAAACCGTGTATTATACACTTCAATATGAGCCGTTCGGGAGGTCGTACCGGACACTGTTTCTTTTTTCTACCGGTTTTTTAATCACGCGCCCGAGGTCATTTCAGGAGTTAACCTATTCGATTTCAGCCTCGGATAACGAGTATTTATACATTTTTCACGATTATCCGAGGTTCGACGAATGCTGGTTTATGGCATACCGGCACCCCCAAATGTTTTCCGTTGCTTTTTAAATTTTGCGTGGCAGTTTTATCTAACCTGAGAAACTTTCTCGTGCGATTTACGAGAATTTTGTTCCGGTACCCTGGAATCCCGAAAAACCGTGTATTATACACTTCAATATGAGCCGTTCGGGAGGTCGTACCGAACCCTGTTTCTTTTTCTCCCGGTTTTTTTTATCACGCGCCCGAGGTCATTTCAGGAGTTAACCTATTCGATTTCATCCTCGGATAACGAGTATTAATACATTTTTCACGATTATCCGAGGTTCGACGAATGCTGGTTTATGGCATACCGGCACCCCCAAATGTCTTCCGTTGCTACTCAAAGTTTGCGTGGTCGCTTTATCTAACCCGAGAAACTTTCTGCGCGATTTCTGGAGAATTTTGTTCCGGTACTGATAGGGCAGTCGTATACCTATCAAAAATAACTAACTAAACTAACTATATAGCTAGGGAAGTCATGTCGATCTCCTCAAGGAGGCAAGATATCTGTAAAGAGTCCGTCTATTTGGTCACAAAATGGGGGTTTGAAAATTATTTATCTATACTAAAGGTGTAAAAGAAAGAGAAGCAAGGAAAGAGCTGTAAAGGCAGAAAGTAGAGATAAACTATCAATAAAGAAGGGACATGTCAGGATTTCGGTTCTTTACGTTAGTCCGGTGACTCAACTGCGAGTAGTCTAGATAAATTACTGTGAGACGGATATGGAAAGGTCCTTCCGGTCCACTTTCTATCCTAGATTTCCACTAACTTAACTTTCGTCCTCGTCAGGGTAGTCTATCGTTCATAGCAGTCTATTTAGTCCAATCTTCCGATCCAGGATTAAATTTAACCAGATTAAAAGGTGACTCAGAAGCGTGCACTCAACTAAGTCGTAAATACAGTTATATTGCCATGGGGACAGAATCTCACAAATAATTCATCTAACCTACTCACTACATCGTCACATTTCTACCGTAGATCCCCTAATCCCAACATGAAATGATTTAGCTACTCATGCTATTAATATTATCAAAACTAATAACAATGAAATAACTAACATTAAACATGATGAAATAATAATGAAATTGCATAAATAAAGATTAGGGCAGGAATTAAGAAGGAACGAAACAAGTAATTAAAGCAAATGATTGAAAGATTACGATTAAAATAGAATAAGAGATTACAATCGCAAGAATCTGGCGTAAAGAACAACTACATCCGAGCGAGAAAATCCAGAAGCAAAAGTTACAGTAGAGAGGAAAAAGCAACTTAGTCTTTTTGCAGTGAAACATGAATAAAAGAAAATCAGATCATTAGATACCTAATTACCTAATTAATGTATGTTTAAATAGAAAAATGCTAAGTCCAATAACTAAAAACAAGTTCACGGACTAATTAAAGCCCATGGAAGACAAAACCACTTGATCGATCAGTCTGAAACAGCTCGATCGAGTACTTCTCCAGGCAAATCTACTCGAACGAGTAACACCCAATTCCAGCACTGTCGATCGAGTAAAACAAACTACTCGATCGACCAACTGAGCCACAAAAACCACTCGATCGACCAATAAAAGGGCTCGATCGAGTGTTCTTCCTCTGAAACAGCTTCAACTCGTAGCCGACTGCTTCGTAGACCGTTCCTTCACGCATCCCAATGCAAGATCTCGTTCCGAAAAATCCCGTCTCCTCAAAAGGCATGCAAAGTAGGACGAAAATGGTACGATTCCACTACTTTCACGTTCATTTCTACAAAACGGACAAAACGAACCAAAGTAGCCAATTCGAGTCATAATGCGATATAAACAGTACAAAAGTACATGGAAATACGTGCTAAAATAGGCTAAAAAGACTATACAAAATACACGTATCAAATCTCCCCAAACTTAACCTTTACTCGTCCTCGAGTAAACTAAAATGCAAATAATGGAACCGAAATGAAAACTCAGAGCTATCTTATCTACTTGAACCGGTTTAATGCAACAAAAATGAACAGTTATAACTATGCAGTCAATATGCAAACGAGTTATAAGTTGTTTAGAAATATAGCCGACCTATCGACCTTGCAAGACCAACAAAATCGGACTCTCACGTGGTCACTCTTCTCTCATTAAGCAAAGGGTGAATAATACATGTGAAAGAGAGAAAGAGAAACAATCACTTACCTAACTGCGACCTACATAGCATGCATGCAACAAAAATGAAAGAGAATTCAAGTACCAATGCACACACTCCAACCAATAATGTCCGTCACAGCCGAGGGCTTACAAATGATATGGGAATAGTGAGGTTCAGGTGAGAAAAGGCAAAACAAGTTATGGAAATGTGGAGGTAAAAGCGCCAAGCTTGTTCCTAAACAGGACCATATAAGACCGTCTGAATCTCAACTGACTGAAAAATAAAGTACAAGTGCCCTTTATTTGGCACACAACTCACTAATCACATACACTATCTCCTCAAAAATATGGAATAAGAATGGAGGAGTTAGACGGTCACAAACTTCCCTTTTTAATACCGTCTAAATGAATCAACTGATACAAAACAAATATTATTTTCAACTTTTTTTTTCATTTTTCTGACATACGTGAATCATACACTTTTTCATTTTTTTTCTTTTCTTCTTCACGTTTTTTCCTTCCCCTTTTTTTTTCTTCTTTTCAATTCTTTTTTTTCTATTCTCCTTCCTTTATTTAAACCAACTCCAATCAAAATGATACGGGCCCAATTGCAGACGGAAAATCATACCACAAAAGACATACTAAACTAGCTTGACTAGGCAGGCTTAGTTTGGGTAGTAGCTAATGGGTCAAAAAGGCAAGTTTTGGCTTAAGTGGAGCTAAATGGGTGAAAAATATAAGAAAAGGGGAAAATTTGCAAGCACCTCCTCGCATGTGACACCGACCACAAACCCGAATGTGTTCATTCGACAAGAAATCGAATGTCATAAAAGTTCAAAAATGATGGACATGCTATGCAAGGAGTACTACTCTCAATTCCTAATGAACTGGTCATGAATGTCGGCAGTTATGGGCTCTAAATCTCAGAAATTTTAAAGTAGGTTGCCAATTTATCAGGTCAAGTCTAAACAGTCAGCTATATTTGAACAAAAACTCGTAGACTATGCGTATGACAAAGCTAATAACTGTCAATGAAAGTGCAAGGCTCAATTTAAATGACAAGTTATAGTGCAATATCATCACGGAAATCAACCGTTCCGACTCAACCTATATGCAAAAATAAACGTGAATATTTTTTTGAATTTACTAATTTTTCGTTTTTTTTTATTTAAATTTTATGAAATGAATAAACAATGCAAGCTGAAAATATAAACGTGAATGCAAAATAAATGCAAATGCAGACTCAAAAGGATGCAATACCCTCCTCAAACCAAAACGGACAACGCCCTCGTTGTCCTCCAGCATACACCAGTAGATATAGACAGGGGAACGGGAATATACAACCAATAAAGAATAAAAAACAATAAAATAAAAAGGAGACAAAAGAAATAAAAGAGCGAGAATAAACATACAAAACACGAACTTCCCAAACCAACCTGAAAACTGGGGAAGTGAGTAGATCAGCAGCTACTCGTCAGCCTCCTCTGTCACGTCCTCCACCGTCACGGTGTAGTCCGGATCCACCTCCTGCTCTCTCCTCCTCCTCTGCTTAGCTCGAGATCTCTCCGCTGCCGTCACCGGGTCCTCGTCCTCCTCCTCCTCCTCCTCACTAGCAGGCTCCAGGTACCCCTTAGCTGGGTACCGGTAAAAGGAAGGATATGGCCAACCCTCTGGGATCAGACGGTGTCGCCGCATGTGATACTCGTATAGAGGGAACAAAGTCAAAGCTATGTCTCTCTCCATACGAGCCTGTCTCTCTGCAATCTCGATCAACAAACCGTCATGGCGCCCTTGGTCCATGACCGAGGACGCCTCAAAGGGTGGAGGTACAAATTTAGCCGGTAGGACCGGCTGTGTCTGTGTCTGGTCAGCAGGCGCGGGAGTAGGAGTAGGAGTAGAGATCGGGGTAGGTGTGGCCGTGGAAGTCTGGCCACCTATGGAAGGTGCGGATCCCTCTCCGGACTCAAGTCTACGCCGCTTCTTAACAGCGGGTATGGTAGTAGGTGGTCTGATCGGTAGGTGGTACTCGGGTAGAGGTGGTGGTCGGGCGCCCCGTGCAACAATAGGCAAAGGGGCTAGAAGAGGGAGAGTGGTGCAAGGTAGGTCTACGGACAAGGAACCGTCTATCTTCCAGGTCCGGTAGTCAGAAGTCAGCCAGGTCTGAGAGTGCATAGTCGCTAGGCTCAGGTACCTATCTCCCTCAATGTACGGTAGGTCACGAGGCAAGGCCTGGAGGAGAGAGCGGGCAAGAATGGTGGCTATGCCACCGCAGACGATACTGCCCCTGATCTTCTCTCCCTGATCCTGGAAGTACTGGGCGGTCAAGTATGCAATGTTGAGGGTAAAGGGACCCCCGCAGTCGATGTTCAGGTAACCGCCTAAAATGGAGAGCTCGTTGTTGTTTTTGTTGTTTGGCTCTCTTCGGCCAAAAATAGTACTCCATATCAGTCTAAGGAAGTAACGGGCAGGCAAAAGGTGGACCTGAGTGAGCTTTCGCTCGGGAAAGGTGGTCTGGGCCAAGGTCCGCCAAAGCTGACGGATGACCTTCCAAGGGGCAACAGTGGCGCCCGTAAAGGAAAGTCCAAGTCGAGTACCAAACTCCTCGAATGTCATCGAAAAAGTCTGGTTGAACAACCGGAAGGACACAGAAAGACTAGTAGGGGCAGCATCGTGTGCCCCGAAAGAGAAGGTGAAGGAGCTGAAGAACTCGAGACTCAGCTCCCGAAAGGTATGACCACTCATAGTGATCAGTCCGGCCTTCCCCGTGCCCCGTAAAAGCTCACAAACTGGCTCATAGAAACCGAGCCTCTCAAGTGACGTACGGCAAAGGAAATGTGTAGGGAGAAACTCGCAGTCAACTAAGTTATAAAATCTAGTACGATGTACACCATTAACAAAAATTACCTGCGGGTACTCAGGGTGGGAGTCAAGAGTGTCGTCCACTCGAATCGTGACCATGCCAGCAGAGACGCTAGGAGAAGGTGTAGCACGACCACGATCGCAAACCCGGCCTCTAGAACTTGAAGTAGAAGACCGTCCAGTGACGGTACGAGGTACTAGGGCCGCTCTAAAGGCATTGCGGGCTGCGGTGTGAAAGTGAAGCGAAGAATAAAGGGACGCAGCAGAGACCGCCACCGAGGAAGAAAGGCTAGTAGCGGTGCTAGCAAATGTGGCTAAAATAGAGCTAGTAGCGAGTGCTAGCACTATGGTGAAACGGAGCTAGCGAAGAGAAAAACGGTACCAAAGGCGAAACTAGGAACACAGGGGCTGTGGTACTAACGGAAGTGGAGGCGGTGGTGACAGCAGGGACCACCGCCTTAGACAAGGACGGACTGGCAGTGGAGCTCGTAGAAGGCATAAATCTAGAATCCATCCTAGTCAAATAAGGCAGGGGAAACTGATAAAAAAACAGCATGAACACAGTAGAGAATTTCCCTAAACAGTCGAAATTTTCGACTGGCAGCCCTAATTTCCGAATTTTTCCTCAATAAATCGAATGAAGCAGGTAATCAGCGATAGGGGAAGGGTAGCAGATGACAAATGCAGCAAATTAAGCAACAATTAAAGCAAATTAGGCATATGGCGTGAAAAAAAAACCCATTCACAAATCGAAAATTTCGATTGACAAGAACCCTAATCGCAAATTTCCCATAAAATTCAAAGTAAACATGTGAAAATCAATGAGGTAAGGGAATTAATCATCAAGTAAGGCAAAATAAGCATTGAATCACAATAATAGTCGAAAAATTCGACCCAAAATGAATTTCGAAACCCTAATTCCTAATTTACTTCAAGAGAAGGCAAAATTAATGAAATTGAAATGCAAAGAAGTATTGGAATTACTTACTTGATGATGAGGAACCTACAAATTGAGCAATTAATCGACAAAACAAGCAAGAATGGCGATTTTTGATCGAAAAATCGCAAACCCTAATTCCTCTAATTGACCGTGTAAAACAGCAAGTATCATGGGGAAAGCAGAGGGCAATGGACGATTAAATAGCAATGAATAAAATTTAGGTGGTGGATTTGGTATAAGGGCAATAAAAATGGAGATATTGGAGATTTTGGTCGCAAATAAGGTGAAGGGAGGACGAAATAACGAAAGAGGAAAGAAAGTAATAAGAAAAAGAAGGAAGTTAAAGAGACTCCCTGCGTGTGCTTTGCAAAATCACTCGATCGAGTGATTTAAAACCACTCGATCGAGAGTTCCTGTATATATTTCACTCGATCGAGTAAAAATTTACTCGATCGAGTACCCCCTTTTCAGCTTTTGTCCATCGAGCAATAAGAAACCATTCGATCGATCAACTTTCACTCGATCGAGTACAAAAAGTACTCGATCGAGCTCTTTTCCTCGTGTAAGCCTTTGAATTTGCGTATAATTCCCCAAACCTGCATAAAAACACTCGCAAAAGTATCCCAAAATACCAAATATAAATAGTAACAGTCTATAGTCTTCTAAACTACGCTAAAAGTGTCTAAATTCTAATTGTCCTAATTAAATGAAATAAAAAAATGCTACGGAAATTAAAAATTGTTTTTACAATTTGTTACACGGGGCATTTCCCCGCTCACTTCTCAAAGCAATTCAGCAGCCCCTCGGAGGGCTCCTTACTGGAGGACGTCACCTCAGCAACATTAACCGCCCTCTTCATTCTCCACGAGCTTGTATTTGAATCATTAGGAGGAGAATAGTTGACGTCCACATACGCGCAAACTTTCCTCGTCCTTACTCCTTTCTTACCAGCTTTAGCGTCATCACTCCCACTTTGACTGACATTAATTGCACAATAACCATTGACAACTCCTTCAATATTTTCATCTGTACCTGCAGCAAGGAAAACAGACGAACTTTCCTCCTTTTTGCTCTCAATCTGAGGCGGAGGGGTCATGATAGCAGCACAATATTCCAAATCTTCATTTGGAGTGTCAATAGGACGATTAGTAGAAGAGAGGGCATTGCAAGGCTGAGCTTGCATGAGAGCCCTTTGGAACTTAGACTGTTGGAAAATCAATTCCTCATCCCCAACCTGAAAAGTCAATGTCTTGCCCCCGACGTCTATCACTGCACGGGCAGTGAATAAAAATGGCCTCCCTAAAATGATAGGGGTATGTGTGTCCTCGGGGATGTCAAGTACACCGAAGTCAATGGGAATAAAGAATTTCCCGATCTTAACAGGTATGTCTTCTATGATACCTAATGGCCGTGATATACTACGGTCGGCCATCTGAACAATCATATTTGTGCAATTAAACTTGGTCAAACCAAGTCTCTTAGCAAGAGATAGCGATAAGACACTCACGCTAGTGCCAAGATCGCATAACGTGTTATCAATTAAGTGGGTACCAATGTGACACGGAATTGAGAAACTACCCGGGTCTGACTGTTTGGGAGGTAACTTATTCTGAACTAGGGTCGTCCCTACCTCGGTGAAAGCTACCGTCTCATGATCGTTAATGTGCCTCTTACATGATAAAATTTCTTTCATAAATTTAAGGTAAGAGGGTACCTGTGTCAGCAATTCGGCGAACGGAATGGTAACTTGCAAGCTTTTCAGGAGTTCGGCAAATTTACCAAACTATTGATTAGCCTTTGTGTTCTGCAGACGCCTCGGGAAGGGTACCGTGATGGGTATCTCGAGCCCCTTGTTCCTCTCCTCCAACGTATCAACTGTATCAAGCTCTACATCCTTCAATCGAGACTTCTTACCTCTCGAACGAGGTCTTTCAGGTGATATTTCACTCAATCGAGCACTAACAGGCGCTCATCGAGGTCTTCTTTATCACCATCACTCGATCGAGCAAAAATATCATTCGATCGAGCTGAATCCTCAATAAAATCACTCGATCGAGCTGTTTGTTTTACTCGATCGAGCTGTTCTTTTTCCTGGTCACTCGATCGAGTATAAATTCCACTCGATTGAGTCTTTTCTTCAGCTTTTTCACTCGATCGACCACCTAAAACAAGTCGATCGAGTATCTTCTTTGTCGCCAGCTCTTTTTCTTCAACAGTGCACTGTTCATCAGCAGTAATTACCTTCCTCGAGTCTGATTTCAACAATTCCGGTCCCTCATATGAACGACCGCTTCTCAGATTGATTAAATTCACCGTCTCGTGTGGATTCTTATCAGCTTGTGACGGTAAATGACCATGCTTCCTCGTGGATTGGTTCGCGGCTAACTGGGCAACTTGAGTTTCAAGTGACTTGATGGATGCATCTTTTTGTTGGTCACTTAGTTGCCATTGCTTTGTTAAAGACTGCATCATCGTCTTCAACTCAAATAACTCGCTCACCCTACCCGAGGATGATGCACCGTGATTAGGTGTAGGAAAGGAAGGAGGCTTCTGAAGGCCTTGTTGAGCCTTATGAGGAGGGACATATGGATGCTGCTGCTACGGAGGAGGGGTAGGATTAAGCACATTTTGACTTGTCAACCTCAAATTGGCATGGACCGCCCCTTGGTTATTATAATAGGAACCCCCTCCTTGCCTATATTGTTGAAAACAAGGACCTGTTCCTTCTCTGTAAGACAGCCAATAGCAGTATGACCGTCATTGCTCCCACACCTCTCACATGTGATGGTCTCTCCTCTAGTAAGCAAATGGACCGTCTGAGGCTCCCCAGCAAAATGCAGTTCCAATTTATCAAAACGAGCATTCCTGGCTTCCACCGAGCCACGATCGCGCTTATCAATCAAAGTGAATCGCTCGAATACCATCCCTCGAGTTCCCATACTCGGCAGAATGGGTCGCCATCTCCTCAATAATCGCCCATCCCTTCTCATCATTAGTATTGTTTTGGAATCTTCTTTTGGATGAGGCATCAAGTATGGCTCTGTGGTCATCGTACAACCCATTGTAGAACTGATTGGACAGAAACCCTGGATCAAAACCATGGTGAGGAAGAGACCTCACCAACCTCTTGAACCGGCACCATGCTTTATAGAACGTTTCATTCGGTTCCTGCTTGAAACTAGTGATCTTAGCCCTCAGCTGATTAGTGTGCTGCAGAGGGAAATATCTCTTATAAAAACCAAGAGCAAGGGTCTCCTAGTCTCAGATCCTCGCGCCGTACGGTCCAAGTCGATCACCACTCCTTGGTCGAGCTACCAAAAAAAAGAAAGGAAACAACACCTCCTTAATCTTATCTTTAATTACCCCTTTTGTGGCGGGGATAGTAGAACAGTGTAGATACCTCATTTTTGCTCCTCTCGTAAGCCACCCAGTGATGATTGGGCCGCATGTTTGGTACGCGGAACGATTTGTGACAGTTCGTAAGTTTATCGTCAAGTGATTGCTCAAATATTAATGTCTACCTCTTAGTTGTCATCTACGTGCCGATACGATCGTTTTGACAGTAATTAGAGTACATTTGGAGTCCGGGCCTAAAACCGTCTCCATTTTCTGATAACCGTTAAATCCCGAGTCAGAATGTTCTGGAATGTTCCGGATATTTCTATTCCATATTTTATAAATATTTCACAATCTTTATCCTTCGGTAAACAATTTCCCATAATATTCATACAAGATATTAAGGAAAACCAAAATATTCCGTCCTACCATAACTTAAACACGGAAATATTTCTTCCGCAGGAGGAAACCCCTTGGGAACAGACGCAGCAGGTGCTGCGCCTCTTCCAAGAGACGAAGTGACTGCTGCGCCTCTTCCCAGGTCCTTTTCTGCGTATTTTTCGTATCTTTTTTATATCTTTCCGAGATTCACTTCCAAAGACTCTCCGAAACCCTAATTCCTTCACGTGATTAGTATAAATAGGAGCCTTCGCTCCTCATATTTCTCACGCGAGTGTCCGCCCTTATCTTCTCCCTTTGCATTCTAGACCTTTGTTCTCACTTTTTGGCGTCTATGTGCTTGAACATTCGACCACGTAAGCTCGGATCCTTCTGAGTACCAGCCTCGTTTGCATGACCGACCAATTTGACCAACTCCACAATCAATCAACTTAATTAATCTAATCGTTTTCCTCTTACGAGGGCACTTTCCTATTTGCATTATAGTTCGAGCCGAGCATCGCTAATCGATAACATAGTCCTTCTTGTTTCGTCAAACATGTAAGTCTGAGGGTGTATAATCTCTTTTTTATTATTGTTCTTTACTTTTGTATCATCATTAATGTAAGGTTTATGTCGAAAACACCTCTTAAAACCGTTTTCTAAAACCGTGCTTTAAAACCTCTTTTTTGCGGATTTCCGGAAGGCAAACTGTCGAGAAAGGACGCAAAGAATCGCCGCGCCTCTTCGAAGGAGCGCAGTTCCTGCTGCGCCTCTTCGTGAGGCTGCCGCAGTTCCTGCTTCCTTTCTTCTTCCTTCGTCCTATGTAATTCGTTCGTCAAAATTTGTCTCGTTTGTTTCCTGCTAATTCTTTGACATAATAGCTTATAATCTCACATGTATATTATTTATCATTCATTCACATGTTTAATTCGTCATTAAATTCGACTTAAATCCCTTATAATCCGATATTTGCGGGTTTTCGTCATTAAATTCAATCCGGGTTGTAGGAATTCGATTTGTTCATATTGGGTTTCTGGAATTCGATCTTTGATTTATTTTCCATCTGTTATTCATGATATTCGTCATTAATTTATCATTAATTCATCATGTTTAGTCTATTTTGTTCACCTATGTCACTAATCAATCATTCTTCCATGTAAATAATTCGTTTGCATCCGTCTCATCCATGTTTATTTCTTTTATGACCATCAATCACATGTAAATAACCTGATTATCACTTCTATCCGAGTATATATTATAAATCGATCATTAAATTAACCCACGAACATTAGTATAAATAGGAGCCTTCGCTCCTCATATTTATTACGCGAGTGTCCGCCCTTCTCTTCTCTCTTTCCATTCTAGACCTTTGTTCTTACATTTTGGCGTCTACGTGCTTGAACATTCGACCACGTAAGCTCGGATTCTTCTGAGTACCAGCCTCGTTTGCATGACCGACCAATTTGACCAACTCCATAATCAATCAAGTTAATTAATCTAATCGTTTTCCTCTTACGAGGGCACTTTCATATTTGCATTATAGTTCGAGTCGAGCATCGCTAATCGATAACTTAGTCCTTCTCGTTTCGTCAAACATGTAAGTCTGAGGGTGTATAATCTCTTTTTTATTATTGTTCTTTACTTTTGTATCATCATTAATGTAAGGTTTATGTCGAAAACACCTCTTAAAACCGATTTCTAAAACCGTGCTTTAAAACCTCTTTTTTGCGGATTTCCAGAAGGCAAACCGTCGAGAAAGGACGCAAAGAATCGTTGCGCCTCTTGAAGGTGCGCAGCTTCTCGCTGCGCGCTCTTCGTGAGGGCCGCCGCAGCTTCTCGCTTCCTTTCTTCTTCCTTCGTCATCTGTAATTCGTTCGTCAAAATTTGTCTCGTTTGTTTCCTGCTAATTATTTGACATCATAGCTTATAATCTCACATGAATATTATTTATCATTCATTCGCATGTTTAATTCGTCATTAAATTCGACTTAAATCCCTTATAATCCGATATTTGCGGGTTTTCGTCATTAAATTCAATCCGGGTTGTAGGAATTCGATTTGTTCATATTAGGTTTCTGGAATTCGATCTTTGATATATTTTCCATCTGTTATTCATGATATTCGTCATTAATTTATCATTAATTCATCATGTTTAGTCTATTTTGTTCACCTATGTCACTAATCAATCATTCTTCCATGTAAAAAATTCGTTTGCATCTGTCTCATCCATGTTTATTGCTTTTATGACCATCAATCACATGTAAATAACCTGATAATCACTTCTATTCGAGTATATATTATAAATCGATCATTAAATTAACCCACGAACATTAACGATTTGCAGTTCCGGCTTTACAGCCAGAACTCACCCTTGGAACAGACGCAGCATCTGCTGCGCCTCTTCCAAAGGGCGATCTCTTCGCTGTTCCAGTTGAGTTCTCGTCTCAACTCCGTTGTTGCTTGACTTAGTTTAATTAGCTTATGTATTAATGGACTATTATCCGTATTGTCGCCTTAATTTCTGTTCGTTAATTCTTTCTTCTTTCTTTTCCCAAATTATCCGTTTTAAAGGTATTTTCGACATAAATCGCTAATCCCGATGTAACTATTGTAATTTCTTATTATTGTATTTTTATTGCTTGTATTTTGTATCATTTGTATGGTTTCACATGTAATTGAGCATTAAATCCTACTTTGACCCAATTGATTGTTAAGCTGTGTGTCAACCGACTTAGTTAAATTCACATGCTAGGATTAAAACTTGGATGTTTCATTGCATGCATATAATTGACGATATATCGAGTATGAATAATTTCCCTAATCATTAGTAGAGGCCGCTATCGAGGCGGGCGGGATTAGGTGTTCGATCAAAAGAGCTTCCTATTACGTACCCTCACCCCTTACTCCAGATCTCTGTGAACATCCGTGTTCATTGGCATCCACGAGAGTCATTCTAGACATAGAATGCTAAGGGTAACGATTGCTTAGTGTTCATGTCTCTACTTTGTGTCTTGACATGACACGAGGTATTCGAACGGTCATTTCAGGAGTTAACCTATTCGATTTCTGCCTCGATTTCTGCCTCGGATAACGAGTATTAATACATTTTTCACGATTATCCGAGGTTCGACGAATGCTGGTTTATGGCATACCGGCACCCCCAAATGTCTTGCGTTGCTACTTAAATTTTGCGTGGCAGTTTTATATGACCTGAGAAACTTTCTGCGCTATTTCCGGAGAATTTTGTTCGGGTACCCAGGAATCACGAAAAACCGTGTATTATACACTTCAATATGAGTCGTTCGGGAGGTCGTACCGGACCCTGTTTCTTTTTCTCCCGGTTTTTTTTATCACGCGTCCGAGGTCATTTAAGGAGTTAACCTATTCGATTTCAGCCTCGGATAACGAGTATTAATACATTTTTCACGATTATCCGAGGTTCGACGAATGCTGTTTTATGGCATACCGGCACCCCTAAATGTCTTTCGTTGCTACTCAAATTTTGCGTGGCCGCTTTATCTGACCTGAGGAACGTTTTACGCGATTTTCGGAGAATTTTGTTCCGGTACCCTGGAATCCCGAAAAACCGTGTATTATATACACTTCAATTTGAGCCGTTCGGGAGGGCGTACCGGACCGTGTTTCTTTTTTCTACCGGTTTTTTAATCACGCGCCCGAGGTCATTTCAGGAGTTAACCAATTCGATTTAAGCCTCGGATAACGAGTATTAATACATTTTTCACGATTATCCGAGGTTCGACGAATGCTGTTTTATGGCATACCGGCTCCCCTAAATGTCTTCAGTTGCTACTCAAATTTTGCGTGGCCGCTTTATCTGACCCGAGGAACGTTTTACGCGATTTTCGGAGAATTTTGTTCCGGGACCACTGAATCCCGAAAAACCGTGTATTATACACTTCAATATGAGCCGTTCGGGAGGTCGTACCGGACACTGTTTCTTTTTTCTACCGGTTTTTTAATCACGCGCCCGAGGTCATTTCAGGAGTTAACCTATTCGATTTCAGCCTCGGATAACGAGTATTTATACATTTTTCACGATTATCCGAGGTTCGACGAATGCTGGTTTATGGCATACCGGCACCCCCAAATGTTTTCCGTTGCTTTTTAAATTTTGCGTGGCAGTTTTATCTAACCTGAGAAACTTTCTGTGCGATTTCTGGAGAATTTTGTTCCGGTACCCTGGAATCCCGAAAAACCGTGTATTATACACTTCAATATGAGCCGTTCGGGAGGTCGTACCGAACCCTGTTTCTTTTTCTCCCGGTTTTTTTATCACGCGCCCGAGGTCATTTCAGGAGTTAACCTATTCGATTTCATCCTCGGATAACGAGTATTAATACATTTTTCACGATTATCCGAGGTTCGACGAATGCTGGTTTATGGCATACCGGCACCCCCAAATGTCTTCCGTTGCTACTCAAATATTGCGTGGTCGCTTTATCTAACCCGAGAAACTTTCTGCGCGATTTCCGGATAATTTTGTTCCGGTACCCTGGAATTCAAAAAAACCGTGTATTATACATTTCAATTTGAGCCGTTCGGGAGGTCGTACCGGACCCTGTTTCTTTTTCCCCCAGTGTTTCTATAACGCGTCCGAGGTCATTTCAGGAGTTAACCTATTCGATTTAAGCCTCGGATAACGAGTATTATTATATTTTTCACGATTATCCGAGGTTCAACGAATGCTGTTTTATGGCATACCGGCACCCCTAAATGTCTTCCGTTGCTACTCAAATTTTGCGTGGCCGCTTTATCTGACCTGAGGAACATTTTACACGATTTTCGGAGAATTTTGTTCCGGTACCCTGGAATCCCGAAAAACCCTGTATTATACACTTCAATATGAGCCGTTCGGGAGGTCGTACCGGACCCTGTTTCTTTTTTCTACCGGTTTTTAAAGCGCCCGAGGTCATTTCAGGAGTTAACTTATTCGATTTCTGCCTCGGATAACGAGTATTAATACATTTTTCACGATTATCCGAGGTTCGATGAATGCTGGTTTATGGCATACCGGCAACCCCAAATGTCTTCCGTTGCTACTCAAATATTGCGTGGTCGCTTTATCTAACCCGAGAAACTTTCTCAGCGATTTCCGGAGAATTTTGTTCCGGTACCCTGGAATTTCAAAAAACCGTGTATTATACATTTCAATTTGAGCCGTTCGGGAGGTCGTATCGGACCCTGTTTCTTTTTCCCCCGGTTTTTCTATAACACGTCCGAGGTCATTTCAGGAGTTAACCTATTCGATTTAAGCCTCGGATAACGAGTATTAATACATTTTTCACGATTATCCGAGGTTCGACGAATGCTGTTTTATGGCATACCGGCACCCCTAAATGTCTTTGCGTGGCCGCTTTATCTGACCCGAGGAACGTTTTACGCGATTTTCGGAGAATTTTTTTCCGATAACCTGGAATCCCGAAAAACCGTGTATTATACACTTCAATATGAGCCGTTCGGGAGGTCGTACCCACCCTGTTTCTTTTTTCTACCGGTTTTTTAATCACGCGCCCGAGGTCATTTCAGGAGTTAACCTATTCGATTTCTGCCTCGATTTTGGCCTGGATAACGAGTATTAATACATTTTTCACGATTATCCGAGGTTCGACGAATGCTGGTTTATGGCATACCGGCACCCCCAAATGTCTTCCGTTGCTACTTAAATTTTGCGTGGCAGTTTTATCTGACCTGAGAAACTTTCTGCGCGATTTCCGGAGAATTTTGTTCCGGTACCCTAGAATCCCGAAAAACCGTGTATTATACACTTCAATATGAGCCGTTCGGGAGGTTGTACTGGACCCTGTTTCTTTTTCTCCCGGTTTTTTTTATCACGCATCCGAGGTCATTTCAGGAGTTAACCTATTCGATTTCAGCCTCGGATAACGAGTATTAATACTATTTTCACGATTATCCGAGGTTCGATGAATGCTGGTTTATGGCATACCGGCACCCCCAAATGTCTTCCGTTGCTACTCAAATATTGTGTGGTCGCTTTATCTAACCCGAGAAACTTTCTGCGCGATTTCCGGAGACTTTTGTTCCGGTACCCTGGAATTCAAAAAAACCGTGTATTATACATTTCAATTTGAGCAGTTCGGGAGGCCGTACCGGACCTTGCTTCTTTTTCCCCCAGTTTTTCTATAACGCGTCCGAGGTCATTTCAGGAGTTAACCTATTCGATTTAAGCCTCGGATAACGAGTATTAATACATTTTTCACGATTATCCGAGGTTCGACGAATGCTGTTTTATGGCATACCGGCACCCCTAAATGTCTTTGCGTGGCCGCTTTATCTGACCCGAGGAACGTTTTACGCGATTTTCGGAGAATTTTTTTCCGATACCCTGGAATCCCGAAAAACCGTGTATTATACACTTCAATATGAGCCGTTCGGGAGGTCGTACCCACCCTGTTTCTTTTTTCTACCGGTTTTTTAATCACGCGCCCGAGGTCATTTCAGGAGTTAATCTATTCGATTTCTGCCTCGATTTCTGCCTCGGATAACGAGTATTAATACATTTTTCACGATTATCCGAGGTTCGACGAATGCTGGTTTATGGCATACCGGCACCCCCAAATGTCTTCCGTTGCTACATAAATTTTGCGTGGCAGTTTTATATGACCTGAGAAACTTTCTGCGCTATTTCCGGAGAATTTTGTTCGGGTACCCAGGAATCACGAAAAACCGTGTATTATACACTTCAATATGAGTCGTTCGGGAGGTCGTACCGGACCCTGTTTCTTTTTCTCCCGGTTTTTTTTATCACGCGTCCGAGGTCATTTAAGGAGTTAACCTATCCGATTTCAGCCTCGGATAACGAGTATTAATACATTTTTCACGATTATCCGAGGTTCGACGAATGTTGTTTTATGGCATACCGGCACCCCTAAATGTCTTTCGTTGCTACTCAAATTTTGCGTGGCCGCTTTATCTGACCTGAGGAACGTTTTACGCGATTTTCGGAGAATTTTGTTCCGGAATCCCGAAAAACCGTGTATTATATACACTTCAATTTGAGCCGTTCGGGAGGGCGTACCGGACCATGTTTCTTTTTTCTACCGGTTTTTTAATCACGCGCCCGAGGTCATTTCAGGAGTTAACCAATTCGATTTAAGCCTCGGATAACGAGTATTAATATATTTTTCACGATTATCCGAGGTTCGACGAATGCTGTTTTATGGCATACCGGCTCCCCTAAATGTCTTCAGTTGCTACTCAAATTTTGCGTGGCCGCTTTATCTGACCCGAGGAACGTTTTACGCGATTTTCGGAGAATTTTGTTCCGGTACCCTGGAATTTCAAAAAACCGTGTATTATACATTTCAATTTGAGCCGTTCGGGAGGTCGTATCGGACCCTGTTTCTTTTTCCCCCGGTTTTTCTATAACACGTCCGAGGTCATTTCAGGAGTTAACCTATTCGATTTAAGCGTCGGATAACGAGTATTAATACATTTTTCACGATTATCCGAGGTTCGACGAATGCTGTTTTATGGCATACCGGCACCCCTAAATGTCTTTGTGTGGCCGCTTTATCTGACCCGAGGAACGTTTTACGCGATTTTCGGAGAATTTTTTTCCGATACCCTGGAATCCCGAAAAACCGTGTATTATACACTTCAATATGAGCCGTTCGGGAGGTCGTACCCACCCTGTTTCTTTTTTCTACCGGTTTTTTTAATCACGCGCCGAGGTCATTTCAGAGTTAACCTATTCGATTTCTGCCTCGATTTCTGCCTCGGATAACGAGTATTAATACATTTTTCACGAATATCCGAGGTTCGACGAATGCTGGTTTATGGCATACCGGCACCCCCAAATGTCTTCCGTTGCTCCTTAAATTTTGCGTGGCAGTTTTATCTGACCTGAGAAACTTTCTGCGCGATTTCCGGAGAATTTTGTTCCGGTACCCTAGAATCCCGAAAAACCGTGTATTATACACTTCAATATGAGCCGTTCGGGAGGTTGTACTGGACCCTGTTTCGTTTTCTCCCGGTTTTTTTTATCACGCATCCGAGGTCATTTCAGGAGTTAACCTATTCGATTTCAGCCTCGGATAACAAGTATTAATACTATTTTCACGATTATCCGAGGTTCGATGAATGCTGGTTTATGGCATACCGGCACCCCCAAATGTCTTCCGTTGCTACTCAAATATTGTGTGGTCGCTTTATCTAACCCGAGAAACTTTCTGCGCGATTTCCGGAGACTTTTGTTCCGGTACCGAAATTCAAAAAAAACCGTGTATTATACATTTCAATTTGAGCGATTCGGGAGGCCGTCGGACCTTGTTTCTTTTTCCCCGCTTTTCTATAACGCGTCCGAGGTCATTTCAGGGGTTAACCTATTCGATTTAAGCCTCGGATAACGAGTATTAATACATTTTCACGATTATCCGAGGTTCGACGAATCCTGTTTTATGGCATACCGGCACCCCTAAATGTCTTTGCGTGGCCGCTTTATCGACCCGAAGAACGTTTACGCGATTTTCGGAGAATTTTTTTCCGATACCCTGGAATCCCGAAAAACCGTGTATTATACACTTCAATATGAGCCGTTCGGGAGGTCGTACCCACCCTGTTTCTTTTTTCTACCGGTTTTTTAATCACGCGCCCGAGGTCATTTCAGGAGTTAACCTATTCGATTTCTGCCTCGATTTCTGCCTCGGATAACGAGTATTAATACATTTTTCACGATTATCCGAGGTTCGACGAATGCTGGTTTATGGCATACCGGCACCCCCAAATGTCTTCCGTTGCTACTTAAATTTTGCGTGGCAGTTTTATATGACCTGAGAAACTTTCTGCGCTATTTCCGGAGAATTTTGTTCGGGTACCCAGGAATCACGAAAAACCGTGTATTATACACTTCAATATGAGTCGTTCGGGAGGTCGTACCGGACCCTGTTTCTTTTTCTCCCGGTTTTTTTTTATCACGCGTCCGAGGTCATTTAAGGAGTTAACCTATTCGATTTCAGCCTCGGATAACGAGTATTAATACATTTTTCACGATTATCCGAGGTTCGACGAATGCTGTTTTATGGCATACCGGCACCCCTAAATGTCTTTCGTTGCTACTCAAATTTTGCGTGGCCGCTTTATCTGACCTGAGGAACGTTTTACGCGATTTTCGGAGAATTTTGTTCCGGTACCCCGGAATCCCGAAAAACCGTGTATTATATACACTTCAATTTGAGCCGTTCGGGAGGGCGTACCGGACCATGTTTCTTTTTTCTACCGGTTTTTTAATCACGCGCCCGAGGTCATTTCAGGAGTTAACCAATTCGATTTAAGCCTCGGATAACGAGTATTAATACATTTTTCACGATTATCCGAGGTTCGACGAATGCTGTTTTATGGCATACCGGCTCCCCTAAATGTCTTCAGTTGCTACTCAAATTTTGCGTGGCCGCTTTATCTGACCCGAGGAACGTTTTACGCGATTTTCGGAGAATTTTGTTCCGGTACCCTGGAATCCCGAAAAACCGTGTATTATACACTTCAATATGAGCCGTTCGGGAGGTCGTAAATCGGACACTCGCTTTTTTTCTACCGGTTTTTTAATCACGCGCCGAGGTCATTTCGGAGTTAACCTATTCGATTTCAGCCTCGGATAACGAGTATTTATACATTTTTCACGATTATCCGAGGTTCGACGAATGCTGGTTTATGGCATACCGGCACCCCCAAATGTTTTCCGTTGCTTTTTAAATTTTGCGTGGCAGTTTTATCTAACCTGAGAAACTTTCTGTGCGATTTCCGGAGAATTTTGTTCCGGGACCACTGAATCCCGAAAAACCGTGTATTATACACTTCAATATGAGCCGTTCGGGAGGTCGTAAATCAACCCTGTTTCTTTTTCTCCCGGTTTTTTTTATCACGCGCCCGAGGTCATTTCAGGAGTTAACCTATTCGATTTCATCCTCGGATAACGAGTATTAATACATTTTTCACGATTATCCGAGGTTCGACGAATTTTGGTTTATGGCATACCGGCACCCCCAAATGTCTTCCGTTGCTACTCAAAGTTTGCGTGGTCGCTTTATCTAACCCGAGAAACTTTCGCGATTTCGGAGAATTTTGTTCCGATCGACAGGCGTCGTATACCTATCAAAAATAACTAACTAAACTAACTATATAGCTAGGGAAGTCATGTCGATCTCCTCAAGGAGGCAAGATATCTGTAAAGAGTCCGTCTATTTGGTCACAAAATGGGGGTTTGAAAATTATTTATCTATACTAAAGGTGTAAAAGAAAGAGAAGCAAGGAAAGAGCTGTAAAGGCAGAAAGTAGAGATAAACTATCATAAAGAAGGGACATGTCAGGATTTCGGTTCACTACGTTAGTCCGGTGACTCAACTGCGAGTAGTCTAGATAAATTACTGTGAGACGGATATGGAAAGGTCCTTCCGGTCCACTTTCTATCCTAGATTTCCACTAACTTAACTTTCGTCCTCGTCGGGGTAGTCTCATGTTCATAGCAGGTGTCTATTTAGTCCAATCTTCCGATCCAGGATTAAATTTAACCAGTTAAAAGGTGACTCGAAGCGTGCACTCAACTAAGTCGTAAATACGATTATATTGCCATGGGGACAGAATCTCACAAATAATTCATCTAACCTATTCACTACATCGTCACATTTCTACCGCAGATCCCCTAATCCCAACATGAAATGATTTAGCTACTCATGCTATTAATATTATCAAAACTAATAACAATGAAATAACTAACATTAAACATGATGAAATAATAATGAAATTGCATAAATAAAGATTAGGGCAGGAATTAAGAAGGAACGAAACAAGTAATTAAAGCAAATGATTGAAAGATTACGATTAAAATAGAATAAGAGATTACAATCGCAAGAATCTGGCGTAAAGAACAACTACATCCGAGCGAGAAAATCCAGAAGCAAAAGTTACAGTAGAGAGGAAAAAGCAACTTAGTCTTTTTGCAGTGAAACATGAATAAAAGAAAATCAGATCATTAGATACCTAATTACCTAATTAATGTATGTTTAAATAGAAAAATGCTAAGTCCAATAACTAAAAACAAGTTCACGGACTAATTAAAGCCCATGGAAGACAAAACCACTTGATCGATCAGTCTGAAACAGCTCGATCGAGTACTTCTCCAGGCAAATCTACTCGAACGAGTAACACCCAATTCCAGCACTGTCGATCGAGTAAAACAAACTACTCGATCGACCAACTGAGCCACAAAAACCACTCGATCGACCAATAAAAGGGCTCGATCGAGTGTTCTTCCTCTGAAACAGCTTCAACTCGTAGCCGACTGCTTCGTAGACCGTTCCTTCACGCATCCCAATGCAAGATCTCGTTCCGAAAAATCCCGTCTCCTCAAAAGGCATGCAAAGTAGGACGAAAATGGTACGATTCCACTACTTTCACGTTCATTTCTACAAAACGGACAAAACGAACCAAAGTAGCCAATTCGAGTCATAATGCGATATAAACAGTACAAAAGTACATGGAAATACGTGCTAAAATAGGCTAAAAAGACTATACAAAATACACGTATCAAATCTCCCCAAACTTAACCTTTACTCGTCCTCGAGTAAACTAAAATGCAAATAATGGAACCGAAATGAAAACTCAGAGCTATCTTATCTACTTGAACCGGTTTAATGCAACAAAAATGAACAGTTATAACTATGCAGTCAATATGCAAACGAGTTATAAGTTGTTTAGAAATATAGCCGACCTATCGACCTTGCAAGACCAACAAAATCGGACTCTCACGTGGTCACTCTTCTCTCATTAAGCAAAGGGTGAATAATACATGTGAAAGAGAGAAAGAGAAACAATCACTTACCTAACTGCGACCTACATAGCATGCATGCAACAAAAATGAAAGAGAATTCAAGTACCAATGCACACACTCCAACCAATAATGTCCGTCACAGCCGAGGGCTTACAAATGATATGGGAATAGTGAGGTTCAGGTGAGAAAAGGCAAAACAAGTTATGGAAATGTGGAGGTAAAAGCGCCAAGCTTGTTCCTAAACAGGACCATATAAGACCGTCTGAATCTCAACTGACTGAAAAATAAAGTACAAGTGCCCTTTATTTGGCACACAACTCACTAATCACATACACTATCTCCTCAAAAATATGGAATAAGAATGGAGGAGTTAGACGGTCACAAACTTCCCTTTTTAATACCGTCTAAATGAATCAACTGATACAAAACAAATATTATTTTCAACTTTTTTTTTCATTTTTCTGACATACGTGAATCATACACTTTTTCATTTTTTTTCTTTTCTTCTTCACGTTTTTTCCTTCCCCTTTTTTTCTTCTTTTCAATTCTTTTTTTTCTATTCTCCTTCCTTTATTTAAACCAACTCCAATCAAAATGATACGGGCCCAATTGCAGACGGAAAATCATACCACAAAAGACATACTAAACTAGCTTGACTAGGCAGGCTTAGTTTGGGTAGTAGCTAATGGGTCAAAAAGGCAAGTTTTGGCTTAAGTGGAGCTAAATGGGTGAAAAATATAAGAAAAGGGGAAAATTTGCAAGCACCTCCTCGCATGTGACACCGACCACAAACCCGAATGTGTTCATTCGACAAGAAATCGAATGTCATAAAAGTTCAAAAATGATGGACATGCTATGCAAGGAGTACTACTCTCAATTCCTAATGAACTGGTCATGAATGTCGGCAGTTATGGGCTCTAAATCTCAGAAATTTTAAAGTAGGTTGCCAATTTATCAGGTCAAGTCTAAACAGTCAGCTATATTTGAACAAAAACTCGTAGACTATGCGTATGACAAAGCTAATAACTGTCAATGAAAGTGCAAGGCTCAATTAAAATGACAAGTTATAGTGCAATATCATCACGGAAATCAACCGTTCCGACTCAACCTATATGCAAAAATAAACGTGAATATTTTTTTGAATTTACTAATTTTTCGTTTTTTTTTATTTAAATTTTATGAAATGAATAAACAATGCAAGCTGAAAATATAAACGTGAATGCAAAATAAATGCAAATGCAGACTCAAAAGGATGCAATACCCTCCCCAAACCAAAACGGACAACGCCCTCGTTGTCCTCCAGCATACACCAGTAGATATAGACAGGGGAACGGGAATATACAACCAATAAAGAATAAAAAACAATAAAATAAAAAGGAGACAAAAGAAATAAAAGAGCGAGAATAGGAGTAGGAGTAGAGATCGGGGTAGGTGTGGCCGTGGAAGTCTGGCCACCTATGGAAGGTGCGGATCCCTCTCCGGACTCAAGTCTACGCCGCTTCTTAACAGCGGGTATGGTAGTAGGTGGTCTGATCGGTAGGTGGTACTCGGGTAGAGGTGGTGGTCGGGCGCCCCGTGCAACAATAGGCAAAGGGGCTAGAAGAGGGAGAGTGGTGCAAGGTAGGTCTACGGACAAGGAACCGTCTATCTTCCAGGTCCGGTAGTCAGAAGTCAGCCAGGTCTGAGAGTGCATAGTCGCTAGGCTCAGGTACCTATCTCCCTCAATGTACGGTAGGTCACGAGGCAAGGCCTGGAGGAGAGAGCGGGCAAGAATGGTGGCTATGCCACCGCAGACGATACTGCCCCTGATCTTCTCTCCCTGATCCTGGAAGTACTGGGCGGTCAAGTATGCAATGTTGAGGGTAAAGGGACCCCCGCAGTCGATGTTCAGGTAACCGCCTAAAATGGAGAGCTCGTTGTTGTTTTTGTTGTTTGGCTCTCTTCGGCCAAAAATAGTACTCCATATCAGTCTAAGGAAGTAACGGGCAGGCAAAAGGTGGACCTGAGTGAGCTTTCGCTCGGGAAAGGTGGTCTGGGCCAAGGTCCGCCAAAGCTGACGGATGACCTTCCAAGGGGTACCAGTGGCGCCCGAAAAGGAAAGTCCAAGTCGAGTACCAAACTCCTCGAATGTCATCGAAAAAGTCTGGTTGAACAACCGGAAGGACACAGAAAGACTAGTAGGGGCAGCATCGTGTGCCCCGAAAGAGAAGGTGAAGGAGCTGAAGAACTCGAGACTCAGCTCCCGAAAGGTATGACCACTCATAGTGATCAGTCCGGCCTTCCCCGTGCCCCGTAAAAGCTCACAAACTGGCTCATAGAAACCGAGCCTCTCAAGTGACGTACGGCAAAGGAAATGTGTAGGGAGAAACTCGCAGTCAACTAAGTTATAAAATCTAGTACGATGTACACCATTAACAAAAATTACCTGCGGGTACTCAGGGTGGGAGTCAAGAGTGTCGTCCACTCGAATCGTGACCATGCCAGCAGAGACGCTAGGAGAAGGTGTAGCACGACCACGATCGCAAACCCGGCCTCTAGAACCTGAAGTAGAAGACCGTCCAGTGACGGTACGAGGTACTAGGGCCGCTCTAAAGGCAGCTGCGGCTGCAGGTGAAAGTGAAGCAGCAACAGTGGACGCAGCAGAGACCGCCACTGAGGAAGAAAGGCTAGTAGCAGTGCTAGCAGCTGTGGCTAAAATAGAGCTAGTAGCAGTGCTAGCAGCTATGGCTGAAACGGAGCTAGCAGCAGTAAAAACGGTACCAGCAGCAGAAACTAGGAACACAGGGGCTGTGGTACTAACGGAAGTGGAGGCGGTGGTGACAGCAGGGACCACCGCCTCAGACAAGGACGGACTGGCAGTGGAGCTCGTAGAAGGCATAAATCTAGAATCCATCCTAGTCAAATAAGGCAGGGGAAACTGATAAAAAAACAGCATGAACACAGTAGAGAATTTCCCTAAACAGTCGAAATTTTCGACTGGCAGCCCTAATTTCCGAATTTTTCCTCAATAAATCGAATGAAGCAGGTAATCAGCGATAGGGGAAGGGTAGCAGATGACAAATGCAGCAAATTAAGCAACAATTAAAGCAAATTAGGCATATGGCAGCAGAAAAAACCCAATTCACAGTCGAAAATTTCGATTGACAAGAACCCTAATCGCAAATTTCCCATAAAATTCAAAGTAAACATGTGAAAATCAATGAGGTAAGGGAATTAATCATCAGGTAAGGCAAAATAAGCATTGAATCACAATAATAGTCGAAAAATTCGACCCAAAATGAATTTCGAAACCCTAATTCCTAATTTACTTCAAGAGAAGGCAAAATTAATGAAATTGAAATGCAAAGAAGTATTGGAATTACTTACTTGATGATGAGGAACCTACAAATTGAGCAATTAATCGACAAAACAAGCAAGAATGGCGATTTTTGATCGAAAAATCGCAAACCCTAATTCCTCTAATTGACCGTGTAAAACAGCAAGTATCATGGGGAAAGCAGAGGGCAATGGACGATTAAATAGCAATGAATAAAATTTAGGTGGTGGATTTGGTATAAGGGCAATAAAAATGGAGATATTGGAGATTTTGGTCGCAAATAAGGTGAAGGGAGGACGAAATAACGAAAGAGGAAAGAAAGTAATAAGAAAAAGAAGGAAGTTAAAGAGACTCCCTGCGTGTCCTTTGCAAAATCACTCGATCGAGTGATTTAAAACCACTCGATCGAGAGTTCCTGTATATATTTCACTCGATCGAGTAAAAATTTACTCGATCGAGTACCCCCTTTTCAGCTTTTGTCCATCGAGCAATAAGAAACCATTCGATCGATCAACTTTCACTCGATCGAGTACAAAAAGTACTCGATCGAGCTCTTTTCCTCGTGTAAGCCTTTGAATTTGCGTATAATTCCCCAAACCTGCATAAAAACACTCGCAAAAGTATCCCAAAATACCAAATATAAATAGTAACAGTCTATAGTCTTCTAAACTACGCTAAAAGTGTCTAAATTCTAATTGTCCTAATTAAATGAAATAAAAAAATGCTACGGAAATTAAAAATTGTTTTTACAATTTGTTACACGGGGCATTTCCCCGCTCACTTCTCAAAGCAATTCAGCAGCCCCTCGGAGGGCTCCTTACTGGAGGACGTCACCTCAGCAACATTAACCGCCCTCTTCATTCTCCACGAGCTTGTATTTGAATCATTAGGAGGAGAATAGTTGACGTCCACATACGCGCAAACTTTCCTCGTCCTTACTCCTTTCTTACCAGCTTTAGCGTCATCACTCCCACTTTGACTGACATTAATTGCACAATAACCATTGACAACTCCTTCAATATTTTCATCCGTACCTGCAGCAAGGAAAACAGACGAACTTTCCTCCTTTTTGCTCTCAATCTGAGGCGGAGGGGTCATGATAGCAGCACAATATATTCCAAATCTTCATTTGGAGTGTCAATAGGACGATTAGTAGAAGAGAGGGCATTGCAAGGCTGAGCTTGCATGAGAGCCCTTTGGAACTTAGACTGTTGGAAAATCAATTCCTCATCCCCAACCTGAAAAGTCAATGTCTTGCCCCGACGTCTATCACTTTGCACGGCGGTGAATAAAAATGGCCTCCCTAAAATGATAGGGGTATGTGTGTCCTCGGGGATGTCAAGTACACCGAAGTCAATGGGAATAAAGAATTTCCCGATCTTAACAGGTATGTCTTCTATGATACCTAATGGCCGTGATATACTACGGTCGGCCATCTGAACAATCATATTTGTGCAATTAAACTTGGTCAAACCAAGTCTCTTAGCAAGAGATAGCGATAAGACACTCACGCTAGTGCCAAGATCGCATAACGTGTTATCAATTAAGTGGGTACCAATGTGACACGGAATTGAGAAACTACCCGGGTCTGACTGTTTGGGAGGTAACTTATTCTGAACTAGGGTCGTCCCTACCTCGGTGAAAGCTACCGTCTCATGATCGTTAATGTGCCTCTTACATGATAAAATTTCTTTCATAAATTTAAGGTAAGAGGGTACCTGTGTCAGCAATTCGGCGAACGGAATGGTAACTTGCAAGCTTTTCAGGAGTTCGGCAAATTTACCAAACTATTGATTAGCCTTTGTGTTCTGCAGACGCCTCGGGAAGGGTACCGTGATGGGTATCTCGAGCCCCTTGTTCCTCTCCTCCAACGTATCAACTGTATCAAGCTCTACATCCTTCAATCGAGACTTCTTACCTCTCGAACGAGGTCTTTCAGGTGATATTTCACTCAATCGAGCACTAGCAGGCGCTCATCGAGGTCTTCTTTATCACCATCACTCGATCGAGCAAAAATATCATTCGATCGAGCTGAATCCTCAATAAAATCACTCGATCGAGCTGTTTGTTTTACTCGATCGAGCTGTTCTTTTTCCTGGTCACTCGATCGAGTATAAATTCCACTCGATCGAGTCTTTTCTTCAGCTTTTTCACTCGATCGACCACCTAAAACCAGTCGATCGAGTATCTTCTTTGTCGCCAGCTCTTTTTCTTCAACAACTGCACTTTGTTCATCAGCAGTAATTACCTTCCTCGAGTCTGATTTCAACAATTCCGGTCCCTCATATGAACGACCGCTTCTCGGTTGATTAAATTCACCGTCTCGTGTGGATTCTTATCGACTTGTGACGGTAAATGACCATGCTTCCTCGTGGATTGGTTCGCGGCTAACTGGGCAACTTGAGTTTCAAGTGACTTGATGGATGCATCTTTTTGTTGGTCACTTAGTTGCCATTGCTTTGTTAAAGACTGCATCATCGTCTTCAACTCAAATAACTCGCTCACCCTACCCGAGGATGATGCACCGTGATTAGGTGTAGGAAAGGAAGGAGGCTTCTGAAGGCCTTGTTGAGCCTTATGAGGAGGGACATATGGATGCTGCTGCTACGGAGGAGGGGTAGGATTAAGCACATTTTGACTTGTCAACCTCAAATTGGCATGGACCGCCCCTTGGTTATTATAATAGGAACCCCCTCCTTGCCTATATTGTTGAAAAGCAAGGACCTGTTCCTTCTCTGTAAGACAGCCAATAGCAGTATGACCGTCATTGCTCCCACACCTCTCACATGTGATGGTCTCTCCTCTAGTAAGCAAATGGACCGTCTGAGGCTCCCCAGCAAAATGCAGTTCCAATTTATCAAAACGAGCATTCCTGGCTTCCAGCTGAGCCACGACTGCCTTATCAACTGCGTGAACTGCTCGAATACCATCCCTCGAGTTCCCATACTCGGCAGAATGGGTCGCCATCTCCTCAATAATCGCCCATCCCTTCTCATCATTAGTATTGTTTTGGAATCTTCTTTTGGATGAGGCATCAAGTATGGCTCTGTGGTCATCGTACAACCCATTGTAGAACTGATTGGACAGAAACCCTGGATCAAAACCATGGTGAGGAAGAGACCTCACCAACCTCTTGAACCGGCACCATGCTTTATAGAACGTTTCATTCGGTTCCTGCTTGAAACTAGTGATCTTAGCCCTCAGCTGATTAGTGTGCTGCAGAGGGAAATATCTCTTATAAAAACCAAGAGCAAGGGTCTCCTAGTCTGTGATCCCTGCGGCCGTACGGTCCAAGTCAGTCAGCCACTCCTTGGCTGAGCCAGTCAAAAAGAAAGGAAACAACACCTCCTTAATCTTATCTTTAATTACCCCTTTTGTGGCGGGGATAGTAGAACAGTGTAGATACCTCATTTTTGCTCCTCTCGTAAGCCACCCAGTGATGATTGGGCCGCATGTTTGGTACGCGGAACGATTTGTGACAGTTCGTAAGTTTATCGTCAAGTGATTGCTCAAATATTAATGTCTACCTCTTAGTTGTCATCTACGTGCCGATACGATCGTTTTGACAGTAATTAGAGTACATTTGGAGTCCGGGCCTAAAACCGTCTCCATTTTCTGATAACCGTTAAATCCCGAGTCAGAATGTTCTGGAATGTTCCGGATATTTCTATTCCATATTTTATAAATATTTCACAATCTTTATCCTTCGGTAAACAATTTCCCATAATATTCATACAAGATATTAAGGAAAACCAAAATATTCCGTCCTACCATAACTTAAACACGGAAATATTTCTTCCGCAGGAGGAAACCCCTTGGGAACAGACGCAGCAGGTGCTGCGCCTCTTCCAAGAGACGAAGTGACTGCTGCGCCTCTTCCCAGGTCCTTTTCTGCGTATTTTTCGTATCTTTTTTATATCTTTCCGAGATTCACTTCCAAAGACTCTCCGAAACCCTAATTCCTTCACGTGATTAGTATAAATAGGAGCCTTCGCTCCTCATATTTCTCACGCGAGTGTCCGCCCTTATCTTCTCCCTTTGCATTCTAGACCTTTGTTCTCACTTTTTGGCGTCTATGTGCTTGAACATTCGACCACGTAAGCTCGGATCCTTCTGAGTACCAGCCTCGTTTGCATGACCGACCAATTTGACCAACTCCACAATCAATCAACTTAATTAATCTAATCGTTTTCCTCTTACGAGGGCACTTTCCTATTTGCATCATAGTTCGAGCCGAGCATCGCTAATCGATAACATAGTCCTTCTTGTTTCGTCAAACATGTAAGTCTGAGGGTGTATAATCTCTTTTTTATTATTGTTCTTTACTTTTGTATCATCATTAATGTAAGGTTTATGTCGAAAACACCTCTTAAAACCGTTTTCTAAAACCGTGCTTTAAAACCTCTTTTTTGCGGATTTCCAGAAGGCAAACCGTCGAGAAAGGACGCAAAGGAATCGCCGCGCCTCTTGAAGGAGCGCGAGTTCTGCTTGCGCCTCTTCGTGAGGGCCGCCAGCTCGCTTCCTTTCTTCTTCCTTCGTCCTATGTAATTCGTTCGTCAAAATTTGTCTCGTTTGTTTCCTGCTAATTCTTTGACATAATAGCTTATAATCTCACATGTATATTATTTATCATTCATTCACATGTTTAATTCGTCATTAAATTCGACTTAAATCCCTTATAATCCGATATTTGCGGGTTTTCGTCATTAAATTCAATCCGGGTTGTAGGAATTCGATTTGTTCATATTGGGTTTCTGGAATTCGATCTTTGATTTATTTTCCATCTGTTATTCATGATATTCGTCATTAATTTATCATTAATTCATCATGTTTAGTCTATTTTGTTCACCTATGTCACTAATCAATCATTCTTCCATGTAAATAATTCGTTTGCATCCGTCTCATCCATGTTTATTTCTTTTATGACCATCAATCACATGTAAATAACCTGATTATCACTTCTATCCGAGTATATATTATAAATCGATCATTAAATTAACCCACGAACATTAACGATTTGCAGTTCTGGCTTCACAGCCAGAACTCACCCTTGGAACAGACGCAGCATCTGCTGCGCCTCTTCCAAGGGCGCGATCTGCTGCGCTGTTCGAGTTGAGTTAAATCTCGAACTCCGTTGTTGCTTGACTTAGTTTAATTATCTTATGTATTAATGGACTATTATCCGTATTGTCGCCTTAATTTCTGTTCGTTAATTCTTTCTTCTTTCTTTTCCCAAATTATCCGTTTTAAAGGTATTTTCGACATAAATCGCTAATCCCGATGTAACTATTGTAATTTCTTATTATTGTAATTTTATTCCTTGTATTTTGTATCATTTGTATGTTTTCACATGTAATTGAGCATTAAATCCTACTTCGACCCAATTGATTGTTAAGCTGTGTGTCAACCGACTTAGTTAAATTCACATGCTAGGATTAAAACTTGGATGTTGCATTGCATGCATATAATCGACGATATATCGAGTATGAATAATTTCCCTAATCATTAGTAGAGGCCGCTATCGAGGCGGGCGGGATTAGGTGTTCGATCAAAAGAGCTTCCTAATACGTACCCTCACCCCTTACTCCAGATCTCTGTGAACATCCGTGTTCATTGGCATCCACGAGAGTCATTCTAGACATAGAATGCTAAGGGTAACGATTGCTTAGTGTTCATATCTCTACTTTGTGTCTTGACATGACACAAGGTATTCGAACGGTTCCAATTTCCCATAAAAATTGATGGCGACTCTAACAAATGCAAACGCTTGTTTTCTTCCTCCCAAGCGCCCCCGTGGGCCCCCGCTGTCCACAGTTTGGCGACTCCGCTGGGGATAATACACTTACGTGTAGCCAAGGGTGAAACTTGAACAAGGTTAGGGAATAGTTTGTACAAGACAATTGTCGGTTTTCATAACTCGGTCTTCCTAGACCGTTTATTCGGCCTTCCTAGGCCCAACCCAACCCATTCGACCAATCGTCCCGTCTAAACGGTCCTAATTCTTATTTGGGCCTAAGGATGGATAGCGATTGACGTCATCCATACCATGATGCTTACTCTTGTTTGTATCAAGGGCCTTCACTACTTGAGGAAATGGACTAGGAATCGGCCTTACCCTTGTTTGGTACGAGCCTCTCCACAGACTTCGGGTTTAATGGTTCGGTATGGCAACTCACCCTTTAAACCAAAACCCTTTTAAAAAGCACTCAGCATCCCGTTATAATTCTTGTATAAATGTTTGCACCTTACGTGGTCACCATTTCTAAACGAAACCATGACGATTTTTGCAAAAATCAAAACCCTTTTTTTAATCAAAATTTCGAAAAAGGCCATTCGATTAGCGCAAAACCCAGTCGAAACTCTGTCCGTTTGTCGAGTCAAAATTCGGGCCACAAGCCCATTTCAAAACCTCACTTTGAGTCCACTCCTACGAATACACTATAGTTGATTAGGATACACATTTTCCAAAACTTTGTCCTTTCTTCAAAGCTCACTCAACACAAGTGGCACACACCCACTTCACGAGTCAAAACATTTCCTCTTTTAGCAAGTCTGTTAGAATAGTCGATCGTGTTTTGATTCGTCATCGATCTCTTATCCAGTTTCAAGATGCCCGGAACGAGCGACACGAACCTCAACCAACTTCAAGATGGTAATGCTCGAATCCTAGCCGCGCTAGCCCAAATCCAAGTCACTCAAGACCAAGTGTATGATCGCCTTGACACCATCGAGGGTCGGATCTACGCCGTAGAGGGGAGATTGCCTCCTCACGAAAGTGAAGTAGTAGGGGACTTCGCAAGTGAATCAAAGGACGAAAATCCTCTCATGGGAATGACTGTAGCTGAGAAAAGACTCCAATACTTAGAGGAGCAATTGATGTACCTTAAAGGAGATGACATTTATAGGGAGAATAATCGCAAGTATGAGGCCGTCAACTCCAAATTGCCAACCAACTTCAATATGACGGATATCCCTAAATTCAAGGGGCACGAAAACCCTTTGAACCACATCCGTGCCTTCAAGGATTACATGTTTATCAAAGGCATCAAACCCGAGATGTTCTTAAGGATCTTTCCTTCATCTCTTGACACCATCACTCTTTAGAACACAAGAAGATCGCTACTTGGGAAGATGCCGCGATCGAATTTGCTAAGCAATACGCGGATAATGCTGAGATCCAAGTTAACATACGCACTCTAAAGGTTCTTACCCAAAATGACAAAGAAGGATTCACCGACTTCCTAAGTAGGTGGAGGAAGACTAGTACCCAACTAGTTGAACGCCCGGATGAGGCTACCCTTGTGGAGAAGTTCGTGGATAATCTCAAACCCATCTATGCCAATCATTTGAGATACCAAAACATCAAGACTTTTAAAGACTTAACCGTACTAGGGACAAGGATTGAAGATGACATCCGTAAAGGGCTCTTGTCCAAAACGGTAGGTCGAGGATACCAAGGCTCAATAAGTCGTTCTTACGGCTCCACTAGCAAGACTGATGAAGTTAACCTTCTCGAGCCATCTAAGAATAGTATCCCACCAAGGAAATTCACAAATCTTGGGGACACTTACTCCAACGCTCTAAAAAGGTTAATGAAACAAGGCAAACTCCAACCCATTGGACCTACTCCCGAACCCGAAAAGAAATCCAAATTCTGGGACGAGAACTCGTACTGTGAGTACCATAGGGGCAAGGGGCATGACACAGAAAAATGCTACAAATTGAAAAATGTGCTTCAAAACATGATTGAAGATGGTCGACTACCAATACCGCCGGGAGGTAAACCCAACAACACTCAGAACCCTCTTGGGATTCTAGTGATTACAAGTGACGAATCTACCTTAGATTGTTCACACCTCATTTCTCCAATTGAAAATGAGATCCATGCAATCGAGAGTGAGGGATTCTACTCTACTATCTCACCTACCATTTCCGACTTTATCACATGGGCAAGGAGTGTGGATAGACAAGTTTGGGAATTAGAAAATGTGGTGACAACTTTACATGATACCAACGCAACATCCAAGGAGCATGTACCACTAATCTTCTCTCAAAACACTACTATGCAAGAAATAATCACCGTGGTTGATAAACTAGTCGACCAAATCACACGACTAGAAGACAAAATCATGAGAAAGAGGTAACTAGCTACGATCAATGAAGTATGGGCTGATGATGATGAGGACGAGTACCTCATTGAAAACTCCCTAGCCAAGGAAATAGTCCAAAATGGTGAAGACCAAAATGTGGACCACCTAACTCGTTCAGGGCGTCCATATCAAAGTACTACTCAAAATGGTCCAACCAACGTTGTCACACCAAATGATAACGAAGATGACTCCACTGACCATTTGCTCAAGCAATTACAGAAGACAAAGGCTGATCTTTCAGTCTGGCAATTAGTAGCAAGCTCATTCCCACATCGCCAAGCTTTACTGCAAGCTTTGGCCAAGCTAAATGTAGCACATAACTAGACACCCGAAGATGTAGTCAACTTGGTCTTCCAAGAATCACCGAAGCTAAGTAATCCTATTACTTTCTCAGACGAAGATTTGCCACCTTTTGGCGCTAGTCACAACTTGGCTCTTTACATCACTGTCATTTGTCTAAAGAAGAACGTGCCAATGACCTTGGTAGATGATGGCTCTGCAGTCAACGCCATACCCCTCAAAATGGCATACAAATTAGGCATGAAAGAGTCGGATTGGACCCCTACCAATCAAGTTGTTCGCGCATACGATGGTACACGACGAAAGGTAGTAGGACTTGCTAGCCTAACCATAGCCACAGGGCCAATTGAGCGAAAGGTTAACTTCCAAATAGTGGACATTGAAGCATCCTTCAACATACTCCTAGGAAGACCTTGGATTCATGCTTCCAAAGCGGTGACATCCACCCTTCATCAAAAGATCAAGATCCCACTAAATGGCAAAGTGGTGACGATCACTTCGTCACCCATCAAGGCAATAATCGAAAAGAAGTCGAATAATCAAGTCCTTGCAGACCCAGTGTATGAACTTGGGGGCTTCCAAAGCATAAGTGTCATAGAAATCGAATTGGCACCCTTATACTATGATCCCTACTCCAACTTGGTGGTCAACCACATACTCAAATCCCAGGGATACTTCCCTGGAATGCCTTTGAACCCTATTCTAAGAAACACCTCGCACCATACAAGGAAGGCAACTCAATGAGGATACCACTCGGGCTAGGGTACAAACCCACTAAAGAAGAGGTTCTCGAGATGCTCGCTCAAGTTCAAAACCGTAAGTATGTAGGAGTCCAAATGCGACCCTATCTCCCTACCCTAAATGGGTACTTTGTTAAGGAAGGAAGTCTAGAACTCTTTCACGGATTTCCCGAGCCTTGGCATTATCTCGAGAGGAAGCTAGCCGGAATCAAGATCTTTCATGATTGCTACTTCATCCCTCCAGAAACGATTCCTACCGTCAAAACCCGTCAAGCACCTTGCTTAGACGAACAAGTTGTTAGTCTATTGTTCAGAGAAGATCTATTTGTTAGAGCCGCGCAGGATGAGATCATTACCATGATACTTCAGGACGATCACTTCAACCCTACCGCGTTAATCACAGAAACTAACGCGAGTCAGCAGAAAGGATGGAGAAAATCAATCAAGTGGACCAACAATCAAGGAAGACTCTTCAAGCTCACCACTGGAGAAGGAGAGATGTTCAAAGGAGAACCAGAAGACGATGAATTCGAGTCGGAGTCGGAGTTAGAGTCGGAGTCTAGAGAAGTCACTAAGGAGTCACCTCCTGTCGTCATCCCCACTCCCTTTGTTTCTCCTAGTTTAGCCTCAAATAGTAACAGTAGTTCGGGAAATTTCCCAACCACTGTCCCTTTGCCGCCACTGACCGCAGATCAGATGGCTTCTTTGTTTCAACTTTTCTCAAACTTAAATATGAATAAATCAGGTTCTGCTTACTCTTTGTGTTATCTTGAGTGCAATTCTGTTTACGATGATACTGAGGATGACCAAGACCCAGACTCAATCGAAATACCTCCCTACGTAGCCAAAGAAATACTACAGGAAGGGGAAGGGGGACCAGTAATAGAAGACACCGAACCCATCAATGTAGGAATCGAACTAGAACCCCAAGAACTTAGGATTGGGACTACCTTGAGCTCTACCAAAAGGGCCGATTTCATAGACCTCCTAAACGAGTTCAAAGACGTTTTCTCTTGGTCCTACAAAGACATGCCAGGGATCGACTACGGGATATCGCCGAACATAGAATCCCGATTAAGCCAGGTTTCAAACCTGTAAAACAGAAGCTTCGACGAATGAGAACGGAATGGGCTCTCAAGATTAAGGAAGAAGTTGATAAGCAATTCAAAGCCGGGTTCATCAAAGTTTCTGAGTATTCTGACTGGGTAGCCAACATAGTACCTGTACCAAAAAAGGATGGGAGAATCCGTGTTTGTGTTGATTTTAGGGACTTAAACAAAGCAAGTCCTAAAGATGACTTCCCTCTACCACACATCGACATATTGGTGGACAATACTGCAGACCACGCATTACTATCCTTCATGGATGGATATGCGGGCTATAACCAAATCAAAATGGCCATAGAAGACATGCATAAGACCGCCTTCGTCACTCAATGGGGAACCTATTGTTATACGGTCATGCCGTTTGGATTGATCAATGCCGGAGCTACATATCAACGCACCGCAACAACACTCTTACATGACATGATGCACAAAGAAGTTGAGGTATACGTAGACGACATGATTGTCAAGTCCAAGGATAGAGAGGGGCATATTGCGAACCTTCGCAAATTTTTCGCAAGACTACGAAAGTACAACATGAGACTCAATCCTCGAAGTGCGCATTCGAGTAACGTCCGGCAAACTTCGGGATACGTCGTTAGCCAATGAGGTATAGAGATAGACCCTTCCAAGATCAAGGCTCGATCGAAATGCGCAACCTCAAACAAAAAAAAGTCGAGGATTCCTAGGGAAAGTGCAGTATATAAGTCGATTCATATCGAAACTCACCATGATTTGCGAGCCTATCTTCAAGAAGCTCAAGAAAACAGACCACACCACGTTGGATGATGATTGTCAAAAGGCGTTTGACCGAATCAAAGAGATATTGGCTAAACCACCGAAACAGCCATGGGGGCCATGCTAGCTGAAACTGTAGCAGGTGAAGAAAGGGCTATCTACTACCTTAGTAAGAAGTTCTTGGAGTACGAGTGTAAATACTCACAACTTGAAAAGACATGCCTCGCTCTTGTGTGGGCAACGAAGAAGCTACGCCATTATATGCGTAGCTACTCCGTCAAAATATACTCCAAAATGGATCGAGTCAAATACCTCTTCGAGAAACCCGTCCTCAACGGACGCCTAGCAAGATGGACTTTAATGCTCTCAGAATTCGACCTCAAATATGTGCCTCTGAAAGTTATAAAAGGTCGCGCCGTCGCCGAATTCTTTGCAGAAAATCCCATCAATGACGCACAAACGATAGACACTTGGTCATTTCCGGAAGAGGATAAACTCCAAACTTATGTAGACTCCTGGGACCTTTACTTTGATGGAGCATCAAACTTAAGAGGATTTGGAATAGGAGTATTGCTCATTTCTCCTGAAGGCGAGCATACACCAATCACTGTCAAACTCGACTTCGAGGTGACAAATAACGCTGCAGAATACGAAGCTTGTCTCATTGGACTACAAGCGGCAGTGAGCTTAGGCATTAAAAACGTCCGAGTACATGAGGAGTCATCCCTAATCATCAATCAAATTACGGGATCTTGGAAAATCCGAAGCGAAAGCCTAGCGCCATATCAAGCTAGAATAGACCAAGTTGCCCAATTCTTTGATCACGTGACATATCTACACCTAACTCGGGAATAAAATCAATTTACAGATGCTCTTGCAAAACTCGCATCTTTGATTAATATGCCAGATGACATGGTGGAAATGCCTTTGTGCATCGAACGACGGTCAGAGCCAGCTTATGTCCACCAAATCACCGATGAAGAGGAAATCGCGCAGGAACCCTGGTTCCAAACAATCCTGAATTTCAAGCTCAATGGTACCTATCCACCCGATATGGACAAGAGGGGACAACGTGCTATACGCCTACTAGCTTCCCAATACGTTCCCATGCAAGGAGAGTTATACAAAATAACACCTCTTGGGGTAATCCTACGTTGCCTTGATCATTCACAGGCACGAAAAGTGATGGAAGAAGTCCACGATGGAGAATGCGGTCCTCACATGAGTGGGCCCATGATGGCAAAGAAAATCACACGTTTGGGGTATTATTGGACCACCATGGAATCCGATTGCATCAAATACGTAAGACACTGCCACAATTGCCAAATCGTCGGGAATGTACAACACGTCCCTCCTTCATTGCTCTATACGATGACATCTCCTTGGCCATTTTCTGCCTGGGGAATCGACATAATCGGGAAGATAACTCCAGCCGGAACAGGAGGTCACTGTTTCATTCTAGTGGCAATCGACTACTTCACAAAAGGGGTAGAAGCGGCTTCCTACACTAGTCTGACGGCTAAAAACGTGGCAAAGTTCATACAAAACAACATCATCTGTCGATACGGTTGCCCACATGAGATCATTAGTGATAATGGATCACATTTCTAAGCTGAGACTGAGCAACTGCTAGCCAAGTACAAAATTAAGCATCACCACTCTTCGCCCTATAGACCTCAGACTAATGGCGCGGTAGAGGCGGCAAACAAAAACGTTGTCACAATTCTCAAGAAAATGATTGACAACTATCGAGATTGGCCGAGCAAGATACCCTTTGCTTTGTGGGGATATCGCACATCTGTTAGGACGCCCACTGGGGCTACTCCTTTCTATTTGACCTACGACATGGAAGCTGTACAACCAGTTGAGCTAGAGATACCATCCTTGCGTATCTTACTCGAAAGTCAAATCCCAGAGGCCGATTGGAAGAGGGATAGATATGAAGAACTCATCCTCCTGGATGAACGTAGACTACGCGCCTTGCATAATGTCCAAACATATCAAGCACGTATCAAACGAGCTTTCAACAAAAGGGTTAGGCCAAGAAACATCAAAGAAGGAGACTTAGTGCTCAAGTCGGTCAGAGCTCTTTTACCTGTTAACCGACAGGGAAAATTCAAACCTAATTGGGCCGGGCCATTCCTAGTCAAGTCCATACTTTCAGGGGGTGCGGTTAGAATCACAGACTTAGATGGGAATGAGTTTTCCAACCCGACGAACCTTGACCAACTAAAACGGTACTATGCCTAGAATAGGAACAAAAACGCGCCTCGCGTAACCTCACGTGTCGCTCTTATGGCACTAAATAAACGGCCCCTAGCCAAGCTGAAATAAGCTAATGTCACCTTGCTCTTGCATTTTGACAATTTTGTCATCCTCATATCATCAAATAAACTAAACTGCACCTTCAGAGTAAGCAAAAGCTCATGCTTATTTTCTAAGTTCATTACAAGCTCTTGCTTAGAACAATTATTCTTTTACATTTACTCGAACTACGCGCAAGGGTTTGATTTCATTTTCTAAATGAATACGTAGGCAATCATTCACGGGATACAACCCATTATTTTAAAATGTAAATAGAAGGACATTTGCATTGCATTTGGAATTCGACAAGAATAATAAATAGAAAATCACAACAGGTATCATAACCACTTAACCTTTTTTATTTCATTCACCTTCTAATAATAATAATACGCTACATAATAAAAATAAAAATAGGCTAGGATTCTAAAAACCCCACCTTTTTATTACAACAATAATAATATTAATAAATAATAGCAAAGACTTGGGCTATTCTTCCATCTTCCCTTTGCCCTTGTCATTCTTATCATATTTCTTGTCACGACCTCGAGCCGGACACTCTTGCGCCACTTCGGACCTAATCACCAACGGTCTTTCTCAAGGCCTAGACTTCCCATTTTTGTCAATCACTTTATCCACGACAGGAGAGGTCTTCGGTTTCTTCGAAGGATGAACAACTCGAAACCCGGCTTCCTCCTCTCCCTCAGTCAAATGCTTCTCTTTCTCCTTTTCCACCTCGCGCACCTTGTAGTCAACGGGCTCGCGCTTCCTCAATCTCTCGCGCTCTTCCGAAGTAGTAGCTTTCCTCCATCGCAGATAAGAATCCGACACCCATAAGACATTAGCAGAAGAGTTCAAGAACCATACGTTTCTATGAGCCCATTTAATGCCCACTCCCTTCGGCTCTCTGTAGTAAGCGCCACGGCAGTCTGCGGGACGGTATCGAGCTTCGGGATCATCTGCTTTAGTCCAACCTGTCTCATCAGCCTTTCCGGGAAGATGCACACCATGAATTCCATGTCAGGAATGCGCACAGATCGAGTAGGATCCAAGGAAGACACTCCGTGTGATGATTTGAGGTGCCACCATGGTACAATCCACCTAATCAAGGGGCCATCATCACTCTTCAGTTTGTTCTCCCAATAATTGCAGACCCGGGTGAAGTCCACCATGTACAGTCTAGTCCTCATCGCAATCGAACGAGCATGATAAGAAGGAACATGAACTGGGGGCTCGATCAATCAAAGCCGTTCCATAAGCCAAACCTACCAAAAGCGGGTATTAGACATTAAAAAAACAAAACAAAAAAAAAATAAAAAAAAAACAAAAACAAAAAAAACGAACGAAAAAAACGAACGAAAAAAAAAAACAAAAAAACGAAAAACGAAAAACAAAAAACAAAAGAAGAAAAAACAAAAAAAAGAAAAAGAAGAAGAGAAGGAAATATTCTTTTACCTGCAGAATGACGGGACTTCCCAAATACGGTAGGTCGCGGTTGGCTTTTCTATTATCCAAGCCCAACAGGATCTCTCCTAAGCATAAACAAGCTGGGCTCCTGCGCAGCTCCATTTGCTCAACAAGGCCCAGAAGACGGGGATCACGTCTCAAGTCTTCATCAACATGCCCTTGGAAGACATATACATGCAACAAGCAAAATCCAAATGCCCTTCGCCTAGCAACATAAGAAACGGTGGGGTCGGCCCTGTTAATGAATCGGTCAATGAAGTCCAACATTCGCACTCCCTTCGAGGTCACTAGACGGTCCACCTCAAGTCTAGTCAACCCAAGCAAGTCTCTAAATTTGCTCTTATACCCTTGCGAAGTAGAAGGAATGGCAGGTAAGTGTTTAGGGTCCCACCCACCAATCGCAGCAATTTCTTCAGGAAATGGGCAAATATCGCCTCCAGGGAACGCAAAAACATGGTAATTCGGGTCAAAATAATCAAGACAAGCATCCAAGAATTGTTTGACAGCCTTGATAAGCTTCAAACTCAACAATGATCCAAGATTAAAGGCGCCCATATCATATTTCTCCATGTTGGAAACTTCGTTGGTCTATTCTTTTAAGCGAATCTCCAAAGTATTCATGATGAGGGATTATTTTGAGAATTTTATGTAACAAGACGAAGAAGAGACGGAAGAATTGTGTGAATAAAAGCTCTATCGACGTCTCTATTTATACTAATTTCTGTTTCCAAAAATCTGCCAGAACAGAACCACCTGGGAACTGGCGCAGCACCTGCTGCGCCTCTTCAAAGGGACGAATAATTCCGTGACGAATAATTTCCTATTCCTATGGGTTGTTATTTTGGCAAATACGTGGAAATTACCATATTTCGTGTTTCCTAATTCCGCGGGCACGCATTTCGAGGCGACATCGACATTTTCGCCATTTTACCACACTTGCGCATTTTCATTTTAGGAAATAATTTTCAATATAATTCATTTTAGGAAATAAGTTTCATACTAATTTAATTCCTTTTTTTTCATTTCATTTCTAAACTTATAGGTTTCTATTTTTTTATTTTTTTAGGGGTAACCCTCCCTACCATCCGGTCATTTCCGGCAAAATTTTTCAAATTTTTGCATTTTCACACTCCTTTGAGTCTTTCGTTTTGCGCTAATTTAGGCCATGTGTATATACAAATGTATGTTTTGCGTGATTTCTATGTAAATTTCGGCAGCATGACGGCGTAAACCGTCATCTACCAAACTTGTTCAAGGCTAACCTGCAGATACAAGCAACACAACCCAGCAGCAAAGGCACGCAGGCCATCTTATATACAACCAAAAAGGGAAATGTACAACAAACTGGGGGCTTTCGCCCCAAACAAAGTCCAAAATGTTCAAAATGAAGGACCAAAATGTACAAATGTGCAAAATACAACAAAACAAAACTACTGTCGGTCGCCCTCCAGCTTCGCAACTCTTCCCGCGAGAGCAGCAATCTCGGCGTCCCGAACCTCGAGCTCCCTCAACAAGCGAGCTGTCTCCTCCCGAGACTGAGCCAACTCTCGCTCCAGCTCGCGGTCCCCCTGCAAAACAACGAAATTGGCTCATGTCAATCATTTCCAGCAATTACAAGAAAAGTTGGAAAATCAAAATTCAAAAAAAGTGAAGTAGGGACAAGGTTCATACCTGACAACCTCGACCCCCGACAAGTGCCTCGATGGCAGTAGCTCGCAGCCGGTTGGCCACCCTCCACAACGCCACGAACCGAGACGGCGCAACCTGCATTTTCAAAAGGAATTCTCAATAATTGAACAAGTTCAACCAAATGTGTTCTTACACAAGAATTATGCAAATTAGAGGCTCACCCTCCAAATCAGATGCTGCCAATCGTCCATGCCAGCATCCGTCACAGCCACGTCAAAGTCATGCAGCTCGGAGATCGTCGTCCTCCCAGTCGCGTCAGTGTACTCGAGGGTCTCGGGGTACTCTGGGGGCTCGATGCCCGCCGCCTCAACCTCCTGCAAAGTCAAATGTTTCTCATTAATCGATGATCTTTCATCGTAGTTTTAAAATCAAAAATAAAGAAGAATAAAAATGCTCACCACCACCGGCCAGTACGCCAACCTCCCGTAGAGGAACGCCGAGTAGTCCTCGCCAGGAAGAAGGAGGGCGTCACCACCAACGCCAGCCAAGTCGGCCTCCTCTCGGCCTCGGGAAGGCTCCCCAACATCGTCCTAGGAGGATCGATGGGAACCGTCAATACATCCCGAAAGCACTGACGAGCCAAGCGCTCGGCCAAGTACCACACAGGACCCATCGACATCCTCAACAGCAGCCGGCTCGAACTCCTAGGCCGAAGAACCTCAGCCACAAAAGGAGGCGCTCCAGCGTACTCCGCCCAAGGCCTAGGCACCCACTGGGACAAGACAAACAAGGAATCATTCTTATGATCGAGTTAAAAAGCAATATAGAAGCAAATGAAGATAAGTGAGATGTTTACGCTGTCTAGCTGAAGAGCGTTCACGTCCCGCCGGTAGACACCATGAGAAGAACGCTTGCTCTTCGTCCTTCACATGACCCAATCCCTCACCACGGGATAGGCCCTCTCTAGCGGCTCCGTCCTCTTGGGCGCGAGGCCCGGAAAGTAGGAGTACACCCACGTCTGTAAAGCAAGATAATCAATAACGATCTTTCGTAATTTGATAAAGAAGAGAATTGATTTTAAGTCTCAATGAAGGTTCATACCTCCAACAGTAGTCCAGGTTCGATAGCGCCAGGAGAAGTCCCCTTCTCCATCAACTCCGGACGAACTATGGCCCTTATGAAGCGGATAAGGACCGCGAAACCAGCAGTGACCCAGTCCCAACGCCCTAGGGAGCTCAGGTCAGAAAGGAAGGGAAGAAGCTTTGTCGACAGCCTCTCTCCCTTGTCTCCGAGGTAAATCGAAGACAGAAACCACCAAAGCCACAAGCGGGCCCTCTGCTCAGCAGTACAGGGAGGAGGAGCCGTCTCCCTCCGTCAATCGTCACCAGCGCCGGTCAGTTTCCCGCAAAGTAGTCTCGAACGTAGGAGCTGGGTACCAAACCAGGCACTGTGACAGCCTTCGGCGATAAGTTCCAGCCGATCAAACTCCTAGCCTCGGCCGAGTCCACCCTCATGGCAGTCTCCGGCCACTCCACAGCCTCAGACCCACACGGCAGACTAGAAATCATATCGTAGTCCTCCAGAGTGACCCCCACCTCACCAAAAGGCATGTGAAAAGTAGAAGTCGTATCCCAGAATCGGTCCAAGAAAGCGCGGACCAGGCTAAGGTTAGCCCGCAACTTCCTCCTCGCGATATCCCTCCAGGCCTGCACCAAGGCACCGAACGCTCCGCGCTCGATCATGGCGCGCTCCTCCGCCGACAGCTGCTCGTAGCACTCAATCGCTGTCGTGTAACCCGAGAACGACCTGATGTTCCCGGCCTCCTATTGTGATTTGAAACAAAAACTATCTTTAGTTTTGAATGAAAATTGGAAGAGATATGAACGAAAGGAATGAAAGAGGATGAGTGATGAGTAATGAATTCAAAATTACCAAACTCTTCACCGTCCTGTAGGACAGGTGACCCTCTGCAGCCCACAGCAAGTGCCTACTCTCCCAGGTCTCAGCCCACGCGGGAGCTCCTTTAAGCTGATGACCTCATCGTCTGACGTTGGCCCGTCTAGGGGCCTTCTCCTCCTCAACAGCCTCCTCCTCGTGGGCCTCATCCCAGCAGCCATCACCGCAGCGGTGAAAGCCTACTCCAAAGCCTCCTCGATCACGGCAGAGTCTATCTCCATGGGACCTCTCCCAGAAGTAGAAGCCCCATCACCTGCAACATTTAAAGCAAATTTAGGCCGCGTCACGTGACGGCGAGCGTTAGTTAAGGGATTTTCGAGCCTATGGAAGCCCTGAAATCGCTCTTTTCTCGCTATCTTTGGCCATATTCTCACAAACCCGATCACTCATGTGGTAATTAGGGTCAATTCAAGCCTAATTTGAAGCCTAATTCCGGGTTCGAGTCGAAATTTCGGCAGCATTTCGTTATAACGGCGATTATGCCCTAGAAAAGTGTCCTGAAAAAGCCGTCACAAACCAAAATTCCAAAATAATAGGAAGTTTACCCATCATCCAAGGATCCTAAGTATCAATTTTCATCGCAAATGGACAATCCTAAGGCTATTTTCAAAGCAATTTACGGTTTAGCTGTGAAACCGTCTCAAATTCACTCAAATGCTCAAAACTCAACGAAAATTCGAAACAAATACATGGTTATGTTCCTTATACTGCCGATTATCCATTTCTAATACCAATTTCACAAAGCAAATCCATTTGGGGAAAAAGCCCCAAATTTTCGAAATAATTGGGTTGTAAACCCTAATTTTTTCGATCCAAATTGAGTGAATATAGAAGATTAATGCAAGAATAGTACACATACCTCGATTAGTCATGATGAATGCAAGCTTTCGGATCAAACCTTGGCGGAAATGGTTAAGATTTGAGACAGAAAGGGATGATTTATGTTTCGAACAAATGAATTGCAAACCCTCTGTTTATCGCGTTTTTACGCAGAAAAGCCACTTTCAGGAACAGACGTAGCAAGCGCTGCGCCTCTTCCTAGCGTTCCCTCCATAAGAGTTTTTCAAAAATTCGTTATGAGTTCGTTATTTGTGGGCCCATCTTTGGTGCGCCTCTTCCTTGTTGCTATCTTATCCTTTTGGTCCATTTGACGATTATCTCTCATTCCGGCCCGCATTTCTAAGCCAACAGCAGACAATTACACATTATTTATCGCTTCTATGACCTTGCTTGTCACAACGAGCATTTATTCCTTCACAGGTGTTTCGACACGCCTTCATTATATTTCCCCAACGAGAGTAAGCGGATAGACTTTCCCTCTCGAGACACGGAGATTAATTCCCGATTATGTTCCCTAACGAGAGTAAGCGGATAGACTTTCCCTCTCGAGACATGGAGATCAACCTCAGCCCTTATTTCTTCCGAAGTTTGTTTGAAGCTGAACACGAACAGATTTCTCCCAACAGTTCCCGCCTGTGTCCTGCTACTCACAATATTTCTTGTTTCCCCTCGGAGTGCGATAAAGATGTCATTCTCCACAAGTTCCAAGACCAGTAGAGTTCCTACAATCGAGCCTTATTTACCCTTTAGTTTAAACTTATATTCGGGCCTCCTTCCCGCCGATGCTTTCCTTTAGGGCCCCATACCCTAGCACCAACCCTTATATATCTTTTAGGTCTCACCCTTAGCTCCTATGCACCTCCGGAAACATATCGAGAAAGAAGTCTCAAGTATGGTCTCTTCTTATGGCTGGCGAGCCTCCTTACGTAGTCTAATGGACTTTAAACGACCCTCCCCGATAGTCGACAAACTCTAAAATGTTCCCGACGACAGGTCCTTGGCTCACACCCCTTGAGCCGCCTCGCGTCGCCATAGTCGTCAGGTTGTAATATTCGATTGACCGATGGCTATACTTTGACTTTCGCCTTGTCCAAGCCTCAGTCAAAGTGGGGGATCTGTAGATACCTCATTTCTGCACCTCTCGCAAGCCACCCGGTGATGATTGGGCCGCATGTTTGGTACGCGGAACGATTTGTGATAGTTCGTAAGTTTATCGTCAAGTGATTGCTCAAATATTAATGTCTACCTCTTAGCTGTCATCTACGTGCCGATACGGTCGTTTTGACAGTAATTAGAGTACATTTGGAGTCCGGGCCTAAAACCGTCTCCATTTTCTGATAACCGTTAAATCCCGAGTCAGAATGTTCTGGAATGTTCCGGATATTTCTATTCCATATTTTATAAATATTTCACAATCTTTATCCTTTGGTAAACAATTTCCCGTAATATTCATACAAGATATTAAGGAAAACCAAAATATTCCGTCCTACCATAACTTAAACACGGAAATCTTTCTTCCGTAGGAGGAAACCCCTTGGGAACAGACGCAGCAGGTGCTGCGCCTCTTCCAAGAGACGCAGTGACTGCTGCGCCTCTTCCAAGAGACGCAGTGACTGCTGCGCCTCTTCCCAGGTCCTTTTCTGCGTGTTTTTCGTATCTTTTTTATATCTTTCCGAGATTCACTTCCAAAGACTCTCCGAAACCCTAATTCCTTCACGTGATTAGTATAAATAGGAGCCTTCGCTCCTCATATTTATTACGCGAGTGTCCGCCCTTCTCTTCTCTCTTTGCATTCTAGACCTTTGTTCTTACATTTTGGCGTCTACGTACTTGAACATTCGACCACGTAAGCTCGGATTCTTCTGAGTACCAGCCTCGTTTGCATGACCGACCAATTTGACCAACTCCATAATCAATCAACTTAATTAATCTAATCGTTTTCCTCTTACGAGGGCACTTTCATATTTGCATTATAGTTCGAGTCGAGCATCGCTAATCGATAACTTAGTCCTTCTCGTTTCGTCAAACATGTAAGTCTGAGGGTGTATAATCTCTTTTTTATTATTGTTCTTTACTTTTGTATCATCATTAATGTAAGGTTTATGTCGAAAACACCTCTTAAAACCGATTTCTAAAACCGTGCTTTAAAACCTCTTTTTTGCGGATTTCCAGAAGGCAAACCGTCGAGAAAGGACGCAGCAACTGTTGCGCCTCTTCGAAGGTGCGCAGTTCCTGCTGCGCCTCTTCGTGAGGCTGCCGTAGTTCCTGCTTCCTTTCTTCTTCCTTCGTCATCTGTAATTCGTTCGTCAAAATTTGTCTCGTTTGTTTCCTGCTAATTATTTGACATCATAGCTTATAATCTCACATGAATATTATTTATCATTCATTCGCATGTTTAATTCGTCATTAAATTCGACTTAAATCCCTTATAATCCGATATTTGCGGGTTTTCGTCATTAAATTCAATCCGGGTTGTAGGAATTCGATTTGTTCATATTAGGTTTCTGGAATTCGATCTTTGATATATTTTCCATCTGTTATTCATGATATTCGTCATTAATTTATCATTAATTCATCATGTTTAGTCTATTTTGTTCACCTATGTCACTAATCAATCATTCTTCCATGTAAAAAATTCGTTTGCATCTGTCTCATCCATGTTTATTGCTTTTATGACCATCAATCACATGTAAATAACCTGATAATCACTTCTATTCGAGTATATATTATAAATCGATCATTAAATTAACCCACGAACATTAACGATTTGCAGTTCCGGCTTTACAGCCAGAACTCACCCTTGGAACAGACGCAGCATCTGCTGCGCCTCTTCCAAAGGGCGCAGTCCTGCTGCGCCTGTTCCAGGTTGAGTTCTGTCTCTGAACTCCGTTGTTGCTTGACTTAGTTTAATTAGCTTATGTATTAATGGACTATTATCCGTATTGTCGCCTTAATTTCTGTTCGTTAATTCTTTCTTCTTTCTTTTCCCAAATTATCCGTTTTAAAGGTATTTTCGACATAAATCGCTAATCCCGATGTAACTATTGTAATTTCTTATTATTGTATTTTTATTGCTTGTATTTTGTATCATTTGTATGGTTTCACATGTAATTGAGCATTAAATCCTACTTTGACCCAATTGATTGTTAAGCTGTGTGTCAACCGACTTAGTTAAATTCACATGCTAGGATTAAAACTTGGATGTTTCATTGCATGCATATAATTGACGATATATCGAGTATGAATAATTTCCCTAATCATTAGTAGAGGCCGCTATCGAGGCGGGCGGGATTAGGTGTTCGATCAAAAGAGCTTCCTATTACGTACCCTCACCCCTTACTCCAGATCTCTGTGAACATCCGTGTTCATTGGCATCCACGAGAGTCATTCTAGACATAGAATGCTAAGGGTAACGATTTCTTAGTGTTCATGTCTCTACTTTGTGTCTTGACATGACACGAGGTATTCGAACGGTTACAATTTCCCATAAAAATTGGTGGCGACTCCAACAAATGCAAACGCTTGTTCTCTTCCTCCCAAGCGCCCCCGTGGGCCCCCGCTGTCCACATACAGTAGTTCGTAAAGACCTCTATATGCTTCCTCGGGTCTTCACCTGCCACGCCTCTAAAGAGATTTCTCTCCACCAGATTGATATAGGACGGATGGATGTCAAAAGTATTCCCATCCTCAGTCTGGAGATTGAAACCCTTAGGAACAGATGATGCTTTAGGCTTCGAATGACTTGAAATATTCGGCATCTTTACTAGTTGGTTTACAGAACTGAGATTATCTTCTACTAAAGATTGATCTTCTGTAAATAGGAAATGCTGAAGTTCGGGTTCGAAAGTACTCAAGGCTTCCTTTCGTGATTCTCTTTGCGGACGGAGTCTATGCCCGAAACAGTCTCTCGGCTCGAATCAATCAAACTAACTCCAACCTGTTTGACACAGGCATACACAAAGACCGAAAGAAAATAAATAAGAACTGTCTCAAGGAATAATAATTCCAGATGGATAAAATAAACGAAACAAAAACAGATAGGGCAATTGCCTCCCCGCAACGACGCCAAAATTTGGCGGGCGTCGTATACCTATCAAAAATAACTAACTAAACTAACTAAATAGCTAGGGAAGTCGGTCGATCTCCTCGGGAGGCAAGATATCGGTAAAGAGTCCGTCTATTTGGTCACAAAATGGGGGGTTTGTAAATTGATTTTCTAAACTAAAGGTGTAAAAGAAAGAGAAGCAAAGAAAGAGCAAGAAAGCGTAAAAGGCGAAAGTAGAGATAAACTATCAATAAAGAAGGGACATGTCGGGATTTCGGTTCACTACGATAGTCCGGTGACTCAACTCATGCGAATAGTCTAGATAAATTATTGTGAGACGGATATGGAAAGGTCCTTCCGGTCCACTTTCTATCCTAGATTTCCACTAACTTAACTTTCGTCCTCGACGGGGTAGTCTCTTGTTCATAGCAGTCTATTTAGTCCAATCTTCCGATCCAGGATTAAATTTAACTTGATTAAAAGGTGACTCGAAGCGTGCACTCAACTAAGTCGTAAATACGATTATATTGCCATGGGGACAGAATCTCACAAATAATTCATCATACCTACTCACTACATCGTCACATTTCTACCGTAGATCCCCTAATCCCAACATGAAATGATTTAGCTACTCATGCTATTAATATTATCAAAACTAATAACAATGAAATAACTAACATTAAACATGATGAAATAATAATGAAATTGCATAAATAAAGATTAGGGCAGAAATTAAAAAGGAACGAAACAAGTAATTAAAGCAAATGATTGAAAGATTAGGATTAAAATAGAGTAAGAGATTACAATTGCAAGAATCCGGCGTAAAGAACAACTAAATCCCAAATGAGAAAATCCGAAGCAAAAGTTACAAGAGAGAGGAAAAGCAACGTAGTCTTTTTGCAAATGAAAGATGAATAAAAGATAATCAGATTATTAGATGCCTAATGACCTAATTAATGTACGTTTAAATAGAAAAATGCTAAGTCCAATAACTAAAAACAAGTTATTGCTGGGCTCCTCATCAAAAAGGGTATACAATTGGTAATGGATATGATTGGCTAATGGGAACACATCCTACTCAGAACTGGACAAAAATCGTGTGGAATGAATGGAATGTGCCCAAACACTCTTTCAATTCCTGACTGATAATGCAAGAAGGACTGAATACTAAAGCTAAGCTCTTTGCTTATGGTTGCTCTCAGGATGATATGTGCATTCTATGCGCTGAACAGTCTGAAACCATTGAGCATATATTCACTGAATGCAAATTCAGTTCCCAAGTTTAGAAATGTGTTGAAGAATGGATTGAACGACCTTTTCCCACTGACACTGAGTTACTGAATGCTAATAGAAGTAATATGAAATGGAAAGCTTTACCTCTTGTGCTGACTACTTACAGATATACTGTCTGGTCCCAGCGCAATCATGAGAGAATTCAGCTATATGTACTGAGACCTGTAGTAATAGCACAACGGATGAAGAAGATGATCCAACAGCAAATTCGCAGGCTTATTGATCATAGAGGTGGACAAACTGATTTGGAGATAAGGACTTGTGTAGGATCTGTTGATAGGGACGATGCTTTTTTTGTTTCTATTTCTTTGAAAGTTCTTTGATCCTTATGTAATTGGATAAAGTTTTGAAATATATATATATATATATATATATATATATATATATATATATATATATATATATATAGAATTAGGATCACATTAGTCCACCCTATCTTTTTGAGTCCGTGAGTCCATGATACAATATCACACGTTATACTACACAATATCACACTTACAGTTTCACACGTTATACTAAACAATATCACAATCAAAAAAAAAAAGTTTTTGAAAAAAATTGAAAAAAAAAATTCGTGATATTATTTTGTAATACAATATCACACGTTATACTAAACAATATCACAGCATACATTAAATTTTTTTTTTTTTAAAAAAAAAACTTTTTCGAAAAAAAAAATTTGAAAAAAAAATCGTGATATTATTTTGTAATACAATATCACACGTTATACTAAACAATATCACAGCTTAAAAAAAAAAACAAAAACTTTTTCGGGAAAAAAAAATTTGAAAAAATTTTTTTGAAAAAAAAAAATTCGAAAAAAAAAATTGAAAAAAAAAATTCGTGATATTGTTTTGTATAGTGCGTGATATTGTTTTATGGACTCATGGACTCAAATATATAGGTGGACTCACCGGATCTTGCCTCTATATATATATATATATACTCACATTTCACCAAAAAAAAAACTAAAAACAAGTTCACGGACTAATTAAAGCCCATGGAAGACAAAACCACTCGATCGAGCAGTCAGAAACAGCTCGATCGAGCAGTCTGAAACAGCTCGATCGAGTACTTCTCCAGGCAATCTACTCGATCGAGTAAAAATAGTACTCGAACGAGTAACACCCAATTCCAGCACTGTCGATCGAGTAAAACAAACTACTCGATCGACCAACTCAGCCACAAAAACCACTCGATCGACCAATAAAAGGGCTCGATCGAGTGTTCTTCCTTTGAAACAGCTTCAACTCGTAGCCGACTGCTTTGTAGACCGTTCCTTCACGCATCCCAATGCAAGATCTCGTTCCGAAAAATCCCATCTCCTCAAAATGCATGCAAAGTAGGACGAAAATGGTACGATTCCACTACTTTCACGTTCATTTCTACAAAACGGACAAAACGAACCAAAGTAGCCAATTCGGGTCATAATGCGATATAAACAGTACAAAAGTACATGGAAATACGTGCTAAAATAGGCTAAAAAGACTATACAAAATTCACGTATCAAATCTCCCCAAACTTAACCTTTACTCGTCCTCGAGTAAACTAAAATGCAACTAATGAAACGAAAATGAAAACTCAGAGCTAGCTTAACTTGTCTACTTGAACCAGTTTAATGCAACAAAAATGAACAGTTACAACTATGCAGTCAATACGCAAACGAGTTATAAGTTGTTTAGAAATATAGCCGACCTATCGACCTTGCAAGACCAACAAAATCGGACTCTCACGTGGTCACTCTTCTCTCATGAAGCAAAGGGTGAATAATACATGTGAAAGAGAGAAAGAGAAACAGTCACTTACCTAACTGCGACCTACATAGCATGCATGCAACAAAAATGAAAGAGAATTCAAGTACCAATGCACACACTCCAACCAATAATGTCCGTCACAGCCGAGGGCTTACAAATGATATGGGAATAGTGAGGTTCAGGGTAGAAAGGGCAAAACAAGTTATGGAAGTGTGGAGGTAAAAGCGCCAAGCTAGTTCGTAAACAGGACCATATAAGATCGTCTGAATCTCAACTGACTGAAAAATAAAGTACAAGCGCCCTTCATTTGGCACACAATCACTAATCATATACACTATCTCCTCAAAAATATGGAATAAGAATGGAGGAGTTAGACGGTCACAAACTTCCCTTTTTTACTACCGTCTAAATGAATCAACTGATACAAAACAAATATTATTTTCAACTTTTTTTTTTTTAATTTTTCTGACATACGTGAATCATACATTTTTTTTCTTTTCTTCTTCACGTTTTTTCCTTCCCCTTTTTTTTCTTCTTTTCAATTCTTTTTTTTTTCTATTATCCTTCCTTTATTTACACCAACTCCAATCAAAATGATACGGGCCAAACTGCAGGCGGAAAATCATACCACAAAAGACATACTAAACTACCTTGACTAGGCAGGCTCAGTTTGGGTTGTAGCTAATGGGTCATAAAGGCAAGTTTTGGCTTAAGTGGAGCTAAATGGGTGAAAAATATAAGAAAAGGGGAAAATTTGCAAGCACCTCCCTGCATGTGACACCGACCACAAACCCGAATGTGTACATTCGACAAGAAATCGAATGTCATAAAAGTGCAAAAATGATGGACATGCTATGCAAGGAGTACTACTCTCAATTCCTAATGAACTGGTCATGAATGTCACCAGTTATGGGCTCTAAATCTCAGAAATTGTAAAGTAGGTTGCCAATTTATCAGGTCAAGTCTAAACAGTCAGCTATATTTGAACAAAAACTCGTAGACTATGCGTATGACAAAGCTAATAACTGTCAATGAAAGTGCAAGGCTCAATTAAAATGACAAGTTATAGTGCAATATTATCAAGGAAATCAACCGTTCTGACTCAACCTATATGCAAAAATAAACGTGAATATTTTTTTGAAGTTTTTAATTTTTCGGTTTTTTTTATTTAAATTTTATGAAATGAATAAACAATGCAAGCTGAAAATATAAACGTGAATGCAAAACAAATGCAAATGCAGACTCAAAAGGATGCAATACCCTCCCCAAACCAAAACGGACAACGCCCTCGTTGTCCTCCAGCATACACCAGTAGATATAGACAAGGGAACGGGAATATACAACCAATAAAGAATAAAAAACAATAAAATGAAAAGGAGACAAAAGAAATAAAAAAGCGATAATAAACATACAAAACACGTACTTCTCCAAACCAGCCTGAAAACTGGGGAAGTGAGTAGACCAGCAGCTACTCGTCAGCCTCCTCCGTCACGTCCTCCACCGTCACGGTGTAGTCCGGATCCACCTCCTGCTCTCCCCTCCTCCTCTGCTCAGCTCGAGCTCTCTCCGCTGCTGCCGCCAGGTCCTCGTCGTCCTCCTCCTCCTCACTAGCAGGCTCCGGGTACCCCTCAGCTAGGTACCGGTAAAAGGAAGGGTGTGGCCAACCCTCTGGGATCGGACGGTGTCGCCGCATGTGATACTCGTATAGAGGGAACAAAGTCAAAGTTATGTCCCTCTCCATACGAGCATGTCTCTCTGCAATCTCGATCAACAAACCATTACGGTGCCCTTGGTCCATGACCGAGGATGCCTCAAAGGTTGGAGGAGGTACAAAATTAGACGGTAGGACCGGCTGTGTCTGTGTCTGGTCAGTAGGCGCGGGAGTAGGAGTAGGAGTAGGGATCGGGGTAGGTGTGGCCGTGGAAGTCTGGCCACCCGTGGAAGGTGCGAATCCCTCTTCGGTCTCAAGTCTACGCCGCTTCTTAGCAGCGGGTAAGGTAGTAGGTGGTCTGGTCGGTAGGTGGTACTCGGGTAGAGGTGGTGGTCGGGCGCCCTGATACCCGTCGTTGTGAGCATCATAAATAAAATTTATATTTCCTATTAAAACTAACCTAGGCTAGTGGTAACAGGGTCGAACCACAAGGAGGCGAATGTAATTAAAAGTTGTCTAAATTTAGTCTAAGGTAACAAGTGTGGGGGTTGATTTGATTTGGTCTATAGCTAAAGGCAGTAAAAGACAATAAACTAAATAAACGGATAAAACAGATAATAAAAGAGGGTGCAAGGATGATCGGTTCACTATAGTTTCGGCGGCAGCAAACTAAGTCGGTCTAAATAAAACACATGAGGCGGGAAAACAAGAGGTCCTCTCGGTCCACTCTTAACAGATAACATCTTTCGATCTCGCTATAAGTCCCTAATATCACTAATATTGACTCTTGTCCTGAAAAGTGACTAATAGTCTAAACTTTACCTATCTTTCGATCTCAGCGTAGTTTAGTCATTTTAATTGGTGATCTAACAACTGTCCCTATCTCTCGATCTAGTGGGTCAGTCAAATCTTAAACATTCAACTAGTCGTGTGCACTCGATTCGTCGAATAAAGAATTAAAACAATTAAAACGAAGGCAACACCTCACGTAGTCAGTCGATCGACAAAGTACGGCAGTCGATCGACTGACACGCGATTTCAGTCCAAATTAATTCTACGCCGCCTAATCTATAGTTCCCCTACATCCTAGCACGATTAAATTAGCTACTCATACTAGGGATGATAACAACAATGAAATTAACGAAATTAACTACTGAATTCATGATTAAAACAACGGAACAAAAGGCTAGCATAAAACGATAATTATGGTTCCGTGGAACTAACTAACAGTTCTATATCTATGAATGCAAAATAAAGTAATAAATTGGAATGAGAAGAATACCAAAATCGCAGAAGAATTGTAACGGAATGATTGAAAGTACGAACGAAAATCCAATGCGAAATAATATCCCGAACCCTAATTATTTGATAAACTAAAACTGAATGTAAAACTTGATAAAAGCTAGATAGCTATTCTGATGTTCTAGGTTACGTTATATAGAAAATATGCGTAACACTTATTATCAAAACCTCAATACCATGGGTTTCAAGTTTCCCAATCTTTTAATTCTCGGCTGAAGTAGCGTCTTGGTCGATCGACTGCTGGGACCGGTCGATCGACTGGGATGCAGCGTACAGTAGCTTCTGGATCCCTTGGGTTGGTCGATCGACTAAGGGTACTGGTCGATCGACTGCTTTAGCTGGTAATTGACTTCTATAGTCTCGTGGATTTGTCTTTTGGGCCTTGAAATGCGCACCAAGCTCGTTCCTTAAGTGAATACTTCACGTCAAATGCAATGCAGGATACTCGGGGACGGATTTAGCTCAATTTCCGTTGAATTCTTCACATTCCTGCAATAATGTACAAAAACACGAAAGTAGACGGAAATAGGGGAAATGGTAGCTTAAACTACACAAATGAGCTTTGAAATGCGTTTAAAATGAGGTATAAAACATCATATAAATGACACGCATCAAACTTCCCCAAACCAAACCCTTGCTTGTCCCCAAGCAAGAACTAGACTCGATCTAATGACCTAATGGAACGAGTTCAATCTCAGAGCGAATTACAACATGTAAAGCCTAAACCATTTTAATGCAATAACCAACAATCAATTAGCAATTATGAATCATGCAACCGAGTTATGAAGTCGTTAAGAAATGCTGAACCGTCAACTATAGAGACTTATCAAGTCGGACTCTCACGGGTCGCTCGAATCACTCATAAGCACAGGTGAATATATAAGAGGATAGAAAGAATTTATTTTGTAAAGACTCTCACCTAACTACGACCTATAAGAACATGCCTGCAATATAATATGAAAGTAATCTCTATGACCGTACATATGCATTCCAACCAACAAAAGACCATGACACGTGCCGAGGTATATATGTGGATATGTGAGGTATGGGTAAGAAGAGGCAAAACATTTATGGAAAAGTGGGGGTACAGGTGATCAAGCTAGTACCAAAACGGAACCATATGGCAACATCCAACTTCTTGCTCATAAACAATCGAAACGGTGCTATAGCAAGCACAAAACTCACAATCTCCAGTATAAAAGTAATCAAGTAACTCCCCATAAGATACTAATGCAACATGGGAGCAAAAATCGCCATAAGATAAGGATTTTGAATTATGCGAATTGATTTCCTTCGAACCCAAATCGATCGACCGATGTAGTGGTCGATCGACCGCTTTGAACAAGATCTGAGAACTCTTTTTTTTTGTTTTTTTTCGAATCATTTCATTTTTTTTTCTTTTCTTTTCAACTTCTTTCTTTCCTTCCTTTCATCTTCCCAACAAAATCTCAATAAGAGCAAATGCTACCAAAAACTAAGTAACAATCCCAAGAACATAAACTACTAGCTTGACAAGGGCAGGCTAAATGTAGGATGTAGTAATGGGACAAAAAGGCTATTTTTGGCAGAGTGAAGCTTATGGGCAAAACGAATAAAGGGAAACCTCTACCACATGTGTCAACAAACCACAAACCGAATGCACACAGGTATTAAGCAGATTAAGTTCATATTTATGCACATTTATGTAACATGTCTCATAAGGAGTACTACTCATATCCTAGATAAACTGGTCATGGATGTCAACAGTTATAGGCTCTAAACCTTAGAAAATATGATATAGCTTGCCAAAATTCTAAGTCAAGTCTCAAGTTCAGCAAATAATTAACGAAAACTCGTGGATATGCACTTATACGATTCTACTAATAACATGTTAATTAGCACGGCTTAGGCATAAAACAGATGCAAATGCAATGTCAACATTGAAATACTACCGTTCCGACTCGACCTATATGCTAAAATAAACGTGCATTTTTTTGAATTTTATGAAAGTTTTCAATTTTTTTGGAATTTTTGTATATATGAGAAATGAAAAAAAAAACAATGCAAAACAAAAATGTAAACGTGAATGCAAGCAAATGATATGCGACGCAAAACCCTTCCCCAAACCAAATCGCACAATGTCCCCATTGTGCAAAATCATGTAATGAAGAAAAATGGAAAACGGGAATTTGCGAGAAAAATAAGTAAATAAGACATGAACTGAAAATTGGGAACTCACAAGACTTTAAGCGCAGCAAAAGGAAACCTCCCCAAACCAGCGTAAGCTACGAGGTTTCAGTAGCTAGCAGTGCTACCAATAAGTACCTGAAAGACAAACAAAACCCACACATAAAATCGAGAAGATAATAATGAAGCGGTAATTATGTGCACAAGGTCAGAAAAATAGAAGAAATAAATAATTTGACGGAAGAGAACAGGAACAGAAGGTCCTGGAAGTCGTGCCTCAGTCGATCGACCAGGGTAATCAGTCGATCGACTGGGGATACTGCTGTAACCTTCTGATTTCTTCGTATTTGCTCAATAACTTGAGCTAATGAGATCTAAAAACCTGCAAGTACACAATAATACGCGCCCAAAATTGCGCAAAACCCAAAGTAAAGTCTAAAGTGCTTAAAAATCTTAAACAAAATAATTAAATGCGAAGTCTCGCACACACAAAAGCAATAAAAAGTGTTTAAAAGCAATAAAATGAAAGTTTTTTTATCAAGAATTCGATCAACTAGTAGTTGATCAAGAACGCCCACGGTATGGCCCATTTCATCGGCTTCTGGCTACAAGAGGTAGCCTCAATAGTGCTCATCTTTTCAGCGGCACTCTTCTCAACTTCAACATCCGTAGAGCTCAACGGATCAACAGCTTCGTCATCTCCCCAATCAATGATCTCTTCCGGCTCATCAAGGTCCAAGTCGGACTGTCTCACTCTGGCTGGCTCATCTTCAAGCTCCTCATCAGTGCCATAACTCAGGCATCCAAGACCGCCTCTCGAAACGATTTGCTCCTTCACAGCTGGAGCAACCCGCGGCTCTTCCTTCCCCAAACCAGCTCCTGCAATGTCTAAAACAACAGAATCTTCCTCCTTCTTGCTCCCAGTCCGGGGCGGAGGTGTTACAACAGGAATAGGAGTAGAGACAGGCATGTCAGGAAGCACAAAGTATGATTTCTTTTCAGAAACCGTATTATAGGTAACAGGCCACATGGGGTCTTTCTTCCTAGCTGTCTGGGCGAAGACAATAGAATGCTTCCCCACTTTGAAGGTCAGGGTCCCAGAACCAACATCAATGACTGCACCAGCAGTGTGCAGAAATGACCTACCTAGAATGATAGGTATGTGGGCATCCTCAGGCATATCTAGGACCACAAAGTTTACAGGGAAGAAAAACTTCCCTATTTGCACAGGGATGTCTTCTAGGACTCCTATAGGCTAGACCGCAGATCGGTCAGCCATCTGAACGGTCATGTCGTAACTGCAAACCTATTCAATTTTAACTTTCTAGCAAGACTCAAGGGCATGACGCTAATACTAGCTCCTAGGTCACATAATGCCTTCTCGATAGAGAAGGTACCTATATTACAAGGAACGGAAAAGCTACCTGGGTCCTCTAGCTTATGGGGTGCAGTGTGAGTCAAATAAGAACATGACTCTTTACTGAGTGCGACAGTATGCACTGTTTCAAGTGACCTCTTTTTAGAAAGCAATTGCTTCATAAACTTCATATAAGCAGGCACTTGATTCACTAATTCAAGGAAGGGTACTTGTACGTTAAGACTACGAACAACATTTTCAAATTTATTGAAAGATACCTGTTCCTTTGTCGGCACTAGTCTCTCTGGATAAGGGGCTGAAAGAAGTAACTTAGCCCTCTCCTCTAAATCTCGCATGCCGGCATCTGTGGACTTAGGCTGGAAGTCCACTACCTTCTTCTTATTGAAGCTTGACCCCTCTTCAGACCGTCTCAAATATGAACCATTGATTGACATTGGGTCGTACTTCGGAATCGGGACGGACCCATCGGTACTCGGGTCTTGCCCCAATACTTTCGGAGTTCTCGTACCCCGAAATAAGTGGTCTCTCAAATTATTGGGCATTGGAGGACGAAATTGCTCAATATCAGCAGCGGCCTCTGTCGATCGACCACCTTGCTCAGTCGATCGACTGAGGTCTACAGTTCCAGAAGCTCCTGTAACTCGCACTTCAGTCGATCGACCGGGTACATCAGTCGATCGACTGATATACCTGGTAAACGCCTTTTTCCTGCTATTGTTCGTTACAGCTTTGTTGTGACTCGGTTTCGCCTCATTCTTTTCAGCAGCGTCCTCGGCCATGGTAGGTCCCTCCAGGGTAGACCCACTCCTCAAAGTAATGGCATTTAGGGTCTCTTTCTGGTCAGTTTGAGTCGGTAAGTGTCCCGAAGCTCGAGTGGTACTCTTGCTAGCCAATTGAGCAATTTGGCTCTCTAAAAGTTTCATTCTGGCCTCTCTAGCTTGGGACTCCTTTTGCAACATATTCTTCAGCTCAGTAAAGTCAGAATTCTGAGATTGTTGCTGCTGCGGCACATAGGGAGGTTTTTGATATTGTTGTTGCTTATGATGAGGAGGCACATAGGCTTGCTGCTGCTGCGGAGGTGGAGTTGGATTTAGGACATTCTGGCTACTCTACCTCAAGTTGGGATGAACATTAGGCTCATAGTAGGTGTTTGTCTGCCTATAATGTTGAAAGGCAGCACAAGACTCAAAGGGACTAGGACAATTTTCTGAAACATGTCCCTCAGCTCCACACCTTCTGCGGACGAAAGGACCGTCTGACACAACATTTACTTGATAAATACCTCCTTTTGAAGCTCCTCCCAGTTCATACTTGTCAAATCTCGCAGTGAGAGCTTCAAGTGCAGCTACAGAAGGAGATTGAACACTCCTCCTTTGATTCCCCCTGGAATTTCCATACTCAGCTTTATGGGTGGCTAAGTCATCAATGATCTTCCACCCCTTAGTCTCTCCCATATTCTCAAAGAATCGGCCATTGGTCTGACATCCAAAATAGCCCTCTGATCGTCATACAGCCCGTTATAGAACTGATTGCACAAGCTCCATTTTTCAAACCCATGGTGCGGTATGGTTCGCACCAGCTTCTTGAAACGGACCCATGCTTCATGAAAATTCTTATCCGGCCCTTGTTTAAAGCTCGTGATCTGAGCTCTAATGGAATTAGTCTTCGAGGTAGAGAAGTACTTCTTGTAAAATGCCAGGGCTAAGGAATTCCAATCGGTGATCCCATGAGCAGCTCGATCCAGATCTCTGTACCACTCCCTTGCAGCATCACGAAGTGAGAATATAAACATAGTCTCCTTTATCTGGTCCTGGGTCACACCGGTCGGTGGGGGTATAGAAAGCGATAATCGATAAATATCTCCATATGCTTGGCTGCATCTTCATTTGCGCTCCCCGAATCGTTCCTTTCAACTAAGTTGATATAGGAAGGCTTCGGTTCAATTTCCTATCGCTCCAGGTAATTCGAACCCCTTGTAAAGATTTTCAGCTGTCGGTTCAGAATGACTTGCTATAGTTGCTTCTTCAGCCATGACTGGAACTTCTGGAGAAGTGACTGTCTCAGCTGAAGAAGTAGAAGCAGGAGATGTTGGTGGATCTTCTTCGAACAGAGCGTTCTCGTAGTAACTTGACAGAGTACTCAGCTCTTCCTCTGTCGGCAACACCCTTGATGATCGTCTCAACTCGCGCAAGGATTTCTCAATCTCAGGATTGAACGGTACTAGTTCACCACCACCGTGACTGCGCATAAGAAGAAACTACAAAAAGAATATAAGAAAAGTTTAAGGAACGGATGTCCCTTAAACTAGGAAAGACTAAATAAAAACAACTAAAAATTAGAACAATTGCCTCCCCGGCAATGGCGCCAAAATTTGATACCCGTCGTTGTGAGCACCAAAAATAAAATTTATATTTCCTATTATAACTAACCTAGGCTAGTGGTAACAGGGTCGAACCACAAGGAGGCGAATGTAATTAAAAGTTCTCTAAATTTAGTCTAAGGTAACAAGTGTGGGGGTTGATTTGATTTGGTCTATAGCTAAAGGCAGTAAAAGACAATAAACTAAATAAACGGATTAAACAGATAATAAAAGAGGGTGCAAGGATGATCAGTTAACTATAGTTTCGGCGGCAGCAAACTAAGTCGGTCTAAATCAAACACATGAGGCGGGAAAACAAGAGGTCCTCTCGGTCCACTCTTAACAGATAACATCTTTCGATCTCGCTATAAGTCCCTAATATCACTAATACCGACTCTCGTCCTGAAAAGTGACTAATAGTCTAAACTTTACCTATCTTTCGATCTCAGCATAGTTTAGTCATTTTAATTGGTGATCTAACAGCTGTCCCTATCTCTCTATCTAGTGGGTCAGTCAAATCTTAAACATTCAACTAGTCGTGTGCACTCGATTCGTCGAATAAAGAATTAAAACAATTAAAACGAAGGCAACACCTCACGTGGTCAGTCGATCGACCAAGTACGGCAGTCGATCGACTGACACGCGATTTCAGTCCAAATTAATTCTACGCCGCCTAATCTATAGTTCCCCTACATCCTAGCACGATTAAATTAGCTACTCATACTAGGGATGATAACAACAATGAAATTAACGAAATTTACTACTGAATTCATGATTAAAACAACGGAACAAAAGGCTAGCATAAAACGATAATTATGGTTCCGGGGAACTAACTAACAGTTCTATATCTATGAATGCAAAATAAAGTAATAAATTGGAATGAGAAGAATACCAAAATCGCAGAAGAATTGTAACGGAATGATTGAAAGTACAAACGAAAATCCAATGCGAAATAATATCCCGAACCCTAATTATTTGATAAACTAAAACTGAATGTAAAACTTGATTAAAGCTAGATAGCTATTCTGATGTTCTAGGTTACGTTATATAGAAAATATGCGTAATACTTATTATCAAAACCTAAATACCATGGGCTTCAAGTTTCCTAATCTTTTAATTCTCGTCTGAAGTAGCGTCTTGGTCGATCGACTGCTGGGACCGGTCGATCGACTGGGATGCAGCGTACAGTAGCTTCTGGATCCCGTGGGTTGGTCGATCGACTAAGGGTACTGGTCGATCGACTGCTTTAGCTGGTACTTGACTTCTGTAGTCTCGTGGATTTGTCTTTTGGGCCTTGAAATGCGCACCAAGCTCGTTCCTTAAGTGAATACTTCACGTCAAATGCAGGATACTCGGGGACGGATTTAGCTCAATTTCCGTTGAATTCTTCACATTCCTGCAATAATGTACAAAAACACGAAAGTAGACGGAAATAGGGGAAATGGTAGCTTAAACTACACAAATGAGCTCTGAAATGCGTGTAAAATGAGGTATAAAACATCATATAAATGACACGCATCACGCGCCGTGCAACAGTAGGCAAATGGGCTAGACGAGGGAGAGTGGTGCAAGGTAGGTCTACGGACAAAGAACCATCTATATTCCAGGTCCGGTAGTCAGAAGTCAGCCAGGTCTGAGAGTGTATAGACGCTGGGCTCAGATACCTATCTCCCTCAATGTACGGTAGGTCACGAGGCAAGGCCTGGAGGAGAGAGCGGGCAAGAATGGTGGCTATGCCACCGCCGACGATAGTGCCCGTGATCTTCTCTCCCTGATCCTGGAAGTACTGGGCGGTCAAGTATGCGATGTTGAGGGTAAAGGGACCCCCACAGTCGATGTTCAGGTAACCGCCTAAAATGGAGAGCTCGTTGTTGTTGATGTTGTTTGGCTCTCTTCGGCCAAAAATAGTACTCCACATCAGTCTAAGGAAGAAACGGGCAGGAGGAAGGTGGACCTAAGCGATCTTTCGCTCGGGAAAGGTGGTATGGGCCAAGGTCCGCCAAAGCTGACGGATGACCTTCCAAGGGGCAACAGTGGCGCCCGTAAAGGAAAGTCCAAGTCGAGTACCAAACTCCTCCAATGTCATCGAAAAAGTCCGGTTGAACAACCGGAAGGACACAGAAAGACTAGTGGGGGTAGCATCGTGTGCCTCGAAGGAGAAGGTGAAGGAGCTGAAGAACTCGAGTCTCAGCTCCCGAAAGGTATGGCCATTCATAGTGATCAGTCAAGCCATCCCCGTGCCCCATAAAAGCTCACAAACTGGCTCATAGAAACCGAGCCTCTCAAGGGACGTACGGCAAATGAAACGTGTAGGGAGAAACTCGCAGTCAACTAAGTTATAAAATCTAGTACAATGTACACCATTAACAAAAATTACCTGCGGGTACTCAGAGTGGGAGTCAAGAGTGTCGTCCACTCGAATCGTGACCGTGCCAGCAGAGACGCTACGAGCAGGTGTAGCACGACCACGACCGCAACCCCGGCCTCTAGAACCTGAAGTAGAAGACCGTCCAGTGACGGTACAAGCTACAAGGGCCGCTCTGAAGGCGGTTGCGGCTGCAGGTGAAAGTGAAGCAGCAACAGTGGACGCAGCAGAGACCGCCACTGAGGAAGAAAGGCTAGCAGCAGTGCTTACAGCTGTGGCTGAAATGGAGCTAGCAGTAGTGCTAGCAGCTATGGCTGAAACGGAGCTAGCAGCACTAAAAACGGTACCAGCAGCAGAAACTAGGAACACAGGGGCTACGGTACTAACGGAAGTGGAGGCGGTGGTGACAGCAGGGACCACCACCTCAGACAAGGACGGACTGGCAGCGGAGCTCGTAGAAGGCATATAGCTAGAATCTATCCTAGTCAAATAGGGCAGGGAAAACTGATAATAAAACAGCATGAAAACAGCAGGGAATTTCCCTAAACAGTCAAAATTTTCGACTGGCAGCCCTAATTCCCGAACTTTTCGTCAATAAATCGAATGAAGCAGGTAATCGGCGATAGGGTAAGGGTAGTAGATGACAAATGCAGCAAATTAAGCAAAAATTGAAGCAAATTAGGCATATGGCAGCAGGAAAAACCCAATTCACAGTCGAAAATTTCGATTGACAAGAACCCTAATCGCAAATTTCCCATAAAATTCGAAGTAAACATGTGAAAATCAATGAGGTAAGGGAATTAATCATCAAGTAAGGCAAAATATGCATTGAATCACAATAATAGTCGAAAAATTCGACCCAAAATGAATTTCGAAACCCTAATTCCTAATTTACTTCAAGAAAAGGCAAAATTAATGAAATTGAAATGCAAAGAAGTATTGGAATTACTTACTTGATGATGAGGAAACTACAAATTGAGCAATTAATCGACAAAACAAGCAACAATGGCAATTTTTGATCGAAAAATCGCAAACCTAATTCCTCTAATTGACCGTGTAAAACAGCAAGTATCATAAGGAAAGCAGAGGGAATCGGACGATTAAATAGCAATGAATAAAATATAGGTGGTGGATTTGGTATAAGGGCAATAAAAATGGAGATATTGGAGATTTTGGTCGCAAATAAGGTGAAGGGAGGACGAAATAATGAAAGAGGAAAGGAAGTAATAAGAAAAAGAAGGAAGTTAAAGAGACTCCCTGCGTGTCCTTTGCAAAATCACTCGATCGAGTGATTTAAAACCACTCGATCGAGAGTTCCTGTATATATTTCACTCGATCGAGTAAAAATTTACTCGATCGAGTACTCCCCTTTTCAGGTTTTGTCCATCGAGCAATAAGAAACCATTCGATAGATCAACTTTCACTCGATCGAGTACAAAAAGTACTCGATCGAGCTCTTTTCCTCGTGTAAGCCTTTGAATTTGCGTTTAATTCTCCAAACCTGCATAAAAACACTCGCAAAAGTATCCCAAAATACCAAATATAAATAGTAACAGTCTATAGTCTTCTAAACTACGCTAAAAGTGTCTAAATTCTAATTGTCCTAATTAAACGCAATAAAAAAATCCAACGGAAATTAAAAATTGTTTTTACAATTTGTCACACGGGGCATTTCCCCGCTCACTTCTCAAAGCAATTCAGCAGCCCCTCGGAGGGCTCCTGATTGGAGGACGTCACCTCAGCAACATTAACCGCCCTCTTCATTCTCCACGAGCTTGTATTTGAATCATTAGGAGGAGAATAGTTGACGTCCACATACGCGCAAACTTTCCTCGTCCTTACTCCTTTCTTACCAGCTTTATCGTCATCACTCCCACTTTGACTAACATTAATTGCACAATAATCATTGACAACTCCTTCAATATTTTCATCTGTACCTGCAGCAAGGAAAACAGACGAATTTTCCTCCTTTTTGCTCTCAATCTGAGGCGGAGGGGTCATGATAGCAGCACAATATTCCAAATCTTCATTTGGAGTGTCAATAGGAGGATCAGTAGAAGAGAGGGCATTGCAAGGCTGAGCTTGCATGGGAGCCCTTCGGAACTTAGACTGATGGAAAATCGATTCCTCGTCCCCAACCTGAAAAGTCAATGTCTTGCCCCCGACGTCTATCACTGCACGGGCAGTGAATAAAAATGGCCTCCCTAAAATGATAGAGGTATGTGTGTCCTCGGGGATGTCAAGTACAACGAAGTCAATGGGAATAAAGAATCTCCCGATCTTAACAGGTATGTCTTCTATGACACCTAACGGCTGTGATATACTATGGTCGACCATCTGAACAGTCATATTTGTGCAATTAAACTTGGTCAAACTAAGTCTCTTAGCAAGAGACAGCGGTAAGACACTCACGCTAGCGCCAAGATCGCATAACGCGTTATCAATTAAGTGGGTACCAATGTGACACGGAATTGAGAAACTACTGATACGTGCATTTTATATAGTCCTTTTAGGCCTTTCTATGCACGTATTTCTATGCTATTATCGTAGTTTATGCAACGAAATGCCCCGAATATGCTACTTTGGTTTGTTTTGTCTTATTTGCAGGAATGAACCAGAAAATAGTGAAATCAAGCCTTTTACTGTCCGTTTAGCATGCATTTGGAGGAATAGTGAATTTGGAGCGGGAATGTAGCTATTTTGAGATGCGCAAAGAAGAAAGATAGCTAGGCGAGCAAAGGAAGAACTTCAAATTGCTAGTGCCTTATTTGAAGAGTCATATCTTGAGTTATACAACAGATATTCAGGTAATTCCAATTGGAGAAGGAATCTTGTCCTCTTAGAGTTCCAACGCCACCGGAATCACCCTGTTTGCCCAAGTAACGAAGAAATGGCAGCCGTTTGAAGTTGAGTGCGCAAAGCAGGAAATTGTGCGCTGGAAAGTCACTCGATCGAGTACAATTATGTTCGATCGAGTCCTTTTTCTACTCGATCGAGTAGTTGCATTTTAGGATTTACTCGATCGAGTATATTTTCTATTTGATCGAGTGGTTTGAGCTTTATTTTACTAGATCGAGTTGTTTTAAACTACTCGATCGAGTGGTTTCTCTTATGGGCTCGGGCTTTTAGCTTTAATCCGTCATTAGGTTAAATAAAATCCTAATTTTCTTGTAAATAGGAAGGGGAGACGTCATTTGTAACTCTACACACATCACACGTTACTTTTTCCTCTGGTTACTGTTGAATACTATTTCCTTTCCTATTTTCCGGATCCTTTTCTCCTGTAACTTTCTTCCTTTCCCTTTTTTCTTTAATTTAATTAATGCTTATTGTTTTTCTTCCCTTTATTCTTGTTCTTTTTTTATTTATGTCTATCTAATTCTCTCTACTAGGATTAGGTGATTCAATGGACTAATGTTAAATTTCTAATTAGGTTTATAGGTTGTCGTTGTTGTTTTAGTCTATGTTGTTAATCGCTGCTATAATTGTATCCTGCTAGTTGAATCGATGCAATTAGCCTTTTAATTTTGTTAAGCCTTGACCTAGACCGAAAGGTTGGAAGGGGTGAGACCCGCAGTGGACAATAGAATGCTTTAGTGAGGGCGAAAGTTAAGCTAATGGCATTTTAGGGCGAATTGAGACCGAAAGGAGATATTCATTGCCCCTTAGACTGACACATCGACTGATCTGTGACCTTAACTGCGATTGACTGACGTTCATTGATGACCCTAAATCCTAGTCCTCTCCCCCTTGCTTGTTAATTCCTCTCATTTTTATTTCTCTTGCTTTATCTTATTTAGTTTAGTCAAACAACTCAAAACCCCCAACTTGTCACATAGACAAACCGAATAGACAAGTAGATAGTGACCGCCTCCCTGTGGAGATCGACCCTACTTACCGCTGACTTATGTTAGTAATAGCTAGGTATTTATTTTTTGTACATAACGACCGTATCAAATTTTGGCGCCGTTGCCAGAGAAGCAACTATTTATTTACTTGTTTTATTTTGTCTGTTTTTAGCCTCAAGGAATTTATTCCTTGAGGCAGTTCTTATCTTTTTCCTTGAGTGCTGTTTTGATAGGACCTACAGGTCCTACCTAGACAGTTCTAGGTGAAAGATCATCAAAGGGAAGGCTTAAGTACCTTTGACCCGTCACCTATGTTCCATTATATGGCGCAGCAGGTGATCTACTGCGGGAGATGTGGTGCTGCTGAGCACAATGCAGCCTTTTGCATGGCAGAAAATGACGAGGTCTATGAATTCAGGCTGCGTGGACGAGATAGCCATTCCTCTGTAGTTGTGCCGCCACATCTACCCTATCAGCGAGGCTATCACAAGCCTCCTTTTGTCTGGCCACCGCAACAACAAACCCTTCCTCCCATTGAAGAGAATAAAAGGCTGCCGAGCTGAAGTCTGTGCTAAAAGCACTTATGCTTCGAATGCAAGAAAGCGATAAATCTAAGGAAGCTCACCTCAAGCTACTTGAATCTCAAGTAGCTCAATTAGCTGCCGAGTTGGATTATAGCGACTCAGAGACGGAATATGCTATTTTTCCTGTCACTAGTCTTTCCCATGAAAGGCCCGAGTTGTCTAGTGATGATGAAGACATTTATGACTCGGTATTTGAAGGTGATAATGAAGATGAAGCTTTTCTCAAGCACTTCACCACGGTCCAGCCTAACCCACTTGATCGAACAGTCCACATTGCTCGATCGAGTAAATTCTATGATGAGGAAGTCGATCGAGTAGATTTAACCACTCGATCGAATGGTTTGTGTGAAGAAAGCTCTCGATCGAGTAACAATTCTACTCGAACGACTGAATTGGCCAGTGAGAGCATTGATTCGTCATGTGGGTTCATTTTAGATGACGATTTTGATGATGATAATGTTGGGGTTGGTGTCCTTAACAGTTAGTGCAAGGACTTATAAACCTCTAAAAGGATCAAAGGGCATACTTTGGTATTATTATCAGTTGATCCACGTTTATCAATAACGGTTGGCTTGCTAGATAAGTTTGACGTTATTGTCATACAGATGGCGGTGATCAACTGGTCCCTAAAAGTCACACCTATAGGATACGTTCGAGAGATGTGACAAGATGAAAATACTTGTCATGTAGATGCAAAATTGACTAACCAGTTAGTCCGAGTTATTTGACTAAGTAATTAGTCAAATATGTGATGTTGAGATATTATATTTAATACGGATTAAATATCATGGGCTAAGGCGAATTAACCAGTTAATTCGTAAAATTAAATATACGTGATTTATATTTAATTAAATGTATATTAAAATAAATTATACAATACTGTTTTTTTTTTGTCGGACACGTATTAATAATTCAGCTAACCCGTATTATTAGCCGATGCCTTAATTTCCGATAACCGATAACAGTTTATAATATAAACCCGTCATATACATTTTAGCGATTTTGCGAACCAGACCATGAGCCAAGACTAAAAGGAAGTGGAAGCCCACTTCCCTAGGTAGCCCATGGCCGGCCGAGTGAGAGGGAACAAAAGGGAGGGTTTCTCCTCCCTTCTAACCTAATCAAAACATTTGTAAAAAAACTAGGGTTTCGAGAGAGCAATTTTCTCTGTAGAAACCGAGATCTCACATCTCAAGCAAAACACACATCAGTTCTCCCTATATTGCAAGGCAATCGGAGAACACTGTTCTAGCACAAGGGCATATCTCGGACAAGGTCTTGGGTGCAACAATTAGGAGGAATCTCATTTGATTTACTTTCTTTACGCCGCACTATAAGGACCCGAGGTTGATTCTAATTCCTTATCGTTTCCATATTGTTTTTATCGTTTTATGACTATGAATTGCATGTATAAATTTACGTTATAGTCCTGCAATTAAAGGGTAGTATACGGATATTAACCCACAAGTGGTATCAGAGCGAGGCCACGTAAATTTTTCTATGTGTTTTTCATAAAACGATTTTGAAACGGTTGTTTTTGTCTCAAAAACCGTGCGGCATCAACCAATTTTTCTCACGGCAGAATTTTTTTTTATTTGGTTGTTGCGTTTTTGAAACCGTGTCATGTCTATACACGGTTCACAAGTTTAGTCGATCGAGCACCTCCTGATTAGTATACCTCTCGATCGACTTGCAGTTTAGTCGATCGAGCACCTCCTGATTAGTATACCTCTCGATCGACTTGCAGTTCAGTCGATCGAGCCCTCCTGTCCCTCGATCGAGCACTCGTGTCCCTGGATCGAGGGATTTCGTCTTTAACAGCTTTGAAAATTTGTTTCTTTTGATTTAAATTTTCTTTTGGCTTCAATATGTACTTTATCCGGATATAGTACACTCGCTATGATTGTGAAACGGTTCACACACGTACCATTAAGTTATTTTAAATTATATTTAAAGTAACGGATTATAATAGATTAAAATTAAATGATAGAAGCGGTTTTATCACACGAATTTTAATCATTAAAAGGTGGTTTGGATAAATTTAACATAATTACGGAATTATGTCACGAATGAATTTGTTTTTAGTTGATGCATTTTTATTTATCGTTAATTTATGAATGCCGTGAATGCCTTTTTAATTACGTATTTAATTATTACAAGCGGTTGTAACTTAGTGTGGCCTTAGTAGAACGTGTTACCGTAATGATGGAACACGGTCTTGGTTGTATTTTGAGATCTTGTATCTCCGTTTTGGATTTTTCACTTGTAATTACAGTTTTAATTAGAATGTAAATAGGTTTATATTTTGTAATTTTAATTGTAATTTTTGAGAAGACCAAAGATGGAGACCGGATGCTCACTCCCGCTACTTGGATCAAGATGGAACATCAAGACAAGCTTTTCGGGTCCAACGGTGGATTCCAAAGTTGTATTATGTTCTTATACTAGGATAGGCCACACTAGGAAAATTTTATTTACGTTTTTGCATTCCTTTATTTATTTTTCGCAACGATAATTTGCATCATATTCCGCCTAAAAACCAAACCACCTAATTATTGCATGAAAAACCGACACATATAGAGGTCACGAGTTAGTTTTCATTGACATTCTCTTGTCACACGTTTTAAGCCATCATCCAAATAAATTCATTCACGACAGACGCTAGTTATTCGTTCACTTAAAATGAATTATAATTTTGATTGATGGGATCTTCCTCGTATAAACCAAAATTGAGAACGGTCTTTATAGGTCAAACTCCAATGAGTCCCTTCTTCGTCGGTAGGCATACTATGACCCCTTCTACGTCGGGTAAGTTGGAACCGATTGACCTATTTTATCTCAACACTATGGTCACTCGTACGATCCTGTGATCATGGTGGACTATAAGATAGGATTTACAGAAATCTATCGACCAAGAGTTCTTCCGGAAGAATTAGCTAAACAGTTGGCTTATCAATTTACTGAAATTGAGTCTTGGGATCACTTGTATCTTTCTTGAGGGAGATCAATTATGCAAGTGCGAGAGTCTACATGTTTAAAATGAATTTTAAAATAGACTTAAATCACCTCGATGAGTTGCTTATTTCGTTTTGTTTTTCTTTCTTTTTCGGTGTAGATCACGTTTTAAATCGCTAAACATCAAATGGATGGTTCAAGTGATAACCCAATGCCAAGTGCCACATTGGACCGTGAGTCCTGGCTTAGGATCTTCATGAGTCGGATGAATCAGTCCACTCGATCAAGAATGACGGATCAACTTCGCGGACTGGGAGGCAGCATTACGGAATGCTGCCGCTGCTGACGGAAAGCTCAGATATCTGCTTGAGCCCATGCCGTTAAACCCAGGTCCCACGGCTGGAATTAACGAAATCAACAAGTATAATGATTTCGCTTTAGAAGCTGGTGCGGTAAAGAACGTACTTATTTTTGCAATGGAACCCAATTTGCAGAAACGCTTCATAGCCCAAGGTGCAAACAAGATTTTCACCACGCTCACTAAGGAATTCTCGAAAGCACCGAGAATCGTGACCTATGAGCATACCACTCGCTTCTTTGATGCGAGACTCCGAAAGGGCCAACCGGTTAGCCCACACATTCTCAGCATGATTGAGAATGTCGAGAAGTCGAGAACCTTTAACTCGTAACATCAGCGAGAACATTGTTATCGACCGCATGCTTCACTCACTCCACGATGGTTTTTCGCAATTTAGAGCGAATTACTATATGAATGATTTGAAGAAAACTCCCCATGAACTGCACTCCCTCCTCGTACATGCATCGAGAAGGACATGAAGTGCGGTGGGAGCTCGAAACAGGATGTTCTCGTTGTGTCAAACAAAGGGAAAGGTAAGGGCAAAGCTCCGGCAAACCTAACGATGAGGTAAGGCGAAGTTCAAGAAGTCGGGTTCGGGGAAGAGTGGTCCTGGTGAGGCGAGCAACTCATCGGGCATGACAAAGAGCAAGAGTGAAAACATGGAATGCCATCATTGCCACAAGATTGGGCATTGGAGACGCACATGTCCTGTTTATCATGAGGACTTAAAGGCGGTCGTGTTAAACTGTTGGTATGTCTTCTCTCTCTTCTACTTTTATTCATATGATTGAGATTAACCACGCAAGTTACGGAACTTGGGTACTTGATACTGGTTGTGGTTCTCATCTGTGTAATCATGTGCAGGGGCTCCGAAACATCGAACCCCTCGTAAAGGGTGAGGTGGACCTGCGTGTTGGGAATGGAGCAAGAGTAGCTGCCATCTCCAAGGGGACATATGTGATCCAGCTTCCTAGCGGATTTGAGTTATCATTATATGATTGCTATTATGTACCCAGTCTTTCTAAAAACATTATTTCTGTTTCTGCGCTTGATAAACTTGGTTTTTCATTTGTAATAGAGAATAATTCTTGCATTTTCTCATTACACAATATGATTTATGGCAAGGCAGTCTCCATGAATGGAATTTATGTTTTAGATCAGACCAACGAAATATTACACGTAATGAATAAAAAGTTAAAGGTTGGTGACAAAGATCAAACGTATCTATGGCACTGCCGTATGGGACACATTAATGAGAAACGCGTAAAACAGCTCATTAAAAATGGAGCTATCTCGGCCTTTGATTTTCAATCATTTGGCACGTGTGAATCATGTCTCATCGGTAAGATGACTCGGATTTCCTTCAAAGGTGTTGGAATGCGCGCTGCTGACCTATTAGGGCTCATACACACGGATGTATGTGGTCCTATGTCAATCACCGCACGAGAAGGCTATAGGTATTTCATCACTTTCACGGACGATTTGAGTAGATATGGCTATGTCTACTTAATGAAGCACAAAAGTGAATCCTTTGAGAAATTCAAGGAATACCAAAATAGGGTACGAACCCGTTGGGTAGAAAGATAATAACACTGCGTTCGGATCGTGGTGGCGAGTATCTTTCTCACGAGTTTGATCAACACCTGAAGGATTTGTGGGATTGCCCTACGATTAACTCCACCTGAACACCTCAGTTGAATGGTGTGTCCGAACGGAGAAATCGAACACTACTTGATATGGTTCGATCCATGATGAGTCACACGGTTTTACCTGATTCATTGTGGGGTTATGCTCTTATGTCAGCCGCTCTAATACTTAACCGAAGTCCGTCTAAAGCTGTTGACAAGACTCCATATGAACTATGGAAGGGAACGGTCCCTAACTTGTCCTTTATACGGGTTTGGGGCTGCGAGGCTTATGTCAAGTGGAGACACGAAGATAAGCTCGGCCCGCGATCGGTCAAGACATACTTTATAGGTTATCCTAAAGGAACACGTGGTCATTACTTCTATTCGCCAACCGAACAACGTGTTTTTGTCGCGGCTAGTGCGACATTCTTAGAGAAGGAATTTCTCGAGAATGCAAAGAGTGATAGAACCTTCGACCTGTCGGAGATTCCAGAACCAAATACCGAGCAACTATTGGAGGAACCTATTCCTTCAATCCCGGCTGCGGTTAACATTCCTGAGGAACCTAGGAGGTCGGGTAGAGTCTCTATTCCTCCGGACAGATACATCGGTATGGTCGAGGAACATGACATAGATGACGTTCTACTCTTAACGAGTAGTGAACCCGCAACCTATAAAGGTGCCATGACAAGTTCTAACTCAAAGCTATGGCTTGAGGCCATGCAATCCGAGATGGACTCCATGTATGAGAACAACGTGTGGGATCTTGTTGACTTACCTGCTAAGGTTCGTCCCCTTCAATGCAAATGGCTTTACAAGATAAAGCATTCTGTGGAAGGTCAACAAGATATCTACAAAGCACGACTAGTTGCTAAAGGTTTCACCCAAGTGCCAGGTTTGCACTACGATGAGATTTTTGCACCCGTAGTTATCTTTGCGTTCCATTCGGATTATCTTAGCGATCGCCGCTTTTCATGACTATGAAATTTGGCAAATGGATGTGAAAACCGCCTTCTTAAACGGCTTTTTGGAGGAAGAGTTGTACATGGTACAACCCGAAGGTTTCATCGATCCTGAACATCCTAAGAAAGTGTGCAAGCTTAAGCGTTCCATTTATGGACTTAAGCAAGCATCAAGGAGTTGGAATCATCGCTTCGACCAAGTGATAAAAGAAAATGGCTTTACTCGATCTGTCGAGGAACCATGTCTATATATCAAGTCGAGTGGGAGCAAGATTGTCTTCCTAATATTGTATGTTGACGACATACTCCTGATTGGGAATGACATACCTCTCTTAACTTCGGTGAAAGTATGGTTAAAGAACCATTTCCAGATGAAAGATCTGGGAGAGGCACAGAGAATTCTAGGCATCCGTATCTATCGAGATAGATCACGACGGATGTTATCTCTCGATCGAGTCTTACATAGACAAAGTCCTAGAGAGATTCAGTATGACTAACTCCAAGAAGGGGTTCCTTCCTATGGCTCCAGGGTGCATTTGAGCAAGTCTCGGGCACCGAGACACACCGGAAGAGAAAGAGCGCATGACACGGATTCCTTATGCTTCGGCTATAGGATCAATCATGTATGCCATGATATGCACACGTCCGGGCGTGGCATATGCATTGAGTATGACAAGTCGATTCCAACAAAGAACCAGGTGAACCACATTGGTTGGCTGTCAAGAACATTCTTAAGTACCTACGGAGGACTAAAGATTGGGCATTGACTTATGGAGGCTCTCAAACGCTATGCGAATCGGTTCTGCAGATGCTAGCTTCCAAACGGATCGTGATGACTCGAAATCTCGGTCGAGGATTCGTTTTTACTCTTAATGGCGCTGCGATCACCGGAAGAGTTCGAAACAAATCACATGTTACAAAGAGATTCTACGATCGAGTCCGAGTACTATGCCGCGTCTGAAGCAACAAAGGAAGCGATATGGATGCGTCAATTCTTACATGGGCTCTCTGTAGTGCCTAGTTCGAATGACCCGATCACCATCTATTGCGACAATAGTGGTGCCATCTTCCAAGCTAAGGAGCCAAAATCTAGCAACAAATCTAGACATGTACAACGGAAAGCTCATCTAATCCGGGATTACGTGGAGCAAAAGGAAGTAGTGATAGAAAAGATTGCTACTGATGATAACATAGCAGATCCTCTCACTAAAGCATTACGACAAGATAAGCATGAAGGGCACGTAAATTCCATGGGAATCAAACGTGTTCCTGAGTTGTAGTACTCTTTTATGGATCAGATTCATTTTCCTTTGTACTCTATACGACATCATCGTTTTGATATTTTATATATATATTTTGTTTTTCATGTGGAATTGTACGACAATTTTGAACACCACAAAGTGAACTGAACAAACATCATATCTTGTTAGTGCTTAATTGCCCACATGAGCTGATAACTCTGGAAATTATTCTGTGACGTTGGTTGATGGTGGGTTCAACGAGCCATAAGTCAACAGGTTGACTGACCAATCACAGAGGCGATTTATACGGATATTTCGTAGGACACAATTGTGACATCGACGTGGAGTCCTAAATGTTTTATAACATTCGTTGCCCGATCGTGGATAGGACTTCCATAGTGATCCTAAGAGTCGATTCTTAGACTATCGATTGTCTCTTGAGACTACGGCATTTTTGGGTGACTTTGGTTTCTTTCTCACGGTCATCCGTAACAGGGGGCCAAGTAGATTTTTTCTGGGTCATTTCATGCTGTGCTTAGATCGGAAGGAGTCGAGTTGAAGGAAATATTCAGCCTTTATCAGGTACTCGATATTTCTCAGGGCCACTCGAGGAGTCAGAATCGAAATGCATGGCCATGCTCGGATACGGATTCGTTTTATCAGTTAAGTTACTCTCTAGTCGGGGAAACCACTCTAGATACAGATCGATTGTAAAATACGACCTTTGTGGATCCAGATCTGCAAATTGTTTTACATTGAGTGGGAGAAATTTTAAATGAATATGAGAATCGGTTATCGCACCTACACTTGTTCGGACAAGTGGGAGTTTGTTGGAGCTTGTGTCCTCCAGTTAGTGCGGATAACGTCATTGCACATACACTTGTACGGACAAGTGGGAGCTTGTTGGGGTTGGTGTCCTTAACAGTTAGTGCAAGGACTTATAAACCTCTAAAAGGATCAAAGGGCATACTTTGGTATTATTATCCGTTGATCCACGTTTATCAATAACGGTTGGCTTGCTAGATAAGTTTGACGTTATTGTCATACGGATGGCGGTGATCAACTGGTCCCTAAAAGTCACACCTATAGGATACGTTCGAGAGATGTGACAGTATGAAAATACTGTCATGTAGATGCCAAAATTGACTAACCAGTTAGTCCGAGTTATTTGACTAAGTAATTAGTCAAATATGTGATGTTGAGATATTATATTTAATACGGATTAAATATCATGGGCTAAGGCGAATTAACCAGTTAATTCGTAAAATTAAATATACGTGATTTATATTTAATTAAATGTATATTAAAATAAATTATACAATACTGTTTTGTCGGACACGTATTAATAATTCAGCTAACTCGTATTATTAGCTGATGCCTTAATTTCCGATAACCGATAACAGTTTATAATATAAACCCGTCATATACATTTTAGCGATTTTGCGAACCAGACCATGAGCCAAGACTAAAAGGAAGTGGAAGCCCACTTCCCTAGGTAGCCCATGGCCGGCCGAGTGAGAGGGAACAAAAGGGAGGGTTTCTCCTCCCTTCTAACCTAATCAAAACATTTGTAAAAAAACTAGGGTTTCGAGAGAGCAATTTTCTCTGTAGAAACCGAGATCTCACATCTCAAGCAAAACACACATCAGTTCTCCCTATATTGCAAGGCAATCGGAGAACACTGTTCTAGCACAAGGGCATATCTCGGACAAGGTCTTGGGTGCAACAATTAGGAGGGAATCTCATTTGATTTCTGTTCTTTACGCCGCACTATAAGGACCCGAGGTTGATTCTAATTCCTTATCGTTTCCATATTGTTTTTATCGTTTTATGACTATGAATTGCATGTATAAATTTACGTTATAGTCCTGCAATTAAAGGGTAGTATACGGATATTAACCCACAGATAATGGATACGGTGAATCTCCCCTATTCAAAGCCGAGTTGGATGCGCTTGAGGCTGCGATTTAGGGGATTAAATCCACTGAGGAGGGTGACGAGGAGGCAGCTGAGTCGGTAATTGCTCCTAGCACGGAAGAGGTAATATCTTCCTTTGTCAATGATTCCGTCATTGAGAACAACCAACCCGAGGTAGTTAACGATAATTTTATTATTGTTTGTTTAAGCAGTACATTGCCTCATTTGACTTATGCTTCGCATTTTAATGCTTTGCCCCTTCCCAGTTGGTCATTTAATTTAACGATTTTTCACCATTCTTATCATTTCAATTTTGTTAAAATAAAACAATGCCCTAGATTATTAATTGCTCCTGCGCTCCTCTATTTTATTGATAAATTTAGGAGCTGTCATAGGAAATTTGTTAGACTCAAACGTTTATACATTTTCTTTTCCTATGCTATTATTCTACCTTGGTGCTACTTACAGTTTTGTGTAGCACATGCGCAGCTGTTTGATCAGTTGCTGCGCGCTTGGAGCTGTTTTGATTATGATTAATTAGAGAGGCTCGAAGAAAAGAAGGTCGAGCTGGGACCTGACTGAAACTAGCGCTACCTGGGAGGCAACCCGAAGTTTTTTATTTTCAATTGTTTTTCGAACATTTCAGTTTTTATTTTGTTTAATAATCGGTTCTCTTGATCGAGTTTTCTTGCTTTGATTCGCCTCCTGTGACGATGTCCTGCAGCTGTTTGTGACCTCCCATGTTGCTGGCTGGTTTGGGGAGGTCCCTACTTCGCGTAATCTTGTGAGCTTTCCGCATTTCCACTCTCTCCTTTTAGTTTGCATTTCCTTTCCCTGTTTTAAGTACAATGAGGGCATTATACGGTTTGGTTTGGGGAGGTTATGCATCCATATCTGTGTCTGCATTCAGCTTTTATTGCATTCATGTTATCACGTTTAATTTTCATAATTCATATGCATTGTTCTTTAAAAACAAAAAAAAATAAAAAAATAAAAAATTGAAAAAAACGAAAATCAAAAAAATTCACGTTTATTTTTGCATATAGGTTGAGTCGGAACGGTAGATTTCCGTGATGAAATTGCACTTTAACTTGTCATTTTTTACTTGAGCCTTGCACTTTATTGACAGTTATTAGCTGAGTCTTGCGCATATCTACGAGTTTTTGTTCAAATTTAGCTGACTGTTTAGACTTGACCTAATAAATTGCAACCTACTCTATAAATTCTGAGATTTAGAGCCTTATAACTGGTGACATTCATGACCGGTTTACATAGGAATTGAGAGTAGTACTCCTTGCATAACATGTTTATTACTTTTGCAGATTTATGAAATTCGATTTCTTGTCAAATACATACATTCGGGTTTGTGGTCGGTGTCACATGCAGGGAGGTTCTTGCAAATTTTCCCTTTTCTTACATTTTTCACCCATTTAGCTCCACTTAAGCCAAATTTAGCCTTTTTGACCCATTAGCTACATCCAAAACTGAGCCTGCCTAGTCGAGCTAGTTTAGTTTGTGTTTTGTGGTCTATTTTCCGTCTGCGGTTTGGCCCGTGTGTATTTTCTTTGGGGTTGGTGGAGGATGAAAGAAAGGAAGAACTGAAAAAAAAATCGAAAAAGAAAGAAAAAGAAAAACGTGAAGAATAAAAATAAAAAAAAATCAAAAAAAATAAAAAAAAATCAAAAATCACATTCACAGGAAGAAACCAGAGGAAGAAAAGTTTGGAAATTTTGAGCTGGTTTGATTTTTGAGACCGTCTGTGCTTAGTTTATTCTTGTGACGGTCTCACTCCTCTGTTTTATCTACATCTTTTTGAGGAGATAGTGTTTTGGGTAGTGAGATGTGTGCCAATGAAGGGCACTTGTACTTTATTTTACAGTCGGTTGAGATTCGGACGGTCTTATATGGTCTTGTTTAGGAATTAGCTTGACGCTTTGCCTTCACATTTCCATAATTTATTTTGCCTTTTCTCACCTGTAACCTCACTTTTCCATATCATTTGTAAGCCCTCAGCTGTGACGGACATTGTTGGTTGGAATATAAGTGTAGTATTTGAATCGTCTATCATTTTTGTTTGCATTCATTTTACTCGAGGACGAGTAAATGTTTGGTTTGGGGAGATTTTATACGTGCATTTTATATAGTCCTTGTAGGCCTTTTTATGCACGTATTTCTATGCTATTATCGTAGTTTATGCTACGAAATGCCCCGAATATGCTACTTTGGTTTGTTTTGTCTTATTTACAGGAATGAACTAGAAAGTAGTGAAACCAAGCCTTTTGCTGTCCTTTTAGCATGCATTTGGAGGAAGAGTGAATTTGGAGCGGGAATGTAGCTATTTTGAGATGCGCAAAGAAGAAAGATAGCTAGGCGAGCAAAGGAAGAACTTCAAATTGCTAGTGTCTACTTTGAAGAGCCATATCTCGAGTTATACAACAGATATTTAAGTAATTCCAATTGGAGATGGAAGCTTGTCCTCTTAGAGTTCCAACGCCACCGGAATCGCCCTGTTTGCCCAAGTAACAAAGAAATGGCAGCCATTTGAAGTTCAGTGCGCAAAGCAGGAAATTGTGCGCTAGAAAGTCACTCCATCGAGTACAATTATGTTCGATCGAGTCCTTTTTCTACTCGATCGAGTAGTTGCATTTTAGGATTTACTCGATCGAGTAGATTTTCTATTCGATCGAGTGGTTTGAGCTTTATTGTACTCGATCGAGTTGTTTTAAACTACTCGATCGAGTAGTTTCTCTTATGGGCTCGGGCTTTTAGCTTTAATCCGTCATTAAGTTAAATAAAATCCTAATTTTCTTGTAAATAGGAAGGGGAGACGTCATTTGTAACTCTACACACATCACACGTTACTTTTTCCTCTGGTTACTGTTGAATACTATTTCCTTTCCTATTTTCTGGATCCTTTTCTCCTGTAACTTTCTTCCTTTCCCTTTTTTCTTTAATTTAATTAATGCTTATTGTTTTTCTTCCCTTTATTCTTGTTCTTTCTTTATTTATGTCTAGCTAATTCTCTCTACTAGGATTAGGTGATTCAATGGACTAATGTTAAATTTCTAATTAGGTTTATAGGTTGTCGTTGTTGTTTTAGTCTATGTTGTTAATCGCTGCTATAATTGTATCCTGCTAGTTGAATCGATGCAATTAGCCTTTTAATTTTGGTAAGCCTTGACCTAGACCGAAAGGTTGGAAGGGGTGAGACCCGCAGTGGACAATAGGATGCTTTAGTGAGGGCGAAAGTTAAGCTAATGGCATTTTAGGGCGAATTGAGACCGAAAGGAGATATTCATTGCCCCTTAGACCGACACATCGACTGATCTGTGACCTTAACTGCGATTGACTGACGTTCATTGATGACCCAAAATCCTAGTCCTCTCCCCCTTGCTTGTTAATTCCTCTCATTTCTATTTCTCTTGCTTTATCTTATTTAGTTTAGTCAAACAACTCAAAACCCCCAACTTGTGACATAGACAGACCGAATAGACAAGTAGATAGTGACCGCCTCCCTGTGGAGATCGACCCTACTTACCGCTGACTTCTGTTAGAAGTAGCTAGGTATTTATTTTTGGTACATAACGACCGTATCAACTACCCGGGTCTGACTATTTGGGAGGTAACTTATTCTGAACTAGGGCCGTCCCTACCTCGGTGAAAGCTACCGTCTCATGATCGTTAATGTGCCTCTTACGTGATAAATTTTATTTCATAAATTTAAGGTAAGAGGGTACATGTGTCAGAAATTCGGCGAATGGAACGGTAACTTCCAAGCTTTTCAGGAGTTCGGCAAATTTACCGAACTGTTGATTAGCCTTTGTGTTCTCCAGACGCCTCGGGAAGGGTACCGTGATGGGTATCTCGAGCCCCTTGTTCCTCTCCTCCAACGTATCAGCTGGATCAAGCTCTACATCCTTCAATCGAGACTTATTACCTCTCGAACGAGGTCTTTCAGGCGATATTTCACTCAATCGAGCACTAGCAGGCTCTCAATTGAGGTCTTCTTTATCAGCATCACTCGATCGAGCAAAAATATCACTCGATCGAGTAGAATCCTCAATAAAATCACTCGATCGAGCTGTTTGTTTTATCGCTTCTCAGATTGATTAAATTCACCGTCTCGTGTGGATTCTTATCAGCTTGTGACGGTAAATGACCATGCTTCCTCGTGGATTGGTTCGCGGCTAACTGGGCAACTTGAGTTTCAAGTGACTTGATGGATGCATCTTTCTGTTGGTCACTTAGTTGCCATTGCTTTGTTAAAGACTGCATCATCGTCTTCAACTCAGATAACTCGCTCACCCCACCCGAGGATGATGAACCGTGATTAGGTGTAGGAAAGGAAGGAGGCTTCTGAAGGCCTTGTTGAGCCTTATAAGGAGGGACATATGGCTACTGCTGCTGCGGAGGAGGGGTAGGATTGAGCACATTTTAACTTGTCCACCTCAAATTGGGATGGACCGCCCCTTGGTTATTATAATAAGAACCCCCTGCTTGCCTGTATTATTGAAAAGCAAGGACCTGTTCCTTCTCTGTAAGACAGCCAACAGCAGTATGACCGTCGTTGCTCCCACACCTCTCATATGTGATGGTCTCCCCTCTAGTAAGCAAATGGACCGTCTGAGGCTCCCCAGCAGAATGCAGCTCCAATTTATCAAAACGAGCATTCATGGCTTCCAGCTGAGCCACGACTGCCTTATCAACCGCATGAACTGTTCGAATACCATCCCTCGGGTTCCCATACTCCGCACAATGGGTGGTCATCTCCTCAATAATCGCCCATCCCTTATCATCATCAGTATTCTTTTGGAATCTTCCGTTGGATGAGGCATCAAGTATGGCTCTGTGGTCATCGTACAACCCATTGTAGAACTGATTGGACAGAAACCACGGATCAAAACCATGGTGAGGAATAGACTTCACCAACCTCTGGAACCGGCACCAAGCTTCATAGAACGTTTTATCCGGTGCCTGCTTGAAACTAGTGATCTTAGCCCTCAGCTGATTAGTGCGCTGTAGAGGGAAATATCTCTTATAAAAACCAAGAGCAAGACCTCCATATGCTTCCTCGGGTCTTCACCTGCCACACCTCTAAAGAGATTTCTCTCCACCAGATTGATATAGGACGGATGGATGTCAAAAGTATTCCCATCCTCAGTCTGGAGATTGAAACCCTTAGGAATAGATGATGCTTTAGGCTTCGAATGACTTGAAATATTCGGCATCTTTACTAGTTGGTTTACAGAACTGGGATTATCTTCTACTAAAGATTGATCTTCTGTAAATAAGAAATGTTGAAGTTCGGGTTCGAAAGTACTCAAGGCTTCCTTTCGTGATTCTCTTTGCAGATGAAGTCTATGCCTGAACAGTCTCTCTGGCTCAGAATCAGCTGAAACTAACTCCAACCTGTTTGACCTGGGCATACACAGCACAGAAAGAAAATAAATAAGAACTTTCTCAAGGAATAATAATTCCCTGAGACGGATAAAATAAACGAAACAAAAACAGATATGGCAATTGCCTCCCCGGCAACGGCGCCAAAATTTGACTGGGCAATCGTATACCAATCAAAAATAACTAACTAAACTAACTATATAGCCAGGGAAGTCAGGTCGATCTCCTCAGGGAGGCAAGATATCTGTAAAGAGTCCGTCTATTTGGTCACAAAATGCGGGGTTTGTAAATTGATTTTCTAAACTAAAGGTGTAAAGGAAAGAGAAGCAAGGAAAGAGCAGTAAAGGCAGAAAGTAGAGATAAACTATCAATAAAGAAGGGACATGTCAGGATTTCGGTTCACTACGGTAGTCCGGTGACTCAACTGCGAATAGTCTCGATAAATTACTGTGAGACGGATATGGAAAGGTCCTTCCGGTCCACTTTATATCCTAGATTTCCACTAACATAACTTTCGTCCACGTCAGGGTAGTCTACTGTTCATAGGAGGTCTATTTAGTCCAATCTTCTGATCCAGGATTAAATTTAACCAGATTAAAAGGTGACTCAGAAGCGTGCACTCAACTAAGTCGTAAATACAGTTATATTGCCATGGGGACAGAATCTTACAAATAATTCATCTAACCTACTCACTACATCGTCACATTTCTACCGTAGATCCCCTAATCCCAACATGAAATGATTTAGCTACTCATGCTATTAATATTATCAAAACTAATAACAATGAAATAACTAACATTAAACATGATGAAATAATAATGAAATTGCATAAATAAAGATTAGGGCAGGAATTAAAAAGGAACGAAACAAGTAATTAAAGCAAATGATTGAAAGATTACTATTAAAATAGAGTAAGAGATTGCAATCGCAAGAATCCGGCGTAAAGAACAACTAAATCCGAGCGAGAAAATCCGGAAGCAAAAGTTACAGTAGAGAGGAAAAAGCAACGTAGTCTTTTTGCAGTGAAAGATGAATAAAAGATAATCAGATTATTAGATGCCTAGTGACCTAATTAATGTACGTTTAAATAGAAAAATGCTATTTCCAATAACTAAAAACAAGTTCACGGACTAATTAAAGCCCATGGAAGACAAAACCACTCGATCGAGCAGTCTGAAACAGCTCAATCGAGTACTTCTCCAGGCAATCTACTCGATCGATTAGAAATAGTACTCGAACAAGTAACACCCAATTCCAGCACTGTCGATCGAGTAAAACAAACTACTCGATCGACCAACTCAGCCACAAAAACCACTCGATCGACCAATAAAAGGGCTCGATCAAGTGTTCTTCCTCTGAAACAGCTTCAACTCGTAGCCGACTACTTCGTAGACCGTTCCTTCATGTATCCCAATGCAAGATCTCGCTCCGAAAAATCCCGTCTCCTCGAAATGCATGCAAAGTAGGACAAAAATGGTACGATTACACTACTTTCACGTTCATTTCTACAAAACGGACGAAACGAACCAAAGTAGCAAATTCGGGGCATAATGCGATATAAACAGTACAAAAGTACAATGAAATACGTGCTAAAATAGCTTAAAAAGACTATACAAAATGCACGTATCAGGTACCCTGGAATCCCGAAAAACCATATATTATACACTTCAATATGAGCCGTTCGGGAGGTCGTACCGGACCCTGTTTCTTTTTCTATCGGTTTTTTTATCACGCGTCCGAGGTCATTTCAGGAGTTAACCTATTCGATTTCAGCCTCGGATAACGAGTATTAGTACATTTTTCACGATTATCCGAGGTTCGATGAATGCTGGTTTATGGCATACCGGCACCCCCAAATGTCTTCCGTTGCTACTCAAATTTTGCGTGGTCGCTTTATCTAACCCGTGAAACTTTCTGCGCGATTTCCGGAGAATTTTGATCCGGTACCCTGGAATCTCAAAAAACCGTGTATTATACATTTCAATTTGAGCCGTTCGGGAGGTCGTACCGGACGCTGTTTCTTTTTCTCCCGGTTTTGCTATCACGCGTCCGAGGTCATTTCAAGAGTTAACCTATTCGATTTAAGCCTCGGATAACGAGTATTAATAAATTTTTCACGATTATCCGAGGTACGACGAATGCTGTTTTATGGCATACCGACACCCCTAAATGTCTTCCGTTGCTACTCAAATTTTGCGTGGCCTCTTTATCTGACTCGAGGAACGTTTTACGCGATTTTCGGAGAATTTTTTTCCGGTACCCTGGAATGCCGAAAAACCTTGTATTATACACTTCAATTTGAGCCGTTCGGGAGGTCGTACCAGACCCTGTTTCTTTTTCACCAGGTTTTTTTATCACGCATCCGAGGTCATTTCAGGAGTTAACCTATTCGACTTCAGCCTCGGATAACGAGTACTAATACATTTTTCCCGATTATCCGAGGTTCGACGAATGCTGGTTTATGGCATACCGGCACCCCCAAATGTCTTCCGTTGCTACTCAAATTTTGCGTGGTCGCTTTATCTAACCCGAGAAACTTTCTGCTCGATTTCTGGAGAATTTTGTTCCAGTACCCTGGAATCCCAAAAAACCGTATATTAAACATTTCAATTTGAGCCGTTCGGGAGGTCGTACCGGACCCTGTTTCTTTTTCTCCCGGTTTTTCTATCACGCGTCCGAGGTCATTTCAAGGGTTAACCTATTCGATTTCAGCCTCGGATAATGAGCATTAATGCATTTTTCACGATTATCCGAGGTTCGACGAATGTTGGTTTATGGCATACCGGCACCCCCAAATGTCTTCCGTTGCTACTCAAATTTTGCGTGGCCGCTTTATCTGACCCGGGGAACTTAATGCACGATTTCCGAATAATTTTATTCCGGTACCCTGGAATCCCGAAAAACTGTGTATTTATACACTTCAATTTGAGCCGTTCGGGAGGTCGTAACTGACCCTGTTTCTTTTTCTCTCGGTTTTTTTATCACGCGTCCGAGGTCATTTTAGGAGTTAACCTATTCGATTTCAGCCTCGGATAATGAGTATTAATACATTTTTCACGATTATCCGAGGTTCGACGAATGTTGGTTTATGGCCTACCGGCACCCCAAAATGTCTTCTGTTGCTACTCAAATTTTGCGTGGCCGCTTTATCTGACCCGAGGAACTTTATGCCTTATTTCCGAAGAATTTTATTCCGGTACCCTGGAATCCCGAAAAACTGTGTATTTATACACTTCAATTTGAGCCGTTCGGGAGGTCGTGCTGGGACCCTGTTTCTTTTTCTCCCGGTTTTTCTATCACGCGTTCGAGGTCATCTCAGGAGTTAACCTATTCGATTTCAGCCTCAGATAACGAGTATTAATACATTTTTCAGGATTATCCGAGGTTCGACGAATGCTGTTTTATGGCATACCGGCTCCCCTAAATGTGTTACGTTGCTACTCAAATTTTGTGTGGCCGCTTTTTCTGACCCGAGGAACTTTCTGCGCGATTTCCGGAGAATCTTTTTCCGGTACCCTGGAATCTCGAAAATCCGTGTATTATACATTTCAATTTGAGCCGTTCGGGAGGTCGTACCGGACCCTGTTTCTTTTTCTCCCGGTTTTTCCATCACGCGTCCGAGATCATTTCAGGAGTTAACCTATTCGATTTAACCCTCGGATAACGAGTATTAATACATTTTTCACGTTTATCCGAGATTCGACGAATGCTGTTTTATGGCATACCGACACCCCTAAATGTCTTACGTTGCTACTCAAATTTTGCGTGGCCTCTTTATCTGACTCGAGGAACGTTCTACGCGATTTTCGGAGAATTTTGTTCCGGTACCCTGGAATCCCAAAAAACCGTATATTAAACATTTCAATTTGAGCCGTTCGGGAGGTCGTACCGGACCCTGTTTCTTTTTCTCCCGGTTTTTCTATCACGCGTCCGAGGTCATTTCAAGGGTTAACCTATTCGATTTCAGCCTCGGATAATGAGCATTAATGCATTTTTCACGATTATCCGAGGTTCGACGAATGTTGGTTTATGGCATACCGGCACCCCCAAATGTCTTCTGTTGCTACTCAAATTTTGCGTGGCCGCTTTATCTGACCTGAGGAACTTAATGCGCGATTTCCGAAGAATTTTATTCCGGTACCGAATCCCGAAAAATCGTGTATTATACACTTCAATTTGAGCCGTTCGGGAGGTCGTAACTGACCCTGTTTCTTTTTCTCCCGGTTTTTTTATCACGCGTCCGAGGTCATTTTAGGAGTTAACCAATTCGATTTCAGCCTCGGATAATGAGTATTAATACATTTTTCACGATTATCCGAGGTTCGACGAATGTTGGTTTATAGCCCTACCGGCACCCCCAAATGTCTTTCGTTGCTACTCAAATTTTGCGTGGCCGCTTTATCTGACCCGAGGAACTTTATGCGTTATTTCCGAAGAATTTTATTCCGGTACCACTGAATCCCGAAAACCGTGTATTTATACACTTCAATTTGAGCCGTTCGGGAGGTCGTGAATCGACCCTGTTTTTTTTCTCCCGGTTTTTTTATCACGCGTCCGAGGTCATTTTAGGAGTTAACCTATTCGATTTCAGCCTCGGATAATGAGTATTAATACATTTTTCACGATTATCCGAGGTTCGACGAATGTTGGTTTATGGCCTACCGGCACCCCCAAATGTCTTCTGTTGCTACTCAAATTTTGCGTGGCCGCTTTATCTGACCCGAGGAACTTTATGCGTTATTTCCGAAGAATTTTATTCCGGTACCCTGGAATCCCGAAAAACTGTGTATTTATACACTTCAATTTGAGCCGTTCGGGAGGTCGTGAATCGACCCTCGTTTCTTTTTCTCCCGGTTTTTTTATCACGCGTCCGAGGTCATTTTAGGAGTTAACCAATTCGATTTCAGCCTCGGATAATGAGTATTAATACATTTTTCACGATTATCCGAGGTTCGACGAATGTTGGTTTATGGCCTACCGGCACCACCAAATGTCTTCTGTTGCTACTCAAATTTTGCGTGGCCGCTTTATCTGACCCGAGAAACTTTATGCGTTATTTCCGAAGAATTTTATTCCGGTACCACGAATCCCGAAAATCGTGTATTATACACTTCAATTTGAGCCGTTCGGGAGGTCGTACCGACCCTGTTTCTTTTTCTCCCGGTTTTTCTATCACGCGTTCGAGGTCATCTCGAGTTAACCTATTCGATTTCAAATCGGATAACGAGTATTAATACATTTTTCAGATTATCCGAGGTTCGACGAATCTTTGTTTTATGGCATACCGGCACCCCTAAATGTGTTACGTTGCTACTCAAATTTTGTGTGGCCGCTTTTTCTGACCTGAGGAACTTTTTACGCGATTTTCGTAGAATTTTGTTTCGGTACCCTGGAATCCCGAAAAACCGTGTATTATATACACTTCAATTTGAGCCGTTCGGGAGGTCGTACGGCCCCGTTTCTTTTTCTCCCGGTTTTTTTATCACGCGTCCGAGGTCATTTCAGGAGTTAATCTATTCGATTTCAACCTCGGATAATGAGTATTAATACATTTTTCACGATTATCCGAGGTTCGACGAATGTTGGTTTATGGCATACCGGCACCCCAAATGTCTTCCGTAGCTACTCAAATTTTGCGTTGCCGCTTTATCGACCCGAGAACTTTCTGCGCGATTTCCGGAGAATCTTTTTCTGTACCCTGAATCTCGAAAATCCGTGTATTATACATTTCAATTTGAGCCGTTCGGGAGGTCGTACCGCACCTTGTTTCTTTTTCTCCCGGTTTTCCATCACGCGTCCGAGGTCATTTCAGGAGTTAACCTATTCGATTTAAGCCTCGGATAACGAGTATTAATACATTTTTCACGATTATCCGAGGTTCGACGAATGCTGTTTTATGGCATACCGGCACCCCTAAATATCTTCCGTTGCTACTCAAATTTTGCGTGGCCTCTTTATCTGACTCGAGGAACGTTTTACGCGATTTTCGGAGAATTTTGTTCCGGTACCCTAGAATCCCGAAAAACCTTGTATTATACACTTCAATTTGAGCCGTTCGGGAGGTCGTACCAGACCCTGTTTCTTTTTCACCAGGTTTTTTTATCACGCGTCCGAGGTCATTTCAGGAGTTAACCTATTCGACTTCAGCCTCGGATAACGAGTACTAATACATTTTTCCCGATTATCCGAGGTTCGACGAATGCTGTTTTATGGCATACCGGCACCCCTAAATGTCTTTGCGTGGCCGCTTTATCTGACCCGAGGAACGTTTTACGCGATTTTCGGAGAATTTTGTTCCGGTACCCTGGAATCCCATAAAACCGTGTATTATACACTTCAATATGTGCCGTTCGGGAGGTCGTACCGGACCCTGTTTCTTTTTTCTACCGGTTTTTTAACCACGCGACCGAGGTCATTTCAGGAGTTAACCTATTCGATTTCTGCCTCGGATAACGAGTATTAATACATTTTTAATGATTATCCGAGGTTCGACGAATGCTGCTTTATGGCATACCGGCACCCCCAAATGTCTTCCGTTGCTACTTAAATTTTGCGTGGCAGTTTTATCTGACCTGAGAAACTTTCTGGGCGATTTCCGGAGAATTTTTTTCCGGTACCCTAAAATCCCGAAAAACCGTGTATTATACACTTCAATATGAGCCGTTCGGGAGGTTGTACCGAACCCTGTTTCTTTTTCTCCCGGTTTTTTTTATCACGCGTCCGAGGTCATTTCAGGAGTTAACCTATTCGATTTCAGGCTCGGATAATGAGTATTAATACACTTTTCACGATTTTCCGACGTTCGATGAATGCTGGTTTATGGCATACCGACACCCCCAAATGTCTTTCGTTGCTACTTAAATTTTTGCGTGGCCGCTTTATTTGACCCGAGGAACGTTTTACGCGATTTTTGGAGAATTTTGTTCCGGTACCCTGGAATCCCGAAAAACCGTGTATTATACACTTCAATTTGAGCCGTTCAGGAAGGCGTACCGGACCCTGTTTCTTTTTTCTACCAGTTTTCTAATCACACGCCTGAGGTTATTTAAGGAGTTAACCTATTCGATTTCAGCCTCGGATAACGAGTATTATTACATTTTTCACGATTATCCGAGGTTTGACGAATGCTGGTTTATGGCATTCCGGCACCCCCAAATGTCTTCCGTTGCAACTCAAATTTTGCGTGGCCGCTTTATCTGACCCGAGGAACGTATTACGCGATTTTCGGAGAATTTTGTTCCGGTACCCTGGAATCCCGAAAAACCGTGTATTATATACTTCAATTTGAGCCGTTCGGGAGGTCGTACCGGACCCTGTTTCTTTTTCTCCTGGTTTTCTATAACGCGTCTGAGGTCATTTCAGGAGTTAACCTGTTCGATTTCAGCCTCGTATAACGAGTATTAATATATTTTTCACGATTATCCGAGGTTCGACGAATGTTGTTTTATGGCATACCGGCACCCCTAAATGTCTTTCGTTGCTACTCAAATTTTGCGTGGCCGCTTTATCTGACCCGAGAAACGTTTTATGCCATTTTCGGAGAATTTTGTTGCGGTACCCTGGAATCCCGAAAAACCGTGAGTTATACACTTCAATTTGAGCCATTCGGGAGGGCGTACCGGACCCTGTTTCTTTTTTCTACCGGTTTTTTAATCAGGCGCCCGAGGTCATTTCAGTAGTTAACCTATTCGATTTCAGCCTCGGATAACGAGTATTAGTACATTTTTCACGATTATCCGAGGTTCGATGAATGCTGGTTTATGGCGTACCGGCACCCCCAAATGTCTTCCGTTGCTACTCAAATTTGGCGTGGTCGCTTTATCTAACCCGAGAAACTTTCTGCGCGATTTCCGGAGACTTTTGTTCCGGTACCCTGGAATCCCAAAAAACCGTGTATTATACATTTCAATTTGAGCCGTTCGGGAGGTCGTACCGGGCCCGGTTTCTTTTTCTCCCGGTTTTTTATCACGCGTCCGAGGTCATTTCAGGAGTTAACCTATTCGATTTCAGCCTCGGATAATGAGTATTAAGACATTTTTCACGATTATCCGAGGTTCGACGAATGTTGGTTTATGGCATACCGTCACCCCCAAATGTCTTCCGTAGCTACTCAAATTTTGCGTTGCCGCTTTATCTGACCCGAGGAACTTTCTGCGCGATTTCCGGAGAATCTTTTTCCGGTACCCTGGAATCTCAAAAATCCGTGTATTATACATTTCAATTTGAGCCGTTCGGGAGGTCGTACCGGACCCTGTTTCTTTTTCTCCCGATTTTTCCATCACGCGTCCGAGGTCATTTCAGGAGTTAACCTATTCGATTTAAGCCTCGGATAACGAGTATTAATACATTTTTCACGATTATCCGAGGTTCGACGAATGCTGTTTTATGGCATACTGGCACCCCTAAATGTCTTCTGTTGCTACTCAAATTTTGCGTGGCCTCTTTATCTGACTCGAGGAACGTTTTACGCGTTTTTCGGAGAATTTTGTTCCGGTACCCTGGAATCCCGAAAAACCGTGTATTATACACTTTAATTTGAGCCGTTCGGGAGGGCGTACCGGACCCTGTTTCTTTTTTCTACCGGTTTTTTAATCATGCGCCCGAGATTATTTAAGGAGTTAACCTATTCGATTTCAGCCTCGGATGACGAGTATTAATACATTTTCACGATTATTCGAGGTTTGACCAATGTTGTTTAATGGAATACCGGCAACCCTAAATGTCTTTGCGTGGCCGCTTTATCTGACCCGCGGAACGTTTTATGCGATTTTCGGAGAATTTTGTTCCGGTACCCTGGAATCCCGAAAAACCGTGTATTATACACTTCAATATGAGTCGTTCGGGAGGTTGTACCGAACCCTGTTTCTTTTTCTCCCAGTTTTTTTTATCACGCGTCCGAGGTCATTTCAGGAGTTAACCTATTCGATTTCAGCCTCGTATAACGAGTATTAATATATTTTTCACGATTATCCGAGGTTCGACGAATGTTGTTTTATGGCATACCGGCACCCCTAAATGTCTTTCGTTGCTACTCAAATTTTGCGTGGCCGCTTTATCTGACCCGAGGAACGTTTTACGCGATTTTCGGAGAATTTTGTTGCGGTACTCTGGAATCCCGAAAAACTGTGTGTTATACACTTCAATTTGAGCCATTCGGGAGGGCGTACCGGACCCTGTTTTTTTTTTCTACCGGTTTTTTAATCACGCGCCCGAGGTCATTTCAGGAGTTAACCTATTCGATTTCAGCCTCGGATAACGAGTATTAATACATTTTTCACGATTATCCGAGGTTCGACGAATGTTGGTTTATGGCATACCGTCACCCCCAAATGTCTTCCGTTGCTACTCAAATTTTGCGTGGCCGCTTTATCTGACCCGAGGAACGTTTTACGCGATTTTTGGAGAATTTTGTTCCAGTACCCTAGAATCCCGAAAACCCGTGTATTATATACTTCAATTTGAGCCGTTCGGGTGGTCGTACCGGACCCTTTTTCTTTTTCTCCCGTTTTTTTTATCACGCGTCCGAGGTCATTTCAGGAGTTAACCTATTCGATTTCAGCCTCGGATAACGAGTATTAGTACATTTTTCACGATTATCCGAGGTTCGATGAATGCTTTGGTTTATGGCGTCGGCACCCCAAATGTCTTCCGTTGCTACTCAAATTTTGCGTGGTCGCTTTATCTAACCCGATAAATTTTCTCGCGCGATTTCCGGAGACTTTTGTTCCGGTACTCTGGAATCCCAACAAACCGTGTATTATACATTTCAATTTGAGCCGTTCGGGAGGTCGTACCGGGCCCTGTTTCTTTTTCTCCCGGTTTTTCTATAACGCGTCCGAGGTCATTTCAGGAGTTAACCTATTCGATTTCAGCCTCGGATAACGAGTATTAATACATTTATCACGATTATCCGAGGTTCGACGAATGTTGTTTTATGGCATACCGGCACCCCTAAATGTCTTTCGTTGCTACTCAAATTTTGCGTGTCCGCTTTATATGACCCGAGGAACGTTTTACGCGATTTTCGGAGAATTTTGTTCCAGTACCCCGGAATCCCGAAAAACCGTGTATTATACACTTCAATTTGAGCCGTTCGGGAGGGCGTACCGGACCTGTTTTTTTTTTCTACCGGTTTTTAATCACGCGCCCGAGATTATTTCAGAGTTAACCTATTCGATTTCAAATCGGATAACGAGTACTAATACATTTTTCACGATTATCCGAGGTTTGACGAATGCTGTTTTATGGCATACCGGCACCCCCAAATGTCTTCCGTTGCTACTCAAATCTTGCGTGGCCGCTTTATCTGATCCGAGGAACGTTTTACGCGATTTTCGGAGAATTTTGTTCCGGTACCCTGAAATCCCGAAAAACCGTGTATTATAATACTTCAATTTGAGCCGTTCGGGTGGTCGTACCAGGCCCTTTTTCTTTTTCTCCTTGTTTTTTTATCACGCGTCCGAGGTCATTTCAGGAGTTAACCTATTCGATTTCAGCCTCGGATAACGAGTATTAATACATTTTTCACGATTATCCGAGGTTCGATGAATGCTGGTTTATGGCATACTGGCAACCCCAAATGTCTTCCGTTGCTACTCAAATATTGCGTGGTCGCTTTATCTAACCCGAGAAACTTTCTGGGCGATTTCCGGAGAATTTTGTTCCGTACTGAATTCCAAAAACCGTGTATTATACATTTCAATTTGAGCCGTTCGGGAGGTCGTATGGGACCACTTTTTTTTCCCCGGTTTTTCTATAAGGCGTCCGGGGTCATTTCAGGAGTTAACCTATTCGATTTAAGCCTCGGATAACGAGTATTAATACATTTTTCTCGATTATCCGAGGTTCGACGAATGCTGTTTTATGGCATACCGGCACCCCTAAATGTCTTTGCGTGGCCGCTTTATCTGACCCGAGGAACGTTTTACTTGATTTTTGGAGAATTTTGTTCCGGTACCCTGGAATCCCGAAAAACCGTGTATTATACACTTCAATTTGAGTCGTTCGGGAGGGCGTACCGGACCCTGCTTCTTTTTTCTACCGGTTTTTTAATCACGTGCCCGAGGTTATTTAAGGAGTTAACCTATTCGATTTCTGCCTCAGATAACGAGTACTAATACATTTTTCACGATTATCCGAGGTTCGACGAATGCTGGTTTATGGCATACCGGCACCCCCAAATGTCTTCCGTTGCTACTTAAATTTTGCGTGGCAGTTTTATCTGACCTGAGAAACTTTCTGCGCGATTTCCGGAGAATTTTGTTCCGGTACCACTGAATCCCGAAAACCGTGTATTATACACTTCAATATGAGCCGTTCGGGAGGTTGTACCGGACCACTTTCTTTTTCTCCCGGTTTTTATCACGCGTCCGAGGTCATTTCAGGAGTTAACCTATTCGATTTCAGGCTCGGATAACAAGTATTAATACATTTTTCACGATTATCTGACGTTCGATGAATGCTGGTTTATGGCATACCGGCACCGCCAAATGTCTTTCGTTGCTACTCAAATTTTGCGTGGCCGCTTTGTTTGACCGTGAGGAACGTTTTAAGCGATTTTTGGAGAATTTTGTTCCGGTACCACTGAATCCCGAAAACCGTGTATTACACACTTCAATTTGAGCCGTTCGGGAGGGCGTACGGGACCATGTTTCTTTTTTCTACCGGTTTTTAATCACGCGCCCGAGATTATTTCAGGTGTTAACCTATTCGATTCCAGCCTCGGATAAGGAGTATTAATACATTTTTCACGATTATCCGAGGTTTGACGAATGTTGGTTTATGGCATACCGGCAGCCCCAAATATCTCCCGTTGCTACACAAATTTTGCATGGCCGCTTTATCTGATCCGAGAAACGTTTTACGCGATTTTCGGAGAATTTTGTTCCGGTACCCTGGAATCCCGAAAAACCGTGTATTATTATACTTCAATTTGAGCCGTTCGGGTGGTCGTACCGGGCCCTTTTTCTTTTTCTCCCGGTTTTTTTATCACGAGTCCGAGGTCATTTCAGGAGTTAACCTATTCGATTTCAGCCTCGGATAACGAGTATTAATACATTTTTCACGATTATCCGAGGTTTGACGAATGCTGGTTTATGTCATACCGGCACCCCCAAATGTCTTCCGTTGCAACTCAAATTTTGCGTGGCCGCTTTATCTGACCCGAGGAACGTTTTACGCGATTTTCGGAGAATTTTGTTCCGGTACCCTGGAATCCCGAAAAACCGTGTATGATATACTTCAATTTGAGCCGTTCGGGTGGTCGTACCGGACCCTGTTTCTTTTTCTCCTGGTTTTCTATAACGCGTCTGAGGTCATTTCAGGAGTTAACTTATTCGATTTCAGCCTCGGATAACGAGTATTAATACATTTTTCACGATTATCCGAGGTTCGATGAATGCTGGTTTATGGCATACCGGCACCTCCAAATATCTTTCGTTGCTACTCAAATATTGCGTGGTCGCTTTATCTAACACCAAAAACTTTCCGCGCGATTTCCGGAGAATTTTGTTCCGGTACCCTGGAATTCCAAAAAACCGTGTATTATACATTTCAATTTGAGCCGTTCGGGAGGTCGTACCGGACCCTGTTTCTTTTTCCCCCGGTTTTTCTATAACGCGTCCGGGGTCATTTCAGGAGTTAACCTATTCGATTTAAGCCTCGGATAACGAGTATTAATACATTTTTCTCGATTATCCGAGGTTCGACGAATGCTGTTTTATGGCATACCGGCACCCCTAAATGTCTTTGCGTGGCCGCTTTATCTGACCCGAGGAACGTTTTACTTGATTTTTGGAGAATTTTGTTCCGGTACCCTGGAATCCCGAAAAACCGTGTATTATACACTTCAATTTGAGTCGTTCGGGAGGGCGTACCGGACCCTGCTTCTTTTTTCTACCGGTTTTTTAATCACGCGCCCGAGGTTATTTAAGGAGTTAACCTATTCGATTTCTGCCTCAGATAACGAGTACTAATACATTTTTCACGATTATCCGAGGTTCGACGAATGCTGGTTTATGGCATACCGGCACCCCCAAATGTCTTCCGTTGCTACTTAAATTTTGCGTGGCAGTTTTATCTGACCTGAGAAACTTTCTGCGCGATTTCCGGAGAATTTTGTTCCGGTACCCTGGAATCCCGAAAAACCGTGTATTATACACTTCAATATGAGCCGTTCGGGAGGTTGTACCGGACCCTGTTTCTTTTTCTCCCGGTTTTTTATCACGCGTCCGAGGTCATTTCAGGAGTTAACCTATTCGATTTCAGGCTCGGATAACAAGTATTAATACATTTTTCACGATTATCTGACGTTCGATGAATGCTGGTTTATGGCATACCGGCACCGCCAAATGTCTTTCGTTGCTACTCAAATTTTGCGTGGCCGCTTTGTTTGACCAAAGGAACGTTTTAAGCGATTTTTGGAGAATTTTGTTCCGGTACCCTGGAATCCCGAAAAACCGTGTATTACACACTTCAATTTGAGCCGTTCGGGAGGGCGTACGGGACCATGTTTCTTTTTTCTACCGGTTTTTAATCACGCGCCCGAGATTATTTCAGGTGTTAACCTATTCGATTCCAGCCTCGGATAAGGAGTATTAATACATTTTTCACGATTATCCGAGGTTTGACGAATGTTGGTTTATGGCATACCGGCACCCCCAAATATCTCCCGTTGCTACACAAATTTTGCATGGCCGCTTTATCTGATCCGAGAAACGTTTTACGCGATTTTCGGAGAATTTTGTTTCGGTACCCTGGAATCCCGAAAAACCGTGTATTATTATACTTCAATTTGAGCCGTTCGGGTGGTCGTACCGGGCCCTTTTTCTTTTTCTCCCGGTTTTTTTATCACGAGTCCGAGGTCATTTCAGGAGTTAACCTATTCGATTTCAGCCTCGGATAACGAGTATTAATACATTTTTCACGATTATCCGAGGTTTGACGAATGCTGGTTTATGTCATACCGGCACCCCCAAATGTCTTCCGTTGCAACTCAAATTTTGCGTGGCCGCTTTATCGACCCGAGGAACGTTTTACGCGATTTTCGAGAATTTTGTTCCTACCACTGAATCCCGAAAAACCGTGTATGATATACTTCAATTTGAGCCGTTCGGGTGGTCGTACCGGACCCTGTTTCTTTTTCTCCTGGTTTTCTATAACGCGTCTGAGGTCATTTCAGGAGTTAACTTATTCGATTTCAGCCTCGGATAACGAGTATTAATACATTTTTCACGATTATCCGAGGTTCGATGAATGCTGGTTTATGGCATACCGGCACCTCCAAATATCTTTCGTTGCTACTCAAATATTGCGTGGTCGCTTTATCTAACACCAAAAACTTTCCGCGCGATTTCCGGAGAATTTTGTTCCGGTACCACGAATTCCAAAAAACCGTGTATTATACATTTCAATTTGAGCCGTTCGGAGGTCGTCACGGACCACTGTTTCTTTTTCCCCGGTTTTTCTATAACGCGTCCGGGGTCATTTCAGGAGTTAACCTATTCGATTTAAGCCTCGGATAACGAGTATTAATACATTTTTCTCGATTATCCGAGGTTCGACGAATCTTTGTTTTATGGCATACCGGCACCCCTAAATGTCTTTGCGTGGCGCTTTATCTCGACCCGAGGAACGTTTTACTTGATTTTTGGAGAATTTTGTTCCGGGACCCGGAATCCCGAAAAACCGTGTATTATACACTTCAATTTGAGTCGTTCGGGAGGGCGTCGGACCGCTTCTTTTTTTTCTACCGGTTTTTAATCACGCGTCCGAGGTTATTTAAGGAGTTAACCTATTCGATTTCTGCCTCAGATAACGAGTACTAATACATTTTTCACGATTATCCGAGGTTCGACGAATGCTGGTTTATGGCATACCGGCACCCCCAAATGTCTTCCGTTGCTACTTAAATTTTGCGTGGCAGTTTTATCTGACCTGAGAAACTTTCTGCGCGATTTCCGGAGAATTTTGTTCCGGTACCCTGGAATCCCGAAAAACCGTGTATTATACACTTCAATATGAGCCGTTCGGGAGGTTGTACCGGACCACTGTTTTTTTTCTCCCGGTTTTCTATCACGCGTCCGAGGTCATTTCAGGAGTTAACCTATTCGATTTCAGGCTCGGATAACAAGTATTAATACATTTTTCACGATTATCTGACGTTCGATGAATGCTGGTTTATGGCATACCGGCACCGCCAAATGTCTTTCGTTGCTACTCAAATTTTGCGTGGCCGCTTTGTTTGACCAGAGGAACGTTTTAAGCGATTTTTAGAGAATTTTGTTCCGGTACCCTGGAATCCCGAAAAACCGTGTATTACACACTTCAATTTGAGCCGTTCGGGAGGGCGTACGGGACCATGTTTCTTTTTTCTACCGGTTTTTAATCACGCGCCCGAGATTATTTCAGGTGTTAACCTATTCGATTCCAGCCTCGGATAAGGAGTATTAATACATTTTTCACGATTATCCGAGGTTTGAGGAATGTTGGTTTATGGCATACCGGCACCCCCAAATATCTCCCGTTGCTACACAAATTTTGCATGGCCGCTTTATCTGATCCGAGAAACGTTTTACGCGATTTTTGGAGAATTTTGTTCCAGTACCCTGGAATCCCGAAAAACCGTGTATTATATACTTCAATTTGAGCCGTTCGGGTGGTCGTACCGGACCCTTTTTCTTTTTCTCCCGTTTTTTTTTATCACGCGTCCAGGGTCATTTCAGGAGTTAACCTATTCGATTTCAGCCTCGGATAACGAGTATTAGTACATTTTTCACGATTATCCGAGGTTCGATGAATGCTGGTTTATGGCATACCGGCACCTCCAAATGTCTTTCGTTGCTACTCAAATATTGCGTGGTCGCTTTATCTAACACCAAAAACTTTCTGCGCGATTTCCGGAGAATTTTGTTCCGTACTGAATTCAAAAACCGTGTATTATACATTTCAATTTGAGCCGTTCGGGAGGTCGTACCGGACCCTGTTTCTTTTTCCCCCAGTTTTTCTATAACGCGTCTGAGGTCATTTCAGGAGTTAACCTATTCGATTTAAGCCTCGGATAACGAGTATTAATATATTTTTCACGATTATCCGAGGTTCAACGAATGCTGTTTTATGGCATACCGGCACCCCTAAATGTCTTCCGTTGCTACATAAATTTTGCGTTGCAGTTTTACCTGACCTAAGAAACTTTCTGCGTGATTTCCGGAGAATTTTGTTCCAGTACCCTGGAATCCCGAAAAACCGTGTATTATACACTTCAATATGAGCCGTTCGGGAGGGCGTACCGGACCCTGTTTCTTTTTCTCCCGGTTTCATTTATCACCCATCCGAGGTCATTTCAGGAGTTAACCTATTCCTTTTCAGCCTCGGCTAACGAGTATTAATACATTTTTCACGATTATCCGAGGTTCGTTGAATGCTGGTTTATGGCATACCGGCACCCCCAAATGTCTTCCGTTGCTACTCAAGTATTGCGTGGCCGCTTTATCTGACCCGAGGAACGTTTTACGCGATTTTCGGAGAATTTTGTTGCGGTACCCTGGAATCCCGAAAAACCGTGTGTTATACACTTCAATTTGAGCCATTCGGGAGGGCGTACGGACCTGTTTTTTTTTCTACCGGTTTTTTAATCACGCGTCCGAGGTCATTTCAGGAGTTAACCTATTCGATTTCACCTCGGATAACGAGTATTAATACATTTTTCACGATTATCCGAGGTTCGACGAATGTTGGTTTATGGCATACCGTCACCCCCAAATGTCTTCCGTTGCTACTCAAATTTTGCGTGGCCGCTTTATCGACCCGAGAACGTTTTACGCGATTTTTGGAGAATTTTGTTCCAAAGACTGGATTCCCGAAAAACCGTGTATTATATACTTCAATTTGAGCCGTTCGGGTGGTCGTACCGGACCCTGTTTCTTTTTCTCCTGGTTTTCTATAACGCGTCTGAGGTCATTTCAGGAGTTAACCTATTCGATTTCAGCCTCGTATAACGAGTATTAATATATTTTTCACGATTATCTGAGGTTCGACGAATGTTGTTTTATGGCATACCGGCACCCCTAAATGTCTTTCGTTGCTACTCAAATTTTGCGTGGCCGCTTTATCTGACCCGAGGAACGTTTTACGCGATTTTCGGAGAATTTTGTTGCGGTACCCTGGAATCGCGAAAAACCGTGTATTATTATACTTCAATTTGAGCCATTCGGGAGGGCGTACCGGACCCTGTTTCTTTTTTCTACCGGTTTTTTAATCACGCGCCCGAGGTCATTTCAGGAGTTAACCTATTCGATTTCAGCCTCGGATAACGAGTATTAATACATTTTTCACGATTATCCGAGGTTTGACGAATGCTGGTTTATGTCATACCGGCGCCCCCAAATGTCTTCCGTTGCTACTCAAATTTTGCGTGGCCGCTTTATCTGACCCGAGGAACGTTTTACGCGATTTTCGGAGAATTTTGTTCCAGTACCCTGGAATCCCGAAAAACCGTGTATTATATACTTTAATTTGAGCCGTTCGGGTGGTCGTACCGGACCCTTTTTCTTTTTCTCCCGTTTTTTTTATCACGCGTCCGAGGTCATTTCAGGAGTTAACCTATTCGATTTCAGCCTCGGATAACGAGTATTAGTACATTTTTCACGATTATCCGAGGTTCGATGAATGCTGGTTTATGGCGTACCGGCACCCCCAAATGTCTTCCGTTGCTACTCAAATTTTGCGTGGTCGCTTTATCTAACCCGAGAAATTTTCTGCGCGATTTCCGGAGACTTTTGTTCCGGTACCACTGAATCCCAAAAACCGTGTATTATACATTTCAATTTGAGCCGTTCGGGAGGTCGTGCGGGCCCTGTTTCTTTTTCTCCCGGTTTTTTTTTCTATAACGCGTCCGAGGTCATTTCAGGAGTTAACCTATTCGATTTCAGCCTCGGATAACGAGTATTAATACATTTATCACGATTATCCAAGGTTCGACGAATGTTGTTTTATGGCATACCAAAGACCCCTAAATGTCTTCCGTTGCTACTCAAATTTTGCGTGGCCGCTTAATATGACCCGAGGAACGTTTTACGCGATTTTCGAGAATTTTGTTCCAAGTACCACTGAATCCCGAAAACCGTGTATTATACACTTCAATTTGAGCCGTTCGGGAGGTCGTATCGGACCACTGTTTTTTTTTCCCCGGTTTTTCTATAACGCGTCCGGGGTCATTTCAGGAGTTAACCTATTCGATTTAAGCCTCGGATAACGAGTATTAATACATTTTTCTCGATTATGCGAGGTTCGACGAATGCTGTTTTATGGCATACCGGCATTCCTAAATGTCTTTGCGTGGCCGCTTTATCGACCGAGGAACGTTTTACTTGATTTTTGGAGAATTTTGTTCCGGGACCACTGAATCCCGAAAAACCGTGTATTATACACTTCAATTTGAGCCGTTCGGGAGGGCGTGCGGACCACTGTTTCTTTTTTCTACCGGTTTTTTAATCACGCGCCCGAGGTCATTTCAGGAGTTAACCTATTCGATTTCAGCCTCGGATAACGAGTATTAATACATTTTTCACGATTATCCGAGGTTTGACGAATGCTGGTTTATGGCATACCGTCACCCCCAAATGTCTTCCGTTGCTACTCAAATTTTGCGTGGCCGCTTTATCTGACCCGAGGAACATTTTACGCGATTTTTGGAGAATTTTGTTCCAGTACCCTGGAATCCCGAATAACCGTGTATTATATACTTCAATTTGAGCCGTTCGGGTGGTCGTACCGGACCCTTTTTCTTTTTCTCCCATTTTTTTTTATCTTGCGTCCAGGGTCATTTCAGGAGTTAACCTATTCGATTTCAGCCTCGGATAACGAGTATTAGTACATTTTTCACGATTATCCGAGGTTCGATGAATGCGGGTTTATGGCATACCGGCACCTCCAAATGTCTTTCGTTGCTACTCAAATATTGCGTGGTCGCTTTATCTAACACCAAAAACTTTCTGCGCGATTTCCGGAGAATTTTGTTCCGGTACCCTGGAATTCAAAAAACCGTGTATTATACATTTCAATTTGAGCCGTTCGGGAGGTCGTACCGGACCCTGTTTCTTTTTCCCCCAGTTTTTCTATAACGCGTCTGAGATCATTTCAGGAGTTAACCTATTAAATTTAAGCCTCGGATAACGAGTATTAATATATTTTTCACGATTATCCGAGGTTCAACGAATGCTGTTTTATGGCATACCGGCACCCCTAAATGTCTTCCGTTGCTACTTAAATTTTGCGTTGCAGTTTTACCTGACCTAAGAAACTTTCTGCGTGATTTCCGGAGAATTTTGTTCCAGTACCCTGGAATCCCGAAAAACCGTCTATTATACACTTCATTATGAGCCGTTCGGGAGGGCGTACCGGACCCTGTTTCTTTTTCTCCCGGTTTCATTTATCACCCATCCGAGGTCATTTCAGGAGTTAACCTATTCCTTTTCAAATTTCTCGGCTAACGAGTATTAGTACATTTTTCACGATTATCCGAGGTTCGTTGAATGCTGGTTTATGGCATACCGGCACCCCCAAATGTCTTCCGTTGCTACTCAAGTATTGCGTGGCCGCTTTATCTGACCCGAGGAACGTTTTACGCGATTTTCGGAGAATTTTGTTGCGGTACCCTGGAATCCCGAAAAACCGTGTGTTATACACTTCAATTTGAGCCATTCGGGAGGGCGTACCGGACCCTGTTTCTTTTTTCTACCGGTTTTTTAATCACGCGCCCGAGGTCATTTCAGGAGTTAACCTATTCGATTTCAGCCTCGGATAACGAGTATTAATACATTTTTCACGATTATCCGAGGTTTGACGAATGCTTGTTTATGGCATACCGTCACCGCCAAATGTCTTCCGTTGCTACTCAAATTTTGCGTGGCCGCTTTATCTGACCCGAGGAACGTTTTACGCGATTTTTGGAGAATTTTGTTCCAGTACCCTGGATTCCCGAAAAACCGTGTATTATATACTTCAATTTGAGCCGTTCGGGTGGTCGTACCGGACCCTGTTTCTTTTTCTCCTGGTTTTCTATAACGCGTCTGAGGTCATTTCAGGAGTTAACCTATTCGATTTCAGCCTCGGATAACGAGTATTAATATATTTTTCACGATTATCCGAGGTTCGACGAATGTTGTTTTATGGCATACCGGCACCCCTAAATGTCTTTCGTTGCTACTCAAATTTTGCGTGGCCGCTTTATCTGACCCGAGGAACGTTTTACGCGATTTTCGGAGAATTTTGTTGCGGTACCCTGGAATCCCGAAAAACCGTGTATTATTATACTTCAATTTGAGCCATTCGGGAGGGCGTACCGGACCCTGTTTCTTTTTTCTACCGGTTTTTTAATCACGCGCCCGAGGTCATTTCAGGAGTTAACCTATTCGATTTCAGCCTCGGATAACGAGTATTAATACATTTTTCACGATTATCCGAGGTTTGACGAATGCTGGTTTATGTCATACCGGTGCCCCCAAATGTCTTCCGTTGCTACTCAAATTTTGCGTGGCCGCTTTATCTGACCCGAGGAACGTTTTACGCGATTTTCGGAGAATTTTGTTCCAAAGACCACGGAATCCCGAAAAACCGTGTATTATATACTTTAATTTGAGCCGTTCGGGTGGTCGTACCGGACCCTTTTTCTTTTTCTCCCGTTTTTTTTATCACGCGTCCGAGGTCATTTCAGGAGTTAACCTATTCGATTTCAGCCTCGGATAACGAGTATTAGTACATTTTTCACGATTATCCGAGGTTCGATGAATGCTGGTTTATGGCGTACCGGCACCCCCAAATGTCTTCCGTTGCTACTCAAATTTTGCGTGGTCGCTTTATCTAACCCGAGAAATTTTTCGCGATTTCCGGAGACTTTTGTTCCGGTACCCTGGAATCCCAAAAAACCGTGTATTATACATTTCAATTTGAGCCGTTCGGGAGGTCGTACCGGGCCCTGTTTCTTTTTCTCCCGGTTTTTCTATAACGCGTCCGAGGTCATTTCAGGAGTTAACCTATTCGATTTCAGCCTCGGATAACGAGTATTAATACATTTATCACGATTATCCAAGGTTCGACGAATGTTGTTTTATGGCATACCGGCACCCCTAAATGTCTTCCGTTGCTACTCAAATTTTGCGTGGCCGCTTTATATGACCCGAGGAACGTTTTACGCGATTTTCGGAGAATTTTGTTCCAGTACCCTGGAATCCCGAAAAACCGTGTATTATACACTTCAATTTGAGCCGTTCGGGAGGTCGTATCGGACCCTGTTTCTTTTTCCCCCGGTTTTTCTATAACGCGTCCGGGGTCATTTCAGGAGTTAACCTATTCGATTTAAGCCTCGGATAACGAGTATTAATACATTTTTCTCGATTATGCGAGGTTCGACGAATGCTGTTTTATGGCATACCGGCATTCCTAAATGTCTTTTCGTGGCCGCTTTATCTGACCCGAGGAACGTTTTACTTGATTTTTGGAGAATTTTGTTCCGGTACCCTGGAATCCCGAAAAACCGTGTATTATACACTTCAATTTGAGCCGTTCGGGAGGGCGTACCGGACCCTGTTTCTTTTTTCCACCCGGTTTTTTAATCACGCGCCGAGGTCATTTCAGGAGTTAACCTATTCGATTTCAGCCTCGGATAACGAGTATTAATACATTTTTCACGATTATCCGAGGTTTGACGAATGCTGGTTTATGGCATACCGTCACCCCCAAATGTCTTCCGTTGGTACTCAAATTTTGCGTGGCCGCTTTATCTGACCCGAGGAACATTTTACGCGATTTTTGGAGAATTTTGTTCCGATGCACTGAATCCCGAAAACCGTGTATTTTATACTTCAATTTGAGCCGTTCGGGTGGTCGTATCGGACCCTTTTCTTTTTCTCCCGTTTTTTTTTATCACGCGTCCGGGTCATTTCGGAGTTAACCTTTTCGATTTCAAATTTCGGATAACGAGTATTAGTACATTTTTCACGATTATCCGAGGTTCGATGAATGCTGGTTTATGGCATACCGGCACCTCCAAATGTCTTTCGTTGCTACTCAAATATTGCGTGGTCGCTTTATCTAACACCAAAAACTTTCTGCGATTTCCGGAGAATTTTGTTCCGTACCACTGAATTCAAAAAACCGTGTATTATACATTTCAATTTGAGCCGTTCGGGAGGTCGTCAGGACCCTGTTTCTTTTTCCCCCGGTTTTTCTATAACGCGTCTGAGGTCATTTCAGGAGTTAACCTATTCAATTTAAGCCTCGGATAACGAGTATTAATATATTTTTCACGATTATCCGAGGTTCAACGAATGCTGTTTTATGGCATACCGGCACCCCTAAATGTCTTCCGTTGCTACTTAAATTTTGCGTTGCAGTTTTACCTGACCTAAGAAACTTTCTGCGTGATTTCCGGAGAATTTTGTTCCAGTACCCTGGAATCCCGAAAAACCGTCTATTATACACTTCAATATGAGCCGTTCGGGAGGGCGTACCGGACCCTGTTTCTTTTTCTCCCGGTTTCATTTATCACCCATCCGAGGTCATTTCAGGAGTTAACCTATTCCTTTTCAGCCTCGGCTAACGAGTATTAGTACATTTTTCACGATTATCCGAGGTTCGTTGAATGCTGGTTTATGGCATACCGGCACCCCCAAATGTCTTCCGTTGCTACTCAAGTATTGCGTGGCCGCTTTATCTGACCCGAGGAACGTTTTACGCGATTTTCGGAGAATTTTGTTGCGGTACCCTGGAATCCCGAAAAACCGTGTGTTATACACTTCAATTTGAGCCATTCGGGAGGGCGTACCGGACCCTGTTTCTTTTTTCTACCGGTTTTTTAATCACGCGCCCGAGGTCATTTCAGGAGTTAACCTATTCGATTTCAGCCTCGGATAACGAGTATTAATACATTTTTCACGATTATCCGAGGTTCGACGAATGTTGGTTTATGGCATACCGTCACCCCCAAATGTCTTCCGTTGCTACTCAAATTTTGCGTGGCCGCTTTATCTGACCCGAGGAACGTTTTACGCGATTTTTGGAGAATTTTGTTCCAGTACCCTGGATTCCCGAAAAACCGTGTATTATATACTTCAATTTGAGCCGTTCGGGTGGTCGTACCGGACCTTGTTTCTTTTTCTCCTGGTTTTCTATAACGCGTCTGAGGTCATTTCAAGAGTTAACCTATTCGATTTCAGCCTCGGATAACGAGTATTAATATATTTTTCACGATTATCTGAGGTTCGACGAATGTTGTTTTATGGCATACCGGCACCCCTAAATGTCTTTCGTTGCTACTCAAATTTTGCGTGGCCGCTTTATCTGACCCGAGGAACGTTTTACGCGATTTTCGGAGAATTTTGTTGCGGTACCACTGAATCCCGAAAACCGTGTATTATTATACTTCAATTTGAGCCATTCGGGAGGGCGTACCGGACCCTGTTTCTTTTTTCTACCGGTTTTTTAATCACGCGCCCGAGGTCATTTCAGGAGTTAACCTATTCGATTTCAGCCTCGGATAACGAGTATTAATACATTTTTCACGATTATCCGAGGTTTGACGAATGCTGGTTTATGTCATACCGGCGCCCCCAAATGTCTTCCGTTGCTACTCAAATTTTGCGTGGCCGCTTTATCTGACCCGAGGAACGTTTTACGCGATTTTCGGAGAATTTTGTTCCAGTACCCTGGAATCCCGAAAAACCGTGTATTATATACTTTAATTTGAGCCGTTCGGGTGGTCGTACCGGACCCTTTTTCTTTTTCTCCCGTTTTTTTTTATCACGCGTCCGAGGTCATTTCAGGAGTTAACCTATTCGATTTCAGCCTCGGATAACGAGTATTAGTACATTTTTCACGATTATCCGAGGTTCGATGAATGCTGGTTTATGGCGTACCGGCACCCCCAAATGTCTTCCGTTGCTACTCAAATTTTGCGTGGTCGCTTTATCTAACCCGAGAAATTTTCTGCGCGATTTCCGGAGACTTTTGTTCCGGTACCCTGGAATCCCAAAAAACCGTGTATTATACATTTCAATTTGAGCCGTTCGGGAGGTCGTACCGGGCCCTGTTTCTTTTTCTCCCGGTTTTTCTATAACGCGTCCGAGGTCATTTCAGGAGTTAACCTATTCGATTTCAGCCTCGGATAACGAGTATTAATACATTTATCACGATTATCCAAGGTTCGACGAATGTTGTTTTATGGCATACCGGCACCCCTAAATGTCTTCCGTTGCTACTCAAATTTTGCGTGGCCGCTTTATATGACCCGAGGAACGTTTTACGCGATTTTCGGAGAATTTTGTTCCAGCACCTGAATCTGAAAACCGTGTATTATACACTTCAATTTGAGCCGTTCGGGAGGTCGTATCGGACCACTGTTTCTTTCCCCGGTTTTTCTATAACGCGTCCGGGGTCATTTCAGGAGTTAACCTATTCGATTTAAGCCTCGGATAACGAGTATTAATACATTTTTCTCGATTATGCGAGGTTCGACGAATGCTGTTTTATGGCATACCGGCATTCCTAAATGTCTTTGCGTGGCCGCTTTATCTGACCCGAGGAACGTTTTACTTGATTTTTGGAGAATTTTGTTCCGGTACCCTGGAATCCCGAAAAACCGTGTATTATACACTTCAATTTGAGCCGTTCGGGAGGGCGTACCGGACCCTGTTTCTTTTTCTCCCGGTTTTTAATCACGCGTCCGAGGTCATTTCAGGAGTTAACCTATTCGATTTCAGCCTCGGATAACGAGTATTAATACATTTTTCACGATTATCCGAGGTTTGACGAATGCTGGTTTATGGCATACCGTCACCCCCAAATGTCTTCCGTTGCTACTCAAATTTTGCGTGGCCGCTTTATCTGACCCGAGGAACATTTTACGCGATTTTTGGAGAATTTTGTTCCAGTACCCTGGAATCCCGAAAAACCGTGTATTATATACTTCAATTTGAGCCGTTCGGGTGGTCGTACTGACCCTTTTTCTTTTTCTCCGTTTTTTTTTTATCACGCGTCCGGGTCATTTCAGGAGTTAACCTATTCGATTTCAAATCGGATAACGAGTATTAGTACATTTTTCACGATTATCCGAGGTTCGATGAATGCTGGTTTATGGCATACCGGCACCTCCAAATGTCTTTCGTTGCTACTCAAATATTGCGTGGTCGCTTTATCTAACACCAAAAACTTTCTGCGCGATTTCCGGGGAATTTTGTTCCGGTACCCTGGAATTCAAAAAACCGTGTATTATACATTTCAATTTGAGCCGTTCGGGAGGTCGTACCGGACCCTGTTTCTTTTTCCCCCAGTTTTTCTATAACGCGTCTGAGGTCATTTCAGGAGTTAACCTATTCGATTTAAGCCTCGGATAACGAGTATTAATATATTTTTCACGATTATCCGAGGTTCAATGAATGCTGTTTTATGGCATACCGGCACCCCTAAATGTCTTCCGTTGGTACTTAAATTTTGCGTTGCAGTTTTACCTGACCTAAGAAACTTTCTGCGTGATTTCCGGAGAATTTTGTTCCAGTACCCTGGAATCCCGAAAAACCGTGTATTATACACTTCAATATGAGCCGTTCGGGAGGGCGTACCGGACCCTGTTTCTTTTTCTCCCGGTTTCATTTATCACCCATCCGAGGTCATTTCAGGAGTTAACCTATTCCTTTTCAGCCTCGGCTAACGAGTATTAATACATTTTTCACGATTATCCGAGGTTCGTTGAATGCTGGTTTATGGCATACCGGCACCCCCAAATGTCTTTCGTTGCTACTCAAGTATTGCGTGGCCGCTTTATCTGACCCGAGGAACGTTTTACGCGATTTTCGGAGAATTTTGTTGCGGTACCACGAATCCCGAAAAACCGTGTGTTATACACTTCAATTTGAGCCATTCGGGAGGGCGTCACGGACCACTGTTTCTTTTTTTTTCTACCGGTTTTTTAATCACGCGCCCGAGGTCATTTCAGGAGTTAACCTATTCGATTTCAGCCTCGGATAACGAGTATTAATACATTTTTCACGATTATCCGAGGTTTGACGAATGCTGGTTTATGGCATACCGTCACCCCCAAATGTCTTCCGTTGCTACTCAAATTTTGCGTGGCCGCTTTATCTGACCCGAGGAACGTTTTACGCGATTTTTGGAGAATTTTGTTCCAATTACTCGGATTCCCGAAAAACCGTGTATTATATACTTCAATTTGAGCCGTTCGGGTGGTCGACGGACCCTGTTTCTTTTTCTCCTGGTTTTCTATAACGCGTCGTGAGGTCATTTCGGAGTTAACCTATTCGATTTCGGACTCGGATAACGAGTATTAATATATTTTTCACGATTATCGAGGTTCGACGAATGTTGTTTTATGGCATACCGGCACCCCTAAATGTCTTTCGTTGCTACTCAAATTTTGCGTGGCCGCTTTATCTCGACCCGAGGAACGTTTTACGCGATTTTCGAGAGAATTTTGTTGCGGTACCCTGAATCCCGAAAACCGTGTATTATTATACTTCAATTTGAGCCATTCGGGAGGGCGTACGGACCTGTTTCTTTTTTCTACCGGTTTTTAATCACGCGTCCGAGGTCATTTCAGGAGTTAACCTATTCGATTTCACCTCGGATAACGAGTATTAATACATTTTTCACGATTATCCGAGGTTTGACGAATGCTGGTTTATGTCATACCGGCGCCCCCAAATGTCTTCCGTTGCTACTCAAATTTTGCGTGGCCGCTTTATCTGACCCGAGGAACGTTTTACGCGATTTTTGGAGAATTTTGTTCCAGTACCCTGGAATCCCGAAAAACCGTGTATTATATACTTCAATTTGAGCCGTTCGGGTGGTCGTCTCGGACCCTTTTTCTTTTTCTCCCGGTTTTTTTATCACGCGTCCGAGGTCATTTGAGGAGTTAACCTATTCGATTTCAAATTCGGATAACGAGTATTAGTACATTTTTCACGATTATCCGAGGTTCGATGAATGCTTTGGTTTATGGCGTGCGGCGCCCCCAAATGTCTTCCGTTGCTACTCAAATTTTGCGTGGTCGCTTTATCTAACCCGAGAAATTTTATGCGCGATTTCCGGAGACTTTTGTTCCGGTACCCTGGAATCCCAAAAAACCGTGTATTATACATTTCAATTTGAGCCGTTCGGGAGGTCGTATGGCCCTGTTTCTTTTTCTCCCGGTTTTTCTATAACGCGTCCGATGTCATTTCAGGAGTTAACCTATTCGATTTCAGCCTCGGATAACGAGTATTAATACATTTATCACGATTATCCAAGGTTCGACGAATGTTGTTTTATGGCATACCGGCACCCCTAAATGTCTTCCGTTGCTACTCAAATTTTGCGTGGCCGCTTTATATGACCCGAGGAACGTTTTACGCGATTTTCGGAGAATTTTGTTCCAGTACCACTGAATCCCGAAAAACCGTGTATTATACACTTCAATATGAGCCGTTCGGGAGGCGTCTGGACCACTGTTTCTTTTTCTCCGGTTTCATTTATCACCCATCCGAGGTCATTTCGTGAGTTAACCTATTCCTTTTCAAATTTCGGCTAACGAGTATTAATACATTTTTCAAGATTATCCGAGGTTCGTTGAATCTTTGGTTTATGGCATACCGGCACCCCCAAATGTCTTCCGTTGCTACTCAAGTATTGCGTGGCCGCTTTATCTGACCCGAGGAACGTTTTACGCGATTTTCGGAGAATTTTGTTGCGGTACCCTGGAATCCCGAAAAACCGTGTGTTATACACTTCAATTTGAGCCATTCGGGAGGGCGTACCGGACCCTGTTTCTTTTTTCTACCGGTTTTTTAATCACGCGCCCGAGGTCATTTCAGGAGTTAACCTATTCGATTTCAGCCTCGGATAACGAGTATTAATACATTTTTCACGATTATCCGAGGTTTGACGAATGCTGGTTTATGGCATACCGTCACCCCCAAATGTCTTCCGTTGCTACTCAAATTTTGCGTGGCCGCTTTATCTGACCCGAGGAACGTTTTACGCGATTTTTGGAGAATTTTGTTCCAGTACCCTGGATTCCCGAAAAACCGTGTATTATATACTTCAATTTGAGCCGTTCGGGTGGTCGTACCGGACCCTGTTTCTTTTTCTCCTGGTTTTCTATAACGCGTCTGAGGTCATTTCAAGAGTTAACCTATTCGATTTCAAATCGGATAACGAGTATTAATATATTTTTCACGATTATCCGAGGTTCGACGAATGTTGTTTTATGGCATACCGGCACCCCTAAATGTCTTTCGTTGCTACTCAAATTTTGCGTGGCCGCTTTATCTGACCCGAGGAACGTTTTACGCGATTTTCGGAGAATTTTGTTGCGGTACCCTGGAATCCCGAAAAACCGTGTATTATTATACTTCAATTTGAGCCATTCGGGAGGGCGAACCGGACCCTGTTTCTTTTTTCTACCGGTTTTTAATCACGCGTCCGAGGTCATTTCAGGAGTTAACCTATTCGATTTCACCTCGGATAACGAGTATTAATACATTTTTCACGATTATCCGAGGTTTGACGAATCTTTGGTTTATGTCATACCGCGCCCCAAATGTCTTCCGTTGCTACTCAAATTTTGCGTGGCCGCTTTATCTGACCCGAGGAATGTTTTACGCGATTTTCGGAGAATTTTGTTCCAGTACCCTGGAATCCCGAAAAACCGTGTATTATATACTTCAATTTGAGCCGTTCGGGTGGTCGTACCGGAGCCTTTTTCTTTTTCTCCCGTTTTTTTTTTTTTTTTTTTTTATCACGCGTCCGAGGTCATTTCAGGAGTTAACCTATTCGATTTCAGCCTCGGATAACGAGTATTAGTACATTTTTCACGATTATCCGAGGTTCGATGAATGCTGGTTTATGGCGTACCGGCGCCCCCAAATGTCTTCCGTTGCTACTCAAATTTTGCGTGGTCGCTTTATCTAACCCGAGAAATTTTATGCGCGATTTCCGGAGACTTTTGTTCCGGTACCCTGGAATCCCAAAAAACCGTGTATTATACATTTCAATTTGAGCCGTTCGGGAGGTCGTACCGGGCCCTGTTTCTTTTTCTCCCGGTTTTTCTATAACGCGTCCGATGTCATTTCAGGAGTTAACCTATTCGATTTCAGCCTCGGATAACGAGTATTAATACATTTATCACGATTATCCAAGGTTCGACGAATGTTGTTTTATGGCATACCGGCACCCCTAAATGTCTTCCGTTGCTACTCAAATTTTGCGTGGCCGCTTTATATGACCCGAGGAACGTTTTACGCGATTTTCGGAGAATTTTGTTCCAGTACCCTGGAATCCCGAAAAACCGTGTATTATACACTTCAATATGAGCCGTTCGGGAGGGCGTACCGGACCCTGTTTCTTTTTCTCCCGGTTTCATTTATCACCCATCCGAGGTCATTTCAGGAGTTAACCTATTCCTTTTCAGCCTCGGCTAACGAGTATTAATACATTTTTCACGATTATCCGAGGTTCGTTGAATGCTGGTTTATGGCATACCGGCACCCCCAAATGTCTTCCGTTGCTACTCAAGTATTGCGTGGCCGCTTTATCTGACCCGAGGAACGTTTTACGCGATTTTCGGAGAATTTTGTTGCGGTACCCTGGAATCCCGAAAAACCGTGTGTTATACACTTCAATTTGAGCCATTCGGGAGGGCGTCTGGGACCTGTTTCTTTTTTCTACCGGTTTTTTAATCACGCGCCCGAGGTCATTTCAGGAGTTAACCTATTCGATTTCAGCCTCGGATAACGAGTATTAATACATTTTTCACGATTATCCGAGGTTTGACGAATGCTGGTTTATGGCATACCGTCACCCCCAAATGTCTTCCGTTGCTACTCAAATTTTGCGTGGCCGCTTTATCTGACCCGAGGAACGTTTTACGCGATTTTTGGAGAATTTTGTTCCGAGCCACTGGATTCCCGAAAAACCGTGTATTATATACTTCAATTTGAGCCGTTCGGGTGGTCGTCCGGACCTGTTTCTTTTTCTCCCGGTTTTTCTATAACGCGTCTGAGGTCATTTCAAGAGTTAACCTATTCGATTTCAGCCTCGGATAACGAGTATTAATATATTTTTCACGATTATCTGAGGTTCGACGAATGTTGTTTTATGGCATACCGGCACCCCTAAATGTCTTTCGTTGCTACTCAAATTTTGCGTGGCCGCTTTATCTGACCCGAGGAACGTTTTACGCGATTTTCGGAGAATTTTGTTGCGGTACCCTGGAATCCCGAAAAACCGTGTATTATTATACTTCAATTTGAGCCATTCGGGAGGGCGTACCGGACCCTGTTTCTTTTTTCTACCGGTTTTTTAATCACGCGCCCGAGGTCATTTCAGGAGTTAACCTATTCGATTTCAGCCTCGGATAACGAGTATTAATACATTTTTCACGATTATCCGAGGTTTGACGAATGCTGGTTTATGTCATACCGGCGCCCCCAAATGTCTTCCGTTGCTACTCAAATTTTGCGTGGCCGCTTTATCTGACCCGAGGAATGTTTTACGCGATTTTCGGAGAATTTTGTTCCAGTACCCTGGAATCCCGAAAAACCGTGTATTATATACTTCAATTTGAGCCGTTCGGGTGGTCGTACCGGAGCCTTTTTCTTTTTCTCCCGTTTTTTTTTATCACGCGTCCGAGGTCATTTCAGGAGTTAACCTATTCGATTTCAGCCTCGGATAACGAGTATTAGTACATTTTTCACGATTATCCGAGGTTCGATGAATGCTGGTTTATGGCGTACCGGCACCCCCAAATGTCTTCCGTTGCTACTCAAATTTTGCGTGGTCGCTTTATCTAACCCGAAAAATTTTCTGCGCGATTTCCGGAGACTTTTGTTCCGGTACCCTGGAATCCCAAAAAACCGTGTATTATACATTTTAATTGGAGCCGTTCGGGAGGTCGTACCGGGCCCTGTTTCTTTTTCTCCCGGTTTTTCTATAACGCGTCCGAGGTCATTTCAGGAGTTAACCTATTCGATTTCAGCCTCGGATAACGAGTATTAATACATTTATCACGATTATCCAAGGTTCGACGAATGTTGTTTTATGGCATACCGGCACCCCTAAATGTCTTCCGTTGCTACTCAAATTTTGCGTGGCCGCTTTATATGACCCGAGGAACGTTTTACGCGATTTTAGGAGAATTTTGTTCCAGTACCCTGGAATCCCGAAAAACCGTGTATTATACACTTCAATTTGAGCCGTTCGGGAGGTCGTATCGGACCCTGTTTCTTTTTCCCCCGGTTTTTCTATAACGCGTCCGGGGTCATTTCAGGAGTTAACCTATTCGATTTAAGCCTCGGATAACGAGTATTAATACATTTTTCTCGATTATGCGAGGTTCGACGAATGCTGTTTTATGGCATACCGGCATTCCTAAATGTCTTTGCGTGGCCGCTTTATCTGACCCGAGGAACGTTTTACTTGATTTTTGGAGAATTTTGTTCCGGTACCCTGGAATCCCGAAAAACCGTGTATTATACACTTCAATTTGAGCCGTTCGGGAGGGCGTACCGGACCCTGTTTCTTTTTTCTACCGGTTTTTTAATCACGCGCCCGAGGTTATTTAAGGAGTTAACCTATTCGATTTCTGCCTCAGATAACGAGTATTAATACATTTTTCACGATTATCCGAGGTTCGACGAATGCTGGTTTATGGCATACCGGCACCCCCAAATGTGTTCCGTTGCTACTTAAATTTTGCGTGGCATTTTTATCTGATTTGAGAAACTTTCTGCGCGATTTCCGGAGAATTTTGTTCCGGTACCCTGGAATCCCGAAAAACCGTGTATTACACACTTCAATTTGAGCCGTTCGGGAGGGCGTACGGGACCATGTTTCTTTTTTCTACCGGTTTTTAATCACGCGCCCGAGATTATTTCAGGTGTTAACCTATTCGATTTCAGCCTCGGATAACGAGTATTAATATATTTTTCACGATTATCCGAGGTTTGACGAATACTGGTTTATGTCATACCGGCGCCCCCAAATGTCTTCCGTTGCTACTCAAATTTTTCGTGGCCGCTTTATCTGACCCGAGGAACGTTTTACGCGATTTTCGGAGAATTTTGTTCCAGTACCCTGGAATCCCGAAAAACCGTGTATTATATACTTCAATTTGAGCCGTTCGGGTGGTCGTACCGGACCCTTTTTCTTTTTCTCCCGTTTTTTTTTTATCACGCGTCCGAGGTCATTTCAGGAGTTAACCTATTCGATTTCAGCCTCGGATAACGAGTATTAGTACATTTTTCACGATTATCCGAGGTTTGATGAATCTTTGGTTTATGGCGTCACGGCACCCCCAAATGTCTTCCGTTGCTACTCAAATTTTGCGTGGTCGCTTTATCTAACCCGAGAAATTTTCTCGCGCGATTTCCGGAGACTTTTGTTCCGGTACCTGGAATCCCAAAAACCGTGTATATTATACATTTTAATTGGAGCCGTTCGGGAGGTCGTGCACGGCCTGTTTCTTTTTCTCCCGGTTTTTCTATAACGCGTCCGAGGTCATTTCAGGAGTTAACCTATTCGATTTCAGCCTCGGATAACGAGTATTAATACATTTATCACGATTATCCAAGGTTCGACGAATGTTGTTTTATGGCATACCGGCACCCCTAAATGTCTTCCGTTGCTACTCAAATTTTGCGTGGCCGCTTTATATGACCCGAGGAACGTTTTACGCGATTTTAGGAGAATTTTGTTCCAGTACCCTGGAATCCCGAAAAACCGTGTATTATACACTTTAATTTGAGCCGTTCGGGAGGTCGTATCGGACCCTGTTTCTTTTTCCCCCGGTTTTTCTATAACGCGTCCGGGGTCATTTCAGGAGTTAACCTATTCGATTTAAGCCTCGGATAACGAGTATTAATACATTTTTCTCGATTATGCGAGGATCGACGAATGCTGTTTTATGGCATACCGGCATTCCTAAATGTCTTTGCGTGGCCGCTTTATCTGACCCGAGGAACGTTTTACTTGATTTTTGGAGAATTTTGTTCCGGTACCCTGGAATCCCGAAAAACCGTGTATTATACACTTCAATTTGAGCCGTTCGGGAGGGCGTCTGGACCTGTTTCTTTTTCTACCGGTTTTTAATCACGCGCCCGAGGTTATTTAAGGAGTTAACCTATTCGATTTCTGCCTCAGATAACAAGTATTAATACATTTTTCACGATTATCCGAGGTTCGACGAATGCTGGTTTATGGCATACCGGCACCCCCAAATGTGTTCCGTTGCTACTTAAATTTTGCGTGGCATTTTTATCTGACCTGAGAAACTTTCTGCGCGATTTCCGGAGAATTTTGTTCCGGTACACTGGAATCCCGAAAACCCGTGTATTACACACTTCAATTTGAGCCGTTCGGGAGGGCGTACGGGACCATGTTTCTTTTTTCTACCGGTTTTTAATCACGCGCCCGAGATTATTTCAGGTGTTAACCTATTCGATTTCAGCCTCGGATAACGAGTATTAATATATTTTTCACGATTATCCGAGGTTTGACGAATACTGTTTTATGGCATACCGGCACCCCCAAATGTCTTCCGTTGCTACTCAAATATTGCGTGGCCGCTATATCTGACCCGAGGAACGTTTTATGCGATTTTCGGAGAAATTTGTTGCGGTGCCCTGGAATCCCGAAAAACCATGTGTTATACACTTCAATTTGAGCCATTCGGGAGGGCGTACCGGACCCTGTTTCTTTTTTCTACCGGTTTTTTAATCACGCGTCCGAGGTCATTTCAGGAGTTAACCTATTCGATTTCAGCCTCGGATAACGAGTATTAATACATTTTTCACGATTATCCGAGGTTTGACGAATGCTGGTTTATGGCATACCGTCACCCCCAAATGTCTTCCGTTGCTACTCAAATTTTGCGTGGCTGCTTTATCTGACCCGAGGAACGTTTTACATGATTTTTGGAGAATTTTGTTCCGGTACCCTGGAATCCCGAAAAACCGTGTATTATACACTTCAATTTGAGCCGTTCGGGAGGGCGTACGGGACCATGTTTCTTTTTTCTACCGGTTTTAATCACGCGCCCGAGATTATTTCAGGTGTTAACCTATTCGATTTCAGCCTCGGATAACGAGTATTAATATATTTTTCACGATTATCCGAGGTTTGACGAATACTGTTTTATGGCATACCGGCACCCCCAAATGTCTTCCGTTGCTACTCAAATATTGCGTGGCCGCTTTATCTGACCCGAGGAACGTTTTATGCGATTTTCGGAGAAATTTGTTGCGGTGCCCTGGAATCCCGAAAAACCATGTGTTATACACTTCAATTTGAGCCATTCGGGAGGGCGTACCGGACCCTGTTTCTTTTTTCTACCGGTTTTTTAATCACGCGTCCGAGGTCATTTCAGGAGTTAACCTATTCGATTTCAACCTCGGATAACGAGTATTAATACATTTTCACGATTATCCGAGGTTTGACGAATCTTTGGTTTATGGCATACCGGCACCCCCAAATATCTCCCGTTGCTACACAAATTTTGCATGGCCGCTTTATCTGATCCGAGAAACGTTTTACGCGATTTTCGGAGAATTTTGTTCCGGTACCCTGGAATCCCGAAAAACCGTGTATTATTATACTTCAATTTGAGCCGTTCAGGTGGTCGTACCAGGCCCTTTTTCTTTTTCTCCCAGTTTTTTTATCACGAGTCCGAGGTCATTTCAGGAGTTAACCTATTTGATTTCAGACTCGGATAACGAGTATTAATACATTTTTCACGATTATCCGAGGTTTGACGAATGCTGGTTTATGTCATACCGGCGCCCCCAAATGTCTTCCGTTGCAACTCAAATTTTGCGTGGCCGCTTTATCTGACCCGAGGAACGTTTTACGCGATTTTCGGAGAATTTTGTTCCGGTACCCTGGAATCCCGAAAAACCGTGTATTATATACTTCAATTTGAGCCGTTCGGGTGGTCGTACCGGGCCCTTTTTCTTTTTCTCCCGGTTTTTTTATCACGCGTCCGAGGTCATTTCAGGAGTTAACCTATTCGATTTCAGCCTCGGATAACGAGTATTAATACATTTTTCACGATTATCCGAGGTTCGATGAATGCTGGTTTATGGCATACCGGCACCTCCAAATGTCTTTCGTTGCTACTCAAATATTGCGTGGTCGCTTTATCTAACACCAAAAACTTTCTGCGCGATTTCCGGAGAATTTTGTTCCGGTACCCTGGAATTCAAAAAACCGTGTATTATACATTTCAATTTGAGCCGTTCGGGAGGTCGTGCGGACCACTGTTTTTTTTCCCCGGTTTTTCTATAACGCGTCTGAGGTCATTTCAGGAGTTAACCTATTCGATTTAAGCCTCGGATAACGAGTATTAATATATTTTTCACGATTATCCGAGATTCAACGAATGCTGTTTTATGGCATACCGGCACCCCTAAATGTCTTCCGTTGCTACCTAAATTTTGCGTTGCAGTTTTATCTGACCTGAGAAACTTTCTGCGTGATTTCCGGAGAATTTTGTTCCACTACCCTGGAATCCCGAAAAACCTTGTATTATACACTTCAATATGAGCCGTTCGGGAGGGCGTACCGGACCCAGTTTCTTTTTCTCCCGGTTTCATTTATCACCCATCCGAGGCCATTTCAGGAGTTAACCTATTCCTTTTCAGCCTCGGCTAACGAGTATTAATACATTTTTCACGATTATCCGAGGTTCGATGAATGCTGGTTTATGGCATACCGGCACCCACAAATATCTTCCGTTGCTACTCAAATATTGCGTGGTCGCTTTATCTGACCCGAGGAACGTTTTACGCGATTTTCGGAGAATTTTGTTGCGGTACCCTGGAATCCCGAAAAACCATGTGTTATACACTTCAATTTGAGCCATTCGGGAGGGCGTACCGGACCCTGTTTCTTTTTTCTACCGGTTTTTTAATCACGCGTCCGAGGTCATTTCAGGAGTTAACCTATTCGATTTCAGCCTCGGATAACGAGTATTAATACATTTTTCACGATTATCCGAGGTTTGACGAATGCTGGTTTATGGCATACCGTCACCCCCAAATGTCTTCCGTTGCTACTCAAATTTTGCGTGGCCGCTTTATCTGACCCGAGGAACGTTTTACGCGATTTTTGGAGAATTTTGTTCCAGTACCCTGAAATCCCGAAAAACCGTGTATTATACTTCAATTTGAGCCGTTCGTGTGGTCGTACCGGACCCTTTTTCTTTTTCTCCCGTTTTTTTTTATCACGCGTCCGAGGTCATTTCAGGAGTTAACCTATTCGATTTCAGCCTCGGATAACGAGTATTAGTACATTTTTCACGATTATCCGAGGTTCGATGAATGCTGGTTTATGGCGTACCGGCACCCCCAAATGTCTTCCGTTGCTATTCTAATTTTGCGTGGTCGCTTTATCTAACCCGAGAAATTTCCTGCGCGATTTCCGGAGACTTTTGTTCCGGTACCCTTGAATCCCAAAAAACCGTGTATTATACATTTCAATTTGAGCCGTTCGGGAGGTCGTACCGAGCCCTGTTTCTTTTTCTCCCGGTTTTTCTATAACGCGTCCGAGGTCATTTCAGGAGTTAACCTATTCGATTTCAGCCTCGGATAACGAGTATTAATACATTTATCACGATTATCCGAGGTTCGACGAATGTTGTTTTATGGCATACCGGCACCCCTAAATGTCTTTCGTTGCTACTCAAATTTTGCGTGGCCGCTTTATATGACTCGAGGAACGTTTTACGCGATTTTCGGAAAATTTTGTTCCAGTACCCTGGAATCCCGAAAAACCGTGTATTATACACTTCAATTTGAGCCGTTCGGGAGGGCGTACCGGACCCTGTTTCTTTTTTCTACCGGTTTTTTAATCACGCGCCCGAGATTATTTCAGGAGTTAACCTATTCGATTTCAGCCTCGGATAACGAGTACTAATACATTTTTCACGATTATCTGAGGTTTGACGAATGCTGGTTTATGGCATACCGGCACCCCCAAATGTCTTCCGTTGCTACTCAAATTTTGCGTGGCCGCTTTATCTGATCCGAGGAACGTTTTACGCGATTTTCGGAGAATTTTGTTCCGGTACCCTGAAATCCCGAAAAACCGTGTATTATATACTTCAATTTGAGCCGTTCGGGTGGTCGTACCGGGCCCTTTTTCTTTTTCTCCTGGTTTTTTTATCACGCGTCGGAGGTCATTTCAGGAGTTAACCTATTCGATTTCAGCCTCGGATAACGAGTATTAATACATTTTTCACGATTATCCGAGGTTCGATGAATGCTGGTTTATGGCATACCGGCAACCCCAAATGTCTTCCGTTGCTACTCAAATATTGCGTGGTCGCTTTATCTAACCCGAGAAACTTTCTGGGCGATTTCCGGAGAATTTTGTTCCGGTACCCTGGATTTCCAAAAAACCGTGTATTATACATTTCAATTTGAGCCGTTCGGGAGGTCGTACCGGACCCTGTTTCTTTTTCCCCCGGTTTTTTTATAACGCGTCCGGGGTCATTTCATGAGTTAACCTATTCGATTTAAGTCTCGGATAACGAGTATTAATACATTTTTCTCGATTATCAGAGGTTCGACGAATGCTGTTTTATGGCATACCGGCACCCCTAAATGTCTTTGCGTGGCCGCTTTATCTGACCCGAGGAACGTTTTACATGATTTTTGGAGAATTTTGTTCCGGTACCCTGGAATCCCGAAAAACCGTGTATTATACACTTCAATTTGAGCCGTTCGGGAGGGCGTACCGGACCCTGTTTCTTTTTTCTACCGGTTTTTTAATCACCCGCTCGAGGTTATTTAAGGAATTAACCTATTCGATTTCTGCCTTAGATAACGAGTATTAATACATTTTTCACGATTATCCGAGGTTCGACGAATGCTGGTTTATGGCATACCGGCACCCCCAAATGTCTTCCGTTGCTACTTAAATTTTGCGTGGCAGTTTTATCTGACCTAAGAAACTTTCTGCGCGATTTCCGGAGAATTTTGTTCCGGTACCCTGGAATACCGAAAAACCGTGTATTATACACTTCAATATGAGCCGTTCGGGAGGTTGTACCGGACCCTGTTTCTTTTTCTCCCGGTTTTTTTATCACGCGTCCGAGGTCATTTCAGGAGTTAACCTATTCGATTTCAGGCTCGGATAACAAGTATTAATACATTTTTCACGATTATCTGACGTTCGATGAATGCCGGTTTATGGCATACCGGCACCGCCAAATGTCTTTCGTTGCTACTCAAATTTTGCGTGGCCGCATTGTTTAACCAGAGGAACGTTTTAAGCGATTTTTGGAGAATTTTGTTCCGGTACCCTGGAATCCCGAAAAACCGTGTATTACACACTTCAATTTGAGCCGTTCGGGAGGGCGTACGGGACCATGTTTCTTTTTTCTACCGGTTTTTAATCACGCGCCCGAGATTATTTCAGGTGTTAACCTATTCGATTTCAGCCTCGGATAACGAGTATTAATACATTTTTCACGATTATCCGAGGTTTGACGAATGCTGGTTTATGGCATACCGGCACCCCCAAATATCTCCCGTTGCTACACAAATTTTGCATGGCCGCTTTATCTGATCCGAGAAACGTTTTACGCGATTTTCGGAGAATTTTGTTCCGGTACCCTGGAATCCCGAAAAACCGTGTATTATATACTTCGATTTGAGCCGTTCCGGTGGTCGTACCGGGCCCTTTTTCTTTTTCTCCCGGTTTTTTTATCACGCGTCCGAGGTCATTTCAGGAGTTAACCTATTCGATTTCAGCCTCGGATAACGAGTATTAATACATTTTTCACGATTATCCGAGGTTTGACGAATGCTGGTTTATGTCATACCGGCACCCCCAAATGTCTTCCGTTGCAACTCAAATTTTGCGTGGCCGCTTTATCTGACCCGAGAAACGTTTTACGCGATTTTCGGAGAATTTTGTTTCGGTACCCTGGAATCCCGAAAAACCGTGTATTATATACTTCGATTTGAGCCGTTCGGGTGGTCGTACCGGGCCCTTTTTCTTTTTCTCCCGGTTTTTTTATCACGCGTCCGAGGTCATTTCAGGAGTTAACCTATTCGATTTCAGCCTCGGATAACGAGTATTAATACATTTTTCACGATTATCCGAGGTTCGATGAATGCTGGTTTATGGCATACCGGCACCTCCAAATGTCTTTCGTTGCTACTCAAATATTGCGTGGTCGCTTTATCTAACACCAAAAACTTTCTGCGCGATTTCCGGAGAATTTTGTTCCGGTACCCTGGAATTCAAAAACCGTGTATTATACATTTCAATTTGAGCCGTTCGGGAGGTCGTACCGGACCCTGTTTCTTTTTCCCCCAGTTTTTCTATAACGAGTCCAAGGTCATTTCAGGAGTTAACCTATTCGATTTCAGCCTTGGATAACGAGTATTAATACATTTTTCACGATTATCCGAGGTTTGACGAATGCTGGTTTATGGCATACCGGCACCCCCAAATATCTCCCGTTGCTACACAAATTTTGCATGGCCGCTTTATCTGATCCGAGAAACGTTTTACGCGATTTTCGGAGAATTTTGTTCCGGTACCCTGGAATCCCGAAAAACCGTGTATTATTATACTTCAATTTGAGCCGTTCGGGTGGTCGTACCGGGCCCTTTTTCTTTTTCTCCCGGTTTTTTTATCACGAGTCCGAGGTCATTTCAGGAGTTAACCTATTCGATTTCAGCCTCGGATAACGAGTATTAATACATTTTTCACGATTATCCGAGGTTTGACGAATGCTGGTTTATGTCATACCGGCACCCCCAAATGTCTTCCGTTGCAACTCAAATTTTGCGTGGCCGCTTTATCTGACCCGAGGAACGTTTTACGCGATTTTCGGAGAATTTTGTTCCGGTACCCTGGAATCCCGAAAAACCGTGTATTATATACTTCGATTTGAGCCGTTCGGGTGGTCGTACCGGGCCCTTTTTCTTTTTCTCCCGGTTTTTTTATCACGCGTCCGAGGTCATTTCAGGAGTTAACCTATTCGATTTCAGCCTCGGATAACGAGTATTAATACATTTTTCACGATTATCCGAGGTTCGATGAATGCTGGTTTATGGCATACCGGCACACCTCCAAATGTCTTTCGTTGCTACTCAAATATTGCGTGGTCGCTTTATCTAACACCAAAAACTTTCTGCGCGATTTCCGGAGAATTTTGTTCCGGTACCCTGGAATTCAAAAAACCGTGTATTATACATTTCAATTTGAGCCGTTCGGGAGGTCGTACCGGACCCTGTTTCTTTTTCCCCCAGTTTTTCTATAACGCGTCTGAGGTCATTTCAGGAGTTAACCTATTCGATTTCTGCCTCGGATAACGAGTATTAATACATTTTTCACGATTATCCGAGGTTCGATGAATGCTGGTTTATGGCATACCGGCAACCCCAAATATCTTCCGTTGCTACTCAAATTTTGCGTGGTCGCTTTATCTAACCCGAGAAACTTTCTCACCGATTTCCAGGGAATTTTGTTCCGGTACCCTGGAATTCCAAAATACCGTGTATTATACATTTCAATTTGAGCCGTTCGGGAGGTCGTACCAGACCCTGTTTCTTTTTCCCCCGGTTTTTCTATAACACGTCCGAGGTCATTTCAGGAGTTAACCTATTCGATTTAAGCCTCAGATAACGAGTATTAATACATTTTTCACAATTATCCGAGGTTCGACGAATGCTGTTTTATGGCATACCGGCACCCCTAAATGTCTTTGCGTGGCCGCTTTATCTGACCCGAGGAACGTTTTACGCGATTTTCGGAGAATTTTGTTCCATACCCTGGAATCCAGAAAAACCGTGTATTATACACTTCAATATGAGCCGTTCGGGAGGTCGTACCGGACCCTGTTTCTTTTTTCTACCGGTTTTTTAATCACGCGCCCGAGGTCATTTCAGGAGTTAACCTATTCGATTTCTGCCTCGGATAACGAGTATTAATACATTTTTCACGATTATCCGAGGTTCGACGAATGCTGGTTTATGGCATACCGGCACCCCCAAATGTCTTCCGTTGCTACTTTAATTTTGCGTGGCAGTTTTATCTGACCTGAGAAACTTTCTGCGCGATTTCCGGAGAATTTTGTTCCGGTACCACGAATCCCGAAAACCGTGTATTATACACTTCAATATGAGCCGTTCGGGAGGTTGTACCGGACCCTGTTTCTTTTTCTCCCGGTTTTTTTTATCACGCATCCGAGGTCATTTCAGGAGTTAACCTATTCGATTTCAGCCTCGGATAACGAGTATTAATACATTTTTCACGATTATCCTAGGTTCGATGAATGCTTGTTTATGGCATACCGGCACCCCCAAATGTCTTCCGTTGCTACTCAAATATTGTGTGGTCGCTTTATCTAACCCGAGAAACTTTCTGCGCGATTTCCGGAGACTTTTGTTCCTGCACTGAATTCAAAAAAACCGTGTATTATACATTTCAATTTGAGCGATTCGGGAGGTCGTGCGGACCTGTTTCTTTTTCCCCGTTTTTTCTATAACGCGTCCGAGGTCATTTCAGGAGTTAACCTATTCGATTTAAGCCTCGGATAACGAGTATTAATACATTTTTCACGATTATCCGACGTTCGATGAATGCTGGTTTATGGCATACCGGCACCCCCAAATGTCTTCCGTTGCTACTTAAATTTTGCGTGGCAGTTTTATGTGACCTGAGAAACGTTCTGCGCTATTTCCGGAGAATTTTGTTCCGGTACCCAGGAATCCCGAAAAACCGTGTATTATACACTTCAATATGAGTCGTTAGGGAGGTCGTACCGGACCCTGTTTCTTTTTCTCTCGGTTTTTTTTATCACGCTTCCGAGGTCATTTAAGGAGTTAACCTATTCGATTTCAACCTCGGATAACGAGTATTAATACATTTTTCACGATTATCCGAGGTTCGACGAATGCTGTTTTATGGCATACCGGCACCCCTAAATGTCTTTCGTTGCTACTCAAATTTTGCGTGGCCGCTTTATCTGACCTAAGGAACGTTTTACGCGATTTTCGGAGAATTTTGTTCCGGTACCCTGGAATCCCGAAAAACCGTGTATTATATACACTTCAATTTGAGCCGTTCGGGAGGGCGACGGACCTGTTTCTTTTTTCTACCGGTTTTTTAATCACGCGCCCGAGGTCATTTCTGGAGTTAACCTATTCGATTTCAGCCTCGGATAACGAGTATTAATACATTTTTCACGATTATCCGAGGTTTGACGAATGCTGGTTTATGGCACATCGGCACCCCCAAATGTCTTCCGTTGCTACTCAAATTTTGCGTGGCCGCTTTATCTGACCCGAGGAACGTCTTACGCGATTTTCGGAAAATTTTGTTCTGGTACCCTGGAATCCCGAAAAACCGTGTATTGTATACTTCAATTTGAGCCGTTCGGGTGGTCGTACTGGCCCCTTTTTCTTTTTCTCCCGGTTTTTTTATCACGCGTCCGAGGTCTTTTCAGGAGTTAACCTATTCGATTTCAGCCTCGGATAACGAGTATTAATACATTTTTCACGATTATCCGAGGTTCGATGAATGCTGGTTTATGGCATATCGGCACCCCCAAATGTCTTTCGTTGCGACTCAAATATTGCGTGGTCGCTTTATCTAAGCCGAGAAACTTTCTGCGCGATTTCCGGAGAATTTTGTTTCGGTACCGAAGAATTCCAAAAAACCATGTATTATACATTTCAATTTGAGCCGTTCGGGAGGTCGTACCGGACCCTGTTTCTTTTTCCCCCGGTTTTTCTATAACGCGTCCGAGGTCATTTCAGGAGTTAACCAATTCGATTTAAGCCTCGGATAACGAGTATTAATACGTTTTTCACGATTATCCGAGGTCCGACGAATGCTGTTTTATGGCATACCGGCACCCCTAAATGTCTTTCGTTGCTACTCAAATTTTGCGTGGCCGCTTTATCTGACCTGAGGAACGTTTTACGCGATTTTCGGAGAATTTTGTTCCGGTACCCTGGAATCCCGAAAAACTGTGTATTATATACACTTCAATTTGAGCCGTTCGGGAGGGCGTACCGGACCCTGTTTCTTTTTTCTACCGGTTTTTTAATCACGCGCCCGAGGTCATTTCTGGAGTTAACCTATTCGATTTCAGCCTCGGATAACGAGTATTAATACATTTTTCACGATTATCCGAGGTTTGACGAATGCTGGTTTATGGCATATCGGCACCCCCAAATGTCTTCCGTTGCTACTCAAATTTTGCGTGGCCGCTTTATCTGACCCGAGGAACGTCTTACGCGATTTTCGGAAAATTTTGTTCTGGTACCCTGGAATCCCGAAAAACCGTGTATTGTATACTTTAATTTGAGCCGTCCGGGTGGTCGTACTGGACCTTTTTCTTTTTCTCCCGGTTTTTTTATCACGCGTCCGAGGTCTTTTCAGGAGTTAACCTATTCGATTTCAGCCTCGGATAACGAGTATTAATACATTTTTCACGATTATCCGAGGTTCGATGAATGCTGGTTTATGGCATACCGGCACCCCCAAATATCTTTCGTTGCTACTCAAATATTGCGTGGTCGCTTTATCTAAGCCGAGAAACTTTCTGCGCGATTTCCGGAGAATTTTGTTCCGGTACCCTGGAATTCCAAAAAACCATGTATTATACATTTCAATTTGAGCCGTTCGGGAGGTCGTACCGGACCCTGTTTCTTTTTCCCCCGGTTTTTCTATAACGCGTCCGAGTTCATTTCAGGAGTTAACCAATTCGATTTAAGCCTCGGATAACGAGCATTAATACGTTTTTCACGATTATCCGAGGTCCGACGAATGCTGTTTTATGGCATACCGGCACCTCTAAATGTCTTCCGTTGCTACTCAAATTTTGCGTGGCCGCTTTATCTGACCCGAGGAACGTTTTACGCGATTTTCGGAGAATTTTGTTCCGGTACCCTGGAATCCCGAAAAACCGTGTATTATACACTTCAATATGAGCCGTTCGGGAGGTCGTACCGGACACTGTTTCTTTTTTCTACCGGTTTTTTAATCACGCGCCCGAGGTCATTTCAGGAGTTAACCTATTCGATTTCAGCCTCGGATAACGAGTATTTATACATTTTTCACGATTATCCGAGGTTCGACGAATGCTGGTTTATGGTATACCGGCACCCCCAAATGTCTTCCGTTGCTACTTCAATTTTGTGTGGCAGTTTTATATGACCTGAGAAACTTTCTGCGCGATTTCTGGAGAATTTTGTTCCGGTACCCTGGAATCCCGAAAAACCGTGTATTATACACTTCAATATGAGCCGTTCGGGAGGTCATACCGAACCCTGTTTCTTTTTCTCCCGGTTTTTTTATCACGCGCCCGAGGTCATTTCAGGAGTTAACCTATTCGATTTCATCCTCGGATAACGAGTATTAATACATTTTTCACGATTATCCGAGGTTTGACGAATGCTGGTTTATGGCATATCGGCACCCCCAAATGTCTTCCGTTGCTACTCAAATTTTGCGTGGCCGCTTTATCTGACCCGAGGAACGTCTTACGCGATTTTCGGAAAATTTTGTTCGCACCCTGAATCCCGAAAAACCGTGTATTGTATACTTTAATTTGAGCCGTTCGGGTGGTCGTACTGGACCTTTTTCTTTTTCTCCCGGTTTTTTTATCACGCGTCCGAGGTCTTTTCAGGAGTTAACCTATTCGATTTCAGCCTCGGATAACGAGTATTAATACATTTTTCACGATTATCCGAGGTTCGATGAATGCTGGTTTATGGCATACCGGCACCCCCAAATATCTTTCGTTGCTACTCAAATATTGCGTGGTCGCTTTATCTAAGCCGAGAAACTTTCTGCGATTTCCGGAGAATTTTGTTCCTACACTGAATTCAAAAAACCATGTATTATACATTTCAATTTGAGCCGTTCGGGAGGTCGTGCGGACCTGTTTTTTTCCCCGGTTTTTCTATAACGCGTCCGAGTTCATTTCAGGAGTTAACCAATTCGATTTAAGCCTCGGATAACGAGCATTAATACGTTTTTCACGATTATCCGAGGTCCGACGAATGCTGTTTTATGGCATACCGGCACCTCTAAATGTCTTCCGTTGCTACTCAAATTTTGCGTGGCCGCTTTATCTGACCCGAGGAACGTTTTACGCGATTTTCGGAGAATTTTGTTCCGGTACCCTGGAATCCCGAAAAACCGTGTATTATACACTTCAATATGAGCCGTTCGGGAGGTCGTGCGGACAATTTGTTTGTTTTTTCTACCGGTTTTTTAATCACGCGTCCGAGGTCATTTCAGGAGTTAACCTATTCGATTTCAGCCTCGGATAACGAGTATTTATACATTTTTCACGATTATCCGAGGTTCGACGAATGCTGGTTTATGGTATACCGGCACCCCCAAATGTCTTCCGTTGCTACTTCAATTTTGTGTGGCAGTTTTATATGACCTGAGAAACTTTCTGCGCGATTTCTGGAGAATTTTGTTCCGGTACCCTGGAATCCCGAAAAACCGTGTATTATACACTTCAATATGAGCCGTTCGGGAGGTCATACCGAACCCTGTTTCTTTTTCTCCCGGTTTTTTTATCACGCGCCCGAGGTCATTTCAGGAGTTAACCTATTCGATTTCATCCTCGGATAACGAGTATTAATACATTTTTCACGATTATCCGAGTTTCGACGAATGCTGGTTTATGGCATACCGGCACCCCCAAATGTCTTTCGTTGCTACTCAAAGTTTGCGTGGTCGCTTTATGTAACCCGAGAAACTTTCTGCGCGATTTCTGGAGAATTTTGTTCCGGTACTGACAGGGCAGTCGTATACCTATCAAAAATAACTAACTAAACTAACTATATAGCTAGGGAAGTCAGGTCGATCTCCTCAAGGAGGTAAGATATCTGTAAAGAGTCCGTCTATTTGGTCACAAAATGGGGGTTTGAAAATTATTTTTCTAAACTAAAGGTGTAAAAGAAAGAAAAGCAAGGAAAGAGCTGTAAAGGCAGAAAGTAGAGATAAACTATCAATAAAGAAGGGACATGTCAGGATTTCGGTTCACTACGTTAGTCCGGTGACTCAACTGCGAGTAGTCTAGATAAATTACTGTCAGACGGATATGGAAAGGTCCTTCCGGTCCACTTTCTATCCTAGATTTCCACTAACTTAACTTTCGTCCTCGTCAGGGTAGTCTACTGTTCATAGCAGGTCTATTTAGTCCAATCTTTCGATCCAGGATTAAATTTAACCAGATTAAAAGGTGACTCAGAAGCGTGCACTCAACTAAGTCGTAAATACATTTATATTGCCATGGGGACAGAATCTCACAAATAATTCATCTAACCTACTCACTACATCGTCACATTTCTACCGTAGATCCCCTAATCCCAACATGAAATGATTTAGCTACTCATGCTATTAATATTATCAAAACTAATAACAATGAAATAACTAACATTAAACATGATGAAATAATAATGAAATTGCATAAATAAAGATTAGGGCAGGAATTAAGAAGGAACGAAACAAGTAATTAAAGCAAATGATTGAAAGATTACGATTAAAATAGAGTAAGAGATTACAATCGCAAGAATCTGGCGTAAAGAACAACTACATCCGAGCGAGAAAATCCAAAAGCAAAAGTTATAGTAGAGAGGAAAAAGCAACTTAGTCTTTTTGCAGTGAAACATAAATAAAAGAAAATCAGATCATTAGATACCTAATTACCTAATTAATGTACGTTTAAATAGAAAAATGCTAAGTCCAATAACTAAAAACAAGTTCACGGACTAATTAAAGCCCATGGAAGACAAAACCACTCGATCGAGCAGTCTGAAACAGCTCGATCGAGTACTTCTCCAGGCAAATCTACTCGAACGAGTAACACCCTATTCCAGCACTGTCGATCGAGTAAAACAAACTACTCGATCGACCAACTGAGCCACAAAAACCACTCGATCGACCAATAAAAGGGCTCGATCGAGTGTTCTTCCTCTGAAACAGCTTCAACTCGTAGCCGACTGCTTCGTAGACCGTTCCTTCACGCATCCCAATGCAAGATCTCGTTCCGAAAAATCCCGTCTCCTCAAAAGGCATGCAAAGTAGGACGAAAATGGTACGATTCCACTACTTTCACGTTCATTTCTACAAAACGGACAAAACGAACCAAAGTAGCCAATTCGAGTCATAATGCGATATAAACAGTACAAAAGTACATGGAAATACGTGCTAAAATAGGCTAAAAAGACTATACAAAATGCACGTATCAAATCTCCCCAAACTTAACCTTTACTCGTCCTCGAGTAAACTAAAATGCAACTAATGGAACGGAAATGAAAACTCAGAGCTATCTTATCTTGTCTACTTGAACCAGTTTAATGCAACAAAAATGAACAGTTACAACTATGCAGTCAATACGCAAACGAGTTATAAGTTGTTTAGAAATATAGCCGACCTATCGACCTTGCAAGACCAACAAAATCGGACTCTCACGTGGTCACTCTTCTCTCATTAAGCAAAGGGTGAATAATACATGCGAAAGAGATAAAGAGAAACAGTCACTCACCTAACTGCGACCTACATAGCATGCATGCAACAACAATGAAAGAGAATTCAAGTACCAATGCACACACTCCAACCAATAATGTCCGTCACAGCCGAGGGCTTACAAATGATATGGGAATAGTGAGGTTCAGGTGAGAAAAGGCAAAACAAGTTATGGAAATGTGGAGGTAAAAGCGCCAAGCTTGTTCCTAAACAGGACCATATAAGACCGTCTGAATCTCAACTGACTGAAAAATAAAGTACAAGTGCCCTTTAATTGGCACACAACTCACTAATCACATACACTATCTCCTCAAAAATATGGAATAAGAATGGAGGAGTTAGACGGTCACAAACTTCCCTTTTTTAATACCGTCTAAATGAATCAACTGATACAAAACAAATGTTATTTTCAACTTTTTTTTTCATTTTTCTGACATACGTGAATCATACATTTTTCATTTTTTTTTTCTTTTCTTCTTCACGTTTTTTCCTTCCCCTTTTTTTCTTCTTTTCAATTCTTTTTTTTCTATTCTCCTTCCTTTATTTAAACCAACTCCAATCAAAATGATACGGGCCCAATTGCAGACAGAAAATCATACCACAAAAGACATACTAAACTAGCTTGACTAGGCAGGCTTAGTTTGGGTAGTAGCTAATGGGTCAAAAAGGCAAGTTTTGGCTTAAGTGGAGCTAAATGGGTGAAAAATATAAGAAAAGGGGAAAATTTGCAAGCACCTCCTCGCATGTGACACCGACCACAAACCCGAATGTGTTCATTCGACAAGAAATCGAATGTCATAAAAGTTCAAAAATGATGGACATGCTATGCAAGGAGTACTACTCTCAATTCCTAATGAACTGGTCATGAATGTCGACAGTTATGGGCTCTAAATCTCAGAAATTTTAAAGTAGGTTGCCAATTTATCAGGTCAAGTCTAAACAGTCAGCTATATTTGAACAAAAACTCGTAGACTATGCGTATGACAAAGCTAATAACTGTCAATAAAAGTGCAAGGCTCAATTAAAATGACAAGTTATAGTGCAATATCATCACGGAAATCAACCGTTCCGACTCAACCTATATGCAAAAATAAACGTGAATATTTTTTTGAATTTATTAATTTTTCGTTTTTTTTTTATTTAAATTTTATGAAATGAATAAACAATGCAAGCTGAAAATATAAACGTGAATGCAAAATAAATGCAAATGTAGACTCAAAAGGATGCAATACCCTCCCCAAACCAAAACGAACAACGCCCTCGTTGTCCTCCAGCATACACCAGTAGATATAGACAGGGGAACGGGAATATACAACCAATAAAGAATAAAAAACAATAAAATAAAAAGGAGACAAAAGAAATAAAAGAGCGAGAATAAACATACAAAACACGAACTTCCCAAACCAACCTGAAAACTGGGGAAGTGAGTAGACCAGCAGCTACTCGTCAGCCTCCTCCGTCACGTCCTCCACCGTCACGGTGTAGTCCGGATCCACCTCCTGCTCTCTCCTCCTCCTCTGCTCAGCTCTAGATCTCTCTGCTGCCGTCACCGGGTCCTCGTCCTCCTCCTCCTCCTCCTCCTCACTAGCAGGCTCCGGGTACCCCTTAGCTGGGTACCGGTAAAAGGAAGGATGTGGCCAACCCTCTGGGATCAGACGGTGTCGCCGCATGTGATACTCGTATAGAGGGAACAAAGTCAAAGCTATGTTTCTCTCCATACGAGCATGTCTCTCTGCAACCTCGATCAACAAACCTTCATGGCGCCCTTGGTCCATGACCGAGGACGCCTCAAAGGGTGGAGGAGGTACAAAATTAGCCGGTAGGACCGGCTGTGTCTGTGTCTGGTCAGCAGGCGCGGGGGTAGGAGTTGGAGTAGGGATCGGGGTAGGTGTGGCCGTGGAAGTCTGGCCACCTGTGGAAGGTGCGGATCCCTCTCCGGTCTCAAGTCTACGCTGCTTCTTAGCAGTGGGTAAGGTAGTAGGTGGTCTGATCGGTAGGTGGTACTCGGGTAGAGGTGGTGGTCGGGCGCCCCGTGCAACAATAGGCAAAGGGGCTAGACGAAGGAGAATGGTGCAAGGTAGGTCTACGGACAAGGAACCGTCTATCTTCCAGGTCCGGTAGTCAGAAGTCAGCCAGGTCTGAGAGTGCATAGTCACTAGGCTCAGGTACCTATCTCCCTCAATGTACGGTAGGTCACGAGGCAAGGCCTGGAGGAGAGAGCGGGCAAGAATGGTGGCTATGCCACCGCAGACGATACTGCCCCTGATCTTCTCTCCCTGATCCTGGAAGTACTGGGCGGTCAAGTATGCAATGTTGAGGGTAACGGGACCCCCGCAGTCGATGTTCAGGTAACCGCCTAAAATGGAGAGCTCGTTGTTGTTGATGTTGTTTGGCTCTCTTCGGCCAAAAATAGTACTCCATATCAGTCTAAGGAAGTAACGGGCAGGAGGAAGGTGGACCTGAGTGAGCTTTCGCTCGGGAAAGGTGGTCTGGGCCAAGGTCCGCCAAAGCTGATGGATGACCTTCCCCAGTGGCGCCCGTAAAGGAAAGTCCAAGTCGAGTACGAAACTCCTCGAATGTCATCGAAAAAGTCTGGTTGAACAACCGGAAGGACACAGAAAGACTAGTAGGGGCAGCATCGTGTGCCCCGAAGGAGAAGGTGAAGGAGCTGAAGAACTCGAGACTCAGCTCCCAAAAGGTATGGCCACTCATAGTGATCAGTCCGGCCTTCCCCGTGCCCCGTAAAAGCTCACAAACTGGCTCATAGAAACCGAGCCTCTCAAGTGACGTACGGCAAAGGAAACGTGTAGGGAGAAACTCGCAGTCAACTAAGTTATAAAATCTAGTACGATGTACACCATTAACAAAAATTACCTGCGGGTACTCAAGGTGGGAGTCAAGAGTGTCGTCCACTCGAATCGTGACCACGCCAGCAGAGACGGTAGGAGAAGGTGTAGCACGACCACGACCGCAACCCCGGCCTCTAGAACCTGAAGTAGAAGACCGTCCAGTGACGGTACGAGGTACTAGGGCCGCTCTAAAGGCAGCTGCGGCTGCAGGTGAAAGTGAAGCAGCAACAGTGGACGCAGCAGAGACCGCCACTGAGGAAGAAAGGCTAGTAGTAGTGCTAGCAGCTGTGGCTAAAATAGAGCTAGTAGCGATGCTTTGCAACTATGGTCAAACGGAGCTAGCAGTAGTAAAAACGGTACCAGCAGCAGAAACAAGGAACACGGGGGCTGTGGTACTAACGGAAGTGGAGGCGGTGGTGACAGCAGGGACCACCGCCTCAGACAAGGACGGACTGGCAGCGGAGCTCGTAGAAGGCATAAATCTAGAATCCATCTTAGTCAAATAAGGCAGGGGAAACTGATAAAAAAAACAGCATGAACACAGTAGAGAATTTCCCTAAACAGTCGAAATTTTCGACTGGCAGCCCTAATTCCCGAATTTTTCCTCAATAAATCGAATGAAGCAGGTAATCAGCGATAGGGGAAGGGTAGCAGATGACAAATGCAGCAAATTAAGCAACAATTAAATCAAATTAGGCATATGGCAGCAGGAAAAACCCAATTCACAGTCGAAAATTTCGATTGACAAGAACCCTAATCGCAAATTTCCCATAAAGTTCAAAGTAAACATGTGAAAATCAATGAGGTAAGGGAATTAATCATCAAGTAAGGCAAAATAAGCATTGAATCACAATAATAGTCGAAAAATTCGACCCAAAATGAATTTCGAAACCCTAATTCCTAATTTACTTCAAGAGAAGGCAAAATTAATGAAATTGAAATGCAAAGAAGTATTGGAATTACTTACTTGATGATGAGGAACCTACAAATTGAGCAATTAATCGACAAAACAAGCAAGAATGGCGATTTTTGATCGAAAAATTGCAAACCCTAATTCCTCTAATTGACCGTGTAAAACAGCAAGTATCATGGGGAAAGCAGAGGGCAATGGACGATTAAATAGCAATGAATAAAATGTAGGTGGTGGATTTGGTATAAGGGCAATAAAAATGGAGATATTGGAGATTTTGGTCGCAAATAAGGTGAAGGGAGGACGAAATAACGAAAGAGGAAAGAAAGTAATAAGAAAAAGAAGGAAGTTAAAGAGACTCCCTGCGTGTCCTTTGCAAAATCACTCGATCGAGTGATTTAAAACCACTCGATCGAGAGTTCCTGTATATGTTTCACTCGATCGAGTAAAAATTTACTCGATCGAGTACCCCCCTTTTCAGCTTTTGTCCATCGAGCAATAAGAAACCATTCGATCGATCAACTTTCACTCGATCGAGTACAAAAAGTACTCGATCGAGCTCTTTTCCTCGTGTAGGCCTTTGAATTTGCGTATAATTCCCCAAACCTGCATAAAAACACTCGCAAAAGTATCCCAAAATACCAAATATAAATAGTAACAGTCTATAGTCTTCTAAACTACGCTAAAAATGTCTAAATTCTAATTGTCCTAATTAAATGCAATAAAAAAATCCTACGGAAATTAAAAATTGTTTTTACAATTTGTTACACGGGGCATTTCTCCGCTCACTTCTCAAAGCAATTCAGCAGCCCCTCGGAGGGCTCCTGACTGGAGGACGTCACCTCAGCAACATTAACCGCCCTCTTCATTCTCCACGAGCTTGTATTTGAATCATTAGGAGGAGAATAGTTGACGTCCACATACGCGCAAACTTTCCTCGTCCTTACTCCTTTCTTACCAGCTTTAGCGTCATCACTCCCACTTTGGCCGACATTAATTGCACAATAATCATTGACAGCTCCTTCAATATTTTCATCTGTACCTGCAGCAAGGAAAACAGACGAACTTTCCTTCTTTTTGCTCTCAATCTGAGGCGGAGGGGTCACGATAGCAGCACAATATTCCAAATCTTCATTTGGAGTGTCAATAGGACGATTAGTAGAAGAGAGGGCATTGCAAGGCTGAGCTTGCATGAGAGCCCTTCGGAACTTAGACTGTTGGAAAATCAATTCCTCATCCCCAACCTGAAAAGTCAATGTCTTGCCCCCGACGTCTATCACTGCACGGGCAGTGAATAAAAATAGCCTCCCTAAAATGATAGGGGTATGTGTGTCCTCGGGGATGTCAAGTACACCGAAGTCAATGGGAATAAAGAATTTCCCGATCTTAACAGGTATGTCTTCTATGACACCTAATGGCCGTGATATACTACGGTCGGCCATCTGAACAGTCATATTTGTGCAATTAAACTTGGTCAAACCAAGTCTCTTAGCAAGAGATAGCGATAAGACACTCACGCTAGTGCCAAGATCGAATAACGCGTTATCAATTAAGTGGGTACCAATGTGACACGGAATTGAGAAACTACCCGGGTCTGACTGTTTGGGAGGTAACTTATTCTGAACTAGGGTCGTCCCTACCTCGGTGAAAGCTACCGTCTCATGATCGTTAATGTGCCTCTTACGTGATAAAATTTCTTTCATAAATTTAAGGTAAGAGGGTACCTGTGTCAGCAATTCGGCGAACGGAATGGTAACTTGCAAGCTTTTCAGGAGTTCGGCAAATTTACCAAACTATTGATTAGCCTTTGTGTTCTGCAGATGCCTCAGGAAGGGTACCGTGATGGGTATCTCGAGCCCCTTGTTCCTCTCCTCCAACGTATCAGCTGTATCAAGCTCTACATCCTTCAATCGAGACTTCTTACCTCTCGAACGAGGTCTTTCAGGTGATATTTCACTCAATCGAGCACTAGCAGGCGCTTGACTACAGGTGCAGAAATTTCATGATAATGCAATCCGTGCACTTGAGTGAAACCTTTTGGCACTAGTCGTGCCTTATAGGTATCTGGTTGCGCGTCTACAGAATGCTTTATTTTGTAAAGCCATTTGCACAGTAGAGGTTTTACCTTATTAGGTAAATCAACAAGATCCCATACGTTATTCTCATACATGGAGTCCATCTCGGATTGCATGGCTTCGAGCCATAGCTTTGAGTCGGAACAGGCTATAGCACCTTTATAGGTAGCGTATTCATTACTCTCTAGGAGCAAAACATCATTCTCCTCGACCATACAAATGTATCTGTCCGGAGGATTAGAGACTCTAACCGACCTCCTAGGTTCCTCAGGAATATTAACCGTATCATCAGTTGGAGGAACTACTTCCTCCATCTGTTCCTCGGTTGTTGGTTCTTGAATCTCCGACAGCTCGAAGGTTCTATTACTTGTCTTGTTCTCGAGAAATTCATTCTCTAAGAACGTCACACTAGCCGCAACAAAAACTCGATGTTCGGTAGGCGAATAGAAGTAATGAGCAAACGTTCCTTTTGGATAACCAATAAAGTATGTCTTGACCGATCGCGGACCGAGCTTATCCTCGTGTCTCCACTTGACATAAGCCTCGCAGCCCCAAACCCGAATAAAGGACAAGTTAGGGACCGTTCCCTACCACATTTCATATGGAGTCTTGTCGACAGCTTTAGTCGGACTTCGGTTAAGTATAAGAGCAGCTGACAAAAGAGAAAAACCCCATAATGAATTAGGTACTACCATGTGACTCATCATGGATCGAACCATATCAAGTAATGTTCAATTTCTCCATTCGGACACACCATTTAATTGAGGTGTTCCAGGTGGAGTTAACTGTAAAACGATTCCACAGTCTTTAAGGTGTTGATCAAACTCATTTGAAAGATATTCGCCACCCCGATCTGAACGGAGTGCTTTGACCTTTCTACCCAGTTGGTTCTCAACCTTGTTCTGGTATTCCTTGAATTTCTCAAAGGACTCACTTTTATGCGTCATCAAGTAGACATGTCCGTATTTACTCAAATCGTCCGTGAAAGTGATAAAATATCAATAGCCATCTCTAGTGGTAATTGACATAGGTCCACATACGTCAGTATGTATGAGTCCTAATAGGTCACTAGCGCGCATTCCAACACCTTTGAAGGAAATTCGAGTCATTTTGCCAATGAGACATGATTTACACATGCCATATGTAGAAAAATAGAATGCGGGAATAGTCCCATTATCGACGAGTTTCTTTACACGTTTCTCATCTATGTGTCCCATTCGACAATGCCATAGATAGGTTTGATCTTTGTCACCAACCTTTGATTTCTTATTATTCACGTGTAATATTTCCGTGGTTTGATCTAAGATGTAAATTAAATTCATGGAAACTGCTTTGCCATAAATCATTTCATTGAAAGAGAAAATACAGCTATTATCCTTTATTAAAAATGAAAAACCGTCCTTATCAAGTACGGAAAAAGAAATAATGTTCTTAGACAAACTGGGTACATAGTAACAGTTATATAAATATAACTCAAAACCACTAGAGAGTTGGATTACATATGTTTCGTTCGAGACAACAGCAACTCGCAGGTCCACATCACCCTTTCCGAGAGGTGTGATGTTTCTTAGGCCCTGCAAATGATTACACAGATGAGAACCACAACCAGTATCAAGTACCCAAGTTCCGAAACTTGCATGGTTAATCTCAATCATATGAATATAAGATGACATACCAACAGGAACAACGCGGCCTGCTTTTATGTCCTCACGGTACACGGGACAGTTCCTTCTCCAATGTCCAGTCTTATGATAATGGTGGCACTTTATGTCACCGCCCTTGCTCTTTGCCATGTCCTGTGAGCCACTAGTCTCACCAGGCCCACTCTTACCGTTTCCTGGCTTCTTGAACTTTGGCTTACCTACAGTTAGGTCGCCTGGAGGTTTGCCCTTACCTTTATTCTTGTTGGAAATCGTGAGAACATCCTGCTTCATGCTCCCACTCAATTTCATATCCTTCTCGGTCTGTACGAGAAGTGAGTGTAGCCCATGAGACTTTTCTTTAAGTCATTCATGTAGTAGTTCGCCCTGAAAAGGGCAAAACCATCATGAAGAGAATGAAGCATTCGGTCAATGACTATGCTCTCACTGATTTTGTAATCAAGTGCCTCCAATTTCTCGACATTCTCAATCATGTTAAGAATGTGTGGGCTAACCGGTTGGCCCTTTTGGAGTTTCGCATCAAAGAAGCGATAGGTATGCTCATAAGTAACGATTCTTGGTGCTTTTGAGAACTCGTTAGTGAGCGTGGTGAAAATCTTGTTTGCACCTTGGACAATGAAGCGTCTCTGCAAATTGGTTTCCATTGCAAAGATGAGTACGTTCTTAATCGCACCCGCTTCCATGACGAAATCACTATAAGCATATGACTCGTTAACTCCTGCATTGGGGCCTGGGTTTACCGGTATTCGCTCAGTTAAGTACTTGAGCTTACCGTCAGCAATGGCAGCATTCCGTAGTGCTGCCTCCCGGTCCGCAAAGTTGGACCCATCATTCTTCAGTCGTGTGAACTGATTCATGTTGTCCATAAAAACTTTAAGCCAGGACGCCCGTCCAAGTGTGGCACTCGGCATTGGGATTTCGTTATTTCCAGCCATTTGTTGTAATAGTATTATCAAAATAAACGTATTCTACACTGCGAAAAGAAGAATAAAAATAATAAGCATATTCGTTATGATTTTAAGTCTTAATGCAAAACTGTTATAAGCGAAGACTCATGCATTTATACAATTGACCTCCCTCAAGAATTATATAAATGATCCCAAGACTCAATTATCTGCAAATTGATAAGCCAACCTTTTGGCTAATTCTAGTGTGAGAATTCTTGGTCGATAAATTTCTGTAAATTCTATCTTTAGTCCATCATAATCACGAGAAACTCTTCGGACTATAATGTTGAGATAAACTAAGTCAACACAAACTACTTACCCAACGTAGAAGGGGTCATATTATGTCTACCGATGAAGAAGGGATTCATAGTTGTTTGCCCTTATAAAGACTAATCTCAATTTCCGTTTTAGAGGAAGATCCCATCAACTTTATTTTAATTCATTTTAAGTGAACTACTATCTAGCATGCGTGAATGAATAAACTAAGGTGATGGCTTAAACTGAGTTACATCTGTATGTCTATGAAAACTAACATACAATCTATATGAGTAAATTTTCATGCATTTTAGTAGGTGGTTTGGTTTAGGCGGAAAATGATGCACTAACTATCAGATGAATGAAAAGCAATAAGAACGGTAAAACGTAAAACAAAAATAAAGTCCTAGTGTGGCCTATCTATCAAAATGAACATAAATACAACTTTGGAATCCATCCTTGGACCTGAGAAGCTTGTCTTGATGTTCCATCTTGATCCATGTAGCGGGAGTGAGCTCCAATCTCCATCTTTAGTCTTCTCAAAAAAATACAATTTAAAATTACATAATAAACCTATTTACATTCTAATTTCAAAACCGTAATAAATAAAGAAAACTAAACGGAGATACGAGATCTCAAATTACATTAAAAATTATGTTTCCATCATTACGAAAACATAATTTGACTAAGGCCACACTAGTTATTACAAATTACAACCGATTGCAAAAATACGTAAATAAATCTATTCAACAATTCATTCAACTAAAAGAAATGCATCAACTAAAAAAATTAAACATGCAAGACATAATTCCTTAATTATGTAGATTAATTTCCCAAACCACCTATTTAATTGATCAAATTAAGTGACAATTCCTCAATTACTCACTATAAATTTAATCTTAATTCACATTAAACTTGTAATATGAATTTAATCCAACATTATTTTAAACTTATTTAAAATAATTAGGTATCTAAAAATTGTGAACTTCTTCACAACAATTAATCATACATTATAAATTTCAATGTATAATCAATTTAGGCCAAAACAAACCAAACAAAAAAATGAAAACAATCCCTTTTTTATTTCTGGTCTCGGCAAAACAGGAGAACAAAAAACAAATTTTTTTTTTTAATTTTTTTAATCTCGGCATTTCAGAAAAAAACGAAACATAAAAAAAACATAAACTTTTTTTTCTTTATGCTCTCGGCTGAAAAAAAAAAACAACAACCACCCTAATTTTTCATCTCGGCAAAATGCCTTAACAATAAAAAAAAAACAGTTTTTTTTATTGTACTCGGCTGAATCAAAAACAAAACAGCCCAAAAATAATTTTTTTTTTAAAGATGAACAAAATTGTTTATAGTTGCTATTAAAACAAGATTAGCATATTAATTAATGAAACATGATTAACCATATATGCCAAAAACTATATAGCAAAAACAATTTTAACATCATCAACAAGACGATTTCCGTTTACATTTTAACTTAATCTATCACTAAATCAAACATCTACCAATTCTTCATATAATCATTTTAACTGATTTAAACAACAATATGAAAAATCAAAATGGAAATATAACATCAAAAACAAGGACTAATACTCGGTTGGGAAAAAAAAATCTCCTCGGCAAAAAAAAATTCCAGCCGTGTTTTTTGTTTTCTTTTTCGATTCAACAATTTCGTTTAAATTCAATTTATGAAAATCATCAAAAATAAAATTCGTGGCCTTGGCTCTGATACCACTTGTGGAAATTATCTGTATGCTCCCCTTTAATTATAAAGATTATAACGAATTTATTATGATGATAACTCGTCATAAAAGAAAATTACATAAACAAAATTGAAGAGGATGAAGAAATAACCTTCGGTCCTAGCTAATATGGCCTATGAACAATATCGCAATGATATTCTCCTATCAGTTGCACCCAAGATGATATGAGATATGCCTTTGTTCTTCTTGCTAGAATCGATCCCCAATTCACTAATTAATTAGGGTTTTTGTGTTATGTTTTGATGAGAGAATTAGGTTAAAAATTAGGTTAAAAAAATGATCTCCCTAATCTCCCTTTAAACCGAGTATTAGGAGTGATTAGGGTAGATTTTCTCTTCTAATTTTTCGGCCCATTTCAACCGAAATAATAAGAGGATATTTCTTCTTATTTTCGGTTTTTGTCACCTACCTAAATAAGGTGATTAAATCTTCTTATTTTTGGTAGTTTACAAAATGTATATAAAGTGTATAATTCATAAATTGTCATTTAATTTATCCGTATTAATATGTCTACATACAACAGCTTGCAGTCGATTTATTAATGCCGGTCTGTAATAATATATTATGACAATATCGTATAATATATACTTTAACTATAAATATCGCATATTTATAATTAGCTAATTAAATATAACCGATTACATTTAATTACGAATTAACATCTTAATTCGTTTTAGCTAACATTATATACATTAATTAAATATAACTTATTATATTCAATTTACGAATTGACAGTTAATTCGTCTCAGCTAATATTATTTAATCGGCATTAAATAATCGTCTCATCAACACGTTAACTAACTGTTTAGTCATATAAGGCATCAATATGATTACATTTCCATAATCACATTTCTCAAACACATCCTTTAGGTGTGACTTTTAGGGACCAGTTGATCACCGCCATCAGTATGATAATAACGTCAAACTTTCTAGCAAGCCAACCGTTATTAGGTAATCGTTAATCACCTGATAAAATACGAACTATACCCTTGTGACCCTATAAGAGATTTATAAATGTTATCACACTAATTTGTGAAGGACACAAGCTCCAACAATAGTTGTGGGCGAACTTCGGGACGAAGTTCATTTTAAGGGGGGAAGACTGTAATACCCCATAAATTAGTAGTAATTTATGAGAATAATTTATGTAATTTAAATAATTAATTAATGACATTTAATGATAATAATTGTAAATAAGACATTAATTAAATAATAAAGCAAGTACGTGAGTCGGGAATTAAACTTAAAGTCAGATGAGCCTTAGACCGTGTAAAATAATTATGGGTTGATTATATTAGGCATATTATGAGTAGTGGTCGGGATTTAAAAGCGGAATTTAATAATAAAATAATAAGTATAATAATAATATGGTAATTCCTAATAATAATTAGAAAAGGCAATAGTTTCCTAATTGGCATCATATACTCTTTAGTTATAGACTATAAATACATAATAATCTGAAAAGTAATTCATAAAAATAGAAGAAGGAGTTTTAAGAGACGGAAAGAGCGAATAAAGCGATAAAAGTTAAGATCGTATTAACTAATGTTTATATCGTCTTAATAATTTAAGTTAACGTTTGTACACCGTATAAAGCACCATGATCAGTACCGTTGACCTTAGTAGCTACCTTTGACCACCTTGATTCTATTAAGACTGATTGTGACCCTCGTTGACCACCGTGGGTGGCGGTTTGGGCGTCTAAAAAGGTGGCTGTCGTGGGTAGTTAAGGCGGGTTTTAACCGATGTATACATGACGACTTGACTTGGGACTTGGGTGGTTGGTCAGGAAGGCAGTGGGCGGTCCTTGGGGTGGTCGGAGGTGGTGTTTGGTAGGTGGTTGCCGGAATTACGACCTAGGGCAGAATCGTTGTTTAAAAACGTTGGAACCATCTATTTACTCGTTTCTTGACCTGGGTATGGTAAGGATGAAACCTGGTTGATGGGTCGACCACTGTAGAAGTGTTTTGGCGGTTGAAGGTGGTGGTTTCTGGTGGTGGTAGACGAAAAACGCGAAAACAGGGGAGGGGCTTTAGTTGTTATTGTTGTCGGTTTTTGCTGGTTTTTGTGGCGTTGCATATGGGTCGGGAGGAAGGGGGACAGATCCTGGAACCACCTGTTGTCAGTGGTGATGACGGTGGTGGCCGTCAGAGCTGTTGGGGTGATTGGGTGGTGGTGTCATACAAGTGAGTTGTGGGGTGCGATTTGAAGGGCGATGCTAGGGCATGGTCGTGGTTGGTGGTTGGTGATGGTGGTGGGACCATGGTAGGGTTGTTGGAATTGGTGTTTGTCCGTGGTAGTGGTGGTGGCCGTGAATAGTGTAGTAAATCCGTGAATTGTATAAGGTTGCGTCGGTCTCGAATGTTATTGTTTTGTCGTGGGAGTAGCAGCTAGGGCGTGATATTTTAGGGTACTGGTGGCGTTTTGGCTGGTAGTTGATGGTTGACGGAATGCGCCATGTTACGGGCTTGAGATGGCAGGCGGTGGTGGAGTCATTGGTGGCCGGTGGTGTTGGGAAAATGTGGTTAAAGGAAGGGTGTGTACATGGTTTTAAAAACCGTGAATGTGTATGGGTGTGGGGGTTGTTTCACGTGTTTTGGGGATTGCGTCGTTGGGTTAGTTCACTTGTTTGTTTAACACGGATTTTGCTTGGGCGACTCGGGATTGTATTTGAGTCGGGTTTTTATATCGTGGACCTTTAAAATAATAATAATTAATTAACTAATTTGAATAATGAATATAATTTATAATAATTATTAAATAGTAATAGAAGGTAATAATTTATAATTAAGTAATGGTAAATATATTATTTATTTATATAGGTTATAGAATTGGTTGAACGGATTTATTGAAGAATAATACTTCTATCGGATTGCTTTATTTATTGGATTGCTTGAGCTACGTAATTGGAGGCTTGCCAGGTAGGGATAAATCCTACTCAACTTTTACCCGATAATGTTTGTTGGATGGTTGTATTAAAGAGAATTGATCGTATGTGAATTGTGTTGGTTGATATCATTGAAATTGTTTGAAGGGAGAATTATATTGTATATGTTAGATTAGTTATGATGGAGTTACTGTTATTGCATTGATTATTCAGTTTAATACTGGCAGACATCCCTTCGTGGTGATGTAGATTATTATTGAGGTTATATTGGCAGACGTCGTGTAAGAGCCTTCGGGTGACGTATGCATTTATTCGCGATTTATATTTATCGTGTTTACTCGAGCCAGGCCCCAGATTGGTCTGCAGGCCGTCTGGTGGATATTACTCAACTATATGTTGAGGCAAACATTACCTTTTGGTAATGTAGTGTGTGTTTACTCATCTTCGGGTTGAGGCTGCCCCGGCCAGGGATTGGCGGGATGATTTCTGTAACGAGTAGAGCTCGGCTGAAGTGTGCTAAGTAAAAGGGAGGAGCACGTTGTCAGGGGTTGCGTAATGTAAAAAGGAAATTGGATTGTTATCGTATGTCTTTGTTGTTAGTATTTATTCCTACTCAACCTCGCGGTTGACTGTGTATTCGTGAACACATGCGGTGAACCATAATGGGGAGCAGATTTAACAGGTACTAAAGATTAGCTGACTTGGAAGCTTTTGGGAATGCGTGAGGACTTGGAAAACCTACCTAGAAGTCTAGACCACATAGAAAGTTTTATCACTTTATTTATTTCCGTTGCGAGTTGTAAATATTTTATATTAAGTTTTAGTTGGTTAATTTGTAATAAACATGAAATCGCTAAGTTTTAATTTAAAGTACTTTGGTATTATTGTACTTTATTATTCACTACCTCGGGAAACCGAGATGGTAACGCTCTCATTTACTTGGGAATGTCTAGCTAAAGGCTCCTGAATAAATGGGGGTATTACAAAGTGGTATCAAAGCGTGTTCATATGAGGAAGTATGTTGGCATGTATGTGGAAGGCGTGAATATGATTAAACATGTAAAGTATTAATTGTTTGTGGAATTGTGAAGAATGCGATTTTGGTTGATTTCACAAGATTTGACCCTTGATTGTTTTGGCTGCCCTTTAATGTCTGTTCAAAATTATTGTACGAGATTTTTATGTGTGATACCCTTATGAGTTAGCTTTCATATGCCACTGGTCTCATGTTCAAATAATATACGGTTTAGGAGAAATAAATACTTTAGTGGACAGTAGTCGAAATATTCATGTACAGTGATGTTTTGGCGCCATGTTTTTGTAAAATTTTCCATTTAAAATAAACTTGTTGTTTAGGCATGATTCCAACTCTACTGTTTAAAATATTTGTATATGTTTCTAAATTGATAAGCCACGTTGTAAGAAAATATTTTGACAATTTATAGTGATTTTTACAAGTTGACCTAAGTTTATGATAAGTTGCTGAAAAATTTCTGTTTCGGCCAAATAACTCGTAAAATGCATTATAAATTGACCTTATGAGTTTCTGACTTGATTCTTTCTTTCATGAATTTTTAACTCTCTTTATTTTCTAAAATGTATAAGTTGTCAAGAAGTAATTATGTTATTATTTATTAACGATTTTTGGAAGTTGTACTATGTTTTGTTATTCTTGAAAATGGAAGTTTTATGCCAAAGTTTCTAAAAGTTATTTTCTCATCTCTTGATAATTTGATGTTATAATTTATGTGAAGTAGAATAACATGTCTAGTGATATGCGGAATATGTTTCCCTAAGCCTATATCTATATTGCATCCATGTTTAAGTTAGATATCATTAGTAAGAAATGAACGCGCAAGTAATAGATCTAAATTGAGCAAAGGTTGTAATTATCTAATTTCCATTTAGTAACTTTTAGTACACCATCAATCGATGTTGTTTTAAAGATAATAGTTGTTTTATGTTACAATGTGAATTACATGTTCTCGTGAGGTTACAATAAATAGTTTAATTATTTCCGTTGTTGATATATCGAACATCGAGGACGAAGTTTATTTTTAGGGGGAAGGAATGTAATACTACGAATATTTTGAGTTATTGTTGTGTTACCTTGTGATAAGATTGGCGTGACTGATAATCGTAAAATGCTTAATTGTGTTGGATGATGCTTAGTGATGAGGATGTTATAAGTGTTGTGGTAGTAGTTGTGGGCGAACTTCGGGACGAAGTTCATTTTAAGGGGGGAAGACTGTAATACCCCGTAAATTAGTAATAATTTATGAGAATAATTTATGTAATTTAAATAATTAATTAATGACATTTCCTGATAATAATTGTAAATAAGATATTAATTAAATAATAAAGCAAGTACGTGAGTCGGGAATTAAACTTAAAGTCAGATGAGCCTTAGACCGTGTAAAATAGTTATGGGTTGATTATATTAGGCCTATTATGAGTAGTGGTCGGGATTTAAAAGCGGAATTTAATAATAAAATAATAAGTATAATAATAATATGGTAATTCCTAATAACAATTAGAAAAGGCAATAGTTTCCTAATTTGCATCATAAACTCTTTAATTATAGACTATAAATACATAATAATCTGAAAAGTAAATCATAAAAATAGAAGAATGAGTTTTAAGAGACGAAAAATCGCGGTAATTGTCTTGCATCTTGTTGATGATGGTGATGTTTGCTGCCTCTACCACTCCGTTGCTTTGGGGACGATAGAGGGATGAACGGTGTTGTTTGATTTTATAATTGTCTAGAAAGGCTTGCATTTCGGCCCGGAAGTGGGAGCCTTGGTCGCTGATGATTTCATTGGGTACCCCATATCTGCAGATGATGTTGTCTTGGATGAACTTGACCACTTTTTTGGCGGTCAAGACTGCATAGGGTTGTGCTTCTTCCCGTTTGGTGAAGTAGTCGATTGCGACAAGGACATAACAATGTCCTTTGGTGCCTATCGGATTGACTTTGCCGATGATATCGATGCCCCAGGTCGAGAAAGGTCGGGTGATGTCATGGTGAATTACTGAGATGGTGGTATGTGTTGTATGTTGGCGATGATTTGGCAATTGTGGCAATGTTTAATGTAGTTTCTGCAATCGACTTCCATGGTGGTCCAGTAGTAGCCTAACCTCATAATTTTTCGGGCTAGCATCATTGCGCTCATGTGAGGGCCATATTCTCCATCGTGGACCTTTTTCATGACCTTCTTGGCTTTGTTATGGTCAATGCAAAGGAGAAGGATCCCATGGGGTGTTCTTTTACATAGTTACTGATGAACGTGTCGTTGTACGCTCTCAAACACATTTATTACCAACTACTAGCATAGCAAGCAAGTTGGGGTCGAACAAAAAAGACGGGGTACTCAAATTGTTCAATCTAATTGTAGTTGTACTAGGTTTGTGACACTTGGTTTAAGTTGATGATTCTAAAGTAATGAAAGCAATGAAAACAAGGGTGTGATCAAATGATAAATAATACTAGGGAATCATGGGATCATAGGAGAATCAGGGTGAGATTAAACAAACAAGTTTCATAGATGCAAGCAATTATTATTGTTGGAGTCGCTTTAATGTATATCTTATGATTTCTAGGGGAAACTTAGGTCTCGCAGCCGAGTCGGTCAAGACTGTACAACACCTACAAGTCGACTTGGTTTTCCCTATTAATGTGATATAACATAAATGAGTCCTAGGAAGGTTTGGGTCCCAGAGCCGAGTCGGTCAAGATTGTACAACACCTACAAGTCGACTTAATTCTTCCTAATCAACTATATATGCATGGTCTAACAAGTCTTGAGTTGGTTTATGTCTTACAAGTCTTGTTGAAAGGATAAGAGAAACATGCTAGGTTGTTAGTTAAGCATTTCATCAAACATGATATGTGCATAAGTTAGAATACAATAAGCAAGCATTCATATAATCTCATTAAGCATAAATCTTTCCCTTGATTAACTCCCCTAATCCCTAGTTAGGAAACTACTCACTCATTATCATGTGAAAACATGTTAACAATGGTGTCAATCATCTTAACAAGTATGAACATGATGAAAGAGTGAAACAATAAACAATAAACAAGTAAAGAGTAAAGGAATTGTACCAATATTAAGATAAACAAATGGGAAGCAAAGAATAATAGAAGAGAACTTGATTGATTGATGAAGAGTTGTCAATTCTCCAATAATAACCCAATAATCTTCAATTACCCAATAATAAGTCTTGAACAATAATTAAGGAAAGATTATTGTTTAATTTGTGGAAAGATTAAGTGCTAATCTTTTCTAATCTACTCGTAATGAGAGCTTAATGTAAACTAAGGAAGCTAAATCTCCTCTAAATAAAAGAGGGGTATATATAGTAGTACAAGGATTAGGTTAACTAAGGGTTTAAATGACGATTAAACCCCTTGAAAGAGGACTAGAGCCTTGCAAGTCCTAGGAGGAACCCCACGACTCCATGATTGAGAAACTCTCAGTGCATGAGAATCTGGGCGACCTGGAGTGGGGTCGGGCGTCCTGGGTCTTAGGTCAGGCGACCTCATGCTCAGGTCGGGCGTCCCGACGCTCAGCTTGTCTATTTGAGCTAGGAATGTAAAACATACGTTATTTCCTCATCCGGACTCCTATTGGAGTGATTCAAAAGCCTAGACCACTTGATTTTACGATGCCATTTCATCTAGCATATTTTCAGAGCCAAACAAGCAACTCTTTATTTGGTTCCTAGCAATTTGCTCTTGTAATGGCTCCCTTCCAATCCTTGGGGATCCTTCATGGGTTATGGGGATCCTTAGTCATTGCCCAATTACTTGTTTTATTGATTTAAGACATTAGTATTGGTCTTCTCTTTGGTGCTTGGTCATTATATGTAATCAGTTTAGCTCTGTTTTACTCCATCTAGTCAAATTGGTGCTCTTCTCCAACAAAGGACACCAAACGTCATAGAATATGCATAGAAGGCGGCTAAAGACAAGAAACGAACCTAATACATACTAAAAATCATAGGAACTAGGCTACTTAGGGGGCTAAATGTGCGTAAATAGGAGTCATATCAAATATCCCCAAACCAAACCTTTGCTCATCCCGAGTAAAGAGGTGACTAGAACTAGACCTTTATTTAAACTATCCTAATAATAATATAGTTGATGTGAGACAATTAGCGGGTCTCACTCCGCCCCTTAAACTGACAACAAGACATCCATGAGGTAAGATGCCTTCTTGCAAGACATGGTGGGGCTTGCCAAAATGGCGATGCATCCTAACATTTAAGCACACAAAACAAGTAAAGGATGCATCTACAAAAGAATAGCCACTTTCCTCATCTAAGTGGCGGAAATCATCTACAAGAGAAGCAATTCAAGGGTACACACTCCATTGTAGATATTATTTCTCCAAGTTACTAAGTTTAAAAAGATACCAACAAATCACCTCCAAGTTGTGTTAAATTAGGGTACTTTTGTCCACAATCGCTAAATGCTTTTGTCAAGAGTAGAGTCCTTAGGGTGTTAGAAACACTGTAGGATCGTGAAATTCCCCCTCTTGCCTAGAAAAGAATAAGGGTCGTCCCCTCTCCACCATGCAACAAAGTAGGATCACCAAAGGATATAAAGGGTTTCAAGATGCATTTTGATACTTGGGAAACTTTTCAATCGTTGCATTTTTGAACATTTTTCAAAGTAACCCCATTTGTAGCAACGGTACTTCTATTAAAGCATATGAGTCTATTTTTGCTCCTTATATCATTTGATGCAATTTGCAAACATTTGATTTCAATTTGGTACTTGAACTCAATTTGATGTTTTTGTGCCCAGTCCCGTTTTGTTGATAAAATATGATGATAGAAGTGTAAGGACGGTTGCCTGGCTTCAAAGGTCACCTTGGAATAAACGGTAGCCAAGGAGTAATCACACCACATGGTACTCTTGACTAGGCCTTAGTCCATGGGTCAAAAGATACTAGTATGACACATCCTAGGATGTCTTGAGGGTATTCCAGCAAACAAATTCTCAAGGAGAAAAATTATCTACAAAGGCCTTATATACACTTGTCAAGCTTCCCAAATAGGCATTTTCACAAAATTTTCTAACCATACAACTACATGCCATGATGCAACTAACATATATACAACTCTAATGCATATGCTTCTATCAACTATTATGCCACATAAATTAATGCAATCCTACTATCACATGGGTACAAACCGCATCAATCAAAAAGAAGCCACATTGTCATTAACATATAAGAGAAAAAAGGAGATTTGGAAACATCATATTATGTGATCTTCATATCCCTCATGCCTCGAATGTGGCGTAGTCGACCCAATGTGATAAGAGTGACAAACAAACAAATATATACAATATATATAATTCTACACTACAAAGGAAAGAAATGTTTTTGGAATTTTTAAATTTTCAAATTTTTATGGTTTTTGTTTTTATGAAATTAAAGAACATGTTTTTGAGTTTTTTCGAAAATTTTCAATTTTTATGTATTTTGGAATATAAATTTCCATCTCCCACTTTATTTTGGACATTTTCCTCAGTGTACATGTAGGAGTAGGAATGAAAAAAATATACATGTTTTTGGATTTTTGAATTTATGGAAATGAAGTACAAATGCAATGATATGATATGAATGAATGCATGCTCTAAATAAATGCAATTCTAAATGACATATATAACAAATGAATGCAATCTAAACTACACTAGATGATGCATGTTCTCTAGTAAACTATGATCACCTATGATCAAACCTCCCCAAACCAATTTAAGCACTAGTTCTAGTGTACGAGAAATGAGGTTGGGTCATTAGTGACTATGCAAATGCAATCAACTATATGAGACATGTGAGATATATTTCAATGCAAGCTATACTATATGAACTAACTAATATAAATGCAATATGAAATATTTCACAATTGCAAGTCTATTCTATATGCTTAACAATAATGTATGCTACTTCATGGTTTAACCTCCCCAAACCGATTTTAAACACTATTGCTAATGTACAAAGAAAGGGGTTTAATGTGACACCCTCAATCATTGCGGAAAAGTAAACACATAATTCTAGATAAAAACTGCATGGATATGTTTGTAATAGGTTCATTTGGGTAAAAACCTGTAATTTTTAAAACCTGAACCTGTTATAAAAATATCCAAATGGGAAGGTGTCAAACATGCAAGGTCCAAAATAAATCTCATACATAAAACATCGCTAAAGTCGCGAAACAAAGTTATACAACCCAAATATGAAAAAGGGAGACATATGTCCCTAAAACGTATATGACATAAAAGTGTTTAAGGGTCACAATAATATAATTCCAATCTAGGTCCCAAGGTTACTTTGCTCGCTAGCTCGTCAATGTACCCCATATATGCATCACCTACCTGTCAATCGCATTTTATACAAATACGAAAGCCACAGTCAGTGGGGAGTAACTCCGAGTTCTCCCAGCCACGAAATGTCATAATTAATATAACATGTAAACATAAGAATATGAATATGAATAACACATAACCTTAACATATAGATGCTAGAAAATCGTGCTTATCATGTGAACAATAATATAACAACACATAGTCCTAGCATGTGAATACTAGACCGACTCATACTACACTATCATGTGAATCACATAACATCCAGGAATCCAAACTCTATCAACCATAGCCGGCTTGCATCTCACCTTCTATGATTCATAGAATCATCAAACAAGAAAGGACAATATATCTAGAGACATGCATAAGTTCCTAGTACAGTCAATAGTCACTCTGTAACTCGAGTCTATACCACGAGGTAAGGTAAACACCCTAGTCCTAAACCTGCGCAGACCCAGCGACATGCGGAAAATACCGCATCCAAGACCCATGATCACACACATGAGTACCCCTAAGGAGTCCACCAAAGGGTTGGCTAGTACTTAAGCTGCCACATACTTCTAAGAGTAGGTCAGGAGGTCATGCCCTAACTTGGATATAAACCCACCAAGCTAAGACACAAAGGCTATTAAGCCGCAAACATACACTCGTCAAAGACTATAATAGCCTATCTATGACGAAGGCCGAAATACTCACCTAGGACCTAGTCCCAGCTTGAATACTTTAGCCCACACCACACAAGACAAGTAAGACACCCAATTAACCATAAGAGGGGCAAAGAGTCCAAACTTGCACACACACAAATGATCATACACACCCTAGCATATGAAAGACTACGCAAGAGCATATTCAAATGACACAATCCAACAATATCTCCAATATCAATAATAATCCAAATTCCAGCTAACCAACAGTACCATAATCCATGAGAACAAGCTAAAATGGCAGAGAGGCAACAAGACTCAAGCATAAGGCATCCAAAGCATCCAACAACCAACATGTGAAATGATAATTACAAATATCAAGGCATAACATAATACCTTCAATAACAACCAATCTCACCTCAAAGACAAACCCTCGACCCGAGTCCCGCGACGGGTCATCGGTCAAATCGAGGCTAACCGGTTTAAACCTAGTTTGACCAAACTCATTCGGTCAATCTGGCCCAGCTCAGAGTCTTGGCCTACTTTGGCCCAAATCACAAAATTCATCACAATATCATTCTCATGCCATTTCCAATTTCTATCATGTGAAAGACTATCAACATAAGAAAATATATTCCAACTTACAAAATAACTAATTCCACAAAATTCTCGCATAATAAAATAGCATAAATGACCGTCTCACACAAGGGTAAACTTTTCTATAAATTTTAATCGATCAAACGACGCCATTTACTCATACGGACTCCGAATTGAGTGATTCAAGTGGCTAAACCACCTAATTTTCGACGCCGTTCAATCTGTCATATTTTTGGAAACATTGGAAACCATCTTGGTCTGATACTGACGCGTTCCAGCCAAAACACGGACTTGTCACAAAACACATAATTCCTCATCCAAATTTGTTCCAAACAATAATATACAAATGGGTAACATAAATTAAACATAAGCATACTCATCTTACTCCATTCATTCATTTATCAACAAGATCGTCTCAAACAACAACAAACAACAACAAACAACAAATACAACTACTAATGTGACATTAATTCGTCGAGTAACTCGGAATAGTTACCTTAAGCTAGCAAAGAGACAAGTAATAACTTGAGAAAGCTTCTAAAACCCAAAATTACTCTTCATATTCAACAACATATGAGTCACCTAACTCATCTTCAAATTCTTCGCCTATAAGAACAACAAAAACACAATTATTAAGCTTACATTCGAAACCCTAAAAAAAAGTGTCTTAAACAAAAATCGGGGGAAATGAAAATAAAGCTTACTAGTAGATGAGGATTGAAGAGAGGATTCCGAATATATAATTTTTATGCGATTTGGTGGAGAAATGAAGAATTTATGAAGGATTTAGGGATTGTAAGGAGGATTTTTTTTAGATGAATTTGGTGTTTGGTGAAAGGAAGAGAGAGAATGAGAATTGAGGAAATGAAAGATGAAAAGGAGACCCATGGAGGACGGAGGGTGCATGGTTTGGGGTAGGGTGTTTGGGTGAGTTTCAATTGTTTACGTTTTGGTTCGTTTCGACGGAAATTAGAAATATTCGTCGAACGCGATTTCCGAGAAAATTAAAGTTCTTAAACACGATTTTACTAAGAGATTAAGTACTCATATGCCCAATATCCAAACTCGTTTACCCAACGACCGTAAGAAATGGGAAAATCCCAATTTTACGACTTTTATCCGAAATCTATTTTATCAAGGGAAAAGGTTTAAATATAGTTTAAATCACTTTTAAACATTTCTAAACTATCAAAAATAATTACATTTCTTCAAAATAAAATAAGATTATATTTTATCAAATAAATTTTATTTCAAATAAATTAATATTAAATTAAAATAGATTAAAATATTACTTTTAAAATATAATAAAGGTCTTCAAATTTACGGGGTGTTACATTTAACCATGAGGTAACTATACAAATGCAACTATACATAATAGATAGGGAAAGAAAGGGTTCTTACAACCATTGTAGGAGATGAAGATGGTAGATAGGATGCATACATAGCAATGTCACGGGCCAAATGAGAGTAAAAGTGATTTTAGGGTCAACCCGCTCGAGTGGTTTTGAACTCACTCGAATTGGGGCTTGACTCGCTCGAGTCATTTTTTATCCACACGGGTTGAAGATTGGGAAGCCCGACTTCTTAGGAACTCGCCCAGATTCTTAGGCAGTGAATTTTCTTTCTTTTCTTGGTCTTTCAATACGCACGGGTTGAGGTTGGACTCTACGGATTTCAAGCAAATTTTGACCCAACACCTTTTTAATGATAAGAAAGATGAGCACAAGCGCAAAATCTCCATTTTCTTCATTTCTTTACATTTGCTACCTTCTCATTTTCATCAATTTCCTTCAAAAATCTCAATTAAAATATGAGATCCCTCCCTTTCATCTCGTATGCAATAATTAAATGAATGAATGCAATATTACACTAAATGAATATATACAAGTTAATGGTTATTGAGGAACTCCATCAAACCAAAGATTGTTGATTAATAAAGTCATGTCGAAATATCCCCAGCACTTAAAGCACGTAGAAGTCGGTCAAATTCTTGGGAGTGAGATATAAATAGGCATGGATAACAACACAAGATTATGCAATTGAAAAATTCCCAAGTAATAGACCGAACAATCATGTTAGAAACACTATGACAAAAATTATAAGAGATGTAACAGATGGAAGGGACATTAAATGGGTAGTTGCTTAGAACTTCATTTAACTCGTCCTTCAAATAGTCAAAATCACCACATTCAAGGCAAGTACTCTCACTCTCATCCAAGGTGACTTCAATGGTGTCTATTTGGGGTTCCCAAATGTCCTCATATTCCTCATCCCAACAAGGACCATTATCAAAGGGGTTGTCGTAACAAGGCTCACCAAGTTCACCACAATTGTATCCCTCTAACATGTTATCCTCAAAGGGTGAATTTTCACTCAAGCTCACATCCATATCACTCTCACTTTTCCCATTAACATCAAATTCCATGCAAGTTGGTTTCATTATTACACAAGAAGAGTAAGATGACGACATCCAAGCATTGGTTTCACAATCAAGAATGTACTCCTCACCATCACTCTCTTCATCTAGCACTCCATCTTCCCAAGGAGGGGCAAATTTGTGAACATAGTAGGTTGGCTCAAGGTTATATGAAGGCGTCTCATTCTCACAAATCTCATTTGCATCATAGTTTTCGTTAATGAATTTTTGAAATATGGTTTTTATCGCTTTCATACCTTCCTTGGCACTCTCAAAGATGTCATGTATAGTTTGCTTAAGACATTCGGTGGCCATGAACTCAACAAATTCCCAAAATTCCTCACAACTCATCTCAAAAGTCCTACCAACACTCAAGTGAAATGCTAAGTTGCAGATTTCAAGGTTCATGCCATTATAAACAACACAACAAGCTTCATTATTTGAAAGAGTAGAACTGTGATGCCAAGCATGAGTCATACAACTTTCAAATCTTGCAATATATTTATCAAATGACTCATTTTCAAATTGCCAAAATATTAAAGTAGACATGTTGATAAAATGAATTAAAGCAATTACAAGAATTAAAATTCTCAAGGAACCAAGATCCCTCAAGAAGAAGCACACCAAAACAAGACAAAAGAATGATTCAAATACACAACACCGTCCCCGGCAACGACGCCATTTTGATGAATGTGTCGTTGTACGCTCTCAAACACATTTATACCAAACTACTAGCATAGCAAGCAAGTCAGGGTCGAACAAAAAGGACGCGGGTACTCAAATTGTTCAATCTAATTGTAGTTGCACTAGGTTTGTCACAATTGGTTTGAGTTGATGATTCTAAACTAATGAAAGGAACAAAAACAAGGGTGTGATCAAATGATAAACAATACTAGGGAATCATGGGATCATAGGGGAATCATGGTGAGATTAAACAAACAAGTTTCATAGATGCAAGCAATTATTATTGTTGGAGTCGATTTAATGTATATCTTATGATATCTAGGGGAAACTTAGGTCCTGGAGCCGAGTCGGTCAAGACTGTACAACTCCTATAAGTCTACTTGGTTTTCCCTATTAATGTGATATAACATAAATGAGTCCTAGGAAGGTTTGGGTCCCAAAGTCGAGTCGGTCAAGAATGTACAACACCTACAAGTCGACTTAATTCTTCCTAATTAACTATATGCATGGTCTAACAAGCCTTGCGTTGGTTTATGTCTTACAAGTCTTGTTGAAAGGATAAGAGAAACATGCTAGGTTGTCAATCAAGCATTTCATCAAATATGATATGTGCATAAGTTGGAAAACAATAAGCAAGCATTCATATGATCTCATTAAGCATAAATCTTTCCCATGATTAACTCCACTAATCCTACACTAATCCCTAGTTAGGAAACTAATCACTCATTAACAAGGGAAAAAAATGTTAACAATGGTGTCAATCATCTTAACAAGTATAAAACATTATGAAATAGTGACACAATAAACAATAAACAAGTAAAGAGTAAAGGAATTGTACCAATATTAAGATGAACAAATGGAAAGCAAAGAATAATAGAAGAGAACTTGATTGATTGATGAAGAGTTATAAATTCTCCAATAATAACCCAATAATCTTCAATTACCCAATAATAAGTCTTGAACAATAACTAAGGAAAGATTAATGTGTAATTTGGTGAAAGATTTAGTGCTAATCTATTCTAATCTACTCCTAATTAGAGCTTAATCTAAACTAAGGAAGCTTAATCTCCTCTAAATACAAGAGGGATATATATAGTAGTACAAGGATTAGGTTAACGAAGGGCTTAAATGATGATTAAACCCCTTAAAAAAGAATTAGAGCCTTGCAAGTCCTAAGAGGAACTCCACGACTCCATGATTGAGAAAATCTCCCTGCATGAGAATCTGGGCGACCTGTAGTGGGGTCGGGCATTGATGAGTCCTAATTATATACATATTTATACCTCCCCTTAATTGCTTTTTATATGATTTCACGCTAGTTTATATTATTTATACGTCTTTTATGTTAGAATGTCGATACTTCCGTCTTTCGATGTTTAATGCAGGAATGATGCATTTGAGGAGCAAAGGAATTAAATGGGCATCGCGGAGTAGGCATGGAGGAATACACGAAGCATGACATGGGAATCCATAAGAATAAAGGATGAGAAGTAAAGAAAACACGAAGAAATATTGAATCGACTGATCATATGACTTTCAACAATATAAATTGCTCAATCAATGAATTAAATCTACCCTTGGATGACTACCTAGTAAACCCGAATCTCTAGACCTCTTTAATATTATTGTTTACATCCTTTATTTACTTTGCAATTAGCTGTTAGAAACCCAATCAACAAACCCCCAAAATTGTTTACTAAAAGACAAACTTAGATAAAACAAACTAGATTAATTAACTAGCCACCCTGTGGATTCGACCCTGACTTACTGCTAGCTATCTTGTTAGTAGTAGTTTAGGATTTATTTTGACTAAGGCAAACAACTGAAAATAACCTTATCAAATTTGGCGCCGTTGTCGGGGAGGCAACAATTGTTCTGTTTGTTTCTGTTTATTTTTGTCTTTTGTTTCAGGGAACTTCAGTTGCTTGAGACAGTTTTATCTTTTCTTGTTATTTTCATGTATTCCCAGGTCTCACAGATAGGAGATTGTTCTTTTGATCCCAAGCCAGAAAAGACTTTTCCCTACATACGAAAATTTCAAAGAGAAGTAAGTCAAGTGGAAGACTTGAGTACACTTGAGTATGGGGGACTATTAGGATCCATCGATCAAGTGACTATTGGGATCCATCGAGGCACCTCTTTACCTGACGTTAATACTTCCAAACCGTCTCCTAATGCCAAAGAAACCGAGCCAATCAAAATTCAACTACCTTTTCCTCAATTATTGCAGAAATCCAAAGTTGAGCAACAGTTTGGAAGGTTCATGGAGGTAGTAAAGAAGCTTCAAGTGACAGTGCCATTTACTGAATTGGTAACTCAAGTGTCGGCTTATGCTAAGTTTTTAAAAGAGATTTTGTCAAAGAAGCGGTCTTTTGATGAAGTGGAGACTGTTGCGTTCACTCATGAATGCTTCGCCGCATTACAAGCCAATAAGCTTAAGGATCCAGGGAGTTTTTCTATTCCTTTTACTATAGGCCGTTTAATTATTGGCAATGCTTTATATCATTTAGGAGCGAGCGTTAGTGTCATGCCGTATAAAATTTGCAATCAATTAAACATGTCTAAGCTTAAATGTACTAATATGACTAATCAATTGGCTGACAGGTCTATTAAGCACCCTATGGGTATTTTAGAGGATGTCCCAGTTAAGATAGGGAAATTTTTCATTCCAGTCGACTTTGTAGTGATAGATATTGTTGAGGATTCTCGTGTTCCTATTATTCTAGGACGACCATTCTTTCATGCTGCAGGGGCGGTTATAGATGTTAGACATGGAAGTCTTACGTTAAATATTGGAGAAGATACTATCACTTTTAGTCTTGACAAAGCATCAAGTCCTCCTGATTTAAAAGCTTCTTGTCATATGATTAATGCTCTTGATCCTACTTTTGTCAATTGCCTTGCTTTATGTTTTGACAGGAATTCACCTGACTCTCTTGTTGCTACGTCATATCCATGGAGCAAGGAAGTTGATGAAATTGAGCGGTTGATTTATGGAGATGAACCTCCTCCTGAGATGGTTTACAGATGTGATGAGAGTATTGACATAGACGTTGAGTTGGATGCTTTGGAGGCCGAGATTTTCAAAGAGAGGCTAGTCAAAGTTTTTGATGAAGCTCCTTTGACGGATGAAGTGCCCTATTTCTTACCAAGTGAAGATGACATGAAAAACTATGACCATTGCTCATATTTTACACTAGACTTTGAGTTTGATGAGCACGAACTTTATTTGTCATTTATTTTCTCTTGGACTATTTATTGGTGCTACTTATGCTTGTGTGTAGCACATGCGCTATTTTTTGATTTACTATTACGAGCTTTACTTGTATTGATTATGATTTGTGTGCGCATTTATTATAAATGCATAATTCTTGCTCGATAGTAGGTTCCTCGATCGAGTGTCATGGGGCTCGATCGAGTAACCAGGTTTTTGGGTCAGTAACGTAGCCCGATGACGATAGGATTTGTGCGGTTGATATTTCCCCCTGCTTTGCAGCTGGTTTGGGGGAATTTTCACGCTCTTAGCCGGTATTCTCTTCCCTTGTACGTTCTTTAATTGTATTATCTCTTGTTCTTTCCCTATTGCCTCTTGTTAGTTGTGTCCTCTAGGTTGCTGGATGTGTGTGTGATTGCTATGTTATAGGCGTCACAATGAGGACACTGTAACATTTAGGTTTGGGGGAGGAGTTTAATTATGTTGTGTGATTTATTTATGTTGTGTGCTTTTTTATATAAAAAAATCCATAAAAATTAAAAAATTTCAAAACACAAAAACATGTCTTTTCCTTTATTTTGAGTCGAGTGTTGGTGATTTTAATAACAATGATGTTAAATTGTATTGTTTTTTGCATTTGAATCCCAAATAGTTGTCCATGTACATTGTTTTGACCCGTTAGCATTGAAAACAAAGGTCGTAATTCAAGTCTTAACCATATTGACATGCCTTATATTGATTAGATTTGACAAAATTATGTTGGTAAACTACTTAAATTCGGAGGTCTATAGAGCTTTATAGGCAAGGAACATCAACAAACTGGTCTGATTTGTTATTTAGGTTTGAGAGTGGTTTCTCCTTGTGGAATATGTAATATCAAACTGCATAAGTATGACATAGATTTTATTGATACTTTTATTGCTTTCATTTGACTAAGTACATGTGGATAGGCGGTTCTTACCGTTCAAATAAGCCTTACATTACCTTTTGTTTAGCCCGTTTGAACCCTTGTAGCCGTTTTATATCCTACATTTATGAGCTACAATCCAAAAATTTGCCTACCTTATCGAGAAAGTCGTAGTTGCTTCACTTGCTTGTTTATCATGTCTATTTTACTACTATGGTTGGGATTGGGACTATTAATGTCTATTATGGGCGTAGTATAATTATTTAACAATTGTGTTGTATCCTTGTGTTGGAAAAAGGAAAATATGAAGCATAAAAAAAAAAGAAAAAAAAAAGAAAAAGAAAGAAAAGTCGAAAAAAGAAAGAAGAAGAAAAAAAGAAAAAAGAGAATTGAAAAGAGATTGGTTCATTTGGTTTTGTCAAGGGTCAAAAGGATGGTTGTTAGAGTCTAATGCATATTTGGAGAGTAGTTTATTAGCTCTCATGTGTTGTAAAGTTGAGATGATTTCTCTAGATGGGTTGTATTCATTTATTTATTATAAAATTTGTTTTGGTTTAGCGTTGCGACTAGCGTCTTAGTTCCACATATCCATAACGTGCTCTTCATAAGACATTTCTATCCCTTTAACCCATTTGCCACACTTATTGTCCTTGATACATGTACTTTTGTCTACATATGGTGATTGCATATTAGTTGGGGAGATTTCTATCACATTAGATTGCATGCATGTTTCATAAGTTGAATGAGTGTTTCTACTTCTTTCTATCTTCACATATAACTCACCCTTATATACTTATCAGTGCATGAGTGAAATCCGCGAAAATCCGACTAATTTATCTTGCAAGATCGAAAGGTATTTATCATTCGTCTATAGTCTGGTGACTTGACACTTGAGTTGCGTTTTCCATTTCCCGTACCTTTGAATTTGTTTTATTGGTACAATTTGGTCATTGCTTTGTTATAGATATGGATAGCTTGGGATTTGTATGTGCATTAAACCTTAGCCTTGAGTTGTTTATTCGCCATTTGTATGATTGCCTTATGTATTGTGTGTTGCTTTGCTTGAGGACAAGCAAAGAGATGGTTTGGAGGAGTTTGATGAGTCATAATTATATACATATTTATGCCTCCCCTTAATTGCTTTTGATACGATTTCGTGCTAGTTTGTATTATTTATATGCCTTTTATGTTAGAATGTCGATACTTCCGCCTTTCGATGTTTGATGCAGGAATGATGCATTTGAGGAGCAAAGGAATGAAATGTGCATCGCTGAGTAGGCATGGAGGAATACACAAAGCATGGCACGAGAATCCATAAGAATAAAGGAAGAGAAGTAAAGAAAACACAAGGAAAAGAGCTGAAATGAGTGGTGCCTTGATAAACTAGCACAAGGCTTGATCGAGGATATTGGTGACTTGATCGAGTAGCCCTAAGCTCGATCGACGAACCAATGTTTCCTATTATGTCCGCAATTTTCCTTAAGTCGGTTATGTTTTACTATAATTACCTAATGTCGTACCCTAAATTAGGAACGCTTTAATTTCCGTAGGTTTAGTAGAACTTCACTAAAAACTCTCTTATAATACTTTAGATTAGTTTACATTAATTTAGCATTTGGATCTTTAATATTTCCTCATTAATAATTAAGGTACTAATCATTCTACATAATTTACTGTTCAAGTTTTATGCTTTTAATTCATTATTGCTATTTCATGTCTTCAATTATGTTTACATTCATCTTTATTGTTGATAATCAATTCACTATGAGTTGCTAATCTATTATCTAGAGTGAAAGGGAATCTAGGTTGTTAGAAAAGGGTTTATTATGAATTGATTGTTAAATTGCTTTCTATTGTTGTTTAATTATCGTATTACTTCTAATTAGTTGATTACTGATCAGAGTTAATTAATTAGCCTCGCATAAACTAGGATTATCCACGATCGGGTTAAGACTAGTATAGGCCACGATAATTGAATAGAGATAATTTAATGATAGTGATAGCATGTTAAATTTGTTCTAAAAGAAATATTGAATCGACTGATCATATGACTTTCAACAATATAAATTGCTCAATCAATGAATTAAATCTACCCTTGGATGACTACCTAGTGAACCCGAATCTCTAGACCTCTTTAATATTATTGTTTACATCCTTTATTTACTTTGCAATTAGCTATTAGAAACCCAATCAACAAACCCCCAAAATTGGTTACTAAAAGACAAACTTAGATAAAACAAACTAGATTAATTAACTAGCCTCCCTGTGGATTCGACCCTGACTTACCGCTAGCTATCTTGTTAGAAGTAGCTTAGGATTTATTTTGACTAAGGCAAATGACTGAAAATAACCTTATCAGGCGTCCTGGGTCTTAGGTCGGGCGACCTCATGCTCAGGTCGGGCGTCCTGACGCTGAGCTTTTCTATTTGAACTCGGATTGTAAAACAGACGTTATTTCCTCATCCGGACTCTTATTGAGTGATTTAAAAGCCTAGACCACTTGAGTTTTCGACGCCGTTTCATCTAGTATATTTTAAGAGCAAAATAAGTAATTCTTGGTTTGGTTCCAAGAAATTTCCTCTTGTAATGGCTCCCTTCCAATCCTTGGGGATCCTTCATGGGTTGTGGGGATCCTTAGTCATTGCCCAATTACTTGTTTTATTGACTTAGACCTTTAGTATTGGTCTTCTATTTGGTGCTTCGTTGTTATATATAATCAATTTAGCTCTGCTTCTCTCCATCTAGTCAAGTTCGTGCTCTTCTCGTACAAAGGACACCAAACCTCATTGAATATGTATAGAAGGAGGCTAAAGACAAGAAACGACCCTAATACATACTAAAAAGCATAGGAACTATGCTAGTTAGGGGACTAAATGTGACTAAATAGGAGTCACATCAGTTACTCTTGGTTTATCACAAATTATGATGCAAGTAAACGGATGGCTCTTTGTCCTCTTGAATCAGAGTTAGGAGGGAATTCGTTTTTGGTTTGGTAGTTCAGGATGGCTTAGTACCAAGGTTCAACATGGTTTTTCTCGTCTTAGTTTAAGGCGCATATGTGAGCTGGCATGCTTGTTTTGCTAGGGCATGTATGTTATATCATTAGGTATGTTGACGAGTGCGGCTTGTTTTTCTAGGGCATCAGCAAATTGGTTTTCTTCCCGTGGCAAGTGGAAGTAGTCGATTTGGTTGAAGAATTCGGCCTCCTGGTTGATTATTTCTTAGTAGGGTGCTAGGCTGTCGCTTCGGATTTTCCATGATCCGGACACTTCATTAATGATGAGTGAGGAATCGCCATGGACTCTCAACCTCTTGATGTCAAGTGTTATGGCTGCTTGTAGGCCGATGAGGCATGCTTCGTATTCGGCGGCATTGTTGGTGACGGTGAAGTCTAGTTTGACTGAGATCGGAACGTGCCCCCCTTCTGGTGATATTAGAAGGATTCATACCCCAAAGCCTCTCAGGTTTGATGCACCATCAAAGTATAGGCCCCATGTGTGGGTGTCGGCACAAAGGATGTCTTCGTCAGGGAGTGACCATGTGTCGCTCGTCGAGTCATCATTGACGGTATTTTCTGTTAGGAAATCGGCGACTGCCCTTCTCTTGATAACTTTGACTGGTATGAATTTGAGGTCAAATTCGGATAGCATGAGTGTCCACCTGGACAACCTTCCGCTTAGCACGGGCTTTTCGAAGATGTATTTAACGGGGTTCATCTTGGAGTAGATGTGAACCGTGTAGCTGAGCATATAATATCGTAGCTTCTTTGTTGACCAAACTAGGGCGAGACATATCTTCTCCAGTTAGGTGTACTCTATTTCATATTTGATGAACTTTTTGCTGATGTAGTAGATGGCTCGTTCTTCATTGTCGACTGTTTGTGCTAGCATTGCTCCCATGGTCGTGTCGCTGACGGTTAGGTATAGGGATAAGTGATGAGCGTGTCGTTGTACGCCCTCAAACACATTTATACCCAACTACTAGCATATCAAGCAACTCGGGGTCGATCCACGGGACGGGGGTACTCAAATTGTTCAATCTAATCGTAGTTGTGCTAAGGGTTGCCACGATTGAAATGGGTTTGAAGTTGATTCTAAACTAATGAAAGCAATAAAGTAAAACATGCAATAAAGCAAATAAAGATGTAAACAAATAATAAAGGATACTAGGATGTCATGGGATCATAGGGGAATCATGGTAGGATAGCATAAGTTAGTTATATAGATGCAAGAAATTTTATTATTGTTGGAATTAAGTTAGTTCATGTCAAATAATTCATAAGAAGATTTGGGTCCCGGAGCCGAGTCATTTGTGACTGTACAACACCTACAAGTCGACTTAATTCTTCCTATTAAACTACATACATGATAAACCAAATCCTAGGGAAACTTACATCTCGGAGCCGAGTCGGTCAAGACTTTACAACACTTACAAGTTGACTTGGGTTTTCCCTATTCAACTTTATGCATGGTCTAATGAGGCCCAAGTTGGTTTATGTCTTAAAAGCCTCATTGAAAAGATAAGAGATGGTAAAAAAATGCAAGGTTTCATAGTCTAACATTTCATCAAACATGATTTGTGCATAAGTTGAAAACAATAAGCAAGCATTCATATGAACTCATTAAGCATAAATCCATCCCATGATTAACTCCCCTAATCCCCCACTAATTCTATTTAAGTAACTACTCACTTATTATCATGGGAAACATGTTATCAATGGTGTCAATCATCACAACAAGTATAAACATTATAAGAGAGTGAGGAAATAAACAATAAAGAGTAAAGAGTAAAGAAATTATACCAAAATTAAGGTGAATACTTGGAAAGGAAAGAATAATAGAAGAAAACGTGATTGATTGATGAAGAGTTGTCAATTCTCCAATAATAACCCAATAATCTTCAATTACCAAATGATAAACTTGAACAATAATTAAGGAAAGATTAATGTGGAATGATTGGGATTAATCTATTCTAATCTACTCCTAATAAAAGTTTAATCTACTCTAATAAAGCTTGATCAAATCTAAGAGAACTTGGTCTTTTGGTTATTATAAATGGAGTATATATAGTGGTACATCATTAGGTTAAGCAAGGTTAACCTAATAACAATGCTAAGTGTTGAGTAGAGCTTTGCAAGTCCTGAGGGAAATGCGCGGATCCTAGGTCTGGGATGCTCATCCTGAGCTCGGGATGCGCGGATCCTTGGGCAGGATCATCTGAAATGGCAAAGCAGTTCGGGACGCGCGGATCCTTGGGCAGGATCATCTATTTGAGCTGGGATTGTAAAACGGACGTCATTTCCTCATCCGGACTCCTATTTGAGTGATTCAAAAGCCTAGACCACTTGATTTTTTAACGCAGTTTCATCTAGAATACACTAAGAGCCATAAGAGCAACTCTTGGTTTGGTTCAGAGCAATTTCTTCTTGTAATGGCTTCCTTCTCGTCATCCTTGCTTTTAAGCCTATGATCCTTCCATATACTCTTTATTCTTACACCCTTGATCATCATTCTTGCCTCCTCTTCATACTAGTCAATCTAAGATCATTAACAAGCTTCCCAATATGTACAAGAGACGTGAATTGCACCTCATTATCTCCTTTCCTACAAGACATATACAATGCAATAAGAAAGCAAAATAGGAAGGAATTGACGGATAAAATGGTCATGAAATGCTATATTAGTATGAAAAATGGGTTCAATTAGGGGACTAAATGTGCGCAATTAATAGTCACATCAATAAGGGAACTCCCTACTAAGTGGCATAAGGACATGAGGTTTGGATAGGGCTTCCTTTATCCTGTCGAAGGTTTTTGGCAAGCGGCGTCCCAATCAAGGTGATCGGTGGCGCAGAGCTTCTTGAAAATAGGTTTGCAAATCATAGTGAGTTTGGCTATGAATCGGCTGATGTATTGGACTTGACCAAGAAATCCCCGAATCTCCTTCTCGTTCCTAGACCGAGGCCTTTGTTGGAGAGCTTTGATGTTGGTGGGATCAATTTCGATGCCTCTCTTGCTGACAACATGTCCCAAGAGTTTTCCGGAGGTGACCCCGAATGCACACTTCTGAGGATTTAGTCTCATGTTGTATTTCCGAAGGCGAGCGTAGAATTTTCGAAGGGGGCTAATGTGGTCGTCTCGCTATTTTGATTTTACGATCATGTCATCGACGTATACCTCCACTTCCATGTGCATCATGCCGTGTAGGAGCGTGGTGGCGGTTCTTTGATAGGTTGCTCTGGCGTTGATTAGACCGAAGGGCATGATAGTGTAGAAATATGTACCCCACTGTGTAGTGAATGTAATTTTATGCATGTCTTCTTCAGTCATTTTTATTTGGTTGTACCCAGCATACCCATGCATGAATGATAATAGAGCGTGCTCGGCGGTATTGTCTATTAATGTGTCAACGCGAGTCAGAGGGAAGTCGTCTTTTGGACTTGCCTTGTTCAGGTCTCTGAAGTCGACACAAACCCGAATTCTCTCATATTTCTTGAGTACGGGTACTATGTTAGCCACCAGTCAAAATATTCGGAAACTTTGATGAATCCAGCTTTGAATTTCTTGTCTACCTCTTCCTTGATTTTCAGGTGTCACTCAGGGCGCATGCGGCGCAACTTTTGCTTCACGCTTTTAGCTCCAGGCTTAATGGGTATCATGTGCTCTGTAAACTCTCTGTCAATCCCAGACATGTCTTTGTAGGACCATTTGAATACGTCCTTGTATTCGTGGAAGATGTCGATAAATTGTTGTCTTTCTGTGGGGTCAAGGGTGGTCCTTATTCTATGTTCTTGAGGTGCATTGTCGGTCCCTATGGTTATGGGTTTGGTCTCCTCAATGATGGGTGTTCTATGTTCGTGTTTTTCAAGTTCTTTGGCTAGGTGAGGTGGGTAGTCACTCAAGTCAAAGTCCTCATATTCGTCCAGAATTGCATTGCAGTTAAATTGAGACGAGTCGTAAGCAAACTTAGTATTCATTAAGTCGATCTGGCGAAAAGCTCGGATAGGACAGACATCTCATGGGGAGTAGTAGGCGACGCAGTAGAGAAGGTGGCTCCTCGCACAAGCTCCATCTTTCTACCTTCTACGGGAGTATGGGTGACTTTAGTTGACTCACCCTCTGAGACAACCCCAGGCTTGTGATAAAACAGTGGAAAAGGGACTTTGTCAGGGATGTCGGGAGTGTTAGGACCTAAGACAGACTCTGAGTCTGACTCTGACTCAGACTTAGACTCAGTCTCATCTTCACTTCCCTCCTTGAATAAGGGGCTGCTCCAGTTGTGATCTTGAGAATACGACATTGATGATCGGTCCACTTGAAAGTCTTCCTCCAACCTTAGATAGCTTTCTCTGGGTTAGCGTTGGAGATAAAGTCAGTAGGGTCGAACTGGTTATCTTTGAGAGCAATGTTTATGATGTCCTTGTAGTTAAGGTGCTTGATGTTGTCTTCTCCGAAAAGGAGGCTCACAGCTTACCCGTCTAAGCAAGGGGTCAATTCAAACTTGATCGATACAGCATTGGTGTTGTTGTCAGGGATGAAGTAGCACTCTAAAGACTTCTATACCCGGATGCTTGACCTTTGTTATGGGGTCGTAGATTGGCTCAGGAAAATCGTTGTAAAGTTCAGACTCTCCACCTTCTAGGACGGAATATTTGTTGAGGGTCAGGTCATATGGGCAGAGGATGACTCCCTTTTTTTGCGCTTTTTCACGAAGAGACCCATCGCCTGGATGTCTTCATCACTCGGCTCGTAGCATAGTCCAAAAGGGATGTTAGGGACCTGGCATGTTTCAGGGGAGGCAAAGTGTTTTTCAGTGGGTTAAGACACATGCCCGGGAAATACCCCTAGTGCATCAAGATGCGGTTGATCGTGAGGTTTGAGAATGGATCACAATCAAAAGGTGTTGCTTCGTCGGTTAGGGCATTCACGGCTTGGAATCCCCACATTTCGTTGTCGATCTCTTCAGTGACTTGAGAGGCTATACCCTTTTTCATGACAGCTTTGATTGGGGATGTAGGAATTGTGCCTGTTTCCCGTTGAAGGGGACCCTAATTTTCTGGTGAAGGGTAGATGTGACGGCTTTGGCAGCATGGATCCAAGGCGCCCTAGAATCATGTTGAATGATGCGTCGATGTCGACTACTTAGAAACTGGCTTGTATCTCCAAGGGTCTTGTTGGGATGGTTAGGATGATTACACATGCGACCTTTCGGCGAGTGCCGTCGTAGGCGCAAACTCCTTGATTGGTTGGGACTAGGTCAGCTTCCTTGATCCTTAGTTTATGAGTTGTTTTGAGAGGAATGACCTTGACTGCAGATCCGTCATCCACCAAGACTATGGGTATGGTCTTTTTCAAGCACTGCACGGTGATGTATAAGGCCAAGTTGTGGTTGGCTCCAAAGGGAGGGATATCCTCGTCAGGGACGAGGATTGTGTTGTTAAGGTCAGGGACGTACCTGGTCATATGGGCTATTACTTCTTCGGGTGAGGAGGTGGAAGGCATTGTTAGTTTCCCCAAGGGTTCAAGCAAAGCATGTCGGTGCTTAAAGGATGGGGCGATTAGTTGCCAGATGGATATCTCTGCCTTGGCCTTCTCGAGTTTCTTGAGAATTGAGTTCTCGTGAATCTTAGGTTGAAGGTCAATATCCGGGACGATTTGGTCATTGACTGCTGGCGGATTGTTTGTTGTGTTGTTGGGGTTTTTGTAAGGGCGTCCAGATCGAGTAAGGCTATCAATCTCTTTGGTTTTCTTGCCCTTTCCCGAGACGATGTAGAAGTCTTCTATGCCATCCCTTCAAATGTCGTTGATTTCAGGGTCGTGAGTGTACCTTGAAGGGGTTTTCCTTGGAGGATAGCTTTTGTGAGGGAAGTTTTTGTGCAGGTAGTTTTTGTGAAGGTGATTATTGTGAGGTTTATTATTGTTGTTTATGTTGTGAGGTGCGTACCAGAATGGTCGCGGAAGTAGTCCATTTTAGAGTTGGGATTTTTGAGTGTTTGGGTGATGTGTCCATTTTATATATGAATTTACCCTTTATTTTATCTCTATTTTACATGTCATTTGCACTAATGTTAGTGATTTAATGAGCTAATTCCGTGTTCTAAATGTGTTTGCTTGTTTTCATTGTGTTTTGTAGGAAATCAAGCTTTTAGTAGCTTCTTCCCGTCAAAGTAGCAAGCACACGAGTTCACGAGGCTAAAAGACTAAGTATGACCGCGAAAGAGTGTTTTGGAAATTTCCAAGCCTGAGTAAGAAGTATGGAGCTTGGGTTGATGAACAAATGAAGAAATGAATTTGGCCCAAGCAAAAGTCCTAGTCAAGCAAATGGAAAAGTCAAGCTTAGAGATGCTCTTAGGATGCCCAAATGTGCAATTAACCGGGTGTATTAAGGGGCATTAAACATGAACTTTGAATCCCTTAGAGCAATTAATCAAGATTTAATAGAATTAATCCGGATACCTACGATCCCGATTGGGGTGGCCAGGCCTCAATAGGGCCCTTAATCCATCATTGTAGGATATCTCTTTTAGATCTCTTTTACCATATTTTACACTCTATTATACTCTAGCAATACAAATTCTCTTAAGTTTCATATTAGTTTACATTTTGTTAAGCATTTCCTTTGTTAAACAACTCAAGTTAAGCATTTGGTTCTATGTAATATAATCTTTCCATTCAAGTTATTAGGTTATCATTTGTGTTCTCTTCATTCAAGTTCAAAGTTCCTTGGTCCGGTAATTTTGATTCTAGTTTATTTCGTCTTCGTATTTTCCATTATCGTTTTATAATTTACATTTTAGTTATTAGCATTTTATACTAGTTTGTTATTTCATATTATTATCAAGTTATTATCATCACTAGTTTACCATTAGCATTTTATTACATTTCCCATCTTTAGCATTTCACTAATTCATATGTTACTTTTATTTAGTTTATTAATAATTCTTATAATTTCATTTAGTTATATTTCTAATATAATCATGTTTATCATTTCATAGATTATTATTAATTTTATTTCCATCATGAGTGAGTAGTTTCTTATGTCTAGGGAGTAGGGAAGCCATGCATAAATAGTTCTTGTAAATGTTAAAATTAGGATGCTATAATATCAATACATTGTTTCTATCACATGTTTGCATCATTTTAATTAATCTTTGTTTAGTGGCCATAATCATTGATTAAGTTTGTTAATTCGTTCTATAAGTCGAGAGGCATGGAATTGAATTAGACTAAACATGTGTTAGTAGACCGAACTAGTCATAACGAGAGTTCTCTAGGACCCGATCTATGGTTGACAATAAGGCCGAGAGGTGGTTGTCACGAGACCAAACAATTGTTGTTATTAAGAATTCCTAATTTTGGCATGAACATTTACGTATTTGCATGTGTGGACCGACTCCCCTAGACTGCTTTATCATATTATATTTACATCTTTTATTTGCAAGTCATCAAACCAACTAAACAACCAATCGTAATCGGGCTTGATATGTTTCTATTCATAGCATTTCATACTGCAATTCCCGTCTCCTTATGTTCCACCCCTTGTACTACATTCATTTGTGTCTAGGGAATTTTATCTTTGATTAGCTTTGCGACAAGCCTATCAATGGGGGACCCTCCCTTGGACGTGGTGCAGGTGTTAGTGGGTTGAATATTAGTCGGCGGTAAGCGTCCTCGAGTCGGGTGATCCTCTCCGAGAGACTAGCTATGGTTTTCTCGATTTGCTGAAACATGGCGAGCATGGAAGCGACGCTGAGCATGAACATCCTGTCCGGGGTGTCCTTTCCCAAGGAATTGATCTCGTCCTCAATAGGCAAGATGAGATGCGAGCAATCCAGAGTTGGTTCATCATCTGAAATTGCGCTAATTTCCAAAAGGTTTGTTTTGTTGTTTGGTTTTGCTGGTGGAGGTAGGGGTAGTTCTCCTTTCTCAATCATATCCTGGCTAGCGTGCTTCAGCTTGAGGCAAGTTTCTGTGTCATGGCCCTTGCCTTGGTGATATTGGCGATATGCGTTAGGGTTACAAAATTGGGCTTTCTTTGCTTTAGGCGGGTCTGGAGTGGGCCCGATTGGTTGCAGTCTCCCTTGTTCCATGCGCCTCTTCAGGACGCTAGCGTAGGTCGATCCTAAGTTGGTGAATATCCGTTGGGGACGTTCGACTTTATTTGCAGTTGGCTCGGGTAGTTTGACCTCGTCAATTGTGTTTGCTTGACCGTAGGGACGAGATCCGGTTGATGTAAACCCCTGATAGCCTCTACCCGTGGTTTTGGCTAAGACGCCCTTTCGTAGGTCATCCTCGATACGAGTCACGAGGTCTGCAGATCCTGGAAGGTTTTGAGTTCTGGTACCTTAGCAGGCTAGCATAAACCGGACAGAGATTGTTGACCAATTTCTCCATGAAGGTTGATTCGCTTGGTGTTCTGACCAATTGGGTGCTCACCCTTCTCCGGCGGGTTAGGAATTCGGTGAATCCTTCTTTGTCATTTTGGGTTAGGACCTCAACGGTGCGGGTGTTGGCCTGAATTTTGACATTGTTGGCGTATTGCTTAGAGAACTCAACGGCGACTTCGTCCCAAGTGGTACTGCTCTTTGGGTCGAGGGAATAGTACCATTGACGGGGAATTGGTTCCAAGGACGATGGAAAGATCCGGGTAAGAGCTATTGTTTGACCACTTTGATGGACATGTAATCCTTGAAGGCCCGGATGTGATGGAGCGGGTCCTCCACTCCTTTGAACTTAGGCACACCAGTCAAGGTGAAGTTGTCAGGTAGTTGATCCCCGATTGGCTCGAATCTTCGATTGTTTTCGAGGTGGATATTGTGAAAGTTTCAATAAACCATTTTATTAGACTCTTCTAATAAAGAAACTAATTTGCTCATAAAACTAGCGGTGGATCTAGTGCTTGCAAAACAAAATTAAAAAGAATAAGAAGAAAACAATTCTCCTTACACTGTAGTAAGATCCGAAATTAGGGCACAAGTAAGGTCTCCTACCTTCACTTGTTCTTGACCTAAAATATAGTGGATAATCCTCCAACCTCAAGTATATAGAGACTCCTTAAAAATTGCACTCAAGACTTTAACCCTTAAATCTAATATAAATACTAACTAGGTATTAATATTAGACACCATGAATTAATTCTAGTAATATTCGTATTACTACACTAGTAATATTATGTGTGATATCAATACTATATATTAAATCCAGAAACCAAGGGACTTCAATGTAATTAAAGAAAGTTATACAAATTAATTATACTATATAGTTTTAAATCAATAACACCGCGTGATGGACCCGATTTAGGGATTTCAATGCAAATATTATATATTTTGGGTTAAAATTAAATTATATAAAAGCTTTGTTAATTTTCCTAAACATGGTCAATTTCAAAGAGACTAAAAGAAAGAAGATGTATGGTAATTTTCCTAAATATTTATAGAAGACTAGAAGATGGTCAATTTCCTTAAAATAAAATAATTCATTAGTATAAACATGCAAACTTATGGTATTAATTATTATCATCATAAAATTATATATTAAATTTAAAATCCATGCAATTTTATTAAATTTTATAGTTTATTAGATGTATAGAGATGTTAATTATTTAACATACAAAAATATAATAAGTAGGTTATAAATAGTTCAAGTTAGATTCCATAATATATAATATTGCATAATTCTTTCGATTTGATTTAATGCATATATGTAATATATTTATATAAATATATAATCATCTTAAAATTGCATGCCTAAGTAGTAAAAGTAATTTCGTCAGTAAAGAAAAGAATTGTAGTAACATTCGATATAGTTATATGATAGTAATCACTCATTTGAATAGTAAAAGTAACAATATTATCAGCGAGATTAGTGAGAGTCCCAGAAACAACAACGGGAGTAGTGAAACAAAATATTAATGCGGCAATAGTGAAAGTAACAATAATTCCGGCGGGAGTAGTGAAATTATCAATATTAAAGCGGCAGTAGTGACAGTAACAATAATTACGGCGGGAGTAGTGAAAGTAATAATGATTATGGGCAAGTAGTGAAATGTTATTACTATTGTTTCATTAATAAGAGTAAAATATTAATAGTGCGAGTAGTGAATTTGTCTCAAAATTTATTTCATCGTAATTTTAGGATATGTTATAAAAATATATTAATGATAAATTTATGGGTTATGCAACTTTAAGTAATTTTATTTAATGAAAAAAACAATTTAATAGTAAGTAGAGGTAGCACGGGCGAAGCCGGGCACCAATACTAGTACTATATATTAAATCCAGAAACCAAAGGATTTCAATGTAATTAAAGAAAGTTTTACAAATTAATTATACTATATAGTTTTAAATCACTGGCACCGTGTGATGGACCCGATTAAGGGATCTCAATGCAAATATTATATAGTTTGGGTTAAAATTAAATTATATAGAAGCTTGATAAGTTTCCAAAACATTTGTAAGAGAGTAAAACATGGTAAATTTCCTTAAAATAAAATAATTAATTAAGATGGTCAATATCCTTAAATTAAAATAATTAATTAAGACGGTCAATTTTAAGGATACTAAAAGAAAGAAGATGCTTGGTAATTTTCAAAAAAATATATAGAAAACTAGAAGATGGTCAATTTCATTAAAATAACGAAATTAATTAATATAAACATGCACACTTATGGTATTAATTATTAATCATCATAAAAATATATATTCAATTTAAAATCTATTCAATTTTATTAAACTTTATAGTTTATTAGATGTATAGAGATGTTAATTATTTAACATTTACGGGGGAGTAGTGAAAGTAACAATGATTACCGGCAAGTAGTGAAATGTTATTACTATTGTTTCATTAATAAGAATAAAATATTAATAGCGGGAGTATGGATATTCGCGATCTTTAACTTATTAAAATCACAAAATAATACTAAAATCAAATTTTAGTCCAAGTTAATTATCCTAACCAACTAGGACTCAAAAATTAGTCATTACCCAATTTTTTGACAATAATTCAACATGATTTAATTTTTATGCTCATTATAGACCTTAAAAATCACAACTTTTTATGAAATAAATCCAAATTTAATTACAATAATTTCAAAATTTGAATTTTAAATTTTTGAACATTCTGGAACAATTACATGACACTCATAATGTCAAAAATCAAGGTTTAAATTTTTCGAATTTATTTCGAGAAAAAATATAGTTGCTATTTATCGGTTTTATCAAATAAAACATCTAAAGCATATGAAAATTAAGCTAATCAATGTTCCAACTTTAGATCTGATATATGGGATAATAATATAACCTAAAATAGTTCTATCATGCCATGTATTTTATTATAGCTATTTTTTCTAAAATAGTCGCCATTTATGTCATTTTTACACTAAAAAATTCATAAATCATGCAAAATAAATCAAGTTAATAGCAAAATAAATCAAGTTAATCTTAAATTTTACAACCACTGATTAAAATGTGCATGTGACAACATATTAAAATTTCTTGGCCTGTTTCGAAGTTTAACTAAATTTAACCATTTTACCTCCATTTATTTCATTTTTATCTCATAAAAATTATAAATCATGCAAAATAAATCAAATTTATACAAAATTTTACATACAATAAGTAAAATATGCATGTGAGGTCATATAAAAATTTCTAGGTCAGAAACAAAGTCTAACTATTTTTAGCATTTTAAACACCATTTTAATCAATAAAATGTAATAAAATTACTAAAAATCATTAAAATGAGCCAAAAAATACCATAAATCATCAAAATGACCTAAATATATTATAGGACCAGAATATATGACATGAAAATTTTTTCGTGACTTTATAATATAAATTATAAAATCTCTAACTTTATATGTTTTTAATTTAACTCGGAAAAACTATAAACCGATTATGCATGCAACAACCATAGCTCTTGATACCACTTGAAAGGATTCTATAATCCTCTAATTAAACTCCTTTAATTTTAGATCTAAATTACTCATTAAAATAGATGTTGATCTTATGCATGCATAACATAATAAAATAGAAAAGAAAGAACAAGGTTCCTTACAATGATGAAAACGGTTTTTAAGGGCACAAGTAAGAACACCTTTCTTAACTTGTTCTTGAGCTCAAAGTAAATGGATGATCCCCTTAGGCCCAATAGTGTGAGAACCTCCTTTTACTTGCACCAAGACTTCCCCATAAAACTACTAATTAATTAACTAGATTATCTTAGTAGTTAACCTTAAAATATAATCTAATATTATTTCTTATTACTACTATAGTAATTTAAATAAATTAGATTTTGAACAATTTAATGTCTAAAACTTATTTTAGAGAGATGAGAGAAAGTAGTTGTAAAAAAACATAAACATAAGAATGAATAATGAAGAATACGAACAATTCTTATTATGGTGGTGGGGGGGAAAAACCGGTGGCATGCAGAGGATGTGAGAGCCAATGCATTCCTCTTTGCTTTTTAGAGTTGTTCTTATCAAAGAGTATTAGGGTGTAGTATAGGTTCTAATAGCAATCATAATGTTGACCACTATTAAAACAATTTAACCATTCACCCTAATCTTCCTCTAAAAACCGGTGGCCCTTATAATATGGAGTCCATTTTATTTTTGTCAATTGTCACTTGGTCATATAATGTGTAACATGTAACATGTAACATGTGATTAATAATATTAATGCATATTTAACAATTAAATATCATTACACATAATAATATAATTATATATAACAATTGACTAGTAATTCATGATTACAAGTGTATAAAATGGTCCATGTTAATATAATCTACAACAAATTATAATTATAATTAACCGATCATTCTTAATTTAATTATTTCATAAACAAAATTTTAGTAATATATAACATTTTATTTACTAAAACGAATCTCATTTAATCGAATTACAATAAGATTCATATTCTCACTCACATATGTAAATTGTTCAATTTTTAAGGAATTAATTAATCCGTATCAGCATACAATTAATTAATTTATCTATTAAGGGAATCGTCCTGTAGGTGTGACCTTAAGGGATCAACTGATCACCACCGTCAAACGACAGTAATGTCAAATTCTAGTCAGCCAGTTATTACCGATTAATGTTTATCAGTTGACGTATTAATATGAATCATCCCTTCTTGTATTCTTATTATGAGTTTTAATAATGTGATCACACTATTGTCGAGGACACATACTCCAACAGTTAACAATGGTGTCAATCATCTTAACAAATATAAACATGATGGAATAGTGAAACAATACGCAATAATTAAGTAAAGAGTGAAGAAATTATACCAATCTTAAGATGAACAAATGGAAAGGAAGGAATAATAGAAGAAAACTTGATTGATTGATGAAGAGTTGTCAATTCTCCAATAATAACCCAATAGTCTTCAAGTTACCCAACTAGATCTAAGAATTCTTGAACAATAATTAAGGAAAGATTAAAGTGCAATTTGTGGAATGATTAAAGGCTAATCTATTCTAATCTACTCCTAATCTAATCTAAGAGAACTTAATCCCAACTAAGAGGGCTTTATCCCTTTATTATTACAAATGGAGTTTATATAGTAGGTACAACATTAGGTTAAGTAAGTGTAGATTAGGAAATAAAATGCATAAGTGTCGAAGAAGCCTTGCACATTTCAAAGGATCCGTGGGAGGCAGTCTGGGCATCAACTCGAGCGGGTTGAACTCGACTCGAGCGGGTTGAAGGACAACTCGAGCAGGTTGCCTTCGACTCGAGCGTGTTGAGGGTCAGGCCTTCTTCCCTTGCTTTTACGCCTATGATGCCTTCATATACTCTTATCCCTATCATTCTTGGTCATCGTTCTTACCTTATCTTCATACTAGTCCATCCAAGATCATCAAAAAAATTCCGAATATGCGCGAGAGACGGGAATTCCGCTTCATTATCTCCTTTCCTACAAGACATATAAAATGCACTAGGAAAGCAAATAGGAAGCAATTGACGGATAAAATGGCTATAGAATGTTATATTGGTATGCAAAATAGGTTGATTAGGGGACTAAATGTGCGTAATCATGAGCCACATCAAATATCCCCAAACCGAACCTTTATTCATCCTGAGTAAAGAGGTGACTAGAACTAGACCCTTATTCAAACTATCCTAATAATAATATAATCGATATGAGACAATTAGTGGGTCTCACTCAGCCCCTTCAACTCACAATAAGACATCTATGAGGTAAGATGCCTTCTTGCAAGGCAAGGTTGGGCTTGCCAAAATGGCGATGCATCCAAGCATTAAGCACACAAAACAAATCAAATGATGCATCTACAAAAGAATAGCCACTTTCCTCATCTAAGTGGCGGAAAGCATCTACAAGGGAAACAATTTAAGGGTACACACTCCATCATAGATATTAGTTATCCTAGTTACTAAGTTCAAGAGGATACAAATAAGTCACCTCCAAGTTATGTTAAACTAGGCTAATTTTATCAACAATTGCTAAATGCTTTTGTCAAGAGCCAAATCGCTATGGTGTTAGAAAACACTGTAGGATCGCGGAATTCCCCCTCTTGCCTAGACAACAAGAAGGGTCGTCCCCTCTCCACCATGCAACAAAAGTAGGATCATCAATGGATAAAGGGATCAAGATGGTTTTAAGTTGCTCGATGGTAGTTTGCTTATGGGTTATTTTTCCCCATTTTTGTAACATTTGACATTGGAGAACATTTCTTGCCATTTTTGATGTTTGGCATTTGATACTTGGCAGTTTCAATTTTGCATTTTTGAACATTTTTCAAAGTAACCCCATTTGTAGCTAGGGTACTCCTATTAAAGCATAGGAGTCTGTTTTTGCTTCTCATTTCATTGATGCCATTTGCAAACATTTTTGACATTAGATAACTTGAACTCAATTTGACATTTTTGTGCCCATTCCCTTTTTGTTGACAAAATGATGGTAGAAGTGCAAGGACGGTCGCATGGCATCAAGGGTCGCCTTGGAATAAATGGTAGCCAAGGAGTTATCATACCACAATGCACTCTTAATTAGGCCTTAGACCATGGGACAAAAGATACTAGTATGATACATCCTAGGGTGTCTTGAGAGTATTCTAGCAAACAAAGTCTCAAGGAGAAAAATTATCTACAAGGGCCTTATATACACTTGTCAAGCTTCCCAATTAGGCATTTTTACAAAATTTTCTACTATGCAAACTATATGCCATGGTGAAACTATCATATATACAACTCTAATGCATATGCTTCTTGTGGGCATGGGACACGTCGCGGCGCGCGCGGAGGCGCTTGAAATAAGCGTACATTTGCGGAGTTGCCACAAATTTTTATGGGAAATTGGAACCGTTCGAATACCTCGTGCCATGTCAAGACACAAAGTAGTGACATGAACACTAAGAACTAGTTACCCTTAGCATTCTATGTCTAGAATGACTCTCGTGGATGCCAATGAACATGGATGTTCACAGAGATCTGGAGTAAGGGGTGAGGGTACGTATTAGGAAGTACTTTTTTCTGAACACCTAATCCCGCCCGCCTCGATAGCGGCCTCTACTAATGATTAGGGAAATCGTTCATAGTTGATATGTGATCGACTATATGCATGCAATGCAACAAACAAAAGATTAATCCTAGCTTGGGAATTAAACTATCTCGGTAAACATGTACTTTAGCAAATATTTGAGGTTGAAGTTGAAATTTAGTATCGATTACATGTGAAAGACAAGTAAATAAATAATACAAGAGCGATAAACAAACGGTAAATAAATTAAAATAATTAAAATTACAATGATTACAATGGTTTAATCGATTTACATCAAAAATACACTTGAGACAGAATTTTGAAGATGAAAATAGGGAAAATCAAAAGTTAGAAATTAAAGAAATGAAATAGGTCAGATTAAGGGAGATATTACGATTAATAGTTAATTAAACACGTAATTAGAGACTACGTCAAGGCGAGAACGAGTTCAGGGACATAAGTCACCTCAGAACAGGCGCATCATATGCTGCGTCCCTTGGAAGAGGCGCAACTCCTCCCGCGTCTGTTCTGGAGTTGAGCTCTGCCTGTGAAGTCGAACCGCAATCCGTTAATGTTCGTTGGTAATTTTAAGATCAATTATTGATTGGGAATTCGAGTAAAAGTGATTTATCAGGTTATGTACATCTGTAACCGTCGTAAAAGTGATAAGAACGGGTTAAAACGAATTTGATTTATTTACGTTGTCGGAATTAATTTATCAACCAAACTTGGGTTTAAGACGGTTGGAAAACAAAAAAAAACAGCATATAAAAAGCATGTACAAAATACGAATCCCATAAACTTGATCTGGACAAATCGAGTTCCTAAAATCCGGGTTTGATTTAGCGACGAAAACCCGCAAATATCGAATTATAAGGGATTTAGGTCTTAATAAAGCGTCGTGATTAAAAGAGAATTATTAAAAGATGTTTATGTACTGAAGGATGAGAGGAAATAAGAAAATAAAACGGAAAAAAGCAAAACAATGGAATCCCGAGGAAGAAGAAGAAGAGCAGGAGCAGCAAGGAGCCTCTGGAAGAGGCGCAACTGCTGCTGCGTTTCTTCTTAACGTCTGTTCTCCGCTATTTTGTAAAAAACGGTTTTACAAAAGGGTTTTTAAGATCGGTTTTGAATGTAAACCTTACATTAATTGATACAAAAATAAAAACATAAATTAAAAAAGGGATTTACACCCTCAGACTTACATGTTTGACGGAACGAGATTAACTAAGTTAACGTTAGTGATTGCTTGACTCAAATGTATGTAGAAAGTGCCCTCGTTAGAGGATTTTAGATTAATTTATTGATGTGTAGTGGTCAAATTGGTCGGTCATGCAACGTGACTGGTACTCAGAATGATCTGAGCTTACGTGGTCGACTAATCAAGCACGTAGGCGTAGAAAGCTTAGAGCAAGGTCTAGAATGCAAAGGGAGAAGATAAGGGCGGACACTCGCGTGAAAAATATGGAGACCGGAGGTCTCTATTTATACCAAAAAATGTGAAGAGTTTTGGAATGACACAAACTTTGGAAAGAAATCACGGAATGGAGACCGGAGGTCTCTATTTATACCAAACAGGACTGGGGAAGAGGCGCAGCAGCTGCTGCGGTTCTTCCAAGAGGGGCAGCATCTGCTGAGTCATTTCCCCAGAGGTTTCCTCCTCCGGAAGAAAGATTCCCGCGTTTCTGTTATGGAATTGCGGTAGATCTATACTTCCTTATTCCGTAAAATATGATATACAGAAGATATTTTACAAAAAGATATAAAATTTGATTGGGAATAAATATCTAGAATATTCTAGAACATTCCGTCTCGGCATTTTAAACGGTTTCTTAGAAAATGAAGCGGTTTTTGACCCGGACTTCAGATGAACTCTAATTACTGTCAAAACGACTGTATCGGTGCGTAGATGACGACCAAAGTGTAGGATCGAGTGTTTGAGCTATCACCTGATGATAAACTTACGGACTGTCATAAATCATTCCGCGTACCAAACATGCGGCCCAATCATCACTGGGTGGTTGGCGGAAGGTGTAGAAATGAGGTATCTACAGAGCCCCCACTCTGACTGAGGCTTGGACAAGGCGAAAGTCAAAGTATAGCCATCAGGTCAATCGAAGATTACAACCTGACGACTATGGCAACGCAAGGCGGCTCAAGGGGTCTGAACCAAGGACCTGTCGTTGAGAACATTTTAGAGTCTGTCGACTATCGGGGAGGGTCTTTTAGTGTCCATTAGACTACGTAAGGAAGCTCGCTAGCCATAAGAAGAAAACATACCTGAGGTACTCCTTGGTGAAACCGGACTGAAGGCGTTTCGGCGAAACTTTTGGTCTGAAGATAACTTGAGGTCTGAAGAAATTTCTTGACATTTCTGAAGGCTAAGTCCGAAGGCAGCAGGACGTTGGGAGAAACTGCTGGAGAATCTGCTTGTGTCGGTCTCAAGCGAACTCTGCTTCTGAGAAATTCGTGGGTTGTGAATGGCAATAAAATCTCGCTTGGGGAACATATAAAGTCTTGATTGTCAACAACAACACTGCAAAATATCGCTGGAGGAGTACATAATGACGACTAGGAACATCTTGATTGTTATGAGAAACACTACGAAATATTGCTAGGGAAATATATGGATGACTCTGTCGGGATTGAATCATTCCTGGGGGAAATCTACTTGTGTCTGCTACGAAACAAACTCCGCTTCTCGAGAAGTACACTGGCTATAATGAACTCTCGCTGGGCATATAAAGGTATTGATAAAGGGTGTGTTCTAAACATCGCCGGAAATCTGCTCGGTTGTTGCAAGCGAAATCCTGATGATAAAAAGGAATGAGCTCGTGAACTGTCTTCAAAGGATCCTTGCTGGGAGTATAAAAATATTGTGACGGTTTTGCAGTCTGTCAAAAACGCGGGCCTGGACAGAAAGAATGCCCAAGAGAGCTAAGTATATAATATAAGATGTCGGAGAAGAAGCGCACAAAACTTGGGCCCACAAATAACAAACTTATAACGGATTTTCAAATTTGAGCTGAGGACTCGCTGGGGAACAGGCGCAGCAAAAGCTGCGGCTTTTGGAAAGGGCGCAGCAAATGCTGCCTCTTTTCTTGGGCTTGTCCCTGTCTGAGTAAAAACACGACTTAAGCCGTGTTATGTTTTCATTTCAAAACATAAACATTTCATCTTTCTCACAAAAATTCGACCAAATTCCGCCAAAACTTGATCAAATCTCTCCATTAGCCATGACTAATCGAGGTATGTGTCTTATTCTTGCTTTAATTTGTGTTTTTGCTTGATTTTAGGCCAAAAAATTAGGGTTTTTATACCCAATATGTCGAAAATTTGGGGGTTTTGCCTCAAATGAATTTGTCTTGCAAAATTGAAATTAGAAATGGGTAATTGATAATGTTAGGAACATAACCATGTATTCTTTTTGAATTTTCGTCAAGTATTGAGCATTTGGGCGAAAAATGAGACGGTTTCTTGCTATTTCGAAAATCGCTTCGAAAATGACCTTAGGATTGTCCATTTTTGATGAAATTTGGTGTTTTGGAACCCTTGTATAATGTGTAAACTTGCCATCATGTCCAACTTTGGATTTGTGACAACTCTTTCAGGACACTTTTTAGGGCATAATCGCTACTACAACGAAATGCTGCCGAAATTTCGACTCAATCCCGAACTAGGCTTGAACTTAGACTTGAATTGCCTCAACCTACCACATGTGTGGTCGAGTTATGAAAGAAATGGCCAAAGATGGCGAGAAATGCCACTCTTAGTGTTCAAAAATGCTTAAAACGACTTCAAAAAAAGATTGGCATGGCTTGACATGACCTTGTTTGTTTTGACTTTGTAGGTGACGTGCCTTCCACATCGGGAAGAGATCCCATGGACGTAGACTTTGACTCTTCTCGTGCTCTCGTAGAGGGAGAGAGATAGGAGGAGTTGGAGGAGGAGGTTGAGGAGGTCCCGCGTAGGGCCAACGTGGGGCGAGGTGGCCGCCAGCTTGTAGGTGCACCCGAGTGGGCCGAGAAATGGGATGGCAGACATCTTATTTGGGCTTATCATTTCTATTACTTCTGCTACTTATTTGCCATTTCATTTCTTATTTGTCTTCTTATTTCTCTTATGCTAAAGATAGCTTTTGCTTTGAATCATTAAAGGATGCCAGGAATTTGAGGTCCTTTTCTGGTTACACGATGATGATGGATGCCTTCGGGAGGCTGTCGGAGGAGGAGAAGGCCATCGTCGAGCTGGGAGCCTTCGGGGCTTTGGTAGGAGCTTGGAGGGCGATTTAGGGAAGGAAGATTCGGGCTAAACTTTGCCTGATTCGAGCTTTCCTTGATCGGTACTAGGACACGACCTCGAATTTCCGTATGCCTTTTGGAGAGGTCGGGGTCAATTTGGAGGTCTACAGTATGATCTCTAGTTTGCCGTGTGGAGAGGAGACTTTGGTGTGGTCGTTGACGGCCATGAGAGTAGACTCGGCCGAGGCGAGGAGGCTAATCGGCTGGAACCTGGCGGTGTGTGCTGCCAGCGTTCCCGGGTTGGTGCCAAGTTCTTACGCCAGGGACTACTTTTTAGGTAGGGTCCCGGCGAGGGCGAGGATGGATGGGCAGATGGTGTCACCACCTCCTTGCACTACTGAGCAGAGGGCTCGTCTGTGGTTATGGTGGTTCTTGTCTCTGATTTACCTCGGACACAAGGGGGAGAGGCTGTCGACGTAGCTTCTTCCCTTCCTTTCTGACTTGAGTAGCCTGGGTCATTGGGACTGGGTTACTCCTGGCTTTGCGGTCCTCGCCCGTTACATGAGGGCCATGGTACGTCCAGAGCTGATGGAGAAGGGGACTTCTCCTGCCACCGTTGGTCCTGGACTCCAATTGGAGGTATGAACCTTTCTTCCGATTTATAAAAGATCATTATTTCTCCATTCCTTTATTGCTCTTTCTTTTGAATTATGAAAGATCATTATTTCTTTATTTCTTTATTGCTATTATTGTATAAAATAATCATTGTTCTGTCTGCAAGTGTGGGTGTACTCCTAGTTTCCTAGCTTTGCGCCCAAGAGGACGGAGCCTGAGCTGAGGGTGTACCCTATTGTGAGGGACTGGGTGGTGTGCCGTAGGAAGAGCCAGCGCTTTTCTTACGATTTATGTCGGAGGGGCGTGAATGCCCTGACATTGGACAACGTAAGTGCCTTCGATCCTTTATTCGATTACTTTTCCTTTTCTGTCTTTCTATTTATAAGTGGTCATAGGAATGACCCCTTCCCTTTTAGATCCGATCATAGGAATGACCCCTCGTTTTCTTATTTTAGTGGGTGCCTAGACCTTGGGAGGACTACCCTGAGGCTCCTGCTTTTGTGGCTGAGGTCCTTCGTCCTCGGAGCTCGAGTCGGTTATTGCTGACGACGCCCATGGGTCCTGTAAGGTACTTGGGCGAGTGTTAGACTCACAGTGCTCTCGTGACACCTTTGCGGTCCCCATCGATCCTCCACAGATGATGTTTAGGGAGCCTTCGGTGGCTGAGAGAGAGGTTGACTTGGCTGACGCGGGTGGTGACGCCCTCCTTATTCCTAGCTAGGAGTACTCTGAGTTCATCCATCATAGGTTGGCGTACCGGCCGATCGTGGTAAGCATTTTTTACCTTGTTATTCGTTTTTGAATGGATTTGACAAATGACGAACGATCGTCAAATAAGAGTTATTCGAACTTTGCAAGAGATCGAGGTGGCAGGCGTCGTGCCCCCAGCTTACCCAGAGACACTGGATTACACTGACACGACGGGCATGATGACGATCTCGGAAATCCTCAATTTCAGCGAGGAGGCGACGGACGCTGGTTTGGAGGAGTGGCGTCACCCTGTGAGGAGGGTAAGCCCCCAGCTTTGGCTGTTTTTATCATTTTTATTGCATAGGAATGCATTTGTTCTTTTTTGAACCCTCTTGGCATTCGAATGCAGGTGGCACCGTCCAGGTACATAGAGCTGTGGAGGATGGCCAACCGTCTATGAGCTATCAAGTCCCTTGATGGTGGCCGGGGATGACAGGTCTGAACCTCTCTTTCCCTTTCTTATTTATTTTTGACATTTCGAATTTTGTTGCAACGAAATGTTACTTCACCTTATTGAAATGAGGCATTTCTCCATTTTTATAAAGAGAGAGCGTGACCTGCAGCGCGAGCTGGCGCAGTCCCGGGAGGAGACGACTCGTTTGTTGAGGGAGCTTGAGGCGAGGGACGCCGAGGTTGATGCTCTTGAGGCGACCGTAGCTGAGCTGAGGGGTCACCTGGACTAGTTGTTGTTATGCTTTGTAAACATTTTGGACTCTTTGGACTTTGTTTTGGGCGAGAGCCCCCAGTTTGATGTATATACTGTCTTTTGGTTGTGTATATAATGGCTTGAGTGCCTTTGTTGCTGGGTGTTTGTTGTTCCTGCAGGTTAGCTTAAAAAACAGGTTTGGCAAGTGAAAGTTTGTGCCATCATGCTGCCGAAATTTACATAGAAATTACAAGTGAAACACATAGTCATATAGGTGGCCTAAATTAGCGCAAAATGAAAAAAAGTAAAAAAAGTGCCAGAAAATGAGCAAAAAAGACCGGACGGTAGGGAGGGCTACCCCCTAAAAAAGAAAATTAAAAGAAATGTATAAGTGTTAAATGTATTGAAAAGAGGAGTGAAATGATTCCCCCAAAAAGGAAAAGAAATGAAAAAAATGAGTAAGTGTGCGTGTTTTGGCGATAATGTCGACTTTGCCTCGAAAAGCGAATCCGAAAAGGATTAGGAAACATTAAACTTGGTAATTTAGTCGAAATTACCAAATTGAGTTCCTATAGGAATAGGAATCTATGCTAAAAGCAAAATAGGAAAGATCCGTGGCTGAAAACACGGAAAGAGGACCTAGGGAAGAGGTGCAACATGAGATTCGACTCTTCGAAGAGGCGCAGCAAATGGTGCATCATTTCCCCAAGTTGTCAGTCCTCGAAAGAAATTACGAAACAGCGAATAGTATAAATAGAGGCTTCGGTTTAGCTTTTATTCACACAATTCCTACTTCTTTTCTTCCGTCTATTACATAAAACTCACATATCCTCTCAAAAAATTTCCAAAAATTATGGGTGACTTTGAAAACCGTCTGAGGGAGTCGACGAATGAGTTTACAAATGTTGAGAAACATGATATGGGTGCTTTTAATTTAGGATCAATCATAAGTCTCAAATTAGTGAAAGTAGTGAAGCCATTTTTGGATGCTTGTCTCGAGTACTGGGACCCAAATTTTCACGTATTCGCCTTTCCGGGAGGCGAAATTTGTCCTTTTCCTGAAGAAATAACTACTATTGGAGGATGGGACCCATAATGTATACCGGCTATACCACCTAGCTCTCAAGGCTAGAAAAATAAATTCAGGGATTTGCTTGGACTGACCAAGTGTAATACCCGCCCTTTTAGAGACCTTTGACCAGCGTTGACTGACCTTGGGAGCGGTATAGTCCTTAGAAGTGCGTGCCAGATCCCCTTGGGTTGTGAGTTATTCGAGGTACTCGATAGAGTAGAGGCTACTCGATCGACTAGCTTGGATACTCGATCGAGTAAGGTGTCACTCGTTCGAGTATGTGGGACACTCGATCAAGTATCGGGTTTTCAGCGAGGGTTTTTAATCGCGTTTTGTTAAATCCGCAAGTAATTTCCGCCTCATTTCTTCAATCCTTTAGTCGCCTCTTTCCCTTCCCTTCACCATAAAACCTCCATGGAAGCCTTTGAAGGTTCTTGTGCCTTAGGAGAGCGTAACTCGAGTCGGGTAGCGGTCTTTTGCCGGGTTTCTGCTTGTAGGTATGTCGTCATCATCATCCGTATCCTTGTCTTTGCAGTTAGAGTTTGCTTGGTAGTAATAGATGATTGTGTTGTGGTTATAGGCATTGCTTGATTGCTGGATATGTCGTATGTTGGCATGGATTGGTTGCAGTTGCTTAAAGGTAGGTTCGCCTACTCAGTTTCTGTAGATGGTCTAGTGTGTCGGTTGTTGTGTCGTGTGGGTGTATTGTGGTTGCTGTACATTATCGTATTTGTGTTGTGACGGTTGTTGATTGTGATTGTTTGTCTCTGGTTCTCGAGATGCGTTCTCGACTGAGTGGAGTCACTTGCGGGAGTGGCTTCACGCCCTAGTTTCGCCCTCCGTGGAACCCACCACGGGAGGGGATGTGCACATTAATGGGACAGGGTTATCGCTCGGTATGATGAGCGGGGCTTAAGTGGGAACGACTGCGGTCCCCCACTGGCAGGCCTGGTCTAGTGGACAGTCGGTGATGGAGATTGATTGGAGAGGTGTGATTGTGTGTGAGACTGATTGTATTGTGTTGTATTGATGGAGGTTGTTGATTTTGTCGTATCTTATCTCAGTACTGACCTTGTGTGGTTGTCTTGTTTGTTTATGTGTCTGCCGTGATCCCTTATGGTGAGCAGTCCGTCTTAGCAGGTATTGGTGTTGTTGATAGCTGGAGTTCGGGCAGGGATAAGTCTTTACGAGATTTGATAGTAATAGAGTGTAGGCTTTGAGTTGTACCTTTATTTTGTTAAGTTGGCTGTAACACTTGTAATATAACTATAAATGTTCTTTTATCGACTTTTGATCATTACTTACCTCGGGAAACCGAGATGGTAATGCCCTTATATACTAAGGAAGGCCTAGTTAAGGCTCCTCTGAATATGGGGGTGTTACAAAGTGGTATCAGAGCGACGATTTTGGAACCTGTAACCAATGAAAATAATAAACGTAGTGAGTCTAATAAAATGAACCTGATGTATGTATAATGGGAGCCCCGCTGATGCTAGATTTTGAGTGAGTAGGCGCCCTCATTTCAAAATCTTGGCCCCATGGTACTTAAGCCAGTCACAGGGTATGGCAATGTGGAGTTCGTGTGTATATATGTGATGTATATGTTAATTGTGTCGGAGTTATTTGTGGTTGAGTCTTTGCTAACGTAGAGATGGGTATAGTAGTTGCGTTTGGATGGTGTATAGTGCAGTTTTGGCATGATCAGTGAGCTTGTACGATGATTATGAGAAACGTGACAAGAGTTTATTTGATAGAAATGCGTGAAATGTGAAAGTGTATGTCGTGATATGAAGGTCATCATGTTAGTGTTTGCTTCAGGTTGTTAATTACGGTAATCATATATGAGTTTATAATTCCTACTGTAGCTATAAAGATGATAGTGAAAGAAGTGTTGAGTTACAATATGAGACATAGCATATAGTAATGCGTATATGCCTTGTTTATTGGTTAAAACTTTCCGTTGCGTGACGATCGATTTATGTAGAATGATTTGCTTATGATTGAACTTGGAACATGATAGGCCTTAATTTGCTATGTAAAGTATGCATTTATATGACATATGAAAGAATGAATTATCGTTAATTATATGTTTCATGTTGATGTGAACACCAGTTTGGTAGTAATGTGGTAAGATAAGTTTAAGTATGGTAGGATGACGTGATTATGCTTATGAATGACTCGTAGCAAGAGTAAAACCGAGTTGGGTAATTTGTTGTAGCGTAATATGACATAAACCTTATTTGTTGAGACGATATGGTATGCTTGAGTTATAATGGTAATGCGTGAACGAGCATGATAACTAGTGACGAATCCGAACTTAGTTTGGAATCGACACGCGATATTGTTTTTGCAGGAATCTTCATTTTACTTCGTATTCCTGACCGTATACCTAACTTTACTTGACCGAGTGCGAGTGCTTACTAGACCAAGTAGACCTCACTCGATCTCGTTAGGAAGCTATGACGTCGGGATGTGGAAATTTTCTGCAGATACTCGACGAAATAGCGCCTACTCGATCGAGTAGAGGGCACTCGATCGAGTACCCTAGACACTCGATCGAGTAGGTTACTGTACAGTGATTCTGCGGGTTTCTTAAAACCCTTATTTCCTCTTATTCTTCTCATTCTTTCTTCTTGATTTCGAAACCTAAGCTCTTATAACCCTCAAAAGCTCTCATAACTTTGTAGTGTGGTGACGGATTTGGGTTATTTCTTCGTATTTGTTTGCATTCTTTTACTTTCCTACTCAATCAAGGTATGAATTTCTTCCCTATTTACATGTTTTTATCACCTTGAACTTGTTAGAATGGTAGGATTGACTGAAATTTTGATTCATATGGGCAAATTATTGCTTTTAATTGTTGTAATATGATTCACATGTTTCCCTTTTCTTGAATGTTGGTGATTAATTGCTGTAAAATAGACTAGAAATTGCAAAATGAGGGACGAAATTTCTAGGGTTTACAAAATCAAAATCGATTTTTGGTTGTTTCCTACATGTTGGATGGTGTAATTGAGTACTATATGTTGTATATACTATGTTGAAAGTTGGATTTTAATGATTTTCACCCTAAAAGTTGCCTTAAAACTCCGTCTTAAAAGTGCCCCAAATTGAAATTCGTTTTATATATCTGAAATTTGGTGTTGGATATGATTGTTTAAGTAAGGGTTAAACTTCAATATGGTAATGGTGATGTTAATTGATGGAGAATATGTCAAAATCGTTACAGCTATAGAGACCGTCTGACAAGTTTAATTGAGTTGTTTGTTTCTAATATTGAAGGTTGATGATGATATGTTCTAAATTACTTTTCTATGAGCATGTACAACAACCTCACATGTTATTAGGTGTGTGTATAGAGTAGCATTTGAATCATGCTAGGATGTTAGAATTGGTTTGGTATGTTGTGTTTACCATGCTCAACTTTTCACAACTAATGAATATGAGTTGCTACAAACTGAGTTTGCATATCAAAATTGGGAAATTGCTGGTGAAAGTGTGTACCTAGTTTCGTATCCAAGTTCAATTGTATGAATTATGTGCTTTACATGTCTATACAAGTTTGGTTTAAGTTATATGCTGAAACAGATGCCAAGACTGAACATTGGGACCCGACAAAGCAAAAGGGGGAGGGCTTCACAGCCTGAGACTGGGGAAGGGAGTGGACCCGTGGTACCCGTGGTACCGGAGTACCCTTCGGTAGTGTTTGTAGATTTTAAACAGAGAGAGCGTTTTGTGGTTTTGCAAAAACGCAAAATGAGGCCAACTCGGTGTGTGGATACCACACTTTTAGAGGATTTAGGAATAGAGACGGATGTCCGTCACATATTTGAGACCTTGGGCTTTACGGGGTTGTATCGGCTGAGGAAACATTCCTACCCTTTCCTTACTTTGGAGTTTATGAGCTCCTTTAGTTATGACCCAGCTGCCCAAACCGTTGAGTTTCGGTTGATGAACACAAGTTTCTTGCTGACCATGGACCTTTTCGCTTCTCACCTTGGGTTGGCCAAGCCTCCCAAGGATTCCATCACTGATATTCCTGCTGAGTGCGGTGTCTGTCGCCTAATGCCTTGTCTTACCGGAAAGCCAGCTCCCACCTCAAGCAACATGTTGATTAATGATGTTCAACATGTTACCTTGAGGATCTTTCTTCGTTCTCTTTCGAACCTCCTTTATGATAGACCGGATATCAGTAAACTGAACAACCATGAGGTGTTGTTTCTGATGTCTTACCTCAACCCGGAGAGGACCGAGAGGGTGGTCTTTAATGCTCCTGCCATCGTCTGCGCCAGCCTTGCTTTGATGGCTACTGCCACTTCCCGGTACTTGAGTTGCGGCGCTATCGCCACTCGGCTAGCTGAAAAGCTAACCTCCTTTGAGGCTTCTTCGGAGTATGTACCTCTGGCTACACCGGTGCCTATCATGGACCGTGACTACTACCTCGACCTGAAATGGTTAAGAACTTTAGCTAATGGCAGCCTTGCTTGGAGGGTGTGGAGCATGAGCTGGATGAACATTCCGGCTCCTGAGCACCTTTCACCAACAGAGTCGTTAGACCCGGTGGTTATAGCTGTGGACTCCGACAAGGAGGAGGAGGGTGATGATGAACCTCGACAGTTGAGGACGTACCTCATTGATGACACGATTCTCCAGGTGATGCCCGAGCCGAAGAAGGGGGAGAACGCGGCGGTAGTGGAGGAGAGGCCCAGGTTGGGGAGAGAACCCCGTTGAGTGAGAGAGAGGACCGCTGAGACTAGACCACGACCGGTAGCACCACCGCAGCAGCACCCTTTTCCGTGCTACCCCTACCTCGACACCCCGGAGACGCGATCGAGTTACTTGGCAGAGAGAGTGTCATCTACTTTGACACTGAGGAATATGCACGAGATGGCGTACACTCAGGGGATTGGGACAGAGGGACCGCATCCAGTATGGTAGAGTGGAGTTGGGAACTATAGTGGGGTTTTCCACTCTTACGGGGTGGATCAGTCAGCTTGGGGGACACCGTAGTCCTTTGCCTTTGGCGGCTTGACCCCATGGTACGTGAGTCCTAGAGCTGGAGCGGGAGCTGATTCGGGTATTGGGTCATCGGGGGCGGGCACATCGGGAGGTGATGGTGGCGGAGATGAGGTGATGGAGGAGGAGGAGCAGCAGCAGCAGTAGGAGTGATACTCCTATTTTTTTTACCTTTGTGTTTGGTTGATGGTAGTCGTCGTTAGTTTATGGTAGTCGTTGGTTGTTAGAACTTTTATTTCGGATTTATATGCTTGGCCATAAGGCCGGATTTGCTAGTTTGACTTTGTTGCAGGATTTTGTGAGTCGGGAAATCATCCCGACTCAAGTTATGGGACGATTATGTATATATAGATGTGGGTTATGACAAGTTTTCCCAAGTGTTTGACCTGTAGGTACTCGACAGAGTACCCCATACTCGGTCGAGTAGCTGCAGGTGTTGCTGATATGAGGCATTCTAATCTCAGGGCTACTCGATCGAGTAGCCAAGACACTCGTTCGAGTAGCGGGCACTCGATCGAGTACCACTACATACTCGATCGAGTAGCACTGTTACAGGAACTTTTGAAAAATTAAAATTGTTTAACTGTTATATAATTGCATATTTGATGTTTAACATGGTTATTAATAAGTAGTAACATGTTCGGACCGTTCATTTCATATGTTGGAAGTCCTGCCTGGTTTTAAAGGCGTATGTGCAGCGAATAGCGGAGTTGTAATTATTCTAATTGCATTCGTTTTACATCCGTTTTGTCCACAACTTATATCTCACCAAATTCTATTTATACAAATTCAAATGATATGCTTATACGTGCTTGACGGTGACCAGTTGTTCGAATGTGGTTGTATATATCTTTATGATTGACTGGTTGTACGAGTAATATGAGTAATGTCAACAATGAATAATATGGTTTGGATCTATGTCAAGATGCAAGTAATAGGTAACATATATAGTGATTTGGTGGTGAACTTCGGGGACGAAGTTCCTTTTTAGAGGGGAAGAGTAATGTCGCAAAATAAAAAGGCTGATTTTGAAATTATGTTGTTGTTCGTTTATAATGTTTTGTTGTTTATTTACAAAATTTTCTTTTACTTTGGTCACTTTGCGTGTATGAAGTTGTAACTGGTTACCTTAGTCGTTGAGTAATTCATGTGTTGAAGTGAAGTCGAATAGTCACGAGGCCGTGTGTTGGGTATAGAATTATGTTGTTGAGTACTTTAGTGGTGCTAAAGTGACATGTTGTGCGTTGATGGTAGTTGCTATGCGTTATTGGTTGTTGCTAAGTGAGAAGAGTGTAAACTCGTAGTGTGTTAAGTATTTCCAGTAATATCTTGTAAGAGTTGACCTATATAGAGTGACAGTTGATGATGATGACATAGGGGAATGGTATTTCCGGGAAATAGTGGCCTGTGTCGAAAGAGTAGTGATGTCGTTATGTTCCCGTGTCTTGTGCGTTGAGTTAGATGAGTTGAACTTCGGGGACGAAGTTCTTTTTTAGGGGGAAAGTGTGGGTTAATATCCGTATACTACCCCTTAAATTGCAGGACTATAACGTAAAATTTACATGCAATTTATAGTCATAAAGCGATAAAACAATAGAAACGATAAGTGTATAGAAATCAACCTCGGGTCCTTTTAATTGCGGCGTAAAGATCGAAAAATCTAAGCGATTCCCTCCTAATCGTTGCACCCAAGACTTGGTCCGAGATATGCCCTTGTGCTAGAACAGTGTTCTCCGATTGCCTTGCAATATAGGGAGAATCATTGTGAGTTTTGTCGAGATGTGAGATCTCGGTTTCTCTGAAGAAGAATACTCTTTCGAAACCCTAATTTTCTCTCAAATGATGATTAGGTTTAACAGAAGGAGGAGGTCTCCTTTTGTTCTCCTATTCGGCCGAGAACCGTGACCCACACAGGGAAGTGGGCTTCCACTTCCTCTTGGTTTTAACTCGAGGTCCTGTTAGTTAATTACTAAAATGTATATGACGGGTTTGTATTATAAATCGTTATCGGTTATCGGAAATTAAGGCATCGGCTAATAATACGGGTTAGCTGAATTATTAATTCGTGTCCGACAAAAACAGTATTGTATAATTATTTTAATATACATTTAATTAAATATAAATCACGTATATTTAATTTCACGAATTAATCGGTTAATTCGCTTTAGCCCATGATATTTAATCCGTATTAAATATAATATCTCAACATCACGTATTTGACTAATTACTTAGTCAAATAACTCGGACTAACTGGTTAGTCAATTTTGGCATCTACATGAAAGTATTTTCATACCGTCACATCTCTCGAACGTATCCTATAGGTGTGACTTTTAGGGACCAGTTGATCACCGCCATCCGTATGACAATAACGTCAAACTTATCTAGCAAGCCAACCGTTATTGATAAACGTGGATCAACTGATAATAATACCAAAGTATGCCCTTTGATCCTTTTAGAGGTTTATAAGTCCTTGCACTAATTGTTAAGGACACCAACCCCAACAAGCTCCCACTTGTCCGTACAAGTGTATGTGCAATGACGTTATCCGCACTAACTGGAGGACACAAGCCCCAACAAACTCCCACTTGTCCGAACAAGTGTAGGTGCGATAACCGATTCTCATATTCATTTAAAATCTCTCCCACTCAATGTAAAACAATTTGCCGATCTGGATCCACAAAGGTCGTATTTTACAATCGATCTGTATCTAGAGTGGTTTCCCCGACTAGAGAGTAACTTAACCGATAAAACGAATCCGTATCCGAGCATGGCCATGCATTTCGATTCTGACTCCTCGAGTGGCCCTGAGAAATATCGAGTACCCGATAAAGGCTGAATATTTCCTTCAACTCGACTCCTTCCGATCTAAGCACGGCATGAAATGACCCAGAAAAAAATCTACTTGGCCCCCTATTACGGATGACCGTGAGAAAGAAACCAAAGTCACCCAAAATCTGCCGTAGTCTCAAGAGACAATCGATAGTCAAAAGAATCGACTCTTAGGATCACCATGGAAGTCCTATCCACGACCCGGCAACGAATGTTATAAAACATTTAGGACTCCACGTCGATGTCACAATTGTGTCCTACGAAATATCCGTATAAATCGCCTCCGTGATTGGTCACCAACCTGTTGACTTATGGTTCGTTGAACCCACCATCAACCAACGTCACGAGAATAATTGCCGAGTTATCACTCATGTGGGCAATTAAGGACTAAAAAGATATGATGTTTGTTCGGTTCACTTTGTGGTGTTCAAAATTGTCGTACAATTCCACATGAAAAACAAAATATATATATAAAATATCAAAACGATGATGTCGTATAGAGTACAAAGGAGAATGAATCGATCCATAAAAGAGTACTACAACTCAAGAACACGTTTGATTCCCATGGAATTTACGTGCCCTTCATGCTTATCTTGTCGTAATGCTTTAGTGAGAGGATCTGCTATGTTATCATCTCAGTAGCAATCTTTTCTATCACTCTCGTCTTTTTGCTCCACGTAATCCTGGATTAGATGAGCTTTCCGTTGTACATGTCTAGATTTGTTACTAGACTTTGGCTCCTTAGCTTGGAAGATGGCACCACTATTGTCGCAATAGATGGTGATCGGGTCATTCGAACTAGGCACTACCGATAGTCCATGTAAGAATTGACGCATCCATATCGCTTCCTTTGTTGCTTCGGACGCGGCATAGTACTCGGACTCAATCGTAGAATCTGCTGTAACAGTTTGTTTCGAACTCTTCCACTGATCGCAGCGCCATTAAGAGTAAAAACGAATCCCGACCGAGATTTCGAGTCATCACGATCCGTTTGGAAGCTAGCATCTGCGTAAACGGTTGCGCATAGCTTTTGAGAGCCTCCATAAGTCAATGCCCAATCTTTAGTCCTCTGGAGGTACTTAAGAATGTTCTTGACAGCCAACCAATGTGGTTCACCTGGTTCTTTGTTGGAATCGACTTGTCATACTCAATGCATATGCCACGTCCGGACGTGTGCATATCATGGCATACATGATTGATCCTATTGCCGAAGCATAAGGAATCCGTGTCATGCGCTCTTTCTCTTCCGGTGTCTCTGGTGCCTGAGACTTGCTCAAATGCACCCCTGGGGACATGGGAAGGAACCCCTTCTTGGAGTTAGTCATGCTGAATCTCTCTAGGACTTTGTCTATGTAAGACTCTGATCGAGAGATAACATCCGTCGTGATCTATCTCGATAGATACGGATTCCAAGAATTCTTTGTGCCTCTCCCAGATCTTTCATCTGGAAATGGTTCTTCAACCATACTTTCACCGAAGTTAAGAGAGGTATGTCATTCCCAATCAGGAGTATGTCGTCAACATACAATATTAGGAAGACAATCTTGCTCCCACTCGACTTGATATATAGACATGGTTCCTCGACCGATCGAGTAAATCCATTGTCTTTTATCACTTGGTCGAAGCGATGATTCCAACTCCTTGATGCTTGCTTAAGTCCATAAATGGAACGCTTAAGCTTGCACACTTTCTTAGGATGTTCTGGATCGATGAAACCTTCGGGTTGTACCATGTACAACTCTTCCTCCAAAAAGCCGTTTAAGAAGGCGGTTTTCACATCCATTTGCCAAATTTCATAGTCATGAAAAGCGGCGATCGCTAAGATAATCCGAATGGAACGCATCATAACTACGGGTGCAAAAATCTCATCGTAGTGCAAACCTGGCACTTGGGTGAAACCTTTAGCAACTAGTCGTGCTTTGTAGATATCTTCACTGACCTTCCACGAATGCTTTATCTTGTAAAGCCATTTGCATTGAAGGGGACGAACCTTAGCTGGTAAGTCAACAAGATCCCACACGTTGTTCTCATACATGGAGTCCATTTCGGATTGCATGGCCTCAAGCCATAGCTTTGAGTCGAATCGGTCATGGCACCTTTATAGGTTGCGGGTTCACTACTCGTTAAGAGTAGAACGTCATCTATGTCATGTTCCTCGACCATACCGATGTATCTGTCCGGAGGAATAGAGACTCTTCCCGACCTCCTAGGTTCCTCTGGAATATTCACCGCAGCCGGGATTGAAGGAATAGGTTCCTCCAATAGTTGCTCGGTATTTGGTTCTGGAATCTCCGACAAGTCGAAGGTTCTATCACTCTTTGCATTCTCGAGAAATTCCTTCTCTAAGAATGTCGCACTAGCCGCAACAAAAAACGCGTTGTTCGGTTGGCGAATAAAAGTAATGACCACGTGATCCTTTAGGATAACCTATAAAGTATGTCTTGACCGATCGCGGGCCGAGCTTATCTTCGTGTCTCCACTTGACATAAGCCTCGCAGCCCCAAACCCGTATAAAGGACAAGTTAGGGACCGTTCCTTCCATAGTTCATATGGAGTCTTGTCAACATGACTTTAGACGGACTTGATTTAAGTATTAGAGCGGGCCGACATAAGAGCATAACCCCATAATGAATCGGGTAAAACCGTGTGACTCATCATGGATCGAACCATATCAAGTAGTGTTCGATTTCTCCGTTCGGATACACCGTTCACCGAGGTGTTCCAGGTGGAGTCAACTGTAGGGCAATCCCACAGTCCTTTAGGTGTTGATCAAACTCGTGAGAAAGATACTCGCCACCACGATCCGAACGCAGTGTTATTATCTTTCTACCCAATAGGTTCTGCACCCTATTTTGGTATTCCTTGAGTTTCTCAAAGGATTCACTTTTGTGTTTCATTAAGTAGACATAGCCATATCTACTCAAATCGTCCGTGAAAGTGATGAAATACCTATAGCCTTCTCGTGCGGTGATTGACATAGGACCACATACATCCGTGTGTATGAGCCCTAATAGGTCAGCAGCGCGCATTCCAACACCTTTGAAGGAAATACGAGTCATTTTACCGATGAGACATGATTCACACGTGCCAAATGATTGAAAATCAAAGGCCGAGATAGCTCCATGTTTGATGAGCTGTTTTACGCGTTTCTCATTAATGTGTCCCATGCGGCAGTGCCATAGATATGTTTGATCTTTGTCACCAACCTTTAACCTTTTATTCATTACGTGTAATATTTCCGAGGTCTGATCTAAAACATAAATTCCGTTCATGGAAACTGCCTTGCCATAAATCATATTGTGTAATGAGAAAATGCAAGCATTGTTTTCTATTACAAATGAAAAACCAAGTTTATCAAGCGCAGAAACTGAAATAATGTTTTTGGAAAGACTAGGTACATAATAGCAGTCATATAATGACAACTCAAATCCGCTTGGAAGCTGGATCACATATGTCCCCTTGGAGATGGCAAATACTACTCTTGCTCCATTTCCAACACGCAGTCCACCTCACCCTTTACGAGGGGTTCGATGTTTCGGAGCCCCCGCACATGATTACACAGATGAGAACCACAACCGGTATCAAGTACCCAAGTTCCGTAACTTGCGTGGTTAATCTCAATCATATGAATAAAAGTAGAAGAGAGAGAAGACATACCAACAGGTTTAACACGACCCGCCTTTAAGTCCTCATGATAAACAGGACATGTGCGTCTCCAATGCCCAATCTTGTGGCAATGATGGCATTCCATGTTTTCACTCTTGCTCTTTGTCATGCCTGATGAGTTACTTGCCTCACCAGGACCACTCTTCCCCGAACCCGACTTCTTGAACTTCGCCTTACCTCTTTCGTAGGTTTGCCGGAGCTTTGCCCTTACCTTTCCCTTTGTTTGACACAACGAGGACATCCCGTTTCGAACTCCCGCCGCACTTCATGTCCTTCTCGGTGCATGCACGAGGAGGGAGTGCCATTCATGGGGAGTTTTCTTCAAATCATTCATATAGTAATTCGCTCTGAATTGCGAATAACCATCGTGGAGTGAATGAAGAATACGGTCGATAACAATATTCTCGCTGATGTTACGATTAAAGGTCTCCGTTTTTCGACATTCTCAATCATGCTGAGAATGTGTGGGCTAACCGGTTGGCCCTTCTCGAGTCTCGCATCAAAGAAGCGAGTGGTATGCTCATAGGTCACGATTCTCGGTGCTTTCGAGAATTCCTTAGTGAGCGTGGTGAAAATCTTGTTTGCACCTTGGGCTATGAAGCGTTTATGCAAATTGGGTTCCATTGCAAAAATGAGCACGTTTTTAATCGCACCCGCTTCCATGACGAAATCGTTATAAGTAGCGATCTCGTTAGCTCCCGCCGTGGGAACTGGGTGTGGCGGCATGGGCTCAAGTAGATATTTGAGCTTTCCGTCGCAGCGGCAAGATTCCGTAATCTTGCCTCCCATCCGCGAAGTTGGATCCATCATTCTTCGATCGAGTAGACCGATTCATCCGATTCATGAAGATCCTAAGCCAGGACTCACGGTCCAATGTGGCACTTGGCATTGGGTTATCACTTGAACCACCATTTGATGTTTAGCGATTTAAAACGTGATCTACACTTTGAAAAAGAAAGAAAAACAAAACGAAATAAGCAACTCATCGAGGTGATTTAAGTCTATTTTAAAATTCATTTTAAACATGTAGACTCTCGCACTTGCATAATTGATCTCCCTCAAGAATGATACAAGTGATCCCAAGACTCAATTTCAGTAAATTGATAAGCCAACTGTTTAGCTAATTCTTCCGGAAGAACTCTTGGTCGATAGATTTCCGTAAATCCTATCTATAGTCCACCATGATCACAGGATCGTACGAGTGACCATAGTGTTGAGATAAAATAGGTCAATCAGTTCCAACTTACCCGACGTAGAAGGGGTCATAGTATGCCTACCGACGAAGAAGGGACTCATTGGAGTTTGACCTATAAAGACCGTTCTCAATTTTAGTTTATACGAGGAAGATCCCATCAACTAAATTATAATTCATTTTAAGTGAACGAATAACTAGCGTCTGTCGTGAATGAATTTATTTGGATGATGGCTTAAAACGTGTGACATGAGAATGTCAATGAAAACTAACTCGTGACCTCTATATGTGTCAGTTTTCATGCAATAATTAGGTGGTTTGGTTTTTTTAGGCGGAAAATGATGCAAATTATCGTTGCGAAAAATAAATAAAGGAATGCAAAAACGTAAATAAAATTCCTAGTGTGGCCTATCCTAGTAAAAGAACATAATACAACTTTGGAATCCACCGTTGGACCCGAAAAGCTTGTCTTGATGTTCCATCTTGATCCAAGTAGCGGGAGTGAGCATCTGGTCTCCATCTTTGGTCTTCTCAAAAATTACAATTTAAAATTACAAATATAAACCTATTTACATTCTAATTAAAACTGTAATTACAAGTGAAAAAAACAAAAACGGAGATACAAGATCTCAAAATACAACCAAGACCGTGTTCCATCATTACGGTAACACGTTCTACTAAGGCCACACTAAGTTACAATCGCTTGTAAAATTAAATACGTAATAAAAGGCATTCACGGCATTCAACAAAACGATAAATAAAAATGCATCAACTAAAAAAAACAAATTCATTCGTGACATAATTCTGTAATTATGTTAAATTTATCCAAACCACCTTTTAATGATTAAAATTCGTGTGATAAAACCGCTTCTATCATTTAATTTTAATCTATTATAATCCGTCATTTTAAAGACACTTTAAAACAACTATATGGTACGTGAGTGAACCGATTCACTATTAAGCGAGTGTACTATATCCGGATAAAGTACATATTAAAGCCAAAGGAAAATTTAAATCAAAAGAAACAAATTTTCAAAGTCAAAAGATTTAAATCCCTCGATCCAGGGACATAAGTGCTCGATCGAGGGATTGTGGAGCTCGATCGATCAATCGCAAGTTGATCGAGAGGAATGCTAATCAGAGGTGCTCGATCGACTAAACGGTGGTCGATCGAGTACCTATATCAAGAACACTACTCGATCGAGTACGAGGACAACTCGATCGAAAGGAGGGGTTTTGAAAACAGTGCGATCGATCGAAAGTAAAGAAGGACTCGATCGAGCAAAAGGTTTTGAGATGGTCGATCGAGTACAACAGGGACTCGATCGATCAAAAACAAGACAAAAAAAGACTCGATCGAGTAGAAATACGCTCGATCGAATGCAAAAGTGGCTGAAAACCTCTGGAAAAAACCAAAACCCTCGTGAAAACTGATTTTCGAGATAAAATCAATTAAAATTTTGATCAAAACGCATCAAAACAAATTTGATAATTGATAAAACATGACATATTGTTATAATCTCTGTATAAAACAACAACATGCATAAAACCAAAACGAGAAAGATGATAAAACCGTGTAATACATGACACGGTTTCAACAAAACAAAACGAAAAAGATGAAATTGCCGTGTAATACATGACACGGTTTCAAACAAATTCTCGCGTGTATCTCGGGCACGGGTTTTCAAGCACAAAAACATCGTTTCAAAAATCGTTTTATGAAAAACACATATAAAAATTTACGTGGCCTCGCTCTGATACCACTTGTGGGTAAATATCCGTATACTACCCCTTAAATTGCAGGACTATAACGTAAAATTTACATGCAATTTATAGTCATAAAGCGATAAAACAATAGAAACGATAAGTGTATAGAAATCAACCTCGGGTCCTTTTAATTGCGGCGTAAAGATCGTAAATCTAAGCGATTCCCTCCTAATCGTTGCACCCAAGACTTGGTCCGAGATATGCCCTTGTGCTAGAACAGTGTTCTCCGATTGCCTTGCAATATAGGGAGAACTGTTGTGAGTTTTGTCGAGATGTGAGATCTCGGTTTCTACAGAGAAGAATACTCTTTCGAAACCCTAATTTTCTCTCAAATGATGATTAGGTTTAACAGAAGGAGGAGGTCTCCTTTTGTTCTCCTATTCGGCCGAGAACCGTGACCCACACAGGGAAGTGGGCTTCCACTTCCTCTTGGTTTTAACTCGAGGTCCGGTTCGTTAATTACTAAAATGTATATGACGGGTTTGTATTATAAACTGTTATCGGTTATCGGAAATTAAGGCATCAGCTAATAATACGGGTTAGCTGAATTATTAATACGTGTCCGACAAAACAGTATTGTATAATTATTTTAATATACATTTAATTAAATATAAATCACGTATATTTAATTTCACGAATTAACTGGTTAATTCGCCTTAGCCCATGATATTTAATCCGTATTAAATATAATATCTCAACATCACGTATTTGACTAATTACTTAGTCAAATAACTCGGACTAACTGGTTAGTCAATTTTGGCATCTACATGACAGTATTTTCATACCGTCACATCTCTCGAACGTATCCTATAGGTGTGACTTTTAGGGACCAGTTGATCACCGCCATCTGTATGACAATAACGTCAAACTTATCTAGCAAGCCAACCGTTATTGATAAACGTGGATCAACTGATAATAATACCAAAGTATGCCCTTTGATCCTTTTAGAGGTTTATAAGTCCTTGCACTAACTGTTAAGGACACCAACCCCAACAGAAAGACTGTAATACCCGCCCTTTTAGAGACCTTTGACCAGCGTTGACAGACCTTGGGAGCGGTATAGTCCTTAGAAGTGCGTGCCAGATCACCTTGGGTTTTGAGTTATTCGAGGTACTCGATAGAGTAGAGGCTACTCGACCGAGTAGCTTGGATACTCGATCGAGTAAGGTGTCACTCGATCGAGTATTTGGGACACTCGATCGAGTATCGGGTTTTCAGCGAGGGTTTTTAATGGCGTTTTGTTAAATCCGCAAATCATTTCCGCCTCATTTCTTCAATCCTTTAGTTGCCTCTTTCCCTTCCCTTCACCATAAAACCTCCATGGAAGCCTTTGAAGGTTCTTGTGCCTTAGGAGAGCGTAACTCGAGTCGGGTAGCGGTCTTTTGCAGGGTTTCTCCTTGTAGGTATGTCGTCATCATCATCCGTATCCTTGTCTTTGCAGTTAGAGTTTGCTTGGTAGTAATAGATGATTGTGTTGTGGTTATAGGCATTGCTTGATTGCTGGATATGTCGTATGTTGGCATGGATTGGTTGCAGTTGCTTAAAGGTAGGTTCGCCTACTCAGTTTCTGTAGATGGTCTAGTGTGTCGGTTGTTGTGTCGTGTGGGTGTATTGTGGTTGCTGTACATTATCGTATTTTTGTTGTGATGGTTGTTGATTGTGATTGTTTGTCTCTGGTTCTCGAGATGCGTTCTCGGCTGAGTGGAGTCACTTGCGGGAGTGGCTTCACGCCCTAGTTTCGCCCTCCGTGGAACCCGCCACAGGAGGGGATGCGCACATTAATGGGACAAGGTTATCGCTCAGTATGATGAGCGGGGCTTAGGTGGGAACGGCTGCGGTCCCCCACTGGCAGGGCTGGTCCAGTGGATAATCGGTGATGGAGATTGATTGGAGAGGTATGATTGTGTGTGAGACTGATTGTATTGTGTTGTATTGATGGATGTTGTTGATTTTGTCGTATCTTATCTCAGTACTGACCTAGTGTGGTTGTCTTGTTTGTTTATGTGTCTGCCGTGATCCCTTATGGCGAGCAGTCCGTCTTAGCAGGTATTGGAGTTGTTGATAGCTGGAGTTCGGGCAGGGATGAGTCTTCACGAGATTTGATAGTAATAGAGTGTAGCCTTTGAGTTGTACCTTTATTTTGTTAAGTTGGCTGTAACACTTGTAATATAACTATAAATGTTCTTTTATCGACTTTTGATCATTACTTACCTCGGGCAACCGAGATGGTAATGCCCTTATATACTAAGGAAGGCCTTGTTAAGGCTCCTCTGAATATGGGGGTGTTACACCAAGGCTGAGGTGAACCGTCTTGTGACTTCAAAAGGTGTCCGTATGTTTGACTTTGTTGATCGATTTATAAATAGGGAGGACCCTACCATTTCTTATGCTGCGAGGCGCAGGGTCTTTGGGTTTTGTCTACTTCATTACTATGTCCTTCAAGGGCATGTTGATAAGGAGATGAGGGGTGATCCTCGTTTTCTGAGCATAATAGAGCAAATGGAGTTGCGCAGGAGCCCAGCATGCCTAGTCCTAGGGGAGACCATCCTTGGTTTGGATAATAGGAAGGCCAACCGTGAGCTTCCTTATCTGGGAAGTCCTGTTATTCTGCAGGTAAGAATTCGACCGTCTCTTTTTCTTTATTTTTGTTTTTTTCGGTCGACAACTCGACATATGGCTATTAATTCGCGTCCTCTTTTGCAGGCTTGGCTGATGGAACGGCTGCGGATGATCGAGCCCCCAGTTAATGTGCAAGGATATCATGCTCAGTCAATTGCAATGAGGACTATGCTATACATGGTGGACTTTACTCGGGAATGCAACTACTGGGAAAATAAGTTGAAGAGTGTAGTTGGCCCCTTGATTCAATGGATTGTGCCATAGTGACGTATCAGGTCTGTTGCTGGAGTCTCATCTTTGGATCTGACACAGTAAGTTCGTGTCCTTGACTTGGAATTCATGGTTTGCATTTTTCTGGAGAGATTGATGAGGAAAGTGGGCCTTAAGCAGAAAATTCCGAATCTAGATACCGTTCCTCAAACTGCCTTGGCACATACTTCGGAGTCTTGTCGAGAGTGGGTACATAGGTGGACCCATAGGAACATGTGGTTCATAGTAGTTCCTGTTGGCTCCTTATGGGTATCTGACTCATATTTGCAATGGAGAAAGGTTGATACTCCTCAAGAGCGTGAGAAGCTGAGGAAGCACGAGCCCATGGACTATAAGATCCGTGAAGTACCAAAGGAGAACCAAAAGTACTTGACTGAAGAGGAAGAGGAAGCCGGATTCCGAGTCGTTCGTTCGTTGAAGAAACCGAAAATCGCCTCTGCCGAGAAGATGGTGATAGATCGAAATGGTAAGGCTAGACCTCGAGAACGACCGTTGGTGATTAGGTCAGAGATAACGCAAAGGGAGTCTAGCTCGCGGTCGAGACAAGAAGTATGATAGTGACAAAGGCAAAGGGAAAATGGAAGAATAGCCTTACTCATTTATTATAGTATTATTTATTATTATTTGGGTTGTAATAAATGGCGGGTTTTTAGAACCTAGCCTAACATTTATTTTTTGCATTTTTATTTTATATGTTGATCCGGTTGATGTCGTCACTCATCCAATCAAACACATTTATAATACTCAACAAACAACTAGTTAGCGGTAAGTCGAGGTCGATCCATGGGACGGTGTGCTTTGGGTTCTAAGTCCATCTATCTCAATTTATGCTAGTGTCACAATTGCTTTGGGTTTGTAGTTGTGTTCTAGACTAATAAAAGCAATAAAGTAAAACAAGCAATAAAAGGAAAGATGTAAACAAATGATAAAAAGTGCTAGGATATCATGGGGTCATAGGGGATTCATGGTGTTGATCATACAAACATGTTTACAAGGTTGCAAGCAATTAATGTTGCGGAGGAACCGAGTTGGTTTATGTCTTACGGTTCATAGGAAGAGTTGGGTCCCGGAGCCGAATCGATTAGATTGTACAACACCTACAAGTCGACTTACTTTCCTCCTATTCAACTTCTATGCATGGTCTAACAAGACTCGAGTTGGTTTATATCTTACAAGTCAAGTTGAGTAGATAAGAGATGGTTGTAAATGCAAGGATTCATAGGCTTGGCATTTCATCAAACATAACATGTGCATAAAGTTGACATCACAACAAGCAAGCAATTTGATTATGTGAACATATTAGATTAAGCATTAATCAATCCCATGTTGGTTTCCCTTAATTACCCACTAATCCTAGCTAAGAGACTACTCACTCATTATCATGGGAAACATGTCATTAATGGTGTCAATCATCACAACAAGTATAAACATGATAATAGAATGAAGAAATGAACAATAAAGATTAAAGAGTAAAGGAATTATACCAACTTAAGATGATCCAAATGATAAAGCAAAGAATAATAGAAGAACTTGATGATTGATGGAAGGTTGTCAATCTCCCAATAATAACCCAATAATCTTCAATTACCCAATAATAAACTTGAATAATAAACTTGAACAATAATTAAGGAGAGATTAATGTGTAATTTGTGGAAAGATTGAAGAGTAATCTATTCTAATCTACTCCTAATTTAATCTAAAGAAGGATTTTCTACTCTAAAAACTTGATTATCTCTAATAAAACTTGATAAAAAGATCCCCCTTTGATTATTTACAAGTGGGGTATTTATAGTAGAAATTAGGTGGATGCATTATGGTTAACTAAGGGCTAAACTAGTAATTACACTTTTGAGATTTGAGCAGGGAGACTCCGGTATTTTTCGAAGGAAGGGCGTCTTTCTCGGAGCTTGAAGAACACGAAAATGTGCTGGGCTGGAATCTGAGCGGATTGATGTGAAGACGGGCGGATTGGTGAAGGGGAAAACGGGCGGGTTGTGGTGAAGACGCACGGGTTCTGTATAATGGTGACGGCCGGATTCCAGAGAATCCGCACGGGTTGGTCTGCAGTTCTCGTTTTCTCTTCTATTCTTCCCTTTCCTTCACTTCCATTTTATTCTTGTAGGCTTGGTCTCTAGTTCTTGCTTCCTCCTCATACTAGTCTATCAAATATCGTCAAATAGCTTCCGAATACGCACGAAAGACAGGAATTTCCGCCTTATTCTCTTCTTTCCTACAAAACATATAGAATGCGATAGAAAAGCAAATAGGAAGGTTTTGACGGATAAAATGGCCAAAGAATGCTATAATAGTATGCAAAATAGGCTCAATTAGGGGACTAAATGTGTGCAAATAATGGTTACATCAAATATCCCCAAACCGAACCTTTACTCGTCCCGAGTAAAGAGGTGACAAAAACTAGACCTTTATTTAAACTAACCTACTAATATAGCCGATGTGAGACAATTAGCGGGTCTCACTCCACCCTTTCAACTCACAATCAAGACAACCATGAGGTAGGATGCCTTCTTGCAAGGCAAGGTGGGTCTTGCCAAAATGGCGACACATCCAAACATTAAGCACACAAAATCAAACAATGGATGCATCTACAAAAGGAATAGCCACTTCCTCATCAAGTGGTGGAAGCACTAAGGGAGAACAAATTTAAGAACATGTAATCCTTCACAAATACTAGTTCAACAAATTACTAAGGTTAAGAGGATGACACTAAATAACCTCCAAATGGTGTTAAACTAGACTAATTTCGTCCTCAATTTCCAAATGCTTTCGTCAAGAGCGATCAGATGGTGGTGGAATGATGATCCCTATGATGCTAGTAGCATATGACATGACAAGTCTCGAATTCTCTACAAAAGTGAAGGTCATGGATCGTCCCAAGCTCGACAAAGTGGCTTGACAAAAAGGCTTTTTGGGAATGAAATGCTCAAATCTTTATACACAACGGGTGGATATGACTAGTATTCAAAATTGACCTCATTCGACTTTCACATTTCAAAAATTTTAGATGGGGTTTGTCCCTTCCGGGCTAGTGTCCTTTGCTTTCGCCAATCGCTTATTAGGCAACCGGTTAACCTCTAGACAATAGCGCTTTTCGGGGTGATAGTCACTCTGTCTCTGGGCGGCCGAATTCACAACCGTGTGGGGGCCCAATTCAATGGATCCCGCTCCAAAGCACATCGAAGTGGTACGCCTCCATCAAAACAAATTAAATTTCTCAATATTCAACAATTCATAACATTTGAGGTTTCCTTGGCATTAAATTTCTTCCACATGACAAAATTTCTTTGAAATGAGCACTTCAAGCTTATTGATAGAAAATATTTTTGGGTTGCCTTACCACAAGGTCAATCAAGGTCACCTAGACAAGTTAACCAAGTCCACATCGCATCACGGGGTTGGATAGGTGACTCACATGGAAACCCTTGACTAGGCTTTGGGTCATGGGTCAAAAGACACTAGTATGACACTATCTAGGGTGTTTTACAACCATTCTAGTAGGCAAAGTCTTAAGTTTAAAAAGTATTTGTAATGGCTTAGTTTCTCTTGTCAAAGTTCTCAATTAGGCACTTTTCAAAACTTTTTATCTAAATGCAACTACATGCAATGATGCAACTAATATATACATCCTAATGCAAGTGATTCTACCAACTAATGTGACATATAAACTAAATGCAAGTCCTAAATTCACATTGTTTTTACCGCATCAATCAAAATAAAGCCACATAGTCATTAACATAAAGAGGAAAAAGGAGATTGGAAAGATCATACCATGCGGTCTTCAATATCCTCATGTCTCGGATGTGGCGTAGTCAATCAATGTGAACAAAGGTGAACAAACACAATATATACAAACAATATATATAAGACGACACTACAAAAGAAATGAACATGTTTTTGGATTTTTAAATTTTTCAATTTTTATGGGTTTTGCTTTTATGAAATTAAGAGACATATTTTTGGGATTTTTTTTTTTGAAATTTTTCAATTTTTATGTGTTTTTGGAATATAAATTCCCATCCCCCACTTTATTTTGGACATTGTCCTCAATGTACATGTAGGAGTAGGAATAAAAGGAAAATACATGTTTTTGGATTTTTAATTTTTTTGGAATAAAGTACAAATGCAATGATATGATATGAATAAATGCATGCTCTAACTAAATGCAATTCTATATGACATATATAACAAATGAATGCAATCTACACTATACTAGATGATGCATGATTTAAACTATGGTCACTTATGATAAAACCTCCCCAAACCGATTTAAACACTATTTCTAGTGTAGAAATGAATAGGTTTGGCCATTAGTAACTATGCGTGAATTCTAATCTATATGCAACTATCTACATGAATCATGTGAGGTATATACAATGCAACTATACTACATAAACTAACTAATGCAAATGCAATATGAAATATAATACAAATGCATGCGAAAACTACACTAAATGCAATGTATATACAAAAGAGAGAGGGAAAGATGGGTATCATACAAATGGAGGTGGTGAGGTAGACCTCTTTCACTCGTCATCCTCATCTTGATCATAGCCATAACGATGAGAGCTCCCGGCTTGATCATACCCGCTTGCTTGACCCCAATACCCTCCTTGGTCAAATTCTCTTCCTTGTCCCGAGTACCCTCCACCTTGGCTAGAATGCCCTCCGTCGCCGCGACCCCAAGCTTGGTTCTCTTGAGTAGGGAACAAGAGCTCCGGTTGTGCCCAAGAGGGCAAAGGACCATTAGGGTCAACATACCCTTGTTGAGCTATATTATAGTATTGGGGGTAGAGGGCCAAGTAGTTGTCTTCCCTCCCTTTATGCACCCCAAGGTCCACTCTATTCATGAGTGCCATCAAATCATTAATACCCGGGGTATTGGGGATTGCCGGCCTAAATTCGGTATATGGAGTAGGGTATGGCGGGATAGGTACGTAGGAAGGTGGGCGAATAGGCCTTCCCGGTGTTCCACGAGGTATTTGGCGGTGCGGCTCTTCCCTTTGAGGGGGATTATCAAGAATTTGGGTATCAAGGAGGTAGCTAGGTGGAGGCGAATATGGGCTCAATCTTGGGTCAATGCCCGGTATCTTCCAACCTTCAAGGATCATTGAAGTGCATCCTTTGGTGTGCCACTCTACACTCCCATCTCGAGTGTAGTTACACCATCGGTGACTGTTGAAGATGGTGTGCTCATCAATCAAAGTCCTCCCCTCAAGAGGAATATAGGTTCCTCGGGCATTGAACCCGGGACAAAGGTGGTGGGCCAAAATGGTAATTAGACCTCCCATCACAAAGGTCTTGAGTTGGGTGGTTCCTTGAGCAAAATCATTGAACCTATTAAGTATCTCAAGTGGCATATTGAAGTTATAACGCCTCACCGCTCGAACATTAAAATAGGATTCACGAAAGGTTAAGTCGATAAGAGTACACCTATCTTGTTCGTACCTCCCATTGATGGTACCGGTCACAAAGCGCTCGGTGAATCGAATCACCGGATGTTGGATGGCGAAGGTGTGGCAATGCTTTGGGTGGATAAAATTCCTCCCGGAGATAGCCTTCCAAAGAAGATCCACACCGAAATTATCCGGTTTTTCGGTATAGCTGGTGGGTACTTCAAGACCGAAAACATAGGCGAATTCCTCAAGCGAAAGACGATGGTCTTGGTTGCATAACCTAAACTCCATGCCCACATTGGTGTGGGTATTTGTCACAATGCGAAGGCTACTCAAGAATTCAAGAGTGAGACTAAGGTAAGTCTCTTCATGGGCATGGAAAAGTTTCCCAATGCCAAGGCCATTAAAGAACATCTCGGTAGGGTACCTTATCTTAAGGATTTCCAACACCCTAGTATCTACGAATTGAGTGGGTTCGTAGTTCTTACCTAGTAGCTTGACAAAGTTTGTGCGGTGGTCATCGGATTCAAAGAGTACTTCTTGGAAGTAGTCGAGTTGTTCAATTCCTCCCCTCATAAGGGGTTGGGTGCTCATTGGTAATACTACTTCCCGTGGCATTGAAGATGTTGATCCCTTGCATTTCTTTCCGGTGGATTCCACCAATTTCTTGGCCTTTCCCTTGGTATTCATCAATGGTGCCATTTTGATGTGAGTGATGGGAGTGTTTGTTTGAGAAGTGGTGTGTTTTTGAGGGTTGAGATGAGTGTTTTAGGGTTTGATAAGGTGAGGAAATGAGGGAGAAAGGGGGTGATTATATAGAAGAAAGGGGATATCCGAACGGATAAGGGTGGGTGATATCCGTTTTATCCGAAAGAACAGGGTAATCCGAGCGGATTTCCGTCGGGACGGGCGGATTAAGAGAGAAGAAGACGGGCGTCTTTGCTTGAATCCGCACGGATTCTAACACAGCGATCTTTCTTGGTTGGGAGGTGGGAAAAGACGGGCGTCTTGGATCTGGGACGCGCGGCTTGGCCTGGACGAGCGTCTTGGATTAAATCCGCCCATATTCAGGTGCAGCACAAAATTTCGTTTCTGGGTGACACACGGGACGGGCGTCCCGTGAAGAAAACGGACGTATTGTCCAGGACGGGCGGTTTTGCTCGAATCCGCACGTCTTCCTCTACAGCTTTAATCATTTCTTCACCGTGGGCCCTGGTCGGGCATCTTCCTCTAAGTCCGAGCGTCTTCTGCTCCTTTCCTTCTCTTTCGTGAAATAACACACCCTTTTCACCGAATTTCTCTTTTTCCTTATCTTTTTCTGAAATTTGCTCTTTAAACATGTAAGATGACTCTCTCTCTCTCTCCTCTCATGCAAGAAATCAAATGCAAATGTAATAATGTACAATATTATACAAAGTAAAGGGTCCAAGAAATATCTTACAAATGGTGGTTTGAGATAGGACTCCACCAAACTAGTTCAATTTGTAAAAATTCTTATCCATAGAGCTCAAGGCTCTTAATAAAAGATCAAAAGCTTCTGAACAAGCTCCAAATAAGCACAAGTATGGGTTGCTCATTTTGAATAAGAAATTTGGCCAAGGAAGCTTGTAGAATGTTCTTTTCCTTGCTTTGTCCTTAGCATTAGAGCTTTCCCGATGCTTCAAATAAATAACCCCATGATTCTTGTCGACACTAAGCATGAAGTGTGGTTCATTCTCGTCCGAAGACTTCCACTTACCAACTTCTTCTTCAATTTCGGTGATGATGATAACATTTTGATTTTTCAATCCTTCCAAGGTAGAAGGAGAATTTTCATAACATTGATGATCGGATACCTTAGGAGTTGAGATTGTGGGTGCCAAATCTTCACAAGTAGCCTCACGAGCAATTTTCTCTTTGAGCTTTTTCATCAAGTAGCTCTTGTATGAAACTTTGGCCTTTTGAAGAAGGTCTATCATATCCTCTTCAATGATCATTGGCTCCATGATAGGTGTCAAGTGATCTTCATGAGGAATAAAGGAAGGACGTCCTTCTTTATGAAAGGGTATCTCAAATGTCTCAAGGATAGGCTCCTCAAGCAAGGTGATATTATTAGTCCATCCGTTAGGTTCATCATCATTGTTGCTATCTTCACATGAATCATAAATGGGGGCTTCATTTAGCTCCTTTTCCAACATCTCAATGTTCACTTCAAAGGACACACCCTCATACTCATAAAGGTTAAGAGTATTTGGTTTGCTCAACCTCATGTCTTCCTCATCGAACACAACACTTTCATAGTCACAAGAGCTCAAAGAGATTGGCTCTTCCCATTTCTCATTTTCCATATCAAAGGTTACTACTTCAAATTCGCATTTGTGCTCAATGTCCAAAGAATGGTGGGGAGTGATTGCTTGGGATTCTTTTAATTGGGCAATTTGAATCTCCAATTTCTCTCTTTGGGCAACAATGCCTTGGAGAACATTATCCCTTGTTTGGCTCTCTTCTAGCATTAGTTTGAAGAAGTTTTGTTGATCTCCTATCATTTGGAGAATCACATCTTGCATGTCAAAGTTGGGCTCATCTTTTTGTTGTGGGTGGGTGTAAAAGTTCTCATATTGTGGCATTTGGAATTGGTTGTAAAGTGAGTTTTGGGTGGTTGGTTGTTGTGGGTATTGGATGTGGTGATTTTGGTTTGGAAAGTTGGGGTAGTAGTTAGGATTTTCATTGTATGAGTTGTAAGGTAGGTTTGTGTTGACTTGCTCCTCAAACTCCCCATACCCATAGTCATGCTCAAAAGATCCACCACATACTCCATATGTCAAGTCTTGCATCATCATGGTCAAGATAAAGATACAACTACAAACATGGGAACTACACAAAAACGGTAAGAACAATCGTTGAGGAACAAGTTCCTCAAGGTGAAAGCAAAATCAAAATAGACAAACAAGTAAGAACTTAATCACATAGCACCGTCCCCGGCAACGGCGCCATTTTGATCCGGTCGATGTCGTTACTCATCCAATCAAACACATTTATAATACTCAACAAACAACTAGTTAGTGGTAAGTCGAGGTCGATCCATGGGACGGTGTGCTTTGGGTTCTAAGTCCATCTATCTCAATTTATGCTAGTGTCATGATTGATTTGGGTTTGTAGTTGTGTTCTAGACTAATAAAAGCAATAAAGTAAAACAAGTAATAAAAGGAAAGATGTAAACAAATGATAAAAAGTGCTAGGATATCATGGGGTCATATGGGATTCATGGTGTTGATCATACAAACATGTTTACAAGGTTGCAAGCAATTAATGTTGCAGAGGAACCGAGTTGGTTTATGTCTTACGGTTCATAGGAAGAGTTGGGTCCCGGAGCCGAATCGATTAGATTGTACAACACCTACAAGTCGACTTACTTTCCTCCTATTCAACTTCTATGCATGGTCTAACAAGACTCGAGTTGGTTTATATCTTACAAGTCAAGTTGAGTAGATAAGAGATGGTTGTAAATGCAAGGATTCATAGGCTTGGCATTTCATCAAACATAACATGTGCATAAAGTTTACATCACAACAAGCAAGCAATTTGATTATGTGAACATATTAGATTAAGCATTAATCAATCCCATGTTGGTTTCCCTTAATTACCCACTAATCCTAGCTAAGAGACTACTCACTCATTATCATGGGAAACATGTCATTAATGGTGTCAATCATCACAACAAGTATAAACATGATAATAGAATGAAGAAATGAACAATAAAGATTAAAGAGTAAAGGAATTATACCAACTTAAGATGATCCAAATGATAAAGCAAAGAATAATATAAGAACTTGATGATTGATGGAAGGTTGTCAATCTCCCAATAATAACCCAATAATCTTCAATTACCCAATAATAAACTTGAATAATAAACTTGAACAATAATTAAGGAGAGATTAATGTGTAATTTGTGGAAAGATTGAAGAGTAATCTATTCTAATCTACTCCTAATATAATCTAAAGAAGGATTTTCTACTCTAAAAACTTGATTATCTCTAATAAAACTTGATAAAAAGATCCCCCTTTGATTATTTACAAGTGGGGTATTTATAGTAGAAATTAGGTGGATGCATTAGGGTTAACTAAGGGCTAAACTAGTAATTACACTTTTGAGATTTGAGCAGGGAGACTCCGGTATTTTTCGAAGGAAGGGCGTCTTTCTCGGAGCTTGAAGAACAAGAAAATGTGCTGGGCTGGAATCCGAGCGGATTGATGTGAAGACGGGCGGATTGGTTAAGGTGAAAACGGGCGGTGATCGGTCTGTTTCGTGTTCACAATTAAAGTTGTGGTCGTTGGGTCACGTCCGAATCAAAACACGATTTATAGCTTCACAAACAACTCTACAATTAGTAAAGAGGCAAGTAAAGGTCGGATCCCAAGGGACGGGTATTGAAATGAGATTTCTATTGAAACTAGTGGTGTCTTGGGGGTGTCACAAATTGGGTTGATGTAGAAGGTCACTAACTAAAATAGCAATGAAAATAAACTAGCAAGATGAATTAAAAGGGGTGTAAACAATTGATTAAAAAGCACTAGGGTGTCATGGGATCATAGTGGAATCATGGGAATTGATCATACAAACATGTTCTCAAATTATAAGCAAGCAATTATTGTTGTGATGGATTGAGTTGGGTTATATCTTACAATCCTAGGAAAGTTTGGATCACGGAACCGAATCGATTAGATTGTACAACACCTACAAGTCGACTTAATCTTCCCTACTCAACAACATGCATGGTCTAATGAGACTCGAGTTGGGTTATGTCTTACAAGTCTCATTGAAAAGATAGGAGATGGTAGTAAATGCAAGGATTCATAGGCTTAGCATTTCATCAAATATAACATGTGCATGAGTTGAGATCAAAACAAGCAAGCAAATAAAACATAAAAGCATATTAATTTAAGCATGAATCATTCCCCATGTTGGTTTCCCCTAATCACCCATTAACCCTAGCTAAGAGACTACTCACTCATTATCATGTTGATCATGCTAGCAAGGTTGTCAATCATACCAACAAAATGAAACATGATGAATAAATGAAAGTAATTAACAATAATTAAAAACGGATTAAGAGAATTATACCTACTAATGATTCCAATAATAAAGCAAAGATAAAAGAAGTACTTGAATGCTTGATTGAGAGGTTGTCAATCTCCCAATAATAACCCAAATAATCTTCAATTACCCAAAATAAAGGATGAACAAAAGAGAGATTAAGGAAATAAAACTTGTATTAGAACTTGATTAATTGTTGATTACAAAACTAAAGAGAGATTTGATTGATATTAACTACTCTAATTATTGATAAGAAGAACATCCTTTTCTAATTAGACTAATGGGGTATTTATAGTGGAAATTAGGGGGATGCATTAGGGTTAACTAATGGCTAAACTAGTAATTACACTTTTTAGATTGAGCAGGGAGGAGCCGGTATTTTCCGAAGGAAGGGCTTCTTTCTTCGTAGCTTGGAGAAGAGGAATCGCGCTGTAGAGGAATCCGGGCGGATTAGGGTCGTGACGGGCGAATTCTGGCGATGGAATCCGAGCGGATTCAAGAGAATCCGGGCGGATTGTGGTGATGGAACCCGGGTGTCTTGGTGGAAAACCGCACAGATTGTGCAGGTGAAAGACGGCCGGATTGTGCCTCAGCAAGACATCTTCTTCTTTTCTTCCCTTTTTTTCATAAATTCCTTGGGGATTTCCTTGGGGACTCAAGGATCCTTTCTCAGCATTGCTCATCTACTATCATATGTACAAAGGCCTTCTAATCTTGTCTCTCCTTGATGCTTGGTCATTGAATTCGATCAATTTAGTCTTGTTTTGCCATGAAAATGCAAGATTCTTACTCCTTTCCTACCAAGGGATCAAAATCTCAAAGAATATGCAAAACAAAGAACTAAAGATAATAAATGACCCAAATATGCACTAAAAAGCATGGGAACAAGGCTAATTCGGGGGCTAAATATGCGCTAATTATGGTCACATCAGGCGGGTTGTGGTGAAGATGCACGGGTTCTGTATAATGGTAACGGCCGGATTCCAGAGAATCCGCACGGGTTGGTCTGCAGTTCTCGTTTTCTCTTCTATTCTCCCATTTCCTTCACTTTCATTTTATTCTTGTAGGCTTGGTCTCTAGTTCTTGCTTCCTCCTCATACTAGTCTATCAAATATCGTCAAATAGCTTCCGAATACGCACGAAAGACAGGAATTTCCGCCTTATTCTCTTCTTTCCTACAAAACATATAGAATGGGATAGAAAAGCAAATAGGAAGGTTTTGACGGATAAAATGGCCAAAGAATGCTATAATAGTATGCAAAATAGGCTCAATTAGGGGACTAAATGTGTGCAAATAATGGTTACATCATATGTATTTGGCATATTATTACTATTTATGGAACAAAAATGAATAAAAAATTTATCAGTTAAGAAACTGTTATGATTTTTCCTTTTACTTACCCTTGTCGAATTTCAAATGCAAATGCAAATGTCCTTCTATTTACATTTTTAAAATAATGGGTTGTATCCTGTGAAGGATTGCCTACATACTCATAAAAAAAAAATGAAATCAAACCATGTGCGTAGTTCGAGTAAATGTAAAAGAATAATTGTTCGAAGCAAGAGCTTGTAATGAACTTTAGAAACATAAGCATGTGCTTTACTTACTCCTAAAGAAGTGCATTTTAATTTTGATGATATGCGGATGACGAAATGTCAAAACGCAGGAGCAGGATGACATAAGCTTTTATTTCAGTGGGCCGAGGGCCATTGTTATTTCGTGTCGCAAGAGCAACACATGAATATTACACGAGGCGTGTTTTTATCCTATGCTAAGGGTAGTATCGTTTCAGTTGGTCTAAGTTGGCTGGGTTAGCAAATTTATTCCCATCTCGGTCTGTAATCCTAACCGCACCCCCTGAGAGTATGGACTTAACTAAGAAAGGTCCGGCCCAGTTAGGTTTAAACTTTCCTCGTGGATCGACAAGTAGGAAAGCTCTGAATAATTTGAGCACCAAATCTCCTTCCTTGATGTTCCGGGGCTTAACCTGTTTATTAAAGGCTCGTTTGATACGCGCCTGATATGTCTGCACATTATGTAATGCGCGCAACCTTCGTTCGTCAAAGAGGACAAGTTCATCATATCTATCTCTCTTTCAATCAGCTTCTGGAACTTGACTTTCTAATAGAATGCGTAAAGATGAGATCTCTAGCTCCACTGGTTGTACAACTTCCATGTCATAAGTCAAATAGAAAGGAGTAGCCCCAGTGGGCGTCCTAACTGATGTGCGATATCCCCACAACGCAAAGGGTATTTTGCTGGGCCAATCACGATAATTTTCAATCATTTTCTTGAGGATTGTGATGACATTTTTGTTAGCTGCTTCTACTATGCCATTAGTTTGAGGTCTATATGACGAGGAATGGTGATGCTTAATCTTATATTTGGCTAGCAATTGCTCAGTCTCGGCCTGGAAATGTGATCCATTGTCACTGATGATTTCATGTGGGCAACCATATCGATAGATGATATTGGTTTGTATGAACTTTGCCACATTTTTGGCTATAAGACTAGTGTAAGATGCTGGTTCGACCCATTTAGTAAAATAGTCGATAGCAACCAAAATGAAACCGTGACCTCCTGTTCCAGCGTGAGTGATTTTCCCAATAATGTCTATTCCCCAAGCGGAAAATGGCCAAGCAGATGTCATGGTGTAAAGCATTGAGGGTGGGACATGTTGTACATTCCTGAAAATTTGGCAATTGTGGCAATGTCTGACGTATTTAATACAATCCGACTCCATTGCCGTTCAGTAATATCCTAGACGTGTGATTTTCTTTTCCATCATGGGTCCACTCATGTGAGGACCGCATTCTCCATCGTAAACTTCTTCCATTACGTTCTTCGCATGTGAATGATCAAGGCAGCGCAAGACGACACCAAGAGGTGTTCTTTTGTATAATTCTCCTTGCATAAGGAGGTATTGAGAGGCGAGTAGACGTATGGCGCGTTGTCCCCTCTTGTCCATATATGGTGGGTATGTACCATTGAGCTTGAAGTTTAGAATGACTTGGAACCAAGGTTCCTCTAGGCTTTATTCTTCATCTGTGAGGAGGTGTATGTAGGCCGGTTCTGACCGTTGTTCGATGCATAAAGGCATTTCAACCATGTTGTCTTGTATATTAATCAAAGATGCAAGTTTTGCAAGAGCGTTTGCAAATTGATTCTCTTCACGAGGTAGGTGTAGATAAGTGACCTGATCGAAGAATTGGGCGACTTGATATATCCTTGCTTGATAGGGTGCTAGACTTTCACTTCGGGTTTTCCAATATCCTGTAACTTGGTTAATGATCAAGGATGAGTCTCCGTGAACTTAAAGATTCTTGATGCCTAAACTCACTACTGCGTGTAGACCGATGAGGCAAGCTTCATACTCTGCTGCATTATTTGTCACCTCGAAGTCGAGTTTGACAGAAAGTGGTGTATGTTCGCCTTCAGGAGAAATGAGCAACACTCCTATTCCAAATCCTCTTAAATTAGATGCCCCGTCAAAATAAAGATTCCAAGAGTCTACACTGGTCTGTAGGATGTCCTCGTCTGGGAATGACCACGTGTCTATTTCCTGGGTATCGTTGATAGGATTATCTGCGAAGAACTCAGCAATGGCACGCCCGTTGATGACTTTCAAAGGTACGTACTTGAGATCAAACTCTCAGAGCATTAAGGTCCATCTTGCCAAACGTCCGTTGAGGACGGGTTTCTCGAAGAGGTATTTGATGGGATCCATTTTAGAATACACCTTGAGAGAATAGCTAAGCATGTAGTGGCGTAGCTTCTTGGTTGCCCACACAAGAGCGAGGTATGTCTTTTCGAGAGATGTATACTTACATTCGTACTCCAAGAACTTCTTACTAAGGTAGTAGATAGCTCTTTCTTCTTTTCCAATAGTCTGCGCGAGCATAGCCCCCATGGCCGTTTTGGTGACTGTGAGATATAAACGAAGAGGTTGAACTTATTGGGGAGGCATTATCACTAGTGGTTTGGCCAATATCTCCTTAATCTTGTCAAACGCCTTTTGACAGTCGTCGTCCAATATGGTATGATCTGTTTTCTTTCGCTTTTTGAAAATAGGTTCGCAGATTATTGTGAGCTTCGATATGAATCGGCTTATGTACTGAACTTTGCCTAGAAATCCTTTAACCTCCTTTACTGTTTGGGGTTGTGGCATTTCGATTAAAGCTTTGATCTTGGATAGATCAATTTCTATCCCTCTATGGCTGACAAGATGTCCTAGAAGCTTGCCTGACGTGACTCCGAATGCACACTTCTAAGGATTGAGCCTTATGTTGTACTTCCGCAGTCTCAGGAAGAATTTGAGAAGGTTATCGTTGTGCCCTTTGCTATCCTTGGATTTGACAATCATATCATTTACATATACTTCCAGTTCTTTATGAATCATGTCATGTAGTAAAGTGGTCGCAGTGCGTTTGTATGTAGCTCCAGCGTTGATTAGCCCAAACGACATAACAGTATAACAATATGTGCCCCACTGAGTGACGTAGGCTATCTTATGCATATCCTCTATGGCCATCTTGATCTGGTTATACCTTGCATACCCGTCCATGAAGGATAACAACGCCTGATCTGAAATCAACACAAACCCGGATTCGCCCATCCTTTTTGGGTACGAGAACTATGCTAGCCACCCAGTCTGAATACTCGGAAACTTTAATGAAACCGGCTTTGAATTTCTTATCGACTTCTTCTTTGATCTTAAGAGCCCACTCAGTCCTCATCTGACGGAGCTTCTGTTTTACAGGTTTGAAACCTGGTTAGATTGGAATGCGATGTTCTGCAATATCCCTGTCGATCCCCGGCATGTCCTTGTAAGACCAAGGAAAAACATCTTTGAACTCGTGTAGGAGGTCGATGAAATTGGCCCTTTCAGTTGGGTTTAAGTTCATCCCTATCCTAAGTTCTTGGGGTTCTAGTTCGGTCCCTACGTTGATGGGTTCAGTGTTTTATATAACTGGTGCCCCTTCCCCCTCTTGTAATATCTCTTTGATTATATAGGCAGGTAATTCGACTGAGTCTAGGTTAGGGTCATCCTCATTATCATCATAAATAGATTGCATTCAGAAAAACACGAGGAGTAAGCAAAATCAAATTTATTCATATCAAATTTTTAATAGAGCTGAAACAAAGAAGCCATCTGTTCAGTAGTCAGTGGCGGTAAAGGGACAGTTGCTGGGACATTTCCTAAGCTGCAGTTACTATGTGATGCCATGCCAGGAGAAACAACGGGATGGGGGGTGACGACAGAAGAAGACTCTCTAGCGACTTCTCTAGACTCAGACTCTTACTCCGACTCTGACTCCGACTCTGACTCGAATTCATCGTCTCCAGGTTCTCCTTTGAACATTTCTCCTTCTCCAGTAGTGACCTTGAAGAGCTTCCCTTGGTTGTTGGTCCATTTGATTGATTTTCTCCATCCTTTCTGCTGATTTGAGCTGGTGTCAGTGATCAATGTTGTGGGGTTGAAATGGTCATCTTGAAGTATCATGGTAACGATCTCATCCTGTGCAGCTCAGACGAATTAGTCTTCTCCAAACAAAAGGCTAACAGCCTGTTCATCTAAACAAGGTGTTTGACGAATTTTGACGGTAGGAACCGTTTCTGAAGGGATGAAGTAGCAATCGTGGAAGACCTCGATTCCAGCTAGTTTCGTTCCTCTATAATGCGAAGGTTTGGGAAATCCGTGAAAGGATTTATGACTCCCTTCCCTGACGAAGTATCCGTTTAGGGTAGGAAGATAGAGTTGCATCTAGATTCCTATGTCTTTACGGTTTTGGGAATGAGTAATCATTTCTAAGGCTTCGGCTTTCGTGGGCTTGTATCCCAAACCTAATGGTATTCTTTGAGAATTTCCTTCCTTATAAGGTGCAAAGGCATTCTTCTTGGCATGGTTTAATGGCATTCCTGGGAAGTACCCCTGGGATTTGAGTATGTGGTTGACCACTCGATTGGAGTATGGGTTGAAGTATAAAGGCGCCAACTCACTCTTTATAAGATTTATGCTTAGAAATCCCCCAAGCTTGTATATTGGGTCTGTGACTCTTGGGTTGCTTGACATTTTCTCTATCACGACCTTGATAGGTGACAAAGTGATCGTCACTACTTTGCCATCTAGAGGAATCTTGATTTTCTGATCCAAGGTGGATGTTACCACTTTGGAAGCGTGAATCCAGGGCCTACCTAGAAGTATATTGAAAGATGCCTCGATGTCTACTATCTGAAAATTAACCTTTCGCTCGATTATCCCTGTGGCTATAGTAAGGTTAATTAGCCCTACTACTTTACGCCGTGTTCCATCGTATGCTCGAACACCTTGATTGGTAGGAGTCCAATCCGATTCTTTCATGCCTAATTTGTATGCTGTCTTTAGTGGTATGTCGTTAACTGCGGAGCCATCATCCACCAAAGTCATTGGTACGTTCTTCTTTAAGCATGTGACTGTAATGTATAGAGCGAGGTTATGACTGGCGCCAAAATGAGGCAAATCTTCATCTGAAAAAGTAACTGGGTCATTTAGCTTGACTGAGTCTTGGAAGACTAGGTTGACTACGTCGTCAGGTGTAGAATTGTGCGCTACGGTTAGCTTAGCCAATGCTTGCAGTAAAGCTTGACGATGGGGAAATGAACTCGCAATAGTTGCCAGACTGAAAGATCAACCTTTGTCTTTTGCAGTTGCTTTAGTAAATGGTCAATAGATGTATCTTCGCCATCATTTGGTGTGATAACATTGGTGTTAGTAGATGGACCATTAAAAGTAGGACCGTTTTGAGAGACATTTTGATATGGACATCTTGAGCAAGTGAGGTGGTCTATATCTTGACCTTCCCTAGCCTTGACTATGTCCTCACTGACCTTGACTAGATAGTGTTCCGTGACATATTCGTCTTCGTCGTCGTCCGCCCATACTCCGTTGACGATACTGAGCTCTCTCAACCTCATGATTTCAGCTTCCAGACTGACTATTTGCTCGACTAGATTGTCGACTACTGCGATTACCTCTTGCATCGTAGATTCTTGATATAGAGCTGAGGCCAGTGGCACGTTTTCCTGAGGTATAGTGCTTGGATTGCGTAGGGATGCCACTACAGCCTCTAGCTCTGAAACGTGTCTACTTACACTCTTTGCCCATGCGATAAAATCAGCAATGGTAGGAGATATGGTGGAATAACCTTCCTCATTTTCTACCGCATGAATCTCGTCCTCGACTGGAGAAATGAGGTGTGAACAATCCAAGGTAGATTCTTCATCTGTGATTGTCAGGATTCTAAGAGGATTCTGAGTATTGTTAGGCTTGCTTCCGGGAGGTATGGGTAAACGACCATCTTCAATCATATCCTGAATGACATGTTTTATTTTGAAGAATTTCTCTGTATCGTGTCCCTTGCCTCTGTAATATTCGTAGTAGGCATTCTCATCCTAGAATTTAGACTTCTTCTCTAGGTTAGATGTAGGTCCTATGGGTCCAGTTTACCTTGTTTCATCAACCTTTTCAGAATGTTGGAATATGAATCACCAATGTTTGTGAACTTCCTTTGCAGGTTATTCTTCTTAGATGATTCAACAAGGTTAACCTCATCGGTCTTGCTAGTGGAGCCATAAGAATGACTCATGGAACCCTGATATCCGCGACCAACCGTTTTGGACAAGAGTCCCTTACGGATGTCGTCTTCAATTCTCGTTCCTAGCACAATCAAGTCTGAAAGATTTTATGTTTTGGTACCTCAAATGGTTCGAATAAACGAGTCTCAGATTATCCATGAACTTTTCCACAAGAGTGGCTTCATCTGGGCGTTCAACCAATTATGTGCTAGTCTTTCTCCACCTACATAGGAAGTCGGTGAAGCCTTCTTTCTCATTTTGGGTAAGAACGTCTAGAGTGCGCATATTGACTTGAATTTCAGCATTATCTGCATACTGCTTGGTGAACTCAATTGCAGCATCATCTCAGGTAGCAATTTTCTTGTGTTCCAAGGAGTAGAACCACTATTTAGGGATAGTATCGAGAGATGAAGGAAAGATCCTTAAGAACATCTCTAGTTTAATGCCTTTGATAGACATGTAATGTTTGAAGGCACGAATGTGGTTCAAAGGGTTTTCATGCCCCTTGAACTTTGGAATGTCAGTCATGTTGAAGTTAGTCGGTAATTGAGCATTTACTGCCTCATACATACGATTATTTTCCCTGTAGATGTCATCTCCCTTGAGGTACATTAATTGCTCCTCCAAGTATTGGAGTCGCTTTTCAGCTTCAGTAGGACCTTGAGGAGGATTGACTTCTGGTTGTCCAACAAAGGGTGGAAGGTTATCATGTATGGCCATGTCGGGAATGTCGTTCTCTGCAGGAGGAAGTCTAATTTCTACAGCAACAATCCGACTTTCAATAGCAATAAGGCGAGCATAAGCTTGGTCTTGGCTTGTTTGGAGAGGAATGATCGCGGCTAGGATTTGATCATTACCATTCATGGGTGGTTCAGATGACAATTAACACTTCCTTGACTAGTTCTCACCATTTTGGAACTGCGGATAAGAAATCGACGATGAATCAAAACACAATCGACCATTTTCGCACACTTACTCAAGAAAAGATTTAACTCGTGAAGTGGGTGTGTGCCACTGTGTCAAGTGAGGTTTGAAAAGGACAAATTTTAAAATATTGGTCCTAGGCAACTGTAGTATATTTGTAGGAGTGCTGACTCGAAGTGAAGTTTGAAATGGGTTTGAGGCCCGAATTTTGACTCGATATTTGGTCAGAGTTTCGGCTTATTTCGCGTTATTTTAGGCCATCTCGAAAATGTTTACATTTTGAAAGGATTCTATTTTTCAAAATTTTGTCATGGTTTTATTTATAAATGGTGATCACGTATATACATACATACAGGCATTATAACGGTATGCTGAGTGCATTTAAAGGGTTTTGGCTTAAAAGGTGGGTTGCCATACCAAACAATCAAATCCTGGTCTGTGGAGAGGTCCGTGTCCAACAAGAGTAAGGTCGGTTCCTAGTTCATTTCCTCGAGTAGTGAAAGCTCTTGATACAAACATGAGTAAGCATCACACTATGGTTAACGTCAGTCGCTATCAATCTTTAGGCCCAGATAGGAATTTGGACCGTCCAGACGGGACGATTGGTCGAATGGATTAGGTTGGGCCTAGGAAGGCCGAATAAAATGACCTAAGAAGGTCGAGTAATGAACACCGACAACTGTCTCGTATTAACTATTCCCTAACCTTGTTCAAGTTTCACCCTAGGCAACACGTAAGTGTATAATCCCCAGCGGAGTCGTTAAACTATGGACATAGACCACGCCGCGGTGCGCGCGGAGGCGCTTGAAATAAGCGTGCATTTGTGGAGTTGCCACCAATTTTTATGGGAAATTGAAACTGTTCGAATACCTCGTGCCATGTCAAGACACAAAGTAGTGACACGAAAACTAAGAACTCGTTACCCTTAGCATTCTATGTCTAGAATGACTCTCATGGATGCCAATGAACACGGATGTTCACAGAGATCTGGAGTAAGAGGTGAGGGTACGTATTAGGAAGCCCTTTTATTGAACACCTAATCCCGCCCGCTTCGATAGCGGCCTCTACTCATGATTAGGGAAATCGTTCGTATTTGATATGTCATCGATTATATGCCTGCAATGCAACAAATAAAAGATTAATCCTAGCATGGGAATTAAACTATGTCGGTAAACATGTAATTTAGCAAATATTTGAGGTTGAAGTTGAAATTTAGAATCGATTACATGTGAAAGCCAAGTAAATAAATCATACAAGAGAGATAAACAAACGGTAAATAAATTAGAATAATTAAAATTACAGTGATTACAATGGTTTAATCGATTTACGTCAAAAATACACTTGAGACGAAAATTTGAAGATGAAAATAGAGAAAAATCATAGGTTAGAAATTAAAGAAATGAAATAGGTCAGATTAGGGGCGGTATTACGATTAATAGTTAATTAAACACGTAATTAGAGAATACTTCAAGGCGAAAACGAGTTCAGGGACAAAAGTCACCTCAGAACAGGCGCAACATATGCTGCGTCCCTTGGAAGAGGCGCAGCTCCTCCTACGTTTGTTCTGGAGTTGAGCTCTGCCTGTGAAGTCATAACCGAAATCCGTTAATGTTCGTTGGTAAGTTTAAGATGAATTACATATTGGGAACTCGAGTAAAAGTGATTTAGAAGGTTATGTACATCTGTAACCGTCATAAAAGCGATAAGAATGAGATAAAACGAATTAAAACGAGTTAGATTTATTTACGGCGTCAGAATTAATTTATTAACCAAACTTGGGTTTAAGACGGTTGGAAAACAAACAAAACAACATATAAAAAGCATGTACAAAATACGAATCCCAGAAACTTGATATGGACAAATCGAGTTCCTAAAATCCGGGTTTGATTTAGCGATGAAAACCCGCAAATATCGAATTATAAGGGATTTAGGTCTTAATAAAGCGTCTTGATTAAAAGAGAATTATTTAAAGATGTTTATGCATTGAAAGATGGGAGGAAATAAGAAAATAAAACGGAAAAAACCAAAACAATGGAAACCTGAGGAAGAAGAAGAAGAGCAGGAGCAGCAAGCAGCCTCTGGAAGAGGCGCAGCATACGCTTCGACACTTCGAAGAGGCGCAGCCGCTGCTGCGTTTCTTCTTAACGTCTGTTCTCCTCTGTTTTGTAAAAAAGGGTTTTACAAAAGGGTTTTTAATATCGGTTTTGAATGTATTTTTGACGTAAACCTTACATTAATTGATACAAAAATAAAAACATAAATTAAAAGTGGGATTTACACCCTCAGACTTATATGTTTGACGGAACGAGATTAACTAAGTTAACGTTAGTGATTGCTCGACTCGAATGTATGTAGAAAGTGCCCTCGTTAGAGGATTTTAGATTAATTGATTGATGTGTAGTGGTCAAATTGGTCGGTCATGCAACGTGACTGGTACTCAGAATGATCTAAGCTTACGTGGTCGACTGATCAATCACGTAGGCGTCGAAAGCTTAGAGCAAGGTCTAGAATGAAAAGGGAGAAGAGAAGGGCGGACACTCGCGTGGAAAATATGGAGACCGGAGGTCTCTATATATATCAAAAAATGTGAACAGTTTTGGAATGACACAAACTTTGAAAAGAAATCACGGAAATATTCTGTAAACAGCCAAATAGGGCTGAGAAAGAGGCGCAGCAGCTGCTGCGGTTCTTCCAAGAGGCGCAGCATCTGCTGCGTCATTTCCCCAGAGGTTTCCTCCTCCGGAAGAAAGATTCCCGCGTTTCTGTTATGGAATTGTGGCAGATCTATACTTCCTTATTCCGTAAAATATGATATACGGAAGATATTTACCAAAAGATATAAAATTTGATTGGGAATAAATGTCTTGAATATTCTAGAACATTCCGACTCGGCATTTTAAACGGTTTCTTAGAAAATGAAGCGGTTTTTGACCCGGACTCCAAATGAACTCTAATTACTGTCAAAACGACCGTATCAGTGCGTAGATGACAATAAAGGGTAGACTCGAGTGTTTGAGCTATCAACTGATGATAAACTTACGGACTATCATAAATCATTCCGCATACCAAACATGCGGCCCAATACACACTGGGTGGTTGGCGGAAGGTGTATAAATGAGGTATCTACACTTCTATCAACTAAAATGCCATATAATCTAAATGCTTTCCTAACAACACATAGATACACAAGCAGCAACAAAATACACTACATCCTCCTTGACATCTAAGCCCATCTTCCTCATATGAATAATGAAAAGAAATGGAAGGGAAATAGGAATTAGACCGATCATACCAATCGGTCTTAATATTCCCTTGCTAATGCCTCAAATGAAGTGTCATATCTATGTGAGAAGAGAACAAAAATACAAGTATATACAATTCTACAGTACTAAATTAAAGAACATCTTTTTGGTTTTTGAAATTTTCAAATTTTTATTGATTTTGTTTTTATGAAATTAAAGAACATATTTTTGAGTTTTTTCGAAATTTTTCAATATTTATGTATTTTGGAATATAAATTCCCATCCCCCACTTTATTTTGGACATTGTCCTCAATGTACATGTAGGTGTAGGAATAAAAAGGAAATACATGTTTTTGGATTTTTGAATTTATGGAAATGAAGTACAAATGCAATGATATGATATGAATAAATGCATGCTCTAAGTAAATGCTATTCTATATGACAAATATAACAAATGAATTTAATCTAAACTATGCTAGATGATGCATGTCTAAGTAAATGCTTAGGTCACCTATGATCAAACCTCACCAAACCAATTTAAGCACTATTTATAATGTAGAAGAAATGAGGTTTGGTCATTAGTGACTATGCAAATTTAACACCATGGTTGAACCTCTATGCAAATTTAACACCATGGTCATTAGTGACTATGCAAATTTAACACTATGCAAATTTAATATAGCAAATTTAACTATATGCATTAACTATATGAGACATGTGAGATATATTAAGATGCAAGCTATACTATATGATTAGCTATGATGTATGTTACTTCATGGTTGAACCTCTCCAAACCGATTTTAAACACCTTTGCTAATGTAGGAAGAAAAGGGTTTAGTCATGAGGTAACTACATAAATGCAACTATACAATAGAGATAAGGAAAGAAAGGGTTTTTACAATCATGATCTCAATGGTTTGTATATTGTAGAAGATGAGGATGGTAGATAGGATGCATATATAGCCATGTCACGAGCCAAATGAAAGAAAAATTGAGTTTCAGGGTCAACCCGCTCGAGTTAATGCTCGACCCGCTCGAGTTGATTTTGACCCGCTCGAGTTGAGGCTTTGGGACGCTCGTTTTCTCTAGAATCTGCCCGAGTTCTCATGTAGTGAACTTTTTTCTTTCTTTGGGCTTCAACTCCCGCGAGTTGACCGCTGTCCCCACGGATTGATGCAAGAATTGTCCCAAACCTCGAATCCTTCACTTTCTTCATTTCTTTGTGATGCAGGAGAAATGGGTAGTAACGAAGTATTGGAATGTAATCTATCAAAATGAAGATTATTAAACATCCGTCAGGACTGTTCAAAATGCTCCAGTATTATTCAGACAAGTTCACGTGTTTACTTGGCATCCAAGGTAGTGATGTCGAGACTTCTTGCTTAAGGAGTCATATCCTAGTATGTTTAGAATTTAGGAATAAGTACTATAAAGGTTTAAATTCGAGTAGTAGTAACACTTTCCTAAAATATTTAGTAAAGCTTTCCTAATTCTAGTTCTTTCATAATCCTATCAAGGTTGTAATAAGGCAATTTGCCATATTAAGGGTCGGTTTCCTTATCGGTTTAAGCGTGTGATTTAGGGAAGCTTAGGGAGTTTAAGGTTGGTCTATTTAGTATAAATAGGGGTCTTATGTATTCATTTTTTAGATACATCGAGTTTGAGAATCAATACAAGTTTTCTTGTTGCTCATTGCTTACGAGTTTTAAGTGTCTTATTTCTTTCTTGCGAGGGAGAGATTAGAGTGTGAGTCAATCCTTGCGAGGTGAGAGTCACAAAACTAGTCGTGTGTGAGTTCCAGTTCATTGCGAGGGAGAAGAGTTTATTCACGTCATATCCTAGTTTTAGTTGACGGGTCTTGCGAGATTTTCACTACTAATACATATCTTTTATATTTTTCGTTCAATATTATACAAAAAACAAAAAATAAACAGTTAAATTCCGCTACATACTTGATAATATAAATCGAACAGATCACAAGACCATTCAGATCCATAATTCCGAGTAGATTTTACATTAAATTGGTATCAACAGTTCAGCCCTTGGTTTGCGTGTTGGTTAGACCGACACCAACCCGTCTCCATTGCTTCTGCATGTTATCATATTCACGATACTTGAGCCCATTTTGAAACCTTCAGAAATACGAGTTACATTTCTGCTAATCAAGACTTCATTTTCATTTTCTTCAAGTGCTCCTGCATCATTCTCCCCTTCTTTTTGAGAATTTGACCTCAAATTTTCGTCATCTAAGTATGGTGACAAATCTCCAACATTGAATGTCGCACTTACACCTCCATACTCGCTTGGCAATTCTAGCTTGTAGGCATTAGTCCCATAGCTTTCAAGTATCTTGAATGGTCCATCGGCTCTTGGTATCAAATTATTCTTCCATTTGGATGGAAAACGTTCCTTTCTCAAGTGTAACCATACTAAGTCACAAAATTTGAAAACAGGTTATTTTCGATGTTTATTTGCTTTCTCTTTATATCTAGCATTGGCTTTCTCGATTTGTGCCTTAACTTGTTCACAAACTCGAAAAAATGCAGCTTGTGTTTCCGTTGCTTTGAAACTCATCACATCCTTCTTTGGTATAGGAACCAAATTAATAAGAAGATATGGATTCACCCCATAAACAATCTCGAATGGTGATCTTCCAGTAGTCATTGACGGCGTGCGATTATTTGCAAACTCAGCATGAGCTAACTTAACATCCCAATCTTTTGTACTCTTTCTAACCAAACCTCGTAACAAGCTTCCCAAAGTTATATTAGTCACCTCGGTTTGTCCATCTGTTTGTGGATGATGAGAAGTACTGAATAATAACTTCCTTCCAACCAATCTCCATAATGTCTTCTAAAAGTAGCTTAAGAACTTAACATCTCGATCCGACACAATAGTAAGTGGAATACCATGTAATCGAACAATCTCTTTGTAATAAAGTTCAGCAACATTGGTAGCATCATCGGTTTTATGACATGCGATGAAATGTGCCATCTTTCGAAATCGATCCACAACAACCATAATCGAATCCTTTTCTCTTAGAGTTCTAGGTAAACCAAGTATAAAGTCCATACTTACTTCATTCCATGGATGTGTTGGTACGGGCAGGGGCGTATAAAGTCCCTTAGTGAACGTACTCTTTGCTTTTTGGCACACCACACACTTAGCCACGATCTCTTGCACATCTTTACTCATCTTTGGCCAATAAAAATGCTCACTCACAATATCATTTGTCTTGTTTACTCCAAAGTGTCCAGCTATTGCACCACCATGAGCTTCACGAACCAAAAGCTCCCGAATCGAACCATTAGGAATACATAGTCGATTGCCTTTGAATAGATAACCGTATTAAATATTATATAACCCCGTTTGCTCAATAATCTCCTTTGCAAACTCTGGATCAGCTTTGTAAAGTCCCTTGATATGTTCAAATCCAAGCATTCTCGCATCTAACTCGATCAATAAAGTATGTCTTCGAGATAATGCATCAACAACAACATTAGAAGCTCCCGTCTTATACCTTGATGGGAAAGTAAAAGATTGTAGAAACTCAACCCATTTGGCATGTCTTGGATTCAACTTTTGTTGCCCATGAATATGCTTCGATGCTTCATGATCCGAATGTAATACAAACGGTTTAGGTCGCAAATAATGACCCCAATGATCCAATGCTGTCACAATTGCATAGAACTCCTTATCATAAGTTGAGTAATTTAATCGAGCACCACCCAACTTCTCACTAAAGTATGCTACTGGCCGTTTATCTTGCACCAAAACAGCCCCAATCGCAACTCCACTTGCATCACACTCAACTTCGAACAATTTATCGAAATTAGGAAGTGTTAAAATAGGTGCGGAGCTTAGTTTAGATTTTACCTCTTCGAATGCTTCCTCTGCACTAGAAGTCCATACAAATTCACCTTTCTTCGTCAACTTGGTTTAGGTGCCATGATTGTACTGAAATTTTGAATAAATCTTCGATAAAATGACGCCAAACCATGGAAACTACGAACCTCAGTTGTTGATTTAGGAACAAGCCATGCTTTGATTGCCTCCACCTTGGACGGATCCATGCTCACACCATTTTCACCCAAAATATAACCTAGGAAATTTGTTTCTTAACAAGTTAATCTTGGGAAGTGAATATGCCAGGAGATGCCGATTCCAGCAAGGGTACCGGTGACGTTACAAGCACACTTCAAGCTCAAGTAGATGAGATGAGGGAAGCTATGGTCGAATTAAAATACATGATAAAGACCTTCCAGTTGGACGAGGTAGAGAACGAAGTCCAAGTCGTAGTAGGTCTCGTGGATCAGATTCTGATGATGCGATTTCCAAGCCTAAAAAGGAGAACAAGATCGTTGATGATGTATGTCGTTTAGCCTTAAAGTTTGAGAAGCATGATAAAGCAAGGAAATCTCATGCCTATTCAAGAGAAGCAAATTCAGGTTCGAGTTCTTATTCGGAGCCAGAATCTAACAAGCCTAAGGAAGTTCAAATAGAAGATGTGAAAGACAAGGGCAAGAGCGTAGCCGTGGAGCCTACTAAAGGAAGTTCTATAAGGCGATGTTTTAAGTGTCAAGGCTATAAACACATAGCTAATGAGTGACCTAAAAAACAAGCTCTAACCATGCAAGAGCTTTGCAAGATGATCCCTAATTTTGTCACACCAGAAAACGAGAGTCCACGTCACGAGAAAGACGACGAGGAAGAAAGAATGATCTATGATGTTGAACCATTGAGTGATGTTGATCAACAAGAAGAAGTGGTTAGCAATTTACATCTTCAAATTAGTCCGATCAAGGAAGAAGAGATTGAGTTTATTGCTATTCACGAGGAAGAAGAAGAGCATATCGAAAAGAAGCTTCAAGAAGAGCAAGTTGAGTCTTTCAAAGGCATTCACGTAGAAGAAGCAAAAAAGCATGCACAGAACAGTACATGTGACTATTAGATTGTAGAGATGCCTTATCTTGCCCAAAAAAATAGTTCAGAAGAGTGTCCGATTAAGAGTGATGAATCAAAAAGGGAAGACGATATTGAAACAAATATTGTTGAACCATTAAATGAAGGTGATAACAAAGATGTTCCAAATATGTCCAATGGCAAGTCCGACAATCCTAGTTTCTTACCAATCTTAGGTAAGGAGGTACTACAAGATAATACTTGTTCGGATTTTCAATTCAAAGAACCGTATAAGTTGCCACTTGATATATCCATTGACAAGAAACTATATGGTGGGAACTATCAATATTACTTCGTGAGTTCGATTCATATGGAAGCTCAAGATGATCTGATTATTCCAAACAAATCTCATTTTGACTTTACAACACTTGTGCAAGGAGGGAGGTGGGGTGGAAGGCACAAGAAAGGATGGTTCGAAGGGTATTGTTTTAACAACAAAGGGAATGGTCCTAAAAGCTACATGAGAATTTTAACATTGAAGAATTTTATAAAAATTCTATATGGAATCATAACTAAAATCATGGTTAGGTTTAGTTGGTTCGTTTTTGATCCCGGTGGCATCAAACATCTTCAAAATTTGAGGGCAAATTCTCAAAAGGAAAGGGAGAATGATGCAGGAGCAATTGATAGTAACGAAGTATTGGAATGGAATTTGTCAAAATGAAGATTATTGAACACTCGTCATAACTGTTCATAATGCTCCATTATTATTCAGACAAGTCACGTGTTTACTTGGCATCCAAGGTAGTGATGTCGAGACTTCTTGCTTAAGGAGTCATATCCTAGTATGTTTAGATTTTAGGAATAAGTACTATAAAGGTTTAAATTCGAGTAGTAGTAACACTTTCCTAAAATATTTAGTAAAGCTTTCCTAATTCTAGTTCTTTCCTAATCCTAGGCAATTTGCCTTATTAAGGGTCGTTTTTCTTATCAGTTTAGGCGTGTGATTTAGAGAAGCTTAGGGAGTTTAAGGTCAGTCTATTTAGTATAAATAGGGGTTTTATGTATTCAGTTTTTAGATACATCGAGTTTGAGAATCAATACAAGTTTTTTTGTTGCTTATTGATTGTGAGTTTTAAGTGTCTTATTTCTTTCTTGCGAGGGAGAGATTAGAGTGTGAGTAAATCCTTGCGAGGTGAGAGTCACAAAACCAGACTGTAGTGAGTTCGAGTTCCTTGCGAGGGAGAATAGTTTATTCACGTCATATCCTAGTTTTAGTTTAGGGGTCTTGCGAGATTTTCACAACTAATCCATATCTTTTTCTATTTTTCGTTCAATATTATACAAAAAACCAAAAATAAACAGTTAATTCCGCTACATACTTGATAATATAAACCGAACAGTCCACAAGGCTGTTCAGATCCGTAATTCCGAGTAGATTTTACATTAAATTGGTATCAACCGTTCAACTCTTGGTTTGCGTGTTGGTTAGACCGACACCAACCCGTCTCCATTGCTTCTGCATGTTATCATATTCACGATACTTGAGCCCATTTTGAAACCTTCAGAAATGTGAGTTACATTTCTGCTAATCAAGACTTCATTTTCATTTTCTTCAAGTGCTCCTCCATCATTCTCCCGTTCTTTTTGAGAATTTGACCTCAAATTTTCGTCATCTAAGTATGGTGACAAATCTCCATCATTGAATGTCGCACTTACACCTCTATACTCGCTTGACAATTCTAACCTGTAGGCATTAGTCCCATAGCTCTCAAGTATCTTGAATGGTCCATCGGCTCTCGGTATCAACTTATTCTTCCATTTGGATGGAAAACGTTCCTTCCTCAAGTGTCACCATACTAAGTCTCCAAATTTGAAAAAATGTTGTTTTCGATGTTTATTTGCTTTCTCTTTGTATCTAGCATTGGCTTCCTCCATTTGTGCCTTAACTTGTTCACAAACTCGAAAAAATGCAGCTTGTCTTTCCTTTGTTTCGAAACTCATCACATCCTTCTTTGGTATAGGAACCAAATAAATAGGAAGATACGGATTCACCCCACAAACAATCTCGAATGGTGATCTTCCAGTAGTCATTGACGGCGTGCGATTATTTGCAAACTCAGCATGAGCTAACATAACATCCTAATCTTTTGTACTCTTGCTAACCAAACCTCGTAACAAGCTTCCCAAGGTTCTATTAGTCACCTCGGTTTGTCCATCTGTTTGTGGATGATGAGATGTACTGAATAATAACTTCCTTCCAACCAATCTCCCTAATGTCTTCCAAAAGTAGCTTAAGAAATTAACATCTCGATCCGACACAGTAGTAAGTGGAATACCATTTAATCGAACAATCGCTTTGTAATAAAGTTCAGCAACATTGGTAGCATCATCGGTTTTATGACATACGATGAAATGCGCCATCTTTGAAAATCGATCCACAACAACCATAATCAAATCCTTTTCTCTTTGAGTTCTAGGTAAACCAAGTATAAAGTCCATACTTACCTTATTCCACGGTTGTGTTGGTACGGGCAGGGGCGTATAAAGTCCCTTAGTGAAGGTACTCTTTACCTTTTGGCACACCACACACTTAGCCACGATCTCTTGCACATCTTTGCTCATCTTTGGCCAATAAAAATGCTCACTCACAATATCATTAGTCTTGTTTACTCCAAAGTGTCAAGCTATTGCACCACCATGAGCTTCACGAACTAAAACCTCCCGAATCGAACCATTAGGAATACATAGTCGATTGCCTTTGAATAGATAACCGTATTAAATATTATATAACCCCGTTTGCTCAATAATCTCCTTTGCAAACTCTGGATCAGCTTTGTAAAGTCCCTCGATATGTTCAAATCCAAGCATTCTCGCATCTAACTCGATCAATAAAGTATGTCTTCGAGATAATGCATCAACAACAACATTAGAAGCTCCCGTCTTATACCTTGATGAGAAAGTAAAAGATTGTAGAAACTCAACCCATTTGGCATGTCTTGGATTCTACTTTTGTTGCCCATGAATATGCTTCGATAGTTCATGATCCGAATGTAATACAAACGGTTTAGGTCGCAAATAATGACCCCAATGATCCAATGCTGTCACAATTGCATAGAACTCCTTATCATAAGTTGAGTAATTTAATCGAGCACCACCCAACTTCTCACTAAAGTATGCTACTGGCCGTTTATCTTGCACCAAAACAGCCCCAATCGCAACTCCACTTGCATCACACTCAACTTCGAACAATTTATCGAAATTAGGAAGTGTTAAAATAGGTGCTGAGCTTAGTTTAGATTTTACCTCTTCGAATGCTTTCTCTGCACTAGAAGTCCATACAAATTCACCTTTCTTCGTCAACTTGGTTTAGGTGCCATGATTGTACTGAAATTTTGAATAAATCTTCGATAAAATGACGCCAAACCATGGAAACTACGAACCTCAGTTGTTGATTTAGGAACAAGCCATGCTTTGATTGCCTCCACCTTGGACGGATCCATGCTCACACCATTTTCACCCAAAATATAACCTAGGAAATTTGTTTCTTAACAAGTTAATCTTGGGAAGTGAATATGCCAGGAGATGCCGATTCCAGCAAGGGTACCGGTGACGTTACAAGCACACTTCAAGCTCAAGTAGATGAGATGAGGGAAGCTATGGTCGAATTAAAATACATGATAAAGACCTTCCAGTTGGACGAGGTAGAGAACGAAGTCCAAGTCGTAGTAGGTCTCGTGGATCAGATTCTAATGATGCGATTTCCAAGCCTAAAAAGGAGAACAAGATCGTTGATGATGTGTGTCGTTTAGCCTTAAAGTTTGAGAAGCATGATAAAGCAAGGAAATCTCATGCCTATTCAAGAGGAGCAAATTCAGGTTCGAGTTCTTATTCGGAGCCAGAATCTAACAAGCCTAAGGAAGTTCAAATAGAAGATGTGAAAGACAAGGGCAAGAGCGTAGCCGTGGAGCCTACTAAAGGAAGTTCTATAAGGCGATGTTTTAAGTGTCAAGGCTATAAACACATAGCTAATGAGTGACCTAAAAAACAAGCTCTAACCATGCAAGAGATTTGCAAGATGATCCCTAATTTTGTCACACCAGAAAACGAGAGTCCACGTCACGAGAAAGACGACGAGGAAGAAAGAATGATCTATGATGTTGAACCATTGAGTGATGTTGATCAACAAGAAGAAGTGGTTAGCAATTTACATCTCCAAATTAGTCCGATCAAGGAAGAAGAGATTGAGTTTATTGCTATTCACGAGGAAGAAGAAGAGCATATCGAAAAGAAGCTTCAAGAAGAGCAAGTTGAGTCTTTCAAAGACATTCACGTAGAAGAAGCAAAAAAGCATGCACAGAAATAAAGTGTGTGACTATTAGATTGTAGAGATGCCTTATCTTGCCCAAAAAAATAGTTCAGAAGAGTGTCCGATTAAGAGTGATGAATCAAAAAGGGAAGACGATATTGAAACAAATATTGTTGAACCATTAAATGAAGGTGATAACAAAGATGTTCCAAATATGTCCAATGGCAAGTCCGACAATCCTAGTTTCTTACCAATCTTAGGTAAGGAGGTACTACAAGATAATACTTGTTCGGATTTTCAATTCAAAGAACCGTATAAGTTGCCACTTGATATATCCATTGACAAGAAACTATATGGTGGGAACTATCAATATTACTTCGTGAGTTCGATTCATATGGAAGCTCAAGATGATCTGATTATTCCAAACAAATCTCATTTTGACTTTGCAACACTTGTGCAAGGAGGGAGGTGGGGTGGAAGGCACAAGAAAGGATGGTTCGAAGGGTATTGTTTTAACAACAAAGGGAATGGTCCTAAAAGCTACATGAGAATTTTAACATTGAAGAATTTTACAAAAATTCTATATGGAATCATAACTAAAATCATGGTTAGGTTTAGTTGGTTCGTTTTTGATCCCGGTGGCATCAAACATCTTCAAAATTTGAGGGCAAATTCTCAAAAGGAAAGGGAGAATGATGCAGGAGCAATTGATAGTAACGAAGTATTGGAATGGAATTTGTCGAAATGAAGATTATTGAACACTCGTCATAACTGTTCATAATGCTCCATTATTATTCAGACAAGTTCACGTGTTTACTTGGCATCCAAGGTAGTGATGTCGAGACTTCTTGCTTAAGGAGTCATATCTTAGTATGTTTAGATTTTAGGAATAAGTACTATAAAGGTTTAAATTCGAGAAGTAGTAACACTTTCCTAAAATATTTAGTAAAGCTTTCCTAATTCTAGTTCTTTCCTAATCCTAGGCAATTTGCCTTATTAAGGGTCGGTTTTCTTATCAGTTTAGGCGTGTGATTTAGGGAAGCTTAGGGAGTTTAAGGTCAGTCTATTTAGTATAAATAGGGGTTTTATGTATTCATTTTTTAGATACATCGAGTTTGAGAATCAATACAAGTTTTTTTGTTGCTTATTGATTGTGAGTTTTAAGTGTCTTATTTCTTTCTTGCGAGGGAGAGATTAGAGTGTGAGTAAATCCTTGCGAGGTGAGAGTCACAAAACCAGACTGTAGTGAGTTCGAGTTCCTTGCGAGGGAGAATAGTTTATTCACGTCATATCCTAGTTTTAGTTTAGGGGTCTTGCGAGATTTTCACAACTAATCCATATCTTTTTCTATTTTTCGTTCAATATTATACAAAAAACCAAAAATAAACAGTTAATTCCGCTACATACTTGATAATATAAACCGAACAGTCCACAAGGCTGTTCAGATCCGTAATTCCGAGTAGATTTTACATTAAATTGGTATCAACCGTTCAACCCTTGGTTTGCGTGTTGGTTAGACCGACACCAACCCGTCTCCATTGCTTCTGCATGTTATCATATTCACGATACTTGAGCCCATTTTGAAACCTTCAGAAATGTGAGTTACATTTCTGCTAATCAAGACTTCATTTTCATTTTCTTCAAGTGCTCCTCCATCATTCTCCCGTTCTTTTTGAGAATTTGACCTCAAATTTTCGTCATCTAAGTATGGTGACAAATCTCCATCATTGAATGTCGCACTTACACCTCTATACTCGCTTGACAATTCTAACTCGTAGGCATTAGTCCCATAGCTCTCAAGTATCTTGAATGGTCCATCGGCTCTCGGTATCAACTTATTCTTCCATTTGGATGGAAAACGTTCCTTCCTCAAGTGTCACCATACTAAGTCTCCAACTTTGAAAAAATGTTGTTTTCGATGTTTATTTGCTTTCTCTTTGTATCTAGCATTGGCTTCCTCCATTTGTGCCTTAACTTGTTCACAAACTCGAAAAAATGCAGCTTGTCTTTCCTTTGTTTCGAAACTCATCACATCCTTCTTTGGTATAGGAACCAAATAAATAGGAAGATACGGATTCACCCCACAAACAATCTCGAATGGTGATCTTCCAGTAGTCATTGACGGCGTGCGATTATTTGCAAACTCAGCATGAGCTAACATAACATCCTAATCTTTTGTACTCTTGCTAACCAAACCTCGTAACAAGCTTCCCAAGGTTCTATTAGTCACCTCGGTTTGTCCATCTGTTTGTGGATGATGAGATGTACTGAATAATAACTTCCTTCCAACCAATCTCCATAATGTCTTCCAAAAGTAGCTTAAGAAATTAACATCTCGATCCGACACAGTAGTAAGTGGAATACCATTTAATCGAACAATCGCTTTGTAATAAAGTTCAGCAACATTGGTAGCATCATCGGTTTTATGACATACGTTGAAATGCGCCATCTTTGAAAATCGATCCACAACAACCATAATCAAATCCTTTTCTCTTTGAGTTCTAGGTAAACCAAGTATAAAGTCCATACTTACCTTATTCCACGGTTGTGTTGGTACGGGCAGGGGCGTATAAAGTCCCTTAGTGAAGGTACTCTTTACCTTTTGGCACACCACACACTTAGCCACGATCTCTTGCACATCTTTGCTCATCTTTGGCCAATAAAAATGCTCACTCACAATATCATTAGTCTTGTTTACTCCAAAGTGTCAAGCTATTGCACCACCATGAGCTTCACGAACCAAAAGCTCCCGAATCGAACCATTAGGAATACATAGTCGATTGCCTTTGAATAGATAACCGTCTTAAATAGTATATAACCCCGTTGGCTTAATAATCTCCTTTGCAAACTCTGGATCAGCTTTGTACAGTTCCTTGATATTTTCAAATCCAAGCATTCTCGCATCTAACTCGATCAATAAAGTATGTCTTCGAGATAACGCATCAACAACAACATTAGAAGCTCCCGTCTTATACCTTGACGAGAAAGTAAAAGATTGTAGAAACTCAACCCATTGGCATGTTTTGGATTCAACTTTTATTGCCCATGAATATGCTTCGATGCTTCATGATCCGAATGTAATATAAACGGTTTAGGTCGCAAATAATGACCCCAATGATCCAATGCTGTCACAATTGCATAGAACGCCTTATCTTAAGTTGAGTAATTTAATCGAGCACCACCCAACTTCTCACTAAAGTATGCTACTGGCCGTTTATCTTGCACCAAAACAGCTCGAATCCCAACTCCATTTGCATCACACTCAACTTCGAACAATTTATCGAAATTAGGAAATGTTAAAATAGGTGCGGAGCTTAGTTTAGATTTTACCTCTTCAAATGCTTTCTCTGCACTAGAAGTCCATACAAATTCACCTTTCTTCGTCAACTTGGTTTAGGTGCCATGATTTTACTGAAATTTTAAATAAATCTTCGATAAAATGGCGCCAAACCATGGAAACTACGAACCTCAGTTGTTGATTTAGGAACAGGGCATGCTTTGATTGCCTCCACCTTGGACGGATCCATGCTCACACCATTTTCAGCCAAAATATAACCTAGGAAATTTGTTTCTTAACAAGTTAATCTTGGGAAGTGAAGATTCCAGGAGATGTCGATTACAGCAAGGGTACCGGTAACGTTACAAGCACACTTCAAGCTCAAGTAGATGAGATGAGGGAAGCTGTGGTCGAATTAAAATACTTGATAAAGAACCTTCCAGTTAGACGAGGTAGAGAACGAAGTCCAAGTCGTAGTAGGTCTCGTGGATCAAATTCTGATGATGCGATTTCCAAGCCTACAAAGGAGAACAAGATCGCTACTGATGTGTGTCGTTTCGCCTTAAAGTTTGAGAAGCATGATAAAGCAAGGAAATCCCATGCCTATTCAAGAGGAGCAAATTTAGGTTCGATTTCTTATTCGGAGCCAGAATCTAACAAGCCTGAGTAAGTTCAAATAAAAGATGTGAAAGACAAGGGCAAGAGCATAGCCGTGGAGCCTACTAAAGGAAGTTCTATGAGGCGATGTTTCAAGTGTCAAGGATATGGACACATAGCTAATGAGTGTCCTAAAAAACGAGCTCTAACCACACAAGAGCTTTGCAAGATGATCCCTAATTTTGTCACACCATAAAACGAGAGTCCACGTCACGAGAAAGATGACAAGGAAGAAAGAATGATCTATGATGTTGAACCGTTGAGTGATGTTGATCAACAAGAAGAAGTGGTTCGCAATTTACATCTCCAAACTATTCCGATCAAGGAAGAAGAGATTGAGTTTATTGCTATTCATGAGGAAGAAGAAGAGCATGTCGAAAACAAGCTTCAAGAAGAGCAATTTGAGTCATTCAAAGACGTTCACGCAAAAGAAGCAAAAAACCATGCACAAAACAGTACAGGTGACTGTTAGATTGTAGAGATTCCTTATCTTGCCCAAACAAACAGGTGAGAAGACTGTCCGATTAAGAGTGATGAATCAAAAAGGGAAGACGAGATTGAAACAAATATTGTTGAACCATTAAATGAAGTTGGTAACAAAGATGTTCCAAATATGTCCAATGGCAAGTCCGACAATCCTAATTTCTTACCAATCTTAGGTAAGGAGGTACTACAAGATAATACTTGTTCGGATTTTTAATTCAAAGAACCGTATAAGTCGCCACATGATATATCCATTGACAAGAAACTATATGGTGGGAACTATCAGTATTACTTCGTGAGTTCGAGTCATATGGAAGCTCAACATGATCTGATTATTCCAAACAAATCTCGTTTTGACTTTGCAACACTTGTGCAAGGAGGGAGGTGGGGTTGAAGGCACAAGAAAGGATGGTTCGAAGGGTATTGTTTTAAGAACAAAGGGAATGGTCCTAAAAGCTACACGAGAATTGTTACATTGAAGGATTTCACAAAAATTCTATATGGAATCATAACTAAGATCATTGTTAGGTTTAGTTGGTTCATTTTTTACCTCGGTGGCATCAAACATCTTCAAAATTTGAGGGCAAATTCTCAAAAAGAAAGGGAGAATGATGCAGGAGCAATGGATAGTAACGAAGTAATAGAATGGAATCTGTTGAAATGAAGATTATTGGACACTCGTCGGAACTGTTCAAAATACTCCAATATTATTCAGACAAGTTCACGTGTTTACTTGGCATCCAAGGTAGTGATGTCGAGACTTCTTGCTTAAGGAGCATTATCCTAGTATGTTTAGAATTTAGGAATAAGTACTATAAAGGTTTAAATTTGAGTAGTAGTAACACTTTCCTAAAATCTTTAGGAAAGCTTTCCTAATTCTAGTTCTTTCCTAATCCTACCAAGGTTGTAATAAGGCAATTTGCCATATTAAGGGTCGGTTTTCTTATCAGTTTAGGCGTGTGATTTAGGGAAGCTTAGGGAATTTAAGGTCAGTCTATTTAGTATAAATAGAGGTCTTATGTATTTAGTTTTTAGATACATCGAGTTTGAGAATCAATACAAGTTTTCTTGTTGCTTACTGCTTGCGAGTTTTAAGTGTCTTGTTTCTTTCTTGCGAGGGAGAGATTAGCGTGTGAGTCAATCCTTGCGAGGTGAGAGTCACAAAACCAGTCGTGTGTGAGTTCGAGTTCCTTGCGAGGGAGAATAGTTTATTCACGTCATATCCTAGTTTTAGTTGAGGGGTCTTGCGATATTTTCACAACTAATCCATATCTTTTATATTTTTCGTTCAATATTATACAAAAAACCAAAAATAAACAGTCAAATTCCGCTACATACTTGATAATATAAATCGAACAGTTCACAAGACCGTTCAGATCCATAATTCCGAGTAGATTTTACATCACTTTGCATTTCATATCTTCTCATTTTCATCGTTTTCCTTTAAGATGCTCAATCAAAATATTAGATCTCTCCTTTATCTCTCATGCGATGAATGCATGCAAGATTACACTAAATGCATGTATATTACAAATGGTGGTTTGAGATAGGACTCCACCAAACTAAGTTGAAATGACAAATTCCATTATCCATGGAGCCCAATGCTCTTAAACGTTGTTCAAAAGCTTGTGAATGGTCCTCAAGTAAGCATGAGTAAGTTTTGAACCATTTCATGATAGAGTAGGGCCAATCCATGAGGAACCCCCTTTTGAACTCCTTCCCCTTCTCCTTTAGTTTGTCATGATGGCCTTCCCGGCTCTTGCAACTAGCAAACTTGAGATTCTTGTCATAAGGGGGTTTTCCGGTTGCTCCTATTTCTTCAAAAGTTGATGACGAAAATACTTGGACTAATCAATCCTTCAAGGATAGAAGGTGAGCTTTCATGGCATTGATGATGGGGTAGCTCGGGAGTTGGGATTGTGGGTGCCAAGTTTTCATAAGTAGGCTCCCTTTTAGATTTGTCTTCGAGCCTCTCCACCAAGTGATTCTTGTATGACGATTTGACTTTCATGAGAAGGTCCATAATGTCATCTCCAACTATCATGGGCTCCATGGTGGGTGTGATAAGGTTCTCATGTTCAATAAGGAAGAGCTATTCTTCCTCTTCATTGAAGTAATCTTCAAACTTCTCAAGGATGGGTTCCTCAAGAAAGTTAATCCCATAACTCCATTCATCATTTGAGTCCATCTTTCACTCATCATCTTCTTCCATATATGCGTCATCATTGGTTTCTTCATATGAATCATAAATAGGGGCATCACTTCTCCTCAATAACTCTTCCTCCACCATCTCAATATTCACATCAAATGTCACACCCTCATACTCACAAAGGCTAAGAGTATTTGTCTTACTCAACCTCATATCTTCTTCATCAAATACCACACTTTCATAATCACAAGAGCTCAAGGAGATTGGCTCTTCTAACTTCACATCTTCCACATAGAAGGTCATTCCTTCATATTAACATTCGTGAAGAATGCTTAAGAATTCATGAACAATGCTTAACAATGCTTTGAATAACATTTTTTATATTTTGGCTTTCTTCTATCATTTGTGTGAAGAAATTTTGTTCGTCTCCCATCATTTGGAGCACCATATTTTGAATGTCAAAGTCATCCGCATCTTATTGTTGTGTGTGGGTGTGGAAGTGGTTATATTGTGGCATTTGACATTGGTTGTAATATGGGTCTTGGGTGGGTGGTTGTTATGGATATTGGATGTGGGGATTTTGGTGAGAAAAATTGGGGTAGTAGTTGGGAATTTCATTATATGAGTTGTAAGGTAGGTTTGTGTTGACTTGCTCCTCAAACTCCCCATACTCAAAAAATCCACCACATACTCCATGTGTCAAATCTTGGGCCATCATCATAGCTAAGACAAGGAAATAACTACAAGCAAGAAAACTACACAAAAACGCCTAGAACGACCTTGAGGAACAAGTTCTTCAAGGTTAAAGCACAATTAAAATAGACAAACAAGCAAGAACCTAATCACATAATTAACACCGTCCCTGGCAACGGCGCTATTTTGATGGTGAGCGAGTCATTGTTCACTCAATCAAACACATTTATAATCTCAACAAACAACTAGATAGTGGTTAAGTCTAGGTCGATCCACGGTATTGTGTGCTTTGGGTACTAAGTCTATCTATCTTAATTTATCCTAGTGTCACAATTGGTTTGGGTTTGAAGTTGTGTTCTAAGCTACAACAAGGAAATGTAAACAGTTGAGAAACAAGACAAGTAAATAGAAACAAGGGTGTAAATAAATGATAAACAATACTAGGGAATTATGGGATCATAGGGGAATCATGGTGAGATAGCATAAGTGAATCATAAAGATGCAAGCAATTATTATTGTAGGAATCAAGTTAGTGTATATCTTAGAATTCCTAGGAAAACATAGGTCTCGGAGACGAGTCAGACAAGACTTTATAACACCTACAAGTCGACTTGGTTTTCCTTATTCCTGGTTAGATGACATAAATGAGTCCTAGGAAGGTTTGGGTCCCGGAGCCGAGTCGGTCAAGACTTTACAACACCGATAATCGGCTTAATTCTTCCTAATCAACTATATGCATGGTCTAACAAGCCTTGAGTTGGTTTATGTCTTACAAGTCTTGTTGAAAGGATAAGAGAAACATGATAGGTTGACAATCAAGCATTTCATCAAACATGACATGTGCATAAGTCGAAAGTACAATAAGCAAGCATTCATATGAACTCATTAAGCATAGATTTATCCCATAATTGCTCCCCTAATCCCCCACTAATCCCTAGTTAGGAAACTACTCACTCATTATCATGGAAGACATGTTAACAATGGTGTCAATCATCTTAACAAGTATAAACATGATGGAAGAGTGAAACAATAAGCATAAATTAAGTAAAGAGTGAAGATATTATACCAATCTTAAGATGAACAAATGGAAAAGAAGGAATAATAGAAGAAAACTTGATTGATTGATGAAGAGTTGTCATGATGTAGAATCAGATCGTTAGAATGTAACGTAGTTTAAATTGCAGCGGAATTATTGATTAGTTTGAGTATATCGTGTATAAGATCAGAAAACAAGGAATTATTGTTGGCAATTGCGTGAATTTGGAACAAAGAACAAGATAGATTAGCGAATCTTGATCTAACCTCACAAGGTTATAGCTCGATTTGCTATAACTCAGCCTCGCAAGGAAGAGTCCCAATCTAATCTCGCAAGATTGACACAAGTTCTTCAAGGTTAAAGCACAATTAAAATAGACAAACAAGCAAGAACCTAATCACATAATTAACACCGTCCCTGGCAACGGCGCTATTTTGATGGTGAGCGAGTCGTTGTTCACTCAATCAAACACATTTATAATCTCAACAAACAACTAGATAGTGGTTAAGTCTAGGTCGATCCACGGTATTGTGTGCTTTGGGTACTAAGTCTATCTATCTTAATTTATCCTAGTGTCACAATTGGTTTGGGTTTGAAGTTGTGTTCTAAGCTACAACAAGGAAATGTAAACAGTTGAGAAACAAGACAAGTAAATAGAAACAAGGGTGTAAACAAATGATAAACAATACTAGGGAATTATGGGATCATAGGGGAATCATGGTGAGATAGCATAAGTGAATCATAAAGATGCAAGCAATTATTATTGTAGGAATCAAGTTAGTGTATATCTTAGAATTCCTAGGAAAACATAGGTCTCGGAGACGAGTCAGACAAGACTTTATAACACCTACAAGTCGACTTGGTTTTCCTTATTCATGGTTAGATGACATAAATGAGTCCTAGGAAGGTTTGGGTCCCGGAGCCGAGTCGGTCAAGACTTTACAACACCGATAATCGGCTTAATTCTTCCTAATCAACTATATGCATGGTCTAACAAGCCTTGAGTTGGTTTATGTCTTACAAGTCTTGTTGAAAGGATAAGAGAAACATGATAGGTTGTCAATCAAGCATTTCATCAAACATGACATGTGCATAAGTCGAAAGTACAATAAGCAAGCATTCATATGAACTCATTAAGCATAGATTTATCCCATAATTGCTCCCCTAATCCCCCACTAATCCCTAGTTAGGAAACTACTCACTCATTATCATGGAAGACATGTTAACAATGGTGTCAATCATCTTAACAAGTATAAACATGATGGAAGAGTGAAACAATAAGCAATAATTAAGTAAAGAGTGAAGATATTATACCAATCTTAAGATGAACAAATGGAAAAGAAGGAATAATAGAAGAAAACTTGATTGATTGATGAAGAGTTGTCATGATGTAGAATCAGATCGTTAGAATGTAACGTAGTTTAAATTGCAGCGGAATTATTGATTAGTTTGAGTATATCGTGTATAAGATCAGAAAACAAGGAATTATTGTTGGCAATTGCGTGAATTTGGAACAAAGAACAAGATAGATTAGCGAATCTTGTTCTAACCTCGCAAGGTTATAGCTCGATTTGCTATAACTCAGCCTCGCAAGGAAGAGTCCTAATCTAATCTCGCAAGATTGACACAAGTTTTACGAACTGTAAACTTTATTGTATTTCTGAAATAATCTGAAAAATAAGGCCACAATCGGTCCTTATTTATAGTCCTACTCGATGTCACAATCTGACTCGAGATCTAATTCCTCAACTTATCTTCCAAGCTATTTTTCCTAAACTAACTAGGAAACTTATTACATAATTATTAACTAATAAAAATCAGATTTGTGGAAGCTAAATAAAACTAGGATTAGGAAATATAGAGTTTCCCAATTTTATTTGGATTAGGAAATATAGAGTTTCCTAATTTTATTTGGATTAGGAAATATAGAGTTTCCTAATTTTATTTGAAAACAGTAAAATAAACTAATAGCTAATCCAACCCAATTTAGGAAACCGTGTCTCCTAACATGGCTGGAATTTCGTGCTCCTACACGGCTTAGGGAAGCGTGTTTCCAGCTCCGCCATCATCATTGATATCTCATTTCAACATCGTCACATAACTCGACCCCATTTTGAAACCTTCTGTAATTTGAGTTACATTTCGACTAATGAGCACTTCATTTTCGCTATCTTCCAATGCTCCCGCATCATTCTCTCCTTCTTTTTGAGAATTTGACCTCAAATTTTCGTCATCAAGATACGGTGATAGATCTCCCACATTGAAAGTTGCACTCACTCCTCCATACTCACTTGGCAAATCCAGCTTGTAAGCACTCGAACCATAACATTCTAGGACTTTGAACGGACCATCAACTCTTGGCATTAGTTTATTCTTGCGCTTAGACGGAAATCGTTCTTTCCTTAAGTGCAGCCACACAAGATCTCCTACCTTGAACACAGGCTGTTTTCTATGCTTGTTAGCTTTCTCCTTGTATTTTGCATTTGCCTTCTCTATTTGAGCTCTCACCTGTTCACAAGTACGAAGAAATGTCGCTTGTCTATCTTTTGCTTCGAAACTCATGAGATCTTTCTTTGGGATTGGAACCAAGTCAATAGGTAGAAATGGATTGACTCCGTACACAATTTCGAATGGAGCTCTTCCAGTAGTAACAGATGGAGTTCGATTGTAAGCAAACTCGGCATGTGCGAGTTTAACATCCCAATCCTTTGTGCTCTTGCTAACCAACCCTCTCAATAAACTTCCAAGAGTGCGATTAGTTACTTCCGTCTGACCATCTGTTTGTGGATGGTGAGAAGTACAAAATAGTAACTTAGTTCCCATCAAACGCCATAACGTTTTCCAGAAATAACTAAGAAACTTTACATCTCGATCCGATACAATGGTAAGTGGAATTCCATGTAAACGAACCACTTCTTTGTAATATAGATCAGCAACATTAGTAGCATCATCGGTTTTATGACAAGGAATGAAATGAGCCATCTTCGAAAACCGATCAACAACCACCATTATAGAGTCTTTACCACGCTGAGTTCTAGGCAATCCGAGTATAAAATCCATACTAACCTCGCTCCAAGGCTGTTTCGGAACTGGTAATGGTGTGTACAGCCCTTTAGTAAATGAACTCTTCGCCTTTTGACACACGACACACTTAGCCACGATTTCTTGAACATCCTTAATCATCTTTGGCCAATAAAAATGTTCACTAACAATGTCGTAAGTTTTATTAGAACCAAAGTGACCAGCTATTGCTCCTCCATGAGCTTCGCGAATAAGTAATTCCTGAATCGAACTTTGTGGAATGCAAAGTCGATTTCCCTTGAATAAAAATCCATCTTGCAATATATAAGTTCCAGTAGGCTCAATCAACTCTTTAGCAAAAGACGGATCAGTCTTGTACAACTCCTTAATATGCTCGAAACCTAACAATCTTGCATCGAGCTCAACCAACAAACAATGCCTCCTGGAAAGTGCATCAGCTACAACATTTGAACTTCCCGTCTTATACTTTGATGAGAAAGTAAAAGATTGCAGAAACTCGACCCATTTAGCGTGCCTTATATTCAACTTTTGCTGCCCATGTATATGCTTTAGAGCCTCGTGATCAGAATGTAACACAAACGGCTTTGGTCGCAAATAGTGACTCCAATGGTCAAATGCTCTCACAATGGCATATAATTCTTTATCGTAAGTTGAGTAGTTCAGCCTTGCGCCACCTAGCGTCTCGCTGAAATACGAAATAGGCCGCTTCTCTTGCACCAATACGGCACCAATTACAACACCACTCGCATCACATTCGACCTCAAACAACTTGTCGAAATTAGGAAGTGCTAAAACAGGCCCGGAACACAACTTACCCTTCACTTCTTCAAACGCCTTTTGGGCACTAGTAGTCCACACGAAAACCCCTTTCTTGGTCAGCTGTGTAATTGGAGCCATGATCGAACTAAATCCTTGAATGAATCGTCTATAGAATGATGCTAACCCATGGAAACTCCGCACCTCCGTAGTCGATTTAGGAACCGGCCAGGCCTGAATTGCTTCGACTTTAGATGGGTCCATACTCACGCCATCTTTGCCCATAATGTAACCAAGAAACACTACACTTGGCACCATAAACGTGCACTTCTCAAGCTTTCCAAATAGCTTCTGTTTTTGCATAACTTCGAACACTAATCTTAAATGCTGTTTGTGCTCTTCTTCATTCTTGCTATAAATCAGAATATCATTGAGATATACAACCACAAACTTGTTAAGGAAAGGCCTTAACACTTCATTTATAAACCTCATAAACGAGCTAGGAGCGTTACATAGACCAAATGGCATCACGAGCCATTCATATAACCCCTGTTTCGTTTTAAAAGCGGTCTTCCACTCATCTCCCTCTCGAATTCTCATCTGATGATAACCACTCCGTAAATCAAGTTTAGAGAAAACACACGAACCAGAAAGTTCGTCTAACATATCATCAAGCCTTGGCATAGGAAAGCGGTATTTGATTGTAATGTTGTTCACCGCTCTACTGTCAATACACATTCGCCAAGTCCCCTCCTTTTTCGTCACTAATAACGCTGGTACTGCACATGGACTCAAGCTCTCTTATACATACCCTCGATCAATTAATTCCTGTACTTGCCTCTGTAATTCTTTAGCTTCCTCGGGATTACACCGATAAGCTGGTTTATTAGGCAATGCAGCTCCGGGAATTAAGTCAATGCGATGTTCAATTCCCCGTAAGGGAGGTAACCCATATGGTAACTCCTCGGGAAACACATCCATGAACTCATCAAGTAACCCCTGCACTCCTCGGCGGTTACTCTCACCAACGGACTCCAAGTCTCGGACAACCAGCACATAAGCTCATTTTCCTTGAGCAAGGACCTCCTCTACTTCACTTGCTTCTAAAAACAAACTCTCCTTTGCAACAGGCTTCTTATGTTTACTTGGTGACAACGGTTTAAGATGATATTTAGCTTTTCCTTTAGTCACGACATAAACATTGCTCCTCCCGTCATGTTCTAACTTTCGATCATATTGCCACGGCTTACCCAGTAAAATATGGCAAGCATTCATCGGGATTACATCACACAACACCTTATCTTCATACGGTCCCAATGGTAACGATACTAGGGCCTTTTTCTTAACTAATATCCCATTATTCCTGTCAAGCCAATGTAATTTGTATGGTTTAGGGTGGTTTTTAGTTGGCAACTTCAGATTATCAACTAAGTCTCTAGATATGACATTGGTACAAGAACCGCTATCGACAATAAGAGTGCAAATCTGATTGTTTACCTTAAAACGAGAATGAAATAATCGTTCCCTTTGCTCCTCTTCAACGTGAGCAGCCTCGGTGTGGAGGCTTCGAAGCACCAACACCTTCTTCTCCTCGTCGTTGTAGGGTTCAACAACGTGTATCACCTCATCGCCACTCTCTTCCTCTTGCAAATCAGATTTGGATTCAGGTTCTGGAAGCACAAAGTTCGGAACTAAATCAACCAATTCTTGAATCGTTAGAGCTCGCTTTTGCGGACATTCATTGGCAATGTGCCCATATCCTTGGCACTTGAAACATCGTCGCAATCTCGCATCCTTTGTTTCAACCATTGTACCCTTGCCCTTATCTTTTGGATCCTCCTTTCGTACATCCTTGCTACTGGTCGTAGTAGCTGCTGGTTTCGAGTAAGTGCTCGAATTCCTCGAATAATCACGAGCATAAGATTTCTTGCCTTTATCTTGCTTCTCGAATTTAAGAGCTAGCCTGCAAACATCGTTAAATCCATCATAATTCTGGATTTCCACCCGTTGTGCTAGGCTCGAATTGAGGCCACGAATAAAACGCGCCGTTCTCAATTCTTCCTTCTCTTCCAAATCGCAAACAATGCTCAATTTCTCGAATTCTTTCACATAATCAGCAACACTCAAGCTTTCCTGCGTTAAAGAAGTTAGCTTTAAGTAATTATCTTGCTCGTAGTCTCTAGGAAGAAACCTCTTCATAAGATGCTTCTTTAACTTTTCCCAAGTTTCAATCTTAGGTTTTCTGTCTTTCTTGCGTTGCATCTTCAGATTTTCGTACCATAAAGACGCGTACTTGGTTAATTTTAATGTAGCAACCTTAAATTGCTTATGCTCATCGTAGTCTTTGTATTCGAAAATCCTCTCTGCTTGACGAATCCAATCCAGAAACTTTTCAACATCTAGATCTCCATTAAACTCGGGTATGTCGAGTTTAAGGCCTCTATCATCATTGTTCTGGTCTTTCTTTTTCGTCTTTGGCTGCTCGTCTTCTTCAGATTCGGATGGACTGTCCGAATCCCTTTGCTTCTTTCTCTCTTTGTTCTTTTACATAGTTGCTATCTCCTTTAAAACATAAGACATCTGAGCCATCGCCGTCTTTAACTCGTTATGACCATCTTCCCATGTTTTTGGAGTACCATCTTTGTCGTTAACCATAATTAACAACTTCCCAAGACAGATTTATTAAAGAATAAATCTGAACCTTGCTCTGGTAACCAATTTGATGTAGAATCAGATCGTTAGAATGTAACGTAGTTTAAATTGCAGCGGAATTATTGATTAGTTTGAGTATATCGTGTATAAGATCAGAAAACAAGGAATTATTGTTGGCAATTGCGTGAATTCGGAACAAAGAACAGGATAGATTAGCGAATCTTGTTCTAACCTCGCAAGGTTATAGCTCGATTTGCTATAACTCAGCCTCGCAAGGAAGAGTCCTAATCTAATCTCGCAAGATTGACACAAGTTTTACGAACTGTAAACTTTATTGTATTTCTGAAATAATCTGAAAAATAAGGCCACAATCGGTCCTTATTTATAGTCCTACTCGATGTCACAATCTGACTCGAGATCTAATTCCACAACTTATCTTCCAAGCTATTTTTCCTAAACTAACTCGGAAACTTATTACATAATTATTAACTAATAAAAATCAGATTTGTGGAAGCTAAATAAAACTAGGATTAGGAAATATAGAGTTTCCCAATTTTATTTGGATTAGGAAATATAGAGTTTCCTAATTTTATTTGGATTAGGAAATATAGAGTTTCCTAATTTTATTTGAAAACAGTAAAATAAACTAATAGCTAATCCAACCCAATTTAGGAAACCGTGTCTCCTAACATGGCTGGAATTTCATGCTCCTACACGGCTTAGGGAAGCGTGTTTCCAGCTCCGCCATCTTCATTGCTCTCCCATTTCAACATCGTCACATAACTCGACCCCATTTTGAAGCCTTCTGTAATTTGAGTTACATTTCGACTAATGAGCACTTCATTTTCGCTATCTTCCAATGCTCCCGCATCATTAACGATTATTTCATTCTCGTTGTAAGGTAAACAATCAGATTTGGATTCAGGTTCTGGAAGCACAAAGTTCGGAACTAAATCAACCAATTCTTGAATCGTTAGAGCTCGCTTTTGCGGACATTCATTGGCAATTTGCCCATATCCTTGGCACTTAAAACATCGTTGCAATCTCGCATCCTTGGTTTCAACCATTGTACCCTTGCCCTTATCTTTTGGATCCTCCTTTCGTACATCCTTGCTACTGGTCGTAGTAGCTGCTGGTTTCGAGTAAGTGCTCGAATTCCTCGAATAATCACTAGCATAAGATTTCTTGCCTTTATCTTGCTTCTCGAATTTAAGAGCTAGCCTGCAAACATCATTAAATCCATTATAATTCTGGATTTCCACCCGTTGTGCTTGGCTCGAATTGAGGCCACGAATAAAACGCGCCGTTCTCAATTCTTCCTTCTCTTCCAAATCGCAAACAATGCTCAATTTCTCGAATTCTTTCACATAATCAGCAACACTCAAGCTTTCCTGCGTTAAAGAAGTTAGCTTTAAGTAATTATCTTGCTCGTAGTCTCTAGGAAGAAACCTCTTCATAAGATGCTTCTTTAACTTTTCCCAAGTTTCAATCTTAGGTTTTCTGTCTTTCTTGCGTTGCTTCTTCAGATTTTCGTACCATATAGACGCGTACTTGGTTAATTTTAATGTAGCAACCTTAAATTGCTTATGCTCATCGTAGTCTTTGTATTCGAAAATCCTCTCGCTGATTTAATCCAATCCGTAAAACTTTTCAAAGATCTAGATCTCCATTAAACTCGGGTATGTCGAGTTTAAGGCCTCTATCATCATTGTTCTGGTCTTTCTTTTTCGTCTTTGGCTGCTCGTCTTCTTCAGATTCGGATGGACTGTCCGAATCCCTTTGCTTCTTTCTCTCTTTGTTCTTTAACATAGTTGCTATCTCCTTTAAAACATAAGACATCTGGCCATCCTCGTCTTTAACTCGTTATGACCATCTTCCCATGTTTTCGGAGTACCATCTTTGTCGTTAACCATAATTAACAACTTCCCAAGACAGATCTATTAAAGAATAAATTTGAACCTTGCTCTGATACCAATTTAATGTAGAATCAGATCGTTAGAATGTAACGTAGTTTAAATTGCAGCGGAATTATTGATTAGTTTGAGTATATCGTGTATAAGATCAGAAAACAAGGAATTATTGTTGGCAATTGCGTGAATTTGGAACAAAGAACAGGATAGATGAGCGAATCTTGTTCTAACCTCGCAAGGTTATTGCTCGATTTGCTATAATTCAGCCTCGCAAGGAAGAGTCCTAATCTAATCTCGCAAGATTGACACAAGTTTTACGAACTGTAAACTTTATTGTATTTAAAATAATCAAAAAATAAGGCCACAATCGGTCCTTATTTATAGTCCTACTCGATGTCACAATCTGACTCGAGATCTAATTCCTCAACTTATCTTCCAAGCTATTTTTCCTAAACTAACTAGGAAACTTATTACATAATTATTAACTAATAAAAATCAGATTTGTGGAAGCTAAATAAAACTAGGATTAGGAAATATAGAGTTTCCCAATTTTATTTGGATTAGGAAATATAGAGTTTCCTAATTTTATTTGGATTAGGAAATATAGAGTTTCCTAATTTTATTTGAAAACAGTAAAATAAACTAATAGCTAATCCAACCCAATTTAGGAAACCGTGTCTCCTAACATGGCTGGAATTTCGTGCTCCTACACGGCTTAGGGAAGCGTGTTTCCAGCTCCGCCATCTTCATTGCTCTCCCATTTCAACATCGTCACATAACTCGACCCCATTTTGAAACCTTCTGTAATTTGAGTTACATTTCGACTAATGAGCACTTCATTTTCGCTATCTTCCAATGCTCCCGCATCATTAACGATTATTTCATTCTCGTTGTAAGGTAAACAATCAGATTTGGATTCAGGTTCTGGAAGCACAAAGTTCGGACTAAATCAACCAATTCTTGAATCGTTAGAGCTCGCTTTTGCGGAAATTCATTGGCAATTTGCCCATATCCTTGGCACTTGAAACATCGTCGCAATCTCGCATCCTTTGTTCCAACCATTGTACCCTTGCCCTTATCTTTTGGATCCTCCTTTCGTACATCCTTGCTACTGGTCGTAGTAGCTGCTGGTTTCGAGTAAGTGCTCGAATTCCTCGAATAATCACGAGCATAAGATTTCTTGCCTTTATCTTGCTTCTCGAATTTAAGAGCTAGCCTGCAAACATCATTAAATCCATCATAATTCTGGATTTCCACCCGTTGTGCTAGGCTCGAATTGAGGCCACGAATAAAACGCGCCGTTCTCAATTCTTCCTTCTCTTCCAAATCGCAAACAATGCTCAATTTCTCGAATTCTTTCACATAATCAGCAACACTCAAGCTTTCCTGCGTTAAAGAAGTTAGCTTTAAGTAATTATCTTGCTCGTAGTCTCTAGGAAGAAACCTCTTCATAAGATGCTTCTTTAACTTTTCCCAAGTTTCAATCTTAGGTTTTCTGTCTTTCTTGCGTTGCTTCTTCAGATTTTCGTACCATAAAGACGCGTACTTGGTTAATTTTAATGTAGCAACCTTAAATTGCTTATGCTCATCGTAGTCTTTGTATTCGAAAATCCTCTCTCGCTGATTTAATCCAATCCAGAAAACTTTTCAAAGATCTAGATCTCCATTAAACTCGGGTATGTCGAGTTTAAGGCCTCTATCATCATTGTTCTGGTCTTTCTTTTTCGTCTTTGGTTGCTCGTCTTCTTCAGATTCGGATGGACTGTCCGAATCCCTTTGCTTCTTTCTCTCTTTGTTCTTTAACATAGTTGCTATCTCCTTTAAAACATAAGACATCTGGCCATCCTCGTCTTTAACTCGTTATGACCATCTTCCCATGTTTTCGGAGTACCATCTTTGTCGTTAACCATAATTAACAACTTCCCAAGACAGATCTATTAAAGAATAAATTTGAACCTTGCTCTGATACCAATTTAATGTAGAATCGGATCGTTAGAATGTAACGTAGTTTAAATTGCAAATGGAATTATTGATTAGTTTGAGTATATCGTGTATAAGATCAGAAAACAAGGAATTATTGTTGGCAATTGCGTGAATTTGGAACAAAGAACAGGATAGATGAGCGAATCTTGTTCTAACCTCGCAAGGTTATTGCTCGATTTGCTATAATTCAGCCTCGCAAGGAAGAGTCCTAATCTAATCTCGCAAGATTGACACAAGTTTTACGAACTGTAAACTTTATTGTATTTCTGAAATAATCTGAAAAATAAGGCCACAATCGGTCCTTATTTATAGTCCTACTCGATGTCACAATCTGACTCGAGATCTAATTCCTCAACTTATCTTCCAAGCTATTTTTCCTAAACTAACTAGGAAACTTATTACATAATTATTAACTAATAAAAATCAGATTTGTGGAAGCTAAATAAAACTAGGATTAGGAAATATAGAGTTTCCCAATTTTATTTGGATTAGGAAATATAGAGTTTCCTAATTTTATTTGGATTAGGAAATATAGAGTTTCCTAATTTTATTTGAAAACAGTAAAATAAACTAATAGCTAATCCAACCCAATTTAGGAAACCGTGTCTCCTAACATGGCTGGAATTTCGTGCTCCTACACGGCTTAGGGAAGCGTGTTTCCAGCTCCGCCATCTTCATTGCTCTCCCATTTCAACGTCGTCACATAACTCGACCCCATTTTGAAACCTTCTGTAATTTGAGTTACATTTCGACTAATGAGCACTTCATTTTCGCTATCTTCCAATGCTCCCGCATCATTAACGATTATTTCATTCTCGTTGTAAGGTAAACAATCAGATTTGGATTCAGGTTCTGGAAGCACAAAGTTCGGAACTAAATCAACCAATTCTTGAATCGTTAGAGCTCGCTTTTGCGGAAATTCATTGGCAATTTGCCCATATCCTTGGCACTTGAAACATCGTCGCAATCTCGCATCCTTTGTTCCAACCATTGTACCCTTGCCCTTATCTTTTGGATCCTCCTTTCGTACATCCTTGCTACTGGTCGTAGTAGCTGCTGGTTTCGAGTAAGTGCTCGAATTCCTCGAATAATCACGAGCATAAGATTTCTTGCCTTTATCTTGCTTCTCGAATTTAAGAGCTAGCCTGCAAACATCATTAAATCCATCATAATTCTGGATTTCCACCCGTTGTGCTAGGCTCGAATTGAGGCCACGAATAAAACGCGCCGTTCTCAATTCTTCCTTCTCTTCCAAATCGCAAACAATGCTCAATTTCTCGAATTCTTTCACATAATCAGCAACACTCAAGCTTTCCTGCGTTAAAGAAGTTAGCTTTAAGTAATTATCTTGCTCGTAGTCTCTAGGAAGAAACCTCTTCATAAGATGCTTCTTTAACTTTTCCCAAGTTTCAATCTTAGGTTTTCTGTCTTTCTTGCGTTGCTTCTTCAGATTTTCGTACCATAAAGACGCGTACTTGGTTAATTTTAATGTAGCAACCTTAAATTGCTTATGCTCATCGTAGTCTTTGTATTCGAAAATCCTCTCTGCTTGACGAATCCAATCCAGAAACTTTTCAGCATCTAGATCTCCATTAAACTCGGGTATGTCGAGTTTAAGGCCTCTATCATCATTGTTCTGGTCTTTCTTTTTCGTCTTTGGCTGCTCGTCTTCTTCAGATTCGGATGGACTGTCCGAATCCCTTTGCTTCTTTCTCTCTTTGTTCTTTAACATAGTTGCTATCTCCTTTAAAACATAAGACATCTGGCCATCCTCGTCTTTAACTCGTTATGACCATCTTCCCATGTTTTCGGAGTACCATCTTTGTCGTTAACCATAATTAACAACTTCCCAAGACAGATCTATTAAAGAATAAATCTGAACCTTGCTCTGATACCAATTTAATGTAGAATCAGATCGTTAGAATGTAACGTAGTTTAAATTGCAGCGGAATTATTGATTAGTTTGAGTATATCGTGTATAAGATCAGAAAACAAGGAATTATTGTTGGCAATTGCGTGAATTTGGAACAAAGAACAGGATAGATGAGCGAATCTTGTTCTAACCTCGCAAGGTTATTCCTCGATTTGCTATAATTCAGCCTCGCAAGGAAGAGTCCTAATCTAATCTCGCAAGATTGACACAAGTTTTATGAACTGTAAACTTTATTGTATTTCTGAAATAATCTGAAAAATAAGGCCACAATCGGTCCTTATTTATAGTCCTACTCGATGTCACAATCTGACTCGAGATCTAATTCCTTAACTTATCTTCCAAGCTATTTTTCCTAAACTAACTAGGAAACTTATTACATAATTATTAACTAATAAAAATCAGATTTGTGGAAGCTAAATAAAACTAGGATTAGGAAATATAGAGTTTCCCAATTTTATTTGGATTAGGAAATATAGAGTTTCCTAATTTTATTTGGATTAGGAAATATAGAGTTTCCTAATTTTATTTGAAAACAGTAAAATAAACTAATAGCTAATCCAACCCAATTTAGGAAACCGTGTCTCCTAACATGGCTGGAATTTCGTGCTCCTACACGGCTTAGGGAAGCGTGTTTCCAGCTCCGCCATCTTCATTGCTCTCCCATTTCAACATCGTCACATAACTCGACCCCATTTTGAAACCTTCTATAATTTGAGTTACATTTCGACTAATGAGCACTTCATTTTCGCTATCTTCCAATGCTCCCGCATCATTAACGATTATTTCATTCTCGTTGTAAGGTAAACAAACAGATTTGGATTCAGGTTCTGGAATCACAAAATTCGGAACTAAATCAACCAATTCTTGAATCGTTAGAGCTCGCTTTTGCGGAAATTCATTGGCAATTTGCCCATATCCTTGGCACTTGAAACATCGTCGCAATCTCGCATCCTTTGTTTCAACCATTGTACCCTTGCCCTTATCTTTTGGATCCTCCTTTCGTACATCCTTGCTACTGGTCGTAGTAGCTGCTGGTTTCGAGTAAGTGCTCGAATTCCTCGAATAATCACGAGCATAAGATTTCTTGCCTTTATCTTGCTTCTCGAATTTAAGAGCTAGCCTGCAAACATCATTAAATCCATCATAATTCTGGATTTCCACCCGTTGTGCTAGGCTCGAATTGAGGCCACGAATAAAACACGCCGTTCTCAATTCTTCCTTCTCTTCCAAATCGCAAACAATGCTCAATTTCTCGAATTCTTTCACATAATCAGCAACACTCAAGCTTTCCTGCGTTAAAGAAGTTAGCTTTAAGTAATTATCTTGCTCGTAGTCTCTAGGAAGAAACCTCTTCATAAGATGCTTCTTTAACTTTTCCCAAGTTTCAATCTTAGGTTTTCTGTCTTTCTTGCGTTGCTTATTCAGATTTTCGTACCATAAAGACGCGTACTTGGTTAATTTTAATGTAGCAACCTTAAATTGCTTATGCTCATCGTAGTCTTTGTATTCGAAAATCCTCTCTGCTGATTTAATCCAATCCGAAACTTTTCATCTAGATCTCCATTAAACTCGGGTATGTCGAGTTTAAGGCCTCTATCATCATTGTTCGGTCTTTCTTTTTCGTCTTTGGTCTGCTGCTTTCTTCTTGATTCGGATGGACTATCCGAATCCCTTTGCTTCTTTCTCTCTTTGTTCTTTAACATAGTTGCTATCTCCTTTAAAACATAAGACATCTGAGCCATCCCTGTCTTTAACTCGTTATGACCATCTTCCCATGTTTTCGGAGTACCATCTTTGTTGTTAACCATAATTAACAACTTCCCAAGACAGATCTATTAAAGAATAAATCTGAACCTTGCTCTGATACCAATTTAATGTAAAATCAGATCGTTAGAATGTAACGTAGTTTAAATTGCAGCGGAATTATTGATTAGTTTGAGTATATCGTGTATAAGATCAGAAAACAAGGAATTATTGTTGGCAATTGCGTGAATTTGGAACAAAGAACAGGATAGATTAGCGAATCTTGTTCTAACCTCGCAAGGTTATAGCTCGATTTGCTATAACTCAGCCTCGCAAGGAAGAGTCCTAATCTAATCTCGCAAGATTGACACAAGTTTTACGAACTGTAAACTTTATTGTATTTCTGAAATAATCTGAAAATTAAGGCCACAATCGGTCCTTATTTATAGTCCTACTCGATGTCACAATCTGACTCGAGATCTAATTCCTCAACTTATCTTCCAAGCTATTTTTCCTAAACTAACTAGGAAACTTATTACATAATTATTAACTAATAAAAATCAGATTTGTGGAAGCTAAATAAAACTAGGATTAGGAAATATAGAGTTTCCCAATTTTATTTGGATTAGGAAATATAGAGTTTCCTAATTTTATTTGGATTAGGAAATATAGAGTTTCCTAATTTTATTTGAAAACAGTAAAATAAACTAATAGCTAATCCAACCCAATTTAGGAAACCATGTCTCCTTACATGGCTGGAATTTCGTGCTCCTACACGGCTTAGGGAAGCGTGTTTCCAGCTCCCCATCTTCATTGCTCTCCCATTTCAACATCGTCACATAACTCGACCCCATTTTGAAACCTTCTGTAATTTGAGTTACATTTCGACTAATGAGCACTTCATTTTCGCTATCTTCCAATGCTCCCGCATCATTAACGATTATTTCATTCTCGTTGTAAGGTAAACAATCAGATTTGGATTCAGGTTCTGGAAGCACAAAGTTCGGAACTAAATCAACCAATTCTTGAATCGTTAGAGCTCGCTTTTGCGGACATTCATTGGCAATTTGCCCATATCCTTGGCACTTGAAACATCGTCGCAATCTCGCATCCTTTGTTTCAACCATTGTACCCTTGCCGTTATCTTTTGGATCCTCCTTTCGTACATCCTTGCTACTGGTCGTAGTAGCTGCTGGTTTCGAGTAAGTGCTCGAATTCCTCGAATAATCACGAGCATAAGATTTATTGCCTTTATCTTGCTTCTCGAATTTAAGAGCTAGCCTGCAAACATCATTAAATCCATCATAATTCTAGATTTCCACCCGTTGTGCTAGGCTCGAATTGAGGCCACGAATAAAACGCGCCGTTCTCAATTCTTCCTTCTCTTCCAAATCGCAAACAATGCTCAATTTCTCGAATTATTTCACATAATCAGCAACACTCAAGCTTTCCTGCGTTAAAGAAGTTAGCTTTAAGTAATTATCTTGCTCGTAGTCTCTAGGAAGAAACCTCTTCATAAGATGCTTCTTTAACTTTTCCCAAGTTTCAATCTTTGGTTTTCTGTCTTTCTTGCGTTGCTTCTTCAGATTTTCGTACCATAAAGACGCGTACTTGGTTAATTTTAATATAGCAACCTTAAATTGCTTATGCTCATCGTAGTCTTTGTATTCGAAAATCCTCTCTGCTTGACGAATCCAATCCAGAAACTTTTCAGCATCTAGATCTCCATTAAACTCGGGTATGTCGAGTTTAAGGCCTCTATCATCATTGTTCTGGTCTTTCTTTTTCGTCTTTGGCTGCTCGTCTTCTTCAGATTCGGATGGACTGTCCGAATCCCTTTGCGTCTTTCTCTCTTTGTTCTTTAACATAGTTGCTATCTCCTTTAAAACATAAGACATCTGAGCCATCCCCGTCTTTAACTCGTTATGACCATCTTCCCATGTTTACGGAGTACCATCTTTGTCGTTAACCATAATTAACAACTTCCCAAGACAGATCTATTAAAGAATAAATCTGAACCTTGCTCTGATACCAATTTAATGTAGAATCAGATCGTTAGAATGTAACGTAGTTTAAATTGCAGCGGAATTATTGATTAGTTTGAGTATATCGTGTATAAGATCAGAAAACAAGGAATTATTGTTGGCAATTGCGTGAATTTGGAACAAAGAACATGATAGATTAGCGAATCTTGTTCTAACCTCGCAAGGTTATAGCTCGATTTGCTATAACTCAGCCTCGCAAGGAAGAGTCCTAATCTAATCTCGCAAGATTGACACAAGTTTTACGAACTGTAAACTTTATTGTATTTCTGAAATAATCTGAAAAATAAGGCCACAATCGGTCCTTATTTATTGTCCTACTCGATGTCACAATCTGACTCGAGATCTAATTCCTCACCTTTTCTTCCAAGCTATTTTTCCTAAACTAACTAGGAAACTTATTACATAATTATTAACTAATAAAAATCAGATTTGTGGAAGCTAAATAAAACTAGGATTAGGAAATTTAGAGTTTCCCAATTTTATTTGGATTAGGAAATATAGAGTTTCCTAATTTTATTTGGATTAGGAAATGTAGAGTTTCCTAATTTTATTTGAAAACAGTAAAATAAACTAATAGCTAATCCAACCCAATTTAGGAAACCGTGTCTCCTAACATGGCTGGAATTTTGTGCTCCTACACGGCTTAGGGAAGCGTGTTTCCAGCTCCGCCATCTTCATTGCTCTCCCATTTCAACATCGTCACATAACTCGACCCCATTTTGAAACCTTCTGTAATTTGAGTTACATTTCGACTAATGAGCACTTCATTTTCGCTATCTTCCAATGCTCCAACATCATGTCAATTCTCCAATAATAACCCAATAGTCTTCAAATTACCCAACTAGATCTTAGAATTCTTGAACAATAATTAAGGAAGGATTAAAGTGCAATTTATGGAATGATTAAAGGCTAATGTATTCTAATCTACTCCTAATCTAATCTAAGGAAACTTAATCCCCACTAAGAGGGCTTAACCTCTTGATTATTACAAATAGAGTTTATATAGTAGGTACAACATTAGGTTAAGCAAGGGTAGATTAGGAAATAATATTCTTAAGTGTCGAAGAAGCCTTGCATGTTTTAAGAGGATCCGTGGGAGGCAGTCTGGGCATCAACTCTAGCTGGTTGAGGGTCAGGCCTTCTTCCCTTGTTTTTACGCCTATGATGCCTTCATATACTCTTATCCCGATCATTCTTGGTCATCATTCTTTCCTCCTCTTCATACTAGTCCATCCAAGATCCTCAACAAACTTCCGAATATGCGCGAGAGACGGGAATTCCGCCTCAATATCTCCTTTCCTACAAGACATATAAAATGCACTAGGAAAGCAAATAGGAAGCAATTGACGGATAAAATGGCCAGGGAATATTATATTGGTATGCAAAAATAGGTTGATTAGGGGACTAAATGTGCGTAATCATGAGCCATATCAAAAGCAAAGAATAATAGAAGAAAACTTGATAAATGATGAAGAGTTGTCAATTCTCCAATAAACCCCAAATAGTCTTCAAATTATCCAATCAAATCTAAGAACACTTGAATAATTAATGAAATATTAAGATGTGATTAATATTGAAGTGTGTAATTGGATTGTATTAATAACTTTGATTAATCTAAGAGAACCGCCTAATAAAACTTGATTAAAGCTTGGTAATAAAACTTGGTAATAATCTCCTAATACAATGGAGTATTTTTACTAAGTACAAGTATTAGGGTAACTAAGGGCTTAAATGACGATTAAGTCCCTAAAATAAAGATTAACGCCTTGCAAGTCCTCCATGGAGACGCTCGACCTGCCTCTTTTTGACGCTCATGTTGTAAGGAAAAACAGCCGTCCTGCTCACGAGACGCTCAGGTTGAGTCATGGGACGCCCGTCCTCTGCTTTGGGATGCTCGGGCCGTGCTTGGGACGCCCGTCCCTGGTTGGACTCTCGAGGAGGTTTAGTTTTCAGTACTTGTCGTTAGGAGCACCTAGACCAAAACACAATTTATAACTTCACAAACAACTCTACAAATAGTAAAGAGGCAAGTAAAGGTCGGATCCCAAGGGACGGGAATTGAGATGAGATTTTCTATTGCAACTAGTGGTGTCTAAGGGTGTCACAATTTGGGGTTTGAAGTAGAAGATCACTAAACTAAATAGCAATGAAAGTAAACAAGCAAGATGATTAAAAAGGGATGTAAACAATTGATAAAAGGCACTAGGGTGTCATGGGGTCATAGGGGGTTCATGGGAATTGATCATACAAACATATTCTCAAATTATAAGCAAACAATTATTGTTGTGATGGATCGAGTTGGTTTATATCTTACAATCCTAGGAAAGTTTGGGTCCCGGAGCCGAATCGATTAGATTGTACAACACCTACAAGTCGACTTAATCTTCCCTACTCAACTATATGCATGGTCTAATGAGACTCGAGTTGGTTTATGTCTTACAAGTCTCATTGAAAAGATAGGTGATGGGTAAAAAATGCAAGGATTCATAGGCTCACATTTCATCAAACATAACATGTGTATAAGTTGAGATCACAACAAGCAAGCAAATAAACTATGAAAACATATTAATTTAAGCATGAATCATCCCCCATGTTGGTTTCCCCTAATTACCCATTAACCCTAGCTAAGGAAACTACTCACTCATTATCATGTTGAACATGCTAGCAAGGTTGTCAATTATACCAACAAAGTAAAACATGATGAATAAATGAAAGTGATTAACAATAATTAAAAAGGGATTAAGAGAATTATACCTACTAATGATTCCAATAATAAAGCAAAGAATAATAGAAGTACTTGATGATTGATTGGAAGGTTGTCAATCTCCCAATAATAACCCAAATAATCTTCAATTACCCAAAACAAAGGATGAACAAGAGAGAGAGATTAAGGAAATGAAATTTGTATTAAAAGTTGATTAAATATTGATTACAATATTAAAGAGAGATTTGATTGATATTAACTACACTAGAGATTGCTAAGAAGAACATGCTCTTCTAATTAGCCTAATGGGGTATTTATATTGGGGATTAGTTACATAAATTAGGGTTTACTAAGGGCTTAAATGACGATTAAGTCCTTGAAGAATCGCCGGTCTCTAGGGAGACTCCAGTCTCCTTTTCGCCGGTCTTAGAAAAATATGCGCATCCTTCCTTGAAGCTTGTAGAAGACGAAATGGCTGTTAGAGAATCCGGGCGTCCAGGGCACGGGACGGGCGGATTCTGGTGATTCTGGACGGGCGTCCAGATGGGGAAGACGGGAGGATTTGGGGTGTTTTGGACGGGCGTCCACAGGGGCAAGACGCTCGGATTGCCCCTTTTGGACGGGCGTCTTGTGGACAATGCGCTCGGATTGTCTTACAGCTTCTTTCTTTCTTCTTTTCTTCCTTTTTCTTCATAAAATCCTTGAGGATTTCCTCGAGGATGCAAGGATCTTTTATCATCATTGCCCATCTACTATAATATGTACAAAGGCCTTCTAATCTTGTCTTCTCTTTGATGCTTGGTCATTGAATTCAATCAATTTAGCTTCATTTTGCCATGAAAATGCAAGGTTTGCACTCTTTCCTACCAAGGACACAAAACCTCAAAGAATATGCAAAACAAAGGACTAAAGACAATAAATGACCCAAATATGCACTAAAAAGCATGGGAACAAGGCTAATTCGGGGACTAAATATGCTCTAATTATAGTCACATCAAATATCCCCAAACCGAACCTTTGCTCGTCCCAAGTAAAGAGGTGACAAAGACTAGGACCATTATTTAAACTATCCTAATAGCATAGCCGATATGAGACAATTAGCGGGTCTCACTCCACCCCTTCAACTCACAACAAGACAACCATGAGGTAGGATGCCTTCTTGCAAGTCAAGGTGGGTCTTGCCAAAATGGCGACACATCCAAACATTAAGTACACAAAAATCAAGTAATGGATGCATCTATAAAAGAATAGCCACTTTCCTCATCTAAGTGGCGGAAATTATCTACAAGGGAAGCAATTCAAGGGTACACACTCCTTCATAGATGCAATTTCTTCAAACTACTAAGCTTAGAAGGATACCAATAAATCACCTCCAAGTTGTGTCAAGCTAGGGTACCTTTGTCCTCAATTGTTAAATGTTTTTGTCAAGAGTAGACTCCCTATGGCGTTAGAAACACTGGAGGATCGCGGAATTCTTCCTCTTGCCTAGACAAGAAGAAGGGTCGTCCCCTCTATACCATGCACAAAAATGGATACGATGGATAAAGGGATCAATAGATATTTGAGTTTCATTTGGGAGTTTTCTTTGTTGTTGTCTTTCCTCCCAATTTCTTGTGGCATATAACATTTGAGAAAACTTTCTTTTGCCATTTCTTTGATGTTTGGCATTTCAATACTTGACAACTTTCAACTTTTTGCATTTTCTTTTTGAACATTTTCAAAGCTACCCCATTTGTAGTGAGGGTGCTTATATTTGAAGCATTATGAGTTTTCATTTTGTTACTTCTCTTTTCATTTGATGCAATTGCAAACTTTTTCACTTTCTTTTCATTTCTTTGAACTCAAATCAATTTCTTTTTGTGCTCATTCCCTTTGATGACAAAATGTATGGTAGAATATGGATGAATGATGGATGTATGGTTTCAAGGGTCACCTTGGAATAAACGGTAGCCAATGAGTTATCACACCATAAGGTACTCTTGACTAGGCCTTAATCCATGGGTCAAAGGATACTAGCATGACACATCCTAGGGTGTTTTACAAGTATTCTAACAAGCAAAGTCTTAAGAAGAAAAAGCATCTACTAGGGCCTATATACACTTGTCAAGCTTCCCAAGTAGACGGTTTCGCAAAATTTTCTAATATGAAAACTACATGCCACGATGCAACTAGCATATAAACATCCTAATGCAAATGATTCTACCAACTAATATGTCATATAAACGAAATGCAAGTCCTAAATTCACATTGTTATACCGCATCAATCAAAATAAAGCCACATAGTCATTAACATAAAGAGGAAAAAGGAGACTGGAAAGATCATACCATGCGGTCTTCAATATCCTCGTGTCTCGGATGTGGCCTAGTAATTCAATGTGAACAAGGATAGAACAAATACAATATATACAACAATATGTACAAGTCTACACTACAAAGGAAATGAACTTGTTTTTGGATTTTCAAATTTTTCAATTTTTTGGTTTTTTCGAAACTTTTTGATTTTTTTGGGTTTTTGAATAAAAGTTAAGTTAGAATTCCCCATCCCCACACTAATATGGGCATTATTCTCAATGGCCAAAATGATGGGAAACTATGCAAGCATGATGCATGAATTCTACACTAAATGCAAGCTACACTAATCTACACTACATGATGCATGGTTTTTTGTTTATGACGGAGAGCGTAATTTAGATTACCTCCCGTTGCGTATGCATGTACTTCCCCAAACCGAGATAGACATTATTTCTAATGTCCTAAAGTATGGGTTAGTTCATGCACACAAGATGCAATGCATGAAACTAAATTGTCATTTTGGATTTTTAAAATGGGAACAATGAAATTAGAACACCTCAATGGGGCCGAGGTGTTAGTCCTCTATGTTGCTAGGACTCTCCAACTATGATAAAGATAAAAATAAATAAAATAAAGAAAGAAGTAGATAAACCTCAAGAGGGTAGGAGCGTCCAAAGCTTGCTAGTCTTCCACCATATCATCATTGTCATCATCTTCCTCAATAGAAGTGGACTCATCGCCACTCCCCTCTTCACTTCCTTGCTCACTTCCTTCATCACTTTCTTCATCATCTTCATTAGCCTCTTCTTCTTCATTTACCTCTTCAACAATGCCCTCATCATCAACAACCTCATCACCGACAACCTCATCGTCACCCGGTCTTTCACCCCTAGATGCAGTTGGAAAGAAAACTTTCCTATCCGCCCAACTAGGCAAAGGACATAAAGGATCAAGTAGTCCTTGCCTAGCTAAATGAAGGAGAGGTGGATATTGGGCCAAGTATGCATCTTCCCGATCCTTATAAGCTTGTTTGTGCATCTCTTGAATAAGTAGAGTCATGTAGTCATTGCCCACTTCAACACCTTCGGGTTTGAACTCTTGATATTTGAATGGATAGGGTGGTGTGACAATAGAGGAGGAGGGCATTTCAATTTCACCCCTTTGTTGACGGATGATGTATTCGGCTTCCTTTGAGAGTGGAAGAAGGTAGTTTGTTCTATGAACACTCAAGCGGCATATCTTGGAAGGCAAAGTAAAAGATCTAGCATCATTGGTGAGCCACCCATATTTGGTGTCAAGAGGATTATGCTTGACCCACTTGTACTTGTTAATCATGGCATCCATGTCAATGCGATGACCCCCTCTTTTCACCACATACTTGCTATCCTTGTTGAAATTCAGATCAAAGTACTTGGCCAAGAGAGCAACTAGACCTCCATTTACGATAAAAGCAGTGCCTTCCTTTCCACAATCAACATTGAGCCATCTTTCCACCAAAAGCCTTAGAGCATTATAAGGCTTGGTGAATTCCCTTCCAATATTTAAGGCCGACTCAAGTAGAACACAATCGAGCTTGGTAAAGTGGTTAGTGTCTTTTCTTGTAATGATAGTATTCCCGATGACCTTGTGCCACACTCTAATGCCCGGATGGTGGACTAATAGAGCGCGACAAGCATGAAAGTTCTCAAATTTCTTCCCGGAAATCGCCTCCCAAAGAGGAGCAGGGTCATATTTTTCGGGCTTCTTATAATAACGAGGGGTATCACTAAGACCTAACGCTTTACTCAAAACATCAAAGGTGATGCGCCTATTCACATTGGCAACGCAAAACTCGATGTATTCTCTAGTCTCTACCTTAGTCACTTTCAATGAACTTAAGAATTCCAAGGTAAGGGAGGGGTATGTCAATTCTCTTGTAGTAAACAATTTTCCCAACCCCATGACTTCAAAGAAGGCTTTCGTTTATTCAAGGACACCCATTTTGTTCAAGGCATCTTCACATATGAATTTGGTGGGTACAATGGATTTCTTAGCATACTTGGCAAATGTATCCCTATGGGAGTTAGAAATGAAAATTACCTCCGGATAGTTGGATAATTGAGCAATTTCCGGAGTTGTTGTTATTGTTGTTGCTTCCAAGGGAGGATTTTGTTGTTGTTGAACTTCCAAGCTTGCACTAGCAACCACCATAGCCATTGAAGCTTTCTTTGCTTGAAGGCATTGTTGCCTTTTTGAGAGTGCCTTTGCCTTGAGTGCCTTTGTTGATCCTTTTGTTCTTGCCATTGATGATTATACCAAGAAAAGATTGAGAATCTTCAATTTCCAATTATACCCAAATCTATTTTAAGATGAAAGGATTTGCCTTTGTATTTCAAAAATCGACTCAAAGGTTGAAGATTTTTGTGCTTAGATTGATTATTGTTGGAAAAGGAGTGATTAATTGTTGTTCAAAGGAAGTTTTGATTTGATTTTGTTGAATTTGGTTGAGGAAATCTTGTTTTGGTGATGGAGAGGATGAGGGTTTTGGGGTTTATGGTAGTGGTTTGAATGTATGAATAAAGGAATGAATATGGGAGGGGTATTTAAAAACACCCAAAATTTCCGAACTGTAGGGGGAAGACGAGCGGATTCCCTTCGGGACGCTCGGATTCTGCTTGTTCTGGGTTAAGGAATTCTCGCCTAAAGACGAGCGTCTTTCAGCTGGGATGCTCGGATTCTTCAGTTGCAGGACGAGCGGATTACAATAAAGACGGGCGAATTCTGTTACAGCGAGTTTTCTTATTTTGCACTGGCAAAAAGACGGGCGTCTTTCTGCAAAGACGAGCGGATTCTTCCAGACGAGCGTCTTCTCTGCTGGGACGCTTGGATTCTATAACAGTCCCAAATTTTTAATTTTTCAATTCAATTGGACGGACGGATTCTGCAACAGACGCCCGTATTCCCAAAAGACGAGCGGATTCCCCTTAAGGACGCTCGGATTCCTCCTAGTCTACCCAGATTCCGTTCTCTCCGTGCACTTGCATATCCCGTGTCATTTTCATTCTTCAAATCCCGTGTTCTTCATTGTAGGGGCACTACTAAGGCATGAATAGCCTAGGCAATTGCTATCCCCACACTAAGCTAAAGCACTACACATCATTAAAATCATTAGTCCCTCCCTCGCTTCTCTCAAAAATGATAAATATCTTGATCAAAGCATAAAAAATTCAAAAATGACAAGAATGCAAGGTAAGAATTAAAATGCAAGTTAGGGAGTTAGAAATATTTACAAATGGTGGTTTGGAGAGGACTCCACCAAACTCTCATCCTTAGTGAGATGTCATGGGGGCATGTCCAAGGTGTTGTTGATGTTGCTCAACACCTTGAAGAAGTAGTCAAAAGCTTGTTCGTTGTAATGATAAAGATCCTCAATAGATCTTTGCCCTTGTTGTCCTTCATGTTGGTCTTTATCGATAGCATTACCAATGTAGGGATTGAAAATCCCTTCAACTCATCGTCCCAAAGACCACAAACTTCATCTACTTGGTCATTAAAGATCTCTTGGGTTGATAGAGACAACTCTCCCACTTTCTTGTCTTGGCCAATGAGGACATCCTCTTCATTGCTTGACTTTGGTGAGCTTTTCAAGCTCTCTTTGTTACAATTCACTTGCACTTTGAATGGAGCATCATCAACTTTCTTCTTCCATTGGAATTCCGACTTCTTCCTATCATCCTTCCGGCTATAATGATCAACCATAAAACATGGTTCATGCAAACGGGGAGCTCTCATGGTCTTGTCAAGATTGAAAGTTATGCTCTCATCTCTCACTTCTAGAGTGAACTCTCCATGCTTCACATCAATCACCGCACCCGCGGTGTGCAAGAAAGGTCTACCTAGAATGATTGGAATGTTGGAGTCTTCTTCCATGTCAACAATGACAAAGTCCTCCGGGATGAAAAATTTCCCAACTCTTACGGGAACATCTTCCTATATCCCTAATGGTGTCTTCGTCGATCTATCGTCCATTTGGAGTGTGATATTGGTGCATTTAAGCTCTACCATCCCTAACCTCTTACTCACCGAGTACGCCATAACCCTCATACTAGCCCCTAGATCACATAAGGCCTTGTTGATCGTGGTGTCGCCAATGGTACACGGTATTGAGAAGCTTCCCAAATCTTTAAGTTTTGGAGGTGAACTCCCTTGAAGTATTGCACTACTCACTTTAGTGAAGGCGATAGTCTCAACCTTCCGGATCGACTTCTTTTTCGTAAGGATGTCTTTCATGTATTTTGCATAGGCCGGCACATGATTGATTAATTCCGTGAAAGGAATCGAGACTTTCAAATTCTTCACACTCTCCATAAATTTTCCAAGTTGGTCATCAAATTTGGTCTTGGCTTGACGACTCGGAAAAGGAAGTCTAATCACAATGGGCTCCTTCTCCTTGGTCTTGTCTTCATTTTTCTTTGAAACTTCTTCTTTTTATGGTTCTCCATCCTTGGAGTTTTGCACAATTTCTTCTTTGTCACTAGCTTCCACAACTTCATCCTCAACTTGCTTCTTCGGTGCTTCATACCTTGTACCACTCCTCAAGTGAATGGCACTAACCGTTTCATGTATTGGGGGATTACTTTGAGGTGGTAATTGCCCCTTTTGTCTTTGTGAGTTTGAAGATGCTGGTTGAGTCAATTGGGTTTCCAACATTTTGGTGTGGGCTAGGATGTTGTTGATGGTGATTTCCTTTGCTTGACTATCCTTTTGCATTTGAGTGAAAAACTCTTGTTGATTCTTTTGCATTTGGAGGACCGCTTTTTGAACATCAAAACCTTGGTCATTTTGTTGATTGTATGGAGTTTGATTTTGGTAGCCTTGGTTTTGGTTGTAAAAGGGTCTTTGATTTTGGTTTCTCATGGGAGGTGGGGTGTATGTTGGTTGAGGGTTTTGAACATTTTGGCTTTTGTATGAGAGATTTGGGTGGAATTTGGAGTTTTCATTGTAATAGTTGGAATAAGGGGTACCACTCTTGTATGCTTGAAAAGTTTTCACTTGTTCATTTGTTTCCCTACATTCACTTTGGTCATGTCCCAGAGTTCCACAATTCTCACATATCCCACTTGGGATTGACGAAGATGCCGTCATGGCATTAACGTGATGCTTTGGTGATTTTGAGGCTTCTTCAAGTCTAGCCATAGCTATTTCAAACTTCAAATTGATGGTATCAATGTGAGCACTAAGTTGAGCACCCAATTGAGTAATAGAGTTCACTTGATGCTTTCCTCCCCTAGTAGCCTTGCGAGGTCTACTATATTGTGAATTATGAACCACCATTTCCTCAATCTTGTTCCAAGTTTGATTGTCATCAACTTCGGTGAACATTCAATTTGATCCCATGTTGAGAATGTTTCTTGAGTCTTCATAAAGACCGTTCCAAAATTGTTTTAACAAGAACCACTCGCTAAGTCCATGGTGAGGACATGAGCGACAAATTCCTTTGAATCGCTCCCAAGCTTCATACAAAGATTCTTCATCTCTTTGCTTAAAGCCCGTAATTTGAGCTCTTAGCATGTTAGTCTTTTCCGGTGGATTAGAACTTTTTGTAGAAAGCTAGAGCCAATTTCTTCCAAGAATCAATTCCGAGAGTAGCCTTATCAAGGCCTTTCAACCATTGTTTCGCGGTGCCAATTAGAGAAAAGGGAAATAAGACCCATCGAATTTGGTCTTGAGTTACACCGGTTTGAGATATCGCATCAAAATAGTCACAAAAAGTCTCCATGTGAGAGTGAGGGTCTTCACTAGGCATCCCCCCAAATTGGCTTCTTTCGACTAATTGGATAAATGCGGATTTGGCAATGAAATTTCCGGTTAAGTGTTGTGGTGTGGGAGTACCATTGGGTAGGTTCTCCTCAGTTGGTATGGAATGTGATGAAAATTTAGGCATTGTGGGTTGATTTTGTGATGGATTTTGTGTTGGGTTCTCCTCACCTTCTCTTGCAAAAGGGTTGATGAACTCAATAGTGTTTGGTTGAATATCTACAACCTCACCAATACCTCTCAAAGTTCTCCTAGCAAGTCTTCTATTGGTTGTCAAAGTCCTTTCAATTTCGTGATCAAAGGGTAACAAGTTACCTTGTGATCTTCTAGACATGCAAAATATCAAACAACTCGAAAATAATTAGAACAAACCTTGAGGAGTTTTACTTCCCCAAGGCAAAGAAAGACACAACTAATAACAATATAAGAAAATCTAAATCAAGTTAACACCGTCCCCGGCAACGGCGCCATTTTTCGTCGGACTCTCGAGGAGGTTTAGTTTTCAGTACTTGTCGTTAGGAGCACCTAGACCAAAACACAATTTATAACTTCACCAAAAACTCTACAATTAGTAAAGAGGCAAGTAAAGGTCGGATCCCAAGGGACGGGAATTGAAATGAGATTTTCTATTGCAACTAGTGGTGTCTAAGGGTGTCACAATTTGGGGTTTGAAGTAGAAGATCACTAAACTAAATAGCAATGAAAGTAAACAAGCAAGATGATTAAAAAGGGATGTAAACAATTGATAAAAGGCACTAGGGTGTCATGGGGTCATAGGGGATTCATGGGAATTAATCATACAAACATATTCTCAAATTATAAGTAATCAATTATTGTTGTGATGGATCGAGTTGGTTTATATCTTACAATCCTAGGAATGTTTGGGTCCCGGAGCCGAATCTATTAGATTGTACAACACCTAAAAGTCGACTTAATCTTCCCTACTCAACTATATGCATGGTCTAATGAGACTCGAGTTGGTTTATGTCTTACCAGTCTCTTTGAAAAGATAGGTGATGGGTAAAAAATGCAAGGATTCATAGGCTCGCATTTCATCAAACATAACATGTGCATAAGTTGAGATCACAACAAGCAAGCAAATAAACTATGAAAACATATTAATTTAAGCATGAATCATCCTCCATGTTGGTTTTCCCTAATTACCCATTAACCCTAGCTAAGGAAACTACTCACTAATTATGATGTTGAACATGCTAGCAAGGTTGTCAATCATACCAACAAAGTAAAACATGATGAATAAATGAAAAAAATTAACAATAATTAAAAAGGGATTAAGAGAATTATACCTACTAATGATTCCAATAATAAAGAAAAGAATAATAGAAGTACTTGATGATTGATTGAAAGGTTGTCAATCTCCCAATAATAACCCAAATAATCTTCAATTACCCAAAACAAAGGATGAACAAGAGAGAGAGATTAAGGAAATGAAACTTGTATTAAAACTTGATTAAATGTTGATTACAAGATTAAAGAGAGATTTGATTGATATTAACTACACTAGAGATTGCTAAGAAGAACATGCTCTTCTAATTAGCCTAATGGGGTATTTATAGTGGGGATTAGTTACATAAATTAGGGTTTACTAAGGGCTTAAATGACGATTAAGTCCTTGAGGAATCGTCGGTCTCTAGGGAGACTCCGGTCTCCTTTTCGCCGGTCTGAAAAAAATTGCGCATCCTTCCTTGAAGCTTGTAGAAGACAAAATGGCTCTTAGAGAATCCGGGCGTCCAGGGCACGGGACAGGCGGATTCTGGTGATTCTGGACGGGGTCCAGATGGGGAATACGGGCGGTTTTGGGGTGTTTTGGACGGGTGTCCACAGGAGGAAGACGCTCGGATTGCCCCTCTTGGACGGGCGTCTTGTGGACAATCCGCTCGGATTGTCTTACAGCTTCTTTCTTTCTTCTTTTCTTTCTTCTTTTCTTCCTTTTTCTTCATAAAATCCTTGAGGATTTCTTCGGGGATGCTAGGATATTTTCTCATCATTGCCCATCTACTATAATATATACAAAGGCCTTCTAATCTTGTCTTCTCTTTGATGCTTGGTCATTGAATTCAATCAATTTAGCTTCATTTTGCCATGAAAATGCAAGGTTTGCACTCCTTTCCTACCAAGGACACAAAACCTCAAAGAATATGCAAAACAAAGGACTAAAGACAATAAATGACCCAAATATGCACTAAAAAACATCGGAATAAGGCTAATTCGGGGACTAAATATGCTCTAATTATGGTCACATCAGTCCCTAAGGTCATCTTGGCTTCTTATTCATTTGGTTGCCTCATTATCCGTGGAGATCATTGAGGAGCCGTGGGGGTCCTTCATCTTTGCCCAAATACTTGTTTTATTGACTTAGGCCTTTAGTATTGGTCTCCTCTTTGTTGCTTGGTCATTAGATGCGATCCATTTAGCTCCGTTTTGCTCCATATAAGCAAGGTTAACATTCCTCTCCTACTAAGGACACAAAACCTCATAGAATATGCAAATTAGGAAGCCAAGGATAAGAAATGGCCCTAATGCATACAAGAAAGCATAGGAACGAGGCTAGTTAGGGGGCTAAATGTGTATAAATACGAGTCACATCAAATATCCCCAAACCGAACCTTTGCTCGTCCCGAGTAAAGAGGTGACAAAAACTATGACCTTTATTTATAACCTAGCCGATGTGAGACAATTAGCAAGTCTCACTCCGCCCCTTCAACTCACAACAAGACATGTATGAGGTTAGATGTCTTCTTACCAGACAAGGTGGGGCTTGCCAAAATGGCGATGCATCCAAACATTAAGCACATGAAAACAAGTAAAAGGATGCATCTATAAAAGAATAGCCACTTCCCTCATCTAAGTGGTAGAAATCATCTATAAGGGAAGCAATTTAAGGGTACACACTCCACCATAGATATTAGTTCTCCTAGTTACTAAGTACAAGAGGATACAAACAAGTCACCTCCAAGTTGTGTTAAACTAGGCTACTTTCATCCACAATTGCTAAATGCTTTTGTCAAGGGCGATCGAATGAGGGTGGAATGATGGTCCTTATGATGTTAGTGGCATAAGACATTATAAATCTCGGATTCTCTACAAGTGTAACGGCCAAGGATCGACCCAAGCTAAATAAGGTGGAATAACAAAAATGATTTTTGGGAATGAAGTGCCCAAGTCAATTAAAACAAGAATAGTGGATTTGACTAACATTCAAAATTTGACCTCAATTCAACTTTCGCATTTCACATTTCAAAACTTTGAGATGGGGTTTGTCCCTCATTTGCTAGTGTCCTTTGCTTTTGCCAATTGCTTATTAGACAATCGGTTAACCTCTAGACAATAGCTCTTGAGGTGATAGTCACTTTGTCTTTGGGTGGCCGAATTCATAAACGTGTGGGGGCCCAATTCAATGGATCCCGCACCAAAGAACATTGAATTGTTACTCCTCCATCAAATTTCTTGATATTTTAACAATTCAAAACAATTGAGGTTTCCTTGACAATAAAAATAATTCCACATCACAATTTTTTTTGAAATGAACACTTTCAAACTTATTAGAGAAAAGTATTTTTGGGTTGCCAAACCACCTAGTCAATCAAGGTCCCTTAGATAAGTGGATCAAGTCCATATCACATCATAAGGTTGGATAAATGACACACATGCAAACCTTTAACTAGGCCTTAGACCATGGGACAAAACATACTAGTATGACACATTCTAGGGTGTCTTAAGAGTATTCTAGAAAACAAAGTCCCAAGGAGAAAAATTATCTACAAGGGCCTAATATACACTTGTCAAGCTTCCCAAATAGGTATTTTTACAAAATTGTCTACTATGCAACTACATGCCATGATACAAGTAACATATATAAAACTCTAATGCATATGCTACTATCAAATAATATGCCATATAAACTAAATGCAAACTCTTAATACATAGGTTCATACCGCATCAATCAAAATGTAGCCACATTGTCATTAACATATAAGAAGGAGGAAGGAGATTGGAACGATCATACCATGCGGCCTTCTATTTCCTTCATGCCTCGAATGTGGCGTAGTCGACCCAATGTAATATGAGTGACAAACAAACAAATATATACAATATATACAATTCTACACTGCAAAGGAAAGAACGTGTTTTTGGATTTTTTTTAAAATTTTTAAAATTTTTTATCATTTTTTTTGAAATAAGGTTTTGATGTTAGAATGTTAAGTGTTAGAATTTCCCATCCCCACACTAGTATGGACATTATCCTCAATGGACAAAACGATAGGAAATTATGCAAATGCATGATATTATATGAGATGCATGATTCTACACTAAATGCATACTACATGGAATATATTTACATATGATGAGTATTTACATGTGATGAAAGTTAAACTAAGCTATATGATGCATGCTTTTGATTGTTGGGAGAGCTAATTTAAATTAACTCGGGTTAGCTATGAATGAACTTCCCTAAACCGAACAAAACACTATTTCTAGTGCAAAAATAGGGAAGTTGATTCATAAGGCATGTAATGCAATGCATGAAAAGTCACTTTGTCAATTTTGATTCTTTATGGTGGGAGCTAAAAAGATAGTTACCTCAATGTTACCGAGGTATGAGTCCCTTGATGGTGCTAGGACTCAAAAACTCTTAACCATGAAAGAGTCCAAAATGACTCTCTAGATGCTCTAAACTAAATGGTATACAAGTTATGCAAGTTATGTAAACATGATAAAATCAAAGCAAAAAGAGGGGTAGGAGACTCACAATGGTTGGTTGAGATGATAATGTAGGCCATAAACTGCCTAGTAGGTCGTCCTCCTTCATGCTTTGTCAACAATCAACTTTCACTCATTTCATCATCGTCATCATCCTCCATGGACCCGGAGGCTTCATCATCATCATCTCCTTCTTATTCACTTGAACTTTGCTCATTATCATCATGGCTTGATTCACTACCTTCCCCATCCTCATCATGAACATCCTCCTCACTCCTAGTTGCCCGGACATCCCTTTCTTCATGTTGAGAAGCTTGAGGAAAGAACACTTTCTCATCCACCCAATCCGGCAAAGAAGTCTTAGGATTAAGGAGTCCTTGCCTAGCAAGATGGTAGAGAGGTGGATATTGGGCGTAGTAAGCATCCACCCAATCTTTATAAGCTTCTCTATGGATATGCTTCATTAACTTCGTCATATAATCATTGCCCTCCACAACACTAGGATCATTTGTTGTGAATTCTTGGTAGACAAAGGGATAAGGTGGTGTAACAATGGAGGAGGGCTCTTCAATCAGATTTTTTTTGGTTGATGATGTTCTTGGCAAGATTGGAGACGGGGAGAAGGTAGTGGCTTCGGCGAGTAAAAATTCGGCATATTTTACCGGGCAAGATAAACGAATTGGCATCCATGATAATCCATTCATACCCTTGGGCGGAGTTGTCGTGCCTTACCCAATAGAACTTGTGAATCAAAGTACTCATACCAAGGAGAATGCAACCTTTAACAGATTTGTAGGTGTTGTTGTCATTCAAAGTCGGGTTAAAGTGCTTGTCCAATCTCGTTATGAAGCCTCCATTCACAATAAAAGCCATCTTTTCTTTACCCACTTTGATATCCAACCATCTCTCAACCAACAATTGGAGGATATTATAGTCTTTCTTTTATTCCCCATGGGCATTCATTTTGGAATCCAAGTAGGTGAGGTCGAGTTCGATCATGTGGGTAGCTTCTTTTCTAGCAATCAAGGTGTTGGAAATGGACCTATACCTATCCCGTATACCCGGATGGTGGATATACAAGGCAGTGTATTCTCTAAAGGTAGTAAACTCCCTTCCGACAATTGCCTTCCAAAGGGGCTTGGCATCAAAGTTGTGGGGTTTCTTGTGAAAATTCCAAAAGTCACAAAGTCCAAATACCTTTCCGAAATCGGCCTTTATCATCCTCCTACTTTGGTTTTCAAGCAGAAATTCAACATATTTTCGGGTCTCAATCTTATACTCCCTCAAAGAACTAATGAATTCCAAGGTTAAGGAGGGGTATGTCAATTCATTCATTTCAAATAGGGTAGATAACCCCATGGACCCAAAAAATGCCTTGGTTTGGTCAAGCACTCCCAATTTCTCCAAAGTATCTTGGCATACAAACTTAGTGGCAATAACTTTCTTCTTAGCAAGGGATTCAAATGCAATTCTATGCTCATTGGAAATAAAAGTTACCTCCGGATAATCCTTAAGTTGCTCAATCTCCGGTAAAGTAGTAGTAACTTCCTCAATGACTTCCCTTGGTTTCTCCCTAGCTTGTTGCACTACCACTAAAGCATTTGATGCTATAACTTTTTGCCTCTTGGATAAAATTGGGGATTTTGATGCTTTGGTGTTACCTTTCGTTCTTGCCATCATGATTCTCCTTGCAATTTGTTGTCAACAAACGTTGAATAAGCTTGAATGTTCTCCTCTTCTTCCAACTTTAATCAAATTCTCTATCAACTTTAGGTTTTTCGATTTTGCCTAAACCCTAGAAATTTTTGATTGATTTTGATGTTTAATGGTCTAAAAGTTGACAAAGGAGTGATTTGAATCGATTTTGAGCAAGTTTGCAATTGATTTTGATGAATTTGGTTGAGTATTTTGTGATTTTGGATGATGGGTTTGATTGTTGTAGTGAGGGAATGTGCTGTTTTTGTGTTTGGGGAAGATTATAAATGAGGATTTGAAGTTGAAAATCCCGTGTTTATGTCTTATTCGTAGGGAGGGACGCTCGACCACTGTTGAGGAAGGGCGGATTTTTGAACAGATTTTCTGATTAAGCTTTGGGGACGCTCGACCTGGGCTCAGCTCGAGCGTGCTGAGTGCTGGGACGCCTGTCCTAATACTAGCTTGAGCGGATTCTGCTGCAGCTCCTTTTTTTTCTTTGCTTTGCTCCAGCCCCCACAAGCTCAGGTCTGCCTATGTGGATCCCTTTCCCGCGACTTTACTTCTTCATTTCCAATTCTTCCATTATGGGATGCACTACAAAGGCTTGGGTAGCCTAGGCAATTGCTTCCCCACACTTGATCATTAAACACTACACATTTCAAAACACATTAGAATCCTCCCTCACTTGCTCTCATGTCACAAGAATTCTTGAAGCAAAGCATATAATATGCAATGCAAGAATGAGTAATCCTCTATTTACTAAATGAATAGGCGAATCTAGGATTTTCCCGATCAAATTTTTCAGCTATATATTGGGCCTTAACATGTTTGGTAGTTATTCGTAAGTATTGGGCTGCTTAACATTTTTGCTCATTCTATAATCTATACAAATGTTTGTCTAATTTATATAATTCTTATTTGTAAATATGTTTGGTAGTTATTCTTAAGTATTGGGCTCAAAATTTTTGCTCATTCTATAATCTATACAAATGTTTGCCTACTTTATATAATTCTTATTTGTGAATATTTGTATAAAAATATATTTTACCAAACGATTTTACACTGTTATATTGTCATGTATCTCAAAAATATGTGCTTTAGCACGAGATCTACACTAGTATACAAATTAAATGAAATGAAAGTTAAGAGGTTAGAATATTTACAAATGGTGGTTTAGGGAGGACTCCACCAAACTCTCCTTCATTTGAGAGGTGTCAATGGGGTAAAGCAAGGGCGTTGTTGATGTTGCTCAACGCCTTGTAGAAGTAATCAAAGGCTTGTTCATTGTCATGATAAAGGTCTTGCATAGACCTTGGCACATTGTTGTCTTCATTCATGTAGTAGTCTGAGTCAATGTTGTGGTGACAAGGGTCTACAAAGCCTTGGTCCAGGGTCATAGCATTTCCAATGTAAGGGTTAACAAGTCCGTTGAATTCGTCATCCCATAGACCATATACTTCCTTTGCTTCTTTCCCCATGTTGGGAGGATCATGAGTTGGCAAGATCAACTCTTCTTTGTCAGGGCCAATGAGGCCTTCATTGATACTTGTCATGAGGGATGAGCTTTTCAAGCTCTCATTCTTGTTATGAAAAATTCCATGCCCTCTGAATAGAGCCACTTCAATATCATCCACTTCTTTCTTCCAATTGGGCGGTGTTTCTTTGCCCTCCTTGCTGGGATTTCCATCTATGACTTAGACCCTGAATGGGGATTCCACTTTCTTCATGTCACTTTCCCAGCTATAGTGATCAACCATAAAGCATGGTTCAAACAAGTTGGGTGCTCTCATAGTCTTATCAAGATTAAATGTGATTATTTCATCGCCCACTTCAAGTGTGAGCATCCCATGCTTTACATCAATCACCGCTCTGGCGGTGTGTAGGAATGGTCTTCCTAGAATGATTGGAATATTGGAATCTTCCTCCATATCAACAATAACAAAGTCCACCGGTATAAAAAACATTCCAATTCTCACGGGCACATCTTCCCATAACCCAAGTGGTTACTTCATTATCCGGTCCCCCATTTATAAGGTCATGTTAGTGCACTTAAGTTCTCCCACTCCTAGCCTTTCATATACCGAATATAGCATGACACTCGCATTTGCACCTAGATCACATAGTGCCTTGTTGATTGTGGTATCACCAATGGTACATGGAATGGAGAAACTTCCGGATCTTTGACCTTAGGTGGGGAATTCCCTTGAAGTATTGCACTACTTATCTTTGTGAATGCGGATTTCTTTCATATATTTTGCATCGGCCGGAACATGGTTGATCAACTCCGTGAATGGAATGGAAACCTCTAGGTTCTTCACAATCTCCATGAACTTTCCAAGTTGCTCATCAAGCTTGGGCTTGGCGACTTGGAAACAGAAGTCTAATCACAATAGGTTCTTTATCAACCTCTTTGGCCTTCTCTTCATTTCTCTTCTTTGATGATTCATTGGTAGTTGGTTCCACTACCCTAGGATTTCTCCACAATGGTTCCATCACATCTCTTGTCTTGAAATTTTCCTCAACAACATCCTCTTCAATTACCTCCTTGGTTTGGTTAAAATAGTCAAAAGCTACCAACCAAAACAATATTTATAGAGGTAAGTAAAGGTCGGATCCCAAGTGATGGGTATTGATGTAGGATTTTCAATTGCATGTAGCTATGTCTTAGGGTGCCACAAATTGGGTTTGAGATGAGATGTAATCTAAACTAATCAACAAGATGAATGAAAACAAAATAAGTAAATAAAGATGTTTATAAACAATTGATTTAAAGCACTAGGGTGTCATGGGTTCATAGGGGATTCATGGAAATAGATTATATAAACATGTTCTCAAATAGATGCAAGCACTTATTGTTGTAATGGGATCGAGTTAGTGTATATCTTACAATCCCTAGGAAGATTTAGGTCCCGGAGCTGAGTCGTCTAGACTATACAACACCTACAAGTTGACTTAGTCTCCTCCTATTCAACTCTATGCAAGGTCGAATGAGGCTCGAGTTGGTTTATGTCTTACAAGCCTCATTGAAAAGATAAGAGATGGGTAAAAAATTCAAGGATTCATAGGCTCGCATTTCATCAAACATAACATGTGCATAGGTTGAAATCACAACAAGCAAGCAATTTAATTATGAAAACATATTAGATTAAGCATAGATCAATCCCCATGTTTGTTTCCCCTAATTCCCCATTAACCCTAACTAAAGGACTACTCACTCATGATCAAGTTTAGCATGCTAATAAGGTTGTCAATCATACTAACAAAGCAAAACATGATGAATAAATGATGTGATTAACAATAATTTAATAAGGGTAAAAAGAGATTATACTTATTGAGATGATCCAAAATAATAAAGCAAAGAATAATAGAAGAACTTGATGATTGATGGAAGGTTGTCAATCCTCCAATAAACCCAAATAATAGAAGTACTCCCACCAGGATCCGCTCGTCCTCACCTGAAGCACGGCTTGTCCTGTAAGAAGATCCACTCAGGCTGGCAGTCGGGACGCTCAGATCGTACTCTGGTACGCTCGTCCTGCGCCCAAGCCGCTCGGATCGTGGCACATGGTTTTTCTCTTGTTTGGCTCCTTAACAATCCGCGGGGATCGTGTTGGGGATGCAAGGATCTTTTCATCATTGTCCATTTCACTTTATTTATTTGCTTAGGCCTCTAGTGTTGGTCTCCTCTTCGATGCTTGGTCATTAGATGCGACCCATTTAGCTCCATTTCGCTCTATAAATGCAAGATTAGCAATCCTCTCCTACCAAGGAAACAAAACCTCAAAGAATATGCAAAATGGGAAACTAAAGATAACAAATGACCCTAATAGGTGCTAGAAAGCATGGGAATGAGGTTAATTCGGGGACTAAATGTGCTCAAATATTAGTCACATCAAACATCCCCAAACCGAACCTTTGCTCGTCCCGAGTAAAGAGGTGACTAAAACTATGACCTTTATTTAAACTAACCTACTAATATAGCCGATATGAGACAATTAGCGGGTCTCACTCTGCCCCTTCAACTCACAACAAGACATCCATGAGGTAGGGTGCCTTCTTGCAAGGCAAGGTGGGGCTTGCCAAAATGGCGATAGATCCAATCATTAAGCACACAAAAGAAGGTAATGGATGCATCTACAAAAGAATAGCCACTTTCCTCATCTAAGTGGCGGAAATTATCTAGAAGGGAAGCAATCTTAGAGTACACACTCCATTATAGATATGGCTTCTTCAAATTACCAAGCCTAGGAGGATACCAACAAATGACCTCCAAGTTGTGTCAAGCTAGGATACCTTTTTCCTCAATTGCTAAATGCTTTTGTCAAGAGTAGACTCCCTATAATTCTAGAAGAAATACTATAGGATCGCGAAATTCCCCTTCTTGCCTAGACATGAAGAAGCGTTGTCCCCTCTCTACGATGCACAAAAGTGGGATCAATGGAAAAAGGGATCAATATGCTTTTGAGTTTCATAGTGGGAGTTTGATTTTGGTTTTGTTATTCCTCCCAATTTCTTATGGCATTTGACATTTTTGAGAACAATTTTCTTTTCCATTTCTTTGATGTTTGGCAATTTGATGCTTGACAATTTTCAACTTTTGCATTTTTTGAACATTTTCAAAGTCACCCCAATTTGCAACAAGGGCGCTTTTATTTGAAGCATAAGAGTTATTATTTTTGTACTCCTCTTTTCTTTGATGCAAATTTGTGCAAACTTCTTGGTTTTCATTTTGATACTTGAACTCAAATTGATAATTTTTGTGCCCATTCCCTTTTTGTTGACAAAATGTGATAGAAGTGGAGGATGGTTGCATGGCTTCAAAGTCATATTGGAATAAAAGGTAGCTAAGGAGTCATCACATTACAAGGTACTCTTGACTAGGCCTTAGTCTATGGGTCAAAGGATACTAGCATGACGCATCCTAGGGTGTTTTAGAGGTATTCTAACGAGCAAAGTCTTAAGAAGAAAAAGTATCTACAAAGGCCTTATATACACTTGTCAAGTTTCCCTAATAGATGTTTTAACAATTTTTTTCTAAAATGCAACTACATGCCATGATGCAACCAACATTTATACAACCTAATGCATATGCTTCTATCAACTAGTATGCCATATAAGCTAAATGCAACTCCTAAGATCACATGGTTTGTACCGCATCAACCAAAATAATGCCACATCGTCATTAATATAGAGAGGAAAAAGGAAATTGGAAAGATCATACCATGCGGTCTTCATATTCCTCATGCCTCGGATGTGGCGTAGTCGATCCAATGTGATAAGAGGACAAACAAATACAAGTATATACACAATATACAATTCTACACTACAATGGAATGAACATATTTTTGGTTTTTTAAATTTTCAAATTTTTATGGTTTTTGTTTTTGTGAAATAAAAGAACATGTTTTTGAGTTTTTTCGAAAATTTTCAATTTTTATCATTTTTGATTTTAAAAGTGATGTTAGAATTTTCCATCCCCACAGTAGTATGGGCATTGTCCTTAATGGCCAAAACGATAGAAAATTATGCAATGCAAGCTAAATGAATATGCATGATTTCTACACTATTGTGCAAACTATATGACATATATAAATAAGTGATGCATTCTAATATACTCTATATGATGCATGCTTTCTATTGTTTGGAGTGCTAATTGGAGTTAACTCGCAATTCTTGTGTGTGAACTTCCCCAAACCGAGTAAGACACTATTTCTAGTGTAAAAATAGGGAAGTTCATGCACAAGGAAAGGGTGCAATGCATGAATCCTAATTATCATTTTGGATTTTCAAATGCGGTAACAATAAATGAGACACCTCAATGGAACCAAGGTGGGAGTCCTTTAAGTGTTGCTAGAACTCAAAACTACCAAGAGTCAAGATTGACTCAACAAATGATCAAGATTAAAATTTTAAAACAAGAGATAAAAGAAAAGCTAAAGGAGGTGTAGGAAACTCACAATGGAATGGGTTAAATTCAAGTGATCAACCCCGCATATATGGTATCCTCCAAATACCTTGTCAAACCTCAATGTTCGCTCATTGTGACATCCTCATTGCCGTCATCATCATCATCGAAATTATCATCAATTTCTTCATTATCTTCTTCATCATCCACCTCCATTGACCCGGAGGAATCACCACTCTCATCATCATCATTGGAACTTGAACCTTGCTCTTCTTCTTCTTGGCATGAACCAATACCTTCCCCGTCTTCAAAAACAACAATCTCCTTTCCACTAGCCACCTGACTATCCATTTCGGCATCTTGAGAAACACTTGGGAAGAATACCTCCTTATCCGCCCAACTAGGCAAAGGACATGAATGATCAAGAAACCCTTGCCTAGCTAGATGTAGTAGGGGTGGATATTGGGCACCGGTAAGCATTCACCCGATCATCGTGAGCTTCTTTATATATTTGTTGTATTAATTGGGTCAAATAGTTGTTGCCTAACACGACATTAGAGCCACTCGGTTTGAATTCTTGGTAGGCAAAGGGATATAGTGGAGTCACAATGGTGGTGGAGGAGAGCTTTGTAATTGGTTCCCTATGTTTCTTAATTATCACTTCGGCTTCCTTGGAGACGGGCAATAGGTAGTTGGTATATGGACGGAGATACGGCAAATCTTGCCAGGCAAGACAAAGGACTTAGCTTCTTTGATGAGCCACTCATATTTGTTGTCAAGATTGTCATTCTTGACCCAATGGAATTTGTTGATCATAGTGCTCATATCAAGGAGGTTGCTCCCTTTAACCGGGTTGTAGGTGTTATCTTTGTTGAAATTCGGGTTAAAGTGCTTAACTAGCCTCATTACCAAGCTGCCGTTTACAATTAAGACCGCTATATCTTTCCCATTATGAATCTCAAGCCACCGATCAAGTAATAGTTGAAGAATGTTGTACTTTTTGGTGAACTTCCCATTGATATTCATGAAGGACTCGAGGTAGACAAAATCAAGTTCAGTGAAGTGGTTGGTGCCTTTTCTAGCAATCAAGATATTGCCCACAAACTTGTGCCATACTCTGATGCCCGGATGGTGAACATATAAAGCATGGCACTCCCAGAAAGAATGAAATTTTCGACCGGTAATAGCTTTATAAAGGGGTACGGCATCATACTTCAAAGGCTTTTTCTCGAAATGATCATATTTCAATAGACCAAACGCTTTACCAAAATCGGTCTTAGTCATGCTTCTACTCTTGTTCTCAAGAAGAAATTCAACATAATTTCGAGTCTCTATCTTATACACCTTCAAGGAGCTTATGAACTCCATGGTCAATGAAGGGTAAGTCAATTCTTCCATTTCAAAGAGGGTTAACAACCTCATGGACTCGAAAAATGCTCTAGTTCGCTTAAGCACACCCAATTTTTCCAAAGTGTCATGACAAATAAACTTGGTAGCCACAATAGTCTTTTTAGCAAGGGATAAAAATGCACTCCTATGAGCATCGTTTAAGAAAGTTACCTCCGGAAAATTTGGCAATTGTTCCATAACCGGAGTAGATGTGGTAGCTTCCTCAATAGGAGTTGCGGTTTCTTGGATTTCCACCCTTGGTTGGGTCACTACCAAAGCCTTAGATGCAAGAAGAGCTTGTTGCCTCTTTGATAAATTTGGAGTCTTGGGTGCCTTGGTTCCGCCTTTGGTCCTTGCCATTGTATTCTCCTTCCCAAATTGGTATCAACAAACCAAGATTTTGCTTTAATGTTCCTTGCCTTTTTCAAATTTCAACCAATTCCTCAATCAATTTAGGATTTTCGAATTTTTGCCCAAACCCTAGAAAATTGATTCAATTTGTGAGGAATTTGATGTTTAGATGGTCTTTTGTTGATAAAGGAATGATTTACTCTTGTTTTGAGCAAGTTTTGTTTGAATGGTGGTGAATTTTGTTAATAAATTGGGGTTTTTGAATGGGTTGATTGAGGGCTTAAGTGGGAGAAAAGGTGCGTGTTTGTGTTTTTGAAAGATAGAAATGAATTGCGAAGGAAGGGGTTGGCCCGTGTTTTGCTTAAGTACAGGCCCGGGACGCTCGGATTCTTCACGGGACGCGCAGATCCTCTTACAGAATTTCATGAAATAGCAAAACAGTGCCAGGACGCGCGGATTCGTCTCAGCTCGAGTGGATTTCTTCTGGGATGCTCGGATTTTTCCTAGTACGCGCAGATTTCCTTACAAGAAAATTTTATAAATTTGGAACTTCCTAGGACGCGCAGATCAATGTCAAGACGAGCGTCCTGAAGTTGGGGACGAGCATCCTGATGCTGGTCTGCGCAGATTTCCTTACAGGATGTCTCCTTCAGCTTGAAGTTTCCCAGGACCCGCGTCCTAAGGCCAGGACGCTCAGATTATCTCTGGGGACGCTCGGATCGTCTTCAGCTCCCACGAGCTTAGGTCTGCTCGTGGGGATTCCTTTTCCCATGTCATTCTTTCTTCTTCTCCTTTGTTAAATGTTGTGGGTGCACTACAAAGGCTTGGTTAGCCTAGGCATTTTCCATCCGCACACTTGGTCAAACACTACACATCAAAACATGTTAAAATACCTCCCTCACTTGCTATCATGTCCAAAATCTTGATCAAAGCACAAAAATGCAAATCCAAAAATGACAAAGATGCAATAAAGGAAATAAAATGCGAGTTAAGGGGTTAGAATATTTACAAATGGTTGTTTACGGAGGACTCAACTGAACTCTCATTCTTGGATGAGATGTCAAGGGTGCAAAGCAAAGGTGTTGTTGATGTAGCTCAATACCTTGTAGAAGTAGTCGATGCCTTGCTCATTTTCATGATAGAGGTCTTGGGTAGACCTTTGCACATTGTTCTCTTCATTGTTGCAGTCATCCAAGTCAAAGTGATGACAAGGATCAACAAAGCCTTGGTCTAAGGTCATAGCATTTCCAATATAAGGATTGACCAATCCTTTAAATTCATCGTCTCATAGATCGCAAACTTCACTAGCTTGTTCCCCAATGATGTCATGAGTTGACAAGAGCAACTCTTCTTTCTTGTTATCTTGGCCAATGAGGCCTTCTTCATTACTTGTCATGATGGGTGATCTATTCAAGCTCTCATTGTTGTTGAAAATTCCTTGCTCTCCGAATAGAGCTACTTGGAGGTCATCCACTTTCTTCTTCCATATGGGTGGTGTTTCTTTACCCATGGCTTGATCTTTCTATATAGATTTTAACTTCTTTCTATCACTTTCTCGGCTATAGTGATCGACCATGAAGCATGGCTATTGTAGTCGGGGAGCTCTCAATGTTTTGTCAAGATTGAATGTGATTGTCTCGTCCCCTACTTCAAGTGTGAGCTCTCCATGTTTCACATTGATTACCGCTCCGGCGGTATGCAAGACAGGTCTTCCTAAAATGATAGGAATGTTGGAATCCTCTTCCATGTCTACAATGACAAAGTCTACCGGGATGAAGAATTTGCCAATTCTCACGGGCACATTCTCCTATACCCCTAAAGGTATATTTGTTGATCGATCCGCCATTTGAAGAGTGGTGTTAGTGCATTTGAGCTCTCCCATTCCTAGCCTCTTACATACCGAGTATGGCATGACACTTACACTTGCTCCAAGGTCACATAATGCTTTGTTGATTGTAGTGTCGCCAATGGTACATGGGATAGAAAAACTTCCCGGATCTTTGAGCTTTGGAGGGGAACTCCCTTGAAGAATATCACTACTCACTTTGGTAAAGGCAATAGTATCTAATTTTCGGATGGATTTCTTCTTAGTAAGAATGTCTTTCATGTACTTTGCATAAGCCGGAACGTGATTGATCAATTCCGTGAATGGGATTAAGACTTCTAAGTTCTTCACAATTAATTACCATGAACTTTCTGTAATACTCCGTATTTATGGTCTTGGGGGTACTCTATCGAGTAGCCCTTACTCTGTCGAGTAAGGGTATGTTGCAGAATAAAATAGTTTCTGACCTGTTGGGCACTCGATCGAGTAGCTGGGGCACTCGATCGAGTAGGGGGGTACTCGATCGAGTACCTTGGGTACTCGATCGAGTGTCCGGTTTTGCGGGGGTTTTTCTCGGGTTTTGTTAATTACGCGATTAAGGTATTTAAACCAATTCGTCTTTATTCTAAATCACTTTTTACAAAACCTAAAACCTGTTTAAGAGAGAAAGCAACTTGTCTTCTTCCTAATCGCGTTCTTGACAATTCCCCGGAGTTCAGACGGTCGGTTTGCATCGTAGTTTGTGTCGTTGGATTCCTTGCGTCGAGGGTAAGCTTTTAATATAATTTATATACTGTTTTGTTAAGATTGATGAAACCCTAACTTGGGATTTGGGGATTGTTATGAGTAGTATTTGAATAGTAGTCTTTATGTGTTATATGTTAGGAGGAGAATTCGTAGAAGAGGCGTTTTAAGACAAAATTGTAGATACCGTCTGCGTGTTGTGCTTTCCGGTAGGATTTCCTACTCGGTTTAGTCCCATAATGGGATATTGGTGATGTCTTTGTAGTTAGTTGATTGATATGATGATTGTAATTGTAATTGTAATTATGATTGTGATTGTGGTTGTGTTTGTGATGGTTCTCGAGATGCGTTCTCGGTGAGTGGGGTCATTGGGGAGTGATCTCACGCCCTAGTTTCGCCCTTCGTGGAACCCGCCACGAAAGGGGATGTGCACATTAATGGACCGGGTTATCGCTCGTACGATGAGCGGGGCTTAGGTGGGAACGGCTGCGGTCCCCCATCGGCGGGTGGTCCAAAGGGACGATCGGATTTGAGATGATGGGAGTTGGTGGTGTTGTGTGTGTGTGTGATTCAAATTGTCTGTTTGTCTTATTGTTGTTATCTATTTTGATTGTGTGATTAGTATTGACCCCGGTGTTGTTTTGTAAAACTGCGGTGATCCATTCGGGGATGGTGAGCAGATATTGAGCAGGTATAGAGATGATACGGGGATAGCTGGGATGGCCACGACATGACGATAGAGTCTTCCGCTGTAGTTTAGCTTTTATTTCTGTTTCAGTTGAGAATAGACAGTTTGGGAATAATGTATTGTACTTTCAGTTTGGTTTCAAGGATTGTACTTATTCAATAAATTACTTATAATAAATGTTGTTTCTGTTTTGTCTATTTGATTATCATACCTCGGGCAACCGAGATGGTGATGTCTTCATACCTGAGTGGTCCTGGTAAGGCACTCGGAGTATGGGGGTGTTACAAATGGTATCAGAGCGACGATCCTGAAACCTGTAACCAATGAACTTAATGAACATAGGGAGTCAATTAAAATGAACCCGGGGTAAAGGTTGTAGGAGCTAGTGCAAAGGCTTGGGAGACGTCCTAAAGTCGCGAGGGGTCGCCCTACAACTTTGAACCGGTCACATGGGAACGTGTTTGTTGAGTCGTCTGTGTGATTGTTTAACTTGTGCGACAAAGTGATGAAGTGTGTTGATTGTTTGGTGTTGAAGTAGGAGGTTGAGCATGTGAAAGAGAATGATTATATGTTGAACATGTTAATGAGTGATAACAAGTTGAATGATTTACGATGTGGCTTTTAATAGCGTAATGAAATGAATTCGTAGTTAGTAGAAGATGCGTAACATGTTTATGATGATATAATATGATTTATAGATTTAGCATGTTAGTATGTGACGTAATATGCGGGTATCTCTTACGTATTAGGGGTACTTGATCGAGTGAGACTGACTCGATCGGGTAGGTTTTTGGCGAATTTGAGACCAGAATCGAGCTTTGGGGCACTCGATCGAGTAACTAGTGGTACTCGATCGAGTATGGGGTCACTCGATCGAGTAGCCTAGACACTCGATCGAGTGGGTTAGAGATCAGAAGGTCTGTTTGGTTCTGGAGTTTGGGTACTCGATCGAGTACATAGGGGCACTCGATCGAGTAGCCCGTTACTCGATCGAGTGGGTTTGGATACTCGATCGAGTGGGTTCTGAGCAACGCGTGTTCGTGTTTTGAGGTTTAGTACGCGTGTTTATGTTTACCCCTTTCTTCTATAGCTTCAAGATGCCGCCCAAGAGAAATGCCTTGTACGCGAGAGCTGAGCTTATGACTACGGATGACATCGTTAAGATGTTGGAACACCAAGACGCTCTTCTCGAGACCCCGAAGAGAGTGAATGAGGACAAGGATAAGAGTAAGGAGAAGGAGGTTGACCATGCTAAAGTCAGCCTCTATATCGCGAGGTTTAACCCGAAGGAGTACAAGGGAGTTGAGGAGCCTAACCACCTTGATAGTTGGCTGAGGGAGATGGAGAACATACTGGACTTAGTTCGCTGTCCCGATGAGATGAGAGTGGATCAGCCGCATTCTATCTGAGGGAGGCAGCTGGCAAATGGTGGGATTCAGTGAAAGTGAGTGCCAAGGAGATATATACCAACCAGGGGTTACCTGCTATACCTTGGGAGGAGTTTCGTAGGGCCGTGAGGAAGGAGTTCGTACCAGAACATGTGAGGAGTAAGTTGAGGGAAGAGTTCGACAAGTTTAAGATGACGGCTGAGATGTCTGTGGCTGAGTACTACAGACAGTTCAATGAGAAATCCAGATATGCTGAGGACATGGGTTTGAGTGAGGAGAATCTGGCTTTGAGGTTCGAGAGAGGGCTAACCACGAAGATTATGGATAAGTTACCCGTGGGAGTCCTTACTGATGTGAAGGAAGCATATGAGAGGGCTGGGAGAGCTGAGAGGCTAGTGGAGATGGCTCAGGAGAGGTCCGGTGGTGAGAAGAGGAAGTCTGAGAGTGAGGGTGGTGGCCAATCTAATTTCAAGAAAGGCAACCACAATCAATCTAAGGGATTTTCTTCTGGTTCTGGGTTTAGTGCTGGAACTTCCTTTGGGCGAGGTCGTGGGAGTGTGAGCAACAAATGGGGGAGTGACTCTTTGGTTGTGGTGGCGTAGGCCACAAGAGACATGAGTGCACGAGCGCACCGGATCGTTTCGAGACCTCGCACAGAGCTTTGCGAGCAACGCACCACCGGATCATGGCCAAACCGAGGAGGTCGAGCTATCGAGTGGAGGCAACCGCAACGGCGGTAATTCTTATGCGAAGACACCGATGAACAACAACAACAATCAAGGGTCGGGTGCTAAGCCGACGCATCGCCTAGTACTTGTCCCAGGGAGGTGGGCGAAAGACCAAAGGGCAAGTTGTTCATGATGGACCGTAAAGGCAAACAAGAGGATGCGCACGTTATCACCGGTACATTCCTTGTTAATGGTATTCCTACGTTTGTTTTGTTTGATTCGGGAGCTTCTCAATCGTTTGTGTCTTCGAGTCATGTAAAACAGTTGGGTTTGAGAGTATATGAGTCTGTTAGGGAGCAAGTTTTCATACCTTCTGGTGAGTCTGTATCGTGTGGGAGGTTGTTTAGAGATGCATCTTTGATAATTGGGCAAGTCGATTTCCCTGTGGACTTGCTAGAGTTTCCTTTTAATGGTTTTGAGATGATAGTTGGGATGGATTGGTTAGGAAAGTATAAGGCTAAGATAGACTGTCATCAAAAGAGAGTGTCCCTAAGAGGTCCTAAGGGTGTAAGTGTGTCTTATCGTGGGTTTCTAGTCAAACCCAAAGTTAAGTTGATTGCAGCTGTCACTTTGAAGTCGTATCTGAGGAAGGGATGTCCTCTGATTTTGTGCCACGTGAGAGATGACCGGATAGAGAGCCCGGCAGTTGAGGAGATACCAGTGGTGGGAGAGTATGCAGATGTCTTTCCAGAGGAGATTCCGGGGTTGCCACCGAAGAGGGAGATAGATTTCACCGTTGAGTTGAAGCCAGGGACGGGGCCAATCTCTAAGGCACCGTACCGTATGGGTCCTAAGGAGATGGAGGAGCTTAGGAAGCAGTTGGATGATTTGATAGAGAAGGGATACATTAGGCCAAGTGTATCGCCTTGGGGAGCACCAGTTCTTTTCGTGAAGAAGAAGGATGGAACGTTGAGGTTATGCATAGATTACCGGGAGCTGAACCGAGTGACGATAAAGAACAAGTATCCTTTGCCAAGGATAGATGACCTGTTTGATCAGTTGAGTGGTGCAACGGTCTTTTCTAAGATCGATTTGAGGTCGGGGTACCATCAGGTGAAGATTAGAGATGTGGACATACCAAAGACAGCTTTCACGTCGAGGTATGGCCATTATGAGTATGTGGTGATGCCATTTGGGTTGTCTAATGCGCCGGCAGTGTTTATGGATTTGATGAATAGGATCTTCAGACAGTTCTTGGACCAGTTCGTGGTGGTGTTTATCGATGATATCTTAGTCTACTCTAAGACTAAGGAGGAGCATGAGGAGCATCTGAGGATAGTGTTGCAGACTTTGAGGGAGCATGAGTTGTATGCTAAGCTGTCTAAGTGTGAGTTTTGGTTGGAGAAAGTTGCTTTTCTGGGGCATGTAATCTCTAAAGATGGGGTAGCTGTGGATCCGGCGAAGATTGAGGCAGTGACAAAGTGGGAAGCACCGAAGAATGTTGCTGAGGTTAGGAGTTTCTTGGGTTTAGCTGGATACTACAGGCGGTTCGTGAAGGATTTCTCCAAGATAGCTAGACCGATGACAGCATTAATGAGGAAAGAGAACAGGTTTCGTTGGGATGAGAGTTGTGAGAAGGCATTCCAAACCTTAAAGGAGCGTTTGACCACAGCTCCTGTCTTGGCATTACCTGAAGGGAGCGAGAATTTCGAGGTTTATACGGATGCTTCGAAGAATGGGTTGGGATGTGTGTTGATGCAGAATGGTAAAGTGATCGCCTATGCTTCTAGGCAGTTGAAACCTTATGAGGAGAACTACCCTACTCATGACCTGGAGTTGGGTGCAGTGGTGTTTGCTCTCAAGATTTGGAGACATTACCTTTATGGAGCAATCTTTAAGGTATTTTCTGATCACAAGAGTCTCAAGTACATCTTCACGCAGAAGGAGTTGAACATGAGACAGAGGAGGTGGATGGAGCTGATTGGTGATTACGACATGGAAATCATCTACCATGAAGGAAAGGCCAACGTTGTTGCTGATGCTTTGAGTAGAAAGAGTGTACATTCTTTGTGTACAGCTCTATCTTTGATGAGGTTGAGAGATGAGGTAGCAAGCTTTGGGATTCATATGATGCAGAAAGGAGATACCATGGGTGATATGACAGTACATGTGGAGTTTTATGATGACATTCGAGGTAAACAGGCTTTGGATCCTAAGATAGTGGAGTGGAGAGTGGAGTAGAGAAAGGGACAAAGTGTCCCTGGTTTTCCATTCATACAGATGGTAGCTTGAGGTTTGATGGTAGGTGGTGTGTTCCTAATGACGAGGAGTTGAAAAAGACAATCATGACAAAGCGCATTGCACACCATATTCGCTTCATCCGGTGGAGACAAGCTTTACAAAGATTTGAAGAAAACGTTTTGGTGGCCTGGGATGAAGAAGGAAACAAATGAGTTTGTGTCCCGTTGTTTGACATGCGAGAGAGTTAAAGGGGAACAGAGAAGACCACAAGGTAAGGTTCAGTCTTTGGAGGTGCCCGAGTGGAAGTGGGAATCCATTTCCATGGATTTCATTGTGGGTTTACCTAAGAGTCAACAAGGTAACAATATGATTTGGGTGATAGTGGATCGGTTGACCAAGTCCGCTCACTTTGTTCCAATGAAAGATACATGGACTAAGGCACAATCGGCTATGGCCTATCGAAAGAACGTGCTTAAGTTACATGGAGTCCCTAAGGACATAGTGTCCGACGAGACGCGAGGTTTATATCAAGGTTTTGGAAGGAGTTGCAGGAATCGTTGGGAACAGACTTTGAAGATGAGTACAAGATTTCATCCTGCGACGAGATGGGCGACGGAGAGAACAATCAAGACTCTTGAGGATATGTTGCGAGCTTGTGTGATGGATTTTGGTGGTAGCTGGGAGCAGAGGTTGGACTTAATAGAGTTTTCTTACAACAACAGCTATCACACTAGTATTGGTATGGCGCCGTTTGAGGCTTTGTATGGAAGGAGATGTAGGAGTCCTGGCCTGTTGGGACGATAGTCTTTGAGGCAAAGGGTTTTAGGACCTGAGATGGTACATGAGATGGTGGAACAGTTAAGATGATCGGGGAACGGATGAGAGCAGCTCAGATCGACAGAAGAGTTATGCAGATCTACATCGTCGGGACATAGAGTTTCAGGTTGGGGACAAGGTTCTTCTGAAGGTGTCTCCTATGCGCGGAGTTATGAGGTTTGGGAAGAAAGGCAAGCTAAGTCAGAAGTTTATAGGGCCTTAAGAGATCGTAGAGCGAGTTGGGGAAGTGGCTTATCGTTTGGCTTTACCGGCTGCTTTGGAGAGAGTACATAATGTGTTTCATGTATCGCAGCTGCGGAAGTATGTGAGTGACCCGTCACATGTGTTGGAGGAAGAGAGTTTGGAGCTTGATGAGTCTTTATCATACCTTGAGGTACCTAAGCAGATCCTAGACCGAAAAGTTAGAAAGACCAGGAGTGGTGAGACAGTGTTGCTTAAGATCCTTTGGTCTAACCATGAGACTAAGGAAGCTACATGGGAGGCGGAGGATATCATGAAAGAGCGTTACCCTTTCCTTTTTGATCAGGTATGTATGGTTACGAGGACGTAACCTTGTTTCTTTTAGGGGGGTAGGAGAGGATCGCGAGAGTTTTTAAGAGTTTTTACACCCCTTGTATATGTTGTGTCGGTATGTTTGTCGGGATAAGTTGGGTTAGTAGCATGTTTCACGTTGTGTTTATGTTGACCTTCGAGTCGGGAAGCTTATGGGAGTACCTTTGTTTGGTAGTGGTTTGAACTTCGGGGACGAAGTTCCTTTTAAGGAGGGAAGACTGTAATACTCCGTATTTATGGTCTTGGGGGTACTCTATCGAGTAGCCCTTACTCTGTCGAGTAAGGGTATGTTGCAGAATAAAATAGTTTCTGACCTGTTGGGCACTCGATCGAGTAGCTGGGGCACTCGATCGAGTAGGGGGGTACTCGATCGAGTACCTTGGGTACTCGATCGAGTGTCCGGTTTTGCGGGGGTTTTTCTCGGGTTTTGTTAATTACGCGATTAAGGTATTTAAACCAATTCGTCTTTATTCTAAATCACTTTTTACAAAACCTAAAACCTGTTTAAGAGAGAAAGCAACTTGTCTTCTTCCTAATCGCGTTCTTGACAATTCCCGGAGTTCAGACGGTCGGTTTGCATCGTAGTTTGTGTCGTTGGATTCCTTGCGTCGAGGGTAAGCTTTTAATATAATTTATATACTGTTTTGTTAAGATTGATGAAACCCTAACTTGGGATTTGGGGATTGTTATGAGTAGTATTTGAATAGTAGTCTTTATGTGTTATATGTTAGGAGGAGAATTCGTAGAAGAGGCGTTTTAAGACAGCTGTAGATACCGTCTGCGTGTTGTGCTTTCCAGGTAGGATTTCCTACTCAGTATTAGTCCCATAATGGGATATTGGTGATGTGCTGTAGTTAGTTGATTGATATGATGATTGTAATTGTAATTGTAATTATGATTGTGATTGTGGTTGTGTTTGTGATGGTTCTCGAGATGCGTTCTCGGCTAAGTGGGGTCACTTGCGGGAGTGATCTCACGCCCTAGTTTCGCCCTTCGTGGAACCCGCCACGAAAGGGGATGTGCACATTAATGGACAGGGTTATCGCTCGTACGATGAGCGGGGCTTAGGTGGGAACGGCTGCGGTCCCCCATCGGCGGGGTCGGTCCAAAGGGACGGTCGATTGAGATGATGGGAGTTGGTGGTGTTGTGTGTGTGTGTGACGATTCAAATTTGTCTGTTTGTCTTATTGTTGTTATCTATTTTGATTGTGTGATTAGTACTGACCCCGGTGTTGTTTTGTAAAACCTGCGGTGATCCATTCGGGGATGGTGAGCAGATATTGAGCAGGTATAGAGATGATACGGGGATAGCTGGGATGGCCACGACATGACGATAGAGTCTTCCGCTGTAGTTTAGCTTTTATTTCTGTTTCAGTTGAGAATAGACAGTTTGGGAATAATGTATTGTACTTTCAGTTTGGTTTCAAGGATTGTACTTATTCAATAAATTACTTATAATAAATGTTGTTTCTGTTTTGTCTATTTGATTATCATACCTCGGGCAACCGAGATGGTGATGTCTTCATACCTGAGTGGTCCTGGTAAGGCACTCGGAGTATGGGGGTGTTACACTTTCCAAGTTGCTCATCAAACTTAGGCTTAGCTTGGCGACATGGGAATGGAAGTCTAATCACAATAGGCTCTTTTTCCTTAGCATTCTCTCCATTCTTCTTCTTTGAAAGTTCATTGGAAGTAGGATCTACCTCCTTAGAGTTCTCCACAACTCTATGCTTGTCACTAGCATGCACAATATCTTCATCAATTGGCCTCTTCATCCCCTCATATCTTGTACCACTCCTCAAATGGATGGCACTAACCGTCTCATGTCTTGTGGGTGGTTACCTTGAGGAGGTAATTGTCCCTTTTGTCTTTGAGAGCTAGAAGATGCTAATTGAGTCATTTGAGTCTCTAACATTTTGGTGTGGGCAAGAATGTTGTTGATAGTGATTTTTTTAGCTTGGCTATCTTTTTGCATTTGGGTGAAGAATTCTTGTTGGTTCTTTTGCATTTGGAGGACCGTTTTTTGAACATCAAAGCTTTGGTCATTTGATTGGTTGTAGGAAGGTTGATTTTGTTAACCTTGGCTTTGGTTGAAAATGGGTCTTTGAGCTTGGTTTCTCATTGGAGGTGGGGTGTATGTGGGTTAGGGGGTTTGAACATTTTGGCTCTTGTATGAAAGATTTGGATGAAATTTGGTACTCTCATTATAGTAGTTGTAATAAGGGGTGACATTCTTGTATGCTTGGAAAGCATTAACTTGTTCATTTGTTCCCCTACATTCATTTTGATCATGTCCCAAGGTTCCACAACTTTCACATACTCCACTTGGATTTGAGGATGATTCCACCATAGCATTGACATGTTGTTTGGGTGATATGGAGGCTTCATCAAGCTTAGCCATGGCCTTCTCAAACTTCAAATTGATGGTGTCGATATGAGCACTTAGTTGAGCACCCAATTGCGTGATGTAATCTACTTCATGCTTTCCTCCTCTTGTGGCCTTTCGAGGCCTACTATATTAGGAATTATGAACCACCATCTTTTCGATTTTGGCCCATGTTTGATTATCATCAACTTCGGTAAACATCCCATTGGATCCCATATTAAGAACATTGCGTGAGTCTTCATATAGGCCGTTCCAAAATTGTTGCACAAGGAACCACTCACTAAGCCGATGGTGTGGACAAGAACGACAAGTGTCCTTAAACCTCTCCTACGCTTCATATAATGATTCCTCATCCCTTTGCTTGAACCCAGTGATTTGGGCTCTCAACATATTAGTCTTCTCCGGAGGATAGAATTTCTCGTAGAAGGCAAGTGCTAACTTCTTCCATGAATCAATACCAAGGGTAGCCTTGTCTAGGCTCTTCAACCATTGCTTTGCAGTACCGATCAAAGAAAAAGGAAACAATACCCATCGGATTTGGTCTTGAGTAACTCCGGTTTGATAAATTGCATCACAATAGTCACAAAAAGTCTCCATATGTGAATGAGGGTCTTCACTAGGCATCCCTCCAAATTGACTTCTCTTAAATAATTGTATGAATGCGGATTTGGCAATGAAATTACCCGTTAAATGTGGTGGTGTAGGAGTACCGTTTGGTAGGTTCTCCTCGGTTGGTACAGAATGTGATGAAAATTTAGGCATTGTAAGTTGATTTTGTGTAAGGTTTTGAATTGGGTTATCCTCTCCTTATCTTGCAAAAGGGTTTCCAAACTCAATATTATTTGGTTGAATTTCCAAAATCTCTCCAATACCTACAACTCTTGAAGTACCTCTAGCAACTCTTCTATTGTTGGTTAAGGTCCTTTCAATTTCGAAATCAATAGGTCATAAATTACCTTGTGATCTCCTAGTCATGCAAAATATCAAACAACTCGAAAATAATTAGAACAACCTTGAGGAGATTGACTTCCCCAAGGTAAAGAAAGACACAACTAAAAGCAATTAACACAAATCAAATCAATTGAACACCGTCCCCGGCAACGGCACCATTTTTGGTTCGGCGTCGTCAAAAGCTACAAACCAAAACAATCTTTATAACTTCACACACTACTCTTAGTAAAGAGGTAAGTAAAGGTCGGATCCCAAGGGACGGGTATTGATGTAGGATTTTCAATTGCAAGTAGCTATGTCTTAGGGTGTCACAAATTGGGTTTGAGATGAGATGTAATCTAAACTAATCAACAAGATGAATGAAAACAAAATAAGAAAATGAAGGGGTTTGTAAACAATTGATTAAAAGCACTAGGGTGTCATGAGTTCATAGGGTATTCATGGAAATAGATCATACAAACATGTTCTCAAATAGATGTAAGCACTTATTATTGTGATGGGATCGAGTTAGTGTATATCTTACAATCCCTAGGAAGATTTAGGTCCCGGAGCCGAGTCGTCTAGACTGTACAACACCTACAAGTCGACTTAGTCTCCTCCTATTCAACTCTATGCATGGTCTTAATGAGGCTCGAGTTGGTTTATGTCTTACAAGCCTCTTGAAAAGATAAGAGGTGGGTAAAAAATGCAAGGATTCATAGGCTCGCATTTCATCAAACATAACATGTGCATAGGTTGAAATCACAACAAGCAAGCAACTTAATTATGAAAACATATTAGATTAAGCATAGATCAATCCCCATGTTTGTTTCCCCTAATTCCCCATTAACCCTAGCTAAAGGACTACTCAAACATGATCAAGTTTAGCATGCTCATAAGGTTGTCAATCGTACTAATAAAGCAAAACATGATGAATAAATAATGTGATTAACAATAATTAAACAAGGGTAAAAAGAGATTATACCTAATGAGATGATCCAAATAATAAAGCAAAGAATAATAGTATAAATACCTCATTTCTACACCTCCTGCCAACCACCCAGTGATGAATGGGCCGCATGTTTGGTACGTGGAACGATTTATGACAATTCTGTTAGAATATGTGTCCTCAACAATTGTGCGATCACATGTTTAAATCTCATTTTAAGAATACGTAAGGGATGATTTATTATATAATCAACTGATCGTCATTAATCGGTAATGATTGGCTAACTAGAGTTTGACATTATGGTCGTATGACGGTGGTGATAAGTTGATCCCTTAAGGTCACACCTAAAGGACAACTCCCTTAATAGATAAATTGATTAATTGTATGACGATACAAGGTGATCAATTCCATAAAATTGAACAATTCACTTGTGAGAGAGAATATTGATATCTTATTATAATGGATTAAATAAGATTTATTTTAGTAATAAAAATGCTTTATTACTAAAATTTTTTATTGTTTGAGAAACAATAGAGATAAGAATGAATGGTTAATTATAATTGCAAGATGTTGTGAATTATAATTATATGACCCATTTTATTTATGTGATCAAGTATCACTAGTCAATTTGTTGTATGTAATTTAATTAATTTATAAAATGATATTTATGTGATAAATATGCATTAAATTAATTAATAACATATAACATACTATATGTGACATATTGTGTGACAACTGACAAATTGACAAAATAAAATGGTAGTCCATTTTATATGATATGGACCGAATGGAGGGAGTATAATGGTGCGAGGTTGATTTATTTTATGAGAAATAATCATAGCTATTTGCTTTTGTAGCCTTACACCTACTCTACATTGTCTTATACATCTACACCTTGTGAAGACAAAAAGCAAAAGGCAAAGATGCCTTCCTTGGCCTCTTCCTACCCGGCCTTCCCCTCCTCTTTATGAGACTTTTGTTCTCATTTTCCACTTACTCATTCATTCACATTTCCTATATGTAAAACATTCTTATACTCTCTCAATCTCTCTAAAACAAGGTTTTAGAAATACAAGAATCTATTCATCCATTCTAATATCAAAGTAAGATTGCTAGTGTAGTAATAGTGATAAATGGAGGTTAAAATGACTAAAATTGGTTAAACTCACTCTCTGACCTTGAAAATTTTATATGACCTCACATGAATAGTTTAAAAGTAGTGTGTAAAATCTCGTATTAATTGGATTAATATTGCATGATTTATGATTTTTATGAGATAAAAATGGATTAAAAGAGGTAAAATGGTTAAAAATAGTTAAATTTTGAATTAGGCCATAATATTTTTTATGTTGTCACATACTTGATTTACCAAGTGTATGTAAATTTTCAGATAAAAGGATCCCCATTTAGCATGATTTATGAATTTTTAGAGTAAAAATGGCATAAATAGTGACTATTTTAGCATAAATAGCTAAAACGAATTGCATGGCATGAGAAATTTATTTTATGTTGCATAAATATCCCACTAATCATATCTAAGGTTGTAAAATTGATTGGATTAAAGTTTGGATACTTGAGATGTTTTATGAGATAATTTCGATAAAATGCAACTATATTTTCTCAAAATTAATTCGAAAATTTTAACCATAATTTTTGACATTATGAGTGTCATGGAAATATTCCAGAATGTTCAAAAATTTAAAATTCAAATTTTGAAATTATTGTAATTTAATTTGGATTTATTTCATAAATGTTATGATTTTAAGGTAAAAAATGAGCATAAAACTTAAATCAAGTTGAATTATTGTTAAAAATTAAGTGGCGGCTAATTTTTGGGTCCTAAGAGTGTTAGGATAGTTAGATTAAGCTTAGATGTAATTTAAGTGTTAATTTGTGATTTTAAGAAGTTATTATCACGTATTTCCATAAAACCGGGTTATATATACGATACAAGTTAAATAGGGCAATTTGACACATAATTTGGCATGATAGATACATATTATAATGCTGCATATTTCAATTGTTGAATGTTTTTATTTATATAATTTTGAATTATGTAATTTTATCTTAGTATGGCCTTAGTCTTAATCGGTATTACCTGTAATGAAAGGGAATATTGATTCAGTTGTAATTTAATGTGATCTCGTATCACTTTTATTTTTATTATTTTTTACATTTTACAAATGTATAATAGGAATAGCTTTGTATTTTTATTATTATTTGTAATTATGGAGTTTCTTCAAAGATGGTGCCATTCGGAAAGGTGTTCCGACGAAGACGGAGTTCTTGGGAGGCGCGCCACTTGAAGATTCAAGGGACCAAAGGAGTTGGTTTGTGAATATGTAATAGATTATTTGATTTTCTATTTTAGGAAGGCCATACTAGGAATTTTACTGTTGCTTTGCATTTATTTTAATATGTTACATGCATTGCCAAATCGCCATAACAACACATGCATATCATATCCAGTCATCGACCGTGTCAATTACAATTATCGTAGTTCGCCGCTATAGTTCACTTAAAACGTGATAGATAATAAATTGACAAGACCTCCCACTAATTAATAATTGAGAATTAGCCTTACCAAATAGTAGAAACAATGAATCCCAATTTCGTGAGGAAGTAGGCTCAGCTCACCGGGGTACTAAACTTGTTACGTTGGGTAAGTGGGTAATAAAATGTTATTACATCGAAATTTGGATTGAGCTCAACGGAAGTGTTCGTGACCGTAGTCGCATGTGTTCCGGGCTAAAGATAAATTTTAAAGTAATTTTTATCGACCGGGAGTTCTAGAAGTAGAATCGATTAAGAGGTTAATCCACCGTGTTATATTAATAAGGGGTGAATCGGATCACCGTGCCAGAGTTAATATGAATTTGGATCTCGGAATCATTTATAATAGTTGGGTGGAGGTCACTATATAAATGCAATACTTGTATTGAAATTTACGAGTATTATTAAAATGATAGATGTTAATTATTTCCTCCATTTCCGTTTTTGTAGTTATTTATACGCAATGGATTCATCTAATACTCTTACACCAATCACCATTAATTCATGGCTCCAATTATTCGATGAAAAATGCTCCGAGTATGACAATGATACGATTAGAGAATTACGCATTGGCATTGGTCAGGATGGAAATCTTTGCTACTTTACCACTTCCACACCACCCACTCCGATATTTATGCCTACCTCTTTAGTAAGAAAACCTTGTGAAGAAAATCTCACTAGAACCAAGGCATCCTTGTTTGATGAAGCCAGGAGAAATATCAAATTGAGTGGGAGTTCTAGCAAGAATGTCCTTGCAACTACAAGGGTTAATAGTATTATTAAAGGAAAGGCAAAGATGGGTGAGAAACCCAAACCTGATAATGAATTGGAAATGGATAGTGAGACTACCACAACCAAAACCAAGAAGGGTGCCCAATCTTACGAAGAATGTCATTATTGTAATGTCATGGGCCATTGGAAACGAAATTTCCCAAAGTATTTAGGAGATATCAAAGCTGGACTTGTCACTCCAGTTGGTACTATTTCTTCCGAAATCGTTGTTAATGATATAAATTATACATCCACCTCAACGTGGGTATGGGATACCGGTTGTGGTTTTTACCTTTGTAATTGTATACAGGGGCTTGGAAATGTGAAAAAGCTAAACAAGTGTGATATAAATCTCCGACAAGAAAATGGAGCTAGGGTAGCCGCCACTTCGAGAGGGACTTGTGTACTTGTTTTAGCTAATAGCTTTGAGTTGTAATCTACATTATACCCATTTTATCTAAAACATTATTTCATGTTAGACATGGAAGGATTCATATTTCGCCATAAAAAAAAATCGTATTTTGTTTGAAAATTGACATGGCTGGGAGCCAAGTCAATTCTCTTAATGGTATTCATATTTTAGACACTTCCAACTCAACTAAAGATATCTATAACATACAAACCAAAAGACTCATAACTAGTGATCCAAATGATTTGTACATTTGGCTTTTTCGATTAAGTCACATAAATGAGAAACGCATTGAAAGCTAGTGTCGACTAGATTTAATGAACCATTTGGTTTTCAATCATATGGAATATGCGAATCTTGTCTCCTTCGCAAAATGATTTGTACTTCCTTTAGTGGTAAAGGGACATGAGCAAGTGATTTGTTGGAACTAATACATGCCGATGTATGTGTCCAAATGAGCAATGCCGCAAGGGGAATTTATAACTACTTCGTCACTTTTACGGATAATTTAAGTAGATATGGGTATATTTACTTAAACCAAAATAAAGTGAAGCATTTGAGAAATTTAAAGAATTTCTCAATGACGTAGAGAACCAATTGAACAAAGAGCTAAAGCATTACGATCCGATCGTAGTGGCAAAGATCTAAGTAATGAATTTTATTTATTAAACTATGGATTATGACCTAGTGTCACTACCCATAACATCAAACGAATATGAGTCGGTTTGAGTTATTGAACTCAATTTTGTGAATTTGCAATCCAAAACGGACAATTAATTCCAAAGGGATGGTCAACCAGGAGATACCTGAAATAGAGAGTCAACTTAACATATGACATGGATCGGACTGGCATATGACATGAATCAAGCTGCCGTGATAGAGCTGGACTTTTATGTGCAAATGCGTCAGTCTAGAGAAACTCCTAGTACTCCACCATATGTATGTTTGTAACTCACAAAACTATCTCTCAAAAAGATAGATGTATTGCTGAGAGATAGAGTGGGAGTATATTGGATCGTAAGAAACATGTCTTATAGTTAACGTGTTACTTTTTGAAACTAATAAAACTGTAATCTATAAAGATAGAGTAGGAGTATAGCTCAGTGGGAGTTTAGCACTCATGTCCTGTTGTTAAAATGTTGCTTTGCGAAAGTAATGGTATTATGACCTTATTCCAAATTGATCTTGTTGCATACGAGCCATAGCATTACAAACCAAAGATTGTTACTCAAGTGTAGATTTACTTTAAGGCGAGGGTCTGTTTAAAGTAAATAGAGCGTTAGAGTACTTAAATGCATAGATTGACATGAAGATGTTGATCAAGATAAATTATGTTAGGAATCGCCACATTTCATTTTGATGAAGAATGGCGAATGATATTAAAAATTAGCTTTTCTAAAATGGGAATTTAGAGAAGGATGTGTTTGGAACACAAAATCTTAGATGAAGATCTAAGAATCCTAACATATTATGCGTAGCTTTCTTAAGTGATCTTAGAATTGTCTTAAGCAAGCATCAAAGGATTATACTTTTCGTTCATGTGATAATTGAGAATGGTTTCATTCACATGATGAAGAATCATGATTATACATGAAGTTAAGTGGGATCTGGAATTATTTTTTCTTATGTCTTATATGTTGAAGACATATTACTTATTGAGAATAATGTACCAATGCTGTATTCTGTCAAGAGTGATTGGGAGACTAGGAAAAGGTGCGATGTATTTTAAATTTCTGAATCTATGTGAGAGAATATTGGCATAGAGTTGAGAGTCTTATGAGGATAAGATCTTTCGTATCTGTTTAATATCAACAAGGTCGAATAAGTTATTCATGTTGATGGAAGTGGAATTACTATGATGGAGTCATAGTCGTTCACTGAACCTATTAGGTTGTTGATTACATGAAATTAATTTCTAATGTTTCCGCCATTAGAATGATCATGTATGCCAACAGACGCACATGTCATGATGTAACATATGCTAAGAGCATAATAAGTCAATAACAAGATAATTCCCATGATATGGCTTGTGAAAGCCTTAAAGAACATCCTTAAGATTCCTGAGAAGAATTAAGGATTCGTTCATTTGTTTGGATGATAAACTAAGTTACGTGTTGAAGGGTTGCACAAACTTTAGTTTCCAAACCGAAAAGCATTTGTTGAAATCCTAGGATGTCTTATTGACTCAGGAGTAAGAGAATAGAAAAGTGTTTTAAGTTTCGCGCATTGCAAATTCTACAAAAGGAATCTAAGTAAATTATGATAAAATGGTCAACGTAGGGATTAAGGGTGAATCCCTCTACAAATGACTTTATCACAAGTTATGTGATAACAGTGGGAGCATCTTTCAAGTTAAAAAGTCCAAGTCTAGTAAGAAGACTAGACAAATACTTAGAGATAAATTCAAGTTATTAGAAATATATCATTGAATAGAAGGAAATAGCAATTGACATAGTTGGAATATATGGATATAGGGTATATCCACTTGACAAGCTTTTATTGGATTTCGACTAGTGTAAATGGTACACTAAAGATTATGAGATATTAAGTAGTTATAGTGTATTGACTATTCATTTATGATAATCGCATTTATCGTTTAAGTTTTATTAAACTCACCCATTACCTTGTTAAATCCAAATGGGTTGTAGAGACAAATTGAACCCCATTAAAGTGAACTGGATTGACATGGTATTCGCCCCTAGTTACTTATATGAGGTGACGTCTCGAAGCGACTAGAGTGTGATGTGATTGATGGGAAGTTCAAGTGCCATAGAGTCTACGGGATGACTAGTCAATCACATAGGCAGAATATATGGGACACTCTGTCGGGCAGTGACCGCATATAGAGTTCTGGTAATTCATAAGCCTGGTCGTGGCAAGAGCTTCTATAGTATTCTTATGAGTCAATTCTTTTAACTAGAGACTATTCGCCCAAGTTGGCACAACTTTATGATTAGCTTTGATTTATGCTCTACGACTGTCGTAAATGAGGTCAAATGGGTATATTTTGGGTTATGATAAACTGTGGCTAAATGAAGGGAATAGTGCGATAAGAATTGTCCACCCCCTTGTCAGGGTTGTTTAAAATATCAAGGCCACTCGAGGAGTAGTGAACTGGAAATGCGTGGCCACGCTCGGAAGGTATCTATGGTAGATAATCCCGGTCAGACAGTTACACTCCAGATCGAGAAAACCACTCAAGATATGATCAAGTTCAAGTACGACCTGCGAGACACCTTGCATTGAGTGGGAGATTGTAATAGGACAAGAGAATTGATGACGCACACTTGTTTCGGACAAGTGGGAGATTGTTGTAATATGTGTCTTCAACAATAGTGCGATCACATGTTTAAATCTCATTTTAAGAATACGTAAGGGATGATTTATTATATAATCAACTGATCGTCATTAATCGGTAATGATTGGCTGACTAGAGTTTGACATTATTGACGTATGACGGTGGTGGTCAGTTGATCCCTTAAGGTCACACTTAAAGGACAACTCCCTTAATAGATAAATTGATTAATTGTATGACGATACAAGGTGATCAATTCCTTAAAATTGAACAATTCACTTGTGAGAGAGAATATTGATATCTTATTGTAATGAGATTAAATAAGATTTATTTTAGTAATAAAAATGCTTTATTATTAAAATTGTTTATTGTTTGAGAAACAATAGAGATAAGAATAAATGGTTAATTATAATTACAAGATGTTGTGAATTATAATTATATGACCCATTTTATTTATGTAATCAAGTATCACTAGTCAATTTGTTGTATGTAATTTAATTAATTTATAAAACGATATTTATGTGATAAATATGCATTAAATTAATTAATAACATGTAACCTACTACATGTGGCATATTGTGTGACAATTGACAAAATAAAATGGTAGTCCATTTTATATGATATGGGCCGAATGGAGGGAGTATAGTGGTGTGAGGTTGATTTATTTTATGAGAAATAATCATAGCTATTTGCTTTTGTAGCCTTACACCTACTCTACATTGTCTTACACATCTACACCTTGTGAAGACAAAAAGCAAAAGGCAAAGATGCCTTCCTTGGCCTCTTCCTACCCGGCCTTCCCCTCCTCTTTATGAGACTTTTGTTCTCATTTTCCACTTACTCATTCATTCACATTTCCTACATGTAAAACATTCTTATACTCTCTCAATCTCTCTAAAACAAGGTTTTAGAAATACAAGCATCTATTCATCCATTCTAATATCAAAGTAAGATTGCTAGTGTAGTAATAGTGATAATGTTAGAATTAATTTTAAGAATACTAGTTTATTAATCTAGTTAATTAGTATACTAGTTTAAGGGATAAGTCTTGGGTGCAATCTAAGGAGGATCTCTACTTTGGGATTTTTGGAGGATCATCCAACATATTACGCTCAAGAACAAGTGAAGGAAGGTGACCTTACTTGTGCCTATATTTTCGAACCAACCAACAAGGTAAGGGACATTGATTTACTTATAAATCTCTTATTTTGTTATACATGCACTAGATCTAAAGAACAAATAATTAAGAAGTTAATTAGTTCACTATTAGAGGAGTCTAATAAGAGGTAAATAAACCTAACAAGTTCGTAAATTTATCATAAAGTGATTGCTCAAACACTTGTGTCTACCCCTTGGTCCTCATCTACGCGCCGATACGGTCGTTTTGACAGTAATTAGAGTTCATTTGAAATCCGGGTCAAAAACCGCTTCATTTTCTAAGAAATCGTTTAAAATGCCGAGTCGGAATGTTCTAGAATATTCAGGATATTTTTTACATAAATTAAATTTATATCTTTTGGTAAACTATATCCCGTATATCATATTTTAAGGAATAAGGAAGTATAGATCTACCGACATTCCATAAAAGAAACGCGGAAATCTTTTTTCCGCAGGAGGAAACCTCTGGGGAAATGACGCAGCAGGTGCTGCGCCTCTTTGAAGGATCGCAGCAGGTGCTGCGCCTCTTCTCCAGCTCATTTTCGCTGTTTACGGAATTTTTCCGTGATTTCTTTCCAATGTTTGAGTCATTCAAAAACTCTTCACATTGTTTAGTATAAACAGAGACCTCCGGTCTCCATATTTTTCACCCGAGTGTCCGCCCTTCTCTTCTCCCTTTGCATTCTAGACCGTGATCTAAGCTTTCGACGCCTACCTGCTTGACAATCGACCACGTAAGCTCAGATCATTCTGAGTTCCAGTCACGTTGCATGACCAACCAATTTGACCATTACACATCAGTCAATAAATTAATTTAAAATCCTCCATCAAGGGCACTTTCTACATACATTCGAGTCGAGCAATCACTAACGTTAACATAGTTAATCTCGTTTTGTTAAACATGTAAGTCTGAGGGTGTAAATCCCATTTTTTTTTGGTTTTTTTTTTTATTTTTGTATCAATTAATGTAAGATTCACATCAAAAATACGGTTAAAACCAATTTTAAAAACCTTTATTAAAAACTGGTTTTACGAAACAACAGTTACCAAACGTTGTGAAGAAACGCAGCAGCAGCTGCGCCTCTTCCAAGGGTCGCAGGATCTGCTGCGCCTCTTCCAGAGGCTCCCGCTGCTCCTGCTCTTCTTCTTATTCCTCGGGTTTCTGTGCTTTTGTTCTTTTTGTCTTATTTCTCTTATTTTCTTCTTTTTCTTTGTATATAAACCATGTTTTGATCACTCCTTTCGATAATAACTTTTTATTTTCGACTTAAATCCCTTATAAATCGATATTTTCGGATTTTCGTCACTAAATCAAACTCGGATCTTAGAGACTCGATTTGTCCATATCAAGTCTCTGAAATTCGTTCTTTGTACATATTATTTCCATTGTTTATTTTCAGATTATCAAGTTCTTTCATAGTCCGTTCCTTTTGTGTTTCCGATATCGTAAATAAATTTAATTCGTTTTTAACTCGTTTTAATCCGTCTAATTCGTCTTTATCGCTTTTATGACGATGTCAGTACGTAATTAACCTGCTAAATCACTTTCACTTGAGTTTAATATCAATAATAAATCGTAAAACATAGCAAAGAACATTAACTACCCGCGGTTCTGACTTCACAGCCAGAGCTTAACTCAAGAACAGACGCAGGAATAATTGCGCCTCTTCTAAGGGACGCAGCAGATGTTGCGCCTGTTCTGAGGTGACTTCTGTTCCTGAACTTCCGTTCTCGCTTTGACGTAGCTTTAGTTAGGCATTAATTAACTACTAATCGTAATATCACCTTTAGTCTGAACTTTTTCGTCACTTTTATTTCAAACTTTTATTTTCTTTTCTTCAAATTTCCGTCTTAAATGTATTTTTGACATGAATTAGTTAAATTATTGTAATTCATTGTAATTTTAATTATCGCTATTTATTTATTATTTATTGTGTGATTTATTTGCTTGTTATTCACATGTAATTAATTCTAATTCCCACTTTGACATAATTGAGTGCTAATTATTTGTTCACCGACATAGTTTAATTCACATGCTAGGACTAAAATATTGGATGTTGCATTGCATGCATATAATCGACAACATATCAAATATAAATAATTTCCATAATCATTAGTAGAGGCCGCTATCGAGGCGGGCGGGATTAGTTGTTCGATTAAAGAGCTTCCTAATATGTACCCTCACCCCTTACTCCAGATCTCTGTGAACATCCGTGTTCATTGACATCCACGAGAGTCATTCTAGACATAGAATGCTAAGAGTACCGAGTTCTTAGTGTTCATGTCACTACTTTGTGTCTTCACATGGCACGAGGTATTCGAACGGTTCTAATTTCCCATAAAAATTGGTGGCAACTCCACAAATGCAACGCTTGTCCCAAGCGCCTCCACGCGCGCCGCGACTTGGCCCATGTCCACAGTTTGGCGACTACGCTGGGGATCATACACTTACGTGTTACCCAAGGTGAAACTTGAACAAGGTTAGGGAATAGTTTATACGAGACAATTTTCGGTTTTTAAAACTCGAATTTCTTAGGTCGTTTTATTCGGCCTTCCTAGACTTAACCCAACCCATTCGACCAATCGTCCCGTCTGGACAGTCAAAATTCTTACCTGGGCCTAAAGATGGATAGCGATTGACATCAATCATACCGTGGTACATACTCACGTTTGTATCAAGAGCTTTCACTATTCGAGGAAATGGACTAGGAACCGACCTTACTCTTGTTTGGCACGAACCTCTCCAAAGACCAGGGTTTGATTGCTTGGTATGGCAACCCACCTTTTTTAAGCCAAAACCCTTTAAATGCATTCAGCATACTGTTATAATGCATGTATGAATGTTTGTACCATATACGTGATCACCATCTATAAAACAAAACCATGACAAAATTTCTGTAAAATAAAAATCCCTTTTAAAATGTAAATATTTCAAAAGTGGCCTAAAATAGCGCAACATGAGTCGAAACTCTGTTCAAATGTCCAGTCAAAACTCATGCCTCAAAACCCATTTCAAAGAAACTCACTTCGAGCCAACACTCCTACAACTGCACTACAGTTGCCTAGGACAAACATTTCAAAATTTGTCATTTTCAAACCTCACTTAACACAGTGGCACACTCCAACTTCACAAGTCGAGTCTTTTTTGAGTAAGTGTGCTAAAATGGTCGACCGTGTTTTGATTCGTCATCGTTCTCCTATCCTCACTTTCGAAGATGCCTGGAACTAGTCATGCAAGTGTTAATGGACAACCCCAAAATGGTAATGATCTAATCCTATCTGCACTCGCCCGTCTCCAAACAAGCCAAGACCAAGCTTATGCTCGCCTCAATGCTATTGAAGGCCAAATTGTTGCTGTAGAAACCAGACTTCCTCATGCAGAGAATGATGTTCCCGACATGAGCGTACATGATAACCTTCCACCCTTTGTTGGACAACAAGAAGTCAACCCCCCACTAGGTCCTACTGAAGCTGAAAAATGACTCGAATTCTTGAAGGAACAACCAATGTACCTTAAGGGAGATGACATCTACAGGGAGAATAATTGCAAGTATGAGGCGGTAAATGCTCAATTGCCTAACAACTTCAACATGACTGACATCCCAAAGTTCAAGGGGCATGAAAATCCTTTGAACCACATTCGTGCCTTCAAAGATTATATGTCTATCAAAGGCATCAAACCCGAGATGTTCATAAGGATATTTCCTTCATCTCTCGACACTATTCCTAAGCAAAGGTTTTACTCTTTGGAGCACAAGAAAATTGCAACTTGGGACGATTCTGCAATTGAATTCACTGAACAATATGCGGATAATGTCGAAATACAAGTCAATATGCGCACTCTATAGGTTCTTACCCAAAATGAGAAAGAAGGCTTCACCGACTTCCTAAGTAGGTTGAGGAAGACTAGCACACAACTTGTTGAACGCCCAGATGAAGCCACTCTTGTGGAAAGGTTCTTGGATAATTTGAGTCCTATTTATGCAAACCATTTGAGGTACCAAAACATAAAGTCTTTCAAAGACTTGACTGTGCTAGGAACAAGAATTGAAGACGACATCCGAAAGGGGCTCTTGTCCAAAATGGTAGGTCGCGGATATCAGGGTTCAACGAGTCGTTCTTATGGATCCACTAGCAAGACCGATGAGGTTAACCTTGTCGAATCATCTAAGAAGGATAACCCACCAAGGAAATTCACGAAAATATTCCAACGCTCTGAAAAGGCTCATGAAACAAGGTAAGCTCCAACCTATAGGACCTACGCCTGACCTGGAGAAGAAATCTAAATCCTGGGATGAGAATGCGTATTTTGAATATCATAGAGGCAAAGGACACAATACAGAGAGATGCTTCAAATTGAAACATGTCATCCAGGATATGATTGAAGATGGTCGTTTACCCATACCTCCCAGAGGTAAGCCTAACAATACTCAGATTCCTCTTGGAGTTCTGATGATCATAGATGAAGAAGCCACCTTGGATTGTTCACACCTCATTTCTCCAGTCGAGGATGAGATTCATGCACTAGAAAATGAAGGGCGCTAAGGGAAACGTGCCACTAGCTCCAAGTCTATCTCAGGAGTCTATGATGAAAGAGGTGATCACAGTAGTTGACAATCTAGTCGAGCAAATAATAAATCTGGAAGTTGAAATCATTAGGTTGAGAGAACTTAGTATCGTCAACGGAATATGGGCTGATGACGATGAAGATAAATACCTCACAGAACATTATCTAGTCAAGGTCAGTGAGGATATAGTCAAGGCTAGCGAAGATCAAGATATAGACCACCTTACTCGCTCAAGGTGACCATATCAAAATGTCTCTCAGAACGGTCCTACCGTCAATGGTCCAGTTACTAACACCAATGTCATCACACCAAATGATGGCGAAGATACATAACTGACCATCTATTAAAACAACTACAGAATACAAAGGATGATCTTTCAGTCTGCCAATTAGTTGCGAGTTCATTTCCCCATCGTCAAGCTTTACTACAAGCATTGGCAAAGTTGAACGTAGCAGACAACTCTACGCCTGATGACATAGTCAACTTGGTCTTCCAAGACTCAGTTAAACTAAGTAACCCAGTTACTTTCTCAGATGAGGATTTGCCTCCTTTCGGCGTCAGTCATAACCTCGCTCTATATATCACAGTCACATGCTTAAAGAAGAACGTACCAATGACTATGGTGGATGATGTCTCTAAAGTCAACGCCATACCGCTAAAGACAGCGCATAAGTTGGGTATGAAAGAATCAGATTGGAATCCTACTAACCAAGGTGTTCGAGCATACGATAGAACACGACGTAATGTAGTAGGGCTAATCAACCTCACTATAGCAACATGACCAATCGAGAGAAAGGTTAATTTTCAGATAGTGGACATCGAGGCATCCTTCAATATACTTCTGGGAAGACCTTGGATTCACGCTTCCAAAGCGGTAACATCCACCTTACACTAGAAGATCAACCTCTAGAAGGCAAAGTAGCGACGATCACTTCGTAACCTATCAAGGCTGCGATAGAGAAAATGCCAAGCAACCAAGTGGTCAAAGACCTAGTATATGAGCTTGGAGGATTTCAGAAATCTCGTAGAGAGCAAATGGCACCTCTATACTTCAACCCATACTCCAATTTGGTGGTCAACCACATACTCAAGTCCCAGGGATATTTCCCGGGAATGCCATTAAAACCCACCAAGAAGAATACCTTTGCACCTTACAAACAAGGAAACTCTCAAAGGATACCATTAGGATTGGGATACAAGCCCACGAAGGCAAAAACCTCATAAATGCTTACTCAATTCCAAAATCGTAAAGATAGAGGAATCCAGATGCGACCCTATCTCCCTACCTTAAATGGATACTTCGTTTGGGAGGGGAGTCAAGAGTACTTTCATGGGTTTCCCAAGCCTTGGCATTATAAGGGAATACAACTAGCTAGAATCTAGGTCTCCCACGATTGTTACTTCATCCCTTCAGAAACGGTTCCTACCGTCAAAACTCGTCAAACACCTAATTTAGACGAACAAGCTGTTAGCCTTCTGTTTGGAGAAGACCGATTCATCAGAGCTGCGCAGGATGAGATCATTACCATGATACTTCAAGATGACCATTTCAACCCCACAGCATTGATCACTAACACTATCCCGAATCAGAAGAAAGGATAAAGAAAGTCAATCAAATGGACTAACAACCAAAGAAAGCCCTTCAAAGTCACTACTGGAGAATGAGAGATGTTCAAGGGAGAACCTAAAGACAACGAATTCGAGTCAGAGTCGGAGTCGGAGTCGGAATCGGAGTCTGAGTCTAGAGAAGTCGCTAGAGGGCCTTCTTCTGTCGTCGCTCCTCATCCCCTTGTTTCTTCAAGCATAGCATCGAATAGTAATAGCAGCTTGGGAAATGTCCCCGTAGCTTTCCCTTTACCGCCACTAACTAATGAACAGATGGCTTCTTTATTTTAGCTATTTTCAAAATTTAATAAGAATAAATCAGACTCTGCTTAGTCCTTGTATTTTTATGAATGCAATTCTATTTACGATGATAATGAGGATGATCCTGACCCAGACTCAGTCGAATTACCTCCCCATATAGTTAAAAAAATACTACAAGAGGGGGAAGGGGCACCAGTTTTAAAGAACACCGAACCTATCAACGTAGGAACCGAACTAGAACCCCGAGAACTTAGGATATGGACGACCTTAAACCCAACTGAAAGGGCCAATTTCATCGACCTCCTACACGAGTTCAAGGACGTTTTCACTTGGTCTTACAAAGAGATGCCAGGGATCGACAGGGATATCGCAGAACATCGAATTCAAATCAAACCAGGTTTCAAACCCATAAAACAGAAACTCCGTCGGATGAGCACCGAATCGGCTCTTAAGATCAAAGAAGAAGTCGATAAGCAATTCAAAGCCGGGTTCATCAAAGTTTTCGAGTATTCAGACTGGGTGAATAACATAGTCCCCGTACCCAAAATGGATGCGCGAATCCGAGTTTGTGTTGATTTCAGAGACTTGAATAAAGCAAGTCCAAAGGACGATTTCCCTCTACCACACATTGACATTTTGGTAGATAATAGGGCAGACCACGCGTTGTTATCATTCATGGATGGGTATGTAGGATATAATCAGATCAAGATGGCCGTAGAGGATATGCATAAGACAACCTTCGTCACTTAATGTGGCACATATTGTTATACAGTTATGCCATTTGGGCTAATTAATGTTGGAGCTATATACCAACACACTGCGACCACATTACAACATGACATATTGTATAAAGAGGTAGAAGTGTAAGTGGATGATATGATTGTCAAATCCAAAGATAGGAAGGGGCACATCGACAACCTTCGCAAATTCGTCCTTTGACTGCGAAAGTACAACATGAGGCTCAATCCTCCGAAATGCGCATTTGGAGTAACGTCAGACAACCCCAAACAGAGAAGGAGGCTAGAGGATTTCTAGGTATGGTATAGTATATAAGCCGATTCATATCGAAACTCATTATTATCTGCAAACCTATTTTCAAAAAGCTCAAGAAAACAGATCATACCATATGGGATGACGACAGCCAAAAGGCATTTGACAGAATTAAGGAGATATTGGCTAAACTACCAGTGTTAATCCCTCCTCGACGAGATCAACCTCTTAGTTATATCTCACAGTCACCGAAACAACCATAGAGGCTATCTCGCACAGACTATTGGAAAAGAAGAAAGAGCTATCTACTACCTTAGTAAGAAGTTCGTAGAATATGAGTGAAAGTACACGCCTCTCGAAAAGACATGCCTCGCTCTTGTGTGGGCGACAAAAAAGCTACGCCACTACATGCTTAGCTACTCTATCAAGGTGTATTCTAAGATGGATCCTGTCAAATACCTCTTCGAGAAACCCATTCTCAACGGACGTTTGGCAAGATGGACCTTAATGCTCTCAGAGTTCGATCTCAAGTACGTACCTCTAAAAGTCATAAAAGGGCACGCCCTTGCCGAGTTTTTCGCAGATAATCCTATCAACGATACCCAAGCAATAAACATGTGGTCATTTCCAGACGAGGACATCCTACAGACCAGTGTAGACTCTTGGGATCTTTATTTTGATGGGGTATCGAATTTAAGAGAATTTGGAATAGGAGTGTTGCTCATTTCTCCTGAAGGCGAGCATACACCACTTTCTGGCAAACTCGACTTCGAGGTGACAAATAATGCAGCTTAATATGAGGCTTGCCTCATCGGTCTACAAGCAGCGGCAAGCTTAGGCATTAAGAATCTTCGAGTTCACGGAGATTCCTCCTTGATCATTAACCAAGTTACAGGTTCTTGGAAAATTCGAAGTGAAAGTCTAGCACTCTATCAGTCTAGGATAGATCAAGTCGTCCAATTCTTCGATAAGGTCACTTATCTACTCCTACCTCGTGAAGAGAATCAATTTGCAGACGCTCCTGCGAAACTTGTAGCCTTGATCAATATGCCAGACAACATGGTCGAAATGCTTTTATGCATCGAACGACGGCCAGAACAAGCCTATGTAAACCACCTTACAGATGATGAATAAAGCCCAGAAGAACCATGGTTCCAAGCCATTCTAAACTTCAAACTCAATGGTACATACCCACCAGAAATGGATAAAAGGGGACAACGTGCCATACGCCTACTAGCCTCTTAATACCTCCTCATGCAAGGAGAATTGTACAAAAGAACACCTCTTGGTGTCGTCTTGCGTTGCCTAGATCAATCACAGGCATAGAAGGTGATGGAAGAAGTTCACGATGGAGAGTGTGGTCCTCACATGAGTGGACCCATGATGGCAAAGAAAATCACGCATCTGGGATATTACTGGACGACAATGGAGTCAGATTGTATTAAATATGTCAGACATTGCCATAATTGCCAAATCTTCGGGAATGTGCAACATGTTTCTCCCTCAATGCTTTACACTATGACATCTCCTTGCCATTTTCTGGTTGGGGAATCGACATCATCGGAAAGATTACTACAGCCGAGACAGGAGGTCATTGTTTCATTTTGGTAGCCATCGACTACTTTACTAAATGGGTCGAAGCGGCATCTTACACTAGTCTCACCGCCAAAAATGTGGCAAAGTTCATACAAACCAATATCATCTGTCGATATAGTTGCCCACATGTAATCATTAGTGACAATGGTCACATTTCCAGGCCGAGACTGAGTAATTGCTAGCCAAATACAAAATCAAACACCACCACTCCTCGCCTTATAGACCTCAAACTAATAACGGCGTGGTGGAGGCAGCTAACAAAAATGTCGTCATGATCCTCAAGAACATGATCGACAATTATCGAGATTGGCCTAGCAAAATACCTTTTGCGCTATGGGGTTATCACACATCAGTTAGGACGCCCACTGGGGCCACTCCTTTTTTTTAACCTATGGCATGGAAGTTGTGCAACTAGTTGAATTAGAAATCACGTCCCTACGCATCTTGCTCGAAAGTCAAATCCCAGAAGCTGAATGGACTAGGGATCTATACGAAGAACTCATCCTTTTGGATGAATGAAGGTTGCGTGCATTACATATTGTGCAAACATATCAGGCACGTATCAAACAAGCCTTTAATAAACAGGTTAAGCCAAGGAACATCAAAGAAGGAGATTTGGTGCTCAAATCGGTCAGAGCTCTCCTACCTGTCGTTCCACGAAGAAAGTTTAAGCATAACTCGGCTAGACCTTTCTTAGTCAAGTCTATACTCTCGGGGGTGCGGTTAGGATTACAGACCTAGATGGGAATGAATTTTATAACCCTACCAACCTCGACTAACTGAAACTATACTACCCTTAGCATAGGACAGACAACGCGCCTCGCGTAAACCACGTGCCGCTCATGCGACACGAAGTAAAACCGGCCCCTGGCCAGCTAAAGCTTATGTCACTATGCTCTTGCGTTTTGACATTTCGACATCCTCATATCATCAAATAAATTGAATTGTACTCCCTTTAGGAGTAAGTAAAAAGCACATGCTTGTTTTTCTAAAGTTCATTACAAGCTCTTGCTTCGAACAATTATTCTTTTACATTTACTCGAACTACGCACAGGGTTTGATTTCATTTTTTCTAATAAATACGTAGGCAATCCTTCACAGGATACAACCCATTATTTTTTTTAATGTAAATAGAAGGACATTTGCATTTAAAATTCGATAAGAATAATAAAAGAAAATCATAACGGTTTCTTAACTAGCTAATCTTTTATTCATTGTTCCATAAATAATAATAATATGCCAAATACATATAAAATAAAATGCTGAAATAAATGCTAGGCTAGGATTCTAAAATTCCCGCCGTTTATTACAAACTACTAATAAATAATACTATAATAAATGACTAAGGCTATTCTTCCATTTTCCCTTTGCCTTTATCACCCTTATCATACTTCTTGTCTTGACCACGAGCCGGGCACTCTTGTGCTATCTCCGACCTAATCATCAAAGGTCTCTCTCGCGGTCTAGCCTTACCATTTTGACCCATCATCATCTATACGACGGAAGCAGCTCTCGGTTTCTTCGACGTACGTGTGGGTTAATATCCGTATACTACCCTTTAATTGCAGGACTATAACGTAAATTTATACATGCAATTTATAGTCATAAAACGATAAAAACAATATGGAAACGATAAGGAATTAGAATCAACCTCGGGTCCTTATAGTGCGGCGTAAAGAACAGAAATCAAATGAGATTCCCTCCTAATTGTTGCACCCAAGACCTTGTCCGAGATATGCCCTTGTGCTAGAACAGTGTTCTCCGATTGCCTTGCAATATAGGGAGAACTGATGTGTGTTTTGCTTGAGATGTGAGATCTCGGTTTCTACAGAGAAAAATGCTCTCTCGAAACCCTAGTTTTTTTACAAATGTTTTGATTCGGTTAGAAGGGAGGAGAAACCCTCCCTTTTGTTCCCTCTCACTCGGCCGGCCATGGGCTACCTAGGGAAGTGGGCTTCCACTTCCTTTTAGTCTTGGCTCATGGTCTGGTTCGCAAAATCGCTAAAATGTATATGACGGGTTTATATTATAAACTGTTATCGGTTATCGGAAATTAAGGCATCAGCTAATAATACGAGTTAGCTGAATTATTAATACGTGTCCGACAAAACAAATATTGTTGTATAATTTATTTTAATATACATTTAATTAAATATAAATCACGTATATTTAATTTTACGAATTAACTGGTTAATTCGCCTTAGCCCATGATATTTAATCCGTATTAAATATAATATCTCAACATCACATATTTGACTAATTACTTAGTCAAATAACTCGACTAACTGGTTAGTCAATTTTGGCATCTACATGACAAGTATTTTCATCTTGTCACATCTCTCGAACGTATCCTATAGGTGTGACTTTTAGGGACCAGTTGATCACCGCCATCCGTATGACAATAACGTCAAACTTATCTAGCAAGCCAACCGTTATTGATAAACGTGGATCAACTGATAATAATACCAAAGTATGCCCTTTGATCCTTTTAGAGGTTTATAAGTCCTTGCACTAACTGTTAAGGACACCAACCCCAACAAGCTCCCACTTGTCCGTACAAGTGTATGTGCAATGACGTTATCCGCACTAACTGGAGGACACAAGCTCCAACAAACTCCCACTTGTCCGAACAAGTGTAGGTGCGATAACCGATTCTCATATTCATTTAAAATTTCTCCCACTCAATGTAAAACAATTTGCGGATCTGGATCCACAAAGGTCGTATTTTACAATCGATCCGTATCTAGAGTGGTTTCCCCGACTAGAGAGTAACTTAACCGATAAAACGAATCCGTATCCGAGCATGGCCATGCATTTCGATTCTGACTCCTCGAGTGGCCCTGAGAAATATCGAGTACCCGATAAAGGCTGAATATTTCCTTCAACTCGACTCCTTCCGATCTAAGCACGGCATGAAATGACCCAGAAAAAATCTACTTGGCCCCTGTTACGGATGACCGTGAGAAAGAAACCAAAGTCACCCAAAATCTGCCGTAGTCTCAAGAGACAGTCGATAGTCTAAGAATCGACTCTTAGGATCACTATGGAAGTCCTATCCACGACCGGGCAACGAATGTTATAAAACATTTAGGACTCCACGTCGATGTCACAATTGTGTCCTACGAAATATCCGTATAAATCGCCTCTGTGATTGGTCGATCAACTTTGTTGACTTATGGCTCGTTGAACCCACCATCAACCAACGTCAGAGAATAATTGCCAGAGTTATCAGCTCATGTGGGCAATTAAGGACTAAAAAGATATGATGTTTGTTCAGTTCACTTTGTGGTGTTCAAAATTGTCGTACAATTCCACATGAAAAACAAAATATATATATAAAATATCAAAACGATGATGTCGTATAGAGTACAAAGGAGAATGAATCTGATCCATAAAAGAGTACTACAACTCAGGAACACGTTTGATTCCCATGGAATTTACGTGCCCTTCATGCTTATCTTGTCGTAATGCTTTAGTGAGAGGATCTGCTATGTTATCATCTGTAGCAATCTTTTCTATCACTACTTCCTTTTGCTCCACGTAATCCCGGATTAGATGAGCTTTCCGTTGTACATGTCTAGACTTGTTGCTAGACTTTGGCTCCTTAGCTTGGAAGATGGCACCACTATTGTCGCAATAGATGGTGATCGGGTCATTCGAACTAGGCACTACAGAGAGCCCATGTAAGAATTGACGCATCCATATCGCTTCCTTTGTTGCTTCAGACGCGGCATAGTACTCGGACTCAGTCGTAGAATCTGCTGTAACAGTTTGTTTCGAACTCTTCCAGTGATCTGCAGCGCCATTAAGAGTAAAAACGAATCCTGACGAGATTTCGAGTCATCACGATCCGTTTGGAAGCTAGCATCTGCGTAGAATCGTTGCGCATAGCTTTTGTTCGCCTCCATAAGTCAAAGCCCAATCTTTAGTCCTCCGTAGGTACTTAAGAATGTTCTTGACAGCCAACCAATGTGGTTCACCTGGTTCTTTGTTGGAATCGACTTGTCATACTCAATGCATATGCCACGTCCGGACGTGTGCATATCATGGCATACATGATTGATCCTATAGCCGAAGCATAAGGAATCCGTGTCATGCGCTCTTTCTCTTCCGGTGTCTCTGGTGCCTGAGACTTGCTCAAATGCACCCCTGGAGCCATAGGAAGGAACCCCTTCTTGGAGTTAGTCATACTGAATCTCTCTAGGACTTTGTCTATGTAAGACTCTGATCGAGAGATAACATCCGTCGTGATCTATCTCGATAGATACGGATGCCTAGAATTCTCTGTGCCTCTCCCAGATCTTTCATCCGGAAATGGTTCTTCAACCATACTTTCACCGAAGTTAAGAGAGGTATGTCATTCCCAATCAGGAGTATGTCGTCAACATACAATATTAGGAAGACAATCTTGCTCCCACTCGACTTGATATATAGACATGGTTCCTCGACAGATCGAGTAAATCCATTTTCTTTTATCACTTGGTCGAAGCGATGATTCCAACTCCTTGATGCTTGCTTAAGTCCATAAATGGAACGCTTAAGCTTGCACACTTTCTTAGGATGTGTTGGATCGATGAAACCTTCGGGTTGTACCATGTACAACTCTTCCTCCAAAAAGCCGTTTAAGAAGGCGGTTTTCACATCCATTTGCCAAATTTCATAGTCATGAAAGGCGGCGATCGCTAAGATAATCCGAATGGAACGCAGCATAACTACGGGTGCAAAAATCTCATCGTAGTGCAAACCTGGCACTTGGGTGAAACCTTTAGCAACTAGTCGTGCTTTGTAGATATCTTGTTGACCTTCCACAGAATGCTTTATCTTGTAAAGCCATTTGCATTGAAGGGGACGAACCTTAGCAGGTAAGTCAACAAGATCCCACACGTTGTTCTCATACATGGAGTCCATCTCGGATTGCATGGCCTCAAGCCATAGCTTTGAGTCAGAACTTGTCATGGCACCTTTATAGGTTGCGGGTTCACTACTCGTTAAGAGTAGAACGTCATCTATGTCATGTTCCTCGACCATACCGATGTATCTGTCCGGAGGAATAGAGACTCTACCCGACCTCCTAGGTTCCTCAGGAATATTCACCGCAGCCGGGATAGAAGGAATTGGTTCCTCCAATGGTTGCTCGGTGTTTGGTTCTGGAATCTCCGACATGTCGAAGGTTCTATCACTCTTTGCATTCTCGAGAAATTCCTTCTCTAAGAATGTCGCACTAGCCGCAACAAAAACACGTTGTTCGGTTGGCGAATAGAAGTAATGACCACGTGATCCTTTAGGATAACCTATAAAGTATGTCTTGACCGATCGCGGGCCGAGCTTATCTTCAGGTCTCCACTTGACATAAGCCTCGCAGACCCAAACCCGTATAAAGGACAAGTTAGGGACCGTTCCCTTCCATAGTTCATATGGAGTCTTGTCAACAGCTTTAGACGGACTTCGGTTAAGTATTAGAGCGGCTGACATAAGAGCATAACCCCATAATGAATCGGGTAAAACCGTGTGACTCATCATGGATCGAACCATATCAAGTAGTGTTCGATTTCTCCGTTCGGACAAACCATTCAACCGAGGTGTTCCGGTGGAGTTAACGTAGGGCAATCCCACGGTCCTTCGGTGTTGATCAAACTCGTGAGAAAGATACTCGCCACCACGATCCGAACGCAGTGTTATTATCTTTCTACCCAACAGGTTCTGTACCCTATTTTGGTATTCCTTGAATTTCTCAAAGGATTCACTTTTGTGCTTCATTAAGTAGACATAGCCATATCTACTCAAATCTTCCGTGAAAGTGATGAAATACCTATAGCCTTCTCGTGCGGTGATTGACATAGGACCACATACATCCGTGTGTATGAGCCCTAATAGGTCAGCAGCGCGCATTCCAACACCTTTGAAGGAAATCCGAGTCATCTTACCGATGAGACATGATTCACACGTGCCAAATGATTGAAAATCAAAGGCCGAGATAGCTCCATTTTTAATGAGCTGTTTTTCACGCGTTCTCATTAATGTGTCCCATACGGCGATTACCATAGATACGTTTGATCTTTGTCACCAACCTTTAACTTTTTATTCATTACGTGTAATATTTCGTTGGTCTGATCTAAAACATAAATTCCATTCATGGAGACTGCCTTGCCATAAATCATATTGTGTAATGAGAAAATGCAAGAATTATTCTCTATTACAAATGAAAAACCAAGTTTATCAAGCGCGAAACAAAATAATGTTTTTAGAAAGACTGGGTACATAATAGCAATCATATAATGATAACTCAAATCCGCTTGGAAGCTGGATCACATATGTCCCCTTGGAGATGGCAGGCTACTCTTGCTCCATTCCCGACACGCAGTCCACCTCACCCTTTACGAGGGGTTCGATGTTTCGGAGCCCCCGCACATGATTACACAGATGAGAACCACAACCAATATCAAGTACCCAAGTTCCGTAACTTGCGTGGTTAATCTCAATCATGTGAATAAAAGTAGAAGAGAGAGAAGACATACCAACGGGTTTAACACGACCTGCCTTTAAGTCCTCATGATAAACAGGACATGTGCGTCTCCAATGCCCAATCTTGTGGCAATGATGGCATTCCATGTTTTCACTCTTGCTCTTTGTCATGCCCGATGAGTTACTCGCCTCACCAGGACCACTCTTCCCTGAACCCGACTTCTTGAACTTCGCCTTACCTCTTTGTTAGGTTTGCCGGAGCTTTGCCCTTACCTTTCCCTTTGTTTGACACAACGAGAACATCCTGTTTCGAGCTCCCACTGCACTTCATGTCCTTCTCGGTGCATACGAGGAGGGAGTGCAATTCATGGGGAGTTTTCTTCAAATCATTCATATAGTAATTCGCTCTAAATTGCGAAAAACCATCGTGGAGTGAGTGAAGCATGCGGTCGATAACAATGTTCTCGCTGATGTTACGATTAAAGGTCTCCGACTTCTCGACATTCTCAATCATCTTTGAGAATGTGTGGGCTAACCGGTTGGCCCTTCTGGAGTCTCGCATCAAAGAAGCGAGTGGTATGCTCATAGGTCACGATTCTCGGTGCTTTCGAGAATTCCTTAGTGAGCGTGGTGAAAATCTTGTTTGCACCTTGGGCTATGAAGCGTTTCTGCAAATTGGGTTCCATTGCAAAAATAAGTACGTTCTTTACCGCACCAGCTTCTAAAGCGAAATCATTATACTTGTTGATTTCGTTAATTCCAAACTGTGGGACACTGGGTTTAACGGCATGGGCTCAAGCAGATATCCGAGCTTTCCGTCGGCGGCGGCAGCATTCCGTAATCTTTGCCTCCCGATCCATGAAGTTGGATCCGTCATTCTTGATCGAGTTGATGATTCATCGACTCATGAAGATCCTAAGCCAGGACTCACGGTCCAATGTGGCACTTGGCATTGGGTTATCACTTGAACCACCATTTGATGTTTAGCGATTTAAAACGTGATCTACACTTTGAAAAAGAAAGAAAAACAAAACGAAATAAGCAACTCATCGAGGTGATTTAAGTCTATTTTAAAATTCATTTTAAACATGTAGACTCTCGCACTTGCATAATTGATCTCCCTCAAGAAAGATACAAGTGATCCCAAGACTCAATTTCAGTAAATTGATAAGCCAACTGTTTAGCTAATTCTTCCTAAGAACTCTTGGTCGATAGATTTACGTAAAAATCCTATCTTATAGTCCACCATGATCACGGGATCGTACGAGTGACCATAGTGTTGAGATAAAATAGGTCAATCGGTTCCAACTTACCCGACGTAGAAGGGGTCATAGTATGCCTACCGACGAAGAAGGGACTCATTGGAGTTTGACCTATAAAGACCGTTCTCAATTTTGGTTTATACGAGGAAGATCCCATCAATCAAAATTATAATTCATTTTAAGTGAACGAATAACTAGCGTCTGTCGTGAATGAATTTATTTGGATGATGGCTTAAAACGTGTGACAAGAGAATGTCAATGAAAACTAACTCGTGACCTCTATATGTGTCAGTTTTCATGCAATAATTAGGTGGTTTGGTTTTTAGGCGGAATATGATGCAAATTATCGTTGCGAAAAATAAATGAAGGAATGCAAAAACGTAAATAAAATTTTCCTAGTGTGGCCTATCCTAGTATAAGAACATAATACAACTTTGGAATCCACCGTTGGACCCGAAAAGCTTGTCTTGATGTTCCATCTTGATTCAAGTAGCGGGAGTGAGCATCCGGTCTCCATCTTTGGTCTTCTCAAAAATTACAATTAAAATTACAAAATATAAACCTATTTACATTCTAATTAAAACTGTAATTACAAGTGAAAAATCCAAAACGGAGATACAAGATCTCAAAATACAACCAAGACCGTGTTCCATCATTACGGTAACACGTTCTACTAAGGCCACACTAAGTTACAACCGCTTGTAATAATTAAATACGTAATTAAAAGGCATTCACGGCATTCATAAATTAACGATAAATAAAAATGCATCAACTAAAAACAAATTCATTCGTGACATAATTCCGTAATTATGTTAAATTTATCCAAACCACCTTTTAATGATTAAAATTCGTGTGATAAAACCGCTTCTATCATTTAATTTTAATCTATTATAATCCGTTACTTTAAATATAATTTAAAATAACTTAATGGTACGTGTGTGAACCGTTTCACAATCATAGCGAGTGTACTATATCCGGATAAAGTACATATTGAAGCCAAAAGAAAATTTAAATCAAAAGAAACAAATTTTCAAAGTCATTAAAGATTTAAATCCCTCGATCCGGGACACGAGTGCTCGATCGAGGGACGGAGAGGGCTCGATCGATCAACTGCAAGTCGATCGAGAGGTATACTAATCAGGAGGTGCTCGATCGACTAAACTGGAGGTCGATCGAGTACCTATATCAGAAAAACTACTCGATCGAGTACGAGGACAACTCGATCGAGCGGAGGGTTTTGAAAGCGGGTCGATCGAGTACAAAGAAGGACTCGATCGAGCAAAAAATTTTGAACAGGGTCGATCGAGTACAATGGGACTCGATCGAGCAAAAATTATACAGAAAGGCCACTCGATCGATTAAAAACATGGTCGATCGAGTGCAAAATTTCTGGAAAATCCAAAACCCTCGTGAAACAATTTGTTAAAAACAAAACAAATGCAATTTAGATCAAAACTGATTAAAATCAATTCTATAAATTGCAAAACATGAGCATATTGCTATAATGATCGGGTAAAATAACAATATGCAATAGACAAAACTTGTGAACCGTGTATAGACATGACACGGTTTCAAAAACGCAACAACCAAATAAAAAAAAAATTCTGCCGTGAGAAAAATTGGTTGATGCCGCACGGTTTTTGAGACAAAAACAACCGTTTCAAAATCGTTTTATGAAAAACACATAGAAAAATTTACGTGGCCTCGCTCTGATACCACTTGTGGGTTAATATCCGTATACTACCCTTTAATTGCAGGACTATAACGTAAATTTATACATGCAATTTATAGTCATAAAACGATAAAAACAATATGGAAACGATAAGGAATTAGAATCAACCTCGGGTCCTTATAGTGCGGCGTAAAGAAACAAAATCAAATGAGATTCCCTCCTAATTGTTGCACCCAAGACCTTGTCCGAGATATGCCCTTGTGCTAGAACAGTGTTCTCCGATTGCCTTGCAATATAGGGAGAACTGATGTGTGTTTTGCTTGAGATGTGAGATCTCGGTTTCTACGAGAAAAAATGCTCTCTCGAAACCCTAGTTTTTTTACAAATGTTTTGATTCGGTTAAAAGGGAGGAGAAACCCTCCCTTTTGTTCCCTCTCACTCGGCCGGCCATGGGCTACCTAGGGAAGTGGGCTTCCACTTCCTTTTAGTCTTGGCTCATGGTCTGGTTCGCAAAATCGCTAAAATGTATATGACGGGTTTATATTATAAACTGTTATCGGTTATCGGAAATTAAGGCATCAGCTAATAATACGAGTTAGCTGAATTATTAATACGTGTCCGACAAAACAGTATTGTATAATTTATTTTAATATACATTTAATTAAATATAAATCACGTATATTTAATTTTACGAATTAACTGGTTAATTCGCCTTAGCCCATGATATTTAATCCGTATTAAATATAATATCTCAACATCACATATTTGACTAATTACTTAGTCAAATAACTCGGACTAACTGGTTAGTCAATTTTGCATCTACATGACAAGTATTTTCATCTTGTCACATCTCTCGAACGTATCTTATAGGTGTGACTTTTAGGGACCAGTTGATCACCGCCATCTGTATGACAATAACGTCAAACTTATCTAGCAAGCCAACCGTTATTGATAAACGTGGATCAACTGATAATAATACCAAAGTATGCCCTTTGATCCTTTTAGAGGTTTATAAGTCCTTGCACTAACTGTTAAGGACACCAACCCCAACAGTACGAGCAACTAAGACTCCGGGTTCTTCTTCCTCTTCAGTCAAATACTTTTGATTCTCCTTTGCTACTTCGCGGATCTTGTAATCCACAGGCTCGTGTTTCCTCAACTTCTCACGTTCTTTGCGAGTACCAGCTTTTCTCCATTGCATGTACGAGTCAGATACCCATGAAAAGCCAATAGGAACTGGTATGAACCACATGTTCCTATGAGCCCACCTAATTGCCCACTCTCGACAAGACTCCGAAGTATATGCCAATGCAGTTTGAGGAACGGTGTCCAACTTCGGAATTTTCTGCTTCAGGCCCACTTGCCTCATCAATCTCTCCGGGAAAATGAAATTCATAAATTCCAAGCCAGGGATGCGAACTGACCGTGTCGAGTCCAAACATGAAACTCAAGTGACTGACCTGAGATGCCACCACGGCACAATCCATCGAATCAAGGGACCACCTTCACTCTTCAGCTTATTTTCCCAGTAGTTGCATACCCGAGTGAAGTCCACCATATAGAGCCTAGTTCTCATTGCAATTGATCGAGCATGATATCCTGGCACATTAACTGGGGCTCGATCAACCGCGGCCGTTCCATCAGCCATACCTGCAAAAGAGGACGGGAATTAATGCCCATGTTTCAACACGAAGGCAAAAAAAAGAAAAAAACGGTTTAAATATAAAAGTAGGTTCTTACCTGCAGAATGACGGGACTTCCCAAATAAGGAAGCTCGCGGTTGGCCTTTCTGTTATCCAATCCAAGAATGGTCTCCCCTAAGCAAAGGCATGCTGGGCTCTTGCGCAGCTCCATTTGTTCTACTAAGCTCAGAAAACGGGGATAACCTCTCATGTCATCATCAACTTGCCCTCGAAGGACATTGTAATGAAGTAGACAAAACCCGAAAGCCCTGCGTCTCGCAACATAAGAAATAGAAGGGTCCTCCCTATTTATAAATCGATCGATAAAGTAAAACATGCGGACACCTTTTGAGGTCACAAGACGGTTTACCTCAGACTTGGTCAATCCAAGCAAGTCCCTAAATTTATTCTTATATCCTTGAGAGCTAAGGGGTATAACCGATGCATTTTATGGGTCCCATCATCCAGTAGCAGCTATTTCTTCAGGGAAAGGACAAATATCGTCTCCAGGAAAGGCAAACACGTGAAAATTTGGGTCTCAATACTCAAGACAAGCATCCAAGAAAGGCTTCACAACTTTCACTAGTTCGATACTTAAGATCGATACAAGATTAAAAGAACCCATGTCATGTTTCTCAACATTTGTAAATTCATTCGTCCACTCCTTCAGACGGTTCTCAAAGGCATCCATAATTTTGAATTTTTTTGATAAGATATAAGAGCTTTTATGTGATAGACGGAGGAAAGAAGAAGGAATTGTGTGAATAAAAGATTCCCCGAAGACTCTATTTATACTATTCGCTATTTCCTAATTTCTGTCGAGGTCTGTCAAGCTCAGGAAATGACGCAGCATCTCCTGCGCCTCTTTGAAGAGTCGCAGCTCTTGCCGCGCCTCTTCCCCAGGCCCTCTTACGTATTTTTCAGCCTTGGATCTTTCCTAATTTGCTTCCGGCTATAATTTCCTATTCCTATAGGATCTAAATTTGGTAATTCCGTCAAATTACTAATTTTATGTTTCCTAATGATTTTCGGGTTCGCTTTTCGAGACAAAGTCGACATTTTCGCCAAATGAGCACGCTTACCCATTTTATTTTATTTTCTTTTTTAGAGGAATCATTTCACTCCTCGTTTTCAATACATTTCACACTTAGACATTTCTTTCAATTTTCTTTTTTTGGGGGTAGCTGATGTGGGTGATGTCGTCGCTCATCCAATCAAACACATTTATAAAACTCAACATACAACTAGATAGTGGTAAGTCGAGGTCGATCCATGGGACGGTGGTTACTCAAATTATTCAATCTAATTATGGTTATGCTTGGGGTTGTCACAATTATAATGGGTTGATGATTCTAAGCTAATAAAGGCAATAAACAAGCAACAAAAGGAAAGATGTAAACAATTGATTAAAAAGCACTAGGGTGTCATGGGATTATAGGGGAATCATGAGATATGATCATACAAACATGTTCTCAAATTATAAGCAAGCAATTATTGTTGTGATGGATTGAGTTGGGTTATATCTTACAATCCTAGGAAAGTTTGGGTCCCGGAGCCGAATCGATTAGATTGTACAACACCTACAAGTCGACTTAATCTTCCCTACTCAACAACATGCATGGTCTAATGAGACTCGAGTTGGGTTATGTCTTACAAGTCTCATTGAAAAGATAGGAGATGATAGTAAATGCAAGGATTCATAGGCTTAGCATTTCATCAAACATAACATGTGCATGAGTTGAGATCAAAACAAGCAAGCAAATAAAACATGAAAGCATATTTATTTAAGCATGAATCATTCCCCGTGTTGGTTTCCCCTAATCACCCATTAACCCTAGCTAAGAGACTACTCAGTCATCATCATATTGAACATGCAAGCAAGGTTGTCAATCATACTAACAAAGTGAAACATGATGAACAAATAAAAGTAATTAGCAATAATTAAAAAGAGATTAAGAGATTATACCTACTAATGATTCCAATAACAAAGCAAGAATAATAGAAGTACTTGATGTTTGATTGAGAGGTTGTCAATCTCCCAATAATAACCCAAATAATCTTCAATTACCCAAAATAAAGGCTGAACAAGAGAGAGATTAAAGAACTAAAACTTGTATTAGAACTTGATTAATTGTTGATTACAAAACTAAAGAGAGATTTTATTGATATTAACTACTCTAATTATTGATAAGAAGAACATGCTCCTCTAATTAGACTAATGGGGTATTTATAGTGAAAATTAGGGAGGATGCATTAGGGTTAACTAAGGGCTAAACTAGTAATTACACTTTTTAAGTTGAGCAAGGAGAAGCCGGTATTTTTGGAGAGAAGGGCTTCTCTTTTCGTAGCTTGAAGAATCTGGGCGTCCAAGGGTGAAGACGGGCTGATTGTAGTTCTCGTAGCAAGGAAAAATTCTCCTGTCCAGGAATACGCCCGTCCCGAGCGAAATCCGGGCGTCCTGAGCCTCAACCCGAGCGGGTTGAAATTGACCCGAGCGGGTTGTGCTGTATCTTGAGCTCGGATTGTAAAACGGACGTTATTTCCTCATCCGGACTCCTATTGGAGTGATTCAAAAGCCTAGATCACTTGTTTTTTCGACGCCGTTCCATCTAGCATACTTTAAGAGCCAAAGGAGCAACTCTTGGTTTGGGTTTCGAGCGATTTCTTCATGCAATGCCTTCCTTGCTTTTCCTCCTTGCTTTAAACCTTATGACCCTTCTTTATACTCTTTATTCCTACATCATTGGTCATCATTCTTGCCTCCTCTTCATACTAGTCCATCTAATATCATCAAATGGCTTCCAAATATGCACAAAAGACGGGAATTTCCGCCTTATTATCTTCTTTTCTACAAAACATATGAAATGCGGTAGAAAAGCAAATAGGAAGGTTTTGACGGATAAAATGGCCATAGAATGTTATAATAGTATGCAAAATAGGCTCAATTAGGGGACTAAATGTGCGCTAATTATGGTCACATCAAATATCCCCAAACCGAACCTTTACTCGTCCCGAGTAAAGAGGTGACTAAAACTAGACCTTTATTTAAACTAACCTAATAACATAGCCGATATGAGACAATTAGCGGGTCTCACTCCGCCCCTTCAACTCACAACAAGACAACTATGAGGTAGGATGCCTTCTTGCAAGGCAAGGTGGGTCTTGCCAAAATGGCGACACATCCAAACATTAAGCACACAAAATCAAATAATGGATGCATCTACAAAAGAATAGCCACTTTCCTCATCTAAGTGGCAGAAATTATCTACAAGGGAAGCAATTCAAGGGTACACACTCCTTCATAGAGGCAATTTGTTCAAACTACTAAGCCTAGAAGGATACCAATAAATCACCTCCAAAATGTGTCAAGCTAGGGTACCTTTGTCCTCAATCGTTAAATGCTTTTGTCAAGAGTAGACTCCCTATGGTGTTAGAAACACTGGAGGATCGCGGAATTCCCCCTCTTGCCTAGACAAGAATAAGGGTCGTCCCCTCTCTACCATGCACAAAAATGGATACGATGGATAAAGGGATCGATAGTATTTGAGTTTCATTTGGGAGTTTGCTTTGTTTTTGTTTTTCCCCCAATTTCTTGTGGCATATAACATTTGAGAACACTTTCTTTGCCATTTCTTTTTGATTTTTGGCAATTTCAACACTTGACAACTTTCAAACTTTCTTTGCATTTATTTTTGAACATTTTCAAAGTCACCCCAATTAGTAACGAGGGTGCCTTGTATTTGAAGCTTAGGAGTTCTATTTTTGCTCCTCTTTTCATTTGATGCATTTTTGCAAACTTTCTTTCACTTTTCATTTCATTGAACTCAAATTGATTTCTTTTTGTGCCCATTCCCTTTGATGACAAAATGTATGGTAGAACATGGATGAATGATGGATGCATGGTTTCAAGGGTCACCTTGGAATAAACGGTAGCCAAGGATTTATCACACCACAAGGTACTCTTGACTAGGCCTTAATCCATGGGTCAAAGGATACTAGCATGACACGTCCTAGGGTGTTTTACAAGTATTCTAACAAGCAAAGTCTTAAGAAGAAAAAGCATCTACTAGGGCCTATATACACTTGTCAAGCGTCCCAAGTAGACGGTTTCACAAAATTGTTTCTAACATGCAACTACATGCCATGATGCAACTAACATATATACATCCTAATGCATATGATTCTACCAACTAATATGCCATATAAACTAAATGCAAGTCCTAAGTTCACATTGTTTATACCGCATCAATCAAAATAAAGCCACATAGTCATTAACATAAAGAGGAAAAAGGAGATTGGAAAGATCATACCATGCGGTCTTCAATATCCTCATGTCTCGGATGTGGCGTAGTCAATCAATGTGAAAAAGGATGGACAAACACAATATATACAAAACAATATATACAAACCTATACTACAAAGGAAATGAACATGTTTTTGATTTTTTCAATTTTTCAAATTTTTATGGTTTGTGTTTTAGTGAAATTAAAAGACATATTTTTGTGATTTTTCGAAATTTTTCAATTTTTATGCATTTTTGGAATATAAATTCCCATCCCCCACTTTATTTTGGACATTGTCCTCAATGTAGATGTAGGAGTAGGGATAAAAAGGAAAACATGTTTTTGAATTTTTTGATTATTTTGAAATAAAGTACAAATGCAATGATATGATATGAATGAATGCATGCTCTAACTAAATGCAATTCTATATGACATATATAACAAGTGAATGCAATCTACACTAGATGATGCATGTTTTCTAGTAGACAATGGTCACCTATGATCAAACCTCCCCAAACCGATTTAAACACTATTTCTAGTGTAGAAATGAATAGGTTTGGCCATTAGTAACTATGCATGAATTCTAATCTATATGCAACTATCTATATGAATCATAAATACAATGCAAGCTAATCTAATCATGTGAGATATATTACAATGCAAACTATACTATATGAACTAACTAATGTAAATGCAATATAAAATATAATACAAATGCAAGCCTAAAATATATGATATATGTATGTCGCTTCATGATTTAACCTCTCCAAACCGATTTTAAACACTATTTCTAATGTAGGAAGAAAGGGGTTTAATCATGAGTCAAATACATAAATGCAACTATACATGAGAGATAGGGAAAGAAAAGGGTTCTTACAATCATTGTAGGAGATGAAGATGGTAGATATGAAGCATATATAGCCATAACACGAGCCAAATGAGAGAAAATGAGGAATTCCACGGTCAACCCGCTCCAGATAAACTCAACCCGCTCGGGTTGGTAGTGAACCCGCTCCAGATGATTTCAACCCGCTCGGGTTGACAGCAAAGAAGGGCGTATTTCTTAAAATCCGCCTGGATTCTTGGGCAGGGAATTTTTCTTCTTTTCTTGGCCTTCAACCCGCCCGGATTTATCTCGGGATGGGCGTATTTTTTTGAAATTATGGCTCAACACCTTTCCCTTGATAACACACTTACTCATAAGCCCAATTTTTCCATTTTCTTCATTTCTTGACATTTTTCATCTTCTCATTTTTATGAATTTCCTTCAAAAACTCAATTAAAAATATGAGATCCCTCCCTTTCATCTCTCATGCAATTAAATGAATGCAAAACTACACTAAATGCATATAAACAAATTAATGGTTATTGAGGAACTCCATCAAACCAAGGACTATCAATTAACAATTTCATAGAAAATTATCACTAGCACTCAAAGCACGTAGAAGTCGGTCAAATTCTTGGGAGTGGGACATGAATAGGCATGCATAGCAACACAAGATTATGCAATTGAAAAATGCCCAAGTAAAAGACCGAACAAGCATATCAAGAGCATCATGACAAAAATCATAAGAGAAATTATGGATGGTAGAACCATGAAATGGGTAGTTGGTTGGCAATTCATCCTCCAAATAGTCAAAATCACCACATTCGATGCAAGTACTCTCATTATCTTTTAAGGTGATTTCAAAGGTGTCTATTTGAGGTTCCCAAATGTCCTCATCAAATTCCTCATCCCAACAAGGTCCATTATCAAAGGGGTTGTCGTAACAAGGCTCACCAAGTTCAACACAATTGTCTCCCTCAAATATGTCATCCTTAAAGGGTGAGTTTTCACTCAAGCTCACATCCATATCATTCTCACTTTGCCCATTAACATCAAATTCCATGGAGGTTGATTTCATTGAAGCACAAGAAGAGTAGGATGACGGCATCCAAGCATTAGTTTCACAATCAAGAATGTACTCCTCCTCATCATCACTCTCTTCATCTAGCACTCCATCTTCCCAAGGTGGGGTAATTTTGTGGACAAAGTGGGTTGACTCAAGGTTATAGGAAGGTTTCTCATCCTCACAAATCTCATTTTCATCATAGTTTTCCTCAATGAATTTTTGAAATGTGGCTTTTATCACTTCCATACCTTCCTTGGCATTCTCAAAGATGTCATGTACAATTTGCTTAAGACAATGGATGGTCATGAACTCAACAAATTCCCAAAATTCCTCACAACTCATCTCACAAATTCTACCACCACTCAAGTGAAATGCCAAGTTGCGGGTTTCAAGGTTCATGCCATTATAAACAACACAACATGCTTCATAATTTGAAAGAGTAAAACCATGATGCCAAGCATGAGTCATATAATCTTCAAATCTTGCAACATATTTATCAAATGACTCATTTTCATATTGCCAAAAATTGAATGTAGACATGTTGAGCATGTGAAATAGAACAAGTACAATAAAACTCAAGAAAAAGAAGCACAACTAAAACTAGACAAAAGAACAATTCAAATAAACAACACCGTCCCCGGCAACGGCGCCATTTTGATGAGGGTCGATGTCGTCACTCAACCAATCAAACACATTTATAATACTCAACAAACAACTAGTTAGCGGTAAGTCGAGGTCGATCCATGGGACGGTGTGCTTTGGGTTCTAAGTCTATCTATCTCAATTTATGCTAGTGTCACGATTTGGTTTGGATTGTAGTTGTGTCTAAACTAATGCAAACAATAAAGTAAAACAAGCAATAAAAGGAAAGATGTAAACAATTCATTAAAAGTGCTAGGATATCATGGGGTCATGGGGGATTCATGGTGTTGATCATACAAACATGTTCACAAGGTTGCAAGCAATTAATGTTGTGGAGGAACCGAGTTGGGTTATATCTTACGGTTCATAGGAAGAGTTGGGTCCCAGAGCCGAATCGATTAGATTGTACAACACCTACAAGTCGACTTACTTTCCTCCTATTCAACTTCTATGCATGGTCTAACAAGACTCGAGTTGGTTTATGTCTTACAAGTCAAGTTAAGTAGATAAGAGATGGTAAAAATGCAAGGATTCATAGGCTTAGCATTTCATCAAACATAACATGTGCATGAGTTGAGATCAAAACAAGCAAGCAAATAAAACATGAAAGCATATTTATTTAAGCATGAATCATTCCCCGTGTTGGTTTCCCCTAATCACCCATTAACCCTAGCTAAGAGACTACTCACTCATCATCATATTGAACATGCTAGCAAGGTTGTCAATCATACTAACAAAGTGAAACATGATGAACAAATAAAAGTAATTAGCAATAATTAAAAAGAGATTAAGAGATTATACCTACTAATGATTCCAATAACAAAGCAAGAATAATAGAAGTACTTGATGTTTGATTGAGAGGTTGTCAATCTCCCAATAATAACCCAAATAATCTTAAATTACCCAAAATAAAGGATGAACAAGAGAGAGATTAAAGAACTAAAACTTGTATTAGAACTTGATTAATTGTTGATTACAAAACTAAAGAGAGATTTTATTGATATTAACTACTCTAATTATTGATAAGAAGAACATGCTCCTCTAATTAGACTAATGGGGTATTTATAGTGAAAATTAGGGAGGATGCATTAGGGTTAACTAAGGGCTAAACTAGTAATTACACTTTTTAAGTTGAGCAAGGAGAAGCCGGTATTTTTGGAGAGAAGGGCTTCTCTTTTCGTAGCTTGAAGAATCTGGGCGTCCAAGGGTGAAGACGGGCTGATTGTAGTTCTCGTAGCAAGGAAAAAGTCTCCTGTCCAGGAATACGCCCGTCCCGAGCGAAATCCGGGCGTCCTGAGCCTCAACCCGAGCGGGTTGAAATTGACCCGAGCGGGTTGAGCTGTATCTTGAGCTCGGATTGTAAAACGGACGTTATTTCCTCATCCGGACTCCTATTGGAGTGATTCAAAAGCCTAGATCACTTTTTTTTCGACGCCGTTCCATCTAGCATTCTTTCAGAGCCAAAGGAACAACTCTTGGTTCGGGTTTCGAGCGATTTCTTCATGCAATGCCTTCCTTGCTTTTCCTCCTTGCTTTAAACCTTATGACCCTTCTTTATACTCTTTATTCCTACATCATTGGTCATCATTCTTGCCTCCTCTTCATACTAGTCCATCTAATATCATCAAATGGCTTCCAAATATGCACAAAAGACGGGAATTTCCGCCTTATTATCTTCTTTTCTACAAAACATATGAAATGCGGTAGAAAAGCAAATAGGAAGGTTTTGACGGATAAAATAGCCATAGAATGTTATAATAGTATGCAAAATAGGCTCAATTAGGGGACTAAATGTGCGCTAATTATGGTCACATCAGTAGCCCTCCCTACTGTCCGGTCATTTTGCTCATTTCTGGGCATTTTTGCATTCCTGGGCATTTCACTCCTCGTGTCATTTCTTACACTTATACATTTCTTTTAATTTTCTTTTTTAGGGAGTAACCCTCCCTAAAGTCCGGTCATTTTTACTCATTTCTGGGCATTTCTGCGCATTGTCGCACATTTCTTGTCACTTTTGGACATTTTTTGTCATTTTCGCTCGTTTATTTTACTCTTTTTTTTTTCATTTTGCGCCAATTTAGGCCACCTATATGTTACATGTTTTACGTGTAAATTCGATGTAAATTTCGGCAGCATGACGGCACAAACCGTCATCTACCAAACCTGTTCTTTTAAGCTAACCTGCAGGAACAGAAAACACCCAACTGCAAGGCACTCAGGCCAATATATACACAACCAAAAGAAGGTATGTACATCAAACTGGGGGCTCTCGCCCAAAACAGAGTCCGAAAGTCCAAAATAAAATCCAAAAAGTACAAAATGTATACAAGACAACAACAAAAGAAGGGTAGCTACTCCTGATCGCCACTCAACTCAGCCACGGTCGCTTCAAGGGAAGTGATATTAGCGTCTATGACCTCAAGCTCCCTCAACAGACGAGCCGTCTTCTCCCAGGACTCCGCTAGCTCCCGCTCCAGGTCACGCTCTCCCTGCATACAAATGAAGAAATGCCTCATTTCAATCATTTCAATAAAATGCAAGAAATTGCAACAAAATTCAAAAATGAAATAAAGGGAATGAGAGGTTCATACCTGTCGTCCCCGGCCACCAACAAGTGCCTCGATGGCTGTAGCCCGCAGCCGGTTGGCCACCCTCCATAATGCCACGTACCGAGATGGGGCCACCTGCATTAAAATGTAAAGAAGGTTCAAAAAGAGCAAATGCATTCCCATGCGATAAAATAATAAAGACAACCAAAGCTGGGGGCTTACCCTCCTCACTAGGTGCTGCTACTCCTCCAGACCAACATCAGTCACCTCCTCGCCAAAGTCGCGGAGCTCTGAGATGGTCGTCATCCTCGCCGCGTCAGTGTACTCGAGTGTCTCTGGGTAAGCTGGAGGCTCGGCGCCTGCCACCTCGATCTCCTACAAGGTTTAAATGGCTCTTTATTTGACGATCATTCGTCATTTGTCAAATCAATTCAAAAACAAGGAAAAGGTAATGTACTTACCATGATCGGCCAGTACGCCAACCTCCGGTGAACGAACTTTGAGTACTCCTCGCCAGGAAGAAGGAGGGCGTCACCACTCGTGTCAGCCAAGTCAGCCTCTCTCTCGGCGTCAGAAGGCTCCCTAAACATAGTCCGTGGAGGATGGATGGGAACCGTAAAAGTGTCACGAGAGCACTGCCGAGTCAAACGCTCCCCCGGGTACCACACAGGTCCCATGGACGTCCTCAGCAACAGCCGACTCGAGCTCCTAGGATGAAGGACCTCGGCCACTAAAATAAGGAAACAAGGGGTCATTCCTATGATCGGGTCTAAGTGGGAGGGGGATCATTCCTATGATCATTTCTAAATAAAGGACAGAAAAGGAAAGTAATCAATTAAGGATCAAAGGCACTAACATCCTCCAACTTCAGGGCATTCATGCCCCTCCGACAAACATCGTAAGAAAAACGCTGGCTCTTCTTACGACACACCACCCAGTCCCTCGCGACAGGGTACGCCCTCGGCTCAAGCTCCGTCCTCTTGGGCGCGAAGCTGGGAAAGTAGGAGTACACCCACACCTACATACAAAATAATCATTTATTTTTTCTATAATGATGATCTTTTATAATTAAATAACAATAAAAAATAAAGAAATAATAATCTTTCAATAAATGCAAAAGAAAGGTTCGTACCTCCAACAAGAGTCCAGGATTGACGGTAGCAAGAGAAGTCTCCTTCTCCAACAGCTCTGGACGTACCATGGCCCTCATGTAGCGAGTGAAGACCGCAAAGCCAGGAGTAACCCAGTCCCACCGACCCAGGCTACTCAAGTCAGAAAGAAAAGGAATGAGCTTCGTCGACAACCTCTCCCCCTTGTCTCCGAGGTAAATCGGAGACAAGAACCACCATAGCCACAGATGAGCCCTCTGCTCAGCAGTGCAAGGTGGAGGAGGCACCATCCTCCCATCAATCCTCACCCTCGCCAGGGTCCTACCCACAAAGTAGTCCCTGACGTAAGAACTCGGCACCAACTCGGGAACGCTAGCAGCCCCCGCCGCCAGGTTCCAGCCGATCAGTCTCCTCGCCTCGTCCGAGTCTACTCCCATGGCCATCAACGGCCACACCAAAGTCTCCTCTCCACATGGTAGACCCGAGATCATCCCGTAGTCCTCCAAAGTGACCCCTACCTCTCTAAAAGGCATATGGAAAGTCGAGGTCGTGTCCCAGTACCGATCAAGAAAAGCTCGAATCAGGCAAAGGTTAGCCCGAATCTTCCTTTCCTTAATCGCCCTCCAAGCTCCGACCAAAGCCCTGAAGGCTCCCAACTCGACGATGGCCTTCTCCTCCTCTGTTAGTCTCTCGAAAGCCTTCATCATCGTCGTATAGCCGGAAAAATACCGCATGTTCCCGGCATCCTCCATTAATTCAAAGGAAAAGATGTCTTTTGCATAGAACGAATGAGAAATGAAACGGCAAGCGAATAGGAAAGGTAACAGGAAATGACAAGTTCGAAACTTACCAAACTCCTCACCGTTCTGTAAGACAGGTGGCTCTCTGCCGCCTTAATGAGATGTCTACCATCCCATTTCTCAGCCCACTCGGGTGCACCACCAGCTGGCGACCGCCTCGCCCCACGTTGGCCCTCCTCGGGTTCTCCTCAGCCTCCTCCTCGTGTCTCTCGCCATCCACGAGAGCAAGAGAACGGTCGAAGTCCACGTCCATGGGAGCCCTCCCCGACGTAGAAGGCACGTCACCTGCAAAATCAAGGTAGACGAGGTTGTGTCAAGCCATGACAAGCCTATTCGAGTTCGTTTCAGGCATTTTCAAGCACTAAAAGGGGATTTCCGGCCATCTTTGGCCCTTTTTCCAAAACCCGACCACACATATGGAAGGTTGGGGGTAAGTCAAGTCTAAATTCAAGCCTAGTTGCGGGTTTGAGTTGAAATTTCGGCAGCATTTCGCTATAATAACGATTATGCCCTAAAAAGTCTCCTGAAATAGTTGTCACAAATCAAAAATTCGACATGATAGCAAGTTTACCCATTGCACAAGGGTTCCAAAACACCAAGTTTCATCAAAAATGGACAATCCTAAGGGCATTTCTGAAGCAATTTTTAAAACAGCTGAGAAATTGTCTTATTTTTCGCCAAATGCTCAATACGTGACGAAAATGCAAAAAGAATACGTGGTTATGTTCCTAATATTTCCAATTATCCATTTCTAAAAATCAATTTTATCAAACAAATCCATTAAAGGCAAAACCCCAATTTTTTTCGACATTTAAAGGGGAAGGAACCCTAATTTTTGGCCCTAATTCAATCAAAAACGCAAATTTAAAGCAAGGATAAGATACATACCTCGATTAGTCATGATTTATGGCATGAATTGATCAAGTTTTGACGAGTTTTAGTTGGAATTTAAGAGAATTTGAGAAGGTTTTGTGTTTTGAAATAATGAAATAAAACACACGGTTTATCATGTTTTTACTCAGACAGGGACAATCTCAGGAAACGACGCAGCACTTGCTGCGCCCCTTCCAAAAAACGCAGCTCTTGCTGCGTCTGTTCCCCGGCACGCTTCCAGCTCAAAATTCAAAAATTTGTTATAAGTTTGTTATTTGTGGGCCCAAGTTTGGTTCGCCTATTCTCTAACATCCTATATATTATGCTTGGTTCTTTTGGGCGTTCTTTTCGTCCAAACCCACTTTATTTTTTCTAAGCGAACTGCCAAGCCGTCACATTTTGTTTCCCAATAAGGACTCCTTTGAAGCTGTCACGGGCTCGTCAGTTATTTTAGCAGAATTTCGTTTGCAATAACCGAGCGGATTCCCGGCAGTGTTTAAAACACACCCTTAGCAATGTATTTATATCCCGAGCGAGAGTTCATTATAGCCGATATATTGTACTTCTCGAAAAGCAGAGTTTGTTTGGAAACAAACACAAGTAGATTCCCCCGGAGATGATTCAACCCAGACAGAGTCTTTCGTACGACTGGTGCAGCGGTATTTTGCAGTATTGTTCGAGTCTTCCAGTGCAGCAGTATTTTGCAGTGTTGCTCAAATCGCTATGCCCAGTGCAGCGGTATTTTGAAGTATCGTTCGAGTCTTCATTTTCCCCAGCGCAGCAGTAATTTGCAGTATTGCTCGCTCAAGATTTCTTTCATGATGATCAAGATGTTTCTAATCATCGATATGTATATTTCTCCAGCGATATTTTGCAGTGTTGTTGTCGACAATCAAGACTTTATATGTTCCCCAATGAAAGTTTGCTTGAAAACAGAGGCAGGCAGGTTCTTAGGTATGGTTTCTTCTTATGGCTGGCGAGCCTCCTTACGTAGTCTAATGGACTTTAAGCGACCCTCCTCGATAGTCGACAGACTCTAAAATGGTCCCGACGACAGGTCTTTGGTTAAGACCCCTTGAGCCACCTCGCCTCGCGTCGCCATAGTCGTCAGGTTGTAATCTTCGATTGACTTGATGGTTATACTTTGACTTTTGCCTTGTCCAAGCCTCAGTCAAAGTTGGGGCTCAGTAGATACCTGATTTCTACACCTCCCGCCAACCACCCAGTGATGATTGGGCCGCATGTTTGGTACGCGTAACAATTCATAAGTTTATTGTCAAGTGATAGCTCAAACACTTGTACCTACCCCTTGGTCTTCATCTACGCGCCGATACGGTCGTTTTGACAGGAATTAGAGTTCATTTGGAGTCCGGGTCAAAAACCGATTTATTTTCTAAGAAACCGTTTAGAATGCCAAGTCGGAATGTTCTAGAATATTCCATATATTTGTTCCATAAATTAAATTTATATCTTTTGGTAAAATATATCCCGTATATCATATTTTAAGGAATAAGAAAGTATAGATCTACCGCAATTCCATAATATAAACGCGGAAATCTTTCTTCCGCAGGAGGAAACCTTTGGGGAAATGAAGCAGCAGCTGCTGCGCCTCTTCTCCAGCTCATTTTCGCTGTTTACGAAATTTTTCCGTGATTTCTTTCCAAAGTTTGAGTCATTCCAAAACTCTTCACATTGTTTAGTATAAATACAGACCTCCGGTCTCTATATTTTTCACGCGAGTGTCCGCCCTTCTCTTCTACCTTTGGATTCTAGACCGTGCTCTAAGCTTTTGATGCCTACGTGCTTAATCAATCGACCAAGTAAGCTCAGATATTTCTGAGTTCCAGTCACGTTGCATGTTCGACCAATTTGACCACTACATATCAATCAATCAATTAATCTAAAATCCCCCAACGAGGGCACTTTCTACATATATTCGAGTCGAGCAATCACTTACGTTAACTTAATTAATCTCGTTTCATCAAACATGTAAGTCTAAGGGTGTAAATCCCATCTTTTTATTGTTTTTTTTTTGTATCAATTAATGTAAGATTCACGTAAGAAATACGTTTAAAACCGATTTTAAAAACCTTTATTACAAACTGTTTTTACGAAACAAGAGTTACCAGACGTCGAGAAGAAACGCAGCAGTAGCTGCACCTCTTTGAAGGGTCGGAGCATCTACTGCGCCTCTTCCAGAGGCTGCCGCTGCTCCTGCTCTTCTTCTTCTTCTTCCTCGGGTTTCTGTGGTTTTGTTCTTTTTGTCTTATTTTTCTTATTTTCTTCTATTCCTTTCTATATAAACCATGTTTTGATCGCGGAACATAAAGAGAAAAACCCTAATGAAAGGCGACTAAGAGGCGATTTTTTTGACGACATCTAGGGCTTAATCTCCATGGTTATGGCTAGAAATTCTTCGCAAAAATCATCAAACAAACATGTTCAAGCATCCCAATGATCTAAATCTCCAAAGAAGGGAGGAAATAGCCTTAATGAGGAGGTGAAGAAGGGACCAGTAGAGGAGGATGTACTACGTACTAAGGCCATACATGAAGTTGTTACGATTCCTGGTTTATCTCTTGAGGATGAAGAGGACCCTGCTACTAACATATCCTGGATTACAAAGAGGGTCAAAAAGCATGTTGCAGCGTCTCCTGACGTTGCAACCATTGCAACTGATAACCTTACTCAATTTACGTCTGATGACAACAAGGAAGAGGTTGAATATTGGAATAATGTTGTATATTGTTTTGTACTTGGGGCAAAGCCGCCATGGGAAGTCCTTCATGGATACATACATCGCATATGGAGCAAACATGGCATTGATAAGGTATCGTTTCTACCAAATAGAGTTTTTTTGGTGAGATTTAAAGATATTAAAGACAAGGAGGCTGTGCTTATGGCAGGGTATCATATGTTTGATAATAAACCCTTGATTGTTAAGCCTTGGACAGAGAATATTGATTTACTGAAAGAAGATGTCAAGCTTGTTCCTGCTTGGATTAGGTTCCATAATTTGCCATTGAAATTCTAGGGCAAGTGCATTCCCAAAATTGCTGGTTTGGTAGGCAAATTCATTAAAGCTGATAATGCTACAGAAGAAAAGACCAGGCTTGGATTTGCACGAATTATGGTTGAATTGAAAGTTGGACAAACATTGCCTAATACTGTCAATTTCTTGGATGAACACGGTCATGTCCATAGTATTAATGTTGAATATGAGTGGAAGCCTACCATTTGCTCAAAATGTAAGAATATTGGACATGAAGGTAATAATTGCAGTAAGGTATCACAGAAACAGCAACACAAGGCTCCTGTGAAAAAAAATTGGAAACCTATTTCAAAACCTGCTGATCGTAGCAGCTCTGGCAATAATACAACTTATGACTCAGAGTTCCCAGTGTTGCAGAATACAAAACTAGCTGGAGTAGTTCTACAACCTACTGACCACAATGAGACTGACAGTAACCTACCCCCGGAGAAGGATGCTGTCAGTCAACAGAGTAGTTCTCCAGTTCAGGAAGAAGTTGTGTGTGATGTTGTGTGTGAAAATGGTAACCCTACCTTAACCAATTCAAATGAATAACATAGGATTTTGGAACGTGAGGGGCATGAATAATGTAAATAAGCAGAAGGTTATTAGGAATTTTATTCAGAATAAAGAAGTTGGTCTTTTTTGCCTTCTTGAAATAAAAATAAATGGTGCAAATGTAGGAAATGTCTCCCATAATATGTTTGAAAACTGGAGTGTGATTACTAATTGTAGTCTTCATAAGGGAGGAAGGGTTTGGCTAATTTGGCAACCTAGTCTCTTTGATGTTATGATTCTTCAGTATGACCCTCAATTTATTCATACTAAAGTTCATATCAAAGCGACTAATAAGTTCTTTTTCCTTACCATGGTGTATGCGTTTAATGATGGGAATGATAGGGTGGATCTCTGGCATAAATTAGTTTCTTTTGCTTCTAATTGTCATGGCCCTTGGGCTTTGGCTGGTGATTTCAACACTGTTATCTCACCTGATGAGAGACTAGGAGGAAATATAAAACAGGAGGATATGGAGGATTTCATTGACTACCTGGATAAATGTGGCATGTCTGATATTGCTGCCACTGGGGCTTTTTTCACCTGGACGAATAAACAAGATGTTGGACACAGGAAATGTAGCAGGTTAGATAGGTTTCTCATTAACAATGACTGGTTGGCTGTATTTCCTGAAATGACTGCTTACTTCTACCCTGAGGGCTTGCTGGATCATAATCCCTGTGTAGTTAGCAATATCAACCTGGGTGGAGGGAAGAATAAGAGCTTTAAATACTTCAATATGTGGAGCCTTGCTCCTAATTTTATTGAGAAGATACAAGATGCCTGGATTGAAGAATTGGAGGGTACTAAAATGTTTGTTTTGGTTAAAAATTGAAAAAATTGAAGTCTATCTTGAAGGAGTTGAATAGTAGTTGTTACTCTGATATTGAGAATCAAGCAAGTGCTGCTATTTACCAGTTAAATGATATTCAGGAAAAGCTAATGGCAAATGTTGCTAACCAGGAGCTCATCTCCCAGGAGATTGAAGCTTTAGACAATGTCAGGTTGCTTACCAAGGCCAGAGATAGTTTTCTACAGCAAAAGGCTAAGAGTAAATGGTTGGAAGAAGGAGACATTAACACTGCATTTTTTCATGGTGCCATTAAGAAAAGATGCATCAAGAATAAAGTCATTCAAATTGAAGATATAAATGGTCAGACCTGCACTAATACTGACAGTATTCAGGAAGCTTTTCTTGAATACTATAAATCCCTCTTGGAAGTAGTAATGCTACTGAGATGGTTCATGCTGCTGTGCTAAGCAAGGGCAGAGTATGTACCTTAGACCATGCAGCTATTTTAAGTATGCCTGTGACTCATGAAGAGATTAAGAAAGTTGTATTCTCTATTCCCAAGGACAAAGCACCAGGTCCTGATGGGTACACCAGTGGTTTCTTCAAAGATGCTTGGGAAGTTGTGGGTGCTGATTTATGCAATGCAGTTACTGATTTTTTTACCACAGGTAAGCTTCTCACCCAAGTGAATGCTACTAATGTTACTCTTATTCCAAAGTGTGAGAGGCCAATTTCTGTGAAGCATTTTAGGCCCATAGCTTGCTGCAACACTGTATACAAGGTCATCTCCAAGCTTCTTTGCAATAGACTAAGCCAAGTCTTGCCTGATATAATTCATGATAACCAAGGAGCTTTCATTAAAGGTAGGTCTATTCTTGAAAATGTCCTCATCTGCCAAGATATTGTGCATTTGAATGCTAGAAAAGGTGTGTCTCCATGATGTCTCTTCTAAATTGACCTTAAGAAAGCCTATGACACAGTTGAATGGGATTTTGTTGAGCAAATGATGACTGGTTTGAATTTTCCTGAGCATTTTATCCACCTTGTCATGACCTGTGTCAGGTCTCCTGCTTTTACCCTTTCCTTGAATGGTAATCATTTTGGATATTTCAAAGAGCATAGGGGACTTAGAGAAGGGTATCCCATTTCTCCCTTGTTATTCACCATTTGTATGGAATACTTGACTAGACTGATCAAATATGCAACTGATAGGTGGCCTTTTCAGTACCACCCCCTCTGCAAAAACCTCAAGCTCACTCATCTCATGTTTGCAGATGACTTGTTGCTATTCTGCAAAGGCAATGCCCCTTCTATTATTTTGCTCATTAAAGCTTTCTCATCTTTCTCAAGAGCATCTGGACTCACCATGAATAGCTCCAAATCAGAAATTTTCTTCAATGGTATGAATGAGGATCTTAAGGAAGGAATAAATTCAGTGACAGGTTTTCAGGAGGGCAGTATGCCATTCAGGTACTTGGGTGTGCCAATCCAAACTGGTAGACTATCCAAGAAAGATTGTTCTGCCCTAACTGAGAAGATGGTAGCAAAAATCAGGGGAATGGGTGCTAAAAAGCTATCCTACTCTGGTAGAGTTGTTCGTATTAACTCAGTCCTTAATACACTCAACAATTACTGGGCTTAACTTTTTATTATTCCCAAAAGTGTCATTAAACGAATAGAGGCCATTTGCAGAAACTACTTATGGGACAGCAGTCCAGACTATCATAGGGTGCCTCTAGTTGCGTGGAACAAGGTTACCATGACAAAACAGGAAGGTGTGCTTGGTATTAAGAAAGCTGAAGTATGGAACATTACAACTGTGGGTAAATTGGTTGATTGGATCTATACAAAGTCAGATAGGCTCTGGATCAGATGGGTGCATGATGTTTACCTGAAAGACAAAGACTAGCATGAATATGTCCCTCCAACTGATGCTACATGGGTTTGGAAACATATCTGCAAAGTCAAGGAAAAGTTGAAAGACGGGTTTGTGGATGGTGTTTGGATTTCTCATCCTAAGGGATATTCCATTAGAAGAGGCTATGACTGGCTTAAGCCTGTCCAAGCTCCCCAACCCTGGCAGTCCATTGTTTGGAACAACTGGAATACTCCCAAGCATTCATTAATCTCCTGGTTAATGCTACAGGGGGGATGAATACCAAGGCAAAGTTGCATAAATTTGGTTACTGTTCTGATGACAGATGTATTCTCTGTGACAGTATGCCTGAAACCATTGATCATTTGTTCTCTAGCTGTGTTTACAGCTGCAAAGTCAAGCACATTCTTGAGAATTGGATTGGAAATAATATGCCTACTATCAGTCATCTCGCTGCAAGTGTTACTAATTCTGTCCAGTGGAAAACAATGGCTGTTATTCTGAATGCTTATCATTATGCTATTTGGGCTCAAAGGAACAATGCTCATGTAAACTACTGTCTCCTCAGACCTGAGGGAGTAGTGAAACAGATAGAATAAGCTATATGGGGAAGGATCAAGCTCAAGCTTGGTCAGGAGCTAGCCATGGCTAGAGTTGATTGTCTGAAATTCTTAGGAATTAAGTAGGATTTAAGTTGTAATGTGGTCAGTGATAGCAGTTGATGAATTTGTCATATAAGCTGTAATTGATACAGTTATTTTGATATATAATACACCTACTCACATTTCACCAAAAAAAAACCATGTTTTGATCACTCATTTCGATAATAACTTTTTATTTTCGACTTAAATCCCTTATAAATCGATATTTGTGGGTTTTCGTCACTAAATCAAACTCGGATCTTAGAGACTTGATTTGTCCATATCAAGTCTGTGGAATTCGTTCTTTGTACATATTTCCATTGTTTATTTTCAGATTATCAATTTCTTTCAAAGTCCGTTCCTTTTGTGTTTCCGATATCGTAAATAAATTTAATTCATTTTTAACTCGTTTTAATCCGTTTAATTCGTGTTTATCGCTTTTATAACGATGTCCGTATGTAATTAACCTGCTAAATCACTTTCACTTGAGTTTAATATCAATAATCAATCGTAAAACATACCAAAGAACATTAATTACCCGCGGTTCTGACTTCACAGCCAGAGCTCAACTCAAGAACAGACGCAGGAATAGCTGCGCCACTTCTATGGGACGCAGCAGATACTGCGCCTGTTCTGAGGTGACTTCTATCCCTGAACTTCCGTTCTCGCTTTGACGTAGCTTTAATTAGGCATTAATTAACTACTAATCGTAATATCACCTTTAGCCTGACCTTTTTTGTCACTTTAATTTCAAACTTTAATTTTCTTTTCTTCAAATTTCCGTCTTAAGTGTATTTTTGACGTAAATCAGTTAAATCATTGTAATTCATTGTAATTTTAATTATCGCTATTTATTTATCGTTATTTATTTATTGTTTACTGTATGATTTATTTCCTTGTTATTCACATGTAATTAATTCTAATTCCCACTTCGGCATAATTGAGTGCTAATTATTTGTTCACCGACATAGTTTAATTAACATGCTAGGACTAAAATATTGGATGTTGCATTGCATGCATATAATCGACAACATATCAAATATGAATAATTTCCCTAATCATTAGTAGATCTCTGTGAAGATCCGTGTTCATTGGCATCCACGAGAGTCATTCTAGACATAGAATGCTAAGAGTAACGAGTTATTAGTGTTCATGTCACTACTTTGTGTCTTGACATGGCACGAGGTATTCGAACGGTTCCAATTTCCCATAAAAATTGGTGGCGACTCCAGAAATGCAACGCTTGTCCCAAGCGCCACCGCGCGTGCCGTGGTGTGGCCCATGTCCACAAATAGAAGTACTTGATGATTGATGGAAGGTTGTTAATCCTCCAATAAACCCAAATAATCTTCTAATTACCCAAATAAAACTAAGAACAATTGAGAAATTAAGGAAAGATTAAGATGTGATTAATATTGAAATGTGTATTACAACTAAATTAAGACTAAATTAAGATGATATTAAGAGTTGATTAAGAGTTGATGATAATCTAGGTAGTACAATGGGGTATTTATACTAATATTAAGTACAAGGATTAGGGTTACTAAGGGCTTAAATGACTATTAAGACCCTAAGAAAATCTTGGTAATTTTGCTCCTCATGAGGGACATGCGCGGATTGTTCTTGCAACTCCCACCAGGATCCGCTTGTCCTCACCTGAAGCACGGCTTGTCCTGAAAGAAGATCCTCTCTTGCTGGCAGTCGGGACGCTCGGATCGTACTCTGGTACGCTCGTCCTGAGCCCAAGCCGCTCGGATCGTGGCACAGGGTTCTTCTCTTGTTTGGCTCTTTAACAATCCGCGGGGATCGTGTTGGGGATGCAACGATCTTTTCATCATTGCCCATTTCACTTTATTTATTTGCTTAGGCCTCTAGTATCGGTCTCCTCTTCGATTCTTGGTCATTAGTTGCGATCCATTTAGCTCCCTTTCGCTCCATTAATGCAAGGTTAGCGATCCTCTCCTACCATGGACATAAAACCTCAAAGAATATGCAAAATGGGAAACTAAAGATAAGAAATGACCCTAATAGGTGCTACAAAGCATGGGAACGAGGTTAATTCGGGGACTAAATGTGCTCAAATATGAGTCACATCACTCCTTAGGTCCCTCATATCTTTTACGACTCTTCAAGTGGATGGCATTGATAGTTTCATGTCTTGTAGGAGGATTACCTTGAGAAGGTAGTTGTCCTTTTTGCCTTTGGGAACTTCAAGAGGCCAATTGGGACATTTGTGTTTCCAACAGCTTGGTATGAGCAAGGATATTGTTGATGGTAGTGTCTTTGGCTTGGCTATCTCTTTGCATTTGAGTGAAAAATTCTTGTTGGCTCTTTTTCATTTGAAGGACTGCTTTTTGAACATCAAAAGCTTGGTCATTGGATTGATTGTAAGAAGGTTGGTTTTGGAATCCTTGGTTTTGGTTGAAATAGGGTCTTTGATTAGGATTTCTGATTGGAGGTGGGGTGTATGTTAGTTGAGAATTTTGAACATTTTTGCAATACTACGGTTTTTCCTAAGTTTGTACTCGGCTGAATATGGCTTACTCGGCCGAGTAGGTGTGTCGTGTGTCTCTAGGAAGTTTACTGCGTAGGAATACACGACCGAGTATGGGAATACTTGACCGAGTAGAGGATACTCGGCCGAGTATACTCTATACTCGACCGAGTATCCGGTCTGACGGGTGTTATTTCCGCGGTTTGATTTAGAAAGGATTAGAGTTATATAATCGTGGATTAATAGTTTCTAATCATTTTCACAAAACCTAAACACTTCAACGTAACTCTAATCCTCCAAATCTGTCTCAAGTGTGTGGATTGTTAGCAAGTCTTCTTCATCATGCATTACATCGTTGGTGTCGGTAAGTCCTTGATTTCATTAGTTTCATTGATTAATCTTTTAGGGTTCACTACTACAAATCCAGGTAACTACAACGGCCCTTTAACAACGCTTATTCACGAAAATCAGCAAAAGACGTTGTAGAATGGATAATTATCTTTTTGCGAAATTTTAATAAACTTATTTACAACGGTTATGTGATGTTAACCGTTGTTATTGGTTTTAGCAACGAGTCAAACTTTCACAACCGTTGTTAATATAAAAACTAATAACAACAATTTACTCTGTAATACATTTTAATCGTTGTTAATAATTTGGCGCAAAATTAGTGAAAAGTTATTACAACGGTTATGTTAGAAACCGTTGTTATTAGGTTGTAACAACGTTTGTAGACTCAATAACCGTTGTTATTAAAGTTATGAAAATCTAAAGAACAACAGATTGCTTTATTCTACTATACGCTACAAAACACAAACACAAGCTAATACTGCTACTATACACAAATATCATCCTCCATTCCTCCCTGATCGTCTCTCTCTGTCTTCATTCCCTTCGTTGTTGTCACCGTCATCTTTCCCTCATCGTCTTTATCAATCGGGTATATTTGTTTCTTGGCTTATTAACTATTTCTTATTAAGATTTCAAGCAATATACAGATATAGGATTGTTTGTTCAATTTTCTGGCCTATGAATGTCGATTATTTTTGAATTGGTGAATTTTATGGGTTATTATCTAATTTGTTGATAATTTAGCTTAATTGATTTCCTGAATTTCGTTTATTTGTTTGCCTATTATTGTATTTTCTGAATTAGTTGCCTATATATTACGAATGTAGAAAAATGACTCGAACTTGGATGATTGATGCAAATATGAGTGACCCCAACTATAAGGATGGTTTAGCTGAATTTTATGAAGTCGTTTCGAATAATTTCAAAGGTTCTTCTAGTATTCCATGTCCTTGTGAAAGATGTGGTAATATTAGGTATATGGCTTTTCCGGACTTTAAATACATCTAGAAAAGTGGAGATTCAGTCGATCCTAATCGACAATGCCATAAATAAGATTGATCGGGATCACCTGTTTTGAGTCTTTTATTATCTAAATGATAAACATCGTTGCAACTATCTAGAATATAAATTCCATTGATCGAAATAGCTTGGCTATATACAATCCAATTAAGGGAAAAAGTACAACACTTGTCTTTAATTACAAAGGAAAACCCTTCAGTGTCTAACACGGATACAGATATTATATTTCTAGATACCGTTGGTACAAAATAACAATTATTAAGATGCAACTGCATTCCTGAAGCTAAACTAAGTACATAAGTTCCTACTGAGACGGCAGCTACTTTAGACCCGTTTCCCATTCGAAGATCGACATCACCCTTGTTTAGCTTTCTTATGCTTTTTAGGCCCTGCAAATGATTACACAAGTGAGAACCACAACTATTATCTAATACCCAAGTTTTATTTGAAGCATAATTTATGTCCATCATAAAAGATTCAGTTGAGAAATTACCTGTTGGCTTCACAATGCCAGCTTTTATGTCATCCAGGTACTTTGTACAATTACGTCTCCAATGTCCTTTGTTATTACAATAATTACAAGTATCTTTAAGAGGATTACACTTTATAGGTTTAGGCTTGGTAGAGCAATTCGCAATTGCTTTACCTTTGCCCTCCACCTGAACGGGCTTCTTACCTGCGTTCCTCTTAAACTGCTTCGTCCCCTTCACGTTAATCGCAAGCACATCTTTCCTTGTACTCCCACTCAATCCCATGTCCTTCTTTGCTTGCACAAGCAGAGAATGGAGCTCATGTAAACTCTTTCTCATGTTTGTCATATTTTAATTTAGCCTAAATTGGGTAAATCCTTTGACGTGAGAGAGAGAGTGGAGCACTCGGTCCACCACTAGTTTGTCGGGGATCTTACATCCCAACCCCTCTAATGTTTCCACATACTCAATCATTTTAAGTACGCGTGAACTTACAGGTTGTCCATCTTTGAGGTTAGCCTCGGAGAACTGAACTGCAATGTCATACTGAATTATCCTCGGGGCTTGAGAAAACATAGTAAAAAGCGTCGAGAATACTTCATGTGCATCGCGAAATTTGACACATTGCGTTTGTAAAGCAGGATCCATTGAAAAAATAAAAATATTTTTAATTGCGGCAGATTCCTTTTGATAATTTGAAAAGGCCTCCCTTACATCGGCAGTGGCCCTAGTACTAGGCGAAGGGGGAGAGGGATCGACAAGGTAGTGTAATTTGCCATCACTTGCGGAAGCTAATCGAAGTTGATCCTCCCAATCTTTAAATATACAACCGTCGGCTTTTAAAACATATTTGTCCATAAAAGAACGTATCCATGAATCTCTAGCTATGGTGACGGTTTAACTAGTAGAAATCATCGTGATTACTACAAAGGAAATAAAGGAAAGATTAACATTTATCGTCTAGAAATATTTAACTTGTGAAACTATTTAACAAGTTCCCATTTATATAATGATCTCCCACTGAATTATATAAATGATTCCAAGATCCAATTTTATATAAACACGGGCACGGTGGACCGATTCAACCCACATTTATTCAAATTTGGTGAGTCAACATTTTGACTGATTCTACTAATAGAACTCTTGGTTGACGGATTTTCTTAAAATCTATCTTTTAGCCCCAGAATAAATATGGGCACGGTGGACCGATTCAACCCATATTTATCCCGTTGAGTCCAACCAATTTTCACGCGAAATAACTTTTATTGCCCTACTTACCCAACGTAAAAAGAGTGTACCTCGGTAATCCGAACCTACCTCTAATGAAGAAGGGATTCATTGGTGCTATTATTTGGTAAGACTTAATCTCAATTTTAAACAAATGTGAGAGATCTTATCAATTTAATTGTCTATCACTTTTAAGTGAACTAAATTGGTGAATGCTAGACAATTAAATCGATAACAACAAAAATAAAACATGTAGTGACAATTTGGCATGAATGCATAAATGTAAACAAGTAAGTCCTAATATGGCCACCTAATTAATCTAATTAACTAAAATTATTACATATCGGAAACCAACTCCTTGGTCCCTTGAGTCTTAATAAATTGGCCTCCTTCTTTCGGAACGCCTTTCCGAAAACACCGTCTTCATGAAAACTCCGTCTTTAGATGCTTCATCTAATTACTAATAATTAAATTACATAAAAATACCCTATTATACAATTTGTAATAAAATTAAAATAAAAACTATTAAGTAATTACAAATTAGGCGATACGAAATCTCAATTAATTACAAAACAAGTCGATATTCGCTTACATTACGGGAAATACCAACTTCTACCTATGGCCATATTAGGAAAAAATTACATAATTATAATTCTAAAAAGAACATTCATCCAAATGAATAATAAAATGCATTAAGGAAAATGACATGCCAAATCGCCTAACTTACCAACAACGATCATTTGAGCTTGCTTTGAAGGAATTTTTACCAATAAAAATTCATAATCAATTTTTAAAACAATTATAAGACTTACTCATCATACTAATCTGGTCTAATATTAAAATAATTATTCTCAGCAATTATCTTGTATTTATATGGGAATTAAAACACAATTATGACAAAAAATGATATAATAATTCACAATTATCATACAAAAATTCCATTCAATTTAAAAATTTATGGAAAAATAAATTTCAAAGCCATGAACATTCTGGTCTTACACCAAAAATGCCATGCAAGTAAAAAATTTTGTTTTTAAAATTTATTTAAAACGATTTCACAATTTAATCGGTAAAGCGATAATTTTTACGATTTAATTCTAAATCAAACCATAAAAATTGAAATGACTTAAAATAAAATTTTGTACATTTTGGAACAATTTCCAGGAGCTAACAATTCAAAAATTTCGAGCCCAAAATTTAAATCAATATTTATTTACAAAATAACCATTATTTACCAATTTTTATCAAATAAAAATCAATAAACTACCTAAATTAATCACATTAATCTAAAGTATCTACTTATCTCATAAATAGGACATGCATGTGGTTATTTCTAAATAAATATGCATAAAATTAACATGCAACAAAATTTAGTTAACTCTTAATTAATTTTAATGCATTTTTACTCAATTTACATGCAAGACCAAATCATCCTAAGACAAGATTATTTACATGCAAGACCATATTTTGTGGTAAAACTAATTTTAGTATTATAATATCAATTTTATTAATTTATCTCATAAATTACTAAAATCGTCTTAAGACAACATGCATGTATTTAACAATGCTCTGATACCACTTGTTAGTTATTTAGACTATATTAATACTTATCTTATGATATTAAAATTACAAATTAATTTAAAGTGGTCTAAATCTACATGCATGCAAATAAAAGTATAAAAGATGGTATTAAACCATCTTAAGACAAAAGTTCCTTACATTTTATAAGGCAAGTTTTGGGCACAACTCAAGGACTCCTTCCTTGATGTTGTTCTTGAGCTATGAAAATGGATGATCCTCCAAGACAACAAACCACCAAAATCGATGGTCTCCTAAGGAAGCACCCAAAAATCAACCCAAAATACTACTAAAATACTAACTAGGTATATGTAGTAGTAAACCTTGTTTATTGTATATTTGATGTACTAAATAATATTATTACTTTGATAATATTACTAGTTAATTTATATATGTGTTTTTAAGATGAACAAGATGAACAAATGAGAAGAAAAATGGTCTCTTGATAAAGTGCTCAAACAAAGGCACAATTTTCTTCAACTTTTTCCAACTTGTAAAATGATGTGAATAGTTGGATATTTATAGCCAAATATGGGAGACAAATCTAAGTGGAATTTGCCACTTCAAATGACACTTGGTGTCCTCTAAAAAAACAGCCACATGGACTTATATGGGTCCATTTCGGTTTTCGACATTTGCCCCACAAATGCTTATAAGTCTTATATTTAATTATCTTACATAATTAAATATTAATTTAATTATTTAACACTTAAATAATACAAATTAACTACCAATGACTACTTAACCATTAAGTAATCATAAGACCATTTTATCAACATACAATGTATCAATATTTCCCCACTTAGCTAATTTTACAACCTCTTGTAAAATTTAATAGCTAATTAATTCCACTTCAAAACATATACACATATCGTATAAAACTAATTAATTAACAATTAATTAATAAATTCCAATCATTTATTATTTAAACATCACATAATTAAAAAATAAATCTCCTTGTCCCGAGTTCGTAACCCGTCATCAAATAATATATTTATGTGACTAACTAAAAGTCAAATAATACAAGGATTTAATTATTTTGTATCTCATACAAATAATTAGTTTTTCCATTTGGGCATCATCCTATAGGTGTGACCTAAAGGGATTAGCTGATCACCGCCGTCACACGACGGTAATGTCAAACTCTAATCAGCCAATCATTACCGATTAACGATGACCAGCTGACAAATAAATAAATAAATCCCTGATATTCCTTTTACGAGATTTATTATGTAAACGCACTTATTGTGGAGGACACTACTCCAACACAAATTGGGTGAGTGACACGTGTTTCACTAGTTTTTTAGCCTTGATAAAGGAGTTGCTTCCAGATTGTAATGTTCTACCTATTAAGACATATGAGGCGAAAAAACTAATAAAGGAGTGGGTATGAAATATGAGAAAATACATGCATGTCCAAATGATTGCATATTGTATCGGAAATTATATCAAAACTTAAACAATTGCCCTAAATGTTTGGAGTGGCGTTATAAGGATAAGGAAGGGATCCCGGCTATGGTGTTGTGGTATTTTCCAGTGATACCAAGATTCATAAGGATTTATGCGAATCCCGATGATTCAAAAATGTTAACTTGGCATGAAACTGGAAGAATAAATGATGGAAAGCTAAGACACCCGGTAGATGGTATCCAATGGAAATCGTTCGACGCTAAGTATCCCGAGTTCGGCAATGAACCTAGAAACTTACGTCTAGCGCTGTCCACTGATGGAATGAACCCACACAGAAACATGAGTAGCCAACATAGTACTTGGCCAGTAGTGTTGGCTATTTATAACTTACCTCCATACGTTGTTAATTTTCGGCTATAAACAACCTGGAAATGATATAGATGTCTATTTGGAACCTCTTCTAGATGATTTGCGAATGTTGTGGGATAGTGGGATAGAAGTATTTGATGCATATAAGAACGAAACTTTCAATTTGAGTGCGATGTTATTATGTACAATATCTGACTATCCGGCTTATGGCGACCTTTCTGGGCACACAGTTCTTGGGAAAGAGGCTTGTCCATTGTGTGGGGAGGATATCGAGTCTGAATACTTGAAGTCTTCTCGTAAGTATGTGTATATGGGAAGTAGGAGGTTCTTGTATCATGACCATTGTTATCGCAAGATGAAAAAAGCATTAAATGGAAGACAAGAACTTCGTCAACCTCCTAGAATTTTGAGAGGGCATGAAGTTTATCAGAAAGTAAAGCATATTGAGATAGATTATGGGAAGAGCGACTCTAAATTGTCTACTCGTGGGTATAAGAAACGACCCGTATTGTTTTTGATAAACTTCCATATTGGCCTAACCTGGAGGTCGGGCATTGCCTCGATTTCATGCACATTGAGAAAAATGTCTGTGATAATATTATCAATACCCTTCTGAATGTTCCCGGTAAAACAAAGGATAACGCCGCAGCTAGGGAAGATATGAAAATGATGGGTTTTAGGCTACAGTTGGCACCACAGAAGAGAGGTAATCGTACATTTTTACCACCAGCAGCTTATACCCATTCACGGAATGAGAAAAAAGAGTTATGTGCATGCTTGAATGGAATTAAAGTGCCACATGGTTATTCGTCGAACATCAAAAGCCTAGTGTCGATGCAAGACCTAAAACTCACGGGTTAAAGTCACAGGATTGTCACACTTTGATGCAACAATTACTACCTGTGGCTATTCGTTCCATTTTACCTGAAAAGGTAAGATATGCTATAACTAGATTCTGTCTCTTCTTCCAGTCCATATGCGAGAAAGTCATCGATTCCGATGACGCGGATTCATTGCAGGACCTCGTTGTAACCTCTCTTTGTCAGTTGGAAATGTATTTTCCACCCTCTTTCTTCTCTATCATGATTCATCTAAACATTCACTTGGTTAGGGAGATTTTGTACCTTGGGCCCGTGTACTTGAGATACCAGTATCCTTTCGAAAGATTGATGAAAGTCTACAAGGAGTCAAGGTCTATACATCTAATCGGTATCGTCCGGAAGGTTGTATTGCTGAACGCGCTATTTTAGACAAAGCTCTTTCATATTGTTACGCTCATCTCTCCCCTGAGAGGTTTATTGGCGTTCCTAAGAATCATCATAGTGACTGGATGACCAGAAAAGGTATTAGGGGCCGGGTTGAGAAAATTGTGACACGTGAAATGTTGCATTTAGCACATGCATGTGTGCTAAACAGCGAAGATGAGATGCAACCTTATATTCAACAACACAAAGATAAGCTCAAATACGATCACCCAAACAAGACCGAGAAGTGGATTGCAAACGAGCATACGAAGACGTTTACAGAGTGGTTTAGGAACATTGTCTTAGAGTGTACGAATCAAACTGGTGATGACATCTCTCCTAGGTTACTACGTCTTGCTTTAGGTCCAAATGGCAGGGTCACCTTTTACAGCAGTTTTGCCATTAATGGATATACTTTTTACACCCGCGAGAAAGATGAGTTGAGCACAATGCAAAATAGTGGTTTGAGTTCTGAATTTGAGGCAATGCACTTTGCTACTTCAAAAGATAAAAAGCCTATTTGGGGAAAATGCTTTTATTATGGTGTTATTCAAGAAATATTGGTACTAGATTACATTTATTTCACAATGCCTTTGTTTCGATGTAACTGGGTTGATAACAACATCCATTGTGTCCGAAAGGATAAGATGAGATTTACGTTGGTCAATCTGGGTAAGGTTGGCAATAATAAGGATGATCTTTCATAATGGCATCCCAAGCTAAACAAGTGTTCTATGTCACCGATCCTATGGATAAGAAGTAGTCTGTTGTACTGTCTATAAGGAGTAGAAGGAGTAGTCCATCCTATAATGGTGATGATGATCAGGATGTCGTTTATGAGGGAATGGATCACTCTACCACTGTATCTTATTTCGACGATGTTGACACTGATCATGAGGACACTGAAAGCATCTATATGTTTGATGTTTATGGTGAAGGTATTTGGGTTAACGAAGAAACTATGACATCCAAGAAACGTCCCCGATCCTGAGATGGTCTATAATGTAAGTTATTAGCTTTTATTTTTATTTTTATTTTTTAAATATATATATCTTCCTTTTAGTTTTTTTTTTTAAATAACTATCTCCACGGAACAGATTATTAGAAGGAACTGCATATTTAATACAAGAACTGATACCTTCCTTTATTTATATTTTTTCTGTATTTCTAAAAAGTATGGAAATTTTGTGTAGGGGACATCATTGAAAGAGCAGGTTGATGAGGTATTTAGTTAAGTAGTCTTTTATTTTTATTACTCCAACTAGCTAGCTAGGATATGTTACCTTTGGATTTTTTATTATTTTCATTATCTACATGTATAGGCTGGTGGTAGTAGCACAAAAAGAGAGAAGCATTATTTCCCCGCACTGAAAGATGTTAGGAGTATAAACTCCACTAAATTTTCTGAGAAGGAAGTCATGCTAAAAGTAAGAACGGTGACGATGAGGAAACTGTATTCGGAGGCTAGCCATCGCATAGCAAATGAGCAATTGATAATTATTCCGCTCGAGGAGGATATTTAAAGGGGTTGAGCGCGAAGCAATTCTGTCATGGGAGCTGCTAGCCATTTGGGCTGGCCTTGACGAGATTGATGTCCAACACCTATTTGTTTGGATGAAGTAAGTTTCCTAATAAATCATTTCATATTTTAATATTCTGACTAGATAGTGTTTTTGTAACACCCCCATACTCCAAGTGCCTTACCAGGACCACCCAGGTATAAGGATGCTACAATCTCGTTTACCCGAGGCAATGATAATCAAATAAACAATAATGAAACAACATCTAAATCGAAATACTTTAGCGAAAGGTTACAATCTCAAAACCAAAACCAAAAGTACAAATACACGTCTCAAACCAACTGTCTAATCAGCTAACTGAAATATTTATTAAACTACTAGCTACAGCGGAAGACTTCTATCATCAGATCGTGGCACATCCCAGCTATCCCAGTAACTCGACTCATACCTGCTTAATAACTGCTCACCATCTCCGAATGGATCACCATAGTTTTTAAAACATTAATCGGGGTCAGTACTAATCACACAATTTATATAATTAACAGTACAGTAAACAACACAGCTCAAACAGTCACACACAATCACCCACTCCAATCAATCTCCGTCACCGACTGTCCACTGGACCAGCCCTGCCAGTGGGGGACCGCCGCCGTACCCACCAAATCCCCGCTCATCATACCGAGCGATAACCCTGTCCCATTAATGTGCACATCCCCTCCCGTGGCGGGTTCCACGGAGGGCGAAACTAGGGCGTGAAGCCACTCTCGCAAGTGACTCCACTCCGCCGAGAACGCATCTCGAGAACCAGAGATAAACAATCACAACCATCAACAACAATCAATCAATCAACCGTCATAAAACCAATACGATAATAATCAGCAATTACACAACACCAACAATGCATTATGGGAGTAATACTGAGTAGGAAAACCCAACCTGGAAAGCACAACACAATCAGACGATCTCACAGCTGATATCAAAACGCTTCCTCTACGAATCCTCCTCCTAACATACAAACATATTATCACTACCAATCATACACAACAACAAAACCCCCAAATCTCAATACTAGGGTTTAACCAACTTTAATGAAATGCTATAAAAAAAGTATATAGGTCTTACCCTCGACGCAAGGATCACAACGGTATAAAGAAAGGTAGAATCCGACCTTCCAAGCTCCGGGATTTGCCAACAATGCGATTAAAGCGAATTACGTAGTTTGATTTCTCTTCTCACACTGATTAGGTTTCAAAAAGTGTTTAAAGAATAATGACGGACGTAATATATACTCTAATCGCATTATTAACAAAACCCGAGAAATCATCCCCCGTAAACCGGCTACTCGATCGAGTAGCTAAGGTACTCGATCGAGTCCCCCCTTACTCGATCGAGTATCCACGTTACTCGATCGAGTACCCTACAGGTCAGAAACTATTTTAAACTGCAACTCACCCTTACTCGACAGAGTAAGGCCTACTCGATAGAGTATCCAGAGACTCATAAATACGTAGTATTACAGTCTTCTCTCATTAAAAAGAACTTCGTCCCCGAAGTTCAAACCACAACAAAACAAAGACTCACACTACGACACTCCCGACTCAACAACCAAAGCAAACTCAACATAAAACATGTTACTAACCCAAACTCAACCCGACTCAACGACAACAACTATACCCACACACCATAAAAAGGGTATAAAAACTCTTAAAAACTCTTTGCGATCATCTCCTACCCCCCTAAAAGAAACAAGGTTACGTCCCCGTAACCATACATACCTGATCAAAAAGGAAAGGGTAACGCTCTCTCATGGCATCCTCTGCCTCCCATGTAGCTTCCTCAGTCTCGTGGTTAGACCAAAGGATCTTAAGCAAAACTGTCTCACCGCTCCTAGTCTTCCTAACCTTCCGGTCAAGAATCTGCTTAGGTACCTCAAGATATGATAAAGACTCATCTAGCTCTAAGCTCTCTGCCTCTAACACATGTGACGGGTCACTCACATACTTCCACAGCTGCAATAAATGAAACACATTATGCACTCTCTCTAACGCAGCTGGTAAAGCCAGACGATATGCAACCTCCCCAACTCGCTCTAAGATCTCATAAGGCCCGATGAACTTCTGACTCAGCTTGCCTTTCTTCCCAAACATCATAACCTCACGCATATGAGACACTTTCAGAAGAACCTTGTCCCCAACCTGAAACTCTATATCCCGGCGATGTAGATTTGCATAACTCTTTTACCTATCCTGAGGTGCTCTCATCCGTTCCCTGATCATCTTTATCTGTTCAACCATCTCATGTACCATCTCTGGTCCTAGAACCACTACCTCAGCACTGTCGTCCCAACAAATAGGACTTCTACATCTCCTCCCATATAAAGCCTCAAACGGTGTCATGCCAATACTAGTGTGATAGCTGTTGTTGTAAGAAAACTCTATCAAATCCAACCTCTGTTCCCAGCTACCACCAAAGTCCATCACACAAGCTCGTAACATATCCTCAAGAGTTTTGATTGTTCTCTCAGTCTGACCGTCTGTCGCAGGATGAAAAGTTGTACTCATCTTCAAAGTTGTTCCCAAAGATTCCTGCAACTCTTTCCAAAACATTGAGATAAATCTCGTATCTCTGTCAGACACTATGTCCTTAGGGACTCCATGTAACTTTAGCACATTCTTTCGATAAGCCATAGCTAATTGTGCTTTAGTCCATGTATCTTTCATTGGTATAAAGTGAGCTGACTTGGTCAGTTGATCCACTATCACCCATATCATGTTGTTACCCTGTTGACTCTTTGGCAAACCCACGATAAAATCCATAGAAATGGATTCCCACTTCCACTCAGGTACCTCTAAAGACTGAATCTTACCTTGTGGTCGTCGCTGTTCCCCTTTAACTCTCTGGCATGTCAAACAACGAGCCACAAACTCAGCTGTATCTTTCTTCATCCTAGGCCACCAAAACGTGTTCTTCAAATCCTTGTATAGCTTGTCACCACCTGGATGTACTGAATACGGTGGACAATGTGCCTCTGTCATGATTGTCTTTTTCAGCTCCTCATCATTAGGGACACACCACCTACCATCGAACCTCAAACTACCATCTGTATGAATAGAGAATCGAGACAATGTCCCTTTCTCTACTCCAGCTCTCCACTCAACCATCTTAGGATCCCGAGCCTGTTTACCGCAAATATCATCGTAAAGATCAGGCTGTACTGTCAAATCTCCCACAGCCTCCCCTCTCTACATCATATGTATCCCAAACTTCCCCACCTCATCTTTCAACCTCATCAAAGATAGAGCTGTACATAGGGAATGTACATTCTTCCTACTCAAAACATCTGCAACAACATTGGCTTTCCCTTCATGGTAGATAATATCCATGTCATAATCGCCAATCAGCTCCATCCACCTCCTCTGTCTCATGTTCAACTCCTTTTGAGTGAAGATGTACTTGAGACTCTTGTGATCCGAAAATACCTTAAAGGTCGCCCCATAAAGGTAATGTCTCCAAATCTTGAGAGCAAACACCACTGCACCCAACTCTAGATCATGAGTAGGGTAGTTCTCCTCATACGGCTTCAATTGCCTAGAAGCATAGGCAATCACCTTACCGTTCTACATCAACACACATCCCAACCCATTCTTTGAGGCATCTGTATAAACCTCAAAGTTCTCGATCCCTTCAGGCAATGCTAAGATAGGAGATGTGGTCAAACGCTCCTTTAATGTTTGGAACGCGTTCTCACAACTCTCATCCCAGCGAAACCTGTTCCCTTTCCTCATCAAAGCTGTCATAGGTCTAGCTATCTTGGAGAAATCTTTCACGAACCGTCTGTAGTATCCAGCTAAACCCAAGAAACTCCTAATCTCAGCAACATTCTTTGGTGCTTCCCACTTTGTCACTGCCTCAATATTTACCGGATCCACAGCTACTCCCTCCATAGAGATCACATGCCCCAGAAAAGCAACTTTCTCTAACCAGAACTCACACTTGGACAGCTTAGCATACAACTCATGTTCCCTCAAAGTATGCAACACAATCCTCAGATGCTCCTCATGCTCCTCCTTAGTCTTAGAGTAGACTATGATGTCATCGATAAACACCACCACAAACTTGTCCAAAAACTGTCTGAAGATTCTGTTCATCAAGTCCATAAACATAGCCGGCGCATTAGATAACCCAAACAGCATCACCACATACTCATAATGGCCATACCTCGACATGAAAGCTGTCTTCGGTATGTCCACCTCACTAATCTTCACCTGATGGTACCCCGACCTCAAATCAATCTTAGAAAAGACTGATGCACCACTCAACTGATCAAACAGGTCATCTATCCTTGGCAAAGGATACTTGTTCTTCACTGTCACTCGGTTCAGCTCTCTGTAATCTATGCACAACCTCAAACTCCCATCTTTCTTCTTCACGAAAAGAACTGGTGCTCCCCACGGCGATACACTAGGTCTAATGTATCCCTTCTCTATCAGATCATCTAACTATTTCCTGAGCTCCTCCATCTCTTTAGGACCCATCCGGTACGGTGCCTTAGAGATTGGCCCTGTCCCCGGTTTCAACTCAACGGTGAAATCTATCTCCCTCTTCGGTGGCAACCCCGGAATCTCCTCTGGAAAAACATCTGAAAACTTTCCCACCACTGGTATCTGATCAACTGTCGGACTCTCTATGAGGTCATCTCTCACATGGCACAAGATCAAAGGACATCCCTTCCTCAGATAAGACTTCAAGGTGACATCTGCAATCAGCTTAACTTTGGGTTTGACTAGAAACCCACGATAAGACACACTAACACCCTTAGGCCCTCTCAAAGACACTTTCTTTTGATGACAGTCTATCTTAGATTTATACTTTCCCAACCAATCCATCCCGACTATCATTTCAAAACCGTCAAAAGGAAACTCTAGCAAGTCTACAACTAGATCAACTTGCCCAACTATCATAGACACATCTCTAAACAACCTCCCACATGATACAGACTCACCCGAAGGTATAAAAACTTTCTCACTTACAGACTCATATACCCTCAAACCCAACCGTTTAACTTGACTCGAAGATACAAACGACTGAGATGCCCCCGAATCAAACAAAACAAAGGTATGAATACCGTTAACAAGAAAAGTACCAGTGATAACATGTGCATCCTCCTCAGCTGCTTCCTTGTCCATCATGAACAACTTTCCATTGGTCTTCTGTCCTCCTCCCTGGACAGTACTGGCTGATGTGGTCGGCTTAGCACCCGACCCCTGATTGTTGTTGTTGTTCGTAGCTGGTTTTTGATAAGAATTACCGCCATTGCGGTTACCTCCACCCTGATAGCTCTGACTTCCCCGGTTAAGACCATGACCCAGACGGTCTATTGCTCGTATAACTCTGTGCAGGTCCCGGAGAATAGCTTCCCCGAGCCGATCCCTGAAAAGCTCCAGGCATACTCGTGCACTCATGTCTCTTGTGGCCTACACCGCCATAGCCATAGCAGGTCATCCCCCAACTACCACTACCACTCACACGGCCACGCCCAAAGGAAGCCCCGGCACTGAACCCTGACCCAGAAGAAAACCCTTTAGTTTGATTGTGGTTGCCTTTCTTGTGACTAGATTTGCCACCACCCTCACTCTCAGCCTTTCTTTTCTCAACACCCACTCTCTCCTGAGCCATCTCCACTAACCTCTCAGCTCTCCCAGCTCTCTCATAAGCTTCCTTAACATCAGTAAGGACTCCTACAGGTAGCTTATCCATGATCTTAGGGGTCAACTCCCTCTCAAACCTCAGCGCCAGGTTCTCCTCACTCAAACCCATATCCTCAAAGATACATAGACTTCTCATTGAACTCGCTTGTAGTACTCAAAGAATCGACATATCGGATGTCATCTTAAACCCATCAAACGCCTCCCTCAGCTTACTCCTCACATGCTCCGGTACAAACTCTTTCCTCATAGCCCTCCGAAACTCTTCCCAAGGTATAGCAGGTAAGCCCTGGTTCGCATACATCTCCCTAACACTCACCTTCACCTTATCCCACCACTCGCCAGCTGCTTCCCTCAGGTAGAACGCAGCTTGCTCTACTCTTATCTCATCAGGACAATGAACCAGGTCTAGTATATTCTCCATCTCACGATGCCAGTTGTCAAGAAGGTTTGGTTCCCCGGTCCCCTTATACTCTTTTGGGTTGAATCTCGCTATGTAGAGACTGATCTTAGAGTGATCAACCTCCTTGTCCTTCCCCACTTTCTTTAAGGCCTCTGTAAGAGCATCTTGATGCTCCAACATCTTAACGACATCATCTATTTTCATGGTCTCAGCTCTCGCATAATAAGCGTTTCTCTTGGACGGCATCTTGAAACTATATAAGAAAGGGTAGACATAAACATACGTACTAAAACCTCAAAACACGAAGGCAGACTGCCCAGAACACACTCGATCGAGTGCCTATATCTACTCGATCGAGTAAGAGGCTACTCGATCGAGTGCCCACCATACTCGATCGAGTTCCTCGACATCAGACCCCAAACAAACCTTCTGATCTGTAACATACTCGACCGAGTAGCCAGGCTACTCGATCGAGTGACCCCCTACTCGATCGAGTGCCCGAGGTACTCGATCGAGTGCCCAAAAACACGATTCTGGTTGTAAAATCGTCAAATACCCACTCGATCGAGTCATGCTAACTCGAATATGCTACCCGCATGTTATATCATATCCCAACATATTCTATGCAACTTTATAACTCGACATATAAAGAGCTAAGCATGCATTTCTACCAAGCTTTTCATACGATCAACAAAACGATTATATCATGTTATCAAACGCCACATAGTAAACATCCAACATGTTTCATGTGCAAACAACAGTTCTATATACTGCATCAACCTTTCATGCAAAAACTCAACCTTCTACTCCAAACATCCAACAACTACAGCATACATCTCCACATTCATAAACAAACTTACAAACATCACATACGACCTTGACATATACCCCCCATGTGACCGGTTCAAAATTGTAGGGCGAGTTCGCGATTTAGGACGTCTCCCAAGCCTTTGCATTAGCTCCTACAACCTTTACCCCGGGTTCATTTTAATTGACTCCCTATATTCATTAGGTTCATTGGTTACAGGTTTCAGGATCGTCGCTCTGATACCATTTTGTAACACCCCCATACTCCAAGTGCCTTACCAGGACCACCCAGGTATAAGGATGCTACCATCTCGGTTACCCGAGACAATGATAATCAAATAAACAATAATGAAACAACATTTAAATCGAAATACTTTAGCGAATGGTTAGAATCTCAAAACCAAAACCAAAAGTACAAATACACGTCTCAAACCAACTGTCTAATTAGCTAACTGAAATGTTTATTAAACTACTAGCTACAGCAGAAGACTTCTATCATCAGATCGTGGCACATCCCAGCAATCCCAGTAACTCGACTCATACCCGCTCAATAACTGCTCACCATCGCCGAATGGATCACCACAGTTTTTAAAACATTAACCGGGGTCAGTACTAATCACACAATTTATATAATCAACAAGATCAAAGAAACAACACAAATGAAACAAATCACACACAATCACCCACTCCAATCAATCTCCGTCACCGACTGTCCACTAGACCAGCCCTGCAAGTGGGGGACCGCAGCCGTACCCACCAAATCCTCGCTAATCATACCGAGCGATAACCCTGTCCCATTAATGTGCACATCCCCTCCCATGGCGGGTTCCACGGAGGGCGAAAATAGGGCGTGAAGCCACTCCCGCAAGTGACTCCACTCAGCCGAGAACGCATCTCGAGAACCAGAGACAAACAATCACAACCATTAACAACAATCAATCAACAACCGTCATAAAACCAATACGATAATAATCAGCAATTACACAACACCAACAATGCATTATGGGACTAATACTGAGTAGGGAAACCCTACCTGGAAAGCACAACACAATCAGACGATCTCACAGCTGATATCAAAACGCTTCCTCTACGAATCCTCCTCCTAACATACAAACATATAATCACTACCAATCATACACAACAACAAAACCCCCAAATCCCAATACTAGGGTTTAACCAACTTTAATGAAATGCTATAAAAACGGTATACAGGTCTTACCCTCGATGCAATGATCACAACGGTATAAAGAAAGGTAGAATCCGACCTTCCAAGCTCCGAGATTTGCCAACAATGCGATTAAAGCGAATGACGTAGTTTGATTTCTCTTCTCACAGTGATTAGGTTTTAAAAAGTGTTTAAAGAATAATGACAGAAGTAATATATACTCTAATCGCATTATTAACAAAACCCGAGAAATCATCCCCCGTAAACGGCTACTCGATCGAGTAGCTAAGGTACTCGATCGAGTGCCCCCTTACTCGATCGAGTATCCACGTTACTCGATCGAGTACCCAACAGGTCAGAAACTATTTTAAACTGCAATTCACCCTTACTCGACAGAGTAAGGCCTACTCGATAGAGTACCCAGAGACTCATAAATACGTAGTATTACAGTTTTAAATACCGGCATTAATACCGTAATAATGTAGGATATTTAAATTGAGAGTGATCCCCAAGAACAAGATTCCATGTGATCAATACGGATTCATGTGCCCCTATATTTTATCTATGCGTATCCCGATGTTTTCGTTCGAAGATCGGGTAGATTATATTGCTCGGCAATTGGCGACAACCAAAAAGCTTGTTTTTGCCCCTTATAATGAAATCGGGTAATACATTATTAGCATTACGTTTCCCCCTACAATTGCATTTTCATAACTAATATATGTACTTGTTAATAATGTTGATGTCTCTTGATGTATGTAGAAGTCATTGGCTGCTAGCAGCCATCATGCCGAGAAAGAAGAAAGTTTTTTGGTTGGACTCTTTGCATAGAGAACCAAGCGAGACCTTTAAGGGCTTGATTATTAAGTATGTTTATAATACGAATTTATTTTTAATAACATTAAGTTTCAATTTTTATTTATAGCAAAACGCTCATTTTTGACCCAAAAATATAAGTTTTTGCCTCTTTTTTTTTTATAAAAAAAGGGCCTTTGAGAAGAAAAGAGCTAACGAGGATCAACCCACAAAAGATTCTGATGATGGCCCTACTTTTATTACGATATTAGGGGTACGTGCTCAAATACAATACCTTAAGTGCAAAAATCTGTCTTAAATAATAATACGTGCGCAAATACAATACCTAAAGTGCAAGATTCTGATGTGGGCCTTCTCGTCTCTTCGTTTTTGTTGTAATAATAGGTCTCTTCGCCAGCCGGATAGCATACAATGTGGATACTACGTTTGTTGGTTCATGTTGGAGGTTATCATGCGAAGATATATCCTTATTCCAGAAAAGGTTAGTAATTTCATAATGTGTTTATTACTTTTTTTAAATTAGAGCTGATGTTGTCTTGCTTGCTGCTATACCATGATGTTGCTATAATGTTGAATGATGTATGTTGTTACAATAATGTCTTGTATGCCTTTGTTTTTCCCGCAGTATGTAATCAACGCGCAATATCTACCTGAGTTCAAAAAGCACCAAATAGACGAGGTAAGGGACATGTTGGGCAAATACGTCTTAGATCATTGCAATGAAGACTAAATGCATGCTACTTAGCTTAGAGCTTAGATCAGATCTTTGTAAATTGTTGTTAGTATGAATTATGATGCTGCTGTTATTGTAAATTGTAAGTATGATGCTGCTGTTGTAAATTGTAAGTATGATGTTGCTATTGTTAGTATGAATTAATCTGAAAGATGAATTAAATCTATTGAGTTCTGATGAACCCAGCTGCTGATATATGCTGCTTCTAATATATGCAGGATTTTGAATGGCATGAAACAAATTTAATTTTAAAAAAAAATTAGGAAAATGTAATAAAAACGGTAACTTAAACAAAAACCGTTGTAAATACCATTCAAAAATACCCGTGCATAATATTCAACAGGTTTTAAAAGAAGAACCGTTGTAAATACCTTTCACAAATACCCGCGCATAATATTCAACAACAGGTTTTAAAAGAAGAACCGTTATTACTAACAATCTCAACAATGGTTATGTTCCGTATAACCGTTGTTAAAAGTCATCACAATTTTGGAGGAAAAGATACAACAACGGTTATGTTCCGTATAACCGTTGTTATATCTTTCCCACCAAAGGTTTGTCAAACTTTCCACAACGACTTACTCGCAACAACAACGGCTTTTAACCGTTGTGAATAGTTTCCACAACGGTTTTATTAAATAACCTAACCGTTGTAAATACCTTTTACAACGGCCGCTTTAACAACGTTCGCCTTTTGTTTCTACAACGGTTTTTACCCGTTGTTATAGCCTCTATCTGTAGTAGTGGTTTGTCTTAATTTATGAATTGGGGGAAAAAGGGGGGTTTTACATATGGTAATTGGAGTTTATGTGATTATTGTTAGGTGAGGACTTCGTAGAAGAGTCGTTCTAAATTGTCTTGCTTGTGTCTCATTGCAGTTGTGCGAAGGTAGGGTTTCCCTACTCGGTTTACTGTTTAATCATTATAAGTATTTGTTTGTATTGTTGTACGATTGTTTATCTGCTGATCGTTGTTGGTGATGTGATGGTTGTTGGTGTCTTGAAGTTGATGTTGGTGATGTGATGGTTGCATCCACCGGTTTCTCAGCGTCCTCGGCTGAGTGGAGTCACTTGTAGGAGTGGCTTCACGCCCTAGTTTTGCCCTCTTTGGAACCCGCCACAGGAGGTGATGTGCATATTAATGAACAGGGTTATCGCTCGTTGATAAGCGGGGATTTGGTGGGAATTAGCTGCGGTCCCCCACTGGCGGTGTTGATTACCTGTTGCGATTGGTAATCTGGCAGGGCTACACACTTTAGTGTGTAGTCAGTTACTATGTGAGATCGGTTGTTGGAGGTGTGATGATCAGCAGTTTGCCTTTCTTTAGTTGTCTTATTTTGGTTATACAGTAACTGACCCCGTTGGTATTTTATAAAATCTGTGGTGATACATTCAGAGATGGTGAGCAGATTTTGACAAGTGATGATGAGCTTTAGCTATGGGGTCATCATGGGGAGTCATCACTCTAGTCTAGTTGCCGATGTCATAATCTTTTAGTTTTCAGTTTTGGTTGTTGAACACTAGACACATGTACTTTGGTTTTTGGATTTGAACTATGTAACCAGTTAATCATTTATACTTTAATAATTATGTTTTAAATTGGTAACTTTGATATTATAACCTCGGGCAACCGAGATGGTGACGGTCTCTCATGCTTGGGTGGTCCTGGTAAGGCACCTTGGTATGTGAGGGTGTCACAAAGTGGTATCAGAGTGACGATTCTGGAACCTAAAACTAATGAACCCAATGAACTTAGGGAGTCTAAATAAAATGAACCCGGGGAAAGTTGTTTGGAGCTACCGCAAAGACTTGAGAGACATCCCGAAGTCGCATTGAGGCCCTTACAATCTCTAACCGGTCACAAGGAGGAGTCTTGGGAACTGTGGTAAGTCGAGTCATGTGTGTGTAGTACTTGTAACTTGAATCTTGTTCAATGGTTCGATGAAAAGATGAAAGAAGAGGAAAGTGATAGTATTTGAAAGATGCGTTGAGAATTAGTCGATGTTAGATCTTGAGCATGAAGTATGTGAGCATGTTAAGTGTTTATTATGTGGCTTTCAAAAGGGTAGTGGTATATCGTATATATTTTAGTAAAAAAGCATGTTTAAGTAGTGATAGTTGCAGCTCGTTTTAGCATAACTCGGCCGAGCAGGGTAGGTACTCGACCGTGTAGGGGGTACTCGGTCAAGTAACCAGGCACTCGACCGAGTGTTGTTTGGGGTATACGTAGCAATAGTTTCTGGTTCTGATCACTCGACCGATTATTAGCGCATACTCGACCGAGTGTCATCCGTACTCGACCGAGTATGTTTTCTGTGAATTCGACGTTGGCTACTGGAGTGAAACACTCGACCGAGTATTAGTAATACTCAACCGAGTAATCCATACTCGACCGAGTATCTCACCATACTCGGCCGAGTGCTTCTTTGGCGAAGGGTCATGTTTACTTTTAGCCGTAGGCTATGTGCTTACGTTTCCTTGCTTCTTATCAGCTCAAAATGCCGCCAAAGAGGTCAGCCGCGTATATCCAAGAAAGTGAGATGACCACATAGGAGGTAGCCCGTTTGATCGAGCAATAGGATGCTCTCCTTGAGGCTCATAAGAATGTGGGTAAGGGGGCTGAGAAATCGGTGGATGCAACCCAACTGAGCACTATAATTGCCCGCTTCAACCCATCAACTTATGAGGGCACCGGAGAACCTAAGCTGCTTGATAACTGGCACCGTGAGATGGAGAGTCTCCTTGAGGTTGTTAAGTGTCCGACGGAGTTAGCTGCTGAGAAGGTAGTGTACTACCTGAGGGGTAAGGCTGCAGTGTGGTGGAAGAACATGAAGGTAGATGCCAGAGCATACCACAGAGATGAGGGGCTCGGTGCTATACCGTGGTCGGGTTTGAAGAGCGCCATGAGGGAACAATTTGTGCCGGAACACATCTGTCACAAGAGGAGATCTGAGTTCGATTCTTTCACCATGACTAATGACATGATGGTTACGGAGTACTATCACCGGTTCCTTGAGTTGTCTTGCTATGCGGAAGACGTGCAGCTGGGGCAACGGTGTTTGGCTCTTCGTTTCGAGAGGGGGTTGGCACCCAAGATCATGAACAGGTTACCAGCTGGGGTTATCACTGATCTGAAGGATGTGTACTTGAGGGCTGGGCAAGCTGATGTTGGAGTATGTGTCCTCAACAATAGTGCGATCACATTATTAAAACTCATAATAAGAATGCGTAAAGGGATGATTCATTTTTATACGTCAACTGATCATCATTAATCGGTAATGATTGGCTGACTACAGTTTGACATTACTGTCGTTTGACGGTGTTGATCCCTTAAGGTCACGCCTAAAGGACAATTCCCTTAATAGATAAATTAATTAATTGTATATTGATACAGATTAATTAATACCTTAAAATTCAACAATTTACATGTATGTCAGTACGAATATGAATCTTATTGAAATTCGATTAAATGAGATTCGTTTTAGTAATTAAGATGTTACATTACTAAAATATTATTTATGAAATAATTAAATTAAGAATGAACGGTTAATTATAATTGTAATATGTTGTAGATTATATTAACATGGACCATTTTATACACTTGTAATCATGAATTACTAGTCAATTGTTATATATAATTGTATTAATATATGTAAATGATATTTAATTGTTAAATATGCATTAATATTATTGATAACATGTTACATGTTACATGTCACACATTATATGACAAAATGACAAATGACAAAAATAAAATGGATTCCATTTTATATGAATGGACCGAAATATTGGGTGTTTAAGGTGATGGTTAAATGTTTTTTAAATTGTTTAACAAACATGATGATAACCTACACTTACAAGTCTAATACCGAAAAATTATGGGTAAGACAAAAAGAGAAAAGTAGAAGGCCATGCATTGGCCTTCCCTCTCTCCTCTACCCGGTTTCCTCTTCTTCTTTAGAGGATTTTTGTTCTTAAAGTTTTCTCATTTTCAACTCACTAGAAAATACATGATATTCCTCCTTCTCTCTAAAATACGTTTTAGAAAATAATTGTTTAAAATCTAATTTATTTAGATTACAATAGTAGTAATAAGAAATAATATTAGATTATATATTTTAAGGTCTCTAATTATATATATCTAGTTAATATATTAATTAGAATTAAGGGTTTGTCTTGGTGCAATTGAAAGGAGGTTCTCGCACTATTGAGACAAAGGGGATCATCCATTTATTTTGAGCTCAAAAGCAAGTAAGAAAGGTGTTCTTACTTTTGCCCTATAAACCGATTCATCAATGTAAGGAACGTATTTCTTTACTTATCTATTTATATAATGTTATGCATGCAAAAGATAAACATCTACATTAATGAGTAATTAGATATAACATTAAAAGAGTTTATTTTGAGGGTTATTGAATCCTTTCAAGTGGTATCAAGAGCTTAGGTTGTTGCATGCATAATCGGCTTAGTTTTTCTGACTAAATTAAAACTAGAAATTTGTGATTTATATGATTAAGCCACGAAATTATTTTTCATGTTTAGTATTCTGGTCCTAAAATGTATTTAGGTCATTTTGATGATTTATGGTAATTTTTGGCTCATTTTAATGATTTTTAGTAATTTTATTACATTTTAATGTATAACATGGTATTTAAAATACTAAAAATAGTTAAACTTTATTTCTGACCTTGAATTTTTTATATGACCTCACATGAATATTTTACTTATTGTATGTAAAATTTCGTATAAATTTGATTTATTTTGCATGATTTATGATTTTTATGAGATAAAAATGAGATAAATCGAGGTAAAAAGGTTAAAATTAGATAAACTTCAAAACAGGCCATGAAATTTTAATATGTTGTCACGTGCATATTTTACTCACTGTGCGTAAAATTTTAGATGAACTTAATTCATTTTGCATGATTTATGAATTTTTAGTGTGAAAATGACATAAATAGTGATTATTTTAGCAAAAATAGCTAAAATGAATTACATGGCATGAGAAAATTATTTTAAGTTGAATTATTATCCCACTTATCAGATCGAAAGTTGGAACATCTATTAGATTAATTTTCATATACTTTAGATCTTTTATTTGATAAAATCGATTAATAGCAACTATATTTTTCTCGAAATAAATTCTAAAATTTTAACCTTGATTATTGATATTATGAGTGTCATGGAATTTTTCCATAATGTTCAAAAATTTAAAATTCAAATTTTGAAATTATTGTAATTTAATTTGGATTTATTCATAAAAGGTTATGATATTAAGGTAAAAAATGAGCAATCAAGTTGAATTATTGTCAAAAATTGAGTAACGACTAATTTTTTAGTCCTACAAGGTTAGGATAATTAACTTGCACTAAAATTTGATTTTAGTATTATTTTGTGTAATTTTAATAAGTTAAAATTGCGAATATCCACAAAACCGGTTTATATTTACGATATAAGTTTAAATAAGGCGATTTGGCACATAAATTGGCATGTTAGATACATATTATAATGCTGCATATTTTATTGATGAATGTCATATTTTATTTATATAATTTGAAATTATGTAATTTTATCTTAGTATGGCCTTAGTTTAATCGATATTACCCGTAATGTAAGGGAATATTGATTCGGTTGTAATTTATCGTGATCTCGTATCACTTTTGCTTTTTATTAGATTTTATTTTACAAATGTATAATAGGACGTACAATGTACATTTTATTATTTAATTATTTGTAATTCCGGAGTTTCATAAAGACGGTGCCATTCGGAAAGGAGTTCCGATCAAGACGGTGTTTGTCCTTGGGAGGCGTGTCAAATGAAGATTCAAGGGACCATAGGAGGTTGGTTTCCGAATATGTAATAGAATATAAGATTTTCTATTTTAGGAAAGGCCATACTAGTAAATTTACTTTACTTTATTTGCTTGCTTTATATGTTAGCATGCATTGCCAAATCGTCATAACTTCACATGCATATTTAATCGTTTTATCGACTATTGTCAATTATAATTATCGATTATTCATCGACTAAGCTCACTTAAAGATGATAGATAATAAATCGACAACACCTCTTACATATTTAAAATTGAGATTAGCCTTACCAAATAGTAGGACTCGTGTATCTCTTTGACATTTGGGGTAGATTCGGTTCCTCGGGGTACTTTCATTTATCATTGGGTAAGTGGGGTAATAAAACGTTATTACACGCGAAATTTGCTTGGACTCAACGGGACATAAAGACAAGTCTTATGTTCCGGGGCTAGAGATGGAATTTATGAAATAAATCGACCGAAAATTCTATAGTAGAATCAATTAAAGAGTTAATTCATCAAATTTTTGCAAGTATGGGATGTATCGGTTTCCCGTGTCCATGTTTGTGTAAAGATGGATCTCGGAATCATTTATATAATTTAGGTGCGAGGTCATTATATAAATGCATACTTTTAAAAAAAACCTTGTTAAAATGTTTGCAAGTAAAACGATAAATGTTAATTATTTCCTTCATCTCCATCTTCTAGTTATCTTGATATACCGCTATGGATGCATCTAGTTCTTTAACACCGATCACCATTGAAACTTGTCACGAATCTTTTGACGATATATGCTCACTTCACAACCTTGATACGACTAGAGAAATTCACTTTGGCGTTGGTTTCGATGGAAGCCTTACCTTTATTACCACTTCCTCACCTCCCATTAAACCTAGCAATTTAGTGGATAAGTCTTGTGAAGACAACCTCACTAATACCATGGGATCCTAGTCTTTATAAGCAAGGAAAAATCATGAAGCTAGTAGGAGTTTTGGCAAAATGCTTGCCGGAAAGAAGAAAATGTACAAAATAAGGAAGAAAAGTAAAAGGGCAAAATCGAACCATAAGGGTACAATGGCTAGTGGGATTACCAATAATGTATGCCCTTATTGTCATGGCGAGGGCCATTGGGTGAGGAATTGCCCCGTCTTTTTGGGAGTTATCAATGGTAATATTTCTTCTGAAATCTTTGTTATCGATATAAATCTTACTTCCACCTCAACATGGGTATTGGATACCGGATGTGGTTCTCACCTTTGTAATCATTTACAGGGGCTTACAGATGTGGAAAAGCTAAACAAGGGTGATGTGGATCTCCGACTTGGAAATGGAGCTAGGGTAGCAGCCACTTCTAGAGGGACTTATGTACTTGTTTTAGCTCATGGCTTTGAGTTTTACTTACATAATTTTTATTTTGTACCTTCTTTATCCAAGAACATCATTTCCGTTGCCATGTTAGACATGAAGGGTTTTTCTTTTGCTATTAAGAACCATTGTTGTGTAATTTCTAGAAATGACTTGGCCATAAGCCAAGGCTTATCAATTAATGGCATTTATGTTCTTGTAACTTCTAGCTCAAGCAAAGATATCTATAACATGCAATCAAAAATACTCAAATCAAAAATGCCATGGTGGTACAACACAGTCTGGAATAGCTGGAATGTACCTAAACATGCCAACATCACTTGGCTAATCATGCAGCTGTTGCAACTCTGATGCCTGTTGTATATGTGAGAATACAATTGAAACACAGCCACATCTCTTTTTTGAGTGTGATTATAGCAAAGCTGTTGTATCCCTCATACAAGATTAGTGTTGTGCGTGTATCTCGTTGCCTGGTGTCATAACTGGTGGTTATAGCAATGGTGGTGGCAAATTAAAATAACAAGTCTATGCTATTATCTTAAATGCTTGTACCTATCATATCTGGGCTCAAAGGAACTCAGCCAAGATTAATGGCATACTGATGGTCCCTTCTTTGGTGGTTCAGAAGATCATAGAAGTGGTGAGGCAAAGAATCAAGTTCAAATGTAATGCAAAAGTGAGTAGACGAGAGGAAGACTGGCTTGACAGGTTGGGAATTAGATTGTAAGGTTGGTCCTTATGGGATTCAAACCTGGCATAGTTTGGTTTCTATGTTTTTTTGTAAGTTAGATAACTTGTAATATGGTTTTTTGATATATATATATACAGACACACACACACACACACACACACACACACATCCCACATTTCACAAAAAAAAAAAAAAGGAAAACTTGTTTAGCTGTATGAAATAACAGCTAACATGCTTTACAAAAACCAAGTCACTACAATAGAATAACTGTTATAACCATTTTAAAATAATTGATACAGAAACATACAACAAATTGCACACACCGAATGACTTGTACAAAAAAAACTTTTTTTGGGGGATAACCCTTTCCCAGCTTTGACCAGCATGTCATTAAGTAAAAATGACTAGCAGTCAATCACGTTCGATGTGATCATAGTCTTAGCAGACAATGAAATAATGTCATCTCGAGTTAACATATTGTGAAATGAAAACACGACTAAATCCTCCCTGCCACATTGAAACAAATTATATAGTTAAACAAAAATACAAACAACAATAAGCTTATAAAAAATGGATATAATAACAAAAAAAAGGGCAAGGGAAAACATATAATGCTTACCCAATCCGTAAGTCATGATCGTGCAAAAAACAGTAATCAAGTACATTCTTCCTCCGCCTTAAAGTAGGAGCAAAAAGCTCCTTGTACTGACACAAAAACGAAGACACTACAACTGCATCAGGATCAGGTGATTCGTAATCTAAATCACACCCTATACCACAATTCCGTAAAAACGTATGCTCATGCATAACGTCTGAATGCAACATATAAGTATTTATGACAGATCTATCTTGGATTCGATCACCAACAAGAGCGTCGCTGACAACTTTGTTAACAACGCCAGCCACATTACTCAAGTCGACAACTTCACACCCAACATCAATATTCTTAATGCTAACATTATTTGGCACTTCCTCATTCGGTTTCTCAACCGCTACATCAGGGATCTTATTTTTACCCTCTCCGTACACCAAACTGGGGGCTCGAGCCCCAAAACAAGATCCAAAAGTCCAAAAGTGGGTCCTAAAATGTACAAATATACAAAAATAGAACCAAAAAACAAGAAGCAACACGGAAGCTACTGCTGGTCGCCGTTTAGCTCAACAACTCTCGCCTCGAGAGCAGCAACCTCGGCGTCGCGGACTCGACCTCCCTCAGCAGGCGAGCTGTCTCCTCCCGGGACTGGGCAAGCTCTCGCTCCAGCTCGCGCTCCCTCTGCAAACAACAAGAACTGGCTCTTGTCACTCATTTCAAACTTAAAGGAAGATTGTAAACCACCTTATATTTTTCTGGATCGAACGCTAAACCCCCATTCCTTTCATCTTTCTCCTTTTCATGATCAATGCAAAAACTTTTGTACAATGGCAGTCTACTTCCCGCTTGTTTCATTTTCTCAGCTTTTTCGCAAATAAAATTGAAATATTTAGTGAACAAAGAATTGTCGTCACTAATAAAAGCAAGAGTCAAAGAAACTAAAGTGGTTGTCGAAGAATCTTCAACTGAAGAAGAACCACACTCCTTTCCCATCGCTTCCTTCCGTTGCATATACAAATGGAGAAATATCTCAAAATCCCTCTTCATCATCAAAAAATGTGCTTGGGAAACCTAAGAAAAACAAAAAAGAATGAAAAAATAATTATACTAAGTCTTTACAATAATTGTTATACTAATTGAAAACAATAACTGCTATAAAGTTTTAAAATAACTACACTACATCTTTACAATAACTACAAATCAATCTTATTATTAGTTATAGAAAATAACAAAGTCATAAATTACACAAGAATGATTGGAACTTACATCAGCAGCCTTTGCTCGAATAACATCATCAGTATCAAAACAGTCAAGCAGTTCCAGATACTTTTTCCAGGTTCAGGTTTATCAACAACGACTGCACATACCTCAGTAGCCTTTGCATCTCTTAAGCGTTTGTAGACAGGATAGACACCGTTGATATATTCCCCATTCCCTAACGAACTAGAATTGAGCTATAAGGTACCCGTTCTAATAAAAAATTTCTCATCCCAATTCTTGATAAGAGGAGTCTCAGAAAACATTGTATCTTCCTTCAAACGCATGATGAAAGTATGCCACCATAAAAAACAATGCAACCATGCAAAGTAGACGACCCAGTTCTACACCGTTCAACACCCTCGACTAATTTATCAAACACATACCCACACCAATCCAAATAGTGGATACGTGAAACATCTTGCAGCGCTTTAAGAATTGAGAAGTCAATTGCATAATTTGAAAGGGGGGCAAGGACAATGGACATAGCATAAAGGGCAAACAACTTCCAAAATTCATCTCCCCCATCATCTCCCATACCAGTAATTGCATTATAAATAGCAAGAATAGTAACATAATTTGTCCCTTCTACATTGAACTTCTTCCGAAACTCGGCTTTCAACGTCTCTTGTGAAGACAAGAAACTATGTCCAGTGTAAACAACCTCAACCTTATCACCACCATTTGGCAATCCAAAAACATCATACACATCATCTTTTGACAGAAAAAACTTGATATCTTTTGCTTGAAAAATATGAGCAGTCGCATTAAAGTGTTTTATAAACAATGGTATAACACCCAATGGCAAACTGTTCACTTCAAAATCAAGCAAAACACCATCCGATCTCAATGACAGCCTTTCGCTGATTTGGACCAAGTTGTTTTACCAGATTAACCAAACCATTAGGACAACAGCTCACCTTAACGTTTTTAGCGCTGAAATGAAAAATAAGGCAAAAAATAAAGAGCGACACATCAAAACAAGGAGAATAAAAAGAAATTCAAAACAGGGGGGAGGAACATATACTCACATGTTCACTCTTGGAGTTCCAGGAACCTTATTGAGCTTGTTTTTTGGAAAATTTACTTTTGAGCATTTCAAATCAGCTTTATTACCAACTTCATGCTCCCTGTTACGTTTAGGACCCATTTGTTTTTATCACTGAGCAACATAATACAAAATTATCCGAATAACACAAATTTTTTGACAACCACTAATACAATAACTGAGTTTTTATAATACAATAATTAGGATAAAGTAATACAATAACCGACATGTAACGTTACAACAACTGCATCTGTAAGAATATACAATAACAAAGTTTTCATATTAAAATAACTGGACTTGACTAAAAGCTGACTTTAAAACACTAACCAAAGACAATAACTAAATAATATTGAATAACTAAATTACTATATTACAATAACTACATCAATACATTACAATAACTACATCAATATATTACAATAACAAAAATAATTTCAAAAAAATGAAATTACGAAACCCTAGAATTATGCGAAGGCAATATGAAAATGTAATTTAACAACAAAAACACAACAAATTAAACTACATAGTGAACAAATTGAAGAATAAACACGGAAAAATAAGAAATTCAAGTAGAAAACCAAAAGATGAACTGAGAAATTGAACTAAATCAGCAGAAAAAATAGTTCAGCAGAAGTATTGATTACCTGTTGAGATAAACAAAGGATGAAGAAATTGAAGAACAATGATAATGAAGAACGACAATAATGAAGTAGAGTAAGTGAGCACAATAATGAAGAACGACAAAGATGAAGAACGTACGAACAAAAAATGGAAACGGAGTAAAATTTGAGAGGGAAACTATGAGAGAGAAAGAGAGAATGAAAACTGAAAGAAAAAGAACGCAAACCGTTAAAAATCGTGTTTTATATATATATATATATATATATATATATATATATATATATATATATATATATATATATATATATATATATATATATATATATATATATATATATATATATTGAGGATCCTATGAGAACCTTCTTCCCATGAGAAACATGAGAACCCTGTGTTCGAACCTTTGTATTAATGGTTCGTAATCCTTATAGTAAAGGTTCTGGAGCCTTTCACCAAAAGTTCCATAGGATAATGCATGAGTGATTTCCATTTTTAATATCTTAATTAAAATACTATTTACACTATATAAGAGACTCTCATTATAATCCTACCGTGTTAAATGATATAGGATCGGAATTTATTATCTATGTCATTTGCGGTACACTATAATTCATTAACTTGTCATAAGACATAATTTAAAACTCACAACTTATCCATTCACACTGCCAATACTAGCATTCCCAACTTCTGCACCAGACATACATACACCCATAATTTTGTTTTTTGCAAACCAATAATCTCAACCATGACTCATACGAAATATGACTTGAAAACCTATACTAACATCCGATCTCGTATTAATGCACACGACCAGAACACACGAGCTCAAAACTCGACCACACCATGTATGCACTAACTGGCCCACTCGACCACGCAACCACCACCACCACTACATCTCATGTCCAACCCCTACCCAACCTTACACAAAGCAGCACGACAACGCTCTTCACACGGACCCAAACAGAGCAACAAACATGGCGTTACCGCAACGGAAACCAATTGGCCTTGTATCACTTCCAGTACGTGACTTGTCATCATATTAAATCGCTACATTAGTCTCAGGCTATAACTCACCCAGAAAAGACGCATTATTTTGAGGAATCCTCGCCGAAACCGCTGTAAAACAGAGCATACACGCTCCTACTATCAAGCACCATTTTAACTTCCAAACCCAATGAAGCCCATCTTAGACGCTGCTAATCGTATTTCAATGATGATTACTATAATTCATCATCAAAATGACTTCACAATATTACATTAAAAGTCGACTATAAGTTATTGATTTCTCCTATTTACTGTCAACCTTCATGTTCTGAATACTTAACAAATTGATGTACTCTTAACAACGGTTCAAATGATTAATAATGATTATGAGAATACCTTTATGATAATAGTTGTGTTAACCATTCCAGATATGACTATTAACTTAATATAGTGGCAATTTACTCAATTAAATTTATTACTCATTTGATTGTTTGATCAGATGTCCCATGTACATTTGATACAAAGGTTCTGAACCTGTAGTAAAATATTGTTGTACTTGTGGTACAAAAGTTCTGAACCTGAGGTTCTCACGGTTCTCATGGGAAATGAGTTCTCATAGGATCTCAACCCTATATATATATATATATATATATATATATATATATATATATATATATATATATATATATATATATATATATATATATATATATATATATAGTCGGGATCCGGTGAGAACTCCTAAATATTTGAGGATTGAGGATTAGTGAATACAATATCACGGGTTCTTCAATACAATATCACGAAAAAAATTAGACTTGTCCAAAAAATATTTTTTTTGAAAAAAAAAATAATTTTTTTTTTTTTTTTTTTACAAATTTTTTTTTTTTAGTGTGATATTGTTTCGAATAACCCGTGATATTGTATTGAACAACCTGTGATATTGTAATGAAATCCTCAATCCTCAAAAAGATAGTGTATACTCACATGATCTCATTCCTATATATATATATATATATATATATATATATATATATATATATATATATATATATATATATATATATATATATATTTTCCGGTGAGTCCACCTAAATATTTGAGTCCATGATTCCATAAAACAATATCACGCACTATAAAAAACAATGTCACGAAACATTTTTTTTTAGAAAATTTTTTTTTTTCAATTTTTTTTTGAAATGTTTTTTTTGAATTTTTTTTTCGAAAGTTTTTTTTTTGAATTTTTCTTTTTTTTCGTGTAAGCTGTGATATTATTTAGTATAACGTGTGATATTGTATTACAAAACAATATCACGAATTTTTTTTTTCAAATTTTTTCTTTCTCAAAAATATTTTTTTTTCAGCTGTGATATTGTAAAGTATAACGTGTGATACTATAACCTATGGTATTGTGTATCATAACATGTGATATTATATTACTAAACAATATCACAATTTTTTTTTGGTGTAGTATAAGCTGTGATATTGTTTAATATAACGTGTGATATTGTATCATGGACGCATGGACTCAAAAAGATAGGGTGGACTCATGTGATCCTAATTCTATATATATACTCCCTCCTATTCACCATTTTCTTCTCTATTTCCTTATTCGGATTATTCGGGTTTTCTGTCCTATTTCCTTTTTTGGGTTGATTTGTGTGGTCACTACTACAAATACAGGCAACTACAACGACCCTTTAACAACGCTTATTCTCGAAAATCATCAAAAGACGTTGTAGAATGGATGGCGCGAATTTTACCAAACTTAATTACAACGGTTCTGTGTTGTTAACCGTTGTTATTGGTTTTAACAACGGGTCATACTTTCAAAACCGTTGTTAATATAAAAACTAATAACAACGGTTGAATCTGTAATACATTTTAACCATTGTTAATATTTTGGCGCAAAATTAGTGAAAAGTAATTACAACGGTTTGTTTAGAACCCGTTGTTATTAGGTTGTAACAACGGTTGTATACTGAGTAACCGTTGTTATTAATGTAATGCAAATCTTAAGAACAACAGATTGCTTTATTCTGCTATACGCTATAAAACACAAACACAAGCTAATACTGCTACTATATCATCCTCCATTCCTCCCTGATCGTCTCTCTGTCTTCATCTCCGTCACTGTTGTCACCGTCTTCTCTCCCTCATCGTGTTTATCAATCAGGTATATATGTTTCTTAGCAACGCTTATAGATATAGGATTTTTTGGGTTATTATCTAATTTGTTGATAATTTAGCTTAATTGCTTTCCTGAATTTCGTTTATTTGTTTGCCTATTATTGGATTTTCTGAATTAGTTGCCTATATATTTCGAATGTAGAAAAATGACTCGAACTTGGATGATTGATGCAAATGTGAGTGACCGCAACTATAAGGATGATTTAGCTGAATTTTATGAAGTCGTTTCGAACAATTTGAAAGGTTTTTTAGTATTGCATGTCCTTGTGAAAGATGTGGTAATATTAGCTATATGGCTTTTCCGGACGTTAAAATACACCTAGAAAAGTGGAGATTTAGTCGATCCTATACACGTTGGATTTTTCACGGGGAACCATTAGAGGACGCGAATAGCTCTGAAGAAGATGATGTTGAGGTACACGAAAGGCTAACTGATGATCCTGAGTTTGCCGAGTTTTTTGAGTTGGAAGAGTTGGAAGCAGAGAAGTTAAATGTTGGGTCTATAGATAATGAAGAGAATGATGATGAGTCGAATGCTTTTGAAGATGTAAGTGATGACACTATTAATTGGGATGACCTTAACAACATGTATGAGAAGTTGTGTGAGTCTGAATCACCTCTGTATCCTGGTGGTAAGTTCACAAAAATGTCGGCTGTGGTGAAGTTGTATATTAGCAAGGGGGCAAATGGGGTGAGTGACACGTGTTTCACTAGTTCTTTAGCCTTGATAAAGGAGTTGCTTCCAGATGGTAATGTTCTACCTGTTAAGACATATGAGGCAAAAAAACTAATAAGAGGAGTGGGTATGAAATATGAGAAAATATATGCATGTCCAAATGATTGCATATTGTATCGGAAATTATATCAAAACTTAACCAATTTCCTTAAATGCTTGGAGTGGCGTTATAAGGATAAGGAAGGGATCCCGGCTAAGGTGTTGTGGTATTTTCCAGTGATACCAAGATTCATAAGGATTTATGCGAATCCCAATGATTCAAAAATGTTAACTTGGCATGAAACAGGAAGAATAAATGATGGAAAGCTAAGACACCCGGCAAATGGTATGCAATGGAAATCGTTCGACGCTAAGTATCTTGAGTTCGGCAATGAACCTAGAAACTTACGTCTAGCACTGTCCACTGATGGAATGAACCCACACGGAAACATGAGTAGCCAACATAGTACTTGGCCAGTAGTGTTGGCTATTTATAACTTACTTCAATATGTGTACATGAAAAGACAGTATTTGATGTTGTCGTTGTTAATTTCTGGCCCTAAACAACCTGGAAATGATATAGATGTCTATTTGGTACCTCTTCTAGATGATTTGCGAATGTTATGGGATAGTGGGATAGAAGTATTTGATGCATATAAGAACGAAACTTTCAATTTGAGAGCGATGTTATTGTGTACAATATCTGACTATCCGGCTTATGGCGACCTTTCTGGGCACACAGTTCATGGGAAAGAGGCCTGTCCATTGTGTAGGGAGGATATCGAGTCTGAATACTTGAAGTCTTCTCATAAGTATGTGTATATGGGAAATAGGAGGTTCTTGTATCATGACCATTGTTATCGCAAGATGCAGAAAGCATTCAATGGAAGACAAGAACTTCGTCAACCTCCTAGAATTTTGAGTGGGCATGAAGTTTATCAGAAAGTAAAGCATATTGAGATAGATTATGGAAAGAAGAGCGGCTCTAAATTGTCTACTCGTAGGTATAAAAAAAGATCCATATTTTTTGATAAACTTCCATATTGGCCTGACTTGGAGGTTGGGCATTGCCTCGATTTCATGCACATTGAGAAAAATGTCTGTGATAATATTATCAATACCCTTCTGAATGTTCCAGGTAAAATAAAGGATAACGCCGTAGCTAAGGAAGATATGAAAATGATGGGTATTAGGCTAGAGTTGGCACCACAGAAGAGAGATAATCGTACATTTTTACCGCCTATAGCTTATACCCTTTCACGGAATGAGAAAAAAGCGTTATGTGCATGCTTGAATGGAATTAAAGTGCCACATGGTTATTCGTCGAACATCAAAAGCCTAGTGTCGATGCAAGAGCTAAAACTCACCGGGTTAAAGTCACATGATTGTCACACTTTGATGCAACAATTACTACCTGTGGCTATTCGTTCCATTTTACCTGAAAAGGTAAGATATGCTATAACTAGATTCTGTCTCTTCTTCCAGTCCATATGCGAGAAAGTCATCGATCCCGATGACGCGAATTCATTGCAGGACCTCGTTGTAACCTCTCTTTGTCAGTTGGAAATGTATTTTCCACCCTCTTTCTTCACTATCATGATTCATCTGACCATTCACTTGGTTAAGTAGATTTTATACCTTTGGCCCGTGTACTTGAGATACCAGTATCCTTTCAAAAGATTGATGAAAGTCTACAAGACTATACGTCTAATCGGTATAGTCCGGAAGGTTGTATTGCTGAATGCGCTATTTTAGACGAAGCTCTTTCATATTGTTACGCTCATCTCTCCCCTGAGGAGTTGATTGGCGTTCCTAAGAATCGTCGTAGTGACTGGATGACCGGAAAAGGTATTAGGGGCCGGGTTGAAAAAATTGTGACACGTGAAATGTTGCATTTAGCACATACGTATGTGCTAAACAACGAAAATGAGGGGCAACCTTATATTCAACAACACAAAGATGAGCTCAAATACGATCACCCAAACAAGATCGAGAAGTGGATTGCAAACGAGCATACGAAGACGTTTGTAGAGTGGTTTAGGAATATTGTCTTAGAGTGTACGAATCAAACTGGTGATGACATCTCTCCTAGGTTACTACGTCTTGGTTTAAGTCCAAATGCCATGGTCACCTTTTACAGCAGTTTTGCCATTAATGGATATACTTTTTATACCCGCGAGCAAGATGAGTTGAGCACAATGCAAAATAGTGGTGTGAGTTCTGAATTTGAGGCAATGCACTTTGCTACTTCAAAAGATAAAAAGCCTATTTGGGGAAAATGCCTTTATTATGGTGTTATTCAAGAAATATTGGTACTAGATTACATTGATTTCACAATGCCTTTGTTTTGATGTAACTGGGTTGATAACAACATCCATTGTGTCCGAAAGAATAAGATGGGATTTACGTTGGTCAATCTGGGTAAGGTTGGCAATAATAAGGATGATCCTTTCATAATGGCATCCCAAGCTAAACAAGTGTTCTATGTCACCGATCCTATGGATAAGAAGTGGCATGTTGTACTGTCTATAGGGAGTAGAAGGAGTAGTCCATCCGATAAGGGTGATGATGATCAGGATGTCGATTTTGAGGGAATGGATCACTCTACCACTGTATTTTATTTCGACGATGTTGACACTGATCATGAGGACACTGAAAGCATCTATATGCGTGATGACCATGGTGAAGGTATTTGGGTTAACGAAGAAACTATGACATCCAAGAAACGTCCCCGATCCTGAGATGGTCCATAATGTAAGTTATTACTTCCTCCGTTCTCATATGATCTACCCACTGTATCTTATAATGAAATAGTAGCTGGTGTTGTCTTATTTTCTTGATCTTATTATTAGATGTGGATGCTGGTGGTGAAATTGCTGAATAATGTTGTAGTATATGGTGCTTCTGCTGTTACAGTATATATTGTTACATGTTTGGACTGTAATGGAATTACAGTAATTTTTTTTAAAAAAAAGGTTCAACAATAACAACGGTTATATTTAAATTACCCGTTGTTATTATTTTCAACAACGGTTATATTTACATCACCCGTTGTTATTGCTATCAACAACGGTTATAGTTACATCACCCGTTGTTATTAATTTCAACAACGGGTGTAGTACCCCTACCCGTTGTCATTGATTTTTTAGACATATTTCATTTTGGCGCAAATTTGGTGAAAATATATTACAACGGGTATATTTTAACCGTTGTAATAAAGTTTTGACAACGGTTGACTTTTATTGACCCGTTGTTATTAACATATAACAATGATTTTGTTTTGAGGACCCGTTGTCAATAGTTTGTCGTAATAAAAAACTAATTTACAAACACATACAACATACCACACAAACACACACAACACCAGTTCAACCGTTGGTATCCTGAGTTTATTATTCTCTCTCCCCTGCTTTCTACATTCTTGTTGCCGGCCGTCGCCCAGTTTCCGACGCCCAGATTCCTTTGCCTTCCCTTATCATCCTGCTCGTTCTCTTTATCATCATCATCAGGTATGTTCACTTTAATTTTGTGTTTCGTTATTAGGGTTTTAAGACGATCATCTTTTTTCTTTTTTATGCATCTGTTTGTTTTTCGTCTTCTTTGTTATCTTTATCATCCCGCATCATCTACTTCACTCCTCTTATTAGTGTTAAGGATTTTAGAAGCTCAATCTGTTGTTTTAAATTTTCATTCCTCTTTAGGGTTTTAGATAATACTCTGCATGACGTTGTTAAGTTGTTCATTTACTATTTCATTCATATTTGGGTTTTAGGATTATCATGGGTGAAAAACGAAAAAGAAGTCAAAAGAATAATAAGCGTGGGGATGATAATAAGCCTGGTGAGAGGGGTGCTACGAAGTGCCCGCAAGCCCTTGCAGCTATAGCCGCTAAAGAGCCGCTTGAAATAACATGGAGCTCGAAGGGTTTCCCTACTGGTCCAAATGTGGGTTTTTTATCCAGTTGGATTGGATGTTGCACAAGACAGTTTGTGCCTATCCATTTAGATGAAATTAGAAATTTGAATCCAAAATTGAGGAAGTTATACTTGGCTCGTGTAAAGGAAGCCTTTGATATTGCCGATGAATGCCATGATAAGTATTTAATGCATAAGGCAGGGGATGCCCTAAGGCAGTGGAAGTGTGACGTTGCTAGGGATTGATTGTATGTGGACAAGGCAATGGGGGAGATGCGTAAGAACCCACCGGGAGACAATAAGTGTCCCACCATCAGTCAGAAACTATGGGATCTTTTCAAAGAGATGAGAACTAGTGAGAAGTTTCAGGTTAAATATCCTCGCCTTTTAACGATTTACCTATCATTTTTTTAATTAATGAGTTCTTTATATAATCTTTTTATTATCTCATCTACTTGCGCTTTTATATAATTATTTGAAGGCCGTTAGCAGAAGAAATCGTGCTAACATTTCATGCAAGAAGGGGAAATGGTATGGTTCTCGAGGCAGTTACAGAAAGATAGAAGAGAACCTCGTAAGTAGCATGCATTCCTCTGTGAGACTTAATTTTTTTAATCACACTTGGACTTGATACACATTTACATGTATAACTTTTACCATGTTAATGTGTAGGTGGCAAAGGGAGTGACCAACTTGGATCGGCATGTAACTTATAAAGAAGGGCACACTCCTAAAGGATCCCGGTTGCATGACAAATATGATGAGGAAGTATTGGCCAACATAGTAAGCATTATGTTATTAAGACGAGTTCATTACTAACTTTATTATTTTAGTCACAAATATAATTTGAAGTTTATTTAATATATTATAGGACAACGTATTGAAGGAGGTAGAAGAAGGGAAATTCACTCCCAATGGTCGTGATGACGTTCTTGCTAGAGCGATCGGCCGACCCGAACATCCAGGTCGATTGAGGGGCGTCCCGTTACAGGTTGGAGTAACGAAATATTATGGGACAACTGCCTCGAAAAAGAAGAAAAGGAAGACTAAGGCTGAGAAGGCTGACATGGTACCATTTATTCTATTATTTTCATTTAAGTTCAATTCACATGTTATTGTTGGGATAACAATTGCTGAAACATTACATTCTTGGCACGCAGCTTCAGTTAATGGCATCCGTACTACTAAAGTTGAATGCTGGAGGCAAGCTTTCCGAAGAATAAGTGAAGATGATGGAGGATGTCATTTATAAAAGGGGTAATAAGGTACAACAGATTGGTCAAGAGGCCGAGAACACTACTACCTTGGCAATACACGAGAAGGAAGTATCGGTCAACGAGATTCAGAAAGATCAGGTACCTAATGCTTCTGAAGTTGTAACAACTAAAGCCGATCAGGTACCTAATACTTCCTTATTTTTCTTTTCTTTTTTTTTGGGTAAGATCAGGGGGTGTGTTCCCTGCCAGCTCTAATGCTATAACTTCTGACATCGTGCCATTGGTTAATTTTATTAGGTAAATAATGGGTCTGAAAAGGAGATGCAACTTGAGAAGACAGCTGATGGAAAACAGCATACATCCCCTTCAAGTCAGTTCACTGTTTTCAGTAAAGTATGCATGAAGTGTTTAATTAGTTAAATTTATACGAATTCTATTAAATTTTGGGATATAATAATGTATGTGTATTCTTCAGGCCGTAAACAAGAGGCCAGTTATTCTTTCTGACCCTAAATTCAATAAACCATATGTGCATGTTGGCCGGGCTCTCGTAGAAATGCCCACCAAATCAGCAGCGGAAACTGTAGTGGTTGTTCATGGCGAAAAACTTTTGCCGAATCATAGAAATGTGGAGATAGTGAAGTCTTTCCAGGCCATGAAAACTTTCAACTGCCTGTCCCAGTTCGTGACGACATTACCATTCTGGGAGATACGGTTGGAAGTTTCATCTAATGGCCTGAATCTCACATCTTCTTGGCTCGTTCGTCTCCGCCTCAGCCGAAAGCAGTTGGGGTTAGAAGAAATACCTTTATATATATGTTAAATTTTTAATTGTTGAATGTTTTTATATGTTAAATTTATATGTTTTTTTTTTTTGTAGGGAACAAAAAAGCCGGCTAAGGCGGATAAGCCTAAGTCCACAGACATGCCAACTACCTCGTCGAGACAACAACTTGATAATGTATTTAATTAACTTCTCCATTTTTTTGAAAACCTCCCTTTATTTATATTTTTCCTGTATTTCTAAAAATCATGGAAATTTTTTGTAGGGAACAAAAAAGTCGGCTAAGGCAGATAAGCCTAAGTCCCCTGACATGCCAACTACCTCTTCCAGACAACAACTTGATGAGGTATTTAATTAACTTCTCCATTTTTTTAAAAAACCTCCCTTTATTTATATTTTTTTTGTATTTCTAAAAAGCATGGAAATTTTGTGTAGGGGACAAAAAAGACGGATAAGCCTAAGTCCCCTGTCATACCTGCTACTACTACCTCATCATTGAAAGAGCAGGTTGATGAGGTATTTAGTTAAGTACTCTTTTATTTTTACTATTCCAACTAGCTTGCTAGGACATGTTACCTTTGGATTTTTTATTATTTTAATTATCTACATGTGTAGGCTGGTGGTAGTAGCACAAAATCAAAGAATCATTATGTCCCTGAACTGAAAGATGTTAGGAGTTTAAACTCCACAAAATATTCTGGGAATAATTACATGCTAAAAGTAAGAACGGTGACGATGCGGAAACTGCATGAGGAGACTTGCGATCGCATAGAAAACGAGCAATTGATAATTATTCCGCTCGAGGAGCATATTCTAGGGGTTGAGCGCGAATCAATTATGTCATGGGATATGCTAGCCATTTGGGCTGGCCTAGACGAGATTGATGTCCAACATCTATTTGTTTGGATGAAGTAAGTTTCTTAATAAATAATTTCATATTCTAATATTCTTACTATTAGATAGTGTTTTAAATACCGGAATTAATACCGTAATAATGTAGGATATTGAAATTGAGAGTGATCCCCGAGAACAAGATTCCAAGTGATCAATACGGATTCCTGTGCCCCTATGTTTTATCTATGTTTATCTCGATTTATTCGTTCGAAGATCGGGTAGATTATATTGCTTAGAAATTGGCGACAAACAAGAAGCTGGTTTTTGCCCCTTATAATGAAAAAGGGTAATAAACAAATTAATATTACGTTTCCCCTACAATTGCATCTTCATAACTAATATATGTACTTGTTAATAATGATGATGTCTCTTGATGTAGGACTCATTGGGTGCTAGCAGCCATCATGCCGACGAAGAAGAAAGTATTTTGGTTGGACTCTATACATAATCCACCAAGCGAGACTTTTAAGCGCTTGATTATTAAGTTAGTTTATAATACTGATTTATTTATAATAACATTTTCAATTTTTATTAATAGCCAAAACCTCATTTGTGCCCCTAAAAAAATGAGTTTCTGCCTCCTTTTTTTTTTTTTTTTTAAAAGGGCCTTTGAGAAGAAAAGAGCTAACGAGCGGGATCAACCCACGAAAGATCCCGATGATGGGCCTACTTTTATTACGATAATAGGGGTACGTGCTCAAATACAATACCTTAAGTGAAAAAATCTGTGTTTAATACTAAAACAATGCCTAAAGTTCAAGATTCTGATGTGAGCCTTCTCTCGTCTGTTTGTTTTTATGTAATAATAGGTCCGTCGCCAGCCGGATAGCATACAATGTGGATATTATGTTTGTCGGTTCATGTAGGAGATTATTACGCGAAGATATATCCTTATTCCAGAAAAGGTTAGTAATTTAATAATGTGTTTATTACTTTTTTAAAATTAGAGCTGATATTGTCTTACTTGCTGCTATACCATGATGTTGCTATGCAGTATTTGATGTTGTTACAATAATGTCTTGTCTTTGTTTTTTCCGCAGTATGTAATCAACCCATCACAAGAGCTTCAGCAGTACAAATGTTTACATATACACGAGGTAAGGGACATGTTGGGCAAATACGTCTTAGAACATAGAAATGCTGAAGGCAAAATGCATGATACTCAGAGCTTAGATCAGCTTATTAGTAAATTTTTTGTTGAAGATAGGGAATGATTAGTTCATGTAAATTTAACTCCTTGTAAGTATATATATATATATATATATATATATATATATATATATATATATATATATATATATATATATATATATGATGATGTTCTTGTTGTGGTTGAATTGAATCTATTGAGTTCGATGAACCCAATGTGATTTATCTTTGGTCTTTGATATATGGTGCTGCTGATATATGCAAGTTTTTGAATGGCATGAAACAAATTTAATTTTTAAAAACAATAGGAGTTCGTAATAAAAACGGTTACTAAAAAAACCCGTTGTAAATACCCTTCACAAATACCCGCCATAATATTCAACAACAGGTTTTAAAATAGGAATCGTTGTAAATACCTTTCACAAATACCCGCGCATAATATTCAACAACAGGTTTTAAATGAAAAACCGTTGTTAAAAGTCTTCACAATATTGGTGGGAAAGTTACAACAACGGATTTTAAACGAAGAACCGTTGTTACTACAAATTTCAACAACGGGTATTTAGCATATATCCGTTGTTGAAAGTCTTCACAATTTTGGAGGGAAAGTTACAACAACAGTTATTCATATGACAACCGTTGTTATATTATTCCCACCAAATTTTTGAAACACTTTCCACAACGGCTTACACGCAACAACAACGGCTTTTAACCGTGGTGAATACTTTCGACAACGGTTTAAGTAAATAACCTAACCGTTGTAAATACCTTTTACAACGGCCGCTTTAACAACGTCCGCTTTTTCTTTTTACAACGGTTTTTACCCGTTGTTATAGACTGTATCTGTAGTAGTGGGTCCAAATTAAATTACATGTGGGTAGTGTGTTTTGTGTAGTAAAAAATCACTTTCTTATTTCTTGTGCAAAAAGAAAAGGGGAAGAATATAATGAATAGGAGAGAGTATATGGAGTTTTCTAACTTATGCCCACTAGGCATAGGATAAAAACTCCAAAAAGGAAAGTAATAAATATATGTTCTTGTAAATAAAAGTAAAAGTAATTGATATTGCAATTTCCCATAAAAATATCATTTATTTCTTTCATTTTTAAGTTACTTATCCTATGCCTAGTGGGCATACGATATATATATATATATATATATATATATATATATATATATATATATATATATATATATATATATATATATATATATATATATATATATATATATATATATATATAGTCGGGATCCTATGAGAACCAATAATATAATGAGAACCGTGAGAACCATGCCTAAGAGAAATGAATGACTGACATCATACCACATTTTTCGTCTAACCCCCGTCATTTAACCAAATTACGTTTTCTCTCAAATTTCTCTCTGTCCCCTCACCAAACTTGAATTGAAGAAGAAGCTTCAATATACTGATCCTACCTTCATCAATGGCGACATAAATCGATCAATCTTTCACTCGCCATCAAAATTCGAGGAGGTTTGTTTAATTTCTCTATTATTTTCCCTTAATTTCAACTTTATGTATTTTGAAATTGTTAATTTGTCAACAAATTAGGGGTGACCAATTGTTGATTCGAGTTTATACACATACAATTGGGGGTACAGAATTGAAATTAGGGTTGGGGATAATTGAGAAATTACCTCAATTGTTTCGAATTTGTTGATTCGTCAACTTTTCCTATATTGAATTTCAAGATCTTATTCCAAATTTCTTTGATTGATTATGTTTTTAACCTAAGTTTATACGCAGTGAACTAGGGTTTATAGAGAATAAAATTGAAGGAATGTAGGAAGTGCAATTTTTTTGTGTTTGAAGCACTATACGAAATACATTATAAGCTAATAAATTAAGTTTTACACTTTGGTATATGAGGGATTTAGAGGGCGGGGGAGGGAAAGGAAAGGTAACAATTTTCATCTCTTGATAGTGCAAAAATTGAAGCACTGTACGAAGTACAATTTTGTGTGTTTGTTATGTCTGTTTTAATTCCAGTTTTACAAAAAAAAACATCATAAATTTCAGTACAAAACACACATTGGTTTCATCTTATACACAATACCTATCAATAAATGACATAATTAACAATGAAAAGACTAGTTTTTTACACATTGGAGGGATTAATATGACATTTTTTACAGTAAAATCAACTACTAGAAACCAATTTAGTCCTATATTCAGTTTGATACTTAGCTGATCACAGTTTCGAGGAGCATGATTGTTCATCTGATTGGTCTCTTTATAAACACATTGACATCCCTAAGATTTACTACTCACTTACTTCATATTCTCTTTTTGGGTTTTAATTTATAATACTTGATGGTATTTGATTGTTAGGATGTTTGAGTTGATAGGCATGATTCATGATCATTCTTCTTATATCCGCAGTTGTGTGGGATGTGGGCATGAAGAGTTTATACAGTTTTGTGCTTACTTTTTTAAGGTTTGTTCTTTTCATTTCCTGGATTAATTTCTGTATATTTCTCTCATTGCCGAACCTCGTCTTGTATAGTCGTATGTAACCATTTGTCATAAACGAAAGTCACTTGCATGAAACGAGCAAGCAACCAATCATCCTAAGAACTATCTGAGGGCGTAATTGAGAAGTACCTATAGGCATGAAATGAAGATGTGTGTTTTTTTGCTTCGGAAACTAGGTCACTCGTGAGTCTTAATGAATATGGTGGGATTATCCTACATTATAATACTAGTTTCTCTATTAAAAAAAAAAAGATGTGTCTTATGCCTAATGAGGAGTGATTAGGCTAAAGTTCTAGCCTCCAACTTGACTTTGGCGGTTTAATAACAATGTTTGGAGATTCCAAAATGTTAGGTTTACCTAGAATTGCTTGCATCCTCTTAGTTAGATGAATGAATTAGTCTGTGCTAGTGGTTGAGTACACGTATATTTATAGTAATCTTTGACATATGGAGTATGTAATTGATGTCCCTTGGCCCCAACCAAATGTAATCTCCCTTAAGACGGTGTCGGCACTATCTGTTTTAAGCTTAAGACGGATTAAGTACATACCAATTGTGTATATAAGAAAGAATGCATAGGAAAAAAACAATATATATTTCCGCACTTAATGATATCATTGTCGTTTTTACATTATGAAAATTTACGTTTTACTTATTTTGAATGTCAATTAGCTCAAATGGGAGAGCATTGTGCAATGCACAAGATGTGGGTTCGACTTCCATATTGGCTATGAAATACCAAATCTTTCTTTTACTCTATGAATGAAAAAAAGTGTAATTGGTAATCCTATTTAATTCAAATAAGGCATGTATGATAATAGTTTGGGTATATATGCTAGTCTTTGAAATGCTTGTATTGAGCTTCTGATAATTACAAAGCTATTACACTGGCTCGTTGACGTTGTTGTTGTTCGCTTGCGTCTAATCATGGTCTGCGCGCTATTGCCCGAATATTATAGCTTCCTAAATAATTGTGTTGCATTGCTTTCATCATAACACGTTTTTATAATTAGATTTACGATTTAATAGGCTATATGGGACTCGAACCCATACCTTTGTGCAAAATTTGCACATTGCTCTACCATTGAGCTAATAGCCTTTAAAATACGCTAAATAAATACGAGTACGAAATAACGGGCGTATCATATGAATATGGCCGCCTAAATAACTGACATAAGTACACTGAAATGTTTCTCACATATTAGTAAGATATATAATAGATACACTAAAATGCCTTGAAAGGCCAGTAAATACATTAAATCTCCTTCACAGTCATTTTCCTTATTTCATACACATAGAACCTTATTTCATGCACATAGAACCTTATTTCATACACATATAATTAAAATTAATGTGCTTAACCAATAGTCATTAGTATTATAATATAACCAAATGATGCAACTGAAGAACTTTTTCATGTACATAGAACTTTATTTCATGCATATATCTATGATTAGGCAGCAACATTGTTTAATATAACAACGAGATTTTACATATTCCATGCATGTACAAGGTTGTTTAATGCACATATATTGGTTTTTCATGCATCTACATTCTACGAGGCTAGTGCATGACTTCATGCACTGATAAGACTATTGCACCCAAAAATATGCATTCTTTTAGGATGAGAAAGGGTTTAAGGTTGGATTGAGCAGCCCGCTACGTGGAGCTGCCTAATCCAACTCCAACCCTTTCCTTTATAATCAAAACGATATTAAATTAAAATTATTGTCCTTAACTAGGCCAAAAAAGGGTTTAGGGTCGGCGTAGCCAACCCCGCGATCACGGAGTTCGTGACTGCGAGGTTGGCTAATCCTACCGTTAACCCTTTTTCGGAATAGTCATTCGAACGACCTCAAGACGAAAAGACGCCCTAGAGGGGCAGAGTAAACCCATTCCGAAGGTGGGTGGGTTTAACATTAGGGGAATAGTGTCCTAAAGTAGGACGGAAAAAGGTTTAGGATTGGATTAGGCGGCGAGCCCGCTACGGAGTCCCTCCTAGTCCAACCCTAAACCCTTTCCCTTATTACAAGGACAAGGGTAAAAAAGCCAACTTTACACCCTAAAATGGGAGGGTTTAGGGTTCGGTTAGGCCGCAACATTGTTTTCACTTAGCTGATTTTAATGTAACAATGAGATTTTATATATTTCATGCATGTGCAAGGTTGTTTAATGCATATATATTACATGTTCATGCATTTACAAGGATACTTCATGCACTGATAAGGCTATTGCACCTAAAACATCAAGATCTTCATGCACTAGAATAAACTTTGAGAAAAACGCAAAACGTGTTGCTACACACACTAGAATACAAATTGAACATACAGGGGTATCGTCTCTTATATTTAGAGAGACTCTCATCTCAATTTTTAGTCAATCTTTCAGTTCATCAGACTGTTATACATAAATTAATACAGTATTACTTCAAGGGCCTAGGCTAACAATATTGGACATGAGCGTCTCAGATGAAGAAAATACCTTGTGAGCTGGAGGAAGTTATTTGTAAAATCTTATGTACCTTTAATCTTGACGTCATCCTCTAAGAAATATGATAGCTAATCAGGAAACTGAGCAAATTAATGTGGCCAATTTGAGGGTATCTCATTCTAAAGCTAAATTTAGGGAAACACTTAGAAAAAAGGAAATAAAATATAAAATCAATTGTACTCATATATCTGTGAAAGTTTTATCAACCTCATAGCAATAAAGCGACATTGTCAATGGCACAAACATGAGCATTAATAAGAACAACTCTAGTTATGCATGAACACAACATATTGTTGGAATATGTGTCCTCCGACAATAATGCGATCACGACTATTGATCATGATGATCACATGTTTGAATCTCATTATAAAGAATACAATTAGGAAGTAATATTGTTACTGTCAACTGGTCAACATATATCGGTAATGATTGGCTGACTAAAGTTTGTCATTACTGTCGTGTGACGGTGGTGATCAGTTGACCCCCTAGGTCATACCTATAGGGCAACACTCTTAATATATTATTTAATTAATCGTATAACGTTACGAGTTAATTAAATAACTTGAAAATTGACGGACGATTTTGGAAGTAAAATTTACGTATCAAATTGAAATGTGATTAAATGAGATACGGTCTGAGTAATCAAATTGTATAATTACTTGGATGAAATAATTGTTTAATGTAACAGTTAAATTTGAATGAATTGTTATAAATACAAACTGTTGTGATTTATAAATTGGTAAAATTTTTGGTACAAGTAATTATGATATTACTAAGTCGATTTTTGTATGTGACGTATTTTTGATAATACGTTGATTTTTAATATGTTAAAAATACATAACAAATTTATGTGACATGTGACATGTGACATATTGACAATTGACAAAAATAATATGGAATCCATATTACACAATGTGCCGAAAAATTGGAGGAGTTTTAGGATTAATATTGTGTTTATAATTAAGTGGTAAACATAATGATTAAAAAGGAAGAGTAGCCATGCAACCCTATTAACCTTGTGAAGACAAATGTGGGCATGCATTGGCTCCCCTAAACCTCCTCCACCCACCCGGTTTTCCAAGAGAGAAAGGCAAGGGTTTTGTCTTATATTTTTCATATACACTACCTTGATTATGTGGGTGGATTATTCATTCTTCAACTAATCTAAAATAAGAGTTTTAGAGAGATAAAAACTCCCATCTTCTTCATCCCCAAAAACCGAAAATATTCAAGTGTTTTATAATATTTTGGTTCAATTTTCTTCAAGATTTATATTATACTAGTTCTTATAATATTAATCTTAATTAAGAGAAAGCTTTGGGTATTAATCCTAAGGAGAGATTCTATACTTGGATCTTGTTCTTCCATCTTAGGAAAGCTCAAGAACAAAAGAAAAGTAGATTTCTTTTGTGCCCAATAAATCCGAAATCACCAATGTAAGGACATGATTTCTCCTCTATTTTTCATATTGTTTGCATGCATAAAATCCGTATTTAATTTTATGACAAATTTATTAAGACATATATGAGTATGTTAATATGTATATGAATCTACATTTCCTTCAATCGGTATCAAGAGCCACGGTTGTTTGCATGCAAATCGGTTAAAAGTTTTTCCGAGTTATAAGAATAACAAATAAAACTTGTAAAATTTGTGTTATTATGATATATCACGAAATTAATCCATGCATGTTAATATTTATGGTCCTAAAATGTTTTAGGATATTTTGGTTAATTTTTTCGGATTTTTATTGTTCATATTTTACAATAATGGCATTTAAATATGATTTTATGAGTAAAAATGTCATTTTTGGTCTAAAATTAGCTATACTTCGAATTTTCCATTGATTTTTGGATATGTTGTCATATATATTATTTTGAGATAACCTGTAAATGTTCATAATTTTTGGACTTATTATGCTCGAAAAATGAATTTTTCATTATTAAATTCTGATTTAAGTGAAAAATAGGTTAATATGAGTTAAATTTCGAATATGGTCATAGAAAATTAATATGTTGTCACATGCAATTTTACAAGATGTGTGTAAAATAATTGGCTATAAAGAAGTCTTTTTGCATGATTTATGGATTTTTGAAGAAAAATAGCATAAATAGTGATATTATTAGTGTAAAATTAATAAAACATAATCTATGACTTAGGAAAAACGTCTAATGTTGCATTTTATTATATTTTTCAGATCTAAAATTGAAAAGTTAATGAAAATAATTTTTCCATGTTTTTATGATTATTTTAGTTAAAACCGATAAACCGCAACATTGTTTTTCCGGGAAAAATTTCGAAATTTTTAACCTAAGATTTTGAACATTATGAGTGTCATGGTATTTTTCCAGAATGTTCATAAGTTTAAATTTCAAATTTTGAATTTATTTGAAATTTTGTGATTTATTTGAAGTTTATAGCCTATTTTTGTAATTTTTGGTCCATTTATGAACAATTTTATAAAATATGGGTTAATTATGGTCAAATTATTAGTGAAGACTAAATTTTGAGTCCTAAGAGGTTAGGGTAATTAACTTATGCATAAATATGAGTTTATGTATTTTTGTGATTATAAAATGTTGAAATCACGCAAATCCGTAAAAACCGAGTAATATACGATATTGGCTGATTAAAGGCGATTTAGCATAAAATTGAGCATGTTCATACATATTATAATGCTGCATTTTCTTTATGATTGTCATAATTTTAATTTATGTAATTTTTGAATTATGTAATTTTACTTAGTATGGCCTTAGATTTTAATTGGTATTTCCCGAAATGTATGGGAATATCGATTCGGTTGTAATTTTATTGTGATCTCGTATCACCGTTTTCTAATTTAATAGATTTATTTTATTTTAGTTACAAATGTATAATAGGAAATTATGTAATTTATTATGTAATTTTATTCATTCCGGAGTTCCAAAAGACGGATTTCTTCAAGAATGGCGATACATAAAGACGGTGTTACCTCGAGATGCGTGCCACAACCGAAGTTCAAGGGACCAATGGAGTTGGTTTCCGAATATGTAATAGTTAAATAGTTTTTCTATATTAGGAAAGGCGATACTAGGATTTATTTATCTTTATGCTTGCATTTTATTTTATGTCACATGCATCGCTAAATCGCCATAACTAAAACATGCATCCTTATTTTATCGAGTTTATCGACCGTGTCAATTCGAATTATCGTAGTTCACCGCTTTAATTCACTTAAAACGTGATAGATAATAAATTGACATGACCTCTCGCTAAAACAAACAATTGAGACATAGCCTTACCAAATAGTAGAAACCATGAAAACCTATTTCGCGAGGGAGTGCACTCGGCTACCCCGGAGTACAAACCTTGTTACGTAGGGGAAGTGGGTGATAAATGTCTATCCACCGAATTCATGTTGATGAGGGTTGCATCGGCTACCCCGTGCCTAAGTTAATGTGGGTTTGGATAATGGACACATTTATTCGAAATTTGGATTGAACTCAACAAAAGTTATTGATAAGGGTTGCATCGGCTACCCCGTGCCCTTGTTGATGTGTTTGTTGGGGCTGGTGTCCTTTACAGTTAGTGCAAGGACTTATAAATCTCCAAAAGGATCAAAGGGCATACTTTTGGTATTATTATCAGTTGATCCACGTTTATCAATAACGGTTGGCTTGCTAGATAAGTTTGACGTTATTGTCATACAGATGGCGGTGATCAACTGGTCCCTAAAAGTCACACCTATAGGATACGTTTGAGAGATGTGACGGTATGAAAATACAGTCATGTAGATGCCAAATTTAACTAACCAGTTAGTCTGAGTTATTTGACTAATAATTAGTCAAAATGTGATGTTGAGATATTTTATTTAATACAGATTAAATAAAAATGGCTAAAGACGAATTAAGCGGTTAATTCGTAAAATTAAATATAAGCAATTTATATTTGATTAATGTATATTGGATAAATTAATTATACGATATTGTCTTTGTCGGACACGTATTAATGATTCAACTAATCCGTGTTATTAGTTGATGCTTTAATATCCGATAACCGATGACAGTTTATAATGAAACCGTGTCATATACATTTAGCGCATTTCGGGTCGTACCATGAGTTAAAAATAAGAGAAAGTGGAAAGCCCACTCTCCCAATCTAAAGCTCACGGCCGAACCAAGCTCAAAAGGAGAGCTTCCTCTCCTATTTGCCCTAATCATTCATTTTGAGGAAAATTGAGGGTTTTGAGAAAATTGCCTCTCAAAATTCGGATCTCTCATCCAACGAAAACTCACAAAACAATCCTCTCAATATTGCAAGGCAATTAGAGGATTCATTCTAGCACAAGGGCATTTCTCAGACGATCTTGGGTGCATCATTTAGGAGGAGATCTACTTTGATCTCTCATTGCCAATTTGCACTAGGACCGAAGGTTATTCCTTGATCTTTATCGTTTCATCATTGTTTTCGTTTATGACAATAATTTGCATATAAACTTTGCGTTATAATCCTATAATTAAAGGGTCTTATACGGATATTACCCCACAAGTGGTATCAGAGCCAGGCCACGTAAATTTTTCTATGTGATTTTCATCAAACGAATTTTGAATCGATGGATTTTTCCTTAATTTTTTGTCACGGCAGCCTTTTATTCATCACGGCATTATTTTTTGTTGCTGCGTTTGCTGCGTTTTTGTGTGCCTTGGGATCCGTGTCAAGTTTACATGGTGATGGTTGTCGTTTGTTTTGTTTTCATTTTGATCTTTGCATATTGTTTTGTAATCGATATTCATTGCAATATGTTAGAGATCTATCAAAATGATTGCATAAAATTTCGTGTGGCAATTTTTTTTGTCTCGGCCAGAATTTTTTTTGGGAAAACCGTGAGGCCTTAATGGCCTGTTTTCTGTTTTTGCATCGTTTTGCGTGCCACACATTTTGTTAGATCATTCGATCTCTTGTTTGTTTTCGATTTGTTCTTTGCGAATTGTTGTTTTAAACGATAATTACAACAATATGTGAAGATCATGTCATTTGTAATTTTGTTTTAATCCGGATTATGTTCAAATTGCAATTGAGTTTTGTCAAATCGATTTTGCTTGTTCTTGATGAGGCTCACGTTTTTTGAGCCGATTGTTGTTTTTTTTTGAGCTCTCGGTTTTTAGCTCCAAAATAAAAAAAAAAATTTTTTTTTTCGTGGGTACTGTTCACGCCCAGCAGTAAAAGAAAAAAAAAAAATTTCCTGTTTTTTTTTTCGGCCATTATTGCATAATACGGATTTATGCACTCGTTTGATAGTGAAACGGTTCACCCACGAACAATTTAGTTACTTTAAAACGATTTAAAGTAACGGATTATCATGAATTAAAATTAAGTTGATGAAGCGGTTTTGTCACATAATTTTAATTGTTAAAAAGGTGGTTTGGATAATTTAACATAATTACGGAATTATGTCACGAATAAATTTAATTTAGTTGATGCATTTTATTTATCGTTTTTGATTATTTTGAATGCTTTTAATTACGTATTTATTTATTTTACAAACGGTTGTAACTTAGTGTGGCCTTAGTAGAACGTGTTACCGTAATGATGGAACACGGTCTTGGTTGTATTTTGAGATCTCGTATCTCCATTTTTATTTCTTTTAATTACAGTTTTTTATTAAGAATGTAAATAGGTTTATATTTGTAAATTTTAAATTGTAATTTTGAGAAGACCAAAGATGGAGACCGGATGCTCACTCCCGCTACATGGAACAAGATGGAACATCAAGACAAGCTTCTCGGGTCCAACGGTGGATTCCAAAGTTTTATGTTCTTTTTATAAGGATAGGCCACACTAGGATTTTTATTTACGTATTGCATTCTTTTATTTCTTTTTTTTCGTAACGATAATATGCATCATATTCCGCCTAAAAACCAAACCACCTAATTATTGCATGAAAACTGACACATATAGAGGTCACGATTTAGTTTTCTTTGACATTCTTATGTCACATGATTTTAAGCCATCACCCAAATTAATTCATTCACGCAGACGCTAGTTATTCGTTCACTTAATATGATTTATAATTTAGTTGATGGGATCTTCCTCGTATAAACAAAAATTGAGAATAGTCTTTATAGGTCAAACTCCAATGAGTCCCTTCTTCGTCGGTAGGCATAATATGACCCCTTCTACGTCGGGTAAGTTGGAACTGATTGACCTATTTTATCTCAACACTATGGTCACTCGTACGATCCTGTGATCATGGTGGACTATAGATAGGATTTACGGAAATCTATCGACCAAGAATTCTTACGGAAGAATTAGCTAAACAGTTGGCTTATCAATTTACAGAAATTGAGTCTTGGGATCACTTGTATTATTCTTGAGGGAGATCAATTATGCAAGTGCCATGAGTCTACACGTTAAAATGAATTTTAAATAGACTTAAATCACCTCGATGAGTTGCTTATTTCGTTTTTGTTTTTCTTTCTTTTTCAGTGTAGAACACGATCTATTTAACTGCTATAACAAATGGCTGGTCATACTAACGACCCAATGCCAAGTGCCACATTGGACCGTGAGTCCTGGCTTCGGATCTTCATGAATCAGATGAATCGCCTACTCGATCAAGAATGATGGATCAAACTTCGCGGATTGGGAGGCGGCATTACGGAATGCTCGCCGCTGCGATGGGAAGCTCAAATATCTATTAGAGCCCATCCCGGCAAACCCAGGTCCCACGGCTAGAGCTAATGAAATCGCAAAGTTTAACGATTTCTGTATGGAAGCGGGTGCGATTAAAAACGTACTCATTTTTGCAATGGAACCCAATTTGCAGAAACGCTTCATAGCCCATGGTGCAAACAAGATTTTCACCACGCTCACTAAGGAATTCTCGAAAGCACCGAGAATCGTGACCTATGAGCATACCACTCGCTTCTTTGATGCGAGACTCCGAAAGGGCCAACCAGTTAGCCCACACATTCTCAAAGATGATTGAGAATGTCGAGAAGTTGGAGACCTTTGATTGTAAGATCAGCGAGAACATTGTGATCGACCGCATGCTTCATTCACTCCACGATGGTTTTGCGCTCTTTAGAGCGAATTACTATATGAATGATTTGAAGAAAAGCCCCCATGAACTGCACTCCCTTCTCGTACAGACCGAGAAGGACATGAAGTCCAGTGGGAGCATGAAACAAGATGTTCTCGTTGTGACAAACAAGGGAAAGGGTAAGGGCAAAGCTCGTGCAAACCTAGCGAGGTAAACCGAAGTTCAAGAAGTCGGGTTCGGGTAAGAGTGGGCCTGGTGAGTCGAGCACCTCATCAGGCGCGACAAAGAGCAAGAATGAAAACATGGAATGCCATCATTGCCACAAGATTGGGCATTGGAGGCGTACATGTCCTGTTTATCATGAGGACTTAAAGGCAGGTCGTGTTAAACCTGTTGGTATGTCTTCTTCTTCTACTTTTATTCATATGATTGAGATTAACCACGCAAGTTACGGAACTTGGGTACTTGATACTGGTTGTGGTTCTCATCTGTGTAATCATGTGCAGGGGCTCCGAAACATCGAACCCCTCGTAAAGGGTGAGGTGGACCTGCGTGTTGGGAATGGAGCACGAGTGGCCGCCGTCTCAAGGGGAACATACGTGATCCAGCTTCCTAGCGGATTTGAGTTATTTTTATATAATCGCTATTATGTACCCAGTCTTTCGAAAAACATTATTTCGGTTTACGCACTTGACAAACTTGGATTTTCATTTGTAATAGAGAATAATACTTGCATTTTCTCTTTACACGATATGATTTATGGCAAGGCGCTTTCCATGAACGGAATTTATGTTTTAGATCAGACCACCGAAATATTACACGTAATGAATAAAAAGTTAAAGGTTGGTGACAAAGATCAAACGTATCTATGGCACTGCCGTATGGGACACATTAATGAGAAACGCGTAAAACAGCTCATAAAGAATGGAGCTATCTCGGCCTTTGATTTTCAATCATTTGGCACGTGTGAATCATGTCTCATCGGTAAGATGACTCGGATTTCCTTCAAAGGTGTTGGAATGCGCGCTGCTGACCTATTAGGACTCATACACACGGATGTATGTGGTCCTATGTCAATCACCGCACGAGAAGGCTATAGGTATATCATCACTTTCACGGACGATTTAAGTAGATATGGCTATGTCTACTTAATGAAGCACAAAAGTGAATCCTTTGAGAAATTCAAGGAATACCAGAATAGGGTACAGAACCTATTGGGTAGAAAGATTAAAACACCTTAAAGACTGTGGGATTGCCCTACAGTTAACTCCACCTGGAACACCTCAGCTGAATGGTGTGTCCGAACGGAGAAATCGAACACTACTTGATATGGTTCGATCCATGATGAGTCACACCGTGTTACCTGACTCATTGTGGGGTTATGCTCTTCTCCTGTCACCGCTCTAATACTTAACCGAAGTCCGTCTAAAGCTGTTGACAAGACTCCATATGAACTATGGAAGGGAACGGTCCCTAACTTGTCCTTTATACGGGTTTGGGGCTGCGAGGCTTATGTCAAGTGGAGACACGAGGATAAGCTCGGCCCGCGATCGGTCAAGACATACTTTATAGGTTATCCTAAAGGAACACTTGGTCATTACTTCTATTCGCCAACCGAACAACGTGTTTTTGTTGCGGCTAGTGCGACATTCTTAGAGAAGGAATTTCTCGAGAATGCAAAGAGTGATAGAACCTTCGACCTGTCGGAGGTTCTAGAACCAAATACCGAGCAACCATTGGAGGAATCAATTCCTACAATCCCGGCTCCGGTGAATATTCCTGAGGAACCTAGGAGGTCGGGAAGAGTCTCTATTCCTCCGGACAGATACATTGGTATGGTCGAGGAACATGACATAGATGACGTTCTACTCTTAACGAGTAGTGAACCCGCAACCTATAAAGGTGCCATGACTAGTTCCGACTCAAAGCTATGGCTTGAGGCCATGCAATCCGAGATGGACTCTATGTATGAGAACAACGTGTGGGATCTTGTTGACTTACCTGCTAAGGTTCGTCCCCTTCAATGCAAATGGCTTTACAAGATAAAGCATTCTGTGAAAGGTCAACAAGATATCTACAAAGCACGACTAGTTGCTAAAGGTTTCACTCAAGTGCCAGGTTTGCACTACGATGAGATTTTTGCACCCGTAGTCATGCTGCGTTCCATTTGGATTATCTTAGCGATTGCCGCTTTTCATGATTATGAAATTTGGCAAATGGACGTGAAAACCGCCTTCTTAAACGGCTTTTTGGAGGAAGAGTTGTACATGGTACAACCCGAAGGTTTCATCGATCCACAACATCCTAAGAAAGTGTGCAAGCTTAAGCGTTCCATTTATGGACTTTAGCAAGCATCTCGGAGTTGGAATCATCGCTTCGACCAAGTGATTAAAGAAAATGGATTTACTCGATCGGTCGAGGAACCATGTCTTTATATCAAGTCGAGTGGGAGCAAGATTGTATTCCTAATATTGTATGTCGATGACATACTCCTGATTGGGAATGACATACCTCTCTTAACTTCGGTGAAAGTATGGTTGAAAAACCATTTCCAGATGAAAGATCTGGGAGAGGCACAAAGAATTCTAGGCATCCGTATCTATCGAGATAGATCACGACGGATGTTATCTCTCAGTCAGGAGTCTTACATAGACAAAGTCCTAGAGAGATTCAGCATGACTAACTCCAAGAAGGGGTTTCTTCCTATGGCTCCAGGGGTGCATTTGAGCAAGTCTCAGTCACCAGAGACACCGGAAGAGAAAGAGCGCATGACACGGATTCCTTATGCCTCGGCTATAGGATCAATCATGTATGCCATGATATGCACACGTCCGGACGTGGCATATGCATTGAGTATGACAAGTCGATTCCAACAAAGATCCAGGTGAATCACATTGGATGGTCACAGAACATTCTTAAGTACCTACGGAGGACTAAAGATTGGGCATTGACTTATGGAGGCGAACAAAAGCTATGCGCAACCTAAGATTCTGCAGATGCTAGCTTTCAAACGGATCGTGATGACTCGAAATCTCGATGCTGGATTCGTTTTTACTCTTAATGGCGCTGCAGATCACCGGAAGAGTTCCAAACAAACTGTTACAGCAGATTCTACGACTGAGTCCGAGTACTATGCCGCGTCTGAAGCTACAAAGGAAGCGATATGGATGCGTCAATTCTTACATGGGCTATCTGTAGTGCCTAGTTCGAATGACCCGATCACCATCTATTGCGACAATAGTGGTGCCATCTTCCAAGCTAAGGAGCCTAAGTCTAGCAACAAGTCTAGACATGTACAACGGAAAGCTCATCTAATCCGAGATTACGTGGAGCAAAAGGAAGTAGTGATAGAAAAGATTGCTACAAATGATAACATAGCAGATCCTCTCACTAAACCATTACGACAAGATAAGCATGAAGGGCACGTTAATTCCATGGGAATTAAACGTGTTCCTAAGTTGTAGTACTCTTTTATGGATTAGATTCATTCTCTTTTGTACTTTATACGACATCATCATTTTGATATTTATATATATTTTGTTTTTCATGTGGATTTGTACGACAATTTTGAACACCACAAAGTGAACTGAACAAACATTATATTTTTAGTCCTTAATTGCCCACATGAGCTGATAACTCTGGCAATTATTTTGTGACGTTGGTTGATGGTGGGTTCAACGAGCCATAAGTCAACAGGTTGACTGACCAATCACAGAGGCGATTTATACGGATATTTCGTAGGACACAATTGTGACATCGACGTGGAGTCCTAAATGTTTTATAACATTCGGTGCCCGGTCGTGGATAGGACTTCCATGGTGATCCTAAGAGTCGATTCTTTTGACTATCGACTGTCTCTTGAGACTAAGGCAGATTTTGGGTGACTTTGGTTTCTTTCTCACGGTCATCCGTAACAGGGGGCCAAGTAGATTGTTTCTGGGTCATTTCATGCTGTGCTTAGATCGGAAGGAGTTCGAGTTGAAGAAAATATTCAGCCTTTATCAGGTACTCGATATTTCTCAGGGCCACTCGAGGAGTCAGAATCGCGAAAAGCATGGCCATGCTCGAATACGTATTCGTTTTATCAGTTAAGTTACTCTCTAGTCGGGGAAACCACTCTAGATACAGATCGATTGTAAAATACGACCTTTGCGGATCCGGATCTGCAAATTGTTTTACATTGAGTGGGAGAAATTTTAAATGAATATGAGAATCGGTTATCGCACATACACTTGTACGGACAAGTGGGAGTTTCGTTGGAGCTGTGTCCTCCAGTGAGTGCGGATAACGTCATTGCACATACACTTGTACGGACAAGTGGGAGCTTGTTGGGGCTGGTGTCCTTTACAGTTAGTGCAAGGACTTATAAATCTCTAAAAGGATCAAAGGGCATACTTTTGGTATTATTATCAGTTGATCCACGTTTATCAATAACGGTTGGCTTGCTAGATAAGTTTGACGTTATTGTCATTCTGATGGCGGTGATCAACTGGTCCCTAAAAGTCACACCTATAGGATACGTTTGAGAGATGTGACGGTATGAAAATACAGTCATGTAGATGCCAAATTTGACTAACCAGTTAGTCTGAGTTATTTGACTAATAATTAGTCAAAATGTGATGTTGAGATATTTTATTTAATACGAATTAAATAAAAATGGCTAAAGACGAATTAAGCGGTTAATTCGTAAAATTAAATATAAGCAATTTATATTTGATTAATGTATATTGGATAAATTAATTATACGATATTGTCTTTGTCGGACACGTATTAATGATTCAACTAATCCGTGTTATTAGTTGATGCTTTAATATCCGATAACCGATGACAGTTTATAATGAAACCGTGTCATATACATTTAGCGCATTTCGGGTCGTACCATGAGTTAAAAATAAGAGAAAGTGGAAAGCCCACTCTCCCCATCTAAAGCTCACGGCCGAACCAAGCTCAAAAGGAGAGCTTCCTCTCCTATTTGCCCTAATCATTCATTTTGAGGAAAATTGAGGGTTTTGAGAAAATTGCCTCTCAAAATTCGGATCTCTCATCCAACGAAAACTCACAAAACAATCCTCTCAATATTGCAAGGCAATTAGAGGATTCATTCTAGCACAAGGGCATTTCTCAGACGATCTTGGGTGCATCATTTAGGAGGAGATCTACTTTGATCTCTCATTGCCAATTTGCACTAGGACCGAAGGTTATTCCTTGATCTTTATCGTTTCATCATTGTTTTCGTTTATGACAATAATTTGCATATAAAATTTGCGTTATAATCCTATAATTGAAGGGTCTTATACGGATATTACCCCACAATGCTATCTTTGAATCTATAGTGTATTTTTATTCTAAAGATAGAGTGGGAGAAAAATGAGGACACAACACACAAGGCAAGATAAAATTGTGTACTTGTGTAAATGAAGATCTAGGCAAGAGAGAATGATTTGAATAAAGGTGTATCTATTTACATAGTATGCCGAATAGATGAGATCTATGGTCTCAAGTTAGTTCTATATGACTAAAGAGACCAAGTGAAGTAATCATAAGAGATTATTCTCAAGATAACTACACGAGGAGACCAAAAGAAAGTTTTGGAAGAAAAATGACTAATGTAAAGTCTTAACAAGTTTTTGACTTAGTTTATGAAACATTTGACCAATAGTTTCAACCTTGAGATTTACTTAAGAGCCTAAATAAATCAAAGTTACACACTAGTTATGATCGAGTTGCAAAGATTGATATACCGATATCTTCAATGACCAAAGTTTTAACCACGCAAATGTCATTGCTTAACCTCACTATGAAATGGTTAAACCTCCTTCCAAAAGGGTATTTGCGAAGGACGTATTCTAGATATTGTTTATATTTGAATAATGACATTACTACACATCATTATGACATGAGTGTGTTGGAGATTTAAAATATCTTTCCGTAAGGTTAAGATGAGACCACTTCAAAATAGGTATTTTGAAGGGATATGATGGGAACATATATGGTTTTATCCTAATAACTTGGCAATGCAATTTATATTTAAATTCTTGAATAAATTTTCGATTGAGAAGTCAATTTCGAAATATGTAGAATTGAGTGGGAGTTTGGCAATTATCATGTGAAGACATGGAATTTAGTGGGAGCAATCATCTTCAAAAGGGTTATAACTCATCACTCATTGAAGAATGACGAGCCAATACCTTCCTTCATAAAGGAAGATGTGAGTTTTCAATTCTGGATGAAAATGGACTATGATGAATCCAATTACATCAAGGGATGTTGGATTAGTATTAAGAAATACACATCGTATCAACATACACATAGGTTATTCATATGAATGAAAATGGGATTACCATTAGCAGTCATGGTAGTTCATTGAACCTAAGAACGGTTGATCTCATGATTATTAGTAACTAATGTTTCCGCCATTAGAATAATCATGTACATGTCCAATTATGAATCATATGCATAAGAGCATGATGATTGATTGGTAAGCCATAATAGAAACGTCATGAATTCTCAAGTAGAATCCGATGAGCGATTTCGGTGTTTGACGGAATGTTCCATTGTGTGTTAAGAGGTTGCACATATTGTAGAAAATCCGAGCACATATAAGGATTTATGAGAATCCCAGATCTTTCAAGCCTAGAAAGAGAAATAAGAAGTTTTGGAAAGATGCTTAGTTGAATAAAAAGTTATTCAAAACTAATCTTTCCAGTTAAGCTAGGACTTGTGAGAAGTGCTAGGCTAATAATCTTGACAAATTGTTACCAGAATCTGCAAAACATATACCTAGTGCATTGTGTGTGGATGGAATACTTGATCAGTACAAGTTATGTCATTCATCACAAATTCGTTCGTTATGTGATAGTCGATAAGAAAGTTCTTTCAAGTTAAAGAACCGAAACCAAGGTCGGGAACCTTGATGTGTACTTGGTAAGATTCATGCTATGAGAGAGAACATGAATGTAAAGGAAATTGCAAGTGTAAGAGGTTTGAACACATGGACACATGGCATGTTAAAACTTCTATTGCAATCAATAAGTGTTTACACTTATGATATACATCACAAGGTTGTAATATGATATTGACTACCCGAGTGTGATGTCGACATTTGTCGTTTGAGTTGTTATTAACTCACCTTGTACATTGTTATATCCAAACGGGTTGTAGAGACAATTGAACCCCGTTAAAGTGAACATGGATTAACATTATTTTTGCCCATAGTTATTTATATGAGGTGACGTCTCGAAGTGACTATAGTGTGATGCGATTGATGGCAAGTTCAAGTGCCATAGAGTCATGTGAGATGACTAGTCGATCACATAGGCAGACTGTTAGGAACATTTTGTCGGGCCTAATGACCGCTTATAGAGTTCTGGCAATTTATATAGCCTGGTCGTGGCGAGAGCTACTATAGTATTCAAATGAGTCGATTCTTTTGACTAAAGACTATTCTCCTAAGATGGCACAGTTTCAGATTAACTTTGATTTGTGTTACTACGACCTTCGCAAATGGGGTCAAATGGGCATATTTTGGGTTATGATGGCTGTGGCTAGTCGAAGGGAATGAGTGCGATAGGAATTGTCCATCCCTAGTCAGGGTTATAACAATATCTCAGGGCCACTCGAGGAGTAATGAATCGAAATGCGTGGCCACGCTCGGAAAGTATCTATGATAGATAAGTCCTGGTCAATCGCTTATTCTCCAGGATCGAGGAAACCACTCTCGATATGATCACTTGCAAGTACGATCTGAAAGACACCTTGCATTGAGTGGGAGATAGTAATAGGACAAGAGAATTGGTGACGCACACTTGTCGAGGACAAGTGGGAGATTGTTGGAATATGTGTCCTCCGACAATAATGCGATCACGATCATGATCATGATGATCACATGTTTGAATCTCATTATAAAGAATACAATTGGGAAGTAATATTGTTACTTGTCAAATCGGTCAACATATATCGGTAATGATTGGTGACTAGAGTTTGACATTACTTTGTCGTGTGACGGTGGTGATCGATTGACCCCTAGGTCATACCTATATGGCAACACTCTTAATTGATTATTTAATTAATCGTATAACGTTACGAGTTAATTAAATTACTTGAAAATTGACGGACGATTTTGGAAGTAAAATTTACGTATCAAATTGAAATGTGATTAAATGAGATACGGTCTGAGTAATCAAATTGTATAATTACACGGATGAAATAATTGTTTAATGTAACAATTAAATTTGAATGAATTGTTATAAATACAAACTGTTGTGATTTATAAATTGGTAAAATTTTTGGTACAAGTAATTATGATATTACTAAGTCGATTTTTGTATGTGACGTATTTTTGATAATACGTTGATTTTTAATATGTTAAAAATACATAACAAATTTATGTGACATATGACATGTGACATATTGACAATTGACAAAAATAATATGGAATCCATATTACACAATGTGCCGAAAAATTGGAGGAGTATTAGGATTAATATTGTGTTTATAATTAAGTGGTAAACATAATGATTAAAAAGGAAGAGTAGCCATGCAACCCTATTAACCTTGTGAAGACAAATGTGGGCATGCATTGGCTCCCCTAAACCTCCTCCACCCACCGGTTTTCCAAGAGAGAAAGGCAAGGGTTTTGTCTTATATTTTTCATATACACTACCTTGATTATGTGGGTGGATTATTCATTCTTCAACTAATCTAAAATAAGAGTTTTAGAGAGATAAAAACTCCCATCTTCTTCCTCCCCAAAAACCGAAAATATTCAAGTGTTTTATAATATTTTGGTTCAATTTTCTTCAAGATTTATATTATACTAGTTCTTATAATATTAATCTTAATTAAGAGAAAGCTTTGGGTATTAATCCTAAGGAGAGATCCTATACTTGGATCTTGTTCTTCCATCTTAGGAAAGCTCAAGAACAAAAGAAAAGGAGATTTCTTTTGTGCCCAATAAATCCGAAATCACCAATGTAAGGACATGATTTCTCTTCTATTTTTCATATTGTTTGCATGCATAAAATCCGTATTTAATTTTATGACAAATTTATTAAGACATATATGAGTATGTTAATATGTATATGAATCTACATTTCCTTCACATATACCATAGAAACACACTTTTGCTAGACATCAACTAACAGCTTGTTTACTTCCTTCTTCCTTAATCACCAAAAGTTTTTCGTAGAATCCTCTCTGCCACAGTAAGGTCTAACTGTCTAAGAGGCTTTTTATTCCAAATTGTCTAGTTGGTGATGATGCATTGACTATATCTTGACCGTGTTCATTCCATAGTATGGAAATCTCACCACTACTAGCTTGTTTATGATTATTTATCATGAAGATTATGATGGTTTCCAATCATCATCTCAGAACCATTTTGATTATTCTTGACTATAACTTTAGATTTTAAATTTTCAGATTCAAATTAATCCTACTACACAAATATATAATCAGGAGATTTGGGGTGAGCTACACACATCTTCTTCTTCTCCCTATTCTACTAACTCATGTTATTGCTCTCACTCCTTAACATACCACTGAGAATAATTAATACGAGATTAAAAAAACTTACCTGAATGAAGCACAATTAGGTCGATATTCATCAATTAATGAGGAAATGACAAGATCTTCAAATAAAAATGCAGGCAATTTGAATCGAACTACATTTGAAAAAGAAAGAATTAAAAATCAGTAATGCAACCCTAATCAACTCGTTTGAATCATAAAAATCAAAGAAATTGAGGAATAAGAAAGAAATTAGGGAAATTGATGATTTACCTAAATTTTAATCTGCTAGAAATCAGAACATTCAATGATGAAATCAACGAGAACGAAGAAGGAAGCACGATTAAAGTCGGATGTAAGGACAAATTTGGTCAAACTCAGAGTAATGGTGCTCGAAATCACAGAATATTAGTTATCGTGGAAGGAGTGTGATGAAGGAGGAGAGAGTAGAGTAATAAAACGTATGATGATAGAAAATTAAGGGAGACGGGTTGGAAAAATAAGTTTAATCTAAGGGCTGTGAGAGGTTCTCATATTTCTCATTATCTTGATGGTTCTCACAGGATCCCAAATATATATATATATATATATATATATATATATATATATATATATATATATATATATATATATATATATATATATATATATATATATATATATAGAATTAGGATCACATGAGTCCACCCTATCTTTTAGAGTCCCGTGAGTCCACTTATGCATCACACGCTCTACAAAAAAATATTACGATTTTTTTTGAATAATTTTTTTTTATGATTTTTTTTTGTAAGTCCAAGCTGTGATATTGTTTAGTATAACCTGTGATATTGTATCTGAGTTTATGAGTCCAGTAAAAGAGTATCACAAGTTATACAAAACAATATCACACCTTACAATAAACAATACCACTGATTGTACTAAACAGTATCACGGGTTATATTATACAATATCACACCACTGAACCTAACTCCGCCTGTCAGTCCGGCTGTCACCATCTTCATTCGTCATACAATAACATAGACATCTAACAGCAATGTTCTCCTAAAAAATCTACGAAACACACTTATACACAACAATAACTCCAACATGGGACGTAGGGAGTATTAATTTTAGTAGCGGACTTGATTTGCATTTAGATTGTATTTTCAACTACACGTTTTAATTTTTGAGTTGTGGCACAGTGACAGTTGCAATTTTCGCAACTGCGTCACTATCCACTAACGATGAATATCGTAAAGTAGGAAACCAGGTTGATGTTGGGAATGGAATCCATCAGTTTTTGGGATTCAACTTCATCGTGCTGTTTGTTGGACAATTTTTGATTTTCGTAAGCATATTTTTTGTTAGTAGATGAATAGAGAGAGCATTTTTAATAGTGGATGATCCTATTCTAATCAAGGACTAGCTTTTATCTTTAGTGGGACTTAAATCCAAACAAGGCTTCACTATTTAATCAAAAGATTTATGCTATAATGCCAAAGTAGTTAAGAGGAATCACTTTTTAATAGTCATATACTCATATATCACTTTCTCAATACACTCAAGAGTCACACAATTGCGTGCAAATTTTCCGGAATGAAGAAACGTTGCTTGTTGATATTTAGACTAAATATGCACAGTCACTGCGCCAGTTGATCTGAAAATTGACGTGAATGCAACTTTTAGATGGAAACCACCTAAGCCTTTCAAAAAATTGGATCATGCTCGCTTTTCCACTTGCTACTTCTGCAAAGTGACTAGCTCACTAGCTTCAGCAACACATCTGTATTAAGATGTTTGTGAGTGTTGTACGAGGCATTTGATTGCACATATGTGTGTTTTATCAAAAAAGTGTGATTAACAGCACATATGTGTGTTTTATCAAAAATTAACAAGTGATATTCTTGTGTACAGCGTGTGATACAGAAGTAGACTCATGGGACTCAAAATATAGGTGGACTCACCGGATCTTGCCTATATATATATATATATATATATATATATATATATATATACACCTATATTTGTGCGTCCCGTGAGGCCAAATATGAATCATACGATATACGACACAATATCACCCACATATTTGACAAACAAAACCGTTCAACAGCCATTTTTTAGTTTTCATTTTCTCTCTCTAAAAGTCCAAAACTTAGGTAAAAAACAATTGAAATCAAATAAAATAAAATAAACCTCTCTAAAAATATCACTGAAAACCGCAAAAAACATCCAAAATAGAAGATGGTTCCAACTGAAAATCAACATTCTAGCATTGTTCGGTCAATAGATTCAATAATTTGGATTACAATTCTGACAAACATAGTTGAGGTACAATCGTTACTCGTTTTCTTCAATTTCTGCAATTTTATTTCATCTTATGTAGTAATAAATTGCGTATACATGTTGATACTGTTCGAAATTATAGTATGTACCTTGAATTAGACGAATTTAATAGATCTGAAGTAGAAAAACAAATTAAATGTCAAGTTATATACAGTACTTTCATGTACTTGATGATTTTAAACGATTAATTATCAATGTAGGTTTTTATTAGATGTTTTACTTGTTTTAATCGCGCCAATTAGGGTTTAATGTTGTTTGATCGGGAATTTAGGGTTTAACACTGTTTAATTATGAAAATTAGGGATTCGTATTGCTTAAGACTTAAAAATTACGATCTCATAATATAGAATTGAAGTTGTTTTATTGTACAGTGATGCGGTTCATAATTTTGACAGTTAGTGATCACAGTTCAATTCAGAAATTGAAAATTAGCATTCATACAGTCATGCGATACCAAAAAAACCTATGATATTGCATCATAATTTTGATGTTTGCAGATGATCTGCTAATGTTTTGCAAAGGGACAGCTCAGTCAATTATGCTTCTTGTCAGAGCTTTCTCCACATTCTCAAAAACACCTGGACTGAGTATGAATAATAGTAAGTCTGAGGTGTATTTTAATGGCATGACAAATAAGCTGAAAGATGATATTATACATGTTACTGGCTTTGTGGAAGGCCAAATGCCATTCAGGTATCTTGGTTTTCCTATCCAGCCAGGGAGAATTTCTAAACGAGAATGTCATGTACTCACTGAGAAGATACTGAATAAAGTTAGGAGTCTAGGAGCCAGGAAACTTTCTTATACTGGCAGACTGACCCTGATCAATTTAGTTCTTAACACTTTGTACAACTGCTGGGCTAACATTTTTATTCTCCCAAAAAATGTGATAAGGAGAATTGAAGCTGTGTGTAGGAATTTCTTCTGGGATGGTTGTACTGAATACCACAGAGTGCCCCTTGTTAAATGAGACACTATCACACTCCCAAAGAATGAAGGAGGCCTTGGGGTGAAGAATGCTGAAATCTGGAACATTGTTACTGTGGCTAAGCTTGTGGACTGGTTATATTGTAAAGCTGATAGATTATGGATTAAGTGGGTAAATCAGATATATATAAAACAACAATCCTGGCACGACTATAGACCTGCTGCAGATGTTACATGGACTTGGAAAAATATTTTTAAAGTTAAGGAAATCATGAAGCCTGCTTACTCTGATGGAAAATGGATACCTGATGATCGGGGATATACTGTAAGTAGGGGATATGACTGGCTGAGACCTCACCAAACCAAACCTGTCTGGTATGAGACTGTATGGTGCAGCTGGAATATCCCTAAATATTCTCTGATCTTTTGGCTTATAAGGAATAATGGGATAAATACAAGAGAGAAGCTATTCAGGATTGGTTGCTGCAATTCTGATAGTTGCTGTATCTGTGAAGCTGCACTAGAAATTCAGGAACACCTGTTCTTTGAGTGTGGGTATAGCAAGCTTATTCTAGGGCAGATCAAGGACTGGTGCAGATTGCAAATCTCATCAACAGGGGGTGTAAGTTCTACAGGATCAAAAGTGCAAAAGAATGTTTATGCTCTTGTGTTGGCTGCTAGCTACTACCATGTTTGGACATAGAGGAATAATGCAAGGATGAATGCAATGCTTGATAGTCCAAATAGGGTTGTGCAATTGATTAAGGACAATGTGAAGCATATAATCAAATACAAGCGGAATGATCACATGTCCAGTGCTGAGAAGAATTGGTTGTTGAGTCTAGAAATTTGATTTGTATGGTTTGCTCCTAGTGAGTTTCGAACCTAAAGTCTTGGGTCTATTATGCTTGTAATTATTATTCTTTATGATATATAATATACATCTCACATTTTACCAAAAAAAAAGTCATCATAATTTTGTCATTGTTGTTTGTATGATGTCATATAAAAATGTATAGATTTGTCGTACTGGATTATTATAATCTTTTGTAAACTATTGATTTAGTAGATGTGTTGTGACATTTTTACAAAATAATTGCGATATTCATTGTTAATAGTTGCAATATTGCGCTATGTTTAAATGCAGATACTCATCCTCAGTGTAACACACTCATATACCAAGGAGCCTTAACAAGACTTTACCTAGCATATAAGGGCGTTACCATCTCTGTTGCCCGAGGACAGTAATAATCAAATGTCGATAAAAGAACAATTAAGTTATATTACAAGTGATTAAAAAAACTAACGATACAAAGATACTACTCAAAACCACTATCAACTATGTGAACTACTACTGTCGTGACTCGTGATATACTCATCCCGCCAACCACCCAGCTATCATCCAGATCACAACCTGCTAAGACTGACTGCTCACCATAGTGGATCACGGCAGACACAACAGAAACAAACAACAAAAGAAAACCACACAAGGTCAACAATTGAGGGAACAGACACACCACCACAGACACAACACAGGCACAAAAATACACACACACACACACACACACACACCACATCTCCTCCAATCAATCACCATCACCGATTATCCACTGGACCATCCCTGCCAGTGGGGGACCGCAGCCGTTCCCACCTAAGCCCCGCTCATCAAACCGAGCGATAAACCCATGTCCATTAATGTGCACATCCCCTCCCGTGGCGGGTTCCACGGAGGGCGAACTACGGGCGTGAAGCCACTCCCGTAAGTGACTCCACTCAGCCGAGGGCGCACCTCGAGAACCATAGACAAATAATCACAATCAGCTGTACAACAACAACGATAATCAAACCAACACGACACCAACCAACTATCACAATCAATCAACTATACCGACACCACATCAACCAAACCACATCAAAAGACAATCTAGAAAACCAACAGTACTGAGTAGGTGAACCTACCTTTAGCGCACCGTAGCGATTTCGCGTCCGATCAAATGATACTAATTAACCAAGAAACACACCTATATAAACAGTACAACCATCTATCACTATCACTACAACCCTAATTTAAAACAACGATGATGATGATGATGACGATAACATACCTATACATAGCAATCCGGCGTCAAGACCGCTACCTGACTCAAGCAACCCATCCCCATGGCATAAGCATCCTCAAGGACTTCAAAAGAAAGGACTATGGTGAAGGGAAAAGATAGTGACGACGTCTAGGTTTAGGAAATGAAGTGCGGAAATGATTTGAGGTTTCACGATTATCGATTTATAATTCCCCACTGCAAACCTGTTACTCGATCGAGTAACTGAATTACTTGATCGAGTGACCCTTACTCGATCGAGCTCCCAAGCTACTCGATCGAGTAACACACAAGCCAAAGCTCACATCGTCACCAGTCAACACTTGTAAGATTTTCGAAAGTCAAGATAGGTGTCTAAGGTCGGTGAACATCAGTCAACGAGTCCCTAAAAGGACGGGTATTACAGTCTTTTCCCATTAAAATGAACTTTGTCCCCGAAGTTCGACTCATCCTCCCCTGCGACACACGACAAAGAAACCATGGTCAAAACCACCGTTTACCCGACACAGGTCACACGATCACTCAAGGATACCATCACCCTATGTATGTTCATCAAGCTTCGTCATCACCAACCTTAGCACATAACACACAACACGACTCCCGTCGAATCATCAACTTCTACTGACACACCAAGCACAAAATGTACACAGGAATAACCCACTCGACTATTACTTGCACTTATCCCATGATATTACTCAAACGTACACCGATACAACTATCAGACTATACTTTCATCCATTACTTGCCAACGATTACCAGTTACAAAACACAAAAAACAACTGTCCTATCACAGATTCACAACAACACCTTGTTCATTCCACACTATCCCTTTAGCCACACAACACCATTTTGCTAATGGCAACTCCACTACTGCTAATAACATCCAATTCTCATGACAACATAATGTTCATTATAAATACCTCGGTAAGTCGTTTCATCGACAGACTTACCATCTTCGTCCAATGTCAGTTTATTATCTATGACCATAGTAGTGGGCATAGAATGAGAATTTTCCATTCCAAATTTCTTGATTAGTTGCTTGACATATTTTTTCTGGTGGATCATAATGCCTTCATTAGTTTGTTGTATTTGCAGTCCGAGGAAGAATATAAGTTCTCCTATCATGCTCATTGCGAATTCTGAGGTCATTAAATCTGAAAAATACTTACACAACGTATTGTTAGTTGATCCAAAGATAATATCATCGACGTAAATTTGTACAACTAATAAATCAGAACCCTCGGATTTTAGGAACAAAGTTTTGTCAATAGATCCTCTTTTAAACTCACTATCGAGTAAAAATTTGGACAATCTGTCGTACCAAGCCCTGGGAGCTTATTTTAAACTATATAAAGCTTTATCTAGTTCATAAACATGGTTTTGAAACTTGCTATCCAGAAATCCAGGGAGTTGTTGTACAAAGACTTGTTCATTCTAATAACCATTAAGAAACACAGTCTTAACGTCCATTTGAAAAAAATTCATTCCTTTCTGAGCTGTAAAAGCTAATAATAATCTAATAGCTTCAAGTCTGGCCACGAAGGTCTCGTCATAATCTATTCCTTCTTGTTGATTGTATCCCTCCACAACCAATCTTGCCTTATTTCGAACAATAACTCCCGTATCATCCAGCTTAGTTCTGAACACCCATCTGATGCCAATAACAGATCGATCTTGAGGTCTAGGAACCAAGTGCCATACTTTATTCCTTTTGAATTATTGCAATTCTTTTGCATGGTAACGATCCAATCTGGTTCAGCTAGGGCTTCTTTGATGTTATTTGGTTCAACGGTAGAAAGGAAGGATTCGAAGGAACATAAATTGTTCAAAGAATTTTGAGTTTAAACACCTTTCTTTAGACTACCAAGAATGCTCTCCATTGGATGAGAATCTTTATACTTCCATTTCTTAGAAACTGTGGGACATCGTCATTTGACCTTGGTTCACCTTCTTCGAATGAGTGAGATCTAAGAATTATTTCCCCTGAATCAAACCCCAGGGTTATAGCAGAATCGGGTATAACTTTGGATTATGTATCTTGGTTTGGATTCGAAGTTATAGCTTCATCAGTTATAACTTCCGTTTCCAAATTCTTTTTTTGAGAGGAGGTTATTGTATCATCAACTATAGTCTCATCTCTGTTTTTTTTTGTCATTTGAAGGACTACCAAGTTCATCATTGGTGCCTTCAATTTCTTTATCTTCCTCATCCAATTCTGGAGGATTATCTCTAGATACACGGAAATCTAGTTCGTTCATATTTTCTTCCTAATCCTACTTAGCTTTCTCAAACATATTAATCTCATCAAATATAACATGAACACTTTCTTCGATGCATAAAGCTCTTTTGTTAAAAACTCTATATGCTTTACTAGGATTAGAGTATCCATATCCAACGAAAATAGTTTCGTCACTTCTAGGGGTCAAATTTACATAAACGGTTTTTGCCATTGTTATGGACGAAGCATTTACTCTCGAAGCAACGTAGATTAGAAATGTTAGGTTATCATCCTCTAAGAAGCTCATATGGAGTCTTCATAATGATAGGTCTAATCAAAGCTCGATTGTGAACATAGCATGTAGTACTAATAGCTTCAGCCCAAAAATTACGAGGTAGACCACTACATAATAGCATAGTGCGTGCCATATCCTCTAGTGTTCTATTCATAAGTTCAACAACGGTGTTTGGCTATAGGGTTTGTGGTGTAGAAAAATTATGTCCTACACCATTTTCCCTACAGAATTCTATAAAAGCATGATTATCAAATTCGGTGCCGTGATAAGTACGTGTAGAAACTAATTTTGTTTTATACTTATTTTGGGAAAGCTTCATTAGAACAACAAACTCATCGAACATTTCATCTTTTGAACTCAGAAAGATAGCCCAAACATATCTAGAATAGCCATCCACTAGAACTAAAACATACCTAGATCCACCTATACTTCTAACCTTCATTGGGCCAGACAGATCCATTTGTACTAGTTCCAATGGTTCTTTGGTGCTTATCACTCTCTTAGGTTTGAATAAAGATATCCCATGTTTATAACGATCACACGAGTAACACAGCGTTTCTTGGTCAAATTTTATTGACGGCAACCCTTCAACCAAATCCCACTTTTGAGTTTATTCAGTATGGTGGAGGTAATGTGAGCAAACCTTTTATGCCACAAACAAGGATAATCTAAAGTAGGTTTCATGCGTCTAAACGAGTTAGTAGGAATAGCTTTCAAATTAATCATGTAGACATTCCTTTTGACCCTCAAGAATAACACTACTTATTCCTTCAATTACTATACGACAAGTATCTGAATGAAAAACAAGTTTATTTCCCTAGTCACATAATTGAGAAATACAGAGTAGATTATGCTTGAGTCCTCTACAAGATAAACATCACTAATAGTATGAGAAGTAGATATACCAACCTTGCCAATGCCAACAATCTTACCTTTCTTGTTATCTCCAAAGGTAACCTCACCTCCATCAAAGGGTTGAAGTGGAAGAAATAGGTTTATATCTCCAGTCATATGACTTAAACGACCACTATCATGGTACCATAGATTGTTTTCTTTCACCACAACCTACAAAAAGATTACATACAGTTTTTAGGTACCCAAGCTAGGCTGGGTCCTTTGACGTTAGTCATTCTAAAAACTAGATCTTTTCTGACCCATACTTGTTTGACAATTTTCCGTTTGTAAAACGAGGAGTATTGTCTAGTAGATGTCTTAGAGTTTACTATGGGTTTTACTTGATGTTGACTTCTAGGCTATTTTGGGAAAACCTTAGTTTTGTGATACTCTATTGGCTTTTGTGGTTGCATTGGTTCATTATTCTTTTTCTTATTGTCAAAGCACATATCATAGAACCAACGTAAGTTGTTATTTCTTTCTTCATTCAAATTTGGTTCATCTATAGGAATATTATTTTATTCAAATACTGTGTCAGACGCTTTAACAAATTGAATACCTTTGCGAAAATCTTGCATGCGTTTAACACAGTTGTCTTGAATATGTCCCGTATGACAACAGTAATTGCAAATCAAGTATTCAGGTAAATCGACATATTTTCTCTTCCTGAAATCTCGTTCGGAAGGAGTTCATTTGTAGTTAGAGTGGTCCATACAACCACAACACTCATGTCCTAAACCTATTTTCATATTATTGTCTGATTGCTCATTTAGGAAATTTAGGGCTTTTGTGCTTTCTTCCCACTTATCATGAACAATTCTAACATGTAAGAGCAAATCCTTTAAAGATTGTATTTCATTAAGACATGTAGAATGATCCAGTTCCATATCTTTAGAGGAGTTATAATCTTTATAATTGTCACGAAAGTCCTGGAATCTTTTATCAAGAACCCGTACCATCTCAAAATGTAAATTCTTAGTATCAGATAGTAAGGTTTTAGATTCTTTCAATTGCTGGTTTAGGAAATTAATTTCGTTCTTTTGATTTGAAACTACAGCTTCTCTATCTGTGGCTTTAGAAATCATAAGCTCTTTGACTTTCCTCAATTCTAAGGTTATAGCTTCATTAGCTATAATCTTGGCTTGAAGATGCTCAATGTTGAGTTTTAGTTCTGAGGTTATAGCTTCATTAGCTATAACTTTAGACTCAAGAACTATTTTTTCAACATTTGTCGATTCTGAAGTTGTAACTGTATTAATTGCAACTTTAGATTTCAGCTTCTTAGGCTTGGCTTTAAGAAGTTGATTCTCTTCAGCAATATCTAGAATCTGTTCTTTCAAGTCTTTCAATTCCAGATCTTGTTCGTGAAACTTGTCAAGACTATGCTCGAAGTACTCTATTAAAGCACTTTTAGGCAATTTCTTCACTTGTTTTTAAAGTTCATGGTAGCTTACCTCTTCTTCTTTATCATTGTCTGAATCAGATTCTCCCAGAAGGCAGTAATGAAAACTTGAGTCCATGCTATCAACATCGCTGTCGAAAATTAGGTCAAGACTAACATTGCAAAGATAAATATTGACAACCTCTTCGTCTTTAGACCCTTCAACATCTTCTGTGTCGAGGTCTCCCCAACACGATGCCATCATGACTTGTTTAAACTCCTTTTTGGTCTTTTCACGCTCAGTCTTGTCCTTAATTTTCTCCCATGTGGGATAGTCTTTAATCATATGATCAGACTCTCCACACTTGAAGCATCCTCTATTAGCAAACGGTGTTTTTGACTCAGTTGCTTCATTATTGAGGGACTTATTGTTATTGTAGGACTATTTTGTTTGCTTGTTTCTGAAGAGTTTCTTTTTGAAGCGTCTAGCAAACAATACCATCTCATGCCCTTTTATGTAGTGTGTCATCATGTTAGAAAATCGTGCAGACATGCTATCAAGAGATTCATTCGGCTCCATTGTAAAGACTCATATTTTTGAATAAGCAAGTTAATACGATATTTCTTAACGATTGTTGTTCCCTCATAAGCCAATTCAAGACCATCCCATATTTCCTTGACCGAAGTACAAGAAGAAAAATGATCGAGTTCATTAGATGTCATGCCATTTTACAACAGGCTTATCGCCTTTGAGTTTTTCTCAGCCTTCTGGTAATCAACCTCCACATAGTCTTCTTCCTTTTTCTCATAGGTAGTGCCTTCAGTAGATCCAACTAAAATTTTATTTCATCCATTTTGTATGATCTTCCAGCACTCCCAATCATGCCCTTTTATGTAGTGTGTCATCATGTTCTTCCAAAGTCCATAATTCTTCCCATCAAAGACGGGACACTTTAGATACTTGGAATCCATTTTACACGTGTAAAGCAGCAGATTAAAAGTAAATAAAATAAAAATATATAGACGGATTAACCTCTTTACGGTTAGGCAATCAAGAGCACGAGGCTCTGATACCAATTGTAGAGTCTAACGATCCGAAATACTCAAGAGGAGGAGGGGGGGGGGGGGGGGTGAATCGAGTATAAAAACTTAGCCCACTTTTTCGATTTGTCCGTATGAGCGTGATGTGTTAACTAATTACTCGAAGTTTATGAATTAAACTTGACTAACTAATTAAAAATGTAAAACGTAAATAACGAAATAAAGAAATATGCAAATGACACACAATATTTGAAGAGGTTCAGCTTCACACGTCGAAGTCTACGTTCACTATTCCCGATTAATAATTTTAGTACCTTTCTACGGATTACAAAACTATCAACCCACTCGTACAACTAACTCTAGTTGTAACTCAATTGAATATCGTTAAATACTCGGTTTTGGGTATCTTACGTTAATAAGAAAGTGCTTGATTGTTCTTCCAGTGTTCACAATATGAACGAGTAAGAAACAATATTTAAGCGCTATTATCCAATAGCGCAATTTCAAAAGTAATTGCAATAAAGAACAACACGAATTCTCAAAACAATTATTCGATTGAAAAATAATGATAAACATAATTTGATTGCAAGGAGATTTTAAAGCTCAAAGGTTGAAAAGTGTTTTTAAAGAATGAATAAGTGTTTGTATTTATAGTAGAGGAGGAGTTCTAAGTTTTATTCCAAAAACCCTAGATGCCGTGAGATCTCGTATAGAATGTTACACAAGAGACCAATATTTCTTTCTATCTTTACAATAATATTCTAAAAGATAGAAACAAATATTATCTTTCCATCTTTACAATAATAATATTTTACAAGATAGGAAAGAATAAAACTTAATAATATAAATGAGATAACAAATCTCTAATCAAATATTATTTAAGATTTAATCTAGTCTTTCACTTGCACAAGGGATTTCGTGGGGGAGGCAAGAAAGAAATTAGGTCAAATCTTCTTTAATCTTGGAAAATAGGAAAGAATAAAATAATATAAAGAGATAAGAAATCTCTAACAAATATTATTTTAATTCCCTTAATTTTTATCCAAGTAAGAAAGAGCTCTTAATCCCTTTATTTAATCTAATAATATCTTTAAATAATGGAAAAGAATAAATCAAATAATATATGAAGATAAAATATCTTAACCAAATATTATTACTAAGGTTTATTCCAAACCCTAACTTGCACAAAGGGAACCCGTGTATGAAGAGAACGACTCACACGCGCAATTCCTTTTTCACGAAACCCTAGGTAAGATATATTAGATTTAGGGTTTACATAAGAGTAGAAGGAAAACCCTAGATAGCATGACAACTTATAAGTTGTTTTACTAATCAATAGGATAATCTCAAACTTATTCGATCTAATCATGTCCCAAATCTCACTCTACTATAAACACACTTTTCTTTAAAGATTTTATGATTTAAGCTTTGAAAAAATAGATTTTAAAAACATAAAAACCGTGTTCTTCATATTGCAACTCAAAGTTATAGTAGAATCACCTATAACTTTGAGTTCAACTAGTAAAGTTATAACAAAAACAATTATAACATTACTTGTCAAAACTAATTCTTAAAACAACGTTATTGAAAGATGACCTACGCTATCTAATGTTTTTGCAGGTCTTCAATGTAGGATTCATCTCTTGAATTTGATTATGAGCTCTTCTATTGGAGCTTCACTTTATCATTACTTGAGATAAGATTAATCTTCAAACATGATCTTCAACTTTACTACTTCACCATGAAGTCTTCTTTATCCTAAGCTTGATCATTGAGTAGTTTTACTTGGGAATTTGAGCTTGAACATATGGTTCACTTTGATTCACTAGAAACTTGTTCTTTGTACTTTGTCACGAGCTCAAATGAATCTAGAAGTTATAGCTAAAACAACTATAACTTTACTTCACAAATCGTCTTGCCAAAGTGTAAACATGTTTAATTTAACACAACTAAACAAATGATTACGAGCAACAAGTATATATATATATATATATATATATATATATATATATATATATATATATATATATATATATATATATATATATATATATATATATATATATATATATATATATATATATAATTAAGCACACTTGTCATTCTCAAAACATAATCATATATCTATATGGTCCAACATATACCCCAAGTCTACTAACTTGAGGATTCCGTGGGTGGTTTATAGTCCATTAGACTTGCGTATATAAGCTCACCAGACATAAGTAGAGATCATACCTGAAACACGGTTATGGACATCTTATCGTTGTTATTAATCCATCGACATTGGTCATCGACCCGTTTTCACCATTGTCATCGACACTAGTCATCGAACTATCATTTTGAATAAAAAGGTGGGTTGAGTCTTATCCCCAGACGCCTACGTATCCGTTTTCGACGGAATCAAACCCGCATCGTAGTTCGACCATCTACTGGACAGATCCAAAATTTATCATCTGCTCGCACTTGTCAAAAATTTATCATATGTTAACATTTGCCCAAAGTTTATCATCTGCTGGCATTTGTCCGAAATTCATCATCTGCTGACACTTGCCCAAAGTTTATCATCTGCTGGCATTTGTCCAAAACTCATCATCTGTTGACACTTGCCCAAAGTTTATCATCTGCTGGCAGGTGCCCAAGTGTTGGAGTATGTGTCCTCAACAATGGTGCGATCACATTATTGAAACTCATGATAAAATACGTAAGGGATGATTCATTTATATAAGTCAACTGGTCAACATTGATTAGTAATGATTGGCTGACTAGAGTTTGACATTACTGTCGTTTTAACGGTGGTGATCAGTTGATCCCTTAAGGTCACTCCTAAAGGACGATTCCCTCAATTGTAAAGTTAATCGATTGTATGACGATACAGATTGACTGAATCCTTATATTGAATAAATTGATATTTATAAGAGAGAATATTATATCTTATTGTAATTTGATTAAATAAGATTTAATTTAGTAATTAATATGTTATATTAATAAAATTGATTAATGTTAATAGAACATTTGAGATAAGAGAAATTAGTTAGTTATAATTAAAAAATGTTGTAGATTATATTAACTAGACTTAATATGACCCATTTTATATACATGTAATTGTGAATTACTTGTTAATTTGTTAATTATAATTTATTTAATATATAATGATATTTAATTTGTTAAATATGCATTATTATGCCTAATGACATGTTACATGTCACATGTCACACAAATTACAAATGGCAAATTACAAAGATAAAATGGAGGTCCATTTTATGTGCTAAAACCAGTGTTATGGGGCTTGTAGTGTGATGATTGTTGTTCTTTTTCATACAAATAGACAACATGATTACACTTACACCCTACTTCCTAGCCTATTGCATGGGTATGACAAAAATCATGAGCATGCTAATAAAATAAGAATAATCCACACCTACTTACATAGGGAGCCGGTTTTGGTGTGTTAAAATGGACAATAAGTTGTTCATTATGGCACACTTGATTCTTATGAAAAATATCTCTTATTTCTCCTTCTCTCACAAAAATGGTTTTATCCTAAAAAATTTTTCAATAATTCTAATAATGTAAACATATTACTAGAAAAGTAATAATAATAATATTAGAATTAAATTTAAGGTAAACTACATCTATTATCTAGTTAATAATGTTTGTAGGATTGTGGGATAGTATTGGATCAATTGAAAGGAGGTTCTCATACTATTGAGACAAGGGTATCATCCAATTACTTTGAGCTCAAGAACAAGTAAAGGAAGGTGTCCTTGCATGTGCCCATTTCCGTCTCATCACCTTTGTAAGAAAATCGTTTTCTCCTCATTCTTGTTTTAAGTTATGCATGCACTAGATTCACAAAGACTAAATCAATGGTTAATTTAGATCTAATTAAAATGAGTTTAATTAAGGGGTTTATGAATGCTTCACCAAATGGGATGGGACTTTCCGAGGAGGTTGCTGCCACTTTCATAATTTGCTTTCAGCTGCGGGATTCGTCCATTTCATACTCTTGTATTGAATTGAATTCTTGGTGGATGTCATCCATTTCATCTTGATAATGGTCTCTGAAGCCAACGGCTTCAGAGTCCGCAGTTTGCAATGGGTATAAAGTCGAAGACTTTAGAGCCCCCAGTTGAAGCATATCCTGCTACATTTGAAACACAAAAAAAATGTACGAGCAATAATCATCGCATAAGCACATTTGGATCATCGATCGTGAAATTGGATCATTTGAAAGACTGGGTTATCGACCCGAAAATTGAATTTGAAATTTTGAATGATTGGGCCATCGACCCGAATTTCGATATCACATGGAACATTTGGAATGCTGGGTCATTGACCTATACTACATTTTTGGAATTTGACCTCGACTAGAAATGTACAATTACTTGGATAATTTATCCATAATTTGCAAAACGTTTTTGTAATTTTGGAATACTAAAATATTCGGCATCTTGAAATCTAACCTTGATGGGTGAGTAGGAAAAGAGACTCAAACATTCTATATGACCCGTAAATAACTTGGGCATAGCCCGCTACTGTAAAACAAAAAGAAAACGTGAGTGTCCACGGGTTTTAATTCAGTTATTGACTCGCTGGGGTTAGAAATGTAAATTAGCCATTCTAGCGCCAGAAGATGGCAAATGGGAATCACAAGGTCGTCGTACTTTGTACAGAAATATCATATAGCATAGGCGTGCTCCCGAGGGCACACGGGAATTAAGATCACTTGGCATTGACTAGGCGGATTAAACTCGCGGAGCAACAACGTGGCTTCGGATAAACACTAAACACAGATTGATTTTATGAGAACACTTAGACATCAAACATCACTCTTGTTGGGAACATTATGTCACTCTTCTCCTCGCCTCCTTTCTTTCCAGTGGTTTTCCATATTTGTTTCCTCCTTGCTTTTTTTTCTTTTAAGCGGGTTTTCATCATTTTTAGCCACCGCCCTTTTTCTTTTCATCAGGCTTTTATTTATTTTTCATCCATGCCTTCTTTCTTTTCAGAGGGTTTTTCATGTTTTCTGTTCCCAACACTAACCCACATCTATCTGACTCAGCATATTTGCCTACATCGTTAGATAAAGCTCATTCTGAGACTTGACACTACTCATCTAAACTATATCCTTATCCTAGCCTACATCGAGTGCTACGACCGACTCAAACAAAGGTAGTTTCATTTGGACTTCGTTAAGAGCCGTAAGAAACCGACAAGATGACAACTTGGTTGATGAGTGGATTGAATCCCTTATTCCGAAGGACTACCTACGTATTCGCGTGGAGCGAAATCAAATCCAACGTAGTTCGAAAGTGGTTCATAAACATGGCATTTTAGATTGTGTGTACACACTCGAAGGTTTCACCTAAGTTATCATGTCGTATCCTATTTCAGCTTGTAAGGTACTGTCAAATCCCGTGTCTAGGGTTGGTGCAAAAGGCTGTGGTTGTAACACCCCGGTACACCAAAGTTCCTTGCCAAGGCCACCCTAGCATATCAAGGTCCTACCATCTCGGTTGTCCGAGGTAAAGTATATCAAATAGACCATCCAAGAACGTTTATTAAAAGATAACCAACGATATAACAAAGTACAACTCAAAGTTTGGCCAAAACTATTTACAACTAAAACAACCAAAAAGGAACTAAAGTATAAATGTGAATCTAGCTAAGTGATCTGTGATGACTCGACCCCCATCCAAACCCGCAAGCTATCCACAGCCATACCTGCTTAATCAACTGCTCACCATCCCCGAATGGATCACCATAGTTTTGAAAACTTTAACGGGGTAAGTCAATTGTTTAAACAAGATAACATTCCACAAACACAATCAATACAACCAATCCAATTGCAGTATCATTCTCCACACTCCATTAGTAATCAATAACTGTAACACCCCAAGAGATTGAGTGGGAAGTTGTCCCACATCGGGAAATTGAGTGGATTATGAGATATTTATAAGGGCTTCCACCTACCACTTACTAACAAGGCCTTGAGCTTTTGGGCTTAAGTGAGGACAAAACGGGCCCAAAGGTACACATCTCATCTTTAGGTGGGGTTGTGTTACGACGGTGGTGGGTCGGGTTGTTATAAATGGTATCAGAGCAACCCTGCGACCGTGTAGTGAGCCTGTGGTCAGGAGTACCCGGGTCACCCACCTAGCGGGGGAGGATTCTGGGCTTGGCTGCGGTCAGCCTCTGGACACAACGGGGTCGTTGTGTTATTTAAGTGGGGAAGTTTGTAACACCCCAAGAGATTGAGTGGGAAGTTGTCCCACATCGGGAAATTGAGTGGCTTATGAGATATTAATAAGGGCTTCCACCTACCACTTAGTAACAAGGCCTTGAGCTTTTGGGCTTAAGTGAGGACAAAACGGGCCGAAAGGTACACATCTCATCTTTAGGTGGGGTTGTGTTTCGACGGTGGTGGGTCAGGTTGTTATAATAACCAACTAAACATCTAAGTGTGTAGCCCTGCCAAGTTACCCATCGCAACAGGTAACCCTCACCTCCAGTGGGGGACCGCAACCGTTCTCATCTAAGCCCCACTCATCACAACGAGCGCACTTAGATTATTAATTTGCATACCCCTCTTGTGACGGGAGCCACAAGAGGCGAACATGGGGTTGGAACCATCTCCCGAAAATGGTCCCATTACAAAAATACCAAACACAATATTACTCAACCAATCTCAATCCAACGCAGCATATTAATCAATCAATCACAAACAATCTCAAATTAATTACACATCGAATGAGTAGGGAAACCCTACCTTATCGCAATCCGTTATACAACAGCCAATCATAAAAATGCACAACGAGTAACAATCAACATCACATAAGATGACCATGCACCTTATTCCCCCAAATTAACCCAATTTAGGGTTTGCATAAACCCCTAATGACAACCATAAACTGATTAAGAAAACGCTAGAGACTTACCAACAGAATCGCCACGGAAAACGAGATACAAGCAAGGACTCACGATCGATCAACCCTTACTTGGAGATGATCAAAATTATTAGAGAGTGTGTACATCGTTTAGGTTTAAAGTGAAAAAGTGATTTAGAAAACTGACGAAAGCCTTTTATACTCTCCAATCATTTTATTCAAAAATGCGGAAAACTAACCCGTCAGACTGGGTACTCGGTCGAGTACAACCTACTCGGTCGAGTTCCTCACAACTCGGCCGAGTCCACTCGAACCAGTAGCCTGTTTAAAAGCACTCGACAACTTACTTGACCGAGTATGGACTACTCGACCGAGTAAGCTAGGACCCGAAAACCGTGGTATCACAGTGGTTCTTTGGGATGTGGAGCTTGGTAAAACCATGTTCGAAAGGTAAACCATCATTCTAAAAGTTCATTTTGTGGTGCTAAGGCCAAGGGATATGGATTATAATACGGTTGGAAATGGTGTCTCTAGTTTGATGGAACCTGAGTGCAAGTGCGTTGGACGATAATGCGGGTTCAAGCTTCCATGTCTGGACCATAAAGGCTTGGGTGTACTAACACAAGCTGATTGATTTTCATAATCCCCAACTATTCTCTTATAACTTCCTCGGGAAGTACTTAAGGGTATGGATGACTGTTGATGGCACTACCTGACCATTTTGGCTTCGCCTTTGAACGTCGATCAACATTTTGACATTTCTTTTTCATTCCTCTTTTTTTCTTTTCCTCTTTTCTTTTTTTTTCCTTTCTTTTTTCTTTCTTTTTTTTATTCTTTTTCTTTTGGAAATGATCTTCTACTCATACTCCTTGTTACCATAGAATTCAGACTGAAAACTGGGCTTCGACAACTAATTTGGGTTAGAACTAACAATTCGTTGTTAAAACGGGTTGGTCGCTTCTCTCTTCGAGAGGGGGTGATTTTGTGGGGATTAGGCTTACTTTCCGTCATCGATAAGGGAAACAAGGAGTTAGTCCGGGTTCTTCATACAATCATCTAAGAGCTTGTCTTGAGCATTGGTTTTGATAGAGGTTTTCTACCGCCAGACATGGAGTAGGTAAAGGAATCAAACACGGGATACTAGTGTACCATACATTTTTAAACGGGACATATTTTTACCCCAGGGATGCCTTTGAGTGTGTTATTCATTTTTTCATGTTTTTGGATTGATTGAGGATTCAAAACAAGAGAGAGATTTAGAAACGAAAATGCAATTTTTATTGGAATGGCAAATGCTTAACAGACTCGAAGGAACAATTCCTAGTACACCCTAGGTCATCATGGAACAAATGACTCAACTTCAATAAAGGAAAGTCCTAGACTCGACTCAACTAAGATTAGGAATCATATCCCGACTCCTAATCTTCAAATCTGGTATTGAGCTTCCCCCTTATTCAGCTATCAGCTTAGAAGCTCGGCTCTGGTCCTTGATCCCTTTGATGGTCTTCCTCCATCTCGAGGTAGTCTTCTGAGAATCTAAGCTAGTGATGAAGGTTGGTGAATCGAATTGTCTTTTATTAACTTCGTTAATGATAGGAGTATATTGTAGAGCAAGACTCCTGTCATGAATTTCATTCTTCGGGTTTAGCAAGAATTTAGAGCAATCCAAAAATATTTTCCCGATAAACACCCCTTTCAAGTTACATGGGCGGATAAGATGGGAATAATCGACATTGTATTCGACATAAACAAAGTTGGCGTGATCGCCAAATGGGTTGGTGATGTTATTTGGTTTAATAGTTGGCATTAGGAGTGTTCCATTCTCGATCATGTCCTGGATTTCGTGCGTCAGTCGATAGCACCTTTCAGTATCATGGCCTTTCACGTGATGAAAGGAACAGTAGGCATTTGGCTTATACTATTTACCTTGTTGATCAGTAGGAGGGTTCGGAGTTGGACCAATAGGAATCGGCTTTCCTTGGGCTATCAGCCTTTGATGAGCGTAAGCCTACGTGCACCCAATATCAGTGAACACCCTAGGTGTTTGGCGTTGGCTTCTTCAATTACCCTTCTAAGAGATTGATGGCTTCATCAAAATGGGTCGTTGCTGGGGCCTTTGTCTTAGACGATGAGGCCTCTTGCTACCCTTTAGGTTTTTCAGCCTCTGTCATTCTGACATCATCTTCTACTTTTATTCCAATTCTTATCAATTCTTTGAAAGTACCGAAATTCTGGTATTTCAGAGCGTTGCTGTAGACAGGTCGTAAATTCTTCACGAATTTATCTACTATTTCAATTTCACCAGGCTTTTTAGCTAACTTTACGCTTTTAGCGTGCCATTTAACAACCCGACCCGCCACCGTCGTAACACAATCCCAATAAGATGAGATGTATACCTTTGGGCCCATAGTTTGTACTCACTTAAGCCCAAAAGCACAAGGCCTTGTTACTAAGTGGTGGGTGGAAGCCCTTATAAACATATCACAATCCTCATATTTCCCCGATGTGGGACAACTTACTCTCAATCATATCTTAGGCTGTTACAAACTCCCCCACTTAAATAACACAACATCCCCGTTGTGCCCGGAGGCTGATCATAGCCAAGCCCAGAATCCTCCCCCGTTAGGTGGGTGACCCGGGTACTCCTGAACACAGGCTCACCACACGGTCGCCGGGTTGCTCTGATACCATTTATAACAACCCGACCCGCCACCGTCGTAACACAATCCCAATAAGATGAGATACCATTGGGCCCATTGTTTGTACTCACTTAAACCCAAAAGCACAAGGCCTTGTTACTAAGGGGTGGGTGGAAACCCTTATAAACATATCACAATCCTCATATTTTCCCGATGTGGGACAACTTACTCTTAATCATCTCTTAGGGTGTTACATGCCATCTTGCAAGAAATTCAGTAAAACCTTCTTTGTCTTTTTGTGTCATCACTTCTACCGTTCTTATATTAGTTTGAATCTCAACATTGTTAGCATAGTGCTTACAGAACTCCACCATAATATCTTCGAAAGTGGGGAAGTTTTTAAAGTCGATATTGTAGAACTATGCATTCGAGTGTTCATCTTGAGACTGGGCAAAAGTTTCAAAGGTCATATCTGCAGGTAATCTGTTCAATGCCCAGTACCCTTTATAGGGCTTGACATGGTGGACTGGATCCTCTGTGCCCTTAAAATTTAGTATATTAGTGAGTACAAAGTTTGTGGGTAACTTGTCTTAGACTAGGGCATAGGCCCTAGCATTTTCATAATGGATCTTCTTCCCTTGGGATAGTTTTAGACGATCCTTGATGAATTTGAACCGTTGCTCCATATCAGTCATGGGTGGGGTGGATGAAGAGGAATCTTCACTAAGCTTTGATTCGATCACTTCTATTCGGGCCCTCATGAGGTTCACGACCTCAGTGAGCATGTTAACACCATCTTCCATTGCTTGAAGTCGGGTTTGTTGGCGGCCTTTCTACAAGAAAACCCCAAACCGAGTCAATATAGAATGTAACAACCCCTCCACACTTTAGGACATGACACCAGCTTCACTCAGACAAATACTCGACTTAAGACTGAATTGACCAAAATATTCGTTTCACAGTTGGATTTAAACATCGACTCGTTTTAGACTCGATAGAAAGACATGACCCAAGACATCATTACTCGATTCTAAACTGGACTCAGTGTGACTAAACCCGTGATTGGACCAACATAGCCCTTAGGCTTAAGTGAAACATCTAGAATGGGCCTGGCTTCGACGTTTCTGTGGTCTATCTGTTGGAGTACTGTCCTCCACAATGAGTGCGTTTACATAATAAATCTCGTAAAAGGAATATCAGGGATTTATTTATTTATTGTCAGCTGGTCATCGTTAATCGCTAATGATTGGCCGACTAGAGTTTGACATTACTGTCGTGTGACGGCGGTGATCAGCTGATCCCTTTAGGTCACACCTATAGGATGACGCCCAAATAGTATAAATTAATTGTTTGTATGAGATACGAGATAATTAATTCCTTGTATTATTTGACTCTTAGTTAGTCACATAAATGTATTATTTGATGACGGGTTACGAACTCGGGACAAAGAGATTTATTATTTAATTATGAGATATTTAAATAATAAATGATTAGAATTTATTAATTAATTGTTAATTAATTAATTTTATACGATATGTGTATATGTTTTGAGGAAGAATCAATTAGCTATTATATTTTACAATAGGTTGTAAAATTAGCTAAATGGGTTAATATTGACACATTGTATGTTGATAAAATAGTCTTATGATTACTTAATGGTTAAGTAGTTATTGGTAGTTAATTTGTATTATTTAAGTGTTAAATAATTAAATTAATATTTAATTATGTAAGATAATTAAATATAAGACTTATAAGCATTTGTGGGGCAAATGATGAAAACCGAAATGGACTAAATACAGTCCAATTGTTCCGAGTTTTTTAGAGGACTACATGTGTCCATGAAGTGGCAAATTCCACTTACTTTTGTTCCCCATAATAGGCTATAAATACCCATGTTATTCCACTAACTATGGGGTTGAAAAATTGAAGGAAAAACTTGTTCTTTGGTGTTCTTCATTTGGCCGAATTCCTTCACTACCATAGACCATTTTTTTTCCTTCTTATTTTTCTTCATCATCTTATATAAAACACATATAAATACCTACTAATAATATTATTAAAGTAATAATATTAATTAGTACATCAAATATACAAAAACAAGGTTACTACTACATTTACCTAGTTAGTATTTTTAGTAGTATTTTGGGTTAATTGGTGTTGTTGGAGGATAATCCTTATTGCATTAGCACAAGAACAACATCAAGGAAGGAGTCCTTGAGTTGTGCCCATTATGCCTTATAACAATGTAAGGAACTTTTGTCTTAAGATGGTTTAAAACCATCTTTTATACATTTTATTTGCATGCATGTAGATTTAGACCACATTATATTAATTTGTAACTTTAATATCATAAGATGAGTATTAATTTGGTCTAAATTACTAACAAGTGGTATCAGAGCATTGTTAAATACATGCATGTTGTCTTAAGACGATTTTAATAATTTATGAGATAAATTAATAAAATTGATATTATGTTACTAAAATTCGTTTTATCACATAATATAGTCTTGCATGTAAATAATCTGGTCTTAGGATGATATGAGACGAAAAATTGATTTTTGTTAAATTTTTCCACTTTTTATTACTTAAATTGGCATAAAATTGAGTATAAATGCATTAAAATTAATTAAGAGTTAATTAAATTGGATTGCATGTTAATTTTATGCATATTTATTTATAAATAACCACATGCATGTTCTATTTATGAGATAAGTAGATACTTTAGGTTAATGTGATTAATTTAGGTAATTTATTGATTTTTATTTGATAAAAATGGGTAAATAATGGTTATTTTGTAAATAAATATTGATTTAACTTTAGGGCTCGAAATTTCTGAATTTTTAGCTCCTGGAAATTGTTCCAAAATGTACAAAATTTTCTTTTAAGTCATTTCAATTTTTATGGTTTGATTTAGAATTAAATCGTAGAAATTGTCGCTTTACCGATTAAATTGTGAAATCGTTTTAAATAAATTTTTAAAACAAAATTTTCACTTGCATGGCATTTTTGGTGTAAGACCAGAATGTTCATGGTTTTAAAATTTATTTTTCCATAAATTTTTAAATTAAATGGAATTTTTGTATGATAATTGTGAATTATTATATCATTTTTGTCACAATTGTATTTTAATTCCCATATAAATTCAAGATAATTGTTGAGAATAATTATTTTGATATTAGACCAGATTAGTATGATTAGTAAGTCTTAAAATTGTTTTAAGAATTGATTATGAATTTTTATTGGTAAAAATTCCGTCAAGGCAAGCTCAAATGATCGTTGTTGGTAAGTTAGACGATTTGGCATGTCGTTTTCCATAATGCATTTTATTATTCATTTAGATGAATGGTTTTTAGAAATATAATTATGTAATTTTCCCTAATATGGCCATAGGTAGAAGTTGGTATTTCCCAAAATGTAAGGGAATATCGACTTGTTTTGTAATTAATTGCGATTTCGTATCGCCTAATTTGTAATTAATTAATAGTTTTATTTTAATTTTATTACAAATTGTAGAATAGGGTATTGTTATGTAATTTAATTATTAGTAATTAGATGAAGCTTATGAAGACGGAGTTTTCATGAAGACGGTGTTTTCGGAAAGGCGTTCCGAAATCCTAAAAAAGGAGGCCAATTTATGAAGACTCAAGAGACCAAGGAGTTGGTTTCCGAAGTGTAATAATTTTAGTTAATTAGATTAACTAGGTGGCCATATTAGGACTTGTTTGTTTTAATTCTTTTATGCATTCATGCCAAATCGTCACTACATGTTTTATTTTTGTTGTTATCGATTTAATTGTCTAGCATTCACCAATTTAGTTCACTTAATAGGGATAGACAATTAATTTGATAAGATCTCTCACATTTGTTTAAAATTGAGATTAAGCCTTACCAAATAATAGCACCTATGTGACACCCTCATTTATCGCGGAAAAGTAAACACGTAATTCTAGAATAAAACTGCATGGATATGTTTGTAATGGGTTCATTTGGGTAAAAACCTGTAATTTTTAAAACCTGAACCTGTTATAAAGATATCCAAATTGGAAGGTGTCAAACATACAAGGTCTAACTAGAAGTTTCATAACATAACCATCGCTAAAGTCGCGAATAGCAAATTATACAACCAAATGTAAAGAGGGAGACATATGTCCCTAAAATGTATGTGACATAAAAATATTTAAGGGTCACAATATGATAAAGTTAATCTAGGTTCCAAGGTTAATTTGCTCGCTAGCTCGTCCTTGTACCCCATATATGCATCACCTACCTGTCATTCGCATTTTATACAAATACGAAAGCCACAGTCAGTGGGGAGTAACTCCGACTTCTCCCAGCCACGAAATGTCATAATTAATATAACATGTAAACATAAGAATATGAATACGAATCACACAATGCCTTAGCATATAGATGCTAGACAATCGTGCTTATCATGTGAACAACAATATAACAACACATAGTCCTAGCATGTGAATACTAGACCGACTCATACTACACTATCATGTGAATCACATAACATCCAGGAATCCAAACTCTATCAACCATAGCCGGCTTGCATCTCACCTTCTATGATTCATAGAATCATCAAACAAGAAAGGGCAATATATCAAAGACAGGCATAAGTTCTTAGTCCCGTCAATAGTCACTCTGTAACTCGAGTCTATACCACGAGGTAGGGAAGGTAATCGAACCGGTATCTTGGCTCAGAGGTTCTATCAAAACATGGCCAAGACACAACACAACCCTAGCCTAAAATCTGCGCAGACCTAGACATGCGGATACACACCACCGCACCCAAGACCCACAATTTTTTTAGAAACAAAGTGAGTACCCTAAGGAGTCCACCAAAGGGTTGGCTAGTACTTAAGCTGACCACTTACTATCAAAATAAGTAACGAGGTCATGCCCCAACTTGGATATAATCCCACCAAGTCAGGAACACAGAGGCTATCAAGCAGTGAACATACACTCGTCAAAGACTATAATGGCCTATCTATGATGAAGGCCGAAATACTCACCTAGGACCTAGTCCCAGCTAGTCCCAGCTTGAATACTTTAGCCCACACCACACAAGACAAGTAGGATACCCAATTCAGCTGACAATCTAACAATATCTCCATTATCAATAATAATCCAAATTCCAGCTAACCGTTAATTTCATAATTCATGAGAACAAGCTAAAATGGCAAAGAGGCAACAAGATCAAGTATAAGGCAACCAATTCATCCAACAACCAACATGTGAAATGATAATTACAAATGTCAAGACATAACATAAAATTTCCAATAACAACCAATCTCACCTCAAAGACAAACCCTCGACCCGAGTCCCGCGACGGTCATCGGTCAAATCGAGGTCGATTGGTTTAAACCTAGTTTGACCAAACTCGCTCGGTCAATAATCTGCCCACTTAGAGTCTTGGCCTGCTTTGGCCCAAATTACAAATTTTATCGCAATATTATTCTCATGCTATTTCCAATTTCTATCATGTGAAAAACGAAAGTAACACATTATTATCACCTAAACACTTAACAAACAACGATGACACACATTAACTACTAATGTGACATTAATTCGTCGAGTAACTCGGAATAGTTACCTTACGCTAGCAAAGAGACAAGTAATAACTTGAGAAAGCTTCTAAAACCCAAAATTACTCTTCATCTTCAACCACATATGAGCCACCTAAAATAATTATGTGAAAGGACGATATTAACGAATTATCTTTATATAAAATATGAGACGGAAATTAATTTAATTATATTTTAAATAAACCAAAGTAGCGTCAAAACAATTTATAGACACGGCTCAAAAGTTATAATGACAACCTCAAACTCGGCCTAACCACCATCTACACATGGCCTCAAACTCGTGACTTAGCTAGGTCACCGCCAGGCCACGGCCAAAGCCATCGCTAAGCTACGCCCAAAGCCACGCCAGCCATCGACTCGCCTAAAAGCAAGCCACAAAGAGTCCGACACGACCACCACCCGACTACCCATAGCCACCCTTCACCCTACTTCATAACCTGACCCAAAAATCAGTCCAAAACAGAACCCAAAAGATGCCTAAGTTCGACCCCAACTCCAGTCCTCAAATGCAAAGTGAAAACCCACGATGACGCTTCTCGTCCCCGCCCAAAACAGAGTACCAATCGTCCCCTTAAGACTCCATTCTCGCGCCTAAAAACAGTCCTAGCTGAGCCAACTAAGTCAGCATTTAAAACGGTTTTAGAGCGGAAATCCACAAGTATAAAGCAACTCAAAAACAGACCCTAAAGACTACAAAAATCGCCCAACACGAGTCCAAATTAGTCCAAAACAATCCCTACATGTCAGGATACACCGTCTCAACTATAAAACACACCAATTATCACCCAAAACAATCCATACATGTCAGCATACACCGTCTTAAATATACCACTTACTAGCTAGCATCCCAAATGATCCCTAGAGGTCAGTATACACCGTCTCAACTATCTCCACATATCAGTATACACCGTCTCAACTATACAACCGACTAATTAACATCCATAAGGATCCCTATATATAATTATACACCGTCTTAATTATAAAACAGACTAACCAAAGATTCGAAATAAACATATTTTACAAGTAATATCGAGTAATCCATAATTGTTACCTTTTTCCGATTGAACTAATCATTTATGACTAACAAATCTTCTACAAGACCGTCTATTTTAGTACATACAACCGTCTTATAATAAATAAAGCTGAAAATATAAATTGGGTTTGTAAAAATACATGACGAAAATGAATTTTACTTACATCGGAATGACGAGAACGACGAGAGGAGCAATATGGAACGAAAATCATTGATAACGGATGACAAACGGAGTGGCAGGATCAATTTAAAATCTGATAAAAATTAAAACAGAACGAAAAGAAGAAAAAGGAATGGAGAAGAAGAATGTCATGAGAAATGAGGGAGCAAATGACTTGCTCGCTCTTTATTTATTATACGTACGTTTCTTCATCGTTAAGAAACTTCGATAGTTATTAAAACCGTTTCGAGTTAAATTTAACCGGTTTAAGTAAAAGTTTCAGTAATAAAACGGAATCAATAATAAATAAATTTAATGAGTGAAAATAAAATAAACTCAGCTAGTTAACGTAAATAACACAATATCAGCTTGAATCGGAATTATTAGCGATTTTTTACAAAACTAACGGATATTAATAAAAATTGCTAATTTAGTGAAATAGGCTCAAAATAGCTAATTGGACGGTTTTGTTCCCAAAATCCATCTCGGGTTCACTTAAAACAACTTTCATAAGGACTCGTAAAAAAAACGGAAATTATTAAATAAATAAACTCGAACTAACTTCAATAAACTCGAACTAACTTTAAATAAACTTATTAATGATTATTAAAATTAACGTATCGAATTATGATGAAATTAATTAATTAGCTAAGCATATATATATATAAATCGTTAAATGATGTAATTAAATTCAAAATAGCAATTAAAAGAATTTTATCCAACTTAATAAAATACGGGGTGTTACAATCATCCCATCTTTTAAAAAGTTTCGTCCTCGAAACTTGAAAGTATAAATGAAAGGTCATAAAAAATAAAACTGGAATTGGAATCGGTAACCAAAACATTTTAAAGGTTATTTATCGTAAGAATCAAAATTCTTTCAAAAGTTCAAATAAAATTTTCTCATTGTAACCAGATTCTCATCAAAGGAACGGAAGTGTTCTCGTTGCGCATTCAAGAACATCACATTCCAAATCAAAGATAAGGTCAAAAGGCAAATCATTTATATGAATCAAAAATCAAAATGCTTTCAAAAACATTTATAGAGAGTTTTCGAAAATATAAGTCTCCTCCATGGAACGAAATTGCCCTTGTCGTGCACACAAGAGCGCTAACTTTCCATGTCAAAGACAGATTTAAAATAAAAATCATTCGCCGATAAGCGCAGGGCAAGTTATTAGACGCCTTTAATAACGAGTCCTAACATCCCATCAACGTTAAAACCAAATGAAAATGGCAATCCATTCAAATTTTTCTTTTGCAAAAGCCAAAAGAAAATTAAGGGATTCATGGTTAAACTCAAAAAGGAGTCAAGTTCGTGAAAATATAACATTAAATTTTGACAAAGAATCATAAATAAATCAAAGTTAGTTAGAATTTGAACAAAATTTAAAAGCAACTCGGGTTTAACAATCAAAATTTAGGATAAAGGAGTCGATGCTCAAAGATCAAAATGGGAACTAAATTAAATTTTCATTTTCAAACCTTTAAAATAGGTAAAGTTTTGTAGGAGTAACATATTTTTTTTAAACAACGAATCGAAAATGATAGTTTGAATTGTTTAGAAATTGTACGAAAAGAAAAGTAATTTAGATAGCATAAAAACAAAGTATGTTAAGAGAGCTCAAACTTAACCAACAAGAGAGCTATAATGACTTTCATAGGGTAAAAATTGAAGTCAAAATTACAAGGATGTCAAAGATAGAGTTTCACAAGATACGAGTGTCAAACTTAAAGGAGGAGCAAGATGAAGCGAGGAAATGAGGTATGAACAGTAACGCTTATGGTCAAGGATAAAGGAAAATTAGACAACAAGGAAACGCCAGACACTCTTATCTCAAACAACAACATCACTCAAAACGGTTCCGAAAACTTCCTAACAACAAAACTCATAACCACATCACTCCCAAGGGTTTCCTCAATCGCTTATGTTACCTCATCCTAATCTATTCCCTGAAACAAGGTACACCACTATAAATGTGATCTCATCGCTCCAAATCCTCAAACATCCAGAAACAACTTTCACAAGCCTAAGGTCAAGGCTTCAAACAAACCTATATTCGTATCCAACTAGTGACAACTATGGGTTCCTTAAAAAAAAAGTAAACCTTCAATCAAGAATCCCAATACCAAGCTCTAAACTCCAAGAGAAGGTTCCTCAAATATTCCACAAGGTTCTCATTTCAAAACAAGGTAGTAACATACCAACCCCAAAATCTGAAAAATCAATAGGATCTCAAGTTTCTCTATCCTTTTACTTATCAAGGATTCCCAAAAGCGGAACTACACTCAGCTACACTCAGCTACAACATCATCCCATCATCTCAAGTACTCGACACAACCTCAATGTTTTAAAAACCAAAGAATGAATTGACAAAGACTTCTCAACAAAGTTCTCAAGAAACAACTAACACAAAATCACATTCCCAATCTATACGGGATTGTTAACATCTAAAAATGGGTTTTCTTCCAAATTCATATTCTAAACTTATCTCATGTTTACTCCTAAGGCGACGACGCTCAACCTACTAAGCTTTCAAATCCCAAACATAAACAACAAAGCCAAGTTCTATAACTTTAATCACATAGGCAACTCATTCCTAACACAAAGAATCCACCAATCGATTATACTTACTTTGTCAAGGAACTAGGTATAAGAATCACTAAGTATGTCTCATCACCTTACCTAAGTCTTTCCAATATCACAACTTCTCAAAACCGGGGTTATAGGTCAACCAGAAACAACTCCACAAGCCAAATTATCCAATCAAGGTTAACACCCCACAAAAGAAAGAGAACTATCTAAAAGGCGTTAAGGGAGGATTAGCAAGGGTGAAAGGACAAGTTGGAAGGATACAAATGTAACTTCCTAGGAAGAAGAATAGAGAGTTTAGAAGTAGGATAGGCACCAAGATATTAAGAATAAGGCGAGATACAAAAGAACGAGAAACATCTTCAAGGAAGTAGAAGCATTCTTCAAAGGTTGAACAAATCTTCAATCCTCAGCAATAGGCACTAAATCTTGATCTTCGTAAAATATAAGTGTCCTTTCAATGGAACGGAGATACTCTTGGCGATCACTCAAGAACATCAATATTCCAATTCAAAGACATAAAAATACATTTTTACACCAACAAATGATAAAACTAATTATCAGATGTCTCCAATAACAAGCTTTAACACTAATTGACGTTAAAACCAGTGAAAAACATTAAAATATTTTCAAAACCTTTAGTTCAATTTTTTTTTTTATAATAAGGGTAATAACTCCATTAGCTATAGATAAGCTCACGGTCATTGATCCAAGAACGCAACAATTATTAAATGACAATCAACAAACAGGTTAGTACCTAACAAAGAGCAAACACAAAGAGACTACAACATAAGGTCCTAAGTCTACCCATCTTACCCATCTCTCAAGTTTATAATTTTAAGGTCAAGTTATTTATATTGGCGTGCACAAACGTGCGTCGGGAGCAAATATTCTCTGATACCAACTGTGACACCCTCATTTATCGCGGAAAAGTAAACACGTAATTCTAGAATAAAACTGCATGGATATGTTTGTAATGGGTTCATTTGGGTAAAAACCTGTAATTTTTAAAACCTGAACCTGTTATAAAGATATCCAAATTGGAAGGTGTCAAACATACAAGGTCTAACTAGAAGTTTCATAACATAACCATCGCTAAAGTCGCGAATAGCAAATTATACAACCAAATGTAAAGAGGAAGACATATGTCCCTAAAATGTATGTGACATAGAAATATTTAAGGGTCACAATATGATAAAGTTAATCTAGGTTCCACGGTTACTTTGCTCGCTAGCTCGTCCTTGTACCCCATATATGCATCACCTACCTGTCATTCGCATTTTATACAAATACGAAAGCCATAGTCAGTGGGGAGTAACTCCGACTTCTCCCAGCCACGAAATGTCATAATTAATATAACATGTAAACATAAGAATATGAATACGAATCACACAATGCCTTAGCATATAGATGCTAGACAATCGTGCTTATCATGTGAACAACAATATAACAACACATAGTCCTAGCATGTGAATACTAGACCGACTCATACTACACTATCATGTGAATCACATAACATCCAGGAATCCAAACTCTATCAACCATAGCCGGCTTGCATCTCGCCTTCTATGATTCATAGAATCATCAAACAAGAAAGGGCAATATATCAAAGACAGGCATAAGTTCTTAGTCCCGTCAATAGTCACTCTGTAACTCGAGTCTATACCACGAGGTAGGGAAGGTAATCGAACCGGTATCTTGGCTCAGAGGTTCTATCAAAACATGGCCAAGACACAACACAACCCTAGCCTAAAATCTGCGCAGACCTAGACATGCGGATACACACCACCGCACCCAAGACCCACAATTTTTTTAAAAACAAAGTGAGTACCCTAAGGAGTCCACCAAAGGGTTGGCTAGTACTTAAGCTGACCACTTACTATCAAAATAAGTAACGAGGTCATGCCCCAACTTGGATATAATCCCACCAAGTCAAGGAACACAGAGGCTATCAAGCAGTGAACATACACTCGTCAAAGACTATAATGGCCTATCTATGATGAAGGCCGAAATACTCACCTAGGACCTAGTCCCAGCTAGTCCCAGCTTGAATACTTTAGCCCACATCACACAAGACAAGTAGGATACCCAATTTAGCTGACAATCCAACAATATCTCCATTATCAATAATAATCCAAATTCCAGCTAACCGTTAATTTCATAATTCATGAGAACAAGCTAAAATGGCAAAGAGGCAACAAGACTAAAGTATAAGGCAGCCAATTCATCCAACAACCAACATGTGAAATGATAATTACAAATATCAAGACATAACATAAAATTTCCAATAACAACCAATCTCACCTCAAAGACAAACCCTCGACCCGAGTCCCGCGACGGGGTCATCGGTCAAATCGAGGCTGACTGGTTTAAACCTAGTTTGACCAAACTCGCTCGGTCAATCTGGCCCAGCTTAGAGTCTTGGCCTGCTTTGGCCCAAATTACAAATTTTATCGCAATATTATTCTCATGCTATTTCCAATTTCTATCATGTGAAAAACGAAAGTAACACATTATCAATCACCTAAACACTTAACAAACAACAGGCACACATTAACTACTAATGTGACATTAATTCGTCGAGTAGCTCGGAATAGTTACCTTACGCTAGCAAAGAGACAAGTAATAACTTGAGAAAGCTTCTAAAACCCAAAATTACTCTTCATCTTCAACCACATATGAGCCACCTAAAATAATTATGTGAAAGGACGATATTAACGAATTATCTTTATATAAAATATGAGACGGAAATTAATTTAATTATATTTTAAATAAACCAAAGTAGCGTCAAAACAATTTATAGACACGGCTCAAAAGTTATAATGACAACCTCAAACTCGGCCTAACCACCATCTACACATGGCATCAAACTCGTGACTTAGTGTGGACAGCGGGCCGCCCACGGGGGCGCTTGGGACGAAGGGGGCTCGAAAACAAGCGTTTGCATTTTGTAAGGAGTCGCCACCAATTTTTATGGGAAATTGGAACCGTTCGAGTACCTCGTGTCATGTCAAGACACAAAGTAGTGACATGAACACTAAGCAATCGTTACCCTTAGCATTCTATGTCTAGAATGACTCTCGTGGATGCCAATGAACACGGGTGCTCACGGAGATCTGGAGTAAGGGGTGAGGGTACGTATTAGGAAGCTCTTTTGATCGAACACCTAATCCCGCCCGCCTCGATAGCGGCCTCTACTAATGATTAGGGAGTTTATTCGTACTTGATATATCGTCGGCTATATGCATGCAATGCAACATCCATTAGATTAATCCTAGCATGTGAAGATTTAATACTAAGTCGGTTGACATGTAATTTAGCATACAATTGATGTCGAAGTCGGGATTTAATATTGATTTACATGTGAGAACATACAAACAATACAAGGATGAAAATTACAATAATGAAAACTACAATAATTACATTGGAATAGGTGATTTATATCGGAAATACCGCTAAAACGGATAATTTGAGAAAAAGGAATAAAAGAATAAAAGAAATAAATTAATAAATTAACAAACATGAATTAGTGATATTACGGATATTAATGGATTAATTACGTAAACTAATTAAACTAGGTCAAGGCGAAAAGGAGTTCAGGGACAGAATTTCACCTGAACAAAGTAGCGTGAATCGCGCCCTTGAAAGAGGCGCAAAGATTTGCGCGCGTCTGTTCAAGGGTCGTTCTCGGGCCGTAGTTTAATCGCAAATCGTTAATGTTAATTGTTAAATTTAAGGATCGATTAGATTATAGACTCGGATGAAAGTGATTTAACAGATTATTTACATATGATTGAGGTCATAAAAGCAATAAAACATGAATGAGACGGAAACAAGACGGATTAATTATGTGAAGGGACGATGTTAATGAACGATTAATTAGTGACATCGGTGAATGAAACTAAACATGACGAAATATCAATGAATATGGATGCAAATATATCAACGACGAATCTCAGAAACTCAATATGAACAAATTGAATCTCTAAAACCCAGATTTGAATATTAATGACGAAAACCCGTAAATATTGATTATCTAAGATTTAAGTCGGAACAATGATGAATTAAACATGTTAATGATGAATGAACAATTATATACATGTGAATTGATATGTTATTATGATGAACGAATTAATGAACAAAAGGAAACAAATAAAACAAACACAAACACGAATTACAGAGGACGGAGGAAGAAGAAAAGAAGCGAGAATCGCGGCCCTCACGAAGAGGCGCGGCAGTGTGCCGCGCTCCTTCGAAGAGGCGCGCGGCGATTCTTTGCGTCTTTTCTCGACGTCTGTCTACTGGAAATCCGCAAAAAAGGTTTTAAAGACGGTTTTAGAAATCGGTTTTAATGGTGTTTCCGATACAAATCTTACAATCGTTATGCAATAATTAAAATACAATAAATAAAAGGAGAGATTACACCCTCAGACTTACATGTTGACGGAACGAGATGAACTAAGAAGATCGATTAGTGAATGCTCGACGCGAATGCAAGGAAAGAGTGCCCTCGTAAGAGGAAAACGATTAAGCAAATTGATTAATTAAGTTGATTATGTGTAGTGGTCAAATTGGTCGGTCATGCAACGGAGAGGCTGGTACCCGGAAGGATCCGAGCTTACGTGGTCGAATGTTCAAGCACGTAGGCGCCAATTAGTAAGAACAAAGTCTAGAATGCAAAGGGAGAAGAGAAGGGCGGACACTCGCGTGAGAAATATGAGGAACGAAAGCTCCTATTTATACTAATCACGTGAAGGTTTAGGGTTTCGGAGACTCTTTGGAAGTGAATCTCGGAAAGATATAAAAAAGATACGTAAATCATGCAAAGAAGGACTGGGAAGAGGCGCAGCAGCCTCATGCGTCTCTTGGAAGAGGCGCAAAGACTGCTTGCGTCTGTTCCCGGGAGGTTTCCTCCTGTTTAAGAAAGATTTCCGTGTTTAAATTATGGTAGGACGGATTTAATTCGATTATCTTTTGAATATTACGGGATATTGTTTGCCAAAAGATAAAATTTGAGAAATATGGAATAGAAATATCCTAACATTCCAACATTCTCGACTCGGATTTAACAATATCGAAAAATGGAGACGGTTTTTGACCCGGACTCAATGTACTCTAATTATCGCCAAAACGACGTATCGGGACGTAGATGACAACTAAGAGGTTGACATTAATATTTGAGCAATCACTTGACGATAATCTTACGAATCACAACAAATCGTTCCGCGAATCAAACATGCGGCCCAATCATCACCGGGTGGTTTGCGAGAGGTGCAGAAACGAGGTGTCTACAGAGCCCCCACTTTGACCGAGGCTTGGACAAGGCGAAAGTCAAAGTATAGCCATCAGTCAATCAAGATTACAACCTGACGACTATAGCGACGCGAGGCGCTCAAGGGGTCCGAGCCAAGGACCCGTCGTCGGGAACATTTTAGAGTCCGTCGACTTCCGGGAGGGGTCGTTTAAAGTCCATTAGACTACGTAAGGAGGCTCGCCAGCCATAAGAAGAGACCATACCTGAGACTTCTTCTCGAGATGCTTCCGGAGGTGCATAGGAGCTAAGGTTAAGCGTAGGAGCTAAGGTTAAGACCTAAAAGTTATATAAGATCGGTGTTAGGGTGTGGGACCCTAAAGGAAAGCATTGACGGGAAGGAGGCCAAATAATACGGTCAACTTAAAGGTTTGGGCATAGGAACTTCGGAGAACGACACTGGTCGAACCCCGCGGGAAGCAAGAAATATTGAAAACAAAGCAGGACTTCGGTAGAAACTGCTGGGGGAATCCGCTTGCGTCGGTCTCAAACGAACTCTGGCAAAACTTGGGGTTGAATCTGCTTGCGTCGGTCTCAAGCGAACTCTTGTTGGGGAGTATATTGACGACTAGGAACATCTTGATCGTCGTGGGAGAAGTCTTGAGTGAGCAGTCCTGCAAAATACTACTGCACTGGGCAAAATAAATTGAGCAATACTCAAAATATCGCTTTGCGCGGGATAAAATGAATTTGGACAATACTTTGCAAAATACTTGTCGCTACCGATAAAATGCGGACCGAAACGAAAGAAAATCGTCGAAACGGACCAATAGCGTTGAAGAAGAGGCGCACCAAAGATGGGCCCACAAATAACGAACTCATAACGAATTTTTAAAAATCCATATGGAGGGAAGCAAAGGAAGAGGCGCAGCAAAGAGTGCGTCTCTTGGAAGAGGCGCAGCCGCTGCTTCGTCTTTTCCCCAATTTGGCAATTTCCGCGTAAAAACGCGAAATCAGAAGGGTTTTAATTCATTATTTCGAAACACAATTCACTTCATTCTCTCTCAAATCTTCACCAATTTCGTCGAGGTTGGATTCAAAAGCTTGCTTAAAATATGACTAATCGAGGTATGTGTTTTAATCTTGCATTAATCATTCGTATTTGTCGAATTTCGAGTCGCAATAACTAGGGTTTTCGACCCTTTTGATCGAAAATTTGGGGCTTTTTCCCCAAATGGATTTGTCATGCCAAATTGATACTAGAAATGAGTAGTAGGCAATGTTAGGAACATAACCATGTATTTACTTCGAATTTTCATCAAGTTTTGAGCCCTTGAGTGAATTTTGAGACGGTTTTTACTGACTAGATCGTAAATTGCTTCGAAAATGGCCTTAGGATTGCCCATTTGTGATGAAATTTGATATTTGGGACCCTTGGATGATGGGTAAACTTCCCGTCATTTCGGAAGTTTGGTTTGTGACAGCTTTTTGCAGACACCTTTTAGGGCATAATCGCCGTTATAGCGAAATGCTGCCGAATTTTCGACTCGAATTCGGAACCGGGCTTTGACTTGGACTTGACTTGACCCTATTTATCACATGAGTGATCGAGTTGGCGGGAATATGGCCAAGGATGGCCAGCAAGGATAGTTTCTAGGCCTTGAAGGCTCGAAATAACTACTTAACAAAGGCTTGTCATCACGTGATGCGGCCTGGATTTGCTTTAATGTTGCAGGTGACGATGCTTCCACTTCCGGGAGGACTCCCATGTAGGTAGACGCCAATGCGGTTGAGGAGGCTTTGAGCGGGGCTTTCACCGACGCGGTGATGGTCTGCTGCAGACGAGGTTCCCGAGGAGGAGGTCACGATGAGGAAGAGATTCCGAGACGGGCCCACCCCTCGGACGAGGGGGTCGTCACCGAGAGGAGCTCTGCGTGGCCGAGACCTGGGAGAGTAGGCACCTTGTGTGGGCTGCAGAGGGTCACTTGTCCTACAGGACGGTGAAGAGCTTGGTAAATAAGAATTCCCTAACTCATTACCTATCCTTTTCCATTTTTGTTCAAATCTCTCTTTTTTTTTAAATTTATTCAAAACTAAAGATAGCTTTGTTTCAAATCACAATAGGAGGCCGGGAACATCCGGTCGTTCTCGGGGTACACGACGGCGATGGAGCACTACGAGCGGCTGTCGGCGGAGGAGAGGGCCATGATTGAGCGCGGAGCGTTCGGTCCTCTGGTTCAGGTCTGGAGGGATATCGTGAAGAGGAAGTTGCGGGCCAACCTTAGCCTGGTCCGTGCTTTCTTGGACCGATTTTGGTATACGACTTCCACGTTTCACCTGCCTTTTGGTGAGGTGGGAGTCACCTTGAGGACTACGGCATGATTTCTGTCCGCCGTGTGTGGGACCGAGGAGATGGTGTGGCCGGAGACCGGCATGAGGGCGGACTCGGCCGAGGCGAGGAGGTTGATCGGCTGGAACCCGTCGCCGAAGGTCGTTGCGTGTGCGGGTTTGGTACCCGCACCTATGTTCGAGATTACTTTGCGGGGAAGACCCCGGCGTCGGTGGTGATCGATGGGAGGGAGACGGTTCCTCCTCCTTGCACAGCTGAGCAGAGGGCTCGTTTGTGGCTCTGGTGGTTCTTGTCTTCGATTTACCTCGGAGACAAGGGTGAGAGGCTGTCGACGAAGCTTCTTCCCTTTCTTTCTGACCTGAGCTCCCTAGGGCGTTGGGACTGGGTCACTGCTGGTTTTGCGGTCCTCATCCGCTTCATGAGGGCCATGGTTCGTCCGGAGTTGATGGAGAAGGGGACTTCTCCTGGCGCCGTCCACTATTGTTGGAGGTATGAACCTTTCTTTTAATAGCAATTTCTTTTATCAAAGATCGAAAGATCGTCATTGACTATTCTGTTTCATAGGCGTGGGTGTACTCCTACTTTCCGAGTCTCGCGCCCAAGAGGACGGAGCCGTTGGAGAGGGCCTATCCCGTGGTGAGGGATTGGGTCATGTGCCGGACGAAGAGCAAGCGTTCTTCTCACAACGTCTACCGGCGGGACGTGAACGCCCTTCACCTAAGCAAAAGCGAGTATCCCGTTTGTATTCACATTTTTGTCCTTTGCTTTAATTTGATCATAGGAATGACCTTTGCCTTCATACTCGTCGCAGCTGGGTGCCCGCACCTTGGGCGGAGTACGCCGGAGCGCCTCCTTTTGTTGCTTTGAGGTCCTTCGTCCTAGGAGCTCGAGTCGGTACTTGTTGTGGACGTCGATGGGTCCCGTATGGTATCCGGGCGAGCGGTTAGCTCGTCGGTGCTTTCGGGCGCGTTGACGGTTCCCGTTGATCCTCCTAGGACGATGTTCGGGGAGCCTTCCGAGGCCGAGAGGGAGGCGGACTTGGCCGTGCCTTCTGGTGACGACCTTCTTCGCCTCGGCGAGGACTACTCGGCGTTCCTTTACGGGAGGTTGGCGTACTGGCCAGTAGTGGTGAGCATCCTTTATTTTCTTTGTTTGACTTCGAGAGTTACGACGAAAGATCGTCGATTAATGAGAGTCGCTTGTCTTTGCAGGAGGTTGAGGCGGCGGGCATCGAGCCCCCAGTGTACCCCGAGACCCTTGAGTACACTGACGCGACTGGGAGGACGACGATCTCCGAGTTGCGTGACTTTGACGTAGCCGTGACGGAGGCTTGGCCTAGATGACCGGCGAAGATCGATTCGGAGGGTGAGCCTCTAGCTTATCTATCTTTCGTGTAAGAACACATTTGTTCAATTTGCTGAGAATTTCTTTTGCAATGCAGGTCGCGCCATCTCGGTTCGTGGCACTATGGAGGGTGGCCAACCGGTTGCGAGCTACCGCCATCGAGGCACTCGTCGGTGGTCGAGGTCGCTGTATGAACCTCATTTGATCTTTTTGATTTTGATTTATTTTGATTTCCAGTTTTGTTTTGAATTGATTGACATGAGCCAACTTGTTTGTTGTTTACAGGCTGGCCGTGAGTCGGAGCGAGAGTTGACCCAGGCTCGAGAGGAGACGGCTCGCTTGTTGAGGGAGCTCGAGTTTCGGGACGCCGAGATTGCCGCTCTTACGGCGAGGGTTGCTGAGTTGGAGGGTGCCCAGCAGAGTCCGCGTAGCTTTGTAGATTTGTACATTTGATTTTGAAATATTTTGGACTCGTTTTGGGGCGCGAGCCCCCCGTTACTGGACTTTTGTACCTTGTTTGTTCGGCGCAAGCCCCGCTTGCTTTGTACATTTGCTTTTTGTTGCATATATGACGGCCGAGTGCCTTTGCCGTTGGGTTGTGTTGCTTGTATCTCGCAGTTAGTTCTTGAACAAGTTTGGTAGACAACGGTTTACGCCGTCACGCTGCGGAATTTACGAAAAAAATCACGCAACACATACATTTTATATACACATAAGGCCTTTAATTAGTGCAAAATGAGACTCAAAAGGACAAAAATGCAAAAATTTGTTTTAAAATGACCGGACGGTAGGGAGGGCTACCCCTAAAAAAAGAGAAAGAGAAATCTATAAGTTAGAAATATTGAAATTTTATTAAAATGAATTATGTCAAAAAGAAATGATTTAAAGTGTCTTTGTCATGGCGGAAGTGTCGATATCGCCTCGAAATGCGTGCCAGAATTTAGGAAACTCAAGCATGGTAAATTTCTCGGATTTACCAAAATAAAATACCATAGGAATAGGAAATTATTCGTCATAGAATTAGGAAAGATCCGAACACGGAAATCATAGAAGTGAGTCTGGGAAGAGGCGCAGCATTTAGCATGCGCGTCCCTTTGAAGAGGCGCAAAGAGTGCCGCGCCTGTTCCCAAGCAGTCGATTCCGACGGATTTTGGAAACAAAGAATTGGTATAAATAGAAGCGTCGACGAAGCTTTGAATCATATAATTCTTCCGTCTTCTCTCCGTTAATCTCATAAGAACTCCCAATAAATTTTCAAGAGAAAATCATCATTATGAATACCTTAGAGATTCGTTTGAAGGAATGGACTAATGAGTTTTCGAACATTGAGAAGCATGATATGGGTGCTTATAATCTTGGGTCTTTGTTGAGTTTGAAACTCATTAAGGTAGTAAAACCGTTCTTGGATGCTTGCCTTGATTATTGGGACCCAAATTATCATGTTTTTGCGTTCCCAGGAGGTGATATTTGTCCTTTTCCTGAGGAAATTGTCGCTATTGGCGGGTGGGACCCCGAACATTTACCCGCCATCCCTTCCACCGCTCAAGGGTATAAGAGCAAGTTTAGAGATTTACTTGACCGACCGGACTCGAGGTAGATCGTCTTGTTACTTCGAAAGGCGTGCGGATGTTGGATTTCATAGATCGATTCATCAACAGGGCCGACCCTACTGTCTCTTATGTCGCTAGAAGGAGAGCATTTGGCTTCTGTTTGCTTCACGTTTACGTCTTTCGGGGACATGTTGATGAAGATTTGAGAGGTGATCCCCGCCTATTGGGTCTCGTTGAGCAAATGGAGTCGCGCAGAGCCCACTTGCCTGTGTTTAGGGGAGATTATCTTGGGTTTGTATAATAGGAAATCCAACCGCGATCTTCCATATTTGGGGAGTCCCGTCATCCTACAGGTAAAAGACACCCTCCTTTCTTTCTTTCTTTTTGTTTTTGTTTTTGTTTTTTTTTTTTTTTTTTTTTTTTTTTTTTTTTTTTTTTTTTTTTTTTTTTTTTTTTTTTTTTTTTTTTTTTTTTTTTTTTTGTGGATGTCTAATACCTGTTTTGGTAGGTTTGGCTTATGGAACGGCTCCGATTGCTCGAGCCCCCTGTTCATGCGCTTTCCTATCATGCCCGTATGATTTCGATGAGGACGAGGTTGTACATGGTGGATTTCACTCGGGTCCGTGACTATTGGAAAAACAAGTCAAGGTCGATGATGGCCCTTTGATCGGTGGATTGTACCGTGGTGGCATCTCAAGTCTCACACGGAGTGTCTTCTTTGGATCCTACTAGGTCCGTGCGCATCCCTGGATTGGAGTTTATGGTATGCATCTTTCCTGAGAGATTGATGAGGCAAGTCGGGTTGAAGCAGATGATCCCTAGGCTTGACACCGTCCCGCAGACTGCCATGGCATTGACTACCGAGAGCCGAAGGGAGTGGGCTATGAAATGGGCCCAAAGAAACATGTGGTTCTTGAGCTTCTCCTCCAATGCCTTGTGGGTGTCGGACTCTTATCTGAGGTGGAGGAAGGCGGCAACTTTGGAAGAGCGCGAAAGACTGAGGAAGCGCGAGCCCGTTGACTACAAAGTGCGCGAAGGAGAGAAAGAGAAAGAGAAGCATCTGACTGAAGGAGAAGAAGAAGCCGGCCTTCAAGTCATTCATCCTTCAAGAAATCAAGACTACTCCCGTCGCAGAGATGGTGGTTGGCAAGAACGGAAGAGTCAGGCCTCGAGAAAGACCGTTGATGATTAGGTCTGAGGTGGTGCAAGAGCGCCCGGCCCGAGGTCGTGACAAGAAATATGACAAGAACGACAAAGGCAAGGGAAAGACGGAGGAATAGCCCAAGTCTCATTATTATTATTTGATTATTATTATTATTGTTGTAATAAGAAAGGAGGGATTTTTAGAATCCTAGCCTAGTCTATTTTTATTATTTGCCGTATTATTTATTATTAGAAATTGAATGAAATAAAAAAGTTAAATGGTTATGAAACCGTTGTGATTTTCTATTAATTATTCTTGTCGAATTTCAAATGCAATGCAAATGTCCTTCTATTTACACTTTAAATAAAATGTTGGGTTGAATCCCGTGAAGGATTGCCTACGTATTCACTTAAAAAAATGAAATCAAACCCTTGCGCGTAGTTCGAGTAAATGTAAAAGAATAATTGTTCGAAGCAAGAGCTTGTAATGAACATAGAAAATAAGCATGAGCCTTTGCTTACTCGGGAGGTGCGAATTTAGCTTGTTTGATGATATGAGGATGACAAGTTTGCCAAGATGCAAGAACATAGTGACATTCAAATGGGCCAGGGGCCGTTTATTTAGTGCCACAAGAGCGACACGTAGGTTTACGCGAGGCGCGTTTTTGTTCCTGTTCTAGGCATAGTATCGTTTCAATTGGTCGAGATTTGTGGGGTTTGAAAACTCATTCCCATCTAGGTCTGTGATTCTAACCGCACCCCCTGGGAGTATGGATTTGACTAGATATGGTCCGGCCCAATTAGGTTTGAATTTTCCCCTCGGGTCGACGGGTAAAAGAGCTCTAACTGATTTGAGAACTAAATCTCCTTCTTTGATGTTTCTTGGCCTAACTCTTTTGTTGAAAGCTCGTTTGATACGTGCTTGATATGTTTGGACATTATGTAAGGCACGTAGCCTACGTTCATCCAGGAGGATGAGTTCTTCGTATCTATCTTTCTTCCAATCGGCTTCCGGGATTTGGCTTTCGAGTAGAATACGCAAGGATGGTATTTCTAGCTCAACTGGTTGTACGGCTTCCATGCCGTAGGTCAAATAGAAAGGAGTAGCCCCAGTGGGCGTCCTGATTGATGTACGATACCCCCATAAAGCAAAGGGTATCTTGCTTGGCCAATCTCTATAATTGTCAGTCATTTTCTTGAGAATGGTGACGACATTCTTGTTAGCCGCCTCTACCGCGCCATTAGTCTGTGGTCTATAGGGCGAGGAGTGGTGATGCTTGATTTTGTATTTGGCTAGTAACTGTTCGGTTTCGGCTTGGAAGTGGGACCCATTATCGCTAATGATCTCATGTGGGCAACCATATCGACAGATGATGTTGTTTTGTATGAACTTGGCTACATTTTTAGCCGTGAGAGCGGTGTAGGAAGCCGCTTCTACCCATTTGGTGAAGTAGTCAATTGCTACTAGGATGAAACAAAGACCTCCTGTTCCTACCGGGGTTATTTTCCAATTATGTCAATTCCCCATGCGGAGAATGGCCAAGGAGATGTCATCGTGTAGAGCAACGAAGGAGGGACGTGTTGTACGTTCCCGAAGATTTGACAGTTGTGGCAATGCCTCACATATTTGATGCAATCGGATTCCATTGTGGTCCAATAGTACCCTAGACGTGTGATTTTCTTTGCCATCATAGGTCCACTCATATGAGGACCGCATTCTCCATCGTGGACTTCTTCCATCACCTTTCGTGCCTGTGAATGATCAAGGCAACGTAGGACTACACCAAGAGGTGTTCTTTTGTATAATTCTCCTTGCATGAGGACGTATTGTGAAGCTAGTAGGCGTATAGCTCGTTGTCCCCTTTTGTCCATATCTGGTGGATAGGTACCATTAAGCTTGAAATTCAGGATTGCTTGGAACCAGGGTTCCCGTGCGATTTCTTCTTCATTGGTAATTTGATGGACATACGCGCTCCGACCGTCGTTCGATACACAAAGGCATTTCCATCATGTAATCTGGCATGTTTATCAAAGATGCAAGTTTCGCAAGAGCGTCCGCGAATTGATTTTCCTCTCGAGGTAGGTGTAAGTAGGTTACGTGGTCAAAGAATTGAGCCACTTGGTCAATCCTAGCTTGATAGGGTGCCAGACTTTCACTTCGGATTTTCCAGGATCCTGTAACTTGGTTGATGATCAGTGACGAATCTCCATGCACTCGGAGGTTTTTGATGCCTAAGCTTATCGCCGCTTGTAGTCCGATTAGACAAGCCTCATACTGCAGCGTTGTTTGTCACTTCAAGTCGAGTTTGACAAAGAATCGGTGTATGCTCCCCTTCAGAGAAATGAGCAACACTCCTATCCCAAATCCTCTTAGGTTTGATGCTCCATCAAAGTATAGATCCCAAGAGTCTACATCTGTTTGAAGTATATCCTCGTCGGGAAATGACCAAGTATCTACGGTTTGCGTGTCGTTGATGGGATTTTCTGCGAAGAATTTGGCGACGGCGCGACCCTTTATTACTTTTAGTGGCACGTATTTGAGGTCAAATTCTGAGAGCATCATGGTCCATCTTGCTAGGCGTCCGTTGAGAACGGGTTTCTCGAAGAGGTATTTGACTGGATCCATTTTGGAGAATATCTTGACAGAGTAGCTAAGCATGTAGTGACGTAGCTTCTTTGTTGCCCACACAAGAGCGAGGCATGTCTTTTCGAGTTGTGAGTATTTGCACTCGTATTCCAAAAACTTTTTACTTAGATAGTAAATAGCTCTTTCTTCACTTCCTACGGTTTGAGCTAGCATAGCACCCATGGCGCTTTCAAAGGATGAGTGAGATACAAACCAAGAGGTTGATCTTGTTGTGGTGGCATGAGCACTGGTGGTTTAGCTAATATCTTCTTGATTCGGTCGAACGCCTTTTGACAATCGTCATCCCATATGGTGTGGTCTGTTTTCTTGAGTTTCTTGAAGATAGGCTCGCAAATCATTGTAAGTTTCGATATGAATCGACTTATGTATTGAACTTTTCCCAGAATCCTCCGACTTCCTTTTCGTTTGAGGTTGTGGCATTTCTATCAGAGCTTTGATTTTGGAAGGATCTATTTCTATACCGCGTTGGCTAACGACGTATCCCAGAGTTTTCCTGGATGTTACCCCAAATGTGCATTTCTGAGGATTGAGTCTCATGTTGTACTTCCGTAGCCTTGCGAAGAACTTGTGAAGGTTCGCAATATGTCCCTCTCTCTCTTTGGATTTGACGATCATGTCATCTACATATACCTCGACCTCTTTGTGCATCATGTCATGTAGGAGTGTAGTTGCGGTGCGTTGGTATGTAGCTCCAGCGTTGATCAATCCGAACGGCATTCTCAGATATAGCAATAGGTTCCCCATTGGGTGACGAACGCGGTCTTGTGCATGTCTTCCATGGCCATCTTGATTTGGTTATAACCCGCATATCCATCCATGAAGGATAGCAATGCGTGGTCGCAGATTGTCCACCAATATGTCGATGTGGGGTAGAGGAAAGTCATCTTTCGGACTTGCTTTGTTTAAATCTCTAAAGTCAACACAAACTCGGATTCTCCCATCCTTTTTGGGTACGGGTACTATGTTAGCTACCCAAATCATACTCGGAAACTTTGATGAACCCGGCTTTGAATTGCTTGTCAACTTCTTCCTTAATCTTTAGAGCCCACTCTGTTCTCATTCGTCGAAGCTTTTGTTTCACAGGTTTGAAACCTGGCTTAATCGGAATCCTATGTTCGGCAATATCCCTGTCGATCCCTGGCATGTCTTTGTAGGACCAAGCGAAAACATCTTTGAATTCGTTTAGGAGGTCTATGAAGTCGGCCCGTTCGGTAGAGCTCAAGGTAGTCCCTATCCTAAGTTCTTTGGGTTCTAGTTCAGTTCCTACATTGATGGGTTCGGTGTCCTCACCATTCGGTCCCCCTTCCCTTTCCCGTAGTATTTCTTTGGCTACGTAGGAGGTATTTCGGTCAAGTCCGGGTTTTGGTCATCCTCGCATCATCATAAACAGACTGCACTCAAGATAACGCAAAGAGTAAGCAGAACCTGATTTATTCATATTAAGATTTGAGTAAAGTTGAAACAAAGAAGCCAACTGATCCATGGTCAGTGGCGGCAAAGGGACAGTAATTGGGGCATTTCCCGAATTACTGTGACTACTCGATGCTAGGCTAGGAGAAACGAGGGGAGTGGGGATGACGACAGGAGTAGACTCTCTAATGACTTCTCTAGACTCTGACTCTGATTCCGACTCCGACTCTGATTCGAACTCGTCGTCTTCTGGTTCTTCTTTGAACATCTCTCCTTCTCCAGTGGTGAGCTTGAAGAGTCTTCCTTGATTGTTGGTCCATTTGATTGATTTCCTCCACCCTTTCTGCTGCTTTGTGTCGATTTCCGTGATCAAGGCGGTGGGGTTGAAGCGATTGTCTTGAAGTATTGTAGTAATGATCTCATCCTGCGCGGCCCTAACAAATCGGTTCTCTCCAAATAGGAGGCTAACAGCTTGTTCGTCTAAGCAAGGTGCTTGACGGGTTTTGACGGTAGGAACCGTTTCTGGAGGGATAAAGTAGCAATCGTGAAAGATCCCGATTCCGGCTAACTTCCTCTCGAGGTAATGCCAAGGTTCGGGAAATCCATGAAAGAGTTCCGAACTTCCTTCTTGAACGAAGTACCCATTCAAGGTAGGGAGATATGGCTTCATTTGGACTCCTACATACTTGCGATTTTGGACTTGGGCGAGCATTTCGAGAACTTCTTCAGCTGTGGGTTTGTACCCTAGTCCAAGTGGTATTCTTGATGAGTTGCCTTTCTTGTATGGCGCGAGAGTGTTCTTCCGAATTGGGTTCAAAGGCATTCCAGGGAAGTATCCCTGATTTTTGAGTATGTGGTTGACCACCAAGTTAGAGTAGGGATTGTAGTATAAGGGTGCCAACTCGCTTTCTATGACGCTTACACTTTGGAAGCCCCCAAGTTCGTATATGGGATCCGCAAGGACTTGATTATTCGATTGTTTCTCGATTATGGCCTTGATGGGTGACGAAGTGATTGTCACAACTTTGCCATTTAGTGGGATCTTGATCTTTTGATGAAGGGTGGATGTTACCGCTTTGGAAGCATGAATCCAAGGCCTTCCCAGAAGTATGTTGAATGAAGCTTCGATGTCCACTATTTGGAAGTTGACCTTTCGCTCGATTGGTCCCGTTGCTATGGTTAGGTTAGCAAGTCCTACCACTTTTCGTCGTGTACCGTCATATGCACGTACACCTTGATTTGTAGGAGTCCAGTCCGACTCCTTCATGCCTAGTTTGTACGCCGTTTTGAGGGGTATGACGTTGACCGCGGAGCCATCATCTACCAAGGTCATTGGCACATTCTTCTTTAGACAAATGACGGTGATGTATAGGGCAAGGTTGTGACCAACGCCAAAAGGTGGCAAGTCTTCGTCTGAGAAAGTAATAGGATTACTTAGCTTGGGTGATTCTTGGAAGACCAAGTTGACTACATCTTCGGGAGTAGAGTTATGTGCCACATTCAATTTGGCCAAAGCTTGCAGTAAAGCTTGGCGGTGTGGAAATGAGCTTGCCACTAGTTGCCAGACCGAAAGATCAGCCTTGGTTCTTTGTAATTGCTTGAGCAAATGATCAGTGGGATCGTCTTCGTTGTCATTTGGTGTGATGACATTGGTCGGACCGTTTTGAGTGGTGCTTTGGTATGGACGACCCGAGCGAGTTAGGTGATCCACATCTTGGTCTTCACCATTTTGGACTATTTCCTTGACTAAGGAGTTTTCAATGAGATATTCATCTTCATCGTCATCGGCCCAAACCCCGTTGATTGCAGATAGTTCTCTCATTCTTATGATGTCACTTTCTAGTTGTATGATTTGATCGACTAGCTTATCGACCACGGTGACTACTTTTTGCATAGTGGCATTTTGAGAGAAGATCAATGGTACGCGCTTTTTAGGTGTTGCATTGGGATTGCGCAAGATCATTACCATGTTTTCTAGTTCCCACACTTGTCTATCTACATTCCTTGCCCATGCGATGAAGTCGGAAATGGTAGGGGAGATGGTAGAGTAGAACCCCTCCTTCTCGATCGTATGAATTTCATTTTCGGTGGGAGAAATGAGGTGTGAGCAATCTAAGGTAGATTCATCACTTGTAATCACTAGAACTCCAAGAGGATTCTGAGTGTTGTTGGGCTTACCTCCTGGTGGAATCGGAAGCCGACCATCTTCAATCATATCTTGAAGCACATGTTTCAATTTGTAGCATTTTTCCGTGTCGTGCCCTTTGCCCCTATGGTATTCACAGAGGGGAATTTTCATCCCAAAACTTGGACTTCCTTTCGGGTTCGGGAGTAGGTCCAATGGGTTGGAGTTTGCCTTGCTTCATTAGCCTTTTTAGAGCATTGGAGTACGTGTCCCCAAGGTTTGTGAACTTCCTTGGTGGGCTAGTTTTCTTGGATGGCTCGAGAAGGTTAACTTCGTCGGTCTTGCTAGTAGAGCCGTATGAACGACTTGTGGACCCTTGATATCCTCGACCTACCGTTTTGGACAAGAGTCCTTTGCGGATGTCATCTTCAATTCGTGTCCCTAACACGGTTAAATCTTTGAAAGTCTTGATGTTTTGATATCTCAAATGGTTGGCATATATGGGCTTGAGATTGTCCACGAACTTCTCCACAAGAGTGGCCTCATCTGGGCGTTCTACTAGTTGGGTACTAGTCTTCCTCCACCTACTTAGAAAGTCGGTGAATCCTTCTTTGTCATTCTGGGTAAGAACCTCTAGAGTACGCATATTGACTTGGATTTCGGCATTATCCGCATATTGTTTCGAGAATTCGATCGCGGCGTCCTCCCAAGTAGCGACCTTCTTGTGATCTAGAGTATAGAACCATTGTTTCGGGATGGTATCGAGAGATGAAGGAAAGATCCTTAAAAACATCTCGGGTTTGATGCCTTTGATAGACATGTAATCCTTGAAAGCTCGGATGTGGTTCAAAGGGTTCTCATGTCCTTTAAACTTAGGGATATCCGTCATGCTAAAGTTAGTGGGCAATTTGGAATTGACGGCCTCATACTTTCGATTGTTCTCCCTGTAAATGTCATCCCCCTTAAGGTACATTAATTGCTCCTCTAGGTATTGGAGTCTTTTCTCACTGCAGCTTGTCCCCATGAGAGGATTCTCATCTTTGGACTCGTCATTGGAAAAACCTAGTACTTCACTTTTAATGGGAGGTAGTTTTCCCTCTACATCAAAGATACGGCCTTCGATAAGCTCAAGGCGGTCATAGGTTTGTTCTTGAGTGATTTGCATTTGGGTTATCGCGGCCAGGATTCGATCATTACTCTCTTGAATTTGCTGGAGGTTCGTATCATCACTTGACCTAGGCATCTTGGAAACTGGATAAGAGACCGGCGACGAATCAAAACACGATCGACCATTCTATCACACTTGCTAAAAGAGGAAAAATTTTGACTCGTGAAGTGGGTGTGTGCCACTTGTGTTGAGTGAGTTTTGAAGAAAGACAAGGTCTTTGAAAATGTGCGTCCTAGCCAACTCGTAGTGTAGTTGTAGGAGTGGACTCGAAGTGAGGTTTGAAATGGGCTTGTGGCCCGAATTTTGACAGAGTTTTGACCGGACTTTATACTAATTAAAGGCCCTTTTCGAAATTTTTTGATTGAAATTGGGTTTTGATTTTTTGAAAATTCGTCATGATTTGTTTTGAAATGGTGATCACGTAAGGTTCACATATTTATACAAGCATTATAACGGGATGCTGAGTGCTTTTAGAAGGGTTTTGGTTTAAAGGGTGGGTTGCCATACCGAACCATCAAACCCGAAGTCTGTGGAGAGGCTCGTGCCAAACAAGAGTAAGGCCGATTCCTAGTCCATTTCCTCAAGTAGTGAAGGCCCTTGATACAAACAAGAGTAAGCATCATGGTATGGATGACGTCAATCGCTATCCATCCTTAGGCCCAAATAAGAATTAGGACCGTTTAGACGGGACGATTGGTCGAATGGGTTGGGTTGGGCCTAGGAAGGCCGAATAAACGGTCTAGGAAGACCGAGTTATGAAAACCGACAATTGTCTTGTACAAACTTATTCCCTAACCTTGTTCGAGTTTCACCCTAGCTACACGTAAGTGTATGTTCCCCAATGAGTCGCCAAACGTGGACAGTGGGCGGGCCGCCCACGGGGCGCTTTGGGACGAAGGGGGCTCGAAAACAAGCGTTTGCATTTTGTAAGGAGTCGCCACCAATTTTTATGGGAAATTGGAACCGTTCGAGTACCTCGTGTCATGTCAAGACACAAAGTAGTGACATGAACACTAAGCAATCGTTACCCTTAGCATTCTATGTCTAGAATGACTCTCGTGGATGCCAATGAACACGGGTGCTCACGGAGATCCGGGTAGTAAGGGGTGAGGGTACGTATTAGGAAGCTCTTTTGATCGAACACCTAATCCCGCCCGCCTCGATAGCGGCCTCTACTAATGATTAGGGAGTTTATTCGTACTTGATATATCGTCGGCTATATGCATGCAATGCAACATCCATTAGATTAATCCTAGCATGTGAAGATTTAATACTAAGTCGGTTGACATGTAATTTAGCATACAATTGATGTCGAAGTCGGGATTTAATATTGATTTACATGTGAGAACATACAAACAATACAAGGATGAAAATTACAATAATGAAAACTACAATAATTACATTGGAATAGGTGATTTATATCGGAAATACCGCTAAAACGGATAATTTGAGAAAAAGGAATAAAAGAATAAAAGAAATAAATTAATAAATTAACAAACATGAATTAGTGATATTACGGATATTAATGGATTAATTACGTAAACTAATTAAACTAGGTCAAGGCGAAAAAAGGAGTTCAGGGACATAATTCACCCTGAACAGCGCAGCAGCATCGCGCCCTTTGGAAGAGGCGCAGCAGATTGCCGCGTCTGTTCCAAGGGTGAGTTCTCGGGCCGTGATTTAATCGCAAATCGTTAATGTTAATTGTTAAATTTAAGGATCGATTAGATTATAGACTCGGATGAAAGTGATTTAACAGATTATTTACATATGATTGAGGTCATAAAAGCAATAAAACATGAATGAGACGGAAACAAGACGGATTAATTATGTGAAGGGACGATGTTAATGAACGATTAATTAGTGACATCGGTGAATGAAACTAAACATGACGAAATATCAATGAATATGGATGCAAATATATCAACGACGAATCTCGAAAACTCAATATGAACAAATTGAATCTCTAAAACCCAGATTTGAATATTAATGACGAAAACCCGTAAATATTGATTATCTAAGATTTAAGTCGGAACAATGATGAATTAAACATGTTAATGATGAATGAACAATTATATACATGTGAATTGATATGTTATTATGATGAACGAATTAATGAACAAAAGGAAACAAATAAAACAAACACAAACACGAATTACGAGAGGACGGAGGAAGAAGAAAAGAAGCGAGAATCGCGCGGCCTCACGAAGAGGCGCGGCAGTGTGCGCGCTCCTTCAAGAGGCGCAGCGATTCTGCGTCTTTTCTCGACGTCCTGTCTCACGGAAATCCGCAAAAAGGTTTTAAAGACGGTTTTAGAAATCGGTTTTAATGGTGTTTCCGATACAAATCTTACAATCGTTATGCAATAATTAAAATACAATAAATAAAAGGAGAGATTACACCCTCAGACTTACATGTTGACGGAACGAGATGAACTAAGAAGATCGATTAGTGAATGCTCGACGCGAATGCAAGGAAAGAGTGCCCTCGTAAGAGGAAAACGATTAAGCAAATTGATTAATTAAGTTGATTATGTGTAGTGGTCAAATTGGTCGGTCATGCAACGGAGAGGCTGGTATCCGGAAGGATCCGAGCTTACGTGGTCGAATGTTCAAGCACGTAGGCGCCAATTAGTAAGAACAAAGTCTAGAATGCAAAGGGAGAAGAGAAGGGCGGACACTCGCGTGAGAAATATGAGGAACGAAAGCTCCTATTTATACTAATCACGTGAAGGTTTAGGGTTTCTGAGACTCTTTGGAAGTGAATCTCGGAAAGATATAAAAAAGATACGTAAATCATGCAAAGAAGGACTGGGAAGAGGCACAGCGACTCTGCGTCTCTTGGAAGAGGCGCAAACTGACTGCGTCTGTTCCCGTGATGTTTCCTCCTGTTTAAGAAAGATTTCCGTGTTTAAATTATGGTAGGACGGATTTAATTCGATTATCTTTTGAATATTACGGGATATTGTTTGCCAAAAGATAAAATTTGAGAAATATGGAATAGAAATATCCGGAACATTCCGAGAACATTCGACTCGGGATTTAACAAATATCGAAAAATGGAGACGGTTTTGACCGACTCAATGTACTCTAATTACTGCCAAAACGACCGTATCGGGACGTAGATGACAACTAAGAGGTTGACATTAATATTTGAGCAATCACTTGACGATAATCTTACGAACTGTCACAAATCGTTCCGCGAATCAAACATGCGGCCCAATCATCACCGGGTGGTTTGCGAGAGGTGCAGAAACGAGGTGTCTACACTTAGCTAGGTCACTGCCTAGGCCACGGCCAGGCCACTGCTAAGCTACAGCCATGCCACTGCCAGGCCATCAGACTCGCCTAAAAGCAAGCCACAAAGAGTCCGACACGACCACCACCCGACTACCCATAGCCACCCTTCACCCTACTTCATAACCTCGACCCAAAAATCACCCAAAACAGAACCCAAAAGATGCCTAAGTTCGACCCCAACTCCAGTCCTCAAATGCAAAGTGAAAACCCACGATGACGCTTCTCGTCCCGCCCAAAACAGAGTACCAATCGTCCCCTTAAGACTTCATTCTCGCGCCTAAAAACAGTCCTAGCTGAGCCAACTAAGTCGGCATTTAAAACGGTTTTAGAGCGGAAATCCACAAGTATAAAGCAACTCAAAAACATGACCCTAAAGACTACAAAAATCGCCCTAACACGAGTCCAAATTAGTCCAAAACAATCCCTACATGTCAAGATAGACCGTCTCAACTATAAAACACACCAATTATCACCCAAAACAATCCATACATGTCAAAGATACACCGTCTTAAATATACCACTTACTAGCTAGCATCCCAAATGATCCCTAGAGGTCAGTATACACCGTCTCAACTATCTCCACATATCAGTATACACCGTCTCAACTATACAACTGACTAATTAACATCCATAAGGATCCCTATATATAATTATACACCGTCTTAATTATAAAACAGACTAACCAAAGATTCGAAATAAACATATTTTACAAGTAATATCGAGTAATCCATAATTGTTACCTTTTTTCGATTGAACTAATCATTTATGACTAACAAATCTTCTACAAGACCGTCTATTTTAGTACATACAACCGTCTTATAATAAATAAAGCTGAAAATATAAATTGGGTTTGTAAAAATACATGACGAAAATGAATTTTACTTACATCGGAATGACGAGAACGACGAGAGGAGCAATATGGAACGAAAATCATTGATAACGGATGACAAACGGAGTGGCAGGATCAATTTAAAATCTGATAAAAATTAAAACAGAACGAAAAGAAGAAAAATGAAGGGAGAAGAAGAATGCTGCGTGAGAAATGAGGGAGCAAATTGCTTGCACTATTTATTTATTATATGTACGTTTCTTCATCGTTAAGAAACTTCGATAGTTATTAAAACCGTTTCGAGTTAAATTTAACCGGTTTATGTAAAAGATTCAGTAATAAAACGGAATCAATAATAAATAAATTTAATGAGTGAAAATAAAATAAACTCAGCTAGTTAACATAAATAACACAATATCAGCTTGAATCGGAATTATTAGCGATTTTTGACAAAACTAACGGATATTAATAAAAATTGCTAATTTAGTGAAATAGGCTCAAAATAGCTAATTGGACGGTTTTGTTCCCAAAATCCATCTCGGGTTCACTTAAAACAATTTTCATAAGGAATCGTAAAGAAACGGAAATTATTAAATAAATAAACTCGAACTAACTTCAATAAACTCGAACTAACTTTAAATAAACTTATTAATGATTATTAAAATTAACGTATCGAATTATGATGAAATTAATTAATTAGCTAAGCATATATATATATAAATCGTTAAATGATGTAATTAAATTCAAAATAGCAATTAAAAGAATTTTATCCAACTTAATAAAATACGGGGTGTTACAACCTATGAATCCCTTCTTCATTAGAGGTAGGTTCGTATCTCCGAGGTACACTCTTTTTACGTTGGGTAAGTAGGGTAATAAAAGTTATTACGCGTGAAAATTGGTTGGACTCAACGGGATAAATATGGGTTGAATCGGTCCACCGTGCCCATATTTCTTCTGGGGCTAAATGATAGATTTTATGAAAATCCGTCAACCAAGAGTTCTAGTAGTAGAATCAGTCAAAGTTGTTGACTCACCAAATTTATATATATATGGGTTGAATCGGTCCACCGTGCCCGTGTTTATATAAAATTTGATCTAGGAATCATTTATATAATTCAGTGGGAGATCATTATATAAATGCGAACTTGTTAAATAGTTTCACAAGTTAAATATTTCTAGACGATAAATGTTAATCTTTCCTTTATTTCCTTTGTAGTAATCACGATGGCTTCTACTAGTGAAACCGCCACCATAGCTAGAGATTCATGGCTATGTTCTTTTATGGACAAATATGTATTAAAAGCCGACGGTAGTAATTTTAAAGATTGGGAAGAACAACTTCGATTAGCTGCTGCAGGTGATGGCAAATTACGCTACCTTGTCGATCCCTCTCCCCCTTCGCCTAGTACTAGGGCCACTGCCGATGTAAGGGAGGCTTTTACAAATTATTAAAAGGAATCCGCTGTTGTTAAAAATGTTTTGATTTTTTCAATGGATCCTGCTTTACAAAGGCAATGTGTCAAGTTTCGCGATGCACATGAAGTATTCTCGAGGCTTTCAACTATGTTTTCTCAAGCCCCGAGAATAATTCAGTATGACACCGCTGTTCATTTCTTTGAGGCTAACCTCAAAGATGGTCAATCTGTAAGTTCACACGTACTTAAAATGATTGAGTACGTGGAAACTTTAGAGGGGTTGGGATGCAAGATCCCCGACGAACTAGTGGTGGACCGAGTGCTGCACTCTCTCTCGCACGTCAAGGGATTTACCCAATTTAGGGTAAATTACAACATGACAAACATGAGAAAGAGTTTACATGAGCTCCATTCTCTGCTTGTGCAAGCAGAGAAGGACATGGGATTGAGTGGGAGTACGAGGAAAGATATGCTTGCGATTAATGTGAAGGGGAAGAAGCAGTTTAAGAGGAACGCAGGTAAGAAACCCGTTCAGGTGGAGGGCAAAGGTAAAGAAATTGCGAATTACTCTACCAAGCCAAAATCCATAAAGGGTAATCCTCTTAAAGATACTTGTAATTATTGTAATAACAAGGGACATTGGAGACGTAATTGTACAAAGTACCTGGATGACATAAAAGCTGGCATTGTGAAGCCGACAAGTAATTTCTCAACTGAATCTTTTATGATAGACATAAAGTATGCTTCAAATACAACTTGGGTATTAGATACTGGTTGTGGTTCTCACTTGTGCAATCATTTGCAGGGCCTAAAAAGCATAAGAAAGCTAAACAAAGGTGATGTCGATCTCCGAATGGGAAACGGGTCTAAAGTAGTCTGCCGTCTCGAGGAACTTATGTACTTAGTTTAGCTTCGGGGTTGGAGTTGCATCTTAATAATTGTTATTTTGTACCAACGCTATCTAGAAATATAATATCCGTATCTGTGTTAGACACAGAAGGGTTTTCTTTTGTAATTAAAGACAAGTGTTGTACTTTTTCCCTTAATGAGATTGTATATAGTCAAGCTATTTCAATCAATGGTATTTATATTCTAGATACTTGCAACGATGTTTATCATTTAGATAATAAAAGACTCAAAACAGGTGATCCTGATCTATCTTATTTATGGCATTGTCGATTAGGACACATCAACGAGAAGCGCATTAAAAGACTAGTGTCGACTGGTGTAATTAAACCTTTTGATTTCAAATCATTTGGTACATGCGAATCTTGTCTTCTTGGCAAGATGACTCGTTCACCTTTTCTAGGAAAAGGATCTCGAGCTAGTGAGTTATTGGGTTTAATACATACCGATGTTTGTGGCCCAATGACAGTCACTGCTAGAGGTAATTATGACTATTTCATTAATTTTACCGATGACATGAGTAGATATAGGTATATCTACTTAATGAGGTATAAAAGTGAAGCTTTTGATAATTTCAAAGAGTTTCAGAATGAAGTAGAAAACCAATTAAATAAGAAGATTAAAGCATTACGATCAGATCGTGGTGGGGAATATTTAATCAATGACTTTAAAGATCACCTTATAAACTGCGGTATTGTATCTCAGTTAACTCCTCCTGGCACACCACAATTAAATGGTGTGTCTGAAAGGAGGAATCGAACTTTATTATATATGGTTTGATCGATGATGAGTCAAACAGAGTTACCTAAGTCATTCTGGAGTTTTGCCATTTTATCTGCTGTACAATCACTTAATAAAAGTCCCACTAAAGCAACTGACAAAACTCCATATGAGATATGGAAAGGAAAAGTCCCGAATCTGCGATACATGAAAGTATGGGGTTGTGATGCTTATGTCAAGAGTAAGTCTGACGATAAGCTTGCACCTCGTTCTGAAAAGTGTATTTTTGTAGGCTACCCTAAGGAAACTTGTGGATATTACTTCTATAATAGTAGCGAGAACAAAGTGTTTGTGACTCGTGAAGCTGTCTTTCTAGAAAAAGAGTTTATTTCTAGAAGACAGAGTGCGAAAAAATTTGAACTTGATGAAATTCAAGAGCCACAAACTGATATGACAATACAGGAAGATGTTACTTCTACGTCTGAATCAGTTATTGTTCCTCCTGAACCTAGGAGGTCAGAAAGGGTTAGTCGCCAGCCTGATAGATACCTTGGTATTATCGAGGAAGATGGCGTCTATGAGGTTTTACTTTTAGAAAGTGATGAACCCAAGACCTATAAAGCAGCTATTATGAGTTCTGACTCTAAGCTATGGCTCGAAGCCATGCAATCCGAAATGGATTCCATGTACGATAATCAGGTATGGGACCTGGTTGACTTACCTAAAGATGTTTTACCTCTTCAGTGTAAGTGGATATTCAAGATTAAAATCGGCATGGATGGACATAAAGATGTCTACAAAGCTAGATTGGTTGCAAAAGGTTTCACTCAGGTTCATGGTTTACACTATGATGAAACTTTTGCACCAGTTGCTATGCTTAGATCTGTTTGGATAATGTTAGCGATTGCTGCATTTCATGATTATGAGATATGGCAAATGGATGTCAAAACCGCTTTCCTGAACGGGTTTCTAGAAGAGGAAGTGTTCATGACACAACTTGAGGTTTTTGTGGATCCTAAGAATCCTAACAAAGTATGCAAACTTAAGAGATCCATTTATGGTCTTAACCAAGCGTCAAGGAGTTGGAATCATCGTTTTGATCATGTTATTAAACAGAATGGTTTTTCTCGAAGTGTTGAGGAACCATGTTTATACATGAAGTTTAGTGGGAGTAAAGTTGTTTTCTTACTTCTTTATGTGGACGATATATTACTCATTGGGAATGATGTTGATATGCTTGCTTCTGTTAAGAAGTGGTTAGAAAATCACTTTCAAATGAAAGATTTGGGAGAAGCTCAGCACATCTTGGGTATCCGGATATATAGGGATAAATCCAAAAGGATATTAGCATTGAGTCAAGAAGCCTATATCGATAAGATTCTTGACCGATTCAATATGAAAAACTCCAAGAGAGTTTTTCTACCTATGGGCAGTGGGATCACTTTGAGCAAGTCACAGTGTCCTACTGAGCCTAAGGATATTGAACGCATGAAATCGATTCCCTATGCTTCCGCTGTTGGATCGATCATGTATGCTATGATGTGTTCTCGTCCTGACGTCTCGTATGCTTTGAGTATGACGAGTCGTTTTTAGAAAACTCCAGGTGAGAGTCACTGGATAGCTGTCAAGAATATTCTGAAGTACTTGAGAAGGACTAAAGATTCATTCTTAGTGTTTGGGGGAGAATCTGAATTACGTATAAGAGGTTATACGGATGCCGTTTCAAACCGATAGGGATGATTAGAAATCCCAGTGGTTTTGTCTTTTTGTTGAACGGAGGGGCGGTTTGTTTGGAGAAGTTTCAAAGAGTCTCAGTGATCTGCTGATTCTACAACTAAGTTTAGTACATTGCAGCCTCTGAGGCTGCAAAAGAAGTTGTTTTGATTAGGCAATTTTTAGAGGGACCGAAAGTAGTTCCGACCGAGGATCCTATCACTTTGTATTGTGATAACAAAGGGGCTATTTTTCAAGCAAAGAGCCCAAGTCTAGTAACAAGTCTAGACATGTACTTAGGAAATTTCATGTAATTAGAGATTTAATTAAAAGGAAAGAAATTACAGTTTGTAAGGTTGGGACAAATTTGACAACATCGATCCTTTAACCAAGCCATTGTCTCAAGCTAAACATGATAGTCATGTAGTTTCGATGGGGTTGAGACGAATGCCGAATCATTGTAAATTATATGATATGTAATAATCAAAATATTGTATTTATTATTTCATATATGATAAGTTGCATTTATCGTTATATTCAGTTTTATGTCTAAATTTATATACTTTGTTTTCTTCAAATAGGTTGTAAAGACAACGTCAAACCCTATTAAGTGAACTGGATTAACATTGTATTTTGTCCCTAGTTACTTAATGAGGTGACATCTTGGAGTGACTAGATTGTAAGGCGATAGATGACAGGTTCGACTGTCATATGGTCATAGTGATGACTGGTCGATTACATAGGCATATTGTGAGACAATTTGTCGGACAGTGACCGTTTATAGAGTCCTTTTGTTGCTAGGTCGTGGCGAGGACTTCTATTTATTCCTTCGAGTCAATTCTTTAGACTGGTGACTATTTGTCTGAGTTGGTACGGTTTTCCGGTGGCTTTGGTTTTTGTTCTAGGTCGCACCGTAAAAGGAGGTCAATGAGCATTTACTTGGGTCATTGTGATCTCAGATCGAATGAAGAAAATAGGTCAACAGGATTGTCCTTTTAAGTCATATTTTATCTCAAGGCCACTCGAGGAGAGATGACTGTGAATGCGTGGCCACGCTCGTATGAGATCTATAGTAGTTTATCCGGTCAGACAGTCATTCTCCTGATCGAGGAAACCACTTTATGATATGATCACGTGCAAGAACGACCTGAAAGACATCTTGCATTGAGTGGGAGATATTATTGGACAAGAGAATTGGTAACGCACACTTGTGTCAGACAAGTGGGAGATTGTTGGAGTAGTGTCCTTCACAATGAGTGCGTTTACATAATAAATCTCGTAAAAGGAATATCAGGGATTTATTTATTTATTATCAGCTGGTCATCGTTAATCGGTAATGATTGGCTGACTAGAGTTTGACATTACTGTCGTGTGACGGCGATGATCAGCTGATCCCTTTAGGTCACACCTATAGGATGACGCCCAAATAGTATAAATTAATTGTTTGTATGAGATACGAGATAATTAATTCCTTGTATTATTTGACTCTTAGTTAGTCACATAAATGTATTATTTGATGACGGGTTACGAACTCGGGATAAAGAGATTTATTATTTAATTATGAGATATTTAAATAATAAATGATTAGAATTTATTAATTAATTGTTAATTAATTAATTTTATACGATATGTGTACATGTTTTGAGGAAGAATCAATTAGCTATTATATTTTACAAGAGGTTGTAAAATTAGCTAAATGGGTTAATATTGACACATTGTATGTTGATAAAATAGTCTTATGATTACTTAATGGTTAAGTAGTTATTGGTAGTTAATTTGTATTATTTAAGTGTTAAATAATTAAATTAATATTTAATTATGTAAGATAATTAAATATAAGACTTATAAGCATTTGTGGGGCAAATGACGAAAACCGAAATGGACCAAATACAGTCCAATTGTTCCGGGTTTTTTAGAGGACTACATGTGTCCATGAAGTGGGAAATTCCACTTACTTTTGTTCCCCATAATAGGCTATAAATACCCATGTTATTCCACTAACTATGGGGTTGAAAAATTGAAGGAAAAACTTGTTCTTTGTTGTTCGTCATTTGGCCGAATTCCTTCACTACCATAGACCATTTTTTTTCCTTCTTATTTTTCTTCATCATCTTATATAAAACACATATAAATACCTACTAATAATATTATCAAAGTAATAATATTAATTAGTACATCAAATATACAAAAACAAGGTTACTACTACATTTACCTAGTTAGTATTTTTAGTAGTATTTTGGGTTAATCTTGGGTGCCACCAAAGGAGATTACCTATTTTGGTAATTGGTGTTGTTGGAGGATCATCCTTATTGCATTAGCACAAGAACAACATCAAGGAAGGAGTCCTTGAGTTGTGCCCATTTTGCCTTATAACAATGTAAGGAACTTTTGTCTTAAGATGGTTTAAAACCATCTTTTATACATTTTATTTGCACGCATGTAGATTTAGACCACATTATATTAATTTGTAACTTTAATATCATAAGATGAGTATTAATTTGGTCTAAATTACTAACACTATCCTGGACCAAATGGTCAACCAACATGACTCAAACCCAAGAGGTGAGTTTGGATGACCCACTCGGGTCGTGTTCTAGACTCTTAGGACAAATCACGACTAGCCATAAACGGCCCAGGCCCAGACACGACTCAATGCATTTCATGCTTGGTTAAGGTTCGAGAATGAAAACCATTTTGGATATGTTTCGAAAATGAAGGATTGATTTGAAAATGAGATTTGAAATGGGCAGCATGTCGACTATAAAATCTCATTTTGGCCGAAAATCTAGTCCTATCTGGGCAGCATTCCGAGTTTTTAAAATCATGCTATTTTTGAAAGTGGGTTATTAAAAAGTTTGGCTTTGAAACTGACATGGAAATTTTAGAAAAAAGACTTGAGAATTCACATTGCAGATTGTCATTCGCATGTTATAAGGATGTATGCTCCTAGACACGTCTAAGTCTCGGCAAATCTTCTATACGAAGATCTATACCCTTCATCCTATCAAATCTAGTAGGGAGAGGACCTTTAGGTAGAGTACCTAGAAGAGTACCTCAACCCCCAAGACCATGAAGAGGATGAAGTTGATGCAAGCAGAGTTGAGCACCAGCATTGTAATACCCGTCCTTTTAGGGACCCACTGACCGACGTTGACTGACCTTAGACACCTACTTTGACCTTCGGAAACCTTACGAGTGATGACTTGTGCTGATGTGAGCCTCGGAGTGCGTGATACTCAATCTAGTGGAGGCTACTCGATCGAGTAGCTTGGGAACTCGATCGAGTAAGTGTGTTACTCGATCGAGTAACAGGGTTTCAGCGGGGAATTATAAATCGTATAATTGTGAAACCCAAATCATTTCTCCTTTCTTCCTAAACCTAAATGCCGTCATTCCACTTCTCCTTCACCATAGTTCCTCTCCTTGAGGCCTTTGAGAGTGGTTACACCATAGGGATGGGATGCTTGAGTCGGATAGCGGTCTTGACGCCGGATTGCTTTATATAGGTATGTTATCATCGTCATCTTTAATTTTAGTTATGGTTATGGTAGTAGTAATAGATGGTTATGATGGTTGTCATAGGTGGTTTTACTGGCTGATTGTAATCTTGTGATCGGACGCGGAATCGCTATGGTTTGCTAAAGGTAGGTTCGCCTACTTAGTACTGTTGGTTGTCTATTGATGTTGTATAGTTGGTTTAGTGTCTTGGTTGATGGATTGGTTGCGGTTGATTGATTAATGTAGTATTGGTTTAACGGTTGATGAATGTTGATTGTACAGTTGGTTGTGATTGTTTGTCTATGGTTCTCGAGGTGCGTCCTCGGCTGAGTAGAGTCACTTGCGGGAGTGGCTTCACGTCGTTGATTCGCCTTCTATGGAACCCGCCACATAATGGATGTGCACATTAAGGAATATGGGTTATCGCTCGGATTGATGAGCGGGGCATAGGTGGGAAAGGCTGCGGTCCCCCACTGGCAGGAATGGACCTCCGGGCAGTCAGTGATGTGTGGTTGGTTGGGGGGGGGGGGGGGGGTAAGTGGCATGGAGCCAATGCATGTCATTTAACTTTTTCAATTTTTGTTCTTCTCAAAATAAGCTAGAGTGTAGTTTTGGTTTTGAAGGTAATGATTGTGTTTACCACTAAAAACAATCTTAACCATTTCACTCAAACTACCCATAAAACCGGTTTTCCTAGTTAAAATGGAGTCCATCATATTTTTGTCAATTTGTCATTTTGTCATATAATGTGTGACATGTGACATATAACATGTTATTAATAATATTAATGCATATTTAACAATTAAATATCATTACATATATTAATTTAATTATACAATAATTGACTAGTAATTCCCAATTACATGTAAATAAAATGGTCCATCTTAATATAATCTACAACATATTGTAATTATAATTAACTGTTCTTTTAATTTAATTGTTCCATAAACAAATTTTTTGTAATTTAACATCTTAATTACTAAAACGAATCTCATCTAATCGAATTACAATAAGATTCATATTCTTACTCACATTTGTGAATTGTTCTATTTTAAAGACCTAACTAAAATTTTGGGTTTTTTGTCAAACACAACCTTTAAATTTTTTTTTCCAAACACCACCTTTAAAAAAAAATTTTGTAAAACACAACCTTTAATAATTTTTTTTTGTCAAACACGACTTTTTGGCAAAAGGACTTAGCATTTTGCAATGGGGTAACTTTCAATCAATGTTTGGGATAGCAAACGATGTTGGTTTGAGGTGTTCTTGGACTCGTTGGAAAGGTGGAAATACAAGCTTTCCATGGGTTATTAACACGATGGTCAAAAGTGGCCTTATGTGGGGTCTATTGTTGTGTAAAGTAAGGCTGGTCGGAGAGATTAACGAGTGGTCGGGGATTTTTAGTGGGTCTTTTGAAGAGGTTATGATGCTTTGTTTGGTCTGAAAATTGGTATACAGGTAGCGGGGAGTGTAAGGTAGGCCGTAGTTGTGTTGTTTTTTGTGGTTGTTGGTTTCAAGTGGTGGTTCGAGGGGAGTTAATTTGAAGGTAAAAAACATTCAAAAGAATGTCAAAGTAGGATTTCTTTTTTTGTGGGTCAATTAACTCACCTCAAACCAGCACTTACAATAAACAACCACAAAAAACAACACAACTACGGCCTACCTTACACTCTCGCTACCTACATACCAATTTTCAGACCAAATAAAGTATCATAACCTCTTTAAAAGACCCACTAAATATCCCCGACCACTCGCTAATCTCTCCGACCAGCCTTACTTTACACCATAATCAACCCCACATAAGGCTGCCTTTGACCATCGTTTTGATAACCCCTGGAAAGCTTGTATTCCACCTTTCCAACGAGTCCAAAAACGCCTCAAACCGACATCGTTTGCTATCTCAAACATCGACTGAAAGTTACCCCATTACAAAATGTTAAGTCCTTCGGCCAAAAAGTCGTGTTTGACGACAAAAAAATTATTAAAGATTGTGTTTTACAAACTTTTTTTTTAAAGGTGGTGTTTGGAAGAATTTTTTTTTTAAAGGTTGTGTTTGACAAAAAACTCTAAAATTTTATCTATTAAGGTAATTGTCCTTTAGGTGTGACCTTAAGGGATCAACTGATCACCACCATCAAACGACAGTAATGTCAAACTCTAGTCAGCCAATCATTACCGATTAATGTTGATCAGTTGATGTATAAAAATGAATCATCCCTTTATGTATTCTTATTATGAGTTTTACTAATGTGATCGCACTATTGTCAAAGACACATACTCCAACAATGTCCCACTTGTCCAAGACAAGTGTGCGTCACCAATTCTCTTGTCCTATTACTATCTCCCTCAATGCAAGGTGTCTTGCAGGTCGTTCTTGCAAGTGATCATATCTAGAGTGGTTTCCTCGATCTGGAGAGTAACTGTCTGACCAGAATTATCTACCATAGATACCTTCAGAGCGTGGCCACGCATTTCTAGTTTACTACTCCTTGAGTGGCCTTGAGATTTTTAAATAACCTTGACAAGGGGATAGACATTGGACAATTCCTATCGCACTATTCCCTTTGTTTAGCCACAACTCATCATAACCCAAGAGATGCCCATTTGACTCCATTTACGAAAGTTGTAGAGCATAATTAAAAGTCACTCATAATCTGTGCCAACTTGGGCGATTAGTCTTTAGTCAAAGAATTGACTCAAAAGAATACTATAGTAGCTCTCGCCACGACCAGGCTGTATATGAATTACCAGGTCTCTATAAGGGGTCACTACCCGACAGACTATCCCTTACAGTCTGCCTATGTGATCGATTAGTCATCCCTTAGGACCCTATGATACTTTAACTTGCCATCAGTCGCATCACACTCTAGTCACTTGGAGACGTCACCTAATATAAGTGACAAGGGGCCAATACTATGTTAATCCAGTTCACTTGAATAGGGTTCAATATTGTCTCGACAACCTATTTGGAAAACAAAGTATTATAAGAAAAGAGTTTTGAATAAAGCTCAAACGATGAATGCATTATCACATATGTAAAATTAATACAACAACAATTACTACATAATTTATAATCCATACTTAATATTGTATACAAGCATACATCTCAACTCAATTGAAATGGCATGACATATCTTGTTTAGCCTATGAAAAGATTTTGTTAGTAAGTCTAGCTTCCGAGCCTTGAATAGCTGCCACTGATCTCACAGTGAGTAGGGATAGGACCTTCGGTTATTGGAATAAACTACCATAGTTCCTCCAATTCACAAAACCGAATCCTAATATTATCCCCTCCTTCTTGCATATCTCATTATTGCAAGTGTACTCAATTTTTGTTGTATATAACTCATTTTTCAACTGCCTAGGATGTTTCTAGCAGATATCCTCCTTAAAAAATATAGCCAAGATGGTTCTCCAACCATCCTTATATGTTTAGAATATGGTTTTTGTGTAACTTATTGCACATAAATCCAATGATTATTTCTACACACTTATCCTCTCTAATCTATCACTATAGATTCGGATACTAAAGATGTCTTGCACCTCTTCCTAGTCTCCCAATCACTTCTTCACGGAAGATAGTATTGGCCCATCATTCTCAATGAATAATGTGTTATCTACATATGAGACATATAATTAGTGCTTCTTGAGTACTAATGAATAGACTATATGGCTATATAGTGACTTTCACTTAAATTCGATTTATAACCTTTCATCATACTGTAAATATACGAATTATAAGAATGTCGATACATATTAGCTTAATGAATTAATCTCGCAGCGGAAGCAAGTGGATTCAATTTCTACATGTTCAATACCTTTGAACTTGTCTAGACTCTTATCAATATAAGAATATTCATTTAACGCCAATATCCTCTTAGAACTATCTTTACAGGTCGGGATACCTTTGAGATGTATTATTCCTCTCCTAAGTCTTTTATCATTCGCAATGATCAATATGTCCCTTACATATAAGACTATTAACACCACATTACTCCCACTAAAATCCATGTATAAACAGAATTACTCGACAATTCGAGATATGTTTATCACATGATCAAAACATACAATTCAACTCCTTAACTTTCTTAAGCTTGTATTCTACCTTAGGATAGTCGCGATTTAAAAAACTCATGCAAGATGATTTTAAAATCCAATTATATCAAATCACATCCAAATACAATGAAGCGTTGTTGTTGCGTGCAAAACCCTTTGCCACCAACCAACCAAGCTAAATAAACATTTTCATGTTTATGCTTGCTTCGGACTTTTGCGAAGTTGAAACTAGATAAAGCATCTTAATAAGTTACAGGTTTCTTATTTTCAACATAAATAATATGATTCCTGTCTACTTAGATTTCGAAGAAATATTTACTGATTTTGACCATGAAGGAACATCTTCCCACGTCTTATTCTCAGTTTGTGGCTCTTGAACATTTTCTCCCACTCTGTCTATAAGAAATGATCCTCTTTTCTCTAATAGACAACATCACGAGCCACAAACCCTTTGTTCTTGTGATCATGTAGGAAGAGAGACCACATGTTCATTATCGAAACAAGCTACAATTTAGGTATCATGCCTAACCATATCACATATGAAATGTAGATGATTGCTTTAATTATGTTTTGTTTTAGTGGAATAAATAAATACTAGACAAATTGTGATAGAAACTACTTCCAACTTTATAGTAAAGATTCATTCATATCGTATAGGATTCTTTGTCACTTTCAAATATTATGAAGGTAAACTTGTGATACCATATCACACTCTTTTTGGTGTATATAAAAGTCTTCACTTTAGTGTTCCCTATTTTAACAAAGTACTAATACTTTGGTTTTATAATCTCTAGGTTTTGATACTTTTAAACATTCATTGAACTTGTTCAAAGAGTCTCTCTTCTTAGCTCATTAAGTGGATACAAAGTATCTACCTAGTTCGTTGGTGGAAGAGATGAAGAAGTAATAACCTTTTATGATTGAAATTGTATTCGACCATACACTTCAAAGTGTAAATGAGGCGAATATCTTGCTCTATTCATAATCTTTCTTTAGGAAAAAGTCATGAATTAATCTTGCTTTGAATACAAGATTCGTACACACCAAGAGATTCCCAATCAAATGGTTTGGGACACTAGTCAAAACTAGTTACTAAATGCAATTTTCAATCAAGAATTGAGAAATGATTGGGGTCACCAACTTGAGTCTTATATAATATATATGACATTTATTTTTATTTTGAATATAATTACCTTGATTTGTATGGTTTCCCCATAAACTTAATCGTGGTATATAAGGGCACAACACTTGTTTTAATTACACAATAGTGAAACCCTTTGCGTTTTTCAAAAAGTCGAATTATATTCTTATTTAGACTTAGTGTACATCATAACAATTATTGAGGTACAATTCTAAATACAAAACTAAAATGAATACACTATAACACTTATATGGATGAAATGGAAACTACCCTAGTTCCATTCTTGTAAATTTCTGAATTTATTCTTGTTAGTCGTCGTACGATTATTCATTGTTAGGATTCTAAGGATTTACAAAACCCTCGGAGTGTGTTATGAACACATCCTCCTTTAAATACCCAATTAGAAAGGTGGTTTTGAAATCCTTTTGCCATATTTCATAATCGTGAAGTGTGGCAATTTCTAACATGATTCACAGATTTGTATCAAATACTCATGAAGTGATAATTTGCAAGAATGCAATGTCAATGTCATTGATATTCAAGAAGGAATATGTTTGAGTCACACAACCAACTTCCTTTATCTTTACTTATTTGGGGTTTGTATCTAATTTAGTGTCTAACAACTTTATTGTGGTATTTGGTCAATCTAAATTTCTAACAAATTAATTTACCAATAATACATTGTCATGTGCTTAACAACTTAAGTGCTTGATGACAAGTGTTTAGTTTGAGCAATAAGACATTTGAACCATTGATGCATAGAAGAATTATCAAAACATATTTTGACTAATCTTTACCTCTAGTCATATTTCTTTACAAGAAATTATGGATAGGCATGTTAGGAATTTTAAGATGTTAATCTTATATGTGCATAGGACGATTCCGATCGAGTTCTATGGAATAGAAAGATTCCCATGGAGCTAGTCCATTACCTATGATACGGTTCATTTGAGGATTTAGAAAGAGATTCTATTTGTCGATAGTAATAGTGGTTTAGCGGAGACTCGTGTTACAATCGAATTGATATTATATATTAGTAGGAGCGATAATAAAGAACAATATTAAACAACAAAATAATGGGAAAACACAACATTCATCGTTAAAATATGAAAAAAATATAGCATGTTTTAGCATTTATATAATGACCTCCACCCAATTTTCTAAATGATTCCGAGATCCAAATCCATATTAACTCGGGCACGGGAAACCGATACATCCCTCACTAATATGACTCGGTGGGTTAACTCTTTAACCGATTCTACAATTAGAACTCTCAGTCGATGAAATTACATTAAGTTCATCTTTAGTTTAGTCATAAAACAAATATAAGATCTTATGCATGCAAAACAAATTAAATAAAAGAGAAGAATTAGACATTCTTACAATGGTGCCGAATAGGTTTATAATAATTGGTCTCCTACCAAATTAGTCTTCTTTAAGGAAAAACCAAGTGCCCTAAAAAACTTACATCCAATTGCAAGATCTAATCCTTAAGGATTGTACCAAGGTAATCCCTCTTAATACATTTACTAATTTTATTACTAGAAATTAATAGATGTTCCTTTAAATTTAACTAATATAAATTATTACTACTACTAATAATTAGATCTTAATATTAGTATATTAGAATGATGTTCTTATTCTTTTTTTCAAAACAATATCAAAGGTTTTGTTTAGAGAGAGATAGATTAATTAGAATGAAAATGAATAAATATGAATAAGAAAACAATTTTCAAATTGTATAATGGGGAGAGAGGGTGTCGGCACCCTTGGGTTACCCAAGGCCAATGCATGCTCCTAAATCCTACAAATTTTTCTTCACAAGTAATTGTAGGTGTGCATGCCTAAACCTAATCATAATTAGGTTGTCTTAAAACAATTTATATAAAGCAATATTGTCTCCCACTATATGGAAAAACCGGTTCTCCATTTATAAAAGGAGTTCCATTTTAACTTTGTTATTTTGTCAATTGTAGTTGTGACATATATTACATGTTATTAGACATATGTTCATGTAATGCGTTTTTAACATATTCAAAATCATTAAATAAAATAAATCACATGCAATGACATAAATAACAATATATGATTTAATATACTTAAAATGGACCATTTAATTATAATTCACAATATCTTGTAATTATAATACATTATTCATTCTAATTATAATTGTTTCATAAACAATAAAAACATCATCTAATTTAAAGGATTAATTAAATTGTATCATAATACAATTAATTAATTTATCAATTAAGAGTGTTACCCTATAGATATGACCTTAAGGGATCAACTGATCACCACCGTCACACGACAGTAATGTCAAACTCTAGTCAGCCAACCATTACCGATTAATGTGGATCAGTTGACAATAAAGTCTAACTTTCCCTCATGTATTCTTATCATGAGATTTAAACATGTGATCGCATTATTGTCGAGGACACATACTCCAACAATCTCCCACTTGTCCGAGATAAGTGTGCGTCACCAATTCTCTTGTCCTATTACTATCTCTCACTCAATGCAAGGTGTCTTACAGGTCGTACTTACATTTGATCATATCATGAGTGGTTTCCTTGATCTGGAGAATAATTGTCTGACCGGAATCATCTACCATAGATACCTTCTGAGCATGGCCACGCATTTTCAGTTCATCACTCCTCGAGTGGCCTTGAGATATAAGATAACCTTGACTTCGGGTGGACAACTATTGCACTTTTCCCTTTGTATATCCATAGCTCATTATAACCCAAAATGTACCCATTTGACCCCAATTACGAAGGTTATTGAAGACAAATCAAAGTTACTTTGAAGTTGTGCCATCTTAGGCGAATAGTCTTTTGTCAAAGCATTGACACATAAGAATACTATAGTAGCTCTCGCCACGACCAGCCTATATAAAAATTTCCAGAATTCTATAAGCGGTCATAAGCCCGACAGAGTGTCCTATACAGTCTGCCTATGTGATCGACTACTCATCTCTCATGACTCTATGGCATTTGAACTTGCCATCAATCGCATCACACTCTAGTTACTTTGAGATGTCACCTCATGTAAGTAACTATGGATGTTTACTATGTCAATCTAGTTCACTTTAATGGGGTTCAATGTTGTCTCAACAACCCATTTGGATATGACAAAGTAACTATAAAATCTCTAATAATATGAAATTTTCTGAGTACATGTCTAGATCTATTACTAGACTTTGTCTCTCTAGCTTGGAAGATGGTTCCATTATTGTCACAATAGAGAGTAATGGGATCTTTGGCGGTAGGAACTACTTTTTGCCCTTCCACGAATTGCCTAATCCACACAGCTTTCTTGGCAGCTTCTGATGCTGCAACGTACTCAGCTCGAGTCTGTGTAACCCTTAACACATAGCTCGGAATCTCCTCCAAAGTAATAAAAAAAATTTAAAAGACAAATGCGATTATTCTATATGAACAAATAAAACAACATTTTATTTCATATCAAATAGTCTAGTACAAAGTGGGCATACATTTAAGCCCCATGGATACAACATGTCCATCATGTTTAGCCCGCGATAAAGGCTTGGTGAGCGGATCAGCTAATTTATCATCCGTCCCAACCTTACAGATCGCAATTTCCTTTCTTTCAATAAAATCTCTAATAATATGAAATTTTCTGAGTACATGTCTAGATCTATTACTAGACTTTGGCTCTCTAGCTTGGAAGATGGTTCCATTATTGTCACAATAGAGAGTAATGGGATCTTTAGCGGTAGGAACTACTTTTTGCCCTTCCACGAATTGCCTAATCCACACAGCTTTCTTGGCAGCTTCTGATGCTGCAACGTACTCAGCCTCCATAGTAGAATCTGCAATCACAACTTCCTTGAAGTTTCTCCATCTGACGGCACCACCATTGAGCATGAACATAAATCCACCTTGGGATTTCATGTCATCTCTATCTGTTTGAAAGCTCGAGTCTGTGTAACCCTTAACACATAGCTCAGAATCTCCTCCAAACACTAAGATAGAATCCTTAGTCCTTCGCAAGTACTTGATGATGTTTTTAACAGCTATCTAGTGACTCTCACCTTGATTCTCTTGTTATATACTTGTCATGCTTAAAGCATATGAGACATCTGGACGAGTGCATATCATGGCATACATGATTGATCCAACAGCGGAAGCATAGGGAATCAACTTCATGCGTTCAACATCTTCGGGTTCGGAGGGTGATTGTGACTTGCTCAAAATTATCCCACTACCCATAGGAATTAAGCCTCTCTTAGACTGGTCCATGTTGAAGCGTCGAAGAATCTTGTCAATATAAGATTCTTGACTTAATGCCAATATCCTTTTGGGTATTTCTCTATAGATCCGGATACCTAATATGCGTTGTGCTTATTCTATATCCTTCATTTGGAAATGATTTCCTAGCCAGTCCTTGACGGAAGACAACATAGGAATGTCATTTCTAATAAGTAGTATGTCATCCACATAAAATATTAGGAACAAAACATTGCTCCCACTAAACTTCATGTATAAACATGGTTCCTCAACACTTCGAGTAAAGCCATTTTCTTTTATGACATGATTAAATTGATGGTTCCAACTTCTTGATGCTTTCTTAAGACCATAAATGGATCTCTTAAGCTTGCATAATTTCTTAGAATTTTTAGGATCTACAAAACCTTTGGGTTGTATCATGTACACCTTCTCTTCTAAATGCCCATTTAGAAAAGCGGTCTTGACATCCATTTGCCATATTTCATAGTCATGAAATGCGGCGATCGCTAACAGTATCCGAATTGATCTTAGCATAGCTACAGGGGCAATGGTTTCGTCATAGTGCAGACCATGAACTTGAGTAAAACCTTTTGTCACTAGCATAGCCTTATAGATATCATCATGTCCTTCTATGCCATTCTTTACTTTGAAGATCCATTTGCACTGAAGAGGTCTTGTCCTTTCAGGCAAATCCACCAAGTTCCAAACTTTATTTTCATGCATAGAACTCATTTCGGATTTCATGGCTTCAAGCCATAAAGCTGAATTGGGACTAGATATTACAGCTTTGTAGGTGGCGGGTTCGTCACTTTCTAGAAGCAACACATCAAGACTCCCATCCTCTTGGATAAGTCCAACATATCTATTAGGATGGCGAGAAACTCGACCCGACCTTCTCGGTTGAGGAACAACAACAGAATTAGACGACGAAGGAACGTATTCTTGCATCTCTACTTCGGTTTGTGGCTCTTGAACTTCGTCAAGTTCAAAATTTCTCCCACTCCGTCTCTTAGAAATAAACTCACTTTCTAAGAAGACAGACTCACTAGACACAAACACTTTGTTTTCATGAGGTTGGTAGAAGTAATATCCTCGGGAGGTAATGGGTAGCCTACAAAGATGCATTTTTCGGATCTTGGGCTTACTAGTTGTCGGTCTTTACCTTGACGTAAGCATTACATCCCTAAATCTTCATATAGGATATATTAGGAACCCTTCCTTTCCACATCTCATATGGAGTCTTTTCAGTTGCTTTTGTCGAACTATTGTTCAATGATTTGATTACGGTTTGGATTGCACATCCCCAAAACGAGTCGGGTAACTCGGTTTGACTCATCATGGATCGAACCATATCTAGTAGGGTTCGATTTCTCCTTTCGGCAACACCATTAAGTTGTGGTGTACTGGGCGGAGTGAGTTGTGACACGATGCCACAACCTTTCAAGTGTGAATCAAATTCATTACTAAGATACTCTCCACCACGATCGGATCGTAGTGCCTTTATCTTCTTGTTCAATTGGTTTTCTACTTCATTTTGAAATTCTTTAAATTTCTCAAAAGATTCACTCTTGTACTTCATTAAGTAGATATACCCATATCTACTTAAATCATCGGTGAAGGTAATGAAGTAGTCATTATTACCCCTAGCGGTGATAGTCATCGGTCCACATACATCGGTATGTATAAGTCCCAATAGTTCACTAGCTCGAGTCCCTTTACCACTAATAGGATTACGAGTCATTTTGTCTAGGAGGCAAGATTCTCATATACCATATGATTGAAAATTAAATGGTTTAATTACATTAGTTGAAACAAATCTTTTAATGCGATTTTCGTTGATATGACCCAATCGACAATGCCAAATGTACGATTCATTTGGATCACTTGATTTGCGTTTCTTCGATTGTATATTATAGATGTCTTTACTTGGATTTGAAGGTTCTAGAACATAAATGCCATTAATAGAAGAGCCTCGGCCTATGACCAAGTCATTTCTAGAAATAATACAACAATTGTTTTTAATGGCAAAATTAAAACTCTCTATGTCTAACATAGCAATTGAAATAATGTTCTTAGAAAGAGAAGGTACATAAAAACAATTATGCAAATACAACTCAAATCCATTTGCTAAAACAAGCACATAAGTTCCCTTGGATGTGGCCGCTACTCTAGCTCCATTCCCACGACGTAGATCAACATCGCCCTTGCTCAGCTTTTCCACGTTTCTTAGCCCCTGTAAATGATTACAAAGGTGAGAACCACAACCGGTATCTAATACCCACGTTGTGGTGGAAGTGAAATTTACATCAAAAACATAAATTTCAGAAGGAATTTTACCGAGTGGAATAACAACTCCATCCCTAATATTTCCCAAATATATGGGGAAATTCCTCATCCAATGTCCCATGCCATGACAATAGTGGCATTCATCATCAACTTTGGCTCCATTGGTAGTCCCACTAGCCATCTTGTTTCCATTGTTGAGTTTTCTACCGTTCTTTCCCTTCCTTTTGAACCATTTTCCTTTAGTTGCAAGAGCTTGCTTGCTAGGACTCCCACTAATTTCGGCATCCCTTTCTTCCAAAGATAAGGATCCCATAGATTTAGCGAGATGGTCTTCCCAAGACACATTCACAAAAGATCTAGTCATAGTAGGAGGTATGGAGGAAGTAATGAAATTAAGGTTTCCATCGGAACCGATCCCAAAATGAAGCTCTCTAGTAGTATCAAGATTGTTGTTGGAGCAAATATCGTCAAATAAGTTATGACAAGACTCAATGGTAATAGGTGTTGTTGCATTAGTAGGATCCATTACGATATATAAACTACAAACATGGACGTAAAGGAAATATTAACATTTGTATAGTGACATCCACCCAACTATTATAAATGATCCCGAGATAAAAAATTCATATTAACTCGGGCACGGTGAGCCGATTCATCCCTTATTAATATAACTCAGTGGATTAACTCTTTAACCGATTCTACTTCTAGAACTCTCGGTCGATAAAATTACTTTAATATTTATCTTTAGCCCGGAACACATGCGACTACGGTCACGAATACTTCCGTTGAGCTCAATCTAAATTTCGATGTAATAACAATTTACTACCCACTTACCCAACGTAACAAGTTTAGCACCCCGATGAGCCGAGCCTACTTCCTTTTGAAATTGGGATTCATGGTTCTAATATTTGGTAAGGCTAATTCTCAATTATTATTTAGTGAGAGGTCTTGTCAATTTATTATCTATCACGTTTTAAGTGAACTAAAGCGGTGAACTACGATAATTTTAATTGACACGGTCGATGACTCGATAAAAAGATATGCATGTGTAGTTATGGCGATTTGGCTATGCATGCAAACATATAAAACAAATGCAAAGCAAAAACAATAAAATCCTAGTATGGCCTTACTAAAATAGTAAATCAAATAAATTATTTATAAATTCGGAAACCAACTCCTTTGGTCCCTTGAACTTCAATTGGCACGCACTTCAAGGTAACACCGTCTTTGTCAGACCACCTTCTCGAATTGCACCGTCTTCAAGGAACTCCGAAATAAATAAATTACATAGCTTTTCTACTTTATACATTATAAAAAGAAAAAAAAAATTAAATAAATAAAAGTGATACGAGATCACAGTAATTACAACCAAATCGATATCCTCATTCATTTCGGGAAATACCAATTAAAACTAAGGCCATACTAAGTACAAATTATATAATTCAAAATTATATAAAAATAAAATATCACAATAATACTAAAAATGCAGCATTAATATATGTATAAAACATGTCATGTTCTGTGCCAATCGCCCTATTTAAGCTAATATCGTATATATGGTCCGGTTTTATGGATTATTGTGACAATTAACCTATTAAAATCACAAAATATTACATAAATCACATCTATGTCCAAGTTAATTACCCCAACCATCTTAGTACTCAAAAATTTAGTCTTCACTAAACATTTGACAATAATTCAACTTGATAATTTATTATTGCTCTTTAAACATCTATTATTCATAATAATAAAGAAATAATTCCCAACTAAGTCATAAAAGTTCAAAAATTTTAAAATCATAATTTTGTATATTCTGGAAAATTACCAACATTCCAAAACTTTAATAAAATTTGCCCTTAGATTATTTTAATTTATTTCACAAATAAATCGTATAAAACATAATTTAACCCTTTAATTCAAAATTAAACATAAAATTATGCAATAATCAAAATTAAAATTTCGAATATTCTTAACAAGTTTCTAGAACCTGGAAATGACAAATTTTAAGCCAAAATCGAATTTTTTTACATTCTTGACTAGTAAAGTTGTTATTTATCAATTTATATCCCATAAAATTAATAACCATTAAGATCATACAAAAATTAACATGCAACTTTAGATCTGATGGAATAATTTAACAAGTAAGTTTAAGATTGAAACCCTAAAGAGAAAAAACCAAGAGAATCCATCCACGGCATGCTGTGCCGCCATTGATTTCTGTGCCCATGGCCAGGAAATCAATCCAACAAAGACAAAGAGAGATGACTCTACGTGGGAGGAACATCCCTCCTACGTCTGAGGTGAAGAATTTGGAGGAAACTGTAGAAGAACACATGGTTTCAGAAAGCCCTAATAGTGTAAGGAATGGAGCTAATGTCGAGATGGAAGGAAAAACAAAGAATATCCATGAAGTGGTAGGGATACCAGAGTTATTAGTAGAGACTGATACAGAATTAGAAAAAGAAGAAGATGAGGATATTAATGTTAATGAGAGTGAGGAGGAAAAGGAGGATGATGAACAGAGCATAGATATACAAGAAAATGTGCCTGAAACAGGGAGTGAGGAGATGCTGCAGTTGGATCAGGAAGATGTTGCAGAAGAAATAGAGTATTGGCAACAAGCTGTTGTATGCTTCATTTTGGGAGCCAATCCACCATGGGAAATAGTTGAAGGTTTTATAAGGCGAATTTGGATGAGGTTTAATATAGACAAGATTTCTTTTTTACCCAATGGGATATTCCTGGTTAGATTTAAAACGATGGAAATGAAAGAGAAGGTCCTTGCATCAGGACATTATCTTTTTGATAACAACCCAATGATTGTGAAATCTTGGGAAAGAGACATGGAGATGACTAAAGAGGATGTGAAATGTGTTCCTGCGTGGATAAGATTGCATAGGTTGCCTTTGAAGTTCTGGGGAAAGGGTTTACCAAAAATTGCAGGCATTGTAGGTAAACATGTTAAGAATGATACAGCTACTGAGGAAAGAACCAGGCTGGGATTTGCTCGTGTTATGGTAGAATTGGTAGTTGATCAGGAGCTGCCAGCCTAAATAGCTTTTAAGGATTAGCAGGGGTTAGTGAATCAAATTGAAATTGAATATGAATGGAAGCCCATCAAATGTAAGAAATGTCAAGGTATGGGGCATGATCAGGAACAGTGTAGGAAAGACAAATTGGTTAAAGAGAAGGCTGTGGTCAAGAAAGTGTGGAGGCCAGTTGTGAAGACTGCCATTCACAAGACAGCCACATCAAAAATGCAAGTGATCCCTAGCAAACCTATAAACTCTCCTTCCAAGTTGCCTCAAACTCCAGTTAAGAGATTGGTACTTTTGAGAAGGGGAGACAGTGAGCAGGAAAGGGAAAAGGATGGGTATAGCAGGGAGTCCTTTGGAGCACATTCGTATAAAGAGGTACTCAAGTCTCCTGGGAAAGCTGGTGCAGTTGGAAATGGTAGTGGTAACCCTCTCATCTTATCTAATGGATAGTATAGGGTTCTGGAACGTGAGGTCTATTTTGCCTATTAGAAACTAAAATAAAGAGCAAAGCTTTTCATAAAGTTGTAAATAATTTTAATAATTGGTGCATATCTACTAATAGTGGATATCACAATGGAGGAAGAATTTGGATTCTTTGGCAGCCTGGGTCTTTTAGGGTTCATTTTCTGGAGTATAATGCCCAATTTATCCATATGAAGGTAGAGTCATTAGTGAGTAGGACTGTTTTCTACTTGACTATAATGTATGCCTTCAATGGTATTAATGATAGAGCTCCTCTTTGGGGACATTTGAGAAGAATTGCAGGGACTATTGTTAGACCATGGGCTATAGCAGGAGATTTTAACTGTGTACTGGCAGCAAATAAGAGAGTTGGTGGCAATGTGCCTTCTTCTGAGATGGATCCATTTAGGGATTGTGTGGCTGACTGTGGTGTCCTGGATATAATAGCTACTGGTGCTCTGTATACTTGGAATAACAAGCAATAGCCTGAGGAGAGGATATATTGTAGATTGGATAGGGTGTTGGTTAACAAGGATTGGTGTGATCACCTGAAGGATTTGTATGCCCATTTCCTTCCAGAGGGGATGTATGACCATACACCTTGTATTGTGAGCAGCAACAAGCAAGTGCAGGGCAAGAGATGCTTCAAATATTTCAATATGTGGGGTGGATCCAAGGATTTTATTCCTATTGTGAGAAATACTTGTCAGTCTAGAGTGGTCGGGACTCCAATGTTGAAGCTTGTCAAGAAATTTAAGTTGCTGAAACCTGCCCTAAGGCAATTGAACAGGGAGAAATTTAGTGACATTGAACAAGCTGCTGACATCAAACAGAAGCAGATAGAGGATTTACAAGGGCAGTTAGGCATGGATCCTTCAGATATGCAGAAGAGAGCATTTGAATCAGAAGCTACTGCACAACTGAAAGAGCTAGCTGCAGCAAGAGATAATATTCTAGCTCAGAAGGCAAAGCACAAATGGGTAAAAGATGGGGATTCAAATAGTGCCTTCTTTCATGGATTGCTTAAGCAGAGAAAACATGGGAATAAAGTATTCAGAATTAACGACACTTCTTGGAGAGTATGTGTAACCACCCCATACTCCAAGTGCCTTACTAGGACCACTTAAGGCATGGAAGTGCTACCATCTCGGTTACCCGAGGCAATGATATTCATAAGACAATAAAGAAACGTACTTTAAAATTAAACATAGGTTAAGTGATTACAAGATCAAAACCAAAACTGATAAACTGAAATACAAGGTTCTCAGACGGTCTACTGCTAAAACTATCAAAGCTACAAAACACCGTCTGACACAGCGGAAGACTTCTAACTGCCACGTGATGACTCATCCCAGCTATCCCATACGCGTCATACAATTTTTAAAACATTAAACGGGGTCAGTACTAATCACACAATTTATATAACCAACAGTACAGTAAATAACACAGCTCAAACAGTCACACACAATCACCCACACCAATCAATCTCCGTCACCGACTGTCCACTTGACCAGCCCTGCCAGTGGGGGACCGCAGCCGTACCCACCAAATCCCCGCTCATCATACCGAGCGATAAACCTGTCCTATTAATGTGCACATCCTCTTCCGTGCCAGGTTCCACGAAGGGCGAAACTAGGGCGTGAAGCCACTCCCGCAAGTGACTCCACTCAGCCGAGAACGCATCTCGAGAACCAGAGACAAACAATCACAACCATCAAGCAACAACCGTCATAAAACCAATACGATAATAATCAGCAATTACACCACACCAACAATGCATTATGGGACTAATACTGAGTAAGGAAACCCTACCTGGAATGCAACACAAACATCGGACGATCTAGCAGCTGTCTCAAAACCTTTCCTCTACGAACCCTTCTCCTATACACATAATCATATAATTACTACCACATCAACATAAACATAGAAAACCCCCAATCCCAAAATTAGGGTTTAACGAAACTTAACGAAACATTATAAAAACAGTACGTAGGTCTTACCCTCGACGCAAGGATCACAAAGGTATCAAGAAATGTAAAATCCGACCTTCTAAGCTCCGTGATTTGCCAACAATGCGATTAAAGCGAATGACGTAGTTTGATTTCTCTTTTCACTGTAATTAGGTTTTAAAAAGTGTGTAAAGAATAGTGACGGAAGTAATATATACTTAATCGCATTATTAACAAAACACAAGAAATCATCCCCCGTAAACCGGCTACTCGATCGAGTAGCTAAGGTACTCGATCGAGTGCCCCCTTACTCGATCGAGTATCCACGTTACTCGATCGAGTACCCAAGAGGTCAGAAACTATTTTAAACTGCAACTCACCCTTACTCGACAGAGTAAGGCCTACTCGATAGAGTACCCCGGGACTCATAAACACGTAGTATTACAGTCTTCCCTCCTTAAAAAGAACTTCGTCCCCGAAGTTCAACCCATACATGAAAACAAACATACTAACTTGGTCAAGATGCAACAAAGCTACTAAGAACTCAAAACAAAACCCCAACTTATATAACATGAAACCATGAACCCGTAACACCAACTTCACCAACTATTCCTACCTCCCCACATCGCTCACGATGTCGTATCAACTACATCATAAACTCTCCTGACACTAACTCCATACACTACCAACTACCATCCTCTAACGCTGCTAGCTCCATAATATATCATCCACTACCAAATCCAAAATCAAGACACTCATAGACATCAAACGGAATGTTACATTCTACCACCCTTAAAAGGAACTTCGTCCTCGAAGTTTACTCACACTCATAACCTCATCATCCAACTGTCAACACTAGTGAAATATTCTCACACTCTTAAACATCACACTACTACAAGCACGGCCATGGCCTTTTAACAACATCAACAACAAAATATACAACTTCATTCTTTATGCTACACCAACACTCTACTGTAAATATACTACCATATGCACAACTATCAAAATCTCTTTTATCGCATCCTACTCCTCTTAAGATAAATGTTACGTCCTCGTAACTCACTAATACTATATCCTTAGTTATATCTTCTCATTATTCTCATCACCATCACATGTCATAAATAACCACCTATACTCTAAGCACTCGCCATGCATATATCCAAGGCTCTCCTACTTAAACAATTCTCATACTTCAATTCACTCGTCACACCCCTAACATGTACCTCAAAATCATTAGCTTAACCCAAAACATCAACTTTTCCACATTACCGCAATACGACATACCTCTCTATATAAACTATATAAAACTCCCATCGTCAAAAGCATAACTCACGATCCACACTTGTTACGTACACTCACACTAGCTCCTCAAGTTCTTTTCTGTCATTACCACAAAACTCATACATAACTTAACATGACACCAAATCCCAATACCCTGCACTCACTATCTCAACAAAAGATTATGAACCACCTGCCGCTTTAGGATCATTACAACACATGTTCCACGAATCACTTAACAAGAACATGACTATGACTACCGATGCCTCTTTCATATCATACTCTACCCTCATTCCAAAACTTAAGTGGTAAGAAACATCAATAAACAAAACAACTGTCTATCTGTACAAACTGAAACTCACAAGAAGCCACATCAAACAAAACAACAATTTATGTGTAACTGGTATGTACTTTCGAAACTCGAATCATAAACATCCCGCCTACTCCACCACAACCGGTGACGGCATCGTAACACCGCCACCAACAGCCACACCGCAGTGCGAAAATACCCGCATCACAACACTAAATACCGTGTCCGGATCACCACCCGAGGCACCACAACCACATCGATAGTCATCACAACTTACACTATCCCATAAGCACTGACTTAACATAACTTCTCGGACAAGAAAAACTTACTCAAATCCACTTTATTAAATCACAAAGTAACATATTATATGAATTAAACAGATAATAACCTCATGAACATCATCCCCTTACCACATCACGGAATAACATATATCATGAATACATACAAGTATAACCAGTCATGCCAGATCAATCAAATGATTACTTTTTTGAATATCATTCAATTAAATTACCGTGTCCAACATATATCACAGAACATTCAGATAACAGCTTTATAACTATCACACCATACCACTTACCGTGAGGTCAGAACCTCGCACAAACATTTATACACATCATAGACCCGTAATCACATCCACCTAGTCAGTCCTGATGACGTAAGTTACCACTCGATAAAGGTTACCTGTCGCCCGAGCTTAACTCATATGCCCCTCATAACATATTCCCCCATTCGCATAAGCATCACCTCATGCCAAGTATAACCATACCATTACTATTCAACTATTAGCACCCGCCTCATCTGACCACATCTTATACTTCCTTACAACCATACATATCAATCCGGCCTCTACAAAATCAACCTCATTAGAATTGCTACCTTTCTAATATACCATCACCCTTAACCACTAGTCACAAACCATAACACTACCATTGTCCGGGCATCAAACCTCTTACACTCATCTCTAAACATCACGATTTCTTTCCTATCTGTGGTTAACATCCCAAATAACGAACATCAAATCCATTAACAACATTACCTCAACATTCTTCCCAATACTATCCTTAATTGTATAGTCACCCGACTCACCACCAAAATCTCATATCATGCAGATATTCTACCAACTTCTTACTCCCTTAATTCCTCGAAACTCATGATTCATCATGTTGTCCTGAAACTTCTGTATAACCATTAATTTACTTACTCTTGATAGTATCATACATCTCGACGATTCCTTACTTTTATGTCACATAACTCCGGTCAGCATTTTCCTAGTTTTACTCCCCTCATTCTTTTCTTTTACACTTGACAAAATCAATTAACTATTCAACTCCTTATCACTTGTACCTAACTCTTTAGTGTTCCGGTTACTTTCCCATTGCTCCAAGACTCACATCTCATTATTTTATATCGATATCATCTCACTCTTTCTTACCGTGGATCTTCTCTTATAATGTTATCACTCACACTTGCCACTAATCTATCTATAAAATCAACGTTTAATGTTTAACAATTGCATCTCCCTTTTTACATCTCTAGAAATCAAAAGTCCTTTGATACCGCTAATTGTCCAAGGAAATCCCACAATAGTTTCACCTCTTAATATACCAAATCTCCCAAACTCACTCACTGTCTACAAATCCACCTCGCGACATGTCTCCACAAAGTTCACTATATACCACTCTTCTCAACCCCTTTAAAACGAACTTTCACTATGTATATTCTTAACCCACACGACTCCTAACCATCTCCCTCCATAATTCCTTATAAATCTCAAGTTGCCACTATCCACATCCTTACTCTCAATCCTTTCATTCTCACGTTCCTTAGACTCACATCATCCCTTGCCCATATTCACTTACTTTTACGTTACTCAATACACAATCATATCACTCATCTCATCTCATCTCAGAAAACATGCTCTATGTCTCAATTAAGCCATAACAATCTTCCTTTTCTTTTTCCACTATCTATCGCAACCACATATAACTCATGTCCTCCCGCCGAATTCATACTCACCACAGGTGTCACTCACTACACCACAAGATTGGGTAACTTACGTGTCAAGACCAACATACATGTAAAACAATGCATAAAGAAGCAAAATAACACCTTTGAATTAAACATAATATGCAACGAAGTTTAAAGATAGGCATATGACCCAAAACAGGGGTCACTAGATCGAGTACATGCCACTCGATCAAGTAAAGGACTTACTCGATCGAGTAGGTGAAGATCAGAAGCACGTAAAATAAATCACCAGGGCTACTCGATCGAGTAACTATCGTACTCGATCGAGTGCCACCTACTCGATCGAGTACCAAGGCTACTCGATCGAGTACCTACGCATTTCTCAACACTGTCCAGTTTTCGTAAAACAACCATAACTCACTCATTTCTTGGTCGTTTTGGGCGTGTGACCTATCGTTAGAATCGTAAAAGAACAAGATATCACCTCCAATTGGAATCTCATTAAAATCATTTATAAATATCAAGTTATAACAGTTTAAAGACAACCTCTTTATAATCGAAAAACATAACTACTTAATTTTACCTCCAAACAACTTAAACGACAACATGGTAAACAAAAACAACCTAATACTCATAAAACCAGTAGTCCCAATCACATGTTACTATTTTCGAAAGCAAAGCAACAACATTCATCATGCAACTAATTTATTTAACTTGCCAATCATGACTTACCCACATGCTTTTATTCTATCACTTTTCGTAAACAAAACATACTCATACATTACAAATCCTATTTCCATGTTACTAATACAACAATATTACAAATAGACTTCGTCACCTAAACATATTCATAATCACAAAATTCATATTCTCGTGCAATTGCCACTCCATCTTTTCCAATCAATTCATCCATTTCCACCACATTCTGCATACAACATATACATATGAACAATAGTAGACATGTATAAGAAATCATTATATAAAATTACACAAACAAAATTATATATAATCATATCACATATGAACTACTTCCTTTTTCCACCACATTACTCATCATTCTCATACACTTTTCTAACAATTCCAACCAACATTGTAAACCATCTATCATGCAACATGCTTTCAATCAACAACATACGAAATCACATCATCACCATCTTTTCTACACATTCCCCATTATCCACATACGTACACCCACTGATTCATGTCACACATCACTATATAGATACACAATTCACAAGATAAACACATAGCGATCCCGACTCATATCCCATGGTGACCGGTTCAAAATTGTAGGGCGAGTTCGCGACTTTAGGACGTCTCCCAAGTCTTTGCATTAGCTTCTACAACTTCTACCCCGAGTTCATTTTAATTGACTCCCTATGTTCATTGGATTCATTGGTTACAGGTTTCAGGATCGTCGCTCTGATACCATTTTGTAACACCCTCATACTTCAAGTGCCTTACTAGGACCACTTAAGGCATGGAAGTGATACCATCTCGGTTACCCGAGGCAATGATAATCATAAGACAATAAAGAAACGTACTATAAGAGTAAACATAGTTGGTGTGATTACATGATCAAAACCAAAACTGATAAACTGAAATACAAGGTTCTCAGACGGTCTATTGCTAAAATTATTAAAGCTACAAAACACCGTCTGACACAGCGGAAGACTTCTAACTGCCACGTGATGACTCATCCCAGCTATCCCATACGCGTCATATCATACCTGCTCAATAACTGCTCACCACCCCCGAATGGATCACCACAGTTTTAAAAACATTAAACGGGGTCAGTACTAATCACACAATTTATATAACCAACAGTACAATAAACAACACAGCTCAAACAGTCACACACAATCACCCACACCAATCAATCTCCGTCACCGACTGTCCACTTGACCAGCCCTGCCAGTGGGGGACCGCAGTCGTACCCACCAAATCCCCGCTCATCATACCGAGCGATAAACCTGTCCTATTAATGTGCACATCCTCTTCCGTGGCGGGTTCCACGAAGGGCAAAACTGGGGCGTGAAGCCACTCCCGCAAGTGACTCCACTCAGCCGAGAACACATCTCGAGAACCAGAGACAAACAATCACAACCATCAATCAACAACCGTCATAAAACCAATACGATAATAATCAGCAATTACACCACACCAACAATGCATTATGGGACTAATACTGAGTAGGGAAACCCTACCTGGAATGCAACATAAACATCAGACGATCTAGCAGCTATCTCAAAACCTTTCCTCTACGAACCCTTCTCATATACACATAATCATACAATCACTGCCACATCAACATAAACATAGAAAACCCCCAATCCCAAAATTAGGGTTTAACGAAACTTAACGAAACATTATAAAAACGGTACGTAGGTCTTACCCTCAACGCAAGGATCGCAAAGGTATCAAGAAAGGTAAAATCCGACCTTCCAAGCTCCGCGATTTGCCAACAATGCGATTAAAGCGAATGACGTAGTTTGATTTCTATTTTCACAGTAATTAGGTTTTAAAAAGTGTTTAAAGAATAGTGACGGAAGTAATATATACTTAATCGCATTATTAACAAAACCCGAGAAATTATCCCCCGTAAACCGGCTACTCGATCGAGTAGCTAAGGTACTCGATCGAGTGCCCCCTTACTCGATCGAGTATCCACGTTACTCGATCGAGTACCCAACAGGTCAGAAACTATTTTAAACTGCAACTCACCCTTACTCGACAGAGTAAGGCCTACTCGATAGAGTACCCCGAGACTTATAAACACGTAGTATTATAGTATATGATACTCCTGATCAAATTCAAGCTGCATTCCTGGACTATTATAATGGTCTGCTTGGCACCAGTCAGGCTATTGGCAAGATACATAAAAAAAATAATAGAGCAAGGACCTATTTGCAGCTCAGAATATTGTGAAGCTTTGATGAGACCTGTCAGTGGGAAGGAGGTTAGAGATGCTCTTTTCAGCATACCAGATATTAAATCACCTGGTCCAGATGGGTACACGAGCAAGTTTTTTAAGGATGCATGGGGAGAGTTAGGGAGAGAAGTGATTGGAGCTGTTCAGGATTTCTTCTTACAGAAAATATTACTGACACAAATCAATGCCACCACCCTTACTTTAATACCAAAATGTGAGAGACCTCAGAATGTTACTCAGTTCAGGCCTATAGCATGCTGCAATGTTGTGTACAAGATTATATCTAAGCTGCTATGTAACAGACTTGCTGCAGTGCTACCACATATTTTAGATCAGAACCAGGGTGCATTTATTCAAAACAGGAGTATTCAGGAGAATATCCTAATATGCCAGGACCTCATTAGACTTTATGAGAGAACTAATGCATCACCCAGATGCCGCTTCAAAATTGACCTGCAGAAGGCATATGATACAGTGCAATGGCAGTTTGTGGAGTAGTTATTGAGGATGCTGAAATTCCCAGTTGGTTTCCAAAGCATGATTATGCAGTGTATTACCACTGCATCCTTCTCATTATCTCTCAATGGGGATATGTTTGGTTTTTTTCAGGGCAAGAGAGGGCTTAGACAAGAGGATCCTTTGTCACCCCTCCTCTTTACCCTGTGTATGGAGTATCTAACCAGAACTTTGAAGTATAGAGCTACTAAGTATGACTTCCACTTTCACCCTATGTGCAAAAACCAAAGGCTGGCATGTTTGATGTTTGCAGATGATGTGTTGTTGTTTAGTAAAGGTGACACTACTTCTATGATGCTTTTATTACAGTCCTTCTCTACTTTCTCAAAAGCTTATGGACTTAAAATTATTCCTGCTAAGTCCAATGGATATTTTAGAGGGGTGCCTGATCACATTAAGACTGATATCTTGAAGATATCAGGATTTACTGAGGGTGCTCTCCCTTTTAAATATTTGGGAATGCCAATTCAAACCACAAGACTAAAGATCTCTGATTGTGCTTGTCTCATTGAGAAAATCTGTGGGAGGATTCATAGTTATTGAGCAAGGAAGTTCTCTTATGCTGGCAGGCTTGTGTTGATTAAATCAGTCCTGAACACCTTGCACTCCTACTGGGCTTCGATGTTTGTCTTACCCAAGGGTATCATTAAGATTATAGAAGCCACCTGTAGAAAATTTCTTTGGGAGAGTGGTACAGAATATAAGAGGGTCCCTCTAGTGGCATGGGATAAAATTTGTAAGCCAAAGGAAGAAGGAGGAGTAGGACTGAAGGATCAGGAAGTATGGAACAAGGCAATGGTGGGTCGTCTGGTGAATTGGATTGCCGAGAAAAGAGACTGCATTTGGGTACAGTGGAACCATATCAGAGGGAGAGATTGGTTTGAGTACAGTACTTCAACTAACTCAAGCTGGGTTTGGAGAAGGATCTGTAAGGTTAAGCAGGAAATTGCTCATGGATTTGTGGATGGGGTCTGGGTGGTTCAACCCACGGGGTATACTCCTAGTGGTTGTTATGAATGGCTCAGGAATGCTAGTCCTCCTGCATACTGGAGTAAGGTGGTCTAGAATAGTTGGGCCCTGCCTAAACACCAATTCATGGGATGGCTAGTGGCTCATGAGGCACTTAACACCGTGGATAAATTGCTAACCTATGGGATGGATGTTGATGCTTGCTGCCTGCTCTGTGGACAGGCTAATGAATCCCTAGCTCATTTTTTTTTTACTACCAGTACACCAGGAGAGTGATGATGTCTCTGTAGCAGATTACAGGGTGCAGCTTCCCTGTGGTTGTTGATCTATCTTGGTGGTCTAGTAGATGAGGTACAATTGTCCAGAGAGGAGTTCAGATTGCACTATTTTTGGGGGCACTTTATTCTATCTGGTTTCAAAGAAACAAGTGCAGAAATGATACAGTCCTCATGCATCTAAGACATGTTGCTTTGCAGATAAGTGATGGGGTAAGAAATAGAATTAGAGGACGAGGTAGGGAGAAATTGAATGCTAATGATGTAACTTGGCTTGGCCATAAGAATCTTATGTAGCTAAGGATTTGCATTACATGTAAATCCTACTCTTTTTATATATATATATATATATATATATATATATATATATATATATATATATATATATATATATATATATATATATATATATATATATATATATTACTCACATTTTATCAAAAAAAAACTTTAGATCTGATGTTCATATCATATATACAATAATGGGAAAAAATTTCATGCCATAAAATTCATTTTAGCTATTTATGTTAAAATAGTCACTATTTATTCGATTTTTACATCTAAAAATCATAAATCATGCAAAATAAAACCATTTTATTTGATAATTTACATACAGTGTTTAAATATTGCATGTGACAACATACTAAAATTTCATGGTCATTAACGAAGTCTAACCATTTTTAACCAAATTACCTCTATTTAATCGATTGTTATCATGTAAAAATCATAAATCATGCTATATAAAACCATTTTATACAAAATTAAAACATGCATGTGAGGTCGTGTAAAAATTTCAAGGTCAGAATCATAGTCTATCTAATTTCAGCATTTTAAGTGTCATTTTATACAATAAATCATCAAAAATGGCCTAAAGTCAATTTAGGACCAGAAGGTGTAACATGCAAAATTTTCGTGGCATTTGTCTTCATAAATCACAAATTTTTAGTTTTATATGTTAACATATTAACTCGGAAACACAAAACCGATTATGCATGCAACAACTCTTGCTCTGATACCAATTGTAAGATTCATAAATCTCTTATTAGACATCTCTAATAACTAAGTGATTTAGTTTAGTCATAAAACAAATATAAGATCTTATGCATGCAAAACAAATTAAATAAAAGAGAAGAATTAGTCATTCTTACAATGGTGCCGAATAGGTTTATACTAATTGGTCTCCTACCAAATTAGTCTTCTTCAAAGAAAAACCAAGTGCCCCAAAAACCTTAGATCCAATTGCAAGATCTACTCCTTGAGGATTGTACCAAGGTAATCCCTCTTAATACATTTACTAATTTTATTACTAGAAATTAGTAGATGTTCCTTTAAATTTAACTAATATAAATTATTACTACTACTAGTAATTAGATCTTAATATTAGTATTTTAGAATGATGTTCTTATTCTTTTTCTCAAAACAATATCAAAGGTTTTGTTTAGAGAGAGATAGATTAATTAGAATGAAAATGAATAAAAAACATTTTTCAAATTCTATAATGGGGAGAGAGGGTGCCGGCACCCTTGGGTTACCCAAGGCCAATGCATGCTCCTAAATCCTGCAAATTGTTCTTCACAAGTAATTGTAGGTGTAAATGCCTAAACCTAATCATAATTAGGTTGCCTTAAAACAATTAAGATAAAGCAATATTGTCTCCCACTATATGGAGAAACCGGTTCTCCATTTATAAAATCGAGTTCCATTTTAACTTTGTTATTTTGTCAATTATAGTTGTGACATATATTACATGCTATTAGACATATGATCATGTAATGCATTTTTAACATATTAAAAATCATTACATAAAATAAATCACATGCAATGACATAAGTAACAATATATGATTTAATATACTTAAAATGGACCATTTAACTATAATTCACAACATCTTGTAATTATAGTACATTATTCATTCTAATTATAATTGTTTCATAAACAATAAAAACATCATCTAATTTAAAGGATTAATTAACTTGTATCATAATACAATTAATTAATTTATCAATTAAGAATGTTACCCTATAGGTATGATCTTAAAGGATCAACTAATCACCACCGTCACACGACAGTAATGTCAAACTCTAGTCAGCCAACCATTACCGATTAATGTGGATCAGTTGACAATAAAGTATAACTTTCCCTCATGTATTCTTATCATGAGATTTAAACATGCGATCGCATTATTGTCGAGGACACATACTCCGACAGGAACATAAGACTAGTGTTCATGTCCCGTTGAGACCAACTAAATTTTGCGTGTAATAACATTTTATTACCCCGACTTACCCAATGAAAAATGAAAGTACCATGGGGAACCAAATCTACCCCAAATGTCGAAGGTATTCATGGGTCCTACTATTTGGAAAGGCTAATCTCAGTTTTAAATATGTGAAAGGTCTTGTCGATTTATTATCTATCACCTTTTATGTGAACTATATTAATGAACTATGATAATTACAATCGACACGGTCGAAAAGACGATAAATATAAAATGCATGTGATGGTAATGGCCATTTGGCAATGCATGTAATATATAAAGAAAAATGCAAAGCAATAAATAATTTCCTAGTATGGCATTTCCTAAAATAGAAAATCTTATATTCTATTACATATTCGGAAACCAACTTCTTTGGTCCCTTGAATGTTCAATGACACACCACCCAAGGACAAACACCGTCTTCATCGGAACTCCTTTTCGAATGGCACCGTCTTTAGGAAACTCCGGAATTACAAATAATTTAATAATAAAATATACATTGCAATTCCTATTATACATTTGTAAAATAAAATCTAACACAAAATAAAATAAAAGTGATACGAGATCACATTAAATTACAACCGAATCAATATTCCCTTTCATTACGGGTAATATCATGTTATATGAGGTGACATGTGACATGTGACATATACATTTAATTAATAATCTAATTTACTCTTTAAAACTAGATGCTGATCTTATGCATGCATAACAAAATATTAAACAAAGATAAGAAGAATGCTTCTTACAATATGGAAATCGGATTCTAAGGGCACAAGTAAGAACACCTTTCTTACTTGTTCTTGAGCTTAAAATAAATGGATGATCGTCCTTGTCTCAATAATGTGAGAACCTCCTTTCAATTGCACCAAGACAAACCCTTAATTACTAAATAATATATATTAACTAGATATATATAAATAGTGACCTTAAAATTAATCTTATTATTATTTCTATTACTACTTTTAGTAATCTAAATATAAGATCTTGAAAATTTTAATTTTGTTAGAAGAGTAAGAAGTAAAAAAGTGTAAGAATGAATGAATATGAATAAGAACAATTCTTGTTCTTTTTAGAGGAGGAAAACCGGTGGGGGGGGGGGGGGGTGGGTAAGTGGCATGGAGCCAATGCATCCAATGCATGCCATTTTACTTTTGTAATTTTTGTTCTTCTCAAAACAAGTAATTAACTGTTCATTCTTAACTGACTAGTAATTCCCAATTACATGTAAATAAAATGGTCCATATTAATATAATCTACAACAATATGCAATTATAATTAACTGTTCATTCTTAATTTAATTGTTCAATAAATAAAATTTTGTAATTTAACCTCTTAATTACTTAAACGAATCTTATTTAATCGAATTACAATAAGATTCATATTCCTACTCACATTCGTGAATTGTTCTATATAAAGGAATTAATTAATCTGTATCATTATACAATTAATTAATTTTATCTATTAAGGGAATTATCCTTTAGGTGTGACCTTAAGGGATCAACTGATCATTACCGTCAAACGACTGTAATGTCAAACTCTAGTCAGCCAATCATTACCGATTAATGTTGATCAGTTGATGTATAAAAATTAATCATCCCTTTATGTATTCTTATTATGAGTTTTACTAATGTGATCGCACTATTGTCTAGGATACATACTCCAACAATGTCCCACTTGTCCAAGAAAAGTGTGCGTCACCAATTCTCATGTCCTATTACTATCTCCCACTCAATGCAAGGTGTCGTGCATGTCGTTTTTGCAAGTGATCATATCTAAAGTGGTTTCCTCGATCGGGAGAGTAACTGTCTGACCGGAATTATCTACCATAGATACCTTCCGAGCGTGGCCACGCATTTCCAGTTCACTACTCCTAGAGTGGCCTTGAGATGTTTAAATAACCCTGAAAAGGGGATGGACAATTCCTATTGCACTATTCACTTTATTTAGCCACAGCTCATCATGACCCAAGAGATGCCCATTTGACCCCATTTACGAAAGTTGTAGAGCATAACTCAAAGTCACTCAGAATCTGTGCCAACTTGGGCGAATAGTCTTTAGTCAAAGAATTGACTCAATAGAATACTATAGTAGCTCTCGCCACGACCAGGCTCTATATGATTTACCAGAACTCTATAAGCGGTCACTGCCCGACAGAGTGTCCCATACAGTCAGCATATGTGATCGACTTGTCATCCCTTATGGCTTTATGGCACTTCAACTTGCCATCAATCGACTCACACTCTAGTCACTTAGAGACATCACCTCATATAAGTGACTAAGGCCTAATATTATGTTAATCCAGTTCACTTAAATAGGGTTCAATATTGTCTCGACAACCTATTTGGAAACCAAAGTATTATAAGAGAAGAATTTTGAATAAAACTCAAACGATGAATGTATTATCACATATGAAAAATTGATACTATATCAATTACTACATAATCTATAATAATCCATACTTAATATTGTATACATCCATACATCTTAACTCAATTGAAATGGCATGACTTATCATGCTAAGCCGATGAGAAGGCTTTGATTAGTATGCCTTAGCAACACATTGCACTTTCCCAAACCTTACTGTGTACTTTTTCCCTTTGTTATGTATAATCTTTAATATAAAACTTTTGAGGACGTGTCTAAATCCAATCTAATATTATTTTTATTTCCAATAACAGAGGACAAAAATTAATATAGCCATATAGTGTATCCATTAGTACTCAAGAAGCACTAATGATATGTCTTCTATGTCTCATATGTAGATAACATATTATTCATTGAGAATGATGGGTCAAATTCTCTTCAGTAAAGAAGTGATTGGGAGACTATGAAGAGATGCAAAACATTTTTAGTATCTGAATATATAGTGATAGATTAGAGAGGATAAGTGTGTAGAAATAATCATTGGATTTATGTGTAATAAGTTACACAAAAACCATATTCTAAACATATAAGGATGGTTAGAGAATTGGCTATATTATTTAAGGAGGATATCTGCTAGAAACATCCTAGGAAGTTGAACAGTGAGATATATACAACCGAAATTGAGTACACTTTCAATAATGAGATATGCAAGAAGGAGGGGATGATATTAGGATTCGGTTTTGTGAATTGGAGGAACCATGGTAGTTCGTTCCAATAACCGAAGGTCCTATCCCTATTCACTGTGAAATCAGTGGGAGCTAATCAAGGCTCGGAAGCCTATGTCTAGACTATATGGCTATATTAATCAAGGATACTATACCCTATAATTAAACTCATTTAATTAATAATCTAATTTACTCTTTAAAACTAGATGTTGATCTTATGCATGCATAACAAAATATTAAACAAAGATATGAAGAATGCTTCTTACAATATGAAAATCGGATTTTAAGGACACAAGTAAGAACTCCTTTCTTACTTGTTCTTGAGCTTAAAATAAATGGGTGATTCTCCTTGTGTCAATAATGTGAGAACCTCCTTTTAATTGCACCAAGACAAATCCTTAATTACTAAATAATATATATTACTGGATATATATAAATAGTGACCTAAAAATTAATCTTATTATTATTTCTATTACTACTTCTAGTAAGCTAAATATAAGATCTTGAACAATTTAATTTTCTTTTCTAAAACTTTATTCTAGATAGAAGAAGAGAGAAGAGTAATAAGTAAAAATGTGTAATAATGAATGAATATAAATAAGAACAATTCTTGTTCTTTTTAGAGGAGGAAAACCGGTGGGGGGGGGGGGGGGGGAGGGGGGGCGGTAAGTGGCATGGAGCCAATGCATGTCATTTTACATTTGCAATTTTTGTTCTTCTTAAAACAAGCTAGAGTGTAGTTTTGGTTTTGAAGGTAATGATTGTGTTTACCACTAAAAACAATCTTAACCATTTCACTCAAACTACCCCATTAAACCGGTTTTCCTAGTTAAAATAGAGTCCATCTTATTTTTGTCAATTTGTCAATTTGTCATATAATGTGTGACATGTGACATATAAAATGTTATTAATTATATTAATGCATATTTAACGATTAAATATCATTACATATATTAATTTAATTATACAATAATGGACTAGTAATTATTGTAATTATAATTAATTAATTGTTCATTCTTAATTTAATTGTTTCATAATTTTTTTTTTAGAAATTTAACATCTTATTTACTAAAACTAATTCATTTAATCGAATTACAAAAAGATTCATATATTTTTACTCACATTCGTGAAGTGTTCTATTTTAAGGAATTAATTAATCTGTATCATTATACAATTAATTAATTTTCTATATTAAGGGAATTGTCCTTTAGGTGTGACCATAAGGGATCAACTGATCACCATCGTCAAACGACAGTAATGTCAAACTCTACTCAGCCAATCATTACCGAGTAACGTTGATCATTTGATGTATAAAAATGAATCATCCCTTTATGTATTCTTATTATGAGTTTTACTAATGTGATCGCACTATTGTCGAGGACACATACTCCAACAATCTCCCACTTGTCCAAGATAAGTGCGCGTCACCAATTCTCTTGTCCTATTACTATCTCCCACTCAATGCAAAGTGTCTTGCAGGTCGTTCTTGCAAGTGATCATATCTAGAGTGGTTTCCTCGATCTGGAGAGTAACTGTCTGACCGGAATTACCTACCATAGATACCTTCCGAGCGTGGCCACACATTTCCAGTTCACTACTCCTCGAGTGGCCCTGAGATTTTTAAATAACCCTGACAAGGGGATAGACATTAGACAATTCCTATCGCACTATTCCCTTTGTTTAGCCACAGCTCATCATGACCCAATAGATGCCCATTTGACCCCATTTACGAAAGTCGTAGAGTATAACTCAAAGTCACTCAGAATCTGTGCCAACTTGGGTGAATAGTCTTTAGTCAAAGAATTGACTCAAAAGAATACTATAGTAGCTCTCGCCACGACCCGGCTGTATATGAATTACCAGAACTCTATAAGCGGTCACTACCCGACAGAGTGTCCCTTATAGTCTGCCTATGTGATCGACTAGTCATCCCTTATGGCCCTATGGTACTTGAACTTGCCATCAATCGTATCACACTCTAGTCAATTGGAGACGTCACCTCATATAAGAGATTAGGGGCCAATACTATGTTAATCCAGTTCACTTAAATAAGGTTCAATATGGTCTCGACAACCTATTTGAAAAACAAAGTATAATAAGAAAAGAGTTTTGAATAAAACTGAAACGATGAATGTATTATCACATATGTAAAATTGATACAACATCAATTACTACATAATTTATAATCAATACTTAATATTGTATACAAGCATACATCTCAACTGAATTGAAATGGCATGACATATCATGTTTAGCCTATGAAAAGGCTTTGGTTAGTAAGTCTTAACAACACATTGCACTTCCCTAACCTTATTATATACTTTTTCTCTTTGTTATGTATAATCTTTATTATAAAACTTTTGAGTACGTGTCTAAATCCAATCTAGACATAGGCTTCCGAGCCTTGAATAGCTCCACTGATCTCACAGTGAGTAGGGATAGGACCTTCAGTTATTGGAACGAACTACCATAGTTCCTCCAATTTACAAAACCGAATCCTAATATCATCCCCTCCTTCTTGCATATCTCATTATTGCAAGTGTACTCAATTTTTGTTATATATATCTCATTGTTCAACTGCCTAGGATGTTTCTAGCAGACATCCTCCTTAAATAATATAGCCAAGATGGTTCTCCAACCATCCTTATGTGTTAAGAATATGGTTTTTGTGTAACTTATTGCACATAAATCCAATGATTATTTTTACACACTTATCCTCTCTAATCTATCACTATAGATTCGGATACTAAAAATATCTTGCACCTCTTCCTAGTCTCCCAATCACTTCTTCATGGAAGATAGCATTGGTCCATCATTCTTAATGAATAATATGTTATCTACATATGAGAAATAGAAGACATATCATTTGTGCTTCTTGAGTACTAATGAATAGACTATATGGCTATATAGTGACTTTCACTAATATTCGATTTATAACCTTTCGTCATACTTTAAGTATACGAATTATAAGAATGTCGATACATCTTAGCTTAATGAATTAATCCCGCAGCGGAAACAAGTGGATTCAATTTTTACATATTCAATACCTTTGAACTTGTCTAGACTCTTATCAATATAAGAATATTCATTTAACGGTTGTTGCGTGCAAAACTATTTGCCACCAACCAACCAAGCTAAATAAACATTTTCATGTTTATGCTTGCTTCGGACTTTTGGGAGTTGAAACTAGATACAACATCTTAATAAGTTACAGGTTTGTTATTTTCAACATAAATAATATGATTCATGTCTACTTAGATTTCGAAGAAATATTTACTGATTTTGACCATGAAGGAACATCGTCCCACGTCTTATTCTCAGTTTATGGCTCTTGAAAATTTTCTCCCACTCTGTCTATAAGAAATGATCCTCTTTTCTCTAATAGACAGCATCACTAGCCACAAACCCTTTGTTCTCGTGATCATGTAGGAAGAGAGACCACATGTTCATTATCAAAACAAGCTACAATTTAGGTACCATGCCTAACCATATCACATATGAAATGTAGATGATTGCTTTAATTATGTTTTGTTTTAGTGGAATAAATAAATACTAGACAAATTGTGATAGAAACTACTTCCAACTTTATAGTAAAGATTCAATCATCTCGTATAGGATTCTTTGTCACTTTCTAATATTATGAAGGTGAACTTGTGATACCATATCACACTCTTTTTGGTGTATATAAAAGTCTTCACTTTATTGTTCCCTATTTTAACAAAGTATTATTACTTTGGTTTTATAATCTCTAGGTTTTGATACTTTTAAACATTCACTGAACTTGTTCAAAGAATCTCTCTTCTTACCTCATTAAGTGGATACTAAGTATCTACCTAGTTCGTTGGTGGAAGAGATGGAGAAGTAATAACCTTTTCTGATTGAAATTGTATTCGACCATACACTTCAAAGTGTAAATAGGGCGAATATCTTGCTCTATTCATAGTCCTTCTCTAGGATAAAGTCATGAATTAATCTTTCTTGGAATACAAGATTCGTACACACCAAGAGATTCCCAATCAAATGGTTTAGGACACTAGTCAAAATTAGTTACTAAATGCAATTTTCAATCAAGAATTGAGAAATGATTGGGGTCACCAACTTGAGTCTTATATAATATATATGACATTTATTTTTAGTTACAATATAATTACCTTGATTTGTATGGTTTCACCATAAACTTAATCGTGGTATATAAGGGCACAACGCTTGTTTTAATTGCACAATAGTGAAACCCTTTGCGTTTTTTAAAAACTTGAATTATATTCTTTTTTAGACTTAGTGTACATCATAACAATTATTGAGGTACAATTCTAAATACAAAACTAAAATGAATACACTATAACACTTATATGGATGAAATGGCAACTACCCTAGTTCCATTCATGTAAATTTCTTAATTTATTCTTGCTAGTCGTCGTACGATTATTCAATGTTAGGATTCTAAGGATTTACAAAACCCTCGGATTGTGTTATGAACACATCCTCCTTTAAATACCCATTTAGAAAGGTGGTTTTGACATCCTTTTGCCATATTTCATAATCGTGAAATGTGGAAATTACTAACATAATTCAAAGATTTGTATCAAATACTCATAACGTGATAATTTGCAAGAATGCAATGTCAATGTCATTGATATTCAAGAAGGAATATGTTGGAGTCACATAACCAACTTCCTTGATCTTTACTTATTTAGGGTTTGTATCTAATTTAGTGTCTAAAACCTTCTCTATCGAGCCTAGTTCTATCCTTAACAATTAAGAGAGATCCTTACTTCTTATTGCTCCCACTCACTTCAAGAATTTCTACTTGATGAAGACTTATCTTCATATAAATTTCTGGTTAATCCTTCACAAGGATGAACTCTATTGTGGTGTTTGGTCAATCAAAATTTATAACAAATTAATTTACCAATAATACATTGTCATGTGCTTAACAACTTAAGCGCTTGATGATAGGTGTTTAGTTTGAGCAATAAGACTTTTGAACCATTGATGCATAGAAGAATTATCAAAACATATTTTGACTAATCTTTACCTCTAGTCATATTTCTTCACAAGAAATTATGGATAAGCATGTTAGGAATTTTAAGATGCTAATCTTATATTTGCATAGGACGATTCCTATCGAGTTATATGGAATAGAACGATTCCTATGGAGCTAGTCTGTTACCTATGATACGGTTCATTTGAGGATTTAGAAAGACATTCTGTTTGTCGATAGTAATAGTGGTTTAGCGGAGACGCGTGTTACAATCGAATTGATATCATATATAAGTAGGAGCGATAATAAAGAACAATATTAAACAACAAAATAATGGGAAAAAACAACATTCATCGTTAAAATATAAAAAACATTTAGCATGTTTTAGCATTTATATAATAACCTCCACCCAATTATATAAATGATTCCGAGATCTAAATCCATATTAACTCGGGCACGGGAAATCGATACATCCCTCACTAATATGACTCGGTGGGTTAACTCTTTAACCGATTCTACAATTAAAACTCTCGGTCGATGAAATTATGTTAAGTTCATCTATAGCCTCGGAACATAAGACTAGTCTTCATGTCCCGTTGAGACCAACCAAATTTCGCGTGTAATAACGTTTTATTACCCCACTTACCCAATGAAAAATGTGTAATACCACGGTTTTCCTAGGTTGGTACTTGGCCGAGTATGGCCTACTCGGTCGAGTAAAGTGTGTCGTGTATCCTGTTTGGCTACTGCCCAGGAACACTCGGCCTAGTATGTGAAATACTCGACCGATTAGAGAGTACTCGACCGAGTATCCGGTCCGTCGAGTGTTATTTCCGCGGTTTGATTTGGAAATGATTAGAGTTATATAAAAACGTAAATCAGTTTTTAATTAAACTTTTTCAAAACCTAATCACTCAACGACGCTCTAATCCTCTCCAAATCTCTTCCTAGTGTGTGTGTGATCGTTAGAAAGTGCATTCATTCATTGTTTCATCGTTGGTAAGTCCTCATTCCTATAATCCGTTGGTTAATCTTTTAGGGTTTGGCTTTAATTATGATTTGGGGAAAATGGGGTTTTGCATATAGTGATTGTTGTTATGTGATTGTTGTTAGGCGAAGACTTCGTAGAGGAGCCGTTCTAAATCGCTTGCTTGTGTTTCTTGCATTTGTTCTAAGGTAAGGTTTCCCTACTCAGTTTCTGTTTAATTGATTTAAGTTTGTGTTGCGATTGTGGTAATTGTTGTTGTGATTATCTGTTGATCTCGGAGTTGGAGTTGGGCATTAGAGTTGTGATGGTTGTTGATGATAACAGTTCGCGAGGTGTGTCCTCGGCTGAGTGGAGTTACTTGCGGGAGTGGCTTCACACCATAGTTTCGCCCTCTGTGGAACCCGCCACATGAGGGGATGTGCACATTATTGGACAGGATTATCGCTCGTTGATGAGCGGGGTTTAGGTGGATATTAGCTGCGGTCCCCCACTGGCAGCGAGGATTACCTGTTACGATGGGTAATCTGGCAGGGCTACACACCTCGGTGTGTAGTCAGTGATGGTGTATGATTGGGAGACGGAGGTGGATGTTGATCAGCTGGTTACCTTAATGTACTTGTCTTATTTTAATTATTCAGTAACTGACCCCGTTGTTGTTTTGTAAAATATGTGGTGATCCATTCGGGGATGGTGAGCAGATTATGATAGGTGATGCAGTCGTTTAGCTTTGGGGCAGTCTTGGGGAGTCACCACACAAGCTTAGCTTCCGTTGTCAAGAGTTTTAGTTGTCTTTTTTAGTTAATGAATTTATGATAGTACTTTGGTGTCGGATTTTGAGATTGTGTAAACTTTAATCTTTCGTACTTTAATAAATGTGCTTCGGATTGTTCACTGTGATTTCCAACCTCGGGCAACCGAAATGGTAACAGCCCTTCATGCTAGGGTAGTCCTTGGTAAGGTACCTTGGTATGAGGGGGCGTTACAAAGTGGTATCAGAGCCGATGATTCTGGCACCTAAAACTAATGAACCCAATGAACTTAGGGAGTCTAAATAAAATGAACCCGGGGAGAGTTGTTTGGAGCTACTGCAAAGACTTGGGAGACGTCCCGAAGTCGCACAAAGGCCCTTACGACCTCAAACCGGTCACCAGGGGGGAATTGTTGTATTCTAAGTCAATGTAGGTGTGTCGTACTTGAAACTTGAATGGTTGGATAATGCTGTAGAAGAAGTGGTATGTGGTAGTATGTGAAAAACGTGGCGAGATTTGCTGATTTGGATTTTAGTATGAATGTGTGGGCATGTTACGTGTTTATTACGTGGCTTTTAAAGATTAATTATGTATAGTATGTATCTTTGGGTAGAAAAGCATGCGTAGAATATGTTTAAGGATAGCATAACTCGTTTTTCGCCTAACTTGGCCGAGCAGGGCAGGTACTCGACCGAGTAGAGAGTACTCGGCCGAGTAACCAAGCACTCGACCGAGTGTTGTTTCGCATTGCATAGTAGTAGCTACTGGTTGTGTTTACTCGACCGAGTATTATAGCATACTCGACCGAGTATAGCATACTCGACCGAGTACTGTCTATACTCGACCAAGTATGACTTCTGTGTTTTGACGTTGGCTACTGGAGTGGATTACTCGACCGAGTATCAGTGATACTCGACCGAGTAGTCCATACTCGACCGAGTATCTCACCCTACTCGGCCAATTGCTTCTTTGGTAAAGAGTCGTTTATATTTTGAGCCGTGGGCTTTTGTGCTTACGTTCCCTTTCTTCTTATCAGCTCAAAATGCCACCAAAGAGGTCAGCCGCGTATATCGCAGCATCTGAGATGTCCACAGATGAGGTAGCTCGTATGATCGAGCAACATGAGGCACACTTTGAGGCCCTTAAGAATGTGGGTAAGAGGGCGGAGAAACCGGTAGATGCAACCCACATGAGCACTATCATCGCTCGCTTCAACCTACCTACTTATGAGGGCGTCGGGGAACCAAAGTTTCTCGAAAATTTGCACCGTGCGATGGAGAGTCTCCTTGAGGTGGTGAAGTGTCCGCCAGAGTTAGGTGTTGAGCAGGTAGTGTACTACCTGAGGGGTGAGGCTGCTGTATGGTGGCATAACGTCAAAGAAGACACCAGAGCTTTTTACCAGGGTGAGGGTATAGGTGTTATACCATGGTCAGGCTTGAAGAGCACTATGAGGGAACAGTTTGTGCTGGAGTATATCCGTCACAAGATGAGATCTTAGTTCGATTCCTTTACCATGACTGAGGACATGACAGTCACCAAGTATTACCACCAGTTCCTTGAGTTATCTCGCTATGCGGAAGACATGCAGTTAGGGCAAAGAGGTTTGGCTCTACGTTTTGAGAGGGGGTTGGCACCCAAGATCATGAACCGGTTACCATCTGGAGTTATCACCGATCTGAAAGATGTGTACTTAATGGCTGGACAAGCTGAGAGGTTGGTAGATTTCTCTAAGGAAGCTACTGAGAGAACCGCAGCTGAGAAGAGGAAAGCAGAGAGTGGGAATAACAACCAGTCGGGTAACAAGAAGGGAAAATTTGGTCAGACAAGGGCTTTTTTAGGTGGAGCTGGGTTTCTGGAGGATCGCGAGCTTGGGGTAGGGGTGGTGGACGGAGTGTGAATGACAACTCCAACCTTTCTGGCTTCAACCGTGGTGCCATAGGCCACAAGAGACGTGACTGTACGAGTGCTCGAACTGGGGGACCTCAGGAGCATGTCAAGGGAATTTCTCACAGGGTCCGAGTCAGAGTTTTGCTAGCAACAGGCCATATGGGCATGGGGTAACCGTGGAGGGAAAATAACAATGGCGGTTTTAACCGCAAAAGTAGAGGATCTTACCAGCGCCCGAATAACAGTGTCACCCAGAATTCGGCAGCTAAGCCGAGTACTTCTGACACCTCGGTCCAGGGTGGAGGTCAGAAAAGCAGCGAGAAGCTCTGCATGATAGACAAGCAGGAAGCTGAGAACAATGCTCATATAGTTACCGGTACCTTTCTTATTCATAATACACCGTCTTTTGTTTTGTTTAACTCTGGGCAACACACTCTTTTGTGTCTAGAGGCCATGCTTTGTCTATGGGTTTGGGGGAGTTTGAGCTTGTAAAAGATAATCTGTTTATACCTTCGGGGGATTCGGTGTCATGTGTTAAGTTGTATAGGAGCGTGTCCATGTTGGTTGGAGGGGTAGACTTATCGGTTAACTTCCTAGAGTTTCTTATGGATGGGTTTGATGTTATCGCCGGGATGGACTGGTTGGGTAAGTATGATGCGAAGATAGATTGTCAGCAAAAGAAAGTGTCTTTAAAGGGTCCTAAGGGTGTCTTATAAGGGGTTTGTTTTGGGGGCCTAAGTGTAAGTTCATCGAGGTAATGACTTTAAAGTCATGCTTGAGGAAAAAGTGTCCCTTGATTCTTTGTCAAGTGAGAGATCGACGGGTGGAGTTGCTAACAGCTTCTAATATACATGTGGTGGGAGAGTTTAGTGATGTCTTTCCAGATGAGATAATAGGGTTACTGCCAAAGAGATATATCGACTTCAACGTGGAGCTTAAACCGGGAACATGTCCTATTTCTAAAGCACCTTATCTTATGGCACCTAAGGAACAGGAAGAGTTGAAGAAACAGCTGCATGATCTGTTAGACAAGGGGTATATCCGGCCTAGTATGTCGCCATGGGGAGCAAAGGTGTTATTTGTAAAGAAGAAATATGGGAGCATGAGGCTGTGTATCGACTACAGGGAGCTTAACCGTGTCACGGTTAAGAACAAATATCCTTTGCCTAGGATTGATGATCTGTTTGACCAGCTGAGTGGAGCAGGGGTGTTCTCTAAGATCGATCTGAGGTTAGGTTATCACCAGTTCAGGATAGTAGAAGAGGATATTCCCAAGACACCTTTCCGGTCCCGTTATCGTCATTATGAGTATGTGGTGATGCCTTTTGGTTTGATGAATGCACCCGAAGCTTTCATGGATTTGATGAACCAGGTTTTTAGTCCGTTCTTCGACAGGTTTGTGGTTGTCTTCATTGATGACATTTTAGTCTACTCTAAGACTAAGGAGGAACATGAGGATCACTTAAGGCTAGTTTTGCAGGCTTTGAGAGACAATCAACTTTATGCATAGCTATCCAAGTGCGAGTTCTGGTTAGAGGAGGTGGCTTTTCTGGGTTATGTGATATCTAAGAAGGGTTTGTTTGTGGATCCTAACAAGATTGAGACAGTGACCAAGTGGGAATCATCGAAGAATGTTGCCGAGATTCGGAGTTTCTTGGGTTTAGCTGGTTACTACAGGAGGTTCGTGAAGGACGTTTTCACGACAGCATGACCTATGACCGCTTTGATAAGGAAAGAGACCAGTTTTCGATGGGATGAGAGTTGTGAGACGGCGTTCCAGACCTTAAAGGAGCGTTTGACCACAACTCATATCCTAACTTTGCCAGAGGGTTGTGAGAACTTTGAAGTATACACCAATGCTACAAAGAATGGGTTGGGTTATGTGTTGATGCAGAATGGGAATGTTATAGCTTATGCGTCGAGGCAGCTAAAGCCATATGAGGAGAACTACCCTACTCAAGATTTGGAACTGGGTGCATTTGTTTTTGCTCTTAAGATTTGGAGGCACTACCTTTACGAGGCAACCTTTAAGGTGTATTCAGATCATAAGAGTCTGAAATATATCTACACTCAAAAAGAGCTTAACATGCGTCAGAGACGATGGATGGAGCTGATCGGGGACTATGACATGGAGATCATCTATCACGAGGGTAAGGCTAACGTTGTTGCAGATACCTTGAGCAGGAAGAGTGTTCATTCGCTGTGTACAACTATGTCCTTGCTGAAGCTGAGGGATGAGATGTCCAAGATGGGGATCTATATGATTAGGAAAGGGGATGCCATCGGGGATTTGACGATCGGGCCGGATTTGTATGAGATTATAAAGAGTAAATAAGAGCTTGGTCCTAAGATTGAAGAGTGGAAGTCTAGAGTGGAGAGTGGCGCAGCTTCCAGGTTTTCTATCCACACAGATGGGAGTGTCCATTTTGATGGGAGATAGTGTGTTCTTGATGATGTGGAGTTGAGGAGGGTAATCATGACAGAGGCTCATTGCCCTCCTTATTCGGTTCACCCAGGGGGTGAAAAACTATATAAAGATCTCAAGAAAACGTTTTGGTGGCCTAATATGAAGAGAGATGTGGCTGAGTTCGTGGCTAGATGTTTGACCTGCCATAGGGTCAAGGGTTAATAGCGGAGACCACAGGGTAAGATTCAATTTCTTGAGGTACCTGAGTGGAAGTGGGAGTCGATCTCTATCGACTTTATTGTGAGGTTACCTAGGACACAACAAGGTAACAATATGATTTGGGTAATTGTCGACCGGTTAACAAAGTCAGCTCACTTCGTTCCTATGAAGGATACCTGGACTAAGACGCAGTAAGATTTGAGTTACAGGAAACATGTGGTCCGGTTACATGGTGTACCTAAGGATATAGTGTCAGATCGAGATGCGAGATTTATATCAAAGTTTTGGCATGAACTGTAGGAATTGATGGGTACAACCTTGAAGATGAGTACAACGTTTCATCCTACAACAGATGGTTAGACTGAGAGAACTATTAAGGCCTTAGAAGTCATGTTGAGAGCTTGTGCCATGGAGTTCGGGGGAAGTTGGGAGGATAGATTGGATTTGATAGAGTTTTCATACAACAACAGCTACCATACTAGCATCGGGATGGCACCTTTCGAGGCTTTGCATGACAGGAAGTGTCGAAGTCCAGCAACTAATGGAATTGTCGACCTTGACAATTTAGATGTTGTTCACATTTTGATTTGGATGAAGTATGTTTTATTAATAAAACTTTTTAGTCATTTGCATTTACGAATAATGATGTTTGTTTAAATTATCAATTACAATAACATTCTTTGTTCCATGTGGCGTAATAGGTACCTGAATAATCAGATCGCTGAGAATATGGTCCCATTTCACGCCTAGGGATTCTTGAGTCCTAAGGCGTTCTATGTGCACAGAATTTCATACGAAGAACAAATAAATAGTATCGCTCGTCGGTTGATGTCATCCAAAAAACTATGGCTTGCCCCCTACAATCAGAATATGTATGTATAGTACGTGATTATTGTAATGAATCACGGTTCTATAAATTTATTGCTAACATGCTTAAATGCATGTAAATGAACTAACAGTTCAATGTCCCGAATTGAATAGGAAACATTGGGTGCTACTGACAATCCAAGTGGAAACAAAAACAGTGTACTGGATTGACTCTCGCGAAGGCAAACCCTCTGACAGTTGTGTAAGGATGATAACTGAGTAAGTTTACAACCTTCAATAATGTCATTTGTTATTGTATGACTTGAGACATATATATGCAAATAAGAATGGCATGTGTGTATATTTATGATTTAGTGTTTTTGAAGCAAAAAAATGATTATGTCCACTTGAGAAATATGAAAGCGACGTTGTTCCCAATTTTATCACGCCATTAGTAAGTGTATTCTTAATAATTACTCGTATCATTTAACTAATGTTTATGTGAGAGGTTGATTATCTAATTCAGCTGATTTGTGTGTGATTTATATAATAGTCTCCTAAAGCACCAGACGACAAACAATGCGGTTTTTACGTTTGCCAGTCCATGTGGGAGGTTATCCACAGAAAATTATCTATCATTCCGATACGGGTTAGTGTGATTTAAAAACTATTTCAGACGTAAATTGAGTTCAATTCTATATACTTCCACCATGTATTACATCAATTTTGATTATGTATATTTTGAATTGTAGTTTCCACAAATACTCGACAAAGCCCCGGAATATTCGCCAGAGGACATCAACCAGATGAGAAATATGTGGGCCAGTTATGTTGTTTCATTAGCGAGGTCTCAATAGTTTTCTCATGTTTTAGGTACGAGTGTGTATATATGGATCCATTGTGTATTGGTTTCTTTTGTTTTCTCAATAGCAGTTCTGTTTTGGCTGTTAATCATCCTGTTTGTACTGTTTTTAAACTGGTTTAATTGATTGCGGGGTGTAATATTTTGATACAGGATTGAATTTTTGCACTGTACAGCTGCTGGAATGCTATTTTTCAGCAGCAGCTGCAAAAATAGCATTTCAGCAGCAGCTACAAACGCTGCTGAAAAAATAGCATTTCAGTAGCTGCTAGAACAGGCTAAAATATTAAAAAAAATAAAAAAATTAAAAACGATAACGGTTAAAAACAACATGTTGCAAACAATTATTTGACAACGGTTTTATTTAGATAAATAACCGTTGACATATTTTCCTCCCATTCAAACCGCCAAAAATATAAGATAACGAACGATAACCGTTGTCGAGTTCAAAGATTTTACAACGGTTTATTTAAGCAGAACCGTTGACAAAATTTCATCAATATAAATAGATAACGGTTACATACCGTTGTCAACAGATGAATATTACAACGGTTTTGCACGCAATAAAGCCGTTGTTAAATTTTGACATTCAATTAAATAAGATAACGAAATGAACTGTTATCATATATAATATTTAGCAACGGTTTTGGAACGATAAGACGTTGTCAATAGTAAACTTCGACAATGGATTTGATACCGTTCTTAAGATTTAACAACGGTTCTTGATGTTATATAACAGTCGCTTGTTATTAGTACAACCGTTTTATATATTTAACAACCGTCGTTGCAATAACGGTCCAGTGTTTCTATTTAAAACCGGTAATTTGCATTATTTGACCGTTATTGGATGTCTTATTTGGCGTAGTGTATATGTCACATGTCACACATTATATGAGAAAATGACGAATTGACAAAAATAAAATGGACTCAATGTTACATATGAAAACCGGTTTTATGAGGGAAATGGAAGAAATGGTTAAATTGTTTTATTAAGTGGAAAACATAATGATTACTATGATAGCCTATTCTACACCCTAATAACCTTTGATAAGAACAATTGCAAAAGCATTTTTTGCATGCATTGGCTCTCCTCCCTCTCTCCTCCCAACTGGTTTTCCCACCCCCCAAGATAAGAATTGTTCTTATTTTTTATATTCACTCTTACATCATTTTTTTTTACAACTAACTCTTCTCTCTTCTCTAAAATAGGTTTTAGATAAAATAAAATTGTTCTAATATCAAAATATACAAATTACTATAGTAGTAATAGAAATATTATTAGATCATATTTTAAGGATGGATAATAAAGTAATCTAGCCAATTATTTAGTAGTTTTAAGGGGGTTGTCTTGGTGCAAGTAATAGGAGGTTCTCATACTATTGGGACTATAGGAATCATCCAATATTTTAGCTCAAGAACAAGTATGAAAGGTGTTCTTGCTTGTGCCCCAAATCCGATTTCCGCATTGTTAGAAGCTTTCTTATTAATCTCTGATTTAATTTTGTTATGCATGCATAAGATCAATATCTAGTTTAATGAATAAATTTGATCTATAATTAAAATAGTTTAATTAGAGGGTTATAGAATCCTTTCATAAAGAACTCCGAAATCCGACAACTCTAGCCCTTGGATTTGATAGCAATGAGAGGAAAGAACTTACGTTGTTTTATTTTCTTTGTAAAAAGTATTACAATTTAGGTAAAAAGTAAAAAGAACAGACATAAATACTTTATATAACATTTCACGCTTTTCTATCAAACCCGGTACCGCCTACTGGATCAAGTTACCCCTACTCGATCGAGTACCCATCAGGCAGAACGTACTCCAGAATGCAAAACTAACTTACTCGACAGAGTAAGCCCTACTTGATAGAGTTACCCCTACTCGATAGAGTACCCAACAGCTACTAAATCTTAGATATTAGAGTCTCTACGCATTCTACTCAAAAGCCAGATTCTGGAAGCATAATGGAATAGGGATAGGTATGAAGACTACGTGCCTTGCATAATGTTAAAACATATCAAGCACGGATTAGGAGAGCCTTCAACAAGAAAGTCAAACCTCCGAACATCAAAGAGGGAAATCTAGTGCTTAAATCTGTCCGAGTTCTTCTACAAGTCGACCTAAGGGCAAAATTCAAACCTAATTGGGTCGGTCCTTATTTAGTCAAATCCATACTCCCAGGGGGTGCGGATAGAATTACAGACTTAGACGGGAACGAGTTTTCAAACCCGACTAATCTAGACCAACTCAAGCGGTATTACTCATAGAATAGAGCTAAAAACGCGCCACGAGGGACCCATGCGCCGCACTTGCGACACGAAATACATGGCATAAGCCAAATCTCGAGACTTGTGCCACCTCGCTCTTGCGTTTTGGCAATTTTATTTATCGTTAGTGTGACACCCCTCGATGAGGCAACTAAATATAACTAGTAAATCGTGGCGGAAACACGAGATTTTTAAAACTTTTAAGACTTCTAATGAAGTCCAACGCGAGGTATCACCAACACGATAAATAAGTTTAGATAGTTAGCTTTAAGTTTACAATACAAGTCTATTTATTGGGGAAAAGATATCCCCCGAATTAACATAGATTCGAAAAGTAGGTGAGTCTATTATGTGATAACTAAATAAGGTCCAAGGTAAGAACTCGCTAGCTCACACGGTCTTGCCCACTTAAGCTTCATCACCAACCTGTCATTCATAATAAATATGAAAGCCACAGTCAGTGGGGAGTAACTCAGGGTTCTCCCAGCCACAATATGTCAAAATATAAGTAATTAGGAATGTAATTAAACAAACAAGCATGAGGATAAATACTTACGATGACGAGAGGATCATGATTAGTATACAAAATGCAATAAGAGTAGTTACGCATAAATGAGAGAAGAATAATTAGGTCAAACGGTCAAATATTGACTCAACTCAAATGTAAGACAAATTACAAAGTATAGACTCAAACAAGACAACCCTCTAGACTCCAACCTCTTGGTAGGACGACGATCATAATACGGTCCTAGTCTAAACCTGGCGGACTCTCGGGATGGACGACACCCGATCGACAAACGATACCAAATCGTATCCAAGACTCGAAATATGGTACACCTAACCGTGCCCGAAAGTCGAGTAACCTCAAATCGGAACCTTGTCACCTAACCGTGACCCCCGGTCCGAAGAGGCGGAAGGAAAAATAGCCCAACTCGGAAACAATGGCACCTAACCGTGACCCAAAGTCCGAGGGCAATGAAATAAGGTATGTCGAGTAGTCTCACAATGTAAAAAGTCACACTCGGTTCACAAATACGAGCAACAAAGGTTGCACAAACATAACGTAAACAATTCATGTGAAGCATGCATAAAGTATAGGAGTAAAACAATATCGGTGCACTCTGCGGTGTGGGCACCGGCTGCCGCCCAACGGCAGAGGATACCTGCTTGAAGGTGAAACAAGGTAAAAATGCTTTGATGTGTGTGTTTTTGCCGTAGGACCGCCGCTGCCGCCCACCGGCAGGGAACACCTGCTATAGATGAAACAAGGTAAAAATACCGATACGTGTGTTACGCGGTGGAGACCGAGCCGCCGCCCACCGGCAGGGAACACACCCAGATATAAGAAGCACCAAAATTACATTGTCCTCGCTGCCGGTTGGTAGACCGGCTGCCGGCCCACCGGCGGGGACACGCATTGAACTTGACAAAACACAAGAGGCGCTTTGCCGGTTGGTAGACCGGCTGCCGGTCCACCGGCAAAGACATGCAAATACTAAATTCTTCTTATTTTTCAACTCAGGAAGGCAAGGTCTCGCTGCCGGTTGGTAGGCCGGCTGCCGACCCACCGGCAGAGACACACAGAGCACGAAATCACCATCATACGACATCCAAAGTCCTCCAAATTCAACTATCTTTCATTTAATCATTTCATGCTCCTCTAATATGATGAATACTCAGAAAATTACCACTTTCAAGATGTAATTAGCATATGGGGTTGTTTATCAATCATTAAAATGAGGTTTAATCATGTAATTATGAGAGAATTCCTTTAAGACAAGTCTCATATTTCAACAAGGCACAAAACTACTCCTTAAACATGTGAGGATTACCATACAAGCATTCTACTCAACATCAAATCACCAAAGGGCATGAAAGACATCAAATTTGACATTCATGTGAGTCTAATACTACACAATTCACACAAATTTAACATAAAAGTCGAGTAACCCTTCACCGTTACCTTTTGCACTTCAATCTTCTAAAGACTCGTCAATGATGTAGCTATCCTCCTCCGGGTTGTCCAAGTTCTCCCCTAAACACAAAAATAAAGGTATTAAGTCAAGAATCCACATCCTTGTAAGATGAGAATTTCGAAAAAGAGGAAAAGATGACAACTTTCTTACTTAGAAAGAAGGGAAATGGGAAAAGGAAGAGAATGGCGCGAAAAGGAACGAGATTGGTGAAGAATTGAGTGAGATATGGTGATTCTAGGGTTAGTAAGGGAAGGTTCAACAATGGTGGGGTGGTTGTTGGGAAATTTCAGAAATTACAAGTGAGGGAGATGAAGTTGTGAGGGTTTAGTTGAGGTTTTGTGTAGAGAAAAGAGGGGAAAAAGGCCCATGAGTCAAGTTAAGCCCAATAACTCAAAATGAGTCGGTATCCACTAGAATTTTCGTCCCAAGTCTACTATAACTCGAGTCGGAGAATAATATTATTAAAATCTACACTATTATTACCGTTACACGGCTACGGCTATATTTTATGAAAATAAGCTTTAAATAATAATTATTTAATAAAAATCGCTTAAAAGTTTATTTAAAAATATAAGGAAAGCGCGGGGTGTTACAGTCATCCCACCTTTTAAAAAGTTTCGCCCTCGAAACTTGAAGTGAAAGGCATTACCTTAAGAAACAAACTAGGGTACTTGACACGCATGGAAGCCTCCGGCTCCCAAGTCTCTTCTTCTACATCACCACACTTCCACAAAACCTTCACCAAGGGCACCACTTTACTCCTTAGCTTCTTCTCCTTCTTATCCAAGATACGAATCGGTCTCTCCTCGAAAGAAAGACTAGGCTCAAGCTCGGGAATTTCATTTTGCAACACGTGACTAGGGTCGCTAATGTATTTCCTAAGTTGAGACACGTGGAAAACGTCATGAACTTTACCCAAACTCGGGGGCAAATCCAATCTATAAGCCACGGCACCAATCCTCTTGATCACTTCATAAGGTCCAATGTACTTCGGACTCAACTTCCCTTTAACTCTGAATCTCTTTACTCCTTTCATCGGGGACACTTTCAAGAACACTTTATCTCCAACTTCAAACTCCAAGGGTCGACGGCGAACATCGGCGTAAGATTTATGTCGATCTTGGGCGGCTTTCATTCTTTCACGGATGAGCTTCACTTGATCAATCGTCTCGGCTAACTTGTCGGGTCCTAGATCACGAACATCACTTGCTTGGTCCCAACAAATTGGACTACGACATTTCCTTCCATAAAGGGCTTCATAAGGGGCCATCTTGATAGAAGCATGATAACTATTGTTGTAAGAAAATTCCACCAAAGGTAAGCTCTTCTCCCAACTAGAATGAAAATCAAGGGCACAAGCACGCAACAAGTCTTCTAGAGTTTGTATCGTCCTCTCGGATTGTCCATCGGTAGCGGCATGAAAAGCGGTACTCATCAACAACTTACTACCCAAAGCATCTTGCAAAGCTTTCCAAAATCTTGAACAAAAACGCGGGTCACGATCCGACACGATCTCCTTAGGAACGCCATGGTAACGAACGATCTCTTCAACATAAGCACTAGCAAGACGGTCTAAACTCCAAGTCTCTTTGATAGGAATGAACCTAGCACACTTGGTCAACCTATCCACAACAACCCATACGGCATCCTTTCCACCAACGGTCTTAGGCAAAGCCATCACAAAATCCATGGAAATGGACTCCCACTTCCATAAAGGAACATCCAACGGTTGTAGCAAACCACCGGGTCTCTTATGCTCAATATTCACTTGTTGAAAAGTAAGACATCTTCCAACATATGACACAATGTCATTCTTCATGTTAGGCCACCAAAACTGAAGCTTCAAATCTTTATACATCTTGTCTCCTCCGGGGTGAATCGAATAAGGGGAAAGATAAGCTTCATCAAGAACTCTCTTCCTCAAATCAACGGCATCGGGTACGTACATGCGTCCTCGGTAACGAAGGTAACCTCTAGCATCAATCTCACAATCCTTTGCTTTCCCTTCAAGAAGCTTGGCTTGAAAACTTTTAAAGGTAGCATCGTCCACAAGGCTATCAAGGATCTCTCGGTGAAGAACGGGCTCGGCAACCATAGCACCAAGATAATCAAAACCACTCTCCATAAGTTGCAAACTTAGCTTACGAAACTCGGCACAAAGGTCTTCGGGGAGCACACGAATGACACTCAAGGAATGAGTAGACTTCCTACTAAGGGCATCGGCAATCACATTTGCCTTACCTTCATGATACAACAACTCCATGTCGTAATCATTCACCAATTCCAACCATCGTCGTTGTCTCATATTCAAATCCTTTTGGGTGAAGATATACTTCAAACTCTTATGATCGGTGTAGATACGGCAATGGACTCCAATGAGGTAGTGTCTCCACATCTTCAAGGCATGAACAATGGCGGCTAACTCCAAATCATGAGTGGGATAGTTCACCTCATGAACTCTCAATTGTCGCGAAGCATAGGCAACAACTCTTCTATTTTGCATGAGAACACAACCCAAACCCATCTTAGAAGCATCACAAAACACATCAAAATCAACTCCATCCTCGGGCAAGGTCAACACGGGGGCGGTAGTCAACCTCTTCTTCAACTCTTGGAATGCACCTTCACAAGCTTCGGTCCACACAAACTTGGTCTCTTTCTTTAAAAGTTGAGTCATCGGTCTAGCAAGCTTGGAAAAATCTTTCACAAAGCGACGGTAGTAACCCGCCAAACCCAAGAAACTACGGATCTCACCAACATCGGTTGGACTCTTCCACTCAATCACGGCTTCAATCTTCGAAGGGTCTACCATGACACCATCCTTAGATATCACATGGCCTAGAAAAGACACCTTAGACAACCAAAATTCACATTTTGAGAATTTGGCAAACCACTTTTGACGACGGAGGATCTCCAAAATGATACGAAGGTGATTGGCATGCTCTTCTTCGGACTTGGAATAGATGAGGATATCGTCGATGAAGACCACAACACACTTGTCTAAGAACTCACTAAAGGTCCGGTTCATTTGGTCCATGAAGATAGAAGGGGCATTGGTTAAACCAAAGGGCATCACCTTAAACTCGAAATGTCCATATCTCGTGCTAAAGGCGGTCTTAGGGATATCGGACTCACGAACGGGGATTTGGTGATAACCGGATCTCAAATCAATCTTGGAGAAAGTAGAAGCACCTTTGAGTTGATCAAACAAATCTTCAATTCTTGGTAGAGGATACTTGTTCTTGATGGTAACACGGTTAAGCTCACGGTAGTCAATGCAAAGTCTCATGGATCCATCTTTCTTCTTCACAAAGAGAACGGGAGCACACCAAGGCCAGGCACTAGATCTAATGAATCCTTTCTCAATCATCTCATCAAGTTGCTTTCTCAACTCCTTCAACTCGGTTGGCGCCATACGGTACGGGGCTTTAGCAATCGGACCGGTTCCGGGTACAAGGTCGATAGAGAACTCAACATCACGCTCGGGAGGAATTCCGGGCAACTCTTCGGGAAAGACATCGGCGAACTCACAAACCACGGGCACTTCTTCGATCTTCGGTAAGGAAGGGGAGGTCGAAGTCACCACACAAAGAAAGATTTGGTAACCTTTCCTCCTCATACTCATCAACTTCAAAGCGGAAATCAACTTCACACCTTCTTGGGAACGGACTCCTCTATAGGACACACGAGTGCCTAACGGACTCTTGAGGCGAATCTTTTGGTCTCTACACTCGAATCTTGCATCATACTTTGACAACCAATCCATACCCAAAATTACATCGAATTCCTCAAGGGGAAAACGAAGTAGGTTAGCGGGGAATAAGGTTCCCGAAATAGAGATAGGAATGTCGGAGAAAGTGAGGGAACAAGAGAACATTTCTCCGGAAGGTAAGGATATAGAAGTTTCCTCACTAGGAATTGGTTCAATGGCTAGCTTTTCGGAGAATTTGGAAGATATAAAAGACAAAGATGCGCCGGTATCAAATAGAATAAGGCAAGGTTGATCAAAAATCGAGAACATACCCGTAATGATATCGGGATGAGCGGCGGCTTCGGCACGGCTCATGACGAAGATAGTTTCTCTTGGCCTAGCATTTGGAGTAGGAGCATTCTTCTTCTCGGGGCAATCGGCAACACGATGTCCGGGCTTCTTACAATGAAAGCAAGTCAAGGGCTTGCCATAGCATCCAACTCCGGGGTGTAGAGCCTGTCTACAATGGTAGCACTTACGGTCCTTCTCAAGTTCATTAGTTGGTGTGAGAACTTGTCCTCTAGGTTCTTGAACTCTTGGTCCTTGTCCTCCATGGTCTTGCATCCTTGGCACAAACCTTCTCTTGTTGGCATAGTTGGAAGTAGAAGGCACAAATGGTCTCTTGCCATGAAAGTTAGAACGATAAGAATGAGAAGAGGAGTGGATTTTGGAATCTTCTTCAATGGCCTTCAAAGAGCTTTCGGCCCAAATAGCATCATCATAAACTTCCACAAAGGTAGTTGAGCTTCTTCTCACCATGCTTTCCACCTTAGGATTCAACTTGTTCTTGTAGAAGTAGACACGATCCTCTTCATCTTTCACGAACTTGGAGGCATAATGAGCAAGTTCATTAAACTTGTCGGTGTAAGCTTGAATTGATAGCTTCCCTTGCTTGAAGTCCATGAACTCCTTCAATCTTTGTTGTTTGAGTTCCTTAAGGTAGAAGCGAGTCTCCACAAGTGACTTGAAGCGGTTCCAATCAAAGTTGGGGTCTTGAGTAGCGGTAGGACCGGTCAAAGTCCACCACCTATCGGCTTCCTTCACAAGAAAGTGAGATGCTAATCTCACCTTGTCCTCCTCTCGGGCATCAAAGAGAGAGAAGTTCTTCTCCATATCACGAAACCACTCCGAGAGAGCAACGGGATCCACTTCACCACCATAGGTCTTAGCCTTGTTCCTTGCTAGTTGACTTGCAATCCAAGCATAACTTCCTTGACGGTTAGCTTCGGGTGCAGGGGGAGCGGGTTGAACATTTTGTTGATTAGCAAGTACTTGGGTGAGGGCTTGCATGATCGCATTTTCCACAACGGTTGGTCGTGCCATCTTCTTTGCACAAGAGTAAACAAGTTAGAACCTATCACAAAGCATACACAAAAAGGCTACCAACTTAGGTCCTTAATTCTACCCATCTCTCATTCATTATTCAAGGTCAAGTGAGAATTTTAAGTTGGGGTACACGTGTGTGCGTCGGGAGCAATATAAGCTCTGATACCAACTGTGACACCCCTTGATAAGGCAACTAAATATAACTAGTAAATCGTGGCGGAAACACGAGATTTTTAAAACTTTTAAGACTTCTAATGAAGTCCAACGCGAGGTATCACCAACACGATAAATAAGTTTAGATAGTTAGCTTTAAGTTTACAATACAAGTCTATTTATTGGGGAAAAGATATCCCACGAATTAACATAGATTCGAAAAGTAGGTGAGTCTATTATGTGATAACTAAATAAGGTCCAAGGTAAGAACTCGCTAGCTCACACGGTCTTGCCCACTTAAGCTTCATCACCAACCCGTCATTCATAATAAATAAAGAAAGCCACGATCGGTGGGGAGTAACTCAGGGTTCTCCCAGCCACAATATGTCAAAATACAAGTAATTAGGAATGTAATTAAACAAACAAGCATGAGGATAAATACTTACGGTGACGAGAGGATCATGATTAGTATACAAAATGCAATAAGAGTAGTTACGCATAAATGAGAGAAGAATAATTAGGTCAAACGGTCAAATATTGACTCAACTCAAATGTAAGACAAATTACAAAGTATAGACTCAAACAAGACAACCCTCTAGACTCCAACCTCTTGGTAGGACGACGATCATAATACGGTCCTAGTCTAAACCTGGCCAGACTCTCGGGATGGACGACACCGGATTCGACAAACGATACCAAATCGTATCCAAGACTCGAAATATGGTACACCTAACCGTGCCCGAAAGTCGAGTAACCTCAAATCGGAACCTTGTCACCTAACCGTGACCCCCGGTCCGAAGAGGCAGAAGGAAAAATAGCCGAACTCGGAAACAATGGCACCTAACCGTGACCCAAAGTCCGAGGGCAATGAAATAAGGTATGTCGAGTAGTCTCACAATGTAAAAAGTCACACTCGGTTCACAAATACGAGCAACAAAGGTTGCACAAACATAACGTAAACAATTCATGTGAAGCATGCATAAAGTATAGGAGTAAAACAATATCGTGCACTCTGCGGTGTGGGCACCGGCTGCCGGCCCACCGGCAGAGGATACCTGCTGAAGGTGAAACAAGGTAAAAATGCTGATGTGTGTGTTTTGCCGGTAGACCGGCTGCCGGCCCACCGGCAGGGAACACCTGCTATAGATGAAACAAGGTAAAAATACCGATACGTGTGTTCTGCCGGTAGACCGGCTGCCGGCCCACCGGCAGGGAACACACCCAGATATAAGAAGCACCAAAATTACATTGTCCTCGCTGCCGGTTGGTAGACCGGCTGCCGGCCCACCGGCGGGGACACACATTGAACTTGACAAAACACAAGAGGCGCTTTGCGGTTGGTAGACCATTCTGCCGGTCCCACCGACAAAGACATGCAAATACTAAATTCTTCTTATTTTTCAACTCGGGAAGGCAAGGTCTCGCTGCCGGTTGGTAAGCCGTTGCCGCCCACCGCAGAGACACACAGAGCACGAAATCACCATCATACGACATCCAAAGTGCTCCAAATTCAACTATCTTTCATTTAATCATTTCATGCTCCTCTAATATGATGAATACTCAGAAAATTACCACTTTCAAGATGTAATTAGCATATGGGGTTGTTTATCAATCATTAAAATGAAGTTTAATCATGTAATTATGAGAGAATTCCTTTAAGACAAGTCTCATATTTCAACAAGGCACAAAACTACTCCTTAAACATGTGAGGATTACCATACAAGCATTCTACTCAACATCAAATCACCAAAGGGCATGAAAGACATCAAATTTGACATTCATGTGAGTCTAATACTACAAAATTCACACAAATTTAACATAAAAGTCGAGAAACCCTTCACCGTTACCTTTTGCACTTCAATCTTCTAAAGACTCGTCAATGATGTAGCTATCCTCCTCCTGGTTGTCCAAGTTCTCCCCTAAACACAAAAATAAAGGTATTAAGTCAAGAATCCACATCCTTGTAAGATGAGAATTTCGAAAAAGAGGAATAGATGACAACTTTCTTACTTAGAAAGAAGGGAAATGAGAAAAGGAAGAGAATGGCGCGAAAAGGAACGAGATTGGTGAAGAATTGAGTGAGATATGGTGATTCTAGGGTTAGTAAGGGAAGGTTCAACAATGGTGGGGTGGTTGTTGGGAAATTTCAGAAATTACAAGTGAGGGAGATGAAGTTGTGAGGGTTTAGTTGAGGTTTTGTGTAGAGAAAAGAGGGGAAAAAGGCCCATGAGTCAAGTTAAGCCCAATAACTCAAAATGAGTCGGTATCCACTAGAATTTTCGTCCCAAGTCTACTATAACTCGAGTCGGAGAATAATATTATTAAAATCTACACTATTATTACCGTTACACGGCTACGGCTATATTTTATGAAAATAAGCTTTAAATAATAATTATTTAATAAAAATCGCTTAAAAGTTTATTTAAAAATATAAGGAAAGCGCGGGGTGTTACAGTTAGTATCACCAACTAAACTTAATTGCGTTCTTAAGAGTAAGTAAAGCACCATGCTTATTCCCTATGTTCATTGCAGGCTCTTGCTTCGAACATATATTCTTTTACATTTTCTATTTTCGAACTACGTTCTGGGTTTGATTTAATTTTCAATGAATACTTAGGCAATCCTTCACAGGATACAAACCAATCAAATTCTAATAAAAAATATAAATAGAAGGACATTTGCTTTGGCACTTGGAATTCGAAAGAATAAATAAAGGGAACTGATTTTAAGTTCCTAACTGAAAACAATCGGTTTATTCATCTATTAATAATTCGCCAAATAATAAAAAAATGATGAAATAAAATGCTAGGCTAAGATTCTAAAACTCCCGCCATTTATTACAAATTATAATTAATAATAAGACATAATATAAAGACTCGGGCTATTTGTATTCTTCCATCTTCCCCTTGCCTTTGTCATTTTTGTCATACTTCTTGTCTCGACCTTGAGGAGGACGCTCTTGCACTATCTCTGACAAAATCACCAGTGGTCTTTCTCGAGGCCTAGTCTTATCGTTTTGATATACAATCATCTTCTCAACAAGTGCATTCTTTGGCTTCTTCTTCGGGCGGACGACTCGGAATCCAGCTTCTTCTCCTTCTTTGGTCAAGTATTTCTGGTTCTCTTTATCTACTTCATGGATCTTGTAGTCAATTGGCTTATGCTTTCACAACTTCTCGCGTTCTTCCAAGGTGCTAGCCTTGACCCACTGCAAATAAGAATCTGACACCCACAACGAACCAACTGGGACAGGCATAAACCATATGTTCCTTTGAGTCCAGCGCAAAGCCTATTCACGGCAAGTTCAGAAGTATGTGCCAAAGCAACCTGCGGAATAGTATCAAGCTTAGGGATTTTCTGTCTCATGTCAACTAGCCTCATTAGCCTCTCCAGGAAATGTGGACCATGAACTCCAGGCCTAAAATGCAAACAGATCGAGAAGGATCAAGATATGATACTCCTGCCAATGCCCTGAGGTGCCACCAAGGGACAATCCATCTAATCAGCGGACCACCTTCGTTCTTTAGTTTGTTCTCCCAGTAGTTGCTAACTCGAGTAAAATTAACCATGTATAGCCTTGTCCTCATCATGATCGATCGTGATCGATATCCAGGAACGTCAACTGGGAGCTCGATCAATCGTAGCCTTTATATCAACCAAATCTTCAAAAGGAGAAAAGTATTAATGTCCCCGCCTCTCAAGAAAAATCAAAATCAAAAAAACGAAAGCGAAAAAAAAAACGGACGAAAAAAAGAGAGAGAAAAGACGGGAGCATTTTTACCTGTAAGATGATAGGACTTCCAAGATACGGGAGCTCACAATTTGTCTATCAATTATCCAACCCTAAGATAGGCTCTTGCACAACTCCATTTGCTCGATAATACCCAAAAACTGCGGGTCACCTCTCATTTCCGCATCAACATGGCCCTTTAACACAAAACAATGATGAAGGCAAAATCAAAAGGCTCTGCGCCTCGTAGCATAAGAAATAGAAGGGTCCTCTCTATGTATAAAACGGTCCACAAAGTCGAAAATCCGTACACCTTTGGAAGTTACAAGACGATCTACTTCCGCTTTGTCAATCCTAGAAGGTCCCTAAATGTATTCTTATATCCTTGGGAACTAGATGATAAGGCCAGAAGACTCTCTATATCCTACTCTCCAATCGCTACAAATTCTTCGGGAAAAGGACAAATTTCACCTCCAGGAAAGGCGAAAACATGATAATATGGGTTCTAATATTCAAGACAAGCATCAAGAAACGGTCTTACCACTTTTACTTGTTTAAAACTGATGATTGATCCAAAAATACCGATGTCATGCTTCTCCGCGTTCGAAAACTCATTGGTCCATTGTTTGAGTCAGGATTCAAAAGCATCCATTTTTCTTGGAAATATTTTTTTGAGAGAAGTATTATATTTAATGAGCTACCAAGTAATAGAAGGAAGAATTGTGAGAATAGAAGCTAAAACAAGGCCTCTATTTATACTATTCGGCCTTTCCTAAAATCGCTCACGAAGAGAACACCCGGGGTGATGACACAGCAAATGCCGCGCTCTCCGGAAGCACCACAACTCTTGCTGCGCCTCTTCCCCAGCTTGATTTCCTGCAAATTCCGCAAAGATCTTTCCTAAATTCGAATTTTGGCTTAACTTTCCTATTGTTATAGGAACATGTTTAGTAACATACAAAAAAATTTATTTCGTTACCAATTTTTATTCCAATTCATTGTGGAATCCTATTTCGACATAGGCTCACTTTTTCGAGACGATATTGTCACTTCATATTTCGTCACAAGCACACTTGCCCATTTCAATTATTTTCTTTCCTAGGGGAATCATTTCGATCCCTCACTTGTTTTATAATTTTCTAAACTTACTTTCCTTCATTTCTTTTTTTTTAAGGGGAAGCGCTCCCACTATCCGTCGCGCGTCGAGTCATTTTTGAGTCTTTTTGCTCATTTTCGCGTCATTTTTGCTCTCTAATAGGGCACTCCTTTTTTTTCATTTTCGAGTCATTTTTGCTCGCTAATAGGGCATTTTTTTTATAACTACGTTTCCAACTTGATCAAGTTTCATTTTGCGCTAATTAAAGCCAATTTTTATGCTATACGTGTTCTATGCGATGTTTCTACGTGAATTTCGGTAGCATGACGGCGTAAAATGTCAAAATGCCAAACCTGTTTCCAAGCTAACCTGTAGGTACCGACTTATTTCACACCCAGTAGCAACAAATGGCTCTCAGGTCATGACATATATACAACAAAGCATTCATATGTACAACAAAATTCAAGCTCATGCCCGAAAGCAAAACAAAATGTACAAAAATACAAGTCTAGCTCAGACGGTCAGCCAGACGACCCCTCCACCGTGCCACCATCGCCTCTAGAATGGTGATGTCAGCATCTTGAACCTGCAGCTCCCTTGATAGGTGGGTCATCTCCTCGCGTGAGTCGTCCAACTCACGCTCCTTGTAAAAGGAAAAGAATGCCGACAAATGCGAGCACTCCCAAAGTACTACAAATGTTCATACATACATATCGAGAACGGAAGGTTCATACCTGCCGACTCGGGCCACCCGAAAGAGTCTCCACAACCATCGCTCGCAGCCAGTTGGCCATCCGCCACAGCTCCGCGTGCCTCGACGTTGCCACCTGTATTTCAATAATAAAACCAGGATTGAAACCGTGTTCCTACACGATTATTTCAAAAAGAGAAAAATAGCCTAAACTGTGGTCTTACCCTCCTCACGGCGTGTTGCCACTCGTGGAGTCCAGCCTCTGTCATCGCCTCAATAAAAGATGGAATCTCCATCATCACCGCCATACCATCCGGCCCGGGGTACTCAATTGTCTCAGGAAAAGCGTGGGGCTCTATGCTCGCCACCTCGATCTCCTGGCAAGTCAAATTATCATTTCCAAGCTGTATTCGAATACGTCATTTAAAATAGCCAAAATGGAGATATACACACCACGATCGGCATGTACGCCAGGCTTCTCAGCACAAACTCTAAGTACTCGAGCTCGGGAAGGAAAAGAGCGTCTCCGCTCGATCCTGCGAGGTCAGACGTCCTCTCAGCCTCTAAAGGCTCCCTAAACATCGTTGGTGGAGGATTGAAGGGAACCACAAAAGCATCACGGAGGCATTGTCGGGCCAACCGCTCACCCAGGTACCACACAGGTCCCACATGCGTCGCCAGATGCAGCCTACTCGAGCTCCTAGGTCGGAGAACATCGGCTACAAAAGCTGGAGCGCCAGCGTAGTCCTACCAAGGTCTCGGCACCCACTGAAAGGGATACCAGGGGGTCATTCCTATGATCACTACTAATTCAAAGATCAATAGAAAGGGAAATACTTACACCGTCAAGCTGCACAACATTGACACCCCTCATACAGGTGACGTAAGAAGAATGTTGGCTCTTCTCCCGACACACGATCTAGTCCCTAACTACGAGATACTCTCTCGCCACATCCGCAGCCCTCTTGGGAGCGAAGCTGGGGAAATACGTGTATACCTGATGTGACCATAATTAGAGCATATTTAGTCCCCGAATTAGCCTTGTTCCCATGCTTTTTAGTGCATATTTGGGTCATTTTTTGTCTTTAGTTCTTTGTTTTGCATATTCTTTGAGGTTTTGTGTCCTTGGTAGGAAAAGAGTGCAAACCTTGCATTTTCATGGCAAAATGAGGCTAAATTAATTGAATTCAATGACCAAGCATCAAGGAGAGACAAGATTAGAAGGCCTTTGTACATACTATAGTAGATGGGCAATGATGAGAAAAGATCCTTGCATCCCCGAGGAAATCCTCAAGGATTTTATGAAGAAAAAGGAAGAAAATAAGAAGGAAAGAAACTGCCTGACAATCCGTGCGTCTTCCCCTGAAGACGCCCGTCCCTCACCCACAACCCGTGCATCTTCCACAACTGGACGCCCGGGCAAAACCACCCAAAGACGCCCGTCTTTTCCTTCTGGACGCCCGTCCAGAAGCTGCCAAATCCGCCAGTCCCGTGGTAAAGACGCCCGGATTCCCAGACAGTCCCATTTTGTCTTCTACAAGCTTCAAAGGAGGATGCACATCTTTTTCTAGAGACCGGAGTCTCCCTAGAGACCGGAGTCTCCCTAGAGACCGGAGTCTCCCTAAGAGACCGACGATTCCTCAACAAGGGACTTAATCGTCATTTAAGCGCTTAGTTAACCCTAATTCATGAACCTAATCCCCATTATAAATACCCCATTGGTCTAATTAGAAGAGCATGTTCTACTTAGCAATCTTTAGAGTAGTTAATATCAATCAAATATCTCTTTAATCTTGTAATCAACATTTAACCAAGTTTTAATACAAGTTTTATTTCCTTAATCTCTCTCTTGTACATCCTTTATTTTGGGTAATTGAAGATTATTTGGGTTATTATTATTGGGAGATTGACAACCTTCCAATCAAGCATCAAGTACTTCTTTTATTCTTTGCTTTATTATTGGAATCATTAGTAGGTATAATCCTCTTAATCCCTTTTTAATTATTGTTAATCACTTTCATTTATTCATCATGTTTCACTTTGTTGGTATGATTGACAACCTTGCTAGCATGTTCAACATGATAATAAGTGAGTAGTTACCTTAGCTAGGGTTAATGGGTAATTAGGGGAAACCAACATGGGGAATGATTCATGCTTAAATTAATATGCTTTCATAGTTTATTTCCTTGCTTGTTGTGATCTCAACTTATGCACATGTTATGTTTGATGAAATGTGAGCCTATGAATCCTTGAATTTTTAACCCATCACCTATATTTTCAATGAGACTTGTAAGACATAAACCAACTCGAGTCTCATTAGACCATGCATATTGTTGAGTAGGGAAGATTAAGTAGACTTGTAGGTGTTGTACAATCTAATCGATTCGGCTCCGGGACCCAAACTTTCCTAGGATTGTAAGATATAAACCAACTCGATCCATCACAACAATAATTGCTTGCTTATAACTTGAGAATATGTTTGTATGATAAATTCCCATGGATCCCCTATGACCCCATGACACCCTAGTGCCTTTTATCAATTGTTTACATCCCTTTTAATTCATCTTGCTTGTTTACTTTCATTGTTATTTAGTTTAGTGATCTTCTACTTCAAACCCCAATTGTGACACCACTTAGAAACCACTAGTTGCAATAGAAATCTCATCTCAATTCCCGTCCCTTGGGATCCGACCTTTACTTGCCTCTTTACTAATTGTAGAGTTGTTTGTGAAGTTATAAATTGTGTTTTGGTTTAGGTGCTCCTAACGACAAGTACTGAAAAACTAAACCCCACGAGGGAACACGACCAAAAATGGCGCCGTTGCCGGGGACGGTGTTAAATTGATTTAGATTTTCATACATTGTTATTGGTTGTGTCTTTCTTTGCCTTGGGGAAGTAAAACTCCTTAAGGTTTGTTCTAATTGTTTTCGAGTTGTTTGATATTTTGCATGTGCTCAAATTACGGGCTTTAAGCAAAGGGATGAGGAATCTTTGTATGAAGCTTGGCAGCGATTCAAGGGAATTTGTCGCTCATGTCCTCACCATGGACTTAGCGAGTGGTTCTTGGTACAACAATTTTGGAACGGTCTTTATGAAGATTCAAGGAACATTCTCATTATGGGATCAAATGGAATGTTCACCGAAGTTGATGACAATCAAACTTGGAACAAAATTGAGGAAATGGCGGTCCATAACTCACAATATAGTAGACCTCGCAAAGCTACTAGAGGAGGAAAGCATGAAGTGGACTCCATTACTCAATTGGGTGCTCAACTTAGTGCTCACATTGATACCATCAATTTGAAGTTTGAAAAAGCTATCGCTAGACTTGAAGAAGCCTCAAAATCACCAAAGCATCATGTTAATGCCATGACGGCATCTTCATCAATCCCAAGTGGGATATGTGAGAATTGTGGAACTTTGGGACATGACCAAAGTGAATGTAGGGGACCAAATGAACAAGTGAATGCTTTCCAAGCATACAAGAGTGGTACCCCTTACTCAAACTATTACAATGAAAACACCAAATTCCATCCAAATCTCTCATACAAAAGCCAAAATGTTCAAAACCCTCAACCAAGATACACCCCACCTCCCATGAGAAACCAAAACCAAAGACTCTTTTACAACCAAAACCAAGTTTACCAAAATCAAACTCCATACAATCAACAAAATGACCAAGGTTTTGATGTTCAAAAAGCGGTCCTCCAAATGCAAAAGAATCAACAAGAGTTTTTCACTCAAATGCAAAAGGATAGTCAAGCAACGGAAATCACCATCAACAACATCCTAGCTCACACCAAAATGTTGGAAACCCAATTGACTCAACTAGCATCTTCAAGCTCACAAAGACAAAAGGGGCAATTACCATCTCAAAGTAATCCCTCAAGACATGAAACAGTTAGTGTCATTCACTTGAGGAGTGGTACAAGGTATGAAGCATCGAAGAAGCAAGTTGAGGATGAAGTTGTGGAAGCTAGTGACAAAGAAGAAATTGTGCAAAACTCCAAGGATGGAGAACCATCAAAAGAATAAATTTCAAAGAAAAATGAAGACAAGGTCAAGGAGAAGGAGTCTATTGTGATTAGACTTCCTTTTCCAAGTCGTCAAGCCAAGCCCAAATTTGATGACCAACTTGGAAAATTTATGGAAATTGTGAAGAATTTGGAAGTCTCGATTCCTTTCACGGAATTAATCAATCACGTGCCGGCCTATGCAAAATACATGAAAGACATCCAAAATACGGAATAAGTCGATCCGGAAGCTTGAGACTATCGCCTTCACTAAGGTGAATAGTGAAATACTTCAAGGGAGTTCACCTCCAAAACTCAAAGATCCGGGAAGCTTCTCAATACCGTGTACCATTGGCGACACCACGATCAACAAAGCCTTATGTGATCTAGGGGCTAGTGTGAGTGTTATGCCGTACTCGGTGAGTAAAAGTTTAGGGATGGGAGAGCTTAAATGCACCAATATCACACTCCAAATAGCCGATAGATCGACGAAGACACCATTAGGGATATGGGAAGATGTTCCCGTAAGAGTTGGGAAATTTTTCATCCCGGTGGACTTTGTCATTGTTGACATGGAAGAAGATTCCAACATTCCAATCATTCTAACCTTTCTTACTCACCGCGGGTGCGGTGATTGATGTGAAGCATGAAGAGCTCACTCTAGAAGTGGGAGATGAGAGCATAACTTTCAATCTTGATAAAACCATGAGAGCTCCCCGTTTGCATGAACCATGTTTTATGGTTGATCATTATAGCCGGACGGATGATAGGAAGAAGTCGGAATTCCATTGGAAGAAGAAAATTGATGATGCTCCATTCAAAGAGCAAGTGAATTGTAACAAAGAGAGCTTGAAAAGCTCACCAAAGTCGAGCAATGAAGAGGATGGCCTCATTGGCCAAGACAAGAAAGTGGGAGAGTTGTCTCTATCAACTCAAGAGATCTTTAGTGATCAAGTAGATGAAGTTTGTGGTCTTTGGGACGATGAGTTTGAAGGGATTTTCAATCCCTATATTGGTAATGCTATCGATAAAGACCGACAACAAGGGCAAAGGTCTATTGAAGATCTTTATCATGATAATGAACAAGCTTTTGACTACTTTTTCAAGGTGTTGAGCAACAGCAATAACACCTTGGACATGCCCCCATGATATCTCACTAAGGATGAGAGTTTGGTGGAGTCCTCCCTAAACCACCATTTGTAAATATTTCTAACTCCCTAACTCGCATTTTAATTCTTACATTGCATTTTTGTCATTTTTTGATTTTTATGCTTTGATCAAGATAATTATCATTTTTGAGAGAAGTGAGGGAGGGACTAATGATTTAATTAATATTTAGTGCTTTAGCTTAGTGTGGGGATAGCAATTGCCTAGGCTATTCATGCCTTAGTAGTGCCCCTACAATGAAGAACACAGGATTTGAAGAATGAAAAATGACAAGGGATATGCAAGTTCACGGATGGAACTAATCCGGGTAAAACAGGGAGAATCCGAGCGTCTTCATGGGAATCCGCCCGTCTTCAGGCAATCCAGGCGTCTTTGTCAAAATCCGCCCGTCCATCTGAGCTGAAAATTTGAAATTTTGTGACTGTTGAAGAATACGAGCGTCCTGGTAGAGAAGACGCTCGTCTTCAGAAATCCGTCCGTCTTGGAAGGAAAGACGCCCGTCTTTTTGCCTGTGTAAAACAAGAATAGCTCACTGTCTGAGAATCCGCCAGTCTTCAGCAGAAGACGCCCGTCCAGCAATCGATAAATCCGAGCGTCTTCGCTGAAAGACGCCCGTCTTTAGGCGAGAATCCTGAGCAAAAAAGGTAGAATCCGAGCGTCCCGAAGGAAAGACGCCCGTCTTCCCCCTGCAGTTTTTGAAATTTTCGGGTATTTTAAATACCCCCTGCCACATTCATTTCTTCATTCCTTCATTCAAAACACTACCCATATACCCCAAAACTCAAAACCCTCATCCTCTCCATCACCAAAACAAGATTTCCTCAACCAAATTCAACAAAAACAAATCCAAACTTCCTATTAACAACAATTAATCACTCATCTTCCAACAAAAATCAAACCAAGCACCAAAATATTCAACCTTTGAGTCGATTTTTGAAATTATAAAGGCAAAGCCTTTCATCTTAAAATCGATTTGGGTATACTTGGAAATTGAAGATTTTCACTCTTTTCTTGGTTAAATCATCAATGGCAAGAACAAAAGGATCAACAAAGGCACCTAAGGCAAAGGCACTCTCAACAAGACAAAAGAGTCTTCAAGCAAAGAAAGCCTCATTGGCCATGGTGGTAGCTAGTTCAAACTTGGAAGTTCAACAACAACAACCTCCCTTGAAAGCAACAACATCAACAACTCCGAAAATTGCTCAATTATCAAACTATCCGGAGGTAATTTTCATTTCTAACTCCCATAGGGATACATTTGCCAAGTATGCTAGAAAATCCTTTCTATCCACCAAATTCATATGTGAAGATGCCTTGAACAAATTGGGTGTCCTTGAACAAACAAAAGCCTTCTTTGAGGCCATGGGGTTGGGAAAATTGTTTGCTATAAGAGAATTAACATACCCCTCCCTTACCTTAGAATTCTTGAGTTCTTTGAAAGTTACTAAGGTAGAGACTAGAGAAAACATCGAGTTCCGCCTTGCTAATATGAGTAGGCGCATCACCTTTGATGAATTGGGTAAAGCATTGGGTCTTAGTGATTCACCTAGTTATTACAAGAATCCCGAAAAGTATGACCCCGCTCCTCTTTGGGAGGCGATTTTCGGAAGGAAATTTGAGAACTATCATGCTAGTCGCGCTCTATTAGTCCACCATCCGGGCAATAGAGTGTGGCACAAGGTCATCGGGAATACTATCATTGCAAGAAAAGACACTAACCACTTTACCAAGCTCGATTGTGTTCTACTTGAGTCGGCCTTAAATATTGGAAGGGAATTCACCAAGCCTTACAATTCTCTAAGGCTTTTGGTGGAAAGATGGCTAAATATTGATTGTGGAAAGCAAGGCACCAGTTTTATTGTAAATGGAGGTCTAATCACTCTTTTGGCTAAGTACTTTAATCCGAATTTCAACAAGGATAGCAAGTATGTGGAGAAAAAGGGGGGTCATCTCATTGACATGGATGCCATGATTAATAAGTACAAGTGGGTTACCCATAATCTGTTGGAGTAGTGTCCTCCACAATGAGTGCGTTTACATATTAAATCTCGTAAAAGGAATATCGGGGATTTATTTTATTTATTTGTCAGCTGGTCATCGTTAATCGGTAATGATTGGCTGACTAGAGTTTGACATTACTGTCGTGTGACGGCGGTGATCAGCTGATCTCTTTAGGTCACAACCTATAGGATGACGCCCAAATAGAATAAATTAATTGTTTGTATGAGATACGAGATAATTAATTCCTTGTATTATTTGACTCTTAGCTAGTCACATAAATGTATTATTTGATGACGGGTTACGAACTCGGGACAAGGAGATTTATTATTTAATTATGAGATATTTAAATAATAAATGATTAGAATTTATTAATTAATTGTTAATTAATTAATTTTATGCGATATGTGTTTTTTGTTTTGAGATGGAATTAATTAGCTATTTTATTTTTTACAAGAGGTTGTAAAATTAGCTAAGTGGGATAATATCGACACATTGTATGTGGATAAAATGGTCTTATGATTACTTAATGGTTAAGTAGTCATTGGTAGTTAATTTGTATTATTTAAATGTTAAATAATTAAATTAATATTTAATTATGTAAGATAATTAAATATAAGACTTATGCTATTTGTGGGGCAAATGTCGAAAACTGAAATGGACTCAAATATGTCCACTTGTACCGATTTTATGAGGACATCACAAGTGTCCTTTAAGTGGCATTTTTCCACTTAATATTGTCTCCACATTTGCCTATAAATACTCATGCAATTACACCATTTATAATGTTCGAAAAATTTGAAGAAATTTTTGGTCTTTAAGGGTGCTTTGGCCGGTTTCTCGTCATCACCAAGAGACCAAATTTTCTTCTTATTTTGTTCAACATTTTCATCATAAAACACATATAAAAACTAACTAATAATATTATCAAAGTAATAATATTAATTAGTACATCAAATATACAATTACATGGTTACTACTACTATTAACTAGTTATTAATTTTAGTAGTATTTTCGGTTTATCTTGGGTGCCACCAAAGGAGACCATCTATTTTGGTGGTTTCTTGTATTGGAGGATCATCCATAGTTCCATACCTCAATAACTATAAAGGTAGGAGACCTTTATAGTGCCCATATTTTGCCTTATAGCAACGTAAAGAACTTTTGTCTTAAGATGGTTTAATACCATCTTTTATACATTTTATTTGCATGCATATAGATTTAGACCACATTAAATTAATTTGTAATTTTAATATCATAAGATGAGTATTAATTTGGTCTAAATAACTAACATAATCCTCTTTACACCAAATATGGGTGGCTCACCAATGAGGCTAGATATTTTACTTTGCCTTCCAAGATATGCCGTTTGAGTGTCCATCGGACCAACTACCTTCTTCCCCTTTCAAAAGAAGCCGAATACATCATCCGTCAACAAAGGGGTGAAATTGAAATGCCCTCCTCGTCCATTGTCACACCACCCTACCCATTCCAGTCTCAAGATTTCAAACCCGAAGGTGTGAAAGCTAGTAATGACTACATGACTCTACTTATACAAGAGATGCACAAACAAGCTTTTAAGGATCGGGAAGATGCATACTTAGCCCAATATCTACCCCTACTTAATTTAGCTAGGCAAGGACCACTTGATCCTTCATGTCCTTTGCCTAGTTGGGCGGATAGGGAAGTCTTCTTTCCAAGTGCATCTAGGGGTGAGATTCCGGGTGACGATGAGGTTGTCGGTGATGAGGTTGTTGATGATAGCATTGATGAAGAGGCTAATGAAGAAGAAGAAGAGGATGATGAAGGAAGTGAGCAAGGAAGTGAAGAGGGAAGTGGAGATGAGTCCACTTCTATTGAGGAAGATGATGACAATGATGATATGGTGGAAGACTAGCAAGCTTTGGAGGCTCCTACCCTCTTGAGGTTTATCTACTTCTTTCTTTGTTTTATTATTTTATCTTGATCATGGTTGGAGAGTCCTAGCAACAAAGAGGACTAACACCTCGGCCCCATTGAGGTGTTCTTATTTCATTATTCCCACTTTTGAAAATCCAAAATGACAAATTTAGTTTCATGCATTGTATATTGTGTGCATGAACTACCCCAACTTCAGGACATTAGAAATAATGTCTATCTCGGTTTGGGGAAGTACATGCATACGCAATGGGAGGTAATCTAAATTACGCTCTCCGTCATAAACAAAAACCCATGCATCATGTAGTATAGATTAGTATAGCTTGCATTTAGTGTAGAATTCATGCATCATGTTTGCATAATTTCCCATCATTTTGGCCATTGAGGACAATGCCCATATTAGTGTGGGGATGGGGAATTCTAACTTAACTTTTATTCAAAAATCAAAAAAAAAAAAAATTCAAAAAATTTCGAAAAACCATAAAAATTTGAAAATCCAAAAACAAGTTCATTTCCTTTGTAGTGTAGTCATGTATATATTGTGGTATATATTGTGTTTATCCTTGTTCACATTGATTGACTACGCCACATCCGAGGCATGAGGATCATTGAAGACCGCATGGTATGATCTTTCCAATCTCTCTTTTCCTCTTTATGTTAATGACTATGTGGCTTTATTTTGATTGATGCGGTATAACAATGTGAACTTAGGACTTGCATTTAGTTTATATGACATATTAGTTGGTAGAATCATATGCATTAGGATGTATATATGTTAGTTGCATCATGGCATGTAGTTGCATGTTTGAAAAATTTTGTGAAACCGTCTACTTGGGAAGCTTGACAAGTGTATATAGGCCCTAGTAGATGCTTTTTCTTCTTAAAATTTTGCTTGTTAGAATACTTGTAAAACACCCTAGGATGTGTCATGCTAGTATCCTTTGACCCATGGATTAAGGCCTAGTCAAAATTACCTTGTGGTGTGATAACTCCTTGGCTACCGTTTATTCCAAGGTGACCCTTGAAACCATGCATCCATCCATCATCCATGTTCTACCACATTTTTGTCATCAAAGGGAATGGGCACAAAAAGAAATCAATTTGAGTTCAATGAAATAAAAAGTGAAAGAAAGTTTGCAAAAATGCATCAAATGAAAAGAGGAGCAAAAATAGACTCATAATGCTTCAAATGTAAGCCACCCTCACTACATATGGGGTGACTTTGAAAATGTTCAAAAGAAATGCAAAGAAAAGTTGAAAGTTGTCAAGTGTTGAAATGCCAATCATCAAAAAGAAATGGTAAAAGAAAGTGTTCTCAAATGTCAAATGTCAAATGCCACAAGAAATTGGGGCGAAAACAAAAACAAAAGCAAACTCCCAAAGTGAAACTCAAATTCTATCGGTCCCTTTATCCATCGTATCCATTTTTGTGCATGGTAGAGAGGGGACGACCCTTCTTCTTGTCTAGGCAAGAGGGGGAATTCCGCGATCCTCCAGTGTTTCTAACACTATAGGGAGTCTACTCTTGACAAAAGCATTTAACGATTGAGGACAAAGGTACCCTAGCTTGACACAACTTGGAGGAGATTTATTGGTATCCTTCTAGGCTTATTAGTTTGAAGAAATTGCATCTATGAAGGAATGTGTACCCTTGAATTGTTTTCCTTGTAGATAATTTCCGCCACTTAGATGAGGAAAGTGGCTATTCTTTTGTAGATGTATCCATTACTTGATTTTCTGTGCTTAATGTTTGGATGTGTCGCCATTTTGGCAAGACCCACCTTGCCTTGCAAGAAGGCATCCTACCTCATGGTTGTCTTGTTGTGAGTTGAAGGGGCGGAGTGAGACCCGCTAATTGTCTCATATCGGCTATGTTATTAGGTTAGTTTAAATAATGGTCCTAGTCTTTGTCACCTCTTTACTCGGGACGAGCAAAGGTTCGGTTTGGGGATATTTGATGTGACCATAATTAGAGCATATTTAGTCCCCGAATTAGCCTTGTTCCCATGCTTTTTAGTGCATATTTAGGTCATTTATTGTCTTTACTTCTTTGTTTTGCATATTCTTTGAGGTTTTGTGTCCTTAGTAGGAAAGGAGTGCAAACCTTGCATTTTCATGGCAAAATGAGGCTAAATTGATTGAATTCAGTGACCAAGCATCAAGGAGAGACAAGATTAGAACGCCTTTGTACATACTATAGTAGATGGGCAATGATGAGAAAAGATCCTTGCATCCCCGAGGAAATCCTCGAGGATTTTATGAAGAAAAAGGAAGAAAAGAAGAAGGAACGAAACTGCCTGACAATCCGTGCGTCTTCCCCTGAAGACGCCCGTCCCTCACCCACAACCCGTGCGTCTTCCTCAGCTGGACGCCCGGGCAAAACCACCCAAAGACGCCCGTCTTTCCCTTCTGGATGCCCGTCCAGAAGCTGCCAAATCCGCCCGTCCCGTGCTAAAGACGCCCGGATTCCCAGACAGTCCCATTTCGTCTTCTGCAAGCTTCAAGGAAGGATGCACATCTTTTTCTAGAGACCGGAGTCTCCCTAGAGACCGGAGTCTCCCTAAGAGACCGGCGATTCCTCAACAAGGGACTTAATCGTCATTTAAGCCTTTAGTTAACCCTAATTCATGCACCTAATCCCCACTATAAATACCTCATTAGTCTAATTAGAAGAGCATGTTCTTCTTAGCGATCTTTAGAGTAGTTAATATCAATAAAATCTCTCTTTAATCTTGTAATCAACATTTAACCAAGTTTTAATACAGGTTTTATTTCCTTAATCTTTCTCTTGTTCATCCTTTATTTTGGGTAATTGAAGATTATTTGGGTTATTATTATTGGGAGATTGACAACCTTCCAATCAAGCATCAAGTACTTCTTTTATTCTTTGGTTTATTATTGGAATCATTAGTAGGTATAATCCTCTTAATCCCTTTTTTAATTATTGATAATCACTTTCATTTATTCATCATTTTTCACTTTGTTGGTATGATTGAAAAACTTGCTAGCATGTTCAACATGATAATGAGTGATTAGTTTCCTTAGCTAGGGTTAATGGGTAATTAGGGGAAACCAACATGGGGAATGATTCATGCTTAAATTAATATGCTTTCATAGTTTATTTGCTTGCTTGTTGTGATCTCAACTTATGCACATGTTATGTTTGATAAAATGTGAGCCTATGAATCCTTGCATTTTTTACCCATCACCTACCTTTTCAATGAGACTTGTAAGACATAAACCAACTCGAGTCTCATTAGACCATGCATATTGTTGAGTAGGGAAGATTAAGTCGACTTGTAGGTGTTGTACAATCTAATCGATTCGGCTCCGGGACCCAAACTTTCCTAGGATTGTAAGATATAAACCAACCCGTTTTGTCACCTCTTTACTCGGGACGAGCAAAGGTTCGGTTTGGGGATATTTGATGTGACCATTATTTGAGCACATTTAATCCCCGAATTAGCCTCGTTCCTATGCTTTTTAGTGCATATTTGGGTCATTTACTATCTTTAGTCCTTTGTTTAGCATATTCTTTGAGGTTTTGTTTCCTTGGTAGGAGAGGAGTGCAAACCTTGCATTTTCATGGCAAAATAGAGCTAAATTGATCGAATCAAATGACCAAGCATCAAAGAGAAGACAAGACTAGAAGGCCTCTTATACATATTATAGTAGATGGGCAATGATGAAGAAATCCTTACATACCCGACTAAATCCCGGAGGATTATTGGAATAAGAGAGGAAGAAAAGAAGAAAAGAAGGCTAGAACACAATCCGCTTGTCCAACCAGGCAAGACGCCCATCCAACACTTCAGGAATCCGAGCGTCTTTACCATAGGGACGCCCGTATAACCACGCCCCAATCCACTCGTCCAGCGTACCAATCCGCCCGTCCAGCCACAACGAAATCCGCCCGTCCCGACCCCTTGGACGCCAGGATTCTCTTACAGGCCCACACGTCCTCTTCTTCCCTCCATGAAAGATGCGCATATTTATGAAAGACCGGCAAAAAGGAGACTCGCATCTTTTCTGAGAGGAGCGATTCCTCAAGGACTTAATCGTCATTTAAGCCTTTAGTAAACCCTAATTTGTGTACCTAATCCCCACTATAAATACCCAATTAGTCTAATTAGATTAATCATGTTCTTCTTATCAATCTTTAGTGTAGTTTATATCATTCAAATCTCTTCTTAATCTTGTAATGAACTTCTAATCAAATATTAATACAAATCTCATTTCCTTAATTTCTCTTTTGTTCATCTTTTATTTTGGGTAGTTGAAGATTATTTGGGTTATTGTTGGGAGATTGACAACGTTCCAATCATTCATCAAGTACTTCTATTATTCTTTCCTTTATTTTGGAATCATTAGTAGGTATAATTCTCTTAATCCCTTTAATTATTGTTAATCATCTTCATTCGTTCATCATGTTTTGCTTTGTTAATGTGATTCACAACCTTGTTAACATGTTCAACGTGATAATGAGTGAGTAGTTTCCTTAACTAGGGTTAATGGGTAATTAGGGGAAATCAACATGGGGGATGATTCATGCTTAACTTAATATGTTTTCATAGTTTATTTGCTTGCTTGTTGTGATCTCAACTTATGCACAAGTTATGTTTGTTGAAATGTGAGCCTATGAATCCTTACATTTTTTACCCATCACTTACCTTTTCAATGAGACTTGTAAGACATAAACCAACTCGAGTCTCATTAGACCATGTATATAGTTGAGTAGGGAGGATTAAGTCGACTTGTAGGTGTTGTACAATCTAATCGATTCGGCTTCGGGAACCAAACCTTCCTAGGATTGTAAGATATAAACCAACTCGATCCATCACAACAATAATTGCTTGCTTATAATTTGAGAATTTGTTTGTATGATCAATTCCCATGAATCCCCTATGACCTCATGACACCCTAGTGCTTTTTATCAATTGTTTACATCTCATTTTAATCATCTTGCTTGTTTACTTTTATTGCTATTTAGTTTAGTGATCTTCTTATCTCAACCAAAATCGTGACACCCCTAGACACCGCTACTTGCAATCGAAAATTCTACATCAATACTCGTCCCTTGGGATCCGACCTTTACTTGCCTCTTTACTAATAGTAGAGTTGATTGTGAAGTTATAAATATTGTGTTGGTCTAGGTGCTCCTAACGACAAGTAACCGAAAATTAAGCTCCAAGTGAGTCCGACCACGGGTAGGTGGCGCAATTTTGTTGCTTTATTTAAGTTTGTCCTTTTTTTCAAGGAACTTTTTCCTTGAGACTGATCTCATTTTTGCAAAGTTTTTGATTAGTTTGCAGGTTATCTGTTCTATAAGAGAACATTGTCTCACCTGCTCTGCTTTGTAAACTCTATCTGCCAAGATGCCTAATATAGCCAGTCATTCAGAGCCAACGCCGGATTCCCTTCCAAAAGGTTTCTTACTACCCACTATTGAATCGGGAACCTTTGGAATCCATCCATCCTACATACAGCTGGTCGAGAGAAATCTCTTTAGGGGGGTACCTGAAGAAGATCCATGCAGGCACATAGTGCTATTTACAGAGTATTGCTCTACCATTCCTCTCGCTGCTGGGGTGACACAGGACAAAGTTAAGGGATTTCTCTTTCCCTTTTCTTTAGCTGATGATGCCCGGGAATGGTTGAGGGATTTAGATAAGGAAGCAGCCGGTGTAACCGTCTGGAGTTCTCTTGCTTTGGCCAGTTACAGGCGATACTTTCCACCACAGCGCACTAATGCGTTGAGAGCTCAGATTACTTCATTTGAGCAATTGCCCACCGAAGACTTGGATGGGGCTTGGACTAGGTTCAAGAGGCTCGTCCGTTCTATGACTCATCACGGTTTCAAGCGTTGGTTCCTATGTACCCAATTTTACAACGGGTTATATAGAAACCAGAGAGTTATCCTTGATAGTGTAGCTAAGGGGAGATTCACGAAAAACGTGGAGGATGATCAAGGGTGGCGTCTTATTGAGGAGATGGCCATCCATGTTGCCGAATATAGAAATCCCCGAGGGAGTGGGTAAGTCAACGAGTTGGTAGCAACTGAAGTGGAGAGTCCTAGCAAAGGTCTAGGTAGTACGGAGATTACGAAGGCTATGGGTGAGCATGCACAAGTTTGTGCAATTACTGAGCTTGTGGAGATATGCGGTAGATGCGGCATGGAGGGGCATGACCCTGTTGATTGTATGGCTAGAATAGAGCGTGTCCTTGCTTATCATAAATACAAGCAAGGAGTTCCTTTTTCTCAATTTTATGAAGAAATGACAAATGTTTCTACTCCTTCCACGCCAATGCCGCAGCCAAACCTCCCTTCTACAAACGGGGAAATTTTCGAACTGAAATCCTTGATGTTGAACTTAACACAACAGTTTAGGGAGAAATGCAATAAGAATGAAACTGTTATCGTGGAGTTAAGAGATCAAGTCACGCAATTGAAACTCGCGAAAGACCAAGCTAACCATCCACCGACATGGGACCCAGTTAACGCCATCAATCTCCGAAGTGGCCTTGCTTATGAGGGGCCAAAAATGCCGTAAGACGAGGTTGTAACAGCTGATAATGCCCCGGAAGAAGAGCTGGACGAGTATACAAATGATATCCCTGCTGTATATTGTCCTGGCACTCGATCGAGTGAAATTTTCCATCAACATGGTCGATCGAGTATAAATACTATTCGACCGAGTAGTGCTCAATTGGAAGAACTCGATCGACCAATAAATTCTTCTCGATCGAACAGTTTAGCAAATGAAGTCACTCGATCGAGGGAAAATTATACTCGATCGAGTGAGCCAGAAATCCAAGAGCTCGATCGAGTGGTTCAAACAGCTCGATCGAGTAATTTCCAAGATAAAACCACTCGATCTAGTGAAAAAAGTGATCGATCGAGCGCCAGAGCCAGCGGAGATCCTATTTTGACATCTAATTCCGCTACTGTGTCATCTTCCCCTGCTGTGAAGACGTCACGTGCTGACAAAGGCAAAGAGAAATTCGCGGGTCCACTCATTGCTACCAGAGTACCCTTCCTAAGTCGTCTGAAGGACGCAAAGGTCGAGCGACAGTACGGTAAGTTTGTGGACGTTGTGAAGAACCTCCAGGTAACTGTCCCTTTTACCGAACTTTTTACCCATGTGCCTACTTACGCTAAATTTATGAAAGATATTGTGACGCGTAAGAGAGAGCTAAGTGAATTTGAGACCGTTTAATTATTGGAAGAGTCTAGTAATTTACTTTTAAACAAGGCTCCACTTAAAATGAAGGACCCGGGTAGTTTCTCTATTACCTGTATTATAGGCAATGAGGTAATTGATAAGGCTCTTTGTGATTTAGGAGCCAGTGTCAATATCATGCCCCTATTTATATCCAAGAAATTGAATATGGGTCATCTTTAATTGACTAACATTACCCTACAGATGGCTGATAGATCTGTTAGGCGACCCTTACGTGTCTTAGAGGACGTGCCTGTGAAAATAGGCAACTTCTTTATACCAGTAGATTTTATTATTTTAGACATAACTGAGGACACCCGGACCCCAATTATATTAGGAAGACCGTTCCTTTGTACAGCTGGGGCTATTATTGATGTCAAACAAGGGCGTTGACTCTTGTAGTTGGAGATGACGCGATTACTTTTAGTCTGCCTAGCACTTTGGCTCAGCTCGACCAATGATTGAGGATACATGCTATTCTGTTGATATTATTGATGAGTCTCTTTATGACTTCTGGTCCGGTTCCTTTACAAGGGACCCACTAAAGGCTCTTATGCTTTTGGATGAGTGTCTAGATAACCTAGATGACGATGACGTTGTGTTGGATTTGCTTAGGGATTATTTAGATGAGCTTGAACTCACCGACGCTGAGGGAGAGCAAGTGGAACAGACAGTACCCTTTGCTCCATTGAGGTAAAGGTACCTGAGCGTAAGCCTCTTGCCTCTCATCTAATATATGTTTTCCTAGACGATACTGAGCAATATCCAGTCATTCTTAGTGCTAAGCTCGATAATGATCAGCTGACTTCTTTGTTAGCTGTGCTTAATAAAAACAGGAAAGCTTTGGGTTATTCCTTGGACGATATCAAGGGGATTAGTCCCGATATTTGTATGCACAGGATAGAGCTAGAGTAAGATCACAAACCTTGAAGACAGGATCAGCGCCGTCTGAACTAGAAGATGCAATATGTTATAATGGTTGAGGTAATGAAGCTTCTTGATGTAGGTATCATCTATTCGCTTGGTCATTCTAAATGGGTGAGTCCAGTGCAGTTAGTCCCTAAGAAAGGAGGGACCACCGTGGTTAAGAATGACAAAACTGAATTAATACCTACTAGAGTAGTGACTGGTTGGCGGATATGTAAATACTACAGACAGCTGAATGACGCCACCAAGAAAGATCACTTTCCCCTTCCTTTTATTGATCAAATGGTAGAAAGGTTAGCTTCTCATAAATTTTTCTGCTATCTAGACGGGTATTCGGGGTTCTTTCAGATCCCTATTCACCCAGATGATCAAGCTAAGACTACTTTTACTTGTCCTCGGGGCGTGTTTGCTTATCGCAGGATGCCTTTAGGTTTATGCAATTCCCCTGCTACCTTTCAAAGGTGCATGATGGGGATATTTTCAGAGTATATTGAGTCTATTATGGAAGTTTTTATAGACGATTTCAGTGTTTATGGAAGTGATTTTTCTAACTGTCTGTCTAACCTTGATAAAGTGTTGCAGCGCTGCATTGAGGTTAACCTTGTGCTTAACTGGGAGAAGTGCCATTTCATGGTCAACGAGGGAGTTGTCTTATGGCACTTAGTTTCTGATAGGGGAATAGAAGTTGATAAAGCAAAAGTGTAAGTGATTCAGCAATTACCCCCTCCTGTTAATGTTAAGGGAGTGAGGAGTTTCCTTGGTCACGCCGGCTTTTATCGCCGGTTTATCAAGGATTTCTCAAAAATTGCTAAACCACTTACACAGCTGCTACATAAGGATGCCCCTTTTGTATTTACTGATGAGTGTCTTTATGCTTTTAATAGGTTAAAGCAGGCTTTGGTCTCTGCGCCGATCATACAGCCTCCCGACTAGGACTTGCCGTTTGAGATAATGTGTGATGCTAGTGATTATGCACTAGGAGCGGTGCTAGGCCAACGGAAAGACAAAGCTTTAAATGCAATCTACTATGTGAGCCGAACTCTAGATGAGGCTCAAGTGAAGTACACCACCACTGAAATAGAACTGCTAGCTATAGTTTATGCCTTAGAGAAATTTCGTTCTTATTTGATTAGGTCAGAAGTTACTGTTTTTACTAACCATGCAGCTTTGAGGCATCTCCTTGCCAAGAAGGAGGCTAAACCTCGTCTATTGAGGTGGATACTCCTTCTCCAGGAGTTTGATTTACAGATTAAGGGTAAGAAAGGAGCTGAGAACATTGTAGCTGATCATCTATCGCGATTGTCGCGACAAGAGGGGGAAGATTCTTTACCTATTGATGAGTATTTTCCTGATGATTCTTTATTTGCTGTATTGTCATTTATTGTTAACCAAGAACCTTGGTATGCAGATATAGCTAATTACGTGGTCAGTGGCAAGCTGCCGCCTGACCATTCTCGTCAGCAGAGGAAGCGTTTTCTGTATAACGCTAAGCAATATTTTTTGGATGACCCTTATTTGTTTAAGGAATGTGCAGATGGTCTCTATAAACGATGTATTCCGCAGTGGGAGACCAAAGTAGTCCTGGAAGGCTGTCACTCCTCTCCCTATGTTGGTCACCACGGTCCATTGCGCACTGTGGCTAAGGTACTTCGGTCTGGTTTTTACTGGCCCTCTTTGTTTACTGATGCTAAGTCTTTTGTTTCAGCTTGTGATGTCTGCCAACGATCAGGGAATATTTCAAAAAGACACGAGATGCCAAAAAATGGTATCTTAGAGGTCGAGATTTTCGATGTCTGGGGCATTGATTTCCAAGGACCGTTCTCATCTAGTAAAGGTAACAGGTACATTTTAGTAGTTGTAGATTATGTGTCGAAATGGGTTGAGGCAATTTCATCACCTCATTGTGATGCCAGGACCGTGATAAAAATGTTTAAAAAGGTCATATTTCCCCGATTTGGTGTCCCTAAGGTCGTCATTAGTGATGGGGGACTGCACTTTAAAGAAAATAAATTAACTTTCATTCTGTCTAAGGTTGGTGTTCAACACCGGCGTGGTTTGGGGTATCATCCCTAAACTAGTGGTCAGGTTGAGGTCTATAATCGCGAGCTTAAAGAGATCTTGTCTAAGGTAGTTTCTAAATCACGGAAGGACTAGAGTCTTAAATTAGACGACACATTATGGGCCTACAGAACTGCCTTTAAGACACCGATTGGTGCATCACCTTATCGGTTGGTTTATGGGAAATCATGTCATTTACTGTTGAGTTGGAATATAAGGCTTGGTGGGCAATTCGTGAGCTTAACTTTGATCCTAAGTTGTGTGGTCAGAATCGTCTTTTGCAGCTAGATCAATTGGAAGAGTTTAGGCTTAATGCCCATGAGAGCTCGCGCATTTATAAGCAAAAGACGAAAAGATGGCATGACAAACGAATTCTACCTCGGGAATTTCATGTCGGGCAAAAGGTGTTGTTGTTTAATGCCTGACTGCGATTATTTCCTGGCAAGCTGAAGTCTAGGTGGAGTGGTCCTTATACGGTGACAGCTGTTACTAAATTTGGATCCGTTGAGCTAGAAAGCCCCGAGGGAAACCAGTTCAAGGTGAATGGGCAATATGTGAAGCATTATCACGAAGCAAATAAAGCAGACAATCGTGTTGAAGTCTTGTACTTCGACGAGCTTGACGCGCCAGTTAATTGATGCCAGAAAGGTCGTGCGGGACCTCTTCAACCTGCGCTCTCCGGGAGGCAACCCGGACTGTTTTGTTGTATTTTTGTTGAACTTTTTCCTTCGCATTTAATTTTTTGTTGAACTTTAAACGCTGAACTATGCGCCCTTTGTATTTCCCTTGCTCTTTACTCGTGTTTTGCAGGTGTATTAACATGATCGAGTAGTTTTTCTACTCGATCGAGCACATTTGAGTTGAGAATCACTCGATCGAGTAACATCTATACTCGATCGACAAGCTGCAAATCCACAACTACTCGATCAAGTAATAATTACACTCGATCGAGCATTTCTGACACCATTTCACTCGATCGAGCTATTCCAAGCCACTCGATCGAGCTGTTTCGTCTTCAAGATGCTACTTTTCGTCTGTTGAGCTACTGCTTGACTTCTTATGACCTCCCATGTTCATGGTCGGTTTGGGGAGGTCCCTTTTCATGACATCTTGTAAGTATTCCGACCCTTGCTTTCCTTTTCTCCTTAGTTTGCATTTCTTTCCCTATTTTTGGTACAATGAGGGCATTTTACGGTTTGGTTTTGGGAGGTATGCATCCATATCTGTGCTGCATGTTTTCTTGCATTTCTGTTTGCACGTTTATTTACTTCCGCATGCATTATCGTTCTTAAATTCAAAAAAATCACATAAATTTCAAAAAAATTCACGTTTAATTGAGTCGGAACGTTTGAACTTTGATGCTACATTGAATCCTACCTTAGCCCTGCATATTCTTGACATTTAGTTGGCATGATAATGTGCATAATCTACGAGTTTTTGTTTCTCTCTTATCTGAACGAATAGACATGACTCACATATTGGCCAGCTACATTACATTCTGAGGTTAGAGCTTTATAAACTGGTGACATTCATGACCGGTTTCATTTAGGATGTGAGTAATACTCTCTGTAAGGCATGTAACATCAATTTGCATAAGCATGAGTCTAGTCTTCTTAATAATTGTATGCATTCGGTCTGTGGATGGTGACACATGTTAGGAGAGGCAGTTCCCTTTTATTTCATTCTACCCATGAGCCCCACATAGCCAAATTGCCTTTTTGTCCTACTAGCTACATTCTATAACCTTTCCTACCCTAGCCAAGCTAGTGATGAGTAGTTGTTTGGAATGCTTTACTGCAGTTTGGTTATATTTATCTGATTTCAGAAGTTGGTGGAAGAATTGAAGGGAATGAATTAAAAAAAAACAAAAAAAGAATGAAAAGAAAAAAATTGGAAATATGAAAAAAAAAAAAGAAAGAAAAAATCATATATGAAAAATGAGAAATTGTATAGATGATTTTTACTCCCATGTTTTATTTATATTTTATGGGGAGTTGACAAGTTTACGGTGTATTGTGAGTTGACTGTATTGAATTTGCACCGTTCTGTATTATTATATTGAGTACGAAGTTGGGATTCAGTTTCATAATTTGGATCCGTGCTGCTAGTTTGGCTACTAACTCCACATTTCCAAATTCATCTTTGCCCCTTTCTTACCCATTACCTCACTTACCCAAATGTAAGTCCTCGACATGTGTCTTGGTCATTAGTTTGTTGGAATGCATATGTACGGTTGTAGAGACTTTATTCATGTTAAATGCATGCATGTCCTTATAGGTCGAGTTAGGTGAGTGTCTTTACTTCTTTCTATCTTCCACATATATACTCGTCTTATGCCTGAATTTGAGTGATGAGCGACTCGTGAGAGTCCGATATCTTTGAGTCTTGCAAGGTCGACGGTTCAGTAAGTTTGAAACATTGATTTAACTTGTTTGCACTTATCTTTTGTCACTTTGTTAGTTGTTGCATTAAACTGGTTTTGGTGGATGATTTGTAGCTGATGCTTTGGTCCCGTTCCACTGGGGACAAGCAAAGGTTTGGTTAGGGGAGATTTGATGCGAGTACTTTATATAAGGTTTTTACCTCATTTTTACACGCATTTCTGTACTATTTTATGTGGCATTTAGCTACAAATACCCCCGAATAGTCTACTTTGGTTTGTCTTGTGTAAATTGCAGGTATAGATCCAAGAGGAGATAAATCAAGCCCAAACTCGTCCCTTTTTGAATACATTTATGGAGAACAAGGAGCCGGAGCTTGGAATCTATCACTTTGAAGACGCGTGAGCTGATTTCAGAAGGTGTCATAGTGCCTAACGTGCCAAAATAGCTCGATCGACCACTTATCTAGTTGATCGAATGCTTTATACCATGAAGATCACTCGATCGAGTAGTTCTTATACTCGATCGAGCAGGCAGCATTAAGGAGTTACTCGATCGAGTAGTATTTCTACTCGATCGAGGGGAATTTTGTAAGTTTACTCGATCGAGTGGTTTATTTCCACTCGATCGAGTGGTTTGTCTTGTATTTGTATTTTTTCCGCCTATTTTCGTATGCGCTTTTGTAATTAGGCTTTGGATTAGGTTTAAGGGGGAGATTTTCGTGTGCTACTAAAAGGAGTAGACTGCGTAACTCTTCCTCACTTACCTCTACTTCATCTTTTCCACTCCTTCTCTTTCCTCTACACTTTTCTACTCTAGAACTTGGATTCGGAATTCGTAATCCGTATTATTATTTCCTTTTATTTCTTAATCATAATTATTATTTAATTCTTTCCTTCTCCTATTGCTATTGTTATTGCTTCATTTAATCTCCCTAATTTCGTTGCTATCATGTTTAACTCTTTTTATCTATGTATTGTTATTGTTGACTCGATAATGATGTGTAGCTAATTCCCTCTTGCTAAGACTAGGGAATCCATGATTATGAAGGAATAGTAATTGCCATATTAGGTTTTGTGCTTGTGTGGTCTTTGTTGTTAATCGCTGCAATTAATTGTTTCTGTCTAATTGAGTCGATGCAATTAGTCATTTTATCGTAGTAAACCTTGACCTAGACCGGAAGGTTGGAAAGAGTGAGACTCATAGCGAACATTAGGGCACCTTAGTGAGGGAGGAAGCTAAGCTATTTGTGCTTTAGGGCGAATTGAGACTAGAAAGAGATATTCACTGCTCCTTTGACCATACTTGCATTGACCTGAGACCTAGATTGCTTGACTGAATGATCATGCTGAACCGACTGTCTTAGCTGTTTCACCTTTGTTTGCTTAATCTTTATTCTCTTGCCTTTTCTTCTTTATCATTCTCAGTAGTTTAGAACAGCCCAATTAAAACCCCCAAATTGATTACCGTGACAAACTTTGACAAAGCTGACATTTTCCCATCTCCCTGTGGAGGTCGACCCGACTTCCCTAGCTATTTTAGTTAGAGCCAGTTGGTTATTTTTGATAGGTATACGACTAGCCTGTCACAAAACTTGAAAGTATCCCTCGATGAATTGCACAAAATGCTTGTGCAAGCCGAGAGGGACATGGGGCTAAATTCTAGCACCACCAAGGATGTGCTCAACATTAATCAAAGAAGCAAAGGGAATTTCAAGAAAGGTGGTCACAAGGGAAAGAAGCAAACTCCCTACAAGAACAAAGGAAAATCTTGTGAAGCTAGCTCCTCAAAGTACAAGAAGGGTACCCCCTCCGGGGACAAATGCCACTATTGTAATGGTGTTGGGCATTGGAAGAGGAATTGTCCTAAGTACCTAGGCGACATCAAATTTGGAACGATCACTCCAGTAGGTAAATGACTATCCCTTCTTTTATGTTTCTAATTCAACTTTGGTATTTTGATACAAGTTGTGATAAAGTATCCCATTTTTATTGTAATTAAGGCCTCCTCCAAGCAACAACAAGGGCAATGAAAAGCAAGCTTAAGATATCGTGAGGAAGCTAGGAGTAGCTACCCATGAAGCTTGGCTTTATTTATTGTCTTTAATTTCATGTTGTGTTTTGAATTCTAGAACTATTTTAATTTCCATGTTTGACTTGGAAATTTGTTTTAATCCTTTGAACAATGGTTGTAATTTTGGATTAATAGTGACTTGGTTTGCAACCCAAGTCACTACGTTTATCGTATTTTAATTGTTCTAAAATTCATCTTTATATGCTTGACATAAAAACATATGAATATGTACTTAAATTGATCCAATAGACAATTATAATGATAGATTCATTATATGTCCATAAGCTTGGAGTTTGTGTATGATCGATTATAAAGTAATATTGAGTTAATGAACTCAATTAAGGGAAACTTAATAACCTACATACACCCATTAAATCTTTAAAAATCGAATAAGTCTATTAATCTATGTGATATCTCTCCTTCTTCACCAGAACATCATTTGTGTCACAAAAGCTATCTTTTGAATATTTAGTATATTTATTCTAAAGATAGAGTGGGAGTAATATTAAGACACAAAGAATGATTTGTATACCTTGGGTAGATGAGATCTATATAAGAGGAAATAATTTGTATATATTAATAATTATTTATAGATGGAATCCATGTGAAGAAACCAAAAGAAGATGTTCTTATGGTAACTACGTGAGGAGACTAAAAGAAGACGTTCTTAAGGAAACTACGTAAGGAGACCAAAAGAAAGTACTTAAAGGAACATGACTAATGAAAAGACTTAACATAAAGATTCCACGTTGGCGTTTACGTAAGAGCCTAATGAAACGAAATGCATCCTTGAATATAAATGATATTTATGATTAAGAGTTGCATAGAAAGACATATCGATGTCTATAAGAGCTAAGTTAATGGTTAACCATGCTAGAGTCATTGCTAAACTTCATGAAAATGGACAAGTTATACCTCTTTCCGAAATGAGTATTTTGAGAGGGACGTATGAACTCCATATTGAATTTTACATTTTAGTAATGACATTGCTTCGCTTCATTTTAAGAATGAATAAGTTAGAGATTAAAATCTCTTTCCATTGTTAGAGATCGAAACCTCTTTCCAGATAAGTATTTGAAAGGATATGTTGATTACATATGTGGTTTTATCATAACAACCTAGCAAAGCAAAAATGATTTCAATTCATGAAGTGTTTCGATTGAGTGATCAAACACGAAACATGTAGAATTGAGTGGGAGTTCGAAATTGTCATGTATAGACTTGAGATTTAGTGGGAGTAATCATCCTCCATGAATTTTACAACTTATTACTCATTGAGAATGACGAGCATATACTATCTTTGATAAAGAAAGCACTTAAGTTTCCAATTCTGGATGAATATGTACTAAGATGAATCCAATTAAAACATGGGATGTTGGATTGGCATTAAGATGCGCACATCAAATCAAAAAGATACGTAGGTTATTCATATCGATGAAGATGGAATTACCATGAGAAGGTCATGGTCATTCATTGAACCTAAGAACTGTTGACTACATGATTAAGATCACTAATGTTTCCGCCATTAGAATAATCATGAACATGTCCTAAATAAATCATATGGTTAGAGCATGATGAGTCATTGGTAAGCTATATAAGAATCGTCATGAATTCTCGAGGAGAACTAATGAGCTATTCTAGAGTTTGGAAGAACACTCAGTTGTGTGATAAGAAGTTACACATGTAACACCCGCGAATTTTCCATTTTGACAAATATAATTTAATTAACCGTTCTATTGTCTTATTTATATTTTAATTATTTAATTTCATTAATTTCATTATTAAACATGATTTTTATAAATATTATATTTTTAAAGCTTAAGTTATACAAAATAAATATTTTGGTCGGACAATAATAATAATAATAATAATATTTCCCGTCTTGAGTTGTAGTGGGCTTGAGACGTCATTTCTAGTAGAAACCGACTCAATTTGAGTTGTTGGGCTTGTTACAACTTATGGGCCTTTTCTCCTTCTCTTTTCTTTTCATAAAACCCTCACCTAACACCTCACAACTTCATCTCCCTCATTCTAATTTCTGAAATTTCCCCCAACAACCTCTCCACCATTGTTAACCCTTTTCTCTCAACCCTAAAATCACCATAACTTGCTCAATTCTTATCCAAACTAAGTGATTTTCGCGCCTATCTCTTCCTCTCATCGCCCTCCTTCTTTCTAGGTAAGAAAAGATCCGACTTTCCTCCATTATTGGGGCTGTCGAGCCATCCTCTCTATGGTACCCTTTTTCTAGTTTCGATTTTTAGTCTTATTTTGTGTTTTCTTATGTTTAGGAGAAAGGTTAGTTGGCCCGGAAGTGGATTCTTGCTTGTGAGACGATTACATTAGAGATTAAGAGCAAAAAGGTAACGGTGATGGGTTACTCGACATTATGTCAAATTTGTGTGTTTATATTTTGTAGTTTGTTCATATGTATGTTAAAGTTTGAATCTTTTCTTGTTTCACATGTATGTTGTTGAATGAGTTTGTATGAACAACCATCTCATGGTTGGTTGAAGAGTTTTAAGCATGTTGTTACATTGATTTTCAATTGGGTAAAGTTGTGATGTTTGGATGAATTAATTGTTTGATTTTGGGTCAAAATCTTGTGCTTGAATCCATCAAGATGTGTGATAATTACATTCTTGTGGTTTCTAATAGGTATTATTGTGTTAACATGTATATTTAAGAGGACTTTGGGATGAAAAATTGGTAGAAATCGACTTTCGGAAAGGGTAGGAAATTGTCGTGCAAACAGTCCGGTGGCAGGGGAGAACCGCAGGCTCCGGCACCCACCGCAGGCTCCGGCACCAACCGCATGCTCCGGCCACTATCGCAGGCTGCGGTTTAAGCCTGACCAGTTTTCGTAAAATGGCCATAACTTCTTCGTTACTTGTTTGTTTGAGGCTTATGACCTACCGTTAGAACCGTAAGAGGATAAGCTATCACCTCCAACTGGTTTCACCTCATTATCATGTATAGAACTCAAGTTATGACCGTTTGAAGTTGACCCTTGTTGTAGTCGAGTACTAAACTTGTTGTTATAGATTGGGTTTTGAGTTTCTTGTTGGGTATGCATCTTACCTTTGGTTCTAATGCTTGTGTATGATGTGTTGAGACTCTTTTATCATGGGAGTACTTGATATTTGTTATACTCTTATACTTATACATGCTTCACATGAATTGTTTACGTTATGTTCGTGCAATCATGGTTGCTCGTATTTGAGACCCAAGTGCGACGATTTACATTGTGTGACTACTTGACATTCCTTATTTATTTACCCTTCGGGCCTTTGGTACGAGTGCGTGCCATGTTCCCAGGTTGGGTTATCCTTCCGCCTTTCTTCGGACCTTGGGTTACGAGTGCGTGCCATGTCTCCGATTAGAGGTTACTCGGCCTTTGGATACGAGTGCGTGCCATGTTCCGAGTCTTGGATACGATTTGGTATCGTTTGTCGAATCGGGTGTCGCCCATCCCGAGAGTCTGGATCCAGGTTTAGACTAGGACCGTATTATGATCGTCGTCCTACCAAGAGGTTGGAGTCTAGGGGTCTGTCTTGTTTGAGTCAAAGCCTTTGTAAATGTCTTGCTGATTATGGTCATTGGTGTGTTCTTATATACGAGAGTGCACGTCTTCTATAACTATTTGTGAGAGTCTTGGTCCTATCGGATACTAGTGGTGAGATGCAAGCCCCTAGTTGCGATATGATCGCCGGGATTGATGTTCCCATCCGTTCTTATGGTGAGATGTAAGCCATAAGTATGAATGTGACATTAGTAGCCACGTCCCGTGCTATGGTTGTTAAGAGGTTTTCAAAGGAATGGCTATTGGTTTCCATCCATGTATTTTCTATTCAATTGATCCGTTGTTTACCTTCTTCATATGATTCGATGCCTAATCTCATATCCATGTTTTGGTTACCTTGAATGCATGTTTAATATAATGTACCATGCCTATCTCATTAAGAATGCAATATGCCTATCTCGTTATGATTATCGTTATATTCCCTTGTCCATATCATTCAAGTATGATGCATGATCAATATGTTTAATTAAGTTCTTGCTTATGTGCATTTTGACATATTGTGGCTGGGAGAACCCGAGTTACTCCCCACCGACCGTGTGCGTTCATGTTTAGATGAATGACAGGTTTTGTGATGCAGATTATGGGGAAGACGTGTGAGCTAGCGAGAACGTTGACCCTTGGACCTTAGTTATAGGTTGCTTAGACTCACCTATCGTTAGACTTGTGTTTATTCGTGGGATATCTTTTCCCCAACGCACTTGTTTTAAATTGTAAAACTTAATTACCGTTCTTTTCATTTTTGTTTGATCGCTTATGGTGGATTTCGCACTTTAAGCTTTTAAAAAGGTTTTAAAAATCTCGTATTTTCCGCTTTAATTTTGATGCCCTATCGAGGGGTGTCACGGTTGGTATCGAGCATAAGTTGCTCCCGACGCACACACGTGTACCCCGAATTTAAATTAAACTTGACCTTGAATAATGAATGAGAGATGGGTAGACTTAAGGACCTAAGTTGGTAGTCTGTAGTGTGGTTGCTCTTTGTTAGGTTCTAACATGTTTGTTGATTGTCCTTTAATAATTTTTGTGCCCTTGGATCAATGACCGTGAGCTTACCTACGTGGAGATCAAGACTTGACGCCTTTTTGCCGAGAATTGAAGAATTGTTGGACTTTTGAAGAATGCTTCTTCTTCCTTGAAGATATTCCTCATTCGTGTGTACCTTGCCTTGTTCTTTCATTTCTTGATGCTTATTTCCTCTTCTAAACTTTCTTTTCTCTTTTCCTTGGAAGCTACTCTTGTACCCTCCTAACTTGTCCTTTGTTCCTTGCTTATCCTCCCTTAACGCCCTTTTGATAGTACTCTTTCTTTTGCTTTACCTTGGAAGCTAGTTAGTACTCACCCGACCTATCTTTCGTTTTTGTTTCTCCTTCCATAACATCTCGCATATAGATCTCTTTCTCTTGAAGAGTATCTCCACCTTCTCTGAGATTCCTTCCTCCCTTAGAATGCCTTGTCATATTCCCTTGTCTTTGTGCTATATACCTATCGTAACTCTTCTCATATATCTTGAGAGTTGTCTTTGTACCTTTTCTTCTTATAATACCCCTCATGGACACCTTCATCTTTGTCTTATGGAATGTTAACCTTGGTTGAGAATTTTGGCTTTGTGGAGTTAGTTTGTGATGGATTCCTAACCCTCGCCTTGAAGTTTGTTTTGTTAGAGAGGCTTTGCCAATGTGGTAAGACATACCTTGAGGTTTCTTAGACCTAGTTGCTTGTCATGAACTGAGTGTGGTCGATTAGTTGAATTATTTGGGTCGTAAAGTGTGAGTTGCATGTGTTACTAAGGTTATAGAACTTGGCTTTGTTGTTTATGGTTGAGATTTGAAAGGCTTGGGAAGTATAGTGAGACATGTCTTGGGATACTAGTGCCTAGTACTTGACTTATAATGGCTGAAATTGAGTGGTGGAATTGGAGAGGTAAGATTGAATGAGTAGGTCGAGTTAGGATAGGCTTTCGTAATCACTTGGATATGAGGGTTTGATAATGTACACGGGACCATGAGAAATGCTAATTGTGGGATTATTGGTTTGTCTAAGTGAGTGATCTTGATTACTACTTGAGGTTGGTATGAGAGTGAGACTAAGCTACATTATTGGGGAGTCTTAGCGCTTGTTTTAGTAGCTAGAAAGGATAATAGTATGGTTGATGCCAAATGTTAAGTTGAGGAACATAGTTTCAATTTATGGAGTTAGAATGTGGGAACATAAGGTGGTAAAGTGTTGTTACAACTAAGACCTTGTTTCTTGAGAACTCGATGGTAGGTTTTGTTCTATGATACTGGATTTGAAAGAAAATACTTTGGGATGCTGATGACCGTAACGGATTGGTAATGTGATTCGATAGTAGTTGGCTCATGAGAGTTCTTGAGTTGAGAGAGACTTAGCATTGAGAAGTATTTGTTACCCCTATGGTTTTATACTTTGAGGTTGTGTCAAGTACTTGAGATAAAGAGATGCTATTATACTTGAGTGGTAGATTTACCTTAGGAAATTCTATTATGTGATAGGATAGGTGAACAATGAATCTAACCAATTTATCAACCCTTAAGCGAGCATTTATTTTTACCTTGATCAGACATAGAGGTGTAATCCTTTAAGAGAGACTTTCATATAAGGAATGAGATGAATTGCCTTGACCCATGTTTTGGAAATTGGTTGTTTTGTTATGATGGTACAATACCCTAATAGGCGTGACCTTGTTAGAGAGAACATTAAGTCTTAGAAAGCGTATGGTGTAAGCCCTAAAATCCCCCTCGTACCTTTAAGCATCTTCCTTCCCTTCATTCATACCTTGATTAGATTTATTCCTCAAGTGTAAAGGTTACTTGTCTTTTCCTTGCCTTGAATAGCTCCCTGATTCTTATACCTCTTACTATTGTTATCTAGTTACCGTCATTATTTGACTCTTTTAATCTCACACCTTGACATGTTCATGTATCCCATTGAAATTTCCTATCATTTCTGGACCTAGTTATTGCCCTTGTTTCTTTAGTGGAGTGATGGCATTGTTGGCTACGTTGTAGAGTGAGTGAGATGCCCTTGAGGATTCTTTGCAAACCTTGATTTCGTCAAAATTGGATTAGTGGCACTTGAGTTGAGTTGGGTAGGAAAAATTGTATGACAATCTATTTACTTTTGGTTGGTGGTCTTTAAGATTTGGGGAATGTGATCATTTAGGCTTGTGAATTCGGGTGTGAATAAGATTTTGGTTTGGAGTGTTAGAAGGTATAAAGACCTGGAGATTTTGACCTTTGATTTAGGATTTTACCATAGTGAGAACTCCTAGTAGTCGATAGTTGGTTATGTGTGTAACTCTTTTAGTAGTTTTGATATTTCATGGAAATCGTTTATAGATGATTTATATTTGAGAGTTATGGAATCACAATTGTGATGGAGTGACTTGACCCACGGGGTAGCATAGGAGTAAATTGTGAGTATTTTGAGGAAATTTTTGGGAGTTATGTGGTTATGAGTTTAGTGGTTAGGAAGTTTTCGGAACCGTTCAGGGTGACTTTGTTGTTCGAGATTTAAGTATCTAGTGTTTCCTTGTTGCCTAACTTCCCGTCCTCTTTGACCATAAGTGTTTCCGTTCATACCTCTCTTCCTCGTTTATGCTTGCTCCTCCTTTAGAATTTGATGCTAACCTATGAAGTTCAATCTTTGATAGCCTGGTAGATTCGATTTCAACTCTTCTCCTAGGAAGTTCATCATATCTCTTTTGTTGGTTAAGTTTGAACCCTCTTAGCGTATCTTGTTTTCATGATATCTAAGTTACTTTTCAATTCATAAAATTTCTAAACATTTCAAGCTACCATTTTTGGTTCGTCGTTAAAAGTTTATGTTACTTTTACTAAACCCTACCTATTTTAAGAGTTCAAAAATGAAAATTTGATTTAGTTATCCTTTTGTCCTACGAGTATAACTTCATTTTATTGATTTTTAATTGCTAAACCCGAGCTACTTTTAACTGTGCTCAATTTCTAACTAGCTTTGACCTACTTATGATTTCGTTGTCAAGAGTTTAATATTATATTTTCAGGAATTTGACTTCCTTTTGAATTTAGAAATGAAACCTTTATTTCTATTTTGACCCTTGCAAAAGAAAATTTGAGTGAATTGCCTTTTCTTTTGATTTTGACGTTGATCGGATGTTAGAACACGTTATTTGAAACGTTTAATAACTTGTTCTGCGCTCGTCGGCGAATGATTTTGGCTTTAAATTTGTCTTAGACTTGGAAAGTTAGCGTTCTTGTGTGCACGACAAGAGCAATTTCGTTCCATGAATGAGACTTATACTTTTGAAAATTCTTTGTTAATGTTTTTGAAAGTATTTTGATTTTCGATTTATACAAATGATTTGCTTTTGACCATATCTTCGATTTGGAATGTGATGTTCTTGAATGCGCAACGAGAGCATTTTCGTTCCTTTGATGAGAATTTGGTTATGTCGGAAAATTTTATTTGGGATCTTTGAAAGGATTTCGATTCTTACGATAAGTAACCTTTTGATGTTTTGTTTACCGATTTCAAAATTTCGGTTTTATTTTTATATCACTTTCCCTTTCTATTTTCAAGTTTCGAGGACGAAACTTTTTAAAAGTTGGGGTGATTGTAACACCCGCGAATTTTCCATTTTGACAAATATAATTTAATTAACCGTTCTATTGTCTTATTTATATTTTAATTATTTAATTTAATTAATTTCATTATTAAACATGATTTTTATAAATATTATATTTTTAAAGCTTAAGTTATACAAAATAAATATTTTGGTCGGACAATAATAATAATAATAATAATATTTCCCGTCTTGAGTTGTAGTGGGCTTGAGACGTCATTTCTAGTAGAAACCGACTCAATTTGAGTTGTTGGGCTTGTTACAACTTATGGGCCTTTTCTCCTTCTCTTTTCTTTTCATAAAACCCTCACCTAACACCTCACAACTTCATCTCCCTCATTCTAATTTCTGAAATTTCCCCCAACAACCTCTCCACCATTGTTAACCCTTTTCTCTCAACCCTAAAATCACCATAACTTGCTCAATTCTTATCCAAACTAAGTGATTTTCGCGCCTATCTCTTCCTCTCATTGCCCTCCTTCTTTCTAGGTAAGAAAAGATCCGACTTTCCTCCATTATTGGGGCTGTCGAGCCATCCTCTCTATGGTACCCTTTTTCTAGTTTCGATTTTTAGTCTTATTTTGTGTTTTCTTATGTTTAGGAGAAAGGTTAGTTGGCCCGGAAGTAGATTCTTGCTTGTGAGACGATTACATTAGAGATTAAGAGCAAAAAGGTAACGGTGATGGGTTACTCGACATTATGTCAAATTTGTGTGTTTATATTTTGTAGTTTGTTCATATGTATGTTAAAGTTTGAATCTTTTCTTGTTTCACATGTATGTTGTTGAATGAGTTTGTATGAACAACCATCTCATGGTTGGTTGAAGAGTTTTAAGCATGTTGTTACATTGATTTTCAATTGGGTAAAGTTGTGATGTTTGGATGAATTAATTGTTTGATTTTGGGTCAAAATCTTGTGCTTGAATCCATCAAGATGTGTGATAATTACATTCTTGTGGTTTCTAATAGGTATTATTGTGTTAACATGTATATTTAAGAGGACTTTGGGATGAAAAATTGGTAGAAATCGACTTTCGGAAAGGGTAGGAAATTGTCGTGCAAACAGTCCGGTGGCAGGGGAGAACCGCAGGCTCCGGCACCCACCGCAGGCTCCGGCACCCACCGCAGGCTCCGGCCACTATCGCAGGCTGCGGTTTAAGCCTGACCAGTTTTCGTAAAATGGCCATAACTTCTTCGTTACTTGTTTGTTTGAGGCTTATGACCTACCGTTAGAACCGTAAGAGGATAAGCTATCACCTCCAACTGGTTTCACCTCATTATCATGTATAGAACTCAAGTTATGACCGTTTGAAGTTGACCCTTGTTGTAGTCGAGTACTAAACTTGTTGTTATAGATTGGGTTTTGAGTTTCTTGTTGGGTATGCATCTTACCTTTGGTTCTAATGCTTGTGTATGATGTGTTGAGACTCTTTTATCATGGGAGTACTTGATATTTGTTATACTCTTATACTTATACATGCTTCACATGAATTGTTTACGTTATGTTCGTGCAATCATGGTTGCTCGTATTTGAGACCCAAGTGCGACGATTTACATTGTGTGACTACTTGACATTCCTTATTTATTTACCCTTCGGGCCTTTGGTACGAGTGCGTGCCATGTTCCCAGGTTGGGTTATCCTTCCGCCTTTCTTCGGACCTTGGGTTACGAGTGCGTGCCATGTCTCCGATTAGAGGTTACTCGGCCTTTGGATACGAGTGCGTGCCATGTTCCGAGTCTTGGATACGATTTGGTATCGTTTGTCGAATCGGGTGTCGCCCATCCCGAGAGTCTGGATCCAGGTTTAGACTAGGACCGTATTATGATCGTCGTCCTACCAAGAGGTTGGAGTCTAGGGTCTCTCTTGTTTGAGTCAAAGCCTTTGTAAATGTCTTGCTGATTATGGTCATTGGTGTGTTCTTATATACGAGAGTGCACGTCTTCTATAACTATTTGTGAGAGTCTTGGTCCTATCGGATACTAGTGGTGAGATGCAAGCCCCTAGTTGCGATATGATCGCCGGGATTGATGTTCCCATCCGTTCTTATGGTGAGATGTAAGCCATAAGTATGAATGTGACATTAGTAGCCACGTCCCGTGCTATGGTTGTTAAGAGGTTTTCAAAGGAATGGCTATTGGTTTCCATCCATGTATTTTCTATTCAATTGATCCGTTGTTTACCTTCTTCATATGATTCGATGCCTAATCTCATATCCATGTTTTGGTTACCTTGAATGCATGTTTAATATAATGTACCATGCCTATCTCATTAAGAATGCAATATGCCTATCTCGTTATGATTATCGTTATATTCCCTTGTCCATATCATTCAAGTATGATGCATGATCAATATGTTTAATTAAGTTCTTGCTTATGTGCATTTTGACATATTGTGGCTGGGAGAACCCTGAGTTACTCCCCACTGACTGTGGCGTTCATGTTTACATGAATGACAGGTTTTGTGATGCAGATTATGGGGAAGACGTGTGAGCTAGCGAGAACGTTGACCCTTGGACCTTAGTTATAGGTTGCTTAGACTCACCTATCGTTAGACTTGTGTTTATTCGTGGGATATCTTTTCCCCAACGCACTTGTTTTAAATTGTAAAACTTAATTACCGTTCTTTTCATTTTTGTTTGATCGCTTATGGTGGATTTCGCACTTTAAGCTTTTAAAAAGGTTTTAAAAATCTCGTATTTTCCGCTTTAATTTTGATGCCCTATCGAGGGGTGTCACAACACATGCTGGAGTTTCCAAACACATAAGGATTTGTGAAGATCCTAAGCCAATTACGCTAAGAGAAATAAGAATTTGGAAGGATACTTGGTTGTGGTAAGAAGTTACACAAAACTAGTATTTTCTAATATGCAAGGATTTATGAGAAGTCCTAGACTAATCATCTTGACAATTGTTGCAGGATCATACAAAACATATACCTAGTGCATTGTGAGTTGGTGGAACACTTGACTAGTGCAAGTTCTATCATCCACCATAATCCAAATTGTTGGTTATGTGATAACAAAAAAAGGGTTTCTTACAAGATTAAAGAACCAAAGTCTAGTTCGAAGACTAGACATGTGCTTGGTAGAGTTCATGCTATGAGAGATGATATGAAAATAAGGAAAATCGCAATTCGAAAGTTTGAGCACGTGGACACATGGTGTGTTGAACTTTTATTACATCAACAAGTGTTAACACACTTGTTAGACATATGATAGTAATATGGTATTGACTAGTCAAATGAAATGTCTACGTTTATTGTTTGAGTTATCATTAACTCATCTTGTACTTTGTTACATCCAAACGGGTTGTAGAGACAATACTGAACCCCGTTAAAGTGAACCCGGATTAACATGCTATTTGCCCATAGTCACTTGTATGAGATGACGTCTCGAAGTGACTAGAGTGTGATGCGATTGATGGCAAGTTCAACTGCCATAGAGTCATATGAGATGACTAGTCGATCACATAGGCAGACGGTTGTGAACACTCTGTCGGGCCAATGACCGCTTATAGAGTTCTGGCAAATTCATATAGCCTTGTCGTGGCGAGAGCTACTATAGTATTCTAATGAGTTGATTCTTTTGACTAAAGACTGTTCGCCTAAGGTGGCACAGTTTCAGAGTAACTTTGATTTATGATACTACGACCTTCGTAAATGGGGTTTAAAGGGTTTATTTTGGGTTATGATGAGCTGTGGCTAGTCGAAGGGAATAGTGCGATAGGAATCGTCCACCCCGTTGTCAGGGTTAAAACAATATCTCAGGGCCACTAGAGGAGTAATGAAATGGAAATGCGTGGCCACGCTCGGAAGGTATCTATGGTAGATAATTCCGGTCAATTAGTTATTCTCCAGATCAAGGAAACCACTCTCGATATGATCACTTGCAAGTACCACCTGTTAGGAAATATTAATCTCATTAATTTAACATATTCATATATGTGAGAAATTATTTAATCATAAAATAATTACAAATCTTATGCATGCAAACATAAATAAATATAGAGAAGAAATCGATTTCCTTACTATAATATTTCAGATCAAAGGGCACAAATGAGTTCTGCTACTCACTTGTTCTTGAGCTTTCCTAATATGGATGAACAAAGATTCAAAGATAGAATCTCTCCCAAAGATGAATACTCAAGATAACCCCTTGAAAGATTAATATTATTAGATCTAGAAGAATATTAATCTTACTAAAAATGACTCCAAAATTATTTTGGTCTCTTGCTTTTTCGGTCAAGAGAGAGGAAAGGAAGGAGTAATATTTTCTCTCTACAAATTTCTTTAAGTTTTTAGATGTTATGAATGAATGAATTATTTCTTCTCAAGAGTAGTGTATGTACCAAAAATAAGACAAACCCTTTGCTTGTGTAGGTTGGAAAAACCGGGTAGGGGAGGGAGAAAAGGCCAATGCATGATCATCTATTCTTCCCAAGAAAAGACTAGGCTTGCATGGCTAGGAGACTAGGTTATAATTCTGTTTTCCACTAAAAATATTTAACACAATATAAACCTTATACTCCCTCCAATTTTCGGCACATATGACATAAAATGGAAGGTCCATTTTATTTTGTCAATTGTAACATATGTGACATGTTACTTGACTTATGAAATTGTAATGTATTTTTAACATATTAAAAATCAACATACTCAGAAAATATGTCATATACAAAATCGACTAGTAATTCGTAATTACTTGTACCAAAACGGTTTATCAAATTATAAATTACAACGTCTTGTATTTATAATAAATTATTCATTCAATTTCAATTGTTTCTTAAACAATAATTTTATCTAAGTAATAAAACAATTTGATCACTTAGACCGTATCTTATTTAATCGAATTACAATAAGATACGTCAATAATACTCACAAAATCGTCCGTCAATTTTAAGCAATTTAATTAACCCGTATCAGCATACGATCAATTAAATAATAAATTAAGAGTGTTACCCTTTAGGTATGACCTAAGGGGATCAACTGATCACCACCGTCGCACGACAGTAATGTCAAACTTTAGTCAGCCAATCATTACCGATATGTGTGGACCAATTGACTGTAAAATATCACATCCCACATGTATTCTTAAAATGAGATTTAAACATGTGATCATCATGATCGACAGTTGTGATCGCATTATTGTCAGAGGACACATATTCCAACAATCTCCCACTTGTCCTCGACAAGTGTGCGTCACCAATTCTCTTGTCCTGTTACTATCTCTCACTCAATGCAAGGTGTCTTTCAGGTCGTACTTGCAAGTGATCATATCGAGAGTGGTTTCCTCGATCTGGAGAATAACTGATTGACCGGAATCATCTACCTTAGACACCTTCCGAGCGTGGCCACGCATTTCCAGTTCATTACTCCTCGAGTGGCCCGGAGATATTGTTTTAACCCTGACAAGGGGGTGGACAATTCCTATCGCACTTATTCCCTTCGACTAGCCACAGCCATCATAACCCAAAATATGCCCATTTGACCCCATTTACGAAGGTCGTACTAACACAAATCAAAGTTAATCTGAAAGTGTGCCACCTTAGGCGAACAGTCTTTAGTCAAAAGAATCGAGTCATTAGAATACTATAGTAGCTCTCGCCACGACCAGGCTATATAAATTTGCCAGAACTTTATAAGCGGTCATAAGGCCCGACAAAGTGTTCCTAACAGTCTGCCTATGTGATCGACTAGTCATCTCACATGACTCTATGGCACTTGAACTTGCCATCAATCACATCACATTCTAGTCACTTTGACATGTCACCTCATATAAGTGAGTATGGGCGAATACCATGTTAATCCGGGTTCACTTTAACGGGGTTCAATATTGTCTCTACAACCCGTTTGGATGTAACAAAGTATAAAAGGAGTTTTCAGATTTAAAAAACTTGAACGATAAATACGATTATCATATGAGTAGTCAATACTTGATTACTACTTCATGTTCTATAATCCAGCTTGATCTTGAATGTAGTTGTTCATCTCAATTCAATTGAAATGACATGACTCATCATGTTAAGCCTATGAGAAGGCTTTGGTTTGTAGGTTTTATCAACTTCTTGTACCTTACTCAACCTTACTACATACTCGTTTTCCTAGTAATGTATACATTTGCATTACAAAACTTTCTGAGTACGTGTCGAGATCCAATCAAGACATAGGCCCTCTAGCCTTAGAATAGCTCCCACTGTTTTCACAGTGTGTGGGACTCATCCTTCTTGCACATCTCATGATTGCAAGTGTACTCAATTTCCGTTGTAAATATTTCTCATTGTTCTTTATTGCCTAGAACGATTCTAGAAAATCTATTTCTTAAATAACATAGCCACAATGGTATCTTAACCATCCTAATGTGTTTTGATTATGGTTTTGTCGGAAACCATGCGCAATCTCAATTGTCATTTGTCATTTGTGTAACACTCTTACACAAAATTGCATCAAAAACACTTTGCATTACATCCTTAATGCATCTGCAAGCACTTAAGGGTAATCTTTATGGCTTACTTGGTAACTATTACTTAAATTCGATTTGAAACAATTCATCATACTCAAAGTATATGAAGTGCTATACATCATTACTCATTTAATTGATCCGGCAGCGGAAGCAAATAGAATCAATCAAATATGTTCAACTTGATTGAACAAGTCATGAATCTTATCAACATAAGACTTCTTATTTGGCGCTAATATCATGTGGATTTATCTCCATAAATCTGGATATTAAAGATGTATTATATTTCTCCCAGTCTTAAATCATTCTCAATGATTAATATGTCATCCACATATAAGACTAATTAAAATTACCATAACTCCCACTAAACTTCATGTATAAACACAACTTCTCAACCTATTGAGAAAAGTTTTATCACATGATCAAAACATTGATTCCAACTCATTGATGTCTTACTCAAGACCCTCTCTTAAGTTTCACATTATCTTAGGATGTCAAGAATCTACAAAACTCAAGATATGCATTGAATACATTCCTTCTAATTGAAGAAGTGGGTTTTAGATTCACTTGCTATATATATCTCATAATGAAACACAATCCCTAAGAAGATCCAAATGGACTTAAGCATTTCAACTAGTGCAAAACCCTTTGCCACCAATCAAGCTTTGATAATCAAATCACTTGGAATTTATTTCGGATTTTCATGGCTCTAAGCCTTGTATTGAGTTGTGACTTAAACACTCTCATGTAAGTCATATGTTCATTACTTTCCAGAAGTAATCAACTTGAATCAAACAATTTCTTTGTAAGTTGCAAGTTCTTTACTTTCTAAAAGTAACACTAATTCATCATCTTCAACAAATGATGACTTTAACCTCCTAGGTTTTGAAGAAACAACGTCTTACACAAAACGTCTCATGTAGCCAAGAAAGACCAGTTTCTTGCGACATAACATTCTTTGTGGCTCTTGAATCATAACATTCTTTGTGGCTCTTGAATAATTTCTCCCACTCTGTCTTCTAGAAATAAACATGTATTTTAGAAAGACAGCTTCACGAGCCACAAACCTGTTGTACTCGTGATTATAGTAAGGAAAAATGAGCACTTGTTTCTTTTGAAAACTTACAAACATGGTACCCTACCATTTCATATCTCATATGAATCGTTTTAGATTTAGTGGAAAAATAATTTAGACAAAATAATAAAATTTCCCAAAAGGTTCAAGTAACTCAAGGTAACTTGATTGAAGTCCAAACCATATCGAATAGCGTTTGATTTCTTATCCAACCACACATTATCCCATAATGTGTGCTAAGAGAGATTAACTTGTGATACTATATCACATTTCATTTGGCTTATATCAAAGTCTTTACTTTGATAATCCCATCACGACTAAATCGTGATTCCATGAACTCTTTGAATTTCTTCAAAGATTTCTCTATTTACCTTATTAAGTGAACACATTAGCGTCAACTTAAATCGTTGGTAAAACAAAATGATCAACCTATTTTGGATCAATGATTTACAACCTCGATCTCCTTTTCAACCCAAAGGCACGAGACCTCTTGCCTTGAATACAAGATTCGCATATACCATAAGATCTAATGGTTTCAAGAGTACTCTATAACTCTTTGCGTTCATCATTCGAGAATTTAAGGTTTAATCTTGGGTTACCAATTTGAGTCTTGCATCATCTACATGATATATCATTCTCGTTTGGTTTAGAATATAATCACCTTGATAATGGGCTAGCCATACATCAAATTGCGGTGTATAGGGTCACAAAAGTGAAACCTCTTTAGTATCTTAACAAGTTTATATTCTTATTTAGAGTTTATGCACTTAATAGTCATAATTAAGTACAACTATAAACCCAAAACTAGATTGATTACACAATGACTCTATCTCTCAACATCATTGTTGCTAGTCGTCATATTCTAATCATCCTATGTATCAAGTACAATGATGAAAACCACCACCGGTTTCTAATATTGACGAAGTAGTACTAGCAAAATTTATGTCAATCAAATAAACATTTAAAGAAGAAGGTCCCATTAGATGTCCCACAACTAACTTGTTGATTCTTCTATAATTTGGGGTAGTTTCCTTTCTAGCGTCCAACAATTAAGACAATGGAAACTTTATCGGTCGGGATTGATAGGTTTAGTATTGTTATTCTCAATAACGTTACTTTTAACATTACCTTGTATCAATTCCATTCTAATTTTACTTCTTTAAAACCTTATCCTTTTCTTAACGGTTTAGGAGAATGCTTCCACTCATTTCAATGAGTCTTTGCTTTGAGAAGCAAAATTATATTCATGAAGACTACTCGTCATTCGTTTGTTTAGTCTTAAAACTTTCATTGAAGTGGTTGCGGTATTTTGGTCTATTACGATTTCCAACAAATCTAGTCACCAAAATGATTTAACGTTTCAAAATACTTAACCCAATTAAGCACATGAGAAACCATTCATTGTAAGTAGATATGTTAGTCAAAAATCAAAAACCATTTTGATCACGAATAACTTTCATCTATACTCTTCACAAGAGATCCTTACAATGGATAATACGAGGTTTTAGAAGAAAAATTCAAATTTTTGTCTTTAGTTACAATGTTTTAATGGAGATTTGAACTAAAAATCGAAATGATATCGTATAATTTGAGGTAAAGAAATAGAACAATACGATAACGGAATAATGAAAACAACACATTCATCATTATAATAATACTTGTAAATAAATTTAACAAGATATGAACATTTATATAGTGACCTCTACCCAACTATTATAAATGATTCCAAGACCCAAATTCATATTAATTTAGGCATCGGTAAAGCCGAATACAACCCTTATCAATATAACTCGGTGGATTAATGCTTTAATCGATTCTACTTTTAGAACTCTTGGTCGATAAAATTACATTAATATTTATCTTTAGCCCGAAACACATCCGGCAACCGTCGAGAATACTTTCGTTGAGTTCAACCCAAATTTTGAATAAATGTGTCCATGATCCAAATTTACATCAACTTGGGCATCGGTAAAGCCGAAAACAACCCTCATCTTTATAAATTCAGTGGGTAGACATTTATCACCCACTTCCCCTACGTAACAAGGTTTGTACCCCGGTAAAGCCGAGTGCACTCCCTCACGAAATAGATTTTCATGGTTTCTACTTTTTGGTAAGGCTTTGTCTCAATTGTTTATTTTAGCGAGAGGTCTTGTCAATTTATTATCTATCACGTTTTAAGTGAACTAAAGCGGTGAACTACGATAATTTTAATTGACACGGTCGAAATACTCGATCAAATGATAATGCATGTTTTAGTTATGGCGATTTAGCGATGCATGCAACATATAAATAAAATGCAAAGCATAAATTAAATCCTAGTATGGCCTTCCTAAAAAAGTAAATCTAATTAACTATTACATATTCGGAAACCAACTCCTTTGGTCCCTTGAACTTCGGTCTTGGCACGCATATCAAGGCAATTCTTTCTTTAATGGATCGCCTTCTTGAGTGGCACCGTCTTCAAGGAACTCCGGAATAAATAAATTACATAACAAATTACATAATTTCCTATTATACATTTGTAATTAAAAATAAAATAAATCTATTAAATTACAAAACGGTGATACGAGATCACAATAAATTACAACCGAATCGATATTCCCATACATATCGGGTAATACCAATTAAAACTAAGGCCATACTAAGTAAAATTACATAATTCAAAAATTACATAAAATTAAAATATGACAATCATAAATAAAATGCAGCATTATAATATGTATAAACATGCCCAATTTTATGCTAAATTGCCTTTAAAGAGCCAATATCGTATATTAATCGGTTTTTACGGATTTGCGTGATTTAACCCTTTATAATCACTATAATTACATAAATTCATATTTATGTACAAGTTAATTACCCTGACCAACTTAGGACTCAAAATTAGTCTTCACTAACATTTGACAATAATTAACTTATATTTCTTAATATTAATCATAAAAGGACTTAAAATTATAATCTAATGCCATAAACTTCAAATAAATCATAAAAATTTCAAATAAATTTGAAATTTGAAATTTAAACTCATGAACATTCTGGAAAAATACCATGACACTCATAATGTTCAAAAACATAGGTTAACAATTTTGAAATTTATCGAGAAAAACAATTTATTTTTATTAACTTTTCACTTTTAGATCTGAAAAAATAAGATAAAATGCAACATGTGACGTTTTTCCTTAGTCATGAAGTATGTTTTAGCAATTTATACTAATTAAAGTTACTATTTATGTTATTTTTCATCAAAAATTCATAAATCATGCATAAAGACTTCATTATAGCCAATTATTTTACACACATCTTGTAAAATTGCATGTGACAACATACTAAATTTCTATGACCATATTCGAAATATAACTCATATTAACCTATTTTCTCATTTAAATTCGAATTTAACATGATCCATATTTCGAGCATAACAACTCATAAAATTATGAAAATTTACAGGCCATCAGTATATAATATATGTGAAAACATATCCAAACACCACTGGAAAAAACGAAGTTTAGCTATTTTTCGTCCAAAAATGACATTTTTATCTTAAAAATGACTTTTTAATGCCATTATAATATAAAATGAACAATAAAATCAATAAATTAAACCAAAATATCCTAAAACATTTTAGGACCAGAAACTTTAACATGCATAGTAAATTTCGTGATATATCATAATAAACACAAATTTATAAGTTTTGTTTGTTAATCTTATAACTCGGAAAAACAATAACCGATTTGCATGCATACAACCTAAGGCTCATGATACCGCTTGTTAGGAAATATTAATCTCATTAATTTAACATATTCATATATGTGAGAAATTATTTAATCATAAAATAATTACAAAACTTATGCATGCAACATAAATAAATATAGAGAAGAAATCGATTTCCTTACTATAATATTTCGGATCAAAGGGCACAAATGAGTTATCCTACTCACTTGTTCTTGAGCTTTCCTAATATGGATGAACAAACATTCAAAGATATTTACATTATTCTCTCGCTTCTCTCTAAAAATAGTTTTAGATCTAAAAGTAATTGTTCAAGAAAAATCTAATAAATCTTTCTATATTAATATAGTAGTAATATTATTGTTATTAGATTTAATATAAGGATACTAATTATATTACCTAGTTAGTAATTTTAATTAGTATTAAGGGATAGTCATGGTGCAATCGAGAGGAGAATCTCTACTTTGGGATTTTGGAAGATCATCCATATACATTGTAGCTCAAGAACAAGTGGAGGAAGGAGTCCTCACTTGTGCCCTTTTCGTGCCATACCTGTTAGTATTTTAGACCATGTAAGACTCATCTTATGATATGATAAAATTACTTACTAATTTTATGTGACGGTCTAAAATCTACATGCATGCAAAGATTTTAAGACGGAAAATTCCTTACATCGGGTATAAGGCGAAATGGGCACCACAAAGATCGCCTATCATTGTAGTTCTTGAGCTATATAAATGTGGATGATCCTCCTCTTACACCAAACCACCAAAAAGATGGTCTCCTTTGGTGTGCACCCAAGTGTAGCCCAAAACTTACTAGAAATAATATTAACTAGATATTATTTGAGTATTATGTATGTATATTTGATATACTAACTAATATTATTACCTTGATAATATTATTAGTTTACTTTTATATGTATTTATTGTAAAAGGATGAACAAAACAAGAAGAAAAATATGGTCTATTGATGGTGTATATGAACTATCCACAACAAGCACACAAAGACCAATTTTTCTTCAAATTTCCAACCTTAGAAATGATGGAAGGACTTAGGTATATATAGGAATGCAAATGTATACAATTCACATACAAATGCTAGTGGGAAATGCGTACCTTTTCCACTCACAATGAGTGTATTAGTAGTGTATAAAAATCTGTCCAAATGGTCCCCTCCGGGTCCATTTCGATTTTCGACATTTGTCCCACAAATGCTTATAAGTCTTATATTTAATTATCTGACATAATTAAATATTAATTTAATTATTTAACACTTAAATAATATAAATTAACTACCAATGACTACTTAACTATTAAGTAATCATAAGACCATTTTATCAACATACAATGTGTCAATATTATCACAATTAGCTAATTTTACAACCTCTTGTAAAATATAAATAGCTAATTAATTCCACCTCAAAACATATACACATATCGCATAAAATTAATTAATTATCAATTAATTAATAAATTATTAATTATTAATTTATTACTTAAATATCACATAATTAAATAATAAATCTTCTCTGCCCGAGTTCTTAACCCGTCATCAAATAAATCAAATAAAAATCAATAAACTATCTAAATTAATCACATTAATTTAAAAGTATCTACTTATCTCATAAATAGAACATGCATGTGATTATTTCTAAATAAATATTGATTTAATTTTTGGGCTCGAAATTTTTGAATTTTTAGCTCCTGGAAATTGTTCCCAAATGTACAAAATTTTATTTTAAGTTATTTCAATTTTTATGGTTTGATTTAGAATTAAATCGTAAAAATTGTTCGTTTATCGATTAAATTGTGATATTGTTTTAAATAAATTTTAAAACCAAAATTTTTCACCTGCATGTCATTTTTGGGGTAAGACCAGAATGTTTATGGCTTTGAAATTTATTTTTCCATAAATTTTTAATTAAATGGAATTTTTCCATAATAATTGTGACTTTTTGTCATAATTTGTGTTTTAATCCCATATAAGTTCAAGATAATTAGTGAGAATAATTATTTTGATATTAGACCAGATTAGTATCATTAGCATATCTTAAAATTGTTTTAAGAATTGATTATGAATTTTTATTGGTAAAAATTCCGTCAAAGCAAGCTCAAATGATCGTTGTTGGTAAGTTAGACGACTTGGCATGTCATTTTTATTATTAATTTAGATGAATAGTTTTTAGCAGTATAATTATGTAATTTTTCCTAATATGGCCATAGGACCAATTGGTTTTAGGATGGAACCTCACTTGCTTGTGGGCCGGTTTCATGCACCTAGTTCTATAAGCCCGCTGCGGAGGACTCAACAATAATTCCTACTTTCATGAATATGTCCCTCCTATTGATGCAAACTGGTCGTGGAAAAATGTCTGCAAAGTGAAGGAAATTTTAAAGAATGGGTATGACAATGCTATCTGGAATGCTAATGCAAAAGGGTATACCATCAGAGGCGGTTATGATTGGCTCAGAACATCCCAACCAGTTAAAAGCTGGTCTAGCATTGTTTGGAATAACTGGAATATCCCTAAGCATTCCATTATTACTTGGCTTGTCATGAATGATGGAATTAATGTCAAAGGAAATCTGTTAAAATGGGGTTGTTGTGAAGATGATCTATGCTATCTGTGTAACAGAGAAATTGAAACAACTGAACATCTGTTTCTGGCTTGTGAGTATAGTTGCAGGGTCAGCACTGAAGTGGAGAACTGGATGGGCACGGCCTTCCCTACTCTCAATAGCCTAATCAATAGCAATAAGAAGCAGCTGCAATGGAAAATTCTGGCTGCTGTTCTGAATGTAGTCTACTACAATGTTTGGATGCAAAGAAATAATGCTCGTGTGAATGCTATGATCATAAGGCCGGAGCTTGTGGCTAAACAGATTAAGGATATGGTTGTCAAGAAAATTAAATCCAAGCTGGGCGGAAATAGTGACCAAAATGTAATATTTTGGATAAGAAACATAGGAATGTAATGCTCTTTACACTGTAAAAAACCTTCTAGGCTCTCCTCCTTGTATTCTTTTGATTTTTTTTTTGATATAATACATACTCACATTTCACCAAAAAAAAATAATAATATGGCCATAGGTAGAAATCGGTATTTCCCGTAATGTAAGGGAATATCGATTTGTTTTGTAATTAATTGCGATTTTGTATCGCCTAATTTGTAATTAATTAATAGTTTTATTTTAATTTTAATTACAAGTTATATAATAGGATATTATTATGTAATTTAATTATTAGTAATTAGATGAAGCATCTAAAGACAGAGTTTCATGAAGGCGATGTTTTCGCAAAGGCGTTCCGAAATCCTAAAGAAGGAGGCCAATTTATGAAGACTCAAGGGACCAAGGAGTTGGTTTCCGATATGTAATAATTTTTAGTTAATTAGATTAATTAGGTGGCCATATTAGGACTTGTTTGTTTATTTATGTATTCATGCCAAATCGTCACTACATGTTTTAATTTTTGTTGTTATCGATTTAATCGTCTAGCATTCACCAATTTTGTTCACTTAAAAGTGATAGACAATTAAATTGATAAGATCTCTCACATTTGTTTAAAATTGAGATTAAGCCTTACCAAATAATAGCACCTATGAATCCCTTCTTCATTAGAGGTAGGTTCGGATCACCGAGGTACACTCTTTTTACGTTGGGTAAGTAGGGTAATAAAAGTAATTAAGCGTGAAAATTGGTTGGACTCAACGGGATAAATATGGGTTGAATCGGTCCACCGTGCCCATATTTATTCTGGGGCTAAAAGATAGATTTTAAGAAAATCCGTCAACCAAGAGTTCTAGTAGTAGAATCAGTCAAAATATTGACTCACCAAATTTATATAAATATGGGTTGAATCGGTCCACCGTGCTCGTGTTTATATAAAATTGGATCTTGGAATCATTTATATAATTCAGTGGGAGATCATTATATAAATGGGAACTTGTTAAAAAGGTTTCACAAGTTAAAATATTAAAGACGATAAATGTTAATCTTTCCTTTTATTTCCTTTGTAGTAATCACGATGGCTTCGACTAATCAAACCGTCACTATAGCTAGAGATTCTTCGCTACGTTCATTCATGGACAAATATGTTTTAAAAGCCGACGGTAGTAATTTTAAAGATTGGGAAGAACAACTACGATTAGCTGCCGCAGGTGATTTCAAATTCCGCTACCTTGTCGATCCCTCTCCCCCTTCGCCTAGTACTAGGGCCACTGTTGATGTAAGGGAGGCCTTTTCAAATTATCAAAAAGAATCTTCTGCAATTAAAAACGTTTTGATTTTTCCAATGGATCCTGCTTTACAAAGGCAATTCGTCAAGTTTCGTGATGCACATGAAGTATTCTCCAGGCTTTCAACTATGTTTCTTCAAGCCCCGAGAATAATTCAATATGACACTGCAGTTCGTTTCTTTGAGGTTAACCTCAAAGATGGTCAACCTGTAAGTTCACACGTACTTAAAATGATTGAGTACGTGGAAACTTTAGAGGGGTTGGGATGTAAGATCCCCGACGAACTAGTGGTGGACCGAGTGCTCCACTCTCTCTCTCACGTCAAAGGGTTTACCCAATTTAGGGTAAATTATAATATGACGAACATGAGAAAGAGTTTACATGAGCTCCATTCTCTGCTTGTGCAAGCAGAGAAGGACATGGGATTGAGTGGGAGTACAAGGAAAGATGTGCTTGCGATTAACGTGAAGGGGAAGAAGCAGTTTAAGAGGAACGCAGGTAAGAAGCCCATACAAGGGGAGGGCAAAGGTAAAGCAATTACGAATTGCTCTACCAACCCTAAACCTATAAAGGGTAATCCTCTTAAAGATACTTGTAATTACTGTAATAACAAGGGACATTGGAGGCGTAATTGTACGAAATACTTGGATGACATCAAAGCTGGCATTATGAAGCCAACATGTAATTTCTCAAACGAATCTCTTATGATTGACATAAATTATGCTTCAAATACAACTTGGGTATTAGATACTGGTTGTGGTTCTCACTTGTGCAATCATTTGCAGGGCCTAAAAAGCATAAAAAAGCTTAACAAGGGTGATGTTGATCTCCGAATGGGTTACGAGTCTAAGGTAGCTTCCGTCTCAGTAGGAACTTATGTACTTAGTTTAGCTTCGGGGTTGCAGTTGTTTCTTAATAATTGTTATTTTGTACCGACGTTGTCTAGAAATATAATATTAGTATATGTGTTAGTCAAAGAAGGTTTTTCTTTTGTAATTAAAGAAAAACGTTGTACTTTTTCCCTTAATGGGATTATATATAGCCAAGCTATTTCAATCAATGGTATTTATATTCTAGACACTTGCAACGATGTTTATCATTTAGATAATAAAAGACTCAAAACAGGTGATCCCGATCAATCTTATTTATGGCATTGTCGATTAGGACACATCAACGAGAAGTGCATTAAAAGACTAGTGTCGACTGGTGTAATTAAACCTTTTGATTTCGAATCATTTGGTACATGTGAATCTTGTCTACTTGGCAAGATGACTCGTTCACCTTTTCAAGGAAAAGGATATCGAGCTAGTGAGTTGTTGGGTTTAATACATACCGATGTATGTGGTCCAATGACAGTCACTGCTAGAGGGAATTATGACTATTTCATTACTTTTACCGATGACATGAGTAGGTATGGGTATATCTACTTAATGAGGTATAAAAGTGAAGCTTTTGATTAGTTCAAAGAGTTTCAGAATGAAGTAGAAAACCAATTAAATAAGAAGATTAAAGCATTACGATCAGATCGTGGTGGGGAGTATTTAAGCAATGACTTTAGAGATCACCATAAAGATTGTGGTATTGTATCCCAGTTAACTCCTCTTGGCACACCACAGTTAAATGGTGTGGCTGAAAGGAGGAATCGAACTTTATTAGATATGGTCCGATCAATGATGAGTCAAACTGAGTTACCTAAGTCATTCTAGGGTTTTGCCATTTTATCTGCTGTACGATCACTTAATAAAAGTCCCACTAAAGCAACTGACAAAACTCCATATGAGATATGGAAAGGGAAGGTCCCGAATTTGCGATACATGAAAGTATGGGGTTGTGATGCTTATGTCAAGAGCAAGTATGACGATAAGCTTGCGCCTCGTTCTGAAAAATGTATTTTTGTAGGCTCCCCTAAGGAAACTTGTGGATATTACTTCTACAATAGTAACGAGAACAAAGTGTTTGTGGCTCGTGAAGCTGTTTTTCTAGAAAAAGAGTTTATTTCTAGAAGACATAGTAGGAGAAAATTTGAACTTGACGAAGTTCAAGAGCTACAAACTGATGTCACAACACAGAAAGATGTTCCTTCTACGTCTGAATCGGTTATTGTTCCTTCTGAACCTATGAGGTCAGAGAGGGTTAGTCGACAGCCTGATAGATACCTTGGTGTTATCGAGGAAGATGGTGACTATGAGGTTTTACATTTGGAAAGTGATGAACCCAAGACCCACAAAGCAGCTATTACGAGTTCTGACTCTATGCTATGGCTCGAGGTCATGCAATCCGAAATGGATTCCATGTACGCAAATCAGGTATGGGACCTGGTTGACTTACCTAAAGACGTTCGACCTCTTCAGTGTAAGTGGATTTTTAAGATTAAAATCGGCATGGATGGACATAAAGATGTCTACAAAGCTAGATTGGTGGCAAAAGGTTTCACCCAGGTTCATGATTTACACTATGATGAAACTTTTGCACCAGTTGCTATGCTTAGATCTGTTTGGATAATGTTAGCGATTGCTGCATTTCATGATTATGAGATATGGCAAATGGATGTGAAAACCGCTTTCCTGAACGGGTTTCTGGAAGAGGAAGTGTTCGTGACACAACCTGAAGGTTTTGTGAATCCTAAAAATCCTAACAAAGTATGCAAACTTAAGAGATCCATTTATGGTCTTAAGCAAGCGTCAAGGAGTTGGAATCATCGTTTTGATCATGTTTTCAAACAAAATGGTTTTTCTCGAAGTGTTGAGGAACCATGTTTATACATGAAGTTTAGTGGGAGTAAAGTTGTTTTCTTACTTCTTTATGTGGACGACATATTACTCATTGGGAATGATGTGATATGCTTGCTTCTCTTAAGAAGTGGTTAGCAAATCACTTCCAAATGAAAGATTTGGGCGAAGCTCAGTGCATCTTGGGTATCTGGATCTATAGGGATAGATCCAAAAGGATATTAGCATTGAGTCAAGAAGCCTATATCAATCAGATTCTTGACCGATTAAATATGAAAAACTCCAAGAGAGGTTTTATACCTATGGGAAGTGGGATCACTTTAAGTAAGTCAGAGTGTCTTACTGAGCCTAAGGATATTGAACGCATGAAATCGATTCCCTATGCTTCCGCTGTTGGATCGATCATGTATGTTATGATGTGTTCTCGTCCCGACGTCTCGTATGCTTTGAGTATGACGAGTCATTTTCAGAAAACTTCAGGTGAGAGTCACTAGATAGCCGTCAAGAATATTCTAAAGTACTTCAGAAGGACTAAATATTCATTCTTAGTGTTTGGAGGAGAATCTGAATTACGTATAAGAGGTTATACGGATGCCAATTTCCAAACCGATAGGGATGATTTGAAATCCCATGCTGGTTTTGTTTTTTTGTTGAACGGAGGGGCGGTTTGCTGGAGAAGTTTTAAAGAGTCCGTAACTGCTGATTCTATAACGGAAGCTGAGTACATTGCAGCCTCTGAAGCTGCAAAGGAAGCTGTTTGGATTAGGCAATTTTTAGAGGGACTAAAAGTAGTTCCTACCGCCGAGGATCCTATCAATTTGTATTGTGATAACAGTGGTGCTATTTTTCAAACAAAAGAGCCCAAGTCTAGACACGTACTTAGGAAATTTCATGTAATTAGAGATTTAATCGAAAGGAAAGAAATTACAGTTTGTAAGGTTGGGACAGTTGACATCATTGCTGATCCTTTAACCAAGCCTTTGTCTCAAGCTAAACATGTTAGTCATGTAGTTTCGATGGGATTGAGATGAATGCCAGAACTATTGTAAATTATATAATATATAATAATTAAGATATTGTATTTATTATTTCATATATGATAATTACATTTATCGTTACATTCAGTTTTATGTCTGAATTTATATACTTTGTTTTATCCAAATAGGTTGTAGTGTCAATGTCGAACCCTATTAAAGTGAACTGGATTAACATTGTATTGTGTCCCTAATTACTTAATGAGGTGACATCTCGGAGTGACTAGATTGTAAGGGGATAGATGACAGGTTCGACTGTCATATGGTCATAGTGATGACTTATCGATTACATAGGCAGATTTTGAGACAATTTATCGGACAGTGACCGTTTATAGAGTCCTTTTGTTGCTAGGTCGTGGCGAGGATTTCTGTTTATTCCTTCGAGTCAATTCTTTAGACTGGCGACTATTTGTCTGAGTTGGTGCGGTTTTCCGGTGGCTTTGGTTTTTGTTCTAGGTCGCATCGTAAAAGGAGACGGATGAGCATTTATTGAGTCATGGTGATCTGTATTGAAAGAAGAAGATAGGTCAACAGGATTGTCCATTTATTTCATATTTTATCTCAAGGCCACTCGAGAAGAGGTGACTTGAAATGCGTGGCCACGCTCGGATGAGATCTATAGTATATTATCCGGTCAGACAGTCATTCTCCTGATCGAGGAAACCACTTTATGATATGATCACGTGCAAGAACGACCAGAAAGACATCTTGCATTGAGTGGGAGATATTATTGGACAAGAGAATTGGTAACGCACACTTGTGTCGGACAAGTGGGAGATTGTTGGAGTAGTGTCCTCCACAATAAGTGCGTTTACATATTAAATCTCGTAAAAGGAATATCAGGTATTTATCTTTTTATTTGTCAGCTGGTCATCGTTAATCGGTAATGATTGGCTGACTAGAGTTTGGCATTACTATCATGTGACGGCGGTGATCAGCTGATCCCTTTAGGTCACACCTATAGGATGACGCTCAAATAGAATGAATTAATTGTTTGTATGAGATACGAGATAATTAACTCCTTGTATTATTTGTCTTTTAATTAGTCACGTAAAAGTATTATTTGATGACGGGTTACGAACTCGGGCAGAGAAGATTTATTATTTAATTATGTGATATTTAAGTAATAAATTTAGAATTTAGAATTTATTAATCAATTGTTAATTAATTAATTTTATGCGATATGTGTATATGTTTTGAGGTGGAATTAATAAGCTATTTATATTTGATTTTAGTATTATTTTGCGATTTTAATAAGTTAAAGATCGGGAATATCCATAAAACCGGATTACATTTACGATATAATTTTAAATAGGGCGATTTGGAACATAACTTGGCATGTTAGATACATATTATAATGCTGCATATTTCATTGATGAATGTCAAATTTCTTTAATATAATTTTGAATTATGTAATTTTATCTTAGTATGACCTTAGTTTTAATCGATATTTCCCGTAATGTAAGGGAATATATCGGTTTGGTTGTAATTAATTGTGATCTCGCATCACCGTTTTGTAATTTAATAGATTTCATTATTTTTATTACATATGTATAATAGGATTTGCTATGTATTTTATTATTTAAATATTTGTCATTCCGGCGGTTCCAAAAGACGGTACCATTCGGAAAGGAGTTCCAATCAAGACGGTGTTTATCCTTGGGAGGCATGTCACATGAAGATTCAAGGGACCAAAGGAGTTGGTTTCCGAATATGTAATAGAATATAAGATTTTCTATTTTAGGAAAGGCCATACTAGGAAATTTGCTTTTCTTTATTTGTCTGCTTTTTATGTTTGCATGCATTGCCACATCGCCATACCTTCACATGCATATTTAATCGGCTTTTCAACTATTGTCAATTATAATTATCTAGTATTCATCGTCTTAGTTCACTTAAGGATGATAGATAATAAATCGACAAGACCTCTCACATATTTAAAATTGAGATTAGCCTTACCAAATAGTAGGACTCACGAATCCCATTGACATTTGGGGTAGATTCGGTTTCCCGGGGTACTTTCATTTTTCATTGGGTAAGTGGGTTTAATAAAACATTATTACACGAGAAATTTGGTTGGACTCAACGGGATATAAAGACTAGTCTTATGTTTCGGGGCTAGAGATGGAATTTATGAAATTCATCGACCGAGAGTTCTAAAGTAGAATCAATTAAAGAGTTAATTCACCAAATTTATGCAAGTATGGGATATATCGGTTTCCCGTGCCCATGTTTGTGTGAAGATGGATCTCGGAATCATTTATATAATTTAGGTGCGATTTCATTATATAAATGCATATTTTCAAACCTTGTTAAAATGTTTGCAAGTAAAACGATAAATGTTAGTTATGTCCTTCATCTCCGTTTTGTAGTTATTTTGATACCGCTATGGACACATCAAGTTCTTTAACGCCGATCACCATTTAATCATGTCACAAATCGTTCGACGAAATATGCTCTCAATACAACCTTGATACGACTAGAGAAATTTATTTTTGCATTGGTTCCGATGGAAGCCTTAACTTTATTACCACTTCCTCGCCTCCCATCAAACCTAGCAACTTAGTGGATAAGTCTTGTGAAGACAACCTCACTAATAGCATGAAATCCTTGTCTTTAGAAGCAAGGAGAAATGATGAAGCTAGTAGGAGTTTTAGCAAAAGGCTTGCAATTAAGAAGAGAAAGTTCAAAAAGAGGAAGAAAAGTAAGAGGTCAAATTCGAACCATAAGGATATAATGGCTAGTGTGACTACCAATAATATATGCCTTTATTGCCATGGCATGGGCCATTGTGTGAGCAATTGCCCCATATTTTTGGGAGTTACCAATGGTAATATTTCTTCCGAAATCTTTGTTATCGATATAAATTTAGCTTCCATCTCAATATGGGTATTGGATACCGGTTGTGGTTCTTACCATTGTAATCATTTACAGAGGCTTAGAAACGTGGAAAAGCTAAACAAGGGTGATGTAGATCTCCGACTAGGAAATGGAGCTAAGGTAGCCGCCACTTCAAGAGGGACTTATGTACTTGTTTTAACTAATGGCTTTGAGTTGTACTTACATAATTGTTATTTTGTACCTTCTTTATCTAAGAACATCATTTCCGTTGCCATGTTAGACATGGAAGGTTTTTCTTTTGCTATTAAGAACAATTGTTGTATAATTTCTAGAAATGACTTGGCCATAGGCCAAGGCACTTCAATTAATGGCATTTATGTTCTTGAAACTTCTAGCTCAAGCAAAGATATCTATAACATGCAATCAAAAAGATTCAAAACAAGTGACCTAAATGAATCAAACATTTGGCATTGTCGATTAGGTCACATAAATGAAAAGCGCATTAAAAGACTAATGTCGAATGGTCTAATTAAATCATTTGATTTTCAATCATTTGGTATATTCCAATCATGTCTTCTAGGGAAAATGACTCGTAATCCTTTTAGTGGTAAAGGCACACGAGCAAGTGATTTGTTGGGTTTAATACATACCGATGTATGTGGACCGATGACTATCACCACTAGAGAAAATTATGACTATTTCGTCACTTTTACCGATGACTTAAGTAGATATGGATATGTCTGCTTAATCAAGTATAAAAGTGAAGTTTTTGATAAATTCAAGGAATTTCAAAACGAAGTAGAGAACCAATTGAACAAGAAGATAAAAGCACTATGATCCGATTGTGGTGGTGAATATCTTAGTAATGAATTAGATTTACACTTAAAAGGATGCGGCATTGTGTCATAACTCACTCCACCTGGTACACCACCACTAAATGGTGTTGCCGAGAGGAGAAATCGAACCTTACTTCATATGGTTCGATCAATGATGAGTCGATCTGATTTACCAGACTCTTTTTGAGGATTTGCTTTTCAATCGGCCGTTCACTCAATCAATCGTAGCCCGACTAAAGCAACCGAGAAGACTCCATATGAGATGTGGAAAGGGAAGGTCCCTAATTTGTCTTACCTTAAGATTTGGGGTTGTGATGCTCAAGTTAATGTTAAGACCGACAATAAGGTGTACATTTGTAGGTTATCCAAAGGAAACATATGGCTTTTACTTCTACATCCGTCACGAGAACAAAGTGTTTGTGGCTCGTGAGGCTGTCTTCTTAGAAAATAAGTTTATTTCTAGAAGACAGAGTGGGAGAAAGTTTGAACTTGATGAAGTTCAAGAGCCACAAACTGAAGAGAGGACGCAAGAAGATGTTCCTTCCTCGTCTAACACAGATGTTGTTCCTTCCGAACCTAGGAGGTCAGGTAGAGTCAGTCGCCAACCTGATAATTACATAGGTACTATCGAGGGAGATGGTAACTTAGATGTGTTACTTTTAGAAAGTGATGAACCTACGACCTACAAAGCTGCAATCTCGAGTCCAAATTCAACTTTATGGCAAGAAGCCATGCAATCCGAAATAAATTCTATGCATGGAAATCAAGTTTAGGATTGGTTGATTTGCCTGAAGATGTAAAACCTCTTCAATGCAAATGGATCTTTAAGGAAAATAGTGGCATAGAAGGGCAGGATGATGTCTACAAAGCAAGGTTAGTGGCAAAAGATTCTAACTTCTTTCTATCACTTTCTCGGCTATAGTGATCGACCATGAAGCATGGCTCATGTAGTCGGGGAGCTCTCATTGGTTTGTCAAGATTGAAAGTGATTGTCTCGTCCCCTATCTTAAGTGTGAGCTCTCCATGTTTCACATCGATAACTACTCCGGCGGTATGCAATAAAGGTCTTCCTAAGATGATAGGAATGTTGGAATCCTCCTCCATGTCTACAATGACAAAGTCTACCGGGATGAAGAAATTGCCAATTCTCACGGGAACATCCTCCCATACCCTTAAAGGTACCTTTGTTGATCGATCTGCCATTTGATGAGTGATGTTTGTGCATTTGAGCTCTCCCATTCCTAGCCTCTTATATACCGAGTATGGCATGACACTTACACTTGCTCCAAGATCACATAATACTTTGTTGATTGTAGTGTCGCCAATGGTACATGGAATAGAAAAACTTCCCGGATCTTTGAGCTTTGGAGGGAAACTTCCTTGAAGAATAGCACTACTGACTTTGGTAAAGGCAATAGTCTCCAACTTTTCGATATATTTCTTCTTGGTAAGATTGTCTTTCATGTACTTTGCATATGCCAGAACATGGTTGATTAATTCCGTGAATGGGATTGAGCCAATTAGGATGTAATGCATGAGTCCTAATTGTCAATTTGTATTTTTAAATGGGAACAATAAATGAGACACCTCAATGGAACCGAGGTGGGAGTCCTTTAGATGTTGCAAGGACTTAAAAGAAATACTCAAGATAATGATTAAAAACATGATAAAGAGACAAAGCTAAATGAGGTGTAGGAAACTCACAATGGAATAGGTTGAAGTCAAGTAATCAACCCCGCATGTGGGGTATCCTCCAAATAGCCTTGCCAACCCACAATTGTTGCTCATTGCGACATCTTCATTAGCGGCATCATTGTCGTCATCAACATCGTCACTTGCATCATCAATTTCTTCATTATCTTCTTCATTATCCACCTCCATTGACCCGGAGGATTCACTATTTCCATCATCATTGGAACTTGGACCTTTCTGTTCTTTTTCTTGGAATGAATCATTACCTTCTCTGTCTTCAAAAACAACAACCTCCTTTCCATTACCCAGCTGACTATCTTGAGAAGCACTTGGAAACAATACCTCTTTATCCGCCTAACTAGGCAAAGGACATGAAGGATCAAGAAGTCCTTGCCTAGCTAGATGTAGAACGGGTGGATATTAGGCACGGTACACATTCACCCGGTCTTCATGAGCTTCTTTATGCAGTTGTTGCATTAGTTGGGTCAAATAGTCGTTACCTACCATGACATTAGAGCCACTCGGTTTGAATTCTTGGTAGGCAAAGGGATATGGTGGAGTCACAATGGCGGAGGAGGAGGGCTTTGCAATTGGTTCCCTATGTTGTTCAATTATCACTTCGGCTTCATCGGAGACGCGCAATAGGTAGTTTGGGCTACGGACGGAGATGCGGCAAATCTTGCTAGGCAAGATAAAGGACTTATCTTCTTTGATGAGCCACTCATATTTGTTGTCAAGATTGTCATTCTTGACCCAATGGAATTTGTTGACCATAGTGCTCATTTCAAGGAGGTTACTCCCTTTAACAGGTTTATAGGTGTTATCTTTGTTGAAATTCGGGTTAAAGTGCTTAGCTAACCTTGTTACCAAGCCGCCGTTTACAATGAAGTCCGCTCCATCTTTCCCATTATCAATCTCAACCCACCGATCAAGCAATAGTTGAAGAATGTAATACTTTTTGGTGAACTTTCCATTGATATTCATGAAGGACTCAAGGTAGATAAAATCAAGTTCGGTGAAGTGATTGGTGCCTTTATTAGCAATCAAGGTATTGCCCACAAACTTGTGCCATACTCTTATGCCCGGATGACGAACATATAAAGCATGACACTCCCGAAAAGAGTCAAATTTTCGACTGGTAAGAGCTTTCCAAAGAGGTGCGGCATCATATTTCAAAGGCTTCTTCTCATAATGATGATATTGTAAAAGACCAAACACATTACCAAACTCACTCAAAGTCATTCTTCTACTCTTGTTCTCAATACGGAATTCAACATAATGTCGAGTCTCTATCTTAGACACCTTCAAGGAGCTTATGAACTCCATTGTTAATGAAGGGTAAGTCAATTCTTCCATTTCAAAGAGGGCTAACAACCTCATGGACACGAATAATGCTCTAGTTCTCTCAAGCACACCCAAATTTTCCAAAGTGGCTTGACATATAAACTTGGTAGCCACAATAGTCTTTCTAGTAAGGGATAAAAATGCATTCCTATGAGCATCGGTTAAGAATGTTACCTCCGGAAAATTTGGCAATTGTTCTATAACCGGAATAGGTGTGGTAGCATCCTCAATAAGAGTTGCGATTTCTTGGATTGCCACCCTTGGTTGGGTCACTACCAAAGCCTTAGATGCAAGAAGAGCTTGTTGTCTCTCTGATAAATTTGGATTCTTGGGTGCCTTGGTTTCGCCTTTGGTCCTTGTCATTGTATTCTCCTTCTCAAATTGGTATCAACAAGCCAAGATTTTGCTTAAATGTTCCTTGCTTCCTCAAACTTCAACAAATTTCTCAATCAATTTAGGATTTTCGAATTTTTGCCCAAACCCTAGAAAATTGATTCAATTTGTGAGGAATTTGATGTTTATATGGTCTTTTGTTGATAACGGAGTGATTTAATCTTGTTTTGAGCAAGTTTTGTTTGAATGGTGGTGAATTTTTTTGAGAAATTGATGTTTTTTAAATGAGGAGATTGAGGGTTTAAGTGGGAGTAAATGTATGTGTTTGTGTTTTTGAAAGATAGAAATGAATTGGGAAGAAGGAAGGGGAGTCCCGTGTTTTGCTTTAGTACCAACTAGGGACGCTCGAATTAGACTCGGGACGCGCGGATCGTGTTACAGGACATCCTGAAATTGCAAACCAGTGCCAGGACGCGCGATCAGTTTCAGCTCGAGCGGATTTTTGAGGAGACGCTCGGATTCACCTGGGGACGTGCAGATTTCCTTACAGCGTAATTTCATAGACTGAGAGTCTTCCCAGAACGCGCGGATTGATGCCAAGATGAGCGTCCTAAAGATGGAGACGAGCGTCCTGTGGATGATCTGCTCAGATTTTCTTTAATTAAAACTTTCCTAGGACCCGCGTCCTAAGGTCAGGATGCTTGGATGCATGCTGGGGACGCTCGGATCCTCTTCAGCTCCCACGAGCACCGTTCTACCCATGGGGATTCCTTTTTCCCATGTCATTTTTTCTTCTTCTCCTTTGTTTAATGTTGTGGGTGCACTACAAAGGCTTGGTTAGCCTACGCATTTGCCATCCCCACACTTGATCAAACACTACACATCAAGACACGTTAAAATACCTCACGCACTTGCTCTGATGTCAAAAATCTTGTTCAAGCACAAAAATGACAAAGATGCAATAAAGGAAATAAAGTGCGAGTTAAGGGGTAAGAATATTTACAAATAGTGGTTTATGGAGGACCCCATCAAACTCTCATTCTTGGATGAGATGTCAAGAGGGCAAAGCGAAGGTGTTGTTGATGTTGCTCAAGACCTTGTAGAAGTAGTCGAAGGCTTGCTCATTTTCATGATAGAGGTATTGGGTAGACCGTTGCACATTGTTCTCTTAATTGTTGCATTCCAAGTCAAAGTGATGACAAGGATCCATAAAGCCTTGGTCTAAGGTCATAGCATTTCAAATATAAGGATTGACCAATCCTTCAAATTCATCATCCCATAGACCGCAAACTTCACTAGCTTGTTCCCCAATGATGTCATGAGTTGACAAGGGCAACTCCTCTTTATTGTTGTCATGGTCAATGAGGCCTTCTTCCTTACTTGTCATGATGGGTGAGGTATTCAAGCTCTCATTGTTGTTGAAAATTCCTTGCTCTCCGAATAAAGCTACTTGAAGGTCATCCACTTTCTTCATCCATATGGGTGGTGTTTCTTTACCCATGGCTTGATCTTTGCATAGAGATTCTAACTTCTTTCTATAAATTTCTCGGCTATAGTGATCGACCATGAAGCATGGCTCATGTAGTCGGGAAGCTCTCATAGTTTTGTCTAGATTGAAAGTGATTGTCTCGTCCCCTACCTCAAGTGTGAGTTCTCCATGTTTCACATCTATTACCGCTCCGGCAGTATGCAAGAATGGTCTTCCTAAGATGATAGGAATGTTGGAATCCTCCTCCATGTCTACAATGACAAAGTCTACCGGGATGAAGAATTTGCCAATTCTCACGGGAACATCCTCCCATACCTCTAAAGATACCTTTGTTGATCGATCCGCCACTTGAAGAGTGATGTTTTTGCATTTGAGCTCTCCCATTCCTAGCCTCTTATATACCGAGTATGGCATGACACTTATACTTGCTCCAGGATCACATAATGCTTTATTGATTGTAGTGTCGCCAATGGTTCATGGAATAGAAAAACTTCCCGTATCTTTGAGCTTTGGATGGGAACTCCCTTGATGAATAGCACTACTCACTTTGGTAAAGACAATAGTCTCCAACTTTTAGATATATTTCTTCTTGGTAAGAATGTCTTTCATGTACTTTGCATAGGCCGGAACGTGGTTGTTTAATTCTGTGAATGGGATTGAGCCAATTAGGATGTAATGAATGAGTCCTAATTGTCAATTTGGATTTTTAAATGGGAACAATAAATGAGACACCTCAATGGAACCGAGGTGGGAGTTCTTTAGATGTTGCAAGGACTCAAAAGAAATACTCAAGATAAAGATTAAAAACATGATAAAGAGACAAAGCTAAAGGAGGTGTAGGAAACTCACAATGGAATCGGTTGAAGTCAAGTAATCAACCCCGCATGTGTGGTATCCTCCAAATAGCCTTGTCAACCCACAATTGTTGCTCATTGCGACATCCTCATTACCGGCATCATTGTCGTCATCATCATCGTCACTTGCATCATCAATTTCTTCATTATCTTCTTCATCATCCACCTCCATTGACCCGGAGGATTCACTATTTCCATCATCATTGGAACTTGGACCTTTCTCTTCTTTTTCTTGGCATGAATCATTACCTTCCCCGTCTTCAAAAACAACAACCTCCTTTCCATTACCCACCTGACTATCTTGAGAAGCACTTGGAAACAATACCTCTTTATCCGCCCAACTAGGCAAAGGACATGAAGGATCAAGAAGTCCTTGCCTAGCTAGATGTAGAACGGGTGGATATTAGGCACGGTAGGCATTCACCCGGTCTTCATGAGCTTCTTTATGCATTTGTTCCATTAGTTGGGTCAAATAGTCGTTACCTACCATGACATTAGAGCCACTCGGTTTGAATTCTTGGTAGGCAAAGGGATATGGTGGAGTCACAATGGCGGAGGAGGAGGGCTTTGCAATTGGTTCCCTATGTTTTTTAATTATCACTTCGGCTTCATCGGAGACGCGCAATAGGTAGTTTGGGCTACGGACGGAGATGCGGCAAATCTTGCTAGGCAAGATAAAGGACTTAGCTTCTTTTATGAGCCACTCATATTTGTTCTCAAGATTGTCATTCTTGACCGAATGGAATTTGTTGACCATAGTGCTCATATCAAGGAGGTTACTCCCTTTAGCAGGTTCATAGATGTTATCTTTGTTGAAATTCGGGTTAAATTGCTTAGCTACCCTTATTACCAAGCCGCCTTTTACAATGAAGTTCGCTCCATCTTTCCCATTATCAATCTCAACCCACCGATCAAGCAATAGTTGAAGAATGTTATACTTTTTGGTGAACTTTCCATTGATATTTATGAAGGACTCAAGGTAGATTAAATCAAGTTCGGTGAAGTGATTGGTGCCTTTATTAGTAATCAAGGTATTGCCCAGAAACTTGTGCCATACTCTTATGCCCGGATGACGAACATATAAAGCATGACACTCCCGAAAAGAGTCAAGTTTTCGACTGGTAACAGCTTTCCAAAGGGGTGCGACATCATATTTCAAAGGCTTCTTCTCATAATGATGATATTGTAAAAGACCAAACACATTACCAAACTCACTCAAAGTCATTCTTCTACTCTTGTTCTCAAGACGGAATTCAACATAATGTCGAGTCTCTATCTTAGACACCTTCAAGGAGCTTATGAACTCCATGGTTAATTAAGGGTAAGTCAATTCTTCCATTTCAAAGAGGGCTAACAACCTCATGGACACGAAAAAAGCTCTAGTTCTCTCAAGCACACCCAAATTTTCCAAAGTGTCTTTACATATAAACTTGGTAGCCACAATAGTCTTTCTAGTAAGGGATAAAAATGCATTCCTGTGAGCATCGGTTAAGAAAGTTACCTCCGGAAAATTTGGCAATTGTTCTATAACCAGAATAGGTGTGGTAGCTTCCTCAATAAGAGTTGCGATTTCTTGGATTTCCACCCTTGGTTGGGTCACTACCAAAGCCTTAGATGCAAGAAGAGCTTGTTGTCTCTCTGATAAATTTGGAGTCTTGGGTGCCTTGGTTCCGCCTTTGGTCCTTGCCATTGTATTCTCCTTCTCAAATTGGTATCAACAAACCAAGATTTTGCTTAAATGTTCCTTGCTTCCTCAAACTTCAACCAATTTCTCAATCAATTTAGGATTTTCGAATTTTTGCCCAAACCCTAGAAAATTGATTCAATTTTTGAGGAATTTGATGTTTAGATGGTCTTTTGTTGATAAAGGAGTGACTTAATCTTGTTTGGAGCAAGTTTTGTTGGAATGGTGGTGAATTCTTTTGAGAAATTGGTGTTTTTGAATGAGGGGATTGAGGGTTTAAGTGGGAGAAAATGTATATGTTTGTGTTTTTGAAAGATAGAAATGAATTGGGAAGAAGGAAGGGGGACTCCCGTGTTTTGCTTTAGTACCAGCTAGGGACGCTCGGATTAGACTCGGGACGCGCGGATCGTCTTACAGGACATCCTGAAATTGCAAACCAGTGCCAGGACGCGCGATCAGTTTCCGCTCGAGCGGATTTTTGAGGAGACGCTCGGATTCACCTGGGGACGTGCAGATTTCCTTACAGCGTAATTTCATAGACTGAGAGTCTTACCAGAACGCGCGGATTGATGCCAAGATGAGGGTTTTAAAGATGGAGACGAGCGTCCTGAGGATGATCTTCTCAGATTTTCTTACAAGGCATTTTCTTCAATTCTAACTTTCGTAGGACCCGCGTCCTAAGGTCAGGATGCTCTGATGCATGCTGGGGACGCTCGGATCCTCTACAGCTCCCACGAGCACCGTTCTACCCATGGGGATACCTTTTTCCCATGTCATTTTTTCTTCTTCTCCTTTGTTAAATGTTGTGGGTGCACTACAAAGGCTTGGTTAGCCTACGCATTTGCCATCCCCACACTTGATCAAACACTACACATCAAGACACGTTAAAATACCTCACTCACTTACTCTGATGTCAAAAATCTTGATCAAAGCACAAAAATGCAAATCCAAAAATGACAAAAATGCAATAAAGGAAATAAAGTGCGAGTTAAGGGGTAAGAATATTTACAAATGGTGGTTTATGGAGGACTCCATCAAACTCTCATTCTTGGATGAGATGTTAAGGGGGCAAAGCCAAGGTGTTGTTGATGTTGCTTAAGACCTTGTAGAAGTAGTCGAAGGCTTGCTCATTTTCATGATAGATGTCTTGAGTAGACCGTTGCACATTGTTCTCTTAATTGTTGCATTCCAAGTCAAAGTTATGACAAGGATCCACAAAGCCTTGGTCTAAGGTCATAGCATTTCAAATATAAGGATTGACCAATCCTTTAAATTCATCATCCCATAGACCGCAAACTTCACTAGCTTGTTCCCCAATAATGTCATGAGTTGACAAGGGCAACTCCTCTTTATTGTTGTCATGGTCAATGAGGCCTTCTTCATTACTTGTCATGATGGGTGACCTATTCATGCTCTCATTGTTGTTGAAAATTCCTTGCTCTCCGAATAGAGCTACTTGAAGGTCATCCACTTTCTTCATCCATATGGGTGGTGTTTCTTTACCCATGGCTTGATCTTTGCATAGAGATTCTAACTTCTTTCTATCACTTTCTCGGCTATAGTGATCGACTATGAAGCATGGCTCATGTAGTGGAGAAGCTCTCATTGTTTTGTCAAGATTGAAAGTGATTGTCTCATCCCCTACCTCAAGTGTGAGCTCTTCATGTTTCACATCGATTACCGCTCTGGCAGTATGCAAGAAAGGTCTTCCTAAGATGATAGGAATGTTGGAATCCTCCTCCATGTCTACAATGACAAAGTCTACCGAGATGAAGAATTTGCCAATTCTCACTGGAACATCCTCCCATACCCTTAAAGGTACCTTTGTTGATCGATCCCCATTTGAAGAGTGATGTTTTTGCATTTGAGCTCTCCCATTCCTAGCCTCTTATATACCGAGTATGGCATGACACTTACACTTGCTCCAAGATCACATACTGCTTTGTTGATTTTAGTGTTACCAATGGTACATGGAATAGAAAAACTTCCCGGATATTTGAGCTTTAGAGGGGAACTCCCTTGAAGAATATCACTACTCACTTTGGTAAAGGCAATAGTCTCCAACTTTTGGATATATTTCTTCTTGGTAAGAATGTCTTTCATGTACTTTGCATAGGCCGGAACGTGGTTGATTAATTCCGTGAATGGGATTGAGCCAATTAGGATGTAATGCATGAGTCCTAATTGTCAATTTGTATTTTTAAATGGGAACAATAAATGAGACACCTCAATGGAACCGAGGTAGGAGTCCTTTAGATGTTGCAAGGACTCAAAATAAATACTCAAGCTAAAGATTAAAAACATGATAAAGAGACAAACCTAAAGGAGATGTAGGAAACTCACAATGGAATAGGTTGAAGTCAAGTAATCAACCCCGCATGTGTGGTATCCTCCAAATAGCCTTGTCGACCCTCAATTGTTTCTCATTGCGACATCCTCATTGCCGGCATCATTGTCGTCGTCATCATCGTCACTTGCATCATCAGTTTCTTCATTATCTTCTTCATCATCCACCTCCATTGACCCGGAGGATTCACTATTTCCATCATCATTGGAACTTGGACCTTGCTCTTCTTTTTCTTGGCATGAATCATTACCTTCCCCGTCTTCAAAAACAACAACCTCCTTTCCATTACCCATCTGACTATCTTGAGAAGCACTTGGAAATAATACCTCTTTATCCGCCCAACTAGGCAAAGGACTTGAAGGATCAAGAAGTCCTTGCCTAGCTAGATGTAGAATAGGTGGATATTAGGCACGGTAGGCATTCGCCTGGTCTTCATGAGCTTCTTTATGCATTTGTTGCATTAGTTGGGTCAAATAGTCGTTACCTACCATGACATTAGAGCCACTCGGTTTGAATTCTTGGTAGGCAAAGGGATATGGTTGAGTCACAATGGCGGAGGAGGAGGGCTTTACAATTGGTTCCCTATGTTGTTTAATTATCACTTCGGCATCATCGGAGACGCGCAATAGGTAGTTAGGGCTACGGACGGAGATGCGGCAAATATTGCTACGCAAGATAAAGGACTTAGCTTCTTTGATGAGCCACTCATATTTGTTGTCAAGATTGTCATTCTTGACCCAATGGAATTTGTTGACCATAGTGCTCATATCAAGGAGGTTACTCCCTTTAACAGGTTTATAGGTGTTATCTTTGTTGACGGGTTAAAGTGCTTAGCTACCCTTGTTACCAAGCCACCGTTTACAATGATGTCCGCTCCATCTTTCCTATTATCAATCTCAGCCCACGATCATGCAATAGTTGAAGAATGTTATACTTTTTGGTGAACGTTTCATTGATATTCATGAAGGACTCGAGGTAGATAAAATCAAGTTCGGTGAAGTGATTTGTGCCTTTATTAGCAATCAAGGTATTGCCCACAAACTTGTGCCATACTCTTATGCCCGGATAATAAACATATAAAGCATGACACTCCCGAAAAGAGTCAAATTTTCGACTGGTAAGAGCTTTCCAAAGGGGTGCGACATCATATTTCAAAGGCTTCTTCTCATAATGATGATATTGTAAAAGACCAAACACATTACCAAACTCACTCAAAGTCATTCTTCTACTCTTGTTCTCAAGACGGAATTCAACATAATGTCGAGTCTCTATCTTAGACACCTTCAAGGAGCTTATGAACTCCATGGTTAATTAAGGGTAAGTCAATTCTTCCATTTCAAAGAGGGCTAACAACCTCATGGAAACGAAAAAAGCTCTAGTTCTCTCAAGCACACCCAAATTTTCCAAAGTGTCTTTACATATAAACTTTGTAGCCACAATAGTCTTTCTAGTAAGGGATAAAAATGCATTCCTATGAGCATCGGTTAAGAAAGTTACCTCCGGAAAATTTGGCAATTGTTCTATAACCAGAATAGGTGTGGTAGCTTCCTCAATAAGAGTTGCGATTTCTTGGATTTCCACCCTTGGTTGGGTCACTACCAAAGCCTTAGATGCAAGAAGAGCTTGTTGTCTCTCTGATAAATTTGGAGTCTTGGGTGCCTTGGCTCTGCCTTTGGTCCTTGCCATTGTATTCTCCTTCTCAAATTGGTATCAACAAACCAAGATTTTGCTTAAATTGTTCCTTGCTTCCTCAAATTCAACCAATTTCTCAATCAATTTAGGATTTTCGAATTTTTGCCCAAACCCTAGAAAATTGATTCAATTTGTGTGGAATTTGATGTTTAGATGGTCTTTTGTTGATAAAGGAGTGATTTAGCCTTTTTTTGAGCAAGTTTTGTTTGAATGGTGGTGAATTTTTTTGAGAAATTGGTGTTTTTGAATGAGGGGATTGAGGGTTTTAGTGGGAGAAAATGTATGTGTTTGTGTTTTTGAAAGATAGAAATGAATTGGGAAGAAGGAAGGGGAGTCTCGTGTTTTGCTTTAGTACCAGCTAGGGACGCTCGGATTAGACTCGGGACGCGCGGATCGTCTTACAGGACATCCTGAAATTGCAAACCAGTGACAGGACGCGCGATCAGTTTCAGCTCGAGCAGATTTTTGAGGAGACGCTTGGATTCACCTGGGGACGTGCAGATTTCCTTACAGCGTAATTTCATAGACTTAGAGTCTTCCCAGAATGCGCGGATTGATGCCAAGATGAGTGTCCTAAAGATGGAGACGAGCGTCCTAAGGATGATCTGCTCAGATTTTCTTACAAGGCATTTTCTTCAATTCAAACTTTCCTAGGACCCGCGTCCTAAGGTCAGGATGCTCGGTTGCATGCTGGGGACGCTCGGATCCTCTTCAGCTCCCACGAGCACCGTTCTACACGTGGGGATTCCTTTTTCCCATGTTATTTTTTCTTCTTCTTCTTTGTTAAATTTTGTGGGTGCACTACAAAGGTTTGGTTAGCCTAGGCATTTGCCAACCGCACACTTGATCAAACACTACACATCAAGACACGTTAAAATACCTCACTCACTTGCTCTGATGTCAAAAATCTTGATCAAAGCACAAAAATGCAAATCCAAAAATGACAAAGATGCAATAAAGGAAATAAAGTGCGAGTTAAGGGGTAAGAATATTTACAAATGGTGGTTTATGGAGGACTCCATCAAACTCTCATTCTTGGATGAGATGTCAAGGGGGCAAAGCCAAGGTGTTATTGATGTTGCTTAAGACCTTGTAGAAGTAGTCGAAGGCTTGCTCATTTTCATGATAGAGGTCTTGAGTAGACCGTTGCACATTGTTCTCTTAATTGTTGCATTCCAAGTCAAAGTTATGACAAGGATCCACAAAGCCTTGGTCTAAGGTCATAGCATTTCAAATATAAGGATTGACCAATCCTTCAAATTCATCGTCCCATAGACCGCAAACTTCACTAGCTTGTTCCCCAATGATGTCATGAGTTGACAATGGCAACTCCTCTTTATTGTTGTCATGGTCAATGAGGCCTTCTTCATTACTTGTTATGATGGGTGATCTATTCAAGCTCTCATTGTTGTTGAAAATTCCTTGCTCTCCGAATAGAGCTACTTGAAGGTCATCCACTTTCTTCATCCATATGGGTGGTGTTTCTTTACCCATGGCTTGATCTTTGCATAGAGATTCTAACTTATTTCTATCACTTTCTCGGCTATAGTGATCGACCATGAAGCATGGCTCATGCAGTCGGGAAGCTCTCATTGTTTTGTTAAGATTGAAAGTGATTGTCTCGTCCCCTACCTCAAGTGTGAGCTCTCTATGTTTCACATCGATTACCGCTCCGGCAGTATGCAAGAAAGGTCTTCCTAAGATGATAGGAATGTTGGAATCCTCCTCCATGTCTACAATGACAAAGTCTACCGGGATGAAGAATTTGCCAATTCTCATGGGAACATCCTTCCATACCCATAAAGGTACCTTTGTTGATCGATCCGCCATTTGAAGAGTGATGTTTTTGCATTTGAGCTCTCCCATTCCTAGCCTCTTATATACCGAGTATGGCATGACACTTACACTTGCTCCAAGATCACATAATTCTTTGTTGATTGTAGTGTCGCGAATGGTACATGGAATAGAAAAACTTCCCTGATCTTTGAGCTTTGTAAGGGAACTCCCTTGAAGAATAGCACTACTCACTTTGGTAAAGGCAATAGTCTCCAACTTTCGGATAGATTTCTTCTTGGTAAGAATGTCTTTCATGTACTTTGCATAGGCCGGAACATGGTTTATTAATTCCGTGAATGGGATTGAGCCAATTAGGATGTAATGCATGAGTCCTAATTGTCAATTTGGATTTTTAAATGGGAACAATAAATGAGACACCTCAATGGAACCGAGGCGGGAGTCCTTTAAATGTTGCTAGGACTCAAAAGAAATACTCAAGATAAAGATTAAAAACATGATAAAGAGACAAAGCTAAAGGAGGTGTAGGAAACTCAAAATGGAATAGGTTGAAGTCAAGTAATCAACCCCGCATGTGTGGTATCCTTCAAATAGCATTGTCAACCCTCAATTGTTGCTCATTGCGACATCCTCATTACCGGTATCATTGCCGTCATCATCATCGTCACTTACATCATCAATTTCTTCATTATCTTCTTCATCATCCACCTCCATTGACCCGGAGGATTAACTATTTCCATCATCATTGGAACTTAGACCTTGTTCTTCTTCTTCTTGGCATGAATCATTACCTTCCCAGTCTTCAAAAACAACAACCTCCTTTCAATTACCCACCCGACTATCTTGAGAAGCACTTGGAAAGAATACCTCCTTATCCGCCCAACTAGGCAAAGGACATGAAGGATCAAGAAGTCCTTGCCTAGCTAGATGTAGAAGGGGTGGATATTGGGCACGGTAGGCATTCACCCGGTCTTCATGAGCTTCTTTTTGCATTTGTTGCATTAGTTGGGTCAAATAGTCGTTACCTACCATGACATTAGAGCCACTCGTTTTGAATTCTTGGTAGGCAAAGGGATATGGTGGAGTCACAATGGCAGAGGAGGAGGGCTTTGCAATTGGTTCCCTATGTTGTTTAATTATCACTTCGGCTCCATCGGAGACGCGCAATAGGTAGTTTGGGCTACTGACGGAGATGCGGCAAATCTTGCTAGGCAAGATAAAGGACTTAGCTTCTTTGATGAGCCACTCATATTTGTTGTCAAGATTGTCATTCTTGACCCAATGGAATTTGTTGATCATAGTGCTCATATCAAGGAAGTTACTCTCATTTTTTTGTCAAGATTGAAAGTGATTGTCTCGTCCCCTACCTCAAGTGTGAGCTCTCCATGTTTCACATCGATTACCGCTCCAGCAATATGCAAGAAAGGTCTTCCTAAGATGATAGGAATGTTGGAATCCTCCTCCATGTCTACAATGACAAAGTCTACCGGGATGAAGAATTTGCCAATTCTCACGGGCACATCCTCCCATACCCCTAAAGGTACCTTTGTTTATCGATCCGCCATTTGAAGAGTGATGTTTGTGCATTTAGGCTCTCCCATTCTTAGCCTCTTACATACCGAGTATGGCATGACACTTACACTTTCTCCAATATCACATAATGCTTTGTTGATTGTAGTGTCGCCAATGGTACATGGATTAGAAAAACTTCCCGGATCTTTGAGCTCTGGAGGGGAACTCACTTGAAGAATAGCACTAGTCACTTTGGTGAAGGCAATAGTCTCCAACTTTCGGATAGATTTCGTCTTGGTAAGAATGTCTTTCATGTACTTTGCATAGCTCGGAACATGGTTGATTAATTCCGTGAATGGGATTGAGAATTCTATGTTCTTCACAATTTCCATGAACTTTCCAAGTTGGTCATCAAGCTTAGGCTTAGCTTGGTGATTTGGCAATGAGATTACCGGTTAAATGTGGTGGTGTAGGAGTACCGTTTGGTAGGTTCTCCTCGGTTGTTACGGAATGTGATAAAAATTTAGGTATTGTAGGTTGATTTTGTGGTGGGTTTTGAATTGGGTTATCCTCTCCTTCTCTTGCAAAAGGGTTGACAAACTAAATGTTATTTGGTTGAATGTCCAAAATCTCACCAATACCTACAACTCTTAAAGTACCTCTACAAACTCTTCTATTGCTGGTTAAGGTCCTTTCAATCTCGAAATCAATAGGTAAAAGATTACCTTGTGATCTTCTAGTCATGCAAAATATCAAACAACTCGAAAACAATTAGAACAACCTTGAGGATATTGATTTCCCCAAAGTAAAGGAAGACACAACTAAAAACAATTAACGAAAATCAAATCAATTGAACACCGTCCCCGGCAACGACGCCATTTTTGGTGTGGTTTATAACTCGTCGTCAAAAGCTACCAACCAAAACAATATTTATAACTTCACAAACTACTCATAGTAAAGAGGTAAGTAAAGGTCAGATCCCAAGGGACGGGTATTGATGTAGGATTTTTAATTGCAAGTAGCTATGTCTTAGGGTGTCACAAATTCTGGGTTGAGATGAGATGTAGTCTAAGCTAATCAACAAGATGAATGAAAACAAAGTAAAGCAAATAAAGGGGTTTGTAAACAATTGATTAAAAGCACTAGGGTGTCATGGGTTCATAGGGGATTCATGAAAATAAATTATACAAACATGTTCTCAAATAGATGCAAGCACTTATTGTTGTGATGGGGTCGAGTTAGTATATATCTTACAATCCCTAGGAAGATTTAGGTCCCGGAGCTGAGTCGTCTAGACTTTAGAACACCTACAAGTCGACTTAGTCTCCTCCAATTCAACTCTATGCATGGTCTAATGAGGCTCGAGTTGGTTTATGTCTTACAAGCCTCATTGAAAAGATAAGAGATGTGTAAAAAATGCAAGGATTCATAGGCTCGCATTTCATCAAACATCACATGTGCATAAGTTGAAATCACAACAAGCAAGCAAATTAATTATGAAAACATATAAGATTAAGCATAGATCAAATCCCATGTTTGTTTCAGCTAATTCCCCATTAACCCTAGCTAAAGGACTACTCACTCATGATCTAGTTTAGCATGCTAATAAGGTTGTCAATCATACTAACAAAGCAAAACATGATGAATAAATGATGTAATTAACAATGATTAAACAAGGGTAAAAAGGGATTATACCTATGGAGATGATCCAAATAATAAAGCAAAGAATAATAGAAGTACTTGATGAATGATGGAAGGTTGTCAATCCTCCAATAAACCCAAATAATCTTCTAATTACCTAAATAGAACTAAGAACAATTGAGAGATTAATGAAAGGTTAAGATATGATTAATATTGAAATGTGTATTATAACTAAATTAAGACTAGATTAAGAGATGATTAAAGCTTAATTAAGAGTTGAGTAAGAATTCATGATAATCTAGGTAGTACAATGGGGTATTTATACTAAAATTAAGTACAAAGATTAGGGTTACTAAGGGCTTAAATGACTATAAAGACCCTAAGAAAAGCTTGAGGAATTGCAACTCCCGAGGGACATGCACGGATCATTCTTTCAACTCCCACCAGGAACCGCTCATCCTTGCCTGAAGTACGGCCTGGCCTGTAAGAAGATCCACTCGAATCGTCCAGGAGACGCTCGGATCCTGCCTGTGGTACGCTCGGATCATGCTCAGGGACGATCAGGCCGCTCGAATCGTTGGACAAGGTTCTTCTCTTGTTTGACTTCTTATCAATCCGCGGGGATTGTGTTAGGGATGTGTGGACATGGGCCATAGACCGGTCTGTGGATTTGGGCCACCTACCGATCTGCGGTCACGGGCCACCTGCACACCAAGTCAATTTGTGGACATGCAGCGGTCTTTTTGAAAGCCACGCTCGGCGGCGTAAAAATAAGGACTCTCGTACTAAATATAAGGACTCGTCCCCTTTTTAGTATTCTATGCCTAAAATGACTCTCGTACGCCCTGGATAAGGCCATCCACTATCCAAAGGTTCTGAGTTAGGGGTGAAGGTACGTATTGGGAAGCCCTTTAATCGGACACCCAATCCCGCCCGCGTTAGCGGCCTCTACTGATCGATCGTGGTTGTTTAAGTGCAAGAGTTGATAAAACGGTTTATATGCATGAATGCACATCCAAAAGTGTTAACCTAACATGTGAGCTTTCTAAGTCGGTTTGTTAATCCAAATATCAAGCATAATATGTCAAGTTGGATTTAGATTGATTTACATGTGAAAACGGAAATTAAACATCCATTTACCAAGTTCGGGTTATGATGCTTAACACGATCCATTTATTGAAAAAGGGTGTCAAATGACAAAGTGTAAAAAACATAAACTTGTCAATCTGATCCATCACGTATTCGGATAAACAGTAATCAGGATCGTGTTGGGAAATGTGTCCTCAACAATAGTGCGATCACATGATTTAAATATCATAATTAAATCTCAAATTAAGAATACGTGAGGGATGATTCTTTATACAGTCGACTGACCGTCATTAATCGGTAATGATTGGCTAACTAGAGTTTGACATTACTGTCGTGTGACGGTGGTGGTCAGTTGATCCCTTTAGGTCACACCTATAGGATGAAGCCCAAATAGATATTTAATTAATTGTATGCGTCTGATTAATTAATTCCTTAATTATGGGAGTGCAATTTTGCGTCTTATTTTAATGTGATTAAATAAAGATTAAATTTAGTAATTAAGTGTTATATTACTAAATTAGTTGAGGTATTAATATAAGTTTTGAGGTAGAGGTAATTAGTTATTTAAAGTTACAAGAAGTTGTAATTTTAACTAACTAGTAATTAAGGGACCCATTATATGTTGATATAATGGTAGTATACTACTCAAAAAGTGGAGTGTATATTATATTATTAATTGTAATATTTAAGTGTTAAATGATTACATTAATAATTAAATATGTAAGATTGTTAAACATAAGACTTATAAGCATTTGTGGGACAAATGACAAAAGGCAAAAGTGGTCCATAAAAGACCAATATTTCGGCCAAATATGAGATGAGCAAAGATGCTCTTTTGTCTTATGTTGTTGTTAGTTAATGTGTGAAAGAGACACTACATACTAGCATTGCATACTACATCTTACACCTACATCCTACAATCTACCAAAAGCAAAAACAAAGTGAATAAAACAAAGGGAAAAAGATTCCCTTGTGGCTTGAGAAGGCCACCGGTTTTTGGCACCATAAATGGGCATTTTTGGTTGCTTATTTTTCACTTGCTTGTTTTGCTAGTTTAAGTTGTTTCTCTCTAAAATTCCTCACATGCAAAATTCATTCAAACTCTCAACAAATACTAATATACCAAATCTATTACTAGAAGTAGTAATATAAGAATATTAGTATTATTAAGGTAATATTTCTACTACATATCTAGTTAATATTAGTAGAGATTTTTGGGTTTCATCTTGGGTGCAATTTATTGGAGTGGCTTCTAAACTTGGAGTCTTAGGAGGATCATCCATCATTATAAGCTCAAGAACAAGTGAAGGAAGGTGACCTTACTTGTGCCCAAATTTTCGAACCAACTAACAATGTAAGGAACATTGTTTTTCTTATAAATCTTTCATTTTGTTATGCATGCACTAGATCTAAAGAACAAATAATTAACAAGTTAATTAGTTCACTATTAGAGGAGTCTAATAATAGGTATATGAACCTAACAAGTGGTATCAGAGCATAGGATGTTGCATGCATAATCGGTTATTGTTTTTCCGAGTTAAAGGGTTAACATATAAAACTAAAAATTTGTGATTTATGAGCATAAGCCACGAAATCCCTTTGCATGTTATATATTCTGGTCCTAAAATGTTTTTAGGTCATTTTTATGATTCATGGAAATTTATTGCTCATTTTAAGGATTTTTGGTCATTTTATTACATTTTTATGACTAAAATGGGAATTAAAATGCTAAAAATAGTTAAATTTCGTTTCTGACCTTGAAAAATTTATATGACCTCACATGCATATTTTACAAGTTGTGTGTAAAAGGACGAGTTAATTTGATTAATTTTGCATGATTTATGATTTTTATGAGATAAAAATGGATTAAAAGAGGTAAAATGGTTAAAATTAGTTTAATATCGAATTAAGCTATGATCTTTTAATATGATGTCACATGCAAGATTTACAGAGAGTATGTAAATTTCTAGATTTAAATATCTTCTTTAGCATGATTTATGAATTTTTGAGTAAAAATGGCATAAATAGTGACTATTTTAGCAAAAATTAGCTAAAACGTATTGCATGGCTTGAGAAAATTATTTTAAGTTGCATTAATATCCCACTTTTCAGATCTAAAGTTATAAAAATTATTGGTTTAATTTTCGTATGCTTTATATATTTTATGAGATAAAACCGATAAAATGCAACTATATTTTCTCAAAATTAATTCGAAAATTTTAACCATGTTTTTTGACATTATGAGTGTCATGTATTTATTCCAGAATGTTCAAAAATTTAAAATTCAAATTTTGAAACATTTATGATTTAATTTGGATTTATTTCATATAAATAATGATTTTAAGGTCAAAAATGAGCATAAAATTAAATCAAGTTGAATTATTGTCAAAAATTTAGTGATGACTGATTTTTGAGTCCTAAAATGTGTTAGGATAATTAACTTGAGCTTAGATGTGATTTAAGTGTTAATTAGTGATTTTAAAAGGTTATTATCACGCATTTCCATGAAACCGGGTTATATGTACGACGTAAGTTAAATAGGGCGATTTGGCACATGATTTGGCATGATAGATACATATTATAATGCTGCATATTTCAATTGTTGAATGTCTTTTATTTATATAATTTTGAATTATGTAATTTTATCTTAGTATGGCCTTAGTTTTTATCAATATTACCCGTAAATGAAAGGGAATATTGATTCGGTTGTAATTTAATGTGATCTCGTATCACTTTTATTTTTATTTCATTAGTTTTTCCATTTTATAAATGTATAATAGGAATAGCTTTGTATTTTTATTATTATTTGTAATTATGGAGCATCTTCAAAGATGGTGCAATTCGGAAAGGTGATCCGACAAAGACGGTGTCTTGGGAGGCGTGCCATTTGAAGATTCAAGGGACCAAAGGAGTTGGTTTCCGAATATGTAATAGATTATTTGATTTTCTATTTTTAGGAAGGCCATACTAGGAATTTTATTTATTGCTTTGCATTTCTTTTAATATGTTGCATGCATTGCCAAATCGCCATAACAACACATGCATTTCATATCGAGTCATCGACCGTGTCAATTATGATTATCGTAGTTCACCGCTTTAGTTCACTTAAAACGTGATAGATAATAAATTGACAAGACCTCTCACATATTAAAAATTGAGAAAAAGCCTTACCAAATAGTAGAAACCCATGAAGTACCAATTTCGCAAGGGAGTTAATCCGGCTTCACCGTAATACAAACCTTGTTACGTTGGCGAAGTGGGGTAGTAAAAAGTTATTACATCGAAATTTGGATTGAGCTCAACGGAAGTATTGTTGACCGTAGTCGCATGTGTTCCGGGCTAAAGATGAGAATTAGAGTAATTTTTATCGACCGAGAGTTCTAAAAGTAGAATCGATTAAAAGGTTAATCCACCGAGTTATATTAATAAGGAATGAATCGGCTCACCGTGCCCGAGTTGATATGAATTTGGATCTCGGAATCATTTATGTAGTTGGGTGGAGGTCACTATATAAATGCAATGCTTGTAGTTAAATTTACGAGTATTATTAAAACGATAGATGATAATTAATTCCTTCATTTCCTATTTTGTAGTCAAATTTGTTTTATCAATTGCAATGACAACTCCAATATCATCTAATAATCATACACCGATCACCATTAATTCTTGGCTCCAATCATTCTATGAAAAATGCTTCTCGTATATCAACGACCCGATTAGAGTACTACGCTTTAGCATTGGTGAAGATGGGAATCTTTGTCTTTTTACTACTTCTACACCTCATACTCATGCCTACCTCTCAGGTAAGAGGTTCATATGAGGGGAATCTCATAGATTCCAAGATATCCTTGTTTGATGAAACAAGAAGTAATATCAAATTAAGTGGGAGTTCTAGCAAGAGTGTCCTTGCAAATGAAAGTAGTATTGGTGTTAGTAAAGGAAGAGCAAAGATATGTGAGAAACCCAAATCCGATTGTGAATTGGAAGTTGATAGTGAGACTACCACAAAACCAAGATGGGTATCCAATCCTACCATGAATATCATTATTTTAAAATGTCATGGGCCATTGGAGGCGAAATTGCCCCAAGTATTTGGAAGATATCAAGTTGGACTTATTACTCCAAGTGGGACTTGGAAATGAGGAAAAGCTAAACAAGAGTGATATGAATCTCCGACAATGAATTGGAGCTCGGGTAGCCGCCACTTCAAGAGAAATTTATATACTTGTTTTTGCTAATAGCTTTGAGTTATGATTTACATAATTGTTATTATGTTCCCACTTAGTCTAAAACATTATTTCCATGTGAGACATGAAATGATCTATATTTTGTCCTCAAAGACAATTATTGTATTTTATTGAAAATAGACGTGGATGTGAGCCATGTCACTTATCTTTATGATACACAAGTTTTAGACAGTTCCAACTCATGTAAAGATATCTACATAATACGCACCAAAAGACTCATAACAAGTAATCCAAATGATTTGTACATTTGATTTTTCAATTAGGTTACGTAAATGAGAAACGCATTAAAATGCTAGTGTCGACTAGAATTATTAGACCATTTGATTTTCAATCATATGGAATATGCGAATCTTGTCTCCTTTGCAATATAATTTGTACTTCCTTTAGAGGTAAAGGGACACAAGCAAGTGATTTGTTGAGACTAATACATGCCGATGTATGTGTTCAAATGAGCATCACCGGAAGGGGAATTTATGACTACTTCGTCACTTTTACCAATGATTCAAGTAGATAAGGGTATATTTTACTTGATCAAATAAAAGGTGAAGCATTTGAGAGATTTGAGAAATTTCTAAAATGACGTAGAGAACCAATTGAATAAAGTTCTAAGCATTACGACCCAATCGTAGTGGCAAAGATCTAAGTAATAAATTTGATTTATTAAAGATGGATTATGACCTAGCGTCACTACCCATAAGATCAAACTAATATGAGTCGGTTTGAGTTGATGAACTCAATTTTGGGAATTTGCAATCCAAAACGGACAAGTAATTCTAATTGGATGGTCAACCATGAGATACATAGAATAGAGAGTCTATTAAACAGATGACATGGATAAGACTCGTATATTATCTAGCTGCCATGTTAGGATGGCCCATTGAAAGCTAATACATAGTCTAGATAAACTCCTAATACTCCGTTAAATATATATGTTTGTGACTCACAAAGCTATCTCTCATGAATATTGATATATTTCTGAGAGATAGAGTGGGAGTAGATTGAATCGTCACAAACATCTCTTATAGTTGAAATGTTACTTTGTGAAAGTAATTGAATTATAGAGTGGGAGTTGGTATTGAACTATTATCTATGAAGATAGTATGAGAGCATAGTTCAGTGGGAGTTTATCGCACATGTCTTATTGTTCAAAAATATTACTTTGTGAAAGTGATAGTATCATGACCTTGTTACATACGAGCCGAAGCATTACAATCCGAAAATTGTTGCTCATGAGTAGATTTACATTAAAGTGAGGGTCTCTTTAATGGGAAATAGAGCTTTAGAGTACACAAATGCATAAGATTTACATAAAGATGTTGATCAAGACAAATTGTGTTAGGAATTGCCGCATTTCATTTTAATGAAGAATGGCAAATAAAAATTCGCTTTTCTAAAATGGGAATTTAGAGAAGGAAGTGTTTCAAACACAAAACCTTAGATTAAGATCTAAGAATCCTAACATATTATGCGTAGCTATCTTAAGTGATCACAAGTTGGTTTTAAGCTAGCATTAAAGGATTATACTTTTCATTCATGTGATTATAGTGAATTGTTTCATTCACATGATTGAAGAATCATGATATACATGAAGTTAAGTGGGAGCTAGAATTGTTTTTCCATGTCTTATATGTTGATGACATATTAATTATTGAGAATAATGTACCAATGCTCTCTTCTGGCAAGAGTGATTGGGAGACTAGGAAAGGGTGCAATATACGTTAGATTACCGAATCTATGTGAGAGTATATTGGCATAGAGTTGAGAGTCTTATGAGGATAAGATCTTTCGTATCTGTTGTAACATCAACAAGGTTGAATGGCTTATTCATGATGATGAAAGTGGAATTACTATGATGGAATCATAGTCGTTCACTGAACCCATTAAGTTGTTGATTACATGAAATCGATTGCTAATGTTTCCGCCATTAGAACGATTATGTATGCCAACAGACGCATGTGCTGTGATAAAAAATATGCCTAGGGCATAATAAGTCAATAACAAGATAATTCCCATGATATGGTTTGTGAGAGCCTTATAGAACATCCTTGAGATTCTTGAGAAGAATTAGGGAAGGAGTCGTTCACATGTTTGGATGATAAACTAAGTTAAGGTGTTGAAGGGTTGCACAAACTTTAGTTTCCAAACCAAAAGGGATTTGTTGAAATCCTAGGATGAATTGTTGACAAAGGAGTAAGAGACTAAGAAAGGTGTTTTAGTTTCACGCATTGCAAAAATCTACAAAAGGAATCCAAGTTGTGATAAAATAGTCAACGTAGGGATTAAGGGTGAATCCCTCTACAAGTGACTTCATCACAAGTTATGCGATAACAGTGGGAGCGTCTTTTAAGTTAAAGAGCCCATGTCTAGTATGAAGTCCAGACATATACTTGGAGAAATTCATATCATGAGAGATGACATTGAATGGAAGGAAATAGCAATTAATAAAGTTGGAATATATGGATATCGGGTATATCCACTTACCAAGCTTGTATTGCATTTTAACTAGTGTTTTAATACACTAGAAATTATAGAATATGAAGTAGTAATTGTGTATTGACTATTCATATGTGATAATCACATTTATCGTTTGAGTTTTATTAAACTCACCCGCTACCTTGTCGTATCCGAATGGGTTGTAGAGACAAATTGAACCCCATTAAAGTGAACTGGATTGACATGGTATTCGCCCCTAGTTACTTATATGAGGTGACGTCTCGAAGTGACTAGAGTGTGATGCGATTGATGGCAAGTTCAAGTGCCATAGAGTCATATGGGATGACTAGTCGATCACATAGGCGGATCATGGGACAATCTGTCGAGCGATGACCGCTTATAGAGTTCTCGTAATTCATAAAGCCTGGTCGTGGCAAGAGCTACTATAGTATTCTTATGAGTCAATTCTTTTGACTAGAGACTATTCGCCCAAGTTGGCACAATTTCGATTAGCTTTGATTTATACTCTACGATTTCGTAAATGAGGTCAAACTGGGTATATTTTGGGTTATGATGGACTGTGGGTGAACGAAGGGAATAGGGCGATAGGAATTGTCCACCCCTTGTCGGGGTTGTTTGAAATCTCAAGGCCACTCGAGGAGTAGTTAACCGGAAATGCGTGGCCACGCTCGGAAGGTATCTATGATAGATAATTCCGGTCGACGCTTAATCTCCGGATCGAGAAAACCACTCAAGATATGATCAAATGTAAATACGACTGCAAGACACCTTGCATTGAGTGGGAGATTGTAATAGGACAAGAGAATTGGTGACGCACACTTGTCGAGGACAAGTGGGAGATTGTTGGGAAATGTGTCCTCAACAATAGTGCGATCACATGATTTAAATATCATAATTAAATCTCAAATTAAGAATACGTGAGGATGATTCTTTATACAAATCGATCGACCGTCATTAATCGGTAATGATTGGCTAACTAGAGTTTGACATTACTGTCGTGTGACGGTGGTGGTCGGTTGATCCCTTTAGGTCACACCTATAGGATGAAGCCCAAATAGATATTTAATTAATTGTATGCGTCTGATTAATTAATTCCTTAATTATGGGAGTGCAATTTTGCGTCTTATTTTAATGTGATTAAATAAAGATTAAATTTAGTAATTAAGTGTTATATTACTAAATTAGTTGAGGTATTAATATAAGTTTTGAGGTAGAGGTAATTAGTTATTTAAAGTTACAAGAAGTTGTAATTTTAACTAACTAGTAATTAAGGGACCCATTATATGTTGATATAATGGTAGTATACTACTCAAAAAGTGGAGTGTATATTATATTATTAATTGTAATATTTAAGTGTTAAATGATTACATTAATAATTAAATATGTAAGATTGTTAAACATAAGACTTATAAGCATTTGTGGGACAAATGACAAAAGGCAAAAGTGGTCCATAAAAGACCAATATTTCGGCCAAATATGAGATGAGCAAAGATGCTCTTTTGTCTTATGTTGTTGTTAGTTAATGTGTGAAAGAGACACTACATACTAGCATTGCATACTACATCTTACACCTACATCCTACAATCTACCAAAAGCAAAAACAAAGTGAATAAAACAAAGGGAAAAAGATTCCCTTGTGGCTTGAGAAGGCCACCGGTTTTTGGCACCATAAATGGGCATTTTTGGTTGCTTATTTTTCACTTGCTTGTTTTGCTAGTTTAAGTTGTTTCTCTCTAAAATTCCTCACATGCAAAATTCATTCAAACTCTCAACAAATACTAATATACCAAATCTATTACTAGAAGTAGTAATATAAGAATATTAGTATTATTAAGGTAATATTTCTACTACATATCTAGTTAATATTAGTAGAGATTTTTGGGTTTCATCTTGGGTGCAATTTATTGGAGTGGCTTCTAAACTTGGAGTCTTAGGAGGATCATCCATCATTATAAGCTCAAGAACAAGTGAAGGAAGGTGACCTTACTTGTGCCCAAATTTTCGAACCAACTAACAATGTAAGGAACATTGTTTTTCTTATAAATCTTTCATTTTGTTATGCATGCACTAGATCTAAAGAACAAATAATTAACAAGTTAATTAGTTCACTATTAGAGGAGTCTAATAATAGGTATATGAACCTAACAGATCGTCCTAGACAAGTACCAAAATGGGACAGAACAGTGCCAGGCAGCCCTGTTAAGGCGCGAGCCTATCGGCGAGATAAAGGGATCTTCCCTGGTTTTGAAAGATGGAAACAGACGGCCGCTTGGGGCGCGAGCCATGAGCCGACCTAAGGGGGCATCTCCTGGTTCTTGAAAAGGTTATTTAAAACCTATTTATGATGAAAGATTTACAAATGTTGTTTGCATGACTCGGAATAATTACTATTGTGTTAGTAACATTCGTTGTCGGATTTGCATGTTTGAAAAATATAGTTTACAAACAAAAATGTAAAATATTTGATTTGAACTAATCATGGTAAGTTCATTTCCTTGTAATTAGTCAAGTTAATCATCGTACTCGGATTAAACCGACATGGTATAAAGAACCAAGGATGATTATGAATTATGACTAATATGTTTGCAAATGTAAATAAATGAGAAAAAATGGTAAATAAAAGAAAAGGGTGTTAAAATACCCATTAAAATGTAATTAACCAATAATATCATCGAGTCACGGATTAAACCGTCATGGTATAAAGAACCAAGGATGATTTTTGTAATGGTCAAAATATGTTTAACATAAAAATGAATTAAAATGGTAAATAAAAGAAAAGTAATTCCTTTAAACTGTAATTAACCAATTAATATCACCGAGTCACAGATTAAACCATCATGGTATATGGAACTAAGGGTGATTATAATTTATGGCTAAAATGTTTGTCATAAAAATGATTTGAAACATTTGAAATGATTAAACCCGTAAAAGGAAAGAAGTAAAAATAAAAGAAAGTGTTGAAGGAAAGACGAACTCAAACACGGATGAGTCTGACCCAGACACCCACAAGAGGCGCGAGCCTCCCTGCATAGCACGGAGCTCCTATCTCAGGCCAAAACTCGGTTTTGGCTCGTCTAACCTATATTTGAATCGTGTTATGCATTGTTCATGCTCATAAACACGTAAAAACAGTAGAGACATGAAATAAATGAGATATTTACACCCTCAAACTTACGTATCTTGATGTTTACGACGTAGACGACTTTAGAGATGGTTTTCTCGTAGCGACTACTCACGATCAAGAAGTTTAAAAGTGTGCCTTAAAAATGATTTTGTTTTGAAAATGAGTTGAAAATATGTTATTAAAACATGTTGATTGATGAATTGAGTTGGTCAAATGGGTCGGTCGAATGCACGGCGACGGGACCAAACAAAATGTGTAAGGCTTGTGTTTACGATCGGTAGGTCGTAAACACGTGTAGATTTTGTGATTTAGGAAGTCGGGTCTAGAAGTTTAAGGGAGAAGGAGGGGGCGGACTCCTGCGTGAGTTTTTGGGAGTGTGAAGGATGGTATTTATCGAGAAATGTAGGGAGGTAGGTCGGTTGTGTTTGCTTAGAGGCTAAGCAGACACCTGCTTTAGGCGCGAACTACCTTGTGATACAAGTGGGTGTATTGTCCTTTTCGCAAATTTGGATTTTCTATTTGTTCTAACCAATGTTTTGTTGGTTGTGATTTGTGGTCTTTGATGGTTGGTTAGCCGTGTAAGCTTCCTCTTGGGTGATATTTGGGGTAGGTATTTTGTGCCTTTGACTCGGGTTTGACCCGTGTGAGTCGGGATTTGAATTTCGAGTCGGGTTTTGGCTCGGTGTCGGTTTTGACACTAATTAGGGTCATTTTAATGGAAATGACATGATAAAGACATTCATGGCATTATTTTCGACATTCGAGATTTGGGTTGACTCGGTTTGACTCAGGTTGACACGAGTTGCGGGTTTCTGAGTCATTTTTGGGTCCGAAGACGATTTTAACTTTAAATAGTGTTATTTTCATGCAAATGAAGTTAGAAATCTTTTGAAATCATTTTTCATATTTGATTAGTGCATTAAATCGTCTCATGTATAGCCAGTCCACGCACGTATATCAAAAACACGTTATAGTCCGATCATCATCGGGTGGTTTTTGGAAGGTGAAGATACTTCGTATCTATAGAGCCTCCACTTTGACTGAGGCTTGGATAGGGCGAAAGTCAAAGTATGATCTCCAGTTCAATCGAAGATTACTACCTGAAGACCATTGGGACGTCGAGGAACTCAAAAGGGTTTGAGCCAAGGATGTGCTGTCGGGAAGGGCGACGTCAAGACGACTCGGGGATTCGAGTCAAGGACTTGCCGTCGGGAACATTTTAGAGTCTGTCGAATTTCGATTCGGGTCCTTTAAAGTCCATTAGACTACGTATAAAGGCTCGCCAGCTATTAGAAGGAGTCATACCTAAGGCATCTTCGGGATATGTCCTTGAATCTTTTGTGCGCAAAGGCTCGTCAGCCGGTGTCGAAGGTGGTGCGTTTTGAGGATTGCCAGCCATAGAAAGGAGTCATACCTGAGGCATCATCGGGATATGTTCTTGAATTGTGTCTTGTGTGCGTGCAAAGGCTCACCAGCTGTGATAAGGAGTCGTACCCGAGGCATCTTCAGGATACGTCCTTGAGTTGTGTCTTGTTTGCGGACAAAGGCTCGCCAGCCATATGCGTTGTAAGGCTCGCCATCCATCTATGGTCAAATGATCGACTATGGAAAATAGCATGTGTGACATCCATTTAAAAACCGGCACTCGCTGGGGAATTAGAAACTTCTCAGGACTCACCGGGGATATGAGTTGCTGCTCGCTAGGAGGTAGCGTAAGCCATGTACTTGGCGGGGTTAAAGCTCTTGGACTTGATGGGTCGCCGTTTGTTGGAAAGAACCCAGTACTCAGTTGGAGCGAGTTTGTCTTCTTAAAATTATCTACATGGTTAGTGACCACACAAACCCGCAGCCGTATAGACAAGCACGTCGAATGCAAGCATACAAGCACGTAAGCACATAAGCATGTGAGCAGTTAGCATATAAGCAACTAGCATGTATTATCTCACGCAAAGGGAGATAGAAGTTTTGAATGTTGTGAAGCTTAAAATTGAGTCTTGTTACTCATAGATCCGTGATTTGATAGATTGGAGACACGTGACCTTTGTGACACAGACGTATACTGATAGACTGACAAACAGGCTGTCGTGAACGTGATGCAAACTCGGTACCGACACGACACGTGGATGACTCTGACAGACTTTGCTTATGTAAGTGCCACTCCTAGCCAAGAAAGCGTGACAGCGCGTATCAAATCCTTGAGGTAGAAGGTCCGCTTGGCTGGGGAACATGAATTGATTATCTTCGCCAGACATCTTTGCCTCCTATTTGCTTGCTGAGATCCCTTCTCGAGGCATGATGATTCGGAGAGCGGAACCAAGACCTTGTCGTCGTCCGAACCGAGCACTAGGCTATGGGCGGTTTTATTTTAGAATGTAGTTGGGACTAAAAAGATGTATGGGATAAAGGATGGGTGGCGTCTCGAAAGAGAAGCCCCCCAGATTGATAAGGTGAGAATTTGACAAAACATAGAATGGGCGACGTCTTAAGGAAGAAGCCCCCAGTAAAGAGGTATAAGATTAATTTTTTTTGCCGCTAGGTGGGCTGCTTTTGAGGATTGATGTTGAGATTGAAATGGATATGTGGTTGTGTCCTTGTAGTAGGACTGCCTACGTATTCGCGTGTTTGCGAAATCAAACCAGATAGTAGTTATGCGTGTGTGTGCAATGGGTTGCAAATTGAAGGTTTGAAAATTGAATGTGTGTGGGGGTGTGGTTGTGCCCTTGTAATAGGACTGCCTACGTATTCGCGTGTGTGCGAAATCAATCCGGATCGTAGTTCTAAATGTGTGCGTGCCTAAGCGAGATGTTAGGACCTTGAAGTGATTTTGAGGTGTATGGTTGTGTCCTTGAAGGACTGCCTACGTATTCACGTAAAGTGAAATCAAACCAGATCGTAGTTAAGAATGTGTGTGGCTAAGCGAGTTGTTAGGACCTTAAAGTGTGAGGGTCACGATGGTAAAAGTCGTTTGGTGACTCGAGAAATTGATTTGAGATAATTCCTCCTTGATCATGAATTCAAGAGGTGTAATTTATGAAAATGTTCCTTCTCATGTGAGCACACTAAAAAGTGGACCCTAAGGGTAGATTGGGTATGTCCCGTTCTCGGTAGCAAAGCATCCGAGGACTCCGTATCTGGGTCAGGGTGAAAAAGGCTTCGACATTATGGAATGTGGAGCTTGGTAATAAAAGGTTTGTTTGACAGATAAAAATCCGGAGTTTGTATTTTGTGGTGTTTAGGCCAATGGGTTATGGCTTGTAATGTGGTGCGAAATGGGGTCTCAAGCTTGATGTGGCCTGAGCATGAAAAGGTTGGTAAATAATGTGGGATCAGATTCCCATGTCTGGACCTTAAAGGTTAAGGTGTGATATTACGAGCTTGAGGGGAATCCTCAGAAGCCTGGATAGTTATCCATATAACAATCTCTAGAAGGACTTAAGGGTGAAGTGATGTTGGTTATGATCTTGAGGGGAATTCCCAGGATCCTAGATAGGTCTCCCTGTAACAGTCTCTAGAAGGACTTAGGGGTGAAGCAGTTTTGGATGAGGTTTTATTGTATGGTGTTTTGGACTTGTTGGTCCGGGATTCGGTGTGTTGGACTTGTTGGTCCTAGACTTGGTGGTTTGGACTTACGGGTCCGAGATTTTGTTTGTTGGATGCTTTTTTTAGATTTTGGCCTTTTTGAGAAAAGGGTTTCAATCTTGTTTTGTTTTGATTTTGGCTTGGGTCTTGGCCTTGATCTTGGGTGAGTAGCCTTTGGCTTCGGCTTTTGCTTTGAGTGAATTGACTTTGGTTTTTGCTTTGACTTTGGCTTTGGCCTTAAGTGAATTGCTTTTGGCTTTGGTTTTGGCTTTGTCCTTGGTTTTTGCTTTGGGTGAATGGATATTGGCTTGGGCCTTCGATTTTGGCTTTTCACTTTGGCTTCGGATGAATGACTATTGGCTTGGGCCTTTTGATTTTGGCCTTTCGTTTCGGCTTCGGGTGAATGGCTATTGGTTTGGGCCTTTGATTTTGTCCTTTCGCTTTGGCTTTGGGTGAATGGATATTGGCTTGGGGCTTTGATTTTGGCCTTTCGCTTTGGCCTCGGATGAATGGATATTGGCTTGGGCCTTTGATTTTAGCCTTTCGCTGTGGCTTTGGTTTTTGCTTTAGCCTTGACTTTTGCTGTGGCCTTGAACGGCTATTGGATTGGGCCTTTGATTTTGGCCGAATGGCTTTATTGGTTCTTTGTCGTCCTTCTTTCTAGGAAGGTAAAGGTGAAAACAGGGATGTACCCGTTGGTGAGAGGTTGATACTTGGTGATGGGATCTTTTTGTGAGGAATGGGCTTGTCTTCCATCATTGATCATGAACAAGGAGATGTTCTGGTTTGTTATCTGGGTTCATTATAGAATCCCTTTTATAGAAGCTCGTTCTATATTGGGTTCTAATGAAAGGTTTCTATTGCCAGACATGGAATAGGTAAAGAGATGGGCACAGTGTTTCGAGTCCTCTGCTTACTCGGTACGGAACGTCACTCGAGTGTACTCACATTTAATTGGAACATATTATTCATTTTAAATCAATTCTCAAATAAATTCTCGTTGTCAGCGGGAAATGGTAAAGTGGAGAATATATGATAGTTGGAAATCGTGCTTTTATTTAGATAAATAAGAGGTTTGCACAGACTCGATGAATACATGTGACTCATGGGGACAGTCCTCAGTTGTCATTTAGGAATAAAAGGACAGACGCTAGGATAGATATGAGAAAGGCTAAGACTCGGACACGGACTCAGACTCAATCGTAGATACGGACTCCTAATCATCATGTTCCTCCTCGAAGGTCTCTTTTGTAGCATCCAACGGCTTGAATGTCTGGTCTTGAGCATTGACCCACTTGAGCACTTCACTCTCGTTGTTGGGGATGATATGAGGACAAAAGTCAATGAGGCTTTCATCTCCTTGCAGAAAGAGATGTTCATGAGGGTTATCATCATCACTTGGTTGGCATAAGGATGAAGCTATTAGTTCATGGTTGTCGATCATATTTGAATAACATGTTTCAGTTTGAAGCATGTTTCACTGTCATGACCATTTCCTTGATGATATTGGCAATAGGCACTGCTGTCCCAGAAACGGGATTTCCTGCATTCAGACGGGTCCGGAGTAGGCTCGATTGGTTGTAGCTTCCCTTCAGTCACAAGCTTTTGAAGAGTTACATCATAGTTTTTGTTGAGTTTAGTGTATGTCCTTTGAGAACGCTCAACCTTGCTGTTTGGCTTGAGACACTCAGGAGTATTGTCTTGACTGAGAGGTGCAATTTTGGTTTTGCCAGCCTCGATCATATCTTGAATGGCATGCTTGAGTTTGAAACAGGTTTCGGTGTCATGGCCCTTGCATTGATGGTATTGGCAATAGGCATTACCATCCCAGGATCGGGCTCTTTTGTGTTCGGGTCTGTCCGGAGTCGGACCAATGGGTTGCAGCATTCCTTCTGAAGCAAGTATCTCCAGAGAAGTGCCATATGTTATTCCCAGATCTGTGAATACCCTTTGATGTTTTCCAACGGTTCCCACATTTGTGTTTTGGGGGATATTTTTGTGAGTTTTGTTTTTGTTTTTGATTTTGTCAATCCTGGGTGGAAACAGGATTTGCTCATTGTCAATGTACAGTTTTTGGGATGTTGATTGATATTTTGAAAGGGATTTTGGTGAGGCAATTTCATGTTCTTTGTTGGTAGGTTCATGGATGTGGGAACCATCGGATGACTCCTCATTTTCAACAGCTGTTGGTTGGTGAATGGAGGGTTGGTTTTCTCCTTGATGGTCAGGCTCATTTTCAGTACTACTAAACCTTTTCTCCAAATTAGCTACCCGAGTGTTCAAGTCGTTAATAGCCACCTGCAGCTTTCAGAATATGTTGTTGATGGAGACCGAGAGCATCATTATAGCACCTTGTATACCATCCTCATCAATTGCATGAATTTTCTCATCGTCAGGAGAGATGAGATGAGAGCAGTCTAGGGAATATTCCTGACTGTGTTCAACAGGGTTTTCTGGAGAGTTGATTTTGTTGTTTGTTGAGGGAGGTAATGGTAATTCACCCTTTTCAATCATGTCAAGGATGGAACCTTTTAGGGGGAGACACATTTCAGTGTCATGTCCGTGACCCTGGTGGTATTTGCAAAAGAGGTTTACATTCCATCTTCGACCTCGCTTGCTTGGTAGAGGGTCCGGAGTTGAACCAATCGACATAAGATTTCCTTTGGAGATTAGTTTTCCATGGCTTTGGCATAAGGCATACCCAAATCAGGAAAGGACCTATGAGGTCGTCTGATTTTAGTTTTGTCGTTGGCCACTAGTCGGCTTTCAAGAAGCTTAACCCTTTGCTCAATATCAGATGTCGGAAAATTCCCGGTTATCATATTGTCCTCAGCATGGGAGAGACGAGTGCTCAACTTTTCCACGGTAGCTATGAGTCGAAGGACCATGTTGATGGTTTCGGCGGAAGTCATGGCGGATGAAGGTTGATCAGCATCTTGAGTTTATGGATGACGATCGATGGCACCCAAGGGATTCCTATTTGACATAAAGATAGGCGTTATAACTTGTCTTGGCCAGGTATTGCACAAACATAGGCAAGTGCGACACATATGTATGAAAGGCAGTTTTGTTGTGGAGACACAACAGTGTGACTAGGTTATAAGTTAAAAAAAGATCGTGAATGACCTCTTGTGTTTGAACTCTTGGTGCACTACTTTGAACATAGACTCGAGTGTCGACTTTGGCATAGTGATGCCTAGAAAGACGACTTCTGACTTAATTTGGATGTGTGTTGCTGGCATGACGCCGTTGGACAAGACATGTACACAAACTTTGACCTTTGACCCGTAATGCGGGGGAAATGCGGGTTTTAAACCATCAGTTTTCGGTTCTGCTAACGCCATTGGAGATGTCTCGACAATTAGGCGACACGACCTTGACCAGAAGGTAGGTACTGACTTCGGCGGAGACTCGATGTTATCTAGATGACTTGACTTGAAATCGACTGGACTCTAAACGACTCGAGACTGAATCAGAAATGTGGATAGAAATTTTTGAAAATAGAAATTTTCAAAAAGATTCATTTGTCGTTTTATGGACGCCTTCCAAAGAGTAGGGATCTTTAAAAGGTCGGTCAGTCGAAAGGGTTGTCTTAGGTTTGTTTTCAAAAGACGGTTTGAGTTTGAGTCGGCTCAGAAAACGATGTACTGTTTCCAGAGACGGTTTTTTAAATTCCGAATTAACGGCTTTGAAAATCGAGAATTGAAGAATTTGGAATTGTCATCACAATGACCATGAAAATGGTTAAATTTGTTTTCAAAGGATTTAAAATTGGGTTGAAAATTTGAAAACGGTTAAATTTGTTTTCAAAGATCCGATTTTGAATTTGAATTTTCAAAACGGTTAAATTTGTTTTCATAGATTTGATTTTGATTTTGAAATTTGAAAACGGTTAAATTTAACATGTGAAATATGGTCATAAACGAAATACAATGAAAAACGATTAAGCACAAGAATTAACCTTCGGTCCTAGTGCAAATTGGCAATGAGAGATCAAAGTAGATCTCCTCCTAAATGATGCACCCAAGATCGTCTGAGAAATGCCCTCGTGCTAGAATGAATCCTCTAATTGCCTTGCAATATTGAGAGGATTATTTTGTGAGTTTTGTTTAGATGTGAGATCTAGGTTTCAGAGAGAAATGATCTCCAAAACCCTAGTTTTTCTGCAAATGAAAATGTCTAGGTCAAAAGGAGAGAGAGCCTCTCCTTTTGTTGCCTCGGTCCGCGGGTCATGAGAGAGGGAGTGGGCTTTCCACTTTCTCCTCATTTTTAACTTGTGGTCCGATCAATTCCGCTAAAATGTATATGACGGGTTTTATTATAAACTGTCATCGGTTATCGGTTATTAATACATCGACTAATGACATGGATTAGTTGAAATATTAATACATGTCCGACAAAGACAATATTGTATAATTAACTTATTCAATATATACATTAATTAAATATAATCGTTTATATTTAATTTACGAATTAACTGCTTAATTCGCCTTAGCCATTATTATTTAATCTGTATTAAATAATTGTCTCAACATCGCGTTTGACTAATTACTAGTCAATAACTCCGACTAACTGGTTAGTCAAATTTGGCATCAACATGATCTGTATTTTCATCTTTGTCACATCTCTCAAACGTATCCTATAGGTGTGACTTTTAGGGACCAGTTGATCACCGCCATCTGTATGACAATAACGTCAAACTTATCTAGCAAGCCAACCGTTATTGATAAACGTGGATCAACTGATAATAATACCAAAAGTATGCCCTTTGATCCTTTTAGAGATTTATAAGTCCTTGCACTAACTGTTAAGGACACCAACCCCAACAAGCTCCCACTTGTCCGTACAAGTGTATGTGCAATGACGTTATCCGCACTAACTGGAGGACACAGCTCCAACAAACTCCCACTTGTCCGTACAAGTGTATGTGCGATAACCGATTCTCATATTCATTTAAAATTTCTCCCACTCAATGTAAAGCAATTTGCAGATCCGGATCCGCAAAGGTCGTATTTTACAATCGATCTGTATCTTGAGTGGTTTCCCCGACTAGAGAGTAACTTAACTGATAAAACGAATCCGTATCCGAGCATGGCCATGCATTTCAGTTACAGCTCCTCGAGTGGTCCTGAGAAATATTGAGTACCTGATAAAGGCTGAATATTTCCTTCAACTCGACTCTTTCCGATCTAAGCACAACATGAAATGACCTAGAAAAAATCTACTTGGCCCCCTGTTACGGATGACCGTGAGAAAGAAACCAAAGTCACCCAAAATCTGCCTTAGTCTCAAGAGACAGTCGATAGTCAAAGGAATCGACTCTTAGGATCACCATGGAAGTCCTATCCACGACCGGGCACCGAATGTTATAAAACATTTAGGACTCCACGTCGATGTCACAATTGTGTCCTACGAAATATCCGTATAAATCGCCTCTGTGATTGGTCAGTCAACCGGTTGACTTATGGCTCGTTGAACCCACCATCAACCAACGTCACAAAATAATTGCCAGAGTTATCAGCTCATGTGGGCAATTAAGGACTAAAAATATAATGTTTGTTCAGTTCACTTTGTGGTGTTCAAAATTGTCGTACAAATCCACATGAAAAACAAAATATATATAAATATCAAAACGATGATGTCGTATAGAGTACAAAAGAGAATGAATCTAATCCATAAAAGAGTACTACAACTTTGGAACACGTTTAATTCCCATGGAATTAACGTGCCCTTCATGCTTATCTTGTCGTAATGGTTTAGTGAGAGGATCTGCTATATTATCATCTGTAGCAATCTTTTCTATCACTACTTCCTTTTGCTCCACGTAATCTCGGATTAGATGAGCTTTCCGTTGTACATGTCTAGACTTGTTGCTAGACTTTGGCTCCTTAGCTTGGAAGATGGCACCACTATTGTCGCAATAGATGGTGATCGGGTCATTCGAACTAGGCACTACAGATAGTCTATGTAAGAATTGGCGCATCCATATCGCTTCCTTTGTAGCTTCGGACGCGGCATAGTACTCGGACTCGATCGTAGAATCTCTTTATGTGATATGTTTGGAACTCTTCCACCGATGATCGCAGCGCTATTAAGAGTAAATACGAATCCAGACTGAGATTTCGAGTCATCTCGATCCGTTTGGAAGCTAGCATCTGCGTAACTGGTTGCGCATAGCTTTTGAGGGCCTCCATAAGTCAATGCCCAATCTTTAGTCCTCCGTAGGTACTTAAGAATGTTCTTGACAGCCAGCCAATGTGATTCACCTGGATCTTTGTTGGAATCGACTTGTCACACTCAATGCATATGCCACGTCCGGACGTGTGCATATCATGGCATACATGATTGATCCTATAGCCGAGGCATAAGGAATCCGTGTCATGCGCTCTTTCTCTTCCGGTGTCTCTGGTGCCTGAGACTTGCTCAAATGCACCCCTGGAGCCATAGGAAGAAACCCCTTTTTGCGATTAGTCATGCTGAATCTCTCCGGGACTTTGTCTATGTAAGACTCTGACGAGAGATAACATCCGACGTGATCTATCTCGATAGATACGGATGCCCAAAATTCTTTGCGCCTCACCCAGATCTTTCATCTGGAAATGGTTCTTCAACCATACTTTCACCGAAGTTAAGAGAGGTATGTCATTCCCAATCAGGAGTATGTCGTCAACATACAATATTAGAAAGACAATCTTGCTCCCACTCGACTTGATATATAGACATGGTTCCTCGACCGATCGAGTGAATCCATTTTCTTTTATCACTTGGTCGAAGCGATGATTCCAACTCCGAGATGCTTGCTTAAGTCCATAAATGGAACGCTTAAGCTTGCATACTTTCTTAGGATGTTGCGGATCGATGAAACCTTCGGGTTGTACCATGTACAACTCTTCCTCCAAAAAGCCGTTTAAGAAGGCGGTTTTCACGTCCATTTGCCAAATTTCATAGTCATGAAAAGCGGCAATCGCTAAGATAATCCGAATGGAACGCAGCATGACTACGGGTGCAAAAATTTCATCGTAGTGCAAACCTGGCACTTGGGTGAAACCTTTAGCAACTAGTCGTGCTTTGTAGATATCTTGTTGGCCTTCCACAGAATGCTTTATCTTGTAAAGCCATTTGCATTGAAGGGGACGAACCTTAGCAGGTAAGTCAACAAGATCCCACACGTTGTTCTCATACATGGAGTCCATCTCGGATTGCATGGCCTCAAGCCATAGCTTTGAGTCAGAACTAGTCATGGCACCTTTATAGGTTGCGGGTTCACTACTCGTTAAGAGTAGAATGTCATCTATGTCATGTTCCTCGACCATACCAATGTATCTGTCCGGAGGAATAGAGACTCTACCCGACCTCCTAGGTTCCTCAGGAATGTTAACCGCAGCCTGGATTGAAGGAATTGGTTCCTCCAATGGTTGCTCGGTATTTGGTTCTGGAATCTCCGACAGGTCGAAGGTTCTATCACTCTTTGCATTCTCGAGAAATTCCTTCTCTAAGAATGTCGCACTAGCCGCAACAAAAACACGTTGTTCGGTTGGCGAATAGAAGTAATGACCAAGTGTTCCTTTAGGATAACCTATAAAGTATGTCTTGACCGATCGCGGGCCGAGCTTATCCTCGTGTCTCCACTTGACATAAGCCTCGCAGCCCCAAACCCGTATAAAGGACAACTTGGGGACCATTCCCTTCCATAGTTCATATGGAGTCTTGTCAACAGCTTTAGACGGACTTCGGTTAAGTATTAGAGCAGCTGACAGAAGAGCATAACCCCACAATGAGTCAGGCAACACGGTGTGACTCATCATGGATCGAACCATATCAAGTAGTGTTCGATTTCTCCGTTCGGATACACCATTCAACTGAGGTGTTCCAAGGTGGAGTTAACTGTAAGGCAATCCCACAGTCTTTAAGGTGTTGATCAAACTCGTGAGAAAGATACTCGCCACCACGATCTGAACGTAGTGTTTTAATCTTTCTACCCAATAGGTTATGTACCCTATTCTGGTATTCTTTGAATTTCTCAAAGGATTCACTTTTGTGCTTCATTAAGTAGACATAGCCATATCTACTTAAATCGTCCGTGAAAGTGATGAAATACCTATAGCCTTCTCGTGCGGTGATTGACATAGGTCCACATACATCCGTGTGCATGAGTCCTAATAGGTCAGCAGCGCGCATTCTAACACCTTTGAAGGAAATACAAGTCATCTTACCGATGAGACATGATTCACACGTACCAAATGATTGAAAATCAAAGGCCGAGATAGCTCCATTCTTGATGAGCTGTTTTACGCGTTTCTCATTAATGTGTCCCATACGGCAGTGCCATAGATACGTTTGATCTTTGTCACCAACCTTTAACCTTTTATTCATTACGTGTAATATTTCGGTGGTCTGATCTAAAACATAAATTCCGTTCATGGAGACTGCCTTGCCATAAATCATATCGTGTAATGAGAAAATGCAAGTATTATTCTCTATTACAAATGAAAATCCAAGTTTGTCAAGTGCGAAACCGAAATAATGTTTTTGGAAAGACTGGGTACATAATAAGCGATTATATAAAAATAACTCAAATCCGCTAGGAAGCTGGATCACATATGTTCCCCTTGAGACGGCGGCCACTCGTGCTCCATTCCCGACACGCAGTCCACCTCACCCTTTACGAGGGGTTCGATGTTTCGGAGCCCCCGCACATGATTACACAGATGAGAACCACAACCAGTATCAAGTACCCAAGTTCCGTAACTTGCATGGTTAATCTCAATCATATGAATAAAAGTAGAAGAGGATGAAGACATACCAACAGGTTTAACGCGACCTGCCTTTAAGTCCTCATGATAAACAGGACATGTACGCCTCCAATGCCCAGTCTTGTGGCAATGATGGCATTCCATGTTTTCATTCTTGCTCTTTGTCGCGCCTGATGAGGTGCTCGACTCACCAGGCCCACTCTTACCTGGACCCGACTTTTTGAACTTCGGTTTACCTCTTTTTAATTAGGTTTGCACGAGCTTTGCCCTTACCCTTTCCCTTGTTTGTCACAACGAGAACATCCTGTTTCATGCTCCCACTGGACTTCATGTCCTTCTCGGTCTGTACGAGAAGGGAGTGCAGTTCATGGGGGCTTTTCTTCAAATCATTCATATAGTAATTCGATCTAAAGAGCGCAAAACCATCGTGGAGTGAATGAAGCATTCGGTCGATCACAATGTTCTCGCTGATCTTACAATCAAAAGTCTCCAGACTTCTCGACATTCTCAATCATGCTTTGAGAATGTGTGGGCTAACTTGGTTGGCCCTTTCGAGTCTCGCATCAAAGAAGCGAGTGGTATGCTCATAGGTCACGATTCTCGGTGCTTTCGAGAATTCCTTAGTGAGCGTGGTGAAAATCTTGTTTGCACCATGGGCTATGAAGCGTTTCTGCAAATTGGGTTCCATTGCAAAAATGAGTACGTTTTTAATCGCACCCGCTTCCATACAGAAATCGTTAAACTTGGCGATTTCATTAGCTCTAGCCGTGGGACCTGGGTTTGCCGGGATGGGCTCTAATAGATATTTGAGCTTCCCGTCAGCACAGCAGCATTCCGTAATGCCGCCTCCCAATCCACGAAGTTTGATCCATCATTCTTCAGTCGAGTAGACTGATTCATCTGATTCATGAAGATCCGAAGCCAGGACTCACGGTCCAATGTGGCACTTGGCATTGGGTCGTTAGTAGGACCAGCCATTTCGTTATAGCAGTTATAAAAATTCGTGTTCTACACTGAAAAAGAAAGAAAAACAAAAACGAAATAAGCAACTCATCGAGGTGATTTAAGTCTATTTAAAAAATATTTTAACGTGTAGACTCAAGCACTTGCATAATTGATCTTCCTCAAGAATGATACAAGTGATCCCAAGACTCAATTTCCGTAAATTGATAAGCCAACTGTTTAGCTAGTTCTTCCGTAAGGACTCTTGGTCGATAGATTTCTGTAAATCCTATCTATAGTCCACCATGATCACAGGAGCGTACGAGTGACCATAGTGTTGAGATAAAATAGGTCAATCGGTTCCAACTTACCCGACGTAGAAGGGGTCATATTATGCCAACCGACGAAGAAGGGACTTATTGGAGTTTGACCTATAAAGACCGTTCTCAATTTTAGTTTATACGAGGAAGATCCCATCAACTTAATTATAATTCATTTTAAGTGAACGAATAACTAGCGTCTGCGTGAATGAATTGATTTAGGTGATGGCTTAGCATAGATCGTGTGACATGAGAATGTCAAAGAAAACTAACTCGTGACCTTTATATGTGTCAGTTTTCATGCAATAATTAGGTGGTTTGGTTTTTAGGCGGAAAATGATGCATATTATCGTTGCGAAAAATAAATAAAAGAATGCAATACGTAAATAAAAATTCCTAGTGTGGCCTATCCTAATAAAAAGAACATAAAACAACTTTGGAATCCACCGTTGGACCCGAGAAGCTTGTCTTGATGTTCCACCTTGATCCATGTAGCGGGAGTGAGCATCCGGTCTCCATCTTTGGTCTTCTCAAAAATACAATTAAAATTACAAAATATAAACCTATTTACATTCTAATTAAAAACTGTAATTACAAGTGAAAAATCCAAAACGGAGATACGAGATCTCAAAATACAACCAAGACCGTGTTCCATCATTACGGTAACACGTTCTACTAAGGCCACACTAAGTTACAACCGTTTGTAAAATAAATAAATACGTAATATAAAGCATTCACGGCATTCAAATCAACGATAAAAGAAAATGCATCAACTAAAACAAATTTTATTCGTGACATAATTCCGTAATTATGTTAAATTTATCCAAACCACCTTTTAACGATTAAAATTTATGTGATAAAACGCTTCTATCGTTTAATTTTAACCTTTTACAATCCGTTACTTTAAATACGCTTTAAAATAACTCATTGGTACGTGTGTGAACCGTTTCACAATCATAGCGAGTGTACAATATCCGTATAAAGTACATATTAAGGCCAAAAAGAAAATTTTAAACAAAAAGAATAAATTTTCAAAGCTGCGTAACAAAAATCCCTCGATCCAGGGACACAAGTGCTCGATCGAGGAACAAAAGGGCTCGATCGATCGAACGCTAGTCGATCGAGAGGTATGCTAATCGAGAAAGTACTCGATCGACGATATTGAGGTCGATCGAGGGCTTTATCAAGAAATCTGCTCGATCGAGTACGAGGACTTCTCGATCGAGTAGTGGGGTTTTGAAAGTGGTCGATCGAGTACAGCAAGGACTCGATCGAGTAAAAACAAGACAGAAAAACCACTCGATCGATTAAAAACATGCTCGATCGAGGACAAAAGTTTCTGGAAAAAACAAAACCCTCGTGAAAACTGTTTTGACGAAACAAAATAAACGCAATTTTGATCAAAACCGCATCAAAACAATTTTACAATCTGACAAAACGTAACATATTGTTATAATCTCCGTATAAAACAACAATATGTAAATTAACAAATCGAAAACAAGATGAAACAACCGTGTAAAACATGTCACGGTAAAAAACACTTCAGCCGTGTAAACAAGGCACGGTTTTCGAGACAAAAACAATCGTTTCAAAATCGTATTATGAAAAATCACAATGAAAATTTACGTGGCCTCGCTCTGATACCACTTGTAGGGTAATATCCGTATAAAACCCTTTAATTATAGGATTATAACGCAAATTTAACATGTGAAATATGGTCATAAACGAAATACAATGAAAAACGATTAAGCACAAGAATTAACCTTCGGTCCTAGTGCAAATTGGCAATGAGAGATCAAAGTAGATCTCCTCCTAAATGATGCACCCAAGATCGTCTGAGAAATGCCCTCGTGCTAGAATGAATCCTCTAATTGCCTTGCAATATTGAGAGGATTATTTTGTGAGTTTTGTTTAGATGTGAGATCTAGGTTTCAGAGAGAAATGATCTCCAAAACCCTAGTTTTTCTGCAAATGAAAATGTCTAGGTCAAAAGGAGAGAGAGCCTCTCCTTTTGTTGCCTCGGTCCGCGGGTCATGAGAGAGGGAGTGGGCTTTCCACTTTCTCCTCATTTTTAACTTGTGGTCCGATCAATTCCGCTAAAATGTATATGACGGGTTTTATTATAAACTGTCATCGGTTATCGGTTATTAATACATCGACTAATGACATGGATTAGTTGAAATATTAATACATGTCCGACAAAGACAATATTGTATAATTAACTTATTCAATATACATTAATTAAATATAATCATTTATATTTAATTTACGAATTAACTGCTTAATTCGCCTTAGCCATTATTATTTAATCCGTATTAAATAATTGTCTCAACATCGCGTTTGACTAATTACTAGTCAATAACTCCGACTAACTGGTTAGTCAAATTTGGCATCAACATGACTGTATTTTCATACTGTCACATCTCTCAAACGTATCCTATAGGTGTGACTTTTAGGGACCAGTTGATCACCGCCATCTGTATGACAATAACGTCAAACTTATCTAGCAAGCCAACCGTTATTGATAAACGTGGATCAACTGATAATAATACCAAAAGTATGCCCTTTGATCCTTTTAGAGATTTATAAGTCCTTGCACTAACTGTTAAGGACACCAACCCCAACACTTTGAGAATGCAACGGTCGACAAGGGACCGAGGTTTGAAACGGCCATTATGACAACGTAAAAGGTTATTTTCAACAGGTTTGTGAAAACCAAGGTTTGAAATTGTCATTACGACGGCATGAAAAGGTGCATTTGAAATTGGTTATAAAAATCGGGTTTTGAAATTGCCATTATAACGGCATAAAAAGGTGCTTTGAAATGGTTATAAAAACCGGGTTCGAAAATCGTCATTATGACGGCCTAGAAAGGCGTGTTGAAATGATTATAAAAAACCGGGTTTGAATGTCGTCATTACGACGGCCTAGAAAGGCGTGTTGAAAAGCAACGGGCGGCGAAAGACCGAGGTTTGAAACGGCCATTATAACGGCGTAAAAAGTTGTTTTTGAAACGGTTGTGGAAAACCGGTTTTGAAAGTCGTCATTACGACGGCCTAGAAAGGCGTGTTGTTTGAAATGCAACGGTCGACGAAAGACCGAGGTTGGAAAAGGCCATTATAACGGCACAAAAGTGTGTTTGAAACGGTTATAGGAAACGACACGGAAGGACTTGTGATCACATAACACATAAGCACTCGCAGTTTGATTATATTATGCGTAATGCTGACATGGGTTTTGTCTTAAAAGGGTGGATTACACACCAAGCGATCAAACCCCGATTTGCGAGAGGGATACCAATCAAAACAAAATATATAAGGAGGGTGCCCTAGCCTCGGGCTCGAAGGTAATGAAAGCTCTTTGACGAAATAGAAATGTGTAACGTCAGCGGTATGCTTGACTCAATCGGGATTCGAAACGCGGGGATGAGAAAACTCACACTGACGGGACAAGCCAATTGGTCGGTAAGGGTTAGGTTGTGGGCCCGGGCAAGGAACCCGACTTATGACCGTAATATCAATTAATGCACTTTAACCACGACCTCATTCGAGTTTCACCTCTAAGGATCACAAAGGCATAAGTGTCCTAGTTATCCCCAGCGGAGTCGCCAATCTGTGGACATGGGCCACAGGCCGGTCTATAGATTTGGGCCACCTACCGATCTGCGGTCACGGGCCACCTGCACGCCAAGTCAATCTGTGGACATGCAGCGATATTTTTGAAAGCCACGCTCGGCGGCGTAAAAATACTTTCGACCGGATCGTTTTAGATCGGTCGGTTTCGTCTCGGCAAAGGTCTCGAAACGATACAGAGATGTTCGGAGTCGCCACCAAGCATTTGTGGGATGCTCTGAACCCGTTTGAATCCACTTTATACCTAGGTCAACCAAGGCAAAAAGCGGTGTTTGACATAGGTACTAAAGATAAGGACTCGTCCCCCTTTTAGCATTTTATGCCTAAAATGACTCTCGTACGCCCTGGATAAGGCCATCCACTATCCAAAGGTTCTGAGTAAGGGGTGAGGGTACGTATTGGGAAGTCCTTTAATCGGACACCCAATCCCGCCCGTGTTAGCGGCCTCTACTGATCGATCATGGTTGTTTAAGTGCAAGAGTTGATAAAACGCTTTATATGCATGAATGCACATCCAAAAGTTTTAACCTAACATGTGAGCTTTCTAAGTCGGTTTGTTAATCCAAATATCAATCATAAGATGTCAAGTTGGATTTAGATTGATTTACATGTGAAAACGGAAATTAAACATCCATTTACCAAGTTCGGGTTATGATGCTTAACACGATCCATTTATTGAAAAAGGGTGTTAAATGACAAAGTGTAAAAAACGTAAACTTCTTAATCTGATCTGTCACGTATTCGGATAAACCGTAATCGGGATCGTCCTAGACAAGTACCAAAATGGGACAGAACAGTGCCAGGCAGCCCTGTTAAGGGGCGATCCTATCGGCGAGATAAAGGGCTCTGCCCTTGTTTTGAAATATGGAAACAGACGGCTGCTTGGGGCGCGAGCCATGAGCCGACCAAAGGGATGTCTCTTGGTTTTTGAAAAGGTTATTTAAAACCGTATTTATGATGAAAGATTTGCAAATGTTGTTTGCATGACTCGGATAATTACTATTGTGTTAGTAACATTCGTTGTCGGATTTACATGTTTGAAAAATATAGTTTAAAAACAAAAATGTAAAATATTTGATTTGAACTAATCATGTTAAGTTCATTTCTTTGTAATTAGTCAAGTTAATCATCGTACTCGGATTAAACCGACATGGTATAAAGAACCAAGGATAATTATGAATTATGACTAATATGTTTGCAAATGTAAATAAATGAGAAAAATGGTAAATAAAAGAAAAGGGTGTTAAAATACCCATTAAAATGTAATTAACCAATAATATCATCGAGTCACGGATTAAACCGTCATGGTATAAAGAACCAAGGATGATTTTTGTAATGGTCAAAATATGTTTAACATAAAAATGAATTAAAATGGTAAATAAAAGAAAAGTAATTCCTTTAAAATATAATTAACCAATTAATATCTCCGAGTCACGGATTAAACCGTCATGGTATATGGAACCAAGGGTGATTATAACTTATGGCTAAAATGTTTGTCATAAAAATGATTTGAAACATTTGAAATGGTAAAAACCGTAAAAGAAAAGAAGTAAAAATAAAAGAAAGTGTTGAAGGAAAGACGAACTCAAATACGGATGAGTCTGACTCAGACACCCACAAGAGGCGCGAGCCTCCCTGCATAGCAAGGAGCTCCTGTCTCAGGCCAAAACTCGGTTTTGGCTCGTCTAACCTATATTTGAATCATGTTATGCATTGTTCATGCTCATAAACACGTAAAAACAGTAGAAATATGAAATAAATGAGATACTTAAACCCTCAGACTTACGTATATGTAGACGACTTTAGAGACGGTTTTCTCGTAGCGACTACTCACGATCAAGAAGTTTAAAAGAGTGCCTTAAAAAAGGATTTTGTTTTGAAAATGAGTTGAAAATATGTTAATTAAAACATGTTGATTGATGAATTGAGTTGGTCAAATGGGTCGGTCGAATGCACGACGACGGTACCAAACAAAATGTGTAAGGCTTGTGTTTACGATCGGTAGGTCGTAAACACGTGTCGATTTCGTGACTTAGGAAGTCGGGTCTAGAAGTTTAAGGGAGAAGGAGGGGCCGGACTCTCGCGTGAATTTTTGGGTGTGTGAAGGGTGGTATTAATAGAGAAATGTGGGGAGGTAGGTCGGTTGTGTTTGCTTAGAGGCTAAGCAGACATCTGCTTTAGGCGCGAGCTACCTTGTGATATAAGTGGGTGTATTGTCCTTTTCGCAAATTTGGATTTTCCATTTGTTATAACCAATGTTTTTTTGGTTGTGATTTGTGGTCTTTGATGGTTTCTGAGCAGTGTAAACTTCCTCTTGGGTGGTATTTGGGGTAGATATTTTGTGTCTTTGACTCGGGTTTGACCCGTGTGAGTCGGGATTTGAATTTCGAGTCGGTTTTTGGCTCGGTGTCGGTTTTGACTCTAATTAGGGTCATTTTAATGGAAATGACATGATAAAGACATTCATGGCATTATTTTCGACATTCGAGATTTGGGTTGACTCGGTATGACTCAGGTTGACTCGAGTTGCGGGTTTTTGAGTCATTTTTGGGTCCGAAGACGGTTTTAACTCTAAATAGTGTTATTTTAATGGAAATGAAGTTAGAAAACTTTTGAAATCATTTTTCATATTCGAGTAGTGCATTAAACCGTCTCATGTATAGCCAATCCACGCACGGATATCAAAAACACGTTATAGTCCGATCATCATCGGGTGGTTTTTGGAAGGTGCAGATACTGGGTATCTACAGGATGCAAGGAGCTTTTCATCATTGCCCATTTCCCTCTATTTATTTACTTAGGCCTCTACTATCGGTGTCCTCTTCGATGCTTGGTCATTAGATGCAATCCATTTAGCTCCATTTTGCTCCATAAATGCAAGGTTAGCAATCCTCTCCTACCAAGGACACAAACCCTCAAAGAATATGCGAAATGGGAAACTCAAGATAAGAAATGACCCTAATATATGCTAGAAAGCATGGGAACGAGGCTAATTCGGGGACTAAATGTGCTCAAATATGAGTCACATCATCGACAGAGTAAGCCCTACTCGATAGAGTTACCCCTACTCGATAGATTACCCAACAACTCATAACTTTGAGGTATTACAGTCTCTACGCATTATACTCAAAAGCCATATTCCGAAAGCATAATGGAATAGGGACAGGTATGAAGACTACGTTCCTTGCATAATGTTCAAACATATCTAGTGCTTAAATCTGTCCGAGCTATTCTACCAGTCAACCTAAGGGGAAAATTCAAACCTAATTGGGCCGGTCCTTATTTAGTCAAATCCATACTCCCAGGGGGTGCGGTTAGAATTACAGACTTAGACAGGAACGAGTTTTTAAACCCGAATAATCTAGACCAACTCAAGCGGTATTACCCTTAGAATAGGGCTAAAAATGCGTCGCGCGGGACCCACGTACCGCTCTTGCGACACGAAATACATGGCATAGGCCAAACCTCGAGACTTGTGCCACCTCGCTCTTGCGTTTTGGCATTTTTATTTATCGTTAGCATCATTAACTAAACATAATTGCGTTCTTAAGAGTAAGTAAAGCACCATGCTTATTCCCTATGTTCATTACAGGCTCTTGCTTCGATCATATATTCTTTTAAATTTTTTATTTTCGAACTACGTTTTGGGTTTGATTTCATTTTCAATGAATACGTAGGAAATCCCTCACAGGTTACAACCCAATCAAATTCTAATAAAAAATGTAAATAGACATAGAATACGTAGGCAATCCGTGTTCATTGGCATCACGAGAGTCATTCTAGACATAGAATGCTAAGGGTAACGAATTTCTTAGTGTTCATGTCACTACTTTGTGTCTTTACATGACACGAAGTATTCGAACGGTTTCAATTTTCCATAAAAATTGGTGGCGACTCCAGAAATGCAGGCTTGTCAAACCTTTCACTGGCTTAAATGCCTTACAAATTGGTAACGTCCCATGACGTGCTTTGGCCCTCGCGTCGGAGTTCCGTGGGATAAGTGTCGCCGCCTAGAAACCAACAAGCGGGTCCGCGTGGCGCGGGTGACAGTGTCCACACATTTGAAATTTGCGAAAATAACGAATTTGAATTTCGCTATTTTGTTTTTGTGAAGAAAATGACGGTTTTTAATTCCGTCTTTTGAAATTTATTGGAAATAGCGAGTTTTTGCGAATATGGGCCAAAGCCCAAAATTTCGCCATTTCGCTGGGATCACCTCAAAGAGGCGCGAGCCTTTGTGCGATGTAAGGAGTCTCTCCTTATTTCTCTAAAAGACGCAAGACGAAGCAGCTCCTCATTCCATTCGTCTTCTTCGACAAAACACACAAAAAATACCCAAAAATTGCCATTTTTTATCCCGTTTTTTGCTTGTGTTCCTGCCCTTGCCATTATGTCATCTCAAGGTATATAAATTCTCTTGATTCCATTTGAATTTGTTAGCCTTTTTGTTAATTGAATTAGGGCAAAACCTAACCCTTTCGAAATCGATTTGGGCGTTTTTGATTTGCCTATTGTTTAGTGGAATTGGGTGCTTGCATTAGGTTAGAAACATGTTTAGAGTATAAGGGTTCTATTAGTTTGCATTTTGGTCCCCGTTCTCGCTCCCTAGGTGCGAAAAACGTGAATAAAACAAGAGAGCGTCTCATTTCGCAATGTCGTGTCTGTTTGTTCGAGTTTTGTGCCCCCACTAGGTTTTATTGTAGTCGGGGAAGGCCATTTTTGCTATGTTAAACCTTCGTTGGGTGCTAGGGGCGAAATTCCACATTTTGCCCTTATTAGACGTCTTCTGCTGACGAGATTGTTAGTATTTTAGACCATATAAGACTATCTTAATGATAATAAAATTACTAGTTAATTTTATGTGACGGTCTAAAACTACATGCATGCAATCTATATGATAAGATAAGATGAAATATCCTTACATTGGTTATAAGGCAATGCACACCTCAAAATAACTTTGAAGTTCTTGAGCTAGATATCAAATGGATGATCCTCCTTCACCCAACCTCCAAAGAGAAGGCCTCCTTTAAGTAGCACCCAAGATATCACCCAAATACTCTAATATTACTAACTAGATAATATTACAATTTTGACTAGAATAATATTTCTAATATTACTGCAATAATAATATTAGATGATTAATATTATATGTGAATTTGTTATGTTTTTTGTTGATCAAGATGAGTAAAGAAAATAGAACAATATTCTTCTTTTTCTTTCCTCACTCTACACGGCAAGAGGAGTTTTGGTGGAGGAAAAAATTTTTCTTTTGTTTTTTTTTTTTTTTTTGTCAAATGCCCATCCATCCAATCTCCACCAAAATGATCATATATATAGAGAGAGAGAGTATGAAATGGTAACAAATGGGGAACATAATCATGCGGACATTGACCAAAAAACTTGCCAAAAATATGTCATCCAAATGACATACGTACAAAACGGTCCACATGAATTACTTTGGGTCTTATTTGTTTTTTGACATTTGTACCACAAATGCTTATAAGACTTATATTTAATTATACTATATAATTAAATATTAATTTGATTATTTAACACTTAAATAATACAAACTAGTAACTAATGTACATTTACCACTTAAGTAACATTTTACCATTTTATCAATATAAAATGTGTCTTATAAAACCCTCTTAGCTAATGTTACAACTTAGCTTTTTGTAAACATTATTAGCTATTTACTTTCGCCTCACAATATATACACCTACCTCAAAGATTTATTGATTTAACATTTTAATTACTAAATCCCGTCTTATTTAATTATATTAAAACAAGACATAAAATTTATTAATCAATTATTGTATAATTGAATAATAAATTTACCTGGCCTGAGTTCTAAACTCGCCGCAAAACACAATTCACTTGACCAACTATAGTCCTATTATTCCAGTTGCTAATTAAATTGTATTTTATACAAATAATTAACTTTTCCATTTGGGCTCCATCCTATAGGTGTGACCGAAAGGGATCAGTTGAAAACTGCCGTCAAACGACAGTAACGTCAAACTCTAGTCAGCCGAGCGTTACCGATTAAAGTTAATCAATCGACAAATATATATATATATATATATATATATATATATATATATATATATATATATATATATATATATATAAAATAAATCCCGATATTCCTTATACGAGATTTATTATTTAAACGCACTTTTTTGGAGGACACTTACTCCAACATCTCCCACTTGTCCGACACAAGTGTGCATTACCAATTCTTTTGTCCAATAATATCTCCCACTCAATGCAAGATGTCTTTCAGGTCGTTCTTGCACGTGATCATATCATAAAGTGGTTTCCTCGATCAGGAGAATGACTGTCTGACCGGATAATCTACTATAGATCTTATCCGAGCGTGGCCACGCATTTTCAGTCACCTCTCCTCGAGTGGCCTTGAGATAAAATATGACATAAATGGACAATCCTGTTGACCTATTTTCTTCGTTCCATACAGATCACAATGACCCAGTAAATGCTCATCGACCTCCTTTTACAGCGTGACCTAGAACAAAAACCTAAGCCATCGGAAAACCGCACCAACTCAGACAAATAGTCGCCAGTCTAAAGAATTGACTCGAAGGAATAAATAGAAATCCTCGCCACGACCCAGCAACAAAAGGACTCTATAAACGGTCATTGTCCGACAAATCGTCTCACAATTTGCCTATGTAATCGATCAGTCATCACTATGACCATATGACACTCGAACTTGTCATCTATCGCCTTACAATCTAGTCAATCCGAGACGTCACCTCATTAAGTAACTAGGGACAAAAATACAATGTTAATCCAGTTCACTTAATAGTGTTTGACGTTGTCACTACAACCGATTTGGACAAAACAAAGTATTTAAATTCAGATATAAAAACTGAAGACAACGACAAATGTAATCATATATGAAATAATAAATACAATATCTTAATTATTACATATCGTATAATTTACAACAGTTCTGGCATTCGTCTCAATCCCATAGAAACTACATGACTATCATGTTTAACTTGAGACAATGACTAGGTTAAAGGATCAGCGATGTTGTCTGTTGTCCCAACTTTACAGACTGTAATTTCCTTCCTTTCAATTAAATCTCGAATTACATGAAATTTTCTAAGTCTGTGTCTAGACTTATTACTAGACTTGGGCTCTTTTTCTTGAAAAATTGCCCCACTGTTATCACAATATAAAGTGATAGGATCCTCGGTGGTCGGAACTACTTTCAGTCCCTCTAAAAATTGTCTAATCCAAACAGCTTCCTTCGCAGCTTTAGAGGCTGCCATGTACTCAGCTTCCGTTGTAGAATCAGCAGTCACAGACTCCTTAAAACGTCTCCAGCAAACCGCCCCTCCGTTCAACAAAAAGACAAAACCAGCCTGGGATTTCAAATCATCCATATCGTTTTGGAAACTGGCATCCGTATAAACTCTTATACGTAATTCAGATTCTCCTCCAAACACTAAGAATGAATCCTTAGTCCTTCTCAAGTACTTAAGAATATTCTTAACGGCTATCCGGTGACTCTTACCTGGATTTTTCTGATAACGACTCGTCATACTCAAAGCATACGAGACGTCAGGATGAGAAGACATCATAGCATACATGATCGATCTAACATCGGAAGCATAGGGAATCGATTTCATGCATTCAATATCCTTAGGTTCAGTAGGACACTGTGACTTACTCAAAGTAATCCCACTGCCTACAGGTAGAAAACCTCTCTTGGAAGTGATTTCCTAACCACTTCTTGACAGAAGCAACCATATCTACATCATTCCCAATGAGTAATATGTCGTCCACATAAAGAAGTAAGAAAAAAACTTTACTCCCACTAAACATCATGTATAAACATGGTTCCTCAACACTTCGAGAAAAACCATTCTGTTTAATAACATGATCAAAACGACTGTAATACCCCTACTTTGGGAGCTTAATTATAGTTATTTTACTTTATGTTTCTAATAAAATTATTACTCGGAGATACTATTCAGTTATTTAGCTGTGAGACGGAATAATTATAACAATACTAATGAGGTAAAGGGTATTAATGTATTATTAATAGTTATATTATGTCATTATTAATGTTATCGTTATTATAATATAAATTATTTAAATATTAATATAATATAATACTAACCTACCCTACCATATATATACAAATATATATATACTCCAAGTCCTTCCCGTATTTTTCCATAACACACCCAAACAAGACAAAGAAAATAAGAGAGGCGGAGAGACAGCGAACGGCGAGTGCGTAAGAGCAGCGGTGAGAGCACGCACGAGAGCATCCATCTGAACGACGCCGTTAACGCAAGCATCATCGTCGTAATTCCATTATCATTGACATAATCGTTCCTTTATTAAACAAGGTAAGTTTATATTAAACCCGTCTTATAACTAATTAAGCTTTGTGAGCCGTTGACAATCCATACCCCTGACCTTGACCCTGAACCGTGATCACCGTGACCCGAATAGGACCGCTGTTGACCGACCAAGGGTGGTTTGACCTTGGATTTATGGTTGTATTGTTGTGGTTGTTGTTGTTGTTAATCGTGTTAGCCAAGGGTTTGAATCGATCATGTCAGACCTGGACCGAGGGTGTTGGGGGCTGCTTTAGCCGTGGTATCTAGGGTGGTTTCAGGTGGTGTGCCACCGTGAGTCAGGGATAACCACGGTGTTGTTGTTGGGTTGTAGTTGGTCCTTGGTAAAACCGTGTGTTAGGAGTATGTCGGGTTGTTGTTTGTTGGTGATTGTCGGGTGTTGGTGGTCGGGATAGGTGTTGCGTCGTGGTCTGGGTGTTGCTCCACCGTGGCTAGGTGAGTATCTTTATAGTGAAACACGGTGGTATTGAGGGCTGGTGATTGCCGGGTATATGGGAGTTCTTTCGGGCAATTTAGTTGTCCTTGCGACGATGTCGTAGCTCACTGTTTTGGCTGTGGAAGGATGAGAGTGAACTGGTGAAGTCGAAAGTGTGGTGAGGGAGTCGAGGTGTTGGCGTCGAGCTTGGTGGTAGTTCGTGGGGGTGTCTTCGGTGGTGGCGGGAGTTGGTCATTATTAGTATTTGTACGTGGATAGTATTAATATTGTGGCAGGAGTTTGTGGGTTGTTTAGGAAGTAAGTTATTAGCATTATAGTAATGTACTTGGAATACGTGGTAATCGTAAATGCCAAATTAGTTAGTGAGATAGTTATTTATTTAGTTAGTTATTTAGTTATTAATTAATTAATACATATTATATTTGTAGGATCCTACTTTATAGAAGACCGTTATTAACTGGCTTGTGTGCGCGGAATTGCAAAAAGGTAGGAAACTACTCAATTGATTATGATTCTTATTGACTATAACCTGCTGGAGTTATTATTGTGTAATTATTATTCTCTTATATATTGTGGGATTAATATTGTCTGTTGTGGAGTTTAAGGTGGGACTGTGTTCCGGAAGTATGACTGTGTGTCTAGAAGAGGAGTATGACTGTGTGTCTAGAAGAGGAGTGAAGAGGAGTATGACTGTGTGTCTAGAAGAGGAGTATGACTGAAGTATGACTGTGTGTCTGGAAGAGAAGTATGACTGTGTGTCTAGAAGTGGCTGGGTGACTGGAGTTAGGTGCCGTGGTATGGATGGACGGTCTGATGATTGTGGAGCTTGTTTATGTAACATTGTTAATGAAGTAACTTTATATTATTCATTGTTTAGTTTTCTACTCAACCGCGAGGTTGACAGTGTATTCGTGAACACCTGTGATGAACCATAATGGGGAGCAGATTTGACAGGTACTAAAGATTAGCTGACTTGGGAGCTTATGGGATTGCGTGAGGACTTGACCGTGGCCTAGGCGTCTAGATGACTTAATTAGTTAATCACAATTTAATTAATGGTCTATTCATTTTATTTTCCGCTGCGATTTTGTATTGTTTATTATTTTAGTTGGGTTTAATCATGTTGTAATAAAACCATTATGTCAGTTAAAGTTATTTAAGTACTTTGGTTTGTTTTAATTTGTATCATTTACCTCGGGCAACCGAGATGGTAACAGTCTTATTTATTGGGAATGTCTTGCTAAAGGCTCATAAATAAATAGGGGTGTTACAAAGTGGTATCAGAGCAAAACGATCCTCAGGCCTAACCAATGAATTTAATAATGAACTTAGGATGTGTCTAATAAAATGAACCCGAGTAGAAACTGTTAGGAGCCCTTTTTGGCTTAGGATGAGAAGGTACCCTCACTCCGAACCCCGACCCTTCCAGTTTTGAACCGGTGACCTCGAGAGATAATTAAGAGTGGGGTAAATTAAAATGAATGTTGAGTATTTTTTTGGATTCATTGTTGACTTGGAGGTGTATTGTTTTCATTGATTGGATGTGTATTGTTGATGACCAAGGTTACGGGGCGTAACCTTGATTTTAAGGAGAATGGGATGGATAAAATAATGATGTGGTGTTGAATTGTAAAGATCATGAGCATGAAAATAATTGTTGAATTTATATTCATTATTTGATTATAGTAGTATCATGTCTAGCGATATGCGGTTATGTGAATCCCGAAACCATGTTATTTATAATATTATTGGATAATTGAATTTGTGATAGGGATACTTTAGAATAGATGACTAGTGGTGTATGAAGGTTTGATGACCAAGATGTGTTAATACAAATATAGGAGAGTGATAATAAGAATTTAGGAGTAAGTAAAATGGGATATGGAAACTTAGCCTTATTTATCAGATTTTACCCCTACTTGATTTAGTTGCCATTTGACCTCTATTAATCGTCTAAGGTTAAAATATTTATGAATGCTAACCCAGTGAGTTAGTTTTCCAGTGTCGTTGGTCTCATGTTAAAAAGTTTTATTGTTTGGGAGAAATAAATATTTTAGTAGAAAGTGGTCAGAATGTTCCTGTACAGTAAAGTTTTCGACAAACGATTTTGTAAAATTTCTCCTTTAATACATGCTTAAGTTTTTTTCCTAATTCCAACTCCATTGTTTAAAAGACTCAAATATGTTTTCAAATTGATAAGCCACGTTGCAAGGTGAATTTTTGAAAATTAATAGTGATTTTTACAAGTTGACCTAAAACTTTGACTTTTTGCTGATCAGTTTTGTTTCGACCCACTGAATTGTAAAAATCTTTATAAATTAATTATTCGAGATTTGGACTTAGTTCTTTTTCTTATGCTAAAAAAAACTCTTTATATTCTCTGGAAAATATAAAAACTCAACGTGGAATGTAACGTTATTTAATGGTGATTTTCGAAAATTACAGCTTGACTTTGATTTCTGAAAATGCGAGTTTTACCAAAAGTTTAATATAAATGTATTATCATCTTTTAACCTATGATAGTTGGGAAGTGGGAGTGATAATAAGAGGACCTGTGGAGGAGGTAAGGAGGGATATAATTGATCACACCTTATCTTTGTAAGTATAAAATATTTAATATGTTAAGCCATCTTTTCTCGGGTAGAAACTTATGTTGTTTCGTTTTACTTTTATAGAACCATGCCTCCAAAGAGATCTACACCTACACCCTCTACCATGTCCCAAGAGGAGATTGACCGTTTGATAGCTATGAATGAGGCTTTGACTGCGGCATTAAAGGCTAAGGGGTCAGTTCAGGATCCAGCAAATATGAGTGCTAATATTGCAAGGCACAACCCGACGAAGTATGACGGATTAGGTGAACCATACTTACTAGGAGATTGGCATAGGGAGTTTGATAACCTTTTTGAGTTGTTAGGATGTCTTGCGGAGCTGCAAGTAGACCAAGCTGCTTATTATTTGAGGGGAAAAGCAGGTTTGTGGTGGAATCGTAATAAGGAGGTCTTAAGGGAAGCTTGGAGGGAGAGTGATGAAGATTTTATCACTTGGAAGGGTTTTAAGGAGACTATGAGGGCTGTATTTGTGCCAGAACACATTAGGAGTAAGATGAGAGCTGAATTTGATTCTTTTAGGATGACTGATGAGATGACAGTAGAGACTTATTATAACAGGTTTATGGAATTATCGAATATGTAGCGACTTGAATTTTAGTGATGAGATGTTGGCACTCAGATTTGAAAAGGGGTTAACAACTACTATTAAGAAGAGACTTGCAGCTGGTCACCAAGTACCATGGATGATGTTTACCAGAGAGTCAAGCATGCGAGAGAGGATTGCAGATATGTTAAAGGAAGAGAAGAAGGAGCAACAAGGGAAGAAGGAAAAGGGGGAGAAAAGGAAGACTGAAGTTGTGGGTGATGAGGGAAGTAAAAGAACATATGGTGGATTTGGGTATGAAGGGAGCATGGGAGTTGGCCGTGGAGGTGGTATTGCAGGGAAGCAAGTATGTTACACATGTGGAAAGTATGGACATAAGGCAAGAGAATGCAAATCAACACCAAGGTACAACAATGGAAATCGGGAAAAAGGTTACTATACTCCCATGTCAGGTTATGGGAGCAATCAAAGGTCAGGAGGTTGGAGCAGCCAGAGAAAATTCAGTAACAAGTATGCTCATCAGAGTCGCAACAACCAAGGAAATGAGGGTGACCAGAGCAATGGTGGGAAGTCAGCAGCTACTACAGTGCAAGGGGGAAGGAATAGTTAGTTAGTCGGTGACTTAAGAAATTTTTTTACTATTATTATATAGGCATTTTCTTTATTTTGATAGCAAAATAATTATTTAATGGGAAACTTCGGGACGAAGTTTGTTCTTAGAAGGGTAGAATGTAATACTTCTGAGTTTTGTTATGCGTGTTTGAACTATGTGTGTTTAATTGTGATACGTTAGATTTATCTTGAGTAATAATGATGGCAAATTTATTGGAATTTATGGTGTCCTTTGAGTAGGGTGGGGTGACCTTCGGGACGAAGTTCTTTTTAAGGAGGGAAGACTGTAATACCCCTACTTTGGGAGCTTAATTATAGTTATTTTACTTTATGTTTCTAATAAAATTATTACTCGGGAGATACTATTCAGTTATTTAGCTGTGAGACGGAATAATTATAACAATACTAATGAGTTAAAGGGTATTAATGTATTATTAATAGTTATATTATGTCATTATTAATGTTATCGTTATTATAATATAAATTATTTAAATATTTATATAATATAATACTAACCTACCCTACCATATATATACAAATATATATATACTCCAAGTCCTTCCCGTATTTTTCCATATCACACCCAAACAAGACAAACAAAATAAGAGAGGCGGAGAGACAGCGAACGGCGAGTGCGTAAGAGCAGCGGTGAGAGCATGCACGAGAGCATCCATCTGAACGACGCCGTTAACGCAAGCATCATCGTCGTAATTCCATTATCATTGCCATAATCGTTCCTTTATTAAACAAGGTAAGTTTATATTAAACCCGTCTTATAACTAATTAAGCTTTGTGAGCCGTTGACAATCCATACCCCTGACCTTGACCCTGAACCGTGATCACCGTGACCCGAATAGGACCGCTGTTGACCGACCAAGGGTGGTTTGACCTTGGATTTATGGTTGTATTGTTGTGGTTGTTGTTGTTAATCGTGTTAGCCAAGGGTTTGAATCGATCATGCCAGACCTGGACCGAGGGTGTTGGGGGCTGCTTTAGCCGTGGTATCTAGGGTGGTTTCAGGTGGTGTGCCACCGTGAGTCGTGATAACCACGGTGTTGTTGTTGGGTTGTAGTTGGTCCTTGGTAAAACCGTGTGTTAGGAGTATGTCGGGTTGTTGTTTGTTGGTGATTGTCGGGTGTTGGTGGTCGGGATAGTTGTTGCGTCGTGGTCTGGGTGTTGCTCCACCGTGGCTAGGTGAGTATCTTTATAGTGAACCACGGTGGTATTGAGGGCTGGTGATTGCCGGGTATATGGGAGTTCTTTCGGGAAATTTAGTTGTCCTTGCGACGATGTCGTAGCTCACTGTTTTGGCTGTGGAAGGATGAGAGTGAACTGGTGAAGTCGAAAGTGTGGTGAGGGAGTCGAGGTGTTGGCGTCGAGCTTGGTGGTAGTTCATGGGGGTGTCTTCGGTGGTGGCGGGAGTTGGTCATTATTAGTATTTGCACGTGGATAGTATTAATATTGTGGCAGGAGTTTGTGGGTTGCTTAGGAAGTAAGTTATTAGCATTATAGTAATGTACTTGGAATACGTGGTAATCGTAAATGCCAAATTAGTTAGTGAGATAGTTATTTATTTAGTTAGTTATTTAGTTATTAATTAATTAATACATATTATATTTGTAGGATCCTACTTTATAGAAGACCGTTATTAACTGGCTTGTGTGCGCGGAATTGCAAAAAGGTAGGAAACTACTCAATTGATTATGATTCTTATTGACTATAACCTGCTGGAGTTATTATTGTGTAATTATTATTCTCTTATATATTGTGGGATTAATATTGTCTGTTGTGGAGTTTAAGGCGGGACTGTGTTCCGGAAGTATGACTGTGTGTCTAGAAGAGGAGTATAACTGTGTGTCTAGAAGAGGAGTGAAGAGGAGTATGACTGTGTGTCTAGAAGAGGAGTATGACTGAAGTATGATTGTGTGTCTGGAAGAGAAGTATGACTGTATGTCTAGAAGTGGCTGGGTGACTGGAGTTAGGTGCAGTGGTATGGATGGACGGTCTGATGATTGTGGAGCTTGTTTATGTAACATTGTTAATGCAAGTAACTTTATATTATTCATTGTTTAGTTTTCTACTCAACCGCGAGGTTGACAGTGTATTCGTGAACACCTGTGATGAACCATAATGGGGAGCAGATTTGACAGGTACTAAAGATTAGCTGACTTGGGAGCTTATGGGATTGCGTGAGGACTTGACCGTGGCCTAGGCGTCTAGCTGACTTAATTAGTTAATCACAATTTAATTAATGGTCTATTCATTTTATTTTCCGCTGCGATTTTGTATTGTTTATTATTTTAGTTGGGTTTAATCATGTTGTAATAAAACCATTATGTCAGTTAAAGTTATTTAAGTTCTTAAAAAAAAGTAAGACTGAGTCATAATGGAGGAGGAGTAAAGGGACCATCTGAGGAGGATGTGCAAAGAACCAAGCCTGTGCATGAAGTCAATGGTTTTACTGGTCTCTCCTTTGATGATGAAGAGGAGCCTGTTGCAAATACCAAATTTGTGACACAACGTGGTAAGAAATCTAATGCAAACTCTCAAACTGATAATCAGACTGAAACAGAAAAAGGAATAGAGACATCTATAACCCTAGTGGAGACTTCTCCTGTCATTCAAACACAGATGGAGGAAGATATTTTGCAATTCACTGCAGATGATGTGCAGGTGGAGGTAGAGTATTGGAATCAGGCTGTTGTGTGCTTTGTCTTAGGGGCTAATCCACCATGGGAGGTGTTAGAAGGTTATATTCATAGAATATAGAATAAATATGGCATTGACAAGATTTCATTCCTTCCTAATGGAATTTTTCTTGTCAGGTTTAAGACCTTGAATAGTAAGGAAGAAGTGCTTAAGGCTGGATATCACATGTTTGATAACAAACCCTTAGTGGTTAAACCTTGGCAAAGTGATGTGGACCTCCTTAAAGAGGAGGTAAAAGTAGTGCCAGCATGGATTAAACTGTATGGTTTACCTATAAAATTTGGGGTAAGTGTATGCCAAAGATAGCTGCTTTGGTGGGACCTTATGTTAGGTCTGATCCAGCTAAAGAGGCCAAAACCAGGTTGGGATATGCAAGGGTGATGGTTGAACTAAAATTTGGGCACAAGTTCCCTACTTGTGTTCAGTTTAAAGATGAGCATGGCAGTTTACTGAAGGTTAAGGTAGAATATGACTGGAAGCCTAGTATTTGTTTGAAATGTAAAGGCATGGGACATGAAACCAATGAGTGTAGGAAGTCTCAGCAAAAGAAAAAAGCTCTCCATGTAGTCAGGAAAGAATGGAGACCTGTGCCTCAGGTAAAATCAAATTTATCTATGACTGAGTACCATGTACTGTCCAGTCCAACTACTCCTGCTCCTAAACAGCAACAACTTGAGGACAAGGAGGAGAGTGACACTGAGGACATCATAGATCTGGATGAAATTGAGAGACAACAGGAAAGTGCAAGAAAAAATGGTGACCCTCCTAACCCAACTGTTTCTCATGAATAACATAGGGTTTTGGAATGTGCGGGGTCTTAATAGTGTAAATAAACAAAAAGTAGTTAAAAATTTTATGAATAATCATAGGCTTGGCCTATTTGGTTTGCTTGAGACTAAAATAAGTGGTGGAAATGTGGCAAATGTAACCCTTAATATGTTTGATGGATGGTGTATGACCACCAATAGTCATACTCATAAGGGTGGAAGGGTTTGGATGTTATGGAAGCCTCAACTTTTTGATGTTCATGTTTTGGCTTATAATCCCCAGTTTATTCATGCAAAGATTACTGTTAGAGTCACAGGGAAGAGTTTCTTTTTAACCTTGATTTATGCCTTCAATGATGGCAAAGATAGACTTGAGCTGTGGAGAAGTCTGAAGTATTTTGCTCATTCCTGCTCTGACCCTTGGGCTATTGCTGGAGATTTCAATACAGTTTTGAATCCTGATGAGAGATTAGGTGGGCAGACTAAAGATGATGATATGGAAGCCTTTGTAGACTGTGTGACTGCTTGTGGGATGGTTGATATCCAGACTACTGGTGCTTTCTTTACCTGGACAAATAAACAAGATGCTGAGCATAGAAAGTACAGTAGACTAGATAGATTTTTGGTTAATAATGAATGGTTAACTGATTTTCCTGATATGATTGGACACTTTCACCCTGAAGGATTGTTTGATCATAATCCCTGTGTTATATCAAACACACACCATGTTGTCACAAAGAATAAAAGTTTTAAGTACTTCAATATATGGGGTGGTGCAGCTGTTTTTCTTCCTAGGGTTAAGACTGTTTGGGATGAACACATTCAAGGCACTAGGATATTCTGTATTGTTAAGAAATTGAAACAGTTAAAACCTGTCCTAAAGGAGATTAACAAAGAATGCTATGTAGATATAGAACTCAAAACTGGTGAAGCAGAGCAGGTTTTGACAGCTATTCAAAATCAAATTATTGATGATCCTAGGAATCATTTGCTTATCACTCATGAAAGGGAAGCTCTGGAAAATCTCAGAAGCTTAACTAAGGCCCGAGACAGTTTTCTTAGTCAAAAGGCTAAATCTGTTGGAATATGTGTCCTCCGACAATAATGCGATCACGACTGTTGATCATGATGATCACATGTTTAAGTCTCATTAAAATGAATACAATTGGGAAGTAATATTGTTACTGTCAACTGGTCAACATATATCGGTAATGATTGGCTGACTAGAGTTTGACATTACTGTCGTGTGACGGTGGTGATCAGTTGACCCCCTAGGTCATACCTAAAGGGCAATACTCTTAATTGATTATTTAATTAATCGTATAATGTTACGAGTTAATTAAATTACTTGAAAATTGACGGACGATTTTGGAAGTAAAATTTACGTATCATATTGAAATGTGATTAAATAAGATACGGTCTGAGTAATTAAATTGTATAATTACTCGGATGAAATAAATTGTTTAATGTAACAATTAAATTGAATGAATTGATATAAATACAATATGTTGTGATTTATAAATTGGTAAAATTTTTGGCACAAGTAATTATGAAATTACTAAGTCAATTTTTGTATGTGACGTATTTTTATTAATACGTTGATTTTTAATATGATAAAAATACATAAACAAATATATGTGACATGTGACATGTAACATATAGACAATTGACAAAAATAATATGGACATCATATTATGCAAAGGGCCGAAAATTAGAAGGTGTTTTAGCTAATTATAAGTTGTGTGTAATTAGTGGAAAACACAATGATTATAAAGCCACCTAGCCATGCAAGCCTATTGTTCCTTGTGAAGAACAATTTCTCCATGCATTGGCTCACCCTAAAGCCCCTCTTACACGGTTTTTGGGAAGGGAAAATGATCATTGTTTTCTCTAATAATTTTACCTAATAATACTCTAAAATGTTTTAGATTATTCATTCATTCAACTCATCCAAAAATATAAGTTCTAGAGAAATAAAAATCCTCTCTTTATCTCTCATCAAAACCGAAAATACTTAAGTGTTTATAAATATTTTTGGTTCAATTTTCTACTATAATTAATATTATACTAGTTTTGTAATATTAATTAAATTAAGAGGAGCCTTGGGTATAATACATAGGGAGAGATCTTGCTCTTAGATCTTTGTTCTTCCATTGGAATAGCTCAAGAACAAGAAGAGATAGGTGATCTCTCTTGTGCCCTAATAACCGAAATCCATTTTGTAAGGACATGATTTCTCCTCTATTTATTTTAATGTTTGCATGCATAAGATCCGTAATTAATTTTATGACAACTTATCTAGACATATAAGAGTATGTTATAATGTATATGAATCTACATTTCTTTCAATCGGTATCAAGAGCCACGGTTGTTTGCATGCAAATTGGTTAAAAGTTTTTCCGAGTTATATGAATAACAAAATAAAACTTGTAAAATTTGTGTTATTATGATATATCACGAAATAATTACATGCATGTTAATATTTCTGGTCCTAAAGTGTTTTAGGATATTTTGGTTAATTTTTCGGATTTTTATTGTTCATATTTAATAATAATGACATTTAAATGTGATTTTATGAGTAAAAATGTCATTTTTGGTCGAAAATTAGCTATACTTCGAATTTTCACTTGGTTTTTGGATATGTTGTTACATATATTATTTTGAGATAACCTGTAAATTTTCATAATTTTTGCACTTGTTATGCTCAAAAAATGAATTTTTCATTATTAAATTCGGATTTAAGAGAAAAATAGGTTAATATGAGTTAAATTTCGAATCTGGTCATAGAAAATTTATATGTTGTCACATGCAATTTTACAAGATGTGTGTAAAATAATTGGCTATAAAGAAGTCTTTTAGCATGATTTATGAATTTTTGAAGAAAAATGACATAAATAGTGACATTATTAGTGAAAAATTAATAAAACATAATCTATGACTTAGGAAAAACGTCTAATGTTGCATTTTATTATATTTTTCAGATCTAAATTGAAAAGTTAATGAAAATAATTTTTCCATGTTTTTATGATTATTTTATTAAATATCGATAAACCGCAACATTGTTTTTCCTAAAATTTTCAAATTTTTAACCTAAGATTTTGAACATTATGAGTGTCATGGAATTTTTCCAGAATGTTCATGAATTTAAATTTCAAATTTTGAATTTATTTGAAATTTTTGGATTTATTTGAAGTTAAATAGCTTATTTTTGTAATTTTTGGCCCTTTTATGAACAATTTAAGTAAATAAAAGTTAATTATGGTCAAATTATTAGTGAAGACTATATTTTGAGTCCTAAGAGGTTAGGGTAATTAACTTATGCATAAATATGAGTTTATGCATTTTTTGTGATTATAAAATGTTGAAATCACGCGAATCCGTAAAAACCGAGTAATATACGATATTGGCTAATTAAAAGGCGATTTAGCATAAAAATTGAGCATGTTCATACATAATATAATGCTGCATTTTCTTTATGATTGTCATAATTTTAATTTATGTAATTTTGAATTATGTAATTTTACTTAGTATGGCCTTAGATTTTAATTGGTATTTCCCGAAATGTATGGGAATATCGATTCGGTTGTAATTTTTATTGTGATCTCGTATCACCGTTTTGTAATTTAATAGATTTATTTTATTTTAGTTACAAATGTATAATAGGAAATTATGTAATTTATTATGTAATTTTATTCATTCCGGAGTTCCTAAAGACGGATTTCTTCAAGAATGGTGATACATAAAGACGGTGTTACATCGAGATGCGTGCCACAACCGAAGTTCAAGGGACCAATGGAGTTGGTTTCCGAATTTGTAATAGATTAATAGTTTTTCTATTTTAGGAAAGGCCATACTAGGATTTATTTATCTTTATGCTTGCATTTTATTTTATGTCACATGCATCGCTAAATCGCCATAACTAAACATGCATTGTCTTATTTTATCGAGTTTATCGACCGTGTCAATTCGAATTATCGTAGTTCACCGCTTTAGTTCACTTAAAACGTGATAGATAATAAATTGACATGTCCTCTCGCTAAAACAAACAATTGAGACATAGCCTTACCAAATAGTAGAAACCATGAAAACCTATTTCGCGAGGGAGTGCACTCGGCCCTACCGGGGTACAAACCTTGTTACGTAGGGGAAGTGGGTGATGAGTGTTAATCCACCGAGTTCATGTTAATGAGGGTTTCATCGGCCATACCGTGCCCAAGTTGATGTGGATTTGGATAATGGACACATTTATTCGAAATTTGGATTGAGCTCAACGGAAGTATTCGCGACCGTAGTTGCATGTGTTCCGGGCTATAGATAATTATTAGAGTAATTTTATCGACCAAGAGTTCTAAAAGTAGAATCGATTAAAATGTTAATCCACCGAGTTATATTGATAAAGGTTTCATCGGCCATACCGTGCCTAAGTCGATATGAATTTGGGTCTTGGAATCATTTATCTAGTTGGGTAGAGGTCACTAGAAAAATGCATAAAACTTGTTTAAATCATACATTTTTACGAGTATAATTATAACGACAATTGTTTTACTCCTTATATTTTGTTTTGTAGACCACTTCTTATTCATAACAAATGGCAACACCAACTCCTAATGCTACACCACTCGCTACTTCATCTTGGCTCCGATCCTTTATGGATCGATGTAAACTTGAAAAGAATGGGTCAAATTTCTCCGAGTGGGATGCCCAACTCAAATTAGCCGCCGAAGGTGACGACAAGCTTCGTTACCTTACCGAAGCCTCTCCACCCGAACCCTCCACTAGGTCCACCGCGGCCACTAGGGAAGCCTATGAGGTTTACCAAAAGGAGTCCGCCGCAATGAAAAATGTCTTAATATTTGCGATGGAGGCGGAACTCCAAAGGAGAGCCTTCAAAATGGGCAATGCTAATGAGATTTACTCCAAACTTGTGACCATGTTTTCACAAACTCCGCGGATCGTCCAATATGAGGCGGCCGCGGCATTCTTTGATCTCGACTTCAAAGAGGGCCAAAAGGTTAGCCCTCATGTGCTCAAACTCATGGAGCTTGTCGAGACCTTGAAGATTCAAAAGGTTGAAATCCCCAAAGAACTCATTGTAGATAGGATTCTACACTCCTTGTCTAAGGTTAAGGCGTATGTGCAATTCCGGGTGAATTTCAACATGCAAGACAAGGATGTGTCTCTTGAGGAGTTGCACAAGTTACTTGTGCAAGCCGAGAGGGACATGGGGTTAAATGTGAACCCTCCCAAGGATGTGCTTAACATAAGCACAAAGAGTAAGGGGAAGTTCAAGAAGAATGGGAGAAAGGGTAAAAAGCAAGCTCCCACATTCACCAAAGCTAAGTCTTGTGAAGCTAGCACCTCCAAAGTCAAGAAGGGTCCTCTTGACAAATGCCATTATTGTAATGGCATGGGACATTGGAAGAGGAATTGTTCCAAATACCTTGGTGATATCAAAACTGGAAAGATCACTCCAGTAGGTAAATGACTAACCTTCTTTTATGTTTCTAAATTCAACTATGGTATTATGATGCAAAGTTGTGATAATGTATCTCCCTTTTTAATTGTAAATAGGGCCTCCACCAAGCAAAGACAAGGGAAAAGAAAAACAAGCATGATAAACCATGGAGAAGCTAAGGATAGCTTTTATGGAGCCTTGTTTTTCATTGTCTTATTTTAAGTTATGTTTTGAATTTTAGAACTTTAAGTTTCCGTGTTCGACATGGAAAGGTATTTTGGATAATGGTTTGTATTTTGGATGATAGTGACTTGGTTTGCAACCCAAGTCACACGTTTTATCATTTATCCTTTATGTTCTAAAATTTCATCTTTAAATTGCTTGTGTTTTGAAACATAAGATTATTCACTTAAAGTGATCTAATAGACAAATATAATGACCGGTTTCATTATATGTCCACATGCTTAAGGCTTGTGTATGATCATTTATGAAGCAATTTTGAGTCTATGAACTCTCTTAAAGGAATGTCAATCACCAAGAACTCATATGAAATCAATAACAATTAGTCAACCTATGAAATAGTCCTCCTTATACTTCAACATCATTAATTTGTGTCTCATATGCTATCTTTGAATAATTAGTGTATTTATTCTAAAGATAGAGTGGGAGAAAAATAAGGAACACAACACACAAGACAAGATTAAGATTGTGTACTTGTGTATATGAAGATCTACACAAGAGAGAATGATTTGAATGAAGGTATACCTAATTACATAGTATACCAAATAGATGAGATCTATAGTCTCAAGTTAGTTCTAAATGACTTAAGAGACCAAGTGAAGTAATCATAAGAGTTTATTCTCAAGATAACTACACGAGGAGACCAAAAGAAGTTTTGGAAGAAAAAATGACTAATGTAAAGTCTTAACAAGCTTATTGACTTAGGTTATGAATCATTTGACCAATAGTTTCAATCATGAGTTTTACTTAAGAGCCTAAATGAATCATAGTAACATACTAGTTATGATCAAGTCGCAAAGATTGATATTCCGATATCTTCAATAGCCAACGTTTTAACCACGCAAATGTCATTGTTTAACCTCGCTATGAAATGGTTAAACCTCCTTCCGAAAGGGTATTCCGAAGGACCTATTCTAAATATTATTTGTATTTGAATAATGACATTGCTACACATCATTATGACATAAGTGTGTTAGAGATTTAAAATCTCTTTCCGTAAGGTTGAGATGAGACCACTTCAAAATAGGCATTTTGAAAGGATATGATGGGAACATATATGGTTTTATCCTAGTAACTTGGCAAAGCAATTTATATTTATATTCTTGACAAATTTCGATTGAGAAGTCAATTTCGAGATATGTAGAATTGAGTGGGAGTTAGGAAATTCTCATGTGATGACATGGAATTTAGTGGGAGTTATCATCTTTTGAATTTTTACGACTCATCACTCATTAAAGAATGACGAGCTAATACCTTCCTTCATAAAGGAAGATTTGAGTTTTCAATTCTGGATGAAAATGGACAATGATGAATCCAATTATATCATGGGATGTTGGATTAGTATTAAAGAGATACACATCGTATCAACATATACATAGGTTATTCATATGAATGAAAATGGGATTACCATTAGCAATCATGGTAGTTCATTGAACTCGAGAACCGTTGATCTCATGATTGTTAGTAACTAATGTTTCCGCCATTAGAATAATCATGTACATGTCCAATTATAAATCATATGCATAAGAGCATGATGATAGACTTGGTAAGCCAAAAAAGAAACGTCATGAATTCTCAAGTAGAATCCGATGAGCGATTTCAGTGTTTGACGGAATGTTCTATTGTGTGTCAAGAGGTTGCACATATTGTAGAAAATCCGAACACATGTGAGGATTTATGAGAATCCCAAATATTTCAAGCCTAGAAAGAGAAATGAGAAGTTTTGGAAAGATGGTTGGTTGAATAAGAAGTTATTCAAAGATAATCTTTCCTAGTTAAGCTAGGACTTATGAGAAGTACTAAGCTAATAATCTTGTCAATTGTTACAAGATTCTACAAAACATATACCTAGTGCATTGTGTATGGATGGAATACTTGATCGTACAAGTTGTATTGTTCATCGCAAATTCGTTCGTTATGAGATGAGCGATGAGAAAGTTCTTTCAAGTTAAAGAACCAAAACCAAGGTCGAGAACCTTGATGTGTACTTGGTAAAATTCATGGTATGAGAACATGAATGTGAAGGAAATTGCAAGTGTAAGAAGTTTGAACACATGGACACGTGAGATGTTAAACTTCTATTGCAATCAATAAGTGTTTACACTTATGATAAACATCACAAGGTTGTAATATGATATTGACTACCCGAGTGTGATGTCGACATTTGTCGTTTGAGTTATCATTAACTCACTTTGTACATTGTTATATCCAAACGGGTTGTAGAGACAATTGAACCCCGTTAAAGTGAACATGGATTAACATTGTTTTTGCCCATAGTTACTTATATGAGGTGACGTCTCGAAGTGACTAGAGTGTGATGCGATTGATGGCAAGTTCAAGTGCCATAGAGTCATGTGAGATGACTAGTCGATCACATAGGCAGACTATTAGGAACATTTTGTCGGGCCTAATGACCGCTTATAGAGTTCCGGCAAATTTATATAGCCTGGTCGTGGCGAGAGCTACTATAGTATTCAAAATGAGTCGATTCTTTTGACTAAAGACTATTCTTCTAAGATGGCACAGTTTGATTAACTTTGATTTGTGTTACTACGACCTTCGTAAATGGGGTCTAATGGGCATATTTTGGGTTATGATGGTCTGTGGGTCGGTCGAAGGAATGAGTGCAATAGGAATTGTCCACCCCTAGTCAGGGTTATAACAATATCTCAGGGCCACTCGAGGAGTAATGAACTGGAAATGCGTGGCCACGCTCGGAAGGTATCCAGAGTGGATAAATCCGGTCAATCAGTTATTCTCCAGATCGAGGAAACCACTCTCGATATGATCACTTGCAAGTACGACCTGAAAGACACCTTGCATTGAGTGGGAGATAGTAATAGGACAAGAGAATTGGTGACGCACACTTGTCGAGGACAAGTGGGAGATTGTTGGAATATGTGTCCTCCGACAATAATGCGATCACGACTGTTGATCATGATGATCACATGTTTAAGTCTCATTAAAATGAATACAATTGGGAAGTAATATTGTTACTGTCAACTGGTCAACATATATCGGTAATGATTGGCTGACTAGAGTTTGACATTACTGTCGTGTGACGGTGGTGATCAGTTGACCCCCTAGGTCATACCTAAAGGGCAATACTCTTAATTGATTATTTAATTAATCGTATAATGTTACGAGTTAATTAAATTACTTGAAAATTGACGGACGATTTTGGAAGTAAAATTTACGTATCATATTGAAATGTGATTAAATAAGATACGGTCCGAGTAATTAAATTGTATAATTACTCGGATGAAATAAATTGTTTAATGTAACAATTAAATTGAATGAATTGATATAAATACAATATGTTGTGATTTATAAATTGGTAAAATTTTTGGCACAAGTAATTATGAAATTACTAAGTCAATTTTTGTATGTGACGTATTTTTATTAATACGTTGATTTTTAATATGATAAAAATACATAAACAAATATATGTGACATGTGACATGTAACATATAGACAATTGACAAAAATAATATGGACATCATATTATGCAAAGGGCCGAAAATTAGAAGGTGTTTTAGCTAATTATAAGTTGTGTGTAATTAGTGGAAAACACAATGATTATAAAGCCACCTAGCCATGCAAGCCTATTGTTCCTTGTGAAGAACAATTTCTCCATGCATTGGCTCACCCTAAAGCCCCTCTTACACGGTTTTTGGGAAGGGAAAATGATCATTGTTTTCTCTAATAATTTTACCTAATAATACTCTAAAATGTTTTAGATTATTCATTCATTCAACTCATCCAAAAATATAAGTTCTAGAGAAATAAAAATCCTCTCTTTATCTCTCATCAAAACCGAAAATACTTAAGTGTTTATAAATATTTTTGGTTCAATTTTCTACTATAATTAATATTATACTAGTTTTGTAATATTAATTAAATTAAGAGGAGCCTTGGGTATAATACATAGGGAGAGATCTTGCTCTTAGATCTTTGTTCTTCCATTGGAATAGCTCAAGAACAAGAAGAGATAGGTGATCTCTCTTGTGCCCTAATAACCGAAATCCATTTTGTAAGGACATGATTTCTCCTCTATTTATTTTAATGTTTGCATGCATAAGATCCGTAATTAATTTTATGACAACTTATCTAGACATATAAGAGTATGTTATAATGTATATGAATCTACATTTCTTTCAAAATCTAAATGGCTTGAGGAGGGTGATGCTAACACTGCATATTTTCATGCTGCTATCAGGAAAAGATGCATAAGTAATACCATAATACAGATTGAGGATCAGCATGGGAGAGTTTGTTCTGAAATTCAAAGTATCCAGGATGCTTTTCTAGAGTATTATAACTAGTATTGGTGCCCGGCTTCGCCCGGGCTACCTCTACTTACCATTAAATTTTCTTTTCATTAAATAAAATTACTTAAAGTTGCATAACCCATAAATTTATCATTAATATATTTTTGTATGACATATCCTAAAATTACGATTAAATAAATTTTGAGACAAATTCAATACTCCCGCTATTAATATTTTTCTCTTATTAATGGAACAATAGTAATAACATTTCACTACTCTCCCGTAATCATTGTTACTTTCACTACTCCCGCCGTAATTATTGTTACTGTCACTACTGCCGCATTAATATTGATAATTTCACTACTCCTGACTTTCACTATTGCCGCATTAATATTGATTATTTCACAATTCCCGTTGTTGTTTCTACCACTTTCACTAGTCTCGCTGATAAAATTGTTAATTTTACTATTCAAATGAGTGATTACTATCATATAATTATGTCCAATGTTACTACAATTCTTTTCTTTACTGACGAAATTACTTTTAGTACTTAGGCATGCAATTTTAAGAGAATTATATATTTATATAAATATATTACATATATGCATTCAATCAAATCGAAAGAATTATGCAATAATATATTTTTGTATGTTAAATAATTAACATTTCTATACATATAATAAACTATAAAATTTAATAAAATTGCATAGATTTTAAATTTAATATATAATTTTATGATGATAATAATTAATACCATAAGTGTACATGCTTATACTAATTAATTATTTTATTTTAAGGAAATTTACCATCTTCTGATTTTTTATAAATATTTAGGAAAGTTACCAAGCATCTTTTTTTTTTCCTTGAAATTGACCATCTTAATTAATTATTTTATTTTAAGGAATATGACCATGATTTAGTCTATTACAAATGTTTAGGAAAATTACCAAGCTTCTATATAATTTAGTTTTAACCCAAACTATATAATATTTGCATTGAGATCCCTTAATCGGGTCCATCACACGGTGCTAGTGATTTAAAACTATATAGTATAATTAATTTGTATAACTTTCTTTAATTACATTGAAGTCCCTTGGTTTCTGGAATTAATATATAGTATTGATGGCTTACTGGGCAGTAGGAAGATCATTGATAATGTCAGGTCTGCTGTTTTGTATTTTGGAAAATGTTGCAATGAGGAACATATTTCTATTCTAAACAAGCCAGTGTTATATGAGGAGGTCAAACAGGTTGTTTTTTCCATTCCTATTGTTAAAGCCCCAGGTCCTGATGGCTACACAAGTGGGTTCTTTAGGGATTCATGGGAGTTGATTGGCAATGATGTTGTGAAGGCTGTGCAGGATTTTTTTCACACTGGTCAGTTGCTCACTCAACTGAATGCAACTAATATCAGTCTAATTCCAAAATGTGAGAGACCAAAATCAGTTAAGCAATTCAGACCTATTGCTTGTTGTAATGTTCTTTACAAGGTTATACCTAAACTCCTTTGCAAGAGATTAGCCCTGGTGCTTCCTGACATTATTCATGAAAGTCAAGGGGCCTTTGTGCAAGGAAGGTCCATCATTGAGAATATGTTGATTTGTCAGGATATTGTTCATCAGTACTCTAGAAAGAATGTCTCTCCCAGATGTTTGTTTAAAATTGATCTACAAAAGGCTTATGATACAGTTGAATGGGATTTTGTGAAGCAGCTACTTACAGGTCTGAACTTCCCTAGTAAGTTTGTTGACCTACTTATGGCATGCATAACTACCACTTCCTATACTTTGGTGCTTAATGGGAATAATTTTGGCTATTTTAAGGGTGAAAGGGGTCTCAGGCAGGGTGATCCAGTGTCTCCACTCATCTTTACTATCTGTATGGATTACTTGACTAGGCTAATTGCATTTGCTACTAGTAGGTGGCCTTTTCACTATCATCCTATGTGCAAAGCTATTAAACTCACTCACCTTATGTTTGCGGATGATTTGTTGATGTTCTGCAAAGGAGATGCTCCTTCCATCATCCTCCTTATGAAGGCCTTCATTTCATTTTCTAATGCTTCAGGACTGCAGATGAATAACACTAAATCAGAATTTTTTTTCAATGGAATGAAGGAAGAGCTGCAAAAAGATATTTTATCAGTCACAGGTTTTCAAGAAGGAGAAATGCCCTTTAGATACTTGAGAGTTCCTATTCAGCCTGGCAAAATCTCTAAAAAGGATTGTAGTAGTCTTGTGGAGAAAATGGTGACAAGAATCAGGAGCCTTGGAGCTAAAAAGCTCTCCTATGCAGGTAGGGTTGTCCTCATCAACTCTGTTCTTAATACTCTCTATAACTATTGGGCTGCTATGTTTGTTATCCCCAAAGCTGCCATTAAAAGAGTTGAGGCTATATGTAGAAACTACCTATGGGATAGCTCTACTGAATATCACAGAGTCCCATTGGTTGGTCAGGACAGAGTAACTATGCCTAAAGTCAGCAGGAGGATTAGGCATTAAGAAAGCCAGTGTCTGGAATATAGCTTCTATTGGTAAACTGGTTAACTGGATTTACACGAAGTCTGATAGATTATGGATCAAATGGGTTGACAGTGTCTACCTCAAAGGGTCTTCCTGGCATGACTATACCCCAGCAAATGATTCTACTTGGACTTGGAAGAGTATTTGTAAGGTGAAGGAGAAGATTAAAGATGGTTTCATTGCTAATGTTTGGGCTCCTCACCAGAAAGGCTACACGATTGGTAATGGATATGATTGGCTTATGGGAAATCATACGAAACAACAATGGTCTACAATTGTATGGAATAACTCGAATATTTCTAAAGCTTCGTTCATATCATGGCTCATTATGCAAGAAGGTATTAACATCAAGTTGAAACTCTATGCCTATGGTTTCTGTCAGGATGACAGGTGTATTTTGTGTGATACTCAGTCTGAAACAATTACTCACCTGTTCACTGAGTGTGAGTTTAGAAGTAAAGTTCAGAAGTGTGTTGAGGATTGGATTGGTCGACCAATGCCTACCATCAATGAACTACTGACTACAAATCGAAATAATTTGAAATGGAAAGCACTAGCTATGATTTTGACGACTTACAGATATCTAATCTGGGCTCAACGGAATCATGCGTGGATTGAGCTAAATGTGTTGAGACCTCCAGTGGTTGTAGAGCGGATGAAGAAGATGGTTTAGCTGCAACTCCAACGGAGGTGAATGGGTAAGGATGGAATGAGTGAAATGGAAATCCGGAATTGTCTGGGTTTCTATTGATAGTTAGATTTATCTGAGTTTGTTGTTATTGTAGAAGTAATATCCACAATTTTCTTTAGGGTAGTCTACAAAAATACATTTGTCAGAATGAGGTGCGATCTTATCGTCAGACTTGCTCTTGACATAAGCATCACAACCCCATACTTTCATGTATCGCGAATTCGGTACCTTCCCTTTCCATATATCATATGGAGTTTTGTCAATTGTTTTAGTGGGACTTTGATTAAGTGAGCATATAACAGATAAAATGGCAAATCCCCAAAATGACTTAGGTAACTCAGTTTGACTCATCATTGATCGGACCATATCTAATAAAGTTCGATTCCTCCTTTCAGCCACACCATTTAACTGTGGCGTGCCAGGAGGAGTTAACTGAGATACAATACCGCAGTCTTTAAAGTGATCTCTAAAGTCATTGCTTAAATATTCCCCACCACGATCTGATCGTAATGTTTTAATCTTCTTATTTAACTGGTTTTCTACTTGATTCTGAAACTCTTTGAACTTGTCAAAAGCTTCACTTTTATACCGCATTAAGTAGATATACCCATATCTACTCATGTCATCGGTAAAAGTAATGAAATAATCATAATTGCCTCTAGCAGTGACTGTCATTGGACCACACACATCGGTGTGTATTAAACCCAACAACTCACTAGCTCGAGATCCTTTTCTTAGAAAAGGTGCACAAGTCATCTTGCCAAGAAGACAAGATTCGCATATGCCAAATGATTCGAAATCAAAAGGTTTAATTATACCAGTCGACACTAGTCTTTTAATGTGTTTCTCGTTAATGTGTCCTTATCGACAATGCCATAAATAAGATTGATTGGGATCACCTGTTTTGAGTCTTTTATTATCCAAATGATAAACATCATTGCAAGTGTCTAGAATATAAATACCATTATTTTAAATATCTTGGCTATATACAATCCCATTAAGGGAAAAAGTACAACGCTTGTCTTTGATAACAAAACAAAAACCTTCTGTGTCTAACACAGATACTGATATTATATTCCTAGACAACGTCGGTACAAAATAACAATTATTAAGAAACAACTGCAACCCCGAAGCTAAATTAAGTACATAGGTTCCTACTAAGACGGCGGCTACTTTAGATCCGCTACCCATTCGGAGATCAACATCACCCTTGTTTAGCCTCCTTACGCTTTTTAGGCCCTGCAAGTGATTGCACAAGTGAGAACCACAACCATTATCTAATACCCAAGTTGTATTTGATGCGTAATTTATGTCTATCATAAAAGATTCGGTTGAGAAATTACAGGTTGGCTTCCCAATGCCAGCTTTGATGTCATCCAAGCATTTTTAGCAATTATGCTTCCAATGTCCCTTGTTATTACAATAATTACAAGTGTCTTTAAGAGGATTACCCTTCTTAGGTTTAGGCTTGGTAGAGGTACTCGCAATAGCCTTACCTTTGCCCTCCACTTGTAAGGGCTTCTTACCTGCGTTCCTTTTAAACTGCTTCTTCCCCTTCACATTGATCGCAAGTACATCCCTTCTCGTACTCCCACTCAATCCCATGTCCTTCTCTGCGTGCATTAGCACAGAATGGAGCTCATGTAAACTTTTCCTCATGTTTGTCATATTATAATTTACCCTAAATTGGGTAAATCCTTTGACATGTGAGAGAGAGTGGAGCACTCGGTCCACCACAAGCTCGTCGGGGATCTTACATCCCAATCCCTCTAAAGTTTTCACGTACTCAATCATTTTAAGTATGTGTGAACTCATAGGTTGTCCATCTTTGAGGTTAGCCTCAAAGAAACGAACTGCGGTGTCATATATAATTATCCCCGGGGCTTGTGAAAACATAGTAGAAACCCTCGAGAATACTTCATGAGCATTGCGGAACTTGACATATTGCCTTTGTAAGGCAGGACCCATTGAAAAAATCAAAACATTTTTTACTGCAGCAGATTCCTTTTGATAATCATTAAAATCCTCCCGTACATCGGCAGTGGCCCTAGAACTAGGTGAAGGGGGAGAGGGAGAGGGATCGACTAGATAGCATAATTTGCCTTCACATGCGGCAGCTAATCGAAGTTGTTCCTCCCAATCTTTAAAATTACTACCGTCGGCTTTTAGTACATATTTGTCCATAAAAGAACGAAGCAAGCCATGAATCTCTAGCTATAGTGACGATTTGACGAGTAGAAGTCATCGTGATTACTACAAAGGAAATAAGAGGAAAGATTAACATTTATCGTCTAAACATTTTAACTTGTGAAACTATTTTAACAAGTTCCCATTTATATAATGATCTTCCACCGAATTATATAAATGATTCCAAGATCCAATTTTTTATACAAACACGGGCACGGTGGACCTATTCAACCCATATGTATATAAATTTGGTGAGTCAACAACTTTGACTGGTTCTACTATTAGAACTCTTGGTCGACGGATTTTCTTAAAATCTATCTCTTAGCCCCAAAAATAAATATGGGCACGGTGGACAGATTCAGCCCATATTTACCCCTTGAGTCCAACCAATTGTCACGCGTAATAACTTTTATTACCCTACTTACCCAACGTAAAAAGAGTGTACCTCGGTGATCCGAACCTATCTCATAAATTCATAAAATCGTCTTATAACTACATGCATGCATGTAACAATGCTCTGATACCAGTTGTTAGTATTTTAGACCATGTAAAACTATCTTAGTGATAATAAAATTACTAGTTAATTTTATGTGACGGTCTAAAACTACATGGATGCAATCTATATGATAAGATAAGATGAAATATCCTTACATTGGTTATAAGCCAATGCACACCTTAAAATAACTTTGAGGTTCTCGAGCTAGATATCAAATGGATGATCCTCCTTCACCCAACCTTTTAAAGAGAAGGCCTCCTTTAAGTAGCACCCAAGATATCACCCAAATACTCTAATATTACTAACTAGATAATATTAGAATTTTAACTAGAATAATGTTTATAATATTACAACAATAATAATATTAGATGATTAATATTATATGTGAATTTTTTATGTATTTTTTTGATCAAGATGAGTATAGAAAATAGAATAATATTATTCTTTTGCTTTCCTCACTCTACACGGCAAGAGGAGTTTTGGTGGAGGAAAATTTGTTTTTTTTTTGTTTTTTTTTTTTTGTCAAATGCCCATCCATCCCATCTCCACCAAAATGATCATATATATATATATATATATATATATATATATATATATATATATATATATATATATATAGAGAGAGAGGTAGGATCCGGTGAGTCCACCTAAATATTTGAGTCCATGAGTCCATAAAACAATATCACGCACTATACAAAACAATATCACGAATTTTTTTTCGAAATTTTTTTTTTCAAAATTTTTTTTCGATTTTTTTTTTCGGAAATTTTTTTTTTCAAAAAAGTTTTTTTTTTTTTTTTTTTTTTTTTTTTTTTTTTTTTTTTTTTTTTTTTGACTGCGATATTGTTTAGTATAACGTGTGATATTGTATTACAAAACAATATCACGATTTTTTTTTCATTTTTTTTCCGAAAAAGTTTTTTTTTTTTTTTTTTTTTTTTTTTTTTTTTTTGTAAGACTTGATATTGTTTAGTATAACGTGTGATATTGTATTACAAAACAATATCACGATTTTTTGTTTCAAATTTTTTTTTTGAAAAAGTTTTTTTTTTATTATTTTTTTTAATAAGCTAGTTGTGATATTGTTTAGTGTAACGTGTGATATTGTATTACAAAACAATATCACGACTTTTTTTTGGAATTTTTTTTTCAAATTTTTTTTTTTTTTTTTTTTTTTTTTTTTTTTTTTTGAATATAAGTTGTGATATTGTTTAATATAAAGTGTGATATTGTATCATGGACTCACGGACTCAAAAAGATAGGGTGGACTCATGTGATCCTAATTCTATATATATATATATATATATATATATATATATATATATATATATATATATATATATATATATATATATATATATATATAGGCAAGATCCGGTGAGTCCACCTATATATTTGAATCCATGAGTCCATAAAACAATATCACGCACTATACAAAACAATATCACGAATTTTTTTTTTTCAAATTTTTTTTTTCAAATTTTTTTTTTCGATTTTTTTTTTTCGATTTTTTTTTTTCGAAAAAGTTTTTTTTTTTTTTTTTAAACTGTGATATTGTTTAGTATAACGTGTGATATTGTATTACAAAATAATATCACAATTTTTTTTTTTCGGAAAAAGTTTTTTTTTTTTTTCTCTTTTTACGCTGTGATATTGTTTAGTATAACGTGTGATATTGTATTACAAAATAACATTATGATTTTTTTCAAATTTTTTTTTTCGAAAAAGTTTTTTTTTTTTTTTTTTTTTTTTTTTTAATGTATGCTGTGATATTGTTTAGTATAACGTGTGATATTGTATTACAAAACAATATCACGATTTTTTTTTCGATTTTTTTTTTCAAAAACTTTTTTTTTTCAGTTGTGATATTGTTTAGTATAACGTGTGAAACTGTAAGCTGTGATATTGTGTAGTATAACGTGTGATATTGTATCATGGACTCACGGACTCAAAAATATAGGGTGGACTCATGTGATCCTAATTCTATATATATATATATATATATATATATATATATATATATATATATATATATATATATATATATATATATATATATAGAGTATGAAATGGTAACAAATGGGGAACATAATCATGTTGACATTGACCAAAAATCTTGCCAAAAATATGTCATCCAAATGACATTCGTACAAAACGGTCCACATGAATTACTTTGGGTCTGATTTGTTTTTTGAAATTTGTACCACAAATGCTTATAAGACTTATATTTAATTATACTATATAATTAAATATTAATTATTTAACACTTAAATAATATAAACTAGTAACTAATGTACATTTACCACTTAAGTAACATTTTACCATTTTATCAATATAAAATGTGTCTTATAAAACCCTCTTAGCTACTGTTACAACTTCTTGTAAACATTATTAGCTATTTACCTTCGCCTCACAATATATACACATACCTCAAATATTTAGTGAATTAACCTTTTAATTACTAACTCCCGTCTTATTTAATTATATTAAAACAAGACATAAAATTTATTAATCAATTATTGTATAATTGAATAATAAATTTACCTGGCCTGAGTTCTTAACTCGCCTCAAAACACAAATTCACCTGACCAACTATTTGTCCTATTATTCCAGTCGCTAATTAAATTGTATTTTATACAAATAATTAAGTTTTCCATTTGGGCTCCATCCTATAGGTGTGACGGAAAGGGATCAGTTGAACACCGCCGTCAAACGACAGTAACGTCAATCTCTAGTCAGCCGAGCGTTACCGATAAACGTTAATCAACTGACAAAAATATATATATAAAATAAATCCCTGATATTCCTTATACGAGATTTATTATGTAAACGCACTATTTTGGAGGACACTCACTCCAATAGAGATAAGCGTCTGTTTAGGCTCAAACTGAGCCATATTGTTTTGAATGGACCTTAACGGTAGTTTAGGTCGTCTTCAGGCGTGATCGAGTCACGTTGCATTGTTGTGGCCGTAATTTGAGTTTTTGACCTGTTTTGCGCTCAATTTGGCGTAAAATTGCCTTTTTTGAGCTGTGTAAAGTGCCCAGTTGTGTGAGGAATTTTTGTTTCTTATTTTTGCAGACCTATTGTGGCCTTGAGGGTGTTGGGTTCTTTTTGTAGATGTCGTTGAATTTGTTTTTTATTGTTGTATTTTTGACTCGTCTTTTGCTTGAAAAGAAGGGCGAGTCATTTTCTGTGAGTTTTTTTTGTGCTAGATGGGGTTTGGCGGGTTTGCCCTTGCTGTCGTTTGCATTTGCCAGTGATTTTTTTTTGGGATTTTGCCCATTTTGTGCTATCGTAATGTCGAAATTTCGGCTGACGCTGTTTTTTGTTTTGATTTCAGGTGGGTGTTCAGGGGCTGCTAGGCCCGCTGGCTCCAAGCTTGAGGCCATGGAGGAGGAGGAGGGTGGAGTTTGTGTCCTCAACAATAGTGCGATCACATTACTTAAACTCATGATAAGAATACGTATAGGGATGATTCATTTATATATGTCAACTGATCAACATTAATCGGTAATGATTGGCTGACTAGAGTTTGACATTACTGTCATTTGGAGGTGGTGATCAGTTGCTCCCTTAAGGTCACACCTAAAGGACGATTCCCTTAATAGATAATTTAATTAATTGTATATCGATACAGATTAATTAATTCCATATAATTGAACAATTTATATTTTGAGTGGGAGCTTCATATCCTATTGTAATATGATTAAATAAGATTCATTTTAGTAATTAAAATGTTATATTACTAAAATTTGTTTATGAAACAATTAAGAGAGAATGGTTAATCTTAATTACAAAGTGTTGTAAATTATATTAACATGATCCATTTTATAATATGTAATTGTGAATTACCTTTTAATTAGTTAAAATTTATTTCTTCATTTTGTAAATAACATTTAATTTGTTAAATGTAAATTAGTACGACTAGTAACATGTGAATTGTCACATATCACACAACATTACAAAATGACAATTGACAAAAATAAAATGAGGGTACACATTGTGATATGGATCGAAATTATGGGTGTTTTATGGTTATTGTAAAATGTTTTTAAATTGATTAAAAAACATAATCATAACCTAATCTTCTATAGCTTATACCCTACATATTTTGGTAAGAGATAAAGAAAAAAGTGAAGGTCATGCATTGGCCTTGTGTGGCACCCCATCCGGCCCTCTCCCTTTTAGAGGGACATTTGTTTTTGTTTTTCCTCACTCAACAACTCTCACAATTTACATTATTCTCTCACTTCTCTCTAAAAATAGTTTTAGATCTAAAATAAATTGTTCAAGAAAAATCTAATAAATCTTTCTACATTACTATAGTAGTAATATTGTTCTTATTAGATTTAATATAAGGATACTAATTATATTACCTAGTTAGTAATTTTAATTAATATTAAGGGATAGTCTTGGTGCAATCGAGAGGAGAATCTCTACTTTGAGATTTTGGAAGATCATCCATATACATTGTAGCTCAAGAACAAGTGGAGGAAGTTGTCCTCACTTGTGCCCTTTTCGTGCTATACCTACAATGCAAAGAACCTCATTCATCTTCTTTTTATTTCATGTTATGCATGCACTAGATCCTCATCTAAATCAATAAGTTATTTAGAACTATAGTTAAATGAGTTTAATTAGAGGGTTAAGAATCCTTTTAAGTGGTATCAGAGCATTAGGTTGTTACATGCATAATCGATTTATAGTTTTTTCGAGTTATAGTAACTTATATAAACTAAAAATTTGTGATTTATTAGATAATGTCACGAAATATTTTTGCATGTTATATATTCTGGTCCCAAAATGTATTTAGGTCATTTTGATGATTTATGGTATTTTATTGCTCATTTTAACGATTTTTAGTGATTTTATTACAATTTAATGGGTAAATTGGTATTTAAAATGCTAAAAATAGTTAGACTTAATTTCTGACCTTGAAATTTTTATATGACCTTACATGCATATTTTACTTATTTTAAGTAAAATTTCGTATAAATTTGATTTATTTTGCATGATTTATCATTTTTATGTGATAAAAATGGAATAAATGGAGGTAAGATGGTTAAAAATAGTTAAACTTTGAAACAGGCCATGAAATTTTAATATGTTGTCACATGCGCATTTTACTCACTGTGTGTAAAATTTGAGATGAACGTGAATCACTTTGCATAATTTAGGATTTTTTAGTGTAAAAATGACATAAATAGTGACTATTTTACCAAAAATAGCTAAAACAAATTACATGGCATGAGAAAACTATTTTAGGTTCCATTTTTATCCTACATATCAGATCTAAAGTTGGAACATTGATTAGATTAATTTTCGTATGCTTTAGATGTTTTATTTGATATAACCGATAAATCGCAACTATATTTTTTCTCGAAATAAATTCGAAAATTTTAACCGTGATTTTTGACATTATGAGTGTTATGGAAATATTCCAGAATATTCAAAAATTTAAAATTCAAATTTTGAAATTATTGTAATTTAATTTGGAATTATTTCATAAAAGTTATGATTTTAAGGTCAATTATGAGCATAAATGTTAAATCAAGTTGAATTATTGTCAAAAATTGAGTGATGACTGATTTTTTAGTCTTAAAAGGTTAGAGTAATTAACTTGGACTAAAATTTAATTTTAGTATTATTTTGCGATTCTAATAAGTTAAAGATCGCGAATATCCATAAAACCGGATTATATTTACGATATAATTTTAAATAGGCGATTTGGCACATAACTTGGCATGTTAGATACATATTATAATGCTGCATATTTCAATGATAAATGTCATATTTCTTTTATATAATTTTGAATTATGTAATTTTATCTTAGTATGGCCTTAGTTTTAATCGATATTACCCGTAATGTAAGGGAATATCGGTTTAGTTGTAATTAATTGTTATCTCGCATCACCGTTTTGTAATATAATAGATTTCGTTCTTTTTATTACATATGTATAATACGGTTTGCTATGTATTTTATTATTTAAATATTTGTAATTTCGGCGGTTCCAAAAGACGGTGCCATTCTGAAAGGAGTTCCAATCAAGACGGTGTTTATCCTTGGGAGGCGTGTCACATGAGGATTCAAGGAACCAAAGGAGTTGGTTTCCGAATTTGTAAAAGAATATAAGATTTTCTATTTTAGGAAAGGCCATACTAGAAAATTTGCTTTTCTTTATTTGCTTGCTTTATATGTTTGCATGCATTGCCAAATCGCCATAACTTCACATGCATATTTAATCGGCTTTTCGACTATTGTCAATTATAATTATCAAATATTCATCGACTTAGTTCACTTAAGGATGATAGATAATAAATCGACAAGACCTCTCACATATTTAAAATTGAGATTACCCTTACCAAATTGTAGGACTCACGAATCTCATTGACATTTGGGGTAGATTCGGTTTCCCGGGGTACTTTCATTTTTCATTGGGTAAGTGGGGTAATTAAACGTTATTACACGCGAAATTTGGTTGGACTCAACGGGATATAAAGACTAATCTTATGTTCTGAGGCTAGAGATGGAATTTATGAAATTCATCAACCGAGAGTTCTAAAGTAGAATCAATTAAAGAGTTAATTCACCAAATTTATGCAAGTATGGGAAACATCGGTTTCCCGTGCCCATGTTTGTGTGAAGATGGATCTTGGAATCATTATATAATTTAGGTGCGAGGTCATTATATAAATGCATATTTTTAAACCTTGTTAAACTGTTTGCAAGTTAAAAGATAAATGTTAATTATTTCCTTCATCTCCGTTTTGTAGTTATTTTGATACCACTATGGACACATCTAGTTCTTTAACACCGATCACGATTGAATCATGTCACAAATCGTTCGACGAAATATTTTCTCAATACAACCTTGGTACGACTAGAGAAATTCATTTTGGCATTGGTTCCGATGGAAGCCTTAACTTTATTACCACTTCCTCGCCTCCCATCAAACCTAGCAACTTAGTGGATAAGTCTTGTGAAGACAACCTCATTAATACCATGAAATCCTTGTCTTTGGAAGCAAGGAGAAATGATGAAGCTAGTGGGAGTTTTAGCAAAAGGCTTGCAATTAAGAAGAGAAAGTTCAAAAAGAGGAAGAAAAGTAAGAGGTCAAATTCGAACCATAGGGATATAATGGCTAGCGGGACTACCAATAATATATGTCTTTATTGCCATGGCATGGGCCATTGGCTGAGGAATTGCCCCATATTTTTGGGAGTTACCAATGGTAATATTTCTTCCGAAATCTTTGTTATCGATATAAATTTAACTTCCACCTCAACATGGGTATTGGATACCGGTTGTGGTTCTCACCTTTGTAATCATTTACAGTGGCTTAGAAACATGGAAAAGCTAAATAAGGGTGATGTAGATCTCCGACTAGGAAATGGAGTTAGGGTAGCCGCCACTTTAAGAGGGACTTATGTACTTGTTTTAGCTAATGGCTTTGAGTTGTACTTACATAATTTTTATTTTGTACCTTCATTATCTAAGAACATCATTTCCGTTGCCATGTTAAACATGGAAGGTCTTTCTTTTGCTATTAAGAGCAATTGTTGTATAATTTCTAGAAATGACTTGGCCATAAGCCAAGGCACTTCAATTAATGGCATTTATGTTATTGAAACTTCTAGCTCAAGCAAAGATATCTATAACATGCAATCAAAAAGACTCAAAACAAGTGACCCAAATGAATCATATATTTGGCATTGTCGATTAGGTCACATAAATGAAAAGCGCATTAAAAGACTAGTATCGACTGGTGTAATTAAATCATTTGATTTTCAATCATTTGGTATATGCGAATTGAATCATGTCTTCTATGGAAAATGACTCGTAATCCTTTTAGTGGTAAAGGCATACGAACAAGTGATTTTTTGGGTCTAACACATACCGATGTATGTGGACCGATGACTATCACCGCTAGAGGAAATTATGACTATTTTGTAACTTTTACCGATGACTTAAGTAGATATGGGTATGTCTACTTAATCAAGTATAAAAGTGAAGTTTTTGATAAATTCAAGGAATTTCAAAACGAAGTGGAGAACCAATTGAACAAGAAGATAAAAGCACTACGATCCGATCGTGGTGGTGAATATCTTAGTAATGAATTTGATTCACACTTAAAAGGATGCGACATTGTGTCACAACTCACTCCACTTGGTATTCCACAACTAAATGGTGTTTCCGAGAGGAGAAATCGAACCTTACTTGATATGGTTCGATCAATGATGAGTCAATCTAATTTACCAGACTCCTTTTGGAGATTTTCTCTTCAATCGGCCGTTCACTCACGCAATCGTAGCCTGACTAAAGCAACCGAGAAAACTCCATATGAGATGTGGAAAGAGAAGGTCCCTAATTTGTCTTACCTTAAGATTTGGGGTTGTGATGCTCATGTCAAGGTTAAGACCGCAAAGGTGTACATTTGTAGGTTATGCAAAGGAAACATATGACTTTTACTTCTACATCCGTCACGAGAACAAAGTGTTTGTGGCTCGTGAGGCTGTCTTCTTAGAAAATGAGTTTATTTCTAGAAGACAGAGTGGGAGAATGTTTGAACTTGATGAAGTTCAAGAGCCACAAACTGAAGAGAGGACGCAAGAAGATGTTCCTTCCTCGTCTAACACAGACGTTGTTCTTTCCGAACCTAGGAGGTCAGGTAGAGTCAGTCGCCAACCTGATAGATACATAGGTATTGTCGAGGGAGATGGCAACTTAGATGTGTCACTTTTATAAAGTGATGAACCTGCGACCTACAAAGCCGCAATCTCTAGTCCAAATTCAACTTTATGGCAAGAAGCCATGCAATCCGAAATAAATTCTATGCATGAAAATCAAGTTTGGGACTTAGTTGATTTGCCTGAAGATGTAAAACCTCTTCAATGCAAATGGTTCTTTAAGGTAAATAATGGCATCTAAGGGCATGATGATGTCTATAAAGCAAGGTTAGTGGCAAAAGGTTTCACCCAAATTCATGGTTTACACTATGATGAAACGTTTGCCCTCGTGGCCATGCTTAGATCTATTCGGATTATGTTAGCGATTGCCGCATTTCATGACTATGAAATATGGCAAATGAATGTCAAGACCGCCTTCCTAAATGGGTATTTAGAGGAGGAAGTGTACATGACACAACCAGAGGGTTTTGTAAATCCGAAAAATCCTAACAAGGTATGCAAGTTTAAGCGATCCATCTATGGTCTTAAGCAAGCATCAAGAAGTTGGAATCATCGTTTTAATCATGTTATAAAAAAGAATGGTTTCACTCGAAGTGTCGAGGAACCGTGTTTATACATAAAATTCAGTGGGAGCAATGTCGTCTTCCTTATCTTGTATGTAGATGACATACTACTCATTGGAAATGATGTGCCAATAATTACCTATGTCAAGGGATGGTTGGGAAATCATTTCCAGATGAAAGATTTAGGAGAAGCACAACACATATTAGGTATCCGAATATATAGAGATAGATCTAAAAGGATATTGGCATTAAGTCAAGAATCTTATGTTGATAATATTCTTCGACGTTTCAACATGGAAAAATCCAAAAGGGGTTTTATTCTAATGGGAAGTGGAATTACCTTGAGCAAGTCTCAGTCACCCACTGAACCTGAAGATGTTGAACGCATGAAATTGATCCCTTATGCTTCCGCTATTGGATCAATCATGTATGCCATGATGTGCACTCGTCTTGATGTTTCGTATGGTTTGAGCATGACAAGTAGATATCAAGCCAATCCAGGTGAAAGTCACTGGGTAGTCGTCAAAAATATCCTTAAGTACATGAGAAGGACTAAGGATTCATTCTTGGTGTTTGGAGGTGATACCGAGCTAAGTGTGAAGGGTTACACCGACTCAAGCTTTCAAACTGATAGAGATGACTTGAAGTCCCAGGCTGGCTTCATTTTCATAATCAATGGTGGTGCCGTTAGCTGGAGAAGTTTCAAAGAGCCAGTCGTTGCGGATTCTACAACGGAGGCTGAGTACATGGCAGCATCTGAAGCTGCCAAAGAAGCTGTATGGATAAGGGAATTCTTAGAAGGACCGTGGTTAATCCCTTCTGCCAAAGATCCTATCACACTTTATTGTGATAACAGAGCAGCCATATTTCAAGCTAAAGAACCCAAGTCTAGCAACAAGTCTAGACATGTACCCAGAAAATTTCATATGATTAGGGATTACATTGAAAGGAAGGAAATAACGATTTGTAAGGTTGGAAAAGATGATAATATTGCTGATCCTCTAACCAAGACTCTACCGCAGGCTGCGCATGACCAACATATAGTGTCCATGGGTCTTAAGCGCATGCCTAATTTGTATTAGATTATGAGATATGAAGTAATAATATTGTATTGATTGTTCATATTTGATAATCGCATTTATCGTTCGAGTTTTATTTTAAACTCTTTTATTTATTACTTTGTTTTATCTAAATAGGTTGTTGAGACAATATTGAACCCTATTAAAGTAAACTGGATTAACATAGTAATTGCCCCTAGTTACTTATATGAGGTGACATCTCTAAATGACTAGAGTGTGAGTCGATTGATGGCAAGTTCGAGTGCCATAGGGTCATCAGAGATGACTAGTCAATCACATAGGCAGACTGTAAGGGACACTCTTTCAGGTAGTGACCGCTTATAGAGTTCTGGTAATTTATATAGCCTGGTCGTGGCGAGAGCTACTATGGTATTCTCTTGAGTCAATTCTTTGATTAGAGACTGTTCGCCCCAGTTGGCACAGTTTCTTAGTGACTTTAAGTTATGCTCTACGACTTTCATAAATGAGGTCAAATGGGCATCTTTTGGGTCATGATGAGCTGTGGTTATACAAAGGGAACAGTGCGATAGGAATTGTCCACCCCCTTGTCAGGGTTATTTAAAAATCTCCGGGCCACTCGAGGAGCAGTTAACTGAAAAATGCGTGGCAACGCTTTAAAGGTATCTACGGTAGATAATTCCGGTCAGACAGTTACTCTCTATATCGAGGAAACCACTCTTGATGTCATCACAAGCAAGTACGACCTGTAAGACACCGTGCATTGAGTGGGAGATTGTAATAGGACAAGATAATTGGTGACACACACTTGTCTCGGACAAGTGGGAGATTGTTGAAGTATGTGTCCTCAACAATAGTGCGATCAAATTATTGAAACTCATGATAAGAATACGCATAGGGATGATTCATTTATATATGTCAACTGATCAACATTAATCGGTAGTGATTGGCTGACTAGAGTTTGATATTAATGTCGTTTGACGGTGGTGATAAGTTGATCCCTTAAGGTCACACCTAAAGGACGATTGTTTTTCTTTTTTCCTCACTCAACAACTATCACAATTTACATTATTCTCTCACTTCTCTCTAAAAATAGTTTTAGATCTAAAAGAAATTGTTCAAGAAAAATCTAATAAATCTTTCTACATTACTATAGTAGTAATATTTTTGTTATTAGATTTAATATAAGGATACTAATTATATTACCTAGTTAGTAATTTTAATTAGTATTAAGGGATAGTTTTGGCGCAATCGAGTGGAGAATCTCTACTTTGGGATTTTGGAAGATCATCCATATACATTGTAGCTCAAGAACAAGTGGAGGAAGGAGTCCTAACTCGTGCCCTTTTTGTGCCATACGTACAATGTAAAGAACCTCATTCATCTTATTTTTATTTCATGTTATACATGCACTAGATCGTCATCTAAATCAATAAGTTATTTAGAACTATAATTAAATGAGTTTAATTAGAGGGTTAAGAATCCTTTCAGAGGGATGGCTATCGTCCTTTGTTCATCTAGTTATATTTCTTCCTGGTGGCCTTTGATCACGTGCTGATCATCGGCCGGTGTCTGCAAAGATTTAGACGTCTGATGATTGGGGTTTAACACCAGGACGTCGTCTTATGTTGCAGTTTTCAATCATCGTTTAATTATGATGATTGGGGGTCAACATCGGGGTGGCACCCTATGTTCTGGCTCTCACTCATCACTGAATTCTGATGATTGGGGGTTAACATCTGATGCATTGTGTCACAATTCCTGATTGTCATGTCGTCTGAAGTCTGCCAGACACTTTTTCCTTTTTTGTTACGGAGTAGGAAAGAGGGGTTATCGTCATGGTAACCACCTCTGCTTCTGCTATTACTCCTTTTCATTTTATGATGTTCCCTTTATTTTCTGGTTAGAAGGATAGGAAGTGCTTAGTTCGGTAGGTGGCGGATAGCCCCCAGTTCATTGTTTTAGGCCAGTGTCTGTATGATAAATACTTGTACCAGATCCTGTTTGTATGGTCAGTCGTTTGTATCGAATATGTGTTGTTGTATTTTGCGTGAGGCAGTTTGTATATATGTGTTTTTGGTTTGTAGTTTGTTTGTGTTTGCTTTTTTTTATGTTGTGTTTCGGAGAAGCATAGTCAACGACTGATTCCCCGTTTGCTTCGACATTTGTTCCTACATCGTTAGTGTAGAAAACAGGCAACAGGTAGCACATACGCGTACACGTAAACAAGCAAAGTATTTGTTTAAAACAAAAAATAACCACGGTGACTCGAAGTTAAAATTGAAATAATTTTGAAAATTCTGCGACAAGACGTCACGTTTGGATTTTTCAAATGGAATTGTTTTGAAATTTTGAGAAGAACAAATACATGTTTGAATTAAAGCACATCAAATTTTACCAAAATTGATTTGCAAATCAAAAATTAAAACTCAAACCGCCATGGATAAATTTCAAAAGAGATTTTGAGTGTGTTAATTTTGATTTTTGCGAGATCAAGACTCGAATTTACACAAGCGTGTTTGCGAAAAATTGATGCCATGTTATCAATTTTTACGGAAATGCGAAAAATTTTCAAAATTTTCAACTGGCGTGGAAACGATCCGTCGCGGATTAGGGCGAGTAGCCCTTCCCCCCTAAAATAAAGAAGAGAAAACCCATATGTTTAAAGTTGCGTTTATGAAAATCGTGTCGATTTCGTAAAACGTAAATACAAGGAAATGTGAGTGTGAGGAAACACAACAGTTTCCAGGTAAGCCTAAAGAGGCGCGAGCCTTCAGGCGAGAAAAGCGAGGTGTCAGAAAGAAGCACCACTTGACAAGGACAAATGAAGGTGCAGATTTTTAGAAGCAAGCCAAAGAGGCGCGAGCCCTTGGGCGATGCAAGGGAGCTCCCCCTTTTTCCGGAAAAAAGATGATGATTGTTTTGTATAAATAGGGAGTGTTATGCTTCATTGTTTCATCATCCGAAACACAAAACATCTCCACGAAAACTTTCTCTTCTTCTTCCACAAAAATAATTATGGATAGTTTTGAAAATAGGTTGCGACATTGGTGTCAGGATTTATCGCCTCCCGAGAAGTATCAACTTATTGTAATGGGAATTGGTCAATTTGATGTGACTCGTATTTACACACATTTAGTGCCCTAACTAGCCTCGTTCCTATACTTTCTTGCATGCATTAGGGTCTTTTCTTTTCTTTGGCTTCCTACTTTGCATATTCTATGAGGTTTTGTGTCCTTGGTAGGAGAGGAATGCTTACCTTTCTTATATGGAGCAAAACGGAGCTAAATGGATCGCATCTAACGACCAAGCAACAAAGAGGAGACCAATATTAAAGGCCTAAGTCAATAAAAACAAGTATTTGGGCAATGATGAAGGACCCCCATGGCTCCTCAATGATCCCCACGGATCATGAGGCAGCCAAATGAAGAAGAAGCGAAGATGACCTTAGGGACGGGCAACCCAAGCACGACTCGTGCGTCCCAAAGCAGAGGACGGGCGTCCCAAGACTCAGCTCGAGCGTCCCGTGAGAAGGACGGGCGTTCTTCCTTACAGCCTGAGCGTCCTAAAGGGGCAGGTCGGGCGTCTTCATGGAGGACTTGCAAGGCATTAATCTTTATTTTAGGGACTTAATCGTCATTTAAGCCCTTAGTTATCCTAATACTTGTACTTAATATAAATACTATATTGTATTAGGAGATTATTACCATGTTTTATTAACAAGCTTTAATCAAGTTTTATTAGGAGGTTATCTTAGATTAATCCAAGTTATTAATACAATCCAATTACACAATCCAATCTTTATCTTATCTTAATCTTTCCTTAATTATTCCAGTGTTCTTAGATTTATTTGGGTAATTTGAAGATTATTTGGGGTTTATTGGAGAATTGACAACTCTTCATCATTCATCAAGTTTTCTTCTATTATTCTTTGCTTTATATTTGATCATCCTAAGTTGGTACAATTTCTCTACTCTTTACTTAATCCTTATTTATTGTTTCACTCTTTCATCATGTTTAGACTTGTTAATATGATTGACACCATTGTTAGCATATTTCCATGATCATGAGTGAGTAGACTCCTAACTAGGGTTAATGGGGGATTAGGGGAATTAATTATGGGGTAGATCTTTACTTAATAAGTTCATATGAATGCTTGTTTGTTGTAGTTTCAACTTATGCACATGTTACACTTGATGAAATGCTTGATTGATAACCTATCATGAATCTCCTATCCCTTCAACAAGACTTGTAAGACATAAACTAACCCAAGGCTTGTTACACCATGCGTATAGTTGAATAGGAAGAATTAAGTCGACTTGGAGGCGTTGTAATGTCTTGACCGACTCGGCTCCAAGACCCAAAATTTCCTAGGAATTGTAAGATATAAACTAACTCGATTCCACTACAACACTAAATTGCTTGCATCTTTAAAACTTGTTTATGTGATCTTACCATGATTCCCTTATGAACCCATGATACCCTAGTGCTTTTATCAATTGTTTACAAACCCATTTGCTTACTTTTCTTTAATTTCATTTGTTTACATTTTCTTTGTTAAGTAGTTTAGATTGCAAACCTCAAACTCAACCCAAATTGTGACACCAAAGACATAGCTTTCTACAACCGATAAATTAATACAATACCCGTCCCTTAGGATCTGACCTTTACTTAACACTCTACTAAGAGTAGTTTGTTGAGATTATAAATCGAATTTTATAGGAAGAATAGACGACGTTTTGACCCTTCATCAAAATGGTGTTCAATTGAATTGTTATCATTTGTAGTTTTTAGTTGTGACTTTCTTAACCTTGGGGAAGTCAAAATCCTCAAGGTAGTTTTAATTGTTTTCTAGATGTTTTATTTTTGTATATCTAGGAGATCACAAGGCGAACCTTTACCTATTGATCCCGAGATTGAAAGAACTTTGACAAATATTAGAAGAATTGTTAGAGGAACTTCGACAATTGTGGGTATTGGAGAACTTGTGAACATTGGTATCATCCAATCGGATAGTGTTGAGTTTACCAACCCTTTTGCAACACAAGGGGAGGAAAACCCAATTCCAAACCAACCACAAAAACAACCTACCAAATGGTACTCCAACACCACACCACTTGACCGGTAATTTCATTGGCAAATCCACATTCATACAATTAGTTGAGAGAAGTCAATTTGGAGGGATGCCTAGTAAGGATCCTCATCTACACATGGAGACTTTTTGTGACTATTGTGATGCCATTTCCCTAACGGGGGTAACTGAAGACCAAATTTGATGGGTATTGTTTCCTTTTTCCTTGATCGAAACCGCAAAACAATAGTTGAAGAGCCTAGACAAGGCCACTCTTGGAATTGATCCATGGAAGAAGTTAGCACTTGCCTTTTACAAGAAGGTCTACCCTTTGAAGAAGACCAACATGTTAAGAGCCCAAATCACCGGGTTCAAGCAAAGAGATGAAGAGTCTCTATATAAGGCATGGGAAAGATGCAAAGATACATGTCGCTTTTGTCCTCATCATGGACTAAGCAAATGGTTTCTAGTCCAACAATTTTGGAATGGATTGTATGAAGATGCAAGGAATTTGCTCAACATGGGCTCTAATGGAAGATTCACCGAGGTAGATGACAACCAAACTTGGGCAAAGATAGAGGAGATGGAGGTTCATAACTCTCAATATAGTAGGCCAAGAAAAGCTACTAGGGGAGGGAGACATGAAGTTGACTCCGTCACACAATTGAGTGCCGATTTGGGTGCCGAACTATGCTCCCATATCGACACAATGAACTTGAAATTTGATAAGGCCATTGCCAAGATAAATGAAGCTTCTCAATCACCCAAGCAACAAGTCAATGCCATGGTAGCAAGATCTTCTATTCCAAATGAAGTGTGTGAGAATTGTGGAACTTTGGGACATGATCAACAAGAGTGTAGGGCCATAAGTGAGCAAGTGAATTCTTTCCAAGCATACAAGAATGGCACCCCTTAATCCAACTATTACAATGAAAACACCAAATTTCATCCAAACTTCTCATACAAAGGCCAAAATGTTAAAACTCCTCAACCAACATACACCCCACCTCCAATGGGAAATCCTACTCAAATACCTTATTTTAACCAAAACCAAGGATTTCAAAACCAACCTTTTTACAATCAATCCAATAACCAAGCTTTTGATGTTCAAAAAGTGGTCCTTCAAATGCAAAAGAGCCAACAAGAATTTTTCAGTTAAATGCAAAGAGATAGCCAAGCCAAAGACACTACCATCAACAATATCCTTTGTAACACCCCGTATTTTATAATAATATTTTATTATAAAAGTATTTTATTAAATTAATTATTTCGAAGTGTATGGATGTATTTTGGAAATATTTATATTTATCGTCTTCGTTATCTATTTTATTACTTCTAATTTTAATCTACTTTTAGAAGGGTTGAAAGGTCCGGGCACAATTTGGTTATTTTAATTTAATAATTACTTATGTATTATAAGTTCATCTTGCGTTTTAATATGGTCCAATCCGATTTATAATCAGATAATCCATTATTTGAGCTAATGGACCCAAAGCCCACTTGTTAACCCTCTCTTATAAATATAAAACCCTAAAGCAAGCAAGCAAGTTGCTCACTTATTTTCACGTAACCATGCCGCACGCCTCTTCCTCTATTTCTCTCTTTTGTTCTCTTTTCTCCCTTTGACTCCATTGTTTTACATCTTTTCTTCTTCCAAACTCATACACAAATTATATTTTCATAATCCTTGCTCTTATCTTTATAACATATTTATCTCCTAATATTTTTATGAGAAGTATTTGTATGGACCTTTAGACATACGTTTTGGGTCTCTTATTTTGTGAGTGAAGAAGAAGATAATGTTCTTTTGGCGTTTTTGAAAGAGGATTTGCGTACCACAATTTCTAACACATGGGTTTGGTCTTTCTTTAATGTCGATTTTGGGGATGTTGACACGTGTTGGAGACAAGTTTTGATGATCGTGTCATTCATGGAGGTATTCTTTATTTGCTAAAAAGGTAACAAGGTGTTTTCCTTTAATTATGTTTATGCCAATTGATGTAATTTACATGATTAAATGATTGACTTATGTAATTAGAACGTGTTTGATTGTTTATTATCATGTTTAATTGTATTTGTGTGTTTACGTATGCGCTTTATTGTTTAATTTGCATAACGTATCTTGCCTATGCTCCGTGTTGGGTGTTTGGGCGTGCGGCTAGGGTTCCCAATGGAAACCCTGGTGGCGGCTTGGTGGTGGTATATGAGAAGACCTGGAGTTATGGCTGAACTGGTATAACCTTGAGATTATGGCTCAATGTTATAGCTGAATTGGTACAACTCTGAAGTCGTGATAAAGTTATAGATGAAGCTGTATAACTTTGAGGTTATGGCTCAATGTTATCGCTGAACTACTATAACTTAAGTCACATGTCGATGTTATAGCTAATTCTAATGTAACATTGGACTAATGAAGTCAATGTTATAGCTGAGCTAATATAACTTTGAGTTACGAGGTAAGGTTATTGTTAAAGTTATAGCTGGAGTACTATAACATTGAATGGTTGATACTTGTTTCACATATTATGTGGTGTTCAGTTATACTGTATGACAATATGTGTACCTATGTTGTGGTTTACCCTTGCTCATATGATAAGTAGGATAGTCAGTTATACTATCCTATGAGTCGAGTCGTGATGTTGTTCATGCGTGTTGGTACAGTCGGTTATAATCTGCATTTGTTTGTTGGCTGGTTTGAATAGATGATGGTAGTATCAGTTATATACTATCGGAATGAACTAACGCCACCCGTAGATGCGGGTTTTATTTTGGTCTGTGTTCGGAATAAGCCAGAGGCAGTGGTTATACGCTCTGGTTCCTGAGTGTCGTTCGGTTTGCACCGAGAGTCTGGCCAGGTCTTAGACATATAGGCAGTGGTTATACGATATACATAGTACCTTGGAGGCAGTGCGTTATACGCTCCACACCGATGGAGGCAGTGGTTATACGCTCCGTCAGCTAGAGGCAGTGGTTATACGCTCTGGTAAGTTAGAGGAAGTGGTTATACGCTTTAATGGGTGTTGGCTCTATTCGCTATACTTTGATGATAGCTTTGTACCTTCTACTGCTGTGGATTGTGTGTCACCATGTTTGTTATGCTTTAATGCTAGCTTAGTGCCTTCTGTGTTGTGAATCGTTTGTCACTGCAGGTCTTGTAATTGTTCATGGTCTAGTGTTTGCATATGGTCTAGGTTTGCATGATTGCATCCGTCTAAGGTTGACGAAGTCTTGGTAATTTTGTGTTGGGTTTCATGAGTGAAGATGATCTCACATGTTTACTGTTTATGCCTTTCAATTGTTATTGATTGTTGATTATATTCAATTGTTGTAAACATGACTGGGAGAGCATCTACTTACTCCTGACTGAATTGTCGACCCCCTTCTCAGGTTGATCAGATGTTGCATCTTGATGATGATCGTTAGGATGCATCGAGAGGCGAGATTAATAATGAAGTAGGATTTTGTTTTCAGTTCAGCTTGAGAACCCTTTGAATAATGCATTAGTTTAGTTTTCGGTTTTAGTAACGGTCCGGATTTTGTCAGGTGTTTTCGCCACCTAGACCCATTTGTTATCACATACTCTGATAAAATCTTTATATCATATTGATGTGACTCATAATAGCGCACATTTAGTCCCCTAATTGAACCTATTTTGCATACTAATATAGCATTTCATGTCCATTTTATCCGTCAAATCCTTCCTATTTGGTTTTCCTATTACATTGTATATGTTTTGTAGGAAAGAAGATAATGAGGCGGAATTCCCCCTCTCCTGTGCATATTTGGAAGCTTTTTGATGATTTTGGATGGACTAGTATGAAGAGGAGGCAAGAATGATGACCAATGATGTAGGAATAAAAAGTATATAGAAGGGTCATAGGCTTAAAAGTAAGGATGACGAGAAGGAAGACATTGCAAGAATAAATTGCTCAAAACCCAAACCAAGAGTTGCTCCTTTGTCTCTGAAAGTATGCTAGATGAAACGGAGTCAAAATATCAAGTGGTCTAGGCTTTTGAATCACTCCAATAGGACTCCGGATGAGGAAATGACGTCCGTTTTACAATTCTAGCTCAAATAGACAAGCTGTCCGCAAAGACGCTAGTCCCGAGACCAATCCGCTCGTCCCAAGCTGCAATGCCATTTTCAGAATAGTCTGCTCATGGATATGCGCATCCCGAGCTCAGGATGAGCATCCCAGTCCTAGGATATGCGCATCTCCTTGGAGAGGAGCATTTCCCTACTCAACACTTAGCAATGTTATTTACTAATCTACCCTTGCTTAACCTAATGATGTACCACTATATATACTCCATTTGTAATAATCAAACCATCAAGCTTTCTTAGATTAAATCAATTTTCCTTAGATTAGATTAGAATTGATTATCCTTTAATCTTTCCACAAAATTACACATTAATCTTTCCTTAATTATTGTTCAAGTTTATTATTGAGTAATTCAAGTTTATTATTGGGTAATTAGAAGATCATTTGGGTTTATTGTGAGATTGACAACCTTCCATCAATCATCAAGTACTTCTATTATTCTTTGCATTATTATTTTGGAATCTCCATAGGTATAATTCTCTTAATCCTTGTTTTAATTATTGTTAATCTTTCTTACTTGTTCATCATGTTTTGCCTTGTTAATATGATTGACAACCTTGTTAGCATGTTAAACTTGATAATGAGTGAGTAGTCTCTTAGCTAGGATTAATGGGTAATTAGGGGAAACCAACATGGGGATTGATTCATGCTTAATCTAATATGTTCACATAATTAATTTGCTTGCTTATTGTGATTTCAACTTATACACATGTTATGTTTGATGAAATGCGAGCCTATGAATTCTTGCATTTTTTACCCATCACTTACCTTTGCAATGAGACTTGTAAGACATAAACCAACTCGAGTCTCATTAGACCATGCATATAGTTGAATAGGAAGGACTAAGTCGACTTGTACGTGTTGTACAATCTAAGCGATTCGGCTCCTGGACCCAAACCTTCTTAGGGATTGTAAGATATACACTAACTCGATCCCATCACAACAATAATTGCTTGCTTATAATTGAGAACATGTTTGTATGATCAACTCCCATGATTTCCTTATGAACCCATGATATCCTAGAATTTTTAGTCATTTGTTTACATCCTTCCTTTAATTTCTTGTTTTACTCCATTGCTTTCATTAGACTAGAATCTTCAATCCATTACAATTGTGACAACCCCTAGCACAACCATAATTAGATTGAATAATTTGTGTACCCACCGTCCCATGGATCGACCTCGACTTAACCACTAACTAGTTGTTTTTTTGAGAATATAAGTGTTTGATTGAGAGCCCCAACGACACTCTCATCACATATGTTTTTCCTTTGTTTTATAACCGGGGTTGTTACATCCTTGCTCATACCAAGATGTTGGAATCACAAATGTCCCAATTGGCCTCTTCAAGTTCCCAAAGGCAAAAAGGACAACTACCCCCTCAACGTAATCCTCCTACAATACATGAAACTATCAATGCCATCCACTTGAGGAGTGGTACATGATATGAGGGATCGAAGGAGCCAATTGAAGAGAAGGTCGTTGAGGAAAATGTCAAGACAAGAGATGTGATGGAATCATTGAGGAGAAATACTAGGGTAGTGGAACCAACTACCAATGAATCATCAAAGAAGAGAAATGAAGAGAAGGCCAGAGGTTGATAAAGAACCTATTGTGTAATACCACGGTTTTCCTAGGTTGGTACTCGGCCGAGTATGGCCTACTCGGTCGAGTAAAGTGTGTCGTGTATCCTGTTTGGCTACTGCCCAAGAACACTCGATCGAGTATGTGGAATACTCGACCGAGTAGAGAGTACTCGGCCGAGTATACTCTATACTCGACCAAGTATCCGGTCCATCGAGTGTTATTTCCGCGGTTTGATTTGGAAATGATTTGAGTTATATATAAACGTAAATCAGTTTCTAATTACACTTTTACAAAACCTAATCACTCAACGACGCTCTAATCCTCTCCAAATCTCACCCTAGTGTGTGTGTGATAGTTAGCAAGTGCATTCAACCTTTGTTTCATCGTCGGTAAGTCCTCGTTCCTATAATTCGTTGTTTAATCTTTTAGGGTTTGGCTTTAATTATGGTTTGGGGAAAATGGGGTTTTGCATATAGTGATTGTTGTTATGTGATTTTTGTTAGGCGAAGATTTCGTAGAGGAGCCGTTCTAGATCGTTTGCTTGTGTTTCTTGCAGTTGTGCTAAGGTGGGGTTTCCCTACTCAGTTCCTGTTTAATTGATTTAAGTTTGTGTTGCGATTGTGGTAATTGTTGTTGTGATTATCTGTTGATCTCGGAGTTGGATTTGTGATGTGACTCTTAATTGCGCACATTTAGTCCCTTAATTGAGCCTATTTTGCATACTATTATAACATTTCATAGCCATTATATCCGTCAAATCCTTTCTACTTTGCTTTCCTAGTGCATTTTGTATGACTTGTAGGAAAGAGGACAATGAGGCGGAATTCCCGTCTCCCGTGCACATTTGGAAGATTGATATTGACCATAGATGGACTAGTACAAAGAGGAGGAAAGAACGACGACCGACAAAGCAAGAATAAGGAGTAAGCAAAGATTAAAAAGGAAGTGAAGAAAAATGATCACACTGTGCAACAATCCGAGCATCTTGCACACAAGACGAGCGGACTAGCATAGCATGATCCGAGCGTCCCGTGCAAGAGGCGAGCGGATTCTCCGCTCATGATCCGAGCATCTCCATCCCTATTCCGAGCGGATCGTGGTAGCACTAGGATATGCTCATCTCCCCGCAAGACTTGCATTTCCCCACTTTAAAACTTAGCATTGTTATTTACTAATCTATCTTTACTTAACCTAATAATGTAGTACTATATATACTCCATTTCTAATATTCAAGAGAACACCAAGAAGTTCCCTTAGAATAAATCAAGTTCTCTTAGATTAGATTAGGTGTAGATTAAAATAGATTAATCTCAATCATTCCACATTAATCTTTCCTCAATCATTGTTCAAGTTTATTATTATTGGGTAATTGAAGACTATTGGGTTATTATTGGAGAATTGACAACTCTTCATCAATCAATCAAGTTTTCTTCTATTATTATTTGCTTTATTATTTGGATCATCTTAAGTTTGGTATAATCTCTTTACTCTTTATTGTTTATTTCCTCATTCCCTTATCATGTTTATACTTGTTGTGATGATTGACACCATTCATGACATGTTTCCCATGATAATGAGTGAGTAGTCTTTTAGCTAGGATGAATGGGGAATTAGGGGAAACAAACATGGGGAATGATTCATGCTTAAACTAATATGTTTTCATAATTAAATTGTTTGCTTGTTGTGATTTCAACTTATGCACATGTTATGTTTGATGAAATGCGAGCCTCTGAATCCTTGCATTTTTTACCCATCACCTATCTTTTCAATGAGGCTTATAAGCTTATACACCAACTCGAGCCTCATTAGACCATGCATATAGTTAAATAGGAAGGATTAAGTCGACTTGTAGGTGTTGTACAATCTAATCGATTCGGCTCCGGGACCCAAACCTTCTTAGGGATTGTAAGCTTATACACCAACTCGATCCCATCACAACAATAAGTGCTTGCTATATAATTGAGAACATGTTTGTATGATCAACTCCCATGAATCCCCTATGAACCCATGATATCCTAGCACTTTTAATAATTTGTTTGCATCCTTTCTTTTATTGCTTGTTTTACTTCATTGCTTGCATTAGTCTAGAACACAACTACAAACCCAAACCAATTGTGACTCTAGCATAAATTAAGATAGATAGACTTAGAACCCAAATTAAAGCACACCGTCCCATGGACCGACCTCGACTTAACCACTAACTATTTGTTTGTTGAGAATAAATGTGTTTGATTGAGAGCCCTAATGACACTCTCATCAAGTTGGGTGTTGGAGTTGTGATGGTTGTTGATGATAACGGTTCACGAGGTGCGTCCTCGGCTGAGTGGGGTCCTTGCTGGAGTGGCTTCACGCCCTAGTTTTGCCCTCTGTGGAACCCGCCACAGGAGAGGATGTGCACATTAATGAACAGGGTTAGCGCTCGTTGATGAGCGGGGTTTAGGTGGGGATTGGCTGCGGCCCCCACTTACGGCGAGGATTACTTGTTGCGATGGATAATCTAGCATGGCTACACACCTCGGTGTGTAGTCAGTGATTGTGTGTGATTGAGAGACGGAGGTGGATGGTGATCAGTTGATTACCTTAATGTACTTGTCTTACTTTAATTATTCAGTAACTGACCTCGTTGTTGTTTTGTAAAATCTATGGTGATCCATTCGAGGATGGTGAGCAGATTGTGACAGGTGATGCAATTGTTTAGCTTTGGGGCAGTCTTGGGGAGTCATCACACAAGCGTAGCTTCCGCTGTCAAGAGTGTTAGTTGTCTATTTTAGTTGATGGATTTATGATAGTACTTTGGTGTCGGATTTTGAGATTATGAAACATTAATCTTTCGTACTTTAATAAATGTGCTTTGGATTGTTCTCTGTGTTATTCCAGCCTCGGACAACTGAGATGGTAACAGCCCTTCATGCTAGGGTAGACCTTGGTAAGGTACCTTGGTATGAGGGGGTGTTACAAAGTGGTATCAGAGCGATGATTTTGGCACCTAAAACTAATGAACCCAATGAACTTTGGGAGTCTAAATAAAATGAACCCGGGGAGAGTTGTTTGGAGCTACCGCAAAGACTTGGGAGACATCCCGAAGTCGCACAAAGGCCCTTACGATCTCAAACCGGTCACCAGGGGGGAATTGTTGTATATTAAGTCAATGTATGTGTGTCATGCTTGAAACTTGAATGGTTGGATAATGCGGTAGAAGAAGTGGTATGTGGTAGTATGTGAAAAACGTGGCGAGATTTGCTTGATTTGGATTTTAGTGTGAATGTGGGGGCATGTTACATGTTTTTTTTTTTTTTGTGACGAGGGGTTGAATCCCCCCGGGCACATGCAATACCCCGCAAATCACGTGTGCCATGTAAGACATCCATTAGGATGATAGGTAACCGCAGCACTCCCGTGTAGGGAGTCGAACCTGGGATCTCTCAATTCGTTGCCATTGCAACGCTTTGAGGCATGTTACATGTTTATTACGTGGCTTTTAAATATTAATAATGTATTGTATGTATCTTTGGGTAGAAAAGCATGTATAGAATATGTTTACGGATAGCATAGCTCGTTTTTGGCCTACCTCGGCCGAGCAGGGCAGGCACTCGACCGAGTAGGGAGTAGTCGGCCGAGTAACCAAGCACTCGACCGAGTGTTGTTTGGCCGTGCGTAGCAGTAGCTACTGGTTGTGTTTACTCGACCGAGTATTATAGCATACTCGACCGAGTAGAGCATACTCGACCGAGTACTGTCTATACTCGACCGAGTATGACTTCTGTGTTTTGACGTTGGCTATTGGAGTGGATTACTCGACCGAGTATCAGTGATACTCGACCGAGTAGTCCACATTCGACCGAGTATCTAACCCTACTCGGCCGGGTGCTTCTTTGGCGGAGGGTCGTTTATATTTTGAGCTGTAGGCTTTTGTGCTTACGTTTCCTTGCTTCTTATCAGCTCAAAATGCCGCCAAAGAGGTCACCCGCGTATATCCAAGCATCTGAGATGTCCACAGATGAGGTAGCCTATATGATCGAGCAATAGAAGACACTCCTTGAGGCCCTTAAGAATGTGGGTAAAGGGGCGGAGAAACCGATGGATGCAACCCACCTGAGCACTATCATCGCTCGCTTCAACCCACCTACTTATAAGGGCGTCGGGGAACCAAAGTTGCTCTAAAACTGGCACCGTGAGATGGAGAGTCTCCTTAAGGTGGTGAAGTGTCCGCCAGAGTTAGCTGTTGAGCAGGTAGTGTATTACCTGAGGGGTGAGGCCGCTGTATGGTGGCAGAACGTCAAAGGAGACGCCAGAGCTTTCTACCAGGGTGAGGGTCTAGGTGCTATACCATGGTCGGGCTTGAAGAGCGCTATGAGGGAACAATTTGTGCCGGAGCATATCTGTCACAAGATGAGATCTGAGTTCGATTCCTTTACCATGACTGAGGACATGACAGTCACCGAGTATTACCACCGGTTCTTTGAGTTATCTCGCTATGCGGAAGACATACAGTTAGGGCAAAGGGGTTTGGCTCTTCGTTTTTAGAGGGGGTTGGCACCCAAGATCATGAACCGGTTACCAGCTGAGGTTATAACCGATCTGAAAGATGTGTACCCGAGGGCTGGACAAGCTGAGAGGTTGGTAGATCTCTCCAAGGAAGCTACTGAGAGAACCGCTGCTGAGGATAGGAAAGCAGAGAGTGGGAATAACAACCAGTCGGGTACCAAGAAGGGCAAATTTGGTCAGACAAGGGCTTTTTCAGGTGGAGCTGGGTTTTCTGGAGGATCACGAGCTTGGGGTAGGGGTGGTGGACGGAGTGTGAGTGACAACTCCAACCTTTCTTGCTTCAACTGTGGTGGCATAGGCCACAAGAGACGTGACTATACGAGTGCTCGTATTGGGGGAGCCTCAGGAGCTTTTCAAGGGAATTTCTCACAGGGTCTGAGTCAGAGTTTTGCTAGCAACAGGCCATCTGGGTCATGGGGTAACCCTGAAGAGCAGAGCAACAATGGCGGTTTTAACCGCAACAGTTGTGGATCTTATCAGCGCCCGAACAATAGTGTAACCCAGAATTTGGCAGGTAAGCCGAGTACTTCTAACACCCCGGTCCAGGGCGGAGGTCAGAAAAGCGGCGGAAAGCTCTTCATGATGGACACGCAGGAAGCTGAGAACGATGCTCATGTAGTTACCGGTACCTTTCTTGTTCATAATACACCGTCTTTTGTTTTGTTTGACTCTGGGGCAACACACTCTTTTGTGTCTAGAGGCCATGCTTAGTCTATGGGTTTGGGGGAGTTTGAACTTGTAAAAGATAATGTGTTTATATCTTCGGGGGAGTCGGTGTCATGTGTTAAGTTGTATAGGAGCGTGTCCATGTTGGTTGAAGGGGTAGACTTGTTGGAGCTTGTGTCCTCCACAAATTAGTGTGATAACATTTGTAAATCTCTTACAGGTTCACAAGGGTATACTTTGTATATTTAATCAGTTGATTAACGTTTACCTAATAACGGTTGGCTTGCTAGAAAGTTTGACGTTATTATCATACAGATGGCGGTGATCAACTGGTCCCTAAAGGTCACACCTATAGGATGTGTTTGAGAGATGTGGTTATAGAAATATAATCACATTGACGCCTAATATGACTAAACAGTTAGTCAATGTGTTGATGAGACAATTATTTAATGAAGATTAAATAATATTAGTTGAGACAAATTAACGTACAATTCGTTAATTGAATATAATAAGTTATATTTAATTAAATGTATGTAATGTTAGCTTGGACGAATTAATCTGTTAATTCGTAATTAAATGTAATCGGTTATATTTAATATCAACAAGATGAATGTGTCATAGTGGTAATAGTGAGGGTACACAAACCAAGAGGTCACGGGTTCAATCCTCACTAGATGACAATTTAACACATTTTATAAATTTTTGGAATAACCGAAAATAAGGAGATTATACTCCTTATTTCGGTTACATGGGCCGAATTAGGGTAGAGAATATCTCCCTTATTCAACTCCCATTTTCGGTTTCCATAAGAGGAGAAAGGGAGATCATTTTCTAACCCTAATTCTCTTTTAACCTAATCTCTCCCTCTCATCAGAAAAAACACAAAAACCTAAATTTTTACAGAAAATTTTGGATCGATTCTAGCATAATCAAAAGGGCATATCTCATATCGTCTTGGGTGCAACTGATAGGCGAATATCTACTTTGATATTGTTCTTAGGCCGTATTTGATAGGACCGAAGGTTATTTCTGAATCTTTTACTTTCGTTTATGTATTTATTTATGACTAGTGATCGTCTTCATTAAATTCGTTATAATCCTTTAATAATAAGGGAAGTATACAGATTATTTCCCACAACTGGTATCAGAGCAAAGGCCACGAATTTTAATTTTGATGATTTTCATAAAATTGTATGTAAACAATATGAGGAATTTCGAAAAAAAAAATTAGGGTTTTCGGCTGAAAATTTTTTTTTGCCGAGAGGGATATTTTTTTCGGCCTGTTTTTTTTCCGTTTTTTTCTTCTTTTGCTTGATGATTTATTTCCAATTTCATTTTTCATATCAGTGTTTTAATCAGTTAAAATTATCATATGAAGAATTGGTAGATTTTGATTTAATGAAGATTAAGTTAAAATACAAATAGAATCGTCATGTCGATGATACAAGAACTTGTTTTTGCTATATAGTTTTAGCATATAAGATTAATCATGTTCATTAATTCATTTTCTAAATCATGTTCTAATAGCAACTGTAAACATTTTCTTCATCGATTTTTGTTTAAGGGCTTTTTGCCGCAAAAGAAAAAAAAAATGACGGCTTATTTTTTTAGGGTTTGCCGTGAAAAAAAAAAATTCTGTTTTTTGTTTTTTTTCTTGTTATGCCGAAAAAGAAAAAAAAAGATAAAAAAGAAAAGGTTTTTCTTGTTTTTGCCTTATTGCCGATTTAAAAAAAAAAAAAAATTTTTTTTTTTGGTTTTATTCCAGCCGTGAGATGGGATTAATTTTTTTTTTTATCTTTTTGCCGAGACCCAAAAAGAAAAAAACAAAAAGGTTTTTAATTTTGTTTTGATATTGGCCAATTAGTTATTGTGAAACGGTTCACAATTAAAAGATACCGAATTATTTTAAAGCAGTTTAAAATTTTGACGGATTGAATTCATATTACAAGTTTAATATGGATTAAGAATGAAATTAATGTGATTAATTGAGGAATTGTCACTTAATTTGATTTAAATCAGTGGTTTGGATAAATTAATCAACATAATTAAGGAATTGTGTCATGTATGTTTAATTTATTTTAGTTGATGCATTTTTTTTTTTAATTTTGTTGAATGAATCGATTGAATGAATTTAATTTACGTATTTTTGCCATCAGTTGTAATTTGTAATACTTAGTGTGGCTTTAGTCAAATTATGTTTTCGTAATGAAGGAAACATGATTTTTTATGTAATTATGAGATCTCGAATCTCCTTTATTTTTCTTTAGTTTTTGGTTTTTGAAATTAGAATGTAATAAATAGGTTTATCATGTAAATTTTATTTATTGTAATTTTTCGAAGAAGACTAAAGATGGAGATTGGAGCTCACTCCCGCTACATGGATCAAGATGGAACATCAAGACAAGCTTCTCGGGTCCAAGGATGGATTCCAAACTTGTATTTATTGTTCATTTTGATAGGATAGGCCACACTAGGACTTTTATTGTTTTTACGTTTTCATTTTTATTGCTCTTCATTCACATGATAGTTAATGCATCATATTCCGCCTAAAACCAAACCACCTACTACTAAAATGCATGAAAATTGACTCATATAGGTTGTATGTTAGTTTTCATGGACATGCAGATGTCACAGTCTTTAAGCCATCACCTTAGTTTATTCATTCTCGCATGCTAGATATTAGTTCACTTAAAATGAATTAAAATAAAGTTGATGGGATCTTCCTCTAAAACGGAAATTGAGATTAGTCTTTATAAGGGCAAACAACTATGAATCCCTTCTTCGTCGGTAGGCATAATATGACCCCTTCTACGTTGGGTAAGTAGTTGTGTTGACTTAGTTTACCTCAACATCATAGTCCGAAGAGTTTCTCGTGATTATGATGGACTAAAGATAGAATTTACAGAAATTTATCGACCAAGAATTCTAACGGTAGAATTAGCTAAAAGGTTAGCTTATCAATTTACAGAGAATTGATTCTTGGGATCATTTATATAATTCTTGAGGGAGGTCAATTGTATAAATGTTTTGAGTCTTCGCGTTATGACTACAGTTCATTAGACTTAAATATATAAACAATGCACATGCTTATTATTTTTATTCTTCTTCTCGCAGTGTAGAACACGTTTATTTTCATAATACTGTTACAACGAAATGGCTGGAAATAACGAAATCCCAATGCCTAGTGCCACACTTGGACGCGAGTCCTGGCTGAAAGCTTTCATGGACCACATGAATCAGTCCACGGGACTGAAGAATGATGGGTCCAACTTTGCGGACTGGGAGGCGGCACTACGGAATACTGCCATTGCTGACGGTAAGCTCAAGTACATAACTAAGCCAATACCGGTCAACCCAGGCCCCAATGCAGGAGTGGACGAATCACTCGCTTATAGTGACTTCGTTATGGAAGCGGGTGCGATAAAGAACGTACTCATCTTTGCAATGGAAACCAATTTGCAGAGACGCTTCATTGCTCAGGGTGCAAACAAGATTTTCACCACGATCACTAACGAGTTCTCAAAGGCACCGAGAATCGCTACATATGAGCATACCTGTCGCTTCTTTGATGCGAAACTCCAGAAGGGCCAACCGGTTAGCCCACACATTCGTCACATGATTGAGAATGTCGAGAAGCTGGAGGCTCTTGATTGCAAAATCAGTGAGAGCATTGTCATTGACCGAATGCTTCATTCTCTTCATGCTGGTTTTGCCCTTTTCAGGGCGAACTACTACATGAATGACTTGAAAAAGAGTCCTCATGAGCTACACTCCCTTCTCGTACAGACCGAGAAGGATATGAAATTGAGTGGGAGCATGAAGCAGGATATTCTCATGATTTCAAACAAGGGTAAAGGTAAGGGCAAGGCTCATGGCGACCTAGCTGTAGGTAAGCCAAAGTTTAAGAAGCCAGGAAACTGTAAGAGTGCGCCTGGTGAGACTAGTGGCTCACAGGGAAAGGCAAAGAGCAAGGGCAGTGACATAGAGTGCCACCATTGTCACAAGACTGGACATTGGAGGAGAAACTGTCCCGTCTACCGTGAGGACATCAAAGCTGGCCGCGTCGTTCATGTTGGTATGTCATCTTATATTCATATGATTGAGATTAACCATGCAAGTTTCAGAACTTGGGTACTAGATACTGGTTGTGGTTCTCATCTGTGTAATCATTTGCAGGGCCTAAAGAACATCATACCTCTCGAAAAAGGTGATGTGGACCTGCGAGTCGGGAATGGAGCACGAGTTGCTGCTGTTTCAAAGGGAATATATGTAATCCAACTCCCTAGTGGTTTTGAGTTATTTTTATATAACTGTTACTATGTACCCAGTTTGTCTAAGAACATTATTTCTGTTTCCGTACTTGCTAAAGACGGTTTTGCATTTTCAATAAAGGATAATAGCTGTATTTTCTCTTTCAATGAAATGATTTATGGCAAAGCAGTTTCCATGAATGGAATTTACATCTTAGACCAAACCACGGAAGTATTACACATGAATAATAAGAAATTAAAGGTTGGTGACAAAGATCAAACCTATCTATGGCATTGTCGAATGGGACACATAAATGAGAAACGCGTGAAGAAACTCGTCGATAATGGGACTATTCCCGCATTCGATTTTTCTACATATGACACGTGTGAATCATGTCTCATTGGCAAGATGACTCGAATTTCCTTCAAAGGTGTTGGAATGCGTGCTAGTGACCTATTAGGACTCATACATACGGATGTATGTGGACCTATGTCAATTACCGCTAGAGATGGCTATAGATATTTCATCACTTTCACGGACGATTTAAGTAGATACGGATATGTCTACTTAATGAAGCATAAAAGTGAGTCCTTTGAGAAATTCAAGGAATACCAGAACAGGGTACATAACCAACTGGGTAGAAAGGTTAAAGCACTCCGTTCAGATCGGGGTGGCGAATATCTTTCAAATGAGTTTGATCAACACCTGAAAGACCGTGGAATCGTTTTTGCAGTTAACTCCACCTGGAACACCTCAATTGAATGGTGTGTCCGAACGGAGAAATCGAATCTTACTTGATATGGTTCGATCCATGATGAGTCACACAGTAGTGCCTGATTCATTATGGGATTTTACTCTTTTGTCAGCTGCTCTTATACTTAACCGAAGTCTGTCTAAAGCTGTCGACAAGACTCCATATGAAATGTGGAAGGGAACGGTCCCTAACTTGTCCTTTATTCGGGTCTGGGGCTGCGAGGCTTATGTCAAGTGTAGACACGAGGATAAGCTCGGCCTGCGATCGGTCAAGACATACTTTATAGGTTATCCAAAAGGAACATTTGGTCATTACTTCTATTCGCCTACCGAACATCGAGTTTTTGTTGCGGCTAGTGCAACGTTCTTAGAGAAAGAATTTCTCGAGAACAAGACGAGTAATAGACCCTCGAGCTGTCGGAGATTCCAGAACCAACGGCCGAGGAACGGATGGAGGAAGTTGTTCCTCCAACTGATGATACGGTTAATATTCCTGAGGAACCTAGGAGGTCGGGTAGAGTCTCTCATCCTCCGGACAGATACATTGGTATGGTCGAGGAGAATGACGTTTTACTCCTAGAGAGTAATGAACCCGTTACCTATAAAGGTGCTATGACATGTTCCGACTCAAAGCTTTGGCTCGAAGCCATGCAATCCGAGATGGACTCCATGTATGAGAATGACGTGTGGGATCTAGTTGATTTACCTAATAAGGTAAAACCTCTACAGTGCAAATCGCTTTACAAAATAAAGCGTTCTGTAGACGCGCAACCAGATACCTATAAGGCACGACTTGTGGCAAAAGGTTTCACTCAAGTGCACGGATTGCATTATGATGAGATTTTTGCACCTGTAGTCATGCTACGTTCCATTCGGATAATCTTAGTGATTGCCGCATTTCATGATTATGAAATTTGGCAAATGGATGTGAAAACCGCCTTCTTAAACGGTTATTTGGAGGAAGAGTTGTACATGGTCAAACCCGAAGGTTTCATAGATCCTGAACATCCTAAGAAAGTATGCAAGCTTAAGCGTTGCATTTACGGACCTAAGCAAGCTTCTCGGAGTTAGAATCATCGTTTCGACCAAGTGATAAAAGAGTATGGTTTCACTCGATCGGTCGAAGAACCATGCTTATATATCAAGTCGAGTGGGAGCAAGATTGTATTCTTAATATTGTATGTCGATGACATACTCTTGATTGGGAATGACATTCCTCTCCTATCTTCGGTTAAAGAATGGTTGAAGAACCATTTCCAGATGAAAGATCTGGGTGAGGCACAACGCATTTTGGGAATCCGTATCTACCGAGATAGATCACGACGGACGTTATCACTTAGTCAGGAGTCTTATTTGGATAAGATTCTTGAGAAGTTCAGCATGACCAACTCCAAGAAGGGGAACCTTCCAATGACGACTGGGATGCAGTTGAGCAAGTCTCAGTCACCCACGACGCCTGAAGGAATTCAGCGCATGAGTCGTGTTCCTTATGCATCTGCAATAGGATCGATCATGTATGCCATGATATGCACACGTCCAGACGTGGCATATGCATTGAGTATGACGAGTCGGTACAAAAGACTCCAGGTGAAACACACTGGATAGAAGTTAAAAACATCCTCAAGTACCTACGGAGGACTAAGGATTGGGTATTGACTTATGGAGGCGATACTAAGCTATGCGCAATCGGTTACGCAGATGCTAGCTTCCAAACGGATCTAGATGATTCAAAATCTCAGTCCGGGTTCGTCTTCACTCTTAATGATGCTACGGTCAGCTGGAAGAGTTCCAAACAGAGTGTTGTAGCAGATTCTACTACTGGATCCGAGTACTATGCCGCTTCGGAGGCAGCAAAGGAAGCGATATGGATGCGTCAATTCTTACAAGGACTTACGATAGTTCCTAGTTCGAATGACCCGATCACCATCTATTGTGACAATAGAGGTGCCATCTTCCAGGCTAAGGAGCCAAAGTCTAGCAACAAATCTAGACATGTACATCGGAAAGCTCACCTGATCCGTGATTACGTGGAGCAAGAGGAGATAGTGATAGACAAGATTGCGACGGATGATAACATCGCGGATCCTCTCACTAAACCGTTGAATTATGATAAGCATGTAGGGCACGTCAATTCCATGGGAATTAAAGGTGTTCCTGAGTTGTAGTACTTGATTATGGATTTGATACATTATCTTTTTCATATATATAGTATTTATAACTTTATCGTTTTATTATAATATTTTGTTTTTCATGTGGATTGTACTGACAACATTGAACGCCACAAAGTGAACTGAATTACATTATATTTGTTTTGGTCCGTAATCGCCAATGTGAGCTGATAACTCCGGCTATTATATTGTGCAGTCGATTGATGGTGGGTTCAACGAGCCATAAGTCAAACGGTTGACTGATCGATCACAGATGCGAGATTATAACGATACCTCGTAGGACAACTTTTTGTGACAACGTAATGGAGTCCTAAATGTTTAAAAACATTCGGTGCCAGGTCGTGGATAGGACATCCATTGTGTTCCCAGAGTCGATTCTTTCGACTATCGACTGTCTCTTGAGATTAAGGCAGTTTTTGGGTGACTTTGGTTTCTTTCTCACGGTCTGCCGTAACTGGAGGCTAAGTAGATTTTTTCTGGGTCATTTCATACTGTGCTTATATCTGCAGGATTCGAGTTGAGGAAAATATCCAACCCTTATCAGGTATAGTTATTTCTCAGGCCACTCGAGGAGTTGTAACTGAAATGCATGGCCATGCTCGAATGTTGATTCGTTTATCAGTTAAGTTACTCTCTAGTCGGGAAAACCACTCTTGATATTGATCGCTTGTAAAATACGACCTTTGTGAATACGGATTTGCAAATTATTTTACATTGAGTGGGAGAAATTTTAGGATATGAGAATCGGTTATCGCACATACACTTGTGAGGTCAAGTGGGAGTTTGTTGGAGCTTGTGTCCTCCACAAATTAGTGTGATAACATTTGTAAATCTCTTACAGGTTCACAAGGGTATACTTTGTATATTTAATCAGTTGATTAACGTTTACCTAATAACGGTTGGTTTGCTAGAAAGTTTGACGTTATTATCATACAGATGGCGGTGATCAACTGGTCCCTAAAGGTCACACCTATAGGATGTGTTTGAGAGATGTGGTTATAGAAATATAATCACATTGATGCCTAATATGACTAAACAGTTAGTCAATGTGTTGATGAGATAATTATTTAATGAAGATGAAATAATATTAGTTGAGACGAATTAACTGTCAATTCGTAAATTGAATATAATAAGTTATATTTAATTAAATGTATGTAATTAAATGTAATCGGTTATATTTAATATCAACAAGATGAATGTGTCATAGTGGTAATAGCGAGGGTACACAAACCAAGAGGTCACATGTTCGATCCTCACTAGATGACAATTTAACACATTTTATACATTTTTGGAATAACCAAAAATAAGGAGATTATACTCCTTATTTCGGTTACATGGGCCGAATTAGGGTAGAGAATATCTCCCTTATTCAAATCCCATTTTCGGTTTCCATAAGAGGAGAAAGGGAGATCATTTTCTAACCCTAATTCTCTTTTAACCTAATCTCACCCTCTCATCAGAAAAAACACAAAAAACCTAAATTTTTACAGAAAATTTTGGATCGATTCTAGCATGATCAAAAGGGCATATCTCATATCGTCTTGGGTGCAACTGATAGGCGAATATCTACTTTGATATTGTTCTTAGGCCGTATTTGCTAGGATCGAAGGTTATTTCTGAATCTTTTACTTTCGTTTATGTATTTTATTTTATGACTAGTGATCGTCTTCATTAAATTCGTTATAATCCTTTAATAATAAGGGGAGTATACTGATTATTTCCCACAAGACTTACCGATTAACTTGCTAGAGTTTCCTATGGATGGGTTTGAGGTTATCGTCGGGAAGGACTGGTTGGGTAAGTATGATGCCAAGATAGATTGTCGGCAAAGATAGTGTCTTTAAAGGGTCCTAAGGGTATAACGGTGTCTTATAAGGGGTTTGTTGTGAGGCCTAAGTGTAAGTTCATTCCGGTAATTGTTGGAGTATGTGTCCTCAACAATAAGGCGATCATATGTTTAAATCCCATATTAAGAATACGTAAGGGATGATTCATTTATATAGTCAACTGATCAACATTAATCGGTAACGATTGGCTTGCTAGAGTTTGACGTTACTGTCGTAGGATGGTGGTGGTCAGTTGATCCCTTAAGGTCACACCTAAAGGATGATGCCCTTATCAGTAAAGTTGATTAATTGTATGACGATACAAGTTAATCAATTCCTTAAAATTGAACAATTCATTTGTGAGAGAGAATATTGATATCTTATTGTAATGGGATTACATAAGATTTATTTTAGTAATTGAAATACCTTATTACTAAAATTAATTATTGTTTGAGAAACAATAGAGATAAGAATGAATTGTTAATTATATAATTACAAGATGTTGTGAATTATAATTATATGACCCATTTTATTTATGTGATCAAGTATCACTAGTCAATTTGTTGTATTTAATTTAATTAATTTATAAAATGATATTTATTTGATAAATATGCATTAAATTAATTAATAACATGTAACATATTACATGTGAATTATTGTGTGACAAATGACAAATTGACAAAATAAAATGGTAATCCATTTTATGTATGTGGACCGAAAAATTGAGGATGATAGGTGTTAGTGGGTGAATTATTTTATGAGATAAAATAAGTTAATTATGCCTAAGTTACACTAGTCTTACAAGTCTACATTTTGGGTAAGAGAAAAAGTCAAAAGAAGATGTCATTTTGGCCTCTTCTACTTGGCTCCATCTCCTCTATAATGAGAAGTTTGTTCTCATTTTTCCCCTACTACACACAACATATTCATTCTTCTCATGCATATTCATTGCATACTTTGTTTTATGTTTCTCAAAAAAAACAAGAGAAATGATAATCTAAATTGTTCAATCACATTACTAATATTATTAATGTAATATATGAGTATTTGTAATCAATTTTAAGGTAGATTTCTAAATAAATATCTAGCAAATATTATTTAGTAGTGATAAGGGCTAATCTTGGGTGCAATCAAGAGGATAATCTCTACATTGGGATTTTTGAGGGATCATCCAACATTAGGAAGGTGACCTTATTTGTGCCCAAAATTTCGAACCATCCTACAATGTAAGGGACATTGTTTTTCTTATAAATCTCTTATTTTGTTATGCATGCACTATATCTAAAGAACAAATAATTAAGAATTTGATTAGTTCACTATTAGAGGAGTCTAATAAGAGGTAAATAAACCTAACAAGTGGTATCAGAGCATCAGATGTTGCATGCATAATCGGTTATTGTTTTTCCGAGTTAATTTGTTAACATATAAAACTAAAAATTTATGATTTATAAGAGTAAGTCATGAAATCTTAATGCATGTTATATATTATGGTCCTAAAATATTTTTAGGTCATTTTTATGATTTATGGTAATTTATTACTTATTTGTATGATTTTTAGTGAAATAATTACATTTTTATGAGTAAAATGAACTTTTATTCACTAAAATAAGTTAACCTTCACTTCTGGCCGTAATATTTTAGTATGACCTCACATGAGTATTTTATATATTGCATGTAAAATATCATATTAATGTGATTAATATTTCATGATTTATGAATTTTAGTGTAAAAATGGCATAAATGGAGGTTAAATGACTACAAATGGTCAAATATACTCTATGACCTTAAAAATTTTATATGACCTCACATGCATATTTTACAAGTTGTGTGTAAAATCTCGTATTAATTTGATTAATATTGCATGATTTATGATTGTTATGAGATAAAAATGGATTAAAAGAGGTAAAATGGTTAAAAATAGTTAAACTTCAAACCAGGCCATGAAACTTTAATATGTTGTCACATGCATGATTTAAAGAGTGTATGTAAATGTTGAGATGAAATGATTTCATTTAGCATGATTTATGAATTTTTAGTGTAAATATGGCATAATTAGTGACTTTTTTACCATAAATAGCTAAAACGAATTGCATGGTATGAGAAAATTATTTTAGGTTGCATAAATATCCTACTTATCAGATAAAGTTGTAAAATTGATTGGATTGATTTTTGTATACTTTAGATATTTTATGAGATAAAACCGATAAATTGCAACTATATTTTCTCGAAATTAATTAAAAAATTTTAACCATGATTTTTGACATTATGAGTGTCATGGAATTATTCCAGAATGTTCAAAAATTTAAAATTCAAATTTTGAAATTATTGTAATTTAATTTTGATTTATTTCATAAATGTTATGATTTTAAGGTAACAAATGAGCATATAAATTAAATCAAGTTGAATTATTGTCAAAAATTGAGTGATGACTAATGTTTGAGTCCTAAGAGTGTTAGGATAATTAACTTGAGCTTAAATGTGATTTAAGTGTTAATTTGTGATTTTAAGAAGTTATTATCACGCATTCCCATAAAACCGGGTTATATAAACGATACAAGTTAAATAGGGCCATTTGGCACATAATTTGGCATGATAGACATATATTATAATGCTGCATATTTCAATTGTTGAATGTTTTTTTATATAATTTTGAATTATGTAATTTTATCTTAGTATGACCTTAGTTTTAATCGATATTACCCGTAATGAAAGGGAATATTGATTCGGTTGTAATTTAATGTGATCTCTTATCACTTTTATTTATACTAGTTTTTCATATTACAAATGTATAATAGGAATAGCTTTGTATTTTTATTATTATTTGTAATTATGGAGTTTCTTCAAGACGGTGCCATTCGGAAAGGTATTTCGATGAAGACGGTGTTCTTGGAAGGCGTGCCGCTTGAAGATTCAAGGGACCAAAGGAGTTGGTTTCCGAATATGTAATAGATTATTTGATTTTCTATTTTAGGAATGTCATACTAGGAATTTATTATTATTGCTTTGCATTTCTTTTAATATGTTGCATGCATTGCCAAATCGCCATAACAACACATGCATATCATATCGAGTCATCGACCGTGTCAATTATAATTATCGTAGTTCACCGCTTTAGTTCACTTAAAACGTGATAGATAATAAATTGACAAGACCCCTCACTAAATAATAATTGAGAATTAGCCTTACCAAATAGTATAAACCATGAGTCCCAATTTCATGAGGAAGTAGGCTCGGCTCACCGGGGTACTAAACTTGTTACGTTCGGTAAGTGGGTAATAAAATGTTATTACATCGAAATTTGGATTGAGCTCAACGGAAGTATTCGTGACCGTAGTCGCATGTCTTCTGGGCTATAGATAAATTTTAAAGTAATTTTTATCGACCGAGAGTTCTAGAAGTAGAATCGATTAAGAGGTTAATCCACCGAGTTATATTAATAAGGGATGAATCGGCTCACCGTGCCCGAGTTAATATGAATTTGGATCTCGGAATCATTTATAATAGTTGGGTAGAGGTCACTATATAAATGCTAAAACTTGTTTAAAGTGTTTACAAGTATTATTAAAACGATAGATGTTTATTATTTCCTTCATTTCCGTTTTTGTAGTTATTTATTCGCAATGGATTCATCTAATACTCTTACACCAATCACCATTAATTCAAGGCTCCAATCATTCGATAAAAAATGCTCCAAGTATGACAATGATACGATTACAGAATTATGCTTTGGCATTGGTCAGGATGGAAATCTTTGCTACTTTACCACATCCACACCTCCCACTCCAATATTTATGCCTACTTCTTTGGTAAGAAAACCTTGTGAAGTAAATCTCACTAAATCTAAGGCATCCTTGTTTGAAGAAACAAGGAGAAATATTAAATTCAGTGGGAGTTCTAGCAAGAGTGTCCTTGCAACTGAAAGGAGTATTGGTATTATTAAAGGAAAGGAAAAGATGGGTAAGAAACCCAAACCTGACAATGAATTGGAAATGGATAGTGAGACTACCACAACCAAGACCAAAAAGGGCGCCTAATCTTATGAAGAATGTCATTATTGTAATGTCATGGGCCATTGGAAGCAAAATTGCCCCAAGTATTTGGGAGATATCAAAGTTGGACTTATTACTCCAAGTGGGACTTGGAAATGTGGAAAAGCTAAACAAGAGTGATATAAATCATCGACAAGGAAATGGAGCTAGGGTAGCCGCCACTTCAAGAGGGACTTATGTACTTGTTTTAGCTAACAGCTTTGAGTTGTAATCTACATAATTGTTATTATGTACACATTTTGTCTAAAAATATTATTACCATTTCTATGTTACACATAGAAGGATTGTTCTTTTGCAATCAAAAAAAATTGTTGTAATTTTGTTGAATATGACTTGGCTGTGAGCTAAGCCACTTCTATCAATGATATTCATGTTTTAGATACTTCCAACTCAAATAAAGATATCCATAACATACAATCCAAAAGACTCATATCAAGTGATTCAAATGATTTGTACATTTGGCCTTTTTCGATTAGGTCACATAAATGAGAAACGCATTGAAAGCTAGCGTCGACTAGATTTTATGGACCATTTGATTTTCAATCATATGGAATATGCGAATCTTGTCTCCTTCGCAAAATGAGTTTTACTTCCTTTAGTGGTAAAGGGACATGAGAAAGTGACTTGTTGGAACTAATACATGCCGATGTATGTGTCCTAATGAGCATCAACGCAAGGGGAATTTATGACTACTTCGTCACTTTTACCAATGATTTAAGTAGATATGGGTATATTTACTTAATCAAAAATAAAGTGAAGCATTTGAGAAATTTAAAGAATTTCTAAATGACGTAGAGAACCAATTGAACAAAGAACTAAAATATTACGATCCGATCGTAGTGGCAAAGATCTTAGTAATGAATTTGATTAATTAAACAATGGATTATGACCTAGTGTCACTACCCATAAGATCAAACTAGTATGAGTTGGTTTGAGTTATTGAACTCAATTTTGGGAAATTGCAATCCAAAACGGACAAGTAATTCTAAACGGATGGTCAACCAGGAGATACCTAAAATAGAGAGTCTATTTAACATATGACATGGATCAGACTGGCATATGACATGAATCAAACTGCCATGATAGAGATGGTATTTTTATGTGGTAACACGCCAGTCTAGACAAACTTCCAATTACTTCACCACATATGTTTGTAACTCACAAAGCTATCTTTAAGAAGATAGTGGTATTTATAGGAGATAGAGTGGGAGTAGATTAGATCGTCACAAACATGTCTTATAGACAAAGTGAGTAGATTAGATCGTCACAAACATGTCTTATAGTTAAAGTGTTACTTTGTGAAAGTAATGGAACTATAATCTATAAAGATAGAGTGGGAGTATAGTTTAGTGAGAGTTTAGCACACATGTCTTGTTGCTAAAATGTTGCTTTGCGAAAGCAATGGTATTATGACCTTATTCCAAATCGATATTGTTACAAACGAGCCATAGCATTACAATCCGAAAATTGTTACTCAAGAGTAGATTTACTTTAAGGCGAGGGTCTCTTCAAAGTAAAGCATAGATTGACATGAAGATGTTGATCGAGAGAAATTATGTTAGGAATCGCCACATTTCATTCTGATGAAGAATGTCAAATGATATTTAAGATTCGCTTTTCTAAAATGGGAATTTAGAGAAGGATGTGTTTGGAACACAAAACCTTAGATAAAGATCTAAGAATCCTAACATATTATGCGTAGCTATCTTAAATGATCCCAAAATGGTCTTAAGCAAATATTAAAGGATTATACTTTTCGTTCATGTGATAAATGAGAACGGTATCATTCACATGATTGAAGAATCATGATTATACATGAAGTTAAGTAGGAGCAAGAATTATTTTTCCATGTCTTATATGTTGATAACATATTACTTATTGAGAATAATGTACCAATGCTCTTTTCTGTGAAAGAGTGATTGGGAGACTAGGAAAAGGTGCGATATATTCTAAGATTTCTGAATCTATGTGAGAGAATATTGACATAGAATTAAGAGTCTAATGATGATAAGATCTTTCAAATCTATTTAAAATCAATAAGGTTGAATAGGTTATTCATGGTGATGAAAGTGGAATTACTATGATGGAGTCATGGTCATTCACTGAACCTATTAAGTTGTTGATCACATAAAATAATTTGCTGATGATTCCGCCATTAGAATGATCATGTATGCCAACAGACGCACACGCCGTGATGAAGTATATGCTAGGACATTAATAAGTCAATAACAGGTTAATTCATAAGATGGTCTTGTGAAAGCCTTAATGAACAATTGAGGATTTGTTCAATTGTTTGGATGATAAACTAAGTTATGTGTTGAAGGGTTACACAAACTTTAGTTTCCAAACTGAGAAGGATTTGTCGAAATCTTAGGCTGATTTTATTGACTAAGGAGTAAGAGACTAGAACAATTTATCTAAGTATATGTCGAAATTCCTTTTGTAGAATTTACAATGTACGAAACTAAAACACTTTTCAAGTCTCTTACTCCTTAGTCAATAAAAGTCTCTTTCAAGTCTCTTTCAAGTCTCTAATAACATGAATTTCGACATATACTTAGATAAATTTATCTAAGTTAAAGATCCCAATTCTAGTAAGAAGACTAGACATATACTTAGATAAATTCATGTTATTAGAGATAACATGAGAAAAGAAGGAAATAGCAATTAATAAAGTTGGAATACATGGATATATGATATATCCACTTGCTAAACTTTTATTGCATTTCAACTAGTGTAAAAGGTACACTAAAGATTATAAGATATGAAGTAGTAATAGTGTATTAACTATTCATATATGATAATCGCATTTATCGTTTTGAGTTTCTTTAAACTCAACCTTTACTTTGTTAAATCCAAATGGGTTGTAGAGACAAATTCACACCCAATAAAGTGAACTGGATTGACATAGTATTCGCCCCTAGTCACTTAGAAGGAGGTGACGTCTCGAAGTGACTAGAGTGTGATGCGATTGATGGCAAGTTTAAGTGCCATAGAGTCATATGGGATGACTAGTCGATCACATAGGCAGACTGTATGGGACACTCTGTCGGGCAGTTACCGCTTATAGAGTTCTGGTAATTCATAAAGCCTGGTCATGACAAGACGTACTATAGTGTTCTTATGAGTCTATTGTTTTGACTAGAGACTATTCGCCCAAGTTGGCACAAATTTCTGATTAGCTTTGATTTATGCTCTACGACTGTCGTAAATGAGGTCAAATGGGTATATTTTGGGTTATGATGAACTGTGGCTGAACAAAGGGAATAGTGCGATAGGAATTGTCCACCCCCTTGTTTGGGTTGTTTGAAATCTCAAGGCCACTCAAGGAGTAGTGAAATGGAAATACGTGGCCACACTCAGAAGGTATCTATGGTAGATAATTCCGGTCAGACAATTACTCTCCAGATCGAGGAAACCACCCAAGATATGATCAAGTGCAAGTACAACCTGCGAGACACCTTGCATTGAGTGGGAAATTGTAATAGGACAAGAGAATTGGTGACGCACACTTGTCTCGGACAAGTGGGAGATTGTTGGAGTATGTGTCCTCAACAATAGTGCGATCACATGTTTAAATCTCATATTAATAATACGTAAGGGATGATTCATTTATATAGTCAACTGATGAACATTAATCGGTAACGATTGGGTTGCTAGAGTTTGACGTTATTGTCGTAGGACGGTGGTGGTCAGTTGATCCCTTAAGGTCACACCTAAAGGATGATGCCCTTATCAGTAAAGTTGATTAATTCTATGACGATACAAGTTAATCAATTCCTTAAAATTGAACAATTCATTTGTGAGAGAGAATATTTATATCTTATTGTTATGGGATTAAATAAGATTTATTTAAGTAATTGAAATACTTTATTACTTAAATTGATTATTGTTTGAGAAACAATAGAGATAAGAATGAATGGTTAAGTATAATTACAAGATGTTGTATGTAATTTAATTAATTTATAAAATGATATTTATTTGTTAAATATGCATTAAATTAATTAATAACATGTAACATATTACATGTGACATATTGTGTGACAAATGAAAAATTGACAAAATAAAATAGTAGTCTATTTTATGTATGTGGACCGAAAAATTGAGGATGGTAAATGTTAGTGGGTGAATTATTTGATGAGATAAAATAAGTTAATTATGCCTAAGCTACACTAGTCTTACAAGCCTACATTTTGGGCAAGAGAAAAAGGCAAAAGAAGATGTCATTTTGGCCTCTTCTACCCGGCTCCATCTTCTCTATAATGAGAAGTTTGTTCTCATTTTTCCACTACTACACACAACATATTCATTCTTCTCATGCATATTCATTCATTCATGTATACCTCTCTCATACTTTGTTTTATCTTTCTAAAAAAAACTAGAGAAATGATAATCTAAATTGTTCAATCACATTACTAATATTATTAATGTAATATATGAGTATTAGTAATCAATTTTAAGGTAGATTACTAAATAAATATCTAGCAAATATTATTTAGTATTGATAAGGGCTAATATTGGGTGCAATCAAGAGGAAAATCTCTACATTGGGATTTTTGGAGGATCATCCAACATTTTAAGCTCAAGAACAAATAAGGAAGGTGACCTTATTTGTGCCCAAAATTTCGAACCATCCTATAATGTAAGGGACATTGTTTTTCTTATAAATCTCTTATTTTGTTATGCATGCACTAGATCTAAAGAACAAATAATTAAGAAGTTGATTAGTTCACTATTAGAGGAGTCTAATAAGAGGTAAATAAACATAACAGTAATGACTTTAAAGTCATGTTTGAGGAAAAAGTGTCCCTTGATTCTTTGTCAAGTGAGGGATCGAGGGGTGGAGAAGCTAACTGCTTCTGATATACATGTAGTGGGAGAGTTTAGTGATGTCTTTCCAGATGAGATATCGGGGTTACCGCCAAACAGAGATATCGACTTCAACGTGGAGCTTAAACCGGGAACATGTCCTATATCTAAAGCACCTTATCGTATGGCACCTAAAGAATTGGAAGAGTTGAAGAAACAGCTGCATGATCTGTTAGACAAGTGGTATATCCGGCCTAGTGTGTCACCATGGAGAGCAACGGTGTTATATGTAAAGAAAAAAGATGGGAGAATGAGGCTATGTATCGACTACAGGGAGCTTAACCATGTCACGGTGAAGAACAAGTAACATTTGCCTAGGATTGATAATCTATTTGACCAGCTGAGTGGAGCAGGGGTGTTCTCTAAGATCGATCTGAAGTCAGGTTATCACCAGTTGAGGATAGCAGATAAGGATATTCCCAAGACTGCTTTTCGGTCCTACTATGGTCATTATGAGTATGTGGTGATGCCTTTTGGTTTGACGAATACTGATGTGACCATTATTTGAGCATATTTAGTCCCCGAATTAGCCTTGTTCCCATGCTTTTTAGTGCATATTTAGGTCATTTATTGTCTTTAGTCCTTTGTTTTGCATATTCTTTGAGGTTTTGATCCCTTGGTAGGAAAGGAGTGCAAACCTTGCATTTTCATGGCAAAATGGAGCTAAATGGATTGAATTCAATGACCAAGCATCAAAGAGAAGACAAGACTAGAAGGCCTTTGTACATATTGTAGTAGATGGGCAATGATGAGAAAAGATCCTTGCATCTCCGACAAAATCCTCAAGGATTGTATGAAGAAGAAGGAAGAAAAGAAGAAAGGAAGAAGCTGACTCATAATCTGAGCGGATTGCCCTCTGGACGCCCGTCCAAGACAAGGAATCCGAGCGTTTTCTTCAGAGGGACGCTCGTCCAAAAGACCCACAATCCGCCCGTCCAACCATTGAATCCGCTCGTCTAAAAGACCCACAATCCGCTCGTCCCGTGCCCTGGACGCTCGGATTGTGTTACAGCTATTTCGTTTTCTTCTTGTTCTATGAAGGATGCGCATATCTCGGGAAAGACTAGCAAAAAGGAGACTCGCATATTTTTCTGAGAGGAGCGATTCCTCAAGGACTTAATCGTCATTTAAGCCTTAGTAAACCCTAATTTGTGTACCTAATCCCCACTATAAATACCCCATAAGTCTAATTATATTATCATGTTCTTCTTATCAATCTTTAGTGTAGTTTATATCATTCTAATCTCTCTTTAATCTTATAATCAACTTTTAGTCAAGTCTTAATACAAATCTCATTTCCTTAATATCTCTTTTGTTCATCTTTCATTTTGGGTAATTGAAGATTATTTGGGTTATTATTGGGAGATTGACAACCTTCCAATCAATCATCAAGTACTTCTATTATTCTTTGCTTTATTATTGGAATCATTAGTAGGTATAATTCTCTTAATCCCTTTTTAATTATTGTTAATCATCTTCATTTATTCATCATGTTTTACTTTGTTGGTATGATTGACAACCTTGCTAGCATGTTCAACATGATAATGAGTGAGTAGTTTACTTAACTAGGGTTAATGGGTAATTAGGGGAAACCAACATGGGGGATGATTCATGCTTAATTTAATATGTTTTCGTAGTTTATTTGCTTGCTTGTTGTGATCTCAACTTATGCACATGTTATGTTTGGTAAAATGCGAGCCTATGAATCCTTGCATTTTTTACCCATCACCAATCTTTTCAATGAGACTTGTAAGACATAAACCAACTCGAGTCTCATTAGACCATGCATATAGTTGAGTAGGGAAGATTAAGTCGACTTGTAGTGTTGTACAATCTAATCGATTCGGCTCCGGGACCCAAACTTTCCTAGGATTGTAAGATATAAAACAAGTCGATCCATCACAACAATAATTGCTTGCTTATAATGTTTGAATATGTTTGTATGATCAATTCCCTTGAATCCCCTATGACCCCATGACACCCTAGTGCCTTTTATCAATTGTTTACATCCCTTTTTAATCATCTTGCTTGTTTACTTTCATTGCTATTTAGTTTAGTGATCTTCTATTCAAACCCCAAATTGTGACACCCCTAGACACCGCTACTTGCAATTGAAAATCTCACTTCAATACCCGTCCCTTGGGATCCGACCTTTACTTGCCTCTTTACTAATAGTAGAGTTGTTTGTGGAGTTATAAATATTGTTTTGGTCTAGGTGCTCCTAACGACAAGTAACGAAAGCTAAACCTCTCAAGAGGGCTCGACCAAAAATGGCGCCGTTGCCGGGGACGGTGTTAACATGATTTAGATTTTCTTAGATTGTTATTAGTTGTGTCTTTCTTTGCCTTGGTGAAGTAAAACTCCTCAAGGTTTGTTCTAATTATTTTCAAGTTGTTTGATATTTTGCATGTCTAGAAGATCACAAGGTAACTTGTTACCCTTTGATCACTAAATTGAAAGGAGTTTGACAAACAATAGAAGACTTGCTAGAGGTACTTTGAGAGGTATTGGTGAGGTTGTAGATATTCAACCAAACGCTATTGAGTTCGTCAACCCTTTTGCAAGAGAAGGTGAGGGGAACCTAACACAAAATCCAACACAAAATCAACCCACAATGCCTAAATTTTCATCACATTCCATACCAACCGAGGAGAACCGACCCAATGGTACTCCCTCACCACAACACTTAACCGGAAACTTTATTGCCAAATCCGCATTTATCCAATTAGTCGAAAGAAGCCAATTTGGGGGGATGCCTAGTGAAGACCCTCACTCTCACATGGAGACTTTTTGTGACTATTGTGATGCGATTTCTCAAACCGGTGATACTCAAGACCAAATTCGATGGGTCTTATTTCCTTTTTCTCTAATTGGCACCGCAAAACAATGGTTGAAAGGCCTTGATAAGGCTACTCTCGGAATTGACTCTTGGAAGAAATTGGCTCTAGCTTTTTACAAAAAATTCTACCCCACCGAAAAAGACTAACATGCTAAGAGCTCAAATTACGGGCTTTAAGCAAAGAGATGAAGAATCCTTATATGAAGCATGGGAGCGTTTCAAGGGAATTTGTCGCTCATATCCTCATCATGGACTTAGCGAGTGGTTCTTGGTACAATAATTTTGGAATGGTCTTTATGAAGACTCAAGAAACATTCTCAACATGGGATCAAATGGTATGTTCACCAAAGTTGACGATAATCAAACTTGGAATAAGATTGAGGAAATGGCAGTCCATAATTCACAATATAGTAGACCTCGCAAGGCTACTAGAGGAGGAACGCATGAAGTTGACTCTATTACTCAATTGGGTGCTCAACTTAGTGCTCACATTGATACCATCAATTTGAAGTTCGAAAAAGCTATGGCTAGACTTGAAGAAGCCTCAAAATCACCAAAGCATCATGTTAATGCCATGACGGCATCTTCATCAATCCCAAGTGGGATATGTGAGAATTGTGGATTTTTGGGACATGACCAAAGTGAATGTAGGGGAACAAATGAACAAGTGAATGCTTTTCAAGCATACAAGAGTGGTACCCCTTATTCAAATTATTACAATGAAAACACCAAATTCCACTCAAATCTCTCATACAAAAGCCAAAATGTTCAAAACCCTCAACCAACATACACCCCACCTCCCACGAGAAACCAAAATCAGAGACCCTTTTACAACCAAAACCAAGATTACCAAAATCAAACTCCATACAATCAACAAAATGAGCAAGGTTTTGATGTTCAAAAAGCAGTCCTCCAAATGCAAAAGAATCAACAAGACTTTTTTACTCAAATGCAAAAGGATAGTCAAGCAAAGGAAATCACCATCAACAACATCCTAGCCCACACCAAAATGTTTGAAACCCAATTGAGTCAACTAGCATCTTCAAGCTCACAAAGACAAAAGGGGCAATTACAACCTCAAAGTAATCCCCCGAGACATGAAACGGTTAGTGCCATTCACTTGAGGAGTGGTACGAGGTATGAAGCACCAAAGAAGCAAGTTGAGGATGAAGTTGTGGAAGCTAGTGACAAAGAATAAGTTTTGCAAAACTCCAAGGATGGAGAACCATCAAAAGAAGAAGTTTCAAAGAAAAGTGAAGACAAGGCCAAGGAGAAGGAACCCATTGTGATTAGACTTCCTTTTCCAAGTCGTCAAGCTAAGCCCAAATTGATGACCAACTTGGAAAATTTATGGAAATTGTGAATAATTTGGAAGTCTCGATTCCTTTCATGGAATTAATCAATCACGCGCCGGCCTATGCGAAGTGCATGAAGGACATCCTTACGAAAAAGAAGTCGATCCGGAAGCTTGAAACTATCGCCTTCACTAAGTTGAGTAGTGCAATCCTTCAAGGGAGTTCACCTCCGAAACATAAAGATCCGGGAAGCTTCTCAATACCGTGTACCATTGGCGATACAACGATCAACAAAGCCCTATGTGATCTAGGGGCTAGTGTGAGTGTTATGCCGTATTCGGTGAGTAAAAGGTTTGGGATGGGAGAGCTTAAATGTACCAACATAACACTTTAAATGGCCGATAGATCGACGAAGACACCATTGGGGATATGGGAAGATGTTCCCGTAAGAGTTGGTAAATTTTTCATCCCGGTGGACTTTGTCATTGTTGACATGGAAGAAGACTCCAATATTCCAATCATTCTAGGTAGACCTTTCTTTGACACCGCGGGTGCGGTAATAGATGTGAAGCATGGAGAGCTCACTCTAGAGGTGGGAGTGAGAGCATAACTTTCAATCTTGACAAGACCATGAGAGCTCCCCGTTTGCATGAACCATGTTTTATGGTTGATCATTATAGCCGGAAGGATGATAGGAAGAGGTCGGAATTCCAATGGAAGAAGAAAGTTGATGATGCTCCATCAAAAGAGCAAGTGAATAGCAACAAAGAGAGCTTGAAAAGCTCACCCATAACAAGTGAAGAGGATGGCCTCATTGGCCAAGTTGAGAAAGGAGGAGAGTTGTCTCTATCAACTGAAGAGATTTTTAATGATCAAGTAGACGAAGTTTGCGGTCTTTGGGACGATGAGTTTGAAGGGATTTCGAACCCCTATATTGGTAATGCCATCGATCAAGACCAACATAAAGGACAACAAGTGCAAAGATCTATTGAGGATCTTTATCATGATAATGAACAAGCTTTTGACTACTTCTTCAAGGTGTTCAGTAACATCAACAACACCTTGAACATGCCCCCATGACATCTTACTAAGGATGAGAGTTTGGTGGAGTCCTCTCCAAACCACCATTTGTAAATATTTCTAACTCCCTAACTTGCATTTTAATTCTTACATTGCATTTTTGTCATTTTTGGATTTTTGTGCCTTGATCAATATATTCATCATTTTTTAGAAAAGTGAGGGAGGGACTAATGATTTTATTGATGATTAGTGCCTTAACTTAGTGTGGGGATAGCAATTGCCTAGGCTATTCATGCCTTTATAGTACCCCTACAATGAAGAACACGGGATTTGAAGAATGAAAATGACATGGGATATGCAAGTGCACGGATGGACCTAAATTCGGGTAGACCAGGAGGAATCCGAGCGGCTTCTGGGTAATCCGCTCTTCTTATAGGAATCCGAGCGTCTGTGGAGGAATCCGTCGGTCTAAATAAGCTGCAAAAATCAAAAATTTTGGTCTGTAAGAGAATCCGAGCGTCCAAGCTGAGAAGACGCTCGTCTGAAACTGGCCGGTCGTCTTTGTAGAAAGACGCTCTTCTTTTTGCCAGTGCAGATTAAGCAAAGTTCCTGTAACAGAATCCGCTCGTCTTTAAGGAAAGCCACTCGTCCCACATTCAGAATCCGCTCGTCTTCTCTGAAAGACGCTCGTCTTTAGGCGAGTTTTCCTGAAGCCAATTTGAGCAGAATCCGAGCGTCCCGACAGGAATCCGCTCGTCTTCCCCTGCTGTTTTGATTTTTTTGGGTCTTTTAATACACCTTCCCACATTAATTTCATTTATTCATTCATTCAAACACTACCCATAAACCCAAAACCCTCATCCTCTCCATCACCAAAAACAACATTTCCTCAACCAAATTCAACAAAATCAAATTCAAACTTCCTCAAAACAACAATTAATCACTCCTTTTGCAACAATAATCAATTCAAGCACCAAAATCTTCAACCTTTGAGTCGATTTTTGAAATCCAAAGAAAAATCCTTTCATCCTAAATCGATTTGGGTATAATTAGAAATTGAAGATTTTCAATCTTTTCTTGGTGTACTCAACAATGGCAAGAACAAAAGGAGCAACAAAGGCACTCAAGGCAAAGACACTTTCGAAAAGGCAACAAAGCCTTCAAACAAAGAAAGCTTCAATGGCTATGGTGGTCTCTAATGCAGACTTGGAAGTTCAACAACAATAAGATCCTCCCTTGGAAGCAACAACATCAACAACTCCGGAAATCGCTCAATTATCCAACTATCTGGAGGTAATTTTCACTTCCAACTCCCATAGGGATACATTTGCCAAGTATGCTAAGAAAGCCATTTTGCCCACCAAATTCATTTGTGAAGATGCCTTGAACAAATTGGGTGTCCTTGAACAAACAAAAGCCTTCTTTGAAGCCATGAGATTGGGTAAATTATTTACCATAAGAGAATTGACATACCCCTCCCTTACCTTGGAATTCTTAAGTTCATTGAAAGTGAACTTAAGAATTCCAAGGTAAGGGAGGGGTATGTCAATTCTCTTATAGTCTTGCGAATGTGAATAGGCGCATCACCTTTGATGTTTTGAGTAAGATATTAGGCCTTAGTGATACACCATATTATCACAAGATGCCCGAAAAGCATGACCCCACTCCTCTTTGGGAGGCGATTTCCGGGAAGAAATTTGTGAGCTTCCATGCTTGTCGCGCTCTATTAGTCCACCATCCGGGCATTAGAGTGTGGCACAAGGTCATCGGGAATACTATAATAGCAAGAAAAGGCACTAGTCACTTCACCAAGCTCGATTGTGTTCTACTTGAGTTGGCCTTAATTGTAGGAAGTGTTAGAAATATCGGTATATTTCATCAAGAAAAATTCGGATTATAACAAAATTATGAGATATGAAATTACGAGTCATAAACGAAATGCATAAACAAAAGAATAGAGATTAGAATTAACCTCCGGTCCTAGCAATTTGGCCTAATAACAAATATCGAGATCGATATTCTCCTTATCGTTGCACCCAAAATGCTCCGAGAAATGCCTTTTTCTTGCTAGAAAGAGAACCCTAATTCCTAATAATTTTTTTAGGTTTTTTGTGATGAGAGTATGGAGTAAAAATCAAAAGAGAAAATGATCCTCCCTCTCTTCTATTATAACCGTCCAAAACGAGGAAAAAGGGGGAGATCTTTTTTTTTTCCCTTAAACCGTGTAACCAACCCACAAATAAGGAGAAAATCATCTTATTTTAGGTTGTTATCATATTGTATAAAATGTGTATTATTATCAATTGTCATTTATGTCGTCACGTATTAATAAGTCCACACACAACAGTTTGGAGTCGATTTATTAATACCGGTCTGTCATCATTTATTATGACAATTTCGTATAATATATACATTAACTATAAATATTGCATATTTATAATTTGCTAATTAAATATAACCGTTTATGTTTAATTATGAATTAACATCTTAATTCGTTTAAGCTAACATTATATACATTAATTAAATATAACAGTTTATATTCAATTTACGAGTTAACAATTAATTCGTCTCTGCTGATATTATTTAATTGTATTAAATAATCGACTCATCATCACATTAACTAACCTTTTAGTCAAATACATGGCCTAACCCTTTACTCATATAAGGCATCAATGTGATTATATTTTCATATAATCACATCTCTCAAACACATCCTTTAGGTGTGACTTTTATGGACCAGTTGATCACCGCCATCAGTATGATAATAACGTCAAACTTCTAGCAAGCCAACCGTTATTAGTAAACGTTAATCAACTGATAAAATACTAAGTATACCCTGTGAACCTATAAGAGATTTATACACGTTATCACACTAACTATGGAGGACACTAGCTCCAACAATCTCCCACTTCTCCTCACAAGTGTATGTGCGATAACCGATTCTCATATCCTTAATTTCTCCCACTCAATTTAAAACAATTTGCAAAATCCGTATTCACAAAGGTCGTATTTTACAAGTGATCAGTATCAAGAGTGGTTTTCCCGACTAGAGAGTAACTTAACTGATAAACGAATCATCATTCGAGCATGGCCATGCATTTCAGTTACAACTCCTCGAGTGGCCCTGAGAAATTACTAAACCTGATAAAGGTTGGATATTTTCTTCAACTCGAATCCTGCAGATACAAGCACAGTATGAAATGACCCAGTAAAAATCTACTTAGCCTCCTGTTACGGTCGACCATGAGAAAGAAACCAAAGTCACCCAAAAACTGCCTTAATCTCAAGAGACAGTCGATAGTTAAAAGAATCGACTCTAGGAACACAATGGACGTCCAATCCACGACCTGGCACCGAATGTTTTTAAACATTTAGGATTCTATTACGTTGTCACAATGTCCTACGAGGTATCGTTATAACTCGCATCTGTGATCGATCAGCCAACCGTTCGACTTATGGCTCGTTGAACCCACCATCAATCAACTTCACAATATAATAGCCAGAGTTATCAGCTCATGTAGGTGATTACGGACCAAAACAAATATAATGTAATTCAGTTCACTTTGTGGCGTTCAATGTTGTCGTACAATCCACATGAAAAACAAAATATGAAATAACACGATGAAGTTATAAATAGCATATGAAAAAAAAATGTATCGAATCCATAAGAAACTACTATAACTCAGGAACACATTTTATTCCCATGGAAATAACGTGCCCTTCATGCTTATTATATTTAAATGGTTTAGTGAGAGGATCCGCAATGTTGTCATCCGAAGCAATCTTGTCAATCACTATCTCCTCTTGCTCCACGTAATCACGGATCAGGTGAGCCTTCCGATGTACATGTCTAGACTTGTTGCTAGACTTAGGCTCCTTGGCCTGGAAGATGGCACCTCTATTGTCACAATAGATGGTGATTGGGTCATTCGAACTATGAACTATGGTTAGTCCTTGTAAGAATTGACGCATCCATATAGCTTCCTTTGCTGCTTCTGAAGCGGCATAGTACTCGGATTCAGTAGTAGAATCTGCTACAACTTCCTGTTTGGAACTTTTCCAGCTGACCGCATCACCAATAAGAGTAAAGACGAATCCAGACTGAGATTTTGAATCATCTCGACCAGTTTGGAAGCTAGCATCTGCGTAACCGATTGCACATAGCTTAGTATCTTCTCCATAATTCAATGCCCAATCCTTAGTTCTCCGTAGGTACTTAAGGATGTTTTTAACAACCATCCAGTGTGTTTCACCTGGATTGCATTGGTACCGACTCGTCATACTCAATGCATATGCCACGTCTAGACGTGTGCATATCAAGGCATACATGATTGATCCTATGGCTGATGCATAAGGAACGCGACTCATGCGTTCAACCCCTTTCGGTGTCTTGGGTGACTGAGACTTGCTCAAATGCATCCCTGAAGTCATTGGAAGGTTCCCCTTCTTGGAGTTGGTCATGCTGAACCTTTCAAGAATCTTACCTAGATAAGACTCCTGACTCAGTGATAACATCCATCGTGATCTATCTCGATAGATACGGATTCCCAATATGCGTTATGCCTCACCCAGATCTTTCATATGGAAATGGTTCTTCAACCATCCTTTTACCGAAGATAAGAGAGGAATGTCATTCCCAATCAAGAGTATGTCATCGACATACAATATCAAGAAAACAATCTTGCTCCCACTCGACTTGACATATAAGCATGGTGCCTCGACCGATCGAGTGAAACCATACTCTTTTATCACCTCGTCGAAACGATGATTCCAACTCCGAGAAGCTTGCTTAAGTCCATAAATGGAACGTTTAAGCTTGCACACTTTCTTAGGATTTTCAGGATCTATGAAACCTTCGGGTTGTACTTGATCGGTCCGTTTCGTGTTCACAATTAAAGGTGTGGTCGTTGGGTCACATCCGAATCAAAACACAATTTATAGCTTCACAATCAACTCTACAATTAGTAAAGAGGCAAGTAAAGGTCGGATCCCAAGGGAAGGGTATTGAAATGAGATTTTGATTGAAACTAGTGGTGTCTTAGGGGTGTCACAATTTGGGTTGATGTAGAAGGTCACTAACTAAAATAGCAATGAAAATAGACAAGCAAGATGAATTAAAAGGGGTGTAAACAATTGATTAAAAAGCACTAGGGTGTCATGGGATCATAGGGGAATCATGGGAATTGATCATACAAACATGTTCTCAAATTATAAGCAAGCAATTATTGTTGTGTTGGATTGAGTTGGGTTATATCTTACAATCCTAGGAAAGTTTGGGTCCCGGAGCCGAATCGATTAGATTGTACAACACCTACAAGTCGACTTAATCTTCCCTACTCAACAACATGCATGGTCTAATGAGACTCGAGTTGGGTTATGTCTTACAAGTCTCATTGAAAAGATAGGAGATGATGGTAAATGGAAGGATTCATAGGCTTAGCATTTCATCAAATATAACATGTGCATGAGTTGAGATCAAAATAAGCAAGCAAATAAAACATGAAACCATATTAATTTAAGCATGAATCATTCCCCATGTTGGTTTCCCCTAATCACCCATTAACCCTAGCTAAGAAACTACTCACTCATTATCATGTTGATCATGCTAGCAAGGTTGTCAATCATACCAACAAAATGAAACATGATGAATAAATGAAAGTAATTAACAATAATTAAAAAGGGATTAAGAGAATTATACCTACTAATGATTCCAATAATAAAGCAAAGATAAAAGAAGTACTTGATGCTTGATTGAGAGGTTGTCAATCTCCCAATAATAACCCAAATAATTTTCAATTACCCAAAATAAAGGATGAACAAAAGAGAGATTAAGGAAATAAAACTTGTATTAGAACTTGATTAATTGTTGATTACAAAACTAAAGAGAGATTTGATTAATATGAACTACTCTAATTATTAATAAGAAGAACATCCATCTCTAATTAGACTAATGGGGTATTTATAGTGGAAATTAGGGGGATGCATTAGGGTTAACTAAGGGCTAAACTAGTAATTACACTTTTTAGATTGAGCAGGGAGGAGCCGGTATTTTTCGAAGGAAGAGCTTCTTTCTTTGTAGCTTGGAGAAGAGGAAATCGCGCTGTAGAGGAATCCGAGCGGATTAGGGTCGGGACGGGCGGATTCTGGCGATGGAACCCGAGCGGATTCAAGAGAATCCGGGCGGATTGTGGTGATGGAATCCGAGCGTCTTGGTGGAAAACCGCACGGATTGTGCAGGTGGAGGACGGCCGGATTGTAGACAATCCGCACGGATTGTGCCTCAGCAAGACTTCTTCTTCTTTTCTTCCCTTTTCTTCATAAATTCCTTGGGGATTTCCTTGGGCACTGAAGGATCCTTTCTCAACATTGCTCATCTACTATAATATGTACAAAGGCCTTCTAATCTTGTCTCTCCTTGTTGCTTGGTCATTGAATTCGATCAATTTAGTCTCGTTTTGCCATGAAAATGCAAGATTCTTACTCCTTTCCTACCAAGAGATCAAAATCTCAAAGAATATGCAAAACAAAGAACTAAAGATAATAAATGACCCAAATATGCACTAAAAAGCATGAGAACAAGGCTAATTCGGGGGCTAAATATGCGCTAATTATGGTCACATCAAATATCACCAAACCGAACCTTTACTCGTCCCGAGTAAAGAGGTGACAAAGACTAGGACCATTATTTAAACTAAACTAATAACATAGCCGATATGAGACAATTAGCGGGTCTCACTCCGCCCCTTCAACTCACAACAAGACAACCATGAGGTAGGATGCCTTCTTGCAAGGCAAGGTGGGTCTTGCCAAAATGGCGACACATCCAAACATTAAGCACACAAAATCACATAATGGATGTATCTACAAAAGAATAGCCACTTCCTCATCAAGTGGCGGAGGCACTAAAGAGGAACAAATTTAAGAGCATGTAATCTTTCACAAATACTAGATCAACAAATTACTAAGGCTACGTACCAAAAAAAAAAAACAAATTACTAAGGCTAAGAGGATGGCACTAAATCACCTCCAAATGGTGTTAAACTAGACTACTTTCGTCCTCAATTTCCAAATGCTTTCATCAAGAGTGATCGGATGGTGGTGGAATGATGATCCCTATGATGCTAGTTGCATATGACATGACAAGTCTCGAATTCTCTACAAAAGTAAAGGTCATGGATCGTCCCAAGCTCGACAAAGTGGCTTGAGAAAAAGGTTTTTTTGGGAATGAAATGCTCAAATCTTTATACACAACGGGTGGATATGACTAGTATTCAAAATTGTCCTCATTTCACTTTCACATTTCAAAAATTTAAGATGGGGTTTGTCCCTTCCGGGCTAGTGTCCTTCGCTTTCGCCAATCGCTTATTAGGCAACTGGTTAACCTCTAGACAATAGCTTTTCGGGGTGATAGTCACTCTGTCTCTGGGCGGCCGAATTCACAACCGTGTGGGGGCCCAATTCAATGGATCCCGTTCCAAAGCACATCGAAGTGGTACGCCTCCATCAAAACAATGTAATTTCTCAACATTCAACAATTCATAACATTTGAGGTTTCCTTGGCATTAAATTACTTCCACATGACAAAATTCCTTGAAATGAGCACTTCAAGCTTATTGATAGAAAATATTTTTGGGTTGCCTTACCACAAGGTCAGTCAAGGTCACCTAGACAAGTTAACCAAGTCCACATCGCATCACGGGGTTAGATAGGTGACTCACATGCAAACCCTTGACTAGGCCTTGGGTCATGGGTCAAAAGATACTAGTATGACACTATCTAGGGTGTTTTACAACCATTCTCGTAGGCAAAGTCTTAAGTTGAACAAGTATTTGTAATGTCTTAGTTGCTCTTGTCAAAGTTCCCAATTAGGCATTTTTCAAAACATTTCTAACATGCAACTACATGCCATGATGCAACTAATATAAACATCCTAATGCAAGTGATTCTTTCAACTAATATGATATATAAACTAAATGCAAGTCCTAAGTTCACATTGTTATACCGCATCAATCAAAATAAAGCCACATAGTCATTAACATAAAGAGGAAAAAGGAGATTGGAAAGATCATACCATGCGGTCTTCATTATCCTCATGTCTCGGATGTGGCGTAGTCAATCAATGTGAACAAGGATAGAACAAACACAATATATACAAAACAATATATACACAAGACTACAAAAGGAAATAAACATGTTTTTGGGTTTTCAATTTTCAAATTTTTATGATTTTCAAACTTTTTCAATTTTTTTGGATTTTTTTGAATAAGAGTTAAATGGTAGAATTCCCATCCCCACACTAATATGGGCATTGTCCTCAATGGCCAAAATGATGGAAATTATGCAAAGATGATGCATGATTTCTACACTAAATGCAATCTATACTAAGCTACACTACATGATGCATGGTTTTTGTTATGACGGAGAGGATAATTTAGATTACCTCCCGTTGTGTATGCATTAACTTCCCCAAACCGAGTTATACACTATTGCTAATGTCCAATGATGGGTGTAGTTCATGCACACACTATGCAATGCATGAAGTGAATTTGTCATTTTGGATTTTGAAAATGGGAACAATAAAATGAGAACACCTCAATGGTACCGAGGTGTGAGTCCTCTATGGTGCTAGGACTACTCCAACAATGATCAAGAAAAATAATTAAAACAAAGAGAGAAATAGACAAGCCATGAGAGGGTAGGAGCCTCCAAGGCTTGCTAATCTTCCATCATATCATCACCATTATCACTTTCCTCATTAGAAGTGGTCTCAATGCCACTTCCCTCTTCATTTTCTTCTTCACCTTGCTCATCATCTTGCTCACTATCCTTTTCTTCACTTGCTTCCTCATCAATGTTATCATCAACTTCTTCATTACCAACAACCTCATTATCACCCGAAACGACTCTAGATGCTCCCGGAAATAGGACTTCTCTATCCGCCCGACTAGGCAAAGGACATGATAGATCAAGTAGTCCTTGCCTAGCCAAGTGTAGGAGGGGTGGATATTGAGCCAAGTAAGCATTTTTCCGATCCTCACAGGCTTGCTTGTGCATTGCTTGCATGAGAAGAGTCAAATAATCATTTCTAGCTTCAACTCCTTCCGGCTTGAACTCTTGATACTCAAAGGGGTAAGGTGGTATGACAATGGAAGAGGAGGGCATTTCAAGTTCGCCCTTTTGTTGTTGGATAATATGCTCGGCCTCTTTAGAAAGGGGAAGTAGATAATTGGTCTGGTGGACGCTAAGACGACAAATCTTTGAAGGCAAGGTGAACGATCTAGCTTCACTAGTGAGCCATCCATACTTGGTGTCAAGAGGGTTATGGGCAACCCACTTGTACTTGTGTATCATAGTATGCAAATCAACAAGATGACCACCCTCCTTTGCTTTATACTTGTTATCCTTGTTGAAGTTAGGATCAAAGTACTTAGCTAGGATAGTGACTAGGCCGCCATTGACAATAACGGTAGTGCCCTTCTTCCTACAATCAATGTTGAGCCATCTATCTACCAAAAGCCTCAAAGAGTTGAAAGGCTTGGTGTGTACTCTTCCAATGTTCAAAGCAGATTCAAGAAGAATAAAATCAAGTTTGGTGAAATGGTTGGTATCTTTCCTTGCAATAATGGTGTTTCCTATGACCTTGTGCCATACCCTTATACCCGGATGGTGGACTAAAAGAGCACGACTTGCATGAAAGTCCTCAAATTTCCTCCCGGAAATTGCCTCCCAAAGAGGGTCGGGGTCATACTTTCCATAATTCTTAAAATAACTCGGTTCATCACTAAGACCCAAATTTTCACCCAATTCTCTAAAGGAAATGCGTCTACTAACATTAGCTAGACGAAACTCGAGATTCTCCCTACTCTCAACTTTGGTGACTTTCAAAGAACTCAAAAATTCCAAGGTAAGGGAGGGGTATGTCAATTCTTTTGATTCAAACAATTTCTCTAACCCCATGGCTTTGAAAAAGGCTCTAGTTTGCTCAAGGACACCCAACTTACCCAAGGTGTCTTCATAAATAAATTTGGTGGATTGAAGTGATTTCCTAGCAAACTTAGCAAAAGTATCTCTATGGGTTTTGGAAATAAAAGTTACCTCCGGATAATGCAAAAGTTGATCGATTTCCGGAGTAGAAGATGTTGTTGCTCCCATAGAAGGTTGTTGTTGTTGTTGCACTTCCAAGTTTGGGGTTGCTACCACCATAGCCAATACTTTCTTTGCTTGAAGAGCCTTTTGCCTTTGTGAAAGTGTCTTTGGTGCCTTTGTTGCCTTTGTTGCTCCCTTAGTCCTTGCCATTGATGAATTAACCAAGAAAAGAATGAAAAATCTTCAATTTGTAGTGTACCCAAATCGATTTAAAGGTGAAAGGCTTTGCCTTTATGAATTCAAAAATCGACTCAAAGTTTGAAGATTTTGTGCTTGGTTTTGATTTTTATTGAAAAAGGAGTGATTGATTTGTTGTTAGAACGATGATTTGATTTGATTTTGGTGAATGTAGTTGAGGAATTTTGTTTTTGTGATAGAGAGGATGGGGGTTTCGATGTTTTGAAGTAGTGTTATGAATGAATGAATGAATGAATGAAGGTGGGAGGGATTTTATAAAGACCGAAAAATTCGAACTGCAGGGGCAATCCGTGCTGTTTCTGCCCAATACGGGCGGATTCAGCACTTTCTAGGTTTGATAAAACTCGCCTAAAGACGGGCGTATTCAAGAGAAGACGCTCGGATTCGCTTGATACGGGACAGGCGGATTCTTCAGAAGAGGGACGGATTTCAGTCCAGGAATTTTTCTTGTTTTCCTTAACAATATCACGTCTCCCTGTGGTGATTTAAGCACTAATCCTAACCATGTCCCCCTGGCATTAGATGCCCTATCTATGAACAAAGTCTATTCATGGTATGGGGGTTTATTTTCTAATTGGTTAACCTCTTTTTTCAGGTCAGGTTCTAGGTTTGGGCTGAAATCAGCCACAAAGTCTGCTAGGGCCTGCGATTTAATCGCTGCCCTGGGTTCAAAAGAAATATCATATGTACTAATTTGAACTGACCATTTGGCCATCCTACCTGATAATTCAGGCTTGCGCAGGACGGATTTTATGGGTAAGTTGGTCCTGACTATAATGGGGTGGCTTTCAAAATAGGGTCGTAGTTTAGTTCACGACATAATTAAAGCTAAGACATATTCTTCTTGTAATTCATACCTCATCTCAGCATCCAGTAGGCTCTTACTTACATAATAGACAGGATGTTGTTGGCCTTCCTGTTCTTTTACAAGGACTGCACTGACTGCTGTGTCAGTGACGGATAAGTATACTGACAGGGGTTCTCCCTTCTCTAGTTTAGCAAGTAATGGTGGAGATGATAGATAAGATTTTAGATCTTGAAAGGCTGCTTCATGTTCATCCGTCCACTGGAACTGCTTGTTTTTTCTGAGCAGGTTGTAAAATATTTTACACCTTTCAGAGGATCTTGATATGAACCGCTTCAGGGCGGCTACCCGGCCTGTCAATTTCTGAATATCTTTGGCAGCCTTGGGTGACTGAAGTTCCAGGATAGCTTTTATCTGTTCTAGGCTGGCTTCTATGCCTCTTTTCGCAACCATGTAACCAAGGAACTTACCTGCAGAGACTCCAAAGTGGCATTTTGCAGGGTTGAGCTTCATGTTGTATTTTTCCAATATTTGGAACGCTATTTCCAAATGCTTCACATGATCTTCTGCATTTTTGGACTTTACCACCATGTCGTCTATGTAGACCTGCATGATATCACCTATTTGATCCTTGAACATGATGTTGACCAGGCGCTGGTACGTTGCCCCTGCATTCTTCAAGCTGAAAGGCATGGCTGTGTAACAGTATATGCCTCGGTCTGTGATGAATGCAGTACTCTCCTGGTCAGCAGGGTCCATTTTTATTTGATTAAATACATTGGAGGCATCCGTGAATATTAGCATCTCATGCCCTGTTGTGGCGTCTACCATGACATCAATATGTGGCAAAGGAAATGGGTCCTTAGGGCAGGCTTTGTTCAAGTTAGTGTAGTCTACACAAACTCTCCATTTTCCATTCTTTTTCTGTACAACAACCATGTTAGCCAGCCATTCAGGGTACATTACTTCCCTGATTATTCCCATATCCAGGAGTTTTTCCACTTCCTCGTTGATTATGGAATTTCTTTCAGCTGCAAATTTTCGTCCTTTCTGTTGTATAGGCTTAAAAGATTGATCAATATTAATTTTGTGTGTAATTATATCAGCACTAATTCAAGTCATATCAAAACGAGACCAAGCAAACAAAGATGATTTATTTTTAAGGAATTTTACTAGTTCAGGCCTGACACTATCTGGGGCGTCAGATCCTACTAGAACATACCTGTCAGGGTACTCAGGGTCTAAGATTACCTGATCTGTTTCCATTCTGGGAGGTGCTACATAAGTACTCCTGACAGGGTACGGTAATTGCTATGCAAGGGACTTACCTGCCTTGGAAGGTTTCAAGGCTGTTGTATAACATTCTTGGGCTGTCTTGTGATCCCCTTTGATTGTGGCTATGCCCCAATCCATTGGTATCTTGATACACTGGTGATAGGCCGATGGCACAGCCTTGACATTGTGCACCAGGGTCTGCCCAGAAATGCATTGTAGGATGACAAGCAATCTAGGACTCCAAATTTCTCATAGGATGAGACCCCTTCAACGTAGGTTGGAAGGTGGATTTCTCCTAACGTGCTTCTGATTTCTCCACTGAACCCTACCAAAACGCTGGACTTTTTGGTGATTTGATCCTCATTGATTTTCATGGCTTTCAGCACGTCAAGCATGATCAAATTCATTGAGCTGCCTCTATTTACTAGGATCCTTCTTACTGTGGCGGTTCCAATCTGCATAGAAATTACCAGGCCATCATGATGAACATCAGGAATGCCTACCAGGTCACAATCACTGAAAGTGATTGTTGGGAGGTGATCCGGTTTACAGGGTGATGCAATCCTTGGCGTCCTGGCTATCTTTTTTGCTGCTGAACTGGTCAGGCCGTAGATTTCTGATCCATCAGATATGAACTTTACTTCATAAATTTGAGGTGGTGGAGGAAGGCTGCGATCATGCTTATGCTCCTTCTTCTCTTTCCCTTGGTCTGCATTCCTGCCTTTTGTCGTAATCAGGTCTTTCAGGCATCCAGATTTCAGCAGGTAAGCCACTTCTTTCCTCGGGGTAAAGCAATCATCCGTCGTGTCTCCAACATCCATGTGGAATTCTCACCATTTGGATTTATCTCTCCTATGGTTAGGATTTTCCACCTTTCTGGGCCATCTGACTATTGGTCCCATGTTGTCAAGCCTCTGGATTAACCTTGCAATATCAACACTGAAGTTATGCTCAGAAATAGGTGGGAAAATTTTAGCCTTACCTTGATATTCATGTGCCAGGTTGACTTCTGAATGGTCTGGTCTGGAATATGGAGTAGGTCTGTAATTGTTTCCTTTGTTGCTTTTCCTATTGCTCTTTTCATAGTCCTTTGGTCCACTGGATGATCCGACTTTGTAGCTCTTGTCTTCTTCCAGCCTGAAAAAAGTAAGAGTTTTGGCCTGGACATCTTCGAAGGTATGGCAGGGATACTTAGTGAGCTCATTGTATAAGTCACTATGAGGTAGTAACCCCTGCTTGAATACTTCCACTGCTGTTCCAACGTCACACCTGGGAATATACACTTTCTATTTGTTGAATCTTGTGAGGAATGTCCTGAGAGTTTCATCAGGCTTCTGTGTAATCCTGTAAAGATCACTGGATCGCTTCTCCAACTCCCTGCTACTCGCAAAATGCTGGTTGAAGTTGTTGATCAGGTTGGCAAAATAATGGATGCTCCCGGTTGGCAGGTTTATGTACCATTATAGAGCAGGTCCGGTCAGGGTTGTTCCAAATCCCTTACACATGCAAACTTGCCTGAACTCGCTGGGAATGGATGCAGCTAACATTTTCTGTTTGTAGAGGGCCACATGAATTTGTGGATCCGTAGTTCCATCATAGATTTTCATAGACGGGACCACAAACTTTTTGAGCAAGTCCACTTTTGCTATTTCGTATATGAAAGATGAATAAGCATAGCTGTCAGGGGCAGCCTCTTCTAAACTGGCAGGTACTCCAGGTATCTTCTCTAATTTTTCATTTAGCTTCTTGATATTCCTGTACCACTGCCATCATGATGGCTGCTGAAGATTCATCAGGTTTTTCTTTATCATTGTTTGGCTCACCATCGTCATCAGTATTGACAAGCTTAGAACCACTTGGGCTCCCAAAACTGGAAAAATCAATGTTTTTGATAATCGATGCAAATGGTGTTCCTGGCTGAAATCTGGATCCTGCTCCCTGGGTTTTCTCCAATTTTTGTTTCAAAGCTGACTCAGATTCTCTTAATTGAAAGATTTCAGCCTCGGTTTGGGCTACTTTTTCTTTCAAGCTTTCTAACTCAGCTATTTGTTGGAGGGTTGCATTCAATTGTTCTTCAATGGTGGGCTGGGCCATTTTTGTAGGTTATTTGGATTTTTCTAAGATAAGAAAAAATATTTAAAGAGCTAGATGCCCCATGGTGGGCGCCAATTATTTTGTATGGATTTTGCGCAAGGCAAAATCAGGTCAGGATAGGTCTAGGCAGGGTTAACTAGCTCTGATTAATCTGTGAGTCAGGATGACAGGGTATCGTGCAATAAAATTAAAGTACGATAAAAGAATTACAATAAGACAAGAACTTTTGTACGTGGAAAACCCTTAAATGGGAAAAAAGCACGGGCACCAAGCCACGAAAGGATTTCACTATTTTATAGAGTATTTAGCACAATTGATCGTAATAAGCTTAATTGTTGTAAGAGAATGGTGTATTCTTCGAATATCTCTCCTCCTCCTCTAGATAATTTCCAAATGCTTCTTATATAGTGATCTGCTGAACGGCTAATTGATCTCACTATAAATGCCAAATACTCTTGTTATGTTTATTTACCTCTTATTAGACTCCTCTAATAGTGAACTAATTAACTTCTTAATTATTTGTTCTTTAGATCTAGTGCATGCATAACAAAATAAGAGATTTATGAGGAAAAACAATGCCCCTTACATTGTTAGATGGTTCGAAATATAGGGCACAAGTAGGGACACCTTCCTTCACTTGTTCTTCAGCTTAATATGTTGCATGATCCTCCAAAATCCCAAAGTAGAGCTCCTCCTTAGATTGCACCCAAGACTTATCCCATAAACTAGTATACTAATTAACTAGATTAATAAACTAGTATCCTTAAAATTAATTCTAATATTATCACTATTACTACACTAGTAATCTTTATTAGATATTAGAATGGATGAACAAATGCTTGTGAATCTAAAAACCTTGTTTTTAGAGAGATTGAGAGAATATGAGAGTATTTGCATGTGGAGGAAGTAAATGAATGAGAACAAAAGTTCTCATAAAGAGGAGGTGAGGCCGGGTAGGGTGTGTCCAAATGGGCATCTTACTTTCCTCTTTTTGTCTTCACAAGAATTGGATGTGTAAGATGTGTAAGAGTAGGTGTAAGGCTAGTTGTAGGTTAGCATCATCATGTGGAATCATCCGTCGTGTCTCCAACATCCATGTGGAATTCTCACCATTTGGAGTTATCTCTCCTATGGTTAGGATTTTCCACCTTTCTGGGCCATCTGACTATTGGTCCCATGTTGTCAAGCCTCTGGATTAACCTTGCAATATCAACACTGAAGTTATGCTCAGAAATAGGAGGGAAAATTTTAGCCTTACCTTGATATTCATGTGCCAGGTTGACTTCTGAATGGTCTGGTCTGGAATATGGAGTAGGTCTGTAATTGTTTCCTTTGTTGCTTTTCCTATTGCTCTTTTCATAGTCCTTTGGTCCACTGGATGATCCGACTTTGTAGCTCTTGTCTTCTTCCAGCCTGAAAAAAGTAAGAGTATTGGCCTGGACATCTTCGAAGGTATGGCAGGGATACTTAGTGAGCTCATTGTATAAGTCACTATGAGGTAGTAACCCCGCTGAATACTTCCACTTCTTTGTTCCAACGTCACACCTGGGAATATACACTTTCTATTTGTTGAATCTTGTGAGGAATGTCCCGAGAGTTTCATCGGGCTTCGTGTAATCCTCAAAGATCAACGGATCGCTTCTCCAACTCCTGCTACTCGCAAAATGCTTTGGTTGAAGTTGTTGATCGGGTTGGCAAAATAATGGATGCTCCCGGTTGGCGTTTATGTACCATTATAGAGCAGGTCCGGTCAGGGTTGTTCCAAATCCCTTACACATGCAAACTTGCCTGAACTCGCTGGGAATGGATGCAGCTAACATTTTCTGTTTGTAGAGGGCCACATGAATTTATGGATCCGTAGTTCCATCATAGATTTTCATAGACGGGACCACAAACTTTTTGAGCAAGTCCACTTTTGCTATTTCGTCTATGAAAGGTGAATAAGCATAGCTGTCAGGGGCAGCCTCTTCTAAACTGGCAGGTACTCCAGGTATCTTCTCTAATTTTTCATTTAGCTTCTTGATATTCCTGTACCACTGCCATCATGATGGCTGCTGAAGATTCATCAGGTTTTTCTTTGTCATTGTTTGGCTCACCATCGTCATCAGTATTGACAAGCTTAGAACCACTTGGGCTCCCAAAACTGGAAAAATCAATGTTTTTGATAATCGATGCAAATGGTGTTCCTGGCTGGAATCTGGATCCTGCTCCCTGGGTTTTCTCCAATTTTTGTTTCAAAGCTGACTTAGATTCTCTTAATTGAAAGATTTCAGCCTCGGTTTGGGCTACTTTTCTTTCAAGCTTTCCAACTCAGCTATTTGTTGGAGGGTTGCATTCAATTGTTCTTCAATGGTGGGCTGGGCCATTTTTGTAGGTTATTTGGATTTTTCTAAGATAAGAAAAAAGATTTAAAGAGCTAGATGCCCCATGGTGGGCGCCAATTATTTTGTATGGATTTTGCGCAAGGCAAAATCAGGTCAGGATAGGTCTAGGCAGGGTTAACTAGCTCTGATTAATCTGTGAGTCAGGATGACAGGGTATCGTGCAATAAAATTAAAGTACGATAAAAGAATTACAATAAGACAAGAACTTTTGTACGTGGAAAACCCTTAAATGGGAAAAAAGCACGGGCACCAAGCCACGAGAGGATTTCACTATTTTATAGAGTATTTAGCACAATTGATCGTAATAAGCTTAATTGTTGTAAGAGAATGGTGTATTCTTCGAATATCTCTCCTCCTCCTCTAGATAATTTCCAAATGCTTCTTATATAGTGATCTGCTGAACGGCTAATTGATCTCACTATAAATGCCAAATACTCTTGTTAGGTTTATTTACCTCTTATTAGACTCCTCTAATAGTGAACTAATTAACTTCTTAATTATTTGTTCTTTAGATCTAGTGCATGCATAACAAAATAAGAGATTTATGAGGAAAAACAATGCCCCTTACATTGTTAGATGGTTCGAAATATAGGGCACAAGTAGGGACACCTTCCTTCACTTGTTCTTCAGCTTAATATGTTGCATGATCCTCCAAAATCCCAAAGTAGAGATCCTCCTTAGATTGCACCCAAGACTTATCCCATAAACTAGTATACTAATTAACTAGATTAATAAACTAGTATCCTTAAAATTAATTCTAATATTATCACTATTACTACACTAGTAATCTTTATTAGATATTAGAATGGATGAACAAATGCTTGTGAATCTAAAAACCTTGTTTTTAGAGAGATTGAGAGAATATGAGAGTATTTGCATGTGGAGGAAGTAAATGAATGAGTCAAAAATGAGAACAAAAGTTCTCATAAAGAGGAGGTGAGGCCGGGTAGGGTGTGTCCAAATGGGCATCTTACTTTCCTCTTTTTGTCTTCACAAGAATTGGATGTGTAAGATGTGTAAGAGTAGGTGTAAGGCTAGTTGTAGGTTGGCATCATCATGCCATTTTATCAAATAAAATAAAAACAACCAAAACCCACTAACACTCCCTCCATTTCGGTCCAACCTCCATAAAATGGACCACCATTTTATTTTGTCAATTTGTCATTTGTCACACTATGTCATATATTGTATTTTACATGTTATTAATTAATTTAATGCATATTTATCACATAAATATCATTTTACAAATTAATTAAATTACATACAACAAATTGACTAGTGATATTTGATCACATGAATAAAATGGGTCATATAATTATAATTCACAACATCTTGTAATTATATTTAACCATTCATTCTTATCTCTATTATTTCTCAAACAATAAACAATTTTAGTTAATAAAGCATTTTTATTACTAAAATAAATCTTATTTAATCCCATTATAATAAGATATCAATATTCTCTCTCACAAGTGAATTGTTCAATTTTAAGGAATTGATCACCTTGTATCGTTATACAATTAATCAATTTATCCATTAAGAAAATTGTCCTTTTGGTGTGACCTTAAGGGATCAACTGACCACCACCGTCATATGACAAAAATGTCTATCTCTAGTCAGCCAATCATTACCGATCAATGATGATCAGTTGATTATATAATAAATCATCTCTCGCGTATTCTTAATATGAGATTTAATTATGATATTAAATCATGTGATCGCACTATTGTTGAGGACACATTTTCTAACAATCTCCCACTTGTCCGAGACAAGTGTGCGCCACCAATTCTCTTGTCCTATTACAATCTCCCACTCAATGCAAGGTGTCTCGCAGGTCGTACTTGTACTTGATCATATCTTGAGTGGTTTCCTCGATCTGGAGTGTAACTGTCTGACCGGAATTATCTACCATAGATACCTTCCGAGCGTGGCCACGCATTTCCAGCTCACTACTCCTAGAGTGGCCTTGACATTTCAAACAACTCTGACAAAGGGTGGACAATTCCTATCGCGCTATTCCCTTCATTCAGCCACAGTTCAGCATAACCCAAAATATACCCATTTGACCTCATTTACGACAGTCGTAGAGCATAAATCAAAGCTAATCAGAAATTTGTGCCAACTTGGGCGAATAGTCTCTAGTCAAAAGAACTGACTCACAAGAATACTATAGTAGCTCATGCCACGACCAGGCTTTATAAATTACTAGAACTCTATAAGCGGTCACTGCCCGACAGAGTGTCTCATACAGTCTGCCTATGTGATCGACTAGTCATCCTGTATGACTCTATGGCACTTGAACTTGCCATCAATTGCATCACACTCTAGTCACTTCGAGACGTCACCTCATATAAGTAACTAGGGGCGAATACCATGTCAATTCGATTCACTTTAATGGGGTTCAATTTGTCTCTATAACCCATTCGGATACGACAAGGTCACGGGTGAGTTTAATGATACTCAAACGATAAATGCGATTATCACATATGAATAGTTAATACACTATTACTACTTCATATTTTATAATCTTTAGTGTATTATTAACACTAGTTAAAATGCAATAAAAGCGTGGCACGTGGATATACCCTATATCCATATATTCCAACTTTGTCAATTGCTATTTCCTTCAATTTTATGTTATTTCTAATAACTTGAATTTATCTTTAAGTATATGTCTAGTCCTCTTACCAGACTTGGGCACTTTAACTTGAAACATGCTTCCACTGTTATCGTATAACTTGTGATAAACTCATTTGTAGAGGGATTCACCTTTAATCCCTACGTTGACCATTTTATCACAATTTACTTACATTCCTTTTGTAGAATTTGCAATGCATGAAGCTAAAACACTTTTCTAGTCTCTTACTCCCAAGTCAATAAGACATCCAAGGATTTCAACAAATCCCTTTTGGTTTGAAAACTAAAGTTTGTGCAACCCTTCAACACCTAACTTAGTTTATCATCCAAACATATGAACGAATCCTTAATTCTTCTCAAGAATATCCAGGATGTTGTTTAAGGCTTTCACAAGCTATATCACGGGAATTATCTTATTATTGACTTATCATGCCCTAGGCATATATCACATTATGACATGTGCGTCTGTTGGCATACATGATCATTCTAATGGCAGAAACACAAGAAATTAATTTCATGTAATCAACAACTTATTAGGTTCAGTGAACGACTATGACTCCATCATAGTAATTCCACTTCCATCAACATGAATAACCCATTCAACCTTGTTGATATACAACAGATATGAAAGATCTTATCCTCATAAGATTCTCAACTTTATGCCAATATTCTCTCTCATAGATTCAAAAATCTAGAATACTTTGAACTCTTTTCCAAGTCTCCAATCACTCTTTCACAGAAGAGAGCATTGATACATTATTCTCAATAAGTAATATGTCATCAACATATAAGACATGCAGAAATGATTCTGGCTCCCACTTAACTTAATGTATAATCACGATTCTTCAATCATGTAAATGAAACCATTCATTATTATCACATGAACGAAAAGTATAATCTTTTAATGCTTGCTTAAGACCATTCTAGGATCACTTAAGAAAGCAACGCATAATATGTTAGGATTCTTAGATCTTCATCTAAGGTTTTGTGTTCCAAACACTCCCTTCTCTAAATTCACATTTTAGAAAAGCGTATTTTTAATATCATTTGCCATTCTTCATCAAAATGAAATGCGGCAATTCCTAACATAATTTGTCTTGATCAACATCTTCATGTAAATCTTATGCATTTGAGTACTCTAAAGCTCTATTTACCTTTAAAGAGACCCTTTCTTTAAAGTAAATCTACTCTTGAGTTACATTTTTTAGATTGTAATGCTATGGCTCGTATGTAACAAGGTCGATTTGGGATAAGGTCATAATACCATTACTTTCACAAAGCAATATTTTAACAACAAGACATGTGTGCTAAACTCCCACTGAGCTATACTCCCACTCTAAACTCTATAGTTCCATTACTTTCACAAAGTAACTCATTAACTATAAGACATGTTTGTGACGATCTAATCTACTCCCACTCTATCTCTTAGAAATACCTCTATCTTCTTAGGAGATAGCTTTGTGAGTTACAAACATATATTGTGGAGTATTAGCAAGTTTGTGTAGATTGACATGTTAGCATATAAAAATACCATCTCTATCATGGCAGTTTGATTCATGTCATATGCGTGTCTGATCCATGTGATTTGTTAAATAGACTCTCTATTTCAGGTATCTCATGGTTGACCATCCTTTTAGAATTACGTGTCTGTTTTGGATTGTAAATTCCCAAAATTGAGTTCAACAACTCAAACTGACTCATATTAGTTTGATCTTTTGGGTAGTGACACTAGGTCATAATCCATCTTTAATAAATCAAATTTATTACTTAGATCTTTGCCACTATGATCGAATTGTAATGCTTTTAGTACTTTGTTCAATGTGTTATCTACATCATTTAGAAATTCCTTAAATTTCTCAAATGCTTCACTTTATATTTGATTAAGTAAATATGCCCATATCTACTTAAATCATCGGTAAAAGTGATGAAGTAGTCATAAATTCCCTTTGCGGTGATACTCATTAGATCACATACATCGGCATGTATTAGTTCCAATAAATCACTTGCTCGTGTCCCTTTACCACTAAAGGAAGTGCAAATCATTTTGCGAAGGAGACAAGATTCGCATATCCCATATGATTGTAAATCAAATGGTCTAATAATTCTAGTCGACACTAGCGTTAAATGTGTTTCTCATTTATGTGACCTAATCAAAAAAGCCAAATGTACAAATCATTTGGATTACTAGTTATGAGTCTTTTGGATTGTATTATGAAGATATATTTGCTTGAGTTGGAAGTGTATGAATGAATGAGTCAAAAATGAGAACAAAAGTTCTCATACAGAGGAGGTGAGGCCGGGTAGGGTGTGTCCAAATGGGCATCTTACTTTTCACTTTTTGTCTTCACAAGAATTGGATGTGTAAGATGTGTAAGAGTAGGTGTAAGACTAGTTGTAGGTAGGCATCATCATGCCATTTTATCAAATAAAATAAAAACAACCAAAACCCACTAACACTCCCTCCATTTCGGTCCAACCTCCATAAAATGGACCACCATTTTATTTTGCAATTTGTCATTTGTCAGACAATATGTCATCACATATTGTATTTTACATGTTATTAATTAATTTAATGCATATTTATCACATACATATCATTTTACAAATTAATTAAATTACATACAATAAATTGACTAGTGATAATTGATCACATGAATAAAATGGGTCATATAATTATAATTTACAACATCTTGTAATTATATTTAACAATCCATTCTTATCTCTATTGTTTCTCAAACAATAAACAATTTTAGTTAATAAAGCATTTTTATTACTAAAATAAATCTTATTTAATCCCATTATAATAAGATATCAATATTCTTTCTCAGTTGATTATATAATAAATCATCCCTCACGTATTCTTAATATGAGATTTAATTATGATATTAAATCATGTGATCACACTATTGTTGAGGACACATTTTCCAACAATTCTGTCTTAATTACCCGTAATAATACCCATTATTACGCCCTTAATTGCTGCTTTAATTGTAGAATCTTCCCAATTAATGCTGCGCGTATATTCTTCTTATAATATGATTTTCTGGTCTAATATCGTCGTGATATTTTGACCGTTGTCCTCTCCATGGCCTGACGCCTATCTTCATGTGTCCTGGTAGCTTGACATCCTGACACCCTGACAGTAAGGTCAAGGTAAAATATTGATCAGGGATATCTGCGGATTTCCAGGCCCAACAGATGTCAAAACCACCTTTCTAAATGGGTATTTAGAGGAGGATATGTTCATAACACAATCCGAGGGTTTTGTAAATCCTTAGAATCCTAAAATTGAATAATCGTACAACGACTAACAAGAATAAATTCAGAAATTTACATGAATGGAACTAGGGTAGTTTCCATTTCATCCATGGACATATAAGTGTTATAGTGTACTCATTTTAGTTTTGTATTTAGAATTGTACCTCAATAATTGTTATGATGTACACTAAGTCTAAATAAGAATATAATTCAAATTTTTGTAGAAAAACGCAAAGGGTTTCACTATTGTGCAATTAAAACAAGCATTGTGCCCTTATATACCACGATTAAGTTTATAGTGAAACCATACAAATCAAGGTAATTATATTCAAACTAAAAATAAATGTCATATATATATATATATATATATATATATATATATATATATATATATATATATATATATATATATATATATATATATATAAGACTCAAGTTGGTGACCCAATCATTTCTCAATTCTTGATTGAAAATTGCATTTAGAAACTAGTTTTGACTAGTGTCCCAAACCATTTGATTGAGAATCTCTTGGTGTGTGCAAATCTTGTATTCAAAGCAAGATTAATTCATGACTTCCTTCTAGAAAAGAATTTTGAAGTGTATGGTCGAATACAATTTCAATCAAAAAGAGTTATTACTTCTTCATCTCTTTTACCAACGAACTAGGTAGATACTTGGTATCCACTTAATGAGGTAAGAAGAGAAATTCTTTGAATAAATTCAAATGAATGTTTAAAAGTATCGAGACCTAGAGATTATAAAACCATAGTATTAGTACTTTTATAAAATTGGGAACAATAAAGTGAAGACTTTTATATGCACCAAAAGGAGTGTGATATGGTATCACAAGTTCACTTTCATTATGATATGATTGAATCTTTACAATAAAGTTGGAGGTAGTTTCTGTTATAAAAATTTGTCTCGCATTTAAATTTCCACTAAAACGAAAAATAATTAAAAGCAATCATCTACATTTTATATGAGATATGGTTAGGCATGGTACCTAAATTTTAGCTTGTTTCGATAATGAATATGTGGTCTCTCTCCCTACATGATCACGAGAACAAAGGGTTTGTGGCTCGTGATGCTGTCTAATAGAGAAAAGAGGATTATTTCTTATAGACAGAGTGGGAGAAAATGTTCAAGAGCCACAACTTGAGAATAAGACGTAGGAAGGAGCCACAAACTGAGAATAAGACGTAGGAAGACGTTCCTTCCTGGTCAAAATCAGTAAATATTTCTTCGAAATATAAGGGGACAGGAGTCATATTATTTTTGAAAGTAACAAACCTGTAACTTATTAAGATGCCTTATCTAGTTTCAACTCTGCAAAAGTGCGATGCAAGCATAAACATGAGAATGTTTATTTAGCTTGGTTGGTTGGTGGCAAAGGTTTTGCACACAACAACAACACTTCATTATATTCGGATGTGATTAGATATAGTTGGATTTTAAAATCATCTTACATGAGTTTTATAAATCGCAACTATCCTAAAGAGTTGAATTATATGTTTTGATCATGTGATAAACATGTCTCGAATTGTCGAGTAGTTCTATTTATAAATGGAGTTTAGTGGGAGTAATGTGGTGTTAATAGTCTTATATTTGAACGACATATTTATCATTGTGAATAATGAAAGACTTAGGAGAGGAATAATACATCTCTAAGGTATCCAGACCTATAAAGATAGTTCTAAGAGGATATTAGCGTTAAATGAATATTCTTATATTGCTAAGAGTTTAGAGATGTTCAAAGGTATTGAACATGTCGAAATTGAATCCACTTGCTTCCGCTCTGGGATTAATTCATTAAGCTAAGATGTATCGTCATTCTTATAATTCGTATACTTAGAGTATGACGAAAGGTTATAAATCGAACTTTTGTGAAACTCACTATATAGCCATATATTCTATCCATTAGACCTCAAGAAGTACTAATGATTTGTATTCTATGTCTCATATGTTGATAACATATTATTCATTGAGATTGATGGACCAATACTCTCCGGAAGTGATTGGGAGACTATGAAGAGATGCAACACATCTTTAGTATCCGAATCTATAGTGATAGATTAGAGAGGATAAATGTGTAGAAATGATTTTTGGATTTGTATGCAAGGAGTTACACAAATACCATATTCTAAACACATAAGGATGGTTAGAGAACCGTCTTGGCTATATTATTTAAAGAGGAGATCTGTTAGAAACATCCTACGCAGTTGAATAATGAGATATATACAACGGAAATTGAGTGCACTTGCAGTAATAAGATATGCAAGAAGGACGGGATGATATTAGGATTCGGTTTTGTGCATTGGAGGAACAATGGTAGTTCGTTCCAATAACCGAAGGTCTTATCCCTAATCACTGTGAGATCAGTGGGAGCTATTCAAGGCTCGAAAGCCTATGTCTAGATTGGATTTAGACACGTACTCAAAAGTTTTATAATAAAGATTATATATAACAAAGGGAAAAAGTATATGGTAAGGTTAGGAAAGTGCAAAATGTTGCTAAGACTCACTAACCAAAGCCTTCTCTTACGCTTAACATGATGTGTCATGCCATTTCAATTGAGTTGAGATTTTTACTTGTATACAATATTAAGTATGAATTATAGATTATGTAGTAATTGATATAGTATCAATTTTACATATGTGATAATACATTCATCGTTTGAGTTTTATTTAAAACTCTTTTCTTATAATACTTTGTTTTTCCAAATAGGTTGTCGAGACAATATTGAACCCTATTTAAGTGAACTGGATTAACGTAGTATTGGCCCCTAGTCACTTATATGAGGTGACGCCTCCAAGTGACTAGAGTGTGATGCGATTGATGGCAAGTTCAAGTGCCATAGAGTCATAAGGGATGACTAGTCGATCACATAGGCAGACTGTATGGGACACTCTGTCGGGCAGTGACCGCTTATAGAGTTCTTGTAATTCACATAGCCTGGTCGTGGCAAGAGCTACTATAGTATTATTTTGAGTCAATTCTTTGACTAAAGACTGTTCGCCCAAGTTGGCACAGTTTCTGAGTGACTTAGAGTTATGCTCTACGACTTTCGTAAATGAGGTCAAATGGGCATCTCTTGGGTCATAATGAGCTGTGGTGAAACAAAGGGAATAGCGCGATAGGAATTCTCCACCCCCTTGTCAGGGTTATTTAAAAATCTCAGGGCCACTCGAGGAGTAGTGAACTGAAAATGTGTGGGCACGCTCGGAAGGCATCTTTGGTAGATAGTTCCGGTCAGACAGTTACTCTCAAGATCGAGGAAACCACTCTTGATATGATCACTTGTAAGAACGACCTGCAAGACACCTTGTATTGAGTGGGAGATAGTACTAGGACAAGATAATTGGTGACGCACACTTGTCTCGGACAAGTGGGAGATTGTTGGAGTATATGTCCTCAACAATAGGGCGATCACATTATGAAAACTCATAATAAGAATACGTAAAGGGATGATTATTTTTTATAAGTCAACTAGTCAACATTAATCGGTAATGATTGGCTGACTAGAGTTTGACATTACTGTCCTTTATATGGTGGTGATCAGTTGATCCCTAATGGTCACACTTGAGTGACGATCTCCTTAATAGATAAAATTAATTAATTGTATATTGATAAAGATTAATTAATTCCTTAAAATGGAACAATTCACGAATGTGAGTAACAATATGAATCTTGCTGTAATTCGATTAAATGAGATTCGTTTTAGTAATTAAGATGTTATATTACTAAAATATATTGTTTAGGATACAATTAAAATAAGAATGAACGGTTAATTATAATTGCAATATGTTGTAGATTATATTAACATGGACCATTTTATTTACTTGTAATTGTGAATTACTAGTCAATGGTTGTATATAATTAAATTAATATATGTATTGATATTTAATTGTTAAATATGCATTAATATTGTTAATAACATGTTACATGTCACATGTCACACATTATATGACAATATGACAAATTGACAAAAATAAAATACACTCGATATTAACCTAGGAAAACCAGTTTTGTGGGATGGTTTAGGTAAAATGGTAAAATTGTTTTATTAGTGGTGTAAACATAATGATTACCCTCAAAAACCTAAACCACGCCCTAGCAATTTTGAGAAGAAAAATTGTAAAAGCAAAATGGCATGCATTGGACTAAAATTTGATTTTAGTGTTATTATTGTGTAATTTTAATAAGTTAAAATTGCGAATATCTATAAAATCGGTTTATATTTACGATATAAGTTTAAATAGGGCGATTTGGCGCATAATTGGCATGTTAGACACATATTATAATGCTGCATATTTCATTAATGAATGTCATATTTTATTTATATAATTTGGAGGTAGGTAATTTTATCTTAGTATGGCCTTAGTTTTAATCGATATTACCTGTAATGTAAGGGAATATTGATTCAGTTGTAATTCAATGTGATCTCGTATCACTTTATTTTTATTAGATTTTATTTTACAAATGTATAATAGGAAGTACAATGTACATTTTATTATTTAATTATTTGTAATTCCGGAGTTTCCTAAAGACGGTGCCATTCGGAAAGGAGTTCCGATCAAGACGGTGTTTCCTTGGGAGGCGTGTCACTTGAAGTTCAAGGGACCAATGGAGTTGGTTTCCGAATATGTAATAGAATATTAGATTTTCTATTTTTTGAAAGGCCATACTAGGAAATTTATTTATTGCTTTGCATTTTTCTTTATATGTTACATGCATTGCCAAATCGCCATCCCATCACATGCATTATTTTATATATATATCGTCTTTTTGACCATGTCTATTATAGTTATCGTAGTTCACTAATATAGTTCACATAAAAGGTGATATATAATAAATCGACAAGACCTCACATATATTTAAAATTTAGATTAGCCTTTCCAAATAGTAGGACCCATGAATCCCTTTGACATTTGGGGTAGATTCCGTTCCCGGGGGTACTTTCGTTTTTCATCGGGTATGTGGGGGTAATAACTAGTTATTACACGCGAAGTTTGGTTGGTCTTAATAGGACATGAAGATTAGTCTTATATTTCGAGGCTAGAGATGAACTTAACGTAATTTCATCGACCGAGAGTTCTAATTGTAGAATTGGTTAAAGAGTTAACCCACCGAGTAATATTAATGAGGGACGTATCGGTTTCTCGTGCCCGAGTTAATATGGATTTGGATCTCGGAATCATTTATATAATTGTGTGGAGGTCATTATATAAATGCTAAAACATGCTGAAAATGTTTTCATATATTTACGATGAATGTTGTTTTTCCCACTATTTCGTTGTTTTATGTTGTTCTTTATTATTTCTCCTATTAATATATGATATCAATTCGATTGTAACACGAATCTCCATTAAACCACTATTACTAACGACAAAAAATCTCTTTCTTAAATGAACCGTATCATAGGTTGTGGACTAGATCCATAGGAATCATTCTATTCTATAGAACTCGATAGAAATCGTCCTATACAAATATAAGATTAGCCTCTTAAAATTCCTTACATACCTGATTTCTTGTGAAGAAATGTCAATAGAAGTAATGATTAGTCAAAATATGTTTTGATAATGTCTTCTATGCATCCACGGTTCAGAAGTCTTATTGCTCAACCTAAACACTTGTCATCAAGCACTTAAGTTGTTAAGCACATGATGATGTAAAATTGGAAAATTAATTTGTTAAAAATTTTGATTGACCAAATACCACAATAAAGTTCATCCTTGTGAAGGATTAACTAGGAATTTACAAGAAGATAAGTCTTCATCAAGTAGAAATTCTTGAAGTGAGTGGGAGCAATAAGAAGTAAGTACCTATCTTAATTGTTAAGGATAGAACTAGGCACGAAAGAGAAAGTGTTAGACACTAAAATAGATACAAACTCCAAATAAGTAAAGATCTAGGAAGTTGGTCGTGTGACTCCAACATATTCCTTCCTGAATATCTATGACATTAACATTGTATTCTTGCCAATTGTTACATCATGAGTATTTGATACAAATTATTGAACAATGTTAGAAATTACCACATTTGATGATTATGAAATATGGGAAAAGGATGTCAAAACCACCTTTCTAAATGGGTATTTAGAGGAGGATGTGTTCATAACACAATCCGAGGGTTTTGTAAATCCTTTGAATCCTAACATTGAATAATCGTACGACGACTAGCAAGAATAAATTCAGAAATTTACATGAATGGAACTAGGGTAGTTGCCATTTCATCCATGGACATATAAGTGTTATAGTGTACTCATTTTAGTTTTGTATTTAGAATTGTACCTCTATAATTGTTATGATGTACACTAAGTTTAAATAAGAATATAATTCAAATTTTTGTAGAAAAACGTAAAGGGTTTCACTATTGTGCAATTAAAACAAGCGTTGTGCCCTTATATACCACGATTAAGTTTATGGTGAAACCATACAAATCAAGGTAATTATATTCAAACTAAAAATAAATGTCATATATATATTATATAAGACTCAAGTTGGTGACCCAATCATTTCTCAATTCTTGATTGAAAATTGCATTTATAAACTAGTTTTGACTAGTGTCCCAAACCATTTGATTGAGAATCTCTTGGTGTGTGCGAATCTTGTATTCAAAGCAAGATTAATTCATGACTTCCTTCTAGAAAATATTTTTGAAGTGTATGGTCTAATACAATTTCAATCAAAAAGAGTTATTACTTCTTCATCTCTTTTACCAACGAACTAGGTAGATACTTGTTATCCACTTACTGAGGTAAAAAGAGAAATTATTTGAATAAGTTCAAATGAATGTTTAAAAGTATCAAGACCTAGAGACTATAAAAAAAAAGTATTAGTACTTTTATAAAATTGGGAACAATAAAGTGAAGACTTTTATATGTACCAAAAGGAGTGTGATATGGTATCACAAGTTCACTTTCACTAGTATTGGTGCCCGGCTTCGCCCGGGCAACCTCTATTTACCATTAATATTTTTTTTCATTAAATAAAATTAGTTAAAGTTGCATAACCCATAAATTTATCATTAATATATTTTTTATAACATATCCGAAAATTACGATGAAATAAATTTCGAGATAAATTCACTACTCCCGCTATTAATATTTTACTCTTATTAATGAAACAATAGTAATAACATTTCACTACTTGCCCGTAATCATTGTTACTTTCACTACTCCCGCCGTAATTATTGTTACAGTCAATACTGCCGCATTAATATTGGTAATTTCATTACTCCCGTCGTAGTTATTGTTACTTTGACTATTGCCGCATTAATATTGATTATTTCACTACTCCCGTCGTTGTTTCTACCACTCTCACTAATCTCGTTGATAATATTGTTACTTTTACTATTCAAATGAGATTACTATCATATGCAATATTATATATTCTGGAATCTAACTTGAATTACTTAACCTACTTATTATATTTTTGTATGTTAAATAATTAACATCTATATCTATATACATCTAATAAACTATAAAGTTTAGTAAAATTGCATAGATTTTAAATTTAATATATGATTTTATGATGATAATAATTAATACCATAAGTGTACATGTTTATACTAATTAATTATTTTATTTTAAGGAAATTGACCATCTTCTAGTCTTCTATAAATATTTAGGAAAATTACCAGGGATCTTTTTTCTCTTAGTCCCCTTGAAATTGATTATCTTAATTAATTATTTTATTTTAAGAAAATTGACCATCTTAATTAATTATTTTATTTTAAAGAAATTGACCATATTTAGGAAAGTTACCAAACTTCTATATAATTTAAATTTAACCCAAACTATATAATATTTGCATTGAGATCCCTTAATCGGGTCCATCACACGGTGTTATTGATTTAAAACTATACAGTATAATTAATTTGTATAACTTTCTTTAATTACATTGAAGTCCCTTGGTTTCTGGATTTAATATATAGTATTGATTATGATATGATTGAATCTTTACAATAAAGTTGGAGGTAGTTTCTGTTATAAAAATTTGTCTCGCATTTAAATTTCCACTAAAACAAAACATAATTAAAAGCAATCATCTACATTTTATATGAGATATGGTTAGGCATGTTACCTAAATTGTAGCTTGTTTCAATAGTGATCGAATATGTGGTCTCTCTCCCTACATGATCACGAGAACAAAGGGTTTATGGCTCGTGATGCTGTCTATTAGATAAAAGAGGATTATTTCTTATAGACAGAGTGGGAGAAAATGTTCAAGGGCCACAAACTGAGAATAAGACGTAGGAAGGAGCCACAAATTGAGAATAATACGTAGGAAGACGTTCCTTCCTGGTCAAAATCATTAAATATTTCTTCGAAATCTAAGGGGCAGGAGTCATGTTATTTTTTGAAAGTAACAAACCTGTAACTTATTAAGATGCTTTATCTAGTTTCAACTCCGCAAAAGTCCGAAGCAAGCATAAACATGAGAATGTTTATTTAGCTTGGTTGGTTGGTGGCAAAGGTTTTGTACGCAACAAAAACGCATCATTATATTCGGATGTGATTACATATAGTTGGATTTTAAAATCATCTTACATGAGTTTCGTAAATCGCAACTATCCTAAGGAGTTGAATTGTATGTGTTGACCATGTGATAAACATGTCTCGAATTGTCGAGTATACTGTTTATACATGGAGTTTAGTGGGAGTAATGTGGTGTTAATAGTCTTATATGTGAACGACATATTGATCATTGTGAATAATGAAAGACTTAGGAGAGGAATAATACATCTCTAAGGTATCCAGACCTATAAATATAGTTCTAAGAGGATATTAGCGTTAAATTAATATTCTTATATTGATAAGAGTTTAGACAAGTCCAAAGGTTTTGAACAAGTCGAAATTGAATCCACTTACTTCCGCTGTGGGATTAATTCATTAAGCTAAGATGTATCGTCATTCTTATAATTCGTATACTTAGAGTATGACGAATGGTTATAAATCGAATTTATGTGAAAGTCACTATATAGCCATATAGTATATCCATTAGTAGTCAAGAAGCACTAATGATATGTCTTCTCTGTCTCATATGTTGATAACATATTATTCATTGAGAATGATGGACCAATACTCTCTTCCGTGAAGAAGTGATTGGGAGACTAGGAAGGGATGCAAGACATCTTTAGTATCCGAATCTATAGTGATAGATTAGAGAGGATAAATGTGTAGAAATGATTTTTGGATTTGTATGCAAGGAGTTACACAAATACCATATTCTAAACACATAAGGATGGTTAGAGAACCGTCTTAGCTATATTATTTAAAGAGGATATCTGCTAGAAACATCCTATGCAGTTGAATAATGAGATATACATAACGGAAATTGAGTGCACTTGCAGTAATGAGATATGAAAAGAAGGAAGGGATGATATTAGGATTCGGTATTGTGAATTAAAGGAACTATGGTAGTTCAATCCAATAACCGAAGGTCTTATCCCTAATCACTGTGAGATAAGTGGGAGCCATTCAAGGCTCGAAAGCCTATGTCTAGATTGGATTTAGACATGTACTCAAAAGTTTTATAATAAAGATTATACATAACAAAGGCAAAAAGTATATAGTAAGGTTAGGAAAGTGCAAAATGTTGCTAAGACTCACTAACGAAAGCCTTCTCTTAGGCTTAACAAGATGTGTCATGCCATTTCAATTGAGTTGAGATGTTTACTTGTATACAATATTAAGTATGAATTATAGATTATGTAGTAATTGATATAGTATCAATTTTACATATGTGATAATACATTCATCGTTTGAGTTTTATTTAAAACTCTTTTCTTATAATACTTTGTTTTTCTAATAGGTTGTTGAGACAATATTGAACCCTATTTAAGTGAACTGGATTAACGTAGTATTGGCCCCTAGTCACTTATATGAGCTGACGTCTCCAAGTGACTACAGTGTGATGCGATTGATGGCAAGTTCAAGTGCCATAGAGTCATAAGGGATGACTAGTCGATCACATAGGCAGACTGTATGGGACACTCTGTCGGGCAGTGACCGCTTATAGAGTTCTGGTAATTCATATAGCCTGGTCGTGGCAAGAGCTACTATAGTATTATTTTGAGTCAATTCTTTGACTAATAACTGTTCACCCAAGTTGGCACCGTTTCTGAGTGACTTAGAGTTATGCTCTACGACTTTCGTAAATAAGGTCAAATGGGCATCTCTTGGGTCATGATGAGTTGTGGCAAAACAAAGGGAATATTACGATCAGAATTGTCCACCCCCTTGTCAGAGTTATTTAAAAATCTCAGGGCCACTCGAGGAGTAGTGACCTGAAAATGCGTGGCCACGCTCGGAAGGTATCTTTGGTAGATAGTTCCGGTCAGACAGTTACTCCCCAGATCGAGGAAACCACTCTTGATAAGATCACTTGCAAGAACGACCGGCAAGACACCTTGCATTGAGTGGGAGATACTAATAGGACAAGAGAATTGGTGACGCACACTTGTCTCGGACAAGTGGGGGATTGTTGGAGTATGTGTCCTCAACAATAGTGCGATCACATTATTAAAACTCATAATAAGAATACGTAAAGGGATGATTCTTTTTTATAAGTCAACTAGTCAACACTAATCGGTAATGATTGGCTGACTAGAGTTTGACATTACTGTCGTTTATACGGTGGTGATCAGTTGATCCCTAAAGGTTACACTTGAGTGACGATCTCCTTAATAGATAAAATTAATTAATTGTATATTGATACAGATTAATTAATTCCTTAAAATGGAACAATTCACAAATGTAAGTAAGAATATGAATCTTGTTGTAATTCCATTAAATGAGATTCGTTTTAATAATTAAGATGTTATATTACTAAAATATATTGTTTATGAAACAATTAAAATAAGAATGAACGGTTAATTATAATTACAATATGTTGTAGATTATATTAACATGGACCATTTTATTTACTTGTAATTGTTAATTACTAGTCATTTGTTGTATATAATTAAATTAATATATGTAATGATATTTAATTGTTAAATATGAATTAATATTATTAATAACATGTTACATGTCACATGTCACATGTCACACATTATATGACAAAATGACAAATTGACAAAAATAAAATAGACTCCATAATAACCTAGGAAAACCCTGTTTTGTGGGATGGTTTATGTAAAATGGTAAAATTGTTTTATTAGTGGTAAACATAATGATTACCCTCAAAAACCTAAACCACACCCTAACAATTTTGAGAAGAACAATTGTAAAAGCAAAATGGAATGCATTGGCTCTCTCTCACCCTCTCCTATGCACCCCCCCCCCCCCTTTCCTAATAGTAATTGTTCTTATTTTCCTCTAATTCATTCTTACACATTCTAACTTCTTACTCTTCTCCTTTTTCTCTAAAAAAATAAGTTTGAGAAAATTATTGTTCTAATATCTAATATTCAAGTTACTAGAAGTAGTAATATAAAATAATATTAGATTATATTCAAAAGATGACTACTAAAGTAATCTAGTCAATTATTTCGTAGTTTTAAGGGGATTGTCTTGGTGCAACTAACAGGAAGTTCTCATACTATTGGGACTAAAGGAATCATCCATTATTTTTAGCTCAAGAACAAGTAAGAAAGGTGATCTTACTTGTGCCCCTAATCCGATTTCCGTAATGTATGAAGTATTCTTCTTACATCTTTTTTTATTTTGTTGTGCATGCATAAGATCAACATCTAGTTTTAAAGGTCAAATTAGATCTATAATTAAAAGAGTTTTATTAGAGGCTTATGGAATCCTTTCACTTCTCTAGGTCTTACATAAGTCTTACTACAATAGGGACATAAGAGCTACCTAGAGAACACAAAATTGGATCCTTCTTTGGTCAAGATTCCAGCTGAAATAATCCCTTGAGAGTAGCCCCTAAAGTCCTTACACAAGCCTTATATAAATGTAAGAGTGAAAGCGACATTCTGACCTTCCTTGAAAGCGACACTTCATCCTCTTTTGAAAATAATAAAACAGCCTCCTTGGACTATCTTAGCCGGCCAAAGGTCTCTCTTTTAGTCCTAGGATTGTCTTGATTTATTAACTAGAAAGGATAGGACCATTTGGAAGCGAACATAGGCCAATTGTTGAAAACCGATAAACTTGTTACTCGGTTTTGTCTTGTGATTTTCTCCTAGCTCGGATCCTTATTCGAATTAAAGTCCCTAGCCAAAAAGTTTCAAAATTCATTATAGAAATGAGACGTAATAATATTTACCATGCTTCCCTAGACCGATTTTGAGTTTGACCCCAAAACAGGAGACGAGCCAAAACCGGGTTGTAGAACATCTCAGGAATTCAGAAGCATCTTGTAGGAGCCATATCTCTTCGCTCCAGATGAATCTTACGGCCTATGATAGCTCGTTTGAAATATAATGAATTTAAATTTCATCTCCAAAAAGAATCAACCTTAAACAATGATTAAATCTTGAGTAATTCAACGTTTAGTGCTGATGGGTCAGAAGTTGTCCAGAAACGCATAGGCTGTTTGCATCACCCATATTTTAAGCTATAGAATTGATATTATGGTGAATCAAAATCCATGATATAGTTAATACCTTAAGATTTCCAATGACATAAGAATCAAAGGATTTTCATGAGTATAACTTGAGATATAAAGCTTAGAAATCAGGCCCGCTGGAATAACACTTCAAAAAGCGATGAAATGCATTCAATTGTGATCCATTCCTTGGACTTTTTATTTTGTCTTAAAAATTAATCACAATGCAATAACTTTTGTTGCAATCATCGTCTTCCTTAGTTTTTGTTATAGTTATGTTAGTAGTAATAGGGTTTGTCATACTGCTTGTAATAGGTGGTAATGGTGGTTGCTTATCGTCATACGGTCATAAGCGGTGTTGTTGCGGATTGCTAAAGGTAGGTTTTTCCTACTCCGTACTGTTGATTGTTTTGTATGTCGGTTGTGTTGTTTAGTTGGATTTGATATCGTTGTGGTATTGTAATTGGTTGTGGTTGTTTGTCTGTGGTTCACGAGGTGCGCCCTCGGATGAGTTGAGTCACTTGTAGGAGTGGCTTCACGCCCTTGATTCGCCTCTTGTGGAACCCGCCATAAGAGGAGATGTGCACATTAAGGAACATGGGTTTGCGCTCGGTAAAGATGAGCGGGTCTTAGGTGGGAACGGCTATGGTCCCCCACTGACGGTGTGGAATATATGATTGGAAGTAGTGTTAGGTTTTTGTATGCTGTATCTAGTGTCTTATGTCATTCTTCAGTTACTGACCTTATGTGGTGTTGTCCGTGTTTCCTTCTTGTGTTGTGTCTGCCGTGATTAGTAGGTGTTGATATGTGAAGCTTAGCTGGGTACTTTAGAGGGAGGAGTCCATCAAGAGTCATGGCATGGATAGTATCACATAGTTGATAGTTTGTCATCAGTTGTACTTTTCTTTGTTGAGATTACTTGTAATAACTTAAATTTTATTTTATTGACGTTTGATATTTACTATTCCTCGGGCAACCGAGATGGTAACGCCCTTATCTGCTGGGGAAGGTCTTGTTAAGGCTCTTTGGTAGATGGGGGCATTACAAAGTGGTATCATAGAGATGATTTTAGAACCTGTAAGCAATGTACCAAATGAACGTTGTGAGTTTAATGAAATGAACATGGTATATGTTTATTGGGAGCCCTGACAATTACTTGATTTTTGGTGGGAAGACGCCCTCATTCCAAAATCCTCGCCGCAATATGCTTAAGCCAGCCGTTCCGAATGAGAATATTGAGTCGGGAATTTTGTGTGTGTATGTGTATGTAGTAAACGAAGTGGATATATGAATATGTGAGCATTATATGATGCCTTGTATCTGTGCAAGTGGTAGAGTAGGAGTGTGTAATCTTTTGTATAGCTGAGTATGTGTGTATGTATGTTGATGGATGGCGGGGTGTGTTGAAAGCCTACATGGGAATATATGATGACGTGAAAGTTGGTAATGAGTTACTAGTTACTATATATGTTTTAGAAGATATGAATTTGTTATGTAGTGTTGTGGAATTTAACAGATGAATGATGTATAATGTCGTTGTGAATATGCGTAAAAATGTGAATTATAACATGTGATCACCGGATTGATTGAGATATGTCAAGTAATAGAGTAAGTATGAGTAATAAGTGGTAGTTGGTTTACCGATTGTAATGTTTAATAAAATAGAATGCACATGTTTGATGGTAGAATTTGATATGCATAAGTATAAGTAAAGTAATGTTGTTTATATATATATATATATATATATATATATATATATATATATATATATATATATATATATATATATATTTGTGTGTGTGTGTGTGTGTGTGTGTGAGAGAGAGAGAGAGAGAGAGAGAGAGAGAGAGAGAGTTAAAGTTGTTGGGATTCATTAATCTCATTACTTTACATATTAAAAATGTGAATAATTAATTTAGTCATAAAATTAATTTAAGATCTTATGCATGCAAAACAAATACAAGAGTAAGGAGAAAATCGGTTCCTTACATTTGATATTTCGGATATTTGGGCACTAGTAAGGTCACCTACCTTACTTAGTTCTTGAGCTTTCCTTATGGATGAACAAGATTCAAGTATAGAATCTCTTCCTAAATATTGTACCAAGATAATACCCTTAATAGTTTAAATTAATATGAGACTAGTATTAATAAAAACTACCTTAAAAATTGACACAAAATAATTTGTATTTTGCTCTTGAAAATTTCGGTCAAGAGGAAGAGTTTTTGTCAGATTTTTGCTCTCTTTTTCTTTCACAAAGTATAGAGTTCTATTAACAAACTCTCAAAATATCACATATATTTTTTGTGTTGTAGAATGAATAATATAAAAATTGAGAACAACTCTCATTATTAAGGGGGAGAGGGAACCGGTTTTTAGGAGGGAGAAATGGGAGCCAATGCATGCACCTTTTCTTTTTAGGTTGTTCTTCTCAAGATGTTTAGCCTTGCATGCCTACACCCTACGGTTATCATTGTCTTTGTAGAATAAAATAATTCAAATAAAAACAATCCTAAAACCCCTCCAATTTCGGTCACCCTTATAACATGGTGGTCCATTTTATTTTTGTCATTTGTCAATTGTGACATATGTGACATGTTACATTATAATGCATTTTTAACATATTAAAAATTATCATATTAATAAAATATGTCACATACAAAAATAACTAGTAATTAATAATTACTTGTACCAAAATGGGTCATAAAATTATAAATCACAACTACTTGTGGTTATAATAAATTATTCATTCTATTTTCAATTGTTTCATAAACAATAATTTAATCTAAGTAATAAAACAATTCAATTACTTAGACCGAATCTTATTTAATCAAATTACAATAAGAAACATAATTTTACTCACAAAATCACTCGTCAATTTTAAGGAATTTAATTAACCAGTATCAGCATACGATTAATTAAATAATCAATTAAGAGCATTACCCTATAGGTATGACCTTAGGGGATCAACTGGTCACCACCATCGTACGACAGTAATGTCAAACTCTAGTCAGCAAATCATTACCGATATGTGTGGACCAGTTGACTAAGAAGTATTTCTTTCCCTCATGTATTCTTAATATGAGATTTAAACATGTGATCTCAATATGATCAACAATGTGATCGCATTATTGTCGGGGACACTCCAACAAAAGTATGTCATGGTCAGATTGAATCATGTGTTGTTTGGTATATGGTAGAATGGGATTTGTAATGTTTGGTTGTAGTAATCGTGTTATATGAAAGTTAATGTTAATTGATAGTAATCATATGGAGATAATCAGTGCTGAGTTCTAAGTAAGCCTTAGACTCCGAACGAGTTATTTTGTAGTAACGATAATCGAATTTATACTCTTTTGTCGCTTGTTTTAATCTTACTCGACCGAGTACAAGTGCCTACACGACCGGGTAGGGCTTACTCGATCTAGTAGTTGGGTCACTTGACCGAATTCGCTGAAAACAGAATCGTCGTCTATTCTGCCCAGCGGAAACTCGATCGAGTAACCCCAACTCGATCGAGTAGAGGCTACTCGATCGAGTACCCATATCACTCGATCGAGTAAGTATGCTACAGTACACGGGTTTTATTGGAACTTATACTCCCTTTTCCTTAATTCTTTTCTCATTCTCTAACTTTCAAAAACCCTAAAAATCCTATCAGAACTCCTTTTGCTCAAAATCTTTGGGGTAATTTGTGATTGATTTCAACTTGAATCCCTCTATTTCATTCACTCAAACTAATTGCAACTCATTCAAAGTAAGATTTCTATTTCTTTTCTTTAATTTTAATTAATTGGGTATTATGTAGTAGTGTTGGATTTTCTGAAATTTCGATTTATACCCAAAGTTTTTGTATTATAATTGTTGTATTTTGATAGAAATCACTTTAAAGCATTATTGTTGATGCTAGAAAGTGCAAAATCAAACCGATTTGTAATTATATGTGGACCGAAATTTCTAGGGTTTGCTCTCAAAGGTTTTTATTTTTTTTTCATCTTTTGCATCTTTAAAGGTTGAAGTAGAGTAAGGAATGCTATTAGAATCTTGTTTAATGCTTGATTTTGGTGAATTTCATCCAAAATTTCGTCTTATAACTCCGTCTTAAAAGTGCCCAAAACTGAAATTTTGCCCCAATATTTGTGATAATAATCTTTTTGAGAAGTTTATTTTGAGGGATTAAGGTCCAAATACTTCTACCAATTGTGAAAACTTGATGTTTGAAGATTTGAAACCGTCTTATTATAAATTATAAGGGTAAAGGAAAGTGGAAATTCTTGTTTTGTCTTAAAAGTTTTACTTCAGTTAATACTTTTCTCCACATGAATCCTTTGAAAAGTTCACTTTGTTTATGGAAAACCCAATATGTGTGGCTAAAAACATGTTGAAACAAATGCCAAGAGCCGCAGCTGCTACCCGCCAGAGCAAGAGGTCGAGACCTGCTGAGCCTGAAGTAGGAGAGGGGAGCCAGGGGCCTACTGTTCCACCGGTCCCTGGATACCCTAATGCAGTCTTTGCTGATTTTAAACAAAGGGTTGCTTTTGTTGCGTTGATGAGTCGCCATATGAGACCCACTAGGTGCATCAACACGGGTATTTTGGAGGACCTGAAAATAGAGGTTGATGTCAGGCACATCTTTGAGACTCTGGGTTTGGAGGGGTTATATCACCTTAGGAAATACTCTTATCCTTTTCTGGCCTTAGAGTTTATGAGATTTCTTTCTATCGTCCAAACAATTAAGACAATGGAAACTATATCGGTCGAGATTGATAGGTTTAGTATCGTTATTCTCAATAACTTTACTTTTAACATTACCTTGTATCAATTCCATTCTAATTTTACTTCTTTAAAAACCTTATCCTTTTCTTAACGGTTTAAGAGAATGCTCCCACTCAATTCAATGAATCTTTACTTTAGAGAAGCAAAGTTGAATCTTATGAAGACTACTCTTCAATTCAATCGTTTTAGTCTTAAAACTTTCATTGAAGTGGTTGCGGTATTTTGGTCAATTTTGATTTCCATCAAATCTAGTTACCAAAATGAATTAACGTTTCAAAGTACTTAACTCAATTAAGCATATGAGAAACAATTCATTGTAAGTAGATATGTTAGTCAAGAATCAAAAACCCTTTTGATCACGAATAACTTTTATCTATACTCTTCACAAGAGATCCCTACAATGGATAATACGAGGTTTTTAGAAGAGAATTCAAGTTTTGTCTTTAGTTACGATGTTTTAATGGAGATTTGAAACAAAATCGAAATGATATCGTATATGAATTGCGGTAAAGAAATAGAACAATATGATAACGTAATAGTGAAAACATAACATTTGTCGTTATAATAATACTGGTAAATAATTTAACAAGTAAAGCATTTATCTAGTGACCTCTACCCAAGTTTCATAAATGATTCCAAGACCCAAATTCACATTAACTTAGGCATCGGTAAATCCGAATACAACCCTTATCAATATAACTCGCTGGATTAACTCTATAATCGATTCTACTTTTAGAACTCTTGGTCGATAAATTTACATTAAAATTTATCTTTAGCCCGAAACACATCCGGCAACTGTCGAGAATACTTTCGTTGAGTTCAACCCAAATTTCGAATAAATGTGTCCATGATCCAAATTTACATCAACTTGGACATCGGTAAAGCCGAAAACAACCCTCATCTTGATAAATTCGGTGGGTAGACATTTATCACCCACTTCCCCTACGTAACAAGGTTTGTACCCCGGTAAAGCCGAGCGCACTCCCTCACGAAATAGGTTTTCATGGTTTCTACTTTTTGGTAAGGCTAAGTCTCAATTGTTTATTTAGCGAGAGGTCATGTCAATTTATTATCTATCACGTTTTAAGTGAACTAAAGCGGTGAACTACGATAATTGTAATTGACGCGGTCGATAAACTCGATTGAAAATGCATGTTTAGTTATGGCGATTTAGCGATGAATGCAACATATAAATAAAATGCAAAGCATAAATAAAATCCTAGTATGGCCTTCCTAAAATAGTAAATCTCATAAACTATTACAAATTAGGAAACCAACTCCTTTGGTCCCTTGAACTTCGATCTTGGCATGCATTTCAAGGCAACGCCGTCTTTAATGGATCGCCTTCTTGAGTGGCATCGTCTTCAAGGATCTCCGGAATAAATAAATTACATAACAAATTACATAATTTCCTATTATACATTTGTAATTAAAATAAAAATAAATCTATTAAATTACAAAACGGTGATACGAGATCACAATAAATTACAACCGAATCAATATTCACATACATTTCGGGCTATACCAATTAAAAACTAAGGCCATACTAAGAAAAATTACATAATTCAAAAAAATTACATAAAATAAAATATGACAATCATAAATAAAATGCAGCATTATAATTTGTATGAACATGCCTAATTTTATGCTAAATCGCCTTTAAGGAGCCAATATCGTATATTAATCGGTTTTTACGGATTTGCGTGATTTAACCTTTTAAAAATCACAATAATTACATAAAATCATATTTATGTACAAGTTAATTACCCTAACCATCTTAGGACTCAAAATTAGTCTCCACTAACTTATTTACAATAATTAACTTATATTTCTTAATATTGTTCATAAATGGACTCAAAATAACAATATAATGCCATAAACTTCAAATAAATCATAAAAATTTCAAATAAATTCAAAATTTGAAATTAACTCATGAACATTCTGGAAAAATACCATAACACTCATAATGTTCAAAAACTTAGGTTAAAAATTTCGAAAATTTATCGAGAAAAACAATGTTGCGGTTTATCCGATTTATCAATTATTACAATAAAAATATGAGAAAAATTATTTTTATTAACTTTTCACTTTTAGATCTGAAATATATGATAAAATGCAACATGTGACATTTTTTCTTAGTCATGAAGTATGTTTTAGCAATTTTCACTAATTAAAGTCACTATTTATATAATTTTTCATCAAAAATTCATAAATCATGCATAAAGACTTCATTATAGTCAATTATTTTACACACATCTTGTAAAATTGCATGTGACAACATAATAAATTTCTATGACCAGATTCGAAATATAAATCATATTAACCTATTTTTCCATTTAAATTCGATTTTATCTTGAAAAATCCATATTTCGAGCATAAAAACTCATAAAATTATGAAAAAACAGGTCATCAAAAGATAATATATGTGAAAACATATCCATAAACCACTGGAAAAATCGAAGTTTAGCTAATTTTAGTCCAAAAATGACATTTTTATCATAAAATCACATTTTAATGCCATTATTATACAAAATGAACAATAAAAATCCATATATTAACCAAAATATCCTAAATACATTTTAGGACCAGAAACTTTAACATTCATAATAAATTTCGTGATATATCATAATAAACACAAAATGTGACACCCTCATTTTTAGCATTAAATAAACACGTAAATTCTACAGAAAAACTGACAGGATATGTTTGTAATTGGTTCAACTAGATAAAACCTGTAATTTTTAAAACTTTTCTAAACCATTCACAAACATTCCCAAATGAAGAGTGCCAAAACCCGCAAATACTAACAACCTAATTTATATAACAATACTAAGTCGTGAGAATAAAGTGATACAAACCAAAGTAAAAGAGGGAGACATATGTCCCTCCAAAATATAAACACAACCATATGTTTAAAGGTTTACTACAAAATATAACCAAACTAAGTCCAAGGTTCCTTTGCTCACTAGCTCGTCCGTGTACCCCATCTAATCATCATCAACCTGTCAATCGCATTTTATACAAACACGAAAGCCACAATTCAGTGGGGAGTAACTTCGAGTCCTCCCAGCCACGAAATGTCATATTTAATGTAACATGTAATGTAACATGTAAGCAACATCATAAATCAATTAATTATCGAATATTCTAACATATGAACACTAAACTGACCAAATTAAACTATCATGTGAAACATATAACAAGCAGTAATCCAAACTTTATCAATTGTAACCGGCTTGCATCTCACCTATTACAATTCATAAAATCACCATACAAGAAAGAGCAATATATCAAAGACAGGCATAAGTTCTTAGCACCGTCAATAGTCACTCTGTAACTCGAGTCTATACCACGAGGTAGGGAAGGTAATCGAACCGGTATCTTGGCTCAGAGGTTCTATCAAAACATGGCCAAGACACAACACAACCCTAGTCCTAAATCTGCGCAGACTTAGACATGCGGATACACACCACCGCACCCAAGACCCACAATTTTTTTTAAAACAAAGTGAGTACCGTAAGGAGTCCACCAAAGGGTTGGCTAGTACTTAAGCTGACCACTTACCCTCAAAATAAGTAATGAGGTCATGCCCCAACTTGGATATAATCCCACCAAGTCAGGAACACAAAGGCTATTAAGCAAAGGAACATATACTCGTCAAAGACTATAAAGGCCTATCTATGACAAACACAACAACCTGCAAGAAGTATTCAATACCAATTCCATTTCAAGCAATATTAACAATATTAAAGGTTTCAGGGAATCTAAGGCCGTTTCTACAATATAAGAAACCATTCAATTCAACCAACAACACATGTGAACTAAAAACATAATAAATGGCCTAAAACAAGAATAAGGCCAATTATCCATTTTTCACAATAATTTTCATCCAACCGAATTTTTACCCGCAACCCCGATCCTGCGGCGAGTGCGGGTTCAATCGCGGTGACCAATCACACAATTGACTCGACATCGATTCGATCAAAGGGACTAAGGCTCAGTTTTCGGCATAATCATCCAAACATTACGATTATCGCTATAAAATTCATTTTAAGCCTATTCATTACAATTTCATATTATAACCTATCCTAACATGTGCCAACTACCAATATAAACATAACTTTACCATCAACATTATATTTACTACTAACATTATTCATTTCATAAGACTACCCATATGTTACTTATATTAAATATAACATTAATACGCCCGAAACGACGAACAACGCTTGAAAAACCGCGAAACAAGCAACGGGCCGACTCGGGCCAACCCCAAGGCTGCCGTGGGCCTGCCGGGCCTGCTGGGCCTGCTGGGCCGCCACCCCCACTACCTCCGTTTCTCCGTTTTTGTTCATTTTAACATCGTTTTAAGCATCAATTAATCATTCCCAATTCATTCCCATACTAATATGTGAACATAAACTTACAAAAGACATGAACTTAACACATATTATCATGTGAAATAAACCACTCAAATAACATTCACAAAATCATACAAAAAGCAAAGAATGTGACATTTATTCGTCGAGTAACTCGAAATATGTTACCTTTAGCAACAAAATGAGCAATTAGCACCTTGAACACAAAACCCTAATATGCAAACTAGCCACTATCTTCAACTATATACGAGTCTCCAAACTCGTCTTCTAAATCTTCACCTAAATAAACAATAAAAACACAATTATAAGCACTAATAATCAAAACCCTAAAAATGGTGGACAAAATAAATTTAGGGCAAATGAATTTAATACATACTAGGATGTTGGAAATGAAGAGAGGATTCCAAATATGTAATCCTTATGAAATTTGGAGTAGAAACGAGTAAATTACGATGAAAATTAGCGGAGAAAGCTTAGGTTTGATATAAAAATGGTGTTTTTATGTTAGAACATGTTAGAATATTCAAGTATAATGAAGTAGGAAAAGAAAAAAAAACAAAGGGAATGTGATGGAAGGGTGTGCCGCCCAAAGGAGAAGAAAGAGCGGGATTTGGCGGAATTTCATTAGTCGGTTTTGACTCGTTTCGACGATAATTAGAATCGTTCGTCAAATGCAAATTCCGACAATGCCAAAGGTCTTAAACACGAGATTACAAGAAGATTGAGTACTCATATGATCCATTTCCAAAATCGTTTGCCCAATTTTCACAAGAATCGCCATTTTCCCCGATATGCCCTTATTTCGAAATAAAATATTTTTACATGGTTTAAACTATTTTTAAACATTTCGAAACTATCAAAATAAATACTTTACTTCAAAATATAATAGAATTATATTTCATTGAATTATTATTACTTCAAATACATTAATATTAAATTCAACTTGATTAATAAATTACTTTCGCAAAATAATAACGGTCCGAAATTACGGGGTGTTACAATCACCCCTCCTTTTAAAAAGTTTCGTCCTCGAAACTTAGAAGGAGAAATTTTAATAAACAACATCTTAATAATTTAATCATAGGTAAAATATAGGAATCTTTTCAATGAAACAGTGATACTCTTGTTGATCAGACAAGAACATCCACATTTCATATCAAGATATAAAAATATTTCTACACCAATGAATGAGAAAACCCATTATTGGGACGTCTCCAATAACGAGATTTACCACTCATTAATGTTAAAATCATTAAAAATCATAAAAGCATTTTCAAAATTTTAGTTTAAAGTTCTATAATAAGAATAGTATCTTTACTAATTATGATTAAATACGGCTTAGTAACGCGGAAAAAGAGTAAGAAAAAGGAATACCTTACGAGAATAATTCAGGATATTTAGCTAACATAGAAGCTTCAGTCTCCCAAGTCTCCTCTTCGACATTTCCACAACGCCAAAGAACACGGACTAAAGGTACAACTTTGCTCCTAAGTTGCTTGTTGGCTTTTTCAAGAATCCGAATTGGCCTTTCTTCAACCACCAAGTTAGGCTCCAATTCAAGAATCTCTTCTTGGATGATATGGCTAGGGTCACTAATGTACTTCCTCAACTGAGAAACATGGAAGACATTGTGAACCTTGCTCAGATTTGGGGGAAATTCTAAACGGTAAGCAGCAGGACCAATCTTTTCAATCACCCGGAAAGGTCCAATTAATTTAGGGCTCAACTTCCCTTTTACGCCAAACCGTTTCACCCCTTTCATAGGTGACACTTTAAGGAATACATGATCATCAACCTCAAAAGAAAGTGGTCGACGACGGACATCAGCATATGATTTTTGACGGTCCTGAGCGGCTTTCATCCGCTCCCGAATGATTTTAACTTGTTCAATGGACTCGGTCACCAAATCGGGTCCTAACATTGGAACATTTTGGGTTTGATCCCAACAGACTGGAGTACGGCATTTTCTACCGTACAGAGCTTCATATGGTGCCATTTTAATGGAGGCTTGATAGTTGTTGTTGTAAGAGAACTCAACCAGAGGTAAACATTTCTCCCAGGAAGTTTGGAAATCTAAGGCACAGGCACGAAGAAGATCCTCTAAAGTTTGAATTGTTCTCTCAGTTTGACCATCAGTGGCGGCGTAAAAAGCAGTGCTCATTAATAGTTTACTACCCAAGGCCTCCTGTAATGTAGTCCAGAAACGAGAACAAAATCGAGGGTCCCGATCTGAAACTATGTCTTTAGGAACCCCATGATAGCGCACTACCTCATCCACATAGACACGAGCTAGAACTTCTAAACTCCAGGTCTCTTTGATAGGAATAAACCGAGCACACTTAGTCAATCGGTCCACAACCACCCAAACAGCATTCTTCCCAGTGGAAGTCCTGGGTAAGGCCATCACAAAATCCATGGAAATAGACTCCCATTTCCAAAGAGGAACATCCAAGGGTTGAAGCAAACCCCCGGGCTTTTGATGCTCTATCTTTACTTTCTGGCAGGTGAGGCATTTACTGACATACTCCATAACTTCAATCTTCATCCTAGGCCACCAGAATTGTAATCTCAAATCTTTGTACATTTTGGTACCTCCCGGATGAACGGAGTAAGGAGAGAGATGTGCTTCATCAAGAATTCTTTTTCTCAAATTAGCTGCATCCAGAACATAGATTCTACCATGATAACGAAGGTACCCATCATCATCAATCTTACAATCCTTAGCTTGCCCAAGTTGAATTTTAGCTCGAATGGATTTGAAAGTAGGATCATCGGGAAGGCAAGCACGGATCTCACGGTAGAAGTCAAGTTCGGCTGACATGGCATTAAGATGATTAGAGCCCCTTTTTACAAGACTTATTCCCAATTTTTGAAGTTCTAAAGCAAGTTCAGGAGGTAATTCCCGAAATGAATTCAAAGAATGACAGGATTTTCTGCTAAGAGCATCAGCCACCACATTAGCTTTTCCTTCGTGATAAATTAGGTCGGCATCATAGTCATTCACCAATTCCAACCATCTTCTTTGCCTCATGTTCAGATCTTTCTGGGTAAAAAGGTATTTCATGCTTTTGTGGTCGGTGTAGATGTTGCAATGGACTCCAATGAGGTAGTGTCTCCAAATCTTCAAAGCATGCACCACCGCAGCTAATTCAAGATCATGAGTCGGGTAGTTAACTTCATGAACTCTTAGTTGTCGAGAGGCATAAGCAATGACTTTCCCTTTTTGCATCATGACACAACCTATACCATGCTTAGAAGCGTCACAGTAAACATCAAAGTCCACTCCTTCTTCAGGTAAGGTCAACACCGGAGCGGTAGTCAACCTCTTTTTCAATTCCTGGAAGGCATTTTCACACTCCTCAGACCACACAAATTTGGACTCTTTCTTCAGCAACTGAGTCATCGGCCTAGCAATCTTTGAAAAATCCTTCACAAACCGCCGATAGTAACCCGCCAAGCCAAGGAAACTACGAATTTCAGAAACATTAGTCGGACTTTTCCAATTAACAACGGCTTCGATTTTGGCAGGATCTACCATAACGCCCTCTTTCGAAATAACATGCCCAAGGAAGGTCACTTTAGATAACCAGAATTCACATTTAGAGAATTTAGCATACCATTTTTCACGGCGCAAAATCTCCAAAATAGCACGAAGGTGTTTGGCATGTTCTTCTTCAGATTTAGAATAGATCAAGATGTCATCAATGAACACCACAACGCATTTGTCAAGGTGTTCTCTGAAAGTACGGTTCATCTGATCCATGAATACTGCTGGAGCATTGGTCAATCCGAATGGCATCACCGTAAACTCGAAATGACCATATCTCTTACTGAAAGCGGTTTTAGGAATGTCAGCTTCTCGGACTGGAATCTGATGATAGCCCGAACGAAGGTCAATTTTAGAAAAAGTGGAAGCACCTCGGAGTTGGTCGAAAATATCATCAATTCTAGGAAGAGGATATTTATTCTTGATAGTAACCCGGTTAAGTTCCCGATAATCTATGCATAACCGCATAGATCCATCCTTCTTCCTTACAAAGAGAACAAGAGCACCCCAAGGTGAAGAGCTAGGTCGGATAAAACCTTTGGCAATCAAATCATCCAAATGAGTCTTGACTCTTTCATTTCAGACGGTGCCGGCCTATAAGGAGCTTTAGCAATAGGGCCGGTACCAGGAATAAGATCAATAGTAAATTCAACTTCCCTTTCGGAGGAATCCCGGTAGCTCATCGGGAAAAACATCGGGAAATTCACATACCACCGGAACGTTCTCTTTAGGAGGCAGAGAGGAAGAATCAAAAGGAGTCACCATACACAAGAAGGCTTGATGACCCTTTTTCATCGCATTGACAAACTTCATAGCAGAAATTAATTTAGCACCGGTTTGTCTTTTAACCACTTGATAAGACACATGGTGACCTGAAGGGCTTGTAAGAATTATTTTCTGGTCCCGACATTCAAATCGAGCATGATAAGTATGTAACCAATCCATGCCCAAAATGACATCAAATTCTTCAAGCGGAAATCGGAAAAGATTTGCTGGAAATATTGATCCCGCGATAGAAATAGGAACTCTCGGATAGATTTTAGAACAGGAGAAGACATCACCAGAGGGTAAGGATATAGATGTGCTTTCTTCATGTGATGATTCAAGTGATAACTTATCGGAGAGTTTCATTGAAATAAAAGATAAAGAGGCATCCGTATCAAGTAGTACCAAACAAGGAACATCAAAAATAGAAAATGTACCAAGAAATGATATCGGGGTGTGCCTCGGCTTCCGCTCGGCTCATGACAAAAATCCGGCCTTTCGGCCTCTCTGGGGCGGCGGGGAGTAGTAGGAGCCGTCACCTTCTTCTCCGGGCAAACATTAGCCTTGTGGCCCGGTTTGTTGCAAGAAAAGCATATGATAGGATCAACGAAGCATTTACCAGGATGTCTTTGGTTTCTTGCGCTTATAGCACACTCGGTCTTTAGCACCTTTATTGTTGTTAAGAGCTGAAGATTGACCACCCCGGTTAACTTGCACAGTAGGATCAAATCTCCTCTTGTTTGAGTAAGAGGGAGAAGAGGTGAACCTGGGTGAAGGAGTATAGGGCCTAGAAGATGGATATAAAGGCCTCTTGCCAAGACTGGAACTGGTTGCACGAGCTTCATTTTCAATGTCTTTCAGGGAATTCTCAGCCCATAAAGCATCATTGTAAATTGAAACAAAGCTGGTGGAGTCCCGTCGGACCATGCTTTTGATTTTAGGAGAGAGCTTTTCAAGATAAAAGAAGGCTTTTTCATTGTCATCCTTCACCAATCTAGTAGCATAATGAGCCAACTCGTTGTATTTATCAGTGAAGGCCTGAACAGGAAGGCTTCCTTGCTTTAATTCCATGAATTCCTTCAACTTCTGCTGTTTAAGTTCTTGCGGATAGAATCGGGCCTCCACTAATTCCTTGAAACGTTCCCGTCAAAACCCGGTTCGGATGAAACAAGAGGGCCCAGTCATAGACCACCATCGATCTGCTTCTCGTACTAGGAAGTGAGATGCCAGCTTCACCTTATGTTCCTTCTGGACATCATACAACGCAAAGCTTTTCTCTATCTCTCGAAACCACCCCGCAAGAGCAACTGGATCAATTTCTCCATCATAAGTGGGAGTGTTGTTTCGGGTTAATTGGTTAGCCACCCAAGTATAGGTGCCTGGAGTACCCTCAAGAGGCGGGGGAGGAGGAGGAGCTTGTTGATTCTGCTGATTTTGTTGGTTTTGGAGAATAAGAGTAAGAGCTTGTAAAATAGCATCATCAACTCTCCTTGGTGGAGCCATCTTGCAAAAGAGAAAATTTAATTAGTACCTAACAATTAGCAATCACAAACAGGCTACCACATAAAATCCTAAATCTACCCATCCTACCCATCTCTCAAGTTTATTATTTAAAGGTCAAGTGATTTTAAGTGGGGTGCTCAAACGTGCGTCGGGAGCAACAAGCTCTGATACCAACTGTGACACCCTCATTTTTAGCATTAAATAAACACGTAAATTCTACAGAAAAACTGACAGGATATGTTTGTAATTGGTTCAACTAGATAAAACCTGTAATTTTTAAAACTTTTCTAAACCATTCACAAACATTCCCAAATGAAGAGTGCCAAAACCCGTAAATACTAACAAACTAATTTATATAACAATACTAAGTCATGAGAATAAAGTGATACAAACCAAAGTAAAAGAGGGAGACATATGTCCCTCCAAAATATAAACACAACCATATGTTTAAAGGTTTACTACAAAATATAACCAAACTAAGTCCAAGGTTCCTTTGCTCACTAGCTCGTCCGTGTACCCCATCTAATCATCATCAACCTGTCAATCGCATTTTATACAAACACGAAAGCCACAATTCAGTGGGGAGTAACTTCGAGTCCTCCCAGCCACGAAATGTCATATTTAATGTAACATGTAATGTAACATGTAAGCAACATCATAAATCAATTAATTATCGAATATTCTAACATATGAACACTAAACTGACCAAATTAAACTATCATGTGAAACATATAACAAGCAGTAATCCAAAGTTTATCAATTGTAACCGGCTTGCATCTCACCTATTACAATTCATAAAATCACCATACAAGAAAGGGCAATATATCAAAGACAGGCATAAGTTCTTAGCACCGTCAATAGTCACCCTGTAACTCGAGTCTATACCATGAGGTAGGGAAGGTAATTGAACCGATATCTTGGCTCAGAGGTTCTATCAAAACATGGCCAAGACACAACACAACCCTAGTCCTAAATCTGCGCAGACCTAGACATGCGGATACACACCACCGCACCCAAGACCCACAATTTTTTTTAAAACAAAGTGAGTACCCTAAGGAGTCCACCAAAGGGTTGGCTAGTACTTAAGCTGACCACTTACCCTCAAAATAAGTAATGAGGTCATGCCCCAACTTGGATATAATCCCACCAAGTCAGGAACACAAAGGCTATTAAGCAGTGAACATATACTCGTCAAAGACTATAAAAGCCTATCTATGACAAACACAACAACCTGCAAGAAGTATTCAATACCAATTCCATTTCAAGCAATATTAACAATATTAAAGGTTTCAGGGAATCTAAGGCCGTTTCTACAATATAAGAAACCATTCAATTCAACCAACAACACATGTGAACTAAAAACATAATAAATGGCCTAAAACAAGAATAAGGCCAATTATCCATTTTTCACAATAATTTTCATCCAACCGAATTTTTACCCGCAACCCCAGTCCTGCAACAGGTACGGGTTTAATCGCGGCTGACTAATCACACAATTGACTGACATCGATTCAGTCAAAGGGACTAAGGCTCAGTTTTCGGCATAATCATCCAAACATTACGATTATCGCTATAAAATTCATTTTAAGCCTATTCATTACAATTTCATATTATAACCTATCCTAACATGTGCCAACTACCAATATAAACATAACTTTACCATCAACATTATATTTACTACTAACATTATTCATTTCATAAGACTACCCATATGTTACTTATACTAAATATAACATTAATACGCCCGAAACAACGAACAACGCATGAAAAACCGCAAAACAAGCAACGGGCCGACCCGGGCCAACCCTAAGGCTGCCGTGGGCCTGCTGGGCCGCCACCCCCACTACCTCCGTTTCTCCGTTTTTGTTCATTTTAACATCGTTTTAAGCATCAATTAATCATTCCCAATTCCTTCCCATACTAATATGTGAACATAAACTTACAAAAGACATGAACTTAACACATATTATCATGTGAAATAAACCACTCAAATAACATTCACAAAATCATACAAAAAGCAAAGAATGTGACATTTATTCGTCGAGTAACTCGAAATATGTTACCTTTAGCAACAAAATGAGCAATTATCACCTTGAACACCAAACCCTAATATGCAAACTAGCCACTATCTTCAACTATATACGAGTCTCCAAACTCGTCTTCTAAATCTTCACCTAAATAAACAATAAAAACACAATTATAAGCACTAATAATCAAAACCCTAAAAATGGTGGACAAAATAAATTTAGGGCAAATGAATTTAATACATACTAGGATGTTGGAAATGAAGAGAGGATTCCAAATATGTAATCCTTATGAAATTTGGAGTAGAAACGAGTAAATTACGATGAAAATTAGCGGAGAAAGCTTAGGTTTGATATAAAAATGGTGTTTTTATGTTAGAACATGTTAGAATGTTCAAGTATAATGAATTAGGAAAAGAAAAAAAAACAAAGGGAAGGTGATGGAAGGGTGTGCCGCCCAAAGGAGAAGAAAGAGCGGGATTTGGCGGAATTTCATTAGTCGGTTTTGACGCGTTTCGACGATAATTAGAACCGTTCGTCAAATGCAAATTCCGACAATGCCAAAGTTCTTAAACACGAGATTACAAGAAGATTGAGTACTCATATGACCCATTTCCAAAATCGTTTGCCCAATTTTCACAAGAATCGTCATTTTCCCCGATATGCCCTTATTTCGAAATAAAATGTTTTTACATGGTTTAAACTATTTTTAAACATTTCGAAACTATCAAAATAAATACTTTACTTCAAAATATAATAGAATTATATTTCATTGAATTATTATTACTTCAAATACATTAATATTAAATTCAACGTGATTAATAAATTACTTTCGCAAAATAATAACGGTCCGAAATTACGGGGTGTTACACAAAATTATAAGTTTTGTTTGTTAATCGTATAACTCGGAAAAACAATAACCGATTTGCATGCAAACAACATAAGGTTCATGATACCGCTTGTTAGAAATTAATAATCTCATTATTTAACATATTCATATATGAATCAATTTATTTAGTCATAAAATAAATTCTAGATCTTATGCATGCAAACATAAATAAGATAAGAGAAGAAATTGTCTTTCTTACTATGTGATTTCGGTTTTATGGGTACCAACAAGATCTCCTTCTTGTTAGTTCTTGAGCTTTCCAATAATGGATGAACAAGATCTCTTATCTTGTAAGTGGAGTGGCACACACAATGGGACATAAAAGTGGGGCAGAGGATCCTTACTGAAAAGCATATACCCAAAGAAATCTCTTAATAACTAATATTATTTTGTACTAGAAATAATATAAGTCTTACTATAAAATTGACACAAAAATTATAGTTTTGCTCTTGAAAAATCGGTTCAAGAGGGAATATTGTGAGATTTATTCCTCTTGAATTTTCATAAGATGTAGAGAGAATAATTTTTCTTACACTAGAAAAATATTGTGTTGAAGAAGTGAATAAATGAATGATGAAAACTCTATGTTTTTCACTTGGAAAAACCGGTTGGAGGAGAGAGTATAACCCAATGCATGAGCTTGTTTTCTAACAAAGAAAAATAGGCATGCAAGGCTACAAGTAGGTGTGTAATCATATTGTTTTCCACTTAAATATTTAACACAATTTAAACATAATACTCCCTCCACTATTTCGGCACTTTTAACATAAAATGGATGGTCCATTTTATTTTGTCATTTGTCAATTGTGACATATGTGACATGTTACTTGTCTTATGAAATTGTAATGTATTTTTAACATATTAAAAATCAACATACTCATAAAATATGTCATTTACAAAATCGACTAGTAATTCGTAATTACTGTTACCAAAACGGTTTATCAATTATAAATCACAACATCTTGTATTTATAATAAATTATTCATTCAATTTCAATTCCAAATTGTTTCGTAAACAATAATTATCTAAGTAATAAAACAATTCAATTACTTAGACCGTATCTAATTTAATCGAATTACAATAAGACACGTTAACTTTACTCACAAAATCATCCGTCAATTTTAAGCAATTTAATTATCTCGTATCGGCATACGATTAATTAAATAATCAATTAAGAGTATTTCCCTATAGGTATGACCTAAGGGGAACAACTGATCACCACCGTCGCACGAGAGTAATGTCAAACTCTAGTCAGCCAATCATTACCGATATGTGTGGACCAGTTGACTGTAAAATATTACATCCCACATGTATTCTTAAAATGAGATTTAAACATGTGATCATCATGATTAACAGTTGTGATCGCATTATTGTCGGAGGACACATATTCCAACACAAGGGTGAGCATAACATCAGATTTGGAAGTAGCATAATCCCTAATTTTCACCCTGGCAGCCTCCACATTATCTACCCTGGCTCGCATTTCCCTAACTGGGGCAGACGGATCAATTTCTTCCATTTTCCTCTTCTGGGCTGCTGAACTTGTTTCAGCAGGGGCAACAGGAGTAGTAGAGACCTTGGGAGCAGCAAGCAACTCAGTTAAATCAATGACAGGCCCAGTATCACCACCTCCCTAGGAACTCTCCTCCTTGACCTTGGCTAGCCTGGCAGAAAGGTCAGCCATACCAAATCTGGCAAGGCGAGTGGATGACCTAGTGGCTATAACACGAGACACTTCATTAGCAATAAAGACAGGCTGTCATAAAAAAGCCAAAATAGAAAGAAAACTAAAACCAAAAAGAGAACAAAATGGACTTACTGCGTGAAGTAGAAGCACTAGCAACTTTTGAAGGCTTGGGCACTCTAGCAGTACCTTCCGTCTTCGGGCAACGAGGGAGGTGACCAGCCCCACAACAAAGAGGCCAAGTCCTCTCCATTTGAGGAATGGCAAGAAAGGCAGAGATATTTGCAGTAGGGTACTCAATTTCAGAAAACCAATCATCAACTGCAAACAAGGGAGGTATTACTCGTTTTAATTTATTTATTTTCTTTAAAACTAACAAATAAACATGCAGGATAAAGGGAAAAGTCAGAGTACTCACCAGCAACACAAGCATCATAGTTCAAATATGCCAGATCAGGGCCCACAGAATTGGTCCTGATAAACATATATCCAGCAGCCCAATTCTTGTCATGACTACTGTCCAGATTGCTGAGAAGAGGAGTAGTAGAAGGCCTGACCTTGAAACTAATGCGGCCAGGACTGTTAGTCTTGACAGCATAACAAGCCTTCAAGTCCTCCAAGGAGAAGGAAATATTGTGTCTCTTGCATAGATACTCAACGGAACAGACTATCTTCCACACCATAGGCATCAATTGGTAGGAAGGCACACTGATTTCTTTAATAACATCCACCATAAGTGGAGAGAAATGAAGCTTGCAACCAACCCTGAAGGCCCAGTCATGAATACAGAACCAACCAGGACATGCCCAGTCAGCCCTGACAGGGGAATATTCAGGGATCCAGACTTCGGAATTAGCAGGAATGATTCCCTTATCCTTCAGCACCTTTTCGAATTTAGGTTTCAGACGGTTTGGAAGAGACTGATCATCTTTTAGAGCTTTTGTGGGTTTAAATTTGAATTCACTGTGGAAAATTGAAATCATCTCAAGAGGAGGATCAATTGGTTTTTCAACCACAAGAGGTTGAGCAGCAGAAGATGCAGGGAGATTTTCAGAGGTGGGTTCTTCAGGGTTTGGAACAAATGGAGTTCCTGGAGACATCACTCCCCTGGAAGATTTCTTTTTTGCGGCCATTATCGAAAGTTTGTTGAAGATTTATTAAAGATTAAATTCTGGAAATTAAGGGACCTTGAAGATGAAGATTTTTAGAGGAAATGATCAGATTTTTGGTGAAGTTCAATTCAATGGAGTAAAGAGTATTTATACTCAGTAAATTTAGGGTTTCAACCGCAAGTTACAAAGGTAATCATTGAAGAAATTGCAGTAATTGCAACACGCGTCATCAGACCGCCAATTAGCCGTTACAGGATCCATCAGTCATAATCCAACCGTTGTAGAGCAGTTTTCATAAGTTAGAAGTTATCTCCTTATTTCTGGTCTGACCCAGCGAAAATAAGGAGATAAGGGGCAATTGTTAGTCATGGAAATTCGCAGATATCCCAGGATGATATCCTACCCCGACCTGACCATCAGGGTGTCAGGACCTCAAGCTACCAGGATGCAAGAAGACAGGCGCCAAGCCATGGAGAGGACAACGGTTAAAATATTAGGACGATATTTGACCAGATGACTATATTATAAACAATATTCGCGCAATAATTGGAGCATTAATGGAAAAGATTTGGCAATAAAGGACAACAATTAAAGGAGCAATAATGAGCATTAAGGCGGATAATCAAGACAGAATATTCAGCATTAATTACAAGATTATGCAGCCGTTCAACATGGTTATATAAGAAGCACTTAGAAATCATTTGCGAAGGACACAACGCAATACAACAAATACTCTAACATACAATTCTCTCATACATTACTTGAGCTATTTTACAGTCATTTGCGCTTATTGCTCAATAATATAGTGAAATCCTCTCCTGGTTTGGTGCCCGTGGTTTTTTCCCATTTAAGGGTTTTCCACGTACAAATTCCTTGTCTTATTTGTACTTATTTATTTGCTTTACTTTTCTTATTTCGTACCCTGCCCTGCATATTCACGGATAAGTTCGAGGTAGTTAACCCTGCCTAGACCTACCCTCACCTGATTTCGCTTTGCGGAAAATCCATACAAAACATGAACTAAAGGAAAGAACATAGATACAGTTAGTTAATCACAAGCACGAATTCCAATGAAATGTGACATATGCAACTAACAAAAAATGCAAGACATTTACTACTCTTAGACTAAATTTTCCCCGGGTAGGACTACGATAACAATACGGTCCTAGTCTAAACCTGGCCCGATTCGCGGAATAAATATTTTCCAATTTGACATATGACAGAATAGCCCGTATCCAAGACTCGATGACAGAACAGAAATCGAGTACCCAATCGCCAGAACCGCACAAAAGTGGCGGGAAAGAGTAAGATAAAACTCACTTGCCAGTACAGCACAAGTAGAGCGTTAATATAAGTCAAGCAAGAAGGCATAGTATTATGGGATTTTCACAAGAATACGACTCATTAGAAGTAGTTACTTAGAATAAATCACTCATACTTGAAATGTGATGAAAACATGAAAAGGAGCATGTAACAACCCATAAGTGAAGTATACTAAACCATTTCATTCTTTTATAGCATGAATAAACATTATGTGTCAGATATATAGATGTTACTTAAGCATAGTATAAACAAAGAATAACAAATGAGTCAAGTAATACGAAACACTAGGCAAAATGTAAAGAAACCCAAACCGAACCACATATAAGCTTAACAACCAAAAACGATGTTTATCCCGTGAATGAGACATAATCAAGGGTTCCAATGAAAAACCAGTGTCAACACACCATACACAAGTATTATATCCAAGGTTAATAAGCATACCCATCAAGAAACCAAAACCCCAATTCAAAACAAGTTTAGAACTCGATTACACCAACGGACAACTTCAAACGATTATAATTAAATTTCTAGATATGAAAATAAGGTTAAACCAATTGGATGTGATAGCTTAACCTCTTACGGTTCTAACGGTAAATCAAAAGCCCAAAACAAACAAGTAACGTAGGAGTTATGGCCATTTTACGAAAGCTGGCCAGGCTGAAACCGCAACGTCCCACGACATATACAAACTACATCTTTATCCCCAAATAAATCTTATCTTTGATGTGGCTCGTATTTGCACACATTTAGTCCCCTAACTAGCCTCGTTTCCATACTTTCTAGTACTTATTAGGGTCGTTTGTATCTTATGTTCCCTATTTTGCCTATTCTATGAGGTTTTTGTGCCTTTTGTAGGGGAGGATGCTAAGCCTTGCGCATATGGAAGCAAAAGCGGAGCTAAATTGATTGCACTTAACGACCAAGCAAAAAAGAGGGTGCTAATACTAAAGGCCTAAGTTAACAAACCAAGTACAATGGGCAATGATGAAGACCCCCATGACTCCTCAATGATCACCACGGATCTTGAGGCAGTCAAGAAGAAGAGAAGCCAAGCTGTGGAACAATCTGGGCGTCCCGACCTTAAGTCGGGCAACCCGAGGTTAAATTCGGGCATCTCAAGCCTGAGACGGGCGAATCCTCAAGCAGCATGAGCGTCTAACATGGGCAGGTCGTGGGACTCCTCATGGGACTTGCAAGGCGTTAATCTTCATCTTAGGGACTTAACCATCATTTAAGCCCTTAATTACCCTAATACTTGTACTGAGTATAAATACTCCATTGTATTAGGAGATGAGGGGAAGTTATTTTAAGAGTAGATTAGAAATCAATTACCTTAATTACATATTAATCCTTCCTTAATTATTATTGAAGAACTCTTAGATCTAGTTGAGGAATTGGAAGATTATTTGGGGTTTATTGAAGAATTGAAAATTCTTCATTCATCAATCACGTTTTCTCCTATTATTCTTTCTTTCCATTTGTTCATCATAAATTTGGTACAATTTATTTACTCCATGCTTAATTATTGTTCGTTATCCTAATCATTCATCATGTTTGGACTTGTTAGTATGATTGACACCCCTATTAGCATGTTTACCATGACCATGAGTGAGTAGTTATCTAGCTAGGGTTAATAGGGGATTAGAGGAACTAAATATGGGGGTAGATTCATACTTAATTTAATATGCTTTCATAAAGATTGCTTGCTTGTGGTAGTTTCAACTTATGCACATGTTATGCTTGCTAAATTGCTTGATTGAAAACCTTGCATGCATAAATCTCTTATCCATTCAACAAGACTTGTAAGATATAAACTAACTCGAGGCTTATTAGACCATGCATAAAGTTGAATAGGAAGAAACTAAGTCGACTTGTAGGTGTTGTACAGTCTTGACCGACTCGGCCCCGGGACCCAAATATTCCTAGGAATTGTAAGACATATACTAACTCGATTCCACTACAACAAAAATTGCTTGCATCTATGTAAACAAATTTGTATGATCTCCACCATGAATCCCCTATAACCCATGGCACCCTAGTACCTTTATCAATTGTTTACATACTCATTTACCTTTTCTTACTTTGTTTCACTTGCCTAGTAGTTTAGACACTCATCTCAACCCAAACTAAATTGTGACACCCTAAGACATAGCTACCTACAACATATAGCTTAATTCAATACCCGTCCCTTGGGATCCGACCTTTACTTACCGCTCTACTAAGAGTAGTTAGTTAATATTATAAATATTGTTTTGGTCGGTTAGCTTAGACGGCAAAGCTAGAACCGAACCAAAAATGGCGGCGTTGCCGGAATCATCTACCCTATATCGGATTCCTTGTGGGTTAGCCCTGTTCAAGTGGTACCCAAGAAAGCAGGTACCACGGTGGTAAAAAATAACAAGAACGAGATAACACCCACAAGGAAGATCACCGGTTGGCGAATGTGTATTAATGATCGTAAGTTGAATTCCGGAACCAGAAAGGACCATTTCCCCCTTCCATTCATTGATCAAATGCTTGAGAGGCCTGCCTCTAACAAATTCTTTTCCTACCTTGACGGGTACTCGGGATTCTTCCAAATCCCGATACACCTGGATGACTAATATAAGACCACCTTCACTTGCCCATACGAAACATTTGCATATAGGAGAATGCCCTTTGGGCTATGCAATGCTCCCGCCACCTTTCAACGTTGCATGATGAGTGTCTTTTTCGATTACTTAGAAACCATAATGGAGGTTTTTATGGATGGTTTTAGTATTTATGGAGAAGACTTTGATTCTTGTTTGCATAATCTATCTCTTGTCTTGCAAAAGTGTGAAGATGTTAGTCTTGTGCTAAATTGGGAAAAGTGTCATTTCATGGTCAATGAAGGCACTGTCTTAGGTAATTTGATTACGGAAAGGGCCATCGACGTTGACAAAGCCAAAGTTGAAGTGATAGAGAAACTACCACCAACCGTGAATGTCAAAGGGGTTCGGAGTTTTCTCGGTCATGCGGGGTTTTACGAACGATTCATAAAAGATTTTTCCAAAATTGCAATACCCCTCACTCAAATTTTACTTAAGGATGCCCCGTTCCAATTTACTCATGAGTGTGTTGAAGCTTTTGATAGGATCAAAGAGGCTCTAATTTCGTCACCAATCATCCAACCCCCAAATTGGGTGTTACCTTTTGAGATAATGTGTGATGCAAGAAACTATGCCGTTGGCGCAGTTCTTGGCCAACAAATTGGGAAAGCTTTACATGCTATATATTATATAAGCAAGACCCTTGATGCATCACAAGTCAACTACGATACCAGGGAAAAGGAACATCTTGCTATAGTGTACGCTTTGGACAAGTTCCGCTCCTACCTACTGGGATCAAAGGTTATTGTATTTTAGGACCACCGTGCTCTTAGTCATCTCTTGGTGAAGAAAGAGTCGAAGCCACGCTTGTTGAGGTGGATATTGTTACTCCAAGAGTTTGACTTAGAGACAAGGGACAAGAAAGGAGCAGAAAATTTAGCGGCGAATCACTTGTCGAGAATTCAATTTGATAACAAAGATGAAGATACACCAATAAATGATTCCTTTCCCGATGATGTTTTAATGGCCATCCACACACAACTTGAAAGACATACCACACCATGGTTTGCCGATTTTTCAAAATACATTGTGGGAGGAGTTCTTCTTCCGAAATTGAATTACAATCAATGAAAGAGGTTCTTATTTGAAGTGAAGAGATACTTTTGGGATGATCCCAAGCTCTACAAAGCATGTAGTGATGGCCTTTATCGAAAATGTGTCCCACAATGCGAATTACAAGGGGTTTTGGAAGGTTGTCACTCATCCCCTTATGGAGGACATCATGGAGCAAGGAGAACAATTGCGAAAGTCTTACAATCGGGCTTCTATTGGCCTACCATGTTTGAAGATGCTAGAGAATTCATCCTCCATTGTGACCCTTGCCAAAGAACCAGCAACATATCATGGAGGAATGAGATGCCACAACGAGGAATTTTGGAGGTTGAAATCTTTGATGTTTGGGGAATTGATTACCAAGGTCCCTTTGTATCATATCAAGGCAACAAGTACATTATAGTTGTCGTTGATTATGTGGCCAAGTGGGTAGAAGCAATTGCTTCCCCAACCGATGATGCAACAAAGATTTGGAGTTCCTAGAGCGTTTATTAGTGATGGTGGATCACATTTCTATGAGAAGAAACTTGCATCTCTCTTGACAAAGTATGGTGTTCAACATAGGACCGGCTTGGGATATCATCCCCAAACAAGCGGTCAAGTCGAAGTCTCAAATAGAGAGATCAAATAAATTCTTGAGAAGGTTGTAAATTAAACTCATAAGGATTGGAGCATGAAGCTTGATGACTCTCTTTGGGCGTATAGGACGGCTTATAAGTCACCCATAGGAATTTCAGCTTACAAATTAGTTTATGGAGAGGCTTTTCAGTTGCCACTTGGATTAGAATACAAAGCCTTTTGGGCGATCAAAACTCTAAATCTTGATCTCAAGCGAAGTGCCGAGAAGAGGATTTTGGAAATTGAAGAATAGGAAGAATTCCGGCTTCACTCTTATGAAAATGCAAGGATATAAAAGGAACATACCAAATTGCTTCATGATAAGAGAATTAAGCAAAAGTCCTTGCACAAGGGAGACAAAGTCCTTATATTCAACTCTCGATATCGGCTCTTCCCCGGAAAGTTGAACTCACGATGGATGGGTCCCTTTGTAATCATAAATGTTGGAAATTATGGAGACATTGGGCTAATGTCGGAAGATGGGAATCGGTTCAAAGTCAATGGTCAACGTATCAAGCCTTACTATGAAGGAGCTTTTGTAGGAGAGGTTGAGGTTACTTGCCTTGAGCCTCTCCCGCCATGATCTAGCATTGAAATGGAGGAGAGTTTGGTGGAGTCCTCCCTAAACCACCACTTGTAAATATACTAACCCACTTATTTGCATTTTAACTTCATTGCATTACATTTTAATTCCTTGCTTTAACTACGATTTTTGACATGAGTGTAAGTGAGGGAGGGTTACTAACCTAGTGTGATGTGTGAAGGATTTGACATTCAAAGTGTGGCGAAGCTTTTGCCTAGGCTAAGAGAGAGCGTAAGTCACTCCTTCAAGGAAAAAGAAGCTATAGAAGAGCAAAAAGGAGGATCCCCACGAGCTGAGCTCGGCTCGTGGGAGCTGGAGCAATGCTAGAACAAAGATTTTTGCACTGGACAAAACTCTGGGCGTCCCAAGCTAAGGTCGGGCGAGTCAAGCCTCAGGACGGGCGAACCAACTCCAATCCGAGAGTCTCCTTATACATTTCAAGAAAATGTTTCACTGGGCTGAAATCTGTGTGGATCAATCTGAGGACCCACGTCCCTGCCGGCTTCTAAAAAGACAACTTTTTCACTGTATTAAAATCTAGGCGTCCTAAGCGCAGGTCGGGCGACTCATACACCAGGTCGGGCGACCCGACTCCAGGCCGCGCGACCAAGTCTGCTCTTGCGAATTTTGTAAAAAGGAGGAATCGGCCGACTCCTGCTTCACGCCGCGCGTCTCCCTCCCGTGCTACTCTTCTTTTTTACTTCAAACCTCTCTTTCCACCACAAATATCAACACATCACCTCTCTGTCCAAAAAGTAAACCCAAAACCCCCTCACAAAAACACAAAATAAACCCACTTCATTCTCCAAATAAACAAACCTCTCTAAAACTTTAGCTCACCCAAAGACCTAGGGTTTGAGACATTCAAATAGATCTAATTTAGAAGGATTGTTTTCACTCAATCAAAATGAAAACCACAAGGAGATTCATGAAAAGAGAAGAAAGAAGAACAAGAGTCATTTGGTGTTCATCAACCTTACACCTCAACACTTTAAGATGGGAAAATGAGGAGATAATTGATCTTCCAAGCCTAGATGAATTCTCCAACATTGAGTTCGTCAACGATGCTCAACGGATTATCTTCCACCGGCTTTTGGGTAAGAACATTCTCCCCACTAAGTTTGTTTGTCATGAAACATTGAGAAGGCTAGGAATCTACCACCAAACCGAAGCACTATTTGAATTATTTGGTCTCTCAACAATGTTCCACATGCATGAACTCACTTATAGACCCTTAGTGCTTGAATTCCTAAGCTTTTTGAAAATCTCCACCCTCAACAAGACAATTTTCATAGATTTTGACTTAAAAATGTGACTCGGATGATGACCCTAGTGGAGTTTGTGGATGTGATAGGACTAGATGTGTCACCTACTCGATCTTAAAAGCCTCGAAATTATAGTGTAGAACCCCTTTGGCGAGCCTTAACGAGCAGAGATTTGTCAAGAATCAAGGATTGCTCGGCTTCTTATATTCAAAACCCTATCATTCAGTTCACTTATCGATTCATAGCGAGCACCCTACTTGATCGCTGCGACCCTGCCATTGTGAATGAACTTGATGTCACTTTTATGGAGTCTTACTTAAAAATCCAAGGAAAGAGTGGTTATAAGTTCAATGCCCCATTAGTGCTACTTGAAAAATGGGCGCGATTTAGAAATGGGAATGATAGTGGGATGAAACATATCGTCAATGGAGGACTAGTGACGAGACTTACAAAGTTCTTCAACTCGAAATTCAACAACAATAACTCTTATATGCGTCTTCCGGGTTATACAAGGATCAACTAAATGCTCCTTTTTCAACATCCTCATTGGATAGCCTATGAGGGCTATGAGCGAAAAATCAAATGGTTGACTAAGGGAAGCAACCCTCTAATCCCTCCAATGGAGGGTTTGACGAGAATTACACCAAGAAGGAGTTCTCTTTCCCGACTACCATCTTATCTCGTACCCGGAAACGCAAGTCAAGCAAATCAAGTCCGACCTCCTACCCAAAGACAACAACAAGCAAGAGAACCTCAAAGGAATGAGCAAGAAAGGATCACTATCCCTCCTTACCCTTTCCTATACCAACCCTATAATCATCCCAATCCATTCATCCTTCCAAGGGATGATTTTGCCACGGGTCTTCTTCAAGCTTTACACCGCCAACAATATGATAACAAGGTAGACACCTACTATGCTCTTTAACCCAATTTTCACCAGATGGCTCACCAAGGGCAAATTGATGAAGAAGATTACTTCCCTCATGGGCTCAAATTTATATACTCTTTCCCAATTCGGTTCATGAAAATGGTGGAGCAAATGGCAATGGCAATGGCAATGGAGAAGGAGAGGGATCAAGTGGTGGTGACACCTAGGAGGTTAATAGTGAAGTGGATGAATTCATGGATTTCAACGAAAGTGATAAGTCAAGAGCGGAATGGAGTGATGAAGATGGAGGAGATGATGATGATAATTGAAGAGTTCTTTGACTAGATGGAGCGGGCAAGAGTCACCCATCAAAGCTTACATAAGCTCTTTATTCCTATCTCATCTCATTGTCAAAATTTAATTTGTTTAACTAACTTGTTTTAAATAATCATTGTTGTTTCGATTCCAACCTTTGTTAGTGTCCTTGTAAAATTTTAGGACTATTTCCACCTTAGTAACATCAAGGTGATGATAACTTGTGTTCCCACTTGAAAATCCAAAATGACAATTTGCATTTAACATAGCATTACTGAAGGATTCATTAATATCTTATTAGACACCTCTAATAACTAAGTGTTTATTAGTTAAGTCATAACTAAAAGGAACTTATGCATGCATAACAATTTAAATAAAAGAGAAGAAATTTAGACATTCTTACAAAGAGGGCCGAATTGGGTTATACTAAATTGGTCTCCTACCAAGTTAGTCTTCTGAAGAATAATCCAAATGCCCCAAAAACCCTAGATCTAATAGCAAGATTTACACCATAAGGATTTGTACCAAGGAAATCCTTCTTAAATCCAATACTAATTTGATACTAGAATTAGTATAAGACAACCTTAATAAGACTTAATATTATTTTGGTTACTACCTTTAGTAATAATAATATTATGATTTTGTGAGTTTTCTTCTTAAGAATTTTTACTATCTTAAAGAAAAGTAAATAAATTGTCAATGTAAGAGATAATAGAATGAATTAGAGTAATCTATGAAATACACTACTTGAATGTATATGGGGGAGGCCACCGGTTTTGGCATGGGTAGAGTTCCGAATGCTTTTGCATTTTTCTATTCTCAAGAGTGTAGGTATACATACCTATGATTAGTAGGTAATCATCATGTTACCCACTAATTAAAATAATTAAAGCACAAATCCTCCTACCCCTTCCATATTCACGGCACACATAGATAATATGGACCCATTTTAACTTTGTCAATTGCCAATTTTGTGTAATGTGACATATTGGACATGTTACTAGACATGTTAATTAAATAATGCATTTTTAACAAATTAAAAATCATTATATTAACAAAATAAATCACATACAAGAATTATCTAGTAATTTACAATTACAATTACTTAAAATGGTTCATAGAATTATAAATCACAACTACTTGTATTTATAATAAACAATTCATTCTTATTTTAATTGTTTCAAAAACAATAAATAAACCTCAAGTAATAAACCATTTTAGGGTTATTTAACATGAATACTCTAAACTATTGACCTCATTCTCAAAATACTCTCAACCTTAATTTAATTAAGAATAAACTATACAATTAACCTCCTCTTCTCATATTGTACTCGAATAACCGGCTACCTGCTTAGTAAGTCACTGACTTTATCAACCTTAAAAACCCACCATGACACCCTGCCATTATCACCAACAAATCACGAGCACCATTACCGCCACCGTCCACCCACAACTACTTACACGCAAATCACAAACCGTCCAGACCCAAATCTCGAGCTTCATAATGACACCACCAACGACCTCCCAAAACCCAAATTAATATTTACCCCCAAATTGATTTGGGGATCTAGAGTTTTAGAAATTGATCTCAACTGATCTGTTGGTGGAGAGGTACAGAAGAAGGATAAAGAAGAAGGACTATTGAAGGATGCACGAGGTTGCAGCGGTCGAAGAAGCGTGACTGTTGGAGGACTGTTGAAAATTGATGATTTTGATTGTATTTCTAAGTGAGTCCGATGAGTAACTTGTTGAAATTGCTTGATATAATACTCGAATTCACAAGCTCAAAAGCAAAATTAATGAATCTGAACATTGGATAACCAACTAAGTTAGTCTAATGCCTAATTACAAGAATTTTATTTTATTTATTTTAGATTTGTGCGCAACTGAGTTACATTGTGAAGGTGAAGAATGTGGTCGGTGCCTCAAGATGGTGACGAAATGCGGGTGGCAGCGGTGAATGGCCGATGAGAATGCTGTAAATAAGGGTCTGTATGTGGTGGTTTGGAGCGTGATGTCAAGGTCATAATGGGACCTAGGAGGGTGATCTAAGGGTGATAATGTGACCCATTTAACCTTTTAACCTGATTTTAAAAGTTAAAAATGAACCAAGTATAATACAAGAAGAAGGGCTGGTTAATATGTTCTATTATGAGTTAAATAGAAGTTCAGAGTATTTTGAGAATGAGTGTAATAGTTTGAAGTATTTATGTTCAATAACCCAACAATTTAATTACTTAGTACGAATCTTATTTAATCGAATTACAATAAGATACGTATTATTACTCACAAAATCATTTGTTCAAATTAAGGAATTAATTAACTTGTATCGTCATACAATTAATTCATTAATCAATTAAGAATATTTCCCTAGAGGTATGACCTTAAGGGATCAACTGATCACCACCGTCATACGACAGTAATGTCAAACTCTAGTCAGCCAATCATTACCGATTAATGTGGATCAGTTGACAATAAAATGTTACAATCCCTTATGTATTCTTAATATGATATTTAAACATGTGATCGCATTATTGTCGAGGACACATACTCCAACAATCTACCACTTTTCCGTGACAAGTGTGTGTCACCAATTCTCTTGTCCCATTACTACCTCCCACTCAATGCAAGGTGTCTTGCAGGTCGTACTTACATTTAATCATATCATGAATGGCTTCCTCGATCTGGAGAATAACTATCTGACCAGAGTTATCTACCATAGATACCTTCCGAGCGTGGCCACGCCTTTCCAGTTCATTACTCCGCGAGTGGCCTTGAGATATAAGATAACCCTGGCAAGGATGGACAATTCCTATTGCACTCTTCTTTTCGAATAGCCACAGCTCATCATGACCCAAAACATGCCCATTAGACCCCAATTCGAAGGTCGCAGAACATAAATCAAAGTCACTATGAAACTGTGCCATCTTAGGCGAACAGTCATTAGTCAAAGAATTAACTCATAAGAATACCATAGTAGCTCTCGCCATGACCAGGCTATAAAAATTTCCAGAACTCTATAAGCGGTCATAAGCCCGACAGAGTGTCCCTCACAGTCTGCCTATGTGATCGACTAGTCATCCCTTATGACTCTATGGCACTTGAACTTGCCATCAATCGCATCACACTCTAGTTACTTCAAGATGTCACCTCATATAAGTAACTAGGGACGAATACTATGTTAATCCAGTTCACTTTAATGAGGTTCAATACTGTCTCAACAATCCCATTTGGATGTAACAAAGTACAAGATGAGTTAACGATAACCCAAACAATAAATGTGATTATCACACATGAGTAGTCAATACCATGTTACTACTCAATGTCTTATAATCACAAGTGTACTTATGCACTTGCTCAACGCAATAAAAGTTTAGCTTGTGAACATACCATGTGTCCAAGTGTTGAAACTTTGTGAATTGCGATTTCCTTCAATTTCATGTTATCCCTTATTGCATGAATTTTACTAAGTACATGTCTAGACTTCATAGTAGATATAGGTTCTTAAGCTTAAAAGAAGCTCTTATAGTTATCACATAACTTGTGATGTGGGTTTCGGTGGACAACACTACTTATAGTTTTAACGTACACCACTTAACCACAACGTACTTAGGTTCATTTCGTAGAATTTCGCAATGAATGACAATAAAATACACTTTTCTAGTCTCTAACTCCTTATGTCAATAATTTGCCTAGGATTTTACAAATCCAAATGAGTTTGGGAACTTGAGTTTGTGTAACCTCGTAGCACACAACTAAGTATCATTCCAAACTCCAGAACAGACCATTAGTTTTCCTTGAGAATTCATGAAGGTTCCTTGAGGCTTACCAATGACTTTCATATGGGTTAACTGGTTATCGACTTATCATGCTCCAAGCATTTAATTCATCTAGGACATGTGCATTATGGCATACATGATTATACTAATGGCAAAAACATTAGCAATCAATTCATGTAGATAACAGTCCTTAGGTTCAGCAAATAACCATGACTCTATCATGGTAATTCTATATTCATCGACATGAATAACCTACTTAACTGGTTGATTTCAGAAGGATTATTATCATCTTAAGCTACCCATCTAAGTGCCAATACAACATCCCATGTTATAATAGATATGCATAATGTCTAATTTCATCCAGAATTGAAAACCTATTTGCACGTCATTTTCAATGAGTAATAAGTTATACAATTCATGAAGGATGATAGCTCCCACTGAACTTCATGTCTAAACATGACAGTTACTTGCTTCCACTCAAGTCCATGTACATACATGTTTCTTCATCGAAACATTACATGATTGAAATGATCATTGCTTTTATTAGTTAAAACCATATATGTCATTCACATATCCCTTTCAAAATACCCATTTGGAAAGTGGTCTTAATACTTTACTTATTTTCATAATGAGGTATAGCAATGATTTCAATCTTTAGAATAGTTAACAATTAACTTAGCTTTCGTAGACATCGACATGCCACTCTATGCAACTCTTAATCATAAATTTCTATTTACGATATGCATCTGCTAGACTTCTACCTCCATGTTTCCCTCTAGGGTGAGGATTTCCTCATCTGCCAGATTTTGGATGGCTAGGCTAAAGTCTGAGACAAAGTCTGCTAATGCTTGCGATTTGATTGCTGTTCTGGGGTCATACTGGATATCATATCCACTAAGGTGTACGGACCACTTCGATATTCTGCCTGACAGTTCAGGTTTCCTCATGATGGACTTCAGTGGGTAGTTTGTCACAACGTGTATGGCGTGGGACTCAAAATAGGGGCGCAACTTATAAGATGCTACCACCAGAGCTAGCACTAGTTTTTCAAGACATGTGTACCTGGTCTCTGCTGGAAGCAGAGACTTGCTTACGTAGTATACTGGCCTCTGTTCCTTCTCCTTCTCTCTGACTAGAATAACGCTCACTGCCACCTCTGTGACGGCCAGGTAGAGGAACAGTGGTTCTCCTGGTTCCGGTTTTGACAGCAGTGGTATGCTGCTGAGGTGGTGTTTCAGCTCTCTGAATGCTTGCTCGTGATTTGCGGTCCACTCGAACTTTTGGCTTTTCCTTAGTATGTCGTAGAACAACCTGCACTTATTTGAGGATCTTGAGATGAACCTGCTCAGGGCTGCTACGTTGCCAGCTAGTCTTTGAACGTCCTTAGGCTTTTCAGGTGACTCCAATTGCAAGACAGCCTTGATCTGCTCGATGCTGGCTTCTATCCCTCTTTGAGTTACAATGTAACCTAAAAATTTCCCAGAGGATACCCCGAAGGTACACTTAGATGGATTTAGCTTCATTTTGTATTCCCTCAGGGTGCTGAATGTTTCTACCAGATGCAGCATATGATCTTTGGCTTTCTCTGATTTTACTATCATATCATCGATATATACCTCCATAGTTCTTCCTATCTGCTCTTTAAACATGCGGTTGACCAGCCTTTGATATGTGGAACCTGCATTCTTTAGGCCGAATTTCATGACGTTGTAACAATATATTCCTTTTTCAGACATGAATGCCGCCTTTTCTTGATCTGCAGGATCCATCTTAATTTGATTGTATCCACTTCATGCGTCAAGGAATGTCAGCATCTCATGTCCAGCTGTCGCATCCACCATTGCATCGATGTGAGGTAGTGGGAAAGGATCTTTAGGACATGCTTTGTTGAGGTCGGTAAAGTCCACACATACTCTCCACTTTCCATTCTTCTTAGGTACCACCACCTCGTTGGACAACCACACTGGATATTTTACCTCTCTTATCTTCTTTGCTGCCAGAAGGCTATCTACCTCTTGATTAATTACCTTATTTCTTTATGGTGCAAACTTCCTTCTTCTCTGCTGGATGGGTTTATACTTTAGGTCAACACTGAGGTTATGCGTTATGATGGACGGATCTATTCCTATCATGTCGTCGTCTGACCATGCGAAACAGTCCATGTTATTTTGCAGAAATTTGATTAACTGCTATCTTAGGTTCCCTGTGCATCCTGGTCCAATTAACACGGTCCTTTCTGGGTGCAGCTTGTCCAGGTTGATCTGATCTAGCTCCTCGGCTGGGGGCTCAATGTATTCGTCCCGACAGTCGTTCAGAATTGCTATCTTTGGAGGACTGGTGGTGCACTTTAGTGCTTTCTTGTAGCAGTCTCTAGCTTCCTCCTAATCCCCTCGTATTGTTTCTACCCCCCATAGAGTGGGGAATTTTATGCACTGATGATATGTTGAGGGGACTTCTTTCATTTGGTGCAGCCAGGGTCTTCTCAGATTGACGTTGTAGGTGAAGGGTCCGTCTATGACCAGATACCTGATCTGCTTGTTGACCCCTCCTACATAGGTTGGGATGACCATCTCGCCTAGTGAGTTGGCTGTCTCCCCGCTGAAGCCTACCAGCGAGATGGTTTTTTTCTGCAAGTCCCTCTCGCCAAATCCCATATTTTCTATAGTTTTCAGCATGATCAGATTCACCGAGCTGCCTGTATCTACCAAGACCTTTCTGACTGTGCAGTTAGCCATCGACAGGGTGATAATGAGTGCGTCGTGAGGTTCCCGTTCGTCATATGTGTCTCCTTCATCAAAGGTGACAGTTGGTAAATCACTGTGAGAAATTCTGCAAGAATTTGCTGGTCTATCTCCTTTGGTACCGGTGGCATGCCTTTTAGCTGCTGAGTACGTTAGCCCACTTATGTCTGAGCCGCATGTTATCACGTTTATGATTTTGGTTCATGTGGGTGGATTTACAGGCTTCGCGGAGCCTACCTTATCCTGCTGCTTGCCCCCACGTGGTAATAGGTGGCTCAGTTCACCTTGTTTGTATAGGCGCTTGATCTCTGTTCGTAGTGTGTAACAGTCTTTAGTGTTATGCCCAATATCACGATGGAACTCACACTTCTTTTTGCTATCTTTTCGCCATGCATGTTCTTCTACTGGTGGCTTGGGCCACCTTACCCTATCTCCCATCTCCCTGAGTGCCTTTAGGATTCCTCCGGTGCCTGTAGTGAATCCATACTCTGCCAGAGTAGGGAGTTGCTGATTTTCTTCGATTCTGTTGACTCCCCTTCCATATGGCCTATAACTTTCATCCCTCTTACTGGTAGGTTGTTTTCTTCCTGATTTCTCTATGGCTGAGGTACTGGAAACACTTGGTGAACTAGGTAGGCTAGCTCTGGCTAGGATGTCTTCCTCTAGTCTGATTGCGGCAGCAGCCTTTTCTTGCACTACTTCGAAGCTATGGCAAGGATGCATAGTTAGCTGCTTATACAGGTCAGAATCATGGTGGAGGCCCCTCCTGAAGGCTTCTACTGCTGTCGAAACATCATATTCCCGTACTGCTACCTTCTCATTGTTGAATCTGGTGTTGTATTCTTCGATGGTTTCTCCTGACCCCTGGACGATTCCGTATAGGTCCCCTACATGATTTTGTGGCTTCCTGCTGCTTGCAAACTGTTGGGTGAACGCGTTTACCAATTCAGCAAATGTGGATATCGACCTGTTTGGCAAACTGACAAACTACCGAAGTGCCGGCCCCGCTAAGGTGGATCCAAATCCTTTACACATGCAAGCTTCCTTGACTTGCCCTACAACTGTCACCGTCATCATCTTCTGTTTGTACTGGCTTATATGGTCAAAGGGATCTGTTGTGCCATCAAAGAGAGGCATATTTGGACTCGTGAATCCCTTTGGCATAGCTGTGATGGATATGGCGTCCACGAATGGTGAGTCGGCATAACTGTGAGGTGCTGCTTTCTCCAGTGGGGGAGGCAGTCCTGGAACCCTGCTTAGCATCTCTCGTAACTCTAAGTACTGCTGATTTGCTATGCTACCCGAACTGGGTTTGCCTCGTCACCGCTTGATTTAATATGCCGCCTCCTGACCCAAACTCTTGAAGGTTCTGATGTGTCCCAGCAGCTAGGGGGGTTGAAGTAACGATTGTTCCCTGCTGCCAGTTTACTTGCTGGTTCCACTCAGATCCTGCTCCAGGTGTCTGGTCAATTGTTGTGGAATTGCTGACAGGGGTGCCACCTGTTCGTACTTCCACACGGCTGGCTGACGGCCAGTTATCCGGTGTGAGGTATCCCAGTCCTTGTGGGGTTATTCTTCCATCTGATGGTACTGTAGCTAGATCCAACCTTGTTACCAGTTCAGCTGGTATCTGCCGAAGTGAATTCCTGCTGCCTGATGCGCCCTTTGTCAGATCTACTAGCGGAGATCTTCCTTCACCTGCCCTGCTTGCTGGGGTGACAGACTGCTGTTTTAGGGTATCTATCTGCGCCTAGAGCTCTCTGTCTCTCTTCCTTGCTTCAGCTTCAGCATTCGTCTGGTCTTCTCTCATGTTTTCCATGGCCTTCTGAAGGTTTTCTACGCCAGCGAGCACGATTTATGTGGGACTGGGTGGCGGGGTGAGGCCTGAGCTTGCTGGTCCCTTATTTGATCTAGCTTAGGTTGTGACAACAAGAGTTTTAGGAGGCAAAGAGGTTTTTGCCATTGGTGTGGTTCTCGAGGTATGTCCGGGAGCCTGCGTTGCCATTGTCGGTGCTGGATTTTAAGTAGAGGTCGGCGGTAGCGACGGTTGTCTGCTCCCTGACACGGCTTCTGATGCTTGATCCATTGCGTACTTAGATTATCAACGATTGATGACCACAATGCCCCAGGGTGGGCGCCAAACTGTTTAGATGATTTTTACCAAATTGGTTGTTTTAGGTCAATGTGGTCTTACTCGTTGGTTATTTGATTAATCGTTTGTATGATGATAATTAAATAAGGAAATAATGTTCGTAATGTAAATTGACACGTAAGATTTGGTGACGCGGAAAACCCAATGTGGGAACAACCGCGGGAGGGACGGTACCCTGCCAAATATTGCACTAGCTTTGAATAGGTGGACGATTATAATTGAGACGGAATGTAAATCTTGCTAGCACGTGGTATTGGTCGTGTATATTGAATGAATCTCCCCCTTCTCTGATTGCTTCCTTGGCTATTTATAGGGTAAGAACCCTAGACGTATCCTACCTTGATTATGAAAAGGAATACAACTTCCATAATAACTCTCGCCATAACGCACGATCTTCCTTTATTCTCCCTGATCTCCCTGCCTTCTCCCTGACTCCTCTTTCCTAAGTTCAGATGCTTCTTTTAATGGGGTTCAGCCTTCTTCTCACATGCATGCCGGCCCATTCTCCCTTTCTTGTACTCACCTCAACCGTGGGCTCCCCTTCTCATATCCCTTCTCTTATGGTCCATTACTTATTAAGTGGGCCTTTCCTATTATGTGATTTTTAGCCCAAACAGTCATAACTGAGGCATCTTCGGCATATGTCGTTGAATTGTTTCTTGTTTGCGCGCAAAGGTTGGCTAGCCGTTGGGGGTCGAGTGATCGACCGCGGGAAATAGCCGGTTTTTAGCTGGCTTATTTCGAGAAGCTGGTGTCTAGAGGCTTACTAGCCGTTGAAAGTACATTTGAGGCTCCCCAACCGTGTTGCGGATATGATGAGGCTCGCCAGCCGTGTTGTGGATATGATGAGGCTCGCCAGCCGTGTTGCGGATATGATTAGGCTCGCCAACCATGTTGGAGGTCGAATGATTGACTGTGGGAAATAGTCGCGTTTATCGGGCTTATTTCAAGAGGTTGTTGAATTAGTGGACTCCTTAGGGAGGTCTCCGATATCCTGCTGGGGAACTTCGGTGCTTATATTGGATGTTTGTGGTGCCGGAAAGAGATAGACTTTATGTAGCTTGAGCCTGGCTCCTATGGATGGCGGTCTCCATTATCGTCAATTGTAATTTCGAATTTCAAAGAGAGGTAATGGTTTTTACTGCCGTAGTTCGGAGTTTGTAGGAATAGCTAATGTGAATTTCGCCATTTGTTGTTTGTTTGGAAAATAGCGGTTTTTAATTCAGCCTTCTTGTGATTTCAAAATTTATGAGAAATAGTGAATTTGCACTTCACTACTCGGTTTTTGTTTAAAGAGTGACGGTTTTTAATTCCGTCATTTTAAGTTTTCGTGAAAATAACAAATTTGAATTTCGCTATTTTGTTTTTTAGTGAGGAAAATGACGGTTTTTAATTCCGTCGCTTGAGCTTTGTGAAAATAATGAATTTGAATTTCGGTATTTTGTTTTTTTGTTTGGAAAGGATGGTTTTTAATTCCATCGTTTGCAATTTGTCAAGAACAGTGAATTGGATTTTCACTATTTTGTTTTTTGTTTGGAATAAGACGGTTTTAATTCCGTCGATTGAAATTGTGAAAATAATGAACTTGTGTTTTGCTATTTAGTTGTTTTTTTCGAAAAACATGACAGTTTTTAATTCCGTTGTCTTGTGAAATTGTGAAAATAATGAATTTGAGTTTCGCTATTTTGTTTTTTTTTTTTTGAGGAAAATGACGCTTTTTAACTCCGTCGTTTGAATTTTGTGAAAATAACGAATTCTAATTTCGCTATTTTGTTTTTTTCTGAAAAAGTGACGTTTTTTTTAGTCATTTGAAGTTGTGAAAATAACGAATTTGAATTTCGCTATTTTTTGTTTGAAAAGGGACGGTTTTTAATTCCGTTGTTGAAAAAAAGATAGCGAGTTTATGTGGAAATTTGCCCAAAACCCAAAGTTTCGCTGAAAATGCAGGGAACACCCCCAAAGAGACGCGAGCCATCGTGCGATGTAAAGGGCCTCCCCTTTTTCTACAGAAAGATGCGAGGACTGGTTGCTGCTCATTCACTTCATCTTCCTCATATAAACGCGCGACAAACACCAAAAATTGCCATTTTTGGTCCTGTCTCCTTGCTTGCTTTTGTGCTACAAACATCATGTCATCTCAAGGTATGTAAATCCTCTTGAATCCATTTATATTTGTTTTCCTTTTTGTTAATTGAATTAGGGCGAAACCCTAACCCCTTGGAAATTGATTTGGGCATTTTTGTTTGGCCCATTTTTTAGTGAAATTGATGCTTGCATTAGGTTAGGAACCTGCTTAGGAGTATAGGGGTGCTTTTAGTTTGCATTTTGGTCCCCGTTCCCGCGCCCTGGGTGCGAAAAACGTGAATGAGACAAAAGACCGTCTCATTTCACAATGTCGTGCTTGTTTGCTTGAGTTGTGTGCCCCACTAGGTTGCATTGTACTTGGGGAAGTCCGTCTTTCCCATGTTGGACGTTCGTTGGGTGTTAGGGGCAAAATTTTGTATTTTTGCCTTTATCAGACGGTCTTATGCTGACGTAATAAGCGCCTGTTTGGGCTCCAACTGAGCCATTTTGCTTTGAAATAGACCTTCACGGTAGTTTAAGCCATTTTGGGGCGTGACCAAGTCACGTTGTTTGTTGTGGTCGTGTTTTGAATTTTTGACCTATTTATGCTCAATTCGGCATAAAATACCTTTTTCGAGCTGTACAAAATGCCCAGTTGTGTCTGAGATTTTTGTTGCTTATTTTGATGGACCTTGTGTGGGTCCGAGGGTGGTGGGTTATTTTTGTCTTTTGTCATTGTTGCTTTGACTCGTCTTTTGCTTGAAAAGAAGGACGAGTAATTTTTGTGAGTCTTTTGTGAAATGTTTTGCTGGATGGGATTGGGCGGGTTTGCCCTTGCTTTTTTTTTTTGGTGAAATGTGAAATATATTGATAATCATTAGAATATTACATCACCATAGTTGTAAGGTATAATACTCTTACAAGAACCCTTAACTTCTAATACTATGAAGCCAATTACAATCTACTCCATGTTTAAACTGTGATAACCTATCAATGATCCTACGCATCACTGCCTCTTTCGTCTGAGTGAGTAGCACACAAGGGAGTATCACAGCTCCCTCAAGTCTGCATTTGTTGCGGGCTTGCCAAATGTGATAAACGAGGCTTGCTAACCCAGCAAAGACAATCTGTTTCTTAGCCAAATATCTGCAACGCCAACTCGTACACTACTCAAGTGGACAAGTGAAGGTTTATTACTGCTGAGTTATCTGCTGTTAAATTCTTTCCCTTGTTTACTGGTAATGCTGACGTAGATGTCAGTTCTATGGCATTACTTGATGTGCAACATGTTTGTCTAAGCCTATTTTTGAGATATCTGAGTTATTTGTTGTTTGGGAGGCATGCTAGGAGTAAAGCTCAGTCCACAGTGGTTTTGTTGCTGGCTAGCTATCTTAACCCTTTTTAGGAAGCCCTCTTCCAGTTCAGTCCCCCGGCTATTATTTGCATGGCACTTGACCATATGACTAGGAAACATGCGGACTTAGATTGTGGAGCCATTGTCACTAGGTTTGCACGTCCGTTGTGCAACTTTCAGGGTGAGGCTCCTTACGAGCCAATGGTTGATCATGAGCCCTTCATGGATGATGACTACTTTTGCTATGGTATCTACTATCTTGACATTCTTGGTGGTACCGCTCATTACTGGAAGGTGAGGGGTAATTTTTATATGCTATTGCCTAATGATAAGCTGCCTGTTATTTCTGCTCTAGAGGAGGATGAGTCTGATGAGTGACCTGCACCATGCACTTACTTGATACCTGATGAGCTACTAGTTACTTTACCCTCTTCTATCACTACCACTACTACCAGCGGGCACCGTAGACCACCTTGAGCACCACCTACCCATTTACCTGGTTCTTACCAGCAACAACCTACTGCTCTTTCTTTTGCCTCTAGTTCCCATTATGGTTATCATTTTGACCCAGTTGTTGAGAGGGAGGTGAGGATGTATGAGGGGATTAACACTGCCTTGACTTAAAGGCAATTGTGGGAGCAGATGGAGGCTATTACTTTGTTTGGGGGAGGTCAGTACACTGGCACTGCACCGAGTTACTACACTACTCCTGGAGATGATAGCCAGGTTTTTCATCTCTATGGTGTTACTCCTGCAGAGTTTGGGTAGTTCAGTCGGGACTTTGGTGCTCTTGGTCATTGATTTTATACTCCTATTCGGTCGAGTCGGCCTGTTGGTGACTTTCCTAAGGATGTTGGGGTTCCTCTTTCTTAGAGAGGACAGTTTGGCCAGTTTGCAACTTCTACTTCTGGGTCAGCTGGTGGTTCTAGAGGTGGATGTACTAGAGGCCGTGGTCGACGTGGAGGTCGTGGTGGCTGTGTTTCTGACCCAGAGATGGATGTTTTGTTCCAGGAGATTGATGGGTATGATGAGGCCATCCATGGTTACAATGATGATGATGGAGATGCGCAGTAGTGACGACTGGTCACTACATCACTTTACAGCTGGTTTGGGGGAGTTGTTGCTTTACAGCTGGTATTATCTTTCCTTGTAATTTATTTCCTTGTATTTCTTATTTCCTTATTCCTTTTGTTAGTAGTGTCCTTTAGGTTGCTGGGTTTGTTGTGTGATTGCTATGCTGTAGGCGTCACAATGAGGACACTGTGACATTTAGGTTTGGGGGAGTATATTTATTATGTTTTGTGATTTACATTATGTTGCATGCTTTATTTATTTTGTGTGTTTTAAAAATCAAAAATCCATAAAAATTAAAAACTTTATAAAATACAAAAACATGTTTTTCTTTATTTTAGATCAAGTCTTGGTGAATTGTTTAGCAATGATGATAATTTGCTTTGTCTTTGCATTTGAATCCCACTTAAGTTGTTTATGTACATTGTTTTGACATGTTGTTTATGAAAACAAAGCTCATAACTCAAGTCTTGACCGTAATAATATGGCTTATGCCAAGTAAATTTGACAATATTATGTTGGTAAACCTCTTAAATTTCTGAGGTCTATAGAGCTTCCTAGGCCATGAACATTAATAAACTGGTCTCATTTGTCAATTAGGCTAAAGAGTGTAGTTCTCCTTGTGGAATGCATAATATGAAACTACATAAGTGTGACATTAGTTTCTTAACTTTTTGCGCGTTCATATGATTAAGTACATGAGGAAAGGCAATTCTTACCGTTCAAATAAGCCATACATTATCCTTCTTGTTAGCCCGTTTGAACCCCTGTAGCCATTTCATATCGTACTTTCATAGCTACAATCTAGATTTTGCCTACCTTTTCGGGACAGTCGCAGACTCGCAGTTGCTTGAGTTTCATGTCTATTTTTACTACTTTGGTTGGTATTGGGACTTTTTATGTCATGTGGGTAGTAGCTTTAATTTTATAAGCAATTGTGTTAATCTCTTATGTTGGAAAAGAAGAATAAAATTAGGAAGCAAAGAATGAAAAGAAAAAGAAAAAAAAAAGAAAAGCATCGAAAAAAAAAAGAAAAGAAAAAAAAATTGCTTCATTTGATTTTGTTAAGAGATTATAAGTGCTGCGCACTAGAGTGTAATGCATTTTTGGAGAGTCATTCATATTCTCTCATGTGTTCTGAAAGTTGAGATGATTTCTCTTGTTGGGATGCTTTATGTTTAGCATTGCGACTACCGTATTAGCCTCACATATCCATACGTGCTTTGGCACAAACAACTTCAATACCTTTGCCCATTTGCCACCCTATTGTCCTTGGTACATGTACTTTTATCTTTGTTGTGAATGCATATTAGTTGGAGAAATTTCTATCACATTAGAATGCATGCATGTTTCATAAGTTGAGTGAGTGTCTTAATTCTTTCTATCTTACATATAACTTACCCCTTATGAGTGCATGAGTGAATCCGCGAGAATCCAACTAATTTCTCTTGCAAGATTGAAAAGTATTTGGCTGAGTCACTGTATCATGTCACATATTGAGTTGAGCTGCATTCTTCTATTACCCGTGCCTTTGAATTTGTTTTATTGGCCCAATTTTTGGTTATTACTTTGTTATAGATATGGATAGCTTGGGATTTGTATGTGCATAGACATTAGCTCTGAGTTATTCATTCACCACTTGTATGTTTGTCTTTTGTATTGTTGTTCGTGCTTTGCTTAGGGACAAGCAAATAGTTAGTTTGGGGGAGTTTGATGTATCCCTTTTATTTACACTTTTATGACTCCTTTCATGTTAGTTTTGATACGTTTTCCGTGCTTATTATGTCATTTATATGCCTTTTATATTAAAATGTGATATTGTGGACATGGCCATCTACACGCCAAGCCGATCTGTTGGACGTATAGTTGTCTTTTGAATGCCACGCTTGGCGGCGTAAAGATGCTTTCGACCGGATCGTTTTAGATCGGTCATTTTCTTTTCGGCAAGGGTCTCGAAACGATTAGAGATGTTCGGAGTCGCCACCAACATTTGTGGGATGCTTGGAACCCGTTCGAATCCACTTTATACCTCGGTCAAACGAAGCACAAAGCAGGGTTTGACATAGGTACTAATGATAAGGAATCGTCCCTCATTAGCGTCCTATCTCTAGAATGACTCTAGTACGCCCTGGATAAGGTCGTCCACTATCCAAAGTTTCTGAGTAAGAGGTGAAGGTATGTATTGGGAAGCCCTTTAATCAGACACCCAATCCCGCCCGCGGTAGCGGCCTCTACTGATCGATCTTGGTTGGTTGAATGCAAAAGTAATAAAACGGTTTAAATGCATGAATGCGCTGAAGGAAATGTAGATTCATATACATACTAACATACTCATATATGTCGAAATTAATTTGTCATAAAATTAAATGTGGATTTTATGCATGCAGACAATATAAAAATAGAGGAGAAATCATGTCCTTACATTGAAGATTTCGGTTATATTGGGCACAAGAGAGATCACCTTTCTCTCTTGTTCTTGAGCTTTCCCTTATGGAAGAACAAAGATCCAAGTGTAGGATCTCTCCCTAAGCTTTATACCCAAGGCTTTCTCTTAATTTAATTAATATTACAAGAACTAGTATAATATTAATTAGGTAGAAAATTGAACCAAAATATTTATAAAACACTTGTATATTTCGGTTTTTGGGGAGGAAGAAGATGGGAGTTTTTATCTCTCTAAAACTCTTATTTTAGATTGTGAATGGAATGAATAATACACTAACTAAAACTAAGTAGTGTATACTAGAAAATATAAGACAAAACCCTTCCTTTTCTCTCTTGGAAAACCGGGTGGGTGGAGGTCTTTTAGGGGAGCCAATACATGCCCATATTTGTCTTCACAAGGTTAATAGGGTTGCATGGCTACTCTTGATTTTTAATCATTATGTTTACCACTAAATAAAACAATTAATTAGCTTAAACCTCTCTTATTATTTCGGTCCATTTGATAATATGGAATCCATATTATTTTTGTCAATTGTCAATATGTCACATGTCACATGTCACATAAATTTGTTATGTATTTTTAACATATTAAAAATCAACGTATTATCAAAAATACGTCACATACAAAATTGACTTAGTAATATCATAATTACTTGTGCCAAAATATTTTACCAATTTATAAATCACAACAGATTGTATTTATAATAATTCATTCAATTCCGATTGTTTCTTTAAACAATAATTTCATCCGAGTAATGATACAATTCAATTACTCAGACCGTATCTCATTTAATCACATTTCAATTTGATACGTAAATTTTACTTCCAAAAGTCGTCCATCAATTTTCAAGTAATTTAATTAACTCGTAACGTTATACGATTAATTAAATAATCAATTAAGAGTGTTGCCCTATAGGTATGACCTAGGGGGTCAACTGATCACCACCGTCACACGACAGTAATGTCAAACTCTAGTCAGCCAATCATTACCGATATATGTTGACCAGTTGACAGTAACAATATTACTTCCCAATTGTATTCTTTATAATGAGATTTAAACATGTGATCATCATGATCAATAGTCGTGATCGCATTATTGTCGGAGGACACATATTCCAACAATCTCCCACTTGTCCTCGACAAGTGTGCGTCACCAATTCTCTTGTCCTATTACTATCTCCCACTCAATGCAAGGTCTCTTTCAGTCGTACTTGCAAGTGATCATATCGAGAGTGGTTTCCTCGATCCGAGTATAACGATTGACCTGGGACTTATCTATCATAGATACTTTCCGAGCGTGGCCACGCATTTCCAGATCATTACTCCTCGAGTGGCCCTGAGATATTGTTATAACCCTGACTAGGGGTGGACAATTCCTATCGCACTCATTCCCTTCGACTAGCCACAGCCATCATAACCCAAAATATGCCCATTTGACCCCATTTACGAAGGTCGTAGTAACACAAATCAAAGTTAATCTGAAACTGTGCCATCTTAGGCGAATAGTCTTTAGTCAAAAGAATCGACTCATTTGAATACTATACTAGCTCTCGCCACGACCAGGCTATATAATTTTGCCAGAACTCTATAAGCGGTCATTAGGCCCGACAAAATGTTCCTAACAGTCTGCCTATGTGATCGACTAGTCATCTTACATGACTCTATGGCACTTGAACTTGCCATCAATCGCATCACACTCTAGTCACTTCGAGACGTCACCTCATACAAGTAACTATGGGCAAAAACAATGTTAATCCATGTTCACTTTAACGGGGTTCAATTGTCTCTACAACCTGTTTGGATATAACAATGTACAAGGTGAGTTAACAATAACTCAAACGACAAATGTCGACATCACACTCGGGTAGTCAATATCATATTACAACCTTGTGATGTATATCGTCAGTGTAAACACTTATTGATTGTAATAGAAGTTTAACATCCCATGTGTCCATGTGTTCAAACTTCTTACACTTGCAATCTCCTTCATATTCATGTTCTCTCTAATAGCATGAATCTTACCAAGTACACATCAAGGTTCACGACCTTGGTTTCGGTTCTTTAACTTGAAAGAACTTTCTTATCGACTATCACATAACGAATGAATTTGTGATGAATAATATAACTTGTACTGATCAAGTATTTCATCTACACATAATGCACTAGGTATATGTTTTGTAGAATCTTGTAACAATTTGTCAAGATTATTAGCTTAGTACTTCTCACAAGTCCTAGCTTAACTAGGAAAGATTATCTTGAATAACCTCTTATTCAACCAAGCATCTTTCCAAAATTTCTCATTTCTCTTTCTAGGCTTGAAAGATTTGGGATTCTCATAAATCCTTATATGTGCTCGGAATTTCTACAATATGTGCAACCTCTTAACACACAATGGAACATTCCGTCAAGCACCGAAATCGCTCATCGGATTCTACTTGAGAATTCATGACGTTTCTATTATGGCTCACCAATCAATCATCATGCTCTTAAGCATATGATTCATAATTGGACATGTACATGATTATTCTAATGGCGGAAACATTAGTTACTAATAATCATGAGATCAACCGTTCATAGGTTCAATGAACGACCATGACTGCTAATGGTAATTCCATTTTCATCCACGTGAACAACCTATGTGAATGTTGATACGATGTGTATCTCTTAATACTAATCCGACATCCCTTGATGTAATTGGATTCATCATTGTCCATTTTCATCCAGAATTGAAAACTCAAAAGCTTCTTTATGAAAGAAGGTATTAGCTCGTCATTCTTTAATGAGTGATGAGTCGTAAATATTCGAAGGATGATAGCTCCCACTAAATTCCATGTCATCACATGAGAATTTCCTAACTCCCACTCAATTCTACACATTTCGAAATTGACTTCTCAATCGAAATTTATTCAAGAATTGAAATATAAATTGCATTGCCAAGTTATTAAGATAGAACCATATATGTTCCCATCATATCCCTTCAAAATACCTATTTTGAAGTGGTCTCATCTTAACCTTACGGAAAGAGATTTTAAATCTCCAACACACTCATGTCATAATGATGTGTAGTAATGTCATTTTCAAATATAAACAATATTTAGAATACGTCCTTCGCAAATACCCTTTTGGAGGGAGGTTTAACCATTTCATAGTGAGGTTAAACAATGACATTTGCGTGGTTAAAACTTTGGCCATTGAAGATATCGGTATATCAGTCTTTGCAACTCGATCATAACTAGTATGTTACTATGATTCATTTAGGCTCTTAAGTAAATATCAAGGTTGAAACTATTGGTCAATTGTTTCATAAACTTAGTCAAAAACTTGTTAAGACTTTGCATTAGTCATTTTTCTTCCAAAACTTTCTTTTGGTCTCCTCGTGTAGTTATCTTGAGAATAATCTCTTATGATTACTACACTTGGTCTCTTTAGTCATATAGAACTAACTTGAGACCATAGATCTCATCTATTCGGCATACTATGTAAATAAATATACCTTCATTCAAATCATTCTCTCTTGCGTAGATCTTCATTTACACAAGTACACAATTTTATCTTGCCTTGTGTGTTGTGTCCTCATTTTTCTCCCACTCTATCTTTAGAATAAATACACTAAACATTCAAAGATAGCATATGAGACACAAATTAATGATGTTGAAGTATATGGAGAACTATCTCATAGATAGACTAATAGTTATTGATTTCATGTGTGTACTTGGTGGTTGACATTCCTTTAAGAGAGTTCATAGACTCAAAATCGCTTCATAAATGATCATACACAAGCCTTAAGCATGTGGACATATAATGAAACCCGTCATTATATTTGTCTATTAGATCACTTTAAGTGACTAATCTTATGTTTCAAAGTGCAAGCATTTAAAGATGAATTTTAGAACATTAAAAGGATAAATGATAAAACGGGTGACTTGGGTTGCAAACCAAGTCACCATCATCCAAAATACAACTCATTATCCAAAATACTTTTCCATGTCGAACACGGAAACTTAAAGTTCTAAAATCCAAAACACAACTTAAAATAAGACAATGAAAAACAAAGCTCCATAAAAGCTATCCTTAGCTTCTCCATGGTTTCTCATGCTTGTTTTTCTTTTCCCTTGTCTTTGCTTGGTGGAGGCCCTATTTACAATAAAAAGGGAGATACATTATCACAACTTTGCATCATAATACCATAGTTGAATTAGAAACATAAAAGAAGGTTAGTCATTTACCTACTGGAGTGATCTTTCCAGCTTTGATATCACCAAGGTATTTGGAACAATTTCTTTTCCAATGGCCCATGCCATTACAATAATGGCATTTATCAAGAGGACCCTTCTTGACTTTGGATGTGCTAGCTTCACAAGACATAGCTTTGGTGAATGTGGGAGCTTGCTTCTTGCCCTTTCTCCCATTCTTCTTGAACTTCCCCTTACTCTTAGTGCTTATGTTAAGCACATCCTTGGGAGGGTTCACATTTAACCCCATGTCCCTCTCGGCTTGCACAAGTAACTTGTGCAACTCCTCAAGAGACACATCCTTGTCTTGCATGTTGAAATTCACCCGGAATTGCACATATGCCTTGACTTTGGACAAGGAGTGTAGAATCCTATCTACGATGAGTTCTTTGGGGATTTCAACCTTTTGAATTTTCAAGGTCTCGACAAGCTCCATGAGTTTGAGCACATGAGGGCTAACCTTTTGGCCCTCTTTGAAGTCGAGATCAAAGAATGCCGCGGCCGCCTCATATTGGACGATCCGCGGAGTTTGTGAAAACATGGTCACAAGTTTGGAGTAAGTCTCATTAGCATTGCCCATTTTAAAGGCTCTCCTTTGGAGGTCCGCCTCCATCGCAAATATTAAGACATTTTTCATTGCGGCGGACTCCTTTTGGTAAGCCTCATATGCTTCCCTAGTGGCCGCGGTGGACCTAGTGGAGGGTTCGGGTGGAGAGGCCTCGGTAAGGTAACGAAGCTTGTCGTCACCTTCGGCGGCTAATTTGAGTTGGGCATCCCATTCGGAGAAATTTGACCCATTCTTTTCAAGTTTACATCGATCCATAAAGGATCGGAGCCAAGATGAACTAGCGAGAGGTGTAGCATTAGGAGTTGGTGTTGGTGTTGCCATTTGTTATGAAAAAGAAGTGGTCTACAAAACAAAATATAAGGAGTAAAACAATTGTCGTTTTAATAATACTCGTAAAAATGTATGATTTAAACAAGTTTTATGCATTTTTCTAGTGACCTCTACCCAACTAGATAAATGATTCCAAGACCCAAATTCATATCGACTTAGGCACGGTGGGGCCGATACATCCTTTATCAATATAACTCGGTGGATTAACGTTTAATCGATTCTACTTTTAGAACTCTTGGTCGATAATATTACATTAACAATTATCTATAGCCCAAAACACATCGACAAGGGCACGGTGGGGCCGATACATCCCTTATCAAATACTTTCGTTGAGTTCAATCCAAATTTCGAATAAATGTGTCCATGATCCAAACCCACATTAACTTGGGCACGGTGTGGCCGATACATCCCTTATCAACATGAATTCGGTCGATTAACATTCATCACCCACTTCCCCTACGTAACAAGGTTTGTACCCCGGTGGGGCAGAGCGAACTCCCTCGCGAAATAGGTTTTCATGGTTTCTACTATTTGGTAAGGCTATGTCTCAATTAATTGTTTTAGCGAGAGGTCATGTCAATTTATTATCTATCACGTTTTAAGTGAACTAAAGCGGTGAACTACGATAATTTTAATTGACACGGTCGATAAACTCGATAAAAAGACAATGCATGTTTAGTTATGGCGATTTAGCAATGCATGTGACATAAAATAAAATGCAAGCATAAAAATAAATAAATCCTAGTATGGCCTTTCCTAAAATAGAAAAACTATTTAACTATTACATATTCGGAAACCAACTCCATTGGTCCCTTGAACTTCGGTTGTGGCACGCATCTCGAGGTAACACCGTCTTTATGTATCGCCATTCTTGAAGAAATCCGTCTTTGGGAACTCCGGAATGAATAAAATTACATAATAAATTACATAATTTCCTATTATACATTTGTAACTAAAATAAAATAAATCTATTAAATTACAAAACGGTGATACGAGATCACAATAAAATTACAACCGAATCGATATTCCCATACATTTCGGGAAATACCAATTAAATCTAAGGCCATACTAAGTAAAATTACATAATTCAAAATTACATAAATTAAAATTATGACAATCATAAAGAAAATGCAGCATTATAATATGTATGAACATGCTCAATTTTATGCTAAATCGCCTTTTAATTAGCCAATATCGTATATTACTCGATTTTTATGGATTTGCGTGATTTCAACATTTTATAATCACAAAAATACATAAACTCATATTTATGCATAAGTTAATTAACCTAACCTCTTAGGACTCAAAATATAGTCTTCACTAATAATTTGACCATAATTAACCCATATTTTATAAAATTGTTCATAAATGGACTAAAAATTACAAAATAAGCTATAAACTTCAAATAAATCATAAAATTTCAAATAAATTCAAAATTCAAAATTTAAATTCATGAACATTCTGTAAAAATACCATGACACTCATAATGTTCAAAATCATAGGTTAAAAATTTCGAAATTTTTCCGGAAAAACAATGTTGCGGTTTATCGATTTTTAATAAAATAATCATAAAAACAAGGAAAAATTATTTTCATTAACTTTTCAATTTTAGATCTGAAAATATATAATAAAATGCAACATTAGACGTTTTTCTTAAGTCATAGATTATGTTTTATTAATTTTCCACTAATAATGTCACTATTTATGCTATTTTTCTTCAAAAATCCATAAATCATGCAAAAAGACTTCTTTATAGCCAATTATTTTACACACATCTTATAAAATTGCATGTGACAACATATTAATTTTCTATGACCAGATTCGAAATTTAACTCATATTAACCTATTTTTCACCTAAATCCGAATTTAATAATGAAAAATTCATTTTTCGAGCATAACAAGTCCAAAAATTATGAAAATTTACAGGTTATCTCAAAATAATATATTTGACAACATATCCAAAAATCAACTTAAAATTCGAAGTATAGCTAATTTTAGACCAAAAATGACATTTTTACTCATAAAATCATATTTAAATGCCATTATTGTAAAATATGAACAATAAAAATCCGAAAAATTAACCAAAATATCCTAAAACATTTTAGGACCAGAAATATTAACATGCATGGATTAGTTTCGTGATATCTCATAATAACACAAATTTTACAAGTTTTATTTGTTATTCTTATAACTCGGAAAAACTTTTAACCGATTTGCATGCAAACAACCGTGGCTCTGATACCAATTGAAGGAAATGTAGATTCATATACATACTAACATATTCATATATGTCGAAATTAATTTGTCATAAAATTAAATGTGGATTTTATGCATGCAAACAATATAAAAATAGAGGAGAAATCATGTCCTTATATTGAAGATTTCGGTTATATTGGGCACAAGAGAGATCACCTTTCTCTCTTATTCTTGAGCTTTCCCTTATGGAAGAACAAAGATCCAAGTGTAGGATCTCTCCCTAAGCTTTATACCCAAGGCTTTCTCTTAATTTAATTAATATTACAAGAACTAGTATAATATTAATTAGGTAGAAAATTGAACCAAAATATTTATAAAACACTTGTATATTTCGGTTTTTGGGGAGGAAGAAGATGAGAGTTTTTATCTCTCTAAAAATCTTATTTTAGATTGTGAATGGAATGAATAATACACTAACTAAAACTAAGTAGTGTATATTAGAAAATATAAGACAAAACCCTTCCCTTTCTCTCTTGGAAAACCGGGTGGGTGGAGGTCTTTTAGGGGAGCCAATACATGCCCATATTTGTCTTCACAAGGTTAATAGGGTTGCATGGCTACTCTTGCTTTTTAATCATTATGTTTACCACTAAATAAAATAATTAATTAGCTTAAACCTCTCTTATTATTTCGGTCCATTTGATAATATGGAATCCATATTATTTTTGTCAATTGTCAATATGTCACATGTCACATGTCACATAAATTTGTTATGTATTTTTAACATATTAAAAATCAACGTATTATCAAAAATACGTCACATACAAAAATTGACTTAGTAATATCATAATTACTTGTGCCAAAATATTTTACCAATTTATAAATCACAACAGATTGTATTTATAATAATTCATTCAATTCCGATTGTTTCTTTAAACAATAATTTCATCCGAGTAATGATACAATTCAATTACTCAGACCGTATCTCATTTAATCACATTTCAATTTGATACGTAAATTTTACTTCCAAAAATCGTCCATCAATTTTCAAGTAATTTAATTAACTCGTAACGTTATACGATTAATTAAATAATCAATTAAGAGTGTTGCCCTATAGGTATGACCTAGGGGGTCAACTGATCACCACCGTCACACGACAGTAATGTCAAACTCTAGTCAGCCAATCATTACCGATATATGTTGACCAGGCCAGTTGACAGTAACAATATTACTTCCCAATTGTATTCTTTATAATGAGATTTAAACATGTGATCATCATGATCAATAGTCGTGATCGCATTATTGTCGGAGGACACATATTCCAACATGCGCATCCAATAGTTTAAACCTAACATGTGAGAGCTTTCTAAGTCGGTTGATTTAATCCAAATATCAAGTATAAGATGCATGCCGAGTTTGATTTATGGTTGATTTGCATGCAAGACGGAAATTAAACATCCATTTACCAAATTAGGTTTATGGTGCATAACGTGGTCCATTTGTCTTAGTAAGGCATTTTGCAAATACGGTATTTGAATGAGCAAATTAGTCGTCTGATCCGTCCTATATCCGGGTTAGCCGGAGTCGGGATCGTCCTAGACCAATACTGGAAGGGGAACAGATCCTGCATCAGGCAACTAGAAGAGGCGCGAGCCTATTGGCAATGTAAGGGGGTCTCCTCTGGTTTGAAAATAGAAAAAGAAATGGCCTATTTAGGCGCGGGTCAGTTAACAATATATGACGTGTTCTGACCATTAAAAAAGTTTGTAAAACGTGTTGAAAAATGGATATTTGAACCCGTTTTGGTTTGAAAAGGCCACTTAGGCCGCTTTTGTGTTGATTTGAAGAACGAGAATTGCATAATCGTCATTGTTTTGACAATATTCGATGTCGGGTTCGATTTTACAAGATTGACATGAATAGTTTTGAAAATAATTATGAACTAATTGTATTAAGTTCATTTGAATATAATTAGTCGACATTCATCATCGTACTCGGGTTAAAATCCGACATGGTATACGGAACCAAGGAGAGTCCGTTTTTGAAATAATGCTAAAAAATAAAAGAATTGTCGTTTTGGGTCGGTTTTGAAAATAATTATCGAAATGGTGTGCACGTAGGCTCGTTTTTGACGAGCCTGTATGGGGTTTAAACACGCCATACGTATTGGCGTGTTTACTTGAACGAACACGCCATTAGATATGGCGTGTTTAGGCAGTCCAAAATTCAAACCCAAAGTCAGTAGCAACATAAGGAAACAAAGGGAACACGCCATTACGTATGGCATGTTTTGTTCAATAAACACGCCATTACGTATGGCGTGTTTTAGCAGCACAAATTTCCAACCCAAGTCCAGTGGCTGTGTTTTTGGAAAGAAAGAGAACCCGCCATTACGTATGGCGTGTCTTATAGAAGAAACACGCCAATACGTATGGCGTGTTTGCTGAGATTCCTTTTTTTTTAACAAGTTTCTGTTTCCCGTCACTTTCTACCACAAAACACACACCATTCACCATCTCCGCCTCTCAAACACCCCAAGTGCGATACAACAAACCTCACTCCCCTTCTTATTTCTTCACCTCACACTCATCTCCGGCGAATCTCCGGCGTGTCTCCGGCATTATATTGGGTTTTTGCTTTTCAAATACATTTTACCTAATTAGTAAGGTAATCTAATTCTTTTAACTTATTTAATTTCATCTTTTGAATGTAGATTTAGCTTATTTTGTATTCACTGTAGGTAATTATGTTGTTTTGTGCCTAGATCTACAACTTATATGTGTTAATTTAAGGTTGTTTAAAAAAAACCCAAATTTCGAAACCCTAATTAGGATGAACGATTTATGATTTTTAATTGTTGTTTAGGTATGTATTTTAGGGAAATTAGGTTATTGGTAGTTGATTTATACTAAATTCGTTCAATTTTTTTATAGAATGGAAATTTGTGATTTTCCTCTTATTTGTTATTGGGATGGAGAAGTGTTGGAGCAAAATGGATGTGTAACTTATAGAGGAGGGAATTAGAATGAACGATTTATAATTTAAGGTTGTTTAAAAAAAAGCTCTTATTTTCCTCTGAAGTTTTTACCATTGTGACATACAAAGGTCCTCATGATGAGTCTTGTGTTTGTGACATGGTACCTCAAGACCACATGAATTTGAAACGAGCATTCATAAGTCATGAGATTCGTAACCTTGTTGAGGGATATTGGGGATATAAAGTAAACTCTGTTGTTACTTATATTTTAGATAAGTATGGTTACACAATTTCATACACCAAAGCTTGGAATGCAAAACAAAGAGCAATTGAGGAAATATTTGGAGATTGGGATAAATCATATGAGTTGCTACCTCGTTTCATGCAAGGCTTAAAAGAATCTAATCCTGGCACTATTGTTCAATTTTATACAACACCAACAACGAACCCAAATGTGCAAAAATTCAAGCGTGTTTTTTGGGCATTTAAACCATGTATTGATGGCTTTGAACATTGTCGGCCAGTTTTAAGCATTAATGGAACCCACTTATATGGAAAGTTCAAGGGAACTATTTTGACAGCTATGTCAGTTGATGCTAATAATCAAATTTTCCCGGTTGCTTTTGCTTTTGTTGAAGCCGAAAATACCGATAGTTGGCCTTGGTTTATGTCTTGCATAAGAGTATTTGTTGCCAAAAGAAGCGGGTTGTGTGCCATTTCTGATAGACACAAAGGGATTATGAAAGCAATGTGTGAAGTTGGTAGTGCATGGGAGGAGCCGTATGCTTATCATAGAGTTCGCATTCGTCATTTGGCTTCAAATGTTAATACAAGATTTAGAAATAATGCAGTTAAAGAAATGTTTGGGTCAACGGCAATGCAATTTCAAAACAAGAAGTTTGACATAGGATTTCATCGCCTAAGTGAGTTGAATAGAGAGGCACAACAATATGTTGTTGAAATTGGAATAGAGAACTGGTCAATTTGCCATGATGGTGGACATAGATATGGAATATTGACTACTAAATTGGTGGAGGCATTTAATAATGTTCTTAAAGGAGCACGTTTTCTACCCGTAACGGCACTCGTAAAGTGTGTATTTTTTAGAGTTAATGCATACTTTGTTGAGCGACGTGAGTTTGCAAGGAAACGATTGATGAAGGAGCTTCATTATAGTCCGAAGATTACAACCTTGTTGGAGGAAAATTGCCAAAAAGGAGCATACCATAAGGTTGTGGCGTTTGACCATGTCGGAGGGGTGTACCAAGTCACAACATGTAGAGGTTCTCGACCCATGGCACATGGTAACCATTTGTACACCGTTGATTTATCCAAGAGGACATGTACTTGTAACAAGTTCCAAACATACAAGTATCCATGTTCACATGTGTATGCCGTTTGTAAAAAGAAGGGTTTAAATGCTACTCAATTTGTGGACATCGCCTATTCTACCGGAGAACACTTAGCTTCATATGCTTCTAAATTTCACCCTTTGAAAGATGAGGCTTATTGGGGTCCTTACAATGGGCCTAAAACAGTGTGCGATGAGCAAAATAAACGGGGAAAAGGAAGACGGAAGAATAAAAGATTTCTTAATGAAATGGAAGAGAAGAGTAAGAACAAGGTCACATGTAGTTTGTGTCGTGGTTTAGGCCACAATAAAAAAACTTGTACTATGAGAGTTAACAATTCACAAGGGTATTCTACTACTTACACTTCTCTTTAATTTTTTTTATTACCATAATTTTTTGTTATTATTTGAACATTTATTTTTATGCTAATCTAATAATCTTCTTTTAAATATGTAGGAATAATGGAACAATATCAACAACAAGGCCCGGTGAACCCGGAACTTCTCACACAACAAGAGGTACACAGGAGCAAGGCAATATTGGAAGGGGGGGACGTTGGTTCCCTTCGATGTAGGTCACACTTAGTTTCACACAAGGGGTTTTTTGTAAGTGAGCATGTAGTTAATTTCATTAGGGACACTCAGTTTTTTTTATTCATAGGTTAGTGGGGTTGAAGTTTAATATGGATTTAATAAGTGCTTTGGCTGAGCGATGGAGGCCGGAAACCCATTCATTTCACTTGACTATTGGCGAGGCTACTGCTACCTTGCAAGATGTTCAAGTGTTGTTAGGGCTACGAATTAGAGGGGATATTTTTAGTGGAACAACCGCTTATAAATGACCCTTGTTAGTAACTGAACTCTTAGGCAAAACACCGGGTGATGGAGACCTTAAGAGGGCTTCTTTGTGGATTGGTTGGTTGTTAGAACAATTTAGTGGTCTTCCGGAAGATGCAAATGAAGATGTTCTACATCAATATGTGAGGGCATATTTGCTTCTCTTAATGGCAACTATCATGCTTCCGGATAAGAGTGGTAATGACATTCAAGTTTTTTATTTGCCTTTGTTGAGGGATTTGACCAACTTAGATAATTAATCTTGGGGAAGTGCCGTACTTGCTACTGTATATCGCAATTTATGTAGAGCAAGCAACGTGAAGTCCAAAGACATTGGAGGGGCCCTTTTTCTATTGCAATTGTGGGCATGGGAGAGGATTATTATTGGTCGACCTACACTCATGGGACCCGTTAATGCTACTCATCATGGACCGAACCCATTAGGTTCTCAACATCAAATAAGGATTGACTCATTGGGTCGTAGGTGGGTAAGTCTGAATCGTAAGAGGCCGGAAGGGGTGACCACACTAATTGGGTATAGGGATGCTTTTGATTCAATGCGACATGATCAGTTTACATGGCAACCTTACACCCGAGAAATTTTGTCTTTTTTGCCGAGTTTTGTTATGATGACTCCGACGATTGGACAGTGATGGCACCTATGATTTGTTTCGACTTTGTTGAGTGGCATTTTCCTAATAGGGTAGCTCGTCAATTTGGGTGGAAACAATATATCCCTTTAAACTCTAATACCGAACCTAACTTGCACAAAGTTGACAAAAGGGGTGCCTCTTCACGGAACTGGATAGAAAAACATCAACCCTACATATCAAATAGGGTTAGGAGGGGTGATTTTCTGTTCTGTCGTGTAGAGGATGATATTGAAATGAGCTACTACGACCCTTACATGGTTTGGTACCGGGATCGCACTATTCTTCGCTTAAACCCTTTCCCCCCACAAGCTACTTATCAAGCACCATTTGGAGCCACACAATATCTTGTAAGTACACTTAATATACTTGTCTTTTAATTCTTAACCAATATATCATAAAATGTGATTTTCTTATACTACTTATTTTGTTTTAGGCGCATGGTTTCATCAATGTCCATGATACATGTGATAAGGAGCTTCGACAAATGCCTCTTAAGGTGCCTCCTCATTTCCGCACAATGGTTTCACACCTACGGGACTACTCCTCTCAATCGCTTGAACACGTAGGCTATTCCCATCTCCTTCAACCAACCGTAGAACCAAGGGAAGAAAGTTCACCAATGGTTCAAGAGTCCCTCGACTCAATGAATGTGGATGACGATGCACCTTTGGTTCAATACACTAGGAGGGCTAGACGCTCTAAGTCTTCCATGCCGGCTAGACACTCTATGTCTTCCATGGCTTCCATGTCTTCATTGCCGGCCATGTCTTCAATGCCTTCCATGTCTTCAATGTCACCCGTCAATGAACAAGGTACCCCGGAGCCTAAGAAAGGGTTTTGGAGTCGCATTCGAGGAAAAAACAAGAAGAAGACTTGATTTAATAGTTAGCGGATTAATGTAATTGACAATTTAGATGGTTAATTTGTTTGACATTTTAGTTGTAAAACTTTGAATTTAATCCCCTTGTGCGAAGCTTATGTGATGTGTAAACTCGGTTTTTATTTTTAATGGACAATGGTTTGTGTCCTTTGCATTGTTGAGTTTGGTTTTCTTTTTTGGCAAGGGAACGAAGGGAAATTGTCTAGCTTTGAAAAAAAAAATAACCTGCAAGAACACGTCATATACAATGGCGGTTTTCAACGGGAAGACACGCCATTACGTATGGCGTGTTTAATGTTTGGAACTATATCAGCTACTGGAAAGGATGTAAAAATTGGGCTGCTTAAACAAGCCATTAGCTATGGCGTGTTTCCTTTGTCCTCTTGTTCAACTACTGACTTTGGGTTTGAATTTTGGACTGCCTAAACACGCCATATGTAATGGCTTGTTCTTTCAATTGAACACGCCAATACGTATGGCGTGTTTAAACCCCATACAGGCTCGTCAAAACCGAGCCTACGTGGACACCATTTCGATAAATATTTTCAAAACCGACCCAAAACGACAATTCTTTTATTTTTGAGCATTATTTCAAAAACGGATTCAACCAAGGATGACTTTGTGTTGGTGACTAATACATTTGTCTTGAAAATGTAAAGAAATGATGAAAGGCTTTAAAATACCCTTCAAAATGTAAACAAATGAAATAAAAGGTTTTAAAATACCTTTTATAATGTAATTAAGCAAATATTATCACCGAAACACAGATTAAACCGTCGTGGTATCAAGAACCAAGGGTGAAAAATGTTTTATGGTTAAAAACATGTAAAAATGGTTTGAAAATACTTGAAATGGTAAAAACCGATTACAAATATAAAAATGAAAATAAGGGAGATGAAGAGACCAAACACGGTTTGGACTTAAGGTTGGGCAGCGTCCTTTAGGCGCGAGGCCATGTGCTACGTAAGTAGCCTCTGCCTCAACCAAAACTCCGGTTTTGGCTCATTCTTCCCATGTTTTGGACCATGTTATGCATGATTTAGCATGTTATAGTCATAAAACAAATGAAAACATGATAAAAGAAGATTTTTACACCCACATACTTACATGCTAGGCTTATCGCGAGAAATCGACGTAAGTGTATCAACTCGTTTGGTCGGAAAACTCGGTTTAAAACCGTTTTAGTAACTAAAAAGAGTGTTTTGTTAAGTTTAGTGATGGTTTAGTGGTCGAGATGGTCGCTCAAGTGATTTAATGCACGATGACGGTACCAGAAAATGTGTAAGGCTTGTGTTTACGATCGGTAGGTCGTAAACACGTGTCAGATTGTGACTTAGGAAGTCGAGTTGAGAATTTTAAGGGAGAAAAGAGGGGGCGGACACTCACGTAACTCTTAAATGGTTGCATTTGAGGGGTATTTACAGGAAAATGAGTGGTTGTGTGAGTTTTCAGCGACGTGACCACATAGGCTGCTCAAAGAGGCGCGATCCATGTAGCACGTCTTCGAGGTGTCTTGTCGCTTTCACACAAGTGGAATCATGATTTGTTCTACCCTAGGATTTGGATGAACATGTTTGGTACTTGACTATGTAAGATTCTGGGAAATCTTAACATAGAAGCATTTGAATGGTTTTGTTTCTTGTGTTTGACTCCGTTTGACTCGTTGTTGGAGTCGGGATTTGAATTTTGAGTCCGTTTTTGGTCCGGTGTCGGTTTTGACTCTAGTTAGTGTCATTGCGACCCCGTCATCATGCATTAAACACTCCAGGTACTTTTGAAAAGTTTTGAAATGATTCCATTTTCGAAATCGTTTTAAGTTTTCCGACGTAATGTTGTACACAAACTGTCGATCAAACGCTGCGATTCCTAAGCTTGTTGTAGTCCGATAATCATCGGGTGTTTGTTGGAGTCTCAGCAGATACTGGGTATCTACAGAGCCCCCACTTTGACTGAGGCTTGGACAGGGGAAAAATCAAAGCAGAGCCCCCAGGTCAATCGAAGATTACAACCTGGAGACCCAAGCGACGTCGAGGCGGCTCGAAAGGATTCGGGCCAAGGACCTCCCGTCGGGAAGGGCGACGCCAAGGCGACTCGAGGGTACGAGCCAAGGACCTATCGTCGGCAAGAGTTTAGAGTCTATCGACTGACCGTCCTGCTCGTTTAAAGTCCGTTAGACTACGTACAAAGGCTCGCCAGCCATAAGAAGGAGTCATATCTGAGGCATCTTCGGGATATGTCCTTGAGTTGTGACTTGTTTACGGACAAAGGCTTGCCAGCTGTGGTGGAGGAGACGTACCCGAGGCAACTTCAGAATATGTCCTCGATTCGTATTATTTGCGGATAAAGGCTCGCCAGCTGCTATGGAGGAGTCGTACCCGAGGCATCTTCGGGGTACATCCCCGGTTTGTATTTTGTTTGCGAACAAAGGCTCGCCAGTTGTGTTGCGGATATGAAGAGGGCTCGCCAGCCGCGGGGCGTATATGAAGAGGGCTCGCCAGCCGCGGTGCGTATATGAAGAAGGATCGCCATCTGCGGTGGGTTGTAAGGCTCGCCAGCCATTGTCCGTTGTAAGGCTCGCCAGCCATTGTGTGTATATGAAGGGGCTCGCCAGCCGCTGCGCATTGTAAGGCTCGCCAGCCATTGTGCATTGTAAGGCTCGCCAGCCATTGTGCGTTGTAAGCCTCGCTAGCCATTGTGCGTTGTAAGGCTCACCAGCCATTGTGCGTATATGAAGGGGCTCGCTAGCCGCTGCGCATTGTAAGGCTCGCCAGCCATTATGAAGGGTCGGTTGATCGACCGCGAGAATAGCCGCGTTGGGCGGGCTTGTTTTGAAATAGCAGGCTTCGCAAGAAAGCCCCGACATTCCTGTTGGGGAATTTCGGTGTTTGTGTTGAACGTTTGAGGGGATAGTGGGTTTGGATCCCGCTACCTACTTGTTTTGACAGGCGGGGCTTGTGACGCCGCCGTAGAAATAGCGAATTTCGTATTTCACTATTATTGTTTTTGAAGTGACGGTTTATGTTGCCGCCGTTGACATTTGAGGAAGTAGTGAATTTGAATTTTCACTATTGTTGTTTGAAATGAAATGGCGGTTGTAGTCGCCAATTGAAATTTGAAGAAATAGTGAATTTTGAATTTCACTATTATTTTTTGAAGTGACGGTTTTAATTGCCGTCGTTTGAAATTTGGATAAATAGTGAATTTGAATTTTCACTATTATTTTTTGAAGTGACGGTTTTAATTGCCGTCATTTGAAATTTGAAGAAATAGTGAATTTTGAATTTTCACTATTATTTTTGAAGTGACGGTTTTAATTTCCGTCGTTTGAAATTTGAAGAAATAGTGAATTTTGGAATTTTCACTATAATTCTTGAAGTGACGGTTTTAATTGCCGCCGTTTGAATTTTGAAGGATTTGTGTGGGAAATTGGGCCAAAGCCCAAATTTCGCTGGAAAGGCAAAGGGAGGCCTCATTGAGGCGCGAGCACCTTGGCGAGAGAAGGGAGCTTCCCTTTTTTTCTGTAAAAGACGCGAGAATGGGAAGCTCCCCATTCTCACTTCGTCTTCTCCAAACGTGCGATAAAAGGGCGAAAACCACCATTGCCGACCTTGCTTCTTTGCTCATTTTCTTGCCATCATCAACATGTCATCTCAAGGTATGTAGTTCCTGTTGAATCCATTTGAATTTGTTGGTCTTTTTGTTAATTGAATTAGGGCGAAATTATATACCCTTGAAAATCGAATTGGACGTTTTTGATTGAGCCAATTTCGAGTGAAATTGATGATTGCATTAGGTTAGAAACCTGTTTAGGAGTATAGGGGTGCTTTTAGTTTGCATTTTGGTCCCCGTTTCCGTCCTCTATGCTCGAAAAACGTGAGTGAGGTGAAGAAATCCTCTCATTTCACGACGTCAAGTTTATTTGCTTGAGTTGTGTGCCCCACTAGGTTGCATTGTAGTTGGGGAAGACCGTGTTTGCCATTTCGGACCTTTGTTGGGTATTGTGGACAAAATTGGAATTCTTGCCTTTTGTGACGGTCTTATGTCTGACAAAATAAGCGTCTGTTTGGGCTTGAATTGAGTCAGTTTTCTTTGACATGAACCTTATTGGTAGTTTAGGTCGATTTGAGACGTGGTAAAATCACGTTGTTTTGTTGCGGTCGCATTTTGAAATTTTGACCTGTTTGCGCTCAAATTGGCGTAGAAATTGCTTTTTTGAGTTGTAGAAAATATCCCACTGCATCGGAAGTGTATTCTGGGTTGATGGCAGACCTTGTGTGGGTCTTGAGGTGCCGTTTTTTTTGTTGTCGTTGTTTTGACTCGTCTTTTACTTGAAAAGAAGGGCGAGTCATTTTTTTGTGCTTTTTTTTTGTAGATTGTTTTGTTTGGTTGGGTTTGGGCGGGATTGCCCTTGTTTTGCTTTGCAGGTTTTTTTTTGGTTTTGTCCATTTTATGCCATCGTAATACCGAAATTTCGGCTGACGTTCTTTGATTGCCTTTGGTTGTAGGGAGCATTCGGGACCTACGGGGTCTGTCGTTGAGGTCTTGGAGGAGGAGGACGATCCTGGAGGAGAAGAGACGACTGTTTTTTGTTACATGCATGGTTATGTTTCTCCCTGGCGGCCTTTGCCCGGCCAATGATCGGGTGTCGATCGTTAGTCGTTGTCTGTAGAGGTTCGGATGTCTGATGAGTGGGGTTCAATAAGGGCGCATTATTCCACGTTGCCGTCTTTGATCGTTGTCGAGTTCTGGTGATTGGGGTTCAACATCAGGGTAGTGTCCGGTGTCCTGGTTCCCTTTCATCCTTGAATTCTGATGATTAGAGGTCAACGTTGGGGTGACGTGCTAAGTTACGATCCTCGGTTGTCATGTCATCCGAAGCCTGCTAGGCATCATTTTCATTTTTTTGTCGTGGAGTAGAAACGAGGTGTTACCGTCGTGGTAACCACCTCTGCTTCCGTTGTTACTCCTCTGTTTCACGTGTTGCTCCTTTTCTTTTCCGTTTGGAAGGATAGGGAGTGCTTAGTTCGGTAGGTGGCAGATAGCTCCCAGTTCGTTGTTTTAGGCCAGTGTCTGTATGATAGATGTCTATACTAGCTGCTATTTGTATGGCCAGTCGCTTGTATCAAACGTGTGTTGATGTATTTTGCATGAGGCGGTTTGTATATATGTGTTTTTGGATTGTGGTTTATTTGTGATTTTCGGCTTTTTTTTGTGTTGTGTTTCGGAGAAGCGTTGTCGGCTGTCAGTTCCCTTTTTGCTTCGCACCAGTTCCTGCATCGTTAGTGTAGAAAATAGGCAACAGGTAGCATGTATGCATAAACGCAAACACGTAAAACGCATTTGATTGAAAACAAGAAAATTAACCACGATGACTCGAAGTTAAATTTGAAATTTGAAATTTGAAATGATATTTTGAAAATTCCGTGACAAGTCATCACGTTTGGACTTCTCAAAAGGAATTGATTTGAAAATTTGAGCAATTAATTCGTGTCTTGAATTAAATTGCATCGAAACTGTTGAAATTGATTTGTAACTCAAAAAATTGAAACTCGAACCATCAGGGGGTGAACTTTAGAATAGATTTTTGCGAGTGTATTTGATTTGATTTTCGTGAGATCACGACTCGGATATGGAGAGCTTGAAATTTTGAGGAAAACTGATGTCGTGTTATCAATTTTCGATTTTTATTTTTGCTGGGAAAAGAGCGAAAAAGCAAAAAAAAATTCGGAATTTCGACTGACATGGAAACGATTCGTCGCGGATCAGGGCGACTAGCCCTTCCCCTTTAAAAAAAGAAAGAAAAATCCGTATGTATAAAGCTGCATCATGGAAACCGTGTCGGATTTTGTAAAACGTGAAAATAAGGAAATGTGAGTGTGAGAAAACACAAAACGTCCTGGACCGTCCCGAAGAAGCGCGAGCATTCCGGCGGGAGGTTTGAGGTATCAGGAGAAAACACAACTTGAAAGGGACAATTCAAGGTGGGAATCCTAAGAACAAGCCCAAAGAGGCGCGAGCAGCTTGGCGATAGAAATCAGCCTCCCCATTTTTCGGAAAAAAGGCGCTGATTGTTTTGTATAAATAGGGATGTTTGTGATTCATTGTTTCATCATCCGAAAGACAAAAAAACATCTCTAAAAAAAACTTCTTCTTCTTCCACAAAAAATATTCATGTATGCCTTTGAGAATGCGTTGCGACAATGGTGCCGAGATTTGTCGCCTCCCGAAGAGTATAAACTCGTTTGCATGGGAGTTGGTCAATTTTTGGTGCTTCGTCAAGTTAAGGTGAAATCCTCATTTCTTGAAGCATGCTCTCGGTTTTGGGATTCGAAACATCATGTTTTCGTTTTCCCGAAAGGCGAAATTTGTCCTCTTACCGTAGAAGTCGGTGCCATTGGTGGGTGGCCGGGTTGTGTTTCGGTGCTTCCTCCAACTCGGTGGTGTTATAAGGAGAAATTTCGTTCAATGTTAAGCTTATTAACAAGCCAAGTCAATTTCCTCCTTGCTCCTCATGGTGTGGATATGTTGGCTCTTATCAACATCTTCTCAAACTGATTGGATGCCAATGTTTCGGAGGTGGCTAGGAGAAGGGCTCTTACCTTTTGCCTTGTCCATGTATACCTCTTTTTTGATGCTTTGAAGAAGGATGGGTCAAAATGCTATGGTAGCATGACCCTCGTGCATGTTGTTCAGCAAATGGAGCATGGTAGAGATCCATCATGGTTGGTGCTTGCCGAGATCATCCAACCTTTTGGACAATAAGGGTTCTTGTGGAGAAGCTCCCTCGTTTGAATCTCCAAGGATCCTCCAAGTGTGGCTATTGGAGAGGCTAAGGTATGTAGGCCCTCCGGTGGATTCTTCTTCTTATTCTTTCCATCACCTTACCATGAAGAAGAAGTTGTACTCGGATAATTTTGATTCCACCGAGGCTTATTGGGCCGCGAGATTAGCGGAGGATGGTGGTCCTCATATCCGTTGGGTGGTGCCATGGTGGCACTTGAGGTCCTTCACGGGGTTGCCCGCTTCGGGTGCTAGTCCTCGTTATTTGATGGTGGTGGGTTTGAAGGTTGTTTCCTTCATTTATCCCGAAAGGTTCATGAGGCAAATGGGGCGTCAACAAAAGGTGCCCGCTCAAGATACTCTCTTCCAAGAGAGTGTTTTTCGAAACTCCGAGCTTGTGGAGGTCTTCGAAAGATGGTGGGCCACTCGGCCGCTTTGGTAGGTACCAAACCCCATTGCCGCGACATGGGTGACTCCCACTTATGTCAAGTGGGCAAGAGCCCAATCCTTGGAGGAAAGGTCCAAAACCCGTAAGGACGAGGTTGTTGACTTTAAGTATCGAGAGGTTGGCAAGGCCAACCGTGCCTTCTTTGAGGATTATGTTGATGGAGCGAGCCCGGATGTGATGAAGCCACAAAAGACGAGAAGCTTGGGACCCAAAGATGTAGTGGGCCGTGTATGGGCTCGCTATGGATCGAGCATGGGGTCTTGCAAGAGACCGGAGGCCGTCGCCGTTGTAGATCCGTTAAGGATCCATTCCGAATAGGAAGTTCACGCTAGGCGGGCCAACAAGAAGTGCAAGGGGAAGATGTACCCCGAAGTAAAAGGCAAGGGTAGAATGGAAAAATGAAGACCTCCATTACCCACTTTATTATTATGTTGTATTAGTGCTATATATTGTGTGTTTTGTGCTAGTTTTACTATGTGAGGTGTTTTAGTCGACACCTTAGCCTTGACAAGTTGTAGACTTGCCGAGCTTTATTTGTTGTTGAATTTGTAATTCCTCCCATTATTAATTAAATAAGAATATTGCTTGTGTCAAAAGAAAATTGTGAACGCTTGTTTCTTCCATCTATTTTGTAAAGGCAATTCGGTTTGAATTGTCCTAAACATTTGCACTTAGGAGGTGGGATTTTTGTAGGAAGGGAGAAAGGCTTCTTTTTGTATTTTTGTGGGAAAGGTAATGTCGTTCCCTTTCTCTTTTTTTTTTTTTTGAAAGGTTGATATGGGTGATGTTTTGTATGTGGGTAAACACAAGGGAAAGTTTTTTTTTTGATGGGGATGTTTTTTTTATTAAGGGTATGGCTTTATCCTTCTTGTGTAAGAAAGGAATGCCTACGTATCCACCTAAAGAGGTGAAATAAAACCATGATCGTAGTTCGGAATGTTTTGTAAATTTTGATTGGGTTTTGTGGTTGTATCCCTCATGTATAAGAGAGACTGCCTACGTATCCACCTGAAGAGGTGAAATCAAACCACGCTCGTAGTTCAGGAGGTTTTTTGTTTGAGTGCAAATGGATGTTGCCTTTAACAGATCAAAGGGCGTTCGAAACGGGCAAGGTGCCGCAACTTAGACTCGATAGAACATGCAATTTCAAATCAGAACACGTTGAGGAACTTGACTTGAATGGGGTTAAGGTGGTCGCTGGTTGTAAAACTAGGGCAAGGTCGTTGGTTACCTTGTTCAAGGGTAGTATTTTTTGAGTTGGTCTAGGTTGGTTGGGTTTGTAAAATCCTCCCCGTCTAGGTCAGTCAGTCTTACTGCGCCCCCCGAGAGTATTTTCTTAACCAGGTATTGTTGGAGTGTCCCCGACAATAATGCAATCACATTGTTGATCATATTGAGAATACATGAGGGAAAGTAATACTTCTTAGTCAACTAGTCCACACATATCGGTAATGATTGGCTTACTAGAGTTTGACATTACTGTCGTACGACGGTGGTGACCAGTTGATCCCCTAAGGTCATACCTATAGGGTAATGCTCTTAATTGATTATTTAATTAATTGTATGCCTATAATGGTTAATTAAATTCCATAAAATTGACGAGTGATTTTGTGAGTAAAATTACGTTTCTTATTGTAATTTGATTAAATAAGATTCGGTCTAAGCTTAGATTAAATTATTGTTTATGAAACAATTGAAAATAGAATGAATAATTTATTATAACCACAAGTAGTTGTGATTTATAATTATATGACTCATTTTGGTACAAGTAATTATTAATTACTAGTTATTTTTGTATGTGACATATTTTATTAATATGATGATTTTAAATATGTTAAAAATGCATTATAATGTAACATGTCACATATGTCACAATTGACAAATGACAAAAATAAAATGGACCACCATGTTATAAGGGTGACCGAAATTGGAGGGGTTTTAGGGTTGTTTTTGTTTGAATTATTTTATTCTACAAACACAATGATAACCCTAGGGTGTAGGCATGCAAGGCTAAACATCTTGAGAAGAACAACCTAAAAAGAAAAGGTGCATGCCTTGGCTCCCATTTCTCCCTCCTAAAAACCGGTTCCCCCTCTCCCTTAATAATGAGAATTGTTCTCAATTTTTATATTATTCATTCTACAACACAAAAATTATATGTGATATTTTGAGAGTGTGTTAAAAGAACTCTATACTTTGAGAAATAAAAAGAGAGCAAAAATCTCACAAAAACTCTTCCTCTTGACCGAAATTTTCAAGAGCAAAATACAAATTATTTTGTGTCAATTTTTAAGGTAGTTTTTATTAATACTAGTCTCATATTAACTTAAACTATTAAGGGTATTATCTTGGTACAATCTTTAGGGAGAGATTCTATACTTGAAACTTGTTCATCCATAAGGAAAGCTCAAGAACTAAGTAAGGTAGGTGGCCTTACTAGTGCCCAAATATCCGAAATATCAAATGTAAGGAACCGATTTTCTCCTTACTCTTGTATTTGTTTTTCATGCAAAAGATCTTAAATTAATTTTATGACTAAATTATTTATTCACATATTCAATATGTAAAGTAATGAGATTAATAAATCCTAACAAGTGGTATCAGAGCACAAGGTTGTTGCATGCAAAATCGGGTTTGTTTTTCCGAGTTAATTAGTTAACAAATAAAACTTGTTATTTAGGATTTACGAAGATAAATCACGAAATAATTTTGCATGTTAAAAGTTTCTGGTCCTAAGTGGATTTCAGGTCATTTGGGATGATTTATGGATTTTATTATTCATTATATATATTATTGGCATTAAAATGTGATTTTTATGAGAAAAATGTCAATTTTGGACGAAAAATAGTTAAACTTCGAATTTTTCAGTGATTTTTGGATATGATTTCAGAAATATAATCTACTGGTTGCATGTTAAATTTCGTGTAAAATAAAGTCATTTTGCATAAAATATGAATTTTATAAGTTAAAGTTAAATTTAAAAGGGTTATTAGGTTAATATGAGTTAAATTTCGAATCTGGTCATGAAAGTTTAATATGTTGTCAAATGCATTTTTACTAAGTGTATGTAAAAATTTTAGATGGATTGAACTCTTTTTGCATGATTTATGAATTTTTGAATACAAATTAAATAAATAGTGACTTAAATTAGCCTATAATGCTACAATATATTTCATGACTTAAGAAAAACGTCCAATGTTGCTTATTTATCCCACTTATCATATCTAAAAGTGAAAATTTGATTAAACTATTTTTCTTATGCTTTAATGATTTTATTTGTCAAATTTGATAAACCGCAACGATGTTTTTCTCGAAAGATTTTCGAAATTTTTAACCTAAGTTTTGAACATTATGAATGTCATGGAATTATTCCAGAATGTTCAAGAGTTTAAATTTCAAAATTTGAAATTATTTTAATTTAATTTGGAGTTTTTATATATATTTTGAGTCCAAATGAACAATAATAGAAATTCAAGTTGAATTATTGTCGAAATTTTTGTGAAGACTAAATTTTGAGTCCTAAAAGGTTAGGGTAATTAACTTGAACATAAATATGATTTATGAAATGTTTCATGATTTTAATAGTTAATAATCATTCAAATCCATGAAACCGAGAAAAATATACGATATTAGCTCTTTAAAGGCGATTTGGCATAAAATTAAGCATGTTCCTACATATTTTAATGCTGCATTTTACTTATGATTGTCATATTATTTTTGATTTATATAATTTTTGAATTATGTAATTTTACATAGAATGACCTTAGTTTTTAATTGGTATTACCCGGAATGTAAGGGAATATCGATTTGGTTGTAATTATTGTGATCTCGTATCACCGTTTTGTAATTTAATAGATTTAATTTTTATTACAAATGTATAATAGGAAATTATGTAGTTTAAATATTACTTGTAATTCCGGAGATCCTTGAAGACGGTGCCATTAGGAAAGGCGTTCCGACAAGACGGTGTTGCCTTGGAATGCGTGCAAAGTGAAGTTCAAGGGACCAATGGAATTGGTCTCCGAATTTGTAATAGTTAATTAAATTTTCTTTTTAGGAAGGCCATACTAGGATTTCTGTTTTATTTTTTGCAATTATTTATATGTTTGCATGCATCGCTAAATCGCCATAACTAAACATGCATTTTATTTTATCGAGTCATCGACCGTGTCAATTATAATTATCGTAGTTCACCGCTTAAGTTCACTTCAAACGTGATAGGTAATAAATTGACAAGACCTCTCACTAAATAATAATTGAGAATTAGCCATACCAAATAATAGAAACCATGAATCCCAATTTCATAAGGAAGTAGGCTCGGCTCACCGGGGTGCTAAACTTGTTACGTTGGGTAAGTGGGTAGTAAAATGTTATTACATCCAAATTAGAATTGAGCTCAACGGAAGTATTCGTGACCGTAGTCGCATGTGTTGCGGGCTAAAGATAAATATTAGAGTAATTTTATCGACCGAGAGTTATAGAAGTACAATCGATTAAAGAGTTAATCCACCGAGTTATATTGATAAGGGATGAATCGGCTCACCGTGCCCGAATTGATATGAATTTGGATCTCGGGATCATTTATAATAGTTGGGTAGAGGTCACTATATAAATGCTTAAAAACTTGTTTAAAATGTTTACAAGTATTATCAAAACAATAGATGTTTATTAATTCCTTCACTTTTATTTTGTAGTCCAATTTGTTTTCTCTATTGCAATGGCAACTCCAAATTCCAACGCAACCACTAGCTCAAACACTCTCACCAATGTTTCATGGCTCCGATCCTTCATGGATCGTTGTAAATTAGAAAAGAATGGGTCCAATTTCGCCGATTGGGACGCGCAACTTTGCTTGGCCGCGGAGGGTGATCACGACAAGCTTCGTTACCTTACCGAGGCCTCTCCCGCCGCACCTACCGCTAGGTCTACCCCCGCCGCTAGGCAAGCCTATGAGACTTTCCAAAAGGAGTCGGCCGCGATTAAAAATCTATTGATCTTCTCTATGGAGGCCAAACTCCAAAAGAGTTCTATAAAGTTTATCACCGCCTATGAGATCTATACGAAGCTTGTGACCATGTTTTCACAAGCTCCGAGGATCATTTAATATGAAGCGGCTTCCGCATTCTTTGATCTCAACATCAAGGAGGGCCAAACAGTTAGCCCTCATGTGCTCAAGTTTATGGAGCATGTTGAGACCTTGAAAATACAAAAGGTAGAGATTCCCGAGGAACTCATCATTGATCGAATTCTCCATTCCTTGAACAAGGTTAAAGCATATGTCCAATTCAGGGTGAATTTTAATATGCAAAACTTGAAAGTGTCCCTCGATGAATTGCACAAAATGCTTGTGCAAGCCGAGAGGGACATGGGACTAAATGCTAGCACCACCAAGGATGTGCTTAACATTAATCAAAAGAGCAAAGGGAATTTCAAGAAAGGTGGTCACAAGGGAAAGAAGCAAACTCCCTACAAGAACAAAGGAAAGGCTTGTGAAGCTAGCTCCTCAAAGCCCAAGAATGGTGCCCCCTCCGGGGACAAATGCCACTATTGTAATGGTGTTGGGCATTGGAAGAGGAATTGTCCTAAGTACCTAAGCGACATCAAAGATGGAAAAGTTATTCTAGTAGGTAAATAACTATCCCTATCTTTTTATGTTTCGATCTCAACTTTGCTATTTTGATACAAGTTGTGATGATTACCCCCTTTTTATTGTAATTAGGGCATCCTAGCAAGGACAAGGGCAAAGAAAATCAAGCCTAGAAGATCTTGATGGAAGCTAGATGTAGCCGCCCATGGTGCTAGATCGATGGAAGCTTGGCTTTATTTAGTCTTTATTTTTATGTTGTATTTTGAAATTTTTAGAACTATTTTGATTTCCTCGTTCGACTTGGAAATTTGGTTGTTTCCTTAAACAATGGTTGTATTTTGGATATTAGTGACTTGGTTTGCAACCCAAGTCACTTATTTTATCGTATCGTTTGTTCTAAAATTTGTCATCATACCCTACTTGCTTCGAGAAACATTAAGATTTTATCGACTTAAATTGATCGAATAGACAATTATAATGATGGAGTCATTATATGTCCATAAGCTATGAATTAAATTCTCCTTATGCTTTTGTGACCAAAAGTCACAACTTACATTTATGAGATCAATTATAAAGTTATGATTGAGTTGATGAACTCACAAAAGGGAACGTTGCCTGCCTTATTTGATACACCTATCATATTTAAATTGCCTCGTCTATATTATCTTTTTAATATGTCTCCATTATATCACTATTAAGGTGATATGTACTGCGTTTTCCTCCTTCTCCATCACTATTAAATTGTTTTGTGGCTCAAAAGCTATCTTTGAAGAAAAAAAGGCATTTTTCATAAAGATAGAGTGGGAGTAAATTTAGCCACAAACTCTTCGCATAGAGGAGACCAAAAGAAGATGTTCTTGAGGAAACTACGTGAGGAGACCAAAAGAAGATGTTCTTGAGGGAACTACGTAAGGAGACCAAAAGAAGATGTTCTTGAGGGAACTACGTAAAGAGACCAAAAGAAGATGTTCTTGGATTGTAAGATTTTGATCGATGGAGGGATATAACTAGATATTTTAATATACGACATTTTACTTAAGAGCCTTATGAAACTAAAATGATATCTATGCAAGTAAATAGATTTATTTGGGATTGTTGAGACCAATCCAAGGTAAATACATATTTATAATTAATGGTTGCATAGAGTGGCATGTAAATGTCTACAAAAGCTAAGTTAAGTGTTAACTATGCTAAAGACTCAAAATCATTGTTATACGTCATTATGAAATAAGTAAGTTATTAAGACCACTTTCCAAAATGGGTATTTTGAAAGGGATATGTGAATGACATATATGGTTTTAACTAACACTTTGAATAGCAATGATTATTTCAATTCATAAAATGTTTCGAATGAGTTGTCAAAAACGAAACATGTGAAATTCAGTGGGATTCGGTGATAGTCATGTTTAGACATGAAGTTTAGTGGTAGAAATCATCCTTCATGAATTGCATAACATATTACTAATTGGGAATGACGAGCATATACTGTCTTTTTATAAAGAAGTATTTAGGTTTTCAATTCTCGATGATATCGGACATCATGTGGATCTATTAAAACATGGGATGTTGGATTGACACTTAGATAGGTATCTTATGTTGATAATGATCCTTCATCTTAAGAGATTAACCAGTTAAGTAGTTTATTCATGTCGATGAATATAGAATTACCATGATAGAGCCATGGTTATTTATCGAACCTAAGAACTGTTGTTTGCATAATTCGATAACCAATGTTTCCGCCATTGGCATAATCATGTAATGCCAATATACACATGTCCTAGATGAATTAAATGCTTAGAGCATGATAAGTCGATAACATGTTAACCCATATGAGAGTCATTGGTAAGCCTCAAGGAATCGTAATGAATTCTCAAGGAGAACTAATGGTCTGTTCTGGAATTTGGAAGGATACTTAGTTGTATGTTAAGAGGTTACACAAACTCAAGTTTCCGAACTCATTTGAATTTGTAAAAATCCTAGGCAATTATTGACATAAGGAGTAAGAGACTAGAAAAGTGCATTTTATTGTCATCCATTGTAAGATTCTACGAAATGAACCTAAGTACATTGTGATTGGGTGGTGAACTTTAAAATAATAAATAGTGTTGTCCACCGAAACCCACATCACAAGTTATAACAGTAAGAGCTTCTTTCAAGTTAAAGAACCTAAGTCTAGTATGAAGTCTAGACATGTACTTAGTAAATCTCATGCTATAAGGGATAACATAAAATTGAAGGAAATCGCAATTCACTAAGTTTGAATACTTGATCACATGGTATGATCACAAGCTAAACTTTTATTGCGTTACATAAGTGCATGAGTACGCTTATGATTATAAGAGATATAATAGTAATATGGTATTGACTACTTATATGTGATAATCACATTTATTGTTTGAGTTATCGTTAACTCATTCTGTACTTTGTTACATCCAAATGGGATTGTTGAGACAATATTGAACCACATTAAAGCGAACTGGATTAACGTAGTATTCATCCCTAGTTACTTACATTAGGTGACATCTCAAAGTAACTAGAGTACGATGCGATTGATGACAAGTTAAAGTGCCATAGAGTCATAATAGATGACTAGTCGATCACATAGGCACAGTGTGAGGGACACTTTGTCGGGCTAATGACCGCTTATAGAGTTCTGACAAATTTATATAGCCTGGTTGTGGCGAGAGCTACTGTAGTATTCTAATGATTCGATTCTTTTAACTAAAGACTGTTCGCCCAAAGTGGCACAGTTTCAGAGTAACTTTGATTTATGTTCCTACAACCTTCGTAAATGGGGTCAAATGGGCTTATTTTGGGTTATGATGAGCTGTGGCTAATCGAAGGGAATAGTACGATATGAATTGTCCACCCCCTTGTCAGGGTTAAAATAATATCTCGGGGCCACTCGAGGAGTAATGAACTGGAAATGATGTGGCCATGCTCGGAAGTTATCTATGGTAGATAATTCCGGTCAATCATTTGTTCTCCAGATCGAGGAAACCACTCTCGATATGATCACTTGCAAGTACGACCTGAAAGACACCTTGCATTGTGATGCGTATATTTTATATATGGTTTTTACCTCATCTTTACACGTATTTTTGTACTATTTTACGTGGCATCTAGCTACAAATACCCCCCGAATAGTCTACTTCGGTTCGTCTTGTGTAAATTGCAGGTATAGACCGAAAAGAAGATAAATTGAAGCAAAAATAGCAACAACACCAAGCTCCATTTTCCACGGTTTTGGGCCATCTCTTAAAATGAGGTCCAATTCCAATTCCGTCTAAGAACACATGCCATTTTCCGGCCTAAGACTCTTCTATGATGAGTTTAGAGCCTTTTTGCCTAGGATATTAAGTCTTGAAGAGGATTAAATCTGGTGCTAAAGAGAACAAATAGCCGGGTGGTCCAATGGGCACGGTTTTGGAGAGAAGCACAACCATCGCTTTCAAGCTTTCTTCTTTTGTCTAGGCAAGCTTTAAGGGACCTTTTGCTGCAATTTTGGGTCTTATACTCCTTATGGACGAGCCCCACCAGCTGCCCAAGAAGTCTTGATAAGATAAATAAGTGAAGCATGCCAAAGGAAGCTTGTACAATTACCAACAATCCTCTTTATTTTCATTTGTCTTGTAGCCTTTTGTTTTCTGATTTGTGTAGGGCTTTGAGCCGTTTTTCTTGGAGTATTAGGAGGCTCTTTTGAGCCCTTAGATGCTACTTTAGATGAATGGCTAGGATTGCAACAAGGACTCTATTTAAGGAGCTCTTTTCTCATTGTAAAAATCAGATTTGAGTGAATTAAAATATATGAGTTTGAAACTGAAGTTTTCAATCAATTTTCTTCTTGCTTAGTGCAGAAAACCCCTCATTACTTAGTGTTTGAGGCGGGATTAAGCTCTTGCTTCGTGATCTTGAGTTTAATTCCAAGGCTTAAACCTGCTTCGTGATCTAGTTTAAGTCACATCTCGGTTACTTGTTCTTGTTTTCGTGTCAAAACAGTCCCAAAGTTTCTGTTTTGTTGCCTTAAGTCATTGTGGGAATTGTTATTTGAATGTTTAGTTCATAAGCATTTAAATTACAATCTTATTTCCATTGCTTTCTTTCAAAGTTATCAAGCTAATTAGGATCTTATATTCGTCCAAAACAAATTTCTTTTGTGCCTTGCTTTGGTTGAATCGTTTATTAGCTTCTAAATCTGTCCTTATATAGTTTGTTAGTCCTTAAAACAGTCCATCTAAGTGTCCAAATCGAGTCCTTTGTTGAGTCTAATTCTGTCCAAGTTAGTTCTTGTTTTCGAGTCTTATTTGTCCCAAAATCAAGTCCTAAGAGTTTTACTCCAAATTGGTATCAGAGCTTTGGTTAACAACAAAAAGCCTTTCTTTTTGAGTTCATTATACCTTAACCACATCAAAAACACAAAAATCAACCATGAGTGAGGAGAGGCTTACCGGAATTGAAACACAAGTCACTCAACTTTCTGAAAAATGTGACTTGTTGTTGGATTCCTTCAATGCTATCATGGCTAACATTCCAACACCACCAAGAGGAAGAGGAGAACCACCACGGGGCAGAGGTAGAGGCCGTGCTTACATGGGTAGAAGAGGAGGCCGGGGTATCCAAGAAGGGGAGCCATTTTCAGATTCGGAGGACTCCATGGTCAAGGCTTTTCAACAAGAGCACAACAAGGATGTAAAGGTAGAAATTCCTGATTTTTATGGTAGTCTAAACCCCGAGGATTTGTTAGATTGGCTTAGAACCGTTGAAAGAGTTTTTGAGTTTAAAGATTATTCGGATAACAAATCTTTCAAAGTTGCAATCTTGAAATTTAAAGGCTATGCTTCTCTTTGGTATGAAAATTTGAAAAATCAGAGAAGAAGAGATGGTAAAGAGGCTATTAAGTCATGGTCTATGTTGAAAAAGAAACTTAAGGATAAGTTTGTGCCTAGAGACTACACTCAAGACATGTTTATTAGACTTACTCAGCTTAAACAAGACCAACAACCCATTGAGTCTTACGTTAGAGACTTTGAACAATTAACCTTGCAATGTGAAGTCAATGAACAACCCGAACAAAAGATTGCTAGGTTTATTGAGGGTTTGGATTTTAAGATTGCTAGTAAGGTAAGAATGCATCAAGTGTTGTCCTTTGAGGAGGCCGTGAACCTATCTTTGAGGGTTGAGAAATTGGGAAAGGGGAGAGCTGCCACCACAAAAACAGCCGCCAAAACAGCCCCCTACTCCACCCAAACCGAGACCAAGGTTGATGAACCAACCCCTCAAAACAAAACACCTACTCTTGACAAAGGCAAGGCACCCATGATTCCCACCAAAAGCACCACATCTCTGAAAAAATGTTACCAATGTCAAGGATTCGGTCACTATGCTAAAGAGTGTCCAACCAAGAGAGCCCTTAGCACATTTGAGGTAGTTCATTGGGGTGAGGATGAGATCCTTGTTTGTGATGATGGTAAGGAAGAAACGGTGCAAGAGGAGGCTGCCATGGTTGTAGAACCGGATGAGGGAGTGAGTTTGGTCATTTAAAGAGCATTGAGTACCCAACCTATGAAATTAGACCAAAGACAACAACTCTTTAGGTCTAGATGCACCATTGGGGGAAGAGTTTGTAACCTTATCATTGATAGTGGGAGCTGTACCAATGTGGCTTCTAATACTCTCATTGAGAAGCTCTACTTACCTACACAAGACCATCCTAATGCTTACAAGTTGAGGTGGCTTAACAAAGGAGCTGAAATTAAGGTGGATAAGCAATGCCTAGTGTCCTTCTCCATGGGCAAGAACTATGTTGATGAGGTTTTTTGTGATGTTCTACCTATGGATGCTTGCCATGTTCTACTTGGTAGGCCATGGGAGTTTGATAAAGATTCAATGCACAATGGTCAAGATAACGCCTACACTTTCAAGCTTGGTTCAAAGAAAGTTGTGCTAGCACCCCTACCACCCGATTCCATGTTTGAACAACCCAAGAAAGTATTATTGATCAATGAAGACAAGGTGAGTCAAGGGGAGGGTGGCGTGGGGACTGTCCATGTTGTCCATGCCAAAGATGAATTCAAGGAGCCAAGGGTCCAAGCATTACTCAAATGGAAAGATCAAACCGAGGGCTTCTTTGAAGGCTTGCAAGGTGAGCCTACTTCATTTTCTAATCCAAGTTTAACTAACTCATTTGAATTCAAGTGCAAGGCTAGTGATGGTAATGGCCACGACAATGAGGCTGCCCAAGTGCAAAATTTCGAACCAATTGTTGAGGAATGGAAAGGAGTCAAGAAACGAGTTGAAAGAGATCCTCCCATCCATACTAAGGCCATGAATTGCAAAGAAATATCTATGATTCCTAAGCAAGCTCGCATATTCAGGCCCGGGGACCTTGTGTGGGTTAAAATCAACAAGCAAAGAGTCCTTAAGAAAGGAAAAAACAAGTCCATAGCAAGTGAAGAAGGTCCTTTCAAAGTCATCAAGCAAATTGGGTTCAACAAGTACAAGGTTGATCTCTTGGGAATTCATGTAACATTTGATGTTGGGGACTTGAGTTCAAGCTATGTGGAGAATGAGGATGATGATTTCCAGGACTTGAGGGAAAGTCCTTTTGAAGAGGGAGAGATTGAAGCAAAAATAGCAACAACACCAAGCTCCATTTTCCACGGTTTTGGGCCATCTCTTAAAATGAGGTCCAATTCCAATTCCGTCTAAGAACACATGCCATTTTCCGGCCTAAGACTCTTCTATGATGAGTTTAGAGCCTTTTTGCCTAGGATATTAAGTCTTGAAGAGGATTAAATCTGGTGCTAAAGAGAACAAATAGCCGGGTGGTCCAATGGGCACGGTTTTGGAAAGAAGCACAACCATCGCTTTCAAGCTTTCTTCTTTTGTCTAGGCAAGCTTTAAGGGACCTTTTGCTGCAATTTTGGGTCTTATACTCCTTATGGACGAGCCCCACCAGCTGCCCAAGAAGTCTTGATAAGATAAATAAGTGAAGCATGCCAAAGGAAGCTTGTACAATTACCAACAATCCTCTTTATTTTCATTTGTCTTGTAGCCTTTTGTTTTCTGATTTGTGTAGGTCTTTGAGCCGTTTTTCTTGGAGTATTAGGAGGCTCTTTTGAGCCCTTAGATGCTACTTTAGATGAATGGCTAGGATTGCAACAAGGACTCTATTTAAGGAGCTATTTTCTCATTGTAAAAATCAGATTTGAGTGAATTAAAATATATGAGTTTGAAACTGAAGTTTTCAATCAATTTTCTTCTTGCTTAGTACAGAAAACCCCTCATTACTTAGTGTTTGAGGCGGGATTAAGCTCTTGCTTCGTGATCTTGAGTTTAATTCCAAGGCTTAAACCTGCTTCGTGATCTAGTTTAAGTCACATCTCGGTTACTTGTTCTTGTTTTCGTGTCAAAACAGTCCCAAAGTTTCTGTTTTGTTGCCTTAAGTCATTGTGGGAATTGTTATTTGAATGTTTAGTTCATAAGCATTTAAATTACAATCTTATTTCCATTGCTTTCTTTCAAAGTTATCAAGCTAATTAGGATCTTATATTCGTCCAAAACAGGCTGTTTCGTGCCTTGCTTTGGTTGAATCGTTTATTAGCTTCTAAATCTGTCCTTATATAGTTTGTTAGTCCTTAAAACAGTCCATCTAAGTGTCCAAATCGAGTCCTTTGTTGAGTCTAATTCTGTCCAAGTTAGTTCTTGTTTTCGAGTCTTATTTGTCCCAAAATCAAGTCCTAAGAGTTTTACTCCAAATTGGTATCAGAGCTTTGGTTAACAACAAAAAGCCTTTCTTTTTGAGTTCATTATACCTTAACCACATCAAAAACACAAAAATCAACCATGAGTGAGGAGAGGCTTACCGGAATTGAAACACAAGTCACTCAACTTTCTGAAAAATGTGACTTGTTGTTGGATTCCTTCAATGCTATCATGGCTAACATTCCAACACCACCAAGAGGAAGAGGAGAACCACCACGGGGCAGAGGTAGAGGCCGTGCTTACATGGGTGGAAGAGGAGGCCGGGGTATCCAAGAAGAGGAGCCATTTTCAGATTCGGAGGACTCCATGGTCAAGGCTTTTCAACAAGAGCACAACAAGGATGTAAAGGTAGAAATTCCTGATTTTTATGGTAGTCTAAACCCCGAGGATTTGTTAGATTGGCTTAGAACCGTTGAAAGAGTTTTTGAGTTTAAAGATTATTCGGATAACAAATCTTTCAAAGTTGCAATCTTGAAATTTAAAGGCTATGCTTCTCTTTGGTATGAAAACTTGAAAAATCAGAGAAGAAGAGATGGTAAAGAGGCTATTAAGTCATGGTCTATGTTGAAAAAGAAACTTAAGGATAAGTTTGTGCCTAGAGACTACACTCAAGACATGTTTATTAGACTTACTCAGCTTAAACAAGACCAACAACCCATTGAGTCTTACCTTAGAGACTTTGAACAATTAACCTTGCAATGTGAAGTCAATGAACAACCCGAACAAAAGATTGCTAGGTTTATTGAGAGTTTAGATTTTAAGATTGCTAGTAAGGTAAGAATGCATCAAGTGTTGTCCTTTGAGGAGGCCGTGAACCTATCTTTGAGGGTTGAGAAATTGGGAAAGGGGAGAGCTGCCACCACAAAAATAGCCGCCAAAACAGCCCCCTACTCCACCCAAACCGAGACCAAGGTTGATGAACCAACCCCTCAAAACAAAACACCTACTCTTGACAAAGGCAAGGCACCCATGATTCCCACCAAAAGCACCACATCTCTTAAAAAATGTTACCAATGTCAAGGATTCGGTCACTATGCTAAAGAGTGTCCAACCAAGAGAGCCCTTAGCACATTTGAGGTAGTTCATTGGGGTGAGGATGAGATCCTTGTTTGTGATGATGGTAAGGAAGAAACGGTGCAAGAGGAGGCTGCCATGGTTGTAGAACCGGATGAGGGAGTGAGTTTGGTCATTTGGAGAGCATTGAGTACCCAACCTATGGAATTAGACCAAAGACAACAACTCTTTAGGTCTAGATGCACCATTGGGGGAAGAGTTTGTAACCTTATCATTGATAGTGGGAGCTGTACCAATGTGGCTTCTAATACTCTCATTGAGAAGCTCTACTTACCTACACAAGACCATCCTAATCCTTACAAGTTGAGGTGGCATAACAAAGGAGCTGAAATTAAGGTGGATAAGCAATGCCTAGTGTCCTTCTCCATGGGCAAGAACTATGTTGATGAGGTTTTTTGTGATGTTCTACCTATGGATGCTTTCCATGTTCTACTTGGTAGGCCATGGGAGTTTGATAAAGATTCAATTCACAATGGTCAAGATAACGCCTACACTTTCAAGCTTGGTTCAAAGAAAGTTGTGCTAGCACCCCTACCACCCGATTCCATGTTTGAACAACCCAAGAAAGTATTATTGATCAATGAAGACAAGGTGAGTCAAGGGGAGGGTGGCGTGGGGACTGTCCATGTTGTCCATGCCAAAGATGAATTCAAGGAGCCAAGGGTCCAAGCATTACTCAAATGGAAAGATCAAACCGAGGGCTTCTTTGAAGGCTTGCAAGGTGAGCCTACTTCATTTTCTAATCCAAGTTTAACTAACTCATTTGAATTCAAGTGCAAGGCTAGTGATGGTAATGGCCACGACAATGAGGCTGCCCAAGTGCAAAATTTCGAACCAATTGTTGAGGAATGGAAAGGAGTCAAGAAACGAGTTGAAAGAGATCCTCCCATCCATACTAAGGCCATGAATTGCAAAGAAATATCTATGATTCCTAAGCAAGCTCGCATATTCAGGCTCGGGGACCTTGTGTGGGTTAAAATCAACAAGCAAAGAGTCCTTAAGAAAGGAAAAAACAAGTCCATAGCAAGTGAAGAAGGTCCTTTCAAAGTCATCAAGCAAATTGGGTTCAACAAGTACAAGGTTGATCTCTTGGGAATTCATGTAACATTTGATGTTGGGGACTTGAGTCCAAGCTATGTGGAGAATGAGGATAATGATTTCCAGGACTTGAGGGCAAGTCCTTTTGAAGAGGGAGTGATTGAAGCAAAAATAGCAACAACACCAAGCTCCATTTTCCACGGTTTTGGGCCATCTCTTAAAATGAGGTCCAATTCCAATTCCGTCTAAGAACACATGCCATTTTCCGGCTTAAGACTCTTCTATGATGAGTTTAGAGCCTTTTTGCCTAGGATATTAAGTCTTGAAGAGGATTAAATCTGGTGCTAAAGAGAACAAACAGCCGGGTGGTCCAATGGGCACGGTTTTGGAGAGAAGCACAACCATCGCTTTCAAGCTTTCTTCTTTTGTCCAGGCAAGCTTTAAGGGACCTTTTGCTGCAATTTTGGGTCTTATACTCCTTATGGACGAGCCCCACCAGCTTCCCAAGAAGTCTTTATAAGATAAATAAGTGAAGCATGCCAAAGGAAACTTGTACAACTACCAACAATCCTCTTTATTTCCATTTGTCTTGTAGCCTTTTGTTTTCTGATTTGTGTAGGGCTTTAAGCCGTTTTTCTTGGAGTATTAGGAGACTCTTTTGAGCCCTTAGATGCTACTTTAGATGAATGGCTAGGATTTTAACAAGGACTCTATTTAAGGAGCTCTTTTCTCATTGTAAAAATCAGATTTGAGTGAATTAAAATATGAGTTTGAAACTGAAGTTTTCAATCAATTTTCTTCTTGCTTAGTGCAGAAAACCCCTCATTACTTAGTGTTTGAGGCGGGATTAAGCTCTTGCTTCGTGATCTTGAGTTTAATTCCAAGGCTTAAACCTGCTTCGTGATCTAGTTTAAGTCATATCTCGGTTACTTGTTCTTGTTTTTCGTGTCAAAAACAAATCCCAAAGTTTCTGTTTTGTTGCCTTAAGTCATTGTGGGAATTGTTATTTGAATGTTTAGTTCATAAGCATTTAAATTACAATCTTATTTCCATTGCTTTCTTTCAAAGTTATCAAGCTAATTAGGATCTTATATTCGTCCAAAACAGGCTGTTTCGTGCCTTGCTTTGGTTGAATCGTTTATTAGCTTCTAAATCTGTCCTTATATAGTTTGTTAGTCCTTAAAACAGTCCATCTAAGTGTCCAAATCGAGTCCTTTGTTGAGTCTAATTCTGTCCAAGTTAGTTCTTGTTTTTGAGTCTTATTTGTCCCAAAATCAAGTCCTAAGAGTTTTACTCCATAAATCAAGCCTAAGCTCGTCCTATTTCCATACATTTATGGAGAATAAGGAATCGGAGCTTGGAATCTATCACTTTGAAGACGCATGAGCTGATTTCGGAAGGTGTCGAAGTGCCTTATGTGCTAATATAGCTCGATCGACCACTTTTCTAGTCGATCAAATGCTTTTTACCATGAACATGACTCGATCGAGTTGTTCTCATACTCGATCGAGAAGGCCATTATACAGAGTTACTCGATCAAACGGTTTTTCCATTCGATCGAGGGGATCTGCTGCATAGTTACTCGATTGAGTGGTTTTATTCCACTCGATCGAGAGGTTTTACCCTTCAGCTGTGTTTTTGCCTTATTTCTTATGGGCTTTTGTAATTAGTCTTATTAATTAGGTCTAGGAGTAAGTTTCTTGTGTGCTATTTTACACGGAAGACTGCGTTACTCTGAGGATCTCTTCTTCCTCACTTCTTCTCTTGACTTTTTACTCTCTTTTCTACTCTAGACTACTCGGATTTGGAATTTGTAATCGGTACATTTACTCCTTTTATAATTGCTATTTTAATTCTTCCCTTTTCTTGTTGATCTTCATTATTGCTTTATTCGATCTTTCTATTTTTATTGTTATCATGTTTAATTTATATTATCTATGCATTATTATTGTTGATTCGATGATGATACGTAGCTAATTCCCTTTTGCTAAGACTATGGAATCCATGAATATGAAGGTGTAGTAATTGATTTATTAGGTTAATGCTTGTGTAGTCTTTGTTGTTAATCGCTGCAATTAATTGTTTCTGTCTAATTGAGTCGACGCAATTAGTCATTTAATCATAGTAAACTTGACCTGGATAGGAAGGTTGGAAAGGGTAAGACTCGTGGTGAACATTAGGGCACCGTGGTGAGGGCGGAAGCTAAGCTATTTGTGCTTTAGGGCGAATTGAGACAGGAAGGAGATATTCACTGCCCCATAGAACATACTTGCATTGACCTGAGACCTAGATTGCTTGACTGAATAATCATGGTGAACCGACTGTCTTAGCTGCTTTCTCCTTATTTACCTGATCTTTATTCTCTTGCCTTTTTCTCTTCCTTAATCTCTTTAGTATAATACGACTGCCCTGTTAAATTTTGGCGCCGTTGCCGGGGAGGTGGCGTAATTTTGTTTCTTTATTTAAGTTTATCTTTCGTCTCAAGGTATTCATTCCTTGAGACTGATCTCATTTTTTTGGCAAAGTTTTTGATTTGTTTGCAGGATATCTGTTCTAGAAAGAGAACATTGTCATACCTGCTCCAGTCTGTAAATTCTATCTGGCAGGATGCCGAATATAGCCAGCCATTTAGAGCCAACGGCGGATTCCCTTCCAAAACGTTTCTTACTACCCACTACTGAATCGGGAACCTTTAGAATCCACCCATCTTACATACAGCTGGTCGAGAGAAACCTCTTCAAGGGGGGTACCTGGAGAAGATCCGTGCAGGCATATAGAGCTATTTACAGAGTACTGCTCCACCATTGCTCTCGCTTCTGGGGTGACACAAGACAAATTGAAGGGAGTTCTCTTTCCCTTCTCTTTAGCTGATGATGCCCGGGAATGGTTGAGGGATTTAGACAGGGAAGCAGCCAGTGTAACTAACTGGAACTCCCTTGCCTTGGCCTTTTACAGGCGATATTTTCCACCACAGCGCACTAATAAGTTGAGAGCTCAGATCACTGCATTTGAGCAATTGCCCAAGGAAAGACTTGAATGGGGCTTGGACTAGGTTCAAGAAGCTCGTCCGTTCTGTGCCTCATCACGGTTTCAAGCGTTGGTTCCTATGTACCCAATTTTACAACGGGTTATATCCAGACCAGAGAGTTATCCTTGATAATGTAGCTAAGGGGAGATTTACGAAGAACGTAGAGGATGATCAAGGGTGGCGTCTTATTTAGGAGATGTCTATCCATGTTGCCGAATATGGAAATCCCCGAGGAAGTGGGCTAGTTAACGAGTTGGTAATAGCTGAGGTGGAGAGTCCTAGCAAAAGTCTAGGTAGTGCGGAGATTACGGAGACTATGGCTGAGCATGCACAAGTTTATGCTATTACTGAGCATGTGGAGATATGCGGTAGATGCGGCATAGAGGGGCATGACCCCATCGGTTGTATGGCGAGAATAGAGCGCGTCCTTGCTTATCAGAAATACAAGCAAGGAGTTCTTTTTTCTCAATTATATGAAGAAATGACAAATGTTTATACTCCTTCTACGTCAGTGCCGCAGCCAAACCCCCCTTCTGCAAATGGGGAGACTGTCGAACTGAAATCCTTGGTTTTGAACTTAACACAACAGTTTGGGGAGAAGTGCAACAAGGATAATACCGCCATCGTGGAGTTAAGAGAACAAGTCGCGCAGTTAACACTCGCGAAAAACCAAGCTAACCATCCACCGACGTGCGACCCTGTCAATGCAATAAATCTCCGTAGTGTCCTTGCTTATGAAGAGCCAAAAATGCCAGAAGAAGGGGTTGTGACAGCTGATGATACCCCGGATGACAATTTGGAAGAGTTCGCGGACTATATCCCTGCTGCATAATTTCCAGGCACTCGATCGAGTGAAATTTCAACTCGATCGAGTGAAATTATCAATCAAGATGCTCAATCGAGCATAAATCCTACCCGATCGAGAGGTTCTCTATTTGAAGAACTCGATCGACCAATAAAATCCTCTCGATCGAATGTTCTGACAGAAGAAGTCACACGATCGAGTGAACATTGTACTCGATCGAGTGTACCAGAAATACAAGAGCTCGATCGAGCTATTCAAATACCTCGATCGAGTAAAACTCAAGACAAAACCACTCGATCAAGTGAGGAAAGTGATCGATCGAGTGCCAGAACCAGCGGAGCTTCAATTTCGACATCTAATTCCCCTACCGTGTCATCTTCCCCTGCTGTGAAGACGTCACGCACTGATAAAGGTAAAGAGAAAGTCGCGGGTCCACTCATTGCTACCAGAGTACCCTTTCCAGGACGTCTGAAGGACGCAAAGTTTGTGGACGTTGTGAAGAACCTCCAGGTAACTGTCCCTTTTACCGAACTTATTACCCAGGTACCTACTTACGCTAAATTTATGAAAGATATTGTTACGCGTAAGAGAGAGCTAAGTGAATTTGAGACCGTTTCATTTTTAGAAGAGTCTAGTAATTTACTTTTAAATAAGGCTCCACCTAAAATGAAGGACCCGAGTAGTTTCTCTATTACCTGTGTTATAGGCAATGAAGTAACTGATAAGGTTGTTTGTGATTTAGGCGCCAGCGTCAGCGTCATGTCCCTATCTATCTGCAAGAAATTAAATATGGGTCACTTTAAATTGAATAACATTACCTTATAGATGGTCGATAGATCTGTTAGGCGACCCTTGGGTGTCTTAGAGGATGTGCCTGTGAAAATAAGCAAGTTCTTTATACCAGTGGATTTTATTGTTTTAGACATAACTCGGGACACCCGAACCTCAATTATATTAGGAAGACCGTTCTTATGTACAGCTGGGGCCATTATTGACGTCAAACAAGGGCGTTTGACTCTTGCACTAGGGGATGACGCGATCACTTTCAGTCTGCCTCGCACCTTGGCTCGACCAATGATAGAGGATACATGTTATTCTGTTGATATTATTGACGAGTCTATTTATGACTTCTGGTCAGGTTCTTTTATAAAAGACCCACTAGAGGCTCTTATGCTTTTGGATGAGTGTGCAGATAACCCAGATGACGATGACGCTGTGTTGGATTTGCTTAAAGATGATTTTGATGAGCGTGAACTCACCGACGCTAATTGAGAGCAAGTGGAACAGATGATTAGTACCCTTTTCTCCATTGAGGTAAAGGTACCTGAGCGTAAGCCTCTTCCCTCTCATCTAAAATATGTTTTCATAGATGATAATGAGCAATATCCAGTCATTGTTAGTGCTAAACTTGATGATGATCAGTTGACTTCTTTGTTAGCTGTGCTTAAGGAAAACCGGAAAGCTTTGGGTTATTCTTTAGATGATATCAAGGGGATTAGTCCCGATATTTGTATGCACAGGATAGAGCTGGAGGAAGATCACAAACCTTGCAGACAGGGTCAGCGCCGACTGAACCAAAAGATGCAAGATGTTGTGATGGCTGAGGTAATGAAGCTGCTCGACGCAGGTATTATCTATTCTGTTGGTCATTCTAAGTGGGTGAGTCCAGTGCAGGTAGTCCCTAATAAAGGAGGGACTACCGTGGTTAGGAATGACAAAAATGAGTTAATACCTACTAGAGTAGTGACTGGTTGGCGGATGTGTATAAACTATATACAGCTGAATGCCGCCACCAAGAAAGATCACTTTTCCCTTCCTTTTATTGATCAAATGGTAGAAAGGTTAGCTTCTCATAAGTTTTTCTGCTATTTAGACGTGTATTCAGGGTTCTTTCATATCCCTATTCACCCAGATGATCAAGCTAAGACTACTTTTACTTGTCCTCAGGGCGTGTTTGCTTATCGTAGGATGCCCTTTGGTTTATGTAACGCCCCTGCCACCTTTCAAAGGTGTATGATGGGGATATTTTCAGTGTATATTGATTCTATTATGGAAGTTTTCATGGATGATTTTAGTGTTTATGGAAGTTATTTTTCTAACTGTATGTCTAACCTTGATAAAGTGTTGCAGCGCTGCATTGAGGTTAACCTTGTGTTTAACTGGGAGAACTGTCATATCATGGTCAACGAGGGAGTTGTCTTAGGGCACTTAGTTTCTGATTGGGGAATAGAAGTTGATAAAGCAAAAGTGGAAGTGATTTAGCAATTACCTCCTTCTGTTAATGTCAAAGGAGTGAGGAGTTTCCTTGGTCACGTCGGCTTTTATCGCCGGTTTATCAAGGATTTTTCAAAAATTGCAAAAACCACTTACGCAGCTGCTACTTAAGGATGCCTCTTTTGTATTTACTAACGAGTGTCTTTCTGCTTTTAACAGGTTAAAGCAGGCTTTGGTATCTGCGCCGATCATACAGCCTCCCGACTTGGATTTGCCGTTCGAGATAATGTGTGATGCTAGTGACTATGCGCTAGGAGCGGTGGTAGGCCAAAGGAAAGACAAAGCTTTAAATGCAATCTACTATGCGAGCCGAACTCTGGATGAGGCTCAAGTGAAGTACACCACCACTGAGAAAGACCTGTTAGCCATAGTTTATGCATTAGAGAAATTTCGTTCTTATTTGATTGGGTCAAAAGTTACTGTTTTTACTGACCATGCAGCTCTGAGGCACCTCCTTGCTAAGAAGGAGGCTAAACCAAGACTATTGTGATGGAGACTCCTTCTTCAGGAGTTTGATTTGCAGATAAAAGATAAGAAAGGAGTTGAGAACATTGTAGTTGATCATCTGTCGCGACTGTCACGACAAGAGGGAGAAGATTCTTTACCTATTGATGAGTCTTTTCCTGATGATTCTTTATTTGCCGTATTGTCTTCTATTGTTAACCAAGAACCTTAGTATGCAGATATAGCTAACTACGTTCTCAGTGGCAAGCTGCCGCCTGACCTTTCTCATCAACAGAGGAAGCGTTTTCTGTATAACGCTAAGCAGTATTTTTGGGATGACCCTTATTTGTTTAAGGAATGTGCTGACAGTCTCTACAGACGGTGTATACCGCATTGGGAGGCCAAAGTAGTCCTGAAAGGCTGTCACTTATTCTCTTATGGTGGTCACCACGGTCCATCGCGCACCGTGGCTAAGGTACTTCAGTCTGGTTTTTACTGGCCTACTTTGTTTGCTGATGCTAAGTCTTTTGTTTCAGCTTGTGATGCCTGCCAACGATCAGGGAACGTTTCAAAGAGACATGAGATGCCGCAAAATGGTATCTTAGAGGTCGAGATTTTCGATGTCTGGGGCATAGATTTCCAGGGACCATTCCCGTCTAGTAAAGGTAACAGGTATATTTTAGTAGCTGTTGATTATGTGTCTAAGTGGGTTGAGACAATTGTTTCACCCCATTGTGATGCCAAGACCATGATAAAGATGTTTAAAAAGATCATATTTCCCCGATTTGGTGTCCCTAAGGTCGTCATTAGTGATGGGGGAATGCACTTTAAAGAAAAGAAACTAACTTCTATTCTGTCTAAGGTTGGTGTTCAACACCGGCGTGGTTTGGGGTATCATCCCCAAACTACTGTTCAGGTTGAGGTCTCTAATCGTGTGATTAAAGAGATCTTGAATAAAGTAGGTTCTAAATCACGGAAGGACTGGAATCTTAAATTGGAAGACACACTATGGGCATACAGAACTACCTTTAAGACACCGATTGGTGCATCACCTTATCGATTAGTCTATGGGAAATCATGTCATTTACCTGTTGAGTTGGAATGTAAGGCTTGGTAGGCAATTCGTGAACTTAACTTTAATCCTAAGTTGTGTGCTCAGAACCGTCTTTTGCAGCTAGATGAATTGGAGGAGTTTAGGCTTAACGTCTATGATAGCTCGCGCATTTACAAGGAAAAGACCAAGAGATGGCACGACAAAAGGATTTTACCTCGGGAATTTTATGTCGGGCAGAAGGTGTTGCTGTTTAATGCCCGACTGCGATGATTTCGTGGCAAGCTGAAGTCCAGGTGGAGTGGTCCTTATACGGTGACAGCTGTCACTAAATTTGGATCGGTTGAGCTAGAAGGTCCCGAAGGAAATCGGTTCAAGGTGAATGAGCAATATGTGAAGCATTAACATGAAGCAAATGAAGCAGACAATCGTGTTGAAGTCTTGTACTTCGAAGAGCTTGATGCGCCAGTTAATTGATGCTAGAAAGGTCGTGCGGGACCTCTTAAACCTGCGCTTTCCGGGAGGCAACCCGGACTGTTTTATTGTATTTTTGTTGAATTTATTTCTTCACCTTTAGCTTTTTGTTGAACTTTAAACGCTGAACTATGCGTCTTTGGTATTTCCTTTGCTCCTTATTCGTGTTTTGCAGGAGCAGTAACTCGATTGAGTGGTTTATCTACTAGATCGAGTACTTTTTCTATGATAATCATCCGATCGAGTAACTGCTCTACTCGATCGACAAGCTGCAAATTCACGATCACTCGATCGAGTAATAAACTCATTCGATCGAGCGTTTTTGACACTAAACCACTCGATCGAGCTGTTCTTTGTCACTCGATCAAGCCATTCCATCTTTCAGCGGCTAGTTTCCGTCTGTTGAGTTGCTGTGTGACTACCTATGACCTCCCAAGTTCATGGTCGGTTTAGGGAGGTCCCTCTTCATGACATCTTGTTGTGGACAGCGGGGGCCACGGGGGCGCTTGGGAAACAAGCGTTTGCATTTTTGTATGGAGTCGCCACCAATTTTTATGGGAAATTTGAACCGTTCGAGTACCTCGCGTCATGTCAAGACACAAAGTAAAGACATGAACACTAAGCAATCGTTACCCTTAGCATTCTATGTCTAGAATGACTCTCGTGGATGCCAATGAACACGGGTGTTCACAGATATCTGGAGTAAGGGGCGAGGGTACGTATTAGGAAGCTCTTTTGATCGAACACCTAATCCCGCCCGCCTCGATAGCGGCCTCTACTAATGATTAGGGAAGTTATTCGTACTTGATATATCGTCGGCTATATGCATGCAATGCAACATCCATAGATTAATCCTAACATGTGAAAATTAACTAAGTCGGTTGACACGTAATTAGCATACAATTTGGTCGAAGTAGGATTTAATGCTCATTTACATGTGAAACATACAAGCGATAAAGGAAATACAATAATTATAAATTACAATAATGAAAATTACATTAATTACATTGGGATAGGCGATTTATGTCGAAAATACCTTTAAAACGGATAATTTGAGAAAAAGAATAAAAGAATAAAAGAAAGAAAGAATTAAACAAACTAACGAACAGGAATTAGCGTGATATTACGGTTAATAGTTAATTAATATGTAGACTAATTAAACTAAGTCAAGGCAGAAACGGAGTTCAGGGACAGAACTCAACCAGAAAGCGCACAGAGAGCTCGTCTTTTGAATAGCGCAGACAGACGCCGCGTCTGTTCCTTGGCTCGATTCTGGCTGTGAAGCCGTAATTGCAAGCCGTTAATGTCAATTGGTGATTTTAATGATCAATTAAATTATTTACTCGGATGAAAGTGATTAACATGTTATTTAACATATGAATGGGTCATAAAAACAAGAAAACATGAATGAGACGGATGCAAAACGAATTATTTACATGGTGGAATAATGATGTATGAAAAATATTAATGAGTCCTACGAATTAAATCAATTAACTACGTTAGATACAATGGATTGATGACAAATATGCGACGAACACATGAATAAGCAGATGAAAACTATATCAGAGACGAATTCCAGAAACTCAATATGAACAAATTGAATCTCTACAACCCGGAATTGAATTTAATGACGAAAACCCGCAAATATGAGATTACTTGGGATCTAAGTCGGATTTATGATGATTAAAGCATGTTAATGATGATGATTAATGATATACATGTGAATTATTATGCTATGGTAATGAAGAATCAACGAAATAAACAAAGGGAAACAAACAAGCACGAATTACAGAGGACGGAGGAAGAAGAAAAGAAGCAGGAACCGCGGCAGCCTCACGAAGGGGCGCAGCAGGTACTGCGCTCCTTCAATAGGCGCGGCGATTCTTTGCGTCTTTTCTCGACGTCTGTCTACTGGATATCCGTAAAAAAGAGTTTTAAAGCACGGTTTTAGAAATCGGTTTTAATGGTGTTTTCGACATAAATCTTACAATTGATGACGATACAATAAATAAAAGAGATATTACACCCTCAGACTTACATGTTGACGAAACGAGAAGAACTAAGATATCGATTAGTGATGCTCGACGCGAATGCAAAGAAAGTGCCCTCGTAAGAGGAAAGCGATTAATTAATTAAGTTGATTGATGTGTAGTTGGTCAAATTGGTCGGTCATGCAACGGGGAGGCTGGTACTCAGAAGGATCCGAGCTTACGTGGTCGAATGTTCAAGCACGTAGACGCCAAAAGTAAGAACAAAGTCTAGAATGCAAAGGGAGAAGAGAAGGGCGGACACTCGCGTGAGAAATATGAGGAGCGAAGGCTCCTATTTATACTAATCACGTGACGGAATTAGGGTTTCGGAGACTCTTTGGAAGTGAATCTCGGAAAGATATGAAAAAGATACGAGAAACATGCGAGAAAGGGCACGGGAAGAGGCGCAGCGTCTCGCGTCTCTTGGAAGAGGCGCAAAGACTGCTGCGTCTATTCCCAAGTGGTTTCCTCCTGCAGAAGAAAGATTTCCATGTTTGAGTTATGGTAGGACGGAAATAATTCGATTTCCTTAATATCTTATATGAATATTACGGGAATTTACTTACTAAAAGATAAATTTTGTGAAATATGGAATAGAAATATCCGGAACATTCCTGAACATTCTGACTCGGGTTTTAACGGTTATCAGAAAATGGAGACGGTTTTAGGCCCGGACTCGAATGTACTACTCTAATTATCACAAAAACGACCGTATCGGGACGTAGATGACAACTAAGAGGTAGACATTAATATTTGAGCAATCACTTGACGATAATCTTACGAACTGTCACAAATCGTTCCGCGTACCAAACATGCGGCCCAATCATCACCGGGTGGTTTGCGGGAGGTGCAGAAATGAGGTATCTACACTTGTAAGTATTCCGACTCTATTTATCCTTTTCTCCTTAGTTTGCATTTCTTCCCTATTTTTGGTACAATGAGGGCATTTTACGGTTTGGTTTGGGGAGGTATGCATCCATATCTGTGTCTGCATGTTTTTCTGCATTTCTGTTTGCACGTTTATTCATTCTTGCATGCATCGTTGTTTTTATTTCAGAAAAATCACATCAAATTCAAAAATCTTCACGTTTATTTTGAGTTGGAACGTTTGAACTTTGCCGATACTTTGAATCCTTACCTCTGCCCTGCATATTCTTAACATATTATTGGCATGATAATGTGCATAATCTACGAGTTTTTGTTTCTCTCTTAACTGAACGAATAGACTTGACTCATATATTGGCAAGCTACATTACATTCTGAGGTTAGAGCTTTATAAACTGGTGACATTCATGACCGGTTTCATTTAGAATGTGAGTAGTACTCTCTGTAAGGCATGTACCATCAATTTGCATAAGCATGAGTCTAGTCTTCTTAATACCTGTATGCATTCGGTCTGTGGATGGTGACACATGTTAGGAGAGGTAGTTCCCTTTATTTCATTCTACCCATGAGCTTCACATAGCCAAATTGCTTTTTTTTTTCCTATCAGCTACAGTCTTTAATTTTGCCTACCCTAGCCGAGCTAGTAATGAGTAGTTGTTTGGAAAGCTTTACTGCAGTTTGGGTATATATCTGATTTCAGAAGTCCGTGGAAGAATTGAAGGTAATGAAAAGAAGTTGAAATGTTGTGAAAAAGAAAAAAAGGAATTGAAAAATAAACATGAGAAAAAGGAAAGAAAGAAGAAAAATCATATGCGAGAAATGAAAAATTGTATAGATGATTTTCACTCCCATGTCTTATTTATATCTTATGGGGAGTTGAAAAGTTTATGGTGTTTTGTGAGTTGAGTGCATCTAATTTGCATTGTTTTGTATTGTTATATTGAGTATGAAGTTGGGATGCAGTTCAATATTTGGATCCGTTGTTGCTAGCCAGACTATTAACTCCACATTTCAAAATTCATCTTAGCCCCTTCTTACCCATTACCTCACTTAGCCAAATGTAAGTCCTCGGCATGTGTGTTGGTCATTAATTTGGTTGGAATGCGTATGTACGGTTGTAGAGACTTTATTCATGTTAACTGCATGCATTTTCTTATAGGTCGAGTTAGGTGAGTGTCTTTATTCCTTTCTATCTTTTACTTATATACTCACCCTGTGCTTAAATTTGAGTGATGAGCGACCCGTGAGAGTCCGATGTCTTTGAGTCTTGCAAGGTCGACGGTTCAGTAAGTTTAAAACATTGATTTAATTCGTTTGCACTTATCACTTGCCACATTGTTAGTTGTTGCATTAAACTGGTTTTAACGGATGATTTGTAGCTGATGCGTAGGTCCCGTTCTACTGTTTATTCTTAGTTGCACTCATAGTTTTCTTGGGGACAAGCAAAGGTTTGGTTTGGGGAGATTTGATGCGTGTATTTTATATAAGGTTTTTACCTCATCTTTACACGCATTTCTGTACTATTTTACGTGGCATCTAGCTACAAATACCCCCGAATAGTCTACTTTGGTTCGTCTTGTGTAAATTGCAGGTATAGACCGAAAAGAAGATAAATCAAGCCTAAGCTCGTCCTATTTGCATACATTTATGGAGAACAAGGAATCGGAGCTTGGAATCTATCACTTTGAAAACGCGTGAGCTGATTTCGGAAGGTGTCGAAGTGCCTTATGTGCTAATATAGCTCGATCGACCACTTTTCTAGTCGATCGAATGCTTTTTACCATGAAGATCACTCGATCGAGTTGTTCTCATACTCCATCGAGAAGGCCATTATACGGAGTTACTCGATCGAACGGTTTTTCCATTCGATCGAGGGGATCTGCTGCATAGTTACTCGATCGAGTGGTTTTATTCCACTCGATCGAGAGGTTTTACCCTTCAGCTGTGTTTTTGCCTTATTTCTTATGGGCTTTTGTAATTAGTCTTATTAATTAGGTCTAGGAGTAAGTTTCTCGTGTGCTATTTTACACGGAAGACTGCGTTACTCTGAGGATCTCTTCTTCCTCACTTCTTCTCTTGACTTTTTACTCTCTTTTCTACTCTAGACTACTCGGATTTGGAATTTGTAATCGGTACATTTACTCCTTTTATAATTGCTATTTTAATTCTTCCCTTTTCTTGTTGATCTTCATTATTGCTTTATTCGATGTTTCTATTTTTATTGTTATCATGTTTAATTTATATTATCTATATGTTAGGAATTTTCTAGAATATACAAAATTATGATTTTGAAATTTCGAATTTTATGACTTATTGGGAATTATTTCTTTATTGTTATGAATAAAAGATGTTTAAAGAGCAATAATAAAATATCAAGTTGAATTATCGTCAAATATTTAGTGAAGACTAAATTTTTGAGTCCTAAGAAGGTTGGGGCAATTAACTTGGACATAGATTTGATTTATGTAATATTGTGTGATTTTAATAAGTTAATAGTCACAATTATCCATAAAACCGGACCGAATATATGATATTAGCTTAAATAGGGCGATTTGGCACATCACATGGCATGTTTGATACATATATTAATGCTGCATTTTATGATTGTCATGTTTTAATTTTTATATAATTTTGAATTATGTAATTTGTACTTAGTATGGCCTTAGTTTTTAATTGATATTTCCCGAAATGAATGGGGATATCGATTCGGTTGTAATTAATGTGATCTCGTATCACTTTTATTTTATTTTTGTTTTTCTTTTTATAATGTATAAAGTAGAAAAGCTATGTAATTTATTTATCCCGGAGATCTTTGAAGACGGTGCCATTCGGAAAGGCGTTCCGACAAAGACGATGTTGCCTTGGAGTGCGTGCCAAATGAAGTTCAAGGGACCAAAGGAGTTGGTTTTCGAATTTGTAAATAGTTTATTAGATTTACTATTTTAGGAAGGCCATACTAGGATTTTATTCTTTTTGTTTTGCATTTATTTTATATGTTTGCATGCATAGCCAAATCGCCATAACTACACATGCATATCATTTTTTTATCGAGTCATCGACCGTGTCAATTATAATTATCGTAGTTCACCGCTTAGTTCCCTTAAAACGAGATAGATAATAAATTGACAAGACCTCTCACTAAAAATAATTGAGAATTAGCCTTACCATATAGAAGAACCATGAGTCCCAATTTCAAAAGGAAGTAGGCTCGGCTCACCGGGGTGCTAAACTTGTTACGTTGGGTAAGTGGGTAGTAAATTGTTATTACATCGAAATTTGGATTGAGCTCAACGGAATTATTGGTGACCGTAGTCGCATGTGTTCCGGGCTAAAGATAAATATTAAAGTAATTTTATCGACCGAGAGTTCTAGAAGTAGAATCGATTAAAGAGTTAATCCACCGAATTATATTGATTAGGAATGAATCAGCTCACCGTGCCCGAGTTAATATGAATTTGGATCTCGGGATCATTTATAATAGTTTGTTAGAGGTCACTATATAAATGCTTAAAACTTGTTTAAAATGTTTACAAGTATTATTAAAACGAAAGATGTTTATTAATTCCTTCACTTCCTTTTTTTTGTTGTAGTCAAATATTGTTTCTCAATCGCAATGACAACTCTGAATTCATCCGCAACCACTAGCTCGAACACTCTCACCAATGTCTTTTGGCTCCGATCCTTCATGGATCGTTGTAAATTAGAAAAGAATGGGTCCAATTTCGCCGATTGGGACGCACAACTTTGATTGGCCGCGGAGGGTGACGACAAGCTTCGTTACCTTACCGCCCTCTCCCGCCGCACCTAACGCAAGGTCTACCCCGCCGCTAGGCAAGCCTACGAGACTTACCAAAAGAAGTCGGTCGCAATCAAAAATGTGTTGATCTTCTCTATGGAGGCCGAACTCCAAAGGAGTGCTATAAAGATTAGCACCGCCTATAAGATCTGTACAAAACTTGTGACCATGTTTTCACAGCTCCGAGGATCATTCAATATGAAGCGGCACCCGCATTCTTCGATCTCAACATTAAGGAGGGCCAAAAAGTTAGCCCTCATGTGCTCAAGTTGATGGAGCATGTTGAGACTCTAAAATTGCAAAAGGTAGAGATTCCCAAGGAACTCGTCATTGACCGAATTCTTCATTCCTTAAACAAGGTTAAGGCATATGTTCAATTCAGGGTGAATTTTAATATGCAAAACTTAAAAGTTTCTCTCGATGAATTGCACAAAATGCTTGTGCAAGCCGAGAGGGGCATGGGGCTAAGTGTTAGCACCACCAAGGATGTGCTCAACATTAATCATAAGAGCAAAGGGAATTTTAAGAAAGGTGGCAATAAGCGAAAGAAGCAAACATCCTACAAGAACAAAGGAAAGGCTTGTGAAGCTAGCTCCTCTAAGCCCAAGAAGGGTGCCCCGTCCGGGTACAAATGCCACTATTGTAATGGTGTTGGGCATTGGAAGAGGAATTTTCCAAAGTACCTTGGCGATATCAAAGCTGGAAAAGTTATTCCAGTAGGTAAATAACTATCCCTATCTTTTATGTTTCAATCTCAACTTTAGCCTTTTTTCTCTCTATCTTGCTAACTTATTTGCCTGATCTTTGGGATTTAGTGTACACTCTTTGAGAGTACACTTTTTTGTGCTTTTGTTTCCCCTTTTTTTTCTTATGTTATTTTAGGTATTTCGGGAATTTTGATTTTCGATTACCGCTCTCATCCGTGAGGATGTTATGGGTCAATTTCTATTGACCTAGTTTCCTTTCCTTATCAAAAAAAAAAACTCAACTTTGGTATTTTGATACAAGTTGTGATTTTACCCTTTTTATTGTACTTAGGGCATCCAAGCAAGGACAACGGCAAAGAAAAACAAGCCTAGAAGATCTTGAGGGAAGCTAGATGTAGCCGCCCATGGTGCTAGATCGATGGAAACTTGGCTTTATTTTGCTTTGTCTTTATTTTCATGTTGTATTTTGCAATTTTAGAACTATTTTGATTTCCTCGTTCGACTTGGAAATTTGGTTGTTTCCTTAAACAATGGTTGTATTTTGGATATTGGTGACTTTTGTATCCAACCCAAGTCACTTACTTTATCGTATCATTTGTTCTAAAATTTGTCATCCTACACTACTTGCATCGAGAAACATAAGATTATCGACTTAAATTGATCAAATAAACAATTATAATGATTGAGTCATTATATGTCCATAAGCTATGAATTTGATTCTCCTTATGCCATTGTTACTAAAAGTAACAACTTACTTATGTAAGATCAATTATAAAGTTATATTGAGCTATTGAACTCACATATTAAGGGGACTAAAATATATTTACAATATGTCTCAAATAGGTCACTAAAAGTTATCATGTGTAAAATTTTCCTCCTTTATTATCATAAGTACAAAGTTGTTTGTGGCTCAAAAAGCAATCTTTGGCGAAAAAAGTGCATTTCTCCTAAAGATAGAATGGGAGTGAATTTAGCCACAAACCTTGACTAGATGGGATCTACGTGAGGAGACCAAAAGAAGATGTTCTTAAGGAAACTACGTGAGGAGACCAAAAGAAAGCGTTTTAAGATAATTTAAGACTTATGAAAAGACTAAAGAATATGTTCTTGGAAAATAAGATTTTGATCTATGAAGTGGATATACAGATTCTAAAATTCGACATTTTACTTAAGAGCCTTATGAAACCAAAATAGTATCTATGAAAGTAAGTGGATTTATTTGGGATTGATGAGACTAATCTAAAGTAAATAGAACTTTATGATCAAGAGTTGCATATATAGGCATATTGATGTCTACAAAAGCTATGTTAATTGGTAAGTATTCTAAAACTATTGCTATACTTCATTGTGAAAATGAATAAGTTAGATATTAAAACCTCTTTCCAAATGGGTATTTTTAAAGGGATATGTGAGTGACATATATGGTTTTATCTAAATACTTAGTAAAGCAATGATTATTTCAATTCATGAAATATTTCGAATGAGTTGTCAAAAACAAAACATGTGGAATTGAGTGGGAGTCAGTAACAGTCATGTTTAAACATGAAGTTTAGTGGGAGCAATCATCCTTCAAGAATTGCATAACTTATTACTCATTGAGAATGACGTGCATATATTGTCTTTCATAAAGAAGTATTTAGGTTTTCAATTCTGGATGAAATTAGACATTATGCAAATCTATTATAACATGGGATGTTGGATTGGCACTTAGATAGGCATCTTATGTTGATAATGATCCTTCATCTTAATGATATCAACAAGTTAAGTAGGTTATTCATGTCGATGAATATATAATTACCATGATAGAGTCATGGTTATTTAGTGAACCTAAGTACTGTTGTCTACATGAATTCGATAACTCCGCCATTAGTATAATCATGTATGCCATAATGCACATGTACTAGATGAATCACATGCTTGGAGCAAGATAAATCGATAACAAGTTAACCCATACGAGAGTCATTAGTAAGCCTCAAGGAACCGTCATGAATTCTCAAGGAGAACTAATTGTCTGTTGGAGTTTGGAAGGATACTTAGTTGTGTGCTAAGAGGTTACACAAACTCAAGTTTCCGAACTCATTAGGATTTATGAAAATCCTAGGCTAATTTTGTTGACCTAAGGAGTAAATGACTAGTAAGGGTATTTCATTGTCAATCATTGCAAGATTCTACAAAACATATACCTAAGTACGTTATGATTAGGTGGTGTACTTTAAAACTATAAGTAGTGTTGTCCAACGAAACCCACATCACAAGTTATATGATAATAGCGAGAGCTTCTTTCAAGTTAAAGAGCCTGATTCTAGAACGAAGTCTAGACATGTACTTAGTGGAGTTCGTGCTATAAGAGATAACGTGAAAATGAAGGAAATCGCAATTCACAAAGTTTGAACACTTGGACACATGGTATGTTTACAAGCTAAACTTTTATTGCGCTAGGCAAGTGCATAAGTACACTTATGATTATAAGACATAGAGTAGTAATATGGTATTGACTACTCGTATGTGATAATCATATTTATCGTTTGAGTTATCGTTAACTCATCTTGTACTTTGTTACATCCAAATGGGTTGTTGAGACAATATTGAACCCCATTAAAGTGAACTGGATTAACATAGTATTCGTCCCTAGTTACTTATATGAGGTGACATCTCGGAGTAACTAGAGTGTGATGCGATTGATGGCGAGTTCAAGTGTCATAGAGTCATGAGAGATGACTAGTCAATCACATAGGCAGACTGTGAGGGACACTCTGCCGGGCTTATGACCGCTTATAGAGTTCTGGAAATTTTTATTGCTTGGTCGTGGCGAGAGCTACTATAGTATTCTTATGAGTCGATTCTTTGACTAAAGACTGTTCGCCTAAGATGGCACAGTTTCGGAGTGAATTTGATTTATGTTCTACGACCTTCGTAATTGGGGTCAAATGGGCATGTTTTGGGGCATGATGAGCTATGGCTATTCGAAGGGAAGAGTGCGATAGGAATTGTCCATCCCCGTCAGGGTTATCTTATATCTCAAGGCCACTCGAGGAGTAATGAACTGGAAATGGCTTGGCCAAGCTCAGAAGGTATCTATGGTAGATAATTCCGGTCAGACAGTTATTCTCCAGATCGAGGAACCCACTCATGATATGATCAAATGCAAGTACAACCTGCAAGACACCTTGCATTGAGTGGGAGATAATAATAGGACAAGAGAATTGGTGACGCACACTTATCGCGGACAAGTGGGAGATTGTTGGAGTATGTGTCCTCGACAATAATGCGATCACATGTTTAAATCTCATATTAAGAATGCTGAGGGAAGTAATATTTTATTGTCAACTGATCCACATTAATCGGTGATGATTGGCTGGCTAGAGTTTGACATTACTGTCGTATGACGGTGGTGATCAGTTGATCCCTTAAGGTCATACCTCTAGGGAAACATTCTTAATTGATTAGTTAATTAATTGTATGCTGATGCAAGTTAATTAATTCCTTAAAAGTTAACAAATGATTTTGTGAATAAAATTACGTATCTTATTGTAATTCGATTAAATAAGATTTGGTCTAAGTTATTTAAATTGTTTTATTACTTAGGTTTATTTATTGTTTATGAAACAATTAAAATAAGAATGAATGGTTTATTATAAATACAAGTTGTTATGATTTATAATTCTATGACCCATTTTAAGTAATAGTAATTGTGAATTACTAAGTAATTTTGTATGTGATTTATTTTGTTTATATAATGATTTTTAATGAGTTAAAAATGCATTATTAAAACAACATGTCTAGTAACATGTCCAATATATCACACTACACAAAATTGAAAATTGACAAACTTAAAATGGACCATATTAAGTCCAGTGTGCCGTGTAAATGGAGGGTGTAAGGGTTGGTTGTGCTTTATTAATTTAATTAGTGAAAGACACAATCATGCTCTACTAATCATAGGCTTGCATGCCTACATTTTGAGAAGAACAAACTCGAAAAAGTATTGGGCACTCTTCCCCTTTGCTACCCGGCCACCCATAGAGAATAAGGGTAGTTTTTCTCTTCTTATTCTATCATTCATTCTTATATAAAATTATCACATTGATAATGACTACTCTCTCTAATTGTTGTTGAAAAACTTAAGAAGAAAAATCACAAAATCTCAAATATTATAATATCATTACTAGAAGTAGTAACCAAATAATATTAAGCCTTTTTATAGGATTCTTATACTAATTCTAGTACAAAATTAGTATAGGATTTAAAAGTGATTTCCTTGGTGCAATCCTTAAGAAGTAGATCCCATCATTGGATCTAGGGTTTTCTTGGGCACTTGGATTTTTCTTAAAGAAGACTAACTTGGTAGGAGACCAATTAGTATAAACCATTTCGGCCCTCAATATAAGATTAATCGAATTCTTCTTACTTTGTATCATTTTGTTATGCATGCATAAGATCTAGATTAGTTTATGACTAAACTAATATATATAGTTATTAGAAGTATCTAATAAGAGGTTAATGAATCTTTCAAGAACACCACTTCAAACCCAAACCAATTGTGATACTAGCATAAATTGAGATAGATAGACTTAGAACCCAAAGCACACCGACCCGTGGATTGACATCGACTTAACCACTATCTAGTTGTTTGTTGAGAATATAAATGTGTTTGATTGAGTGAACAACGACTCGCTCATCATCAGCTTTATATTTGATCATCCTAAGTTGGTACAATTTCTCTACTCTATACTTAATCCTTGTTTATTGTTTCACTCTTCCATCATGTTTAGACTTGTTAATAAGATTGACACCATTGTTAGTATGTTTTCCATGATTATGAGTAAGTAGTCTCCTAACTAGGATTAATGGGGGATTAGGGTAATTAATGATGGGGTAGTCTTTACTTAATAAGTTCATATGAATGCTTCCTTGTTGTAGTTTCAACTTATGCACATGTTATGCTTGATGAAATGCTTGATTGACAACCTAGTATGAATCTCCTATCCATTCACCAAGACTTGTAAGACATAAACTAACTCAAGGCCTTTTAGACCATGCATATAGTTGAATAGGAAGATTTAAGTCGACTTGTAGGTATTGTAAAATCCTGACCGGCGCGGCTCCGAGACCCAAAACTATTTGAGTATGTGTCCTTAACAATAGTGCGATCACATAATCAAATCTCATAATAAGAATACGTAAGGGATGATTTAATATATATAGTAAACTGATCAACATTAATCGGTAATGATTGGCTGACTAGAGTTTGACATTACTGTTGTTTGACGGTGGTGATCAGTTGATCCCTTAAGGTTACACCTAAAGGACAATTCCCTCAACTTATGCATGTCATGTGAGACAAATGACAAAAGACATTTTGTAAAATTGAATCCATTTTATAATGGGGTGGACCGAAATTTTGTGTGTCTTGGGGTTTTTGTCTTATCTTTGTATAAGATGCTCAAAATATTATAATGACACCTACTACTAGCCCTTACACACCTAACTTTTCTTGTGAAGAACAAAAGGCAAAATTGGGAAGAAAAATTGGACTATTTTTAATATGATGTCACATGCATATTTTACATCGAAATAGGCCATGAAATTTTTATATGATGTCACATGCATATTTTACAGATTGTATGTAAAATTTGATATAAATGTGATTTATTATGCATGATTTATAATTTTAATGGTTAAAATGATATAAATAGTGACTATTTTTACCAAAAATAGCTAAAATGAATTTCATGGCATGAAATTTTTCCCTAATGTTGTGTATATGATATGGACATCAAATATAAAGTTACATAATTAATTTTGATTGATTTGGTATGTTTATTATTTTTTATGTGATAAAATCGATAAAAGGACAACTTTATTAGTCATAAAAATTAATTCAAATTTTTTGGTTGAAATTTTGCAATTTCCAGGTTCTGAAAATTATTTAAGAATTTTAAAAATTTTGATTTTGATTTTTCCATAATTTTTATATTTAATTTGAATTAAATGGTAAAAGTTATGATTTATACGATTTATTAATGAAGTAAATTATAAATATTTTGTGGGCAAATTTTATTGAGTTTTTAGAATCTTGGTAATATTCCAGTATATGCAAAAATGTGATTTTGAATTTTTTCAAATTTTTATGATTTATTGGGAATTATTTCATAATTATTATGATTAAAAGAAGTTTAGATAAGCAATAATATAAAACCAAGGTAAATTATTGCCAATGTTTAGTGAAGACTAATTTTTGAGTCCTAAGAAGGTTAGGATAATTAATTTGGGCTTAAATTTAATTTAAGTATAGATTTGTGATTTTAATAAGTTATTATCACACATTTCCATAAAACCGGATTATATACGATATAAAATTTAAGTAGAGCGATTTGGCACATTAATTTGGCATGTTAAACACATATTATAATGTTGCAATTTTATTGATGAATGTCATATTTTATTTATATAATTTTGAATTATGTAATTTTATCTTAGTATGGCCTTAGTTTTAATCAGTATTACCCGTAATGTAAGGGATTACCGATTCGGTTGTAATTTTATTGTGATCTCGTATCCCTTTTATTTTACTAGTTTTTCATATTAAAAATGTATAATAGGAATAGCTATGTATTTTATTCTATTTATTTTTCCGGAGTTCTTTCAAGATGGTGTCATTCGGAAGGTGTTTCGTCAAGACGGAGTTTTCTTAGAAGGCGTGCCATATGAAGATTCTAGGGACCAAAGGAGTTGGTTTCCGAATTTGTAATAGATTATTAGATTTTCTATTTTAGGAAAGGCCATACTAGGAAATTTATTTATTGCTTTGCATTTTTCTTTATATGTTACATGCATTGCCAAATCGTCACTAACATCACATGCATTTATATATATATATATATATATATATATATATATATATATATTTTTCGTCTTTTCGACCGTGTCGATTATAATTATCGTTAGTTCACTAATATAGTCCACATAAAAGTGATAGATAATGAATCGACAAGACCTCTCACATATTTAAAATTGAGATTAGCCTTTCCAAATAGTAGGACCCATGAATCCCTTTGACATTTTGTGTAGATTCGGTTTCCCGGGGTACTTTCATTTTTCATTGGGTAAGTGGGGTAATAAAACTTTATTACACGCGAAATTTGATTGGACTCAACGGGATATAAAGACTAGTCTTGTGTTCCGGGGCTAGAGATGAAATTTATGAAATTCGTCGACCGAGAGTTCTAAGGTAGAATTAATTAAAGAGTAAATTCACCAAATTTATGCAAGTATGGCATATATCGGTTTCCCGTGCCTATGTTTGTGTAAAGATGGATCTCGGAATCATTTATATAATTGGGTGGAGGTCATTATATAAATGCTAAAACATGCTAAAATGTTTTCATATATTAACGATGAATGTTTCTTTTCCCACTATTTCGTTGTTTTATGTTGTTCTTTATCATTTCTCCTATTAATGTACGATATCAATTCGCTTGTAACACGAGTCTCCGCTAAACCACTATTACTAACGACAAATAGAATCTCCTTCTAAATCCTCAAATGAACCGTTTAAATAGGGCATGGACTAGTTCCAAAGGAATCGTTCTATTCCATAGAACTCCAAAGGAGTTGTCCTATGTCATATAAGATTAGCATCTTAAATTCCTAACATGCCTATGTATGATTTCTTGTGAAGAAGTGTGAATGGAAGTAATAATTAGTCAAAATATATTTTGATAATATCATCTATGCATCCATGCTTCAAAAGTCTTATTGCTCAAACTAAACACTTGTCATCAAGCACTTAAGATTATTAAGAACATGACACATATTAAATTGGTAAGTTGATTTGTTAGAAATTTTGATTAACCAAATACCACAATAGAGTTAACCCTTGTGAAGGATTAACTAAGAATTTATATGAAGATAAGTCTTCATCAAGTAGAAATTCTTGAAGTCAGTGGGAGCAATAAGAAGTAAGTACCTATCTTAATCGTTAAGGATAGAACTAAGTTCGAAAGAGAAGGTGTTAGACACTAAAACAGATACAAACCCCAATAAGTAAAGATCAAGAAAGTTGGTAGTGTGACTCCAACAAATTCCTTCTTGAAAATCTATGACATTGACATTGCATTCTTGCCAAATACCACATCATGAGTATTTGATACAAATTTGTGAATTTCGTCATGATATTTGGCATTATTGTGTGACGACTAGCAAAAATAAGATCAGAAATTTGCATGAATGGAACTAGGGTAGTTGCCATTTCATCCATGAACATATGAATGTTGTAGCATACTCATTTTAGTTTTGTATTTAGAAATGTACCTCAATAATTGTTATGATGTACAATATGTCTAAATAAGAATATAATTCAAGTTTTGTATAAAACGCAAAGGGTTTCACTATTATGCAATTAAAACAAGCGTTGTGCCCTTACAAACCACGATTAAGTTTATGGTGAGACCATACAAATCAATGTAATTACATTCAAACTAAAAATAAATGTCATATATACAAGACTCAAGTTGGTGACCCCAATCATTTCTCAATTCTCGATTGAAAATCACATTTAGAAACTAGTTTTGACTAGTCTCCCAAACTATTTGATTGGAAATCTTTTGGTGTGTACAAATCTTGTATTCAAAGCACGTAAATTCATGACTTTTTCTGGAAAAGGATTATGAATAGAGCAAGATATTGTAGATACCCGGTATCTGCTGAGACTCTAACAAACACTCGATGATTATCGGACTACAACATGCTTTGGAATCGCCGCGTTTGATCGACAGTCTGCGTACAACTTTACGTCGGAAAACTTAAAACGATTTCGAAAATAAAACATTTCAAAACATTTCAAAAATACCTAGAGTGTTTAATGCACGGCGACGGGGTCGCAATGACACTAACTAGAGTCAAAACCGACACCGGACCAAAAACCGACTCGAAAATTCAAATCCCGACTCCAACAACGAGTCAAACCGAGTCAACCACAAAAACAAAATATCTCAAAGCCTTCTATGCTAAGTTTTCCCGGATTCATGTTGGTCAAGTACCAAACATGTGACTACAAAACCTATGATATAACAAATCATGATTGCGTTTGTTGTGAAAGCGACAACACAGCTCGAAGACCCGCGACGTGACTCGCGCCTCTTTGAGCAGCTCAGGTGGCCACGTCGCTCAAAACTCACACAACCACTCATTCTCCTATAAATACCCCTCAAATGCCACCCATTTGAGACTTACGCGAGTGTCCGCCCCCTCTTTTCTCCCTTAAAATTCTCGACTCGACTTCTAAAGTCACAATCCGACGCGTATTTACGACCTACCGATCGTAAACACGAGCCTTACACATTGTTTGGTAACGTCATCGTGCATTAAACCACTTAACCTACCACTTCGACCACTACACCATCACTAAACTTTTATAACACTCTTTTTACTTACCAAAACGGTTTTAAACCGAGTTTTTTCCGATCAAACAAGTTGTTACACTTACGTCGGTCACTCGCCATAACCTAACATGTAAGTATGAGGGTGTAACAATCCTCTTTCATTATGTTTTCATTTGTTTCATGACTCTAACATGCTAAAACATGCATAACATGAACCAAAACATGGAATAAACGAGCCAAAACTGATTTTTGGTCTGAGGCAGAAGCCCCTTAGGTCGCCAACAGGCTCGCGCCTAAATGGGGTACTCAGACCAGAGATCAACCGTGTTTGTTCTCGTCATTTCCCTTAATCCATTTTTCATATTTGTAATCGGTTTTTACCATTTCAAGTATTTTCGAAACCTTTTTGTTTCATTTCACATGTTTTAACCATAAAGCATTTTTCACCCTTTGTTCCTCATACCATGGCGGTTAAATCCATGTTTCGGGGATAATATTTGGTTAATGACATTTAGAAGGTATTTTAAAGCCTTTTATTTCATTTCCTCACATTTTCAAGCAAGCTTATTAGTCACCAACACAAAATCATCCTTGGTTCTACATACCATGCCGGATTTTAACCCGGGTACGATGACGAGTATCGACTAATTACATTCGAAATGGACTTAAAACAATTAGTCCACAATCATTTGTCAAAACTATTCATGTCAAGTTTGTAAAATCGAACCCGACACCGAATATTATCAAATAATGATGATTATTCGAATCTAGTTCTTCAAATCAACAAATGCGGTCTAAACGACCCTTTCAAAATCAAACCGGGTTCAAACACCCATTTTCAACACGTTTTATAACGTTTTCTAAATAGTCAGAATACGGCATACAACCGTTGGCTAACCCGCGCCTCAAGCAGGCTCCTCATTTCTCATTTTCAAAACCAGAGGGAGGCTCCTTACACCGCCGGCTGGCTCGCGCCTCTTATAGCCGTCTGGTACAGGGCCTGTTTCCTTCCAGCATTAGTCTAGGACGATCCCGACTCCGGTTAACCCGGATATAGGACGGATCAGATGACTATTCAATTATTCAAAACCATTTTTGCAAAATGCCTTACTAAGACAAATGGATCATGTTATGCACCCTAAACCTAATACGGTAAATGGATGTTTAATTTCCGTCTTGCATGCAAATCAACCATTAATCCAACTCGACATCTTATACTTGATACTTGGATTAAATCAACCGACTTAGAAAGCTCTCACAAATGCTTGGTGGCGACTCCGAACATCTCTAATCGTTTCGAGACCCTTACCGAGACGAAACCGACCGATCTAAAACGATCCGGTCGAAAGCACCTTTACGCCGTCGAGCGTGGCTTTCAAAAGACCGCTGCATGTCCACAGATTGGTTTGGCGTGCATGTGGCCCGCGACTGCGGACCGGTAGGTGGCCCCAAATCCACAGACCGAGACGTGGCCCATGTCCACAGATTGGCGACTCCGCTGGGGAAAACTAGGACACTTACGTCTTTGTGATCCCTTGATGGTGAGACTCGAACTAGGTCTTGGTTGGAATGCATTAATTGATATTACGGTCACGGTCTGGTTTCCTTGTCAGGGCCCACAACCTAACCCTTTTTGACCAGTTGGCTCGTTTCGTCGGTGTGAGTTTTCTCATCCCCGCGTTTCGAATCCTGATGGAGTCAAGCATACTATTGACGTTACACATTTTTGTTTCGTCAAAGAGCTTTCATCACTTTCGAGCACGGGGCTAGGGCACCCTCCTTACACATTTTATTTGGATTGGTATCCCTCTCGCAAATCGGGGTTTGATTGCTTGGTGTGTAACCCACCCTTTTAAGCCAAAACCCGTGTCAGCATTATGCATAATATAATGAACTGTGAGTGCTTATTTGCTATTTGATCATAAGTCTTTCCGTGTCATTTTCAAACTTTCAAAAACACCTTTTTGCGTCGTTATAATGGCCATTTCAAACCTCGGTCTTTCGCCGACCGATGCACGCCTTTCTAGGCCGTCGTAATGACGATTTTCAAACCCGGTTTTGTATAACCATTTCAACACGCCTTTCTAGGCCGTCGTAATGACGATTTTCAAACTCGGTTTTGTATAACCATTTCAACACGCCTTTCTAGGCCGTCATAATGACGATTTTCAAACCCGGTTTTGTATAACCATTTCAAATCACCTTTTTACGCCGTTATGATCGCCGCGTCTAGACACGGATTTTAACCCGTTTCGCGCCGACAATGGTTCTCTTTCAAACCCCGAGAAAAGCACACACCCTTTTCTCGAGACACTTTCGGGATCCCGAGGACCATGCACCGTCCCCGAGACCTTTTCAAACATTTCAAATTCGATTTTCAAAACATACAATTTTGAATTTCAAAACCGTCTTGGGAAACAATGCATTGTCTTCCGAGCCGACTCAAACTCAATTTGCAAATAAACTTAAGACAAACCCTTTTCAACTGGTCGACTTGCGGAGATCTTTATCTTCGGAAGCCGTCAATTAAAGCGACAAATGAATCTTTTTGGAAATTTCTATTTTCGAAAACTTCAGTCCACCATTCCAATTCCGCCTCGTGTCTATCGAGTCAAAGCAAACGTACTTATGGGTCTTTACTTATGAGTCGTCTCACCATGAGACCCGTCCAATGGCGTCACGCCATCATGTTGGACTCGTGTTAAAGGTTCGGTCAAACACCGTCACGTCATAAATCGAGTCAGCACCGAGGGACCACACACGGTCACCCCGACTTGTTGAGTCGGTCTTTGTCTCGTTCTTTGTGTTGTCCGCGTTCAGTCTTGGAACCGTGTCGGATTGAGTTGTTATGTGAGCCGTTTTTCTGCCTCAGAGCCATGGCCCCGTCTTCAACTTCGTCTGTCAACCACAACAACAATGATAACAACAGAGATGTCACAACTGATCAGCTAGCCAGCCTGCTTACCACTCTTAAGGTCACTCTGGATCGCGTCGAGACCCGTATCGACTCCCTCGAGAACAAGGAAACTAGGGAACACAATACCCCACCTCTGACTGAAACTGAAAAGCGGCTGAAACTCTTGGAAGAACAACTCCTAGCCCGGGGCAACAATATCCACCTTGAGAACAACCGAAGGTTCGAACCTGTTGGGGACCAGTTACCTGACAACTTCACCCTGACTGATGTGCCTAAGTTCAAGGGAGTGGAGGACCCACTCAACCATATCCGTGCTTTCAAAGACTACATGGCCATTAAAGGGGTCAAACAGGAGCTCTTTACCAGGATCTTCCCATCCTCTATGGAGCCGATTCCTCGCCAATGGTACTACTCCTTGGACCCGAAAAACCTTACCACTTGGGATGAGATCGCAGTTGAGTTTGCCAAACAGTATGCCGACAACGTCGAAATCTAGGCCGACACCCGTACTCTCGAGGTGTTAACCCAAAACGACAAGGAAGGGTTCACTGAGTTCCTAACCCGTTGGAGGAGGGTGAGTACTCAATTGGTCAGTAAGCCGAGTGAATCAACTCTGGTGGAGAAGTTTGTCAACAACCTCCGCCCGATTTATGCCAACCTACTGAGGTATCAGAATATCAAGACTTTTCAGGATCTGCAGATTCTGGGGACGCGTATTGAGGATGACCTCCGAAAGGGTGTCTTAGCAAAGATCACTGGCAGGGGTTATCAAGGATCCACCTCAACCGGATCTCGCCCTTACGGTTAGACAAACAAGATTGATGAGGTTAACCTCGTCGAACCATCTGCCAAGAAAACTGAACGCCCCCAGAGAGTGTTCACCAACATAGGATCGACTTATGCAAGTGCCTTGAAAAGGCTCATGGACCAAGGGAAATTACAACCGATTGGGCCCACCCCGGACCGGGCCGACGCCAAGAAATCCCGATTTTGGAACCCCAACGCCTACTGCCAGTATCATCGAGGGAAGGGACAGGATAGCGAAAAATGCTTCAAACTTAAGCACCTCATTCAGGACATGATTGAGAAGGGAGATTTACCTATACCCCCACCAACTAAACCAAACAACAAAACGAATCCCCTGGGAATTCTCGCCATCTCTGACGATGAGCCGACCCTAGATTACTCTCATCTCATCTTGCCAATTGACGACGAGGTGAATGTTCTGGAAAAGGATCCTTCAGACGGAGTGTTCGTATTCAGTGCTGCCACCATGCTCACTATGTTTCAGCAGGTTGAGGAGGCCATAGCCAGCCTCTCTGAGAGAATCACCCGACTCGACAACGCCTACCGTCGACTCATCTTCAATCCCCCAACACCGCGCCCGAGGGAGAATTCCCCAAGCATTCAAAACTACCCACCCCAGGATGGATTGCTCCCGCGACCATTCTGGCATAGGCCTCACGATAACTACCCTCAAAATAACTACCCCCACAAAAATCGCCCTCACAAAAATATTGCCCACAAGAATTACCCACCGAGGAATACCCCTCCAAGGTATCCCCGAGACCCTGAAATTAATGGCATATGGCGGGATGATGTTGAGGATGTCTATATCCTCCCAGGGAAGGAAAAGCGGACGAAGGAAATCGGACATCTCACCCTGTCCGGACGTCCCTATCAGAATCCGAGCAACTCAACGGCCGTTCCAACAACGAATGACCAAATTGTCCCAGAGGTGGACACTCAACCAAAGGCCCCCGAGAACTCAATCCTGAAATAGCTCCAGAAAGCAAAAGCCGAAATCTCAATTTGGCAACTGATCGCAACGTCTTTTGAGCATCGACAGGCCTTGGGAAAATTAACCGTGCCCTCCACCTCTTCCCAAGAAGAAATAGTGGCACACATGACGAGAGACGCCCCTGATCTGAGCAACCCGGTCGTCTTCTCCGACGAGGACATTCCCCTATTCGGAGCCAATCATAACTTGGCCATGTACACACCGTACAATGCCTCCAAAAGAATATACCAATGGTCCTCGTGGATGACGGTTCCGCCGTGAATGTCATTCCTCTCAAAACTGCCCACAGGCTGGGCATCAAGGAATCTGATTTAATCCCAACGAATCATGGAGTACGCGCCTGCCACGGCACTCGTCTCAAGGTCGCTGGGCTAGTCACTTTGACCGTCGCAACCGGGCCATTAGAAAGACAAACCAGTTTTCAAGTGGTCGACATCGACGCATCCTTCAACATGCTCCTAGGACGCCCCTGGATTCACGCCGTCAAGGCGGTCACATCAACGCTCCACCAAAAGATCAGGGTCCTCTTCAACGGGAAAACGATCACAATCCCCGCTTCCCCAATCAAAGCAGTCATGAGAAGAGGGGTAGCCTCCCAAGCCATTGAGGAGGACGACAATGAAATGTGGGGTTTCCAAGTCGTGAACGCCATAACTGATGAATTGGCAACCTCTGAGGGTGACCCGTTCACCAACCTCACGATCAACCGTATCATGATGCGTCAAGGATATTTCCCGGGTTTGCCGCTCAATCCACTAAAGGACCCATTGCCTCCCTTGAAACAGGCTAAGGTCCCCAACATTCCCTTTGGGCTGGGATATGAACCTACTGATGAAGATATCCGAGAGATGAACCTCCTAATCCGAAAATGCAAGAAGCACGGAGTCATCCTTCGTCCATACCACCTGACTCTCAACGGATAGTTTGTCCCCGAGGGAGAGTCTGAACTCTACCACGGCTTTCCAGAGCCGATCTATGACTCTGTGGCAAAGGCTAGATACCCGGGAGTAGAAGTCTTCTTGGACTGCTACTTTATCCCTGACAACATCGAAGCTGCATCAACTGAGTCCAAGCCGTCACCATGCCTCGACGGACAAGCTGTCAAACTCCTATTTGGGGAAGATAACGTCAAGCACCTCGACTATGAGGACATTATCAACATCACCCTGAAAGACTACCAGTTTGATCCAACCGCCTTGATCTCCGATACTGATCCGGAGAAAGCTACCCAGGGTTGGAGGAAAACCATCAAATGGACCGATCGTCAAGGCCGCATTCTCAGGATAACAACTGGAGAAGGCCCTATGTTAAAGAAGGGAAGTGAAGAAGGATCTGAGTCTGAGTCGGAGTCAGAGTCTGTCATAGCTCCTAACACTCCTGATGCCCCAGTCAAGGTCCCCTTCCCACTGTTTTATCACAAAGTCGTGGCTGATTCAGAGGCTGAGTTTACTAAGGTCACCCCCACTCTAATGAAAGGTGACAACCTGGAGCCTGTTCCAGGGGCCACTTCCTCTGTCGTGTCGCCTCTAACTGACCACGGCATGTCTGTCCTTTCCGAGCTATTCGCTCGTGTCAACTTAATGAACGCTAAGTTTACTTATGACTCGTCTCAATTTAACTGCAATGCAATTCTGAATGATTATGAGGAATTTGACTTGAGTGACTACCCACCTCACTTAGCCAAAGAACTTGACAAGCGGGAAACCAGAACCCCTATCATTGAGGAAACCGAGCCTATTAACGTAGGAACCGATAACACACCTCAAGAACTTAGGATAGGGACAACCCTGGACCCCTCGGAAAGACAATAGTTCATTGACCTCCTCCACGAATACAAGGACGTGTTCGCCTGGTCTTACAGAGATATGCCTGGGATTGACAGAGAAATTGCAGAGCACCGGATACCCATTAAACCCGGGGCTAAGCCTGTGAAATAGAAGCTACGCCGGATGCGTCCTGAGTGAGCCCTAAAAATCAAAGAAGAGGTGGACAAACAGTTCAAGGCTGGGTTCATCAAAGTGTCTGAATACTCAGATTGGGTGGCCAACATTGTGCCGGTACCAAAGAAAGACTGAAGAATTCGGGTTTGCGTCGACTTCAGGGATCTGAACAAGGCGAGTCCAAAGGACGACTTCCCTGTGCCACAAGTTGACATTCTGGTGGACAACACTGCCGAACATGCTCTCCTATCATTCATGGACGGGTATGCCGGGTACAACCAGATTAAAATGGCTGAGGAAGACATGCACAAAACCGCGTCCACCACACAGTGGGGTACATATTGCTACACGGTCATGCTTTTCGGCCTCATCAACGCCAGAGCAACCTATCAAAGAACCGCTACCACTCTCCTACATGATATGATGCACAAGGAGGTAGAGGTATATGTCGATGACATGATCGTCAAATCAAAAGAACGGGACGGCCATATCAATGCCCTCCGGAAATTCTTCGCTCGTCTGCGGAAATATAACATGAGACTAAATCCTCAGAACTGTGCATTCGGGGTCACCTCCGGAAAACTCTTGGGACATGTCGTTAGCAAAAGAGGCATTGAGATTGATCCAACCAAAATCAAAGGCCTTCAACAAATGCCTCGGCCTTGAAACGAGAAGGAGATTCGGGGATTTCTCGGTCAGGTTCAATACATCAGCTGGTTCATTGCCAAGCTCACTATGATCTGTGAACCGATATTCAAGAAGCTTCGTGCCTCCGATCACACCGATTGAGACGACGACTGTCAGAAAGCCTTCGACAGGATAAAGGAAATCCTATCCAAACCTCCTGTCCTCATGCCACCTCAACTAGGGATTCATCTATCCCTATACATGACTGTTACCGACACAGCCATGGGAGCAATGCTCGCACAAGCAGTTGGCAACGAGGAGCGAGCCATCTACTACATCAGCAAAAAGTTCATTGAGTACGAGACGAGGTATACCCAACTGGAAAAGACATGCCTTGCCCTAGTATGGTCAACAAAGAAGTTGCGGCATTACATGCTCAGCTACTCGGTCCACATCTACTCCAAGATGGACCCGGTTAAATACATCTTTGAAAAACCCGTACTAAACGGAAGGCTTTCTAGATGGACACTCATGCTGTCCGAATTTGACCTGAAGTTCGTACCCCTCAAGGTTATCAAAGGAAGAGCAGTTGCCGATTTCCTAGCAGAAAATCCCGTCAATGAGGATCCAACGACCGACACATGGTCACTTCCTGACGAGGACATCCTTTGTGCCGACTCTGACGCATGGGACCTATACTTTGATGGTGCATCTAATCTGAGAGGCTTCGGGGTAGGAATCCTTCTAATTTCACCAGAGGGAGAACACGTTCCGATCTCGGTTAAGCTAGACTTCGCCGTCATCAACAACGCCGCTGAATATGAAGCATGTCTCATCGGCCTACAAGCAGCCATCACACTTGGAATCAAGAGACTGAGGGTCCAGGGCGATTCCTCACTCATCATCAATTAGGTATCCGGATCATGGAAAATCCGATCTGACACCTTAGCTCCCTACCGAGCAAAGATCAATCAAGAGGCCAAATTCTTCGACCAAGTCGACTACTTCCACTTGCCGCGAGAGGAAAATCAATTTGCTGATGCCCTGGCAAAACTTGTCGTGCTCGTCAACATACCTGACGACATGACATCGATGCCCCTATGTGTCGAAAGACGGAGCGAGCCAGCTCACATTTGTGCCATTATCGACGACGAGGAAAGCCATGATGAACCTTGGTACCAAGCCATCCTCAATTACAAAACCAAAAACGAATTTCCTCCCAACTCTGATCAAAGAGGACAAAGAGCCATCCGTTTACTCGCAGCACAATTCGTGATAAACCAAAATCAACTCTACAAAAGAACACGCCAAGGAATTCTCCTCCTTTGCATTGACCATCACAAAGCCAAGAAGGTCATGGGAGAGGTTCACGACGGAGAATGTGGCCCTCACATGAGTGCAATGATGCTTACACGGAAAATCATGCGGCTAGGTTACTACTGGACCACCATGGAGGCCGATTGCCGTAACTGCGTCAAACATTGCCACAATTGCCAAATCTTCGCCAACATACAACACACACCACCATCTGTTTTATACACCATGACATCACCCTGGCCTTTCTCAACCTGGGGCATCGACATCATCGGGAAAGTCAACCCGATAGGCACCAAGGGGCATTGCTTCGTCCTCGTCGCCATCGACTACTTCACCAAATGGGTGGAAGCGCAGTCATATGCAGTCTTGACCGCCAAACAAGTGGCGAAGTTTATTCAAAACAACATCATCTGTCGATATGGGGTACCCCATGAAATCATCAGCGATCAAGGCTCTCACTTCCGGGCGGAAACTCAAGCCTTGCTGGACAAGTACAAAATCAAGCGACATCGATCATCTCCCTACCGCCCCCAAACCGACGGAGCGGTGGTGGCAGCGAACAAAACTCTTGTTTCCATTATCAAGAAAATGCAAGACAACTACCGCGATTGGCCGAGCAAACTCCCATTCGCACTCTGGGATACCGAACCTCCATTCGAACCCCGACAGGTGCCACACCCTTCTACCTAGCATACGGTATGGAGGCGGTTCAACCGGTAGAGTTAGAGGTCTCTTCCCTACGCATCCTACTGGAGAGGCAAGTCCCTGAGGCGGAATGGACCTGTCGAAGGTACGAACAACTCACTCTTCTAGACGAACGGCGACTCAACGCCTTGCACAACGTCCAGCTATACCAACGACGTATAAAACGGGCATTCAACAAGAAGGTTAAACCCCGAAACATCTGGGAGGGCGACTTGGTCCTCAAGTCAGTCCGAGCACCATTACCCGTCGATCCGAGGGGAAAATTCAAACCCAACTGGGCCGGGCCATACCTAGTCAAGAAAATACTTTCGGGGGGCGCAGTGAGACTGAGTGACCTAGACAGGGAGGACTTTACAAATCCGACCAACCTAGACCAACTGAAGAAATACTACCCTTGAACCCTATCAACCAACAGCCTTGCCTAGTTTTACAACTATCATCGACCTCAACCCTATTCAAGTCAAGTTCCTCAATACGTTCTGATTTGAAATTGCATGTTTTATCGAGTCTAAGCTGCGGCACTTTGCCCGTTTCGAATGTCCTTTGATCCGTCAAAGGCAACGTCCATTTGCACTATAAAAACCAAACCCCCTGAACTACGAGCATGGTTTGATTTCACCTCTTCAGGTGGATACGTAGGCAGTTCCTCTTATGCCTGAGGGATACAACCACAAAACCCAATCAAATTCACAAAACATTTCGAACTACGATCATGGTTTGATTTCACCTCTTCAGGTGAATACGTAGGCAGTCCTTTCTTACACAAGAAGGATACAACCATTCCCACAATCAAAAAAAATATCCCAATAAAAAAAGAGAAAGGGAAAATCATTCCCTTTCCCACAAAAATACAAAAATGATCCTTTCTCCCTTTCCACAAAATACCACTTTCCCAAGTGCAAATGTTTAGGACGATTCAAATCGAATTGCCTTTACCAATGGATGGAAGAAATAAGCGTTCACAACTTTTCGACACGAGTAATCCACTTATTTAATTAATAATGGGAGGGATTACAATTTCAACAATAAATAATGCTCGACGAGTCTACAACTTGTCAAAGCTAAGGTGTCAACTAACACACCTCACATAAAAAAAACTAGCACAAAATACACAATAACTAGCTAGTACAACATAATAAAAACTCACAACACTAATACAACATAATAATAATAAAACGGGTAATGGAGGTCTTCACTCTTCCATTCTACCCTTGCCTTTTCCCTCGGGGTACATCTTCCCCTTGTTCTTCTTATTGGCCCGCCCAGCATGGATTTCCTCTTCGGAACGGATCCTAAACGGATCTAAGACGGCGACGGCCTCCGGTCTAGCACAAGATCCCATATTCGACCCAAGACGAGCCAATGCACGGCCCACCATATTCTTGGGGCCGGAACTCCTCTTCTTCGGTGGTCTCATAACATCGGGAGTAGCTCCATCATCATACTCCTCAAACAAGGCGCGGTTGGCCTTGCCGACCTCTCGATATTTCAAATCGACAACCTCGTCCTTACGATACTTGGATCTCTCTTCCAAGGACGGAGCACGTGACCACTTGACATAAGCAGGAGTCACCCATGTCGTGGCAGCGGGTTTTGGCACCTCCCAAAGCGGCCGAGTGGCCCACCATCTTTCAAAGAACTCCACAAGCTCGGAGTTCCGGAAAACGTTCTCTTGAACAAGAGTATCTTGAGCGAGCACCTTTTGTTGACGCCCCATTTACCTCATGAGCCTTTCGGGATAAACGAAGGAAACAACCTTCAAACCCACCACCATCAAAGAACGAGGACTAGCACCCGAAGCGGGCAACCCCGTGAAGGACCTCAAGTGCAACCACGGCACCACCCAACGGATATGAGGACCACCCTCCTCCGCCAACCTTGCGGCCCAATAGGCCCCGGTGGAAGCAAAACTATCCGGGTACAACTTCTTCCTCATGGCAAGATGACGGAAGGAAAAAGAAGAAGAATTAACTGGAGGCTCTACATACCTTAGCCTCTCCAATAGCCACAATTGGAGGATCCTTGGCGATCCAAAAGAGGGAGCTTCTCCACAAGAATCTTCCTTGTCCAAAGCTTGGATAATCTCTCCAAGCACCAACCACGATGGATCTCTACCATGCTCCATTTGCTCAATCACATGGATAAGGGTCATGCTACCATGGCATTTCGGCCCCTCCTTCTTCAAGACGTCAACAAAGAGGTACACATGGACAAGGCAAAATGCAAGAGCCCTTGTCCTAGCCACCTCCGAGACATTAGCATCTAATCGGTTTGAAAAGATGTTAATAAGAGCCAACATATCCACACCATGTGGAGCAAGAAGAAAGTTGACTTGGCTTGTTGACAAGCCCAACATGGAACGGAATTTCTCCTTGTAGCACAACCGAGTCGGAGGAAGCACAGGAACACAACCCGGCCACCCACCAATGGCTCCAATTTCTTCGGCAAGAGGACAAATTTCACCTTTCGGGAAAACGAAAACATGATGTTTCGAATCCCAAAACCGAGAACATGCGTCAAGAAACGAAGGTTGCACCTTGACTTGACGAAGCACCAACAATTGACCAACTCCCATGCAATCGAGTTGATACTTCTCGGGAGGCGACAAATCCCGACACCATTGTCGCAATGCATTCTCAAAGGCATCCATGAAATATTTTTGTGGAAGAAGAAGAGGTTTTGTGGAGATCTTTTTGTGTTTCGGATGATGAAACAATGAAGCGCAAACGTCCCTATTTATATAAAATTATCAGCGCATTTTTTCAGAAAAAGAGGAGAGCTGGCTTCCATCGCCAAGCTGCTCGCGCCTCTTTGAGGCTTCCCCAGGATTCCCGCTGTTGACTTGTCTCTTTCAACACGTGTTTTCTCCTGACACCTCAAACCTCCCGCCAGGAACCTCGCGCCTCTTCGGGATGATTTAGGAAATTTTGTGTTTCCTCACACTCACATTTCCTTGTTTTCGTGTTTTACGAAATCCGACACGGTTTCCATGACGCAGCTTTAAACATACGGATTTTTCTTTCTTTTTTTTAAAGGGGGGAAGGGCTAGTCGCCTCGATCCGCGATGGATCGTTTCCATGTCTGTCGAACGCCGAAAATTTTTCGCTTTTTCGCAATTTTCCAGCAAAAATCAAAATTGAAAATTGATAACACGACATCAATTTTCCTCAAAAATTCAAGCACTCACAAATTCGAGTCTTGACATCAAAAACCAAACATACTCGCAAAAATCCTTTTCTAAAACTCTTTCCTGACGGTTTGAATTTTATATTTTTTGAGTCAATTTTCAAAAATTTCGATGCAATTTAATTCACGACACGAGTTAATTGCTCAAATTTTCAAATCAATTTCTTTTCCAATTCCAAACGTGACGACTTGTCATGGAATTTTCAAATGTCATTTCAAAATTTCAAATTTTAACTTCAAGTTATCTTGGTTAATTTTGATTTTCAAACAAATGCTTTACGTGCCTTCAACCAAATGCTTCTACGTATTTGCGTTTATGCGTATGTGCTATCTGCTGCCTGTTTTCTACACTAACGATGCAGGAACTGGTGCAAAGCAAAAGGAGAATCAACAGCCTACAGCGCTCCTCCGAAACACAACACAAAAAGGCCAAAAATCACAAAATAAACCACAATCCAAAAACACATATATATACAAACCGCCTTACGCAAAATACATAAACAAACGTCTATCATACAGACACTGGCCTAAAACAAACGTCTATCATACAGACACTGGCCTAAGACAACGAACTGGGGGCTATCTGCCACCTACCGAACTAGACACTCTTTATCCTCTCAAACGGAAAAGAAAGAGAGCAACAGGGGAAACAGAGGGAGCAACTACGGAAGTAGAGGTGGTTACCATGACGGTAACACCTCGTTCCTGCTCCACGACAAAAAGAAAAATGGTGCCTGGCAAATTTTGGACGACGCGATGATCGAGGCTCGTAGCTCAGCGCGTTACCCCGACGTTGGCCTCCAATCGTCAGAATTCGAGGATGAAAAGGGATCAGGACAACGAATACTACCCCGATGTTGAACCCCACTCAGCTGAATTCAACAACGACCGAAAGCGACAACGTGGGATAACACACTCATACTGAACCCCACTCATCGGACGTCCAGACCTCCGCAGGCAACGACCAACGATCGATACCCGATCATTGGTCGGACAAAGGCCGCCAAGCAGAAACACAACCAAGCCTGTAACAAAAAAAAAGTCGTCTTTCCCCCTCCAGGATCGACTTCCTCCTCCAAAGCCTCAATGACGGACCCTATAGGTCCCAAACAATACCCTGTGATAAAAAACAACAAACAAAAAACGTCAGCCGAAATTTCGGCATTACGACGGCATGAAATGGATAAACCCAAAAACAAAAACAAAAAACAACCTGCAATACAAAAACAAAGGGCAATCCCGCCCTAAACCATTCACAACAAAAAAAACACAAAAACGACTCGCCCCTATTTTCAAGCAAAAGATGAGTCAAAACCACAAAAACGGCATTTCAAGACCCATACGAGGTCTGCCAACAACCCAAAATACATTCCCGACACAATGGGGATATTTCTACGATTCAAAAGGGCAATTCATACGCTAATTTGAGCCTAAACCGGTCAAAAATCCAAAAACGACCGCAAAAAGGCAAACGTGATTCTATCACGCCTCAAGGTGACCTAAGATACCAATAAGGTCCATTTCAAGGCAAACTGACTCAATTCAAGCCCAAACAGGCGCTTATTTTGCCAGACGTAAGACCGTCGCAAAAGGCAAAAATCCAATTTTGCCCACAAACATCCAACAAAGGTCCTTAAATGGCAAATACGGGTTTTTCCAACTACAATGCAACCTAGTGGGACCCACTACCTAAGAAAATAAACTTGGCATTGTGAAATGAGACGGTTTCTCGCCTCAGTCACGTTTTTCGAGCATAGGGAGCGGGAACGGGGACCAAAATGCAAACTAAAAGCAACCCTATACTCCTAAACAGGTCTCTAACCTAATGCAAACATCAATTTCACTCGAAATCGGCTCAATCAAACACGCCCAATTCGATTTTTAGGGCAAAATTCGCCCTAGTTCAATCAAGCTAACAATCAACAAATTTGAAAGGATTCAAGAGGAAATACATACCTTGAGATGACATTTGTTGGCGATGGCACAAGTGAAAGCACGCAAGAAGGTCCTTCAATGGCGATTTTTCGAGATTTTGGAGGTTGAAGATGAATAATCATCCGCAGCTCAACCTCGCGTCTTTTTAACAGAAAAAAAGAAAGTTGGCTTCTATCGCCAGATGGCTCGCGCCTAAACCAGGCCTCCCCTTTGCTTTTTCAGCGAAATTTGGGCTTTGGCCCAATTTCCCATAACAAACTCCAAAGTTTTCGTTGACGATATTGAATGTCGTCATTTTCTCGAAAACAAACAAAACCAAATAGTGAAAATCTAAATTCGCTATTTTCAAAAATTTCAAGCAAACGGCGATCAAAACCGCCAACTTCAAAAATAATAGCGAAAATTCAAAATCGCTATTTTCCTCCAATTTCAAAAATAGTGGCGAAAATTCAAAAACCGCTATTTCTCCAAATTTTAGACGACGGCAATTAAAACCGTCATTTTCAAAATAGTAGTTGGGATTTGAATTCCACTATTTTCACCACACATGTCAACGGCGGCACATAAACCGTCACTTCAATCAATGGTGAAGATTCCAAATTCACTATTTCTTTCAAATGTCAACGGCGGCACATAAACCGTCACTTCAATCAATGGTGAAGATTCCAAATTCACTATTTCTTTCAAATGTCAACGGCGGCACATAAACCGTCACTTCAATCAATGGTGAAGATTCCAAATTCACTATTTCTTTCAAATGTCAACGGCGGCACATAAACCGTCACTTCAAACGCTATAGCAAACTCAAATTTGTTATTTTCCTTCAAAATTAGAACAAACGGCGATCAAAACCGCCACTGCAAATTAAAGCCGACGAATGGTGAAAATTCCAAATTCACTATTCCTTCAAATACCAGCAGGGGGCTTCCTCGCGGAACCCACTCATTCCAAAAACGGTGATAGTGAAAATCCAAATTCACAATTTCCACAGCGACATCACGAGTTCGCTACTTTCAAAACAAGCCCATTCGACGCGGCTACTCCCATGGTCCATTAACCGACCCCACCATGGCTGGCGAGCCTTTGTCCGCAACCTTTCAAGGACACATCCCGAAGATGCCTCGGGTACATTTCCTTGTCTCGGCTAGCGAGCCTTACAACGCATCACGGCTGGCAAGCCCTCCTCACATATGCACCATGGCTAGCAATCCTTTGTCCGCAACCTTTCAAGGACACATCCCGAAGATGCCTCGGGTACATTTCTTTGTCTCGGCTGGCGAGCCTTACAAAGCATCGCGGCTGGCGAGCCCTCCTCACATACGCACCATGGCTGGCGAGCCTTTGTCCGCAACCTTTCAAGGACACATCCCGAAGATGCGTTGGGTACATTTCCTTGTCTCTGCTGGCGAGCCTTATAACGCATCGCGGCTGGTGAGCCCTCCTAACATACGCACCATGGCTGGCGAGCCTTTGTCCGCAACCTTTCGAGGACACATCCCGAAGATGCCTCGGGTACATTTCCTTGTCTCGGCTGGCGAGCCTTACAACGCATCGCGGATGGCGAGCCCTCCTCACATACGCACCATGGCTGGCGAGCCTTTGTCCGCAACCTTTCAAGGACACATCCCGAAGATGCCTCGGGTACATTTCCTTGTCTCGGCTGGCGAGCCTTACAACGCATCGCGGCTGGCGAGCCCTCCTCACATACGCACCATTGGCTGGCGAGCCTTTGTCCGCAACCTTTCGAGGACAGATCCCGAAGATGCCTCGGGTACATTTCCTTATCACAGCTGGCGAGCCTTTGTCCGTAAACATGCGAAGACATATCCGAAAATGCCTCAGGTATGACTCCTTCTTATGGCTGGCGAGCCTTCATACTAACGGACTTTAAACGACCCACACAGACAGTCGACAGACTCTAAACTGTTCCCGACGGCAGGTCCTTGACTTGTACCCTCGAGTCGCCTTGGCGTCGCCCTTCACGATGGCAGGTCCTTGGCCCAAATCCTTTCGAGCCGCCTCGACGTCGTTTGGGTCTCCAAGTTGTAATCTTCGATTGACCTGGGGGCTCTACTTGGACTTTTGCCGTGTCCAAGCCTCAGTCAAAGTGGGGGCTCTGTAGATACCCGGTATCTGCTGAGACTCCAACAAACACCCGATGATTATCGGACTACAACATGCTTTGGAATCGCGGCGTTTGATCGACAGTCTATGTACAACTTTACGTCGGAAAACTTAAAACGATTTCGAAAATAAAATATTTGAAAACATTTCAAAAATACCTGGAGTGTTTAATGCACGGCGACGGGGTCGCAATGACACTAACTAGAGTCAAAACCGACACCGGATCAAAAACCGACTCGAAAATTCAAATCCCGACTCCAACAATGAGTCAAACCGAGCCAACCACAAAAACAAAATATCTCAAAGCCTTCTATGCTAAGTTTTCCTGGATTCATGTTGGTCAAGTACCAAACATGTGACTACAAAACCTAGGATAGAACAAATCATGATTGCGTTTCTTGTGAAAGCGACAACACAGCTCGAAGACCCGCGACGTGGCTCGCGCCTCTTTGAGCAGCCCAGGTGGTCACGTCGCTCAAAACTCACACAACCACTCATTCTCCTATAAATACCCCTCAAATGCCACCCATTAGAGACTTACGCGAGTGTCCGCCCCCTCTTTTCTCCCTTAAAATTCTCGACTCGACTTCTAAAGTCACAATCCGACGCGTATTTACGACCTACCGATCGTAAACACGAGCCTTACACATTTTTTGGTACCGTCATTGTGCATTAAACCACTTGACCTACCACTTCGACCACTACACCATCACTAATCTTTTAAAACACTATTTTTACTTACCAAAACGGTTTTAAACCGAGTTTTTTCCGATCAAACAAGTTGTTACACTTACGTCGGTCACTTGCCATAACCAAACATGTAAGTGTGAGGGTGTAACAATCCTCTTTCATTATGTTTTCATTTGTTTCATGACTCTAACATGCTAAAACATGCATAACATGAACCAAAACATAGAATAAACGAGCCAAAACTAATTATTGGTCTGAGGCAGAAGCCCCTTAGGTCGCCAACAGGCTCGTGCCTAAATGGGGTACTCAGACCAGAGATCAACCGTGTTTGTTCTCGTCATTTCCCTTAATCCATTTTTCATATTTGTAATCGGTTTTTACCATTTCAAATATTTTCGAAACCTTTTTGTTTCATTTCACATGTATTAACCATAAAGCATTATTCACCCTTGGTTCCTCATACCATGGCGGTTAAATCCGTGTTTCGGTGATAATATTTGGTTAATGACATTTAGAAGGTATTTTAAAGCCTTTTATTTCATTTCCTCACATTTTCAAGCAAGCTTATTAGTCACCAACACAAAATCATCTTTGGTTCTACATACTATGCCGGATTTTAACCCGGGTACGATGACGAGTATCGACTAATTACATTCGAAATGGACTTAAAACAATTAGTCCACAATCATTTGTCAAAACTATTCATGTCAAGTTTGTCAAATCGAACCCGACACCGAATATTATCAAATAATGATGATTATTCGAATCTAGTTCTTCAAATCAACAAATGCGGTCTAAACGACCCGTTCAAAATCAAACCGGGTTCAAACAACCATTTTCAACATGTTTTATAACGTTTTCTAAATAGTCAGAACACGGCATACAACCGTTGGCTAACCCGCGCCTCAAGCAGGCTCCTCATTTCTCATTTTCAAAACCATAGGGAGGCTCCTTACACCGTCGGCTGGCTCGCGCCTCTTATAGCCGTCTGGTACAGGGCCTGTTTCCTTCCAGCATTAGTCTAGGACGATCCCGACTCCGGTTAACCCGGATATAGGACGGATCAGATGACTATTCAATTATTCAAAACCATATTTGTAAAATGCCTTACTAAGACAAATGGATCATGTTATGCACCCTAAACCTAATATGGTAAATGGATGTTTAATTTCCGTCTTGCATGCAAATCAACCATTAATCCAACTCGACATCTTATACTTGATACTTGGATTAAATCAACCGACTTAGAAAGCTCTCACATGATAGGTTTAAATCATTGGATGCGCATTCATGCATTTAATCCGTTTTATCAACTTTTGCATTCAACCAACCAAGATCGATCAGTAGAGGCCGCTAAACACGGGCGAGATTGGGTGTTTGATTAAAGGGCTTCCCAATACGTACCTTCACCTCTTACTCAGAAACTTTGGATAGTGGACGACCTTATCCAGGGCGTACGAGAGTCATTCTAGAGATAGGATGCTAAAGAGGAACGATTTCCTTATCTTTAGTACCTATGTCAAACGCTGCTTTGTGCTTCGATTTGACCGAGGTATAAAGTGGATTTCGAACGGGTTCCAGGCATCCCACAAATGCTTGGTGGCGACTCCAAACATCTCTAATCGTTTCGAGACCCTTACCGAGACGAAACCGACCGATCTAAAACGATCCGGTCGAAAGTACCTTTACGCCGCCGAGCGTGGCTTTCAAAAGACCGCTGCATGTCCACAGATTGGCTTGGCGTGTAGGTGGCCTGCGACTGCGGACCGGTAGGTGGCCCCAAATCCACAGACCAAGACGTGGCCCATGTCCACAGATATTCGCCCTATTTACACATTGAAGTGTATGGTCGAATACATTTTCAATCAGAAAAGGTTAATACTTCCTCATCTCTTTTACCAACGAACTAGGTAGATACTTGGTATCCATTTAATGAGGTAAGAGGAGAAATTCTTTGAATAAGTTCAAATGAATGATTAAAAAGTATCAAAACCTACAGATTATACAATCAAAGTATTAGTACTTTGTTAAGGATGGGAACTATAAAGTAGTAACTTTGATTTACACCATATAGAGTGTGATATAGTATCACAAAATCACTTTCATAATCACACACTATTAAGATAAGGTGTGTTAGAAAGTTGCAAAGAATCCTACGCAATATGATTGAATCTTTACTATAAAGTTGGAGGTAGTTTCTATCACAATTTGTCTAGAATTTAAATTATCCACTAATATAAAATATGGTTAAAGCAATCACCTACTTTTCATATGAGATATGGTTAGGCATGGTACCTAAATTTTAGCTTGTTTTGATACTAAACATGTGCTCTTTCTTCCTACGTGATCACGAGAACAAAGGGTTTGTGGCTCGTGATGTTGTCTATTAAAGAAAAGAGAATTATTTCTTAAAGACAGAGTAGGAGAAAATGTTCAAGAGCCACAAACTGAGAATAAGACGTAGGAAGATGTTCCTTCTTAGTCAAAATCAGTAATTATTTCTTCAAAACCAAAGTTAACAGGAGTCATGTTCCCTTTAAAAGTAACAGTCGTGCAACTTACTAAGACGCTTTATCTAGTTTCAACTCCGCAAGAGTCCGAAGTGAGCATAAACATGAAGATGTTTATTTAGCTTGGTTGATTGGTGGCAAATGGTTTTGCACGTAACAAAAAAGTTTCATTGAATTCGGATTCTTTAATGGTTGGATTTTAAAATCATCTTGCATGAGTTTTGAAAATCGCAACTATCCTAGGGTAGGATGAAAACTAAGAAGAAGTCTTAAGTAGATGTTAAGGAGTTAAAGTGTGTATTTTTATCGTGTGATAAACCTTTCTCGAGTTGTCGATTAGTTTTGTTTATACATGGAGTTTAGTGGGAGTAATGTGGTGTTCTAGTCTTATATATGTAAGCTACATATTGATCATTGTGAATGATGAGAGACTTAGGAGAAAAATAATACATCTTTAAGGTATCCGAACCTATAAAGATAGATCTAAGAGGATATTAGCGTTAAAGTTAATATTCTTATGTTAATAAGAATCTTGACAAGTTCAAAAGTATTGAACATGAAGGAACTGAATCCATTTGCTTCTGCTGCGTGATTAATTCATTACGCTAAGATGTATTACCATTCTTAAACCTCGTATACTTTGAGTATGACGAGATGTTACAAATCGAATCCTTGAGAGAAGTCTCTATATAGCCACATAGTTCATTAGTTAGTACTCAGGAAGTACTAAAGATATGAAGCTAAGCATTAAGAAATGAGAGGGATTTATGTGCAAGGAGTTACACAAAAACCATATTCTAAACACATAAGGATGGTTAGAAAACCATCTTGGCTATATTATTTAAGGAAGATATCTGCTAGAAACGTCCTAGGTAGTTGAACAATGAGATATACACAACGGAAATTGAGTACACTTGCAATAATGAGATATGCAAAAAGGAAGGGATGATGTTAGGATTCGGTTTAGTGAGTTGGAGGAACTATGGTAGTTCGCACCAATAACCGAAGGTCCTATCCTATTCACTGTGAGGACAGTGGGAGCTATTCTAAGGCAAAAGAGCCAATGTCTAGATTCGATCTAGACACGTACTCAAAAGTTTTTTAATAAAGATTATACATAACAAATGGAAAAAGTATATAGTAAAGTTAGTTAAGTGCAAAGTGTTGCTGAGACTTACTAACCAAAGCCTTCTCAAGGGCTTAACATGACAAGTCATGTCATTTCAATTCAGTTGAAATTTACAACCATATACAAAATTAAATACGGATTATAGATTATGTAGTAATTGATATTGTATCAATTTTACATATGTGTTAATACATTCGTCGTTAGAGTTTAATTACAAACTCTTTTATTACTTTGTTATATCCAAATAGGTTGTTGAGACAATATTGGACCCTATTAAAGTGAACTGGAAACATAGTATTGGCCCTTAGTTGCTTATATGAGGTGACGTCTCCAAGTGACTAGAGTGTGATGCGATTGATGGCAAGTTCAAGTGCCATAAACTCATAAGAGATGACTAGTCGATCACATAGGCAGACTGTATGAGACACTCTGTCGGGCAGTGACCGTTTATAGAGTTCTGGCAACATTTATATAGCTTGGTCGTGGCAAGAGCTACTATAGTATTCTTTTGAGTCGATTCTTTGACTTGAGACTGTTCGCCCAAGTCGGCACAGTTTCCGATTGACTTTAATTTTTGCCCCAAGCCATTCTGTCAAAAGGGGTGAGTGTGCATTTTTTGCGTCATGATGAATTGTGGGTGTACGATGGGAATAGTGCGATAGAAATTGTCCACCCCTTGTCAGGGTTATTTGAAATCTCAAGGCCACTTAAGGAGTAGTGAACCGAAAATGCGTGGCCACGCTCGGAAAGTATCTACGGTAAATAATTTCGGTCTGACAGTTACTCTCCAGATCGAGGAAACCACTCTAGATATGATCACATGCAAGTACGACCTGCAAGACACCTTGCATTGAGTGGGAGATTGTAATAGGACAAGAGAATTGGTTGACGCACACTTGTCTCGGACAAGTGTGAGATTGTTGGAGTATGTGTCCTCAATAATAGTGCGATCACATAATCAAATCTCATAATAAGAATATGTAAGGGATGATTTAATATATATAGTCAACTGATCAACATTAATCGGTAATGATTGGCTGACTAGAGTTTGACATTACTGTCGTTTGACGGTGGTGATCAGTTGATCCCTTAAGGTCACACCTAAAGGACAATTCCCTCAATTGTAAAGTTAATCGATTGTATGACGATACAGATTGATTAAATCCTTAAATTGAACAAATTGGTATATAAGAGAGAATATTATATCTTATTGTAATATGATTAAAAAGATTTAATTTAGTAATTAAAATATTATATTACTAAAATTGATTAATGTTTATGAAACATTTGAGATAAGAATTGTTAGTTAGTTATAATTACAAAATGTTGTAGATTATATTGAGTAAATTCAAAATGACCCATTTTACATATATGTAATTGTGAATTACCATTTAATTTGTTATTTGAAATTTATTTGATAAAGTAATGATATTTAATTTGTTAAATATGCATTAATATGACTTATGACATGTTATGTGTAGTATGTCATGTGTGACAAAGGACAAAAGACATTTTGTAAAATGGAATCCATTTTATAGTGGGGTGGACCGAAATTTTGTGTGTCTTGGGGTTTTTGTCTTATCTTTGCATAAGATGCTCAAAATATTATAATGACACCTACTACTAGCCCTTACACACCTAACTTTTCTTGTGAAGAACAAAATGCAAAATTGGGAAGAAAAATTGGACTACCCTATATGTAAAGCCGGTTGCCCCCTTCTATACTAACTAGAGAATTGTTCTCATTTGTAAGATTATTCTTATGCTCAAAAATCTCTCTTATTTTTCTCTCTTCCCTCTAAAATAAAAATTAGTTTTATGAAGGAAATTTGTTCAAAAATCTAAGAAATAAATATATTATTACTATAGTAGTAATAATATTAGTATTAGATTTAATATTTAAGGTAACTAATATTGTTATCTAGTTAGTAATAATATTAGTACTGAGGGATAGTCTTGGTGTAACTAAGAGGAGGTATTCACCAATGAATACTTGAAGATTTTGGAGGATCATCCTAATATGATTAAGCTCAAGATCTAGGTTAGGAAGGTTTTCTAACCTAGTGCCTATATTTCGTCCATTATCAATGTAAGAAAATCGTTTTCTCCTAACCTTGTTAATTTTATTTTGCATGCACTATATCTTATGACTAAATCAAAGAGTAACTTAGATCATCAATTAAGTGAGTTTAATTAGAGGGTTATTGAATCCTTTCAAAAACTTCCTGGGAATTGTAAGATATAAACAAACTCGATTCCACTACAACAATAAATTGCTTGCATCTATGAAACTTGTTTATGTGATCTCACCATGATTACCTTATCAACCCATGATACCCTAGTGCTTTAATCAATTGTTTACAACCCCATTTGCTTACTTTGCTTTACTTTCATTTGTTTAAATTTCCTTTGTTAAGTAGTTTAGATTGCAAACCTGAAACTCAACCCAAATTGTGACACCAAAGACATAGCTTTCTACAACCGATAAATCAATACAATACCCGTCGCTTGAGATCCGACTTTTACTTATCACTCTACTAAGAGTAGTTTGTTGAGATTATAAATAGAGTTTTATAGGGAGAATAGACGATGTTCCGGCCCTTCATCAGAGACGTAAGGGAGGTGGAGTATAAATTGGTGTAAAAAGTAATTGAGTTTTGGTAGATATAGGGAGGTGATTATAGGCGGCTAAGATTTTGATAAGATTTCCCTCCCTTTTTTTTACATATGTAGGAAAGATAATTTTAGCGTAAATATTTTATGTGATATGGCAATATATGGTTATGATTATATGGTAAGTCAAATGGGATAAGATATGGTAAAATAAGATAGAAATATATGATGAGATTTTTGGCTAAAAGTAATGTGACGGAGGAGTTTAGTTCGTATTTAAACATAAAATATATATGACTATCAGACGGAATTTTCTCGTAAAATAATATTGTATTTAAGAATAATATACTTTCAGCGGAAAATACGAACACAGTCATACAATCTTGTCTATTTCTAGTTAGTCATAAAGATCGTAAATACTTGTGACAAGTTTAGTTGCCACCAATTAAACCAATTTCCAACCGTAAAATCTCAAAACGTTCTCTGGCCAAAGCCTTCGTCAAAATATCTACCCATTGATTTTTCATAGTACAAAATTCAAGTTTTATATTCCCCTTATCGACATGGTCGCTGTAATACTCCGTATTTATAAGTCTTGGGGTACTCTATCGAGTAGGCCTTACTCTGTCGAGTAAGGGTGAGTTGCGTTTTAGAAAAGTTTCTGACCTGTTGGGTACTCGATCGAGTAGCTAGGGTACTCGATCGAGTAAGGGGGTACTCGATCGAGTACCTCGGGTACTCGATCGAGTGTCCGGTTTTACGGGGAGTTTTCTCGGGTTTTGTTAATTATGCGATTAAGGTATATAAGCTTTGTCGTCATTATTCTAAATCACTTTTGCAAAACCTAAATTACTGTTTAAGAGAGAAAGCAAGCAAGTCTTCATCCTAATCGCATTATTAGCAATCCCCGGAGTTTGGAAGGTCAGTTCTTAGCGTTGGTTATACCGTCGAGTTCCTTGCGTCAAGGGTAGGATCTGTGTACCCTTTTTGTTGTATTTCCTTTATTTTGGTTAAACCCTAATTAAGGGATTTGGGGGTTTTTGTATATTATATGATTCGGTAGCATTTATATGTCGTATGATAGGAGGAGGTTTCATAGAGGAAGCTTTTTGATTCAGCAGTAGAGACCGTCTGATTGTGTGCTTACCAGGTAGGATTTCCTACTCAGTATTAATCCCATAATGGGATATTGGTTGATGTGTTGTGTTTGGTTGTTTGATATACTAATTGTATTGTGATTGTGGTTGTGATCGTTGTCTATGGTTCGCGAGGCGTGGCCTCGGCTGAGTGAGGTCACTTGCAGGAGTGGCTTCACGCCCTAGTTTCGCCTTCTGTGGAACCCGCCACAGAAGGGATGTGCACATTAATGGACAGGGTTGTCGCTCACTATGTGGAGCGGGGATTTGGTGGGTACGGCTGCGGTCCCCCATCGCGGGCTGTCCGGTGGGTCCAAAGGATCGATGAATTGAGATGATTGGATTTGGCGTGATTGTGTGTGTGTGACATTTAAGTCATCTGTTTATCTTATTGTTAATATATATTAAGTTGTGTGATTAGTACTGACCCCGGTGTTGTTTTGTAAACTGCGGTGATCCATTCGGGGATGGTGAGCGAGATATTGAGCGGTATTGAGATGAGTACTGGGATAGCTGGGATTGCCACGACATGATGATAGGAGTCTTCCGCTGTAGCTTATTAGTTATTTACATTTCAGTTAGAACAGTCAGTTTGAGGACATGTATTTCACATTTGGTTTGGTTTTGAGAATTGTAACTCTTCGCTAAGTATTTATATTTAAACGTTGTTTCTTCATTGTTTATTTGATTATCATTGCCTCGGGTAACCGAGATGGTAATGTCTTCATACCTGAGTGGTCCTGGTAAGGCACTTGGAGTATGGGGGTGTTACAAATGGTATCAGAGCGACGATCCTGAAACCTGTAACCAATGAACCTAATGAACATAGGGAGTCAATTAAAATGAACCCGGGGTAAAAGTTGTAGGAGCTAATGCAAAGGCTTGGGAGACGTCCTAAAGTCGCGAACTTGCCCTACAATTTTGAACCGGTCACATGGGGGGGGTGTATGTCAAGGTCATATGTGTTGTTTGGTTAGCTTGTGTAAGAATGTGATGAAGTGTGTGTAATTGTTGGATGTTTGAAGTAGAAGTTGAGAATGTGAAAGAAAGGTTAATGATATATGTAGACTTGTTGTTGGAGTGATAACATGTTGGATGTTTAAAAGGTGGCATTTAATAACATGATATAGTGATCTCGTAGATCGTACGAAAGGATGCGTAGCATTATATGCTTAGTTATGATATAATATGTGGTTTTATAAAGTTTTTAGCATGTTAGCATATGATATAGCATGCGGGTAGCGTTTCTGAGTTAGCATGACTCGATCGAGTGGGACTGACTCGATCGGGTGGGTTTTTGACTATTTTAAGTCCAGAATCGTGTTTTTGGGTACTCGATCGAGTAACTAGGGGTACTCGATCGAGTAGGGGGTCACTCGATCGAGTAGCCTAGCTACTCGGTCGAGTATGTTAGAGATCAGAAGGTCCGTTTGGGGTCCGATGTTTGGGTACTCGATCGAGTATGTTGGGCACTCGATCGAGTAGCCCGTTACTCGATCGAGTGTGTTTGGGAACTCGATAGAGTAGGTTCTGGGCAGCGTGTTTTCGTGTTTTGAGGTTTAGTACGTGTGTTTATGTCTACCCTTTCTTATATATAGTTTCAAGATGCCGCCCAAGAAGACTGCTTTGTATGCGAGAGCTGAACTTATGAACATAGATGACATCGTTAAGATGTTGGAGCATCAGGATGCTCTCACTGAGGCTTTAAAGACTGTGGGGAAAGATAAGGATAAGGATAAGGAGAAGGAGGTTGATAATTCTAAAATCAGCCTCTATATAGCGAGGTTTAACCCGAAAGAGTATAAGGGAGTTGGGGAGCCTAACCTTCTCGATAGTTGGCTTAGAGAGATGGAGAACATATTAGATTTGGTTCACCGTCTGATGAGATGAGAGTGGAACAGTGCGTTCTATCTCGGGAGGCAAATGGCAAGTGGTGGGATACAGTGAAAGTGAGTGCTAAGGAGATATATACAAACCAAGGTTTACCTGCTATACCTTGGGAGGAGTTTCGTAGGGCTGTGAGAAAGGAGTTTGTACCGGAGCATGTGAGGAGTAAGGTGAGAGAAGAGTTTGACAGTTTTAAGATGACCGCCGAGATGTCGTGGCCGAGTACTACAGGCGTTCAATGATAAGTCTAGGTATGCTGAGGATATGGGTTTGTGTGAAGAGAATTTGGCACTGAGGTTTGAGAGAGGGTTGACCCCGAAGATTATGGATAAGTTACCCGTGGGAGTCCTTACTGATGTTAAGGAAGCTTATGAGAGGGCTGGGAGAGCTGAGAGGTTGGTGGAGATGGCTCAGGAGAGGTCAGGTGGTGAGAAGAGGAAGTCTGAGAGCGAGGGTGGTGGCCAATCTAATCACAAGAAAGGCAACCACAATCAGTCTAAGGGGTTTTCTTCTGGGTCAGGGTTCAGTGCTGGGGCTTCCTTTGGGCGTGGCCGTGGAAGTGTTAGTGGTAGTTGGGGTGTGACCTGCTATAGCTGTGGTGGTGTGGGCCACAAGAGGCATGAGTGCACAAGTGCACCGGGATCTTTCCAGAGACCTGCGCAGAGCTATGCGAGCAACAGACCGGCTGGATCATGGCCAAACCGGGGAAGTCAGAGTTACCAGAGTGGAGGCAACCGCAACGGCGGTAATTCTTATCAGAAACCACCGACGAACAACAACAACAATCAAGGGTCGGGTGCTAAGCCGACAACCTCAGCCAGTACTGTCCAAGGAGGTGGACAGAAGACGAGTGGAAAGTTATTCATGATGGAGAAGAAAGCAGCTGAGCAGGATGCTCACGTTATCACCGGTACTTTTCTTGTTAATGGTGTTCATACCTTTGTTTTGTTTGATTCGGGGGCTTCTCAGTCGTTTGTATCTTCGAGTCATGTTAAGCGGTTGGGTTTGAGGGTATATGAGTCTGTTAGTGAGCAAGTTTTTATACCTTCGGGTGAGTCTGTATCATGTGGGAGGTTGTTTAGAGATGTATCTATGATAGTTGGGCAAGTTGATCTACCTGTAGACTTGCTAGAGTTTCCTTTTGACGGTTTTGAGATGATAGTCGGGATGGATTGGTTAGGAAAGTATAAAGCTAAGATAGACTGTCATCAAAAGAAAGTGTCTTTAAGGGGTCCTAAGGGCGTTAGTGTGTCTTACCGTGGGTTTCTAGTCAAACCCAAAGTTAAGTTGATTGCAGCTGTTACTTTGAAGTCATATCTGAGGAAGGGATGTCCTTTGATCTTGTGCCATGTGAGAGATGACCGGATAGGGAGTCCGGCAGTGGATGAGATACCAGTGGTGGGAGAGTTGCCGATGTTTTTCCAGAGGAGATTCCGGGGTTGCCGCCGGGAAGAGAGATAGATTTCACAGTAGAGTTGAAACCAGCGACGGGGCCAATCTCTAAGGCACCGTACCGCATGGGTCCTAAGGAGATGGAGGAGCTTAGAAAGCAGTTGGATGATTTGATAGAGAAGGGATACATTAGACCTAGTGTATCGCCGTGGGGAGCACCAGTTCTTTTTGTAAAGAAGAAAGATGGGAGTCTGAGGTTGTGCATAGACTACAGAGAGCTAAACCGAGTGACCGTGAAGAACAAGTATCCTTTGCTAAGGATAGATGACCTGTTTGATCAGTTGAGTGGCGCATCAGTCTTTTCTAAGATGGATTTAAGGTCGGGGTACCATCAGGTGAAGATTAGAGAGGTGGACATACCAAAGACGGCTTTCACGTCAAGGTATGGTCATTATGAGTATGTGGTGATGCCGTTTGGGTTGTCTAATGCACCGGCAGTATTTATGGATTTGATGAATAGGATCTTTAGACAGTTTTTGGATAAGTTCGTAGTGGTGTTTATCGACGATATCTTAATCTACTCCAAGACTAGGGAGGAGCATGAGGAGCACCTAAGGATCGTGTTGCAAACTTTGAGGGACCATGAGTTGTATGCTAAGCTGTCCAAGTGTGAGTTCTGGTTAGAGAAAGTTGCTTTTCTGGGGCATGTGATCTCTAAAGATGGGGTAGCTGTGGATCCGGCGAAGATTGAGGCTGTGACGAAGTGGGAAGCACCAAAGAATGTTGCTGAGGTTAGGAGTTTCTTGGGATTAGCTGGATACTACAGGCGGTTCGTGAAAGATTTTTCCAAGATAGCTAGACCTATGACGGCATTGATGAGGAAAGAGAACAGGTTTCGTTGGGATGAGAGTTGTGAGACGGCGTTCCAAACATTAAAGGAGCGTTTGACCACAGCTCCTGTCTTAGCATTGCCTGAAGGGACCGAGAACTTTGAGGTTTATACAGATGCCTCAAAGAATGGGTTGGGATGTGTGTTGATGCAGAACGGTAAAGTGATTCCCTATGCTTCTAGGCAATTGAAGCCTTATGAGGAGAACTACCCTACTCATGATCTGGAGTTGGGTGCGGTGGTGTTTGCTCTCAAGATTTGAAGACATTACCTTTATGGAGCAATCTTTAAGGTATTTTCTGATCACAAGAGTCTCAAGTACATTTTCACTCAAAAGGAGTTGAACATGAGACAGAGGAGGTGGATGGAGTTGATTGGCGATTATGACATGGAAATCATCTACCATGAAGGGAAAGCCAATGTTGTTGCTGATGCTTTGAGTAGGAAGAGTGTACATTCTCTGTGTACAGCTCTATCTTTGATGAGGCTGAGAGATGAGGTAGCAAGGTTTGGGATACATATGATGCAGAAAGGAGACGCCATGGGTGATATGACAGTACATCTTGAGTTTTATGATGACATTCGAGGTAAACAGGCATTGGATCCCAAGATGGTGGAGTGGAGAGCTGGGGTAGAAAAAGGGACAGTGTCCCGATTTTCTATTCATACAGTTGGTAGTTTGAGGTTCGATGGTAGGTGGTGTGTCCCTAATGATGAGGAGTTGAAAAAGACTATCATGACAGAGGCGCATTGTACACCATACTCAGTACATCCGGGTGGTGACAAGCTGTACAAGGATTTGAAGAAAACGTTTTGGTGGCCTGGGATGAAGAAAGAGACAGCTGAGTTTGTGTCCCGTTGTTTGACATGCCAGAGAGTTAAAGGGGAACAGCGACGACCACAAGGGAAGATTCAGTCTTTAGAGGTACCTGAGTGGAAGTGGGAATCCATTTCCATGGATTTCATTGTGGGTTTGCCAAAGAGTCAACAAGGTAACAACATGATCTGGGTAATAGTGGATCGACTGACCAAGTCAGCTCACTTTGTTCCAATGAAAGATACATGGACTAAGGCACAACTGGCTATGGCCTATCGAAAGAACGTGCTTAAGTTATATGGAGTCCCTAAGGACATAGTGTCTGACAGAGATGCGAGGTTTATATCGAGGTTTTGGAAGGAGTTGCAGGAATCGTGGGAACAACTTTGAAGATGAGTACAGCATTTCATCCTGCGACAGACGGACAGACTGAGAGAACAATCAAGACTCTTGAGGATATGTTGCGAGATTGCGTGATGGACTTTGGTGGTAGCTGGGAACAGAGGTTGGACTTGATAGAATTTTCTTATAATAACAGCTATCACACTAGTATTGGTATGACACCGTTTGAGGCTTTGTATGGGAGGAGATGTAGGAGTCCAATTTGTTGGGACGATAGTGCTGAGGCAGTGGTTTTAGGACCAGAGTTGGTGCATGAGATGGTGGAACAGATTATGATGATCAGGGAACGGATGAGGGCAGCTCAAGATAGGCAAAAGAGTCATGCAGATCTACATCGCAGGGACATAGAGTTTCCAGTGGGGGACAAAGTTCTTTTGAAAGTGTCTCCTATGCGTCGGGTTATGAGATTTGGGAAGAAAGGCAAGTTAAGTCAGAAGTTTATCGGGCCTTATGAGATCTTAGAGCGAGTTGGGGAAGTTGCATATCGTCTGGCTTTACCAGCTGCTTTAGAGAGAGTGCATAATGTGTTTCATGTATCGCAGCTGCGGAAGTATGTGAGTGATCCGTCACATGTATTAGAGGCCGAGAACTTAGAGCTAGATGAGTCCTTATCATATCTTGAGGTGCCTAAGCAGATTCTAGACCGAAAGGTTAGAAAGACTAGGAGTGGTGAGACAGTTCTGCTCAAGATCCTTTGGTCTAACCACGAGACTGAAGAAGCTACATGGGAACCAGAGGAAGCTATGAAAGAACGTTACCCTTTCCTTTTTGATCAGGTATGTATGGTTACGGGGACGTAACCTTGTTTCTTTTAGGGGGGTAGGAGATGATCGCGAACAGTTTTTAAGAGTTTCATACCCTTTTTGTATGTTGTGTCGGTATGTGTGTCGGGATGAGTTGGGTTAGTAACACGTTTTATGTTGAATTTTGTTTAGGTTGTTGAGTCGGGAATGTTATGGGAGTACCTTTGTTTAGTAGTGGTTTGAACTTCGGGGACGAAGTTCCTTTTAAGGAGGGAAGACTGTAATACTCCGTATTTATAAGTCTTGGGGTACTCTATCGAGTAGGCCTTACTCTGTCGAGTAAGGGTGAGTTGCGTTTTAGAAAAGTTTCGACTGTTGGGTACTCGATCGAGTAGCTAGGGTACTCGATCGAGTAAGGGGGTACTCGATCGAGTACCTCGGGTACTCGATCGAGTGTCCGGTTTTACGGGGAGTTTTCTCGGGTTTTGTTAATTATGCGATTAAGGTATATAAGCTTTGTCGTCATTATTCTAAATCACTTTTGCAAAACCTAAATTACTGTTTAAGAGAGAAAGCAAGCAAGTCTTCATCCTAATCGCATTATTACCAATCCCTGGAGTTTGGAAGGTCAGTTCTTAGCGTTGGTTATACCGTCGAGTTCCTTGCGTCAAGGGTAAGATCTGTGTACCCTTTTTGTTGGATTTCCTTTATTTTGGTTAAACCCTAATTAAGGGATTTGGGGGTTTTTGTATAGTATATTATTCGGTAGCATTTATATGTCGTATGATAGGAGGAGGTTTCATAGAGGAAGCTTTTTGATTCAGCAGTAGAGACCGTCTGATTGTGTGCTTACCAGGTAGGATTTCCTACTCAGTATTAATCCCATAATGGGATATTGGTTGATGTGTTGTGTTTGGTTGTTTGATATAGTAATTGTATTGTGATTGTGGTTGTGATCGTTGTCTATGGTTCGCGAGGCGTGGCCTCGGCTGAGTGAGGTCACTTGCAGGAGTGGCTTCACGCCCTAGTTTCGCCTTCTGTGGAACCCGCCACAGAAGGGATGTGCACATTAATAGACAGGGTTGTCGCTCACTATGTGGAGCGGGGATTTGGTGGGTACGGCTGCGGTCCCCCACTGGCAGGGCTTGTCCAGTGGACAGTCAGTGATTGAGATGATTGGATTTGGCGTGATTGTGTGTGTGTGTGACAGTTAAGCTGCCTGTTTATCTTATTGTTAATATATATTAAGTTGTGTGATTAGTACTGACCCCGGTGTTGTTTTGTAAACCCGCGGTGATCCATTCGGGGATGGTGAGCAGATATTGAGCAAGTATTGAGATGAGTACTGGGATAGCTGGGATTGCCACGACATGATGATAGGAGTCTTCCGCTGTAGCTTATTAGTTATTTACATTTCAGTTAGAACAGTCAGTTTGAGGACATGTATTACACATTTGGTTTGGTTTTGAGAATTGTAACTCTTCGCTAAGTATTTATATTTAAACGTTGTTTCTTCATTGTTTATTTGATTATCATTGCCTCGGGTAACCGAGATGGTAATGTCTTCATACCTGAGTGGTCCTGGTAAGGCACTTGGAGTATGGGGGTGTTACAGTCGCGTAGAAAATGGTTTTGAATATCAATATGCTTAGTACGAGAGTGTTGTGCTGGGTTTTATGAAATAATTATAGCACTCGTATTATCACATAAAATAGGAATGCATCCTACATCTATATCATAATCACATAGTTGTTGCTTAAACCATAAAAGTTGAGAACGTACCAAAGCGGTAGCAATATATTCGGCTTCAGCAGTAGATAAGGCAACTAAATTTTGTTTCTTTGACCCCCACGTTATAATGCACAGTCCAACAAACGTAGTGATGCCTGAAGTACTTTTTATGTCAAGCGAGCAACCTGCATAATCTTCATCTGAATACCCCATGAGATCAAAATTACACCCAAGAGGATACCACATATATAATTTGGACGTACCAATTAAATACCTCAAGATTCCGTTAACTGCTACCATATGCGATTCTTTAGGGCACTTTTGAAATCGAGCACACACGCATAAACTAAACATAATATCATGGCGACTGGCAGTTAAATATAAGAGTGAACCAACCATACCTCGATAAGTCGTTTCATCAACAAACTTATCGTCTTCATCTAATATCAATTTCTTATCTGTGACCATAGGAGTGGACATAGAATGAGAATTTTCCATTCCAAACTTTCTGATTAGTTCCTTGATGTATTTTTGCTGGTGGATCATAATGCCTTCACTAGTTTGTTGAATTTGAAGTCCAAGGAAGAACTTGAGTTCTCCCTTCATGCTCATTTCAAACTCTGAGGTCATCAATTCTAAAAAATACTTACACAATTTATCATTAGTTGAACCAAAGATGATATCGTCAACATAAATTTGTACAACTAATAAGTCAGAATCCTCATATTTTAGGAACAAGGTCTTGTCAAAAGATCCTCTCTTAAAATTGCTTTTGAGTAGAAATTTAGACAATTTGTCGTACCAAGCCTTGGGAGCTTGTTTCAAACCAAATAATGCTTTATCTAATTTATAAACGTGGTTTTTAAACTTGCTATCCAGAAATCCAGGGGTTTGCTCTACAAAGACTTCTTCATTCAAATAACCGTTTAGGCAGTCTTAACGTCCATTTGAAATAGTTTCATTCCTTTGTAAGCGGCAAAGGCTATTAATAATCTGATAGCCTCTAGACGAGCAACGGGAGCGAAGGTCTTGTCATAATCAATCCCTTCTTGGTGATTATACCCTTGTACAACCAATCTAGCTTTGTTTCGTAAAATAACTCTCGTATCATCCACCTTGTTTCTAAATACCCATCTTGTGCCGATAACCAATCTATCTTTAGGTCTAGGAACCAAGTGCCACACTTTATTTCTTTCGAATTGTTGCACTTCTTCTTGCATGGCAACGATCCAATCTGATTCGACAAGGGCTTGTTTAATATTGGTTGGTTTAATGGTGGAGTGAAAGGAGTAGAAAGAACAAAAGTTGTTCAATCCTCTATGAGTTTGAACACCTCTCCTTAAATTTCCAAGAATGTTCTCCATGGGATGAGAGTCTTTATATCTCCATTTCTTAGAGACTGAAGATGCATCATAGTCATTTAAACTAGGCTCACCTTCTTCAAATGATTGGTATCCAAGAAGTGTTCCCCCTGAGTTTAACCCTGGGTTATAGTAGAATCAGGTATAACACTTGATTCTATACCTTGGTTTGGATTTGAAGTTATAGCTTCGTCGGGTATAACTTCAGTTTCCAAGTTCTTATTTTGAGAGGAAGTTATAGTATCATCAACTATAACCTCAGCTGTCTTTCCCTTTTCATTTGAAGGATTTCCACGTTCATCATTTGTGCCTTCAATTTCTTTGTCTTCCTCATCTAGCTCTGGGGGATCACCTCTAGATAGACGGAAATCAGGTTCGTTCATATCTTCTTCCTCATCCTATTAAGCTTTATCAAACGTATTCTTCTCATAAAAAATAACATGAACACTTTCCTCGATGCATAAAGTTCTTTTATTAAAAACCATGTATGCTTTACTATGATTAGAGTATCCAACGAAAACTGCTTCGTCACGTCTAGGATCAAATTTGCTTAAACGATTTTTGCCATTATTATGGACAAAACATAGCACTCCCGAAGCAACGAAGATGAGATATGTTTGGTTTTCGTCCTCTAAGAAGCTCATACGGAGTCTTCTTAATGATAGGTCTAATAAAAGCTCGATTATGAACATAATATTCAGTACTAATAGCTTCAGCCCAAAAATTACGAGGTAGACCACTACACAATAGCATAGTGCGTGCCATATCCTTTAGTTTTCTATTCATACGTTCAACAAAACCGTTTTGTTGTGGGGTTCGTGGTGCAGAAAAATTATGTCCTACACCATTTTCCCTACAGAATTCTATAAAAGCATGTTTATCAAATTCGGTGTCGTGATCAGTACGTATAGAAACTAATTTTGATTTATACTTATTTTAGGCAAGCTTCATTAGAACTACAAATTCATCGAAAGTTTCATCTTTTGAACTTAGAAAGAGAGGCCAGACGTACCTGGAACAATCATCTACTAGAACAAAAACATACCTGGATCCACCTCTACGTCTTACCTTCATTAGGCCACATAGATCCATATGTACTTGTTCCAGTGGTTCTTTGGTGCTGACCACTCTCTTGGGTTTGAATGACGATCTCACATGTTTGCATCGAGCACATGAGTCACATAGCGTTTCTTGATCAAATTTGATTGACGGCAACCCTTCAACCAAATCCCATTTCTTGAGTTTGTTAAGTATTGTCGAGCTGATGTGAGCAAACCTCTTATGCCACAAACACGGATCGTCTAAAGTAGCTTTCATGCATGTAAACGAGTTAGTAGGAATTTCATTTAAATCAATCATATAAACATTCCTTTTACGATGACCTTCAAGAATAACACTACTTGTAACTTCAATTATTATACGACAAGTATCTGAATGAAAAATGACTTTATTTCCCTTGTCGCATAATTGAGAAATGCTAAGTAGATTATGCTCGACTCCTCTAACAAGATAAACATCACTAATAGCATGAGAATTAGAAATACCGACCTTACCAACGCCAACAACCTTACCTTTTTTGTTATCTCCAAAGGTAACCTTACCTCCATCAAACTGCTCAAGTGAAAGAAATAGATTTCTATCTCCAGTCATATGCCTTGAACAGCCGCTATCATGGTACCATAGATTATTTCCTTTCACCACAACCTACAAAAAGATTAGATATACTTTTTAGGTACCCAAGCAAGGTTAGGTCCTTTAGCGTTAGTCACCCTAAATATTAGATCTTTTCTAACCCAGACTTGTCTAATGGTATTCCGTTTGGTAGACGAATGGGTTTGTTTTGGAGGTGTCCTAGTTTTAGGGTAAGCTCTAGGTATCCCACGTGGTTGTTTTTCAGGTTGTTTCAGAGGAGCCTTAGTTTTATAAGACTCTTTAGTCTTCTGTGGTTGTTTAGGTTCATTGCTCTTTTTCTTGTGATCAAAACTCATATCATAGAACCAACGGAAGTTATTATTTCTTTCTTCATTCAAGTTAGGTTCATTCATGGTGTTAGGCCCAGATTTACCTGGCCTGACCTTACAAGGCTGATTGAAGGAAACGAAGACCGGACAAATCTAACTATTATTTAGCTGTTGAAGAATATTATGGCAAGCAGGCTACTAAATCCTGGAAGAGAAGCCTGATGGTCAGTATTGAATAGCTTGGCAGATTATTAAAGCAGACTGGATTAAGAAGATAAACAAGAAATACAGTTGTATAAGTCAAATAACCGTGTCTTATTCTCAAGGAAGACCAAGACTAATTATGAGACTACATCACCCATGAACTTAGACGTGCAAAAGAGGAAAAGGCTAAGAATCAGCTGGAGAAGAACCAGTCAACCGAATTAATAGGGAATGCGCCCTATTAATCCGGCAACAACCCCGACAAAAGAGAAGAACGTTGGGGATCAATGCAACGTTCATAATTATGACTATAAATACTGTGATTTAGCATTTGTAAAGGGAGATATACAATTTATCAATAGAAGATTACTTCACTACTTATTATTTTACGATCATCCAATTATAAAACATGTATTCAGTTTACTCAAATAGCATAAGCATTATTCTTTTTACATAATTCTTTGTAATTCATCTATAAATACTCCAAACATATAGAGCTAGATACCCATCTTATTCTTCAAACAAGCCGGATCCATTCAGGGAAAATCCTGCTAAAACAATTGGCGCCCACCGTGGGGCATCTAGTTCTTCAACCAATAAAATTCTCCTTATCATCTTTCATTTAATATTCACACACAAAAATGGTGGAACTCACCGCAGAACAACAATTAGCGGCTGCCTTGGCCAAGATCAAAGAATTGGAAACAATCCAAGAGAGGGCAGCTCAGGCTGAAGCAGAAATCAATAGGCTGAAAGAATCTGAATCTAGCCTGAAGAAGAAATTGGAAAATCAGGCTTCGGGCTCCAAAACCAGATTCGAACCAGGAACCCCATTCTCATCCATTATCAAAAACATAGACTTCTCCAATTTTGGAACCCCGGAGAAGGATACATCATCCGGTACCCCAACCATTCCCAATGAAGAGACAAACAAAACTGAAGCAGCAATAATGATGGCTATGCTTCAGGAAATCCAAAAACTCCACAACAAAATAGAAAATATACCCGAGTGCCGGACCACGTGGTCAAGTAGAAGTTGACAGCTTTGCAGATTCACCCTTTGCAGATGAAATTGCAAAGATTGATCTCCCCAAGAAATTTACTGTTCCGTCCATGAGAACTTATGATGGAACCTCTGATTCACAAAATCATGTTGCCATATTCAAACAAAAAATGTTGGCTGCCTCAATACCCAAAGTGAACTCGAGCAAGTCTGCATGTGCAAAGGCTTTGGTACAACCCTGACCGGAGCAGCATTACAATGGTTCATCAATCTACCAAATGGAGGTATCAAGAATTTTGCAGAATTGATCAATGCCTTCAATCAACAATTCGCAAGTAGCAGAGATATGGCCAAGAGACCTAGTAACCTATTCAGGGTAAAGCAACTTCCTGAAGAATCCCTCAAAGAATTCCTGGCCAGATTTGTCAAAGAAAAGGTGGCCATTCCCAGATGCGATGAAGAAACAACAGGTAGAAGCATTCGAGCAAGGAGTCCCCTTGCTGATGACATCTATGCGGATCGACCAAGAAAGCATGTCCAACCTTTGCCACTGTTCAATCCATCGCCTTAGAGCATGTCGATTAGAAGAAGACCTCAACTTCGTGACGAACTCATCCGGAGGAAAGCAAGGCTATGGACATACTAACAGGAAAAGCTCCTACCGAAAGGAGGCAATCCCGGATCGGCACCCTATTCCAGGCCTGAACGATCTGAAGTCAATATGGCACAAGAACATAAAGGTAACCTTTCTAGCCTTCCAACTATTCCTGAATATAACTTCTCTATTAATACTGCAGGGTTAATCAAACGCCTAGAAAACCTGGGAGATACAGTCAGATGGCCAAAGAAATCCGACAACCCCAGGAAAGATCCAACAAGATGGTGTGACTTCCATCGGGACATCGGACACACCACGAGAAGAATGCATCCAAATCGAGAAACAGGTGGCATATCTTCTAAAGAAAGGCTACTTGAAAGACATAATCCAGCAGCCAAAGAACAAAGATGAAGAACAAAACAAAAGAGACCCAGGAAGCAGCAGAGACCCACCTCCTCCTCCTCCCATCTATGAAGTCAAATTCATAAATGGAGGATCAGAAATCTGTGGACTGACCTGCTCAGCCGCCAAAAGAATATCCAGGGAGTCCAGACTCGAACCTCCTCCCAGGCCCAAGTCATTGCCTGCTATTACCTTTGATGACTCGGATCTGCAAGAAATATCGATCTACACCATGACGACTGGTAATCACCATGCAAATCGGCACAAAGAAAGGTGTCAAGAATCCTGATAGACGGAGGAAGCTCAATCAACCTGGTGATGCTTGACGTCCTTAAAGCTATGAAGATAGACGAAGGGAAGATCATCAAGAAATCCAGCGTCCTGGTTGGATTCAGTGGAGAAACAAAGAACACCTTGGGAGAAATCAGCTTGCCTACCTATGTGGAAGGCGTGGCTTCATATGAGAAATTTGGAGTAATGGATTGCCTATCCTCGTATAATGTAATCCTGGCGCGGACCCATCGATCCACAATGTCAAAGCAATACCATCAACATACCATCAATGCGTGAAAATTCCAACGAATGGGGATAACCACCATCGAGAGGAGAACAAAGGACACTCGAATGTTACACTCGGGCTTTGAAACCCTCAAAGTCAGGTAAGTCCCTTGCATAGCAATTAAAGTCACCTGTCAGGGAAGAATACATAGCACAAACACAGATGGAAACAGAGAAGTCACATTAGACCCGAATTCCCGACAGAAAGTACTTGTAGGGTCAGATGCACCCGACTCAATCAGACCGAATCTGGTCAGCTTTCTCAAAACTAAAATGTCTTGTTTTGCTTGGTCACATTTTGATATGACCGGTATAGATGCTTTGATGTTATTACTCATAAGTTGAACATTGACAAATCCTTTAAGCCTGTACAGCAAAAGAGAAGAAAATTTGCTGCAGAGAGGCACGAAATCATCATCCAAGAAGTTGACAAGCTACTAGACATGGGAATGATCAGGGAAGTAATGTACCCTGACTGGCTTGCAAACGTGGTAGTCGTCCAAAAGAAAAATGGCAAATGGAGAGTCTGCGTAGATTACACTGACTTAAACAAAGCCTGCCCAAAAGATCCATTTCCCCTACCACACATCGATGCAATGGTAGATGCCACTGCAGCCACGAAATGTTGACATTCATGGATGCCTCCAGGTAGTTCAATCGATAAAAATGCACCCAAAGAGACCAGGAAAGCACGACTTTCATCACTGAAAGAGGTATATATTGTTATCTTTGCTATGCCCTTTGGATTAAAAAATGCAAGTGCAACCTACCAAAGGCTAGTCAACATGATGTTCAAAGATCAGATAGGAGACACCATGGAAGTCTACATAGACGACATGGTAGTCAAATCAAAAAAGGCAGAAGACCACGTCAAAGACTTGGAAGTAGCCTTTCAAATACTGGAAAAATTCAATATGAAGCTCAACCCACAAAAATGCCACTTGAGTCTCAAGCAGGCAAATTTCTGGGCTACATGGTGACAAAAAGAGGAATAGAAGCCACCACGAACAGATCAAAGCTATCCTGGAGCTAGAACCACCAAAGACAGTCAAAGACATACAAAAGTCGATGGAAGGATAGCAGCCGTGAACATATTCATTTCAAGATCCTCGAAAAGATGCAAATCGTTTTATAACCTGCTAAGGAAGAACAAGGACTTCCAATGGACCCCGATCATCAGTCCTTTGAAGACTTGAAAATATATCTATCCTCTCCCCCTTCTTTGGCAAAACCAAATCAAAGATGAACCCCGACAGATATCCGCACTCGATCACAAATTCTTGTCGGTGCGGTCCTGGTCAAAGAAGCGAGACGGACAACAAAGACTGCTGTCTATTATGTAAGTAAAAGTCTACTGGATGCAGAGATCAGGTATGGCTTACTTGAAAAATATGTTTTAGCTTTAATTATGAGTTGCACAAAATTAAGACCATATTTTGAAAGTCACCCAATAATAGTCAGAACCAATCTTCCTATCAAGTCTGTACTTAGGAAACCGTAAATTGTCCTGGACGAATGTGCAAATGGTCACCCAAATAAGCACATACAATATAACATTTGAACCAAGAACAGCAATTAAATCACAAGCATTAGCTGATTTTGTGGCTGATTTTAGCCCAACCCTAGAACCCGACCTAATAAAAGAAGTGAATAAACTAACCAGCGACCTAACAGACCTAGAATGGACCCTATTCGTCGACGGTGCAGCCAATATGAGGGGCACAGGACTGGGGTTAGTACTAAAATCGCCACAGGGGGATAAGATAGTACAGGCTATAAGTCAGTGCATTTGAGGCTACCAACAATGAGGCGAGAATATGAAGCCCGATAGCCGGATTAAAGGTATGTATTGACCTGGGTGTGCAAAACCTAAAGGTACGTACTGATTCCCTTCTTATTTCCAACCAAGTAAATGGGATATATACTGCAAAAGACCCCAATATGATGCTTTATCTGGACGTCGTCCAAATTTTAAAAGGTAAATTTCAAAATTTTAACATTGACCAAATTCCCAGGGATTTGAATACCCAGGCCGATGCTCTAGCCGGCCTAGGATCCAACTTTAGTCCCCTTGACTTCGACAAAATACCCATCGTGCATTTATTAGAACCTGCAATAAATAAACAAGATGAGAGTTTCCCAATCTACATTGCTAATTCTTGGACAAAACCTTATTATGATCAAGCTACAACAGAATCCTTCCCTTAAATAAGCAAGATGCCAGAGCACTAAAAATAAAAGTTGCTTCATATATTATTATTGACAACGTGCTTTTTAAGAAATCGCAGGCGGGCCATACCTCGGATGCCTGGAACCACAGGAAGCGAGCGGATATTATCAAATCCATGAAGGATACTGTGGAAATCACAAAGGTGGAAGAAGCCTGGCAAGCAAAGTACTCAGAACAGGATATTATTGGCCTACCTTGAGAGCCGATTGCCTGGATTTTAGCTCTAAATGCAAAGCTTGTCAGATTCACGGACCATATATCCATCAGCCATCTGAGGAACTACATTCCATATCCGCACCATGGCCATTTATGAAGTGGGGCATGGATATAGTAGGAAAACTACCTCAAGCGCCCGGACAAAAGGTTTTCATGTTAGCAATGACTGATTACTTCTCCAAATGGATAGAAGTGAATCATACGGGCAAGTTAAGGAGAAGGATGTCATAGCATTCATTAAACACAACATCATATGTAGATATGGCATCCCCTCTGAAATAGTATGTGATAATGGCACGCAATTTGTGGGAAAAAGAACAAGACCTTCTCGTGCTCAATGGAACATCAATCTAGTAACATCCACACCAGGATATCCAAAAGCCAACGGTCAAGCGAGAATCCAAGAATAAAGTGGTAATCACCGCATAAAGAAAAAGTGGAAAAAGGAAAGGCATGATATGGGTGAATAACTTCCCCTGGTCCTTTGGGCTGACAGAACCACACCTAAAACATCCACAGGCCAAACCCCTACTCCTTGGTCTATGGATGTGAAGCGATAATCCCACTGAGGTGGACATTCCATCGACCAGATGCGGCTGAATACAATCACAAGCAATATACCTCTAATGGAGGACAACCTGGACCTAACAGAAGAGCTAAGAGATGCAGCCAGCATCAGATTAGCAGCATACCAACAAAGAGTTGCGAAAAGCTATAACAAGACTGTCAAAGCCAGGGTATTCAGGGTAGGAGACCTTGTCCTCAGGAAAGTATTCCAAAACACAAAAGAAAAGAATGCTGGCAAATTGGCCCCAACCTGGGAAGGTCCCTACCTAATTGACTCAATAGTCGGCCAGGGAGCCTACAGATTACAAACCCTGGAAGGCGAAATGATCCCAAGAGCTTGGAACATTTCACACCTAAAATTATTCCACATATAAAGTATATTTCCCGGTTCAGGTATAACTTTTGTGTTCACATTTCCTGCTCAACTTGATATGAAATTATATGTATGATACTTGCCATTACGTGAATAAATGCAATATATGATTTCTTCAAAATTACGTGCCCAAGTACTGATCTATGTTCCCATATTTTTACCAAGTAGAATCTTCAATACTTGTTTTTTCATACTGCATTCTATTTAAAACAAATCTTAAAGATTGGGGGCCACCCCCACCAACATTCAACTGATATCCAACTGACATCCAAAATTCAGTTGCAAAACAGGCCTTATAATACTGAGCTCAACTTATCATACAAACCTGGAAAATCTATTCCTGGATTGTATAACATAAATGGGTAATAAGCCCTCCAGGCAGTGCAAGGGACATAAGCCCTCCCAGGGTGCAACGATCCCACCCATAACACATTAAATCGGCGATCCAAGACAAAATCAAGGCCTGATCCGGTTGAATAACTCGGCCAGATCCAGTAGACATTCAACATCACCTTTTGAAAACACAAGAAGAAAATTTGACCAAATATTTATTCATCCAAAATAAATAGCCTTACCACACGCCTAAAAAATTTTCCATTCCAGGGACATCCCCCCTGGATGGGTCAAAAAATGTTTTCTAAATATTCATTCCAGGGACATTCTCCCTGGATAAACCAAAACCAAAAAGAAAAACAAAACTAAGCTACTTTTGAGCCAGTGACCGACTCACAACCATCCGCCATTTCCTGATCATCAGACTTTGCCTTGGAAGGAGGAGAATCCACTTCTTCTTCTTGACCCATATTGGCCAAATCAGGATACTGAGCATCCAAAGCCATCTCATCCCGGTCCGGATCCCAATTAGCCCGGTCAGATTCTGGATCCCTCATAGCATCGACCCGGCCTTTCCCGAAGAAATACTGAGCAGCATCAGCCAACCGTGCCTCCACCAACTCCTTTTCAGCAGCAAGCTCTTCGTTTTTTCTTAACTGATCTTGCATTGCCTGCTTCTCAGCCTCCAACTCTTGTCTGACAACCTTTGCAGCGTTTTTTGCAGCCACCTCACAAACTACAGCAGCCCTGACCGCCTCCTTAGCTGTCCCCAACTGAGATTGAAGTACCACTTCATTACCCCTGGATGTGTGCAGATCACGGTTTAGCCTATCCAACTTTTCCTCCAAATTAGCAACCTTGGCCTGGGCACCATTGAACTGACAGGCGGCAGCCAAACCAACATCCAATCCCTACAACAGAACGAAATCAATCAGCCAAATACAAAACAAAATAAAAAACACATGAACAATTAAAAACATTCCCTTACAACCAACCTCCTTAGCCTGAGAAGCAAGATCAACAGCCTTTGTTACGAGAGAAGTCAGAATAGAAACCACCCCGGTAGACGACTCAAGGGTACTAGCGGACAATAGCCGGTCGCCCATCTTTTCGTAAAACTCGTTTATCGTGCCCGGGCAAAGATCCATATCATCAACCCCGGCGGGCACCTGCCTTATACTCCTGAGAGGCTGAGCCTGAATAGGCTCTTTCTCTCCCTCTTCCCCTTCCAGGATCACATCTTCCCTCTTCCTTTTTTGAGCCTGGACGACCTCAGGCGATACTATCCTGGGAGGATCTTGAAGAGGCTGAATCTCAGAAACCAGGATATCAAGCGTTTTGTCGCTCCCACTAGCTTCCTGGCTCTTGGACTGTTCAGCAATCCTAGCCACCCCAGCCTTCAAATCCTTTGCAGAAAAGCTGGCCAGCCTAGCAGAAGACCTAAATACTGAATATATAAAAACTATACGTGAATATCAAGCAAAGAACGACAGGAAGATAACGGCCAACATAAAAGCATACAGAAGACGTACAGGAAAGAGCAGTAGAACTAGGCTTGCCTTTGGGTACTCTGACCCCGGTCAACTTGGTCTTCATATACCGGGGCAACAACTCCTTGCCCAAACTAGTTGGCCAGGTCCTCTCCTCCTCAGGAATAGCAAGGAAAACTTCTATCCTGGAAACAGCCTCCTCATCAAGGGGATCACAACTCCAATCAGGAGCTGCAAAAACCGTCAAAGTCACGCAGGTAAGAGTCAGAATCCATTAACTTCATATAATATATATTGCAAAATAAAAAGTACAAGGAACCTACCACTCTCCAAGGGAGGATATCTCAGATAATCAAAGCCTGATCCCAAAGTCTCAGTCCGGACAAACAGGAAAGTCTTTGCCCAATTCTTATCATCTCCAGAGTCCAGGTTAGTAATTAATGGAGACATTTTCGATTTTATTCTCAAATTAAAACGACCATCAACAGGATTTTTCATATGATAAACTGCCTTGATATCATTAATAGTAATTACAAGATTATGTTTAGCACATAAATTTTCAATAGAATGGACAAGTTTCCAAACCATTGGCATAATCTGAAAAGGCGACACCTCCATAGCACGAATGGTATCAATCATCAAGGGAGTAAAAGGTAACTTACAGCCTGCTTTGAACGCCCATTCAAAAATACAGAACCAGCCAGGTGATACCCGATTAGCTCGACCGGACAAGACTCGGGATCCATACCTCGGTAGATTCAGAATTATTTTCTTCTCCCTTAGAATCTTGTCATAGTTTGTTTTTAGTAAATTCTCCTCAGGGAAAGAAGAATCCAAAGATTGAAGGGCAGTGAAAACAGAATCCTGGTACTTAAAAGCCACAGCACGAGCAGGAGGATCAATCTCCATCACCTCTTCTTCCTGGACGTCTATAGGTTCAGGCTCAGCAGCAGCAGCTTTCTGGGATGCAGGGCGTTTTTTGGCTCCCATATCTCTAAGTGTTTGATTTATTGTGATGGAATTGTCGAGAAAATATAAACTAGCAGAACAGGATTGCTGAGAAGAATTTCAGAAGAATTTCAGAAGAATATTTGGCAAAGAAAGTGGAGGAAATTTGATGAAAAATAACCTTGCCCTAAATACCGTATTTATAGAAAATTTATAACGGTGTGAAAACCCTAGGGATTGCAAAACTCTCAGCATGACATCACCTAGCCGTTATAGTGTTCAACGGTAACTAGGAGTCTAAGAGTCATTGATTAAGTGTAAGTCTCTTTATTATTCAACCCGGTAAAATTGACATCTCACCCCTGGCCTGATCCAGCACGGGTAAAATGTCAAGGGGCAATTGTTAGGCCCAGATTTACCTGGCCTGACCTTAACCTGGCCTGACCTTACAAGGCTGATTGAAGGAAACGAAGACCGGACAAATCTAACTATTATTTAGCTGTTGAAGAATATTATGGCAAGCAGGCTACTAAATCCTGGAAGAGAAGCCTGATGGTCAGTATTGAATAGCTTGGCAGATTATTAAAGCAGGCTGGATTAAGAAGATAAACAAGAAATACAGTTGTATAAGGCAAATAACCGTGTCCTATTCTCAAGGAAGACCAAGACTAATTATGAGACTACATCACCCATGAACTTAGACGTGCAAAAGAGGAAAAGGCTAAGAATCAGCTGGAGAAGAACCAGTCAACCGAATTAATAGGGAATGCGCCCTATTAATCCGGCAACAACCCCGACAAAAGAGAAGAACGTTGGGGATCAATGCAACGTTCATAATTATGACTATAAATACTCTGATTTAGCATTTGTAAAGGGAGATATACAATTTATCAATAGAAGATTACTTCACTACTTATTATTTTACGATCATCCAATTATAAAACCTGTATTCAGTTTACTCAAATAGCATAAGCATTATTCTTTTTACATAATTCTTTGTAATTCATCTATAAATACTCCAAACATATAGAGCTAGATACCCATCTTATTCTTCAAACAAGCCGGATCCATTCAGGGAAAATCAATGCTAAAACACATGGGAATATCATTTACTTCAACTACTATGTTAGATGCTTCAACAAATTGAATGCCTTTGCATAAATCTTGCATTCGTTTAACACAGTTGTCCTGAATATGTGCCGTATGACCATAGTAATTACAAGTCAAGTATTCAAGTAAATTAACATATTTTCTCTTCCTGAAATCTCATTCGGAAGGAATTGATTTGCATTTAGAGTGGTCTATACGACCATAGCACTCATGTCCTAAACCCATTTTCATGTTATTATCAGATTGCCCAGTTAGAAAGTTTAGGACTTTCGTGCTTCCTTCCCATTTGTCATGAACCTTCCTAGCATGTAAGAGCAAATCATTTAAAGATTGAATTTCTTTTAAACATTCGGAATGATCTAGTTCTACATCTCTAGAGGAATTATTCTCTTTATAGTACCTTTTGTTAAGAACTCGTACCATCTCAGAGTGCAGCTTCTTAGTGTCGGATAGTAGAGTTTTAGATTCTTTCAATTGCTGATTCAGAGAATCTATTTCCTTTTTTTTATCTGAGACTATAGCTTCTCTTGCTGTCGCCTCAGTCTTTAGAAGCTCTTTCACTTTTCTCAGTTCTAAGGTTATAGCTTCATTAGCTATAACCTTGGCTTGAAGATGTTTAATGTTGAGTTTTAGTTCTGAGGTTATAGCTTCATTAGCTATAGCTTTAGACTCAAGAGCTAACTTCTCAGCATTTGTCGAATCTGAAGTTGTAGCTTTATTAGCCGTAACTTTAGATTTAAGCTTCTTGGTTTTAGTTTTTAGAAGATGATTCTCTTCAGGAATATTTAGAATCTGTTCTTTCAAAGCTTTTAGTTCTAGATCTTGTTCGTGACACTTATCAAGAGATTGCTCAAAGTATTCTATTAACGCACTCTTAGGTAACTTTTGACTTGTTTGTTAAGTTCAAGATAAATTACCTCCTCTTCTTCATCTTCTGAGTCAGATTCACCTAGAAGACAATACTCTGAACTTGAGTTGGAGCTGTCATCATCATTGTCAGAAATCAAGTCAAGACTGACATTGCTTAGGCATAGATTGGCAACTTCTTCATCTTCGGACCCTTTATCATCTTCCGTGTCGAGGTCTCCCCAACACGATGCTAACATGACTTGTTTAAATTCATTTTTGGTCTTTTTACGCTTAGTCTTGTCCTTGATTTTCTCCCATGTGGGATAGTCTTTGACCATTTGACCAGACTCTCCACACTTGAAGCATCCTCTATTAACAAAAAACGTTTTTGACTCGGTTGCTTTCTTATTGAAGGATTTATTATTATAGGACGGCTTTGTTTGCTTATTTCTAAATATTTATTTCTGAAACGTTTGGCAAACAAGACCGTCTCATCCTCAATGTCAGATTCAACCTTTTCACTTTCTGATGCTTGAAGAGCCATGCTCTTATTTTTACTTGGTTCAGCATCATTGTTATCTATGACAATCTCATGAGCCATGAGGGCTCCTATGAGTTCCTGATAAGACAAGGAAAAAAGATCTCTTGATTCCTCCATTGTTGGCACCTTAGGACGCCATTTTTTTGTCAGACTCCTATGGATTTTTCGTGCAATATCCTCTGATTCAAACTTTCTACCAATATTTTTCAATTCATTTATGATACTGGAGAATCGTGCAAACATGCTATCAAGAGATTTGTTTGGCTCCATTATAAAGAGCTCATATTTTTGAATCAGCAAGTCAATACGATATTTCTTTACAATATTTGTTCCCTCATAAGCTAATTCAAGACCATCCCATATTTCCTTGGCCGAAGTACAAGAAGAAATAGATCAAATTCATTAGATGTTATGCCATTTTGCAACAAGATTATCGCTTTCGAGTTTTTCTCAACCTTCTTGTAATCAGCCTCCACATAGTCTTCTTCCTTTTTCTCATAGGTAGTGCCTTCAGTGGATCCAACCAAAATTTTATTTGGTCCATTTTGTATGATCTTCCAGCACTCCCAATCATGTCCTTTTATATAATGTGTCATCATGTTCTTCCAAAGTCCATAATTCTTCCCATCAAAGACGGGACACTTTAGATACTTGGAATCCATTTCACACGTGTAAGGCAGAGGAATTAAAAGTAAAAAAAAACAGAGATATACGGATCCGGTACTTTGCGGTTAGGAAATCAAGAGCACGAGGCTCTGATACCAATTGATGAGTCTATCGATCTGAAATACTCAGGAGGGGGGGGGGGGGGGTGAATTGAGTATTAAAACTTTAGCCCACTTTTTCGAATGTCCGTATGAGCATGAATTATTAATTAATTACTTAAAGTTTATTGATTAAACTTTAACTAATTAACTAAACAAAGTATGTGGATAGAATTTGTCTAAGCATCTAGTATCTTGCTTTAATGACCCTTTTGTGTATGTTATATAAGAACTTTGGTTTTGTTTAATATACTCCTCTCACAAAAAAAAAAAAAAAAAAAAAAAAAAAACTTTTAATTTGTTACCCTTTATACAACATTTAACTTAAGTAAAAAAATCTCCATTAATATATTCAAATTTACCATATCTCATATGACCAACACTAATCTTTTATGCCTTCATATATATTCCAAATCTCGAAATTCCGATATTTTGCAAATCGTATGTCGGCCACTTTCCTCCATATATTAAACAAAAATATAAAAAAAAAATTTGCCAAAATTAACTTGACTAATAAACATGTAAAGCTGGAAAATTTAGTTGATTGATTCATATATTCCAAATCTCGAAATCTCGATATTTTGCATATACTATTCTGCAACTTATCTCATATATTAAACAAAGATATAAAAAATCATTGTCAAAATTAACTTGAGTAATAAACATGCAAATAGTATTCTGCAACTTATTATACACCATAGTGTGACTATTTCTTTTAGTTTTTTTTATTTTGGTACAATGAGTACTACTTTTAGCAATATGGATAATTTTTAGTTACATGTAATGAGATAATTATTTTTAATAATAAAAATAATAGAGACTAAGACAAAGATAATTTAAGTATCACCTAATAGTAATAAACATCCTTTTTTTTACCTCTTAATACTATTATTTATTTATTTTTGGTAAAGGTAAATTATATTGATAGAGCACCAAGATACATCAACTATATATGTCTGATACAAGCATCAGACAAAACAAAAAAACACAAAAACTTAATTACATGAGTTTTTCAATCCACATAAGATCTCTCCTAGCCAACTTGCCTTTGAGCTGTTGCTTAACTTTTGTCCTGATTTTGTACTGAATCATGGCCACACAGACTTCAGGCCTTTGCAGTTTCATATCATGCCTGCATCCATTTCTTTGTCTCCACACATGGTAAGTAACAGCATTCAGAATGTTGTTCAGAATCCCTACCTTCAATCTAGACAATCTAGCATTCCTTCTCCAGTCATGATCTCTGGTGTCAGGCAGCACAAATCCAACCCAGGTCTGAATACGTGTCATGATTTCTATACTATACTGGCATTTAAAAAACAGGTGTTGGGGTGTTTCCTCCTCTTTTCCACAGAGGCAGCAGAGGCAGTCACTGCTAATACTAAGACGAAAGAGTTTGTCTTTGGTGTTGAGGCCCTGATGCTGATACATCCAGGCAATCAATCCATGTTTAGAGACAGTCCACTTATTCCAAACCTGATGGTACCAACCAACATCAGGAGATGACTGTTGCAGCCAAGAGTAGCCTTTTCCAACTGAATATTCTTTACCAGGTATCATGCTCCATTCATTCTGAGAGTAGGCAGTCTGCAATTCAATCCTGAGCTTGCATACCTTCTTCCAAGTCCAGCTAACATCATTAGGACACTGATACTCCCCCCACCCATTCCTTCTTAAGTAGGTGCTATGAATCCACTGAACCCAGAGTTTGTCAGGGTGAGCATGAATCCACCAGGTAAGTTTACCAACTGCAGCTTTATTCCATAGACACTCATTCTTTAGTCCCAAGCCTCCCTGCTTCTTCCCTGTACAGATTTTAGACCAGGCTACTGTAGGAGTTTTAGTAAATTCTGATCCATTCCTACATATAGCTTCAATCTTAGCAATGACACCCTTTGGAAGAATAAAAATAGACGCCCAGTATGTATGTAGGGACTTGAAAACAGCTTTAACCAGGACTAATCTCCCAGCATAAGACAGCTTTTTGGTACCCAACATTCTGATTCTTTCTAACACCTTATCTATTAGGGGTTGACAGTCCTTAATGCTCAGTTTAGAGGGTTTGATAGGCACCCCTAAATATTTGAATGGCAAAGTACCTTCAATGCAACCAGACACATGTACTATTTCACTTCTGATATCAGCAGGCAGTCCATTAAAGTACACATTAGACTTACGTTTACTCATCTGCAAAACTGATGCCTTAGAGAAAGTAGAGAAGGTTCTGAGTAGGATCATTATGGACTCCACATCCCCTTTACAGAAAAGTAATAGATCATCAGCAAACATCAGGCTACTCAGCTTCATATTTTTGCATAATGGATGAAATTTGAAGTTCATAGTAGAGGTAATATATGCTAGAAGCCTGGTAAGATATTCCATGCAGATAGTGAATAGCAGAGGAGACAGGGGGTCTCCTTGCCTCAATCCCCTTTGACCTTTAAACCACCCAAAAGAATCACCATTCAGGGACAGGGTGTATCTAGCTGAGGTGACACATTCCTTGATGAGATTGAGAAATTGATTAGGAAAATTAAGCTCAGTCATCACTTAGAACAGAAACTCCCATTCTACCGAGTCATAAGCCTTTTGTAAATCTATCTTAAACAAACATCTAGGAGAAACTGTTTTCCTTCTATATAGTCTTACCAAGTCTTGACAAATGAGAATATTCTCCATGATACTTTGACCTTGGATAAAACCTCCTTGAGTAAGGGAGATGAGGTGTGGGAGGACTTTGGCCAGTCTGGAGCACAATATTTTGGATATACATTTATACACCACATTACAGCAGGCAATAGGACGGAATTGCATTACAGTGGTAGGATTGGTTACCTTGGGAATTAGGGTAATGCTTGTAGCATTTAACTGCTTCAATATTTTGCCATTCCTGAAAAATTCATGTATAGCCTCACAGAAATCCACCCCTATCAAATCCCAGCTAGCTTTAAAGAATTGACTGGAATAGCCGTCTGGCCCTGGAGCCTTATCATTTGGGATGCTAAAAAGGACATCTTTAATCTCACCATTGGTTACAGGAGACAACAACTGTTGAGTATGGAACTCTTCACATTTATTCCCATATTCCGTTGCTTTCTTGCTAACATTCACAGTGGTATTACTCCTCCCCAGCAAATTAGTGTAGAAATGGATGAAACTCTCTTGTATACCATGAGGTGTCACATGAATATCTCCTTTCTGATCTGCAATTTGGAGCACCTGATTCTGTCTTCTCCTGGTTCTGAGGAGGCCATGAAAGTAAGCTGAATTAGTATCCCCATCAAGGTTCCAATTAAGCTTGGCTTTTTGTTGCAAGAAATCCTGATGTGCCTCAGCAAGCATTTTGTACTCCTCCCTTAATTGACTTTCTTGCTGAATGAGCTCATGATCCTGGGGCCTGACACATAGCTCCTGCTGAATCTAAGTTAATTTGATAAGGGCTATATCAGCACTCCTCTCAATATCTGAAAATTTGGAATTATTCAAATTCTTCAAGTAAGGCTTCAGATTTCTCAGCTTCCCAACCAATTCAAACATTTTAGTGCCCTTCCTACTAGACTGCCACCCCTCTTGAACCACCTTACTGAAATTAGCTGCCTTACTCCACATATTGAAGTATTTAAAGGGCCTGACCTTAGCAACCTGATGACACCCATTCCTGACCAAGCACGGACTATGATCAAAGAGCCCTTCAGGGAGAAAATTAGCAATCATTTCAGGGAACATATCTTGCCATTCCTGATTAATAAGCCATCTATCAAGTTTACTATACACTCTATCTTCAAGACATTACTTATTATTCCAAGTATAGAAAGCCCCAAGAGAAGGACTATCCATTAATTCACATTGATGATTACAATTCAGGAATGGCTCAGCATCAGCTCCAGAGAAAGCACCCCCAATCCTCTCATCCGCATTTAAGACATAGTTGAAGTCACCTACCACAGCCCAAGGGCCCTGTATACTGCTAGCAATTCTACTTAGATTAGCCCAAAGAGGTTCCCTCTCCTTATTACCATTAAATGCATAGACTACCGTCCAATGAAAACTCACATTGTCAGGCTGAGTAGTGATCTGCTTATGAATATACTGGGAATCATATTCAATAAACTGAACATTGTATAGATTGGCTTGCCAAAGGATCCAAATACGCCTTCCAGTGTGGCAGGCAGTATTGGTGGAGATACTCCAGTTATTAAAAATAGTCATAGCTTTATTCACATTAGTTGGTTTTATCTTGGTTTCTATCAATCCAAAAATACCAGCATTATTTTCTAATAAGAATTTATTGATAACTAGCTGCTTATTCCTCCTGTTCATACCTCGAACATTCCAAAAACTAAGGCTTAACATTAATTATTCTTAGGAGTTGAGTGACCCTCCATCTCTATCCGTTCTGACCTTGATACACTCTGTACTTCAGGGTTGTCAGGGGGAACCTAATTGTCATCCTTATGTACATCAGAGATTTTTTGTATAACCGGTTCTTCATCTGTTCTCAAGCATGACACTCTTGGAGTAACCAGCAGATTATCCTGAGTAGGTTTAGATTTTGGTACTGCAATCACTGGTCTCCAAATCTGTTTGACTGGTTTCACAGGTGGAAGAGGTTTAACAGTTTTCCTGTTAAGAATTCTGCAGTGTTCTTCTTCATGTCCCAACCACTTACACCCCTTGCACAAGACTGGCTTCCACTCATATCCTATGTCAATCTCAGTCAATTGTTGCTTCTCATCCACCACCTTAAGAGTCTTAGGGAACTTTTGATTCACTTGAACTTCCACCATAACCCTAGCATAGCCCAATGTGGCCTTAATGTCTGTAGCACTATCATTCTGTATGTATGATCCTATGGCCCCTGCTAGTTTAGGTAGACTCTATCCCTAGAATTTCAAAGGCAGCTTATGAAGCCGCACCCATGTTAGAACACTCTTAACCTCCTCTTTCTCAAGTGGTATATCCTCCTTCCAAGGCTTGATGATGACTGGCTTGCTATCAAACAGGTAATGACTAGCCTTCAGCACCTGTTCCTGCATATCTTTCGTTTGAAAACGAACCAGAAATATTCCATTGGGCATAAAAGAGATTTTGTCAATTTTATGTTTGTGCCATATACGTCGTAAATATCCTTCTAAAATTGCCATGGGAGGATTAGCTCCTAAGACAAAGCCATAAATGGCCTGCTTCCAATATTCTACTTCCTCATGCACATCATCATTTGTAATATGAACTATAGGAGTATCATCATTCTCTATAGTTATGCTATTTTTCTTACCATACACGTGAGTCCATTCTCCTTGGGTTTCCATCGTTTGAGAGTCCTCCTTCTCAGTCTGAATGGGTTCATCATCCTCATCAATGGTTTCAACTATGACCTCTTCATCATCCAACTTGAATGGAGGAATGCCTAAAGGTCCTGCATACTAGCATGTTTCGTTGCCTCCTCTTCATTAGGTTTTTGTGAAATTTTACCCGACCTTGCAGATTGTTGTTGCTTCCCTTTCGACGTCAACCCCTTCCTCTTAGTGATGTTACGTAGTTTTGCTGATTTAGAGGCAGAATTCCTTGCCATTAGTGCAAGAAAATTCGTCCTCAAAATCGCCTGTGCAGTCGCCTTTAGAGAGGATTAGGGTTTTTTTAAATTTTTGACTCTAACTTGACCACTGCAAATTTGATAAAAGTAAATCTTCTTAATACTATTATTATATGCACAGTATTTAAAGTTTTATATTTTTCAAAATTATTTATATAATATCTTTATTTTTGAAAAAAAATTATCAGTTCATTCATTAAGAAAGAAATTACAAGTGATGTGTTTTTTTTTTTTTTTGCAAGGCTATCCACTATACAATAGAGGAGCATAGACTAGCTAAAATACTATGATAATGCTTGTGATCTTGCCACATTAGCATTCTAGTAGAAAATAGGAATTTCATTTTTCGAACCACTGCCTCAACTATGGTCTGCCTACCTTGGAACATACGAGAATTACGCTCAAGCCAAAGTTGATACACTGCAGCGGCTAAAGATGTACGAAACCATGCCACCCTCTAATTATGCTTACTTCCTGTACCTGCCATCTCCATTTCCTCCAAGAGTCTTTTACCAGCTCTGAGTATACCATCCGCTGTAAAATCTGTGCCCAAACTGCTCTAGAAAAGGGACAAGTAAAGAACAAGTGACTGTGATCCTCCAATGCTGCCTTACAAAGTGAACATATATCACCACATGAAACCCTCTATGCTGCATATTATCCACAGTTGCCAATTGCTTTTGTAATACTACGGTTTTCTAAGTCTCTTACTCGGCCGAATATGGCTTACTCGGTCGAGTAAGCGCGTCATGTATTTCTGGTCAGGCTACTGTCCAGGAATACTCGGCCGAGTATACTATATACTCGACCGAGTATCCGGTCTGACGATGTTTATTTCCGCGGTTTGATTTAGAGAGGATTAGAGTTATATAAACGAGATTTACAGTTTCTTAATCACTTTTACCAAAACCAAAACTTACAACGTAACTCTAATCATCTCCAAATCTCTCTCCAGTTCCTGGATCTTTCGTGAGTCTAGTTTACCCTTCCTTCGCGTCGATTGTGTTGGTAAGCCTCTAGTTCTATGAGTTTTGTCATTTGTCTTTTAGGGTTTTGCCCTAGTTTATGATTTGGGGGAAAGGGGATTTTAGCATGTTTGTAATTGGAATTGTATGATTATTGTTAGGTGGAGCTTTCGTAGAGGAGCCGTTTTAGCCTGCTTGATTATCTCGTGTCAGATTGTGCTAAGGTAGGGTTTTCCTACTCGGTTTACTGTTTAATTGATTTAAGATTGTGTTGGAATTGTTTGTACGATTGATATTGTGACTATTTGCTGTTGTTGGGAATGGAGTTTGGTGTTGGTGTTGTGATGGTTGATGATGATGTTCGTGAGGTGCGTCCTCGGCTGAGTGGAGTCACTTGCGGGAGTGGCTTCACGCCTTAGTTTCGCCCTCTTTGGAACCCGCCACAGGAAGGGATGTGCACATTAATGAACAGGGTTATCGCTCCTTGATGAGCGGGGCTTAGCTGGGTACGGCTGCGATCCCCCACTGGCAGGGCTACACACTTTAGTGTGTAGTCAGTTACATGATGTGATTGGGAGTTGGAGGTGGATTGTGAACACCTGTTTATCGTATCGTACTTTGTCTTATTTTGATTATGCAGTGAACTGACCCCGTTATTATTTGTAAAATCTTTGGTGATCCATTCGGGATTGTGAGCAGATTGTGACAGGTGATGATGGTCTTTAGCTTTGGGGACGAGATTGGGGAGTCATCACTTCGAGTCTAGCCTCCGCTGTCACGAGATTAGCTGTTTAGATTCAGTTGTTTTAAGAACTAGCTAACTTTGTTTTGGTTTTGACTTTGGAACATGTAATCGTTAACTCGTATTACTTTAATAACCATTTTGGAGTTGTTACTTTTGATATACTAGCCTCGGGAAACCGAGATGGTAATAGTCTCTCATGCTAGGGTGGTCCTGGTAAGGCACCTTGGTAAGTGGGGATGTTACAAAGTGGTATCAGAGCGACGATTCTGGAACCTAAAACCAATGAACCTAATGAACATAGGGAGTGTAAATAAAATGAACCCAGGGAGAGTTGTTTGAAGCAACCGCAAAGACTTGGGAGACGTCCAGAAGTCGCATTGAGGCCCTTACAATTTCTAGCTGGTCAACATGGGGTGTCTTGAGAATCATGTGTGTTTAAAGTAATATTTGTTGTATTTGTAGCTTTATTTTTTGTGAAGTTGTTGGATGAAATGAGAAATTAATTTGTGTTGTACTTGTACCTTTAAGTATATGTTGGATGAAGTATATTTTTGGGTTGAATGGAAGTGATTGGAGTACATGTAATGTGATGTGGGGTATGTCTATTTGATCATGATGATGTTAATGTTTGGGTTGTTGGTAGTAGCATGTGATTGAGGTCATGCGTCTATATATATGAATGTTGTGTTAAATTTACACATGGGTACGATAAAAGTTCACCTATGTACTGGTTTTTAGAAGTATTGAGTTGTTATTGTTTGTCTTATTCATGTTTAAGTTGTTTTGTTTAGAAAATTTGATTTGTATGAAGACCGATTATGGAAGGGCTATCTTAAAACTGTCATAAGTCGAGTTATAGAAATGATATTGTCGTGATTATAATTTGAGGTGATAGCTTGTCTTCTTACGATTCTAACGATAAGTCACACGCCCAAAATGACCAAGTAACGAGGGAGATATGACTGTTTTACGAAAACTGGACGTTGTTGAGAACTGTGCCAGTACTCGACGGAGTAGGCCTTACTCGACCGAGTAACTTTCATACTCGACCGAGTAACCCATATTCGCCCGAGTAATCTTTCTGTGATAATTTTGTTCAGCTTCTGGAGTGGTGAACTCGGCCGAGTAGTCTCATTACTCGACCGAGTGTTCTGTACTCGGCCGAGTACTTCATGCACTTGCCCGAGTACCTCTTTGGACGGTTGTTTTCAGTCGGCGGAAACGTTCTTACATATGTTTTGAGTCATAGGTTATGTGCACACATATATTTTGGGTCTTAAAGCATTCTTTTACATTTGTGACGGTCTTGATACGTAAGTTACTAGATGCTATGAAGTGGGGAATGCCAACTTATGAGGGATATGTGTTGGGTAGGGAGGAATGCGAATAGTGGCAAATTGGGATGTGTAAGGATTTATGTAAGGAGACGGTTAGGATTGTGTTTGTTAAGGATATATGTGACGGAAGGTCGTTATAAAGGGATGGAAACGAATGGTGTATAGTGAGATCGAGTTATGTCGCGATGTGTAGATAGTGGCCGAGTTTGGGGAATTTGGATTATCAAGAGGTGAGCCTAGTGTGTAATTCTTTGGGCAATTAACGGTATGAGGTGAATTTTTGGTTTTAGCGATACGAAAGGGAGACACAACTAATGGAAGAGTAACCGTTAGTTGTGTGGACTTGATGGTGACAATTGTGAGTGAGTAGTATGATGAGAGATGATCAGTGATAAGAAAGAATGAGAAGATATTAATATGAATTAATGGGATTTGAGTTGTGGAGCAACAAGAAGGTAACCGGATTACTAAAGAGTTAGATGGAAGAAGGAAGGAGATCAATTATTAATTGGTATTATTGGATGGAAATAAGCTGAGATAACGTTGACCAAAGTTATGGAACATGAAAGTAAGGAATCATGGAAATGTACGATATCATCTTGAGAGGGTGTGAGTTAATGGTTATATAAGAGTTCAGGACGACATGTTAGCCGTGAGTTTTGAGGTATTAAAGGAATAAGAAGCTGGTAGAGTGTTTGCACGATATGAGATTTTGGTGGAGAGTTAGGTGACGATAATATAAAGGATATAATTGGAAAGAATGTTGAGGTAAATTTTGTTGATGGATTTGATGTTCGTTATTGGGATGACAACCAAAGAGAGGAAACGATTGTTATATTAAGAAGTGATAGTAAGAGAGTAGTCACATGAAGGATGGTGGTGTCGTAGTGCTGTCACTAGTGATTGAGGATGATGTTATCTAGGGAAGTTAGTTGTTCTAAAGGGGTTGATTTTGTGGAGACTGATTGGTATGTATGGTTGTGAGGGAGTATAAGATGTGGATATAAGAGGTGTTTGCTAGTAGTTGGGTACTGATAATATGGTTACGTTCGTCAGGTGGTGATAATTGTGTGGATGGGAGGATATGTTATGAGAGTTAAGTTCGGATGAGAGATATTCATTATTAAGTGGTAACTTACGTGATCTGGATTAGCTAGTTAGATTCGATTATGGGTCCATGATTTGTGTAAATCTTTGTGTGAGGTTCTGACCTCACGAGTAATGGTATAGTGTGATAGTTATGAGTCGTTATATGAGTGTTCCGCGTTATATGTTATACTTGTATGTGTATGTATGATATCTGTAAGTGATAGTGTGAGGTTCCGGCCTCATGAGTAATAGTATGGATGGTATACATAAGGTTATTATCTGTTATTACATGTAATATGTTGCGTTGTGATCTAGTAAAGCGGTTTTAAGGAAGTCTTCTGGTCAAGGAAGTTGTACTTAGCCAGTGTCTATGGGATTGTATAAGTTGCGATGACTATCGATGTGGTTGTTGTGCCTCGGGTGGCGATCCGGGCATGGTACTTCGTATTGTGATACGAGTATTTTGTTATGGTGCGGCTGTTGATGGCGGTGTTGCGATGCCGTCATCGATTGTGGTGGAGTAGGCGGGATACTTATGAGACGAGTTTTCGAAAGTGTATACCAGTTATATAGATTGTTGTTTTGTTTACTGCTGTTTCCTGTGAGTTTCGGTCTGGACATATGGACTGTTGTTTTGTTTATTGATGTTTCTTACCAGTTGCGACTTCGGAGTGTGGGTAGAGTATGATATGGAAGAGAGTTGTGCATGTGGTCATTGTAATCATGGTATAGTGATATCCTGTTGATGGGACACAGTTGTGAGGAGTTGTTAGAGTACTTTCGATCTTGTTTTAGAGGAGGCATTGTTGACATAGTTGTGGCAAGAGTTTTATGGAATGGGTGTGCGCTGAGCCAGAAGTGGCAACTGGTTCGTAATCTTTATTGGGACAGTGAGAATAGGGTTTTGGGAACTAGTATTATGTTAAGTTATGGATGAGTTTTACGGCAATAAATAGGAGAACTTGAGGATCTAGTGTGACTGTATGTAACAATTGTGGATCGTGAGTTATGATTATGGAGATAAGTGCATGTATAAAGAAGTTTGTCGTTGTGGTATAAGTTAGGTAGTGTGCCGAATGAATTGAGGTATGAGAACGGTTAGAGTAAGAGAGCCTTAGATATATGAATGGATGTAGGTAGGTGTTTAAGCTATAAGCGGTTATCGGTGACATGCGGTGGTGATGAAGATAATGAAAAGAGATAGTTAAGGATCTAGTATTAGTGAGTTACCATGACGTAACATTTATCTTAAGAAGAGTAGGATGTGACAAAGAGAGTTTGAGGGTTGTACATGTTGTGGTTTAATTGGAAGTTAAGTGTTGATATAGAATAAAGGATGGATTTGTGTTGTGGTTGGTTTTATTACAGGTAATGGCAGTACTTGTAGTAGTATGATGTTTATGAGTGTGAGTAAACTTCGAGGACGAAGTTTGTTTTAAGGGTGGTAGAATGTAACATTCCGTTTTGGTGGTCGCGTGCTTGTCTTTGGGTTAGTTTAAGTTAGTTTAGCTATGTTTTTGTCATCTTTTCAGTTGAGATGGGTGTTTTGTTTTATAGTGGGAGTTGTTTGGTTATGGGAGTAGTTGTTGAAGAGTTGTGTTGTAGTTGTTGGTCTTGTTTTGTGGGTATAGTGTGAACTTCAGAGACGAAGTTCTTTTTAAGGAGGGAAGACTGTAATACTACGATTTTCTAAGTCTCTTACTCGGCTGAGTATGGCTTACTCGGTCGAGTAAGTCCGTCGTGTATTTCTGGTCAGGCTACTGTCCAGGAATACTCGGCCGAGTATGGGAATACTCGACCGAGTAGGGGATACTCGGCCGAGTATACTATATGCTCGATCGAGTATCCGGTCTAACAATGTTTATTTCCGCGGTTTCATTTAGGGAGGATTAGAGTTATATAAACGAGATTTAGAGTTTCTTAATCACTATTACCAAAACCTAAACTTACAACGTAACTCTAATCATCTCCAAATCTCTCTCCAGTTCGTGGATCTTTCGTGAGTCTAGTTCACCCTTCCTTCGCGTCGATTGTGTCGGTAAGCCTCTAGTTCTATGAGTTTTGTCATTTGTCTTTTAGGGTTTTGCCCTGGTTTATGATTTGGGGGAAAGGGGATTTTAGCATGTTTGTAATTGGAATTGTATGATTATTGTTAAGTAGAGATTTCGTAGAGGAGCCATTTTAGCCTGCTTGATTGTCTCGTGTCGGATTGTGCTAAGGTAGGGTTTTCCTACTCGATTTACTGTTTAATTGATTTAAGATTGTGTTGTAATTGTTTGTACGATTGATATTGTGATTATTTGCTGTTGTTGGGATTGGAGTTTGGTGTTGGTATTGTGATGGTTGATGATGATGTTCGCGAGGTGCGTCCTCGGCTGCGTGGAGTCACTTGCGGGAGTGGCTTCACACCCTAGTTTCACCCTTTGTGGAACCCGCCACGGGAGGGGATGTGCACATTAATGAATAGGGTTATCGCTCGTTGATGAGCGGAGCTTAGGTGGGTACGGCTGCGGTCCCCCACTGGCAAGGGCTACACACTTTAGTGTGTAGTCAGTTACATGATGTGATTGGGAGTTGGAGGTGGATTGTGAACAACTGTTTATCTTATCGTACTTTGTCTTATTCTGATTATGCGGTGAACTGACCCCGTTGTTGTTTGTAAAATCTATGGTGATCCATTCGGGGATGGTGAGCAGATTGTGACACGTGATGATGGTAGTCATCATTTCGAGTCTAGCTTCCGCTGTCACGAGATTATCTGTTTAGATTCAGTTGTTTTGAGAACTAGTGAACTTTGTTTTGGTTTTGACTTTGGAACATGTAATCGTTAACTCATATTACTTTAATAAACGTTTTTGAGTTGTTAATTTTGATATACTAGTTGGGAAACCGAGATGGTAACAGTCTCTCATGCTAAGATGGTTCTAGTAAGGCAACTTGGTATGTGGGGGTGTTACAGCTTTTGGATAGCAAGAGAACAAATAATTCTGTGACTAGGGACAATTCTAGGATGAACCAGAGCCTTAGACCACCTGCCAGCCATAACTGCGCATCTCAGATAGCTTTAAGCTGCTTTAACAATGAAATGACCATTAGACTGCCAACTATTCATCAGGTTCGTAGCATTATTAACATTGCCAGCAAGAGCAATTATCGTATCTCTCACAGAAAGGATCCCCTTGAAGCTAGAAGAGAAACTATCATTGAACTGTACTAACCAAATATTCTGATGCTTTAGGACATAAGAATAGTGCCAGGTAGCCCAGCTCCCCGTGTTAGCATGAGACAGATGATAAATCCATCTACACAGCAGAGCAATATTCCAAGTATTAAGGTCCTTAATGTTTACCTAAAAAAAAAGGTCCTTAATGTTGAAACCTCCAGCATCCCTAGGCAAGCAGTTATCCTGCCATTTCTTAAACACCATTCTCTTACCCTCAAAAGGGATACCCCAGAAAAAATCTTTTCATAACTTGTTGATCTTCTTCAAAACCTTCTGAGGCAAGAGGATACAAGAGCACCAAAAGGTTTCAACCCCAAGAATTACAGAGTTAATCAACTGCACCCTACCCGCATAGGTAAGGAAATGAGTAGACCAGTGCTGAATAACATGTTTAATCTTTAGAATTAGAGAATCAAACATGGTCACATAAATTCTAGATGTGGATAAAGGAACTCCTAGGTATCTGAAAGGGAATTGCCCATCAGAAAACCCAGTAGCAGGCAAGATTGCATCCTTCACATCAGGATGAACATACTAGTAGAAAAATATTTTTTTGCGGCGTCATTATTAGGCCTTATTGTAGCGTTTTTGCTGTAGCAGCAAATAAGGGGGCCGCAAAAAGAAAATATATTTACGGCGGAAACAAAACGCCGCAATTAAGAAGCTATTTGCAGCGTTTTTATAGAAAAACGCAGCAAATAGAAGAAGCTATTTGCGGCGTTCTTCTAGAAAAGGAGCCGCAAATAGCCATTTATTTGAGGCGTTTTTTTTTCAGAAAGGAGCCGCAAATAGCTAGATTTGTTTTTTAAAAAATAATATTTATTATAATTGTTTTTTGGAGCATTTTTATATAATTTTGGCAATATTTCAATTGAGTTAAGCTTACCAAAAATTAAAACCAACAATAACAATTTCCAAATTGAATCGGACTACCATTTTTTTAGACAAACGTGTCTTTTCTTTTCAATCCACGAGTCTTGTCGGAGTAAGTGTGCAAAATAGTCGAATGTGGCTTGATTCGTCGTCGGTTCTTATATTCAGCCCAAGATGATTAGAACAAATGAAAGCGTAGCAAGCGTCCATGGTCCCGAAGGAAATGGTAATAGTCAAATCCTGGCCGCACTACTCCGACTTCAGACTAGTCAAGATGTCGCCTATGCTCGCCTCCAAACGATCGAAAATCGTATAGTGGCTGTAGAAGCAAGGCTCCCTCCCACGGAAAATTCTATTGCCAACGTTCCATTGAATGATGACTCTCCATCATTCATAAATGATTCTTCCCCAATCCTCATCGAAGCTTAAAAGCGTCTTCAATATTTAGAAGTGCAACTGATGTACCTCAAAGGGGATGACATTTACAGAGAAAATAGCCGAAAGTATAAAGCAGTAAATGCCCAACTACCAACTAATTTCAACATGACCGACATCCCGAAATTCGAGGGCCACAAAAATTCTCTAAACCACATTCGTGCTTTTAAAGATTACATGTCTATCACGGGCATCAAGTCGGAGATGTTCTTAAGGATCTTTCCTTCATCTCTCGACATTATTCCCAAACAGTGGTTTTACTTTCTAGATAAGAAGATCTCTACCTGGGACGATGCAGCCATCGAGTTCACCAAGCAATATGCAGATAATGCCATTCAAGTCAACATGCGCATCTTAGAGGTTCTTACCCAAAATGAAAAGGAAGGATTCACCGACTTCCTAAGTAGATGGAGGAAGACTACCACCCAATTAGTTGAACGTCCAGACGAGGCCACTCTTGTGGAAACGTTCATGGACAATCTAAGGCCTATCTATGCAAATTATTTGAGGTACCAAAACATTAAGTCTTTCAAAGACTTAACAGTATTAGGTACGAGAACTGAAGACGATATTCGCAAAGGGCTCTTGTCCAAAACAGTAGGACGCGGATATCAAGGGTCAACATCAACTGGAAGTCGTTCTTACGGTTCTACTAGCAAGACCGAGGATGTCAACCTCGTCGAGCCATCCAAGAAAAACATTACACCAAGGAAGTTCACCGACATCGATGACACATACACAAATGCACTGAAGAGGTTGATGAAGCAAGGAAGAATCCAACCAATAGGACCTACACTTGACCCGGAAAAGAAGACCGAATTCTGGGACGATAATGCTTATTGCAAGTATCACAGGGGCAAAGGACATGACACAGAAACTGTTACAGAATGAAGCATAATCTCCAAGACATGATTGAAGATGGGCGTTTGCCTACCCCTCCTGGAAGAAAACCTAAAAATACAAAGAATCCTATTGGAATTTTAATGATCTCAGATGAGGAATCCACCTTAGATTGCTCACACATTAACTCTCCATCCGAAGATGAGATCAATATGGTCGACCATGGAGAAGCCTACTCTACCGTCACACCAACTATTGCAGATTTTTTCTGTGATTAGTATAAATAGAGGCCTCCGCCTCACATATTTCTCACAGAAGTGTCCGCCCTGATCTTCTCCCTTTGCATTCTAAGACCGCGCTCTTACTTTTCGACGCCTACGTGCTTGATCAATCAACCATGTAAGCACAGATGAGGAATCCACCTTGGATTGCTCACACATTAACTCTCCATCCAAAGATGAGATCAATATGGTCGACCATGGAGAAGCCTACTCTACCGTCACACCAACTATTGCAGATTTTTTCGCATGGGCAAGAAGTGTGAGTAGACAGGTTGTTGAACTAGAAGTGTCGTATCGTCTTTGCGAAAGTCAAAACTCTCAACACCAAGAGCCACGCAAATGGCCATTACCCTATCCTATGAGTCTACAATGCAAGAAGTCATCACGGTAGTTGATGATTTGGTTCAACAAATTGTTCATCTAGAATCCGAAATCCTATACCTCAAAGAACTCAACACTATCAATGGCGTTTGGGCCGATGATGACGAAGATGTCTACCTTATAGAACATCCCTTGGTCAAAACTTTGGAGGATCTTGACATAGATCACTTAACTTGATCTGGTCACCCATATCAAAATGTCACTCTAATGCAAACAAATAATTCAGCTACAAATGGGAATACCGTATCTCCAACGGAGAACAACGAAGACTCAGTTACTGACCACTTGATGAAGCAACTACAGAAGATGAAGGCTGATCTTTCAGTCTGACAACTAGTTTCTAGCACATTTCCACAACGCCAAGCTTTGCTACAAGCGTTGGCAAAACTTAATGTAGCACACGACTCTACTCTAGATGATGTGGTTAACCTAGTCCTCCAGGACTCAATCAAGCTAAGTAACCCAGTTACTTTCTCAGATGAATATTTACCACCTTTTGGTGTCACTCATAATCTAGCTTTGTACATTACGGTCACATGTCTCAAGAAGAATGTTCCCATGACGCTAGTGGATGATGGTTCCGCAGTCAACGTCATGCCACTAAAAACAGCTTACAAGCTAGGCATGAAGAAATCAGACTGGACTCCAACTAATCAAGGTGTTCGCGCCTACAAACGGACGCGGCGCAAAGTGATAGGTCTTATCAACCTTATTATAGCCACTGGGACAATCGAAAGAAAGGTCAACTTCCAAATAGTAGACATCGAGGCATCATTCATCATACTCCTAGGAAGGCCATGGATTCACGCTTCCAAAGCTGTGACATCCACGCTGCATCAAAAGATCAAAATTCCTCTAGATGGCCGAATAGTGATGATCACTTCGTCACCTATCAAAGCAGTCATAAAAAAGATGTCTAGTAATCAGGTCGTGTCGGATCCAGTACACGAGTTGGGAGGGTTTCATCAAATCATCAACCTTGTGGAAAGAGAATTGGCACCTCTATACTATAACCCCTACTCCAACTTAGTGGTCAACCACATACTCAAATCCCAGCGATACTTCCCAAGAATGCCACTAAACCCTATCCGGAATAACACCTTCCCACCATTCAAATAAGGCCATTACCATAAGATACCATTAGGGTTAGGATACAAGCCTACCATATCCAAAGCCGTCGAAATGCTTACTCAAGTCCACAATCACAAAAATCGAGGAATATAAATGCGACCATATCACCCTACGCTGAATGGATACTCCGTCAAGGAAGGAGACCATGAATCTTTTCACGGATTTCCTGAACCTTGGATGTTCAAAGGCAACAGGCTAGCTGGAATCAAAGTGTTCCACGATTTCTATTTCATTGCCAAGGAAACAGTTCCTACCATCAGAAATCGTCAGACACCTTGTCTCGACGGGCAAGCCGCCAACCTTTTATTCGAAGAAGATCGATTCGTTAAGGCAGCCGAGGACGAGATTATTACTATGATACTTCGAGATGACCATTTCAATCCCCCGGCACTGATCATAGATGTGAACCCAGCGAATCAACAGAAAGGATGGAGAAAGTCAATCAAATGGACCAACAATCAAGGAAGGCTCTTCAAGCTCAAAACTGGAGAAGGAGAGATGTTCAAAGGAGAACCAGAAGACGACGAGTTCGAATCTGAGTCAGAGTCGGAGTCAGAAACTGAGTCTAAGTCTAGGGAAGTCATTAGAGAGTCTCCTCTTGTTGTCACTCCCCATCCCTTTTCTTCTCCTAGCTTAGCATCGTCTAGTAACAGTAGTTCGGGGAATGCCCTAGTAACTGACCCTTTACCGCCACTGACTACATCACAAATGGCTTCTTTGTTTCAGCTATTTTCAAACATTAATATGAATAAATTCAATTCTGCTTACTCTTCGTGTTATCTTGACTGCAATTCTATTTATGATGATACTGAGGATGATCCTGACTCAGACTCAATCGAACTACCTCCCTACATAATCAAAGAAATACTGGAGGAGGGTAAAGGGGCACCAGTTATAAAGAATACTAAACCTATCAATGTAGGGACATGTTTAGAACCCCAAGAACTTAAGATAGGGACGACCCTGGACCCAAATGAAAGAGGTCGCTTCATCGACATCCTTCACGAATTCAAAGACGTCTTCGCTTGGTCCTATAAGGATATGCCAGGGATAGACAGGGACATTGCATAACATCGAATCCCAATCAAAATAGGTTTCAAACCCGTAAAACAGAAGCTTCGTCGAATGAGAATAGAATGGGCTCTAAAGATCAAGGAGGAAGTGGATAAACAATTCAAAGCCGGGTTCATCAAAGTTTCCGAGTATTCAGACTGGGTTGCTAATATAGTCCCCGTACCCAAAAAGGATGGGCGTATCCAGGTTTGTGTTGATTTCAGGGACCTAAAGAAGGCCAGTCCAAAAGACAATTTTTCACTCCCACACATCGATAAATTAGTAGATAATACAGCGGTTCACACACTCCTCTCTTTTATGGATGGATATGCGGAGTATAATCAAATCAAAATGGCTGAAGAAGATATGCACAAAACAGCGTTCGTTGCTCAATGGGGTACTTACTGCTACAACGTTATGCCGTTCGGATTAATCAATGCTGCAGCGACTTACCAACGCACTGCAACTACTCTGTTACACGACATGATGCATAAAGTAGTAGAAGTACATGTCTATGACATGATTGTCAAGTCCAAAGATAGGCAAGGTCACATCGCCAACCTTCACAAGTTCTTACTGAGATTGCGCAAGTACAATATGCGGCTTAATCCTTAGAAATGCGCATTTGGGGTCACTTCCGGCAAGCTATTGGGGTATGTAGTCAGTTAGAGAGGAATAGAGATTGATCCATCCAAGATCAAGGCTCTAATTGAGATGCCACAGCCACAGACAGAAAAGGAAGTTCGGGGTTTCCTGGGCGAAGTATAATACATTAGTCATTTTATTTCAAAGCTCACTATGATTTGTGAACCAATATTCAAGAAGCTCAAGAAAACAGACCACATCATGTGGGATGACGATTGTCAAAAGGCATTTGACAGAATCAAGGAAATATTGGCTAAGGTGCCAGTTCTAATGCCACCACAAAAAGATAAACCCTTATCTCTGTATCTCACAGTCACAGAGACAGCCATGGGGGCTATGCTTGCGCAAGCCATTGGGAAGGAAGAAAGAGTTATCTACTACCTTAATAAGAAGTTCTTGGAATATGAGACTAAGTATACACCACTTAAGAAGACATGCCTCGCTCTTGTGTGGGCAACCAAGAAGCTACGCCATTATATGCTTAGCTATTCCATCAAGGTATATTCGAAGATGGATACTGTCAAATACATTTTCGAGAAGCCTGTCTTAAATGGACGTCTAGCAAAGTGAACTTTGATGCTCTCAGAGTTCGATCTCAAATATGTACTCCTGAAGGTCATCAAAGGATGACCAGTAGCCGAATTCTTCACAGACAATCGCATTCATAACACCCAAGTAATAGATACGTGGTTATTTCAAGATGAAGACATTTTGCACACCGATGCAGAATCGTGGGACCTCTACTTCGATGAAGCTTCCAATCTAAGAGGATATGGTATAACAGTGTTGCTCATTTCTCCGGAAGGCGAGCATACACCAATTTCTGTCAAACTCAACTTCGAGGTGACTAATAACGCGGCAGAATATGAGGCTTGCCTCATCTGTTTACAAGAAGCGGTCGGTTTAGGCATCAAGAGACTTTGAGTCCACGGCGACTCATCATTAATCATGAGTCCAATCACTGGGTCTTGGAAATTCTTCGACCAAGTCATTTAGTTACATCTATCTCGAGAAGAAAATTAGTTTGCAAACGCTCTTGCGAAACTTGCATCCTTGATCAACATGCCTGACAACTTGATAGCAATGTCGTTATGTATTGAACGACGATCTGAACTAGCCTATGTGCATTTTCTCACTGATGAGAAGGAAAATCAAGAGGAACCTTGGTATCAAGCCATTCTAAACTACAAGCTCAACGGAATATACCCACCCGACATGGATAAGAGGGGACAACGGGCAATTCGTCTATTAGTATCTCAATATGTCCTAAATCAAGGGAAGTTATACAAGAACGCCACAAGGCGTCATTTTGATTTACCTTGATCATTCAAAAGCAAAGAAAGTTATGGAAGAAGTCCATGATGGAGAATGCGGCCCTCATATAAGTGGGCCAATAATGGCAAAGAAAATCATGCGTCTAGGATACTATTGGACAAGGATGGAGAGAGATTGCATCAAATACCTACGACATTTCCACAATTGCCAGATCTTCGGGAACGTACAACATGTTCCACCATCTCTACTATATATGATGACATCTCCTTGGCCATTTTCTACATGGGGAATTGACATCATCGGGAAGATCACTCCAGCCGGGATGAGTGGTCATTGTTTCATCTTGGTAGCCATTGATTACTTCACAAAGTGGGTATAAGCGACATCCTATCCTGCCTTAACCTCTAAGCATGTGGCCAAGTTCGTACAAACCAATTTCGTTTGTCGATATGGGTGTCCACATGAAATAATCAGTGATAACGGATCCCATTTTCAAGCTAAAACCGAGCAGTTATTGGCCAAATACAAAATCAAGCATCATCATTCTTCGCCCTACCGACCCAGACTAATGGTGCAGTAGAGGTAGCCAACAAAAATGTCGTCATGATCCTCAAGAAAATTATCGATAATTATCGAGACTGGCCTAGCAAGATACCCTTTGCCTTATGAAGATATCGAACCTCAGTCAGGATGCCCACTGGGGCTACTCCTTTCTATCTAACTTATGGCATAGAAGATATACAGCCAGTAGAGGTAGAGATCCCATCTCTACGTATTATACAGGAAAGCCAAATCCCGGAAGCAGAATGGAATATAGACAGACATGAAGAACTCATCCTCTTAGACGAACGAAGACTACGTGCCTTGCATAATATTCAAACATATCAAGCACGAATTTGAAGAGATTTCAACAAGAAAGCTAAACCTCGGAATATCAAAGAGGGAGATCTAGTGCTTAAATCTGTTCGAGCTCTTGTACCAGTCGACCCAAGGGGAAAATTCAAACTTAATTGGGCCGGTCCTTATTTAGTCAAATTCATACTCTCACGGGGTGCGGTTAGAATTACAGATTTAGACGGAAATGAGTTTTTAAACCCGACCAATCTAGACCAACACAAATGGTATTACCCTTAGAATAGATCTAAAAACGCACAATGCGGGACCCACGTGCCGCTCTTGCGACACGAAATACACGGCACTGGCCAAACCTCGAGACTCGTGCCACCTTGCTCTTGCGTTATGGCATCTTTTATTTATCCTCAATATCATCAACATAACTTAATTGCATTTTTAAAGAGTAAGTAAGGCACCATGCTTATTCCCTATGTTCATTACAAGCTCTTGCTTCGAACATTTATTCTTTTACATTTTCCATTTTCGAACTACGTTCTGGGTTTGATTTCATTTTTAATGAATACGTAGGCAGTCCTTCACAAGATACAACCCAATCAATTTCTAATCAAAATGTAAATAGAAGGACATTTGCTTTGGCACTTGGAATTTGAAAGAATAAATAAAGGGAGCTGATTTTAAGTTCCTAATTGAAAAACGATCGATTTATTCATCTATTAAGTAATACACCAAATAATATATAAATTCTGAAATAAAACGCTGGGCTAGGATTCTAAAAATCCCGCCATTTATTACAAATGAGATTAATAATAATAAGTAATTTAAAGACTTGGGCTATTTCTATTCTTCCATCTTTCCTTTGCCTTTGTCATTTCGGTCATACTTCTTGTCTCGACCTCGAGGGGGACGCTCTTGCGTTATCACTAACCTAATCACCAACGGTCTTTCTCGAGGCCTAGTCTTTCCATTTCGATCCACGATCATCTTTTCAACCGGAGCATTCTTGGTTTCTTCTTCGGGCGGACAAGTCGGAATCCGGCTTCTCGCGCTCTTCCAAGGTGTTAGCCACCTCGCGGATCTTATAGTCAATTGGCTCATGCTTTCTCAACTTCTCGCGCTCTTCCAAGGTGCTAGCCTTGACACACTGCAAATAAGAGTCTGAAAACCACAACGAACCAACCGCGACAGGCATAAAGCACATGTTCCTTTGAGTCCAGTACAAAGCCCACTCACGACAAGTCTCAGACGTATGCGCCAAAGCCACCTGTGGAACAGTGTCAAGCTTCGATATTTTCTACCTCATGCCAACTTGACTCATTAGACTCTCCGGGAAAATATGGACCATGAACTCCAGTCCTGGAATATGAAGGGATCGAGTAGGATCCAGGGATGATACTCCTGTCAACGCCCTGAGATGCCACCAAGGGATAACCCATCTAATCAGTGGACCTCCCTCATTCTTTAGTTTGTTCTCCCAGTAGTTGAAAACTCGAGTGAAATCAACCATATACAGCCTCGTCCTCATCACGATCGATCGTGATCAATATCCTGGCACGTTAACTGGGGGCTCGATCAATCGCAGCCTTTCCATCAGCCAAATATGCAAAAAGGAGACAAGTATCAAAGTCCCCGCCTCAAAACAAACAACGAAAAAAGAATGAAAAAGGAAATAAACAGGAGCATTTTACCTGTAAAATGATAGGACTTCCAAGATACGGGAGCTCACGATTAGCCTTCCGATTATCCACCCCTAAGATAGTCTCTCCTAATACCAGACAAGTTGGGCTCCTGCGCAGTTCCACTTACTCGATAATACCCAAAAAACGGGAGTCACCTCTCATTTCCGCGTCAACATGGCCCTTCAAGACAAAACAATGAAGAAGGTAAAACATGAAAGCTCTGCGCCTTGCAGCATAAGAAATAGAAGGGTCCTCTCTATCTATGAAGCGGTCTATAAAATCGAAAATCCGTACCCCCTTGGAAGTTACAAGACGATCAACTTCAGCTTTGGTCAATCCAAGAAGATCCCTAAATTTATTCTTATACCCTTGAGACCTAGATGGTAAAGCCGGAAGACTTTCTGTATCCCATCCTCTAATTGCTGCAAATTTTTCGGGAAAAGGACAAAATTCACCTCCAGGAAAGGCGAAAACATGATACTCCGGATTCCAATATTCAAGACAAGCATCAAGAAACGGTCTTACCACTTCACTGTTTCAAAACTGATGACGGATCCAAAAACACCAATGTCGTACTTCTCCGCACTTGAAAACTCATTGGTCCATTCCTTGAGTCGAGATTCGAAAGCATCCATTTTTTCTTGAAAATCTTTTTTTTTGGGAGAAATATTATATTTGATGAATTACGGAGTAATTGGAGGGAGAATTCTGTGAATAGAAGCTAAACCGAGGGCTCTATTTATACTATTCGGCCTTTCCAAAAATCGCTCAGGAAGAGAGCACCTGGGAAGAAAACGCAGCAAATGCTGCACCCTTTGGAATAATCGCAGCTCATGTTGCGCCTCTCCCCCAGCTCAATTTTCTGCAATTTCCGCAAGGATATTTCCTAAATCCGGATTTGGCTAAAACTTTCCTATTTCTGTAGGAATATGTTTTTTTATATACGAAAATTTTTATTTCCTTAATTGTTATTCCGAATTTGTTACGGAATCTTATTTCAACGCGGGTTCGCTTTTCGAGACGATATCGTCATTTCACATTTCGTCAAATGCACACTTACCCATTTTTATTATTATTTTTTAATTTTGGGGAATCATTTACATCCCTCCCTCGTCTCAAAATTGTCAAAACTCAATTTTTCTTTTATTTCTTTTTTTTAGGGGGAAGCACTCCCATTATCCATCGCGTGTCAAGTCATTTTGCTCACTACAATAGGGCACTTTTTTTTTCTTTTCTTCTTTTTCGACTTGATCAAGTTACATTTTGTGCTATTTGAGGCCAGATTTTTATGCTTTATGTGCTATGTTTGATTTTTCAATATGAATTTCGGCAGTATGACGGCGTAAACCGTCAAAATGCCAACCCTGTTTCCAAGCTAACCTGCAGGTACCAACATATTTCACACCCAGCACCAACGAATGGCTCTGAGGCCATGACATATATACAGCAAAACATTCATATGTACAACAAAATTCGGGCTCATGCCCAAAAGTATAAAACTTACCAACATATTTCACAACCGGCAACGGCGCCATTTTTATTCGGTCGAAACTTTATCGTATAAGCTCACCAATCAAACTCTATTTATAATCTCAAAAAACTACTCTTAGTAGAGCGGTAAAGGTCGGATCCCAAGGGACGGGTATTGTATTGATTTATCGGTTGTATAAAGCTATGACTTTGTGATACGAAAATTACTCGAACTTTCGTTGGTAGCGGAAGCAAGAATGACAAGAACACGACAATGAACAGTACAGATGAAGAACAGTGACAGATGAACAGTAACGATGAATAGTGTCGTGAATAGTGACGGTGAATAGTAACGTGAATAGTATTTTTTGGTGTTTTTGATTTTATGCGAACAATGAAAATAAAAGGGATATTTGACCGATCTAGACCTATAGATCGTTCAATGGTGATTGTTATTCAAGACCTATTGAATAGCAATCGTGTTAATGCCCGAACGCATCAAGCAAGAACAATTTTGGATCAAACGCGTCAATCCGATTCAGCAATTGCACACAGCAAATACTAGGGTTTTTCTTATTCCAATTCAACGATGTCTGAAATAACAACACAAAGACCTCATTATATAGGAGTTAATAAACTGACCTAAAGCAACTAGAAAACATGCCTAAACTGACCTAGACCTGGCATCTTTGCCTTATTTTAATCCGACTAGAATTAGAAAATAAACTAGGCTCCTAACTAAACTAGGAAATAGGAAATTCTATTACAATTAGGAAAACTAATGCTAACGGTTTTAGGAAACCTTTATTCCTACTTCAAATAATAATAGAAATACTAATGATAATATATTATTCTAATCCGAATTGAACTAGAACTCCTTGAGCTTTGCTAATTTCCGAACCCAAGTATGAAATATCAGCTCCTTGATTGGCCTGTGATGCTGTTTTGTTTATACTCCATCATATCCTTCATTTGAGCTCGTTATTTTTAGATCACTTTGGTTTCACAAATTGGGTTGAGGTCGATAGTTGCAATCTAAACTACTTAACAAAGGAAATGTAAACAAATGAAAGTAAAGCAAAGCAAGCAAATGGGGTTGTAAACAATTGATTAAAGCACTAGAGTGTCATGGGTTCATAAGGGAATCATGGTGAGATCACATAAATAAGTTTCATAGATGCAAGCAATTTATTGTTGTAGTGGAATCGAGTTAGTTTGTATATTGCAATTCCTAGGAAGTTTTGGGTCTTGGAGCCGAGTCAGTCAAGACTTTACAACATCTACAAGTCGACTTAATTCTTCCTATTCAACTATATTCATGGTCTAACAAGCCTTGAGTTAGTTTATGTCTTACAAGTCCTATTGAAAGGATAAGAGATTCATGCTAGGTTGTCAATCAAGCATTTCATCAAGAATAACATGTGCATAAGTTGAAACTACAACAAGCAAGCATTCATATGAACTTATTAAGTAAAGATCTACCCCATGATTAACTCCCCTAATCCCCCATTAACCCTAGTTAAGAAACTACTCACTCATTATCATGGTGAACATGCTAATAATGGTGTCAATCATCTTAACAAGTCTAAACATGATGAAAGACTAAAACAATAAACAAGGATTAAGTAAGAGTAGCGAAATTGTACCAACATAGGATGATCAAATAGAAAGCAAAGAATAATAGAAGAAAACTTGATGGATGATAAAGAGTTGTCAATTCTCCAATAAACCCAAATAATCTTCAAATTACCCAACTAAATCTAAGAACACTTGAATAATTAAGGAAAGATTAAGATGTGATTAAGATTGAATTGTATGATTGGATTGTATTAATCTACTAAATAACTTGGATTAATCTAAGATAATCTCATAATAAAACTTGATTAAAACTAATAAAACTTGATGATAATCTCCTATTACAATGGAGTATTTATACTAAGTACAAGTATTAGGCTAACTCAGGACTTAAATGACGATTAAGCCCCTTAAATGAGTTTAACGCCTTGTAAGCCCCGCTTGGAGACGCACGACCTGCCTTTAATGGACGCCCATGCTGTAACGAAAGATGCCCGTCTTGCTCAAGGGACGCTCGGGCTGAGTCTTGGGGACACTCGTCCTGCTCTTTGAGACGCTCGGGCTGCTTTTGGGACGCCCGTCTCAAAGGGCAGCTCAGATTCTTCTTCATTTGGCTGCCTCATGATCCGTGGGGATTATTGAGGAGCTGTGGGAGTCCTTCATCAGTGCTCGTATACTTGTTTTATTGACTTAGGCTTTTAGTATTGGTCTCCTTTTTGTTGCTTGGTCGTTAGATGCGGTCCATTTAGCTCCGTTTTGCTCCATATAAGCAAGGTTAGCATTCCTCTCCTACCAAGGACACAAAACCTCATAGAATATGCAAAGTAGGAAGCTAAAGATAAGAAATGACCCTAATGCATGCAAGAAAGCATAGCAACGAGGCTAGTTAGCGGACTAAATGTGCGTAAATACGAGCCACGTCATTCATACGTCCAAAATGAGACCTCGATCGACAGTAGCAGGAGAAGTCCCCTTCTCCATCAGCTCGGGACGAACCATGGCCCTTGTCTCCGAAGTAAATCGAAGACAGAAACCACCAGAGCCACAGTCGAGCTCGCAGCTCAGCTGTACACGGTGGAGGAGGCACCATCTCACCACCTGCAGTCATTTGCACTCTCGCTAGAGTCTTACCGTCAAAGTATTCCTTGACGTAAGAACTTGGGACTAGGCCGGGTAACCTAGCCGCAGCCTTGGCTAGGTTCCAGCCGATCAAACCTCTAGCCTCGGCTGAATCCGCTCTCATGGCCGTCGCAGGCCAAACTATCAGATCATCTCCGCAAGGCAAGCCGAAGATCATGTTGTAGTCCTCCAAAGTGACCCTGATCTCTCCAAAAGGCATATGAAAAGTCGAGGTCATGTCTCATAAGCGATCTAGGAAACCTCGAATCAGGCACATGTTGGCGCGAATCTTCTCCCCTTTGATCTCTAGCCAGCCCCTCACCAAGGACCCAAAGGCCCCACGCTCGATGATCGCCTTATCCTCCTCTGATAGCTTCTCGTAGGCCTCCATCATGGTTGTGTACCCAGAAAAGGACCTCATGTTCCCGGCCTCCTGAATTTTCAAAGTTTTATTAGCTTCTTAGCTAAAATAAAGCAGATAAATATAAGTGAAGTGGCTTAATATAAAGACAAGACCGAATTTTACCTTGATCCTTACCACGCGATACGACAAGTGACTCTCTGCTGCCCAAATGAGATGCCAGCCATCCCATTTATCTGCCCACTGAGGTGCAGGCACAAGCTTGCGCCCGTTCCTCTTCACGTTGACCCTCTGGGCCACCTCTTCCACCTCCTCCATTTCTTCCCCGTGAACTACCAGGGTCGAAAGGAGATCAACGTCGACCTCCCTGGTGTCTCGCCCCGAGGGAGAAGGTACATCCTCTGCAAAAGAAAAGAAGAAAAGCACAAACAAAGAACTTAGAGGCTGTTTTAAGCCATTTTCTCAAGACATATCTCAAGCCCTACCATTAAGCAAGTCGACAAAGTGATAAAACTATAATCCTACGTTAAACTAAGCTTAGTTACGATCATGAGCCAAAAATTCAGCAGCATTTCGCTACTATAAGCCTAAACCCATACAAAAGTGTCCCGGAAGACCTATCACAAATCAAAATTTGGGCATGGTAGGAAGTTTACCCATCCTCCAAGGATTTCAAAACATTAAGTTTCATAAAAAATGGACAGGTTTTAAGCTATTTTCGATCCCTTTGAAGCGGTTTAACAAAATCGTCTTATTTTCGTCTCGTTTCGTCAAAACTCAACGAAAATTCAAAATGAATACATGGTTATGCTCCTAGCATGATCAATTACGCATTTCTAATGTCAATTTTAAGGGATAAACTCATTTGGGACGGAATCCCCAATTTTTCGGCCAATTTGGATATTAAAACCCTAAATTTTCAATCTTATTCAAGCTACAAATAAAAACTAAAGAAAGGGCAAGATACATACCTGGATTTGTCATGATTAATGGCGGATTTCAATCAATTTTTTGCAAAATTTGGTTGGGTTTTTTTGGTGTTTGTCGAGAGGAAGAAGAAGAAGAAAGGTTTTGGTTTAAATGAAACGAACTCGCGCTGAGTTCTCTTTTACTCAGGCACGGATGAACCCGGGAGAAAACGCAGTCTTTGCTGCGCCCTTTCCCCAGGTTTGTTGTCTGTTGCGCCTATTCTCCAACAGGTTTTGCAACAGCCTTTCCTTTCAAGTCGTTGTAAGCTCGTTAAGGGTGGACCCAAGCCCTATATTTTCCCGCCTTGGGATGTTTCCATTAACGCGACGGGTATTTTTTTACTCCGTATATTTTCTATGGGTGTACTTTTTTTCACCCATCTAGTCTACATTCTCCCCAGCAGTTGCAGTATTTTGTTCCCCAGCGAGAGTTCATTACCGCTATACAACCCATGTATCCTTCGACCAAATCAAGTTTTCTATCAGCGGTTCTCGGAAAGTCTCGCCTTCTACCAAGTCAAGTTTTCTATCAGCAGTCCTCAGAAAGATCCGTCTCCTTTAAGTCAATTATCTTTGTCCCAACGGTTTCTTATATCGAGATAATCCTTTCAGCAACCTTCAGATAACCCCTTCAATAATTTTCAAAAGTTCTTATGTTCAGTCCTTCAGAGAAAGTTACCCTCAAGAGTTAGTTTTCAAAAGTATTAAGAAGTTTCTTCAGAAGCCCTGTAACCCCTAATGCCTTCAGACACCAAGTTATCTTCAGACAAAAGAGTTTTGCCGAAGCGCCTTCAGTCCTGTTTTACCCAGGGGTGTTTCAGGTATGATTTCTTATTATGGCTGGCGAGCCACCTTACGCAGTCTAATGAAATTTAAACGACCCTCCCCGGAAGTCGACAGAATCTAAAATGTTCCCGACGACAGGTCCTTGGCTCAGACCCCTTTGAGCCGACTCGCGTCGCCATCGTCTTCAGGTTGTAATCTTCGATTGACCTGAGGGCTATACTTTGACTTTTGCCTTGTCCAAGCCTCAGCCAAAGTGGGGGCTCTATAGACACCTCGTTTCTGCACCTCCCGCCAACCACCCACTGATGAGTGGGCCGCATGTCTGATTATGCGGAGCGATTTATGACATTTCGTAAGTTCGTCGACCCGTGATAGCTCGAACAGTCAAGTCAACCTCGTGGTCGACATCTACGCATTGATACGGTCATTTTGACAGTAATTAGAGTTCATTTGGAGTCCGGGTCAAAAACCGCTTCCATTTTCTAAAATCGTCTAAAACCCGAGTCGGAATATTCTGGAATATTCAGGAGTAATATTCCTAAATTTTATCTATTATCACGAAAATATCTACCTTGCGGAATAAGGAAGCCTACATCTTCCCTAATTCCTAAAATCAACCGCGAAAATCTTTCTTGCTGAGGAGGAAACTGCCCAAGAGAAAACGCAGCAGGTACTGCGCCTCTTGGAAAGGTCGCAGTTCCTGTTGCGCCTCTTCCTGGGCTGCTTTTTCTCCATTTTCTGGATTTCCTCCGGATTTCTTTCCTATTTCTACTTTTTCCATAATTCCCCCCTGTGATTAGTATAAATAGAGGCCTCCGCCTCACATATTTCTCACAGAAGTGTCCGCCCTGATCTTCTCCCTTTGCATTCTAAGACCGCGCTCTTACTTTTCGACGCCTACGTGCTTGATCAATCAACCATGTAAGCTCAGATCATTCTGAGTACCAGTCACATTTGCATGATCGACCAATTTGACCACTACAATTTAATCAACTTTTTTTAAATTCTCTTTAGAGGACACTTTCATTCTACATGGAGTCGAGCAATCACTAATACGACAACTTAGTTAATCTCGCTAAGTCAAACACGTAAGTCTGAGGGTATAAAACCCAATTTATTTACTGTATTTTATTTTGTATCAATTAACGTACGAGTTCACATCATGAGCATGCTTAAAACCGTTTTCAAAAATCATATTTTAAAACTCTTTTGACGGAACAGCAAGGAGACACCATCGAGAAGAAAGGCAACAACTGTTGTGCCTTCTGGAATGGTCGGAGCACTTGCTGCGCCTATTCCAGAGGCTGCTTAGCCTCTGTTGCTCTTCATCTTATTCTTCGTGTATCTTCATTGTTTTGTTCGAAGGTTTTCTTCTGTCTTATTCCTTATTCCTTTCAAGTTTTTATCTTTTCTCATTTACAAATTTGTTTTATAAAATACTTTTCAAATCTTTTCCGACTTGAATCCCTTATAATTCGATATTTGCGGATTTTCGTCGTTAAATCCGAACCCGGATTTAAGAGGCTCGATTTGTTCCTATCAAGTCCCTTGAATTCGTCTTTGATATTTGATTTTAATTATGTTCCTTCTTCAATTCTTTACCTTCTAATTTCCGTCTCTAATTTCAAGTTTGTATATAAACCCATTTACGACTTCATAGAATAGCTAACTTGTAATAATTCGTTTTTATTCGTTTTTATTGCTCTACAACGGTTCCCGATGCATATAATCTGACTAAATCAGCTTCACTCGAGTTGTATATCAATAATACATACTGATCAACCAAACAACGATAACAATTAACAAGTTTGACTTTCACAGTCAGAACGCAACTCAAGAACAGTCGCATGAACTGATGCGCCTCTTCTAAGGGACGCATGAGATGATGCGCCTGTTCTGAGGTGATTTCTGCCTATGAACTCGTCTTGTTTTGACGTAGGCCTTCTAATTAGGTTTTAATCGATTATTATCCTTATTATCACTACTAATTTGACGTGTTTTACAATCTTCTAAATATTTTATTCTTTTATTTTCTTTTCAAATCTCTTTTTAAGCGTACTCATGACGTAAATTCAATTATCCATTGTAACTCCATTGGAATTTATTTCTTATAATTCATTTATTTATCTTGTATGATTTACTTACTTGGCAATTCACCTTTAATTAATCTAACCTCCAACTTCGACCCAATTAATTGTTAAAATTGTTTGTTCACCGACTTAGTTAATATTCACATGCTAGGATTAATACGTTGATGTTGTATTGCATGCATATAATTGACAACATATAAAATATAAACAACTTCCCTGATCATTAGTAGAGGCCGCTATTGAGGCGGGCGGGATTAGGTTTTTAAATAAACGAGCTTCCTAATACGTACCCTCACCCCTTACACAAGTCTCTGTGAACATCCGTGTTCATTGGCATCACGAGAGTCATTCTTGACATAGAATGCTAAGGGTAACGAATTTCTTGGTGTTCATGTCACTACTTTGTGTCTTGACATGACGCGAAGTATTCGAACAGTTCCAGTTTTCCATAAAAATTGGTGGCGACTCCACAAATGCAGGATTGTCAAACCTTTCAACAGTTTTAATGCCTTACAATTCGGTAACGGCACATGACGTGCTTTTGACTCGCGTCCGAGTTCCGTGGAAGAAGTGACGACGCCTCAAAACCAACGCGCGAATGCGCGCGGCTCGGGTGGTTATGTCCACAAGACATCCTTCACATCTTATAACCCTTCCTCAAACAAGATTTCAAGGTAATTGTTGCTATAAGTCTCACCTTAGATTTACCACAAATCTCTTATAAGACACATTTATTCTCTTGGATCCCCTCAAAGATACGTTCTATTAATACTTGTCATTAAAGGCTCTATTCTTTCCCAACCAATCCATCCCCAAAATTACCTCAAATTTCCCCAAAGGAAACTCAATTAGGTTTGTAAGAAAGAAACCTCCCCAACCTTAGCAGGCACATCTTATATATACGGTTACCAGGTATAGATTCCTTCAGCGGCATATTTCTATTTTCCCCCCTTTCCCTACTACTTATCACCAAATCAAATCTCTACTATCATTAACTAAACATGGTTTCGGGGTAACACGTTCCACATATCACTACACATGAAATTTCTATTTATAACACCCCCATTAATTAGGAGCCTTTAGCAAGACATTCCCAGATAAATAAAGGTGTTACCATCTCAGTTGCCTGAGGTAGTAAGTATAAAAGAAAAAACAATTACCAAAGTACTTTAAGACGATATAAATAAAGTGCCTCAAATGGTTTTATTATAAAAGTTTCGATGAGTTAAATAAATAATACAAAATACGTTTAAAACAACTGCAGCGGAAATAAACTAAATAATGTCTGAATAATTTAAAGTGATCTCCAGACTCTGATAAAGATCAACGTCCCAAGCTCCATCCAAGCATCCAGCACTTCACACAAGCTAACCTGAAATCAATCTGCTCCCCAATATTTGGTTCATCACAGGTTTTCCCTAATACATAGTCAACCACGAGGTTGAGTAGGATAACTAAACAACAATAATAATACGATGACTTTGGATTAAATGGGTTGATAATGTTTACCTTAAAGGAGCAAACTGGCATGACTACACACCTGCAAATGATTCTACTTGGACTTGGAAGACTATCTGTAAGGTGAAGGAGAAGATTAAGAATGGCTTCACTGATAATTGCTGGACTCCTCACCAGAAAGGCTATACGATTGGTAATGGTTATGACTGGCTAATGGCGAGATATCCTACACAGAACTGGACAAAAATTGTGTGGAATGATTGGAATGTGCCCAAACATTCTTTCATTTCCTGGCTGATAATGCAAGAAGGTCTTAATACTAAAGCTAAGCTCTATGCCTATGGTTTCTGCCTGGATGATATATGCATTATGTGTGCTGAACATTCTAAAACTATTGACCATTTATTCACTGAATGCAAATTCAGTTGCCAAGTGCAAAAATGTGTTAGAAGTCTGGATTGGTCGACCATTTCTTACTATCAATGAATTACTGAATGCTAATCGAAACAACATGAAATGGAAAGCTTTGGCAATGGTGTTGACTACTTACAGATATTATGTCTAGTCCCAACGGAATCATGCGAGAATCCAGCTCAGTGTGTTGAGACCTGTAGTCGTAGCAGAACGGATGAAGAAGATGATCCAACAGCAAATTCGTAGACTTACTGATCTTAGAGGTGGACAGACTGAATTGGAGATACGAACTCGTTTGGGCTTCTATTGATGGGAACGATGATGTTCAATGTTCTAATTCTTTGGTTTTTCCAATTGTTCCCTATGTAATTGGATAAAGTTTTTGAAATATATATATATATATATATATATATATATATATATATATATATATATATATATATATATATATATATATATACTCACATTTCACCAAAAAAAACAATAATAATACGATAACCTACAATAAAATATAATCAAGAGACTCAAGCCAAGATCGTCACACACACGGCTCAACCGTGTGCCATATCACACGCCAGAACCGAACCCACAACACAACCATCACAATCCGTATATTGCTCAGGTTCACGGCCAAACCCCAACGCCACCTTGCCTAGCCGACCAAAACCGCGCAGGTCCACAGATCTTCCACATCCCCGTGCCTGGACGACCAAATAACCTCAATTACAATGCCAATCCTCTTTCAAAATACCAACCAACAACAGAGAGCCAACCAACAATGATAATAACATGATTATAAGATGCTCAAGACAACAATTATAACAATATGCTCAAGATGATATAATTATCATAAGACAATGCAACCAACAACTTATCTCATGCCAACAATATATTAACAGTCCATCTTATAACAGATCACCAATTACCAATTAAGCATAGTTGAGTAGTTAACCTATCTTTAGCAAATCTTCTCAATTCAACAAATAAATTTAGAAAGCTTCTTCCACAAATCCACCACTTAATCAATCAATTAAATTATATACGATTATAAACTAATCTTATTATTGAATTTAAGATGTAAACTGCCCAAAACAATCCCGCAAAACCATCACAAACGCATCCCCCATACACGATTGACTCGGCGGTGGTCAAACGCGTCAGTCAACGGCTCCCCTCCACGGCCACGGTCCAGTCAACAGTCACGGTCAAGATGCGGATCAAGGTCAAACAAAAATAATTGATGTGAGGCGATAAAACAACTTACCACAATTAATTAGCGCGAGATGACAACTCCGTCTTAAGGTTATCTCACAAAATTGCTCTTCCTCACAATTATATGTGCTGAGTTTTTGATGTGGAATAAATATGATGGTGAGGCATTAGCTAGGTATTTATATAAATTGGTAGGTGAATGTGGAAGGTTCTAGGAAGTTGCATATATTATTAAACTAATGAAAATATCTAAGTAATTTAGATAACAACCAAACCACATACTACCTCCTTTCACTTTCGGTACAACACGGTCCAAGCCGTGGTCTTGTACCCGATTCTTAATTTTATTTTATTTTCTTTTTACGACAATAATTATTATTTATTCACATCTTATAAATAATAAATTATAAATTATAAATTATATTAATTAAAAATGCGGAATACTATAGTCTTCCCTCCTTAAAAAGAACTTCGTCCCGAAGTTCACCACACGTCACTACCCAAACTAATTAATTAAATGATAAACGACACACACTTTAGTTAAATTACTACTCCCTCCAATTTCATTTATTGTTCCCCTTTCTTTTTGGCATAAAAAATAAGGGAATCAATTTGGACCACACAATACACATAAGCCCACATTAAATTGATTTTGAACCATACAAAGTTGTCCAAAAAAGGAAAGAGAACAATAAGGAAAATGGATGGAAAGGGAAAGAGGAACAATAAATGAAATTGGAGGGATTATTAGTTAAGACCAAAATTAAACACGGTGTTATATTCTACCCCCGTAAAAGAAAAGGTTATGTCCTTGTAACCAACATACCTTAAGCAAATAAATGAGGATACTTCTCTTTTATCTCAGCTTCAGCTTCCCAAGTAGCTTCCTCTACATTATGAGTAGACCAAAGAACTTTCACCAATGCAATCTCACTATTTCTGGTCTTTCTCACTTTCCTGTCCAAAATCTCCTTAGCCACCTCCACATAAGACAAATTCTCATCCATCTCAACTGTCTCAGCTGCTAACACATGAGTAGGATCACTCACGTGCATATTTCCTCAGCTGTGAAACATGAAAAACATTATGAACTCTTACCAAGGCTGGTGGTAGTGCAAGACGATATGCCACTTCACCAACTTTATCTAAAATCTCATAAGGCCCAATGTACTTCTTACTCAGCTTTCCTCTCTTGCCAAACCGCATCACTCCCTTCATTGGTGACAATTTCAACAATACTTTGTCTCCCACAGCAAACTCAATCTCACTTCTCTTCAAATCTGTATAACTCTTCTTTCGATCTTGTAGAGCTCTCATCTTCTGTCTGATCACATGAACCTGCTCAACCACCTGCTTGATCAAATCCGGCCCTAGTGTCACGGCATCAGTGACATCGTCCCAATAAACTGGACTCCTACACTTCCTTCCATACAAAGCTTCAAAAGGTGTCATACCAATGCTATCATGATAACTGTTATTGTAAGAAAACTCTATCGAGTCCAACCTCTCTTCCTAAGATCCTCCAAACTCTACAACAAACTCCCTCAACATGTCCTTTAAAGTATGTATAGTCCTCTCAGTCTGCCCGTCTGTCGCTAGATGAAATGCAGGGATCAACTTCAAAGTTGTACCCATACACTCTTGCAACTCTTGCCAGAACTTAGAAATAAACCTTGAGTCACGATCAGAAACAATATCTTTTTGAATCCCATCCAACTTCACAATATTTCTCACATAAGCTTTAGCCAACTCAGCCTTACTCAAGTATCTTTCATAGGAATAAAGTGTAACGTCTTAGTCAGACGATCTACTATCACCCAAATCATATTATTGCCCTTTTGGGTACGAGACAAACCAACAATAAAATCCATATAAGTGCTCTCCCACTTCCATTCAGGCACATCTAGAGACTGTACCTAACCCTGTGGTCTCTTATGCTCACCTTTCACCCTCTGACAAGTTAAACATCTTGAAACAAATTCAGCAACCTCCTTCTTCATCCCAGGCCACCATAATGTTTTCTTAAAATTTTATATAATTTCTCCTCCAAGATGCACAGAATATGGCGTAGAATGTGCTTCAGTCAAAATCCTTCTTTTCAATTCTTCATCATCAGGTACACACCATCTCCCATCGAACTTCAACCCATCATCCTGTGGGTTAATATCCGTATACTACCCTTTAATTGCAGGACTATAACGTAAATTTAAACATGCAATTTATAGTCATAAAACGATAAACACAATGAAATGATTAATGTATAGAAATAACCTCGGGTCCTTTAAAATTGCGGCGTAAAGAACAGAAATCAATGCAGATTTCCTCCTAATTGTTACACCCAAGACTTTGTCCGAGATATGCCCTTGTGCTAGAACAGTGTTCTCCGATTGCCTTGCAATATAGGGAGAACTGATGTGAGTTTGCTTGAGATGTGAGATCTCGGTTTCTACAGAGAAGAATGCTCTTCGAAACCCTAAAAATTTAGCGAGAATGAATTAGGTTAGACAAGAGGAGAAAGCTCTCCTTTTGTCTTGGTGATTCTCGGCCAAACCGAGTGAGAGGAGCCCGTATGGGCTTTTCAATTTCTCTTCACTTAAACTCGCGGTCCGGTCCATCACTCGCTAAGTGTATATGACGTGGTCTGATTATAAACTGTTATCGGTTATCGGAAATTAAGGCATCGGCTAATAATTCGGGTTAGGTGAATTATTAATACGTGTCCGACAAAACAAAAGATTGTATAATTATTTTAATATACATTTAATTAAATATAAATCACGTATATTTAATTTTACGAATTAACTTGTTAATTCGCCTTAGCCCATGATATTTAATCCGTATTAAATATAATATCTCAACATCACATATTTGACTAATTACTTAGTCAAATAACTCGACTAACCGGTTAGTCAATTTTTGGCATCTATATGACAAGTATTTTCATCTTGTCACATCTCTCGAACGTATCCTATAGGTGTGACTTTTAGGGACCAGTTGATCACCGCCATCCGTATGACAATAACGTCAAACTTATCTAGCAAGCCAACCGTTATTGATAAACGTGGATCAACGGATAATAATACCAAAGTATGCCCTTTGATCCTTTTAGAGGTTTATAAGTCCTTGCACTAATTGTTAAGGACACCAACCCCAACAAGCTCCCACTTGTCCGTACAAGTGTATGTGCAATGACGTTATCCGCACTAACTGGAGGACACAAGCTCCAACAAACTCCCACTTGTCCGAACAAGTGTATGTGCGATAACCGATTCTCATATTCATTTAAAATCTCTCCCACTCAATGTAAAACAATTTGCAGATCTGGATCCACAAAGGTCGTATTTTACAATCGATCTGTATCTATAGTGGTTTCCCCGACTAGAGAGTAACTTAACCGATAAAACGAATCCGTATCCGAGCATGGCCATGCATTTCGATTCTGACTCCTCGAGTGGCCCTGAGAAATATCGAGTACCCGATAAAGGCTGAATATTTCCTTCAACTCGACTCCTTCCGATCTAAGCACAACATGAAATGACCCAGAAAAAATCTACTTGGCCCCCTGTTACGGATGACCGTGAGAAAGAAACCAAAGTCACCCAAAGTCTGCCGTAGTCTCAAGAGACAGTCGATAGTCTAAGAATCGACTCTTAGGATCACCATGGAAGTCCTATCCACGACCGGGCAACGAATGTTATAAAACATTTAGGACTCCACGTCGATGTCACAATTGTGTCCTACGAAATATCCGTATAAATCGCCTCTGTGATTGGTCACAACTTTGTTGACTTATGGCTCGTTGAACCCACCATCAACCAACGTCACGAATAATTGCCGAGTTATCACTCATGTGGGCAATTAAGGACTAACAAGATATGATGTTTGTTCAATTCACTTTGTGGTGTTCAAAATTGTCGTACAATTCCACATGAAAAACAAAATATATATATAAAATATCAAAACGATGATGTCGTATAGAGTACAAAGGAGAATGAATCGATCCATAAAAGAGTACTACAACTCAAGAACACGTTTGATTCCCATGGAATTTACGTGCCCTTCATGCTTATCTTGTCGTAATGCTTTAGTGAGAGGATCTGCTATGTTATCATCTGTAGCAATCTTTTCTATCACTACTTCCTTTTGCTCCACGTAATCCCGGATTAGATGAGCTTTCCGTTGTACATGTCTAGATTTGTTGCTAGACTTTGGCTCCTTAGCTTGGAAGATGGCACCACTATTGTCGCAATAGATGGTGATCGGGTCATTCGAACTAGGCACTACAGAGAGCCCATGTAAGAATTGACGCATCCATATCGCTTCCTTTGTTGCTTCGACGCGGCATAGTACTCGGACTCGATCGTAGAATCTGCTGTAACAGATTTGTTTCGAACTCTTCCACTGATCGCGGCGCCATTAAGAGTAAAAACGAATCCAGACTGAGATTTCGAGTCATCTCGATCCGTTTGGAAGCTAGCATCTGCGGAACCGGTTGCGCATAGCTTTTGAGAGCCTCCATAAGTCAATGCCCAATCTTTAGTCCTCCTGAGGTACTTAAGAATGTTCTTGACAGCCAACCAATGTGGTTCACCTGGTTCTTTGTTGGAATCGACTTGTCATACTCAATGCATATGCCACGTCCGGACGTGTGCATATCATGGCATACATGATTGATCCTATAGCCGAAGCATAAGGAATCCGTGTCATGCGCTCTTTCTCTTCCGGTGTCTCTGGTGCCTGAGACTTGCTCAAATGCACCCCTGGAGCCATAGGAAGGAACCCCTTCTTGGAGTTAGTCATGCTGAATCTCTCTAGGACTTTGTCTATGTAAGACTCTGATCGAGAGATAACATCCGTCGTGGTCTATCTCGATAGATACGGATGCCTAGAATTCTCTCGTGCCTCTCCCGGATCTTTCATCCGGAAATGGTTTTTCAACCATACTTTCACCGAAGTTAAGAGAGGTATGTCATTCCCAATCAGGAGTATGTCGTCAACATACAATATTAGGAAGACAATCTTGCTCCCACTCGACTTGATATATAGACATGGTTCCTCGACAGATCGAGTGAATCCATTGTCTTTTATCACTTGGTCGAAGCGATGATTCCAACTCCTTGATGCTTGCTTAAGTCCATAAATGGAACGCTTAAGTTTGCATACTTTCTTAGGATGTTCAGGATCGATGAAACCTTCGGGTTGTACCATGTACAACTCTTCCTCCAAAAAGCCGTTTAAGAAGGCGGTTTTCACGTCCATTTGCCAAATTTCATAGTCATGAAAAGCGGCAATCGCTAAGATAATCCGAATGGAACGCAGCATGACTACGGGTGCAAAAATATCATCGTAGTGCAAACCTGGCACTTGGGTGAAACCCTTAGCAACTAGTCGTGCTTTGTAGATATCTTGCTGACCTTCCACGAAATGCTTTATCTTGTAAAGCCATTTGCATTGAAGGGGACGAACCTTAGCAGGTAAGTCAACAAGATCCCACACGTTGTTCTCATACATGGAGTCCATCTCGGATTGCATGGCCTCAAGCCATAGCTTTGAGTCGGAACTTGTCATGGCACCTTTATAGGTTGCGGGTTCACTACTCGTTAAGAGTAGAACGTCATCTATGTCATGTTCCTCGACCATACCAATGTATCTGTCCGGAGGAATAGAGACTCTACCCGACCTCCTAGGTTCCTCAGGAATATTCACCGCAGCCGGGATTGAAGGAATTGGTTCCTCCAATGGTTGCTCGGTGTTTGGTTCTGGAATCTCCGACAGGTCGAAGGTTCTATCACTCTTTGCATTCTCGAGAAATTCCTTCTCTAAGAATGTCGCACTAGCCGCAACAAAAACGCGTTGTTCGGTTGGCGAATAGAAGTAATGACCACGTGTTCCTTTAGGATAACCTATAAAGTATGTCTTGACCGATCGCGGGCCGAGCTTATCCTCGCGTCTCCACTTGACATAAGCCTCGCAGCCCCAAACCCGTATAAAGGACAAGTTGGGGACCGTTCCCTTCCATAGTTCATATGGAGTCTTGTCAACACTTTAGACGGACTTCGGTTAAGTATTAGAGCGGCGGCGACATAAGAGCATAACCCCATAATGAATCGGGTAAAACCGTGTGACTCATCATGGATCGAACCATATCAAGTAGTGTTCGATTTCTCCGTTCGGACACACCGTTCAAATTGAGGTGTTCCAGTGGAGTTAATCGTAGGGCAATCCCACAGTCCTTTAGGTGTTGATCAAACTCGTGAGAAAGATACTCGCCACCACGATCCGAACGCAGTGTTATTATCTTTCTACCCAACATGTTCTGTACCCTATTTTGGTATTCCTTGAATTTCTCAAAGGATTCACTTTTGTGCTTCATTAAGTAGACATAGCCATATCTACTCAAATCGTCCGTGAAAGTGATGAAATACCTATAGCCTTCTCGTGCGGTGATTGACATAGGACCACATACATCCGTGTGTATGAGCCCTAATAGGTCGGCAGCGCGCATTCCAACACCTTTGAAGGAAATCCGAGTCATCTTACCGATGAGACATGATTCACACGTGCCAAATGATTGAAAATCAAAGGCCGAGATAGCTCCATGTTTGATGATCTGTTTTACGCGTTTCTCATTAATGTGTCCCATACGGCAATGCCATAGATATGTTTGATCTTTGTCACCAACCTTTAACCTTTTATTCATTACGTGTAATATTTCCGAGGTCGATCTAAAACATAAATTCCGTTCATGGAAACCGCTTGCCATAAATCATATTGTGTAATGAGAAAATGCAAGCATTGTTTTCTATTACAAATGAAAAACCGAGTTTATCAAGCGCAAAATCGAAATAATGTTTTTGGAAAGACTAGGTACATAATAGCAGTCATATAATGACAACTCAAATCCGCTAGGAAGCTGGATCACATATGTCCCCTTGGAGATGGCAACTACTCTTGCTCCATTCCCGACACGCAGTCCACCTCACCCTTTACGAGGGGTTCGATGTTTCGAGCCCCCGCACATGATTGCACGAGATGAGAACCACAACCGGTATCAAGTACCCAAGTTCCGTAACTTGCGTGGTTAATCTCAATCATATGAATAAAAGTAGAAGAGAGAGAAGACATACCAACGGGTTTAACACGACCTGCCTTTAAGTCCTCATGATAAACAGGACATGTGCGTCTCCAATGCCCAATCTTGTGGCAATGATGGCATTCCATGTTTTCACTCTTGCTCTTTGTCATGCCTGATGAGTTACTCGACTCACCAAGACCACTCTTACCTGAACCCGACTTCTTGAACTTCGCCTTACCTCTTTAGGTTTGCGGAGATTTGCCCTTACCTTTCCCTTTGTTTGACACAACGAGAATATCCTGTTTCGAGCTCCCACTTTGCACTTCATGTCCTTCTCGGTGCATACGAGGAGGGAGTGCCATTCATGGGGAGTTTTCTTCAAATCATTCATATAGTAATTCGCTCTGAATTGCGAATAACCATCGTGGAGTGAGTGAAGAATACGGTCGATAACAATATTCTCGCTGATGTTACAATTAAAGGTCTCCAACTTCTCGACATTCTCAATCATGCTGAGAATGTGTGGGCTAACCGGTTGGCCCTTCCGGAGTCTCGCATCAAAGAAGCGAGTGGTATGCTCATAGGTCACGATTCTCGGTGCTTTCGAGAATTCCTTAGTGAGCGTGGTGAAAATCTTGTTTGCACCTTGGGCTATAAAGCGTTTACGCAAATTGGGTTCCATTGCAAAAATAAGTACGTTCTTTACCGCACCAGCTTCTAAAGCGAAATCGTTATACTTGTTGATTTCGTTAATTCCAGCCGTGGGGCCTGGGTTTAACGGCATGGGCTCAAGCAGATATCTGAGCTTTCCGTCGCCAGCGGCAGATTCCGTAATCTTTGCCTCCCGATCCGCGGTTGGATCCGTCATTCTTCGATCCGAGTGGACCGATTCATCCGACTCATGAAGATCCTAAGCCAGGACTCACGGTCCAATGTGGCACTTGGCATTGGGTTATCACTTGAACCACCATTTGATGTTTAGCGATTTAAAACGTGATCTACACTCGAAAAAGAAAGAAAAACAAAACGAAATAAGCAACTCATCGAGGTGATTTAAGTCTATTTTAAAATTCATTTTAAACATGTAGACTCTCGCACTTGCATAATTGATCTCCCTCAAGAATGATACAAGTGATCCCAAGACTCAATTTCAGTAAATTGATAAGCCAACTGTTTAGCTAATTCTTTCGTAAGAACTCTTGGTCGATAGATTTCCGTAAATCCTATCTATAGTCCACCATGATCACGGGATCGTACGAGTGACCATAGTGTTGAGATAAAATAGGTCAATCGGTTCCAACTTACCCGACGTAGAAGGGGTCATAGTATGCCTACCGACGAAGAAGGGACTCATTGGAGTTTGACCTATAAAGACCGTTCTCAATTTTAGTTTGTACGAGGAAGATCCCATCAACAAAATTATAATTCATTTTAAGTGAACGAATAACTAGCGTCTGTCGTGAATGAATTTATTTGGAAGATGGCTTAAAAACGTGTGACATGAGAATGTCAATGAAAACTAACTCGTGACCTCTATATGTGTCGGTTTTCATGCAATAATTAGGTGGTTTGGTTTTTAGGCGGAATATGATGCAAATTATCGTTGCGAAAAATAAATAAAGGAATGCAAAAACGTAAATAAAATTTTCCTAGTGTGGCCTATCCTAGTATAAGAACATAATACAACTTTGGAATCCACCGTTGGACCCGAAAAGCTTGTCTTGATGTTCCATCTTGATCCAAGTAGCGGGAGTGAGCATCCGGTCTCCATCTTTGGTCTTCTCAAAAATTACAATTAAAATTACAAAATATAAACCTATTTACATTCTAATTAAAACTGCAATTACAAGTGAAAAAATCCAAAACGGAGATGCAAGATCTCAAAATACAACCAAGACCGTGTTCCATCATTACGGTAACACGTTCTACTAAGGCCACACTAAGTTACAATCGCTTGCAAAAATTAAATACGTAATAAAAGGCATTCACGGCATTCATAAATTAACGATAAATAAAAATGCATCAACTAAAAACAAATTCATTCGTGACATAATTCTGTAATTATGTTAAATTTATCCAAACCACCTTTTAATGATTAAAATTCGTGTGATAAAACCGCTTCTATCATTTAATTTTAATCTATTATAATCCGTTACTTTAAATATAATTTAAAATAACTTAATGGTACGTGTGTGAACCGTTTCACAATCATAGCGAGTGTACTATATCCGGATAAAGTACATATTGAAGCCAAAAGAAAATTTAAATCAAAAGAAACAAATTTTCAAAGTCAAGTTAAAGATTTAAATCCCTCGATCCAGGGACACGAGTGCTCGATCGAGGGACAGAGGGCTCGATCGATCGAATCTGCAAGTCGATCGAGAGGTATGCTAATCAAGAAGTACTCGATCGACTAAGCTGGAGGTCGATCGAGTACCTATATCGCAAATCTGCTTGATCGAGTACGAGGACAACTCGATCGAGCGTGAGGGTTTAGAAAGGGGTCGATCGAGTACAACAGGGGACTCGATCGAGCAAAAGGTTTTGAGATGGTCGATCGAGTACAACAGGGACTCGATCGATCAAAAACAAGACAAAACAAAGACTCGATCGAGTAGAAATACGCTCGATCGAATGCAAAAGTGGCTGAAAACTTCAAAACCCTCGTGAAAACATATATCGAGACAAGATCAATTGTAATTTTGATCAAAAACGCATCAAAACAAATTTAACAATTGACAAAAACTTGACATGTTGCTATAATCTCTGTATAAAATAACAACATGTAAAAACAATATGAAATTTGAAACAAAACAAACCGTGTAAAACATGGCACGGTTTGGTTTTCGAGACAAAACAACAACAAGAGCAACCGTGTAAACAAGACACGGTTCCCAAAGCAACCAAAAAACGCAGCAAATTAAAAAAAAATTTCTGCGCGAGTAAAAAAAAATGGTCACCGAGATAAATTTTTAACCAAAAATCATCGTTTCAACAATCGTTTGATGAAAAACACATATAAAAATTTACGTGGCCTCGCTCTGATACCACTTGTGGGTTAATATCCGTATACTACCCTTTAATTGCAGGACTATAACGTAAATTTAAACATGCAATTTATAGTCATAAAACGATAAACACAATGAAATGATTAATGTATAGAAATAACCTCGGGTCCTTTAAAATTGCGGCGTAAAGAACAAAATCAATGCGATTTCCTCCTAATTGTTACACCCAAGACTTTGTCCGAGATATGCCCTTGTGCTAGAAAAGTGTTCTCCGATTGCCTTGCAATATAGGGAGAACTGATGTGAGTTTGCTTGAGATGTGAGATCTCGGTTTCTCTGAGAGAAGAATGCTCTTCGAAACCCTAAAAATTTAGCGAGAATGAATTAGGTTAGACAAGAGGAGAAAGCTCTCCTTTTGTCTTGGTGATTCTCGGCCAAACCGAGTGAGAGGAGCCCGTATGGGCTTTTCAATTTCTCTTCACTTAAACTCGCGGTCCGGTCCATCACTCGCTAAGTGTATATGACGTGGTCTGATTATAAACTGTTATCGGTTATCGGAAATTAAGGCATCAGCTAATAATTCGGGTTAGTTTGAATTATTAATTCGTGTCCGACAAAAACAGTATTGTATAATTATTTTAATATACATTTAATTAAATATAAATCACGTATATTTAATTTTACGAATTAACTGGTTAATTCGCCTTAGCCCATGATATTTAATCCGTATTAAATATAATATCTCAACATCACATATTTGACTAATTACTTAGTCAAATAACTCGACTAACCGGTTAGTCAATTTTTGCATCTATATGACAAGTATTTTCATACTTGTCACATCTCTCGAACGTATCCTATAGGTGTGACTTTTAGGGACCAGTTGATCACCGCCATCTGTATGACAATAACGTCAAACTTATCTAGCAAGCCAACCGTTATTGATAAACGTGGATCAACTGATAATAATACCAAAGTATGCCCTTTGATCCTTTTAGAGGTTTATAAGTCCTTGCACTAACTGTTAAGGACACCAACCCCAACACATCCTCCCCCACGGTAAACCGTGACGCCACGCCTCCCTCCACGGTCGTGCGCCACCTCTTGGTCCTTGAGCCCTCCTTTTGCTTCTCTCTAATCTCACACAGAATATGGCGTAGAATGTGCATCAGTTAAAATCTTTCTTTTTAATTCTTCATCACCAGGTACACACCATCTCCCATCTAAGTTCAACCCATCATCCTCCCCCACGGTAAACCGTGACGCCACGCCTCCTGATCCAAAAATGAAAGTGTTTAAAAATTCATTAATTTATTTTCTAGTTTAGTTATCTCCTTATCTCAATTTTTAGAAAGTTTACTAGTTTTTAGGAAGTTTACTTCTTTCTGCTTTCTGTTATTTCTTTCCTAAAGTTAGTTTTCTTATTGTACAAGAATAATATCTCCTAAAGGTACTAGTTTAGGTGATTGTAAGCCTATATAAGGCATAGGGTGTGCTATGTTTTAAAGATCGATTGAGAATTAATAAAAATTGAAGCAGAAGCTTTTTCGTGTTTGCAAGTTCTGTAAACATAGGATCGACGCGTTTTCGTTCCGAAACTGTTATTGTTTGACGCGTTTCAAGCTCTAACCCGATTGATAGCAATAGGTCTTGCGATTTAATCACCATTGTTCGATCTATAGGTCTAGATCACGCAAATATCCCATTGTTTCGATTTCAGGACATATTTCGAAGCAAATATCCTATTTTCAATATTGTTTTTTATTCTATTAAACGCTTCCGCGCAACTTTCGTATCACCTCCCTCCACGGTCGTGCGCCACCTCTCGATCCTCGAGTCCCCCTTTTGCTTCTCTCTAATCTCAGCATACAACTCTGGCTCAATAGTTAAATCTCCAACTGAATCCCCCTCTCTTATCACACTAATTCCTATTTTGTCTAACTCATCTTGCAACTTCAAACGCGACATAGCTGAACATAGAGCATGAATAAACTTTCTACGTAAAGCATCTGCCACCACATTAGCCTTCCCTTAATGGTAAACTATCTCCATATCATAATCTCCAATCAACTCTATACATCTCCTCTGCCTCATATTAAGCTCTTTCTGAGTATAAATATACTTAAGAATCTTATGATCAGAAAATACCTTGAAAGTAGCTCCATACAAATAATGCCTCCACAACTTAAGAACAAACACGACCGCCCCTAGCTCTAGATCATGCATCGGGTAATTTTCTTCATATGGTTTCAACTGTCTCGAAGCATAAGCCATCACTTTCCCTCTTTGCATTAGTACACATCCTACCCCATCCTCCGAAGCACCAGTATATACCTCAAAATTCTCACTCCCTTCAGGTAAAGCTAAGATAGGAGTTGTGGTCAAGTGCTCCTTCAAGGTTAGAAAAGCTGCCTCACAACTCTCATCCCACTTAAACCTGTTCTCCTTCCCCATCAAAGTAGTCAAAGGTTTAGCTATCTTAGAGAAATCTTTCACAAATCTCTTGTAGTAACCAGCCAGCCCCAGAAAACTTCTCACATACGCCACGTTTTGCGGCCTTTCCCAGCTAGACACTGCCTCAATCTTACCTGGATCAACTGACACTCCCTCCTTTGACACCACATACCTCAAAAATGCTACCTTATCCAACCAAAACTCACACTTACTTAATTTAGCATACAAATTATTTTTTTTGGTGGAACTCGTGAGTATATATATATATATATATATATATATATATATATATATATATATATATATATATATATATATATATAGAGAGAGAGAGAGAGAGAGAGGCGGAATTTCGTGAGTTTGGTTCATATGGTGAGTTTGTGCTTTAAAATCTAAACCATTAGATAAAAGAAAATAGACGGGTGAGATTGAATCTAATATTAATAAAAACACGCAAAAGGAAAGTTGTCAGCTTGAATGTCAAAACTAACACACCTATGCTCCTCTTTATAAACCCAGAAAAACCTCCCCAAAATCTATGGAAATTCACGCAAAAACAATGTTGCCTTCTCAATTTAACCAATTTTCCGATTAATTTCAACAATTATGCATCAGATCTATTAAAAATGTTTATTTTCGATCAATTTAACCTCTTTGTATCATCTCAATTTTACCAATTCGGTGCCTGAAATTACGTCGGATATCGACTTGAATTAAGGGCTTCATGTTTTTCTCAAATGAAATTCATAGTCTTTAATCGAGTTCATCGTCATCATCAAATTCATCATCATAATTATTACCATCATCATCATCGTCATGTTTCGGTTCTCTACCCTTCTCAGCCACCAACAAGGATGTGTCGGAGTTCTTCAGTGGATTTTTTTTGAAAGACGAGTCCATCCACATCACTATGAATTTGAATGGGAAGACAACTGGTGAAGCGTTTTTCGAGTTTGCAAGCGCTGAGGATTCTGAGGCTACAATGCAGAAGGATCGAAAAATCCTAGGAAGCCGCTATATCGAGCTTTTTGTTTCTTCCGAGAATGAGCTAAATGAGGCGCTTTCTAAAGGACGGTGAATGCTTGTTAATTGCTGTTTCTTTAGTTGATTGAGCTCAATATAGATTTATGTACTGTGATCGATTCCCAAAACATATACTGTATGTAGTTGTCAAATCGACAATGGCTTTTTACGCTAGTTAGATCAGGATTCTCTCATTCGAAATTGCAAGTCTATAGCAGTTTGTTCATTTGTATTCGTATGTCTTGAACCCTTGTCTGAAAAGAAAACGCCCTAGAATAACTTGGAAGAACTCAATGGTTTGGGTAGAGAACCGAAACATCCACAAAGGTATATCCCTTGGTCTTAGAATATGTTTATAGCTTCATCATCATCATCAGATTCATCATCATAATTATTACCATCTTTTTGCGGTATCGTGTTTATAATGAGACAAGGGTCATTATCAGGCCAGCTAACCAAGAGCAATGGTCAATTGTTTTATAAGATTAAAGATGGAGGAGATTATGATACTGATTGGTGAATGCCCGAGTCTATCCTGCATTTATTAAAAATTGAAGTTGCATAAGATAACAATAACACTACAATAACATCAGAATAATACTCTAATAACACATGAATAACACTACAATAACACCACAATAACACTACAATAACAAGGGGAAAAAAGAGAAAAAAAATTGAAGTAGTAAAAAAAAATCAAAGTGACACCGGAATAACATCAAAATAACAGCAGAATAATAGTAGAATAACAGCACAATAACCCGTGGTAAAAAAAAAAGAAAAAAATCAAAGTCGTAAAAAAAATCAAAGTGGCACCGGAATAACATCACAATAACACCAGAATAACAGCACAATAACATGCGGTAAAAAAAGAGTAAAAAAATCAAAGTAATAAAAAAAATCAAAGTGACACCGAAATAACATTACAATAACAGCGGAATAACAGTAGAATAACAGCACAATAACACGTGATAAAAAAAAGGAAAAAAATCAAAGTCGTAAAAAAAATCAAAGTTACAGCAGAATAACATCACAATAACAGCGGAATAACAATAACAGCACAATAACACGTGGTAAAAAAAAAAGAGAAAAAAATCAAAGTAAAAAAAATACAATAACATCATAATAACACGAGGTATAAAAAATAAGAGTAAAAAAAATTAAAGTACAAAAATTGGTACAAAAAGAAAAAGAAAAAAAAGGTAACATAATAAGAAAAATTAGAGAAAAACATAAGAGAAAAAAAAAATCAAAGTCGTAAAAAAAAAAAGGCACAATAACAGCATACTAACACAAAGAAAAAAAAGGAGATAAAAAAAATTAAAGTAAAAAAAAAGAGTAACACTAGAAAAAAGAGAAAATAACTAAATGACAGTGATTTTATATGACAGGTAAGATTAGATCTTGGCCATTCATCTCTAATATAATCTAGTGTCTGAGATTTCAAAGCGCAAACTCACCATAAGAAACCAAACTCACAAAATCATATATATATATATATATATATATATATATATATATATATATATATATATATATATATATATATATATATATATATATATATATATATATAAATTCAAATCATAGCCTAGTTAACTATGGAAGAAACTAGGACAATCTCTTGCTCCTACACCATTCCAATATATGTTGCGGCATGTAACCATCTCAGCTTAATATCCTCCCTAATGCGTTGTATAGGACATTCAGGCCGTGGGACATACAATTCCAACCTGCAAGAATTTGGAGCCATCCAAACTTGATAATAGAGCGCCACCACAACAGAGCTTTTCAACAATCGTATTAGAAGGGGCTGCCTTCTGTCATTGAGCAGGGCTTCACCAGTTTGCAACCCAAGGTTGATAATGCCCAGCCATGCATAGAGAATGCTAAAACAGGCATTAATATAGGGACAATCTTCAAATAAATGCTGGTGGTTTTCAGGGAGCTGGTCACATAGGAAGCACATACCAGCCTCGCAAATGCCCATCTTCTTCAATCTGTCCATGGTAAGCAGTCTCCGTTTTTTAATCAACCACATTATGAACATATGCTTAGGAACATGGTACCTATTCCAGACCATAGCTTTCCATATAACCTTCTGGTCATCCCCACTGCTCAGCCAAGTATACCCTTTAGCAATATTATATGCATCATTGTCAAGTTGCCACATACCACTCTCATAAGCTGCTTTAAACTTCTCTTTCACATCACAGATCATTCTCCATGCCCAAGAACTATTAGGAGTTGGAATATAACTCATCCATAGCCGTCCTTTCAGATATATAATATCCACCCATGTTATCCAGAGCATATGTTTTTTCATTTGAATCCACCATGCCAGCTTCCCTATGGCATCTAGATTCCAGGCTCTTCTATCAATTAGCCCTAATCCTCCTAGGTCCTTACCTTTGCAAAGAATATTCTATCCCACTAATGGAGCCTTAGAATAAGATTCACCTCCTTCCCATAAGAAATTCCTACACAAAGCTTGTATCCTGTGCATTACCCCAACAGGTAAAACAAAAATTTGGGCCCAATAGTTATGTATTGTAGCCAGCGCAACTTTAACCAAGACCAACCTGGCTGAGTAGGAGAGCTTCCTCTTATTCCATCCTCTAACTCTAGCAAGCATATTATCCACAAGTATGTTGCAGTCAATCTTAGTTAATTTCTTATGAGATATACAGACCCATAGATATTTAAAAGGCAGCACACCTTTTTGAAACCAGTGACATCTAGGATAGCCTTAGCATCTTCACTTACCACACCATTCATGTAGATATCAGATTTTTCACTGCTTATAGTCAGACCAGTAGTGGCTATGAACAACTTAAATGCTTCCATAAGAATAGTAACAGACTTAATATCACCTTTAGAGAAGACTAATAGGTCATATGCAAACATTAGGTGAGTGATCTCCAACTTCTTACACAATGGATGATAAGAAAACTCAGGATGCTCCACCATTCTCTCTATTAATCTGGACAAGTATTCCATACAAATAGTGAATAATAGAGGAGAGATTGGATCCCCTTGTCTGAGCCGTCTTTTGCCCTTGAAATAGCCATGAGTTTGGCCATTTAAACCAATAGAAAAAGATGGGGAACTGATACAATGCATTATAAGCTCTCTTAACTTAGGAGGGAAGTTTAAATACTCAAGCATCTGTTGCACACTTTCCACTCAATAGAATCATATGCTTTTCTGACGTCTACTTTTATCAAACATCTAGGGGACACACACTTCCTAGTATAGAGCCTGACCAGATCTTGAGTAATCAGGATATTACCTAGGATTGTTCTCCCCTGAATGAAAGCACTCTGTGCAACAGTTTTGAGATAATCTGGTATAATACATTGCAACAGGCTATTGGACGAAATTCTTTAACATGTGTTGACTCATCTACTTTAGGAATGAGAATGAGGTTAGTAGAATTAACCTGCTGAAGGAGCTTGCCACTGTGAAAAAAATCTTATATAGCAGTGCAGATATCTTTTTTTCAGGATAGTCTAGGTTGATTTGTAGATCTTGCTTGTATATCCATATGGTCTTGGGTTTTTCTCATCAGGGAGAGCATAGATAATGGCCCTAATATCCTCCTCACTTGGTATTCTACAAATGGCATCCCAGGTGGCCCTATTGACTCTCTTCCCAGCCTCAACAACATGTTTCAAAACATCATCGGTTGCTGAAGTACTGCCTAACATATGCTGATAATAATCCACAAAGGCCCTCAAAATCTCTTTAGGCTCCTTGCAATTCAGTCCCTCTTCATTTTGAATCTGAAGAACCTTATTTTGTAGCCGTCTCTTCCTTATTACTCGATGGAACATAGCAGTGTTTGCATCACCATCTCTTTCCCAGGCACATTTGGCTTTTGCCTCAAAAACTACTCCGTAGAGACAGCTAATAAGTGATAAGAATCTCTTGCTTGCTTCTCTTTATCCATCAGCTGTAAATTATAAGGGTACTTTGTAGCGGAATTTGAGCTTCAATCATGATTTTATAAGCAATATCAGCATTTCTTTCAATGTCAGAGAATAAAGAGCAATTTAAGTTCTTCAAAACAGGTTTCATCAATTTTAATTTCTTGCAAACCTGGAACATAGCAGTTCCAGGGATATGGATTTACCAATTCACTTGGACATTTTGAGAAAATTCAGAAGCTCTGCACCACAAATTAAAAAATTTAAATGCTCTTTTCTTCACATCTCCTTTGCTCCAGCAGTCACCAGACAAGGGCAGTGATCAAATTCTCCTTCAGGATTAAATTGAGCATAGTAATCATTTCACTCATTACACCACCAATGATTCCCCAAAGCTCTATCAATTCTACTAAAAACCCTAGTCTCACTTGGTTGCTTATTATTCCAAGTAAAGAAGGCTCCATAAGATTTGATATCCTGCAGTTCACATTCATCAACAGTGTCCTGGAAAGGAAACATTTCCTGATCCTTTACTATCCCTTCTATTCTTTCATTAGCATACATAACATTATTGAAGTCCCCCAAAAAAGTCCAAGGCTCATAATCTGATCAAGTCATTCCACAAAGGAACCCTTTCCTCAACTTTATTGAATCCATAAACAAAAGTAGCATAGAAATTTCTATTATTTATTTTCTCCTTCAACTTAACATGGACAAGCTGGTCACTCATCTCAATAATGTCCACAAACACCATTCTAGGCTGCCAGAGAAGCCAAATTCTCCCTCCAGGGTGACAGGTAATATTAGTAACATAATCCCAACTATAACAAACATTATCAGCTACCTTATTCTGAGACTGAGCTTTGACTCTAGTCTCTAGGAATCCAAACAGGCAAATGTCATGCTAGTGGAGAAACCACTTCATATCCTTTTGCTTATTATACTCCCTCCATACCACACCAATGGTAACATTGAGAATCTTGTCACTATTCATGATCGTAAAGAATCTTCGATATTATTCTTAATCTATAAGACAAAATATAGTCATGTGAGATCTTGTTTGATTTATCGTCATGAATGCTATAAGAATATCAAATTTTTATAATTTTTAATAGGGTTATTTGATGTGAATACTCCAAACTATGAATGCCCTTCTCAAAATACTCCAAACTCAGTTTTAACTACTAATATATCCAACTATTACATCCCTTCACTTTTATTATAACAGGTGGAAGGGCTACCTGCTAAACCGGTTTTTTTCTCTTCTAAACCTTCTCTTTCTTATTATAATTTTGTAAACACCATTAATTAATCTTCTCTTTCTTCCCAAAAACACCAAAACCTCATTAATCCTTTCCAAAATACATTGATTTTGTGTCTACAGGATGTATAGACCAAAATTTCCCATGCCCATCTCAACCATACATCCAAAATCTCAAACTCTCTTCAAAAGTTGACACAACGAAATCCTAAAAAGTACCTTAACAACATCCTTAACCGACTGCGACGGCGAATCCAAAGCGGCAACGATATCACCATTTAGTAGACCAAGTCACGGTTGGAGCCGAGCGAGGGGCGGAGGGCGGGTTGGACTTTGGAGAGAGAGGCGACGGATTGTACGGCGGCGGATGAGTAATCAGTCCGACGGAGGAGCATCTTTACCAATGCTTTCTCCACCTACAACTATTTCATCCTTGGTATTATGGGCTGTAACAATGCGGATTTTAGGAATCAGAATCGGGTATGGGTGGTGGTGGTGGTGGTGGTGGAAGTGGGTTTATGCGGCGAGCTATATGGGTCCGTTTGAAAAGATTTGGTTGGGAGTGATTGTAAGGGATTGTAATAGGGTGAGGAAATAATAAAGCAGTTGGAGAGTTGATAATTCGTTAAAATGGAAGAACATGAAAATTTTTGAAAAAAAATTACAGGTTGAAAGGAAGAGATCAAGAGGGAGGAGATGAAGATAGATTAAGGGGGCTGATTTATATCGACGACGTTTTAGTAAATATCGACGAAGTTTTTCATAAAAAAGACGATGACTGCCCTTATGACTTTATCTCTCTAAAAAAATGCTCTCAAACTCAACTAAATTCAAAACAAACAACAACAACAACAATTAACAATATGTCTAATCTCGATTCAACGGTACGTAAACAACTTAATCATTTGCTTAATTTTTCAATTTTTTTTGCGCATCGTTCATTCTATTCGATAGTTGAATTAATTGACGTATTAACTTAGTAGTAGGGAATGTTTGAATTTGTTGCGTAATCTGAAAAATGTCCCCCGAAAGATGAACCATGGCCAAAGTTGGAAACCAACGTTCAGACCACGGTCCAAACAATGGAAACCAACGTTTGGCCACGGACCAAACAATGGAATTCCACGTTTGGCCATGGTCCAACGTTAGATTCCAACAAACATTGGCCGGGGTTCAACCGAGGGATATTAAAAATGGTCTTCATTTGAGATCCCCCGATAAACCTCAACCGTCAAGCACCCAACTGTATAATGAAACAAGGAAAATTAAGAAAGAAGAAATGGGTGAAAGAAACACCGCTCAGCAAATGTTGGCTCTAGCGGTGGCAGCGAAATACGTCCACTTCTACGAGATTGATTCCGAGGATTCAAAAGCGTTGACTCACATTTTCATGGCTCATCCTGAAGCGATTAAGTTGTTCCGGGCTTATCCTTATGTGGTCCTCATGGATTCGACTTATAAAACCAACATTTACCAGAATCCACTCATTGAGATGGTTGGTGTGACACCCACGGGATCGTCCTTCTTAATTGCATGTGCGATGATTCCTTCCGAGTCCGACGTGAATTACAAGTGGTCATTGAGAAAGTTAGCTGCGATTTTAGATGCCACCGGAGTTGCGTCCCCTATTTGTATTTGTCACCGACCGGGAATTGGGTTTGATCAGCGCTCTTGAGCAAGTATTTCCCCGGGCTGAGCATTTGTTGTGTAGATGGCATGTGAACAAAGCCGTCAATGCAAAAGCCTTGACAACATTCAAAACTGAAAGTATGAGGAAATTTGTCATCTCAAATGATGAAGATGGTTGGTTTAGGGTGATCAATTCAGTTACCGAGGAATCGTTTCAGCGTGCGTGGCAGTGTTTCCAACGTAAGTGGCCACAAATTGAGGATTATGTACGGACAACTTGGGGTCAACACGCAGGGAAGTTCGTTTTATGCTATACAAACGAGGTCTTATATTTTGGTAACACGGCAACTTCCCGTGTTGAGTCAGCACATTCTCTATTGAAGGCTTGGTTGAAGTCAAAGCATCTCACACTTGACTCCATGTGGTCCCGTATCCACGGCATGCTTGAAAGTCAACACTCGAAGATTAAGAAAGAACTCGAAGATGAAATGAGTAAACCTAGGAGAACATCTCGTACTTTCTCCTTATTGCAAGGAAACGTGTCTACTAAGGCCATAGAGTTAATGGAGAAAGAACTTACTAGAGGCCTTGGTTTGGGTATCGGATTGAATGATCGATGCCGACACGTGATGCGAACGACTCATGGATTACCTTGTGCATGCAATTTGGTATCTTTGCACGGAAAAGGTAGGAGGGTCCATCTCGAGGATATTCATATCTTTTGGAAGACATTGGTGTATGATATTCCTCAACAAATGCCGAAAAATGACGGTGATTTATGGGATGAATTATCCATACAAAGATACTAAAAAAACCATACAAACATCATCCAAACATACATAATCCAACGAAATAGAAAAACATAAGAAAATAAAAAGAAACTAGTCATCATACACGTCTGCATAGTAAGGACGCATCCCCGCAAACAAATCCTCTAGAGTCTCTCTCTCGGTCTCCTCATCATCTTGTCTTTGAAGACATTCTTCAACTTACGACTAACAGCTAGGGCGACTTAGGCTCCTCCTCATGAAACTCGACAGGCCGAAAATGGACGCGGTGTGAGGGGGGATAAAAGTAGGGGTGTGAATGCTCTACATACCAAGACATGTATCCCTTAGTACACTCGAAAGGCATATATGCCTTCTTTGACAGGTGTCGGAGGTGTGTGATGGATATCTCGGACATCCATGTCCTATCGGGCTCTTGCCCGAAATCCAGCCTGTAAGTCCCGTTCGCGGGCCGAGACTCCTTCACCGCAATAGGCATCGAGACCGGGACATCCTGACGGTACCCAAACTGACGCATGCACCGATCCGGCTGGTACGGCTCTACTATATCAAGATGTCCGATAAAACCCGAGTAAAGCGATACTCGCAAGCTCCCGAGGACGGTTCCCGTAAGGCAACCATCGGACATGCTCGACCTAAGATCGTCCAAACTATGACGATACAACCGAAAAAGTACGAGACTCGCCCTTACTCCGAGGCAAGTTGGCCCAAGCCTCAACAAGAGGACGGTCCTCAAAAAGAATCCAAAGACCGGGTCGGAACCCGGGAAAGTACTCGTATATCCACGCCCGGAGTAACGGTAGACACCCACTAACACCAAAGACTATCTCGGCGCGATGCCATCCCTAGTCAAGTCGGTACAAGTAAGCCAAACAAGCCGCACCCCAAGCATATGAACCAACCCGCTCAAGACTATCAAACAAGGGCAACAACTGAGCGGACACCCTATCACCACTCTTATCCATGAAAAGAGTATGACCCAGTAACATCAAGAGGTAAGCCCGTAACGAGTCATGCTCGTTCCCTAGGTAAACAACCTGCCTCAACTCCGATGTTAGTATACCGCCATTCTTGTAGAGCGGTGGTGCAACATCGGACTCAGGAACTCCATAAAACCTCGCAATCTTGCCCCGCAAACCACTGTCATCATCCTCGCCCGAACCGGCCACAATAACCCGATCACCACTAACAGGTATCCCAAGAATATGCTGGACATCATGGAGCATGATACTAATCTCTCCAAAAGGCATATGGAAAGTGTTAGTATCCGGGTGCCACCTCTCGATAAAAGCACTAAGGAGGTTATCATCTAGACCGGTGGTAAAACACTCCTTCAAAACCCCAAGCCCGCTCGCCTGTACCCTAGCTGCAACACCTTCAGTGAGAACCATGTTCCTAATCTCCCTCACAGCTTTCGGCCTCTCGTAGAGCTTGATCCACGACCTCATATTCTCCGGGTTAGGGTCCGACCAACTGTTGAACGCAACGTGACCACCAAAACTCCGTAGGGTGCTAATGTTCCTAGGACCACCAGGAACGGGCTCTCTCAGGACCCAAGAACTATCCCTACTCGGCCTCCTCGACCTGTCGGTGCTAGAGGACTCTCTAACACTCGAATAACGTCCTCTACTATCCCGGCCCAACTTCAGACTCAACATTCTCGGCGGTGCCGGGTTCGGTTGGACCACATACTCTCCAGCGTCCTCCTCCTCCTCCTCCCCCCCAGAACCGTCATCCGACGGCTCATCATCTCTATCATGCTGGTGTGGACAGCGGGCCGCCCACGGGGGCGCTTGGTGAAGGGGCTCGAAAACAAGCGTTTGCATTTTGTAAGGAGTCGCCACCAATTTTTATGGGAAATTGGAACCGTTCGAATACCTCGTGTCATGTCAAGACACAAAGTAGTGACATGAACACTAAGCAATCGTTACCCTTAGCATTCTATGTCTAGAATGACTCTCGCGGATGCCAATGAACACGGGTGCTCACGGAGATCTGGAGTAAGGGGTGAGGGTACGTATTAGGAAGCTCTTTTGATCGAACACCTAATCCCGCCCGCCTCGATAGCGGCCTCTACTAATGATTAGGGAGTTTATTCGTACTCGATATATCGTCGGCTATATGCATGCAATGCAACATCCATAGATTAATCCTAACATGTGAGAATTAGACTAAGTCGGTGAACAATTAAGTTAGCACACAATTGGGTCGAAGTTGGATTTAATGTTGATTTACATGTGGAAATATACAAATGATAAATGGAATACAATAATTATGAATTACAATAATAAAAATTACATTAATTACAAAGGAATAGGCGATTTATGTCGAAAATACCTTTAAAACGGATGATTTGAGAAAAAGGAATAAAAGAACAAAACACGACAGATCAGAAGGTGATAATACGAATATTAGTTGATTAATACATAAACTAATTACACTACGTCAAGGCGTAAAAGGAGTTCGAGAGACAGAACTCATCCTGAACAAAGCAGCGAGCACTGCGCCCCTTTGGAAGAGGCGCGGCCGATTCTTTGCGCGTTTCCAAGGGTGAGTTCTGGCCGTGTTTTAATCGCAAAACCGTTAATGTTAATTGGTAAATTAATGGATTGATTGCGATTTTAGATTCGGATGAAAGTTATTAGCAGACTATTTACATATGATTGAGGTCATAAAAACAATAAACATGGATAAGACGGATACAAACGGATTAATTATGTGAAGGGTCGATGTTAATGAATGATTAATTAAACTAACTAACGAAATTTATTAACTAAACATGATGAATTGACGACGGATTGATGACTAAACAGGTGAAAATATATCAACAATGAATCCCAGAAACTCAACATGAACGAATTGAATCTCTAAAACTCGAATTGAATTTAATGACGAAAAACCCGCAAATATTGATTATTTGGGATTTGAGTCGGATTTATGACGATTAAAACATGTTAATGATGAGGGTTAATATACATATGAATTATTAAACTATCATGATGAAGAATTAATGTACGAACAAAACAAAAGAAATAAATTTGATACGAATTACGAGAGGACGGAGGAAGAAGAAAAGAAGCGAGAATCTGCGCAGCCCTCACGAAGAGGCGCAGCAGGTGCTGCGCTCCTTCGAAGAGGCGCAGCGGTTGCTGCGTCTTTTCTCGACGTCTGTCTACTGGAAATCCGCAAAAAAGGTTTTAAAGACGGTTTTAGAAATCGGTTTTAATGAGGTACTTTCGACATAAACCTTACAATCGTTATACAATAATAAAATACAATAAATAAAAGAGAGATTAATACACCCTCAGACTTACATGTTGACGGAACGAGAAGAACTAAGAAGATCGATTAGTGATGCTCGACGCGAATGCAAGGAAAGAGTGCCCTCGAAAGAGGAAAACGATTTAACAAGTTGATTAATTAGATTGATTGAGTGTAGTGGTCAAATTGGTCGGTCATGCAACGGAGAGGCTGGTACCCGGAAAGATCCGAGCTTACGTGGTCGGAAGTCCAAGCACGTAGGCGCCAATTAGTAAGAACGAAGTCTAGAATGCAAAGGGAGAAGAGAAGGGCGGACACTCGCGTGAGAAATATGAGGAACGAAGGCTCCTATTTATACTAATCACACGGAGGAATAGGGTTTCAGAGACTCTTTGGAAGTGAATCTCGGAAAGATATAAAAAAGATACGTAAATCATGCAAAGAAGGGCACAGGGAAGAGGCGCAGCGACATGCGTCTCTTGGAAGAGGCGCAGCACCTGCTGCGTCTGTTCCCAGGAGGTTTCCTCCTGCTTAAGAAAGATTTCCGCGTTTAAGTTATGGTAGGACGGAATTAATTCGATTATCTTTAATATCTTATGTAAATATTACGGGATATTATTTGCCAAAAGATAAAATTTGAGAAATATGGAATAGAAATATCCGGAACATTCCAAACATTCGACTCGGGATTTAACGATCATCGAAAAATGGAGACGGTTTTTGACCCGACTCGAATATACTCTAATTATCGCCAAAACGACCGTATCGGGACGTAGATGACAACTAAGAGGTTGACATTAATATTTGAGCAATCACTTGACGATAATCTTACGAATCGTCACAAATCGTTCCGCGTACCAAACATGCGGCCCAATCATCACCGGGTGGTTTGCGGGAGGTGCGAAACGAGGTGTCTCTGAGCCCCCACTTTGACCGAGGCTTGGACAAGGCGAAAGTCAAAGTATAGCCATCAGGTCAATCAAAGATTACAACCTGACGACTATGGCGACGCGAGGCGGCTCAAGGGGTCTGAGCCAAGGACCTATCGTCGGGAACATTTTAGAGTCTGTCGACTTCCGGGGAGGGTCGTTTAAAGTCCATTAGACTACGTAAGGAAGCTCGCCAGCCATAAGAAGAGATCATACCTGAGACTTCTTCTCGAGATGCTTTCGGAGGTGCATAGGAGCTAAGGTTTGAGCTTGGGAGCTAAGGGTAAGACCTAAAAGATATATAAGGATTGTGCTAGGGTGTGGGACCCTAAGGGAAAGCATTGACGGGAAGGAGGCCAAATATGAGTTTCGACCTAAGGGTAACTAAGGTTTGAGTATAGGAACTTCCGGAGAACGACACCCTGTCGGACTCCGCGGGGAAACAAGAAATATTGAAAGCAGCAGGACGTCGGTAGAAACTGCTGGGGGAATCCGCTTGCGTCGGTCTCAAACGAACTCAGGCAAGAAAACTTGGGGTTGAATCTGCTTGCGTTGGTCTCAAGCGAACTCTTGTTGGGGAATATACTGACGACTAGGAACATCTTGATCGTCGGGGAAGAAATCTTGAGTGAGCGATCTTTAAAATACTACTTTACGCTACTGGCAAAACAAACTGAGCAATACTGCAAAATACTGCTGCGCGGGATAAAATGGGTTTGGACAATACTGCAAAATACTGTCGCGCTGGATAAAATGCGGGCCGAAACGAAAGAAAATCGTCGAAACGGACCAAAAGGATATAATAGCATTGAAGAAGAGGCGCACCAAAGATGGGCCCACAAATAACGAACTCATAACGAATTTTTGAAAATTCGTGTGGAGGGAACAAAAGGAAGAGGCGCAGCAAGAGCTGCGTCTCTTGGAAGAGGCGCAGCGCCTGCTGCGTCTTTTCCCCAATTTGGCAATTTCCGCGTAAAAACACGAAATCAGGAGGTTTATGTTTCATTATTTCGAAACCCAAATTCTTCAATTTCTCTCTCAAATCTTCACCATTTCCGTCAAGGTTGGATTCAAAAGCTTGCTTTAAATATGACTAACCGAGGTATGTGTCTTAATCTTGCATTAATCTTCCATATTTGTCGAATTTCGAGCCGCAATAACTAGGGTTTTCAACCCATTTAATCGAAAATTTGGGGCTTTTCCCCCAAATGGATTTGCTTTGCCAAATTGATGCTAGAAATGGATAGTAGGCAATGTTAGGAACATAACCATGTATTTGCTTTGAATTTTCATCGAGTTTTGAGCCCTTGAGCGAATTTTGAGACGGTTTCACAGCTAGATCGTAAATTGCTTCGAAAATGGCCTTAGGATTGCCCATTTATGATGAAATTTGATATTTGGACCCTGGGATGATGGGTAAACTTTCTACCATCTTGGAAGTTTGGTTTGTGACAACTTTTTCAGGACACTCTTCTAGGGCATAACCGCCATTATAGCGAAATGCTGCCGAATTTTCGACTTGAACCCGGAACTAGGCTTTGACTCGGACTTGACTTGACCCAATTTGTCACATGAGTGATTGAATTGGTGAGAACATGGCCAAGGATGGCCAGAAATGGGGAATTCCCGGGCCTTGAAGGCTTGAAAATTTCTTAACAAAGGCTTGTCGTCATATGATGCGGCCTGGATTTGCTTTAACGTTGCAGGTGACGATGCTTCTACTTCTGGGAGGGATCTCATGGATGTAGACGCTGCTGTTGTTGAGGAGGCTTTGGAGCAGGCCTTCACCGCCGCGGTGATGGGCTGCTGACGAGGTTCCCGAGGAGGAGGCCGATGAGGAGGAGATTCCGAGACGGGCCCACCTCGGACGAGGGGGTCGTCGGTGAGAGAGGCTCCGCGTGGCCGAGACTCGGGAGAGTAGGCACCTTGTGTGGGCTGCAGAGGGTCATTTGTCCTACAGGACGGTGAAGAGCTTGGTAAATAGGAATTCCCTAACTCATTACCTACCCCTTTCTACTTTCAAATTTACTTAAAACTAAAGATAGCTTTATTTCGAATCATAATAGGAGGCTGGGAACATCCGGTCGTTCTCGGGGTACACGACGGCGATGGAGCACTACGAGCGGCTGTCGGCGGAGGAGAGAGCCATGATCGAGCGTGGAGCGTTCGGTCCTCCGGTTCGTCCGGAGGGATATCGTGAAGAGGAAGTTACGGGCCAACCTTAGCCTGGTCCGCGCTTTCTTGGATTGATTTTGGGATACGACTTCCACGTTTCACCTGCCTTTTGGTGAGGTGGGAGTCACCTTGGAGGACTACGGCATGATTTCTGTCCGTGTGGGACCGAGGAGATGGTGTGGCCGGAGACCGGCATGAGGGCGGATTCGGCCGAGGCGAGGAGGTTGATCGGGTGGAACCTCGTCGCCGAAGGCTGTTGCGGTGCCGGGTTTGGTACCCGCCTACGTTCGAGATTACTTTGCGGGAAGACCCGTATCGGTGGTGATCGATGGGAGGGAGACGGCTCCCCTTCCTTGTACAAACGAGCGAGGGCCTGTCTGTGGCTTTGGTGGTTCTTGTCTTCGATTTACCTCGGAGACAAGGGTGAGAGGTCACGACGAAGCTTCTCCCCTTTCTTTCGACCCGAGCTCCCTAGGGCGTTGGGACTGGGTCACTGCTGGTTTTGCGGTCCTCATCCGCTTTATGAGGGCCATGGTTCGTCCGGAGTTGATGGAGAAGGGGACTTCTCCTGGCGCCGTCGGACCTGGGCTACTGTTGGAGGTATGAACCTTCCTTTAGGCCAGAGTCAATTTCTTTCTTTATCGACGACCGACAGATCGTCATTGATTATTATGCTTTGCAGGCGTGGGTGTATTCTTACTTTCCGGGCCTCGCGCCCAAGAGGACGGAGCCGCTGGAGAGGGCCTACCCCGTGGTGAGGGATTGGGTCATGTGCCGGACGAAGAGCAAGCGTTCTTCTCACAATGTCTACCGGCGGGATGTGAACGCTCTTCAGCTGAGCAGCGTGAGTATCCTATTTGTATGCACTTATTCTTCTCATACTTTGTTTTAAATTGATCATAGGAATGACCTTTGCCTTTATATTGTCGCAAAGGGTGCCCGGACCGGGCGGAGTACGCAGGAGCGCCTCCTTTTGTCGCTGAGGTCCTTCGACCTAGGAGCTCGAGTCGGCTGCTGTTGTGGACGTCGATGGGTCCTGTGTGGTATCTGGGCGAGCGGTTAGCTCGTCAGTGTTTTCGGGGCGCTTTGACGGTTCCCGTCGATCCTCCTAGGACGATGTTTAGGGAGCCTTCTGAGGCTGAGAGGGAGGCGGACCTGGCTGGTGCTAGTGGCGACGACCTTCTTCTCCCTGACGAGGTTTACTCGGCGTTCCTTTACGGGAGGTTGGCGTATTGGCCGGTAGTGGTGAGTATCTTTTGTTTCTTGTTGGATTTTGATTTTCGAGAATCGCGACGAAAGATCATCGATTAACGAGAGCCATTTGTCTTTGCGGAGGTTGAGGCGGCGGGCATCGAGCCCCCGAGTTCCCCGAGACCCTCGAGTACACCGACGCTACGGGAGGACGACGATCTCCGAGCCGCGTGACTTTGACGTGGCCGTGACGGATCTTGGCCTAGATGACTGCGATCGATTCGGAGGGTGAGTTCTTATTTTGCATAGTTTTTCGTGTAAGAACACATTTGATTGAACTTGTTCAGTTTACTGAGAATTCTTTTGAAACGCAGGTCGCGCCCTCTCGGTTTGTGGCACTATGGAGGGTGGCCAACCGGCTACGAGCTACGGCCATCGAGGCACTCGTCGGCGGTCGAGGTCGTCAGGTATGAACCTCATTTGTTTTTCCTTGATCTTTGGTTTTTCAGTTTTGTTTGAATTGATTGACATGATCCAATTTCTTGTTGTCCACAGGCCGATCGTGAGCTGGAGCGAGAGTTGACCCAGTCTCGGGAGGAGACGGCTCGTTTGTCGAGGGAGCTCGAGTTTCGGGACGTCGAGATTGCCGCTCTTATGGCGAGGGTTGCCGAGCTGGAGGGTGCCCAGCAGTAGTCTGCGTGGTTTTGTAGATTTTGAACATTTTTGGATTTGTTTGGGGCGCAAGCCCCCAGTTTACGTTTGGACTTGTTTGGGGCGAAGCCCCCAGTTGCACATTTGGACTTGTTTGGGGCGAAGCCCCAAGCTTGCTTGTATATTTGCTTTTTTTGTTGTATATACGACGGCCCGAGTGCCTTTTGCTTTCTTTGGGTTGTGTTATTTGTACCTGCAGGTTAGCTTTTGAACAGGTTTGGTAGACAACGGTTTACACCGTCATGCTACCGAAATTTACATAGAAAATCGCGTAACACATACATTTTTATATACACATAAGGCCTTTAATTAGTGCAAAATGAGACTCGAAAGGACGTGAAAATGCAAAAATTTTGTCGGAAATGACCGGACGGTAGGGAGGGTTACCCCCGAAAAAAAAAGAAAAAGAGAAATCTATAAGTTTGAAAATGAAAAAAATAGAAATTAAGAAAATGAAATGACTAAGTAAATGTTGAAATAAAAAAGAATTAAAATGAAAACTAAATATAAAAGTGTGAGAAAAATGGCGGAGAATGTCGATGTCGCCTCGAAATGCGCGTTTGCGGATTAAGGAAACCTGAAGCATGGTAAAGTTCTCGGATTTACCAAAATAAAATCCCGTAGGAATAGGAAATTATTCGTTTATAGAATTAGGAAAGATCCAAACGCGAAATCACGAAGTGAGGTCAGAAGAGGCGCAGCATGAGCCGCGTCCCTTTGAAGAGGCGCGGCGAGTGCCGCGCCTGTTCCTGCCAAGTGTCGGTTCGACGGATTTTTGGAAACAAAGAATTAGTATAAATAGAAGCGTCGACGAAGCTTTAAATCATATAATTCTTCCGTCTCTTCTTCGTCGATTCACACATAAAAACTCCCAATAAATTTTCAAGAGAAAATTATCATCATGAATACCTTAGAGATTCGCTTGAAGGAATGGACTAATGAGTTTTCGAACATTGAGAAACATGACATGGGTGCTTATAACCTTGGGTCTTTGTTGAGTTTGAAACTCATTAAGGTTGTAAAACCGTTCTTGGATGCTTGCCTTGATTATTGGGACCCAAATTATCATGTTTTTGCGTTCCCAGGAGGTGATATTTGTCCTTTTCCGGAGGAAATTGCTGCTATTGGCGGGTGGGACCCCGAACATTTACCTGCCATCTCTTCCACTTCACAAGGGTATAAGACCAAATTCAGAGACTTGCTCGGATTGACTAGGCTCGAGGTGGACCGCTTGGTTACCCCGAAAGGCGTGAGAATGCTGGACTTCGTAGACCGATTCATCAACAGCCGACCCCACGCTCTTATGTTGCCGGAGGAGAGCCTTTGGCTTCGTTTGCTTTGCATGTATATGTCTTTCATGGGCATGTTGACGAAGATTTGCGAGGTGATCCCCGTCTATTGGGTCTTATTGAGCAAATGGAGTCGCGCAGAGCCCACTTGTCTCGTGCTTAGGGAGATTATCTTGGGTTTGGACAATAGGAAATCCAACCGCGATCTTCCATTTTTGGGGAGTCCCGTTATCCTACAGGTAAAAGACACCCTTCTTTCTTTCTTTTTTTTTCGTTTTGTCTTTTTTTTTTTTTTTTTGTCTAATACCTGTTTTTTGGTAGGTTTGGCTTATGGAACGGCTCCGATTGCTCGAGCCCCCGGTTCATGCACTTTCCTATCATGCCCGTATGATTTCGATGAGGACACGGTGTACATGGTGGACTTCACCCGGTCTGCGATTATTGGAAGAACAAGTCAAGAATGATGATGGCCCGCCGATCGGGTGGGTCGTTCCGTGGTGGCACCTCAAGTCTCACACTCGGAGTGTCTTCTTTGGATCCTACTAGGTCCGTGCGCATTCCCGGATTGGAGTTTATGGTATGCATATTTCCCGAGAGATTGATGAGGCAAGTCGGGTTGAAGCGGATGATCCCTAGGCTTGACACCGTTCCACGATCGCTATGGCGCTTACTACCGAGAGCCGAAGAGAGTGGGCTATGAAGTGGGCCCAAAGAAACATGTGGTTCTTGAACTTCTCCTCCAATGCCTTGTGGGTGTCGGACTCTTATCCGAGGTGGAGGAAGGCCGCAACTTCGGAAGAGCGCGAAGATCGAGGAAGCGCGAGCCCGTTGACTACAAGGTGCGAGAGGGAGAGAAAGAGAAGGAGAAGCATCCGATCGAAGGAGAAGAAGAAGCCGGGTTCCAAGTCATTCATCCTTCAAGAAATCGAAGACTACTCCCGTCGCAGAGATGGTGGTTGGCAAGAATGGAACAAGTCGGGCCTCGAGAAAGACCGTTGGTGATTAGGTCTGAAGTGGTGCAAGAGCGCCCGGCTCGAGGTCGTGACAAGAAATATGACAAGAACGACAAGGGCAAGGGAAAGATGGAGGAATAGCCCAAGTCTTATTTATTATTTGATTATTATTATTATTGTTGTAATAAGAAAGGAGGGATTTTTAGAATCCTAGCCTAGTCTATTTTTATTATTTGCCGTATTATTATTATTAGAAATTGAATGAAATAAAAAGGTTAAGTGGTTATGAAACCGTTGTGATTTTCTTTAATTATTCTTGTCGAATTTCAAATGCAATGCAAATGTCCTTCTATTTACATTTTAAATATAATGGTGGGTTGAATCCCGTGAAGGATTGCCTACGTATTCACTTAAAAAAGCGAAATCAAACCCTTGCGCGTAGTTCGAGTAAATGTAAAAGAATAATTGTTCGAAGCAAGAGCTTGTAATGAACATAGAAAATAAGCATGAGCCTTTGCTTACTCTGGAGGTGCGAATTTAGTTTGTTTGATGATATGAGGATGACAAGTTTGCCAAGATGCAAGGGCATAGTGACATTCAAATGGGCCAGGGGCCGTTTATTTAGTGCCACAAGAGCGACACGTAGGTTTACGCGGGGCGCGTTTTTGTTCCCGTTCTAGGCATAGTATCGTTTCAGTTGGTCGAGATTTGTGGGGTTTGAGAACTCATTCCCGTCTAGGTCCGTGATTCTAACCGCACCCCCGGGAGTATTGATTTGACTAGGTATGGTCCGGCCCGATTAGGTTTGAATTTTCCCCTTGGGTCGACAAAAAGAGCTCGACCGATTTGAGAACTAAATCTCCTTCTTTGATGTTTCTTGGCCTAACCCTTTTGTTGAAAGCTCGTTTGATACGTGCTTGATATGTTTGGACATTATGTAAGGCACGAAGCCTACGTTCATCCAGGAGGATGAGTTCTTCGTATCTATCTTTCCTCCAATCGGCCTCCGGGATTTGACTCTCTAGTAGGATGCGCAAGGATGGTATTTCTAGCTCGACTGGTTGTACGGCTTCCATGCCGTAAGTCAAATAGAAAGGAGTAGCCCCGGTGGGCGTCCCCGACGGATGTTCGATACCCCCACAAAGCGAAGGGTATTTTGCTTGGCCAATCTCTATAATTGTCGGTCATTTTCTTGAGGATTGTGACGACATTCTTGTTAGCCGCTTCTACCGCGCCGTTAGTCTGTGGTCTATAGGGCGATGAGTGATGATGCTTGATCTTGTACTTGGCTAGCAATTGTTCGGTTTCGGCTTGAAAGTGGGACCCATTATCGCTAATGATCTCATGCGGGCAACCATATCGGCAGATGATGTTATTTTGTATGAATTTGGCTACATTTTTGGCCGTAAGAGCGGTGTAGGAAGCCGCTTCTACCCACTTGGTGAAGTAGTCAATTGCTACTAGGATGAAACAGTGACCTCCCGTTCCTACCGGGGTTATTTTCCCAATTATGTCAATTCCCCATGCGGAGAATGGCCAAGGAGATGTCATCGTATAGAGCAACGAAGGAGGGACATGTTGTACATTCCCGAAGATTTGGCAATTGTGGCAATGTCTCACATATTTGATGCAATCGGATTCCATTGTGGTCCAATAGTACCCTAAACGTGTGATTTTCTTCGCCATCATAGGTCCACTCATATGAGGACCGCATTCTCCGTCGTGGACTTCTTCCATCACCTTCCGTGCCTGTGAATGATCAAGGCAACGTAGGACTACACCAAGAGGTGTTCTTTTGTATAATTCTCCTTGCATGAGAACGTATTGTGAAGACAATAGGCGTATAGCTCGTTGTCCCCTCTTGTCCATATCTGGTGGATAGGTACCATTAAGCTTGAAGTTCAGGATTGCTTGGAACCAGGGTTCCTGTGCGATTTCTTCTTCATCGGTAATTTGATGGACATAAGCCGGCTCCGACCGTTGTTCGATACACAAAGGCATTTCCATCATGTAATCTGGCATGTTTATCAAAGATGCAAGTTTCGCAAGAGCGTCTGCAAATTGATTTTCTTCTCGAGGTAGGTGTAAGTAGGTTACGTGATCAAAGAATTGAGCGACTTGGTCTATCCTAGCCTGATAGGGTGCTAGGCTTTCACTTCGGGTTTTCCAGGATCCCGTAACTTGGTTGATGATTAGTGACGAATCTCCATGCACTCGGAGGTTTTTGATGCCTAAGCTTACTGCCGCTTGTAGTCCAATTAGACAAGCCTCATACTCTGCGGCGTTGTTTGTCACCTCGAAGTCGAGTTTGACCGCAATCGGTGTATGCTCACCTTCAGGAGAAATGAGCAATACTCCTATCCCAAATCCTCTTAGGTTTGATGCTCCATCAAAGTATAGGTCCCAGGAGTCTACATCTGTTTGAAGTATATCCTCGTCGGGAAATGACCAAGTATCTATGGTTTGTGCGTCGTTGATGGGATTTTCTGCGAAGAATTCGGCGACGGCGCGACCCTTTATTACTTTCAGTGGCACGTATTTGAGGTCAAATTCCGAGAGCATCATGGTCCATCTTGCCAGGCGTCCGTTGAGGACAGGTTTCTCGAAAAGGTATTTGACTGGATCCATTTTGGAGAATATCTTGACGGAGTAGCTAAGCATGTAGTGACGTAGCTTCTTTGTTGCCCACACAAGAGCGAGGCATGTCTTTTCGAGTTGTGAGTATTTGCACTCGTATTCCAAGAATTTCTTACTTAGATAGTAAATAGCTCTTTCTTCACTTCCTACGGTTTGAGCTAGCATGGCACCCATGGCGGTTTCGGTTACCGTGAGATACAAACCAAGAGGTTGATCTTGTTGTGGTGGCATGAGCACTGGTGGTTTAGCCAATATCTCCTTGATTCGGTCGAACGCCTTTTGACAATCATCATCCCACATGGTGTGGTCTGTTTTCTTGAGTTTCTTGAAGATAGGCTCGCAAATCATCGTAAGTTTCGATATGAATCGACTTATGTATTGAACTTTTTCCAGGAATCCTCTGACTTCTTTTTCTGTTTGAGGTTGTGGCATTTCAATCAGAGCTTTGATTTTGGAAGGATCTATTTCTATACCTCGTTGGCTAACGACGTATCCTAGGAGTTTTCCAGACGTTACCCCAAATGTGCATTTCTGAGGATTGAGTCTCATGTTGTACTTCCGTAGCCTTGCGAAGAACTTGCGAAGGTTCGCAATATGTCCCTCTCTCTCCTTGGATTTGACGATCATGTCATCTATATATACCTCAACTTCTTTGTGCATCATGTCATGTAGGAGTGTAGTTGCGGTGCGTTGGTATGTAGCTCCGGCGTTGATCAATCCGAACGGCATTACTGTATAGCAATAGGTTCCCCATTGGGTGACGAACGCGGTCTTATGCATGTCTTCCATGGCCATTTTGATTTGGTTATAACCCGCATATCCATCCATGAAGGATAGTAATGCGTGGTCTGCAGTATTGTCCACTAATATGTCGATGTGAGACAGAGGGAAGTCATCTTTTGGACTCGCTTTGTTCAAATCCCTAAAGTCAACACAAACTCGGATTCTCCCATCCTTTTTGGGTACGGGTACTATGTTAGCTACCCAGTCAGAATACTCGGAAACTTTAATGAACCCGGCTTTGAATTGTTTGTCAACTTCTTCCTTAATCTTTAGAGCCCACTCTGTTCTCATTCGTCGAAGCTTCGTTTCACGGGTTTGAAACCCGGCTTAATCGGAATTCTATGTTCGGCAATATCCCTGTCGATCCCTGGCATGTCTTTGTAGGACCAAGCGAAGACGTCTTTGAATTCATTTAGGAGGTCTATGAGGTCGGCCCGTTCGGTAGAGCTCAAGGTAGTCCCTATCCTAAGTTCTTTGGGTTCTAGTTCGGTTCCTACATTGATGGGTTCGGTGTCCTCACCATCGGTCCCCCTTCCCCTTCCTGTAGTATTTCTTTGGCTACGTAGGGAGGTATTTCGGTCAAGTCCGGGTCTTGGTCATCCTCAGCATCATCATAAACAGAATTGCACTCAAGATAACGCAAAGAGTAAGCAGAACCTGATTTATTCATATTAAGATTCGAGTAAAGTTGAAACAAAGAAGCCAACTGATCCATGGTCAGTGGCGGCAAAGGAACAGTAGTTGGGGCATTCCCCGAACTACCGTGACTACTCGATGCTAGGCTAGGAGGAACGAAGGGAGTGGGGATGACAACAGGAGTAGACTCTCTAATGACTTCTCTAGACTCCGACTCTGACTCCGACTCCGACTCCGACTCGAACTCGTCGTCTTCTGGTTCTCCTTTGAACATCTCTCCTTCTCCGAAAGAGTGAGCTTGAAGAGTCTTCCTTGGTTGTTGGTCCATTTGATGGATTTCCTCCATCCTTTCTGCTGCTTTGTGTCGATTTCTGTGATCAATGCGGTGGGGTTGAAGCGATCGTCTTGAAGTATCATAGTAATGATCTCATCCTGCGCGGCCCTAATGAATCGGTCCTCTCCAAACAGGAGGCTCACAGCTTGCTCGTCTAAACAAGGTGCTTGACGGGTTTTGACGGTAGGAACCGTTTCTGGAGAGATGAAGTAGCAATCGTGAAAGATCTCGATTCCGGCTAACTTCCTCTCAAGGTAATGCCAAGGTTCGGGAAACCCGTGAAAGAGTTCTGAACTTCCTTTTTGAACGAAGTATCCATTTAAGGTGGGGAGATATGGCCTCATTTGGACTCCTACATACTTGCGATTTTGGACTTGGGCAAGCATTTCGAGAACTTCTTCTGTTGTGGGTTTGTACCCTAGTCCAAGTGGTATCCTTGTCGAGTTTCCTTTCTTGTATGGTGCAAAGGTGTTCTTCCGAACTGGGTTTAAAGGCATTCCAGGGAAGTATCCTTGACTCTTGAGTATGTGGTTGACCACCAAGTTGGAGTAGGGATTATAGTACAAGGGTGCCAACTCACTTTCTATAACGTTCACACTTTGGAAGCCCCCGAGTTCGTATATGGGATCTGCAAGGACTTGATTGTTTGATTGCTTCTCGATTATTGCCTTGATAGGTGACGAAGTGATCGTCACAACTTTGCCATTGAGTGGGATCTTGATCTTTTGGTGAAGAGTGGATGTTACCGCTTTGGAAGCGTGAATCCAAGGCCTTCCCAGTATGTGTTGAATGAAGCTTCGATGTCCACTATTTGGAAATTAACTTTTCGCTCGATTGGTTCCGTGGCTATGGTTAGGCTAGCAAGTCCAACCACTTTTCGTCGTGTACCGTCATATGCACGTACACCTTGATTGGTGGGAGTCCAATCCGACTCCTTCATGCCTAGTTTGTATGCCGTTTTGAGGGGTATGACGTTGACCGCGGAGCCATCATCTACCAAAGTCATTGGCACATTCTTCTTTAGACAGATGACAGTGATGTATAGAGCAAGGTTGTGACTAGCGCCAAAAGGTGGCAAGTCTTCATCTGAGAAAGTAATAGGATTACTTAGCCTCGGTGATTCTTGGAAGACCAAGTTGACTACATCTTCGGGAGTAGAGTTATGCGCTACATTCAATTTGGCCAAAGCTTGCAGTAAAGCTTGGCGATGCGGAAATGAGCTTGCCACTAGTTGCCAGACTGAAAGATCAGCCTTGGTTTTCTGTAATTGCTTGAGCAAATGATCAGTGGGGTCGTCTTCGTTGTCATTTGGTGTGATGACATTGGTTGGACCGTTTTGAGTGGTGCTTTGGTATGGACGACCCGAGCGAGTTAGGTGATCCACATCTTGGTCTTCGCCATTTTGGACTATTTCTTTGACTAAGGAGTTTTCGATGAGATACTCGTCCTCGTCGTCATCGGCCCAAACCCCATTAATCAAGCTAGTTCCTTCATCCTCATGATGTCACTTTCTAGTTGTATGATTTGATCGACTAGCTTGTCGACCACGGCGACTACTTCTTGCATAGTGGCATTTTGAGAGAAGGTCAATGGTACGCGTTCTTTAGGCGTTGCCTTGGGATCGCGTAAGGTTGTTACCATGTTTTCTAGTTCCCACACTTGTCTATCTACACTCCTTGCCCATGCGATGAAGTCGGAAATGGTAGGGGAGATGGTAGAGTAGAGTCTTTCTTTCTCAATTGCATGAATTTCATTTTCGGTGGGAGAAATGAGATGTGAGCAATCTAAGGTAGATTCGTCACTTGTAATCACTAGAACTCCAAGAGGATTCTGAGTGTTGTTGGGTTTACCTCCTGGTGGAATTGGAAGTCGACCGTCTCTTGAATCATATCCTGAAGCACGTGTTTCAACTTGTAGCATTTTTTCGTGTCGTGCCCTTTGCCCCTATGGTATTCACAGAGGAGTTTTCATCCCGAACTTGGACTTTCTTTCGGGTTCGGGAGTAGGTCCAATGGGTTGGAGTTTACCTTGCTTCATTAGCCTTTTTAGAGCGTTGGAGTATGTGTCCCCAAGGTTTGTGAACTTCCTTGGTGGGCTAGTCTTCTTGGATGGCTCGAGAAGGTTAACTTCGTCGGTCTTGCTAGTAGAGCCGTATGAACGACTCGTGGACCCTTGATATCCTCGACCTACTGTTTTGGACAAGAGCCCTTTACGGATGTCATCTTCGATTCGTGTTCCTAGTACAGTTAAGTCCTTGAAGGTCTTGATGTTTTGATATCTCAAATGGTTGGCATATATGGGTTTGAGATTATCCACGAACTTTTCCACGAGGGTGGCCTCATCCGGGCGTTCAACTAGTTGAGTACTAGTTTTCCTCCACCTACTTAGGAAGTCGGTGAATCCTTCTTTGTCATTTTGGGTAAGAACCTCTAGAGTACGCATGTTGACTTGGATCTCGGCATTATCCGCGTATTGTTTCGAGAACTCGATCGCGGCGTCTTCCCAAGTAGCGACCTTTTTGTGATCTAAAGTGTAGAACCATTGCTTTGGGATGGTGTCAAGAGATGAAGGAAAGATCCTTAAGAACATCTCGGGTTTGATGCCTTTGATAGACATGTAGTCCTTGAAGGCGCGGATGTGGTTCAAAGGGTTCTCATGTCCTTTAAACTTAGGGATATCCGTCATGCTAAAGTTAGTGGGCAATTTGGAATTGACGGCTTCATACTTGCGATTGTTCTCCCTATAAATGTCATCCCCCTTTAGGTACATCAATTGCTCCTCTAGGTATTGGAGTCTTTTCTCAGCTGCAGTTGTTCCTAGGACAGGATTCTCATCTTTAGATTCGTCATCGGAAAATTGTAGCACTCCACCTTTAGGGGGAGGTAGCTTTCCCTCTACATCAAAGATACGGCCTTCGATAAGCTCAAGGCGGTCATAGGTTTGTTCTTGGGTAATTTGCATTTGGGCTATCGCGGCTAGGATTCGATCATTACTTTCTTGAATTTGCTGGAGGTTCGTATCATCACTTGACCCAGGCATCTTGGGAACTGGATAAGAGATCGGCGACGAATCAAAACACGATCGACCATTCTATCACACTTGCTAAAAGAGGAAAAGTTTTGACTCGTGAAGTGGGTGTATGCCACTTGTGTTGAGTGAGTTTTGAAGAAAGACAAGGTCTTTGAAAATGTGTGCCCTAGCCAACTGTAGTGTAGTTGTAGGAGTGGACTCGAGGTGAGGTTTGAAATGGGCTTGTGACCCGAATTTTGACACGACAAACGGACAGAGTTTTGACCGGATTTTGTGCTAATTAAAGGCCTTATTTCGAAATTCTTGATTGAAATTGGGTTTTGATTTTTGAAAATTCGTCATGATTTGTTTTGAAATGGTGATCACGTAAGGTTTACATATTTATACAAGCATTATAACGGGATGCTGAGTGCATTTAGAAGGGTTTTGGTTTAAAGGGTGGGTTGCCATACCGAACCATCAAACCCGAAGTCTGTGGAGAGGCTCGTGCCGAACAAGAGTAAGGCCGATTCCTAGTCCATTTCCTCAAGTAGTGAAGGCCCTTGATACAAACAAGAGTAAGCATCATGGTATGGATGACGTCAATCGCTATCCATCCTTAGGCCCAAATAAGAATTAGGACCGTTTAGACGGGACGATTGGTCGAATGGGTTGGGTTGGGCCTAGGAAGGCCGATTTAAACGGTCTAGGAAGACCGAATTATGAAAACCGACAATTGTCTTGTACAAACTTATTCCCTAACCTTGTTCAAGTTTCACCCTTAGCTACACGTAAGTGTATATCCCCAGTGAGTCGCCAAACCGTGGACAGCGGGCCGCCCACGGGGGCGCTTGGTGAAGGGGCTCGAAAACAAGCGTTTGCATTTTGTAAGGAGTCGCCACCAATTTTTATGGGAAATTGGAACCGTTCGAATACCTCGTGTCATGTCAAGACACAAAGTAGTGACATGAACACTAAGCAATCGTTACCCTTAGCATTCTATGTCTAGAATGACTCTCGCGGATGCCAATGAACACGGGTGCTCACGGAGATCTGGAGTAAGGGGTGAGGGTACGTATTAGGAAGCTCTTTTGATCGAACACCTAATCCCGCCCGCCTCGATAGCGGCCTCTACTAATGATTAGGGAGTTTATTCGTACTCGATATATCGTCGGCTATATGCATGCAATGCAACATCCATAGATTAATCCTAACATGTGAGAATTAGACTAAATCGGTGAACAATTAAGTTAGCACACAATTGGGTCGAAGTTGGATTTAATGTTGATTTACATGTGGAAATATACAAATGATAAATGGAATACAATAATTATGAATTACAATAATAAAAATTACATTAATTACAAAGGAATAGGCGATTTATGTCGAAAATACCTTTAAAACGGATGATTTGAGAAAAAGGAATAAAAGAACAAAACACGACGATCGAAGGTGATAATACGAATATTAGTTGATTAATACATAAACTAATTACACTACGTCAAGGCGAGAAAAGGAGTTCGAGACAGAACTCATCTCGAACAGCGCAGAGCAATGCGCCCCTTTGGAAGAGGCGCGGCGATTCTTTGCGTCATTTGTTCCAAGGGTGAGTTCTCCGGCCGTAGTTTAACCGAATCGCAAAACCGTTAATGTTAATTGGTAAATTAATGGATTGATTGCGATTTTAGATTCGGATGAAAGTTATTAGCAGACTATTTACATATGATTGAGGTCATAAAAACAATAAACATGGATAAGACGGATACAAACGGATTAATTATGTGAAGGGTCGATGTTAATGAATGATTAATTAAACTAACTAACGAAATTTATTAACTAAACATGATGAATTGACGACGGATTGATGACTAAACAGTGAAAATATATCAACAATGAATCCCAGAAACTCAACATGAACGAATTGAATCTCTAAAACTCGAATTGAATTTAATGACGAAAAACCCGCAAATATTGATTATTTGGGATTTGAGTCGGATTTATGACGATTAAAACATGTTAATGATGAGGGTTAATATACATATGAATTATTAAACTATCATGATGAAGAATTAATGACGAACAAAACAAAAGAAATAAATTTGATACGAATTACGAGAGGACGGAGGAAGAAGAAAAGAAGCGAGAATCTGCGGCGGCCCTCACGAAGAGGCGCAGCAGTGCTGCGCTCCTTCAAGAGGCGCAGCGGTTTGCTGCGTCTTTTCTCGACGTCCGTCTCTCTGGAAATCCGCAAAAAGGTTTTAAAGACGGTTTTAGAAATCGGTTTTAATGAGGTACTTTCGACATAAACCTTACAATCGTTATACAATAATAAAATACAATAAATAAAAGAGAGATTAATACACCCTCAGACTTACATGTTGACGGAACGAGAAGAACTAAGAAGATCGATTAGTGATGCTCGACGCGAATGCAAGGAAAGAGTGCCCTCGAAAGAGGAAAACGATTTAACAAGTTGATTAATTAGATTGATTGAGTGTAGTGGTCAAATTGGTCGGTCATGCAACGGAGAGGTCCGGTACCCGAAGATCCGAGCTTACGTGGTCGGAAGTCCAAGCACGTAGGCGCCAATTAGTAAGAACGAAGTCTAGAATGCAAAGGGAGAAGAGAAGGGCGGACACTCGCGTGAGAAATATGAGGAACGAAGGCTCCTATTTATACTAATCACACGGAGGAATAGGGTTTCGGAGACTCTTTGGAAGTGAATCTCGGAAAGATATAAAAAAGATACGTAAATCATGCAAAGAAGGGCCTGGGAAGAGGCGCGGCGACCTCTGCGTCTCTTGGAAGAGGCGCAAAGACTGGCCTGCGTTGCTGTTCCCAGGAGGTTTCCTCCTGCTTAAGAAAGATTTCCGCGTTTAAGTTATGGTAGGACGGAATTAATTCGATTATCTTTAATATCTTATGTAAATATTACGGGATATTATTTGCCAAAAGATAAAATTTGAGAAATATGGAATAGAAATATCCGGAACATTCCGAACATTCTCGACTCGGATTTAACAAATCATCGAAAAATGGAGACGGTTTTTGACCCGGACTCAAATATACTCTAATTATCGCCAAAACGACCGTATCGGGACGTAGATGACAACTAAGAGGTTGACATTAATATTTGAGCAATCACTTGACGATAATCTTACGAACTGTCACAAATCGTTCCGCGTACCAAACATGCGGCCCAATCATCACCGGGTGGTTTGCGGGAGGTGCAGAAACGAGGTGTCTACAGCTGGTAACTACCAGCAACCTCCCGAGACCTCGCCTCCTCCGACTCGCTAACGACGTGACCGGGAGTAGGCATCATAACCATACTAGACGTCTCTCGAAGTGGGGGTGGCTGCTTGTGGGCCTCGCTTAACTCGCAAACGACGCTGAGCCGTAACATAACGCCCGTGACGGCGTGTGTATGTTAGGCGGAGGCGAGCATTCATGATTGCCTTTCCTCTCTCATTTCGATCCGCCATCCGCATTAGGAAATTGGAAGTTGTTAGAAAACACGTTAATCGACTAAATATCATATAAAGTAACAAAAATCGGCAAATAATAGCATAAAACACGGTTTTTTTAAAAAAAAAATTAATTTACCGCGGACTAACAAAACAAACCCCTTCTTTGACCGCGGTTGAACAAAAAAATCCCTTAGTTGACGGTGGGTAAACATTTTTTTTTTTTTTACCGCGGGCAAACATTTTTTTTTTTTTTAACCGCGGCCAAACAATGAAAATGGATGTTTGACCACGGCCAAACAATTATTTCCAACGTTTGACCACGGTCAAACGTGAGAATTAATTGTTTGACCGCGACCAAACATCCATTTCCCACGTTCCATCGCGATAAACGTTGGAAATCAACGTTTCACCACGGCCCAAACATCCATTTCCAACGTTTGGTCGTGGTGACGGCCACAAAACGCATCAAATTCGCTCCCAATCCGATTAACAACAACAAATTTCGACTCAAAAATCAATCCCAATCAACTATATTTCGCAAACAACATATAACAATACCAAAATTTACATAATAACTAATTAACATGAATTTTAATAGAAAAACTAACAAATTTTACACTAATTCAATTAATTTTAATAAAAACCTAACACATAACCTAATTTACTAACTAATTCAATTCTAAAACAAAAACCAATCAATTTAATCGATCAACAATAACAATAAAGGAAAGAAAACTATTTAATTTCATAGTTTAATTCAATTAGTTTCAATTTCTAAACTAATTTAACAAAAAAAAAAAAAAAAAAAAAAAAAAAAAAAAAACGGCACTTACTTTGGGATGTCGGAGGCAGCAGGTGGTGGCGGTGGAGGCGGCAACGTCGGCGTGGTGGTGGCAGCTGTGTGGTGGCGGTGGTTGTGGTGGGAGTGTAGTGGTGTTGAGTGTTGGTGGTGTTGAGTGTTGAGTGTTGATTGTTGAGTAGAGAGAATAGAGAGAATAGGGAGAATGGGTAGTGAGAGATGAGGGGTAGTGAGCGTCTTTTTTTTAAAAAACGTCGTCGACGTTTACTAAAACGTCGTCGATATTAACGAATCCGGTAGATTAAAGGGGGAAAAGGTGGAACCCACGCTACAATTTACCTTCTACACCAGGTTATCAAAGGACCAATTCTATTCTAAGAGAATGGGGTAAAAGTTAAGTATATTGATAGTTAAAATCAAGTTCAGAGTATTTTGAGAAGCATCCTTATAGTTTAGAGTATTCTTATTAAATAATCATTTTTAATAATGTGTAACTAAATATATTAACATTGTAAAACGTGTCTCGACAAATGTGAAAAGGTTCAATGTTACCATTGATGTGGTATGGAAGGAGTAGCTCTTTAGACCCCTTACATTCCATGCACCAAAATTAATCATTAAGGGTGAGGACCACCTCACGATCCTACAAATATTGCAAAATTGACTTATTTTAGGCCATGTCTCCTGACATTATGTGAATATTTGTTCACAATAACACCCAAAAACACTTAAAATTCATTAGTTACCACATAAAAGCAGCCAAAAGTGTATCTCATAAAGAACAGTGGTAGAAACAAAAATGCTTTTACATTTCAAGAGCTAAAGTTAACTATTAGGCTTCAAAAATTACAGTACCACTAAGACACTACTAATCATTTATCATCATATCCAAAGCTTTCATCACCAACATCTTCACATCATGGACCATTAACACTAGTACCAGTGCCAGATTGGATATTTTCGTCGTCTTCATCAGCATGAAACTCATGGTCAACAGGGTCATGCATGCGACTTGATTCATTTGAGCCAATCACGGTTACACCAACTTCATCATCGCTTATTTCAAGATATTCAACTTCATTATCTTGCATAAAAGAAATTATTGTTAGAAAAATAAAATTACTTTTATCAAACTCATGGTCACCAGTGGTAGAAGTTTGACTATTAAACAGAAAAAATAAAAAAAGCACAACCAGAGGGATACTTACTTTCATTTTCATTCAGATCATTATTTTTCTCATTCTCAGCGTGTGATGATGCCTCTCATGCATATCTTCTTGCTGCTCTATTAATGACATTTAACCATGTTTCACTTGAAGGAAGAACGGGTTCTTCCCTCTCTGTAATCCGCTCATCATCTGAAGGTAAATCCTCTAATATAATCGACTCTTCAATTACAGCTTTCTTTTGTCGCCTACGCTTGAGTTTGAGATTGTACATTATAAAGACTAAATCATTCATCTTTTGTTGATGTAAATGATTCCGCTTCTTCATATGCACCTGTCAATAGTAACAAAAATTCACAGTATGACCTTGTTCGACTATCCAATCATATACACATAACCTTACTGAAAAGTAAGTGAAAAAACTCGCTTTACCATTTCAAAAGCGCTCCAATTTCTCTCACAACCAGAAGAACTACACGTCAAGCTTAGAATTCGTATGGCAAGATTTTTCAACTCCGGACAATCATGTCCATATAAATCCCACCAATCAGCTACGATTTATAACAATGTTATGGAACCAAAATACTAGTTGACTTGTAATAAAGCATAAGATGCTCAAAGAAAATAAATAAACCATACCAGGTGTTTTTTTGGTTCTGGTCATCACAGCAGTAGGTGACCCAAATAGACCCTTTGCATTCTTGAAAGCATCCATTTGAAGATCTATAAGCATCCTTTCTTCAGGGTCTGACACCATTCTTTGCAAACAGGCATATAATCCAATTTTCACTTCCGGAGTAGATTTAAAATCTGGACTGTTTTGAAATTGCGGGTTCAAGAAGTAGCCAGCAGCATGAATAGGCCTATGCAATTGAGCCTCCCAACGTTCATCAATTATGTCCCATATCGGCTTATAACTAATCAATAAAAGAAAATAGATAAACAATTAGAGGTAGGCAAGTAGCAAATAAGGTTAAACTAAGATGTTAAAATAAGTATAAAGAAAGAGCAATAACATACTTTTTTTCAACATTACTAAAATTCGCTTTGATTTGATCTTTTGCCTGAGACATTCCCTCGTAAATGAAGCCCGTAGCTGGGTTCTCATCGGAATCTACCATACGAAGAACTTTAACTAATAGCATCGCTACTTTTAAACATGTGACAACTCCTGGCCAAAATCCTTTAGTATCTAAGATGATTCTCTGCACTTTCTTTCCATCTATTGTTTTACCAAATTTGTTATTTCTCCACTTAGCAAAAGCAAAAAATGCTAAGAGAAGGGCCTTTTGTTCATTTAAGCATCTTAATGTCAAATACGAAGTAGCGAATCGAGTCACTGCAGGCCTGATCAGCTTTCTACCTTTTGTAAACTCTTTCATCCATGTATGGACTAATGTCCTTGAGTAGATGTAGGTTGTGATCTTTCTTGCTTTAGTTACTGCTACACCATAACTCTTAATCTTTTTATCGAGATCCTCCAACATTAGATCAATACAATGTGCTGCACAGGGTGTCCAAAATAGTTTAGGTCTTTTAACCATTAAGCATTCTCCTGCTGCTTTATAGTTTGCAGCGTTATCTGTAACAATCTGAACAATGTTCTCTTCACCAACCTTCTCTACAACTGCATCGAGCATCTCTAATACTTTGTCGGCAGTTTTAGAAATGTCAGACGTGTCAATAGATGATAGAAAAACATTGCCCTTAAGGCTATTCAACTAAGAAATTACAAATTGAACGCCTTTGTCTATCACTCCATCCATCAGACATTATAGTACACCCTGTTTTCTTCCATTCTTCTTTGTATTCATCAAATATTTTCATCACATTTTGTACTTTCTTGTTCAAAAATTTTACTCTGATCTCATGATAAGATGGGGCTGAAGTCCAATACCAAACTTAGCAATCTTTTCAATCATTATAGATTTATAGGAAATTCGGGATTGTTAACAGCATTAAACGGGATAACACTTGTGTAAAAAAAAACGAGCAATCTGCTGACATACCTCCTCCCTTTCTTCTGTTTTATACTTCTGATTAAGAGTTGATTGTAAGGATACACCTTTCTTTGTTACAAATGAATCCAAAGAACCCCTTCCCTTGTGGTTATTGCCATCAGAACGAGATACTTCATAAGAATCCTCGTCACCAATGTCATGGAGTTTTCTCTTTTTCTTATTTGCTTCCTCCATATTATTTTCTAATATAGCTCTAAATTCATGTTTTACTTTATCAGGAACTTGTAAACAAGGTTTAACATTGTTGTGAGTCCCAGCAAGAAGATGTTTTAACCTAAAAATACCACCAGCCCGAACAACCCCGCAATATTAACATCTAACCTTCCGAGAACCACTATCTACCTCAATCTCATGCTCCCATCCAGGATCACTTCTATTACCGAGGGCATTTTTTTCCGAGAACCACTATCTACCTCAATCTCATGCTCCCATCCAGGATCACTTCTATTACCGAGGGCATTTTTTCTTTTAATAGACCCTGTGCTTGACATATTGTATACTATATACAAAGACACATGAACAGGAAAATCAATTAAAGCACAAACACTAATTACTACTTTCTCCGTCCCATTCATTTGTTTACCCTTTTTAATCAAATGTAAACAAATGATTAAGACGGAGGGACTAGGGAGTATAAACAAAATAGTAGATTTGTGTCAAAATTACTAAACTTTGAATAATAAAAAAAGCAAACGAAGAAAAACTACAATAAAAAATCAAAATTGTAACAACTAACAATCAAATCAAACAAATTTCCCTTAAAGACGAAAAACAATCAAATTTAAGCACATACCTTGAGGTCAATTTAGAGAACGCACCATCAAAGATTGAAGAATGAAGAACTAGGATTTTAGGGTTATACCTTATACGAGGTTGTGTATGTTTATCAAATGAATTGGCTTTTTCTTTGTTTTTGGATTTCTGGATGCTTCTTTTAGTGTTTGGGCTTCTTCTTTATGGACTTTTTATACTGGGCCCTTGTCAAAATGTTTTAAGTTCTTAAAATTGGCAATTTGGCATGTGCTAACGTGTATTTCTAGCCTTTCTTATATAATCGTTAAGATCATATAATAATCGCGATCCCACCGATCCTAACGATCCTGAACCAATCCCAATGCGATCCTATGGAGTACCGATCCTATATACGATCCGGAACGTTGGGTGTATTTTGGATCGTAGGATCGTACGATCCGGATCGCGATTTTAACATTGATAATCCTAGCTGGGGTGAAAATATTAATATGACAACTGGGCATTGGTGTGACCATAGGAGTAGCTGGTATAGCTATGGTTGCAGCTGGTGTATTACCCTCTGTATCTCTTTTTTGGACACCTAAAGCTGGAAACTCATTCACATCAACATTAACCACCTCCACTGTTTTAGTCTTAGGAACCCAAGCTTGATTTGGTTTAGTTTTAACAGCAGGTTTCTGAAGATAGAATTCCTTCCTCCTACACATTGCAGCAGAATGACCAATTCCTTTGCATTTAGCACATGTGATAGGCAACCAGTCATACTCAACTGCAACATGAATTTCCTTCCCTAATTCATCCTCAAACAATACACGCATTGTAACACTCCAACTATCTGGCCAAGATAATTGGAGCGTTACCGTCTCGGTTTCCCGAGGTAGTGAAATCGGAGAAACAATCCAAGAATAATTTTATAATTAGAATGTTTAATGTTTACAATGAATAAATGAATAACGAAAGATTACAAGTCATGGCCCCTAAGCTAATCTAATCAAACATGTCCGACTCGGAGATCATCAAGTTTCGTCCCTTCTCCCGCATGCTACCAAAGCTAACCTGTAAATAACTGCTCCCCATATGATCGGAAATATCATATGGATCAACACAGGCCACCTCGAAAATAGGTGACATTTACACGGACACAACAAACGTCAATTTCAATGATAAATGCAAGACATGACATAATGAGGAACTATGCAACATGTTGATTATATGAATGAGACTCGAATAAATCAACATCATACCGGTACAGGGACACGCCCAGACATACCCATAACCATCATTACCGGTACCGGGAAACGCCCAGAAATACCGACTATCGCACTAGGTACCGGGACACGCCCAGACGTACCGGGTCCGAAAGCCAACCGGATCCCCTGCCAGACGTCGTGTCTCAACCACACGCGTCCCTCCGTACTCAAGTCATTAATGTGCACATTCCCCTTGGAGTGGGAAGCTCCAAGAGGCGACCCGAACGTAAGACGGTTTCTCAACCGTCTTACGTCTCCTCAACAATCAACCACCACCATCAAAGGTCTCCAACACAATTTATTCACAACTATACATAGAAAAAGGAAGAGCCACAATAAGCATATGACCAATTCATGAATTCCCTCCCACATGTTATGAATAACAACCCTTCCAATACCCACATGACACACTAACCAATTTATGAATGCATATGACAAAGGAAGACATACAAACATGCTTATACAACATTGAAACCGAGTAGGATAACCTACCTTTAAGCTAGTCGAAATAACCAAGTATGCATCTCATAAAACCGTCTCATCTTATATAAACCATGTAATAACTATCACAATTCACTCTATACTAAATTACAACATAAAATCCCTCATTATAAGTTACTAATTACTCATTTTACCTAATTAATACCAACTAACCTCTCTTAGTAAACCCTAACTCGAATCTACTAATAAGACAAAGAGGAAACAGTGAGATTTCTACTTACAAAGGTAGATCGGGGCATAGGAGGCATGTTCCACCGTTAATCCAAGCTTGAAGTCCAAGGGAAAGGCATTTGGGGGTATTTTAGAGAGAAAGGAGAGGGTTTTAGTGTAAGAAGGAAGAAGGAGGAGAATGAATGGGATAGGGTTGGGTAGAATGGAAATCCCGAAATATTATCTCTCGGGTACAACTCAGCACACTCGATCGAGTGACCGGTTCACTCGACCGAGTGGCTCTCACTCGGTCGAGTGTACCCTCACTCGACCGAGTGCCGACTCACTTGGTCCACTTGAGGTATTACTCGGTCCACTGGAAGTCCACTAGGTCTAGTTTAGGTCTTACTTGGTCTTATCCGAGTACGTGTGGGTTCCCTCACGCGTCCCTAGGTCTAAGTACGGGTCCCACAAATGTCGGGTATTACAATCTTCCCCCCTTAAAATGAACTTCGTCCCCGAAGTTCACCACTCACTCCCTTTTCCAATTGTTTCTCGGTCTTCTCTCAAGCCTCATTCTCGGTCCTCTTGTATTTTCTTGCCCTTGTCACTCTTATTGTTATACACATGTGTCCTATCTATTCTAAGTTTCTTGTTCACTCTCCTTACTTTTCTACGTATTACGCTCTTTCTTTCTAAATTTCTCCGAGTTCTTACACGCGTAGGGAAATGCTTATCAATCTCAACCTCAACCAAAATTCTAGCAAATCCTAGCAATGTCTTAGCAACTGTTAAATCATCAATCCTAACAAATTTGCCAACCAGGGATGCTAGTTTCTCTAGGCATTTAGCACCCCAAAATTTCAAATCTAATCCAACCAATTTTACCCAGATAGGAACAGTTTTAACAGTCATCTTGGAGATCCTAATTTCTGGTTCCCAAGCCCTAAGAATTAGGGGTTTACCATCAAAAAGAAACATCCATTCTTCATAACCAAATTCAGATGCTCTACTTTAGCAAATCGTACCACAAAAATTCCATTGGGTAGGAAAGAGATCTGTGCTACCTCATAGTTCTGCCATGTTCGCCTTAAGAAGCCATCAAGGACCTCCCTTGGAGGATTGACACCAAGTACATAACCATACAGAGCTTATTTCCAGTACGCAATCTCTTCCTGGACATCCTCAGGTTGGAGCTTTAAAATTTTCGAAGAGCTAGATGCAGATTGATCCTCCTCAGCAATTGGTTCAAGTGTCCCATTCTTCTGTCAATTGCGAATAGGAACCTCCTGCATTCTTCATCTGTCTCATCTGTAACCACCACATCCACCCGAGTTTTCTCCTTCAACATATCATTCACATCGCGCTTCAAGTTATTGATTTCATGTTGTACCGGATCAACTCTATCCTCAGATTGCATCTCATGATTAGAACTATTATTTGGTAAAATTAAAGAATCGGAAGGAACTATAATATCATTAGTAGTATTTTTGGTATTTTTTGAGTAATTATTATTATTATTATTATTATTATTATTATTATTATTATTATTATTATTATTATTATTATTATTATTATTATTATTATTATTATTATTATTATTATTATTATTATTATTATTATTATTATTATTAGAATGCTTAGATGATTTCTTAGCATATAAATTATTCTCTCTCAAGGTCTGCAACACAATTCTCAAATGCTTCTCATGCTCCTCTTTATTCTTAGAATACACCAAATTATCATCAATAAAGACAACAACAAACTGATGATGGTAGGGACTAAACACTCTATTAATCAAATCCATAAATACTGCAGGTGCATTAGTCAAACCAAAAGGCATAACCACAAATTCATAATGTCCATACCTCGTCCTAAATGCAGTCTTAGGAATATCCTCCTCCTTAATTCTCAATTGATGGTAACCCGACCTTAAGTTGATCTTATAGAAAACTCTAGCTCCACTCAGCTGATCAAATAAATCATCAATTTAAGGCAAATGGTACCTATTCTTAATCGTCACACTATTCAACTCCCTGTAATCTATACACAATCTCATACTCACATCCTTCTTCTTAACAAATAAAACTGGTGCGCCCCAGGGTGATACACTTGGCCTCACATTAACCCTTATCTAGCAACTCCTACAACTGCTTCTTCAACTCCTCCAACTCCTTAGGTCCCATTCTGTAAGGTGCTTTAGAAATAGGTCCCGTCCAAGGTTTCAACTCAATATTAAAATATACATCTCTCTTTGGTGGCAAACCTGGAATTTCCTCCGGAAACACATCTTGAAACTCACTCACCACAGGAATCTCTCCTGCGCCCTTCACCTCCTCACGCAGGTTCCTCACGTGACACAATATCAACTCTCCTCCCTTCCTCAAACACGACTTCAGGGCAATTGTTGATATAAGTCTCACCTTTGGTTTCACCACAAATCCCCTATAAGACACTCTTACTCCCTTCGGTTCCTTCAAGGATACTTTCTTTTGATGAAAATCAATAAGGGCTCTATTTTTACTCAACCAAGCCATCCCCAAGATAATCTCAAAACCACCATGTGGATGTGGGAAATCGGTATATCCACGGGGTGCTTTGAAAAGGAGTCGGCACCAAATTTAAGGAAATTTGGAAACCATTTTGAAAAGAGATTTGAGTTCGATGTAAAAGTATGTGGTGGGAAGTTCGTTAATAAAACACTCACCCCCGCCCGTTGTAAACAACGGCCTCTACAAATGGACTATGATGGCTAATCGGATAAGACTATGATCGTTGTATAAAAGTGCAAACACCATTTGTGATCCTAACATGTGAATTCCGTTCTATGTCAATTTAATGCAATTAACTCGTCGAGTGGTTTAGCATGTGCAAATTCATTTTAAATAAAAACGCAAATAAATAAAGGGGTAAAAAGGCTTACGCTTAGCATAAGATAGATTAACACACCTAAATCGGGTATAGTGGACGTCACCTCCTAACCATTGAAATCGATCCAATGGGTGAGGTAGTCCTAATCGGGTATAGTGGACGTCACCTCCTAACCATTGAAATCGATCCAATGGGTGAGGTGGTCCTCCTAAAGTCTCAAAATGGGTAATGCATGAATGCAAAAAACGATCATAAGGTTAGTCCTATTAGACGTCATTTTCCTCTTCGAGTTACACACTCCCCCAGCGGAGTCGCAAAATGTGGATGTGGGAAACCGGTATATCCACGGGGTGCTTTGAAAAAGGAGTCGCCCCCAAAGTTAAGAAAATTTGGAAACCATTTTGAAAAGGGATTTAAGTTCGATGTGAAAGTATACAATAACAATTGCAATAATTCAACTAGCTACAAAAATAAATGCTAAAAAATAGACCTATAAAATATTCTAGTAAAATTTAGACATGATGTACATAAAATAAATACCAAAACAAGTTAAAGGAGACGGGAAATGGGACATATTGTCGTGCATAATATATACATTAAACATCTCGAAAACAGTAGCAAGGTGTCGACTTTAAGACGAGTTTTGAAGGTCCAAACGAAGTCGAATATGGGTGTTCTTGGACTTGTTGGAAACATGGAAGTGCAAAGTTAGCACATATGGTCAGAGGGGTGGTCAATGGTCACCCCTAAGGGTGGTCAAATGGGCGGTTTATAGGGTCTGGTCACGGACTGGACTGCACTTTTCTGGGTAGTTTGGTTACGGACAGGGCTTGTTTCGATGGTATTTTGAAGGGGTTAAAAAGCTCCTCTGCGTCTTAAATTTGGTACAGTAAAAGTTTTAAGTCTAGGTAAGGTCATGGTTGTCTCAGTTGTGGTGGATAACGATGTTTGGTGGTGTTTTCGAGAGCGAGAACAGGGCCTGGTCACGAGTTCATTCAATGTCGAAAACATGGGTGATTGTTACTAATTGGCCGAGTTACATACATTTACATGCTTTCTATCGATACTATGTCATGACTATTAACAAACGAACTTACGCTACGTCAATATAATGACAAAATTTACATGCTAACGAGATGGTAAACGAGGGGTAAAACATGGGGAAAAGGGAAAACTAACAAGACAAATAAAAACGTATAAAAAGCATGCAATAAACAAAATAAAAGAAAGACAGAACTAGTGAAAGGAATTGTTGCACCCTGAACTTGCATGTATGAGATGGGACGCCTGACTCGGAGTCGATATCGATCTCGAAATGTGCTTAAGTTGACAGAAGGTACGACTTTTTAAGTCGGTTTTTCGAAAATAGGGTGCTTGTTTGTGACGGTCTTTGCTGAGGTCTTGGATGTTTCGGAAATGTAAGACTGCAAATTGTGTGAATATAGAAATATTTGGGGTCTGATGTGATCTAATTTGGTGTAAAAATGACCAAGAATAGGCCTGGTTCGCAGTGCTCTGTTTTGGGAAAACAGGGGCTGTTTAGTTCGTCTTTTGCGTGAGGTTTGGGCACGATATATGAGGGTCTTAGGCTAGGTTTTCAGGTGATAATAGGAGGTGTATATGTGTCGTTAAAGGGTGCATGAGAGGTTGTATTTATAGGAGAGGAATGGTAGGGTTTTAGCTAGGGTATAGAGGAGGTGTTTGCATCTTGGGCTTGTTTGTTGTGGTGCTACTGTTTCGTGATTTGCTTTGGGTTTAGAGGAGCTTTTCTTGGGGGTTAAGGAAGGTAAATGGGTCATGGTAAGAGGGCATGGGTCATGGAGCTGATGGTTGCTTATTCGGTCGAACAAGAAGAGAATGAATGAGTTTGGTGATGAAACATGAGCATGGGTTAATATGTTTGGGCTGCTGATATTGGGGCTCGAAAATGGGATTTTTTTGGGGTTTAGTGAGTGGAGAATGCATGGGGATTCGGGCCTAAGATGAGGTGAGTGGAGTAGGTGAAAGTCGGGTTTAAATCGAATTAAAAATCGTCTTTTTAAATCGCTTTGAAAACTCATTTTAAAACGAATAAACAAACGATAAATAATCAAAATAAAAACTTGGAAATATGAAATTATTTGATTCAAAATTATTTCGTCAAAAATGCATCTCATTTAAAATCAATTTGCTAAAAAGGTTATTTTTCTAATAAACTTTTAATTAATCTTAAATAAATAAAACATTAAAGACCTTATAAAAATTAATCAAAATAACGACACTTTTATTTTGATTTATATCATCAATCGAACTCCATTAATCTCGTCAGTCAGATTTTAGCCCGCTCATACATTAACGTCCTATCATCATCGGGTGTTTGTAGGGAGTCTTATAAATGCTAGTATCGTGACGGATACGGGTATCTACGGAGCCCCCCCTCCCCCACTTTGATTGAGGCTTGTACAAGGCGAAAAAGTATACACCAAGTTCAATGACCTGAGGATTCCGCGGGTCGTTTATAGTCCATTAGACTTGCGTACATAAATTCGCCAGCCATAAGCAGAGATCAAACTTGAAACATGGTTCTGGACGCCTCAAACTTGCGAATGTGCTACTAGCCAGTTAATATCAAACTGACTGCTTCATGTGTGCTGGGGTGGTTGAGCCTTCTATTTGAAAACAAAGCCTGGTGTTAGTGCTGGTTGCTGTTTGCGGGTTGCTGGTGAACGGAAATATCCCAAAAGGGACATATCGTTTGAAGGTCTTATTGACCTGCTGGTGCTTATTGCGGGAAGATTCGCTGACCTGCTTGTGCTTATTGTTGGAAGGTTCGCGGACCTGCTGGTGCTTATTGTTGGAAGGTTCGCGGACCTGCTGGTGGTTATTGTTGGAAGGTTCGCGGACCTGCTGGTGCTTATTGCTGAAAGGTTCGCGGACCTGTTGGTGTTTATTGCTGGAAGGTTCGCTAACCTGATGGTGCTTATGTAACACCCCCATTTAATCAAGAGCCTTTACTAGACATTCCTAATTAAATAGGTGTGTTACCATCTCAGTTTCCTGAGGCAGTACTTACAAAATATAGCAATCCAAAGTACTTTATTAATTAAATTACTCAAATGGTCTTATTACAACTTAAATAAAATACGATCTTAAATTAAATTACAAAACTCGCAGCGGAAAATATATGTAACTAAGTCTTTATTACATCTTCTATAAAACTCGTGAAGGTCTCTATCTTTGACTCGTCAGTCCACTCGTCCCAATCTGTAACCTGCCAATCAAACTGCTCCCCAATATTGGTTCATCACAGGTGTTTACCGAATACACGTCAACCCAACGGTTGAGTAGGAATAGCTAAACAAAAACAATAAATGAATACAAGACAATATTAAATGCAAATGAAATGCATGTTCATGATCATCCTCCGAGGCTCCCGTTCATCCCGCCAATCTCTGGCCGGGGTAATCTCAATAACATCCCAGAGACAAGTCCTGCAGAACCAGCCTGGGAAAACCAATGCAAGTGCTCATGATATGATATGCATGCAATTGAGCTATACAACATTCTTACCATCTCAGACACGAGACTGAGGAAACCAATAGTATAATTCATCTCAGACACGAGCTGAGGAAACCAATTTATCTAAATATAATCCATTCAACAATCATATTCATCCATCACAGTTCCACTAATCACACAAGGCAACCAGATAATATTAACCGTGTAAATCATTAAAGTAAATGAATAGCTATCCTACCTCAAATAGCAATATTCCAAGTTAAGCCAAATAATAATGTTATGAATAATCAAAAGCGATCCTTCGCGAATCCGTCACCTAACCAAAATATAATAATAATAACAATTATAATCCACTCTAATTAATTAAATATAAGAACTTGCCAATTATGATGATAATACGATTTATACATTGAAACGGTTTCAACAATTACACTAACCCCTCTCCTCAACCCGCTTTCCCTCCTAAACCCGACACCATACTGGACCCATCACTACCCCAGCCTAACCAGGCCATGGCAGCCACCACCTCTGCCCTGCTTGGCCCCCAACACCAACCCATAGCACCACCACGTCTTCCCTTGATCTACCCTCTTTCTCGACACAACCACAATACCTAACAACACTGCCGAAAACCCGCATTTCTTCTTCACCAGCCTCGACACAGCCAAGCCCACCACCAGACCTACAACCGCGGACCTCCTTCACCCCTACCATCAACCCCCCTCGACAACCCCTTAGCACAACCGCAACAAAAACTGCTATGGACAGCAGTTATAACTTATCAACAGCGAAACAACAACAATATCGTCACACTACTACAACAACCACAATAACCACCACGCCCCACCATAGCAGCCGCCAACAACAGCCCAAAAACACCACACACACATTCCACCTTAGTCCTACCCAAGTTGAAACCCGATTGAATTGCTAAACGGGTCGCAATGCCCTCTCTTCTCTCTCGGTTCAATTAGCCACAACAGTCCCGACCCCTCTTGCAAATCAACACGCCACCAACCACTGCAGCCCTAACCACCACCAAAAACACCGTCAACACGACCCCCACACCAGGCCCTAACCCTACCCCCAGGTTAGTCGGGTCGAAACAGTCCATGGGTTAAGTACTCGGTCTCTTAAGACGGATCCATGTATATAACTATATAATAACACCAATTCAATACACGTAACCTAAATTTAATTTGGGTCAACGTGGTCAAGGTCAACGGGTCAAGGTTAGTCTAGGTTGGGTCCATGGTCAAGGTCGGGTCTTGAGTCGAGTCAACATATTATTTTAATAATTTAATTATAAGAAAGAGTTTATGAGACGGTTACCTTGTAAAGTTCCCTTCTTCTTCTTATTTTTCTCTCTTACTTCTAGAGGGTCCTATTTATACTAATAGGTAGGTGGAGGAACTTTCCTTATCTTATTAGGTAATATTATTATTATCTCATATTAATACCGTATAAAATACTTGTTACCTTAATTATCGTATAATACCGTCACCATATATATTTATACTAGTATGCGTCATATGTATACATCCTCCATCATATATGGATTATTTAATTATTATCTTCCGTCTCATAATTACGTGTCTCAATAATTAATAAATAATTAATATAAAATATCCATTTCCATGAATCTCATTTCAATAAAATGATGTTGACCAAACCTTTGACCATCCTCTAAAATACGGGGTATTACAGCTTATTGCTGAAAGGTTCGCTGACCTACTGGTGTTTATTATTAGAAGGTTCGCGGACTGCTGGAAGGTTCGCTGACCTGTTGGTGCTTATTGCTGGAAGGTTCGCTGACCTGTTGGTGCTTATTGCTGGAAGGTTCGCTGACTTGTTGGTGCTTAGAGAATGCGATCCATAGCTCAGTATGTCGAGCTACTCATAGAACCCATTTGCTTCAACGGATGTAACCCATAGCTCAGTTATGTTTGAGCAGCTTATGGGTGACGACTAGCTGTGATAAACTTGTTGGAATATGTGTCCTCCGACAATAATGCGATCACAACTGTTGATCATGATGATCACATGTTTAAGTCTCATTTTAAAAGAATACAATTGGGAAGTAATATTTTACTGTCAACTGGTTCACACATATCGGTAATGATTGGCTGACTAGAGTTTGACATTACTGTCGTGAGACGGTGGTGACCAGTTGATCCCCTTAGGTCATACCTAAAGGGTAACATTCTTAATTGATTATTTAATTGATCGTATGACGATACGGGTCAATTAAATTACTTAAAATTGGCGGACGATTTTGGAAGTAATATTTACGTGTCTCATTGTAATTTGATTAAATAAGATATGGTCTAAGTAATTGAATTGTTTTATTACTTAGATGAAATTATTGTTTAAGGAAACAATTGCATTTGAATGAATAAATTATTATAAATACAAGATGTTGTGATTTATAATTGGTAAAATATTTTGGTGCAAGTAATTATGAATTACTAAGTCGATTTTGTATATAACGTATTTTTATTAATGCGTTGATTTTTAATATGTTAAAAATACATAACAATTTTATGTGACATGTGACATGTGACAAATTGACAAAAATAAAATGGAGTCCATTTTATCTATATGTACCAAAATTAAGGGGAGTATTAGGAATATATTGTGTTGATTATGTTAGTGGTAAACATAATCATTTCCTTCTAAACCTAGCCATGCAACCCTACTTAATCTTGTGAAGACCACCTTGTGCATGCATTGGTCCCTTCCTCCCCATGCCACCCGGTTTTCAAGAGGAGAAAACAATTGGTTTTTCTCCTTATTTTTACCTAATATACACTACCTAAACATGTAGTGTATTATTCATTCCATCCATCTAAAAATTAGAATTTTAGAAAGAGAAAAATCTTCCTTCTCCTCCCTCTCTCTTAACCGGTTTTATTGAGAGACCAAATAATATTTTGGGTCAATTTTTATACAAAATTAGTATTATTCTAGTAATAATAATATTAATTTTATTAAGTTGTTATCTTGGGTATAAAACCTTGGGAGGGATTCTCTTCTTGAATCCTTGTTCATCCAATTAAGGAAAGCTCAAGAACAAGAGAGTAGGAGAACTCTCTTGTGCCCTTTGATCCGAAATATCAATGTGAGATGATGATTTCTCTTTTATTATATTTTGTTTGCATGCATAAGATCCCCTTTTAATTTTATGACTAAATTAAAATTATAACATATATGAATATGTTGAGTTAAGAGATCTAGATTTCTAACAAAACTTATGGATTAAATTTGTTTAATCGGGCTCACTAAGCCCCCAGTTGAAAATGGATTCTAAAACAGAATGTTTTAGAGACCCCAGTGTTGGGAAATGTGTCCTCAACAATAGTGCGATCACATGATTTAAATATCATTATTAAATCTCATACTAAGAATACGTGAGGGATGATTCTTTATACAGTCGACTGACCGTCATTAATTGGTAATGATTGGCTAACTAGAGTTTGACATTACTGTCGTGTGACGGTGGTGGCAGTTGATCCCTTTAGGTCACACCTATAGGATGAGGCCCAAATAGATATTTAATTAATTGTATGCGATACAGATTAATTAATTCATTAATTATGGGAGTGCAATTTTGCGTCTTATTGTAATGTGATTAAATAAGATTAAATTTAGTAATTAAGTGTTATATTACTAAATTGGTTGAGGTATTAATATAAGTTTTGAGGTAGAAGTAATTAGTTATTTAAAGTTACAAGAAGTTGTAATTTAACTAACTAGTAATTATGAGACCCATTATATGATGATATAATGGTAGTATACTACTCAAAAAGTGGAGTGTATATTATATTATTATTTGTAATATTTAAGTGTTAAATGATTACATTAATAATTAAATATGTAAGATAGTTAAACATATGACTTATAAGCATTTGTGGGACAAATGACAAAAGGCAAAAATGGACCAAATAAGGACCAAATTTTCGGCCATAATAAGAGCACATAAGATGCTCTTTTGTCTTATGTTGATGTTGGTTATTGTGTGATTGTGACACATCACACTAGCCTTTACATGCTACATCTTACACCTAGGCTTCCTACACTCTACCTACACTATACAAACAAGTAAAAACAAAAGGGCAAGATTCCCCCTTTGCTTATGCCAACCGGTTTTGGCTCCTTAAATGGGCAAAAATTTTGCTCATTTTTGTGTCTCTAGTTTTACTTGTTTTACTCTAATTTTTCCTCACATGCAAGAACAAAAACCTTTCATAAATACTAATACATATCATATATTACTAGAGGTAGTAATACAAGAACATTAGTATTATTAAGGTAATATTTCTACTACATATCTAGTTAATATTAGTAGGAATTTTTGGGATTAATCTTGGGTGCAATTTATTGGAGTGGCTTCTATACTTGGAGTCTTAAGAGGATCATCCACAATCTTTAGCTCAAGAACAAGTGAAGGAAGGTGACCTTACTTGTGCCCATTATTTCGAAACACCTAACAATGTAAGGAACATTGTTCTTCTTATAAATCTTTCATTTTGTTATGCATGCACTAGATCTAAAGAACATATAATTAACAAGTTAATTTGTTCACTATTAGAGGAGTCTAATAATAGGTATATGAACCTAACAAGTGGTATCAGAGCATAAGGATGTTGCATGCATAATCGGGTATTGTTTTTCTGAGTTAAAAGATTAACATATAAAACTTAAGAATTTATGATTTATAAGTATGAGCCACGAAAGCACCATGCATGTTATATATTCTGGTCCTAAAATATTTTTAGGTCATTTTTTTTTATTTATGGAAATTTATTGCTCATTTTAAGGATTTTTGGTCATTTTATTACATTTTTATTATTAAAATGGGAATTAAAATGCTAAAAATAGTTAAACTAAGTTTCTGACCTTGGAAATTTTATATGACCTCACATGCATATTTTAAAAGTTGTTTGTAAAAGGTCGAGTTAATTTGATCTATATTGCATGATTTATGATTTTTATGAGATAAAATGGATTAAAAGAGGTAAAATGGTTAAAAATAGTTAAATCTCGAATTAAGCTATGATATTTTAATATGATGTCACATGTAAGATTTAAAAATTTTATGTAAATTTATAGATTAAAATATCTTCTTTAGCATGATTTATGGATTTTTGAGTAAAAATGGCATAAATAGTGACTATTTTAGTAAAAATTGGCTAAAACGTATTTCATGGCTTGAGAAAATTATTTTAAGTTGCATTAATTTCCCACTAATGATATCTAATGTTGTAAAAATTATTGGTTTCATTTTCGGATACTTTATGTATTTAATGAGATAAAACCGATAAAATGCAACTATATTTTCTCAAAATAAATTCAAAACTTTTAACCATGTTTTTTTGATATTATGGGTGTCATGGAATTATTCCACAATGTTCAAAAATTTAAAATTCAAATTTTGAAATTTTTATAATTTAATTTGGATTTATTTCATATAAATAGTGATTTTAAGGTAAAAAATGAGCATAAAATTAAATCAAGTTGAAGTATTGTCAAAAATTTAGTGATGACTAATTTTTGAGTCCTAAAAAGTATTAGGATAATTAACTTGAGCTTAGATGTAATTTAAGTGTTAATTAGTGATTTTAAAAGGTTATTATCACGCATTTCCATAAAACCAGGTTATATGTACGACATAAGTTAAATAGGGCGATTTGGCACATGATTTTGCATGATAGGTACATATTATAATGCTGCATATTTTAATTGTTGAATGTCTTTTATTTATATAATTTTGAATTATGTAATTTTATCTTAGTATGACCTTAGTTTTAATCGATATTACCCGTAATGAAAGGGAATATTGATTCGGTTGTAATTTAATGTGATCTCGTATCACTTTTATTTTTATTAGTTTTTTTTTCCTTTTTACAAATGTATAATAGGAATAGCTTTGTATGTTTATTACTATTTGTAATTATGGAGTATCTTCAAAGACGGTGCCATTCGGAAAGGTGATCCGACAAAGACGGTGTCTTGGGAGGCGTGTCACTTGAAGATTCAAGGGACCAAAGGAGTTGGTTTCCGAATATGTAATAGATTATTTGATTTTCTATTTTAGGAAGGCCATACTAGGAATTTTATTTATTGGTTTGCATTTCTTTTAATATGTTGCATGCATTGCCAAATCGCCATAACAACACATGCATATCATATCGAGTCATCGACCGTGTCAATTATAATTATCGTAGTTCACCGCTTTAGTTCACTTAAAATGTGATAGATAATAAATTGACAAGACCTCTCACATATAATAATTGAGAAAAAACCTTACCAAATAGTAGAAACCCATGAAGTACCAATTTCATGAGGGAGTTAATCCGGCTTCACCGTAATACAAACCTTGTTACGTTGGCGAAGTGGGGTAGTAAAAAGTTATTACATCGAAATTTGGATTGAGCTCAACGGAAGTATTGTTGACCGTAATCGCATGTGTTTCGGGCTAAAGATAAGAATTAGAGTAATTTTTATCGACCGAGAGTTCTAAAAGTAGAATCAATTAAAAAGTTAATCCACCGAGTTATATTAATAAGGGATGAATCGGCTCACCGTGCCCGAATTGATATGAATTTGGATCTCGGAATCATTTATATAGTTGGGTGGAGGTCACTATATAAATGCAATACTTGTAGTTAAATTTATGAGTATTATTAAAACGATATATGTTAATTAATTCCTTCATTTTCTATTTTGTAGTTAATTATTCGCAATGAATTCATATTATACTCCTACACCCATCACCTTAATTCATAGCTCCAATCATACGATGAAAAATGCTCCGATTATGACAATGATACGATTAGAGAATTACGCGTTGGCTGTAGTGAGGATGGAAATCTTTGTCTTTTTACTACTTCTTCACCTCCCACTCACATACTCATGCCTACCTCTCAGGTAAGAGGATTATATGAGGGGAATCTCACAGATTCCAAGATATCCTTGTTTGATGAAACAAGGAGAAATATCAAATTAAGTGGGAGTTCTAGCAAGAGTGTCCTTGCAAATGAAAGGAGTATTGGTATTAATAAAGGAAAAGCAAAGAAAGGTAAGAAACCCAAATCCGATTGTGAATTGGAAGTTGATAGTGAGACTACCACAAAGCCAAGATGGGTATCCAATCCTACCATGAATATCATTATTTTAATGTCATGGGCCAATGGAAGCATATTTGCCCCGAATATTTGGAAGATATCAAGTTGGACTTATTACTCCAAGTGGGACTTGGAAATGTGGAGAAGCTAAACAAGGGTGATGTGGATCGCCGACAATGAAATGGAGCTCAGGTAGCCGCCACTTCAAGAGAAATTTATATACTTGTTTTAGCAAATAGCTTTGAGTTATAATTTACATAATTGTTATTATGTACCCACTTAGTCTAAAACTTTATTTCCATTTCTATGTGAGACATGAAAGGATTTATATTTTGCCTTCAATGACAATTGTTGTATTTTATTGAAAATAGACATGGATGTGAGCCATGTCACTTATCTTTATGATACACAAGTTTTAGACAGTTCCAACTCATGTAAAGATATCTACATAATACGCACCAAAAGACTCATAACTGGTAATCCAAATGATTTGTACATTTGATTTTTCAATTAGGTTACGTAAATGAGAAACGCATTAAACGCTAGTGTCGACAAGAATTATTGGACCATTCGATTTTTAATCATATGGAATATGCGAATCTTGTCTCCTTTGCAATATAATTTGTACTTCCTTTAGTGGTAGAGGGACACAAGCAAGTGATTTGTTGAGACTAATACATGCCGATGTATGTGTTCTAATGAGCATCACCGCAAGGGAAATTTATGACTACTTCGTCACTTTTAACATTGATTTAAGTAGATATAGGTATATTTACTTAATCAAATATAAAGTGAAGCATTTGAGATATTTGAGAAATTTCTAAATGACGTAGAGAACCAATTGAATAAAGTTCTAAGCATTACGATCCAATCGTAGTGGCAAAGATCTAAGTAATAAATTTGATTTATTAAAGATGGATTATGACCTAGCGTCACTACCCATAAGATCAAACTAATATGAGTTGGTTTGAGTTGTTGAACTCAATTTTGGGAAATTGCAATTCAATACGGACAAGTAATTCTAAACGGATGGTCAACCATGAGATACCTAGAATAGAGAGTCTATTAAACAGATGACCTGGATAAGACTCGTATATTATCAAGCTGCCATGATAGGATGGCCTTTTGAAAGCTAATACATAGTCTAAGTAAAACTCCTAATACTCCGTTAAATATATATGTTTGTGACTCACAAAGCTATCTCTCATGAATATTAATATATTTCTGAGAGATAGAGTGGGAGTATATTGAATCGTCACAAACATCTCTTATAGTTGAAATGTTACTTTGTGAAAGTAATAGAATTATAGAGTGGGAGTTGGTATTAAACTATTATCTATGAAGATAGTATGAGAGCATAGTTCAGTGGGAGTCTATCGCACATGTCTTAGTGTTTAAAAATATTACTTTGTGAAAGTGATAGTATCATGACCTTATTACATACGAGCCGAAGCATTACAATCCGAAAATTGTTGCTCATGAGAAGATTTACTTTAAAGTGAGGGTCTCTTTAAAGGTAAATAGAGCTTTAAAGTACACAAATGCATAAGATTTACATGAAGATGTTGATCAAGATAAATTGTGTTAGGAATTGCCGCATTTCATTTTAATGAAGAATGGCAAATATAATTCGCTTTTCTAAAATGAGAATTTAGAGAAGGAAGTGTTGAAACACAAAATCTTAGATGAAGATCTAAGAATCCTAACATTTTATGCGTAGCTTTCTTAAGTGATCTTAGAATGATCTTAAGCAAGCATTAAAGGATTATACTTTTCATTCATGTGATTATAGTGAATTGTTTCATTCACATGATTCAAGTATCATGATATACATGAAGTTAAGTGGGAGCTAGAATTGTTTCTCCATGTCTTATATGTTGATAACATATTACTTATTGAGAATAATGTACCAATTCTCTCTTCTGGCAAGAGTGATTGGGAGACTAGGAAAAGGTGAAATATACTTTAGATTACCGAATCTATGTGAGAGTATATTGGCATAGAGTTGAGAGTCTTATGAGGATAAGATCTTTCATATCTGTTTACCATCAACAAGGATGAATGGCTTATTCATGATGATGAAAGTGGAATTACTATGATGGAATCATAGTCGTTCACTGAACCCATTAAGTTGTTGATTACATGAAATCGATTGCTAATGTTTCCGCCATTAGAACGATTATGTATGCCAACAGATGCACGTGCTGTGATGTATCATTTGCTAGGTACATTGTGAGTCAATAATAAGTTAATTCATAAGATGGGCTTGTGAAAGTCTTAAAGTACAATTGATGACTTGTACACATGTTTGGATGATAAACTAAGTTAAGGTGTTGAAGTGTTGCACAAACTTAAGTTTCCAAACCAAAAGGGATTTGTTGAAATCCTAGGGTGTCTTATTGACAAAGGAGTAAGAGACTAAGAAAGGTGTTTTAGTTTTGCGCATTGCAAATATCTACAAAAGGAATCTAAGTAAATAGTGATTAAATCGTCAATGTATGGATTAAGGGTGAATCCCTCTACAAATGATTTTGTCACAAGTTATGCGATAACAGTGGGTGCATCTTTCAAGTTAAAGAGCCCAAGTCTAGTAAGAAGTCTAGACATATAAATTCATGTTATTAGAGATGACATTGAATGGAAGGAAATAGCAATTAATAAAGTTGGAATATATGAATATCGGGTATATCCACTTGCCGAGCTTGTATTGCATTTTAACTAGTGTTATAATACACTAAAGATTATAGAATATGAAGTAGTAATAGTGTATTAACTATTCATATGTGATAATCACATTTATCGTTTGAGTTTTATTAAACTCACCCGCTACCTTGTCGTATCCGAATGGGTTGTAGAGACAAATTGAACCCCATTAAAGTGAACTGAATTGACATGGTATTCGCCCCTAGTTACTTATATGAGGTGACGTCTCCAAGTGACTAGAGTGGTGCTGCGATTGATTGCAAGTTCAAGTGCCATAGAGTCATATGGGATGACTAGTCGATCACATAGGCAAACTGTATGGGACAATCTGTCGGGCAGTGACCGCTTATAGAGTTCTGGTAATTCATAAAGCCTGGTCGTGGCAAGAGCTACTATAGTATTCTTATGAGTCAATTCTTTTGACTAGAGACTATTCGCCCAAGTTGGCACAACTTCTGATTAGATTTGATTTATACTCTACGATTTCGTAAATGAGGTCAAACTGGGTATATTTTGGGTTATGATGGACTGTGGCTGAACGAAGGGAATAGGGCGATAGGAATTATCCACCTCTTATCAGGGTTGTTTAAAATCTCAAGGCCACTCGAGGAGTAGTTAACTGGAAATGCGTGGCGACGCTCGGAAGGTATCTATGATAGATAATTCCGGTCAGACAGTTAATCTCCAGATCGAGAAAACCACTCAAGATATGATCAAATATAAGTACGACCTGCAAGACACCTTGCATTGAGTGGGAGATTGTAATAGGACAAGAGAATTGGTGACGCACACTTGTCGAGGACAAGTGGGAGATTGTTGGGAAATGTGTCCTCAACAATAGTGCGATCACATGATTTAAATATCATTATTAAATCTCATACTAAGAATACGTGAGGGATGATTCTTTATACGATCAAATGACCGACCGTCATTAATCGGTAATGATTGGCTAACTAGAGTTTGACATTACTGTCGTGTGACGGTGGTGGTCAGTTGATCCCTTTAGGTCACACCTATAGGATGAGGCCCAAATAGATATTTAATTAATTGTATGCGATACAGATTAATTAATTCCTTAATTATAGGAGTGCAATTTTGTGTCTTATTGTAATGTGATTAAATAAGATTAAATTTAGTAATTAAGTGTTATATTACTAAATTGGTTGAGGTATTAATATAAGTTTTGAGGTAGAAGTAATTAGTTATTTAAAGTTACAAGAAGTTGTAATTTTAACTAACTAGTAATTATGGGACCCATTATATGCTGATATAATGGTAGTATACTACTCAAAAAGTGGAGTGTATATTATATTATTATTTGTAATATTTAAGTGTTAAATGATTACATTAATAATTAAATATGTAAGATAGTTAAACATATGACTTATAAGCATTTGTGGGACAAATGACAAAAGGCAAAAATGGACCAAATAAGGACCAAATTTTCGGCCATAATAAGAGCACATAAGATGCTCTTTTGTCTTATGTTGATGTTGGTTATTGTGTGATTGTGACACATCACACTAGCCTTTACATGCTACATCTTATACCTAGGCTTCCTACACTCTACCTACACTATACAAACAAGTAAAAACAAAAGGGCATGATTCCCCCTTTGCTTATGCCAACCGGTTTTGGCTCCTTAAATGGGCAAAATTTTTGCTCATTTTTGTGTCTCTAGTTTTACTTGTTTTACTCTAATTTTTCCTCACATGCAAGAACAAAAACCTCTCATAAATATTAATACATATCATATATTACTAGAGGTAGTAATACAAGAACATTAGTATTATTAAGGTAATATTTCTACTACATATCTAGTTAATATTAGTAGGAATTTTTGTGATTAATCTTGGGTGCAATTTATTGGAGTGACTTCTATACTTGGAGTCTTAGGAGGATCATCCACAATATTTAGCTCAAGAACAAGTGAAGGAAGGTGACCTTACTTGTGCCCATTATTTCGAAACACCTAACAATGTAAGGAACATTGTTCTTCTTATAAATCTTTCATTTTGTTATGCATGCACTAGATCTAAAGAACATATAATTAACAAGTTAATTTGTTCACCATTAGAGGAGTCTAATAATAGGTATATGAACCTAACACCCAGTTGATTGATGATATCTTTGTGATGCTATCGGGTATACAAACCTGTTAGCAATGGTGCTTCGGTTATGCAAATGTACCTGTAACAAACTAGTACAGTGTTATATAAAGTAAAAATGATTCACATAGTTAAATCACATAGCAAATTTGAAGATTGAGTTTGATTTGATTTTTCGAAAGTCAGGATTATCGAAAAAAGGTTGATTATTTTGAAATCATCGAAATTCAAAAGACTTGTATTTGAACTTTGAAAAGGCTTGAAATTTGAATAAGAAAATTGAAAGATTTGAATTTGAATATTGAAATGAGGCTTGAAATTTGAATTTCCAAACGTTGACTTTGACTTGGATAATTTAAAATTTCAGAGAACAGATGACTCTTGATGACTCGGGTACTTGACATATGAAGCTAACCAGGGTTGACTCGAACTAGGCCAGACTCCTAAGTGTGCAGGAACCTTAACTAAGACGACTGACACACGACGTGAATCAAAGTCGAAATGTATCATAACTCCCCAAGCAAGTCTTTCTCGGAATGCGGACCATATCAAGTTGAACATCTTTGCTAACACCATTAGATAAAGCTCATTTTGAAACCTGATAATTACTCATCCGAATCTAGATCCTCATCCTAGCCTAAATCGAATACCAAGACTGACTCGGTTGAAGGTGGCTTGATTTTGACTTAGTTAAGACCCGTAAGAAATCGACAAGATGAAAGGTGGATGGTGGGTGTATTGAATCCCTTATTTTGAAGGATTGCCTACGTATTCGCGTGGAGCGAAATTAAATCTAACGTAGTTCGATGAGGTGCATAAGATTAGTGTTTTTTATTGTTTGTGTGTACACACCCAAAGGTTTCACCTAAGGTATCATGTAGTATCCCGTTCTAGCCTGCAAGGTACCTTTAAATCTCGTATTTGGAGTTGGTGTAAAAGGCTTGGATGTTTTGGGATGTAGAGGTTGGTAATAAGGGGTTTGAAGGTCAACCATTACTCTGAAGATTTTTTTTGTGGTGCTTAGACCACTGGATTATGGGTGCTGATGTGGTTGGAAATGGTGTCTCATATTTGATGTAACCCGAGTCCAAAGGGATTAAAAAATGATGTGGGTTTAAATTTCCATGTTTGGACCCTATAGGCTTGGGTGTAATGACACAAGCTCAATGAATCCTCTAAAATTCTGACTATGTCCCTGTGATTGTCTCGAGAAGGACTTAGGGGTATAAGGTTGCTAATGGTACTAACTGACCGTTTTCGCTTCGCCCCTTGAGCTTTGATCACAAATGCTTGATATTGACTTTTTGGCTTCTACAACTTTTGCATTTGCTTTCTTTCTTTTGCTTTCTGCTTTTTTTTTTCCTTTTCATTTTTGAAAAGTTTCGGCTTTGCCAATCGATTTGGGTCAATACTTACATAGGTCGGTCTTTTCTCTCTTCGAGATGGGATGATTTTGTGGGGAATGGGCTTGTCTTCCGTCATGGATATGAGAAACTGTAATACCCATCCTTTTAGGGACCCGATGACCGACGTTGGCCGACCTTAGAGACATATCTTGACCTTTGGGAACATTACGAGTGATGTCTGGTGACATTGTGAACTTTGACTAGTGTGTTACTCGATCTAGCTGAGGCTACTCGATCGAGTAGCTTTGGGGCTCGATCGAGTAGGTGTCACTCGATCGAGCAAGTCAGTTACTCGATCGGGTAACAGGTTTGCAGCGGAGAATTATAAATTATGTTTCGTGAAACCTCAAATCATTTCCGCACCTCATTTCCTAAACCTAGATGCCGTCTCTCCTTCTTCCCTTCACCATAGTCCCTTCCATTGGAGTTCTTGAGGATGCTTATGCCATGGGGATGGATTGCGTGAGTCGGGTAGCGGTCTTAACGCCGGATTATTATGCTTAGGTATGTTATCGTCATCCTTATCATCGTCATTGTTATTTCAGTTAAGGTTGTTGTGATAGTGATAGATGGTTGTACTTTTGTTTAGGTATGTTGCTTGGTTGATTGGTATCATGTGATCGGACGCGGAATCGCTGCGGTGCGCTAAAGGTAGGTTCGCCTACTCAGTACTGTTGGTTGTCTAGAGTGTCTTTTAATGTGGTTTGGCTGTTGTAGTGTTGATATGATTGACTGATTGTGAAAGTTGGTTGGTGTTGTGTTGTTCCGTTTACCATTGTTGTGGTGCAGCTGATTGTGATTGTTTGTCTATGGTTCTCGAGGTGCGTCCTCGGTTGAGTGGAGTCACTTGCGGGAGTGGCTTCACGCCCGTTGTTCGCCCTCCGTGGAACCCGCCACGGGAGGGGATGTGCACATTAATGGACAGGGGTTTATCGCTCGGTATGATGAGTGAGGATTAGGTGGGAACGGCTGCTGTTCCCCACTGGCAGGGCTGGTCCAGTGGATAGTCGGTGACGGAGATTGGTTGGAGGAGATGTGATGTGTGTATGTTCTGTTGTGCCTGTGTTGTATCTGTGGTTGTTGGTGTGTTTCTTCAGTTACTGACCTTGTGTGGTTTGTCTTGTTGTTTGTTTATGTTGTGTCTGCCGTGATCTCTTATGGTGAGCAGTCAGTCTTAGCAGGTTGTGATCTGGATGTTAGCTGGGTGCTTGGCGGGATGAGTCTTTCACGAGTCACGACAGAAGTAGTCCACATAGCTAACAGTAGTTTGAGTTATACCTTTATATATATATATGTATCTTAGTTTTGTTAACCACTATAATATAACTTAATTGTTCTTTTATCGACATTTGATTATTACTGTCCTCGGGCAACTGAGATGGTGACGCCCTTATATGCTAGAGAAGGTCTTGTTAGGCTCCTTGGTATATGAGGGTGTCACAAAGTGGTATCAGAGAGACGATTTTAGAACCTGTAATAAATGAGCCTAATGAACGTAGTGACTCTAATAAAATGAACCTGGTTTATGTATATTGGGAGCCCTAGCTGATGCTAGATTTTGGGTGAGTAGGCGCCCTCATTTCAAAATCATGGCCCCATTATGCTTAAGCCAGTCACCGGGTATGGGAATGTCGAGTCGAAAATTTTTGTGCTTAGTGAGTATAATGGTTATGATAGAAATGTTCGTGATGAAGTCTTTATGAATACTAGTGTGTGTAATTGTGATGAGTAACTGTGTGCGTGTATGGTTGAGTAGAAATGTGTAAGAAAGTAATGGAAGTGGTGGAATGCTTATAATTCGTGATAGTGTGGCGTGATATGGTGATAGTAATACTTTTTAAATCGTTCTATGCGCGTTAGTTATAAAAGAAATGGCTAGTCTGGTATGTGGTAATGAAGATAAGTAGTACGTTTTGAATTAGTTATAACGTCTGTCAAAGCAGTATTTGGTAAGTGTGATGGATGAATGGTTGAATGCTTCCGTGTTATGGCACAGTTAAGTGGAGTAATTTAGTGGATAATTGTTGTGATATGGTTAGATTGTTAGCGAGCTTGGGTGATAAATAATGGTATGATGTCGGATGAATGTTTAGCATAATATAACTGCTAGTTGTATTATTGAAATTGCAAATGCATGATTGGAAGTGAAATAAAATGTTGGATGTATGCATGAGAAAGATAATAGTGTAGACAATTGGTCGCATAATGTTTGTCATAGAATGAAGTAAAATGTGTTGAGTGAAGTGATATGTTTGATGGATTGATACGTTGCATTTGAGTAGTAGTAATATGTCACGAATGGGTATAATAATTTGTGACGATTTCCAAATTATTTTGGAATCGGCACGCATTGTTGTTTTGCAGGAACCGTTACTCAAATCCGTAACTTTTGACCTTATTCTTATTCTTTCCCGACCGAGTAAGAGTATTTACTCTATCGAGTAGACTCATTCGATCTAGTTCGGAAGTTATAACGTCGAAAAATTTGGATCTGCCAGCGGAAACTCGACCGAGTAGCTCCAACTCGATCGAGTAGAGGCCACTCGATCGAGTATCTTACTTACTCGATCGAGTAAGTGAATAGTACCCGGGATTTCGCGTGATTCATAACCCTTCTTTTCTATTCTTTCTTTCTTATTCTTTCATTCAACAAAAACCCTAATTTCTAAATCTCTCTCAAAGTTACTCTCAACCTTGGGACTTTGGTGCTTAGGTCTTATGTTTTCTTGCTTAATTCGTTCTGTTTTTGCTTGCTAATCCATCAAGGTATGAATGTTTATCCTATTTTTGTGTTTTTGACTAATTAGCAGAAGCATGTAGGATGTTGGTATTTGCTGAAAAATCGATTTATATGTGCCAAATCTTGCTTGTAATTATTGTAATATGATCTATTTGCTTCAATTTGTTGATTATTTATGTTAGTTATGCAAAAATCGAATAAAAAAGGGGGCTTATATGACTCGAAATTTCTAGGGTTTGAGATTTTAAATTGGATTTTGGTTGTCTTTTGGATATAAAAGGGGGAAAATTGGGTAATGTATGTTGTATATATCATGTTTAGAGTTGATTTTGATGGTTTTCACTCAAAATTTTGCCTTAAAACTCCGTCTTAAAAGTGACCCAAACTGAAATTCGTCTTACATTATTATGAAATTTGTGTATTTATAAAGCTAATTTGAAGGTTTAATTCTAAAAATTAATAGTTGTATTGTTAATTGATGCCATCTTTGCTATAAATTTTTACGGCTGTGAGATCGTCTGATGATAAATTTGAGAGTTATAATTATAATTTCTGGATCGTTGGGTGAAAGTGTGTACGTAGTAACTCTTTTCCATGATCATACATGGATGCTTATCATGGTTTCAAGTATATGTGATATGTGAATCTAAGATTGTGTCACAAAACAGATGTCGAGACCAACTATGGGAACCCGTCAGAGCAAGAGGGGGAGGGCTTCTGAGCCCGAGGTAGGAGATGGGAGTGGGGGACCTACGGTCCCAGCAGTACCCAAGTACCCGTCTGTTGTCTTTGTGGACTTTACACAAAGGGATAATTTTGTTGCCTTACAGAGACGAAAGATAAGACACACCCGTTTTATTGCACAACCCTCTTGACTGACTTGGGGATTGAGACCGATGTTAGGCATATCTTCGAGACTTTGGGGACGACTGGGTTTTACCGTCTACGGAAACACTCTTATGCTTTTCTGACGCTTGAGTTTATGAGTTCCTTTAAGTATCATGCGGTGGAACAGACTGTCGAGTTCCGCCTCATGAATGCAAGTTTCTATCTCACCATGGATATGTTCTCTACCCACCTTGGCCATGCTAAATCCGCCAAGGGGGCTCTCAGGAATATCCTGTCCGAGTGTGGGGTGAGTAGCCTTATGCCTTGCTTTACCGGCAAACCCGCTCCCACTTCGAGAAATATGTTGATTAACGATGTCCAACATGTCACCTTGAAGATCTTCCTCCGTGCCTTGACCAGTTTGCTTTATGAGAGGAAGGATATGAGTAAGCTTAACTCACACGAGTTGATGTTGCTGGTGGTGTACCTTAACCCCACCCGATCCCAGAGAGTCACCTTTAGTGCCTCGGACCTGGTGTGTGCCATCTTGGCCCTGATGGCCTCTTTCGACACCCGTTTTCTGAGTTTTGGTGCCATTCCCACTCGGTTGGCAGAGAGGCTGACTACCTTTGAGGCCTCCTCGGCCTATACCCCTTTGACCTTTATGGTGCCTACCTTGGACCGTGAGTATTTCCTCGACCAGAAATGGTTGAGAACCTTGGAGGATGGTGGGTTGGCATGAAGAGTGTGGGGTATGAGTTGGATGCGTATACCTGCTCCTGAGCACCTTCCAACGACTGAGCCTTTACCGGCGGCAGTGGTAGCTGCCGATTCTGATGATGAGGATGAGGGGGTTCCTGAGAGGCAGCTGTACCTCATTGACCCGGATATCTTGGAGGTGATGCGTAAGCCGACGAAGGGGTATCGTGTGAGACCTGAGGATGACTAGCCCAGAGTGGGGAGAGGACCACGATGAGTGATGGAGAAGGTGGCTGAGACCCAGCCGGAGCAGTTTGTGCCTCCACAGTACCAGTACCCCAGTTATCCTCCCTTCTATACCCCCGAGATGAGAGTGAGCCAGCTCACGGAGAGGGTGTCTGCTACCTTGACACTCCGGAACCTCCATGAGATGGCATATGTACAGGGCATCGGGACCGAGGCAGCGCAACCCGTGTAGTGGATGGGCGTTGGGGACGACAGCGGAGTCTTCCATTCTTTTGGCGTGGAGAGGTCTACTTGGGGAGAGCCCCCGTCATATCCCTACGGTTGCTTGGCCCCGTAGCGTATGGGCGCGGATGCTGGTGTTAGTGATGTCATAGGTTATGATGCAGCAGGAGCGGGCACATCTGGTGGTGGTGGTGGTGACGAGGTCATGGATGAGCAGGATGTGGAGTGATGATACTCCTTTTTCTTTTATCGTTTCATGGATTTGTAGTGGATAGTATTTGTCCTTGTTGGTGGTACTTTATTAGACTTTGGTATGTATGTTGGCCATAAGGCCGTATTTTGAGTACTTTTAGACTGTTTGTGCAGAATATAGGAGTCGGGAAGGCGTTCTGACTCGTGTTTATATAGTTGTTTGGTTTTAACATGGTTTTTGGAGGCTTTTCGACTTGTGGCTACTCGATCGAGTGCCCCTCACTCGATCGAGTGCCCTACGAGCTCGATCGAGTGCCTTATGAGCTCGATCGAGTAGCACTGTTACAGCTTAGTTCCATTTTAGAATTTGGTAGAATCATCATGTTTTTGGATATTGTTATGTTAATTTTTGTTCAGGGTGTCTTATATCATTGTTTAAGTGTCTACGGTGGTTATATTATTACATGCGGTGGTGCAACTTTTACGAATTTCGATGTTATGTCTATATATTGAAAATGCCAAATCAAATTAATTCAGGTAACGCAATGTTTGACAATTGTAACTCTTGTTGCATTATGGTATGGTCACATATATATACATCTTGTGCATAATTCTTGCCGTGTTTGATAGTCGGTGGAAAATGCCGGTAGTGTTGTCAATTGATAATGGGTGTATATGTATATATATTTCATGTGAGTCATGGTTACTTAATGTCAAGGAAGTGTCGTGACTGTCATGAGTCGAACATGCATATTGGTTAATTTATACAACTTTCGGTGGTATCTACATAATTTTGTATTCTATAGCAAGCTACCTTAGAGAAGTAGTGTACAATGATTATAGTGTTGTTGCATAATTGGTGTGATCATATAACATTTAATGGATGACTTGTGTGCTAGTTGGTAATGGTATATCTTGTGGCGTGAGACACGATTTCAGTGATTTTAAATTTACGCGAGTTAATTTCTGTAATGTCAAAAGTATGAGTCAAGGTTGCCTTGTGGTTGTGAGTAATGTCAGTATGGTATAATATGTATCGGTTTGCGGGGACAGGAAAGTTGTTTGATGGCGAACTTCGGGGATGAAGTTCCTTTTAAGAGGGGAAGAGTAATATCGCAAAGGAAAAATGACGTAATTAAACGATTTTGCAGTATTTTTGTGGTATTTTAAAGTATGTGAATAATTGTTTGAATACTTTTGTAGTGGTTATTATACAATTGAGTAAGAGTTTATAATTGTTGAATAAAATAGCATATTGTATACTCTATTTTCAGTAATTATTCGTTATGATGGCTTGAGAATTAGATGTTATTAGCAATAGTGGTATTTTTGGTAGAATTGTTGTGTGGTTAAAGTGAGAGGGTGGAATGAATCGTGTATTGTTGTGAATCTATGGTAGGACCGTTGTTTTGTATGTTTTATAATTGGTAATCGTTGACAAGTAATGGATGAAAGTATGGTACGATAATTGTGTTGGTGTACGTTTGAACAATATCATGTAGTAATTGCAAGTGATTGTCGAGATAGTCGTTCTTATGGTTAATGTGTGTTCAGTGACTCTCAAGGAAGTTAGTGATTCGTTGAGGGTCACGTTGTGTGTGCTAAGGTGGATGATGATGATGTCTGATGAACATACGTAGGGGGATGATATTTCTAAATAGATATGTTGACCCGTGTCGGGTAAACGGTGGTGATGACCTTGGTTTCTTTGTCGTGTGTCGCGGGAGAGTGTTTTGTATGGATTTTGCACAGGGCGAAATCAGGTCAGGGTAGGTCTAGGCAGGGTTAACTAGCTCAAATCAATCTGTGGGTAAGTATGACAGGGTGTGAAACTAGAAGAATAAAGTAAGGTAAATGAACAACAATAAGACAAAAAATTTTATACGTGGAAAACCCTAAATGGGAAAAAACCACGGGCACCAAGCCATGAGAGGATTTCACTATAATATTGAATATTTAGCGCAATTGATCGTAATTAGCTTAAGTGTTGTAAGAGAATGTCGTATGCTTGTATATGTCCTCTCTTTCTCAAATGATTTCCGAGTGCTCCTTTATATAGCAATGCCGAACGACTGAATAATCTCGTCATTAATGCCAAATATTCTGTCTTAATTACCCGGAATAATGCTCATTATTTCGCCCTTAATTGCCATCTTTAATTGCTGAATCTTTCCAATTAACGCTCTAATTATCGCGCATATATTCTTCTATATTATGACTTCTTGGTCAAATATCGTCCTGATATTTTGACCGTTGTCTTCTTCATGGCCTAGCACCTGTCTTCATGTGTCTTGGTAGCTTGACGTCCTGACACCCTGTGTTGGAGTTAGTGTCCTCCTCAATAGTGCGTTAACATATTAAATCTCATTAATGGAATATCATCAGATATTTATTTATTTGATCCTCGTCAGTTGATTAACGTAAATCGATAACAGTTGGCTGACTAGAGTTTGACGTTATTGTCGTGAGACGGCGGTGATCAACTGACCCCTTTCGGTCACACCTAAAGGAACGAACCCCAATAGACAACTAATTAATTGTATGAGATACAATGTATTTAGTCCCTTGATTTGTAGACTAAAAAGTTAGTCGATTATTTTTAGAGAGATTTCGAGTTGCGAACTCGAGGAGCGGCAGTTATTATTTAATTATGCGATAATTGAATAATAAGTTTTGGGAGACGGGTTTTAGTTAATTAACTGTTAATTTACTAAAATTGTACTAATTGATTAATGTGATTAATATTAGTACGTAAATAATATGTGTAGTGGTACACGTATATTTACGGAGTGAATTGGACGAATTAATTATGGAAGTATTTAAACATGAAACGATGTTTAAAATAAAAATTACACGGATTTGTGCGATAAATATAAGAACCAACATGGACCCGTAAATAGGCAAGTGGACCGTGTAAAATAAGAGTAGTGGATGATTACTCACATAATCATTTCACCTTATTTTGTATACTACCATAATTTATCTTACAAGATTTTGCATGTGATGTAAGATAAAAATATAAGACAAAGTTTGTCCACTCCAACACTCCTATTTCCACCCGCCACTTCCCTTCCTTTTCACTCCATCTATTGTTCATTTATTTACACTACCTCACTTCTTCACTCAATACTTTTGCATGTGAACAATTCTCCAACATCTCTCTAAAAATATTACTCATCTTTACTAAGCTTGTTAGCAAAAATATATTATTACTAAGACTAGTTAGTAATATTACTAATAATATCAAGGATACAATATTAACAAGTTCTAGTTCAATACTTGTTATTATTTTTAGGTTAGTTCTTGGGTGCAACAAGAAGGAGATCTTCTTTTTGAAGATTTGCAAGGAGGATCTTCCATTTGGAATAAGCTCAAGAACAAGCTAGTAAGGTGAACTAGTTTGTGCCCTTTTTACCACAAATTCAATGTAAGGAAATTGTTTTTCCTTATACTTTCTTTTTATGCTTTCATATTAGCATGCATGTTACATAGATCACCTAAATGACAATTTATGAGATAAATTAATTTTATTAGAGAGTCTAATATGGATCTATGATCTTTCACCCTGATGGTCAGGTCGAGGTAGTATATCTTCCAGGGATGTCAGCGGATTTCCAGGCCTAACAATTGCCCCTTATCTCCTTATTTTCGCTGGGTCAGGCCAGAAATAAGGAGATAACTTCTAACTTTGGTAAACTGCTGAACTGTTGAATTATGGCTGATTGGTTTCTGTAATGGCTAGTCGGTTGTTTAATGACGCGTGTTATAATTACTGCAACTCCCTTAATAATTATCTTTGCAAGTTGCGGTTGAAACTCTAATTTCACCGAGTATAAATGCCCTTTCACTTCATTGATTTGATCTTCACCAAAATCCACTTCCTTCTAATTTAATCTTCTTTTTTCTAGTTCTCTTTATTCCTCGATTTAATTTTTAATAATTCTTCAATAATCTTCCAACAATGGCCGCAAAAAAGAAATCTTGCAGCGGAGTGATGTCTCCTGGAACTCCATTCGTTCAGAACCCTGAAGAAACCACCTCTGAAAATCTCCCTTCATCTTCTGCTGCTCAACCTCCTGTGTTTGAAAAACCGACTGACTCTTCTCTCGAGGTGATTTCAATTTTCTATGGTGCATTTGAATTCAAACCCACAAAAACTCTGAAAGATGATCAGTCTCTTTCAAATCGTCTAAAACCTGAATTTGAAAAGGTGCTGAAGGATAAAGGAATTATTCCTGTTGATTCTGAAGTCTGGATTCCTGAAAACTCTCCCGTCGTACTGATGGGCATGTCTGGTTGGTTCTGTATTCATGACTGGGCTTTCAGGGCTGGTTGCAAGCTTCCTTTCTCTCCACTTATGGTGGATGTCATCAAAGAAATTGGTGTGCCTTCTTATCAGCGGATGCCTATGGTGTGGAAAGTAGTCAGCTCTGTTGAATATTTCTACAAAAAACATAATAAGTCTTTTTCTCTTGAAGATTTGAAAGCCTGTTATGCTGTCAAAACCAATAGTCCTGGCCGCATAAGTTTTAAAGTCAGGCCTTCTACTACTCATCTTCTCAGCAATCTGGATAGCGGCCATGACAAGAACTGGCCTGCTGGGTATATGTTTATCAGGACCAATTCTGTGGGCCCTGATATGGCGTATTTAAACTATGATGCTTGTGTTGGTGGTGAGTGCCCCGGCTTTTCCTTTTATCCTGCATGTTTATTCGTTAGTTTTTTTAAAATAAATAAATTAAATTGAATTATACCTCCTTTGTGCGTAGTTGATGATTGGGTTACTGAAATTGAGTATCCTACTGCAAATATTTCCTCTTTTCCTGCTATTCTTCCAATGAAGAGGACCTGGCCTCTTTGTTGTGGGGCTGGTTATCTCCCTCGTTGCCTGAAGACTGATGGTGCTGCCAGGGTACCAAAGCCTTCGAAGGTCACCAGTGCTTCTACCTCAGGCAGTAAGTCAATTTTGTTCCCTCTTTTCTTTTTACTTTGGCTTTTTCATGATAGCGTGTCTTTATTGCTAATATAGTATCTCGTGTTATAGCAACTAGGTCATCTGCTCGCCTTGCCAGATTTGGTATGGCTGACCTTTCCGTTAGGCTGGCGAAGGTCAAGGAAGAGAGTTCCCAGGGAGGCGGTGATGCTGAGCCAGTCATTGATTTAACTGAATTGCCTACTTCTCCCAAGGTTTCTGCTACTCCTGTTATTCCTACTGAAACAAGTTCAGCAGCCCAGAAGAGAAAAATGGAGGAAGTTGATCCGTCTGCCCCAGTCAGGAAAGCGCGAGCCAGGGTAGATAATGTGGAGGCTGCCAAGGTGAAGATTTGGGACAATGCTGCTTCCAAGTCAGATGTTATGCTCACCTTTGATCCTATTGAGACTGCTACCCAGGCAGTTGCTTCAGTAGATCACTCTGTCAGCCTTTTGGCAAGTGCCTTGGCTGCTGTAAGGGAGGTATGCTATTTTTATTATTATGTATATTTCGTAATATGTGTATTTTATTTAGAGGTTTTTATTATTATGACATAATATTTATACTATTCTTGTTTTTGTTCAGGGTGCTGCGGCCTGTCTCCACAACGCTTATCACGCTACTTCTCTAGTAGCCAGGATTGACCTTATGAGATCAGATTATGATAAGCTGAAGTCTGAACTGGACTTTGTTTGGGCTGACCTGGCTGCAAGGGCTGCTGATTTGGTGAAGGTGCAGGCTGAGAGGGATGCTGCCAAGGCTGAGGCAGGCTCAAGCAAACAACTTCTGCAGGAGGCGCTGGACAGGAACGAGGAGCTTACCCTAGAGAGGGATGACTTTGAGTTCAAGCTTGATGATGCCTCCTTGTATTTTTATATTAAGGGGAGAGCAGCTGCCATGTCGGAGCCTATTGAAGCCAGGGCGAGTTGGAACCCTGAAGCTGAGATGGCCTTTGCTGCCTCTAAATATCCTGACCTGCATAATATGGGAAATGAACAGGAGGTCGATTCTCCAGGGGAGCAAGATGTCGATGCTGAGGCTGATCAGGCCAAGGGTGGAAGTGCTGATGTTGTCTCCAAAGGGGAGCAGTAATTTTTTAAAATTTCTTTTGATGGTATTGGCCCATCCAAGGGGGATGTCCCTGGATGAACAATTTTATTTTCTTTGTTTCTGTGTAGGTCAGGGAGACTATCCATGACCTTAATGAATATTTTGGTGCCTTTGCCCCAGGGGGTAAGGGCTTTATGAATATGATAGTAATGGCCTTCCTTGGCCGTTTTGCTTATTTCCTGATGTTTTGTTTGCTTTTGATTTTTTTGAATTTGTGAACTTTGTCTTTCCAATCCTGTAAACCTGTCAAAATCTTTGCTTTGTTAATCTGTAAAATTTTTTTGAACTTGTCTTGTGATTCAAACCATCGTAAGTAATTCAACCATGTATGGTTTTTGCCATAATGGTTGAAGGGGTGGGAAAACCAGCCTGACAGGAGGGCTTATGTCCCCTGCCTGACTGGAGGGCTTGGTACTCGGCCTAACATGAGGGATTTTTAGACTGATGGTCGGGATAAAACACCCTTGCACCTTCTTGCTGCGTCCAGCCGGTTGTAAATGTGTGCAGTAAACCTAGTCAGGTCAGGCAATTATTTCATGCCTGATTGGTCCTGACATTTACTGTATCAGGTGATGGTTACCAACTCGTTAGGCACAGTTAAGTGCAAAATTTTGTCTTAAAAAACTAATGTACAGTAGAGTAGCCCTCAATCCTGAATATTTATGCATATAAACATTTATCATGTATAATTGTTCAGGATTCAAAAAATAAGAGAAATTGGGTTAGTTACATATATGGACATGGATTGGACATAGAGCATATGAAACACGTAATTTTTCAGATAGCACGTCAGGTTGAGTCACTGATAGTAAAGGTATAGTTTTTACCTGATATAGGTTTTATACATGGAACAATTTCAAATGTGTTACATTCCAAGATCTTGGGATCATTTCTCCTTCTAATGTTTGGAGCCTGTATGCTCCTTGTCCAATGACTGAACCAATTAAGTAAGGGCCTTCCCATGTAGGGGCAAGCTTGCCTGCTGATTTTTTTTTTGTTTGGGAAAACTTTTCGTAGGACAAGGTCCCCTTCTCTAAAGACTCTGATTTTAACATTTTTGTTGTAAGTCCTGGCTACTGCTTGTTGGTATGATGCCATCCTGATTTTGGCAGCATCTCTCAGTTCTTCTGTTAGGATCAGGTTGTCTTGCATCAAGTCTCTGTTTACTTCAACGTTGTTCAGGCTATATCTTGATGTTGACACCCGAACTTCTGCAGGGATGACAGCTTCGCAGCCATACACCAGAGAATAGGGTGTTTGGCCTGTCGATGTCTTTGGGGTTGTCCTGTCTGCCCATAGTACTAATGGAAGTTCCTCAGCCCATCTGCCTCGTCTTCTCTTCAGTTTTTTCTTTAGGCAGCTTATGACCACCTTGTTGCTGGATTCAGCCTGACCATTGGCTTTGGGATATCCAGGGGTTGATGTTACCAGGTTGATATTCCATTCTTGGCAAAATGCTTTGGTCTTTTTCCCCAGAAATTGGGTTCCGTTGTCACACACTATTTCTGATGGGACTCCATATCTGCAGATAATATTTGTCCTGATGAAAGATATTACTTCTTTTTTGGTTACCTGCCTGAAAGAGTCGGCTTCGATCCATTTGGAGAAGTAATCAGTCATAGCCAACATGAATACTTTCTGTCCTAGAGCTACAGGCAACTTTCCTACGATATCCATGCCCCACTTCATAAATGGCCATGGTGCGGAAATTGAGTGAAGAAGCTCAGATGGCTGATGTATTATTGGTGCATGAACTTAAGAAGCTTCACATTTAAAAGAGTATTCCAGGCAGTCAGCCCTCAGTGTTGGCCCGTAGTAGCCTGTTATAAGTACTTTACTTGCCAGGCTTTTTCCTCCCTTATGGTAACCACAGTGTCCATCGTGTATTTCTTGAAGTAGTTGCCTAGCTTCGTCAGGCTCTAAACATCTCAAGTATGGTCCAGCCTGTGATCTCTTAAATAAAGTGTTATTGATAATAACGTAAGTTGAAGATCTGATTTTAAAAGCCCTTGCTTCATGTCTTCCCTGAGGTAGTATTCCTCGGAGAAACCAATCATAATAGGGTTTGGTCCAAGAATTACTATCTTGATCGACAGGGTTGACTTGTTCAGTCTTGTTGACAGTCGGCTCTAATAAATGAACAATTGGTATTTTATCGAAAACTGCAGGGGTACAATTTGAACCTAGGCTGGCCAAAGTATCAGCTTGCGTGTTCAGGTCTCTTGGTATTTGGTCTATATCAAATAAAGCAAATTTAGCGGTAAGGTTTTTTGCATATTCTAAATACGAAATCATTTTTGCATCCTTGGCCGTATAAATTTCCTTTATTTGATTAGCAATTAAAAGTGAATCAGTTCTTACCTTTAGGATCCGAACACCGAGGTCTAGACATACCTTTAAGCCTGCTATTAGAGCTTCATATTCTGCTTCATTGTTGGTAGCTTTGAACTCACAGCTTACAGCTTGAGCTATCATGCCTCCCTGTGGCGATTTAAGCACTAATCCTAACCCTGTCCCCTGGCATTGGATGCCCCATCTATGAACAAGGTCCATTCTTGGTCTGAGGTCTTATCTTCTAATTGGTTAACTTCTTTTTCAAGGTCAGATTCTAGGTTAGGGCTGAAATCAGCCACGAAGTCTGCTAAGGCCTGTGATTTAATTGCTGTTCTGGGTTCAAAGGAAATATCATATGTACTAAGCTGAACTGACCATGTGGCCATCCTTCCTGACAATTCAGGCTTACGCAGGACGAATTTTATGGGTAATTTGGTCCTGACTATGATGGGGTGACATTCAAAGTAAGGACGTAATTTATCACATGACATAATTAAAGCTAAAACATATTTTTCAAGTAATCCATACCTCATCTCGGCATCCAGCAGGCTCTTACTTACACAATAGACAGGATGTTGTTGGCCTTCCTGTTCTTTTACCAAGACTGCGCTGACTGCTGTGTCAGTGACGGATAAGTATACTGACAGAGGTTCCCCCTTCTCTGGTTTAGCCAGTAAGGGTGGAGATGATAGATACGATTTTAAGTCTTGAAAGGCTTCTTCATGTTCATCCGTCCAATGGAACTGTTTATTTTTTCTGAGCAGGTTGTAAAATGTTTTACACCTTTCAGAGGATCTTGATATGAACCGGTTCAGGGCAGCCACTCGGCCTGTCAACTTCTGAATATCTTTGACAAACTTGGGTGACTGAAGTTCTAGGATAGCTTTTATCTGTTCCGGGCTGGCTTCTATGCCTCTTTTTGTAACCATATAACCAAGAAACTTACCTGTAGAGACTCCAAAGTGGCACTTTGCAGGGTTGAGCTTCATGTTGTATTTTTCCAATATTTGGAATGCTACTTCCAAATGCTTCACATGATCTTATGTGTTCTTGGATTTTACTACCATGTCATCTATGTAGACTTCCATGATATCACCTATCTGATCTTTGAACATCATGTTGACCAGGCGCTGGTACGTTGCCCCTGCATTCTTCAGGCCGAAAGGTATGGCTGTGTAACAGTATATGCCTCAGTCTGTAATGAATGCAGTACTCTCCTGGTCAGAAGGGTGCATTTTTATTTGATTGAATCCACTGGAGGTGTCCATGAATGTCAGCATCTCATGTCCTGCTGTCGCATCTACCATAGCATCAATATGAGTCAGGGGAAAAGGGTCCTTAGGGCAAGCCTTGTTTAGGTTAGTGTAATCTACACAAACTCTCCATTTTCCATTCTTTTTCTGCATAACAACCACGTTAGCCAGCCACTCAGGGTACATTACTTCCCTGATCATTCCCATATCCAAGAGTTTTTCCATTTCCTCGTTGATTATTGTATTTCTTTCAGGTGCAAATTTTTGTCTTTTCTGTTGCACAGGCTTAAAAGATTGATCAACGTTAAGCTTATGTGTAATTATGTTAGCACTAATTCCAGTCATATCAAAAAGAGACCAAGCAAACCATGATGATTTATTTTTTAGGAATTTTACCAATTCTGGCCTGACGCAATCTGGGTGTCAGATCCTATCAGAATATACCTGTCAGGGTATTCAAAGTCTAAGATTACCTGATCTGTTTCCATTCTGGGAGGTGCTACATAAGTACTCCTGACAGGGTACGGTAATTGCTATGCGAGAGACTTACCTGCCTTGGAAGGTTTCAAGGCTGCTGTATAACATTCTTGGGCTATTTTGTGATCTCCTTTGATTGTGGCTATGCCCCAATCCACTGGTATTTTGATACACTGGTGCTAGGTTGATGGCACAGCCTTGACATTATGAATCCAGGGTTTGCCCAGAATTGCGTTGTAGGATGACAAGCAATCCAAGACTCCAAATTTCTCATAGAATGAGACTCCTTCAACGTAGGTTGGAAGATGGATTTCTCCAAATGTGCTTCTGGTCTCTCCACTGAACCCTACCAAAATGCTGGATTTTTTGGTGATTTGATCCTCATTGATTTTCATAGCTTTCAGCACGTCAAGCATGATCAAGTTCACTGAGCTGCCTCCATCTACTAGGATTGTTCTTACTGCTGCGATTCCAATCTGCATAGAAATTACCAGGCCGTCATGGTGAACATCAGGGATGCCTACCAGGTTACAATCATTGAAAGTGATTGTTGGGAGCTGATCCTGTTTGCAGGGTGATGTAGTCCTTGGCGTCCTGGCAATCTTTTTTGCTGCCGAACTGGTCAGGCCGCAAATTTCTGATCCACCAGATATGAATTTTACTTTATAGATTGGGGGTCATGGAGTCACACTGCGATCCTATTTGTGCTCCTGGTTCTCTTTGCCCTGGTCTGCGTTCCTACCTTTCGTCTTGATCAGGTCTTTTAGATATCCGGATTTTAGCAGGTAAGCCACTTTTTTCCTCAGGGTAAAGCAATCATTCGTCGTATGTCCAACGTACATGTGGAATTCGCACCATTTGGAGTTGTCTCTCCTTGGGTTAGGATTTTCTACCTTCCTGAGCCATCTGACTACTGGTCCCATGTTATCAAGCCTATGGATCAATCCTGCAATATCAACACTAAAGTTATGCTCAGAAATAGGCGGAAAAACTTTAGCCTTACCTTGATACTCATGTGCCAGGTTGACTTCTGAATGGTCCGGCCTGGAATATGGAGTAGGTCTGTAATTTTTTCCATTGTTGCTTTTCCTATTGCTCTTTTCATAGTCCTTTGGTCCACTGGATGATCCGACTTTGTAGCTCTTGTCTTCTTCCAGCCTGATAAAAGCAAGGGTTTTGGCTTGGACATCTTCGAAGGTATGGTAAGGATACTTAGTGAGCTTATTGTACAAGTCACTATGAGGTAGTAACCCCTACCTGAATGCCTCCACTGCTGTTCGAACGTCACACCTGGGAATAGACACTTTCTCTTTGTTGAACCTGGCGAGGAATGCCCTGAGAGTTTCCTCGGGCTTCTGTGTAATTCTGTAAAGATCACTGGATCTTTTCTCCAACTCCCTGCTACTTGCAAACTGCTGGTTGAAGTTGTTAATCAGGTTGGCAAAAGAATGGATGCTCACAGTCGGCAGGTTGATGTACCATTGTAAAGCAGGTCCGGTCACGGTCGTTCCAAATCCCTTATACATGCAAACTTGCCTGAACTCGCTGGGAATGGATGCAGCCAACATTTTCTATTTATAGAGAGCCACATGATTCTGTGGATCCGTAGTTCCGTCATAGATCTTCATAGATGGAATCACGAACTTTTTTGGCAAGTCCACTTTTCCTATTCCGTCTATAAAAGGCGAGTCAACATAGCTGTCAGGGGCAGCTTCTTCTAAGCTAGCAGGGACTCCAGGAATCTTCTCGAATTTTTCATTTAGCTTCTTGATTTCCTACACCACTGCCATCATGATGGCTGCTGCAGATTCCCCAGGTTTTTTATGGTTTTTTTTTTTGCTCATCATTGCCATCAACATTGATGAATTTGGAGTTACTCGGGCTCCCAAAACTGGAGAAATCAATGTTTTTGATAATCGATGCGAATGGCGTTCCTGGCTGGAATCTAGAGCCTGCTCCCTGAGTTTTTTCCAATTTTTGTTTCAGAGCTGACTCAGATTCTCTTAGCTGAAGGATTTCAGCCTCAGTTTGGGCTACTTTTTCTTTCAAACTTTCCAACTCCGCTATTCGTTGGAGAGCTGCATTCAATTGTTCTTCGATGGTAGGTTGGGCCATTTTTGTAAGTTATTTGAATTTTTGTGAGATAAAGAAAAAAGATTTTAAAGAGCTAGATGCCCCACGGTGGGCGCCAATTGTTTTGTATGGATTTTGCGCAGGGCGAAATCAGGTCAGGGTAGGTCTAGGTAAGGTTAATTAGCTCGAATCAATCTGTGGGTAAGTATGACAGGGTATGAAACTCGAAGAATAAAGTAAGGTAAATGAACAACAATAAGACAAAAAAATTTGTACGTGGAAAACCCTTAAATGGGAAAAAACCATGGGCACCAAGCCAGAAGAGGATTTCACTATAATATTGAATATTTAGCGCAATTGATCGTAATTAGCTTAAGTGTTGTAAGAGAATGTCGTATGCTTGTATATGTCTTCTCTTTCTCAAATGATTTCCGAGTGCTCCTTTATATAGCAATGCTGAACGGCTGAATAATCTCGTCATTAATGCCAAATATTTTGTCTTAATTACCCGGAATAATGCTCATTATTTCGCCCTTAATTGCTGAATATTTCCAATTAATTCTCTAATTATCGCGCATATATTCTTCTATATTATGACTTCTTGGTCAAATATCGTCCTGATATTTTGACCATTGTCTTCTCCATGGCCCGGCGCCTGTCTTCATGTATCTTGGTAGCTTGACGTCCTGACACCCTGATGGTCAGGTCGAGGTAGTATATCTTCCAGGGATGTCAGCGGATTTCCAGACCTAACAGAGAGGATGAGTCGAACTTCGTGGACGAAGTTCTTTTTAAGGGGGGAAGACTGTAATACCCGTCCTTTTAGGGACCCGCTGACCGATGTTGACCGACCTTAAAGACATATATTGACCTTCAGGAACCTTACGAGTGATGTCTGGTGACGTTGTGAACTTTGACTGGTGTGTTACTCGATCTAGCTGAGGCTACTCGATCGAGTATCTTTGGTGCTCGATTGAGTAGTTGTCACTCGATCGAGTAAGTCAGTTACTCAATCGAGTAATGGGTTTGCTGCGGGGAATTATAAATTGTGTTTCGTAAAACCTCAAATCATTTCCGCACCTCATTTCCTAAACCTAGATGCCATCTCTCCTTCTTCTCTTCACCATAGTCCCTTCCATTGGAGTCCTTGAGGATGCTTATGCCATGGGGATGGGTTGCGTGAGTCAGGTAGCGGTCTTGACGCCGGATTGCTATGCTTAGGTATGTTATCGTCATCATCATCATCGTCATTGTTATTTCAGTTAGGGTTGTAGTGATAATGATAGATGGTTGTACTGTTTTTTTAGGTGTGTTGCTTGGTTGATTGGTATCATGTGATCGGACGCGGAATCTCTGCGGTGCGCTAAAGGTAGGTTCGCCTACTCAGTACTGTTGGTTGTCTCGAGTGTCTTTTGATGTGGTTTGGCTGTTGTAGTGTTAATGTGATTGATAGATTGTGAAAGTTGGTTGGTGTTGTGTTGTTTCGTTTACCATTGTTGTGGTGCAGCTGATTGTGATTGTTTGTCCATCGTTCTCGAGGTGCATCCTCGGCTGAGTGGAGTCACTTGCGGGAGTGGCTTCACGCCTGATGTTCGCCCTCCGTGGAACCTGCCACGGGAGGGGATGTGCACATTAATGGACAGTGGTTTATCGCTCGGTATGATCAGCGGGGATTAGGTGGGAACTGCTGTGGTGCTTCACTGGCAGGGCTGGTCTAGTGGTCAGTCGGTGACGGAGATTGGTTGGAGGAGATGTGATGTGTGTATGTTATGTTGTGCATGTGTTGTATATGTGGTTGTTGGTGTGTTTCTTCAGTTACTGACCTTGTGTGGTTTGTCTTGTTGTTTGTTTCTGTTGTATCTGCCGTGATCCCTTGTGGTGAGCAGTCAGTCTTATCAGGTTGTGATCTGGATGTTAGCTGGGTGCTTGGCGGGATGAGTCTTTCACGAGTCACGACAGAAGTAGTCCACATAGCTGACAGTAGTTTGAGTTGTACCTTTATATATATATGTATCTTAGTTTTGTTAACCACTATAATATAACTTAATTGTTCTTTTATCGACATTATATTATTACTGTCCTCGGGCAACCGAGATGGTGACGCCCTTATATGCTAGGGAAGGTCTTGTTAAGGCTCCTTGGTATATGGGGGTGTCACAGAAACAGAGAAGAAGTCTGAGCTCGTCATAGAATCATCTAAGAGCTTGTCTTAAAACTATTTTTGATAGAGGTTTTCTACCGCCAGACGTGGAATAGGTAAAGGAAGCAGACATGGGATCCTAGTGTATCTTACCATTTAAAGGGGACATATTCTTACATAAGGGATGCCTTTGACTGTGCTGTGCATTTTGAGTTGATTTGATGATTGGAGTAAAAATGAAAATGGAATCAAGTTCATTGATATTAAAAGGAGTTCGACATAATTATAGGAAAACAAATCTTAGACTCTACTCGGACTAAGACTCGAATACAAATTCCGACTTGTAATTGTCAACCTCGGTTTTGAACTTTTCTCTTTTCAAGAGTCGACTCAGATGTTCGGTTTGAAAATTGGCCCACTTTTGCAATTCGTCTTGACTTGGGAAGAAACTATGTGACTCGGGTTGACAGAGTTTCGACACTACTCGTAAACTGACAGAAGTTTTACTCTACTTAACAACTCGGGATACAAATGGAACGGACCAGATTGGACATGACTAGACTCCGGAATGAACAACATGGTCTTAGACCCAAATAGACATCGACTTGACAACAGATTCGACTCATGTTTTGACTTAGACATTGACTTGGTTTAGTCTCGACTCGACAATAGGTTCGACTTACGTTTTGACTCTTACAAAGACTTGCCTTAGACTCGACCTATCCTGGACTCAGTGTGACTAAACTGTGCTTGGACCAACTTGTCTCATGGGCTTGTGAAAAAACGTCCTAGATATCCTAAGTGGGGCGTTTTTTGTTTGACTTTGACCAAATGGTCGACATACTTGACTTGGACCCAAGAAGTGGCCTGGGTAACCCACTAGGGTCGTGTTTGATTATACATACGGTTCACTTGAACCTATGACATGACTTGATTTGACCCGAAACATATTCTATGCTCGGGTATGGTTTAGTGAAAAATCCTTTCAGAATTGTTCGAAAATTGATGATTTGAAAATGTGGTTTTAAATGGGCAGCATGCCGGCTATAAAAGGCTCATTTTTTCAAAAACCTATATCTATTTTGGCAGCATTTCGAGTTGAAAACATTCTTGGTTTGAAGACGGTTTTTTCGAAAAAGCTGTTTGAGCAAACGGTTAACATTTTAAAAAAAAAGGCACGGAGGACGATCACGTAGCACATAAGCATTCACATATTAATCGTGCATGAGCCTAGACTCTTCTAAGTCTCGGTCGGTCCTCTAATGAGGTATATGCCAATGATCCACCTTGTCAAAGAAAGTTAAGCCTCCCATAAGAAGAAGTGTGCAATATGGTAAGAGCGAATACTTGAAGACCTCGGCGGTACCATCTTGATACCTAAATCGGGTATAGTGGAAGTCACCTCCTAAACATTGAAATCGATCCAATGGGTGAGGTGGTCCTCCTAAAGTCTCAAAATGGGTAATGCATGAATGCAAAAAACGATCATAAGGTTAGTCCTATTAGACGTCATTTTCCTCTTCGAGTTACACACTCCCCCAGCGGAGTCGCAAAATGTGGATGTGGGAAACCGGTATATCCACGGGGTGCTTTGAAAAAGGAGTCGCCCCCAAAGTTAAGAAAATTTGGAAACCATTTTGAACAGGGATTTAAGTTCGATGTGAAAGTATACAATAACAATTGCAATAATTCAACTAGCTACAAAAATAAATGCTAAAAAATAGACCTATAAAATATTCTACTAAAATTTAGACATGATGTACATAAAATAAATACCAAAACAAGTTAAAGGAGACGGGAAATGGGACATATTGTCGTGCATAATATATACATTAAACATCTCGAAAACAGTAGCAAGGTGTCGACTTTAAGACGAGTTTTGAAGGTCCAAACGTCGAATATGGGTGTTCTTGGACTTGTTGGAAACATGGAAGTGCAAAGTTAGCACATATGGTCAGAGGGGTGGTCAATGGTCACCCCTAAGGGTGGTCAAATGGGCGGTTTATAGGGTCTGGTCACGGACTGGACTGCACTTTTCTGGGTAGTTTGGTTACGGACAGGGCTTGTTTCGATGGTATTTTGAAGGGGTTAAAAAGCTCCTCCGCGTCTTAAATTTGGTACAGTAAAAGTTTTGAGTCTAGGTAAGGTCATGGGTGTCTCAGTTGTGGTGAATAACGATGTTTGGTGGTGTTTTCGAGAGCGAGAACAGGGCCTGGTCACGAGTTCATTCAATGTCGAAAACATGGGTGATTGTTACTAATTGGCCGAGTTACATACATTTACATGCTTTCTATCGATACTATGTCATGACTATTAACAAACGAACTTACGCTACGTCAATATAATGACAAAATTTACATGCTAACGAGATGGTAAACGAGGGGTAAAACATGGGGAAAGGGGAAAACTAACAAGACAAATAAAAACGTATAAAAAGCATGCAATAAACAAAATAAAAGAAAGACAAAACTAGTGAAAGGAATTGTTGCACCCTCAACTTACATGTATGAGATGGGATGCCTGACTCAGAGTCTATATCGATCTCGAAATGTGCTTAAGTTGAAAGGAGGTACGACTTTTTAAAAATGACCAAGAACAGGCCTGGTTTGCAGTGCTCTGTTTTGCGAAAACAGGGACTGTTTTGTTCGTCTTTTGCGTGACGTTTGGGCATGATATATGAGGGCCTTAGGCTAGAATTTCAAGTGATAATGGGAGGTGTACATGTTTCGTTGAAGGGTGCATGAGAGGTTGTATTTATAAGAGAGGAATGGTAGGGTTTTAGCTAGGGTTTAGAGGAGGTGTTTGCATATTGGGCTTGTTGGTTGTGTTGCTACTGTTTCATGATTTGCTTAGGGTTTAGAGGAGCGTTTCTTGGGAGTTAAGGAAGGTAAACGGGTCATGGTAATAGGGCATGGGTCATGGAGCTGATGGTTGCTGATTCGGGTCGAACGAGAAGAGAATGAATGAGTTTGGTGATGAAACATGTGCATGGGTTGATATGTTTGGGTTGCTGATATTGGGGCTCAAAAATGGGATTTTTTGGGGTTTAGTGAGTGGCGAATTCATGGGGATTCGAGCCTAAGATGAGGTGAGTGGATTAGGTGAAAGTCGGGTTTAAATCGGATTAAAAATCGTCTTTTTAAATCGCTTTGAAAACTCATTTTAAAACGAATAAACAAACGATAAATAATCAAAATAAAAACTTGGAAATATGAAATTATTTGATTAAAAATCATTTCGTCAAAAATGCATCTCATTTAAAATAAATTTGCTAAAAAGGTTATTTTTCTAATAAACTTTTAAATTAATCTTTAATAAATAAAAATTAAAGACCTTATAAAAATTAATCAAAATAACGACACTTTTATTTCGATTTATATCATCAATCGAACTCCATTGATCTCACCAGTCGGATTTTACACCGCTCATACATTAAAGTCCTATCATCATCGTGTGTTTGTCGGGAGTCTTATAAATACCAGTATCGTGACGAATACGGGTATCTACACACCCAAAGGAAAATCTACTTAGTCCATGGAAAATAAAACCTCCTCGATAAGAATATTTATATTTTTATATACTTTGGTACAAGATATTGACTCCCCATAAGGTATTGTTACTTCATCTTTTATTATTACTGGGTCAACTAATTCCAACACTTTAACATGGTCACTTGATATAAATGAGTGGGTTGCTCCCGAATCAAATAAAACATAAGATGGCTTAGAATTGATTTGAAAAGTACCCGAAACCACATGTGCATCTCCCTCAGCAGCCTCTTTTCCCATCATGAACAATTTACCACTATTCTTCGCACTGCTCTGCACCGTGGATGTCGACGCAGTGCCCTGCTTCACAGTGTTGTTCTGGTTCCCTCCATTTCCATTGCCTTGATTGTTGTTGAAGCGATTTTGAAAGTTGTTGTTATTGTTGTAGCTCCTTTGATTATTCCAAGATTCATTAAAGCGATTGCTTCCATAACTAGGTGTTGGTGTCTTGAACCCATTTGAATTTCCACCGCGGAATCCTCCATTCATACTATTCCTCCTTACAGTAGTCCTACACTCAACGATCTTATGTTCAAATCTACCACATCCATAGCACCGTGGCTTGCTTAGACCGCTCGCCCCACTCGTCACCATGCTGCAGCCGAACCCGCCACCACTCACGGCCCAACAGGCAGAAAATTATTGGTACTGATGGTAATTCTATGTCTTGCTCCCTCCAGCTCCCTCACTACTAGTCTCTGCCTTCCTCTTTTCTCCCTTGTCTTTCTTTTCCTCCTTCACTATGTCAGCAATCCTCTCAGCATGTCCCAGTCTTTGATATACTTCCTCCACAGTACTTAGCTCCCCAGCTGCAAGCCTCTTCTTGATACGCGTAGTTATAACCTTCTCAAACCTCAACGCCAACACCTCCTCTCCATAGCTTAAGTCCGACACATACTCAGCTAGCTCCATAAATCTATTATGATAATCTTCTATTGTCATCTCCTCCGTCATCTTAAACACATCAAACTCCGACCTCATCCTACTCCGAATGTGCTCAGGTAGAAATACATCCCTCATGGTATCCTTAATGTCCTTCCAGGTAACAAAAGGTTCATCACTCTCCCTCCATGCTTCCCTTAACAATGCTTTATTACGATTCAACCACAACCCATCCTTTCCTTTCAAGTAGTGAGCAGGCCAATCCACCTGTATCTCCTTAGGGCAGTTTAACAGTTCAAAGAGGTTCTCAAACTCCCTACACCAATCTCCCAGTAAGGACGGTTCACCTAGTCCATCATACTTCATAGGATTATGATGAGTAATGCAAGCACTCATCTTAGCAGGATCCATCGTGCAGTCGTTGATTTCAAGGCAGTCGTTAAAGCATCATTAGTCGCAATAAGCCTATCAATATTTTCCTGTGACATAGCTGTGGATGTAGCTCTCTTTGGTGCCATTTTTGGGTTCTATTAAGAATAAATAAAAAACATAAGTTTCTGTTTTAAACGAATTTCCTGGCATAAGGTATAAGATAAAATTCATGCATACAAAAGAATGTGTGATTGGCCGAGCTAGTCTTGCCCACCCAACCACCGTGACACGTCACCCACGGCCTACTCACGACCCTTCTTCCTCTTTTGCTCAAATTATTTACTCTTTATACATGCTTAGTCTTAAATTCATTCAATTTCATAATTCTACGCTTTTAGGTTCAGGGCAACACATACCGCATGTCTCTAGACATGAAATTTTCTAAATATGTAATTCACGTATATCCAACCAATTCTTATAAAAATGCAATCATTCAAGCGATTCATATTTCTCCAATTTATGCCATTCATGATATGCCAAGAAAATTTTCAAGCGTAATTATGCCATGAATTAAAACAAGCTCAAAACATATTCAATCCACAATGACTGCTGTCTCATAGGCCACACACCTATCCCTTCTCATCCGTCTCAAAATTTCTTACCTTTTATTCTCATCTTGCAAATAAAGTTAGTACCTTTCACAACTTCAGGACACAATTAGACCCTTAAGGTAAAGCATCAATTCTAACTACCCCACTCTCTTAACCTTCCCCGAGGTGACCAGCTCAAAATTGAAAAGAGCCAGATCAAGGACGTCTCCCTAACCTAAGAAAAGTGCTCCTAAATAGTATCTACCCTGGGTTCATTTTATTAGACTCATCCTAAGTTCATTAAATTCATTTGTTTAGGTCTTAGGAACGTTCACTCTGATACCACTTTGTAACACCCCCATTTATTTAGGAGCCTTTAGAAAGACATTCCCAGATAAATAAAGGTGTTACCATCTCAGTTGCCTGAGGTAGTAGGTATAGAAGACAAACAATTACCAAAGTACTTTAAGACGATATAAATAAAGTGCCTCAAATTGTTTTATTACAAAAGTTCCAATGAGTTAAATAAATAATACAAAATACGTTTAAAACAACTGCAACGGAAATAAACAAAATTGTGTCTGAATAATTTAAAGTGATCTCTAGACTCTGACGAAGGTCAACGTCCCAAGCTCCCTCCAAGCATCCAACACTTCACACAAGCTAACCTGAAATCAATCTGCTCCCCAATACTTGGTTCATCATAGGTGTTCACGAATAGACAGTCAACCACGAGGTTGAGTAGGATAACTAAACAAAAATAATAATACGAGAACCTGCAATAAAATATAATCAAGAGACTCAAGCCAAGACCCTCACACACACGGCTCAACCGTGTGCCACATCACACGCCACAACCGAACCCACATCACAACCGTCATAATGCGTATACTGCTCAGGTCCACGACCAAACCCCAACGCCACCGTGCCTGACTGACCAAAACCGCGCATGTCCACGGCTCTTCCACATCCCCGTGCTTGGCCGGCCAAATAATCTCAATTGCAATGCCAATCCTCTTTCAAAATACCAACCAACAACAAAGCCAACCAACAATGATAATAACATGATTCTAAGACGCTCAAGACAACAATTATAATAATATACTCAAGATGATATAATTATCATAAGACAATGCAACCAACAACTTATATCATGCCAACAATATATTAACAATCCATCTTATAACGGTTCACCAATTACCAATTAGACATAGTTGAGTAGTTAACCTACCTTTTGCAAATCTTCTCAATTCAATAAATAAATTTAGAAAGCTTCTTCCACAAATCCACCACCTAATCAATCAATTAAATTATATACGATTATAAACTAATCTTATTAATGAATTTAAGATGTAAACTACCCAAAACAATCCCGCAAAACCTTCACAAACGTATCCCCCATACACGGTTGACCCGACGGTGGTCAAACCCATCGGTCAACGGCTCCCCTCCACGGTCACGTGGTCCAGTCAACGGTCACGGTCAATATGCGGGTCAAGGTCAAACGTAAATAATTGATGTGAAGTGATAAAACAACTTACCACAATTAATTAGCGCGAGATGAAAACTCCGTCTTAAGGTTCTCTCACAAAAGTGCTCTTCCTCATAATTATATGTGTTAAGTTTTTGATATGGAATAAATATGATGGTGAGGCATTAGCTAGGTATTTATATAAATTGGTAGGTGAATGTGGAAGGTTCTAGGAAGTTGCATATATTATTAAACTAATGAAAATATCTAAGTAACATAGATAACACCCAAACCACATACCATCTCCCTTCACTTTCGGTCCAACACGGTCCAAGTCGTGGTCTTGTACCCGGTTCTTAATTTTGTTTTCTTTTCTTTTTACGACAACACTTGTTATTTATTCACATCTTATAAATTATAAATTATATTAATTAAAAATGCGGAGTATTACACTATTTCACACATTATGTAACAGCCACATATGTAAAACATTCAATTAACAATATCATCATCCAAGCTCTCATGTATATAAGTAAATTGTCAATTCATTCTACCTCAATATATATATATTATCATTCCCAATTGCAAAAATTCCCAATGCCAAATTCAATAGACAACACGGCCTTAGGCCAAACTCATAACACCTCATAATACTTACCTCAATCCGCATCCTGCAACAAGGTTGGAAATATTCATTTTAAGGCAAACAATCGACCCTTAAGTATTAATACAACTTCATTTTAATTACCCCACTCCTTTAAATTTTCTTCAAGGTGATACGATATTGATTGATGAGGAAGTTAACTTAGACTTGGAGCAGCTAAATGAAACAGTCCCGAGGACTGTTCAGATCCATCAGCTATTTGGTACCAAGTCCGAGTCAGCCAAAGGAGTCGTGTGTTTACTTGGGCGCCAAGTATAGTCTTACCTTGGACGCCAAGCAACAAAGACCGAGTTTGAGGAAGCAAGGAAACGTGCATAGGCAAGCACAAAGTCGGTTGCCATATCTTTCCTTATTTAGGTTTTCCTAATTAGTAGCCTATCCGGTTTTAGGAAAGTTTTCAGTTTTCTTAAAATCTGGTTTAGTTAATTATTCTATTGTTTTATTTGCTATAATTATTTTCCCTAAAAGTATTAGGATTATAATAAGGCAATTTAGCCATAGTTTGAGTCGTGTAAGGTTAAGGAAGTCGTTTGTTTCCTTAAGTCCTCCTAGGAGTCGGTCTAGCTTAGTATAAATAGGGAGCTATTGTATCCTTATTTCATCATCCAAGAATTATCAATAAACTTGCAAAGTTTTCGTTTACATTGTGTAAGCATCAAGGTTCTACGAGTTTCGTTCCAAATCCCGTTATTGTTTGACGCGTTTTCGAACATTAACACGAGTTATAATCAATAGGTCTTGATTATAATTCACCATTGGTTGAGCTATAGGTCTAGCTCAAGCAAATATCCTTTTATTTTCTTGTTTCATTTATATTATAAAAACACATAAAAATTATAAGTTCACGTTCTGATTCAAACAGTTCAATAAACCGTTCAAATCGTATAAAATCGACAATCTGACAGTTCTCAGCACTGTCCAGTTTCGTTAATTCCGCTGCAACTCTAAAGAATTTTATTATTTTGAGTAATTTTCGTATCATTTGGCATCAGAGACAGATTTGTTGATCCAAGACGGTGATCATGGATTTTAATGATCCAAATTTTCTTCAAAATCTTCAAGAGGCTTTAAAGAACATGAACGTTTCCACAGGACATCGTATGCACCCACGTAGGGAACCAGTCATGTACATGGACGAGTTCAAAATCAACAAACTTCCGGAATTTGTTGGTGGCACGGATCCCGAGGAATATTTTGATTGGGAAAGACAGATGGAGAGGATGTTCGACTTCAAGGACATTGATGATGAGAAGCGTTGCAAATATGCTATCTTGAAGCTACGTAAGAACGCATCTTTATGGTATGAAAGTTTGAAGGCTGCTAGGGCACGTGAAGGGAAGGAAAAGCTAGCTTCGTGGGAGTCTTTAAAACGTAATTTACGAAAGAGGTTTGTTCCTAGAACTTATAAGATTGATTTATAGCATAAATTGGCTGAGTTAATGCAAGGGAGCTTGAGTATTACCGATTATATTGCTGAATTTGAAAGAATAACCCTTATGAGTGAAGTAGAGGAGATTGAGGAACAGAAGATGGCTCGTTTCTTTCGAGGGCTAAACCTTAATATCGCTCAGGCGGTTGAGATGCACCCTTATACTTCTTTCGATATGTTATGTGATCTTTGTATCAAGGCGGAAGGGCAAAATAAGGCTAAACGTGCTAATGCAAGTAACTCATCTAGAGTTAATCCTTGGAGTAGACCTGATTTGTCAGAGAATGCGGGAGCTAGTTCGAGTTCTAGTTCGAAACCTACTGTTCCAGCAACACCAGTCGCTCAAAAAGTTCCTAAGAATGTTCAGACGCCTAAAGAAAAGAGTTTGGCTACTGTTCGTTGTTTTAAGTGTCAAGGTTTTGGACACTTATAGAATGCTTGTCCTAACAAACGAAATATCACATTGCGAGAGGCCGTGGATGTTCGTGATGAGTTATTTGAAGAAGACAACGAAGATGGGTTATTTCTAATGAATGAAGCCGAGGAGGGAGAAATAGATTTTGAGCCTTATGAACCACCTATATATGATACTAATCTTGTTCTACGACGTACTTTACAAGCTAATACAGATCCTATTACAACGAAGCAACGAGAACAAATTTTTCATACAAAGTGTCAAGTGAAAGACAAGTGGTGTAGTGTGATTATTGACGGAGGAAGTTACACGAATGTAGCTTCAACGGAGTTGGTAGAAAAATTGGCACTCGTTACTATGGTACCTCCTAAACCTTATAATTTACATTGGCTTGATGATGGTAGCAAGTTGAAGGTTACAAGGCAGGTACGTGTTGGTTTTACAATGGGTTCTTACAAGGATGAGGTGCTTTGTGATGTTATCCCTATGGATGCTTGTCATATTCTCTTAGAGCGTCCTTGGCAATTTGATCGTAATGTAAATCACAATGGAAGAAGTAATGAATATTCTTTATTAGTGAATGGCAAAAAGATAGTTTTGTGTCCTATGTCCCCGGATGCAATTCGAGCTATGCATGCAAAGAAGGGTAAAAAGCCAAGTTTGTCTATGTTTGCTAGTGAACGAGAGGTGAAGCAAGCTATTAATGATGGTGAAACAGTATATGCATTGGTCTCAAGTGAGAAGTCCTACAAAGACCATCACAACGAGTCATGAAGATGGAATACTTAAAGAACTATTGCACGAGTTTAAGGATGTTTTCCCCGAAGATGTACCACCGGGTTTGCCTCCTATTCGTGGAATTGAGCATCAAATTGATCTTGTACCAGGTGCGCCACTTCCTAACAAGGCCGCTTATCGTAGTAATCCCGAGGAAACCAAGGAGTTACAACGTCAAATTGAAGAACTCATGGAGCGTGGCTATGTTCGTGAGAGTATGAGTCCTTGTGCCGTTCCCGCATTGCTTGTACCAAAAAGGATGGAACGTGGAGGATGTGCATCGATAGTAGAGCGGTAAATAATATCACCATCAAATATCGTTTTCCTATTCCAAGACTTGATGATATGTTAGATGAGCTTCATGGTTCGGTCATATTTTCAACAATTGATTTGAGAAGTGGTTGTCATCGGATTCGAATGCGTGAAGGTGATGAATGGAAGACCGCGTTCAAAACAAAGCATGGTTTGTATGAGTGGTTGGTAATGCCATTCGGTCTCACTAATGCCCCAAGTACCTTTATGAGATTAATGAATGAAGTTTTGAAACCGTTCTTGGTACATTTTATTGTCGTCTACTTAGACGATATTCTAATTTATAGTAAGAGCATCCATGAGCATTTTGAACACTTGCGGGCTGTGTTTGAAACACTTCGAAAACAACAGCTATATGGTAAGGCCGAGAAGTGTACATTCTTGGTAGATAACGTGGTGTTCTTGGGTTATGTTGTCTCGAAAGATGGAGTATCGGTTGATCAAACAAAGATAGAGGATATTCGTTCTTGGCCGAGTCCTAAAACAGTAACTGAGGTTAGATCTTTTCATGGACTTGCTTCCTTCTATCGACGTTTTATTCGTGATTTTAGTACCGTTACTAGTCCTATTACGAAGTGTATGAAGAAAGGCACATTCCATTGGAGTGAGGCTGCCCAAAGGGCGTTTGAAACAATTAAAAAGAAGCTATGTGAAGCCCCCATGTTAGCATTACCCGACTTCTCGCAACCTTTCGAAGTCGAATGCGATGCTAGTGGTGTAGGGATTGGAGCTATTCTTGTTCAAAATAAGCGACCCATTGCTTATTTCTCAGAGAAGTTAGGAGGAGCTCGACTTAATTATTCAACCTATGACAGAATTCTATGCTATGGTGAGAGCTCTTGATCATTGGAGTCATTATCTTCGTCCTAGTCGCTTTATTTTACACTCGGATCATAAATCATTAAAACATATACATGGACAACAAAATTTGAATCTGAGGCATGCTAATGGGTTGAATTCTTACAATCGTTTCATTTTTCATCGAAGTATAAGGATGGTAAGAGTAACGTTGTGGCAAATGCTCTTTCACGCCGTTATTCATTGTTATCTACACTTGAAGTTCGTTTGCTAGGTTTTGAGACCTTGAAATATTACTATATTGAAGATATTCATTTTGGAGAGATATACAAGGAATGTCAAGATGGTTCATTCAAAGAATTCGTGATTCAAGACGGATTCCTCTTCAAAGGTAATCTTCTTTGTGTACCTAAGCATTCGCGTGAAGCACATGGAGGTGGGTTAGCTGGTCATTTTGGTGTACAAAAGACGTTGGATGTATTGAAGGAACATTTTCATTGGCCAAAGATGCAAGAAGATGTATACAACATTGTGAGCAAGTGTGTGACTTGTCATCTTATGAAAAGCAAGTTCAAGCCCGGAGAATACACCCCATTGTCGGTTCCAATTAGACCATGGGAAGATGAGTCGATGGATTTCATTGTTGCTTTGCCTTGCACTCAATGAGGTAAGGATGCTATCATGATAGTAGTTATCGTTTCTCTAAGATGGCGCATTTTGTGGCTTGTAACAAGACGAATGACGCAAGTAATGTGGCTGGCTTGTATTACAAGGAGATCGTTCGTCTACATGGAATGCCAAAGACAATAGTTTCTGATCGTGATTCGAAATTTTTGAGTTACTTTTGGAACACATTATGGAGGAAGGTTGGAACAAAGCTCTTGTTTAGTACTTCACACCATCCACAAACAGATGGGCAAACTGAAGTTACTAATCGTATTCTTGGAACTATTTTGCGAGGATTGGTAAGCAAGACTCAAAAGGATTGGGATTTGAAATTAGCACATGCCGAGTTCGCTTACAATCGTTCTCCTACGTTTGCAACAACTCACTCTCCATTTGAAGTTGTTTATGGTTTAAATCCTTACTTACCATTAGACTTGATACCATTACCTAAAGATGAATTGGTGCATGAGGATGCGGAGTCAAAGTTGAAGTCTATGAACAAGCTACATGAATAGGTAAGAGAACGGATCAAAACCGTTAATGAGGCTTACAAGAAGAAATCAAACAAACATAGGAAGCCAAGGCTTTTTAATCCAGGAGATTTGGTATGGTTACATTTGAGGAAAGAAAGGTTCCCTAGCAAGAGGAAGAACAAGTTAATGCCAAGGGCCGAGGGACCTTACAAAGTGATCGAGAAAATGAATGATAATGCATACAAAATCGAACTTCCAGGAGACTATGGAGTACATGCTACATTTAATGTCGGGGATCTATCTCCATACCTTGATGATGATGGGATTTCTGAATTGAGGACAATTCCTTTCAAAGAGGGAGGGGATGATACGATATTGATTGATGAGGAAGTTAACTTAGACTTGGAGCAGCTAAATGAAACAGTCCCAAGGACTGTTCAGATCCATCAGCTATTTGGTACCAAGTCCGAGTCAGCCAAAGGAGTTGTGTGTTTACTTGGGCGCCAAGTATAGTCTTACCTTGGACGCCAAGCAACAAATACCGAGTTTGAGGAAGCAAGGAAACGTGCATAGGCAAGCACAAAGTCGGTTGCCATATCTTTCCTTATTTAGGTTTTCCTAATTAGTAGCCTATCGGTTTCCTAAGTTTCCAATTTTCTTAAAATCTGGTTTAGTTAATTATTCTATTGTTGTATTTCTTATAATTATTTTCCCTAAAAGTATTAGGATTATAATAAGGCAATCTAGCCATAGTTTGAGTCGTTTAAGGTTAAGGAAGTCGTTTTTTTCCTTAAGTCCTCCTAGGAGTCGGTCTAGCTTAGTATAAATAGGGAGCTATTGTATCTTTATTTCATCATCCAAGAATTATTAATAAACTTGCAAAGTTTTCGTTTACATTGTGTAAGCATCAAGGTTCGACGAGTTTCGTTCCAAATCCCGTTATTGTTTGACGCGTTTTCGACCATTAACACGAGTTATAATCAATAGGTCTTGATTATAATTCACCATTGGTTGAGCTATAGGTCTAGCTCAATAAAATATCCTTTTATTTTCTTGTTTCGTTTATATTATAAAAACACATAAAAATTATAAGTTCACGTTCTGATTCAGACAGTTCAATAAACCTTCAAATCGTATAAAATCGACAATCAGACAGTTCTCAGCACTGTCCAGTTTCGTTAATTCCGCTGCAACTCTAACGAATTTTATTCTTTTGAGTAATTTTCGTATCACAAGGTAACCGGTTCAAAACTGAGAGGGCCATGGTACGAATTAGGTGCGCTTTCCTAACAATACTAAGAGGGCTCCTAACAGTTTCTACCTGGGGTTCATTTTATTCAGACACATCCTAAGTTCATTAGATTCATTTGCTTAGGCCTGAGGATCATTCGCTCTGATACCACTTTATTACACCCCTATTTATCAGGAACCTTAAGCTAGGGCTCCCAAGTAAATAGCACTGTTACCATCTCGGTTTCCCGAGGCAGTGAATAACAAAGATAACAAACCAGAGTACTTTATATAAAATAACCATTAAAGGTTTTATTACAATTGTCAAACTGATTAATTAAACTATAATAATACAATTTACTACGCAGTGGAAATAAATAAAATTCCATAAATAATGTTAAGTCAAACTAAAGTGATCTAGACAACAACTACAATCCAGGTCTGGCTCACGTCCCAATGCTCCCAAGTCAGCTAATCTCAAGTACCTGTCAGTCAATCTGCTATCCAATAATTAGTTCATCATAGGTGTTTACAGAATACACTATCAACCAAACGGTGAGTAGGCATAAATATTAACAACAATAATTAACAATAAATAATTCAATCTCATACACATGGCACCCCTCCTTAACAACGTGCTCCATCTCATGACATGGCACCCCTGTCTTAACAACGTGCTCATATCACCATGGTCCCTCGCCCTTAACAACGTACAACCTTTCCTCTGCAATAGTACCCCTCCCTCAACAACGTACATATTACAGTTCATCTCAAAGTACAACTCCGTTAACAACGTACTTGTGACAACAACACCTCCCATCACAATTCCACATTCATAAGAACAATCAATATTAATAATCAATCACATCTCGACACAAATCCACATCTGCGGATTTGCAGCTTTATTCGTGGGACAGAGGGCGTGATGTGTGTGTCGATTTGACAGGGTCTTCCCCTTTGACTCAGACTGGGATGATGGATTTTGTGCCCGGACGGGTTGTCGCTGATGCTGCTCAGCGTAAGTGTGCTAAGTATAGGGATTTATGCGCGGCAGCTGGTTATGGTTTCCTTCCCATCTCTTTCTCTTCACTTGGAGAGCTGGGCTCGGATGCTGTTGCTTTGCTCAAGCGGGTCCAAAAATTCTCGGTATCTCAGGATGCGGGGAAACGGGTGGCCCCTTATATTTTTACTAGACTTAGCTTGCTGTTGCTAAGAGGGTGGGGGCCCAGATTGTCTCTCGGCTCCCCACCAATTTCATGTAAACTTTTATTTTTCTATCTATGAAAGCTGCGCGCATCCCTTTATAATAATAATAATAATAATAATAATAATAATAATAATAATAATAATAATAATAATAACAATATTAATAATAACAATAACAATAACAATAACAACAACAACAACTACAATAACAACAACAATAATAATAATAATAATAGTAACAGTAATAGTAATAGTAATAGTAATAGTAATAAGAATAATGAATAAAGAATAATAAAGATAAAGATAAAGATAAGAATAAAGATATAAAGATGATACTGATAAAGATATGATAAAGATAAAGATAAAGATATGATAAAGATATGATACTTGAATAGTAATAGTAATAGTAATAGTAATAGTAATAGTAATAGTAATAGTAATAGTAATAGTAATAGTAATAGTAATAGTAATAATAGTAATAGTAATACTAATAATAATAATACAATAATAATAATAACAATAGTAATAATAATAATAGTAATAATAATAATAGTAATAATAATAATAGTAATAATAATAATAGTAATAATAACAATAATAATAACAATAATAATAACAATAATAATAATAGTAATAATAATAGTAATAGTAATAGTAATAGTAATAGTAATAGCAATAGTAATAGTAATAGTAATAATAGTAATAATAGTAATAATAGTAATAATAATAATAATAATAATAATAATAATAATAATTAATAATAACAACAACAACAACAACAACAACAACAACAACAACAACAACAACAACAACAACAACAACAACAACAACAACAACAACAACAACAACAACAACACCAACAACACCAACAACAACAACAACAACAACAATAATAATAACAATAATAACAACAACAACAACAATAAGAACAATAATAATAACAATAATAATAACAACAACAACAACAACAACAACAACAACAATAATAATAATAATAATAATAATAATAATAATAATAATAATAATAATATTATTATAATAATAACAATAATTATAATAACAATAATAACAATAACAATAATAATAATATTTGAGATAGGATATAATATGATAATAATAGGAATATTTTAGGAAAGTGCGGAATTAGGAAAGAGTATTAACGTATAACATCATTCAGCGAGTTCAGCTTTGCGTACTGATTTTCAAACAACATCAATTTTTCGTTACTTATCGAAAACAAGTTTGTGACCATGCGGTGAAAAGTTAAGACAATAAGCTTTCACCTCCAAGTTGAATCCCCCTCAACGGAGCTCTACAACTCTTGATATGACCGTTTGAACATGCCCCTAAAGTAAGTGATCACATTTTCAACCATGAGACATTTGTGCAAGCTTCCTATTAACCTTTCATAGTCTACCTTTTACTTTAGACACACACAAAGAGTCTTATAACCATAAAATATGAGGGGTATTACAGAAGAAGAATATGAAGATGAACCTGACTTCCGTCTATCTAGAGATGATCTTCCATAGTTAGATGAAGAAGACAAAGAAATTGAAGGCACAAATGATAATCTTATACATCCTTCAAATGATAAGGGAAAGGGAGCTGAGACTGTAGTTGATGATACTACAATTTCCTCTCAAGACAAAAATTTAGAAACTGAAGTTATAACTGATGAAGCTATAACTTTGAATCCAAACCAAGGTATAGAACCGAGGGTTATACCTGATTCTAATACAACCCCGGGATTGAATTCAAAGGGAACAATTCTTGAATCTCAATCATTTGAAGAAGGTAGACCAAGTTCAAAGATGGAGATATAAAGACGCTCATCCAATGGATACGATTCAAGGAAGTATACAGAAGGTTGTTCAAACTCGAATATCATTGAACAATTTGTGTTCCTTCCACTCCTTCTTTTCTACCATTGAACCAATCAACATCAAAGAGGCTCTTGAAGAACCAAATTGGATCGTTGCCATTCAAGAAGAGCTTCAACTGTTCGAAAGGACCAAAGTTTGGCACTTAGTTCCAAGACCAAGGGATCAATCTGTTATTAGTACAAGATGGGAGTTTAGAAACAAGTTGGATGATACGGGAGTTATTGTGCGAAACAAAGCAAGATTGGTTGTTCAAGGATACAATCAACCAGAAGGAATTGACTATGACGAGACCTTCGCTCCCGTGGCTAGACTTGAGGCTATTAGATTATTAATAGCATTTTCACCTCACAAAGGAATGAAATTATTCCAAATGGACGTTAAGACTGCATTTCTTAACGGTTATTTGGAAGAGGAAGTCTTTGTAGAGCAACACTCCGGATTTCTGGATATCAAGTTTCAAAACCATATTTTAAAATTACATAAAGCATTGTATGGTTTAAAACAAGCTCTTAGGGCTTGGTACGACATATTATCAAAATTTCTACTTCAAAGTGATTTTAAAAGAGGATATGTAGACAAGACCTTGTTCTTGAAATCTCAGGGTTCTGATTTATTAGTTGTTCAAATATATGTTGATGATATTATTTTTAGTTCAAATAATAATAAATTGTGCGAATATTTCTCAGATTTAATGACCTCGGAATTTGAGATGAGCATGATGGGAGAACTCAAGTTCTTCCTAGGGCTTCAAATCCGACAAACAAGCGAAGGAATTATGATTCACCAACAAAAATACATTAAAGAGCTAATCAAGAAATTTGGTATGGAAAATTCTCATCCTATGGCCACTTTAATGGTTACGGATGCGAAATTAACAAAAGATGAAGATAGTAAGTCTGTTGATGAAATGACTTATCAAGGTATAATGGCTCGCTTCTCTTAACTACAAGTAGACCAGATATTATGTTTAGTATATGTGTTTGTGCTCGATTTCAATCGTGCCTAAATAATAACATATGATTGCAGTAAAGAGAATTTTGCGGTATTTGATTGGTACGTCTAAACTATACCTATGGTCTCCCGGGGATTGTAGTTTTAATCTCATAGGGTATTCAGATGCAGATTATGCAAGTTGTTCACTTGATCTTGTAAAACTACGGTTTTCCTAAGCTGGTACTCGGCCGAGTATGGCCTACTCGGTCGAGTAAGGGGTGTCGTGTATCGTAGTTTGGCTACTGCCCAGGAACACTCGGCCGAGTATGTGGAATACTCGACCGAGTATATTCTATACGCGACCGAGTATCCGGTCTGACGGGTTTAATTCCGCGATTTGGTTAAGGTGATTACAGATTATTATAAATTATGCTTTTATGGTTTCTAAATCATTCTTTTACCAAAACTAAACGACGCTCACATCTCTCTCTAATCACCTTAATCATTCTCAAGGCTAATTGATCGGTCGCAAGTCTACACTTCCGTCTCTTGTCTCGATTTATTTGGTAAGTCCCTAGTTCGTTGTAATCTGCTAATAGGTTGTCTTTTAGGGTTTGGCCCTAATTATTGTTTGGGTTAATTTGGGGGTTTAGGGTTTGGTCATCATATGTGTGTTGATTGTTGATTATCATTGTTGTAGGTGACGATGTGGTATTTGTTATGCATTTGTATGATTGATTTCAGCGTAGCGGATTGCGAAAGATAGGGTTTCCTTACTCAGTTCCTGTTTAATTGATTTGAGATTATGTTGTTTTGTGTACAATTGTTTGTCTGCTAATCATCGTTGGAGTGTTGGTGCGGTGTCTGTGTGGTGATAGTGTTGGTGTTGTGATGATTGTGGTGGAGTCACTTGTTGGAGTGGCTTCACACCCTAGTTCACCCTCCGTGGAGCCCGCCGCGGAAGGAGGATATCGCTCATTGATGAGCGGGACTTAGGTGGGGATTAGCTGCGGTCCCCCACTGGCGGCGTGGATTACTTGTTGCGATGGGTAATCTGGCAGGGCTACACACTTCGGTGTGTAGTCGGTTACTGTGTGAGATCGGGAGACCGGAGGAGGAGGATGATCAGCTGGTTGCTTATTGTACCAGTCTTAATTTAATTATTCAGTAACTGACCCCGTTGTTGTTTTGAAAAATCTGTGGTGATCCATTCGGGGATGGTGAGCAGATTGTGACAGGTGATGCAGTCGTTTTGCTTTGGGGCAGTCTTGGGGAGTCACCACACAAGCTTAGCTTCCGCTGTCAAGAGTTTTAGTTGTCTTTTATAGTTGTTGGATTTATGATAGTACTTTGATGTCGGATTTTGAGATTATGTAAACTTTAAATCTTTCGTACTTTAATAAATGTGCTTTGGACTGTTCACTGTGATATTCCAACCTCGGGCAACCGAGATGGTAATAGCCTTTTATGCTAGGGTAGTCCTTGGTAAGGTACCTTGGTATGAGGGGGTGTTACAAAGTGGTATCAGAGCCGACGATTCTGGCACCTAAAACTAATGAACCCAATGAACCTAGGGAGTCTAAATAAAACGAACCCGGGGAGAGCTGTTTGGAGCTACCCGCAAAGACTTGGGAGACGTCTCGAAGTCGCACTAAGGCCGTTACGATCTCTAACCGGTCACATGGGGGAGTCTTTAAAACTGTTGTATATCGAGTCATGTTTGTGTAGTATTTGTAACTTGAAGTTTGTGAAAAGGTTGGATGAAATGGTTGGATGAAATGGTGAAAGTAATGGAACATGGTAATATATGAAAGGTGAATTGTGAATTCGTATACGATAAATCTTGAGCATGAAATATGTTGAGCATTTTACCTATTTAATACATGACCTTCAAAATGGTAGTGGTACATGTGTCTATGATCATGATGATGTTAATGCTTGGTTTGTAGGTAGTAGTATGTGATTAAGGTCATGCGTCTATATCTATGAATGTCGTGTTTAATTTTTATGTGGGTATGATAAAAGTTCAATTATGTACTGGTTTTTAGAAGTGTTGAGTCGTCATTGTTTGTTTTATTCATGTTTAAGTTATTTTGTTAAGAAAAATTGATTTGTATGAAAACCGATTTTGGAAAGGTTTTCTTAAAACTGTCATAAGTCGAGTTCTAGAAAGGATATTGCTGTAACTCCAACTGGAGGTGATAGATTGTCCTCTTACGATTCTAATGATAGGTTACACACCCAAAATGACCCAGTAACGAGTGAGATATGACTGTTTTACGAAACCTGGACGTTGCTGAGAATTGCGTTCGCTTCTGGAGTCGAAAACTCGGCCGAGTAATATAGTTACTCGACCTAGTATGCCATGTACTCGACCGAGTACTTCTTTGGGCGGTTATTTTGAGTCGATGGCTATGTTCTTACATTTGTTTTGAGTCGTAGGGTATGTACACATGTATGTTTTGGGTCTTAAAGCGTTCTTTTATATATGTGACTGTCTTGATACGTAAGTTACCAAATGCAATGATAGGGATAATGTCGGCTTATGAGGGATATGTGTTGGATAGGAAGGACATGAGTTATATGTGGTTGTGAGGGATAGTGGAAAAAGAAAAGGGTAGATTGATGAGCTAATCGAGGCAAGGAGCATGTTTTGTGAGATATGATGAGTGATATAGTCGTGTGTTGAGTAATATAAAAGTAAGTGTATATGGGCAAGGGTGATGTAAGTGTAAAGAAACGTGAGAATGAAAGATTGAGATGAGGGATACGAATAATGTTAAATTGGGATGTGTAAGGGTTTATGGAGGGAGACGGTTAGGATTGTGTTGGTTAAGGATATATGTGATGAAAGGTCGTTATAGAGGTATGGAAACGAATGGTGTATAGTGAGATCGAGTTATGCCGCGATGGGTAGATAGTGGTCGAGTTTGGGAATCTGGAATATCAAGAGGTGAGCCTAGTGTGTAATTCTTTGGGCAATTAACGGTATGAGGTGAATTTTTGGTTTCTAGAGATACGATTAATTTAAGAGTAACCGTTAGTGTGTGGACTTGATGGTGATAAGTGTGAGTGAGTATTATGATGAAAGGGGATCAGTGATAAAGAAGAATGAGAAGATATTTATATGAATTAATGAAATTTGAGTTGTGAAGGAACAAGAAGGTAATCGGATAACAAAGAGTTAGGTAGAAGAAGGAAGGAGATGAATTATTAGTTGATATTATTGGATGGAAGTAAGTTGGGAGAACGTTGATCAAAGTTATTGGACATGGAAATAAGGAATCGTGGAAAGGCACGATAACATCATGAGAGGCAGTGAGCTAATAGTCATATAGGAGTTTAGGACGACATGTTAGCCATGAGTTTCGAGGTATTAAGGGAGTAAGAAGCTGGCAGAGTGTTTGCACGATATGAGATTTTGGTGGAGTGTTAGGTGACGATACAATAAAGGGTAGAATTGGAAATAATGAGGAGGTAAATTTTGTTGATGGATTTGATGTTCGTTATTTGGGATAACAACCAAAAGAGGAAATGAATTGTTATATAAAGAAGTGATAGTGAGAGAGCGGTCACATGAAGGATGGTGGTTTCGTATTGTTGTCACTAGTGGTTGAGGATGATGTTACATTAAGGAAGTTAGTTGTTCGAATGGGGTTGATTTTGTGGAGACTGATGGGTATGTATGGGTGTGAGGGAGTATAAGACGTGGATATATGAGGTGTTCGCTCATAGTTGGGTACTGATGACATGTTACGTTCGCCGGGTAGTGATAATTGTGTGTATGGGAGGATATGTTGTGAAGGGCACCTAAGTTAAGTTCGGATGAGAGATACTCTTTATCAAGTGGTAATTTACGTAATCAGAATTGGATAGTTATATTCGATTATGGGTCCATGATATGTGTAAATGTTAGTGTGAGGTTCTGAATTCACGAGTAATGGTATGGTGTGATAGTTATGAGTCGTTATATGTTATTCTGTGTAATATGCTGCGTTGTGGTCTAGTAAAGCAGTTTTAAGAAAGTCTTCTGGTCAAGGAAGTTGTACTGAGTCAGTGTTATGAGATTGTAAAAGTTGTGATGACTATTGATGTGGTTGTTGTGCCTCGAGTAGCGATCTGGGCACGGTTTTATAGATTGTTGTTTATTTACTTATGAGCCGAACTTTCGAAATTATATATATCAGTTATAGGGATTGTTGTTTGATTATTGCTGTCTTCTGTCAGTGTCGGTCTGGGCATATAGAGTGTTGTTTTGTTTCCCGATGTTTCTTACCAATGTCAGTATGGGTATGGTTCTGTTGGTTTTTATAGAGTATGATATAAAAGAGAGGTGGGTATGGTTCTGTTGCTCTCATGGTATAATAATAATCTGTTAATGGGACACAGTTGTGAGAGGTTGTTGGAGTACTTTCGATCTTGTTTTAGATGAGGCATTGGTGGACATAGTTGTGGCAAGAGAATTGTGGAGCATGTGTGGTATTGAACCGGAACTACATGTGGTTTAGCACCTTTTCTTAGGACAGTGAGTACAGAGTTTTGAACTTAGTATCATGTCAAGTCAAGGATGAGTTTTGTGGTAATAAAAGAGATGAACTTGAGAAGCTAATGTGAGTATATGTAACAATTGTGGATTGCGAGCCAAGATCGAGGAGATGAGTGTATATGTATATAGAAGTATGTCGTTTTGCGGTAATGTAGAAGATATGGAGTAGTGGTTATACTGAGGATTTTATGATATATGTTATTGGAGTACAGAATAATTGGAGGCACGAGAACTGTTAGAAAAAGAGAGCCCTGGATATAGAAATGGTTGTAGGTGTTGACGTTATAGTGGGTTATCGTTGACATGCGGTGGTAATGAGGTTTATGGGAGGTATAGCAAAGGACCTAGTATTAGTGAGTTACGAGGACGTAACATTTATCTTAAGAGGAGTAGAAGGGAAAAGAGAGTTTGATGGTTGTACATGTTATAGTACAATTGGAAGTTTGAGTGTTGGTGTAGAGTAAAGGATGGATTCGTGTTGTGGTTGATTTTATTACAGGTAATGGCAGTACTCGTAGTAGTATGATGTTTAGGAGTGTGAGTAAACTTCGATAGTGTGAACGGATTGTGTGAGGATGTTTATGTGTGTGAGTAAACTTCGAGGACGAAGTTTGTTTTAAGGGTGGTAGAATGTAACATTCCGTCTTGATGGTTGATCTTGTCCGGTGGATTGTCGTGGTAATTGAGGGTGCTAGTGAGCGTTATGGAAGTAAGACAGAGTTGGAAACACTTATGTTGTGGGTATTCGATAGTATTATGGAGTTAGTATTGGGAGTCTATGCTGTAGTTGTGATGATATCGTGAGCCATGTTGTGGAAGGAAGCGTGGTTTGTGGAGGTAGTGTTAGGTGTCCATGTTTTATAGGTTGGGTTGGAACTTCGGGGATGAAGTTCTTTTGAAGGGGGGAAGATTGTAATACTACGGTTTTCTTAAGCTAGTACTCAGCAGAGTATGGCCTACTCGGTCAAGTAAGGGGTGTCGTGTATCCTGGTTTGGCTACTGCCCAGGAACACTCGGCCGAGTATATGGAATACTCGACCGAGTAGAGGGTATTCGGCCGAGTATACTCTATACTCGACCAAGTAGAGGGTACTCGGCCGAGTATACTCTATAATCGACCGAGTATCCAGTCTGACGGGTTTAATTCCGCAATTTGGTTAAGGTGATTAGAGATTATTATAAATTATGCTTTTACGGTTTCTAAATCATTCTTTTACCAAAACTAAATGACCCTCACATCTCTCTCTAATCATCCTAATCATTCTCAAGGCTAATTGATCGGTCGCAAGTCTACACTTCCGTCTCTTGTCTCGATTTATTTGGTAAATCCCTAGTTCGTTGTAATCTGCTAATAGGTTGTCTTTTAGGGTTTAGCCCTAATTATTGTTTGGGTTAATTTGAGCGTTTAGGATTTGGTCATCATATGTGTGTTGATTGTTGATTATCCTTGTTCTAGGTGACGATGTGGTATTTGTTATGCATTTGTATGATTGATTGCAGTGTAGCGGATTGCGAAAATGTAGGGTTTCCCTACTCATTTCCTGTTTAATTGGTTTGAGATTATGTTGTTTTGTGTACGATTGTTTGTCTGCTGATCATCATTGGAGTGTTGGTGCAGTGTTGGTGTGGTGATAGTGTTGGTGTTTTGATGATTGTGGTGAAGTCACTTGCGGGAGTGGCTTCACACCCTAGTTCGCCCTCCGTGGAACCCGCCACGGGAGGGGATGTGCACATTAAGGGACTGGGATATCGCTCGTTGATGAGCGGGACTTAGGTGGGGATTGGCTGCGGTCCCCCACTAGCGGCGTGGATTACCTATTGCGATGGGTAATCTGGCAGAGCTACACACTTTGGTGTGTAGTCGGTTACTGTGTGAGATCGGGAGACCGGAGGAGGAGGATGATCAGCTGGTTGCTTATTGTACCAGTCTTAATTTAATTATTCAGTAAGTGACCCCGTTGTTTTGAAAAATCTGTGGTGATCCATTCGAGGATGGTGAGCAATTGTGACAGGTGATGTAGTCGTTTAGCTTTGGGGCAGTCTTGGGGAGTCATCACACAAGCTTAGCTTCCGCTGTCAAGAGTTTTTGTTGTCTTTTGTAGTTGTTGGATTTATGATAGTACTTTGATGTCAGATTTTGAGATTATGTAAACTTTAAATCTTTCGTACTTTAATAAATGTGCTTTGGATTGTTCACTGTGATATTCCAACCTCGGGCAACCGAGATGGTAACAGCCTTTCATGCTAGGGTAGTCCTTGGTAAGGTACCTTGGTATGAGGGGGTGTTACAGATCTAACGAGTTCATCTGGCATCGCTACGTTTGTTGGACCATGCATTATTTCAAGGGGGTCAAAGAAGCAAAATTTGGTCGCCCTATCTACTTCTGAAGCCGAATATATTGCTACCGCATTGGTATGTTCTCAGTTGTTATGGCTTAAGCAATAATTATCTGACTATGGTGTTCATGTTGGATGCGTTCCAATTTTATGTGATAATACGAGTGCTATTATTATTTCTAAAAATCCCGCGCAGCACTCGCATACAAAACATATAGAGATAAGACACCATTTCTTAAAAGACCAAGTGGAAAAGGGGAATATAAAACTTGAATTTTGTAGTACGAAAAAACAATGGGCAGACATTTTGACAAATGTGTTAGCTATAGAACCTTTTGAGACATTGCGGTTGGAAATTGGTTTAATCGGTGGCACCTAAACTATCATAAATATTTCCTAACCGTATGACTGACTAGTTAAGACGAGATTTTATGTCTGTGTCCGTATTTTCCGGTGCAAGGATATTCTTGTATAGTATTTTATTATTTTATGAGAATATTCTGTTTGCTAGTTTGTTATATTTTGTGTTGTATATAAACCATAATTTTTATCACTTATACATTCTAAGGTTTAGAGCTTCATTAACCAATGACATTCATGATTGGTTTCATTTAAGATGTGAGTAGTACTCCTTACATAGCATGTAATATCAAATTGCATAAGCATGAAACTTGTCTCTTATTGCCTGTATACACTCGGGTTTTTGGTGGTGACACATGTGGAGAGGCGACCCTTCCTTTATGTTTTACCCACTAGTCTCACATTAGCCAAATTTGCCTCATTTTGACTCATTTATTCAACTACATTCCTATATGGCCTACCCTAACCAAGCTAGTCTTGTTGGTAAGTTTGGAAGTCTTGTTATGATCAATTGTGTTGCTTTTGTGATGGATATTGGAAGGAAGGAAGAAAAAGATGAATGGACTGAAAAAAATTAAAAAAATGTGAAAAAAAAGAGAGAATTGATATTAAAAAGATGGAAAAGCAGAAATCTCTTATTACTCATATTCTTATCATTTCCATATTACATGAGGAGTAGTACTTGTTGATGTCAGTGAGTTTGTGTCATACTTGGTATTGTGCATAATCTTTCATGTTAGGTTGAAAAGTGGGATATGGCTACTTGGAATTATTTTACCCCTTATTACCCAATTACCTCATCTCACATTCATATGTAAGTCCTCGGCATGTGTTTTGGACCTCGATTGGTTGGAGTGTATATGTACGGTAGCTAGAGATATCTATCATATTAGATTGCATGCATGCTTTTGTAGGTCGTAGTTAGGTGAGTGATAATCTTCATTCTCTCTTAAAAAATATGTACTCAACTTGGTTTGTATTACACACTTTATATTTAGGCCTTGCTTATGTTGAATTCATTCTTATGCTAAAATATGTGATTTGCTTAGTATTTCTTTCCACAGTCTATATCATTCTAGTCATTTTATATTTGTTCTCGTCTTTTCGATAATGTCAAGAGGGGGAAGAAATGTCCATGATTTAGCATTTGCCTAAGCTTGCTCCTTGTCAAGAGCTTTAGTCTCTTAAAGTCCTTAGTTGCTTTAACTTTGACCACAAATGTTTGGACCTTGCATTCTACGAACTATAATTAGACAGTATTATGTTGAGGGGGAACTGGAACTTTAGTCACAAATCATAGGAGACTTATCATCATCAAAAAGAGGGAATTTGTTGGACCATATAGTCATATGCTTATGTTTTTATAATGACAAGTGTGCTTAACTATATATTTTAACACCCCCATCTACCAAGGAGCCTTAACAAGACCTTCCCTACCAGATACGAGCATTACCATCTCGGTTATCTGAGGAATAGTATATCATAACATCAATAGAAGAACTATTAAAGTTTATTAAAAGACTAAACCCAAAAAAATAAATATACAACTGATGTAAAGAAACAACTACGGTGAGACTACTCCATGCCAAGACCAGGTGAAAGACTCGTCCCTCAAACGCACCCAGGTAAGCTCCACATATCAACACCTGCTAAGACTGACTGCTCACCATAATGGATCACGGCAGACACATAACAAGAAAGAAACACAGACAAACCACACAAGCTCAGTAACTGAAGAACAACATAGTATAACACAAGCACCAATCTCCAACACCAACGCTCCACCACTCATCTGACTAACACAAAGGTATAGTCTTGCCAGATTACCAATCGCAACTGATAATCCACACCGCCAGTGGGGACCACAGCCATACCACTTAAGCCCCGCTCACAACCATAGAGCGAATAACCCATGTCCGTTAATGTTCACATTCCCCTTGTGACGGGAACCACAAGGGGCGAATCAACGGCGTGAAGCATTCCCGACGATGACTCCACTCAGCCAGGGATGCACCCCGCACACAGAAACACAATGATGCTGTCACACAACCAAAGATACTACACACCACACACGACAACCAATCAACAGTACTGAGTAGAAAAACCTGCCTTTAGCAATCAGCAGCAACACCGCATACATCCATATGAAGATAAGACAACCTCCATCAACACCTATCACAACCAGTAGGGAAAACCCTATTACTAACAACCATAACCATAACGAAACCTAAGGATGATGATGATAACATACCTATGCTCGGCATTCCGGCGACAAGACCGCAACCCGACTCAAGTCTCCATCCTCATGGTGTCTCCAAGTGTAAGGGATCTCAAAAGGGTAAAGGTTGGTGAGGGATAAGGTGTATCATCAATTAGTTTTAGGGAGAAAACAAATGAAAACTGATTTGGGTTTACGACTTCAGGATTTATAACTTATCGCTGAACTCGCCGTACTCGATCGAGTATGGAACTTACTCGATCGAGTGGCTCCTGCTCGATCAAATCACTAGACTACTCGATCAAGTAGCCTACGCTAGACCGTGTTCCCACATCCCAAAGGTTACTATGACGCAAGTCCGAACTAGTAAATGTTCCAATAGGTCACATATGTGTTTAAGGTCAGTCAACAGACAGTCAATGGGTCCCTAACAGGGCGAGTATTACAGTCTTCCCCCCTTAAAAGAAACTTCGTCCCCGAAGTTCAATTCATCGCCTCCCACAACCGAACGTGTATTCTAAGCCAAGATAACCAATAACAACCCAACCCGACAAGAACCACTATAACCATACTCAACCATACCACACAACCTCTCATGCCGACTCATCATCATCATCATCCTCTCTCGCGAACATACTATCAAACACAACTCCATCACGAGTCATCATCCAAACATTAACAATCGACAAGATGCATACATACAACTATTACTTCAACTTTACTAAGTAAATTCACCACCATTCAAACCATAAAAATTTAATGTAACTAAATTACTCAACCATATTCATATCTTCATACAACGCAAGAACTAAATACTCCACAAATGATTAACCACTTAAACAACACTTTGATTACTTTAAATGAAACAACAATTAAATTACTAATAAATTATTTTAAAAGACGCGTTTTTTTTGGCATTTTCATGCTCGACATTACTCTTCCCCTCTTAAAAGGAATTTTATCCCCGAAGTTCACTCTTAAGATGAGCAATAAAGCAATACAACAAAAACCATCACCTATCCTTGACATTATAAGATTAACGTGCATTCATGTGAATATATAAGATGAAAATAAACAACACAAAACGAATCTGTCATGGCCACAATTACCACTTGTGATACGTAGAAATTAGAAGTAATTCGCCCATGTAATATTATTATACCTTTGCGATCATCATAGTGCCAACATAATCCATCCCAAAATGATCACCAAACGATTAAATAAACTTAACAACCTCATAGCACGACAAGTAAGGGAAAATTAGTAACCACATAGAATTATAATTACCGCATACCGTCTTGATACCACTCATACATAAGTGAAAGCATAGAGGTGACTATCAATGGTCATAATAACAACAAATAAGTCAACAAAATATTCCCCATAATCCCAGGTAAAACAAAAAAAACGGTTTTCCTACACATGCAGAGGTACTCGATGGAGTTTGGTGTACTCGATCGAGTACAGAGTATGGTACTCGATCGAGTGAAGCATACTCGATCGAGTATGTGCAGGTCAGAATGCACATTAAAATGCAATATACGTGATACTCGATCGAGTTGAAGGTACTCGATCGAGTAACTCTAGATCAGAATGCCCTCAAATGCCATGACAAGCAAAGAAATATACCAAAGTTCGGGGTTTTATCCCCGACATCATTGTACCTACATCAAGTTCAGAAAATCCAAATACAATTATGGCCTTATGGCCGATTACATACCAAAATAAAAATCCAAATGCCAAATGCCAAAGTAAAAGTAAAAGTAACAATCTAACACAAGTCCACTGAAACAAGCATAAAAAAAGAAACGGTCAGTCGAGGTCACCACTTTGATCCTCCTCCATGTCATCACCTCCTCCTGCTCCCGATGTGCCGGCTCTTGACGTGCCTCCTTCAAACCCTCCTCCGGTAGCTGCTCCAGTCCCTGGGTCCCCTCCACTCCTCCACCGTGCCAGGCATCCGTAAGGGTAGCTCGTAGGGGCTCCCCATGTAGCTGGATCTACCCCGTAGGAGTGAAAGACATCATTATCGTTCTTTATGCCGCGCCAAGTTTAAATGAGCTTACTCGAGGACGAATAAGGCTTAAGTGTGGGGAGATTTGATGGGTAGTGTTTTAGTCACTTTTTACCCCGCATTTATATCTTATTCCAACTCGATTTTGCGTGCTTAAATGATTAAAAAGCTCAATTTAATTACTAATTTATAATAATTAGTCGTCTTGATTATATTTAATAATTATTCGGATTTTCATAACATTAGTATTACTAATATTTTATAGTTTATAATGTGTAGGCAAGGAGGAATAATGAGGCGGAGGGCGAGTAAAATAAGACGGGAATAAAGCGGGTTAAGACGGAGTCACGTAAAATGGTGAAACAACATATTGAATCATGTGTAAGGAAAGTCAAACTTAGCCTTTTATTTTACCAAAAAATCACATAGGTTGCAGATAAACCCGATTGGCAAAAAAATGGGTCAAGGATAGTTAAAAGAAGGAGCAAGGCTAATCAAAGGTCAACCCTTGACCTTGAAAGAAAAACAAGGTCCCTTCTAGTGCTTCTACTTCGTTGAACTTTTGCTCCAACCCAGATTTCACTTCAACTTGTCAAAGTTTCAAGTAAATGGTGAAGGTACTATTTAATTCCCCATTATCAAGCTACAAAGTCCTCGTCAAGTTCACGCATAAGCTCCTCAAGGCAACACTACCATGGCTCAAGCACCGACTCCATTTCCGGCTCAATTCAACCACCAAAATCGACCATTACAGAATGCCATCCCACCATTTCCTTCACCATTCATCATTTAAAGCCCAGCTCGATTAAATCCATATCACCATTATTGAACCACCGTTGAGGCGACACCATTCCTGCATCAACAACCCGCAATCACCACGGCTCAACCCATATTCGAGCGTACTCACCTGCAAGCTGTACTCGCTCATCTCCGAGCTCAGATCAACAGCAACCCAGCTCGCAGCCACCATCATCAAGCATGAAACTCGGAATAGAAGCCAAGTCAAAGAGAAACCATCAGGCTCTGAGCCGCCTCACCGGCTGCCTCCTCACCGGCTCCCAACCCGCAACAATTCTCAAGATGGCTCTCAACCGGCCAACCGGCAGCCGATCTCCTCACCGGCTCTAAATCCTATTAATTCAAATCTATTTTTCCAGGAGGTTCCCTGCCGGTCATCCACCGACGGCCGGTGGACCGGCTGTGCACCCCTTCTTGCGTGTTTCAGACCGTTGCTTTACTTTTCCTTCTTTTCTATCTTGTTGTGTTGTATCGGACGATTAACATCCCCCATCCCATTTGTCTTTGTTTTTAGTCCGAAGTGTCGTGTCTTTTTCTTTTCTTTTTTGGGAGTGTTGTGTTCTTGTGTTTATTATTATTATTATTATTATTATTATTATTATTATTATTATTATTATTATTATTATTATTATTATTATTATTATTATTATTATTATTATTATTATTATTATTATTATTATTATTATTATTATTATTATTATTATTATTATTATTATTATTGCTATTATTATTGCTATTATTATTGCTATTATTATTACTATTATTATTATTATTATAAAAGACCACACCTTAGATATACCTTAGTTAGACATTACCAATTAGGCAATTAGAATAGCTTAGATTATTTCTCTCTCAATATCTTAGAACCCTAGTTTTTATTTTCCTCTCTTTGAATTTTCTCCTTAATTAAAGTTGTATTATTTAATTAAAATTAATACAATTGCTCTCTAGTTTATCGAAGTTCTTCATTTTATCAATAGTATACATTTTAATATTTGGGTTGTAATTTGAAGAAAGAAGAAATTCATCTTCCATTATTATCCAAGCTTGTTCCTTTCCTCTTTGTTGGTATAATTTTCATCTATTGTTTATATTACTTTCATTACTTTCATTAGTTTACATTTATTATGTTGTTTAATTATTATTTATCTAAAGTTACAATCTTTATCATGTTTACCATGTTTGTTTGTATTTTGTTGGAAATTCTTGGTGATTTCTCATCCATGAACATGTGTGAGTAGTCTCATCTAGAGTTTAGGGGGATCTTGGGTCATTAATGGGTGTAAAATTGGGTTATTAACATTTGGAATTGGGTGATTACTTGGTATTTACTTTCATGCATATGAAGTGCTCAATGAAATGTTTGAACGAAAGTTTGAGTCTTTCATTAGCATGTTTAACTTATCTTGGTGCATTATGCTATTGGATGGCCTTTATGCTATGATTAGTAGATCAATCGGTCTTGTTCTCATTCATATGAAGTGTTCGTAGAATCGTTTGAATGAAAGTTTGAACCTTTCTTTGACATGTTTGACTTGTCTTGGTGCTTATGCTATTGGAAGGTCTATATGTCATGTTAGTGTTGAGTTCATCTTAATTAAGTGACAACTTGTTAATGAACTTAAGGTGACTAGGAAATTAGTCTTAATTCCTTGACCATTGTCATCACCCATATCTTGTTTTAATCTTATTTTATGCCCTCTTACCCAAGTGAACCCGAAGACTCTAGTTCTCCCATTAATTGAATACAACTCCATTTAGTTTAGTTTTATTTAACTCGTTTGCATCTTAGTTTACAATTAATCAACCTATTACATTTGTTTGACTAAACTAAAGACTTAAACAAACCAAGTATCTAACCGCCGCCATCTTTGTGTTCGACCCCGATTAAATACTACTTTTTAATTGGGTTTTATAAATTGTTTTTGGCACCGGAAGTGACGGCAAAAACCGGTCATCACTCAGTCACAAGAAGGTCTAGGTCAGTAAAACGAATGTGGCAACCGAGATTTTTGAGCCAAAACTGCTGGTTTTCCAAGCAGAAAGAAGAGCACAAATTGCAAAGATTCCAAGAGAAAGTGACAACAAATGGTCACCTTTTTGTACAAGCAAAATGCCAAGTAAAAAAGGAACTTTAAACAACAAAATGGCAGCCCATTTTTACGCCTCAAACACTCCAAGGAGCTGTCCATTTTTTCCTTGTTTTTTGTAGTTTGTCTATTTTGTATTTTTGTTTTGTTTCTCTTTAATTTATGGCCTTAGGATCTATTGTTAGATAGATGGCCTAGATGCTTTGTGAGTCTCTATAAAAGGAGCTCATTTTCCTTGTAACAAATTAGATTTTGAGAATGAAAATATTAGAGGTTTTGAAAACCCTTAAGTCCTTTGCTTAGTGCTTGGACAATCCCATCTTTGCTTAGTGCGAGAGAACCTCCATTTGCTTAGTGCTTTGAAGCGGAGTTGAGTCCTTGCTTCGTGATCTTGGACGAAAATACTCCTAGGCTTCAACTTGCTTCGTGATCTCGTTTAAGTCATATCTTGTTCATCTCACGCCCATCAAACGGTATTTGTCGAGTGCAAAGCCGGGCTCAGGTGAGATGTTTTCTTGTTCATTTCACGTCCATTCACACGGGTTTTGTTTAATGCAAAGCCGGGCTCAAGTGAAATGTTTTCTTTTAATCTTTCATTTTACGTTTCAACTAAATCCTCACAAAACAACCCAAAACCGGAACAATACAAATACACGAAAACAGCCTGTTTCAATGATGATTAAACAGTCCGTCTGACTGCTCTTTTGATATTTTGGTCCTGTTTGTGTCGATTGTTTGTTGGGTTTGATTCGTGGTCGTGGCTCTTCCTTCCTTTATCATTTGCTCATGATAATGTGAGGGCGAGGACAAGCCAAACGGTTTCCGGGACCGTCCTATCCCTAGCCCGGTTTTAAGTCTCTTTTTATGTTGTTTTTGGGTCATTTGTGATGGTCTCGAATTATGTTGCAAATTTTTGTCGTTTTTGCTGCGTTTTTTGGCCTATTTTGGGTTGATTAAGGACCACTCTCCTCTTTTTACTCCAAATGGTATCGGAGCTTCGGCTCTTGTGTTTTCTTAAACCAAGACGATCTTGAGAAAAGGTGGTCCATGGTGTTTTAGGATGTGACACCGCAAATCTGTGCGTGGCTTGCTTTGTGGGTGTTGGTTTTGGTTCAACCACTTTTGTGATGCTTAAATCGAGTTGGCTAACAAGGGGTTTCTAAGTATTTGTTGTGTGCTTGCTTAAAATGGGCTCTTGTTGTCTCCCTCTTTATCATCTACACTACATTTTTTCTGAAAATGTATTTGTTTTTGAAATCGTCTTTTGTTATACCATGTTCTTAACCGCGAAAGTTTGAGGACATACTTTTCTCAACAAAGGGAGTTTGAAACAAATGTGGCAACCGAGATTTTTGAGCCAAAACAGCCGGTTTTCCAAGCAAAAAAAAGAGCACAAATTGCAAAGATTCCAAGCGAAAGTAACAATAAATGGTCCCCTTTTTGTACAAGCAAAATGCTAAGCAAGGAAGGAACTTTAAACAACAAAATGGCAGCCCAATTTCACGCCTCAAATATTCCATGGAGCTGTCCATTTTTGCCTTGTCTTTTGTACTTTGTCTACTTTGTATTTTTGTTTTGTTTCTCTTTAATTTATGGCCTTTGGATCTATTGTTAGATGGATGGCCTAGATGCTTTGTGAGTCTCTATAAAAAGAGCTCATTTTCCTTATAACAAATCAGATTTTGAGAATGAAAATATGAGAGGTTTTGAAAACTCTTAAGTCCTTTGCTTAGTGCTTGGACAATCCCATCTTTGCTTAGTACGAGAGAACCTCCATTTGCTTAGTGCTTTGGAGCGGAGTTGAGTCCTTGCTTCGTGATCTTGGACAAAACTACTCCTAGGCTTAAACTTGCTTCGTGATCTCGTTTAAGTCATATCTTGTTCATCTCACGCCCATCAAACGGTATTTGTCGAGTGCAAAGCCAGGCTCAAGTGAGATGTTTTCTTGTTCATTTCACGTCCATTTACACGGGTTTTGTTTAATGCAAAGCCGGGCTCAGGTGAAATGTTTTCTTTAAATCTTTCATTTTACGTTTCAACTAAATCCTCACAAAACAACCCAAAACCGAAACAATACAAATACACGAAAATAGCCTGTTTCAATGATGATTAAACAGTCGGTCTGATTGTTCGTTTTGATATTTTTGTTTTGTTTGTGTCGATTGTTCGTTGGGTTTGATTCATGGTCGTGGCTCTTCCTCCCTTTCTCATTTGCTCATGCTAATGTGAGGGCGAGGACAAGCCAAACGGTTTCCGGGACCGTCCTATCCCTAGCTCGGTTTTAGGTCTTTTTATGTATTTTTTGGGTCATTTGTGATGGTCTCGAATTATGTTGCAAATTGTTGTCGTTTTTACTGCGTTTTTTAGCCTATTTTGGGCTGATTAAGGACCACTCTCCTCTTTTTACTCCAAATGGTATCAGAGCTTCGGCCCTTGTGCTTTCTTAAACCAAGACGATATTGGGAAAAGGTGGTCCATGGTGTTTTAGGGTATGACACCGCAAATCTGTGCGTGGCTTGATTTGTGGGTGTTGGCTTTGGTTCAACCACTTGTGTGATGCTTGGCTCGAGTTGGCTAACAAGGGGGTTCTAAGTATTTGTTGTGTGCTTGCTTAGAATGGGCTCTTGTTGTCTCCCTCTTTATCATCTACACTACATTTTTCTGAAAATGTTTTTGTTTTTGAAATCGTCTTTTGTTATACCATGTTCTTAACCGCGAAAGTTTGAGGACAAACTTTTCTCAACAAAGGGAGTTTGAAATGAATGTGGCAACCGAGGTTTTTGAGCCAAAACAACCGGTTTTCCAAGCAAAAAAAAGAGCACAAATTGCAAAGATTCCAAAAGAAAGTAACAATAAATGGTCCCCTTTTTGTACAAGCAAAATGCTAAGCCAGGAAGGAACTTTAAACAACAAAATGGCAGCCCAATTTCACGCCTCAAACATTCCATGGAGCTGTCCATTTTTGCCATGTCTTTTGTACTTTGTCTACTTTGTATTTTTGTTTTGTTTCTCTTTAATTTATGGCCTTAGGATCTATTGTTAGATGGATAGCCTAGATGCTTTGTGAGTCTCTATAAATAGAGCTCATTTTCCTTATAACAAATCAGATTTTGAGAATGAAAATATGAGAGGTTATGAAAACTCTTAAGTCCTTAGCTTAGTGCTTGGACAATCCCATATTTGCTTAGTGCGAGAGAACCTCCATTTGCTTAGTGTTTTGGAGAGGAGTTGAGTCCTTGCTTCGTGATCTTGGACAAAACTGCTCCTAGGCTTAAACTTGCTTCGTGATCTCGTTTAAGTCATATCTTGTTCATCTCACGCCCATCAAACGGTATTTGTCGAGTGCAAAGCCAGGCTCAAGTGAGATGTTTTCTTGTTCATTTCACGTCCATTTACACGGGTTTTGTTTAATACAAAGCCGGGCTCAAGTGAAATGTTTTCTTTTAATCTTTCATTTTACGTTTCAACTAAATCCTCACAAAACAACCCAAAACCGAAACAATACAAATACACGAAAACAGCCTTTTTCAATGATGATTAAACAGTCCGTCTGATTGTTCGTTTTGATATTTTTGTTTTGTTTGTGTCGATTGTTCGTTGGGTTTGATTCGTGGTCGTGGCTCTTCCTCCATTTCTCATTTGCTCATGCTAATGTGAGAGCGAGGACAAGCCATACGGTTTCCGGGACCGTCCTATCCCTAGCCCAGTTTTAGGTCTCTTTTTATGTATTTTTTGGGTCATTTGTGATGGTCTCGAATTATGTTGCAAATTGTTGTCGTTTTTACTGCGTTTTTTAGCCTATTTTGGGCTAATTAAGGACCACTCTCCTCTTTTTACTCCAAATGGTATCAGAGTTTCGGCTGTTGTGCTTTTTTAAACCAAGACGATCTTGGGAAAAGGTGGTCCATGGTGTTTTAGGGTGTGACACCGCAAATCTGTGCGTGGCTTGATTTGTGGGTGTTGGCTTTGGTTCAACCACTTGTGTGATGCTTGGCTCGAGTTGGCTAACAAGGGGGTTCTAAGTATTTGTTGTGTGCTTGCTTAGAATGGGCTCTTCTTGTCTCCCTCTTTATCATCTGCACTACATTTTTCTGAAAATGTTTTTGTTTTTGAAATCGTCTTTTGTTATACCATGTTCTTAACCGCGAAAGTTTGAGGACAAACTTTTCTCAACAAAGGGAGTTTGAAATGAATATGGCAACCGAGATTTTTGAGCCAAAACAGCCGGTTTTCCAAGCAAAAAGAAGAGCACAAATTGCAAAGATTCCAAGAGAAAGTGACAACAAATGGTCCCCTTTTTATACAAGCAAAATGCCAAGTGATGTGACCATAATTAGCGCACATTTAGTCCCCGAATTAGCCTTGTTCCCATGCTTTTTAGTGCATATTTGGGTCATTTATTGTCTTTAGCTATTTGTTTTGCATATTCTTTGAGGTTTTGTGTCCTTGGTAGGAAAGGAGTGCAAACCTTGCATTTTCATGGCAAAATGAGACTAAATTGATTGAATCCAATGACCAAGCATCAAGGAGAGACAATATTAGAAGGCCTTTGTACATATTATAGTAGTTGGGCAATGATGAGGAAAGATCCTTGCATCCCCAAGGAAATCCCCAAGGATTTTATGAAGAAAAGGGAAGAAAAGAAGAAGAAACACGACTGAGCAGCAATCCGTGCGGATTGACCTGAAGACGCCCGTCCCCAGGACCACAATCCGTGCATCTTCCATCAAAGACGCCCGTCTTCTCCCAAAGACGCCCGGACAGAGACTCCTGAATCCGGCCGTCCCGTGCCTAAGGCGCACGGATTCCAAGACAGCGTAAATTCCTTTCTTCAAGCTTCAAGAAAGATGCCCTTCCTTAAGAAAATACCGGCGTTTCCCTAAGTAGGGACTTAATCGTCATTTAAGCCCTTAGTTAACCCTAATGAATCCACCTAATTTCCACTATAAATACCCCATTAGTCTAATTAGAAGAGCATGTTCTTCTTATCAATTTTTAGAGTAGTTAATATCAATCAAATCTCTCTTTAGTTTTGTAATCAACAATTAATCAAGTTTTAATACAAGTTTTATTTCCTTAATCTCTCTTTTGTTCATTTATTTTGGGTAATTGAAGATTATTTGGGTTATTATTGGGAGATTGACAACCTCTCAATCAAGCATCAAGTACTTCTATTATTCTTTGCTTTATTATTGGAATCATTAGTAGGTATAATTCTCTTAATCTCTTTTTAATTATTGCTAATTACTTTCATTTGTTCATCATGTTTCACTTTGTTGGTATGATTGACAACCTTGCTAGCATGTTCAACATGATAATGAGTGAGTAGTTCCATAGCTAGGGTTAATGGGTAATTAGGGGAAACCAACATGGGGAATGATTCATGCTTAAATTAATATGCTTTTATGGTTTATTTGCTTGCTTGTTTTGATCTCAACTCATGCACATGTTATGTTTGATGAAATGCTAAGCCTATGAATCCTTTCATTTACAACCATCACTTATCTTTTCAATGAGACTTGTAAGACATAAACCAACTCGAGTCCCATTAGACCATGCATGTTGTTGAGTAGGGAAGACTAAGTCGACTTGTAGGTGTTGTACAATCTAATCGATTCGGCTCCGGGACCCAAACTTTCCTAGGATTGTAAGATATAACCCAACTCAATCCATCACAACAATAATTGCTTGCTTATAATTTGAGAACATGTTTGTATGATCAATTCCCATGAATCCCCTATGACCCCATGACACCATAGTGCTTTTTATCAATTGTTTACAACCCTTTCAATTCATCTTGCTTATTTACTTTCATTGCTATTTAGTTTAGTGACCTTCTACATCAACCCAAATTGTGACACCCCTAAGACACCACTAGTCTCAATAGAAATCTCATCTTAATTCCTGTCCCTTGGGATCCGACCTTTACTTGCCTCTTTACTAATTGTAGAGTTGTTTGTGAAGTTATAAATTGTGTTTTGGTCTAGATGCTTCCAACTACAATTGTTCCGAAAAATAGAATATAGCTCCGAATACCGACCAAAAATGGCGCCGTTGCCGGGGACGGTGTTATCTTGATTTAGATTTTCTTATATTGTTATTAGTTGTGTCTTTCTTTGCCTTGAGGAAGTAAAACTCCTCAAGGTTTGTTCTAATTATTTTCGAGTTGTTTGATATTTTGCATGTCTAGAAGGTCACAAGGTGATTTTTTACCTTTTGATCGTGAAATTGAAAGAACTTTGACAACCAATAGAAGACTTGCTAGGAGAAATTTGAGAGGTATTAGTGAGGTTGTAGATATTCAACCAACTATTGAGTTCATCAACCCTTTTGCAAGAGAAGGTGAGGAGAACCCAACACAAAATACAACACAAAATCAACCCACAATGCCTAAGTTTTCATCACATTCCGTACCCACCGAGGAGAACCTACCCAATGGTACTCCCACACCACAACATTTGACCGGAAATTTCATTGCCAAATCCGCATTTATCCAATTAGTCGAAAGGAGCCAATTTGGGGGGATGCCTAGTGAAGACCCTCACTCTCATATGGAGACCTTTTGTGACTATTGTGATGCGATTTCTCAAACCGGTGTAACTCAAGACCAAATTCGATGGGTCTTATTTCCTTTTTCTCTAATTGGCACTGCGAAACAATGGTTGAAGGGCCTTGATAAAGCCACTCTCGGAATTGATTCTTGGAAAAAGTTGGCTCTAGCTTTCTACAAAAAATTCTACCCACCGGAAAAGACTAACATGCTAAGAGCTCAAATTACGGGTTTTAAGTAAAGGGATGAAGAATCTTTGTATGAAGCTTGGGAGCGGTTCAAAGGAATTTGTCACTCATGTCCTCACCATGGACTTAGCGAGTGGTTCTTGGTACAACAATTTTGGAACGGTCTATATGAAGATTCAAGGAACATTCTCAACATGGGATCAAATGGAATGTTCACCGAAGTTGATGACAATCAAACTTGGAACAAAATTGAGGAAATGGCGGTCCATAACTCACAATATAGTAGACCTCGCAAGGCTACTAGAGGAGGAAAGCATGAAGTGGACTCCGTTACTCAATTGGGTGCTCAACTTAGTGCTCACATTGACACAATCAATTTGAGGTTTGAAAAAGCTATGGCTAGACTTGAAGAAGCCTCAAAATCACCAAAGCATCATGTTAATGCCATGACGGCATCCTCATCAATCCCAAGTGGGATATGTGAGAATTGTGGAACTTTGGGACATGACTCAAGTGAATGTAGGGGAACAAATGACAAGTGAATGCTTTCCAAGCATACAAGAGTGGTACCCGTTATTCTAACTATTACAATGAAAACACCAAATTCCATCCAAATCTCTCATACAAAAGCCAAAATGTTCAAAACCCTCAAACAACATACACCCCACCTCCCATGAGAAACCAAAATCAAAGACCCTTTTACAACCAAAACCAAGGTTACCAAAATCAAAATCATATAATCAACAAAATGACCAAGGTTTTGATGTTCAAAAAGCGGTCCTCCAAATGCAAAAGAATCAACAAGAATTTTTCACTCAAATGCAAAAAGATAGTCAAGCAAAGGAAACCACCATCAACAACATTCTAGCTCACACCAAAATGTTGGAAACCCAATTGACTCAACTAGCATCTTCAAGCTCACAAAGACAAAAGGGGCAATTACCACCTCAAAGTAATCCCCCAAGACATGAAACGGTTAGTGCCATCCACTTGAGAAGTGGTACAAGGTATGAAGCACCGAAGAAACAAGTTGAGGATGAAGTTGTGGAAGCTAGTGATAAGGATGAAATTGTGCAAAACTCCAAAGATGGAGAATCATCAAAGGAAGAAATTTCAAAGAAAAATGAAGACAAGGTCAAGGAGAAGGAGCCCATTATGATTAGACTTCCTTTTCCACGTCGTCAAGCCAAGCCCAAATTTGATGACCAACTTGGAAAGTTTATGGAAATTGTGAAGAATTTAGAAGTCTTAATTCCTTTCACGGAATTAATCAATCACGTGCCGGCCTATGCGAAATACATGAAAGACATCCTCACAAAGAAGAAGTCGATCCGGAAGCTTGAGACTATCGTCTTCACTAAGGTGGGTAGTGCAATACTTCAAGGGAGTTCACCTCCAAAACTCAAGGATCCGGGAAGCTTCTCAATACCGTGTACCATTGGCGACACCACGATCAACAAAGCCTTATGTGATCTAGGGGCTAGTGTGAGTGTTATGCCATACTCGGTGAGTAAAAGGTTGGGGATGGGAGAGCTTAAATGCACTAATATCACACTCCAAATGGCCGATAGATCGACGAAGATACCATTAGGGATATGGGAAGATGTTCCCGTACGAATTGGGAAATTTTTCATCCCGGTGGACTTTGTCATTGTTGATATGGAAGAATATTCCAACATTCCAATCATTATAGGAAGACCTTTCTTACACACCGCGGGTGCGGTGATTGATGTGAGACATGGAGAGCTCACTCTAGAAGTGGGAGATGAGAGTATAACTTTCAATCTTGCCAAGACCATGAGAGCTCCCCGTTTACATGAACCATGTTTCATGATTGATCATTATAGCCGGAAGGATGATAGGAAGAAGTTGGAACTCCAATGGAAGAAGAAAATTGAAGATGCTCCATTCAAAGAGCAAGTGAATTGTAACAAAGAGAGCTTGCAAAGCTCACCAAAGTCAAGCAATGAACAAGATGGCCTCATTGGCCAAAACAAGATAATGGGAGAGTTGTCTCTATCAACTCAAGAGATCTTTAGTGATCAAGTAGATGAAGTTTGTGGTCTTTGGGACGATGAGTTTGAAGGGATTTTCAATCCCTACATTGGCAATGCTATCGATCAAGACCGACAACAAGGACAAAGATCTATTGAATAACTTTATCACGACAATGAACAAACTTTTGATTACTTTTTCAAGGTGTTGAGCAACATCAACAACACCTTAGACATGCCCCCTTGACATCTCATCAAGAATGAGAGTTTGGTGGAGTCCTCCCTAAACGACCATTTGTAAATATTTCTAACTCCCTAACTCGCATTTTAATTATTGAAAGGCATTTTTGTTATTTTTGGATTTTTATACTTTGATCAAGATAATTATCATGTTTGAGAGAAGTGAGGGAGGGACTAATAATTTCAATTGATGTGTAGTGCTTTAGCTTAGTGTGGGGATAGCAATTGCCTAGGCTATTCATGCCTTAGTAGTGCCCCCACAATGAAGAACACGAGATTTTGAAGAATGAAAAATGACAAGGGATATGCAAGGTACACGGATGGAACTGAATCCAGGTAAAATGGGTAGAATCCGAGCGGTTTCAAGAGAATCCGCCCGTCTTCAGACAATCCGGGCATATTGGGCGGAAGACGCCCGTCCTTCTGAGCCGAATTTCTGAAATTTTGTGACTGTTAACGAATCCGGACATCCTGCAGTGGAATCCACCCGTCTTCATAAAGACGCCCGTCTTTTTGGCTGAGGAAAACAAGAAAAATCCCTGCAAAAGAATCCCCCCGTCTTCTCTGAAAGACGTTTGTCCCGTGTTTTCAAATCCGCCCGTCTTTGCTGCAATTCGCCCGTCATTAGGCGAGAATTTCCCAACCCAGAACAGACAGAATCCGGGCGTCCCGAAGGAAAGCCGCCCGTCTTCCCCCTGCATTTCAAATTTTTCGGGTTTATTATAAACCCCATCCCACATTCATTTCCTCATTCCTTCATTCAAAACACTACCCATAAACCCCATAACTCCAAAACCCTCATCCTCTCCATTACAAAAACAAGATTCCTCAACAAGATTCACCAAAATCAAATCAAAACATCCTTTAACAACAAATTAATCACTCCTCTTTCAACAAAAATCAAAACCAAGCACAAAATCTTCAACCTTTGAGTCGATTTTTGAATTCGTAAAGGCAAAACCTTTCATCTTTAAATCGATTTGGGTGCACTAGAAATTGAAGATTTTTGCTCTTTTCTTGGTTTATTCATCAATGGCAAAGACAAAGGGAGTAACAAAAGAAACAAAGGCAAAAGCACCAAAGGTAAAGGCACTCTCATAAAGACAAAAGAGTCTTCAAGCAAAGAAAGCATTGGCTATGGTGGTAGCTAGCCCAAACTTGGAGGTGCAACAACAACAACCTCCCATGGAAGCAACAACATCTACCACTCCGGAAATTGCTCAACTTTCGAATTATCCGGAGGTAATTTTCATTTCCAAATCCCATAGGGACACTTTTGCCAAGTTTTCTAGAAAATCATTTCTATCCACCAAGTTTATTTGTGAAGATGCCTTAGATAAGTTGGGTGTCCTTGAGCAAACTAGAGCCTTCTTTAAAGCCATGGGGTTGGATAAATTGTTTACAACAAAAGAATTGACATACCCCTCCCTTACCTTAGAATTTTTGAGTTCTTTGAAAGTTAACAAGGTTGAGACTATGGAAACCATCGAGTTTCGCCTAACTAATGTTAGTAGGCGCATCTCCTTTGAGGAAATAGGCAAAGCTTTGGGTCTTAGTGATTCACCGAGTTATTTCAAGAATGTTGGCAAATATGATCCCGACCCTCTTTGGGAGGCGATTTCCGGAAGGAAATTCGAGAGCTTTCATGCTAGTCGCGCTCTATTAGTCCACCATCCGGGCATTAGAGTGTGGCACAAGGTTATAGGGAACACCATCATTGCAAGAAAATACACCAACCATTTCACCAAACTCGATTTTGTTCTTCTTGAGTCGGCCTTGAACATTGGAAGGGAATTCACCAAGCCTTTCAACTCTCTAAGACTTTTGGTGGATAGATGGCTAAATGTTGATTGTGGGAAGCAAGGCACTAGCGTCATTGTGAATGGAGGTCTAGTCACTCTTTTGGCTAAATACTTTAATCTTAACTTCAAAAAGGATAGCAAGTATGAGGCAAAGAAGGGTGGTCATCTCATTGATATTGATACTATGATAAACAAGTACAAGTGGGTTTCTCATAACCCTCTTGACACCAAGTATGGGTGGCTCACTAGTGAGGCTAGATCTTTTACTTTGCCTTCGAAGATTTGTCGTTTAAGTGTCCACCGGACCAACTATCTCCTTCCCCTTTCAAAAGAGGCCGAATACATTATCCGACAACAAAAGGGTGAAATTGAAATGCCCTCTTCTTCCATTGTCACACCACCCTATCCTTTCAAGTACGAAGAGTTCAAGCCCGAAGGTGTTGAAGCAAGCAAAGATTATGTGACTCTTCTTATGCAAGAGATGCAAGCAAGCCTTCAAGGACCGGGAAGATGCTTACTTAGCCCAATATCCACCCCTCCTTCACTTAGCTAGGCAAGGACTACTTGACCCTTCATGTCCTTTGCCTAGTTGGGCGAATAAGGAAGTCTTCTTTCCGAGTGCATCTAGGGGTGAGTTTCCGGGTGATAATGAGGTTATCGGTGATGAAGAGGTTGATGATAACATTGATGAAGAAGCTAGTGAAGAAGGAGAAGAGGATGATGAGCAAGGTAAACAACAAAGTGAAAAGGGAAGTGGTGACGAGTCCACTTCTAGTGAGGAAGATGATGATAGTGATGATATGATGGAAGATTAGCAAACTATGGAGGCTCCTACCCTCTTTAGGTTTGTCTACTTCTCTCTTTGTTGTATTTTATTAATCTTGATCATTGTTGGAGTAGTCCTAGCACCATAGAGGACTAACACCTTGGCCCCATTGAGGTGTTCTCATTTTATTGTTCCCACTTTTAAAAATCCAAAATGACAAGTTTAGATTCATGCATTGCATAGTGTGTGCATGAACTACACCCAACCTTAGGACATTAGCAATAATGTCTAACTCGGTTTGGGGAAGTACATACATACACAACGGGAGGTAATCTAAATTATCCTCTCCGTCATAAACAAAAACCATGCATCATGTAGTGTAGATTAGTGTAGCTTGCATTTAGTGTAGAAATCATGCATCATGTTTGCATAATTTCCCATCATTTTGGCCATTGAAAACAATGCCCATATTAGTGTGGGGATGGGGAATTCTAATCTAACTTTTATTCAAAAATCCAAAATAATTGAAAATTTTCGAAAAACCATAAAAATTTGAAAATTAAAAAACCAAAAACATGTTATTTTCCTTTGTAGTGTAGTCAAGTATATATTATTGTATATATTGTGTTTGTTCTACCCTTGTTCACATTGATCGACTACGCCACATCCGAGACATGAGGATATTGAAGACCGCATGGTATGATCTTTCCAATCTCCTTTTTCCTCTTTATGTTAATGACTATGTGGCTTTATTTTGATTGATGCGACATAACAATGTGAACTTAGGACTTGGATTTAGTTTATATGTCATATTAGTTGGTAAAATCACTCACATTAGGATGTATATAATAGTTGCACCATGGCATTTAGTTGCATTTAGATAAAATATTTTGAAAAAGTGCCTAATTGAGAACTTTGACAAGAGCAACTAAGCCATTACAAATACTTTTTCAACTTAAGACTTCGCCTACTAGAATTGTTGTAAAACACCCTAGATAGTGTCATACTAGTGTCTTTTGACCCATGACCCAAAGCCTAGTCAAGGGTTTGCATGTGAGTCACCTATCCAACCCCGTGATGCGATGTGGACTTGGTTAACTTGTCTAGGTGACCTTGATTGACCTTGTGGTATGGCAACCCAAAAATACTTTCTATCAGTAAGTTTGAAGTGCTCATTTCAAAGATTTTGTATGTGGAAACGTTTTATTGCCAAGGAAACCTCAAATGTTATGAAATGTCGAAATATTGAGAATTTTAGTTGTTTTGATGGAGGCGTACCACTTCGATGTGCTTTGGAGAGGGATCCATTGAATTGGGCCCCCACATGGTTGTGAATTCAACCGCCCAGAGACAGAGTGACTATCACCCCGAAAAGCTGTTGTCTAGAGGTTAACCGGTTACCTAATAAGCGATTGGCGAAAGCAAAGGACATTAGCACGGAAGGGACAAACCCTATCTCTAATTTTTGAAATGTGAAAGTTGAATGAGGTCAAATTTTGAATACTAGTCATATCCACCCTTGTTTATAACGATTTGAGCATTTCATTCCCAAAAAGCCTTTTTGTCAAGCCACTTTGTCGAGCTTGGGACGATCCATGACCTTCACTTTTGTAGAGAACTCGAGACTTGTCAGGTCTATGCTACTAGCATCATGGGGATCATCATTCCATAACCATCCGATCGCTCTTGACGAAAGTATTTGGAAATTGAGGACGAAAGTAGTCTAGTTTAACACCATTTGGAGGTGATTTAGTGTCATCCTCCTAGCCTTAGTAATTTGTTGAACTAGTATTTGTGAAGGAATATATGCTTATAAATTTGTTCTCTTTTAGTTGCCTCCGCCACTTGATGAGGAAGTGGCTATTCTTTTTGTAGATGCATCCATTATTTGATTTTGTGTGCTTAATGTTTGGATGTGTCGCCATTTTGGCAAGACCCACCTTGCCTTGCAAGAAGGCATCCTACCTCATGGTTGTCTTGTTGTGAGTTGAAGGGGCAGAGTGAGACCCGCTAATTATCTCATATCGGCTATGTTATTAGGTTAGTTTAAATAATGGACCTAGTCTTTGTCACCTCTTTACTCGGGACGAGCAAAGGTTCGGTTTGGGGATATTTGGTGTGACCATAATTAGCGCACATTTAGTCCCCGAATTAGCCTTGTTCCCATGCTTTTTAGTGCATATTTGGGTCATTTATTGTCTTTAGCTATTTGTTTTGCATATTCTTTGAGGTTTTGTGTCCTTGGTAGGAAAGGAGTGCAAACCTTGCATTTTCATGGCAAAATGAGACTAAATTGATTGAATTCAATGACCAAGCATCAAGGAGAGACAAGATTAGAAGGCCTTTGTACATATTATAGTAGTTGGGTAATGATGAGGAAAGATCCTTGCATCCCCAAGGAAATCCCCAAGGATTTTATGAAGAAAATGGAAGAAAAGAAGAAGAAACACGGCTGAGCAGCAATCCGTGCGGATTGACCTGAAGACGCCCGTCCCCAGGACCACAATCCGTGCGTCTTCCATCAAAGACGCCCGGGCAGCAGCACCCAGAAGACGCCCGTCTTCTCCCAAAGACGCCCGGGCAGAGACTCCTGAATCCGGCCGTCCCGTGCCTAAGACGCACGGATTCCAAGACAGCGCAAATTCGTTTCTTCAAGCTTCAAGAAAGATGCCCTTCCTTCAGAAAATACCGGCGTTTCCCTAAGTAGGGACTTAATCGTCATTTAAGCCCTTAGTTAACCCTAATGCATCCACCTAATTTCCACTATAAATACCTCATTAGTCTAATTAGAAGAGCATGTTCTTCTTATCAATTCTTAGAGTAGTTAATATCAATCAAATCTCTCTTTAGTTTTGTAATCAACAATTAATCAAGTTTTAATACAAGTTTTATTTCCTTAATCTCTCTTTTGTTCATCCTTTATTTTGGGTAATTGAAGATTATTTGGGTTATTATTGGGAGATTGACAACCTCTCAATCAAGCATCAAGTACTTCTATTATTCTTTGCTTTATTATTGGAATCATTAGTAGGTATAATTCTCTTAATCCCTTTTTAATTATTGCTAATTACTTTCATTTATTCATCATGTTTCACTTTGTTGGTATGATTGACAACCTTGCTAGCATGTTCAACATGATAATGAGTGAGTAGTTCCATAGCTAGGGTTAATGGGTAATTAAGGGAAACCAAAATGGGGAATGATTCATGCTTAAATTAATATGCTTTCATGGTTTATTTGCTTGCTTGTTTTGATCTCAACTCATGCACATGTTATGTTTGATGAAATGCTAAGCCTATGAATCCTTGCATTTACAACCATCACTTATCTTTTCAATGAGACTTGTAAGACATAAACCAACTCGAGTCCCATTAGACCATGCATGTTGTTGAGTAGGGAAGACTAAGTCGACTTGTAGGTGTTGTACAATCTAATCGATTCGGCTCCGGGACCCAAACTTTCCAAGGATTGTAAGATATAACCCAACTCAATCCATCACAACAATAATTGCTTGCTTATAATTTGAGAACATGTTTGTATGATCAATTCCCATGAATCCCCTATGACCCCATGACACCCTAGTGCTTTTTATCAATTGTTTACAACCCTTTCAATTCATCTTGCTTATTTACTTTCATTGCTATTTAGTTTAGTGAACTTCTACATCAACCCAAATTGTGAAACCTAAAGACACCACTAGTCTCAATAGAAATCTCATCTCAATTCCCGTCCCTTGCGATCCGACCTTTACTTGCCTCTTTACTAATTGTAGAGTTGTTTGTGAAGTTATAAATTGTGTTTTGGTCTAGGTGCTTCCAACGACAATTGTTCCGAAAAATAGAATATAGCTCCGAATACCGACCACCAAGCAAGGAATGAACTTTAAACAACAAAATGGCAGCCCATTTTCACGCCTCAGACATTCCAAGGAGCTGTCCATTTTTGCCTTGTCTTTTGTACTTTGTATTTTTGTTTTGTTTCTCTTTAATTTATGGCCTTAGGATCTATTGTTAGATGGATGGCGTAGATGCTTTATGAGTGTCTATAAAAAGAGCTCATTTTCCTTGTAACAAATCAGATTTTGAGAATGAAAATATTAGAGGTTTTGAAAACCCTTAAGTCCTTTGCTTAGTGCTTGGACAATCCCATCTTTGCTTAGTGCGAGAGAACCTCCATTTGCTTAGTGCTTTGAAGTGGAGTTGAGTCCTTGCTTCGTGATCTTGGACGAAACTACTCCTAGGCTTAAACTTACTTTGTGATCTCGTTTAAGTCATATCTTGTTCATCTCATGCCCATCAAACGGTATTTGTTGAGTGTAAAGCCGGGCTCAGGTGAGATGTTTTCTTGTTAATTTCACGTCCATTCACACGGGTTTTGTTTAATGCAAAGCTGGGCTCAAGTGAAATGTTTTCTTTTAATCTTTCATTTTATGTTTCAAATAAATCCTCACAAAACAACCCAAAACCAAAACAATACAAATACACGAGAACAACTTGTTTCAATGATGATTAAACAGTTTGTCCGGCTGTTCGTTTTGATATTTAGGTCTTGTTTGTGTCGATTGTTCGTTGGGTTTGATTCGTGGTCGTGGCTCTTCCTCCCTTTCTCATTTGCTCATGCTAATGTGAGGGTGAAGGCAAGCCAAACGGTTTCCGGGACCGTCCTATCCCTACCCCGATTTTAGGTCTCTTTTTATCTATTTTTTGGGTCATTTGTGATGGTCTCGAATTATGTTGCAAATTGTTGTCGTTTTTGCTGCGTTTTTTGGCCTATTTTAGGATGATTAAGGACCACTCTCCTCTTTTTACTCCAGCCAGGCACTCTCATCCAACTCCTACCCCGCACCCTCCAAGCTAAACCTTCACTATCCAACACCCGCAACCACTTCTGATGAATGAAGTAGTCCTTATCCAAGGTCGGGACAATGGAACACATGGGTTTGAGAGCCGGTGAAGCCTCAAAGTTTGTCAACCTCTCCGCTAGACGGGTGGCGATAGCTCCACAACTGATGTGTCGAGTCGAAGACTTAGCCATCAAGGCTAGGCTAGCACACACTATCGCCGGGGCATTGTAAGCAAACTGCTTCTCCCGGGTGGGGTTAAGGTACGAGATCAACAACATCACCTCATGTGAGTTTAGCTTACTCACATCCTTCTACCCATATAGCAAACAATTCAAGGATCGGAGGAAGATCTTTAAGGTCATGTGCTGAACATCATTGATCAGCATAGCACTCGAGGTAGGGGCAGGTCTACCGGTGAACAAAGGTAGGTAGCTACTAGCACCACACTCAGTCGGGACATTACTAAGATATCCCTTCTTGGCCCGGGTAAGCCTCAAGTGATCGGTAAACTGGTCAAGGGTCAGATAAAAGCTCATGTTCATCAACCGAAAATCCACCATCTTCCCAGCGACGTCATAGGTAAAGGAACTCAAAAACTCAAGGATCGGAAAAGCATACAAATGTTTCTCTAACCGATACAACCTCTCCAAACCCAAGATCTCAAATATGTGATGGACATCTACCTCTATCTTTAACTCCTCCAACACACTCGGGTCTACACACCTTGTTGGTTTCAAGGTGCGGCCTAGCAAGCTAACAAAGGCATCCCTTTGTTTGAAATCAGCAAAGATTACCATTAGATACTTTGGTACCGGCGGAACAACGGGCCCTTGGCTTCCTTCCCCACCTCTTCCGCGGCAGCGGTGTTAGCTCGGGTCCTCTTGGTCTATCGTTTGGCAGCAGTCCTTAGCATCTGTTTCTGTAACACCCCCTCATACCAAGGTGCCTTACCAGGACCACCCTACCATGAAAGTGTGTTACCATCTCGGTTGCCCGAGGTTAGTACATATCAAAAGCATCTGAACTGAGCACATTTATTAAAGTACTGCAAGGTATAAAGTTTACAACATCCAAATCCAAATACTGATTTAACAAAATACATCTCCAATGTCTGACAATAAAAGAAATCAAACTAAGACTCAGACGGTGATGCTATGACTGGTGATGACAATACTCCCATGACTGTCCCCAAGCTCACACTAGCAATACCCTGTCAAGCCCGCTCACCATGCCCGAATGGATCACCGCAGATTCCACAAACAACAACGGGTCGATGTACTCAAATATTAAGACAAACAAACGAAGTAATCAACTGATCATCACCAATTCCCAATCATCCATTCTCACACAGTAACCAACTACACACCGAAGTGTGTAGCCCTGCCAGATTACCCATCGCAACAGGTAATCCTCGCCGCCAGTGGGTGACTGAAGCCGATCCCACCTAGTCCAGCTCCTCAACGAGCGACAACAATCCCTGTCCCTTAATGTGCACATCCCCTCCCGTGGCGGGTTCCACGGAGGGCGAACTAGGGTGTGAAGCCACTCCCGCAAGTGACTCCACCAGAATCACAATCACATGACATCACAGCCGTCTCAATACCCTCACACCAACATCGTCACAACAATCTCCATACTCCGATGATCAACAGATAACAATAATCACAACAAACATGTCTTACAAATAACAGTAAACTGAGTAGGGAAACCCTACCTTAGCAATCAACAGTGGAATGAACTCGAACAATCAGAAAGGCTCCTCTACGAAGTCTTCTCCTATACCATAATCATATAACACAATTACCTATTGCACAACCCCCATATTCCCAATTCCGTAAATGTACAGTAACCCCAACGAATACGAATAACATAGAAATAGAACTTACCAACAGTAGGATGAGGAATTATACGCAAGAACTCCGAAGATTTCACACACAACAAAGCTATGGGATGATTAGGGAGTGATTAGGAAGAGATTAGGGTTAACGTAGAAATGATGAAGTTGAAAATGATGTTTTAAAATTTGACGCGGGATATGAAAATAATCTTAAACACCCCCTAATCAAACCGTCAAAATAACACTCGCCAGACCGAATACTCGATCGAGTAAAGTTATACTCGGCCGAGTATCCGCTACTCGGTCGAGTATTCACTATACTCGGCCGAGTATTCATCGGCAGAACCAAAACAACTCACAACAATAGCACTACTCGGCCGAGTAGGCTCTACTCGGTCGAGAAGTCACCAAAGAAAATCCGTAGTATTACAGTCTTCCCCCCTTAAAAAGAACTTCGGCCCGAAGTTCACACTCCACTCTAAAACCAGGCACAACACAACGCAACAAGACTATACTAACCACATATAACAACACCAAAGAACTACACAAGTCACCACAAAATTCACTACCCCGACTCAAAGCAAAATAACAAAACAAGACAAAACACGACCGCGACCATCTCCTACCCCCCTAAAAAGACAATGGTTACGTCCCCGTAACCAAACATACCTGATCAAAAAGGTTAGGAAAACGTTCTCGCATAGCTTTCTCGGGTTCCCATGTGGCTTCCTCCACATTATGATTAGACCAGAGGGCCTTGAGTAAGACCGTCTCACCATTCCGGGTCTTACGAACCTTGCGATCAAGAATCTCCTTAGGTATCTCAGCGTAGGACAAGGATTCATCAAGCTCGATGTTCTCCATTTCAAGGATATGCGACGGATCGCTCACATACTTCCGAAGTTGAGATACATGAAAAACATTGTGTACCCTATCCAAAGCTGGTGGTAACGCTAACCTGTAAGCTACCTCGCCAACACGGTCCAAAATCTCATAAGGACCTATAAAATTTTGGCTTAGCTTACCCTTTTTCCCAAACCTCATAACACCTCGCATAGGTAACACTTTCAAAAGGACCTTGTCACCTACCGCAAACTCAATGTCCCTGCGGTGTAAGTCGGCATAGCTCTTCTGACGATCTTGGGCTACTCTCATCTTTTGCCGAATTAACTGGACTTGCTCAACCATATCTTGTACCAGCTGTGGCTCTAAAACCACCGTCTCAGAACTATCATCCCAACAAACTGGACTTCGGCATTTCCGGCCATACAAAGCTTCAAAAGGTTCCATCCCGATGCTTATATGATAACTGTTATTGTATGAAAACTCGATCAGATCAAGCCTATCTTCCCAACTGCCCCCAAACTCCATAACACATGCCCTCAACATGTCCTCTAAGGTCTTGATGGTCCGTTCTGTCTAACCATCGGTTGCCGGATGAAAGGCTGTATTCATCTTCAAAGTAGTACCCATCAACTCTTGTAGTTCTTGCCAAAACTTGGATATGAACCTCGCATCACGATCAGAAACGAAATCTTTAGGTATACCATGTAACCGAACCACATGCCTCCTGTAACCCAATGCCAGCTGCACCTTAGACCAAGTATCTTTCATGGGAACGAAATGGGCTGACTTGGTTAACCGATCAACAATCACCCAAATCATGTTGTTACCTTGCTGTGACCTAGGCAACCCCACAATGAAGTCCATGGAGATCGACTCCCACTTCCACTCGGGTACTTCCAAAGACTGAATATTACCTTGTGGTCTCCTTTGTTCACCCTTGACCCTTTGACAGGTCAAACATCTGGCTACAAACTCAGCTACATCTCTCTTCATGTTTGGCCACCAAAAAGTCTTCTTAAGGTCTTTATAAAGCTTGTCACCACCCGGGTGAACTGAATAGGGGTGCAATGAGCCTCCGTCAAGATCACTCTCCGCAACTCTGCATCCTCAGGAACACACCATCTCCCATCAAAATGAACACTCCCATCTGTATGGATAGAAAACCTGGAAACCGTTCCGCTCTCTACCCTTGACTTCCACTCCTGAATCTTAGGATCAAGCTCTTGCTTACTCTTGATGTTCTCATACAACTCTGGCTCGATCGTCAAATCCCCGATGGTATCCCCCTCTCGAATCATAAAGATCCCCAACCTAGACATCTCATCCCTCAACTTCAGCAAGGACATAGCTGTACATAGCGAATGAACGCTCTTCCTACTCAGTGCATCTGCAACAACATTAGCCTTACCCTCGTGATAGATGATCTCCATATCATAATCTCCGATCAGCTCCATCCACCGTCTCTGTCGCATGTTAAGCTCCTTCTGAGTGTAGATATATTTTAGACTCTTATGATCAGAGAACACCTTAAAAGTTGCTCCATAAAGGTAGTGCCTCCAAATCTTAAGAGAGAACACAACTGCACCCAGCTCCAGATCATGAGTAGGGTAGTTCTCCTCATATTGCTTCAGCTGCCTCGAAGCATAAGCTATGACTTTCCCTTCCTGCATCAAAACACAACCAAGACCATTTTTTGAAGCATCGGTATATACCTCAAAGTTCTCACATCCCTCTGGCAAGGCTAGGATAGGAGATGTGGTCAAGCGTTCCTTTAAGGTCTGAAACGCCATCTCACAATTCTCATCCCAAACAAATCTGACTTCCTTCCTCATCAAAGATGTCATAGGCCGCGCTATGGTAGAGAAATCTTTCACAAATCTCCTGTAGTAGCCGGCAAGGCCTAAGAAACTCCGAATCTCAGTAACATTCTTCGGCGATTCCCACTTGGTTACGGCCTCAATCTTACTAGGATCCACAGATACTCCCTTCTTAGATATCACATGGCCTAGAAAAGCCACTTCTTCTAACCAGAACTCGCACTTAGATAGCTTGGCATAAAGCTGATTCTCTCTCAAGGTCTGCAAGACTATCCTCAAATGCTCCTCATACTCTTCCTTAGTCTTAGAATAGACTAAGATATCGTCGATGAAAACAACCACAAACCTATCCAAGAACGGTGTAAAGATCCGATTCATCAAATCCATAAAAGCTGTTGGCGCATTGGTCAACCCAAAAGGCATCACCACGTACTCGTAATGACCATATCGAGATTGGAACGCTGTCTTAGGAATATCCTCATCTGCTATCCTCAGCTGGTGATATCCCGACCTAAGATCAATCTTGGAAAACATACCTGCTCCACTTAGCTGATCAAACAAGTCATCAATCCTCGACAACGGATACTTGCTCTTCACTGTGACACGATTGAGCTCTCTTTAATCAATGCACAGTCTCATACTCCCATCTTTCTTCTTTACAAAAAGAACTGGAGCTCCCCACGGTGACACACTAGGCCTGATGTAACCCTTGCCTAGCAACTCATGTATCTGCTTTTTCAACTCTGCCAACTCTTTAGGTGCCATACGGTAAGGTGCTTTAGATATAGGACCCGTTCCCGGCTTAAGCTCCACGCTGAAATCAACATCCCTCTTGGGAGGCAAACTCGGTATCTCCTCAGGAAAAACATCTTCGAACTCCTCACCACGGATATCTCGGAAGGCGCGGTGGCTCTAATCGGTGGTCTCTCACATGACAGAGAATCAAGGGACACTTCTTCCTCAAACATGACTTTAAAGTCATCACAGCTATGAACCTACACTTAGGCTTTACCACAAACCCTCTATAGGACACCCTAATACCCTTGGGCCCCTTTAAGGACACCCTCTTTTGCCGATAATCTATCCTGGCATCATATCTACCCAGCCAATCCATCCCGACAATCACCTCGAACCCATCCATGGAAAACTCTAACAGGTCTACTGGTAAATCTACCCCTCCAACTACCATGGATACTCCCTTATACAACTTGAGACACGACACAGACTCCCCCGAAGGTATGAACACATCATCTTTTACAACCTCAAACCTTCCCAAACCCATAGACACAGCATGACTCTTAGACACAAAAGAGTGTGTAGCCCCTGAATCAAACAAAACAAAGGATGGTACGTTATGAACAAAAAAGGTACCGGTAACTACATGAGCATCATCTTGTGCTTCCTGCTTGTCCATCATGAAAAGCTTCCCACTGTTTTTTTCCTCCTCCACCCCGAATCAAGCATTGGAGGTACTTGGCTTGGCTGCTGAATCCTGAGTGGTGATGTTGTTCTGGCGCTGATATGATCCACCACCACTGCGGTTGTAACCGCCCTGGTTGCCCTGTCCACCTCTATTGCCCCATGAACCTCCCGGTCGGTTACTAGTAAAACTCTGAGTCGGCCCCTGAGAAAAATTTCATGACCGAGCTCCTGAACCAGTGACGGGCTTGTAGCTCGTGCATTCCCGTCTTTTGTGGACTATCCTACCACAGTTGAAGCATGTAAGGTTAGCGTTGTCACTCACACTCCAACCTCCATTCTTCCCCCAGCCACGAGATCCTCCCGAAAAACCAGCTCCACCAGAAAAAGGCTTAGCATGGTTGAAGTTCCCCTTCTTGTTGGTCGACTGACTGTTGCTTCCACTGTCAGCCTTCCTCTTTTCCGCGGCAGTCCTCTCATCGATCTCTCTTGAGAGATCTACCATTCTCTCAGCTTGACCCGCTCTCAGATACACTTTCTTGAGGTCAGTAGCAACCCCGGCTGGCGTACGACTCACGATCTTAGCAGATAAACCTCTCTCAAAACGGAGAGCCAAACCTCTCTATCCTAGCTGCATGTCCTCAACATAACGAGATAGTTCCAGGAACCGATGATAGTAGTCAGTGACTGTCATCTCATCCGTCATGGTGAAGGAATCAAAGTCGGATCTCATTTTGTGTCGGATATGCTCCGGGCATGAACTGCTCCCTCATAGCACTCTTCAACCCAGACCCACGGAATAGCTCCTTCCGCCTGGTAAAAAGCTCTAGCATCTTCCTTGATGTTTTGCCACCAAACTGCAGCATCACCTCTTAGGTAGTACACTACCTGCTCGACGATCATGTCTTCGGGGCACTTAACCATTTCCATGAGAGCTTCAATCTCACGGTGCCACTTCTCGAGTAGCTTTGGTTCACCTACCCCATCATATGTGGGAGGGTTGAAGCGAGCAATGATGATGCTGAGCTGAGTAGCATCCATCGACTTCTCGTTCCCCTTTCCCACATTTTTGAGAGCTTAAAGGAGAGCCTCTTGTTGCTCAATCATGCGAGCAACCTCATCAAGAGTCATCTCAGAAGCTTGGATCTGCGTGGGAGTTCTTTTGGGCGGCATTTTGAGCTGACAAGAAACAAGGAGATGTAAACACAGAAGCCTATGGCTCAAAACGTAACAACCTTCCGCCAAAAGAACACTCGGCCGAGTATACAACCATACTCGGTCGAGTAACGACTACTCGGTCGAGTATCATAGATACTCGGTCGAGTATTCGACTCCAGAAGCGAACGTCAAAAACTCAAAAACATCACTCGGTCGAGTAAAACATCACTCGGCCGAGTAGACTCTACTCGGTCGAGTATACTTGCTTACTCGGTCAAGTTATCACATACAGTAGCCACTGCTACTCACTGCCAAACAATACTCGGTCGAGTGCTTGGTTACTCGGCCGAGTGCTCCCTACTCGGTCGAGTACCTGCCCTGCTCAGCCGAGTAACAAAATAGACGGGTATACAGTATAAAGTTTTCTATCATGCTCATTATTCCCGCAACAAACACATAACATCAAGGACTTAAGTGCCACGTTATGACCATACCAACATACGATTCATGCATATTCTAATTCCAACATAACAAACATTCACAAACCCGTCACCTCCACCATTTCCCCAATCACCACACTTACAAATTTCATCACATACCCTTTTCAATTATCAACTATTACCACATGCATCTTCACATACATGTACATACCAAACCTAACTCTCCATATTGTGACCATTACTTATTATCAGCAAGAATCTTCACATACATGCACATACAAGACACAACTCTCATCACACTTCCCCATGTTACCGGTTCGAGTTAATGAGGGCCAATTTGCGACTCCGGGACGTCTCCTGAGACTTTGCGGTAGCTCCAAACAACTCTCCCCGAGTTCATTTTATTTAGACTCCCTAGGTTCATTAGATTCATTTGTTTAGGTGCCGGAATCTTCGTCTCTGATACCACTTTGTAACACCCCCTCATACCAAGGTGCCTTACCAGGACCACCCTACCATGAAAGTGTGTTACCATCTCGGTTGCCCGAGGTTAGTACATATCAAAAGCGTCTGAACTGAGCACATTTATTAAAGTACTGCAAGGTATAAAGTTTACAACATCCAAATCCAAATACTGATTTAACAAAATACATCTCCAATGTCTGACAATAAAAGAAATCAAACTAAGACTCAGATGGTGATGGTATGACTGGTGATGACAATACTCCCATGATTGTCCCCAAGCTCACACTAGCAATACCTGTCAAGCCTGCTCACCATCCCCGAATGGATCGCCACAGATTCCACAAACAACAACGGGGTCAGTATTACTCAAATATTAAGACAAACAAACGAAGTAATCAACTGATCATCACCTTTTTGGACTTAAAGTGCTAACAACCTTTTTGGATTTAAAGGAGCATTTTACTTGTTTTCCTTTAACACAATCATCACATAGTGATTTAAATTCAAATTTTATGTTAGGAATGCCATCTACTAGATCAAGTTTCTTGAGAGTATTTAGTGTTCTAGCATTAACATGACCTAGTCGTTTATGTCAAAGCCAAGGGTCATTCTTTTGGACACTCATGCATGATAGGATTTGGCCGAAAAATGAACATGGATTAGTCATGTAATCTTTAACACGTTTTCCTTCAAGAATGAGTTCTCTAGTTTTTCTATCAAGTATTCTACATTAACTAGCATAAAATTCAACAATATTACCACGATCACATAGTTGTGAGATGCTTAAGAGATTGCGTTTCAAACCTTTGACAAGCAACACTTTGTCAACACATATTGACTTTGACATACCAACGATTTGACCTTTTTGTTGTCACTAAAAGTCACCATGTAATCATCGTAGGCTTCTAGTGAGAGGAATTGGGTTTCATCTCCCATCATGTGACAAGAGCATCCACTGTCTAAGTATCAATTGCTGCTGCCTCCCACTAATACCTATAAAAGATTAAACAGTCAAAAGCAATTTGTTCAAGTTGTTTGTTATCACGTTGACACGAGGTGAGGTCAGCCAGCAGAGTGTCACGTTCTGTAGTTAAAGCATCGACTTGATTAATTAAAGACTCGTTTTCTTTTTCAACATCAGAAGCAACAGTAGAGGTTACCGTCGCTTTTGACAAGCTAGCAATGTTAGTGAGAACAAGGTTTTCTTTCCTCAATTTATTAACTTCCTTTTGACTTTGACATACAGTTAAATCAATCAAAAGCTGATCACGTTCTTTGGTTACTGAGAACACAAGTTTAGTGAGGGACACGACTTCTTTCTTTGACTTTGATGTCAGAGTGCAGGTCTCTGTGACATGAGTTAATTCAGCCTTCTTAACTAAAATCAGATTTTGTTTTTGAAGCTTTTTAACCTCTTTTTCAAGACATAATGATTTACTAGGTGGATCAACTTCTTTTAGACACTCTTTCAAATTGACATTTTCTTCAGCTATGTCCTCAATTTCATCTTGCATAGCTTCTAGCTTATTATTTTGGACATGACACTTATCAATAAATTGGTCTAAAAGAAGACAACCTTTGTCTTTGGAGAAAGATTGAACCTTTTTCTTGAGATTATTTATCTCATTTTCAGAATCTGATTTAGAATCAACCGAGTGAGCCATAAGACATTCGACGTATTCTTTCATTGATGACTTTGGAAATCTTTTTTTAGATGAGAAGAAAGGCACAATTTGGTATCTAATTCCTCCTCAAGGATATCGTGCTCCTCAGAATTAGACATTCCGCAAACAGCCGACATCACTTTGCTTTTGTATTCTCTTTTGGCAAAGTAACGTTTTTCCTTAGATTTGACATCATTCCACTTTGCGCATTCCTTGATTTGATGACCATTGTCACCACATTTAAAGCAACCAATAGTAGAACTTGACGTTTTCCTTGGAAAATGTCACTTTCTAGTATTGTTGTTGTACCTTTGAGAGTTTCGACCATTCATCATTCCAAAAATGTTTTTAGTGAACATTGCAAAATCGTCATCTTCATCCTCCTCATCACTTGAGAGAGCATTGAGAGAGATCCCTTTCTCTTTAGAGCTTTCACTAGAACGCTTCATGAGGTTTAGCCCATGAGCCATTAGTGAGGCCATTAGTTCATTAAGGGTGAGGTGTGAAAGGTCTTTAGCTTCCTCGATAGTCGTAACCTTAGGTTGCCACTTTTCAGTTAAGCTACAAAGGATTTTACTGACTAAGTCCTCGGATTCAAAGTTTCTACCTAGACTCTTGAGGACATTGAAAATACTAGAGCTACGAGAAGACAAACTATTAATTGACTCATCTCTTGTCATGTTGAACATCTCATATTGTTGCATAACAAGATCAACACGATACTTTTTAACTTGTGATGTTCCCTCATAAGCAAGGCTTAGGGTGTCCCAAATTGCCTTGGTCGTGATACAACTGGAGATCCGGTTAATCTCTTGTTCACCAATGCCATATTGAAGAATGAACACGGCTTTAGAGTTCTTCTCGATCTTTCAATAATCAAACTCAACATATTTATCCTCGTCTTTAAGGGCACTAGTACCATCGGTATTGGTGACCGTGATTTCGAGGGGACCATTTTGAATGAGCTTCCAACATTCATAGTCTGCACTTTTGACATAGTGTTCCATGCGGTTTTTCCACCAAGCATAGTTTTCTCCCTTGAATATGGGTTACTTAATGTGTTTTGAATCGTCCATAACTAGAGGATCAACTCTTTGGCATAAACCAATATCAAGAGCACGAGGCTCTAATACATTTAGGAGATATTATTCGTGTACAATAAGAAAACTAACTTTAGGAAAGAAATAACAGAAAGCAGAAATAAGTAAACTTTCTAAAAACTAGTAAACTTCCTAAAAACTGAGATAAGGAGATAACTAAACTAGGAAATAAATTAATGAATTTTTAAGCACTTCTATTTTTGGATCATATGATCCAAAAATAATGAGCTCAAATGAAAGAGATAACTGAGTAGAATCAAAGCAGCAGCGCACACCAATCAAAGAGTTGATGTTTCATACTTGGGTTCGGAAATTAACAAAGCTCGAGGAGTTCTAGTTCAATTCGGATTAGAATAATATATTATTATTAGTATTTTTATTATTATTTGAAGTAGGAATAAAGCGTTCCTAAAACCGTTAGCATTAGTTTTCCTAATTGTAATAGAAATTCCTATCTCCTAGTTTAGTTAAGAGCCTCGTTTATTTCCTAACTCTAGTCCGATTAAAATAAGGCAAAGATACCAGGTCTAGGTCAGTTTAGGAATGTTTTTCTAGTTCCTTTAGGTCAGTTTATTAACTCCTATATAAGGAGGTCTTTGTGTTGTTATTTTAGACATGTTGAATTGAAATAAGAAAACCCTAGTATTTGTTGTGTGCGATTGCTGAATCGGATTGACGCGTTTGATCCAAAATTTTTCTTGCTTGACGCGTTCGGGCATTAACACGATTGCTATTCAATAGGTCCTGAATAATAATCACCATTGAACAATCTATAGGTTTAGATCGGTCAAATATCCCTTTTATTTTCATTGTTCGCATAAAATCAAAAACACCAAAAAATACCATTCACGTTACTGTTCACCGTCACTATTCATGACACTATTCATTGTTATTGTTCATTCGTCACTGTTCATCGTCTTTAGTGTTCATTGTCGTGTTCTTGTCGTTCTTGCTTCCGCTACCAACGAAAGTTCGAGTAATTTTCGTATCATTTGGCATCAGAGAAAGGTTTGAGATCCTTGTTTGATATGGATTGGTTTGACGATCCAATTTTTCTGAATAACCTCCTCTAGGCTTTGCGAATTCTTTATGAAAAATCCAGACCGGGCAAGAAGGAGGAGAATTCAAAAATTTCCGAGGAGAGTTTATATACATCAGGAGATCTTAAGGAGGACAATAATTATTCTTTAAATCTCGATTTACCTCCTATTTTTTACCATTATGGTGATGAGGAGTTTTAATCTGAATTAGATGAGGCGGCAGGATACAACAACATTGATTCTTCAATTGAAGTAGGGCGTGAATGGGTGCTAGATAAGGTGAAGTTACAGGACAACAGCTTTGGTTCGCAGGTTGGATTCAATCAACCACCTATCTTCGACAATTGTGAAGATGGTGCTGCATGTGCTGCTAATTCTAAGGGACCGTATGATTCGCTCAGATCGGGCCATAAGTTTGAATTGCAAGGCCTGCCAAGCACGAATGCATTCACTTCTATTGATTTTCAATATAAAAAAGGTGGTCTTTTATTCGAGTTTTAAACAACAAGTTGTGTAGCCGCTACGTGCAATTCTCTTGGTGGTGTTTATAAACTCGGTCTTATTTCTGAGCTAAGTAGAAGTGTAGCTGATTCAATGGAGTTGACAGAGTAAGCAAATAGTTCTTTGATTGAGTTTTAAATGAAGAAATACACAGCAGCTAAGAAGGAATCAACGTGTTCATTATGGTTAATCGACAATCAGATTCGTGACATTAGGTCTATGCTTGTCCATGGAGGGAGGAGGGGTGGTGAGTGCAAGTTGATTTGGCACAAAGGGATTCTGCAATTATAGAGAAAGAACGAGCTTAAGGTTTATATCGAGGATGATGAATTAAAAAGATGGCAGAAGATCATTGCTCATGTCCTTCATCGATTTTGCTTTCAAAATGGTGAGGTTCGTCTTTGATCCAGGCGGTTTCAAGCTACATGAATTGAGGACAATTCCTTTCGAAGAGGGAGGGGATGATCCAAAAATAATGAGCTCAAATGAAGGAGATAACGGGGTAGAATCAAAGCAGCAGCGCGCACCAATCAAGAAGCTGATGTTTCATACTTGGGTTCGGAAATTAACAAAGCTCGAGGAGTTCTAGTTCAATTCGGATTAGAATAATATATTATCATTAGTATTTCTATTATTATTTGAAGTATGAATAAAGGGTTCCTAAAACCGTTAGCATTAGTTTTCCTAATAGTAATAGAAATTCTTATCTCCTAGTTTAGTTAGGAGCCTCGTTTATTTCCTAATTCTAGTCGGATTAAAATAAGGCAAAGATGTCAGGTCTAGGTCAGTTTAGGAATGTTTTTCTAGTTGCTTTAGGTAAGTTTATTAACTCCTATATAAGGAGGTCTTTGTGTTGTTATTTTAGACATGTTGAATTGAAATAAGAAAACCCTAGTATTTGCTGTGTGCAATTGCTGAATCGGATTGACGCGTTTGATCCAAAATTGTTCTTGCTTAACTCGGGCATTAACACGATTGCTATTTAATAGGTCCTGAATAACAATCACCATTGAACGATCTATAGGTCTAGATCGGTCAAATATCCCTTTATTTTCATTGTTCGCATAAAATTAAAAACACCAAAAAATACCATTCACGTTACTGTTCACTGTGTACTGTTCACCGCCACTATTTACGACACTATTCATCGTTACTGTTCATCCGTCACTGTTCATCGTCTTTAGTGTTCATTGTCGTGTTCTTGTCGTTCTTGCTTCCGCTACCAACGAAAGTTCGAGTAATTTTCGTATCACTTTATATTACATTTTTCCTTTGTTTTATAATCCGGGTTGTTACAATGAGTTATGCAGTCGATCTGTTTCGGCCATGGTTGTGTTAATTGTCGCTTCTAGTATATCGCTTCCCATAAATCATGGCCACGATAATCTTCAATACCATTATAAAAGGGTAGTTTTTTTCGTATAGTGAACCTGTTTAAACAACAAAAACACAATAATTCTCAACTATTCAAATTACTACTTTTCCGCAATTTAGATTGTTAAAGAACAAAAGAGTATCTTAAAAACACTCTTGATGAATATGTGAACATGTAAACTCAAAGAACTTCTGCTCCCTGCCTCCCTCCATCTTAATTATTTGCTTACCATTTATTAAAATGACTCTCAAGGAAAAAAATACTCATATAAATAAATAAATAAATGGGACGGAGGTATTAATTTTTATTATAAATAAGAAAACATAAAATATGTGAAATATATACACATATATAATCTGTAAGATATAAGGAAGCAACATAACGTACCTTCTATATAGTACACGGTTAATCAGAACTTTTCGCTCTAGATAAAATAGGGAAAAAGCCAGAAAAAATCAGTGACTATAAAATGAGCAAGCAAGCCATATAAAATCTTATCAAAGAACCAAATATTATTGAGTCTATAAGTAAAACCCCACAAAGGAATTTCCATCCATATCGACAACTAAGTTGGCAGTTGGCACCTTCAGTAATGCTTAAAAAGAAGACAAATGTCATTTGTTACCATTAGGCCATATAATAAGCAAGAAATGTAGTTAGATAGACTCAAACCTATGCATAAACAACACAACAAATTTAACTAAAAGTTTAAGGATGATAAACCTCATAGCCATGAGCCTCAACATTTTACAAATAGTGTCATCATTTTAATTTCTAGCAGATAAATGCTTAAAACAACTTAAACAGTAAAAATTAATTATAAGAACAACAATCAACAATTAAATATGAAGCATTTTGAGTGTATACGGTGACATATATATAACCTTTTTAATGGTTTAAAACGTCGAACACAATTACATGCAAGTAATGAGGATCCAAATCTTGAAGTGATTATTGACATTAAATGATGGAGTAACGGAAAAGGGCGATGAATAATGAAGAGTTTTAATTGTAGTAATTTTTCTATAGAGTAAATGAGGCATAGTAAAGAAAGGAAGGAAGTTGATGGGTTTCACTCTTTAGCTTCTTATGATTCAACCGATCATTACACGAGGTGTATGGTTTTTCCATACATAACCAATTATGTGGTGACATGTGGCAAACTAGAGTTAACCTCCATTAATTAGTTTAAAGCTAGGTTAGTAATTTAACATTTGTAGTTAAATTATTAACTACATCTAGTTAACTATATTTATGGAAATTTTTTATTCCTTATTTTATACATTAGATTTATTACTAAATAAAACCTCAAAAAATATCTTTGATGAGGATCGATCCCATAACATCTTGGTTTGAATACCCTTACTATTACCACTATGACACATTCATCTTGTTGTCAATTTTGCATATCTTTTGATATATATCTTTGCTAAGACCTGAGTTAAAACAATATGTACATATAATCATTATTAATTGTACTTCTAACTTATATTCAATGTACCTTCAATATTAGATCAATGTACATACTAGGTTAGTTAAATATACTTGATAAAAATTAAACTAAATATTTTAGATACCTATTGTATTTATTATTTGTAATTATAATTTATATAATTAATATAAAATTTACATTCATTATAGGTCATATTATTATAACAAAAAATATTTAGTAAATTGAGGCGAATTTTTTTTATTATTATAATATGAAAAATTATCAGGTATTATTACGAAAAATTATTATAACGCTACTCTAGATGTCATGTATAAATATATTATTAAATTGTACGTCGAATGTATTTCTCCTCAATTTCCGTCTATAACTCATTAAGTGCATCTTAGATATATAAAGGGTACATATATGTATTTAGGATCCGGTGAGAACCATACACTAGAAAAATTACGCGGGAAACTGACAGAAATTCTGACGGATTTTCCCCACGTCAAATAATTTGGGAAACTTACGGAATACTGACGGATATTCCGTCAGTAAAAAATACTGACGGATATTCTGTCAGAGGTTACTGGCGCGTTGAAAAAAGCAATGGCACCATCAAATCCTGACGGGTTTCTGACGTTATCCGCCAGCTATACAATATTACTGACGGAAATCCCGTCAGATGTCCCCTCCCCAGAACCAGGCAAAACTCCATTATTGATAGAAAAGTCTTTACGGAAAATCCGTCTGGAATGTTGACTTTCCTGACGGAAATTCCGTCAGGAACTTTCAAAACACGGGTTCCTTTTTCTGTCAGGAGTTTCCTTTGGCAGAATTGGCCAAAAGCCAATAATTGAGAGGAAACTTTATTTTTAAAATAACGACACATTTGGATTTGACGTACAATTTAATGTCTAGATAATACACTTCTTGGTAAAAAATTATAAGTTAGACAGAAATTGAGGTGAAATACATTTGACTATTTTTCATACACCTAATAATTATTTTTATGTATGTAACACTTTTCATGAACCTAGTACTCGTTTTCATGCATCTAGAGCCTATTTTAGGAGAAAAAGGATTGTACATCAGATGTACTACCTCATACTTAATGACTTTTTGAGTTTTTGTGTATTTTTTTTTTGGTTCTATAAAGCTTATAAATTACATTTTGGTTTTATGACGTCAAAAATAAAAATTTTCTGAGTTTATATGTAATTTTTTTGAGTTATAATGTAACTTTTTGAGATTAATATTTAAGTAAATGAACTCAAAAACTTTATAATAAAACTCAAATTTTTTAAATCAAAACTCAAAAACTTTATTTTAATGCTAAAAAATTATACCATCTAATGTACTACATCAGATGTATAATCCACTTACTGCCTGTTTTAGTGTGTCATTGTATTTTTGTACACTAAGTATATATACTTTTTAATATAATAAATAAATTAAGTTTAATTACATCTAATATTATACTTGAATGAACTAAATTAATGATAATGAAATGGGTTATGAAAACTATAAAGAGAAAAATAAAATAAATCCAGACAGATACAATATTTCACAACATACAAAATCACACCGATTCATGCCACACATCACTATATTGGTACACAATTCACAAAATAAACACATAGCGATCCCGACTCATATCCCATGGTGACCGGTTCAAAATTGTAGGGCGAGTTCGCGACTTTAGGACGTCTCCCAAGTCTTTGCATTAGCTCCTACAACTCATACCCGGGTTCATTTTAATTTGACTCCCTATATTCATTAGGTTCATTGGTTACAGGTTTCAAGATCGTCGCTCTGATACCACTTTGTGACACCCTCATACTCCAAGTGCCTTACCAGGACCACTTAAGTTATGGAAACGTCACCATCTCGGTTACTCGAGGCAATGATAAACATAAGACAATAAAGAAACATACTTTAAAAGTAAATACGGTTTAAGTGATTACATGTCCAAACCAAAACTGTTAAACTGAAATACAAAGTACTCAAAAAAAAATGTCTACTAGCCAAAACTGTCACAACTATAAGACATCGTCTGACACAGCGGAAGACTCTTCTAACAGCCACGTGATGACTCATCCTAGCTATCCCATGTGCGTCATATCATACCTGCTCAATAACTGCTCACCACCCCCGAATTGATCACCACAGTTTTTAAAACATTTAAACGGGGTCAGTACTAATTACATAAAACGAAGCCACAATGAAACAAGCATACAAACAGCTCAGACAATCTCCAGTCTCCACATAACTGACTACACACTAAAGTGTGTAGCCCTGCCAGAGTACCCATCGCAACAAGTACTCCTCGCCGCCAGTGGGGGACCGCAGCCGTTCCCACCTAAGCAGCGCTCATCTCCATCGAGCGATAAACCCATGTTCATTAATGTGCACATCCCTCCTGTGGCGGGTTCCACAGGAGGCGAATCAAGGGCGTGAAGCCACTCCCGCAAGTGACTCCACTCAGCCAGGGACGCACCCCGAAGATCACATATAGATAAATAGTAATCACAACACAAAATCAACAACCGTCTGAATCAATCAATATTACGAAATCACAATCGTCTGAATCAACCAACAATCACTAACTACAGCACAATCACCACTCATTATGTAATTAATACCGAGTAGGGAAACCCTACCTGAAATTCAACACCACAGACGGTCTTAGCAGATAATCAGAATCTTTCCTCTACGAAACCTCCTCCTATCACATACATACATACCATCACAACCATATTCACATAAATCACCCAAAACCCTCAAATCACCCAATTAGGGTTTAACCAATATTAACAAAACAATATAAAAGTTATATGTAAAGCTTACCCTCGACGCAAGGATCACAAAGGTATAAATAATGACAAAATCCGACACTTCTAGCTCCGGGATTTGCTAATAATGCTGCGAGGATGATTCAACGTAACTCCAAATCTTCTCTTGAAGGTTTTTTGATTGTAAAAGTGTTTTGAGAAAAGTGATGAAAGCCTTATATATCATTCCCGCATTATTAACAAAACCCGTCAAATATCACCCGTAAATCCACTTACTCGATCGAGTAAGGCACTTACTCGATCGAGTGCCACTTACTCGATCGAGTGCCAATCTTACTTGATCGAGTAGCCTACAGGCAGACTACTACTTCGCATAAAACTATACTTACTCGACAGAGTAAGCCCCACTCGATAGATTACCCAAAGACTCGTAAAACCGTAGTATTACAATAAATATGATAGTAATTAATCACGCATTTGAATGGTAAAAGTGACAATAATAGCAGGCAGAGTAGTGAAAGTCATAGTAGCAAGAATGAGAATAGTGAATTTAACAGTGTTAAATGCGGGAGTAGTGAAAATAACTAAATAAATATAGCGGGAGTAGTGAAAATAATAGTAGTGACAACAAATGTTATAAAAGTAACAGTATGAACAACGAAGAAAGTTAGCTAATAATTTAGTTTAAGAAAAATATTTTATTTATTTAAATATATAATTTTGATAAAATTACCGGGAATAGTGAATTTAACTATAAAAATAGCGGGAATAGTTTAAGAAACAACAGTAATCAAAGGAGTAGTGAACGTAATAGTATTAACAGGGGCATGTCATGGACGTAATAATATCAACGGCGAGAGAATAAGTAATCATATTTTATATAATTTGTTGATAAATTTTAATCTCATCATAATTTCAAGATATATCATAGAACTATATTATATATCGTAAATGTTTGTGTTAAAAAATACGAACGTCATTATATTTTATAAAAAAATAAAATTTCAATGATAAATAGAGGTAGCCCGGTGGGGCCAACACCAAACTTAGTTAAATGTAAACTAACGATACAGATGATAATTATCATAAGTAAATAAAATATTTTGTTAACTTTTTTCAAGTATACTTAACTCAGTAAATACATTACATTAAATATAAGCTAGAAATATATATTTAATAATTATTATAAGTAAATATTATTTTAACTCGGCTTTTAACATACAAATAACAAAAGAGATACATACTTAGCTAAGAGATGGATGTGTCACATTGGTAGTAGCAAGTGTATATGTATCAAGAGGTCATGGGTTCGAGCCTTTACAACATCATTTTTGATCTAAATAGTTAATTAGAGTAATTTAACAAGTTAACCACACATCTAAAATTACTAACTTAACCCTACACTAACTAATTGATGTTGAATCTAATTTGCCACTTGTCATGATGTCATTGGTCGTGTATGATTTTTTCCATACACCTCGTGTATGTGTAGCCTTTTTGTCTAAAGAGTGTGGGTTGTTCCACGTGTCATTCAAGTTATTGCTCAAGTTTACCCTTTTTATATTATTGTATAGATAGATGTGTTATTTAGACCTGACAAAGAGATTAGGCCGTGTGGTATTCATGTGAACTTTAAACAGGTCACGACTATCTCAACCCTAACCTAACTCAATTACATAAACACGTCATTTGTCTCAACCTTAACCCGACCCATTTAATTTTTTTTATAACTCAATCCGACCTATTTAACCCATTTATTTTAAGCAAGTCATTTTAACTTCACTTAACTTGTTTAATCCAATAAAACTAATAAAATAAACATAGCTTTATAACCTAATTATCTCAAAAATGATGAATGAATTAAAATGCTTATTTTTAAGTTATTTGTTATTGACTCAATATTATGACACTTTTAAATAAATGCGTTTATCATATCAGATTCGTGTCAAAATAGGTCAACCCTAACCCGACCTATTTATGTTTCGTGTCGTGTCCGTATCAACCAAATTACTTAAATGGGTCACAATGTCTTGACCCTATCCCGCTAACGTCGTGTCGGGTGGGAGTCGTGTTGTCGGGTCGTGTCAATGATTGCCACATCTAGCGTAATCCCCCAATTTAATTTCAAGCTTTTTACTCCCTCCATCCTTGTCATTTATTTACCTATTACATTTACGGGTGTCTAAGGCATTTGTTTACCTTTCTATATTGGAAATAATTTTGAACGGTAAATTGATCGTGATCTCCTCCGATCTCCTTGATCTTTATGCCAAAATTGGAGGTAAACAAATGACCCCATGAAGGGAGTAATATCAATGTTTAACCAAATGGTCAAAACTCTGAATTTTAAACTATATATAGATGGATAGGCGAACATGATATTTTAAATACTAACATAAAGTGTACATCATAGCAAAAATGAGTTATAATTGTGACAAATTAGTCCATAACTCCCCTGATTTAGGCGAGGATTCATTAGATAGAGGGTCTCATTTCTAATCCACAACTATAACACTAATTTATGAACTTTAAGTGTGAAAATTAGTAAAGAAAAACAAATTTGAAGGTGTACTCGGAGAGAATTAGATGACAATGAATAATAAGAACGTTCAAAGCAAGATATTAGTACAATTGTTTTCAAAAGTATGAAATAATTATTTCACACATGCATGGTGATGATAAAATAATCGATTAATTAAATAGATCATAAATGGTAGAAGAACCTAATAATCAAGTTAAATACAGGAGTGAAAGCAAAAAAAAAAAAAAATTAATTACATCACTATCCTTGAACCAATAATCAATTGTATAAATTCTGCAAACAAATTAGTCTCTTATGAAATAAATATATTAATTAGAATTGAATATTCTAACCTAAATTTACACAAAAACACACCAATTTTCATTCAGTGAAGTTTTCGTAATTAAAAGCTTTGCCCTTTCTTTAGTAGTCAAAAGAGTGGTGGATAAAAATGAATAATTTAAAGTGTAGAAGGTTTGAAGGAGATTTTGAAAGAGAATATTTGCTTTTAAGGTAGAAAATTTTATGTTGAAGAAAGATGTTGTGAATCAAGCCACCCGCGCGTTGGTTAGATTTCGAGACGGCGGCACTTTTCTCACGGAACTTTGGTTGGACAAAGCACGTCATGGGCCGTTACCGATTTGAAAGACATTGAAACCGGAAAAAAGGTTTGAGAAAGCCGACATTTGAAGAATTGCCACCAATTTTTATGGAAAATTGCAACCGTTCGAATACTTCATGTCATGTCAAGACACAAAGTTGTAACATGAACACTAAGAAATTCGTTACTCTTAGCATTCTATGTCTAGAATGACTCTCGCGATGTCAATGAATACGGATGCTCACAGATATCTGAGTAAGGGGTGCGGGTACATATTAGGAAGCTCTTTATTTGAACACCTAATCCCGCCCGCCCCGATAGCGGCCTTTACTAATGATCATGAAAGTTATTTATATTCGATATCTTGTCAATTGTATGCATGCTATGCAACAAACATGTTTTACACCTAGCATGCGAATATATACTATGTCGGTTGACAAGCAATTTAGCACTGAATTGGGTCGAAGTTGGAATTTAGAATTAATTACATATGAATATGCAAGATAAATAAATCATACAAGATAAATATGAAATATTACAAATTATAATGAAATTACAAGTGACGAACGATCTATGTCATAAAAATGCCAAAAGATTTTAGGAAAGAAATAAAAGAGATAAAAGAAAATAAAAGAAATAAGGAAATTAATTGAATCAGAAAATAAAAATAAATTAGGAAAATAAATAAAGAAATAAAATAGAAAATAGAAAATATGAATTATATGTAAAATATGTCGAATTATGGTGATAATAAGAATAATAGTTGATTAAAATCCTAATTAGAAAGGCCTACGTCAAAGCGAGACGAGTTTAGAAGCAGAACCCAACCTAGAATGGGCGCAACAACTAGTGCGTCCTCTGGAAGAGGCACATCAGACCTTGCGTCTGTTCTCAAGCTGGGTTCTGACTTGTGAAAGTCAGATCCGCAAATAAATTAGTGTTCGTTAGTTAATTTAGACAGATTATTAGCATACGACTCAAGTGAAAGTGATTTAGCAAGTTATAAACATATTGAAGATCGTCACAAATTGAATTAAAACATATTGAAACAGTATTACAGCGTATTTACGATTTACAAATTATGTTGTCCGAATTACAAAAACGGAACTAAACTTTATTTATGAAACTGGAAATTGAATGAAAATTATGTACAAAAAACGAATTCAAGGTGTTCGATATGGGGAAATCGAAACTTCAAAATCCAGGTTTGAATTTATGACGAAAACCCGCAAATATTGATTATTAGGGATTCAAGTCGAAAAAAACTTGTCAAAAAACAAATTATGGAATTAAGAAAACCGAAAATATGTGAATTTGGAGAAACAAGATGAAACTAAGACAAAAGGAGAAAGAAGAGTGAAAGAGCAAAAATTTGGAGAAGAAGAAGGGGAGCGACAGTTGATGGCACCCTCTGGAAGAGTAGCAGTTGATGCTGCGACGTTTACAGAAGGCGCATCAGGTGCTGCGATCCCTCCCCACGCCAAATCGCCGTTGATTTGCAAAACAGGTTGTAAAATATGATTTCAGCATGTTTACGACATAAATCTTACAAAAATAACAATTACAAAATATAAACAAGATTAGGATGGGTTTACACCCTCAGACTTACATGTTAGCGTCGCGAGATTTAACTAAGTTGTCGTTAGTGATTGCTCGACTCGATTTAGGATTGAAAGTGCCCTCTTTAGGAGGATTTAGTACGATTGATTAAGTTGATTAAGTGGAACTGGTCAATTGGGTCGGTCTATACAACGTGACTGGTATTCAGAATTATCTGAGCTTAAGTAGTCGAGTAGATCAAGCAGTTAGGCGTCGAAAAGCAAGAACGCGGTCTTGGAATGCAAAGGGATAAGAGAAAGGTGGACACTCAAGTGAAAAATATGTGAGGCGGAGGCCTCTATTTATACTAATCACGAGGAGGAATTTAGGAAAAAATCGGATTAGGAAAGAAATCCGAAAAGATTCTGGAAAGTGAGAAAAAAGCAGCCCAGGAAGAGGCGTAGTAGAAACTGCGACCTTTCCCTGAGGCGCAGCTCCTACTGCGTTATCTCCTGAGGTCTTTCCTCCTTAGTATGAATGATTTTCGCGGTTTAATTTAGGAATTAGGGAAGATGTATGCTTCCTTATTCCCTAAAGAAGATATTTTCGATATTTAATCATAAAAAATAAATATTTAGGAATAAAACTCTAGAATATTCTAGAACATTCCGACTCGACTTAAGACGGTTTTAGAAAATTGAATCAGTTTTTGACCCAGACTCCAAATGTACTCCAATTACTGTCAAAACGACCGTATTGGCGCGTAGATGAGGACCATGAGGTTGACTCGACTGTTTGAGCTATCACTTGTCGACGAACTTACGAAATGTCATAAATCGCTCCGTGTTATAAACATGCGGCCCAATCATCACTGGGTGGTTGGCGGAAGGTGTAGAAACGAGGTAGGTATCTACATATGCTAAGGAAATATATGGGAACTATATGGTTTTAGATGAGCGGGAAAATAATCGACGTGAGATAGCTATGTGTCATTGATGATGTCAGTTGGTTCCTTTATTATACTTTTAATAGCTTAATACCCGTGCAAAAAGCGTGGGCATATATAGTTTCATTTTTTGGACTATTATTTTTAAAGTAATTGGATGAATAATTATAAAAATTATTTAACCGGTGACATTAGTATTAGATGTACTTTCCCTTAAAATGGAATTCATGTCAAGTAAAGATATTTTCGTTTACTCGAAATGACAACGGTTCGTTTCTTTTGATGCCGTCTAACAATAATATACGGTAATGATAATTGAATAAGAATAGATATAAATGATGCAATAATAATTCGAATAAATTGATGCTTCAAAATGTTAAATAACACAATAGGCTAAATAATAGGCATATCTGTAAACACAACAAATTCTATAGTCTAATATAGTGTACAATATCCCCATTCATGTCAAGTAGCTATATACCTGAACTTCTAACTTGAAAAAAGGGTTCAAGTTTGTTATGTTCACAGTTTCGCATAATGTTTTAATGCTTATAAATGTTGATTCACAATGTAATTGTCTTTGTAAATAATGTGTTTAAATGTCAAAAGGGCGTACAACCTTTGACATTATAAGAATGTTCGACGAAGTCTTCATTAACGGTCTTCCCAAGACTAGTTTGCCAAATTTATAAAATACTCCCTCCATAGAGATCAAGACCTTCACCATATAGAAACTTCTTTATCTGAAAACTGATAAAAGAACCCCAATGTTATTCTTGTGCCTTAATATAACTCATTCAAAATCAAAAGCTATATATGCAAACAATAAGCAGGTAATTGCCCTTGATTGAAGTAATTTGTCCATCTTGATCCGAGTAATTTATCCATTCCCAAAAATAAAAATAAACAATTGAGTGGAACAAAGGGAGTATATTACTAAAAGTATTGAGAGTGCATGTCAATGGCTCAAAAACTACTTTTCTCGAGTTTGGAAGGGTGAAGTGTGGATGGGGTGAGGTGGGCGTAGTGGTAAATGGGCTTTTGTTTGCTAGGTACCTGATATTTACGTTGTAAGGACTAATGAGGTCTTGTTTCATGGTGTGGCCTTACATTGCAACTACTCCAAAAATTTGATGAAATTGATAAGGGTAAGTAATGTTACTCTGAACCACATACATAATATGGAGTAGTAAACACTAAGCGCAAGTTACTTACAATACTAATAACATAAGTTACAATGAAACATGAAGTAAGTAATGTATTTCCAAGAATTGTAACAAAATCATGAAATTATATTTATGTCAATATCGTACCATGACCACATTTGAAGCTGCGTCAACCACATTCATATCATAATAACAAAGATGTCAACGATGAGGAATTTTATTTTCAAATCTGAAACCGAGAGTATAGAAACGTTTATATACCCTTCCAAAATCATACCGCACCATGAAGAATCACATGATATAAATGAGTTCAAAAACCACTTGCATTCAGGGGCGGACCCAGGATTAATTTTTGGTGTAGCAATATTATAACTAGAGAAGACTGAACACTCTCGATTGTTTACTATTACGAATTATCCTCTTACAATCATTTTCTTTCATAATTGACAACCCACAAACAAAACAACAATTCTTATATAAAAAATTCGTTTTAAAGCATTATCGTAAGACCAAGTGATTATTTATCGTAAAACCTGATAAGGCTAAAGTCTTATCACATATATCAAAGTAATCCTAACTCTATACTAAACAAATAGCTAGTGATAAGAAGGGTATCGTATCCACGGGGAGGCGATAACTATCTAGTTTGCTAATGATTAAGTTTGTCTTAAAGGTAACGGTTTTCTTGAAGGAATTGACTGGTTTGCTAAAAGTAATTGCAAAATAAATAAATAACGAGTTCAATAAGATTAAAAGGTCTAGGGATCGGGTTCACTAGGTCAGTTATCCGGGGGTGAAATTTAATTAATTAACAGATCAATTGGGTTGTTTAAGGTCATATGATCGGTCGATTCTAATATGCCCTTTAGATCTAAACTTAACATGCGGTCGCTATCATTAAGTCAGTCTATTCAGTTATCGCAGTCTATATTAGTCTTAATCCGGTCGGTGATAATCCTAATTTGCAATACTAATTAATCAACGATGATCAGTAATTAATCAATTAGATTCAAAACCATAACTGAATAATAACCAAAAACAATTTAACAGTTAATGTACTAGTTACCCCTTCTTACATGATCCTAGATCCCTTTTACCCTATATTAGGAATTTAGCTACACATACTAGTAATAACAACAACAATAATATTAAAGGCAAACATAATTGAAAGCATAAAAAAGATAAACAATGAATTAATTGTGTAAACTAGAAATTGAATTAATAATAACTAAGGAAAGATTAATGAATATCGTAATTAAAGTATGTAGATCCGGAAGCTATGCGTAAATAAAATAAGTCTAAAGTATTCTAAGAGTTTTTATTGTAAAAGAGGCGTAAAACAATAATAGGGCACGAGTTTAGTATTTATAGAAAACATAAATCGACTTTAGAATTGTGCAAAAAGTCTTCAGCACGTAGGATACTCAATCTAATGCAAGTGCACTCGATCTAGTACACACTACACACTCGATCGTGTGCTGGAAAACTCGATCGAGGAATAACCTCGGAATTCAACTTCTTTTCATGTTTTCTCCTTTTCTTTCCTTTCATTCTTCTTGATTCATGTGTCATCCTTCTTATACTCCGTGTTTCCGACTCCGCGGTGCTCATTATCAACCATTTGTTCCTCGAATGTATCCAATCTGCATGAAAACAACAAAAGGCGAAAGTATAGACATTCTAGCAATAACAGCGTCTAAATGACATATATAAGCACAAAACTGTCTCAAAAGTAACTAAGGGGAGGCATAAATGTTTATATAATTATGACTCATCAAACTCCCCCATACCATCTCTTTGCTTGTCCCTAAGCAAAGTATCTCGCAATAAAAAAGGCAATCATACAAATGGTAAATGAATAACTCAGAGCTAATGTTAATGCACATATAAACCCCCATATATCCATATATATAACAATGTAATGAGTAAAGTGTACCAATAAAATAAATTCAAAGGCACGGGTAATAGAAAAAGCAGCTCAACTCACGATGTAACATGATACCATAACTCAGCCAAATACCTTTTAATCTTGCAAGACAAATTAGTCGGATTCTCGCGGATTCACTCATACACTCATAAGTATGGGGGATTTTGTGTAAGACAAAAAGAAATAGAAGCACTCACTCAACTTATGAAACATGCATGCAATCTAATGTGATAAAAATTTCTCCAACTTAATACGCATTCACAACATACATAAAAGTACATGTATCAAGGACAATAAAGGTGGCAAGTGGGTTAAGGTAAAGAAGAGGTTTGTGCAAAGGCACATATGGATATGTGAGGCTAAGACGGTAGTCGTAGTGCTAAAACCAAACAAAATCAATATGATAATATGCACAAATTAACACCCACTAGAGAAATTATCTCAACTGACAACATAAGAGAGACAATAAAAACTACTCTCCAAAAGTGCATTAGACTCTAGTAACCATCCTTTTGATTCCTTAACAAATGACAATGAAGCAACTGTTTTTCTTTTCATCTTCTCTTTTTTCCTTTTTTTTCTTTTTCACTTCATTTTTTTTCGAATTCTTTTTTCTTTTCTTTTTCTTTTGCTTCATATTTTTTTCCTTTTCCAACATAAGGGACACAACACAATTGTTAACAAATTCTACTACACCCACATGACAATAATGATCCCAACCCAACCATAGTAGCAAAATAAACGTGATTCACTAGCAACTGCGACTGTCCCTATAAGGTAGGTAAATTCTAGGATTGTAGCTATTAGAAATAGGATATAAAACGGCTACAAGGGTTCAAACGGGCAAAACAAAAGTTAATGTATGGCTTATTTGAATGGTAAGAACCATCTATCCTCATGTACTTATTCATATGAACGCGTAAAGTATCAAGAAACTAATTTCACACTTATACAGTTTGATATTATATATTCCACAAGGAGAACCACACTCAAACCAAATTGACAATGAGACAAGTTTATTGATGTTCTTGGCCTAGGAAGCTCTATAGACCTCGGAATTTAAGTAGTTTACCAACATCATTTTGTCAAATCTAATTAGCATAAGGCATGTCAAATACGATCAACACTCGGGTTTGAGCTTTGTTTTCATGAATAACGAGTCAAAACAATGTACATGGATAACTATATTGGGATTCAAATGCAAAAACAATGCAAATTATCATCATTGTTATTCATCTCACCAAGACTCGACCTAAAATAAAGGAAAAAACATGTTTTTGGATTTTATAAATTTTTTATTTTTTATGGATTTTTGGATTTAAATGCACACAACAATAAAGTAAATCACACAACAGTAATATAAATACTCCTCCCTCAAACGTAAATGTCACAGTGCACTCAATGTGACGCCTACAGCATAGCAATCACATATAACAAATCACCAGCAATCTAAAGGACACGTCTAACAAAAGGAAGGGGAAAGAACTAGAGCTAATACAATAAAAGTAGATACAATGAAAGAGACTACCAGGTGAAAGCTTAGGAGTTCCCCCAAACCTGCTGCAAAAATAGGGGAAAATGACCAATCGCGCAAATTCGTGATCACAAGTTACGTTTCAGACCCAAGAGCAAGGATCCTCGATCGAGTCCATCACCACTTGATCGAGTACATAATAGACGTACCTGTCTTTGCTTTTAAAACAAACGCTCATCCAAGGCACGATCAATACAGCATAATTCACGCGTTAGTAAATAAAAAAGATGCGTGTGTGCTACACAAAGACATAAGTAGCACCAAGATATAATATGAGCATATATAATCATTGTTAAAGACCGTCTCAGTAAATTAAATTTTTGATGACAATTATAAGAAAATCGCATGAAATTATTCTTCCAACCAAGAGAGGGTGGAGCCTCAAAACACAAACTAGACGTAATACGAGGTAGGTTACTACCCGCCACACCAGTAATCCTTATAAAATTATTGTCAACAATCACCTCAGATTGGTCGGGAGGTCTACCACTCCTAATGTCAGAATCAGTGGCAAAAGAATATATTACCTCTATCATGCTAAGAGTATTCACTGCCTCATATACCTTCTCGTTCCCCTCTTTGATAGGCTCTATCCCATATATTTCAGCCTCTAAAGCATCCAGCTCAGCTTTCCAAATGGGAGATTCATCTGTACATCTCGCAAAACATATTAAAGCATCTGAAGGGCCCTTGTGCAGAGTATTCATCAATATCATCTTTAACATCAGAAACATCAAAATATGCATATTACACAGCTGTATTAAAATGAACCTCAATAAACTCAAAATTAGAATCAAATTCAACAACTGAAGAGGGAGTATCCAAAGAAAGAGTTAGCATATCGTCACATGAGCCCCATTTGACCTCAAGATCTTTGAATCGTGCATCCTCACTCTCCTTATCCCAGGACTCATCACAAAAGGGGTACTATAGGGGGTCTGTCAAGTCTTCCTCGTGTGACTCACTGTCTGTAAAATTCTCATAGAGGGGTTCTACATTATCCTCAAAGAAGGAGTTATCAACCGAGCATATGGTCTCATTCTCTATGTTTCCCTTGATATCCTTTGTATTCTTATAAATGGGTTCTATAGTATCACCTACTCCCTCATCCATGCCTGCCTGATGAAATGAAAAAGTTGGTTTAATGCATTCAAGCGCAAGCCATTCAAAGAAAAAAAGGACATCTTCAATATTCTTACCACCATAATCTCCCTTACCTATGGAGTCAAGATAGGCTTGGGTTTGTTTGTTCATACTCTTATGATGTTAAGGCACACAGTAAGCCGTAGAAGTGTGCTTTCGCAGTTATGAGAACGAATCCAATCATTCCATCTAAGCATGTAATCGTGGAAGTTTTCATCTTCACCGTGTGGAAACTGGATGGAAAGCATTAGAACGGTCTTAAGGAACTGATGTTCCCTGACAAAAGACAACCTAAACAAAAACAAACAGTAAATAGTTGCCTCCCCGGCAACGACGCCAAATTTGACAAGGCTAAAGTCGTATCACCTATATCAAAGTAATCCTAACTCAATACTAACATATAGTTAGTGATAAGCAGGGTATCGTATTCACATGGAGGCGGTAATTATCTAGTTTGTTAATGATTAAGTTTGTCTTAAAGGTAATTGAAGGAATTGATTGGTTTGCTAAAAGTAATTGCAAAATAAATAAATAACGAGTTCAATAAGATTAAAAGGTCTAGGGATTGGGTTCACTAGGTCAGTTATCCGGGGGTGAGAGTTAATTAATTAACAGAGCAATTGGGTTGTTTAAGGTCATATGATTGGTCGATCCTAATATGCCATTTAGATCTAAACTTAACATGCGGTCGCTATCATTAAGTCACTCTATTCATTTATCGCAGCCTTTATTAGTCTTAACCCGGTCGGTGATAATCCTAATTTGCAATACTAATTAATTAACTCTGATAAGTAATTAATCAATTAGATTCAAAACCATAACTGGATAATAAACAAAAGTAATTTAACAGTTAATGTATTAGTTATCCCCTTCTAACATGATTCTAGATCCCTTTTACCCTATATTAGGAGTTTAGCTACAAATACTAGTAATAACAACAACAATAATATTGAAGGCAAACATAATTGAAAGCATAAAAAAGATAAACAATGAATGAATACCGTAATTAAAGTATGTAGATCCGAAAGCAATGCATAAATAAAATAAGTCTAAAGTATTCTAAGAGTTTTTAATGTAAAAGAGGTGTAAAACAATAATAGGGCACGGGTTTAGTATTTATAAAAAACATAAACCGACTTTAGGAAATTGCGCGGAAATTCTTGAGCATGTAGGATACTCGATCTAGTGCAAGTGCAATTGATCAGTACACACTGCACACTCGATCGAGTGCTGGAAAACTCGATCGAGGAATAACCTCAGAATTCAACTTATTTTCATGTTTTCTCTTTTTCTTTCCTTTCATTCTTCTTGATTCCCGTGCCATCCTTCTTATACTCCGTGTTTCTGACTCCGCGGTGCTCATTATCAACCATTTGTTCCTCGAATGTATCCAATCTGCATGAAAATAACAAAAGGCGGAAGTATAGACATTCTAGCAATAACGGCGTATAAATGACATATATAAGCACAAAACCATCTCAAAAGTAACTAAGGGGAGGCATAAATGTGTATATAATTATCACTCATCAAACTCCCCCAAACCATCTCTTTGTTTGTCCCTAAATAAAGTATCACACAATAAAAAAGGATATCATACAAATGGTGAATGAATAACTCAGAGCTAATGTTAATGCACATACAAACTCCAAGATATCCATATATATAACAATGTAATGACTAAAGTGTACCAATACAATAAATTCAAAGACATGGGTAATAGAAAACGCAGCTCAACTCAAGATATAACATGATACCGTAACTCAGCCAAATACCTTTTAATCTTACAAGATAAATTAGTCGGATTCCCGCGGATTCACTCATACACTCATAAGTATGGGGGATTTTGAGTAAGATAACGAGAAATAGAAGCACTCACTCAACTTATGAAATATGCATGCAATCTAATGTGATAGAAATTTATCCAACTTAATACGCATTCACAACATAGATAAAAGTACATGTATCAAGGACAATAAAGATGGCAAGTGGGTTAAGATATAGAAGTGGTTTGTGCCAAGGCACGTATGGATATGTGAGGCTAAGACGGTAGTCGCAATGCTAAAATTAAACCAAATCTATATGATAATAAGCACAAATTAACACCCACTAGAGAAATTATATCAACTTTGACAACATATGAGAGACAATAAAATTACTCTCCAAAAGTGCATTAGACTCTAGTAACAATCCTTTTGATCCCTTAACAAATGAAAATGAAGCAACTCTTTTTCTTTTCTTCTTCTCTTTTTTCCTTTATTTTCTTTTTCACTTCATTTTTTTTCGAATTCTTTTTCTTTTCTTTCCTTTTTCTTTTGCTTTATATTTTTTTTTCCTTTTCCAACATAAAGGATACAACACAATTGCTAAAAAATTCTACTACACGCACATGACAATAATGGTTCCAACCCAACCATAGTAGCAAAATAAACGTGATAAACAAGCAACTACGACTGTCCCGATAAGGTAGGCAAATTCTAGGATTGTAGCTATTAGAAATAGGATATAAAATGGCTACAAGGGTTCAAACGGGCAAAACAAAAGTTAATGTAAGGCTTATTTGAACGGTAAGAACCATTTATCCTCATGTACTAAGTCATATGAACGTGTAAAGTATCAAGACACTAATTTCACACTTATGCAGTTTAATATTACAAATTCCACAGGGAGAACCACACGCAAGCCTAATTGACAATGAGACAACTTTATTGATGTTCTTGGCCTAGAAAGCTCTATAGACCTCGGAATTTAAGTAGTTTACCAACATAATTTTGTCAAATCTAATTAGCATAAGGCATGTCAAATACGATCAACACTCAGGTTTGAGCTTTGTTTTCATGAATAACGAATCAAAACAATGTACATGGACAACTATATTGGAATTCAAAGGCAAAAACAATGCAAATTATCATCATTGTTATTCATCTCACCAAGACTCGACCTAAAATAAAGGAAAAAACATGTTTTTGGATTTTATAAAAATTTTATTTTTTATGGGTTTTTGGATTTAAATGAACACAACAATAAAGTAAATCACACAATAGTAATATAAATACTCCTCCCTCAAACCTAAATGTCACAGTTTCCTTAATGTGACGCCTACAGCATAGCTGCAGTGTAATGTCCAAGGGTTTAGACAATTACAGCAAACAACTCAGCAAACCAAAGATAGTTCTCAGGAATGCAATAATCTTATGCTAATTATTAAAATTATCAAATGACCACCAAAAATCATGAAATTTGGTAGTAATTAACTTTAATATAGGAACTAAACCTGAGCTAAATTCCAGGATTTTTAAGGAATTCAAAGTATTTTTAAGACACAACTGAACCGACTGACAGACACCATAGACTGTGAATGAGCAGTTCTGAAAGAGTGACTGAAAGAAAGGATCTTTGGATATAATTTTCAATTGAAAACCCACATAATACTCACAGGGAGTTAATTTAATAATTTAGAGGGCTTAAGCTAAGAATTTCACAGATTAACACGGGAAAAACTCAACTGAAGCAAACAGCAAAGCCAAACAAACCACAGACTCAGCACAGGAAAGTTTAGACTCTACTAACAGGTACTTAATCAATAACCACAGTCTAAGCACAGGTTGTTATCAAGCCTGAATCTAATCTACAGACTAAGCACAAGATTAAGAGATTCAAATTTTAGGGAACTCTCAGGTTTCATTTATAAATTAGCTGTCCTACAACAGTCTGAATCAAAGTCCTTATATAGGCCTTTTTAGGTTACAAACTTTAAAGGAAACTACATCCAAGGGTCAAGATCCTTCCTCACATGCTGACAAGAGTCCAAATACAATATTAAAACGGTTTAAAAGCTCTTAATTATAAACTAGAATGAAAATAAAAGAGAAATGCAGATGACAGTGACATGTTGTGGCCCTTTGCTGCATTACTGGCTTTTCTGTTGTGTGTAGGCCCTTGAGGACGAAATGATTGGGTCCTTGGCCTTAAAATTGGCTCTAGGTTGCATCTGGTAAATGGTGAGACAAGCTAAAAGTCCTTTAGTTGCCTTTTTCTTATTGTTTAGCCAGAAATGGAAAGATTGCTTTTTGCTGTTTGTCATTTGTTGCAGTTCTGTCCAGCTTGAATTTCTGGGACTTACATTGTGATTTACCCTTGAACCCCTAGGACGTATTTTGAGCCTAAGTTAGTGGACAACCAGATGGCCATGGTGGCAGCTGGTGGTTGGGCTTGTACACATACTTATTGGCCACTAAACTTAGCTCTGTTGGATTGGTTCCTGAGTCTGGTATGGTGTTGCCCCTTAGCTTGCTTATTGATGTGAGATGACCTGGTCAGTGGCTTCTGCTGCAATAGCAATCACATATAACAAATCACCAGCAACCTAAAGGACACATCTAACAAAAGGAAGGGGAAAGAACTAGAGGTAATACAATAAAATTAGATACAAGGAAAGAGAATACCAGGTAAAAGCTTAAGAGTTCCCCCAAACCAGCTGCAAAAATAGAGGAAAATTACCAACCGTGCAAATCCATGATCACTAGTTACGTTTCAAACCCAAGGGCAAGGATACTCGATCGAGTCCATCACCACTCGATCGAGTACACAATAGACGTACCTGTCTTTGCTTTTAAAACAAACGCCCATCCAAGACACGATCAATACAGCATAATGCACGCGTTAGTAAATAAAAAAGATGCGTGTGTGCTACAAAAAGACATAAGTAGCACCAAGATATAATATGAGAATATATAATCATTGCTAAAGACCGTCTCAGTAAAAACAAAATTGATGATAATTATAAGAAAATCGCATCAAATTATTCTTCCAACCAAGAGAGGGTGGAGCCTCAAAACACAATCTAGAAGTAATACGAGGTAGTTTACTACCTGCCACATCAGTAATCCTTATAAAATTATTGTTAACAATTACCTTGGATTGGTCGGGAGGTCAACTACTCCTAATGTCAGAATTAGTGGTAAAAGAATATATTACCTTTATCGTGCTAAGAGTACTCACTGACTCATATACCTTGTCGTTCCCCTCTTTGATAGGCTCTATCCCATATATTTCAGCCTCTAAAGCATCCAGCTCAGCTTTCCAAATGGGAAATTCACCAGTACATGTCGCAAAACATTTCAAAGCATCTGAAGGGCCCTTGTGTAGAGTATTCATCAATATCATCTTAAACATCATAAACATCAAAATATGCATTATGCACAACTTTATTAAAATGAACCTCAATAAACTCAAAATTAGAATTAAATTCACAAACTGAAGGGGGAGTATCCAAAGAAAGAGTTAGAATATCGTCACATGAGCCCCATTTGACCTCAAGATCTTCGAATTGCGCATCCTCACTCTCCTTATTCCAAGACTCATCACAAAATGGGTACTCTAGGGGGTCCGTCAAGTTTTCCTCGTGTGACTCATTGTCTGTAAAATTGTCATAGAGGGGTTCTATATTATCCTCAAAGAAGGGGTTATCAACTGAGCATATGGTCTCATTCTCTATGTTTCCCTCGATATCCTTTGTATTCTTATAAATGGGTTCTATAGTCTCACCCACTCCCTCATCCATGTCTGACTGAAATGAAAAGGTTGGTTTAATGCATTCAAGCGCAAGCCATTCAAAGAAATAAAGGACATCTTCAATATTCTTACCACCGTAATCTCCCTTACCTATGTAGTCAAGATAGGCTTGAGTTTGTTTGTTCATACCTCTTATGATGTTATGAGAACAACTCCAATCATGCTATCTAAGCATGTAATCGTGGAAGTTCTCATCTTCACCCTGTGGAAACTGGATGGAAATCATTAGAACGGTCTCAAGGAACTATTGTTCCCTGAGACAAAAGACAACCTAAACAAAAACAAACAAAAAATAGTTGCTTCCCCGGCAACGACGCCAAATTTGACAAGGCTAAAGTCGTATCACCTATATCAAAGTAATCCTAACTCAATACTAACATATAGTTAGTGATAAGCAGGGTATCGTATCCACATGGAGGCGGTAATTATCTAGTTTGTTAATGATTAAGTTTGTCTTCAAGGTAACGGTTTCCTTGAAGGAATTGATTGGTTTGCTAAAATTAATTGCAAAATAAATAAATAATGAGTTCAGTAAGATTAAAAGGTCTAGAGATCGGGTTCACTAGGTCAGCTATCCGGAGGTGAGATTTAATTAATTAACAGAACAATTGGGTTGTTTAAGGTCATATGAACGGTCGATTATAATATGCCCTTTATCTAACACCCGTAATTTTTATAAAATCTATTTTTGGCTTTTAGTCACAATTTTATATTTTTAAATTATTTTTATAATATATAGGTTTATATATATATATATATATATATATATATATATATATATATATATATATATATATATATATATATATATATATATATATAGGGTCGGGATCCGGTGAGAACCACTAGTATAATGAGAACTGTGAGAACCTCTCACAGCCCTTAGATCTTAAATAAATGAATGGCTGAGATCATACCACATCTCCGTCCAACCCTCAGACATTTAACAAAATTACGTTGTCGCTTACTTTTTGTCTCTAATTTCTTTCTCTCTTCACGATCACCAAACTGCTTCTTGTAATTGATGAACAAGCTTCAATAGCTGCTACTTCCTTCATCAATGGAGACGGAAAATCGAACAATCCGTCACCGTTCATCAAATTCGACAAGGTTTGTTTGATTTTTCAATCAATTTAATTGAATTTCCATTTTATGTTTTCTGAATTTGTTAATTCGCCAACAAATTAGGGTTGACGAATTGTTAATTCGTGATTAACTTTCGGAATTGATGAATTATGCTTGTGAAGTTAGGGTTTCTCGAATTAAATTGGGGAAAATGGGTAATTAGGGTTAGGGAAATTGAGAAATTACAAAAATAAAAAAGACAGTCCATATGTGTTATTCCATGATTATTGTTAGATTCCAAACTTGAGTAGAAATGGTGTTGTTGCGTACAACCAGTACTTGAAAAGTGAATACATGATGATTTGAACCTAGAAAATCTAGCTCCGGGATTTGCTAATAATGCGGCGAGGATGATTCAACGTAACTCCAAATATTCTCTTGAAGGTTTTTAGATTGTAAAAGTGTTTTGAGAAAAGTGATGAAAGCCTTATATATCATTCCCACATTATTAACAAAACCCGTCAAATATCACCCGTAAATCCACTTACTCGATCGAGTAAGGCACTTACTCGATCGAGTGCCACTTACTCGATCGAGTGCCAATCTTACTCGATCGAGTAGCCTACAGGCAGACTACTGCTTCAAATAAAACTATACTTACTCGACAGAGTAAGCCCCACTCGATAGAGTAAGCCGTGTCGTATTCATGTGAACTTTAAACAGGTCACGACTATCTCAACCCTAACCTAACTCAATTACATAAACACGTCATTTGTCTCAACCTTAACCCGACCCATTTAATTTTTTTATAACTCAATCCGACCTATTTAACCCATTTATTTTAAGCAAGTCATTTTAAATTCACTTAACTTGCTTAATCCAATAAAACTAATAAAATAAACATAGCTTTATAACCTAATTATCTCAAAAATGATGAATGAATTAAAAGCTTATTTTTAAGTTATTTGTTATTGACTCAATATTATGACACTTTTAAATAAATGCGTTCATCATATCAGATTCGTGTCAAAAGAGGTCAACCCTAACCCGACCTATTTATGTTTCGTGTCGTGTCCGTATCAACCAAATTACTTAAATGGGTCACAATGTCTTGACCCTATCCCGCTAACTTCGTGTCGGGTGGGAGTCGTGTTGTCGGGTCTTGTTGTCGGGTCGTGTCAATGATTGCCACATCTAGCGTAATCCCCCAATTTAATTTCAAGCTTTTTACTCCCTCCATCCTGGTCATTTATTTACCTATTACATTTACGGGTGTCTAAGGCATTTGTTTACCTTTCTATATTGGAAATAATTTTGAACGGTAAATTGATCGTGATCTCCTCCGATCTCCTTGATCTTTATGCCAAAATTGGAGGTAAACAAATGACCCCATGAAGGGAGTAATATCAATGTTTAACCAAATGGTCAAATATCTGAATTTTAAACTATATATAGATGGATAGGCGAACATGATATTTTAAATACTAACATAAAGTGTACATCATTGATGCCCGTTGTTGTGTGCACCAAAGATAAAATTTATAATACCTATTAAAACTAACAGAAGCTAGTGGTAACAGGGTCGAACCACAGAGAGGCGGTGCAATTATCAGTTGTCTAATTTTAGTCTTAAAGTAACAATGTGAGGGGGGTTTGATTTGGTTTGTTCTATACCAATGGCAATAAAAGAAAGATAAACTAAGCTAATTGATGAAAACAGATATTAAAAGGGTGCTAAGATGGTCGGTTCACTATAGTTTCGGCGGCAGTATACTAGGTAGGTCTAAAACAAACACGTGAGACGGGAAAATAAGAGGTCCTCTCGGTCCACTCTCACAGGTAGCATCTTTCGATCTCGCTACAGGTCCCTAATATCACTAATACTAACTCTCGTCCTGAAAAGTGACTAAAAAGGCTAAACTAACTTATCTTTCGATCTTGTTAATCTAGTCGTCTTAATTAATTAGCCTATCTCCCTTCCCTATCTTTCGATCATTATTGGGTCGGTCAAATCTTAAACATTCAACTAGTCGCGTGCACTCGATTCGTCAAACATAGCAATTAAATTAATTAAAACGAAGTAAAACTCACGTGGCCAGTCGATCGACCAGGGGACCCAGTCGACCGATCATGGCGCGATTTAGGTCGTACTATTCTAATGCCGCCTACACTACAGATTCCCTACATCCTAGCACAGGGGATTTAGCATCTCATACTCATGATAAAAACAGCAATCAACGTAACAATTAAAACATTCGAAATCATGCTTAAATTATCTAAACAAGCGATTAACATAAAGCGATAAATTGGTTTTGGGAGATCTAACCTAGCAATTCTATACTACGAATGGAAGCAATAGAACTGAATAAGAACAGAAGAATACCGTGTAAAGCAGGAAGGAAGATCAAAGATCGAATGCAAAACAGAAACTTTATTAAAGAACGAACTAAACTATGGATGTTGAATTGTATCTTCGAACTGAATGATAAAAACTTGATAGAAACTAGATGATTATTCGGAATGCTAAAGCTACGTTATATAGCAATACAACGTAGTTCTTATTCCAAAACCTAATGTACAATGGGCTTCTTAATTCTCGATCTTCTTATTCACGTCAGAATTAGCGGCTTGGTCGATCGACCACACAAGGCAATCGATCGACTGGTCTTCACTAAACAGTAGCTGCTGGAACTCGTGATCTGGTCGATCGACTAAGGGCAGCGGTCGATCGACTGAAGTAGCTGATACTTGACTTCTAACTTCTCGTGGATTTGTCTTTCGGGCCTCGAAATGCACACCAAGCTCGTTCCTTGAGTAAATACTTCACGTCAAATGCAATGCTAGATACTCGGGGATGGATTTAGCTCAATTTCTACTCATTTCCGCATAAATCTGCAATATTACATAAAAATACGAAAGTAGACGAAATGGGGCAAATAGTAGCATAAAACTACATAATTGAGCTCTGAAATGCGTGTAAAATAGGGTGTAAAGCATCATATATTAGTCACGCATCAAACTTCCCCAAACCAAACCATTGCTTGTCCCCAAGCAAGAACTAGACTCGATCCTAAAACCTAATGGAACGAGTTCAATCTCAGAGCGAAATGCAAACCGAATAGCCTAAACCAATTTAATGCAACAATCAACAATCAATTAGCAATGTGAATCATGCAAACGAGTTATGAAGTCGTCAAAAACTGCTGAACCGTCAACTATAGAGACTTATCATTATGGACTCTCACGGGTCGCTCAAATCACTCAAATAGGCGCAGGTGGAAATATGTAACAAATATAAAGAATTCATCTTGTTAGTGACACTCACCTAACTACGACCTATAAGAACATGCCTGCAATATAATATGAAAGTAATCTCTACAACCATACATATGCATTCCAACCAAACAGATGACCATGACACATGCCGAGGTAAATATGGATATGTAAGGTAATGGGCAAGAAGGGCTAAGACGAATTTGGATAAAAACAGAGTTAAAAGCCAAGCTAGTAACTAAGGGAACCAAATTAATAAACCATCCCAAATCCTTGCTCAAAATTTCAATGAAACGGTGCTAATAGTAAGCACAAAACTCACAATCTCCATAATTAATAAACTCCCCATAAGATACAAATGAAACATGGGAGTGTAAATCACCAACTTATAAAGATTCAAACCATGTGATTTTGATTTTTCTCTTTCTCGGGTTTCAGTCGATCGACCGGAATGGGCAGTCGATCGACTGTCCTCTATAGTACAGCACTTTTTTTTCTTTCTTTTTCGAATCATTTTTTTTCTTTTTTTTCTTCTTTCTTTCCTTTTCCATCTGTTCCCAACTTTATCTCAAAATGAGCATTAGCTACCAATAATGAAGTAACAATCCCAAAAACGTAAACTACTAGCTTGACAAGGGCAGGCTTAATGTAGGATGTAGTTAGCGGGACAAAAAAGCTATTTTTGGCAGTGTGGAGCTTATGGGTAAAATGAGAAAAGAGGACCTCTACCACATGTGTCAACTAACCACGAACCGAATGCATACAGGTATTAAGTAGATCAAGTTCATATTTATGCATATTAACGTAACATGTCTCATAAGGAGTACTACTCACAATCCTAGATAAACTGGTCATGAATGTCACCATTTATAAGCTCTAAACCTCAGAAAATGATGTAGTTTGCCAAAATTTTAAGTCAAGTCTCAAGTTCAGCAAATAATTTAACGAAAAACTCGTAGACTATGCATATATGATTCTACTAATAACATGTCAATTTAGCAAGGCTTAGGCAAAAACAGATGCAAATGCAATGTCATCATTGAAATACTACCGTTCCAACTTGACCTATATGCTAAAATAAACATGCAATTTTTTTGAATTTTTTCAATTTTTTTGGATTTTTTTTTTGTATAAAATGTAAACGTGAATGCAAGCAAATGAAATGCAACACAAAACCCTTCCCCAAACCAAATCACACAATGTCCCCATTGTGCAAAATCATATAGTGAAAAAAAAGGAAAACGGGAATTTGCGAGAATATTAAGTAAATAAGGACATAAAGTGAAGCTCGGAAACTTACAAGACTTAGGCGCAACAAAAGGAAACCTCCCCAAACCTGCGTGAGCTAGGAGGTTTCAGTAGCCAGCAGTGCTACCAATAAGTATGATGTGACCATTATTTGCGCACATTTAGTCCCCTAATTCAGCCTATTTTGCATACTATTATAACATTCTATGGCCATTTTATCCGTCAAAACCTTCCTATTTGCTTTTCTATCGCATTTCATATGTTTTGTAGAAAAGGAGATAATAAGGCGGAAATTCCCGTCTTTTCGTGCATATTTGGAAGCTTATTGATGATATTAGATGTACTAGTATGAAGAGGAGGCAAGAATGATGACCAATGATGTAGGAATAAAGAGTATAAAGAAGGGTCATAAGGTTTAAAGCAAGGAGGAAAAGCAAGGAAGGCATTGCATGAAGAAATCGCTCGAAACCCGAACCAAGAGTTGCTCCTTTGGCTCTGAAAATATGCTAGATGGAACGGCGTCGAAAAAACAAGCGATCTAGGCTTTTGAATCACTCCAATAGGAGTCCGGATGAGAAAATGACGTCCGTTTTACAATCCGAGCTCAAACAAAGAAGCTGTACAAGAATCCGCGCGTCCCGCGCTGAAGACGCTCGGATTGCCCTACAATCCGCTCGGATTCCCTCACTACAATCCGAGCGTCTTGCTCCCAATCCGCTTGGATTCCCCTGCTACAATCCGCCCGTCCCGAGGCTAATCCGCTCGGATTCCTTTCCAGTGATTTTCGTGTTCTTCAAGCTCCGTGAAAGACTCCCTTCCTCCGAAAAATACCGGAGTCTCCTTGCTCAACTTAAAAAGTGTAATTACTAGTTTAGCCCTTAGTTAACCTAATGCATCCCACCTAATTTCCACTATAAATACCCCATCTTTGTAATTAATCAAGAATGTTCTTTTTAGCTAGAAAAATCCTTCTTTAGATTAGATTAGGAGTAGATTAGAATAGATTACTCTTTAATCTTTCCACAAATTACACATTAATCTCTCCTTAATTATTGTTCAAGTTTATCATTCAAGTTTATTATTGGGTAATTGAAGATTATTGGGTTATTATTGGGAGATTGACAACCTTCCATCAATCAATCAAGTTTCTTCTATTATTCTTTGCTTTATTATTTTGGATCATCTCAAGTTGGTATAATTCTTTTACCCTTTTACTCTTTATTGTTTATTTCTTCATTCTATTATCATGTTTATACTTGTTGTGATGATTGACACCATTAATGACATGTTTCCCATGATAATGAGTGAGTAGTTTCTCTTGCTAGGATTAGTGGGTAATTAGGGGAAACCAACATGGGATTGATTCATGCTTAATCTAATGTGTTTTCATAATCAAATTGCTTGCTTGTTGTGATGTCAACTTTATGCACATGTTATGTTTGATGAAATGCTAAGCCTATGAATCCTTGCATTTTTACCATCTCTTATCTACTCAACTTGACTTGTAAGATATAAACCAACTCGAGTCTTGTTAGACCATGCATAGAAGTTGAATAGGAGGAAAGTAAGTCGACTTGTAGGTGTTGTACAATCTAATCGATTCGGCTCCGGGACCCAACCCTTCCTATGAACCGTAAGATATAGCCCAACTCGGTTCCTCCACAACACTAATTGCTTGCATATAATTGTAAACATGTTTGTATGATCAATACCATGAATCCCCTATGACCCCATGATATCCTAGCACTCTTAGTCAATTGTTTACATCTTTCCTTTTATTGCTTGTTTATTATATTATTTGCACTAGTCTAGACACAACTACAAACCCAAGTAAATCGTGACACTTGCATAAATTGAGATAGATAGACTTAGAACCCAAAGCACACCGTCCCATGGATCGACCTCGACTTACCGCTAACTAGTTGTTTGTTGAGTATTATAAATGTGTTTGATTGAGAGACCCGACGACATCACTCATCAAAGTACCTGAAAAGACAAACAATACCACGTGTAATTCCGAGAAAGCAATGTGGAAGCGGTAATTATGTGCGAAAATGAGAAAATGGAAGAAAACAGAAATTAAGCGGAGAAAAGACTCCCTCGATTCCGCAAATCGACCAAACTCAGCAGGGGAATGATCGAAAACAAGTACAGCAGCAACAGTGGTCGATCGACTACATCACCCAGTCGATCGACCAGAGTGAACAGGAACAAAAGCTCCTGGAAATCGCAGCTCACTCGATCGACCAGAGTGAACAGGAACAGAAGCTCCTGGAAATCGCAGCTCAGTCGATCGACCATACTGGCCAATCGATCGACTGGAGTACCTGTTGTAAGTTCTGAATTCTTCTAATTAACTCAATAACTTGAGCTAACAAGGTCTATAAACCTGCACATACACACAATAACGCGCCCAAAATTGCGCAAAACCCAAAGCAATAGTCTAAAGTGTATAAAATCCTAAGCAAAATTATTAAAATGCGAATTCTCGCGCACACAAAAGCAATAAAAAGAGTTTAACGAAAGCAAAAAAATGTTTGTATAGTCTTTGATCAACTATTAGTTGATCAAGAACGGCCACGGAATGGCCCACTTGGTCGGCTTCTGGCTACAAGAAGTAGCCTCTACAGTGCTCATCTCCTCAGCTGCACTCTTCTCAACTCCAATATCCGCTAAACTCAACGGATCAACAGCTTCAACATCTTCCCAAGCAATGACCTCTTCTGGCTCATCAGAATCCAAGTCGGGCTCCGTCACTTTGACTGGCTCCTCATCGGGATCCTCATCAGTGCCATAGCTAAGACATCCTAGACCGCCTCTTTGAACGATTGGCTCCTTCACAGCTAGAGCAACATGTAGCTCTTCCTTCCCCAAACCAGCTCCTGCAATATTCAAAACAGAAGAATCTTCCTCCAATTTGCTCCCAGTCTGGGGCGGAGGTGTCACAACAGGAATAGGAATAGAGATAGGCATATAAGGAAGTATAAAATAAGATTTCTTCTCAGAAACCGTATTACAAGTGATTGGCCACATGGGGTCTTTCTTCTTAGCGGTCTGAGCAAAGATGATGGAATGTTTCCCTACCTTAAAGGTCAAAGTCCCAGAACCAACATCAATAACTGCACCAGCAGTGTGCAGAAATGGTCTACCTAGTATGATAGGTATGTGGGCATCTTCAGGCATATCTAGTACAACGAAGTCAACAGGGAAAAAGAACTTTTCTATTTGCACAGGAATGTCCTCTAAGACTCCTATAAGCTGAACCGCAGATCGATCAGCCATCTGAACTGTCATATTGGTGACTACAAACTTATTCAACTTTAACTTCCTAGCAAGACTCAAAGGCATTACACTAATACTGGGTCCTAGGTCACACAAGGCCTTCTCAATAGGAAAGGTGCCAATATTACATGGGACTGAAAAACTACCTGGGTCTTCTAGCTTATCAGGTGCGGTATGGGTCAAATAAGAGCATGACTCCTCAGTTAGTGCGACAGTATGCACAGTTTCAAGTGACTTCTTCTTAGACAAAAGTTGCTTCATAAATTTCATGTAAGCAGGCACTTGATTGACTAACTCAAGAAAAGGAACTTGTACGTTTAAGCTACGAATAACATTTTCAAACTTATTAAACGATACCTGTTCCTTCGTCGGCACTAATATCTCTGGATAAAGGGCTGAAAGAAGTAACTTACCCTCTCCTCTAGGTCTCTCATGCCGGCATCGGTGGACTTAGGCTGAAAATCCACTACCTTCTCTTTGTTGTAGCTTGACCGTTCTTCAGACCGTCTCAAAAATGAACCATTAACCGTCATCGGGTCGTACTTCGGAACCGGAACTGGCCCATCAGCATTTGGGTCTTGCCCCAATATTTTCGGAGTTGTCGTACCTCGAAACAAGTGGTCCCTCAAGTTATTTGGCATTGGAGGACGAAAAGAATCACTTTCAGCAGGGCTGTCAGTCGATCGACCATGTAGGTCAGTCGATCGACTGACTTCTATAGGAACAGTAGCTGTAACTTTTCGCGGACTGGTCGATCGACCGGGTATGTCAGTCGATCGACTGACATACCTGCTGATCGTCTTTTTCTTGCTATTGCTCGTCACTGCCTTCTTCTTACTTGGTCCCGCCTCATCTTTTCCAGTAGCTTCCTCGACCATAGCGGGCCCATCAAGGGTAGACCCACTCCTCAAAGTAATGGCATTAAGGGTCTCCTTTTGATCCGTCTGCGTCGGTAAATGTCCCGGAGCTCGAGTTGTATTCTTGCTTGCCAATTGGGAAATTTGGCTCTCTAACATCTTCATCCCGGCCTCTCTAGCTTGAGACTCTTTCAGCAACAAATTATTCAACTCATTGAAATCAGAACTTTGGGATTGCTGCTGCTGCTGAGGAACATACGGAGGCTTTTGATATGGCTGCTGCTGCTTATGAGGGGGCACATAATTTTGCTGCTGCTGCTGCTGTGGAGGTTGAGTTGGATACAAGACATTTTGGCTATTCCACCTCAAGTTCGGATGGACATTCGGCTCATAATAAGTGTTTGTCTGCCTATAATGTTGAAAGGCAGCACAAGACTCAAAGGGATTAGGACGATTATCTGAAACATGTCCCTCAGCTCCACATCTTTTGCTGACGAAAGGACCGTCTGAAAAACAAAGATTCACATGATAGATCCCTCCTTTTGAAGCTCCTCCCAACTCGTACTTATCAAACCTCGCCGTGAGAGCCTCTAGTGCGGCTACGAAGGGGATTCAAAGACCCCTCCTTTGATTTCCCCGTGAATTCCCATACTCAGCTTTATGGGTGGCCAAATCATCAATAATTTTCCAACCCTTAGTCTCTCCAACATTTTCCTGGAACCTACCACTAGTCAAGCAAGATCCGGATAGCTCTCCGATTGTCATAGAGCCCATTATAAAACTGATTGCATAGGCTCCACTTCTCAAACCCATGGTGCGGAATGGTTCGCACCAGCTTTTTGAAACGGACCCACGCCTCATGGAAATTCTCATCCGGACCCTGTTTAAAGCTCATGATCTGAGCTCTAATGGCATTAGTCTTTGAGGCAGAGAAATACTTCTTTTAGAATGCTAGGGCCAAAGAATTCCAGTCGGTGATCCCATTAGCAGCTCGATCCAGGTCTTTGTACCACTCCCTTGCAGCATCACGAAGGGAGAATATAAACATAGTCTCCTTCACCTGGTCCTGGGTCACACCGGTTTGTGGGGGTATGGAACAGCAATAATCAATGAATGTCTCCATATGCTTGGCTGCATCTTCATTTGCAGCTTCCCCGAATTGGTTTCTCTCAACCAAGTTAATGTAAGAAGGCTTCGGCTCGAATTTTCTGTCTTCCCCTGGTAGTGCGAATCCTTTATAAAGATTCGCAACTGTCGGCTCCGAGTGACTGGCTATACTTGCTTCTTCAGCCATGACTGGAAAATCTGGAGATGCGACGGTCTCAACTGAAGAAGTGGAAACAGGAGATGAATGTGGATCCTCCTCAAATAGCTCGTTCTCGTAGTAACTAGACAAAGTACTCAGCTCTTCCTCTGTCGGCAATACTCTAGCTGATCGTCTTAACTCACGCAAAGTCTTCTCAATCTCGGGATTGAACGGTAGTAATTCACCACCCTGTGACCTGCGCATAAGAAGAAACTACAAATAGAATATGAGAATAGTTTAAGGAACAGATGTCCCTTAAACTAAGAAAAAGACTAAAAATAAAACAACTAAAAATTTTAAACAATTGCCTCCCGGCCAACGACGCCAAAATTTGATGCCCGTCGTTGTGTGCACCAAAGATAAAATTTATAATACCTATTAAAACTAACAGAAGCTAGTGGTAACAGGGTCGAACTACAGAGAGGCGGTGCAATTATGAGTTGTCTAATTTTAGTCTTAAAGTAACAATGTGAGGGGGGTTTGATTTGGTTTGTTCTATACTAATGGCAATAAAAGAAAGATAAACTAAGCTAATTGATGAAAACAGATATTAAAAGGGTGCTAAGATGGTCGGTTCACTATAGTTTCGGCGGCAATATACTAGGTAGGTCTAAAACAAACACGTGAGACGGGAAAATAAGAGGTCCTCTCGGTCCACTCTCACAAGTAGCATCTTTCGATCTCGCTACAGGTCCCTAATATCACTAATACTAACTCTCGTCCTGAAAAGTGACTAAAAAGGCTAAACTAACTTATCTTTCGATCTTGTTAATCTAGTCGTCTTAATTAGGTAGGCTATCTCCCTTCCCTATCTTTTGATCTTTATTGGGTCGGTCAAATCCTAAACATTCAACTAGTCGCGTGCACTCGATTCGTCAAACGTAGCAATTAAATTAATTACAACGAAGTAAAACTCACGTGGCCAGTCGATCGACCAGGGGACCCAGTCGATCGACCATGGCGCGATTTAGGTCGTACTATTCTAATGCCGCCTACGCTATAGATTCCCCACATCCTAGCAATTGGGATTTAGCTACTCATACTCATGATAAAAACAGCAATCAACTTAACAATTAAAACATTCGAAATCATGCTTAAATTATCTAAACAAGCAATTAACATAAAGCGATAAATTGGTTTCGGGAGATCTAACCTAGCAATTCTATACTACGAATGGAAGCAATAGAACTGAATAAGAACAGAAGAATACCGTGTAAAGCAGGAAGGAAGATCAAAGATCGAATGCAAAATAGAAACTTTATTAAAGAACGAACTAAACTATGGATGTTGCATTGTATCTTCGAACTGAATGATAAAAACTTGATAGAAACTAGATGATTATTCTGAATGCTAAAGCTACGTTATATAGGAATACAACGTAGTTCTTATTCCAAAACCTAATGTACAATAGGCTTCTTAATTCTCGATCTTCTTACTCACGTCAGAATTAGCGGTTTGGTCGATCGACCACACAAGGCAGTCGATCGACTGCTCTTCATTAAACCGTAGCTGCTGGAACTCGTGATCTGGTCGATCGACTAAGGGCAGCGGTCGATCGACTGAAGTAGCTTATACTTGACTTCTAACTTCTCGTGGATTTGTCTTTCGGGCCTCGAAATGCGCACCAAGCTCGTTCCTTGAGTAAATACTTCACGTCAAATGCAATGCAAGATACTCGGGGACTAATTTAGCTCAATTTCTACTCATTTCCGCATAAATCTGCAATATTACATAAAAATACGAAAGTAGACGAAATGGGGCAAATAGTAGCAAAAAACTACATAATTGAGCTCTGAAATGCGTGTAAAATAGGGTGTAAAGCATCATATATTAGTCACGCATCAATCATAGCAAAAATGAGTTATAATTATGACAAATTAGTCCATAACTCCCCTGATTTAGAAGAGGATTTATTAGATATAGGGTCTCATTTCTAATCCACAACTATAACACTAATTTATGAACTTTAAGTGTGACAATTAGTAAAGAAAAACAAATTTGAAGGTGTACTCGGAGAGAATTAGATGACAATGAATAATTAGAACGTTCAAAGCAAGATATTAGTACAATAGTTTTCAAAAGTATGAAATAATTATTTCACACATGCATGGTGATGATAAAATAATCGATTAATTAAATAGATCATAAATGGTAGAAGAACCTAATAATCAAGTTAAATACAGGAGTGAAAGCAAAAAAAAAAAAAAAAATTAATTACAGGACTATCCTTGAACTAATAATCAATTGTATAAATTCTGCAAACAAATTAGTCTCTTATGAAATAAATATATTAATTAGAATTGAATATTCTAACCTAAATTTACACAAAAACACAACCAATTTTCATTCAGTGAAGTTTTCGTAATTAAAAGCTTTGCCCTTTCTTTAGTAGTCAAAAGAGTGGTGGATAAAAATGAATAATTTAAAGTGTAGAAGGTTTGAAGGAGATTTTGAAAGAGAATATTTGCTTTTAAGGTAGAAAATTTTATGTTGAAGAAAGATGTTGTGAATCAAGCCACCCGCGCGCACCCGCGCGTTGGTTAGATTTCGAGACGGCGGCACTTTTCTCACGTAACTTTGGTTGGACAAAGCACGTCATGGGTCATTACCGATTTGAAAGACATTGAAATCGGAAAAAAGGTTTGAGAAAGCCGACATTTGTAGAGTTGCCACCAATTTTTATGGAAAATTGCAACCGTTCGAATACTTTATGTCATGTCAAGACACAAAGTAGTAACATGAACACTAAGAAATTCGTTACCCTTAGTATTCTATGTCTAGAATGACTCTCGCGATGTCAATGAATACGGATGCTCACAGATATCTGAGTAAGGGGTGCGGGTACATATTAAGAAGCTCTTTATTTGAACACCTAATCCCGCCCGCCCCGATAGCGGCCTCTACTAATGATCAGGAAAGTTATTTATATTCGATATCTTGTCAATTGTATGCATGCTATGCAACAAACATGTTTTACACCTAGCATGCGAATATATACTATGTCGGTTGACAAGCAATTTAGCACTCAATTGGGTCGAAGTTGGAATTTAGAATTAATTACATGTGAATATGCAAGATAAATAAATCATACAAGATAAATATGAAATATTACAAATTATAATGAAACTACAAGTGACGAACGATCTATATCATAAAAATGCCAAAAGATTTTAGGAAATAAATAAAAGAGATAAAAGAAAATAAAAGAAATAAGGAATTTAATTCAATCAGAAAATAAAAATAAATTAGGAAAATAAAATAAAGAAATAAAATAGAAAATAGAAAATATGAATTATATGTAAAATATGTCGAATTATGGTGATAATAAGAATAATAGTTGATTAAAATCCTAATTAGAAAGACCTACGTCAAAGCGAGACGAGTTTAGAAGCAGAACCCAACCTAGAATGGGCGCAACAACTAGTGCGTCCTCTGGAAGAGGCACATCAGACCTTGCGTCTGTTCTCAAGCTGGGTTCTGACTTGTGAAAGTCAGATCCGCAAATTAATTAGTGTTCGTTAGTTAATTTAGACAGATTATTAGCATATGACTCAAGTGAAAGTGATTTAGCAAGTTATAAACATATTGAAGATCGTCACAAATTGAATTAAAACATATTAAAACAGTATTACAGCGAATTTACGATTTACAAATTATGTTGTCCGAATTCCAAAAATGGAACTAAACTTTATTTATGAAACTGGAAATTGAATGAAAATTATGTACAAAGTGCCTCAGACTTACATGTTAGCGTCGCGAGATTTAACTAAGTTGTCGTTAGTGATTGCTTGACTCGATTTAGGATTGAAAGTGCCCTCTTTAGGAGGATTTAGTACGATTGATTAAGTTGATTAAGTGGAACTGGTCAAGTGGGTCGGTCTATAAAACGTGACTGGTACTCAGAATTATCTGAGCTTACGTAGTCGAGTAGATCAAGCACTTAGGCGTCGGAGTGCAAGAACACGGTCTTGGAATTCAAAGGGATAAGAGAAAGGTGGACACTCAAGTGAAAAATATGTGAGGCGAAGGCCCCTATTTATACTAATCACGAGGAGGAATTTAGGAAAAAATCGGATTAGAAAAGAAATCCGAAAAGATTCTGGAAACTGGGAAAAAAGCAGCCCAGGAAGAGGCGTAATAGGAACTGCGACCTTTCCCTGAGGCGCAGCTCCAACTGTGTTATCTCCTGAGGTCTTTCCTCCTTAGTATGAATGATTTTCGCGGTTTAATTTAGGAATTAGGGAAGATGTATGCTTCCTTATTCCCTAAAGAAGATATTTTCGATATTTAATCATAAAAAATAAATATTTAGGAATAAAACTCTAGAATATTCTAGAACATTCCGACTCGACTTAAGACGGTTTTAGAAAATGGAATCAGTTTTTGACCCAGACTCCAAATGTACTCCAATTACTGTCAAAACGACCGTATTGGCGCGTAGATGAGGACCATGAGGTTGAATCGACTGTTTGAGCTATCACTTGTCGACGAACTTACGAAATGTCATAAATCGCTCCGTGTTATAAACATGCGGCCCAATCATCACTGGTGGTTGGCGGAAGGTGTAGAAACGAGGTAGGTATCTACATATGCTAAGGAAATATATGGGAACTATATGGTTTTAGATGAGCGGGAAAATAATCGACGTGAGATAGCTATGTGTCATTTATGATGTCAGTTGGTTCCTTTATTATACTTTTAATAGCTTAATACCCGTGCAAAAAGCGTGGGCATATATAGTTTCATTTTTTGGACTATTATTTTTAAAGTAATTGGATGAATAATTATAAAAATTAATTAATCGGTGACATTAGTATCAGATGTACTTTCCCTTAATGGAATTCATGTCAAGTAAAGATATTTTCGTTCACTCGAAATGACAACGGTTCGTTTCTTTTGATGCCATCTAACAATAATATACGGTAATGATAATTGAATAAGAATAGATATAAATGATGCAATAATAATTCGAATAAATTGATGCTTCAAAATGTTAAATAACACAATAGGCTAAATAATAGGCATATCTGTAAACACAACAAATTCTATAGTCTAATATAGTGTACAATATCCCCATTCATGTCAAGTAGCTCTATACCTGAACTTCTAACTTGAAAAAAGGGTTCAAGTTTGCTATGTTCACAGTTTCGCACAATGTTTTAATGCTTATAAATGTTGATTCACAAAGTAATTGTCTTTGTAAACAATGTGTTTAAATGTCAAAAGGGCGTACAACCTTTGACATTATAAGAATGTTCGACGAAGTCTTCATTAACGGTCTTCCCAAGACTAGTTTGCCAAATTTATAAAATACTCCCTCAATAGAGATCAAGACCTTCACCATATAGAAACTTATTTATCTGAAAACTGATATAAGAATCCCAATGTTATTCTTGTGCCTTAATATAACTCATTCAAAAATCAAAAGCTATATATGCAAACAATAAGCAGGTAATTGCCCTTGATTGAAGTAATTTGTCCATCTTGATCCGAGTAATTTGTCCATTCCTAAAAATAAAAATAAACAATTGAGTGGAACAAAGGGACTATATTACTAAAAGTATTGAGACTGCATGTCAATGGCTCAAAAACTACTTTTCTCGAGTTTGGAAGGGTGAAGTGTGGATGGGGTGAGGTGGGCGTAGTGGTAAATGGGCTTTTGTTTGCTAGGTACCTGATATTTACGTTGTAAGGACTAATGAGGTCTTGTTTCATGGTGTGGCCTTACATTGCAACTACTCCAAAAATTTGATGAAATTGATAGGAGTAAGTAATGTTACTCTGAACCACATACATAATATGGAGTAGTAAACACTAAGCGCCAGTTACTTACAATACTAATAACATAAGTTACAATGAAACATGAAGTAAGTAATGTATTTCCAAGAATTGTAACAAAATCATGAAATTATATTTATGTCAATATCGTACCATGACCACATTTGAAGCTGCGTCAACAACATTCATATTGATGCGTGTCTTAAATATGATGTTTTACACCCCATTTTACACACATTTCAGAGTTCATTTGTGTAGTTTATGCTACTATTTGCCCCATTTCGTCTACTTTCGTATTTTTATGTAATATTGCAGATTTATGCGGAAATAAGTAGATATTGAGCTAAATCCATCCCTGAGTACCTTGCATTGCATTTGACATGAAGTAGAGACTCGAGAGATGAACTTGGTGCGCGTTTCGAAGCTTGAAAGACAACTTTATGAAGAATTAAAAGCGGATTATCAGCTACTCTAGTCGATCGACTGGACCCTATGGTCGATCGACCGAGCCCCGACTTACAGAACTCCTGTTCAGCATACCTCAGTCGATCGACTGCCTTGTGTGGTCGATCGACCAAGCCGCTATTTCAGACGTGAATTAAAAGATCGAGAATAAGAAAGCCCAATGTATAGTAGGTTTAGGAATAAGTTGTGACGTTAGATTCCTATATAACGTAACCTGACATTAAGCTTTAGAGGGAGAGTTTTCATTGAGCTTTCATCCAGTTTTAATTTATCATTAATTAGGGTTTGGTTTCCGAGTTGAATCATTCAATACAATTCCTTTCGTTCGTGTTTTTCTTCCTACAATTCTTCTACTGGTATTCCTTTGTTCATTATTTCAGTTTTATTGCTTTATTTCGTTCGTAGCTAGAATTGATAGATTAGTTTCCCGAAGCCATAATTATCGTTTAATGCTAATCTTTTGTTCCGTTAATTTAAGCATGAATTCAGTAGTTTATTTCGTTAATCTTGTTGTTGTTTTTACCAATATCATGAGTAGCTAAATACCTCGTGCTAGGATGTAGGGAATCTTTAGATTAGGCGGCAGTAGAATAGTACGACCTGAGTCGCGCCACGGTCGATCGACCGCACACCCTGATCGATAGACTGGCCCCGTGAGGTTTTGCTTCGTTTTAATTGATTTAAATTCTATATTTGACGAATCGAGTGCACGCGACTAGTTGAATGCTCAAGAAATGACCGACCCATTAGATCGAAAGATAGGGAAAGTTGTTAGACCACCAATTAAAATGACTAAACTATGCTAAGATCGAAAGATAGGTAAAGATTAGATTTTTAGTCACTTTTCAGGACGAGAGTCAGTACTAGTGATATTAGAAACCCGTAGCGAGATCGAAAGACGCTACTTGTTGAGAGTGGACCGAGAGGACCTCTTGTTTTCCCGCCTCATGTGTTTATTTCAGACCTACTTAGTATGCTGCTGCCGAAACTATAGTGAACCGATCATCTTAGTACTCCCTTTTAAATTTGATTTTATACATTTCTTTAGTTTATTGCTCATTAGTTATAGACCAATTCAAAACAACCCCCATATTATCGTTACCTTAGACTGAAATTAGACAACTAATATAATTACATCTGCCTCTCTGTGGTTCGACCCTGCTATCGCTATCTATAGTTGTAGTTAGGAATTATAAATTTATCATTGGTGCACAACGACGGGCATCACATATCATAATAACAAAGATATCAACGATGAGGAATTTTATTTTCAAATCTGAAACCGAGAGTATAGAAACGTTTATATACCCTTCCAAAATCAAACCGCACCATGAAGAATCACATGATATAAATGAGTTCAAAAACCACTTGCATTCAGGGGCGGACCCAGGATTAATTTTTGGTGTAGCAATATTATAACTAGAGAAGACTGAACACTCTCGATTATTTACTATTACGAATTATCCTCTTACAATCATTTTCTTTCATAATTGACAACCCACAAACAAAACAACAATTCTTATATAAAAAATTCGTTTTAAAGCATTATCGTAAGACCAAGTGATTATTTATCGTAAAACCTGATAAGGCTAAAGTCTTATCACATATATCAAAGTAATCCTAACTCAATACTAAACAAATAGCTAGTGATAAGAAGGGTATCGTATCCACGGGGAGGCGATAATTGTCTAGTTTGCTAATGATTAAGTTTGTCTTAAAGGTAACAGTTTTCTTGAAAGAATTGATTGGTTTGCTAAAAGTAATTGCAAAATAAATAAATAACGAGTTCAATAAGATTAAAAGGTCTAGGGATCGGCTTCACTAGGTCAGTTATCCGTGGGTGAAATTTAATTAATTAACAGAGCAATTGGGTTGTTTAAGGTCATATGATCGGTCGATTCTAATATGCCCTTTAGATCTAAACTTAACATGCGGTCGCTATCATTAAGTCAGTCTATTCAGTTATCGCAGTCTATATTAGTCTTAATCCGGTCGGTGATAATCCTAATTTGCAATACTAATTAATCAACTCTGATCAGCAATTAGATTCAAAACCATAAGTGAATAATAACCAAAAGCAATTTAACAGTTAATGTACTAGTTACCCCTTCTAACATGATCCTAGATCCCTTTTACCCTATATTAGGAATTTAGCTACACATACTAGTAATAACAACAACAATAACATTAAAGGCAAACATAATTGAAAGCAAAAAAAAGATAAACAATGAATTAATTGTGTAAACTAGAAATTGAATTAATAATAACTAAGAGAAGATTAATGAATATCGTAATTAAAGTATGTAGATCCGGAAGCTATGCGTAAATAAAATAAGTCTAAAGTATTCTAAGAGTTTTTATTGTAAAAGAGGCGTAAAACAATAATAGGGCACGAGCTTAGTATTTATACAAAACATAAATCGACTTTAGGAAATTGCGCGAAAAGTCATCAGCACGTAGGATACTCAATCTAGTGCAAGTGCACTCGATCTAGTACACACTACACACTCGATCGAGTGCTGGAAAACTCGATCGAGGAATAACCTCGGAATTCAACTTCTTTTCATGTTTTCTCCTTTTCTTTCCTTTCATTCTGCTTTATTCATGTGTCATCCTTCTTATACTCCGTGTTTCCGACTCCGCGGTGCTCATTATCAACCATTTGTTCCTCGAATGTATCCAATCTGCATGAAAACAACAAAAGGCGAAAGTATAGACATTCTAGCAATAACAGCGTCTAAATGACATATATAAGCACAAAACCGTCTCAAAAGTAACTAAGGGGAGGCATAAATGTTTATATAATTATGACTCATCAAACTGCCCCAAACCATCTCTTTGCTTGTCCCTAAGCAAAGTATCTCGCAATAAAAAAGGCAATCATACAAATGGTAAATGAATAACTCAGAGCTAATTTTAATGCACATATAAACCCCCATCTATCCATATATATAACAATGTAATGAGTATAGTGTACCAATAAAATAAATTCAAAGGCACGGGTAATAGAAAAAGCAGTTCAACTCAAGATGTAACATGATACCATAACTCAGCCAATTACCTTTTAATCTTGCAAGACAAATTAGTCGGATTCTCGCGGATTCACTCATGCACTCATAAGTATGGGGGATTTTGTGTAAGACAAAAAGAAATCGAAGCACTCACTCAACTTATGAAACATGCATGCAATCTAATGTGATAGAAATTTCTCCAACTTAATACGCATTCACAACATAGATAAAAGTACATGTATCAAGGACAATAAAGGTGGCAAGTGGGTTAAGGTAAAGAAGAGGTTTGTGCCAAGGCACATATGGATATGTGAGGCTAAGACGGTAGTCGTAGTGCTAAAACCAAACAAAATCAATATGATAATATGCACAAATTAACACCCACTAGAGAAATTATCTCAACTGACAACATAAGAGAGACAATAAAAACTACTCTCCAAAAGTGCATTAGACTCTAGTAACCATCCTTTTGATTCCTTAACAAATGACAATGAAGTAACTATTTTTCTTTTCATCTTCTCTTTTTTCCTTTCTTTTCTTTTTCACTTCATTTTTTTTCGAATTCTTTTTTCTTTTCTTTTTCTTTTGCTTCATATTTTTTTCCTTTTCCAACATAAGGGACACAACACAATTGTTAACAAATTCTACTACACCCACATGACAATAATGGTCCCAACCCAACCATAGTAGCAAAATAAACGGGATTCACAAGCAACTGCGACTGTCCCTATAAGGTAGGCAAATTCTAGGATTGTAGCTATTTGAAATAGGATATAAAATGGCTACAAGGGTTCCAACGGGCAAAACAAAAGTTAATGTATGGCTTATTAGAAAGGTAAGAACCATCTATCCTCATGTACTTATTCATATGAACGCGTAAAGTATCAAGAAACTAATTTCACACTTATACAGTTTGATATTACATATTCCACAAGGAGAACCACACTCAAGCCAAATTGACAATGAGACAAGTTTATTGATGTTCTTGGCCTAGGAAGCTCTATAGACCTCGGAATTTAAGTAGTTTACCAACATCATTTTGTCAAATCTAATTAGCATAAGGCATGTGAAATACGATCAACACTCGGGTTTGAGCTTTGTTTTCATGAATAACGAGTCAAAATAATCTACATAGATAACTATATTGGGATTCAAATGCAAAAACAATGCAATTTATCATCTTTGTTATTCATCTCACCAAGACTCGACATAAAATAAAGGAAAAAACATATTTTGGATTTTATAATTTTTTTATTTTTTATGGATTTTTGGATTTAAATCCACACAACAATAAAGTAAATCACACAACAGTAATATAAATACTCCTCCCTCAAACCTAAATGTCACAGTGAACTCAATGTGACGCCTACAGCATAGCAATCACATATAAGAAATCACCAGCAATCTAAAGGACACATCTAACAAAAGGAAGGGGAAAGAACTAGAGCTAATACAATAAAAGTAGATACAAGGAAAGAGACTACCAGGTGAAAGCTTAGGAGTTCCCCCAAACCAGCTGCAAAAATAGGGGAAAATGACCAATCGCGCAAATCCATGATCACAAGTTACGTTTCAGACCCAAGAGCAAGGATCCTCGATCGAGTCCATCACCACTTGATCGAGTACGCAATAGACGTACCTGTCTTTGCTTTTAAAACAAACGCTTATCCAAGCCACGATCAATACAGCATAATGAACGCGTTAGTAAATAAAAAAGATGCGTGTGTGCTACACAAAGACATAAGTAGCACCAAGATATAATATGAGCATATATAATCATTGTTAAAGACCGTCTCAGTAAATTAAATTTTTGATGACAATTATAAGAAAATCGCATGAAATTATTCTTCCAACCAAGAGAGGGTGGAGCCTCAAAACACAAACTAGACGTAATACGAGGTAGGTTACTACCCGCCACACCAGTAATCCTTGTAAAATTATTGTCAACAATCACCTCAGATTGGTCGGGAGGTCTACCACTCCTAATGTCAGAATCAGTGGCAAAAGAATATATTACCTCTATCATGCTAAGAGTATTCACTGCCTCATATACCTTCTCGTTCCCCTCTTTGATAGGCCCTATCCCATATATTTCAGCCACTAAAGCATCCAGCTCAGCTTTCCAAATGGGAGATTCATCTGTACATCTCGCAAAACATATCAAAGCATCTGAAGGGCCCTTTTGCAGAGTATTCATCAATATCATCTTTAACATCAGAAACATCAAAATATGCATATTGCACAGCTGTATTAAAATGAACCTCAATAAACTCAAAATTAGAATCAAATTCAACAACTGAAGAGGGAGTATCCAAAGAAAGAGTTAGCATATCGTCACATGAGCCCCATTTGACCTCAAGATCTTTGAATCGTGCATCTTCACTCTCCTTATCCCAGGACTCATCACAAAAGGGGTACTCTAGGGGGTCCGTCAAGTCTTCCTCGTGTGACTCACTGTTTTTGAAATTCTCATAGAGGGGTTCTACATTATCCTCAAAGAAGGCATTATCAACCGAGCATATGGTCTCATTCTTTATGTTTCCCTTGATATCCTTTGTATTCTTATAAATGGGTTCTATAGTCCCACCTACTCCCTCATCCATACCTGACTGATGAAATGAAAAAGTTGGTTTAATGCATTCAAGCGCAAGCCATTCAAAGAAAAAAAGGACATCTTCAATATTCTTACCACCATAATCTCCCTTACCTATGGAGTCAATATAGGCTTGGGTTTGTTTGTTCATACTCTTATGATGTTAAGGCACACAGTAAGCCGTGGAAGTGTGCTTTTGCAGTTATGAGAACGAATCCAATCATTCCATCTAAGCATGTAATCATGGAAGTTTTCATCTTCACCCTGTGGAAACTGGATGGAAAGCATTAGAACGGTCTTAAGGAACTGATGTTCCCTGAGACAAAAGACAACCTAAACAAAAACAAACAGAAAATAGTTGCCTCCCCGGCAACGACGCCAAATTTGACAAGGCTAAAGTCGTATCACCTATATCAAAGTAATCCTAACTCAATACTAACATATAGTTAGTGATAAGCAGGGTATTGTATTCACATGGAGGCGGTAATTATCTAGTTTGTTAATGATTAAGTTTGTCTTAAAGGTAATTGAAGGAATTGATTGGTTTGTTAAAAGTAATTGCAAAATAAATAAATAAATAACGAGTTTAATAAGATTAAAAGGTCTAGGGATTGGGTTCACTAGGTCAGTTATCCGGGGGTGAGTTTTAATTAATTAACAGAGAAATCGGGTTGTTTAAGGTCATATCATCGGTCGATCCTAATATGCCCTTTAGATCTAAACTTAACATGCGGTCGCTATCATTAATTCACTCTATTCAGTTATCGCAGCCTTTATTAGTCTTAACCCGGTTGGTGATAATCCTAATTTGCAATACTAATTAATCAACTCTGATCAGTAATTAATCAACTAGATTCAAAACCATAACTGGATAATAAACAAAAGCAATTTAACCGTCAATATATTAGTTATCCCCTTCTAACATGATTCTAGATCCCTTTATTAGGAGTTTAGCTACACATACTAGTAATAACAACAACAATAATATTGAAGGCAAACATAATTGAAAGCATAAAAAAGATAAACAATGAATTAATTGTGTAAACTAGAAATTGAATTAACAATAACTAAGGAAAGATTAATGAATACCGTAATTAAAGTATGTAGATCTGAAAGCAATGCATAAATAAAATAAGTCTAAAGTATTCTAAGAGTTTTTAATGTTAAAGAGGTGTAAAACAATAATAGGGCACGAGTTTAGTATTTATAAAAAACATAAACCGACTTTAGGAAATTGCGCGGAAAGTCTTGAGCATGTAGGATACTCGATCTAGTGCAAGTGCACTCGATCAGTACACACTGCACACTCGATCGAGTGCTGGAAAACTCGATCAAGGAATAACCTCAGAATTCAACTTCTTTTCATGTTTTCTCTTTTTCTTTCCTTTCATTCTTCTTGATTCCTGTGCCATCCTTCTTCTACTCCATGTTTCCGACTCCGCGGTGCTCATTATCAACCATTTGTTCCTCGATGTATCCAATCTGCATGAAAATAACAAAAGGTGGAAGTATAGACATTCTAGCAATAACGGCGTATAAATGACATATATGAGCACAAAACCTTCTACAACGGACACTTTAACAACGTCCGCTTTTTTATATAACGGTTTTTGACCGTTGTTATAGCCTGTATCTGTAGTAGTGTAAGGGGAGGCATAAATGTGTATATAATTATGACTCATCAAACTCCCCTAAACCATCTCTTTGCTTGTCCCTAAATAAAGTATCACACAATAAAAAAGGATATCATACAAATGGTGAATGAATAACTCAGAGCTAATGTTAATGCACATACAAACTCCAAGATATCCATATATATAACAATGTAATGACTAAAGTGTACCAATACAATAAATTTAAAGACATGGGTAATAGAAAACGCAGCTCAACTCAAGATATAACATGATACCGTAACTCAGCCAAATACCTTTTAATCTTACAAGATAAATTAGTCGGATTCTCGCGGATTCACTCATACACTCATAAGTATGGGGGATTTTGTGTAAGATAACAAGAAATTGAAGCACTCACTCAACTTATAAAATATGCATGCAATCTAATGTGATAGAAATTTATCCAACTTAATACGCATTCACAACATAGATAAAAGTACATGTATCAAGGACAATAAAGATGGCAAGTGGGTTAAGATATAGAAGTGGTTTGTGCCAAGGCACGTATGGATATGTGAGGCTAAGACGGTAGTCGCAATGCTAAAATTAAACCAAATCTATATGATAAAAAAGCACATATTAACACCCACTAGAGAAATTATATCAACTTTGACAACATATGAGAGACAATAAAATTACTCTCCAAAAGTGCATTAGACTCTAGTAACCATCCTTTTGATCCCTTTAAAAATGACAATGAAGCAACTCTTTTTCTTTTCTTCTTCTCTTTTTTCCTTTATTTTCTTTTTCACTTCATTTTTTTTTCGAATTCTTTTTTCTTTTCTTTTCTTTTTCTTTTGCTTTATATTTTTTTTCCTTTTCCAACATAAAGGATACAACACAATTGCTAACAAATTCTACTACACGCACATGACAATAATGGTTCCAACCCAACCATAGTAGCAAAATAAACGTGATAAACAAGCAACTACGACTGTCCCGATAAGGTAGGCAAATTCTAGGATTGTAGCTATTAGAAATAGGATATAAAATGGCTACAAGGGTTCAAACGGGCAAAACAAAAGTTAATGTAAGGCTTATTTGAACGGTAAGAACCATTTATCCTCATGTACTTAGTCATATGAACGTGTAAAGTATCAAGACAGTAATTTCACACTTATGCAGTTTGATATTACAAATTCCACAGGGAGAACCACACGCAAGCCTAATTGACAATGAGACAACTTTATTGATGTTCTTGGCCTAGAAAGCACTATAGACCTTGGAATTTAAGTAGTTTACCAACATAATTTTGTCAAATCTAATTAGCATAAGGCATGTCAAATACGATCAACACTCAGGTTTGAGCTTTGTTTTCATGAATAACGAATCAAAACAATGTACATAGACAACTATATCGGGATTCAAATGCAAAAACAATGCAAATTATCATCATTGTTATTCATCTCACCAAGACTCGACCTAAAATAAAGGAAAAAACATGTTTTTGGATTTTATAAAAATTTTATTTTTTATGGGTTTTTGGATTTAAATGAACACAACAATAAAGTAAATCACACAATAGTAATATAAATACTCCTCCCTCAAACTTAAATGTCACAGTTTCCTCAATGTGACGCCTACAGCATAGCTGCAGTGTAATGTCCAAGGGTTTAGACAATTACAGCAAACAACTCAGCAAACCAAAGATAGTTCTCAGGAATGCAATAATCTTATGCTAATTATTAAAATTATCAAATGACCACTAAAAATCATGAAATTTGGCAGTAATTAACTTTAATATAGGAACTAAATCTGAGCTAAATTCCAGGATTTTTAAGGAATTCAAAGTATTTTTAAGACTCAACTGAACCGACTGACAGACACCATAGACTGTGAATGAGCAGTTCTGAAAGAGTGACTGAAAGAAAGGATCTTTGGATATAATTATCAACTAAAAACCCACAGAATACTCACAGGGAGTTAATTTAATAATTTGGAGGGCTTAAGCTAAGAATTTCCACAGATTAACACAAGAAAAACTCAACTGAAGCAAACAGCAAAGCCAAACAAACCACAGACTCAGCACAGGAAAGTTTAGACTCTACTAACAGGTACTTAATCAACAACCACAGTCTAAGCACATGTTGTTATCAAGCCTGACTCTAATCTACAGACTAAGCACAAGATTAAGAGATTCAAATTTGAGAGAATTCTCAGGTTTCATTTATAAATTAGCTGTCCTACAACAGTCTGAATCAAAGTCCTTATATAGGCCTTTTTAGGTTACAAACTTTAAAGGAAACTACATCCAAGGGTTAATCCATGATTATTGTTAGATTCCAAACTTGAGTAGAAATGGTGTTGTTGCGTACAACCAGTACTTGAAAAGTGAATACATGATGATTTGAACCTAGCAAATATGTTAATCTCCACAGAAATGGCATTTTCGACAGACACATCCTTTATATGTTAACCTCCTTCTCTATCATAGATCATTTCCTTGATCATCTCTCTTTTACCACCTTCATCAGGTTCCACCTCTTTCTTTTCTCTTTTTACTTTTCTTTCAGATTCTAATCATATAGGAGTAATTGACTATATACTCCCTTCGTCCCGGACAATTGTTTAGCTATTCCAAATACGAGTTCAAAATTTAGACAATTTTGCTAAAGTAGAGTTTAATTCTCAAAATTCACGGCTTATAGTGACGGTCTTATATGCGAGATTAACTAATTGACCCTAGAATTAAACCAAAGATGCATTATTCATTTTGTGAACAACAGATTCAGGTTTAACTTCGGAATCAAAGTTAATTTTGTTGTGATAAATTACTAAGTATCTAAGCATGCAATTTTCTGAATGCCATTTGTTTTATATTCATATATTTTTACCCATCAAGTGTTACTGATCATGAGAAATCTCGTATTATCGTACACGTGGCTGATCTGAACCACCTCTATGCTTTTTGTCCACCTAAGAATGACTATTTCTCTCCCCTTAGTTCTTCTGGTAGTACTTGGTCTAGGATCTCTACCAATATTTTTGTGTGGTGTAATGTTGTTACAGTTGCAGACGACATCATCTATTTCCATAAATGGGACTTTCAAACCCTTCTCTTGCATATGATTTGAGGTCGCATACATGGGTAGAAGTTGTTGCTGATCTTAGCCATGTCGTAATAACTGTTCGTGAGTTTGATGGATTATTTATATTGCCACATGGTAAGAGGTTCATGTGTTTTGCCAGTTAGGTGACACTTCGTCCTCTTGTAATCAAAGATCCCCCATCTGTTCACTTCCTCAGGTTCAGACTCCAGTGCAGACCCGATCCCTTAGTCATAAAACTCACTGCTATTGATTACCAGTCTTACTCTATTCCATCTTAAGGTATATGAAGTCATCAACTATACTATTGTACTACTTTTTAGCATAAAGATGAGCAAAGTGCACAAAATATCAGCTTTAACTTCAATTGTTCTGAAACTTAATATGCTACAACACAGACCTAAAAAGCGCATCATTTGGGTCCAACTCTGAAAGCCAATTAGCTCAAATGGTAGAGCATTGTGCAATGCATAAATCATGGGTTCGACTCCCATATTGGCTATGAAATACCATTCTTTCTTTTACTTTTTTTTTTTTTTTGCAATCAAGAAAATTTTCTATTAGCCCTTCTAAATTCTAACTAAGGTTTATCCAAATACAAGTTTCCTACAAAAACTAACAAGCTATGATATGTAGTCTAATTACTTGAATGCATTGACTAATGATTGTTATCTCATGATTTCCCTGCCACAAAGAGTTACAGCTCATAAACTGACAACAATATAACCACTGTAGAGAGTAACCACTGTAGAGAATCTTACTCTGATGGAAAGCAAAGTTTCACAGTAGAATAGTTATGCCTTCTATGGGTATTGGACTTTGAAACCCTTCTCCAACTGTTCTCTTGATTATGTTTTTGCTGCCAGTACAACTATCTTCTAGAAATCCTCTTTACTTTATGGGAGTTCTTCTATTTCAAGTATGGCATGTGTGATGCAATCATGGAATTTTTTGTTTGATAGGCTATATGGGATTTAAACCCATATCTTTGTGCAAAATTAGCACCTTGCTCTACCATTGAGCTAATAGCCTTTAATATACGCTACATAAAGATGAAATGAGGGTTGTACATAACACAATTGCTCCAAAGAGATAAATCAAAACATATAATTAATGTCCTTATATAATGCTCATAATCTAACTCGTAATGCTACGTTTTGAGCTCATCTACGCACACTGTCAAAAAAATATAAAAAAAATAATTAATGTCCTTAATGCAACTGGAGAACTTTTTAATGCACAAATAACCTTATTTCATGCACACATAACCTTATTTCATGCACATATAATCTTATTTCATGCCCATATAACACACTTATTCCATGCATGTACACGATTGTGTGATGCATATATATTGCTTGTTCATGCATCTACTAGGCTACTTCATGCATTCATAAGTCTATTGCACCCAAAACCCTAACCATTATTATTGGAACAACAGCAATAGTCAATTAACATAATAGGGGATATAGGAGTTCTTTCTGATAGAGTACCTCAGTGAGAAGTAAACTCCCAGGTTCCACTGCTTCATGAAGTCAACATATACAGCCTCTGATTTGAGCTTAGCAACGACATATCGGGATGTGCAGTACCCTTGACAACAAAGAAATTACAAATTCAGGACAATTCACTCTTGCAAAGATGGAAAGTTTTTCAGAAGTAGCATTTTGACCAAATGTTACAAAGCACCTGCTTATTAAACTCTCAGGTTAAAGAATCTTACCTTCTAAATGAGACACAAAATATAACATTGATTTATAATTTATTAAGTACTCAGTGGTTCGTCCAAGTGAGAGAGCCCCAGGTTTTCCTTTCTGAATTTCCAAGCAAACCTCTTTGAGAATCGAATTTGCTAAGAAGTCAAATACAAGAAAGCCTGAATTCTCTGCTCGAAAATACATCAGAATTAAAATGGATCAGCATCGAGATAACCCAGAGAAGTAAGGAACCAACAAAGACATAGTACTCAATATTAATTGAGAAAAAATGACTTCATACCAAGTACAAAATCAGAAATAGCTGAAATGAATAGACTTCATGACTAAGGGTGAAAAAGACTGAAAATTTAGAACATTCATACAACACCAACAACTACATCAATGCCTTAAAAGGTCCACACAACAGGTTCATTCAACCTAAAGAAATATGAACTTGATGCCCCATACAAACAGACTAAGATTCATACATACAGAATAAATAAACAAACAAATTTGAAGAGGGTAGAGTGAACCCTTTACCTTAAGTCTTAAAATTCGAATTGACAACATAAGCTCATTTAATATGTCATGCATGTACATGGTTATTTCATGCACATACAAGGTTATTTCATGCACATATAAGGTTATTTCTTGCACATACAAGGTCATTTCACGAACATACAAGATTTTTTCATGCACAGATAAGGCAAGTATTAAGAAACCTGGAAATGTGATTAATTTAAATATTGTTTCTCGAAATTTGGTAAATAAAGCTAAAATGAAAATAGACCAACACTAAAATGTGATTAATTTAATCATTGTTTCTTCAAATTTAGGACTGGTCTGCTTAATCCAACCCTAAACTCTTTCCCATCTTATTTTTAGGATACTCATCCCCTACTTTTAATCCCGTCCTATTTAGGATACCCGTCTCCTTTCACTTTTTAATGCACATATAATCTTATTTTATGCACATAGAACCTTATTTCATGCACATAGAACCTTATTTCATGCATGTACATGGTTCTTTAATGCACATATATTATTTTTTCATACATCTAAAAAGGTTTTTTCATGCACTGATAAGGCTATTGCACCCTAAACCCTTGCCATTGTTTTTGGGAAGGGATCAAAGACAAAAAAAGACAAAAACTATGCAGATATTCATACTCGGATTACTTTGCTCAAGTCATTCTTGCTTGCAGATTTTGATTTTGGTGGAAAATAATCTTTGCCTGACCCAACTCCTATTACTGGTGGTTTTTTCTTCAGTACAACGGTGTTTCGCCCCAAATTTTTCAATGATTTGAGTGATAATTTCAGACACTTAAAAGACAAACGTAAACTGCATTGTTTACACAGGAAATGTAAAACGTTTCAACAGCAAGTTGATAAAATCCAGCTTAGTAACAACCCTAAATGTAAATAATCTCAGCAACAAGTCGACAAAATCCAGCTTAATTAACGACAAAACATCGATTCCAACGAAAAAAACACAATAAGCGACAGTTTGGATAAGAAAAGAAGAACTTGCTATTAATAATCGAATTTTCAGACTATAAACTGTAGAAAAATGAGGTAATCAAAACTTCAACAATTTTCTAGTATAAAACTCATCAGCAACAACTAACTTAAACAAAAATTTATAAAATAAAAAATCGAAAGAGATTGTAATGTAAAAAGGAGTTTTATACCAGAAACAGTGGTAGGTGATTTCAGTTGGATTCACCTTTTTGCGCCGCTGCCTGCAAATTTCATAAATAACATCATAAATAATCGAAGCTAGATGACAATTTATACGATCGACACACTAAAATGAAGAATTTCATAGGTTAGATTATTGTTTAATTGGGATTGTAACTTAAATTCCACATATGTTGAACAGTAGACTATGAAACTTAGAATTTACCATATAAAAACAATGAAGTAGCTAGTTACGGAAACTTTTGAAAATTCAGTCTCTGATTTCATGATTTCAACCAATTTAGCAAATTTCTCAACTTCCCCAAGCCTAATTTCTCAGTTTCCCCAATCTAATTCACGAAAACCTTAATTTCACAAACATAATTCCTCAGTACGACTTTAACACATTAATCAAGGCCTAAATTCAAGTAATTTAATCAACAAATTAAAAAATTACGAAGGGGAAAAAGAAATAAACCTTAATTTCGCAAACATTAATCATCATTATCGAAAGTTTACCTCATCAAAGTACCAGGATCCATTACTAGAAGAAACGTGGAAGATTTTGATTGATCGTCGAAGAGTTTGATCAAAATGTTTCTGACGATCGAAGTAGAGAAAGCAGGAGCTCGAATGCGTTGAAAGATTTGATAATTGTAGAGAGAGAAAAAATAGGAGAGAGAAAAGAAATTTGGTAAAATGACCGAGTCTTGAATTTGGGGGTACCACGGTTTTTGAAAAAGTTGGAATATGTTTAATCACTGTTCATCTCACCGTCAAATTGCAATTTGATATCCAAGGGTTGTGAGTGGTTCTAATTATCTTGCCGATTCTCATAGGATCCCGAATATATATATATATATATAGAGGTGGGATCCGGTGAGAACGAACACTCGGTGAGAACGTTGAGAACGACCCTTATCCCTTAGATTAATGTGAAATAAACGGCTGATATTGATCTTCAATTAAACTCTTTAGTTAAATCCATATTCCCCACCCGCTTCCTTCGTCATTAATACATGTTTTTAATTAACCATGACAACTTCAATTCAGTTATCAATTTCCTTTTAAATTCACCATTTTTAACAACTTAATTCTCTCTTCATTTTTTCCTTAATTCTTCATCCCCAATTCGATTTCGTTCAAATTCCAGCAGCAAACGACGTTCATTCCACCACTTTTGATGGCGACCACGACGACCAGCCACCACTAATTGACGACGACCACCACGACGTTCCTTACCTTCGTCGGTTCCAGCAGATATTACTCGCCAGAAAATAAAGATAAAAAGCGTATGTCAAAATCGCAGATCTAATGCTGAAAAAACACAAAAGAGGTCGTCGGTCCTGTTATCGTTGTCGGCGGCAGAATTAGTGAAAATTGGAGCTCTTAGATATTGGAGATGCACGATGATGGTATGCTAGCAATGGTCATGTGCACGAATGTAATGTATCTAGTTTCCAAATAGATGTATCTCAAAACAATTTCAATGTACCTAGTATCTAATTTTGTGTATCTATTATAAATACATTAAAATAGTGGTTAGATACATAAAATATGAGTGTAGATACATTGAAATAAACGGGAATCCAATGAAGCGGAGGTAGTTCGATGGCATTGTGATGGAAGCGACGATCGGAGATTCGGTGATGGTAGGAGAAAACAGAGGACGATAAAGGGGATGCTTTGACGTGGTGACGGATAACGCTTAATGTATCCTGTGGATTACTGCCGTCATGTGGATCGTTTGCGAGAGGCGAGCACCGTACTAGATTATTGACAGAAGTAGGGTAAATGGTATTGGTGATATGGATGTTGCGTGGGATGTTGCCATGTTGGTGTTTGATGTTATTATTTGGACTTTTGGGCCATTGGGTATAAACATAGTTTGACCCAGCCGATAAATATGCCGTTCGATGTTAGTTAAAGGGTATATTATACAAGTGTTCTCACCGTTCTCACCGAATGATCGTTCTCACCGGATCCTAAATCTATCTATATATATATATATATATATATATATATATATATATATATATATATATATATATATATATATACATATATATATATACATATATATATATATATACATATATATATATATATATATATATATATATATATATACATATATATATAGTCAATATCATATTTATAGAGTAGTCGAAATTTCTAGACGGTTTCGGTAGTAAGAACCGTGTAGTATTTCGTTTGGGCTTAAGTTTCACTTGGGCCTCTCTTTTTCTCTACAACACCCCTTTTTCCACCAACCCTTCTCATAACACTCCATCTTCTTCCTTTGTTTTTCTGAAAAATAAACCCTTAAACCTCCAACACCATTATCAAACCTTCTTAACATTCTTATTTTCACCATAACTCATCCTTTACTCAACCAAATCCCATCATTTTTGCGCCAAATTCTTCCTCTCTGTTGGAGTAAGTGTCCTAGACAATAATGCGATCACATGTTTAAATCTCATAATATGAATGCATGAGGGAAAGTAATATTTTATTGTCAACTGATCCACATTAATCGGTAATGATTGGCTGGTTAGAGTTTGACATTACTGTCATATGACGGTGGTGATCAGTTGATCCCTTAAGGTCATACTTGTAGGGTAATACTCTTAATTGATTAATTAATTAATTGTATGTTGATACAAGTTAATTAATTCCTAAAAATTGAACGAATGATTTTGTGAGTGAGAATTCGTATCTTATTATAATTCGATTAAATAAGATTCGTTCTAAGTAATGTAAAATTGTTTTTATTACTTAGGTTTTATTATTGTTTATCAAACATTTAAAATAAGAATGAATGATTTATTATAAATACAAGTTGTTGTGATTTATAATTCCATGACCCATTTTGAGTACTTGTAATCATGAATTACTAGTTAATTTTTGTATGTGATTTATTTTGTTTATATAATGATTTTTAATAAGTTAAAAATGCATTATTAAATAACATGTCTAGTAACATGTCCAACATGTCACACTACACAAATTGACATATGACAAACTTAAAATGGACCATTTTAAGTCCCATGTGTGCCGTGTAAATTGGTGTTTAGGGACTTGGTTGTGTTTTGTTCATTTAATTAGAGAAAACACAATCATGCCCTAATAATCATAGGCTTGCATGCCTAAATTCTTGAGAAGAACAAATTGGGCATGGATTGGGCATCCAACCCCATGCTACCCGGCCACCCATGTTGAATAAGAAGAGTTTTCTCTTCTTCTTCTACAAAAATTCATTCTTACATAAAATAGATGGGTAATTTTTGAAGATTCTCTCTAATTTTTGTTAGTCACTCTTAAGAAGATATCTCACAAAATTACTAATATTACCAATACATTACTAGTAGTAGTAAGTAATAATATTAGTCGTTATTTTAAGGTACATTTACTAATTTCTTGTATTCAAGTGAGTATTTGTTTAAGGGTGATTATCTTGGTACAATTCCTTGAGGAGTAGATTCCAATATTGAATCTAAGTTCTTCCTTGGAGCACTAGGTTTTTCTTCAGAAGACTAATTTGGAAGGTGTCCAATTAGTATAACCATTTGGCCCTCATTGTAAGTAGATCGTTTTCTTCTTACTTTAAATTATTTTGTTATGCATGCATAAGATCTAGTTAGTTTATGACTAAACTAAATTTATTGCGTTATTAGAAGTGTCTAATAAGAGGTTAATGAATCTTTCAATTGGTATCAGAGCGATGGTTGTTGCATGCATAATCGATTTATAGTTTTTTCGAGTTATTTGTAACTTAAATAAAACTAATATTTTGTGATTTATGAAGATAAAGGCCACGAAATTTTTGCATGATTAACATTCTGGTCCTAAATTTATTTTAGGTCATTTTGATGATTTATGGTATTTTATTTCTCATTAATTTAATTTTTAGTATTTTTATTACATTTTAATTAGTAAAATGACTTTTAAAATACTAAAATTAGTTAGACAATGATTCTGACGTTGAAAGTTTTACATGGCCTCACATGCATATTTTACTTTTTGTATGTAAAATTTTGTATAAAAGTGTTTTATATTGCATGTTTTATGATTTTTACATGATAAAAATGGATTAAATGGAGGTATTTTCGTTAAAATTAGTTAGACTTCGTTTCTGCCCATGAAATGTTAGTATGTTGTCACATGCAATATTTACACACTGTACGTAAATTTTGAGGTAAAATGGTTTTATTTTGCATGATTTATGATTTTTAGATGTAAAAATCACAAAAATAGTGACTATTTTAGCAAAAATAGCTAAAATGAATTTTATGACATGAAAATTTTTTCCCAATGTTGTATATAAGATATGAACATCAGATCTAAAGTTCCATGTCAAATTTCATTTAATTTGGGTGATTATTGATTTTTATATAATAAAATTGATAAATAGCAACTTTAAATGGTCTTAATTGTAAATTCAATTTTTGGGGCTTAAAAATTTGTCATTGCCAGGTTCTGGAAATTTATATAGAATATTCAAAATTTTAATTTTGATTTTTTATAATTTTTATGTTTAATTTGGAATTAAAAGGTTAAAGTTATATATTATGCGATTTATTTGTGAAATAAATTAAAAATATTCTATGGGCAAATTTTATTAAAATTTTGGAATGTTGGGAATATTCCAGAATATACAAAATTATGATTTTTAAATTTTCGAATTTTTATGACTTATTGGGAATTATTTATTTATTTTTATGATTAAAAGATGTTTAATGAGCAATAATAGAATATCAAGTTGAATTATTGTCCTAGTTTATTTGATGTACAAGTCCTGCAGTATGATGCCCAGTTTATCCATACTAGAGTGAGTGTTAGGGTATCTCATGAATTCTTCTATCTTACTATGTGCTATGCTTTAATGAGGGTGTTGATAGAAGAGATCTTTGGAGTAAGCTTGAGAGGATAAGTGGTCAGTGTCAGGGGCCTTGGGCTCTTGCAGGGGACTTTAATAATATGCTTACTCCAGATAAGAGACTTGGTGGTAATACAAAACAGGTTGATATGGATGATTTTATTGATTGCTTGGCTAATTGTGGAATGACTGATATTGCAACCACTGGTGCTTTCTACACTTGGTGTAACAAACAGGTTCCTCAAACCAGGGTATATAGCAGATTGGACAGGTTTCTGGTCAATCAGGACTGGTTTGCTCAGTATCCTGATATGGTAGCTCATTTCCATCCTGCTGGTTTATTTGATCATTGTCCTTATACAGTTAGTGATACAAAGCTAATGATGACTAGAAAAGCTAGCTTTAAAAATTTTAACATGTGGGGAAAGGCTCCTTCTTTTCTTCCCACAGTGCAGGAGTAATGGCAGAGGGATTATCCTTGGTGCGGGATGTTTACTATTGTCAAGAAATTGAAAGCTCTAAAACCCCATCTGAAGCAGATCAACAAGGATTATTTTGGTGATGTTGAAATCAAGGCTAGTATTACTGAGAAGGAATTACTGGACATACAACTTCAGTTAGAACAGGACCCTCAGAATTATGGGCTTATTCATAAAGAGAGGGAAATCTCAGCAATGTTGAAGGAACTGCAAATTTCCAGATCCAGTTTCCTAAAACAGAAAGCTAAAATTAAATGGTTGGAGGAGGGAGATGCTAATACAGCTTATTTTCATGGTATCGTTAGACAGAGATGTAATCTGAATAAAGTGACTCAAATTGAGGATCAGCATGGGCACCTTTGCTCTGACAGTCAGAGTATCCAGGAAGCCTTCTTAGATTACTATCAGTCTCTTTTGGGAAGCAGGAAAACTACTGAGCAAGTCAGATCACAAGTGATAGTGTAATACCCATCCTTTTAGGGACCCGTTGACTGACGTTGACCGACCTTAGGGGCCTGTTGTAGTCTCTGGGATATCGTACAGGAGATGTCTTGTGTCATGTTAAGCTTTAGATGAGTGGTACTCGATCTAGTCAAGGCTGCTCGATCGAGTAGCTTGAGTACTCGATCGAGTAGGGCTCACTCGATCGAGTAAGTTAGTTACTCGATCGAGTAGCATCTTTACAGCGGGGATTTATAATCCTGTTTTGATAGAATCGCAAATCATTTCCGCCTCTCTTCTCTAAACCTAGATGTCGCCTTTCCTCATTCCCTTCACCATAATCCCTTCCTTTGGAGCCTTGGATGATGTTTATGCCTTGGGGGTAGATTGCGTGAGTCGGGTAGCGGTCTTGACGTCGGATAGCTATGCGTATGTATGTCATCGTCATCATCATTGTCGTTGTCATTTCGGTTAGGGTTGTAGTAGTGATAATGGATTATTATAGTCTTTTTATAGGTGTATTGCTTGCTTGGTTGATGTTATGTGGTTGAACATGGAATCGCTGCGGTTGGCTAAAGGTAGGTTCGCCTACTCAGTTTCTGTCGGTTGTCTAGTGTGTCATTTGTTGTGTTGTTGTGGCGTCGGTATGATTGAATTGGTTGTGATATTGGTTGCTGGTGTTTGTGACGGTTGTTGGTTTATATTGTGGATTGATGTTGTATTAATTGTCTGTGATATTCGGGGCGCGTCCCTGGCTGAGTAGAGTCACTTGCGGGAGTGGCTTCACGATCTAGTTTCGCCCTCCGTGGAACCCGCCACGGGAGGGGATGTGCACATTAATGGGACAGAGTTATCGCTCGGTATGATGAGCGGGGATTTAGTGGGTACGGCTGCGGTCCCCCACTGGCAGAGCTGGTTCAGTGGACAGTCGGTGACGGTGATTGGTTGGAGTGGTTGTGGCTTGTGTGTGTGCTTGGTTGTGTCTGTGGTATGTTGGCTGTTGATGTTGTGTCATACTTCAGTTACTGACCTTGTGTGGTTTGTTTTCTTGTTTGCTTCTGTTGTGTCTGCCGTGATCCATTATGGTGAGAAGTCGGTCTTACAGCTGATGTCTTGGAAGTTAGCCGGAGTCTTGGCAGGGAAGGATCTTTCACAAGTTATGTCAAGGATAGTTCACATATGGATGACGAGTTATATCTTTTGTATTAGTAGTTTTGGTTTAATCACTTGTAATAACTTATAAATGTTCTTTTATCGACTTTTGATGATTGCTTTCCTCGGGCAACCGAGATGGTAACGCCTTTATATGCTAGGGAAAGTCTTGTTAAGGCTCATTGGTATATGGAGGTGTTACAAAGTGGTATCAGAGCGACGATTTTGGAACCTATAACAAATGAACCTAATGAATGTAGTGAGTCTAATAAAATGAACCTGGTGTATGTATATTGGGAGCCCCAGCTGATGCTAGATTTTGGGTGAGTAGGCGCCCTCATTTCAAAATCTTGGTCCTATTATGCTTAAGCCAATCACTGGTTGAGGGAGTAGGGAGTCGGAAATTATGTGCCTTATATAGTCTATGGTTACGATAGAAAAGTGTGTGATAAAGTTATGTTAATGCTAGCATCCGTGTGGTGAGAATTTTCAAATCTTGTGGTTGAATAGAGATGGTGAATCGTTTGCAATATGCGCTGGTGTGTGTGGCATGTGATGATAGTAGTGTTTGTTCTAAATGGATGGTATTAGTAATTGATATAGAAGCTTGTGATCCTTGTATGTGGTAGTAATGGTGATGTTTAGTAAGTTGTAAAGTCGTTGTGATGGTCATCAAGATAGTAGTGGAGTATATGTAGTAGATGCATGATTGTATGTTTCCGCGTGTAGTGTGATTCAGTTGAGTAACCAAACTAGTGTGTGATAATTGTTAGATGTATGGCTAAAGCAATATGATTAGAAGTTAATTGTTGAAGTCACGATTGTATGCTTATGAGTAGACGAGAAATGTGAAGAGTGTGCATGAGAAGATTGAAAGTTTGGTCACTTGGTTGAGTAATTATGGATATAGAATGAAAATGAAAAGTTGAATGATAGGTGAATGCCTAGAGTGATGTGATTAATAGTTATAATGTCAAAGTTACAAATGCATGCTTAGGAATCGTCTTGTTGAGGTCACGATAGTGTGGTTAGAGGTAAAGAAAACATGTTAGAGGTATTTGTGTTGAAGTTAAAAAGGTAGTCCATTGGTTGCAAAATAATTGTTATAGTATGAAGATAACGAGTTGAATGAGGTAATGTATGTAATACTACGGTTTTATGAGTCTCTGGGTACTCTATCGAGTAGGCCTTACTCTGTCGAGTAAGGGTGAGTTGTGTCTTAACAATAGTTTATGACCTGTTGGGTACTCGATCGAGTAACGTAGATACTCGATCGAGTAAGGGGGCACTCGATCGAGTACCTCAGCTACTCGATCGAGTAGCCAGTTTACGGGGGATGATTTGTCGGGTTTTGTTAATAATGCGATTAAGTATATAATAACTTTCGTCACTTTTCTTTAAACACTTTTAAACCTAATTACTTTCAAAAAAAGAAATGAAACTACGTTCTTCGCTTCAATCGCATTGTTGGCAAATCCCGGAGCTCGGAAGGTCGGATTTTACCTTTCTTTATACCGTTGTAATCCTTGCGTCGAGGGTAAGATCTATGTACCGTTTTTATAGTATTTCGTTAAAGTTGGTTAAACCCTAATATTGGGAATTGGGGGTTTTGTTGTATTTTGTGATTGGTAGTGATTATATGTTTGTATGTTAGGAGGAGGATTCGTAGAGGAAGCGTTTTGATATCACCGTGAGATCGTCGATTGTGTTGTGCTCTCCGGTAGGGTTTCCCTACTCGCATTAGTCCCATGATGTGTTGATTGGTGTTTGTGATTGTTGAATATTATCATACTCGTATTGTGACGGTTGTTGGCTTTGATTGTTGGTTGTAGCTGTGATTGATTATATCTGTCTGTGTTCTTCGGGGTGCGTCCCTGGCTGAGTGGAGTCACTTGCGGGAGTGGCTTCACGCCCATGATTCGCCTTCTGTGGAACCCGCCACAGAAGGGATGTGCACATTAATGGATTTGGGTTTATCGCTCGATGGAGATGAGCGGGGCTTAGGTGGGAACGGCTGCGGTCCCCCATCGCGCGAGGAGGAGTGACTGTTGCGATGGGCACTCTGGCAGGGCTACACACTTTAGTGTGTAGTCGGGATTGTGGAGTTGGGTTTGGAGTTCGGAGAATATCCGTGATGATTGAGCTTTGTTTGTTTTACCGTGTTGTTGGTTTATATAAATTATGTGATTAGTATCGACCCGTTTAATGTTTTAAAATCGTGGTGATCCATTCGGGCATGGTGAGCGATTATTGAGCGGTATGAGTCGAGTCTCTTAGGATAGGCCGGGATGTGCCACCGTCTGATGATAGAAGTCTTTCGTTGTAGCTTAGTAGTTTAATAAACATTTCAGTTAGTTGCTAGACAGTTGGTTTGAGAACTTGTATTCGTATTTTGGTTTTGGTTTTGGATTGTAACCTTTCGCTAAAGTATTACTATTTAAATGTTGTTTCGTTATTGTCTATTTGATTATCATTGCCTCGGGTAACCGAGATGGTAGCATCCTTATACCTGAGTGGTCCTGGTAAGGCACTTGGAGTATGGGGGTGTTACAAAATGGTATCAGAGCGACGATCCTAAAACCTGTAACCAATGAATCTAATGAATATAGGGAGTCAATTAAAATGATCTCGGGGTAAAGGTTGTAGGAGCTAATGCAAAGGCTTGGGAGACGTCCTAAAGTCGCAGACTCGCCCTACAATTTTGTACCGGTCACATGGGGGGGGGGGTATATGTCAAGGTCGTATGTGATGTTTGTTAGTTTGTATGTGAATGTGGTGATGTATGCTATAATTGTTGGATGTTTGGAGTAGAAGGTTGAGTTTGTGCATGAAAGGTTGGTGAAATATATAGAACTGTTGTTTGAACACGAAGTATGTTGGATGTTTACTATGTGGCGTTTGATAATATGATATAGTTGTTTTGTTGATCATATGAAAAGCTTGGTAGAATTGCATGCTTAACTATATTATATGTCGAGTTTATAAAGTTGCATAGAATATGTTGGGATATGTGAGATAACATGAGGGTAGTATATACGAGTCAGCATGACTCGATCGAGTAAGGGGGTACTCGATCGAGTAGGTGAGATACTCGATCGAGTGGGTATTTGACGTTTTTATAACCAGAATCGTGTTTTTGGGTACTCGATCGAGTACATAGGGCACTCGATCGAGTAGGGGGTCACTCGATCAAGTAGCTATGCTACTCGGTCGAGTATGTTAGAGATCAGAAGGTCTGTTTGGGGTCTGATGTCAGAGCACTCGATCGAGTATGGTGGGCACTCGATCGAGTAGCCGCTACTCGATCGAGTATGTTTAGGCACTCGATCGAGTGTGTTCTGGGCAGTCCGCTTTCGTGTTTTGAGGTTTTAGTGCGTATGTTTATGTCTACCCTTTCTTATATAGTTTCAAGATGCCGCCCAAGAGAAACGCTTTGTATGCGAGAGCTGAGACCATGAACATAGATGATATCGTTAAGATGTTGGAGCATCAGGATGCTCTTACAGAGGCCTTAAAGAAAGTGGGAAAGGACAAGGAGGTTGATCACTCTAAGATCAGCCTTTATATAGCGAGGTTTAACCCAAAAGAGTACAAGGGGACCGGGAACCAAACCTTCTTGACAACGGCATCATGAGATGGAGAACATACTAGACCAGGTTCACCGTCCCGATGAGATGAGAGTAGAACAAGCTGCGTTCTACCCGAGGGAAGCAAACGGTGAGTGGTGGGATAAGGTGAAGGTGAGTGCTAGGGAGATGTATGCGAACCGGGGCTTACCTGCTATACCTTGGGAAGAGTTTCGGAGGGTCATGAGGAAAGAGTTTGTCTTAACATGTGTGAGGAGTAAGTCGAGAGAGGAGTTTGATGGGTTTAAGATGACATCTGATATGTCAGTTGTTGAGTACTACAAGCAGTTTAATGAGAAGTCTAGGTATGCTGAGGATATGGGTTTGAGTAAGGAGAACCTGGCGCTGAGGTTTAAGAGGGGGTTGACCCCTAAGATCATGGATAAGCTACCTGTGGGAGTCCTTACTGATGTTAAAGAAGCTTATGAGAGGGCTGGGAGAGCTGAGAGGTTGGTGGAGATGGCTCAGGAGAGAGTGGGTGTTGAGAAAAGAAAGGCTGAGAGTGAGGGTGGTGGCCAATCTAGTCACAAGAAAGGCAACCATAATCAAGCTAGAGGGTTTTCTGCTGGGTCAGGGTTCAGTGTTGGGGATTCCTTTGGGCGTGGCCGTGTGAGTAATAGTGGTAGTTGGGGGATGACTTGCTTTGGCTGTGGCGGTGTAGGCCACAAGAGACATGAGTGCACGAGTATGCCTGGAGCTTTTCAGGGATCGGCTCGGGGGAGCTATTCTCAGGGACCTGCACAGAGTTATGCGAGCAATAGACCGTCCGGGTCATGGTCTAACCGGGGAAGTCAGAGCTATCGGGGTGGAGGTAACCGCAATGGCGGTAATTCTTATCGAAACCGCTACGAACAACAACAACAACCAGGGGTCTTGCTAAGCCAACCACATCACCCCGATCTTGTCCGGGGAGGTGGACAAAGACCATGGAAAGTCGTTCATGATGGACAAGAAAGCAGCTGAGGATGATGCCATGTTATCACTGGTACTTTTCTTGTTAACGGTATTCATACCTTTGTTTTGTTTGATTCGGGGGCGTCTCAGTCATTTGTATCTTCGAATCATGTTAAACGGTTGGGTTTGAGGGTATATAAGTCTGTAAGTGAGAAAGTTTTTATACCTTCGGGTGAGTCTGTATCATGTGGGAGGTTGTATAGAGATGTGTCTATGATAGTTGGGCAAGTTGATCTACCTGTAGACTTGCTAGAGTTTCCTTTTGACGGTTTTGAGATGATAGTCGGGATGGATTGGTTGGGAAAGTATAAAGCTAAGATAGACTGTCATCAAAAGAAAGTGTCTTTGAGAGGTCCTAAGGGTGTTAGTGTGTCTTATCGTGGGTTTGTGGTCAAACCCAAAGTTAAGTTGATTGCAGCTGTCACCTTGAAGTCTTATCTGAGGAAGGGATGCCCTTTGATCTTATGCCATGTGAGAGATGACCGGATAGAGAGTCCGACAGTTGATCAGATACCAGTGGTGGGAGAGTTTGCAGATGTCTTTCCAGAGGAGATTCCGGAGTTGCCACCGAAGAAGGAGATAGATTTCACAGTTGAGTTGAAACCGGGGACGGGGCCAATCTCTAAGGCACCGTACCGGATGGATCCTAAAGAGATGGAGGAGCTCGAAACATTAGATGATCGATAGAGAAGGGATACATTAGACCTAGTGTATCACCGTGGGGAGCACCCGTTCTTTTTGTGAAGAAGAAAGATGGGAGTTTGAGGTTGTGCATAGACTACAGAGAGCTGAACCGAGTGACGGTAAAGAACAAGTATCCTTTGCCAAGGATAGATGACCTGTTTGATCAGTTGAGTGGTGCATCAGTCTTTTCCAAGATTGATTTGAGGTCAGGGTACCATCAGGTGAAGATTAGAGAGGTGGACATACCAAAGACAGCTTTCACGTCGAGGTATGGTCATTATGAGTACGTGGTGATGCCGTTTGGGTTATCTAATGCACCGGGCTGTGTTTATGGACTTGATGAACAGAATATTCAGACAGTTTTTGGACAAGTTTGTGGTGGTGTTTATCGATGACATCTTAGTCTACTCCAAGACTAAGGAGGAGCATGAGGAGCATCTGAGGATTGTGTTGCAGACTTTGAGGGAGCATGAGTTATATGCTAAGCTGTCCAAGTGTGAGTTCTGGTTAGAGAAAGTTGCTTTTCTGGGGCATGTGATCTCTAAGGAGGGAGTAGCTGTGGATCCGACAAAGATTGAGGCAGTGACAAAGTGGGAAGCACCAAAGAATGTTCTTGAGATCGGGAGTTTCTTGGGTTTAGCTGGATACTACAGACGGTTCGTGAAAGATTTCTCCAAGATAGCTAGACCTATGACAGCTTTGATGAGGAAAGAGAACAGGTTTCGTTGGGATGAGAGTTGTGAGACGGCGTTCCACACATTAAAGGAGCGTTTCACCACAGCTCCTATCTTAGCATTGCCTGAAGGGATCGAGAACTTTGAGGTTTATACAGATGCCTTAAAGAATGGGTTGGGATGTGTGTTGATGCAGAACGGTAAGGTGATTGCCTATGCTTCTAGGCAATTGAAGCCGTATGAGGAGAACTACCCTACACATGATCTAGAGTTGGGTGCAGTGGTGTTTGCTCTCAAGATTTGGAGACATTACCTTTATGGGGCGACCTTTAAGGTATTTTCGGATCACAAGAGTCTCAAGTACATCTTCACTCAAAAGGAGTTGAACATGAGACAGAGGAGATGGATGGAGCTGATTAGCGATTATGACATGGATATTATCTACCATGAAGGGAAAGCCAATGTTGTTGCAGATGCTTTGAGTAGGAAGAGTGTACATTCCCTGTGTACAGCTTTATCTTTGATGAGATTGAGAGATGAGGTGGGGAAGTTTGGGATACATATGATGTAGAGAGGGGATGCTGTGGGAGATTTGACAGTACAGCCTGATCTTTATGATGATATTCGAGGTAAACAGGCGTTAGATCCTAAGATGGTTGAGTGGAGAGCTATAGTAGAGAAAGGGACAATGTCTCGATTCTCAATTCATACAGATGGTAGTTTGAGGTTCGATGGTAGGTGGTGTGTCCCTAATGATGAGGAGTTGAAAAAGACTATCATGGCAGAGGCACATTGTACACCATATTCAGTACATCCAGGTGGTAACAAACTGTACAAGGACTTGAAGAACACGTTTTGGTGGCCTGGGATGAAGAAAGAAACAGCTGAGTTTGTGGCCCGTTGTTTGACATGCCAGAGAGTTAAAGGGGAACAGCGACGACCACAAGGTAAGATTCAGTCTTTAGAGGTACCTGAGTGGAAGTGGGAATCCATTTCTATGGATTTTATCGTGGGTTTGCCAAAGAGTCAACAGGGTAACAACATGATATGGGTAATAGTGGATCGACTGACCAAGTCAGCTAACTTTGTGCCAATGAAAGATACATGGACTAAAGCACAATTAGCTATGGCTTATCAGAAGAATGTGCTTAAGTTACATGGAGTCCCTAAGGACATAGTATCTGACAGAGATGCGAGGTTCATCTCAAGGTTTTGGAAAGAATTGCAGGAATCTTTGGGAACAACTTTGAAGATGAGTACAGCCTTTCATCCTGCGACAGACGGTCAGACTGAGAGAACGATCAAAACTCTTCAGGATATGTTACGAGCTTGTGTGATGGACTTTGGTGTTAGCTGGGAACAGAGGTTGGATTTGATAGAGTTTTGTTACAACAACAGCTATCACACTAGTATTAGCATGGCACCGTTTGAGGCTTTATATGGGAGGAGATGCAGGAGTCCGATTTGTTGGGACGACAATGATGAGGCAGTGGTTCTAGGACCAGAGATGGTACATGAGATGGTTGAACAGATTAAGATGATCAGGGAACGGATGAGAGCAGCTCAGGATAGGCAAAAGAGTTATGCAGATCTACATCGCCGGGATATAGAGTTTCAGGTTGAGGATAAGGTTCTTCTGAAAGTGTCTCTTATGCGTGGGGTTATGAGATTTGGGAAGAAGGGCAAGCTGAGTCAGAATTTCATCGGACCTTATGAGATCTTAGAGCGGGTTGCAGAGGTTGCATATCGTCTGGCTTTACCAGCTGCGTTAGAGAGAGTGCATAATGTGTTTCATGTATCTCAGCTGCGGAAGTATGTGAGTGACCCATCACATGTGTTAGAGGCAGAGAGCTTAGAGCTAGATAAGTCTTTATCATATCTTGAGGTACCTAAGCATATTCTTGACCGGAAGGTTAGGAAGACTAGGAGTGGTGAGACAGTTTTGCTTAAGATCCTTTGGTCTAACCACGAGACTGAGGAAGCTACATGGGAGGCAGAGGAGGCCATGAGAGAGCGTTACCCTTTCCTTTTTGATCAGGTATGTATGGTTACGGGGACGTAACCTTGTTTCTTTTAGGGGGGTAGGAGATGATCGCAAAGAGTTTTTAAGAGTTTTTATACCCTTTTTATGTTGTGTCGGTATGGTTGTTGTCGTTGAGTCAGGTTGAGTTTGGGTTAGTAATATGTTTTATGCTGAGTTATGTTTTGGTTGTGGAATCGGGAGTGTTGTAGTGTGTCTTTGTTTTGTTGTGGTTTGAACTTCGGGGACGAAGTTCTTTTTAAAGAGGGAAGACTGTAATACTACGGTTTTATGAGTCTCTGGGTACTCTATCGAGTAGGCCTTACTCTGAAGAGTAAGGGTGAGTTGCGTCTTAACAATAGTTTCTGACCTGTTGGGTACTCGATCGAGTAACGTAGATACTCGATCGAGTAAGGGGGCACTCGATCGAGTACCTCAGCTACTCGATCGAGTAGCCGGTTTACGGGGGATGATTTGTCGGGTTTTGTTAATAATGAGATTAAGTATATAATAACTTCCGTCACTTTTCTTTAAACACTTTTAAACCTAATTACTTTCAAAAAGAGAAATCAAGCTACGTTCTTTGCTTCAATCGCATTGTTGGAAAATCCCGGAGCTTGGAAGGTCGGATTTTACCTTTCTTTATACCGTTGTAATCCTTGCGTCGAGGGTAATATCTATGTACCGTTTTTATAGTATTTCGTTAAAGTTGATTAAACCCTAATATTGGGAATTGGGGGTTTTGTTGTATTTTGTGATTGGTAGTGATTATATGTTTGTATGTTAGGATTAGGATTCGTAGAGGAAGAGTTTTGATATCAGCTGTGAGATCGTCTGATTGTGTTGTGCTATCCAGGTAGGGTTTCCCTACTCAGTATTAGTCCCATGATCTGTTGATTGGTGTTTGTGATTGTTGAATATTATCATACTCGTATTGTGACGGTTGTTGACTTTAATTGTTGGTTGTAGCTGTGATTGATTGTATCTGTCTGTGTTCTTCGGGGTGCGTCCCTGGCTGAGTGGAGTCACTTGCGGGAGTTGCTTCACGCCCATGATTCACCTTCTGTGGAACCCGCCACAAAAGGGATGTGCACATTAATGGATTTGGGTTTATCGCTCGATGGAGATGAGCGGGGCTTAGGTAGGAACGGCTGTGGTCCCCCACTGGCGGCGAGGAGTGACCTGTTGTGATGGGCACTCTGGCAGGGCTACACACTTTAGTGTGTAGTCAGGATTGTGGAGTTGGGTTTGGAGTTCGGAGAATATCTGTGATGATTGAGCTGTTTGTTTTACTGTGTTGTTGGTTTATATAAATTGTGTGATTAGTACTGACCCCGTTTAATGTTTTAAAAACTGTGGTGATCTATTCGAGGATGGTGAGCAGTTATTGAGCAGGTATGAGTCGAGTTACTGGGATAGCTGAGATGTGTCACCGTCTGATGATAGAAGTCTTCCGCTGTAGCTTAGTAGTTTAATAAACATTTCAGTTAGTTGCTAGACAGTTGGTTTGAGAACTTGTATTCGTATTTTGGTTTTGGTTTTGGATTGTAACCTTTCGCTAAAGTATTACTATTTAAATGTTGTTTCGTTATTGTCTATTTGATTATCATTGCCTCGGGTAACCGAGATGGTAGCATCCTTATACCTGAGTGGTCTTGGTAAGGCACTTGGAGTATGGGGGTGTTATAATGTATTTGTTAGATTGATGCGTTGTATTTGTGTAGTAGTAATACGATGTGAATGAATATATTAACCAGTGTCGATATCCGAGTTCATTTTTGGAATCGACACGCGTTACTGTTTTGCAGGATTCTTTAGTTTATCTTATATTTCCGACCTTGTATCTAGCCTTAATTGACCGAGTATGAGTGCCTACTAGACCGTGTAGACCTCATTCGATCTAGTCAGGAAGCTATAACGTCGAGAAAAGTGGAATTTCCTACGAAAACTAAACCGAGTAGCTCCAACTCGATCGAGTGGAGGCCACTCGATCGAGTAACATACTTACTCGATCGAGTAAGTGCTACAGTACCCGGGGAATTGCGGGTTCATAAACCCTTTTCTTTTGTTCATTCTTCTTATTCTTTCCTCTATTTCGCAAACCCTAACCTCTAATCTCTCTCAAAACTCTTTGATTTTGTTGATTGTGGTGTTTGAACTTGGTGATTTCTTTGCTTAAATTCGTTCTTTCTACTTGCTATTCGATCAAGGTATGAATGTTCACCCTATTTTGATGTTTTAATTAATTAGAAGCATGTAGGATGTTGGTGATTGCTGAAAAATCGATTTATATGTGTTAATTCTTGTCTCTAATTGTTGCAATATGATCTAGATGCTTTCCTTTGATGATTATTGTTGTTGGCTATGTAAAAATCGAATTAAATTAGATGTTAACATGACCCGAAAATTCTAGGATTTGAGATTTTAAATTGATTTTTGGCTGTCTTTTGGGTGTAAAAGGGGGAAAATTGAGTAATCTATGTCATACATATCATGTTTAGGGTTGATTTTTGTGATTTTCACTCAAAAATTTGCCTTAAAACTCCATCCTAAAAGTGCCACAAATTGCAATTCGTCTCATGTTGTTGTGAAATTGGTTTGTATATGAAGATGTTTTGGAAGTTTGAGTTCTAAAAGTAGTAGTAGTGATGTTAATTCATGCTAAATATGTCAAAAATTTTACAGTTGTAGAGACCGTCTGCAGACTAGAATTGAGAATTTTACTTATAATTTTGGATTGTTGGTGATAGTGTGTACTTAGTTGCCCTTTTCTATGAACATACATGAATGTTTTACGTGTTTTTCACATGTTTTTCAAGTATATATGTGGATGTATGTTTAAGCCATGTGTTGAAAACAGATGCCGAGACCAACCGTGGGAACCAGACAAAGCAAGAGAGGGAGGGCTTCGGAGCCCGAAGTGGGAGAGGGAAGTGGCCCTATAGTCCCGGTCGTGCCGGAATACCCGTCTGTAGTCTTTGTGGATTTCGCACAAAGGAAGAGGTTTGTGGCTTTGTAGGGCCGTAAGATGAGACCCACCCGCTGTATAGATACGACCCTTCTGACTTACTTGGGGATTGAGACCGACGCTAGGCATATTTTTGAGACCTTGGGGATGACTGGATTGTATCACCTCCATAAGCACTCCTTGGCTTTTTTGACACTTGAGTTCATGAGCTCGTTTAAATACGAGGCGGTGGAACAAACTGTGGAGTTTCGCCTCATGAACATCAGTTTTGTCTTGACCATGGACTTGTTTGCTTCTCACCTTGTCCTTGCTAAACCCGCCAAGGGAGCTCTTCGGGACATACCATCGGAGTGTGGGGTTAGTAGTCTTATGCCTTGTCTTACCGGGAAACCAGCTCCTACTTCAAGTAACATGTTGATTAATGATGTTCAACATGTCACTTTGAAGATTTTCCTTCCATGCTTTGACATGTCTTCTTTACGAGAGAAAGGATGTGAGTAAGTTGAACTCACATGAGTTGATGTTGTTGATGGCGTACCTTAACCCCGAGCGGTCTCAGAGAGTGACCTTTAGTGCCCCTGCCATTGTGTGTACCAATCTAGCTTTGATGGCCTCGGCTGACACTAGATTCCTGAGTTGTGGTGCCATTGCCACACGTTTAGCAGAGAGATTGACATCCTTCGTGGCTTCCTTGGCCTCTACTCCCTTGACCACCCCAGTACCCACCTTAGACCGTCAGTACTTTCTCGACCGGAAATGGTTGAGAACTTTGGCGGATGGTAGTTTAGCATGGAGGGTGTGGGGTATAAGTTGGATGCGGATACCAGCCCCGGAGCATCTTTCAGTGACAGAGCCTTTACCCGCGGTAGTGGTGTCTGCCGACTCTGACGAGGATGAGGAGGAGGAGGGGCGTCCTGCGAGGAAGACGTACCTCATTGAACCGAACATCCTACAAGTTATGCCCGAGCCGAGGAAGGGGGGAACGAGAGAGATGAGGAGGACCATCCTAGGTTTGGAAGGGGACCACGCAGAGTGAGGGAGAGAGTGGCTGAGACTCAGCCAGAGCAGCCAGCGCCACCACAGTATCAGTTCCCTGGTTACCCTCCCTTTTACAGCCCGGAGATGCATGAGAGCTACCTGGCCGAGAGAGTGTCCTCTACCTTGAAAATCCGGAACTTGCATGAGATGGCGTATGTTCAGGGTATTGGGACCTCGGGACCTCATCCGGTTTGGTGGAGGGGAGTCAGGGACATCAGCGGGGTTTTTCACTCTTATGGGGTGGACATGTCTACTTGGGGAGAGCCTCAGGCGTACCCCTACGGTGGTTTGACCCCTTGGTACGTGAGACCAGATGCTGGAGCTGTAGGGTAATATCCGTATAAGACCCTTTAAATTTAAGGATTATAACGTAAATTTAACATGTGAAATATGGTCATAAACGAAATATAATGAAAAACGATTAAGCACAAGAATTAACCTTCGGTCCTAGTGCAATTCGGCAATGAGAGATCAAAGTAGACCTCCTCCTAATTGTTGCACCCAAGATCGTCTAAGAATATGCCCTTGTGCTAGAAATGCGTTCTCTAATTGCCTTGCAATATTGAGAGAACTTGATGTAAGTTTTTCGAGATGTGAGATCTAGGTTTCAGAGAGAAAAATGATCTCCAAAACCCTAATTTTGTTGTCAAAATGAATTAGGTTTCAAAAGGAGAGAAGGCTCTCCTTTTGTTGCCTCGGTCCGCGGGTCACTAGAGGAGGGAGTGGGCTTTCCACTTTCTCCTCATTTAACTCGTGATCCGACTGATCCGACTCGTCTCGCTAAAATGTATATGACGCGTTTTTATTATAAATCGTCATCGGTTATCGGCTATTAAAATATCAACTAATAACACGGGTTAGTTGAAGTATTAATACATGTCCGACAAAGACGATATTGTATAATTAATTTATTCAATATACATTAATCGAATATAAATCGTTTACATTCAATTTACGAATTAATCGCTTAATTCGCTTAGCCCATTTTATTTAATCCGTATTAAATAAAATATCTCAACATCACGTTTGACTAATTACTAGTCAATAACTCGGACTAACTGGTTAGTCAAAATTGGCATCAACATGACTGTATTTTCATCATCATCACGTCTCTCAAACGTATCCTATAGGTGTGACTTTTAGGGACCAGTTGATCACCGCCATCCGTATGACAATAACGTCAAACTTATCTAGCAAGCCAACCGTTATTGATAAACGTGGATCAACTGATAATAATACCAAAAGTATGCCCTTTGATCCTTTTAGAGATTTATAAGTCCTTGCACTAATTGTTAAGGACACCAGCCCCAACAAGCTCCCACTTGTCCGTACAAGTGTATGTGCAATGACGTTATCCGCACTAACTGGAGGACACAAGCTCAACAAACTCCCACTTGTCCGTACAAGTGTATGTGCGATAACCGATTCTCATATTCATTTAAAATTTCTCCCACTCAATGTAAAACAATTTGCAGATCCGGATCCGCAAAGGTCGTATTTTACAATCGATCCGTATCAAGAGTGGTTTCCCCGACTAGAGAGTAACTTTTACCGATAAAACGAATCCGTATCCGAGCATGGCCATGCATTTCGATTCTGACTCCTCGAGTGGCCCCGAGAAATATCGAGTACCTGATAAAGGCTGAATATTTCCTTCAACTCGACTCCTTCCGATCTAAGCACGGCATGAAATGACCTTAAAAAAATCTACTTGGCCCCCTGTTACGGATGACCGTGAGAAAGAAACCAAAGTCACCCAAAATCTGCCTTAGTCTCAAGAGACAGTCGATAGTCAAAAGAATCGACTCTTAGGATCACCATGGAGGTCCTATCCACGACCGGGCACCGAATGTTATAAAACATTTAGGACTCCACGTCGATGTCACAATTGTGTCCTACGAGAGATCCGTATAACTCGCCTCTGTGATTGGTCAGTCAACCGTTTGACTTATGGCTTGTTGAACCCACCATCAACCAACGTCACAAAATAATTGCCAGAGTTATCAGCTCATGTGGGCAATTAAGGACTAAAAATATAATGTTTGTTCAGTTCACTTTGTGGTGTTCAAAAATTGTCGTACAATTCCACATGAAAAACAAAATATATATAAATATCAAAACGATGATGTTGTATAGAGTACAAAAAGAATGAATCTAATCCATAAAAGAGTACTACAACTCAAGAACACGTTTAATTCCCATGGAAAGAACGTGCCCTTCATGCTTATCTTGTCGTAATGGTTTAGTGAAAGGATCTGCTATGTTATCATCGTAGCAATCTTTTCTATCACTACTTCCTTTTGCTCCACGTAATCTCGGATTAGATGAGCTTTCCGTTGTACATGCCTAGATTTGTTGCTAGACTTGGGCTCCTTAGCCTGGAAGATGGCACCTCTATTGTCACAATAGATGGTGATCGGGTCATTCGAACTAGGCACTACGGATAGTCCATGTAAGAATTGACGCATCCATATCGCTTCCTTTGTAGCTTCGGACGCGGCATAGTACTCGGACTCGGTCGTAGAATCTGCTTTATAGCTTTTGTTTGGAACTCTTCCAGTGATCGCTGCGCGCCATTAAGAGTAAAAACGAATCCAGGGGCGAGATTTCGAGTCATCTCGATCCGTTTGGAAGCTAGCATCTGCAGAATCGGTTGCGCATAGTTTTTGAGGGCCTCCATAAGTCAATGCCCAATCTTTAGTCCTCCGTAGGTACTTAAGAATGTTCTTGACAACCCAGACCAATGTGATTCACCTGGATGTTGTTGGAATCGACTTGTCATACTCAATGCATATGCCACGTCCGGACGTGTGCATATCATGGCATACATGATTGATCCTATAGCCGAAGCATAAGGAATCCGTGTCATGCGCTCTTTCTCTTCCGGTGTCTCTGGTGCCTGAGACTTGCTCAAATGCACCCCTGGAGCCATAGGAAGAAACCCCTTTTTGGAGTTAGTCATGCTGAATCTCTCTAGGACTTTGTCTATGTAAGACTCCTGACTGAGAGATAACATCCGACGTGATCTATCTCGATAGATACGGATGCCCAAAATTCTTTGTGCCTCACCCAGATCTTTCATCTGGAAATGGTTTTTCAACCATACTTTCACCGAAGTTAAGAGAGGTATGTCATTCCCAATCAGGAGTATGTCGTCAACATACAATATTAGGAAGACAATCTTGCTCCCAATCGACTTGATATAAAGACATGGTTCCTCGACTGATCGAATGAATCCATTTTCTTTTATCACTTGGTCGAAGCGATGATTCCAACTCCGAGATGCTTGCTTAAGTCTATAAATGGAACGCTTAAGCTTGCACACTTTCTTAGGATGTTGTGGATCGATGAAACCTTCGGGCTACACCATGTACAACTCTTCCTCCAAAAAGCCGTTTAAGAAGGCGGTTTTCACGTCCATTTGCCAAATTTCATAGTCATGAAAAGCGGCAATCGCTAAGATAATCCGAATGGAACGCAGCATGACTACGGGTGCAAAAATCTCATCGTAGTGCAAACCTGGCACTTGGGTGAAACCTTTAGCAACTAGTCGTACTTTATAGATATCTTGTTGACCTTCCACAGAATGCTTTATCTTGTAAAGCCATTTGCATTGAAGGGGACGAACCTTAGCAGGTAAGTCAACAAGATCCCATACGTTGTTCTCATACATAGAGTCCATCTCGGATTGCATGGCCTCAAGCCATAGCTTTGAGTCAGAACTAGTCATGGCACCTTTATAGGTTGCGGGTTCACCACTCGTTAAGAGTAGAATGTCATCTATGTCATGTTCCTCGACCATACCGATGTATCTGTCTGGAGGAATAGAGACTCTTCCCGACCTCCTAGGTTCCTCAGGAATATTAACCGCAGCCGGGATTGAAGGAACTGGTTCCTCCAATGGTTGCTCGGTGTTTGGTTCTGGAATCTCCGACAGGTCGAAGGTTCTATCACTCTTTGCATTCTCGAGAAATTCCTTCTCTAAGAATGTCGCACTAGCCGCAACAAAAACACGTTGTTCGGTTGGCGAATAGAAGTAATGACCAAGTGTTCCTTTAGGATAGCCTATAAAGTATGTCTTGACTGATCGCGGGCCGAGCTTATCCTCGTGTATCCACTTGACATAAGCCTCGCAGCCCCAAACCCGTATAAAGGACAAGTTAGGGACCGTTCCCTTCCATAGTTCATATGGAGTCTTGTCAACAGCTTTAGACGGACTTCGGTTAAGTATTAGAGCGGCTGACAAAAGAGCATAACCCCATAATGAATCAGGTAATATCGTGTGACTCATCATGGATCGAACCATATCAAGTAGAGTTCGATTTCTCCGTTCGGACACACCATTCAACTGAGGTGTTCCAGGTGGAGTTAACTGTAAGGCAATCCCACAGTCCTTAAGGTGTTGATCAAACTCGTGAGAAAGATACTCGCCACCACGATCTGAACGCAGTGTTTTAATCTTTCTACCCAAAGGGTTCTGCCCCTATTCTCGTATTCTTTGAATTTCTCAAAGGATTCACTTTTGTGCTTCATCAAGTAGACATAGCCATATCTACTTAAATCGTCCGTGAAAGTGATGAAATACATATAGCCTTCTCGTGCGGTGATTGACATAGGTCCACATACATCCGTGTGTATGAGCCCTAATAGGTCAGCAGCGCGCATTCCAACACCTTTGAAGGAAATCCGAGTCATCTTACCGATGATACATGATTCACACGTGCCAAATGATTGAAAATCAAAGGCCGAGATAGCTCCATTCTTTATGAGCTGTTTTACGCGTTTCTCATTAATGTGTCCCATACGGCAGTGCCATAGATACGTTTGATCTTTGTCACCAACCTTTAGCTTTTTATTCATTACGTGTAATATTTCGGTGGTCTGATCTAAAACATAAATTCCGTTCATGGAGACTGCCTTGCCATAAATCATATCGTGTAATGAGAAAATGCAAGAATTATTCTCTATTACAAATGAAAAACCAAGTTTGTCAAGTGCAGAAACTGAAATAATATTTTTAGAAAGACTGGGTACATAATAGCAGTTATATAAAGATAACTCAAATCCGCTAGGAAGCTGGATCACATATGTTCCCCTCGAGACGGCAGCCACTCGTGCTCCATTCCCGACACGCAGGTCCACCTCACCCTTTACGAGGGGTTCGATGTTTCGGAGCCCCTGCACATGATTACACAGATGAGAACCACAACCAGTATCTAGTACCCAAGTTCCGTAACTTGCGTGGTTAATCTCAATCATATGAATAAAGTAGAAGAGGAAGAAAACATATCAACAGGTTTAACACGATTTGCCTTTATGTCCTCATGGTATACGGGACATGTACGCCTCCAATGCCCAGTCTTGTGGCAATGGTGACACTCCATGTTACCATCCTTGCTCTTTGTCGCGCCTGATGAGTTGCTCGACTCACCAGGACCACTCTTACCTGAATCTGACTTCTTGAACTTCGCCTTACCTACTGCTAGGTCTGCTTTAGCTTTGCCCTTACCCTTGCCCTTGTTTGACACAACGAGAACATCCTGTTTCATGCTCCCACTGAACTTCATGTCCTTCTCGGTCTGTACAAGAAGGGAGTGCAGTTCATGGGGACTTTTCTTCAAATCATTCATATAGTAATTCGCTCTAAAGAGCGCAAAACCATCGTGGAGTGAATGAAGCATGCGGTCAATCACAATGTTCTCGCCGATCTTACAATCAAGCGTCTCCAGCTTCTCGACATTCTCAATCATGCTTTGAGAATGTGTGGGCTAACTGGTTGGCCCTTTTCGGAGTCTCGCATCAAAGAAGCGAGTGGTATGCTCATAGGTCACGATTCTCGGTGCTTTCGAGAATTCCTTAGTGAGCGTGGTGAAAATCTTGTTTGCACCATGGGCTATGAAGCGTTTCTGCAAATTGGGTTCCATTGCAAAAATGAGTACGTTTTTAATCGCACCCGCTTCCATACAGAAATCGTTAAACTTGGCGATCTCATTAGCTCTAGCCGTGGGACCTGGGTTTGGCGGGATGGGCTATATTAGATATTTGAGCTTCCGTCACCGCGGCATTCCGTAATGCCGCCTCCCGAGTCCGCGAAGTTTGATCCATCATTCTTGATCGAGTAGACCGATTCATCTAATTCATGAAGATCCGAAGCCAGGACTCACGGTCCAATGTGGCACTTGGCATTGGGTCGTTAGTAGGACCAGCCATTTCGTTATAGCGAGTTTAATAGATCGTGTTCTACACTTTGAAAAAGAAAGAAAAACAAAAACGAAATAAGCAACTCATCGAGGTGATTTAAGTCTATTTAAAAAATTCATTTTAACGTGTAGACTCTCGCACTTGCATAATTGATCTCCCTCAAGAATAATACAAGTGATCCCAAGACTCAATTTCTGTAAATTGATAAGCCAACTGTTTAGCTAATTCTTCCGTAAGAACTCTTGGTCGATAGATTTCCGTAAATCCTATCTATAGTCCACCATAATCACAGGATCGTACGAGTGACCATAGTGTTGAGATAAAATAGGTCAATCGGTTCCAACTTACCCGACGTAGAAGGGGTCATATTATGCCTACCGACGAAGAAGGGACTCATTGGAGTTTGACCTATAAAGACCATTCTCAATTTTGGTTTATACGAGGAAGATCCCATCAACTTAATTTTAATTCATTTTAAGTAAACGAATAACTAGCGACTGCGTGAATGAATTAATTTAGGTGATGGCTTAGCATTGATCGTGTGACATGAGAATGTCAAAGAAAACTAACTCGTGACCTCTATATGTGTTAGTTTTCATGCAATAAATAGGTGGTTTGGTTTTTAGGCGGAAAATGATGCATATTATCGTTACGATAAATAAATAAAAGAATGCAGTACGTAAATAAAATTCCTAGTGTGGCCTATCCTAGTAAAAAGAACATAATACAACTTTTGAATCCACCGTTGGACCCGAAAAGCTTGTCTTGATGTTCCATCTTTGACCTTGCAGCGGGAGTGAGCATCCGATCTCCATCTTTGGTCTTCTCAAAAATTACAATTTAAAATTTACAAATATAAACCTATTTACATTCTAAATACGAAAACTGTAATTACAAGTGAAAAATCCAAAATCGGAGATACGAGATCTCAAAATACAACCAAGACCGTGTTCCATCATTACGGTAACACGTTCTACTAAGGCCACACTAAGTTACAATCGTTTGTAAAAATGAATAAATACGTAATAAAAGGCATTCACGGCATTTAAAATAACGATAAAAGAAAATGCATCAACTAAAACAAATTTATTCGTGACATAATTCCGTAATTATGTTAAATTTATCCAAACCACCTTTTAACGATTAAAATTTATGTGATAAAACCGCTTCTATCAATTTAATTTTAATCTATTACAATCCGTTACTTTAAATACGCTTTAAAATAACTCAATGGTACGTGTGTGAACCGTTTCACAATCATAGCGAGTGTACAATATCCGTATAAAGTACATATTAAGGCCAAAAGAAAATTTAAAACAAAAGGAATAAATTTTCAAAGTCGCGAACAAAAATCCCTCGATCCAGGGACAAAAGTGCTCGATTGAGGAACAAAGGGGTCGATCGATCAATCGCTAGTCGATCGAGAGGTATGCTAATCGAAAGTACTCGATCGACAAGATCGAGGTCGATCGAGGGCTTTTATCAGCAAATCTGCTCGATCGAGTACGAGGACTTCTCGATCGAGCAGTGGGGTTTTAAACAGAGGTCGATCGAGTACTGAAAATACTCGATCGAGCAAAAACAACAAGGAAGGGCTCTCGATCGAGTAGAAACATGCTCGATCGAGGGCAAAAACATTCTGAAAACATGAAACCCTCGTGAAAACAGTTTTGACGAAACAAAACAACATCTCAATTTTGATCAAAACCGCATCAAAACAATTTACAATCTGACAGAACTTGACATATTGTTATAATCTCCGTATAAAATAACAATATGCAAAAGAACAAAACGAAAATAAGATAAATCAACCGTGTAAAAACATGTCACGGTTTCAACAAAAACGAAACAGCCGTGCATACATGGCACGGTTTTCGAGACAAAACAATCGTTTCAAAATCGTTTTATGAAAATCACATAAAAAATTTACGTGGCCTCGCTCTGATACCACTTGTAGGGTAATATCCATATAAGACCCTTTAAATTTAAGGATTATAACGTAAATTTAACATGTGAAATATGGTCATAAACGAAATATAATGAAAAACGATTAAGCACAAGAATTAACCTTCGGTCCTAGTGCAATTCGGCAATGAGAGATCAAAGTAGACCTCCTCCTAATTGTTGCACCCAAGATCGTCTAAGAATATGCCCTTGTGCTAGAAATGCGTTCTCTAATTGCCTTGCAATATTGAGAGAACTTGATGAGAGTTTTTCGAGATGTGAGATCTAGGTTTCAGAGAGAAAAATGATCTCCAAAACCCTAATTTTGTTGTCAAAATGAATTAGGTTTCAAAAGGAGAGAAGGCTCTCCTTTTGTTGCCTCGGTCCGCGGGTCACTAGAGGAGGGAGTGGGCTTTCCACTTTCTCCTCATTTAACTCGTGATCCGACCGATCCGACTCGTCTCGCTAAAATGTATATGACGCGGTTTTTATTATAAATCGTCATCGGTTATCGGCTATTAAAATATCAACTAATAACACGGGTTAGTTGAAGTATTAATACATGTCCGACAAAGACGATATTGTATAATTAATTTATTCAATATACATTAATCGAATATAAATCGTTTACATTCAATTTACGAATTAACTGCTTAATTCGCCTTAGCCCATTTTATTTAATCCGTATTAAATAAAATATCTCAACATCACGTTTGACTAATTACTAGTCAATAACTCGGACTAACTGGTTAGTCAAAATTGGCATCAACATGACTGTATTTTCATACTGTCACGTCTCTCAAACGTATCCTATAGGTGTGACTTTTAGGGACCAGTTGATCACCGCCATCTGTATGACAATAACGTCAAACTTATCTAGCAAGCCAACCGTTATTGATAAACGTGGATCAACTGATAATAATACCAAAAGTATGCCCTTTGATCCTTTTAGAGATTTATAAGTCCTTGCACTAACAGGAGCCGGTGGTGATGTGGGTCTTGGTGCGGCAGGAGCAGGCACTTCGGGTGGTGGTGGTGATGAGGATGCAGTGATGGATGAGTAGCAGCAGCAGGAGTGATGATACTCCACTTCCTTCTTTTATGTTCGTAGTTTATGCCGGATATTAGTTTGTTTTCGGTTGGTACTTTTGAACTTGGTTTGTATCGATGGCCATAAGGCCGTACTTGCGTATTTCTGGACTTGTTTTACAGGATTTATGGGTCGGGTTAGCATCCCGACTCGTATTTATGTGATTATATTTTTATGTTTGGAGCTTAGGGAATTTTGTGACTTGTGGCAACTCGATCAAGTGGCCCTCACTCGATCGAGTAGCTACAAGTGTGGCAATCGAAGGGGTATTCTGATCTCGGGCTACTCGATCGAGTAGCTAAGAGACTCGATCGAGTAGGGCCAGCTCGATCGAGTGCCTGACCAACTCGATCGAGTGTCACTGTTACAGGCACATTTCGATGTTTAAATTGTTTGAATCCTTCTATTGTTGATTGTCTTTATATTATTCATGATTGTTGGTGCTTAGTGACATGTTTCGGCTTCACCGTTCGTCTTATTTTAACTTGTGGTTGGGCATGAGTAAAATTCTGTGCGATGTAGGTGCGTCGGGACAATAAGATATATTGTTGCGGGGACTTGGTGTAATACTCCGTATTTATGAGTCTTGGGGTACTCTATCGAGTAGGCCTTACTCTGTCGAGTAAGGGAGTTTTGCGAAATAAAATAGTTTCTGACCTGTTGGGTACTCAATCGAGTAACTACGATACTCGATCGAGTAGGGGGTACTCGATCGAGTACCGGCTACTCGATCGAGTAGCCGTTCTGAGGGGGTTGTTTTCTCGGGTTTTGTTAATTATGCGATTAAGGTATATAATCTTTTCGTCATTCATTCTAATCACTTTTCTAAAACTTAAATCACTGTGAGAAGAGAAAGAAAACTACGTTCATCACCTTAATCGCATTGTTAACAAATCCCGGAGCTTGGAAGGTCGGATTTCACTTGTCTTTACACCGTTGTAATCCTTGCGTCGAGGGTAAGACCTTTATACCGTTTTTATTATATTTCGTCAAAGTTAGTTAAACCCTAATATTGGGAATTGGGGATTTTGTTGTGTTATGTGCATAGTAGTAATTATGTGCTTGTATAATTAGGAGGAGGATTCGTAGAGGAAGCTTTTTTACTTGGTTTGTGAGATCGTCGACAATTGTGCTTTCCGGTAGGGTTTCCCTACTCAAGATTACTTACATGTGGTGTGGTGTTGTCTTTGTAATTAGTATAATTGGTTGATTCGACGATGTTGTGATTGTGGTTGTGATTGTTTGTCTGTGGTTCTCGAGATGCGTTCTCGGCTGAGTGGAGTCACTTGCGGGAGTGGCTTCACGCCCTAGTTTCGCCCTTCGTGGAACCCGCCACGGAAGGGGATGTGCACATTAATGGGACAGGGTTATCGCTCGGTATGATGAGCGGGGCTTAGGTGGGAACGGCTGCGGTCCCCCACTGGCAAAAGTCCGGTGGACGATCGGAGACGGAGATGGAGTGGAGTGCTTGATCGTGTATGATTTTTTGAGTTGTGTTGGTTCTTGTATTATTGATTATACCTCTTGTGTAAATAGTGCGACCCGGTTAATGTTTTAAAACTGCGGTGATCCATTCGGGGATGGTGAGCGGATATTGAGCAAGTATGACATGAGTACTTTGGGATAGCCGGGATTGCCACGATCGGATGATAGAAGTCTTCCGCTTTGTAGCTTAGTAGTTTTCATATACATTTCGATTAGTTCGATGAGACAGTAGTTTTGAGAACATGTATTGGTATTTGGTTTGGTTTTTGGATTGTAACCTTTCGCTAAAGTATTACTATTTAAATATCGTTTCATTATTGTTTATTTGATTATCATTGCCTCGGGTAACCGAGATGGTAACGTCCTTATACCTGAGTGGTCCTGGTAAGGCACTTGGAGTATGGGGGTGTTACAAAATGGTATCAGAGCGACGATCCTGAAACCTGTAACCAATGAACCCAATGAATATAGGGAGTCTATTAAAATGAACCCGGGGTAAAGGTTGTAGGAGCTAATGCAAAGGCTTGGGAGACGTCCTAAAGTCGCGAACTCGTCCTACAATTTTGAACCGGTCACATGGGGGGAATATCTGTTAAGTCGTATGTGTTGTTTGTTCGCTTGTGTGTGGATGTGATGAGGTGTGTTGTAAATGTTGGATGTTTGAAGTAGAAGTTGAGAATATGAATGAAATTGAAGAGATATATATATAGAACTGTGTTGGCATGAGAAGCATGTTGGGTGATACTATGTGGCATTAATAACATGATATAATCGTTTGTTAATCGCATGAGCAGTTGAGTAGCTTGGTATGCATAATTAGGACATGATATCGTGTTTATAAGCTGTTTTACATGTTAGAATATGTCATAGCATGCGGGTAGCATATTCGAGTTTGCATGACTCGATCGAGTGGGACTGACTTGATCGGGTGGGTTTTTGACGTTTTTACGACCAGAATCGAGTTTTAGGGTACTCGATCGAGTAACTAGGGGTACTCGATCGAGTAGGGGGTCAATCGATCGAGTAGCCTGGCTACTCGGTCGAGTATGTTAGAGGTCAGAAGGTCTGTTTGTGTTCTGGAGTCGAGGTACTCGATCGAGTATGGGAGGCACTCGATCGAGTAGCCTCTTACTCGATCGAGTAGGTTGGGACACTCGATCGAGTAGCACCTGGGTAGCCTGTTTTCGTGTTTTGAGGTTTAGTACATGTGTTTATGTCTACCCTTTCTTATATATAGCTTCAAGATGCCGCCTAAGAGAAACGCTTACTATGCGAGAGCTGAGGCCATGAATACGGATGATATCGTTAATATGTTGGAGCACCAGGATGCTCTTACTGAGGCCTTAAAGAAAGTGAATAAGGATACGGAGGTTGATCACTCTAAGATCAGCCTTTACATAGCTAGGTTCAACCCAAAGGAGTACAAAGGGACCGGAGAACCAAACCTTCTTGACAACTGGCATCGTGAGATGGAGAATATCTTGGACCTGGTTCATTGTCCGATGAGATGAGAGTAGAGCAAGCTGCGTTCTATCGAGAGAGGCAGCGGTGGTGAGTCTTTGGGATAAGGTGAAAGTGAGTGCGAGAGAGATGTATGCTAACCAAGGCTTACCTGCTATACCTTGGGATGAGTTCCGTAGGGCCATGAGAAAAGAGTTTGTGCGAGCATGTGAGAAGCAAGGCGAGGGAGGAGTTCGATGGGTTCAAGATGACATCGACATGTCCGTGGTGAGTACTATAAGCGATTTAATGAGAAGTCTAGGTATCTTTGAGGACATGGGATTGAGTGATGAGAATCGGCGCCGAGGTTTGAGAGGGGTTGACCCCTAGGATCATGGATAAGCTCCCCGTAGGAGTCCTTACTGATGTTAAGGACGCTTATGAGAGAGCTGGGAGGGCTGAGATGTTAGTGGAGATGGCTCAGGAGAGGTCCGGTGTTGAGAAAAGAAAGGTTGAGAGTGAGGGTGGTGGCCAATCTAGTCATAAGAAAGGCAACCACAATCAAGCTAAGGGGTTTTCTCTTTGGGTCGGGGTTTAGTGTGGGGCTTCCTTCGGGCGTGGCCGTGGGGGTAGCAAAGAATTGGGGGGTATGACTTGCTTTGGGCAGGCGGTGTCGGCCACAAGAGACATGAGTGTACGAGTGTGCCTGGAGCTTTTCAGGGGACGGGTCAGGGAAGTTATTCTCAGGGACCGGCATAGAGTTATGTGAGCAACAGACCAAGTGGGTCATGGTCTAACCGGGGGAGCCAGAGCTATCAGAGTGAAGGTAACCGCAACGGCGGTAATTCTTATCAGAAACCAGCTACAAACAACAACAACAACAACAACAATCGGGGTCGGTGCTAAGCGGCCACATCGGCCAAGATCTTGTCCGGGGAGGTGGACGAGAAGACCGATGGAAAGTCATTCATGATGGACAAGAAAGCAAATTGAGGAGGATGCACATGTTATCACTGGTACCTTTCTTGTTAACGGTATTCATACCTATGTTTTGTTTGATTCGGGGGCTTCCCAGTCGTTTGTATCATCGAGTCATGTTAAAAGGTTGGGTTTGAGAGTTTATGAGTCTGTGAGTGAGAAAGTTTTCATACCTTCGGGAGAGTCTGTATCTTGTGGGAGGTTGTTTAGAGATGTGTCTATGATAGTTGGGCAAGTTGATCTACCTGTAGACTTGCTAGAGTTTCTTTTTAGCGGTTTTGAGATGATAGTCGGGATGGATTGGCTGGAAAAGTATAAAGCTAAGATAGACTGTCATCAAAAGAAAGTGTCTTTGAGAGGGCCTAAGGGTGTTAGTGTGTCTTATCGTGGGTTTTTAGTCAAACCCAAAGTTAAGTTGATTGCAGCTATCACGTTGAAGTCTTATCTGAGGAAGGGATGTCCTTTGATCTTGTGCCATGTGAGAGATGACCGGATAGAGAGTCCGACGATTGACGAGATACCAGTGGTGGGAGAGTTTGCTTTGATGTTTTTCCCGACGAGATTCCGGGGTTGCCACCGAAGAGGGAGATAGATTTCACCGTTGAGTTGAAACCGGGGACGGGGCCAATCTCTAAGGCACCGTACCGGATGGGTCCTAAAGAGATGGAGGAGCTAAGGAAGCAGTTAGATGATCTGATAGAGAAGGGATACATTAGACCTAGTGTATCGCCGTGGGGAGCACCAGTTCTTTTCGTGAAGAAGAAGGATGGGAGTTTGAGGTTATGCATAGTTTACAGAGAGCTGAACCGAGTGACGGTGAAGAACAAGTATCCTTTGCCAAGGATAGATGACCTGTTTGATCAGTTGAGTGGTGCATCAGTCTTTTCCAAGATTGATTTGAGGTCGGGGTACCATCAGGTGAAGATTAGAGAGGTAGACATACCAAAGACAGCTTTCACGTCGAGGTATGGTCACTATGAGTATGTGGTGATACCGTTAGGGTTATCTAACGCACCGGCCGTGTTTATGGATTTGATGAATAGAATCTTCAGACAGTTTTTGGACAAGTTCGTGGTGGTGTTCATCGATGACATCTTAGTCTACTCTAAGACTAAGGAAGAGCATAAGGAGCATCTGAGGATCGTGTTGCAGACGTTGAGGGACCATGAGTTGTATGCTAAACTGTCCAAGTGTGAGTTCGGTTGGAGAAAGTTGCTTTTAAGGGGCATGTGATCTCTAAGGAGGGAGTAGCTGTGGATCCGACAAAGATTGAGGCAGTGACAAAGTGGGAAGCACCAAAGAATGTCGCCGAGATTAGGAGTTTCTTGGGTTTAGCTGGATACTACAGACGGTTCGTGAAGGATTTCTCCAAGATAGCTAGACCCATGACAGCTTTGATGAGGAAAGAGAACAGGTTTCGTTGGGATGAGAGTTGTGAAAAGGCGTTCCAAACATTAAAGGAGCGTTTGACCACAGCTCCTATCTTAGCATTGCCTGAAGGGATCGAGAACTTTGAGGTTTATACAGATGCCTCAAAGAATGGGTTGGGATGTGTGTTGATGCAGAACGGTAAGGTGATTGCCTATGTTTCTAGGCAATTGAAGCCGTATGAGGAGAACTACCCTACACATGATCTAGAGTTGGGTGCGGTGGTGTTTGCTCTCAGGATTTGGAGACATTACCTTTATGGGGCGACCTTTCAGGTATTTTCTGATCACAAGAGTCTCAAGTACATCTTCACTCAAAAGGAGTTGAACATGAGACAGAGAAGGTGGATGGAGCTGATTGGCGATTATGACATGGATATTATCTACCATGAAGGGAAAGCCAATGTCATTGCAGATGCTTTGAGTAGGAAGAGTGTACACTCCCTGTGTACAAATCTATCTTTGATGAGGTTGAGAGATGAGGTGGGGAAGTTTGGGATACATATGATTCGGAGAGGAGATCTTTGTGGGAGATTTGACAAGATGCGGCTGATCTTTATGATGATATTCGAGGTAAACAAGCTTTGGATCCTAAGATGGTTGAGTGGAGAGCTGGAGTAGAGAAAGGGACAGTGTCCCGATTTTCTATTCACACAGATGGTAGTTTGAGATTTGATGGTAGGTGGTGTGTCCCTAATGATGAGGAGCTGAAAAAGACAATTATGACAGAGGCACATTGCACACCATATTCAGTACATCCAGGTGGAGACAAGCAATACAAGGACTTGAAGAACACGTTTTGGTTGCCTGGGATGAAGAAAGAAACAGCTGAGTTCGTGGCCCGTTGTTTGACATGCCAGAGAGTAAAAGAGGAACAGCGACGACCACAAGGTAAGATTCAGTCTTTGGAGGTACTTGAGTGGAAGTGGGAATCCATTTCTATGGATTTTATCGTGGGTTTACCAAAGAGTCAACAGGGTAATAACATGATATGGGTGATAGTGGATCGACTGACCAAGATAGCTCACTTTGTTCCAATGAAAGATACATGGACTAAAGCACAATTGGCTATGGCTTATCGAAAGAATGTGCTTAAGTTACATGGAGTCCCTAAGGACATAGTGTCTGACAGAGATGCGAGGTTTATATCACGGTTCTGGAAAGAGTTGCGGGAATCTTTGGGTACAACTTTGAAGATGAGTACGACTTTTCATCCTGCGCGAGACGGTCGACTAAGAGAACAATCAAAACTCTTGAGGATATGTTACGAGCTTGTGTGATGGACTTTGGTGGTAGCTGGGAACAAAGGTTGGATTTGATAGAGTTTTCTTACAACAACAGCTATCACACTAGCATTGGCATGGCACCGTTTGAGGCTTTGTACGGGAGGAGATGCGAGAGTCGATTTGTTGGGACGACAGTCTTTGAGGCGATGGTTCTAGGACCAGAGATGGTACATGAGATGGTTGAACAGATTAAGATGATCAGGGAACGGATGAGAGCAGCTCAGGATCGACAAAAGAGTTATGCAGATCTACATCGCCGGGATATAGAGTTTCTGGTTGGGGATAAGGTTCTGCTGAAAGTGTCTCCTATGCGTGGTGTTATGAGATTTAGGAAGAAAGACAAGCTGAGTCAGAAGTTCATCGGTCCTTATGAGATCTTAGAGCGAGTTGGGGAGGTTGCTTACCGTCTGGCTTTACCTGCTGCTTTAGATTGAGTGGATAATGTGTTTCATGTATCGCAGCTGCGGAAGTATGTGAGTGACCCGTCACATGTGTTAGAGGCAGAGAGCATAGAATTAGATGAGTCTTTATCATATCTTGAGGTACCTAAGCAGATCCTTGACTGGAAGGTTAGGAAGACTAGGAGTGGTGAGACAGTGTTGCTTAAGATCCTCTGGTCTAACCACGAGACAGAGGAAGCTACATGGGAGGCAGAGGAGATCATGAGGGAGCGCTACCCTTTCCTTTTTGATCAGGTATGTTTGGTTACGAGGACGTAACCTTGTTTCTTTTAGGGGGGTAGGAGATGATCGCAAAGAGTTTTTAAGAGTTTTTATACCCTTTTTATGTTGTGTCGGTATAGTTAATGTCGTTGAGTCGGGTTGAGTTTGAGTTAGTAACAAGTTTTTATATTGAGTTTATTTCGATTGTTGAGTCGGGAGTGTGGTAGAGTGAGTCTTTGTTTTGTGTTGGTTTGAACTTCGGGGACGAAGTTCTTGTTAACGAGGGAAGACTGTAATACTCCGTATTTATGAGTCTTGGGGTACTCTATCGAGTAGGCCTTACCCTGTCGAGTAAAGGAGTTTTGCGAAATAAAATAGTTTCTGACCTGTTGGGTACTCGATCGAGTAACTACGATACTCGATCGAGTAGGGGGGTACTCGATCGAGTACCTGGGCTACTCGATCGAGTAGCCGGTTTACGGGGGGTTGTTTTCTCGGGTTTTGTTAATTATGCGATTAAGGTATATAATCTTTTCGTCATTCATTCTAATCACTTTTCTAAAACCTAAATCACTGTGAGAAGAGAAAGCAAACTACGTTCATCACCTTAATCGCATTGTTAACAAATCCCGGAGCTTGGAAGGTCGGATTTCACTTGTCTTTACACCGTTGTAATCCTTGCGTCGAGGGTAAGACCTTTATACCGTTTTTATTATATTTCGTCAAAGTTAGTTAAACCCTAATATTGGGAATTGGGGATTTTGTTGTGTTATGTGCATAGTAGTAATTATGTGCTTGTATAATTAGGAGGAGGATTCGTAGAGGAAGCTTTTTTACTTGGTTTGTGAGATCGTCGACAATTGTGCTTTCCGGTAGGGTTTCCCTACTCGGTGTACTTACATGTGGTGTGGTGTTGTCTTTGTAATTAGTATAATTGGTTGATTCAGACGATGTTGTGATTGTGGTTGTGATTGTTTGTCTGTGGTTCTCGAGATGCGTTCTCGGGTTGTGTGGAGTCCTTGCGGGGAGTGGCTTCACGCCCTAGTTTCGCCCTTCGTGGAACCCGCCACGGAAGGGGATGTGCACATTAATGGGACGGGGTTATCGCTCGGTATGATGAGCGGGGCTTAGGTGGGAACGGGCTGCGGTCCCCCACTAGCGTGGTCTGGTCCAAAGGACGATCGGAGACGGAGATGGAGTGGAGTGCTTGATCGTGTATGATTGTGTGAGTTGTGTTGGTTACTGTATTGTTGATTATACCTCTTGTGTAAATAGTACTGACCCCGGTTAATGTTTTAAAACCTGCGGTGATCCATTCGGGGATGGTGAGCAGATATTGAGCGGTATGACATGAGTCTGGGATAGCCGGGATTGCCACGATCGGATGATAGAAGTCTTCCGCTTTGTAGCTTAGTAGTTTTCATATACATTTCGATTAGTTCAAGAGATGTAGTTTTGAGAACATGTATTAGTATTTGGTTTGGTTTTTGGATTGTAACCTTTCGCTAAAGTATTACTATTTAAATATCGTTTCATTATTGTTTATTTGATTATCATTGCCTCGGGTAACCGAGATGGTAACGTCCTTATACCTAAGTGGTCCTGGTAAGGCACTTGGAGTATGGGGGTGTTACACTTGGCATGCACGTGATGTTGCTTAAGTTCATATTTGCATATATATGTCTATGACTTGCGAGTAATGGTTAAGTAATGTCAGTAGAGTGTTGTTCTGTCATGAGTCGGATATCGATGTTGATCACTGCACGCAGTTTTAACGGTATTTGTATTACCTTGTAACCTTCATGCGGGTACCATCTGTCGTTGTTTAATCAATACTATAATTATGATATTATCAATTGTTCAGAAAGGTAGTTTTACAATAATTGTTGAATTTACTATTAATTGTACCAGTATATCTGCACTATGTTACGTGATATCCGTGGTTTATGTTGTATGAATTGTACGTAAGTAATGTCAAGGAGTAGAGCGTGAATCAATGTTGTTTGGTGGTTTATGAGTAATGTCAAAGTAATATCGTCTGTATCGGGTGAGGAATAGGGAAGTTGTTAGATGGTGAACTTCGAGGACGAAGTTCCTTTTTAGAGGGGAAGAGTAATGTCGCAAAAGAAAAAAATGATGTAATTATAACAATTGTGCGTTATTTTGTGGTATTTTTAAGTGTGTGAATAATTGCTTCAATAGTTTCATATGTGTGTTTTATAATGTCATATGTATGTTTTGGTAGCTCCATAGTGGTTGTAGTACATTTGAGTAAGGATTTATAACAATTGTCGAATGGTGTAGCAGGTTGTATACTTTGTTTCGGTGATATTTTAAGAGTGATGACTTGAAACTTTAATGATTTTAGCGGAATCGTGTTTTAAGGTCAGGGTAATTGAGTATAATGACACATGTGTCGTGGTGAACTTGTGACAAATCAGTCGGGTTGTGTGTTTTGGTAAGTGGTAGTTGTTGACCGGTGATGAATGAAAGTATAGTCTCGCAATCATGTTGGTACATGTCTGAGTAATTCTATGTAGTAGTATAAGTGATAGTCGAGTTGATTGTATTGGTGTATGATATGTGTTCAGTAGCTTAAAAAGGAAGTTAGTAGCTATTGAGGTTTGACTGTGTGACGTGTGTTAAGTGGTTGACGATGATGTTTGATAGGCATACGTAGTGGGATAATATTTCTAAACACTTTTGTTGACCTGTGTCGAGTAAACGGTGGTGTTGACTTTAGTTCTTTGTCGTGTGGTTCTGGAGAGGATGAGCTGAACTTCGGAGACGAAGTTCTTTTTAAGAGGGGAAGACTGTAATACCCGTCCTTTTAGGGACTCGTTGACTGACGTTGACCGACCTTAGGGGCTTGTTGTAGTCTCAGGGATATCGTACAGGAGATGTCTTGTGTCATGTTAAGCTTTGGATGAGTGGTACTCGATCTAGTCGAGGCTACTCGATCGAGTAGCTTGAGTACTCGATTGAGTAAGGGTCACTCGATCGAGTAAGTTAGTTACTCGATCGAGTAGCGTCTTTACAGCGGGGATTTATAATCGTGTTTTGATAGAATCGCAAATCATTTCCGCCTCTCTTCTCTAAACCTAGATGTCGCCTTTCCTCATTCCCTTCACCATAATCCCTTCCTTTGGAGCCTTGGATGATGCTTATGCCTTGGGGGTAGATTGCATGAGTCGGGTAGCGATCTTGACGCCGGATAGCTATGTGTAGGTATGTCATCATCATTGTCGTTGTCGTTTCGGTTAGGGTTGTAGTAGTGATAATGGATTATTGTACTGTTTGTATAGTTGTATTGCTTGCTTGGTTGATGTCATGTGGTTGAACATGGAATCGCTGTGGTTGGCTAAAGGTAGGTTCGCCTACTCAGTTTCTGTCGGTTGTCTAGTGTGTCATTTGTTGTGTTGTTGTGGCGTCGGTATGATTGAATTGGTTGTGATATTGGTTGCTGGTGTTTGTGACGGTTGTTGGTTTATATTGTGGATTGTTGTTGTATAACTGTCTGTGATATTCGAGGCGCGTCCCTGGCTGAGTGGAGTCACTTGCGGGAGTGGCTTCACGCCCTAGTTTCGCCCTCCGTGGAACCCGCCACGGAAGGGGATGTGCACATTAATGGGACAGGGTTATCGCTTGGTATGATGAGCGGGGATTTGATGGGTACGGCTGCGGTCCCCCACTGGCAGGGCTGGTACAGTGGACAGTCGGTGACGGTGATTGGTTGGAGTGGTTGTGGCTTGTGTGTGTGCTTGGTTGTGTCTGTGGTATATTGGCTGTTGATGTTGTGTCATACTTCAGTTACTGACCTTGTGTGGTTTGTTTTCTTGTTTGCTTCTGTTGTGTCTGCCGTGATCCCTTATGGTGAGCAGTCGGTCTTAGAGGTGATGTCTTGGAAGTTAGCCGGAGTCTTGGCAAGGAAGGGTCTTTCACAAGTTATGTCATGGATAGTTCACATATGGATGACGAGTTATATCTTTTGTATTAGTAGTTTTGGTTTAATCACTTGTAATAACTTATAAATGTTCTTTTATCGAATTTTGATGATTGCTTTCCTCGGGCAACCGAAATGGTAACGCTTTTATATGCTAGGGAAGGTCTTGTTAAGGCTCCTTGGTATATGGGGGTGTTACAGATAGCTACTGGACACAGGTGTTCTCCTCATCACATACAACTCTTAAATTTACCTGTTACAAATGAGGAAATAAGGCAAATTTTCTTTGATATTCCTGCTGATAAATCCCCTGGGCCAGATGGATTTACTAGTGCTTTCTTCACGGATAGTTGGGAGATTATTGGTGAAGATATGTGTGCTGCCATTAAGGATTTCTTTGCTACTGGGAAATTGCTTACCCAATTGAATGCTACTACTATTTCTTTGATACCAAAATGTGATAGGCCTACCTCAGTGAAGCAATTCAGACCCATAGTTTGCTGTAACATGATTTATAAGGTCATCTACAAGTTATTATGTAGTAGATTATCTTTAGTACTACCTGATATTATCAGTGAGAATCAAGGTGCTTTTATCAAAGGGAGATCAATTATTGAGAATATTCTTATTTGTCAAGATATTGTGAAGCTCTATAACAGGAAAGCAGTTTCCCCTAGATGTCTGTTTAAGATTGATTTGCAAAAAGCATATGATACTGTGGAATGGGATTTTGTTGAACAACTCTTTAGAGCTCTTGGGTTCCCTGATCAGTATACTCAGAGAGTACTGATGACCTGTGTTACATCCACTTCTTTCTCTCTTAGTCTGAATGGAAGTAACTTTGGTTATTTCAAAGGTAGGAGAGGCCTCAAGCAAGGAGATCCCATATCACCTCTCATCTTCACTATGTGTATGGATTACTTGTCTAGGATGATTAACTTTGATACTGCTCATTGGCCATTTCAATATCACCCTTTATGCAAAGAAATTAAGCTTAATCATCTAAAGTTTGCTGATGATTTGTTACTGTTCTGCAAGGGTAATACTCAATCTATCATGTTGCTGATTAGGGCTTTCTCCTCCTTTCCAAAAGCATATGGTTTGACTATGAATAATTCCAAGTCTGAATTATTCTACAATGGAGTGTCCTCTACTCTGAAAACTAACATACAGTAAGCTACTGGTTTTATGGAAGGGGCCATGCCATTCAGATATCTTGGAGTTCCTATCCAAGCTGGCAGACTGCCTAAGAAAGAATGCAATGCATTGGTAGAGAGGATGGTTAGAAGAATCAGGAGTATGGGTGCAAAATAAACTATCTTATGCAGGAAGACTGGTTCTCATCAATTATGTGCTTAACACTATATATTCTTACTGGGCTGGCATGTTTATTATTCCTAAAGGAGTAATCAGAAGGATAGAAGGTGTTTGTAGGAATTATCTGTGGGATGGGAGTGCAGACTACCACAGAGTGCCTCTTGTGGCTTGGGATAAGGTGACCCTTCCAAAAACTGAAGGGGGATTAGGGATCAAAAAAGATGACATCTGGAACATTGTATCTGTTGCTAAATTGGTTGATTGGATCTACAATAAAGCTGATAGGTTATGGATAAGATGGGTTAACCAAGTGTATATTAAGCAAAAAGACTAGCACTCATATGTGCCTCCTGCTGATGCTGCTTGGGCATGGAAGAGTATATGCAAAGTCAAGGACGTAATGAAAACATGTTATACTGATAACCAATGGTCTGGTACCAATAAGCCATATGCAATCAGAGAAGGTTACTCCTGGTTGAGACCTCATAATCATCAAGCAAACTGGGCTCCTATGGTCTGGAACAACTGGAACTTCCCAAAATATTCCATGATAGCATGGATAGTGATGAATGAGGGTCTGAAGGTCGAAGCCAAGCTCCTCCAGTTTGGTACTTGCCCTGATGACAGGTGTTGTAATTGTGACAATGCATCAGAGACTCAAAGCCATTTTTTCTTTGAATGTCCTTATAGTAGACGAGTGATGAATGCTGTTAAACAATGGTGTGGTTTTAGAATCAATGTAAACATGGCAGGGTGGCTATCACATACTGCAGGAACTTCCCTGAAGAAGCAGGTTCACTTTCTGATTTGGACTGCTTGTTATGCTCATATCTGGTACCAAAGGAACAATGCTAGACTGAATGCTACTCTGGTTTTGCCTGATAAACTTGCTGCTATCATCAAAGCTGAGGTACAAGGAAGAGTTAGATTCAATCTTAGGCTACTTTCTCCTGGAGTACAGGACCAGCTCAATGGGAGTGAGGTCACCTGGCTTCAAAAATGGGGTGTAGTAGTTAGGTGACTCAGTCTGTGGAGTCCATGTAGTGAGTCTGCTATGTTGAGAAGGTCAGTGCTAACTAAGGACTTGTCTTAGTCACACTCAATTGTTTGGTTGTCATTTTGGCTTTTTGTTAATATATATATACTCACATTTCACCAAAAAAAAAGTTGAATTATTGTCAAATATTTAGTGAAGACCAAATCGGACCAAATATACGATATTAGCTTTAATAGGGCGATTTGGCACATCACATGGCGTGTTTCATACATATATTAATGCTGCATTTTTAGTATGAATGTCATGTTTTATTTTATGTAATTTTGAATTATGTAATTTGTACTTAGTATGGCCTTAGTTTTTAATTGATATTTCCCGAAATGAATGGGGATATCGATTCAGTTGTAATTATTTGTGTTCTTGTATCACTTTTATTTTAATTTTGGTTTTCTTTTTATAATGTATAAAGTAGAAAAGCTATGTAATTTATTTATCCCGGAGTTCCTTGAAGAAGGTGCCATTCGGGAAGGCATTCCGACAAAGACGGTGTTGCTTTGAAGTGCGTGCCAAATGAAGTTCAAGGGACCAAGGAGTTGGTTTCCGAATTTGTAAATAGTTTATTAAATTTACTATTTTAGGAAGGCCATACTAGGATTTTATTGCTTTACTTTGCATTTATTTTATATGTTTGCATGCATAGCCAAATCACCATAACTACACATGCATATCATATTTTATCGAGTCATCGACCATGTCAATTATAATTATCGTAGTTCACCGCTTTAGTTCACTTAAAACGAGATAGATAATAAATTGACAAGACCTCTCACTAAATAATAATTGAGAATTAGCCTTGCCAAATAGTAGAACCATGAGTCCCAATTTCATAAGGAAGTAGGCTCGGCTCACCGGGGTGCTAAACTTGTTACATTGGGTAAGTGGGTAGTAAATTGTTATTACGTCGAAATTTGGATTGAGCTCAACGGAAGTATTCGCGACCGTAGCCGCATGTGTTACGGGCTTAAGATAAATATTAAAGTAATTTTATCGACCGAGAGTTCTAGAAGTAGAATCGATTAAAGAGTTAATCCACCGAATTATATTGATTAGGGATGAATCGGCTCACCGTGCCCTTGTTAATATGAATTTGGATCTCGGGATAATTTATAATAGTTGAGGAGAGGTCACTATATAAATGCTTAAAACTTGTTTAAAATGTTTACAAGTATTATTAAAACGATAAATGTTTATTAATTCCTTCACTTCCTATTTTGTAGTCAAAATTGTTTTCTCAATTGCAATGACAACTCCAAATTCATCCGCAAACACTAGCTCGACCACTCTCACCAATGTTCTTGGCTCCGATCCTTCATGGATCGATGTAAATTAGAAAATAATGGGTCCAACTTTGCCGATTGGGACGCTCAACTCCGTTTGGCCGCGGAGGGTGAGGACAAGCTTTGTTACCTCACCTAGGCCTCTCCCACCATACCTACCGCAAGGTCTACCCCGCCGCTAGGCAAGCCTATAAGACTTACCAAAAGGAGTCGGCCGCGATCAAAAGTATGTTGATCTTCTCTATGGAGGCCGATCTCCAAAGGAGTGCTATAAAGATTAGCACCGCATATGAGATCTATACGAAGCTTGTGACCATGTTTTCACAAGCTCCAAGGATCATACAATATGAAGCGGCATCCGCATTTTTCGATCTCAATAACAAGGAGTGCCAAAAAGTTAGCCCTCATGTGCTCAAGTTAATAGAGCATGTTGAGACTCTAAGATGCAAAAGGTAGAAATTCCCTAAGAACTCATCATTGACCGAATTCTTCATTCCTTGAATAAGGTTAAGGCATATGTTCAATTCAGGGTGAATTTTAATATGCAAAACTTGAAAGTGTCCCTCGACGAATTGCACAAAATGCTTGTGCAAGCCGAGAGGGATATGGGGCTAAATGTTAGCACCACCAAGGATGTGCTCAACATTAATCAAAAGAGCAAGGGGAAGGCTTTTGAAGCTAGCTCCTCTAAGTCCAAAAGGGGTGCCTCCTCCGAGGACAAATGCCACTATTGTAATGGTGTTGGGTATTGGAAGAGGAATTATCCAAAGTATCTTGGCGATATCAAAGCTGGAAATATTGTTCCAGTAGGTAAAAAACTATCCCTATCTTTTTGTTTCGATCTCAACTTTGGTATTTTGATACAAGTTGTGATGATTACCCTTTTTATTGTACTTAGGGCATCCAAGCAAGGACAAAGGCAAAGACAAGTAAGCCTAGAAGATCTTGAGGGAAGCTATATGTAGCCGCCCATGGTGTTAGATCTATGGAAGCTTGGCCTTATTTTGTTTTGTCTTTATATGTAGCCTAGAAGATCTTGAGGGAAGCTATATGTAGGAATTATCTGTGCGATATTTATAGTTAAACTATATATATTATACGATATTGTCATAATAAATTATTACAGACCGGCATTCATAAATCGACTGCAAGCTGTTGTAAGTAGAATTATTAATACGGAATAACATAAATGACATTTTATAAACAATACACTTTATATACATTTTTGTAAACAACCAAAATAAGAAGATTTAATCTCCTTATTTTTGGTAGTACGTAAAACCGAAAAGAGGAAAAAGAGGAGAAAAAATATCTCCTCTAATTCCCCTCCCTTTACACAGTTTTAAAAGAAAAAAAGGAGAGCATTTTACTCATTCCGTTTGACCTAAAATTATCTCATCAAAAATCACAAAAAAACCCTAAATTTAATTAGTGAAATTAGGGTTCCTCTTCAAGCAAAAAGGGGATCTCATTCTAGCAATTTGAGGGGCATTTCTCGGAGCATCTTGGGTGCAACGATTAGGCGAATATCATTTTGATATTGTTCTTAGGCCTTTTGCTAGGACCAAAGATTGATTCTTGATCTATACTATTTTGTTTATGCAATTTCTTTTATGACTAGTTTTCATAATGATAATTTCGTTATAATCCTAATAATCTTAAAGGAAGTATACCGATATTTCCTACAAGTGGTATCAGATCCAAGGCCACGAAATTATTTTGTATGATATTCATAAATGATTTTGAACAAAATTGAAGAAAAAAAAAAGGTGCGGCTGGTTTTATAAAAAAAAAATTGCCGATTTAATTTTTTTTCAGCCGAAGTTTTTTTTTTGTTTTGTTGTTTTGTTTCCATTTTGATTTTTCATATTGTTGTTTTAATTAGTTAAAATGATTATATGATGAATTTGTAGATGTTTGATTTAATGAGGATTAAATTAAAAAGTAAATGGAAATCGTCTTGTTTGATGATGTTAAATTTGTTTTTGCTATATAGTTTTTGGCATATATGGTTTTAAATCGTTGTTTAGAATCATGTTGCATTAATTTATATGTTCATGATTATGCCAATCTTGTTCTGATAGCAACTATAAACGAAATTGTTCATCTAAATGTTTTTTTTTATTTTGGGCATTATGCCGCAAGGAAAAAAAAAGGGGCTGTTTCGTTTTTAATTCAGCCGAAGAAGAAGAAGAAAAAAAAACAGTTTTTTTTGTAATTAGGGCTAAATGCCGAGACATATAAAAAAACAACTTTTCTGTTTTTTTTTTTTTTGTTTCGTTTTTTGTGGGATTGCCGAAAAAAAATATATTTTTTGTTTTGTTTTTTTGCTTTTGCCGAGAACAAAAACCAAAAAGAAAAAAAAAAATTTGGGCATCCATGCCGTGTGCTGCCGAGTATAAAAAAAATAATTTCTGTTTTTTGTTTTATTTTGGCCAATGATTATTATTATACATCATTTCTATATTTTGTATAATAGTTTGTTGTGAAAAAGTTCACATATTAAAGATACCTAATTATTTTAAAGAGGTTTAAAATAATGTTGGACTAATTCATATTACAAAATTAATATGTATTAAGAGTAAAATTATTGTGAGTAATTGAGGAATTGTCACATAATTTGATCAATTAAAAAGGTGGTTTGGATAAATTACTCTACATAATTAAGGAATTATGTCTTGAATGTTTAATTTATTAGTTGATGCATTTTTATTTAGTTGAATGAATCGTTGAATGGTTTTATTTACGTATTTTTGCAATCGGTTGTAATTTGTAATACCTAGTGTGGCCTTAGTTAAATTATGTTTTCGTAATGATGGAAACATAATTTTTAATGTAATTCGAGATCTCGTATCTCCGTTTGGTTTTCTTTTATATTATGGTTTTGAAATTAGAATGTAAATAGGTTTATTATGTAATTTTTAAATTGTAATTTTGAGAAGACTAAAGATGGAGATTGGATTGCTCACTCCCGCTACATGGACCAAGATGGAACATCAAGACAAGCTTCTCGGGTCCAAGGATGGATTCCAAAGTTGTATTTATGTTCATTTTGGTAGATAGGCCACACTAGAACTTTATTTTGTTTTACGTTTTTCATTCTTATTGCTTTTCATTCACATGATAGTTAGTGCATCATATTCCGCCTAAACCAAACCACCTACTAAAATGCATGAAAATTGACTCATATAGGTTGAATGTTAGTTTTCATAGACATACAGATGTCACACTTTTTAAGCCATCACCTTAGTTTATTCATTCTCGCATGCTAGATATTAGTTCACTTAAAATGAATTAAAATAAAGTTGATGGGATCTTCCTCTAAAACTGAAATTGAGACTAGTCTTTATAAGGGCAAACAACTATGAATCCCTTCTTCGTCGGTAGGCATATAGGACCTTACTCTCCATATGACCCCTTCTACGTTGGGTAAGTAGTTTGTGTTGACTTAGTTTACCTCAACATTATAATCCGAAGAGTTTCTCGTGATTATGATGGACTAAAGATAGAATTTACAGAAATTTATTCGACCAAGAATTCTAACAGTAGAATTGGCCAAAAGGTTGGCTCATCAATTTACAGATAATTGAGTCTTGGGATCATTTATATAATTCTTGAGGGAGGTCAATTGTATAAATGCTTGAGTCTTCGCGTTATAACAAAAAGATTGCATTAGACTTAAATCATAACGATGAGTATGCTTATTATATTTTATTCTTCTTTTCGCAGTGTAGAATTCGTTTATATTGATAATACTGTTACAACAAATGGCTGGAAATAACGAAATCCCAATGCCAAGTGCCACACTTGGACGCGAGTCCCGGTGAAAGCTTTCATGGACCACATGAATCGCTTCACACGTCTGAAAAACGACGGGTCCAACTTTGCGGACTGGGAGGCATCATTGCGGAATGCTGCCATTGCTGACGGTAAGCTCAAGTACTTAACTGAGCCAATACCGGTAAACCCAGGCCCCAATGCAGGAGTCAACGAGTCACTTGCTTATAGTGATTTCGTCATGGAAGCGGGTGCGATAAAGAACGTACTCATCTTTGCAATGGAAACCAATTTGCAAAGACGCTTCATTGCCCAAGGTGCAAACAAGATTTTCACCACGCTCACTAACGAGTTCTCAAAAGCACCGAGAATCGTTACTTATGAGCATACCTGTCGCTTCTTTGATGCGAAACTCCAGAAGGGCCAACCGGTTAGCCCACACATTCTTAACATGATTGAGAATGTCGAGAAATTGGAGGCACTTGATTGCAAAATCAGTGAGAGCATAGTCATTGACCGTATGCTTCATTCACTTCATGATGGTTTTGCCCTTTTCAGGGCAAATTACTACATGAATGACATGAAGAAAAGTCCTCATGAGCTACACTCACTTCTCGTACAGACCGAGAAGGATATGAAATTGAGTGGGAGCATGAAGCAAGATGTTCTCATGATTTCCAACAAGAATAAGGGTAAGGGCAAAGCTCCCGGCGACCTAACTGTAGGTAAGCCAAAGTTTAAGAAGCCAGTAAACGGTAAGAGTGGGCCTGGTGAGACTAGTGGCTCACAAGGCAAGGCAAAGAGCAAGGGCGATGACATTGAGTGCCACCATTGTCACAAGACTGGACATTGGAGGAGGAACTGTCTCGTGTACCGTGAGGACATAAAAGCAGGCCGCGTCACTCCTGTTGGTATGTCATCTTATATTCATATGATTGAAATTAACTATGCAAGTTTCGGAACTTGGGTACTTGATACTGGTTGTGGTTCTCATATGTGTAATCATTTACAGGGCCTAAAAAACATCACACCTCTCGGAAAGGGTGATGTGGACCTGCGAGTCGGGAATGGAGCTAAAGTTGCTGCAGTCTCAAAGGGAACATACGTAATCCAACTCCCTAGTGGTTTTGAGTTATATTTATATAACTGTTACTATGTACCCAGTTTGTCTAAGAACATTATTTCTGTTTACGTACTTGATAAAGACGGTTTCTCATTTTCAATAAAGGATAATAGCTGTATTTTCTCTTTCAATGAAATGATTTATGGCAAAGCAGTTTTCATGAATGGAATTTACATCTTAGATCAAACTACAGATATATTACACGTGAATTATAAGAAATTAAAGGTTGGTGACAAAGATCAAACCTATCTATGGCATTTTCGAATGGGACACATAAATGAAAAACGTGTAAAGAAACTCGTCGAGAATGGGACTATTCCCGCATTCGATTTTTCTACATTTAGCACGTGTGAATCATGTCTTATCGGCAAAATGACTCGAATTTCCTTCAAAGGTGTTGGAATTCGCGCTAGTGACCTATTAGGACTCATACATACTGACGTATGTGGACCTATGTCAATTACCGCTAGAGATGGCTATAGATATTTTATCACTTTCACGGACGATTTGAGTAGATACGGATATGTCTACTTAATGAAGCATAAAAGTGAGTCCTTTGAGAAATTCAAGGAATACCAGAATAAGGTTGAGAACCAACTGGGTAGAAAGGTTAAAGCACTCCATTCAGATTGGGGTGGCGAATATTTGATCAACACCTTAAAGACTGTGGAATCGTTTTATAGTTAACTCCACCTGGAACACCTCAATTAAATGGTGTGTCTGAACAGAGAAATCGAACATTACTTGATATGGTTCGATCCATGATGAGTCACACGGTAGTACCTTATTCATTATGGGGTTTTGCTCTTTTTTCAGCTGCTCTTATACTTAACCGAAGTCCGACTAAAGCTGTCGACAAGACTCCATATGAAATGTGGAAGGGAACGGTCCCTAACTTGTCCTTTATTCGGGTTTGGGGCTGCGAGGCTTATGTCAAGTGGAGACACGAGGATAAGCTCGGCCCGCGATCGGTCAAGACATACTTTATTGGTTATCCAAAAGGAACGTTTGGTCATTACTTCTATTCGCCTACCGAACATCGAGTTTTTGTTGCGGCTAGTGCGACGTTCTTAGAGAAAGAATTTCTCGAGAACAAGTCAAGTAATAGAACCTTCGAGCTGTCGGAAGTTCAAGAACCAACAACCGAGGAACAGATGGAGGAAGTTGTTCCTCCAACTGATGATACGGTTAATATTCCTCAGGAACCTAGGAGGTCGGGTAGAGTCTCTAATCCTCCAGACAGATACATTGGTATGGTCGAGGAGAATGATGTTTTGCTCCTAGAGAGTAATGAACCCGCTACCTATAAAGGTGCCATGACCTGTTCCGACTCAAAGCTATGGCTTGAAGCCATGAAATCTGAGATGGACTCCATGTATGAGAATGACGTATGGGATCTAGTTGATTTACCTAATAAGGTAAAACCTCTACAGTGCAAATGGCTTTACAAAATAAAGCGTTCTGTAGACGGGCAACCAGATACCTATAAGGCACGACTAGTGGCAAAAGGTTTCACTCAAGTGCACGGATTGCATTATGATGAAATTTTTGCACCCGTAGTTATGCTGTGTTCCATTCGGATTATCTTAGCGATTGCCGCTTTTCATGACTATAAAATTTGGCAAATGGATGTGAAAATCGCCTTCTTAAATGGTTATTTGGAGGAGGAGTTGTACATGGTGCAACCCGAAGGTTTCATAGATCCTGAAAATCCTAAGAAAGTTTGCAAGCTTAAGCGTTCCATTTATGGACTTAAGCAAGCTTCTCGGAGTTGGAATCATCGTTTCGACCAGGTGATAAAAGAGTATGGTTTCACTCGATCAGTCGAGGAACCATGCTTATATATCAAGTCGAGTGGGAGCAAGATTTTTTTCTTGATATTGTATGTTGATGACATACTCTTGATTGGGAATGACATTCCTCTCTTATCCCGGTTAAAGGATGGTTGAAGAACCATTTCCAGAAGAAAGATCTGGGTGAGGCACAACGCATTTTGGGAATCCGTATCTATCGAGATAGATCACGACGGATGTTATCACTAAGTCAGGAGTCTTATTTGGATAAGATTCTTGAAAGGTTCAGCATGACCAACTCCAAGAAGGGGAACCTTTCAATGACTTCTGGGATGCATTTGAGTAAGTCTCAGTCACCCACGACGCCTGAAGGGATTGAGCGCATGAGTCGTGTTCCTTATGCATCAGCCATAGGATCAATCATGTATGCCATGATATGTACACGTCCAGACGTGGCATATGCATTGAGTATGACGAGTCGGTACCAAAAGAATCCAGGTGAAACACACTGGATAGCTGTTAAAAACATCCTTAAGTACCTACGGAGGACTAAGGATAGGGTATTGACTTATGAAGGAGATACTAAGCTATGCGCAATCGGTTACGCAGATGCTAGCTTCCAAACGGATCGAGATGATTCAAAATCTCAGTCCGGGTTCGTCTTCACTCTTAATGGTGCTGCGGTCAGCTGGAAGAGTTCCAAACAGGATAATGTAGCAGATTCTACGACTGAATCCGAGTACTATGCCGCTTCAGAAGCAGCAAAGGAAGCTATATGGATGCGTCAATTCTTATAAGGACTTCCGATAGTTCCTAGTTCGAATGACCCGATCACCATCTATTGTGACAATAGAGGTGCCATCTTCCAGGCTAAGGAGCCAAAGTCTAGCAACAAGTCTAGATATGTACATCGGAAAGCTCACCTGATTCGTGATTACGTGGAGCAAGAGGAGATAGTGATTGAAAAGATAGCTTCGGATGATAACATCACGGATATTTCCATGGGAATTAAACGTGTTCCTGAGTTGTAGTAGTTGATTATGGATTCGATACATTATCTTTTTCATATACTATTTATAACTTCATCGTTTTATTATAATATTTTGTTTTTCATGTGGATTGTACTGACAACATTGAACGCCACAAAGTGAACTGAATTACATTATATTTGTTTTTGTCTGTAATTGCCTGCATGAGCTGATAACTCTGGCTATTATATTGTGCAGTCGATTGATGGTGGGTTCAACGAGCCATAAGTCAAACGGTTGGCTGATCGATCACAGATACAAATTATAACGATACCTCGTAGGACAATTTTTGTGACAACATAATGGAGTCCTAAATGTTTAAAACATTCGGTGCCAGGTCGTGGATTGGACGTCCATTGTGTTCCTAGAGTCGATTCTTTTGACTATCGACTGTCTCTTGAGATTAAGGCAGTTTTTGGGTGACTTTGGTTTCTTTCTCATGGTCTGCCGTAACAGGAGGCTAAGCAGATTTTTTCTGGGTCATTTCATACTGTGCTTATATCTGCAGGTTTCGAGTTGAAGAGAATATCCAACCTTTATCAGGTTTAGTTATTTCTCAGGGCCACTCGAGGAGTTGTAACTGAAATGCATGGCCATGCTCGAATGATGATTCGTTTATCAGTTAAGTTACTCTCTAGTCGGGGAAACCACTCTTGATATTGATCACTTGTAAAATACGACCTTTGTGAATACGGATTTTGCAAATTGTTTTACATTGAGTGGGAGAAATTTTAGGATATGAGAATCGGTTATCGCACATACACTTGTGAGGACAAGTGGGAGATTGTTGGAGCTTGTGTCCTCCACAATTAGTGTGATAACATTTATAAATCTCTTATAGGTTTACAAGGGTATACTTCGTATTTTATCAGTTGATTAACGATTACCTAATAACGGTTGGCTTGCTGGAAAGTTTGACGTTATTATCATACTGATGGCGGTGATCAACTGGTCCCTAAAAGTCACACCTAAAGGATGTGTTTGAGAGGTGTGATTATGGAAATGTAATCACATTGATGCCTAATATGACTAAAAGGTTAGTCCATGTATTTGACTAAAAGGTTAGTCCATGTGATGATGAGACGATTATTTAATACAATTAAATAATATTAGCTGAGACGAATTAACTGTCAATTCGTAAATTGAATATAATATGTTATATTTAATTAATGTATATAATGTTAGTTTAAACGAATTAAGATGTTAATTCGTAATTAAACATAATCGGTTATATTTAATTAGCTAATTATAAATATGCGATATTTATAGTTAAAGTATATATTATACGATATTGTCATAATAAATTATTACAGACCGGCATTAATAAATCGATTTATAAGTCATTGTAAGTAGAATTATTAATACGGAATTACATAAATGACAATTTATAAACAATACACTTTATATACATTTTTGTAAACTACCAAAATAAGAAGATTTAATCTCCTTATTTTTGGTAGTACGTAAAACCGAAAAGAGGAAAAAGAGGAGAAGAAATATCTCCTCTAATTCCCCTCCCTTTACACGGTTTTAAAAGAAAAAAAGGAGAGCATTTTACTCATTCCTTTTGACCTAAAATTATCTCATCAAAAATCACAAAAAAAAAAACCCTAAATTTAATTAGTGAAATTAGGGTTCCTCTTGAAGCAAAAAGGGGATCTCATTCTAACAATTTGAGGGGCATTTCTCGGAGCATCTTGGGTGCAACGATTAGGCGAATATCATTTTGATATTGTTCTTAGGCCTTTTGCTAGGACCAAAGGTTGATTCTTGATCTATACTATTTTGTTTATGCAATTTCTTTTATGACTAGTTTTCATAATGATAACTTCGTTATAATCCTAATAATCTTAAAGGAAGTATACCGATATTTCCTACAATGATTATAAGACATAGAGTGGTAATATGGTATTAACTACTCGTATGTGATAATCACATTTATCGTTTGAGCTATTGATAACTCATCTTGTACTTTGTTACATCCAAATGGGTTGTTGAGACAATATTGAACCCCATTAAAGTGAACTGGATTAACATAGTATTCGCCCCTAGTTACATATATGAGGTGACATCTCAAATTGACTGGAGTGTGATGCGATTGATGGCAAGTTCAAGAGCCATAAAGTCATAAGAGATGACTAGTCGATCAAATAGACAGACTGTATGGGACACTCTGTCGGGCTTATGACCGCTTATAGAGTTCTGGAAATTTTTATAGACTGGTCGTGGCGAGAGCTACTATAGTATTCTTATGAGTCAATTCTTTGACTAAAGACTATTCGCCTAAGGTGGCACAGTTTCAGAGTAACTTTGATTTATGTTCTATGACCTTCGTAATTGGGGTCTAATGGCCATATTTTGGGTTATGATAAGTTGTGGCTATTCAAGGGAATAGTGCAATAGGAATTGTCCATCCCTGTCAGGGTTACCTTATATCTCAAGGCCACTCGAGGAGTAATGAACTGGAAATGCGTGGCCACGCTCGAAAGGTATCTACCGTAGATAATTCCGGTCAGACAGTTATTCTCCGGATCGAGGAAACCACTCATGATATGATCAAATGCAAGTACGACCTACAAGACACCTTGCATTGAGTGAGAGATTGTAATAGGATAAGAGAATTGGTGACGCACACTTGTCACGGACAAGTGGGAGATTGTTGGAGTAAGTGTCCTCGACATTAATGCGATCACATGTTTAAATATCATAATAAGAATGCATGAGGGAAAGTAATATTTTATTGTCAACTGATCCACATTAATCGGTAATGATTGGCTGGCTAGAGTTTGACATTACTGTCGTATGACGGTGGTGATCAGTTGGTCCCTTAAGGTCATACCTCTAGGGTAACATTCTTAATTGATTAATTAATTAATTGTATGTTGATACAAGTTAATTAACTCCTTAAAATTGAACGAATGATTTTGTAAGTGAGAATTCGTATCTTATTGTAATTCGATTAAATAAGATTCGTTCTAAGTAATGTAAAATTGTTTTTATTACTTAGGTTTTATTATTGTTTATGAAACAATTAAAATAAGAATGAATGATTTATTATAAATACAACTTGTTGTGATTTATAATTCCATGACCCATTTTGAGTACTTGTAATCATGAATTACTAGTTAATTTTTGTATGTGATTTATTTTGTTTATATAATGATGATTTTTAATAAGTTAAAAATGCATTATTAAATAACATGTCTAGTAACATGTCCAACATATCACACTGCACAAATTGACATATGATAAACTTAAAATGGACCATTTTAAGTCCCATGTGTGCCGTGTAAATGGGTGTTTAGGGAGTTGTCCAATTAGTATAACCATTCGGCCCTCATTGTAAGTAGATCGTTTTCTTCTTACTTTAAATTATTTTTCTTATACATGCATAAGATATCTATTTAGTTTATGACTAAACTAAATTTATTACGTTATTAGAAGTGTCTAATAAGAGGTTAATGAATCTTTCACTCTCTTCATTCTTCATCTTTGTAAGTAAGAAATATCTTATCTTTCCTCTATTTCGAAAATTCCATATTTTTAAGATGAGAGTTTTGTGCTAAATTTTTCTCTTATTGTGTTTTAGGTGAGGGACTTGAGGACCCGGAAGAAGAATCTAAAATTATTGACGAGGAATTGGACGAGTGAAGACACTTTCAATGTAACGGTGATGGGTTACTCGAGATTTATGTTAAAATTTGTGTGAATTATGTAGTATAAGGCTCATACGATTGTTGCAATTGGTATCTTTCATGATATTATGGTGAAGTATAAAGTGGTATTAATGAATTTCCCACATAATTACATGAATAAATCTTGCTTTAAAGTTCATAATCAACCCCATATGTTAATTACATCTTAAAAGTGGCAATTTTTCCAAGCATCCATCATAGTAGGAGAGTGTAAAATGGTTGTAGTTAAGATTGATAAGCCTTGAAAACTTTGGATAAGTGTTTGTTGGAAATCTCGTGTACAGTGTGTCCCTAACGGTGGGCCGGCAGCCGACCTCCCAACCGGCAGCGACACTTTGCATTTTTGAGTTGGAAAATCTTGAAAATTAGCTTCAGTGGGCCTCTGCCGGTGGGCCGGCAGCCGGCCTCCCAACCGGCAGCGAGTCCCTAAGTTTCTTGTGTTATTTCATAACAAGGAGAATCCCCTGCCGGTGGGCCGGCAGCCGGTGACCCAACCGGCAGGGAACACACTGAGTGACTTTGACTATGTTTGACCTTGGCATGTATCCCCTGCCGGTGAGTCGGCAGCCGGTGACCCAACCGGCAGGGAAGACACTGTGTACTTTTGAATGTATTTTAACCTTGGCTTGTATCCCCAGCCGGTGAGCCGGCAGCCGGTGCCCACGCAGGCTGGGAGCACCTGATATTTAATTTACTCTTGTACTTATATATGCTTCACATGAATTGTTTATGTTATGTTTGTGCAATCATTTTTACTCTTATTTCTGACCCAAGTGCAACGTTTTACATTGTGTGATGACTTGACATTCCTTATTTACCCTTTTCGGACCTTTGGTTACGGTATGTGTACCATGTTTCCGGATTGGGTTATCCTTCCGCCTTTCTTCGAACCTTTTGTTACGGCTATGTGTGCCATGTTTCCGATTTAAGGTTACTCGACCTTTGGTTATAGCTATGTGTGCCATGTTTCGAGTCTTGGATGTGATTGGTATATCGTTTGTCGAATCGGGTGACGTCCATCCTGAGAGTCTGGATCCAGGTTTATACTACGACCGTATTATTATCGTCGTCCTACCAAGAGGTTGGAGTCTAGGTTGTTGTCTTGTGAGTTCATGCTAAGTATATGTCTTACACTTGTTGAGTTAAGTCAATACAAAAATGGTTGACTTAGTTATTCTACTCCCTTTAATACATATTTAATATAATGTATCATGCCTATCTCATTATGAATGTATTATGCCTACCTCATTATGATTATCATTTATATCCCCTTGTTCGTTATTATTCAAGTATGATGTATGATCAATATGTTTAATTAAGTTCTTGTTTACTTGTATTTTGATATATTTTGGCTGGGAGAACCCTGAGTTACTCCCCACTGACGGTGGGTTTCATATTTATATGATTGATAGATTCGTGATGAAGCTTAAGTGGAGGAGACCGTGTGAACTAGCGAGTTCTTACCCTAAACCTTATTTTATTATCTATTAGACTCACCCTTTTCATTTGTGCGTATTCGTGGGATATCTTTTCCCCAACACGTTTCTTGGTTTGTAAAACTTAAGTTTACACCTATCGTACTTTCTTTTATTTATGTTAAGTGGATCCCGCGCTTTAGACTTAAAAAGTTTTTGAAAACCCGTATTTTCCGCCGTTTTATTTAATAACGTTATGTGGTTTTAGCCCGAGGGTTCACAGTTGGTATCAGAGCCTATGTTGCTCCCGACGCACACACGTGTACCCCAACATAAATTTTGAACTTGACCTTGAATAATGAATGAGAGATGGGTATAATTAGGGACTTATAATTGATAGTCTTCTTGTGTATGCTCGGTAAGTACTAACATATTTGGGTTTTGTTGTCTTGAGAAGATGGTGCGACCGACTATTGTGGAGAATACTATCATGCAAGCACTTTCTCAAATTCTTCAAAATCAACAAAATGTTAACGCTCCAGGTAATCCCAATCCCGGACCTCATGATGGAAATCGTCAAGGAAACTATGCTTGGATCGCAAGCCCATTGGCAAGGAACAAGGCAAGGACCTATGGAGGTGAGGTGGACCCCATTGAACTTTCGGAATGGTTCCAAGATATGGAGAAGAAATTTTCCCTCTTTGATGTTCAAGAACAAGATAAAGTGAAGCTTGCCTCTCACTTCTTGGTGAAGGAAGCCGATCGTTGGTGGACTATGACCGAACCATCTGTTATCAAAGATCCTACTTTCAATTGGAGTCATTTCAAGATGCTTGTGGAGACCCGGTTTTACCCCAAAGAACTCAAACAACAAAAGCTCAAAGAATTCATTGATTTCGAGCAAGGAGGACTATCCGTGCAAGCTTATACCGATAAGTTTAATGACCTAGCTCATTATGCTTCAAGATTTATGAGGGATGAAGATGAACGAGTTTACTTCTACAAAAGCAAATTGAACCCGAAATTGGAAAGCATGGTGAGGAGAGACTCCACATCCTTTATGGAGGTGTATGATGATGCTCTTTGGGCGGAGATTTCCTTGAAGGCCATTCAAGATGATGCTAAATCCCGTTCTTCCTCTACTTCGTATCGTCCCAACTTTCATGGCAAGAGACTGTTTGTACCTTCTACTCCAAATTATTCCAACAAGAAGAGGTTTGTGCCGAGAGTCCAAGGGCAAAGAGTACAAGACCATGGAGGACAAGAGCCAAGAGTACAAGAGCCGAGAGAACAAGTCCCTACATCTACTAATAGGCTTGAGAAAGACCGCAAGTGCTTCCATTTTAGACAAGCTCTACACCCCAGAGTTGGATTCTACAATAGGCCATTGATTTGTTTTCATTGCAAGAAGCCCGGACATCGTGCCATTGAATGCCCCGAGAAGAAGAATGCTACTGTAACACCCCCGCACACCAGGATGCCTTACCAAGGACCATTCTAGTGTAAGACGGTGTCACCATCTCGGTTTCCCGAGGGAGTAGATCAAATTAGACAACTAAAGAACAATCATATATTATTAACATGCCTTATAAAATACAACTTAATACAACGTCTTTATAGCAAAGGTACAACCATAACACCCATGACACTGCCTCTCTAGTACGGTAGCGTGATGACTCGATCCCTCCAATCCCAGCAGCCACAATCAACCAAAACCTGCTAAGCCAACTGCTCACCATCCCCGAATGGATCACCGCAGGTTCACAAAACAACAACAACGGGGTCAGTACTGACTAATTAAATGTAAGACAGAACAACAATATAAATAGCTGATCATCCTCTATCCCAGTCTCATGACCTCGCACAGTAACCGACTACACCCCGAAGGGTGTAGCCCTGCCAGATTACCCATCGCAACAGGTAATCCTCGCCGCCAGTGGGTGACCGCAGCCCATCCCACCTAGTCCAGCTCATCAACGAGCGACTAATAAACCCTGTCCCTTAATGTGCACATCCCCTCCCGTGGCGGGTTCCACGGAGGGCGAACTAGGGTTTGAAGTCACTCCCGCAAGTGACTCCACCACCAACACAACACACCCAGCCCTACGGTTATCACAACACCACAACAACACCGCCATCACCACTACACCAATACTCCGATGATCAGCAGATGACAATCATACACAATACAATCACAATCTTAAATCAATTAATAGTAAACTGAGTAGGGAAACCCTACCTCATCGCAAAGCATGCAAAACTCCCATTTATGGCCACGCACGACTCCAATAAGCATCCTAACAATGATAATCATCTCCTATTACACAACTATACTCAAAGAATCACTCACAAGAACACAAGGCAGAAACTTACCTACATTACGCATCGACGGTGACATAGACGACCACCACTTCCGTCATCCTTTCTCGGCGAATCCCGTCATTCCCATGGTAGAGGTTTAGGCTAATTTCATTAGAGTGTGAAGATATGGGGTGATAGGGGAGAGAGGTAGGCTAGGGTTAGAGAAAGATGAACTGTCGAAGAAAATGAGAAATGAAATGAATCTCGCGAACTTGCGTTTATATTAACGTGTCGACAGCAGCCGTACTCGGTCGAGTACAAGAGTACTCGACCGAGTAGGCTCTACTCGGTCGAGTATCGGGGATACTCGACCAAGTAGCCTCAGCTAGGTCGAGTAAGCAATCCTGTAAACCTCGTGATACAAGTCTGATCCCCCACCCATTCATCCCTAAGGTCTGTTTGGTCAACATTACCGGTCAACAATGCTCTTAAATATCCTGGGTGTTACAATATTCCCCCCTTAAAAAGAACTTCGTCCCTGAAGTTCAGCCCACACGACCCTCTCCTCAGGTTTACGTACCGTGACATTGTCCACCCACACCAAGGTGCACAAATTTACACCATCCTGACATCATCATCACACCGTCTTACTCAAACAATAATCACCTATCACCAACTTTCACATACTCTTACAGAAATTAATGAACTCACATGCATTCTTTTGCCAAACGCGACACAACTATTATCAACTACACACAAAAACGAAACAATACTCAAAACAGCACTCAACCATACAATCATAGCAATATATAAATGCAAACCATATACAAATGTGAACTACCACGATCAATTATCATAAAAATTGAGTTGAGACATCCGTGCACAGTATAACCTTCATATTACCTGAATACAACATAGCTACAGCTTCAAGGAAACATGAACATAAATTCCGAATGTTAACGTGCCTAACATACATGTGATTCCAAAATCATAGGTATAACTAAATACATATTTCACGTAATTAAATACTTAATTCCGCGACATTACTCTTCCCCTCTTAAAGGAACTTCGTCCCCGAAGTTCACCACTAGCCACTTCCCGTGCCCAAAGCCAACAAGTACATCCTGACGGCACACGCTACTATAAGACAAAGCAAAACACTACACCACAAGACTATACTAATCACGTATAACAGCACCAAGGAATTATAGCAATCGCCACAAAAGTCGTTACCCCGACTCAAAACAAAACAACTAACAAAACAAAACACCACCGCGACCATCCCCCTCTTTTAGCACAACTTACTTTATGACATTACACACTTGTGGCTTATAAAGACAAAATGTTTCAGCAACCAAGTAGTATATAACAATTAAAATATGGAATTCATAAGAAATAGCAGCTTGATGCGTAACCCGTTGAGGCGATTATCACTGTAACCAAATATATAGATATACGCATAAAACTTATTACAGCTACCCCGCTATATGAGTATGGTATTACCTTTCATATGCTTTAATGACGCAATTATCCCCCCCCCCCCCCCAAATAATTTAAGATTCTAGTAACGCACTAATGTTATACCACAAAACATCCACTAACTCATAGCCTATTCCAACAATCACGTATCCGTGTTACGATCATAATCCATCTGTGGCACATGTTATAGTATAAAATAGCAAAATAAGGTATTAACAACTCTTTCATACAACTATCACATAACTTATGCAATTCACTTAGCTATTTCCCTTAATTCTCTGTTTTCAAAGAATATTCGGCCGAGTATGAAAGGCTACTCGGTCGAGTAAGCTCTACTCGGTCGAGTATATGTGTATACTCGGCCGAGTAAGCTCTACTCGGTCGAGTAGTAACTATGCTCGGTCGAATTATCACATCCAGAGAGCTTTTGAAGACATTACCTAGAGCATTCACCGTCAACCTGCATCAAATTCTTTACAGCAATATTAAACACAACCAAATCCTAACATACACAACATTCAACATGTCTCCATACGATAATTAAGTAAATAACGGCCTTATGGCGAGTTTCAAATCATCCAAAGAATGGATAATAAATCCCGAAAGAAATATCCAAAATAAAAGTACGAAATCCAACACAACGAAACAAATCCATCACAACCAAATAAATCCAACCTCAAAGAAATCAACCCAAATAGTCTAACAACATAAGATCAATGACGAGGACCCTCCTCCATGTCATCATCACCACCTGCGCCCGAAGTACCTGCACCTGAACTCCCTGCTCCTGAAAAGCCTGCTGCTGCTTCTTCGCCGAGTAGTCCCCTCCTAATCGATCGCGAGTTGGCTCCCCACGGTCCCGCGAGGTAGCCAAACTCAGTCTCCTCCGGAGGTCTCCAGTAACTCGGGTCAACTCCATAGCTGTGAAATACCCTCGTATCCACCCCCGGTCCCCTCCACCAGACAGGTTGTGCTAACTGAGTCCCTATGCCCTGGTTAAGGGTTATCTCATGTAGGTTGCCGAGCACCAAAGTAGAGGAGATCCGCTCGGCCAACTCATGCGGCTGCATCCTGGGGTCATGCATTGTGGGGTAGGGCGAATACTGGTAAGGGTAGCAAGGGTAGGAGTCAGGAGTAGAGTAAGAGGGCTCAGATACAACCGGGTCTGCCCTAGACTACCTCACTCCGCGACGCTCCCGAGGTGGGGAGGTGCTCGCTTCCGTCCCTCGGGTGCACGGTGACGAGGCTCGGGTAGGTCCAGGAGAATCCGTGGGTCAATCGTAGGACTGGGGCTCAGGTCTAGGAATGCCACAAGTCTCCCACTCAGCCAAATGATCAACAACAGGGAGATGAGCTGGGTCCGGAAGCACCATCCACATAGTTCCCCTCACTCTCCAGGCATACGACCCATCATCCATCTTCCCCAACCATCGGTTCGACACCGATCGAGCGTCCATGGTAGGCACAATCTCTACATACTCATTCCTCTCGGAGGTGGGGCCTCAAAATCTGTCGGGCGCGAGCTAGGCGGGTCACTATGGCCCCGCAAGCAATGTGTCGGGTCTCGGACCGTGCCATGCGCTCAAGACTAGAGCACACTACACCAGGGGGGCACCGTAGTAGAATGGTTTCTGACGGTGGAGGTTGAGGTAAGACATAAGCAACATGACCTCATGAGAATTAAGCTTGCTCACATCATCTCTCGAGTATAACAAACAGTCATCATCCTCGAAACATACGAAGGGAAACGTCTTTGAACATCATTAATATGCATGGCACGGGCACTAGGGGGGTCTACCGATCAAATAAGGAAGGTAAAGGGGTGCACCACTATTCTTGGCCACATCACTAAGGTAGTCATCCTCCTCGGCCTCTAAACCCAAATGGTCACCAACTCGTCCGGGGTAAGCTCATGATCCTCATTCATGAGACGAAAAGAGACGGTCTTTCCCTTCTTATCATAAACAAAAGAGCTCAAAAACTCTAAGGTCAAGTGGGGGTAGGATTTCTTTCTCAGATGATACAACCCCTCCATGCCCAAAATCTTGAAAATATGAACTTTGTCCTCCTTGATCCCCAAAGTCTCAAGGATACTAGGGTTAACACAGCGGGTGGGGCGAAAAGGACGACGCATAAGAGCCACAAAAGCCTTTCGATGGTTGAAATCAGAGAAGATTACCGATGGATGTGCCTCCACCGGCGGAACTACCGGTTCAGTGCTTGACTGACCAGTCTCAAGCTGGACATTAGTACGAGTTCTTTTGTTGGGTAAGCCTCTGGTTTTCACCATACTGCAATGAAACAATGCTTTAACAGGGGATTGACACAAAATTCTTAGCTCAAAAGACGGACTGTTTTCAATTGTATATCGATTTATAAAACCATACTTTTAAGACAATTTATTAGAAAATCACCAATTACCTTACAATTTATATGATTACAAGCTTTAATTGGTTTCAAATTAGGGAATAATCATCAACAACCAGAAGATTTCAGACACAATTCGTTTTTGCTAACCCTAGATTTCAGAAACTGAGTTTTAAACCATGAACTTAATCAATCAAGGCATACACAAGATTGGTATACAGTTGAATCCAAGAATCAACAAATTAAAGACTAAATATCAATTGTTTTAGCAAGGAAATCAAGATATAACATGCTATTATACCATAACTTTGAAAACAAGTGAGAAAATTGAGTTTAAACCTTACCTTAAACTGGTTTGAGACGAGCAAGAACAAGTAGAATACCTAAGTTTTACCCAAAAGCTTGAGGGAGGTAGGATATGGAGTTTTTAGAGAGAAGGAAAGGAAAGGTGGGAGGCGGAAATAAGGAAGAAAGGAACGAAAATAGGGTTTTTGTATAACCCGCATAAGTCCTGCTACAGCAATACTCGGTCGAGTATTGGGAATACTCGGCCGAGTGTCGACTACTCGTTCGAGTATTTAGGATACTCGGTCGAGTACCTTTCTTACTCGATCGAGTTTTGAAGAACAGAAGCGATTATTATTCTCACAAAACGGGCACTCGGTTGTGTAGCTTAATACTCGGTCGAGTATGGTCTACTCGGTCGAGTACTCTCATCTACTCGGTCGAGTTTTCCGAAAACAAAGAAGAAGTCGTAACTTTTCATTGTTCCTGCAAAATCAAATAATATCGTTCGGAGTTCCGTGCATCCGCTCAAATCCTTTGTTAAAGCTAATTTCTATCAAATAAACACATAACAACATCACATCCATCATCGGAATGATCATCATTCCTACTTTCATTCCTCACTTTGCCATGAAATTATTATATTCTATCCTTATAGCATACTCAACAATCTAATTACAGTACCTGCAAGGTTTAACTCTCATGTCACATCATCTCTAATTCCGTTAAATCACCAGATATACACTATAATCACATTTGCAACGTAGCAATCCAACACACAACACATTCATCGCGAAACAAATAAGTTAACTTGTAACCGATCTCCCATTGCGACAATTCCATCGCTCATTTCAACTTTTCCACAAATACATCAAACACGTATCACCCTAATAATAGATATACACATCAATCATTACCAGGCAATCAACGACTCTCACTAGCTACCCTTTTCCCGTGTCTGGCTTAAGTTCGATGGGGCCATGATTTTGAAATGAGGGCGCCTACTCAACCAAAATCTAGCATCGGCTGGGGCTCCCAACGTACATACACCAGGTTCATTTTAATTGACACCCTATATTCATTAGATTCATTGGTTTAGGTTCCAAAATCGTCGGCTCTGATACCATTTTGTAACACCCCCGCACACCAGGATGCCTTACCAAGGACCATTCTAGTGTAAGACGGTGTCACCATCTCGGTTTCCCGAGGGAGTAGATCAAATTAGACAACTAAAGAACAATCATATATTATTAACATGCCTTATAAAATACAACTTAATACAACGTCTTTATAGCAAAGGTACAACCATAACACTCATGACACTGCCTCTCTAGTACGGTAGCATGATGACTCGATCCCTCCAATCCCAGCAGCCACAATCAACCAAAACCTGCTAAGCCAACTGCTCACCATCCCCGAATGGATCACCGCAGGTTCACAAAACAACAACAACAGGGTCAGTACTGACTAATTAAATGTAAGACAGAACAACAATATAAATAGCTGATCATCCTCTATCCCAGTCTCATGACCTCGCACAGTAACCGACTACACCCCGAAGGGTGTAGCCCTGCCAGATTACCCATCGCAACAGGTAATCCTCGCCGCTAGTGGGTGACCGCAGCCCATCCCACCTAGTCCAGCTCATCAACGAGCGACTAATAAACCCTGTCCCTTAATGTGCACATTCCCTCCCGTGGCGGGTTCCACGAAGGGCGAACTAGGGTGTGAAGTCACTCCCGCAAGTGACTCCACCACCATCACAACACACCCATCCCTACAGTTATCACAACACCACAACAACACCGCCATCACCACTACACCAATACTCCGATGATCAGCAGATGACAATCATACACAATACAATCACAATCTTAAATCAATTAACAGTAAACTGAGTAGGGAAACCCTACCTCATCGCAAAGCATGCAAAACTCCCATTTACGGCCACGCACGACCCCAATAAGCATCCTAACAATGATAATCATCTCCTATTACACAACTATACTCAAAGAATCACTCACAAGAACACAAGGCAGAAACTTACCTACATTACGCATCGACGGTGACATAGACGACCACCACTTCCGTCATCCTTTCTCGGCGAATCCCATCATTCCCATGGTAGAGGTTTAGGCTAATTTCATTAGAGTGTGAAGATATGGGGTGATAGGGGAGAGAGGTAGGCTAGGGTTAGAGAAAGAGGAACTGTCGAAGAAAATGAGAAATGAAATGAATCTCGCGAACTTGCGTTTATATTAACGTGTCGACAGCAGCCGTACTCGGTCGAGTACAAGAGTACTCGACCGAGTAGGCTCTACTCGGTCGAGTATCGGGGATACTCGGCCGAGTAGCCTCAGCTAGGTCGAGTAAGCAATCCTGTAAACCTCATGATACAAGTCTGATCCCTCACCCATTCATCCCTAAGGTCTGTTTGGTCAACATTACCGGTCAACAATGCTCTTAAATATCCTGAGTGTTACAGCTACTACTCCAAATGCCAAGCCAATAGGAACCATCTTTATTATGAGTCGAGCCGAAGCCGTCGCTCATCCCGATATCATTACGGGTATGTTCTCGATTCTTGATCAACCTTGTCTCATTCTTTTCGATACCGGCGCATCTTTATTTTTTATATCTTCCAATTTTTCGGAAAAACTAGCCCTTGAGCCTATTCCTAGTGACGAAACTCCTATATCCTTACCTTCCGGAGAAATGTTCTCATGTTCCTACTTTTTTTACGAGATTCCTATCTTAATTTCGGGAACTATTTTCCCCGCTAACCTACTTCGTTTTCCCCTTGAGGAATTCGATGTAATTTTGGGTATGGATTGGTTGTCTAAGTACTATGCAAGATTCGAGTGTCGAGACCAAAATATTTGCCTCAAAAGCCCGTTAGGCACCCGAGTATCTTATAATGGAGTTCGTTCCCAAGTAAGTGTGAAGTTGATTTCCACTTTGAAGACAGTGAACTTGTTGCGGAAAGGTTGCCAAGCCTTTCTTTGTGTGGTGACTTCCACTGAAGTTTCGTTGCCAAAGCTTAAAGAAGTGCCTGTTGTTTGTGAGTTTGCCGATGTTTTTCCCGAAGAGTTGCCCGGAATACCTCCCGAGCGTGATGTAGAGTTCTCTATCAACCTTGTGCCCGAAACCGGACCGATCATTAAAGCTCCCTACCGTATGGCGCCAACCGAGTTAAAGGAGTTGAAGAAGCAACTTGATGAGATGATTGGGAAAGGATTTATTCGACCTAGTGCTTCACCTTGGGGTGCTCTCGTTCTCTTTGTAAAGAAGAAAGATGGATCCATGAGACTTTGTATCGACTATCGCGAGCTTAACCGTGTCACCATCAAGAACAAATATCCTCTACCAAGGATTGAAGATTTGTTTGATCAACTCAAGGGTGCTTCTACTTTTTTCAAGATTGATTTGAGATCCGGTTATCATCAAATTCCCGTTCGTGAGACCGATATCCCTAAGGCCGCTTTAGCACGAGATATGGACATTTCGAGTTTAAGGTGATGCCCTTTGGATTAACAATTCCCCTGCTATCTTCATGGACCAAATGAACCGAACTTTTAGTGAGCTCTTGGAGAAGTGTGTTGTGGTTTTCATTGATGATATTCTCATCTTTTCTAAGTCCGAAGAGGAGGATTCCGATCATCTTCGTATCGTTTTGGAGGTTCTTCGTCGTCAAAAGTGGTTTGCCAAATTCTCTAAGTGTGAATTTTGGTTGTCTATGGTGTCCTTTCTTTGTCATATGATATCCAAGGATGGTGTTGTGGTAGATCCTTCGAAGATTGAAGCTGTGGTGGAGTGGAAGAGTCCGACCGATGTTGGTGAGATCCGTAGTTTCTTGGCTTTGGCGGGTTATTACCGTCGCTTTGTGAAGGATTTTTCTAAGCTTGCTAGGCCGATGACTCAACTTTTGAAGAAGGAGACCAAGTTTGTGTGGACCGAAGCTTGTGAAAGTGCATTCCAAGAGTTGAAGAGAAGGCTGACTACCGCTCCCGTGTTGACCTTACCCGAAGATGGAGTCGACTTTGATGTGTTTTGTGATGCTTCTAAGATGGGTTTAGGTTGTGTTCTTATGCAAAATAGGAGAGTTGTTGCCTATGCTTCGCATCAATTGAGAGTTCATGAGGTGAACTATCCCACTCATGATTTGGAATTAGCCGCTGTTGTTCATGCCTTAAAGATGTGGAGACATTACCTCATTGGAGTTCATTGTCGTATCTACACCAATCATAAGAGTTTGAGGTATATTTTCACCCAGAAAGAATTGAATATGAGACAACAACGATGGTTAGAGTTGGGGAATGATTACGATGTGGAGTTGTTGTATCATGACGGAAAGGCAAATGTGGTTGCCGATGCCCTTAGTAGGAAGTCTACTCATACCTTGAGTGCCATTCGTGTGCTTCCCGATGACCTTTGTGCCGAGTTTCGTAAGTTGAGTTTGCAATTGGTGGAGAGTGGTTTTGATTACCTTGGTGCTATGGTTTCCGAGCCCGTTCTTCATCGTGAGATTCTTGATAACTTAGTGGATGATGCTACGTTCAAAGGTTTCCAAGCCAAGCTTCTTGAAGGGAAAGCTAAAGACTGTGAGATTGATGCTAGAGGTTATCTTCGTTACCTAGGACGCATGTATGTACCCGACATTGTTGACTTGATAAAGAGATTTCTAGATGAAGCCTATCTATCCCCTTATTCGATTCACCCCGAAGGAGACAAGTTGTATAAGGATTTGAAGCTTTAGTTTTGGTGGCCTAACATGAAGAATGGCATTGTGTCATATGTTGGAAGATGTCTTACTTGTCAACAAGTGAAGATTGAGCATAAGAGACCCGGAGGTTTGCTACAACCGTTAGATGTCCCTCTTTGGAAGTGGGAATCCATTTCCATGGATTTTGTTATGGCTTTGCCTAAGACCGTTGGTGGAAAGGATGCCGTTTGGGTGATCATGGATAGGTTGACCAAGTGTGCTAGGTTCGTTCCTATCAAGGAAATTTGGAGTTTAGATCAACTTGCTAGTGCTTATGTTGAGGAGATCGTTCGTTACCATGGTGTTCCTAAGGAGATCATATCGGATCGTGACCAGAGGTTTTGCTCGAGATTTTGGAAAGCTTTGCAAGATGCTATGGGTAGTAAGTTGTTAATGAGTACCGCCTTTCATGCCGCTACCGATGGACAATCCGAGAGGACAATTCAAACTCTAGAAGACTTGTTGCGTGCTTGTGCCCTTGATTTTCACACTAGTTGGGAGAAGAGCCTACCTTTGGTGGAATTTTCCTACAACAACAGTTTTCATGCTTCTATCAAGATGGCCCCTTATGAAGCCCTTAATGGAAGGAAGTGTCGTAGTCCGATTTGTTGGGATCAAGCAAGTGATGTTCGCGATCTAGGACCCGACAAGTTAGTCGAGACGATTGACCAAGTGAAGCTCATCCGTGAAAGAATGAAAGTCGCCCAGGATCGTCAGAAGTCGTATGCCGATGTTCGTCATCGACCCTTGGAGTTTGAAGTCGGAGATAAGGTGTTCTTGAAAGTGTCCCCGATGAAAGGAGTTAAGAGGTTTGGAGTTAAAGGGAAGTTGAGTCCGAAGTACATCGGACCCTATGATGTTGCAAAGAGGATTGGTGTCGTGCTTAGAAATCGGATTTTCCCCCGAGTTTGGCTAAAGTTCATGACGTTTTCCACGTGTCTCAACTTAGGAAATACATTAGCGACCCTAGTCATGTGTTGCAAAATGAGATTCCCGAGCTTGAGCCTAGTTTTTATTTCGAGGAGAGACCGATCCTTATCTTGGATAAGAAGGAGAAGAAGCTAAGGAGCAAAGTAGTGCCCTTGGTGAAGGCTTTGTGGAAGTGTGGTGACATAGAAGAGGAGACTTGGGAGCCGGAGGCTTCCATGCGTGTCAAGTACCCTAGTTTGTTTTCATAAGGTAATACCTTTTGCTTCAAGTTTCGAGGGCGAAACTTTTTAAAAGGTGGGGTGATTGTAACACCCGTAATTTTTATAAAATCTATTTTTGGCTTTTAGTCACAAATTTATATTTTTAAATTATTTTTATAAAATATAGGTTTATATATATATATATGTATATATATATATGTATATATGTATATGTATATATATGGGTTATTTTATGGGAATAATCCAAACTATACCTCGTCTTCTCACATTAATCCAAACAATACTTTAACCAAGAATAATCTGAACTATGCGCTCATTTTTCTTACAATGCACCAAGTAACCGGCTACTTGTTTGTCCGGTCACACTTATTTAAAAAAACCCAAAAATTACTAAAAACAATAATTACAAAAACTTAACCAATGACGGATCATCTTCTCATCCTTTAATGTACTTTCAAAACCTAATCAATTAAAAATAAAGATGAAATCCCCATTGAAACACCTCAATCTCTTTGTTTCCGCTCTATAATCTCCAGTTACTACTTCCGACTGTCTCCTTTCTTCTTTTCCATTAAACCCTAATGATATACCAACCTCAAACTCCCTAATTCTCCATCTCACAAATTACTTTCCCCAAATTACTATTTTCTTTCATATGAAAAGACGGATTTAATTGGCATCTCTTGTCTCTGACCTCTGATTATTGTCGATATGGATTTCACTTGTTTTTTATACCCAAATAACCCACCAAAAAACCCACATAATTAGTTGAATTAGTACAGAAATGGATAGTAAGATATTGGAATTGTAAAGAATATTAATTCAAAAAAGAAGTTTGTTGTTGACGGCACTGTTGGTAAAGAACAAAGTGTTGGGGACAAAGGAGGAAGACCTTATTGGCTGAAATTGTTCTCGTTGCTGTAGTTTTTGTTGTTGAAATAGATTAGGTTTTGGATCAATAATAAACCCATGTCTTTTTCAATAATAAACTTAGACTTTCTTTAATTAGCTTTCTTCATCAATAATAACTTTGAAGAGTGTGAACCCAGATCTTCTGCAATAATAAACCCCATTTTTTTTGTACTTGATTGCTGATAAGGATTGTAAGATAAACTCGCTTTCTGGTACTTGATTGGTGTTGATGATTGTTAATGATGGAGCAGGAGGAAGGAGGAGGAATTGAAGGAGGTTTACAGAAACAATATGGGGTCACCGGTTGGTTTACTTGATTTTGTAGGTAAAAAATGAGCTAAGTGCAATATGAGCAATAGGGGGCAATAAGACGAATTATTTTGAGTTAAAGTAAAGTTTGGATTATTAAGAGAATATGAGCAATAGTTTGGATTATTCTCATAAAATTGATCGGAGCCATTTGGTGTTCACAATTAAGCATATGTGGTCGTTGGTCAATGGTCGATACAAAACACAATTTATACTCCACGAGCAACTCTACAATTAGTAAAGAGGCAAGTAAAGGTCGGATCCCAAGGGACGGGTATTGAAATGAGAATTCTATTGTAACTAGTGGTGTCTAGGGGTGTCACAAATTTGATTGATGTAGAAGGTTACTAAACTAAAATAACAATGAAAGTAAACTAGCAAGATGAATAAAATAAGGGGTGTAAACAATTGATTAAAAGCACTAGGGTGTCATGGGTTCATAGGGGATTCATGGGATATGATCATACAAACATGTTCTCAAATTATAAGCAAGCAATTATTGTTGTGATGGATTGAGTTGGATTATATCTTACAATCCTAGGAAAGTTTGGGTCCCGGAGCCGAATCGATTAGATTGTACAACACCTACAAGTCGACTTAATCTTTCCTACTCAACACATGCATGGTCTAACAAGACTCGAGTTGGTTTATGTCTTACAAGTCAAGTTGAAAGGATAGAAGATGATAGTAAATGCAAGGATTCATAGGCTTAGCATTTCATCAAATATAACATGTGCATGTATTAAGATCAAAACAAGCAAGCAAATAAGATATGAAAGCACATTAATTTAAGCATGAATCATTCCCCATGTTGGTTTCCCCTAATCACCCATTAAACCCTAGCTAAGAGACTACTCACTCATTATCATATTGATCATGCTAGAAAGGTTGTCAATCATACTAACATAATGAAACATGATGAATAAATGAAAGTAATTAGCAATAATTAAAAAGGGATTAAGAGATTATACCTACTAATGATTCCAATAATAAAGATGCAAAGAATAATAGAAGAACTTGATGATTGATGGAAGGTTGTCAATCTCCCAATAAACCCAATAATCTTCTAATTACCCAAAATAAAGGAAGAACAAGAGAGAGATTGAAGAACTAAAACTTGAATTAAAACTTGATTAATATTTGATTACAATATTGAAGAGAGATTTGATTGATATTAACTACACTAATTATTGATAAGAAGAACATGCTCCTCTAATTAGACTAATGGGGTATTTATAGTGAAAATTAGGGAGGATGCATTAGGGTTAACTAAGGGCTAAACTAGTAATTACACTTTTTAAGTTGAGCAAGGAGACTCCGGTATTGTCCGAGAGAAGGGCTTCTCTTATCGTGGCTTGAAGAACGAAAACGTCTTTGTCATCTTTGAAATCCGTGCGGATGGGAGTCGGGACGGCCGGATCTGGGCTGGAGAATCCGAGCGGATTCTTGGTCAAGACGCTCGGATTGGCGAGGTGGAATCCGAGCGGATTCCTTTGAAGGACGCTCGGACTGGCGAGGGCGGACGGACGGATTGTGTACAATCCGTTCGGATTGTCTGGCAGCAGCTTTTCTTCTTCTTTTCTTCCCTTTTCTTCATGAATTCCTTGGGGATTTCCTTGGGGACTCAAGGATCCTTTTCTCAACAATGTTCTTCTACTATAATATGTACAAAGGCCTTCTAGTCTTGTTTCTCCTTGATGCTTGGTCATTGAATACAATCAATTTAGCCTCGTTTTGCCATGAAAATGCAAGATTCTTACTCCTTTCCTACCAAGGGATCAAAATCTCAAAGAATATGCAAAACAAAGAACTAAAGATAAGAAATGACCCAAATAGGCACTAAAAAGCATGGAAACAATGGTAATTCGGGGGCTAAATATGCGCCAATTATGGTCGCATCAAATATCCCCAAACCGAACCTTTGCTCGTCCCGAGTAAAGAGGTGACAAAGACTAGGACCAATACTAACCTAACCTAATAATAATAGCCGATATGAGACAATTAGCGGGTCTCACTCCGCCCCTTCAACTCACAACAAGACAACCATGAGGTAGGATGCCTTCTTGCAAGGCAAGGTGGGTCTTGCCAAAATGGCGACACATCCAAACATTAAGCACACAAAATCAAGTAATGGATGCATCTACAAAAGAATAGCCACTTTCCTCATCTAAGTGGCGGAAATTATCTACAAGGGAAGCAATTCAAGGGTACACAATCCTTCATAGATGCAATTTGTTCAAACTACTAAGCCTAGAAGGATACCAATAAATCACCTCCAAAATGTGTCAAGCTAGGGTACTTTTGTCCTCAATCGTTAAATGCTTTTGTCAAGAGTAGACTCCCTATGGTGTTAGAAACACTGGAGGATCGCGGAATTCCCCCTCTTGCCTAGACAAGAAGAAGGGTCGTCCCCTCTCTACCATGCACAAAAATGGATACGATGGATAAAGGGATCGATAGTAATTGAGTTTCATTTTGGGAGTTTGCTTTTATTTTTGTTTTTCCCCCCAATTTCTTGTGGCATTTGACATTTGAGAACACTTTCTTTGCCATTTCTTTTGATTTTTGGCATTTCAATACTTGACAACTTTTTTGCATTTCTTTTTGAACATTTTCAAAGTCACCCCAATTAGTAACGAGGGTGCCTTGTATTTGAAGCATAGGAGTTCTATTTTTGCTCCTCTTTTCATTTGATGCATTTTTTTTTTTTGCAAACTTTCTTTCACTTTTCATTTCATTGAACTCAAATTGATTTCTTTTTGTGCCCATTCCCTTTGATGACAAAAATGTGGTAGAACATGGATGAATGATAGAAGTATGCATGGTTTCAAGGGTCACCTTGGAATAAACGGTAGCCAAGGAGTTATCACACCACAAGGTACTCTTGACTAGGCCTTAAACCATGGGTCAAAGGATACTAGCATGACACATCCTAGGGTGTTTTACAAGCATTCTAACAAGCAAAGTCTTAAGAATAAAAAGCATCTACTAGGGCCTATATACACTTGTCAAGCTTCCCAAATAGACGGTTTCGCAAAATTTTTCTAACATGCAAACTACATGCCATGATGCAACTAACATTTATACATCCTAATGCAAATGATTCTACCAACTAACATGCCATATAAACTAAATGCAAGTCCTAAGTTCACATTGTTTTTACCGCATCAATCAAAATGAAGCCACATAGTCATTAACATAGAGAGGAAAAAGGAGATTGGAAAGATCATACCATGCGGTCTTCAATATCCTCATGTCTCGGATGTGGCGTAGTCGATCAAAGTGAACAAGGATAAACAAACACAATATATACAAGACAATATATACAAAGGAAATGAACTTTTTTTTGGTTTTTCAATTTTTTCAATTTTTTTGATTTTTTGAAATTTTTCAATTTTTATGGTTTTTGAATAAAAGTTAAGTGTTAGAATTCCCATCCCCACACTAATATGGGCATTGTCCTCAATGGCCAAAAATGATGGAAATTATGCAAAATGATGCATGATTTCTATACTAAATGCAATTCTACACTAAGCTACACTACATGATGCATAGTTTTTTGTTATGACGGAGAGGATAATTTAGATTACCTCCCGTTGTGTATGCATTAACTTCCCCAAACCAAATAAGACACTATTGCTAATGTCAAAGCATGGGTATAGTTCATGCACACACTATGCTATGCATGAAATTAGATTGTCATTTTGGATTTTCAAAAATGGGAACAATAAAGAACACCTCAATGGTACCGAGGTGTGAGTCCTTTGATGTTGCTAGGACTCCTCCAACAATGATCAAAATGAAATAAAATACAAAGAGATATAGACATACCATGGGAGTGTAGGAGTCTCCAAGGCTAGTCTTCCATCATGCTATCATCATCACCACTTCCCTCATGAGAAGTGGTCACATTGCCACTTTCCTTGGCACTTTCTTCATCACTTTCTTCATCATCATCTTCACCATCTCCTTCATCATCTCCACTTGCTTCTTCCTCAATGTTATCATCAAATTCTTCACCATTTCCAACAACCTCATTGTCTTCCACCACGTCCCTAGATGCACCCGGAAATAAGGCTTCTTTATCCGCCCAACTAGGCAAAGGACAAGATGGATCAAGGAGTCCTTGCCTAGCTAGATGTAAGAGGGGAGGATATTGAGCCAAATAAGCATTCTTCCGATCTTCATAAGCTTGCTTGTGCATGACTTGCATAAGAAGAGTGACATAGTCTTTTCCAATTTCAACTCCTTGCGGTTTGAACTCTTCATATTCAAAGGGGTAATGTGGTATAACAATGGAAGAGGAGGGAGTCTCATGATCACCCTTTTGTTGTTGAATGATGTACTCGGCTTCCTTGGATAGGGGGAGTAAATAGTTGGCCCGGTGGACACTAAGACGGTAAATCTTGGCGGGTAAAGTGAATGATCGAGCCTCACTAGTAAGCCACCCATACTTGTTGTCAAGGGGATTGTGAGCAACCCACTTAAACTTGTTAGTCATGATGGACATATCAATAAGATGGCCACCTTCCTTTGCCTTGTACTTGCTATCCTTATTGAAATTAGGATCAAAGTGCTTGGCTAGGACCGTGACAAGGCCGCCATTAACAATAACGGTTTGACCCTTCTTCCCACTATCTACATGGAGCCATCTATCAACCAATAGCCTCAAAGAATTGTAAGGCTTGGTGTGAATTCTTCCAATATTCAAAGTTGATTCAAGGAGAATAAAATCGAGTCCCGTGAAATGATTGGTGTCTTTTCTAGCAATTATGGTATTTCCCACAACTTTGTGCCATACTCTTATGCCCGGATGATGGACCAAAAGAGAACGACAAGCATGAAAATCTTCAAATTTCTTCCCGGAGATTGCCTCCCAAAGAGGCTCGGGATCATACTTACCATATTGCTTATAATATTTATGTGCATCGCTAAGACCCAAAATTCCACCCAATTCCGGAAAGGTAATGCGTCTACTAGTGTTAGCTAGACGAAACTCAATATTTTCCCTATTCTCAACTTTTGTTACTTTTAAAGAACTTAAGAATTCCAAGACAAGGGAGGGGTATGTTACTTCCTTCATTTCAAACAATTTCTTTAAACCCATGGCATTGAAAAAGACTCTTGTTTGTTCAAGAACACCTAACTTCTCTAAAGCATCTTGACAAATGAATTTGGTGGATTGGATTTGTTTCATAGCAAACTTGACAAATGTATTTCTATGGGTATCGGAGATGAAAGTTACCTCCGGATAATGTAAGAGTTGATCGATTACCGGAGTAGAAGGTGATGCTCCCATAGAAGTTTGTTGTTGTTGTACTTCCAAGCTTGGTGTTGCTACCACTATTGCCAAAGCTTTCTTTGTTTGTAGAGCTTTTTGCCTTTGAGAGAGAGCCTTTGCTTTTGGTGCCTTTGTTGCCTTTGTTGCTCCCTTTGTTCTTGCCATTTGATGAACTAACCAAGTAAAGAGTCAAAAATCTTCAATTTGTAGAATGCCCAAATCGATTTGAAGGTGAAAGGCTTTGCCTTTATGAAATCAAAAATCGACTCAAAGGTGAAGATTTTGTGCTTGGTTTTGATTGTTATTGAAGATGGAGTGATTGATTTGTTGTTTGAAGGATGGTTTGATTTGATTTTGGTGAGTTTTGTTGAGGGTTTTTGTTTTTGAGATGGAGAGGATGAGGGTTTTGTTGTTATGGGTAGTGTTTATGAATGAATGAATGAATGAATGAAGGTGGGATGGGTATTTAAAGAGCTCGACATTTTCAAAACGCAGGGACAATCCGTGCGGATTGGGCGCAATCCGTGCGGATTCTTCAGCTTCAAATTTTCAAAAATCCCGCCTAGAGACGGGCGGATTCTGGGGAATCCGCTCGGATTCTTTTTGTGAGACGGGCGGATTTTGTTCAGGACGGACGGATTTCTATCCAGAGATTTTTCTTTGTTTTTCCCAGCTGCAAGACGGGCGGATTGTTTACAAGACGGACGGATTCCGTGAGACGGCGTCTTTCCGAGAAATCCGCTCGGATTCTTCAACATCAAGAATTTTGCAATTTCGGCTCGGCCCAAGACGGCGTCTTCTCGACGGGACGCTCGGATCTTCATCGAGACGGGCGGATTCTCGGGAATCCGCTCGGATTGGTCCTTGTGTACACGGATTGATTCCATCCGTGCACAAACGCATTCCCTTATCATTCTTTCTTTCTTTCTTTCAAATCTTGTGTTCTTCATTGTGGGGGCACTACTAAGGCATGAATAGCCTAGGCAATTGTCATCCCCACACTAAGGTAAAGCACTACACATCAATTAAAATTGTTAATCCCTCCCTCACTTCTCTCTTTTCATGACAATTATTTTGATCAAAGTAAATAAAATCCAAAAATGACAAAAATGCAATACAAAAATTGAAAAGCAAGTTAGGGAGTTAGAAATATTTACAAGTGGTGGTTTAGGGAGGACTCCACCAAACTCTCATTCTTGATGAGATGTCAAGGGGGCATGTTCAAGGTGTTGTTGATGTTGCTCAACACCTTGAAGAAGTAATCAAAAGCTTGTTCATTGTTGTGGTAGAGGTCCTCAATAGACCGTGGCTCTTGTTGTTGATCATGATCGGTGGCATGCCCAATGTAGGGATTAAAGATCCCTTCAAACTCGTCGTCCCAAAGACCACAAACTTCATTGAGTTGATCATTGAAAATCTCTTGCTTAGATGGAGACAACTCTCCCAATTTCTTCTCTTGGCCAATGAGGCCATCATCTTCTTCCTTGGTTGATTTTGATGAGCTTTGCAAGCTCTCCTTGTCACAATTCACTTGCTCTTTGAATGGAGCATCTTCAATTTTCTTCCTCCATTGGAGTTCCGATTTCTTCCTTTCATCTTTCCTAATTATAATGATCAATCATGAAACATGGCTCATGCAAACGAGGAGCTCTCATGGTCTTGTCAAGATTAAAAGTTATGCTTTCATCTCCCACTTCTAGAGTGAGCTCTCCATGTTTCACATCAATCACCGCACCCGCGGTGTGTAGAAAAGGTCTTCCTAAGATGATTGGAATGTTGGAATCTTCCTCCATATCAACAATGACAAAGTCCACCGGGATGAAAAACTTCCCAATTCGCACGGGGACATCTTCCCATATCCCTAATGGTGTCTTCGTCGATCTATCGGCCATTTGAAGAGTGATATTGGTGCACTTAAGCTCTCCCATTCCCAACCTTTTACTTACCGAGTACGGCATGACACTCACACTAGCCCCTAGATCACATAAGGCTTTGTTGATCGTTGTGTCGCCAATGGTACACGGTATTGAGAAGCTTCCCGGATCTTTTAACTTTGGAGGTGAACTCCCTTGAAGTATTGCACTACTCACCTTAGTGAAGGCGATAGTCTCAAGTTTCCGGATCGACTTCTTCTTTGTGAGGATATCTTTCATGTACTTTGCATAGGCCGGAACGTGATTGATTAATTCCGTGAAAGGAATTGAGACTTCTAAGTTCTTCACAATTTCCATGAACTTTCCAAGTTGATCATCAAATTTGGGCTTGGCTTGACGACTTGGAAAAGAAAGTCTAACCACAATGGGCTCCTTCTCTTTGGCTTTGTCTTCATTTTTCTTTGAACTTTCTTCTTTTGATGATTCCCCTTCTTTGGGACTTTGCACAACAACTTCCTTCTCACTAGCTTTCACAACTTCATTCTCAACTTGCTCCTTTGGTGCCTCATATCTTGTACCACTTCTCAAGTGAATGGCACTAACCGTTTCATGTCTAGGGGGATTACTTTGAGGTGGTAATTGCCCCTTTTGTCTTTGTGAGCTTGAAGATGCTAGTTGAGTCAATTGTGTTTCCAACATCTTGGTGTGAGCTAGAATGTTGTTGATGGTGGTATCTTTTGCTTGGCTATCTTTTTGCATTTGAGTGAAAAATTCTTGTTGATTCTTTTGCATTTGGAGGACCGCTTTTTGGACATCAAAACCTTGGTCATTTTGGTGATTGTATGGATTTTGATTTTGGTAACCTTGGTTTTGATTGTAAAAGGGTCTTTGATTTTGATTTCTCATGGGTGGTGGAGTGTATGTTGTTTGAGGGTTTTGAACATTTTGGCTCTTGTATGAGAGATTTGGATGGAACTTGGTGTTTTCATTGTAAAAATTTGAATAAGGGGTACCACTTTTGTAAGCTTGGAAAGCATTAACTTGTTCGGTTGTTCCCCTACATTCACTTGAGTCATGACCCAAGGTTCCACAATTCTCACATACCCCGCTTGGGATTGATGAGGATGCCGTCATGGCATTGACATGATGCTTTGATGTTTTTGATTTTTCCTCAAGCCTAGCCATAGCTTGTTCAAACTTCAAGTTGATTGTGTCAATGTGAGCACTAAGTTGAGCACCTAATTGAGTCACGGTGTCCACTTCATACTTTCCTCCTCTAGTAGCCTTGCGAGGCCTACTATATTGTGAATTATGGACCGCCATTTCCTCAATCTTGTTCCATGTTTGATTGTCATCAACTTCGGTGAACATTCCATTTGATCCCATATTGAGAATGTTCCTTGAATCTTCATATAAACCATTCCAAAATTGTTGCACTAAAAACCATTCGCTAAGTCCATGGTGAGGACATGAGCGACAAATACCTTTGAACCGCTCCCAAGCTTCATACAAAGATTCTTCATCCCTTTGCTTAAAACCCGTAATTTGAGCTCTTAGCATGTTAGTCTTTTCCTGGGTAGAATTTTTGTAGAAAGCTAGAGCTAGCTTCTTCCAAGAATCTATTCCAAGGGTGGCCTTATCAAGGCCCTTCAACCATTGCTTTGCGGTGCCGATTAACGAAAAAGGAAATAAGACCCATCTTATTTGGTCTTGAGTCACGCCCGTTTGAGAGATAGCTTCACAATAATCGCAAAAGGTTTCCATATGAGAATGAGGGTCCTCACTAGGCATTCCCCCGAATTGGCTCCTCTCAACTAGTTGGATGAAGGCGGACTTGGCAATAAAGTTTCCGGTGAGATGTTGTGGGGTAGGAGTACCATTTGGTAGATCCTCCTCGGTGGGTATAGAGTGTGATGAGAATTTAGGCATTGTAGGTGGATTTTGTGGGGTATTGTTTAATGGGTTCTCTTCTCCTTCTATTGCGAAAGGATTGACAAACTCACTAGTGGGTTGAACAACTTCACCAACACCTCCCAAATTCCTCCTAACAAGTCTCCTATTATTTGTCAAGGTTCTTTCGATTTCAAGGTCAAAAGGTAACAAATTTCTTTGTAACCTTCTAGACATGCAAAATATCAAACAACTCGAAAACAATTAGAACAAACCTTGAGGAGTTTTACTTCCCCAAGGTGAAAAAGACACAACTAAAAACAATAAAAGAAATCTTAAATCAATTAAACACCGTCCCCGAAACGCGCCATTTTTGATCGGAGCCATTTGGTGTTCACAATTAAGCATATGTGGTCGTTGGTCAATGGTCGATACAAAACACAATTTATACTCCACGAGCAACTCTACAATTAGTAAAGAGGCAAGTAAAGGTCGGATCCCAAGGGACGGGTATTGAAATGAGAATTCTATTGTAACTAGTGGTGTCTAGGGGTGTCACAAATTTGATTAATGTAGAAGGTTACTAAACTAAAATAACAATGAAAGTAAACTAGCAAGATGAATAAAATAAGGGGTGTAAACAATTGATTAAAAGCACTAGGGTGTCATGGGTTCATAGGGGATTCATGGGATATGATCATACAAACATGTTCTCAAATTATAAGCAAGCAATTATTGTTGTGATGGATTGAGTTGGATTATATCTTACAATCCTAGGAAAGTTTGGGTCCGGAGCCGAATCGATTAGATTGTACAACACCTACAAGTCGACTTAATCTTTCCTACTCAACACATGCATGGTCTAACAAGACTCGAGTTGGTTTATGTCTTACAAGTCAAGTTGAAAGGATAGAAGATGATAGTAAATGCAAGGATTCATAGGCTTAGCATTTCATCAAATATAACATGTGCATGTATTAAGATCAAAACAAGCAAGCAAATAAGATATGAAAGCACATTAATTTAAGCATGAATCATTCCCCATGTTGGTTTCCCCTAATCACCCATTAAACCCTAGCTAAGAGACTACTCACTCATTATCATATTGATCATGCTAGAAAGGTTGTCAATCATACTAACATAATGAAACATGATGAATAAATGAAAGTAATTAGCAATAATTAAAAAGGGATTAAGAGATTATACCTACTAATGATTCCAATAATAAAGATGCAAAGAATAATAGAAGAACTTGATGATTGATGGAAGGTTGTCAATCTCCCAATAAACCCAATAATCTTCTAATTACCCAAAATAAAGGAAGAACAAGAGAGAGATTGAAGAACTAAAACTTGAATTAAAACTTGATTAATATTTGATTACAATATTGAAGAGAGATCTGATTGATATTAACTACACTAGTTATTGATAAGAAGAACATGCTCCTCTAATTAGACTAATGGGGTATTTATAGTGAAAATTAGGGAGGATGCATTAGGGTTAACTAAGGGCTAAACTAGTAATTACACTTTTTAAGTTGAGCAAGGAGACTCCGGTATTGTCCGAGAGAAGGGCTTCTCTTATCGTGGCTTGAAGAACGAAAACGTGCTGTACTGAAATCCGTGCGGATGGGAGTCGGGACGGCCGGATCTGGGCTGGAGAATCCGAGCGGATTCTTGGTCAAGACGCTCGGATTGGCGAGGTGGAATCCGAGCGGATTCCTTTGAAGGACGCTCGGACTGGCGAGGGCGGACGGACGGATTGTGTACAATCCGTTCGGATTGTCTGCGCAAGACTTTTCTTCTTCTTTTCTTCCCTTTTCTTCATGAATTCCTTGGGGATTTCCTTGGGGACTCAAGGATCCTTTTCTCAACAATGTTCTTCTACTATAATATGTACAAAGGCCTTCTAGTCTTGTTTCTCCTTGATGCTTGGTCATTGAATACAATCAATTTAGCCTCGTTTTGCCATGAAAATGCAAGATTCTTACTCCTTTCCTACCAAGGGATCAAAATCTCAAAGAATATGCAAAACAAAGAACTAAAGATAAGAAATGACCCAAATAGGCACTAAAAAGCATGGAAACAATGGTAATTCGGGGGCTAAATATGCGCCAATTATGGTCGCATCAAAAATAACCCTATATATATATATATATATATATATATATATATATATATATATATATATATAGAGAGAGAGAGAGAGAGAGCAAAGTTCTTGTAAGTCCTTCATATCTTTTGAGTCCATAAGTCCCTCACATATCCCTTAGATCATGCTTGGTGGATGCTTGAGATTGAAAGTAAGAAACACACTTAACACTAATTAATTCACTTCTCTCTCTAGTTTTAATAATACATTTACTAATTCATTATCATACACAATTAACACCACCATTTATCTTATACTTCAAAGTTTATGAATATTTTGTTAACACTTTTCCAGTTTCAGTTTTTTTTCGTTTTTTTTTTACACAAGTTTTCGACATTTTAGGATTTTACGAGTGTAATTCTAACAGCAAAAAGTGTAACTTTAATCAACGAAGCGGTTTTGACGGATATTATTTTGAAATTTGTAATTTTAAGGAATGTTTACGAGAATTTTGTGTCTTACGAGTTTAACTTCAGTCTTTTTTGACTGATTTTGACGAATAATATTTTAAATTTTTGTAATTTTATCACAACTTATTGTAATTTTAGCATTTTACGAGTGTTATTTTAACGACAAAAAGTGTTATTTTAGTCAAGGAAAGTGTAATTTCAGTCCAATGAGAGTGTTATTTTAGTCCAGAAAAGTATTTTTTTAGTCCAGGCAAATGTAATTTCAGTCCAATGAGAGTGTTATTTTAGTCTAGAAAAGTGTAATTTTAGTCCAGAAAAGTATAATTTCAGTCTACTGAGAATGTAATTTTAGTCCATTGCGAGTGTAACATTAGTCCAATGAGAATATAAGAATATGACCAAGTCCATTGAGAGTGTAACATTAGTCCAATAGTAGTAAGTGTAATTCTAGCAGAAAAAGTGTAATTTTAGCCGAAAAAAGTGTTATTCTAGCAGAAAAAAGTATAATTTTAACAGAAAAAAGTGTAATTCTAACAACAACAAAATGTATAATTTTAGCAGAAAAAGTGTAATTTTAGCCGAAAAAAGTGTTATTCTAGCAGAAAAAAGTATAATTTTAACAGAAAAAAGTGTAATTTTAATGGAGAAAAGTTTAATTTTAACAGAAAAAAGTGTAATTCTAACAACAAAAAGTGTACTTTTAAAAGAAAAATGTGTAATTTTAATGGAGAAAAGTGTAATTTTAACAAAAGAATGTGTAATTTTAATAAAAAAAAGTGTAATACCTTAAAAATAATTCTATTAGAAAAATGTGTTATTCTAGTAGAAAAAAGTATAATTTTAACAGAAAAAAGTGTAATTTTAATGGAGAAAAGTGTAATTTTAACAAAAAAAAGTGTAATTCTAACAACAACAAAAAGTGTAATTTTAAAAGAAAAAAGTGTAATTTTAATGGAGAAAAGTGTGTAATTTTAACAGAAAAAAGTGTAATTTTAATAAAAAAAAAGTGTAATTTTAATGAAAAAAGTGTAATACCTTAAAAATAATTCTATCAGAAAAAAGAGTAATTCTAGCAAAAAAAAAGTGTAATTTCAGCGGAAAAAAAGGTAATAGTAACATAAAAAAATAGTAATTGTAATTCTAGTAGAAAAAAGTGTAATTCTAAGATGAAAAAAGTGTAATTCTAACAGAAAAAAGAGTAATTCTAACAGAAAAGAGAGTAAAATCAACAAATAACCTTAGATCTATTTATTAGATCTAAGACTAAAATAAAGCGATCTAATATAACAACAATTGAAGAAAAATGAGGAGAGGACATTTTAAATATATCTAAGATTTAAATTAAAAGATCTCACAAAATTAAACAACTTATGTGAGATTTTTTTTTCGATCTATTTCAAAAACCTAGATCTAAAATTTAAAAAATAATGAGAAGCCAACAATCAGAAAGAAAGAAAAGAAAAAATGAAAAACAAAACGAAACACGAAATCTAAAACAATCGACTTTTACTAAAACAATACTAAACTATTAAAAAAATGTGAAGATCTGATTTCAGCAGATCTCGTTTTTGCTATTTGACTTTTACTAAAACAATACTAAACTATTAAAAAAATGAGAACCACCACAAGACCAATTTATAACAAGAGATCTAGGATTAAATACACAAAAAAAAAAACAGAAAAAAAGGGCGAGAAATTAAGGAAGAAGAACAAATCTGAACTCGGTAGAAAAAAAGGAAGAAATTAAGGAAACAAAAAAACAAAACAAAAATCAGAACAAGAACAAAAATAGGACGGAGGTGTTTTTCGTTGAGGGCGAGAAAATAAGGAAGAAGAACTCGGTAGAGGAGGGAGAAGAGGAGGGTGGTGTTTTTCGTTGAGGGCGGCGGCGGAAAGAGGACGGAGGTGGACTGGTGGAGGCAGCGTGCGGCGTGAGCAGGTGGCGGCAGGGGGAAGGTGGGCGACAGATCTGGTTTGTGTGGTGGTGGCGTACGGGTGGCGTCGGGTGGTGCCGGTCGTGGGGTTGGCGGGTGGTTTGTGGGTGGTGTTGGCGGGTAGTTTGTGGGTGGTGTTGGTGTCAGGTGGAGAGGGCGAGGGAGGTGAGGCTATGAGTGGTTGGTGGTGGTCGTCGTGACGGTCGGATCTGGAGTGGTGGGTCGCGGCTGTTTTGGGTGGTCGGTTGGTAATAGTGGTTGTGAGGGCTGGTGGCGTGTCGGGTGGCGGGTGTGTGGTGAGTCGTTGGTTTGTGGGATATTTTTTTTCTCAGATTTGTTTGGGGTATTTTTTAGAGAGGATTTATTTAGGTTTTTTGAGAGGATTGTAGTGTTAAATGAGGGAGAAGTGAGGCAGAGAGAGAAAACAAAGGGTATATATATTAAATTAGTGAGGAATTAATGATTAATTAGTGTTGTAGAGAGAGATGGGGTTTAATTAGCTTTAATCTCCTTTTTTCTTGTGTACATCTCAGCCTTTCATTTTCCTCATCTAAAGGCTATAAGGAGAACTTATGGACTCAAGGAAAGGAGGAGGACTTACATGATCTTAATACTATATATATATATATATATATATATATATATATATATATATATAGGGTCGGGGTCAGGTGCGAACTAAAGTTCGGTGCGAACTGTACGAACTAATACATACCACTAGATTTGAGTAATCAACGATCAGGCCAACATTAAAAAAACCAACCCACCTGTGACATTAGTCTTTTCTATTTTCTTTCATCCCCTTCCACCACCCACTACCCCTCCTCCACCTCCCCAGACCACCACCCTCCGACGGTGACCTACTCGACGGGACTCCGACGCCGATCACTCATACGCCGATCACTCAAACCCAACTTCGACGCCGACGGTCTTGTTTTTCCTCTTCTCCATCTGTTTTTAATGTCTCTTCGTTTTATCATTCACGCATCGCCTTTGCTCCGGCGACCAATTCCTTTCTCCGACGACTCACTCCAGCATACTATCGCCGAATTTTCATTGCATCTCCCTTCTCCGGTGAGTTAGTTCTTTTCAACTTCAAAAAACTAGTGATTTTAATTATAGATCTGCTAAAAAAGGTGGAAATTCAAAAAAAGTTGTAAAAATGGCCTAGTCGGAACATTTTGTCTCGGGAAATGTCCGATTCAGTAGCCTGTAGTGGGGGTATTAGTGTTAAACGGAAACATTCTTTATGTAATTGTTAGAAAATGGTATGTATATGTGAGTATGTCTGATGTCCGGACACTCATTGGCAATCGATAATGATTGTAAATTTGTAATTATAAAATTGGTTGTAGGTTGATGAGTGATAACTTTGTTATTGATGACAAAGTTTCAGATGTTTTGTTTTATACGCCATTTTGTCATGCATCAGTTGTGGGGTTGAATATTTGATATGCAATTGGATTCCATGTATTTTGTGGAACATTCATATGCTAAGCAGAGGCTATATGAAGTATATTGTTGACTAATTAGTCTGTTTGGCTTTCATGGGTGAGAATGGGAGCGAACATAAACTGTGAATGTTGTGATCCGTGGTGTTCCATAGCAAAAATAGGATCAGCTGTTTAGATAATGACGGGTTTAGAACCCATGTCACGATTATTTTACTAAATGACCGACATTGACCGAATGGGATGGTCAGCGAGGTCTCTGAAATTAATGTGCATTTTTTTAATGTAGTGCTGCAGTTGTTATACACCTTCCCGTTTTCTCCTTTTTCAGTTTTTGCAGGGATATATTGATTTCAGCCGCTTCGATGGATTCAACAACTTTGTTACGGGTTCCGAACAAGTTACTGACTATGAATTAGTATAAATTGAGTTGTATGTCAATTTTCACATTGTAGTTTTCATTTTGAACAAATCAGAGAAATGGGTTTGCTAGAGCTATGATATTATTGCTAGCTACATTGCTTATATCAGCTTTCTTCGATGCTTGTTCTCATTCCCCGTATATTGCTAGCTACATTGTATCGACTTTCTTCAATGTCGGAATGAAGGTCGCCAAGATTAGATACATATCGGGACCACATTTACCCGCCTCATCGCGATCCTATGTTTACGTTTGCGGCGTTGTTGCGGATAGTTTTAATCTGCCTAGGATTGCTCTCAGGACTGGTAGCTTGTCGACCTATGCGGTTTACAACTCATTTTCATCCCTGCTTGAAAAAGGCTATTTCCCTCTTAATGGTACTTCCGAACATTAAAATCTCGTCTTATTGTCAGTCAAGTAGTCTGTTTTACAATCAGTGAGGTTATAGATTCAAATTCCCTCCCTTATACTACACAGGCAACTGAATATTTTATCATCTTATTATCAGTCAAGTAGTCCTCTGAATATTCTGTAGTTAGGCAAGTTTAGGCGAGTGAGGAAATCATGAAATGAAGCCAAGGATTCCTAAATTTTAGTTCTGGATTATAAAGGAACAAAATTAAATGAATCACTGAATTAGTTTTTTTGTGTTATTGACACAAGGGTTAAAGTTGCATTTACAGCCTTACCCTGCCGTAAGAGAATGCCCTTGAGACATATTTAGTCAAGTACCGAGTATATCTATACATCAGCGGGAGTCTTTGAGTTACTGGATTATTTGTTGTTCTTGTTGTCGATTGCACATTTACCAGTCTCTTCCTATACAAAATTTCAGAAACCAAGTTAGACGACCTAGTACTGGAATTTCCACCTCTGAAAGTCAAAGACCTTCCTGCAGAGACACTGCATCATCTACTAACAAATGTGTTAAATGAGATGACGACTTCCCAAGGAGTGATCTGCAACACCTTTGAGGAACTTGAAGATGTCTCAATAGCTAGACTTCAACAAAACGTTCCATTTCCTATATTTCCTATTGGTCCAATTCACAAATATTTTCCAGCTTCCCAAGTGAGCATATGGACAGAAGACAAAACATCCATTGCCTGGTTAAACACCAAAGCACCAAAGTCGGTACTCTACGTTAGCTTTGGGAGTGTCGCAGCCATAAGCGAGGCTGAATTTCTGGAGGTAGCCTGGGGACTGGCTGACAGTGAGCAGCCTTTCCTGTGGGTGATTCGGACTGGTTTGATTGAAGGCTCAGATGATATTTATACATTGCCTGAGGCTCAGATGATATTTATACATTGCTGGAGGCTATGATAACATAGTCTATCACCATTTCGAGATATGTATCTAATAATTTATAAAACTGTATGTAACTAACTAAAAGTATGTATCTAATAACCGAAAGAAGTGTATCTAGCTAGATAAATGTATGTATCTAGTAACTTAAAGGAGTGTATCTAGAACGCTAAAGGTTTGTTTCTAACAAATTAAGAGTGTAAAGTGTGTATCTAGTAACTTAAAGAAGTGTATCTATCTAGTTAAAGGTATGTATCTAGTAGCTTAAAATGAGTGTATCTAGCTAGTTAAAGAGGCGTGTATCTAGAAACTTAAAATAGTGTACCTATCTTGTTAAAAGTATGTATCTAGCAACTTAAAGTAATGTATTTAAGTCGAGAAACTTAAAAAGAAGTGTATCTAGTTTGCTAGATATGTGTATCTAGCAAGGTAAATAAGTGTATCTAGCAAGGTAAAAGAGTGTATCTAGCTTGTTTGAGATGCGTATCTAGCAACGTAAATGAGTGTATCTAGCAAGGTAAATAAGTGTATCTAGCAAGGTAAAAGTATGTATCTAGCTTGTTTGAGATGCGGAACTAGCAACGTAAATGAGTGTATCTAAAGGCCTAATTTAACATACGAAATAATTGTTCCCTAATATCCACTATTCTCTCTTTATTTCCACTTGTTGGTTAAAATTTGGCCCTTAGATTATAGTACGAGTTATCGTTGCTCGTCATCAAAATAGGGTAGAACCTTGAGGAAATAAAGAGGAACCTTGCTTATATTACCAAGGAAGATAAATTGCAGCAAAATGTAAACCATCACTGCATAGCACTACAGAAGCCTACAATCGACCAAACAAAAACAAAACTCGGATGCTATTCGACAGCTAAAGAACATTCAGGTATTTATGCTCCAGGCTAATGGTTTCAGAAACTCCTGATATTTGATTCACCAGAGTTGATAATATCATATTCACACAGCCATGGATAATTGATTCACCCATTCCTCAATAGTTCACAGGTTATCCCATTCCCTGACCACCACACCAACGCTGCCCCCACAACCACTCTAAATACACATTTTAATATCTCAGATACACATGTTAATACTCCAGGATACACAAATCAATCTCTGTTTGACCCAGACTCACCAATCACCCCAAGTCTCACCTAGCTCCGTCGTCGACCTTGCCAATCAACTCACTGTTCAACGACAGTCCCACCACCAGGTTCTTTTTCCATCTGCACTATGACCTCTGAAATGATGCCTGAACTCCGAGGGCGACCATATCATCGACAACCTTTGATACCACCACCTGCTTCTTTCGACAACACCACCACAAGCACGGCCTCCCTTCTCGGCCCCCCAATTTGTAAAAGATTATGTTTTAAATCCCAGATCTACAAAAAAAGGAGTAGTTTTCTGAAAAACTAACCACACAGATGAATATGTCGAAATTTTTCGAATCAAACACAATCAATAATGGATGAAAACTACTTTAGTCGTGGTAGTGGTGGTGTTGCAGATAATGACCAGAGACGGAGGGTGAACGGAGAAGGGCGAGGACTCTCCAACATTGCCGACGTATGGTGAAGGATGAGGCGGATTACGAGGAGTGAGAATATGGACGAAGTAGCAGAGCAATTGTTTGAGTCGGAGTGAGGGGGCCCTTGTTAGCTCCGGCTAAAAGGGGCAGTCGTCGAACCTCTGGCGAGGCAAGCCGGCGAGTTACGTGGGGCCTAATGTTAGAGAAATTAGATGTCGAGAAATGATAACGATAGCTTAGCGATTGGGTTTGTTATTTGTGAGGAAGAGATTGTAACGTGGGCCGCGATATCTAATCTTCTAATCGACGCTTGTTATTTAGTTCGTAAGTTCGCACCGAACTTTAGGTTCGCACGAGATCCTATTTCTATATATATATATATATATATATATATATATATATATATATATATATATATATATATATATATATATATATATATATATATAGAAATTGAATCATGTGAGGCACCCTTCTTAGAGTGAGGCGGCTGAACCCTTTTTAAACCATTGGATCTAAAAATTAGAGACACACAAGATATTGACACGTGTCTCCTTAAATACCTCCTAACACTAACAACCATATTTCCCTCATACAATCATTTACTCCTCTCATTTTCTCTCTCTTCAACATGTCTCCATCCGAGCTCGTCAGCTTTTCGACCTCCATTATCATCCGAGCTCCGTCTTCAATTCGCCATTATCATTCGAGCTTCGTCTTTCAATTCGCCATTATCATCCGAGCTCGTCTTCAATTCGCCATTATCATCCGAGCTCCGTCTTCAATTCGCCATTATCACTAAGCTTTCATCCGCCATTATCACTAAGCTTTTCGACCTCCATTATCATCCGCAATTTAGGTAATATCGGTCACCTAATTTTTTATTCAATTCGCTAAGCTTTTCGACCTCTATTATCATTCCGTAATTTTTACCTAATTTTCAATCGACTTATTTAATTCGTTCCGACGATTCTCAAGGTTATTTTCGCAATTTTCATAATTCATTATCCTAATTTTTTTTATTATTTAATTGAAAATTGAATCGATTTTTGTTTATTGAAATTTCGCTATTAGTATCTTTGAAAGTGAAGAATTAATTGAATCAACAGACAATAGTGACATTTGTTATATTTAGTGGTCCATATTATTATACGTGGTTTGTATTAGTGATTGATTTTTTATTTATGTTGTTATTATGTGATTAATTGTATGATTAATTGTGTAATTATGAATTTGTGATAGTGTCGATGAAATTGGGGAAGTTATCAGTTGGATCTGTCAAATTACCTGCTAGAAATGGATTGGATGATCTTTTGGCGTTTGCGGATGGCGGGAAGCATGATTACGACTGGTAAATATCCGCTAAAGTTTCATTTGAGTCCGTCTTAAGCTTAGAACGTATTCTTTCTCTATTCTATATTGGATCCGCTTAGGCCGTCTTAAGTTTAACGCGTTCTCTTTCTCCATATAATTGAATGAGGTTTTCTGAACTTCAATGGATATAGCTCTTCTCAATGCATCACTTGCCTATCATTATTCATTATTGATTTATCCAGAAGTAACATACGAGTAGCTGAAATATCACAACTCACAAGCACGGTTTCATGTATTTATACAACGGAATACAATGTTAAAGGTTTTGAAACTTCAGATGTTTTATTAGTCAATTGGATGTCCAAGTGAAAAGATAAGATGAATCAAAAGACTAAATGAGATTCAAATATTGTTTTCTTTGACATTATCAATCTCAATCTTTAACAAAATGTCTATGTGGAAGCAAGTTATCTTGCTTTTATCTCTGATTATGACTTGATCGCTGCTGAATCTGAAGATGTTATGGTATAAGTAGTTTGGAAATTCCACATTCGCGTTAAATTCTCTTGTTGCGGTATATATTGGAGTAAGACCAGTTTTCAGTCAGAAAGAACCTTTATTTTCTTATATAACAAAGTACTTTTTTTCCAGGGTTTGGCTGTGACACTGAAGCTGTGATCAACATTCTCGCTCACCGTGATACTACACAGCGCGGTATCATTTAGCAGGAATTTAGATCTTTGTACCATGAAGATTTGCTTAAGCGTTTAGAAAAGGAGCTGAGCGGTAATTTAGAGGTATGACATTGATGCACAGTTCTATTTCATGTGTTTTTCCAATTCCAAATTGAAGGAAGTTTCTGCAGATGGTAGATTTCTTATGGAAGCAAGTTTTTTTATCGTGTTCACGTTTTTTTTTTCTTTTGTCAGTATGCCGTTTTGATGTGGATGGAAAATCCTGCATCGCGTGATGATGTTGTTGTAAAAGAAGCACTTTCTGAAGATACTCTAGATCTCATTACAGTCACCGAAGTAATATGCTCTCGCACGCCTTCCCAGATACAAATCTTCAAGCAGATCTATCTGCAAAGGTTCGGATCTTCCTTAGAGAATGATCTGGAACGACAGGCGTCTGGAGACCATAAAAAGGTGTGTCTCTCCATCTAATCCTATGATAAATTATGGAGACTTATGGAGTGGAAATATAATCTATGATAAGAATGGGAAGCATGTTATTCTTGATCCAGCATGCTATTGTAAGCTCAGTTTGTTTCCACATATCCTTTTTACTCGAGGTATTATATGACATCAATGATAGTTGTTTGGCGTATCTCGATCTTACTTGAGTGCACCCATTTAATTAACAAAAGAATGAGCTTGCGTTACCCTTTGGTATTGCCCACTGGGAGGGTAATAATGAGTTGTTGGCCTAAAAAAAAAACATGGACTTGTTAATTGCTATGGATGTTATAAACCTTTCTAGGGCGATAGGTGTTTGTATATAACCATATTATTGGAAAATAACTCAACTGGACAACTTAACTCAGAACTGTCCGGATTTATGAACCAGACAGATGTGGTGTGTAGCAGAAACCAGTGTGACTAGTGCCTTCTTTAAGATGGACCTGATTGGACTAGACACCGGCCTTGGGTCTGCTTGATACCTGCTTTAGCCGTTGATGGCTTTGGAGTTTGTTGGACCATTTGAAGGCCCTTTACTGTCAAACAGGAATAGATGAGAGGATTTTAAGGCACTAACTATTGAATATTTTTGTCCTGCAGATGGACACAATGAAGCAGAATTCGGAATGTTGTGGTGTGCTGGTTTTGGACTTTCATTTTACAATTCCTATTTTGAGGTACTCCATATAAATTGTCTCCTTCATCCTTCAACGAATCAACATAATAGTCAATTGATTATAGCAAGAGCTTGAGTTTGGACGTAATTTTAACTACAAAAAATTCTGGTTGATACGGTTACGAGTCTTTCAGAGTCATGTTTGCCGTTTGTGTGACGACTATGTTCACTCTAATTCTCCAAACTCCAAACCTATGTTACTTCATCTTGGTTGCGTGTCGCACATCAAGAAGACACTACTTCATGATATGGCGCTCAAATTTTAGGCCTTATATTACCGTGTCGCACATCAAGAAGACACTACTTTATTATTTTGTGAATCATAGACCTTGTTTCGTGAATCCTAGGCCTTATATTGTGAAACTTGGTCATAAATGGTCAAAATCGCCTATTTTTCTCTTTTTATTATTTTGTGAATCATATACTTTATTTTGTGAATCGTAGAGCTTGTTTTGTGAAACTAGAAGGTAATATTGTGAAATTTGGTCATAAAATGGTCGAAACCACCTATTTTGCTCTTTTTCTTATTTTGTGAATCATAGACCTTGTTTCGTGAATCCTAGGCCTTATATTGTGAAACTTGGTCATAAATGGTCAAAATCACCTATTTTGCTCCTTTTATTATTTTGTGAATCCTATACCTTATTTTGTGAAACTTATAGCTTGTTTTGTGAAAATAGGTAATATTGTGAAATTTGGTCACCATATGGTCGAAATCACCTATTTTGCTCTTTTTATTATTTTGTGAATCATAGACCTTGTTTCGCGAATCCTAGGCCTTATATTGTGAAACTTGGTCATAAATGGTCAAAATCGCCTATTTTTCTCTTTTTATTATTTTGTAAATCATATACCTTATTTTGTGAATTTTAGAGCTTGTTTTGTGAAATCTCGACTTGATTTTGTGAAACTTCATTTTGTGAAACCTGGATTTTATTTTGTGAAACCTAGATCTGATTTTGTGAAACTTAGACATGATCAACTCTTACGCTACTTAATCAAATTAATTCTTACACTCGTGATCAAAATCAATCAATCAATTGACAATGATTGCATGAACAAGTAATCAATCCATTAATCACTTCAGTTCAAAACAATTACCATTAACAACAATCAAACAATTAAAAAAACAGCAAAAAAATCAACTCTAAACTTAACATAATAAATTAAACTACCTTAAGTTACAAACAACATATAGCATAAATATATTCAACAAATTCAAAAATCGTTACTTCCGCCGCAAACCTATAGCAACAATATCGCAGTGGGGTTGTCTTCATTTTCCGGTTGTGGTTGGTGGTCCGACGTCGGCGATCGGAGGTCGTGGAGTCGTGGCCTGTGTGTCGGGGTGGGAGAGAAAGAGGATAGGAATAATTGAATGTTATGGAGCATATGTGATGTGGAGTGAGAGAATAGTTTAGAATTGAAATATCAGCGCGTGTTTTATCGGTTTGGGATAGTTCGTACCAAATTCTAGTTCGTACGGGATCTCGCCCCTATATATATATACTCCCTCCGATCCAGACCAAAGGTAACATTGACTTTTTCACACTTGTCGAGGCACGTTTTGCATGGTAAATATCTTTAGTTACACATTATTAAAAATTATAAAAATTTGATATTCTTATATCATTTATGACGATGAATCAAACAAGATCTCACATAAATATATTTTGTCTTATAGATCAAGAATAATATTGAAGATTCCCTACGACTATGAATAGTGCCAAAAAGTCAATGTTACCTTTGGTCTGGATTAGAGGGAGTATATATATATATATATAATCAAGTTCATGTACGAACTCAATGTTCAATGCGAACTGTATGAAGTGACTCAATGACCATCAGATGAAGAAATTAAAGGCCCAGATTAAATATAAAAACAAACCCAAAATTACTTCCTCCTCATATCCACTCTTCTTCTCCCACCCAGCACCCATCCTAGCCAACATCACCGACGGCAATCCCTTGGCCGGTGATATTAGTCGACATCACCTTCTTCCTCCAACTGCATCTTCTATCATCCCCCTTATCTTTTATTTCATCTTCACTCCAACCTTGACGACGATCTTCGTCGGCGATCGCCTACTCAACCGGTGATGTGGACCTTCGTCTTTCCTTTCTTTGTCACCCTCTCTGCCTCCGCCGCGATTTTCTCGAACCACTTGACCCGTTATTCCTCTTTCCTCGTCGTAGGCGCAGATCTGGGTTGTACATGGTGATTTGCATAATTTGTGGTTTTTACCGTGGTTGGGTGGTGGTGATTATGGGGTTGTAATTGCACAGGGGTGCGTGACGGTCGTAGTTGTGGCATTAATCAGGGGTATGACCGTATGAGGGTTTACCGTTTTAAGGGTTTTGCCTTTTCTGAAATTATGAGGTTACTCTCAATCAACGCCGGTTATCGCAGAGTTAAGCTGCAATGATTCATCTGAATTACTTTTAGGTAACTCTACTGATTTTAATTATTGCTTTTAAAATTGAATTAGTCTACCATTTTATTTATTAGTTAGTTTTACTGAAGACGGGTCGGAGTAAGTGACGGGTAATACCACTCACAAAACGGATAGAGGGGATAAGGTGGGGCACCCCATGTGCTTCCTCTCTCCTCTATTTGGGTCATTTGTGAGAGGAAATGGTATTCGTCACTCCAAAGTGACGGATACGTACCGTCTTCAATGAGATTTTGTGTTTATTTTATTTGTGTCATCATCTGCATTATTTAATTATCTGCAACTTCCATTACTTTAATCCCCCGTCCCATGAATTGGTAAAGTCAAACAATCTTAATGCTCCATCTCAATTTACCTCTATCGTTCGTTGTGAGGGTTATCGTAATAAAGGAAGGTAAACAAATGATTGTGACGGAGCGAAGGAGTATTACTGTATGGTTGATAATTGATACTCGGTATTAAAATATCGGCCGGATACTGTCCAATGTAATAGTTGCGAAATATAACCTTGCCAATATTTTACTGATACAGCTTATAGGAATGCTGCTGCTATTTAATTGAACTTCCATGATGATACCATTACAAAAGTGTGACCACTAGTGCTTGTATGTTCAAGGTCCCTCTAATATTATCTACCTTCAATAATTTTGTAGTTAGCTGTTATGTTACTGGTTCAGTTGACTTCGTTTATTAGTGTTAATTAATTAATTACTTCTTTTTTTATACTATATGAAAAAGACTTGTAGCAGTTGGTAGACAACTAAGCACAATTAGTGCTCTGATATACAAAGAAGCTGATGCATATGGATTTAGTCAACACATTCTCAACATATTTAATTGGTAGGTATTGCTGTTGTTGATGCAGTCCTCTAAAATGACAGGAGCCGATGATTTATTAAGTTTTCGGATCGTTGAATATTGCACAATGCACATGTCTCAAGCTATCAACAAGATATGCTCATGCTTTTTGAATTTTGTAAAATAGACTTAATCTGGTCATATATTTTTATCCAATTGAGCTCTGGAACCAACAAATAGGCATTTTATATTCCTTATTTAATTCTTACAACTCAAACAAACCGTCTAAGCAGTGAGATAAATTTTGGAGAAACAATGTCAGGGGTGATATTGGATTCTGGAAAAGCTGTAGCAGGGCCGGCTAAACAGTAGGGTTTTGAGTTTTTTCATGGTAAACCGTGTAAGGCGGTGGTGGTAATGTAAGACGGCGGTTATGGTGGTTGGTGTGCTGTAAGATGTCGGTGGTTCATAGATGGGTGTAGATACACAACTAATTATACTGTAAGAATTCCAAATTTTGAATTAGAAACATCACAATTCTGATGGGTTTTGCTAGAACTATTAAGAATGTGCAGCTTCTAATTAGCATTGTTTCTTATAATCAGGGATGATGAATGCTTAAAGAGAGCAATATAATTGGATCCAAGTGATGCCGAAATCGTAAGCCAGTATGCAAATTTCTTATGGATTATAAGGAATGGTTTATGGGGAGCAGAGGAAAGATTTTAGCAAGCATGGTGTCACGGTCCGCTACTTTTGCCGGACCGTGGCGCGCACCCTTGCCCGTCTCAAGGCAAGATGCAAGCGACAAGGATCTTCGTACTAGTGAGGGATCGCCCATTAGCACGATACTCGGGTCTCGGGTCGGTGTGTGTCGGGAATCCTAGTCACGATTATCAAGTCCTACACGAAAAGCAATAAAAGTAAGCAATACGATTATTGAAAGCAAGCAACAAGCAACAACAAGCTTTTGGATGAGAAGCGGTTTTTCATTGACTAGCACCTCTCAAAGAGGCAAATTTGATAGTTTGGTCCTGGTAGCAGGATACATTGAATTTACAAGTTTAGTTCAGAATAGCGATATACCTATTTATGGAAACCTATTCTAAAACTACTAAGAAAATACTTACTACAAATGTACAAGGGAAATGAAATTACATAAGCATAAATAAATCTAAGGGTTCAAGTGTGCGGATCGTCACACTCTCCCCCACCTAATCTGTTGCCGCCCTCGGCAACACAAAAAATCTTGAACGGTGCTTCAGTGAGACATCCTCGGTGAGCTCTGACTGTCCATGCAGTGTTGGGGATTGGCTTGTACAACTCGGCTTGAATGTGCGCTTCGTCCCCAAACAATGACCTCCTCTTCGTCCCTTCAAGGATAGGCCGGAGTTCCTTGACATAGAAGCTGCCGAACATCATGTTCTCCAAGTCCACCACGTGCTCCTTGTCTCTCGGGAAAGTCCACTTTGCCGCTTTGCTGAAAGTCCTCTCTCGAGATTCCTTCAATCACGGCCCCAACGGACCTTCGTCTTGTCTCTCGTCACTTCAACATCTGCATTCAAGGGAATGTGAGATCTCCAGGACGCCGAATCGGATTTCGGCGCGGCCCCGATGGTACGAGGCCTTCTCTCTTGGGTCGACTGACCCGCAAACCAGGACGTCGATTCGACACATCGACGCGGCCCCCTGATGGTACGAGGCCTTATCTCTTGGGTCGACTGACCCGCAAACCAGGACGTCGACTCAGCACATCGACGCGGCCCCTTGATGGTACGAGGCCTACTTCTTGGGGCATCTCGGCCAATATCGTAGTTAGCCTGGGTCTTGTTCGCCATCGGCTCCACCGAACCTTTAGGCATTCTCCAAGGTCGCATCCCTTGTTTCGGCGTCGGTATCACCCTCATAGCCGAAATTCGATGCTGCCCCTTGTCTTCATCGCTGTCTACCGTCTTCACTACGATGGACCCCATTAGTAGCATCGATCCGTCACTCGGTTTCAATACCACCAATGCTTTCTGAAAGAACTGCATCCCGAGTATTAACTTGAAGTCATCCAGCGGAACGGTGGTGAAGTCGAGCTCCCCTGCCCACTCACCCACTTGGACCGCGACCTTCTTAGCCACTCCTTGGACGCGTCTCATTTTCCCATTGACCAAACTTCAGTACTGTTAGCATCCCGCAAAACAAGCCCCAACCGACGCTTCTTCTTTCGTAACAAAGTTGTGGGAGGCACCCGAGTCGATCAAAGCTCGTGCGTGCTTCCCATTCACCATCATGTCCACGTACATGAGCCCGTCGGATTTCTTGGCGGAGGAAGCTTCGTACTTCCCCATCGCGCCGATCCTCCGCGAGTGAGCCCATCCGTGGTTGGTCTTCACCATCACTCGAGTCTTCGTTACACTCTTGGTGATAGTCGGCCAACGCCCCATCAAGACGTTCTTGAGCCCCTTTCGGCATCTTCTTGAACATGGCATTGAACTCCGCTTGGTTCGGACAATCGGCCATCTTGTGAGGACCCTTGCACACAAAACACGCGAACGGTCTCTTCGTTGTGGAAGCGAGAGAGTTTCCCCCTTCGAAGACGAGCTTGAGGGCGAGTTTGTAGTGCTCGCCGATTGGGCTTGACTTCCTTGTGAGCGGAACCGACTTCCCCAACGAAATGGCGCTGTTTTTTTGTGGCCTTTGTCCGTTGTACCCACTTTGTGACACACCAGTATTCCCCGTTGGTGCCACAACTTTTGGTGCCTCTCGCTCTCCGTGAAAGTCGAGCGGGCGCTCCGCGGCCGATATGGCCGAAGACGAGTTTTGAGATTCGCCTCATGACCTCTTGTTGTGCCCACCTCTTCAACCCGTCAATGAACTCGAATGTCCTATCCGTCTCGGACATTTCGCTAATCTCGAGCATGCATGCTGAGAATTCCCTCACATACTCCCGGATTGATTTGGTGTGCTTGATTTCCTTCAACTTCTTCCGAGCAACAAACTCCGTGTTCTCAGGGTAGAAGTGATCCTTCAAGATCCTCTTGAAGTCGGCCCACGATGTTACCGTAATCGTGCCCGCATCGATTTCCTTGTACCTAGCCCTCCACATCTTGGCATCGTCGACTAGATACATACTTGCCGTGACAACTTCCGCGTCTTCGTCGAGCCCACTTACTCGGAAGTATTGCTCCATATCGAAGATAAAGTTATCGACCGCTTTCGAATCCCTCGCCCCATCGTAGGCACGAGGTGGAGGTGCCTTCACCTTATGGCTCCCCACGCATTTCCGTCATTGGCCACCGCTTTCACGAGCGTGGCACACGTGTTCTCTAACATCTCAACCTTTCGATGCAGATGATTGATCTCTTCCTCCCGATCGTCGGGGATCGCACCACTGATCGCTTGGATGCGGGTGTCCATCCCGTCCACCCTCGTCTCAAGGTCACAAACCGTCTTTTGCAACTCCTCGAGGCTCGCAGCCATCCGCATAACGATGTCCTTGAGTTTGGGAAGCTTGACATCGATTGTGTCCTCTAAGGCATCCACTCGGTCCTCGATTGTTTCGCCCATTTTCTCGATATCGATGAACAAATGCGGCTTGCGAAACCCGTCCAAGACCGGCTCGATATCAAATGTCACGGTCCGCTACTTTTGCCAGACCGTGGCGCGCACCCTTGCCCGTCTCAAGGCAAGATGCAAGCGACAAGGATCTTCGTACTAGTGAGGGATCGCCCACTAGCACGATACTCGGGTCTCGGGTCGGTGTGTGTCGGGAATCCTAGTCACGATTATCAAGTCCGGCACACGAAAGCAATAAAAGTAAGCAATACGATTATTGAAAGCAAGCAACAAGCAACAACAAGCTTTTGGATGAGAAGCGGTTTTTCATTGACTAGCACCTCTCAAAGAGGCAAATTTGATAGTTTGGTCCTGGTAGCAGGATACATTGAATTTACAAGTTTAGTTCAGAATAGCGATATACCTATTTATGGAAACCTATTCTAAAACTACTAAGAAAATACTTACTACAAATGTACAAGGGAAATGAAATTACATAAGTATAAATAAATCTAAGGGTTCAAGTGTGCGGATCGTCACACATGGCAGGCGAATCATCAACATCAACAGCAGACCCAGACTCTGACGACTACCCTGACGCTGTCAATGATTTTTCCGATTAACATTCACTTTGTCATTTCGTCGCCCTTCTTTAGTAGATCCCCTTTTCCTACGATGATTGGACTGGTGGTGAAGGGAGCGTGATGACTGGTTAATCATTGAGGACGGTGGCGTGGAGGCCGTGTCCGGGAGGGGAATCGAAGCTAAGGTAGTCTTTTGGGTGGCGTCATGGTGAGAGGACGTGACGTCACCTTATTGTCGGTAAGAGTGACGATGGTTGGTGCACGTTAACATATTGACGACATTAAATATGTTGCAGGTGAGGCGTCTATGGTGCTGGTGCTGGTGCTGGTGCTGGTATGCGACGTTTAATGGCTGTTGTAGTGGTGCGAGGCAGTAGGTTGTACTTAGAATTATGTATCTACTGGACATTGTAAATGAATCTAGTATGTTGTTTTATGCACCTAGAAACAAGTTAGTTGTATTATTTTCAAATTGTTTAGGATTTTAGCCCACTAATAATCTACCCATGAGGTAGTCGATAATATCTTTAGTGGGGTAATACACATTACTAGTTGACTATGTAAAATGTAAGTGTGTAACATTCAGAATTATGCCATCTGAATACACTGATTATATAGATACATTCCTCTAGGTTGTAGATAAAGATACTTAGTTGCATATTTGATGCTGCACAATCACATTTTTTTGTCACCGGAAACGTCTTTTAAATTGTATATGGATACACATCTCCTCCAACTTGTTAGATACACATGCACCGTACATGCTTTCCGTCCTACTTTACGATACCTGTCCCCCTCATTTGATCACATTCCCCCTCGGAAACGATTCACCCTATCTTTTTAAGATTTAGTTTTTGTTTACACTCCCATTTCGATAATAAGGGAAAGGGTTTAGGGTTGGATTCAGCGGTTCCGCGTAGCGGACCGCCTAATCCAATCCTACACTCTTTTCCGTCCTAAATTTAGAATACCCGTCCCCCTCGTTTGATCCCATTGAATTTCTAGATACAAACTTTTAGCATGTTAGATACATACCTCTAGCTAGCTAGACACACTTCTTTAAATTACTAGATACATACCTCTAGCTAGCAAGATACACTCATTTAACTTGCTAGATACATACATCTAGCTAGCTAGATACACTCCATTAAGTGGCTAGATACATACATCTAGCTAGCTAGATACACTTCTCTAACTTGCTAGATAAATATCTCTAATTATCTAGATACACTTGTTTAAATTTCTAGATACACTACTCTAACTTGCTAGATACATATCTCTAATTATCTAGATACACTCGTTTAAATTTCTAGATACACTTCTCTAACTTGCTAGATACATATCTTTAATTATCTAGATACACTTCTCTAACTTGCTAGATACATATCTTTAATTATCTAGATACACTTCTCTAACTTGCTAGATACATATCGCTAATTATCTAGATACACTCCTTTATATTGCTAGATACATACCTCTAACTAGCTAGATACACTTCTCTAATTTGCTAGATAAATATCTCTAATTATCTAGATACACTTATTTAAATTTCTAGGTACACTTCTCTAACTTACTAGATACATATCTCATATGACTTTTATGTTCTAATTTTGCTTAGCCTGATTTTGAGAAGTATGAAGTAGTTACACTTAACTTTAGTAGATGCTTGTAATTATTGTAGGTTGTCCCTGCTTTTTACCAGTTGTGTAATGGACAATTTTGAGAAATCGAGCGTATATAGTTTACAAATCACGTAAATCAAGGTCACCAACCTTTTTTATTAAGGTAATCTCAGGCCAAATCGCTCATCTTTTAATAAACTTATTAGTTCAATGTGCTTAAATAAAACGCCTTGTGATGCTTGAAAGTTGAAATATGAGAGCTATGAATACAACAAACGCAAACTTGCCTGTGCAGGACATGAGAAGTTGAACAACTTTATCACGCTAACTTGTTATAGGACGATCCTACAAAAGGTTATGGGTAACGTATTAAACTCGTTACTCATTAGTAGAGCGCATTGCCCAAATAACCTCAGATCAGATCGCAAACTTCTTCAAAAGATTAATAAGCAAAAGCAGTTTATATGTTCGCCTACAATAAGTAATTTCCTACAGCAAATTTTACCCAAACTACAGACAATATTCTCCTCAACTTCATCGACAAGTCATAAATCTAGTTAAATGATGCTAAAATAAGAGTTTGACAAAGGAGAATGAAATTTCTCAAATCTATTCAGCTCCCTTCAAAGGTAAAAACTCAGCAACACAAATTTGCACTCCATTAATACCTATATTAATTATCCATGCTTCTCAGCACGTATCTTTTGAGCAATTAATTCAATCTCTTGCATCCTTTCATCAACTAGTTTATGTAGTTGCTCCTCTTGAATCTTCTCGTCTTCATCTACATTGACATGACTATCTTCATTGTCTTGAGACTTGTAAATCACAAATGATTCTCCAAAATCATTAGGGATGTCAACTACTCGCTTTTCTTTGAGGATAAAATGATTGAAAAATATACCTGAGATTAATAAAAAAACAAAGATCGTTGAGGGTGGAATTATGCAGGAATACAAGTGTCCTATTTTTTCAAGTTTCAGATAAAAAAATGCTAGATCTACACATCTTCAAACACAGATAAAGACGCCAATAGGACTGACGGATGACATCTTCAAAAACTTTATTTGATCCAGCGAGGTTATTGCGAAATTTGGAGCCGAATAATGATCTATGTCAACGTTTTCGTCGCCGGCGGAGGTGCCGAATAAAGCTAGCAATTGGTCGGGTTCGTCGGCATAGATAGCAATGGTAGAATCGTCAGGTTCCAAAAGTTCTCATAATGGCCGGAAGCTGCGACGATTGATGGTGGAGGTGATGGTGGTGGTGGAGGATAAGGACAAGGGAGAAGGGAGAAGGGAGAAGGGAGTTGGGAATTTGGGATAGTGGGTAAGGTGAAGGAAAGAGAAGGTACGGGCTGATTGTTTTTGGACAGCTTGATCTTTTAAATTTGTTTTCTGGGTAGTTCGTAAGTTCGTATGGAACTTTAGTTTGTACCTGACCCCGCCCCTATATATATATATATATATATACTTTCTTATATGATTTTCTTAAGGTCTTTCTCTCAGCTTTTTTATCTAATCTTGCCTGTGAATAATGATGTTTTTTCCCTCTTTTTCTATAAAAAGGATGTTCATTAAAATTCTTTTTATTATATTTTTTCTTTTTAGGATAGGATACATCCATACCAAACTGATTGCAAAATTCTCCTAATTGATCCTTCTCAAGAAGATTTTGTCTTTTTAATTGTTGATTTAGTTTAAGCTCATTACATAGATTTAAACCTTCTTGAATATATATATATATATATATTTCGAGAGAGAGAGAGAGAGAGAGAGAGAGAGAGAGAGAGATGAAGGATCATGTAAGTCCACCATATATCTTTAAGTCCATAAGTTCTATTAAGAGCCTTTGGATGGTGAAAATGGATGGTCAAGATCAATCCCCAAAAAGTGTGTTTAATGATTAATTTCACCATCTCTCTCCTCCCTCACTAATCTATCCTAATTAATCACTAATTTACTATATATTTGTTTTCCACTCACCCATTTTTCTCTCATCTTACACATTTCACTTCTCTCTTCTCTCAAACCCAAATAAAAAAAAACCCAAAAAATCCAAATAAATAAAAAACCCAAAATATCCAAATAAATAAAAAAAACCCAAAAAATCCAAATAAATAAAAAACCCAAAAAATCAAAAATCCAAACAAATCAAAACCCAAAAAAATACAAAACCCAAAAAACTCATTCATTCATTTCTTCTTCATTCACCACCACCCACCACTACTCCACCCGACACCCCACCGCCACCCACACCCACCGCCACCACCACCGCTGGCGCCGGTAATTTTATAAATTCGTTTTTTTTTTCCAGATTTTGCGTCTCACTATTTCCGTCACTTTTTGTTTTTTTTTTTGTTTTTTTTTTTTTTTAGATTTTGTGTTAAATTTGTTGTTTGGGTCATTTATTTTATTTGTTAATTTGTGTTATTATTTATTCTTTTCAAATCTCTTCTTGTTATACGTTTTTTTTTTAAGATTTCGGGTTTTAAATCTCGTTTTTTTTTTTGTGAGATACTTTTTTTTCATCTAAGATCTACTAAAATATTTTTCATAAAATTTGTTGTTTTAATCTTAGCTATATAAAAATTCTTATAATTTTATGATTTTAATCTTATATTTCACATTTTTATATAAAAATGATATAAAATGACTAAAGTTACACAGTTATGGGCAAAAGTTATACTGTTATGGACTAAAGTTATACAAAAATGGACTAAAGTTATACAAAAATTGACAAAAGTTATACAAATATGGACTAAAGTTATACAAATAAGGACTAAAGTTATACAAAAATTGACTAAAGTTATACAAATATGGACTAAAGTTATACAAAAATGGACTAAAGTTATAAAAAAATGGACTAAAGTTATACAAATAAGGACTAAAGTTATACAAAATGGACTAAAGTTATACAGAAAAGGACTAAAGTTATACTATTATGGATTAAAGTTACACAATTTTGGACTGAAGTTATACAAAAAATGACTAAGGTTATACTATTATGGACTAAAGTTACACAATTTTGGACTAAAGTTATACAAAAAAGAAATAAAGTTATACTATTGTCATACTGTAATTGTGCAACTTTAGTCTAAATAAAAAGGAGAAATGAGAAGAATAAGAGATTTAATATTATAAATTTATAACTTAACCCATAATGATATAACTTTTATCCTAAATATTGTAACTTTAATATTTAAAGGGTACAACTTTAGTCTATAATAGTATAACTTCAGTCATTTTTTGTATAACTTTAATCCAAATTTGTGTAACTTTAGTAAAAAATTGTATAACTTTAGTCCATAATAGTATAACTTCAGTCATTTTTTTGTATAACTTTAGTACAAATTTGTATAACTTTAGTCCAAAATTGTATAACTTGCACAGATTTGTCAATGAAGTTGCAAAGTATAATTTCACTCATTTTTTGTATAACTTTAGTCCAAATTTGTATAACTTTAGTCCAAAATTGTATAACTTTAGGAATATAAGATTTTAAACCAACACAATATAACTTTATTCATAATTAGTGCAACTTTCATCACAAGTAGTGTAACTTTAGTCATGTAGTACATAACTTTAGTCATGTACTCCAAGTTCATGTAACTTTAATGTTTGAAGTGTATAACTTTAGTCGTAAGTAGTGTAACTTTAGTAGCAATCTAACAAAAAAAACCCGTAAATCTAACAAAAAAAACCAAATATAAAAAAAAAAACAAATAACAATAACAAAAAAACCAAATAACTTTAGTCGTAAATAGTATAACTTTAAAATGGCAAGAGTATAACTTTAGTCGTAAATAGTGTCAATTTAATAAATGTTAACAAAAATTTGAAAAATAATAAATTAGAAATTAAAAACAATAAAGATAAAAAATTAAGGAAATACAATACAATAACAATAATTGAAATAAAAAACTTCAGATCTAAAAATTTAAATATCGTGTGTATAACTTTAATGCACGCAGTGTATAACTTTAATAGACAAGATGTATAACTTTAGTCCAAAAAATCAAATAACAATAACAACCAAATAACAAAAACCAAAAAACAATAACAAAACCAAATAACAATAACAACCAAATAACCAAATAACAATAACTTTAGTTCATATTTGTATAAATTTAGTCCAAAATTGTGTAACTTTAGTACAAAATCGCATAACTTTAGTCCAAAATCGTAAAACTTTAGTTCAAAATCGTATAACTTTAGTCCAAAATCGTATAACTTTAGTCCAATATATAACCGAAATAAAAAAAAACCACCAATACTAACTTTAAACCAACAATACTAGATCTGAAAAATAAAAAACCATTATCTAAAATAAAAAACCAAATAACAAAATCATGATTCATAAAAAATAAAAATTAATAATGAAAAATAAAAATTTAATTTATTACTTAAAATTAAAAAAACCGTCTTAGAACAACACCAACACACAAATACTAAAAAAAATATACAAATTGAGTTATATAAAATAGATCTATAACCAAAAAAACAAAACCAAACCAAACAAATACTAATATATGAAGGACCAAAACCAACATTTTAAATTTAAAAAAAAAAAAACAACTAAACCTAACAAATAAATGTAAATTCAAAAAAATAAAAAAAAAAATTAAAACATGAACAACAACGCAGCAAACATTCACCCAACATTTTAACAAAAAAAAAAAACCAAAACAATAAAAAAAAACCAAACAAATACCAATATATGAAATAGATCTGAAAACAATAAAAACAAAATGAGAAGAAAATGGGGTGGCAGCCGCGACAAAAAGGAGAAGGGAGGCGGCAGAAGGAGGGAGGGTGGTGGCAGCGGTGATGTGCGGTTGTGCAGGGGCAGAGGAGAGACGGCGGGAAGGAGGAGGGAATCTGAAAAAAGTAAAAAAAAAAAAACAAATCTGTAAGGAGGAAGGAGGTCGGCTTCTGGCGGTGGCGGTGACGGCAATGGGGTTGGTGGTTGTGTTGTCGTGGTGGTGCACGAAGGAGCAAAGACGAGATCTAAGAGGAGGATGGAGGTCGTCTTCTGTGGTGGTGGAAACCGAGGGTAACTGCTGTGGTGGTGGAAATGACGGTTGCGGCAGAGAAGAGGAGAGACGGTTTTGGTGATGACGGCGACGGTCTTGGCGGCAGTGGGGAGGGTAGCTGCTGTGATGGTGGAAATGACGATCGTTGTTTGGCGGCAGTGGGGAGGTCCGGCTGAAGGTTGTCGTTCCGGCTGAAGGTTGTCGGGTTTTTTTTTATTGTTTGGTTTTGTTTTATGAGAGTAAATGAGAGAAGTTAGATGTGAGATGTAGAGATGGTAGGAGTTTGTGATAATGAGAGGAGAATGAAGAGATTAATGAGGGAGATAATTAAGTTGAGGAGGTAATTAGACTAGATTAGTTTGTAGCCATTCAATGAGATGGAATCCCATCCTTTCATTCCCCTCATCCAATGGTCCATATAAGGACTTAGGGACTCATTATATATGAGGGACTTACGAGAACTCTCTCTCTCTCTCTCTCTCTCTCTCTATATATATATATATATATATATATATATATATATATATATATATATATATATATATATATATATATATATATAGTTAGATTCTTGTGAGTTTTGTTTCTTATGGTGAGTCGTGAGTTTGTACTTGAAAATCTCAGCCACTAGATTATATTAGAGATAAATGGCCAAGATCTAATCTTACTTGTCATATAAAATCACTGTCATTTACTTATTTTCTCTTTTTTCTAGTGCTACTCTTTTTTTTTTTTACTTTTTTTTTACCTCGTGTTATTATGCTTTTTTTTTACAACTTTGATTTTTTTTTTCTCTTATATTTTTCTCATTATGTTACTTTTTTTTCTTTTTCTTTTTGTACCAGATTTTTTTTTTACTTAAAATTTTTTTTACTCTATTTTTTTTTAACTCGTGTTATTATGCTATTATTGTGCTTTTTTTTTTTGCGACTCTGATTTTTTTTTTAGCACATGTTATTGTGCTGTTATTGTTATTCCGTTGTTATTGTGATGTTATTCTGCTGTCACTTTGATTTTTTTACGACTTTGATTTTTTTTCTTTTCTTACCACGTGTTATTGTGCTATTATTCTACTGTTATTCTGCTGTTATTGTGATGTTATTCCGGTGTCACTTTGATTTTTTTACTACTTTGATCTTTTTTACTACATTGATTTTTTTACTCTTTTTTTTACTATATGTTATTGTGTTGTTATTCTGGTGTTATTGTGATGTTATTTACGACTTTGATTTTTTTTTTCTTTTTTTTTTTACCACGTGTTATTGTGCTGTTATTCTACTGTTATTCTGCTGTTATTACGATGTTATTCCGATGTCACTTTGATTTTTTTACTACTTTGATTTTTTTTATTACTTCGATTTTTTACTCTTTTTTTTACTGCATGTTATTGTGCTGTTATTCTGTTGTTATTGTGATGTTATTCTGCTGTCACTTTGATTTTTTTATGACTTTGATTTTTTTTCGTTTTTTTTACCGCGTGTTATTGTGCTGTTATTCTACTGTTATTCTGCTATTATTGTGATGTTATTCCGGTGTCACTTTGATTTTTTTTTACTAATTTGATTTTTTAACTCTTTTTTTACCGCATGTTATTGTGCTGTTATTCTGGTGTTATTGTGATGTTATTCCTGCCAAATAAATGACAAAAGACACCAATTTTACTCTTTTATGAGAACACAATAACACCAAAATAACACGTGATAAAAAAAAAGTAACACTTGTTACTCCGCTGTTATTCTGCTGTTATTGTGTTGTTATTCTGCTGTTATTGTGTTGTTACTTCGGTGTTATTCTGTTGTTACTCCGGTGTTATTCTAATATTATTGTGTTGTTATTGTGCTATTACTCTAGTATTACTCTAGTACTTTTGTAGTTTGCACTTTGCACCTTAGCCCATTTTCATGTACTTCTATGACCACCACTGATTAGCAGCCACCATATTGACGTTATGTAACTGTTAAACTATTGTTTCTGTTTACGCATCTATCCGGTCAATTGTTGTCATATGCGTATAACAAATTTTTATACATGTATAAGTGGTTATTTTTCGCACCCCTACCACCTAGTAAAACTTTTTTTCCAAAGCGCATATGGTAATTTTAATATGCTTCTGAATTTTTTATGGTAGAATTTTTGTACTCCTACCACCTAGTAAAAATATTTTCCTAAGCGTATATGGTAATTTTAATATGCTTCTGAATTTTTTATGATAGAATAATGAGGCCAATAACACCAATTTTAACATCGTCGCACAAAACCGACTCCATTAGCAGCCAATATAACACTTTAGTGCATGTACAAAATACACTGAGATACACGGATCCTATTCGAGAAGTAAATAACGAAAATCTAGATTTCATCCCAACTTGATTAAGGACTAAGTGATGAATTAATTTGTACAGAAAAGTTTTAGCATTTATCTTTGTACTGTAAATTGTCTACTTCCTATGTGGTAAAGAAGAGAAATAGGTGACAGTGATACGAATTCATTTTCTTGGTCTTTTCATTGCTAATTGCTAATCTTCAGTTCAGCCAACAAAGGTATTTGTTGACTAAAACTAAAAACATTCATAATCCTTTTATTATATTATGTACTAAGTAGCAGCATCTCGACTCAATCTGCCACCACTCGCACCATCAAGCTTCAATTCTCGTGCTCATATTCAAAGCGGTTGCGATATCGAACTAAAACCACTCATACCCGCCTCATTAACACTCTCTCCACTCCTTCCATTCTCTCAAACAAATACGACACCGCCACTGCCGTCATATCCCGCCTCTATTGCAGACGAGGCCAATATCAAATTCATCGAATCAACTCCTATAAAAAATTACAAAAGAATAACGAACAACAAATACTTTAAAATTGATCCAATCAATCAAAATTATTTGCAGGACAAATAATTTGTAACAAATAGCCATCTATCAACAACGAATATCGTCGCGTTGCAAAATAGCGAATCAATTCCCCCAAATTCGTCAATCTATACCTCAATCAAGAATCCCTATTTTTTCTATCAATTCCCCCAAATCATCAAGTCCCACAAATATCTCCCCTTAAATTTAATCATCGTTTTTATGAGCGTAATCACCCTATCAACGACCTACCTGATCACAAAGTCGTCAAAATCGACAGTACATGCGACGGCGTCGTAATATCTGAGCTCGAAAATGTCGAATATTAAAAATATTGTTGAATTTGAGCTTAGAATTCAGAAAATTTCAATGAGATACCATTGCTACTGCAATTTTATGCCAAAAATTCTGAGAATTTTTTTGTTTATAAATCGTTTTTTCCACAGAAATCTGGATTTTTGTTTTGAAGGGAAATATGATGAAGATAAAATTTTTGAGGGGCTTATTTAGTTTTGATGTCAGAGGCTTGGAAAAAGGAATGTCGGCCTTTGTTTTATTTTTGTAATTCAATCTCAGTCGTTGATTCTCCTTTATCTAATGGTTGAGATTTGTGAGCACACAAACTCACAACTCACCATAAGAACCAAACTCACGAGATCCCGCCTCTCTCTCTCTCTCTCTCTCTCTCTCTCTCTCTCTCTCTCTCTCTCTCTCTCTTTCTATATATATATATATATATGTATATGTATATGTATATGTATATGTATATGTATATATATATGCCACCTACTGATGCTGCCTGGTATTGGAAGTCCATCTGCAAGGTGAAGGAAACTCTGAAATCTGGATATCAAAATAATAAATGGATCTCTGATGACAAAGGATACTCCATTAAGCATGGGTATGAATGGTTAAGGTTCAAGCAATCGGAACAGGAGTGGTATCAGCTAGTCTGGAACAATTGAAATATACCTAAGCATGCTTTGATAACATGGATCATAATGAACAAGCGACTTAACACTAAAGATAAATTGTTCAGGATTGGGTGTTATACCGATGATAGGTGCAGCATCTGTGACATTGGTTCTGAAACACAAGAACACCTTTTCTTTGAGTGCAGATACAGCAAAGAGATATTGAGCATCATCGAGCAATGGTGTGGATTCAAGATCAATGTGATGCATGGAATGACAGGAAATACTGGGCCAAAACTAAAGCACAATGCACACACCCTTATATGGACTATGTGCTACTATACCATTTGGAACCAAAGGAACAATGCTCGAATGAACCAGGTATTGTTAAGACCCAAGACAGTGGCAACACAAGTCATTGATACTATTAGAAGAAGGGTGAAAGGAAAGCTTAAAGACCCTATTACGTAGGGGGATAGAAGATGGCTGCAGAAATGGGGGGTGTAATATCCTGTTTTTGTCTGAAAGATGAGTGCTTAAAGGTTACTATTTTTTCGGCATCGATGCTGATAGGATCATACGTTGGATAGAGCAGAGTTTTATATCTGATTTATTTTATCATTTTGATGGATGCGGTGGCTTGTGACTAGTTTATTTGACTAGCACGCGACCCGCTTGTAATTAAACTTTCATGTTTTGATTATATTTCTCACATTACACCAAAATATATATATATATATATATATATATATATATATATATATATATATATATATATATATATATATATATATATATAGTCAATATTAGTCGGAATTTCTAGACGGTTTCGGTAGTAAGAACCGTGTAGTATTTCGTTTGGGCTTACGTTTCCCTTAAGCCTCTCTTTCTCTACAACACCCCTTTTTCCACCTACCCTTCTCATAACACTCCATCTTCTTCCTTTATTTTTCTGAAAAATAAACCCTTAAACCTCCAACACCATTATCAAACCTTCTTAACATTCTTATTTTCACCAGAACTCATCCATTACTCAACCAAATCCCACCATTTTTGCGCCAAATTCTTCCTCTCTTCATTCTTCATCTTTCTAAGTAAGAAAGATCTTATCTTTCCTCTATTTTGAAAATTCCATATTTTTAAGATGAGAGTTTTGTGCTAAATTTTGCTCTTATTGTGTCTTAGGTGAGGGACTTGAGGACCCGGAAGAAAACTCTTACATTATTGACGAGAAATTGGACGAGTGAAAATGCTTTCAAGGTAAAGGTGATGGGTTACTCGATATTTATGTTCAAATTTGTGTGAATTATGTAGTATTAGGCTCATATGATTGTTGAAATTGGTATCTTTCATGACTTGTGGTAATTTGGTGTTGAGTAAAGTGCTTGTATGATAATTCTCACATGTTTAATAAGTAATTTCATGTCTTGTGATATTATGGTGAAGTATAAGGTGGTATTAATGAATTTCCCACATAATTTTTTTTTGTGTAATGTGAGTATATTATATATCAAGTCAAAAAATAATTACATGAGGTTCTAGGATCAAATCCTATTACAAGCATATCAAACCAACATCATATTTTGCAGCCAAAGGAGATCGATGATCTACAACAAATACATTTCATTTTAACCCTCCTCTTAATGTCATCCTCTATACGAGCAGCAACAGCTTCAGGTCTTGCTAGTCAGGCATTGATACTGGCATTGTTTCTTTGGAACCATATGAAATAGTGGTAAGCATTGAACATGGCCACCTTAAACTTCCATTGCATAGTATTTCTATTTACTGCACTCAATCTGTCCATTGTTGGGAATGTGCCTCCAAACCAATGCAACAAACGATTTCAACTTTGACAAAGATACACACGATTAAAAACAGATGCTCCATTGTTTCAGAGTTGTCTCTCGCACAAGATACACCGATCATCTCGGCAAAACACCAAACCTGAACAATTTACTCTTCACGTTCATTCCTTCATTCATTCTCAGCCAAGTAGTCAAAGAGTGTTTAGGGATATTCCAAATATTCCACACAATATTAGTCCAGTTCAGAGAGGGGTGAGCAGGAGCAAGCCAAGCATACCCTTCTTTAATAGAGTAACCTTTAGTGCTCATGATCCATTTGTTGTCATGAAAACCATCCTTGAGCTTCTCTGTTACTTTACAGACATTTTTCCAAACCCAGGTTGCATCAGCAGGGGCACATAATTACATGAATAAATCTTGCTTTAAAGTTCATAATCAACCCCATATGTTAATTACATCTTAAAAGTGGCAATTTTTCCAAGCATCCATCATAATAGGAGAGTATAATATGGTTGTAGTTAAGATTGATAAGCCTTGAAAACTTTGGATGAGTGTTTGTTCGAAATCTCGTGTATAGTGTGTCCCTGCCGGTGAGCCGGCAGCCGGCTTCCCAACCGGCACCGACACTTTGCATTTTTGAGTTGGAAAATCTTGAAAATTAGCTTCAGTGTGCCTCTGCCGGTGGACCGGCATCCGGCCTCCCAACCGGCAGAGAGCCCCATATGCCTTATTGCGAATTTTGTAAAGTAAGATGTGTCCCCTGCCGGTTGGGCCGGTGGGCCGGCAGCCGGCCTCCCAACCGGCAACGAGCCCCTAAGTTTCTTGTGTCATTTCATAACAAGGAGAATCCCGTGCCGGTGGGCCAGCAGCCAGTGACCCAACCGGCAGGGAACACACTGAGTGACTTTGACTATGTTTGACCTTGGCATGTATCCCCTGCCGGTGACGCAACCGGCAGGGAAGACACTGTGTCCTTTTGAATGTATTTTAACCTTGGCTTGTATCCCCAGCCGGTGGGCCGGCAGCCGGTGCCCACGCCGGCTGGGAGCATCTGATATTTGATTTGCTCTTGTACTTATATATGCTTCACATGAATTGTTTACGTTATGTTTGTGCAATCATTTTTACTCTTATTTGTGACCCAAGTGCGACGTTTTACATTGTGTGGCGACTTGACATTCCTTATTTAACCCTTTCGGACCTTTGGTTACGGTATGTGTGCCATGTTTCCTGATTGGGTTATCCTTCTGCCTTTCTTCGGACCTTTGGTGACGGCTATGTGTGCTATGTTTCCGATTCAAGGTTACTCGACCTTTGGTTACGGCTATGTGTGCCATGTTTCGAGTCTTGGATGCGATTGGTATATCGTTTGTCGAATTGGGTGACGTCCATCCTGAGAGTCTGGATCCAGGTTTAGACTAGGATCGTATTATTATCGTCGTCCTACCAAGAGGTTGGAGTCTAGGTTGTTGTCTTGTGAGTTCATGCTAAGTATATGTCTTACACTTGTTTAGTTGAGTCAATACGAAAGTGGTTGACTTAGTTATTCTACTCCCTTGAATGCATATTTAATATAATGTATCATGCCTATCTCATTATGAATGTATTATGCCTACCTCATTATGATTATCATTTATATCCCCTTGTTCATTATTATTCAAGTATGATGTATGATCAATATGTTTAATTAAGTTCTTGTTTACTTGTATTTTGACATATTGTGGCTGGGAGAACCCTGAGTTACTCCCCACTGACTGTGGCTTTCATATTTATATGAGTGACAGGTTCGTGATGAAGCTTAAGTGGGGGAGACCGTGTGAGCTAGCGAGTTCTTACCCTGGACCTTATTTTATTATCTATTAGACACACCCTTTTCATTTGTGCGTATTCGTGGGATATCTTTTCCCCAACACGTTTCTTGGTTTGAAAAACTTAAATTTACACCTATCGTACTTTCTTTTATTTATGTTAAGTGGATCCCGCGCTTTAGACTTAAAAAGTTTTTGAAAACTCGTATTTTCCGCCGTTTTATTTAATAACGTTATGTGGTTTTAGCCCAGGGATTCACAGTTGGTATGAGAGCCTATGTAGATCCGGAAGTAATGTGCAAATAAAATAAATCTAAAGTATTCTAAGAGTTTTTAATGTAAATGAGGCGTAAAACAATAATAGGGCTGTAGATACCTCATTTCTACACCTTCCGCCAACCACCCAGTGATAGCTCAAACACTCAAGTCAACCCCTTGGTCGTCAACCATTCACCGATACAGTCGTTTTGACAGTAATTAGATTTCATTTGGAATCCGGGTCAAAAAACCGCTTCATTTTCTAAAAACCGTTTAAATGCCGAGTCGGAATATTCCGAAATGTTCTAGAATTCTCTGGATATTTATTCCTAAAATTAAAATTAATATTTTAAGTAAATATCTTCCGTATATTGTGTTTTATGGAATAAGGAAGTGTAAATCTAACGAAATTCCATAATAAAACGCGGAAATCTTTCTTGCTGAGGAGGAAACCTCTGGGGAAATGACGCAGCAGGTGCTGCGCCTCTTCGAAGGATCGCAGTTGCTGATGCGCCTCATCTCCAGCCCTTTTTTCCCGTTTTCCAGAATATTTCCGTGATTTGTTTCCAAATCCATGTCATTCCTAAACTCTTCCATATGTTTAGTATAAATAGAGGCCTTCGGCCTCCATATTTGGCACGCGAGCGTTCCGCCCCTTCTTTCTCTCCCTTTGCATTCTAGACTACGCTATTGCTTTCGACACCAACATGCTTGATCAATCGACCACGTAAGCTCAGATCATTCTGAGTCTTAGTCACGTTGCATAGACCGACCAATTTGACCAACTCTACCTTTAATCAACCTAATCAATCTACTAAATCCTCTAACGAGGGCACTGTCCACGCATATTCGAGTCGAGCAATCACTAAAACGATAACTTTAGTCAATCTTGTTTCATCAAACATGTAAGTCTGAGGGTGTAAATCCCATTTTATTATTGTACTTTTATTTTATATCAATTAATGCAGATCTATATCAAAAGCACATTCGAAAACTGATTTAAAATCCATCTTTTAAAACCATTTTTATAAAACAGCAGAGGTCAGACATCGAGAAGAAATGCAGCGGCAGCTACGCCTCTTCGAAGGATCACAGCTTTGTTGCGCCTCTTCCAAAGGCTGCTTGCTACTCCTGCTCTTCTTCTTCTTCCTCGACTTCCTGCATATTTCTTTTTCTTATTTCTTTCTTTATTATTTGTTCTCTTTGTTGTTTCAGTATATAAATCGTGTTTTTAACAAATCTTTTTCATTACAATGCTTAATTTGTCCTTAATCCTGAGTAATTCAATACTTGCGGGTTTTCGCCGTTTTAATTCAAATCGATTCTTCGGGTTCCGAATTGTTCATGTCGAGGTTCTGGAATCCTAACTTGATACATAAGTTTTTTTTCGAGTCTTATTTGTCTAATTCCATCTTAATTTAACCTCAAGTTTCTCCCTTTCGTATTTCCGACACGAGTTAATCATAATCATGTAAACCGCTGTAATTTCTCATTTTTAATTCGTTTTATGGCTTGCTCAGATACATATAATCGGTTAAAACACTTCAGTTCGAGTCTAATATCGATAAATTCATCCTAAATCTACCAACGAACGATCACGGTGTTGCAGTTCTGACTTCACAGCCAGAACCCAACTCTAGAATAGACGCAGGAAGTGTTGCGCCTCTTCCGGAGGACGCAGCAGATGTTGCGCCTGTTCTGGGTTGGTTTCTGTCCCTGAACTCTTTCTCGCTTTGACGTAGCTCCTAATTACGGTTTAAATCAACTATTATTCGTATTATCACCTCTAATCTGACATATTTTCATATTTTAATTCCAATTTTATTTTCTTCTTTGAAATCCCGTATTCAAGCGTGCTTTTGACGTAGGTCAAATAAACCTTGTAATTCTTGTAATTTAATTATTGTAATTCATTTATTATTATGTATGATTTAATTATATGGCATTCTCATGTATTGAATCTAACTTCCAACTCCGACCCCAAATTGTTTGCTAAAACACGTGTTAACCGACATAGTCTAATTTCACATGCTAGGATTAATCTATGTTTGTTGCATTGCATGCATTATATCAACGACATATCAAATTTGAACAATTTCCCTAATCATAAGTAGAGGCCGCTATCGAGCCAGGCGGGATTAGGTGTTCGTATTAAAGAACTTCCTAATACGTACCCTCACCCCTTACTCCAGTTATCTCTGGACATCCATGTCCATTGGCATCTCGAGAGTCATTCTAGACATGGAATGCTATAGGTAACGAATTTCTTAGTGTTCATGTCATTACTTTGTGTCTTGACATGGCACGAGGTATTCAAACAATTTCCAATTTTTCCACAATAAATTGGTGGCGACTCCATAAATTCAGGCTTATTCAACCTTTCACCGGTTTCAATACCTCACCAATCGGTAACGGCCCATGACGTGCTTTGGCAAACCAAGGTTCCGTGGGAGAAGTGTCGCCGCCTCGAAAACAACGCGCGGATGCGCGTGGCGCGGGTGGCCCATGTCCATAGTTTGGCGACTCCACAGGGGATGATACACTTACGTGTTACCCAGGGTGAAACTTGAACAAGGTTAGGGAATAGTTTATACGAGACAGTTGTCGATTTTCATTACTCGACCTTCGTAGGTCGTTTTATTTGGTCTTGTTAGGCCCTAAACCAACCCATTCGACCAATCGTCCCGTCCGGACGGTCCAAATTCCTATCTGGGCCTAAAGATGGATAACAATTGACATCAACCATACCACGATGCTTACTCATGTTTGTATCAAGAGCTTTCACTACTCGAGCAAATGGACTAGGAACTGACCTTACTCATGTTTGGCACGGACCTCTCTACAGACCAGGGTTTGATAGCCTGGTATGGCAACCCACCCTTCAAACCAAACCCTTTTAAATGCACTCAGCATACTGTTATAATGCATGTTTGTGTGTGTACACTGTGTGTGTTTTCCGAATCAATCACGTGTCTAAATTCCTCATTTATAAACAAAATAATGTCAAAATTATTGTGTAAATAAGATTCATTTCCAAACCTTTCAAATGTCTCATTTGTAAACTAAATAATGCCGTTTTTCCGATTCAAATTAGAATTCCATTTTGTAAATTAAATATTGCCCAATCCATTTCCAATTTTCCATAAATAAAAATCCTTTGTAAATTCTCAAAATAAAATAAAAAAAAAAACATAAAAGTCCAAAAAAAAAACCAAAAAACCTTTTAAACCCAAATATTTTCAAACCATGTAAATGTAAATATGTAAATTCAATTGGGCTAAGTTAGAGTTAAAATTCAAACCAACTATGTCCTAATCGGAACTCTGTCGAGTCATAAACCCGTCTTCCTTTACATTTTTGGGTCTTTTCAAATTCAAGTCAAGTCCTAAGGCGTCACGACGTCATTTTGGACCCCATACCCCATTTCAGTTAGGATCTAAATATTTTCGACACCTCGTGTCACACGTGCCCGAGTCGTACACGAAAGACTTAATGGGGCTCACCTTTCAAATCCATTTTCTTTCAAGGCCGTGTTTTAAAAATCTTCCAAATGACACGTCCGTAGGCTCAACACACGAGTCTCAATGGGCCTCACATTTGAGTTTAAACTGCAGCCTGCATTTTATATAGTCTTTTTAAGTCTTATCTGCACGCATTTTTATGCGATTCCCGTAGTTTTAGGCTACGAAATGCCCCGAATAGTCTACTTTGGTACGTTTGGCTTTAATTGCAGGAAAGGACCCGGAAGGGGCAGAATTGAGCCTTTTACAATCCCTTTAGCGTGCATATAGGAGATGAGTAGATTTGGAGCGGAAATACTTTTTCCTTGGGATGCGTGAAGACATCTTGGAAGCTAAATCAACGTCTTATGGACTGACTCAGTGGTAGATTCCTCGATCAAGAGATTTTATGGTTTACTTGCTCGATCGAGACCTTTTAGATGGTGAACAGTCCTCGATCGAACTTCTGCTATGTTTGATCGAGTACTGGCTTTTTGGTGTTCCTCGATCGAGTAGTTTTTATACTCGATCGAGAGGTTTTTGATGGAAGTTGTTCGATCGATCAAAGTGCTCGATCGATCAGTCTGTGACTTGACGCGAGATTTTTTTGCGTAAACTTATTAACTTTTTATTTAAGTTATCGCATTAGGTTAATAAATATCTCCCCTATATAAAGGAGAGACTTAATTAGGTTTAGGTATCTCTAAATCTATTCATTAATCATTTTAATCAGTCTTTAGTTTTTAGACTCTTGTTCGACGTTTGCCGCGCTATTTCTTGGATCTTCAATTGTGTAATTCCTTTCTCTCTTTAATTCATAGTATTATTTCCTTTTGCAAACATTTAATTCTCTTGTCTGTTATTTCATCTTCATACCATGTTTAGTATAGTTTTATCTATTGTTGTTTGTTTTATTGTCATTATGAGTAGCTAAATTCCTTTGTGCTAGGACATAGGGGAGCCATGGTAATTAGAGAGATTAAGATTAGGTGATTAGGCTAGGCTGAATTAGGTTTGTGTTGTTAATCAACGCGTTTAACAGCAATTAGCTGCTTGAGTCGACGCATTTAGCTAGTTGATTTGGTACACCTTGACCTAGATCGGAAGATTTGAAGGGGTAAGACCTGCAGTGAACATTAGGACACTCTAATGAGGGCGGAAGCTAAGTTAGTAATATTTTAGGGCAAATAGCTGACCGGAAAGACCTTTTCACTACCCTGCAAACCAAGTTTATGCCAACCTTTAACCCTAGATTGGATCCCTAAAAAACTATGGTGAACCGACAATCCTAGCATTTCTCTCTCTTATTTGATCACATCTTACTTTTACAGCGATTTTAGTTTATCTATTGCTTTTACTTTTTATTTTAGTTTAGTACTTCAAACAAACAAACAACCCAGTGACATCGACAGACCGATGATGCGTGTCTTAAATATGATGTTTTACACCCCATTTTACACGCATTTCAGAGCTCATTTATGTAGTTTATGCTACTATTCTCCCTATTTCCGTCCACTTTCGTATTTTTGTACATTATTGCAAAAATGTGAAGAATTCAGCGGAAATCAAGCTAAAACCATCCCCGAGTACCTTGCATAGCATTTGACATGAAGTAGAGACTCGAGAAATGAACTTGGTGTGCATATCGAGGCCCGAAAGACAAATCCACGAGAATTTAGAAGCGGATTATCAGCTAAAGCAGCCGATCGACTGCTACCTATGGTCGATCGACCATACCACGACTTCCAGGAACTAATGTTCACCATAGACCAGTCGATCGACCGGCTTCAGTGGTCGATCGACCACACCGCTACTTTGACGTGAATTAATAGAATGAGGAATAGCAAGCCCATAGTAGTTAGGTTTTGGAAATAAGAACTACGTTGTATTCTATATAACGTATGCTAGGTTTTGAGAACAGGGGGCAAGTTTTTATGAAGCTTTGATTTAGTTTTAGTTCTATTTTCATAATTAGGGTTCGAGATTATTGTTCTTCCATTAATAAAATTCCTTTCGCTTTCGGTTCTGGATCTCTCTCTACAATTCCTTTTCGGTATTCTTCTGTTAAGTTTCGTGTTTATTTCATTGGTAGTATAGGAATTGCTAGAATAGTCTCCCGAAAGACAAATTTATCGTTTATTGTTAATTGTTTAATTCGTCGTTTTAATCATGAATTCTTCTGCTTTATTAGTTAATTTTATTGTTGTTCTTATCATAGCCATGAGTAGCTAAATACCTCGTGCTAGGATGTAGGGGATCTGTAGAATTAGGCGGCAGTAGAATAGTACGACTTGAGTCGCGCTACGGTCGATCGACCGCACACCCTGGTCGATCGACTGGCCACGTGAGGTTTTGCTTCGTTTTAATTGCTTTAAATTCTATTTTTGACGAATCGAGTGCACGCGACTAGTTGAATGCTTAGTAATTGACTGACCCATTAGATCGAAAGATAGGGAAGGTTGTTAAACTACCAATTAAAATGACTAAACTATGCTAAGATCGAAAGATAGGTAAATTTTAGGTTATTAGTCACTTTTCAGGACGAGAGTCAGTACTAGTGATATTAGGGACCCGTAGTGAGATCGAAAGACGCTACTTGTTGAGAGTGGACCGAGAGGACCTCTTATTTTCCCGCCTTATGTGTTTATTTCAGACCTACTTAGTATCTTTCACTGAAACTACGATGAACCGACCATCTTAGTACCCTTTTTATATTTGATTTTATACATTTCTTTAGTTTATTGCTCATTAGTTATAGACCAATTCAAAACAACCCCCACATAATCATTACCCTAGACTGAAATTAGACAACTAATAATTACATCTGCCTCTCTGTGGTTCGACCCTGCTACCGCTATCTATAGTTGTAGTTAGGAATTATAAATTTATCTTTGGTGCACAACGACGGGCATCAACCGAGTTAGTCAAGTAGACTACAAGCAGCTTCCCTGTGGAATACGATACCCGACTTACCTCTGCTACATTAGTTAGAGCCAGTTAGGTTTATTTTTGATAGGGTTGCGACAGCCGTGTCAGTCTTCTTAACACCTATAAGCACACCCCGGGTATCTACACTTATACTCGAGTCTAGAATCAACACGTGTCATCAATCCCGTTAATAAGGTCAACCATCTAAATATCACTCCGTCAAAGTCTGCACTCGAGTCTAAGGTCAAAGTCAAACACCGTGAGTCCAAACACGAGAAGACACTCACGACATTTCATGAACTCACAAGTCAAGAATCTAGTTATCTCGTCTCTCCCTCATATATTTTCCTTCATATATCCTTTGTTTATATCCTTAGTTTGCGTGATCCCATGCCAAATCAAGTTGTAACGCGAGTCATTTTCTTCTCGGTAGGAATTCTGTAATTTCCAATAAAAATGTTCAAGAACGTTTATCTGTCGTCGTCGTCGAAGGACTAAGTTCCGCAGTCATTAAGCTTCAGGCCACCGTTGAATACTTGAGCACTCATGTCATCAATATGGAAAACAAGATAGACATGATGAAACCTTTACCATATTCTTGTACCCTAAGGCCTGGTCATAGCTTCAACACAACTCACCCATCTAAGAAGGCCAGTGAAGACAAGGGAGTCAACCTTTTGGAAACTCCACCCAGAAGGCCGGGACGAGCACATAGGGAATTCATTGACCTTGGAACCACATATGAAGCAGCTCTACAAAGGCTGATTTCCCAGGGAAAACTTCATCCAATTGGTCCAACCCCAGACCCTGAAAAGATATTGCCTAGGTATAAGGGCAATTCATATTGTCAGTACCACCGAGGTAGGGGCACGATACGGAGGAATGCTTTTGTCTAAAGCATATTATTCAGGATATGATCGAGGATGGCAAGCTTCATGTGCCACCTTCCGTCAAGCAATCCAAGAAGATCGACCCTCTTGGGTCTAATATCAGTAAACATGACGAAGAATCATCCCTATACTGTTCTCATCTCCTCGATCCTCGTGATCCAAAGTGGAATGCTCATGCTTTCCATTGCTTTCAATGATAAATTTTCCAAGATAGAGGGAGCCATTGATAACCTAAACTCTCGGCTTTCCAACATGGAGAACCAGTTTGCTAAAATGGGTAAGAAACTTGAGGCCCAACCTCTCAAGATGAAAAGAGTCCAGACAAACCCTCAACCTCACAGTCCTAAGGGGAAAGCAACAAGTGAGCAATCTATTCCTAGTTCTTCACATCCAATAATCCAAATCAACAAAGGCAACCTCATGGAGCCTTCGTCAAAGAAACCTAACAACTCTCTAAGGTCATTCACAAAGGCTTCCGACAAGAAGAATAATCCTCCCAGGAAACTTACCGACATTGGTAATACATAAACCGATGCCCTTTAGAGACTCCTGGAACGACGAATGTTGAAGCCTATCTGTCTTACACCAGATCCAAAAAAGAGGTCTAGATTCTGGGATATTAATACCCATTGCCAGTATCACCGGGGCAAAGGACACAATACTGAGATGTGTTATAAGCTCAAGCATGCAATCCAGGATATGATTGAAAGTGGGAAATAGTCCCTCTCAACCTTTAACCCACAATGCAGTTTAGGCAATCCTCATGGATATACCACTTATCAGGAAACTCTTCTTGACTGTTATCCTTCCAGTATTCCCAATGATGAGGACGAAGTGCTCAAATGGATAAATGCTCAGAGTCAGATACCGAAGCCAGTTACCAGAAGAATAAACGTTCAAGCACGGGTCGATGATTAGGAGTCTATATTTGGGATCGAATCAAAGTCTGCTTCCGAGTCTTAGGCTTTCTATCCAAGAATTATTCTAGTATCTTTCTTTGTGTCCATTTCCATTCCTAGTGACAACCTGGGGGCTGTCCCACGAGTCACATGTCTTCTCGAGTTTATGCTAAATACATTGATTTACTCATTTCAATAAAAGTACACTTTTCAATCCACTTATTCTCCTTCTCTTTTCGCTTACCCTTTTCCTGTGACAACAAGAATTGATTTGAGACATTTTAAAACAAATAACATATGCCAAGTCAATGTGAGTTCACTTAAACGATGGTTCATTCTAAGTTGTAGAGGACCTGAAACTCTGTGCTAATCCCTTACCTATTCCATGTCTGGCAACAGAAACCTCCCCATACCCCAGTTTAGGACGAGCCTATCTCAAGAGATTCTAGAACAAATCCAAACCATCTCCCTTGTTAACGATCCATGATGGAAGGCAAGCCTATTCCCCACAATAAAAACCCATGTTGCTAAAGACACCCCGTTTCACACCAAAGGTGCTAGTCGGACTCAAATCCATGATAACAAGCAGATCCAAGATGATACGAGCCATGATCAAAGACAAAGGCTCAATCAAGAGAAACTAGTGTCAATATCCAAGGACGCGGTTATGCCCATAATCCAAGACAAAAGAGTCAAAAGTTATCTTCAAAAACCTGAATCAAGAATCTGAGCAAAAAGCCGAGATATATTCTAGACCAAGAATCTGAGTCTGAATCAAGAACGAATATGAAATCAAATGCTGAACGAAATTATGCTGAAGTCTATATAGAATCAAGGACATCATGAATATGGTCAGCTAGCACCCTCACTTAGCCTTTCACACATCACACACCCTAAGTCCTTCTCGAGACCGTTACAGGGAGATAGTTAGGAATTTTGAGGATCCTCTCAAGCTTGTCGAGTATACCCATCCTTTATAGCCAAAACATGGAAACTTGAACCCATGTCATTTTAACCTACCTTTATGTGCTCAGGCTACATCAAGCCTGAGACTCCATTTCCAAGCCATATTACAAGTCATAATCCCATAAAGCCTTAACTCCACAAAATCAAGCTCCAGATATTTGTTCATCAAAGCCTATTATTTCCAAGTTCTACATTCCAAATATCCAATCCAATTTCACCTTGACCCAAGCACAGAGTTTTCAAATACTTTGCTACCTAGAACGGGACATACCCATATAATTCTTAGGGTCCACTTTTAGGTGCGCTCACACGACAAGGAAATTTTTATAAACTTAATTATACCTCTTTGGTCTATGATTAGAGGGAGTTATCTCAAATCAATTCTTCAAGTCACCAGAGGAATATACCATTGTGACCCATACATTTTATGGCCCTGATCAACAACATAGCTTAGACACACACTCAGAACTACGATCTAGTTTGATTTCACTCCACGTGAATACGTAGGTAGTCCTCAAGGACACAACCATCCCAATTATAAACTTTCAACCTCAAGGACATAACCATCCCAACCATCAACTCTCAACCTCAATTATCAACCATCCCAATTATAAACTTTCAACCTCAAGGACACAACCATCCCAATTATAAACTTTCAACCTCAAGTATCAACCACCTCAACCCTCAACTTTCAACCTCAATTATAAAACACCTCAACCATCAACTTTCAAACCTCAATTCCAACCTTCCAACCATAATTTCCATTTCTACCTCTTTAGTGGGGGCTCCTTTTTGTCACCCAGTCTCCTTTTTACCAAATTCCAGAGTCATTTTCTCATCCTAGAGGCTTCTCTTCCGAGATGCCACCCTGCCTTTATTCCTCTCTTATTTTAAGTCGAGCTAGTACTCGGTTTAGACGATGACAAGGTCTTAGATCAATTCTCCAAGTTATCGTGCCTCAAGAGGGGTCTCGTTACAACAAACAATGGCAAAAGACATCCAAGTAGACAACTGATCCATGGCTCATGCCTTGCCTTTATATGTCGTCATCATTCTTGCAATTCTTCTACCTTTGGAACTGATACGCGTTGTCACCCATACCTGGCTAGGGGTTGCGCATACTTAAGCAACGTCTGTTAAATTCATCCCTGTGTCACGTCAAATCTAAGTTAGTCTATCGTCTTGCGTCCTAGTGAGTCGATGTCGTGTCAAGTCATGCGTCTAAAGCTCATTTGAATATGCATAACGCATTACAAATTTCATGAAGAAAAGAGCTTTCAAAATTTGTGTGTTTCCTCATGTGCTATGTGTTATTTACCTATTAGATTGTGTTCTTGTATGGCTACTAACCATGCAGGTGTATATAAGAAGCATAGCTCGCTCCAACTGGAGGCTTCGCCCAAGTCTGCATGCTCCCTGTGGGTAAATATCCGTATAATACCCTTTAAATTTAGGACTATAACGTAAATTTAACATGCGAATATCGTCATAAAACATAAATACAATAGAGAAACGACAAGGAGTAAGAATCAACCTCGGGTCCTTTGATGCACGGCGTAAAGAACAGAAATCAACAGAGATTCCCTCCTAATTGTTGCACCCAAGACCGTCCGAGATATGCCCTTGTGCTAGAACGTGTTCTCCGATTGCCTTGCAATATTGGGAGAACTTGATGTGAGTTTTTCTCGAGATGTGAGATCTCGGTTTCAGAGAAAGCTTAATCTCCAAAACCCTAATTTTTCACTAATGAATGATTTGGTCAGAAGGGAGGAGAAGCTCTCCCTTTTGATCTCCTAATCTCGGCCAAACCGAGTCCATGGGGAGGAAATGGGCTTTTCCATTTCCTCTTCATTTTAACTCGTAGTCCGTACCCAAATGACTAAATGTATATGACGCGGTTTTTATAAATCGTCATCGGTTATCGGCTATTAAAACATCAACTAATAACACGGGTTAGTTGAAGTATTAATACATGTCCGACAAAAACGATATTGTATAATTATATTCAATATACATTTAATTAAATATAAAACGCTTATATTTAATTTTACGAATTAACTGGTTAATTCGCTTTAGCCCATAATATTTAATCCGTATTAAATATAATATCTCAACATCATATTTTGACTAATTACTAGTCAAATAACTTGGACTAATTGGTTAGTCAAAATTGGCATCTACATGACAGTATTTTCATACCGTCACATCTCTCAAACGTATCCTATAGGTGTGACTTTTAGGGACCAGTTGATCACCGCCATCTGTATGACAATAACGTCAAACTTATCTAGCAAGCCAACCGTTATTGATAAACGTGGATCAACTGATAATAATACCAAAAGTATGCCCTTTGATCCTTTTAGAGATTTATAAGTCCTTGCACTAACTGTTAAGGACACCAACCCCAACAAGCTCCCACTTGTCCGTACAAGTGTATGTGCAATGACGTTATCCGCACTAACTGGAGGACACAAGCTCCAACAAACTCCCACTTGTCCGTACAAGTGTATGTGCGATAACCGATTCTCATATTCATTTAAAATTTCTCCCACTCAATGTAAAACAATTTGCGGATCCGGATCCACAAAGGTCGTATTTTACAATCGATCCGTATCTAGAGTGGTTTCCCCGACTAGAGAGTAACTTAACCGATAAAACGAATCCGTATCCGAGCATGGCCATGCATTTCGATTCTGACTCCTCGAGTGGCCCTGAGAAATATCGAGTACCCGATAAAGGCTGAATATTTCCTTCAACTCGACTCCTTCCGATCTAAGCAAAGCATGAAATGACCCGAGAAAAAATCTACTTGGCCCCCTGTTACGGATGACCGTGAGAAAGAAACCAAAGTCACCCAAAATCTGCCTTAGTCTCAAGAGACAGTCGATAGTCAAAAGAATCGACTCTTAGGATCACCATGGATGTCCTATCCACGACCGGGCACCGAATGTTATAAAACATTTAGGACTCCACGTCGATGTCACAATAGTGTCCTACGAAATATCCGTATAAATCGCCTCTGTGATTGGTCAGTCAACCGGTTGACTTATGGCTCGTTGAACCCACCATCAACCAACGTCACAAAATAATTGCCAGAGTTATCAGCTCATGTGGGCAATTAAGGACTGAAAAATATAATGTTCGTTCAGTTCACTTTGTGGTGTTCAAAATTTGTCGTACAAATCCACATGAAAAACAAAATATATATAAAATATCAAAACGATGATGTTGTATAGAGTACAAAAGCGAATGAATCTAATCCATAAAAGAGTACTACAACTTAGGAACACGTTTAATTCCCATGGAATTAACATGCCCTTCATGCTTATCTTGTCGTAATGCTTTAGTGAGAGGATCTGCTATGTTATTATCCGTAGCAATCTTTTCTATCACTACTTCCTTTTGCTCCACGTAATCCCGGATTAGATGAGCTTTCCGTTGTACATGTCTAGACTTGTTGCTAGACTTTGGCTCCTTAGCTTGGAAGATGGCACCACTATTGTCGCAATAGATGGTGATCGGGTCATTCGAACTAGGCACTACGGATAGCCCATGTAAGAATTGACGCATCCATATCGCTTCCTTTGTAGCTTCGGACGCGGCATAGTACTCGGACTCGGTCGTAGAATCTCTTTGTAATTTGTTTCGAACTCTTCCAAATGATCAGCAGCGCCATTAAGAGTAAAAACGAATCCAGACTGAGATTTCGAGTCATCTCGATCCGTTTGGAAGCTAGCATCTGCGTAACCGGTTGCGCATAGCTTTTGTTCGCCTCCATAAGTCAATGCCCAATCTTTAGTCCTCCGTAGGTACTTAAGAATGTTCTTGACACCACCAATGTGATTCACCTGGATCTTTGTTGGAATCGACTTGTCATACTCAATGCATATGCCACGTCCGGACGTGTGCATATCATGGCATACATGATAGATCCTATTGCCGAGGCATAAGAAATCCGTGCCATGCGCTCTTTCTCTTCCGGTGTCTCTGGTGCCTGAGACTTGCTCAAATGCACCCCTGGAGCCATAGGAAGGAACCCCTTCTTGGAGTTAGTCATCTTTGAATCTCTCTAGGACTTTGTCTATGTAAGACTCCCGATCGAGAGATAACATCCGTCGTGATCTATCTCGATAGATACGGATGCCCAGAATTCTTTGTGCCTCTCCCAGATCTTTCATCTGGAAATGGTTTTTCAACCATACTTTCACCGAAGTTAAGAGAGGTATGTCATTCCCAATCAGGAGTATGTCGTCAACATACAATATTAGGAAGACAATCTTGCTCCCACTCGACTTGATATATAAGCATGGTTCCTCGACCGATCGAGTAAATCCATTTTCTTTTATCACTTGGTCGAAGCAATGATTCCAACTCCTTGATGCTTGCTTAAGTCCATAAATGGAACGCTTAAGCTTGCACACTTTCTTAGGATGTTCTGGATCAATGAAACCTTCGGGTTGTACCATGTACAACTCTTCCTCCAAAAAGCCGTTTAAGAAGGCGGTTTTCACGTCCATTTGCCATATTTCATAGTCATGAAAAGCGGCAATCGCTAAGATAATCCGAATGGAACGCAGCATGACTACGGGTGCGAAAATTTCATCGTAGTGCAAACCTGGCACTTGGGTGAAACCTTTAGCAACTAGTCGTGCTTTGTAGATATCTTGTTGACCTTCCACAGAATGCTTTATCTTGTAAAGCCATTTGCATTGAAGGGGACGAACCTTAGCAGGTAAGTCAACAAGATCCCACACGTTGTTCTCATACATGGAGTCCATCTCGGATTGCATGGCCTCAAGCCATAGCTTTGAGTCAGAACTAGTCATGGCACCTTTATAGGTTGCGGGTTCACTACTCGTTAAGAGTAGAATGTCATCTATGTCATGTTCCTCGACCATATCGATGTATCTGTCCGGAGGAATAGAGACTCTTCCCGACCTCCTAGGTTCCTCAGGAATGTTAACCGCAGCCGGGATTGAAGGAATAGGTTCCTCCAATAGTTGCTCGGTACTTGGTTCTGGAATCTCCGACAGGTCGAAGGTTCTATCACTCTTTGCATTATCGAGAAATTCCTTCTCTAAGAATGTCGCACTGCCGCAACAAAAACACGTTGTTCGGTTGGCGAATAGAAGTAATGACCAAGTGTTCCTTTAGGATAACCTATAAAGTATGTCTTGACCGATCGCGGGCCGAGCTTATCCTCGTGTCTCCACTTGACATAAGCCTCGCAGCCCCAAACCCGTATAAAGGACAAGTTAGGGACCGTTCCCTTCCATAGTTCATATGGAGTCTTGTCAACAGCTTTAGACGGACTTCGGTTAAGTATTAGAGCGGCTGACAAAAGAGCATAACCCCATAATGAATCAGGTAAAATCGTGTGACTCATCATGGATCGAACCATATCAAGTAGTGTTCGATTTCTCCGTTCGGACACACCATTCAACCGGGTGTTCCAGTGGAGTTAACGTAGGGCAATCCCACAATCCTTTAGGTGTTGATCAAACTCGTGAGAAAGATACTCGCCACCACGATCCGAACGTAGTGTTTTAATCTTTCTACCTAATAGGTTCTGTACCCTATTCTGGTATTCCTTGAATTTCTCAAAGGATTCACTTTTGTGCTTCATTAAGTAGACATAGCCATATCTACTCAAATCGTCCGTGAAAGTGATGAAATACTTATAGCCTTCTCGTGCGGTGATTGACATAGGACCACATACATCCGTGTGTATGAGCCCTAATAGGTCGGCGGCAGCGCATTCCAACACCTTTGAAGGAAATCCGAGTCATCTTACCGATGAGACATGATTCACACGTGCCAAATGATTGAAAATCAAAGGCCGAGATAGCTCCATTCTTGATGAGCCGTTTTACGCGTTTCTCATTAATGTGTCCCATACGGCCGTGCCATAGATACGTTTGATCTTTGTCACCAACCTTTAACTTTTTATTCATTACGTGTAATATTTCCGTGGTCGATCTAAAACATAAATTCCGTTCATGGAGACTGCCTTGCCAGAAATCATATCGTGTAATGAGAAAATGCAAGTATTATTTTCTATTACAAATGAAAAACCAAGTTTATCAAGTGCAGAAACTGAAATAATGTTTTTCGAAAGACTAGGTACATAATAGCAGTCATATAATGACAACTCAAATCCGCTAGGAAGCTGGATCACATATGTCCCCTTTGAGATGGCAGCTACTCTTGCTCCATTCCCAACACGCAGGTCCACCTCACCCTTTACGAGGGGTTCGATGTTTCGGAGCCCCTGCACATGATTACACAGATGAGAACCACAACCAGTATCAAGTACCCAAGTTCCGTAACTTGCGTGGTTAATGAAAGATCATAGATCCATATTAGACTCTCTAATAAAATTAATTTATCTCATAAATTGATGTTTATGTGATCTATGTAACATGCATGTTAATATGAAAGCATAAAAACAAAGTATAAGGAAAAACAATTTCCTTACATTGATTATAAGGTAAAATGGGCACAAATTAGTTCTCCTTACTAATTTGTTCTTGAGCTAAATATATGTGGATGATCCTCCTTGTATAACCTTCAACTAGAAAGTCTCCTCCAAGTAGCACCCAAGAACAACCCAAATAATATTAATAAGTAAGAACTAGTAACTTATTAATATGTGCCCTTGATAATAATACTAGTAATATTACTAACTATTCTTAGTAATAATGCATACTAGAGAATTTGTAGAGAGATGGAGGAAGTTTTGTTCACATGCAAAATAATGAATTGTGTAAGAGGTAGAGTGGAGTAGTGAACAAATATATGGAGTGTAGAATGGGAAATGGAAGTGGCGGGTGGAGTGTCATCAAGTGGACAATTTTGTTTTATATTTTTATCTTACATCACATGCAAAATGTAGTATAAGACATATATTATGGTAGTATACAAAATAAGGTAAAATGATTATGTAAGTAATCATCCATTACACTTATTTTACACGGTCCACATGACCATATACGGGTCCATGTTGGTTTTTTATATTTGTCGCACAAATCCGTGTAATTTCTCATTTTAAACATCGTATCATGTTTAAATGCTTCCATAATAAATTCGTCCAATTCACTCCGTAAATATACGTGTACCACTACACATATTATTTACGTACTAATATTAATCACATTAGTCAATTAGTACAATTTTAGTAAATTAACAGTTAATTAACTAAAACCCGTTTCCCAAAACTTATTATTTAATTATCGCATAATTAAATAATAATCGCTGCCAACTCCTCGAGTTCGCAACTCGAAATCTCTCTAATAATAATCGACTAACCTCTTAGTCGATAAATCAAGGGACTAAATAAATTGTATCTCATACAATTAATTAGTTATCAATTTGGGTTCGTTCCTTTAGGTGTGACCGAAAGGGGTCAGTTGATCACCGCCGTCTCACGACAATAACGTCAAACTCTAGTCAGCCAACCGTTATCGATTTACGTTAATCAACCGACGAGGATCAAATAATTAAATATCTGATGATATTCTATTAATGAGATTTATTATGTTAACGCACTATTGTGGAGGACACTAACTCCAACAATCTCCCACTTGTCCGACACAAGGTGTGCGCTACCAATTCTCTTGTCCGTTTTAATCTCCCACTCAATGCAAGGTGTCTTTCAGGTCGCACTTGCACATGAACACATCGCGAGTGGTTTTCTCGATCGGGAGTGTGACTACTTGACCGGAAAAATCTCTCACAGATTACTTCAGAGCGTGGCCACGCATTTGTAGTCATTAACTCCTCGAGTGGCCTTGAGATATAGTTACCCAACGTGGGTGGACAATTTCGTATGCCCTATCTATCCTATTGCACAATCTGACTCACCATGACCTAGTAAATGCCCTTTTGGCCTCCTTTCACGGCACGACCTAGGACAAAACCAAAGTCACTCGGAAACGCACTGCTCGGATAATAGTCTCCAATCAAAAGAATCGACTCATTAGAACATCTTAGAGATCCCCGCCACGACCAGGCGTCTATAATAGAACTTAGGGACTCTCTAAATGGTCACTGTCCGGCAAAGTGTCACACACTCCGCCTATGTAATCGACCAGTCATCATATATGACCTTATGGTGTTGAACAACCATCAATCGACTCACAATCTAGTCACTCCGAGACGTCACCTCATTAAGTGACTAGGGACAAAATACAATGTTCATCTTATTCACTTGAATAGTGTTCAACATTGTCTCCACAACTTATTCGGATAAACAAGGTATTAAAATTTAGTCACACTAAATAAAAATTCATAAAAGAATGAATACGAAAACAATGAATATGATTATCATATATATAATAAAAGATACACTATCCAATTATTACATATCCATAATCTAAAGAAAATCCGGTACTCGTCTCAATCCCATAGAGACGACATGACCATCATGCTTAGCCTTTGATAAAGGCTTGGTTAAAGGATCAACAATGTTGTCATCTGTCCCAACCTTACAAATGTCAATTTCCTTCCTTTCCACATAATCTCTAATTACATGGTATTTCCTTTCAATGTGTCTAGATTTGTTACTAGACTTAGGCTCTTTGGCTTGAAGCTCTTCCAAAAAACACTCCTCCATTTAGCATAAACACGTAGCCGGATTGGGATTTCATGTCATCCCGATCGGTTTGGAAACTTGCGTCCGTGTAACCTCTTACACACAACTCAGTTTCTCCTCCAAACACTAAGAACGAATCCTTAGTTCTTCTCAAGTACTTAAGGATGTTCTTTACGGCTATCCAGTGACTCTCACCAGGCTTGGCTTGATACCGACTTGTCATGCTCAAGGCATACGCAACGTCGGGACGAGTGCAAATCATAGCATACATGATAGACCCAACAGCGGAAGCATAAGGGACGGTCTTCATGTGTTCAATTTCCTTAGGGGTAGAGGGAGACCGTGACTTGCTCAAAGTAATCCCTTGGCCCATAGGTAGAAATCCTCTCTTGGAGTCTTTCATATTGAACCGGTCAAGAACTTTGTCAATATAAGCTTCTTGACTCAATGCTAGTATCCTCTTGGACCTATCCCTATAGATCCTGATACCTAAGATTCGTTGTGCCTCTCCCAAGTCCTTCATTTGGAAGTGTTTCCCTAGCCACTCCTTAACGGAAGTGAGCGATGGAATGTCATTCCCAATGAGCAATATGTCATCCACATATAGGACAAGGAATACAACCTTACTCCCACTAAACTTCATGTATAAACACGGTTCTTCCACACTTCTAGTGAATCCGTATTGTTTAATGACATGATCAAAGCGATGGTTCCAACTCCTAGATGCTTGCTTAAGACCATAAATGGACTTCTTGAGCTTACACACCTTCTTAGGGTTAGATGTATCCACAAAACCTTCGGGTTGTATCATGTACACCTCTTCTTCTAGAATCCCATTCAAAAAGGCGGTTTTGACATCCATTTGCCAAATCTCATAATCATGAAATGCGGCAACCGCTAAGATTATCCTAATGGACCTAAGCATAGCGAATGGAGCGAAGGTTTCGTCATAGTGTAAACCATGAACTTGGGTGAAACCTTTTGCCACCAATCTAGCTTTGTAAACATCTACATGTTTATCCACGCCGAGTTTAATTTTGTATATCCATTTACACTGAAGAGGTCGCACTCCCTCAGGTAAATCCACCAAGTCCCATACTTGGTTCTCGTACATGGAATCCATTTCGGACCGCATGGCTTCTAGCCAAAGCGAGGAGTCGGGACTAGACATGGCCGATTTGTAGGTAGTGGGTTCATTACTTTCAAGAAGTAACAAAACACCATCCTCTTCGATGTTACCAAGGTAGCGATCCGGTGGATTAGAAATCCTACTTGACTTTCTAGGAATAATTACCGTTTCAGAGGAAGAGGGAATGCTTTCCTCTACGTTCTCCTCTACCTCGTTCTCGGTTTGTGGCTCTCGAACTTCTTCAAGTTCAAATTTTCTCCCACTCTGTCTCTTAGAAATAAATTCCTTTTCTAGGAAGACAACATCACGAGCCACAAACACTTTGTTCTCGTGTTTATTGTAGAAGTAATAGCCACGTGTTTCCCTTGGATATCCTACAAAAGACATTTGTCGGACACAGGTGCAAGCTTATTGTCGGACTTGATCTTAACGTACGCTTCGCAACCCCAAATACGCATGAATGACAAATGAGGGACTCTCCCTGTCCATATCTCATATGGAGTCTTATCGGCCGCTTTAGTCGGGCTTCGATTTAGTGAAAATACTGTAGACAAGAGTGCAAAACCCCAAAATGAACTAGGAAGCTCTGTTAGACTCATCATTGACCGAACCATATCAAGTAAAGTTCGGTTTCTCCTTTTCGCCACACCATTTAATTGCGGTGTGCCAGGAGGAGTCCATTGTGATACTATACCACAATCTTTTAGGTGTGAATCAAATTCAATATTTAGATACTCACCACCACGGTCGGACCGTAGAGTCTTTATCTTTTTATCCAATTGGTTCTCTACTTCCTTTTGAAACTCTTTGAACTTGTCAAAGGCTTCACTTTTGTTCTTCATTAAGTAGACATACCCATATCTACTTAAGTCATCAGTAAAAGTAATGAAGTAGAGAAAACCTCCTCTAGCGGTGATGGTTAATGGTCCACACACATCCGTGTGTGTGAGAGCCAAAACCTCACTAGCTCGTGTCCCTTTTCCCGCAAAAAGGTGCACGAGTCATCTTGCCTAAAAGGCAAGACTCGCATGTACCATAAGATTCCAAACCAAATGGTTTGAGCACTTTTGATGAAGCAAGTCTCTTAATGCGTCTTTCGTTTATGTGGCCTAAACGACAATGCCAAAGGTAGGATTCGTTTGGATCACCCTTTTTGAGCTTTTTAGTTTCCATATGATAAACGTCATTAACATCATTTAAAACATAAATGCCTCCAATTGAAATGGCCTTGCCATAAACCACATCATTTAAAGAAAAAGTACAACACTTGTCCTTAATCATAAAACAAAAACCTTTCGTGTCTAACGCGAAATGGAGATGATGTTCTTAGTTAAAGTTGGTACAAAATAACACTTATTTAAATACAACTCTAAACCACTAGCTAAAGTGAGCACATAGGTCCCTACGGCAACGGCGACTACTCTAGCTCCATTGCCCATGCGGAGATCCACATCACCTTTTGCTAGTGCTTGCACGTCCCTTATACCCCGCAAATGGTTACAAAGGTGAGAGCCACATCCGGTATCAAGTACCCAAGTGGAAGTACAAGCATAATTAACGTCTATCACATAGAGAGAGGAAATCATACCAATAGGCGTCACACGCCCTTCCTTGAGATCCTCCAAGTATTTGGGACAACTCCTCCTATAATGCCCCTTCCCATTACAATGGAAACATTCGGCCTCGGAGAGCTTGACACTTTTTGCCTTGGGATTGCCATTCACAACGGCCTTCCCCTTTCCCTTGTCAATTTTCTTTGACGATTTCTTGAATTGGGACTTTTCTTTCCCTTTTCCTTTCTTGACTCCAAGAGACATGTTCTTTAACTTCATGGTTAAAACATCTCCCTTTTCACTCCCACTAGCCTCCATATCCCTCTCCGCTTGGGTGAGGAGTGCATGAATTTCATGGTAACTCTTATCCATACCATTCATGTTGTAGTTTACCCTAAAGTGGGCAAACTTGGTGGGGAGTGAGTGAAGGATACGATCCACCACAAGAGTTTTAGGAATCTTACACCCTAGACGCTCTAGGATGTCAACATATTCGACCATTTTAAGGACATGGGGACCAACCTTTTGGCCCCTCTCAAGCTTAGCTTCAAAGAAGCGTGCCGCCGCATCGTATTGACGGACTTTAGGTGTTTGTGAAAACATAGTGATCATACGAGTGAATATCTCGTAAGCATTTAAAGAAATGCATGATAGCTTGAGGTTTGGCGATATTGACCATATCAACACATTCTTGATATCATTCAACATCCTCACATAGTCATCATGGGCGGTCCGCACCGCCGATGAAGCTCTTGCACCGGGCTCAATAGGAGGAGCATCGGTCAAGTAAGTGAGCACATTGTCGGACAACGCGGCACTTTTGATGTTGGATTCCCATTCAAGAAAGTTACTACCGTCATCTTTTAAAATACATTTGTCCATTACGGACCTTAGCCATGAATCTTTGCCTAGTGAAGTAGTCGATGGAGTTGATGAAGTTGCCATTGCGAATTAAAATGCTACAACAAAAAGGAAAATTAACATTCATTGTTTTAAAAAAAATTACTTGTAAAAACATGTTTAGCAAGTTTTAGCATTTATATAATGACCTCTCACTAAATTATATAAATGATTCCAAGACCCAAATATTAAACAAAAATGAGCATCGCTTGGGCGAAACATCCCATAATTGCGTAAATTCGGTAAGTCACGTTGACTAATTCTACCTCTAGAACTCTTGGTCGACAAATTTCCTCAAATTTATCTACTAGCCCCGGAACACAAGACCGTCTTATATCCCGTTGAGTCCAACCAATTTTGGCGTGTGATAACCGCTTACCACCCTACTTACCCAAGGTAAAAAGAGAACACCCCGCTTGGCGTGGCTCTAATGAACAAGAGATTCATAGGTGTTACTAATTGGTAAGGCTAATCTCAATTTTAGTTATGTGAGAGATCTTGTCAATTTAGTCATAAATTCCTTATAAGTGAATTAATTTGGTGAATATAAATGACGTGAATTGACAATCGCGAAAAAGAATATGCATGTGAATGGCGATTTTGGCATGCGCGAAAATAAAACAAGCAAACATGTAAGCATATGATTAAATCCTAGTATGGCCTCCTAGTTAATAAACAACTAGTCTATTACACTTCGGAAACCAACTCCTTGGTCCCTTGCCTCTTCATTCCTTAAGTGGCTCTTCCTTGTGGGATTTGGAACACCTTCCAAAAATAGACTCCGTCTCGTTGTAATCCGTCTTTTGGAAACGCCGGTAAAATAACTATTACAAATGAATTACATAGCTATTCCTATTATACATTAATTAATAAAATGAATAAAACTATTAATTAATTACAAACCGACGATACGAGATCGTATTTAATTACAAACAAATCGATATTCCCATTCATTTCGGGTAATAACGATTAAAAATTAACTAGGCCATACTAGGTACAAAAGATAAATACTTTAAATAAATGACAATCATTCATTCAACTTAAATAAATATGCTTAAAATGCTGTAAATATGATGCCAAAATCGCCCTACCTATCTTCATTGGTATCCATCTCGGTTTTGTGGATTTAATCGATTTTTAACATGTAAAAATCAATAATTAACTCTTAAATCTCATTTAAGTCCAAACTAATTGTCCAAACTGTTTTGAACCTCAAAATTAGTCCTCACTAATTTTATGACAAGTTATTAGTTTGGTTTGGTGATTATTTGCTAATAAAATCGGAAAAATCATAATATTTAAGTAAAAATCCAAAATAATTGAAAAATTACCCAAACAATTGAAACAAAAATTTTTAGTATTCTGGAACACTCCCAAGAACACCAAAAAGTCATAAAAAATGCCCAAAAATTTCGGATAAATTTTGTGAAGAAAAAGATCGATATTTATCGGTTTTTAACCACTAAAACCAATAAATCATCAAAACAAAGTGAAAACACACATGCAAAATCACTTTTGACATTTAAATAATATTCTTAAATGTACATAAATTTATCATGGGCAGAATCAAAAATTTCGAAATAATGATTAATTAATTGGACTTTTATCGACTTTTTACTCAAAAAATCAATAAACATGCAAAAAATTCGAACCAACCTTCAACCTTTTGCATACAATCAGTAGAAAACATGCATGAAATACCATAAAAAGGCCATGCACCGAATCAACATTTAACTAATTTTAGTCAATTTTTCACTAAAATGCGACATTTTGACTCGGTTTTCTACCAAAAATCATTAAAATTAGCAAAATTACTTGACAAATCACCAAAAAATTCCACAAACCTTTTGAGATCAGTAGGTATGCATGTCCCAAAAATTTCGTGCCAAAACCTCTTCTAACACAATTTTTGAGTTTTTACTAATTATCTCATAATTCATAAAAATGCTTAAAATCAACATGCAAATTACAAGCCTATGCTCTGATACCACTTGAAAGATCATAGATCCATATTAGACTCTCTAATAAAATTAATTTATCTCATAAATTGATGTTTATGTGATCTATGTAACATGCATGTTAATATGAAAGCATAAAAACAAAGTATAAGGAAAAACAATTTCCTTACATTGATTATAAGGTAAAATGGGCACAAATTAGTTCTCCTTACTAATTTGTTCTTGAGCTAAATATATGTGGATGATCCTCCTTGTATAACCTTCAACTAGAAAGTCTCCTCCAAGTAGCACCCAAGAACAACCCAAATAATATTAATAAGTAAGAACTAGTAACTTATTAATATGTGCCCTTGATAATAATACTAGTAATATTACTAACTATTCTTAGTAATAATGCATACTAGAGAATTTGTAGAGAGATGGAGGAAGTTTTGTTCACATGCAAAATAATGAATTGTGTAAGAGGTAGAGTGGAGTAGTGAACAAATATATGGAGTGTAGAATGGGAAATGGAAGTGGCGGGTGGAGTGTCATCAAGTGGACAATTTTGTTTTATATTTTTATCTTACATCACATGCAAAATGTAGTATAAGACATATATTATGGTAGTATACAAAATAAGGTAAAATGATTATGTAAGTAATCATCCATTACACTTATTTTACACGGTCCACATGACCATATACGGGTCCATGTTGGTTTTTATATTTGTCGCACAAATCCGTGTAATTTCTCATTTTAAACATCGTATCATGTTTAAATGCTTCCATAATAAATTCGTCCAATTCACTCCGTAAATATACGTGTACCACTACACATATTATTTACGTACTAATATTAATCACATTAGTCAATTAGTACAATTTTAGTAAATTAACAGTTAATTAACTAAAACCCGTTTCCCAAAACTTATTATTTAATTATCGCATAATTAAATAATAACTGCCGCTCCTCGAGTTCGCAACTCGAAATCTCTCTAATAATAATCGACTAACCTCTTAGTCGATAAATCAAGGGACTAAATAAATTGTATCTCATACAATTAATTAGTTATCAATTTGGGTTCGTTCCTTTAGGTGTGACCGAAAGGGGTCAGTTGATCACCGCCGTCTCACGACAATAACGTCAAACTCTAGTCAGCCAACCGTTATCGATTTACGTTAATCAACTGACGAGGATCAAATAATTAAATATCTGATGATATTCTATTAATGAGATTTATTATGTTAACGCACTATTGTGGAGGACACTAACTCCAACAGTTAATCTCAATCATATGAATAAAAGTAGAAGAAGAAGACATACCAATAGGTTTAACACGACCTGCTTTTAAGTCCTCATGATAAACAGGACATGTGCGTCTCCAATGCCCAGTCATGTGGCAATGATGGCATTCCATGTTTTCATTCTTGCTCTTTGTCGCGCCTGATGAGGTGCTCGACTCACCAGGCCCACTCTTACCTGAACCCGACTTCTTGAACTTCGCCTTACCTACTGCTAGGTTTGCCTGAGCTTTGCCCTTACCTTTCCCTTTGTTTGACACAATGAGAACATCCTGTTTCATGCTCCCACTGAACTTCATGTCCTTCTCGGTCTGTACGAGGAGGGAGTGCAGTTCATGGGGAGTTTTCTTCAAATCATTCATATAGTAATTCGCTCTAAATTGCGAATAACCATCGTGGAGTGAGTGAAGTATGCGGTCGATAACAATGTTCTCGCTGATGTTACAATTAAAGGTCTCCAGCTTCTCGACATTCTCAATCATGCTGAGAATGTGTGGGCTAACCGGTTGGCCCTTCTGGAGTCTCGCATCAAAGAAGCGAGTGGTATGCTCATAGGTCACGATTCTCGGTGCTTTCGAGAATTCCTTGGTGAGCGTGGTGAAAATCTTGTTTGCACCATGGGCTATGAAGCGTTTCTGCAAATTGGGTTCCATTGCAAAAATGAGTACGTTTTTAATCGCACCCGCTTCCATACAGAAATCATTAAACTTGGTGATTTCAGCAGCTCTAGCCGTGGGACCTGGGTTTGCCGGGATGGGCTCCAAGAGATATTTGAGCTTCCCGTCAGCAGCGGCAGCATTCCGTAATGCCGCCTCCCAGTCCGCGAAGTTTGATCCATCATTCTTCAGTCGAGTAGACTGATTCATCTGATTCATGAAGATCCGAAGCCAGGACTCACGGTCCAATGTGGCACTTGGCATTGGGTTATCAGTAGAACCAGCCATTTGTTGTTTAGCAGTTTAAATGTCGTGATCTACACTGAAAAAGAAAGAAAAACAAAACGAAATAAGCAACTCATCGAGGTGATTTAAGTCTATTTTAAAATTCATTTTAAACATGTAGACTCTCGCACTTGCATAATTGATCTCCCTCAAGAATGATACAAGTGATCCCAAGATTCAATTTCAGTAAATTGATAAGCCAACTGTTTAGCTAATTCTTCCGGAAGAACTCTTGGTCGATAGATTTCCGTAAATCCTATCTATAGTCCACCATAGTCACAGGATCGTACGAGTGACCATAGTGTTGAGATAAAATAGGTCAATCGGTTCCAACTTACCCGACGTAGAAGGGGTCATATTATGCCTACCGACGAAGAAGGGACTCATTGGAGTCTGACCTATAAAGACCGTTCTCAATTTTGGTTTACACGAGGAAGATCCCATCAACTAAGTTTTAATTCATTTTAAGTGAACGAATAACTAGCGTCTGTCGTGAATGAATTAATTTAGATGACGGCTTTAAAACGTGTGACATGAGAATGTCAATGAAAACTAACTCGTGACCTCTATATGTGTCAGTTTTCATGCAATAATTAGGTGGTTTGGTTTTTAGGCGGAATATGATGCATATTATCGTTGCGAAAAATAAATAAAAGAATGCAATACGTAAATAAAAAGGTCCTAGTGTGGCCTATCCTAGTATAAGAACATAATACAACTTTGGAATCCACCGTTGGACCCGAAAAGCTTGTCTTGATGTTCCATCTTGATCCAAGTAGCGGGAGTGAGCATCCGGTCTCCATCTTCGGTCTTCTCAAAAAATTACAATTTAAAATTACAAATATAAACCTATTTACATTCTAATTAAAACTGTAATTAAAAGAAATAAAATGGAGATACGAGATCTCAAAATACAACCAAGACCGTGTTCTATCATTACGGTAACACGTTCTACTAAGGCCACACCAAGTTACAACCGTTTGCAAAAATAAATAAATACGTAATAAAAGGCATTCAAGGCATTCAACAAAACGATAATTAAATGCATCAACTAAAAACAAATTCATTCGTGACATAATTCCGTAATTATGTTAAAATTTATCCAAACCACCTTTTAATGATTAAAATTCATGTGATAAAACCGCTTCTATCATTTAATTTTAATCCATTACAATCCGTTACTTTAAATACGCTTTAAAATAACTTAATGGTACGTGTGTGAACCGTTTCACAATCATAGCGAGTGTACAATATCCGTATAATGTACATTTTGTAGCCAAAAGAAAATTTAAAGTAAAAGGAATAAATTTTCAAAGTCACAAAAAGCAATCCCTCGATCCAGGGACACAGGTGCTCGATCGAGGAACAAAAGGGCTCGATCGACTGAACTGCAAGTCGATCGAGAGAGTTGCCAAACAGAAAGTGCTCGATCGACTAAACTGGTGGTCGATCGAGTACCTTTATCAGCAAATCTACTCGATCGAGTACCAGGACAACTCGATCGAGCAGTAGGGTTTTGAAAGGGGTCGATCGAGTACAACAGGGACTCGATCGAGCAAAAACAAGACAGAAATAGCACTCGATCGAGTAGAAATACGCTCGATCGAATGCAAACATGGCTGAAAATTCAAAACCCTCGTGAAAACAGTTTGTCGAGACAAAATCAATTTCGATTTTGATCAAAAACGCATCAAAACAAATTTACAATTTGACAAAACATGACATATTGTTATAATTTCCGTATAAAACAACAATATGCACAAAAACAAAACGTAAAAAGTAAATCAACCGTGTAAAACATGTCACGGTTTCAACAAAAACGCAACATCCGTGTATACAAGGCACGGATTTCGAGACAAACACAACCGTTTCAAAATCGTTTTATGAAAAACACATAGAAAAATTTACGTGGCCTCGCTCTGATACCACTTGTGGGTAAATATCCGTATAATACCCTTTAAATTTAGGACTATAACGTAAATTTAACATGCGAATATCGTCATAAAACATAAATACAATAGAGAAACGACAAGGAGTAAGAATCAACCTCGGGTCCTTTGATGCACGGCGTAAAGAACAGAAATCAACAGAGATTCCCTCCTAATTGTTGCACCCAAGACCGTCCGAGATATGCCCTTGTGCTAGAACGTGTTCTCCGATTGCCTTGCAATATTGGGAGAACTTGATGTGAGTTTTTCTCGAGATGTGAGATCTCGGTTTCAGAGAAAGCTTAATCTCCAAAACCCTAATTTTTCACTAATGAATGATTTGGTCAGAAGGGAGGAGAAGCTCTCCCTTTTGATCTCCTAATCTCGGCCAAACCGAGTCCATGGGGAGGAAATGGGCTTTTCCATTTCCTCTTCATTTTAACTCGTAGTCCGTACCCAAATGACTAAATGTATATGACGCGGTTTTTATAAATCGTCATCGGTTATCGGCTATTAAAACATCAACTAATAACACGGGTTAGTTGAAGTATTAATACATGTCCGACAAAAACGATATTGTATAATTATATTCAATATACATTTAATTAAATATAAAACGCTTATATTTAATTTTACGAATTAACTGGTTAATTCGCCTTAGCCCATAATATTTAATCCGTATTAAATATAATATCTCAACATCATATTTTGACTAATTACTAGTCAAATAACTTGGACTAACTGGTTAGTCAAAATTGGCATCTACATGACAGTATTTTCATACCGTCACATCTCTCAAACGTATCCTATAGGTGTGACTTTTAGGGACCAGTTGATCACCGCCATCTGTATGACAATAACGTCAAACTTATCTAGCAAGCCAACCGTTATTGATAAACGTGGATCAACTGATAATAATACCAAAAGTATGCCCTTTGATCCTTTTAGAGATTTATAAGTCCTTGCACTAACTGTTAAGGACACCAACCCCAACACTCCCAGCGACGCTCAAGATATTCTCTAGCAGTATTCGCAGTGATGCTCAAGGTCGTCGATGGGTTCCCCAACGATAGTTCATTGTCGTTATACAGCCTACATACAATCGCGCTTGAGATGATGCAAGCAGATTATCTATCAGCGGTTCTTATAAGGCCCCTTTGTCCCCAGCGGTTCTCAGAACATCCTACCTCTATCCCAGCAGTTTCTTCCAACATCCTGCTGACCCTCACATGCCTTCAGACACCAAGTCATCTTCAAACCAAAAGAGTTTTGCCGAAGCGCCTTCAGTCCCGTTTCACCCAGGGGTGTCTCAGGTATGATTTCTTCTTATGGCTGGCGAGCTTTCCTATGTATTCTAATGGACATTAAACGACCCCCCCGATAGTCGACAGACTCTAAAATGTTCTCGACGACAGGTCCTTGGTCCGGACCCCTTGAGCCGCCTCGCGTCGCCATAGTCGTCAGGTTGTAATCTTCGATTGACCTGATGGCTATACTTTGACTTTTGCCTTGTCCAAGCCTCAATAAAAGTGGAGGCTCTATAGATACCTCATTTTTACACCCCCCGCCAACCACCCAGTGATGATTGGAGCGCATGTTTGATACGCGGACCGATTTATGACAGTCCGTAAGTTCATCATCAAGTGATAGCTCAAACACTCAATTCAACCCATTGGTCGTCATCTACGCACTGATACGGTCATTTTAACAGTAATTAGAGTTCATTTGGAGTCCGGGTCAAAAAACCGCTTCATTTTCTAAAAACAGTTTAAATGCCGAGTCGGAATATTCCGGAATGTTCTAGAATTCTCTGGATATTTATTCCTAAAATTAAAATTATTATTTTAAGTAAATATCTTCCGTATATTATGTTTTATGGAATAAAAAAGTGTAAATCTACCGAAATTCCATAATAAAACGCGGAAATCTTTCTTGCTGAGGAGGAAATCTCTGGGGAAATGACGCAGCAGGTGCTGCGCCTCTTCGAAGGATCGCAGCGGCTGCTGCACCTCTTCTCCAGCCCTCTTTTCACGTTTTTTAGAATATTTCCGTGATTTGTTTCCAAATCCGTGTCATTCCTAAACTCTTCCATATGTTTAGTATAAATAGAGGCCTTCGGCCTCCATATTTGGCAAGCGAGCGTTCTGCCCCTGCTTTCTCTCCCTTTGCATTCTAGACTACGTTAGTGCTTTCCACGCCTACGTGCTTGATCAATCGACCCCGTAAGCTCAGATCATTTTGAGTCCCAGTCACGTTGCATAGACCGACCAACTCCGCCTTTAATAAACCAAATCAATCTACTAATCCTCTAACGAGGGCACTGTCCACGCATATTGGAGTGGAGCAATCACTAAAACGATAACTTTAGTCAATCTCATTTCGTCAAACATGTAAGTCTGAGGGTGTAAATCCCATTTTATTATTGTGCTTTTATTTTGTATCAATTAATGTAGATCTATATCAAAAGCACATTCGAAAACCGATTTAAAATCCATCTTTTAAAACCGTTTTTATAAAACAGCAGAGGTCAGACGTCCAGAAGAAACGCAGCGTCAGCTGCGCCTCTTCGAAGGATCGAAGATTTGTTGCGCCTCTTCCAGAGGTTGCTTGCTGCTCCTCCTCTTCTTCTTCTTCCTCGACTTCCTGTATGTTTATTTTTCTTATTTCTTTCGTTATTCTCTGTTCTCTTTGTTGTTTCAGTATATAAATCGTGTTTTTAACAAATCCTTTTTATTACAATGCTTAATTCGTCCTTAATCCCGAGTAATTCAATACTTGTGGGTTTTCGCCGTTTTAATTCAAATCGCTTCTTCGGGTTCCGACTTGTTCATGTCGTGGTTCTGGAATCCTAACTTGATACATAAGTTTTCTTTCGAGTCTTATTTGTCTAATTCCGTCTTAATTTAACCTCATGTTTCTCCCTTTCGTATTTCCGACACGAGTTAATCATAATCATGTAAACCGCTGTAATTTCTCGTTTTTAATTCGTTTTATGATTTGCTCAGTTACATATAATCGGTTAAAACACTTCAATTCGAGTCTAATATCGATAAATTCATCATAAATCTACCAACGAACTATAACGGTGTTGCGGTTCTGACTTCACAGTCAGAACCCAGCTCTAGAACAGACGCAGGAAGTGCTGCACCTCTTCCGGAGGACGCAGCAGATGCTGCGCTTGTTCTGGGTTGGTTTCTGTCTCTGAACTCTTTCTCGCATTGACGTAGCTCCTAATTATGGTTTAAATCAACTATTATTCGTATTATCACCTCTAATCTGACATATTTTCATATTTTAATTCCAATTTTATTTTCTTTTTATTTTCTTCTTTGAAATCTCGTCTTCAAGCGTGCTTTTGACGTAGGTCAAATAAACCTTTTAATTCTTGTAATTTTAATTATTGTAATTCATTTATTATAATGTATGATTTAATTGTATGGCATTCACATGTATTGAATTTAACTTCCAACTCCGACCCCAAACTGTTTGCTAAAACACGTGTTAACCGATATAGTCTAATTTCACATGCTAGGATTAATTTATGTTTGTTGCATTGTATGCATTACATCGACGACATATCAAATATGAACAATTTCCCTAATCATTAGTAGAGGCTGCTATCGAGGCGGGCGGGATTAGGTGTTCGAATTAAAGAACTTCCTAATACGTACCCTCATCCCTTACTCCAGTTATCTCTGGACATCCTTGTCCATTGGGATCTCGAGAGTCATTCTAGACATGGAATGCTAAGGGTAATGAATATCTTAGTAGTTATGTCATTACTTTGTGTCTTGACATGGCACGAGGTATTCGAACGGTTTCCAATTTTTCCACAATAAATTGGTGGCGACTCCACAAATGCAGGCTTATTCAACCTTTCATTGGTTTCAATGCCTCACCAATCGGTAACGGTCCATGCTTAGTATTTATACAAAACATAAGCCGACTTTAGGAAATTGCGCGGAAAGTCTTCAGCACGTAGGATACTTGATCTAGTGCAAGTGCACTCGATCTAGTACACACTACATACTCGATTGAGTGCTGGAAGACTCGATCGAGGAATAACCTCAGAATTCAACTTCTTTTCATGTTTTCTCCTTTTATTTCATTTCATTCTTCTTGATTCCTGTGCCATCCTTCTCATACTTCGTGTTTCCGACTCCGCGGTGCTCATTATCAACCATTTGTTCCTCGAATGTATCCAATCTGCATGAAAACAACAAAAGGCGGAAGTATCGACATTCTAGCAATAACAACGTATAAATGACATAAATAAGCACAAAACCGTCTCAAAAGTAAATAAGGGGAGGCATAAATGTGTATATAATTATGACTCATCAAACTCCCCCAAACCATCTCTTTGCTTGTCCCTAAGCAAAGTACCACACAATAAAAAAGGCAATCATACAAATGGTGAATGAATAACTAAGAGCTAATGTTAATGCACATACAAACCCCAAGCTATCCATATATATAACAATGTAATGACTAAAGTGTACCAATAAAACAAATTCAAAGGCACGTGTAATAGAAAACACAACTCAATAACATGATACCGTATCTCAGCCAAATACCTTTTAATCTTGTAAGAGAAATTACTCGGATTCTCGCGGATTCACTCATGCACTCATAAGTATGGATGCTTTTGTGTAAGATAAGAAGAAATAGAAGCACTCACTCAACTTATGAAACATGCATGCAATCTAATGTGATATAAATTTCTCCAACTTAATACGCATTCACAACATAGATAAAAGTACATGTATCAAGGACAATAAAGGTGGCATGTGGGTTAAGGTATAGAAGTGGTTTGTGCCAAGGCACGTATGGATATGTGAGGCTAAGACGGTAGTCGCAGTGCTAAAACCAAACCAAATCTATATGATAATAAGCACAAATTACCACCCACTAGAGAAATTATCTCAACTTTGACAACATATGAGAGACAATAAAAACTACTCTCCAAAAGTACATTAGACTCTAGTAACCATCCTTTTGATCCCTTAACAAATGATAATGAAGCAACTCTTTTTCTTTTCTTCTTCTCTTTTTTCCTTTCTTTTCTTTTTCACTTCATTTTTTTTCGAATTCTTTTTTCTTTTCTTTTTCTTTTGCTTCATATTTTTTTCCTTTTCCAACATAAGGGATACAACACAATTACTAACAAATTCTACTACACCCACATGACAATAATGGTCCCAACCCAACCGTAGTAGCAAAATAAACGTGATAAACAAGCAACTGCGACTGTCCCGATAAGGTAGGCAAATTCTAGGATTGTAGCTATTAGAAATAGGATATAAAATGGTTATAAGGGTTCAAATGGGCAAAACAAAAGTTATTGTAAGGCTTATTTGAACGGTAAGAACCATATATCCTCATGTACATAGTCATATGAAATCGTAAAGTATCAAGAAACTAATTTCACACTTATGCAGTTTGATATTACACATTCCACAAGGAGAACCACACTCAAGCCTAGGGACGACAATTGGTGGGATATGGATGGGGTGGAGCCATATTCATATCCATATCCATTTAATTTATGGTCATCCATATCCCACCCTCATCCATTTAATATTTTTTCATCCGTCCATATCCATATCCACGGGATGAAGCGGGTACCCGTTGGATATTTTCACAGCTTATAAAATTTAAAGATATAATATCGTAAAAAAATTGTGGCGATAAAATTAAAAGGCATACATAATTTAAGTAACAATATGTGTTAGCAGGTAGAACCCAATATATATCCAACAACAAAGTGTCTTTGCAAAGCAAGTGACCATACAAATACGCCACGCCAAATACAAAGAAACCACCAACGCATTATATTATTGATTAAACTAACAAAAGTAAGTTACTTTGATTAGTGAAAATAACAATATATCAATATCCACAGAAACACAAGTTTTACTTTTCCTAAATAACAATATGATATTAAAATTAAGTAAAATTTTAAAAAAAATATACTTTTGAAGAGAAATCATTAACGACCTATATAATTATTAACTTAATAAAAAATTAATTATAAATACTAATTTCGGATATCCACAGGGTGGTTAAGCGGGTGAGAGATGATAATCCATATCCCACCCTAAATTCACCCATATCCATATCCTACCCTAAATTGGAAAAACATTCGTCATCTATATCCCACCCATTTAATTTCAGGTGGATGGATTTCCATAGGGTAAAGGTGGGACTGGACAAAATCAGGTTACATGGCCCATATTTGGTGTCTTGGCAGCCATGTTTTGCAAGATAAAAAGGTGAAGCACAATTGCAAGATTCCATGGACAAATGACATTATATGGCCCCTCTTTTTGTCTTCTAAAGAGTCAAAAACAATTAAAAAGCAACCAACAACTTCCCATGCTGCTGCCTCACGTCCTATATGGCTTCCCAAGCTATATTTTGTACTCTTGTAACTAGTTATTAGGTGTAATTTTTCAGCTTTTGTATTTTTGTTTTGTTCCTCTTTTATTTCTAGCCTTTAGATTTACTTTTAGATGGGTGGCTAGGATGTAACTTGAGCATCTATTTAAAGAGCTCCCAACTTCGTAAAACATTCAGATTTAAAGTTTATGAGAAATGAATTTATGAGGTTTTTGAAAACCCTGTCTTTAGTTCTTTGCTTTGTGCTTGAACAACCTCCATTACTTAGTGTTTGGAGATGAACTCTATCCATTTGCTTAGTGCTTTGTAAGAGTATTATCCTAGGCTTAAACATGTTTTGTGATCTTGTTTAAGTCATATCTTTCGATCTTTCACACAAATAAAACCTTCAAAACAGCCCCCTTTAAAACCGAGACAATACTACACAAAATATCCCATTTTTGAGTCTATTTTTGTAGTATGGTTGCACTGTTTTTTGGAAGGCTTTATTGTTGGTCGAGCTCCACCTCCATGTTGTGTTTGCTCATGCTAATGCGAGGTTGAGGAAGAGCTAAACGGTTTCCAGGACCGTCCTATCCTTAGCCCGGTTTTAGGTCTCTTTTTATCTTGTTTTTGGGTCATTTGTGACGGTCTTAATTTATGTTGCAATTGTTGTTAATCTTGCTGCATTTTTGAAACTGTTTTGGGCTGATTATGGACCACCTAATCATTTTACTCCAAAGTGGTATCAGAGCTTCAGCTCTTGCGTTTTCTTAAACCAAGACGATATTGGGAAAAGGTGGTCCTTGGTGTTATAGGGTGTTGGCCAACAAGGCGGTTCTAAGTCCGTGCTGTGTGTTCTCGGATTAGAATCAAGTCCCAAGTACGTGCTGTGTGTTCTCGTTGGGATGGTTCTTGTTGTTTGCCCTCTTTAACATCTACACGACATTTTTCTACAATTGTTTTGTTTTTGAAATCATCTTTTGTTGTACCATGTTCTTAACCGCAAAAGTTTGAGGACAAACGTTTCTCAACAAAGGGAGTTTGGACAAAATCAGGTTACATGGCCGATATTTGGTGTCTTGGCAGCCATGTTTTGCAAGATAAAAGGGTGAAGCACAATTGCAAGATTCCATGGACAAATGACATTATATGGTCCCTTTTTTTGTCTTCTAAAGAGTCCAAAATAATTAAAAAGCAACCAACAACTTCCCATGCTGCTGCCTCACGTCCTATATGGCTGCCCAAGTTGTATTTTGTACTCTTGTAACTAGTTATTAGGTGTAATTTTTCAGCTTTTGTATTTTTGTTTTGTTCCTCTTTTATTTGTAGCCTTTAGATTTACTTTTAGTTGGGTGGCTAGGATGTAACTTGGGCATCTATTTAAAGAGCTCCCAACTTTTTAAAACATTCAGATTTGAAGTTTATGAGAAATGAATTTATGAGGTTTTTGAAAACCCTTTCTTTAGTTCTTTGCTTTGTGCTTGAACAACCTCCATTACTTAGTGTTTGGGGATGAACTCTATCCATTTGCTTAGTGCCTTGGAAGAGTATTATCCTAGGCTTAAACATGCTTTGTGATCTTGTTTAAGTCATATCTTTCTATCTTTTACACAAATAAAACCTCCAAAACAGCCCCCTTTAAAACCGAGACAATACTACACAAAACAGCCCATTTTCGAGTCTATTTTTGCAGTATGGTTGCACCGTTTTTTGGAAGGCTTTGTTGTTGGTCGAGCTCCACCTTCATGTCGTGTTTGCTCATGCTAATGCGAGGTTGAGGAAGAGCTAAACGGTTTCCGGGGCCATCCTATCCTTAGCCCGGTTTTAGGTCTCTTTTTATCTTGTTTTTGAGTCATTTGTGACGGTCTTAATTTATGTTGCAATTGTTGTTAATCTTGCTGTGTTTTTGAAACTGTTTTGGGCTGATTATGGACCACCTAATCGTTTTACTCCAGGGACTTCCATCCCTACTCAAGCCTAATTGACAATGAGACAAGTTTATTGATGTTCTTGGCCTAGGAAGCTCTATAGACCTCAAAATTTAAGTAGTTTACCAACATAATTTTGTCAAATCTAATTAGCATAAGGCATGTTAAATACGATCAAGACTCGGGTTTGAGCTTTGTTTTCATGAAAAACGAGTCAAAATAATGTACATGGACAACTATATTGGGATTCAAATGCAAAAACAATGCAAATTATCGTCATTGTTATTCATCTCACCAAGACTCGACCTAAAACAATGCAAATTATCACACAATAAAAAAGGCAATCATACAAATGGTGAATGAATAAATAAGAGCTAATGTTAATGCACATACAAACTCCAAGCTATCCATATATATAACAATGTAATGACTAAAGTGTACAAATAAAAGAAATTCAAAGGCACGGGTAATAGAAAATGCAGCTCAACTCAAGATGTAACATGATACCGTAACTCAGCCAAATATCTTTTAATCTTGTAAGAAAAATTAGTCGGATTCTCGCGGATTCACTCATGCACTCATAAGTATGGGTGCTTTTGTGTAAGATAAGAAGAAATAGAAGCACTCACTCAACTTATGAAACATGCATGCAATCTAATGTGATAAAAATTTCTCCAACTTAATACGCATTCACAACATAGATAAAAGTACATGTATCAAGGACAATAAAGGTGGCAAGTGGGTTAAGGTATAAAATTTGTGCCAGGCACGTATGGATATGTGAGGCTAAGACGGTAGTCGCAGTGCTAAAACCAAACCAAATCTATATGATAATAAGCACAAATTAACACCCACTAGAGAAATTATCTCAACTTTGACAACATATGAGAGATAATAAAAACTACTCTCCAAAAGTGCATTAGACTCTAGTAACCATCCTTTTGATCCCTTAACAAGTGACAATGAAGCAACTCTTTTTCTTTTCATCTTCTCTTTTTTCCTTTCTTTTCTTTTTCACTTCATTTTTTTCGAATTCTTTTTTCTTTTATTTTTCTTTTGCTTCATATTTTTCTTCCTTTTCCAACATAAGGGATACAACACAATTGCTAACAAATTCTACTACACCCACATGACAATAATGGTCTCAACCCAACCATAGTAGCAAAATAAACGTGATAAACAAGCAACTGCGACTGTCCCGATAAGGTAGGCAAATTCTAGGATTGTAGCTATTAGAAATAGGATATAAAACGGCTACAAGGGTTCAAACGGGCAAAATAAAAGTTAATGTAAGGCTTATTTGAACGGTAAGAACCATCTATCCTCGTGTACTTAGTCATATGAACGCGTAAAGTATCAAGAAACTAATTTTACACTTATGCAGTTTGATATTACACATTCCACAAGGAGAACCACACTCAAGCCTAATTGACAATGAGACAAGTTTATTGATGTTCTTGGCCTAGGAAGCTCTATAGACCTCAAAATTCAAGTAGTTTACCAACATAATTTTGTCAAATCTAATTAGCATAAGGCATGTCAAATACGATCAAGACTCGGGTTTAAGCTTTTGTTTTCATGAATAACGAGTCAAAACAATGTACATGGACAACTATATTGGGATTCAAATGCAAAAACAATGCAAATTATCATCATTGTTATTCATCTCACCAAGACTCGACCTAAAATAAAGGAAAAAACATGTTTTTGGATTTTATAAAAAAATTATTTTTACGGATTTTTTGATTTAAATGCACACAACAGTAAAGTAAATCACACAACAGTAATATAAATAATCCTCCCTCAATCCTAAGTGTCACAGTGTCCTCAATGTGACGCCTACAACATAGCAATCATATATAACAAATCACCAGCAACCTAAAGGACACATATAACAAAAGGAAGGGGAACGAACTAGAGGCAATACAATAAAAGTAGATACAAGGAAAGAGAATACCAGGTGAAAGCTTAGGAGTTCCCCCAAACCAGCTACAAAAATAGGGGAAAATGACCAACCGCGCAAATCCATGATCACTAGTTACGTTTCATACCCAAGAGCAAGGATACTCGATCGAGTCCATCACCACTCGATCGAGTACACAATAGATGTACATGTCTTTGGCTTTAAAACAAACGCTCATCCAAGGCACAATCAATACAGCATAATGCATGCATTAGTAAATAAAAAAGATGCGTGTATGCTACACAAAGACATAAGTAGCACCAAGATATAATATGAGTATATATAATCATTGTTAAAGGCCGTCTCAGTAAATCAAATTTTTGATTACAATTATAAAAAAATCGTATCAAATTATTCTTCTAACCAAGAGAGGGTGGAGCCTCAAAACACAAACTAGAAGTCATACGAAGTAGTTTACTACCCGCCACACCAGTAATCCTTATAAAATTATTGTCAACAATTACCTCAGATTGGTCGGGAGGTCTACCACTCCTAATGTCAAAATCAGTGGCAAAAGAATATATTACCTCTATCTTGCTAAGAGTATTCACTAACTCATATACCTTCTCGTTCCCCTCTTGATATGCTCTATCCCATATATTTCAGCCTCTAAAGCATCCAGCTCAGCTTTCCAAATGGGAGATTCATCTGTACATGTCGCAAGACAAATCAAAGCATCTGAAAGGCCCTTGTGCAGAGTATTCGTCAATATCATATTTAACATCAGAAATATCAAAATATGCATTCTGCACAGCTGTATTAAAATGAACCTCAATAAACTCAAAATTAGAATTAAATTCAACAACTGAAGGGGGAGTATCCAAAGAAAGAGTTAGCATATCATCACATGAGCCCCATTTAACCTCAAGATTTTCGAATCACGTATCCTCACTCTCCTTATCCCAAGACTCATCACAAAAGGGGTACTCTAGGGGGTCCGTCAAGTCTTCCTCGTGTGACTCACTGTCTGTAAAATTGTTATAGAGGGGTTCTAGATTATCCTGAAAGAAAGGGTTATCAACTGAGCATATGGTCTCATCTTCTATGTTTCCCTCGATATCCTTTGTATTCTTATAAATGGGCTCTATAGTCTCACCCACTCCCTCATCCATGTTTGACTGAAATGAAAAAGTTGGTTTAATGCATTCAAGCGCAAGCCATTCAAAGAAATAAATGACATCTTCAATATTCTTACCACTATAATCTCCCTTACCTATAGAGTCAATATAGGCTTGGGTTTGTTTGTTCATACCTCTTATGATGTTAAGGCACACAGTAAGCCGTGGGAGTGTGCTTTCCCAGTTATGAGAACGAATCCAATTATTCCATCTAAGCATGTAATCGTGGAAGTTTTCATCTTCACTCTTTGGAAACTGGATGGAAATCATTAGAACGGTCTCAAGTAGCTGATGTTCCCTGAGACAAAAGACAAACTAAACAAAAACAAATAGAAAATAGTTGCCTCCCCGGCAACGACGCCAAATTTGACAAGGCTAAAGTCGTATCACCTATATCAAAGTAATCCTAACTCAATACTAACATATAGCTAGTGATAAGTAGGGTATCGTATCCACATGGAGGCGGTAATTATCTAGTTTGTTAATGATTAAGTTTGTCTTAAAGGTAACGGTTTTCTAGAAGGAATTGATTGGTTTGCAAAATAAATAAATAACGAGTTCAATAAGATTAAAAGGTATAGGGATCGGGTTTACTAGGTCAGTTATGCGGGGGTGAGATTAATTAATTAACAGAGCAATTGGGTTGTTTAAGGTCATATGATCGATCGATTCTAATATGCCTTTTAGATCTAAACTTAACATGAGGTCACTATTATTAAGTCAGTCTATTCAGTTATCGCAGCCTATATTAGTCTTAACCCGGTCGGTGATAATCCTAATTTGCAATACTAATTAATCAACTCTGATCAGTAATTAATCAATTAGATTCAAAACCATAACTGAACAACAACAAAAAGCAATTTAACAGTTAATGTATTAGTTACCCCCTTCTAACATGATCCTATATCCCCTTTACCCTAGATTAGGAGTTTAGCTACACATACTAGTAATAACAACAACAACAACAACAACAATATTGAAGGCAAATAGAATTGAAAGCATAAAAAAGATGAACAATGAATTAATTGTGTAAACTAGAAATTGAATTAACAATAACTAAAGAAATATTAATGAATACCGTAATTAAAGTATGTAGATCCGGAAGCAATGCGTAAATAAAATAAGTCTAAAGTATTCTAAGAGTTTTTAATGTAAAAGAGGCGTAAAACAATAGGGCACGAGTTTAGTATTTATACAAAACATAAACCGACTTTAAGAAATTGCGGGGAATGTCTTCGGCACGTAGCATACTCGATCTAGTGCAAGTGCACTCGATCTAGTCGATCTAGTACACACTGCACACTCGATCGAGAACCTCAGAATTCAGCTTCTTTTCATGTTTTCTCCTTTTCTTTCCTTTCATTCTTCTTAATTCCTGTGCCATCCTTCTTATACTTTGTCTTGCCGACTCCGCGGTGCTCATTATCAACCATTTGTTCCTCGAATGTATCCAATCTGCATGAAAACAACAAAAGGCGGAAGTATGACGTTCTAGCAATAAAAGCGTATAAATGACATATATAAGCACAAAACCGTCTCAAAAGTAACTAAGGGGAGGCATAAATGTGTATATAATTATGACTCATCAAAACCCTTGCTAAATAACTTCTACCATTCAACACTGTCCATAAAAAGAGCATTAATGTCAATGTGATATTGTAAAACCGTTTTATAGAAAATTTACTCCGAACCGAAAAGGAATAATTAGGACTCCTTATTCCATAAGAGCATAAAAAATTTGAACTTCTAATCACAACTCCTTATTCCATAATAGCAAAAATACGTTTTAAAAAAGAGTTTTGGAGTAATATCTACTTGTAAATTGCGAAATACATTAAATATTATGACAGGGAATAAATTTCAATGCACAATCAAGGAGTTTGTTGGATATTATGAGAGTCAGCCGCAAAAACCAAAGCTTGAAAGTGAGGAGATAAAGTATTGGATGATTAGTCGTGCAATTAATGTGTAGCAAATTCTGTTTTTCTCTTAAAATTTCTGGGATTTGGTGTAGCAATTGCCACACCAAAGATGATCGTGGGTCCACCCCTGCTTGCATTACATGAAATAATCAAACCCACCATATAGGGCTGATAAATTTGCTCATCGATATTAACATACCTAAGAAGTGCTCTATAACAAAAGCCGGTTGTAGATTTTGGAGAGATTTCTCTCTAACTTTTAGAGAGAGAATTTTCTCTGAAATTAGAAAACCCTAGAAATAAGAAATGGGTTTTGATTTTCTTTCTTGATTTTCTTACCCTTATTTCTTCATCTCCGTCATTAGTACACTTCTTGTATCTCATTTTCCAGAAAATTTTCTTCTATCTAGCTTCTTGATTGTCACCTTATTTGAGATCTGACTTAATTAGCTCTCCAATTTAGCCTAGGAGAGTTATATTTAATCATTTATCTTAAGAATGAAGGTTTGAATCAAGAAGTCAAGAAGAATCTCAGAACTTTTAAGTACATAAAAGATGATTGTTGCTTAGCTAATTTGAAGGTCATATATCTTTGGTTTTGAAGGTATAAAATAAATAGGAATTCAACAGAAACTTATGAGATCTATTCTCATGATTTGATTTTAGCAAAACTCAATTAGAAATTGTGTTTGGAGTAGTAAATTTTTTGGCTTTTTCACCAGTTTCAGGGTGGGTTTGGAATGGAGATCTGAAATTTTTGGCTATCTCATTTGTTTGATTCTTTCCAGTTTATTGAGGATTATCCAACGTCCTCTATATATTTTGTTCATTGTAGGCTTTGCAGGTTATTGTGATTTGAGGCTTGATTTTCTTTGGCAGTCACTTTTTTTTGCCTTTCTTTAGCTTATTTTCTCTCTTTTTGGGGATTTCAATTTGGCAGAACTTTCTTTGGAGTAGTTTTTTTGTGCCTTTTGTTTTATTTTTCTTTTTTTTTTTTATGTTCTTAGGGTAATTTGAAAGTTTTTTCTTACTTTCAATTACCGCTCACATCCGTGAGGATGTTATGGGTCGATTTCGATTGACTTAGTTTTCTTTCCTTATCAAAAAAAAAAAAAAAAAAAAAAAAAAAAAAAAAAAGAAGTGCTCTATATATTTTTGCCACCATATAGAGTTGTGTCTCAATTATTATGCTTCTCTTAAAGATATTCATATTCTTAAGTATCACACTATTGGTGTCATGACCAAATTACTTTTTAATTCACTATTTAGGACCCATCCCTTCGAGTTATTATGGGCCAACACAACTACACAATGGGAATTTCTGAACCATTGAAATTTAATTGAATGAATGGACAAAACATTGGTATTCATCTTTTCAATAGTTTAGTGCAGAAAACCATCTAAAGATAAATTCATATCTAGTATTATGACAAATAAAAATTATAAAAAGTTAATTAACTTGTGGAATTCAAAACACAAAGAGCATGTTTGGCCTTAATTCTCAAAAATGAGTTTTTGTTTTTCAAGCTTAATTTTTCAAAAGTGTTTTTCAAAAGCAGAAATAACAAATACTTGCTTCTATTTCTATGGGCAAAAATATGGATTTTTAGTTTTTGAGAATTTTTGTTTAACTTTTAGAAAATCATGTGTTTGGCCAAAAAGTGTTTTTGAGTCCAAAAACACTTTTACAAACTAGGCCAAACATACACAAATTCTTAAATGGAGTATAGCAAACAATGTAGTGACATACCTTAAGACAAAGCCCTGTGATGCTCATGATCTGAAGTTAGAATCCTAAAATATAATTAGAGTAAATTATACTCCTTCACTCGTAAAAGCGGAAAACGAAACCTAGGTATAAATGTCAAAATTCCAGAGTAGTAATTCGTAGGAGAATTAATAGTTACAGAGGAGTAAGTAATTGATAAATATTAATCATAAAAATACTCCATAACAGAAAACTATTTACCTCTTTGTTTCTGAAAGTGCAATCTATACACAAATGAAATATGTTGATAATTGTTTGGAGGATGAAGGAGTGAGACAGGAAGGAAAAGAAGGAGAAGAACGACTAATCCACTTCATGTTTAGCTAAATGTGCAGTTCCAACATTGATTATCTGGATTAGCGAAAATAAAGAGTAAGGCAAAGAACATAGTCGATCGTCCGACCCTCCTTACCCTCCTTACTCCACCATATATGTATGATCCCTTGAGACACAGTAATAGTGTTGTTTATACGCTAATTAAGTATTAGTGCATGCTACTTCCAAGATGCATAACCATAATTAGGAGTTTCAAAATAACCTAAACACATGTGATGTTGATAATTACAACACTACATCATTGGCAGCAAAGTGTCAGCAGGATTTAGATTTTACCAAAATATGCAAGTCATAGATGTGTGAACTGTTACTCCTCAATTCATAGCAAGAGAAATTTATAATTATTGGTTAAAGGAGTCAAAGCATCAACTGACATGAAGAACTAACTAAAGATATTTATTTTTAATAAATTGACAGATACAGTACCAATTATAAACTAACCAACCGGCCAAATTAAGTATCGTAGTCTTACCGGAATGTTCAAACTACACCCACTCCAACTATAAATTAAGTTTCATTTTTTACCAAAACAAACAACCGACCAATATCAGATGAAGCCTCATCTCTTAGAGCCACATGTTTGACTTTGACAACATATGCAAAAACCCTTGATTAAGGTAAGAAAATTTATTAGTGCATATACTTAAGAATGAAAAGGGAAAATATGACTCATAATGTCAACATTCACAATATTGATAACATGTACATCAAAAATCCCATCATACACAATTCACAAATGTTAAAATTATGATACCCAATTGGATAGGAGGCTCATTCTTCAAGCAAATCAGTAATTAGTTCTCTATATTCTTAATTAATTGAATGAATTTTCAAAAAAATAAAATTGTATTTGAATATATTTTGTGCATCGATAAAGAAAGAGACTTACCATGAATGTTAGACTACTATATGCCATATGGAGAAAGACTGATGGGAGAAAGTGAGATAGCCTCCATGTGATAGAGAACGAAAGAGAAGATGTTGAGCGGCGACGGCTACAGTCAGACGCGTTTCAAATTTTGTTCCAGGTTTTTTAATTTTTATTTAGGTAAGTAGAGGGAGGTGTAGTTAGGCGGGAATAGAAATCACCAAGGGCTGACACGTGTATAATATAATCTTTAGTGGTTCTTACTCGTATAATTTTATAATAGAAGATAGATAATAGATAATAGATAAATAAATATAGACATAGATATAGATATAGACTAGGTAGTATCCCGCGGTTCGCGCGACCAGTTTTAAAATTTTATTATTATAATTGAAGAAAAATAACATAATTTATATATGACCTTTAATATTTTTAATTATAAATAAAAATAAATCAATTTTTCTCAAATTTATTTTTTTTTGGTTTAACTTCAATGTTTTAAAATAAAATACATATCATTTTAATTAAAACTAATAAGTGATCATTAATTATGCATGATCAACGTTTATAAATTATTTTGTGACTGATCAAATATCATACTATTAATTAAAATAAAATTTATTCGAATAATGCAACAATCAACATTATATTCTCAAATTATATCATTTCACTATATGTTATGTTCCAAATTAATTAATATTTATTCAAAATGATGTGAATATAATTTTATGCCATTTTTAATTTCTTATGTATAACCTGTGAGTAATAAGATCAAATGAGTCCACCTCTTACATTTGAGTCCATAAGTCTCATTGTGAGCCTTTGGATCTTGGAAATGGAGGGCTTAGATGAGAACCCAAAAATTAAGGTTAATGCTCTAATTTGTCCATCTTCCTCTAATTTTCTCATTAACTACATTAATCCTCCTCATCTTTCATTCACCAACTCATTATCACATCTCCTCATTCTCTCTCTATATCTCACTTCTCCATATTCTCTCCAAAAAAACCAAAAAAAAAAAAACCCAAAAAACCAAACAAATAAAAAACCCAAAAAATCCAAATAAATCATTTACTCATCTTTTCCTCATTCACCATCCACCTACCACCACCCACCGGAAACCACCACAGTCGCCAAACGCCGCCGCCGCCGCCGCCACCACCACCGCCGTCGCCGCCGCCTCCCCGGCGTCATTTTTAATTTTTTTTTTTTTTTTTTTTTTTTTAAAAAAAAAAAACTTGATGTTTGGGTTTTTTTTTTATTTTTTATTTTTTTTTTCTCCTTATATCGTCTTGCTATATAATATTGTTTCAAATTTGTGAGTTTTTTTTATTTTAATCTTAGATCTACTTAAATAGATCAATTTTCATGACTCGTTTTTTTTTTCATTTCCGTTTTTTTTTTTTTTCAATTTTGATGTTTTGGTCTTTTTTTTTTTTTTTCCGGTAATTGACATTCTTACAAATTATAGTTTGATTTTAGTACTAAATCTATTAGTTATGAAATCTCATTTTTTTACTTTTTTCTTGTTGATATAACTTTGTTAATATTCGTCTTGTTATATATTTGCCAAATTTCGTATTTAAAATTTTCTTTTGGTATTGTGTGATTTAGGATCTATTAAAATTACTTTATCGGTTAAAATTACACTTTTTTTCGTTAAAATTACACTTTTTTCCGTTAAAATTACACTTTTTTTGGGTTAAAATCACAGTTTTTTCCTTGTTAAAAATACACTTTTTTCCGTTAAAATTACATTTTTTTGTGTTAAAATTACATTTTTTTCCGGTTAAAATTATAGTACTAAATCTATTAGATATGAAATCTCATTTTTTACTTTTTTCTTGTTGATATCACTTTGTTAATATTCGTCTTGTTATATATATTTGCCAAATTTCGTATTTAAAATTTACTTTTGGTATTGTGTGATTTAGGATCTATTAAAATTACTTTATCGGTTAAAATTATACTTTTTTCCGTTAAAATTACACTTTTTTCCGTTAAAATTACACTTTTTTTTTGTTAAAATCATAGTTTTTTCCTTCTTAAAAGTACACTTTTTTCCGTTAAAATTACACTTTTTTCTGTTAAAATTACACTTTTTTTTCGGGTTAAAATTACACTTTTTTCTATTAAAATTACACTTTTTTCCTTTAAAATTACACTTGTCTTCATTAAAGTTACATTTATCTCTACTAAGGTTATCTTCTCAATGACTAAAGTTACGCTTTTGGACTAAAGTTAGAACAATTTGGACTGAAGTTACAAAAATTTGGACTAAAATTACACAATTTGGACTAAAATTACACAATTTGGACTAAAGATACACAAATTTGGACTATAGTTATACATTTGGATTAAAATTACACTTTTATGGACTAAAATTACACTTCCGTGGACTAAAATTACACTTTTGTAGACTAAATTTATACATTTGTGGATTAAAGTTACACATTTGTAGACTAAAATTACACTTTTTTGGACTAAAATTACACTTTTGGGGACTAAAATTACACTCATAAAATGATAAAAGATACACACACTATCAATTTACTAAGTTACACTTTAGTGGACAATGATTGGAATTGCACAATCTAAATGGCTCAAAATAAATGAATTGTGTAACTTTAGTTCTAATTGTGTAATTTTACTCTAAATTTAGTCGTAAATAGTGTATTATTAGCTCAAAATTATTCGTAAATAGTGTATTTTTAGTCCAAAAATGTTGTAAATATTGTATTCAATTTAGTCGTAAACTCCATTAGTTCGTCCAAATAGTCCAAATAGTCCAAATTAGTTCGTCCATATTGTCGAAATTGTCCAAATTAGTTAGTCCAAATTGTCCAAATTAGTCCATATTGTCGAAATTGTCCAAATTAGTTAGTCCAAATTGTCCAAATTAGTCTGTCTAACTTTAGTCCAAGAGTGTAACTTTAGTCATTAATAAAGATAAGTGTAATTTTAACAGGAAAAAGTGTAATTTTAACAAAAAAAGTGTAATTGTAAGAAGAAAAAGTGTAATTGTGACAGAAAAAGTGTAATTGTAACAAGAAAAAGTGTAATTCCAACAAGAAAAAGTGTAATTCCAACAAGAAAAAGTGTAATTCCAACAGTATTGAGTGTAATTTTAACATAAAAAGTTTAATTGTAACAAAAAAAAGTGTAATTGTAAGAAGAAAAAGTGTAATTGTGACAAGAAAAAGTGTAATTCCAACAAGAAAAAGTGTAATTTTAACAAAAAAAAGTGTAATTCCAATAAGAAAAAGTGTAATTTTAATATAAAAAAGTGTAATTTTAACAGAAAAAAGTGTAATTATAACAAAAATAAGGGTAATTTTAACCAAAAAAAGTGTAATTTTAACCAAAAAAAGTGTAATTGTAACAAAAAAAAGTGAAATTTTAACTAATATTAACAAGGCGAGATTTGTAAAAAACCAAGATAAACACCAACAATATTAGATCTAAAATATAAAATGATGTAAAACACCAACAAATTAAATACAACCGTTTACAAAACGGAATATATACCTTAAAAAAAAGGAATCCGACACAAGTAAACACGGAATTCAAATTAAAACCGAATCTGAAATAAAAAAAATAAAAAAAAACCCCAAAAAAAAAAACTAAGAATACTAGATCTAAAAAAAAAAACCAAAACAAGAACAAAACAAAAATCAAATGAATGGTAGATAATTTTAGCACAAAATTGGTGGGTTTTTTTTAGCACAAAACCCAAATGAATGGTAGATTTCAATGGTGGATGAGGTTTTAATAATAACAATAAAATAAACAAGATCTAAACGGTTTTAATAATAACAATGAAAAAAAACGAAATAATATGCAATTAGATTTTAATAATAACAATGAAATAAACGAAATCAAAAACAAAATCAAAAAATGGAAAAAACAAGAATAAAAACAAAAGATCAGCACAAAAAACAAAAAAAAACAACACAAAATAGAACAACCCCAACTATAGATCATTAGATCTTATTATAAGAGGAAAGAAAAAAAAATAATTTAAGAAAAACAAAACAAAACAGTAACAGCAACAACACTACTACGTGTTACAGATCTGAAATTTTTTTATAAAAAAAATCGAGTAAAAGGTGCGAGGGGACTGGATGTGGGTGACGGAAAAGGAGGGCGGCGGGGGACTGGATGTGGGTGACGGAAAAGGAGGAAGGTAGGGTCGGTTTTTTTATGGTGGTTGTGGGTGACGGTGCGTGCGCCGGTGTGGTGGCCGTGGGGTGGAGGGCGTGGGTGGAGGGCGTGGGTGGAGAAGGAGGAAGAGGGATTGGTGGATGGCGGCCGTCGGTGGAAGGCGGCGGGCTGGTTGTTGGGTTGGGAAGAAGTGGTGGGGTGGTTGGGTTGGTGAACCGAGTGAGGATGAGAGTTGGGTTTTTTTTTTTTTTTTTTTTTTTTATTGGGAATTTTAGAGGGTATGTGGTGTAGAGAGAAATTTGGAGGTGGATAATGAGAGGAGGATATTAGGATAGGTGAGTGTTTAAGGAAGGTTGAAGGATTAAGGGAGCTAATTAGACTAGATTGATTTGTGGCCATCCATTGAGATGCAATCTCCTCCCTCCATTCCCTTCATCCTAAGGCCCTTAGAAAGACTTAGGGACTCAATTGATGGAAGGGACTTAGAAGAACTTATCACTAACCCGTGATACTTATGTATCAAACATATAGAGTTCAAACTCAACTTATTCAAATGTTTTGATTGTGTCTTACATGTGTTATGTGTCAAACATATCTATAAGGATTACACCTTTTATATTTTTAAACAACTAAATATAAATGATATTTAAGAGTTTACCTGTAAATAAAATAGGTTACACTTTCTTAAATAATAATTTTTGAGGTTTAACTTCAAAGTATTTAAAAGATAACATATAAAATATTTAACTAAAAGTAATATTTAGCTAGTCATAATCAATATTTATACTTGACGTATACATATTTTAATTGAATATATTAAAGAAAAATGCAACGTTTTTTCTACTTTTTCATGTCGTTTATAACACTATATTATTTAATAATCATTACTTTTGTTTTGATTGTTCAAATTCACTCGCGATCACTGTGTACATACATACTCGTTATCACACTATTTAAAACTATCAAAATCTCACATGTATTCAATTTTTCGCAATGTATTTTTTTTTAACTTCCACATAAAAACTTATCTTTTACTAGTTTTCTTTAAGTTAAGTTTTATAACTTTTTCAAAATGTCTTTTTTTACATAAACGTAAAACATTATGAGACACTCATTTTAATCTTCTCTACAAATAAAAATATTTCAATAAATATAATGAAAATTATATTCAATTTGAAACATTTTTCGCAATGAACGTAATTATTTACATTTTAGAATTTTTATCAAAATAATTTTTGAATAAATTCAGTATCAAATCACCGTAATTATTTAATGTAATTTTGTAATAAAATTTATTCAATTATAATTAATATTTTGCTGAAATTTATACAACATTTATTATATTTATATTTAATGTTCAACTGTAATTAATACCTGTATTTAATGCTGGGTTGACACGTGGCGCATCCACAACACTTCAAATTGAATATATATATATATATATATATATATATATATATATATATATATATATATATATATATGTTCTTGTGAGTTTTGTTTCTTATGGTGAGTTGTGAGTTTGTGCTTGGAAATCTCAGCCACTAGATTATATTAGAGATGAATGACCAAGATCTAATCTTACATGTTATATAAAATCACTGTCATTTACTTATTTTCTCTTTTTTCTAGTGCTACTCTTTTTTTTTTTACTTTAATTTTTTTTATCTCTTTTTTTTTTTTACCACGTGTTATTATGCTTTTTTTTTTACAACTTTGATTTTTTTCCTCTTATGTTTTTCTCTAATTTTCTCATTATGTTACCTTTTTTTCTTTTTCTTTTTGTACCAGATTTTTTTTTTACTCTTATTTTTTTTACCTCGTGTTATTATGTTGTTATTGTGCTTTTTTTTTACTTTGATTTTTTTTCCTCTTTTTTTTACCACATGTTATTGTGCTGTTACCTTTATTCCGCTGTTATTGTGATGTTATTCTGCTGTTACTTTGATTTTTATTACGACTTTGATTTTTTTTTCTATTTTTTTTACCACGTGTTATTGTGTTGTTATTCTGCCGTTATTGTGATGTTATTCCGGTGTAGACCTGGCAAAACGGGTCACTCGGGTCGGGTACGGGTCGGGCCAGTTTGGGTCGGGTCATTTCGGGTCTGCCACATATTTCAGGTCGGGTTGGGTCGGGTCGGGTCACTTTCGGGTTTCGGGTCAATTTCGGGTGACCTGTTGTCGGGTCATTTCGGGTCGGGTCATTTTCGGGTATAGGTCATTTTGGGTCGGGTTGCTTTTGAGTTAATGGCTAAGCACTTAAGTTAATACTCCCTCCTATTCAGAATAACTGTCCCATTTGCCATTTCCGTCTATTCATATAACTGTCCCATTTGCCATATTTGGACATGTTTTTTTACTTTCCTACCCTTGGCTCTTTTCTTTATTTACCACCCCAACCACCCCTAAACCATCAAATTCAATACTTTTCATTATTTAACTCCTATATTCTTACCCATATACAATACTTTTCATTATTTTAACTCCATTCCTTAATTTTCGTGTCATTGTCCAAATGAGACAGTTATTCCGAATAGGAGGGAGTACTATTTTGATTAAGAAATGCTATTTTGCAAATTTAACCATTAATTAGGGATTATTGTAACCAATGAAACTTTATTTTGATATATTAATATGAGTTAGTACTAGTCGTTTCGGGTCATTTTGGGTCACTTCAAGTCATTTGGGATCAGGTCAGTTATGAGTCGGGTCTTTTCGGATTGGGTCACCTCGGGTCGGGTCAACATTGGGTCAAGACAATGTTCGGGTCGGGTCTGGTCAATTCGGGTTTCGGGTCATATTCGGGTCAAGCAAGTTCGGGTCATTTTCGGGTCTCGGGTCAGCCTTTTCGGGTTGGGTCATTCGGGTCTGACCCATTTTGCCAGGTCGTCACTTTGATTTATTTACTACTTTGATTTTTTTTACTACTTTGATTTTTTCTCTTTATTTTTTTACCACATGTTATTGTGCTGCAACTGTTATTCCGCTGTTATTGTGATGTTATTCTGCTGTCACTTTGATTTTTTTTATGACTTTGATTTTTTTTTTTCTTTTTTTTACCACGTGTTATTGTGCTGTTAGTCTACTGTTATTCTGCTGTTATTGTGATGTAATTCCGGTATCACTTTGATTTTTTTTACTACTTTGATTTTTTTACTCTTTTTTTTTTACCGCATGTTATTGTGCTGTTATTCTGGTGTTATTGTGATGTTATTCTGGTGCCACTTTGATCCTTTTTTACGACTTTGATTTTTTTTCTTTTTTTTTACCACGTGTTATTGTACTGTTATTCTGTTGTTATTGTGTTGTCATTTTGATTTTTTTACTACTTTGATTATTTTTGTTACTCTTTTTTTTCCGTGTTATTGTAGTGTTATCCGTGTGTTATTTGAGTATTATTATAGATGAAAATTTAAAATCCACTTCTTTTTTTTTCGAAAATCAGTAAGTACTACAACTCTAGTGTAACATTCTGGCAGTCTGCCATTTTCTCGGGAACTTTTCTTCCAAAAACAATTAAGTCTGCAACATTTAATTTTGAGGTGCTTGCTTGTGTGCTTCTTATTTCAGCTACTAGCTTGTATGCTTCTTATTTCAGCTACTAGCTTGCTAATTTGCCTCAGCAAAAAATGATTATAGCATGACTGTGAAATCAACGCCAAAACTGGATTCCACGTATAATTACGCCAAAACTGGATTCCACGTATAATTACAGACCCAATATCCCAGTCCCCAGCTTCCGTTAACCGAAACCTGAATTCCACGTATAATTGTGATAATCCGCAACTACATACCATCAATCAAAGTCAATCATATCATCATCATCATCATAACCAGCACCATAACTAACAACCGCAATGGCGGGAGCAATATCGGTGGCAGCGGAATGGCAGATGCGACACAATCGATACTACCGAAAACCTGAAATATACAAGATGAAGTGGAAACACATTGATCTCAACCGCAACAAGGTCGCTTGCGCTCATCAAAAATAGAGATTTATATCATTTGTTTATTCTTGAACAGAAATCAAAATTGAATGAAACTCCATATAGGAGACGAAGTAAAAGAGTAATTAAAGCATAAAGTTACAAATTAGATGTCAATCTCTGTGGATTTGTGGTGTAGCAGTAGCAGCACCGCTGTAAATGAATGAATTATTCTATTCTCTGATCCGATTGTTTAGTCTTACGAGGATCTATTTTCTCTTAATCAATTACCGATGATTGAAGACAGGCGGCGAGTTTGCCGGAGAGTGTGACGGCGGATTGACGGAGGATAAGGTGGCGAAGAGGAGCAGAGAGCTTGGAGAATGATGAAGTCGAAGCCTCCATTGTTGTACGGTGATTAGATTATTAGAGTATGATTCACTTTTGTTGGCTGGGAAGTGGGCAGTGTTAAGAAGTACAACTAATGAGATCTAATCTCTGCCCTTGGTTTCTTTTGATCTAATGGCTGGGATTTTCCAAACTCACAACTCACTGTAGGAACCCAACTCACGAGATCCCGCCTCTCTCTCTCTCTCTCTCTATATATATATATATATATATATATATATATATATATATATAGATCTAGGATCCGGTGAGAACGATCATTCGGTGAGAACGCACTAGATATATTGAGATATATGTCATGTATACTTTTTTTTGTATTTACCAAATCTCAGATACACTTTTCACTATTGTACGTACGCTTTTTACCTGAACTCTATATACGCTTTTTAATAATGTAGATACACTTTTTTCTATCGTAGTTACACTTTTTACCGAAATTCTATATACACCTCATAAGGATGTAGATACGCTTTTTTCTATCGTAGACATAATTTTTTCTCACTTAGGAATAACCTATCTGATAATATAATTATTGTATCTAATGATATTTTCAATGTATCTAAAAACAAATACACTCCTAATTACATGAGTACTTCTTATAGATTATGCATTTTATCACTATATTGTTGACCTGTTCTTATTTCATTTGAAATAAATAGAGCAAGATTAGAATTTCATATAATAACTTAAAGAACAGCATTAAAATAGATACGGAGTACACTATAATCAAATAGTGTAGGTGACAATAATGAATAAAGTTTGCCATTCTTTTGTTTCTTCCTGAACTCGTTCTAGTTTATGAAAGCAACCAAGTCCCTCAACCTGCTTAGTGCTTACACCAAACGACCATAATAACCACAGTCCCATGCTCCTCAATATCGTACCGAAATCCAGCGCCCATACTAGCTACTTCAAAGTCGTTGCACCTGTAGACCACTATTTGCTTGACGAGGACAACCAAGTAACCAACGAGCTGCTGTAATCCCAGACCTCGGGAAAGCTCGATCCCAGCCACCACCGGAGCAGGAACACCCTTCAATTACACCACTACTAAGACACACGAACAACCAAGAAATCCGACGTAAGCAAGATGGTACGACCAATATTATCACGATTCGGACCACCAAAGCCAAGAACCGATGCACAAATGTTGCTCTTCTTTCTCGACACCAACCTGCAAACAAATTGATAAACAGAATGAAACATGTATTAGTCTGGTGGATATTGCATCACCGGAGTTCTTGCGACGATGACCTTAGAGCGACGGGTTTTCCGAACTTGAATCGGAGGTTTTTCGAGCATAAAGTTAATGGAGGTTGTAATAAATTCAATCAATTAACCTAATTCCCCAAATCAAAACAAAAACCCACTGAAATATTAACGAACTAAACTCTCGGAATCGATCTTAATTGCAGCATCAATGATAGAACTATCGCCGTAAAACGCAGCTAAATGTTCTTAATGGTGTCGGCGTGGTGCTTATATCCGGGTGGTGCTCGGTGGTCCGATTGGCCGAGAGTGAAGCTGTGGTGGTGGGAGTGTGGTGAGGGGTGTATGTCGAGTGAATTTGGGAATGACGGTGTGTTCAATGAAAATCTTGACTCATATTTTGATTTGATAAAGACCCTTAGATAGCTTTTAATCGTATGGTTATAAATTGTTCTCACCGTTCTCACCGAATGTTCGTTCTCACCGGATCTTGACTATATATATATATATATATATATATATATATATATATATATATATATATATAGGGTCGGGATCCGGTGAGAACCACCAAAATAATGAGAACCATGAGAACCACTCACAATCTTTATATCTAATAATATTACGGAAGTCTGAGGTTAACTCAACCAAACTCCAAATCCTTCAACGCACCTCCAAACACTCAGATTTCATTCATTTTCTATTTTTTCTTTCTCTCTCTTCTTTCTTTCTCTCTCTTCGACATCACTAACTCGGCCTTATACGTTCAATCGTCGAGATTAACTCGGCCATACCTGACGATCAATGGATCCTGATGCTTCGACGAGGTAAAATTTCGATATTGGTGATCAATTTTTTTGTAATATTAGGGTTTATATATTTATGTCTTTTAAATTTTTCGATCGTCGATTAAATTAGTTTAATTTAGGGTTTGATTATTTTTTTAAAGTCGTAAAAATGAATTATGTATGTCAAATTAGGGTTTCAAAATTAGATTAAAACTGAAAATTAGGGATGGGGAAATTGATACACATTACCTAAATTGGCTAAAATCGTGAAATCAGCGACTAAATTTCATGAACATAGTCTGCTTCTTTTAATCTTACTTCCCAGTTTTATAATTTTTTTTATTTTTTTGGTTTGTTGATCTGCTTAACTTAGCTCTAATCAAGAATTATTCTTTCTTCAATTTTAGTTTTGTTTTAGCTGTGATACTTTGATGCACAATTATTACTTATTAGCTGTTTTTGGGTGTTGTTTAGTGTGCAAATTCTTAAGTTTTTAGTTTAGTTTTGGTTTAAATTTTATTTGTTGAATCTGGAGTAATCAAACATTTTATGTGGTGATTTTGATGATTTAGCTTAAGTTATAATGACAACTGATATCTTTGTTGAAGGCATTTCAATAATCCCACATTGATTTTCTCCAATTGACTTGGATTAGAAACAGTGTCGATTATCGTAGTTTTGTTCTCATGTTGTACTTTAGCTGCAATTTGTTTCAATGAATTGAAATATAGTGGATGAAGATTGTAGAAATCGATTCTCTCTGCTTGTATAACATATGTGGGTGGATTGTCCGAAAACTGTGTATATTATGGAACATAACTTTAGTATCTGTGTGTTAAATTCATTTGCATTTTGCTTGAGGACTGCTTGCTTACTAAGGTATTTAGTTTTATTTGTAGCTTTGGCACTTTGCTTACTTACGCAACTTTGAGCCTTTGACTAAATACAATTGGCGTATTTGTGGAAAAATCAGATTTGGTTGGAAATAGTGGTTCAAGTTTGTACCATATAGCTGGTGACTCAATGCAAACTGTTGTGGACTTCCTATTTGGCAGTCTGTGGGAGTGGGTAGGATTTAGCTTTATGTGTTTTTTATGGAAAAGAAATTAGCTTTATGGGTGATTGATTAAGGTTTATGTAGTCTTCTGACATTGATGATGCAAAATATAAATGCATATCTCAGAAATCGCGATTAATCGCATATGATAGACTTCAGCTAGAGATGAACTAGACTTTTTTCATAGATGTTTAATTATTCTATGGTCAACTTAATTGCAACCAAATGCTTGCATACTAACATAATTACTTTTAAGAAATCAAGGGATCGTTTTTTGAGCTCTACTTTTTTCCTTAGGCAAAGGAAAGTGATATAGTGGTTCAGTAAAAAAAAATTAATGAAACATTACCTTATCAGTTTATACTATCTTTGATATCTTCATCATTATTGTTTCTACATTACGAATACTTAACATTTTACTTATTTCAAAAGCCAATTAGCTCAAATGGAAGAGCATTGTGCAATGCACAAGACGTGGGTTCAACTCCCACATTGGCTAGGAAGTACCCGTGTTTCTTTTACATTGAGATCACCAAAAGACCGGAATGTATGGTCATACTTTCTATGCATAAGCTAGTCTTTGAACTTCTGAAAGCTATTACACTACAACCTTGACGCTCTTGCTGCACGTGCGAGTCTAATTATAGCCTGCTCGTCATTGCCCAATTATGATTATGGGCTGTTTAATCTTCACTGCAATGTACCGTTTGCATCTCGACAAGTTGCAATCATGACACTTTTTATTTAATAGGCTATATGGGATTCGAACCCATACCTTTGTGCAAAATATACACATTGCTCTACCATTGAGCTAATAGCCTTTAAAGTAGGACAAACAAAGATGAAATAAGAGTTATACGCAACACAATTGCTCCAAAGAGATAAATCAAAACATATTATAGAATGAGAGTAAGTAGTCTCCCGATCCATGTATAGCCTTCTTGATTCTCAGGCAGTATAGTGGCTAAGTAATAAAAAATGCAAGTTGTGGTATGTGTACATTAGAGTTTGACAGCAAGGAGCTTTCATAATCCTTGTGAAAAAAAACTTTATCCTAATATCTAGATTATGGGCTATTTAATCTTCGCTGCAATGTACCACTTACATCTCCACAGTCATTTCCTCTATTTCATGTATATAGAATCTTATTTCATGCACATAGAACCTTATTTCATGCACATATATTCTTATTTCATACCCATATAAAATTAACGTCTTTAACCAACAATAATTAGTATCATAATATAACCAACTGATGCAACTGAAGAACTTTTTAATGCACATATGATCTTATTTCATGCACATAGAACCTTACTTCATGCACATATAATTTTATTTCATACCCATTTAGCACTTATTTCATGCATATAGAACCTTATTGCATGCACATAGAACCTTATTGCATGCATGTACACGGGATGGGTATCCTAAAATTTAGGGCGGAGGGAAGAGTGAACCCTTTTTAGGGGACGGGATTAAACTAAGGGAATAGTGTCCTAAAATTTAGGACAGAAAATGGATTAGGGTTGGATTAGGCAGCTCCGCGGACCCTAAACCCTTTCCCTTATGATGGGAACGAGTTTCACTTAAAATTAATGTCCTTAACAAACGGTAATTAGATGCAACTAGAGAACCTTTTAATGCACATGTAACCTTATTCCATGCACATAGAATCTTATTTCATGCCCATATTACACACTTATTTCATGCATGTACATGGTTGTTTGATGCACATATATTGCTTTTTCATGCATCTACAAGGCTACTTCATGTGATTGCTGCAACATCTAAATATACCTAATACACCTAAACTTGCAAAGGAAGGATATCATCTTGTAAGGCGGAAAACAGAAAACTCAAATATACAACCTGTGACGTCCAAATAGTACACAAACTAACAAAAAGAATACTCGTATCTCACTAATATTCAGCAATTTTATATGTCCATCATAATTCATAACAATGAGTAGAAACTGGAAGCAAATTAATTCTCTATTGAAATGTTAATCTAAGCATCCATCAACTCATCAGAGTTAATTTGCACTTACATTTTTAACTAGCTGCTTAGACCTCTATCATACCACTTCTAAATTTGGTTTCTGACTCATAAACATCCTCATCAACATTATATGAAAACTTTAAAAGAAAAAACTTTTTTTTACCACATCAACATATTCCAACCTTTAAATCATATTTATCACCAAGTAAATTGAAAGAGGGAGTAAGGTATAAAGCCATACCGTTTCAGCTAGCCAGTTGACTCTTACGTCAGGGCGCACTTGGCAGGTTTGAGTCAAGTACAAAGTTCATCTTTCGTTTAAAATCAGAAACACACGCTAACCAATGTGATTTTTCCACGCAAAAAGGAAAGAAAGCCTGCAAAATATGACAGTTAATTAGGTTGCGCATATTTCAGGAATCAGTCATAGGAAATATGCTAGTTTAAGGTTAAACTGAAGAATTATTCAAATGTCAAACCAATTCCATGAGATGTCGACCATGTTATTGCAAATCAGGAATATAAAATGTAGTATACTAATAACGGAACGTTTTCGATCTGAGTAAGAATTGATTGCAACAATAAATCATCTATATGATTGACACTAGAATGAGTCCAACCATATGAAATAAACATGGCAGATTTCAAAAAACAAAAAAAACTAGGAATCGTCATATACTAATGATGTAGCATTGTTGGTTGAAGTTTTCTGATTACCGAATGTCATTCTTGGCTTTTGCTCCAGACGTGACTTGATTATTCAAAGAGTTGTCTTTCCAAGTCATAATTTGTTTGCAAACCCTCACAATGTAACGTTTCACAGCAGATCTCTTCATAATAACAATTAAGTGAAATCAAGATTAGAGCCTACATATTTAATGCACATACAAGCCTAATTCATGAATGTCAATGGCAGTTTGATGCACATATAACTCTAACTCGTGAAACTACAAGGCAAATCCATGCATCTTCATGGCTAGTGTCATGAGACTTAAATAGAAACACTAACTAAAACTTAGACTTAACTAATAGAGACTTACATCCCGTAGCAGCTTCCTAATATAGCATGGCTTAACCCATTGTACGTCTCCATATGACGCATTAGGTACATTCCAGTATCATGCTCGACATCGAAACTTGAATTCGGAACATACACTTTGGTTATTAAAACCATGTAGCATTCAACCTTGGAATCTTCTCAGAAAGCTTTGAAATCACCACCTTCTTCTAATAAACAAAAGACAATACCAAGTAAATAATTTAAGCAAAAACTAGACCTAAATCAGCCATTTAACAAGCTTATTGTGAAATGGCCTTAAAATATACCACATGCTTAACATGGACAGAATAATCAGTTCCTATTTCATCCGTCGGGAATATAACTTCATACAAGTTATCATCGACATGGAAACGAAATAAAAGTGGCAGTAATTGAAGCCTAATGACAAGTTCTATGATCGACGAAGCAAAATGAAGCATTTTCGCAGGTTAAAAATGAAATTAATAAATGAGATGACAAATTAGGGTTTGATTATTGTTTAATTACGGAAACATCTGGAAATGCAGCCCCTAATTTCATTATTTCAACAAATTTATGTAATTTCTCAGCTTCCCCAACCCTAATTTCTCAATTTCCCCAATCTAATTCACTAAATCCCTAATTTCACAAACATAATTCATCATTTAACACATTGATCAAGACCTAAATTCATCTAATTTAATCGACAAATAAAAGAACTACAAAGAGAAAAAGACAGAAATCCTAATTTCGTAGAAATTAATCAGCAATATCGAAAGTTTACCTCGTCGCGAATTATCGGATCCGATTATGATCGTCGAATTGATTGGAATGTTTGTGATGATCGAATGTAGAGAAAGAAGGAGAAAGAAGAAGCTACAATACGTCGAATGATGTGATCGTCGAAGACAGAGAAAGAAAGATGAGAGAGAAAGTCAATTTCATAAAATGAATCACAATTGAGAGTTTGCAGGTGCGTCGTTAACAAAATAAGAAAGTTTGTTTTACTGTTCATCTCACCGTCAATCATAAGTTTGATCTAAGGGCTGTGAGTGGTTCTCACAGTTCTCATTATCTTGATGGTTCTCATAGGATCCCGAATCTATATATATATATATATATATATATATATATATATATATATATATATATGTAGAAATTGCATCAAGTGAGTTTAGGTATCTTAGGTGAGTCTAGCATTTTAATCTCAACCATTCGATTTTAAACAAATGAATGGCTGAGATTAATCCTAGCTCATACTATATAAACTTAAAAATCTAACCTAACAGCATCATAACCCAATATCACTTTATCTCTCTTCCTCCCATCTCTCTCTAAATCGTCTTCTTCTACAGATCCCCAAATTCTAGGTTTCCAATTTTCAACAATTCACGTTTAATTAATCTCATCAATTTTAGAAACTCAAGCAATAAGCAATTTTATTAGTTCAATCAATTCAGTTAATTCATGATTCTAGCAATTCGGGATTGAATCTATTCAATCGATTTAAACAACTTAATCAAACCCCGATTTAGATCTTTCAGCTGAAATCGCATTTTTCGTTCGATTACCTTCAATCGATTTCCAGGTTAGTTCTACGCTTTCTAGTTAATTTAAAAATTGTTATTGTTGATTGTTCATACTATTAATGTCGATTATATGTTGTATTCAAACTATTTCTGAAACGTTAGGGCTATGTCATGGTGAAACTAACAATCTTTCGTTTTCTCATGCTTTGTTGTAATTGATTTATGTGTTAATTTGCGATTTTATGGATTATTTTGTGGTATAACATCATTTTATATTATTTTTTTTTTTTTGGTAGAATGTAAGAATTCTATTAATAATAATGATCTATTACACACTAGTTTATCAACCCAACAACAATTTTAAGAATGCACATTGCACCTTTACAACACAATTCTGAGACAACAAAAAAACTCAACTATTTAGATTAGTCCATATCAATTTCTTCCTAGATTTGTTCTGACTCCCAATGCGAGCCTGAACCTCTTGCTTAATCCGTGCTCCAACCACCTCTGGTCGCCATATCACCTGCTGAAAACGACAAAGATTACGTGCCCACCAGATATGGTACACCAAAGCCATCACTACCAAAGAGGTGAATACCCCCTATTCTTGTCTTGAGCACCCACCACCAGCTCAAAACTTGCCTCTCGTGTATTGCCAACTTACTCCAGTCTTGTACCTGCTGCAAACATTTTCGACTGTAGGAGCAATGAAAGAACAAATGATCATGGCTTTCATCCTCCTCACCACACAGAACACACTCTGTATCACTGCTCTGAAACAGCCTATGAACCCTATCCTTGGTTAGAAGACGCTGTTGAACATACAACCAGCTGATAAATTGATGCTTAGGGATACCATCAGTAATCCAAATATGCTTATACCAAGGGACATTACTTGCTTCAGTACCCAACCAATCATAACCACTAGAAATCGAGTAAGGAGCATCTTTTTCTAACCAGTCATGCTGTATATAACCAGAAAGAAGGATATCCTTTACCCTACAAATTCTTTTCCAAGCCCAGCTGCTACTTTGAGAAGGTGTATAATCAGTCCATGGCACACTTTTTAAGTAGGTACAATGCACCCACTTTACCCAGAGGTGATCTTTTTTATCCATCACCCACCAGACATACTTTCCTACTGCAGCCACATTCCACCTTCTGATATCACACACTCCCAATCCCCCTTGTTCTTTTGGCAAACAGACTTGCTTCCAGGACACTAGAGCATTAGAATGTGAGTGAGCATCCCCCTTCCATAGGAAACTCCTGCAAGTACTCTCTATCTTGGCCATAATACTGGATGGGATGATGTATATCCGAGCCCAGTAACTATGAAGAGTACCAAGCACACTTTTAATCAACACTAGCCTACCTGCATAAGATAATTTCTTTGCCCCCAGAGCTCTAATTCTATCCACAATCCTTTCCACCAAAATGTTACAATCAAGTACAGATAGCTTCTTAGCAGAGATAGGCACCCCAAGGTATTTGAAAGGTAGTTTACCTATCTTTAGACCAGTAGTACTAGCAAATTTCTCCAGCAAGCCACTCTCCAAACCATTGCCATACACATTTGATTTCATTTTGTTCATATGCAATCCTGAAGCAGCAGTAAAGGTAGAAATAGCTCTCATCACAGCTATCATGGAATCCCAGTCCCCTCTACAAAAAAACTAAGAGATCATCCGCAAAGCAAAGGTGAGTAAGGTTCAGCTTCCTACAAAGTGGATGATGATGAAAACTATCCAACTCAGTCAATCTATTCAAGATCCTTGACAAATATTCCAAACAAATTGTGAATAAAAGAGGAGACAGAGGGTCACCCTGTCTTAGACCTCTTTTGCCTTGGAAAAATCCAAAGAACTCTCCATTCAAAGATAGAGAGAACTGAGGAGTAGTAACACATTCCATCAGGAGGTTAACAAAATGACTTGGGAATTTCAGAGCTATAAGCATTTCTTTCAAAAACGACCATTCTATAGAGTCATAAGCTTTTTGCAGGTCTAGCTTCATGAGCACTCTGGGAGAACAAACCTTCCTATTATAGAGCTTGGTAAGATCTTGGCAGATAAGTATATTCTCCACAATATCCCTATCCTTAATAAACGCACTCTGGTTGGGACTTATAATGTCAGGCAAGACAAGGCTCAATCTGTTACACAAAACCTTAGCTATACACTTATAAAGTGTATTACAGCAAGCTATAGGTCTGAACTGACTCACATTTGTAGGGAATTCAGTCTTGGGAATGAGAGTGAGAGTAGTGCTATTTATTTGTTTCAAAAGTTTCCCAGACTGGAAGAAGTCCTGAACTGCTGTTATAACATCCTTTCCTGTTACTGCCCAAGTGTCTTTAAAAAATTGAGAGCTAAACCCATCTGGTCCAGGAGATTTGGTACTTGGAATAGAGAAGATAGCCATTTTTATCTCTTCTCCAGTGACAGGCTTGTTTAACAAAGCTATATGATCTGCATTTATCACATTCCCTTTTCTGACTGTAGGAATATGTACATGCTTCACACTGTTGCTCGTCCCCAGAAGTTTCTTATAAAATTGTTCAAAGGCCTCATTGATATCCTGAACCTGTGTCAGAACCTTACCATCAGAATCCTCTATTTGCACAACCTTATTGGCAGCTCTTCTTTTTTTAATCACAGAATGAAAATAAGCTGTGTTATCATCTCCCTCTTCCAACCACTGAGCTTTAGACTTTTGCAATAAGAATGAGTGTCTAGCCTCCTCTAACTGCCTATATCCCTCAGCAGCTTTCCTTTCAGCTTCAATAAGTGATACATTCTGAGGATGCTTCCTTAAGTCATTTTGAATTGAATGAAGAGACATAACCATAATATGAGCATTTTTCTCAATATCATGAAAGTTATCCCTATTAAGCTTCTTCAGGTCACCCTTCATTGCTTTCACTCTCTTCACCACAGTGTACATAGGAGTCCCATAGATACCAGTACCCCAATGCTTATTAATAATACTCATAAAATCAGGCGCCTTTGCCCACATATTAAAATATCTGAAAGGAATGTTCCTCTGTCTAGTTACCTCATCAAGTTGTACAATACATGGACAATGATCATACAAACCTTCAGGAAGAAAGTTTGCAAAAGATTCTGGAAACAAGTTAATCCACTCATCATTGATCATAACTCTATCAATTCTGCTATACACCCTTTGTGATGCTTCTTGCTTGTTCGTCCAAGTAAAGAATGATCCCACAGCTTTAATATCCTCCACACCACAATAGTGCACACAGTCCTGAAATGGTTTAATCTCAGCAGCAGTAATCTGAGACCCTATTCTCTCATTAGGTAGTAAAACATTGTTGAAATCTCCTCCAATTAACCAAGCTCCAGTAATCTGCTGCTGGTATGATTTCAGACTAGTCCATAATTCCTTCCTATCAGCAGCCTTATTAAGACCATAGACAAAAGTAATCCAAAATTCTCTTTGTCTGATTCTATCAGTTAACCTTGCATGAATAGTTTGAGAAGTAATATGCTGAATATCCACTTGATAGGCCGTAGGGTTCCATAACATCCAGATCCTCCCTCCTTTGTGACTTTGATGATTCGTGCAAATAGCCCAATTATTACAAATATTATTACTAACTTTCAACCAATTATTGCTCTTGACCCTAGTTTCTATTAGACCAAACACATCTAATTTATTCATATGCAGGAATCGTCTTATATCCATCTGCTTATTCACTCTATTAAGTCCTCTTATATTCCAAAATCCAACACTACCCATTACTGCTAGTTTGACCTGTATCCATTCCCACCTCCTTATTGCCAGTCAGACTTTTCTTCAAAGACTGTGTTACAGCTTCCAGATAAGAATGCCCCTCTGGGGTAATAACAGGAGGGTGTGTTTCCTGTCTGCTCAGATAAGATACATGCTGACCAGGAGTTAACACTCTCCTATCCCCAATGACACCAACAGAAGGAGTAACTACAGGCTGTGTAGCAGTTTCTTTCTTACGCCAAACCTGATTGACCTTAGGACCTTGTTTTGTTGCTTCTTTCTTCCTACATTGACCAGTAGCATGCCCTATACCATTACAAGTATTGCAAGTAATAGGAAGCCAATCATACTCCAGCCTAATTTTCTTTTCCACCCCTTCCTCATCCAAAAAATTAATTGATTCAGGGTATCTTTGATTCACTTTCACCTCTATCATTAGTCGAGCATAACCCAAGAAATTCTTCTTTTCTGTGGCTTCATCTCTCCTTATCACTTTTCCTATCAATCCTCCAATTTTGTTCAAACAGTCCTTACCCCAGAATTTAAGGTCAAGTCCCATCAGTTTAACCCAAATTGGTAGATATTCCATTTTTTGTTTCACAAGAGCAGTACCCACAGTCCATTCTTTTATCACAACAGGCTTGTTATCAAACATAACAAACCCATGCTGCAGAACCCGTTGCTGGATTGCCTTAGTCTTAAATCTCACCAAAAAAATCCCATTCGGCATAAAAGAAACCTTGTCATAGTCTTCCTCCTTCCACATTCTCTTAATAAAACCCTCAAGGACATTCCAGGGAGGATTTGCACCAACTACATACCCAAATACAGAAGTAGACCAAAATTTTATCTCATCCTTAACATCATCTACCGTAAGTTTAAGCAGAGGAGGTGCAATTACCTTAGGAGAATTCCGAGAAACCTTAGTCCAAGCCTGTTCATTTTCAGGATTAACCTCCGGATCTGGTTCTGGGACGTCATCATGACCCTCTTCAAAAGTATCCTCCGGTGCATCATCAAATTCCTCATCCAAATCGTAAGGTTCTAGAGTTTCCACAGTGAACTCCAAAACCCTAGCACTTGTTCCATTACTCTGAGCAGCATCTTCAGCAGAACTCGAAAGATCAGTCTCCTTATTTAATGGAGACGAAGTAGTATTATTAGTACGAGACTCAGTAATTTTTTTATTAATTTTTGATGTATTTAATGCAGGTTTTTTTGCTTTTGCCATTGTCACAAATCCCTAAATTGATTGAGGTTTTACAGATTTTTTTAAGAGCTTTCTCTCTCTACATTCTCTCTTGGTTAAGTCTCAAAAACCATTTTATATTATTTACCGTTTATTATTTGTGTTATAAATGTTTGTAAAAAAAAATTAAGGTTTTCACATTATTAAATTCATACCTGGATTTGTTTTCGTCAAATTGCGGTAAATGTGAGGATTCAATTAGTTTTCGTAAAAAAATCAACGAAACCTGTTACTGTAATAGCGTTACAGTAACATTAAAACTGCATGACATAATTGAACTTAAAATATCCTTACAACATTGTATATTTGATGTTATGTGATTTTTTTCAATTAAATATGATGGTTTAACATTGTCATAAACTCGCAATGATGTTACTGTAATGATGTTACTGTAATATTGTTACTGTGAAATTATCATTAATAATGGACCGCCGACTTTCGCATATGGTTTATCTAGTAATTGTCGAATGTTTTGTTTTGGTTGTCAGAAGAATTGAAGAAAGAAGAAGGTTTGAGAAATCAACCAACACAAAAAAAAGGCGCACAAGGATACAATATATACAAAAAAAGCAAGACGTTGAATAATCAATCATGGAGATAGGCATGAAGAAAGCAATGTTATTGAAGTTGGAATGATAGTGGACACTTTTACCATTATTGTTGTGTTATTTGTTGTATGGTCAACACCACTTTATTGCTTTATTAGTTTATTAGATAACTTTGTACGTTCCTCCTAATTCCAATACAACCAATCCATATTCTGCCACGTCACAACAATAGTGTTACAGTAACATCGGTCATTAATCAAAGTTACAGTGTTACTGTAACATCTTCGTTATATTTAATTTTTCAATGGTATATCAATATTACTGTAACAATGTTACTGTAAAAATATTAATTCATTAAACTAACATGACAACAATGTTACAATAATTATTATTTAGTTTGTGTATTATATCAAACAGTGTATAAAGTAGTTCAAAAATGTAATGAAAAAGTTGTATGTTTCGTATTTTAAAAGTGACAATGTTACTGTAACATTGATACAGTAATTGTGTTACTGTAACATCATTCATTCATAAAAATAATACGGATACAGTGTTAAAAGACCAAACTTTAATTACTTCAATAATAAAAAATCAAGTGAAAACAGACTAGCCCAGTTGATCCACTAAAATGATTTGCAATATCACATCGTATTAATGTGAAAAGTTTACAAGAAGTATACATCATAATCACACATCAAAATATGACAATAATGTTAACAGCCTCAACTAGGATTTCAACTTCATTAACGTTGCCTTCTTCACACCTATCTTCATGACCGATTAGCCAGAGTCTTACTCCATTTTGTATATATCTTCTCTTTGCGCGCCTTTTTTTGTATTGGTTGATTTCTCAAACTTTCTTATTCAAATATTCTGACATTAAAAACAAAATATTCGACTATTAATAACTAAAACTTATGCGAAGCTTGTGGTCCATCATTATTCGTAATTTTACAGTAACAATATTACAGTAACATTATTTGTGAGTTTATGACAATTGTTATACCATCAAATTTAATGAGAAAAAACCAATAACATCAAATATACAATATTGTAACAGTATTTCAAGTTCAATTTCTGTCATGCAGTAGTAATGTTACAGAAACGCTATTACAGTAAGAAGAGTTGAGGATTTTATGAAATCGTTAAAGTTCTGTCATGCAGTAGTAATATTACAGTAACGCTATTACAATAATCAATCCCACGCAAACACAAAAGCGTACATTACTTACTCAGTTTTATAAATCGTTAACCCTAATTTTTAGGCGAAAATTAGAACATGAAGTATCACAGAATTTAATAACTAAGAAAACAAAAACTAGAATTAATTTCTCAATTTGTATGTTCGAAAAAGTGAATATATATACAATCAATTGACAGTTTATTTATATAATTCATGATCAACAAAAGCAACATGCAAATTAAACCTAATTTTTTGGCGAAAAATCAATTAATCAGTTTGAGCAAAACATTAACCCTAAATCAATTAATAGTTTCTTCATATCATCAATAAAATCAACAACAACCACAACAACAATAACAATCATCAACAACAACAACAACAACAACCTGAAATAACATAAATCACAACGAAATTTTTGTAAAAATATAACGAAAATTGAGAGCGATTTATACCTCTTCTTTATGCGATAAACCGATCTAATATAATCTTAACTAAACTTTTTTGAAGATCTTCGCTTGATTTTAATAAAAATTTCGTTTGATTTTTAATGTTTTTTGGAAAAAGAGGCGGTTGAAGGAATTAGATCGTCTGTTTTTTTGTTGAATAATTGATGACTATGGTGTTTAGAGAGAGAGAGCGGGGGAGAGAATACTTGTAGAGAGATAAAATTTATGACAATAATGAGACGTGAAAGAGGAAGTGTTTAGTTTTATAATTTTGCAGATTGATAGAGGGTGACATGGAAGAATGAGGGCTGTTGGATCTTGTTGATCCAACGGTTCTTATTGATATGCTAGACTCATCTAAGATGCTAGACTCATGGGATGCTCACTCTATATATGTATATATATATATATGTATATATATATATATATGTGTGTATATATATATATATATGTGTGTATATATATATATATATATGTGTGTATATATATATATATATATGTGTATATATATATATATATGTATATATATATATATATATGTATATATATATATATATGTATATATATATATATATATATATATATATATAGAAATAGAAATAGAATCTCGTGCGAACTGAGAGTTCGGTGCGAACTTACGAACTCGTTAATAACCTTTAGATTAAGAAAATCTACGGTCCCCATTTTACACTCCAATTGCTCCTGTTAACACACTTACCTCCAACCTAACCCAACTTTCTCCCTTATCCTCTCGCATCCCCACCCATCCCATGTTGTCGGCGTCCGCAACCTCGCCGGAGCATGCCGCATTTGTCGCCGACGCACCAACTCTGCAACCTACGATCTCACACAACATACCGCCACGAACTCATCCTCACATCACCATACACTATTCTAATTACTCGTGCCAAGAGCAGACGCCGGCGATTACTCCGACAACCGAGGATCGATTGTCAACGGCGGTTAAGGTGAATTTAATTTTCGGCGACCGAGGAGTGATTGTGCAACGAGTTCATCTATCTAATTTAGCTTTTGAAATTCCTTGTTATTATGTGTAGATCTTAGTTTTCAAAACTGATTTATCATACAATTGTTTTCGTGCCTATTCACTTGGTATTGTCGGTGGTTATTGGGTTTGGGAGTGGTATTGTCGGTGGTTAATGGGTAGGTGTGGTGGTAGGTGGCAGTGGTTGTGGTGGTGGTGACGGCAGCGGTGGTGGTGGGCTTGATGGATCATGGTGGGGCGGTGGATACACAAAATACCAGGCCGGATATACATGGTATTACTGCTAGATACACAAATCCATTTGTGTATCCAGTAGTATTACCACGTGTATCTAGTAATAATACCGTGTGTATCTGAGGTAGAATTGCAAGCAAATAATTGTAATAATGTCCTAATCAGAACATTTTGAGTCAGAAAATATTGTTGACGATCGAATATCGTCCACTAGTGGGCGGGGCGGTAGTTTAATTGCCAGATTTGTGCTGTCAAAGGCAGGATATTGTGTTGGTATGGAGACAGACGCGGCGACGAATTAGTTCGTCGCCATGATCGGCGATAATGGGTGATTAGGATTTCACATTTAAAGTTCTGGGTGATTGTTGATGGAATGGATACCACACGATATCTCCAAATTCATATTTCTTCCCATGCTTCATGTACTCGTCCTCTATATCTTCGTCCTTGCTGAAAGTATAGGTGTCGATTGTAGAATGTTTTACTTGATGAGTAACTAATGAAGAAGCAGGTTTTTGCAAAAAAATGATAATGGGTTAAATTTTAATTGTGCAAATAATGATGCAAGTAGTTCAGAAGAGTTACATGATTTTAGTGGTAAAAGTAGTTGTGTAGTTGAAGTTACTGATATTGAGATAAAATTTGGGAACAAATCAAGTAATTTAGGGGATAATTTTGGGATTAAAAATGAGGGTTTGAAGAAGGTGGTGGAAAATAAGGAAGAGAAGGAATCATGTGTTATTGATGTGAAATATGAATAAGATAACGAGGTTTTTGAAGGGGAAAACGTTTGTAGGATTTCTCATCTGAATTCTGAGCAGGAATCGAAATCGAGTTCGTTGAGGGAGAAAAATGATCATAGGATGCTTAGATGTGGTTGCAAGGACGAGTTTAGTGTTGTGCATTCGCATTGCGTTGAGGCTTGGTTCAAAGTGAAGGGAAACAGGTGAATTTCTTTTGTTTATGAGTTTGAAAGTTTGTTTCTTGTTCTTTATTTGAATACAAATACTTTATTTGAGATGGTTTTAGGAGTGATATGGATCAAAATCAACTCATGTCTGGTTATTAAGAGCATTAATCAGTGTTGGAGATATGTCTAACACTTCAGACGGTCTTAAGAGAGACTTACTATTATATCCATTGCTTTTCCTTTTTGTGTTTGAAAATTTGCAATTATTCCGTAGTTATAATGTTATCATCTTGGTTTCTTACTATTTAGACACGAAGTACATAAAATAAAAACAAAAACGAGTTAGAGGAGACGGAAATTAGGACATGTGGTAATGATAATATATACATTTAAGTATTTCGAAAACAGTAGCAAGGTGCAAACAAAGTTTAATATGGGTGTTCTTGGACTCGTTGGAGTCGTGGGAGTGTGAAGTTTTCAAATATGGTCAGAGGTATGGTCAAGGGTTGCTCTAAGGGTGGTCAAATTGGCCGTTTACAGGTGCTGGTCAGACGAGTTTGCTGCACTTTTCTGGGCAGTTTGGTTATGGACAAGGTGTTTTCTAAAGATCTTTTAGCATGGTTAGGGTGTAATACCCCGTATTTTAGAGGATGGTCAAAGGTTTGGTCAACATCATTTTATTGAAATGAGATTTATGGAAATGAATATTTTATATTAATTATTTATTAATTATTGAGACATGTAATTATGAGACGGAAAATAATAATTAAATAGTACATAATAATATATGACGGAGGATGTATACATATGACGCATACTAATATTAGTATATGGTATTATACAACTAATAAGGTAATACATATTTTATATAGTATTTATACGGAATAATAATAATATTACCTTATAAGATAAGGAAAGTTCCTCCACCTACCTATTAGTATAAATATGACCCTCTAGCTATTCTTTTGTTCACTTGTATTCACATAAATCATAATTAAAAGTGTGAGAGAGAAATAAGAAGAAGAAAAAGGGAGCTTTATATTTATCTTACAACCGTCTTAAGGTAACCGTCTCATAAACTTTTCTTATAATTGAATTGATAAAATAAAATAATATGTTGACTCGACTCAAAACCCGACCTTGACCATTGACTCGACCTAGTCCGACGTTGACCACCCCGTTGACCCGTTGACCGTGTCATAAATTAGGACTTAAATTGAATTATAGTTGCATTATTGTTATTTGACCGATGAAAGAGACCCTTAGAACCCGACCCATAGAATGTTTTGACCCAACCAGGTTCTGGGTAGGGTTAGGGTAGACTTAGTGGGCCGTGTTGATGGTGTTTATAGCGGTGGTTAGGGTGGAGGTGAGTCGTGGTGGTCGGAATTGGAGGATGCGTCGGTATTGTGGTTGTTATTCAAACCGTGAAAGGAAGAGGGATTTCTGACCCAAGACATGAGTCGACTGGACCAAGGCTTGGGTGGTGGTAGGACCGGCAGTGTGTGGTGTTTATAGGCTGCTGTTGGCGGTTGTTGTGGTGATGCCGTTGTTGTTCTGGTTATTGTTGTTGTTGTCGGTCTGTTTTGCAGGTAAAGGGGGACGCGACTTTGACACCAGGTTCGACCCAGCCATTGAGGGCCACTGGACTACATCGTGGGTCAGGAGGATGACCACGGTGGTGGGCCTGGTGATGGCTATGCCTGTGTCGAGGTTGGTGAAGTAGGAAATGCGGGTTTTCGGTATTGTTGGTGGTTCTGGCCACGGTGCAGGGGAGGTGTCAGGCGTGGCTGCCACGGCTGACTTGGGGTGCTTGGTGGTGTTGGGTTTGGGAGGAAACCGAGTATGAAGGAGTTGTAGCATAGTTTTTGAAACGTTTTATGTATACAAATCGTATTATTTAATAATTCGTATCATATTTGATATACAATTAATTAATTGGATTTTGGGCATAATTGTAATTATTATTATTATTACTACGTTGCTAGGTGACGGGTTTTGACTCGGGTGTGTTGGTGTCGGGTCATGTGGAAACACGAGTTGAAGGCTTGACCGCGTATGGGTTGTGTAGGATTGTTTTGGAGTCGGGTATAATTATTTGTTGGTTGAGTCGAGAAATTAATCAAGTGTAATTAAAATGAGTCGGAATAATTGGTTAGTGAGTTATTAACCTGGATTTAATTAATTGTTGGAATATATTAAATATATTAAATAAATTATTATTAGAATGTAATTGTTGTTTATTATTATTTATTTAGGTATCGACCTTGTGAGACGGTAATATTATTATTACTTGGATCGCGTGCTTGTTATATATTCGGATTTGTTGAAGGAAGGTTTTGGTATTATTATTCCGCTTACTTGACTCGGAAGTTGCTATTGAGGTAGGATAGCTATTCATTGACTTTAATGTTTTACACGATTAGTATTATCTGGTTGTCTTGTGTGATTTGTGGAACTGTGATGGATGAATATGATTGTTGAATGAATTATATTTAGATAAGTTGGTTTCCACAGCTCGTGTCTGAGATGAATTATATTATTGGTTTCCTCAACCTCGTGTCTGAGATGGTAAGAATGTTGTATAGCTCAATTGTTTGCATTTTATATCATGAGCACTTGCATTGGTTTCCTCAGGCTGGTTCTCCAGGACTTATCTCTGGGATGTTATTGAGATTACCCCGACCAGGTGTAGATACCCGTATCCGTCGATATTGGAATTTATAGAGAACCCGACAAACACCCGATGATGATAGGACACATGTATTCTTTAGTTGTCATTGTCATTATTTGGGTTCGTTTTACGATGTAGAATGAGCGTTGTCGACGGAGTATTTTATTAATTTAAATGATATTTAAATTAAAGTTTTTAAGGTGAATTCATTTTACTTTATTTTGAATTTATTTTCTCAAGTTTATTTTATTGAAAATAAAATAAATAATTGATTTGAAAAATCATTTTATGAATGTATTTGATTTGAAAAATCATTTATTTTAATGTGTTAATCGATTTGAAAAATCGAATTTGAAAATCGAAAACTCGTTTTAACCACGCGTTTTGGAGCTCGATTATAGCTCGGTTTTTGAGCCCGTTTTCTTTACGAGTTGGCACAAATCTCGAGTACACTAACCAACCTAAGCCTCTACCCATCCAACCCCAGTTCGAACCCCATAACCACGGCCCAAATCCCGTCCCAAACACTCCCCAACAGCCCGCATAAAACACGAGCAGCCCCCCTGTTTTGCGTGCCAAATCCCGAGCCCAAAACCCGCTCCAAATACCACCAAAACCCGTGCCCATTAACCCTAACCCATACCCTAGTATCCTACCCATATTACCTTAGCTTAACCACCAAGAAAACCCCTCACAAAGCCTCTCAAACCCTCACAAAAGCTGCTGGACAGCAGCTATGTGCAAACCGAGCCCGTCTGCCTCTCCCCTCTAAAACCCTACCTTAACTCCTTATAAATACCCCCCCTTCACCATACATTCATTCCTCTAAGTTCTCCATACATACAACCTTCACTTAAAAGCTTTAAACTCCAGAAACAAACCCTAATTACCTCCCAAAAACTCTCCACAAAACCGACTTACAAACTGAGAATCAGTTTGTGTGTCCTCTTTGAAACCCTTTCGTTCTCCCTTCAAACCTCCATCAAAATTCGAGTTTCTTGTTCCAAATTAACCATACAACATCCATCTACACATTAGAGAAAGATTTACGAGCCAAATTGCCCTTGAGAGTACACGAATTCCCTCGAAAAACAGAGTGTTATACACTCTGTTTTCGCGGATTTTCCTGTCTGTCCAGTTCTGTTTGTGCTCGTTTTTCGTGCCCAATAACTCAAAACGAGCAGATATTGTTTTAATATCTCTGTTCTCCTCTCTTTCTAGTTTTCAAAACATCTTTTAAATCGAATTTTCACCGTGAAACGAGAGAGAAATCGCAGTTTGAAAGTTGCTGTCCAGATTTGCAAAAAAAACGTGTTGTTTGCTTTGTTTCTTCGTCGACGACGGCCTCTCGAGATAAAATCTACCATCGATTACGACCTAAGACGGTGTCAACGATACATGTAGGTTGAGGGTGCATCAAATCCTCCTCTTTCTCCCTTTTATTTCGTTTTTTATGTTTGTTTTCTTATAGTTCGTTTTTGTTTGTTTATCGTTTTTGTTTATCGATTGTTATCATTAACTATGAAACTAGTTTAGTCCGTGTATGAGTTAAAGTACCACCATGAACACCCGCGTTGACTTGATATGGGAAAGAAATCCGCTACATCAGTCGGTCGTAACCCCCGTCTCATTTACATATCCTCGTGTTCAAGGTAGGGCATTAATAAAACGAATTCTAACTTCGCTCTTCGCTTTTGACCCCTTTCTTGTTTCGTGTAATTCGACCCACCTTAGGACCCGTCACATGTTAGTATGACCTCTGATTGTTAACATATAACTCGTTTAGATGACATTAGATCAATTTAATAACCTAATTAGACACGTTAGGGTACATCGACATAGCTTTAAAAATCAACTAACAATTCTATAACCTAATTGAACGCATCTCTCTTTTCACTCGATTTCTCGCTAGCATAGGAGTGCGTGATTAGCACCTTCCTATTAACACTCGATGAGTAGCATTAATATCGTAACTCCTTGACCTAATTTGACCCCTTTAGTCCGTGTAGAATACACATTTGCAAGACATCTTTTCAATCGATCAACGTCGTTTCTAACTTGTTTTCTAGCCCGCTTTCGAACTTGTTACGCAATCAATTGATCTAACTAATGAACCTGACCTAGGACCTAGGGTAGCCGTGTCTAGAGTGGCCATGGCTTGGCCGTGTCCTTTGGTCTTTCTTGTTTCGTTTGTTTTACATCCTTTGCTCTTTATTGTTTTGTCGCTTGTAATTTATCGTTTGTTCATCGAGTTGTAATTTTCAAGTTAGCTTTCTTTTATCGAGTCAAAACCTCTTCCAAAAACCTTAGTCTTGTTTGGTTAGATGGTTGTGCCCCAATGCATGTAAGAGCGTAGTAAATCGCATGTTGTTTAAAGCAACATGGCCCGATTTATGCTAATGCATGCTTTGGTGCGTAGCCCTATGTCTAATTCGATGAGATTAAGTGAAAGCACACATTACGAGGAGTGACCCAAGGCCGTGAGTCATGTAAGCCGTGGGCCACCCCTTTGTGCACGTTTTCCTAGGCCGAATGGCCTTGTAATGCGTCGTGTACGGTTTTGTGTATAGCGTTGTATTTTAGATCGAGTTGTATCTTTAATTTATCGTTGTGTCGGCATGAAATGCCTGGGTTGTAATAGGATAGATCCCAACGGCTCCCCCATTCCCCTCAAGCCTTGTTTGTTTCGTTTTATGTGTTGTTAGATCAATCAACCCACATGCTAAATGTAACACCCCCATACTCCAAGTGCCTTACCAGGACCACTCAGGTATAAGGATGCCACCATCTCGGTTACCCGAGGCATGATAATCATAAGACAATGAAGAAACATACTTTATTGAATAAGTTTAAGTGATTACATTATAAAACCAACTGTAAGCAAAATACAACTGTTCTTAAACTATAAACCAACTGAAAGGAACTGTCCTAACAAACACAGCGGAAGACTAAAGACTCTGATATGTGATGACTCCATCCCCAGCTAGATCCCACGTGTATCCAAGATATACCTGCCAAGCAACTGCTCACCACCCCCGAATGAATCACCACAGTTTTTAAAACATTTAAACGGGGTCAGTACTAATCACACAATTCATATAATTCAACAGTAAGATAAACAGACAGCTGAACTGTCACACACACACACACACCACCAACCAAATCTCATCATCTCAATACTGACTGTCCACTAGACCAGCCCTGCCAGTGGGGGACCGCAGCCGTTCCCACCTAAGCCCCGCTCATCATACCGAGCGATAACCCTGTCCCCTTAATGTGCACATCCCCTTCCGTGGCGGGTTCCACGAAGGGCAAAACTAGGGCGTGAAGCCACTCCCGCAAGTGACTCCACTCAGCCGAGAACGCATCTCGAGAACCATAGGCAACCAATCACAATCACAATATCAACAACCATCTGAATCTATCAACAATGTACAATCACAATCACAGCCGTCACAATACAATTACTATAACAAGCAATCAATCTCACACATCAACAATCATCCCATTATGGGACTAATACTGAGTAGGAAAATCCTACCTGGAAAGCAACACAATCATCAGACGATCTAGCAGCTGTCTCAAAACCTCTCCTTTACAAATCCTTCTCCTATCACATAATCACATAATCACAATCTAACCTTAACAAATCATAAAAACCCCCAATCTCTAAATTAGGGTTTAACCAAAATAAGGGAAAAACAATAAAAAGGGTACATGGATCTTACCCTTGACGCAAGGAACTCAACGATATAATCCATGCCAAGAACTGACCTTCCAAACTCCGGGGATTGCTAATTATGCGATTAGAATGAAGAACTTGCTTGCTTTCTCTCTTAAACAGAAATTTAGGTTTTGGAAAAGTGATTTGGAAACAATGACGGAAGTGTTTTATACTTTAATCGCATTATTAACAAAACCCGACAAAACAGCCCCCGTAAACCGGCTACTCGATCGAGTAGCTAAGGTACTCGATCGAGTGCCCCATTACTCGATCGAGTACCCTAGTTACTCGATTGAGTACCCAACAGGTCAGAAACTATTTTATTTCGCAAAACTCCCTTACTCGACAGAGTAAGGCCTACTCGATAGAGTACCCCAAGACTCATAAATACGGAGTATTACAGTCTTCCCTCCTTAAAAGAACTTCGTCCCCGAAGTTCAACCCATACATGAAAACAAACATACTAACTCGATCAAGACACAACAACGTGACTAAGAACTCAAAACAAAACTCCAACCCAAACATGAACTCGTAACACCAACTCCACTAACTATTCCTACCTCCACAACATGGCTCACTATATCGTATCTACCACATATCTCTCACGACACCAACTCCATACATAATCAACTACCATCCTCTAATGTTGCTAGCTCCATAATATCATCAACTATCAAATCCAATACCAAGACACTCATAGACATGAAACGGAATGTTACCTTCTACCACCCTTAAAAGGAACTTCGTCCTCGAAGTTTACTAACACTCATAAACATCATCATGCAACTGTCAACACTGGTGAAATATTCTCACACTCCTAAACATCACGCTACTACAAGCACGGTCATGACCTTTAATAAAATCACCCACAACACGAATCGATCTTATATTCTACATCAAGACTCAACTTCCGAATATATTATCATATGTACAACCATCAAAATCTGTTTTATCGCATCCTACTCCTCTTAAGACAAATGTTACGTCCTCGTAACTCACTAATACCACCACATGTCAAAGATAACCGTCTATAAACCAAACACTCACCATTCTTATACCCAAGGCTCCTATACATAAACATTTCTCATTCCTCAACTCATTCGTCACACCACCTAACCTATACCTCAAAATCTTTATCTTAACCCAAAACTTCAACTTTTCCACATTACTGCAACATGACATACCTCTCTATATAAAGCACCTATCTCCCAAACGCATAACTCACGATCCACACTCGTTACGTACACTCACACTAGATCCTCCAGTTCTTTCCTTCATTACCGCAAGACTCATACATAACCTAATATGACACTAATTCCCCCAACACCCTACACTCACTGTCCCAACAAAAGATTATGAACCACCTGCAGCTTTCAGATCATTACCACACATGTTCTACGGACCACTTGTCATTACCATGTCTACTAAAGCCTTATCTAGAACAAGATCAAAATTATCAGAAACAACCTCTCACAACCGTGTCCCATCAATAGAACATCACTATACCATGACAACAACTAAAACATATACGGCTCTATTTCATATCATACTATACCCTCATTCCCAACTTAACCTGGTAAAGAAAACATCAATAAACATGACAACTGCCTATCTGCGAAATCAAACTCGCAGGAGCAACATCAAACAAAACAACAAACTATGAATAACTGGTATGCACTTTCGAAACTCGAATCATAATCATCCCGCCTACTCCACCACAACCGGTGACGGCATCACAACACCGCCACCAACAGCCACACCGTAGTGCGAAAATACCCGCATCACAACATTATGTACCGTGCCCGGATCACCACCCGAGGCACCACAACCACACCGATAGACATCACAACTGCATACGATTACCATAAACACTGACTGAGCATAACTTCTCAGACAAGAAAAACTTACTCAAATCCACTTTATTAAATCACCACGCAACATATTATATGGATAAACAGATAAGCATCTCATGAACATCATCACTACCATTTCACGGAATACACATGTGTTATTAATACACATAAAATTATAACTAGCCATGTCAAATTAATCAAGTTATTACCTTTTGGGATATTATTCAATTAAATTACCGTGTCCAACATATATATTACAGAACATTCCTAAAACAACTTTATAATTATCACACCATACCACTTCTTGTGAGGTCAGAACCTCACACAAACATTTACACATATCATAGACCCGTAATCACAACCAACTGATCAATCCTGACCACGTAAGTTACCACTCGATAAAGGTTACCTGTCGCCCGCGTTTAACTCATATGCCCCTCATAACATATTCCCCCACTCGCACAACCATCACTTCCTGCCAAATATAACCATACTTTTACTATTCAACTATTAGCATCCGCCTCATCTAACCACATCTTATACCCTCTCACAATCATACACAACAATCAGGTCCCTACCAAATCAACCTCTTTAGAATTTCTACCTTTCTAATATACCATCACTCTTAACCACTAGTGACAACACCACAATACCACCACTGCTCGTATATCAAACCTCTTACACTCATATCAAAATAACACGGTTTTTCTCCTATCTTTGGTTATCATTCCAAATAACGAACATCAAACCCATCCACAAAATTACCTCAACATTTTTCCCAATACTATCTTATTTGTGTTGTCATCCAACTCTCCACCAAATACCTCGTATCGTGCCAATACTCCACCAACTTCTTGCTCCCTTAATTCCTCGAAACTCATTATCAATCATGTTGTCCTGAAACTCCTATATAACCTTTAGCTAACATCCTCGTGACGCTATCACACATTTCAATGATTCCTTACCTTTATATCACATAACTCCGGTGAATATTTTCCTTAGCTTACTTTTATCCTTCTTTTCTCTTTACACTCAATAATACCAATTAATAGTTCAACTCCTTATTCCTTCTAGCTAACTCTTTAGAAATCCAGTTACCCCTTCGTTTCTCCAAAACTCAAATTCCATTATTTTCTACCGACATCATCTCACTCTTTCTTACCATGGATCTTCTCTTATTATGTTATCACTCACACTTGCCACTAATCTATCCATAGAATCAACGTTTAATGTTCAAACAATTGCATCTCCCTTTTTGCATCTCTAGAAATCAGAATTCATTTAATACCGTTAATTACCCAAGGAAATCACACAGTAGTTTCGTCTCTCGATAACACAAATTTCCAAACTCAGTCACTACCTGCAAATCCACGTCGCGACATGTCCCATTAAGTTCGCTATATACCACTATTTCCAAACGACCTTTCATTACATATGTTCTTACTCAACACTATTTCTAGCCATCTCCCTCCATAATTTATTATACATCTCAGGTTGCTACTATCCACATCCTTTCTTTCAATCTTTTCATTCTCACGTTCCTTAAACTTACATCATGCCTTGCCCACATTCACTTACATTTTCATTACTCAACATAAAATCATGTCACTCATCCCGTCTCACACAACATGCTCTATGCCTCAATTAAGTCTTACCAATCCCAACACATATAAATCATGTCCTCCCCACCGAACTCATACTCATCATAGGTGCCACTCTTTACACCACAAAATTGGGTAACTTACGCGTCAAGACCAACATACATGTAAAACAATGCATAAAGAAGCAAAATAACGCCTTTGAATTAAACATAATATGCAACGAAGTCAAAAGATAAGCATATGACCCAAAATAGGGGTCACTAGATCGAGTACAGGCCACTCGATCGAGTAAGGGACTTACTCGATCGAGTAGGTGAAGATCAGAAGCACGTAAAACAAATTACCAGGGACACTCGATCGAGTAACTGACGTACTCGATCGAGTACCCCCCTACTCGATCGAGTACCAAGGCTACTCGATCGAGTACCTACGCATTTCTCAGCACTGTCCAGTTTTCGTAAAACAGCCATAACTCACTCATTTCTTGGTCGTTTTGGGCGTGTGACCTATCGTTAGAATCGTAAAAGAACAAGCTATCACCTCCAATTGGAATCACATTAAAATCATTTACGCATCTCAAGTTATAACAGTTTAAAGACAACTTTGTCAGAATCGACGACATAATTATTTGATTTTTACTTCCAAACAACTTAAACAACAACCAAGTTAAACGAAAACAACCCAATACTCATGAAACCAGTAGCCCCAATCACATATTATTATTTTCGAAAACAAAGCAACAACATTCATCATGCACTACCCACATGCTTTTATTCTATAGCCTTTCGTAAGACAAATCATACTCATACATTACAAATCCTATTCCATGTTACTAACATAACAACACTATAAAATAACTTCCATTATATAACATGCTTAATCCGGAACCATGTTATCATACCACGATGATTCATCTTTTGCCACTAATTCATCCATCATACCACATATTTACCCACCATATTCGTTCAACATATTCACCCAAAGACATGTTCAATTCACACTCCCAACCTTCGTACTTTTTACTCAACACGACAACAACAACATGTATACTTACACATCGCTTTATATATATATAGACAAAACACTTTTCCTTACATAATTATAACATGCCAAATTACATCAATCAATCATTATACTTTCATGCTTTACAATCAACCAACATACAATTCACGTCATGATCATCAATTCATGCAACATACTACTACATAGATACACACAGCACACAATATGCACATAACGATCCCGACACATATCCTATGGTGACCGGATCAAAATTGTAGGGCGAGTTCGCGACTTTAGGACGTCTCCCAAGTCTTTGCATTAGCTCCTACAACCTTTACCCCGGGTTCATTTTAATTGACTCCCTATATTCATTGGATTTATTGGTTACGGGTTTCAGATCGTCGCTCGATACCATCATTTGTAACACCCCCATACTCCAAGTGCCTTACCAGGACCACTCAGGTATAAGGATGCCACCATCTCGGTTACCCGAGGCATGATAATCATAAGACAATGAAGAAACATACTTTATTGAATAAGTTTAAGTGATTACATTATAAAACCAACTCGTAAGCAAAATACAACGTTCTCAAACTATAAACCAACCGAAAGGAACTGTCCCTAACAAACACAAATGGAAGACTAAAGACTACGATATGTGATGACTCCATCCCACTAGATCCCACGTGTATCCAAGATATACCGCAAGCAAATCAACGCTCACCACCCCGAATGGATCACCACGATTTTAAAACATTTAAACGGGTCGATCTAATCACACAATTCATATAATTCAACAAAGATAAACAGACAAATTTGAATCACACACACACACACACCACCAACCAAATCCCATCATCTCAATCTTGACCGTCCCACCGGACCAGCCCCGCCAGCTGGGGGACCGCAAATGTTCCCCCACCTAAGCCCCGCTCATCATACCGAGCGATAACCCTGTCCCCTTAATGTGCACATCCCCTTCCGTGGCGGGTTCCACGAAGGGCAAAACTAGGGCGTGAAGCCACTCCCGCAAGTGACTCCACTCAGCCGAGAACGCATCTCGAGAACCATAGGCAACCAATCACAATCACAATATCAACAACCATCCGAATCTATCAACGAGTGTACAATCACAATCACAAAGTCACAATACAATTACTATAATAAGCAATCAATCTCACACATCAACAATCATCCCATTATGGGACTAATACGAGTAGGAAAATCCTACCGGAAAGCAACACAATCATCGACGATCTAGCAAATTGCTCAAAACCTCTCCTTTACAAATCCTTCTCCTATCACATAATCACATAATCACAATCTAACCTTAACAAATCATAAAAACCCCCAATCTCTAAATTAGGGTTTAACCAAAATAAGGGAAAAACAATAAAAAGGGTACATGGATCTTACCCTTGACGCAAGGAACTCAACGATATAATCCATGCCAAGAACTGACCTTCCAAACTCCGGGGATTGCTAATTATGCGATTAGAATGAAGAACTTGCTTGCTTTCTCTCTTAAACAGAAATTTAGGTTTTGGAAAAGTGATTTGGAAACAATGACGGAAGTGTTTTATACTTTAATCGCATTATTAACAAAACCCGACAAAACAGCCCCCAGAATGGGCTACTCGATCGAGTAGCTAAGGTACTCGATCGAGTGCCCCCTTCTCGATCGAGTACCCTAGTTACTCGATCGAGTACCCAACAGGTCAGAAACTATTTTATTTCGCAAAACTCCCTTACTCGACAGAGTAAGGCCTACTCGATAGAGTACCCCAAGACTCATAAATACGGAGTATTACACTAAATTACAACTTTGACAAAGTTAGTTTAGATGCATCTAAAACGACATAGAAATTGTTGTCACATGTTAGGGTTTTAAAACGATGTTTGCATATCATATATCGTAGTAGCTATGACCTTGTTTGAAATCCGACACTTGACTTAGTAGAGGCCGTTATTGACGGGCGGGGTTAGGTGTCCTTATGGGCTTCCTAACACGTACCCTCACCCCTTACTCAAGATCTATGGTTTGTGGATCCGTCTAAATACCATTGGATTACGAGAGTCATTCAAATCGAGTGATATAGGGTACACGTCTTTATCTTTAATCACTCGTAGTCGATTGGCTTTATGCTTTTCGATGAAAGGTGTAAAGTTGACTTGAACGGTTCCAAGTTCCCAAAAAACTTGGTGGCGACTCTAATTTGTCTTAATTCGATTCGAAAGAACCTTGAGTCGATTATGCCTAGTGTGGATCCCGCGGACGCAGCCTCCCGAGGGCCTTGTCCACAGATTTGGCGACTCACTGGGGAAAAGAGGACTAGTTACACTTTGTTTCTAGGGTCTTTTCCTCCGAGGTGAAACTTGAAAAGAAAGTATTGGAAAGTAAAACATTACTCATAGTGCTACGATTCATGCATAAACCCTTAAGGACTTTCCCGGGTCGTCCCAGCGTTTCTTTGTGATGCGTGGGGGGCGACGTCCCACTATGCCAGGAACTTGCACATTGCTTGCTTCCGCTCCTCCTCGTCGTGGTTCTTGATGGTGGGGACGCTCTTCTAGGTACTCTACCTAAAGGCCCTTGCTCTATAAGACCCAAAAAGGATGGAGGGCATAGACCTTCTTGTAGAAGACTTGCCGAGACTTAGAGGTGTCTAGGAGCATACATCCTTATAACATGAGAATGACAATGTGCGAAATGAATTTCCCGAGTCTTTTCAAATTTTCCATGTCCATTTCAAAACCGAACTTTCGAACAACTTACTTTCAAAGTAGCATGGTTTTAAAAACGCGGAATGCTGCCCAAATAGGACTAGAATTTTCGGCCCAAAATAAGCTTTTATAGCCGGCATGCTGTCCATTTCAAATCTCATTTTCAAATCAATTATTCGTTTTTTTTTCAAATTCAATCCAAAATGTTTCTCGAACCCCAACCAAGCATGAAATGCATCAAGTGGTGTCCGGATCGTGGCCGTGTTAGGCCAGGCATTTTTCCGTTCCAAGAGTCTAGAACACGACCATGTTGGGTCACCCAAGCTCACCTCTTGGGCTTTGAGTCATGTTGGTCGACCAATTGGTCCAGGATAGTCCACAGAAACGCCCAAGCTAAGCCATTTAGGGCGTTTCACCCGAACCTATGGGCTATGTTAGTCCAATCACGGGTTTAGTCACACCGAGTCCAGTTTAGAATCGAGCTATGACAACTTGAGTCATGTCGTTTTGTCGAGTCCAAAATCAATCGAGGTCTAAATCCAACCGTGAGTCGAACCTTTTGGTTAGTCAGTCATAAGTCGAGTCTTTGTTTGAGTCAAGTTGGTGTCGTGTCCTTAAGTGTGCAGGGGCTCTTACATTCGAATATTGACTCGGTTCGGGGTTTTCTTGTAGAAAGGCCGCCAAAAACCCGACGTCAAGCAATGGAAGATGCTGTTAACAAGCTCACTGAGGCCGTGAACCTCATGATGACCCGCATGGATGCAATCGAATCTAAGCTGGGTGAAGATTCCCCTCTATCTACCCCACCTCTGACTGATCTGGAGAAACGGTTCAAGTTCATCGAAGACCGTCTCGAAACTCTCCCGGGGAAGAACATCCACTATGAGAATGCTAGGGCCTATGCCCCAGATTCAGATAAGTTGCCCACGAACATGGTACTCACCGACATCCCAAAGTTCAAGGGCACCGAAGATCCAGTCCACCATGTTAAGGCCTATAAAGGGTACTTAGCACTCAAGGGAGTACTGTGACATGCTCTCTACGAAATTTTTGCCCAATCTCTGGATGAACACCCGAAGGCGTGATTCTATAATCTTGACCTTAAGAACTTCCCCACTTTCAAGATATTACGGTGGAGTTACGTAAGCACTATCTTGACAATGTTGAGATTCAAACCAACATAAGGACTTTAGAAGTAATGACACAGAAGGAAAAAGAGGGCTTTACTGAATTCCTCGCAAGATGGCGCGCGGAAAGCGTGAAACTAGCTAAGAAGCCTGATGAAGTTGAAATGGTAGATAAGTTCGTGAAGAATTTACGACCTTTTTACCGTAATGCTCAAAATACGAAATTTGGTTCTTTCAAAGAATTGATAAGAATCGGGATAAAGGTAGAGGATGATGTCCAAATGGTCAAGCCGAGAAGCCAAAAGGATACCAAGGGGCCTCGTCATCTAAAGCAAAAGCACCAGCAGCGGCCCACTTTGTTGAAACTGTCAATCTCTTAGATGGACAGTCAAAAAGGCCTCCGCGCCAAGCTCTGAGGGTATTCACCGATATCGGGTGCACTTACGCCTACGCTCTCCAAAGGCTCATGGCCCAAGGAAAGTTGAAGCCCATTGGTCCAACTCCGGATCCACCTGCTGAACAACAAGGCAAATGGTACAAACCGAATGCCTCTTGCCTTTCATCAAGGGAAGGGACACGATCTCGAAAGGTGCTTTAGACTAAAGCACGAAATTCAAGACATGATTGAGAACGGAACGCTCCCAATCCCGGCCATAAAGCCCAACAACGTCACCAACCCCTTTGGGGACCACACTAACTTTGTCTCTACCGAAGATAGTGTCGATTACTCTCACTTGATTCGCCCATGTCATCTAAAAGGGGTTTTCATCGGAAGAATATTCGTGGATTGCTCCGAGTTCCTACCAAGCTCGAGAAACGAGATTACATTCGGGGATTTTGTTGTCGATTGCACTCCTTACATACTCCGAAGCGCAAATGAAATCAATGGTGTTTGGGCTGATGACGAAGATGATGTTTACCTCGTCAAAGGTGCGACAATCCCTCACACCCAAGAAGAAATCTTAAAAGTGAGGCAACATGCCCTAGAGTCAAACCATCTGACTAGATCAGGGCGCCCGTACCGTGTGGAGAAAGCTAAGGATATCCCGAGCAAGACACCTCCCAAAGAGCCGGTAGTGGTCGAAGTTCTTGGTGAATGGTCGACCTCCGAGGCTTCCCTCATCAAGCAACTCCAAAAGACTAAGGCCGACGTGTCTATCTGGCAACTTATCTTGAGCTCTTTCGAACATCGTCAGGCTTTGTTGCAAGCTTTGATGAACATGACCGTGTCGTCAAATACCACTCCTGCTGACATGGTCACTCACATCGCCCAGAATCGGCCACAGATTACCAACGCCGTGACATTTTCCGACGAAGATCTACCACCGTTCGGGCCCCGACATAACCTGGCCCTATATATTGCTACCGTGTGTCTCAACAAGCATATCCCTATGACTTTGGTTGACGACGGATCGGCTGTCAACGTACTCCCTTTGAAAACAGCGCATATTCTGGGCCTGGAGAAGAATGACTTCATTCCCACTACACAGACAGTTCGGGCTTTCGATGGCACTATGCGTCGAGTAAGTGGACTTGTCGATCTAGTAGTACAGACGGGGCAAGTGGAAAAGAAAGTGAGTTGCCAAGTAATTGACATTTGCTCATCCTTCAACTTATTGTTGGGAAGACCTTGGATCCACGCTACAAGGGCCGTGACATCAACGCTGCATCGAAAGATCAAGGTCCCACTCAACGGTAAAACCATCACTATTGATGCCACGCCAATTACTGTGGCAGGAGGAGACATTACTTCTGAAGTAAGGGTCGAAAATGCCAATGACGCATGTGGTTTCGAGATTGTCAACATGATCGAGCTGAACCCCGAAGCAGAGAATATGGATCTATACACGGGAAGTCATGCCTGCGAGGTGATTCTCAAGACTGGGAAGTACTTCGGTTTCTCTTTATATCCTAGAAAGGAGGGTACGTTCAAGTTGAAACCGCCAGTAGCCAAAGGAGTAACTTTCGGGCTTGGATATGAGCCCACTGGGAAAGATCTGCTGGAAAAGAGGGGAAGAACGATCGAAGATCGAGATATTAAAATGGCACCGTATCACCTAACTCTAAACGGTCACTTCGTGAGGGCTGGCGAAGAACTCCCCTGCATGGACTTCCCCGAACCTATCTTTGACCCAAAGAAAAACCTTATGGTCCCAGGAATCGAAGTATTCCAAGACTACTACTACATCCCTGAAGACATTCTGACTGTGATGCCAGTAGGGACTAAACCAGATCCAATAAGTGACGAGGGAGCCATGGGTCTTCTTTTCGGTGAAGAGAAGAAATCACCAATACCAAACGAAGATTTGGTAAGCATGATCCTGAGGAGCGAGCGGTTCGACCCATCTACCCTCATCACCGATGTAGATCCTCTTAGGACCAACATGGGATGGCGGAAAATAATCAAGTGGACTGACAACAAGGGACTTCTTTTCAAGTTGACAACGGGAGAAGGAGAGATGTTCAAGCCAGATGACGTTACCGATTCTGAGTCTGAGTCTGAGTCCGAGTCTGAGTCGGAGTTAGGTCCTAAGATTGAGTCTAAGGAGTCAGGTGTTGAAAATACCCCTCCCCTAGCTTTCCCTTCCTATGCACCTTTTCCTAATGGTGGTATTCCGGGGCCTGTCCCGAATACCCCTATCTCGCCACTGAGCTCTGACCAGTTGGCTCAAATGTTAGCGTATTTCGCGCAATTTCAAATCAATAATAATATAAACCAGTTTGCTTACGACTTGTCTTACTTACATTGCAATTCGAACTTTGAAAATGATTGTTTTAATAATGACATTGAGACTGAGGTCGAGGATGAACAGTTGGTCGAAGAAGAAGAAGAAGAAATGGAACCACCTCTACAGTTGATAAAAGGGTTGGAAGAGTACGAGCAGAAAACCTCGATCATCGAAGATACCGAAACCATCAATGTAGGTACAACCTTAGAACCACAGGAGCTTAAAATAAGAACTACTTTAAGTCCCACCGAGAGACAAGGGTTCATTGGGTTGTTACACGAGTTCAAAGATGTTTTTGCGTGGTCCTACAAAGACATGCCAGGCATTGATAGAGAAATTGCGGAGCACAGGATCCCAATCAAGCCGGGATATAAGCCAGTCAAGCAAAAGCTCCGCAAGATGCACACAGATTGGTCTTTGAAAGTCAAGGAAGAAATCGACAAGCAACTCAAAGCTGGGTTCATCAAGGTGTCAGAATACTCGGACTGGGTGGCTAACGTCGTACCAGTGCCAAAGAAAGATGGTAAAGTTCGGGTTTGTGTCGACTTCCGGGATCTAAACAAGGCAAGTCCGAAGGACGATTTCCCACTACCTCACATCGACATCCTGGTTGACAACACGGCAAATCACGCGTTATTATCCTTTATGGACGGATACGCCGGTTATAATCAGATCAAGATGGCGAAAGAAGACATGCATAAGACTGCGTTCAGAACGCAATGGGAACCTATTGCTACACAAAGAATGCCTTTTGGGTTGATAAACGCAGGGGCCACATACCAAAGGACCGCGACAACGTTGTTACATGATATGATGCATAAGGAAGTCGAGGTTTATGTCGACGACATGATTGTCAAGTCAAAGGAGCGCGATGGCCACCTTGGTACACTACGCAAATTCTTTGAACGATTGCGCAAGTATAACATGAGGTTGAATCCACAAAAGTGCGCATTCGGAGTCACATCCGGTAAACTGTTGGGTCACATCGTTAGCCACCGTGGCATCGAGGTGGACCCATCAAAGATAAAGGCCATAATGGAAATGCCTCACCCGAAAACCAAGAAGGAAATTCGAGGTTTCCTAGAAAGAATCCAGTATATAAGCCGGTTCGTGGCAAGGCTAACTATGATATGCGAGCCAATTTTTAAGAAGTTGAAAGTCGGGGAACACGTCGTATGGGATGATCACCGCAAGTCTGCGTTCAACAAGATCAAAGAAATACTATCTTCCCCCCCGTGCTCGGCCCGTCAACGGTACAGGGTTACCACTTTTGTTGTATCTTACGATTCGGATACTTGCAATGGGGGCAATCTTTGTCACGTATAGTCGATAAAGAGGAAAGAGCAATTTACTACATTAGTAAAAAGTTCTTGGAGTATGAAATTAAGTATACTCAACTCGAGAAGACATGTTTGGCTTTAGTATGGGCGACAAAGAAATTACGACACTACATGCTCAGTCATAGTGTCTGCATCCACTCGAAGATGGACCCAATCAAATACTTGTTTGAAAAACCAGTTCTAAACGGCAGGGTGTCAAGATGGACTTTAATGCTTTCCGAGTTTGATCTGAAATATGTACCGCTAAAAGTGATAAAGGGAAGGGCGGTTGCAGACTTCCTGGCGGATAACCCGATAGAAGAAACTGAGGTTGTAGATACGTGGTCGTTTCCCGACGAAGATATCGTTCACATAAACAACGATACGTGGGACCTCTATTTCGATGGAGCATCGAACTGCAGGGGATACGGGATAGGAGTTCTACTCATTTCACCAGAAGGTGAACATGTTCCCATTTCGATCAAGTTGGACTTTAATGTCACTAATAACGCGGCCGAATACGAAGCGTGCCTACTCGGTTTGCACAGTGCTCTCGAGTTAGGCATCAAAAAGCTTGTAGTACATGGGGACTCGTTACTAGTGATCAATCAAGTGGCCGGGACGTGGAAAACCCGGAGTGATAGCCTGGCTCCGTACCAAGCGAAAATCGAGGAACTAGAAAAGTTGTTCGCCGATGTCAAATACGTGCACCTCCCCAGAGATGAAAACCAGTTCGCTGATGCACTATCAAAGCTAGCTGCTCTGATCAACATACATGATCATATGGATACTATGCCAATATGTGTCGAACGAAGATCATCACCTGCTTACGTTAACGTCATCGGAGACACAGAAGAAACCGAGGCTGAACCTTGGTATCAAGCTATTCTAAAATTTAAAGAATCGGGAGAGTATCCACCCGACATGGATAACCGCGGAAAGTGCGCTATTCGAATGCTAGCCGCTCAGTTCGTTAGAACCAATGATGGACAATTGTACAAGAAGACCGCGCAAAATATCCTTCTGCGATATACTCACCAACTGCAAAAAGAGTCATGGAAGAAGTCCATGACGGGGAGTGTGGCCCACACATGAATGCCCATATGCTAGTGCGTAAAATCATGAGATTAGGGTATTATTGGACCACGATGGAGACAGATTGTCGCGAATATGTCAGACATTGCCATAATTGCCAAATCTTTGCGAACATACAACATGTGCCACCATCACTGTTGTACACTTTGACATCACCGTGGCCTTTCTCAACATGGGGAATCGACATTATTGGAAAGGTCAACCCATCTGGAACAGGTGGGCATTGTTTCATGCTAGTCGCCATCGATTACTTCACGAAGTGGGAAGAAGTAAAATCATACAAAGTGCTACAAGCGAAGCAGGTAGAAAAGTTCATTCAGAATGAAATCATTTGCAGATATGGGGTGTCGCATGAGTTCATTAGCGACCATGGCACTCACTTCAGTGGCTAAATCTGTGATACTTGAAAAGTATAAAATCAAGCACCACAAGTCGTCACCTTATCGACCTCAAACAAATGGCGCGGTGGAAGCCGCCAACAAGACAATCACTGTGATTCTCAGAAAAATGACCGACAATTATCGCGAATGGCCAGAGAAGATACCGTTCGCACTATGGGGATACAGGACGTCTATTCGCACAGCCACTGGGGCAACTCCATTCTATTTGATATATGGGATGGAAGCAGTTCAGCCTATCGAATTAGAGGTGCCTTCTTTGAGAATTCTATTGGAAAGTCAGGTTCCGGAAGCTGACTGGCTGCAGGCTAGGTATGATTCTTTGGTTATGCTCGACGAGCGACGGTTAAATGCGTTACACCATGTTCAACTCTATCAGAAAAGGATACAAAGAGCATTTAACAAAAAGGTGAAACCTCGAGGAATAAAGGATGGGGATTTGGTCCTAAAGTCCGTTCGCGCTTTACTACCAATTGACCCGAGGGGAAAATTCAAGCCGAACAGGGCCGGTCCTTACCTGGTAAAGAAAATATTATCGGGAGGCGCAGTCAGACTAACAGATCTAGATGGAAACGACTTTGCAAATCCGACGAATTTGGATCAATTGAAGAAATACTATCCTTAGAACTCATTCTCAATGTCGTGAAATAAAATTTTGAATTGCAGTGCTCGTGAGCGAGTCTAGGCCGCGGCACTTCTTTGCTTCGCTGTTTTTGTGCGTTATAAACTGATGTTCGCAGCGCATTTGTTTTGTGGAACTACGAGCTCGGTTTGATTCTGTTGATAACAGATACGTAAGCAGCTCTTTATAAGAGTACAACCGACCCTTCCTTTTATAAAATGAAATTTTATGCAGAAACTGGGAATTTTTAATAAATAATAAGTCTTATTAAAATCGGGCGATGCCCATTACAACCTTCAAAAAAAAAAAAAAAAAAAAACAGCCAGCAACAAATAATAAGTAGTAGTATTAAATAATAGATTGGAGTCGAAGGCTCCTACATCTTCCTTTTCCCTTTGCCTTTTGGGTCACGTGACCGAGGCTCCTGCGGAGGAGGGGTAGTTGCGTTCTGTCTAGCGCGCTTCTTAGGAGGGATCATCATTTCCTCCCGAGGGCCCAGCCTATTTTTTACACTCAAGCGAGGGCCAAGTCTTCCTTCCAGGGCTGAGCCCGAGTGTGCCTTTGAACCCAACCGTTTCCACACACCTGTCGCCTGTGAGTCAGTCTTAGGAGTCTTCTCGGTTTTAGTTTCAGGTCCAGATGCAGACGAAAGATCGTTAGCGAAGAAGTCGCGACTGCTTCTGCCTTTGTCATAATATCTGATGTCGACAAGCTCATCCTTCCGACACAAGTCCTTACCTGATTCAGTCTTCTCTTTAAGCCATTTAGTGTAGGACGGGGATACCCAAGTAGTCTGAGGACGCGCAGACATGTACCAAAGACGCCTTTGGTGCCATCTTTCGAGCCAGTCATCACAAATAGTGGGATGTAGCTCTCTTTCTCGTCCCAGAACAGCCTCGCACTTGGGAATTACTTGTCTACGGCCCATCTGACGCAAGACGCGGTCGGGGTAAATGTGAATAGACCTTTCCAAACCCAACAATTGCAAACGTCTGGTCTTATCATCTTCCGGAAGGATAGTAAAAGATTTGAGGCGAAGCCAAGGCATAAACCAGCAAAGAGGGCGACCCCCTCCTTCTGTCATCTTGTTTCGCCAATAAGCAAGGTCATTTTGATGCTCGTCTTCATACCGCTTGGCACGCATAGTCAGCATACGGGCGAGGTACGAGTTTGGCTCACGCGGCGAGGCAAAGAGCCAAAATCTCTCACAAAGCCACACCTGAGAAAAAAAAAAGAAGAAAAAAAGAAAACATGAAAAAAAAAGAAAAAAGAAAGAAAAAGAAAAAAAACCGTGAAGAAAAAAGAGAAAAAAAAAGAAGAAAAAAGAAAGAAAAAAAAAACGAAAAAAAAGACAAAATCGTGGCAGAATACAGCAAAATCGTGGCAGAATACAGCAAAATCGTGGCAGAATGCAACGAAATCGTGACAAAATCGTGGCAGAATGCAACAAAATCGTGGCAAAATATAGATAAGTCGTGGCAATAACACAAGAATTTGTGGTGAAACGAAGAGAAGCGAAATCAAGGGATAGATTTTGTTACCTGCAACAGACGGGAGCATCCCGACCATTCTACATCAGGGTTCGTTTTCTTGGCATCTAAACCCCGAATGGTTTCAGCAAGAATAATCCAGGAAGGATTATGTCCCGTCTCCATCTGAGACACAATAGACATGAGCTTCGCTTGTCCTACACAAGTTGTCCTGTTCATTCTATCTTCGAAGACATAAAGATGTAACATGATCAATCCAAATGCTCTGCGGCAGTACGTTGGCAGTGAAGTACTGTTTCGCAAAATGTAAAATTTCCGATGAATAGCAAGAAGGTTGACTTCGTCACCAGTAACTATATCCTCAGACTCCGTCCTGGAGAGGCCAAGACAGTCTAGATATATTCTACGCCACCCCGAATGAAATTTTGGTATAGCCGATATGGCCTCAGCATCCCATCCTCCCAGGACAGAAAACTCTTCCGGTAAAGGGCAGGTCTCCCCCTCGGGAAAGGCAAAGACATGGTTACGAGGATCCCAATAGCTAAGGCAGTGTTCTAGCAAAGCAGGTTGAAGGCGGATCTGGCGTAAGGGAAGTAATTGTGCCAGTTGAGCGGTCTTTAATTCTTATCTCTCTGAGACAGTGAAGTCTGTCTCCCATGCTCGCATAGCACTCACTAGATTATTCATAATGATTTATGTTATTTGCACCAGTTTGGAAAAGCAGAATAAATTTTGCAGTGCAACTCTTCCTTATATATGGAAAGTATAAGGGAAGGAAACACCTAGGGTGACACCCCTAGGGTAACGTTTTTTTTGCCGTGTGGGCCTCGGGTCGCGCGCCTCTTAGGCCCGCCCCAATTCACACCAGTCTTTAGCACGATGCGTCGGGTTTTCGCTCATTCATCGCATCTTTTGGCACCAGAGTGGCCAATTTACATTTCTACCCCCAACAAGTCAATAATTGAATTAAAGCCCGTGCACACTTAGGGTTTTATTTTCCTTTTTTGTTTTACGGTAGCGGGCTACGCCCACGTTGTTTATAAGTCATACAGAGTGTCTGAGTCATATTTCATGCTCACCCATCAAAGTTCGATTTCAAAAAATTTCAAAATTCCAAAAAAAAAAAAAAAACTTTTTGCGAATTGTGGATAGATGATCCAAGTAGTAGAATCTTTTCGGGTCGATGGCCCAATCATTCGAAATTTTCCAATTCAATTTTTGAAGGGTCGATGGCCCAACATACCAAGTGATGTCAAATTTAAACTTCGGGTCGATGGCCCAATTATTCAAAAATTTTCAAATTCAATTTTCGGGTCGATGGCCTAATCATTCAAATTTTCAAATTCAATTTTCGGGTCGATGACCCAGTATTTCAAATGATCCAATTTCAAGATCGATGATCCAAATGTGCTTATGTGATGATTATTGCTAGTACGTTTTTGTGTTTCAAATATAGCAGGATATGCTTCAACTGGGGGCTCTAAAGTCTTCGACTTTAGAGCCATTGCAAACTGGGGGCTCTGAAGCCGTAGGCTTTAGAGACCATTATCAAGATGTAAAGGATGACATCCACCAAGAATTCAATTCAATTCAATACAAGAGTATGAAATGGAAGAATTCCGTAGCTGAAAGCAAATGATGAAAGCGGCGGCAACCTCCGTGGAAAGTCCCGTCCCATTCGGGCAAGCGCCATCAGATGATAAATTTTGGGCAAATATCAGCAGATGATGAATTTCGGACATACGCCAGCAGATGATAAACTTTGGGCATGTGTCAGCAGTTGCCGAACTACGACGCGGGTTTGATTCCGTCAGAAACGGATACGTAGGCGCCTAAGGATAAGGCTCAATCCACCATATATGCAATTTATGGGTCGACGACCAATGACGGTAATTTGACACAACAGAAGCAAGAGTCAATCCTCAGCGAAGTTCCAGGTATGATCTCTTCTTATGGCTGGCGAGCTTATATATGCAAGTCTAATGGACTATAAACGACCCGCAGAATCCTCAGGTCGAAAGGGACCTGGGGTATACTTTGACTTTCGCCTTGTCCAAGCCTCGGTCAAAGTGGGGGCTCAGAGATACCCGTATCCGTCGATATTGGAATTTATAGAGAACCCGACAAACACCCGATGATGATAGGACACATGTATTCTTTAGTTGTCATTGTCATTATTTGGGTTCGTTTTACGATGTAGAATGAGCGTTGTCGACGGAGTATTTTATTAATTTAAATGATATTTAAATTAAAGTTTTTAAGGTGAATTCATTTTACTTTATTTTGAATTTATTTTCTCAAGTTTATTTTATTGAAAATAAAATAAATAATTGATTTGAAAAATCATTTTATGAATGTATTTGATTTGAAAAATCATTTATTTTAATGTGTTAATCGATTTGAAAAATCGAATTTGAAAATCGAAAACTCGTTTTAACCACGCGTTTTGGAGCTCGATTATAGCTCGGTTTTTGAGCCCGTTTTCTTTACGAGTTGGCACGAATCTCGAGTACACTAACCAACCTAAGCCTCTACCCATCCAACCCCAGTTCGAACCCTATAACCACGGCCCAAATCCCGTCCCAAACACTCCCCAACAGCCCGCATAAAACACGAGCATCCCCCCTGTTTTGCGTGCCAAATCCCGAGCCCAAAACCCGCTCCAAATACCACCAAAACCCGTGCCCATTAACCCTAACCCATACCCTAGTATCCTACCCATATTACCTTAGCTTAACCACCAAGAAAACCCCTCACAAAGCCTCTCAAACCCTTACAAAAGCTGCTGGACAGCAGCTATGTGCAAACCGAGCCCGTCTGCCTCTCCCCTCTAAAACCCTACCTTAACTCCTTATAAATACCCCCCCTTCACCATACATTCATTCCTCTAAGTTCTCCATACATACAACCTTCACTTACAAGCTTTAAACTCCAGAAACGAACCCTAATTACCTCCCAAAAACCCTCCACAAAACCGACTTACAAACTGAGAATCAGTTTGTGTGTCCTCTTTGAAACCCTTTCGTTCTCCCTTCAAACCTCCATCAAAATTCGAGTTACTTATTCCAAATTAACCATACAACATCCATCTACACATTAGACAAAGATTTACGAGCCAAATTGCCCTTGAGAGTACACGAATTCCCTCGAAAAACAGAGTGTTATACACTCTTTTTCGCGCTTTTCTGTCTGTCCAGTTCTGTTTGTGCTCGTTTTTCGTGCCCAATAACTCAAAACGAGCAGGGATTGTTTTAAGATATCTGTTCTCCTCTCTTTCTAGTTTTCAAAACATCTTTTAAATCGAATTTTCACCGTGAAACGAGAGAGAAATCGCAGTTTGAAAGTTGCTGTCCAGATTTGCAAAAAAACGTGTTGTTTGCTTTGTTTCTTCGTCGACGACGGCCTCTCGAGATAAAATCTACCATCGATTACGACCCAAGATGATGTCAACGATACATGTAGGTTGAGGGTGCATCAAATCCTCCTCTTTCTCCCTTTTATTTCGTTTTTTATGTTTGTTTTCTTATAGTTCGTTTTTGTTTGTTTATCGTTTTTGTTTATCGATTGTTATCATTAACTATGAAACTAGTTTAGTCCGAGTATGAGTTAAAGTACCACCATGAACACCCGCTTTGACTTGAGATGGGAAAGAAATCCGCTACATCAGTCGGTCGTAACCCCCGTCTCATTTACATATCCTCGTGTTCAAGGTAGGGCATTAATAAAACGAATTCTAACTTCGCTCTTCGCATTTGACCCCTTTCTTGTTTCGTGTAATTCGACCCACCTTAGGACCCGTCACATGTTAGTATGACCTCTGATTGTTAACATATAACTCGTTTAGATGACATTAGATCAATTTAATAACCTAATTAGACACGTTAGGGTACATCGACATAGCTTTAAAAATCAACTAACAATTCTATAACCTAATTGAACGCATCTCTCTTTTCACTCGATTTCTCGCTAGCATAGGAGTGCGTGATTAGCACCTTCCTATTAACACTCGATGAGTAGCATTAATATCGTAACTCCTTGACCTAATTTGACCCATTTAGGCCGTGTAGAGTACACATTTGCAAGACATCTTTTCAATCGATCAACGTCGTTTCTAACTTGTTTTCTAGCCCGCTTTCGAACTTGTTTCGCAATCAATTGATCTAACTAATGAACCTGACCTAGGACCTAGGGTAGCCGTGTCTAGAGTGGCCATGGCTTGGTCGTGTCCTTTGGTCTTTCTTGTTTCGCTTGTTTTACATCGTTTGTTCTTTATTGTTTTGTCGCTTGTAATTTATCGTTTGTTCATCGAGTTGTAATTTTCAAGTTAGCTTTCTTTTATCGAGTTAAAACCTCTTCCAAAAACCTTAGTCTTGTTTGGTTAGATGGTTGTGCCCCAATGCATGTAAGAGCGTAGTAAATCGCATGTTGGTTAAAGCAACATGGCCCGATTTATGCTAATGCATGCTTTGGTGCGTAGCCCTATGTCTAATTCGATGAGATTAAGTGAAAGCACACATTACGAGGAGTGACCCAAGGCCGTGAGTCATGTAAGCCGTGGGACACCCCTTTTTGCACGTTTTCCTAGGCCGAATGGCCGTGTAATGCGTCGTGTACGGTTTTGTGTATAGCGTTGTATTTTAGATCGAGTTGTATCTTTAATTTATCGTTGTGTCGGCATTAAATGCCTGGGTTGTAATAGGATAGATCCCAACGGCTCCCCCATTCCCCTCAATACTTGTTTGTTTCGTTTTATGTGTTGTTAGATCAATCAACCCACATGCTAAATTACAACTTTGACAAAGTTAGTTTAGATGCATCTAAAACGACATAGAAATTGTTGTCACATGTTAGGGTTTTAAAACGATGTTTGCATATCATATATCGTAGTAGCTATGACCTTGTTTGAAATCCGACACTTGACTTAGTAGAGGCCGTTATTGACGGGCGGGGTTAGGTGTCCTTATGGGCTTCCTAACACGTACCCTCACCCCTTACTCAAGATCTATGGTTTGTGGATCCGTCTAAATACCATTGGATTACGAGAGTCATTCAAATCGAGTGATATAGGGTACAAGTCTTTATCTTTAATCACTCGTAGTCGATTGGCTTTATGCTTTTCGATGAAAGGTGTAAAGTTGACTTGAACGGTTCCAAGTTCCCAAAAAACTTGGTGGCGACTCTAATTTGTCTTAATTCGATTCGAAAGAACCTCGAGTCGATTATGCCTAGTGTGGATCCCGCGGACGCAGTTCCCGAGGGCCTTGTCCACACCAGGGATTGGCGGGATGAACGGGAGCCTCGGAGGATGATCATGAGCATGCATTTCATTTGCATTTAATATTGTCTCGTATTCATTTATTGTTGTTGTTTACCTATTCCTACTCAACTGTTGGGTTGACGTGTATTCGGTAAACACCTGTGATGAACCAAATATTGGGGAGCAGTTTGATTGGCAGGTTACAGATTGGGACGAGAGGTTACAGATTGGGGCGAGTGGATTGACGAGTCAAAGATAGAGACCTTCACGAGTTTTATAGAAGATGTAATAAGACTTAGTTACATATATTTTCCGCTGCGAGTTTTGTAATTTAATTTAAGATCGTATTTTGTTTAAGTTGTAATAAGACCATTGGATAATTACTGCCTCAGGAAACTGAGATGGTAACACACTTATTTAATTAGGAATGTCTAGTAAATGCTATTGATTAAATGGGGGTGTTACAAAGTGGTATCAGAGAGAACGATCCTCAGGCCTAAACCAATGAACCCAATGAACTTAGGATGCGTCTAAATAAAATGAATCCCGGGTAGAAGCAATTAGGAGCCCTCGGTGCGGTTAAGTAGACGTCCTTAATTTGTACTCCTTGACCCTCTCAGTTTTGAACCAGTCACCTCGGGTAAGTATAAAAGAGTGGGTAGTTAGTATTGAGTTGATTTATGAGCCAATTGGATATTAATTACTAACTTCGCTGCAGGGTGAAAGATATTGCAAGGTAAGTAAAATGGACAAGATGTAAAATGGTTGAGAATTGTATGCATATTGCATTATGAGATGTATGTTAACATATGATGGATGATGGATGATGGATGATGGATGTAATTGTCATGATTGTATGAATTAGAAATCACGTCTAGTGATATGCGTTACATGTTCCCCGAAACCATGCTTCTTACAATGTTTTTGCAATGATTAGATATAATATGGATTTATGTACTTGTGATATAAGGGACAGGAGTAATATACGGAATGATAAAGTTAGATGGCTAGCCTTGTGAGGAGTGTGATGACCAAATTATGATAATTTGGGTATAGGAGGATACTTGTAAGGACTTATGACTTGGTAAAGGGTGACCTAGAGATGAACTCGTTTTGTCTGATTTTTACCCATTTTGATCTAGCTGTCATTTGTACTCTGTTGATCGTATAAGGTCGAAATTTTTATGGATGGTACCTTGTGAGTTAGCTTTCCTTTGGCACTAGTTTTATGTTTATAGGATATATGGTTTGGGAGAAATAAATATTTTAGTGGACAGTGGTCAGAATGTTCCTGTACAGTTAAGTTTTCGACAAACGATTTTGTAAATTGTCTCATTTAATTTGTACTTAAGATTTTTGCCTAATTCCAACTCCACTGTTTAAAAGATTTATGATACGAATTGAGCAGCGAAATTAAGAACGAATTGGACAGTGCTGAGGACTGTTCGTACTAGGTACGCGCAGACCTGAAACTGATCAATTTAGAGAACAAAAGTTTAAAGATTAACGGACTGTTTTTGGCGAACCGAACGTACTAGGTACGACCAGTTCTGATTTTTGTGTATAAGGGATAGTGTTTTGAACAAGCAAGACCTATTACTTGATCAAAGTGAGTGAGATCAAGACCTATTGATCAACAACTCGAGAATTTTAATTAGAATCGCGTTCCAATCAAAACCAGTTTTGTTTCTAAGCAAGAAACGATTTTTGTAAACACAAGTTTGAGCAAATTTCTGAATGATTTTATTCATGAGCTTGAAGGCTTTATATAGCCTCAAGGCAGCCGTCCAAATGCTAGAAAGGTGAAGAGTTGAGCAATCACTCTTCACTTAATTACAATACTTAAAGCTACTAGTTCATTGAACTTAGACAATCACTAATTAAGCTAAGATATTATTGTAAAACATAATCTGAAAATGCAAGTAAAAATGTAAAGCTTGGACCGTCCTCCCTTGGCATGCGTGCTCCCCCATCAGCTCCTCTATTCCATACTTAGCAAATTCACAAAGGAAGGATAATTGGAGCTCATAGGCTGAAAATTACGAGCCAACATCAGACCATTACCGTGAGTGTTCATAACCAATTCGTCCAGCCCGTCAACTAACTCCGAGTCACTAGCTTGGTTCGCATCATCCCGACCCCCTTGAAAAGGAATTGACCTCAATTCAGCTAGGCCATCGTCATCCAAGTAAGGAGAGAGATCACCAACATTAAAAGTGGCGTGAACACCATAATCACCGGGAAGTTCAACCTTGTAAGCATTGTTGTTAACTCGACCCACAATCTTGTAAGGACCTTCTGCTCTAGGCATGAGTTTGTTCTTACGCTTGCTTGGAAATCGCACCTTTCTCAAATGCACCCAAACTAAGTTTCCAACCTCGAACACCCTCGGCTTCTTGTTTTTGCTTGACTTACGTTTATAGGCTGCATTCACGGCCTCAATTCTGGCCCGGACTTGCTCATGGAGCTTCAACATCGCTTTTAACTTGGACTCGGCATCTTTATGCACCAACTCATCTTTAGGCAACGGAATTAAATCCAAAGGAAGGTAAGGATTAATACCGTATACAATTTCAAACGGCGAACGACCCGTAGCATGAGTAGGCGACCTGTTATAAGCAAATTCGGCATGAGAAAGCTTGAGATCCCAATCCTTTTGTGTCTTGCTCACAAGCCCACGCAACAAGGTACCCAAAGTACGATTTGTGACTTCGGTTTGCCCATCCGTTTGAGGGTGGTGAGAGGTACTAAATAGAAACTTTGTACCCACTTTCCTCCATAATGTATCCCAAAAGTAGCTCAAGAATTTAGAATCCCGATCCGACACAATAGTCTTTGGAATGCCATGTAACCTCACAATTTCCCGATAGTATAAATCAGCCACATTAGAAGCATCATCGGTTTTATGGCAAGTAACAAAATGAGCCATCTTAGAAAAACAATCAACCACCACCATGATAGCATCCTTACCACGTTGAGTGCGTGGCAAAACAACAATGAAATCCATTGAAACATCGTCCCAAGGTCTGACCGGAATTGGTAAAGGAGTATATTCGCCCGGTTTGAACTTGCTTTTCGACACTTGACAAGTAACACACTTACCCACGATATTGTGAACATCTTTTCGCAATCGTGGCCATAAGAAATGCTCTTGCAAGATCTCCACGGTCTTTGCCACCCCGAAATGGCCAGCTAACCCTCCACCGTGAGCCTCCCTTACAAGTAGTTCCCAGATAGGATGCTTAGGAACACAAAATCGATTTCCCTTAAAAAGAAAACCGTCTTGAATCAAATACTCTCCCTTAGCTCCTGATTTGCACTCAAGATATATTGCACCAAAGTCTCCATCTTCAACATAGTAATCTTTCAAAGTTTCAAAGCCCAAAAGACGAACATCAAGTGTGGACAGTAAGGTATAACGATGAGATAAAGTATCGGCTACAACATTACTCTTCCCATCTTTATATTTGGATGAAAAGTGAAATGATTGTAAAAATTCAACCCATTTCGCATGCCTATGATTCAACTTCTGCGGCCCATTAATATACTTCAAGGATTCATGATCGGAATGCAATATAAAATGGTTAGGACGGAGATAGTGACTCCAATGATCAAGAGCCAGAACAATAGCATAAAATTCCTTATCATAAGTGCAATAATTCAATCGAGCTCCACCCAATTTCTCCGAAAAATAAGCTATAGGTCTCTTTTCCCTTGAATCAAAACAGCACCTATACCTACGCCACTAGCATCACACTCAACCTCGAATGGTTGAGAAAAATCGGGTAACGCCAATATAGGAGCGGTACACAACCGTTCCTTAATCAGTTCAAAGGCTTGTTTAGCTGCCATGCCCCATTCAAACCCGCCCTTCTTCAAACACTCCGTAATAGGACTAGTTATGGTGCTAAAATTACGAATGAATCGTCGATAAAAAGAAGCAAGCCCATGAAAAGATCGTACCTCACTAACTGTTTTAGGTTCCGGCCATGATCGAATTGCCTTGATTTTTGATTGATCAACCGAGACACCATCCTTGGACACCACATATCCCAAGAAAACCACGCTCTCCACAAGAAAATAGCACTTCTCTCGCTTCCCATAAAGTTTCTGATCATGCAATGTTTAGAACACTTGTCTCAAATGTTCAAAATGCTCATCAATACTCCTGCTATACACCAAAATATCGTCAAGATAAACCACAACAAATCTGCCCAAGAAGGATTTAAGTACCTCATTCATCAATCTCATGAAGGTACTTGGAGCATTGGTAAGGCCGAATGGCATGACGGTCCATTCATACAATCCATGCTTCGTTTTAAAAGTCGTCTTTCATTCATCACCCTCACGCATCCGAATCTGATGGTAACCACTTCTAAGGTCGATTTTTGAGAAGATAACCAAACCATGAAGCTCGTCAAGCATATCATCAAGTCTCGGTATTGGAAAGCGATATTTGATTGTTATGTTGTTTACAGCACGGCTATCAACACACATAAGCCATGAACCATCTTTCTTTGGTACGAGTAACACCGGAACAGCACAAGGACTCATACTTTCACGCACATAACCCCTCTCCATGAACTCATCAATTTGCCTTTGGAGTTCTTTTATTTCTTCCGGATTACATCGATAAGCAGCCTTGTTTGGAAGAGTTAAACCCGGAATAAGGTCAATTTGATGTTCAATGCCTCGAATAGGAGGCAAACCAGCGGGCAATTCATCGGGAAACACATCCCCAAACTCTTCAAGCAAATCGTCAATTGGGTTATGCTCCTGCAAAACAACATTAGCACTCGAATTTTCTTTAGCAACAAGCAAATAAACTTGCTCTCCATGATCAATGGCACGCTCCACAACCCGTTCTCCAATCAACATAGCAGCATGGGCCTTTGCTTTCGGTTTTGAACCTAAAGCACGGACAGCTTGTGGTGACATGGGTTTAAGCACAATTCGTTTCCCTTTATTCTTCAACTCATACTCGTTACTCGTCCCTCTATGCAACACATCCCGGTCATATTGCCATGGTTGTCCCAACAAAATATGAGAAGCATCCATGGGAATAACGTCACACAACACCTCATCGACATAGGAACCCATAACCAAACCAACCCGGGCCTGTTTTGTCACCTTAACACTGCTACCATCATCTAACCAATCTAGCGCATATGGGTGTGGATGTTTAGTAGTCACAAGACCCAATTTTGACACCATTTCAGAAGAGGCCACGTTGGTACAACTACCCCCATCGATAATTAAACTACACCACTTATCATTTACCCGACACTTGGTGTGAAACAATTGATTTCTCTGCTCCGAATCAGTAGGTATAGTCTTTACTTGCAAGGTTCGCAAAACCAGATTTGTGTCGTAAATTGGTCCCTCATAATCCTCTACTAACTCGTCCTCTTCCTCACCTTCATTGAAATTAAACAGTTCACCCAATTGTTCTTCCTCGGCCAACAACTCATCTCTACACTCTACCGCCTCTCTCAAGGTCACGACTCTCTTATTTGGACACGTACTTTGATAATGACCGAAACCTTGACATTTGAAACAACGGACTTTGGACAGATTAGTCTCCTTGGTCGTGGTCCTAGGGGTAGTATTTGGTGGTGTCGTGGCTTTGCTAGGACTCACAAACGAACTACTAGGTGTTTCGGTTTTTGGGGTTGTTTCGGTTTTGGTCCACGACTTATTCTTTCTCGAGTCTGAACTCGACCCCCCCCTCCCCCCATATTTAATCTTCCCTTGTGACTCCAATTTCAAACAAAGACCACAAAGAGAGTCAAAATCAGAATATGGGTATAACTCAACAGAACTAGCAATGTTATAATTCAATCCACGCAAAAATCTAGACATTTTCTGCTCTTCTACTTCCTCCAATTCACCCATCAAACATAAGTTTTCAAATTCATCGATATACCCACTAACACTTAATTTTCCTTGTCTCAAATCAGCAATCTTATGATATGTAGCCAACCTATGGGTCGTTGGCACATACCTTTTACGAAGTTTACGTTTCAGAGACTCCCAAAAATCTATCTTTTCCTTCCCCGCGCGCACCCTCTTGGCCTTCAACCCTTCAAACCAAAGAGATGCTCCTTTTCTTAATTTCAGAATTGCATACTTGCATCTTTTCTCATCATCCAATTCCTTGAAATCAAACATACGATCTATCTTCCGTTCCCACTCCAAATAGGCCTTGAGATCAGCCTCTCCAACGAACTCATGTAGTTCGTTAACTTTGAACGATTCAGCCACCCTTTCAAAACGCCTTGGTTGCCACCTATCATCCCTTTCTTGCACGTTTCTCAAGGCATCACGGAGTTGCTGCAAAAAGTTAGGATTATCAAAATCCATAGATAAATAAGGATCAAGAGCCGAAGCTCTGATACCACAAATGATACGAATTGAGCAGCGGAATTAAGAATGAATTGGACATTGCTGAGGACTGTTCGTACTAGGTATGCGCAGACCTGAAACTGATCAATTTAGAGAACAAAAGTTTAAAGATTAACGGATTGTTTTTGGCGAACCGAACGTACTAGGTACGACCAGTTCTGATTTTTGTGTATAAGGGATAGTGTTTTGAACAAGCAAGACCTATTACTTGATCAAAGTGAGTGAGATCAAGACCTATTGAACAACAACTCGAGAATTTTAATTAGAATCGCGTTCCAATCAAAACCATTTTTGTTTCAAAGCAAGAAACGATTTTTGTAAACACAAGTTTGAGCAACTTTCTGAATGATTTTATTCATGAGCTTGAAGGCTTTATATAGCCTCAAGGCAGCCGTCCAAATGCTAGCAAGGTAAAGAGTTGAGCAATCACTCTTCACTTAATTACAATACTTAAAGCTACTAGTTCATTGAACATAGACAATCACTAATTAAGCTAAGATATTATTGTAAAACATAATCTGAAAATGCAAGTAAAAATGTAAAGCTTGGACCGTCCTCCCTTGGCATGCGTGCTCCCCCATCAGCTCCTCTATTCCATACTTAGTAAATTCACAAAGGAAGGATAATTGGAGCTCATAGGCTGAAAATTACGAGCCAACATCAGACCATTACCGTGAGTGTTCACAACCAATTCGTCCAGCCCATCAACTAACTCCGAGTCACTAGCTTGGTTCGCATCAATTCATATATGTTTTCAAATTGATAAGCCACATTGCAAGATCATATTTTGATATCTAATTGTGATTTTTACAAGTTGTCACAAGTTTTGACAAATTGCTGACCAAGTTTTATTTAGACCAACTGGATTGTAAAAATCTTTATAAATTGATCTTTTAAGCTTTAGACTTGATACTTTTTCTCATATTTTTTTTAAAACTCTTTATATTTTATGTAAAGTATAAACACTCAAAAAGAAATTTAACGGTTATTTTATAAGTGATTTTTCAAAGATATAACTTGGTTTTGGGTTTCTGAAAATGCAAGTTTTACAAAAAGTTTCAATATAATTATTTTATCATTTCCTAAACCATGTTATTTTATGATAGAAGTGACGATAAGGGATCGTAAAGTGGGAGTATAAACCACGAATTTGGATTGTGACCTAGGAGGGGTGACAGTTTTGACCAAGACCTTGGTGGTAGGATGACCTAAGTTCAATTTAACTAATCACATGATTTTATTTTAGAGGAATTAGTTTGTTACCCTATAACTTTTCATAGTATGGAGACTTATACCCTTTCTTTTATTTTATTTTTATAGACAATATGGCACCAAAGTGAGCTAGAGCTTCTACCATGACCGATGAGGAGATTGAGAGGATGCAGGACCTAAATGCTGCATTATTAGAGATTGTAAAGGGAAAGAAAGATGAGGTGAATCCTTCTAAGGTGGGAGCATCAGTGGCTCTATATAAGCCAGCAAAGTATGAGGAAGTTGGGGAACCATCTTTGTTAGGAGAGTGGTGTAGGGAGTTTGATAATATTTTTGAGTTGATAGCTTGTCCAGAGGAAATGCAAGTTGATCAGGCTGTGTTTTATTTGAGAGGGAAAGCTGGGAGGTGGTGGACTAAGAATAAGGCAACTATAAGGGAGGCATTTCAGTTGAGTGAGGAACCTTATGTGCCATGGTAGAACTTCAAAAACATTTTGAGAAATACCTTTATACCTGAACACATTAGGAGTAAGATGAGAGGTCAGTTTGATTCTTTTAAAATGACCGATGAGATGACACTGGAGGATTATCATAACAACTTCATGGAGTTAGCTGAGTATGTGGCAGATTTGAATTATAATGATGAAATGTTGGCAATGAGATTCGAGAAGGGGTTGACTTTGGCTATTAAGAAGAGACTTACTGCTGGTGTCCCTACCTGATACAAATTATACTCAAAAGAATAGAACTCGTGAGTTTACAGCGGAGTTAACAAAACAGGACAGTGTTGAAGACTGTCTGATTATCGGATTTATGTCATTTGGATGGTTTATTGAACTGTTTGAATCAGAACGAGAACTTTGTAATCTTTATGTGCTTTTGTATTTATTGAACGAAAATAAAGTAACAAGGGATATTTGATTCGAGATCTATGAAGAATACAAATCAATGGGATATTTGCTCAAAACAGACCTATGCTTTGAACAATGGTGACCGATGTAGCAAAGCGCGTGCTAGTCGATCTAGTTTAAGCCTGAAAACGCGTCAGACAGAAACCGTTTTGGAACGAAAACGCGTCGATCCTATGTTTACAAAACTTGCAAACACAATAAAGCAACAGCTTCAATTTTCTTTATCAATATATCATGCTTAAAATAATAATACAATGACTCTTATTTATACTAACTAAAAAACTCCTAAACCGATTAAGAAAACAAGCTTCCTTAAACCGATCTCCTAGATCTACTCGTGTAGATTAAGACTTCTATGGTAATTATAATTGCCTTATTACACACTCCATAAAGATATAAGAAATACTTCCCTAAAACATAATAGGTAAACTGAATTTAGGAAACTAGTGAACTTTCCTAAAACCGAATAAGCTACTAATTAGGAAAGTAGAACTTCTAACACAAATTGGAAATAAATAACTTATACTAATTCAACTAAGATATGACTTCTTTTAGGAAAGAAGTCTCGACACCTCTTCCTTGGGCGCCAAGTAACCGAGTAAACAGCTGGGAAAACTGCCTTCTGACTGAAGAGTCATGGCGACTGTTTATTTAGTCTAATCTCTGCATCAATTTTGTATCATCCCCTCCCCCTTTGAAAGAAATTGTCCTCAATTCATGATGCTTCAATCCTCCGGGATCAAATATGAACTTCACAAACCTGGATGCAAATTCATTTATAAGAAATAGTAATAAACTTGAATTATCTTTTAGTTCATCATCTTCAATAAAAACTTCAAGCTCATCTATCTTGTTTGCTTCCAAACTCCTCTCGTGCCTTCCACCCCTCCATCCTCTGTGCACAAGATCTAGAAACTTGTTAATATCTTCATATTCAAGATCAAGTGAACATGATGATCTTTTAACAGTTGCAGCATTCACATCCATTAGAATACCGGCCACATAAGAGCTATGCACCTCTTTCAACTCTATTGAGCCAAATAAGAAGTTATCATTGCCTTCAATATCTTCATAATTCTCCATTAACACCGAAGTGAAGACAGTAAGATCAGAATACCTATCACCATATAAGAACTCATCTATATACGATTCCATTGGTGATTTATATTTTCCCTTCATCAATGTTGGTTTGACATGAATTAGATTGCTATGAATCGAATTAATGTCCAATGTCAATTCTTCAACAATTTCTTTTTTCTCTACTTGTTTGTTATCATCCTCGTCTAAATTCACAATCTTTGAAACTTCATTATCAAGAGCATCAACCGTTTCTTCATCACCATAATCGTCAAATATTGGTGGATGATTTAAATCCAGGGAAGAATCAATGGTGCTGTCTTTAAACTCTTCCTTGTTTAGCTCTTGGTCAAGTTCGTCTTCCATAGCAAACATTGTTAGACTCGATCTTTTGTCACAACCAGAATGCATAACATAAATTGCTTCGGACGACATAGGCCTCAAGACTATTTTCTTTCCACTAGCTAGATGATAGAATATATTCATTGCTTCGACCTTTATGTTGGAATATGTGTCCTCCGACAATAATGCGATCACGACTGTTGATCATGATGATCACATGTTTAAATCTCATTATAAAGAATACAATTGGGAAGTAATATTGTTCTTGTCATCACAACCGTCAACATATATCGGTAATGATTGGTCGACTAGAGTTTGACATTACTTGTGTGCGACGGTGGTGATCAGATTGACCCCTAGGTCATACCTATAGGGGAACACTCTTAATTGATTATTTAATTAATCGTATAATGTTACGAGTTAATTAAATTACTTGAAAATTGACGGACGATTTTGGAAGTAAAATTTACGTATCAAATTGAAATGTGATTAAATGAGATACGGTCTGAGTAATTGAATTGTATCATTACTCGGATGAAATTAATGTTTAAAGAAACAATCGAAATTGAATGAATTATTATAAATACAATCTGTTGTGATTTATAAATGGTAAAATATTTTGGCACAAGTAATTTTGAAATTACTAAGTCGATTTTTGTATGTGACGTATTTTTGTTAATACGTTGATTTTTAATATGTTAAAAATACATAACAAATTTATGTGACATGTGACATGTGAAATATTGACAATTGACAAAAATAATATGGATTCCATATTATCAAATGGACCGAAATAATAAGAGAGGTTTAAGCTAATTAATTGTTTTATTTAGTGGTAAACATAATGATTAAAAAGCAAGAGTAGCCATGCAACCCTATTAACCTTGTGAAGACAAATATGGGCATGCATTGGCTCACCCATTAAGCCCCCTCCACCCGGTTTTTTATGACAAAAACCATCATGGTTTTTCATGTAATTTTTACCTAATATTTCACTAAAATGTGTTAGTGATTATTCATTCTAACCATCATCCAAATACAATTCTAGAGAGAATAATAATCCTCTCCTTCTTCTCTCTACAAAACCGAAAATAATAAGTGTTTATATTATTTTTGGGTCATTTTCTACTAATTAATATTATACTAGTTCTTGTAATATTAATTAAATTAAGAGAAAGCTTTGGGTATTAATCCTAAGGAGAGATCCTATACTTGGATCTTGTTCTTCCATCTTAGGAAAGCTCAAGAACAAAAGAAAAGGAGATTTCTTTTGTACCCAATAAAACCGAAATCATCAATGTAAGGACATGATTTCTCCTCTATTTTAATATTGTTTGCATGCATAAAATCCGCATTTAATTTTATGACAAATTAATTTCGACATATATGAATATGTTAGTATGTATATAGATCTACATTTCCTTCAATCGGTATCAGAGCGCCACGGTTGTTTGCATGCAAATCGGTTAAAAGTTTTTCCGAGTTATAAGAATAACAAATAAAACTTGTAAAATTTGTGTTATTATGAGATATCACGAAATTAATCCATGCATGTTAATATTTCTGGTCCTAAAATATTTTAGGATATTTTGGTTAATTTTACGGATTTTTATTGTTCATATTTTACAATAATGGCATTTAAATATGATTTTATGAGTAAAAATGTCGTTTTTGGTCTAAAATTAGCTATACTTCGAATTTTCCATTGATTTTTGGATATGTTGTCACATATATTATTTTGAGATAACCTGTAAATTTTCATAATTTTTGGACTTGTTATGCTCGAAAAATGAATTTTTCATTATTAAATTCGGATTTAGGTGAAAAATAGGTTAATATGAGTTAAATTTCGAATCTGGTCATAGAAAATTAATATGTTGTCACATGCAATTTTATAAGATGTGTGTAAAATAATTGGCTATAAAGAAGTCTTTTTGCATGATTTATGAATTTTTGAAGAAAAATAGCATAAATAGTGACATTATTAGTGAAAAATTAATAAAACATAATCTATGACTTAGGAAAAACGTCTAATGTTGCATTTTATTATATTTTTCAGATCTAAAATTGAAAAGTTAATGAAAATAATTTTTCCATGTTTTTATGATTATTTTAGTTAAAATCGATAAACCGCAACATTGTTTTTCCGGAAAAATTTCGAAATTTTTAACCTAAGATTTTGAACATTATGAGTGTCATGGTATTTTTCCAGAATGTTCATGAATTTAAATTTCAAATTTCAAATTTATTTGAAATTTTGTGATTTGTTTGAAGTTTATAGCTTATTTTTGTAATTTTTGGTCCATTTATGAACAATTTTATAAAATATGGGTTAATTATGGTCAAATTATTAGTGAAGACTAAATTTTGAGTCCTAAGAGGTTAGGGTAATTAACTTATGCATAAATATGAGTTTATGTATTTTTGTGATTATAAAATGTTGAAATCACGCAAATCCGTAAAAACCGAGTAATATACGATATTGGCTAATTAAAGGCGATTTAGCATATAATTGAGCATGTTCATACATATTATAATGCTTCATTTTTATTTATGATTGTCATAATTTTTATTTATGTAATTTTGAATTATGTAATTTTACTTAGTATGGCCTTAGATTTTAATTGGTATTTCCCGAAATGTATGGGAATATCGATTCGGTTGTAATTTTATTGTGATCTCGTATCACCGTTTTGTATTTTAATAGATTTATTTTTATTTTAGTTACAAATGTATAATAGGAAATTATGTAATTTATTATGTAATTTTATTCATTCCGGAGTTCCAAAAGACGGATTTCTTCAAGAATGGAGATACATAAAGACGGTGTTACCTCGAGATGCGTGCCACAACCGAAGTTCAAGGGACCAATGGAGTTGGTTTCCGAATATGTAATAGTTAAATAGTTTTTCTATTTTAGGAAAGGCCATACTAGGATTTATTTATCTTTATGCTTGCATTTTATTTTATGTCACATGCATCGCTAAATCGCCATAACTAAAACATGCATCCTTATTTTATCGAGTTTATCGACCGTGTCAATTAAAATTATCGTAGTTCACCGCTTTAGTTCACTTAAAACGTGATAGGTAATAAATTGACATGACCTCTCGCTAAAACAAACAATTGAGACATAGCCTTACCAAATAGTAGAAACCATGAAAACCTATTTCGCGAGGGAGTGCACTCGGCTACCCCGGGGTACAAACCTTGTTACGTAGGGGAAGTGGGTGATAAATGTGTATCCACCGAATTCATGTTGATGAGGGTTGCATCGGCTACCCCGTGCCTAAGTTGATGTGGGTTTGGATAATGGACACATTTATTCGAAATTTGGATTGAACTCAACAAAAGTTATTGATAAGGGTTGCATCGGCTACCCCGTGCCCTTGTTGATGTGTTTTGGGCTATAGATAAACATTAGAGTAATTTTATCGACCAAGAGTTCTAAAAGTAGAATCGATTAAAAGGTTAATCCACCGAGTTATATTGATAAAGGTTGCATCGGCTACCCCGTGCCTAAGTTGATATGAATTTGGGTCTTGGAATCATTTATCTAGTTGGGTAGAGGTCACTAGAAAAATGCATAAAACTTGTTTAAATCATACATTTTTACGAGTATTGCTATTAAAACGACATTTGTTTTACTTCTTATATTTTGTTTTGTAGACCACTTCTTTTTCATAACAATGGCAACACCAACACCAACTCCTAATGCCACACCTCTCGCTACTTCATCTTGGCTCCGATCCTTTATGGATCGATGTAAACTTGAAAAGAATGGGTCAAATTTCTCCGATTGGGATGCCCAACTCAAATTAGCCGCCGAAGGTGACGACAAGCTTCGTTACCTTACCGAGGCCTCTCCACCCGAACCCTCCACTAGGTCCACCGCGGCCACTAGGGAAGCATATGAGGCTTACCAAAAGGAGTCCGCCGCAATGAAAAATGTCTTGATATTTGCGATGGAGGCGGACCTCCAAAGGAGAGCCTTCAAAATGGGCAATGCTAATGAGATTTACTCCAAACTTGTGACCATGCTTTCACAAACTCCGCGGATCGTCCAATATGAGGCGGCCGCGGCATTCTTTGATCTCGACTTCAAAGAGGGCCAAAAGGTTAGCCCTCATGTGCTCAAACTCATGGAGCTTGTCGAGACCTTGAAAATTCAAAAGGTTAAAATCCCCAAAGAACTCATCGTAGATAGGATTCTACACTCCTTGTCCAAAGTCAAGGCATATGTGCAATTCCGGGTGAATTTTAACATGCAAGACAAGGACGTGTCTCTTGAGGAGTTGCACAAGTTACTTGTGCAAGCCGAGAGGGACATGGGGTTAAATGTGAACCCTCCCAAGGATGTGCTTAACATAAGCACTAAGAGTAAGGGGAAGTTCAAGAAGAATGGGAGAAAGAGCAAGAAGCTAGCTCCCACATTCACCAAAGCTAAGCCTAATGAAGCTAGCACCTCAAAAGTCAAGAAGGGTCCTCTTGACAAATGCCATTATTGTAATGGTATGGGACATTGGAAAAGAAATTGTTTCAAATACCTTGGTGATATCAAAGCTGGAAAGATCACTCCAGTAGGTAAATGACTATCCTTCTTTTATGTTTCTAATTCAACTATGGTATTATGATGCAAAGTTGTGATAATGTATCTCCCTTTTTATTGTAAATAGGGCCTCCACCAAGCAAAGACAAAGGAAAGGAAAAGCAAGCATGAAAAACCATGGAGAAGCTATGGATAGCTTTTATGGAGCTTTGCTTTTCATTGTCTTATTTTAAGTTATGTTTTGAATCTTTAGAACTTTAAGTTTCCGTGTTCGACATGGAAAGGTATTTTGGATAGTGGTTTGTATTTTGGATGATGGTGACTTGGTTTGCAACCCAAGTCACCCGTTTTATCATTTATCCTTTTATGTTCTAAAATTCATCTTTAAATGCTTGCACTTTGAAACATAAGATTAGTCACTTAAAGTGATCTAATAGACAAATATAATGACGGGTTTCATTATATGTCCACATGCTTAAGGCTTGTGTATGATCATTTATGAAGCGATTTTGAGTCTATGAACTCTCTTAAAGGAATGTCAACCACCAAGTACACATGTGAAATCAATAACTATTAGTCTATCTATGAGATAGTTCTCCTTATACTTCAAAATCATTAATTTGTGTCTCATATGCTATCTTTGAATGTTTTAGTGTATTTATTCTAAAGATAGAGTGGGAGAAAAATGAGGACACAACACACAAGGCAAGATAAAATTGTGTACTTGTGTATATGAAGATCTACGCAAGAGAGAATGATTTGAATGAAGGTATATTTATTTACATAGTATGCCGAATAGATGAGATCTATGGTCTCAAGTTAGTTCTATATGACTAAAGAGACCAAGTATAGTAATCATAAGAGAATGTTCTCAAGATAACTACACGAGGAGACCAAAAGAAAGTTTTGGAAGAAAAATGACTAATGTAAAGTCTTGACAAATTTTTGACTAAGTTTATGAAACATTTGACCAATAGTTTCAACCTTGAGATTTACTTAAGAGCCTAAATGAATCATAGTAATATACTAGTTATGATCGAGTTGCAAAGATTGATATATCGATATCTTCAATGACCAAAGTTTTAACCACGCAAATGTCATTGCTTAACCTCACCATGGAATGGTTAAACCTCCTTCCAAAAGGGTATTTGCGAAGGATGTATTCTAGATATTGTTTATATTTGAATAATGACATTACTACACATCATTATGACATGAGTGTGTTGGAGATTTAAAATCTCTTTCCGTAAGGTTAAGATGAGACCACTTTAAAATAGGTATTTTGAAGGGATATGATGGGAACATATATGGTTTTATCCTAATAACTTGGCAATGCAATTTATATTTAAATTCTTGAATAAATTTTCGATTGAGAAGTCAATTTCGAAATATGTAGAATTGAGTGGGAGTTTGGCAATTATCATGTGAAGACATGGAATTTAGTGGGAGCAATCATCTTCAAAAGGGTTATAACTCATCACTCATTGAAGAATGACGAGCCAATACCTTCCTTCATAAAGGAAGATGTGAGTTTTCAATTCTGGATGAAAATGGACTATGATGAATCCAATTACATCAAGGGATGTTGGATTAGTATTAAGAAATACACATCGTATCAACATACACATAGGTTATTCATATGAATGAAAATGGGATTACCATTAGCAGTCATGGTAGTTCATTGAACCTAAGAACGGTTGATCTCATGATTATTAGTAACTAATGTTTCCGCTATTAGAATAATCATGTACATGTCCAATTATGAATCATATGCATAAGAGCATGATGATTGATTGGTAAGCCATAATAGAAACGTCATGAATTCTCAAGTAGAATCCGATGAGCGATTTCGGTGTTTGACGGAATGTTCCATTGTGTGTCAAGAGGTTGCACATATTAAAGAAAATCCGAGCACATATGAGGATTTATGAGAATCCCAATTCTTTCAAGCCCAGAAAGAGAAATGAGAAGTTTTGGAAAGATGCTTGGTTGAATAAGAGGTTATTCAAAAATTAAGCTTTCCTAGTTAAGCTAGGACTTGTGAGAAGTGCTAAGCTAATAATCTTGTCAATTGTTACAAGATTCTACAAAACATATACCTAGTGCATTATGTGTGGATGGGGTACTTGATCAGTACAAGGTATATCATTCATCACAAATTCAGTCGTTATGTGATAGTCGATAAGAAAGTTCTTTCAAGTTAAAGAACCGAAACCAAGGTCGGGAACCTTGAGGTGTACTTGGTAAGATTCATGCTATGAGAGAGAACATGAATGTGAAGGAGATTGCAAGTGTAAGAAGTTTGAACACATGGACACATGGGATGTTAAACTTCTATTGCAGTTAATGATTGTTTACACTTATGATATACATCACAAGGTTGTAATATGATATTGACTACCCGAGTGTGATATCGACATTTGTCGTTTGAGTTATTATTAACTCACCTTGTACATTGTTATATCCAAACGGGTTGTGAAGACAATTGAACCCCGTTAAAGTGAACATGGATTAACATTGTATTTGCCCATAGTTACTTGTATGAAGTGACGTCTCGAAGTGACTAGAGTGTGATGCGATTGATGGCAAGTTCAAGTGCCATAGAGTCATGTGAGATGACTAGTCGATCACATAGGCAGACTGTTAGGAACATTTTGTCGGGCCTTATGACCGCTTATAGAGTTCTGGCAAATTTATATAGCCTGGTCGTGGCGAGAGCTACTATAGTATTCAAATGAGTCGATTCTTTTGACTAAAGACTTTTCGCCTAAGATGGCACAGTTTCGATTAACTTTGATTTGTGTTACTACGACCTTCGTAAATGGGGTCAAATGGGCATATTTTGGGTTATGATGGCTGTGGCTAGTCGAAGGGAATGAGTGCGATAGGAATTGTCCATCCCTAGTCAGGGTTATAACAATATCTCAGGGCCACTCGAGGAGTAATGAACTAGAAATGCGTGGCCACGCTCGGAAAGTATCTATGATAGATAAGTCCTGTCAATCAGTTATTCTCCAGATCGAGGAAACCACTCTCGATATGATCACTTGCAAGTACGACCTGAAAGACACCTTGCATTGAGTGGGAGATAGTAATAGGACAAGAGAATTGGTGACGCACACTTGTCGAGGACAAGTGGGAGATTGTTGGAATATGTGTCCTCCGACAATAATGCGATCACGATCGTGATCATGATGATCACATGTTTAAATCTCATTATAAAGAATACAATTGGGAAGTAATATTGTTATCATGTCAACCGGTCAACATATATCGGTAATGATTGGTGACTAGAGTTTGACATTACTTTGTCGTGCGACGGTGGTGATCGATTGACCCCTAGGTCATACCTATAGGGCAACACTCTTAATTGACTATTTAATTAATCGTATAATGTTACGAGTTAATTAAATTACTTGAAAATTGACGGACGATTTTTGGAAGTAAAATTTACGTATCAAATTTGTTCCGGGTGTAATTCCAGAGCAGTTATTTGTCACCACCCGTGCTTGTAGAATGACGTCTTTTGTTAACTCCTCCTTGCGGTCTCCTGAAACAATGAGCAAACTGAGGGCTCGGCTTTCGGCCGAGCGAACTCACTCCGACGCTCAAGTCAGTAAACTTAGAAAGATAAGTTGTTGTTACTTGGTGAAGTAAATATTGTAGAGAGATAAGGAAGATATTACCAGATGAATAGTGATTCTTAGGTTAAATTGTGGATCCTTTACTCAATGAGAGTAGAGGAGTATTTATAGACTTTCACCTTTTGTCACGTAGTGGCCAAGTGGCCAAGTGGCTAGCAGGTGGAAAGACTGATCTACCCCTCGGCCGAGGGACCTATGGCAGGCCGGCGGGCCCTGTTGACTCACCGTCGAGGGGTCTTGGATATGAGTTCGCGGATGTGTGCCCCGGCTGGCTGATTGCCCCGGCCGGGACCCATCTGACAGCCGACAGACCTCGTCGGTTGCTTAGGGCGCCTAAGCCGTTGACTTGTCAGTGGATATCTTTGACCATGCTCAATATGTTGATCGTCGGGTGCAAAATATGCCCCATCAATTTGCCCCCAGCGTAGTCTATGCCGTGGTATGGGCTCCGATGTACGTTGAGCGTATATTCTGCGTAAGACGAAATTTTCTGCCCCGGCTTCTTCTACCTCGGCGTGGCTCTGCTTAGGCCGTACCATATCCCCCCTCCACACGGTTGTGTAATGGACATCCGATGTGGAAAAGGTGATGACTCCTACCGAGACCGGTGGAGAGTGCTTAGGTTGTTTCGATTGCCCCCGGCCGCTGCTTTCTGGCTTGGTTGATCATGTGGCCGGTGGAGAAACGGATACTTAGGAATTTTGCTGAGGAAGATAAATAGGCAGAGAGATATGAAGGGGCGTGTTGAAGACACTTGGTCACTGTTGCATTGATTGACATTCAACTGTTGCAACGATTGACATTCCGTGGTTGCATGCTCGACACGTGTCCGTTTGTTGATTGGTGACGTTTCATGGGTCATGTGCCCGATTGTCCCTCTTCATGGGCTTTCCCCTATAAATAGGGCAGTTAATCCCTGAAATTGGGCACCAATTTCATTTCCTCAAAAATTTTCTTTAGACTTTCAAGGGCTTTTCTCTTCTATTTTTCAAAGGTGTCACTACTCCTACTAGTACTTTTATTCAAGGTAAACCAACAAATTTCTCTTTTTAACTTGTGAGTTTTGTGTAAACATGTCTTCCTCGATGCCGGAACTAGTAAACCGACGCGGGGGGGTTCCCCATCGCGTCTTGATGAGGAGGAGATGCTAGACGCCATCCCGCTAAGGTCCGGGGGCCCTAGGTCTCCTTCTCCTGAAGTTGATCCTCAAATTTTGGAGGAATGGGAGGATGATGATGATGTTGATGACGACGGAGACGATTTCGGTGATGATGCCGAAAGGGCTCATCCCTCGAGGGGAGGCGATGCGTCATGGATCACGGCGAACCCCGTAAGGCTCGGCCCGACCGTACTTGGACCCATAAGTTCGCCCGTTGTTCCGGCGAGACATTTTTCGAGGGCCATTTCTACTTTGGCGGGGGGATACAAAATTGTTATCCCCGAGAGGGGTCAAAGCCATCTGTTGCCCTCCACCGGGTTGCACCGGCGTATATATGCGGCACCGGAGTACGGACTCGGTTTCCGCTGAATGATTACGTTATGGCCATCATTAGGGCCATGAACGTCGCCGTGGCCCACCGCACCCGTTGGCTATTAGGACCATAGTCGGCTTTGTCCGCTCTGTCTCTTTAAGGGGAGGTCCCAACGGTTAATTTATTCCGTCGGCTTCACCACCTTCAGCCGTCATTTTCTGGTCGCGTCGGATGGTACAACGTGCAAATGGAGCCGGGTTACGTCTCCGTTGATAAGTCTTTGTCTTCTTGCAACGATCGGAAAGATCGGTGGGTGTATATTGAGGTGCCGGATGACTATCCGCTGCCCCGGTCCTTCCAAAGACACAAGTTAATTTGCGGTGCGAGACTAAGGCGGAGCATGACAGATGGGTTAAACGGAAAAAGCTTAAGATGGACGCCGACAAGGTCCCTCTTAATGAGGATGAGAGGCTGGCGATGAGGCTCTTTGAGACGGACAAGAGTGGGGTGTCGAAAAGATGGATCCCCCCGACGCAGATCATCCTTCAGGATGAGCTGCTCTGCCATGTCGGCCTCATACCGCCCCCTGGCGCGCGGGTGAGTGGGGTCGGTGTGAGGCCCATCACCGCTCTCAATGTTTCTGTCCGTTTTGAATTTTGGTTCATTCCTTGCTTAACTCTTGCCTTGCTTCTTTTGCAGATCATTTTGGCGCGGACCTGTCCGAGGATATTCTTAAGAGGATGGGGCTGCACAAGGACAAGACCGTTGCTAATTTGCATCCTAAGGCTTCAGCCCGTGACCGCAGAATGTCGCCGAATGATCTGATGGATCAGCCGCTGAAAGACCTGAATGTGGAGGCGGCCCAGGCGAGGGTTGCTAGTAACATGCCGCGCCGAACGCGGAAAACAAAATCTTCGACGGCGATGGCGTCGACATCCGCTCCTTCTTCCATCCCTTCAGTCCAGAAGGAGACGGTGGAGATCGTTGACATTACCGATGGGGGGGACTCCGATGCGGAGGGATCTCCCCTTATCCGTTAAAGGAAAGAGCCCACCCCTGCCGATATACTTCGCTGCTATCACTGCGATCGCTGCCGGCGAGGAGATGCGTCCTCCGAGCAAGAAGGCCAAGCATGGTACAGATACATCCTGTGGCTCAGGCTTAGCCGGTTAATTAGGCGTTCCTGATGACAGGCTTTCCGATACGTCCATGTGTACTGACACGGATGTTTTAATTGACTTTTGTAGATCAACCGTCGGCAGTAGTCGTCCTCACTGTGCGGCAATTGGAGAAGCAGCCTGAGAAGGCGGGTGATAGAAGTGTCGCCGTCGATCCCCCACTTCGGAAGGTTTCCCCCACCGAGCTTGTGGCAGAGGGGATGAGGATAAGTAAGAAGCTGGCGAAATGGACTCAGCTAGCCGGCTCCCACATCATGGAGCAAGAGGAGACCATGGCCGGCCGCCCCCGCCGAGCGGCTAAAGGCCGGAACTCGACGCGGCGAACAAGGAGGCTAAGAGGGCCAAATCCGAGGCTGAACAGCAGCCCGTGCCGAGAGGAAACTCGGGAGGACGCCGAAAAGGAGGTCCTTCGAGAGAGCCAAGGCCGAGGCCGCGCGCGCCGAAGCCGTTAAGTCGCGGAGATGCGTGACCTCGTTCAGAAGCACGCCGACCTTTACTTCACGCAGAGGAACGAATTTAGAGACTTGTTCCAGGTCCAGGGGAAGGTGGTCCGGAACAAGGACGCTATTATCGCTCAAAGGGAGGAGGACATTAAGACACTCCAAACCGTGCTCCTCCCTAACATGTGCGCCCACACGGACCCGGCCGAAGAAGCCGCCAGGGAAGTGATTGAGGAGCTCTTTCCTCTGGATGGCTCCTTTCCGTGGGACAAATTTGACGAGCTGTTTGATGACAAGCTCGAAGCTAAGGAGGAAGCCGCGAAGGAGAAGGCCAAGGAGGAGCTAAGGGTGAAGAAGGAGGAAGAGGTGGCCGCGGAGAGAGCGGCCCTTGCTGAGGAGGCTAAGGCGGCCAAGGAGGAAGCCGAGAGGTTGAAGGCAACCGAGGCCGCCGAGGCCGTGGTCGCCGAGAAGGCCGAGACTCGCCGAGGCACCTCGGGTCGCCCATTAAGGACGATGCTGCTAACGCTGCTGATGGCAAGCAGCAGCAGGCATAGGGAGACGGGCGGTCGTCACCAGGCTCACCCGGCGTCTCGGATAGTTTTAGCTGTTCGGGGGCCAATTATTAAGCCTTTCCTCCCTGCCATCTTTTGGCGCTTAACTGATATCTGTAACCTTTTGCCTTTCTTTTCCTTGTATTTTGTACAAACTTGGTAGGTTGTCTTTTGGCTTATCCTTATGGGGACGGTCGTCGTCTGCATTTCTTGTAATTTGTTGAACATTTTTAATAAGAGCTCGTTTCTTTTGCCTCCGGCTTGGCCGAGGTCTTTACCCCATTTTTCTGAGTTGTCTTCTTGCGCTAGTAGTTGAGCATCTTAACTGTAAACAAAACACTTTGCCTTTGGCTCGGCCGATGTCTTTTCTCGTCTTCGTCTGGGTTGTCTTCTTACGTTATTAATTGAGCGCCTCTTTTATTTTCGCCTCGGCCTGGCCGAGGCAGTCTAGAGTGCGTATCTCAACTGCTTAACGTTCCTAAGGAATCGTCTTTGGTAGTGATCGCCGTGGCGCGTCTACCTCTTGGGGTGAGCGACGGCGCACCGCTTCTTGATGATGGCTGCCGTGGCGTCGCCACTTGGAGTGACTGCTTTGGGCGTCTACCTCTTGGGGTGATCGCCGTAGCATCTACTACTTGGGGTGACTGCGACGGCGCACGCTTCTTGATGATGATCTGCCGTGGCGTCTACCACTTGAGTGACCGCTGCGGCGTCTACCTCTTGGGGTGACCGCCGTAGCGTCTACTACTTGGGGTGACTGCGACGGCGCCCGCTTCTCGATGATGATCGCTAGTGGCGTCTACCACTTGGAGTGATCGCTGCGGCGTCTACCTCTTGGGGTGACCGCCGTAGCGTCTACTACTTGGGGTGACTGCGACGGCGCCTGCTTCTTGATGATGACTGTCGTGGCGTCTACCACTTGGAGTGACTGCTGCGGCGTCTACCTCTTGGGGTGATTGCCGTAGCGTCTACTACTTGGGGTGACCGCGACGGCGCCGCTTCTCGATGATGATGACGCCGCTCTTGTCGGTATGACAGTGTGAGCCGTACTGCTTTCGATAGTGACTATTTGGGAAATGAACACTTTGATGGAGAACTTGGACGATTCCTCATTAGATATAAACATGTGTCGGGGTACCCACAAATGTCTTGGGCACCTCCCGCACTTTACAAGGTACTCTCGAGATCGTCGGTGTTCTAACGGCTTATTAAAGGCACATCTTCCTAGTTAGCCGTCGATTTGCATCCATGAGGTCGCCCTCCCGTTGTAAGGATGGGCTTTTCCCCTTCTCCGACTTCTTTGCCGCTTTGAGGGATTGCATGTTGCATCCTCCGCGAGATATCGGGCGTTGACCACCTCGTCCTTCTCGTCCTTGGAGACGAGCTTATGCGCTTCCCCCGGTCCGAGACATACATCGTGTCGGGGCCCGTATGGACATCACTGCGTCGGCTTCGCTCAGAGTGACTCGGCCGATAAGAACGTTGTAGGCGGACGAGCCGTCAATGACCACGAACTCAGCTAGGACATTCTTAGCCGCACTCTCCCTTCGCGAACATCACCGGCGATCCCGATTGACCCTGGGGTACTAGTCCGGCCCCGAGAAGCCGTGTCTGGATGGTGCAAGGGCTTAGGTCCTTGACTTTCGTGCCGAGGTTGAGGAAGCATTCCCCGAACATGATGTTCGTGTAGGCGCCCGTGTCAATCGTGCACCTCTTGACCAGGTGGTTGGAGATGTCCAAGTGGACTATGAGTGGGTCGTTGTGAGGGGCGATGACCCCCTCGTAGTCCTTCTTTCCGATAGTTATATCGGGGATGCTTTGAAGCGGGGACCGCTGTTTTGGGCACAAAGTTGATGGCCCGATACGCTCGTTCGTGTGCCGTTTGTGCCCATGAGCGGACCCACCATTCTCGTTGCCCCCGATGACAACATGGATCACTCCTATTCGTTCAAAGACGGATTTCTTATTTGATCCGCCGGCCTCGCCTTTTGGCCTTTGGCAACATACTTGCCGAGGCTCCCCTTCCTGGATTAGCTCTTCAATGGCATTCTTCGGATGCCTGCGGTTGTCGATAAGGTGACCGGTGTGGCCGTGGTACTCACAAGATCGGCTCGTGTCACCGTCTCCCTTCGGCTTGGGGGCCTTTCCCATTTTCTCGGCCCTCGCCCTTGCTCGGGCGAAGACCTCGGCGGCGAGATACAACCGGGGGTGTGATCACTGTACCGCCTTTGGTGGTACGTTCCCGAACTCCCCGCGCCCGCCGAGCTCGCTTTCGGAAGATCTATCGACCGTGACCTATTATTGTCACGGCGTCTTTCATCCGGGTTGTCCTCCCGGTGGCTCTTCTTCTCGAGTGCCCGGCCTCGCGTGGCCGACCAGTCTTGTGATAGTCCTCTACCTTGATGGCTTGGTCGGCCATCTTCCTGGCGGCGTCCAAGCCCAGGCCTCCGGACTTGATGAGCTCCTTTTTTAAGTCTCCCCTTGGGAGGCCTTTCATCAGCGCGAAGGCTGCTAGCTCGGGATTAATCTCTCGAATCTGCTGAACCTTGGCATCGAACCTCTTCACATAGCTTCGTAGAGACTCGCCCCCCTCCTGCCTAATAGTTAGGAGGTCCGATGTCTCCACGGCCCTCCTCTTATTGCAAAGAGTCTTGGGCTAGGAAGGCGTCCCTTAGGTCGGCGTAACGGATACCGAGCCGTCGGGCGCCCCCTTTGTACCAACTCTGAGCCATCCCATGCAAGGTCGTTGGGAAGACTCGGCACCAGACTTCATCGGGTTGTTCCCACACCGACATGTACGACTCAAAGGCCTCGGCATGGTCGGTGGGGTCGCTATCCCCTTTGTATGTGAACGCCGGCAATTTTAGTTTGGTGGGCACGGCGGTGTCAAGGACATAGGCACTGAGGGGTTGTCTGACCACGTGTCGAATGACACGCGGCGATCGGCTCCTCGCATTCCTAGTCCGGCTCCTCTCCTCGTACTGGGTGGGGCTTCTCCTCCGACTATGGTAAGTCGGGCTTCTTCTCCGACTCTGATGAGTCGGACTTCTTTCACTCCTCTGAGGCAGGCCTCGTCGATGCCGTGGCGACGCTGTCCTCCCGCGGGTGCGGGAAGGACTTAGGTCGACCACTGGCACGATGGGCTCCTCCGGCGTCTTGACGGGGCCAGCTTCTTCCAGTGCTCCATTCAAGTCTCTTGGAGTCACGCTCTGGGCCCTGGTCTCCTGGACGGGTTCCGCCGCTCTTGTCGGTGTGACAGTGTGAGCCGACGTACTACTAATGAGGTCCAGGAGTAGCTTCAGTTTCGCTACATCAACCACATGTCCCATGATGGTGACCTGTTGTGCGGCGCGGCGTATCTGGTATTATTGGCATCCCGTACTCCGGCTGAATTACCCGGCCGGTGGAGGGTCTGCGCAACTCCGTTGTGGACGGTATCATCTCGGGCGAAACTCGGTTTCGTCGATTCTGACGAATACCTCTTGTTGTTTTGACATCTTCTTAGCTTTTTGGGTGGGTTTTTATTTTTTTATTTTTTTGTTTGGGAATGAATGTGACTAGCTTCTAGTATCTTTCCCCACAGACGGCGCCAATTGTTCCAGGTGTAATTCCAGAGCAGTTATTTGTCACCACCCGTGCTTGTAGAATGACGTCTTTTGTTAACTCCTCCTTGCGGTCTCCTGAAACAATGAGCAAACCGAGGGCTCGGCTTTGGGCGAGCGAACTCACTCCGACGCTCAAGTCGAAAACTTAGAAAGATAAGTTGTTGTTACTTGGTGAAGTAAATATTGTAGAGAGATAAGGAAGATATTACCAGATGAATAGTGATTCTTAGGTTAAATTGTGGATCCTTTACTCAATGAGAGTAGAGGAGTATTTATAGACTTTCACCTTTTGTCACGTAGTGGCCAAGTGGCCAAGTGGCTAGCAGGTGGAAAGACTGATCTACCCCTCGGCCGAGGGACCTATGGCAGGCCGGCGGGCCCTGTTGACTCACCGCCGAGGGGTCTTGGATATGAGTTCGCGAATGTGTGCCCCGGCTGGCTGATTGTGTGGGTCAATATCCGTATACTACCCCTTTAAATGTAGGACTATAACGTAAAATTTACATGTGAATATGGTCATAAAACATAAAAACAGTAGAGAAACGATAAGAAGCAAGTAACAACCTCGGGTCCTTTAAATTGCGGCGTAAAGAACGTAAATCAAAGCGATTTCCTCCTAATCGTTGCACCCAAGATCGTCTGAGATATGCCCGTGTGCTAGAACAGTGTTCTCCGATTGCCTTGCAATATTGGGAGAACTTGTTGTGAGGTTTTCGAGATGTGAGATCTGAGTTTCAGAGAGAAAATATCTCCAAAACCCTAGTTTTTCTGTAAATGAAATTGTCTAGGTCAAAAGGAGAGGGAGCCTCTCCTTTTGTTTGGTTCGGCTGGACCGAGGGCATGCATGGGGAAGTGGGCTTCCACTTCCTCTTAATTTTACCTCGTAGTCCGTACCCAAATGACTAAATGTATATGACGCGGTTTTTATAAATCGTCATCGGTTATCGGCTATTAAAACGTCAACTAATAACACGGGTTAGTTGAAGTATTAATACATGTCCGACAAAGACGATATTGTATAATCATATTCAATATACATTAATTAAATATAAATTGCTTACATTTAATTTTACGAATTAATCTGTTAATTCGCCTTAGCCCATGATATTTAATCCGTATTAAATATAATATCTCAACATCACATATTTGACTAATTACTAGTCAAATAACTCGGACTAACCGGTTAGTCAATTTTGGCATCTACATGACAAAGATTTTCATACCGTCACGTCACTCAAAACGTATCCTATAGGTGTGACTTTTAGGGACCAGTTGATCACCGCCATCCGTATGACAATAACGTCAAACTTATCTAGCAAGCCAACCGTTATTGATAAACGTGGATCAACTGATAATAATACCAAAGTATGCCCTTTGATCCTTTTAAAGGTTTATAAGTCCTTGCACTAATCAAGTTAAGGACACCAACCCCAACAAGCTCCCACTTGTCCGTACAAGTGTATGTGCAATGACGTTATCCGCACTAACTGGAGGACACAAGCTCCAACAAACTCCCACTTGTCCGTACAAGTGTATGTGCGATAACCGATTCTCATATTCATTTAAAATTTCTCCCACACAATGTAAAACAATTTGCAGATCCGGATCCACAAAGGTCGTATTTTACAATCGATCCGTATCTAGAGTGGTTTCCCCGACTAGAGAGTAACTTAACCGATAAAACGAATCCGTATCCGAGCATGGCCATGCATTTCGATTCTGACTCCTCGAGTGGCCCTGAGAAATATCGAGTACCCGATAAAGGCTGAATATTTCCTTCAACTCGACTCCTTCCGATCTAAGCACGATGAAATGACCCGGAAAAAAATCTACTTGGCCCCCTTACTGGGATGACCGTGAGAAAGAAACCAAAGTCACCCAAAATCTGCCGTACTCTCAAGAGACAACATAGTCAAAAGAATCGACTCTTAGGATCACCATGGAAGTCCTATCCACGACCGGCAAAGCAAATGTTATAAAACATTTAGGACTCCACGTCGATGTCACAATTGTGTCCTACGAGATATCCGTATAACTCGCCTCTCGTGATTGGTCACCAACCGGTTGACTTATGGCTCGTTGAACCCACCATCAACCAACGTCACAAAATAATTGCCAGAGTTATCAGCTCATGTGGGCAATTAAGGACTAAAAACTATAATGTTTGTTCGGTTCACTTTGTGGTGTTCAAAATTGTCGTACAATTCCACATGAAAAACAAAATATATATATAAAATATCAAAACGATGATGTCGTATAGAGTACAAACGAGAATGAATCTAATCCATAAAAAGTACTACAACTCAGGAACACGTTTGATTCCCATGGAATTAACGTGCCCTTCATGCTTATCTTGTCGTAATGCTTTAGTGAGAGGATCTGCTATGTTATCATCAAGAGCAATCTTTTCTATCACTACTTCCTTTTGCTCCACGTAATCTCGGATTAGATGAGCTTTCCGTTGTACATGTCTAGATTTGTTGCTAGACTTTGGCTCCTTAGCTTGGAAGATGGCACCACTATTGTCGCAATAGATGGTGATCGGGTCATTCGAACTAGGCACTACCGAGAGCCCATGTAAGAATTGACGCATCCATATCGCTTCCTTTGTTGCTTCGGACGCGGCATAGTACTCGGACTCGGTCGTAGAATCTGCTGTAATAGTTTTGTTTCGAACTCTTCCACTGATCATAGCGCCATTAAGAGTAAAAACGAATCCAGACCGAGATTTCGAGTCATCTCGATCCGTTTGGAAGCTAGCATCTGCAGAATCCGGTTGCGCATAGCTTTTGAGAGCCTCCATAAGTCAATGCCCAATCTTTAGTCCTCCGGAGGTACTTAAGAATGTTCTTGACACCAACCAATGTGGTTCACCTGGTTCTTTGTTGGAATCGACTTGTCATACTCAATGCATATGCCACGTCCGGACGTGTGCATATCATGGCATACATGATTGATCCTATAGCCGAAGCATAAGGAATCCGTGTCATGCGCTCTTTTTCTTCCGGTGTCCCCGTGCCTCGAGACTTGCTCAAATGCACCCCTGGAGCCATAGGAAGGAACCCCTTTTTGGAGTTAGTCATGCTGAATCTCTCTAGGACTTTGTCTATGTAAGACTCTGATCGAGAGATAACATCCGTCGTGATCTATCTCGATAGATACGGATGCCTAGAATTCTTTGTGCCTCTCCCAGATCTTTCATCTGGAAATGGTTTTTCAACCATACTTTCACCGAAGTTAAGAGAGGTATGTCATTCCCAATCAGGAGTATGTCGTCAACATACAATATTAGGAAGACAATCTTGCTCCCACTCGACTTGATATATAGACATGGTTCCTCAACCGATCGAGTAAATCCATTGTCTTTTATCACTTGGTCGAAGCGATGATTCCAACTCCTTGATGCTTGCTTAAGTCCGTAAATGGAACGCTTAAGCTTGCACACTTTCTTAGGATGTTTAGGATCGATGAAACCTTCGGGTTGTACCATGTACAACTCTTCCTCCAAAAAGCCGTTTAAGAAGGCGGTTTTCACATCCATTTGCCAAATTTCATAGTCATGAAAAGCGGCGATCGCTAAGATAATCCGAATGGAACGCAACATAACTACGGGTGCAAAAATCTCATCGTAGTGCAAACCTGGCACTTGGGTGAAACCTTTAGCAACTAGTCGTGCTTTGTAGATATCTTGCTGACCTTCCACAGAATGCTTTATCTTGTAAAGCCATTTGCATTGAAGGGGACGAACCTTAGCAGGTAAGTCAACAAGATCCCAGACGTTGTTCTCATACATGGAGTCCATCTCGGATTGCATGGCCTCAAGCCATAGCTTTGAGTCAGAACTTGTCATGGCACCTTTATAGGTTGCGGGTTCACTACTCGTTAAGAGTAGAACGTCATCTACATCATATTCCGCCTAAAAACCAAACCACCTATTTATTGCATGAAAACTGACACATATAGAGGTCACGAGTTAGTTTTCATTGACATTCTCATGTTTTAGTGCAAGGACTTATAAACCTCTAAAAGGATCAAAGGGCATACTTTGGTATTATTATCAGTTGATCCACGTTTATCAATAACGGTTGGCTTGCTAGATAAGTTTGACGTTATTGTCATACAGATGGCGGTGATCAACTGGTCCCTAAAAGTCACACCTATAGGATACGTTTTGAGTGACGTGACGGTATGAAAATACTGTCATGTAGATGCCAAAATTGACTAACCAGTTAGTCCGAGTTATTTGACTAGTAATTAGTCAAATATGTGATGTTGAGATATTATATTTAATACGGATTAAATATCATGGGCTAAGGCGAATTAACCAGTTAATTCGTAAAATTAAATGTAAGCAATTTATATTTAATTAATGTATATTGAATATGATTATACAATATCGTCTTTGTCGGACATGTATTAATACTTCAACTAACCCGTGTTATTAGTTGACGTTTTAATAGCCGATAACCGATGACGATTTATAAAAACCGCGTCATATACATTTAGTCATTTGGGTACGGACTACGAGGTAAAATTAAGAGGAAGTGGAAGCCCACTTCCCCATGCATGCCCTCAGTCCAGCCGAACCAAAAAAAAGGAGAGGCTCCCTCTCCTTTTGACCTAGACAATTTCATTTACAGAAAAACTAGGGTTTTGGAGATATTTTCTCTCTGATACCACTTGTGGGTCAATATCCGTATACTACCCCTTTAAATGTAGGACTATAACGTAAAATTTACATGTCATTAGGAGGAAATCTGCTTTGATTTCTGTTCTTTACGCCGCAATTTAAAGGACCCGAGGTTGTTACTTGCTTCTTATCGTTTCTCTACTGTTTTTATGTTTTATGACCATATTCAATATACATTAATTAAATATAAATTGCTTACATTTAATTTTACGAATTAACTGGTTAATTCGCCTTAGCCCATGATATTTAATCCGTATTAAATATAATATCTCAACATCACATATTTGACTAATTACTAGTCAAATAACTCGGACTAACTGGTTAGTCAATTTTGGCATCTACATGACAGTATTTTCATACCGTCACGTCACTCAAAACGTATCCTATAGGTGTGACTTTTAGGGACCAGTTGATCACCGCCATCTGTATGACAATAACGTCAAACTTATCTAGCAAGCCAACCGTTATTGATAAACGTGGATCAACTGATAATAATACCAAAGTATGCCCTTTGATCCTTTTAGAGGTTTATAAGTCCTTGCACTAACTGTTAAGGACACCAACCCCAACAAGCTCCCACTTGTCCGTACAAGTGTATGTGCAATGACGTTATCCGCACTAACTGGAGGACACAAGCTCCAACAGATTGCCCCGGCCGGGACCCATCTGACAGGCCGACAGGCCTCGTCGGTTAGGCTGCCTAAGCAGTTGACTTGCTGTGGATATCTTTGACCTTGCTCAATATGTTGACTGGTCAGCGGGTGCAGAATATGCCCCATCAAAATTGAAATGTGATTAAATGAGATACGGTCTGAGTAATTGAATTGTATCATTACTCGGATGAAATTAATGTTTAAAGAAACAATCGAAATTGAATGAATTATTATAAATACAATCTGTTGTGATTTATAAATGGTAAAATATTTTGGCACAAGTAATTATGAAATTACTAAGTCGATTTTTGTAAGTGACGTATTTTTGTTAATACGTTGATTTTTAATATGTTAAAAATACATAACAAATTTATGTGACATGTGACATATTGACAATTGACAAAAATAATATGGATTCCATATTATCAAATGGACCGAAATAATAAGAGAGGTTTAAGCTAATTAATTGTTTTATTTAGTGGTAAACATAATGATTAAAAAGCAAGAGTAGCCATGCAACCCTATTAACCTTGTGAAGACAAATATGGGCATGCATTGGCTCACCCATTAAGCCCCCTCCACCCGGTTTTTTATGACAAAAACCATCATGGTTTTTCATCTAATTTTTACCTAATATTTCACTAAAATGTGTTAGTGATTATTCATTCTAACCATCATCCAAATACAATTCTAGAGAGAATAATAATCCTCTCCTTCTTCTCTCTACAAAACCGAAAATAATAAGTGTTTATATTATTTTTGGGTCATTTTCTACTAATTAATATTATACTAGTTCTTGTAATATTAATTAAATTAAGAGAAAGCTTTGGGTATTAATCCTAAGGAGAGATCCTATACTTGGATCTTGTTCTTCCATCTTAGGAAAGCTCAAGAACAAAAGAAAAGGAGATTTCTTTTGTGCCCAATAAAACCGAAATCATCAATGTAAGGACATGATTTCTCCTCTATTTTAATATTGTTTGCATGCATAAAATCCGCATTTAATTTTATGACAAATTAATTTCGACATATATGAATATGTTAGTATGTATATAGATCTACATTTCCTTCACTTTATGTGTCACATCTCTATTAAATTGCCAAGGTCTCCCTAAAATAATGTGACAAGCATCCATAGGGACTACATCGCATAAAACATCATCTTTGTAAGGACCCATTGCAAAACAAACTCGAACTTGTTGTGAGACTTTCACCTTCTTACCATTATCTAGCCAATGTAAAGTGTATGGTTTAGGATGAGTTGTAGTTGACAAAGCAAGTTTACTTACCATCTCGGATGAGGCGGCGTTGGTGCAACTTCCACCATCTATGATCACACTACACCATCGATCATTCACTTGGCACTTGGTATAAAAGAGTTGAGCTCGTTGCTCCGTGTTGATAAGTTCCATCTTCCTTTCCCCCATAGGACCGTCTTGTTTTAAGGAAATCAAGAGCGGAAGCTCTGATACTACTTATGATACGAATTATACTTAAAAGAATAGAACTCGTGAGTTTGCAGCGGAGTTAACAAAACTGGACAGTGCTGAAGACTGTCTGATTGTCGGATTTATGTGATTTGGATGGTTTATTGAACTGTTTGAATCAGAACGAGAACTTTGTAATCTTTATGTTTTTTTGTATTTATTGAACGAAAATAAAGTAACATAGGATATTTGATTCGAGATCTATGAAGAAAACAAATCAATGGGATATTTGCTCAAAACAGACCTATGCGTTGAACAATGGTGACCGATGTAGCAAAGCGCGTGCTAGTCGATCTAGTTTAAGCCCGAAAACGCGTCAGACAGAAACCGTTTTGGAACGAAAAGCGTCGATCCTATGTTTACAAAACTTGCAAACACAATAAAGCAACAGCTTCAATTTTCTTTATCAATATATCATGCTTAAAATAATAATACAATGACTCCTATTTATACTAACTAAAAAACTCCTAAACCGATTAAGGAAACAAGCTTCCTTAAACCGATCTCCTAGATCTACTCGTGTAGATTAAGACTTCTATGGCAATTATAATTTCCTTATTACAATAAAGATATAAGAAATACTTCCCTAAAACATAATAGGTAAACTGAATTTAGGAAACTAGTAAACTTTCCTAAAACCGAATAAGCTACTAATTAGGAAAGTAGAACTTCTAACACAAATTGGAAATAAATAACTTATACTAATTCAACTAAGATATGACTTCTTTTAAGAAAGAAGTCTCGACACCTCTTCATTGGGCGCCAAGTAACAGAGTAAACAGCTGGGAAAACTGCCTTCTGACTGAACAGTCGTGGCGACTGTTTATTTAGTCTAATCTCTGCATCAATTTCGTATTACTACCACTGTTGAGGAGGTATACCAGAGAGCAGGTCATGCTGAGAGAATTAAGGAGATGGTGATTGAGGAGAAGAAAGAAAAAGGAGAAAAGAAGAGAAAGTCTGAGGCTGTGAGTGAGGGAGCTGGGGGTAGTAAGAAGGCAAACACTAATCAGTTTAGAGCTTACACTGGTAATGAGGAAGCATTTGGGGGTAGTGCTAGTCATGGTGAGAGTCGTAGCGCCTTTAGCGAGCCAGTTCAGTGCTTTAGATGTGGGAAGATGGGCCATAAAGCCTCTACTTGTCGAGTGGTTATGGATGGTCATCGTAGAGAGTATGGGAGTAAGGGAGGAGGTTGGAGTAACCAGAGGAGTTACAACAACTACTCTAACCAGAACCGTTACAACAACTGTACCAATCAGAGCTCTAGGAATGGGTCTTACCAGAGGCAAGGAAATAGTGGGAATCACCAGAGTGCAGGCAAGAGCGTAGCCGGATTCAATAGGACAGGGCATGAAGGAGCAAATAATAATAGAGTTGTTTGATTAAGTATGTAGGTTACGGGGACGTAACCCTTTCTTTTAGGGGGATAGGATGTAATACCCCAATATTTCTCGTTACTAATGGTTATTTCTTGTTATTTATGATACAATTTGGTGATACATTTTGAGTATATTAATAATACATCTGGATACGCGTTTTAAGTACGTTTTGACCTCTGTTAAGTTTGTTGGTTTATGTTGGATATTTTGTTGGGAGTTGGAGTTGTTGGAATATGTTGAGTGAACTTCGGGACGAAGTTCCTTTTTAAGAAGGGAAGACTGTTATACTCCGTATTTTAGAGGATGGTCAAAGGTTTGGTCACCATCATTTTATTGAAATGAGATTTATGGAAATGAATATTTTATATTAATTATTTATTAATTATTGAGACATGTATTTATGAGACGAAAAATAATAATTAAATAGTACATAATAATATATGGCGGAGGATGTATACATATGACGCATACTAATATTAGTATATGGTATTATACAACTAATAAGGTAATACATATTTTATATAGTATTTATACGGAATAATAATAATATTACCTAATAAGATAAGGAAAGTTCCTCCACCTACCTATTAGTATAAATATGGCCCTCTAGCTATTCTTTTGTTCACTTGTATTCACATAAATCACAATTAAAAGTGAGAGAGAGAAATAAGAAGAAGAAAAAAGGAGCTTTATATTTATCTTACAACCGTCTTAAGGTAACCGTCTCATAAACTTTTCTTATAATTGAATTGATAAAATAAAATCATATGTTGACTCGACTCAAAACCCGACCTTGACCATTGACTCGACCTAGTCTGACATTGACCACCCCGTTGACCCGTTGACCGTGTCATAAATTATTACTTAAATTGAATTATAGTTGCATTATTGTTATTTGACCGATGAAAAAGACCCTTAGAACCCGACCCATAGACTGTTTTGACCCAACCAGGTTCTGGGTAGGGTTAGAGTAGACTTAGTGGGCCGTGTTGATGGTATTTATAGGGGTGGTTAGGGCGGAGGTGAGTCGTTGTGGTCGGAATTGGAGGATGCGTCGGTATTGTGGTTGTTATTCAAACCGTGAAAGGAAGGGGGATTCTGACCCAAGACATGAGTCGACTGGACCAAGGCTTGGGTGGTGGTAGGACTGCCAGTGTGTGGTGTTTATAGGCTGCTGTTGGCGGTTGTTGTGGTGCTGCCGTTGTTGTTCTGGTTATTGTTGTTGTTGTCGGTCTGTTTTGCAGGTAAAGGGGGACGCGACTTTGACACCAGGTTCGACCCAGCCATGGAGGGCCACTGGACCACACCGTGGGTCAGGAGGATGACCACGGTGGTGGCCCTGGTAGTGGCTATGCTTGTGTCGAGGTTGGTGAAGTAGGAAACACGGGTTTTTGGTATTGTTGTTGAGGTGTTGGGGCGTTGTTGTTGTCGAGGAAGAGGGAGGTTTATGGGAGGTCGTGGTGGTGGTATGGGTTGGTGGTTTAAGCCACGGTGCAGGGGAGGTGTCAGGCGTGGCTGCCACGGCTGACTTGGGGTGCTTGGTGGTGTTGGGTTTGGGAGGAAAACCGAGTATGAAGGAGTTGTAGCATAGTTTTTGAAACGTTTTTTGTATACAAATCGTATTATTTAATAATTCGTATCATATTTGATATACAATTAATTAATTGGATTTTGGGCATAATTGTAATTATTATTATTATTACTACGTTGCTAGGTGACGGATTTTGACTCGGGTGTGTTGGTGTCGGGTCATGTAGAAACACGAGTTGAAGGCTTGGCCGCATATGGGTTTATTAGGATTGTTTTGGAGTCGGGTATAATTATTTGTTGGTTGAGTCGGGAAATTAATCAAGTTTAATTAAAATGAGTCGGAATAATTGGTTAGTGAGTTATTAACCCAGATTTAATTAATTGTTGGAATATATTAAATATATTATTATTAGAATGTAATTGTTGTTTATTATTATTTATTTAGGTATCGACCTTGTGAGACGGTAATATTATTATTACTTGGATCGCGTGCTTGTTATATATTAGGATTTGTTGAAGGAAGGTTTTGGTATTATTATTCTGCTTACTTGACTGGGAAGTTGTTATTGAGGTAGGATAGCTATTCATTTACTTTAATGTTTTACACGATTAGTATTATCTGGTTGTCTTATGTGATTAGTGGAACTGTGATGGATGAATATGATTGTTGAATGAATTATATTTAGATAAGTTGGTTTCCTCAGCTCGTGTCTGAGATGAATTATACTATTGGTTTCCTCAGCCTCGTGTCTGAGATGGTAAGAATGTTGTATAGCTCAATTGTTTACATTTCATATCATGAGCACTTGCATTGGTTTCCCCAAGCTGGTTCTGCAGGACTTGTCTCTGGGATGTTATTGAGATATCCCTGGCCAGGGATTGGCGAGATGAACGGGAGCCTCGGAGGATGATCATGAGCATGCATTTCATTTGCATTTAATATTGTCTCGTATTCATTTATTTTTTTTGTTTAGCTATACCTACTCAACCGTGGGGTTGACGTGTATTCGGTAAACACCTGTGATGAACCAAATATTGGGGAGCAGTTTAATTGGCAGGTTACAGATTGGGACGAAAGGTTACGGATCGGGACGAGTGGATTGACGAGTCAAAGATAGAGACCTTCATGAGTTTTATAGAAGATGTAATAAGACTTAGTTACATATATTTTCCGCTGCGAGTTTTGTAATTTAATTTAAGATCGTATTTTGTTTAAGTCGTAATAAGACCATTGGATAATTTAATTAATATAGTACTTTGGATTGCTATACTTTTTAATTACTGCCTCAGGAAACTGAGATGGTAACACACTTATTTAATTAGGAATTTCTAGTAAAGGCTATTGATTAAATGGGGGTGTTACATAGGGTGTTCATATAAGGCCGAAATTTGGTACAGCCGTAGAGGGTAGTGTAGGAAAAGACGTGGTTGTGTTGGACGTGGTGAAAAGTGGCTTTAACGTGGTGTTTCGAGGGGTTGTACAGGGTCTGGTCGCGGTCTTAAACAAGGACTGTCAAAATCAACTTTAAACTATGTTGCGCTCATTAACATGCTTTCATCGATGTTGTATGGTGTAATTGATTGATTTCCAAAGTATGTTGTATTAGTTATGGTAAGTATGAGACTAATATAATGTCATGCATGTAATTCTTGTGGTATATGATAAGGGTTCGTGTCACATTTTGATTTTGTATAATGTATAGTGTTATTAGGGTGTTTCCACTCCTGGCTATTTTTGCTACTGAATTGGTGCTTTATCTATGTAAATAATGAGCTCCATTATTAGGTGTCTGACCAATTTCGAGGTATATTTCCTGGCGTATAGAATTCTTTACGAGGTGGTGATGGAGCGGTGGATGCACATAATACCAGTCCGGATACACGTGGTGATGGAGCGGTGGATGCACATAATACCAGTCCGACGTATGTCACTATTACGGGTGTGATTAATTGGACAACCCTCGCGTAGAGTATGCTAGTTTCCTAGCTATGTCGGACCACCCTAGCGTGTATGGTCGATCTAAATTGGGGATTTTTTTCCTTTTATTTTTTGAGAATAAGAAAGTTTCATAGTTCGGATACCTCTTGCTCACCTTGTCAGCTTCTCATGTGGTCATGTGATGCGTGTCTTTTATATGATGTTTTACACCCTATTTTTACACGCATTTCAGAGCTCAATTATGTAGTTTAAAGCTACTATTTGCCCCATTTCGTCTACTTTCGTATTTTTATGTAATATTGCAGATTTATGCGGTAATGAGTAGAAATCAAGCTAAATCCATCCCCGAGTACATTGCATTGCATTTGACATGAAGTATTTACTCAAGAAACGAACTTGGTGCGCATTTCGAGGCCCGAAAGACAAATCCACGAGAATTTAGAAGTCAAGTATCAGCTACTTCAGTCGATTGACTGATGCTTATGGTCGATCGACCAGAGCACGAGTTACAGAAGCTACTGTACACTGCAGTCCAGTCGATCGACCGGTCATAGTGGTCGATCAACCACACCGCTAATCTGCGTGAATTAAGAGATCGAGAATTAAGAAGCCCGTGGTGTATTAAATTTAGGAGTAAGTGTTACGTTATATTCCTATATAACGTAACCTGACACTTTTCAGTTTTCATCAAGTCTTTATCATAAAATAATTATGGTTCTATATCGTTTTTAGCATTAGGGCATAATTGTTCAAATACAACTTACCTTTGTTCCTGCTTTTCGGATTCTTCCTTTCTCTGAAATTTCATTCGGTATTTCTCTTTTCCAATTTCAGTTTACTGCTTTATTTCATTCATAGTTTAGAATTGTTAGAGTAGTTTCCCAAAAAACCAATTCATCATCTTATGTTAATTGCTTGTTTCGTTAGTTTAATCATGCATTCAGTATCTTTATTCATTAATTTCATTGTTGTTTTCATAATAGTTATGAGTAGCTAAATACCCTGTGCTAGGATGTAGGGAATCTGTAGCGTAGGCGGCATTAGAATAGTATGACCTAAATCGCGCCTTGGTCGATCGACTGACCTACCTGGTCGATCGACCGGCCACGTGAGATCACCTTCGTTTTAATTAATTAAATTGCTATGTTTGACGAATCGAGTGCACGCGACTAGTTGAATGCCTAGGATTTGACCGACCCATTAAAGATCGAAAGATAGGGAAGGGAGATAGCCTACCTAATTAAGACGACTAGATTAATGAGATCGAAAGATGAGTTAATTTAGCCTTTTTAGTCACTTTTCAGGACGAAAGTTAGTATTAGTGACATTAGGGACCTGTAGCGAGATCGAAAGATGCTACCTGTAAGAATGGACCGAGAGGACTTCTTATTTTCACGTCTCACGTGTTTGTTTTAGACCTACCTAGTATACTGCCGCCGAAACTATAGTGAACCGACCATCTTGGCACCCCTTTTAATATTTGTTTTCATCCGTTCATTTAGTTTATTTCTCTTTACTGCCTTTAGCTATAGAACAAATCAAATCAAACCCCCACACATCGTTACTTTAAGACTTAAATAATCAACTATTAATTGCATCGTCTCCCTGTGGTTCGACCCTGACTGCCACTAGATATAGTAGTAGTTTGGACTATAAATTTTATCTTTGGTGCACACAACGACAGGCATCAAATTTTGGCGCCGTTGCCAGGGAGGCAATTGTTTAAAATTTTTAGTTGTTTCTATTTTTAGTCTTTCTATTAGTTTAAGGGACATCTGTTCCTTAAACTATTCTCATATTCTACTTGTAGTTTCTTCTTATGCGCATGTCACAGGGTGGTGAATTACTGCTGTTCAATCCTGAGATTGAGAAGACTTTGCGTGAGTTGAGACGATCATCTAGAGTATTGCCGACAGAGGAAGAGCTGAGTACTCTGTCTAGTTACTTCGAGAATGCTTTATTTGAGGAGGATCCACCTTCATCTCCTGTTTCTACTTCATCAACTGAGACCGTCACATCTCCAGACATGGTTGAAGAAGCAAGTATAGCCAGTCACTCTGAGCCGACAACTGAGAATCTCTATAAGGGATTCGCATTACCAGGGACGGACAGAAAATTCGAGCCGAAACCGTCCTATATCAACTTGGTTGAGAGAAACCAATTTGGGGGAGCTGCAAATGAAGATGCAGCTAAGCATATGGAGACGTTCATTGATTATTGTTGTTCCATACCCCCACCAACCGGTGTGACCCAGGACCAGGTGAAGGAGACCATGTTCATATTCTCTCTTCGTGATGCTGCAAGGGAGTGGTACAGAGACCTAGATCGAGCTGCTAACGGGATCACTGATTGGAAGTCGCTGGCCCTGGCATTCTACAAGAAATACTTCTCTGCCTCGAAGACAAATGCCATTAGAGCTCAGATCACGAGCTTTAAACAGGGCCCGGATGAGAATTTTCATGAGGCATGGGTCCATTTCAAGAAGCTGGTGTGAACTATTCCGCACCATGGGTTTGAGAAGTGGAGCCTATGCAATCAATTTTATAATGGGCTTTATGACGATCAGAGGGCTATCTTGGATACGGCAGCTAATGGCAGATTCCAGGAGAATGTTGGAGAGACTAAGGGGTGGAAAATTATTGATGATTTGGCCACCCATAAAGCTGAGTATGGAAATTCCAGGGGAAATCAAAGGAGAAGTGCTGAATCCCTTTCTGTAGCTGCATTAGAGGCTCTTACGACGAGATTTGATAAGTATGAGTTCGGAGGAGCTTCAAAAGGAGGGATCTATCAAGTGAATGCTGTGTTAGACGGTCCTTTTGTCTGTAAAAGATGTGGAGCTGAGGGACATGTTTCAGACCATTGTCCTAATCCCTATGAGTCTTGTGCTTCCTTTCAACATTATAGGCAGACAAACACTTATTTTGAGCCGAATGTCCATCCGAATCTGAGTTGGAGTAGTCAAAATGTCCTAAATCCGACTCCACCTCCACAGCAGCAACAACATCAGCAGAATTATGTGCCCCCTCATAAGCAGCAGCAGCCATATCAAAAGCCTCTGTATGTTCCACAGCAACAGCAGCAGTCCCAAGGTTCCGAATTTTCCGAGTTGAAAAATTTGTTGCTGAAAGAGTCTCAAGCTAGAGAGGCCGGGATGAAGATGTTAGAGAGCCAAATTGCTCAATTGGATAGCAAGAGTGCAACTCGAGCTCCGGGGCATTTACCGTCGCAGAGGATCAAAAGGAGACCCTCAATGCTATCACTTTGAGGAGTGGGTCTACCCTTGATGGGCCCGCTATGGTCGAAGAAGCTACTGAAAAAGATGAGGCGGAACCAAGCAAGAAAAAGGCAGTGACGAACAATGGCAAGAAAAAGACGTCTGCCAGGTATATCAGTCGATCGACTGACATACCCGATCGATCGACTCATCCGCGAAAAATTACAACTCATCGTTCTGTAGACGCCAGTCGATCGACTGACATTCATGGTCGATCGACTGACGATGCTGCTGAGGGAGAGTCTTTTCGTCCTCTAATGCCAAATAACTTGAGGGACCACTTGTTTCGGGGTACGGCTACTCCGAAAATATTGAGGCAAGACCCAAATGTTTATGGGTCAGTTCCGGTTCCGAAATATGACCCGATGACGATTAATGGTTCATTTTTGAGACGGTTTGAAGAAGGGTCAAGCTACAACCAGGAGAAGGTAGTGGATTTTCAGCCTAAGTCCACCGATGCCGGCATGAGAGATCTAGAGGAGAGGGCTAAGTTACTTCTTTCAGCCCCTTATCCGGAGAGATTGGTGCCGACGAAGGAACAGGTATCGTTTAATAAATTTGAAAATGTTATTCGTAGTTTAAACGTACAAGTTCCTTTTCTTGAGTTAGTTACTCAAGTGCCTGCTTACATGAAATTTATGAAGCAACTCTTATCTAAAAAGAAGTCACTTGAAACTGTGCATTCTGTCGCACTAACTGAGGAGTCATGTTCTTATCTGACCCACACTGCACCTCATAAGTTAGAAGACCCAGGTAGCTTTTCAGTCCCATGTAGTATTGACACCTTTTCTATTGAGAAGGCCTTGTGTGACCTAGGAGCTAGTATTAGTGTCATGCCTTTGAGTCTTGCTAGGAAGTTGAAATTGACTAGGTTTGCAGTCACAAACATGACAGTACAGATGGCTGATCGATCTGCGGTCCAGCCTATAGAAGTCTTAGAAGACATTCCTGTGCAAATAGGAAAATTCTTTTTCCCTGTTGACTTTGTTGTACTAGATATGCCCGAGGATGCCCACATTCCTATCATATTGGGTAGACCATTTCTGCACACTGCTAGTGCAGTTATTGATGTTGGTTCAGGGACTTTGACCTTCAAAGTAGGGAAACACTCCATTGTCTTTGCCCAGACAGCTAAGAAGAAAGACCCCATGTGGCCCGTCACTTGTAATACGGTTTCTGAAAAGATCCTATTTTGTGCTTCCTGATATGCCTGTCTCTATGCCTGTTTCTGCTATAACACCTCCGCCCCAGATTGGGAGCAAATTGGAGGAAGATTCTTCTGTTTTGGATGTTGCAGGAGCTGGTTTGGGGAAGGAAGAGCCACATGTTGCTCCAGCTGTGAAGGAGCCAATCGTTCAAAGAGGCGGCCTAGGATGTCTTAGCTATGGCACTGATGAGGAGCCTGATCAGGAGCCAGTCAAAGTGAGGGAGTCCGATCTGGATTCTGATGCGCCAGAAGAGGTCATTGATTAGGAAGATGTTGAAGTTGTTGATCCGTTGAGTTCTGCAGATGTTGAAGTTGAGAAGATGAGCACTGTAGAGGCTACTTCTTGTAGCCAGAAGCCGAGCAAGTGGGCCATTCCGTGGCCGTTCTTGATCAACTATTAGTTGATTAAGATTTTACATTCATTTTATTTGCTTTCGTTAAACTTTTTTTTATTTGCTTTTGTGTGCGCAAGACTTCGCAATTTTAATGAGTTTGCTTAGGATTTTATACACTTTAGACTGTTACTTTGGGTTTTGCGCAATTTTAGGCGCGTTATTGTGTGTATTTGCAGATTTGTAGACCTTGATAGCTCAATTTATTGAGCTAATTCGAAGAAATCAGAACTTACAGCAGGTATTGCGCGATCGATCGGCCGATGGTCGATCGACTAAAGCTCTGATTCCAGGAGCTTCTGTTCCTGTTCACCTTGGTCGATCGGCTGGGTGATGTGGTCGATCGACCATAATACGCTGCTGTACCTGTTTTCGATCATTCCCCTGTTGTGTTTGATCGATTTGCGGAAGTTGAGGGAGTCTTTTCTCCACTTTATTCTCCGTTTCGTTTCTGTTTTCTTCCATTTCTTTATTTTACACATAATGTTGCGTTTCATAAATTATTTTCTCGTTTATGCGCGGTATTTTCTGTCTTTTCAGGTACTTATTAGTAGCACTGCATGCTCTCAAACCCTTTAGCTCACACTTTGGTTTGGGAGGTTTCCTTTTCTTTGCGCTTAAAGTCTTGTGAGTTCCGAGTCCTTACTTCATGTCTTGTTTAGTTAATTTCACGCAAATTTCCGTTTTCCTTTTACTTCATTACATGATTTTGCACAATGGGGACATTGTGCGATTTGGTTTGGGGAAGGGTTTTGCGTTGCATTTCATTTGCTTGCATTCACGTTTACATTTTGTCTTGCATTGTTGTTTATTTTCTCTTATATATACAGAAAATTCAAAAAAATTGAAAATTTTCAAAAAATATCACGTTTATTTTAGCATATAGGTCGAGTCAGAACGGTAGTATTTCAATTATGACATTGCATTTTCAGCTGTTTCTGCCTAAACCTTGCTAATTGACATGCTATTAGTAGAATCATATATGCATAGTCTACGAGTTTTCGTTAAATATCTTGCTGAACTTTAGACTTGACTTAAATTTTGGCAAACTACATCATTTTCTGAGGTTTAGAGCTTATAACTGGTGACATTCATGACCAGTTTATCTAGGATTGTGAGTAGTTATTCCTTATGAGACATGTTACATCAATTTGCATAAATATGAACTTGGTCTGCTTAATACCTGTATGCATTCGGTTCGTAGTTTGTTGACACATGTGGAAGAGGTCATCCCTTTATTCATTTTGCCCATAAGCTTCACACTGCCAAAAATAGCCTTTTTGTCCCGCTAACTACATCCTACATTTAGCCTGCCCTTGTCAAGCTAGTAGTTTATGTTTTCGGGATTGTTACTTCATTTTTGGTTGCAAATGCTCTTTTGAGATGATGTCGGGAAGATGAAAAAGAAAGGAAAAGAAGAAGAAAAAAATATAGAATTGAAAAGAAAGAAAAAAGAAAGAGGAACGCATGTGTACTGTAGAGGACGGTCGGTCGACTGGACTCATTGGTCGATCGACCGATGCCCGAGAAGAAAAAGAAAATCAAATCGCATAATTCAAAGTCTTTATTAAATGGCGATTTTTTCTCCCATGTTGGATTCATATCTTATGGGGAGTTGATTAACTATGGAGATTGTGAGATTTGTGCTTGCTTTTAGCACTCGTTTTATTGGAATTTTGAGCAAGAAGTTGGATGTTGTTATTAATTTGGTTCCCTTAGTTACTAGCTTGGCTTTTAACTCTGTTTTTATCCAAATTTATCTTAGCCTCTTCTTACCCATACCTCACATATCCATATTTACCTCGGCATGTGTCATGGTCATTTGTTTGGTTGGAATGCATATGTACGGTTGTAGAGATTATTTCATATTAGATTGCAGGCATGTTCTTATAGGTCGTAGTTAGGTGAGAGTCATTACATTTACTTCTTTCTATCTTTACATATATTCACCTGTGCTATATTGTAATTTGAGCGACCCGTGAGAGTCCATAATGATAAGTCTCTACAGTTGACGGTTCAGCAGTTTTTAACGACTACATAACTCGTTTGCATGATTCGTATTGCTAATTGATTGTTAGTTGTTGCATTAAAATTGGTTTAGGCTTTACAGTTTGCATTTCGCTCTGAGTTTGAACTCGTTCCATTAGGTTTTAGGATCGAGTCTAGTTCTTGCTTGGGGACAAGCAAGGGTTTGGTTTGGGGAAGTTTGATGCGTGTCTTTTATATGATGTTTTACACCCTATTTTTACACGCATTTTAGAGCTCAATTATGTAGTGTAAAGCTACTATTTGCCCCATTTCGTCTACTTTCGTATTTTTATGTAATATTGCAGATTTATGCGGTAATGAGTAGAAATCAAGCTAAATCCGTCCCCGAGTACATTGCATTGCATTTGACATGAAGTATTTACTCAAGAAACGAACTTGGTGCGCATTTCGAGGCCCGAAAGACAAATCCACGAGAATTTAGAAGTCAAGTATCAGCTACTTCAGTCGATTGACTGATGCTTATGGTCGATCGACCAGAGCACGAGTTACAGAAGCTACTGTACACTGCAGTCCAGTCGATCGACCGGTCATAGTGGTCGATCAACCACACCGCTAATCTGCGTGAATTAAGAGATCGAGAATTAAGAAGGCCGTGGTGTATTAGGTTTAGGAGTAAGTGTTACGTTATATTCCTATATAACGTAACCTGACACTTTTCAGTTTTCATCAAGTCTTTATCATAAAATAATTATGGTTCTATATCGTTTTTAGCATTAGGGCATAATTGTTCAAATACAACTTACCTTTGTTCCTGCTTTTCGGATTCTTCCTTTCTCTGAAATTCCATTCGGTATTTATCTTTTCCAATTTCAGTTTACTGCTTTATTTCATTCATAGTTTAGAATTGTTAGAGTAGTTTCCCAAAAACCCAATTCATCATCTTATGTTAATTGCTTGTTTCGTTAGTTTAATCATGCATTCAGTATCTTGATTCATTAATTTCATTGTTGTTTTCATAATAGTTATGAGTAGCTAAATACCCTGTGCTAGGATGTAGGGAATCTGTAGCGTAGGCGGCATTAGAATAGTATGACCTAAATCGCGCCTTGGTCGATCGACTGGCCTACCTGGTCGATCGACCGGCCACGTGAGATCACCTTCGTTTTAATTAATTAAATTGCTATGTTTGACGAATCGAGTGCACGCGACTAGTTGAATGCCTAGGATTTGACCGACCCATTAAAGATCGAAAGATAGGGAAAGGAGATAGCCTACCTAATTAAGACGACTAGATTAATGAGACCGAAAGATGAGTTAATTTAGCCTTTTTAGTCACTTTTCAGGACGAAAGTTAGTATTAGTGACATTAGGGACCTGTAGCGAGATCGAAAGATGCTACGTGTAAGAATGGACCGAGAGGACTTCTTATTTTCCCGTCTCACGTGTTTGTTTTAGACCTACCTAGTATACTGCCGCCGAAACTATAGTGAATCGATCATCTTAGCACCCCTTTTAATATTTGTTTTCATCCGTTCATTTAGTTTATTTCTCTTTACTGCCTTTAGCTATAGAACAAATCAAATCAAACCCCCACACACCGTTACTTTAAGACTTAAATAATCAACCATTAATTGCATCGCCTCCCTGTGGTTCGACCCTGACTGCCACTAGCTGTAGTAGTAGTTTGGACTATATATTTTATCTTTGGTGCACACAACGACAGGCATCATCATGGTTGTAAGGTGGCCAACGCTTCTGAATCCGACTCAGCTCTCACGGCTCATCAGACAGCTGAAAAATCCACTGTTCGCTTTAAAAATCGTCAATGAAGCAAGCCTGAACCAGGTTTCTTAATTATCAGTATAATGGTGCTATTTACGCCACCATGATCAATATATGTGGGACCTCTAATTGGTTTTATGATATGAAACAAGTAATTGAGGTCATGAAGTATTATTCATGTGGACTGTCAATACATACGGTTACCTGAATTTGACTTTTTCAATTCGATAGCAGAACGCAATACCCTTATTTACAGTTAAATAGTTAATGCTAAAAGAGTAGAAGCTTGAAAATATTTGTCATCTGGTAGTAGACAAATCTTACGAATGGGCACTATGTCAGATTAACAGTCCAGGTTTAGTATTACAGATTTTGCAGGATAAGAACCACCACTTTGTTGGCCTGATAGAGAAAGTTATAAAATTCTGGTGACAACAATTGACTTCGAGATTGTTTATTACTATTGGTTGGTGTTGGGTTGGTTGCAGTTGTGTGGAATGTAGTAATGGTCTTAACGGCAGAAGTGGTGGTGGTGGACGGTGGTGGGCTTGGTGGAGCGGTAGATACACAAAATATTAGCCCGGATACATATGGTATTAGTACGGGATACACGAGATACATGTGTATCCCGTAGTAATACCAAATGTATCGTCGGCATCGAGTGATGTTTCAGTAGTTGGTCGGAGGTTATGTGTGGTGGGTTTGGGGTCTTCTGTGGGGCAATTAGTTGTGTTGGTGCGCACAAGAATGTAGGACCATCTGGTGTGACTATTGTTATTGTTGGCAACGATTTTATCGGCTTGTGCAGGTTAATACTCCAATTATGCTCGATTATAAGGTCCACGCTGAGACCAAATTGCTTTACAATACACCTCCATACTATGGTATCTACACGTGTGGTCTGGTTTTCGAGGATTTGCTGCAGCAGGGTGGACTGACACATGTTGAAAAGAACAACATTGCCAAAGCTTAGTTACTGTATGATGCTATTGATAATAGTCAGGGATTTTTCCACTGACTTGTCGAAAAGTCGGTCATGTCACTCATGAATGTGCCTTTACTCTTGCCAACTCGAACCTGGAACCCGAGTTTATCAAGCTGGCTACTAAGGAGAAGATAGTGGCTCTTAAAGGGCATAAGTCTGTCGGCGGAATGAGGGCCTCTATCTACAATGTTATGCCTATTGCTGGTGTTTAGAAGTTGGTTGCATTTATGAAGGATTTCCAGTCTCGTCATGGTTAATTATATCCATAATTCGACTATCTCGTCTTCCTATTGTTTTTTTGTTTCTGTTGTGATTTTATGTTATGGATTGTTAGTTTTTGTTACTGTTTTTAATGAGTATTGTAGATTAGCCTGAATGGTTAGTTGAATAAATTTTTTCTTGTACGTCTTTTTATCTTAGCAACCTTGATTCGGAATTGATGTAAGGTTTTGCTGCGGCTATGGTTTGTTTTGGTAATTGTAACTAGTATCCTAGATAAGTACTCCGTATTTGTTTTGTTTAACGCGCGTTTTGTTACTTTCGAATGTTTGTCTTTCTTCGTTATAGTGGTAAACTATCCTACTGTGTCTTGTCTTAGTCATTAATTGTTACTTTCAAATGCGTGTCTTTCTTCAGTGCAGTAGTAGTGGCAATTTTAATGGCTAGTTTTTCATTAGTAGCAGATACTGATGGTCTAATACACAATCTAGTACCAATGCTTCTTGGATTGTGCTAAATTATATAGGAAGCCCAACCCCCTCCTCGTCTTACACCCAAAAAATCCGATTCTTTGAAATTGCCATATTTTTTAAGATTTGTGAGAGTATTTTAATTAAACGGGGAAATCTCTAAGAATCGGAGATACTATATCGAAGCTAGCTAGATACACTTCTTTAAGTTTCTATATTCATATCTTTAGCTATCTAAATACACTTCTTTAATTGCTAGATACATAGCTCTAACTAGTTAGATACACTCTTTTAAGTTGCTAGTTACGTACCTCTAACTAACTAGATACACCCGTTTTTGAAGAACGATTTGGTTGAACACATGGATTATGTCTCAAGGCTCAAACTAAGATTAAATGTATTTTCATTTGATGCATTTTTACCTTTATTTTTAAAATATTCCTCATAAAAAATATAAAAGCAGCTAGATACACTATTTTACCTTTCTAGATACACATCTCTAGCAAGCTAAATACATTCTCTTAGATAGCTAGATACACCCATTTAGCTTGCTGGATATACTCATTTATCTTGCCAGAATGCTAGATGCACTCTAATCCAACATTAAATTAAACTCTTTTCCGTCCTAAATTTAGGATACCCGTCCCCATCGTTTAATCCCGTTAAGTTGCTAGATACAAACCTAGCATGCTAGATACACTCGTTTAAGTTTCTAGATATATTTGTAGCTAACTATATACGTTTATTTAAGTTTCTAGATACATACCTCTAGCTAGGTAGGTACACTCTTTTAAGTTGCTAGATACCCTCATTTAAATTACTAGATACATACCTCTAGTTAGCTAGGTACACTCCGTTAAATTGCTAGATACATACTTCTCTAATTAGCTAGATACACTCCTGTAAATTGCTAGATACATATCTATACCTAGCTAGATACAATCTTTTAAGTTACTAGATACACATCTCTTGCCCCTTTTTTCCGGGACTTCAATCGAGCGAAAGATTTGCTATCACTCGACTTTAAGATATAATGGATGAATAAAGCCGACACTATAATTCTCGAACCAATCTCTAACGTGAAGTCGTGAAGGTCTTAAGACATCGGAGTAATGCAGTTGTTGCACATTTCGGCACACGTTTAGAGTGGAAAACATTTAGATTAGATAATAAGGTCGTACAAACTGAAAAACTACATAACTTTAATTTAAGCATTACAGTCATGTCGGTGCCGATGCAACCACATTCATTTATTTATTCACCTACATCAGCAGCGAAGAAACTAGTGACCAGAGATGTTTAATCACTTACATCAATTAACAACATCCTTCAAGAAAGAATGAGATAAATTATAATTAACAACAGATTATGGAGTACAATGTTCAATTTTGTTACTAATCTAAAGTATCTGATTACAATCTCACAGTTTTTGGCACAAACAAGTTCTCCCAGAAGACAAGAATGACAGGTTTGACTTGATGGCGTGACCAAAATTTGAAGGTGGGTAAATAGTCAAGCTATTTTGGATCTGAGGCTGAACTTCTGAGAAATTGGTGGTCGAACATCATCCACCATGGCTAATCTCTCCAGAAACGGAATTAATAACAGTAATTCTTGATCTGAACGATCGTCGAACCAACTCTCAATCGAAGAAATAGGTTCAAAAGATACAGATGGCGAAGCGGGACTTAGGTGCGAGACTTGCTCAATTAATGGCAATACTCGTCCTGGATGTATTTCTATTCAAAACAAACAAACACTATTACGAACCAGAAGCATCGCCCCCATCTCCGAGCTCGCACCCCTGCATTCCTCTAGTCGGCGCCTCACCAACAGTCCTTCAACCACTGTCGAGCAGCCCAGCGTCAATGTCTCGGACAGCAGCAACACCATCACTCAATCCACCTGCAAATTTAAGACTGGACTCATATCCCCAATCGTACCACGCCTCTTTCAACTGATCACAATTCAGTGCAGCCATGAGAGTTTAGCAGTATCTACCATCAAAATCACAATTTTTTTTTTGACAAAATACGATCTCAAATCAATTAGTAAAGCCTAATATTTCGAATTCCAATTGTTTAGTAAAACCTAATTTTTTCTAGATACTATTAATTAAAGAAGGAAATAGAAGTCGGAATTAAAGCTTACCTTTTTTGAATTCTGATAATAGAGGTGTAACAATGGAGTTAGTGTAGAGGAAACTCGGGACAGATAGCACCACGTCCGACGGTCGTATGGAAGCTCCGACATGTGGTGGTAGTAGATGAGGAAGGGAGAAGTCGGGTGTGGTGGTAATGGCGGATAAGAATGAGAAAAGAAGTCAGGGCGTTGAGTTTGGTGTTGGAGTAAGGGAATTATGCGCGTATTTTATTTATTTTTATTTTTTTGAAAGAAAGGATCAATTCATTAATAAATAGTCATACGACATCTACAACATGTGACAAATTTGAACGGATACAACTCCACTAGAACCAAATAAAATAAAATCTTGTTCAAAGAAAGATCTGTAAACTTGAATTGCTCCAAAGCACGTCCTCTATCATATCGCCGCAAACAACTTTTCACAAGAGGATCATAGGATCTTGAGCCTTGACGAGAGACGATTTCATCTGACCAAATTGAGTGCAACCAACAAATTGACAACATATGTAATACCACATAACGATTTATTACGAAACTGATCTTCCGCATCTTCACCATATGAGGAACGACCAAAGCGCTCTTATCTATATTTCCAATAGAACTAAAACCTAGAAAAAAAAGGACTGAAAAAACTCCGAAAATAGAGACAGACAAACGGATCTCACCAAAAGGGAGACTTTTATTGATTAATTCATAATGTTTCATACTAAAAATTGATAAATAAAGCTTTTCGGGGGCTTACCATCGATCAATAGTCGATGGAAGCCCCAAATTTGATTGATGAAGGCTAGGGTTTTTTAGAGAGAAGGGGGGGTAAGAGAGAGAGTTTTTATGTGCGTATTTTATTGATTTATGGCAGTTCGTACGGTTCGTATGGTACATTGGTTCGCACGGATCCCGCCCCTATATATATATATATATATATATATATATATATATATATATATATATATATATATATATATATATATATATATATATAGGGGTCGGGGTCACGTACGAACTAAAGTTCAAGACGAACCGTACGAACTAAGACTCGACATCGTATTTCACGCAAGAAAGTCAACAGCTATAATAAAATTAACCCCCTTTCCTTTCCTATTCCGTACTCCCCCGACCTCCCTTCGCTCTCCTCTCTCATCACTTATCCTCACCTTCTGTGCCGCCGGCAGCGAGATACGACGACACCAGCTCATCACCGGCGACCAGTGTTAGCGCATCTCCATCTTTGGTATGTATCTTCGGTCACCATGACCTCCATTTTTTCCTGCCTTTTCTCCACCGGTGAACACCACCAGCAATTGATTTCTCCAGTTCATCGACGATTAATAATAAATACACTAATTAATTTCGCCGTTATACATCATACAGATCTCCGACATTAGCTAAGTTTGAATTATAGCTTGTTTTGTTGAAATTTGAGGTTGGTGTGGATGGAATGCATAATTAATTGATGGCTTTATTCAAAATTTTGATGCACTTTGCTTAACTGAGATGAAATATAGTTATTTGTCTGAGACTAAAGCTGAAACTATGCTGTCTTTTTTATTTTGATGCTCTTATGATGGGTGTGTTTAAGCTTTAGATGTTCTCGGTATCTAATTTGTAATCCATGTTTGCGAGAAAATGATTTTAATCAGCAAAATATTTGCATCTGGGACGTAAAACTGGTGTGATTCCACTGATTTGCTTGCTAGTCCCTTCCGTTCCTAGCGTCGTGCACATTTGTTGTACTCCAAACATTTGTATCCCAAATTATGCACGTCGAGATATACTCCGCATTTATGTTTTCTGGAGCACTTGGCTCAATTGTGATACTGTGGACAAACATGAGTATTGAGTAAGAATTGTTTGAATGTGTATTGATTACTAGATACATACCATTAACTTCCTAGATACACTCTTTTAAGCTATTAGATACATATATTTAGTTTTTTGGATACATTTATTTAAATTACTAGATACATACCTTTAACTTGCTAGATACACTCTCCTTTAACTTGCTAGATACACTCCTTTAAGTTACTAGATAAATACCTTTAGGGTGTTGGATACGCTCTTTTAAATTACTAGATGCATACCTTTATCAAGGTAGATACACTTTTTTAAGCTACTAAATACATATATTTAGCTTGCTAGATACATTTCTTAAAATTGGATTCATCAGGTAGCTAACATTATATTTCTGGATTCCCCAGTCGGAACTGGCTTCTCATATACCACAACTTATGAGGGATACCATAGTAATGACACTTTGCAGTCATCACATATCTACCAGTTTTTGAAAAAGGTCTCTCAATTGTATTACTCTCTATCCTCTCTTCAAATCACCACTATGATTCCAACACTAAACACTTGTTAAAGCCATTTTGCAAGGAAAATCAGATATGAAATGGTACTTGTATTATATGCAGTGGCTTACGAATCATCCAAATTTCAGCACCAGACCTTTATACATTTCCGGTGATTCATATGCGGGACAGATTGTTCCAATTGTTGTGCAGGAGATTTTGACTGGTAATCATCCAAATCTCATTTGCGTTTTGTCATCATTTACGAGATTTCGCCTCTAAACTGTCAATCTTTTCATTAATTGACTGGTACTTGTGCATACCTTTCATAGTTTCATATCATTTGAATATTTTTGCAGGAAACCAAGTTGGACTTGTACCAAAAATGAATCTAAAGGTGACATATCATTTCTATGAAATCTTACATCGTTTCTGTTATAAATATCTCAAAACTAATACGAGTATATTATAAAATGTTACAGAGTATTGTTTTTCCTGTCTTGATCCTAAATTAGTTAATAATTTGTAAGACAGTATAGTTATTGCATACTCAAGCAGAAGAGGCTGTTAATACTCCATAGATCTAAGGAGGTTTCAACTTAAAACTAACTATTGTGTTTACTACTCAGGGATATGTTATTGGCAATCCATCAACTGTGGGTAATAAACGCAAAAATTCGCAAATTCAATTTCTACACCGCATGTCACTCATATCTGATGAGCTTTATCGGGTAAGCAAGCAAACACGCATACTCATTAGGTTCCTTACATGTCGAACTTTTGTTTCCATCTTATACTACCATGAGTTAGATGAAGTGTTTTACATGCTACTAATTTCCATTGATTCCAAATAACCCAGTTGGCCAAGGTCAGTTGCAACGGTGATTATGTGAACATCGATGCAACAAATATAAAGTGCTTACGAGCGCTTGCAGCCATAGAAGAAGTGAGTCCTATATGCAATAGCATCATATTATAGTGCGTTTAAGCTTTAGATGTTCTCGGTATCTAATTTGTAATCCATGTTTGCGAGAAAATGGTTTTAATCAGCAAAACGGCGGTCATTAATGGGATTGAATCGATTAATTTTAAATTGAAATCAAAATTGAAATTGTAACAGGAGCGTATAGGTGTTATGAGGTTCATTTTTAGGGTTCAATCAAATGTAGAGGAGAAGCACGAGGTGGGGCTTGGTGGCTCGATTCTAGGCTGCTGGTGGATAAAGCTCGGCAGTTGTAACTCGATTTGGTATCGTGCTGAGATGAAGGTGGTGCACGACGGTTGTAGTCCGAGACAATGCCTATGACGCTGGGTTGTTCGATGGTGGTCGCAGGAATGTAGCGGAGGTGCAGACCAGAGGAGTGCAAGGGTGTGAGTTCGGAGATGGAGGCGATGCTGCTGCTGATTTGTTCAATTGAGGCAGAAGCGGAGTAAATGAATTGGTTGAGGGCTGCCAGTTTTTCATGCTTTGCTCCAGAGATAAGCTAAGTGAGCATCATCTCTACATGTTGATATAGTAATATTGTTATCTTATTTTTCAGTATTATTATTGTTATGTTATGTTATGCTTCTGTCATTTTGATAAAGATTCCTAAAAAATATTGATTAATATTAGCTCTTGTTGTCTCTTGCCTTTGTCCGTGGTCACCTAGTGAGGATTCCGAAACGTGTACTCAAATTGGTTGTCTGCATAAATCTTTACTGATCCTGATTTATCCGTAGTTGTATTGTTGTTTCATTTTTGATCTGGTTGTCTATTATAAATATCAAACGGGTCAGTTAAGGTCGAGTAATTTCGGATATGTTTTCTGACTTGATCGTGGACTATATAAATACACTTCCTCAAACCCCTTCCTTCCCACACTCACTGAATTTCTCTTACCCTGCATCATCAATGCACATTCATTAGATCAGCATAATTTATCTTTGTCGAGCCATGAAATGGAAAGATTTCAGCTCATAAAAGAAAGTTACCCTGCCCATTATAGTGAAGTTTCGAGGCGCATATGTGTATATCCTGCTCATTTTATTTGTCAAGTGCTTATAGCTTTCATCCTCTTCACCCTCAGTGACCTCTATTTCTTCCTTTTTCGCAGAGAAAAGCTCCTTTAAAGACCACGCCTGCCTAGAAGTAGAGGTTGTACTCTTTCGGATGTCAAGTGGTGGGATAATACAGAAATTGGAGAAATCTTTACTGATCCAGAGATAAGCTAAGTGAGCATCATCTCTACAATGCATCTTGACCAGAGGCATATTGCTTTTCTGCGTGATTTGTGGTGTAGAAATTACCTGTTGAATAATGTAGTCGTGATCGACTTATCATCATCCCCAAGGCTACGGGTGGGGTGAAGACCGAATACCAGGAGACGGAGGAATCCTAGCCAACAACTCATCATTTAAGTTCAAATTTATAATTGACCGAATACCACTATTTTCAACTTCATTCGCACTACTCTCATTAGTCCTGGTACCATTATCCCAGCGTAATTGACCAAAGAAGGCTTAAGAGGTTACAGTAGTAGTTGATATGAGTTAGTTTTATTTTAATCAAGTGTTGTTTTAGTTTTATGGTATATGTATGTAATGTTAGTAGTATGATTAGGTTGTTTAAGAAGTTTAATTAAAGAATTTGGGATCAATAGCTGATTGATTTTGTAATCGGTTGTTTTTCGAGTATTTAATCAAATATATAAATCTTAATCCTCCCATTTCTCCTGTTTTTGTTATCTAATTGATTTTGTAAGTGTTAAGATGTCTAATGTTTAGTTTGGAGTTGTTGATTGAAGATCCATTAGACAATTTATGTTACAGTAATAACCAGTAGGTACCAGTAGGTATCTTGAATTTTGATCTGTCATGGACTCATGGTGAAATATAAAGGAGTGTATCTAGAAATATAAAGGAGTGTATCTAGTAAGATAAAGACGTGTATCTAGCAATGTAAAGGAGTGTATCTAGAAATATAAAGGAGTGTATCTAGTAAGATAAAGACGTGTATCGAGCAATGTAAAGGAGTGTATCTAGAAATATGAAGGAGTGTATCTAGTAAGATAAAGACGTGTATCTAGCAATGTAAAGGTGTGTATCTAGTAATATAAATGAGTGTATCTAGCAAAGTAAATAAGTGTATCTAGTAAAATAAAGACGTACATCTAGCAATGTAAAGGTGTGTATCTGGTAATATAAATGAGTGTATCTAGCAAAGTAAATGAGTGTATCTAAAGAAATGTTTTATTTCAGCCATGCGTAGCCATTAACAAAACACATGCCAACTTATAATCTGATAACAATCAAGTTCATGGTCGTGTGACATTTTCAGTGGGAACCGCGTTCAAGCAAGTATAACTTATAATTTCAGCAAGGACGAAGATACAGAAGACGAGTACATGAAGTTTTAACTTATAACAAGTTGATGGTGACTAGTGGACGATACTAGAACGTCAACAATATTTTCTGACTAAATGTTCCGATTAGGACATTGTTACAATTATTTACTTGTGATTCTAAATACGGTATTATTACTAGATACACATGATATTATTACTAGATACACAAATCGATTTGTGTATCTACCGATGATATTATGTGTATTCGAGATGGTATTTTGTGTATCCATCGCTCCACCATGATCGACCAAACCCACCACCAGGCCACAACCCATCCAACCACCTGCATTTCACATTACACGGCCAGCTTCACCCACCACCACCACCACCGACTAACATAAACACCCCATGTCCATACTGACCCGTAGTCTCCACCACGGATCCACTGCCATACCTGTACATCTACCCACTCCTTTCGTATCTACCACTAACCATATCATACCACAACAGTCACGCCACCAACGGCGGCAACAACACCAACACCGGCAACAACTGATGTCGCTCATGACATCAGCAACCACCGCTATACAAACTCACAAACACCACGATTAAAGGAGGCCACCTGTAACCTCTGACGACACGATTTCCCGTCCACCCAATTCCTTCGCCATTGTTTCCTTTCCCCGACTCCGACGACCCTTCCTCACTGCGTAACCTCCTTACTAGTTCTTATTTTTCTCGCTTTGTATCTCTTTCCGACAAATTTTATGCTCATCATCATCACCATTGGTTCATTACCATAACTACAGCTCTTGACACCATTAATATGGTTTTTTTTTAAATTCAATTTCGTTTATTAATTATTAGATCTCCAAAAAAGACCAGAAATTTCGAAAAATAAATACCGTAAATGCTCTTGACTTGATATTCTGAATCCATAAGTGTCATTATTGACGGGGAAATATGTTGTCGGCGCTGGCGACGGTGATTTTATTCCATAAACACGATGGTAGTGTGGTGTATATGGAAAATGGAAAATGGTGAGGTGTGAGAAAAGGGCGAGGATTAGTCAGATTTGAAGTCGACGGTTGATACTCGATGCTCCGGTGCCGGCGTCAGGAGATCAGAGAAGTAGTCAGTGGTGTGGTTTGTGTTTGGAGTGACGAGAGAATATAGAAATGTTGAAGGGAAGTTGGGAAGTCAGGGATTTAATATTAACCACCGATTTGGTCTAATATGATGGATCAAACGCGCGTGATTATTGTATGGTTTAGCTTTTTTAGTCAGTTCGTAAGTTCGCACCGAACTTTAGGTTCGCACAGATCATATATATATATATATATATATATATATATATATATATATATATATATATATATATATATATATATATATATAGATTGTTTGACAAAATTTATTTTGGAGTAACTTTTGTGAAACAAGTAGGTTCTAAAAATAAAAATAGATTTTCGAAAAGAATCGTTGTGGTCAAATGATGGACTAGGTACTGGTTGCTTTGAGCCATCAACATTATTCCACAACAAACACCCTTGTCTAAAAAAAATGTTATAGAATAAGAATTGAAGAGAAGGATAGAGAGAAATTAGAGAGAAAACGAAGAAAATAGATTGAGGGAGGGAATAGAATTATCGTTATTCATCACTTATGAGGGTATATATAATACATAGATGAAGAGTGGATCAGGCCCTAATTACATGTTCAATGACCATAATGGGTATAAGCCCAATGTACATCCACACTAATTAATATTTCATAACACTCCCCATTGGATGTACATTACTAAAGAACATGCCTCGTTAAAACCTTACTAGAAAAACCCTATGGGAAAAACACTAATAAAGAAAAAGAGTACATTATTCCTCTAACACGCAAATAAATAATAAGCTGCCTCATTAAAACCTTTCTATGGAAAACCTAGTGAGACAAAACCATAGATAAGGAAAAGGAGTACAATGCGTGCACACTCTCCCTGATAGTTGCATCACTTGTAAAACGTTAATGCAACTCATGATGTGACGAAGCTCTCGATCTTTGAAATAGCTGTCATCGTACTTGATCAACTTAATAGATGCCTTCAATTTGACAAGAATAGTTATTCTAGAATTGTTGATCACTCCAAATTTCATAATATGACGATAGTCATTCATATATAACGATTTTGCAGCTTCACTCCAAATGATCTTGTCACTTTTGTAGTTTGGAATCACCTGAACTTTTCTTTGCAAAACATATTATAACAATGTGCATTCATATGATATGTGACTAATTTTTAAACTATATGACATGAAAAAATGTAATGATGTGATATGAAACTAATTCAAAGATGGTATACTTAGTCTCTATATGCACATGATGATGATGACTCGATAATGCAAGCTGTACAGTATTGTTTTCAATATCCATGATTTGGATGGATTTCAGGTTTATGAGCTCGTTAATAACCATAAATATGCCGATGGTTAAACGGGCTTATAAAGTCCTAATCCAATTGGCAATTGAATATTGCGCGCAAATGTGTATCCGTTTCATATGGATATACTTTTATGATCATATTAGAAATGTCAAGAATCGTCATTCTTCATATATTACACTGTAAATGTAACTTAATATGATAAAACTTCTTTCGTTTTACCAACTTTTCACTCACTTTCTCCCCCTAAGGTGGTAAAAACTATATTAAAGATAGATTGCAATCATTCACTTGACCACCTTAGAATGTGATTTCTCTTGATAAATGAGATTTCATGAGTGGGCATTATTGTAAGATTTTATAAGATATCTGGGGAGTAGTGTATAATGCAATTGACTATCAATTTGCTGAATAAAAATGCCCAATAAGAAGATCAACTTGTTCACATAATAAGAATAAAATTGTGAATTTTAACGGCAAAAAGTACTTGTATTTGTGTTATACGGCTTTTAAGCCACTGAAGACAATATCAATTTGTACAATTGAACTTACAAGGTTTTTTCAACCTCGAGTACTGTTGTGCACCTTCATTGTTTAGATCTTCTAATATCAATCATACACAATTTTAATATAGGTACTTGCGTATAATAAAATTTATACACAAAAGTGTCTGAGCACATTATTGTGTGTGTAGAATTAAGGTTTAGCACATTATTGTGTGTGTAGAATTAAGGTTTAGTAAAACGGGTATAGTAAGAATCCCGTTACCTTAATTTTACATAAGAATTCTTTTACTTGTACTTTTAAGCACTTTTTAAACATACAAGTTCAATTATATACAAAGTTGGCTATGTCTCAATATACGTGCAATTGTGCATTTAAATGCCAAACTTATGGATGCTAAAATAATGATTAGCTATTTAATGAATTTAATACATATATGCTCAAAATAATTTATTTCCATCTGGGCAAAGAAATGATGTGGTAAATCGAATATGACACCTTTAGTGTCTCATGGAAATATAAATGGACAAAAATATTAATATCCCTTTGGGAAATATGATGACGAAGTTATTCATTTTGAGTAACCATTAGTATGTCGTCTTAATTGTGTTAAAAACTTACTCTGTATGACGAATAATTTAAGTCTATGGAGAATTTGACTTGTCATTGGGATAATGAAAATAAATAATATGGGTAAGATTACTCCATAATAAATTAGTCTCCATTTAAAATTTAAAGGAGAATGACAAGATAGGAGATGAATTCTCACGAAACTGATAAAAGATCATCTTAAACTATTATGATACAAGACCGTCTCACATTAAATTGATAGGATATGGATTAAATTGATAAGGCACCGTTCTCACGTTAAAATGATATGAGAATATCTCATATTATATTGATAGAAGATCGTCTTAAATTATAATGACGATCGTATCTCACGTGTTAAATAGATGTGAGCTCGTCTAAAATTAATTAGATAGGAACTCGTCTCAATTAAATAGATATAAGATCGTCTAAATTAAATAGATATGAGATCGTCTAAAATTATAATGACATGATATTATCTCGCATGAAATAGAAAAAAGATCGTCTCACGTTAAATAGATATGAGATTGTCTCAATTAAATAGATATAGTCACGTCTCACTTAAATAGATATGAGAGCGTCACAATTGAATAGATAGGAAAATGTCTCACATGACACGAATATGAGACTAACTTCAATAAGATATGATATTGTCTCACCTTAAATTGACGGGAGACTATCATAATAATTTGATCGAATACTCTCACATTATATTTACTGCTCAACCATTGCAGCAATATATTACTCCTATCATGGACACAATTGTCCACTGGTATGATTTTAAAGTCGTTTGAGTAGAAAGAATTATAGTCCAGTATATACATGAGCCTCACCTTAAATTGACGGGAGAAAATCATGAAGATTATACAACCAAAACTACACATAGATAGATTAGAGCATAGATAGATTAGAAGATCTGGGATAAATCGCATAACAAAAAAACAATACACATGGCAGACAAGATAAAAGCAATAAGACAAAATTATTGATAAAAAATAATCAGACTAATACACTAGCGGTATATCATTGAATTTAAGGAAATTATGAATTTGTTAGTGACAAAGTCGAACAAAAAAATCAGACGAAGTTATTGATTCAATCTACTAATTTCATGAAGGAATTGATTAGAAATCTTACCAGTCTTTTTAACTTATCGATTACTAGATTTCGTGCTGATAACGTGTTATACAATAAGAATTGAAGAGAAGGATAAATAGAAATTAGAGAGAAAACGAAGAAAATAGATTGAGGGAGGGAATAGAATTATCATTATTCATCACTTATGGGTATATATAATACATAGATGGAGAGTGGATCAGGCCTAATTACATGTTCAATGGCCATAATGGGTATAAGCCCAATATACCTCCACACTAATTAACATTTCATAACAAAAAAAAACGGAATTATTTTTTCACATACGAATTTTATTCTTTCACACACACTTTTTCATAAAGTTTCCATATCATACCCTTTTTTTCTTAGTCATAATCAAATAATTAACTCTTGTATATACATCTTTCCCCAATATTAAATCTAATTAATCTGTTAAATAATGGATTATAATTCTTCAATTAGTGAATTAGTTTTGTGTATTAGCGATTATTAGCACGTTTTATTGAAATTATAACTTTAATTTTGACTGAAATTAATATGCCAAGTAACATTATTAATTAGGGTTCATGGATGGTGAAAGACACGGTGGTTGACGGTTGTTCTGGGTATGCGCGGTGGTAGGGGTGGTCAGCGTCGGGTAGCGTCGGGTTGTGGGCTGGGACGGGTGTCTTGAACGAAGGTTTGGTGGTGATGGGAAGGGAGATGACGGCTTGCGTGTTGTCGATGTCGGATTCTGGACTGGGGTTGTTGGCTGGGGGTAGTCGACGTGAACAAGGGTGGTGAATGGAGGTCAGGTGGTGATGGTAACGGATGGACAGGTGGTGACTGGAGGACTACGGTTTGTCGCCTATGTTGTTTGTTTCCTTTCGAATTTTTTTTTAATATGAAAGATGGGTGATGTACTGATGTCGCATGTATTGTTTTGTTTTAATTTTTTTTTTTAAAATCTTAATTAGTTTTTCTTTTCTAAATATAAGTAATAATTAGTTTGCCGTCGATTGATCGGAGGTGGTGATTGAAAGAGTAAAATCCGTATCTGAAAAAGCACGTCCAAAAAAAAAAAAAAAACCATGTTCCACCACAAATACTATCTTACAACCAGTTGTATATTAGCATTGTACAACCGCCTCAAAGTTGTTGAGTTCTTTACACAAAGTTGTCGAGCTATTTTATAAGTTATTGAGCTAATTTAAAAAGTTATTGAGTTTAATAATTATTCCTCTTAAGCTCAATAACTTTGTATTGTAACTCGACAATTTTGTTAGTAAAGCTCGACAACTTTATAACAAAACTCAACAACATTGAAAAGGTTGTACATAAACTACATACAACCAGTTGTATAATCTACTAATTGATATTCCACAGCATAGCAAACCACAACTCAAAAGTTTGATGGGTAAGCAAGAAGAAGAAATATCAAACTAACCCAAAATTCGGAGTATAATCAATCAGCAACATCTGAATCTGTTCATGATGAGCCGTCCGGCGGTTCACCCAGTCGAAGCGCCGCCTCTATCCATCGATAACGGCGGTGTAGACGGTGCTGCTCCGCCTCGTCTTCGTATGAAGGACTTCCAAGGCATGCCTGGTACTCCTGGTGGCCTTGTTTTGCGCCTTTTCCAGTCTTTTTTTGCTATTGCTGCTCTCCTTATTATGGCTACCACCTCCGATTTCCCATCTGTTACTGCTTTTCGGTATGTTCTTTTTTTTTTTGTTTTAATCAATTTTGCTGTTATTTTTATCATTCTTCAGGTTTCTTTGCGCTTATTAATGATTGGTAGTTGTTTGTAGATGATTTTATGTAATGGGTATGTTGAAATTTTTTGTGGGTACTGATGTTTTTGCTTTTATCAGTAATTGGTAGATGGGGATATTTCGTGGGTATTGGGGGAATCGGACCAGTATATAGGTTTAATTGAGCTACTGGAATATGATTTGTTTCGAGTGATCGGTGATATTTATGTCATTGCGATCGTTGGGGATGATAGTCGCATTTAGCGTTGTGTGGAACTGAACTGGTGGTCTATATCTATCTACATGTGATAGTGACATGTTGAGTTACATTTGTTAATAAGATTGTTTCGGTTAGACGAAGAAAGGAGCTGAGGCTTTTCGAGTGCACTTGGGGTAATTTAGATTATGTAAGCATGAGCAAGATTACTTTGGATTCAGTTGGGAAGGAGGGAGGACTGGTGGAAATGTTCTATGATCTGATGTTGAAATGCTATATCCTTTGGCTGCTCGAAAGTACAAACCATTTTGCCAAAGGACAAGCTAGAAGAACGCCGTAGTGATTGTTGTCGAATACCTCGAATGATTGGTAAAGAATTTATATTCTTTGGACTCTGGAGCATGAGTTGTCAAAGGATGAATTCATTGTTCTATAACTTGATATAATTGTTAGGGGATGCAGTTAATCTTTTGTATAGAACCATGGTATGCTAAGTGCTTAAATATTTTAGCTTCGACGAATCCATGAGAGCATCTAAACTACGACTACGAGACAGAACATGGATGGTCGAGGGATCTCACAGGTCTTGGAATGGTAAAAGTTCTGTGTTGAAGTTGTTGCGTTTGTATCATTTGTACTTGAAGGCTGGTCTGTATGAGTGTTTCTCATGTTGATGCACCATCATTCTGTTGAGTTAGCATCAGGAAAAAATGTTTTTAGCGAGGATGTATACTATTGGAAACCATAAAACATTAACATGTAGGTTCAGGCTCCAAAAAAATTGGGCTTTCTCTCTTACCCTCTTACGTGGCCTGATGAAATCAAAGAGCAATACAGGGAAAGATTATTGTTATACTTCTAAAATTCATCAAATAGTTTCGACGTGTATCGAAGGGTTAATGGTCAACTAACAAATTTTATAAGCAGCTAAATATGTAGATGTGGAGGATGATTTTCTTGCTGATAGTAGTTTATTTGTGCAACTATCCATGTAGCTCTAACAGAATGGTTTTGTAGATGACAAACTGTGGTTTTGGTCTGGTTTTCAAGCATTCTCCATCGGTTCCACATATATGTTTCCTTTGAAATTGTCAAATGATCGATCTTTGAAATGTTGTTACTTGTTAGATGAGTTATGACATGGTTGCCTAATTCGATATGTCTACAGACATCTGATTTGCGAATGTTTCAATAGAGTATCAAACATATGTAATTTTGAGTAAACACCATGATAGAATACGCTTATACTAATATGTGATTTTCTAAGGCTTAGAGAGAATCCTGTAACCCAAGTTGTAACGTACTGTAAAGAAGTACTGACAAAGTGGTGAAACTCCTTGTTAACATTTTTGGTTACAATTAGGATTCGTGTTTGAGGGCAAGACCACTGAATAGTTATTTACTAAAAAAAAAAAAAAGTGAATTCGCCCTCCTCCAATAGCATATTTCTCTCTCCTCTTTTGGTTACTCCCTTACCTTATTAATCTCCCTAAGGTGGTGTTTGGATACAAATATTTGATTTGTAAATCATTATTTTGATTGCAGAATTTGAATTGTGGTCTCAAATACAAATTTTTGGTTTGGCAAAACTAAGTATTCTAAATTTAGCATTCCAAAAGATCTTAACCTTATAATTAAAAAATCAAGGAGAAAAGAAAGAACGAAACAAATCATCCTTAACTTCCCCCTTTTGAGAACCCAAAATATTACCCCGCATATCAAATCGCACAAATTTTGATGTTTGGGAAGAATATTTCAAAGTTCCAACAATGATTTTTACATCAAACTGTAAATACCCTACCTTAATTACTCATGGAAAGCTTCAAAGTTGTTTTTTGAAATCTTCATTAATATCATAACAAGACATTGATTATTCATCTCAATTACGAAGGTGAGAGATAATAATAATTTAGTATTTTATTAAAGATGAGAGTCTAGAATGATATTCTACCGTGAAAGTAAGGGCAAGGTGAGAGAAAGTATGAGGGGAGGATGAGTTTTGGATGATTTGGATTTCTAAATGACTGGGTAGAAGGTGTTATTTGGTTTGTACTAGGCAAAATTTATTATAAGTCCTGGAAGATTTGGCCCAAATCCAAGTTTTATTAGCTTGCCAAACATGGTATTTGGGCCAAATTCATATTTGAGAATCAAATATGGGTATCCAAACAGGCTATAAACTCTTTCACTTGTCAATATCATATTTTCCTTCCCACGTCTCAGTCTTACTTCCCTCTGCAAAAAACTACTTGATTGATGGGGCGTGTGAATTTTGTGGTTGGTGCCATGATATTAAATCACAGTTTTAAACATGATCTCCATCTCGGACTTGGTTGTTGCACCACAACTGCAGCGGACAGTCCAATGCGGCTTCAAAATGCAGGACTTGTGATATGTTGACTCTTCACAGCTGGTGGACATGACCTGACATTCGACTATATGGGTCAAGAATGTCATACTCATGGTTATTAATCAGAAACTTCACCAGTGCTCGTACCCAAAGAAAGACCTCCATAGTTCCATGACAAAAGTAGAGGAAGATATTGCTATATGAAGCAAAGGGTAGGATGACTCATTTTTTGGTTGCTGGTTATGTTTATGACAGGACATTTGAAAATCCTGTGTTACTCGGACTCTTCTAATTCCCCCACGTACCCGTGTCCGATACTCGACACTCAGACAAGGGTATGACACTTCGACACCTCATTTTAAGCCAAAATATGCATATTTGTTTCCATAAAAGTGGCCGAGTCTGACACTTGGACACGCACCCGTGTCGGATATGAGCAACATAGTGAAAATCTAAGTAACTTTGAAGGAAGCTTTTACTACACTATGGTACTAGGAATATCAAACACTTAGACTGCTTTTAACGGTATCCCAGTTTCGTGTACTAGAAAATCTTATTAGGGCACGCTGTTTGTGTTGCTTTTTCGTGGTCTAATTCTTCGACTGCTTTTGAGGGTATTCCAGTTTCGTTTATATGATGGGACTCCGACGTCATTATGAAGTTTGCATTCAAGTCCCCTTTGTCTATCGTTAATTTAATAAAAAAAAAAGACGAAATAAAAGAGTACTGCCTGTGTTTTTAATGTATTTCCTATTTCCTTATTAGCTAAATTATCGTTTGTTCTATGTTTCCTTATTTTTGACAACTTTTTAATGTTATAATTATTGAATTACTGCAGTTATGTGTAATCATTTACAAATACTGCCGCAAAACTAAAAACCTAACCTACATTCTGAATAAAACAATAACTAAACTGACTAATTAACATATTAGAAAAACCCACTGAAAAGACCAAAACAAATATATCTTTAACGCTCCCTCCCTCTTTACTCTCTTTCCTCCATGCCAAAAACGCTCGTCATATCCAGCCACAAATTTGTTTACTATTTCTTCACTCTTCCTCAACCATTCCAACACCCTTCATCAACCATAGACATGGTTGCCACCACGACCTTCAGTAGTTGCCCGCCATTGACCGCTTCCGCCACCATTAGTCGCTTCCTCCATGTCTTCACCAATTCTCCATGACTTCAGCAGCTACTGCCACCAACCTATTGCAGTATGCAGCTAGATTCTTGACAGTCTGACACCAATCTTTCTACGCGCAACTCCTTCCCCAGTCCCACCTTTCTAGTGCCAGCCTTTCCTCTCCTCCATGTTTTTCACTGCGCAACCACACCCCTCCCCAGTCCCCACTCCTCTGACCAATCCACATACTCGGCCACAAATCCTCCCTCATGGCCTCCATTTTCGTAACTGCACAGCGAGTGGTGTTGATGGAGGAAGGGGGAGGAAATGTAGCAGGTCTTGCTGGTTGACAGATGGTGAGGAGAGTGTTTAATGGCTCGCTGAGGAGTGGGGACTATGACCTTCTAAATAATATTTTCCCCTCTCCTTTAAATATTGTTCACATGCACCCTTTTTTCAATATTTTATTTTTTTTCTTAATCTTCGTTAAAACAAAACTTACATAAGTTAGAATCACAAGGGAGTAGGATTCTTGAGGATTCAAGCCTTGTATCTTCAATCTCTCTTCATTTCACTTTAAAACTCCAAAATTTTTATATTTTTATATATTTTGGTTTGAAGACGTGTATCTGAACTCATATATGCATTTTTGGATATGGACAACGTGTCTCAAGAATTTATGTCATGGCTAGTCCAAAACTTGGATATATATGTGTTTGTCATTGGTACCCGAGTCCAGATATAGGCGGTAGCGGTGACCTTTAAGACCTATATAGCTCTGGACAATGTGGTCGCACAACTCAACCCCCATTGCATTGGCCGAAGTCATTGATGTGAATCATTTAGGTTAAGGGAACCAATATGGGAATTTTGTTTTTCATGTGAATTAAAACGGCTAGGGCTAAGCCTCCATTTGTTGAAGCAAAGTAATCTAGATGAAAATGGTATTAGTCTATAGACAGTGGTGAACAGAGTTCTTTTCGTCCTTAGATGTTTTGGTTGAACTAGACCTAGGACTTCCTACGCATACATGAAGCCATGAGCCATTAATTTTATTTAGTACTAACCAGTGTTACTCCGACACATCACATCTCCACGTGTGTCGACACTACACGACTCTAGATCCGTCAGACTGTGACAGGACACGACAGTAGAAGAGAGAAACTAGCAATTGCCCGACATACTGACGGGCAAAACGATGTGTTGTGCCGCTGGTGGATCTTACCCCTGCGTCTCTGGTGGCTCTCCAGCGACCTCACACTAGCATCTTATTTTTTTTTTTTATGAAAGTGAAAAATCCAATAGTCTAGGGTTTTTAGACTTTTGATGGGTATTTGACTGTTGGTGGTTTACTGCTTGTCGCGTTTTCTACTTTTGTACTTTCTTTTTTTATTATTTTATCCTCTAAAGTCTAGTAGTTGTGGGGCCTGACTTGTATTATTGTTTGACTCCTAAAAAATCCACTAGTGTTTTATTTGTGTCTTTTATCTCCTCATAATCTTACAAGGAGCATTTGATAGTAGGAGTAATTTCAATCACAACTGTAATGCGTAAGAAAATGTAAAATTAATTATTTTTTAAGGCATTTCACAGTGTCGATAATATTGGTCCAGATGTCGCAAAAAAATAAAAATGGTGTCTCCGACACGTGACGCTTGTCAGAGAGTCGAGGTAACACAGGTGGCTTCCATCCATTTTCTCTATGGATCCATAAAGTTCTTGAATATGTTACACCATCCATTACAAATACCGTTTTACAGACTTTTGCTTCTCTGCATTGTGCATACTCGAGGAATATTCAAGCTTTTTTGTTCATATTATGCGTCACAAATTAGTTGGACAGTGTTTATAGTGTTTGTAACAGTCTTCTCGCAACATGTTGTGAAATGAAATTAAATTTGCTTATCTATCAAAATTTGGTGCCTAAAGTTTTATGATGTTTGACAAAGTATAAAGAACAAACAACGAAATATTCAAAGATTCAATTAAATGTGCTTTGCACCAAAAAGGAGTTTATGAATGGAATAATTCCTAAATTTGAAAGCAAACATGCTTCTGTTTCAATTACCTTCAATAGTTTGCCTCTTTCTGCAATGTGTTTGACATATTCTGCTTACCAGAGTGACCATTTATACCAATCTTCCGAACTTCTGCATAATTTGGGGAATCTATTGGTGATCCAGGTACCTTGTTGCTGCTGCTGGGCTGCAGATCATGTGGAGCCTTTCGCTGGCAGTGGTTGATTTATATGCTATTCTGGTAAAGCGTAGCTTTCGTAGTTATCGAGTTATCAGCTTGTTTGCAGCTGGTGATGGGGTAAGTGATGAAACGTTATTTCTGCAAGTTCATAATTGTCTCAAATGGCCTTGTTTTGTTGGTGAACATTAGTAGTGGCTAGATTGTCTCTTTGTTTTCTGCTAGTCATTAGACTGATTCTGTGAGAAGACCATCTCAACCAAAGCCTTAGGGTGATGAATAAGGCCCTATGTTACTCCGATATTTCACTTAGCTGTTGTATCCTGTGTTCGATACGTATTGTATCTGACACGACACTTCATTTTTGACTAAAGAATTGTAAACTTCGCTCAAAATAGCCGTATCCAATACTACACCGACCCCCCCTTCACTCGAATGTCCTTTGGGCTTGAAAAGCTCAACTAAATGCTAACCAAAAACTTAAGCTGATGATTGAGGCCCAATCATTGGTTCTTATACCTTAATAGGAACATCATTCATGCTATTTGCAACCCTTCGATGCACAAATACTTTCCATTTTTCCTTGTTTGTTCGATTCAGAGATGGCTTCCATTTTCTTTATGGATCTACCAAAGCTGTAAAACGGCCTTATTGCCTTAATTAAAGGGAGGTGAGAATGCCACGACATCTTAGGATAATCCACTAGTATTTACAAAGAATCTGGCTGATTTGCCCTTTGCTAAACCCCAACTTTTGCACATGTTGTAGCCATAAAAAGGGTATTTTAGGTCAATGTGTTGAAATTCCAGTGGACTAGTTCAATCTTGTCGTGGCAATATCACTTCCCTAATTAAAGGGTAAATGGCCCCAGTTGCACTTTTCCATCATTTTTGGTTTACACTTCGGGTCACTTTTGTGTAATTGGCCCACTACTACTCATACACCCATTTTTTTTATTGTTTATCTTAACTATTTTTCTTATTGAGAATGCAAGGTATTTGTAATGGATGGTGTAACATATTCAAGAACTTATGCTAAGGTTAAAAAAGCTGCAATCTGCTGTACATTCGACTTCTTTTCGATTCTAAGGTTACAGTTTTGAACTTATACGAGACCACAATCCATAAATTTCTTAATTTGATGTTCTAAATTCACAAGATGGAGCTACCTGGGATAAACTTATGACAAGTTGATAACTACATTATTGGAAACTTTTTAAAGATCATTTTGATTACTTTACCCCCACTATTATGCAAGATAATAGTGGTTTTAACGTTCATTATTCGGTGAGCGAGAACATCAATCAATTGGAACAGTTAGATCATCCTATGTAAAATTTATTTGTTAGAGCATAGAAAATGAAACTTCTTACTTATTGGGAGAATAGGTATTTTGAAAGAATTTAAATTCCAATAAGTTTCGTATTCCTGTGTTTTCTGTAAACTAAACAAGATAACATGTTGGTAATTTCCATGAATTGCAGTTTTTGTGTTTTTAGGTGCAATACAAAACTACCATTTTTTTTTTTTTTTTTTTTTTTTTTTTTTTTTTGTTGAATTATTTCTTAGATCACAAAGGTTGTTAGAAGTGTCAGTGTATACTTTTTTTCTTCTTATTGCAGATCACCTCAACGCTTATATTTGCGGCAGCCTGTGCTTCTGCAGGGATTACTGTCCTCATTGGCAATGATCTTGATAGCTGTGCAAAAAACCACTGCCTTCAATTTGAAACTTCGACAGGAATGGCCTTCATGACTTGGTTTGCTGCTTTACCTTCTTTTCTTTTGAATTTCTGGTCTTTGGCTTCAAGATGACTATAACTCCAGACTTTTGGCCTTTCCAGATACACGGATATAGATTCATGACGAACATGAAATTGCCACGTCTGTATAGCTTATGTAAATTGTTGTTTACCTGCTTAATTTGGATACAGCTAGTCTCACTTGTGACGGACACTATCCGTCACAAGTGAGTGACGGGTCACCTCCCTCTCACACAAATGCAAGTGGGAGGCAAGTGGAGCGCTCCATTTTCGCCCCACTTGCCCTCCCACTTGCATTTGTGTGAGAGGGAAGTAACCCGTCACTCACTTGTGACGGATAGTGTCCGTCACAAGTGAGAATTTGTGATTTGGATATTCAATTTTGTTTCTACTTGCTTCCGTTTGCTGCAATGTTTTAGGTAGTCAGTAGTCTTCTGCTGGCTGTGAAGTTTAGGCGTTTCGACAATATGCTATTCTTGTGTTTCAATATGCTGTAATTGTTTTGTGAAATGGTTGTATCTGAGAGCAGAATTTCCCAGATCATATATATTCCAGATACACGGCCTTTTTTTTTACAACTTTTTAATTTTGTTCACAAGTTAACTAAATATATTGTCGCCGACTCCGTATGTCAGGGCCTATAGTAATTCTCACACGATATAAACTCTCTAATGAAGCCACAAAAGAAAAGGGGTAAATAATGTTAAAAGATTTCAAGTGCCCAGTGCCATGTTACCCAAGTATGTTCAGGATATTACACCATCCGATATCTTCATTACATCCTTTTTCGTCGCTCTCGTCTTCTTCCCCGTTCTTGACTCCTTTTGTTGTATCAGCTCTCTTCTTTATCGTCGACTCCTGTACTGTTTTTAACTTTTCTTCTTTCATCCAGCAATAAGTCAGGAGACTCCATAACTCATCCTTCGTGCAATGGTACTAAGTTGTCCATTTTCAACCATGACAAACTCAGTCAAAACTTCGCCATTACTCCATTTTAAATCATAAGCTTCTGAAGCTAGGGGTGAGATGCACTCACGCTACTTGAGTGTTGCGAGAAATTAAGAGGCGAATACAATAAGTGAACCAAGCCAACACAATGAACGTGTCTCAATGGTCGATTCCGCCCTAGAAGTTTGAAGAATCAACTTTCAAATGCACAAAGAGGAAACATTTCAAGTTATAACCATATTAGTCAAAACGTCTCACAAACGTCTCTCTGGGGGTGTTTCCCCTCTCCCTCTCCCTCTCCCTTTCCCCATCCCGGTATGTTCCCGTCTCCTATGTGTCGTCCATCTTGTCGATGAGCTTGGCTCAATCTTGGTGTCGTCGTTTTGTTTTTGGTTGTGGTTTTGGGACGATTTGGTATCTCCCCTTTCCCTCGCCCCTTCCCCCACCGATCGTTCCCTCTTCCTTTTCCTGCTGGTGTCGGTCTGGGTCGTTGTCTTGTTGTAAGTAGCCGATGGTCCTGGGGCTCGGTTGGAATTTGGAGTCTCAGTGTTTGTTTCGGGTTTTGGTGTTTGTTGGGTCGGCCGTGTCGTTCGTGGTTGGTTTGTGGGGTCCGTTTTGTTCGTTGGCTGTTGTGAGGTGTCGGCTTTTCTTCTGTCTGTGGAGGTGTTTTTGGTAGGTTGAAGTCGGTTTGCTGGAAGTGGGGTTGGTTGGGTCGGATGCGCTGGATCCGCCTATAACACTAATGTTTATTTCCGTTTTTTCGAATAATATCCTCCTTGTGGTTTGGGGTGTCCTGTCCCCTTATCCACGAGTTAATTAGGCCGACTGGTACATTGCATCGCGTCTGTGTTGAGACTAGCTTGATGCGGTCTCCTGAGATCGTTTTGGTAAAGGGGATGTTTCCCCATTTGTTATCTACCTTTTTACTCGATTTTCTTGGCTACGAGGTTCTGGTCAACGGGGGTTGTGTTCCAAAGTGTAGGAGTTTGATCTCCTTTGGAGACAGATTTGTTTGGTCTGCTTTCCGCCTTTTCTTTCTACGTCATTGGGGCGTAAATGCACTTTGTTCTCTTTCGTTGGGTCAAGGGGCTCGTTGGCTTCCAGATGAGGTGTATCACAGTCAAGGAGATGAATCTCCGAGACGCTATCTTGGGTCTTGTTGCAGGTATTTATTTCTCTGAAGCTGTATCGTGTAAGACGAGTAAAAATGAGTTTGTGGAGGCTCGTTGGTTTTCTGAGGAAGATTTTCACAGCCCCTGAGCCCCTGAGGAATCTCCGAGACCCTTTTTTGGGTCTTGTTGCAGGTATTTCTCCGAAGCTCCATCAATCAAGACAAGCAAGTATGGGTGTTTTCCTTTGGCCAACGCTTCTCATCCATTAGAGAATGTGGTGGATTTTGAGGTTGAAGAGCGTGTTCAGACTTTCGTCGTACGCCATCAACACGACGTTGTTAACTGATGCAACTGTTACCTTGTTTTAGTTAATGTTATTAGTGGTACTTTAGTGTTTTATGTTGTAGTTTATAGGTACGGTCTAGTGAACCGTACCACAACAATGTAAAACTCTTTCTTCACCGCTGCCAAAAATTGAATAAATAGGAAACATCACGTTAGTAGCAAGATTTAGGACTCCGTCAAATTAGTAGCGAGATTTAAGGCTCCAACAATGATGTTTAAATTTAAATTACCAAAATTGTGAGGGCCAAATGCGTAATTACTATAATAAAAATTGTATTTTTTTCTACTATTTACTTATGAAAACGGTTATATTGGTAAATATGAAATCATAACACCGACCAAAAAATAAATCCAAAATGATAATATTAATTTCTTAGAAAATATAATAAGAGTACTATTTTTTTTTATTATACTATGTACTCCCTCCCATCCAAACCAAAGATAACACTTACTTTTTGGTACTATTCATTGTCGTAGAGAATCTTTGATATTATTCTTAATTTATAAGACAAAATATAGTCATGTAAAATCTTGTTTAATTTATCGTCATTAATGCTATAAGAATATCAAATTTTTATAATTTTTAATAATGTGTAACTAAAGATATTCACATTGCAAAACGTGCATCGGCAAGTGTGATAAAGCAACTATTACCTTTGGTTTGGATGGGAGAGAGTATAAAACAAAAGAAAATGACTTTTAAAGCAGAATTTAATGGCAATTAAGGCCCTGATCAACATCTTTCTCCAATAACTTTAGTTCAAAACGTTTTTAAGGGTATGTCTCGTTAGATTTTTGTTTCATTATATTTTTTACTCCCTCCATTCCACCTGATTCTATAAATTTGTGGAATATATGCGCGGTGCCCCAATTTGGCGAAACAGTTAGCGAAAATATCACGCAAGTATCAAATCAGAATATGACATGGTCCGTCATATACTTCTAAACGGTTACCTGCACGTAGGAGTTATTACCCAACTTGCTAATTACGACTTGTACTACAAAATAATCAAAGAACAATACCGGAAAAGAGAAAGAGAAATGTCATAATGAGAAATGTATTGATTGTAGTGCAGACAAAGTATTGATTGTACGTGACTAAGTTGAGACTATAGAAATTATGATTATGTCGTCTATGAAGTTGTCCGCTCAAGAAGGACCAATGGTTTTATAAAGCAAGATGGTTCAGAGTTGAATGAAATTCCCTGATTGCAATAATATTCTAGCACCATCAGCAAAAGACATATATGTATATCACAAATTCTCATTGAAGACGCACTATATCCATCACAAGGGAGAGACGGGTCAAATAGTAGCATATTCGAATGAAATGGGCGGGTGGGTTGCTAGTGGGTTCATTAGAATATTATTAGCTTATCTCGTTTTTTGTGCTAGCCCAATTATTTTATTAGCAACCCAACCCCAACCCATCACACTTTTTGTGACGTTAGTCACTCTCCTGTCAGCCACCACTTTTCATTCCAAAAAAAAAATCCCAGAGCTAATTCATTCATCTTCATTTTCATGCTTCTATCTATAATTTTTCACCAGTAACATCATGTAAATCTTCAACGAAAATACCCACATTATTTGTACAAATATTAATCACTAAGAAAAAATGTCAGAGGAAGATGTTTGCTTGGTTTTAGAGACGGTTTTAGAAGATCATATGGGTGCTGTTGATAACGATGATAGTGTAGTGCCTGTCGTTACTGACGACGAATTTATGACGATGATGATAAATAAAGGTTCTTTTTTTTCCTCTATATGATGGTAATTGTTGGTATGTTCTGTTTGTTGATGATATTTAGGGCATTATAGCTCAATCTAGAGCAATATTTTTTGTCTACTTGATAATTTTTTGTTGTGGCTGATAAATCATTAACAACAATGAATTTGTGACGATGATGAATTTGTGACGATGATGATAATACTCTAAGATGTAAAGATGTTAATTACATAAATCGTGTAGCTTACTAAAAAATATTTTCATGACTTTGTCAGTTAATGAATATGAGTTTTGAAATGTTATTTTCAAGAACAACACAGATTCAGATGTAACCATGTTAATGCATATTGGCTACCATTTTAGGTTTTCTGACTATTAAGTTTACAGTTTATTACACAGTGTTATTATTCTAACACGATGTGTCCAAATCGGATGCATTTGTCACAGGTGCTGACCTATCTAATTCTCTTCTTGGAATCAAAGCAGCAAAATCGGAGCATATTTACGCTCTCTATATCAAACATTCGCAACACATTGGATTTAGTGTCAAGAAATCTACATCTCGTAGGGCTAACAAGAAAGATAGACCGTTCATTGAGCGATACTTTAGATGCTCTTGCGAAGAAAAACACGAGAACAAGAGTAAAGGTGGTTTAAATGGTGACGTTAAAGTTTTCAACAGCAATTTGAGGAATGTTTCAATTACTCGTTGTGAGTGCAAAGCCTGTGTCAGGACGCAAGTAAATGCGGAAGGATTATGGGAGGCGCTGCAGCATGAGATAAAACATAATCACCCGTTAACCCCCCCCCCCCCTGAGTGGCAGCACCACCATAGGTCTAAGCGTAAAATTTCCGAAGCAAAGGACGAGTTAAAAAAGGCAATGACTGAAGCGCATGTGCCCCCTTCTGTGCAATTCAGAGTTGCTGCGGCAGCTGTTGGCGGTGATGAGTTCGTTGGGCACAAAAAGCGAGATCATATTAACTACGTAAACAGACTACGGATGAAAAAAATTGAAGGAGGTGATGCAGCAACATTGATCAACCTGTTGACTAGTAGGCAAGCGGAGGAGCCAGGATTCTTCTTCCGTGTTCAATTTAATGAAGAAGGAAAATTAAGTAACATATTTCGGCGGGACGCGATGATGAGAGAGGACTATTTGTTGTACCGAGACATTATCATATTTGATACTACCTATCGTACGAATAGGTACAATCTTATTTGTGGAGCCTTTGTTGGTATCAACAATCATTGGTCGAACGCTATGTTTGGGTGTAATTTCCTGTCGAACGAGAATCAAGAATCATTTGAGTGGTTATTCAAAGTCTTCAATGAATTCATGGGAGATGAAATCCGACCAGTCTCTATCTTCACTGACCAAGACCAAGCAAAAGCAAATGCCATCAAAGAGGTTTGACATTATCTCATTAGAGCTGTCCACATTACGCATAAACAGACCATCTCTCCATTTTTTGCATATATATGTTATCAAGTTAACCTTACATTACTGTTTTACATTATTGTCTAAGCTATCAACATTTCTAATTGTAATTACCATGTCACCATCTGAGCTGATATATGTCCCTCCTTTTATCAGATTACACCATTTTCATTTATAAATGTTACTAGTATAAGATTTTGACACTTTGTATAAATAATTTTTATACTGCTTGCATTACTCTCTAAGCTACCAACATTTCTATTTCTAATTAACATGTTGCTATATGAGCTGATATATGTCCCTCCTTCTATCAATCTGAAAAATAGTTACATCTAAACCACTGTGACAATCACATTGTAACACATTTATTAGATGACACCATTTTCATTTATAAATGTTATCAGTATAAGATTTTAGCACTTTATATAAATAATTTTTTATAGTGCTTACATTACTGTCTAATCTTCAAACATTCCTAATTCTAATTAACATGTTGTCATCTGAGTTGGTATATGTTCCTCCTCCTATTAATCTGAATAGTGGTTACATTTAAATCACTGACACTAACATTGAACCACATATATCAGATGACACCATTTTCATTTATAAATGTAAACAGTATAAGATTTTGGCACTTCATATAATTTTTTTATACTGCTTACATTACATTCTAAGCAACCAACATTTATAATTCTAATTAGCATGTCGCCATCTGAGCTGATATATGTCCCTCCTTCTATCAATCTGGAATGTGGTTACATTTAAAACACTTTGATACTAACACTGTACCACATTTATCAGATGACACCATGTTCATTTATAAATGTTGTCTGTATAAGATCTTGACACATCATATAAATAATTTTGTATACTCCTTACATTATTCTCTAAGCTATCAACATTTATAATTATAATTAACATGTAACCATTTTTACAATTGTTATATTATACACACTCCAAAGTGGACACATTACTGACCATTAAAGATGGTTACACTTATGCTTGAATCCATGAACAAACCATATGTAACCATCTTAATGTATATTTTGGTGATAACATTTTATACTTATAATGGTGACATGTTCACAGGTCTATCCCACATCAAGACATAGGTTATGTTAGTGGCACATTCAACAAAACGCAATATCTCACTTTGGGAAATTAAAGGGTGATCGGCCGTTCCAGAACTTATTCAACAAATGTCTCAACGGTTGTTACAATGAGTCTGAATTTGAAGAAACTTGGCGCAAAATGTTGAAAGACTATGGGTTAGAGGGCCATTCATGGTTTAAGAGACTATATAAACATAGAGTGAAATGGAGCACTGCATTGAATAATGAATACTTTTCAGCCGGCATATTATCGTCTCAGAGGAGCGAGAGCACAAACCATGCTATGGGTTTCCAAGCTTCAAAGACCACATCAGTCACCGCTTTCTTTGGGATATTTGAAACCCCGGTGAGAATATGGAGAAGTGAGGAGGAGCGGAAAGAATTCAACGGTATAAGATCTACGGCAACCTCCGTGTACCCTCTTGCTGATTTGTTGCTGCATGCATTTAAGTTTATATTGTGGAGCTCTTTCACATCTTTGAGGGAGAATTCGCTCTTGCCATGGGAACTTGGGCCACATTCTTGCCAGTCGATGATCCTCTGTTGGTGTACCGCGTCCAACCTGCTGGTTCTGAGGAAGGGGAACATCATGTCACGTATGATTGCTCTAATCAGTGAATGGAATGCACTTGCTGAAAGTTCCAGGTTATGGGTATGTTTTGCAGTCACATCATCCGTGTCCTCCACATGCATTTCATTGGGGAGATACCGCCCAGGTACATATTACACAGATGGACAAAATTTTCCAAAAAAGCTGTGTGGGAGAGGCTCCTCCCAAGCGACATTTGTAGAAGCGCTGCTAATGACGCCATCAACTGGCATCGTTCAATGTTGATAGCTACAGACCATCTTATCACTAAATGCCACAATGTTGTTGAGTGAAGACTTGTTTTTGAGAAGTTGTGTGTGAAGGCTAATGAGGAAGTGGCGTCGTTACTGTCCAAACTTAGTATGGACGAAGAACAACGTAACGAAGATCTACCCAACGTAGAGCTGACTGGTCCCCCAATTCTAGATCCAGTACGTTGTACGACAAAGGGTCGTAGTGCACGTAAAAAAGGGAATCTGGGGCCAAAGAAGAAGGCTAAGAAAGCGACTGAACAAGGCAGTACCATGTACACCCCTGTTCCGCGTCTGATTTGATCTACACGGTTCCACATGACATAGCTCAAACATTTTCGGGAAATTTTTTTGGTACAATGAACTGTTTGTTAGACCAATTAATTTTGTGATAAAACTGTACTCAGATAAGCTGTAACATATATGAAATTAGATTGATATATCCGCGTTCATACATGTTACCATATTATGATGCTACAAACTGGTCACATTTGTGAACAAGGTGCTGACTTTATTAGTTATCTACCAATGTCACCATTTTTAGTCATAAACTAAGTACCTTGACTTTAAGTTTCAGTGTATGGCTGTTTATTTTCGATACTCTGCGATCTTCAAAATGTGTCTTTCTGTTGAAAATATGGGTTACCTTTATTCCTCTTAGCTGTTCATATATGTTTCCATATTAAGATGCTATTACCTGATCACATTTTTAAAAGAAGGAGGTGACATTATTAGTTATACTCAAATGTCACCATTTTTTTTGTCATAAACTAAGTTTATTTTGGTTTCTTTGCCACCTTTCAAAAGTGCCTTTCTGTTGATCAATATGATGGCAATTTAGCATTGGATTTTACCATTATTTAACAAATTTTTATTTACACGTGGTTACATACTAAAGTTAACATGGTGACTTAACTGTTAACATGGGAACATCAGTGACTAATCATGGTGACATATATGTCATAGTTGCAAATGTGACCACCTATCAGAGACATGTACCTATGTTGAAACCTTCTGACTTGAACTTAACATGATAACAACCTGCCTTATAACTTGCTGACATTTATGGTCAACATCAAAATGTTACTACTTTACACAACAGTGTGACCATGTTTGTTCACATATGTCACAATACGAGGAGTGTCAAACATCTTCAAAATGTAACTACAGTACTGGTAATACTAATGCCACATTAGTCTACACATTGGTAGATCATAAGTTGTTAACTAAACAAGGACTATTTACCAATCCCTTCACATCAGGGAATGACCAAAAGTGGTGTCCCAAAATACATCATTATCAATAAACGACAGTTCTGTTAACGACATGTGCCCCTACTTCACTTCTTCTTACTGGCAGGCATTTATGTTGGACGGTTCGGGGCACGGGTGATATCTTTAGCGCAATTTAAAACGGGACCTCCTGTTGGACGGTCTCTAGCATGAGTGTATCTGAGCTCGTAAGAGCGGGGTGGTGCTTGTTCGCCAATGTCATCTATCCCCAAGTCAATCGAGGATGGGAGAACCACGTTCTCCAAATCCTGGTCCACCTGATCAAGCATGGCCATGAACTCAGCATAGAATACGGGGTCGTTATCCAATTTCCGCGTCATGGTCTCTTCTGCTTCACCCGCTTCTCCAACACGTGCGTCCTGCTGTTTCCGCACCTGCTGAGACGGGGGAGGATCCGCCATCATTTCGGCTGCCATTTGACGATGTAAGCGTGATACCAACTGCTGGTTCCTCTTTGACTGGTACCATTTCAGCACACGGGCCTACACATGGACAAATATGGATTACGAGCATATTTAACTAACCTGAATACACTAATATAATGTTCATTACACATACATATAATTTCACATTTTAACAGATCTACATATCACAGCTATGATGTCACATTTTAAAATGTAACAACCTTTAGTCAGAATGTCACCATTTATATTTTCAACAAACACCTACATATCACAGTTGTGATGGTCACATGTAAACAGTCCATAAGAATGTAACCATCTTTAGTGAAAATGTGACCATTTTTTTTTACTTTTAAACACACAGAACATGCTGTCACATTTCATACTAATACAACTACATATCACAACTACCATTGCCACATTCTAACATGAAATCATAATGTAACCATCTTAATTCAGAATGTCACCATCTTAAGTTTTGCACACACACAACATGTTGTCACATTTCATACAACAACACCTACATATCCCAGCTATGATGGTCACATGTTAACAGACCATGAGAATGTAACCATTTCTTATCTGGATGTCACCCTTTAGAGTTTTAAACACACAGAACATGTTGTCACATTTCATACTAAATAATTGAGATATATAAAAGTCATGGTCACATTTTAACAGTAAATCACAACGTAACCATCTTAAGTCAGAATGTCACCATTTTAAGTGACACACACACACACACACACACACACACACACACACACACACACACACACACACACACACACACACACACATAACATGCCGTCACATTTCATACTACAACACCTACATATCACAGTAATGATGGTCACATGTTAATAGTTCATAAGATTATAACCATCTTTAGTCAAAATGTCACCCTTTAGAGTTATAAACACACAGAACATGGTGTCATATTTCATACTAGAAATAACTACATATCACAACTACTATGGTCACGTTTTTAAAGTAAATCATAAGGTAACCATCTTAAGTCATAATGTCACTATTTTAAGTTTTAAACACACACAACATGCTGTCACATTTCATACTATAATGGTCACATTTGAAGATTAAATCAGAATGTAATTAACTTTAGTCAAAATGTCACCATGATTTTGAAGGCTATACAAGTGCTAATACTTATGTCATTATATAGACGACTGAGATCCTCATCAGTAGGGAGGTCATCTGGTAGTAGGAAAGACACAGTCCTACATCCCTTATCATCTGTGTAATACTACGGTTTTATGAGTCTCTGGGTACTCTATCGAGTGGGCCTTACTCTGTCGAGTAAGGGTGTTTTGGTTTTTAAAACAGTATTCTGTCTGTAGGGTACTCGATCGAGCATCCTGGGTACTCGATCGAGTAAGTGGCACTCGATCGAGTACGTCAGTTACTCGATCGAGTAGCTCGGCTTCCGGGTAATATTTTGTCGGGTTTTGTTATAACACGGATTAATATATAAATATTTCCGTCATCTTTATAATATACTTTTACAAACCTAATCATATTGAAAAGAGATTCAAGTTACGTTCTTCGCTTTCATCCGTGTTATTGACAAATCCCGGAGCTTGAGAGGTCAGATTTCATCGTTCTTTGCATCCTTGAGATCCTTGCGTCGAGGGTAAGATCTACGTACCGATTTTATAGTATTTAGTCAAGTTTGTTTAAACCCTAAGTTGGGGAATTGGGGATTTGTGTTAGTTTTTGTATGGTTAGTGATTATGTGATGATGTGTTAGAAGGAGGATTCGTAGAAGAGGCTTTTTGATACAGCTGTTGAGATTGTCTGCGTGTGTTGCATTCCAGGTAGGGTTTCCCTACTCAGTATTAGTCATATAATGTGTTGGTTGATTGGTTGTGATTGTTGTATAGTATCATACTCGTATTGTGACGGTTGTTGAAATTAGATACTGTTGATAGTTGTGATTGATTGTATCTGTCTGTGGTTTTCGGGGTGCGTCCCTGGCTGAGTGGGATCACTTGCGGGAGTGGCTTCACGGCCATTATTCGCCTTCTGTGGAACCCGCCACAGAAGGGATGTGCACATTAATGGATTTGGGTTTATCGCTCTATGGTATGAGCGGGGCTTAGGTGGGAACGGCTGCGGTCCCCCACTGGTGGAGTGGAGTTATCTGTTGCGATGGGTACTTTGGCAAGACTACACACTTTAGTGTGTAGTCGGTGATGAGGAGTTGATTGTGGAGTTTGGGTTATGTGACGATTGAGATGTGTTGGTTTCTGTTTTGTAGTAGTTCTATATGATTGTGTGATTAGTACTGACCCCGTCTTTGTTTTGAAAAACTGTTGTGATCCATTCAGGGATGGTGAGCAGTTGTTGAGCAGGTATGAGTCGAGACATTTGGGCTAGCTGGGATGTGTCACCACGAGATGATAGAGTCTTCCGCTGTAGTTCGAGTAGCTTGTCAGACATTTTTGATTAGTTGTTAGACTTTTGGTTTGAGAACATGTAACCGTATTTTATCAGTTGGATTGGTTTGTTTTCACTAAACTATATACTACTTAAATTTCATTTCTTTATTATCTTTTGATTATCATTGCCTCGGGAAACCGAGATGGTGACATCCTTATACCTGAGTGGTCCTGGTAAGGCACTTGGAGTATGGGGGTGTCACAAAGTGGTATCAGAGCGACGATCCTGAAACCTGTAACTAACGAATCTAATGAACATAGGGAGTCAAATTAAAATGAACCCGGGGTAAAAGTTGTAGAAGCTAATGCAAAGGCTTGGGAGACGTCCTAAAGTCGCGAACTCGCCCTTCAATTTTGAACCGGTCACATGGGGGGTATGTGTCAAGGTCGTATGTGTTGTCTTTTGGTTCGTATGTGTATATAACCGTATGTGTTGTGAATTGTTGGGTGTGGGAAGTGGAGAATTAAAAGTATGGTTAAAGGTTGAAAAGATATGTTTTATATGCGAATTGAATGAAGAAGCATGTTGGGTGTTTATAATGTGGTATTTTGATAATATGAAATAGATTGCTTTAATGATCATATGAGAACTTGTGTAGATTTGCATGCGTAGTAATAATTACAATGCCGAGTTTATAAAGATTGCGTATTATGTTGGGGGTAAGTGAGATAACATGCGGGTAGTGTATACGAGTCTGCATGACTCGATCGAGTGGGGGCACTCGATCGAGTAGGTGAGGTGCTCGATCGAGTGGGCTTAACTCGATCGAGTGGATAGTTTGACGTTTTTATGATCAGAACCGTGTTTTTAGGTACTCGATCGAGTACGTAGGGGCACTCGATCGAGTAGGGGGCACTCGATCGAGTAGGGGGCGCTCGATCGAGTGGCCTGTCAGCTCGGTCGAGTATGTTAGAGATCAGAAGGTCTGTTTGGGGTCTGGAGTCGGGGCACTCGATCGAGTATGTTGGACACTCGATCGAGTAGCCTCAACTCGATCGAGTTGGTTTTGGTACTCGATCGAGTGGGGTATGTGCAGGCTGTTTTCGTGTTTTGGGTTATAGTATGTATGTTTATATCTACCTTTTCTTTTATAGTTTCAAGATGCCGCCAAAGAAAACCGCCTTGTATGCGAGAGCTGAGAGCATGAACGTTGATGACATAGTTAAGATGTTGGAGCATCAAGATGTTGGAGCATCAAGATGCTCTACATAGCTATGTTTAACCCGAAAGAGTATAAGGGAACCGGGGAGGCAATTCTTCTTGATAATTGGCGTCGTGAGATGGAGAACATTCTGGATTTGGTACATTGTCCGGATGAGATGAGGGTAGAACAAGCTGCGTTCTACTTGAGGGAGGCAGCAGGAGAGTGGTGGGATAAGGTAAAGGTGAGCGCTAGAGATATGTATGAGAAGCAGGGGCTGCCTGCTATTCCTTGGGAAGAGTTTAGGAAAGCCATAAAGAGGGAGTTCGTGCCGGAGCATGTGAGGAGTAAGCTGAGGGAGGAGTTTGATGGGTTCAAGATGACCTCTGAGATGTTTGTGGCTGAGTACTATAAACAGTTCAATGAGAAGTCTAGGTATGCTGAGGATATGGGATTGAGTGAGGAGAACCTAGCTCTGAGGTTTGAGAAGGGGTTGACCCCCAAGATAATGGATAAGTTACCCGTGGGAGTCCTTACTGATGTTAAGGAAGCTTATGAGAGGGCTGGGAGAGCTGAGAGGTTGGTAGAGATGGCCCGGGAGAGAGGTGCTGAGCAAAGAAAGGCTGAGAGCGAGGGTGGTGGCCAATCTAGCTACAACAAGGGCAACCACACTCAGGCTAGAGTATATTCATCTGGCTCGGGCTTTAGTACGGGGGCTTCTTATGGGCCTGGTCGTGGGAACAGTAGCGGCAGCTGGGGGCTGACCTGTTTTAACTGTGGTGGTGTAGGCCACAAGAGACATGAGTGCACTAGTGCGGTGAGTGGGGGTTACCAGAGGCCGGGACAGGGGAGCTTTTCTCAGGGGCCGGCGCAGAGTTTTGCGAGTAACAGACCAGCTGGGTCATGGAACAACCGGGGAGGTCAGAGCAACAACGGGGGAGGTAACCGCAATGGCGGTAATTCTTATCAGAAGCCAGCTACAAACACCAACAACAACCAGGGGTCGGGTGCTAAGCCGACTACCTCTGCCAGTACTGTCCAAGGAGGTAGGCAGAAGACCAGTGGAAAGCTGTTTATGATGGAGAAACAAGCAGCTGAGGACGACGCACATGTCATCACTGGTACTTTTCTTGTTAATGGTGTTTACACCTTTGTTTTGTTTGATTCGGAGACGTCTCAGTCGTTTGTATCTTCGAGTCATGTTAAACAGTTGGGTTTGAGAGAGTATGAGTCTGTAAGTGAGAAAGTTTTTATACCTTCGGGAGAGTCTGTAACATGTGGGAGGTTGTTTAGGGATGTATCTTTGATAGTTGGGCAAGTTGATCTACCTGTAGAGTTGCTAGAGTTTCCTTTAGGTGGTTTTGAGATGATAGTCGGGATGGATTGGTTAGGGAAGTACAAAGCTAAGATAGACTGTCATCAAAAGAAAGTGTCTCTGAGAGGTTCTAAGGGCATTTGTGTGTCTTATCATGGGTTTGTTGTCAAACCCAAAATTAAGTTAATTGCAGCTGTGACCTTGAAGTCCTATCTGAGGAAGGGGTGCCCGATGATCTTGTGCCATGTGAGAGATGACTGAATAGAGAGTCCGACAGTTGATCAGATACCAGTTGTGGGGGAGTTTTCAGATGTCTTTCCAGAGGAGATTCCGGGGTTGCCGCCGAAGAGGGAGATAGATTTCAGTGTCGAACTGAAACCGGGGACGGGGCCAATCTCTAAGGCACCGTACCGGATGGGTCCTAAGGAGTTGGAGGAGCTCAGGAAGCAGTTAAATGATCTGATGGAGAAGGGATACATTAGACCTAGTGTATCACCGTGGGGAGCACCGGTTCTTTTCGTGAAAAAGAAAGATGGGAGTTTGAGGTTGTGCATAGATTACATGGAGCTGAACCGAGTGACGGTAAAGAACAAGTATCCTTTGCCAAGGATAGATGACCTGTTTGATCAGTTGAGTGGTGCAGCAGTCTTTTCCAAGATTGATCTGAGATCGGGGTACCAAGAGGTAAAGATTAGAGATGAGGACATACCAAAGACAACTTTTACGTCGAGGTATGGCCATTATGAGTATGTGGTGATGCCGTTTGGGTTATCTAATGCGCCGGCCGTGTTTATGGATTTGATGAACAGAGTCTTCAGTCAGTTTTTGGACAAGTTTGTGGTGGTTTTCATCGATGACATCTTAGTCTACTCCAAGACTAAGGAGGAACATGAGGAACATCTGAGGATTGTGTTGCAGACCTTGAGGGAGCATGAGTTATATGCTTAGTTGTCCAAGTGTGAGTTCTGGTTAGAGAAAGTTGCTTTTCTGGGGCATGTGATCTCTAAGGATGGGGTAGCTGTAGATCCGACAAAGATTGAGGCAGTTACCAAGTGGGAAGCACCAAAGAACGTAGCTGAGATAAGGAGTTTCTTGGGTTTAGTAGGATACTACAGACGGTTCGTGAAGGATTTCTCCAAGATTGCTGGACCTATGACGGCTTTGATGAGGAAAGAGAACAGGTTTCATTGGGATGAGAGTTGTGAGATGGCGTTCCAAACATTAAAGGAGCGTTTGACCACAGCTCCAATATTAGCATTGCCTGAAGGGAGTGAGAAATTTGAGGTTTATACAGATGCCTCAAAGAATGGGTTGGGATGTGTGTTGATGCAGAACGGTAGAGTCATTGCCTATGCTTCTAGGCAATTGAAGCCTTATGAGGAGAATTATCCTACTCACGATCTAGAGTTGGGTGCAGTGGTGTTTGCTCTCAAGATTTAGAGACATTACCTTTATGGGGCGACCTTTAAGGTATTTTCAGATCACAAGAGTCTCAAGTACATCTTCACTCAAAAGGAGTTGAACATGAGACAGAGGAAGTGGATGGAGTTAATTGGCGATTATGACATGGATATTATCTACCATGAAGGGAAAGCCAATGTAGTTGCAGATGCCTTGAGCAGGAAGAGTGTACATGCTTTTTGCACAGCTATATCTTTGATGAGGTTGAGAGATGACGTTGGTAAGTTTGGGATACATATGATCCAGAAAGGGGATACCATGGGAGATTTGACAATGCAGCCTGATCTTTATAATGATATTCGAGGTAAACAGGTGTTGGATCCTAAGATGGTGGAGTGGAGAGCTGGAGTAGAGAAAGGGACAGTGTCTAGATTCTCTATTCATACCGATGGTAGTTTGAGGTTTGATGGGAGGTGGTATGTCCCTAATGATGAGGAGCTGAAAAAGACAATCATGACAGAGGCACATTGTGCACCATATTCAGTACATCCAGGTGGTGACAAGCTATACAAGGATTTAAAGAAGACGTTCTGGTGGCCTGGGATGAAGAAAGAAACAGCTGAGTTCATGGCCCGTTGTTTGACATGTCAGAGAGTTAAAGGGGAACAGCGACGACCACAAGGTAAGATTCAGTCTCTTGAGGTACTTGAGTGGAAGTGGGAATCCATTTATATGGATTTTATCGTGGGTTTGCCAAAGAGTCAACAGGGTAACAACATGAAATGGGTTATTGTGGATCGACTGACCAAGTCAGCTCATTTTGCGCCAACGAAAGATACATGGACTAAGGCACAATTGGCTATGGCCTATCGGAAGAATGTGCTGAGATTACATGGGGTGCCTAAAGACATAGTATCTGACAGAGATGCGAGGTTTATTTCAAGGTTTTGGAAAGAGTTGCAGGAATCTTTGGGAACGACATTGAAGATGAGTACAACATTTTATCCTGCAACAGATGGTCAGAAGGAGAGAACAATCAAGACTCTTGAGGACATGTTACGAGCTTGTGTGATGGGTTTTGGTGGTAGCTGGGAACAAAGGTTGGATTTGATTGAGTTTTCTTACAACAACAGCTATCACACTAGTATTGGCATGTCGCTATTTGAGGCTTTATATGGGAGGAGATGTAGGAGTCCGATTTGTTGGGACGACAGTGCTATGAGGCGGTGGTTTTAGGACCAGAGATGGTATATGAGATGGTTGAGCAAATTAAGATGATCAGAGAGAGGATGAGAGCAGCTCAGGATAGGCAAAAGAGTTATACAGATCTACATCGTCGGGATATAGAGTTTCAGGTTGGGGATAATGTTCTTCTGAAAGTGTCTCCTATGCATGGGGTTATGAGGTTTGGGAAGTAAGGCAAGCTGAGTCAGAAGTTCATAGGACCATATGAGATCCTAGACCGGGTTGGAGAGGTTGCTTATCGCTTGGCTTTACCGTCTTCTTTGGATAGGGTACATAACGTGTTTCATGTATCTCAGTTGCGCAAGTATGTGAGTGATTCGTCACATGTGTTAGAGGCAGAGAGTATAGAGCTAGATGAGTCCTTGTCTTACCTTGAGGTGCCTAAGCAGATTCTTGACCGGAAGGTTAGGAAGACTAGACATGGTGAGACAGTTTTGCTTAAGATCCTTTGGTCTAATCATGAGGTTGAGAAAGCTACATGGGAGGCAGAGGAGGCCATGAGACAGCGTTACCCTTTCCTTTTTGATCAGGTATGTATGCTTACAAGGACGTAACCTTGTTTCTTTTGGGGGGGGGTAAGAGATGATCGCGAAGAGTTTTTGAACCTTTTTGTGTTGTGTCGGTATAGTTAATAGTGGTTTGAGTCGGGTTGAGTTTGGTTGGTAGCATGTTTTATGTTGAGTTTCGTTTTGGTTGTTGTGTCGGGAGTATGGTAGTATGTCCTTTCTTTGTTGTGGTTTGAATTTCGGGGACGAAGTTCTTTTTAAGGAGGGAAGACTGTAATACTACGGTTTTATGAGTCTCTGGGTACTCTATCGAGTGGGCCTTACTCTGTCGAGTAAGGGTGTTTTGGTTTTTAAAACAGTATTCTGTCTGTAGGGTACTCGATCGAGCATCCTGGGTACTCGATCGAGTAAGTGGCACTCGATCGAGTATGTCAGTTACTCGATCGAGTAGCTCGACTTTCGGGTAATGTTTTGTTGGGTTTTGTTAATAACACGGATTGATATATAAATCTTTCCGTCATCTTTATAATACACTTTTACAAACCTAATCACATTGAAAAGAGATTCAAGTTACGTTCTTCGCTTTCATCCGTGTTATTGACAAATCCCGGAGCTTGAGAGGTCGGATTTCATCGTTCTTTGCATCCTTGTGATCCTTTCGTCGAGGGTAAGATCTACGTACCGATTGTATAGTATTTAGTCAAGTTTGTTTAAACCCTAATTTGGGGAATTGGGGATTTGTGTTAGTTTTTGTATGGTTAGTGATTATGTGATGATGTGTTAGGAGGAGGATTCGTAGAAGAGACTTTTTGATACAGCTGTTGAGATCGTCTGCGTGTGTTGCATTCCAGGTAGGGTTTCCCTACTCAGTATTAGTCACATAATGTGTTGGTTGATTGGTTGTGATTTTGGTATAGTATCATACTCGTATTGTGACGGTTGTTGGAATTAGTTACTGTTGATAGTTGTGATTGATTGTATCTGTCTGTGGTTTTCGGTGTGCATCCCTGGCTGAGTGGGGTCACTTGCGGGAGTGGCTTCATGCCCATTATTCGCATTCTATGGAACCCGCCACAGAAGGGATGTGCTCATTAATGGATTTGGGTTTATCGGTCTATGGTATGAGCATGGCTTAGGTGGGAACGGCTGCGGTCCCCCACTGGCAGAGTGGAGTTACCTCTTGCGATGGGTACTCTGGCAGGACTACACACTTTAGTGTATAGTCGGTGATGAGGAGTTGATTTTGGAGTTTGGGTTATGTGACGATTGAGATGTGTTGGTTTCTGTTTTGTAGTAGTTCAATATGATTGTGTGATTAGTACTGACGCCGTCTTTGTTTTGAAAAACTGTGGTGATCCATTCGGGGATGGTGAGCAGTTGTTGAGCAGGTATGAGTCGAGACATTTGGGCTAGCTGGGATGTGTCACCACGAGAAGATAGAGTCTTCCACTGTAGTTCGAGTAGCTTATCAGACATTTTTGATTAATTGTTAGACTTTTGGTTTGAGAACATGTAACCGTATTTTATCAGTTGGATTGGTTTGCTTTCACCAAACTATATACTACTTAAATGTCGTTTCTTTATTGTCTTTTGGTTATCATTGCCTCGGGAAACCGAGATGGTGACATCTTTATACCTGAGTGGTCCTGGTAAGGCACTTAGAGTATGGGGGTGTCATAATCTGCAATGGCACTGTCCTTCACCGGAGGAGCTCCTTCCTGCAGGATAGCTTCCACTTCAGGACCCATCCTTTCAACCGTAAATTTTTAGAATGACTTCTCCAGATTAAAGGAGACCGGATACGTCTTCAGATCCCACATCCCTATACCAAAGCCCCTATGGACAGTGTATGCTTTGCATTCCTCTTTAACTCACTTCTTTAGTGCGTCATTAGTCTAATGTCTTATCAAGGATAGTGTACTCTCTGCAGGCTCACCCCTCCAATTCAGTTGGTGAAAGTAGAGTAACTGAAAGAATATTAGACAGCCCCCAATGCTTTTTGAGTCATTGTCCTTCCATGATTCCACAGAATGGTCAAAACGATCCAGAACGTAAGAGCACCAGTCCTTTTTCGGAATAGTAGCTACATCCTCCATAACTCCAACCAACCTCGTGTCAACACGATTGTGAACTGTTGGGGCTAAGAATGATCCCATTGCAAACAACACAAACATTTTCTTAAAATCTGATCCACCTTCTACCAATTTCAGCATCTCACCTCTAACCTTGTCCAATTGGATATCTTTCTTCGGCAAAGCACCGAACCTCTCTCTCCAAGAGTGCACTAGCTCTCTATCGTCCGTAACCAGCGGCACATCCTCCCCCCCCACACGGTAACATGTGATAGACCATAACCCCAAATTAGACCTCTCTAATTAGGTTATCAAAATTTCTTTATTTTACAAATCTTTGGATCTATGCATTATGCATGTAATATATGAGCATTAAAATATAAAAGAAGAGGAAAAATAATATTTCCTTACATTGAGAATGGTAATATGGGCACAACTAAGATCACCATCTTAGTTTTTCTTTAGCTTTTCAATATATGGCGAGATCCTCCATAAATCCAAGCCTCCAAAGAAGAAAGCCTCATCTCAAATTGCACCCAAGAACTTACCCAAAACTTTACAAATATTAACTAGATATATTGTAAGATTGCCCTTGAAATAATACTAACACTTAGTAAAAATGATTAGATTTGTAATACTAACTCTTAGTATATGATTTCTAATATTTTTGGTTTTTAGAGAGACAAACTATTTTTATTTTTCTCCACATGCAAAAGATAAGAAGAAGTAAAAAATGAACAATCAAAGTAGAGTACCAAGGAGGGAGGCCGGATGGGGGGTCATAAGAGAGGGAGTTGGATTGTGTTATTTTTTTTTGCCCAATGAATTGATGCATAGAATAGACAAAAAGCAATGGGAAGTGCACAACCCAATAGAATTTGGTGGTGCATAATAATTGTGTCTCATACACAATTATCTATAATAACACGCCCCAATGCCCATTTACGGGTCTATTTTGGTTCTTATATTTGTCGCACAAATACGTGTAATTTTTATTTAATTATCGTTTTATGTTTAAATGCTTCCCGATTAATTTCGTCTAAAACACTCCGTAAATATACGTGTACAGCTACACATATATTTTACGTAGCAATACTAATCACATTTGTCAATTAGTACTAATTTAACAATTAACCGTTTAATCATTAATTCCCGACTCAATTAATTTATTATTCAATTATCGCATAATTAAATAACAATTTCCGCGCCTCGAGTTCACAACTCGATATCTCTCTAAATTAAATAACTGACTAACTCTTAGTCAATTTATCAAGGGACTAATTAAACTGTATCTCATACAATTAATTAGTTTTCGTGTTGGGGCTCGTTCCTTTAGGTGTGACCGAAAGTCACTCGGAAACTGCACTGGCTCAGATAATAGTCGAAAGACAACAATTCACAACACATACGATTATATACACATACGAACCAAAAGACAACACATACGACCTTGACACATACCCCCCATGTGACCGGTTCAAAATTGAAGGGCGAGTTCGCGACTTTAGGACGTCTGCCCTATCTATCCTTTTGCACAATACAGATCACCATGACCCAGTAGATGCCCTTTGGCCTCCTTTCACGGCACGACCTAGGACAAAAACCAAAGTCACTCGGAAACTGCACTGGCTCAGATAATAGTCTCCAGTTTGAAGAATCGACTCATAGGAATATCATAGAAGTCCCTGCCATGACCAAGCGTCTACAATAGATCTAAGGAACCCTATATATGTCACTGCCCGGCAAAGTGTCCCACAGTCTGCCTATGTAAGCGACTAGTCATCCTTATGACCTTATGGTGCTGAACCTACCATCAATCGTCTTACAATCTAGTCACTCCGAGACGTCACCTCATCAAGTGACTAGGGGCCAATACAATGTTCATCCTATTAACTTGAATTGGGGTTCAACATTGTCTCCACAACCAATTCGGATAAACAAGGTATTCAATATTTTCAGTCAAACTGAATAATTGAGTTCTTAAAGAGACTCAAAGAATGAATGCGATCATCACTTATGTAAATATCAATACACTATCCAATATTTAAATAACGATCTTCAACAATTAAGGTATACTCCTCAATCACATTGAGATGACATAACAATCATGTCTACCTTATGCCAACGGCTTTGGCTAGAGGATTAGCAACAGTTGCATCACTCTAATTTCCATTGCTATTTTGCTTTTGTTCTATGCAATCTTTTCATCACATAGAGCCTTTCTGAGTACATGTCTAAACAAGTTTTTAGACTCTGGTTCTAAAGCCAGTCAAACACTCCCATTGTTTTCACAGTCTCTCGGGAGACGATATTCGGCTAACATAACTACTCTAGTTCCATTAAACTCCGAATATCAACTGTCACTTTTACAACATCGGATGTTGTAATGTACTTAGCTTTCGTTCATGATTTGTACGTATAACACTTATACATACACATCCTTCATATGACATCTTTTATACATGACTTCTTATACATGTATGTATAACTCCTTATACATATTATTCTTTATGCACATAACACTTTTACATGCTAACCATTCCATAACTAGGCCCATAACATCTTATAAGCATATGAATGTTATCGTGTAACCCTCTTACATGAAATTCATAATTCATCCAAACTACAAGAGTAAATCCTCAGTGCTTCTCAAGTACTCAAGGATGCTCTTGATAATTATCTAGTGACACTCACTAGGAAATGATGGGTAATGACTTCTTATATTCTCAATATGATAAGTCCCGACGAGAGCAGCTTTTAGCATCTTTAATAGATCCTGCAGAGAAAGCAAAAGAGATCATATTTTGTGTTCAACAACGTGAATGAGTCAAGAATCTTATCACATAAGTGTCTTGACAAAAATGCTAATATCCATGGAGATCTATCTCATTAGATCCGGATATTTAAGATGCGCCATGCTACTCTCAAGTATTCACCCGAGAATATTTCTAACCACTAATATGTCAAACACATATTTAGACTAAGAAACTCACTGTTGGAGTAGGTGTCCTCGACAATAGTGCGATCACATTAGTAAAACTCATAATAAGAATACATAAAGGGATGATTTATTTTTATGCATCAACTGATCAACATTAATCGGTAATGATTGGCTGACTAGAGTTTGACATTACTGTCATTTGACGGTGGTGATCAGTTGATCCCTTAAGGTCACACCTAAAGGACAATTCCCTTAATAGATAAAATTAATTAATTGTATAATGATACAGATTAATTAATTCCTTAAAATTAAACAATTCACGAATGTGAGTACGAATATGAATCTTATTGTAATTCGATTTAATGAGATTCGTTTTAGCAATTAAGATGTTAAATTACTAAAATTTTGTTTATGAAACAATTAAATTAAGAATGAACAGTTAATTATAATTTCAATATGTTGTAGATTATATTAATATGGACCATTTTATTTACATGTAATTGGGAATTACTAGTCAATTATTGTATAATTAAATTAATATATGTAATGATATTTAATTGTTAAATATGCATTAATATTATTAATATTATGTTATATGTCACATGTCACACATTATATGACAAAATGACAAATTGACGAAAATAAGATGGACTCCATTTTGACTAGGAAAACCGGTTTTATGGGTAGTTTGAGTGAAATGGTTAAGACTGTTTTTAGTGGTAAACACAATCATTACCTTCAAAACCAAAACTACACTCTAGCTTGTTTTGAGAAGAACAAAAATTGCAAAAGTAAAATGGCATGCATTGGCTCCATGCCACTTACCCCCCCCCCACAACGGTTTTCCTCCTCTAAAAAGAACAAGAATTGTTCTTATTCATATTCATTCATTCTTACACATTTTTACTTCTTACTCTTTTCTCTCTTCTTCTCTCTAAAATAAAGTTTTAGAAAAGAAAATTAAATTGTTCAAGATCTTATATTTAGATTACTAAAAGTAGTAATAGAAATAATAATAAGATTAATTTTAAGGTCACTATTTATATATATCTAGTTAACATATATTATTTAGTAATTAAGGGTTTGTCTTGGTGCAATTGAAAGGAGGTTCTCATATTATTGAGACAAGGAGGATCATCCATTTATTTTAAGCTCAAGAACAAGTAAGAAAGGAGTTCTTACTTGTGCCCTTAAAATCCGATTTCTATATTGTAAGAAGTATTCTTCTTATCTTTGTTTAATATTTTGTTATGCATGCATAAGATCAACATCTAGTTTTAAAGAGTAAATTAGATTATTAATTAAATGAGTTTAATTAGAGGGTATAGTATCCTTTCACTCACCTTAGCTCCCACTAAATTCCATGTATCATCATGGTACCTCGACAACTCGAGTAATACCATTCTGATTAACGACATGATTGAACCCAAGGTTACAAGTCCTTGACGTATATAAGATCACAAAAAGGGATCTTTCAAGCATGCTAGGCTTCTTAGCATTGACAAGATCAACAAAACTTCTCCCTTCATGAGTTTCATTCAAGGAGAAAGTTTCGTTATCTTTTTGCCGAATCTCATCCTTATGAGAGCCTATATTGCTAAGAACAGATGAATTGATAAAGGGATTTGGGTTGTCACAAACTCTCTGTAACCAACTCAAAATTGAAACATCTTATGTAACCTTTATAACAAGATCAAGGTAACCTAATTTGGTGCAAAGTTTTTGCCCCAAATCAAGTCTTGAAAACATCTCATGTTTCCTTTCTTATCACATCTTGTGGAAGAAGACCAATTCGAATTGCATGGTGTCAATTATAGAAAAGCCTTTGATGAGGGTTAAAGATTCGTCACTTTCGAAAAGTAACACAATATTATCGCAAAATTATCTCCTTATAACCACTGAGCCTCAATAAAGAACGTCTTCTTGCATTATACTCAGTTTGTGGGTCTTAGACTTCCGTAAGTTCAAAATTTCTCTCACTCTGTCTTTCTAGAAAATAAAAATCTTTCTAGAAAGACAGCATTACGAGCCACAAACTCTTTGTTCTCGTTTCAAAGGAGTAAAAACCATGTGGTTCAAGTTTGGATAACCCTCATAAATACATAAATTGGTCCTAAACATAAACATTTATGATCCCAAATGTATAAAAATGACAAGTTAGGGACCCTCCCTATCCATATCTCATATGGAGTCATTTAGGCTATTATAGTCGGGTTTTAAATTTTAGTGAGAAATTAGCTTACAAAATTGCGAAAAACCGCAAACTATATCTCATAAAGTTCGGTTTATATTCTTGGCTATACCATACTCTATGATGTCCCTAGGAGAAGGTATATGTGAACTGGTTCACAATCTTCTTAGTGATCTTCAAGGTCATTACTTGATATTACCCATTTGACCTTCAAAGTAATTACTTTGAAATTTACGATCCAACATTTTTGATCTTGTTGTGCTTTTGGTTTACACTTCATTTTGAAAATATTCCATGTTTAAAAAAATCACTTTTATGTCTTATTAAATAGATACGAAGTTTTCATATCTACTTAACATTACGATAAAAGTAACGAAGTATATATAACCTACTATTGGCCTTACACATCCGTATGTATATGGTCAATCACCTCACTATTTGTGTTTCTTTTCTGCAAAAGAAAACATAATTTATGCACACACACCATAAGATTCTAAATCAAAAGGTTGTTCGATGTGCTTATCGTTTACTCGTTTAAACGAATTTACTTGAGGTTTGATCAATCGGGTTCACCGGATTTGAGACTTTAAAAAACTACAAGATAGTATAATATTTAGTTTTCGTGAAGAATGTAAAATACCTCTAATTTGAGTGGTCTAAACCAACCACCAAGTTATCATAGGAGTAGGGAAAACCTTTTGTTTTAAATCACATGAGTGATGCCTTCCATGTATAAACATAGATGATTACATTCTTTTAAAACCAAATTTAGGTACATTTTTCCCTATCGAAATCATTGCTACTCTAGCTTTATTTCGATACAAAAAATGTCCTATGCTAGACGTCTTACGTTTTATCAATTCATGTAAACTTCTTTACAAAGAAATGACCTATACTTGGTATCTCATACCAAGATAGTGGAACTAGCCTATCCTTTGAGTAGATGTCTCTTTCAACTTTGTCCTATCGCATACATCTAGGGTTGCTTCTTCTTAACTACCACTCACTTTCACATTCCTCTTTGCTTCAACAAGCAAAAATGAATCTCATGAAGACCTCTCTTTATGTCATTCGTGATATTTTATACACTTAGTAAGAGTAAATTACTATAAAGTGAGTGCAACATGTGGCAAAATCTCAACTTCTTGCGAAATTGGACTACCTAACCGTTCAATTGTCATCATATGCCTAAACTCTTTAGCGCACAATCGATTTAGCCTTTCTCAAAGTGAGCCATTTGATGGTATGTATTCTTTGTGTTTTTGAAAACTCTTTTCGCAAACTTTTGAATTACTCTTGAGTAATTAAAACTAATATGTCTTCATCATGACGGAGGTGTCACTTTCGAAATCAAGACACTCTTGATAAAATGTGACTCCCATTTAAACTCGTAATAAGAGTTTGCTACATGAAACCTCTTTTTTAATATATATGGACGTTAAGTTGTAGAATAATCGCAAAAATCGTTGTAAGCTTATGTAGGTGAATTGGTAAATCATATTTCCAATCATTGCTACCATATTCCTCCAAAGAAACCGCTTTCTATGAAAGAACGTTAACGAATAAAATAATAAATAGAGGAAGAAAGGAGGATGAAATGCGCGATGTCATAGTAAATACATTTATGAGAATGAACGAAAAAATAGGAAAAATTAACATTAAATGTTTTAAAAAACATGATAAACATTTTTTTTATCAAGTCCATTTATATAATGATCCCTCACTAAATTATATAAATGATTCCAAGATCCGTCTTTAAACAAAAATATGCATCGCTTGGGCGAAACATCCCATAATTGTGTAAATTCGGTAAGTCAACGCTTGACTAATTCTACCTTTAGAACTCTTAGTCGACGGATATCAACAAACCCATCTACTAGCCCCGGAATACAAGACCGTCTTATACCTCGTTGAGTCCAACCAATTTTGGCGTGTGATAACCCTTATCACCCTACTTACCCGAGGTAAAAAGAGAACACCCCGCTTGGGCGAGAGTGGCTCTAATGAACAAGGGATTCATAGGTGTTAATAATTGGTAAGGCTAATCTCAATTTTAAATTAAAAGAATGTGAGATATCTTGTCAATTAGTTATCATTCTCCTTTAAGTGAACTAACTAGGTGAATCTTTAATAACTTTCAATCAACAATAGAATGATAAAAGCATGAAACCAAATAAAATGCATGTGTGGGGCGATTTCGGCATGATGAACTAGCATAAAATAAATAAAACATGCAAAAACGGATAAATCCTAGTATGGGCACCTAGCTAATCAAATTAACTAGATTATTAAATATTCGGAAACCAACTCCTTGGTCCCTAGCATCTTCATTGGAACATCTTCCAAGCATGCACCATCTTGTGGGATTTGGAACCTCTTCCAAAATAGACTCCGTCTCGATGTCGGTATGGGAGCAGCCTGATGAGGTATGGTGCCGAGTCTTCCCAACAACCCTGCATGGGATGGCCCAGAGTTGGTACAAGGGGCTGCCTAATGGTTCGGTATACTGCTACGCCGTCCTAAGGGATAACTTCATAGCCCAGTACGCCTGCAACAAGAGAAGGGCCGTGGAGACATCGGATCTCCTCACTATCCGACAGGGGGAGGACGAGTCTCTACGAAGCTATGTGAAGAGGTTCGACGCAAAAGCTCAGCAGATCCGTGAGCTGAACACCGAACCGGCGGCCTTCGACCGATGAAAGGCCTCCCGAAAGGCGAGCTCAAAAATGAGCCGATCAAGTGCGAGGACCTAAACCTCGACTCCGCCGAAAGATGGCCGACCGAGCAAGAAAGGTGGAGGATTACCACAAGACTTGGGTAGGCCACGGTGAAGCCGGGCACCCGTAAAGGAGGAGCCGCCGGGAGAATGCGATGAAGGTCGCCGTGACAAGAATCGGTCACGGCCGAGAGATTTAACAGAAGCGAACTCGGCGGGCGCCGGGGAGTTCGGGACCATACACCCGAAAAGACAACGGTCTCACCCCCGGTCAAATCTCCAGGTAGAGGTATTTGCCCTGAGCAAGAATGAAGGGCAGAAGTGGGCATGACCCCCCAAGACGAGGGGGGAAGGCGACGCAAGCCAATTTTGCGATTACCACGGCCAGACCGGCCATAATACCGACAACTGTTGGCATATGAAGAACGCCATCGAGGAGCTGATCCGAAAGGGGGCCCTCAGCAAGTACGTAGCTGGGGCCCCGGAAACGAGCTCCGACGGGGCGAATAGGAAATCAGTATTCCAGAGAATGGGAGTGATCCAGGTTGTTATCGGAGGAAACAAGAACGGAGGGTCAGCTAATGGGCACAAACGGCACCTAAATGAGCTTTACCAAGCCATCAACTTTGTGCCCACCACAGCGATCCCCGCTTCCACCGTCCCCGATATAACCATCGAAAAGAAATACTACGAAGGAGTCGTAGCCCCGCACAGCGACCCGCTGGTAGTCCACCTGGACATAGCCAACCACTTGGTTAAGAGGTGCCTAATTGATACAGGCGCCTACACGAACATCATGTTCAGGGAATGCTTCCTCAATCTCGGTCCAAGATTGAGGACCCGAGCCCCCGCACCAACCCACTATACAAATTTTCTTCTGGGGCCGGCCTGGTACCCCTGGGGTCAATCAGGTTGCCGGTGATGTTCGGCCAGGCGGATGCGGCCAAGAATGTTTTATCTGAGTTCGTGGTCATTGATGGTTCGTCCGCCTACAATGTTCTGATAGGCCGGGTTACTTTGAGCGAGGCCGATGCTGTAATGTCCATCCGGGCCCTGACATTGATGTATGTCTCGGACCGGGGGGAGGCACAAAAGCTCGTCTCAAAGGACGAGAGAGACGAAATTGTCAATGTCCAAATATCTGCCAGAGGGTGTAACATGCAATCCCTCAAAGTGGCGAAGAAATCAGAGAAAGGGAAGAGCCCATCCTTACAACAGGAGGGTGATCCAATGAACACCGTCGGCATGTTCTAAGGAGCCGAGACCGAGCAAGTGGAAATTGACCCAGGACGCACCGTAACTGTCGGTGTCGGCCTGGAGCTAAAATTCAGAGCCGATCTCCTAGACCTGCTGAGGAAGAACAAAGACGTCTTCGCGTACTCAGCCGCCGAGATGCCAGGCGTGAGCCGAGAGGTGATCGTTCACAAGCTGAACGTGCTCTCCACCGCTCGCCCTGTCAAGCAAAAGATGAGGAACTCCTTGGCCGAGAAAGACGAGGCCATCAAGGCCGAGGTAGACAAATTGTTAGAGGCAGGCTTTGTCATGCCTTGTACTTACCCTGAGTGGCTAGCAAACGTTGTAATAATGGTGAAGAAGTCATCATGGGGGTGGAGGATGTGTGTTGATTTTACAAATCTTAATAAAGCATGCCCTAAAGATTGCTATCCCTTGCCTCGAATAGATAGCTTAATTGACACAATGGCAGGCTACACTATGCTAAGCCTGCTAGACGCCTTCTCAGGGTACCATCAGGTATTCATGGCCGAAGAAGACATGCCTAAGTGCGCATTCATCACCATACACGACACATACATGTATAAAATGATGCCGTTCGGTTTGAAAAACGCTGGCGCAACTTACACTAGGCTGGTGGACAAAGTGTTTCAAAATAAAAAAGGGCGAAACATCGAGGCTTACGTCGACGATGCTATTGTAAAAAGCAAGTCCGACAGCGTGCACTTGGCCGACTTGAGCGAAACATTTTGTTCACTAAGGAAATACAAGATGAAACTTAACCCAATGAAATGCAACTTCGGTGTCCAGGCAGGTAAGTTCCTCGGCGTGCTTGTCAGCGCCAGGGGGATTGATGCCAATCCAGAGAAAGTCCAAGCAATCTTTGGACCTACCGGAGCCGAGGAATCGAAAAGAGGTTATGATGTTGACCGGGAGGATGGCGGCTCTCGCCCGTTTCATCTCTCGGTCAGCCGACAAGAGCACCCCATTCTTCAAAGTGTTGAAGGGGAATAAAGACTTCAGCTGGGGGGAGGAACAGAGAACAGCTTTCAGGCAACTGAAAGCTCATCTTCTAACTCTTCCGACCATGTCCAGGCCGATGCTGGGGGAGACGCTATATCTATACATAGCAGTTACCTCGGCCACGGTCAGTGTCGTAATCATCAGAGAAGAAGACAAGCAGCAACACCCAATCTACTTTATCAGCCATACACTGCTGGCCGCCGAAAGAAATTACCCACTGATCGAAAAAGCAGCCTTTGCTGTCGTTGTTGCCGCAAGGAAACTGAAACCTTACTTCGACGCACATCCCGTGACGGTCCTAACTGACTAGCCATTGGAGAAAGCATTGGAAAAATTCGAAAAATCCGGCAGGCTCATCAAATGGGCAGTAGAGCTATCCGGCTTCGGCATTCAATACAAGCCGAGGCCCTCGATAAAGGGGCGAGCACTTGCGACTTCTGGCCGAGTGCACATATCAAGAAGAACCAAATCCCGGAGTGTGGGAAGTATACCCCGACGGGTCCTCCACGGCGAACGGGAGCCGCATCCTTATCATCAGCCCAAACGAGGACGAGTTTGAGTACGCCTTGAAGTTTACCTTCTCGGCCTCAAACAATGAATCCGAATACGAGGCGGTGATAACTGGAGTCGAGCTAGCTAGAGCTGCCGGGGCGGAGCATGTTGTGGTAAAAACAGATTCACTCTTAGTCACTAATCAAATCAGAGGAGAGTATGAGGCTCGAGACGACGGGATGGTAAGATACCTGGAAAGGGTAAAAGCTGACACCGCAAAATTGAAATCTTTCCAAATCCAATGCATCCCCAGGTCTGAGAACAACCGAGCCGACGCTCTCTCAAAACTTGCCAGTTCAACCATCAAGAATGTCAGCCGAACCGTGCTGGTGGATATCAGGAATGCTAAAAGCATCACTGAGACCGTCGGCATGGTGGGCGACATAGAAGCCGAGACGACGTGGATGACTCCGATAATGAAATACAAACTAACAAAAGAGTTACCGGAGAACCGCAGTCTCTCTCAGAAGATAAGAAGGATCGCCGCAAGGTACTTGGTGTTCGAAGGAGAACTATAGAGAAGGTCCGTGATAAGACCACTTTTGAAATGTGTCGGCCCAGCCGACGCGGAGCTCATACTGACAGAGATTCACGAAGGCATCTGCGAACATCACATGGGGGCAAGAACGCTAGCCCACAAAGCTCTCCGAGCCGGCTACTTCTGGCCTACCATGCTTGAGGATTCCAGAGCTAAGACCAAGAAGTGCAAGAATTGTCAGATGCATGCTCCGGTGATACACGCACCTTCCCGAGACCTGCAACCGGTACTTAGTCCCCTGCCATTTGCACAATGGGGGATGGATTTACTAGGACCCTTTCCGACGGCCTCCGGAGGAAGGAAGTACCTGATCGTCGCCGTTGATTACTTCACCAAATGGGTCGAAGCTGTTGCGGTACCTGCCAAGACCACGGCGGCCGTGAGAAAGGTGATTTGGGAGAACATCATAACTCGTTTTGGGTTACCCCAAGTCATGGTATTTGACCACGGCCGAGAGTTTTGGAGTGACATGGTGATGAACTGGCTAGAAGAGCTCGGTATCAAGTTTGCATACTCCTCCGTCTGCCACCCTCAGAGCAACGGGCAGGCGGAAGCAGCTAATAAAACAATCCTAAACGGGCTGAAAAAGAAGGTTGAAGATCTAAAGGGAAGGTGGACTGATGAACTACCCGGCGTCCTGTGGCCCCTTAGAATCACGGAGAAAGAAGCAACGGGATACAGTCCATTCCACCTTGTCTATGGGTCTGAGGCCGTCCTGCCAATTGAAGCAGCGGTGCCGACATTCAGAACGCAAACTTTTGACCCAGTCGAAAATGAGGAAGGCCTGAAAGCCTCCCTAGACCTGGTCGAAGAAAGTCGAGACACGGCACGGCTCAACTTGGCAGTCTATCAAAACCGAATGAGAAGAGCATACAACCGAAGGGTCCACAAAAGGGACTTAAGAGTAGGAGATCTAGTCCTAAGAAAGTCGGCCGCCACAAACAAAGGAAACATCCATGGTAAAATGACGACCAACTGGGAAGGACCCTACAAAGTGGTTGAAGAAATGAGGCCGGGGACATACCGGCTGACAGACATGGAGGGAGTGCCTCTAATGAGCCACTGGAACACAGACAACCTAAGGAAATATTTCATATAGCGGCGGAGGTGTCCGAGACCATTGTGGACACCCCAACGTGTGATTATACCTTATGAAAAGTGATCCAAGTTTTCCATCAAAATGCTTGTCCCCTCCATAGTCATGCCAGAATAGAATAGCCGCGCCAAAGCCGGGCGATCCTACAAGTATAAAAGCGTATAAGCACTGTTGAGACGCAAATCTGACTGCCCCGCCAATCCGGGAGTGGCAGAGGAAGCGATCAATATGTCTATAGATACGGAAAGCAGTCGAAACGTAAACTCGGTTGCCTCGGCCAAAGCCGGGAGTGACGAGGGAAACTTGATTTGCCAACAGCAGTTGATACTCGCGAAAGCGACCAACATGCTTAGGAAAGTATAAGAACGGTTGAGAAACGCAAATCTGACGCCTCGGACAGACCGAGAGTGAAAGAGGAAGCGATCAACATGTCTACAGATACGAACGCTGTCGAGCCGTAACCTCAATTGCCTCGGCCAAAGCCTGGAGTGACGGGGACACAACGACCGATACGCTAACATGTTCACAACGATGGTTGGGAAGCGCAAATCTGACGCCTCGGCCAGACCGAGAGTGAAGGAGGAAGCGACCGACATGCCAACATGTTTAAAAACGTTAAGTACAGTTGAGATACACATCCTAACTGCCTCGGCCAAGCCAAAGGTAAAAACGAAAAAAAAGCGCTCAATTAATAACGAAAGAAGACAACTGAATGAAGGATTGTGATCAAAGCCCCGGCCAAGCCGAGGGCAAATAAACAAACTTTATTAAACATGTTTATAGGTGATACAAAACGAAGTCGACGACCGTCCCAATAAGGATAACCTAAACTCAACCTACCAAAGTTTTACAAAAAAAAGAAGAAGGAACAACAAAAAGTATCACATTGAGACAATGAAGCGCCAAAAGGATGGCAGGGAGAGAAGGCTCAAAAGTTGGCCCCCGAACAGCTGAAGCTATCCGAAGGGCCAGGTGAGTCTGGTGACGACCGCCCGTCTCCCTATGCTTGTTGCTGCTCGCCACCGGCAGCAGCAGCATCATCTTTGGTGGCCGGTCCAGAAGAAGCCTTGGCAGCTTCACGTGCCCTTGCCCTTTCAGCCTCCTCTCTGGCCTCCTTCACCTTGGCATCTCGGGCCGCCCTCTCCACAGCCTCCTCAGCGGCCTTCGCCGCCTTTGCCTTCTCCCCAGCATCTTCCTCCGCAGCAGCGGCCTTCTCATCCAGAAGTCGGTCAAACTCTTGCCACGGGAAGTCGCCTTCCGGAAGGAGCTTTTTGATCACATCCCTGGTAACATCTTCGGCCTGGTCCCGGTACTGGGCACACATGTTAGGGATAATGACGGTTTTAAGCGTCTCAATGTCCTTCTCCCTCTGGGCGAGGATAGCCTTTGTGTTCTTGTGATCCTTCGCCTCAGCCGAATGAAGAGTCTTCCACCTCTCCTTTTGCCCAACCACGGCGTTGTATCCGCCCTCCAATTTGTCCCGCTCCTCCCGCAGCTTAGCGGCATCAGCCAGTACAGCCTCAACCTTGGCCCTCTCGGCTAGGACCGCCTTCTCAGCGTCCTCCCTGAGCTTTCGCTCGGCGAGGAAATCATTTTCGGCGGCCTGGAAGTCCTTCTTCACCTTCTCGGCCTCTTGCTTAGAGGCAGCAAGCTCAAGCCTAAGCCGTTCAAGCACAGGGGCAGCTTCAGCCATGGTCTTTTCTTGCTCCATAATGTGAGCGCCGGCTAGTTCAGTCCACTTCGCCAGCTTCTTGGACAACCTTATGCCTTCCGCCCTAAGCTGGGCGGGGGAAGGCTTCAGAGATGAGGAGTCGACAATGGCATTTTTATCGCCCGTCTGCACGGGCCGCTTCTCCAATTGCCGTTCAGTGAGAGGGACAGCCGGCAACGGTTGATCTACAAAAAATTCGGACAAAGCATCCATGTCAACATTCATTGACATGTCGAAAAGCCTGTCATCAGGGATGCCTAATGAACCAGCTAAATCTGAGCCATAGGTTAGATCCGTACCACCCTTGGCCTTCTTGGTTGGAGGACCCTTTTCTTTACCGGCCTCGGTAACAGCGGCAGCAGCAGACGCTGTCTCTTTTCTCTTATTTGAAAGAGGAGGACCCTCCGCAACGGTGACCTCCTCTTCAACATCGACGACCACCACCACCTGCTCCTTTTGGACCACAGGGACTGAAGATTGAGCTGGGGTTGACGCCGTTGCCGCCGTAGACGTTGTCTTTGATCTCCGGCGCGGCACGTTACCGGCAATCTGCGTCTGAGCCGCCGTCACATCCAATGCCTTCAACTGCTGCTCCATAAGTTCGTGAGGAGCCGGTCTGCGATCACGTGATCCGGCCTTGGGATGCAGCTCAACAACTCTCCCGTTCTCGTCAAGTCCCAACCTCTGGAGGACGGAGGCAGGCAGTTCCGGGCCAAATCGGTCTGCAGAAGAAACGAAGCAGGATTTAAGTAAAAGAAATAAACCAAAGTTCAAAAACAGAAACATAGAAAGCAAAGATGGGCCTCACACCGACCCCACTCACCCTGTTCGAGGGCCGGTATGAGGCCGACGTGGCAGAGCAGCTCATCCTGAAGAACGATCTGCGTCGGGGGCATCCATCCCTTCGGCGTCCCATCCTTCTCAGCCTCAAATAGCTTCATTGCCCGTTTTTCGTCCTCATTAAGATAGACCCTGCTGGCGTCCATCTTAAGCTTATTCCGGGAGACGTATCTGTCATGCTCCCCTTGATTCTCGCACCGCAAATTGACGCGGTCCTGGAAGGACCGGGGCAGCGGATAGTCCTCCGGAACCTCAACATATACCCACTGCCCCTTCCAGTCCTTGCAAGAAGTAAGCTTAGAGACGGTGATATAACCCGACTCAGTCTGTATACTGTACCACCCCGTGCCACCTAGGACATTCTGTCGAAGGTGGTGAAGCCGGCGAAAGAGGTTCACCGTTGGGGCCTCCCCTTTGAAAAGACACAACCATACAAAACCAACAATCGTCCTGATGGCCAACGGATGCAGTATTCATGGCTTTAATAATGGCCACGACGTATTCATTCAGAGGAAACCGGAGCCCATACTCCAGGTGTCTGATGTATACGCCGATACAACCCTCGGGAGGGCAACAGACGGCTTGACCCTCCTCAGGGATAACAATTCTATACCCCCTACCGAAGGAGTAATGGTGTTCAAAAAGTTCAGAACCGGAACAACTGGCGAACTTGTTCGTTCAGGCACGGTCAAGACTGATCGAGCAGGCATCACCGTGCCACGAAATAAGCGGCCTCCTTACGACAGAAGGGGTCGCCTCATCATCGTCATCATCAATACCCTCCAAATATCTCTCATCAATTTCAGGAGAAGGAGACCTGGGGCCCCCGAACCTTATCGGGGTGACGGCAAGTGGCTCCTGCTCATCAGGATGCGACGGTTCGCCCCCCGGGGCAGAAGTACTGGGTCCACTATCAGCAGAAGACATGACAACAAATACTTAACAAATAAAAGTTGAAAAATTTGTTTGTTTACCTTGGAAAAGTGTTACGCCGAGTAACGCTTTGAAGACTAGAGAGAAGTTTCTTCGAAGAAAGCTAGAGAGAAGAGATTTTTTGAGAAAATGAATTTTTGGTGGCCAAAATCAGGGGCTAACTGCTCTATTTATAGAGCAAAGCCCATGAAACGGACCAATCAGGGCAAAGCCCATGAAGCGTCAACCAATCAACACCGAGCCACGTGTCAAGCATGCAGCCACAGAATGCCAATCGACGTATCTTCTTCAACACGCTCCTTGACAGAATGCCAATCGATGTATCTTCTTCAACACGCTCCTTGGTATCTACTTGCCAAACGGCCCGCTGTTCAACCAAGCTTGGCAGCACCGGCCGGGGGCAATCAAAAGCACACGGCACTCTCAACCTCGGTCTCAGCCAGCGCCATTTTCTTTTTCACATTTGATGTCCATTACACATCCATGTGGAGGGGGGATATGATACGGCCTGAGAAGAACCAAGCCGAGGAAGAAGAAGCCGGGGAAGAAATTCAACTTGCGCAGAATACGCTCAACACTCATCGAAGGTCCATACCACGGCATAGACTACGCTGGGGGCAAATTGATGGGGCATATTCGCACCACCCGCCGACCGAGTCAACATATTGAGCAAGGTCAAAGCTAAAAAGACAAAAGTCAACATATTAGACAACCTAACCGACGCACTGTCGGCTGTCACTCATGGTTCTCGGTGGGCAACTAGCCACCGGGAGACATATCCGCGTACTCACATCCAAGTCCCCTCGGCATGGAGTCAACCAGGCCACTACCGCCATGGGTCCCTCGGCCGAGGGTAGAACAGTCTTTCCACCTACTAGCCACTTGGCCACTTGGCCACTACGTGACAAAAGGTGAAAGTCTATAAATACTCCTCAATCCTCATTGAGAAAACGATCGAATAATCCGCAATTCACCCATAAACTCACTATAAATCTGGTATAAACTCCCTTATCTCTCTACAAAATACTTTGCCAAGTAACACACAACTTAATCTCTTTAAGTTCACTGACTTGAGCGTCGGAGTGAGTTCGCTCGGTACCAAGCCGAGCCCTCAGTTTGTTCATTGTTTCAGGAGAGGCCGAAAGGAAGAGTCAAGCGAAGACGTCATTCATCAAGCTTACGTGGTAACAAATCCTGCTCCGGAATTACACCCGGAACAGATGTAAATTCCGTCTTTTGGAAACGCCGGTAAAAATAACTATTACAATCAAATTACATAGCTATTCCTATTATATATTAATTAATTAATTACCAACCGACGATACGAGATCGTATTGAGTTACAAACAAGTCGCTATTCCTATACATTTCGGGAGATAACGATTAAAATAAACTAGGCCATACTAGGTACAAAAATTGCATAAATAATTAAATAAATGATGTTCATTCATTCAACAACAAAAATAAATAAAATGCTGTAACTTTCATGCCTAAATCGCCCCTTTAGCATAATCTTTTAAAAATAGCTCGGTTTTGCGGAATTTATCAATTTTTACCCATTAAAAATCAATAATCAACACTTAAATCTCATTTAAGCTCTAACTAATTGTCGAAACTAATTTAGAACTCAAAATTAGTCCACACTACTTTCTTAATAAGAATTAGTTTGAATTGATATTATCCATGTGCTATTTAAATCAGTTTTTATCACGAACTTGATAAACAATTCAAAAATAATTTTAACCATTACAAAATTTTGACACAAAATATTTGTACATTCAAGAACTCTTATAGTGACCTAAAAAGGTCAAAAATTAAGTCCAAAATTTTCGAATTAATTTTATGAACACAAATATCCATATTTATCGGTTTTTATGGAATAAAATCCAATAAACATCAAAAAGTGTGAAAACTTTTTCTAAATTTCAGTTTTATCACATAAAACTTATTTTGGAATATACCAAAAATTTTCATATCCAGAAAATTCCGTTTATTATTTTTGAATAAAATAATCGATTTTTATCGATTTTTAATCAATAAAATTAATTAAACATGCAAATCTTCATAACGTTTTACGAAATTTTACAGAACATTTATAAAATTGCATGTGATAACATATAAAAATTTCAAGGTCATAATCCAAGTTTAACTATTTTAGTTAACCTCTTAACCAAAATACGATATTTTCGACTCGGTTTTCCATAAAAATGATTAAAAATAGCAAAATAATTTCACAACTCACCAAATTTGACCATAAACCATTTGAGATCAGAAGGTATGCATGTAAAAAATGTCATGCAAAAAATCCTCACTTTAGCACCATTTTTTATTTTAAAATTATCTCATAATTAGATTAAAATGCTTAAAATTAACATGCATAATACAAACCAAAGCTCTGATACCACTTGATAGACCATAACCCCAAATTAGACCTCTCTAATTAGGTTATCAAAATTTATTTATTTTAGAAATATTTGGATCTTTGGATCTATGTATTATGCATGTAATATATGAGCATAAAAATATAAAAGAAGAGGAAAAACAATTTTTTCTTACATTGAGAATGGTAATATGGGCATAACTAAGATCACCATCTTAGTTGTTTTTGAGCTATTCAATATATGGCGAGATCCTCCATAAATCCAAACCTCCAAAGAAGAAAACCTCATCTCAAATTGCACCCAAGAACTTACCCAAAACCTTACAAATATTAACTAGATATATTGTAAGATTACCCTTGAAATAATACTAACACTTAGTAAAAATTATTAGATTTGTAGTACTAACTCTTAGTATGTGATTTCTAATATTCTTGGTTTTTAGAGAGATAAACTCTTTTAATTTTTCTCCACATGCAAAAGATAAGATGATGTAAAAAATGAAGGAGTTGGATTGTGTTATTTTTTTTGCCCAATGAATTGATGCATAGAATAGACAAAAAGCAATGGGAAGTGCATACCCAATAGAATTTGGTGGTGCATAATAAATGTGTCTCATGCACAATTATTTATAATCACATGCCCCAATGCCCATTTACGGATCTATTTTGGTTCTTATATTTGTCGCACAAATACGTGTAATTTTTATTTAAACACCGTTTTATGTTTAAATGCTTCCCGATTAATTTCGTCTAAAATACTCCGTAAATATACGTGTACAGCTATACATATATTTTACGTACCAATACTAATCACATTAGTCAATTAGTACTAATTTAACAATTAACCGTTTAATCATTAATTTCTGTCTCAATTAATTTATTATTCAATTATCGCATAAATAATTAACAATTTCCGCGCCTCGAGTTCACAACTCGATATCTCTCTAAATTAAATAACCGACTAACTCCTAGTCAGTTTATCAAGGGACTAATTAAATTGTATCTCATACAATAAATTAGTTTTCGTGTTGGGGCTTGTTCCTTTAGGTGTGACCGAAAGGGATCAGCTGAACACCACCGTCTCACGACAGTAACGTCAAACCCTGGTTGGCCAACCGTTAGCGATATACGTTGATCAACTGACTAGTATTGCCAATGAATATCGCATACATATTCCTTAATGAGATTTATTATGGTCACGCACTATTGTGGAGGACAACTACTCCAACAACATGAACACATCATAAAAATCATGTTTACTTATTGCGAAATGGACAGACCTATTAAATAGCAACAGCCTTGTATGCATATCATAACGCTCCAACAACCAGTCAACCATGGTATGAATAAACTTAGATGCCTTCAGTTCCGGAAGCCCTAAAGAAACCAATATCTTCAACGTCCTTCCTCTGAGCTGTCGATAAGTGCTCGATGACATAGTGTAGGGAAGCTGGTGACCCATGTCCCTCGACCCCCTTCAATTTCCTATATTCGGACACAATTAATTCGTCGTTAAAGGAAATAGTTAACATGGTTACATGAAGAGGAACAGTTCATCCGTCTCAATAAAATGGTCATATAGTTTAAAAGGATGGTTAACTGTGGACATGGGCCACAGGCCGGTCTGTGGATTTGGGACACCTACCGATCTGCGGTCACGAACCACCTGCACGCCAAGCCAATCTCTGGACATGCAGCGGTCTAGAAAGCCACGCTCAGTGACGTAAAAATGCTTTCGACCGGATCGCTTTAGATCGGTCGATTTCGTCTCGAAACGATTAGAGATGTTCGGAGTCGCCACCAAGCATTTGTGGGATGCTTGGAACCCGTTCGAATCCACTTTATACTTAGGTCAACCAAGGCAAAAAGCGGTGTTTGACATAGGTACTAAAGATAAGGACTCGTCCCCCTTTTAGCATTCTATGCCTAAAATGACTCTCGTACGCCCTGGATAAGGCCATCCACTATCCAAAGGTTCTGAGTAAGGGGTGAGGGTACGTATTGGAAAGCCCTTTAATAGGACACCCAATCCCGCCCGCGTTAGCGGCCTCTACTGATCGATCGTGGTTGTTTAAGTGCAAGAGTTGATAAAACGGTGTAAATGCATGAATGCACATCCAAAAGTGTTAACATAACATGTGAGCTTTCTAAGTCGGTTTGTTAATCCAAATATCAAGCATAAGATGTCAAGTTGGATTTAGATAGATTTGCATGTGAAAACGGAAATTAAACATCCATTTACCAAGTTCGGGTTATGATGCTTAACACGATCCATTTATTGAAAAAGGGTGTCAAATGACAAAGTGTAAAAAACGTAAACTTGTCAATCTGATCCGTCACGTATTCGGATAAACCATAATCGGGATCGTTCAAGACAAGTACCAAAATGGGACAGAACAGTGCCAGGCAGCCCTGTTAAGGCGCGAGCCTATTGGCAAGATAAAGGGCACTGCCCTGGTTTTGAAAGATGGAAATAGACGGCGGCTTGGGGCGCGAGCCATGAGCCGACCTAAGGGGGCGTCTCCTGGTTCTTGAAAAGGTTATTTAAAACCGTATTTATGATGAAAGATTTGCAAATGTTGTTTGCATGACTCGGAATAATTACTATTGTGTTAGTAACATTCGTTGTCGGATTTGCATGTTTGAAAAGTATAGTTTACAAATAAAAATGTAAAATCTTTGATATGAACTAAATATGTTAAGTTCATTTATTTGTAATTAGTCAAGTTTATCATCGTACTCGAATTAAACCGACATGGTATAAAGAACCAAGGATGATTATAAATTATGACTAATATATTCACAAATGTAAATAAATGAGAAAAAAATGGTAAATAAAAGAAAATGGTGTTAAAATACCCATTAAAATGTAATTAACCAATAATATCATCGAGTCACGGAATAAACCGTCATGGTATAAGGAACCAAGGATGATTTTTGTAATGGTCAAATTACGTTTATCATAAAAATGAATTAAAATGGTAAATAAAAGAAAAGAATTTCTTTTAAAATGTAATTAACCAATTAATATCACCGAGTCACGGATTAAACCGTCATGGTATATGAGACCAAGGGTGATTATGATTTATGGCTAAAATGTTTGTCATAAAAAAATGATTTGAAGCATTTGAAATGGTAAAAACCGATTGCAAATAAGAAATAAATAAAGAGGAAAGACGAGAACAAACACGGATGAGTCTGACCCAATAACCCACAAGAGGCGCGAGCCTCTTTGCATAGCAAAGGGCTTCTGTCTCGGGCCAAAACTCGGTTTTGGCTCGTCTAACCTATATTTGAATCGTGTTATGCATTATTCATGCTTATAAACTCATAAAAATGATAAAGACATGAAATGAATGATATATTTACACCCTCAAACTTACGTGTATTGATGTTTGCGAAGTAGACGACTTTAGAGACGGTTTTCTTGTTGCGACTACTCACGATCAAAGAAGTTTAAAAGAGTGCCTTAAAAAAAGATTTTGTTTTGAAAAGATGTTTAAAACATGTGGTTGAAGAACATGTTGATTGATTAATTGAGTTGGTCAAAAGGGTCGGTCGAATGCACGATGATGGTACCAAACAATATGTGTAAGGCTTGTGTTTATGATCGGTAGGTCGTAAACACGTGTCGATTTTGTGACTTAGGAAGTCGAGTCTAGAAGTTTAAGGGAGATGTGAGGGGGCGGACGATCGTGTGAGGATTGTAGTGTGTGATGGTTGGCATTTATAGAGAAATGTGGGGTGTTTGGTCGGTTGTGGTTGCTTAGAGGCTAAGCAGACACCCTAAAGAGGCGCGAGCTACCTTGTGATACAAGTGGGTGTATTGTCCCTTTCGCAAATTTGGATTTTGAAATTGTTTTAACCAATGTTTTGTTGGTTGTGATTTGTGGTCTTTGAGGTTTTCTTAACAGTGTAAGATTCCTCTTGGGTGATATTTGAGGAAGGTATTTTGTGTCCTTGACTCGGGTTTGACCCGTGTGAGTCGGGATTTGAATTTCGAGTCGGTTTTTGGCTCGGTGTCGGTTTTAACTCAAATTAGGGTCATTTTAATGCAAATGGCAAGATAAAACCATTCATGGCATTATTTTCGACATTCGAGATTTGGGTTGACTCGGGTTGACTCGAGTTGCGGGTTTCTAAGTCGGTTTTGGGTCCGAAGACGGTTTTAACACTAAATAGTGTTATTTTAATGCAAATGAAGTTAGAAAACTTTTGAAATCATTTTTCATATTCGAGTAGTTCATTAAAACGTCTCATGTATAGCCAATCCATGCACGCATATCAAAAACACGTTACAATCCGATCATCATCGGGCGGTTTTTGGAAGGTGCAGATACTGGGTATCTACAGAGCCCCCACTTTGACTGAGGCTTGGACAGGGCGAAAGTCAAAGTATGATCTCTAGGTCAATCGAAGATTACAACCTGAAGACCATTGCGACGTCGAGGCGACTCAAAAAGTTTGAGCCAAGGACCTGCCGTCGGGAAGGGCGACGTCGAGGTGACTCGGGGATGCGAGTCAAGGACCTGCCGTCAGGAACATTTTAGAGTCTGTCGACTTTTGATTCGGGTCGTTTAAAGTCCATTAGACTACGTATAACGGCTCGCCAACCATAAGAAGGAGTCATACCTGAGGCATCTTCGGGATATGTCCTTGAGTCGTATCTTGTTTGCGGACAAAGGCTCGCCAGCTGTGTGGAGGAGTCACACCCGAGGCATCTTCGGGATACGTCCTTGAATTTGTTTGTTGTTTGCAGACAAAGACTCGCTAGCTATGTTGAAGGTACGTTTTGAGGCTCGCCAGCCATAAGTCATACCTGAGGCGTCTTCGGGATATGTCCTAAAGTTGCTTCTTGTGCGCGTGTAAAGGCTCGCCAGCTATGATGAAGGTGCATTTTGAGGCTCGCCAGCCATCGATGGTCAAAAGATCAACTGTGGAAAATAGCCTGAAACATCGGGCTTATTTCAAGATATTGTCTGGTAATGACTTCCAACCAGGTTGACGTTGATAGGTTCGGCTAGGGAGCGACGAACTCCAACCTGTTGGGGTCCTAAACGAACTTCGTAGGGATAAATCATATAAGTAAGGCTCTCTGGAAAACCATTTAGGGAGAGCGCTACGTCGGGATCATAAATGATGTTGTGAGGATCTTTGGAAGACCTGTGTGACTTCCATTTGAAAATCGGCACTCGATGGAGAGTTAGAAACTTCTCAGGACTCGCCGGGGATATGAGTTATCGCTCGTCGGGAGGTAGCGTATTCCATGTAATCGACGGGGTTAAAGCCCTTGGACTTGATGGGTCGGCGTTTGTTGGGAAGAACCCAGTACTCAGTCGGAGTGCCTTTTTCTTCTCAAGATTACCTGCATGGTTAGTGACCACACAAATCCACAGTCGCATAGACAAGCACATAACATGAAGCATATAAGCACGTAAGCACGTAAGCATGTGAGCAGTTAGCATATAAGCAACTAGTACGTAAGCATATAAGCACGTAAGCACATAAGCATGTGAGCAGTTAGCATATAAGCAACTAGCATGTAATATATCACGCGAAGGGAGATAGAAGTTTTAAAAAGTTGTGAGATTTGATATTGAGTCTTGCTGGTGGAAGACCCGAAATTTGATGGATTGAAGACACGTGACCGTTGCGACATTGACTCACACGGACGCATACTGACAGACTGACAAACAGACGGTCGTGAACGTGATACAAACTTAGTATCGACACAACACGGGGGTGACTCTGACAGACTTTGCTTATGTGTGTGCAACTCCTTAGCCAAAAGAGGGTGACAACGCGCATCAGATCATCGGAGTAGAAGATCTGCTCGGCTGGGGAACATGAATTGATTATTTCCTCCAGACATCTTTGTCTCCGTTTGGTCGTTTGAGATCCCTTCTCGAGGTATGATGATTCGGAGAGCGGAACCAAGACCTTGTCATCGTCCAAACCGAGCACTATGCTATGGGTGGTTTTATTTTGGACTGTAGTTGAGACTCAAAAGTTGTTTGAGGATAAAGGACGGGTGGCGCCTTGAAAGAGAAGCCTCCAGAGTGAGAAGGTGAGAATTTGGCAAACCGAGGAATGGGCGACTTCTTAAGGAAGATGCCCCCAGTAAAGAGGTATGAGATTAATTTTTGCAGCAGGATGGGCTGCTTTTGAGGATTGATATTGACGGTTGAGATTGAAAAGGATATGCAGTTGTGTCACTGTTGGGGACTGCCTACGTATTCGCGTGTTTGCGAAATCAAACCAGATCGTAGTTCTGAGCTGGTTTTTGAGGATTGAAAATTGAAAAGGTTGTGAAAGGAGTATGCGGTTGTGCCCTTGTTGGGGACTGCCAACATATTCACGTGTTTGCGAAATCAAACCAGATCGTAGTTCTGCATGTGTGTTGATAATTGAATTTGAGATGTATGGTTGTGTCCATGAAGGACTGCCTACGTATTCACGTGGTGTGAAATCAGACCAGATCGTAGTTCTGAATGTGTGCCTAAGCGAGTTGTTAGGACCTTAAAGTGATTTTGAGGTGTATGGTTGTGTCCTTGAAGGACTGCCTACGTATTCACGTGATGTGAAATCAAACCAGATCATAGTTCTGAATGTGTGCGCCTAAGCGAGTTGTTAGGACCTTAAAGTGTGAAGGTCACGACGGTAAAAGCCGTTTGGTGACTCGAAAATTGATTTGAGAGTGTTCCTCCTTGATCATGAATCAAAGAGGTCTAATTTGTAAAAACGTTCCTTATCATGTGAGCACACTAAAAAGTGGACCCTAAGGGTAGATTGGGTATGTCCTGTTCTAGGTAGCAAAGCATTCGAGGACTCCGTATCTGGGTCAGGGTGAAAATGGCTTCGACATTATAGAATGTGGTGCTTGGTAATGATAAGTTTGTTCGACAGATAAAAATCTGGAGATGAGGGTCACGACGGTGAATATCGTTTGGTGACTCGAAGGTTGATTGGATATAATTCCCTCTTGATCATGAATCGAATAGGCATAGTTTGTGGAAATGTTTCTTGTTACGTGAGCACACTAAAAAGTGGACTCTAAGAATGAAATATGCATGTCCCGTTGCAGGGAGCACTGTTTTTTTTGAAGACTCCGTATCTGGGTCAGGGTGAAAATGGCTTTGACATTATGGAATGTGGAGCCTGTTAATAATAGGTTTATTTGGCAGATTAAAATCTGGAGTTTGTATTTTGTGGTGTTTAGGCCGATGGGTTACGACTTGTAATGTAGTGCGGAGTGGGGTCGCAAGCTTGATGCGGCCTGAGCACGAAATGGTTGGTAAATAATGTGGGGTCAGAATCCCATGTCTGGACCTTAAAGGTTAAGGTGTGATATTACGAGCTTGAGGGGAATCCTAAGAAGCCTAGATAGGTCTCCCTGTAGCAGTCTCTAGAAGGACTTAGGGGTGAAGCAGTGTTGGCCATGATCTTGAGGGAAATCCCCAGGATCCTAGATAAGTCTCCCTATGACAGTCTCTAGAAGGACTTAGGGGTGAAGCGATGTTGGTTAGGGTTTTGGTGTTTGGTGTTTTGGACTCATCGGTCCAGGATTTGGTGTGTTGGACTTATGGGTCCTGGGCTTTGGACTTGTTGGTCCTGGACTTTGTGTGGTAAACTCATGGGTCTTGGGCTTTGGACTTGTTGGTCCTGGACTTTGTGTGGCTGACTCATGGGTCTTGGGCTTTGACTTTGTTGGTCCTGGGCTTGGTGTTTTGGACTTGTTGGTCCGGGATTTTTGTGTTGGACATTTTGGTCCTGAGCTTTGAACTTGTTGGTCCTGGACTTTGGACTTTTTGGTCCTGGACTTGGTGTTTTGGACTTGTTGGTCAGAAGTTTGAAAGGTGACGGTTTTTAAATCCGTCATTTGAAATTGTGGGAAAATAACGAATTTGAATTTCGTTATTTCATTTTCTTGAGAAGTGACGGTTTTGAATTTCGTCATTTGAAATTGTGGGAAAATAACGAATTTTGGATTCCGTTATTTCATTTTTGAAAAGTGACGGTTTTGAATTTCGTCATTTGAAATTGGGAAAAAATAACGAATTTGGATTTCGCTATTTCGTTTTTGTTTGACAAGGACGGTTTTTAAATCCGTCTTTTGGAATTGTGGGAAAATAACGAATTTCAATTTCGCTATTTCATTTTTGTTTGAAAAGGATGGTTTTAATTCCGTCGTGTGGAATTGTGAGAAAATAACGAATTTAAATTTTGCTATTTCGTTTTTGTTTTGGGTTTTGGGTTTTGCATTGGCTTTGGTTTTTTGCTTTAGCTTTGACTTTGGCTTAAGCCTTGAATGGCTATTGGCTTGGGCCTTTGATTTTGGCCTTTCGCTTTGGCTTCGGCTGAATGGCTATTGGCTTCGGCCTTTGATTTTGGCCTTTCGCTTTGGAGAAATTGGGATGGGGGCTTGTTCCTTATGTGTTGTCGTTGTTTTGACATGTCGGTGGTATCTATCGTTCATGGACTGGGTCATGGTCGAAATCATGAACGTCATGGGGCTCCAGGTTTTGGAGATTTTTTGTTTGGGTTAGACTTACATTTTTGTTAGACGTTTGTTTGTGTTTTTGGAAATTGGTAGACCCAGATCTACTCGCTTTTTGCTGTCCTTCGTTCGAGGATGGTAGGGTGCAGATGGGGATGTACCCGTTGGTGAGAGGTTGATACTTGGTGATGGGATGTTTTTGTGGGGAATGGGCTTGCCTTCCGTCATTTATCATGAACAAGGAGATGTTCTGGTTTGTTATCTAGGTTCGTCGTAGAATCCCTTTGATAGAAGCTCGTTCTAGATTGGGGGCTAATGAAAGGTTTCTATTGCCAGACATGGAATAGGTAAAGAGAATGGACACGGAGTTTCGAGTCCTCTGCTTACTCGGTATGGAACGTCACTCGAGTGTACTCACATTGAATTGGAACATATTGTTTGTTTTAAATCAATTCTCAAATCAATTCTCGTTGTCAATGGGAAATGGTAAAGGGGCGAATATATGATAATTGGAAATTGTGCTTTTATTTAGATAAATAAGAGGTTAGCACAGACTCGATGGATACATGTGACTCATGGGGACAGCCCCCAGTTGTCATTTAGGAATAAAAGGACAGACACTAGGATAGATATGAGAAAGCCTAAGACTCGGACTCTGACTCGCTCTCAGATACGAACTCCTAATCATCTCTTTCCTCCTCGAAGGCCTCTTTCGCAGCATCCAGCGGCTTGAATGTTTGATCTTGAGCATTGACCCACTTGAGCACTTCACTCTCGTTGTTGGGAATGATATGAGGACAATAGTCGATGAGGCTTTTATCTCCTTGTAGAAAGAGATGTTCATTAGGGTTGTCTTCATCACTTGGTTGGCATAGGGATGAAGCTATCAGTTTATGATTGTCGATCATATTTTGAATAACATGTTTAAGTTTGAAGCATGTTTCAGTGTCATGACCATTCCCTTGATGATATTGGCAATACACTGCCGTCCCAGAAACGAGTTTTCCTGCATTCAGATGGGACCGGAGTGGGCCCGATTGGTTGTAGCTTCCCTTTAGTCATGAGCTTTTGAAGAGCTGCGGCATAGGTTGTGCTGAGTTTGGTGAATGTCCTTTGAGAACGCTCAACCTTGCTGTTTGACTTGAGACACCCAGAAGGATTGTCTTGACTGTGAGGTGCAATTATGATTTTGCCACCTTCAATCATATCTTGAATGGCATGCTTGAGTTTGAAGCAGGCTTCGGTGTCATGGCCCATGCCATGATGATATTGGCAATAGGCATTACCATCCCAGGATCGGGCTCTTTTGTGTTCAGGTGGGTCCGAAGTCGAACCAATGGGTTGCAGCATTCCTTCTGAAGCAAGTATCCCCAGAGCAATATCATATGCTATTCCCAGATCTGTGAAAACCCTTTGATGTTTTCCAATGGTTCCAACATTGGTGTTTTTTGATATGTTTCTGTGAGTTTTGTTTTTGTTTTTGTCTTTGTCAATCCTATGCGGAAGCAAGATTTGGTCGTTCTCAATGGGAAGTTTTTGGGAAGTTGTTTGATATTTTGAAAGGGATTTTGGTGAGGTGATTTCGTGTTCATTGTTGGTGGGTTTGTGGATGTGCGAACCATTAGATGATTCCTCGTTTTCAGCAGCTGTTGGTTGGTGAATGGAGGGTTGGTGTTCTCCTTGATGGTTAGGTTCATTTTCAGTATTGCCCAACCTTTTCTCCAAATTAACTACACGAGTGTTCAAGTCATCGATAACAACTTGTAGCTTTGAGAATATGTTGTTGATGGAGACAGAGAGCATCATTATAGCGCTTTGTAGGCCATCTCCGTCAATTGCATGAATTTTCTCATCGTCATGAGAGATGAGATGAGAGCAGTCTAGGGAAAATTCCTGACTGTGTCCAATAGGATTTTCTGGAGGGTTGTTTTCGTTGTTGGCAAGTAGTCAGCTTTCAAGGAGCTTAACCCTTTGCTCAAAATCAGAAGAGAGAAAATTCTCGGTTATCTTTTTGTCCTCAACTTGGGAGAGACGAGTGCTCAAGTTTTCCACGGTAGCTAGGAGTCGAAGGACCGTGTTGTTGGTTTCGGCAGAAGTCATGGTGGATGCAGATTGATCGTCTTCTTGAGTTCCTGGTTGAAGATTGATGGCACCCAAGGGGTTCGTGTTTGACATAATGATAGGCGTTATAACTTGTCTTGGCAAGGTATTGCACAAACAAAGGCAAGTGCGACACATATGTACAAAAGGCAGTTTTGTCGTGAAGACGCGACGGTGTGACTAGGTTATTAGTTCATTAAAGATCGTGAAATACCTTTTGTATTTGAGCTCAGGGTGCATGACTTTGAACTTTGACTCGAGTGTCGACTTTGGCATAGTGATGCCTAGACAAACAACTTCTAACGAGATTTGGAGGTTTGTTGCTGGCGTGATGCCGTTGGACAAGATATGTACACAAACTTGACCTTTGACCCGTAGTGTAGGGGAAATGCGGGTTTAATACCTGAGAGGTTTTGACTCTGCTAACGCCATTGAAGATGTCTCGACAATTAGGCGACAGGACCTAGACCAGAAGGTAGGTACTAACTTCAGCAGAGAGTCGACGTTATCTAGACGACTTGATTTGAAATCGACTGGACTCTAATTGACTCGAGGCTGAATCGGAATGGTGGATTGAAGTTTTCGAAAATAGAAATTTTCAAAAGATTCATTTATCGTTTTATGGACGGCTTCCGAGGAGTAGGGATCTTCAAAAGGTCGGCCAGTTGAAAGGGTTCTCTTAGGTTTGTTTTCAAAACACGGTTTAAGTTGAGATTGCGGCGGCTCTGAAAACAATGTGTTGTTTCCGAAGATGGTTTTTGAAATTCCGAATCACGGATTTTAAAATCGAGAATTGAAGAATTTGGAATCGTTATCACAATGGCCATGAAAACGGTTAAATTTGTTTTCAAAGGATTTAAAATTGGGTTGAAAATCTGAAAACGGTTAGATTTGTTTCCAAAGATCTGAAATTGGATTTGAAATCTGAAAACGGTTAAATTTGTTTTCAAAGATTTGAAATTGGACTTGATATTTGAAAACGGTTAAATTTGTTTTCAAATGATTTGAAATTGGATTTGAAATTTGAAAACGGTTAAATTTGTTTTCAAATGATTTGGTTTTGATTTGAAATCTGAAAACGGTTAAATTTGTTTTCAAAGATTTGATTTTGAATTGAAATTTGAAAACGGTTAAATTGGTTTTCAAAGATTTGATTTTGAATTGAAATTCGCAAACGGTTAATTTTTTTTTTAGGGATTTGAAATTTGAAAACGGTTAGATTTGTTTTCAAAGATTTGATTTTGAATTGAAATTTGAAAACGGTTAAATTTGTTTTCAAATGATTTGAAATTGGATTGAAATTTGAAAACGGTTAAATTTGTTTTCAGGGATTTGAAATTGAATTTGAAATTTGAAAACGGTTAGATTTGTTTTCAAATGGTTTGAAATTGATTTGAAATTTGAAAACGGTTAAATTTGTTTTCAGGGATTTGAAATTGGATTTGAAATTTGAAAACGGTTAGATTTGTTTTCAAATAGTTTGAAATTGATTTGAAATTTGAAAACGGTTAAATTTGTTTTCAAATGGTTTGAAATTGAATTGAAATTTGAAAATGGTTAAATTGTTTTCAAATGGTTTGATTTTGAATTGAAATTTGAAAACAGTTAAATTGTTTTTCAAAGATTTGATTTTGAATTGAAATTTGAAAACGGTTAGATTTGTTTTCAAATATATGAAATTTGATTTGAAATCTGAAAACGGTTAAATTGGATTTGGGCCACATGCCGGTCTGTGGATTTGGGCCACCTACCGATCTGCGGTCACGGGCCACCTGCACGCTAAGCCAATCTGTGGACATGCAGTGGTATAGAAAGCCACGCTCAGTGATGTAAAAATGCTTTCGACCGGATCACTTTAGATCGGTCGGTTTCGTCTTGGTAAAGGTCTCGAAATGATTAGAGATGTTCAGAGTCGCCACCAAGCATTTGTGGGATGCTTGGAACCCGTTCAAATCCATTTTATACCTAGGTCAACCAAGGCAAAAAGCGTTGTTTGACATAGGTACTAAAGATAAGGACTCGTCCCCCTTTTAGCATTCTATGCCTAAAATGACTCTCGTACGCCCTGGATAAGGCCATCCACTATCCAAAGGTTCTGAGTAAGGGGTGAGGGTACGTATTGGGAAGCCCTTTAATCGGACACCCTATCCCGCCCGCGTTAGCGGCCTTACTGATCGATCGTGGTTGTTTAAGTGCAAGAGTTGATAAAACGGTTTAAGTGCATGAATGCACATCCAAAAGTGTTAACCTAACATGTGAGCTTTCTAAGCCGGTTTGTTAATCCAAATATCAAGCATAAGATGTCAAGTTGGATTTAGATAGATTTGCATGTGAAAACGGAAATTAAACATCCATTTACCAAGTTCGGGTTATGATGCTTAACACGATCCATTTATTGAAAAAGGGTGTCAAATGACAAAGTGTAAAAAACGTAAACTTGTCAATCTGATCCGTCACGTATTCGGATAACCGTAATCGGGATTGTCCTAGACAAGTACCAAAATGGGACAGAACAGTGCCAGGCAGCCCTGTTAAGGCGCGAGCCTATTGGCTAGATAAAGGGGTCTGTCCTGGTTTTGAAAGATGGAAACAGACGGCCGCTTGGGGCGCGAGCCATGAGCCGACCTAAGGGGGCGTCTCCTGGTTCTTGAAAAGGTTATTTAAAACCGTATTTATGATGAAAGATTTGCAAATGTTGTTTGCATGACTCGGAATAATTACTATTGTGTTAGTAACATTCGTTGTCGGATTTACATGTTTGAAAAGTATAGTTCACAAATAAAAATGTAAAATGTTTGATATGAACTAAATACGTTAAGTTCATTTATTTGTAATTAGTCAAGTTTATCATCGTACTCGGATTAAACCGACATGGTATAAAGAACCAAGGATGATTATGAATTATGACTAATATATTCACAAATGTAAATAAATGAGAAAAAAATGGTAAATAAAAGAAAATGGTATTAAAATACCCATTAAAATGTAATTAACTAATAATATCATCGAGTAACGGAGTAACCGTCATGGTATAAGGAACCAGGATGATTTTTGTAATGGTCAAATTATGTTTATCATAAAAATGAATTAAAATGGTAAATAAAAGAAAAGAATTTCTTTTAAAATGTAATTAACCAATTAATATCACCGAGTCACGGATTAAACCGTCATGGTATATGGGACCAAGGGTGATTATGATTTATGGCTAAAAAGTTTGTCATAAAAAAATGATTTGAAGCATTTCAAATGGTAAAAACCGATTGCAAATAAGAAATAAATAAAGAGGAAAGACGAGAACAAACATGGATGAGTCTGACCCGATAACCCACAAGAGGCGCGAGCCTCTTTGCATAGCAAAGGGCTTCTGTCTCGGGCCAAAACTCGGTTTTGGCTCGTCTAACCTATATTTGAATCGTGTTATGCATTATTCATGCTTATAAACTCATAAAAATGATAAAGACATGAATTGAATGTGATATTTACACCCTCAAACTTACGTGTATTGATGTTTGCGAAGTAGACGACTTTAGAGACGGTTTTCTCATTGCGACTACTCACGATCAAAGAAGTTTAAAAGAGTGCCTTAAAAAAGTATTTTGTTTTGAAAAGATGTTGAAAACATGTGGTTGAAGGACATGTTGATTGATGAATTAAGTTGGTCAATTGGGTCGGTCGAATGCACGACGACGGTACCAAACAATATGTGTAACTAGGGCTGAGCATCGGTCCAAGACTGGACCGGACCGGACCGAAGACCGAAAATAAAATTTTTGTGGACCGAAGACCGGACCTAAAACTTTCGGTCTTGGACCGGACCAAACCCGAAATATTTGGTCCGGTCCGGTCGTAGACCGAAATGGACCTAGAACTAATTCTTTCACTATTTCGTGTATGATAATTACATTTAAGTTTCCCTAAATTAAATGTCGATGAATAATTAGACGATTGTTTTTGAGAAAAAAATACTCAATATTAATTTATGTCGTCTTGTGAATATAAAATGGTAATTTAGTTTATAATATTCTATTGATAGTCTTTAGAAACATAAAATTCGGTCCATTTGGTCCGGACCTAAAATATCCGGGTTTGGTCCGACCGGACCGAAGACCGAAAACTCAAAAAATGAGGACCGAGGACCGGACCTAAAAAATTCGGTCCGGGTTTGGTCCAGACCAAACGGTTCGGTCCGGTCCATTTTTCCGGTCCGGACCTAAACTTGCTCACCCCTATGTGTAAGGCTTGTGTTTACGATCAGTAGGTCGTAAACACGTGTCGATTTTGTGACTTAAGAAGTCGAGTATAGAAGTTTAAAGGAGATGTGAGGGGGCGGACGCTCGTGTGAGGATTGTAGTGTGTGATGGTTGGTATTTATAGAGAAATTTGGGGTGCTAGGTCGGTTGTGTTTGCTTAGAGGCTAAGCAGACACCCTAAAGAGGTGTGAGCTACTTTCTGATACAAGTGGGTGTATTGTCCCTTTCGCAAATTTGGATTTTGCAATTGTTCTAACCAATGTTTTGTTGGTTGTGATTTGTGGTCTTTGAGGTTTGCTTAGCCGTGTAAGCTTCCTCTTGGGTGATATTTGGGGTAGGTAATTTGTGTCCTTGACTCGGGTTTGACCCGTGTGACTCGGAATTTGAATTTCGAGTCGGGTTTTGGCTCGGTGTCGGTTTTAACTCAAATTAGGGTCATTTTAATGAAAATGGCAAGATAAAACCAATCATGGCATTATTTTCGACATTCGAGATTTGGGTTGACTCGGGTTGGCTGAGGTTGACTCGAGTTGCGGGTTTCTGAGTCGGTTTTGGGTCCGAAGACGGTTTTAACTCTAACTAGTGTTATTTTAATGCAAATGAAGTTAGAAAACTTTTGAAATCATTTTTCATATTCGAGTAGTGCATTAAACCGTGTCATGTATAGCCAATCCACGCACGCATATCAAAAACACGTTACAGTCCGATCATCATCGGGTGGTTTTTGGAAGGTGCAGATACTGGGTATCTACATTAACATACGTTCCTTCCTTTCTCTGTCGTTTTTTTTCCAGCCATTGCCCCCTCGGGTAACTTTCTCTTTGAGCCTTGGCCAACCTCCACCTCCTTCGAGCTTTGGTCAACAGTTGCCACTTTGAGAGCCTCTGCTTGCACATGATAAGCTAAGATGGTCAAAGAATGTCCAACTTACAATCACAGATGTCACCATGTTAGAATCAAAGATTGTCACAAATGTTACCATTTCAGAATGTTAAGATATATGGAAATCTCAGACAAAAGTACATTTTCTAACAAATTTGGTCACATAACAAAGATTTTATAATATGTCACTATATGGTATGTAGATATGTTATGATGTTAAGTTCATGTCACAATATCTTCAGTCTATTATGTTACCATGTTAAGATATTGAGTGTACACTAAAGTGGCTACATTTCATCACAACTGCAACTAAGTCAATGCATGCCAATGATACAATTATATGTTCAAGAAACTCAAACATACGTACATTTCTAAACTACGGTGGTCAGATAACACACATTTTATAATATGTCCCTATGTGTTAATTATATATGTTATGATGTTAAGTTCATGTGACAATATCTTTAGTCTATTATGTTACCATGCTATGATATTTATTCTACACTAAAGTGGTCACATTTCAGAGTAAATACATGCCACAAGAATATGTTAGACTCTTAAGATTTATTCATCATAAGATATATGATGCATCTACTTCTCAAAGTGGTCACATTTTAAAGATGAGAAATATGTAACCATGTTTTAAACGTAGCTGTTACCCTGTTAATGTCAGGTCAAACAGGGTGGTCACTATTTTAAACAACAACACATATGTCACAGTGTTAAGTAATATATGTCACCATGTTAAGATATATGGAAATCTCAGAACAAAGTACATTTTCTAACAAAATTGGTCACATAATAAAGATTTTATAAAATGTCACTATGTGATAGGACGATATGTTATGATGTTAAGTTCATGTCACAATATCTTCAGTCTATTATGTTACCATGTTAAGATATTATGTGTACACTAAAGTGGTCACATTTCATCACAAATGCAACTAAGTCAATGCATGCCAATGATACAATTATAATGTTCAAGAAATTCAAACATACGTACATTTCTAAACTATGGTGGTCATATAACACACATTTTATAATATGTCCCTATGTGTTAATTATATATGTTATGATGTTAACTTCATGTGACAATATATTTAGTCTATTATGTTAGCATGCTAAGATATTTATTCTACACTAAAGTGGTCACATTTCAGAGTAAATACATGCCACAAGGATATGTTAGTCTCCTAAGATTTATTCAACAGAAGATATATGGTGCATCTACTCCTCAAAGTGGTCACATTTTAAAGATGACAAATATGTGACCATGTTTTAAGCATAGCTGTTAACCTGTTAATGTTAGGTCAAACCACCTAAACAGAACCACATATCCCTGCCAGGGTCACATTTCTCGATAAATTGGTCACATTTTGCGATAAAATGGTCACATATACAGCTTACCGTCTACCATGCTTGTATCTTCCTTGCTCATCTTCTTTGCACCAAGAGCTACTTCCATTTTCACGACTTTATTCAGCACCTCTGCCAAACCACCATCTTCTGATTCCGACACTTGCTTCTCCTCCTCACCACTGTCTTCCCTCTCCTCCTCACCACCACTGCCTTCCCTGTCCTCACCACTGCCTTCTGTCTCGTCTGAAATGTCCTCTGACCCATCACTTTCTTCCCTTTCATCCGTTTCCACCGGCTCTCTAAATGAAACCCGAGATTTCACCTTCTCTTTACCCTTCTGCATCGGCTGCTTCCCTTTTGCTTTCTTCTCATCTAGTCATCAATGAAAAGTGTAATTAATTAATTTTATCAACAAAAATAAATTATTTATCCTAATCTCACCAGACCTGACATTGCAACCTAATCTGACCTGACAATGTTCACCTTATCTGACCGTTTTTATCCAACACACAAATAAACAACATATATAAACCTAATCTAATCATTTTATTGACAATAATGTCACCATTCTTTACTAAACAAAATCAACATGTTCAACAACTCCATTGGTTACATCTATTCATGCATGCAACCATTTTAACATAATAAACAACATTTTTTAAACCTAATCTGACTTGACAATGCAACCATTATAATTACAATAATGTATACATTTTTTACTAAACAAAAAACAACATCTTCAAGAATACCTTCAATATTTTTCTTCGGGGGTGTCCTCCTAGCCATTTTTTTTGGGTGAAATGTGAGTCATTTTATTATATATCAAAACATAAAACGTATCATATACAAGGATATTAGGGAGAGAGGCTCCCAACAAGCTACCAAAATAAATATCCTACTGCAAGCCAATATTCCTAAGCATAGCTAGGCTAACTTGATCCATGTTTGGACCAGCTTTGAACTTGATACGTCTCTTGACTTCCTCTTCCTCCTAGCCATTTGTTTCTTCCCCATCGTCTTCAGGATCTTAATCAAATGTTACCACACTAACTCAAGCTCTGCGAGATGGAGATTTGCCCGGAGATGAAGATGTAGTCTGATAAATTCTGATTTGTTGAGAGAAAAATGATGAAGATGAGGATTTTGTTGATGACAGAGAAAAGATTTAGGTGAGGATTTGATGTGAGAGTGTGTTGTATTATTGCTTGCTTCGTTTTTCTCGACGTATGGGGAAGCTCCCCTTCCCTTCTTTTTTTATTAGTTGTTTAATATAGTGGGGTCAAATCAGCTTTTAAATATAATCCATCCACTTTATCCATATAGCATAAAATGGTATCAAATCGACCCGTCTCTCCCTTGTGATGACTACTTTATGTCACAAGGGAGACTAATTGTATATATATATATATATATATATATATATATATATATATATATATATATATATATATATATATATATATATATATATATATATATATATATATATATATATATATATATAGCAAAGTTCTTTTGAGTCCTTTATATTATTCGAGTCCCTAAGTCCTATCTTCAACTATTAGATCTTCCACTAATCAATGTCTTATGGATGGTTGGGATTGAAAACAAAAAAATACACTTACCACTTATCAATTTCTTATGCACTAATTAATTGTCATCTCTCTCTAGACTTAATTACACATGCACTAATTGATTATCTTACCCACTTAACACTACCTTTTGTCTTTTTATGCTTCCAAATTTTTGCAAATTTTATGATACTTTTAATGCTTTACAAGTGTAACTTTAGACTTTTACGAGTGTAACTTTAGCAAAAAAAAGTGTAACTTTAAAGTAAAAAACGGTTTTTACGTATATTATTTTGTTTTTTGTAATTTTGAGACAAGTTTATTTTAGGATTATTAGAGTTTAACTTTAGTGTTTTACAATTGTAACTTTAATCATTAATAGTGCAACTTTATACTACGAAGTCATTTTGTCGGATATTATTTTGAAATTTGTAATTTTAAAGCAAGTTTACGACAATTTTGCGTTTTAAGGGTGTAACTTTAGTCTTTTTCGAGTGATTTTGACAAATATTATTTTAAACTTTTGAAATTTTAACACTAATTTATTGTAAATTGAATGGCTTATAAGTGTAATTTTAGTCTTTTTGAAGTGTAACTTTAGTCTATTGAGAGTGTAACTTTAGTCTATTGAAAGTGTAACTTTAGTCCTTTGAGAGTGTAACATTGTCCATTGAGAGTGTACCTTTAGTCCATTGAGTCCATATTAAAAATATAACTTTAGTACATTGAGAGTGTAATTTGTGTAACTTTAATATAGATAAATGTAATTTTAGTCCATTAAGAGTGTAACTTTAATCCATTAAATTATAAATGTAACTTTAATATATAAAGTGTAACTTTAATAAAGATAAGTGTAATTTTAGTCCATTAAGAGTGTAACTTGAATCCATTCAAGTATAACAACTCTCCTATAGAACCGTCATATAGCATAGGACTGACCCAAAAGGAGAGAAGCCCAAAGATAATTTAATTTAATTTATATTTTAAATTTATTTTAACAACACGACATTATAAGATAAAAACTAACATATTTAAATATACAAGTTATTAATATAAAATTTTAGGTTATCAAAATAATTTTTTTTTACAATTCTATTAACTAATTTTTTGGGGCTTTTGGTTATTTGATTAAAAAAGAGAGTTATAAGTTATTTTTTTGGGCTTTTAGATTATGGGCTAATATTATGCTATAAGATAGTCCTATATAATAATTTCTGAACATTAATAGATAAAGTGTAACTTTAATAGAGATAAGTGTAATTTTAGTCCACTAAGAGTGTAACTTTAATAAATATAACTTTAATAGATATAAGTGTAACTATAATAAAGATAAGTGTAATTTTAACTTATCTAAAAGATTAAAATCAACAAAAAATGTGAAAAATGAAATTTGATACAACAAATCTGTAAAATAGAAATGAGACGACATTTTAAATATATCGAAGATTAAAATAAACAAATATATAAGTAGATCTAAGATTAAAATAAAGAGATCTCACAAAATATAAACAAGATATAAGAAAAAAATATAAACGAAATCTGAAAAAATATAAGAGTATGTAACAAGACAAATTTACAAGATGAGATTTGAAGGGTAAAAAAACGGTGGCAGCCACTATGGTAAGATCTACAAGACTACAACATAAAAAAAAAAAAAGAAATGTAGTCAGATTTGAAATAAAAGAAAAAAAACTAAATACAAATTTAAACCTTAAATTTAAAACATCAAAAGAAAACATTAAAAAAAATAACCACCACCATCCTATTTAAAGAAAAAAAAACTGAGAAAATGCCAACAACCACACGACGACCAACAATAATAAATAACAGTTACCACCACCACCACCATAATACTTTCAAAAAAAAGGAAATTAAAAAGGAAAAAAAAATAGATATAGCCTCACCAACACACGACCGACACCACCATTACCACCTGATCACCACACCTACACACGACCACCATACCCACCCCAGATCTGGAAAAAAGAAGAGATGGAGAAGAGGATGGTAGGGTGGAGGAGTTGGTGGAGGGAGATAGGGCGTGAAGGCGGCGGTGGTGGTGAGGTAAGGGGAGGAGAGAAAGTGGTGAGCGTGGTTGTACGTAGGGCCGCGGCGGAGAGGAGGGAGGAGGTAGCGTGGTGCGTGGTGCGTGGTGGGGTGGGTTGGTATGTGCGTGTGGTGGGTCGGGCCGCGGTGGAGAGGAGAAGATAAGTGGTCGTGGGGGTGAGTCGCGGCGGAGAGTAGATGGTGGGTGGTGGTGGTGGGTGGTGATTTATTTAGGGTTTTTTAGGTGAGTTGTTTGGGAGTTTTGATTTAGTTGGATTTTAGAGAGAGGAGGCGAATGGAATTATGTGAGATGAGAGAGAAATGAGTGAGTGGAAAAGAATATGTATTAAATTAGTGGTTAATTAGGATGTTGTTGTTTTTTGAGATAAAAAACAACAAAAAAAAAAAAAAAATTTTGAGTTTGGGTAGAGAAAGAGGGAGGTTTAAATTAGCTCATTAATCCTCCTTTTCTTGCTTTTGATCTCAGCCACCCATCTTCCCCATCTAATGCCTTGGATGAGGACTTATAGACTCACACTTAAGGGGTGGACTCACATGATCTTACTACTACTATATATATATATATATATATATATATATATATATATATATATATATATATATATATATATATATATATATATATATATATATATATATATATATATATATAGGAGTTCTTATGAGTCCTCCTCTTCCATTGAGTCCCTAAATCCCTCTAAGGGCCATTAGATGGACTCAATGGATGGAGAGGAAATTGATTAAGGAGTACCAAAAAGAATTGGAAAAAAAATGTGGCTGGTTGGATAGAAATGGATGGTTGAGATTGAAAAAAAAAAATTATCACTAATTAATTTTTTTTTTTTTAGATGAAATGTGAGTATATATTATATTAAAACCAAAGAATCAATGTACAGGAGCAGGTTTCGAACCCCATTAGCCATAAAAAAACCTTCACAAAATTAAGCACAACATCATAGCAGATCCTAGTTTGCTTGCCAACAATCTACTGCTCGATCAAGACCTTCACCAACTTTGCTTCTCCCTCTCATTCTGACTGTTTGCTCCAACTGGTTAGCTACTATCTTAGGTCTAGTCACAGCTTGAAGGAGCCTAGTCTGGTTTCTATGATACCAAATAGTATAGTGGAAAGCATTCATAAGCATAGTCATAGCCTTCCACTGCATGCTGCTCTGTCTACCTGTCTGCAACGCATTAATAGTAGGGAATTTCCTACCAATCCAAGCCTCTGTCAACCCTGCAATCTTTCTGCTAAAGGGGCAGTCAGTGGTGAGATGTGCATAAGTTTCAGGCATCTCACCACATAATAGGCATAGGTCATCTTCACAGCATCCAATATGAAATAACCTAGTGTTCAGGTTCAATCCTTCTTGGAAAATAAGCCAAGAGATGATGGAATGTTTGGGGATGTTCCAATTATTCCATACAAGAGGCCACCAGTTTACCTTTAGCCCATGATCACCTAGCCAAGCATAGCCATGGCTAACTGTGTATCCTTTGGCATGGGGGCTCCAGACACCATTTGTGAAACCAAGTTTAAATTTTTCTTTAACTTTGCACACATTTTTCCAGGTCCAAGGGGAATCAGCAGAGGGTGTATATGAATGCCAATCCTGAGATTTCAGATAAACATTGCTGATCCATTGAATCCATAACCTGTCAGACTTGGAATAAATCTAATTAACAAGCTTGCCAACTGCTGCAATATTCCAATTTTCTGCCTTTTTAATACCCAAACCTCCTTCATCTTTTGACAGGGTGACCTTATCCCAAGCCACTAAAGGTACCCTATGGTATTCAAAGCTGCATGCCCATAAAAAATTCCTGCATATTGCCTCAACTCTCCTGATAACACCCTTAGGGATCAAGAACATGGTGGCCCAATAATTGTGCAGTGTGTTCAGCACTGAATTTATGAGGGTGAGCCTGCCTGCATAGGAGAGTTTCTTGGCCCCCAAGCTCCTTATTTTAGCTACCATCTTCTCAGTAAGACTGCTACAATCTTTCTTGCTTAATTTTCCTGGTTGGATGGGTACACCAAGGTACCTGAAAGGCATGTGCCCTTCCTGAAAACCAGTAACTCTCAGAATATCAACTTTCAACTCAGAGTTCATGCCACTGAAAAATATTTCAGACTTAGTGTTGTTCATTTTCAATCCTGAAGCATGAGAAAAGGAGGTAAAGGCCTGCATTAAGAGCATAATAGAAGGAGCATCCCCTTTGCAAAACATAAGCAGATCATCTGAAAACATCAAGTGAGTTAATTTTAAGCTTTTGCATAAGGGGTGGTAGTGGAAAGGCCATCTGTCAGTTGCAAACCCAATCAGTCTGGTTAAGTATTCCATACAAATGGTGAAAATCAGAGGAGAGATTGGGTCCCCCTGTCTAAGCCCTCTTTGACCTTGAAAGAAACCAAAATTATTTCCATTTAGGACCAAGGTAAAGGAAGTTGATCTAATACATGCCATGACCAGCTTAATGAAGTGAATGGGAAATTTCAGGCCATGCAGGAGCTGTTCAACAAAGGACCACTCCACAGTGTCATATGCTTTTTGGAGGTCAATTTTAAATAAGCACCTTGGGGAGATATGACTTCTTGCATACTGATGCACAATATCTTGACAAATCAACACATTTTCAATTATTGATCTCTCTTGAAAAAAAGCACCCTGATTAGAATGAATGAGGTCAGGCAAAACAGGAGCCAATCTATTGCACAAAAGCTTTGAAATGATTTTGTAAAGCATATTACAGCAAGCTATGGGTCGAAATTGCTTCACAGTATTTGGCCTCTCACATTTGGGAATGAGAGTAATGTTTGTTGCATTAATCTGGTTTAACAGTTGACCAGTGGAAAAGAATTTTGAAGTGGCTTTATAAATATCTCCCCCAATCACCTCCCAAGCAGCTTTGAAGAAACCACTAGAGTAACCATCTGGACCCGGTGCTTTGTCATTTGGGATAGAGAACACTGCCTGTTTAACTTCGTCATATGTAATGTCTCTATTAAGTAGGGAAATATGTTCAGCATTACAGAAATTCCCATACTCAAGAACAGCCTGTCTAACCTTCTCAGTTGCACCCTTAGTTCCAAGCAAATCAGTATAATACTCCAAAAAAGCATGTTGGATAGAGTTCTGATCCTTGCATACTTCCCCCCTCTGGTCTTCAATCCTGATTACAGTATTTCTCAGATTCCTTTGCTTAATAACATGGTGGAAATAGGCAGTATTTCCATCCCCCTCTTCCATCCATTGAGCTTTGCTTTTCTGTTGGAGGAAACTGTTTCTAGCATTATTTAGACTTCTGAGATCTTGCATGAGCTGCAGTTCCTTTTCTATTAGATCAGCATTGTGCACATCCTCAGTAAGTTGAGTTTGGATGTCAGCTAGATTTAGAGCAGCAGTACTGGCCTTATTTTCAATCTCAGAGAAACATTCTGTATTCAACAGTTTCAGTTTATACTTTAAACTTTTCAATTTCTTGACAATGCAAAACATTTTAGTGCCTGTAATAGAATTTCCCCATTCCTCCTTCACCATAGGCAGAAATTCCTTGGCAGTGCTCCACATGTGGAAGTATTTGAAGCTTCTAGTTTTCCCAGTATTAAAGTTGATATTACTGACCACACAAGGAGTATGGTCAAATAACCCCTCAGGGTGGAAATGAGCAGTCATCTCAGGGAACTCAGTAAGCCACTCTTGATTGATTACAAATCTGTCCAGTCTGCTATACTTTCTATGCTCAGCATCTTGTTTATTGGTCCAAGTGAAGAAAGCTCCAGTTGCCTGGATATCCACCATACCACAATTTCCCAAGCAGTTAATAAAATCCTCCATGTCCTCCTGCTTTGTCTGACCTCCCATCCTCTCATCAGGATTAATGACAGTATTGAAGTCCCCAGCCAAAGCCCAAGGACCTTTACATTGACCAGCAAAAAGGTTTAAACAATTCCACAAATCTATTCTCTCATGACCTTCATTAAAGGCATAAATCATAGTAAGGTAGAAGTATTTTTGAGAAGCCTTAACATTAACTTTGATGTGTATGAATTGGGGGTTATACTGAATAATGCTAATATAAAAAAGACTAGGCTGCCACATTATCCAGACCCTGCCACCCTTATGAGTGTGACAATTAGTGGTAAAACACCACCCATCAAAAAGATTTTGAATATTACTCACATTTCCAGCATTTATTTTTGTCTCTAATAAACCAAAAAGCCCTACATTTTGCTTATGAATGAAATTTTTAACACTTTGTTGTTTATGTACATTATTGAGCCCTCGAACATTCCAAAAACCAATATTATTCATTATGAGTGGTTGATGAGGGGTTACCAATTTCCACACTCTGATTTTGCTTACTACTATGCTGCTGCAGGGGAGTAGACTGATTGATATCAGTACTAGAAGGTTGGTCCCCTTTCTCAAATTGTTCCTTTTCAGGACTGATGCTGCCAGTGACAACTTTCCTTGGAGGAGTAGGAGTCACAGTAAGTGCTGGAAACTCAGTTTCTGAGAGCTTAGGCTTAACAGGCACAATTGGTTTCCACACTTTCCTCACTGGTTGAGATTTTTGCAAGACTTTCCTGCAGCTCCTCTCCTCATGTCCCATGCCTTTACATTTGGAGCAAAGACTAGGTTTCCATTCATATTCAACATTAATAGTGACAATCTTTCCAGTTTCATCTTTAAAACGAACAGAGGATGGGAATTTCTCCCCTACAGTCAGCTCCACCATCGTTCTAGCAAAGCCTAGTCGTGTTTTCTCCTCAGTTGCCAGATCCTTCTTAATGTATTTTCCAACCAACCCTGCAATGGACGAGAGGCATTTCCCCCAGAATTTGAGAGGCAGTCCATGTAACCTAATCCATGCAGGCACCACTTTAACATCTTCCTTCAGGAGGTCAACATCAACCTGCCAAGGCTTAACTATAAGAGGTTTGTTATCAAACATATGATAACCAGCCTGTAGTACAGCCTCCTTATCCTTTACATCCTTGAATCTCACTAGGAAAACTCCATTAGGCAAAAATGAGACCTTATCAATACCATATTTGCTCCAAATACGATGGATAAACCCATCCAACACTTCCCATGGGGGGTTCGCACCGAGTACAAAACAGTATACTGCTTGACTCCAATATGTAACCTCATCTTTGATGTCATCATCAGAAAATGCTAATAAATCTTTGACTCCAATATCACTAATTAATTTTCTATACACTAATTAATTTTCTTTCTCTCTCTAGCCCCTAATTAATCAGTTTTGAGTTTCAAATTTTATGAGTGTAAATGTAATGTTGTATGAGTGTAACTTTGATTTTTTTTGTGACGAAAATTTTATTTTTTTGGTGACAGATTTTATGGCGGTTTTGTATGCAAAAAATTGAATTTATACAATTTTAATATTTCATGAGTGTAAATGTAATATTTTAAGAGTGTAATTTCGATTTTTTTTGTGACGAAAATTTTGAATTTATATAATTTTAACATTTTACGAGTGTAACTTTGATGTTTTACTTTTTCGCCTGCATTTTTAGTCAGAAATGCCTTCAGTTACTGTCTCAGAATCTGGGATGCCATCTACCTAGACTTGGCTGGACTGCTTGGTGGCTTAGTACGAAATTTCACTCTCAGAGCTTGAAGAATTTTGTAGCTGCACATATGTTGGCCTTAATTTACGTTATTTGGTGGTGGAGAAATAGATGCAGACTCGAGGGATATCTTATACGTCCTGAATCTATGGTTGCTAATCTGCTTCGTGACAGGCGGTTTCTTCATGCTTAGGTGGTTAACCCTGTTGTTTCTCCTGTGATTCTACTGATGTAATCTTTTAAATTTTACAAATGTAGGATGAAAAGTTGTAATGGGTGTATGGGCTTTGTTAGCTCGTCGTGCTTGAACGTTTGTAACTTGGTTAACCTTATTAATATAAGTTTTACCTTCTTTCCAAAAAAAATTTTGATGTTTTTACGAGTGTAAATGTAATATTTTAATAGTGTAACTTTGATTTTTTTATGACGAAAATTTTGAATTTATATAATTTAACATTTTACGAGTGTAACTTTGATGATTTACGAGTGTAAATGTAATACTTTAAGAGTGTAAATTTGATTTGTTAGGCAATTTTCTATATAAAAATTTAAATTTATATAGTATTAAAATGTCACGAGTGTATATTTGATGCTTTATGAGTGTAAATGTAGTATTTTAAGTGTACATTTGAAGGTCTATGAGTGTAAATTTGAAGGTTTAAGAGTGTAAATTTAATGCATTACAAGTGTAACTTTGGTCTTTTACGAGTGTAACTTTGGTCCTTTACGAGTAAAACTTTAGTTAGACCACCAACAAACACCACCACCGTCATCCCCCAACACAACCTCATACCCAAAAAAAGATCTATAGTAGATCTAGAAAAAAAACGAGGTATTTGATGAGTATAACTGTAAAGAATATATGAGTGTAACTGTAAAGAAATACGAGTGTAAATTTAAATAAATATGAGTGTAAATTTAATAAAATACGAGTGTAAGTGTATATCTGAAAAATACGAGTGTAACTGTAAAGAAATACGAGTGTAAATGTAAAGAAATACGAGTGGAGGGTGGTGTCGCTTGTGTTTCCAGATCTGGAACAAGGGAGACCGTCGTTGTTGGTGTTGCGGCAGTGGTGGTCGCGTGTGTGTTGTGGTTGTGACGTGGTAGCGTGGTGGCCAAAGGAGGAGAGGGTAAGGGTGAGGGGGCTCAGATCTGGCGGTTCGGGTTGGAGAGGAAAGAGGGATGGTGCGTGGTGGGTCGTGTGTGATGTTTTTGGGTGATTTGTGGTGGTGAGAAAGGTTGTCGGGTGGTGAGTGTGCTGACAGATTTGGCGGCTCGGGTCATGGGCCGACGGAGGAGAGAGTGATGGTGGGTCGTGCGCTGCGGTGGTGAGGGAGGTCGGGGGTGGGGTGGTGGTGGAGGACATGAGGGAGGAGACGATGAGGGAGGTCGGGGTGGGGTGGGGTGGTGGTGGGGGGTGAGGATGAGATGAGTGTTTTTTTTTCGTTATTTGATTTTTTTGGTTTTTAGAGAGACGAGAGGAATGATATTTGTGTGATAGGAGAGAGTAGTGAGTGGAAAAAGAAGGCTTATATAGTGAAATTAGGGTTTGATTAGTGATGGTAGATAGGGAAAGTGATTAATTAGCATCAATCCCCTCCTTTTATCATTAATCCCTTACTTTTTCCTTTCAATCTAAGTCTTCCATCTCCCTCATCCAAGGGTCTTAAATAGGACTTATGGACTCAAGGATTTTACAAGGGCCACATAAATTGGTGAGTCCACTAAGTCCTAATCCTAGCCATTGATCTTCAAAGATTGATGTTTGAGATTTTAAAATTTTAAAATAAAACTTTAGTATTTTATAAATGTAACTTTAATTTATGAGTTTAACTTCAATTCTTTAAAATTATAACTTTAATATTTAAAGTTATTTTATAAATAAAATTTTTAATTTATGTTATAAAATTTTATTTTAAATAAATAAAATTAATTTTTGAGTGTAACTTTAGGGTTTTACGAGTAAAACTTTAATGCTAAAAATTGAAACTTTAATTTTTTTAAACAATTTTTAATATAAAAATTTGAATTTATTTAATTTCACTGATTTATGAACGTAACTTTAATGTTTTACGAGTAAAAATGCTAAAAACTGAAACTTTTATTATTTTAGACAATTTCTAATATAAAAATTTAATTTATTTAATTTTAATGATTTATAAATGTAACTTTAATGTTTTACGAGTGAAACTTTAATACTAAAAATGAAACTTTAATTTTTTAGACAATTTTTAATATAAAAATTTGAATTTATTTAATTTTACTAATTTAAAAATTTTATGTAAATATTGTAATTTTATGAATGTAACTTTAATGTTTTACGATTGTAACTTTAGTCATAATTTTTGAAACTTTATTTATTTTAGGATTGTAACTTTTTACTAATTTGAATTTATGTAATTTAAGTCTTTGGAAAGTATAATTAGTCCATATGACGTAATTTTTGTCCATATAAGCGTAGCTTTAGTCCGCCCACCGTCGTTGACACTGCCAACCACCACCACCCACCACGAGTCCTACGTCACCGACCTGGAAAATTCTGAAAAAAAAACTAAATCTGAAAATAAAATAAAAACGACGCACGCACAACGCCACCACACCCCTTATCAGCGCCTCCCCCACACGACACCTGCCACAAGCTCCTTTGTTTTTTGAATTTGTACTTTTTTGTAGATCACCCTTTTACTCAGATCTGAATTCAAAAAAAAAGGAGAGAGGAGAGTCAGTAAAACGGCCACCACCACCTAACAACCACTACGACATCATCCAACAACAACAAAAAAGGTGATAAGAGGCGGCAACAACCACAAAGAAACCGAACAAAAAAAAAATCAGTACATGCCATCTCATCAACCTCCCCCACCGCCATTTTCGTCAATTTTAATTAAACTTCGAAACAAAATGAAACTTATAAGCCATTTTTATGTTTAGATCTGAAATTTTCAGAACAAAAGATATTTTTATGTGGAGATCTGAATTTTTCGAAACAAAAGAGAGAAATGAGACGGTGGTGCCGGCGAGTTTTTGTATTGTTGTTGTCGTTGGACGGGAATAGGCGGCAGGGGAAGAAGAGGGAGAGGCGGCGGACGAGGGTAGGTGGCAGATGACGAGAGGAGGCGGCAGGGGAAGAGGAGGGAGAGGCGGTGGTGGTGGGAGTGAGGCGTTTAATTTAGTGGTGGTTGTGGGTGACGGGGTGGCGTTGGTGGGTGGGTGGTCGGAGTGGTGGTTTGGAAAGGTAGGAGAAAGAGAGAAAAAATGAGTTAGAGAGAGAAGTGAGTGAGGGAGGCAGAGTGAATGAATAATGGGTGAGGGAGATTAGGGTTTTATGTTGTAAGATTTAATCTTGACCCTTTATTTTGTTTTAATCTTGACCATTTATTTTTCTAATCTAATGGCTAAGATGGGGACTCATGAACTCTCTTATCTAAGAGGACTCATTTGAACCTAATTATATATATATATATATATATATATATATATATATATATATATATATATATATATATATATATATATATATATATATATATATATATATATATATATATAAAAATCGGATCCCGTGCGAATTAAATTAGGGTGCGAACCGTACGAACTTAATAATAGCCCTTCAGATCAATTCATCCACGGCCAACATTACACTCCCTTATCCTCTCAAACAAAACCCCAAACCCACGACACTCACTCTCATTAATCCTATCTTAACTAATCTTTCTCATCACCGACGACGAATGTTATCCGACGGCGGCTCCGATAACGATGATTAATTGCCGGTGGCGCAATCTCTACCTGACTATTTTGCAGAAAACCACCTTTGATTGTGTTTCACACTTTCACTCAATTTCATCACATCACTCCTCCAATTTGATCGATTTTTTCGAAATTCTTCTTCATGTAAGTTTATAATTCATACTAATTTTCATTGTTTTCATCAATTACTTCCATCATTTTCTTTATTTCTCCCAATTTTTTCCTAATTAGAAGAAATCTAACCCTAATTCCATTCCTGCCGCATTCCCCCCCAAAATGGCGTTACCAACTTCGCATTCGCTGCCTTTTATGCGCCTCTGCGGTTCTTCGTGAATTGATGTAAGTTTTTTTCCAATTTATTTACGAATTTAAGTTTTCTCACAAGTCTAACCCTAGTTTTACTGTTATTTGCTAATTATTTCTTATTTTCGTCCGTCCTGTAGCATGACATTACCAGCAATTTGGTGTTCCTACCTACCAAGCTCATCGGTTTCATTATCATCTCACAGTCCCCGTTTTCTCTATACTAGGTATACACTTCTGTTCTTGTCCATTTCTCCTGTTTCGTTGTTGTTTTCAATCAATTTTTGCTACTTTGTTGTTTGATTAAGAGAAAATTGTTGATTACAGCCTTTTAAAAATCACTTTTTGAAAATTACAGCCTTACATAATTTTTTTTGAAAATTACATCCAAAATATTACTTTTCTTCTAAAATTGCACCAACTTGAGGTTTTTGGTGATTTTTGATGATGTTTTTATGATGTATCCTTTATTATTTGAGAGTTTACTTACCCAGATTTCTTACCTCTCCTTGACACAAACCAATTAATCACCCCAAACATCATAAAAACATCATCAAAATTCACCGAAAACCTCAAGTTGGTGCAATTTTAGAAGAAAAGTAATATTTTGGATGTAATTTTCAAAAAAAATTATATAAGGCTGTAATTTTCAAAAAGTGATTTTTAAAAGGCTGTAATCAACAATTTTCTCTTTGATTAATTTAGTTATATTTGTGTGTAACTTGTGAATCATTGGAGTGTGCTTTGATTTTTCCGTTTTCTAATCAATTTCTATGCGTTGATTAGACAGTACAAAATATCCTCATTATCATTTTAAGAATAGTGTTAGTTACTTGTTTGGGGGAGCGGCGTCGGGACGGAGTTATTACATACTGAATTATTAGTAATCCCATTTGAGAAGGACTACTGATTATGATGTAGTAGCAGAATTTAGCTACCATTTTTTCAAATTTATGAAGCATTTAACTTTGAGACCCACGCCTCACCTGCATTATTGATTCAGCCGAATTATATTACCTCTTAAAAGGGACATAAAACATGAATGAATTGTAGGTAAATATCCGTATACTACCCATCGAATTAAGGATTATAACGCAAAATTTACATGTGAATATTGTCATAAAACGATAAACATAAAGAAACGACAAAGATTGTAGGAATAACCTTCGGTCCTAGTGCAAAAGGCAATGAGAGATTAAAGCAAATCTCCTCCTAAACGATGCACCCAAGAAGTCCGAGTAATGCCCTTGTGCTAGATCAATTCCTCTAATTGCCTTTGCAATATTGAGAGGATAGTTTTGTGAGTTGTGTTGGATGTGAGATCCGAGTCCTGAGAGGCACAATTCCCAAAACCCTAATTTTGTTTAGCAAATGAACAATTAGGTTAGAAGGGAGGAGAGAGCTCTCCTTTTGTCTCCTCTATTCGGTTTGGCCGAGTGGTCTTAGGGGGAAAATGGGCTTCCATTTTCTCCTTAAGTTAAACTCATGGTCCGGTCCAAAACTTGCTAAGTGTATACGACGCGGTTTCATTATAAATCATATTATCGGTTATCGAATTTAAAGCATCAACTAATAACACGGGTTAGTTGAATTCTTAATACGTGTCCGACACAACAATATTGTATAATTAATTTGTCCAATATACATTAATCAAATATAAATCGCTTATATTTAATTTTACGAATTAATCAAGGTTAATCCGCATTAGCCCATGATATTTAATCCGTATTAAATATTATATCTCAACATCACATTTAACTAATTATTAGTCAAATAATTCAGACTAACTAGTTAGTCAAATTTGGCATCTACATGACTGTATTTTCATACCGTCACGTCACTCGAACGTATCCTATAGGTGTGACTTTTAGGGACCAGTTGATCACCGCCATCTGTATGACAATAACGTCAAACTTATCTAGCAAGCCAACCGTTATTGATAAACGTGGATCAACTGATAATGATACAAAGTATACCCTTTGATCCTTTTAGAGGTTTATAAGTCCTTGCACTAACTGTTAAGGACACTAACCCCAACAAGCTCCCACTTGTCCGTACAAGTGTATGTGCAATGACGTTATCCGCACTAACTGGAGGACACAAGCTCCAACAAACTCCCACTTGTCCGTACAAGTGTATGTGCGATAACCGATTCTCATATTCATTTAAAATTTCTCCCACTCAATGTAAAACAATTTGCAGATCTGGATCCACAAAGGTCGTATTTTACAATCGATCTGTATCTAGAGTGGTTTCCCCGACTAGAGAGTAACTTAACTGATAAAACGAATCCGTATCCGAGCATGGCCATGCATTTCAGTTACAGCTCCTCGAGTGGCCCTGAGAAATATCTAGTACCTGATAAAGGCTGAATATTTCCTTCAACTCGAACTCCTTCCGATCTAAGCACAGCATGAAATGACCCAGAAAAAATCTACTTGGCCCCCTGTTACGGATGACCGTGAGAAAGAAACCAAAGTCACCCAAAATCTGCCTTAGTCTCAAGAGACAGTCGATAGTCAAAAGAATCGACTCTTAGGATCACCATGGAGGTCCTATCCACGACCGGGCACGGAATGTTATAGAACATTTAGGACTCCACGTCGATGTCACAATTGTGTCCTACGAAATATCCGTATAAAACGCCTCTGTGATTGGTCAGTCAACCTGTTGACTTATGGCTAGTTGAACCCACCATCAACCAACGTCACAAAATAATTGCGAGTTATCACTCATGTGGGCAATTAAGGACCAAAAAAGATATAATGTTCGTTCAGTTCACTTTGTGGTGTTCAAAAATTGTCGCACAATTCCACATGAAAAACAAAATATATAATATCAAAACGATGATGTTGTATAGAGTACAAACGAGAATGAATCTAATCCATAAAAAGTACTACAACTCAGGAACACGTTTGATTCCCATGGAATTAACGTGCCCTTCATGCTTATCTTGTCGTAATGCTTTAGTGAGAGGATCTGCTATGTTATCATCTCTAGCAATCTTTTCTATCACTCTTTGTCTTTTGCTCCACGTAATTCCGGATTAGATGAGCTTTCCGTTGTACATGTCTAGACTTGTTGCTAGACTTTGGCTCCTTAGCTTGGAAGATGGCACCACTATTGTCGCAATAGATGGTGATCGGGTCATTCGAACTAGGCACTACAGAGAGCCCATGTAAGAATTGACGCATCCATATCGCTTCCTTTGTTGCTTCGACGCGCATAGTACTCGGACTCGGTCGTAGAATCTGCTGTATGCTTTGTTTCGAACTCTTCCAGTGATCTGATCAGCGCCATTAAGAGTAAAAACGAATCCAGACTGAGATTTCGAGTCATCACGATCCGTTTGGAAGCTAGCATCTGCATAACCGGTTGCGCATAGCTTTTGTTCGCCTCCATAAGTCAAAGCCCAATCTTTAGTCCTCCGTAGGTACTTAAGAATGTTCTTGACATCCAACCAATGTGGTTCACCTGGATGTTGTTGGAATCGACTTGTCATACTCAATGCATATGCCACGTCGGGACGTGTGCATATCATGGCATACATGATGGATCCTATTGCCGAGGCATAAGGTATCCGTGCCATGCGCTCTTTCTCTTCCGGTGTCTCTGGTGCCTGAGACTTGCTCAAATGCACCCCTGGAGACATAGGAAGGAACCCCTTCTTGGAGTTAGTCATGCTGAATCTCTCTAGGACTTTGTCTATGTAAGACTCCCGATCGAGAGATAGCATCCGTCGTGATCTATTTCGATAGATACGGATGCCTAGAATTCTTTGTGCCTCTCCCAGATCTTTCATCCGGAAATGGTTTTTCAACCATACTTTCACCGAAGTTAAGAGAGGTATGTCATTCCCAATCGGGAGTATGTCGTCAACATACAATATTAGGAAGACAATCTTGCTCCCACTCGACTTGATATATAGACATGGTTCCTCGACAGATCGAGTAAATCCATTTTCTTTTATCACTTGGTCGAAGCGATGATTCCAACTCCTTGATGCTTGCTTAAGTCCATAAATGGAACGCTTAAGCTTGCACACTTTCTTAGGATGTGATGGATCGATGAAACCTTCGGGTTGTACCATGTACAACTCTTCCTCCAAAAAGCCGTTTAAGAAGGCGGTTTTCACGTCCATTTGCCAAATTTCATAGTCATGAAAAGCGGCAATCGCTAAGATAATCCGAATGGAACGCAGCATGACTACGGGTGCAAAAATCTCATCGTAGTGCAAACCTGGCACTTGGGTGAAACCTTTAGCAACTAGTCGTGCTTTGTAGATATCTTGTTGACCTTCCAACGAATGCTTTATCTTGTAAAGCCATTTGCATTGAAGGGGACGAACCTTAGCGGTGTAAGTCAACAAGATCCCATACGTTGTTCTCATACATAGAGTCCATCTCGGATTGCATGGCCTCAAGCCATAGCTTTGAGTCAGAACTAGTCATGGCACCTTTATAGGTTACGGGTTCACTACTCGTTAAGAGTAGAACGTCATCTATATCATGTTCCTCGACCATACCAATGTATCTCATGCGGAGGAATAGAGACTCTTCCCGACCTCCTAGGTTCCTCGGGGATATTAACAAAGCGGGATTGAAGGAATAGGTTCCTCCAATAGTTGCTCGGTATTTGGTTCTGGAATCTCCGACAGGTCGAAGGTTCTATCACTCTTTGCATTCTCGAGAAATTCCTTCTCTAAGAATGTCGCACTAGCCGCAACAAAAACACGTTGTTCGGTTGGCGAATAGAAGTAATGACCACGTGATCCTTTAGGATAACCTATAAAGTATGTCTTGACCGATCGCGGGCCGAGCTTATCTTCAGGTCTCCACTTGACATAAGCCTCGCAGCCCCAAACCCGTATAAAGGACAAGTTGGGGACCGTTCCCTTCCATTGTTCATATGGAGTCTTGTCAACAGCTTTAGACGGACTTCGGTTAAGTATTAGAGCGGCTGACAAAAGAGCATAACCCCATAATGAATCAGGTAAAACCGTGTGACTCATCATGGATCGAACCATATCAAGTAAAGTTCGATTTCTCCGTTCGGACACACCATTCAATTGAGGTGTTCCAGTGGAGTTAACGTAGGGCAATCCCACAGTCTTTGAGGTGATGATCAAACTCGTGAGAAAGATACTCGCCACCACGATCCGAACGTAGTGTTTTAATCTTTCTACCCAATAGGTTCTGCACCCTATTCTCGGTATTCTTTGAATTTCTCAAAGGATTCACTTTTGTGCTTCATTAAGTAGACATAGCCATATCTACTTAAATCATCCGTGAAAGTGATGAAATACCTATAGCCTTCTCGTGCGGTGATTGACATAGGACCACATACATCCGTGTGTATGAGTCCTAATAGGTCAGCAGCGCATTCCAACACCTTTGAAGGAAATACGAGTCATCTTACCGATGAGACATGATTCACACGTGCCAAATGATTGAAAATCAAAGGCCGAGATCGCTCCATGTTTGATGAGCTGTTTTACGCGTTTCTCATTAATGTGTCCCATACGGCATTGCCATAGATATGTTTGATCTTTATCACCTACCTTTGACTTTTTATTCATTACGTGTAATATTTCGGTCGTCCCGATCTAAAACATAAATTCCGTTCAAGGAGACTGCCTTGCCATAAATCATATTGTGTAAAGAGAAAATGCAAGCATTATTTTCTATTACAAATGAAAAACCAAGTTTGTCAAGTGCGTAAACCGAAATAATGTTTTTCGAAAGACTAGGAACATAATAGCAGTCATATAATGACAACTCAAATCCGCTAGGAAGGTGGATCACATATGTCCCCTTTGAGATGGCAGCCACTCTTGCTCCATTCCCAACACGCAGGTCAACCTCACCCTTTACGAGAGGTTCGAGATTTCGGAGGCCCTGCACATGATTACACAGATGAGAACCACAACCAGTATCTAGTACCCAAGTTCCGTAACTTGCATGGTTAATCTCAATCATATGAATAAAAGTAGAAGAAGAAGACATACCAACAGGTTTAACGCGACCCGCTTTTATGTCCTCATGATAAACAGGACATGTACGCCTCCAGTGCCCAGACTTGTGGCAGTGATGGCATTCCATGTTATCCATTTTGCTCTTTGTCGCGCCTGATGAGGTGCTCGACTCACCAGGCCCACTCTTACCTGAACCCGACTTTTTGAACTTCGGTTTGCCCTCTCGCTAGGTTTGCCGGAGCTTTGCCCTTACCCTTCCCTTTATTTGACACAACGAGAACATCCTTTTCATGCTCCCACTGAACTTCATGTCCTTCTCGGTCCTGCATACGAGAAGGGAGTGCAGTTCATGTGGAGTTTTCTTCAAATCATTCATATAGTAATTCGCTCTAAATTGCGAATAACCATCGTGGAGTGAATGAAGAATACGGTCGATAACAATATTCTCGCTGATGTTACAGTTAAAGGTCTCCAGTTTCTCGACATTCTCAATCATGCTGAGAATGTGTGGGCTAACCGGTTGGCCCTTCTGGAGTCTCGCATCAAAGAAGCGAGTGGTATGCTCATAGGTCACGATTCTCGGTGCTTTCGAGAATTCCTTGGTGAGCGTGGTGAAAATCTTGTTTGCACCTTGGGCTATGAAGCGTTTCTGCAAATTGGATTCCATTGCAAAAATGAGCACGTTTTTAATCGCACCCGCTTCCATGACGAAATCGTTATAAGTAGCGATCTCGTTAGCTCCAGCCGTGTGACCTGGGTGTGGCGGCATGGGCTCAAGTAGATATTTGAGCTTTCCGTCGGCCAGCGGCAAAGATTCCGTAATCTTTGCCTCCCGGTCTCCGAAGTTGGATCCATCATTCTTCAGTCGAGTAGACTGATTCATCTGATTCATGAAGATCCGAAGCCAGGACTCACGGTCCAATGTGGCACTAGGCATTGGGTCGTTCAAGTGACCAGCCATTTGTTATTTTGCAGTTAAAGAACGTGATCTACACTGAAAAAGAAAGAAAAACAAAACGAAATAAGCAACTCATCGAGGTGATTTAAGTCTATTTTAAAATTCATTTTAACATGTAGACTCAAGCACTTGCACAATTGATCTCCCTCAAGAAAGATACAAGTGATCCCAAGACTCAATTTCTGTAAATTGATAAGCCAACTGTTTAGCTAATTCTTTCGGAAGAACTCTTGGTCGATAGATTTCTGTAAATCCTATCTATTAGTCCACCATAGTCACAGGATCGTACGAGTGACCATAGTGTTGAGATAAAATAGGTCAATCGGTTCCAATTTACCCGACGTAGAAGGGGTCATAGTATGCCTACCGACGAAGAAGGGAGTCAGTGGAGTTTGACCTATAAAGACCGTTCTCAATTTTGGTTTATACGAGGAAGATCCCATCAGCTCAAAAATAATTCATTTTAAGTGAACTAATAACTAGCGTTTGCGTGAATGAATTAATTTGGGTGATGGCTTAAAATCGTGTGACATGCGAATGTCAAAAGAAAACTAACTCGTGACCTCTATATGTGTCAGTTTTCATGCAATTATTAGGTGGTTTGGTTTTTAGGCGGAATATGATGCATACTATCGTTGCAATAAAATAAATAAATGAATGCGATACGTAAATAAAAATCCTAGTGTGGCCTATCCTAGTAAAAAGAACAAAATACAACTTTGGAATCCACCGTTGGACCCGAAAGCTTGTCTTGGTGTTCCATCTTTGTCCATGTAGCGGGAGTGAGCTCCGGTCTCCATCTTTAGTCTTCTCAAGAATTACAATTTAAAATTTACAAATATAAACCTATTTACATTCTAAATAAAAACTGTAATTAAAAGGAAAAATGGAGATTCGAGATCTCAAAATACAACCAAGACCGTGTTCCATCATTACGGTAACACGTTCTACTAAGGCCACACTAAGTTACAACCTTTTGCAAAATAATTAAATACGTAATTAAAAGGCATTCAAAACATTCAAAATATAAATAAGAACGATAAAACAAAATGCATCAACTAAAAATAAATTTATTCGTGACATAATTCCGTAATTATGTTAAATTTATCCAAACCACCAAAGATAATTAAAATTATGTGACAAAACCGCTTCATCAACTTAATTTTAATTCGATATAATCCGTTACTTTAAATTTTTAAAGTAACTAACATTTACGTGGGTGAACCGTTTCACTAATCAAGCGAGAGCATAAAAAACCGTTTTATGCATTAAAAAGGCCGAAAGAAAAAAAACAGGAAAAATTTTTTCTTCTGTACTGTTCACGTGAACAGTACCAGGGCCAAAAATTTTTTTTTTTTTTTTTTTTTTTTTTTTAAAACCGGCAGAAATGCCGAGAGGTTCTAAAAGCCAAAAAAAAATTTTACACGGCTAAAACGTGATCAAACAACAAAACGATTTGTAAAACCTCAATTGCAATTTATTCTAATCCGGATCAAAACAAAAAATACAATTGACATGTTCTTTACATCTTGTTGTAATTATCGATTAAAACAACAATTCGCTAAGAACAACACTAAAACAAGAGATCGAACGATCTAACAAAATTGTGTGGCACGCAAATTAATGTAAAAATCAGAAAACAGGCCGTGAACATCACAAGCCTCACGGTTTTCAAGAACAAAATGCCGAGACAAAATTTTTTTTGTGCAACACGAAATTTTATGCAATGATTTTAACCGATCTTTAACATATAGCGATGAATATCGATTACATAGACAATATGCAAAGATCAAAAATTAAAACAAGGCAATCAACACCGTGTAAACTAGACACGGTTTCCAACAATCACAAAAAACGCAGCAAATTTTTTTAAAAATGCCGTGACAAAAAACTGGCAGCCGAGACCAATTTTTGAACAAAATTCATCGTTTTCAAAATCGTTTAATGAAAAACACATATAAAAATAAACGTGGCCTCGCTCTGATACCAATTGTAGGTAAATATCCGTATACTACCCATCGAATTAAGGATTATAACGCAAAATTTACATGTGAATATTGTCATAAAACGATAAACATAAAGAAACGACAAAGATTGTAGGAATAACCTTCGGTCCTAGTGCAAAAGGCAATGAGAGATTAAAGCAAATCTCCTCCTAAACGATGCACCCAAGAAGTCCGAGTAATGCCCTTGTGCTAGATCAATTCCTCTAATTGCCTTTGCAATATTGAGAGGATAGTTTTGTGAGTTGTGTTGGATGTGAGATCCGAGTCCTGAGAGGCACAATTCCCAAAACCCTAATTTTGTTTAGCAAATGAACAATTAGGTTAGAAGGGAGGAGAGAGCTCTCCTTTTGTCTCCTCTATTCGGTTTGGCCGAGTGGTCTTAGGGGGAAAATGGGCTTCCATTTTCTCCTTAAGTTAAACTCATGGTCCGGTCCAAAACTTGCTAAGTGTATACGACGCGTTTCATTATAAATCATTATCGGTTATCGGAATTTAAAGCATCAACTAATAACACGGGTTAGTTGAATTCTTAATACGTGTCCGACACAACAACAGATTGTATAATTAATTTGTCCAATATACATTAATCAAATATAAATCGCTTATATTTAATTTTACGAATTAACTGGTTAATCCGCATTAGCCCATGATATTTAATCCGTATTAAATATTATATCTCAACATCACATTTAACTAATTATTAGTCAAATAATTCAGACTAACTAGTTAGTCAAATTTGGCATCTACATGACTGTATTTTCATACCGTCACGTCACTCGAACGTATCCTATAGGTGTGACTTTTAGGGACCAGTTGATCACCGCCATCTGTATGACAATAACGTCAAACTTATCTAGCAAGCCAACCGTTATTGATAAACGTGGATCAACTGATAATGATACAAAGTATACCCTTTGATCCTTTTAGAGGTTTATAAGTCCTTGCACTAACTGTTAAGGACACTAACCCCAACATGAATGACATGAACAAATAAGTGAGTGAGTTAATAAACCGCGAATAAGTGAATGAATAAATGAATGACCTGTTGTATTACTCTAGGCACACAAATTAAAAGGCCGATGTGAAGACTGGATAGACATATTATTACTCTAGGCACACAAATTAAAAGGCCGGATACACATGCTATCACTAGCGGATACACAAACCGTTTGTGTTTTCGCTAGTGATAGCAAGTGTATCTGGTAGCAATACCATGTGTATAAACAACATAAAAGTTTCACAAAAATGGGATGCACATTTTCAAGGTTAAATGCATTATATGATGCTATAAATGGAGGAAGTGGAGATGTTTGGATCAATGATGTCAGGTTTAAGATTATCAGACAGCTTGGTGAAGGTGGTTTTGTATTTGTCTTCTTGGTCAAAGAACACCTTCCTAATTCTTCTCCTACTTCTCTTTCTTCCAAGCTCAAAGATCCTTTCTTTATTTCAGGTTTTTTCCATTTCTGTATCATCGCATTATTATTTTTGTATGATCTTGTGGGTACAGGGTACCTGATTTTTTTTTCCGATTAGATGAATTTAAATCGAATCGCATTGGTTTGAACAACGTATACAATCAAATGGAACGGAGAGAGAGTAGCATTTAGTCGTTTGGTTCAAGATTTTCTGGAGCCTAGGAATGGGTGAGTTATGGCATTTTGGCAGAATCATGTGATTCTTAGGGTAGTTTTCTGATTGGAATGACATTTTGTGTGGCATTAAGAATCTCTTAAGACCGTTTAAACGGTCAAGGCTGAAAATGGCTGACATGACTTAAGGACCTAATGATATTGTCTGACATTTCATTTTGAGTATTCTTTATTTTGTATGAAACTTGAAATAGTTATACACTTTTAGGACATTACAATCTCAGAATGTTAGTCCGACTAATAATAATGCGGTAATTAGCAATCCAGAGGAAGTAGAAATCGTGATGAACACCATTAGGATGCGATCCAGTGAGTGGTGGTGGTGGTACTGGTCAGGGTGATGGTCATTAGGACGGTCAATTGTGAAGAGTGGATAGACATATTATTACACTAGGCATACAAATTAAAAGGCCGGATAAACATGCTATCACTAGCGGATACACAAACCGTTTGTGTATCCGCTAGTGATAGCATGTGTATCTGTTAGCAATACCATGTGTATCTGAGATAGTAATATGGGTATCTCGTCTTACATACCAAGTGATGGATTGATGATCCCATTTCCCTCTTTTGGGGGTTCACCCTCCCCCTTTTAGGGCTTAGTTTATGGGTTGGATTAGGCGGCTCCGCGGTAGATACATACCTCGAGCTACCTAGATAGATACACCTCTTTAAGTAGCTAGATACATACCTCTAGTTGTTTAGATACACACAAATTAGTTGCTAGATACATAACTCTTTCTAGGTAGACACACTCCTTAAAGGTGCTAGATACTTACCTCTAGCATGCTAGATACACTCCTTAAAGGTGCTACATGGGTGAATCGATTCAGGCTCAGGTCGGGTTTTTTATACATTTTGTTTCGTTTCGGGTTAAGTCGAGTCCTTTTGGGTTTCTGGTAAGGTATCATATGGGTGAAAAATGAGGATAGATATTGGTCTAGAAAGAGGTTGAAAAATGAGGATATGGAGAGGAGAAGAGGGCAGGAAATAGGTGGGGGAGCGGTGTTGGGACGAAATTATTTGACTGGATGTTAAACGGATAAGATGTAGGCGCATGTCATTTCTGTCAATATTCTTTATGTTTGTAGTTACACATAATTTATTGCATCTGTGAATGTTGTACAATCACATTTCCGTCTCCGGATACGTTCTTAAAACTCTGTGGATAAACACATACTACCCGACTTGATTAGTCTACTTAATGCTTAAAAAATGTGTCACATGTCACCTGTTCCCGCTGTCTCACTTGTTTGGAGCTCTAGATGGAGTAGACAGTTCAGATGTTAGTGTTTAGAATCATACTAGTGCAGACTTCTAATAAGAGATTCTAGTTGACATTATACCTTGTGAATACTGTAAGGGACTTAATCCACTATCTATGGATGGATTTTTGCAGAGTCATTTGTTTTATGATTCTGATGTTAGAAAAGATCTCCACGATATTCTTGAAGCAATTGTTCTCAGCTCAAACCATAGGCCACATTGCACCATCTAACTTGTTACTCAAAGCCTTCAATTTTTGAAATTGGAGGAGACCAAAAGGACTATGTTGGTAAGTATCTGAATCCTGAAGTTACTACTAAGAATCGACTTATAGGCCTACTGAAATAATGACATGTTTACCTTTGCTGCCTGTATTTTAACCAAGGACTTGACATTCTTTTACTTCGTGATACCATTGCACAAAACAAAACAATTCCCTGAAATAATGACACGTCATAGATAGTGTAACACATTCGATTTATTAGTGTAACATATATTTACAGTCATTGTAACACATTCAAAGTATTTGTTTGTTAATGTACTGTAACCTATAATTGTTACTCCGTATTATGTAACTCATTAGAATCCTTATTGTAGCCCATCCATGATCCATTTGTTCCTAGATTCTCACAAATAAGTTCACGGTATATAGATATTCTTTATATCCAATGTACCGAGTGTGATCATCCATCTCTCTTTAAGCCTATTAGCTCAATCGGTAGAGTATCATGCAATTGCACGAAGATGTGGGTTCAAACCCCACATAGGCTATTTTTTTTGTTTTAATACTTAGTATCGTAATATTTTCGTTCACGTTTTATCAATTTTCTACTCACTCAAGTAATTAGGCTTGATCGGAATTCGAACTCAAATCTATGTGCACTATTTACAACTTGCTTTAACATTGAGCTGATTGGTAGTCTTTAACAACATAAACTAGAATGTCAACAAGTGGAGTGTTACTCCACTGCATCGAGTAACTCATGTTACTCTAATGGTGCGCTCATGTTACTTTAATTGTATTATTATCATAATTTATTTATAGGATTAGAGTAACATACTTATAAGATTACAGTTTCGGCTATACAATCAAATCACACCACTAGATTATTTCAATTACGCAAACTAATATATTAGGCTATGTGGGACTTGAACCCACACCTTTGTGCATTAATACACATCGCTCTACCATTGAGCTAATAGCCTTTAACCCTTGTGACATTAAGAACAAGTCGGAAAAAATAACCTTGTCATTGTTTAGACTAATAATCAAATAAAAATTATCACATTTACAGCATGCTAGATACACTCCTTTACTTTGCTAGATACACATCTCTAGCATGCTAGATACACTCATTTACCATACTAGACACACATCTCTGGCATGATAGATACACTCATTTACCCTACCAGATACACATCTCTGGCAAACAAGGGACAATCATCTTATCCCTGAAATTAAACATCAAGAGTGTAAGGAGAAGATATGCCCGAACCAGTTTATTCATCAAGATTATACTAACAGATACTAAAAAGTTAAATGTGAGTGCCACTGTGGGCCCACATATACGCTGCCGATGGTGTCTGACACCATCAGAGGAACGCAGCTCATTGAACAATGAAGATCGTATATCTTCCAGAGCTTTTCTTACATAGACACAAATTCAATAAATCATGTCATGTGAGAATCTAGAAAATGTGACCATTAACATAGAATATCAATATAAAATAAATGATAAAAAATCTCAGTATAAACCCATTTAAATGACTTGTAACAGTATCAGCATAAGCTGAAGCTTAAAACGTCAGTAATCAAAGTAAATCACCAAAGGGTAGCTGTGTTAAGGCGACGTGATTAAGCGAAAGGTGGTTGTTTTATAAGCTTACATAACTTTTATAAACTACAAAGTGTGACTTATGCCCTATCATAGGTAAACCCATGTGGTATTTGACCGAAAATATAATGATGAAACATTATAAATGACTTCTATGGCAATTTTTTCAAATGCCATGTTGTCCAATAATTATAGTGCACAAATATGGTAAGATTAGGATGCGAACTAGCCAAAGTTGTCAAGAAGACTCTAAGGAGTCTAAGCAAGACAAGAAAAGATCAGGAAAAATAAGATGAGGTGCTGAATTATTGCGAACTGGGACACTACTAAATTTAGGCAAACTTCTTACTTCTCCAATAATCCAAACTTACCATTTTAAACATTACCAGGTGCAATGCAATTCATTTTCATTCGGACTCAGCTTGAATCCGGTTGTACCTAACCCATGTTCAATAAATAAATAAATAAAAATTTATTTGGCTAATATATATAGCACAAATTCTGCCCACCACCACTGTTATTCATCCTCACTTTTCTCCCTTTCTATCATTCTCAAAAACCACAAAAAAAAACATGTGAAAGAAAGGAAAATTTACAATTCAAAAACTACCTCTCAATCCAAATTCAGAGGCATAAAATGTTACAGCCAATGATAACATTTCAAATCAGCTCTAGGTTTAAAAATACTCAAGTCTTCTGACCAAGGGTTCAAGGGGGCGACGGACATAGACAATTCTTCAGGATCTTTGGATTATATATTATGTTAAAACATGTACTAGGTTTTGATCCAAGTATTCAAGATTCGATTTCGGCTATCATTAGTGATTATGATGGTGTAGTAGGAAAAAGCTCAAGTGTCACAATTATGGGTTTAATGTATTCCAGACATAAACACTTATGGTTTACAATCAAGATGACAATTTTTAGATATACACACTTATCAGTTAGCTTGAGCTTTCTTAGAGGATACAACATTTTTACCGAGCTCATCAGGTAACTGGGAGAAAAAATGATGAAAACAATTATGTTGTTCAACTGAAAATTCTATACAGGAGACTGAAATTGTGGGGAATGATCAAAAAAAGAATAAAACCTGGAAAGTGGCATCACAGTGAAGGAGATCGCGAGCGAGGGAAGAGACACCTACTCCCCAAATGCACCCTGCTAAACTTGTAACAAAATCATACGAAGAAATAGACAAACTGTCAGGGCACTGCCTGTAACCAAAGTACCTTATTTTATCTTCTTCGTAATCCTTTCACCAGAGTACGTCTTACCTTGATTTACAGGGCTAGAAATAAACCATGGAAGTTGTCTTAAAAGTACCAGATACAACAAATACACATGGTATTACTATCGGATACACATGGTATTACTACTATATACACAAATCGATTTGTGTATCAGTAATAATACCATGTGTATCCGGGCTGGTATTTTTTGTATCCAAGATCTAAAGATCAACTACAACAACCCACCTGCCCACCACCACCATCAACACACCCTATATTAATTCATGGTATGTCTAACATAGTGCATAAAACCTCCAGCCAAAGTGATAACGTCAATTGACACAACTCCAATCAGAGGAAACTTCTCCTTCAATACCTTCCATGTTTCATCAATCACATCTTCTGCCGTTGCCGCTTCCGCATCAATCAATTGACTGGATCTTTCATATTTTGTGATAAATTCCTCCATTTTGACCTTCATGACCTTGACTTTAACTTCAACCTCGGCTTTCTCTCTTTAACTCGGCGATCTCATCGCAGAGTTTATGAATCCCGCGGTTAGCATCAGAGCGTCGTTTGTTAAGCTTGTGGAAGGAAGCAACTCAGCCTCCGTTAGTGGTCGACTTCTGGTTTCCCCGGTGGTCGTCAATGGCCAGAGATGTTAATTATGAAAATGAGAGGGTGGTGCGTCGGTTTTTAAGCTTAGTCAGGTTCGCGGAGGGGTGAGTCGGGTCAGATGCGCCGACGAACTGAGTTCTCCGGCATAGCTGAGGCCGACCCTTGGTGGTGGACGCTGATGGTGGTGGAATACAGAGGGGGTAGCAGGTTGGGTTTGTTATGTCGGGAGTTGGAGATCTAATTAGGACGATTGATGTTTTCAATATAAGGATGGTAGCTTAGTTCGTACAGTTTGTACCATACTTTAGTTCGTACGGGATCCCACCCCATATAATATATATATATATATATATATATATATATATATATATATATATATATATATATATATATATATATAGAAATAGGATCTGTCATTTAACCTAAAGTACGTGCGAACTTACGAACTCACCATAATAGCGGTCAGATTTGAGTTAGTAACTTATCTCTCCTTGATTAAACCAACCCACGTATCTCACTTTCCAAATCCACATACCTTCCACCATCAGAGTCAACCAGTCAGAGAAATTTGCCGGAGATCCGGCCACCGTATCCTCTACACAATCCTAGTCGTCGGTGAACCACACCAACCTATCTTTCCTCGAGCACTTCATTTTCTCTCTCCTACCCATCAAACCCGTAATCACCACATCTCGCATTCTTACCTTTCTCATTCCTATGCACCACCTGTTATCCCTGATCTCAGCCGCCGTCAAGTCGTCGGAAACCTCGAAAGTCTGTGAATCACACTATAAGCGCTGCAAGTTTCGGATATCTAGTGTTATATTCGATACTACTTTCAGATCTCATGGATTGTTGCCGGAAAATCAGTTGTTATTGTCTGGGTAGAGAGGCGGGGGTTGCGTATTGGTCGTCGAAGAGGAGTGTCAGGTTCGGTGATGATGGTATTGGTATTGGTGTTGGACTGGTTGTTGTTATGTGGAGTGTGGTGGTGGTAAGATGGTGGTGGTAATATGGCGGTGGTGATAGTGGTAGTACTGGTCTTGACGGCAGAAGTGGTGGTGGTGACGCCAACACTGATGGTGGCGGGAGATACACAAAATACTAGCCCAGATACATATGGTATTAGTACGGGATACACATGTATCCCATAGTAATACCAAATGTATCGTCGGCTTCAATTGATGTTTCGACAGTTGGCCTGGGGTTGTGTGTGGTGGGTCTGGGATCTTCTATGGGATAGTTGGTTGTGCTGGTGCGCATAAGAATATAGGACCATCTCGATTATAACAATTACTGTATGATGCTATTGATAACATTCAGGGATTTTTCCGCTGACTTGTCGAAAAGTCGGTCAGGTCACTCAGGAATGTGCCTTTTACTCTTGCCATCTCGGACCTGGAACCCGAGTTTATCAAGCTGAAGAAAGTTCTACTGGTGCATTCCGAATCAATGTTGCTTTGCAAATAAATGTGATACCTGTTTTTTGTTCATGTTATACAGTAATACTATGGGAAGAATGTGTACTTATCGGAAGGATTGTTATTATGCGGAATGTACTACAGCAATGCAATAAAATTTTCAGAATAACCAAGTACTCACTGAGTTTTTATTGCCAAACAAGAGTTTGTATTAGACTGTAGGAGTGTGCATTTTACCGATCCGACCGGATTTTTGACCGGAACCGGATAAACCGGTCCGGTTCAGGGGTAGACTTTTTGCGTCTGTCCGGTTTCGGACTTCAATTTATTTAATTCCGGGTTTACGGTCCGGTCTCGGAAAAACCGGATTAAACAGGTTAAACCTAAAATAGCCCGGTTTCTACTTAAACATAAATCTGCTGCTGACTTCGTCAAAATATCAACTTCTCAAAAGTCAAACCCATTATCTTTATCCATTTATCCCACTTTCCCAATTCAACTAACCCTCTACAATCCCTAATCTATCAAAACTCTATCAAATCGTCTTCTTCTGTTAACCTCCAAAATCCAACCCCTAGTAAAACTCAATCTCCTCATAAATTAATCTCCTTCTTATGACGGTCTCTAGAAACATTCCTATAAAATCCCAATCTACTATTCTGTTTCGAATCAATATAGTCGATTTCTGCAAACTGAAGGTAATTTACATGCTATTTTTTTCTTATTTATTCATACGGAGTACTTGATTTAGTAATGATATTGATATACTTCACTTTGTTAATGTCGACTTGTTTTTGATCTAAAGTTAATTTTAATACTTTTGTGTCAGAGACTTTGTTGTGTTAGTTTATGGAGTACGAATCTTGTGATTAAACATAGCGCATGTCTTCTGATTTTGTTTGTTTACATTTAAAGTGGCTTTAAAATCTTGTTTCAATTGCTGATCGATTGATATGGAGTACGATTATACGGAGTCGAATTTGGTCTATTAATTTTAGCGCTGATTGTCTGATTGACTATGGTTTAATTAATTAATTCAATTTAATTGTTGTTTTGTGAAGTTCTGTTCTAATTGTAAAATTCATATGTTTCAGATGAGCTCCATTCGATCCAAAAAAGCTATTCCGTTCACCGACCTCTCTGTCGATTCCCGTGCGCTCAAAAAGAAGAGCTCACTGAATTGGAGAGTACATTATGTTCTGGCAAGAAGCTTACGGAGGGCCGCTTGTATATCAAAAGAAAAAGCAAGCGAAGAGCAGAGTATTGGAATTGCTTTATGGAGTATTTAGAGGCACAACCAGACGGTACTAAACTTCTTCGTGCTGAGTGTAAGTTTTGTGATAAAACTTTTGCTGCTGATTCTAATGTGAATGGTTCAAAGAATGTTAAACAACATTGGGAGAAATGCATTCGTAATCCTGCTAATAGAGGTAAAGGAAAACAAGCTGAGTTGTTTTTTGAACCCGGGGATTTAGGAAAGGATGGTGAAGAGGGTGAGGGTAAATTGAAATATGGGACGATAAATCTCAAAGATGTTAGGGATGCATTGACTTATATGATCATTGTTGATGAATTGCCATTTAAACATGTTGAAAAGCAGGGTTTTAGACATTTGATGAGTGTTGCTTGTCCTAGATTTCATATTCCCTCACGAACTACGATTTGCACGTGATTGTCCTAAACTTTTTTTAGAAGAAAAGTCGAGTTTGAAAGACCTGTTAATTAATTGTCAAAAAGTTTCGTGACTACGATACTTGGACATCAATTCAAAGGATAAACTATATGTGTCTTCTTGCACATTTCATTGATAATGGTTGGAAATTACGTAAGAGAATTATCAACTTTTGTCCTATATCTAGTCATAGGGGTGAAGATATTGGTAAAGCTGTTGAGACTTGCTTAGAATCTTGGGGTATTGAGGATAAGCTTTTTACTGTCACAGTTGATAACGCTAGTTCAAATGATGTAGCATGTGCGTATTTGAGAAAGATGGTTCAACGTTTTGGGAGCATTAATGATGGAAGACATTTACATGTAAGATGTATGGCTCACATTATTAATCTTATTGTTTGGGATGGTATTAACGAACATAGCGTGTGCATTGCTAGAGTTAGAAATGCTGTGAAGTATGTGAAAAATTCTCCTGCTAGACTTCAAAGATTTAAGGATCTGGTTCAAAAGCTTAATATTAATTGCAAATTGTCTTTGTCACTTGATGTGCCTACTCGTTGGAACTCAACCTATCTTATGCTAGAAACTGCTTTAAAATATCAGCGTGTTTTTGGTGGGTTTAATTTACCTGATGGGGACAATGTTCCACCTAATGAATTACCTCCTAATGCCGATGATTGGAAAATGGTTGGGAGGCTAGTTGTGTTTTTGGAAGGATTTTACCTGATAACTCGTCGAATTTCTGGTTCTTTATATGTTACGAGTAATAAAGGGTTCTTTGAGATTGCATCTGTTTGTGATATGCTAAAAAAATGGGAGAAAAATCCTGAAAAAGAGTTTAAAAATATGGCTATTTCGATGAAAACGAAATATAATAAATATTGGGGGGATGTGAAAAAAATGAATATGATGATATACATGGCTGTGGTCCTTGATCCTCACTCAAAGTTAACGGTTCTTGAGTTGACACTTACTGATTTATATGATAAAGAAAAGGGAGAGGAATTGGCTAGTAATGTCAAAAATTTTGCTTATTCTCTATTTGACGAGTATAGAGCCATGTATTCTTACCCTCAAAGTGGACCAATAAATAATGATCAACACCAAGATCAGGAAGATGTGAGGTTAGGAGAAACCATGAACTATGTGCAAAGCCTTAAAGAGAGGGCCAAAAGACTCAAAGGGTCAGGTGGGAATATGAGGAGTGAGTTTGAGAGATACTTAAATGAGGTGTTAGGAGAAGATGAAGAGGGACTTGACGCATTGACATGGTGGCGACTCAATGCCCATCGATATCCAATTGTTTCACGCATGGCACGTGATATATTGGCTATACCATTGTCTACTGTTGCATCGGAATCTGCTTTTAGTGCAGGAGGTCGACATCTCGATTCATTTAGGAGTTCTTTGACCCCTGAGGTAATGAATTAATCCTTCTCTTCTCATTGTTTATTATCATGTTAATTGAAAAGATTTTAAAGTGAAGCTATTTTTATTGTTGTCTTACATGATGAAAGATGGTACAAACTTTGATATGCTCTCAAGATTGGCTTCGAGTGAGAGAACGAGAAATGACCAGAGAACAAGAAACGAATGCATCTGTAGAGTTGGACGATCATGGACTGGCACAAGAGTTAGAAGACCTTCAAAAAGGTAAATATAGTTGGTGAATTTATAATCAACATGCTGAATTGCTGATAGTTGAATTACTTTTTATTTTTTGAAAACTAACCCATTTCCTTTGTTATTTCAGAGTATGACCGGGTCACTTTGGAGAATGACATTATTTATGTGGCGGAATGAAGTTGGCTAGTTGGAACATGGAGACTCACGGATGTGCTTGAAGCCTTGAACTGGTTTAGGACTTAGGATTTGAATTTTTAGATTATATTTGTTTGACAAAATTTCTTAATTTGGACTTTTCTAGTATTGAATTTGGACTTTTGTGGTATTGGTAATAAAGGCATAAACATGGTGCCCAAATCATGTAGTCATGTTTGCTAAACGTATTGGCAATAAAGGCATAAAGAAAAATAGTTTTAATATTTTTATTCAAGAAGTGTGTCTGTGTGTGTATCATATTCTCATACCGGTCTAAAAGGGCTAAACCCGGACCGACCCGATATTAACAGGTCCGGTTCAGGGCTGGACCGGAAAAAATAGGTCCGGTTTCCGGTCTTCAAGAAATCAGCTTTTCCGGTTGCGGTCTAAACCGGTTGAGGACCGGTCCGGTCCGGTTGAGGACCGGTGCACACCCCTATTAGACTGTACAATTCTAGTTTTATTTTTCGACAAAAGATGAGCGTGTATAATGCAGTCATCGGCTAATGTTCAGTTTGTGCTCATGGTGAACTAATTATGTGCGCCTGTATATTCTCCTTCTTGCTTCTGTAGTACGTCGTCTACTGTCACTTGTAGATGTGAAGATCAGTTAAATTAACATCTTAGGCACATCTTAGGCACATAGCTTGCATGCCAAATCATCTTTGTGAAGTTGTAGTCTTACAATCCTCATTTTTGGGGATTTACCTCTTGGGTCCACTTTCTTAGTCCGGTTATTTTCTCTCAAGTGAGACTACTAATTTTACCAATTCGCTTACAATAATGCTAGAACATTGACACATGAGCTGTGCCTGTGAGGGGTTAGCGATGACAATTTCACACAAATTTGATCAAACTTGGATCCACTCAAGTAAAAAACGGATGAAAATGCGATCTGAAAGAGTGAAAGGCGGGTTATGGTCTGATGCATACCGGAGTTATGTGTCGGGTTGGGTTATGGTGGGGCAACGCCCTATCTGTTGCATGATCCATCATAAGCTAGTTTGCTAGATACATTTCTTTACGTTGATAGATATATATCTCTAGCTAACTAGATACACTCTTTTACGCTGTTAGATACATTCATCTAATAGCTAGCTAAGTTCAAACACATTGGGTCCATTTTCTAGCATCTCTAAATGCCAAAATCCTGAAAAAGAAACCACCAACAAACACAAGCACTCACTAAACCAGAAAGCGAGAGACACAATTCTACTATAAATCAAAAGTGGGAGTTTTTCATAAAAACATAATCCCAAATACTCCGTATGTATTGAAACATAAATTTACATGTCGAAAAAAAAAATAAACCTTTCAAGAGTCTTTTAATAACATAACTTGATAGCAATCTAACACCACCGAATGATGCTCCTCAACGAACCAGTTCTTCTATCATTATGCAGGTCTTTACAAAAAAGACAACTCGGGGCACGAAACATGTAGGAGATAAATTCTCCAATTCGTCTTACATCTTCGCGATTCTCTTTGAAGCGTGTCTTAGTCACCTCTTTTAGCTTTACTTTTCTTCATTAATCATCTCGGAGGATAATGAATTAGAAGCACGCTTCTTGGAATAATACTTAGCCGCACTACATATGCATGCCATACAATCGCTTCTTGTAATATTCCATCTACAACTTGATTAAAAGATCGTCTCATTGAAATCATCCCTTTTTTTATAGTTGTGCCTTCCATCCTAGAGTAAAAAAAAAAACATACAAACACAATAATACTGTAAATTTGTCAGAGCATTAGTTTGAAAGAAAGTTAGGAAATGTTACAAACTAAAATCTTGAGTTAACCATAACTCTTCTCAATTATTTGCCTCAAAGTTAAATGCAACCATGGATAAGAAATACTCTATTTTAACTCTAAAAATAATGTGTGTACGCAAAGTTAAATGCAACCATAGATAGGAGTAAATAGTCAGAAATGTCTACTTAGTGTATGCAAAGTACTCTTTCAGATCCATTGCTTATTCTGCACAAAGACAAACCAAAGATCGAGGTACAATGTCAATTTCCATCTCAATTTCACGGTATTACTTTGTGAAAATTAATACTACATAAATAACAATAATATGCAATTTCACCACATCAAACATTTTACAAGGAGTGCTAATATGACCTCATACTTTTATAGCTCTTCTCCAGCATGAAGCAAATAAAGAAGAAAGATCTTGATGGCCATAACTTCTTTGTTGTCGCGTAAGTCGATTGATTTCTATGTTCTTTAGATGTTGGATGTTTAGCTAAATTTATCAGTGAACTTTAATTGGTTTTGATGATTGGTCATGTTTTTAGATATGGAGCAAAGATATGGACTCCTGCAATGAGGAAAAAATACAATCTGGTCGATTCTGTATGGAGGACCACTGTACACGTAAACTACAAATAAAAAGTACCGAGTAGTTGCAGATGTCGCCTAGATTAACTGATACAGATATTGATCGATGAAGATTACAATTGGCGGTATTTGCAGGTGTACTCAAACTCATGGACAGTAGTATTGGCAGCAGTAGATAACAAGGGAATGTGGAACTTGAGGTCTGAAATATGGCACAGGAGGTACTTGGGACAAGAACTCTATTTCCAGGTGTGGAACGACGAAAAAAGCTTCTTGTCCGAGGCTGATATCCCTCCGAATACCCTCAAGTGTCGATAATTATAAGAAAAGGAAGTAAGTAGAGTGAGGGTGCTTAGACATGTTAGGATCCTTTACCTTGCTTGATACCCTCTTTTAGATTGCTAGATACACATCTTCGGCGAGCTAGATACACTCCTTTACCTTGCTAGATACACTTATTTACCTCGCAAGATACACATCACTCCTTTAGATTGCTAGATACACATCTCTGTCAATCTAGATACACTTTTTTACCTTGCTAAATACACTTCTTTAGATTGCCAGATACACCTCTTTACCTTGTTAGATACACTCATTTACCTTACTAGATACACATCACTCCTTTAGATTGCCAGATACACATCTCTGACAAGCTAGATGCACTCTTTTACCTTGCTAGATACAACTCTCTGTCAGCTAGATACACTCCTTTACAATGTCGAAACCCAAAATTAGTATTGAGTAGTGAACATTGTAGCAGTTGAAGCAATCATTTGAGCAGTATATGAATAAACATTGATAAAAAATAGGTCAAAAAATTCAAGATATTGTAACCTAAGTATATGCAACAATTAAAAGTTGGGAAAATCAAAAAAAAAATGGATGGTAAAATAGTTTGATGAGGAAATTAATAAAAAGGAAGAAATATGAAAGAAAAAATGCGGAATTAAGAAATAGAGGAGAAAAAGCAATAGCGAAACTCACATTTGATGCGAGGAAGGAAGATTGAATTGGTAGAAAGTCAGAAGAAGAATTGTAGCGAATGATGATGATGATCGAATTTTGATAATTCAAAATCATGGGATGCACTCATTCCACTCTTCATTCTGAGTTTCTAATCAACCGTCTTTCAAATCTGCAATTCATGGAAGTTGTTGGAAAATCCATAAATTATTGATGGAAATAAGAGGGACAAAAGAAGAGCACCTGCTTGGTCTGCGTGGCTGGCGAAGGATAGCACCGTCTCCGGCGATCGTCCGGGAAACTACGACGGATGGTGGTGGTGGATGATGGAGATGGAAGTTAGGCGGGATGTGGATTAACATAAAGGAGAAGGGAGAGGGAACTCTTTTGAAGTCAGAGCGATGGGTTAGTTTTGTTGTTAAGATTATTTTCTAAATTAGTTCGCACGGTTCGCACCGTACTTTAGTTCGCACCTGATCTCGACCCTATATATATATATATATATATATATATATATATATACACATACATACAGGGAGGATCCGGTGAGTCCACCCCCTTAGATGAGTCCTGAGTCCAAATAAGGACCGTATGATCTATAGGATGGAGCGCTAAGATTGTGCCACGTATACTACTTAATTAAAACATAAAGACCGAACATCTTTTTGTTTCCTTCATTTCAAATTCTCCCTTATCTTGCCCATCTGCCCCCCCCTCTCTCTCTCTCTCTCTCTCTCTCTCTCTCTCTCTCTCTCTCTCTCTCTTTCCAGTTCATAGACTATACATCTGAGGTAGTACATTTTATTGTTTATTTTCTGAGTTTTATTTTAAAGTTTTTGAGTTCTGCTTTAGTATAAATTTTTTGAGCACATTTACTAAAGCATTACACTAAAAAAATATAATATTGCTCAAAAACTATATTTATAAATGGTAATATGCTCAAAAATGTGTATATGCTCAAAAACTACAAGGTCTGAGGTACTAACTTAGATGCGTAATCCTTTTTCTCCCCCCCTCTCTCTCTCTCTCTCTCTCTCTCTCTCTCTCTCTCTCTCTCTCTCTCTCTCTCTTATTCCCCAAATAAAAAAACCCTAGAAAAATCTCAAAATTGAAAGAAAAAATTGCCGATTCCGTTGGTTTTAATCAAATCAACATCTCAAGAATTAAACGAATGTCGATCTAAGTGCATATTCTTCATATACGAATATGCGATCGAATCGATCATGTATTATTCGTTTTATTGTTTGAGCCATAAGATATAGTATGAAGCTTTGACTTCATAAGATTTTTTGATTTCAAGATTCAATTGAAAACATATGAGGACGGAGTGTCGTATTTTCGAACATTTTGATGACAATATGAAAATTTTGATTTCAAGATTCAATTGAAAATTTTATATCGTAACTAATTGTTAGTATAACAATATGAATTGATAATGTTATTTGTTCATATAAGACATTTCCAGAGTATTAGTTATTACTATAACACATACTTTTGATTATTGTAATACATTTGTCTTTGTTTATTGCGTACTCGTATTGTAACACCTCTAATTGTTATTATAACACATAATTGATATTATTGTAACACATATTTTTCAATGTTGTATCACGTTAATGCAGTTACTGATATTGTAACACATACTCCATACTCGGTAATTGTTTGTTATTGTAACGCATATTTAATGTTATTGAAACACATATAAGCTTATGTCGATGTTAATTGCCGATTGAGATTGAGCCTCTTATCCCGTCATGTAGCAACATTTCTACGAATTAGTGAATGACGCTGTGGTCTTTACTGCATTTTGAATTGATTTTTGTTTGTTCATTCTTTTGACAGTTTGGAGGAAAAATATTGTTACCATAATTGATTAACTATGTTATAATTTTGAGGAAACTCTGTTACTCTATTTTTATGCTTATGTTATGATATTTGCATTATGCTAATTGCCTTTTTAATGAATCTCCATATGCATGTTCTTAGAAGAAGGGTTGGAGTGTATGAATATTTTTTTTAATTGAACAAGAAATACTTGTGTTATGGCAATAGTTTAATTATGTTATAGTTAAATGTTTCAATGACATTGCGACTTTGTTACGAATTTACGATTATTAACATTGCGACTTTGTTACGAATTTACGATTATTACTGTATAACAGTGTTACAATATTGGTGTAACATTCTTAACTAATGTGAATTGTTTAGCAGTGTTAAAAAGATGGTTTGACAATTTGTTCAATTACTTTTTATCTTATGATGCAACATTGAAATTAGGTTGCCTCAAAAATCAAATGCTGAAGTACTGTGAAATGTTGATGTTTAGGATCTAAAATTCACAAATAGTTGAAGTAGTTTGACTAACCATAAAGGCTTGAACTACTATATGAAGGTTATAAAATATTTTCTTTTTGTAGTAGAATGATATTTGAATGACATCATGTAGAGTAATTGGTGCTTTGACGGGTACAAGACCATAAACTTGAAGAAAAGCAATTCAGGTGCATTTATCTTTTGTTTTCAAGCATTTCCTTTTTAATGATTTTCTAATAACTGTTGTAGAATGATATTTGAATGATATTCTGTCGATTAAGCGTATTTAATTGTTTATACCTACTAGTTTTCATCGTTCCATTTATTCTATGTATTTCTATATATATGATGTGAGAAATGAGAAGTGACCTCGATGTTATTATAACACATAGTTTGTTGTTTATAACACAAATTGGCAGGTAATGTAACACATTTACGACTGTTGTAACACATATATCTTTGTCCGCAAATCCATACAAGTACGGTCATTATAACACATATGAGTGGTTATTGTAACGCATATTTATTACTATACTGCAATAATACATTATTAAATGTTATTGTAGTTTGTAACACATTTTTTTGTTATTGTAACACGAGTTTGCTATTATTGTAACACATATTTATAGTACAGGTATAGAAATGGATGATAAGGGGAGTGGAGTTAGGGTGATCTTGGACTTGTTTGAGAATGCTGTCCAAAGGTGGCAGGGGGTCGAGTTGAGTAAACATTTGATGATATCATGGGCTAATTGGAATGTTAGAAACGATGTTTGTCATGGTAAGCGAAGTAGAAATGCGAATGAAATTGTTGAGTAAGCGTGGACCTATTGGAACGCGTATTTATATTTAATAATATTTTAAAGCCAATTAGCTCAAATGGTAGAGCATTGTGCAATGCACAAGATGTGGGTTCGACTCCCATATTGGCTAATTGTTATTAGTGTTACATTAAAGCCTAGCTAGTGTCACTTTCAGGCCAAACTAGTGTTATAGTTACGCCCAAGTTATTTAAGTATTGATTTTTGAGGTTACAAACTTGTAAACCTACTTTGACTAGTACTACATGCCGTGCATATTATTTTGTTACAGATATATCCGCCAATAAATCTTTGTGTGCATCAGACACTTGCCCATGCATGTCGTTGCTGCATGACCATAGCCACCACATTCTTTAATTCTAGCATTACAACATAGAATAACAAGTGTATTACTATTACATTTTTAGTGTATTTTGTGTTACTTTATAAAATAATTAGTGTTAAAACTTAAAGTATTAAGTGTTATTATATATACGAATTGGTATTACTTTCTAAAATAAGTAGTGTTACTCTTAGCTAGTCACTTTGTTCGATAACGAGTGTTACCACATAGAAGAACTCGTGTTACTACATAGAATAACTAGTGTTACTTTATATATGATCGTCTAAGTGGGAGTCGAACCCACACCATGTGCAATAGCACATTGCTTAGAAATCATTGTTACTTTATATATTAACTAGTGTTACTTAATAGAGTAACTAATGTTACTTCTTGGAAGATTAATATACAAAACTAGTGTTACTTTATATAGTAAGTAGTGTTACTTTGTATAGTATGTAATGTTACTTCATAAAAGTTTGGGCGTTCTTCTGCTGTTCTACATTATCTACCAAAATAGAGTAATTATGTTCAAAATTAGTGTTAGTATGTGGTGTAATGAGTGTTACTTTTAAAGTAACCAATGTTATTACTCTTTATAGAACTATTATTCGGCATTAATGTTCCAGTATTGAATTACTCTATCTAACAACCGTGTGAATCCTTATAATAACTAAAACGACTCCATTGATGATAAGTTTAAATCACATTAACTTCATAATTTAAACTACATAATTGACCTACTAACCTTTAAAGTATAAATATAAAATTATACTTGTTCGTCTATGTGGGGTTCGAACCCACACCTTATGCAATATAGCACAACGCTCTACCTTTTTGAGCTAATAGACGATAACAACACAATCCTTATAACCCCACGATTTAATAGAATAATCGAAAAACTTCACACAACAACATTACTGTGACACCCATGAACATCACCTGCTCATAGGTTAGATTTTCCGAAACTAGTAGGCTGTTGACTCTTTAAAATCTTATACTCGTACTAAATGTTGTTAGAATCGTGTCTATCCGATACTTCCCGAATCAACTCCTCTAATTTGATGCATTCTCCTTGCATGGTCGACAACAACCTGTCAACCTCCTCTAATTTTCCACATAACGTGCATCTTTAAATTAATCACTTTTTGTAGGATTTCCATTCTTTTTACGTTTTCATACAAATTTTCAGCCTAATGTGCAAATCCATCCATCTTAATAGAGGAATCATGAGCATAAGATTAACAGTCAACATTTGATAAAAATAAAAATAATCAACAAATAAAATGTCATATACCTTGTGTATCCGCTAATAAATCGATGTGAGTGCGACCCTAGTCGCTCCACAAAATCCTGTGTTATCGTAAATTAAAAACCTTCACTAAGTACCATAGGGTGCCAAAACAGAGAAAATTTTGACAAAGAAATTAAGTAACGAACCTGGAAGTATTCAATAATTCTAGTGAAGGTTGTCTAAGTGGTCCAGAGTAGATCATGCGTCCGCCACTTTTCAATGGAATCAACTGCAGTGGTGAGATTTTTATACAGGCTTATCAAATTGTGATACGCAGTTTTACCTAAATAATATCTTTTGAAAGTGGATAAAAGATAACAACAACAGAAGTACCAATAGACCATTTTATATTAGCAAGGGCATTAGACTTGTTAAAGGGATGTGAGCATATCAGAATCTCTAATTTAAAAAAAACAAGATGTCTCTTGGAAGGACAAGCGAGATAAAACTAGAGGTCAAGATTTTTGGCTACAAATTACTACCATTGATTGCATTACTCAAGTCTCCATCCTTATCCCATTAATTTGTTTCTTCATGGGTTAAGGTCAACTGAAGAATTTTACCTCATTAAATGCTTCAAATATGACAATGCTTGGTTGATGGATGGTACAAACGACAGTGCTACCAGTAATAACCACATTTTTCACTGCTCTCATGGCAATTCAGCTGCCCTTGCATATAAACCCATTGTACGCTTATCCATGAATATAATTGATGGGTTGGCCACAAGTTCTACCACAATAGTGAGCCATTTCCGTTGCTCAGTTGATAAACCATTGATACCTGGTAGGCCTACTAAAGCATCTCTAACTTCATTGAGCTAAGATAGTTTCAAGAACTTCATTCACAAATTGTTGAAGTAAATGAAATAAATCAGTACTGTTATTTAGTAAATAAGTAGAACATCAAACGAAAGTCTATAAAATTACGATCATACAGTTTTGGTCTTTGAATCGATGGTGTTAGAAAGCCGAACCAGGCTGAAAAGATAACTGATTCCTCAATGGTAATCTGAGGAGAATGTATGTCATTTTGTTCACGGTAACTGATACGCGAGAAATTGTCTCATGTGCAAGTTACAATATAGAAAAATAAGTTGTTACTCCCTCCTATTCACTATGATCTTCCACAATACGTTTTGGGTAGTTTTTAAGAGGAATGAAATTTGTGGTGGAAAATGGAGGAAATGGAAAGTAAGAGAGAAAATGTGGGGGGGGGGGGGGGTCACAAGTCCTATGAACCACAAATTATAGACTAATAAGGAAAGTGGAAGATCTTAGTAAATTTGTCATTTTAGGAAATGTGGAAGATGTTATAGAATAGGAGGGAGTATAATATAGAAAAACTAGTGTTATTTTGTAGAATGTTACCTAGTTCATTTTTGTCAACTTGAATATCTTTAAGGTAGTGTTTGGCAACCTTGATTTCATTTGAATATCATGATTTGAAATTTATAATTTGAAAGTAGAAAATCTAAATCCAATTCCCTTCTTTGGTAAACTAAAGAATTTTAAATTCCGGATTGTATATCCAAATCTATCCTTTTGAAGAAATATAAGTATAAAAAATAATTATTTGTTAGGTGTATTAAAAGATTGATAATCAAAAAATTATCAGCAAATATGACATTTAATTGGATGCATGATAAAACTTCATGTCGATGAGTGCGCAATGGGGAAGTGAAGAAAGCAGACGCACATGGGATTTGAGAATGAGAGGTGTAAGGGTGTTATTTCAAAAGTAGTAAAATAAAGCGGAGTGGGATTTCGACCCATATTTCAACCAAATTCAAATCCAAATATTTCACATTGCCAAACAACGAATTTGGTAGAAATATGGATTTCCAAATAGAATCCAAGTTACCAAACAGGGTGTAAGCTTATTATTATCAACAAATTGAAACTTCACATCATGCTTAGATTATCTGCATTTGTGAAATTTTGATGATTCTCAGGATTTCGGTTAATTTAAAGTAGTTTTAATTGGAAAGAAGAGACGAACTGATTTAATTCAATGTATGACTAGATGATTACAATAGAAAATGATACAAATGTAATGAGATTGTAGAAATTTGGCAAATTGATTAAACTTGAAGAATTTAACAAGAGGAAATATGAATATGATTTTTATGTGTGTTTGTATTCCCCTGTCAACGTTGGTTATATACAACCTAGACGTAATATATGCCGAATAATAACTGATTTCTATTCCTAAATTACATCCTAAATATATGCTAATAATATATTAACAATATAAGAATATGCTGATATTATGCTAATTGCTTAACTCGCAATATTTACGGAATATTGCGTCCAACACCCCCCCTCAAGTTGGAGCATGGGAGTCGAAAATGCCCAACTTGTCGGCCAAAACTTTGAACTGTGGAGGACCCAAAGCGTTGGTGAGTATATCAGCCAGTTGAGCTTGAGTATGAACATAACACGGTAAAACAACACCATTGCTAATATGAGTACGAATGAAATGACAATCAATCTCTATGTGCTTGGTGCGTTCATGGTACACGGGATTGTTGGCAATATGCATGGCACTTTGATTATCGCAATGAAGCCGAACTGGATCGGGAAACTGTATACCAATCCCGGCAAGAAGACCCTTTAACCACAAAATTTCACATGTGGCAGCGGTCATAGCGCGATATTCCGCCTCAGTGGAAGACAATGAGACCGTGGCTTGCTTCTTCGTTTTCCAAGAGATAGGAGAGCCGCCCAGACAAACGAAATAGGCGGTAATAGAACTCCGAGTAATAGGACAACTACCATAGGCCGCATCACAATAGGCTTCAAGTTTGAGAGCCCAATCAGCACGAAAAAAAATTCCTTGACCCGGGTGATTTTTCAAATAACGGACAACTCGTAAAGCCGCTTCCCATTGAATAGAAGTCGGTTGTTTGCATGAATTGAGACAAAATATGTACCGAATACAAAATATCGGGTCGAGTAAGAGTCAAGTAAATCAATTTACCAACCAGACGTCTATATTTCGCGCCATCTTCAAGAGGAGCATCCTTAGTAAGTGCCAATTGGCGTTTTTCGTCCATTGGAACACTAGCAGGTTTACAACCAATAAGACCCGTCTCGGATAACAAATCAAGGACATATTTTCGTTGACAAACAAATAGTCCCTTCGAGCTATGTGCAACCTCAAGTCCCAAAAAATACTTCAACTTCCCCAAATCTGTCATATAAAAGCATTTGTTTAAGTATGATTTAAATGTAGAAATAACATTTGCATTATTTCCAGCAATTACTAAATCATCGACATAAACAAGAATATGTATTTCAACCCCATTTTTGCGGAATGTAAACAAGGAATTATCAGAAACGCTCATAATAAAACCGTAAGAAGATAAAGCTGTAGCAAGTTTAGCATACCAACACCTCGGAGCTTGACGAAAGCCGTATAACGACTTGCGAAGATGACAAACTTTACCCTCGAACCCTTTACTAAAACCAGGCGGCATACGCATATATACTTCTTCCGACAAGTCGCCATGAAGAAAGGCATTATGCACATCCATTTGATGAATTTCCCACTGCTTAATGACAGCAATGACTAAAAAAGTGCGCACGGTGACCATCTTAACTGTCGGAGCAAATGTTTCAGTAAAATCAACACCTGCTTCTTGATGATTACCAAGTACTACGAGCCGAGATTTAAAACGTTCCACAGTTCCGTCAGACTTGTGCTTAATTTTAAACACCCACATACACCCAATTGCTACTTTCCCGGATGGTAAATCACATACTGTCCAGGTATTATTTTTCTCAAGTGCATTAATCTCCTCGGTCATGGCTTGTCTCCATCGAGAATCACCCATGGCGTCCTTAAAGGATTTGGGCTCGACATCTCGAGTCAAAGCTGCAAGAAAATGACAATGTGGTCGCGAAAAATTTGCATAATTCACAAAATGAGTTAAAGGATAAAATCTACCTGAGACGGAATCAGCGGTGGTGGGTGACTCTTCCAAGGACGTGTTAATGCAATCCCAACTAACATAATCTTTATGATTCTTATTCGGAATTTTATCTCGCTTTCCACGACCAAGAATTTCAGCACTCGAATCTGCCTCAACCGTTTGATGTGAACCAGTCCCCAATTCGCCAGTTACAGGTGTAGCACTACTGTCATTTTCACCAGTTGCAGGTGCAGCGCTACTGTCGCTACTGTCAGTCGTAGCTGGGCTAGTTTCAGCTGCACCATTACCCGAATCACCCTGATTTTCGCCCCCCTCCTCAACAGTAGTAGGACCCTCTGTATCGCTACTGGTTGTACCAGGTGAACTCGTGAAACCAGAGTCAATTTCGTCATCAAGAATAGGATTTTCCAAATCATCAGCTACTTTGTTATTATCAGTAAATGAATCCGGCACTGTTGATTTTGAAAAAGGGAAAATACTCTCAACAAAACTTACATCCCGTGACTGAAAATACATACCCGTCTCGAGATCAAATAGTTGCCAACCCTTTTTACCAAATGGATATCCAAGAAAGACACACATCCGACTACAACTATCAAATTTATCGGTGGGATGTAAATTTTTAGCATAAGCTAAGCATCCAAAAGCACGAAGCAAATTTAAATTAGCCGGTTTCCCAAATAAGAGTTCGAATGGTGTTTTTCCTTGTAAAATACGAGTTGGTGTCCTATTAATTAGATGCGCGGCTGTGAGAACACATTCGCCCCAAAAATCAGTGGGTAAGGAACTCTGAAAACGTAAAGCACGTGCTACATTGAGTACATGACGGTGTTTGCGTTCAACTCGAGCATTTTGTTGCGGGGTTTGAACCATAGATGTTTCGAAAAGCATGCCATTTTCACGAAAATAAGGAATTCAAGGCTTAAATTCTGTCCCATTATCACTCCTTACTCGTTTAACAGTAGCATTAAATTGACGAAGAATTAACGCGAAAAATTCCTTCATGAGTCGAGTCACTTCATCTTTGGTTTTCATTAGAAAAATCCACACACTACGTGAATAATCGTCCACAAGAGAAAGAAAATACCGCGACCCACAAGATTGATTCGAATCATAAGGACCCCAAACATCACAATGTAAAAGATCAAACAAATGTGCTGCTTTAAAAGCTACGCATCGCGGGAATGCGAGAATTAATGACAAACTCGTGTTGCTCGACGTGCTTTTCGTTCCGGATTTTACTTATAATTTATTGTCTGTCTCTCAATTGCTTGTTTCCCAAAAATTATGTATTCAATTCACTAATTCCATTTGTGTTATTCAGGACCCTACCTTGAAGACGAGGATTGGTGAGGGTGCACTCGCAAATGGCCTCTATCATTTGCCCATGGATTTACCAGGTCGTGTTAATGCAATCGAAGACGTGTTTCTCCCAGCAGTTGGGCTCGCTATGACCCGGTTTCTTGCAGTGAGAGCATTTAAGCCGTGGTCTCCCCTGTTTCGAACTAGACCCCTGTCCACCTTGGACCGCAAACGCCATTGCTGTAGACCGTTCCTGAGTGACAGTCCGCACTTCCTCCTCCTGCACCATCCTGGAGTAAACATAATCCAAAGAGGGCAGGGGAGTAATAACCAGAATAGAGGAACGCGCCGTTGCATATACCGGGAGAAGGCCCATTAGAAACTGTCGAGTCTGCCGTGTTTCGCGACGGTCACGTAACTTAACCGAGATGTTATACTTGCAACCAGAACAATCACAAGTGGGAAGGGCGTCGTAGTCATTGACGTCATCCCAAAGCTTCTTCAAACGACCGTAAAAATCCATTACAGTGTCTCAATCCTTTTGTTTGCAATCAAAAATTTTCGACTCCAAATGATAAATTTTAATGCCATTGCCACGAGAAAAGCGAATGTCATCCCATAATTCTACAGAAGTGTCTCGTTAAGAAATCGATGGTCGAAGTGTGGGATCAATCGTATTGAAAATCCATGCTATCACCGTGCAATTAACCGTAATCCAGTCGTCTAGATCCTCGGAGTCAGCTGCCGACCGTTTGAGTGATCCATTGACAAAACCGAGCTTCCTTTTTGCCCCCAAACCATTGCGAAAACCCTTTGACCATTCCGCGTCATTAGAGCCTTTGAGCATTACATGAGTAATTTTGGCTGAGACTCCATCGGAATTGGAAATAGCGTACACAGGTTTGGTGATATGCGGCGTGGGAGGAGTAATTAGTTCGTTGCCTGGCATGATTTAGGTTTCGACAAAATCGAAACCTTAACCTGATACCATAAAGAATTTAACAAGAGGAAATATGAATATGATTTTTATGTGTGTTTGTATTCCCCTGTCAACGTTGGTTATATACAACCTAGACGTAATATATGCCGAATAATAACTAATTGCTATTCCTAAATTACATCCTAAATATATGCTAATAATATATTAACAATATAAGAATATGCTTATATTATGCTAATTGCCTAACTCGCAATATTTACGGAATATTGCGTCCAACAAAATTGAATTCAAAGCAAATCAAAATAATCGCAAATTATACAAATTCTTCCTATAGAGGAAAATAGATAACTTGATTTAACTCATGTAGAATAACTTTTAACAATTGTCGTTCGTTTCGATCTAACTCAGCACAAAATTGTGCATGATTACAAAGAGGAGAATATCAACTAACTCAATAATAACAAAGAGAAAAAGAAATTGAATTGAAATCTTTAATTGAGAGTGAATTAACAGAGAATAACTAAGAATTAAGAACACTTGAAGTAAAGATCAACTAGCATAGTAAATATCATCAAATAATTCGGAAAATATATATGATCACAAAATCTAGCACACGATATTCACAAAAATCTAAAACACAATCAAGTTAGGGTTTTAATATTAGACGATACTGAAACGGAAAATCAATGAACTAATAAAAAAATTACAAAGGAAATCATGAGAAAACTTACCAGAACAATAACATGATTGAAGATTTGCTATTAGATGATAAAGATTAGAGTCTAATCGAAAATTTGTGCACAACTTGAATGCGAATACGAAGAGAATGGCGCGCGCAAATTCGGGGAAGTAGGAAATAAACCCCATACGTTTAACCCGATGTGCATATTAGTCCCATGTCTTTCAACAAGTGCAAATTAACCCCACTACTTTAGCTTTTGGTGCAACTTACCACCATTTTATTTGTTTTACTGATATTTAATTTATAACTTTTTTTTTTCTTTTTCCAATTTGATTTTTCTCCTTTATATTGTTTTATAGACCTATGTACCCTTAACAATCTCTTCTTAGTATGCTTTACTCTAGTGCATTCTCCCACTACATGCCACAATCACAACCACCACCACCACCACCTGTGACAACCCTCCACAGCCTATTACACCACAAGTCACAACCAACTAACTACACCGACATACACCACTAGACCATCTAACCCGCATTACGCCGACCTTACGCACATGCCGCCCATTGCCATCAAATCCGCCCGCTTCGACGAAGGTTTTCAATGATTGGGATGGGGATTTTTGGGCAGATTATAGGTTTTCGGGGAGGGGGGGGGGGGGGTAGGGATGGTGGTTCGTGTGGTTGGGTCGGTTTCAATGGAAATGGGGTTGTGGTAAGGGTGGTCGGAGGCAAAGAGGCAAAGTTCTTGGTGGTTGATTATGATTTTGAATTAAACTCAGGAGGTTTGTGGTGGTCGGAAGTAGGTGGTGACGATGGTGGTGTGATGGTTCGGGGGGGGGGTAAAGGTCTGGTGACGAGAAAAGGGTAAAATTGGGTTTTAACAATTTAGTAATACCATATATGGTTATATAATATCCATTAATTATGTTAGCTCCATTTTTATATTTTTATATTACAAAAATTTAATATTTGGATCGAAATGCACCATAGGACAAAGTAGTGGGGTTAATTTGCACTTGTTGAAAGACATGGGGCTAATATGCACATAGTGTCAAACGTATGGGGTTTATTTGCTACTTCCCCGCGCACCAATTTGGTGATAGAGAAATTTCAACATAGATAATGAGGGAAGTTGACGAGTGCCAAATATTTTGTAATAATAGGTGAATTTACAATCTTACCCTTAATGTGATGCGTCAGATGTCAATCGTTAGATCTGTTTGATCTAATGGTCCAGAATTGGACGCAGGACTCATTTAAGATGGGCAGACTCTCTTGATCCTATTTATATAAATATATAATTTTTTAAACAAGCACATTTTTGAGCTACCAAAGTAATCCGATGATTTAGTTTACTTTTATATTCCCTAGGTCAAACCATGAATAATGGAACTTGTCCAAATAACTTCCTATTTGTTATTTTCTGATCGCTGGTCCATTTAAGCTACTAGCTTAATGCAACTATTTGCTTAAACCAAACTAGTGTAGATCCCCGTGCTACAGCACGATATTTTTTTATTTCTGTTTTATAAAGAAATAATCTCATTAAATTAATTATATAAATTAACTGTACCTTTAATGTTATAATGTATTAATATAATCTTAGTAAGAGGTAGAAAAAGAAAGTTTATTACCATCAAAAGACACTTTAAGTTAAGTTATTTTTGTCTTAAACCATTTTTACTTTAACATAAAAATTGTTACGTCCTTTAAAATATACATCATATTTATAGTGTAACTGATGAAGGATAATATAAGAAAATTTACGTAATTTTAGGGTGTAAGTGATGACAATAATTATGTTAAAGACTGCAGAAGAAGTAGGTTTGCGTAATTTTAGTGTGTAACTGACGAAGAATAATATCTATGGAAATGGAAATAATCGATTGCATAATAAATTATGGATTTAATGAAAAAGTCATAAATATGAATTTTAATTAAAAAGATTAAAGTTTAATTATAAGAATATATTAATTGAAAGGATAATAATGTAATGAATGTTTTTTACTTGTTACCTTATTTAGCTAGATGCTTTTTGGAGGGAAAACTAAGAGAATTTTTATTCTCTTAGTAGTAGGGGGATTATCCTACTTGAACAACTTCAAGTGTTTAGATATTAACATGCAATTTCTTAAAATTGCAATTAAGGCCTCAAGCTAACCCATTAGACTTGCTCAAATGCATTTTTTGTGAACACTCCGGTCCAAACCTAGGTGATGTGACTCATATTTGAGCACATTTAGTCCCCGAATTAACCTCGTTCCTATGCTTTATAGCACATAATTGGGTCATTTACTATCTTTAGTTTCCCATGTTGCATATTCTTTCACTACTACAGATACAGGCTATAACAACGGTCAAAAACCGTTGTTATATAAAAAAGCGGACGTTGTTAAAGCGTCCGTTGTAGAAGGTTTTAACAACGGTTGGTTTACTTAACGAAACCGTTGTCAAAAAATATTAACAACGGTTTTATGTATAAAAACCCGTTGTGGAAAGTGTCACTCAATTTTGGGGGGAAAGTTATAACAACGGGTTGTAATATACAAAACCGTTGTTATAACTAAAGACAACGGGTTGTTTCTCAATAACCGTTGTTGTTTGTTCTTAAAAAATAAAAAAAAATTAAATTAAATATTACTAGATGCATGCATAATTACGGCTGTTAGAATTCGATGCATGCATTATTACCGACATCACTTTGTACATATGAACGGATAATATGGAATGAGAAGGGTTAGTAATAGGATTTAAAGCAGCATTATTGAGAGATATGATGATGATTATTATGGCACAACTTCCTAACATATATATTAATTAAAAAGCAATTAACTCAACCCACACATTGCTTAGTATAAATACATTGCATATCTCAACTAACATTTCCATTATCTCATATATTCATCTCCAAACTCTAACTGTTAAAACAAACTCTACTTAATCTTTCAAATTAAACTCAAAAAACTCTAACAAAATGAATGATTTCATCCTAAAGACTCTTACCATGATCGAGAACAACAACAACTTCATCCGCCGGTTCCTCCATATTGAGGAAAGTTTCAGAGCTACCTTGCGGAAGCTCGATCCGCACAAAGCACGCCAAAGAAAATGGCTTGACGGAGCAAAGATTTGCGGCTATATGACGATATAGCAATCTGAAACGGAACCTCCAAATAGCCAAGGAGGAGAGAACGGATACGATAGAGCACAATAAGATCCTCCATGAAAATATAAGAATTGCATTTTTACATATGTAATTTTTTTTTTAATTTATGTATTTATAAATATATATATATATATATTAATTATGTTTATCTTACTTCTTCATCTTGCTTCTTCATTGTTTTAGTAACTAATTATGCGAACAATACTTAAACAAATAACATAATGGTCGATAAAAACACATACATGCAAAAGAAATAAATAGAAAAAGAAAATAATGACGATGAAACTAACAGTACGTGACGGCGAGATTTACCTGATAAATACAGAACGTAATAGACGATGAAATCACAGTGACGGCGAGAAGATAAAGCGACGATGAGAAAGAGAGAAATAGAGAAAGAGAGAAAGAGAGTGTGTATGTGTTTTGTGTTTGTTTGTCTGATGTGTTTATGTTTGTGTATTAAGGGTTGTGTTTTGTGGCTGCAGCAGACTTCTGTTTGTGTGGTTTATAGTATTGAAGGTATTGACAACGGTTATTAAACAACAACCGTTGTGAAATAAGTTTTAACAACGGTTGTAAAAAAACACCCGTTGTTAAATAAGGTTTAACAACGGGTTTAAAAAATAACCGTTGTGATTACTTTTCACTAACTTTGCGCCAATTTTGCGCCAAATTATTAACAACGGTTGTGCATGTGTGACCCGTTGTTAAAACTAATAACAACGGTTTTTATAACCATACCCGTTGTAATTGATTTTAGTAAAATTCGCGCCATACATTCTACAACGTCTATTGTGATTTTCGTGAATAATCGTTGTTAAAGGGGCGTTGTAGTTGCCTGGATTTGTAGTAGTGTTTGAGGTTTTGTCCCCTTGGTAAGAAAAGGTTGCTAACCTTGCATTTATGAGGCGAAATGAAGCTAAATGGATCGCACCTAATGACCAAGCATCAAAGAGAAGACCAATACTAGAGGCCTAAGTAGATAATAAACTGAAATGGGCAATGATGAAAGGATCCTTGCATCCCCAAAATGATCCTCGCGGATTGTTAAGGAGGAAAAGAAGAGAAGCTGTCTGTCCAGGAATCCGAGCGGATCATACACGATCCGGGCGTCTCACAACACCAAGATCCGGGCGTCTTGTTCCCAAGACGAGTGGATTGCAGCCCGAGGAGCCGAGCGTCTTCCCTTGGATCCGAGCGGATCCTAAGACAGAAGAGCCCGTGCCGCTGCACAGGACGGGCGGATCGTGGCAAGACTAGCATGGGAACCACTCATTTCCTTCGAGAGGAGCATTTCCTCAACTTTCTTAGGGTCTTAATAGTCATTTAAGCCCTTAGTAACCCTAATCTTTATACCTAATCTTTAGTATAAATACCCCTTTGTACTACCTAGATTAGGATGCTCTCTTAAGCAATCCTAATCCATCCTTAATCACTTTGTAATTCTCTCAAATTAGTCTTAATTTAGTTGTAATACAATTTCTCAATATTAATCACATCTTAATCTTTCCTTATTTCTCTATTGTTCTTCCTTTATTTTGGGTAATTAGAAGATTATTTGGGTTTACTTGGAGGATTGACAACCTTCCATCAATCATCAAGTACTTCTATTATTCTTTTCTTTATTATTTAGAATCATCTTCATAGGTATAATTCTCTCTTAACCTTATTTAATTATTGTTAATTACTTTCATTTATTCATCATGTTTTACTTTGTTAGTATAATTAACAACCTTGCTAGCATGCTAAACTCGATAATGTGTGAGTAGTTTCCTTAGCTAGGGTTAATGGGGAATTAGGAGAAACCAACATGGGGAATGATTCATGCTTAATCTAATATGTTTTCATAATTAAATTGCTTACTTTTTGTGATTTCAACTTATGCACATGTTATGTTTGATGAAATGCGAGCCTATGAATCCTTGCATTTTTTACGCATCACCTATATTTTCAATGAGGCTGTAAGCTTATACACCAACTCGAGCCTCATTAGACCATGTATATAGTTGAATAGGAAGGATTAAGTTGACTTGTAGGTGTTGTACAATCTAATCGATTCGGCTCCGGGACCCAAACCTTCTTAGGGATTGTAAGCTTATACACCAACTCGATCCCATCACAACAATAAGTGCTTGCTATATAATTGAGAACACGTTTGTATGATCAACTCCCATGAATCCTCTATGAACCCATGACACCCTAGTGCCTTTAATCAATTGTTTATATCTCTTTTATTTGTCTTGCTTTGTTTTCATTAATTTACTTTCATCTTGTTGATTAGTTTAGTTGATCTCCTATCTCAACCTAAATTGTTAAACCCTAAGACAAAACCATTTGCAATTGACAATCCTACATCAATACCCATCCCTTGGGATCCGACCTTTACTTGCCTCTTTGCTAAGAGTAGTTTGTAAAGTTATAAATATTATTTTGGTTGGTAGCTTTTGATGACGAGTTTAAACCACACCAAAAATGGCGCCGTTGCCGGGGACGGTGTTAACTTGATTTGATTTTCATTTATTGGTTTTAGTTGTGTCTTTCTTTACCTTGGGGACGGCTACCCTTGTTATTGACTCATTAGAGAAGTTGACACTTGCTTTCTACAAGAAATTCTATCCTCCGAACAAGATTAACATGTTGAGAGCCCAAATCACCGGGTTCAAACAAAGGGATGAAGAATAATTGTATGAACCATGGGAGAGATTTAAGGACACTTGTCGTTCTTGTCCACACCATGGACTTAGCGAGTGGTTCCTTGTGCAACAATTTTGGAATGGTCTATATGAAGACTCCCGCAACATTCTCAATATGGGATCAAAAGATGGTATGTTCACCGAAGTTGATGACAATCAAACATGGGCCAAAATTGAAGAGATGGCGGTTCATAATTCACAATATAGTAGGCCTCGAAAGGCCACTAGAGGAGGAAAGCATGAGGTAGATTCCATCACTCAATTGGGTGCCCAACTAAGTGCTCACATTGACACCATCAATTTGAAATTTGAGAAAGCTATGGCTAAGCTTGATGAAGCTTCCAAATCACCCAAACAACATGTTAATGCTATGGTGGCATCATCGTCAATTCCAAGTGGAGTATGTGAGAGTTGTGGAACTTTGGGACATGACCAAAGTGAATGTAGGGGAACAAGTGAATGCTTTCCAAGCATACAAAAGTGGCATCCCTCATTCCAAATATTACAATGAGAATACCAAATTCTATCCCAGTCTTTTATACAAAAGGCGAAATGTTCAAAACCCTCAACCAACATACACCCCACCTCCAATGAGAAATCAAGCTCAAAGACCCTTTTAGAACCAAAGCCAAGGTCATCAAAATCAAAATCAACCTTCTTACAATCAACCCAATGACCAAGGCTTTGATGTTCAAAAAGTGGTCCTCCAAATGCAAAAGAACCAAGAAGAATTTTTCACCCAAATGCAAAAAGATAGCCAAGCCAAAGACATCACCATCAATAACATCCTAGCCCACACCAAGATGTTGGAAACCCAAATATATCAATTAGCATCTTCTAGCTCTCAAAGACAAAAGGGGAAATTACCACCTCAAAGTAATCCCCCAAGATATAAGTCGATTAGTGCCATCCATTTGAGAAGTGGTACAAGGTATGAAGGGCCGAAGAAGCCAATTGATGAAGACATTGTGGATGCTAGTGACAAGCAAAGAGTTGTGGAGAACTCTAAAGAAGAAGAATCAATTTCAAAGAATAAGAATGAAGAGAATGCCAAAGAAAGAGAGCCTATTGTGATTAGACTTCCATTCCCAAGTCGTCAAACTAAGCCTAAGTTTGATGAACAACTTGAAAAGTTCATGGAAATTGTGAAGAACTTAGAAGTCTCAATCCCATTCACGGAATTGATCAATCATGTTCCGGCCTATGCAAAGTACATGAAAGATATTTTTACTAAGAAGAAATCCATCCGGAAGCTAGAGACTATTGCATTCACTAAAGTGAGTAGTGCTACTGTTCAAGGAAGTTTACCTCCAAAACTCAAAGATCTGGGAAGTTTCTTTATTCCATGCACCATGGGTAACACTACAATCAACAAAGCATGACGTGACCTTGGAGCAAGTGTAAGTGTCATGCCATACTCGGTATGCAAGAGGCTAGGAATGGGAGAGCTCAAATGCACTAACATTACTCTTCAAATGGCGGATCGATCAACAAAGATACCTTTAGGGGTATGGGTGGATGTGCCCGTGAAAATTGGCAAGTTCTTCATCCAGGTAGACTTCGTCATTGTAGATATGGAGGAGGATTCTAACATTCCTATCATCCTAGGAAGACCTTTCTTGCATACCGAGGGAGCGGTGATTGATGTGAAACATGGAGAGCTCACACTTGAAGTGGGGGATGAGACAATCACTTTTAACCTTGACAAAACAATGCGAGCTCCCCGAATACATGAGCCATGTTTCATGGTCGATCATTATAGCCGAGAAAGTGATAGGAAGAAGTTGGCATCTCAATGCAAAGATCAAGCTATGGGTAAAGAATCACCACCTATATGGAAGAAGAAAGTGGACAATCCTCAAGATGCTCTATCCGGAGAGAAAGGAGATTTCAACAACAAAGAGAGCTTGAATAGCTCACCACCAATTATTAAAAGAAAGGAAGAAGGCCTCATTGGCCTTGACAACAAGAAAGAGGAGTTGTTTTTATCAACTCATGATACAATTGGAGAACAAGCTAGTGAAGTTTGTGGTCTATGAGATGACGAATTTGAAGATTAGTCAATCCTTACATTGGCAATGCTATGACCTTAAACCAAGGCTTTGGTGATCATCTTGACTCAAGTCACCACCATGAAAAACACAATGTGCAAAGGTCTATTGGTGATCTTTATAATGACAATGAACAAGCCTTTGACTACTTCTACAAGGTGTTGAGCAACATCAACAACACCTTGGATATGCCCCCTTGACATCTCATTCAAGAGTGAGAGTTTGGTGGAGTCCTCCCTAAACCACCATTTGTAAATATTATAACCTTTAAACTTGCATTTTACTTGTTGTATTGCATTTTTGTCAATTTTGGATTTGCAATTTCATACTTTGATCAAGATTTTCATTTTGAGAGAAAGTGAGGGAGGGATTTTAATGCGTTTTAATGTGTAGTGTTGATCTAGTGTGGGGATAACAATTGCCTAGGCTACGAGTCTTCATAGTGCACCCACAATGTTGAACAAAGGCATGAAGAAAGAATGATATGGAAAATGGAGATCCCCACGGGTGGACCTGAACTCGTGGGTACAAAATAAGATACGAGCATCTCAGAGGGAACCCGCTCGTCTTGGAAGTGATCCGAGCGTCCTGGCTTTAAGACGCTCGTCTTGGGAGGGCTGAGAATGAAAAATTTGGTCTATTTAATTATATGAGCAGACTACATAGAAGACGCCCGTCCCAGTCCTGAAGCCGCTCATCTTAAGAGAAATCTGCGTGTTCTGGCTGCTTCAAAAATTTAAGATTCAAACTGTCTATGAATCCGAGCGTCCCCAGGTGAAGACGAGCGTCCTTAGTAAAATCCGCCCGTCTCCTGAAGAATCCGCGCGTCTCAGCACGGGTTAAGAATTTCAAAGCTTACTGACTGAGGATCCGAGCGTCCCCAGCCTAAGACGCCCGTCTCTTGCTGCTGAATGAATATAACACGGGATTAAAATCTCCTCATCCCCAATTCATTTCTTTCTTTCAAAACACAAACACACACCTTTCTCCCTCAAAACCCTCAATCCCCTCATCAACAAAACACAAATTCCTCAACCAAATTCACGAAAATCAAACCCAAACTTCCTAAAATCACAATCAAATTACTCCCCCATCAACAAAACACCAACCAAACATCAAAATCCTCAAAAATTGAATCGATTTTCTAGGGTTTTAAGGCAATTTCAAAAATCCCAAAATCGATTAGGGATTAATTAGAGCTTGAGGAGACTAGAAGCATTCAAGCTTGGTTTGTTGATACAACTTTGACAAGGAGAATATGGCAAGAACAAAAGGTGGAAACAAGGCACCCACAACTTCAAATCTTTCCAAAAGGCAACAAGCTCTTTTAGCCTCAAAGGCTATGGTAGTGCATCAACCAAGGGTGGAGATTCAAGAAGTTGCTACTCCTATGGTGGAAGCTACTCCTACTCCGGTCATTGAACAATTGCAAGATTATCCGGAGGTAACTTTTATAAATGATTCTCATAGGAAAGCATTTGTATCCCTTACTAAGAAGACTATTTTGCCCACCAAATTCATATGCCAAGATGCCTTAGACAAATTAGGTGTGCTTGAAAGAACTAGGAATTTCTTTGAGACCATGAAATTGCTTACCCTCTTTGAAATGCAAGAATTAACCTACCCTTCCCTTACCATGGAGTTTGTAAGGTCCTTGAAGGTGACTAAGGTAGAGGGTCACAAATTTGTTGAATTCCGCCTAGAAAACAAGAGTAGAAAGATGACTTTGGATGAGTTTGGCAAGGTGTTTGGTCTTAAAGACAATTCTGCTTATGTGAAGAAGCCTTTGAAATATGACCCCGCACCACTTTGGAAAGCAATCATCGGGCGAAAATTTGAATCCTTCCATGAGTGTCATGTTCTTTATGTCCACCATCCGGGCATAAGAGTGTGGCATAAGGTTGTGGGCAACACTTTAATTGCAAGAAAGGGCACTAATCATTTTACCGAACTCGACTTTGTCTACCTTGAATCCACCATGAATGTCAACAAAACGTTCACCAATGATTACAACATACTTTAACTCTTACTTGAACGGTGGCTTACAATTGACCATGGTAAAGATGGACCGGCTTTGATTGTCAACGGAGGCTTAGTAACATGGTTAGCCAAACACTTTAACCCGGATTTCAACAAAGACAAGACATACAAACCGGTTAAGGGTGGCAACCTTCTTGATATGGCCATTATGATCAACAAGTTTCATTGGGTCAAGAATGATAATCTTGACAACAAGTATGAGTGGCTCACTAAAGAAGCTAAGTCCTTCATCTTGCCAAACAAGATATGCCGTCTCAATGTCCGAAGTCCAAACTACCTTCTTCCCGTCTCCGATGAAGCCGAGATGATTATGAAACAACATAGGGAATCTAATGCCAAGCCCTCTTCTTCCTCTATTGTGACTCCACCTTATCCATTTGCCTACCGTTAATTCACCCCAATTGGCACTAATGTCGTGGTAGGCAATGACGACTTGACCCAATTGATGCAACATACGCATAAGGAAGCTCATGAAGACCGGGTCAATGCTTACCGGGCTTAATATCCGCCCCTCCTATACTTAGCTAGGCAAGGACTCCTTGATCCATCATGTCCTTTGCCTAGTTGGGCGGATAGGGAAGTATTCTTTCCGAGTGCTCCTAGAGATGCCACCGTGGATAGTGAAGTTGCTAAGGGGAAGGAGATTGTTGTTGAGAGCGGGGAACGTAGCTACTCTTGCCATGAGGAAGAAGAGGAAGAAGTGCAAAGTTCAAATGATGATAAAGATGGTGAAGCCTCCGGGTCCATGGAGGGAGATTATGATTATGAGGAAGTTGATGAGGAAGATGATAATAGTGATGAAGATGTCACCATGAGCGACAATTGAGGATTGACATGCTTTATTTGGAGGATGCCATATATCCCATTGTGAATTTCCTACACCTCCTCTAGCTTTATTTATTTCTCTTGTTTTCAAAAATTTTTATCTTGATCAATTGTTTTGAGTCCTAGCAACACTTAGAGGACTCCCACCTCGGTCTCATTAAGGTGTCTCATATTGTTTTCACTTGTACAATCCAAAATGACAATTAGCTTCATACATTGCATTCTTGTGCATGAACTTTCCTATTTTTGACATTAGAAATAGTGTCTTACTTGGTTTGGGGCAGTTCAAGCACAAGCATTGGGAGTTAATCTAAATTAGCTCTCCAACCAATAAATCCATGCATCATATAGTATAGTTTAGAATGCATCACTTGTGTATATGTCATATAGTTTGCATAGTAGTGTAAAAATCATGCATTCTCATTTAGCTTGCATAATTTCCTATCGTTTTGGCCATTGAGGACAATGCCCATACTAGTGTGGGGATGGGAAATTCTAACTTTACTTTTAAAACAAAAATGAAAAATTTGAAAATTTTTGAAAAATACAAAAACATGTCTTTTTTATTTCATAAACATAAAAACCATAAAAATTTGAAAAATTGTAAAACCAAAAACATGTTCATTGCTTTATAGTGTAGAATTGTATATTTTGTATATATTGTGTTTGTTTGTCCTTCTATCACATTGATCGACTACGGCACATCCGAGACATGAGGATCATGAAGACCGCATGGTATGATCTTTCCAATTTCCTTTTTCCTCTCTATGTTAATGACTATGTGGCTTTATTTTGATTGATGCGGTTTACACCAATGTGATTGTAGGAGTTGCATTTAGCTTATATGACATACTAGTTGGTAGAAGCATATGCATTAGGTTGTATAAATCTTAGTTGCATCATGGCATATAGTTGCATTTTAGGAAAATTTTGTGAAAACATCTATTTGGGAAGCTTGACAAGTGTATATAAGGCCCTTGTAGATACTTTTTTCTTCTTAAGACTTTTCTCATTAGAATGCTTGTAAAACACCCTAGGATGTGTCATGCTAGTACCCTTTGACCCATGGATTAAGGCCTAGTCAAGAGTACCTTGTGGTGTGATAACTTCTTGGCTACCGTTTATTCCAAGGTGACCTTTGAAACCATGCAACCATCTTCCACATTCTACCACATTTTGTCAACAAAAGGGAATGGGCACAAAAATTGTCAAATTGTGTTCAAGAAGTTTGCAAGTTTGCATCAAAGAAAAGAGGAGTATAAAAATAAGAACTCCTATGCTTCAAATATAAGCACCCTCGCTAAAAATGGGGTGGTTTTGAAAATGTTCAAAAGAAAATGCAAAAAGTTGAAAGTTGTCAAGTATTGAAATGCCAAACATCAAAGAAATGGCAAAAAGAAAAATGTTCTCAAATGTCAAATGCCACAAGAAATTGGGGGGAAAAACAACAACAAAGGCAGACTCCCATATGACACTAGTAAAAAAAACCCTATTGTGACGCCTTTATCGTGGCGGTTCTAAAAAAAACGCCACAAAAACCCCAAAAAATTGGCGGGAACACAATTTTTATGTATGTGGAGGTCTATTGTGGCGGTTTAAGTAAGAACCGATGTGATAATATAATTGAAACTTTTTACGGCGGTTTCAAATAAAAAACGCCACCATAAGTCAATTATGGCGGTTATATTAACAACCGACGTTAGAAGTGATGCTAAAAGTTAATGCTAAGTTACAATGTTTTGGGCTAAAAAACTGCCAGTATAAGTTTTTGTGTCGGTTTTTAATCACAACAGACTTTAATAGAAAAAATTAAAGAAAATAAAGCGTAAAGGCATTTAGAATTCTCAAACACACTGCCAAACCTCAATCCCTCAATTCAATTTCATTTTCCCCTTTCTCTAGTAAACCCTAACTCCCACCACCAATACCGCCTTCACCTCCTACACTCCGATGACCACTCCTCCGCCAGGCACATCCCCTCCACAGCTCTCTCACACCATCGTCCTTCTTCTTCTTCTAATTCAACCACTGTACTGATCGATTTCGCCCCCCTCCGTCTCCTTCCCGGTCAGGTAGTTCGATTTCTCCTAAACTAAAAATAAAAATAAGACCACCATCACAAGCGACGCCACCACCACCACCATCACAGGCGACGCCACTTTCCTTTCTCCCTCCTTCCCTTATTCCTTCTTCGTCTTCCCTTTCTCTGCCTCTACCCACTACGCTTCTGCCATTAATGTGTTGGCTATGTTCAACTTGGTCCTTCGTCTCCTTCGATCACTTTCGATTGTTTTGTTCTCTTTAATTGGTAAGTTTTCATTATTCTTTTTCTCTTCCATTTTGCACTTTCAGTAAAGGTAAACCCTAATTTTAGTTTTGGGGGTTATGTAATTGGTTTTTTTACATTAATTTTTTTTGAATTGGATTAGTATTAGTTATTGCACTTCCAGTAAAGGTAAACCCTAATTTCAGTTTGGGGGTTATGTAATTGGTTTTTTTACATTAATTTTTTTTAATTGGATTAGTATTAGTATTGGTTTATCTATACAATGGCAATGACAATGTTGTAGGATTGTGGTATTAGTTTATTTGATGACATTTGTGGACCAATTCGATGAACCAGATGTAACACCCCCATACTCCAAGTGCCTTACTAGGACCACCCAGGTATAAGGATGTTACCATCTCGGTTACCAGAGGCAATGATAATCAAATAAACAATAATGAAACAACGTTTAAATAGAAATACTTTAGTGAAAGGTTACAATCCAAAAACCAAACCAAAATACGAATACATGTCTCAAACCAACTGTCTAATCAGCTAACTGAAATGTTTATGAAAACTACTAAGCTATAGCAGAAGACTTCTATCATCTGACCGTGGTACATCCCAGCTTTCCCAGTACTCAACTCATACCTGCAGTCACACACAATCACCCACTCCAATCAATCTCCGTCACCGACTGTCCACTGGACCAGCCCTGCCAGTGGGGGACCGCAGCCGTACCCACCAAATCCCCGCTCATCATACCGAACGATAACCCTGTCCCATTAATGTGCACATCCCCTTCCGTGGCGGGTTCCACGAAGGGCAAAACTAAGGCGTGAAGCCATTCCCGCAAGTGACTCCACTCAGCCGAGAACGCATCTCGAGAACCAGAGACAAACAATCAGCAATCACTATACAACATCAACAACCGTCTGAACCAATCAACAATCACTAACTACAGCACAATCACCACACATTATGTAAATAATACTGAGTAGGGAAACCCTACCTGGAAAGCACAACAATCAGACGATCTCACAACTGATATCAAAACGCTTCCTCTACGGATCCTCCTCCTAATATACAAGCACATAATCACTACCAATCATACAAACAACAAAACCCCCAAATCCCCAAATTAGGGTTTAACCAACTTTAAATAAACATTATAAAAACGGTATATAGGTCTTACCCTCGACGCAAGGATCACAACGGTATAAACAAAGGTAGAATCCGACCTTCCAAGCTCCGGGATTTGCCAACAATGCGATTAAAGCGAATGACGTAGTTTGATTTCTCTTCTCACAGTGATTAGGTTTTAAAAAGTGTTTTAAGAATAATGACGGAAGTATTATATACTCTAATCGCATTATTAACAAAACCCGAGAAATCATCCCCGTCAGAACCGGCTTACTCGATCGAGTAGCTAAGGTACTCGATCGAGTGCCCCCTTACTCGATCGAGTATCCACGTTACTCGATCGAGTACCCAACAGTCGAAACTATTTTAATCGCAACTCGCCCTTACTCGACCGAGTAAGGCCTACTCGATAGAGTACCCAGAGACTCATAAATACGTAGTATTACAGTCTTCCCTCCTTAAAAAGAACTTCGTCCCCGAAGTTCAAACCACAACAAAACAAAGACACACACTACGCACTCCCGACTCAACAACCAAAACAAAACTCAACATAAAACATGTTACTAACCCAACTCAACCCGACTCAACGACAACAACCATACCGACACAACATAAAAAGGGGTATAAAAACTCTTAAAAACTCTTTGCGATCATCTCCTACCCCCCTAAAAGAAACAAGGTTACGTCCCCGTAACCATACATACCTGATCAAAAAGGAAAGGGTAACGCTCTCTCATGGCATCCTCTGCCTCCCATGTAACTTCCTCAGTCTCGTGGTTAGATAAAAGGATCTTAATCAAAACTGTCTCATCACTCCTAGTCTTCCTAACCTTCCGGTCAAGAATCTGCTTAGGTACCTCAAGATATGATTAGGACTAATCTAGCTCTAAGCTCTCTGCCTCTAACACATGTGACGGGTCACTCAAATACTTCCGCAGCTGCGATACATGAAACACATTATGCACTCTCTTTAACGCAGCCGGTAAAGCCAGACGATATGCAACTTCCCCAACTCGCTCTAAGATCTCATAAGGACCGATGAACTTCTGAATCAGCTTCCCTTTCTTCCCAAATCTCATAACCCCACGCATATGAGACACTTTCAGAAGAACCTTATCCCCAACCTGAAACTCTATATCCCGGCGATGTAGATCTGCATAACTCTTTTGTCTATCTTGAGCTGCTCTCATCCGTTCCTTGATCATCTTTATCTGTTCAACCATCTCATGTACCATCTCTGGTCCTAGAACCACTGCCTCAGCACTGTCGTCCCAACAAATCGGACTCCTACATCTCCTCCCATATAAAGCCTCAAACGGTGCCATGCCAATACTAGTGTGATAGCTGTTGTTGTAAGAAAACTCTATCAAATCTAACCTCTGTTCCCAGCTACCACCAAAGTCCATCACACAAGCTCGTAACATATCAAAACGCTTCCTCTACGGATCCTCCTCCTAATATACAAGCACATAATCACTACCAATCATACAAACAACAAAACCCCCAAATCCCCAAATTAGGGTTTAACCAACTTTAAAGAAACATTATAAAAACGGTATATAGGTCTTACCCTCGACGCAAGGATCACAACGGTATAAAGAAAGGTAGAATCTGACCTTCCAAGCTCCGCGATTAAAGCGAATGACGTAGTTTGATTTCTCTTCTCACAGTGATTAGGTTTTAAAAAGTGTTTTAAGAACAATGACGGAAGTATTATATACTCTAATCACATTATTAATAAAACCCGAGAAATCATCCCCCGTAAACCGGCTACTCGATCGAGTAGCTAAGGTACTCGATCGAGTGCCCCCTTACTCGATCGAGTATCCACGTTACTCGATCGAGTACCCAACAGGTCAGAAACTATTTTAATCTGCAACTCGCCCTTACTCGACAGAGTAAGGCCTACTCGATAGAGTACCCAGAGACTCATAAATACGTAGTATTACACCAGAGACCAAATACTGGAGTAACAGAAAGTTTAAGTATCCATTAATACCGAGTCTGCAATGAAGAAGATTGAGGACAACACCACATTGGTTTTCATTGTTGAGTGTTGGCCTTCGTGTGATAAGAAGAAGATCAAGACTGTTGTCAAGAAGATATATGGCATCCAAGCCAACAAAGTCAACACATTGATTAGGTACATCGTTTAGTTTTTATTTGTGCTTAATAATTGCTGCTGTTTGATTTTCTCATTAAAGCAGTATTAATTTATTTGTATCAAGGCGACGACATTGCAACATGATTATCTATTAAAGATCATTGCTACTAGACTTTACCGCATATCGATGCATTTAGCAAGCTTAGATTGTTAGAGCTAAAAAACTTAAGTTATTGAGACCGAGATCGATACTATGTGCAACTATATTCTGGAACCTTTGCTGTGACCATAGTTCCTTCATCACAAAGAAAACCGGGCATCGTTTGACCTTTTAGTTTACATGATGAGGATCATTCTAAAAATTATTTTTGAATGTTATTGTGCTACAATTTTAATGAATTGATACTTGAGGTGGAAATTTTATATAATTTATTTAATTTGGATTCTTAAGAGACAGTGTCAAGCATCCAAGGTTAGGACTTACACATTTCACCAGTTAAACCATACTAATTAATAATTAATCAGTTAAATCGTTTTTGTCTTCTCTTCCTCCCTCCTTCTGACGCCACTTTTGCGCGCAACCACCACGGTACCGCTGTCCTCTGTCCGATGCCACCATTGTCTGCCACCACTTCCTCTTTCCTGGCAACTTTACAAACCCAATTCAGTTTCGACTTTTCATTTTTCCCCAATTTCCCAAGCCCTAATTCTATTGATTATGTTTTTTCAAGAATTAGTGCTATGTGTGACAGCCTCACAGGTCCTTTTTTTCTGGATTTTACAAACTCTGATAATATCTTGAATTATATTTAGATACAGTTCATGCTTTTGTAAGGTCTTAGTGAACGTAATTTCAACAGCAAAGCACCCGTTGACGAACCTAAGTATCAATATATATAGCACATAGCTAAGTGAGACAAAACCAGCGCAAGTAAGAAGTCATTACTCATTAGCTTATTCATCTGGTTCATTGAAATGATTTTATAATGTTTTCTGCTCTTCTAATTTGGGTTGTATAGTCCCAGCATGGATTCTCCGCATAGCCACCAATTATGGCGTTCCTGTTATTTTTTAATCCTTAAGATGACAAAGTTACCTCAGTACGCTTACTGTTTAGACGAAAAAGGGATAAGGGCAGGTTTTGAACTAATTTTTGCCTTTGATAAGGTGATCTCTCTTGGGCACAAGGAAAATGTCATTGTTGCCCAGATGAAGTAATATTGCGAGATGGAAAGTCATGAAGAGAAATTGCACAAGCTGGTCTTAGCAAGTTAGATCAACAAACTAAGGATTTGATGAAGTGCAAAGCTAATGCAATTAATAAAAGCAAGGTATTGTTTTTTGTCATATAACCTTCATATTCTTCTTCCTCGCCTGTCAATGATTGGAATGCAAATCACTGTCATATGAATGCTTTTTACCCATTTATTGACCTTTGCAGATTGAAAAGAACAAAAGTTACATGTCATCCATGGGCACTGGTAGACTTGATAGTTGAGTACATCTAACAGCAATAGTAGTTATGGCACAAGTTCATCATTGAGTTTATTAACTGATTTGGATTTATTCTCAACCAAGTCAAAAGGTTTGTATTAGCTGCTATATTCAAACTCAATGAAATATTTTGATTCTTCTGACACTGAGCTGCTTTGTTTAAGGAGACCAATATTAATAGGCTTCATACTTGATTATCGTTGTGAGATTTATCTGTATGCATCCCTTTAATTTTAAGGACTATAACGAATTATAACATGATGAAACTAGTCATAAAATAAATTGCATTAACAAAATTGTAAGGGATTAAGAAATAACCTTCGGTCCTAGCAAAAACGGCCTAAGAAAAATATCAAAATTGATATTCGCCTATCAGTTGCACCCAAGACGATATGAGAAATGCCCTGTGATTATGCTAGAATCGATCCAAAAATTAACTAATTAATTTTTAGGTTTTTGTGTTTGTTGATGAGAGGCAAGAGAATGAGTTGCAAAAATTAGGTTAGAAAAAGCTACTCCTAATCTCCCTATAAACCGTGTAGGTTGAGCAATTAGGGTAGATTTTTCTTTTTTAATTTCCGGCCCATATCCGAAAATAAGAGAGTATAATTTCCTTATTTTCGGTTATTCCAAAAATGTATAAAATGTGTTATATATAAATTGTCATCTAGTGAGGATCGATTCCACAACCTCTTGGTTTGAGTACCCTCACTTTTACCACTATGACACATTTATCTTGTTGATATTAAACATAACCGATTACATTTAATTACGAATTAACATATTAATTCGTCCAACCTAACATTACATACATTTAATTAAATATAACTTATTATATTCAATTTATGAATTGACAGTTAATTCATCTCAACTAATATTATTTAATCTTCATTAAATAATTGTCTCATCAATACATTGACTAACTGTTTAGTCATATAAGGCATCAATGTGATTACATTTCCATAACCACATCTCTCAAACATATCCTATAGGTGTGACCTTTAGGGACCAGTTGATCACCGCCATCTGTATGATAATAACGTCAAACTTTCTAGCAAGCCAACCGTTATTAGGTAATCGTTAATCAACTGATTAAAATAAAAAGTATACCCTTTTGAACCTGTAAGAGATTTACAAATGTTATCACACTAATTTGTGGAGGATACAAGCTCCAACAAACTCCCACTTGTCCTCACAAGTGTATGTGCGATAACCGATTCTCATATCCTTAAATTTCTCCCACTCAATGTAAAACAATTTGCAAAATCTGTATTCACAAAGGTCGTATTTTACAAGTGATCTGTATCAAGAGTGGTTTCCCCGACTAGAGAGTAACTTAACTAATAAATGAATCATCATTCGAGCATGGCCATGCATTTCAGTTACAACTCCTCGAGTGGCCCTGAGAAATAACTATACCTGATAAGGGTTGGATATTTTCCTCAACTCGAATCCTGCAGATGTAAGCACAGTATGAAATGACCCGAAAAAAATCTACTTAGCCTCCGATTCTTTGCAGACCGTGAGAAAGAAACCAAAGTCACCCAAAAACTGCCTTGATCTCAAGAGACAGTCGATAGTCAAAAGAATCGACTCTAGGAACACAATGGATGTCCTATCCACGACCTGGCTCCGAATGTTTTAAACATTTAGGACTCCATTACGTTGTCACAAAAATTTATCCTACGAGATATCGCTATAATCTCGTATTTGTGAACGATCAGTCAACCGTTTGACTTATGGCTCGTTGAACCCACCATCAATCGACTGCACAATATAATAGCCAGAGTTATCAGCTCTTGGAGGCGATTACGGACCAAACAAAATATATTGTAATTCAGTTCACTTTATGGCGTTCAAAGTTGTCCGTACAATCCACATGAAAAACAAAATATTATAATAAAACGATGAAGTTATAAATAGTATATGAAAAAGATAATGTATCAAATTCATAATCAACTACTACAACTCAGGAACACGTTTAATTCCCATGGAAATAACGTGCCCTTCATGCTTATCGAAATTCAACGGTTTAGTGAGAGGTTCCGCGATGTTATCATCCGTCGCAATCTTGTCAATCACTATCTCTTCTTGCTCCATGTAATCACGGATCAGGTGAGCTTTCCGATGTACATGTCTAGATTTGTTGCTAGACTTAGGCTCCTTAGCCTGGAAGATGGCACCTCTATTGTCACAATAGATGGTGATCGGGTCATTCGAACTAGGAACTATCGTAAGTCCTTGTAAGATGTGACGCATCCATATCGCTTCCTTAGCTGCTTCCGAAGCGGCATAGTACTCGGATTTAGTAGTAGAATCTGCTACAACACTCTGTTTGGAACTCTTCCACCTGACCGCAGCACCATTAAGAGTGAAGACGAACCCGGACTGAGATTTTGAATCATCTCGATCTGTTTGGAAGCTAGCATCTGCGTAACCGATTGCGCATAGCTTAGAATCACCTCCATAAGTCAATACCCTATCCTTAGTCCTCCGTAGGTACTTGATGATATTTTTAATAGCTATCCAGTGTGTTTCACCTGGATTCTTTTGGTACCGACTCGTCATACTCAATACATATGCCACGTCTGGACGTGTGCATATCATGGCATACATGATTGATCCTATTGTAGATGCATAAGGAACACGACTCATGCGCTCAATCCCTTCAGGCGTCATGGGTGGCTGAGACTTGCTCAACTGCATCCCAGACGTCATTGGAAGGTTCCCCTTCTTGGAGTTGGTCATGCTGAACTTCACAAGAATCTTATCCAAATAAGACTCCTGACTAAGTGATAACGTCCGTCGTGATCTATCTCGGTAGATACGGATTCCCAAAATGCGTTGTGCCTCACCCAGATCTTTCATCTGGAAATGGTTCTTCAACCATTCTTTAACCGAAGATAGGAGAGGAATGTCATTCCCAATCAGGAGTATGTCATCGACATACAATATCAAGAATACAATCTTGCTCCCACTCGACTTGATATATAAGCATGGTTCTTCGACCGATCGAGTGAAACCATACTCTTTTATCACCTGGTCGAAACGATGATTCCAACTCCGAGAAGCTTGCTTAAGTCCATAAATGGAGCGCTTAAGCTTGCATACTTTCTTAGAATGTTCAGGATCTATGAAACCTTCGGGTTGCACCATGTACAACTCTTCCTCCAAATAACCGTTTAAGAAGGCGGTTTTCACATCCATTTGCCAAATTTCATAATCATGAAAAGCAGCAATCGCTAAGATTATCCGAATGGAACGTAGCATGACTACAGGTGCAAAAATCTCATCATAATGCAATTCGTGCACTTGAGTGAAACCTTTTGCCACTAGTCGTGCCTTATAGGTATCTGGTTGCGCGTCAACAGAATGCTTTATTTTGTAAAGCCATTTGCACTGTAGAGGTTTTACCTTATTAGGTAAATCAACTAGATCCCATACGTCATTCTCATACATGAAGTCCATCTCGGATTGCATGGCTTCGAGCCATAGCTTTGAGTCGGAACAGGCCACAGCACCTTTATAGGTAGCGGGTTCATTACTCTCTAGGAGTAAAACGTCATTCTCCTCGACCATACCAATGTATCTGTCCGGAGGATGAGAGACTCTACCCGACCTCCTAGGTTCCTCAGGAATATTAACCGTATCATCAGTTGGAGGATCAACTTCCTCCATCTGTTCCTCGGTTGTTGGTTCTTGAATCTCCGACAGCTCGAAGGTTCTATTACTCGTCTTGTTCTCGAGAAATTCTTTCTCTAAGAACGTCGCACTAGCCGCAACAAAAACTCGATGTTCGGTAGGCGAATAGAAGTAATGACCAAATGTTCCTTTTGGATAACCTATAAAGTATGTCTTGATCGATCGTGGGCTGAGCTTATCCTCGTGTCTCCACTTGACATAAGCCTCGCAGCCCCAAACCCGAATAAAGGACAAGTTAGGGACCGTTCCCTTCCACATTTCATATGGAGTCTTGTCGACAGCTTTAGTCGGACTTCGGTTAAGTATAAGAGCAGCTGACAAAAGAGCAAAACCCCATAATGAATCAGGTACTACCGTGTGACTCATCATGGATCGAACCATATCAATTAAGGTTCGATTTATCCGTTCGGACACACCATTTAATTGAGGTGTTCCAGGTGGAGTTAACTGTAGAACGATTCCACAGTCTTTAAGGTGTTGATCAAACTCATTTGAAAGATATTCGCCACCCCGATCTGAACGGAGTGCTTTAACCTTTCTACCCAGTTGGTTCTCAACCCTGTTCTGGTATTCCTTGAATTTCTCAATGGACTCACTTTTATGCTTCATTAAGTAGACATATCCGTATCTACTCAAATCGTCCGTGAAAGTGATAAAATATCTATAGCCATCTCTAGCGGTAATTGACATAGGTCCACAAACATCAGTATGTATGAGTCCTAATAGGTCACTAGCGCGTATTCCAATAGCTTTGAATGAAATTCGAGTCATTTTGCCAATGAGACATGATTCACACGTGCCATATGTAGAAAAATCGAATGCGGGAATAGTCCCATTATCGACGAGTTTCTTTACGCGTTTCTCATTTATGTGTCCCATTCGACAATGCCATAGATAGGTTTGATCTTTGTCACCAACCTTTAATTTCTTATTATTCATTTGTAATACTTCTGTGGTTTGATCAAAGATGTAAATTCCATTCATGGAAACTGCTTTGCCATAAATAATTTCATTGAAAGAGAAAATACAGCTATTATCCTTTATTGAAAATGCAAAACCGTCTTTGGCAAGTACGGAAACAGAAATAATGTTCTTAGACAAACTGGGTACATAGTAACAGTTATTTAAAAATAACTCAAAACCACTAGGGAGTTGGATTACATATGTTCCCTTCGAGACAGCAGCAACTCGTGCTCCATTCGCGACTCGCAGGTCCACATCACCTTTTTCGAGAGGTATGATGTTCTTTAGGCTCTGCAAATGATTACACAGATGAGAACCACAACCAGTATCAAGTACCCAAGTTCCAAAACTTGCATGGTTAATCTCAATCATATGAATATAAGATGACATACCAACAGGAACGACGCGGCCTGCTTTGATGTCCTCACGGTAGACGGGACAGTTCCTTCTCCAATGTCCAGTCTTGTGACAATGGTGGCACTCAATGTCACCGCCCTTAATCTTTGCCTTGACCTGTGAGCCACTAGTCTCACCGGGCCCACTCTTACCGTTTCCTGGCTTTTTAAACTTTGGCTTACCTACAGCTAGGTCGCCATGAGCCTTGCCCTTACCTTTACCCTTGTTGGAAATCGTGAGAACATCCTGCTTCATGCTCCCACTCAATTTCATATCCTTCTCGGTCTGTACGAGAAGGGAGTGTAGCTCATGAGGACTCTTTTTCAAGTCATTCATGTAGTAGTTCGCCCTGAAAAGGGCAAAACCATCATGAAGAGAATGAAGCATTCGGTCAATGACAATGCTCTCACTGATTTTGCAATCAAGAGCCTCCTGCTTCTCGGCATTCTCAATCATGTGAAGAATGTGTGGGCTAACCGGTTGGCCCTTCTGGAGTTTCGCATCAAAGAAGCGACAGGTATGCTCATATGTAACGATTCTTGGTGCTTTTTAGAAGTCGTTAGTGAGCGTGGTGAAAATCTTGTTCGCACCTTGGGCAATGAAGCGTCTCTGCAAATTGGTTTCCATTGCAAAGATGAGTACGTTCTTTATCGCACCCGCTTCCATAACGAAGTCACTATAAGCGAGTGACTCGTTGACTCCTGCATTGGGGCCTGGGTTTACCGGTATTGGCTCAGTTAAGTACCTGAGCTTACCGTTAGTAATGGCAGCATTCCGTAGTGCTGCCTCCCAGTCCGCAAAGTTGGACCCGTCTTTTTTCAGACGTGTGAACTGATTCATTTGGTCCATGAATATTTTCGGCCAGGACTCGCGTCCAAGTGTGGCGCTAGGCATTTGGATTGCGTTATTTCCAGACATTTTGTTGTAACAGTAAAATAAACGTGTTCTACACTGCGAAAAGAAGAATAAATAATAAGCATGTGCATCGATTTTAATTTAAGTCTAATGAACTAGTGTCATAACGCGAAGACTCAAAACATTTATACAATTGACCTTCCTCAAGAATTATATAAATGATCCCAAGACCGAATTCTTTGTAAATTGATAAGCTAACCTTTTAGCTAATTCTACCGTTAGAATTCTTGGTCGATAAATTTCTGTAAATTCTATCTTTAGTCCATCATAATCACGAGAAACTCGTCGGACTATAATGTTGAGATAAACTAAGTCAACACAAACTATTTACCCAACGTAGAAGGGGTCATATTATGTCTACCGACGAAGAAGGGATTCATAGTTGTTTACCCTTATAAAGACTAATCTCAATTTCCGTTTTAGAGGAAGATCCCATCAACTTTATTTTAATTCATTTTAAGTGAACTAATATCTAGCATGCGTGAATGATTAAACTAAGATGATGGCCTAATAAACATGTGACATCTGTATGTCTATGAAAACTAACATACAACCTATATGTGTCAATTTTCATGCATTTTAGTAGGTGGTTTGGTTTTAGGCGGAATATGATGCATAAACTATCATGTGAATGAAAAGCAATGGGAATGAAAAACGTAAAAACAATAAAAAGTCCTAGTGTGGCCTATCTTATCAAAATGAACATTAAATACAAATTTGGAATCCATCCTTGGACCCGAGAAGCTTGTCTCGATGTTCCATCTTGATCCATGTAGCGGGAGTGAGCTCCAATCTCCATCTTTAGTCTTCTTTGAAAATTACAATAAATAAATTTACATAATAAACCTATTTATTACATTCTAATTTCAAAACCCAAAAACTAAAGAAAAATAAAGGAGATTCTAGATCTCATAAATACATAAAAATTATGTTTCCTTCATTACGAAAACATAACTTGACTAAGGCCACACTAAGTATTACAAATTACAACCGATTGCAAAAAAAAAATACGTAAATAAATTCATTCAACGATTCATTCAACAAAAATAAAATGCATCCACTAAAAATAAATTAAACATACATGACACAATTCCTTAATTATGTTGATTAATTTATCCAAACCACCTATTTAAATTAACAAATTAAGTGACAATTCCTCAATTAATCACATTAATTTCAAACTTAATTCATATTAAACTTGTAATATGAATTTAATCCATCAATATTTTAAACTGCTTTAAAATAATTAGGTATCTATTAATTATAAACCGCTTCACAATAATTAATTTGCCAAAACAAAACAAAAATTAAAAACCCCCTTTTTTTTAATTGTCTCGGCAAAAACAACAAAAAAAACAGAATTTTTTTTTTATTTTTCTCGGTAAAACTGAAAAGAAACAAAAACAACCCGTTTTTTTCCTTCTTCACGGTTTTTCTGTAAAAACCGAAACAAAACAACAAATTTTTTTTTTTTTTATTTTCTGCCCACTGTGAACAGTAACCTAGACATGAATAGTAACAAATTTTTTTTTCACGGCTCAAATTAAAACAAGAACCCTAATGCCTCTTTTATGTCTCTTTTGCGGCAAAAATGCCCTAAAACATAAATTCGATGAAGAAAATCGTTTATAGTTGCTATTATAACATGATTAGCATATGAATTAATAAAACATGATTAATCTTATATGCCAAAAACTATATAGCAAAACAATTTTTATATCATCAACATGACGATTCCATTTGAATTTTAACTTAATCTTCATTAAATCAAAAACTACCAATTTATCATATGTTTATGTTAACTGATTAAACAACAATATGAAAAATCGAAATGGAAATAATCATCAACAACAAAGGCATAAACTCGGCAGAAAAAAAAAAAAAAAAAACAAATCGGCAAATTTTTTTTTTATACCGAAACCCTATTTTTTTTTCGAAACCCTTATGTTGTTTACAAACAATTTTATGAAAATCATCAAAATTAAAATTCGTGGCCTTGGCTCTGATACCACTTGTGAGATTTATCTGTATGCATCCCTTTAATTTTAAGGATTATAACGAATTATAACATGATGAAACTAGTCATAAAATAAATTGCATAAACAAAATTGTACAGGATTAAGAAATAACCTTCGGTCCTAGCAAAAACGGCCTAAGAACAATATCAAAGTTGATATTCGCCTATCAGTTGCACCCAAGACGATATGAGAAATGCCCTTTAATTATGCTAGAATCGATCCAAAAATTAACTAATTAATTTTTAGGTTTTTGTGTTTTTTGATGAGAGGCAAGAGAATGAGTTGCAAAAATTAGGTTAGAAAGCTACTCCTAATCTCCCTATAAACCGTGTAGGTTAAGCAATTAGGGTAGATTTTTCTTTTTTAATTTCCGGCCCATATCCGAAAATAAGAGAGTATAATTTCCTTATTTTCGGTTATTTCAAAATTGTATAAAATGTGTTATATATAAATTGTCATCTAGTGAGGATCGATCCCACAACCTCTTGGTTTGAGTACTCTCACTATTACCACTATGACACATTTATCTTGTTGATATTAAACATAACCGATTACATTTAATTACGAATTAACATATTAATTCGTCCAACCTAACATTACATACATTTAATTAAATATAACTTATTATATTCAATTTACGAATTGACAGTTAATTCGTCTCAACTAATATTATTTAATCTTCATTAAAAAATTGTCTCATCAACACATTGACTAACTGTTTAGTCATATAAGGCATCAATGTGATTACATTTCCATAACCACATCTCTCAAACACATCCTATAGGTGTGACCTTTAGGGACCAGTTGATCACCGCCATCTGTATGATAATAACGTCAAACTTTCTAGCAAGCCAACCGTTATTAGGTAATCGTTAATCAACTGATTAAAATACGAAGTATACCCTTGTGAACCTGTAAGAGATTTACAAATGTTATCACACTAATTTGTGGAGGACACAAGCTCCAACAATCGTATTTGAAAGAATCTAAGAACATGCTTTACGGTGTAATTTTGTATTGACTTTTTGCTAGTTCTCTTTCCTGGGGCTAGAATTGTAGTACCATTAACGCAGGACATGGGAAATTTATTGCAATATAGTTTGTGTTTTATAAGATTCCTTATGATTTCTTACATCTACTTACCAACTTGATAGTCCTGCACGGCGGCTGTTGGAATATGTGTCCTCCGACAATAATGCGATCACGACTGTTGATCATGATGATCACATGTTTAAGTCTCATTAAAATGAATACAATTGGGAAGTAATATTGTTACTGTCAACTGGTCAACATATATCGGTAATGATTGGCTGACTAGAGTTTGACATTACTGTCGTGTGACGGTGGTGATCAGTTGACCCCCTAGGTCATACCTAAAGGGCAATACTCTTAATTGATTATTTAATTAATCGTATAATGTTACGAGTTAATTAAATTACTTGAAAATTGACGGACGATTTTGGAAGTAAAATTTACGTATCATATTGAAATGTGATTAAATAAGATACGGTCTGAGTAATTAAATTGTATAATTACTCGGATGAAATAAATTGTTTAATGTAACAATTAAATTGAATGAATTGATATAAATACAATATGTTGTGATTTATAAATTGGTAAAATTTTTGGCACAAGTAATTATGAAATTACTAAGTCAATTTTTGTATGTGACGTATTTTTATTAATACGTTGATTTTTAATATGATAAAAATACATAAACAAATATATGTGACATGTGACATGTAACATATAGACAATTGACAAAAATAATATGGACACCATATTATGCAAAGGGCCGAAAAATTAGAAGGTGTTTAGCTAATTATATGTTGTTTATAATTAGTGGAAAACACAATGATTAAAGGCATCCCTAGCCATGCAAACCTATTGTTCCTTGTGAAGAACAATTTCTCTATGCATTGGCTTCTTTTTCCTTCTCCTCTTACACGGTTTTTGGGAAGAAAAATGCCATCATTGTTTTTCCTATTTTTCCACCTAATAACACTAAAAATGTTTAGTAGTGTATTCATTCTAATTCCATCATCAAAATAGAGATTTTCTAGAGAAATAAAATCCTCTCTTCTTCTCTCCAAAAACCGAAAACACATAAGGGTTTTTATAAAGTTTTTGGTTCAATTTTCTTCCAAATTTAATATTATAACTAGTACTTGTAATATTAATTTTAATTAAGAGGAGCCTTGGGTATAAAGCATAGGGAGAGATCTTACACTTAGATCTTCATTCTTCCATTGGAATAAGCTCAAGAACAAAAGAGAAAGGTGATCTCTTTTGTGCCCAAATATCCGAAATTAAATATGTAAGGACATAATTTCTCCTCTATTCATTTTATTGTTTGCATGCATAAGTTCCGTTATTAATTTTATGACAAATTATTAGACATATAAGAGTATGTTATAATGTATATGATTCTACATTTCCTTCAATCGGTATCAAGAGCCACGGTTGTTTGCATGCAAATTGGTTAAAAGTTTTTCCGAGTTATATGAATAACAAAATAAAACTTGTAAAATTTGTGTTATTATGATATATCACGAAATAATTACATGCATGTTAATATTTCTGGTCCTAAAGTGTTTTAGGATTTTTTGGTTAATTTTTCGGATTTTTATTGTTCATAATTTACAATAATGACATTTAAATGTGATTTTATGAGTAAAAATGTCATTTTTGGTCGATAATTAGCTATACTTCGAATTTTAACTTGGTTTTTGGATATGTTGTTACATATATTATTTTGAGATAACCTGTAAATTTTCATAATTTTTGGACTAGTTATGCTCGAAAAATGAATTTTTCATCATTAAATTCGGATTTAAGAGAAAAATAGGTTAATATGAGTTAAATTTCGAATATGGTCATAGAAAATTTATATGTTGTCACATGCAATTTTACAAGATGTGTGTAAAATAATTGGCTATAAAGAAGTCTTTGAGCATGATTTATGAATTTTTGAAGAAAAATGACATAAATAGTGACATTATTAGTTGAAAATTAATAAAACATAACCTATGACTAAGGAAAAACGTCTAATGTTGCATTTTATTATATTTTTCAGATCTAAAATTGAAAAGTTAATGAAAATATTTTTTCCATGTTTTTATGATTATTTTATTAAATATCGATAAACCGCAACATTGTTTTTCCGGAAAAATTTCGAAATTTTTAACCTAAGATTTTGAACATTATGAGTGTCATGGAATTTTTCCAGAATGTTCATGAATTTAAATTTCAAATTTTGAATTTATTTGAAATTTTTGGATTTATTTGAAGTTTAATGGCTTATTTTTGTAATTTTTGGTCCATTTATGAACAATTTTATAAATAAAGGTTAATTATGGTCAAATTATTAGTGAAGACTATATTTTGAGTCCTAAGAGGTTAGGGTAATTAACTTATGCATAAATATGAGTTTATGTATTTTTGTGATTATAAAATGTTGAAATCACGCAAATCCGTAAAAACCGAGTAATATACGATATTGGCTAATTAAAAGGCGATTTAGCATAAAAATTGAGCATGTTCATACATATTATAATGCTGCATTTTTCTTTATGATTGTCATAATTTTAATTTATGTAATTTTGAATTATGTAATTTTACTTAGTATGGCCTTAGATTTTAATTGGTATTTCCCGAAATGTATGGGAATATCGATTCGGTTGTAATTTTTATTGTGATCTCGTATCACCGTTTTGTAATTTAATAGATTTATTTTATTTTAGTTACAAATGTATAATAGGAAATTATGTAATTTATTATGTAATTTTATTCATTCCGGAGTTCCAAAAGACGGATTTCTTCAAGAATGGCGATACATAAAGACGGTGTTACCTCGAGATGCGTGCCACAACCGAAGTTCAAGGGACCAATGGAGTTGGTTTCCGAATATGTAATAGATTAATAGTTTTTCTATTTTAGGAAAGGCCATACTAGGATTTATTTACTTTTATGCTTGCATTTTATTTTATGTCACATGCATCGCTAAATCGCCATAACTAAACATGCATTGTTATTTTATCGAGTTTATCGACCGTGTCAATTCAAATTATCGTAGTTCACCGCTTTAGTTCACTTAAAACGTGATAGATAATAAATTGACATGACCTCTCGCTAAAACAACCAATTGAGACATAGCCTTACCAAATAGTAGAAACCATGAAAACCTATTTCGCGAGGGAGTGCACTCGGCTACCCCGGGGTACAAACCTTGTTACGTAGGGGAAGTGGGTGACAAATGTCTAATCCACCGAATTCATGTTGATGAGGGTTTCATCGGCTACCCCGTGCCTAAGTTAATGTGGGTTTGGACAATGGACACATTTATTCGAAATTTGGATTGAACTCAACAAAAGTAATTGGTAAGGGTTTCATCGGCTACCCCGTGCCCTTATTAATGTGTTTTGGGCTATAGATAAATATTAGAGTAATTTTATCGACCAAGAGTTCTAAAAGTAGAATCGATTAAAAAGTTAATCCACCGAGTTATATTGATGAGGGTTTCATCGGCTACCCCGTGCCTAAATCGATATGAATTTGGGTCTTGGAATCATTTATTCTAGTTGGGTAGAGGTCACTAGAAAAATGCATATAAACTTGTTTAAATCATTCATTTTTTACGAGTTTTGTTAAAAACGACAATTGTTTTACTCCTTATATCTTGTTTTGTAGACCACTTCTTATTCATAACAAATGGCAACACCAACTCCTAATGCTACACCACTCGCTACTTCATCTTGGCTCCGATCCTTTATGGATCGATGTAAACTTGAAAAGAATGGGTCAAATTTCTCCGAGTGGGATGCCCAACTCAAATTAGCCGCCGAAGGTGACGACAAGCTTCGTTACCTTACCGAGGCCTCTCCACCCGAACCCTCCACTAGGTCCACCGCGGCCACTAGGGAAGCCTATGAGGCTTACCAAAAGGAGTCCGCCGCAATGAAAAATGTCTTAATATTTGCGATGGAGGCGGAACTCCAAAGGAGAGCCTTCAAAATGGGCAATGCTAATGAGATTTACTCCAAACTTGTGACCATGTTTTCACAAACTCCGCGGATCGTCCAATATGAGGCGGCCGCGGCATTCTTTGATCTCGACTTCAAAGAGGGCCAAAAGGTTAGCCCTCATGTGCTCAAACTCATGGAGCTTGTCGAGACCTTGAAAATTCAAAAAGTTGAAATCCCCAAAGAACTCATCGTAGATAGGATTCTACACTCCTTGTCTAAAGTTAAGGCATATGTGCAATTCCGGGTGAATTTCAACATGCAAGACAAGGATGTGTCTCTTGAGGAGTTGCACAAGTTACTTGTGCAAGCCGAGAGGGACATGGGGTTAAATGTGAACCCTCCCAAGGATGTGCTTAATATAAGCGCAAAGAGTAAGGGGAAGTTCAAGAAGAGTGGAAGAAAGGGTAAAAAGCAAGCTCCCACATTCACCAAAGCTAAGTCTTGTGAAGCTAGCACCTCCAAAGTCAAGAAGGGTCCTCTTGACAAATGCCATTATTGTAATGGCATGGGACATTGGAAGAGGAATTGTTCCAAATACCTTGGTGATATCAAAACTGGAAAGATCACTCCAGTAGGTAAATGACTAACCTTCTTTTGTGTTTCAAAATTCAACTATGGTATTATGATGCAAAGTTGTGATAATGTATCTCCCTTTTTATTGTAAATAGGGCCGCCACCAAGCAAAGACAAAGGAAAAGAAAAGCAAGCATAAGAAACCATGAAGAAGCTAAGGATAGCTTTTATGGAGCTTTGTTTTTCATTGTCTTATTTTAAGTTATGTTTTGAATTTTAGAACTTTAAGTTTCCGTGTTCGACATGGAAAGGTATTTTGGATAATGGTTTGTATTTTGAATGATAGTGACTTGGTTTGCAACCCAAGTCACACGTTTTATCATTTATCCTTTATGTTCTAAAATTTCATCTTTAAATTGCTTGCGTTTTGAAACATAAGATTATTCACTTAAAGTGATCTAATAGACAAATATAATGACCGGTTTCATTATATGTCCACATGCTTAAGGCTTGTGTATGATCATTAATGAAGTGATTTTGAGTCTATGAACTCTCTTAAAGGTATGTCAACCACCAAGTACACATATGAAATCTATAACAATTAGTCAACCTATGAGGTAGTCCTCCTTATACTTCAACATCATTAATTTGTGTCTCATATGCTATCTTTGAATGTTTAGTGTATTCATTCTAAAGATAGAGTGGGAGAAAAAATGAGGACACAACACACAAGGCAAGATATAATTGTGTACTTGTGTAAATGAAGATCTACGCAAGAAAGAATGATTTGAATGAAGGTATATCTATTTACATAGTATACCAAATAGATGAGATCTATAGTCTCAAGTTAGTTCTAAATGACTTAAGAGACCAAGTGGAATAATCATAAGAGTTTATTCTCAAGATAACTAAACGAGGAGACCAAAAGAAGTTTTGGAAGAATAATGACTAATGTAAAGTCTTAACAAGCTTTTGACTAAGGTTATGAATCATTTGACCAATAGTTTCAATCATGAGTTTTACTTAAGAGCCTAAATGAATCATAGTAACATACTAGTTATGATCAAGTTGCAAAGATTGATATTCCGATATCTTCAATAGCCAACGTTTTAACCGCAAATGTCATTGTTTAACCTCCCTATGAAATGGTTAAACCTCCTTCCGAAAGGGTATTCCGAAGGACCTATTCTAAATATTATTTGTATTTGAATAATGACATTGCTACACATCATTATGACATGAGTGTGTTAGAGATTTAAAATCTCTTTCCGTAAGGTTGAGATGAGACCACTTCAAAATAGGCATTTTTGAAAGGATATGATGGGAACATATATGGTTTTATCCTAGTAACTTGGCAAAGCAATTTATATTTATATTCTTGACAAATTTCGATTAAGAAGTCATCTCGAAATATGTAGAATTGAGTGGGAGTTAGGAAATTCTCATGTGAAGACATAGAATTTAGTGGGAGCTATCATCCTTGAATGTATAAAACTCATTACTCATTAAAGAATGACGAGCTAATATCTTCTTTCATAAAGAAGCTTTTGAGTTTTCAATTCTGGATGAAAATGGACAATGATGAATCCAATTACATCATGGGATGTTGGATTAGTATTAAGAGATACACATCACATCAACATACGCGTAGGTTATTCGTATGAATGAAAATGGGATTACCATTAGCAGTCATGGTAGTTCATTGAACCTATGAACGGTTGATCTCATGATTATTAGTAACTAATGTTTCCGCCATTAGAATAATCATGTACATGTCCAATTATGAATCATATGCATAAGAGCATGATGATTGACTTGGTGAGCCATAATAGAAGCGTCATGAATTCTCGAGTAGAATCCGATGAGCGATTTCAGTGATTGACGGATGTTCTATTGTGTGTCAAGAGTTTGCACATATTGTAGAAAATCCGAGCACATATGAGGATTTATGAGAATCCCAAATCTTTCAAGCCCAGAAAGAGAAATGAGGAGTTTTGGAAAGATACTTGGTTAAATAAGAGGTTATTCAAAACAATCTTTCCTAATAAAGCTAGGACTTGTGAGAAGTACTAAGCTAATAATCTTGTCAATTGTTACAAGATTCTACAAAACATATACCTAGTGCATTGTGTGTGGATGGAATACTTGATCGGTACAAGTTGTATTATTCATCACAAATTCGTTCATTATGAGATGATCGATAAGAAAGTTCTTTCAAGTTAAAGAACCAAAACCAAGGTCGAGAACCTTGATGTATGCTTGTAAAATTCATGGTATGAGAACATGAATGTGAAGGAAATTGCAAGTGTAAGAAGTTTGAACACGTGGACACATGGGATGTTAAACTTCTATTGCAATCGATAAGTGTTTACACTTATGATAAACATCACAAGGTTGTAATATGATATTGACTACCCGAGTGTGATGTCGACATTTGTCGTTTGAGTTATTATTAACTCACTTGGTACATTGTTATATCCAAACGGGTTGTGGAGACAATTGAACCCCGTTAAAGTGAACATGGATTAACATTGTTTATGCCCATAGTTACTTATATGAGGTGACGTCTCAAAGTGACTAGAGTGTGATGCGATTGATGGCAAGTTCAAGTGCCATAGAGTCATGTGTGATGACTAGTCGATCACATAGGCGGATTGTTAGGAACATTTTGTCGGGCCTTATGACCGCTTATAGAGTTCTGGCAAATTTATATAGCCTGGTCGTGGCGAGAGCTACTATAGTATTCAAATGAGTCGATTCTTTTGACTAAAGACTATTCGCCTAAGATGGCACGATTTCGATTAACTTTGATTTGTGTTACTACGACCTTCGTAAATGGGGTCAAATGGGCATATTTTGGGTTATGATGGCTGTGGCTAGTCGAAGGGAATGAGTGCGATAGGAATTGTCCACCCCTAGTCAGGGTTATAACAATATCTCAGGGCCACTCGAGGAGTAATGAACTGGAAATGCGTGGCCACGCTCGGAAGGTATCCAGAGTGGATAAATCCGGTCAATCAGTTATTCTCCAGATCGAGGAAACCACTCTCGATATGATCACTTGCAAGTACGACCTGAAAGACACCTTGCATTGAGTGGGAGATAGTAATAGGACAAGAGAATTGGTGACGCACACTTGTCGAGGACAAGTGGGAGATTGTTGGAATATGTGTCCTCCGACAATAATGCGATCACGACTATTGATCATGATGATCACATGTTTAAGTCTCATTAAAATGAATACAATTGGGAAGTAATATTGTTACTTATCAACTAACCGGTCAACATATATCGGTAATGATTGGCTGACTAGAGTTTGACATTACTGTCGTGTGACGGTGGTGATCAGTTGACCCCCTAGGTCATACCTAAAGGGCAATACTCTTAATTGATTATTTAATTAATCGTATAATGTTACGAGTTAATTAAATTACTTGAAAATTGACGGACGATTTTGGAAGTAAAATTTACGTATCATATTGAAATGTGATTAAATAAGATACGGTCCGAGTAATTAAATTGTATAATTACTCGGATGAAATAAATTGTTTAATGTAACAATTAAATTGAATGAATTGATATAAATACAATATGTTGTGATTTATAAATTGGTAAAATTTTTGGCACAAGTAATTATGAAATTACTAAGTCAATTTTTGTATGTGACGTATTTTTATTAATACGTTGATTTTTAATATGATAAAAATACATAAACAAATATATGTGACATGTGACATGTAACATATAGACAATTGACAAAAATAATATGGACACCATATTATGCAAAGGGCCGAAAAATTAGAAGGTGTTTAGCTAATTATATGTTGTTTATAATTAGTGGAAAACACAATGATTAAAGGCATCCCTAGCCATGCAAACCTATTGTTCCTTGTGAAGAACAATTTCTCTATGCATTGGCTTCTTTTTCCTTCTCCTCTTACACGGTTTTTGGGAAGAAAAATGCCATCATTGTTTTTCCTATTTTTCCACCTAATAACACTAAAAATGTTTAGTAGTGTATTCATTCTAATTCCATCATCAAAATAGAGATTTTCTAGAGAAATAAAATCCTCTCTTCTTCTCTCCAAAAACCGAAAACACATAAGGGTTTTTATAAAGTTTTTGGTTCAATTTTCTTCCAAATTTAATATTATAACTAGTACTTGTAATATTAATTTTAATTAAGAGGAGCCTTGGGTATAAAGCATAGGGAGAGATCTTACACTTAGATCTTCATTCTTCCATTGGAATAAGCTCAAGAACAAAAGAGAAAGGTGATCTCTTTTGTGCCCAAATATCCGAAATTAAATATGTAAGGACATAATTTCTCCTCTATTCATTTTATTGTTTGCATGCATAAGTTCCGTTATTAATTTTATGACAAATTATTAGACATATAAGAGTATGTTATAATGTATATGATTCTACATTTCCTTCAGCGGCACCCTTAATTTTTACAGCATGGTCTCTTTTTCCTTTGTTTCACTCTCTATATCTGATTGATTTTTTGTGCCTTAGATCTTCATTATCCCAAGAGCTTGTATCAATCTACATTTGAAGTGGGTGCACCCAAAATCACCTGATTACTGAGGTATTAATTTGCAATCAAATTACTGCATCCGTTCCAATCATTTGTTGACATTTGATTAAAATACGTCTTACAAAGAATTTTAAAAGTCAAACAAATAATTGGGCGGAGAAAGTATTTTAAGTGATTGCTGTTTTCCAAATTTTTGTGGGGTACTATGAGCATTTCTCGGATATACCTTGTTTTACCTATTACTTTTATTGTTTCATTGATGTTGGACATAGTTGTAAGATTACATCTAGTTTTTGTGTATCCCTGAACATGGTTTTTCAAACGACACTGCCCTAGTGCCTCAAAGGTTCCGCATATTGCCGGGTAAGACGGGTGTACACGAGTTTTCAAAGTTGTAGTGTTTTGTCTCATTCATGCAAAATCTTTCAATCAAACTCGGGAGTTTATGTAGTGTCCTATGTTGATTTTAATAATGTTTAGGTTGTTTTTCTAACTATTGGTTTGCTAAATGTATTATTGCAGATTCAACTATGTTAATTGACGAGATAAAAGATGTTAAAGACGTGTGGGGTATTAAATGTTTAGAGAATATGAAATGTTAGATTAGTTTATTCACTAAGACGTGCATGTGATTATTACACTTGGATTTATAATTTTGAACATCGACATTATTGTTGTGTCGGATGATATGCAAGTTCGTTGGTTGACACTCTTTTGTATGTATTATTTGTTTGTATCGCTATTTGGCTTATCAAATCAATGTCGACATTGCTGCTGAAATTTTGGTAGCAAATAATTTTTTTTTTCTAAAAAAATATATATCTATGGTGGCGGTTCTTAAGTATAAAACGCCACTATTAGCTCACCTTTAGTGGCGGTTCTTTTTGACAATCGACGTCATAATTACCTTTAGCGGCGGTTCTTTAACCACAACCGACGTTATAGAGAACATATAGTGACGGGTTGTGGTGGAAATTTATTATTAAAATACCTAAGGTGGCGGTTTTCAAAAAATAACCACCACTACAGATGAGTTACAATGGCGGTTCTTGTCTAACAATCGTCGTATTATATAAGTCTAAAATGGCGGTTTTGTATAACAATCGCCACTATAGGAGAGCTATAATAGCGGTTGTACAACCACCTACAACCGCCGTAAAGTTTATACGACGCGGCGATAAACGACGCACCCTAAATCTCTTAAAACCGCCACAAAAGATCATTTATAACCGCCATCATAGGGGGTTTTTCTACTAGTGTGAAACTCAAAATACAAATGATCCCTTTATCCACTGAATCCACTTTTGTGCATGGTAGAGAGGGGACGACCCTTCTTCTTGTCTAGGCAAGAAGGGGAATTCCGCGATCCTCCAGTGTTTCTAACACCATAGGGAGTCTACTCTTGACGAAAGCATCTAACAATTGAGGAAAAAGGTACCCTAGCTTCACACAACTTGGAGGTGATTTATTGGTATCCTTCTAGGCTTAGTAGTTTGAAGAAACTGTATCTATGATGAAATGTGTACCCTTATATTACTTCCCTTTTAGATAATTTCCGCCACTTAGATAAGGGAAAGTGGCTATTCATTTTTGCAGAAGCATCCATTACTTTCTTTTGTGTGCTTAATGCTTGGATGTATCGCCATTTTGGCAAGCCCTGCCTTGCGTTACAAGAAGGCATCCTACCTCATGGTTGTCTTGTTGTGAGTTGAAGGGGTGGAGTGAGACCCGCTAGTTGTCTCATATCGGCTATATTAGTAGGTTAGTTTAAATAAAGGTCCTAGTTGTAGTCACCTCTTTACTCGGAACGAGCAAAGGTTCAGTTTGGGGATGTTTGATGTGACTTATATTTGAGCACATTTAGTCCCCGAATTAACCTCGTTCCTATGCTTTATAGCACATAATTGGGTCATTTACTATCTTTAGTTTCCCATGTCGCATATTCTTTGAGGTTTTGTCTCCTTGCTAGGAAAGGATTGCTAACCTTGTATTTATGAGGCGAAATGGAGCTAAATGGATCGCACCTAATGACCAAGCATCAAAGAGAAGACCAATACTGGAGGCCTAAGTAGATAATAAAGTGAAATGGGCAATGATGAAAGGATCCTAGCATCCCCAACATGATCCTCGCGGATTGTTAAGGTGGAAAAGAAGAGAAGCTGTATGTCCAGGAATTTGAGCGGATCATACATGATCCGGGCGTCTCACAACACCAAGATCCGGGCGTCTTGTTCCCAAGACGAGCGGATTGCAGCCCGAGGACCCGAGCGTCTTACCCTGGATCCGAGCGGATCCTAAGACAGAAGAGCCCGTGCCGCAGCACAAGACGGGCAGATCGTGGCAAGACTAGCATGGGAATCCGCTCATTTCCTTCGAGAGGAGCATTTCCTCAACTTTTCTTAAGGTCTTAATAGTCATTTAAGCCCTTAGTAACCCTAATCTTGTACCTAATCTTTAGTATAAATACCCCTTTGTACTACCTAGATTAGGATACTGTCTTAAGCAATCCTAATCTATCCTTAATCACTTTGTAATTCTCTCAAATTATTCTTAATTTAGTTGTAATACAATTTCTCAATATTAATCACATCTTAATCTTTCCTTAATTTCTCTATTGTTCTTCCTTTATTTTGGGTAATTAGAAGATTATTTGGGTTTCCTTGGAGGATTGACAACCTTCCATCAATCATCAAGTACTTCTTATATTCTTTGCTTTATTATTTGGAATCATCTTCATAGGTATAATTCTCTCTTAACCTTGTTTAATTATTGTTAATTACTTTCATTTATTCATCATGTTTTGTTTTGTTAGTATAATTGACAACCTTTGTAGTATGCTAAACTCGATAATGAGTGAGTAGTTTCCTTAGCTAGGGTTAATGGGGAATTAGGGGAAACCAACATGGTGAATTGCTTGCTTGTTGTGATTTCTACTTATGCACATGTTATGTTTGATGAAATGCGAGCCTATGAATCCTTACATTTTTTACCCATCACCTATATTTTGAATGAGGCTTGTAAGATTATACACCAACTCGAGCCTCATTAGACCATGCATATAGTTGAATAGGAATGATTAAGTTGACTTGTAGGTGTTGTATTGGACACTAATCGATTTGGCTCCGGGACCCAAATCTTCTTAGGGATTGTAAGCTTATACACCAACTCGATCCCATCACAACAATAAGTGCTTGCTATATAATTGAGAACATGTTTGTATGATCAACTCCCATGAATCCCCTATGAACTCATGACACCCTAGTGTCTTTAATCAATTGTTTACATCTCCTTTATTTGTCTTGCTTTGTTTTCATTAATTTACTTTCATCTTGTTGATTATTTTAGTTGATCTCCTATCTCAACCCAAATTGTGACACCCTAAGACACAAGCATTTGCAATTGAGAATCCTACATCAATACCCGTCCCTTGGGATCTGACCTTTACTTGCCTCTTTGCTAAGAGTAGTTTGTAAAGTTATAAATATTGTTTTGGTTGGTAGCTTTTGACGACGAGTTTAAACCACACCACTAGGGTCGGGAGCGGTCACTCACAGTAGCTTGCCAAGCTATGTACATGGCCCACAGATCAACACGGGTCCTTTCCAGCATATTTTGTCCTCACTCATGTGCATCCCCCGAACCTTTTCAGGAGGTCACACATCCTAAGACTACTCCCAGCGAAGCACGCTTAACTGTGGAGTTCTTTCGCATGGATAACCTGTAATACCCGTACCTTTTTGGGACCCGCAAGTGTACCTTGAAATAGGTGAGAGGACCACCGGATGAGATGAGATGGACTCGAGAGTGAGAGTATGATCGTACACTAGACATAGTGTGGCATTTATAGACCAAGTAAGTCATTTACCCGACCGAGTGAGTGTCACTCGATCGAGTGGTATGACACTCGACCGAGTGGGCGTCACTCGACCGAGTGAACTCGCACTTGGTCGAGTGACGCTGAATTAGAAATCGAGATAAGAAAATATCAAACCTCATCTCTATTCATTTTATCTTATCCTTTCTCACTCCAGATCCTCTCCCTTCTCTCTAAAACCGCATAAACCTCTTCCTCCATGGATTCAAGCTTGCTCTAGGGAATTGTTCATCCTTTCCACCATTGTAAGTCAAGATCTAAGCTTCTTATTTGGTAGTAAACCCTAACTTTTGAGGGTTTTCATTTGGGTTAATTAGTTAGTAATTAGTACAACTAATATGGGTAATTAGTGGGTAATAATGAGGGATTTATATTGTATATTAGTGTAGGATGTAGGGGTGATGATATTACATAGCTTGTTTAGGGATAAGACGGTCTTGCGAGATGGAGTCGTATGGGATTCAAGTAGATCATGAAGAACGCAAAAAGGTAGGTTAATCCTACTCGGTTTCAATAATGTGTGTGTATATTTGTATGTCTTTTGCATCATTTGCATATTATGAGTCTGATTTGTATCATGTTGTAATATTTGAGGATCTTGGTGAGTCTTGTATGTTGTTGGATTTGTATTATATCATGTGGTTTGATTTACATTCATGATGTATGACAAAAAGACAAATTTATAAGATTTATGCATATTCATTATGAAATGGGCATATTCGCTTATTGTGATGCATTTAGTGATACATGTGATGGTTGATAATTGTTGGTGGTGATTCTTGTTGTGGAGGAGACGCTTTAGTCGCCTCTTGGAGCTTCCCACTCCAAGAGGGATATACACATTAATGGCTTGAGTTTGGAGGTACTCGTGTGGGTGAGACACGACGTCTGGTAGGGGATTCGGTTGGCTTCCGGACCCGATACGTCTGGGCGTGTCCTGGTACCGGCATAGTGATTGCGTAATCGTGTCTCATTCATATAATTGGCATGTTGCATATTTATTTAACATGTTTTGTCTTATATTAAATTATTGAAACTGACGTGTTGTGTGTCTGTATAATTGTTACCTATTTCCGAGGTGGCCTATGTCGATCCATATGATATTTCCAATCATATGGGAGTACGTTAAGTACAAGTTATCTTTGGTAGCACGTGGGATTATCTTTGGTAGCACGTGGGAGACGAGACGAGCTTTGATGACATCCGAGTCGAGCATAATTGGTTAGAATAGTATAGTGGTTATGAGTTGCATTCTCTTATTTATTCATTTATGGTTATGTAATTCACTAAATCCTTTATTTATTTAAATTGTTTATTAATTGCAACTCCGATTTCACTACCTCGGGAGACCGAGATGGTAACATCCTCCAATTGCCTTGGCCGGGCAAGAAGGGGGTATTACGAAGTGGTATCAGAGCTTCGATTTTGGAACCTAAACCAATAAACCAAATGACCCTAGGTGTGTCTAATAAATGAACCTGAAATGAGTACAATAAGAGATCGGTTTTGGATGAGTGGGCACCCACATATCAAAACTAGTGCCTATTGTCTCGGTTGGTCACTACGTGGGTTGTTATGATTTTGGGGGAACACTATATGAAAAGTGGTGAGCTTGCATGAATGCATGACAAGTATTAATTTTATTATATGTTGTAGTTGTTTACAAAGACATGTGAATGAATATGAAGATTGAATGCTTAGGTTGGCGTGAGCAACGTGTTTGAGAATAGTCAGCATGTGTTGGTATATGGATGACGAATTTTTCTCTTTAACTTTTGCACCGCGTGTTAAATAAAGGTGATACGTGCCTAATGTATAGTCTTTTTAGCCTATTTCAGCACGTATTTCTATGCATTTATATACTGTTTTTATAGTATTTTGCCCCGAATTGGCTACTTTGGTGTATTTTGTCCTTTTTGTAGGGATAATCGCGGAAGTAGCGAAACCATGCTCCATTTCGTCCTTTTTGCATGCATTTAGAGGAGACGGGATTGTCCCAGAGTGAGATGTTGCACTTAGAAGTGTCGTTGCACGCATTACGAGGCATGTGGGTGAAGACGTAAGCTGAATTGAAGACCCAAGTGGTCTATCGAGCTGTTTGGAGGTCGATCGAATGGTTCCAAGGCTCCCTAAGGCTCGATCGAGAGGTTCCTTCCTCGATCGAGTAATCTGCACCTGACCAAGTCCTCGATCGAGTGATCTGCTAGTCGATCGAGGGACTCCTGCTGAGATGATGGTCGATCGAGTAGTCTAATCTACTCGATCGAGGGGTTTTTCACGGGCATGGGCTTTGTTTCAGTCCGTGTGTTTAATTTTTGCTAAACATTGTTTGTCTCCTATTTAACCTATGTTTACTAGGTTAATTAGGCACTTTTTTCACTATCTTTTGGACGATCATTCACATTAGACTGCTACTTTTCCTACGTTACTCTTCTCCTTTCACTGTTGCTTGCATTTTGGGATTATTTCACTCGGATTTCGTTCTTTACGCCGGAAATTGCTGGATTGTAATTCTCTTTCCCTTTTAATAATAATTAACCTTCATTTGCTTTCAATTCTTGTTTTTGTTATTATTCTTCCGCCTAATTTTAATTATCATTGCTTTTTATTATTATTTCGCTATGTTTTCTGCTGGAATTTTACATGCTGTTAGTTTATCAATAGACATGAGTAGCTAATCTCCTTTCATGTTGGGATTAGGGGATCTGCGGTAGAATAATGACGACGTAGTGAATGAATTAGACGAATTGACATAAGAGACTCTGTCACTATAGCAATATAACTGTAATTCCCGACCTAGTTGAGTGCACGCTTCTATGTCACCCATTAATCTGGCTACAATTAACCCTGGATCGAAAGATTGGATTAAATAGGCCTGCTATAAACAGTAGACTACCCTAATGAGGACGAAAGTTAAGTTAGTGGTATTTTAGGGTGGGAAGTGGACCGAAAGGACCTTCTAATATCCGTCTCGCATTAGTTCGTCTGAGTCATTTACTGCTGAGTTGTTGTACTACCGTAGTGAACCGAGTTCCCGACATGTTCCCCTCTTATTGATAGTTTTAAATCATTTTCTTGCTTTACTGCTCTTGCCTTATTTCTCTTCCTTTTACTCCGTAGTTTAGAACCAAAAATTAATCAAACCCAATTGTTACCTTAGAATTAGAAATAGATAGCTGTAGTTGCATTCCTCCCTGTGGATTCGATACTCGACTGCCTCTACTACATATTTAGTTGAGACCGTTAGGTTTTATTTTTGACAGTGCGCGCGACGTGTGTCAAATTTTGGCGCCGTTGCCGGGGAGGCAATTGTTCCAATTACTAGCTGTTTTATTTTTAATTCTTCTTTTTAGTTTAAGGAACATCGTTCCTTAGACTATTCTCATATCTTGTTTGTAGTTTCGTCTTATGCGCAGGTCGCAAGGTGGTCCACTACTACCTTTTGATCCCGAGATTGAGAGGTCTCTGCACGTAAAAAGGAGACTATTTCAAGAGCAACAGGAAGAGGAAGAGCCCAGTTCTCGCGGCAGTTTTTACGAGAACGAGCTTTTCGAAGACAATCCACCGTCTTCTCCAGTTTCCAATTCATCACTTGAGTCTATCACTCTCCCAGAATTTCCAGAAATGGCCGAGGAAGCAACCATTGCTAGTCATTCTGAGCCCACAGCTGACAATCTCTATAAAGGGTTCGAACTACCGGGAGATGCCAGAAAGTTCGAACCGAAGCCTTCTTACATCAGCATGGTTGAGAAAAACCAGTTCGGGAGTGCGAAGGAAGATGCGGCTCAAAGATATGGAGACCTTCATTGATTACTGCTGCTCCATACCTCCTCCCACTTTGGTGTGACAAATGATCGGATCAAAGAAACTATGTTCATTTTCTCACTCCGCGATGCTGCAAGGGAGTGGTACAGGGATTTGGACCGAGCTGCTCACGGCATAACGGATTGGAATTCGCTAGCATTAGCGTTTTATAAGAAGTATTTCTCTGCTTCGAGAACCATAGCCATCAGAGCTCAGATAACCAGTTTCAAACAAGGGCCCGACGAGAATTTCCATGAAGCATGGCTTCGATTTAAGAAATTGGTGCGGACCATACCGCACCACGGTTTCGAGAAATGGAGTCTGTGCAACCATTTTTACAATGGTTTATATGATGATCAAAGGGCTATACTAGATGCGGCAGCCAACGGTCGATTTTCTGACAACTTGGGGCCGACAAAGGGATGGAAAATCATAGATGATTTAGCCACTCATAGGGCTGAATACGGGAATTCAAGGGGTAACCAAAGGAGAGCTGCTGAATCCTCTTCAGTAGCCGCATTAGAAGCCCTTACTGCTAGGTTCGACAAGTATGAACTAGGGGGAGCTTTCAAGCCAGGGATGTACCAGGTTAATCTTTGTGACGACGGTCCTTTCGTCTGTACGAGGTGTGGGGTAGACGGACATGTCTCTGATTTCTGTCCTAGTCCTTATGAGCAATGTGCTGCCTTCCAACATTACAGGCAAAACAACGCTCAATACGAGCCGAATATCCACCCCAATTTGAGGTGGAGTAATCAGAACAACGTACTCAATCCCACCGCACCTCCAAATCAGCAGCAGCCCTACATTCCGCCACACCAGAAGCAACAAGGCTATCAGAAGCCTCCGTCTTTCAACCCTGCTAACCAAGGTGCTTCGTCATCTAGTGGGGTGAGTGAGATAAGTGAGCTGAAGACCATGATGCAGTCCATTGCAAAGCAATTACAACAAAAGGACACGACATTCAAGGCACTTGAGACTCAAGTTGCACAATTAGCTGAGAATCAATCCTCCAGGAAGCCCGGTCATTTACCGACTCAAAATGACAAGAACCCAAACGAGACGGTACATTTGATAGAGTTGAGAAGCGGTCTCTCTTATGAGGGACCAGAAATGAAGAAATCAGACCTGGAAGCAGCTGTAACTGATGATGAACAGTGTCCTGCTAAGAAAAAGGGACTCACGACGAAGCAGTTACTCGATCGACTGAAGTCTGGTGCTGAAACAGTTCGATCGAGTGGAATTGGTGAGGAAAGCCCTCGATCGAGTAGTCACTCTGCTCGATCGAGTGAACTGGAAGCTGAAGGTGGTCGATCGAGAGGGAATGTTACTCGATCGACCGAAGTTGATAAAGAAGATGGTCGATCGAGTGGGAAAGTTGCTCGATCGACTGATATTGTTGACGGGAAGCTTATTCGAGAGCCTGCTAGTGCTCGTTTAAGCGAGGAATTACCAGAAAGGCCTCGTTCGAGAGGTAAGAAGCGCCCAAAGGACACCGAACTTGCTCCGGAAGACACTTTGGAGGCGAGAAACAAGGGACTTGAGACTCCAATTACGGTACCCTTCCCGAGGCGGCTACAGAATACCAAGATTAATCAACAGTTTAGCAAATTTGTTGAGCTTTTGAAGAGTTTGGAAGTTTCCGTGCCGTTCACTGAATTGCTTACTAAGGTACCCTCTTATTTACGATTTATGAAAGATATTTTAGCACGTAAGAGGACCATTAATGATAATGAGACTGTCGCTTTGACTGAGATGGGGTCAGCCCCGTCTCAAAATAAGCTACCTGCCAAGCAATCAGACCCGGGTAGTTTTTCGATCCCTTGTCATATAGGTATGCAGTTGATTGACAATGCGTTATGCGATTTAGGCGCTAGCGTAAGTGTTTTGCCTTTGTCTCTAGCTAAGAGACTTGGTGTGACAAAACTGAGTTGCACCAATATGACTGTCCAGATGGCCGACCGTAGTCTATCACGGCCACTAGGTATTGCGGAAGACGTACCTGTTAGGATCGGGAAGTTCTTTATTCCCGTTGACTTTGTCGTCTTAGATATCCCCGAAGATGTGCATACCCCTATTATTTTAGGGAGACCATTTTTGTCCACTGCCCGTGCAGTGATAGATGTCGGGGGGAAGACTTTGACCTTCCAGGTAGGGGACGAGGAGCTGACTTTTCATCAGTCCAAGTTCCGGAGGGCTCCCATGCAAGCTCAGCCTTGCAATGCCCTCTCTTCTGTTGATCCTATTATTGACACTCCAGATTTGGAGAATATTGCTATTATTGCTAACCCTCCGCCTCATACTGAGAGCAAAAAGGAGGAAAATCCGTCTGTTTTCCTTACTGCAGGTACAGATAAAGGCAAGAAAGGAGCTGTCAAGGGATGGGGTGCAGCCATTATCAATCAATCTGGAGCAAAGGATGCCAAAGAAGATGACAGAGGGGCGAGAATGAAGGCAGTTCGAACCTACATAGATTGGAACTATGTTCCTCCTCCTCTTAGAAATTCAAGCTCATGGAAGTCAAAGAGGACAGTCAGTATCGCTGAAGTGACGTCCTTCAGTCAGAAGCCCACGAAGGGGCTACTGACAGCTGATGGGAATTAAACGGGGAAATGCCCCGTGTAACAATTTGTAATAGATTTTTGGTTTGAATTTCTTTTGAATTTATTTTCTTATTACGTTTTTTTTTTAATTAGGACAATTAGTTTAGACTTTCTTTATCTTAGACTGAGACTATAGACTATTTTGCTGTGTATTTGGTATTTGGGATATGTTTGGATTTGTTTTACGCAGGTTTGGGGAAATGCACGCATTTCGAGGAAGTAAAAGACGGAAATTCAAAGAAGTCTACACGAGGAAGTCCTCGATCGAGTACTTTTGTACTCGATCGAATGGAAATTGGTTCGATCGAGTCTGCTGGCTACTCGATCGAGGAAGGCTAAAGTGGAACAGGTCGATCGAGAGGACTGTTACTCGATCGAGCAGAGGGATATCAGAAAGCCCTCGATCGAGTGACTTAAAATCACTCGATCGAGTGACGTGAACAGTAAACGGGAGTTTTTCTTCCTTAAACTCTTTATTTCCCTAATTTTATTCATTTCACTCTTAATTTCCGTCTAACCTCTTCCTTAAGTGCGATTGTTCTTTCCCCAAATCCCCATTTTTGCCCAAAAATTATCAAATCCACCACCAACATCTTATTGCTAGCTAATTATTCTTCAATAGCCCCTTGTTTTCCCCTTATTTGGTGTTCATTTTCACGGTTTTTGAGGGAGATTAGGGTTTGCGGTTTTTCAATCGAAAAATCCGTCTTGCTTGCTTGTTTTTGAAGATTAATTGCTTGTTTTAGGATAATCATCATCAAGTAAGTGTTTCTATCACACTCTTTGCTATTTCTCTTGATTTAATTCGAATTTTTTGAGGTGATTTTGAATTAGGGCTCGAAAATTCCTTGCTTAGTCGAATTTATTCGACTTTATTGTGTTTTTAGCCCTTGATTAGCTTGTTGATGATCTATTAGCAATTCCTCGCTGTTTCTACATGTTTTATTCGATTTTCGCGCGAGATTCCGCGATTAGGGCTTCTCAGTCGAAAAATTTCGACTGTTAGACGGTTGTCTTGCTACCATGCTTTATTATTTGCGGTTATCGCCTACTCGCTACTGTTGTTAACCGCTGTCAACTGCCTTTCCGTCCCCTATCGCCATTATACTGTGAATTATTAGGAATCTCGCGCTGTGAATGGTTACTATCGACTGCCCGGAGTAATACATGCCCCCATCTTCGGTTTTCATGCTGTATTCACCCTTTTGCAGTCACTGTTTTATCATTTTATCACCACTCACATGCTGTTTTTCGAAAATCTTTGAGGAATTGTTTGGTTTTGTATGCTGTACGTCGATTGTTTCGACTGGTAGGGCCTCATATTTGCTGTCACATGTTGGTTAGCGGGTTGTTTTAATCACGGTTAGCAGCATCGTCTCTTATTCGTGCCCTTTGACACTTTGCAGGATGGACGCGAGTTCTTTGTCCTCTACTAGTACGTCCTCCAGCTCGTCCAGCTCGTCCGGGAAGGAGTTAGTGGTCCCTGCTGTCACCACCTCTGCCCTGGTAACCACTACAGTTCCTGCCTCTAGCACTACTTCCACCAGGCCCTTCTCCTTGCTGGACTGCGGACGCACTCCTCGTTTCCAGCAGCCTGGTATGCTGCCACCGAGACCACACCAGCAGGCTAGCCAGTTAGCCGTCACTTCCAGCCCTTCTGAGGCTGTTGCTACGGGGGAGGGCGCTCTCACACCTCTACCGAAGATGCCCTCGGTACATTTCACTTCAGAGGCTCACCGGACACGGTTAGCCGCCTTACTTCGTTGCCCCCTCTCCTCCACCCGTTTCCTTGCAAGAGCTGACCTAGAGACCTTAGGCATCTACGAGGAGGTCTGTAGTTTATTAAACGGGACGGGTATGTCGGGTCTGATTACCATGGAGGAGGCTACCATTCGTACCCTTACGTACGAGTTCTTTAGCTCCTATTCCTTTGACACCGACTCTTACACTGCTGACAACTCCAGTTCCTGCATTCACTTTCGACTCCGCAACGAGTCACACCACTGGACCTTGGCCACGTTTGGGCAGGTTTTGGGACTAGTTAGAGATGGTCCCACTGCCCCACCTCGAGAGCTCCTTCAGCCACTTTGGGCTGCTCTTTCTCACACCCCCTTCCACTCACGGAAGGGAGCTCATGTTCACTTACCTGCGCCCCGTTATTACTTGCGTCTGTTAGGAGAGACCATTTTTGGGCGCCCTGAGCCCAATAACTTGACCAACACTGAGCTAGCGATTCTCGCGGGGTACCTCAACATTGACTCCGGTTCCCCGTTTGTTCTAAACATTGCCTATCTGGTAGCTCAGCATTGGAACGGTATTGGGACTCGGGTCAAGACCGCTGTTGTCTGCGGCGGGCTAGTTACTAGGATTGCCCGCCACCTTTACCCCACTGACCCTTCACTCACTGCACCTGATGAGGTGGCTTACCTTGACCTGGAAGATATGTGGTTCCACGTCTGTCACCTTGCCGTGCTCTACCCTTCCGCCACTTTCACCGCTCCCTACTGCTGCTGAGGGAGCGAGGCCACCTCCACCTACCTACCACCTTACCTTCACCCCTCCCTCTTCTTCCTCTAAGAAGAGGAAGCGGGTGGCCGGAGCTTCTTCTAGCTCTCAGGCTCAGACTCAGGCCCAGGCTGGACCGACACCCACACACACTCAGACTCATACTCCACCTCCACTTGACCCTCCCTCTGGTTCGGTTTTTCCGGCCAATTTTGTTTGCCCTCCTGCTTTAGAGGCGCCCGAGGTCATGGACCAAGGGCGTCGTGATGCCGTGTCTCCGGATTTGTGCAGATACCTTACTGAGATGAGACGGGATATGGCTTTGGCTGTATTCCCACTCTACGAGTTCCACATCCGAGCCCGGCGACCGATTCCAGAGGGGTGGCCGCATCCTTCCTTCTACCGATACCCAGCGGACGGGTACCCTCCACTACCTTCTGACTCAGAGTCGGAACCGGAGGAGACAGAGGTAGCACGTGAGGTGCGGTTACGGGCAGAGCAGGCGGCGGCGAGAGCTGCCAGAGAGGAGCAGAGTGACCCTCCGTTCGTACCCGGTCCGGAGGATCAGGCTGGAGACGACGACTGAGTCTCCCCCTTGTTGTTGCTGGTTTGGGGAGACGGTTTTGTTGAGTCGGAGTACCTGAGAGACGGCGGTGCCGACGACGAGTAGCTACTGGTCTACTCACTTCCCCAGTTTTCTGGCTGGTTTGGGGAAGTTCGTGTTTTGTATGTCCTCTCACTCTTTTTATTTTTTTCGTCTCCTTTATTTTTCTTTTATTGGTTGTATACCCCCATCCCCCATTTTTCTGCTGGTGTATGCTGGAGGACAACGAGGGCGTTGTCCGTTTTGGTTTGGGGAGGGTATTGCATCCTTTGAGTCTGCATCTGCATTTGTTTTGCATTCACGTTTAATTTTTCAGTTTGCATTTGTTGTTTATTTTCAAAAAAAAAAAAAAATCAAAAATCCAAAAAAATTAGAAAAATTCGAAAAATTCAAAAATTTCACGTTTATTTTTGCATTTAGGTTGAGTCGGAACGGTAGATTCCCGTGATGAAATTGCACTTAACTTGTCAATTCACTTGAGCCTTGCACTCTATTGATAGGTTTTAGCTTTGTCACACGCATAGTCTACGAATTTCTGTTCAAATAATAGCTGACTGTTTAGACTTGACCTGATAAACTGGCAAACTACTTAAAAATTCTGAGTTTTTAGAGCCCATAACTGGTGACATTCATGACCAGTTCATTAGGAATTTTGAGAGTAGCACTCCTTGCATAGCATGTTCGTCTCATTTGCACATTTATGACATTCAATTTCCTGTCAAATGCACACATTCGGGTCTGCGGTTGGTGTCACATGCAGGGAGGGTCTTGCAAATTCCCCTTTCTTTACATCTATCACCCATTTAGCTCCACATTGACCAAAACTTGCCTTTTTGACCCATTAGCCACATTCCAAACTAAGCCTGCCTAGTCAAGCTAGTTAGTCTGTCCTTTTGTGGTACGTTTTCCATTGCAGTTTGGTCCGTAATTTCTGTTTGGAGTTGGTGTTTGTGATAAGAAAGGAGGAAAAGAAAAAATTTGAAAAAAAAAAGAAAAAGAAACAGAGAAACGTGAAAGAAAAGAAGAAAAAAAAAAGAAAAAAAAATGAAAAAATGTTGAAATTCACGTGTACAGTGAACAAAAGAAAAAGAAAGAAAGAGTTGTGAAAAGTTGGACCCTCTTGTCAGAGTTGAGAAGATGTTCGAAGACGTACAATCGACAAGAGGGTTGGTTGTTTCAGTTAGTTATCTTAGACGGGGTTTAAAAAAGGGAACTTTGTGACCGTCTAGCTCCTCCACTCTTATTCTATATTTTTTTGAGGAGATTGTGCTTCCAGTTAGTGAGTTTTGTGCCAAGTGAAGGGCACCTGTGTTAGTCTTTCAGTCAGTTTGAGATCCGGATGGTTTATTATGGTCCTGTTAGGAACTAGCTTGACGCTTTTACCTCCACATTTCCATAACTTGTTTTGCCTTTTCTCACCTGAACCTCACTATTCCCATATTATTTGCAAACCCTCGGCTGTGACGGACATTATTGGTTGGAGTGTGTGCATTAGTACTTGAATTGTCTTTCATTTTTGTTGCATGCATGCTATGTAGGTCGCAGTTAGGTGAGTGACTGTCTTTTCTTCTCTCTTTTACATATAACATTTGCCCTTTGCTTCATGAGAGAAGAGTGACCACGTGAGAGTCCGGTTTTGTTGGTCTTGCAAGGTCGATAGGTCGACTTTATTTACGAATGACTTATAATTCGTTTGCGTATTGACCGCCTAGCTTTAATCATTGATTTCTGTTGCATTAAATTGGTTCAAGTAGACAAGTTAAGCTAGCTCTGAGTTACCATTTCCGTTCCATTAGTTTAGTTTTGAGTTTACTCGAGGGCGAGTAAAGGTTTGGTTTGGGGAGATTTGATACGTGCCTAATGTATAGTCTTTTTAGCCTATTTCAGCACGTATTTCTATGCATTTATATACTGTTTTTATAGTATTTTGCCCCGAATTGGCTACTTTGGTGTATTTTGTCCTTTTTGTAGGGATAATCGCGGAAGTAGCGAAACCATGCTCCATTTCGTCCTTTTTGCATGCATTTAGAGGAGACGGGATTGTCCCAGAGTGAGATGTTGCACTTAGAAGTGTCGTTGCACGCATTACGAGGCATGTGGGTGAAGACGTAAGCTGAATTGAAGACCCAAGTGGTCTATCGAGCTGTTTGGAGGTCGATCGAATGGTTCCAAGGCTCCCTAAGGCTCGATCGAGAGGTTCCTTCCTCGATCGAGTAATCTGCACCTGACCAAGTCCTCGATCGAGTGATCTGCTAGTCGATCGAGGGACTCCTGCTGAGATGATGGTCGATCGAGTAGTCTAATCTACTCGATCGAGGGGTTTTTCACGGGCATGGGCTTTGTTTCAGTCCGTGTGTTTAATTTTTGCTAAACATTGTTTGTCTCCTATTTAACCTATGTTTACTAGGTTAATTAGGCACTTTTTTCACTATCTTTTGGACGATCATTCACATTAGACTGCTACTTTTCCTACGTTACTCTTCTCCTTTCACTGTTGCTTGCATTTTGGGATTATTTCACTCGGATTTCGTTCTTTACGCCGGAAATTGCTGGATTGTAATTCTCTTTCCCTTTTAATAATAATTAACCTTCTGTTGCTTTCAATTCTTGTTTTTGTTATTATTCTTCTGCCCTAATTTAATTATCATTGCTTTTTATTATTATTTCGCTATGTTTTCTGCTGGAATTTTACATGCTGTTAGTTTATCAATAGACATGAGTAGCTAATCTCCTTTCATGTTGGGATTAGGGGATCTGCGGTAGAATAATGACGACGTAGTGAATGAATTAGACGAATTGACATAAGAGACTCTGTCACTATAGCAATATAACTGTAATTCCCGACCTAGTTGAGTGCACGCTTCTATGTCACCCATTAATCTGGCTACAATTAACCCTGGATCGAAAGATTGGATTAAATAGGCCTGCTATAAACAGTAGACTACCCTAATGAGGACGAAAGTTAAGTTAGTGGTATTTTAGGGTGGGAAGTGGACCGAAAGGACCTTCTAATATCCGTCTCGCATTAGTTCGTCTGAGTCATTTACTGCTGAGTTGTTGTACTACCGTAGTGAACCGAGTTCCCGACATGTTCCCCTCTTATTGATAGTTTTAAATCATTTTCTTGCTTTACTGCTCTTGCCTTATTTCTCTTCCTTTTACTCCGTAGTTTAGAACCAAAAATTAATCAAACCCAATTGTTACCTTAGAATTAGAAATAGATAGCTGTAGTTGCATTCCTCCCTGTGGATTCGATACTCGACTGCCTCTACTACATATTTAGTTGAGACCGTTAGGTTTTATTTTTGACAGGTACGCGACAGACGTGTCAAAAGGCATGCTAGTGTATGCGTGACATATGACCAGTGAAGTATGTCGATAGCGTATCAAAGACGGTAAGTAGGGTGATGTGTAGACTAACTCGGGTGAATCCCCGATAACCGGTGAATCCCGAACCTTTTCTTTGTGTTGCAGGGACTTCATCATTCCATTTCGACCCAAAATTTTAAGCCGTAGGCAACCCCTCTACCGAGTACGAGTCAACACTCGGCTGACTATAGTGCACTCGACCGAGTGGACCCGTTTCCATAAAATGGAGACATTATGAAAATAGGCCACTTGACCGACTGAAATCCACTCGACCGAGTGGACTCAGCACACGACCGAGTGAGTGCTGGGCTGGGATTTACACGGTTTTAAACCCAATCTCTCATTTCTAATCTTCTTCATATCTTACTTTCACGTCATTCCTTCAACACAAAAATTCCTACAAAAATCATCCCAAAACTCCATTGTTGAAAATTTTTACTTGGATATAGCTTCTACTCTAATTTTTTCGTCTTAAATCGCTTCCTAATTAACAATGTAAGTAGACCATCTTTTCTCTTATTTTCTCCACCTTCATTTGCTAGATCCATACTAACGTGCTCAAGATTTGTCAAATAATTTCATGTTTTTACTTAATTCATAGTTGTAAATAGCTTTCTACACCATTGTTGTTGCTAAATATCAAAATTTGTGTAAATTTTTCCACCTAAAGTGAAGAACACGAAAGTAGTAGTTGAGCTTATACCTTGGATTTTGGTGTTTGTTGTTAAGTTTAATTGAACAACAAAGGCTTAACCTTTGTTGTTATTGATGAATCTTGTTTAGTCTGTGAATATTTCGTCTTAAAACTCCTTCTTAAATTTGCGAAATATAGGTAAGTCATGGAAAAAATTTGTTTTTTCATGGGTAAAAACTTTGTTTAATTGCGTTACAAGACTACTATCTTAGTTAGTAATGTGTTATGTGGTCTCAAAACGAAACCAATTTCGTCTTAAAACTTGGGTGAAATTTTCAAATTCCTTTTAAAACACCCATGAACAATGGGTAAATTTTGTCTTAATAAGGGTTTAAGTGCGTTGTTGAACTATGACATTGATGGTTGTTGCTATACTATGAGTGTTTTAGCAGGAATTCTCACAGAGACAATGTCCTACCAGGGAAGGATTTGCAAGGTGATCTAACTCAAAATAAATAGCCTGACTAGTACGACAGAGTGAATAAAGAGTAAATAAGAAAGTGAGACACAAGAATTTATACGTGGAAAAACCCTGGGAATAAGGGAAAAAACCACGGGCACCAAGGCAGGAGGGATTATTACTATGATTTTAGGTATCCTGACAGGGAATGTGTATGTCAGGCGAAGGATTTAGGTGTGGTTGCTCAATAATAATGCTAAGTAATGTTTTGATTACAAATATGAGAGTAAAAGTATGAGTAAATGAGTGAGTAAGCAAGTGATCCTCTTATTTTCTTCTTCTTTGCTATTTATAGTAGCCTTGCAACGGTCCTTGGAGGTTGGTTTAGGGTTTCCAGGTAAATAGGCCTTGTGCCCTATTTACACGGGAGTGGTTTGTTGACTAAACAATTGGCTGCCTCTATTTCTGCTAAGTTGACCGTATCAAAACCATTGTGAATATTGTTGAATGAGTCCTTCGTGCAAATAAGAACTACTTCGAAGAGCTTTTGATGTCGCCTGACGCCTTCAGGTTATGCTTTATCATGTGACTTGGTGAGATATATTCTCAGGCCTGGCTTTAACGAATGGCTGACCTGTCTTTCCCTCCTGGCTGGTGCCTGCTCAGGTGTTCTAATTTTATATATGGAATGTCTTCCGTTCAGGCTTGGCTTTGAATATTGCCTGATTCTTGTCTGATCAGGCAGGGTAATTCTGGGCCCAAAAATTACCCCTTGTCTTCTTATTCCCAATGGATCTGGCTAGGGATAAGGAGATAAAAATTCGGGCTAGGCAAAAAATGTATAGGAATATTTTACCGGAAAAAGAGTTTTGGGTCCTTTTCAACTTCTATAACGGCTAGTCTTTATAAATGAGGTAGGTTCATCAAACCCTAGGAGAGTCATGATTGGATTTGTCCACTTGTGCTATCCGTTGTGTTTTTGCGGCTATAAAACCATTGCATCGTTTGTCTTGCTTTCACATTCCATTCTTCAATCTTCTAAAATTTCTCTCTCTTCCAAAATTCCTTTTGTGAAATAACTCTTTCTCTGAAAAAATCAATCTTATATTCCAATCATAAAAAATGGCAGGAGGAAGAAGAAAGACTGTTGCGTCCAACGCTGCTGCTGGGGTTGAACAGGCTCTTGTGGTAATTGTGTAACACCCCCATACTCCAAGTGCCTTACCAGGACCACTCAGGTATAAAAATGTTACCATCTCGGTTACCAGAGGCAATGAATATCATAAGACAATAAAGAAACGTACTTTAAAAGTAATTATAGTTTAAGTGATTACATGTTCAAAATCAAAACTGATAAAAGAAATACAAGTTCTCAAAACTATCTACTGTCAAAATACTATCAAGCGTCAGACACAGCGGAAGACTTCTAAACTGCAACGTGGTGACTCATCCCAGCTATCCCATACGCATCGTCTCATACCTGCTCATTAACTTCTCACCATCCCCGAATGGATCACCACAGTTTTTAAAACATTAAACGGGGTTAGTACTAATCACAAAATTTATATAAACCAACAACACAGTAAACAAGCAGCTCACACGGTCACACACACAAGCACACCCACTCCAATCAATCTCCGTCACCAACTGTCCAGTGGACCAGCCCTGCCAGTGGGGGACCACAGCCATACCCACAAAATCCCCGCTCATCATACCGAGCGATAACCCTGTCCCATTAATGTGCACATCCCCTCCCGTGGCGGGTTCCACGGAGGGCAAAACTAGGGCGTGAAGCCACTCCCGCAAGTGACTCCACTCAGCCGAGAACGCATCTCGAGAACCAGAGACAAACAATCACAACCATTAGACAGCAATCAAAACCAACAACCGTCACAATACGAATACGATAATATTCAACAACCACAACACACCAACAACACATTATGGGACTAATACTGAGTAGGGAAACTCTACCTGGAAAACAACACAATCAGACGGTCTCACAGCTGATATCAAAAGGCTTCTTCTACGAATCCTCCTCCTAACATACAAACATATAATCACTACCAATCACGAAATACAACAAAACCCCCAAATCCCAATATAAGGGTTTAACCAACTTTAACGAAATACTATAAAAATGGTACGTAGATCTTACCCTCGACGCAAGGATCACAAAGGTATAAAGAAAGGTAAAATCCGACCTTCCAAGCTCCAGGATTTGCCAACAATGCGATTGATGCGAAGAACGTAGTTTGTTTTCTCTTTTGAAAGCAATTAGGTTATAAAAGTGTTTAAAGAAAAGTGGCGGAAGTAATTATATACTTAACCGCATTATTAACAAAACCCGACAAATCATCACCCCGTAAACTGGCTACTCGATCGAGTAGCTGAGGTACTCGATCGAGTGCCCCCTTACTCGATCGAGTATCAAGGTTACTCGATCGAGTACCCAACAGGTCAGAAACTATTTTTAAAATGCAACACACCCTTACTCGACAGAGTAAGGCCTACTCGATAAAGTACCCAGAGACTCATAAAACCGTAGTATTACAGTCTTCACTCCTTAAAAAGAACTTCGTCCCCGAAGTTCAACCCATACATAAAAAAACAAACATACTAACTCGGTCAAGACGCAACAAAGCTACTAAGAACTCAAAACAAAACCCCAACTTATAAAACATGAAACCATGAACTCTTAACACCAACTCCACCAACTATTCCTACCTCCACACATCGCTCACGATGTCGTATCAACTACATCATAAACTCTCCCGACACTAACTCCATACACTACCAACTACCATCCTCTAACGCTGCTAGCTCCATAATATATCATCCACTACCAAATCCCATATCAAGACACTCATAGACATCAAACGGAATGTTACATTCTACCACCCTTAAAAGGAATTTCGTCATCGAAGTTTACTCACACTCATAACCTCATCATCCAACTGTCAACACTAGTGAAATATTCTCACACTCCTAAACATCGCGCTACTACAAGCACAATCATGACCTTTAATAAAATCAACCACAACAAAGATTCATCATTTATGCTACACCAACACTCTACTTCTAAATGTACTACAAGATGCACAACCATGAAACTCTCTTTTATCGCCTCCTACTCCTCTTAAGACAAATGTTACGTCCTCGTAACTCACTAATACTAAACCCTAGCTATATCTTCTCATTATCCTCATCACTACCGCATGTCAAAAATAACCGTCTATAAACCAAACACTCACCATTCCTATATCCAAGGCTCCCTTACTTAAACATTTCTCATTCCTCAACTCATTCGGCATACTACATACCTATACCATAAAACTCGTAGCAAAATCACCATACCAACTCTTCATTATTACTGCAAAACAACATACCTCTCTATGTAAGGCACCTATCTCTCAGAAGCATAACTCACGATCCACACTCGTTACGTACACGCACACTAGATCCTCAAGTTCTTTCTTCCATTACCGCAAAACTCATACATAACTCAACATGGCACTAATTCCCCAACACCCTACACTCACTGTCTCAACAAAGGATTATGAACCACCTGCATCTTTCGGGTCATTACCACACATGTTCTACGACTCACTTGCCATTACCATGTCTACTGAAGCCTTATCTAGAACAAGTTCAAAATTACTGTAACAACCTCTCACAACCGTGTCCCATCAACAGGAAAATCACTATACCATGATAACAACGAAAACATATACAACTCTATTTCATATCATACTCGACCCTCATTCCCAGACTTAAACAGGTAAAGAAAACATCAATAAACAAGACAACTGTCTATCTGCACAAACTGAAACTCGCAGGGAGCAACATCAAACAAAATAACAATCTATGTATAACTGGTATGCACTTTCAAAACTCGAATCATAATCATCCCGCCTACTCCACCACAACCGGTGACGGCATCACAACATCGCCACCAACAGCCGCATCGCAGTGCGAAAATACTCGCATCACAACATGAAGTACCATGCCTGGATCACCATCCGTGGCACAACAACCACATCGATAAACATCACAACCATATATAATTCTCATAAACACTGGCTCAGTACGACATTTCGAACAATAAAACTTATCCAAAACCGTTTTACTAGATTATAACACAACATATTATACGAAATAAACTGACAAGAATCTCATGAACATCATCCTTACCATTTCACGGAATGAACATGTATCATCAATACACATACAATTTTAACTATCCATGCCAGATCAATCAAATTGTTGCCTTTTTAAACCTCATTCCATAGTATACCGTACCCAACATAAATTACAAAACATTCATATAACAACTTTATAATTATCACACCATACCACTTCTTGTGAGGTCAGAACCTCGCACAAACATTTACACATATCATAGACCCGTAATCATAACCAACTAGTCAATCCTGATCACGTAAGATACCACTCAACAGAGGTTACCTCTCGCTTGAGCTTAACTCGTATGCCCCTCATAACACATTCCCCCATTCACATAACCATCACCTCATGCCGAGTATAACCATACCATTACTATTCAACTATTAGCACCCGCCTCATCTAAGACCACACCTCATACTTCCTCACAACCGTACTCATCAATCGGGACTCTACAAAATCAACCTCTTTAGAATTGCTACCTTTCTAATATATCATCACCCTTAACCACTAGTCACAAACCGTACCACTACCACTGCCCGGACATCAAACTTCTTACACTCATCTCTAAACATCACGATTTCTTTCCTATCTTTGGTTAACATCCCAAATAACAAACATCGAATCCATCAACAAAATTACCTCAACATTCCTCCCAATACTATCCTTAATTGTATCATCATCTAACTCTCCACCAAAAATCTCGTATCGTGCAAATACTCCACCAACTTCATACTCCTTTAATTCCTCGAAACTCATGATTAATCATGATGTCCTGAAACTTCTGTATAACCATTAACTTACTTACTCTTGATAATATCATACATTTCGACGATTCCTTACTTTTATGTCACATAACTCCGGTGAACATTTTTCTCAGCTTACTTTTATCCTTCTTTTCTCATTATACACAACAATACCATTTAATAGCTCAACTCCTTATTACTTCTATCTAACCCTTTAGTGCTCCAATTACCTTCTCATCGCTCCAAAACTCAAATCTCACTATTTCATGTCGATATCATCTCACTCTTTCTTACCATGGACCTTCTCTTATTATGATATCACTCACACTTGCCACTAACCTATCCATAAAATCAACGTTCACTGTTCAAAAAATTTCATTTCATGCCGTTAATTGCCCAAGGAAATCACACATTAGTTTCACCTCTTAATAAACCAAATCTCCCAAACTCACTCACTGTCTACAAATCCACCTCGCGGCATGTCTCCATCTCAGTTCACTATAGACCACCATTCTCCATCCCTCTACAACGACCTTTCATTACATATATTCTTAACCAACACAATCTAACCATCTCCCTCCATAATTCTTACACATCTCAAGTTGCTACTATCCACATCATTCCTGTCAACCCTTTATCCTCACATTCCTTACACTTATATCACTCCTTACTCACATCCACTTGCCTTTACATCACTCAAATTCGTGAATATATCACTCACCACGTCTCACAAAACTTACACCATGCCTCAATCAGCTCATCAATGCTCTTTTTCTTTTTCCACCTCCCATCACAACCACATATAGCTCATCTCCTCCCACCAAACTCATACTCACCATAAGGTGCCACTCACCACCCCATAAGATTGGGTAACTTACGCATCAGGACCAACACATACGTAAAACAATGCATAAAGAAGCAAAATAACAACTTTGAATTAAACATAATATGCAACGAATTCAAAAGATAAGCATATGACCCAAATCATGGGTCACTAGATCGAGTACTGGCCACTCGATCGAGTAAGGGACTTACTCGATCGAGTAGGTGAAGGTCAGAAGCACGTAAAACAAATCACCAGGGCTACTCGATCGAGTAACTAACGTACTCGACCGAGTGCCGCCTACTCGATCGAGTACCCTACGCAATTCTCAGCATTGTCCAATTTTCGTAAAACAGTCATAACTCACTCATTTCTTGGTCGTTTTGGGCGTGTGACCTATCGTTAGAATTGTAAAAGAACAAGCTATCACCTCCAATTGGAATCACATTAAAATCATTTATTCATCTCAAGCTATAACCTTTTAAAGACAACTTTGCTTTAATCAGACGACATAGCTATTTCATTTTCTCTTTCAAACAACTTAAACATCAACGAGGTGAACAAAAGCGACTCGATATTTATAAAACCACCATCCATAACCACATGCTACTACCTACCAAAACTAAACAATAATATCTATCATGCTCATATAACATTCAACTTATCAAACATGTACTACCCGCATGCTTTAACTTTATAACTTTCATAACAAAAATCATACCCATACATTACAAATCCTATTTCCATGTTACTAACACAACAATATTACAAATCCACTTCATCACATAAACATGTTCATAATAAAGGAATTCATATTCTCATGTAATTGCCACTTCATCTTTTCCAATTAATTCATCTAGTTCAATCACATTCTTTATCTAACAAGCGCATATGATACAACAATAGACAAGTATAAGAAATCATTATATAAAATTACACAAACAAAATTATGTATAATCATATCACATATGAACTACTTCCTTTTTCCACCACATTACTCATCATTCTCAGACACTTTTCCAACGATTTCAACCAACATGTAAACCAACTATCATGCAACATGCTTTCAACGAACAACATAACAAAAATCACATCATCACCATCATTCTTACATCTTCTCCATTCTCCACACACATACATCCACCGATTTATACCACACTTTGCTACAAAGATACACAATTCATAAGATAAACACATAGCGATCCCAACTCATATCCCATGGTGACCGGTTCAAAATTATAGGGCGGGTTCGCGACTTTAGGACGTCTCCCAAGTCTTTGCATTAGCTCCTACAAATTCTACCCCGGGTTCATTTTATTTTGACTCCCTATGTTCATTAGGTTCATTGGTTACAGGTTTCAGGATCGTCGCTCTGATACCATTTTGTAACACCCCCATACTCCAAGTGCCTTACCAGGACCACTCAGGTATAAAAATGTTACCATCTCGGTTACCCGAGGTAATGAATATCATAAGACAATAAAGAAACGTACTTTAAAAGTAATTATAGTTTAAGTGATTACATGTTCAAAACCAAAACTGATAAAAGAATACAAGTTCTCAAAACTATTTACAGTCAAAATACTATCAAGCGTCAGACACAGCGGAAGACTTCTAAACTGCAACGTGGTGACTCATCCCAGCTATCCCATACGCATCGTCTCATACCTGCTCAATAACTGCTCACCATCCCCGAATGGATCACCACAGTTTTTAAAACATTAAACGGGGTTAGTACTAATCACACAATTTATATAAACCAACAACACAGCAAACAAGCAGCTCACACGGTCACACACACAATCACACCCACTCCAATCAATCTTCGTCACCGACTGTCCATTGGACCAGCCCTGCCAGTGGGGGACCGCAGCCGTACCCACCAAATCCCCGCTCATCATACCGAGCGATAACCCTGTCCCATTAATGTGCACATCCCCTCCCGTGGCGGGTTCCACGGAGGGCGAAACTAGGGCGTGAAGCCACTCCCGCAAGTGACTCCGCTCAGCCGAGAACGCATCTCGAGAACCGGAGACAAACAATCACAACCATTAGACAGCAATCAAAACCAACAACCGTCACAATACGAATACGATAATATTCAACAACCACAACACACCAACAACACATTATGGGACTAATACTGAGTAGGGAAACCCTACCTGAAAAGCAACACAATCAGACGGTCTCACAGCTGATATCAAAAGGCTTCTTCTACGAATCCTCCTCCTAACATACAAACATATAATCACTACCAATCACGAATTACAACAAAACCCCCAAATCCCAATATAAGGGTTTAACCAACTTTAACGAAATACTATAAAAATGGTACGTAGATCTTACCCTCGACGCAAGGATCACAAAGGTATAAAGAAAGGTAAAATCCGACCTTCCAAGCTCCAGGATTTGCCCACAATGCGATTGATGCGAAGAACGTAGTTTGTTTTCTCTTTTGAAAGCAATTAGGTTATAAAAGTGTTTAAAGAAAAGTGGCGGAAGTAATTATATACTTAATCGCATTATTAACAAAACCCGACAAATCATCACCCCGTAAACCGGCTACTCGATCGAGTAGCTGAGGTACTCGATCGAGTGCCCCCTTACTCGATCGAGTATCAAGGTTACTCGATCGAGTACCCAACAGGTCAGAAACTATTTTTAAAATGCAACATACCCTTACTCGACAGAGTAAGGCCTACTCGATAGAGTACCCAGAGACTCATAAAACCGTAGTATTACTAGTTGACGTTCCTGAAATCATTCCTGAAGATGAAGTTGTGGAGATTCCTACTCCTCCAGAAATTCTGTCTATGACGTACAAGGGTGTCACTTTTGCCCCTGTAAAGTGTTTGTCTGCTTCATTCCTCGAGGCTAACCAATTGAAGCCTTCTTTTGAGCACTATTTGAAAGGTAGGGGTCTTCTCCCTGCTGAAGCTGAGGTCTGGATCCTTGAGAGCGGTCCAATCAGGGCTAATTGGTGTAGTCTTGGCTGGTTTTGTATTTTTGAGTGGGTGTTCAAGGGAGGCTGTCAGCTTCCACTTTCTCCGTTCATGGTTGAAGTTATCAGGGCTGTCAAGGTTGCCCCTTTCCAGATTACGCCAATGGTTTAGGAGATTGTTCATTCTGTTGAACACCTATGTGCCAAGCATAAATTGGTAATTAGTCTTGAGGTTTTCAAGAACGTTTACCACTTGAAAAGCAATACTACTGGGTGCTTCAATCTTCGAGTCAGGGCAAAAATGACTCATCTGATTAAAATTTTGATTCAGGTGACGACAAGGGTTGGCCTACAACCTATATGTTCATCAAGGCAAATTCTGTTGCCCCTGACTTGGATTATCTCAGCTATCCTACTGTTGAGGTAGGTAAATTCTTTTTCCTGCATTCAATTTTGGTTAGAATAGTTTGTAAATTGCATTTTGAAAATAGGCTTACTTGAATTGTATTTGTAGTGGCTGATTGGGCTAATAATCCTGATGCTAAGGGGTCAGCTGACCGGATTGCTGCTTTAATGGCTCTACACAATGAGGAAAGGGCGTGGCCTGCCTGCCTTGGGCAGGCGCGTATGCCTCGTTTTAAGAAGGCTAAATTGAGTACATAAGGCTGTTAGGGGTGCCAAAGCTTCAGGGGCTTCTTCGTCAGGCAGTAAGTTCTTTTTTGTTTCTTCTTTGTGAGTTTCTTTGCTTGAACATATATTAGTATTACTGATATAGGGTGTCGTCATGTAGCCACCAGGGCTTCTGCCAGGATTGTTAGCTTTGGCATATCTTTAGTGAAAGCATGCGTTTCTTAGATCACAGGGGGGAAATCACGGAGCAGTGAGGCTACGGGGAGTGATAGCACATTGCAAGTTCAGGCACCTACCCAACAGTCTCAACTGGTGTCTCCCCTAAAGGCAGTGATATATGAGCCTGGTCGTGCTGACAAGAGGAAAAGGTAGGATGAGACTTCAGAGGGAGTTGGTGAGGTTAGGGGAGTAAGGGCCAAGCTTGATGAAGTTCAATTTGCTAAGGAACAGATCCAGGCGCATTCTTTCTTGGTTGACGATCCCTACTACAAAAATCAGGCTGAGGAGTCGCCTGCTCAGGCATTGGCTGCTATGTATCCATTCCCCATTTCATGAACGGCCAGGGAGTTGAGATGGAGTGCAGCAATTCTGATGGTTGATGGATGAATGGAGAATGAAGTTGGCAGGCATCGCATTTGGAGCTGTAAGCTATGCAATCAGCTCTAAGGATTGGCCAGAAGTAGCCTGTCCTTAGTACCTTGCTTGCCAGGCTTCAACCGCCTTTGTGATTTCCACAGTATCCATCATGTATGTCCTCAATAACCTGTTTGGCTTCATGAGGTTCCAGGCATCGCAGATAAGGTCCAGCCTGAGACTTTTTGAATAACATGTTATTTATAATAGTATAGGTGGAAGCTCTAATTATAAGGGCCCTTTCTTCATGCCTATCTTTGGGTAGTATCCCCTGTAAGAACCAATCGTAGTATGGTTTAGTCCAGGAGTTTGTGTCCTCATTGATGGGACAGATTTGGTCAGGCTTTTCAATGGTCGGTTCTAATAGGTGAACAATAGGTATCTTATCAAATACAGCAGGGCTGAAATTTGATCCCAGGCTGGCTAGGGCATCAGCCTGAGTATTTAAGTCTCTTGGTATTTGATCAATGTCAAATGAACGAAATTCTTTGCAAAGGTTTTTAACATAATCTTAATAAAGAATCATTTTGGAATCCTATGCAGCATAGGTTCATTTGACTTGATTAGAAATTAAAAGAGAGTCAGTTTTTACCTTGAGATTTTTCACACCAAGATCTATACATACCTTGAGTCCAGCTATCAGGGCTTCATATTCAGCTTCATTGTTTGTTGCTTTGAACTCATAACTAATAGCTTGAGCAATTAGATCTCCTTGTGGTGATTTTAGTACTAATCCTAGGCCAGTTCCTCTCATATTTGTTGCTCCATCTACGTCCATTCCTGGCCTAGTTTTTGGGTGTGTAGATGGTTGACCTCTTTTATAAGGGCTGGTTCTAGGCTGGGACTAAATTCAGCCACGAAGTCTGCTAAGGCCTGGGGTTTAATGGATGTCCTAGGTTCAAAGGTTATGTCATAAGTGTTGGGAAATGTGTCCTCAACAATAGTGCGATCATATGATTTAAATATCATTATTAAATCTCATTTCAAGAATACGGAAGGGATGATACATTACATATATAGTCAACTGGTCCACACATATCGGTAATGATTGGCTGGCTAGAGTTTGACATTACTGTCGTGCGACGGTGGTGATCAGTTGATCCCTTGAGGTCACACCTAAAGGACGATTCCCTTAATTGAAAAGGTTAATTAGTTGTATACCGATACAGATTAATTAATTCCTTAAAATTGAACAATTCGATTTGTGAGAGACAATATTGATATCTTATTGTAATGGGATTAAATAAGATTCATTTTAGTAATAAAATGATTTGTTGCTAAAATTATTTATTGTTTGAGAAACAATAAAGATAAGGATGAATGGTTAATTATAATTACAAGAAGTTGTGAATTATAACTATATGACCCATTTTATTTATGTGATCAAGTATCACTTGTCAATTTGTTATATGTAATTTAATTAATTCATGAAATGATATTTATGTGATAAATATGCATTAAATTGATTAATAACATGTATCATACTACATGTGACATATTGTGTGACAAATGACAAATTGACAAAATAAAATGGTAGTCCATTTTAAGTAATGGACCGAAAATGGAGGGTGTGTTAGTGGGTTTTGGTTGTTTTATTTTAATTGATAAAATAAACATAATGATGCCTACCTACAACTAGTCTTACACATCTTACACACCTACTATTTTTGAGAAGAGTAAAAGGAAAAGAAATGATGCCATTTGAGGCTCCAAAACCGTGACACTCCCTCTTTTTATGGGTTGTTGGTTCTTTTCTTTTATTCTTACACTACCATAAAATTAACATGCAAGTGTTCATGAATATTCTCTCTTCTCTCTCTTTAATCTTCATCAAAAAGATGAGATTTTAATCCAAATTGTTCATGTAAGATTACTAATTTTATCAAAGTAATATATGAGTATTAGTAATCAAATTTAAGGTAAACCACAATATAAACATCTAGTACATGTTAGTTTGTGGGATTAAGGGATTGTCTTGGGTGCTACTAATTGGAGAATCTCTACTTTGGAATTTTTGTATGTTCATCCATTATTGGAAAGCTCAAGAACTAACAAGAAGGAGATCTTGTTGGTGCCCAATATGACCGAAATTATTATGGTGAGAAAATGTTTTCTTATCTTCTTTTATTAAAGTTTGCATGCATAAAATCCACTTTTAATTTTATGACAAATTAATTTTAACATATATGAGTATGTTAGTATGTATTTAGATCTACATTTCCTTCAATCGGTATCAAGAGCCACGGTTGTTTGCATGCAAATCGGTTAAAAGTTTTTCCGAGTTATAAGAATAACAAATAAAACTTGTAAAATTTGTGTTATTATGACATATCACGAAATTAATCCATGCATGTTAATATTTCTGGTCCTAAAATGTTTTAGGATATTTTGGTTAATTTTACGGATTTTTATTGTTCATAATTTACTATAATGGCATTTAAATGTGATCTTATGAGTAAAAATGTCATTTTTGGTCTAAAATTAGCTATACTTCGAATTTTCTATTGATTTTGGGATATGTTGTCATACATATTATTTTGAGATAACCTGTAAATTTTCATAATTTTTGGACTTGTTATGCTCGAAAAATGGATTTTTCATTATTAAATTCGGATTTAAGTGAAAAATAGGTTAATATGAGTTAAATTTCGAATCTGGTCATATAAAATTAATATGTTGTCACATGCAATTTTACAAGATGTGTGTAAAATAATTGGCTATAAAGAAGTCTTTTTGCATGATTTATGGATTTTTGAAGAAAAATAGCATAAATAGTGACATTATTAGTGAAAAAATTAATAAAACATAATCTATGACTTAGGAAAAACGTCTAATGTTGCATTTTATTATCTTTTTCAGATCTAAATTTGAAAAGTTAATGAATATAATTTTTCCATGATTTTATGATTATTTTAGTTAAAACCGATAAACCGCAACATTGTTTTTCCGGAAAAATTTCGAAATTTTTAACCTAAGTTTTTGAACATTATGAGTGTCATGGTATTTTTCCAGAATGTTCATGAATTTAAATTTCAAATTTTGAATTTATTTGAAATTTTGTGATTTATTTGAAGTTTATAGCTTATTTTTGTAATTTTGGTCCATTTATGAACAATTTTATAAAATATGGGTTAATTATGGTCAAATTATTAGTGAAGACTAAATTTTGAGTCCTAAGAGGTTAGGGTAATTAACTTATGCATAAATATGAATTTATGTAATTTTTGTGATTATAAAATGTTGAAATCACGCAAATCCGTAAAAACCAAGTAATATACGATATTGGCTAATTAAAGGCGATTTAGCATAAAATTGAGCATGTTCATACATATTATAATGCTGCATTTTCTTTATGATTGTCATAATTTTAATTTATGTAATTTTGAATTATGTAATTTTACTTAGTATGGCCTTAGTTTTTAATTGGTATTTCCCGAAATGTATGGGAATATCGATTCGGTTGTAATTTTTATTGTGATCTCGTATCACCGTTTTGTAATTTAATAGATTTATTTTATTTTAGTTACAAATGTATAATAGGAAATTATGTAATTTATTATGTAATTTTATTCATTCCGGAGTTCCCAAAGACGGATTTCTTCAAGAATGGCGATACATAAAGACGGTGTTATCTCGAGATGCGTGCCACAACCGAAGTTCAAGGGACCAATGGAGTTGGTTTCCGAATATGTAATAGTTAAATAGTTTTTCTATTTTAGGAAAGGCCATACTAGGATTTATTTATTTTATGCTTGCTTTTTATTTTATGTCACATGCATCGCTAAATCGCCATAACTAAACATGCATCCTTATTTTATCGAGTTTATCGTAGTGTCAATTCGAATTATCGTAGTTCACCGCTTTAGTTCACTTAAAACGTGATAGATAATAAATTGACATGACCTCTCGCTAAAACAATTAATTGAGACATAGCCTTACCAAATAGTAGAAACCATGAAAACCTATTTCGCGAGGGAGTGCGCTCGGCTACCCCGGGGTACAAACCTTGTTACGTAGGGGAAGTGGGTGATAAATGTCTATCCACCGAATTCATGTTGATGAAGGTTGCATCGGCTACCCCGTGCTTAAGTTAATGTGGGTTTGGATAATGGACACATTTATTCGAGATTTGGATTGAACTCAACAAAAGTTATTGATAAGGGTTGCATCGGCTACCCCGTGCCCTTGTTGATGTGTTTTGGGCTATTGATAAACATTAGAGTAATTTATCGACCAAGAGTTCTAAAAGTAGAATCGATTAAAAAGTTAATCTACCGAGTTATATTGATGAAGGTTGCATCGGCTACCCCGTGCCTAAGTCGATATGAATTTGGGTCTTGGAATCATTTATCATAGTTGGGTAGAGGTCACTATGTAAATGCTTTACTTGTTATTTACAAGTATTAATATAACGATAAATGTTTTGTTTTCACTATTCCGTTATTATATTGTTCTATTTCTTTACCACAATTCATATACGATATCATTTCGATTTTGATACAAATCTCCATTAAAACATCGTAACTAAAGACAAAATTTGAATTTGCTTCTAAAACCTCATATGAACCATTGCTAAGGATCTCTTGTAAAGAGTATAGATTAAAGTTATTCATTATCAAACAGGTTTTTGATTCTTGACTAACACATCTACTTACAATGGATTGTTTTTCATGTACTTAAATGAATTAAGTACCTTGAAGCGATAAATTGTTTTGGCAATTAGTTTTGTCCAGTTAAGTAATTGACCAAAATAACGCAACCACTTCAATGAAAGTTTTAAGACTAAAACGAACAAATGAAGAGTGATCTTCGTGAATTCAATTTTGCTTCTCAAAGCAAAGACTCATTGAAATAAGTGGGAGCATTCTCTTAAACTGTTAAGATGAGGACGAGGTTCAAGAAGTAAATGGAATTGATACAAGGTAATGTTAAGGGTAAAGTTGTTGAGAATGACGATACTAAACCTATCAATTCCGACCGATAAAGTTTCCATTGTCCTAAATGTTGGACACAAGAAAGGAAACTACCCCAAATTATTGAAGAATCAACAAGTTAGTTGTGGGACATCTAATGGGACCTTCTTCGTTAAATGTTTATTTGATTAAACATAAATTTTGCTAGTATTACTTAAATCAATATTAGAAACCCGTGGTGGTTTTCATCATTATGTTTGATACATAGGATGATTAGAATATGACGACTAGCAACAATGAAGTCAAGAGATAGAGTCATTGTGTACTAAATCTAGTTTTCGGGTTTGGAGTTGTACTTAATTGTGACTATTAAGTACATAAACTCTAAATAAGAATACAATTTGTTATAGATACAAAAGAGGTTTCACTTTTGTGACCCTATACACCATGATTTGATGTATGGCTAGCCCATCATCAAGGTGATTATATTCTAAACCAAACTAGAATAATATATCATGAAGATGATGCTAGACTCAAGTTGGTAACCCAAGATTAAACTTTAAAATTTTGGAATAATGAACGCAAAGAGTTAACGAGTACTCTTGAAACCATTAGATTGTTAATGGTATATGCATATCTTGTATTCAAAGCAAGATGTCTCGTGCCTTTTGGTTGAAAAGGAGATCGAGGTTATAAATCATTGATCCATAATAGGTTGATCATTCTCTTTTACCAACGATTTAAGTTGACGCTAGTGTGTTCACTTAATAAGGTAAATAGAGAAATCTTTGAAGAAGTTCAAGAGTTCAAGGAATCACGATTTAGTCGTGATAGGATTATCAAAGTGAAGACTTTGATATAAGCCAAGTAAATGTGATATAGTATCACAAGTTAATCTCTCTTAGCACGCATTATGAAATAATGTGTGGATGGATAAAAAATCAAACGCTATTCGATAAGGTTTGGACTTCGATCAAGTTACTTTGAGTTACTTGATCCTTTTGGGGATTTTATCGTTTTGTCTAAATTATTTTTCCACTAAATCGAATCATATAAGATATGAAATGGTAAAAGTACCATGTTTGTAAGTTTTCACAAGAAACAAATGCTCATTTTTTCCTCTTCAATTATCACGAGTACGACGGGTTTGCGGCTCGTGAAGCTGTCTTTCTAAAATACAAGTTTATTTCTAGAAGACAGAGTGGGAGAAATTATTCAAGAGCCACAAAGAATGCCACAGAGAATGTTATGTCGCAAGAAACTGGTCTTTCTTGGCTACATGAGACGTTTTGTGTAAGACATTGTTTCTTTTTGAACCTAGGAGGTTAAATTCGTCACTTGTTAAAAATGATGAATTCATGCTACTTTTAAGAAAGTAAAGAGCTTATAACTTACAAAAAAAATTGTTTGATTCAAGTTGATTACTTCTGGAAAGTAATCAACAAATGACTTACATAAGAGTGTTTAAGTCGCAACTCAATATAAGGCTTAGAGCCATGAAAATCCAATATAAAAGGCTTGATTAGTTGCAAAGGGTTTTTGCACTAATAAAGAGAAATTTCAAGGTTTGATTGGTTGCAAAGGGTTTTGCACCAGTTGAAATGCTTAAGTCTATTTGGATCTTCTTAGAGATTGTGTTTCATTATTATAAAATACACAGCATGTGAATCTAAAACCCACTTCTTCAGAAGAAGGAATGTATTCAATACATGTCATGAGTTTTATAGATTCTTGCAATCCTAAGATAATGTGAAACTTAAGAGAGAATCTTAAGTAGGACATCAATGAGTTGGAATCAACATTTTGATCATGTGATAAAACATTTCTCGATAAGTCGAGAAGTTGTGTTTATACATGGAGTTTAGTGGGAGTTACGGAATTTTTAATTAGTCCGATATGTGGATGACATATTGATCATTGAGAATGATTTAAGACTTTTTTAGTATTATAATACATCTTGAATATCCGGATTTATGAAGATAAATCCACATGATATTAGCGTCATTAAGAAGTCTTATGTTGATAAGATTCATGACTAGTTCAATTAAATTGAATATATTTGATTGATTTCATTTCCTTCCGCTGCCGAATCAATTAAAAAGAAATGATGTATAACACTTCATATGCTTTGAGTATGATGAATTGTTTTCAAAATCGAATTTAAGTAATCTTTACCAAGTAAGCTATAAAGATTATACTTAAGTGCTTGCAGAAGCATTAAGGCTATGATGCAAAGTGTTTATGATGCAATATTGTGTAAGGGTGTTACACAAGTGACAATTGACAATTGAGATTGCGCATGGTTTCCGACAAAACCATAATCAAAACACATTAGGATGGTTAAGATACCATTGTGGCAATGTTTATTAAGAAGTAGATTTTCTAGAATCGTTCTAGGAAATAAAGAACAATGAGAGATATTTATAACGGAAATTGAGTACACTTGCGATCATGAGATGTGCAAGAAGGATGAGTCCCGCACACTGTGAAAACAGTGGGAGCTATTCTTAGGCTAGAGGGCCTATGTCTTGATTGGATCTCGACACGTACTCAGAAAGTTTTGTAATGCAAATTTATACATTACAAAGGAAAACGAGTATGTAGTGAGGTTAAGTAAGGTACAAGAAATTGATAAAACCTACTAACCAAAGCCTTCTCAAAGGCTAAACGTGATGAGTCATGTCATTTCAATTGAATTGAAATGAACAACTACGTACAAGATCAAATTAGATTATAGAACATGAAATAGTAATCAGGCATTGACTATTCATATGTGATAATCGCATTTGTCGTTCGAGTTTTACTTTAAAACTCTTTTATTATACCTTGTTACATCCAAACGGGTTGTAGAGACAATTGAACCCCGTTAAAGTGAACACGGATTAGCATTGTATTCGCCCATAGTCACTTGTATGAGGTGACGTCTCGAAGTGACTAGAGTGTGATGCGATTGATGGCAAGTTCAAGTGCCATAGAGTCATGTGAGATGACTAGTCGATCACATAGGCAGACTGTTAGGAACACTTTGTCGGGAAGTGACCGCTTATAGAGTTCTGGCAAATTTACAACGCCTGGTCGTGGCGAGAGCTACTATAGTATTCTAATGAGTCAATTCTTTTGACTAAAGACTGTTCGCCTAAGATGGCACAGTTTCAGATTAACTTTGATTTGTGTTACTACGACCTTCGTAAATGGGGTCAAATGGGCATATTTTGGGTTATGATGGCTGTGGCTAGTCGAAGGGAATAAGTGCGATAGGAATTGTCCACCCCCTTGTCAGGGTTAAAACAATATATCAGGGCCACTCGAGGAGTAATTAACTGGAAATGCGTGGCCACGCTCGGAAGGTATCCAGAGTGGATAAATCCGGTCAATCAGTTATTCTCCAGATCGAGGAAACCACTCTCGATATGATCACTTACAAGTACGACCCGAAAGACACCTTGCATTGAGTGGGAGGTAGTAATAGGACAAGAGAATTGGTGACGCACACTTGTCGAGGACAAGTGGGAGATTGTTGGGAAATGTGTCCTCAACAATAGTGCGATCATATGATTTAAATATCATTATTAAATCTCATTTCAAGAATACGGAAGGGATGATACATTACATATATAGTCAACTGGTCCACACATATCGGTAATGATTGGCTGGCTAGAGTTTGACATTACTGTCGTGCGACGGTGGTGATCAGTTGATCCCTTGAGGTCACACCTAAAGGACGATTCCCTTAATTGAAAAGGTTAATTAGTTGTATACCGATACAGATTAATTAATTCCTTAAAATTGAACAATTCGATTTGTGAGAGACAATATTGATATCTTATTGTAATGGGATTAAATAAGGTTCATTTTAGTAATAAAATGATTTGTTGCTAAAATTATTTATTGTTTGAGAAACAATAAAGATAAGGATGAATGGTTAATTATAATTACAAGAAGTTGTGAATTATAACTATATGACCCATTTTATTTATGTGATCAAGTATCACTTGTCAATTTGTTGTATGTAATTTAATTAATTCATGAAATGATATTTATGTGATAAATATGCATTAAATTGATTAATAACATGTATCATACTACATGTGACATATTGTGTGACAAATGACAAATTGACAAAATAAAATGGTAGTCCATTTTAAGTAATGGACCGAAAATGGAGGGTGTGTTAGTGGGTTTTGGTTGTTTTATTTTAATTGATAAAATAAACATAATGATGCCTACCTACAACTAGTCTTACACATCTTACACACCTACTATTTTTGAGAAGAGTAAAAGGAAAAGAAATGATGCCATTTGAGGCTCCAAAACCGTGACACTCCCTCTTTTTATGGGTTGTTGGTTCTTTTCTTTTATTCTTACACTACCATAAAATTAACATGCAAGTGTTCATGAATATTCTCTCTTCTCTCTCTTTAATCTTCCCAAAAAGATGAGATTTTAATCCAAATTGTTCATGTAAGATTACTAATTTTATCAAAGTAATATATGAGTATTAGTAATCAAATTTAAGGTAAACCACAATATAAACATCTAGTACATGTTAGTTTGTGGGATTAAGGGATTGTCTTGGGTGCTACTAATTGGAGAATCTCTACTTTGGGATTTTTGTATGTTCATCCATTATTGGAAAGCTCAAGAACTAACAAGAAGGAGATCTTGTTGGTGCCCAATATGACCGAAATTATTATGGTGAGAAAATGTTTTCTTATCTTCTTTTATTAAAGTTTGCATGCATAAAATCAACTTTTAATTTTATGACAAATTAATTTTAACATATATGAGTATGTTAGTATGTATTTAGATCTACATTTCCTTCAATAAGTACTTAGTTGTACTGACCATTTTGCCATTCTGCCTAAAAGTTAAGGTTTTCTCAGGACAAATTTGTTAGGCAGGTTGGTCCTGACAATTATTGGGTGACTCTCAAAGTAAGGTTCGAGGTTTGTACAGGATATAATTAAAGCAAGCACATATTTTTCAAGTAATCCATACCTTGTTTCTGCATCAAGGAGACTCTTACTTACATAGTAGACAGGGTGTTCTTGGCCTTCAATCTCCTTGGTTAGGACTCCACTTACTGCAGATTCAGTGACTGATAAGTAAACTGTCAAGGGTTCTCCTTTGTTAGGTTTGGTCATTAGTGGAGGAGTAGTTAGGTAGGTTTTTAAATCTTAGAAGGTTGTTTTATGTTCAGGCATCCATTTGAATGATTTTTTCTTCTTTAGGAGGTCATAGAAAGATCTGCATCTTTCAGATGACCTGGATATGAATCTGTTCAGGGCTGCAACTCTTCCTGTTAATCTTTGGATATCTTTGACTGATTTGGGAGATTCTAGTTCCAAGATGGCTTTTATCTGTTCTGGGCTGGCTTCAATCCCTCTTTTTGTCACCATGTATCCAAGGATTTGCCTGAGGAGACTCCAAAGTGGCATTTGGAGGGGTTAAGCTTTATATTGAATTTTCCAAGATTTTATAGGCTACTTCCATGTCCTTTACATGATCTTCAACCTTCTTTGATTTAACCACCATGTCGTCAATGTAGACCTCCATTATGTCACCTATTTCATCTTTGAACATCATGTTGACCAGGCGTTGGTAAATTGCCCCTGCATTCTTCAGGCCAAAGGGCATTGCTGTGTACCAATATATGCCCCTTTCAGTGATGAATGCAGTGTTTTCCTGGTCAGCTGGGTTCATCTTGATCTGGTTAAATCCACTTGAAGCATCCATAAACGTTAGTAGCTCATGCCCTGCTGTAGCTTCTACCATTGCATCAATGTGAGGTAGTGGGAATTGATCCTTTGGGCAGGCTTTATTAAGGTCTCTATAGTCTACACAAACTCTCCACTTGCCATTCTTCTTTTGTACCACAACCACATTGGCTAGCCACTCAAGGTACATTACTTCTCCGATCATGCCCATGTCTAGGAGTTTGTCCACCTCTTCATTAATGATAGAGTTGTGTTCAAGGGCAAACTTTCTCCTTTTTTGCAATACAGGCTTAAATGAAGTGTCAATATTAAGTTTATGGGTAATAATATTAGCATCTATACTAGTCATATCAAAGTGAGACTAGGCTAAACATAAAGACTTTTTCTTAAGAAAACTTACTAGTTCTGGTCTGATATTGTCAGGGACATCAGATCCTATTAGTACATGCATGTCAGGATACTCGGGGTCTAAAATTACCTGATCTGTTTCCATTTGGGTTTCTGCCACATAAGTACTCCTGACAGGGTACTGTACTTGCTAGGCGAGAAACTTACCTGCCTTGGAAGGTTTTAAGGATTCAGTGTAACATTCCTGGGCAGACTTTTGTTCACCTTTAATGGTTGATATTCCCCACTCTGTTTGTATTTTGACGCATTGGTGATACGTTGAAGAAATAGCTCTAACACTGTGGATCCAAGGCCTGCCTAGGATGGCATTATAGGATGAAAGGCAATCCAGGACTCCAAATCTTTCATATGATGAGACTCCTTCAAGATAAGTTGGCAGGTAGATTTCTCTCAGAGTGTTCTTGGTTTCACCACTAAATCCTACCTGGACATTTGATTTTTTTATGATCTGATTCTTGTCAATCTTCATGGCTTTCAAGACATCGAGCATAATTAGATTGACTGAGCTGCCACCATCTACTAAAATTATCAGGACACGTGCAGTTCCAATTTACATGGTGATGACCAGGCCGTCATGATGGATATCAGAGATTCCCTGCATGTCAGTATCATCAAAAGTAATCTGAGGTATATTTCTAGGTTTAAAAGGAGATTTTATTTTTGACTCCCTGGCTATTTTCTTTGCAGCTGAGCTAGTTAGGCCGCAGATTTCAAATCCTCCATTGATGAAATTGACTTCATAGATGGGTGGTGCTGGGGGCAGGTCACGTTGTGGTCTTTCCTGGTCCTTTATTATTCCATTGTCTTCCCTGTTCTTTGACTGTATCAGATCTTTCAAGTAGCCTTTCTTTAACAGGTAAGCCACTTGCCTGCGTAGTCCCAGGCATTCCTATGTTGTGTGTCCTATGTACATGTGAAACTCACACCATCTTGTTGTGTCTTTCCTTGAGTTAGGATTTTCTGTCTTCTTAAGCCACTTCACAATGGCTCCCATGTTGTCAAGCCTTTTGATCAATCCTGCAGTATCAACAGAGAAGCTATATTCCTGAATAGGGGGATAAGTATAGGAGTTACCTCGTTGCTCATGAGCATAGTTCACTGCTGATCTGTCAGGCCTGGTATAAGGGAATGGCTTGGAACTGCTTCCTCTGTGATTGGAACTTTTCCTGTTGGATATGTCATATCCTGAATTATTATCAGTGGTGTCAGCCTTGAAACTTTTGTCTTCCTCCAATCTGATGTAGCCAATAGCCTTTGCCTGGACGTCTTCAAAAGTCAGGCAAGGTTTCATAGTTAGCTCATCATAGAAGTCGATGTCCAATGGTAACCCCTGCCTGAAAGCTTCCACGGCTGTTCCAACATCACATCTGGGGATTGATACTTTTTCTTTGTTGAATGTGGTCAGGAACGCTCTGATTGTCTCGCCAGGCTTTTGCTTGATTCTGTATAGGTTATTGGATCTCTTTTCGAGTTCCCTGCTGCTGGCAATTTGACGGTTGAACGTGTTTATCAAATCTGCAAAGGACTTGATGCTTCCATTTGGCAGATTGATGTACCACTGGAGGGCAGGTCTAGTCAGGGTTGACCCAAAGCCTTTGCACATGCATACTTGTCGCAGCTCACTGGGTATGGAGGCTGCCAACATTCTTTGTTTGTAGTAGGCTACATAGTTTTGAGGGTCTGTAGTTCCATCATAGATTCTCATTGATGGCACCACAAACTTCTTAGGTAGATTTATCTTTGCTATTTCATCCACGAAGGGTGAGTCAGCATAACTTTCAGGGTTGGCTTCCTCAATGGTTGCAGGCACCCCAGGGATCTTCTCAAATTTCTCATGGAGTTTATGGATTCCTAGAGCATGGCCATCATTATAGCTGTGTTAGTCTGATCTTGAACAGCTTCTTCATTTGGAGTATCTTCTGAGTCTGTGTCATCTTCTCATACTTTGGATTTTGATGGAGTTGGAGTACCAAAGTTAGAAAAATAAATGTTCCTGATGATTGAAGAGAATGGCGTTCCAGGCCGAATCTTCAATTTTGAGCCTGGAGCTTTGTCTCCCAGCCTTTGCTTCAAACTAGATTCTGATTCCTTTGGTTTCATGACTTCAGCCTCAGCCTGGGCCATTTTCTGCTTCAGTTGTTTCATTTCCAACAATTGTTGCTTGGCAGCAGCCAATTGTTGTTCAATGTTATCTCCAGTCATTTTTGGGAGAGTTTTTGTGTTGTTCGGATTTAGGTTTTGATTATTTTTGAGCAAGATGCCCCACGGTGGGCACCAATTGTTTTAGCAGGAATTCTCACAAAGACAATGTCCTGCCAGGGAAGGATTTGCATGGTGATCTTGTTGGGTTCATATACCCATTATTAGACTCTTCTAATGGTGATCTAAATAACTTGTTGATTTAGAACTAGTGGATCTAGTTGCATGCATAACAAAATGAACAAAAATAAGGAGAAAATCATATTTCTTACATTGTATATGGTTCGAATTTTGGGCACAAGCAAGGTCTCCTACCTTCACTTGTTCTTGAGCTCAATTAATTTGGGATGATCCTCCAAGATCTTCAAGTCTCAAGTATAGAGACACTCCTCTTAGTTGCACCCAAGACTAACCCAAGCACTAATACTATTACTAGTTAGATAATATGTATTAGTAACCTTAAATTTTTGGTCTAATAAAAATTACTACACACTTAGTAATATTTTTGTGATATTAGATCTAAGAACAAATTTTTACTACATACACTAATTTATGTAATTTTTTAGAGAAGTAAGAGAGATGAGCTTTTTCATAAGCATGAAAGAAAAATGAGAACTCCTTTGTCACATAAAGGAGCCGGTTTTCACCCTCCCAAGAGCATGCATTTTGTTTTTCTTTTTTGCCTTATCAATGCTCTAGGTAGGTAGTCTATGTCTTAGCATGTTATTATTATGTTTTTGTTTATCATTTAAAAACAAAACCAACATTGCCTAATCCATCTACTAAAACCGGTTTTATATACATAAAATGGACCTCCATTTTATCTTTGTAATTTGTCATTTGTAATTTGGTATGACATGTGACAAGTAACATGTCATTAGAAATTTAAATGTATATTTAACTAATTAAATATCATTTTAAATCAAATAATTATAATTAACAAATTAATAAGTAATTCACAATTACATGTATATAAAATGGGTCATATTAAGTCTAGTTAATATAATCTACAACATCTTGTAATTATAACTAACTAATTACTCTTATCTCAAATGTTTCACAAACATTAATCAATTTTAGTAATATAACAAATTAATTACTAAATTGAATCTTATTTAATCACATTACAATAAGATATATAATTCTCACTTATAAAATAAATTTGTTTAATTTAAGGATTTAATTAATCTGTATCAATATACGATTAATTAACTTTTCAGTGTGGGAATCGTCCTATAGGGTGACCTTAAGGGATCAACTGATCACCACTGTCAAACGACAGTAATGTCAAACTCTAGTTAGCCAATCATTACTGATTAATGTTGATCAGTTGACTATATAATTGAATCATCCCTTACGTATTCTTATTATGAGATTTCACTATGATGTTTAATCATGTGATCACGCTATTGTTGAGGACACTTACTCCAACAATCTCCCCCTTGTCCGAGACAAGTGTGCGTCGCCAATTCTCTTGTCGTATTACATCATCTCCCACTCAATGCAAGGTGTCTTGCAGGTCGTACTTGCATTTGATCATATCTTGAGTGGTTTCCTCGATCTGGAGAGTAACTGTCTGATCGGAATTATCTACCGTAGATACCTTCCGAGCGTGGCCACGCATTTTCAGTTCACTACTCCTCTAGTGGCCCTGAGATTCAAGGGAGTGGACAATTCCTATCGCACTATTCTCTTTGAATAGCCACCGCTTATCATGACCCAAAAGATGCCCATTTAACCTCAGTTACGAAAATCGTAGAGCATAAATCAAAGTCACTCAGAAACTGTGCCATCTTGGGCGAACAATCTCTAGTCAAAGAATTAACTCTAAAGAATACTATAGTAGCTCTCGCCACGACCAGGCTTTATAAAAAAAGACCAGAACTCTGTAAGCGGTCACTGCCCGACAGAGTGTCCCATACAGCCTGCCTATGTGATCGACTAGTCATCCCATATGAATCTATGGCACTTGAACTTGCCATCAATCGCATCACACTCTAGTCACTTCGAGACGTCACCTCATATAAGCAACTAGGGGCCAATACTATGTTAATCTATTTCACTTTAATAGGGTTCAACGTTGTTCTTACAACCTATTTGGATATAACAAAGTAATAAAAGAGTTTTTAATAAAACTCAAACGATGAATGCATTATCACATATGTAAAATTGATACCATATCAATTACTACATAATCTATAATCCATATTCCATTTTGTATATAATTGCACATTTCAACTCAATTGAAATGACATGACTTATTATGTTAAGCCTGTGAAAAGGCCTTTGGTTAGTAAGTCTCAGCAACACTTTGCACTCTTCCTAACCTTACTATATACTATTTCCCATTCTTGTGTATAATCTTGTTTTATAAGAACTTCTTTGACTACGTGTCTAAATCCAATCTGGACATAGGCTTTTTTGCCTTGAATAACTCCCACTGTCCTCACAGTGTGTAGGGATAGGACCTTCGGTTATTGGAACGAACTACCATAGTTCCTCCAATTCATAAAACCGAATCCTAATATCATCCCTTCCTACTTGCATATCTGATTATTGCAAGTGTACTCAATTTCCGTTGTGTACATCTCATTGTTCAACTACCTAGGATGTTGCTAGCAGATATCCTCCTTAAATAATATAGCCAAGATGGTTCTCTAACCATCCTTATGTGTGTAGAATATAATTTTGTGTAACTCCTTGCACATAAATCCATCTCATTTCTAAATGCTTAGCTTCATCTCTTTAGTACTTCCTGAGTACTAACTAATGAACTATGTGGCTATATAGAGACTTCTCTCAATGATTTGATTTGTAACATCTCGTCATACTCCAAGTATACGAGGTTTAAGAATTGTGATACATCTTAGCGTAATGAATTAATCCCGCAGCGGAAGCATGTGGATTCAATTTCTATATGTTCAATACTTTTGAACTTGTCAAGATTCTTATTAACATAAGAATATTCATTTAACGCTAATATCCTTTTAGAACTATCTTTATAGGTCTGGATACCTTAGAGATGTATTTATCTTCTCCTAAGTCTTCCATCATTCACAATGATCAATATGTCCCTTACATATAAGACTAGTAATACCACATTACTCCCACTAAACTCCATGTATAAACTACTCGACAAATCGAGAAAATTTTATCACATGATCAAAACATACAATTAAACTTCTTAACTTCTACTTAAGACCTCTTCTTAAGTTTTCATCCTACCTTAGGATATTTGCTATTTTCAAAACTCATTCAAGATGATTTTAAAATACAACTATAAAATCCGAATTTAATGAGACATTGTTGCTGCGTGCAAAACCCTTTGCCACCAACCAACCAGGCTAAATAAACATCTTTATGTTTATGCTCACTTCGGACTTTTGCGGAGTTGAAACTAGATAAAGCATCTTAATAAGTTACAGGCTTGTTACTTTAAAAAATAACATGACTCCTGTCCACTTTAGATTTCGAAGAAATAATTACTGATTTTGACCAAGACGGAACATCTTCCTACGTCTTATTCTCAGTTTGTGGCTCTTGAACATTTTCTCCCACTCGGTCTTTAAGAAATAATCCTTTTTTCTTAATAGACAGCATCACGAGCCACAAACCCTTCGTTCTCGTGATCTTGGAGGAAAAATGTGTTGGAATATGTGTCCTCAACAATAGTGCGATCACATGTTTAAATCTCATGTTAAGAATACGTAAGGGATGATTCATTTATATAGTCAACTGATCATCATTAATCGGTAATGATTGGCTAACTAGAGTTTGACATTACTGTCGTTTGACGGTGGTGATTAGTTGATCCATTAAGGTCACACCTAAAGGACAATTCCTCTAATACACAAATTGATTAATTGTATGACGATACAAGTTAATTAATTCCTTAAAATTGAACAATTTATTTGTGAGAGAGAATATTTATATCTTATTATAAAGGGGTTAAATAAGATTTATTTTAGTAATTGAAATATTTTATTACTAAAATTGATTATTGTTTGTGAAACAATTGAGATAAGAATGAATGGTTAATTATAATTACAATATGTTGTGAATTATAATTAAATGACCCATTTTATTTATGTGATCAAGTATCACTAGTCAATTTGTTACATGTGATTTAATTAATTTATAAAATAATATTTATTTGATAAATATGCTTTAAATTAATTAATAACATGTAACATACTATATGTGACATATTATGTGACAAATGACATATTGACAAAATAGAACGGTAGTCCATTTTATGAAGTGGACCGAAATATCGAGGGAGTTGTGATGGATTGTGGTTGTTTTATTTTATAAAATAAAATAGGTGTAATCATACCTATTTCATCATAGCCTTACACCTACATATTGATAAGAGTAAAAAGAAAAGCAAAGATGCCTTCCTTGGCCTTATGCTAGCCGGTCATACTACTCTTATATGAGTAGTTTTGGTTCTTTCATTTTACTCTTACACTCTTCCATTCATATTACATGCATTTTTGCATAACTCTCCCACTTCTCTCTAAAACAAGTTTTTAGAAAACAAGAAATTATTCATCAATTCTAATCACAATATTAGATTACTAGTGTAGTAAAAGTGATAATATTAGAATTTATTTTAAGGTACAATAATACACCAATCTAGTTAATTAGTATATTATTTTAAGGGATTTATCTTGGGTGCAATCAAAGGAGAATATCTACATTGGGATTTTTGGAGGATCATCCACCATATTAAGCTCAAGAAAAAATAAGGAAGGTGACCTTATTTGTGCCCATTATTTCGAATCATATAACAATGTAAGGGACATTGTTTTTCCTTACTAATCTCTTATTTTGTTATGCATGCACTAGATCTAAAGAACTAATAATTAAAATGTTAATTTTTTCACTATTAGATGAGTCTAATAATAGATATATGAATCTAACAAGTGATATCAGAGCATAGGATGTTGCATGCATATTCGGTTTGGTTTTTCCGAGTTAAATGTGACTTAATTAAAACTAGAAATTTGTGATTTATTAGAGTATGTCACGAAATCATGATGCATGTTATATATTCTGGTCCTAAAATATGTTTAGGTCATTTTTATGATTTATGGTAATTTATTGCTCATTTTTATGATTTTTAGTGAAATAATTACATTTTTATGAGTAAAATGAACTTTTATTCACTAAAATAAGTTAACCTTCACTACGGGCTGTGATTTTTTTAGTATGACCTCACATGAATATTTTATGTGTTGTATGTAAAGTTTTATATTAATGTGATTAATATTTCATGATTTATGATTTTTATGTGATAAAAATGGCATAAATGGAGGTTAAATGACTAAAAATGGTTAAACTTAGTTTCTGACCTTGAAAATTTTATATTACCTCAAATGCATGTTTTAATTATTATGTGTAAAATCTCGTATTAATTTGAATAATAATGCATGATTTATGATTTTTATGAGATAAAAATGGATTAAAAGGAGGTAATATGGTTAAATAGAGTTAAACTTCGAACCAAGCCATGTGATTTTAATATGTTATCACATGCATTATTTACACACTATATGTAAATTTTGAGATAAAATAGTTTCATTTTGCATGATTTATGAATTTTTAGTGTAAAAATGACATAAATAGTGACTATTTTAGCATAAATGGTTAAAACAAATTGCATGGCATGAGAAACTTATTTTAGGTTGCATTAATATCCCACTTATCAGATCTACAGTTATAAAATTTATTGGATTAATTTTTGGATACTTTAGATGTTTTATGTGATAAAACCGATAAATTGCAACTATATTTTTCTCGAAATTAATTCGAAAACTGTAACCATAATTTTTGATATTATGAGTGTTATGGAATTATTCCAAAATGTTCAAAAATTTAATATTCAAAATTTTAAATTATTGTAATTTAATTTTGATTTATTTCATAAATATTATGATTTTAAGGTAAAAAAATGAGCATAAAATTATATCAAGTTGAATTATTGTCAAAAATTGAGTGATGACTAATTTTTGAGTCCTAAGAGTGTTAAAATAATTAACTTGAGCTGAAATGTGATTTAAGTATTGATTTGTGATATTAAGAAGTTATTATCACTCATTTCCATAAAACCGGGTTATATAATTGATATAAGTTAAAATAGGGCGATTTGGCGCATAACTTGGCATGATAGATACATATTATAATGCCGCATATTTCAATTGTTGAATGTCTTTTTATTTATATAATTTTGAATTATGTAATTTTATCTTAGTATGACCTTAGTTTTAATCGATATTACCCGTAATGAAAGGGAATATTGATTCGGTTGTAATTTAATGTGATCTCGTATCACTTTTATTTTTACTAGTTTTTCATATTACAAATGTATAATAGGAGATCCTTGTATTTTTATTATTATTTGTAATCATGGAGTTTCTTCAAGACGGTGCCATTCGGGAAGGTGTTCCGACAAAGACGGTATTCTTGGGAGCCGTGCCACTTGAAGATTCAAGGGACCAAAGGAGTTGGTTTCCGAATATGTAATATATTATTTGATTTTCTATTTTAGGAAGGCCATACTAGGAATTTATTATTATTGCTTAGCATTTATTTTAATATGTTGCATGCATTGCCAAATCGCCATAACAACACATGCATATCATATCGAGTCATCGACCGTGTCAATTATAATTATCGTAGTTCACCGCTTTAGTTCACTTAAAACGTTATAGATATAAAATTGACAAGACCTCTCACTAAATAATAATTGAGAATTAGCCTTACCAAATAGTAGAAACCATGAGTCCCAATTTCATGAGGAAGTAGGCTCGGCTCACCGAGGTGCTAAACTTGTTACGTTAGGTAAGTGGGTAATAAAATGTTATTACATCGAAATTTGGATTGAGCTCAACGGAAGTATTCATGACCGTAGTCGCATGTGTTCCGGGCTAAAGATAAATATTAAAGTAATTTTATCGACCGAGAGTTCTAGAAGTAGAATCGATTAAAGAGTTAATCCACCGAGTTATATTGATAAGGGATGAATCGGCTCACCGTGCCCAAATTGATATGAATTTGGATCTCGGGATCATTTATAATAGTTGGGTAGAGGTCACTATATAAATGCTTAAAACTTGTTTAAAATGTTTACAAGTATTATTAAAACGATAGATGTTTATTAATTTCTTCACTTCCTATTTTGTAGTCAAAACTGTTTTCACAATTGCAATGGCAACTCCAATAATCACATCCGCAAGCACTAGCTCCAACACTTTCACCAATGTTTCATGGCCAAGATCCTTTATGGATCGTTGTAAGTTAGAAAAGAATGGGACCAATTTCGCCGATTGGGACGCGCAAATTTGCTTGGCCGCGGAGGGTGACGACAAGCTTCGTTACCTTACCGAGGCCTCTCCCGCCGAACCTAATGCTATGTCTACCACCACCGCTAGGCAAGCCTATGAGGTTCACCAAAAGGAGTCAGTCGCGATAAAAAATGTGTTGGTCTTCTCAATAGAGGCCGAACTCCAAAGAAGTGCTATAAAGATTAGCACCGTTCATGAGATCTTTATGAAACTTGTGACCATGTTTTCACGAGCTCCGAGGATCATTCAATATGCAGCAGCTTCCGCATTCTTTGATCTCAACATCAAGGAGGGCCAAAAAGTTAGCGCTTATGTGCTCAAGTTGATGGAACATGTTGAGACTCTAAAAATGCATAAGGTAGAGATTCCCGAGGAACTCGTCATTGATCGAATTCTTCACTCCTTAAGCAAGATTAAGGCATATGTTCAATTCAGGGTGAATTTTAATATGCAAAACTTGAAAGTTTCCCTTGATAAATTGCACAAAATGCTTGTGCAAGCCGAGAGGGACATGGGGCTAAGTGTTAGCACCACCAAGGATGTGTTCAATGTTAATCATAAGAGCAAAGGGAATTTCAAGAAAAGTGGCAATAAGGGAAAGAAGAAAACTCACTACAAAAACAAAGGAAAGGCTTGTGAAGCTAGCTCCTCCAAGCCCAAGTACAGTGCCTCGTCCGAGGACAAGTGCCACTATTGTAGTGGTGTTTGGCATTGGAAGAGAAATTGTTCAAAATATCTTGGCGATATTAAAGCTAAAAAGGTTATTCCAGTAGGTAAATAACTATCCCTATCTTTTATGTTTCGATCTCAACTTTGGTGATGATTACCCTTTTTATTGTAATTAGGGCATCCTAGCAAGGACAAGGGCAAAGAAAAGCAAGCCTAGAAGATCTTGAGGGAAGCTAGATGTAGCCGACCATGGTGCTAGATCTATGGAAGCTTAGTTTTATGTTGCTTTGTCTTTATTTTCATGTTGTATTTTGAGATTTTAGAACTATTTTGATTTCCTCGTTCGACTTGGAAATTTGTTTGTATCCTTTAAACAATGGTTATATTTTGGATATTGATAACTTGGTTTGCAACCCAAGTCACTTACTATATCGTATCATTTGTTCTAAGGTTATCATCATACACTACTTGCATCATGAAACATAAGATTATCGACTTAAATTGATCAAATAGACAATTATAATGATTAGATCATTATATGTTCATAAGCAATGAATTTGATTCTCCTTATGCTATTGTTACTAAAAGTAACAACTTACTTATGTAAGATCAATTATAAAGTTATGATGAGCTATTGAACTCTATATAGATAATTTAATTTACCAATTGGCTACACCATTTATAAGACTCCATACGAGTTATGGGAGGGCTTAAGATTTCAATTTTGTTCATTACATGGTTATAAGTTGATTTGAGTTGCCAAACTCACTTTTGGGAATTAGCAATCCAAAATGAACACGTTATTTTGGAAGGCCACCCAGGAGATACCTGAAATAGAGAGTCTAGTTAACAGATGACATGGATAAGACTCGTATATTATGTCTGCCGTAAAAGAGCTGGTCTTTTACGAGCTAATGCGTCAGTCTAAAGAAACTCCTAATACTCCACCATATATATGTTTGTAACTCACAAAGCCATCTCTTAAGAAGATAGAGGTATTTCTAAGAGATAGAGTGGGAGTAGATTAAATTGTCATAAACATGTTTTATAGTTAATGTGTTACTTTGTGAAAGTAATAGAACTATAATCTATAAAGATAGAGTGGGAGTATAGTTCAGTGGGAGTTTAGCACACATGTCTTGTTGTTAAAATATTGCTTTGCGAAAGTAATGGTATTATTCCAAATCGACCATGTTACAAACGAGCCATAGTATTACAATCCAAAAATTGTTACTCAAGAGTAGATTTACTTTCGAAACAAGCTACAATTTAGGTACCATGCCTAACCATATCTCATATGAAAAGTAGATGATTGCTTTAACCATGTTTTGTTTTAGTGGAAAATTTAAATGCCAAACAAATTTTATAACAGAAACTACCTCCAACTATATTGTAAAGATTCAATCATATCGTAATGAAAGTGAACTTGTGATACCATATCGCTCTCTATTTGGTGTAAGATAAAGTCATTACTTCATGGTTCTCATCCTAACCAAAGTACTAATACTTTGGTTTTTATACTTCATGAGAAGAATTCATTGAATTTATTCAAAGAATTTCTCTTCTTACCTCATTAAGTGGATACCAAGTATCTACCTAGTTTGTCGGTAAAAGAGAAGAAGTAATAATGACCTTCTCAGATTGAAAATATATTCGACCATACACATCAAAGTGTAAATAGGGCGAATATCTTGCTTTATTCATAATCCTTTTCCGGAAAAAGTCATGAATTAACTTGCTTTGAATACAAGATATGCATACACCAAAAGATTCTCAATCAAATGGTTTGGGAGACTAGTTAAAACGAGTTTCAAAATGCGATTTTTCAATCGAGAATTGATAAATGATTGGGGTCACCAACATGAGTCTTGTAAATATGACATTTAGTTTGAATATAATTACCATGATCTGTATGGTCTCACCCTAAACTTAATCGTGGTATGTTAGGGCACAACACTTGTATTAATTGCATAATTGAGAAACCCTTTTGCGGTTTTCTACAAAAACTTGAATTATATTCTTATTTAGAGTTAGTGTACATCATAACAATTATTGAGGTACATTTCTAAATAAAAAACTAAAATGAGTACACTATAACACTTATATGTCCATGGATGAAATGGTAACTACCCTAGTTCCATTCATTTTAATTTCTGAATTTATTCTTGCTAGTCGTCACACGATAATGCCAAATATCATGATGAAATCCATAAATTTGAATCAAATACTCATGATGTGGTAATTGGCAAGAATGCAATGTCAATGTCATAGATATTCAAGAAGGAATATGTTGGAGGAGTCACACTACCAACTTCCTAGATCTTTACTTATTTGGGTTTGTATCTATTTTAGTGTCTAACACTTTCTCTTTCGAGCCTAGTTCTATCCTTAACAATTAAGATAGGTACTTACTTCTTATTGCTCCCACTCACTTCAAGAATTTCTATTTGATGAAGACTTATATTCATATAAATTCCTAGTTAATCATTCACAAGGATGAACTCTATTGTGGTATTTGGTCAATCAAAATTTCTAACAAATTAATTTACCAATTTAACATTGTCATGTTCTTAACAACTTAAGTGCTTGATGACAAGTGTTTAGGTTGATCAATAAGACTTTTGAACCATGGATGCATAGAAGATTTAATCAAAATATATTTTGACTCATCATTACCTCTAGTCATATTTCTGCACAAGAAATCATACAAAGGTATGTTAGGAATTTAAGATGCTAATCTTATATGACATAGGACAACTCATATGGAGTTCTATATATGGAATAGAACGATTCCTATGGAGCTCGTCCACAATCTATGATACGGTTCATTTTAGAAAGAGATTCTTTGTCATTAGCAATAGTGGTTTAGCGGAGACTCGTGTTACAGTCGAATGATATCGCATATGAGTAGGAGTAATGAAATAGAACAACATTAAAAATAACGAAATAGTGGAAAAATACAACATTCATCGTTATAATACTTGTAAATAATAATACAAGTATAGCATTTATATAGTGACCTCTACCCAACTATAATAAATGATTCCGAGATCCACAATTCATATTAACTTGGATGTGAGCCTACGAGCCTTCTACATCTTTACTAATATAACTTGGTGGGTTAACCCTCTTAACCGATTTTACAATTAGAACTCTCGGTCGATGATTACACTAAATTCATCTTTAGCCCAAACCTATTGCGGCTACGGTCGCAAAATACCTTCGTTGAGATCAACCAAACTTTCGAAGTGTAATAACTACTTATTACCCCACTTATCCAACGTCAATAGAAGCACCCCAAAAAAATCATGTTGTACATATTATGAAATTGAGATTCATGGGCTCCTACTATTTGGTAAAGCTAAGTCTCAATCTTTTAAAAGTAAAGGTTTTCTCAATTTATTATCTATCAATTTTAAGTGAGCTAAAAATCGAATTATCGATAATTATAATTAACACGGTCGAAGACTCGATATGATATGCATCTGTTGTTATGGTGATTTGGCAATGCATGCAACATATTAAAAGAAATGCAAAGCAAATAATAATTTCCTAGTATGACCTTCCTAAAATAAAAAATCAAATAATAATGTATTACATATTCGGAAACCAACTCCTTTGGTCCCTTGAACTTCATGTGACACGCCTCCCAAGGAAAACACCGTCTTGACCGGAACTCCTTTCCGAATGGCTCCGTCTTTAGGAAACTGCGGAATTACAAAATAATATTAAAAATACATAGCTATTCCTATTATACATTTGTAATAAAAATTTAAATCTATTAAATTACAAAACGGTGATGCGAAATTACATTAAAATTACAACCAAATCGATATTCCCTTTTATTACGGGTAATACCAATTAAAAACTAAGGCCATACTAAAATAAAAATTACATAATTCAAAATTATATAAATAAAATATGACATTCATAAATAAAATATGCAGCATAAATATATGTGTCTAACATGCCAAATTAATGTGCCAAATCGCCCTACTTAAATCTTATATCTTATATAATCCGGCTTTATGGAAATGCGTGATAATAACTTATTAAAATCACAAATCAATACTTAAATCAAATTTAAGCCCAAGTTAATTATCCTAACCTTATTAGGACTCAAAAATTAGTTTTCACTAAACATTTGACAATAATTCAACTTGGTTTTGTATTATTGCTTATTTAAACTTCTTTTAATCATAATTATTATGAAATAAATCCCAATAAATCATAAAAATTTGGAAAAATTCGAAATCACATTTTTTAAATACTGGAATATTACAAAGATTCCAAAAACTCAATAAAATATGCCCACAAAATATTTATAAGTTATTTCATTAATAAATCGTGTAAATCATAAGTATTACCATTTAATTCTAAATTAAACATAAACTATTATGGAAAAATCAAAATCAAAATTTTTGAACATTCTTAAATAATTTCCAGAACCTGGAAATGGCAAAATTTTAACCAAAAGTTCGAATTATTTTTTATGACTAATAAAGTTGCCCTTTTATCGATTTTATCACATAAAAATCAATAAACATACCAAATCAATCAAAATTAATCATGAAACTTTAGATCTGATGTTCATATAAAATATATAACATTATAGAAAAATTTCATATCATAAAATTCACTTTAGCTATTTTTGCTAAAATAGTCACTATTTATATCATTTTAACCATTAAAATTATAAATCATGCATAATAAATCACATTTATCTAAAATTTTACATACAATCTGTAAAATATGCATGTGACATCATATTAAAATTTCATGGCATGTTTCAAGGTTTACCTATTTTTAGTCATTTAACCTCCATTTATACCATTTTTATCACATAAAAATTATAAATCATGAAATATTAATCACATTAATACGAAATTTTACATAAAATACATAACATATTCATGTGAGGTCATACTAAAAAATTATTGCCAGTAGTAAAGTTTAACTATTTTTAGTAAATAAAAGTTCATTTTACTTATAAAAATGTAATTATTTCACTAAAAATCATTAAAATAAGCAATAATCATCCATAAATTATCAATATGACCTAAAAATAATTTAGAACCAGAATATATTACATGCAAAAAAAAAATTCGTGACTTTATCTAATAAATCGCAAATTATTAGTTTTAATTAAGTTACTTATAACTCGGAAAAACCAAACCGATTATGCATGCAACACCAAAGCTCTTGATGCCAATTGTTGGGTTCATATACCCATTATTAGACTCTTCTAATGGTGATCTAAATAACTTGTTGATTTAGAACTAGTGGATCTAGTTGCATGCATAACAAAATGAACAAAAATAAGGAGAAAATCATATTTCTTACATTGTATATGGTTCGAATTTTGGGCATAAGCAAGGTCTCCTACCTTCACTTGTTCTTGAGCTCAATTAATTTGGGATGATCCTCCAAGATCATCAAGTCTCAAGTATAGAGACACTCCTCTTAGTTGCACCCAAGACTAACCCAAGCACTAATACTATTACTAACTAGATAATATGTATTAATAACCTTAAATTTTTGGTCTAATAAAAATTACTACACACTTAGTAATATTTTTGTGATATTAGATCTAAGAACAAATTTTTATTACATAAACTAATTTATGTAATTTTTGAGAGAAGTAAGAGAGATGAGCTTTCTCATAAGCATGAAAGAAAAATGAGAACTCCTTTGTCTCATAAAGGAGCCAGTTTTCACCCTCCCAAGAGCATGCATTTGCTTTTTTCTTTTTTGCCTTATTAATGCTCTAGGTAGGTAGTCTAGGTCTTAGCATGTTACTATTATGTTTTTGTTTAACATTTAAAAACAAAACCAACATTGCCTAAACCATCTACTAAAATCGGTTTTATATACTTAAAATGGACCTCCATTTTATCTTTGTAATTTGTCATTTGTAATTTGGTATGACATGTGACAAGTAACATGTCATTAGAAATTTAAATGCATATTTAACTAATTAAATATCATTTTAAATCAAATAATTCTAATTAACAAGTAATTCACAATTACGTGTATATAAAATGGGTCATATTAAGTCTAGTTAATATAATCTATAACATCTTGTAATTATAACTACTAATTACTCTTATCTCAAATGTTTCACAAACATTAATCAATTTTAGTAATATAACAAATTAATTACTAAATTGAATCTTATTTAATCACTTACAATAAGATATATAATTCTCACTTATAAAATAAATTTGTTCAATTTAAGGATTTAATTAATCCGTAACAATATACGATTAATTAACTTTTCAGTTTGGAAAACGTCCTATAGGTGTGACCTTAAGGGATCAACTGATCACCACCGTCAAACGACAGTAATGTCAAACTATAATGTTGATCAATTGATTGAATCATCCCTTACGTATTCTTATTATGAGATTTAACTATGATGTTTAATCATGTGATCGCACTATTGTTGAGGACACTTACTCCAACAGATCTAACTCAAAATAAGTAGCCTGACTAGTACGACAGAGTGAATAAAGAATAAATAAGAAAGCGAGACATAAGAATTTATACGTGGAAAAATCCTGGGAATAAGGGAAAAAACCACGGGCACCAAGCCAGGACGGATTATTACTATGATTTTAGGTATCCTGACAGGGAATGTGTATGTCAGGCGAAGGATTTAGGTGTGGTTGCTCAATAATAATGCTAAGTAATGTTTTGATTATAAATATGAGAGTAAAAGTACGAGTAAATGAGTGAGTAAGCAAGTGATCCTCTTCTTTCCTTCTTCTTTGCTATTTATAGTAGCCTTGCAACGTTCCTTGGAGGTTGGTTTAGGGTTTCCTGGTAGATAGGCCTCTTGCCCTATTTATACGGGAGTGGTTTGTTGACTAAACAATTGGCTGCCTCTATTTCTGCTAAGTTGACCGTATCAAAACCGTTGTGAATATTGTTGAATGAGTCTTCCGTGCAAATAGGAACTACTTTGAAGAGTTTTTGATGTCGCCGGACGCCTTCAGGTTATGCTTTATCATGTGGCTTGGTGAGATATCTTCTCAGGCCTGGCTTTAATGAATGCCTGACCTGTCTTTCCCTCCTGGTTGGTGCCTGCTCAGGTGGTCTAATGTTTTGTATGGAATGTCTTCCGTTCAGGCTTGGCTTTGAACATTGAATGATTCTTGTCTGATCAGGCAGGGTAATTCTGGGCCCAACAATGAGGTAAACTAAGACAATTTTGTCTTAAAATGTGACCAAAATTCTTGAAAATCCGACACTAACCATGTCAGATTTTAACTTTTATGCTTACTACTTGTGTTACTTACTCATAATTACTCAAAACCTCAAACTTATGATGCTTGAGGTTGCCTTACAATGAAAAATTTTCCGTCTTAAGGACATTTAAGTGTCGAAATTAAGCATTTCACTTACCCGGGTCTTAATTTTATCAACTAAAGTCTTGTCGTAATTGCTTTTTACTGAATTAAATTGATTTGCGATAACATGTAACCTCACCCTAGAATTTTTGAGCTCTTTTGTCTACAACAAGATAGACCACTCCGTGAGTTTCCACCTTAAAAATACTTCCTTCAACCTACCGAATGATACCTTTGGAGAACGTTTAGGTGTGGGAAAGAGCACCGACTTTACCATCGACGAAATAGATAAGGAGATGAAAGCCAAAAAATACATTGATCTTTACATGGGAAACCAACACACCGATGTGAGTGCTATGAAAATCAATGATGTTGAACACCCCGTCCTAAAAATCTTTCTCCACACCTTGACCCATATCCTCTATGGGAGGAAGGACCCTAATAAGCTAAACTCCACCGAGGTACTACTTTTGAGCTCTTACTTCAACCCCTTCTATGAGAGGCGATTTTACTTTAGCCCTGTGACCATGGTGAGATTGACTTTTGAGAGGATGACTAAGTTCGAAAAATGCTCCTTTGATTGTGGTGCCTTGGTGATTAGGTTAGCCAAGAACCTATAAAGCTATAACTTGGGGGAGATTGATAGACCGATGAGTACTAAAGTGCCTTACTTTGACATCCCCTACATGAAGAGTATATTTTGGCTCCAGATAGGAAAGATAAGGTCGTCTATTCGTGAAAGGTAAATGTGGACTTGTTCATGAAACTTCCCGCGCCCAGGAGATTGCCTGAGACTACCCATTTCCCCGAAAAGACCCCACCTCGCCCTCCAGCCCGGACTTATCTCATCCCGAGTGGGCTTACTTATACCCTTGACGGTGAAGGGGTAGGACGGGATTCTTTAGGCAACAGGGTTTGTGGAGGGAGATTTCCCTTTTCGATACTTGGGAGTGCCTTTAAATGATGGGAAATTGAACAAGGGCATGTTTGCTGATCTTCTTAATAGAGTCCAAAAAGCTCTACAACACTGGTCTACTTACAAACTCTCATATGCAGGGAAGATTAGTTTGTTGAACTCTGTAATTTTTGGCATGGAACAGTATTGGTGCTCTACTTTGTTGATTCCTAAAGGAGTAATCAAGTTAATCACTAAATTTTGCAGAAACTTCTTATGGAATTCTGAGGTAGGTAGTAGGAAACTTATAATGAAAAGTTGGAAGTCTTGCTGTGTTCCCTATCAGGAGGGAGGCTTCAATATAAAGGAAGTGTTGGCCTGGAACAAATGTATATTGGGTAAATGGATTTGGGAGCTGGATCAGGAATCAGATAGCCTCTGGACAGAATGGCATCTGAAATATAATATCAAGTCTGGGAGCATTTGGGCTGCACTTTCCAAAACTACTCATTCTGAGAGTTGGCGCAGTATTTTGAAGGTAAGGGATGAGCTGCTATTACACACAGGGAATATTCTGAATGCTAAACAGTTCATGAGCAGTTGTGTCCATAGAGGGAAATTACAACTCCACCTGTTGTATGATAAGTTTAGGAATAGTCTGAGACCTGTTAGCTGGGCAGGGGCAGTTTGGCAACGTGCACTTCAACCAAAGCACAGTGTGTTTCTCATCTTGGCAATGCAGAAGAAACTCGCTACTATTGATCAACTTAACTGCAGAGGTATACAAATGGTTAATAGATGTGTCCTATGTAAGGGTGAAAATGAGAACCACAAACACTTATTTTTTAGGTGCTCGTTCTCTCAAGGAATTTGGCAGCAAATTCTCTCATGGATGAAGATCTCTGGGCGTACGAACAGTCTTAACAAAGAGATGCATTGGAGTGCTAACAGAAGAACCCGTAGGCACTGGAAAACTAAATGGTTTCTGGGTTGTCTAGGTGCAGCGGTGTATAGCATTTGGGAGGAGAGAAATGCTAGGATTTTTCGAGGGTTGGAGCATAGTGCGGGAACTATTATTAAGAAGATCCAATTCCTTGTAATTATAAGATTATTGTATGCATCTAAATCACATCTAGAGGATGAGATAGTAGGTTCTCTAGCTAGTTAAGTATCTCATATTGGTTATCGTTTTTGTAAGATTGCCTCTTTATTCCCTTTAATGGATGAATATATGGCTTGCTTTTCTTGCAAAAAAAAAAAGAAATAATGACATGTTTACCTTTGCTGCCTGTATTTTAACCAAGGACTTGACATTCTTTTACTTCGTGATACCATTGTACAAAACAAAACAATTCCCTGAAATAATGACACGTCATAGACAGTGTAACACATTCGATTTATTAGTGTAACATATATTTACAGTCATTGTAACACATTCAAAGTATTTGTTTGTTAATGTACTGTAACCCATAATTGTTACTCCGTATTATGTAACTCATTTGAATCCTTATTGTAGCCCATCCATGATCCATTTGTTCCTAGATTCTCACAAATAATGTTCACGGTATATAGATATTCTTTATATCCAATGTACCGAGTGTGATCATCCATCTCTCTATAAGCCTATTAGCTCAATCGGTAAAGCATCATGCAATTGCACGAAGATGTGGGTTCAAACCCCACATAGGCTGTTTTTTTTGTTTTAATACTTAGTATCGTAATATTTTCGTTCACGTTTTATCAATTTTCTACTCACTCAAGTAATTAGGCTTGATCGGAATTCGAACTCAAATCTATGTGCACTATTTACAACTTGCTTTAACATTGAGCTGATTGGTAGTCTTTAACAACATAAACTAGAATGTCAACAAGTGGAGTGTTACTCCACTGCATCGAGTAACTCATGTTACTCTAATGGTTTGCTCATGTTACTTTAATTGTATTATTATCATAATTTATTTATAGGATTAGAGTAACATACTTATAAGATTACAGTTTCGGCTATACAATCAAATCACACCACTAGATTATTTCAATTACGCAAACTAATATATTAGGCTATGTGGGACTTGAACCCACACCTTTGTGCATTAATACACATCGCTCTACCATTGAGCTAATAGCCTTTTACCCTTGTGACATTAAGAACAAGTCGGAAAAAATAACCTTGTCATTGTTTAGACTAATAATCAAATAGAAATTATCACATTTACAGCATTCTAGATACACTCCTTTACTTTGCTAGATACACATCTCTAGCATGCTAGATACACTCATTTACCATACTAGATACACATCTCTGGCATGCTAGATACACTCATTTACCCTACCAGATACACATCTCTGGCAAACAAGGGACAATCATCTTATCCCTGAAATTAAACATCAAGAGTGTAAGGAGAAGATATGCCCGAACCAGTTTATTCATCAAGATTATAATAACAGATACTAAAAAGTTAAATGTGAGTGCCACTGTGGGCCCACATATACGCTGCCGATGGTGTCTGACACCATCAAAGGAACGCAGCTCATTGAACAATAAAGATCGTATATCTTCCAGAGCTTTTCTTACATAGACACAAATTCAATAAATCATGTCATATGAGAATCTAGAAAATGTGACCATTAACATAGAATATCAATATAAAATAAATAATAAAAAATCTCAGTATAAACCCATTTAAATGACTTGTAACAGTATCAACATAAGCTGAAGCTTAAAACGTCAGTAATCAAAGTAAATCACCAAAGGGTAGCTGTGTTAAGGCGACGTGATAAAGCGAAAGGTGGTTGTTTTATAAGCTTACATAACTTTTATAAACTACAAAGTGTGACTTATGCCCTATCAAAGGTAAACCCATGTTGTATTTGACCGAAAATATAATGATGAAACATTATAAATGACTTCTATGGCAATTTTTTCAAATGCCATGTTGTTGTCCAATAATTATAGTGCACAAATATGATAAGATTAGGATGCGAACTAGCCAAAGTTGTCAAGAAGACTCTAAGGAGTCTAAGCAAGCCAAGAAAAGATCAGGAAAAATAAGATGAGGTGCTGAATTATTGCAAACTGAGACACTACTAAATTTAGGCAAACTTCTTACTTCTCCAATAATCCAAACTTGCCACTTTAAACATTACCAGGTGCAATGCAATTCATTTTCATTCGGACTCACCTTGAATCCGGTTGTACCTAACCCATGTTCAATAAATAAATAAATAAAAATGTATTTGGCTAATATATATAGCACAAATTCTGCCCACCACCACTGTTATTCATCCTCACTTTTCTCCCTTTCTATCATTTCTCAAAAACCACAAAAAAAAACATGTGAAAGAAAGGAAAATTTACAATTCAAAAACTACCTCTCAATCCAAATTCAGAGGCATAAAATGTTACAGCCAATGATAACATTTCAAATCAGCTCTAGCTTTAAAAATACTCAAGTCTTCTGACCAAGGGTTCAAGGGGGCGACGGACATAGACAATTCTTCAAGATCTTTGGATTATATATTATGTTAAAACAGGTACTAGGTTTTGATCCAAGTATTCAAGATTCGATTTCGGCTATCATTAGTGATTATGATGGTGTAGTAGGAAAAAGCTCAAGTGTCACAATTATGGGTTTAATGTATTCCAGACATAAACACTTATGGTTTACAATCAAGATGACAATTTTTAGATATACACACTTATCAGTTAGCTTGAGCTTTCTTAGAGGATACAACATTTTTACCGAGCTCATCAGGGAACTGGGAGAAAAAATGATGAAAATAATTCTGTTGCTCAACTGAAAATTCTATACAGGAGACTGAAATTGTGGGGAATGATAAAAAAAAGAATAAAACCTGGAAAGTGGCATCACAGTGAAGGAGATCGCGAGCGAGGGAAGAGACACCTACTCCCCAAATGCACCCTGCTAAACTTGTAACAAAATCATACGAAGAAATAGACAAACTGTCAGGGCACTACCTGTAACCAAAGTACCTTATTTTATCTTCTTCGTAATCCTTTCACCAGAGTACGTCTTACCTTGATTCACAGGGCTAGAAATAAACCATAGAAGTCGTCTTAAAAGTATCAGATACAACAAATACACATGGTATTACTATCGGATACACATGATATTACTACTATATACACAAATCGATTTGTGTATCAGTAATAATACCATGTGTATCCGGGCTGGTATTTTTTGTATCCAAGATCTAAAGATCAACTACAACCACCCACCTGGCCACCACCACCATCAACACACCCTATATTAATTCATGGTATGTCTAACATAGTGCATAAAACCTCCAGCCAAAGTGATAACGTCAATTGACACAGCTCCAATCAGAGGCAACTTCTCCTTCAATACCTTCCATGTTTCATCAATCACATCTTCTGCCGTTGCCGCTTCCGCATCAATCAATTGACTGGATCTTTCAGATTTTGTGATAAATTCCTCCATTTTGACCTTCATGACCTTGAATTTAACTTCAACCTCGGCTTTCTCTCTTTAACTCGGCGATCTCATCGCAGAGTTTATGAATCCCGCGGTTAGCCTCAGAGCGTCGTTTGTTAAGCTTGTGGAAGGAAGCAACTCAGCCTCCGTTAGTGGTCGACTTCTGGTTTCCCCGGTGGTCGTCAATGGCCAGAGATGTTAATTATGAAAATGAGAGGGTGGTGCGTCGGTTTTTAAGCTTAGTCAGGTTCGCGGAGAGGTGAGTCGGGTCAGATGCGCCGACGAACTGGGTTCTCCGGCATAGCTGAGGCCGACCCTTGGTGGTGGACGCTGATGGTGGTGGAATACAGAGGGGGTAGCAGGTTGGGTTTGTTATGCCAGGAGTTGGAGATCTAATTAGGACGATTGATGTTTTCAATATAAGGATGATAGCTTAGTTCGTACAGTTTGTACCATACTTTAGTTCGTACGCGATCCCACCCCATATATATATATATATATATATATATATATATAGATTTAGGATCCGGTGAGAACGATCATTCGGTGAGAACGTACTATATACTAAAAATATGTCAAATATTTTTTTTACCAAATTTCAGATGCACTTTTTTCTACCCTAGATACGCTTTTTACCGAATTTTATATACACTTTTTAAGAATGTAGATACACTTTTTTCTATTCTAGTTACACTTTTTAGGCGAATTTCATATACACTTTTTTATATTCTATGTACACTTTTTTTTTTCTAAATTTTATATACACTTTTTAAGCATATAGATACATTTTTTTTATATTATAGATACACTTTCTACTTGATGTGATTAATGTGTCTGATATTATTCCAAATTACTGAGATCACAAATTCACATCCATTCTTATTTGAAATGAATCTTATTACAAGTTGAGAAGATCACTTTATGGGCCTAATTAACTATATTCGGCATATTTACTCCACTCAATGTCGACAAAACCTTGGTAATTAGCACCGACCCAAAATTTTGCAGTAGTTATTTTGAATACAATCACCAAAGCTAAGCTTCATCTTCCTTGTTTATTCCCTCTTTTTTCCTCTCACATTAATTTCATAATTGGTAACCATAAGACACATTTATAATTGATTGGAATTCGGGTAATAAGCCTGAGATCATCTAGTAAAGGCCACAAAAACAGAACCTTTCAACAGGTAAAAAAAAATTGCTTTAGCCAACCAGCTCTAACTACCTTGGAAGTTTGAAAGTATCAACTTGATAAGTATCGAGTAAGCATCACCCTCAAATTCCCACCTTTGGTATCAACTTGCATTAGGGAAAAAGCATCAGAAATCAACAAATTCACTTTCATATACAATTTTCTACCAAAACACCCATTAACAAATTAACCAAATATGGATACAGCATAGTTCAATTACTAAACTTCAGCTGTAAACCAATTAACCAAACTTCAGTAAAAACATAAAAGATCCCGTTTTAAATAATTTTTTACCAAAACACCCAATAACAAACGAACCAACATAAATTCCAGCTCGACGCCCCAACTCAGTCCGAGCCATCCATTATCGTCGTCTCGGTGGTCTGCGAAATCGGCGGCGGCAGCAGTAGACTGAGTGAAACTCGAAATCAGAGGAAGGAAAATCGAGATCTGGGTTCGCAAATCAGCAATGTTGGAGATTAGTGGTGTTCAATGGTGTCGGAGTTGGTCATGATGGCCTCCGTCGTGAAGGTAGCCGCCTTTTCCGGCCATTTGTGTGCTAACACTAGTAGTCCCCGACTCCTCCGCGTGTATGAGCTGTTTCCGATGACATATATCAACATACGGGCTGTTTCCGACAATTGAGATAAACAGACAGGGACATGACTGCTCGTCTGTGTCTGGTGGTGGTGGTTGGTCGTGGTGATGGTTGGTATGGTGATGGTGGATGGGGATGAGTTGTACGGAGTATTTGATTTAGAGTATGAATGTGAGAAATAAAATTTGGTTGTGAGGAACGTGCACGCGTGGAATGTTGGTTGGTTATTAAGGTCGTTCTCACCGTTCTCACCGAGTGTTCGTTCTCACCGGATCTCACCTCTATATATATATATATATATATATATATATATATATATATATATATATATATACATACAGGGAGGATCCGGTGAGTCCACCCCCTTAGATGAGTCCTGAGTCCAAATAAGGACCGTAGGATCTATAGGATGGAGCACTAAGATTGTGCCACGTATACTACTTAATTAAAACATAAAGACCGAACATCTTTTTTTTTCCTTCTTTTCAAATTCTCCCTTATCTTGCCCATCTCTCTCTCTCTCTCTCTCTCTCTCTCTCTCTCTCTCTCTCTCTCTCTCTCTCTCTCTTTCCCTCTCTCCAGTTCATAGACTATACATCTGAGGTAGTACCTTTTATTGTTTATTTTCTGAGTTTTATTTTAAAGTTTTTGAGTTCTGCTTTAGTATAAAGTTTTTGAGCACATTTACTAAAGCATTACACTAAAAAAATATAATATTGCTCAAAAACTATATTTATAAATGGTAATATGCTCAAAAATGTGTATATGCTCAAAAACTACAAGATCTGAGGTACTAACTCAGATGCGTAATCCTTTTTCTCCTCTCTCTCTCTCTTTCTCTCTCTCTCTCTTATTCCCCAAATAAAAAAACCCTAGAAAAATCTCAAAATTGGAAGAAAAAATTGCCGATTCCGTTGGTTTTAATCAAATCAACATCTGAAGAATTAAACGAATGTCGATCTAAGTGCATATTCTTCATATAAGAATATGCGATCGAATCGATCATGTATTATTCGTTTTATTGTTTGAGCCATAAGATATAGTATGAAGCTTTGACTTCATAATATTTTTTGATTTCAAGATTCAATTGAAAACATACGAGGACGGAGTGTCGTATTTTCGAACATTTTGATGACAATATGAAAATTTTGATTTCAAGATTCAATTGAAAATTTTATATCGTAACTAATTGTTAGTATAACAATATGAATTGATAATGTTATTTGTTCATATAAGACATTTCCAGAGTATTAGTTATTACTATAACACATACTTTTGATTATTGTAATACATTTGTCTTTGTTTATTGCGTACTCGTATTGTAACACCTCTAATTGTTATTATAACACATAATTGATATTATTGTAACACATATTTTTCAATGTTGTATTACGTTATTGCAGTTACTGATATTGTAACACATACTCCATACTCGGTAATTGTTTGTTATTGTAACACATATTTAATGTTATTGTAACACATATAAGCTTATGTCGATATTAATTGCCGATTGAGATTGAGCCTCTTATCCCGTCATGTAGCAACATTTCTACGAATTAGTGAATGACGTTGTGCTCTTTACTGCATTTTGAATTGATTTTTGTTTGTTCATTCTTTTGACAGTTTGGAGGAAAAATATTGTTACCATAATTGATTAACTGTGTTATAATTTTGAGGAAACTCTGTTACTCTATTTTTATGCTTATGTTATGATATTTGCATTATGCTAATTGCCTTTTTATTGAATCTCCATATGCATGTTCTTAGAAGAAGGGTTGGAGTGTATAAATATTTTTTTAATTGAACAAGAAATACTTGTGTTATGGCAATAGTTTAATTATGTTATAGTTAAATGTTTCAATGACATTGCGACTTTGTTACGAATTTACGATTATTAACATTGCGACTTTGTTACGAATTTACGATTATTACTGTATAACATTGTTACAATATTGGTGTAACATTCTTAACTAATGTGAATTGTTTAGCAGTGTTAAAAAGATGGTTTGACAATTTGTTCAATTACTTTTTATCTTATGATGCAACAGTGAAATTAAGTTGCCTCAAAAATCAAATGCTGAAGTACTGTGAAATGTTGATGTTTAGGATCTAAAATTCACAAATAGTTGAAGTAGTTTGACTAACCATAAAGGCTTGAACTACTATATGAAGGTTATAAAATATTTTTTTTTGTAGTAGAATGATATTTGAATGACATCATGTAAAGTAATTGGTGCTTTGACGAGTACAAGACCATAAACTTGAAGAAAAGCAATTCAGGTGCATTTATCTTTTGTTTTCAAGCATTTCCTTTTTAATGATTTTCTAATAATTGTTGTAGAATGATATTTGAATGATATTCTGTCAATTAAGCGTATTTAATTGTTTATACCTACTAGTTTTCATCGTTCCATTTATTCTATGTATTTCTATATATATGATGTGAGAACTGAGAAGTGACCTCGATGTTATTATAACACATAGTTTGTTGTTTATAACACAAATTGGCAGGTAATGTAACACATTTGCGACTGTTGTAACACATCTATCTTTGTCCGCAAATCCATACAAGTACGGTCATTATAACACATATGAGTGGTTATTGTAATGCATATTTATTACTATACTGCAATAATACATTATTCAATGTTATTGCAGTTTGTAACACATTTTTTTGTTATTGTAACACGAGTTTCACTACTACAAATTTAGGCAACTACAACGCCCCTTTAACAACGATTATTCACGAAAATCACAATAGACGTTGTAGAATGTATGGCGCGAATTTTACTAAAATAAATTACAACGGGTATGGTTATAAAAACCGTTGTTATTAGTTTTAACAACGGGTCACACATGCAAAACCGTTGTTAATAATTTGGCGCAAAATTGGCGCAAAGTTAGTGAAAAGTAATCACAACGGTTACTTTTGAAACCCGTTGTTAAAACATATTTGACAACGGGTATTTTTTACAACCGTTGTTAAAACATATTTCACAACGGTTGTTGTTTAATAACCGTTGTCAATACCTTCCATACTGTATAAACCACACAAACACAAGTCTGCTGCAACCACAAAACACAACCCTTAATACACAAACACAAACACAAACACAGGAGACAAACAAACACAAAACACACACTCTCTTTCTCTCTTTCTCACTTTCTCATCGTCGCTTCTTCTCGCCGTCACTGTTGATTTCATCGTCTATTACGTTCTGTATTTATCAGGTAAATCTCGCCGTCACTGTTTTCATCGTCATTATTTTCTTTTTCTATTTATTTCTTTTGCATATATGTGTTTTTATCGACCATTATGTTATTTGTTTAAGTATTGTTCGCATAATTAGTTACTAAAACAATGAAGAAGCAAGATGAAGAAGTAAGATAAACATAATTAATATATATATATATATATATTTATAAATACATAAATTAAAAAAAAAAAATTACATATGTAAAAATGCAATTCTTATATTTTCATGGAGGATCTTATTGTGCTCTATCGTATCCATCCTCTCCTCCTTGGCTATTTGGAGGTTCCGTTCAGCAGTTGCTATATCGTCATATAGCCGCAATCGCTATTCTGCTGCTCCGTCAAGCCATCTTCTTTGGCGTGCTTCAGTGCGGTTCGAGCTTCCACAAGGTAGCTCCTGAAACTTTCCTCAATATGGAGGAACCGGCGGATGAAGTTGTTGTTGTTCTCGATCATGGTAAGAGTCTTTAGGATGAAATCATTCATTTTCTTAGAGTTTTTGAGTTTGATTTGAAAGATTAAGTAGAGTTTGTTTTAACGATTAGAGTTTGGAGATGAATATATGAGATAATAATGGAAATGTTAGTTGAGATATGCAATGTATTTATACTAAGCAATGTGTGTGGGTTGAGTTAATTGCTTTTTAATTAATAAATATGTTAGGAAGTTGTGCCATAATCATCATCATATATCTCTCAATAATGCTCCTTCAAATCCGTTTACTAACCCTTCTAATTCCATATTATCCGTTCATATGTACAGTGATGTCAGTAATAATGCATGCATCGGAATTCTAACAGGCCGTAATTATGCATGCATCTAGTAATATTTAATTTAATTTTTTTTTTAATTTTTTAAGAACAAACAACAACGGTTATTTTATAACACCCCGTTGTCTTTAGTTATAACAACGGTTTTGTATATTAAAACCCGTTGTTATAACTTTCCCCCCAAAATTGTGTCACACTTTCCACAACGGGTTTTTATACATAAAACCGTTGTTAATAGTTTTAACAACGGTTTCCTTAAGTAAGCCAACCGTTGTTAAAACCTTCTACAACGGACGCATTAACAACGTCCGCTTTTTTATATAACAACGGTTTTTGACCGTTGTTATAGCCTGTATCTGTAGTAGTGTTTGCTATTATTGTAACACATATTTATAGTGCAGGTATAGAAATGGATGATAAGGGGAGTGGAGTTAGGGTGATCTTGGACTTGTTTGAGAATGCTGTCCAAAGGTGGCAGAGGGTCGAGTTGAGTAAACATTTGATGATATCATGGGCTAATTGGAATGTTAGAAACGATGTTTGTCATGGTAAGCGAAGTAGAAATGCGAATGAAATTGTTGAGTAAGCGTGGACCTATTGGAACACGTATTTAGATTTAATAATATTTTAAAGCCAATTAGCTCAAATGGTAGAGCATTGTGCAATGCACAAGATGTGGGTTCGACTCCCATATTGGCTAATTGTTATTAGTGTTACATTAAAGCCTAGCTAGTGTCACTTTCAGGCCAAACTAGTGTTATAGTTACGCCCAAGTTATTTAAGTATTGATTTTTGAGGTTACAAACTTGTAAACCTACTTTGACTAGTACTACATGCCGTGCATATTATTTTGTTACAGATATATCCGCCAATAAATCTTTGTGTGCATCAGACACTTGCCCATGCATGTCGTTGCTGCATGACCATAGCCACCACATTCTTTAATTCTAGTATTACAACATAGAATAACAAGTGTTACTTAACACTTAAACTAGTATTACTATTACATTTTTAGTGTATTTTGTGTTACTTTATAAAATAATTAGTGTTACAACTTAAAGTATCAAGTGTTATTATATATACGAATTGGTATTACTTTCTAAAATAAGTAGTGTTACTCTTAGCTAGTCACTTTGTTCGATAACGAGTGTTACCACATAGAAGAACTCGTGTTACTACATAGAATAACTAGTGTTACTTTATATATGATCGTCTAAGTGGGAGTCGAACCCACACCATGTGCAATAGCACATTGGTTAGAAATCATTGTTACTTTATATATTAACTAGTGTTACTTAATAGAGTAACTAATGTTACTGTAATACTCCGTATTTATGGTCTTGGGGGTACTCTATCGAGTAGCCCTTACTCTGTCGAGTAGGGGTGTGTCGCAGAGTAAAATAGTTTCTGACCTGTTGGGCACTCGATCGAGTAGCTGGGGCACTCGATCGAGTAGGGGGGTACTCGATCGAGTACCTTGGGTACTCGATCGAGTGTCCCATTTATCGGGGTTTTTCTCGGGTTTTGTTAATTACGCGATTAAGGTATATAAACATATTCGTCTTTATTCTAAAACACTTTTGCCAAAACCTAAAACCTTTTAAGAGAGAAAGCGATTGGTCCTTCTTCCTAATCGCGTTCTTGACAATTCCGGAGATCGACGGTCGGTTTGCATCGTAGTTTGTGTCGTTGGATTCCTTGCGTCAAGGGTAAGCTTCTAGCATAATTTTTATAACGTTTTGTTGAGATTAGTGAAACCCTAATTTAGTAATTGGGGGTTTTTATGAATAAGTGATTGAATAGTAGTATTCATGTGTATATGTTAGGAGGAGAGTTCATAGAAGAGGCGTTTTGAGGCAAACAGTAGATACCGTCCTGCTTGTGTGCTTTCCGGGTAGGATTTCCTACTCGGTATTAGTCCCATAATAGGATATTGGTGATGTCTTTGTAATTAGTGTTTAATGTGACAATTGTGATTGTGATTGTGATTGTGATTGTGATTGGTTTCTATGGCTCTCGAGATGCGTTCTCGGTGAGTGGGGTCACTTGCGGGGAGTGATCTCACGCCCTAGTTTCTCCCCTTAGTGGAACCCGCCACGAAAGGGGATGTGCACATTAATGGACGGGGTTATCGCTCGTACGATGAGCGGGGCTTAGGTGGGAACAGGCTGCGGTCCCCCATCGGCGGTGGTCCAAAGGTGGACGATCGATGATTGAGACGGTTGGGTGGATGTGTGTGTGTGTGGCAGTTCGGCTGTCTGTTTGTCTTATTATTGTTATCTGTTTTGATTGTGTGATTAGTACTGACCCCGGTGTTGTTTTGAAAACTGCGGTGATCCATTCGGGGATGGTGAGCGGATATTGAGCGGTATAGAGATGATACGGGATAGGCGGGATGGCCACGACGTGACGATAGAGTCTTCCGCTGTAGTTCGACTTTTATTTACATTTCGATTTGAGTAGACAGTTTGGATAATGTATCTTACTATCAGTTTGGGTTTCAAGGATTGTATTCATTCATTAAACGATTAATAATAAATGTTGTTTCTTTATCGCTGTTGTTTGATTATCATACCTCGGGCAACCGAGATGGTGATGTCTCCATACCTGAGTGGTCCTGGTAAGGCACTCGGAGTATGGGGGTGTTACAAATGGTATCAGAGCGACGATCCTGAAACCTGTAACCAATGAACCTAATGAACATAGGGAGTCAATTAAAATGAACCCGGGGTAAAAATTGTAGGAGCTAGTGCAAAGGCTTGGGAGACGTCCTAAAGTCGCAAGGGGTCGCCCTACAACTTTGAACCGGTCACGTGGGGAAAATGTGTTTGAGTCATGTATGTGCTTAGTAACTTGTGCAATAAAGTGATGAAGTGTGTTGAATGTTTGGTGTTGAAATAGGAAGTTGAGCATGTGAAAGAAAATGATATGTGAACATGTTAATGAAATGATAACATGTTGGATGTTTATAATGTGGCTTTAATAGCATGATGAATTGATTTTGTTGATTAGTAGAATAGATGCGTAGCCTATTTGTTAGAATATAATGAGGTGTGATAAAGTTGGCATGTTAGTATACGAATAACATGCGGGTAGCTTGTACGTATTGGGGGTACTTGATCGAGTGAGACGGACTCGATCGGGTAGGTTTTTGGCGATTTTGAGTCCAGAAACGAGTTTTGGGGCACTCGATCGAGTAACTAGGGGTACTCGATCGAGTAGGGGGTCACTCGATCGAGTAGCCTAGATACTCGATCGAGTGGGTTAGAGATCAGAAGGTCTGTTTAGTTCTGGAGTTTGGGTACTCGATCGAGTACATAGTGGCACTCGATCGAGTAGCCGGTTACTCGATCGAGTGGGTTTGGATACTCGATCGAGTAGGTAGGTCTTTGGCAACGCGTGTTCGTGTTTTGAAGTTTAGAACGCGTGTTTATGTTTATCCCTTTCTTCTATAGCTTCAAGATGCCGCCCAAGAGAAATGCCTTGTACGCGAGAGCTGAGCTTATGACTACGGATGACATCGTTAAGATGTTGGAACACCAAGACGCTCTTACGGAGACCCTGAAGAGAGTGAATGAAGACAAGGATAAGAGTAAGGAGAAGGAGGTTGACCATGCTAAAGTCAGCCTCTATATCGCGAGGTTTAACCCGAAGGAGTACAAGGGGGTTGAGGAGCCTAACCACCTTGATAGTTGGCTGAGGGAGATGGAGAACATACTAGATTTAGTTCGTTGTCCTGATGAGATGAGGGTGGATCAAGCTGCATTTTATCTGAGGGAGGCCGCTGGCAAGTGGTGGGACTCAGTGAAAGTGAGTGCCAAGGAGTTATATACCAACCAGGGGTTACCTGCTATACCTTGGGAGGAGTTTCGTAGGGCTGTGAGGAAGGAGTTCGTGCCAGAACATGTGAGGAGTAAGTTGAGGGAGGAGTTCGACAAGTTTAAGATGACGGCTGAGATGTCTGTGGCTGAGTACTACAGGCAGTTCAATGAGAAATCCAGATATGCTGAGGACATGGGTTTGAGTGAGGAGAATCTTGCTTTGAGGTTTGAGAGAGGGCTAACCACGACAATCATGGATAAGTTACCCGTGGGAGTCCTTACTGATGTGAAGGAAGCATATGAGAGGGTGGAGAGCTGAGAGGCTAGTGGAGATGGCTAAGGAGAGGTTAGGTGGAGAGAAGAGGAAGTCGGAGAGCGAGGGTGGTGGCCAATCTAATTTCAAGAAAGGCAACCACAATCAATCTAAGGGGTTTTCTTCTGGGTCCGGGTTTAGTCTTGGGAGCATCCTTTGGGAGAGGTCGTGGAAGTGTGAGCAACAGTTGGGGAGTGACTGCTTCGGTTGTGGTGGCGTAGGCCACAAGAGACATGAGTGCACAAGTGCACCGGGATTTTTCCAGAGACCTGCGCAAAGCTTCGCGAGCAACAGACCGGCGGGATCATGGCCAAACCGTGGAGGTCGAGCTACCAGTGGAGGCAACCGCAACGGCGGTAATTCTTATGCGAAGACACCGATGAACAACAACAACAATCAAGGGTCGGGTGCTAAGCCGACCGCATCACCCAAGATCTTGTCCGGGGAGGTGGGCGGAAGTCAAGTGGCAAGTTGTTCATGATGGACAAGAAAGCGGTGAGGAGGACGAGCACGTTATCACCGGTACATTCCTTGTTAATGGTATTCCTACGTTTGTTTTGTTTGATTCGGGGGCTTCTCGGTCGTTTGTGTCTTCGAGTCATGTAAAGCAGTTGGGTTTGAGGGTATATGAGTCTGTTAGGGAGCAAGTTTTCATACCTTCAGGTGAGTCTGTATCGTGTGGGAGGTTGTTTAGGGATGTGTCCTTGATAGTTGGGCAAGTTGATTTCCCTGTAGACTTGCTAGAGTTTCCTTTTAATGGTTTTGAGATGATAGTTGGGATGGATTGGTTAGGAAAGTATAAAGCTAAGATAGATTGTCATCAAAAGAAAGTGTCCCTACGAGGTCCTAAGGGAGTTAGTGTGTCTTACCGTGGGTTTCTAGTCAAACCCAAAGTTAAGTTGATTGCACTTTGTCGCTTTGAAGTCGTATCTGAGGAAGGGATGTCCTCTGCTTTTGTGCCATGTGAGAGACGACCGGATAGAGAGCCCGGCAATTGAGGAGATACCGGTGGTGGGAGAGTATGCAAATGTCTTTCCGGAGGGAGATTCCGGGGTTGCCACCGAAGAGGGAGATAGATTTCACCGTTGAGTTGAAGCCGGGGACGGGGCCAATCTCTAAGGCACCGTACCGTATGGGTCCTAAGGAGATGGAGGAGCTTAGGAAGCGATTGGATGAGTTGATAGAGAAGGGATACATTAGACCAAGTGTATCGCCTTGGGGAGCACCAATTCTTTTCGTGAAGAAGAAGGATGGAACTTTGAGGTTATGCATAGATTACCGGAGTGAACCGTGTGACGATAAAGAACAAGTATCCTTTGCCAAGGATAGATGACCTGTTTGATCAGTTGAGTGGTGCAACGGTCTTTTCTAAGATCGATTTGAGGTCAGGGTACCATCAGGTGAAGATTAGAGATGTGGACATACCGAAGACAGCTTTCACGTCGAGGTATGGCCATTATGAGTATGTGGTGATGCCGTTTGGGTTGTCCAATGCGCCGGCAGTGTTTATGGATTTGATGAATAGGATCTTTAGACAGTTCTTGGACCAGTTCGTGGTGGTGTTTATCGATGATATCTTAGTCTACTCAAAGACTAAGGAGGAGCATGAGGAGCATCTGAGGATCGTGTTGCAGACGTTGAGAGATCATGAGTTGTATGCTAAGTTGTCCAAGTGTGAGTTTTGGTTGGAGAAAGTTGCTTTTCTGGGGCATGTAATCTCTAAAGATGGGGTAGCTGTGGATCCGGCGAAGATTGAGGCAGTGACAAAGTGGAAAGCACCGAAGAATGTTGCTGAAGTGAGAAGTTTCTTGGGTTTAGCTGGATACTACAGGCGGTTCGTGAAAGATTTCTCCAAGATAGCTAGACCGATGACAGCGTTGATGAGGAAAGAGAACAGGTTTCGTTGGGATGAGAGTTGTGAGACGGCGTTCCAGACATTAAAGGAGCGTTTGACCACAGCTCCTGTCCTAGCATTGCCTGAAGGGAGCGAGAATTTCGAGGTTTATACAGATGCCTCGAAGAATGGGTTGGGATGTGTGTTGATGCAGAATGGTAAAGTGATTGCCTATGCTTCTAGGCAGTTGAAGCCTTATGAGGAGAATTACCCTACTCATGACCTGGAGTTGGGTGCGGTGGTGTTTGCTCTCAAGATTTGGAGGCACTACCTTTATGGAGCAATTTTTAAGGTATTTTCTGATCACAAGAGTCTCAAGTACATCTTCACGCAGAAGGAGTTGAACATGAGACATAGGAGGTGGACGGAGTTGATTGGTGATTACGACATGGAAATCATCTACCATGAAGGAAAGGCCAATGTTGTAGCTGATGCTTTGAGTAGGAAGAGTGTACATTCCTTGTGTACAGCTCTATCTTTGATGAGACTGAGGGATGAGGTAGCGAGCTTTGGGATTCATATGTTGCAGAAAGGAGATGCCATGGGTGATATGACAGTACATATGGAGTTCTATGATGATATTCGAGGTAAACAGGCTTTGGATCCTAAGATAGTGGAGTGGAGAGCTGGAGTAGAGAAAGGGACGGTGTCCCGGTTTTCCATCCATACAGATGGTAGTTTGAGGTTTGATGGTAGGTGGTGTGTTCCTAATGACGAGGAGTTGAAAAAGACAATCATGACAGAAGCGCATTGCACACCATATTCAGTTCATCCGGGTGGTGACAAGCTTTACAAAGATTTGAAGAAAACGTTTTGGTGGCCTGGGATGAAGAAAGAGACAATGAGTTTGTGTCCGTTGTTTGACATGCCAGAGAGTAAAAGGGGAACAGAGAAGACCACAAGGTAAGGTTCAATCCTTGGAGGTGCCTGAGTGGAAGTGGGAATCCATTTCCATGGATTTCATTGTGGGTTTACCTAAGAGTCAACAAGGTAACAATATGATTTGGGTGATAGTAGATCGTCTGACCAAGTCAGCTCACTTTGTTCCAATGAAAGATACATGGACTAAGGCACAATTGGCTATGGCCTATCGAAAGAACGTGCTTAAGTTACATGGAGTCCCTAAGGACATAGTGTCTGACAGAGATGCGAGGTTTATATCGAGGTTTTGGAAGGAGTTGCAGGAATCGTTGGGAACAGCTTTGAAGATGAGTACAGCATTTCATCCTGCGACAGATGGGCAGACCGAGAGAACAATCAAGACCTTGGAGGATATGTTGAGAGCGTGTGTGATGGATTTCGGTGGTAGGCTGGGAGCGGAGGTTAGACTTGATAGAGTTTTCTTACAATAACAACTATCACACTAGTATTGGTATGGCACCGTTTGAGGCTTTGTATGGGAGGAGATGTAGAAGTCCAATCTGTTGGGACGACAGTCTTTGAGGCGATGGTTTTAGGACCAGAGATGGTGCATGAGATGGTGGAACAGATTAAGATGATCGGGGAACGGATGAGAGCGGCTCGGGATCGACGGAAGAGTTATGCGGATCTACATCGTCGAGACATAGAGTTTCAAGTTGGGGACAAAGTTCTTCTGAAAGTGTCTCCTATGCGCGGAGTTATGAGATTTGGGAAGAAAGGCAAGCTAAGTCAGAAGTTTATAGGGCCTTATGAGATCTTAGAGCGAGTTGGGGAAGTGGCTTATCGTTTGGCGTTACACCAAATTGCTTTGGAGAGAGTACATAATGTGTTTCATGTATCGCAGCTGCGAAAGTATGTGAGTGACCCGTCACATGTGTTGGAGGCAGAGAGCTTAGAGCTGGATGAGTCTTTATCGTACCTTGAGGTGCCTAAGCAGATCCTAGACCGAAAAGTTAGAAAGACCAGGAGTGGTGAGACAGTGTTGCTTAAGATCCTTTGGTCTAACCATGAGACTGAGGAAGCTACATGGGAGGCGGAGGATATCATGAAAGAGCGTTACCCTTTCCTTTTTGATCAGGTATGTATGGTTACGGGGACGTAACCTTGTTTCTTTTAGGGGGGTAGAAGATGATCGCGAGAGTTTTTAAGGGTTTTTGCACCCCTTGTATATGTTGTGTCGGTATGTTGTCGGGATAAGTTGGGTTAGGTAGCATGTTTTACGTTGTGTTTATTTTGACCTTCGAGTCGGGAAGCTTATGGGAGCACCTTTGTTTTGGTAGTGGTTTGAACTTCGGGGACGAAGTTCCTTTTAAGGAGGGAAGACTGTAATACTCCGTATTTATGGTCTTGGGGGTACTCTATCGAGTAGCCCTTACTCTGTCGAGTAGGGGTGTGTCGCAGAGTAAAATAGTTTCTGACCTGTTGGGCACTCGATCGAGTAGCTGGGGCACTCGATCGAGTAGGGGGGTACTCGATCGAGTACCTTGGGTACTCGATCGAGTGTCCGGTTTATCGGGGGTTTTTCTCGGGTTTTGTTAATTACGCGATTAAGGTATATAAACATATTCGTCTTTATTCTAAAACACTTTTGCCAAAACCTAAAACCTGTTTAAGAGAGAAAGCAGTTGGTCCTTCTTCCTAATCGCGTTCTTGACAATTCCCGGAGATCAGACGGTCGGTTTGCATCGTAGTTTGTGTCGTTGGATTCCTTGCGTCAAGGGTAAGCTTCTAGCATAATTTTTATAACGTTTTGTTGAGATTAGTGAAACCCTAATTTAGTAATTGGGGGTTTTTATGAATAAGTGATTGAATAGTAGTATTCATGTGTATATGTTAGGAGGAGAGTTCATAGAAGAGGCGTTTTGAGACAGCTGTAGATACCGTCTGCTTGTGTGCTTTCCAGGTAGGATTTCCTACTCAGTATTAGTCCCATAATGGGATATTGGTGATGTGCTGTAATTAGTGTTTAATGTGACAATTGTGATTGTGATTGTGATTGTGATTGTGATTGGTTTCTATGGCTCTCGAGATGCGTTCTCGGCTGAGTGGGGTCACTTGCGGGAGTGATCTCACGCCCTAGTTTCGCCCTTAGTGGAACCCGCCACGAAAGGGGATGTGCACATTAATGGACAGGGTTATCGCTCGTACGATGAGCGGGGCTTAGGTGGGAACGGCTGCGGTCCCCCACGCGGGCTGGTCCAAAGTGGACGATCGATGATTGAGACGGTTGGGTGGATGTGTGTGTGTGTGGCAGTTCGGCTGTCTGTTTGTCTTATTATTGTTATCTGTTTTGATTGTGTGATTAGTACTGACCCCGGTGTTGTTTTGTAAACCTGCGGTGATCCATTCGGGGATGGTGAGCAGATATTGAGCAGGTATAGAGATGATACGGGATAGCTGGGATGGCCACGACGTGACGATAGAGTCTTCCGCTGTAGTTCAGCTTTTATTTACATTTCAGTTTGAGTAGACAGTTTGGATAATGTATCTTACTATCAGTTTGGGTTTCAAGGATTGTATTCATTCATTAAACGATTAATAATAAATGTTGTTTCTTTATCGCTGTTGTTTGATTATCATACCTCGGGCAACCGAGATGGTGATGTCTCCATACCTGAGTGGTCCTGGTAAGGCACTCGGAGTATGGGGGTGTTACAGTTACTTCTTGGAAGATTAATATACAAAACTAGTGTTACTTTATATAGTAAGTAGTGTTACTTTGTATAATATGTAGTGTTACTTCATAAAAGTTTGGACGTTCTTCTGCTGTTCTACATTATCTACCAAAATAGAGTAATTATGTTCAAAATTAGTGTTACTATGTGGTGTAATGAGTGTTACCTTTAAAGTAACCAATGTTATTACTCTTTATAGAACTATTATTCGGCATTAATGTTCCAGTATTGAATTACTCTATCTAACAACCGTGTGAATCCTTATAATAACTAAAACGACTCCATTGATGATAAGTTTAAAGCACATTAACTTCATAATTTAAACTACATAATTGACCTACTAACCTTTAAAGTATAAATATAAAATTATACTTGTTCGTCTATGTGGGGTTCGAACCCACACCTTATGCAATATAGCACAACGCTCTACCTTTTTGAGCTAATAGACGATAACAACACAATCCTTATAACCCCACGATTGAATAGAATAATCGAAAAACTTCACACAACAACATTACTGTGACACCCATGAACATCACCTGCTCATAGGTTAGATTTTCCAAAACTAGTAGGCTGTTGACTCTTTAAAATCTTATACTCGTATTAAATGTTGTTAGAATCGTGTCTATCCAATACTTGCCGAATCAACTCCTCTAATTGGATGCATTCTCCTTGCATAGTCGACAACAACCTGTCAACCTCCTCTAATTTTCCACATAACATGCATCTTTAAATTAATCACTTTTTGTAGGATTTCCATTCTTTTTATGTTTTCATACAAATTTTCAGCCTAATGTGCAAATCCATCCATCTTAATAGAGGAATCATGAGCATAAGATTAACAGTCAACATTTGATAAAAATAAAAATAATCAACAAATAAAATGTCATATACCTTGTGTATCCGCTAATAAATCGATGTGAGTGCGACCCTAGTCGCTCCACAAAATCCTGTGTTATCGTAAATTAAAAACCTTCACTAAGTACCATAGGGTGCCAAAACAGAGAAAATTTTGACAAAGAAATTAAGTAACGAACCTGGAAGTATACAATAATTCTACTGGAAGGTTGTCTAAGTGGTCCAGAGTAGATCATGCGTCCGCCACTTTTCAATGGAATCAACTGCAGTGGTGAGATTTTTATACAGGCTTATCAAATTGTGATAAGCAGTTTTACCTAAATAATATCTTTTGAAAGTGGATAAAAGATAACAACAACAGAAGTACCAATAGACCATTTTATATCAGCAAGGGCAGTAGACTTGTTAAAGGGATGTGAGCATATCAGAATCTCTAATTTAAAAAAAAAACAAGATGTCTCTCGGAAGGACAAGCGAGATAAAACTAGAGGTCAAGATTTTTGGCTACAAATTACTACCATTGATTGCATTACTCAAGTCTCCATCCTTATCCCATTAATTTGTTTCTTCATGGGTTAAGGTCAACTGAAGAATTTTACCTCATTAAATGCTTCAAATATGACAATGCTTGGTTGATGGATGGTACAAACGACAGTGCTACCAGTAATAACCACATTTTTCACTGCTCTTACGACAATTCAGCTGCCCTTGCATATAAACCCATTGTACGCTTATCCATGAATATAATTGATGGGTTGGCCACAAGTTCTACCACAATAGTGAGCCATTTGCGTTGCTCAGTTGATAAACCATTGATACCAGGTAGGCCTACTAAAGCATCTCTAACTTCATTGAGCTAAGATAGTTTCAAGAACTTCATTCACAAATTGTTGAAGTAAATGAAATAAATCAGTAGTGTTATTTAGTATATAAGTAGAACATCAAACGAAAGTCTATAAAATTACGATCATACAGTTTTGGTCTTTGAATCGATGGTGTTAGAAAGCCGAACCAGGCTGAAAAGATAACTGATTCCTCAATGGTAATCTGAGGAGAATATATGTCATTTTGTTCACGGTAACTGATACGCGAGCAATTGTCTCATGTGCAAGTTACAATATAGAAAAATAAGTTGTTACTCCCTCCTATTCACTATGATATTCCACAATACGTTTTGGGTAGTTTTTAAGAGTAATGAAATTTGTGGTGGAAAATGGAAGAAATGGAAAGTAAGAGAGAAAATGTGGGGTGGGGGGGGGGGGGGGGGTCACAAGTCCTATGAACCAGAAATTATAGACTAATAAGGAAAGTGGAAGATCTTAGTAAATTTGTCATTTTAGGAAATGTGGAAGATGTTATAGAATAGGAGGGCGTATAATATAAAAAAAACTAGTGTTATTTTGTAGAATGTTACCTAGTTCATTTTTGTCAACTTGAATATCTTTAAGGTAGTGTTTGGCAACCTTGATTTCATTTGAATATCATGATTTGAAATTTATATTTTGAAAGTAGAAAATCTAAATCCAATTCCCTTCTTTGGTAAACTAAAGAATTTTACATTCCGGATTGTATATCCAAATCTATCCTTTTGAAGAAATATAAGTATAAAAAATAATTATTTGTTAGGTGTATTAAAAGATTGATAATAAAAAAATTATCAGCAAATATGACATTTAATTGGATGCATGATAAAACTTCATGTCGATGAGTGCGCAATGGGGAAGTGAAGAAAGCAGACGCACATGGGATTTGAGAATGAGAGGTGTAAGGGTGTTATTTCAAAAGTAGTAAAATAAAGCGGAGTTGGATTTCGACCCATATTTCAACCAAATTCAAATCCAAATATTTCACATTGCCAAACAACGAATTTGGTAGAAATATGGATTTCCAAATAGAATCCAAGTTACCAAACATGGTGTAAGCTTATTATTATCAACAAATTGAAAGTTCACATCATGCTTAGATCATTTGCATTTGTGAAATTTTGATGATTCTCAGGATTTCGGCTAATTTAAAGTAGTTGTAATTGGAAAGAAGAGACGAACTGATTTAATTCAATGTATGACTAGATGATTACAATAGAAAATGATACAAATGTAATGAGATTGTAGAAATTTGGCAAATTGATTAAACTTGAAGAATTTAACAAGAGGAAATATGAATATGATTTTTATGTGTGTTTGTATTCCCCTGTCAACGTTGGTTATATACAACCTAGACGTAATATATGCCAAATAATAACTGATTGCTATTCCTAAATTACATCCTAAATATATGCTAATAATATATTAACAATATAAGAATATGCTGATATTATGCTAATTGCCTAACTCGCAATATTTACGGAATATTGCGTCCAACACCCCCCCTCAAGTTGGAGCATGGGAGTCGAAAATGCCCAACCTGTGGAGGACCCAAAGCGTTGGTGAGTATATCAGCCAGTTGAGTTTGAGTATGAACAAAACACGGTAAAACAACACCATTGCTAATATGAGTACGAATGAAATGGCAATCAATCTCTATGTGCTTGGTGCGTTCATGGTACACGGGATTGTTGGCAATATGCATGGCAATTTGATTGATCGCAATGAAGCCGAACTGGCTCGGGAAACTGGATACCAATCCCGGCAAGAAGACCCTTTAACCACAAAATTTCACATGTGGCAGCGGTCATAGCGCGATATTCCGCCTCAGTGGAAGACAAGGAGACCGTGGCTTGCTTCTTCGTTTTCTAGAAGATAGGAGAGCCGCCCAGACAAACGAAATAGGCGGTAATAGAACACCGAGTAATAGGACAACTACCATAGGCAACATCACAATAGGCTTCAAGTTTGAGAGCCGAATCAGCACGAAAAACAATTTCTTGACCCGGGTGATTTTTCAAATAACGGACAACTCGTAAAGCCGCTTCCCATTGAATAGAAGTCGGTTTTTGCATGAATTGAGACAAAATATGTACCGAATACGAAATATAGGGTTGAGTAAGAGTTAAGTAAATCAATTTACCAACCAGACGTCTATATTTCGCGCCATCTTCAAGAGGAGCATCCTTAGCAAGTGCCAATTGTTGTTTTTCGTCCATTGGAACACTAGCAGGTTTACAACCAATAAGACCCGTCTCGGATAACAAATCAAGGACATATTTTCGTTGACAAACAAATAGTCCCTTCGAGCTATGGGCAACCTCAAGTCCCAAAAAATACTTCAACTTCCCCAAATCTTTCATATAAAAGCATTTGTTTAAGTATGATTTAAATGTAGAAATAGCATTTGCATTATTTCCAGCAATTACTAAATCATCGACATAAACAAGAATATGCATTTCAACCCCATTTTTGCGGAATATAAACAAGGAATTATCAGAAACGCTCATAATAAAACCGTAAGAAGATAAAGCTGTAGCAAGTTTAGCATACCAACACCTCGGAGCTTGACGGAGGCCGTATAACGACTTACGAAGATGACAAACTTTACCCTCGAACCCTTTACTAAAACCAGGCGGCATACGCATATATAGTTCTTCCGACAAGTCGCCGTGAAGAAAGGCATTATGCACATCCATTTGATGAATTTCCCACTGCTTAATGACAGCAACGACTAAAACAGTGCGCACGGTGACCATCTTAACTGTTGGAGCAAATGTTTCAGTAAAACCAACACCTGCTTCTTGATGATTACCAAGTACTACGAGCCGAGCTTTAAAACGTTCCACAGTTCCGTCAGACTTGTGCTTAATTTTGAACACCCACATACACCCAATTGCTACTTTCCCGGATGGTAAATCACATACTGTCCAGGTATTATTTTTCTCAAGTGCATTAATCTCCTCGGTCATGGCTTGTCTCCATCGAGAATCACCCATGGCGTCCTTAAAGGATTTGGGCTCGACATCTCGAGTCAAAGCTGCAAGAAAATGACAATGTGGTCGCGAAAAATTTGCATAATTCACAAAATGAGTTAAAGGATAAAATCTACCTGAGACGGAATCAGCGGTGGTGGGTGACTCTTCCAAGGACGTGTTAATGCAATCCCAACTAACATAATCTTTATGATTCTTATTCGGAATTTTATCTCGCTTTCCACGACCAAGAATTTCAGCACTCGAATCTGCCCCAACCGTCTGATGTGAACCAGTCCCCAATTCGCCAGTTAGAGGTGCAGCACTACTGTCATTTTCGCCAGTAGCAGGTGCAGCGCTACTGTCGCTACTGTCAGTCGTAGCCGGGCTAGTGTCAGCCGCACCAGTACCCGAATCACCCTGATTTTCGCCCCCCTCCTCAACAGTAGTAGGACCCTCTGTATCGCTACTGGTTGTACCAGGTGAACTCGTGAAACCAGAGTCAATTTCGTCATCAAGAATAGGATTTTCCAAATCATCAGCTACTGTGTTATTATCAGTAAATGAATCGGGCACTGTTGATTTTGAAAAAGGAAAAATACTCTCAACAAAACTTACATCCCGTGACGGAAAATACATACCTGTCTCGAGATCAAATAGTTGCCAACTCTTTTTACCAAATGGATATCCAAGAAAGATACACTTTCGACTAAAACTATCAAATTTATCGGTGGGATGTAAATTTTTAGCATAAGCTAAGCATCCAAAAACACGAAGCAAATTTAAATTAGCCGGTTTCCGAAATAAGAGTTCGAATGGTGTTTTTCCTTGTAAAATACGAGTTGGTGTCCTATTAATTAGATGGGCGGCTGTGAGAACACATTCGCCCCAAAAATCAGTGGGTAAGGAACTCTGAAAACGTAAAGCACGTGCTACATTGAGTACATGACGGTGTTTGCGTTCAATTCGAGCATTTTGTTGCGGGGTTTTAACCATAGATGTTTCGAAAAGCATGCCATTTTCACGAAAATAAGGAATTAAAGGCTTAAATTCTGTCCCATTATCACTCCTTACTCGTTTAACAGTAGCATTAAATTGACAAAGAATTAACGCGAAAAATTCCTTCATGAGTCGAGTCACTTCATCTTTGGTTTTCATTAGAAAAATCCACACACTACGTGAATAATCGTCCACAAGAGAAAGAAAATACCGCGAACCACAAGATTGATTCGAATCATAAGGACCCCAAACATCACAATGTAAAAGATTAAACAAATGTGCTGCTTTAAAAGCTACGCATCGCGGGAATGCGAGAATTAATGACAAACTCGTGTTGCTCGACGTGCTTTTCGTTCCGGATTTTACTTGTAATTTATTGTCTGTCTCTCAATTGCTTGTTTCCCAAAAATTATGTATTCAATTCACTAATTCCATTTGTGTTATTCAGGACGCTACCTTGAAGACGAGGATTGGTGAGGGTGCACTCGCAAATGGCTTCTATCATTTGCCCATGGATTTAGCATGTCGTGTTAATGCAATCGAAGACGTGTTTCTCCCAGCAGTTGGGCTCGCTATGACCCGGTTTCTTGCAGTGAAAGCATTTAAGCCGTGGTCTCCCCTGTTTCGAACCAAACCCCTGTCCACCTTGGACCGCAAACGCAATTGTTGTAGACCGTTCCTGAGTGACAGTCCGCACTTCCTCCTCCTGCAACATCCTGGAGTAAACAGAATCCAAAGAGGGCAGGGGAGTAATAACTAGAATAGAGGAATGCTCCGTTGCATATACCGGGAGATGGCCCATTAGAAACTGTCGAGTCTGCCGTGTTTCACGACGGTTACGTAACTTAACCGAGATGTTGCACTTGCAACCAAAACAATCACAAGTGGGAAGGGCGTCGTAGTCATTGACGTCATCCCAAAGCTTCTTCAAACGACCGTAAAAATCCATTACAGTCTCTCCATCCTTTTGTTTGCAATCGGAAATTTACGACTCCAAATGATAAATTTTAATGCCATTGCCACGAGAAAAGCGAATGTCATCCCATAATTCGACAGAAGTGTCTCGATAAGAAATCGATGGTCGAAGTGTGGGATCAATCGTATTGAAAATCCATGCTATCACCGTGCAATTAGCCGTAATCCAGTCGTCTAGATCCTCAGAGTCAGCCGCCGGCCGTTTGAGTGATCCATCGACAAAACCGAGCTTCCTCTTTGCCCCCAAACCATTGCGAAAACCCTTTGACCATTCCGCGTAATTAGAGCCTTTGAGCATTACATGAGTAATTTTGGCTGAGACTCCATCGGAATTGGAAATTGCGTACACAGGTTTGGTGATATGCCGCGTGGGAGGAGTAATTAGTTCGTTGCCTGGCATGATTTAGGGTTCGGAAAAATCGAAACCTTAACCTGATACCATAAAGAATTTAACAAGAGGAAATATGAATATGATTTTTATGTGTGTTTGTATTCCCCTGTCAACGTTGGTTATATACAACCTAGGCGTAATATATGCCGAATAATAACTGATTGCTATTCCTAAATTACATCCTAAATATATGCTAATAATATATTAACAATATAAGAATATGCTGATATTATGCTAATTGCCTAACTCGCAATATTTACGGAATATTGCGTCCAACAAAACTGAATTAAAAGCAAATCAAAATAATCGCAAATTATACAAATTCTTCCTATAGAGGAAAATAGATAACTTGATTTAACTGATGTAGAATAACTTTTAACAATTGTCGTTCCTTTCGATCTAACTCAGCACAAAATTGTGCATGATTACAAAGAGGAGAATATCAACTAACTCAATAATAACAAAGAGGAAAAAATTATTAGCAAGCAAAAAAAAAAAACCCTAGAGAGAAAGAGATGAGCGACGACTTAAGAAGCTACGTAGGTTTTGAGTTTGACTCCCATGCTCATGGCAAGGAAGTCAAATCTACAAAGACAAAGGGAGATGACTTTAAGAGGACGGAGCATCCCTGCATCACAGACTGATACGTCCTCAGATTTGCACGTTCAAGAGACGGAAGAGAATAACACGAATGGAGAAGAGTTGGAACTGAACCAAAACTCTAATGAAAATTGTCATAGACCATCTGTTGATGGTGTTGAGGGGGAGAAGACCAAACATATGAATGAACTGATTGGTATCCCTGAACTAGTTATTGAAACTGAGGATGAAGAAGAGTCTGAAAGAGAAGAGGATGATGATGAGGAGACTGTAGTGTCTGAGACGCAGGAGAGAACTGAGGATGATGAGAGGTTGGAAACAGACTGGATGATGAGCAGAGTCCACGGACAGAGGAGACTGAAATGTTACAGTTAGAGGAAGATGATGTAGTGGAGGAGGTTGAGTACTGGAGTCAAGCCGTGATATGTTTTATTCTCGGTGCCAACCCTCCATGGGAGATCATAGAGGTTTTTATCAGGCGTATATGGACGAAGTTCAATATTGATAAGATTTCATTTATGCATAATGGGATCTTTTTAGTAAGGTTCAAGACAATGGAAATGAAGCATAAGGTGTTACAATCAGGATACTATATGTTTGACAACAAGCCATTGATTGTCAAGGAGTGGGTGAAAGATTTGGAGATGAAAAAAGATGATGTGAAATCAGTACCCGCCTGGATCAGACTACATAGCCTTCCTCTGAAATTTTGGGGGAAGGGTTTACCTAAAATTGCAAGTCTAGTAGGCAAGTATGTCAAGATTGATGGTGCTAGAGAGGAGAGAACGAGGTTGGGTTATGCCAGGGTGATGGTAGAAATGGAGGTGGATCAAAAGTTGCCTGGGAAAGTTGAATTCAAAGATGAGAAGGGAACTGTGATTGGGGTGGAAGTGGAGTATGAATGGAAACCGATTAGGTGCATCAAGTGTAAGGGTATGGGATATGAACAGGAGCATTGTAAGCGAGGTGAACACAAGAAGCAAGGGGTTCAACACATTAAGAGAGTCTGGAAACCTGTGATGCCAAAGCCAGCTGTGGAGGCAGCTCCCATACAAACTGGTGTTCAGACAGTGCAGTCACCTAAACCAGCTTCTAGGGAAGCAGGAGGCTTTATTACGCCTTTAAAGAGACCGGTGAAGATGCATAGACAGGAAAGGAGTGGTGGTGGTTATAGTACAGAAAACTTTGGAGCTTTTTCTTATAAGGAGACACTGGTGTCCCCAACTAAGAAGATTGTGTTAGCTCAAGGTACTTCCCCCTCACATATTGTTTCCAATGGATAGTTTAGGGTTTTGGAATGTGAGGGGCATGAATAGAGTAGGTAAACAGAAGCATATTAGTCATTTTTTACAGAATAAAGATATAGGATTATTTGGTTTACTGGAGACTAAAATTAAGAATAAAGCTTTCAATAAAGCTGTAAATAGTTTTAATAATGGTTGGAGCATTACTACTAATAATGGTTATCATAGTGGTGGACGAATTTGGATTCTTTGGAAGCCTGGGATGTTTAGGGTGCATGTGCTTGAATACAATGCTCAATTTATACATATGAAGGTGGATGCTTTGATGTCTAGGAGTGTTTTCTTCTTAACTATGGTATATGCCTTCAATGGAATAAATGAGAGGGCTCCCTTGTGGGATCATTTGAGAAAGATTGCACAGCAGGTAGTAGGACCTTGGGCCATTGCTGGAGACTTCAATTGTGTGCTTGCTGCTAATGAGAGGTTTGGAGGGGCTACTTCTTTGGCTGAGATGGAGCCTTTCAGGAAGTGTGTTGCTGAGTGTGAAGTTATTGACATTACTGCCGTAGGGTCTGTTTTCACTTCGAACAATAAACAACAGCCTGAGGAGAGGATTTACAGCAGATTGGATAGGTTTCTGGTTAACAAGGCTTGGTGTGATAGCTTGCCTGATATGTATGCTAACTTTTTGCCTGAGGGGATGATGGATCATACACCTTGTATAGTGAAGAGTACTAAGGTAGTGCAGGGCACTAGAAGCTTTAAATACTTCAACATGTGGGGAAAATCTAAGGAGTTCCTTCCCCTAGTGAATGAGCTGTAGGATTACAATATTGATGGGACTCCCCTTTTTAAACTGGCCAAAAATCTTAAGAACCTTAAGACATGGTTAAAGAGACTGAATAGGGAGGGATTCAGTGACATTGAGAAGGCAACTGGTATCCTGGAGAAGCAGGTTGAGGAGATGCAAGTTCAATTGGGTGTTGATCCGTCTGATGTGAGCTTGATACATCAGGAGTGTGAGGCAAGTAAAAAGCTTAAGGAGTTGCAGAGTGCAAGGGATAGCTTCTTGTACCAGAAAGCCAAAGGTGAATGGCTTAAGGATGGTGATACAAATACATCTTATTTCCATAGCATTATTAAGAAGAGGAGGAATAGGAATAAGATCTTTGTGATTGAGGATATGAATGGGAAGACTTGTGATACGAGTGATCAGGTACAATCAGCATTCCTGGACTACTATGAGCAGTTGTTGGGGACTAGTCAGGCTACTAAACCGGTTCATAGGAGAATTATAAGTCAGGGTAAGAAGTGCACCAGTGAGCATCATGCCCAACTGCTTAGACCTGTTACAGGAGAAGAAATAAAAGAAGCTATGTTTAGCATTCCTGACATCAAGGCCCCTGGCCCTGATGGCTATACTAGTGGTTTCTTCAAGGATGCATGGGGAGTAATTGGCAAAGAGGTGGTGGCTGCTGTAAGAGATTTCTTTATGAAAGGGAAGATGCTGAGACAGTTTAATGCTACAACTCTGACGCTCATTCCTAAATGTGACAGGCCTAAAGATGTAACTCAATTCCGTCCCATTGCTTGTTGCAATGTGGTTTACAAAGTCATCTCCAAGCTGATGTGCTCTAGACTAGCTTCTGTTCTGCCTGATATTGTTCACACTAATCAAGGTGCATTCATACAGGAAAGGAGCATTCAGGAAAACATTCTTTTCTGCCAAGATTTAATCAGACTGTATGAGAGACCATCTGGGACCCCTAGATGCATGTTAAAGATTGATTTGCAAAAGGCGCATGACACTGTTGAATGGAGCTTTGTAGAACAGCTGTTGAACTTGTTGGAGTTTCCTGAGAGCTTTAAGAGTAAAATCATGTTGTGTATTACAACACCCTCTATTTCTTTGGCTATTAATGGAGAAAATTTTGGGTATTTCCCTGCTAAGAGAGGGTTGAGGCAAGGAGACCCATTATCTCCTCTAATATTCACACTGTGCATGGACTACTTGACCAGAATGCTTATGTATGCTGCAGCCAAATACCAGTTCATGTTCCATCCATTATGCAAGCAGCTGAGAGTCACAAATTTAATGTTTGCAGATGATGTTTTGATGTTCAGTCATGGGGATGCTGATTCAATTATGCTTATGCTGAAATCATTCTCCTCTTTCTCAAAAGCTTCAGGGCTTAAAGTGAGTCCAAGTAAGTCCAATGTCTACTTTAATGGAGTGCATGAAGATCTCAAGAATGAATTCCTGAGTGTGTCTGGCATTAAGGAGGGCAAGCTGCCTTTCAAGTACCTAGGGATGCCCATTCAGACTACTAGGCTTAAGAAGAAGGATTGTGAATGCTTGGTGGACAAGATTTGCAATAGAATACACAGTTATGGTGCAAGGAAGTTCTCGTATGATAGAAGGCTAACCCTGGTTAAACATGTATTAAACACGTTGCATTCATATTGGGCTTCTGTTTTTGTTCTCCCTAAGGGAGTCATACTGAGAATAGAAGCCATTTGCAGGAACTTTTTATGGGATGGCAGTGCAGATTATAGGCGCTCTCCTTTAGTTGCTTGGGATACAATTTGCAGACCACAGCAAGAAGGGGGATTGGGGCTTAAAAATCAGGAACTATGGAATATAGCTATGGTTGGAAGACTTGTGGATTGGGTAGCTACAAACAAGGAGTCCTTATGGGTGAATTGGGTGAATGCTAAATATCTGAAGGGGAGGGAATGGCAGGAATACACTCCAACAAGCAACTCCAGTTGGGTATGGAGGAGGATATGCAGAGTGAAGCAGAGGCTAGCAGCTGGGTATTTGCAAGGGATATGGCAGGTGCAACCCTGGGTACACTCCGGCTGGGTCACATGAGTGGCTCAGAGGGACACAACCCACAGTGGAGTGGTCTAAAGCTATTTGGGATAACTGGAGCTTACCTAAGCATAGGTTCCTGGGATGGCTTATTGCTCACAATTCGTTGCATACAAATAGCAGACTTATGAGATTTGGGATGGATGTTGATGGACAATGTGTCCTTTGTGGGTTAGCAGAAGAGACGCAACAACATTTATTTTTCGCGTGTACCTACAGTAAGAGAGTCCTACAGGCTATGATGGACTGTACTGGTTTAAAGCTCCCTGAGGATGACATTTTGCATTGGTGTGTTCATCATTCTGGCTTGAAAATTCAGCGAGGGGTGAAGGTTGCTTTGGTTATGAGCACTTTGTATCAAGTATGGCAGCAAAGGAACAAGTGTAGAGTGGAGCAGGTTCTGATGAGGCCTCTGTGCTTGGCTCAATGGATCAGTGAAGACATGAGGAAGAGAATAAGGGAAAGAGACAAGAGTCGGATGACTACACATGAGCTAGATTGGTTAGGCAATTTAAAATTTACTTAGTTTTGAAGTGCTTTGCCTTGCTAGTATGTAATTGACTCCATATTTTTATGTATAATATACTCTCACATTTTACCAAAAAAAAAATAATAACAAAGAGAAAAAGAAATTGAATTGAAATCTTGAATTGAGAGTGAATCAACAGAGAATAACTAAGAATTAAGAACACTTTAAGTAAAGATCAACTAGCATAGTAAATATCATCAAATAATTCGGAAAATATATATGATCACAAAATCTAGCACACGATATTCACAAAAATCTAAAACACAATCAAGTTAGGGTTTTAATATTAGACGATACTGAAACGGAAAATCGATGAACAAATAAAAAAATTACAAAGGAAATCATGAGAAAACTTACCAGAACAATAACATGATTGAAGATTTGCTATTAGATGATAAAGATTAGAGTCGAATCGAAAATTTGTGCACAACTTGAATGCGAATACGAAGAGAATGGTGCGCGCAAATTCGGGGAAGTAGCAAATAAACCCCATACGTTTTAACCCTATGTTCATATTAGCCCCATGTCTTTCAACAAGTGCAAATTAACCCCACTACTTTAGATTTTGGTGCAACTTACCACCATTTTATTTGTTTTACTGATATTCAATTTACAACTTTTTTTTTTCTTTTTCCAATTTGATTTTTCTCCTTTATATTGTTTTATAGACCTATCTACCCTTAACAATCTCTTCTTAGTATGCTTTACTCTAGTGCATTGTCCCACTACATGCGACAATCACAACCACCACCACCACCACCACCTATGACAACCCTCCACAGCCCATTACACCACAAATCACAACCAACTAACTACACCGACATACACCACTAGACCACCTAACCCGCATTACGCCGACCTTACGCACATGCCGCCCATTGCCATCAAATCCGCCCGCTCCGACGAAGGTTTTCAATGATTGGGATGGGGATTTTTGGGCAGATTATAGGTTTTCGGGGGGGGAGGGAGTAGGGATGGTGGTTCGTGTGGTTGGGTCGGTTTCAATGGAAATGGGGTTGTGGTAAGGGTGGTCGGAGGCAAAGAGGCAAAGTTCTTGGTGGTTGATTATGATTTTGAATTAAACTCAGGAGGTTTGTGGTGGTCGGAAGTAGGTGGTGAAGATGGTGGTGTGATGGTTCAAGGGGGGGCATGTAAAGGCCTGGTGACGAGAAAAGGGTAAAATTGGGTTTTAACAATTTAGTAATACCATATATGGTTATATAATATCCATTAATTATGTTAGCTCCATTTTTATATTTTTATATTACAAAAATTTAATATTTCGATTGAAATGCACCATAGGACAAAGTAGTGGGGTTAATTTGCACTTGCTGAAAGACATGGGGCTAATATGCACATAGTGTCAAACGTATGGGGTTTATTTGCTACTTCCCCGCGCACCAATTTGGTGATAGAGAAATTTCAACATAGATAATGAGGGAAGTTGACGAGTGCCAAATATTTTGTAATAATAGGTGAATTTACAATCTTACCCTTAATGTGATGCGTCAGATGTCAATCGTTAGATCTGTTTGATCTAATGGTCCAGAGTTGGACGCATGACTCATTTAAGATGGAGAGACTCTCTTGATCCTATTTATATAAATATATAATTTTTTAAACAAGCACATTTTTGAGCAACCAAAGTAATCCGATGATTTAGTTTACTTTTATATTCCCTAGGTCAAACCATGAATAATGGAACTTGTCCAAATAACTTCCTATTTGTTATTTTCTGATCGCTGGTCCATTTAAGCTACTAGCTTAAAGTAACTATTTGCTTAAACCAAACTAGTGTAGATCCCCGTGCTACAGCACAGTATTGTTTATTTCTGTTTTATAAAGAAATAATCTCATTAATTTAATTATATAAATTAACTGTACCTTTAATGTTATAATGTATTAATATAATCTTAGTAAGAGGTAGAAAAAGAAAGTTTATTACCATCAAAAGACACTTTAAGTTAAGTTATTTTTGTCTTAAACCATTTTTACTTTACTATAAAAATTAACTCTATAATGTTATATCATTGTATGAAACTAATTTATGACATTTAATTACAATGAAACGATGTAAAAATGTAAAATCTAAATAAAACGCGTATAAACCTTATAACAAAAATAGGTAAAAACAGTATACCACGCACTTAAAAGACGATTTACGAATAATTAGACTAATTTTTTTTTTTTTTTTAATTAAAAAAATACATAAAAATTGTTACGTCCTTTAAAATATACACCATATTTATAGTGTAACTGATGAAGGATAATATAAGAAAATTTACGTAATTTTAGGGTGTAAGTGATGACAATAATTATATTAAAGACTGCAGAAGAAGTAGGTTTGCGTAATTTTAGTGTGTAACTGACGAAGAATAATATCTATGGAAATGGAAATGATCGATTGCATAATAATTATGGATTTAATGAAAAAGTCATAAATATGAATTTTAATTAAAAAGATTAAAGTTTAATTATAAGAATATATTAATTGAAAAGATAATAATGTAATGAATGTTTTTTACTTGTTACCTTATTTAGCTAGATGCTTTTTGGAGGGAAAACTAAGAGAATTTTTATTCTCTTAGTAGTAGGGGGATTATCCTACTTGAACAACTTCAAGTGTTTAGATATTAACATGCAATTTCTTAAAATTGCAATTAAGGCCTCAAGCTAACCCATTAGATTTGCTCAAATGCATTTTTTGTGAACACTCCGGTCCAAACCTAGGTGATATGACTCATATTTGAGCACATTTAGTCCCCTAATTAACCTCGTTCCTATGCTTTATAGCACATAATTGGGTCATTTACTATCTTTAGTTTCCCATGTTGCATATTCTTTGAGGTTTTGTCTCCTTGGTAAGAAAGGGTTGCTAACCTTGCATTTATGACGCAAAATGGAGCTAAATGGATCGCACCTAATGACCAAGCATCAAAGAGAAGACCAATACTAGAGGCCTAAGTAGATAATAAACTGAAATGGGCAATGATGAAAGGATCCTTGCATCCCCAAAATGATCCTCGCGGATTGTTAAGGAAGAAAAGAAGAGAAGCTGTCTGTCCAGGAATCCGAGCGGATCATACACGATCTGGGCGTCTCACAACACCAAGTTCCGGGCGTCTTGTTCCCAAGACGAGTGGATTGCAGCCCGAGGAGCCGAGCGTCTTCCCTTGGATCCGAGCGGATCCTTAGACAGAAGAGCCCGTGTCGCTGCACAAGACGGGCGGATCGTGGCAAGACTAGCATGGGAATCCGCTCATTTCCTTCGAGAGGAGCATTTCCTCAACTTTTCTTAGGGTCTTAATAGTCATTTAAGCCCTTAGTAACCCTAATCTTTATACCTAATCTTTAGTATAAATACCCCTTTGTACTACCTAGATTAGGATGCTCTCTTAAGCAATCCTAATCCATCCTTAATGACTTTGTAATTCTCTCAAATTAGTCTTAATTTAGTTGTAATACAATTTCTCAATATTAATCACATCTTAATCTTTCCTTATTTCTCTATTGTTCTTCCTTTATTTTGGGTAATTAGAAGATTATTTGGGTTTACTTGGAGGATTGACAACCTTCCATCAATCATCAAGTACTTCTATTATTCTTTGCTTTATTATTTGGAATCATCTTCATAAGTATAATTCTCTCTTAACCTTATTTAATTATTGTTAATTACTTTCATTTATTCATCATGTTTTACTTTGTTAGTATAATTGACAACCTTTCTAGCATGCTAAACTCGATAATGTGTGAGTAGTTTCCTTAGCTAGGGTTCATGGGGAATTAGGGGAAACCAACATGGGGAATGATTCATGCTTAATCTAATATGTTTTCATAATTAAATTGCTTACTTGTTGTGATTTCAACTTATGCACATGTTATGTTTGATGAAATGCGAGCCTATGAATCCTTGCATTTTTTACCCATCACCTATATTTTCAATGAGGCTATAAGCTTATACACCAACTCGAGCCTCATTAGACCATGCATATAGTTGAATAGGAAAAATTAAGTCGACTTGTAGGTGTTGTACAATCTAATCGATTCGGCTCCGGGACCCAAACCTTCTTAGGGATTGTAAGCTTATACACCAACTCGATCCCATCACAACAATAAGTGCTTGCTATATAATTGAGAACACGTTTGTATGATCAACTCCCATGAATCCCCTATGAACCCATGACACCCTAGTGCCTTTAATCAGTTGTTTATATCTCTTTTATTTGTCTTGCTTTGTTTTCATTAATTTACTTTCATCTTGTTGATTAGTTTAGTTGATCTCCTATCTCAACCTAAATTGTTATACCCTAAGACACAACCATTTGCAATTGAGAATCCTACATCAATACCCGTCCCTTGGGATCCGACCTTTACTTGCCTCTTTGCTAAGAGTAGTTTGTAAAGTTATAAATATTGTTTTGGTTGGTAGCTTTTGATGACGAGTTTAAACCACACCAAAAATGGCGCCGTTGCCGGGGACGGTGTTAACTTGATTTGATTTTCATTTATTGTTTTTAGTTCTGTGTTTCTTTACCTTGGGGACGGCTACCCTTGTTATTGACTCATGGAAGAAGTTGACACTTGCTTTCTACAAGAAATTCTATCCTCCGAACAAGACTAACATGTTGAGAGCCCAAATCACCGGGTTCAAACAAAGGGATGAAGAATCATTGAATGAAGCATGGGAGAGATTTAAGGACACTTGTTGTTCTTGTCCACACCATGGACTTAGCGAGTGGTTCCTTGTGCAACAATTTTGGAATGGTCTATATGAAGAGTCCCGCAACATTCTCAATATGGGATCAAATGATGGTATGTTCACCGAAGTTGATGACAATCAAACATGGGCCAAAATTAAAGAGATGGAGGTTCATAATTCACAATATAGTAGGCCTCGAAAGGCCACTAGAGGAGGAAAGCATGAGGTAGATTCCATCACTCAATTGGGTGCCCAACTAAGTGCTCACATTGACACCTTCAATTTGAAATTTGAGAAAGCTATGGCTAAGCTTGATGAAGCTTCCAAATCACCCAAACAACATGTTAATGCTATGGTGGCATCATCCTCAATTCTAAGTGGAGTATGTGAGAGTTGTGGAACTTTGGAACATGACCAAAGTGAATGTAGGGGAACAAGTGAATGCTTTCCAAGCATACAAAAGTGGCATCCCTTATTCCAAATATTACAATGAGAATACCAAATTCTATCCCAATCTTTTATACAAAAGGCAAAATGTTCAAAACCCTCAACCAACATACACCCCACCTCCAATGAGAAATCAAGCTCAAAGACCCTTTTAAAACCAAAGCCAAGGTCATCAAAATCAACCTTCTTACAATCAACCCAATGACCAAGGTTTTGATGTTCAAAAAGTGGTCCTCCAAATGCAAAAGAACCAAGAATAAGTTTTCACCCAAATGCAAAAAGATAGCCAAGCCAAAGACATCACCATCAATAACATCCTAGCCCACACCAAGATGTTGGAAACCCAAATATATCAATTAGCATCTTCTAGCTCTCAAAGACAAAAGGGGAAATTACCACCTCAAAGTAATCCCCCAAGATATAAGTCGATTAGTGCCATCCATTTGAGAAGTGGTACAAGGTATGAAGGGCCGAAGAAGCCAATTGATGAAGACATTGTGGATGCTAGTGACAAGCAAAGAGTTGTGGAGAACTCTAAAGAAGAAGAATCAATTTCAAAGAATAAGAATGAAGAGAATGCCAAAGAAAGAGAGCCTATTGTGATTAGACTTCCATTCCCAAGTCGTCAAACTAAGCCTAAGTTTGATGAACAACTTGAAAAGTTCATGGAAATTGTGAAGAACTTAGAAGTCTCAATCCCATTCACGGAATTGATCAATCATGTTCCGGCCTATGCAAAGTACATGAAAGATATTTTTACTAAGAAGAAATCCATCCGGAAGCTAGAGACTATTGCATTCACTAAAGTGAGTAGTGCTACTGTTCAAGGAAGTTTACCTCCAAAACTCAAAGATCTGGGAAGTTTCTTTATTCCATGCACCATGGGTAACACTACAATCAACAAAGCATGACGTGACCTTGGAGCAAGTGTAAGTGTCATGCCATACTCGGTATGCAAGAGGCTAGGAATGGGAGAGCTCAAATGCACTAACATTACTCTTCAAATGGCGGATCGATCAACAAAGATACCTTTAGGGGTATGGGTGGATGTGCCCGTGAAAATTGGCAAGTTCTTCATCCAGGTAGACTTCGTCATTGTAGATATGGAGGAGGATTCTAACATTCCTATCATCCTATGAAGACCTTTCTTGCATACCGGGGGAGCGGTGATTGATGTGAAACATGGAGAGCTCACACTTGAAGTGGGGGATGAGACAATCACTTTTAACCTTGACAAAACAATGCGAGCTCCCCGAATACATGAGCCATGTTTCATGGTCGATCATTATAGCCGAGAAAGTGATAGGAAGAAGTTGGCATCTCAATGCAAAGATCAAGCTATGGGTAAAGAATCACCACCTATATGGAAGAAGAAAGTGGACAATCCTCAAGATGCTCTATCCGGAGAGAAAGGAAATTTCAACAACAAAGAGAGCTTGAATAGCTCACCACCAATTATTAAAAGAAAGGAAGAAGGCCTCATTGGCCTTGACAACAAGAAAGAGGAGTTGTTTTTATCAACTCATGATACAATTGGAGAACAAGCTAGTGAAGTTTGTGGTCTATGAGATGACGAATTTGAAGATTAGTCAATCCTTACATTGGCAATGCTATGACCTTAGACCAAGGCTTTGGTGATCATCTTGACTCAAGTCACCACCATGAAAAACACAATGTGCAAAGGTCTATTGGCTTTAAGACGCTCGTCTTGGGAGTGCTGAGAATGAAAAATTTGGTCTGTTTAATTATATGAGCAGACTACATAGAAGACGCCCGTCCCAGTCCTGAAGCCGCTCATCTCAGAAGAAATCTGCGTGTTCTGGCTGCTTCAAAAATTTAAGATTCAAACTGTCTATGAATCCGAGCGTCCCCAGGTGAAGACGAGCGTCCTCAGCAAAATCCGCCCATCTCCTGAAGAATACGCGCGTCTCAGCACGGGTTAAGAATTACAAAGCTTCCTGACTGAGGATCCGAGCATCCCCAGCCCAAGACGCCCGTCTCCTGCTGCTGAATGAATATAACACGGGATTAAAATCTCCTCATCCCCAATTCATTTGTTTCTTTCAAAACACAAACACACACCTTTCTCCCTCAAAACCCTCAATCCCCTCATCAACAAAACACAAATTCCTCAACGAAATTCACCAAAATCAAACCCAAACTTCCTAAAATCACAATCAAATTACTCCTCCATCAACAAAACACCAACCAAACATCAAAATCCTCAAAAATTGAATCGATTTTCTAGGGTTTTAAGGCAATTTCGAAAATCCCAAAATAGATTAGGGATTAATTGGAGCTTGAGGAGACTAGAAGCATTCAAGCTTGGTTTGTTGATACAACTTTGACAAGGAGAACATGGCAAGAACAAAAGGTGGAAATAAGGCACCCACAACTTCAAATCTTTCCAAAAGGCAACAAGCTCTTTTAGCCTCAAAGGATATGGTAGTGCATTAACCAAGGGCGGAGATTCAAGAAGTTGCTACTCCTATGGTGGAAGCTACTTCTACTCCGGTCATTGAACAATTGCAAGATTATCCGGAGGTAACTTTCACAAACGATTCTCATAGGAAAACATTTATATCCCTTACTAGGAAGACAATTTTGCCTACCAAATTTATATGTCAAAATGCCTTAGACAAATTGGGTGTTCTAGAAAGAACTAAGAATTTTTTCGAGTCTATGAAGTTTGAAACACTCTTTGACATGCAAGAATTGACTTACCCCTCCCTTACCATGGAGTTTATAAGCTCTTTGAAGGTGACTAAGGTAGAGACTCGGAAATTGTTGAATTCCGCCTAGATAACAAGGATAGAAAAGTGTCTTTGGATGAGTTTAGCAAGGTGTTTGGTCTTAAAGACCATTCTGCTTATGTGAAGAAGCCTTCGATATATGACCCCGCACCACTTTGGAAAGCAATCATCGGGCGAAAATTTGAATCCTTCCATGAGTGTCATGTTCTTTATGTCCACCATCCGGGCATAAGAGTGTGGCATAAGGTTGTGGGCAACACTTTAATTGTAAGAAATGACACTAATCATTTTACCGAATTCGACTTTGTCTACCTTGAATCCACCATGAATGTCAACAAAACGTTCACCAATGATTACAACATACTTCAACTCTTACTTGAACGGTGGCTTAGAATTGACCATGGTAAAGATGGAGAGGCTTTGATTGTCAATGGAGGCTTAGTAACATGGTTAACCAAACACTTTAACCCAGATTTCAACAAAGACAAGACATACAAACCGGTTAAGGGTGGCAACCTTCTTGATATGGCCACTATGATCAACAAGTTTCATTGGGTCAAGAATGATAATATAGACAACATGTATGAGTGGCTCACTAAAGAAGCTAAGTCCTTCATCTTGCCTAACAAGATATGCCTTCTCAATGTCCGAAGTCCAAACTACCTTCTTCCCATCTCCGATGAAGCCGAGATGATTATGAAACAACATAGGGAATCTAATGTCAAGCCCTCTTCTTCCTCTATTGTGACTCCACCTTATCCATTTGCCTACCGTGAATTCACACCAATTGGCACTAATGTCGTGGTAGGCAATGACTACTTGACCCAATTGATGCAACATATGCATAAGGAAGCTCATGAAGACCGGGTCAATGATTACCGGGCTTAATATCCGCCCCTCCTACACTTAGCTAGGCAAGGACTCCTTGATCCATCATGTCCTTTGCCTAGTTGGGCGGATATGGAAGTATTCTTTCCGAGTGCTCCTAGAGATGCCACCGTGGATAGTGAAGTTGCTAAGGGGAAGGAGATTGTTGTTGAGAGCGGGGAACGTAGTTACTCTTGCCATGAGGAAGAAGAGGAAGAAGTGCAAAGTTCAAGTGATGATAAAGATGGTGAAGCCTCCGGGTCCATGGAGGTAGATTATGATTATGAGGAAGTTGATGAGGAAGATGATAATAGTGATGAAGATGTCGCCATGAGCGACAATTGAGGATTGACATGCTTTATTTGGAGGATGCCATATATCCCATTGTGAGTTTCCTACACCTCCTCTAGCTTTATTTATTTCTCTTGTTTTCAAAATTTTTTATCTTGATCAATTGTTTTGAGTCCTAGCAACACTTAGAGGACTCCCACCTCGGTCTCATTAAGGTGTCTCATATTGTTTTCACTTGTACAATCCAAAATGACAATTAGTTTCATGCATTGCATTCTTGTGCATGAACTTTCCTATTTTTTATATTAGAAATAGTGTCTTACTTGGTTTGGGGCAGTTCAAGCACAAGCATTGGGAGTTAATCTAAATTAGCTCTCCAACCAATAAGTCCATGCATCATATAGTATAGTTTAGAATGCATCACTTGTGTATATGTCATATAGTTTGCATAGTAGTGTAGAAATCATGCATTCTCATTTAGCTTGCATAATTTCCTATCGTTTTGGTCATTGAGGACAATGCCCATACTAGTGTGGGGATGGGAAATTCTAAGTTTACTTTTAAAACAAAAATGAAAAATTTGAAAATTTTTGAAAAATATAAAAACATGTCTTTTTATTTCATAAACATAAAAACCATAAAAATTTGAAAAATTGTAAAACCAAAAACATGTTCATTGCTTTATAGTGTAGAATTGTATATTTTATATATATTGTGTTTGTTTGTCCTTCTATCACATTGATCGACTATGGCATATCCGAGACATGAGGATCATGAAGACCGCATGGTATGATCTTTCCAATCTCCTTTTTCCTCTCTATGTTAATGACTATGTGGCTTTATTTTGATTGATGCGGTTTACACCAATGTGATTGTAGGAGTTGCATTTAGCTTATATGATATACTAGTTGGTAGAAGCATATGCATTAGGTTGTATAAATGTTAGTTGCATCATGGCATATAGTTGCATTTTAGGAAAATTTTGTGAAAACATCTATTTGGGAAGCTTGATCGGAGCCATTTGGTGTTCACAATTAAGCATATGTGGTCGTTGGTCAATGGTCGATACAAAACACAATTTATACTCCACGAGCAACTCTACAATTAGTAAAGAGGCAAGTAAAGGCCGGATCCCAAGGGACGGGTATTGAAATGAGAATTCTATTGTAACTAGTGGTGTCTAGGGGTGTCACAAATTTGGTTGATGTAGAAGGTTACTAAACTAAAATAACAATGAAAATAAACTAGCAAGATGAATAAAATAAGGGGTGTAAACAATTGATTAAAAGCACTAGGGTGTCATGGGTTCATAGGGGATTCATGGGATATGATCATACAAACATGTTCTCAAATTATAAGCAAGCAATTATTGTTGTGATGGATTGAGTTGGGTTATATCTTACAATCCTAGGAAAGTTTGGGTCCCGGAGCCGAATCGATTAGATTGTACAACACCTACAAGTCGACTTAATCTTTCCTACTCAACACATGCATGGTCTAACAAGACTCGAGTTGGGTTATGTCTTACAAGTCAAGTTGAAAGGATAGAAGATGATAGTAAATGCAAGGATTCATAGGCTTAGCATTTCATCAAATATAACATGTGCATGTATTAAGATCAAAACAAGCAAGCAAATAAGATATGAAAGCACATTAATTTAAGCATGAATCATTCCCCATGTTGGTTTCCCCTAATCACCCATTAAACCCTAGCTAAGAGACTACTCACTCATTATCATCTTGATCATGCTAGAAAGGTTGTCAATCATACTAACATAATGAAACATGATGAATAAATGAAAGTAATTAGCAATAATTAAAAAGGGATTAAGAGATTATACCTACTAATGATTCCAATAATAAAGATGCAAAGAATAATAGAAGAACTTGATGATTGATGGAAGGTTGTCAATCTCCCAATAAACCCAATAATCTTCTAATTACCCAAAATAAAGGAAGAACAAGAGAGAGATTAAAGAACTAAAACTTGAATTAAAACTTGATTAATATTTGATTACAATATTGAAGAGAGATTTGATTGATATTAACTACACTAATTATTGATAAGAAGAACATGCTCCTCTAATTAGACTAATGGGGTATTTATAGTGAAAATTAGGGAGGATGCATTAGGGTTAACTAAGGGCTAAACTAGTAATTACACTTTTTAAGTTGAGCAAGGAGACTCCGGTATTTTCCGAGAGAAGGGCTTCTCTTATCGTGGCTTGAAGAACGAAAACGTCTTTGTCTTCAAATCCGTGCGGATGGGAGTCGGGACGGCCGGATCTGGGCTGGAGAATCCGAGCGGATTCTTGGTCAAGACGCTCGGATTGGCGACGGGGAATCCGAGCGGATTCCTTTGAAGGACGCTCGGACTGGCGAGGGCGGACGGACGGATTGTGTACAATCCGTTCGGATTGTCTAGCAGCAGCTTTTCTTCTTTTTTTCTTCCCTTTTCTTTATGAATTCCTTGGGGATTTCCTTGGGGACTCAAGGATCCTTTTCTCAACAATGCTCTTCTACTATAATATGTACAAAGGCCTTCTAGTCTTGTCTCTCCTTGATGCTTGGTCATTGAATACAATCAATTTAGCCTCGTTTTGCCATGAAAATGCAAGATTCTTACTCCTTTCCTACCAAGGGATCAAAATCTCAAAGAGTATGCAAAACAAAGAACTAAAGATAAGAAATGACCCAAATAGGCACTAAAAAGCATGGAAACAATGGTAATTCGGGGGCTAAATATGCGCCAATTATGGTCGCATCAAATATCCCCAAACCGAACCTTTGCTCGTCCCGAGTAAAGAGGTGACAAAGACTAGGACCAATACTAACCTAACCTAATAATAATAGCCGATATGAGACAATTAGCGGGTCTCACTCCGCCCCTTCAACTCACAACAAGACAACCATGAGGTAGGATGCCTTCTTGCAAGGCAAGGTGGGTCTTGCCAAAATGGCGACACATCCAAACATTAAGCACACAAAAACACATAATGGATGCATCTACAAAAAGAATAGCCACTTTCCTCATCTAAGTGGCGGAAATTACCTACAAGGGAAGCAATTCAAGGGTACACAATCCTTCATAGATGCAATTTGTTCAAACTACTAAGCCTAGAAGGATACCAATAAATCACCTCCAAAATGTGTCAAGCTAGGGTACCTTTGTCCTCAATCGTTAAATGCTTTTGTCAAGAGTAGACTCCCTATGGTGTTAGAAACACTGGAGGATCGCGGAATTCCCCCTCTTGCCTAGACAAGAAGAAGGGTCGTCCCCTCTCTACCATGCACAAAAATGGATATGATGGATAAAGGGATCGATAGTAATTGAGTTTCATTTTGGGAGTTTGCTTTTATTTTTGTTTTTCCCCCCAATTTCTTGTGGCATATAACATTTTGAGAACACTTTCTTTGCCATTTCTTTTGATTTTTGGCATTTCAATACTTGACAACTTTTTTGCATTTCTTTTTGAACATTTTCAAAGTCACCCCAAATAGTAACGAGGGTGCCTTGTATTTGAAGCATAGGAGTTCTATTTTTGCTCCTCTTTTCATTTGATGCATTTTTGCAAACTTTCTTTCACTTTTCATTTCATTGAACTCAAATTGATTTCTTTTTGTGCCCATTCCCTTTGATGACAAAAATGTGGTAGAACATGGATGAATGATAGAAGTATGCATGGTTTCAAGGGTCACCTTGGAATAAACGGTAGCCAAGGAGTTATCACACCACAAGGTACTCTTGACTAGGCCTTAAACCATGGGTCAAAGGATACTAGCATGACACATCCTAGGGTGTTTTACAAGCATTCTAACAAGCAAAGTCTTAAGAATAAAAAGCATCTACTAGGGCCTATATACACTTGTCAAGCTTCCCAAATAGACGGTTTCGCAAAATTTTTCTAACATGCAAACTACATGCCATGATGCAACTAACATTTATACATCCTAATGCAAATGATTCTACCAACTATCATGCCATATAAACTAAATGCAAGTCCTAAGTTCACATTGTTTTTACCGCATCAATCAAAATAAAGCCACATAGTCATTAACATAGAGAGGAAAAAGGAGATTGGAAAGATCATACCATGCGGTCTTCAATATCCTCATGTCTCGGATGTGGCGTAGTCGATCAAAGTGAACAAGGATAAACAAACACAATATATACAAGACAATATATACAAAGGAAATGAACTTGTTTTTGGTTTTTCAATTTTTTCAATTTTTTTGATTTTTTTGAAATTTTTCAATTTTTATGGTTTTTGAATAAAAGTTAAGTGTTAGAATTCCCATCCCCACACTAATATGGGCATTGTCTTCAATGGCCAAAATGATGGAAATTATGCAAAATGATGCATGATTTCTATACTAAATGCAATTCTACACTAAGCTATACTACATGATGCATGGTTTTTGTTATGACGGAGAGGATAATTTAGATTACCTCCCGTTGTGTATGCATTAACTTCCCCAAACCAAATAAGACACTATTGCTAATGTCAAAGCATGGGTATAGTTCATGCACACACTATGCTATGCATGAAATTAGATTGTCATTTTGGATTTTCAAAAATGGGAACAATAAAGAACACCTCAATGGTACCGAGGTGTGGGTCCCTTGATGTTGCTAGGACTCCTCCAACAAATAGTCAAAGTTAAATAAAATACAAAGAAACAAGATGCAAAGTTCTTTTCATGAAAAATAAAGATAAAGAGGAGAGTTGAGAAAACTTCACTTGAACTAAGGTGGGTGCCTCTTGCCCGCTCCACCTAGTGATGAAGTAATCTCCTAGATATCGGTATCCCAAATATCCCTAGAAGCATCACTTAAACTTGGATCCATGAATTCATCTTCTTCTTCACTCTCAATCTTCACCGTATCACCTCCACAAGAGTCGCCACTTTCTTCCCCTTTGCGACCATTTGCCCCTTCATTAGCCTTCTCCGAGTTAGGAAAGAGCAACTCCATTTGAGCCCATGAAGGAAAAGCTCCTTCTTCACTTATCCGTCCCTTTTGAACCATGTCGTGGTATTGGGGGTAAAGAGCATAATAGTTGTCCACCTTGGTTTCATATTGACGGTAGTGCAAGTCTTGCAAGATTCCCGTGACAAAGTCGTCACGGGGGAGGATGAAGGGATTAGGATGGTTGTAAGGTTGGTAGGGAAAGGGGTAGGGAGGCACCTTTATCTTTTCACCTTGGGTTTGTTGTTCTTGTTGTTGCGGTGGAGGAGCTTGCCTTTCTTGACTTTGAATGAGGTAGGAGGGTATTGGGGACAAGCGTCCTCTCCTTGGGGAAATTCGAGGTAAGTCGGCCATCGGAAGGTAGATAGGATCACTTCCTTTCGTCAACCATTTGATCCTTTTATCAACCCCCTCAAGGGTTATCCAATGGTGTTGGACAACAAGGAGGTCTTCATTAATTCTCATTCCTCCCGAGAGTGGAGTGTACTCATTGTTCTCATTGAACCTAGGATTAAAGTGCTTTGCAAGTCTTGTTATGAGTCCACCATTCACTATATGCTTCTTCCCATCATCATCTCCATTTCGAAATTTTGCCCACTTTTCTAGCAAAACTAGAGGTGCATTGAGATGATACCCGTCTCTTCCTTGAATGTTTAGATAAGATTCCATGAACATGAGGTCCAATTGATTCACAATAGCCGGATCTCGGCGGGCGAAGAGGGTACCCGAAAGAAATCGGTATGCGAGCCTCAAGATCGAGTTTTGGATGTGAAAAGCAAGACACTCCTTGGTAAGAATGAAGTCCCGGCCCGTCATGGCCCTCCACAATGGTGCTACACTATACCTTTTGGGTCTTGATGTTCGGGTAGGCGAAACATCAAGCCCGAACACATTGGCAAATTCCACAAGGGTCATTGTTCTAGAGACATTTTCCAACCTAAACTCTATGGAAATCACTTTGTTTGAAGTTGTAATCTTTAAGCAACTCAAGAATTCGAGCACAAGAGACCGATAGGTGGGTTCATACATGCGAAAGAGGGTTGAAAGACCAAAAACCTCAAATAGTGCTTCTACTTGGTGAAAGATGCCAAGCTTTCTTAAGGTATCATGACAAAGAAATTTAGTGGGAAGAATATTCTTACTTAAGAGTCGATGGAAGACCAATCGCTGCACATCATCAAGGAATTCCACATTCGAGAAGTCATCGAGCCTTGTGAGGTTTACAATTTCTACATGCTCTCTTCTAATGGTGTTGAGATGTGAGGTAGAGGAACTTCCCACCATTCTTGGTCTTCTTGCATTTCTAAAGGAGGATCTCCTTGGTGCCATTCTTGCTTCTTTTGTTGAGTTATTTTGATTTGAGAATTTGCTAAGGATGTTCCTTGTTGATTGAGAATTGGAAACCCTAGAAAATTGGGGACTTTTAATTTTGTGGGTGAAGAGAGTGATTTGGATGTGTATGGGAGTCATAAGGAGGTGAGTTTTATAGGGTAAGTGGAAGGAGTGGTGATGTGTCATTATATGGGTGGTGGGATGTAATTTAATTGAGAAAAGTCGGGCCGAAAAACGGGCAGGGAGACGAGCGGATTCAGAGCGAAGACGCTCGGATTCTTCTCTCACGGGACGGGCGGATTCTGGGCAATACGCCCGGATTCTGCCACAGAGTAAAATCCCAAAATTTTTCTCGCCTCAAGACGAGCGTCCCGAGCATAAGACGCTCGGATTCTTCAGGGACAGGACGGGCGTCTTCTTGATAAGACGGACGGATTCTTTGACAGAGAATTTTCTTGAAAAGCTCAGGGGAAAAGACGAGCGTCTTTCCAATAATCCGGCCGGATTCTCTCAGACGGACGTATTCTTCAATGGGACGCTCGGATTCTTCATCAGTCCAGAAGCCTTCAATTTCTCAACACAGCTGGACGTACGGTTTCTCCCCTGGACGTCCGTATTCTGGCGGGACGCCCGGATTTCCAGAGAGACGCTCGGATTCTAGCCGCGAGTGTTGACTTTTTCTCCTTTCTTTCAATGCATCCCCACACTTAGGAATTTTCTCCTTCATTCAAAAACTCATTAGTAACCCTCCCTCACTTGCGCTCATGAAAAGAATTTATGCTATTAAACAAATGCAATTAAATAATAAATACAAGTTAGAGGGTTAGTATATTTACAAATGGTGGTTTAGGGAGGACTCCACCAAACTCTCCCTTAGATGGTTCTTTCAAGGGGAAGGAGGTCCGAGGTAGATAGCCTCGACCTCTCCAACAAATGCTCCTTCATAGTATGGCTTCAACCTTTGACCATTTACCTTGAACTTGCTTCCATCTTCGGCCTTGAGTTCGAAATCTCCATATTTCCCAACTTCGGTTATCACATAGGGACCCATCCATCTAGAGTTCAACTTTCCCGGAAAGAGTCGGTAGCGGGAATTGAATAGAAGGACTTTGTCTCCCTTGTGCAAGGCCTTTTGTCGAATTCTCTTATCATGAAGCAATTTTGTTCTTTCTTTGTAAATCTTTGCATTCTCATAAGATTGTAGTCGGAATTCCTCCAACTCTTGGATTTGGATCATCCTCCTTTGACCGCTTAATTTGAGATCAAGATTGAGTGCTCGGATTGCCCAATAAGCTTTGTATTCCAATTCGATTGGCGAATGACATGCTTTTCCATATACAAGCTTGTAGGGGGAGGCACCAATGGGAGTCTTATAGGCCGTCCTATAAGCCCAAAGAGCGTCATCAAGCTTTGTGCTCCAATCTTTCCGAGTCTTGTTCACAACTTTTTCAAGGATTTGCTTGATCTCTCTATTTGAAATTTCTACTTGACCGCTTGTTTGAGGATGATATCCCAAGCCGGTTCGATGTTGAACACCATATTTGGTCAAAAGGGATGCAAGCTTCTTCTCATGGAAATGTGTTCCTCCATCACTAATGATAGCTCTAGGAACTCCAAATCGTGGAAAAATTATCTTCTTAAAAAGCTTGGTGACCGTTTTCGCATCATCATTTGGGGTGGCAATTGCCTCCACCCACTTTGAAACATAATCTACGGCCACAAGGATGTACTTGTTCCCGTTGGATGTCACAAAGGGTCCTTGGTAGTCAATTCCCCAAACATCAAAAATCTCCACCTCTAGAATGCCCCTTTGTGGCATTTCGTTCCTCCAAGATATATTGCCCGTTCTTTGACAAGCGTCGCAATGAATGATGAATTCTCTCGTATCTTGAAACATTGTAGGCCAATAGAAGCCCGATTGGAGAATTTTTGCAACGGTTCTTCTTGCTCCATGGTGCCCACCGTAGGGTGATGAATGACATCCTTCCAAGATTCCTTGGATTTCCCATTGAGGGATGCATCTTCGATAGAGCCCATCACTACACTCCTTGTAGAGGTTTGGGTCATCCCAAAAGTACCTCTTCACTTCGAATAGGAATCTCTTCCTTTGGTTGTGGTTCAAGTTTGGAGGGAGCACTTTTCCAACAATATAGTTAGCATAATCGGCAAACCATGGGGTGATGTGCCTTTCAAGTTGAGTTTGAATAGCCATCAAAATATCGTCGGGGAATGAGTCATTGATCGGGGTTTCTCCATTCTCATCATGAAACCGGATCCTTGACAAATGATCCGCCACTACGTTCTCGGCTCCTTTCTTGTCTCTTATTTCCAAATCAAATTCTTGAAGAAGCAAAATCCATCTCAACAATCTTGGTTTTGCCTCTTTTTTTCAAGAGATGCTTAGGAGAGCACGGTGATCCGAAAATACAATCACCTTGGATCCGAGTAAGTAGGACCGGAATTTATCCAAAGCATAAACAATGGCAAGAAGCTCCTTTTCGGTTGTGTCATAATTCACTTGAGAAGGGTCGAGGGTTTTGCTTATGTAATAGATGGCATGAAGAGCTCTCCCTACCCGTTGGCCAAGAACCGCTCCAACGGCGTAGTTGCTAGCGTCACACATAATCTCAAAAGGTAACTCCCAATTTGGGGTTGGATGATTAGTGCCGAGATTAATGCTTCTTTGATTCTATTAAAAGCTTCAACACACTCGTCAAGAATTGGAATTGGGCATCTTTAAGCAAAAGTTGAGTGAGGGGTTTTGCTATTTTAGAAAAATCTTTTATGAAACGACGGTAAAAACCCGCGTGACCGAGAAAACTTCTCACCCCTCTAACATTCACGGGAGGTGGGAGTTTCTCTATCACCTCAACTTTAGCTTTATCGACCTCGATGCCTTTTTCCGAAATCAAGTGACCCAAAACAATTCCTTCATTGACCATGAAATGACACTTTTCCCAATTTAAAACAAGACTAACATCTTCACATTTTTGCAATACAAGAGAAAGATTATGCAAGCATGAGTCAAAGTCCTTTCCATAAACACTAAAATCATCCATAAAAACTTCCATTATGGTCTCTAGGTAATCGGAGAAGACACTCATCATGCATCTTTGGAAAGTAGCGGGGGCATTACATAATCCAAAAGGCATCCTCCTATATGCAAAAGTTCCATAAGGGCATGTGAAGGTGGTCTTATGTTGGTCATCCGGGTGTATAGGGATTTGGAAGAATCCCGAATACCCGTCAAGGTAACAAAAGAATTTGTTAGAGGCTAATCTCTCAAGCATTTGGTCAATGAATGGTAAGGGGAAGTGATCTTTCCTTGTTGCGGAGTTTAATTTACGGTAGTCAATGCACATACGCCAACCGGTGATCATTCTTGTGGGTATTAATTCATTCTTTTCATTTGTCACTACCGTAGTACCTCCTTTCTTAGGTACCACTTGGACGGGGCTAACCCACAAAGAATCCGATATGGGATATATGATTCCCGCATCAAGTAATTTCATGACCTCTCCTTTGACAACTTCTTGCATGTGGGGTTCAATCTTCTTTGGGGTTGAATGGTAGGTCTATGGTCGTCTTCTAGATGAATCCTATGCATGCAAAAGTTGGGACTTATCCCCTTAAGGTCATCTAGACTATAACCTATAGCCTTCTCATGTTGTTTCAACACATCAAGTAATTTTCCCAATTGGTCATCATCAAGTCTATCATTAACAATCACGGGTTTGGTCTTTGATTCATCAAGGTAAGCATATTTCAAATTTGGGGGAAGGGGTTTCAAAGTAGGAGTTTGTACCTCACTTTCCTCCTTTGGAGTTTCATTGAGAATTTGCTCCATCTCCATTAAACATTCCATTCTCATTACATATTCTTCTTCACTTTCATGAACCTCATCATATTCGAATTCCATGATGGGTTCCTCTTGCTCTTGAGTTTGTAGAATATCCTCTAGGATGGACTGCTCATCCTCTATGGGTTGACATGCTTCCACTAGAATATTATGCACTAACTCGGATTGTGCATGAGTGAGTTCCTTGTTAGCTAGAGCGGCCTCAAAGAGATCCACCTCCAACTCCCAATACATGCTCTTAGCCTTACTTGCTTCTAAGGCCTCTAATGCTTGCATGGGATCCTTGAAGTAAGGGATACTCAAGTGGTCCTCTACAAAACAATCTATGAAATCCATTCTTGCAAAATATCAAACAACTAGAAAACAATTAGAGCAAACCTTGAGGAGTTTTACTTCCCCAAGGTGAAAAAGACACAACTAAAAACAATAAAAGAAATCTTAAATCAATTAAACACCGTCCCCGAAACGGCGCCCATTTTTGATCGGAGCCATTTGGTGTTCACAATTAAGCATATGTGGTCGTTGGTCAATGGTCGATACAAAACACAATTTATACTCCACGAGCAACTCTACAATTAGTAAAGAGGCAAGTAAAGGTCGGATCCCAAGGGACGGGTATTGAAATGAGAATTCTATTGTAACTAGTGGTGTCTAGGGGTGTCACAAATTTGGTTGATGTAGAAGGTTACTAAACTAAAATAACAATGAAAATAAACTAGCAAGATGAATAAAATAAGGGGTGTAAACAATGGATTAAAAGCACTAGGGTGTCATGGGTTCATAGGGGATTCATGGGATATGATCATACAAACATGTTCTCAAATTATAAGCAAGCAATTATTGTTGTGATGGATTGAGTTGGGTTATATCTTACAATCCTAGGAAAGTTTGGGTCCCGGAGCCGAATCGATTAGATTGTACAACACCTACAAGTCGACTTAATCTTTCCTACTCAACACATGCATGGTCTAACAAGACTCGAGTTGGGTTATGTCTTACAAGTCAAGTTGAAAGGATAGAAGATGATAGTAAATGCAAGGATTCATAGGCTTAGCATTTCATCAAATATAACATGTGCATGTATTAAGATCAAAACAAGCAAGCAAATAAGATATGAAAGCACATTAATTTAAGCATGAATCATTCCCCATGTTGGTTTCCCCCTAATCACCCATTAAACCCTAGCTAAGAGACTACTCACTCATTATCATCTTGATCATGCTAGAAAGGTTGTCAATCATACTAACATAATGAAACATGATGAATAAATGAAAGTAATTAGCAATAATTAAAAAGGGATTAAGAGATTATACCTACTAATGATTCCAATAATAAAGATGCAAAGAATAATAGAAGAACTTGATGATTGATGGAAGGTTGTCAATCTCCCAATAAACCCAATAATCTTCTAATTACCCAAAATAAAGGAAGAACAAGAGAGAGATTAAAGAACTAAAACTTGAATTAAAACTTGATTAATATTTGATTACAATATTGAAGAGAGATTTGATTGATATTAACTACACTAATTATTGATAAGAAGAACATGCTCCTCTAATTAGACTAATGGGGTATTTATAGTGAAAATTAGGGAGGATGCATTAGGGTTAACTAAGGGCTAAACTAGTAATTACACTTTTAAGTTGAGCAAGGAGACTCCGGTATTGTCCGAGAGAAGGGCTTCTCTTATCGTGGCTTGAAGAACGAAACGTCTTTGTCTCAAATCCGTGCGGATGGGAGTCGGGACGGCCGGATCTGGGCTGGAGAATCCGAGCGGATTCTTGGTCAAGACGCTCGGATTGGCGACGGGAATCCGAGCGGATTCCTTTGAAGGACGCTCGGACCGGGCGAGGGCGGACGGACGGATTGTGTACAATCCGTTCGGATTGTCTGGCGTGACTTTTCTTCTTCTTTTCTTCCCTTTTCTTTATGAATTCCTTGGGGATTTCCTTGGGGACTCAAGGATCCTTTTCTCAACAATGCTCTTCTACTATAATATGTACAAAGGCCTTCTAGTCTTGTCTCTCTTTGATGCTTGGTCATTGAATACAATCAATTTAGCCTCGTTTTGCCATGAAAATGTAAGATTCTTACTCCTTTCCTACCAAGGGATCAAAATCTCAAAGAGTATGCAAAACAAAGAACTAAAGATAAGAAATGACCCAAATAGGCACTAAAAAGCATGGAAACAATGGTAATTCGGGGGCTAAATATGCGCCAATTATGGTCGCATCAAAGCTTGACAAGTGTATATAAGGCCCTTGTAGATACTTTTTTCTTCTTAAGACTTTTCTCATTAGAATGCTTGTAAAACACCCTAGGATGTGTCATGCTAGTACCCTTTGACCCATGGATTAAGGCCTAGTCAAGAGTACCTTGTGGTGTGATAACTCATTGGCTACCGTTTATTCCAAGGTGACCTTTGAAACCATGCAACCATCTTCCACATTCTACCACATTTTGTCAACAAAAGGGAATGGGCACAAAAATTGTCAAATTGTGTTCAAGAATTGAAATGAAAGTCAAAAAGTTTGCAAGTTTGCATCAAAGAAAAGAGGAGTATAAAAATAAGAACTCCTATGCTTCAAATATAAGCACCCTCGCTACAAATGGGGTGGTTTTGAAAATGTTCAAAAGAAAATGCAAAAAGTTGAAAGTTGTCAAGTATTGAAATGCCAAACATCAAAGAAATGGCAAAAAGAAAAATGTTCTCAAATGTCAAATGCCACAAGAAATTGGGGGGAAAAACAACAACAAAGGCAAACTCCCATATGACACTAGTAGAAAAAACCCCTATTGTGACGCCTTTATCGTGGCGGTTCTAATAAAAACACCGCAAAAAGCCCAAAAAATTGGCGGGAACACAATTTTTATGTATGTAGGAGGTCTATTGTGGCGGTTTAAGTAAGAACCGACGTGATAATTGAAACTTTTTACGGCGGTTTCAAATAAAAAACGCCACCATAAGTCAATTATGGCGGTTATATTAACAACCGACATTAGAAGTGACGCTAAAAGTTAATGCCAAGTTACAATGTTTTGGGCTAAAAAACCGCCAGTATAAGTTTTTGTGTCGGTTTTTAATCACAACCGACTTTAATAGAAAAAATTAAAGAAAATAAAGCGTAAAGGCATTTAGAATTCTCAAACACACTGCCAAACCTCAATCCCTCAATTCAATTTCATTTTCCCCTTTCTCTAGTAAACCCTAACTCCCACCACCAATATCGCCTTCAGCTCCTCCACTCCGATGACCACTCCTCCGCCAGGCACATCCCCTCCACAGCTCTCACACACCATCGTCCTTCTTCTTCTTCTAATTCAACCACTGTACTGATCGATTTCGCCCCCCCCCCCCCTTCGTCTCCTTCCCGGTCAGGTAGTTCGATTTCTCCTAAACTAAAAATAAAAATAAGACTACCATCACAAGCGACGCCACCACCACCACCATCACAGGCGACGCCACTTTCCTTTCTCCCTCCTTCCCTTATTCCTTCTTCGTCTTCCCTTTCTCTGCCTCTACCCACTACGCTTCTGCCATTAATGTGTTGGCTATGTTCAACTTGGTCCTTCGTCTCCTTCGATCACTTTCGATTGTTTTGTTCTCTTTAATTGGTAAGTTTTCATTATTCTTTTTCTCTTCCATTTTGCACTTTCAGTAAAGGTAAACCCTAATTTTAGTTTTGGGGGTTATGTAATTGGTTTTTTTACATTAATTTTTTTTGAATTGGATTAGTATTAGTTATTGCACTTCCAGTAAAGGTAAACCCTATTTTCAGTTTGGGGGTTATGTAATTTGTTTTTTTACATTAATTTTTTTGAATTGGATTAGTATTAGTATTGGTTTATCTATACAATGGCAATGACAATGTTGCAGGATTGTGGTTTGAGTTTATTTGATGACATTTGTGGACCAATTCGATGAACCAGATGTAACACCCCCATACTCTAAGTGCCTTACCAGGACCACCCAGGTATAAGGATGTTACCATCTCGGTTACCGAGGCAATGATATTCAAATAAACAATAATAAAACAACGTTTAAATAGAAATACTTTAGTGAAAGGTTACAATCCAAAAACCAAACCAAAATACGAATACATGTCTCAAACCAACTGTCTAATCAACTAACTGAAATGTTTATGAAAACTACTAAGCTACAGCGGAAGACTTCTATCATCTGACCGTGGCACATCCCAGCTATCCCAGTACTCAACTCATACCTGCTCAATATCTGCTCACCATCCCCGTATGGATCACCGCAGGTTTTAAAACAATAAACCGGGGTCAGTACTATTCACACAATTTATATAACCAACAGTACAGTAATCAAGACAGCTCAAGCAGTCACACACAATCACCCACTCCAATCAATCTCCGTCACCGACTGTCCACTGGACCAGCCCTGCCAGAGGGGGACCGCATCCGTACCCACCAAATCCCCGCTCATCATACCGAGCGATAACCCTATCCCATTAATGTGCACATCCCCTTCCGTGGCGGGTTCCACGAAGGGCGAAACTAGGGCGTGAAGCCACTCCCGCAAGTGACTCCACTCAGTCGAGAACGCATCTCGAGAACCAGAGAAAATAAATCAGCAATCACAATACAACATCAACAACCGTTTGAACCAATCAACAATCACTAACTACAGCACAATCACCACACATTATGTAAATAATACTGAGTAGGGAAACCCTACCTGGAAAGCACAACAATCAGACGATCTCACAGCTGATATCAAAACGCTTTTAAGAACAATGACGGAAGTATTATATACTCTAATCGCATTATTAACAAAACCCGAGAAATCATCCCCCGTAAACCGGCTACTCGATCGAGTAGCTAAGGTACTCGATCGAGTGCCCCCTTACTCGATCGAGTATCCACGTTACTCGATCGAGTACCCAACAAGTCAGAAACTATTTTAATCTGCAACTCGCCCTTACTCGACAGAGTAAGGCCTACTCAATAGAGTACCCAGAGACTCATAAATACGTAGTATTACAGTCTTCCCTCCTTAAAAAGAACTTCATCCCCGAAGTTCAAACCACAACAAAACAAAGACACATACTACGCACTCCCGACTCAACAACCAAAACAAAACTCAACATAAAACATGTTACTAACCCAACTCAACCCGACTCAACGACAACAACCATACCGACACAACATAAAAAGGGGTATAAAAACTCTTAAAAACTCTTTGCGATCATATCCTACCCCCCTAAAAGAAACAAGGTTACGTCCCCGTAACCATACATACCTGATCAAAAAGGAAAGGGTAATGCTCTCTCATGGCATCCTCTGCCTCCCATGTAGCTTCCTCAGTCTTGTGGTTAGACCAAAGGATCTTAAGCAAAACTGTCTCACCACTCCTAGTCTTCCTAACCTTCCGGTCAAGAATCTGCTTAGGTAACTCAAGATATGATAAGGACTCATCTAGCTCTAAGCTCTATGCCTCTAACACATGTGACGGGTCACTCAAATACTTCCGCAGCTGCAATACATGAAACACATTATGCACTCTCTTTAACGCAGCCGGTAAAACCAGACGATATGCAACTTCCCCAACTCGCTCTAAGATCTCATAAGGACCGATTAACTTCTGACTCAGCTTGCCTTTCTTACCAAATCTCATAACCCCACGCATAGGAGACACTTTCAGAAGAACCTTATCCCCAACCTGAAACTCTATATCCCGGCGATGTAGATCTGTATAACTCTTTTGCCTATCCTGAGCTGCTCTCATCCGTTCCCTGATCATCTTTATCTGTTCAACCATCTCATGTACCATCTCTAGTCCTAGAACCACTGCCTCAGCACTGTCGTCCCAACAAATCGGACTCCTACATCTCCTCCCATATAAAGCCTCAAACGGTGCCATGCCAATACTAGTGTGATAGCTGTTGTTGTAAGAAAACTCTATCAAATCCAACCTCTGTTCCCAGCTACCACCAAAGTCCATCACACAAGCTCGTAACATATCAAAACGCTTCCTCTACGGATCCTCCTCCTAATATACAAGAACATAATCACTACCAATCATACAAACAACAAAACCCCCAAATCCCGAAATTAGGGTTTAACCAACTTTAAAGAAACATTATAAAAACGGTATATAGGTCTTACCCTCGACGCAAGGATCACAACGGTATAAAGAATGGTAGAATCCGACCTTCCAAGCTCCGGGATTTGCCAACAATGCGATTAAAGCGAATGGCGTAGTTTGATTTCTCTTCTCACAGTGATTAGGTTTTAAAAAGTGTTTTAAGAACAATGACGGAAGTATTATATATACTCTAATCGCATTATTAACAAAACCCGAGAAATCATCCCTCGTAAACCGGCTACTCGATCGAGTAGCTAAGGTACTCGATCGAGTGCCCCCTTACTCGATCGAGTATCCACGTTACTCGATCGAGTACCCAACAGGTCAGAAACTATTTTAATCTGCAACTCGCCCTTACTCGACAGAGTAAGGCCTACTCGATAGAGTACCCAGAGACTCATAAATACGTAGTATTACAGTCTTCCCTCCTTAAAAAGAACTTCATCCCCGAAGTTCAAACCACAACAAAAGAAAGACACACACTACGCACTCCCGACTCAACAACCAAAACAAAACTCAACATAAAACATGTTACTAACCCAACTCAACCCGACTCAACGACAACAACCATACCGACACAACATAAAAAGGGGTATAAAAACTCTTAAAAACTCTTTACGATCATCTCCTACCCCCATAAAAGAAACAAGGTTACGTCCCCGTAACCATACATACCCGATCAAAAAGGAAAGGGTAACGCTCTCTCATGGCATCCTCTGCCTCCCATGTAGCTTCCTCAGTCTCGTGGTTAGACCAAAGGATCTTAAGCAAAACTGTCTCACCACTCCTAGTCTTCCTAACCTTCCGGTCAAGAATCTGCTTAGGTACCTCAAGATATGATAAGGACTCATCTAGCTCTAAGCTCTCTGCCTCTAACACATGTGACGGGTCACTCAAATACTTCCGCAGCTGCGATACATGAAACACATTATGCACTCTCTTTAACGCAGCCGGTAAAGCCAGACGATATGCAACTTCCCCAACTCGCTCTAAGATCTCATAAGGACCGATGAACTTCTGACTCAGCTTGCCTTTCTTCCCAAATCTCATAACCCCACGCATAGGAGACACTTTCAGAAGAACCTTATCCCCAACCTGAAACTCTATATCCCGGCGATGTAGATCTGCACAACTCTTTTGCCTATCCTGAGCTGCTCTCATTCGTTCCCTGATTATCTTTATCTGTTCAACCATCTCATGTACCATCTCTGGTCCTAGAACCCTTGCCTCAGCACTGTCGTCCCAACAAATCGGACTCCTACATCTCCTCCCATATAAAGCCTCAAACAGTGCCATGCCAATACTAGTGTGATAGATGTTGTTGTAAGAAAACTCTATCAAATCCAACCTCTGTTCCCAGCTACCACCAAAGTCCATCACACAAGCTCGTAACATATCAAAACGCTTCCTCTACGGATCCTCCTCCTAATATACAAGAACATAATCACTACCAATCATACACACCACAAAACCCCCAAATCCCGAAATTAGGGTTTAACCAACTTTAAAGAAACATTATAAAAACGGTATATAGGTCTTACCCTTGACGCAAGGATCACAACGGTATAAATAAAGGTAGAATCCGACCTTCCAAGCTCCGGGATTTGCCAACAATGCGATTAAAGCGAATGACGTAGTTTGATTTCTCTTCTCACAGTGATTAGGTTTTAAAAAGTGTTTTAAGAACAATGACAGAAGTATTATATACTCTAATCGCATTATTAACAAAACCCGAGAAATCATCCCCCGTAAACCGGCTACTCGATCGAGTAGTTAAGGTACTCGATCGAGTGCCCCCTTACTCGATCGAGTATCCACGTTACTCGATCGAGTACCCAACAGGTCAGAAACTATTTTAATCTACAACTCGCCCTTACTCTACAGAGTAAGGCCTTCTCGATACAGTACCCAGAGACTCATAAATATGTAGTATTACACCAGAGACCAAATACTGGAGTAACAGAAAGTTTAAGTATCCATTAACTACCGAGTCTGCAATGAAGAAGATTGAGGACAACACCACATTGGTTTTCATTGTTGAGTGTTGGCCTTCGTGTGATAAGAAGAAGATCAAGATTGTTCTCAAGAAGATATATGACATCCAAGCAAACAAAGTCAACACATTGATTAGGTACATCGTTTAGTTTTTATTTGTGCTTAATAATTGCTGCTGTTTGATTTTCTCATTAAAGTAGTATTAATTTATTTGTATCAAGGCGACGACATTGCAGCATGATTATCTAGTAAAGATCATTGCTACTAGACTTTACCGCATATCGATGCATTTAGCAAGCTTAGATTGTTAGAGCTAAAAAACTTAAGTTATTGAGACCGAGATCGATAGTATGATCAACTATATTCTGGAACCTTTGTTGTGACCATAGTTCCTTGTGTTGGGAAATGTGTCCTCAACAATAATGCGATCACATCATTTAAATACCATTATTAAATCTCATTTTAAGAATACATGTGGGATGTAATATTTTACAGTCAACTGGTCCACACATATCGGTAATGATTGGCTGACTAGAGTTTGACATTACTGTCGTGCGACGGTGGTGATCAGTTCATCCCCTTAGGTCATATCTATAGGGAAATACTCTTAATTGATTATTTAATTAATCGTATAACGATACGAGTTAATTATATTGCTTAAAATTGACGGATGATTTCGTGAGTATAATTTACGTATCTTATTGTAAATATGATTAAATGAGACACGGTCTAAGTAATCGAATTGTTTTATTACTTAGATGAAATCATTGTTTACAGAAACAATTGAAACGAAATGAATAAATTATTATAAATACAGAATGTTGTAATTTATAATTTGGAAACATTTTTGGTACGAGTAATTAAGAATTACTAGTCGATTTTGTAAATGACATATTTTATGAGTATGTTGTTTTTTAATAAGTTAAAAATACATTACATTGTGACATGTCATGTAACATGTTACATGTGACAAATTGACAAATGACAAAAATAAAATGGACCATCCATTTTATATTGAATGTACCGAAATTATGGAGGGAGTGTAAGATATATATTGTGTTTTTATCTTGAGTGGAAAACACAATTATCATATCTCAGTAGTAGCCATGCACACCTAGCTTTTGAGAAGAGCAAAAATAAAAGGCATTGGGCATGCTACCCAAGGCCAATTTTTCGGCCACTTTAAGAGAAAAGAAAAGAGTTTTTCTTTTCAATTTCATTCATTCATCATTTTACACATAACATTTTCTAGTGTAAGAAATGTATCTTTCTCTACATCTTGTGAAATCTAGAGAAATAAAACACACATAATCTCCTCTCTTGACCGAAATTTCTTCAAGAGAACAAAATTTTTTTTGTGTCATATTTTAATTTAAACTTATATTTTACTAGTTCATAAATATATAAGTTATTAAGAGATTCCTTGGGTATATGCTTTTGGGAGGGATTCTATATTTGAATCCTTGTTCTTCCATTTGGAGAGCTCAAGAACTAGTAAGGTAGGTGACCTTACTAGTGCCCAAATATCCGAAACATGTAATGTAAGGAACCGATTTCTTCTCTTAACTATTGATGTTTGCATGCATAAGATCCACCATTTAATTTTATGACAAATTAAAATAAAACATATATGAATATGTTGAGTATATTGATCTACTTTTCCTTCAATCGGTATCAAGAGCCATGGTTGTTTGCATGCAAATCGGTTAAAAGTTTTTCCGAGTTATAAAGATTAACATATAAAACTTGTATAATTTGTGTTATTATGATATATCACAAAATTAATTTTTGCATGTTAAAGTTTCTGATCCTAAAATGTATTTAGGATATTTTGGTTAATTTATGGATTTTATTGTTCATTTTATATAATATTGGCATTAAAATGTGATTTTTATGATAAAAATGTCATTTTGGACGAAAATTAGCTAAATTTCGAATTTTCCAGTGGTTTTTGGATATGTTTTCACATATATTATTTTTAGATTATCTGGAAATTTTCATAATTTTATAAGTTCTTATGCTCGAAAAATGGATTTTTCATGATAAAAATCGGATTTAGATGAAAAATAGGTTAATATGAGAAATATTTCGAATCTGGTCATAGAAATTTAGTATGTTGTCATATGCAATTTTACAAGATGTTTGTAAAATAATAGGCTATAATGAAGTCTTCATGCATGATTTATGGATTTTTGATGAAAAATAGCATAAATAGTGACTTAATTAGTGAATAATTGCTAAAACATACTTCATGACTAAGGAAAAACGTCACATGTTGCATTTTATTATCTTTTTCAGATGTAAAATTGAAAAGTTGATGAATATAATTTTTCTCATGTTTTTATGATTTTTATTGATAAATCCGATAAACCGCAACATTGTTTTTCCCGATAACTTTCGAAATTTTTAACCTAAGTTTTTGAACATTATGAGTGTCATGGTAATTTTCCAGAATTTTCATGAGTTTAAATTTCAAATTTCAAATTTATTTGAAATTTTTGTGATTTATTTGAAATTTATAGCATTTTATTGTAATTTTGAGTCCTTTTATGAACAATATTAAGAAATATGAGTTAATTATGGTCAAATAGTTAGTGAAGACTAATTTTGAGTCCTAAGAAGTTAGGGTAATTAACTTGTGCATAAATATGAATTTATGCAATTTTTGTGATTATAAAATGTTGAATCACGCAAATCCGTAAAAACCGAGTAATATAAGATATCGGCTAATTAAAGGCGATTTAGCATAAAATTGGGCATGTTCATACATATTTTAATGCTGCATTTTATTTATGATTGTCATAATTTTATTTTATGTAATTTTATTTTATGTAATTTTTACTTAGTATGGCCTTAGTTTTTAATTGGTATTGCCCGAAATGTATGGGAATATCGATTCGGTTGTAATTTTATTGTGATCTCGTATCACCGTCTTGTAATTTAATAGATTTATTTTATTATAGTTACAAATGTATAATAGGAAATTATGTAATTTTATTCATTTCGGAGTTCCCAAAGACGGATTTCTTCAAGATGGCGATACATAAAGACGGTGTTACCTCGAGATGCGTGCCACAACCGAAGTTCAAGGGACCAATGGAATTGGTTTCCGAATATGTAATAGTTAAATAGTTTTTCTATTTTAGGAAGGCCATACTAGGATTTAATTTATGCTTTGCATTTTATTTATATGTCGCATGCATCGCTAAATCGCCATAACTAAAACATGCATTATCATTTAAATCGCGTATTTCGACCGTGTCAATTATAATTATCGTAGTTCACCGCTTTAGTTCACTTAAAACGTGATAGATAATAAATTGACATGACCTCTCGCTAAAAATAATCAATTGAGACATAGCCTTACCAAATAGTAGAAACCATGAAAACCTATTTCGCGAGGGAGTGCACTCGGCCCTACCGGGGTACAAACCTTGTTACGTAGGGGAAGTGGGTGATAAATGTCTATCCACCGAATTCATGTTGATAAGATATGAATCGGCCCTACCGTGCCCAAGTTGATGTGGATTTGGATTCATGGACACATTTATTCGAAATTTGGATTGAGCTCAACGGAAGTATTCGTGACCGTAGTCGCATGTGTTCCGGGTTAAAGATAAATGTTAATGTAATTTTATCGACCAAGAGTTCTAAAAGTAGAATCGATTAAAGAGTTAATCCACCGAGTTATATTGATAAGGGATGAATCGGCCCTACCGTGCCCAAGTTAATATGAATTTGGATCTTGGAATCATTTATAATAGTTGGGTAGAGGTCACTATATAAATGCTTTACTTGTTAAATTATTTACAAGTATTATTAAAACGATAAATGTTAAGTTTTCCACTATTCCGTTATCATATTGTTCTATTTCTTTACCACAATTCATATACGAGATCATTTCGTTTTTTCAAATCTCCATTAAAAATCGTAACTAAAGACAAATATGAATTTGCTTCTAAAACCTCAAAAGAACCATTGCTAAGGATCTCTTGTAAAGAGTATAGATTAAAGTTATTCATTATCAAACAGGTTTTTGATTCTTGACTAACACATCTACTTACAATGGATTGTTATTCATATACTTAATTGAATTAAGTACCTTGAAGCGATAAATTATTTTGGTAATTAGATTTGTCAGAATTCGTAATTGACCAAAATAACGCAACCACTTCAATGAAAGTTTTAAGACTAAAACGAACAAATGAAGAGTAATCTTCATGAATTCAATTTTGCTTCTCAAAGCAAAGACTCATTGAAATAAGTGGGAGCATTCTCTTAAACCGTTAAGATGAGGACGAGGTTCAAGAAGTAAAGATTATAATGGAATTGATACAAGGTAATGTTAAAGGTAAAGTTGTTGAGAATGACGATACTAAACCTATCAATCCCGACCGATAAGTTTCCATTGTCTTAAATGTTGGACACGAGAAAGGAAACTACCCCAAATTATTGAAAAATCAACAAGTTAGTTGTGGGACATCTAATTGAACCTTCTTCTTTAAATGTTTATTTAATTAAACATAAAATTTTGCTAGTACTACTTCGTCAATATTAGAAACCAATGGAGGTTTTCATCATTGTACTTGATACATAGGATGATTAGATATGACGACTAGCAACAATAATGTCGAGAGATAGAGTAATTGTGTACTCAATCTAGTTTTTGGATTTAAAGTTGTACTTAATTATGACTATTAAGTGCATAAACTCTAAATAAGAATATAAACTTGTTAAGATACAAAAGAGGTTTTCACTTTTGTGACCCTATACACCACGATTTGATGTATGGCTAGCCCATTATCAAGGTGAATATATTCTAAACCCAACTAGAATGATATATCATGTAGATGATGTAAGATTCAAATTGGTAACCCAAGATTAAACCTTAAATTTTGGAATGATGAACGCAAAGAGTTATCGAGTACTCTTGAAACCATTAGATTGTTAATGGTATATGCGTATCTTGTATTCAAAGCAAGATGTCTCGTGCCTTTTGGTTGAAAAGGAGATCGAGGTTATAAATCATTGATCCATAATAGGTTGATCATTTTCTTTTACGAACGATTTAAGTTGACGCTAATATGTTCACTTAATAAGGTAAATAGAGAAATCTTTGAAGAATTTCAAAGAGTTCAAGGAATCACGATTTAGTCGTGATGGGATTATGAAAGTGAAGACTTTGATATAAGCCAAAAGAAATGTGATATAGTATCACAAGTTAATCTCTCTCAGCACGCATTATGGGATAATGTGTGGTTGGATAAGAAATCAAACGCTATTCGATATGGTTTGGACTTCGATCAAGTTACTTTGAGTTACTTGATCCTTTTGGGGATTTTATCATTTTGTCTAGATTATTTTTCCACTAAATATAAAACGATTCATATGAGATATGAAATGGTAGGGTACCATGTTTGTAAGTTTTCACAAAAAACAAATGCTCATTTTTCCATTTCAATTATCACGAGTACGACGGGTTTGCGGCTCGTGAAGTTGTCTTTCTAAAATACAAGTTTATTTCTAGAAGACAGAGTGGGAGAAATTATTCAAGAGCCACAAAGAATGTTTTTTTTGGTAAAGGATAAGTATATATATCAAAAAATCGTAACAATTTACATCATCAGAGTATAATTCAGTTTCACTAGTCTATCAAAAAAACAAAGCAACAGTACCCAGATTACATCAGCTACTAATGCTTGCTAACCAATCTTCTTCCTTTTTTGCTAACTTTCCTCTATTCCTTGCCCAGAAGCGACTCATTGCATCCTTCAAAATCTGCTTGACCAGGAAAGCAGGACGATTAACAACATCAGAAACTCTAGCTCTGTTCCTAGCTTTCCAAATTCCATATATCACAGCAATATAGATAGCACACACCATTCTTTTCTGAAGCTTAGTCCCTCCATGACTCCTGTTAAACCATACGCGCAAGTCTGCAGGCTGCAACTGAATATGAAGAGCCTGCTGAATCAGAGTAAAGCATTGAACACTATTGCAGCAAGCATAAAACAAGTGATGATGGTTTTCATCTCCATTAGCACACAGAAAACAAGCAGGATCCACTCCAACCCCCATTCTAACCAGACGATCTTTGGTCATAAGCCTTCCTTGAACAGCTGCCCAATAAATGAATGAAGTTTTGGGTATGTTCAGTCGGTTCCAACAGACATACCTCCATTCCACTTTGGGTTTAATATCACGCAGCCAGTTATAACCACTGCTAACTTCATAATTCTTGTCCTCCCCAAGCCATTGACCAGAAATATAAGCAGGTGCAAAAGTCTTAAAAAGAGAAGCAATATTTTTCCAAGACCAACTACAGTCACTAGGTGGTTCATAGCTGGTCCAATCTCTTCCTTTCATATACACATGGTTCACCCATTTCACCCTACAAATGATCCTTTTTGGCTGCAATCCACCACACATATTTTCCCAATAGGCTTTTGTTCCACAGCTTAGAGGCCTTTATACCAAGCCCTCCTTCATCTTTGGGTGTGCAACAAGTATCCCATTTAATGTTAGGTGATTTCATATATGTATCTTTGCCCCCCCAAAGATAGTTCCTGCAGATATTGTCAATTTTCTTCAGGATGCCATTAGGAATAAGAAAAACTGAGGACCAATAAGAGTGTAGACTTGAAAGAACAGCATTAACCAGAACAAGTCTCCCAGAGTAAGTAAGGTGTCTAGCCCCCCAAGATCTTATCCTTGCACTGATCTTATCAATGAGCTTCATGCCTTCATTTTTTGTAAGTTTCTTGGATGAGATGGGGACACCCAAATATCTAAAGGGCAAGGATCCTCTCTGGAACCCAGACACTTGCAGAATGGTATTGATAGAAGCTTGGGGCATTCCATTGAAGTAAATATCAGACTTTTCCTTATTAAGGGATAAGCCAGAGGCAATACAGAAGGTAGAGAATGCCCTAAGCAACCACATAATAGAAACTTCATCCCCTTTGGAGAATAAGAGTAAGTCATCAGCAAAAAGTAGGTGGTTAAGCTGCAATGAACCACACATAGGGTGGAACCTGAAATCCTGTGGATGACCTACAACCTTCAAGATTCTAGAAAGATATTCCATACAGATTGTAAAAAGGAGGGGAGACAGTGGATCTCCTTGTCTAAGGCCTCTACACCCTTTGAAAAAGCCAAAAGTATTCCCATTTAAGGATAAGGAGTAGGAAGGGGAAGTAACACAAACCATCATTAAGTCAATGAACTTCTGAGGAAATTTCAAAGCAGAGAGCATTTGAGAGAGGAATTCCCACTCAACAGTGTCATATGCTTTTCTTAGATCAATTTTAACAAGACAACGAGGAGAAGCAGCTTTCCTATTATACAATCTAACAATGTCCTGGCAGATTAAAATATTTTCCACAATATTTCTCCCTTTGATGAACCCTCCCTGATTACTACTAATAATATCAGGCAACACTTGACCCATTCTTGTGCACAAGATCTTAGAAATGCATTTGTAGATAGTGTTACAACATGCTATGGGCCTAAATTTCATGACACTCACAGGGTTTGCATTTTTAGGAATAAGAGTGATAGAGGTAGTATTAATTTGTTTCAGCAATTTCCCAGTGTTAAAAAAAGTCTTCACAGCATTAAAGATATCCCCCCCCCCCCCCCCACAATATCCCAAGAGTCCTTGAAGAATTGGCTAGTATAGCCGTCAGGCCAAGGAGATTTAGTAGAAGGAATGGAGAAGATACATTCTTTGACCTCTTCAAAAGACACAGGTTTGAGGAGAATGGCAGCATGATCAAGGGAAATACTTTTACCTGAGCTTACAGTAGGCACATGAATTTTAGTCACAGGCTTGCTAGTCCCCAGTAAGTCCTGATAATATGCCAAGAAAGAATTTTCAATAGCTTCAGGATCAGAATGAAACTGCCCCTGCATATCCTTAATTTGGAAGACCTTGTTATGAACATGCCTAGCCTTAATCTTCCTATGATAGAAAGCAGTATTTTCATCCCCCTCTTTGAGCCATTCAGTTTTAGCTTTTTGTTGCAGGAAATTGAATTGAGCTTTTTGAAGGTTAGAAAAAACCTTAGCAGCATCCCTCTCATTTTATCTAAGAGTCATGTCCCCTGGTTGCCTCTGGAGTTCAGTTTGGATATCATCCAGCTGCTGCCTTGCCAGAGCAGTAGCCTTTTCAATATCAGAAAATCGATTTTTGTTCAATAACTTCAGAGGTTTCTTCAGATTTCTTAACTTAGTGACAATCTGAAACATACTAATGCCATGGACAGGTTTGTGCCACTCCATTTGGACCAACTCTTTGAAATCAGGATCCATGCCCCACATGTTGAAATATCTGAAAGAAACTTTTTTAGTTTGGCAACTCTCCTTCCTATAGCAGATTATAGGGGTGTGATCAAACAGCCCTTCATTCATAAAATAGGCATAGCTATCAGGATATTTGAGCAGCCAGTCATTGGATACAAGATATCTATCAATACGAGAATAGACCCTAGTAGCATGATCTTGTTTGTTATTCCATGTAAAGAATGATCCCTGGGCTTGAATGTCAGTGATGTCACAGGATTCAACACATTGTATGAAGTCTACCAGTTCATTCCACATGACAGGCCTACCAAGTCTCTCAATAAAATTAAGAATAGAGTTGAAGTCCCCACATACACACCAAGGCTGAGTAATCTGAGTACTGATTTGTTGCAACTCTCTCCATAAATGTTTCCTATCAGACTCATCATTGAACCCATAGACAACTGTGAAACAAAAATTATCTCCAGAAATATTTTCAACCACATCAACTGTGATTTGATGAGCAGTACAGTCTCGAGTAGTCAAAAGAAAAACCTGTGGATCCCAAATTACCCATACACGACCTCCAGGATGATGTAAATTGTTATTGATAACAATGCAGTGTTGACCCAGATTATTAAGGATAGTAGTAAAATCCTGAGTCTTCACCTTTGTTTCAACCAAACCATAAAGTCCTATTTTATTCAAATGCAGAAACCACTTTATTTCAGCTTGCTTATTAGGGTGGTTCATGCCTCTAACATTCCAACAGCCAATGTTATCCATTATTGATTAAAATTTGATTACCAGTTCCCCCATTCTTGTCAGATTTATCACTCTCACAATCACTGACAACTTCAACATAGGATTTCATAGGTGACGGAGGAGTGATATGATCCTGTCGAGTAAGTTGAATAATGGGACTCACAGGAATAAGAACTCTAGAATTGTGATAGGTTGGACCCCCAAACTTAGGTGAAGAAGGGGACATTCTAGGTGGAACAGCAGTCTGAGGAGGTGCAGGCCTCACAATAGGTCTCCATACCTGAACCTATTTAGGTTTAACAGGAGCAGGTGCAGCTGGAGGTGCTGCAGCTTTCTTCCTGCATTGTTCAGTAGTATGGCCTATTCCCTTACAGTCAGAGCATACATCAGGCCGCCATTCATATTCAACCAACACACAGACATCCATTCCTTTCTCATCCTTAAAAAATAATTTGTCAGGCAATGCTTGACCCACTTCAACCTCTACCATTAGCCTTGCATATCCCAATCTAGTTTTGTCCATAGTAGCACCATCAGCACGTATAAAGTTACCAAATTGAGATCCCAGCTTAGCCAGAGTTTTTTCTCCCCAGAATTTCAATCCCAAACCACACAACCTAATCCATATAGGAACAACTTTTACTTTCTCCTTAGCAAGGGACGTTGTTTCAGTCCATGGTTTCACTACTAATGGTTTGTTATCGAACATAGGGAACCCTTGTTTAAGTACAAGATCTCGACATTCCAGAGTAGGGAAGTGAACAAGGAAAGCACCATTCGGAAGGAACGATATCTTATCATATTTATATTTCCCCCATAGGCGATTAACGAACCCAGATAGTAATTCCCATGGGGGATTGCCTCCCAGAACATAACAAATTACAGCTGTGGACCAGTAATCAATTTCTGGTTGGACATCCTCCATGGATAAATGAAGGAGAGGAGGGGAGGAAGGACTAGCATCACTTACAGGAGTTTTGGTGTGTTTTCTGCCTTTGACTTGAGTCCATCCATCCTCATGACCAGCTACTTCATTATCAGGAATTGATGAAGCTTCATCTTCAACCTCAGGAATTATCAAAAGTTCCTCATCAGCTTCAGTCTCAGGTATGATATCGTGTTCCCCAATTGCATCCATATCCAACGGGGCAATACCCACAATCTCACCAACAGATTTTGTAGTCTTAGCATCAGCAGATTGAGGAATATCCCTACCAGAAGGACGATTCGTCGGCATATTCGTGTCGTCTAGATCAAGATTTTGCAGATTATTAAAAGATAGCCTTAATTTTCTTTAGATTTAATTGATTTCCTAATATGAGAAGGTTTAGATCTAGGTTTTTTTGCCATAACGCAGAGAAAAACCCCTAATTAACGAAGAGAGAAGCTAGAGCTTTCTCTCTCTACCTTTATCATTTTTTCTTGTATTATAAGCTCTTTACTTTCTTAATATGAGAAGGTTTAGATCTAGGTTTTTTTGCCACAAAGAATGTTATGTCGCAAGAAACTGGTCTTTCTTGGCTACATGAGACGTTTTGTGAAAGACATTGTTTCTTTAAAACCTAGGAGGTTAAATTCGTCACTTGTTAAAAATGATGAATTCATGCTACTTTTAAGAAAGTAAAGAGCTTATAACTTACAAAAGAAATTGTTTGATTCAAGTTGATTACTTCTAGAAAGTAATTAACATATGACTTACATAAGAGTGTTTAAGTCACAACTCAATACAAGGCTTAGAGCCATGAAAATCCGAAACAAAAGGGCTTGATTAGTGACAAAGGGTTTTGCACTAATAAAGAGAGATTTCATAGCAAGATTGGTTGCAAAGGGTTTTGCACTAACTGAAATGCTTAAGTCTATTTGGATCTTCTTAGGGATTGTGTTTCATTATGAGGATACGCATACAGCATGTGAATCTAAAACCCACTTCTTCAAAAGAAGGAATGTATTCAATACATGTCATGAGTTTTATAGATTCTTGCAATCCTAAGATAATGTGCAACTTAAGAGATGGTCTTAAGTAGGACATCAATGAGTTAGAATCAATGTTTTGATCATGTTATAAAACTTTTCTCGATAAGTCGAGAAGTTGTGTTTATACATGGAGTTTAGTGGGAGTTACGGAAATTTTTATTAGTCTTATATGTGGATGACATATTGATCATTACGAATGATTTAAGACTTTTGGAGTATTATAATACATCTTAAATATCCGGTTTTATGAAGATAAATCCACATGATATTAGCGTCAATAAGAAGTCTTATGTTGATAAGATTCATGACTAGTTCAATTAAATTGAACATATTTGATTGATTCTATTTGCTTCCGCTGCCGGATCAATTAAATAAGTAATGATGTATAACACTTCATATGCTTCGAGTATGATGAATTGTTTTAAAATCGAATTTAAGTAATCTTTACCAAGTAAGCCATAAAGATTACCCTTAAGTGCTTGTAGAAGCATTAAGGAAGTAAAGCAAAGTGTTTTTGATGCAATTTTGTGTAAGGGTGTTACACAAGTGACAATTGACAATTGATATTGCGCATGGTTTATGACAAAACCATAATCAAAACACATTAGGATGGTTAAGATACCATTGTGGCTATGTTAATAAAGAAGTAGATTTTCTAGAATCGTTCTAGGCAATAAAGAACAATGAGAGATATTTATAACGGAAATTGAGTACACTTGCAATCATGAGATGTGCAAGAGAATGAGTCCCGCACACTGTGAAAACAGTGGGAGCTATTCTTAGGCTAGAGGGCCTATGTCTTGATTGGATCTCGACACGTACTCAAAAAGTTTTGTAATGCAAATGTATACATTACAAAGGAAAACGAGTATGTAGTAAGGTTGAGTAAGGTACAAGAAGTTGATAAAACCTACTAACCAAAGCCTTCTCATAGGCTAAACATGATGAATCATATCATTTCAATTGAATTGAAATGAACAACTACATGCAAGATCAAATTAGATTATAGAACATGAAATAGTAATCAGGTATTGACTATTCATATGTGATAATCGCATTTGTCGTTCGAGTTTTACTTTAAAACTCTTCTATTATACTTTATTACATCCAAACGGGTTGTAGAGACAACGTTGAACCCCGTTAAAGTGAACCCAGATTAACATAGTATTCGCCCATAGTCACTTGTATGAGGTGACGTCTCGAAGTGACTAGAGTGTGATGCGATTGATGGCAAGTTCAAGTGCCATAGAGTCATGTGAGATGACTAGTCGATCACATAGGCGATCGTTAGGAACACTTTGTCGGGCCTTATGACCGCTTATAGAGTTCTGGCAAATTTATATAGCCTGGTCGTGGCGAGAGCTACTATAGTATTCAAATGAGTCGATTCTTTTGACTAAAGACTATTCGCCTAAGATTGCACGATTTGATTAACTTTGATTTGTGTTACTACGACCATCGTAAATGGGGTCAAATGGGCATATTTTTGGTTATGATGGTCTGTGGCGATCGAAGGGAATAAGTGCGATAGGAATTGTCCACCCCCTTGTCGGGGTTAAAACAATATCTCAGGGCCACTCGAGGAGTAATGAACTTGAAATGCGTGGCCACGCTCGGAAGGTATCTATGATAGATAAATCCGGTCAATCGCTTATTCTCCGGATCGAGGAAACCACTCTCGATATGATCACTTGCAAGTACGACCCGAAAGACACCTTGCATTGAGTGGGAGATAGTAATAGGACAAGAGAATTGGTGACGCACACTTGTCGAGGACAAGTGGGAGATTGTTGGGAAATGTGTCCTCAACAATAGTGCGATCACATGATTTAAATATCATTATTAAATCTCATTTTAAGAATACATGTGGGATGTAATATTTTACGATCAACCTGGTCCACACATATCGGTAATGATTGGCTGACTAGAGTTTGACATTACTGTCGTGCGACGGTGGTGATCAGTTGATCCCCTTAGGTCATACCTATAGGGAAATACTCTTAATTGATTATTTAATTAATCGTATACCGATACGAGTTAATTAAATTGCTTAAAATTGACGGATGATTTTGTGAGTATAATTTACGTATCTTATTGTAAATATGATTAAATGAGACACGGTCTAAGTAATCGAATTCTTTTATTACTTAGATGAAATCATTGTTTACAGAAACAATTGAAACGGAATGAATAAATTATTATAAATACAGAATGTTGTAATTTATAATTTGGAAACATTTTTGGTACAAGTAATTACGAATTACTAGTCGATTTTGTAAATGACATATTTTATGAGTATGTTGTTTTTTAATAAGTTAAAAATACATTACATTGTGACATGTCATCTAACATGTTACATGTGACAAATTGACAAATGACAAAAATAAAATGGACCATCCATTTTATATTGAATGTACCGAAATTATGGAGGGAGTGTAAGATATATATTGTGTTTTTATCTTGAGTGGAAAACACAATTATCATATCTAAGTAGTAGCCATGCACACCTAGCTTTTGAGAAGAGCAAAAATAAAAGGCATTGGGCATGCTACTCAAGGCCAATTTTTCGGCCACTTTAAGAGAAAAGAAAAGAGTTTTTCTTTTCAATTTCATTCATTCATCATTTTACACATAACATTTTCTAGTGTAAGAAATGTATCTTTCTCTACATCTTGTGAAATCTAGAGACATAAAACACGCATAATCTCCTCTCTTGACCGAAATTTCTTCAAGAGAACAAAATTATTTTTGTGTCATATTTTAATTTAAACTTATATTTTACTAGTTCATAAATATATAAGTTATTAAGAGATTCCTTGGGTATATGCTTTTGGGAGGGATTCTATATTTGAATCCTTGTTCTTCCATTTGGAGAGCTCAAGAACTAGTAAGGTAGGTGACCTTACTAGTGCCCAAATATCCGAAACATGCAATGTAAGGAACCGATTTCTTCTCTTAACTATTGATGTTTGCATGCATAAGATCCACCATTTAATTTTATGACAAATTAAAATAAAACATATATGAATATGTTGAGTATATAGATCTACTTTTCCTTCACCTTGATCACAAAGAAAACCGGGCATCGTTTGACCTTTTAGTTTACATGACGAGGATCATTCTAAAAATTGTTTTTGAATGATATTGTGCTACAATTTTAATGAATTGATACTTAAGGTGGAAATTTTATATAATTTATTTAATTTGGATTCTTAAGAGACAGTGTCAAGCATCCAAGGTTAGGACTTACACATTTCACCAGTTAAACCATACTAATTAATAATTAAGCAGTTAAATCGTTTTTGTCTTCTCTTCCTCCCTCCTTCTGACGCCACTTTTGCTCGCAACCACCACGGTACCGTTGTCCTCTGTCGGATCCCACCATTATCTGCCACCACTTCCTCTTTCCTGGCAACTTTAAAAACCCAATTCAGTTTCGACTTTTCATTTTTTCCCCAATTTCCCAAGCCCTAATTCTATTGATTATGTTTTTTCAAGAATTAGTGCTATGTGTGACAGCCTCACAGGTCCTTTTTTTCTGGATTTTACAAACTCTGATAATATCTTGAATTATATTTAGATACAGTTCATGCTTTTGTAAGGTCTTAGTGAACGTAATTTCAACAGCACAACACCCGTTGACGAACCTAAGTATCAATATATATAGCACATAGCTAAGTGAGACAAAACCAGCGCAAGTAAGAAGTCATTACTCATTAGCTTATTCATCTGGTTCATTGAAATGATTTTATAATGTTTTCTGCTCTTCTAATTTGGGTTGTATAGTCCCACCATGGATTCTCCGCATAGCCACCAATTATTGCGTTCCTGTTATTTTTTAATCCTTAAGATGACAAAGTTACCTTAGTACGCTTACTGTTTAGACGAAAAAGGGATAAGGGCAGGTTTTGAACTAATTTTTGCCTTTGATAAGGTGATCTCTCTTGGGCACAAGGAAAATGTCATTGTTGCCCAGATGAAGCAATATTGCGAGATGGAAAGTCATGAAGAGAAATTGCACAAGCTGGTCTTAGCAAGTTAGATCAACAAACTAAGGATTTGATGAAGTGCAAAGCTAATGCAATTAATAAAAGCAAGGTATTGTTTTTTTTCATATAACCTTCATATTCTTCTTCCTCGCCTGTCAATGATTGGAATGTAAATCACTGTCATATGAATGCTTTTTACCCATTTATTGACCTTTGCAGATTGAAAAGAACAAAAGTTACATGTCATCCATGGGCACTGGTAGACTTGATAGTTGAGTACATCTAACAGCAATAGTAGTTATGGCCCAAGTTCATCATTGAGTTTATTAACGGATTTGGATTCATTCTCAACCAAGTCAAAAGGTTTGTATTAGCTGCTATATTCAAACTCAATGTAATATTTTAATTCTTCTGACACTGAGCTGCTTTGTTTTAGGAGACCAATATTAATAGGCTTCATACCTGATTATCGTTGAGAGATTTATCTGTATGCATCCCTTTAATTTTAAGGACTATAACGAATTATAACATGATGAAACTAGTCATAAAATAAATTGCATAAACAAAATTGTAAAGGATTAAGAAATAACCTTCAGTCCTAGCAAAAACGACCTAAGAACAATATCAAAGTTGATATACGCCTATCAGTTGCACCCAAGACGATATGAGCAATGCCCTTTGATTATGCTAGAATCGATCCAAAAATTAACTAATTAATTTGTAGGTTTTTGTGTTTTTTGATGAGAGGAAAGAGAATGAGTTGCAAAAATTAGGTTAGAAAAAGCTACTCCTAATCTCCCTATAAACCGTGTAGGTTGAGCAATTAGGGTAGATTTTTCTTTTTTAATTTCTGGCCCATATCCGAAAATAAGAGAGTATAATTTCCTTATTTTAGGTTATTCCAAAAATGTATAAAATGTGTTATATATAAATTGTCATCTAGTGAGGATCGATCCCACAACCTCTTGGTTTAAGTACCCTCACTATTACCACTATGACACATTTATCTTGTTGATATTAAACATAACCGATTACATTTAATTACGAATTAATATATTAATTCGTCCAAGCTAACATTACATACATTTAATTAAATATAACTTATTATATTCAATTTACGAATTGACAGTTAATTCGTCTCAACTAATATTATTTAATCTTCATTAAATAATTGTCTCATCAACACATTGACTAACTGTTTAGTCATATAAGGCATCAATGTGATTACATTTCCATAACCACATCTCTCAAACACATCCTATAGGTGTGACCTTTAGGGACCAGTTGATCACCGCCATCTGTATGATAATAACGTCAAACATTCTAGCAAGCCAACCGTTATTAGGTAATCGTTAATCAACTTATTAAAATACGAAGTATACCCTTGTGAACCTGTAAGAGATTTATAAATGTTATCACGCTAATATGTGAAGGACAGAAGCTCCAACAAACTCCCACTTGTCCTCACAGGTGTATGTGCGATAACCGATTCTCATATCCTTAAATTTCTCCCACTCAATGTAAAACAATTTGTAAAATCTGTATTAACAAAGGTCGTATTTTACAGGTTATCTGTATCAAAAGTGGTTTCCCCGACTAGAGAGTAACTTAACTGATAAACGAATCATCATTCGAGCATGGCCATGCATTTCAGTTACAACTCCTCGAGTGGCCCTGAGAAATAACTATACCTGATAAGGGTTGGATATTTTCCTCAACTCGAATCCTGCAGATGTAAGCACAGTATGAAATGACCCAGAAAAAATCAACTTAGCCTCCAGTTACGGCAGACCGTGAGAAAGAAACCAAAGTCACCCAAAAACTGCCTTAATCTCAAGAGACAATCGATAGTCAAAAGAATCGACTATAGGAACACAATGGATGTCCTATCCACGACCTGGCACCGAATGTTTTAAACATTTAGGACTCCATTACGTTGTCACAAAAATTTGTCCTACGAGATATCGCTATAATCTCGTATTTGTGAATGATCAGTCAACCGTTTGACTTATGGCTCGTTGAACCCACCATCAATCGACTGCACAATATAATAGCCAGAGTTATCAGCTCTTGGAGGCGATTACGGACCAAACAAAATATAATGTAATTCAGTTCACTTTGTGGCGTTCAAAGTTGTCAGTACAATCCACATGAAAAACAAAATATTATAATAAAACGATGAAGTTATAAATAGTATATGAAAAAGATAATGTATCAACTTCATAATCAACTACTACAACTCAGGAACACGTTTAATTCCCATGGAAATAACGTGCCCTTCATGCTTATCAAAATTCAACGGTTTAGTGAGAGGGTCCGCGATGTTATCATCCGTCGCAATCTTGTCAATCACTATCTCTTCTTGCTCCACGTAATCACGGATCAGGTGAGCTTTCCGATGTACTTGTCTAGATTTGTTGCTAGACTTAGGCTCCTTAGCCTGGAAGATGGCACCTCTATTGTCACAATAGATGGTGATTGGGTCATTCGAACTAAGAACTATCGTAAGTCCTTGTAAGAATTGACGCATCCATATCGCTTCCTTAACTGCTTCCGAAGCGGCATAGTACTCGGATTTAGTAGTAGAATCTGCTACAACACTCTGTTTGGAACTCTTCCAGCTGACCGCAGCACCATTAAGAGTGAAGACGAACCCGGACTGAGATTTTGAATCATCTCGATCCGTTTGGAAGCTAGCATCTGTGTAACCGATTGCGCATAGCTTAGAATCACCTCCATAAGTCAATACCCTAACCTTAGTCCTCCGTAGGTACTGGAGGATATTTTTAACAGCTATCTAATGTGTTTCACCTGGATTCTTTTGGTACCGACTCGTCATACTCAATGCATATGCCACGTCTGGACGTGTGCATATCATGGCATACATGATTGATCCTATTGCAGATGCATAAGGAACACGACTCATGCGCTCAATCCCTTCAGGCGTCGTGGGTGACTGAGACTTGCTCAACTGCATCCCCGACGTCATTGGAAGGTTCCCCTTCTTGGAGTTGGTCATGCTGAACTTCTCAAGAATCTTATCCAAATAAGACTCCTAACTAAGTGATAATGTCCGTCGTGATCTATCTCGGTAGATACGGATTCCCAAAATGCGTTGTGCCTCACCCAGATCTTTCATCTGGAAATGGTTCTTCAACCATTCTTTAACCGAAGATAGGAGAGGAATGTCATTCCCAATCAGGAATATGTCATCGACATACAATATCAAGAATACAATCTTGCTCCCACTCGACTTGATATATAAGCATGGTTCTTCGACCGATCGAGTGAAACCATACTCTTTTATCACCTGGTCAAAACGATGATTCCAACTCCGAGAAGCTTGCTTAAGTCCATAAATGGAGCGCTTAAGCTTGCATACTGTTGAACCATAATAGTTTATATGTTTATGTTTTGATGATGTCAAGGTGTTTTACATTCTATATACTTGTTGCGTGTAATCGTTTGTTAAGTATTTTAGAACTAACCTATTACAAGCAACAAAGAGGATTGTGACAATTGCATAAGAAGTTCAAGCCTTCGTTCAAGATCAAACAAATTCAAGATTCATTCAAGTATCATGTGAAGACGAAGTTCGTCTAAAGATTTATCAAGCTTGGATGATGACGTAGCCTATACTCGAAGATCTCCTTGAAGATTAGAATAGTATAGGTGATTATCTCATAATGGTAATCAAGAATAAGGTTCTTGATTAGTAAAGTTATAGCTTCGCAGCTATAACCTTATTAGTTAAAGAGCTCAATGTTATAGCTCTTCTACTATAACATTGAAATGCTGAGTTTTTGTACACGACTAATAAACTTTTCGAAAATCGTTTTATTATTGTTTAAAGTTTATCTTAAATGTTTTAATGAAAGTATTTATATTTATAAAGCCCGGTTTAGTGAGGAGTCCGGTTTTATGATAAGCGCTAATTGGTGGTTATGATGGATTAACTTATGAGTTGGACTTTACTACCAATTAGGGTTTCCATATAGCCTCTCTTTAAAACCTAAATTCTAATTATATTAAGATTAGGGTTTGCATGATTCACGAGCATATGAGCCGTGATATGCCGTGTTACCTAAGAGATATTAGGTAAAGATTTTATTCTATAATAAGATCTTTACATATCTTATATGTCTTACTTAATATATTTTATTATGGTAAAAGATATTCTTGTTTTAGGAAATCTTATCATAATCTTAGAATTTATAGTAAAGATAATATTTAGAAAGATTATATTCTATCTTTTAGAATATTCTTTATTATCTTTTAAGGCTTTTAGGAAAGAGATAATAAGAAGATATAATTTGTAATTATATTTTATTATTTCGGCTATTAGGGTTCGTATAGAAACCGTGTAGCCTACCTCTTCTTTACCTATAAATACTTTGCTATTTACAACATCTAAGAGAGAGACCTTAAGCATAAAAAATGTTTTCTTAATTAAAAAGCAAACCGTGTGTTTTAATCATAAAAACCGATTTGCAATTTTGAAAGGTCGTGTGTCATAAAACTCGCATACTTGTTCTTCATTTATCGTTATAAGATAATAGTGCTTAGATTGATTTCTTAACTTGTTCATTAACGTGAACCTTTGTTAGAATCATTAGTGCTTTCTTATTAGCGTAAGTTAGTCACTCGAGTATTTAACGGTACTCATTGAGTTACAGCTAGAGTTAGTTGTACGAGTTGGGTTAGTAAATTTGTAATCCGTAGAAAGGTACTAAATTTATTAATCGAGAATAGTGGACGTAGGTTTCGACTTGGGAACCTGAACCACTTCAAAAATCCGTGTGTCTCTTCTTCTTTCGTTTGTTTCGTTTATTTTGCTTACTATCATTAGTTGATTAGTTAAAGTTTAACCAATAAACTTTAAATAATCAATTACATACGCACATTCGAAAAAGCTTTAAAAAGTTTTAAATCCTCAATTCACCCCCCCCCCCCCCCCCCCCTCTTGAGTATTTTGGATCAATAGACTCTTCAATTGGTATCAGAGCCTCGTGCTCTCGATTGCCTAACCGCAAAGAGGCTGATCTATTTTGTTTTTCATTTATCTTATTGTTTTATATTCCGCTGCCTATCACGTGATAAATGGATTCCAAATATCTCAAGTGTCCCGTCTTTGATGGGAAGAATTACGGATTGTGGAAAAACATGATGACTCACTATGTGAAAGGACACGATTGGGAGTGCTGGAGGAATATTCAAAACGGACCGCACAAAATCCTTGTTGCATCCGAGGAAGGCATTACCTATGAAAAGAAAGAAGAGGACTATGTCGAGGCCGACTATAAGAAGGCCGAAAAGAACTCCAAAGCAATAAGTCTTCTGCAAAACAGAATGACTTCTACCGAGTTTGATCGGTTCTCTTTGTAATACCCCGTATTTTATATAAGCAATTAAACGGATATTATTATATATTAGTTGTTGTACATTTTATATTACTAATTAAGTCGGGTAAATTGTTGAGTCGATAATTACATTAAGTTATCGTAAGTTAATTGAGACGGGTTTATATGGAATTCGAAATGTGAGCTGACCCTATTGAGTTGGCCCAAGATCAGGTTCAGCCCATTTAACCCTAAAGCCCATTTAACCCTAACCCTAAACCCTAAACCTAATAGTACCCTAATCTCTATCAACCCGCTCCCTCAACCCGCCTCCCTCTCTTCATCAGCTTCAATCTCAACCCTCACGCAAAACGAGAGAGAGAGAGAGCGTGAGTGGTAACGGCGCAGCAAGGAAGACCTTAGGGTGTTTGTCGACGACCGTGGGTGGCCCTGGTGGCTGTGGTGGTGGCGGAAAAAGGTATGAGTTCAACCCTTTCCTCTGTTTTCGCATTTGATGTCGGGTTTTTGGTGGTTGTTTCGTGACTTAGGGAGGTGAGGCTAGTGGTTGTTGACGGGGTAAGGGAAATGGGTGGTTAGTGACGAGTGTTGTGGTGGTGGTTATGGTGGTTTTGGGCGGTGGAAATGGCGGCAGGAGGTGTTGTCGACAGGGGTAGGCAAACGGGTTAAAATGTGCGTTTTCAGGCGAGTTTAGGTGATTAGATTTGGTGTGGCGCCACCGTGGACTAGGGGGAGGTCGAAACGGCGGCGCCATGTCGTGCTGGTTCGTGGGGCCGACGGCGACCAGTGTCCGTGGTGGTTTGACAGGGGGACGATTGTTGGTCTGCGGTGGTGGTATGGCGAGAAACAGAGGCGTTTGGTGAGGCACGATGATGAACCAGGCCAGTTGCCAGCCCTGGTTCGACTCGCCGGCAGCAGTCGACCAAGCTGGTGGTGGTTGTTGGTGGTGGGGTCGAAGTGGGTAGCTGGCCAGGTGGTTGTCGCGGTGGTGTAGGTGGCGCGTGAAGGGTAGGGGTGAGAGTGAAGGCGCGTGTTGTTTAGTCGGGTTTTGATTTGTTTTCTTATTATTTAATTTATCGTATTAATTAATTAATTTAACTTCCGAGTTATTTAAATAATTAGAGACGGGTTTGAGTCGGGATGTTTGAGTTGTTTAAAGTTTGATTTGGGTATTTCTTAATCGTATAATTCGTTTAATCTTTTATTTATCATATTAGTTATTTAATTTATTTCCGAGTCATTTAAATACTTTATTTAATTTAATCCCCGAGTCGTTTAAATAACTAGAGATGGATTTTGAGTCGGGACAGGTTAAAGTGGAAAGTTACTATATCGGGAAAGTTTCTATTTTAGGAAGTTCTATTTTTAGTAACTTCTATTTTGGGAACAGGAATAGTTAAGTAATTGTTTATCATTTAATTATCTTTCAGAGGGCGAATTGTCGTGAATTATTACGGGACACCCGACTATTTGACTGCATTACTGAGGTAGGGAAATACACTTGACCTATTATCGTTGTTGTTGAATTGTGTTGACTTGATTCATGGTTGTTGATTTACGTTATGATTCATATACGGGAAGGTGATTGACTGAATTGATCATATTGAGTATGATATCACAACATCGGGTAACTGGCATGATTTTATGATTTATCAGTTCAATGATTTACATATTGCATTGCATTAATTTCTTTTGAGCGTTCATATGCATTGGAGGTGGAGGATGGGGTGGTGATGAGGTGTGGTGATGATGATGTTGTGATAAGGCCCAGGCGGGTTCTGCAGGACTTGCCCTGGTGTCCTCAACAAGCGAGTGGCGTGATCGGCTACGGTCGATATATATAGTCTACCGGGGATCGGTATGGCTGGGCGTTCCGGGTTATGAGTTATGAGACGAGTTATGAGATATGAGTTGAGATGGAGATGGAGGTGACGGAGGAGCATGCATATCATATTTTTTGTTGTTTCATTATTTTCCCTACTCAACCTCGTGGTTGACCCTGTGTATTCGTGAACACCTGTGATGACCCAAATATTGGCGAGCAGACTTGACAGGTTTAAGAGATAGAACGGGAGCTTGGTGGGCGTGAGACACTGGATCAGAAGACTTAGTAGTTAGATCATCATCTAGAAGACTTTCACTTTTATTTATGTTAGTTCTTTGTAATTTGACGTAAAAGAGGTTTTGTAATAATTAAGTTAAAGTAATTATGTAATTTTGCCTTGGAGTTTAATTTGTTATTCACTACCTCGGGAAACCGAGATGGTAACAGTCCGGTTTATTAGGGAATGTCTTGCTAAAGGCTCCTTCATAAACCGGTTTATTAGGGAATGTCTTGCTAAAGGCTCACGACTACCACAACACTTCATTGATTTTTAATCTGAACTCGAAAATTTATTGTGATAGTAATTAGAAACACTATTGAATTGCCTGTTTATAGTCATAGCAATCGTGATTTAGATGTAAGGAGTAGATCGAGATGCGAAAGGATTCTATGGGGTAGATGTTACGAAATACACAGTGTGAGATTTAAGTTAGGATGAGTTAGTATCGATAGTATGGTTGTAAGAGTTTGGGACATAGAAAATGAACGACTTAGTGCTGAAACTTGTTTTGTTTGATTGTACTCTTAATTGACCTTACTGCTATTTCTTTTCTGTTGATTGCCTATGAATGAAAATTTTATGAGAGATAGCCTTGGGAGTTAGTATTCATTTGGCGTTGGTTTCATGCTTATATGATATACGGATTAGGAATAATAAATATTTTAGTGAGCTGTGGTTAGGAAGTTCCTGTGCAGTGATGTTTGATATTAATAATTTTTGCATAATTCCAACTCCATCGATCAAAAGAGTCGCATAGGTTTTCAAATTGATAAGCCACGAAAATTCTTGATGTCTGTATATTAAACGGTAGGTTTTGCAAGCTGACCCAAGTTTTGGACCAATTGCTGTCACATGTTTGTTTGGACCAACTGAGTTGTAAAATTCTTTAAAAAAAAAATGAAATTCTTGTGCTTTAGACCTAATTCTTTTTCCACTGTGTTTTTAACTCTCCGTGTTTTATAAAAATAATATGAATCAAGTTTTAATCGAACGGTTATTTATTCGTGATCTTTGAAAGTTACAACGTGAAACATGACTTTTAAAATGTGTGTTCTAGGTTGAGTTTCATACAGTTGTTTGATTAATTCATGAGCCTTAGTAATGTGAATTTATAATGCTTTATATGACGATAGTAGCACGCATGTTCAGTAGTTATGTATCGTAACAAGTGATAAAATTAAAACTTGGTTGATAACATTGTTGGCATGATAGCATGAGTAAAATCGGATAGCTTAATTTGATTCTTAATCGAGGGTGAAATGTTTATACGAGTCCAGTTGTTTGCATACTTTATATACATTTGGCATGTTGTAATGTCTCTGGTGTGTGCATCATATTTGCATAGTGGTCGGATATATATAAATATAAAACTATAATGTCATATCTTGGTAAGTTGATGGCGTTAAAAGTTAATTGATTGTTCTAATATACACGCATGAATAATTATAATAATTATGTCTAAATGTTTACACATGGATGGTAGTAATGAGTATGTCTAAATGTTCACACATGTAGGATGCATCTGAGTTCTAATGTCTTTCATATGAGTTGTGTGCCCATAGTTATATTTATTACCTTCATCGCATTAAAGTATTTCAGTTGGACCTACACCTATAACATGATAATAAACAGTGTTGTTATTCCTTATTGAATATGTTCGTTATTACAATGTCATAAAATGCTAAAGTGATTCTTGCAATTGTATGGGTGTGATATAAAGGAAACTGTTTGATATAACACGACAATTGGCATATCTATATTCTCGAGTCGTTACTATCGATTATATTATAATAAATATTGTTATGATAACTATGTTGACAAATATAATAGGATAACCCTTTGATGATTCACATGATATGCATTGGTTTAAATGATAGTCGTTATAGTTACGTTTAATTAAGCCTACGAGTTGCCTAATTATTCAAACCGTACAAAAATCGAGAAAGTCGTTCAAGTTGTTAATCTTTTATCATAGCTAGTGTTCTACAAAGTATATGATGGCAAATGTATATGTCTAAGTTATTTATACGATATCTTTTGTTTTGCTGAAAATGAGTATACTAAGTTGCTAGACACAAATGAAAGATATGATTGCTAAAATGTGAAACATATGTGGGATATGAAAGTGATGTTGTTGTTGTCATAGATCATATGTAGTTACTTTTATTGGGAAAAATGCTTTCAGAATTGATATCGTGCAAACAATTTTTTTTTAATTTAAAATATGAATTATGAGTATGTTGTTGATTGCTTAAATTCATCGACCCAATTCGTGACCTAAACCAGTGAGTGAGTAAATGGTTGTACGGACATGTCAATAAGATCCTGTGAGTGTGATGGATGGTAGTGGTAGATCTATTTTCAAAGGATATGTTTGCAATGTGAGAAGCTCTTAAATTGTTTTGTTGATTTTGCTCTCGCTCGTTCATAGTCTATAATTGATCATCAAATTTGTTTAGTGGTGAAACCGTGTAAACCTTGGTTCCTTTCTTGTTGTTCATTAGTTTGATGTTGTGTTTTTAAGTTAAGCATGAGCTAGTAATAAATGTTACTTGTTGACAATCAGTTAATTCCATAATAAAACCTTGTTTCGACCTTAATGTTAATGCGCAATCTTTTATCATATGTTCTTTCCTGTCACATGTGGTTGATAATGATTTTGTTGCATATGTATATGAAAATTGAAAAGAGGTTACGAGGACGTAACCATGTTTCTAGTCGGGTAGGATTGTAAAATCTTAATGTTTATATTGCACTTGTTTGTAGATGGTAGTTTTGATCAAGTAGATGTTTCGTTGTGGGGTACCTATGCAAATGAGTTCTATATGTTTTATTCCTACTTCTGTTAGTTGGTTGAGGTGTAAAAGGAGAGTGTAGTTAAACTTCTGGTATTGAGTTATGAGTTGTGGGGCCTTTGTGCCGAGTTACGTTACGGTCCAGTGAGACCATGGTTATTGAGTTACTTGAGTCTGAGATCGGAATTTAGATGGATGATGACGGTGTTCTCAGATGAATATTTAGTTGTTATACATTGGTGTTCTCAGGTAGTTATTAGTCGTAGTTAGTTGGGTTAAGTAAAGACGAGTTAAACTTCGGGACGAAGTTTATTTTTAGGAGGGCAGAATGTAACATTTCGTGTTTGTTATGTTAATTGATGTGTCAAAAGTGTGTGTTAACCGTGTTAGAAATGCGTGACGTCCGTATGTACGATATACAATACCCATATGTTGTTTAAGTACGTTAGCGAACTTCGGGACGAAGTTCATTTTAAGGGGGGAAGACTGTAATACCCCGTATTTTATATAAGCAATTAAACGGATATTATTATATATTAGTTGTTGTACATTTTATATTACTAATTAAGTCGGGTAAATTGTTGAGTCGATAATTACGTTAAGTTATCGTAAGTTAATTGAGACGGGTTTATATGGAATTCGAAATGTGAGCTGACCCTATTGAGTTGGCCCAAGATCAGGTTCAGCCCATTTAACCCTAACCCTAAACCCTAAACCTAATAGTACCCTAATCTCTATCAACCCGCCTCCCTCTCTTCATCAGCTTCAATCTCAACCCTCACGCAAAACGAGAGAGAGAGAGAGAGAGCGTGGGTGGGGACGGCGCAGCAAGGAAGACCTTAGGGTGTTTGTCGACGACCGTGGGTGGCCATGGTGGCTGTGGTGGTGGCGGAAAAAGGTATGAGTTCAACCCTTTCCTCTGTTTTCGCATTTGATGTCGGGTTTTTGGTGGTTGTTTCGTGACTTAGGGAGGTGAGGCTAGTGGTTGTTGACGGGGTAAGGGAAATGGGTGGTTAGTGACGAGTGTTGTGGTGGTGGTTATGGTGGTTTTGGGCGGTGGAAATGGCGGCAGGAGGTGTTGTCGACAGGGGTAGGCAAACGGGTTAAAATGTGCGTTTTCAGGCGAGTTTAGGTGATTAGATTTGGTGTGGCGCCACCGTGGACTAGGGGGAGGTCGAAACGGCGGCGCCATGTCGTCTGGGTTCGTGGGCTGACGGCGACCAGGTCTGTGGTGGTTTGACAGGGGACAGTTGTTGGTTGCGGTGGTGGTATGGCGAGAAACAGAGGCGTTTGGTGAGGCACGGTGATGAACCAGGCCAGTTGCCAGCCCTGGTTCGACTCGCCGGCGGCAGTCGACCAGGCTGGTGGTGGTTGTTGGTGGTGGGGTCGAAGTGGGTAGCTGGCCAGGTGGTTGTCGCGGTGGTGTAGGTGGCGCGTGAAGGGTGGGGGTGAGAGTGAAGGCGCGTGTTGTTTAGTCGGGTTTTGATTCGTTTTCTTATTATTTAATTTATCGTATTAATTAATTAATTTAACTTCCGAGTTATTTAAATAATTAGAGACGGGTTTGAGTCGGGATGTTTGAGTTGTTTAAAGTTTGATTCGGGTATTTCTTAATCGTATAATTCGTTTAATCTTTTATTTATCATATTAGTTATTTAATTTATTTCCGAGTCATTTAAATACTTTATTTAATTTAATCCCCGAGTCGTTTAAATAACTAGAGATGGATTTTGAGTCGGGACTGGTTAAAGTGGAAAGTTACTATATCGGGAAAGTTTCAATTTTAGGAAGTTCTATTTTTAGTAACTTCTATTTTGGGAACAGAAATAGTTAAGTAATTGTTTATCATTTAATTATCTTTCAGAGGGCGAATTGTCGTGAATTATTACGGGACACCCGACTATTTAACTGCAGTACTGAGGTAGGGAAATACACTTGACCTATTATCGTTGTTGTTGAATTGTGTTGACTTGATTCATGGTTGTTGATTTACGTTATGATTCATATACGGGAAGGTGATTGACTGAATTGATCATATTGAGTATGATATCACAACATCGGGTAACTGGCATGATTTTATGATTTATCAGTTCAATGATTTACATATTGCATTGCATTAATTTCTTTTGAGCATTAATATGCATTGGAGGTGGAGGATGTGGTGGTGATGAGGTGTGGTGATGATGATGTTGTGATAAGACCCAGGCGGGTTCTGCAGGACTTGCCCTGGTGTCCTCAACAAGGAGTGCGATCGGGCTACGGTCGATATATATAGTCTACCGGGGATCGGTATGGCTGGGCGTTCCGGGTTATGAGTTATGAGACGAGTTATGAGAGATGAGTTGAGATGGAGATGGAGGTGACAGAGGAGCATGCATATCATATTTTTTGTTGTTTCATTATTTTCCCTACTCAACCTCGTGGTTGACCCTGTGTATTCGTGAACACCTGTGATGACCCAAATATTGGCGAGCAGACTTGACAGGTTTAAGAGATAGATCGGGAGCTTGGTGGGCGTGAGACACTCGATCAGAAGACTTAGTCGTTAGATCATCATCTAGAAGACTTTCACTTTTATTTATGTTAGTTCTTTGTAATTTGACGTAAAAGAGGTTTTGTAATAATTAAGTTAAAGTAATTATGTAATTTTGCCTTGGAGTTTAATTTGTTATTCACTACCTCGGGAAACCGAGATGGTAACAGTCCGGTTTATTAGGGAATGTCTTGCTAAAGGCTCCTTCATAAACCGGGGTGTTACACTCTTCATGTTCCACGGCCAAGGAGATATGGGATGGGCTCGAATTAGCTTATGTAGGTACTTCCATTGTTAGGAAGCACCGAATTGATTTGCTTATGCAAAAATATGAGCTATTCATCATGGAGCCTAATGAGTCCTTAGATAGTATGTCCGCAAGGTTTTCAAGTATAATAAATGAATTAAAAAACCTAGGTAGAAAATTCTGTACCGAGGACATTGCTAGAAAGGTTCTCAGGAGCCTTACTAAGAAGTGGCGTGCTAAGGTCACTGCAATGGAGGAATCACGAGATCTTGAAACCCTTTCATATCAAGAACTCATTGGTGCTCTCATGGACCATGAAATCACTCTTAACAAAGACGACGCTGAACCAAGTCGCAATAAGAGTATGGCCTTGAAGAGCGAAGAAGTGGACTCAGACCTAGAGGATGAAACTTTCTTGTTTGCACGATGTTTTAAAAATAAGATTTTTCGAAATAAACAAACAAAATCATCCTATAACAACAATAACAACAAGTCATTCAACAAAAAGGTTAATAACTCAAAGTCGTCTTTCGCAAATAGAAGTTGCTTCAAGTGTGGAGAATCTGGTCATATGATCAAAGATTGTCCAACATGGGAGAAGATAAAGGACAAGACGAAACGTGAGAAGACAAAGAGAGAATTCAAGCAAGTTATGATGGCTTCTTGTTGGGGAGACCTTGACTCAGAAGATGACGAGGAATCTGAAGACGACGAAGTAGCAAACCTTTGTCTCAGCAGTGTTAGTCTTGACCTAATCTCCGACAGCGACGATGAAAGCACAAACTCCCACTCAAACTATTGCTTTCTTGGAGAATCAGACGAAGATGATGATGAAGAGGTAAGTTATCTCGAGCTTAAGAAACGTGTTAGGAAATTGTCTAAAAGTGCTTTAATTGAATACTTTGAACAATCTCTTGATAAGCGTCACGAACAGGATTTGGAATTGAAAGATCTAAAAGAACAGATTCTCAAAATCACAGAAGAGAATCATATTCTCAAGACTAAAGCTAAGAAGTTGAAATCTAAAGTTATAGCTCAGAAAGCTACAACATTAGATTCTATTATGGCTGAAAAGAAGGAATTAGAGTCCAAAGTTATAGCTAATGAAGCTATAACTTCCGACCTAAAGCTTAACATCAAGCACCTTCAAGCCAAAGTTATAGCTAATGAAGCTATAACTTTAGAACTTAGGAAAGTCAAAGAACTCTTGGAAACTAAGGTCACATCTAATGAAGAAGTAATCTTGGATCAAAAGAAAGAGATAGATTCTCTTTCAAAGCAATTGAAAGAATCTAAAACCGATATGATCAATGTTAAGAAACACCACACCGATGTTGTGTTCATTCTTAACAAACGATTCCAAGACTTTCGTGACAACTTTAAAAAGGACAATGATGTAGATCACACGAAATGTCAAGAGAAAATTAAAACCCTAAAAGACCTTCTTCTACACGCTAGAAAGGTCCATGATAAGTGGGAAGGTAGCACAAAAGTCCTAAACTTCCTAACCAAACAATCTGACAATAATATGAAGTTGGGCTTAGGACATGAGTGCTACAGCCGTAGAGATCACTCTAAATGCAAATCAACACCTTTGGATTTTGATTTCAGAAAAAGGAAGTATGCTGATCTTCCTGAATACCTGATTTGCAATTACTGTGGTCATACGGGTCACATCCAAATCAATTGTGTCAAAAAGGCTCATGATTTACGAAAAAATGCCGAACATGCCAAAACTGTTGAAACAGTTGCCGAGGATAAGGAAACCCCCACTAACGAACCTAACGAAGAAAGGAACAATAAATTCCGTTGGTTCTATGACATGGCCTTTGACTACTCTAAGAAACCTAGCACTTCACAAAGCCCTTGTATATCTCAACCCAGTAAACCTATTCACAAGGCAAATAGCCAAAAGAAACCTAGAGAAATTCCGAGACCTAGAGAAAACCTTAACCCTAGAACTCCTCCCAAGTCAAATAAACCAAGGGTTAGAAAAACGGTCATTAGACAAGTCTGGATTCGAAAGGACTTAGTTTACAGAGTAACTAATCATAAGGGACCCAACTTAGCTTGGGTACCTAAAAACTGTATCTAATCCTTTCTGCAGGAAGAAGTGAAAGAAAACAATCAATGGTATCTTGACAGTGGATGTTCAAGACACATGACCGGAGATAAGAATCTATTTCTTTCACTCAAGCCCTTCAATGGAGGAAAAGTGACGTTCGGGGATAACAAAAAGGGAAAGGTTATTGGCGTTGGCAAAATCGAAATCTCCAAATCTCACGCAATCAGTGACGTTTACCTCGTGGATGGTTTAAAACACAATTTGCTAAGCATATCTCAACTATGCGACAAAGGTAACAAAGTAGTTTTTCATACTGATAGTTGTCGCATTATTATTGAAGGAACTAGCAACGTTATTCTTGAAGGCCACCGAAAAAGGAATGTTTATATGGTGGATTTAAATGCTGTGCCTACTAACTCCTTTTCGTGTATGAAAGTTACACTTGATGATCCCTGTTTATGGCATAAATGGTTCGGTCACATTAGCTCACTAACCTTGAATAAACTCAAGAAGTGGGACTTGGTTGAAGGGTTGCCAAAGATCAAGTTCGACCAAGAAAAGATGTGTGACACTTGTGCAAGATGTAAACAAGTTAGATCATCGTTCAAACCTAAAAAGTAGTAAGCACAAATCAAGCCTTGGAACTAGTGCACATGGATTTATGTGGACCTATGAAGGTAAGGAGTAGAGGAGGATCCAGGTACGTCTTTGTTCTTGTAGATGACTACTCAAGGTATGTATGGCCTATCTTTCTTCACTCAAAATACGAAACTTTTGATGAATTTGACTGTCTTATGAAACGTGTTCAAAACAAATATAAGACTAATCTTGTATCTATTCGTACGGATCATGGCACTGAATTTGACAACCAAACTTTTATAGAATATTGTAGAGTTAATGGTGTAGGGCATAACTTTTCTGCACCAAGAACTCCACAACAAAACGGTGTTGTTGAACGTATGAATAGAACCTTAGAAGATATGGCACGAACAATGCTCTTGTGTAGTGGTTTACCTCGTAACTTTTGGGCCGAAGCCATAAGTACTTCTTGCTACATCCATAATCGTGCTATGATCCGACCTATCCTCAAGAAAACCCCCTACGAACTTCTTAGAGGTCGAAAACCTAATATCTCCCATCTTCGCTGTTTTGGGAGTAAATGTTTTGTACATAATAACGGTAAGAACTGTTTAAGTAAATTCGACCCTAGGAGTGACGAGGCAATTTTTATAGGATACTCAGATCATAGCAAGGCTTACAAAGTTTCAATAAGAGAACTCTTTGTATTGAAGAAAGTGTCCACGTTATTTTTGATGAAGATAACGTGTTCGATAAGCCATTACAGGATGCGGAAGAAGACTTGGATGAACCCGATTTTCGTCTTTCAAGAGACGATCCCCCGGATTTGGAATTAGAGGATAATGAAATTGAGGGAATAAATGATGAACTTGATCGTTCGTCAAAAGATAAAAAGGAGAAAGGCAAAGTTGTAGTTGATGATACTATAACATTTACTCAAGACAAGAACTCCCAAACCAATGTTATAGATGATGTTACTGTAACATTGAATCCAAATCAAGGTGTAGAGTCCGAGGTTATAATCGGCTCAAACACAACACCCAGATTGGATTCAGGGGGAACTTCCTCTAATTCTGAACCAAATGGAGTCGGGTCAAGCTCAAATAACGATGAAGAACCAAGCACTTCGACGAAGTGGAAATACAAGAACTCACACCCCATGGATAATATTCTTGGGAATATTAAGAAGGGTGTTCAAACAAGACGTTCCTTGAACAATTTCTGCTCTTTCTACTCTTTCCTATCCATGATCGAACCAAAGAACATCAATGAAGCTCTTGCTGAATCAGATTGGATTATAGCTATGCTAAAAGAGCTACAACAGTTCGAAAGAAACAAGGTTTGGCACTTAGTTCCTAGACCAAAAGATCGTACAGTCATTGGAACTCGGTGGGTCTTCAGGAACAAATTAGATGATGCCGGAGTCATTGTCAGAAATAAAGCAAGATTGGTGGTTCAAGGGTATAATCAACAAGAAGGAATAGATTATGACGAGACTTTCGCACCTGTTGCTCGTCTTGAAGCTATTAGACTTCTGATAGCATTCGCCGCACACAAGGGAATGAAGCTCTTCCAGATGGACGTCAAGACGACATTCTTGAATGGATATTTACAAGAGGAAGTCTTCGTTGAACAACCCCATGGTTTTAAGAATATCAAATTTGAGGATCACGTTTTCAAATTAGATAAAGCCCTATACGGATTGAAGCAAGCACCTAGGGCTTGGTACGACAGATTATCCAAGTTTCTACTTGACAGTGGATTTAGTAGAGGATCCGTCGACAAAACCCTATTTCTAAAGACGGAGGGTTCGGACCTTTTGGTTGTTCAAATATACGTCGATGATATCATCTTTGGATCGACCAACCGAAGCCTATGCAAATATTTTTATGAGTTGATGACTTCCGAGTTCGAGATGAGTATGATGGGAGAATTGAAATTCTTCCTAGGTCTGCAAATACAACAAACAGATGAAGGCATTAAGATCCATCAACATAAATATATCAAAGAATTGATTCGTAAGTTCGGAATGGAAAATTCACACGCTATGCCATGGTCGAAAACTAGAAATTGACATTGGATGAAAACGGTAAATCAGTTGATGAAACTACTTACCGCGGGATGATTGGGCCACTGTTATATTTGACCGCAAGTAGACCTGATATTATGTTTAGTGTATGCGTTTGTGCGAGATATCAATCATCTCCCAAAGAATCGCATATGGCGGCCGTAAAAAGGATTTTACGTTATTTGATTGGAACGGCCAACTTATACCTATGGTATCCAATGGAGTGCAATTTTGATCTAGTCGGTTATTCCGATGCCGACTACGCAGGATGTTCTCTAGACAGAAAAAGCACGTCAGGTGTCGCCACATTTGTCGGACCGTGTATCATCACGTGGGGTTCGAAGAAACAAAATTCAGTTGCTCTCTCAACCGCTGAAGCCGAATACATTGCTGCAGGACTGGTATGTACTCAACTTTTATGGCTTAAACAATAATTACGTGATTATGGTGTTGACGTAGGATTTATTCCTATTTTATGTGATAATACTAGTGCGATAATTATTTCTAAAAATCCCGCACAACATTCACATACCAAACACATTGAAATAAGACACCATTTTATTAGAGACCATGTTGAGAAGGGGAATATAAAACTTGAATTTTGTAGTACTGAAAAACAATGGGTAGACATTTTGACAAAATCATTAGCTAGAGAACGATTTTAGACTTTACGGTTGGAAATTAGTTTAATCAGTGGTACCTAAGCTTCTGTATTTGTTCAATCTTTTTATGACTGACTAGATAAGTTAAGATTGTATGACTGTGTCCGTATATTGCGTTGCATGAATAATTTCGTTATAGAAATATTTGTATCATAAGATTCTATTTGTTATTTAGAATTTAATTGATATACAAACTTATTCTTATCACAATAAATAAAACACACCATATTTTTTTTATCTTTCCAAAACACAAAAATCTCTCAAATAAATCTCACAAATACACGGCTCAAATTTCCTATATCAAACCAACTTCCTAATTCATGTCTTATCACCATAAATGTCCATACTTATCACTTTCCTATTCCTAATTAAAGACACTTACCATATTACACCTCCACTTGTTAACCCTAAAACCTACACCTATATCTACCCTTGCGTGACCCGTCCACCCATCCCCACATGCTTACTTATTCTTCTTCCACATTTTTACCATCATTACAACTTTTCCCTTTTACTCAAACAATCACCATCACCCCCTTTTTCAACACATCACCATCATCATGCATTCATCTCATGAAAAAAAACACCCGATCCTCAACCCGTCACCACCAAAACCGTCCCTTTCCTAACCAAACATCACCTTTACCACCACATAATCCTCATTCCATGAATCATTCTTCACCACAACCAAACTCAAACTCACCCCTGTTTCTTAGTCGGGATGAATCGGTTTCCGAAGGCAAAAGACGCCGTCTTTTCAAGGGTAAAAATAAAATTGTTATTGATGATAGTGAAGCTATTGTGGAGGAACCCGAGGTGATAGTTCGGAACGGTGTTGCTCGTACTCTGCTTAGGGATGCTTCGAAAGCCGCGACAAAGGAAGGGTTGAATCGTGTTCGGCTTACTCATGATGAAAGCATCTTAGTTAATCGAGTTTTGAGGTATTCCATTCATGGTGGTCGGTATTATCCGAAATCTTGGTTGGTTAGTGTACCCGCTCTTGCTTTCTTTGTTAATTTTCTTGATTTTCAAGGGTGGAGTCACATTAGTCAGTTTTCGGGTCCTATATACCCGGTTGAGGTGGTACAATTCTTTACTAGTGTGTCAATCAAGAAAGGTGTCTTGCATGCGGTTGTTAATGGAGTCGATGTTACAGTCTCTGTTTCGGATTTTTGCTCTGCTTTTTCGGTTCCCGATGAAGAAATCGAATTAAATCCGAGTCTTGAGTGGTCTAATGTTGTGAGTGAGAAGGAGTTGTTAGTAAAGAAGTATTTTGAGGAGATGACGGAGGGTGTCAATATCGTGGTCCGACCTCTCTCGGCTAAGATCAAGTTCCTCTTAAATTTTTTGTGGAACACAGTGGTGCCGAGGAGAGGAGGCCGTGATAAGGTGGCAATATTGGTTTATTCTTGGTTGGAAGGTCAAAAGGTGAATTTGGGTAGTGTCGTTTTGCATCGTATCATTCAAACTAGTCTTACGGTCACTAAGGATAAGTTGAGCACTACAATTAATTTGCCGTATGGTATGTGGATATCTCGTTTGTTGGAAATTAAGAGAGTGGTAGGGCCTGACAGTTACGGTGTTAGTGCTCGGGATTGTATGTGTGACAAATTGATCAAGCTCATGGGTCTTGTTGTTGATGGACCCGAGTTGATTCTTGCAAAGGATGTTGAGAAAGCCCCGGTGGATTCGGGTTTAGGAGCTATGGAGTCGAAGTTGGAGGGGTTTATGAGTGGTTTAATGGAGAAATTCGAGGAGCATTCTGCTAGTTTGGCTACGGCATTATCACGGGTTGGACCGTCTCGGTCTTTAGACTCGGGTTTGGATGCTAGTCGGGTGTACTCATGGATGGAGGATGTAGACAAAAGGTTAGCGGGTTTTGAGAGGGAGTTGAAGGCTATTCGTGGGGAAGTGTTCCCACACGGTGATCGTCTCACTTTCCTTACGAGTCAGGGTGGTGCTTTAGTGATGCACGGGAAAGCGATGGCGGGTGATCAAGCTCTCACGTTGGAAGTTACAAAGGCTCTTTCCTTGAAGGTTCTTAATTTTGAAAGGAGCATCGGTACTCTTTCACAGTTGGTTCGGAGCTCGTTCGACCGTCTGGATGCTTTGGAGCACCGTACTAGACCCGACTACGTGAACCCGTATAAGACCCGCAACATCTGATTCCTATCGTCCTACCCTCATTAGCCCTTACCTTAATTAGCTTTTCTTTTATTTTTCTTAATGATGTGTTAAACAAACTCTTATTCGGCCCATTTTGGCAATGCACTTGTGGTTATGGCCCAAGTGTTCTATTAGACATGTGTTCATTCGGCCCACTTTGGCTTTAAACATGTTTAATTCTTAGTTTGTATGCTAATTATCTTTTGGATGCTTCTAGTCTTGCGTGTTACTTTTATTTCTTATGGCGTTTTTATCTCTTGTCTCGTCTTATATTATTCTAGTAATTTTTGATTTGTTCTTAACTTTTCGATGATGTCAAGAGGGGGAAAGAACGTCTCTAGTAAGCATCTACCTAAGCTTGCTCCTTGTCAAGACCAATTGTCTCTTAAAGTCCTTAAAGTTTCGGTTTTGATAAATTTGTCTTGATCTTGCGTTAATCTTTATTATCAAGATAACGGTAATATATTGAGGGAGAACTTTTTACTTAGTTACAAATTTAGGAGACTTGCCATCATCAAAAAGGGGGAATTTGTTGAACCATAATAGTTTATATGTTTATGTTTTGATGATGTCAAGGTGTTTTACATTCTATATACTTTTTGCGTGTAATCGTTTGTTAAGTATTTTAGAACTAACTTATTACAAGCAACAAAGAGGATTGTGACAATTGCATAAGAAGTTCAAGCCTTCGTTCAAGATCAAACAAATTCAAGATTCATTCAAGTATCATGTGAAGACGAAGTTCGTCTAAAGATTTATCAAGCTTGGATGATGACGTAGCCTATACTCGAAGATCTCCTTGAAGATTAGAATAGTATAGGTGATTATCTCATAATGGTAATCAAGAATAAGGTTCTTGATTAGTAAAGTTATAGCTTCGCAGCTATAACCTTATTAGTTAAAGAGCTCAATGTTATAGCTCTTCTACTATAACATTGAAATGCTGAGTTTTTGTACACGACTAATAAACTTTTCGAAAATCGTTTTATTATTGTTTAAAGTTTATCTTAAATGTTTTAATGAAAGTATTTATTTTTATAAAGCCCGGTTTAGTAAGGAGTCCGGTTTTATGATAAGCGTTAATTGGTGGTTATGATGGATTAACTTATGAGTTGGACTTTACTACCAATTAGGGTTTCCATATAGCCTCTCTTTAAAACCTAAATTCTAATTATATTAAGATTAGGGTTTGCATGATTCACAAGCATATGAGCCGTGATATGCCGTGTTACCTAAGAGATATTAGGTAAAGATTTTATTCTATAATAAGATCTTTACATATCTTATATGTCTTACTTAATATATTTTATTATGGTAAAAGATATTCTTGTTTTAGGAAATCTTATCATAATCTTAGAATTTATAGTAAAGATAATATTTAGAAAGATTATATTCTATCTTTTAGAATATTCTTTATTATCTTTTAAGGCTTTTAGGAAAGAGATAATAAGAAGATATAATTTGTAATTATATTTTATTATTTCGGCTATTAGGGTTCGTATAGAAACCGTGTAGCCTACCTCTTCTTTACCTATAAATACTTTGCTATTTACAACATCTAAGAGAGAGACCTTAAGCATAAAAAAATGTTTTCTTAATTAAAAAGCAAACCCTGTGTTTTAATCATAAAAACGGATTTGCAATTTTGAAAGGTCGTGTGTAACACCCCCATTTATTTGAGGGCCTTGACTAGGACTCCTCAGATAAAGAAGGGTGTTACCATCTCGGATCCCGAGGCAGTAGATAACAAAGGAAAGATAAACAGTACTTTAAATTAAAAGTTTATAAATGTTTACAACTGAAATGAAACATGTCTCAAACTGGAAATAAAGTCTGATAACTAAACAGAAATAAAAGTGGGCTAGCTCTAAGTCAGGTGATCCATGCTCTCTCCCCTGCCAGCTCCCAATGTCTCAACAACCTGTCAATCTGCTCCGCAATAAATGGATCATCACAGGCATACACGAATACACAGGGTCAACCGCGAGGTTGAGTAGGTAATACAATATAAATAAAGAATGCAATGCTATGATCCTCCATTCAACTCCATCACACACATCCCCTGAACGCCCAGCCATACCGATCCCCGGCAGACTATATCAATCGACCGTCGTCGATATACCACTAAAGGCGAGGACACCAGGGCAAGTCTGCGCAGAACCCGCCTGGGCCTTAATCGCAATAATCTCATCTCCTCTAACTCCAACTCCGATGCAAATGCAATGTATGAAACGTATGAAACAATAAAGCTCAACAAGATAAATAAGATAATCAGATATGTCATATAATCACCGAACATGCCAACTCTTTATAACCGTAAGAACTCAATCAGTGTATTCCCCTACCTCGATCTTTGCGAGTCAAATAGTCGGTGCTCAGTAATATTCCACAACAAATTCGCCCCCTGAAAGATAAATAAATGATAAATGATTACTTAACTATTCCCGTTCCCAAAATAGAAGGTTACTAAAAATAGAAACTCTCTAACATGTAAAGTTTCCTTAAATGGAAACTTCCCCGATATAGCAGTTTTCCATTTTAAACAACCCGACTCAAAACCCGTCTCTAATTATTTAAACGACTCGGAAATTAAATTAAATAACTAATACGATAAATAAAAGATTAACGAATTATACGATTAAGAAAACCGAAACAAACATAGAACAATCCCCACAACCCGACTCCCACAACCCGTGACGTCACACTCGCCCAAACACCTCACGCGCCGCCTGAACCACCACGACAACCACCAGGCATGTTCCCAGTTCGACCCAACCACCAACAACCGACCCCAACCTGGTCGACTGCCGCCGGCGAGTCGAACCAGGGCTGCCAACAGCCCTGACACACCGCCTAGCAGGGGTTGCCGCCACCAACAGCCTCCCTTTGCAACCCTATAGCCACCACCGTCGTCAACATCCTCCTATGCTACCACCACCACTCTGCTCGCCGTCAAACCAAGCACACAGACACCGTGGCGCCGCCGTTTCGACCTCCCCCGAGTCCACGGTGGCGCCACCCCAATTCTAATCACCTAAACCCGCCTGAAAACCCCTGTTTAAACCCGTTTGATTGTCTCTGTCGACAATGCCTCCTGCCGCCATTTCCACCGCCTAAAACCCACCTAACCGCCACCAATAGGGGCGACTCAAACCACCCAATACCATTTCCCCGACACCAACCACCCTTATCACCTCCCTGCAACACACGGTGACCACAACCACAACCCGAGAAACTAAAAAAAAAGAAAAGAAAAGGTGACTGCTTACCTAAACCGCCACGTAAACCACCACCAAGGCCGCCTCAAAGCGTCGACAACCACCCTATGCTCTTCCTTACTGCGCCGTCAATACCCACACTCACTCTCTCTCTCTCTCTCTCTCTCTCGATTTGCGTGAAGGTTGAGATTGGTGCCGCTGAAATGAGGGAGGCGGGTGAGGGAGTAGAGTTTTGTAGTGTTAGGGTAAAATTAGGTTAGATGGTAAATGGGTCATGGGTAAACGTGCCTGGGTAAATGGGTAAGTGTCATGGGTCAGCGTGGTTGGTAAAAGGATTAGCTAACGTGATTTCGTTCAGTTAAACCTGTCTCAACAAGTTTACGAATAACTCGATCTTACGATATCAATACGACTAAACAATTAACTCAACTCAATTAGCGATATAAAATACGGAGTATTACAGTGTTCCTCCCTTAAAATGAACTTCGTCCCGAAGTTCGCTCATCTAGCAAACCCCCACGCATCGATGTGGGTACCAAAACAGATTTTCTAATGTAGATAACTCATGGATTTAGGTCAAAAAACAAAATGTTACATTCTACCCTCCTAAAAAGAAAGTTACGTCCCGGAACTTACCTCATGCAAACAGGTGTGGATAGCTTTCCCTCATGGAAGCCTCAGTCTCCCATGTAGCTTCCTCAACATTGTGGTTAGTCCACAAGACTTTCACCAAAGTTGTCTCTCCATTCCTGGTTTTCCTCACTTTCCTGTCCAAAATCTCCTTGGGTGTCTCCAGATAGGACAACTGCTCATCCACCTCGATCACCTCAGGACTCAACACATGTGATGGATCGCTCAAGAACCTCCGCAACTGGGAAACATGAAAGACATTGTGAACTCTGGCTAACGCTGGTGGCAAAGCTAAACGGTATGCCACCTCTCCAACTCTGTCCAAAATCTCATAAGGTCCGATGAATTTCTGACTCAGCATTCCTCGCTTCCCGAACCTCATAACTCCCCTCATCGGTGACACCTTGAGTAGTACCTTCTCTCCCACCTCGAAAGAAATGTCACTTCTCCTAGTGTCAGCATAGCTCTTCTGTCTGTCCTGGGAAGCTCTCATCTTTTGCCTAATAATCTTAACCTGTTCAACCATCTCCTGAATCATCTCTGGCCCCAAAACAACAGCGTCAGACCGATCATCCCAACACACAGGACTCCTGCATTTCCTACCATAAAGAGCCTCAAATGGTGCCATCCTAATGCTAGCGTGATAACTGTTGTTGTAAGAAAACTCGATCAACCCCAGTCTGTCCTCCCAAGATCCGCCAAACTCTAGAACACAAGCTCTCAACATATCCTCGAGGGTCTGAATAGTCCTCTATGTCTGTCCGTCAGTAGCAGGATGAAAAGCGGTGCTCATCTTCAGTTGAGTACCTATCAATGACTGCAATTCCTGCCAGAACTTGGATAGAAACCTGGAATCTCTGTCGGAGACGATATCCTTAGGCACACCATGCAACTTTACCACGTACTGAACATAAGCCTTAACCAACTCAGCCTTACTCCAAGTATCTTTCATGGGAATAAAGTGAGCTGACTTGGTCAACCTGTCGACGATCACCCAAATCATGTTGTTACCTCTTTGAGTCCGAGGCAACCCGACAATGAAGTCCATGGAAATACTCTCCCACTTCCACTCTGGCACATCTAACGGCTGAACTTTCCCCTGCGGTCTCTTGTGTTCACCCTTCACCCTTTGGCATGTCAAACATCGAGACACAAACTCAGCAACTTCCTTCTTCATATTAGGCCACCAAAACGTCTTCTTGAGGTCCTTGTATAACTTATCCCCTCCAGGATGTACAGAATAAGGAGTAGCATGTGCCTCAATAAGAATTTTCTTCTTCAGTTCCTCATTAGCTGGCACACACCACCTCTGACCAAACCTCAAGCTCCCATCTGAATGAATACTGAATTTAGAGTAAGGTTCTGCACCTGCCTGCTCTACCTCATTGCGCCATTTCTGAATTCTAGCATCCTCTTTCTGTAGCTCTCGAATCTCCTCGTACAACTCCGGCTCAACTGTCATATCTCCAATGGTCTCACCTGGTCGGATCATGTAAATCCCCATCTTCCTTAGCTCACCAAGCATCCTCACCCTGGATCCGCACTGATCAGGGCATGGATAGACTTCCGACTCAAAGCATCGGCTACGACATTCGCTTTCCCTTCATAATAGAGTAAGTCCATGTCATAGTCGCCAATCAACTCGATCCATCTCCTCTGTCTCATGTTCAGCTCCTTCTGAGTATAGATATACTTCAGACACTTGTGATCAGAAAATACCTTAAAAGTCGCTCCATAGAGATAATGTCGCCACAACTTAAGAGCAAACACCACGGCCCCCAACTCTAGATCATGGGTAGGGTAATTCTCCTCATAGGTCTTCAACTGTCGAGAAGCGTACGCGATTACCTTCCCGTTCTGCATCAACACACACCCCAACCCTTTCTTGGAAGCATCAGTATACACTTCGAAGTTATCATTCCCATCTGGCAAAGCAAGGATAGGAGCTGTGGTTAGGCGCTCTTTAAGGGTCAAGAAAGCCTTCTCACAAGTCACAACTCTCATCCCAAACAAACCTGTTCTCCTTCCTCATTAAGGATGTCAATGGTTTTTCTATCTTCGAAAAGTCTTTGACAAACCTCCTGTAATATCCAGCTAGTCCCAAGAAGCTTCGAATTTCGCCCACATTCTTTGGACTCTGCCATCTGGTCACCGCCTCGATCTTGCTAGGGTCCACTGACACCCCCTCTTTGGAAATCACATGCCCCAGAAAGGCAACTTTCTTCAACCAGAACTCGCACTTACTCAATTTGGCATACAACTGATTCTCTGCCAAAGTTCTCAACACTATCCTCAGATGCTCCTCGTGCTCTTCCTCATTCTTGGAGTAAACCAATATATCATCGATGAATACAACCACGAACTTGTCCAGGTAAGGACTGAACACCCGATTCATTAGGTCCATAAACATAGCTGGCGCATTGGTCAATCCGAAGGGCATGACCACGAATTCATAGTGTCCATATCTAGTTCTGAATGCAGTCTTAGGAATATCCTTGTTCTGTATCCTCAGTTGATGATAACCCGACCTCAGATCAATCTTCGAGAACACTCCAGCCCCACTCAATTGGTCAAACAAATCATCGATCCTTGGCAAGGGATAACGGTTCTTGATAGTCACATTATTCAACTCTCGGTAATCCACACACAGCCTCAAACTTCCGTCCTTTTTCTTGACAAATAGGACAGGTGCTCCACAAGGTGAAACACTGGGTCGAATATAACCCTTCTCAGCCAATTCATCCAATTCCTTCTTCAATTCTTCCATCTCTTTCGGTCCCATACGGTATGGTGGTTTAGAAATAGGTCCAGCTCCCGGCTTTAGATCAATAGAAAAGTCAACGTCGCGCTTAGGTGGTAGCCCAGGAATCTCTTCCGGAAATACCCCCTCAAAGTCTCTCACCACAGGTATGTCAGAAATCCTAGGGGTCTCAGACTCTCTATCCCGACACAAGATCAACTGGTCTCCCTTCCTCAGACTCGATTTGAGGGTGTTTACTGAAATAAATTTGACTTTGGGTTTTACCATGTATCCCTTGTAGGTTACTCTGACTCCTTTAGGTCCTCTCAGTGATATTTTCTTTTGGTAACAGTCAATGAAAGCTTTGTACTTTCCTAACCAATCCATCCCTAGAATCACCTCGAAACCACCCAATGGAAATTCCATAAGGTCACAGTGAAAGACAACCTCCCCAATCTGGATAGGTACACTAGTATAGATTCTATCACAAGACACAGACTCTCCCGAGGGTACTATAACAGAATCAACGACTCTATCATAAGCAGTAAGGTTCAAGGCTCTAACATGCTCCCTAGATATGAATGAATGTGTGGCACCAGAATCGAATAACACGAATGTGGGTTTAGAGTTGACAAGAAATGTACCAGTCACGACATAGGCATCCTCCTTTGCTTCTTCCTTTCCCATGGCAAAGAGCTTGCTACTGGACTTAGCTCCAGACTGACTCGAGGAAGCGGTATTGGGTTGCTTGTTCCCCTCGTTCTGGTTCCTCTCGAAGTTACCACCCCGGGCGGGCTGGTTTTTTTTTCTTGCTACGGTTCGATAGTTGTTGTAGCTTCCTTGATAACTGTTACTTGCCCCAGATCGGGCACCTCCTCCATAGCCAGTGTTAGGAGTACGGTAGTTGTTGTACCCTGATCCTGCTATCCGAGATCCACTGAACCCAGATGTAGGTGTCCGGAAACCCCCAGATTGGTTTCCTCCAGAACTTCGGCACTCCCATCTCTTGTGCCCCAACTTCCCACAGCCAAAACAAGTGACCCTGGACGCATTACCTCCAATACTAGCACCTCTGTAACTGCCTCCGCTTTGATTCCTCATTCCCCCAGGAGCACTACTGGTGGAGTATCCACCGAACTTGCCTGAATTCAGCTTCTTGGCCCCAGTATTATCACTGACAGTCTCCGGCTTCATCTTAACAACTTTTACTTTCTTATCCTCCTTGATCTGCTCGGAGAGCCTCTCAGCAGCACCAACCCTCAGATAGATGTCCTGAACGGTGGTAGGTGGAGTTCCCGTGAGCCTCTTCTTGATATCCACCGTCAGTCCCCTCTCAAACCTCATAGCCAGCATGGTCTCGTTCTTAGCAAATTCATCGATATATGAAGCCAACAGTCGGAACTTCCTATGGTATGTGTCCACCGTCATGTCCTCTGTCATCTTAAACGTATCGAACTCCTCCCTTAGCTTAGCTTTCCTGAACTCTGGCATGAATTGGTCCGTCAGTATCACTTGAAATTCCAACCAAGACACTTATCCATCCTCAATATCCATAGCAATATGTCGGATCTCCGTCTTGTTCCTAGTCCACCATTCCCCAGCTGTGGCCCTGAGGTAGTGGGCAGCCTGGTCTACTTGCAGCTCTTCAGGATAAGCTATCAGCTCGAATAGGTTGGTGAACTCCCGACACCAATCTCCCAGCAAGTGAGGTTCCCCCTCGCCAGTGAAAATGGTAGGGTTATGCCTCGCCACTATTGTACTCATCTTAGCAGGGTCAATTCTTTTGGCCTTTAGGGCCTCATTCTCAGCCAGTAGCTGATCTAGCTCTGCCTGAGTGATGTTTACAGCCGTGTTCCTTCTTGGAGGCATGACTACAAGAGAATTTTAGGAATTAGCTGCAACACAAAATCACCTTGGCAACTCTAGCCAATTCTATCACTTCTTACCCTACTTGTCTACCTAGCATGGTTTAGGGATCATATAAGCGCATATCACTAGACATAGTCTTCTAACATAAACTTTATAGAGATATAAGTATGAATCAACTTTAAAACATGCAAGGTATTATGCCACAACCTCCCATAAACTCTTTTATGCAACAATTAATATATCAATCAGTTAACACTTAGGCAACGATATATGAATTCATACTCAACATTATGCGACTTTTCTACCCTTTCTCTCATTTACACTCAGGGTTCCCGGGTCAAACTGAGAGGGCCAATGGTTCGGTGTGAGGGGGCCCCTAACTCATCCCTTACCTTTAGTGTGCTCCTAACAGTTCTATCCCGGGGTTCATTTTATTTAGACTCTTCCTATATTCATTGGATTCATTGGTTTAGGCCTGAGGATCGTTCTCTCTGATACCACTTTGTAACACCCCCATTTATTTGAGGGCCTGGACTAGGACTCCTCAGATAAAGAAGGGTGTTACCATCTCGGATCCCGAGGCAGTAGATAACAAAGGAAAGATAAATAAATAATAAATGATTACTTAACTATTCCCGTTCCCAAAATAGACGGTTACTAAAAATAGAAACTCTCTAACATGTAAAGTTTCCTTAAATGGAAACTTCCCCGATATAGCAGTTTTCCATTTTAATCAACCCGACTCAAAACCCGTCTCTAATTATTTAAACGACTCGGAAATTAAATTAAATAACTAATACGATAAATAAAAGATTAACGAATTATACGATTAAGAAAACCGAAACAAACATAGAACAATCCCCACAACCCGACTCCCACAACCCGTGACGTCACACTCGCCCAAACCCCTCACGCGCCGCCTGAACCACCACGACAACCACCAGGCCTGTTCCCCAGTTCGACCCAACCACCAACAACCGACCCCAACCTGGTCGACTGCCGCCGGCGAGTCGAACCAGGGCTGCCAACAGCCCTGACACACCGCCTAGCAGGGGTTGCCGCCACCAACAGCCTCCCTTTGCAACCCTATAGCCACCACCGTCGTCAACATCCTCCTATGCTACCACCACCACTCTGCTCACCGTCAAACCAAGCACACAGACGCCATGGCGCCGCCGTTTCGACCTCCCTCGAGTCCACGGTGGCGCCACCCCAATTCTAATCACCTAAACCCGCCTGAAAACCCCTGTTTAAACCCGTTTGATTATCTCTGTCGACAATGCCTCCTGCCGCCATTTCCACCGCCTAAAACCCACCTAACCGCCACCAATAGGGGCGACTCAAACCACCCAATACCATTTCTCCGACACCAACCACCCTTATCACCTCCCTGCGACACACGGTGACCACAACCACAACCCGACAAACTAAAAAAAAAGAAAAGAAAAGGTGACTGCTTACCTAAACCGCCACGTAAACCACCACCAAGGCCGCCTCACAGCGTCGACAACCACCCTATGCTCTTCCTTGCTGCGCCGTCAACACCCACACTCACTCTCTCTCTCTCTCTCGATTTGCGTGAAGGTTGAGATTGGTGCCGCTGAAATGAGGGAGGCGGGTGAGGGAGTAGAGTTTTGTAGTGTTAGGGTAAAATTAGGTTAAAATTAGGTTAGATGGTAAATGGGTCATGGGTAAACGTGCCTGGGTAAATGGGTAAGTGTCATGGGTCAGCGAGGTTGGTAAAAGGACTAGCTAATGTGACTTCGTTCAGTTAAACCCGTCTCAACAAGTTTACGAATAACTCGATCTTACGATATCAATACGACTAAACAATTAACTCGACTCAATTAGCGATATAAAATACGGAGTATTACATCGTGTGTCATAAAACTCGCATACTTGTTCTTCATTTATCGTTATAAGATAATAGTGCTTAGATTGATTTCTTAACTTGTTCATTAACGTGAACCTTTGTTAGAATCATTAGTGCTTTCTTATTAGCGTAAGTTAGTCACTCGAGTATTTAACGGTACTCATTGAGTTACAGCTAGATTTAGTTGTACGAGTTGGGTTAGTAAATTTGTAATCCGTAGAAAGGTACTAAATTTATTAATCGAGAATAGTGGACGTAGGTTTCGACATGTGAAACTGAACCACTTCAAAAATCCGTGTGTCTCTTCTTCTTTCGTTTGTTTCGTTTATTTTGCTTACTATCGTTAGTTGATTAGTTAAAGTTTAACCAATAAACTTTAAATAATCAATTACATACGCACATTCGAAAAAACTTTAAAAAGTTTTAAATCCTCAATTCACCCCCCCCCCCTCTCTTGAGTATTTTGGATCAATAGACTCTTCACATACTTTCTTAGGATGTTCAGGATCTATGAAACCTTTGGGTTGCCCCATGTACAACTCTTCCTCCAAATAACCGTTTAAGAAGGCGGTTTTCACATCCATTTGCCAAATTTCATAATCATGAAAAGCGGCAATCGCTAAGATTATCCTAATGGAACGTAGCATGACTACAGGTGCAAAAATCTCATCATAATGCAATTCGTGCACTTGAGTGAAACCTTTTGCCACTAGTCGTGCCTTATAGGTATCTGGTTGCGCGTCTACAGAATGCTTTATTTTGTAAAGCCATTTGCACTGTAGAGGTTTTACCTTATTAGGTAAATCAACTAGATCCCATACGTCATTCTCATACATGGAGTCCATCTCGGATTGCATGGCTTCGAGCCATAGCTTTGAGTCGGAACAAGCCACAACACCTATATAGGTAGCAGGTTCATTACTCTCTTGGAGTAAAACGTCATTCTCCTCGACCATACCAATGTATCTGTCCGGAGGATGAGAGACTCTACCCGACCTCCTAGGTTCCTCAGGAATATTAACCGTATCATCAGTTGGAGGAACAACTTCCTCCCTCTGTTCCTCGGTTGTTGGTCCTGGAATCTCCGACAACTCGAAGGTTCTATTACTCGTCTTGTTCTCGTGAAATGCTTTCTCTAAGAACGTTGCACTAGCCGCAACAAAAACTCGATGTTCGGTAGGCGAATAGAAGTAATGACCAAATCTTCCTTTTGGATAACCTATAAAGTATGTCTTGACCGATCGTGGGCTGAGCTTATCCTCTTGTCTCCACTTGATATAAGCCTCGCAGCCCCAAACCCGAATAAAGGACAAGTTAGGGACCGTTCCCTTCCACATTTCATATGGAGTCTTGTCTACAGCTTTAGTCGGACTTCGGTTAAGTATAAGAGCAGCTGACAAAAGAGCAAAACCCCATAATGAATCAGGCACTACCGTGTGACTCATCATGGATCGAACCATATCAAGTGATACACCATTTAATTGAGGTGTTCCAGGTGGAGTTAACTGTAGAACGATTCCACTGTCTTTAAGGTGTTGATCAAACTCATTTGAAAGATATTCGCCACCCCGATCTGAACGGAGTGCTTTAACCTTTCTACCCAGTTGGTTCTCAACCCTCTTCTCGTATTCCTTGAATTTCTCAAAGGACTCACTTTTATGCTTCATTAAGTAGACATATCCGTATCTACTCAAATCGTCCGTGAAAGTGATAAAATATCTATATCCATCTCTAGCGGTAATTGACATAGGTCCACAAACATCAGTATGTATGAGTCCTAATAGGTCACTAGCGCGTATTCCAAAACCTTTGAAGGAAATTCGAGTCATTTTACCAATGAGACATGATTCACACGTGCCATATGTAGAAAAATCGAATGCGGGAATAGTCCCATTATCGACGAGTTTCTTTATGGGTTTCTCATTTATGTGTCCCATTCGACAATGCCATATATAGGTTTGATCTTTGTCACCAACCATTAATTTCTTATTATTCATGTGTAATACTTCCGTGGTTTGATATAAGATGTAAATTCCATTCATGGAAACTGCTTTCCCATAAATCATTTCATTGAAAGAGAAAATACAGCTATTATCCTTTATTGAAAATGCAAAACCGTCTTTGGCAACTACGGAAACATAAATAATGTTCTTAGACAAACTGGGTACATAGTAACAGTTATTTAAAAATAACTCAAAACCACTAGGGAGTTGGATTACATATGTTCCCTTCGAGATAGCAACAACTCGTGCTCCATTCCCGACTCGCAGGTCCACATCACCTTTTTCAAGAGGTATGATGTTCTTTAGGCCCTGCAAATGATTACACAGATGAGAACCACAACCAGTATCAAGTACCCAAGTTCCGAAACTTGCATGGTTAATCTCAATCATATGAATATAAGATGACATACCAACAGGAACGACGCGGCCTGCTTTGATGTCCTCACGGTAGACGGGACAGTTCCTCCTCCAATGTCCAGTCTTGTAACAATGGTGGCACTCAATGTCACCGCCCTTGATCTTTGCCTTGCCCTGTGAGCCACTAGTCTCACCGGGCCCACTCTTACCATTTCCTGGCTTTTTAAACTTTGGCTTACCTACATCTAGGTCGCCATGAGCCTTGCCCTTACCTTTACCCTTGTTGGAAATCGTGAGAACATCCTGCTTCATGCTCCCACTCAATTTCATATCCTTCTCGGTCTGTACGAGAAGGGAGTTTAGCTCATGAGGACTCTTTTTCAAGTCATTCATGTAGTACTTCGCCCTGAAAAGGGCAAAACCATCATGAAGAGAATGAAGCATTCGGTCAATGACAATGCTCTCACTGATTTTGCAATCAAGAGCCTCCAGCTTCTCGACATTCTCAATCATGTGAAATATGTGTGGGCTAACCGGTTGGCCCTTCTGGAGTTTTGCATCAAAGAAGCGACAGGTATGCTCATATGTAACGATTCTCGGTGCTTTTGAGAACTCGTTAGTGAGCGTGGTGAAAATCTTGTTCGCACCTTTGGCAATGAAGCGTCTCTGCAAATTGGTTTCCATTGCAAAGATGAGTACGTTCTTTATCGCACCCGCTTCCATAACGAAGTCACTATAAGCGAGTGACTCGTTAACTCCTGCATTGGTGCCTGGATTTACCGGTATTGGCTCAGTTAAGTACCTGAGCTTACCGTCAGCAATGGCAGCATTCCGTAGTGCTGCCTCCCAGTCCGCAAAGTTGGACCCGTCGTTTTTCAGACCTGTGAACTGATTCATTTGGTCCATGAATATTTTCAGCCAGGACTCGCGTCCTAGTGTGGCACTAGGCATTTGGATTGCGTTATTTCCAGACATTTTGTTGTAACAGTAAATAAACGTGTTCTACACTGCGAAAAGAAGAATAAATAATAAGCATGTGCATCGATTTTAATTTAAGTCTAATGAACTAGTGTCATAACGCGAAGACTCAAAACATTTATACAATTGACCTTCCTCAAGAATTATATAAATGATCCCAAGACACAATTCTCTGTAAATTGATAAGCTAACCTTTTAGCTGATTCTACCGTTAGAATTCTTGGTCGCTAAATTTTTGTAAATTCTATCTTTAGTCCATCATAATCACGAGAAACTCTTCGGACTATAATGTTGAGATAAACTAAGTCAACACAAACTATTTACCCAACGTAGAAGGGTTCATATTATGCCTACCGACGAAGAAGGGATTCATAGTTGTTTGCCCTTATAAAGACTAATCTCAATTTCCGTTTTAGAGGAAGATCCCATCAACTTTATTTTAATTCATTTTAAGTGAACTAATATCTAGCATACGTGAATGATTAAACTAAGATGATGGCCTAATAAACATGTGACATCTGTATGTCTATGAAAACTAACATACAACCTATATGTGTCAATTTTCTTGCATTTTAGTAGGTGGTTTGGTTTTAGGCGGAATATGATGCATAAACTATCACGTGAATGAAAAGCAATAGAAATGAAAAACGTAAAAACAATAAAAAGTCCTAGTGTGGCCTATCCTATCAAAATGAACATTAAAGACAAATTTGAAATCCTTCCTTGGACCCGAGAAGCTTGTCTCGATGTTCCATCTTGATCCATGTAGCGGGAGTGAGCTCCAATCTCCATCTTTAGTCTTCTTTGAAAATTACAATAAATAAATTTACATAATAAACCTATTTATTACATTCTAATTTCAAAACTCAAAAACTAAAGAAAAATAAAGGAGATTCGAGATCTGATAGTTACATAAAAATTATGTTTCCTTCATTACGAAAACATTATTTGACTAAGGCCACACTAAGTATTTCAAATTACAACCGATTGCAAAAAAAAAAATTCGTAAATAAATTCATTCAACGATTCATTCAACAAAAATAAAATGCATCCACTAAAAATAAATTAAACATACATGACACAATTCCTTAATTATGTTGATTAATTTATCCAAACCACCTATTTAAATTAACAAATTAAGTGACAATTCCTCAATTAATCACATTAATTTCTTAATTCATATTCAACTTGTAATATGAATTTAATCCATCAATATTTTAAACTGCTTTAAAATAATTAGGTATCTATTAATTATGAACCGCTTCACAATAATTAATTTGCCGAAACAAAACAAAAATTAAACCCCCCCCCTTTTTTTTTCTAATTGTCTCGGCAAAAACAACAAAAAAAAACAGAAATTTTTTTTTTCTCGGTAAAACTGAAAAGAAACAAAAACAACCCGTTTTTTTTTCTTCTTCACGGTTTTTCTGTAAAAACCGAAACAAAACAACAATTTTTTTTGTTTTTTTTTTCTGCCCACTGTGAACAGTAACCGAGACATGAACAGTAACAAAAATTTTTTTCACGGCTCAAATTAAAACAAGAACCCTAATGCCTCTTTTATGTCTCTTTTGCGGCAAAAATGCCATAAAACATAAATTCGATGAAGAAAATCGTTTATAGTTGCTATTAGAACATGATTAGCATATGAATTAATAAAACATGATTAATCTTATATGCCAAAAACTATATAACAAAAACAATTTTTATATCATCAACATGACGATTCCATTTGAATTTTAACTTAATCTTCATTAAATCAAAAACTACCAATTTATGATATGTTTATGTTAACTGATTAAACAACAATATGAAAAATCGAAATGGAAATAATCATCAACAACAAAGGCATAAACTCGGCAGGAAAAAAAACAAATCGGCAAAAAAAATTTTTTACACCGAAACCCTATTTTTTTTTTTCGAAACCCTTATGTTGTTTACAAACAATTTTATGAAAATCATCAAAATTAAAATGTGGAAAATAATCTGTATACTTCCCTTTAACATGAAGGATTATAACGATTTAATAAAGATGATCTAAGATCATAAAATAAAATACATAAACAAAAGTAAAAGGGTTTAGAATTAACCTCAGTTCCTAGCAAAATTGGCCTAAGAACAATATCAAAACTGATATTCGCCTATTAGTTGCACCCAAGACGATCTGAGATATACCCTTTGATTATGCTAGAAATCAATCTAAAATTTTCTGTAAAATTTTATTGTCTTTGTGTTTTGTGATGAGAAAGAGGAGGCAAGGTCAGAAAAAGTATTAGGTTAGAAATAATTCTCTACCTTTCTTTTTATATAGACCGAAATCTGGAATCAATTAGGAAAGAAATAACCTCCTAATTTTCGGCCAAACAGACCGAAAATAAGGAGTGTATTTTCCTTATTTTGGTCTTTCCAAAAATATATAATATGTGTTGAATTGTCATCTAGTGAGGATCGAACCCATGACCTCTTGGTATGTGTACCCTCACTATTACCACTATGACACATTCAGCTTGTTGATATTAAATACAACTGATTATATTTAATTACAATTAACAGATTAATTCGTCCAAGCTAACATTATATATATTTAATTAAATATAACTTATTATATTTATTTTACGAATTGACAGTTAATTCGTCTCAACTTAATATTATTTAATTTTCATTAAATAATTATCTCATCAACACATTGACTAACTTTTTAGTCATTTTGGGCATCAATGTAATTATATTTCTATAACCACATTTCTCAAACACGTCCTATAGGTGTGACCTTTAGGGACCAGTTGATCACCGCCATCTGTATGATAATAACGTCAAACTCTATAGCAAGCCAACCGTTATTAGGTAAACGTTAATCAACTGATTAAATATACGAAGTATACCCTTGTGAACCTGTAAGAGATTTACAAATGTTATCTCACTAATTTGTGGAGGACATAAGCTCCAACAAACTCCCACTTGTCCTCACAAGTGTATGTGCGATAACCGATTCTCATATCCTTTAAAATTTCTCCCACTCAATGTAAAACAATTTGCAAATCCGAATTCACAAAGGTCGTATTTTACAAGCGATCAGTATCAAGAGTGGTTTTCCCGACTAGAGAGTAACTTAACTGATAAACGAATCGTCATTCGAGCATGGACATGCATTTCAGTTACAACTCCTCGAGTGGTCCTGAGAAATAACTATACCTGATAAGGGATGGATATTTTCCTCAACTCGAATCCTGCAGACGTAAGCACAGTATGAAATGACCCAGAAAAAATCTACTTAGCCCCAGTTACGGTAGACCGTGAGAAAGAAACCAAAGTCACCCAAAGACTGCCTTAATCTCAAGAGACAGTTGATAGTCAAAAGAATCGACTCTAGGTACACAATGGATGTCCTATCCACGACCTGGCACCGAATGTTATAAAACATTTAGGACTCCATTACGTTGTCACAAAAAGTTGTCCTACGAGGTATCGTCATAATCTCGTATCTGTGATCGATTAGTCAACCGTTTAACTTATGGCTCGTTAAACCCACCATCAATCGACTGCACAATATAATAGCCGGAGTTATCAGCTCACATTGGCGATTACGGACCAAAATAAATATAATGTAATTCAGTTCACTTTGTGGCGTTCAATGTTGTCAGTACAATCCACATGAAAAACAAAATATTATATATATAAAACGATGAAGTTATAAATAATATATGAAAAAGATAATGTATCAAATCCATACTCAAGTACTACAACTTAGGAACATGTTTAATTCCCATGGAATTAACATGCCCTACATGCTTATCATAATTCAACGGTTTGGTGAGAGGATCTGCGATGTTATCATCCGTCGCAATCTTGTTAATCACTATCTCTTCTTGCTCCACGTAATCACGGATTAGGTGAGCCTTCCGAAGTACATGTCTAGATTTGTTGCTAGACTTTGGCTCCTTAGCCTGGAAGATGGCACCTCTATTGTCATAATAGATGGTGATCGGGTCATTCGAACTAGGAACTACCGAAAGCCCTTGTAAGAATTGATGCATCCATATCGCTTCCTTTTCTGCCTCCGAAGCGGCATAGTACTCGAATTCAGTAGTAGAATCTGCTACAACACTCTGTTTGGAACTCTTCCACCAACGCAAAGACCATTAAGAGTGAAGACGAACCCGGACCGAGATTTTGAATCATCTCGATCCGTTTGGAAGCTAGCATCTGCGGAACCGGTTGCGCATAGCTTAGTATCGCCTCCATAAGTCGCACCCAATCCTTAGTCCTCCGTAGGTACTTGGGGATATTTTTGATCGCTATCCAAAGGTGTTTTCACCTGGAGTCTTTTGGTACCAACTCGTCATACTCAATGCATATGCCACGTCTGGACGTGTGCATATCATGGCATACATGATCGATCCTATTGCAGAAGCATAAGGAACACGACTCATGCGCTAATTACCTACAGGCGTCGTGGGTGACTGAGACTTGCTCAACTGCATCCCAGTCGTCATAGGAAGGTTCCCCTTCTTGGAGTTGGTCATGCTGAACCTCTCAAGAACCTTATCTAGATAAGACTCCTGACTAAGTGAGAAAGTCTATCGTGATCTATCTCGGTAGATACGGATTCCCAAAATACGCTGTGTCTCACCCAGATCTTTCATCTGGAAATGGTTCTTCAACCATTCTTTAACCGAAGAAAGGAGAGGAATGTCATTCCCAATCAAGAGTATGTCATTGACATACAATATCAAGAATACAATCTTGCTCCCACTCGACTTGATATATAAGCATGGTTCTTCTACCGATCGAGTGAAACCATACTCTTTTATCACTTGGTCGAAACGATGATTCCAACTCCGAGAAGCTTGCTTAAGTCCATAAATGGAACGCTTAAGCTTGCATACTTTCTTAGGTTGTTTAGGATCTATGAAACCTTCGGGTTGCACCATGTACAACTCTTCCTCCAAATAACCGTTTAAGAAGGCGGTTTTCACATCCATTTGCCAAATCTCATAATCATGAAATGCGGCAATCGCTAAGATTATCCGAATGGAACGTAGCACGACTACAGGTGCAAAAATCTCATCATAATGCAATCCTTGCACTTGAGTGAAACCTTTTGCCACAAGTCGTGCCTTATAGATATCTGTTGCGCGTCTGCGTAACGCTTTATTTTGTAAAGCCATTTGCATCAGAGAGGTTTTACCTTATTAGGTAAATCAACTAGATCTCATACGTTATTCTCATACATGGAGTCCATCTCGGATTGCATGGCTTCGAGCCATAGCTTTGAGTCAGAACAGGCCATAGCACCTTTATAGGTTGCGGGTTCATTACTTTCTACAAGTAAAACATCATTCTCCTCGACCATACCAATGTATCTGTCTGGAGGATGAGAGTCTCTACCCGACCTCCTCGGTTCCTCAGGAATATTAACCGTATCATCAGTTGGAGGTACAGCTTCCTCCATCTGTTCCTCGATTGTTGGTTCTGGAATCTCCGACAGCTCGAAGGTTCTATTACTCGACTTGTTCTCGAGAAATTCTTTCTCTAAGAACGTCGCACTAGCCGCAACAAATACTCGATGTTCGGTAGGCGAATAGAAGTAATGAACAAATGTTCCTTTTGGATAACCAATAAAGTATGTCTTGACCGATTGCGGGCCGAGCTTATCCTCGTGTCTCCACTTGACATAAGCCTCGCAGCCCCAAACCCGAATAAAGGACAAGTTAGGTACCGTTCCCTTCCACATTTCATATGGAGTCTTGTCGACAGCTTTAGACGAACTTCGGTTAAGTATAAGAGCAGCTGACAAAAGAGCATAACCCCATAATGAATCAGGCACTACGGTGTGACTCATCATGGATCGAACCATATCAAGTAAGGTTCGATTTCTCCGTTCGGACACACCATTTAATTGAGGTGTTCCAGGTGGAGTTAACTGTAGAGCGATTCCACAGTCTTTCAGGTGTTGATCAAACTCATTTGAAAGATATTCGCCACCCCGATCTGAATGGAGTGCTTTAATCTTTCTACCCAGTTGGTTCTGTACCCTATTCTGGTATTCCTTGAATTTCTCAAAGGACTCACTTTTATGCTTCATTAAGTAGACATATCCGTATCTACTCAAATCGTCCGTGAAAGTAATAAAATATCTATAGCCATCTCTAGCGGTAATTGACATAGGTCCACATACGTCCATATGTATGAGTCCTAATAGGTCACTAGCGCGTATTCCAACACCTTTGAAAGAAATTCGAGTCATCTTGCCAATGAGACATGATTCACACGTGCCATATGCAGAAAATCCGAATGAGGGAATAGTCCCATTATCGACTAGTTTCTTTACGCGTTTCTCATTTATGTGTCCCATTCGACAATGCCATAGATAGGTTTGATCTTTGTCACCAAACTTTAATTTCTTATTATTCATGTGTAATACTTCCGTGGTTTGATCTAAGATATAAATTCCATTCATGGAAACTGCTTTGCCATAAATCATTTCATTAAAAGAGAAAATACAACTATTATCCTTTATTGAAAATGTAAAACCGTCTTTAGTAAGTACGGAAACAGAAATAATGTTCTTAGATAAACTGGGTACAAAGTAACAGTTATTTAAAGATAACTCAAAACCACTAGGGAGTTGGATTACATATGTTCCCTTCGAGGCAGCAGCTACTCGTGCTCCATTCCCGACTCGTAGGTCCACATCACCTTTTTCGAGAGGTATGATGTTCTTTAGGCCCTGCAAATGATTACACAAATGAGAACCACAACCAGTATCTAGTACCCAAGTTCCGAAACTTGCATGGTTAATCTCAATCATATGAATATAAGATGACATACCAACAGGAACGACGCGGCCTGCCTTGATGTCCTCACTGTAGACGGGACAGTTCCTCCTCTAATGTCCAGTCTTGTGACAATGGTGGCACTCTATGTCACCACCCTTGCTTTTTTTCTTGCCCTGTGAGCCACTAGTCTCACCAGGCGCACTCTTACCGTTTCCTGACTTCTTAAACTTTGGCTTACCTACAGTTAGGTCGTCACGAGGCTTGCCCTAACCTTTACTCTTATTGTGAATCGTGAGAACATCCCGCTTCATGCTCCCACTCAATTTCATATCCTTCTCGGTCTGTACGAGAAGGGAGTGTAGCTCATGAGGACTCTTTTTCAAGTCATTCATGTAGTAGTTCGCCCTGAAAAGGGCAAAACCATCGTGAAGAGAATGAAGCATTCGGTCAATGACAATGCTCTCACCGATTCTACAATTCAAAGACTCCGCTTTCTCGACATTCTCAATCACGTGAAGAATGTGTGGGCTAACCGGTTGGCCCTTCTGGAGTTTCGCATCAAAGAAGCGACAGGTATGCTCATATGTGATGATTCTCGGTGCCTTTGAGAACTCATTAGTGAGCGTGGTGAAAATCTTGTTTGCACCTTGGGCAATGAAGCGTCTCTGCAAATTGGTTTCCATTGCAAACATGAGTACGTTGTTTATCGCACCCGCTTCCATAACGAAATCACTATAAGCGAGTGACTCGTTGGCTCCTGCATTTGGGCCTGGGTTGACCGGTATTGGCTCAGTTAAATACCTGAGCTTACCGTCAGCAATGGCAGCATTCCGTAGTGCGGCCTCCCAGTCCGCAAAGTTGGACCCATCATTCTTCAGTCGCGTGGACTGATTCATTTGGTCCATGAATACTTTTAGCCAGGATGAACGATCTAGTGTGGCACTAGGCATTGGGATTGCGTTATTTCCAGCCATTTGTTGTAACGGTATTATTGATAATAAGCGTGTTCTACACTGCGAAAGAAGAATAAAATAATAAGCATGCATCGTTTTTATTTTAAGTCTAATGAACTAATGTCATAACGCGAAGACTCAAAAACATTTATACAATTGATCTCCCTCAAGAATTATATAAATTACCCCAAGACTCAATTCTCTGTAAATTGATAAGCTAACCAGTTAGCTAATTCTACCGTTAGAATTCCCGGTCGATAAATTTACTCAAATTCTATCTTTAGTCCATCATAATCACGAGAAACTCTTCCGACTATGATGTTGAGGTAAACTAAGTCAACACAACTACTTACCCAACGTAGAAGGGGTCATATTAGGCCTACCGACGAAGAAGGGACTCATAGATGTTTGCCCTTATAAAGACTAATCTCAATTTCCGTTTTTAGAGGAAGATCCCATCACTATTTTTAATTCATTTTAAGTGAACTATAATCTAGCATGCGAGAATGATTTAAACTAAAGTGATGGCTTATAGACTGTGATATCTGCATGTCCATGAAAACTAACAAACAACTATATGAGTCAATTTTCATGCATTTTAGTAGTAGGTGGTTTGGTTTTAGGCGGAATATGATGCAATTACTAGCATGTGAATGATAAGCAATAAAATGAAAAACGTAAAAAAAAACAGTAAAAGTCCTAGTGTGGCCTATCCTATCAAAATGAACAATAAATACAAGTTTGGAATCCATCCTTGGACCCGAGAAGCTTGTCTTGATGTTCCATCTTGATCCATGTAGCGGGAGTGAGCTTGAATCTTCATCTTTAGTCTTCTTTGAAATTACAATAATTAAAATTACATAATTGACCTATTAATTACATTCTAATTTCAAAACCCAAAACTAAAATAAAGGAGATTCGAGATCTCATAATTACATAAAAATTATGTTTCCTTCATTACGAAAATATAATTGACTAAGGCCACACTAAGTATTACAAATTACAACCGATTGCAAAATTAAATACGTAAATAAAATTCATTCATTCGATTCATTCAACATAATTAAAAGCATCAATTAAAATAAATTAAACATACATAATACAATAAATTAATTATGTTGATTAATTTATCTAAACCACCTATTTAAATTAAATTAAGTGACAATTCCGCAATTTAATCACATTAATTCATACATAATCCATATTAAACTTATAATATGAATTCTATCCGTCAAAATTTTAAACTGCTTTAAAATAACTCGGTATCATTCAATTGTGAACCGATTCACAATAACTAATTGGCCAAAAAAATAAAAAAAATAAAATCCAATTTTTTTTTTAAATTGGTCACGGCAAAAAACAGATATTTTTTTTGTTTTTTTTTTTTTTTTTTTATGTTTCAGCTGCACGGCTGAATATTTAAAAAAAAAACTCTTTTCCTATTTTAATTTGGTAAATAGGAAAAACTAGAAAAAACTTTCCATAATTTTTTTTCTCTTTCTTTTTCGGCAAAAAGGCAAATAAAAAAAATTTCCTATTTTTTTTTTCTCTCGGTTTACCAAAAAAACAAAACAATTTTTTTTTTTTTTATACGGTGAACCCTAAAAAAAACGCCCTTCCCCTTTTTTTTTCTCTTTTGCGGCACTTATGCCCTAATTCAAAGATATGATGAAAAAGTTTAAGTTGCTATTAGGACATGATTTAGCAAATACATTAACAAACATGATTAATCGTATATGCTAAAACTATATAGCAAAAACGAATTCTTATATCAATGACATGATGATACTATATGTAATTTAACTTAATCTGCATTAAATCAAAATCTACCAAATTCTTCATATGATAATTTTAACCGATTAAAACAATGATATGATCTATAGAAATTGATTATATATCATCAAACAAAAGGAAAAAAAACGGCACAATAAAAAATTTTCGAATCACAAAAAGAAACCCTAATTTTTTTCGAAAATCAGGTTATGTTTACATACAATTTTTATGAAAATCATCAAGATTAAAATCGTAGCCTAGTGCTCTGATACCACTTGTGGGAAATAATCTGTATACTTCCCTTTAACATGAAGGATTATAACGATTTAATAAAGATGATCTAAGGTCATAAAATAAAATACATAAACGAAAGTAAAAGGGTTTAGAATTAACCTCAGAACCTAGCAAAATTGGCCTAAGAACAATATCAAAACTGATATTCGCCTATTAGTTGCACCCAAGACGATCTGAGATATACCCTTTGATTATGCTAGAAATCAATCTAAAATTTTCTGCAAAATTTTATTGTCTTTGTGTTTTGTGATGAGAAAGAGGAGGCAAGGTCAGAAAAAGTATTAGGTTAGAAATAATTCTCTACCTTTCTTTTTATATAGACCGAAATCAGGAATCAATTAGGAAAGAAATAACCTCCTAATTTTCGGCCAAACAGACCGAAAATAAGGAGTGTATTTTCCTTATTTTGGTCTTTCCAAAAATATATAATATGTGTTGAATTTTCATCTAGTGAGGATCGAACCCATGACCTCTTGGTATGTGTACCGTCACTATTACCACTATGACACATTCAGCTTGTTGATATTAAATACAACTGATTATATTTAATTACAATTAACAGATTAATTCGTCCAAGCTAACATTATATATATTTAATTAAATATAACTTATTATATTTATTTTACGAATTGACAGTTAATTCGTCTCAACTTAATATTATTTAATTTTCATTAAATAATCATCTCATCAACACATTGACTAACTTTTTAGTCATTTTGGGCATCAATGTAATTATATTTCTATAACCACATTTCTCAAACACGTCCTATAGGTGCGACCTTTAGGGACCAGTTGATCATCGCCATCTGTATGATAATAACGTCAAACTCTCTAGCAAGCCAACCGTTATTAGGTAAACGTTAATCAACTGATTAAATATACGAAGTATACCCTTGTGAACCTGTAAGAGATTTACAAATGTTATCTCACTAATTTGTGGAGGACACAAGCTCCAACATAAAATCTGTGGCCTTGCCTCTGATACCACTTGTGAGATTTATCTGTATGCATCCCTTTAATTTTAAGGACTATAACGAATTATAACATGATGAAACTAGTCATAAAATAAATTGCATAAACAAAATTGTAAAGGATTAAGAAATAACCTTCGGTCCTAGCAAAAACGGCCTAAGAACAATATCAAAGTTGATATTCGCCTATCAGTTGCACCCAAGACGATATGAGAAATGCCCTTTGATTATGCTAGAATCGATCCAAAAATTAACTAATTAATTTTTAGGTTTTTGTGTTTTTTGATGAGAGGCAAGAGAATGAGTTGCAAAAATTAGGTTAGAAAAAGCTACTCCTAATCTCCCTATAAACCGTGTAGGTTGAGCAATTAGGGTAGATTTTTCTTTTTTAATTTCCGGCCCATATCCGAAAATAAGAGAGTATAATTTCCTTATTTTCGATTATTCCAAAAATGTATAAAATGTGTTATATATAAATTGTCATCTAGTGAGGATCGATCCCACAACCTCTTGGTTTGAGTACCCTCACTATTACCACTATAACACATTTATCTTGTTGATATTAAACATAACCGATTACATTTAATTACGAATTAACATATTAATTCGTCCAAGCTAACATTACATACATTTAATTAAATATAACTTATTATATTCAATTTACGAATTGAATGATTAATTGTCTCAACTAATATTATTTAATCTTCATTAAATAATTGTCTCATCAACACATTGACTAACTGTTTAGTCATATAAGGCATCAATGTGATTACATTTCCATAACCACATCTCTCAAACACATCCTATAGGTGTGACCTTTAGGGACCAATTGATCACCGCCATCTGTATGATAATAAAGTTAAACTTTCTAGCAAGCCAACCGTTATTAGGTAATCGTTAATCAACTGATTAAAATACGAAGTATACCCTTGTAAACCTGTAAGAGATTTACAAATGTTATCACACTAATTTGTGGAGGACACAAGCTCCAACAATCGTATTTGAAAGAATCTAAGAACATGCTTTACGTTGTAATTTTGTATTGACTTTTTGCTAGTTCTCTTTCCTGGGGCTAGAATTGTAGTACCATTAACGCAGGACATGGGAAAATTATTGCAATATAGTTTGTGTTTTATAAGATTCCTTATGATTGCTTACATCTACTTACCAACTTGATAGTCCTGCACGGCGGCACCCTTAATTTTTACAGCATGGTCTCTTTCTGCTTTGTTTCACTCTCTATATTTGATTGATTTTTGTGCCTTAGATCTTCATTATCTCAAGAGCTTGTATCAATCTACATTTGAAGTGGGTGCACCCAAAATCACCTGATTGCTGAGGTATTAATTTGCAATCAAATTACTGCATCCGTTCCAATCATTTGTTGACATTTGATTAAAATACGTAATACAAACAATTTTAAAAGTCAAACAAATAATTGGGGCGGAGAAAGTATTTTAAGTGCTTGCTGTTTTCCAAATTTTTGTGGGGTACTATGAGCATTTCTCGGATATACCTGGTTTTACCTATTACTTTTATTGTTTCATTGATGTTGGACATAGTTGTATGATTACATCTAGTTTTTGTGTATCCCTGGACATGGTTTTTCAAATGACACTGCCCTAGTGCCTCAAAGGTTCCGCATATTGCCGGGTAAGGCGGGTGTACACGAGTTTTCAAAGTTATAGTGTTTTGTCTCATTCATGCAAAATCTTTCAATCAAACTCGGGAGTTTCTGTAGTGTCCTATGTTGATTTTAATAATGTTTAGGTTGTTTTTCTAACTATTGGTTTGCTAAATGTATTATTGCAGATTCAACTATGTTAATTGACGAGATGAAAGATGTTAAAGACATGTGGGCTATTAAATGTTTAGAGAACATGAAATGTTAGATTAGTTTATTCACTAAGACGTGCATGTGATTATTACACTTGGATTTATAATTTTGAACATCGACATTATTGTTGTGTCGGATGATATGCAAGTTCGTTGGTTGGCACTCTTTTGTATGTATTATTTGTTTGTATCGCTATTTGGCTTATCAAATCAATGTCGACATTGCTGCTGAAATTTTGGTAGCAAATAATTTTTTTTTTCTAAAAAAATATCTATCTATGGTGGCGGTTCTTAAGTATAAAACGCCACTATTAGCTCACCTTTAGTGGCGGTTCTTTTTGACAACCGACGTCATAATTACCTTTAGCGGCGGTTCATTAACCACAACCGACGTTATAGAGAACATATAGTGACGGGTTGTGGTGGAAATTTATTATTAAAATACCTACGGTGGCGGTTTTCAAAAAATAACCACCACTACAGATGAGTTACAATGGCGGTTCTTGTCTAACAATCGTCGTATTATATAAGTCTAAAATGGCGGTTTTATATAACAACCGCCACTATAGGAGAGCTATAATGGCGGTTGTACAACCACCTACAACCGCCGTAAAGTTTATACGACGCCGCGATAAACGACGCACCCTAAATCTCTTAAAACCACCACAAAAGATCATTTATAACCGCCATCATAGGGGGTTTTTCTACTAGTGTGAAACTCAAAATACAAATGATTCCTTTATCCACCGAATCCACTTTTGTGCATGGTAGAGAGGGGACGACCCTTCTTCTTGTCTAGGCAAGAAGGGGAATTACGCGATCCTCCAGTGTTTCGAACACCATAGGGAGTCTACTCTTGACGAAAGCATCTAACAATTGAGGACAAAGGTACCCTAGCTTCACACAACTTGGAGGTGATTTATTGGTATCCTTCTAGGCTTAGTAGTTTGAAGAAACTGTATCTATGATGGAATGTGTACCCTTATATTACTTCCCTTTTAGATAATTTCCACCACTTAGATGAGGAAAGTGGCTATTCATTTTTGTAGATGCATCCATTACTTTCTTTTGTGTGCTTAATGCTTGGATGTATCGCCATTTTGGCAAGCCCTGCCTTGCGTTGTAAGAAGGCATCCTACCTCATGGTTGTCTTGTTGTGAGTTGAAGGGGTGGAGTGAGACCCGCTAATTGTCTCATATTGGCTATATTAGTAGGTTAGTTTAAATAAAGGTCCTAGTTGTAGTCACCTCTTTACTCGGGACGAGCAAAGGTTTGGTTTGGGGATGTTTGATGTGACTTATATTTGAGCATATTTAGTCCCCGAATTAACCTCGTTCCTATGCCTTATAGCACATAATTGGGTCATTTACTATCTTTAGTTTCCCATGTTGCATATTCTTTGAGGTTTTGTCTCCTTGGTAGGAAAGGATTGCTAACCTTGCATTTATGAGGCGAAATAGAGCTAAATGGATCGCACCTAATGACCAAGCATCAAAGAGAAGACCAATACTAGAGGCCTAAGTAGATAATAAACTGAAATGGGCAATGATGAAAGTATCCTAGCATCCCCAACATGATCCTCGCGGATTGTTAAGGTGGAAAAGAAGAGAAGTTGTATGTCCAGGAATTCGAGCGGATCATACACGATCCGGGCGTCTCACAACACCAAGATCCGGGCATCTTGTTCCCAAGACGAGCGGATTGCAGCCCGAGGAGCCGAGCGTCTTCCCCTGGATCCGAGCGGATCCTAAGACAGAAGAGCCCGTGCCGCAGCACAAGACGGGTAGATCGTGGCAAGACTAGCATGGGAATCCGCTCATTTCCTTCGAGATGAGCTTTTCCTCAACTTTTCTTAAGGTCTTAATAGTCATTTAAGCCCTTAGTAACCCTAATCTTTGTACCTAATCTTTAGTATAAATACCCCTTTGTACTACCTAGATTAGTATACTCTCTTAAGCAATCCTAATCTATCCTTAATCACTTTGTAATTCTCTCAAATTAGTCTTAATTTAGTTGTAATACAATTTCTCAATATTAATCATCTTAATCTTTCCTTAATTTCTCTATTGTTCTTCCTTTATTTTGGGTAATTAAAAGATTATTTAGGTTTACTTGGAGGATTGACAACCTTCCATCAATCATCAAGTACTTCTATTATTCTTTGCTTTATTATTTGGAATCATCTTCATAGGTATAATTCTCTCTTAACCTTGTTTAATTATTGTTAATTACTTTTATTTATTCATCATGTTTTGTTTTGTTAGTATAATTGACAAACTTTGTAGTATGCTAAACTCGATAATGAGTGAGTAGTTTCCTTAGCTAGGGTTAATGGGGAATTAGGGGAAACCAACATGGTGAATTGCTTGCTTGTTGTGATTTCAACTTATGCACATGTTATGTTTGATGAAATGCGAGCCTATGAATTCTTACATTTTTTACCCATCACCTGTCTTTTGAATGAGGCTTGTAAGCTTATACACCAACTCGAGCCTCATTAGACCATGCATATAGTTGAATAGGAATGATTAAGTTGACTTGTAGGTGTTGTATTGTACACTAATCGATTCGGCTCCGGGACCCAAACCTTCTTAGGGATTGTAAGCTTATACACCAACTCGATCCCATCACAACAATAAGTGATTGCTATATAATTGAGAACATGTTTGTATGATCAACTCCCATGAATCCCCTATGAACCCATGACACCCTAGTGCCTTTAATCAATTTTTTACATCTCCTTTATTTGTCTTGCTTTGTTTTCATTAATTTACTTTCATCTTGTTGATTATTTTAGTTGATCTCCTATCTCAACCCAAATTGTGACACCCTAAGACACAACCATTTGCAATTAAGAATCCTACATCAATACCCGTCCCTTGGGATCTGACCGTTACTTGCCTCTTTGCTAAGAGTAGTTTGTAAAGTTATAAATATTGTTTTGGTTGGTAGCTTTTGACGACGAGTTTAAACCACACCACTAGGGTCGGGAGCGGTCACTCACAGTAGCTTGCCAAGCTATGTACATGGCCCACAGATCAACACGGGTCCTTTTCCGCGTATTTTGTCCTCACTCATGTGCATCCCCGGAACCTTTTCAGGAGGTCACACATCCTAAGACTACTCCCAGCGAAGCACGCTTAACTGTGGAGTTCTTTCGCATGGATAACCTGTAATACCCATACCTTTTTGGGACCCGTAAGTGTACCTTGAAATAGGTGAGAGGACCACTGGATGAGATGAGATGGACTCGAGAGTGAGAGTATGATCTTACACTAGACATAGTGTGGCAGTTATAGACTAAGTAAGTCGTTTACCCGACCGAGTGAGTGTCACTCGATCGAGTGGTATGACACTCGACCGAGTGGGCGGCACTCGACCGAGTGAACTCGCACTCGGTCGAGTGGCGCTGAATTAGAAATCGAGATAAGAAAATATCAAACCTCATCTCTATTCATTTTATCTTATCCTTTCTCACTCCAGATCCTCTCCCTTCTCTCTAAAACCCCATAAACCTCTTCCTCCATGGATTCAAGCTTGCTCTAGGGAATTTTTTATCCTTTCCACCATTGTAAGTCAAGATCTAAGCTTCTTATTTGGTAGTAAACCCTAACCTTTGAGGGTTTTCATTTGGGTTAATTAGTTTGTAATTAGTACAACTAATATGGGTAATTAGTGGGTAATAATGAGGGATTTGTATTGTATATTAGTGTAGGATGTAGGGGTGATGGTATTACATAGTTTGTTTAGGGATAAGACGGTCTTGCGAGATGGAGTCGTATGGGATTCAAGTAGATCATGAAGAATGCAAAAAGGTAGGTTAATCCTACTCGGTTTCAATAATGTGTGTGTATATTTGTATGTCTTTTGCATCATTTGCATATTATGAGTCTGATTTGTATCATGTGGTAATATTTGAGGATCTTGGTGAGTCTTTTATGTTATTGGATTTGTATTATATCATGTGGTTTGATTTAGATTCATGATGTATGAGAAAAAGACAAATTTATAAGATTTATGCATATTCATTATGAAATGGGCATATTCGCTTATTGTGATGCATTTAGTGATACATGTGATGATTGATAATTGTTGGTGGTGATTCTTGTTGTTGAGGAGATGCTTGAGTTGCCTCTTGGAGCTTTCCACTCCAAGAGGGATATACACATTAATGGCTTGAGTTTGGAGGTACTCGTGTGGGTGAGACACGACGTCTGGTAGAGGATTCGGTTGGCTTCCGGACCCGATACGTCTGGGCGGGTCCTGGTACCGGCATAGTGATTGTGTAATCGTGTATCATTCATATAATTGGCATGTTGCATATTTATTTATCATGTTTTGTCTTATATTAAATTATTGAAACTGACGTGTTGTGTGTCTGTATAATTGTTACCTATTTCCGGGATGGCCTGTGTCGATCCATATGATATTTCCAATCATATGGGAGTACGTTAAGTACAGGTTATCTTTGGTAGCACGTGGGATTATCTTTGGTAGCACGTGGGAGACGAGACGAGCTTTGATGACATCCGAGTCGAGCATAATTGGTTAGAATAGTATAGTGGTTATGAGTTGCTTTCTCTTATTTATTCATTTATGGTTATGTAATTCACTAAATGCTTTATTTTTTTAAATTGTTTATTAATTGCAACTCCGATTTCACTACCTCGGGAGACCGAGATGGTAACATCCTCCAATTGCCTTGGCCGGGCAAGAAGGGGGTATTACGAAGTGGTATCAGAGCTTCGATTTTGGAACCTAAAAAAATGAACCAAATGAACCTAGGTGTGTCTAATAAATGAACCCGACATGAGTACAATAAGAGATCGGTTTTGGATGAGTGGGCACCCTCTTATCAAAACTAGTGCCTATTGTCTTTGTTGGTCACTACGTGGGTTGTTATGATTTTGGGGGAACACTATATGAAAAGTGGTGAGCTTGCATGAATGCATGACAAGTATTAAGTTTATTATATGTTGTAGTTGTTTATAATGACATGTGAATGAATATGAAGATTGAATGCTTAGGTTGGCGTGAGCAACGTGTTTGAGAATAGTCAGCATGTGTTGGTATATGGATGACGAATTTTGATCTTTAACTTTTGCACCGCGTGTTAAATAAAGGCATGCTAGTGTATGCGTGACATATGACCAGTGAAGTATGTCGATAACGTATCAAAGACGGTAAGTAGGGTGATGTGTAGACTAACTCGGGTGAATCCCCGATGACCGGTGGATCCCGAACCTTTTTTTGTGTTGCAGGGACTTCATCATTCCATTTCGACCCAAAATTTTAAACCGTAGGCAACAACTCTACCGAGTACGAGTCCACACTCGGCTGAGTATAGTGCACTCGACCGAGTGGACCCGTTTCCATAAAATGGAGACATTATGAAAATAGGCCACTTGACCGAGTGAACTAGGCCACTTGACCGACTGAAATCCACTCGACCGAGTGGACTCAGCACACGACCGAGTGAGTGCTGGGTTGGGATTTACACGGGTTTAAACCCAATCTCTCATTTCTTATCTTCTTCATATCTTACTTTCACGTCATTCCTTCAACACAAAAATTCCTACAAAAATCATCCCAAAACTCCATTGTTGAAAATTTTTACTTGGATATAGCTTCTACTCTAATTTTTTCGTCTCAAATCGCTTCCTAATTAACAATGTAAGTAGACCATCTTTTCTCTTATTTTTTCCACCTTCATTTGCTAGATCCATACTAACGTGCTCAAGATTTGTCAACTAATTTCATGTTTTTACTTAATTCATAGTAGTAAATAGCTTTCTACACCATTGTTGTTGCTAAATATCAAAATTTGTGTAAATTTTTCCAGCTAAAGTGAAGAACACGAAAGTAGTAGTTGAGCTTATACCTTGGATTTTGGTGTTTGTTGTTAAGTTTAATTGAACAACAAAGGCTTAACCTTTGTTGTTATTGATGAATCTTGTTTAGTCTGTGAACATTTCGTCTTAAAACTCCTTCTTAAATTTGCGAAATATAGGTAAGTCATGGAAAAAAATTGTTTTTTCATGGGTACAAAGTTTGTTTAATTGCGTTACAAGACTACTATCTTAGTTAGTAATGTGTTATGTGGTCTCAAAACGAAACCAATTTCGTCTTAAAACTTGGGTGAAATTTTCAAATTCCTTTTAAAACACCCATGAAGTCTTAAGAAGGGTTTAAGTGCGTTGTTGAACTATGACATTGATGGTTGTTGCTATACTATGAGTGTTTTAGCAGGAATTCTCACAGAGACAATGTCCTACCAGGGAAGGATTTGCAAGGTGATCTAATTCAAAATAAGTAGCCTGACTAGCTAGTACGACAGAGTGAATAAAGAGTAAATAAGAAAGTGAGACACAAGAATTTATACGTGAAAAAACCCTGGGAATAAGGGAAAAAACCACGGGCACCAAGGCAGGAGGGATTATTACTATGATTTTAGGTATCCTGACAGGGAATGTGTATGTCAGGCGAATGATTTAGGTGTGGTTGCTCAATAATAATGCTAAGTAATGTTTTGATTACAAATATGAGAGTAAAAGTACGAGTAAATGAGTGAGTAAGCAAGTGATCCTCTTATTTCCTTCTTCTTTGCTATTTATAGTAGCCTTGCAACGGTCCTTGGAGGTTGGTTTAGGGTTTCCAGGTAAATAGGCCTCGTGCCCTATTTACACGGGAGTGGTTTGCTGACTAAACAATTGGCTGCCTCTATTTCTGCTAAGTTGACCGTATCAAAACCATTGTAAATATTGTTGAATGAGTCCTTCGTGCAAATAAGAACTACTTTGAAGAGCTTTTGATGTCGCCTGACGCCTTCAGGTTATTCTTTATCATGTGACTTGGTGAGATATATTCTCAGGCCCGGCTTTAACGAATGGCTGACCTGTCTTTCCCTCGTGGCTGGTGCCTGCTCAGGTGTTCTAATTTTATATATGGAATGTCTTCCGTTCAGCCTTAGCTTTGAATATTGCCTGATTCTTGTCTGATCAGGCAGGGTAATTCTGGGCCCAACAATTACCCCTTGTCTTCTTATTCCCAATGGATCTGGCTAGAAGGAAAAGTAGATCTATATACTCAACATATTCATATATGTTTTATTTTAATTTATCATAAAATTAAATGGTGGATCTTATGCATGCAAACATCAATAGTTAAGAGAAGAAATCGGTTCCTTACATTGCATGTTTCGGATATTTGGGCACTAGTAAGGTCACCTACCTTACTAGTTCTTGAGCTCTCCAAATGGAAGAACAAGGATTCAAATATAGAATCCCTCCCAAAAGCATATACCCAAGGAATCTCTTAATAAATTATATATTTATGAACTAGTAAAATATAAGTTTAAATTAAAATATGACACAAAAATAATTTTGTTCTCTTGAAGAAATTTCGGTCAAGAGAGGAGATTATGTGTGTTTTATTTCTCTAGATTTCACAAGATGTAGAGAAAGATACATTTATTACACTAGAAAATGTTATGTGTAAAATGATGAATGAATGAAATTGAAAAGAAAAACCCTTTTCTTTTCTCTTAAAGTGGCCGAAAAATTGGCCTTGGGTAGCATGCCCAATGCCTTTTATTTTTGCTCTTCTCAAAAGCTAGGTGTGCATGGCTACTACTTAGATATGATAATTGTGTTTTCCACTCAAGAAAAAAACACAATATATATCTTACACTCCCTCCATAATTTCGGTACATTCAATATAAAATGGATGGTCCATTTTATTTTTGTCATTTGTCAATTTGTCACATGTAATATGTTACATGACATGTCACAATGTAATGTACTTTTAACTTATTAAAAAACAACATACTCATAAAATATGTCATTTACAAAATCGACTAGTAATTCGTAATTACTCGTACCAAAAATGTTTCCAAATTATAAATTACAACATTCTGTATTTATAATAATTTATTCATTCCGTTTCAATTGTTTCTGTAAACAATGATTTCATCTAAGTAATAAAACAATTCGATTACTTAGACCGTGTCTCATTTAATCATATTTACAATAAGATACGTAAATTATACTCACCAAATCATCCGTCAATTTTAAGCAATTTAATTAACTCGTATCGGTATACGATTAATTAAATAATCAATTAAGAGTATTTCCTATAGGTATGACCTAAGGGGATCAATCGATCACCACCATCCGCACGACAAGAATGTCAAACTCTAGTCACCAATCATTACCGATATGTGTGGACCAGTTGATCGTAAAATATTACATCCCACATGTATTCTTAAAATGAGATTTAATAATGATATTTAAATCATGTGATCGCACTATTGTTGAGGACACATTTCCCAACAATCTCCCACTTGTCCTCGACAAGTGTGCGTCACCAATTCTCTTGTCCTATTACTATCTCCCACTCAATGCAAGGTGTCTTTCGGGTCTTACTTGCAAGTGATCATATCGAGAGTGGTTTCCTCGATCTGGAGAATAACTGATTGACCGGATTTATCTATCATAGATCCCTTCCGAGCGTGGCCACGCATTTCCAGTTCATTACTCCTCGAGTGGCCCTGAGATATTATTTTAACCCTGACAAGGGGGTGGACAATTCCTATCGCACTTATTCCCTTCGACTAGCCACAACCATCATAACCCAAAATATGCCCATTTGACCCCATTTACGAAGGTCGTAGTAACACAAATCAAAGTTAATCAAAACTCGTGCCATCTTAGGCGAATAGTCTTTAGTCAAAAGAATCGACTCATTTGAATACTATAGTAGCTCTCGCCACGACCAGGCTATATAAATTTGCCGAACTCTATAAGCGGTCATAAGGCTCGACAAAGTGTTCCTAACATCTGCTATGTGATCGACTAGTCATCTCACATGACTCTATGGCACTTGAACTTGCCATCAATCGCATCACACTCTAGTCACTTCGAGACGTCACCTCATACAAGTGACTATGGGCGAATACTATGTTAATCCGGGTTCACTTTAACGGGGTTCAACGTTGTCTCTACAACCCGTTTGGATGTAACAAAGTATAATAGAAGAGTTTTAAAGTAAAACTCGAACGACAAATGCGATTATCACATATGAATAGTCAATACCTGATTACTATTTCATGTTCTATAATCTAATTTGATCTTGCATGTAGTTGTTCATTTCAATTCAATTGAAATGATATGATTCATCATGTTTAGCCTATGAGAAGGCTTTGGTTAGTAGCTTTTACCAACTTCTTGTACCTTACTCAACCTTACTACATACTCGTTTTCCTTTGTAATGTATACATTTGCATTACAAAACTTTTTGAGTACGTGTCGAGATCCAATCAAGACATAGGCCTTCTAGCCTAAGAATAGCTCCCACTGTTTTCACAGTGTGCGGGACTCATTCTCTTGCACATCTCATGATTGCAAGTGTACTCAATTTTCGTTATAAATATCTCTCATTGTTCTTTATTGCCTAGAACGATTCTAGAAAATCTACTTCTTAATTAACATAGCCACAAGGTATCTTAACCATCCTAATGTGTTTTGATTATGGTTTTGTCATAAACCATGCGCAATATCAATTGTCAATTGTCACTTGTGTAACACCCTTACACAAAATTGCATCAAAAACACTTTGCTTTACTTCCTTAATGCTTCTGCAAGCACTTAAGGGTAATCTTTATGGCTTACTTGGTAAAGATTACTTAAATTCGATTTTAAAACAATTCATCATACTCGAAGCATATGAAGTGTTATACATCATTACTTATTTAATTGATCCGGCAGCGGAAGCAAATGGAATCAATCAAATATGTTCAATTTAATTGAACTAGTCATGAATCTTATCAACATAAGACTTCTTATTGACGCTAATATCATGTGGATTTATCTTCATAAAACCGGATATTTAAGATGTATTATAATACTCCAAAAGTCTTAAATCATTCGCAATGATCAATATGTCATCCACATATAAGACTAATAAAAATTTTCGTAACTCCCACTAAACTCCATGTATAAACACAACTTCTCGACTTATCGAGAAAAGTTTTATTACATGATCAAAAAATTGATTCTAACTCATTGATGTCCTACTTAAGACCATCTCTTAAGTTGCACATTATCTTAGGATTGCAAGAATCTATAAAACTCATGACATGTATTGAATACATTCCTTCTTTTGAAGAAGTGGGTTTTAGATTCACATGCTGTATGCGTATCCTCATAATGAAACACAATCCCTAAGAAGATCCAAATAGACTTAAGCATTTCAATTAGTGAAAAACCCTTTGCAACCAATCTTGCTATGAAATCTCTCTTTATTAGTGCAAAACCCTTTGTCACTAATCAAGCCATTTTGTTTCGGATTTTCATGGCTCTAAGCCTTGTATTGAGTTGTGACTTAAACACTCTTATGTAAGTCATATGTTCATTACTTTCTAGAAGTAATCAACTTGAATCAAACAATTTCTTTTGTAAGTTATAAGCTCTTTACTTTCTTAAAAGTAGCATGAATTCATCATTTTTAACAAGTGACGAATTTAACCTCCTAGGTTTTAAAGAAACAATGTCTTACACAAAACGTCTAATGTAGCCAAGAAAGACCAGTTTCTTGCGACATAACATTCTTTGTGGCTCTTGAATAATTTCTCCCACTCTGTCTTCTAGAAATAAACTTGTATTTTAGAAAGACAGCTTCACGAGCCGCAAACCCGTCGTACTCGTGATAATTGAAAGGGGAAAATGAGCATTTGTTTCTTGTGAAAACTTACAAACATGGTACCCTACCATTTCATATCTCATATGAATCGTTTTATATTTAGTGGAAAAATAATCTAGAAAAAATGATAAAATCCCCAAAAGGATCAAGTAACTCAAAGTAACTTGATCGAAGTCCAAACCATATCGAATAGCGTTTGATTTCTTATCCAACCACACATTATCCCATAATGCGTGCTAAGAGAGATTAACTTGTGATACTATATCACATTTCTTTTGGCTTATATCCAAGTCTTCACTTTGATAATCCCATCACGACTAAATCGTGATTCCTTGAACTCTTTGAAATTCTTCAAAGATTTCTCTATTTACCTTATTAAGTGAACATATTAGCGTCAACTTAAATCGTTGGTAAAAGAAAATGATCAACCTATTATGGATCAATGATTTATAACCTCGATCTCCTTTTCAACCAAAAGGCACGAGACATCTTGCTTTGAATACAAGATACGCATATACCATTAACAATCTCATGGTTTCAAGAGTACTCGATAACTCTTTGCGTTCATCATTCCAAAATTTAAGGTTTAATCTTGGGTTACCAATTTGAATCTTACATCGTCTACATGATATATCATTCTAGTTGGGTTTAGAATATAACCACTGGAAAATTCGAAGTTTAGCTAATTTTCGTCCAAAAATGACATTTTTATCATAAAAATCACATTTTAATGCCAATATTATATAAAATGAACAATAAAATCCATAAATTAACCAAAATATCCTAAATACATTTTAGGATCAGAAACTTTAACATGCAAAAATTAATTTTGTGATATATCATAATAACACAAATTATACAAGTTTTATATGTTAATCTTTATAACTCGGAAAAACTTTTAACCGATTTGCATGCAAACAACCATGGCTCTTGATACCGATTGAAGGAAAAGTAGATCTATATACTCATCATATTCATATATGTTTTATTTTAATTTGTCATAAAATTAAATGGTGGATCTTATGCATGCAAACATCAATAGTTAAGAGAAGAAATCGGTTCCTTACATTGCATGTTTCGGATATTTGGGGACTAGTAAGGTCACCTACCTTACTAGTTCTTGAGCTCTCCAAATGGAAGAATAAGGATTCAAATATAGAATCCCTCCCAAAAGCATATACCCAAGGATTCTCTTAATTACTTATATATTTATGAACTAGTAAAATATAAGTTTAAATTAAAATATGACACAAAAATAATTTTGTTCTCTTGAAGAAATTTCGGTCAAGAGAGGAGATTATGTGTGTTTTATTTCTCTAGATTTCACAAGATGTAGAGAAAGATACATTTCTTACACTAGAAAATGTTATGTGTAAAATGATGAATGAATGAAATTGAAAAGAAAAACTCTTTTCTTTTCTCTTAAAGTGGCCGAAAAATTGGCCTTGGGTAGCATGCCCAATGCCTTTTATTTTTGCTCTTCTCAAAAGCTAGGTGTGCATGGCTACTACTTAGATATCATAATTGTGTTTTCCACTCAAGATAAAAACACAATATATATCTTACACTCCCTCCATAATTTCGGTACATTCAATATAAAATGGATGGTTCATTTTATTTTTGTCATTTGTCAATTTGTCACATGTAACATGTTACATGACATGTCACAATGTAATGTATTTTTAACTTCTTAAAAAACAACATACTCATAAAATATGTCATTTACAAAATCGACTAGTAATTCGTAATTACTCGTACCAAAAATGTTTCCAAATTATAAATTACAACATTCTGTATTTATAATAATTTATTCATTCCGTTTCAATTGTTTCTGTAAACAATGATTTCATCTAAGTAATAAAACAATTCGATTACTTAGACCGTGTCTCATTTAATCATATTTACAATAAGATACGTAAATTATACTCACAAAATCATCCGTCAATTTTAAGCAATTTAATTAACTCGTATCGGTATACGATTAATTAAATAATCAATTAAGAGTATTTCCCTATAGGTATGACCTCAGGGGATGAACTGATCACCACCGTCGCACGACAGTAATGTCAAACTCTAGTCAGCCAATCATTACCGATATGTGTGGACCAGTTGACTGTAAAATATTACATCCCACATGTATTCTTAAAATGAGATTTAATAATGATATTTAAATCATGTGATTGCACTATTGTTGAGGACACATTTCCCAACACAAGGAACTATGGACACAGCAAAGGTTCCAGAATATAGTTGATCATACTATCGATCTCGGTCTCAATAACTTAAGTTTTTTAGCTCTAACAATCTAAGCTTGCTAAATGCATCGATATGCGGTAAAGTCTAGTAGCAATGATCTTTACTAGATAATCATGTTGCAATGTCGTCGCCTTGATACAAATAAATTAATACTACTTTAATGAGAAAATCAAACAGCAGCAATTATTAAGCACAAATAAAAACTAAACGATGTACCTAATCAATCTGTTGACTTTGTTGGCTTGGATGTCATATATCTTCTTGAGAACAATCTTGATCTTCTTCTTATCACACGAAGGCCAACACTCAACAATGAAAACCAATGTGGTGTTGTCCTCAATCTTCTTCATTGCAGACTCGGTAGTTAATGGATACTTAAACTTTCTGTTACTCCAGTATTTGGTCTCTGGTGTAATACTACATATTTATGAGTCTCTGGGTACTGTATCGAGTAGGGCTTACTCTGTCGAGTAAGGGCGAGTTGCAGATTGAAATAGTTTCTGACCTGTTAGGTACTCGATCGAGTAACGTGGATACTCGATCGAGTAAGGGGGCACTCGATCGAGTACCTTAGCTACTCGATCGAGTAGCCGGTTTACGGGGGATGATTTCTCGGGTTTTGTTAATAATGCGATTAGAGTATATAATACTTCCGTCATTGTTCTTAAAACACTTTTTAAAACCTAATCACTGTGAGAAGAGAAATCAAACTACGTCATTCGCTTTAATCACATTGTTGGCAAATCCCGGAGCTTGGAAGGTCGGATTCTACCTTTATTTATACCGTTGTGATCCTTGTGTCGAGGGTAAGACCTATATACCGTTTTTATAATGTTTCTTTAAAGTTGGTCAAACCCTAATTTGGGGATTTGGGGGTTTTGTTGTTTGTATGATTGGTAGTGATTATGTTCTTGTATATTAGGAGGAGGATCCGTAGAGGAAGCGTTTTGATATGTTACGAGCTTGTGTGATGGACTTTGGTGGTAGCTGGGAACATAGGTTGGATTTGATAGAGTTTTCTTACAACAACATCTATCACACTAGTATTGGCATGGCACCGTTTGAGGCTTTATATGGGAGGAGATGTAGGAGTCCGATTTGTTGGGACGACAGTGCTGAGGCAGTGGTTCTAGGACCAGAGATGGTACATGAGATGGTTGAACAGATAAAGATGATCAGGGAACGGATGAGAGCAGCTCAGGACCGTTTGTCTTGCTTTCACATTCCATTCTTCAATCTTCTAAAATTTCTTTCTCTTCCAAAATTCCTTTTGTGAAATAACTCTTTCTCTGAAAAAATCAATCTTATATTCCAATCATAAAAAATGGCTGGAGGAAGAAGAAAGACGGTTGCGTCCAAGGCTACTGCTGGGGTTGAACATGCTCCTGTGGTAGTTGTGTAACACCCCCATACTCCAAGTGCCTTATCAGGACCACTCAGGTATAAAAATGTTACCATGTCGGTTACCCGAGGCAATGAATATCATAAGACAATAAAGAAACGTACTTTAAATGTAATTATAGTTCAAGTGATTACATGTTCAAAACCAAAACTGATAAAAGAAATACAAGTTCTCAAAACTATCTACTGTCAAAATACTATCAAGCGTCAGACACAGCGGAAGATTCTAAACTGCAACGTGGTGACTCATCCCAGCTATCCCATATGTATCGTCTCATACCTGCTCAATAACTGCTCACCATCCCCGAATGGATCACCACAGTTTTTAAAACATTAAACGGGGTCAGTACTAATCACACAATTTATATAAACCAACAACACAGTAAACAAGCAGCTCACACGGTCACACACACAATCACACCCACTCCAATCAATCTCCTTCACTGACTGTCCACTAGACCAGCCCTGCCAACAGGGGACCGCAGCCGTACCCACCAAATCCCCGCTCATCATACCGAGCGATAACCCTGTCCCATTAATGTGCACATCCCCTCCCGTGGCGGGTTCCACGGAGGGCAAAACTAGGGCGTGAAGCCACTCCCGCAAGTAACTCCACTCAGCCGAGAACGCATCTCGAGAACCAGAGACAAACAATCACAACCATTAAACAGCAATCAAAACCAACAACCGTCACAATACGAATACGATAATATTCAACAACCACAACACACCAACAACACATTATGGGACTAATACTGAGTAGGGAAACCCTACCTGGAAAGCAACACAATCAGACGGTCTCACAGCTGATATCAAAAGGCTTCTTCTACGAATCCTCCTCCTAACATACAAACATATAATCACTACCAATCACGAAATACAACAAAACCCCCAAATCCCAATATAAGGGTTTAACCAACTTTAACGAAATACTATAAAAACGGTACGTAGATCTTACCCTCGACGCAAGGATCACAAAGGTATAAAGAAAGGTAAAATCCGACCTTCCAAGCTCCGGGATTTGCCAACAATGCGATTGATGCGAAGAACGTAGTTTGTTTTCTCTTTTGAAAGCAATTAGGTTATAAAAGTGTTTAAAGAAAAGTGGCGGAAGTAATTATATACTTAATCGCATTATTAACAAAAACCGACAAATCATCACCTCATAAACCGGCTACTCGATCGAGTAGCTGAGGTACTCGATCGAGTGCCCCTTACTCGATCGAGTATCAAGGTTACTCGATCGAGTACCCAACAGGTCAGAAACTATTTTTAAAATGCAACACACCCTTACTCGACAGAGTAAGGCCTACTCGATAGAGTACCCAGAGACTCATAAAACCGTAGTATTACAGTCTTCCCTCCCTAAAAAGAACTTCGTCCCCGAAGTTCAACCCATACATAAAAAAAACAAACATACTAACTCGGTCAAGACGCAACAAAGCTACTAAGAACTCAAAATAAAACCCCAACTTATAAAACATGAAACCATGAACTCTTAACACCAACTCCACCAACTATTCCTACCTCCACACATCGCTCACGATGTCGTATCAACTACATCATAAACTCTCCCGACACTAACTCCATACACTACCAACTACCATCCTCTAACGCTGCTAGCTCCATAATATATCATCCACTACCAAATCCCATATCAAGACACTCATAGACATCAAACGGAATGTTACATTCTACCACCCTTAAAAGGAACTTCGTCCTCGAAGTTTACTCACACTCATAACCTCATCATCCAACTGTCAACACTAGTGAAATATTCTCACACTCCTAAACATCACGCTACTACAAGCACGGTCATGACCTTTAATAAAATCAACCACAACAAAGATTCATCCTTTATGCTACACCAACACTCTACTTCTAAATGTACTACAAGATGCACAACCATGAAACTCTCTTTTATCGCCTCCTACTCCTCTTAAGACAAATGTTACGTCCTCGTAACTCACTAATACTAAATCCTAGCTATATCTTCTCATTATCCTCATCACCACCGCATGTCAAAAATAACCGTCTATAAACCAAACACTCACCATTCCTATATCCAAGGCTCCCTTACTTAAACATTTCTCATTCCTCAACTCATTCGGCATACTACCTAACCTATACCATAAAACTCGTAGCAAAATCACCATACGAACTCTTCATTATTACTGCAAAACAACATACCTCTCTATGTAAGGCACCTATCTCCCAGAAGCATAACTCACGATCCACACTCATTACGTACACGCACACTAGATCCTCAAGTTCTTTCTTCCATTACCGCAAAACTCATACATAACTCAATATGGCACTAATTCCCCAACACCCTACACTCACTGTCTCAACAAAGGATTATGAACCACCTGCATCTTTCGGGTCATTACCAGACATGTTCTACGATTCACTTGCCATTACCATGTCTACTGAAGCCTTATCTAGAACAAGATCAAAATTACTGTAACAACCTCTCACAACCGTGTCCCATCAACAGGAAAATCACTATACCATGATAACAACGAAAACATATACAACTCTATTTCATATCATACTCGACCCTCATTCCCAGACTTAAACAGGTAAAGAAAACATCAATAAACAAGACAACTGTCAATCTGCAAAAACTGAAACTCGCAGGGAGCAACATCAAACAAAATAACAATCTATGTATAACTGGTATGCACTTTCGAAACTCGAATCATAATCATCCCGCCTACTCCACCACAACCGGTGACAGCATCACAACATCGCCACCAACAGCCGCACCGCAGTGCGAAAATACTCGCATCACAACATGAAGTACCATGCCTGGATCGCCATCCGTGGCACAACAACCACATCGATAAACATCACAACCACATATAATTCTCATAAACACCGCTCGCATTTACATTTCGAACAAGAAAACTTACTCAAAACCGTTTTACTAGATTATAACACAACATATTATACGACATAAACTGACAAGAATCTCATGAACATCATCCTTACCATTTCACGGAATGAACATATATCATCAATACACATACAATTTTAACTATCCATGCCAGATCAATCAAATTGTTGCCTTTTTAAACCTCATTCCATAGTATACCGTACCCAACATAAATTACAAAACATTCATATAACAACTTTATAATTATCACACCATACCACTTCTTGTGAGGTCAGAACCTCGCACAAACATTTACACATATCATAGACCCGTAATCACAACCAACTAGTCAATCCTGATCACGTAAGATACCACTCAACAGAGGTTACCTCTCGCTTGAGCTTAACTCGTATGCCCCTCATAACACATTCCCCCATTCGCATAACCATCACCTCATGTCGAGTATAACCATACCATTACTATTAACCTATTAGCACCCGCCTCATCTAAGACCACACCTCATACTTCCTCACAACCGTACTCATAAATCGGGTCTCTATAAAATCAACCTCTTTAGAATTGCTACCTTTCTAATATATCATCACCCTTAACCACTAGTCACAAACAGTAACACTACCACTGCCCGGACATCAAACTTCTTACACTCATCTCTAAACATCACGATTTCATTCCTATCTTTGGTTAACATCTCAAATAACAAACATCGAATCCATCAACAAATTACCTCAACATTCCTCCCAATACTATCCTTAATTGTATCATCATCTAACTCTCCACCAAAAATCTCGTATCGTGCAAATACTCCACCAACTTCATACTCCTTTAATTCCTCGAAACTCATGATTAATCATGATGTCCTGAAACTTCTGTATAACCATTAAGTTACTTACTCTTGATAATATCATACAATTCGACGATTCCTTACTTTTATGTCACATAACTCCGGTGAACATTTTTCTCAGCTTACTTTTATCCTTCTTTTCTCATTATACTCAACAATACCATTTAATAGCTCAACTCCTTATTACTTCTATCTAACCCTTTAGTGCTCCAATTACCTTCTCATCGCTCCAAAACTCAAATCTCACTATTTCATGTCGATATCATCTCACTCTTTCTTACCATGGACCTTCTCTTATTATGATATCACTCACACTTGCCACTAACCTATCCATAAAATCAACGTTCACTGTTCAAACAATTTCATTTCATGCCGTTAATTGCCCAAGGAAATCACACATTAGTTTCACCTCTTAATAAACCAAATCTCCCAAACTCACTCACTGTCTACAAATCCACCTCGCGGCATGTCTCCATCTCAGTTCACTATAGACCACCATTCTCCATCCCTCTACAACGACCTTTCATTACAGATATTCTTAACCAACACAATCTAACCATCTCCCTCCATAATTCTTACACATCTCAAGTTGCTACTATCCACATCATTCCTGTCAACCCTTTATCCTCACATTCCTTACACTTATATCACTCCTTACTCACATCCACTTGCCTTTACATCACTCAAATTCATGAATATATCACTCATCACGTCTCCCAAAACTTACACCATGCCTCAATCAGCTCATCAATGCTCTTTTTGTTTTTCCACCTCCCATCACAACCACATATAGCTCATCTCCTCCCACCAAACTCATACTCACCATAAGGTGCCACTCACCACCCCATAAGATTGGGTAACTTACGCATCAGGACCAACACATACGTAAAACAATGCATAAAGAAGCAAAATAACAACTTCGAATTAAACATAATATGAAACGAATTCAAAAGATAAGCATATGACCCGAATCATGGGTCACTAGATCGAGTACTGGCCACTCGATCGAATAAGGGACTTACTCGATCGAGTAGGTGAAGGTCAGAAGCGTAAAACAAATCACCAGGGCTACTCGATCGAGTAACTAACGTACTCGATCGAGTGCCGCCTACTTGATCGAGTACCAAGGCTACTCGATCGAGTACCCTACGCAATTCTCGGATTGTCCGTTTTTCGAAAAAAGAATAACTCACTCATTTCTTGGTCGTTTTGGGCGTGTGACCTATCGTTAGAATTGTAAAAGAACACGCTATCACTTCCAATTGGAATCTCATTACAATCATTTATGCATCTCAAGTTATAACCGTTTAAAGACAACTTTGCTTTAATCAGACGACATAGCTATTTGATTTTCTCTTTCAAACAACTTAAACATCAACGAGGTGAACAAAAGCGACTCGATATTTATAAAACCACCATCCATAACCACATGCTACTACCTACCAAAACTAAACAATAATATCTATCATGCTCATATAACATTCAACTTATCAAACATGTATTACCCGCATGCTTTAAATTTATAACTTTCATAACAAAATATCATACCCATACATTACAAATCCTATTTCCATGTTACTAACACAACAATATTACAAATCAACTTCATCACATAAACATGTTCATAATCAAGGAATTCATATTCTCATGTAATTGCCACTTCATCTTTTCCAATCAATTCATCTAGTTCAATCACATTCTTTATCTAACAAGCGCATATGATACAACAGTAGACAAGTATAAGAAATCATTATATAAAATTACACAAACAAAATTATGTATAATCATATAACATATGAACTACTTCCTTTTTCCAGCACATTACTCATCATTCTCATACACTTTTCCAACGATTTCAACCAACATGTAAACCAACTATCATGCAACATGCTTTCAACCAACAACATAACAAAAATCACATCATCACCATCTTTCTTACATCTTCCCCATTCTCCACACACATACATCCACCGATTTATACCACACTTTGCTAGAAGGATACACAATTCATAAGATAAACACATAGCGATCCCAACTCATATCCCATGGTGACCGGTTCAAAATTGTAGGGTGAGTTCGCGACTTTAGGACGTCTCCCAAGTCTTTGCATTAGCTCCTACAACTTCTACCCCGGGTTCATTTTATTTTGACTCCCTATGTTCATTATGTTAATTGGTTACAGGTTTCAGGATCGTCGCTCTCATACTATTTTGTAACACCCCCATACTCCAAGTGCCTTACCAGGACCACTCAGGTATAAAAATGTTACCATCTCGGTTACCCGAGGCATTGAATATCATAAGACAATAAAGAAACGTACTTTAAAAGTAATTATAGTTTAAGTGATTACATGTTCAAAACCAAAACTGATAAAAGAAATACAAGTTCTCAAAACCATCTACTGTCAAAATACTATTAAGCGTCGACACGGAAAGACTTCTAAACCGCAACGTGGTGACTCATCCCACTATCCCATACGCATCGTCTCATACCTGGTCAATAATCGCTCACCATCCCCGAAAGGATCACCACAGCTTTTAAAACATTAAACGGGTCGATTAATCACACAATTTATATAAACCAACAACACAAGAAACAAGCAGCTCACACGGTCACACACACAATCACACCCACTCCAATCAATCTCCGTCACCGACCGTCCACCGGACCAGCCCCCGCTGGGGGACCGCAGCCGTACCCACCAAATCCCCGCTCATGATACCGAGCAATAACCCTGTCCCATTAATGTGCACATCCCCTCCCGTGGCGGGTTCCACGGAGGGCGAAACTAGGGCGTGAAGCCACTCCCGCAAGTGACTCCACTCAGCCGAGAACGCATCTCGAGAACCAGAGACAAACAATCACAACCATTAGACAGCAATCAAAACCAACAACCGTCACAATACCAATACGATAATATTCAACAACCACAACACACCAACAACACATTATGGGACTAATACTGAGTAGGGAAACCCTACCTGGAAAGCAACACAATCAGACGGTCTCACAGCTGATATCAAAAGGCTTCTTCTATGAATCCTCCTCCTAACATACAAACATATAATCACTACCAATCACGAAATACAACAAAATCCCCAAATCCCAATATAAGGGTTTAACCAACATTAACGAAATACTATAAAAACGGTACGTAGATCTTACCCTCGACGCAAAGATCACTGTTGGGGTAAAATCCGTATAATACCCTTAAATTATAGGATTATAACGCAAATTTTATATGCAATTTATAGTCATAAACGAAAAACAACAATGAAACGATAAAGATCAAGGAATAACCTTTGGTCCTAGTGCAAATTGGCAATGAGAGATCAAAGTAGATCTCCTCCTAAATGATGCACCCAAGATCGTCTGAGAAATGCCCTTGTGCTAGAATGAATCCTCTAATTGCCTTGCAATATTGAGAGGATTATTTTGTGAGTTTTTCTTTAGATGAGAGATCTAGGTTTTGAGAGGAAAAATGTCTCTCAAAACCCTAAAATTTTTATCAAAATGAAATTAGGTTACAAAAGAGAGGAGAACCTCTCTTTTGTTCTCTCTTGGCCGGCCAACCATGGGCTCACTCGGGAAGTGGGCTTCCACTTCCTTTTAGTTTTAGCTCATGGTCTGGTTGCAAATTGCTAAAACGTATACGACGTGTTTTTAATTATAAATTGTCATCGGTTATCGGTAATTAAAGCATCAACTAATAATACGGGTTAGTTGAATTGTTAATACATGTCCGACAAAGACAATATGGTATAATTAATTTATTCAATATACATTTAATTAAATATAAAACGCTTATATTCAATTTACGAATTAACTGCTTAATTCGCCTTAGCCATTATTATTTAATCCGTATTAAATAAAATATCTCAACATCACATTTTGACTAATTATTAGTCAAATAACTCGACTAATCGGTTAGTCAAATTTGGCATCTACATGACTGTATTTTCATACCGTCACATCTCTCAAACGTATCCTATAGGTGTGACTTTTAGGGACCAGTTGATCACCGCCATCTGTATGACAATAACGTCAAACTTATCTAGCAAACCAACCGTTATTGATAAACGTGGACCAACTGATTATGATACAAAAGTATACCCTTTGATCCTTTTAGAGATTTATAAGTCCTTGCACTAATCGTAAAGGACACCACCCCAACAAGCTCCCACTTGTCCGTACAAGTGTATGTGCAATGACGTTATCCGCACTAACTGGAGGACACAAGCTCAACAAACTCCCACTTGTCCGTACAAGTGTATGTGCGATAACCGATTCTCATATTCATTTAAAGTTTCTCCCACTCAATGTAAAACAATTTGCAGATCCGGATCCGCTAAGGTCGTATTTTACAATCGATCTGTATCTAGAGTGGTTTCCCCGACTAGAGAGTAACTTAACTGATAAAACGAATCCGTATCCGAGCATGGCCATGCATTTCGCCATTCTGACTCCTCGAGTGGCCCTGAGAAATATCGAGTAACTGATAAAGGCTGAATATTTCCTTCAACTCGACTCCTTCCGATCTAAGCACAAAGATGAAATGACCCGTAAAAATCTACTTGGCCCCCTGTTACGGATGACCGTGAGAAAGAAACCAAAGTCACCCAAAATCCGCCTTAGTCTCAAGAGACAATCGATAGTCAAAAGAATCGACTCTTAGGATCACCATGGAGGTCCTATCCACGACCGGGCACCGAATGTTGTAAAACATTTAGGACTCCACGTTGATGTCACAATTGTGTCCTACGAGATATCCGTATAAATCGCCTCTCGTGATTGGTCACCAACCTTTGTTGACTTATGGCTCGTTGAACCCACCATCAACCAACGTCACAAAATAATTACCTTGAGTTATCAGCTCACGTGGGCAATTAAGGACCAAAAATATAATGTTTGTTCAGTTCACTTTGTGGTGTTCAAAATTTGTCGTACAAATCCACATGAAAAACAAAATATATATAAAATATCAAAACGATGATGTCGTATAGAGTACAAAAGCGAATGAATCTAATCCATAAAAGAGTACTACAACTTAGGAACATGTTTAATTCCCATGGAATTAACATGCCCTTCATGCTTATCTTGTCGTAATGGTTTAGTGAGAGGATCTGCTATGTTATCATCTCAGAGCAATCTTTTCTATCACTACTTCCTTTTGCTCCACGTAATCTCGGATTAGATGAGCTTTCCGTTGTACATGTCTAGACTTATTGCTAGACTTTGGCTCCTTAGCTTGGAAGATGGCACCACTATTGTCGCAATAGATGGTGATCGGGTCATTCGAACTAGGCACTACAGATAGTCCATGTAAGAATTGACGCATCCATATCGCTTCCTTTGTTGCTTCGACGACGCATAGTACTCGGACTCAGTCCTAGAATCTATCATGTAACAGCTTTGTTTGGAACTCTTCCACTGATCATAGCAGCGCCATTAAGAGTAAAAACGAATCCAGACCGAGATTTCGAGTCATCACGATCCGTTTGGAAGCTAGCATCTCACAGAACCGGTTGCGCATAGCTTTTGTTCGCCTCCATAAGTCAATGCCCAATCTTTAGTCCTCCGTAGGTACTTAAGAATGTTCTTGACAGCCAGCCAATGTGATTCACCTGGATGTTGTTGGAATCGACTTGTCATACTCAATGCATATGCCACGTCCGGACGTGTGCATATCATGGTATACATGATTGATCCTATAGCCGAGGCATATAAGGAATCCGTGTCATGCGCTCTTTCTCTTCCTGTCTCTCGGTGACCGAGACTTGCTCAAATGCACCCCCGGAGCCATAGGAAGAAACCCCTTCTTGGAGTTAGTCATGCTGAATCTCTCTAGGACTTTATCTATGTAAGACTCTGATCGAGAGATAACATCCGTCGTGATCTATCTCGATAGATACGGATGCCTGGAATTCTTTGTGCCTCTCCCAGATCTTTCATCCGGAAATGGTTTTTCAACCATACTTTCACCGAAGTTAAGAGAGGTATGTCATTCCCAATCAGGAGTATGTCGTCGACATACAATATTAGGAAGACAATCTTGCTCCCACTCGACTTGATATAGAGACATGGTTCCTCGACCGATCAAGTAAATCCATTTTCTTTAATCACTTGGTCGAAGCGATGATTCCAACTCCGAGATGCTTGCTTAAGTCCATAAATGGAACGCTTAAGCTTGCACACTTTCTTAGGATGTTCTGGATCGATGAAACCTTCGGGTTGTACCATGTACAACTCTTCCTCCAAAAAGCCGTTTAAGAAGGCGGTTTTCACATCCATTTGCCAAATTTCATAGTCATGAAAAGCGGCAATCGCTAAGATAATCCAAATGGAACGCAGCATGACTACGGGTGCGAAAATTTCATCGTAGTGCAAACCTGGCACTTGGGTGAAACCTTTAGCAACTAGTCGTGCTTTATAGATATCTTGTTGACCTTCCACCGAATGCTTTATCTTGTAAAGCCATTTGCATTGAAGGGGACGAACCTTAGCAGGTAAGTCAACAAGATCCCATACGTTGTTCTCATACATAGAGTCCATCTCGGATTGCATGGCCTCAAGCCATAGCTTTGAGTCGGAACTAGTCATGGCACCTTTATAGGTTGCGGGTTCACTACTCGTTAAGAGTAGAACGTCATCTATGTCATGTTCCTCGACCATACCAATGTATCTTTCTGGAGGAATAGAGACTCTGCCCGACCTCCTAGGTTCCTCAGGAATATTCACCGCAGCCGGGATTGAAGGAATTGGTTCCTCCAATGGTTGCTCGGTATTTGGTTCTGGAATCACCGACAGGTCGAAGGTTCTATCACTCTTTGCATTCTCGAGAAATTCCTTCTCCGAGAATGTCGCACTAGCCGCAACAAAAACACGTTGTTCGGTTGGCGAATAGAAGTAATGACCAAGTGTTCCTTTAGGATAACCTATAAAGTATGTCTTGACCGGTCGCGGGCCGAGCTTATCCTCGTGTCTCCACTTGACATAAGCCTCGCAGCCCCAAACCCGTATAAAGGACAAGTTAGGGACCGTTCCCTTCCATAGCTCATATGGAGTCTTGTCAACAGCTTTAGACGGACTTCGGTTAAGTATTAGAGCGGCTGACAAAAGAGCATAACCCCATAATGAGTCAGGCAACACGGTGTGACTCATCATGGATCGAACCATATCAAGTAGTGTTCAATTTCTCCGTTCAGACACACCATTCAATTGAGGTGTTCCAGTGGAGTTAATCGTAGGGCAATCCCACAAATCCTTTAGGTGTTGATCAAACTCATGAGAAAGATACTCGCCACCACGATCCGAACGTAGTGTTTTAATCTTTCTACCTAATAGGTTCTGTACCCTATTTCGGTATTCTTTGAATTTCTCAAAGGATTCACTTTTGTGCTTCATTAAGTAGACATAGCCATATCTACTTAAATCGTCCGTGAAAGTGATGAAATACCTATAGCCTTCTCGTGCGGTGATTGACATAGGACCACATACATCCGTGTGTATGAGTCCTAATAGGTCAGCAGCGCGCATTCCAACACCTTTGAAGGAAATCCGAGTCATCTTACCTATGAGACATGATTCACACGTGCCAAATGATTGAAAATCAAAGGCCGAGATAGCTCCATTTTTTATGAGCTGTTTAACGCGTTTCTCATTAATGTGTCCCATACGGCAGTGCCATAGATACGTTTGATCTTTGTCACCAACCTTTAACTTTTTATTCATTACGTGTAATATTTCGGTGGTCTGATCTAAAACATAAATTCCGTTCATGGAGACTGCCTTGCCATAAATCATATCGTGTAAAGAGAAAATGCAAGTATTATTCTCTATTACAAATGAAAAACCAAGTTTGTCAAGTGCAGAAACTGAAATAATGTTTTTCGAAAGACTGGGTACATAATAGCAGTTATATAAAAATAACTCAAATCCGCTAGGAAGCTGGATCACATATGTTCCCCTTGAGACGGCAGCCACTCGTGCTCCATTCCCGACACGCAGGTCCACCTCACCCTTTACGAGGGGTTCGATGTTTCGGAGCCCCTGCACATGATTACACAGATGAGAACCACAACCAGTATCAAGTACCCAAGTTCCGTAACTTGCGTGGTTAATCTCAATCATATGAATAAAAGTAGAAGAAGAAGAAGACATACCAACAAAGTTCAACACGACCGCCTTTAAGTCCTCATGATAAACAGGACATGTACGCCTCCAATGCCCAGTCTTGTGGCAATGATGGCATTCCATGTTTTCATTCTTGCTCTTTGTCGCGCCTGATGAGGTGCTCGACTCACCAGGCCCACTCTTACCTGAACCCGACTTCTTAAACTTCGGTTTGCCTACTGCTAGGCCTGGCTGAACTTTGCCCTTACCTTTGCCCTTGTTTGACACAACGAGAACATCCTGTTTCATGCTCCCACTGAACTTCATGTCCTTCTCGGTCTGTACGAGAAGGGAGTGCAGTTCATGGGGACTTTTCTTCAAATCATTCATATAGTAATTCGCTCTAAATTGCGAAAAACCTTAGTGGAGTGAATGAAGCATGCGGTCAATCACGATGTTCTCGCTGATTTTACAATCAAGCGTCTCCAGTTTCTCGACATTCTCAATCATGCTGAGAATGTGTGGGCTAACCGGTTGGCCCTTCTGGAGTCTCGCATCAAAGAAGCGAGTGGTATGCTCATAGGTCACGATTCTCGGTGCTTTCGAGAATTCCTTGGTGAGCGTGGTGAAAATCTTGTTTGCACCTTGGGCTATGAAGCGTTTCTGCAACTTGGGTTCCATTGCAAAAATGATTACGTTTTTAATCGCACCCGCTTCCAAGGCGAAATCGTTATACTTGTCGATCTCGTTAATTCCAGCCGTGGGGCTTGGGTTTGACGGCATGGGCTCAAGCGAAATTTGAGCTTCCGTCGGCCAGCGGCATTCCGTAATGCTTGCCTCCCGATCCGCGAAGTTTGATCCATCATTCTTCGATCGAGTTGATGATTCATCCGATTCATGAAGATCCGAAGCCAGGACTCACGGTCCAATGTGGCACTTGGCATTGGGTCGTTCAAGTGACCAGCCATATTGTTATTAGCAGTTTATGTGAACGTGATCTACACTGAAAAGGAAAGAAAACACAAAACGAAATAAGCAACTCATCGAGGTGATTTAAGTCTATTAAAATTTATTTTAATCGTGTTGACTCATTGCACTTGTATAATTGATCTCCCTCAAGAATAATACAAGTGATCCCAAGACTCAATTTCCGTAAATTGATAAGCCAACTGTTTAGCTAGTTCTTCCGTAAAAACTCTTGGTCGATAGATTTTCGTAAATCCTATCTATAGTCCACCATAATCACAGGATCGTATGAGTGACCATAGTGTTGAGATAAAATAAGTCAATCGGTTCCAACTTACCCGACGTAGAAGGGGTCATATTATGCCTACCGACGAAGAAGGGATTCATTTGAGTTTGACCTATAAAGACCGTTCTCAATTTTTGTTTATACGAGGAAGATCCCATCAACTAAGTTTCAATTCATTTTAAGTGAACGAATAACTAGCAAATCGCGTGAATGAATTAATTTAGATGATGGCTTAAATCGTGTGACATGAGAATGTCAAAGAAAACTAACTCGTGACCTCTATATGTGTCAGTTTTCATGCAATTATTAGGTGGTTTGGTTTTAGGCGGAAAATGATGCATACTATCGTTACGATAAAATAAATAAATGAATGCAATACGTAAATAAAATTCCTAGTGTGGCCTATCCTAATAAAAAGAACATAAAACAACTTTGGAATCCACCGTTGGACCCGAGAAGCTTGTCTTGATGTTCCATCTAGATCCATGTAGCAGGAGTGAGCATCCGGTCTCCATCTTTGGTCTTCTCAAAAATTACAATTTAAAATTTACAAATATAAACCTATTTACATTCTAAATAAAACTGTAATCAAAAGAAATAAAAATGGAGATACGAGATCTCAAAATACAACCAAGACCGTGTTCCATCATTACGGTAGCACGTTCTACTAAGGCCACACTAAGTTACAACCGATTGCAAAAATAAATAAATACGTAATTAAAAGCATTCAAAATAATCAAAACGATAAATAAAATGCATCAACTAAATTAAATTTATTCGTGACATAATTCCGTAATTATGTTAAATTTATCCAAACCACCAAAGACAATTAAAATTGTGTGACAAAACCGCTTCATCAACTCAATTTTAATTCATGATAATCCGTTACTTTAAATCGTTTTAAAGTAATTTTATTTTACGTGGGTGAACCGTTTCACTATCAAGCGAGTGCATAAATCTGTATTATGCAATAAAGGGCCGAGAGAAAAAAAAAAACAGAAAATTTTTTTTTTTCACCACATGGAATGAATAAGACTACCATAAATTTTTTTTTTTTTTTTTTTTTTTTCTTTCTTTTTGAAATGCCGAGAGCAAACAAAAGAACAAAACAAAAAAAAAATTCTCGGCTCAATCAACCGTGAGCATCAAAGATCAAAACAAACGATTTGATAAAACCCAATTGCAATTTAATCTAATCCGTATAGAATTGAAACTACAATTGATACATCTTTAACATGTTGCAATAATTATCGATTAAAATTACAACATGTAAAGAACGATTGAAAACAAGAGATCGAATGATCTATCAAAATTGTGTGGCACGCAAATCTATGTAAAAATCAGAAAAACAGGCCGTGAACATCAAAGGCCACACGGTTTTCAAGGAAAAAATTGCCGAGACAAAAATTTTGTGCCACACGAAATTTTATGCAAACATTTTGATGGATCTTTAACATTTTGCAATGAATATCGATTACAAAACAATATGCAAAGATCAAAATGAAAGCAAGACAAACGACAACCATCACCGTGTACACATGACACGGATCCCAAGGCACAAAAAAAAACGCAATAAAAAAAAATTTCTGCCGAGGGAAAAAAAATGGCAGCCGCACCAATTTTTAAACAAAAATTCACCGATTCAAAAATCGTTTGATGAAAATCACATAGAAAAATTTACGTGGCCTCGCTCTGATACCACTTGTTGGGGTAAAATCCGTATAATACCCTTAAATTATAGGATTATAACGCAAATTTTATATGCAATTTATAGTCATAAACGAAAAACAACAATGAAACGATAAAGATCAAGGAATAACCTTTGGTCCTAGTGCAAATTGGCAATGAGAGATCAAAGTAGATCTCCTCCTAAATGATGCACCCAAGATCGTCTGAGAAATGCCCTTGTGCTAGAATGAATCCTCTAATTGCCTTGCAATATTGAGAGGATTATTTTGTGAGTTTTTCTTTAGATGAGAGATCTAGGTTTTGAGAGGAAAAATGTCTCTCAAAACCCTAAAATTTTTATCAAAATGAAATTAGGTTACAAAAGAGAGGAGAACCTCTCTTTTGTTCTCTCTTGGCCGGCCAACCATGGGCTCACTCGGGAAGTGGGCTTCCACTTCCTTTTAGTTTTAGCTCATGGTCTGGTTCGCAAATTGCTAAAACGTATACGACGTGTTTTTAATTATAAATTGTCATCGGTTATCGGTAATTAAAGCATCAACTAATAATACGGGTTAGTTGAATTGTTAATACATGTCCGACAAAGACAATATGGTATAATTAATTTATTCAATATACATTTAATTAAATATAAAACGCTTATATTCAATTTACGAATTAACTGCTTAATTCGCCTTAGCCATTATTATTTAATCCGTATTAAATAAAATATCTCAACATCACATTTTAACTAATTATTAGTCAAATAACTCAGACTAACTGGTTAGTCAAATTTGGCATCTACATGACTGTATTTTCATACCGTCACATCTCTCAAACGTATCCTATAGGTGTGACTTTTAGGGACCAGTTGATCACCGCCATCTGTATGACAATAACGTCAAACTTATCTAGCAAGCCAACCGTTATTGATAAACGTGGACCAACTGATTATGATACAAAAGTATACCCTTTGATCCTTTTAGAGATTTATAAGTCCTTGCACTAACTGTAAAGGACACCAGCCCCAACAATCACAAAGGTATAAAGAAAAGTAAAATCCGACCTTCCAAGCTCCGGGATTTGCCAATAATGCGATTGATGCGAAGAACGTAGTTTGTTTTCTCTTTTGAAAGCAATTAGGTTATAAAAGTGGTTAAAGAAAAATGGCGGAAGTAATTATATACGTAATCGCATTATTAACAAAACCCGACAAATCATCACCCCATAAACCGGCTACTCGATCGAGTAGCTGAGGTACTCGATCGAGTGCCCCCTTACTCGATCGAGTATCAAGGTTACTCGATCAAGTACCCAACAGGTCAGAAACTATTTTTAAAATGCAACACACCCTTACTCGACAGAGTAAGGCCTACTCGATAGAGTACCCAGAGACTCATAAAACCGTAGTATTACAAGTTGACGTTCCTGAAATCATTCCTGAAGATGAAGTTGTGGAGATTCCCACCCCTACAGAAATTCTGTCTATGACGTACAAGGGTGTCACTTTTGCCCCTGTAAAGTCTTTGTCTGCTTCATTCCTTGAGGCTAACCAATTGAAGCCTTGTTTTGAGCACTATTTGAAAGGTAGGGGTCTTCTCCCAGATGAAGCTGAGGTCTGGATCCTTGAGAGCGGTCCAATCAGGGTTAATTGGTGTAGTCCTGACTGGTTTTGTATTTTTGAGTGGGTGTTCAAGGGAGGCTGTCAGCTTCCACTTTCTCCGTTCATGGTTGAAGTTATCAGGGCTGTCAATGTTGCCCCTTTCTAGATTATGCCAATGGTTTGGGAGATTGTTCATTCTGTTGAACACCTATGTGCCAAGCATAAATTGGTAATTTGTCTTGAGGATTTCAAGAACGTTTACCACTTGAAAAGCAATACCACTGGGTGCTTCAACCTTCGAGTCAGGGCAAAAATGACTCATCTGATTACAAATTTCGATTCAGGTGACGACAAGGGTTGGGCTACAACCTATATGTTCATCAAGGCAGATTCTGTTGCCCCTGACTTGGATTATCTCAGCTATCCTACTATTGAGGGAGGTAAATTCTTTTTCCTGCATTCAATTTTGGTTAGAATAGTTTGTAAATTGCATTTTGAAAATAGGCTTACTTGAATTGTATTTGTAGTGGCCGATTGGGCTAATAATCCTGATGCTAAGGGGTCAGCTGATCGGATTGCTGCTTTAATGGCTCTACACAATGAGGAAAGGGCGTGGCCTGCCTGCCTTTGGCAGGCGCGTATGCCTCGTTTTAAGAAGGCTAAATTGAGTACATAAGGCTGTTAGGGGTGCCAAAGCTTCAGGGGCTTCTTCGTCAGGAAGTAAGTTCTGTTTTGTTTCATCTTTGTGAGTTTCTTTGCTTGAACATATATTAGTATTATTGATATATGGTGTTGTCATGTAGCCACTAGGGCTTCTGCCAGGATTGTTAGCTTTGGCATATCTTTAGTGAAAGCATGCGTTTCTCAGATCACCGGGGGGAAATCACGGAGCAGTGAGGCTACGGGGAGTTATAGCACATTGCAAGTTCAGGCACCTACCCAACAGGCTCAACTGGTGTCTCCCCTAAAGGATGTGATTGATGAGCCTGGTTGTGCTGACAAGAGGAAAAGGTAGGATGAGACTTCAGAGGGAGTTGGTGAGGTTAGGGGAGTAAGGGCCAAGCTTGATGAAGTTCAATTTGCTAAGGAATAGATCCAGGCTCATTCTTTCTTGGTTGACGATCCTTACTACAAAAATCAGGCTGAGGAGTCGCCTGCTTAGGCATTGGCTGCTATGTATCCATTCCCCATTTCATAAACGGCCAGGGAGCTGAGATGGAGTGTAGCAATTCTGATGGTTGGTGGATGAATGGAGAATAAAGTTGGCAGGCATCGCATTTGGAGCTGTAAGCTATGCAATCAGCTCTAAGGGTTGGCCAGAAGTAGCCTGTCCTTAGTACCTTGCTTGCCAGGCTTCTGCCGCCTTTGTGATTTCCACAGTATCCATCATGTATGTCCTCAATAACCTGTTTGGCTTCATGAGGTTCCAGGCATCGCAGATAAGGTCCAGCCTGAGACTTTTTGAACAACATGTTATTTATAATAGTATAGGTGGAAGCTCTAATTCTAAGGGCCCTTGCTTCATGCCTGTCTTTGGGTAGTATCCCCTGTAAGAACCAATCGTAGTATGGTTTGGTCCAGGAGTTTGTGTCCTCATTGATGGGACAGATTTGGTCAGGCGTTTCAATGGTCGGTTCTAATAGGTGAACAATAGGTATCTTATCAAATACAGCAGGGCTGAAATTTGATCCCAGGCTGGCTAGGGCATCAGCCTGAATATTTAAGTCTCTTGGTATTTGATCAATGTCAAATGAACGAAATTCTTTGCAAAGGTTTTTAACATAATCTTAATAAAGAATCATTTTGGAATCCTATGTAGCATAGGTTCATTTGACTTGATTAGAAATTAAAAGAGAGTCAGTTTTTACCTTGAGATTTTTCACACCAAGATCTATACATACCTTGAGTCCAGCTATCAGGGCTTCATATTCAGCTTCATTGTTTGTTGCTTTGAACTCATAACTAATAGCTTGAGCAATTAGATATCCCTGTGGTGATTTTAGTACTAATCCTAGGCCAGTTCCTCTCATATTTGTTGCTCCATCTACGTCCATTCCTGGCCTAGTTTTCTGGTGTGTATATAGTTGACTTCTATTATAAGGTCTGGTTCTAGGCTGGGATTAAATTCAGCCACGAAGTCTGCTAAGGCCTGAGATTTAATGGATGTCCTAGGTTCAAAGGTTATGTCATAAGTACTTAGTTGTACTGACCATTTTGCCATTCTACCTAAAAGTTCAGGTTTTCTCAGGACAAATTTGATAGGCAGGTTGGTCCTGACAATTATTGGGTGACTCTCAAAGTAAGGTCCGAGGTTTGTACAGGATATAATTAAAGCAAGCACATATTTTTCAAGTAATCCATACCTTGTTTCTGCATCGAGGAGACTCTTACTTACATAGTAGACAGGGTGTTGTTGGCCTTCAATCTCCTTGGTTAAGACTCCACTTACTGCAGATTCAGTGACTGATAAGTAAACTGTCAAGGGTTCTCCTTTGTTAGGTTTGGTCATTAGTGGAGGAGTAGCTAGGTAGGTTTTTAAATCTTAGAAGGTTGTTTTATGTTCAGGCATCCATTTGAATGATTTTTTCTTCTTGAGGAGGTCATAGAAAGATCTGCATCTTTCAGATGACCTGGATATGAATCTGTTCAGGGCTGCAACTTTTCCTGTTAATCTTTGGATATCTTTGACTGATTTGGTGGATTCTAGTTCCAAGATGGCTTTTATCTGTTCTGGGTTGGCTTCAATCCCTCTTTTTGTCACCATGTATCCAAGGATTTGCCTGAGGAGACTCCAAAGTGGCATTTGGAGGGGTTGAGCTTCATATTGAATTTTCCAAGATTTTATAGGCTACTTCCATGTCCTTTACATGATCTTCAGCCTTCTTTGATTTAACCACCATGTCGTCAATGTAGACCTCCATTATGTCACCTATTTCATCTTTGAACATCATGTTGACCAGGCGTTGGTAGATTGCCCCTGCATTCTTCAGGCCAAAGGGCATTGCTTTGTAACAATATATGCCCCTTTCAGTGATGAATGCAGTGTTTTCCTGGTCAGCTGGGTTCATCTTGATCTGGTTAAATCCACTTGAAGCATCCATAAACGTTAGTAGCTCATGCCCTTCTGTAGCTTCTACCATTTCATCAATGTGAGGGAGTGGGAATGGATCCTTTGGGCAGGCTTTATTAAGGTCTCTATAGTCTACACAAACTCTCCACTTGCCATTCTTCTTTTGTACCACAACCACATTGGCTAGCCACTCAGGGTACATTACTTCTCCGATCATGCCCATGTCTAGGAGTTTGTCCACCTCTTCATTAATGATAGAGTTGTGTTCAAGGGCAAACTTTCTCCTTTTTTGCAATACAGGCTTAAATGAAGTGTCAATATTAAGTTTATGGGTAATAATATTAGCATCTATACCAGTCATATCAAAGTGAGACCAAGATAAACATAAAGACTTTTTCTTAAGAAAACTTACTAGTTCTGGTCTGATATTGTCAGGGACATCAGATCCTATTATGTTGAGTTTATGGATTCAAGTACCTAAGAGGGGGAGGGGGTGAATTAGGTACTATTTAAAAATTGTAACTTCAACTTTATTGATTTAAAGTGAGTTAAGAGAACAAAAGAGATTAGATAATACTTCGAGTAATATTGCGAGATTAGACGAGTATTGGAATGAATGTTTTGCTGAAGTATGAAAGTAACAAAGGTTCTAACTGTAGCTATTTGTCTCAATTTATGAAGTACAGACTGCAGATCAAATATGACAGTATGATGAACGGTTACTTCGAGGTTCAAGCAAAGCAAAACAAAACAAACACAATAAAATTGCAGCGGAATAAAGTAAAAGAACAAACACGAGATTTTTGAATTGGTTCGGCAAGAAACTCAAGTGTGCCTACGTCCAATCTATTTTTTATTGATTTCTTTTAGCGATCTACTCCGACTACTAAAAGACTCGTACAATAAAAGTAACAACCTACTCCGGTTGTGTTACAAGTCCAAGAACTACTCCGTTCTTGTGACAAGCCAACTCGCAACCTACTCCGGTTGCCAAAGAGTTAAAGACTACTCCGTCCTAACTCTACACACACACTAAGAATGTTTTAAGGATCAAGCTTCCACTATCTTATTCTTAACAAAGAATTGAGGTGGACAACTTTTACAAGATCAACAATCTTAAGTGAGAGAGTTTAGTAAGTCAAAGTAACAAAGAGCAAGACTCAGAACAACTTGAAGACTCTTAGAAGTTTTGCAAAGACACACGGTTTTAAGCTTTAAAAACAATTTGCAAACTTGAAAAATATTTCAGAAAAAGTCTTGGGATTTTTAGAGAGAAATGGCTCGCCTTTTATAGAGAGGATGAGTAAGGGAGTTGCTAGGGTTTTGAAGGGTCAAAGACCTCACATGTGAAGAGCCTCAACAACCACCCAATACTTGCACCAAAGAAGGTTCTTATACAAAGGCAAAAGAAAGGAAAGAGTGTTTGAAAACTATCCATAAAAGCTCATGCAAATTCAGAAATCAAAGAGGGAAAAACAAGTCACATGATGACAAGTTTACACAAATATGGCAAAAAGCATTTCTTGTTTTCTAAAGGACCAAAGGGTCAAATTTGCATAAAGAGGAAACATTTTGAAAAAGATAATTATTCAAACCACTCTTTATTGAAGGCCAAATGCTAATAAAAATCTGAAGTTTATCTTTCAAAAATAAGAGACACGTAAAAGATTTTCGAAAGTTAAAAAGGCTTCAAGTGTTACAAATTGTGGCAACAATCCAAGCAGCTGTTTACTTGTGAAAGTCGTCTTGACTGTTTCTATTACTCTAAGATACTCTACTTTCTCACTTGTACATTAGATGACACTTAAGACTCAATACAATGGGATGATTAACAACTTCAACACTTCTTAATCCATGCTTGATTTAATCATTAATCCTGAAAAGGTAAACTAAGATAACACAAATCAAATGGGCATGTTATCATCAATTAAAGGAACCCAACAAATTCCCCCTTGATGATGACAAGCCCTAAACGAATCTATAAGCAATGTAAACACCTTAATTCAAGATTTTAATCAAGCAAGATCAAATAAGAGAAGGGACTATATTACCTTATTTAAAGCAAGAACTTAAATCAAACTATCCATGACAATTTTACATTGCCCCAAAACAAGAGTAAAAGCTAAGAAGGTTAGGCCTAGACATTAGTTAATCAATATGCAAGGAGATTAAGAGCATGAGTTTACCTTTTCCCCCTCTTGACATCATCAAAAAGGATAGGGATGTCAATGGCATTAGAGTGCAAACAACCATAAGAAAACACAAAAAGACACATATAACCGTGACAAGATAACAAAGTCAACATAAACATACGGATTAAACATAAGTTAACCATAGTTCACCACGGCTAAATAAAGTTTAAGATACACCATCAAGCATCAAAATAACGAGTAAAACAAAAGTCTTAGAAGGGCACAACATGGTGGGACAAAATGAAAAAGGCAAGGACAAAGTCAAGGGGGCCGAAATGGATAGGATAGGCTAAGGAGAGGAAGCTTGTTCACCATCTGAGTCACTACCCAAGGGATCGTCATCCAATTGATTAACATGGGCATCATCACCATGTTCCTTTGTTGAGACAAGAGTGGAGATAATGTCCACTTCTCCACGAATGAGGTCCACTGTGGAAGCAAGAGCCGAGATGGCCAAATCCTTTTGGCCAGCATCGTGCTTAACCCAAGCACTCAAATCAGCCACGGCTTGAAGAACTTCCCGCCAATTTCCCGTACCAGCTTGACTAGACGACCCACCCTTAGGATCCGTCTTAATTGTCACAGAAATCAATTCATCATTTTCCACTTTGATGAGCATTTTCCCCATTTGACCATTACTCATGATGTCGCACATGTCTAATGAACCCAAACTAGAACTCACTAATACCCCGTGTGCCTTGAGCACAACCGACAACCACATTCCATAGGGTAAGTGTAACATGCTAGAGGAGGGTTTACAGAGTTTGGCCGAGATGAGGTGAAATCGCTTAAACATTAACCCAATCAAGTTCACCTTTTTATGAGTTGCAATGTGATAAATTAGGTATTGTTGGGCTATGGAAAGCTTGCCCCGGTCACCCGAAGGGTAAATGGAATGACAAAGCATATTAAAGACAATTCGAAGAGGAGGGGGTATTTGGGTGTTGCTCACAGGACCACAAGTGACTGTTTTAGGACAAACAACTTGAGCGACTCCTAGGGGTGAGGCGTAAGGTAAGGCAATCCAGGTTTCAGAGGGGAGATTATCATAACCTCCGGTTGGGATACCAAGGACGGTAGCAAAATCAGATTGAGTCGGTTTAAGAGGCTTACCATTCACCTTAGCCGTGAGGAAATCACCCAATTTATCCACTCGGACGGATGCAAAGAATTGAATCACTTCACTTACAAATACCGGTTCACGCAATTCCAACAATTTTAACCAACCTTGAGCCAAAATCATATCACGGACAGTGTGAAAGGCGGGAGGCTCGAACCAAGATTGATTGTAAACCCGAGGAGAATGTATGGCTTTGGGATTCATCAACCTCTCACAATTTTTGTAGATGGAGGTAGGAAGATCCAGACTTTCGAGTTGATACCAAACAAGAGCCAAATCCCATTTAGAGGTTAGGGAAACCGAATCAAAGGGTAAAAGATACACCAATTTTTTCTTTGATTGTTTCGATTTTTTCTGGGGTGGTTCACTGGGTGTTTCATTAGGGGGATTGATTGTGGGGGTTTCAATATCACTTTGCTCGACACTTTCAGAGATGGGAGGTAATTGGGATGAAGAGGCTTTATCCTTTCTTTTGTTACCTTTGTTTGCCGGAGCCGGAACCGAATCAGCAGACATGGTCGGATTTTCATTCAAATCAATAGGGGTTTCATCAATGTCATCGATATTCACAATGACAGTTTCGGTGACGGTCTCAGTGGAGGAGCTTGTGACAGAGGCACCCTTTTTTTGACCATCTCGAGTACGACGCCCGACCATAGCGGAGATGGGGATGTCGTCAGATGGGATAGTGGTTGGTGGGATCGTGGAGATCGGTGTAGGATGAGGATTAGGTGGTTCTGGGTTCGGTGATGGAGATGGAGTCGTGGTTGTGTTTTGTGAAGGAAAGGCATGGGAGACCTTTTGGGCAGGCATGTTTGTAGAGGTCGGTGGTGGGTCAGATGTGACAGGTGGAGAGGTCATTTTCGTGGGTTTGGTGGGTATAGGTGTATTGAAGGAAGTCTTTACCATGGTGGGTTAAGGGTAGGTAAGATTTGAGGGATTTGGGAGATGAAAGGAGACGTGGGTTTTGGGTGTTCGGTGGGTTTGAGGGAGTAAATGGCCTAATAAATGAGGGAGGTGAGGTAGTTGGCCCAACTACTTAATTTTAATTACTCGAAATAAAACGCAAGGTAGTATATTATAAACGTAAATTTAGACATGAGGTTGAGTGATTACCGACTCACGAATACGGTGTCAATTTTTGGTCTAAAAATATTATGAATGCACTTAGAACACTAAAGAACATATATCCAATCTTAATTTAATCAATTAAGGAAAATTGTAAAACTCACACTAAAAATCACAAGCAATTAATTAACCCAATTTCTTGTCTAAATTTCTCAAAATGTTCTCTTGCAAGTGGCTTAGTGAAAATATCGGCAATTTGATTTTCGGTTTTGCAAAAGATAAGTTTAACATGTACTTTTTCAACATGATCACGGATAAAATGATGACGAATATCAATATTTTTGGTTTTAGAGTGTTGAATTGATTTTTGGAAATATTATTGCACTCGTATTATCACACATTATGGGAACAGAGTAAAAAATAATACCAAAATCCAAGAGTTGTTGTCTTACCCAAAGTAATTGAGAACAACAATGTGCGGCACTAACGTACTCACTTTCGGCCGTTGAAAGAGCTACCGTATTTTGTTTCTTTGATCCCCAAGAGATTAAACAAGGACCCAAGAATGTTGCAATTCCGGAGGTGCTCTATCTATCAACCGTACATCCCGCATAGTCTGCATCTGAAAAGCCTATGAGATCAAAAGGACAATGTAAGGGATACCATAAGTAAAGATTTTGTGTTCCAATCAAATACCGAAGAATTCGTTTAACGGCTTTAAAATGTGATTCTTTCGGATTTGCTTGGAACCTAGCACATAAAAAAACGCTAAAAAGAATGTCGGGACGACTTGCGGTCAAGTAGAGAAGTGAGCCTATCATACCTCTATACACCTTATCGCTAACATTCTTACCGAGTTCATCTTTGTCCAATTTGGACCCGGCTACCATAGGTGTATCATGAGACTTACCATTAGTCATCCCAAATTTCTTAAGCATTTCCTTAATATACTTTTGTTGATGGATCATGATTCCATCCTTTGATTGCTTAATTTGGAGCCCAAGGAAAAATCCTAGCTCACCCATCATGCTCATTTCAAACTCCGATTTCATTAGTTCCGAAAAATATAAGTAAAGGAGTTCATTTGTTGCACCAAATATAATGTCATCAACATATACTTGTACAACCAACAGTTCGTCTGACTGTGACTTTAAGAACAATGTTTTGTCAATGGAGCCTCTTTTAAAACCATTTTCAATAAGAAATTTTGACAATCTATCATACCAAAACCTAGGTGCTTGTTTTAAACCATAAAGAGCTTTGTCTAATTTGAAAACATGGTTAGGCAAGTCATTGTTCTCAAAACCCGGTGGTTGCTCTACAAAGACATCTTCTTCCAAATATCCATTTAAGAAAGCGGTTTTAACATCCATTTGGAAGAGTTTAATGCCTTTGTGAGCCGCAAAAGCTATAAGTAATCGTATGGCCTCAAGTCTATCTACCGGTGCATAGGTTTCATCGTAATCAATACCCTCTTGTTGGTTATAACCTTGCACCACTAGCCTAGCCTTGTTCCTTACAATTTCTCCCGAGTTATCAAGCTTATTGCGAAAGACCCACCTAGTACCGATGACGGTACGATTAGGCGGTCTAGGGACTAAGTGCCATACCTCGTTTCTTTTGAATTGATTGAGTTCTTCTTGCATACCTCGTTTCTTTTGAATTGATTGAGTTCTTCTTGCATAGCAAGCAACCAGTCTGCATCAGTGAAGGCGACTGTTACATTTGAAGGTTCAATTTGAGAAAGGAAGGCATTGTGGGCACAAAATTCATTGAGATGAGCGAGATTGTTGAGGGATGATCTTGTTCGAATTCCCGAGTTAAGATCACTTGTGAGATTAGAGAGTTGATGAGAGCTTTGATGTTTCCACTTCTTTGGAACAATGGTTTCTTGTTCCCCCTCAGCAGCATCAGTCACAGTGACTGTCTCTTTTGGCCTAGAGTGATCTTCATCGTCACTGTTTTGCGTGGATTCAGTTCTGGAGGTGGAGGCAACAGTCGTTGGGTCTGTTGCTTCCATAGAGGAAACAGTAGCAGATGTGCTACGTGTTCCCCCTGAGTTGCTGATTTCCTTTGAAGGTGACAGTCCCTGTGTCTGTTGCAAGTCAGTGCTGGGAGCTTCTTCATCCTCGAACACGAAGTCCTTTCGAACAAGACCAATCTCAAACTCATCGTCATCACTATCATCATCATCATTCACGTTTTGTACCTGTCCAAGCACATTAGATTCATCAAAAATGACATGGATGCTTTCTTCAATTAACAAGGTTTGTTTATTGTAAACTTTATAGGCCTTGCTATGATCGGAGTACCCAATAAATACTCCTTCATCACTACGTGGATCGAACTTACCCAAGTTGTTTTTACCATTGTTATGAACAAAACATTTGCTTCCAAAACATCTAAAATATGAAATGTTGGGTTTTCTTCCACGTAGCAATTCATAGGGAGTTTTATTCAATATACTCCTTATCATGACAGGATTATGAATGTAGCAAGCGGTATTTACCGCTTCGGCCCAAAAGTTCTTAGGCAACTTACTAGATAATAACATTGTTCTAGCCATTCCTTCAAGGGTTCTATTCATCCTTTCAACCACACCATTTTGTTGTGGGGTTCTAGGAGCCGAGAAGTTATGGTCTATACCATTGTCATCACAATAAGCACCAAATGATGAGTTTTCGAATTCGGTTCCGTGATCGGTTCTCATTGAAACAAGTTTTAAATCAAGTTTATTTTGAATCTTTCTTAACCAAATTAGAAACTCATCAAATGTCTCATCGTTAGAGCTTAAGAAGAGTGCCCAAACGAACCTAGAGTAATCATCAACAATGACACACACATAACGACTACCACCTCTACTTCTAGTTCTCATTGGTCCACACAAGTCGATATGTAAAAGTTGCAAAGGTTGAGATGTACTCATAATTCTTTTGGATTTAAAGGAACTTCTAACATGTTTGCCTCTAGCACATTCATCACATACTTTATCAAAATCAAACTTCATGTTGGGAATACCTTCAACTAAGTCAAGTCTTTTAAGGGTATTAAGAGTTTTTGTACTAACATGACCAAACCTTTTATGCCATAACCAAGGATCATTGTTCATTACACTCATGCAAGACATGGTGTGACCGGATAGAGTGTTCAAATTAGTTAAGTATATGTCTTTGACACGTCTTCCTTCGAGTATTAGTTCATTAGTAGTGGCATCAAATATTCGACACATATTAGCACTAAATTCTACAATATTACCCTTATCACAAAGTTGAGAAATGCTAAGGAGATTATGTTTCAAACCTTTGACAAGCCGCACGTTGTCGACACAAAGTAATGGTGACTTACCAACTTTTCCAATGCCAATTACTTCACCTTTCTTGTTGTCACCAAACCTTACCGTGCCACCATTGTATGCTTTAAGTGAGAGGAATTGGCTTCTATCACCCGTCATGTGACGAGAGCATCCACTATCTAAGTACCAATTGCGGCCGCCTCTCACCAAGCCCTACACAAGATTAGACTTTGAGTTTAGGAACCCAAGCAAACTTGGGTCCCCTTTTGTGATCAACATATCTTATGGTATCTTTCCTAATCCATATTTGCTTAATTATTTTGATGTTCTTGTTAATGTCATGAAACCTTTTTTCACAAGTGTTGAGGACATGGCTATTCTTACCACAATAATTGCAAATAATGTATTCGGGAAGACCAACATACTTTCTCCTTCTAAAATCGTTTTTAGGCTTCTGGATGTAACAGTCTGTCTGACTGTTCCATTTGAACCCTAAACCAGCAGTTTTGTTACATCTCTCGGTTTGATTCGTGAGGAAGTTTAACACGGTTTGACTTCCTTCCCATTTTTCAGTGATGTTTTCAGCACTAACAAGTTCATTGGTCAAGTCATTGACACGTGAAAGAAGATGCAAATTCTTTTCTTTTTCTCTCTTGAGTTCATCATTGTTAACACTTTCAATAGACAACCTTTTCTCAACTATGAAGTCATGGGTGTGGTTGTTGAGTGTAGACACGAGATACATGATTCGTTCTTTGGACTCTTCTTAATTAGACGTCATCTCATCAAGACTTTTGTTTAGATCAATGATTTCATCGGATCTATGATGAGGAGAAGACCTAGAAGTGCTACATTCGGGCATACCTTTTTGGAAAAAAGTAAGCCTATCATGAAGGACTTCTATTTCATTCTTAAGACAAATAACCTCATCTTTTAGACATTTGTTTTCATTTTCCAAACATTTAATCTTTTCATTTGACTTGTCTAAATCTTTGTCAGAAGCAACAGTCTTAGACACTGTTTCTCTTAGGTCTACAACTTCAACTACAAAGTCATAGATCTCATTCTCAAGAGCATCTTTGTCCTTTAAAAGATCATCACGTTCCTTGGTTAGTGAGGAAACTTGCATCACCAAGGTAGTGTTGACATTTTCAAGGTCAGAGACGTCCGTGGGGGTCAACCTAAGACGCTCTAGTTCTTTAGTCAAATGTTTGTTTAACTTGTTGACTCTTTTAACTTCATCATAAGCCTCAGAGGTGACAGTGACGTTGTCTGTTGCTTTTAGTTCATTTTTAAGATTAAAGTTCTCTTGAGCAATTTCCTCAATTTCATTTTGCATTACCTCAAGCTTATCATTTTGAAACCGACACTTATCAAGAAGTTGGTCAAGAAGCTTACATACTTTCTCTTTGGAGTAAGTTCTAGACTTGGCCTTTAGATGATTTACCTCGTTGTCGGAATCGGAGTCGGAATCGTCGGGATTAGCCATGAGGCATCTTAAGTGTTCAAGTTTTGAGGTTTTTGAGACTTTTTCTTTAGAATGATTTGTAAGACACGTTTTAGCCTCTAGTTCCTCCTCGATGAGTTCCTCATCTTCCTCGGAGTCAGAAATTCCCCAAATAGCACTCATGACTCTATGTTTATAGTCCTTTTTAACCTTTTCTCTTCTTTCCTTTGATTTGATTTCATCCCACTTGGGACATTCTTTAATTTGGTGAGTTTTATCACCACATTTAAAGCATCCCACGGTGGAGTTAGGTCGTTTCTTAGGAAAGCGTTTTTTCGAGTAATTATTAGTGAACCTTTTGTTTCCTTGGCCATTGACCAACCCGGCTAGATTCCTTGTGAACATAGAAAACTCGTCTTCTTCCTCATGTTCTCCATCACTTGGAGAGGATGTGAGGGCGAGACTCTTTCCCTTTGAAGACTCGCTAGAATGCTTATCGAGATTAAACTCGTGAGCCATTAGTGATCCCATTAGTTCATGAAGAGATAGGGTTGACAAGTCTTTAGCTTCCTCTATGGCGGTGACTTTGGGTTGCCACTTAGAGGTTAGACTACGAAGGATTTTTCGAATGATGTCCTCGGACTCGAAATTCCTTCCTAGACTTTTAAGCTCATTAATAATACAAGAAAAACGTGAAGAGAAACTATTTAAGGACTCGTCTTTTGACATTCTAAACATCTCATATTGTTGCATGAGAAGGTCAATACGGTGTTTTCTTACTTGAGACGTCCCTTCATAGGCAAGTACAAGGGAATCCCAAATAGATTTTGCCGTAGGACATCCGGAAATACGACTAACTTCCCCCTCACCAACACAACGTTGAAGAATCGACACTGCTTTGGAATTCTTTTCGGCAAGTTTGAAGTCGTTTTCATTGTAATTTCTTTCCTCTTTTGTCTTGGTGAAACCGTTTAAGATATCGGTTTCCTCAATGGCAAGAGGTCCATTTTAGATGATGTTCCAACATTGATAATCGATACTTTTGATGTATTGTTCCATTTTGAGTTTCCACCATCCAAAATTCGAACCGGTAAAGACCGGGATCTTGGAGTGTTTCTTGGAATCCATTACCCACGAATCAAACTCTAAGCCGATTAGCCTCGATCAAGAGCACGAGGCTCTGATACCAATTGTTGAGTTTATGGATTCAAGTACCTAAGAGGGGGAGGAGGTGAATTAGGTACTATTTAAAAATTTTAACTTCAACTTTATTGATTTAAAGTGAGTTAAGAGAACAAAAGAGATTAGATAATACTTCCAGTAATATTGCGAGATTAGACGAGTATTGGAATGAATGTTTGCTGAAGTATGAAAGTAACAATGGTTCTGACTGTAGCTATTTGTCTCGGTTTATGAAGTATGCAGATCGCAGACCAAATGTGACAAGATGATGAACTGTTACTTCGAGGTTCAAGCAAAGCAAAACAAAACAAACACAATAAAATTGCAGCGGAATAAAGTAAAAGAACAAACACGAGATTTTTGAATTGGTTCAGCAAGAAACTCAAGTGCCTACGTCCAATCTACTTTTTATTGATTTCTTTTAGCGATCTACTCCGATTACTAAAAGACCCGTACAATAAAAGTAACAACCTACTCCGGTTGTGTTACAAGTCCAAGAACTACTCCGTTCTTCTGACAAGCCAACTTGCAACCTACTCCGGTTGCCAAAGAGTTGAAGACTACTTCGTCCTAACTCTACACACACACTAAGAATTTTTTAAGGATCAAGCTTCCACTATCTTATTCTTAACAAAGAATTGAGGTGGACAACTTTTACAAGATCAACAATCTTAAGTGAGAGAGTTTAGTAAGTTAAAATAACAGTAGCCAAAACTGTAACAACTTGAAGACTCTTAGAAGTTTTGCAAAGACACACGGTTTTAAGCTTTAAAAAAAATTTGCAAACTTGAAAAATATTTCAGAAAAAGTCTTGGGATTTTTAGAGAGAAATGGCTCGCCTTTTATAGAGAGGATGAGTAAGGGAGTTGCTAGGGTTTTGAAGGGTCAAAGACCTCACATGTGAAGAGCCTCAACAACCACCCAATACTTGCACCAAAGAAGGTTCTTATGCAAAGGCAAAAGAAAGGAAAGAGTGTTTGAAAACTATCCATAAAAGCCCATGCAAATTCAGAAATCAAAGAGGAAAAAACAAGTCACATGATGACAAGTTTACACAAATATGGCAAAAAGCATTTCTTGTTTTCTAAAGGACCAAAGGGTCAAATTTGCATAAAGAGGAGACATTTTGAAAAAAGATAATTATTCAAACCACTCTTTATTGAAGGCCAAATCCTAATAAAAATCTTAAGTTTATCTTTCAAAAATAAGAGACACGTAAAAGATTTTCGAAAGATAAAAAGGCTTCAAGTGTTACGAATTGTGGCAACAATCCAAGCAGCTGTTTACTTGTGAAAGTAACAGTCGTCTTGACTGTTTCTATTACTCTAAGATACTCTACTTTCTCACTTGTACATTAGATGACACTTAAGACTCAATACAATGAGATGATTAACAACTTCAACACTTCTTAATCCATGCTTGATTTAATCATTAATCCTGAAAAGGTAAACTAATATAACACAAATCAAATGGGCATGTTATCATCAATTAAAGGATCCCAACATATTAGTACATTCATGTCAGGATACTCGGGGTTTAAAATTACCTGATCTGTTTCCATTTGGGTTTCTGCCACATAAGTACTCCTGACAGGGTACTGTAATTGCTAGGCGAGAAACTTACCTGCCTTGGAAGGTTTTAAGGATTCAGTGTAACATTCCTGGGCAGACTTTTGTTCACCTTTAATGGTTGATATTCCTTACTCTGTTGGTATTTTGACGCATTGGTGATACGTTGAAGAAATAACTCTAACATTGTGGATCCAAGGCCTGCCTAGGATGGCATTGTAGGATGAAAGGCAATCCAGGACTCCAAATCTTTCATATGATGAGACTCCTTCAACATAAGTTGGCAGGTAGATTTCTCCCAGAGTGTTCTTGGTTTCACCATTGAATCCTACCTGGACATTTGATTTTTTTATGATCTGATTCTCGTCAATCTTCATGGCTTTCAAGACATTGAGCATAATTAGATTGACTGAGCTGCCACCATCTACTAAAATTATCAGGACACTTGCAGTTCCAATTTGTATGGTGATGACCAGGCCGTCATGATGGATATCAGAGATACCCTGCATGTCAGTATCATCAAAAGTAATCTGAGGTATATTTCTAGGTTTAAAAGGAGATTTTATTTTTGACTCCCTGGCTATTTTCTTTGCAGCTGAGCTAGTTAGGCCGCCGATTTCAGATCCTCCATTGATGAACTTGACTTCATAGATGGGTGGTGCTGGGGGCAGGTCACGTTGTGTTCTTTCCTGGTGCTTTTTTATTCCATTGTCTTCCCTGTTCTTTGATTATATCAGATCTTTCAAGTAGCCTTTCTTTAACAGGTAAGCCACTTGTCTGCGTAGTCCCAGGCATTCCTCTGTTGTGTGTTCTATGTCCATGTGAAACTCACACCATCTTGTTGTGTCTTTCCTTGAGTTAGGATTGTCTGTCTTCTTAAGCCACTCGACAATGTCTCCCATGTTGTCAAGCCTTTTGATCAATCCTGCAGTATCAACAGAGAAGCTATATTCCTGAATAGGGGGATAAGTATAGGAGTTACCTCGTTGTTCATGAGCATAGTTGACTTCTGATCTGTCAGGCCTGGTATAAGGGGATGGCTTGGAACTGCTTCCTCTGTGATTGGAACTTTTCCTGTTGGATATGTCATATCCTGAATTATTATCAGTGGTGTCAGCCTAGAAACTTTTGTCTTCCTCCAATCTGATGTAGCCAATAGCCTTTGCCTGAACGTCTTCAAAAGTCAGGTAAGGTTTCATAGTTAGCTCATCATAGAAGTCGATGTCCAATGGTAACCCCTGCCTGAAAGCTTCCACGGCTGTTCCAACATCACATCTGGGGATTGATACTTTTTCTTTGTTGAATCTGGTCAGGAACGCTCTGATTGTCTCGCCAGGCTTTTGCTTGATTATGTATAGGTCATTGGATCTCTTTTCGAGTTCCCTGCTGCTGGCAATTTGATGGTTGAACGTGTTTATCAAATCTGCAAAGGACTTGATGCTTCCATTTGGCAGATTAATGTACCACTGGAGGGCAGGTCCAGTCAGGGTTGACCCAAAGCCTTTACACATGCATACTTGTCGCAGCTCACTGGGTATGGAGGGCAGGTCCAGTCAGGCTACATGGTTTTGAGGGTCTGTAGTTCCATCATAGATACTCATTGATGGCACCACAAACTTCTTAGGTAGATTTATCTTTGCTATTTCATCCACGAAGGGTGAGTCAGCATAACTTTCAGGGTTGGCTTCCTCAATGGTTGCAGGCACCCCAGGGATCTTCTCAAATTTCTCATGAAGTTTATAGATTCCTGGAGCATGGCCATCATTATAGCTGTGTTAGTCTGATCTTGAACAGCCTCTTCATTTGGAGTATCTTCTGAGTCTGTGTCATCTTCTCGTACTTTGGATTTTGATAGAGTTGGAGTACCAAAGTTGGAAAAATAAATGTTCCTGATGATTGAAGAGAATGGCGTTCCAGGCTGAATCTTCAATTTTGAGCCTGAAGCTTTGTCTCCCAACCTTTGCTTCAAACTAGATTCTGATTCCTTTGGTTTCATGACTTCAGCCTCAACCTGGGCTATTTTCTGCTTCAGTTGTTCCATTTCCAACAATTGTTGCTTGGCAGCAGCCAGTTGTTGTTCAATGTTATCTCCAGTCATTTTTGGGAGAGTTTTTGTGTTGTTTGGATTTAGGTTTTGATTATTTTTGAGCAAGATGCCCCACGGTGGGCACTAATTGTTTTAGCATGAATTCTCACAAAGACAATGTCCTGCCAGGGAAGGATTTGCAGGGTGATCTTGTTGGGTTCATATACCCATTATTAGACTCGTCTAATGGTGATCTAAATAACTTGTTGATTTAGAACTAGTGGATCTAGTTGCATGCATAACAAAATGAACAAAAATAAGGAGAAAATCGCATTTCTTACATTGTATATGGTTCGAATTTTGGGCACAAGCATGGTCTCCTACCTTAACTTGTTCTTGAGCTCAATTAATTTGGGATGATCCTCCAAGATCTTCAAGTCTCAAGTATAGAGACACTCCTCTTAGTTGCACCCAAGACTAACCCAAGCACTAATACTATTACTAATTAGATAATATGTATTAGTAACCTTAAATTTTTGGTCTAATAAAAATTACTACACACTTAGTAATATTTTTGTGATATTAGATCTAAGAACAAATTTTTACTACATACACTAATTTATGTAATTTTTGAGAGAAGTAAGAGAGATGAGCTTTTTCATAAGCATGAAAGAAAAATGAGAACTCCTTTGTCTCATAAAGGAGCCGGTTTTCACCCTCCCAAGAGCATGCATTTGCTTTTTCTTTTTTTCCTTATCAATGCTCTAGGTAGGTAGTCTAGGTCTTAGCATTTTATTATTATGTTTTTGTTTATCATTTAAAAACAAAACCAACATTGCCTAAACCATCTACTAAAACCGGTTTTATATACATAAAATGGACGTCCATTTTATCTTTGTAATTTGTCATTTGTAATTTGGTATGACATGTGACAAGTAACATGTCATTAGAAATTTAAATGCATATTTAACTAATTAAATATCATTTTAAATCAAATAATTATAATTAATAAATTAATAAGTAATTCACAATTACATGTATATAAAATGGGTCATATTATGTCTAGTTAATATAATCTACAACATCTTGTAATTATAACTAACGAATTACTCTTATCTCAAATGTTTCACAAACATTAATCAATTTTAGTAATATAACAAATTAATTACTAAATTGAATCTTATTTAATCACATTACAATAAGATATATAATTCTCACTTATAAAATAAATTTGTTTAATTTAAGGATTTAATTAATCCGTATCATTATACGATTAATTAACTTTTCAGTTTGGGAATCGTCCTATAGGTGTGACCTTAAGGGATCCACTGATCACCACCGTCAAACGACAGTAATGTCAAACTCTAGTTAGCCAATCATTACTGATTAATGTTGATCAGTTGACTATATAATTGAATCATCCCTTACGTATTCTTATTATGAGATTTAACTATGATGTTTAATCATGTGATCGCGCTATTGTTGAGGACACTTACTCCAACAATCTCCCCCTTGTCCGAGACAAGTGTGCGTCACCAATTCTCTTGTCCTATTACATCATCTCCCACTCAATACAAGGTGTCTTGCAGATCGTACTTGCATTTGATCATATCTTGAGTGGTTTCCTCGATCTGGAGAGTAACTGTCTGACCGGAATTATCTACCGTAGATACCTTCCGAGCGTGGCCACGCATTTTCAGTTCACTACTCCTCGAGTGGTCCTGAGATTCAAGGGAGTGGACAATTCCTATCGCACTATTCCCTTTGAATAGCCACAGCTTATCATGACCCAAAAGATGCCCATTTAACCTCAGTTACGAAAATCGTAGAGCATAAATCAAAGTCACTCAGAAACTTTACCATCTTGGGCGAACAGTCTCTAGTCAAAGAATTGACTCTAAAGAATACTATAGTAGCTCTCGCCACGACCAGGCTTTATAAAAAAATACCAGAACTCTATAAGCGGTCACTGCCCGACAGAGTGTCCCATACAGCCTGCCTATGTGATCGACTAGTCATCCCATATGTAATACCCCGTATTTTATGTAATCGATTAAACGGATATTATTATATATTAGTTATTATACATTTTATATTGGTTGCATCGTAATATCGTGAATGTTATTAAGTCGGGTTTATATCGTATATGTTGAGTCGGGTTACATCACATTTTGTCTTTTGGGTCAAGAATCGTATCACCCATTTACCCATCTACAATTGTAATACTCCGTATTTTAGTTGGAGTACTCGGTCGAGTACTTGGTTGGTACTCGGTCGAGTGTGTGTTACTCGGCCGAGTGCACTTGACCGAGTAAACCGGTTCAGCGAGTTGACGGTTTCTTTTATGTTTTGGCCAAGGTTTTTATTTTTAACAGTTGAGTCATTTCTAATTTCATTTTATCATTCATAAAACCATTTCTAAACCTAGAGAGAGGGAGAGGAAGAAGAATTGTCGAGCCTTTCATTTGATTGAAGATTTCTCATCGATTTCAACCTAATTCGATTTCCCTGTTTGTTAGTCGATTTCATTCCATTGTTTATACTGTTTTAAAGTCGTCGTCTTCGAAAAGTTTGAAACGAGAGTCCAGTTTATTTGATGTCTAGTTTATGCATATAAAATCTTGTAGTCAAATTCTTTATGGTTTGTCCTAGGTAATTTATTTATGAACATGTCGCTGAAAAGTCCGCGAATCTGATTTGGTTGTGGAAAATGATTTGAAACCCTAATTTTTATATCGATTCAGTTATGAGGCTTCTTCATACATCATCTTTGTATAGTCTAGATGATAATAGGATTTGGAATTTCTGAAAAATAATGTTTTAAACTCGTTTTATGAATCAATACTTTTTATGCGATGGTTTCTGTCAGTTTTTGGAAATCAGTCTGAAAACCCTTGATAAGTTTGGAATTTGAGAAAAACACGTTAGATATAATTTGTAGCCAAGACTCATGGGGTTCTAATTCAATTGGCCTTGCATCAATTCGAATTTTCTGCAATTAGTTATTCATTTTATACCGAGTCTGCCATGTGCAGGAAAATCAGGAAAAGTCGTGTTTGTTCTTTAAGTTGATATTCCTATTAAATTATGATAAGTCTAGGTTATGTGAATGATTAATTGACTGAATAGGTTGTAATTATACATAATTATGTTATGTAGGTGATGGATATGTGAAGGATCATAATTGATTGCTTGTGCGTGCTTGGATTGCGAAAAGGTAGGAAAATACACTTGACTTATCAGCGCTGTTGTTAAATTGGGTTGACCTGTTGTGTTTCGTATGACCAAGCTGTGAACGTTGACTTGTTTCGTGGTTGTTGATTTTATGTTATGATTCATATACTGGAATGTGGTTGACTGAATTGATCGTGTTGAGTATGTTATCACAACATTCGGTAGCTGGCATGATTTCATTCATTGATATACATATTGTGTTGCATTGATTACTGTTGAGCATTTCATATGCATTGGAGTTGGAGGATGGTGTGGTAGTGACGATGTTGAGATACGATCTGATGTTGTGATAAGGCCCAGTGGTTCTGCGCAGACTTGCCCTGGTGTCCTCACCGTTGTTGGTGGTATATCGACGACGGTCGATTGTTGTGCCTCGCGGGGATCGGTATGGCGGGCGTTCCGGGTTATGAGATATGAGTTGAGATGGAGATGGAGATGACGGAGGAGCATGCATATCATATTTTGTTGTTTCATTGTATTCCCTACTCAACCTCGTGGTTGACCCTGTGTATTCGTAAACACCTGTGATGATCCAAATATTGGGGAGCAGACTTGACAGGTTTATGAGATAGGATGGGAGCTTGATGGGCGTGAGACACTGGATCAGAAGACTTAGTAGCTAGTTTATTACTTAGAAGACTTTCATTTTTCACTTTTATTTATGTTAGTTCTTTGTAATTTGATGTAAAAGAGGTTTTGTAATAATTAAGTTAAAGTAATTATATAATTTGCCTTGGAGTTTAGTTTGTTATTCACTACCTCGGGAAACCGAGATGGTAACAGTCCGGTTTATTAGGGAATGTCTTGCTAAAGGCTCCTTCATAAATCGGGGTGTTACAAAGTGGTATCAGAGCGAACGATCCTCAGGCCTAAACCAATGAACCCAATGAACGTAGGATGTGTCTAAATAAAATGAACCCCTAGGAATAAACTGTTAGGAGCTCACAGTGCGGTTAAGAAGGCGCCCTTAATGCGTGCTCTTTTGCCCTCTCGGTTTTGAACCAGGTAACCGGAGATAAATTGAGTGAATGGGGTAGTTAGAAGGAAAACCTTGGATATAATCGAGTTGATGTATACCTTGAGACCCATATATTCTAATCATTCTGCAGGACAACGTTACGGTAAGTATTTTGTATGAATGATGACGTGATAATATGATGTTGTGGAGATGAGAAATAAATTTTCGTGTTCAGGTTGATAATCAATGAAGTGTTGGATTGTGGTAATCGTGAGCGTGAAAATAATTGCGAATTGATGATATTTATCTGGATGGATGTTGAATGATGTGTTTATAGTACTATTATGTCTAGTGATATGCGGTTATGTGATCCCGAAGCCATGCTAGTATAGTATTGTGATAGTAATCAGAAACACTATTGAATTGCATGTTTCTAGTCATAGCAATCGTGATTTAGATGTAAGGAGTAGATCGAGATGCGAAGGGATTCTATGGGATAGATGTTTACGTAAGTACAAAGTGTGAGATTTAAGTTGGGATGGGTTAGTATACATAGTATGTTCATAAGAGCTTGTAACATAGTAAAGAATGACCTAGTGCTGAAACTCGTTTTGTTTGATTTTACTCTTTAATTGACCTTACTGCCATTTCTTATCTGTTTATTGCCTATGGATGAAAATTTTATGAGAGATAGCCTCGTGAGTTAGTGTTCATTTGGCGTTGGTTTCATACTTATAGGATATACGGATTAGGAGTAATAAATATTTTAGTGGGCTGTGATCAGGAAGTTCCTGTGCAGTGATGTTTTGACCAACGATTTTGTAAAAATCCTCATTTAAATGGTATTAATAATTTTTGCATAATTCCAACTCCATCGATAAGGAGATTCGCATATGTTTTCAAATTGATAAGCCACGAAAATTCTTGATGTCTCTATATTAAAAGGTGAGTTTTGCAAACTGACCCAAGTTTCGGACCAATTGTTGTTACATGCTGTTTGGACCAACGGAGTTTTAAAATGCTTTAAAAATTGAATTCTTGAGCTTTGGACCTCATTCTTTTTCTCACGTATTATTAACTCTCTGTATGTTATAAAAAGTAAATATAACTCAAGTTTTCGTTGAACGGTTATTTATTCGTGATTTTTGGAAGTTACAACGTGAATCATAACTTTTAGAATGTGAATTCTATGTTGAGTTTTCATACAGTTGTTTGATTATTTCATGAGCCATATTAATGTGAATTTATAATGTTCTTATATGATGATAGTAGCACGCATATTCATTGGTTATGTATCTTAACAAGTGATAAAAAAAAAATTATTGTTAAAGTTTAGTTTATAACATTGTTGGCATGATAGTATGTGTGAAATTGAATAGCTGAATATGATTCTTAATCAAAGGTGACATGTTTTATACGAGTTCAAATGTTTGCGTACCTTAGATGTTGTCATGTCGTAATGTCTCTTGTTGTTCCTAATCTCTGTAATGGCCGGAATATGTACATAAATACCTATGTTGTTTTATCTTATTAAAGTTAGTGGCAGGTAAGCATTAAATCCAGATATTCTAATATATGTTCTTGATTGTTACCATCGTTATTTTCTCTTACATAGATAATACATGCTACGGATGTTGGTAGAAAGCTGGAATTGCACCTGATAGTTGGATGTTGCCAATTTATTGTTGTTTCCGCATGAATGTTTTATGATAATATTAATCATGTTTAAATGTTTACACACGTATGGTAGTAATGATTATGTTAAACTGTCCACACATGTAGTATGCCATCTGAGTTCTAATGTCTTTCACGTGAGTTTGTGTGCCTATAGCTATATTTATTACCTCATCGCATTAAACTATTTCAGTTGAACCTAAACCTATGACATGATAATAAACAGTGTTGTTATTCCTTATTGGATATGCTCGTTATTATATTGTCATAAAATGCTAAAGTGATTCTTGCAATTGTATGGGCGTGATATAAAGGAAACCGTTTGATGTAGCACGACATTTGACATATCTATATTCTCGAGTCGTTGCTATCAATTATATTCTAATGAAGATTGCTTATGATAACTATGTCGGCAATTATAATGGGATAACCCTTTGATGATTCACATGGTATGTGTTGGTTTACATGATAGTCGTTATAGTTACAATTAATTGAGCCTACGAGTTGCCTAATTATTCAAATCGTGCAAATCAGGGAAGTTGTTCAAGTTACTAATCTTTTATCATAGATAATGTTCTACAAAGTATATGATGGCAAATCTATATGTTTAAGCTAATCATGCGATATCTTTTGTTTTGCTGAAAATGAGTTATACTAAGTTGCTGGACACAATTGAACGATATGGTTGCTAAAATGTTAAACACATGTGTGATATGGAAGTAATGTTGATGTTGTCATGGATCATATGTTGTTACTTTTATTGGGAAATATGTTTTCGAATTTATATCATGCAAACCGACTAATTAAGTCTTTGCATATCGATGAGTCAAATGGTTTTGATTACATGTTATGTTTTCTGTGGTTTCAAAGTGCTTAAGTAGTGCATATGCACAGCATGTTTTAATACTCCTGGTGATTGTTAGTAGTAGGGCGGAATGAATGCGCATATGGATCAATTGTTCGGAATTAGTAATAATTTTGGCTTGGGAGAGGAATTTGGTGGGGTCAATGTTAAATTATATCTTTGGTATAAGTATATTCTTATGGTTGATCTTTCTAAGGTTGTTGTTCTCTAGTAGATAATGCGGGTGTTCTGTGTTGTGTGAAGGATCATAACTCTTTGTTAATATATCTTGTTGATCAAGTCGTCCGGCAGGGTATGGTTAATATCTTTTGCGCACATGTCCACACGTATGATGTTCCTCTTGTGTGTTAAACAACTGGTGGCATAAGATGTTGTGTGTTGTTTATGTCCTTGATGGGTGATTTCTTGCCTTAGTTAAGTGAAGTGCGCTTATCAATTACAAATCAAGTATATATATATTGCATGGTTAAGTGTTTCCATATATGTGCACAAGATAGTTAATGAACCCCTATATGTACCTGAAACAGAATACCTTGGCTGATGGTTCCTTTAGATGTAACGTGGGGGTAGGATGAGGTGAGAGTACGAAGTGAAGGGATGGATGAACTAATCCAGAAGAGACAATAGTAGGCGAACTATGATAATCTCGAGTTGACCAAAACCTTGGTACTACAACAGCTACTCTGAAAATTTGTTATATAACTTTCACACACTTAAACCTCATGAATGAATCCTTTAACTTAACACCCTTCTACGGTATCACCCCTGTGTCCTAATTTGTTTAGCTTTCAACTCTGTAGGACGGATCCCTACAATGTACCACCCGCAGGACTGCTACATGTCACGTGATGCTGACTTCAATGAGCATTGTGAAAAACTTTGTGCTGCCATGGACAAGTATGGCCATAATGGACACCCTGAGTACTTAACTAATACCCAGTTAAGAGCGTATACCCTTATTGATACTATCCCTGACTCTGGCATACTAAAGGACAGCAAACACTTCTATATGAGAGAGTTGTCCACCCATTGCCTGAGGTTATGCCGTGACCCCAATTACTGCGACGGGGCCAGTTACTCGCCCGAGCATACCTTTGTTTTTATATCAGGCGACCTGAGGTACGAATTTTATGCTAATGTACCTGATGCCGAAAGTACGACTGAACCACCCAAACCAGACATTGGGGAGGAGGTGAACCAAGAAGGGAATGACATAGAAGTCACAGGGAAAGGAACGCCTGAAACTAAGTCACCAGAGTCAGATTAAGCGCGACCTAAGGACTGTTATGTCAGAGCTAGTAACACCATGATCGGTCTGTTATGAAACCGTGTAAACCTTTGGCTCTTTTCTTGTTTATCTTTTAGTTTGATGTTGTGTTTTTCAGTTAAGAATGAGCTAAGTAATAAGTGTTATTTATTGACAATCAGTTAATTCCATAATAAAACCTTGTTTCCGACCTTAATGTTAATGCGCAATTTCTTACCATGTGTTCTTTTCTGTTACATGTTGTTGACAGTGATGTTGTTGTATATGTATATGAAAGTTGAAAAGAGGTTACGAGGACGTAACCATGTTTTTAGTTGGGTAGGATTGTAAAATCTTAATGTTTATGTTGCTGTTGAGATGGAAATTGGTTACTAGTGTTGAGTTATTGAGTTACTTGAGTTGAAATCGATATTGCGATGGAAAGATGACGGTGTTCTCAGGTGGTTATTTAGTTGTTATACATTTGTGTTCTCAGGTAGTTATTAGTTGTAGTTAGTTGGGTTAAGTGAAGAGTTAGTTGGGTTAAGTGAAGATGAGTTAAACTTCGGGACGAAGTTTATTTTTAGGAGGGTAGAATGTAACATTTCGTGTCTGTTATATTTAATTGATGTGTCAAAAGTGTGTGTTAACTGTGTTAGGAATGCGTGATGTCCGTATGTACGATATACAATACCCTTTTGATGTTTGAGTACCGGAGCGAACTTCGGGACGAAGTTCTTTTTAAGGGGGGGAGACTGTAATACCCCGTATTTTATATAATCGATTAAACGGATATTATTATATATTAGTTATTATACATTTTATATTGGTTGCATCGTAATATCGTGAATGTTATTAAGTCGGGTTTATATCGTATATGTTGAGTCGGGTTACATCACATTTTGTCTTTTGGGCCAAGAATCGTATCACCCATTTACCCATCTACAATTGTAATATTCCGTATTTTAGTTGGAGTACTCGGTCGAGTACTTGGTTGGTACTCGGTCGAGTGTGTGTTACTCGGCCGAGTGCACTTGACCGAGTAAACCGGTTCAGCGAGTTGACGGTTTCTTTTATGTTTTGGCCAAGGTTTTTATTTTTAACAGTTGAGACATTTCTAATTTCATTTTATCATTCATAAAACCATTTCTAAACCTAGAGAGAGGGACAGGAAGAAGAATTGTGGAGCCTTTCATTTGATTGAAGATTTCTCATCGATTTCAACCTAATTCGATTTCCCTGTTTGTAAGTCGATTTCATTCCATTGTTTATACTGTTTTAAAGTCGTCGTCTTCGAAAAGTTTGAAAAGAGAGTCCTGTTTATTTGATGTCTAGTTTATGCATATAAAAGCTTGTAGTCAAATTCTTTATGGTTTGTCCTAGGTAATTTATTTATCAATATGTCGCTGAAAAGTCCTCGAATCTGATTTGGTTGTGGAAAATGATTTGAAATCCTAATTTTTATGTCGATTTAGTTATGAGGCTTCTTCATACATCATCTTTGTATAGTCTAGATGATAATAGGATTTGGAATTTCTGAAAAATAATGTTTTAAACTCGTTTTATGAATCAATACTTTTTATGCGACGGTTTCTGTCAGTTTTTGGAAATCAGTCTGAAAACCCTTGATAAGTTTGGAATTTGAGAAAAACACGTTAGATATAATTTGTAGCTAAGACTCATGGGGTTCCAATTCAATTGGCCTTGCATCAATTCGAATTTTCTGGAATTAGTTATTCATTTTATATCGAGTCTGCCATGTGCAGGAAAATCAGGAAAAGTCGTGTTTGTTCTTTAAATTGATATTCCTATTAAATTATGATGAGTCTAGGTTATGTGAATGATTAATTGACTGAGTAGGTGGTAATTATACATAATTATGTTATGTAGGTGATGGATATGTGAAGGATCATAATTGATTGCTTGTGCGTGCTTGGATTGCGAAAAGGTAGGGAAATACACTTGACTTATCAGCGCTGTTGTTAAATTGGGTTGACCTGTTGTGTTTCGTATGACCAAGCTGTGAACGTTGACTTGTTTCGTGGTTGTTGATTTATGTTATGATTCATATACTGGAATGTGGTTGACTGAATTGATCGTGTTGAGCATGTTATCACAACATTCGGTAGTTGGCATGATTTCATTCATTGATATACATATTGTGTTGCATTGATTACTGTTGAGCATTTCATATGCATTGGAGTTGGAGGATGGTGTGGTAGTGACGATGTTGAGATACGATGTGATGTTGTGATAAGGCTCAGGCTGGTTCTGCAGGACTTGCCCTGGTGTCCTCAGCTGTTGAGCTGGTATATCGACGACGGTCAATTGTTGTGCCTGCCGGGGATCGGTATGGACGGGCGTTCCGGGTTATGAGATATGAGTTGAGATGGAGATGGAGGTGACGGAGGAGCATGCATATCATATCTTGTTGTTTCATTGTATTCCCTACTCAACCTCGTGGTTGACCCTATGTATTCGTGAACACCTGTGATGATCCAAATATTGGGGAGCAGACTTGACATGTTTATGAGATAGGATGGGAGCTTGATGGGCGTGAGACACTGGATCAGAAGACTTAGTAGCTAGTTCATTACTTAGAAGACTTTCATTTTTCACTTTTATTTATGTTAGTTCTTTGTAATTTGATGTAAATGAGGTTTTGTAATAATTAAGTTAAAGTAATTATATAATTTGCCTTGGAGTTTAATTTGTTATTCACTACCTCGGGAAACCGAGATGGTAACAGTCCGGTTTATTAGGGAATGTCTTGGTAAAGGCTCCTTCATAAATCGGGGTGTTACACCATATGACTCTATGGCACTTGAACTTGCCATCAATCGCATCACACTCTAGTCACTTCGAGACGTCACCTCATTATAAGCAACTAGGGGCCAATACTATGTTAATCCAGTTCCCTTTAATAGGGTTAAACGTTGTCCTTACAACCTATTTGGATATAACAAAGTAACAAAAGAGTTTTTAATAAAACTCAAACGATGAATGCATTATCACATATGTAAAATTGATACCATATCAATTACTACATAATCTATAATCCATATTCCATTTTGTATATAATTGCACATTTCAACTCAATTGAAATGACATGACTTATTATGTTAAGCCTGTGAAAAGGCCTTTGGTTAGTAAGTCTCAGCAACACTTTGCACTCTTCCTAACCTAACTATATATTATTTCCCATTCTTGTGTATAATCTTGTATTATAAGAACTTCTTTGACTACGTGTCTAAATCCAATCTGGACATAGGCTTTTTTGCCTTGAATAACTCCCACTGTCCTCAAAGTGTGTAGGGATAGGACCTTCGGTTATTGGAACGAACTACCATAGTTCCTCCAATTCATAAAACCGAATCCTAATATCATCCCTTCCTACTTGCATATCTGATTATTGCAAGTGTACTCAATTTCTGTTGTGTACATGTCATTGTTCAACTGCCTAGGATGTTCCTAGCAGATATCCTCCTTAAATAATATAGCCAAGATGGTTTTCTAACCATCGTTATGTGTGTAGAATATAATTTTGTGTAACTCCTTGCACATAAATCCATCTCATTTCTAAATGCTTAGCTTCATCTCTTTAATACTTCCTGAGTACTAACTAATGAACTATGTGGCTATATAGAGACTTCTCTCAAAGATTCAATTTGTAACATCTCGTCATACTCCAAGTATATGAGGTTTAAGAATGGTGATACATCTTAGCGTAATGAATTAATCCCGCAGCGGAAGCATGTGGATTCAATTTCTACATGTTCAATACTTTTGAACTTGTCAAGATTCTTATTAACATAAGAATATTCATTTAACGCTAATATCCTTTTAGAACTATCTTTATAGGTCTGGATACCGTAGAGATGTATTTATCTTCTCCTAAGTCTTCCATCATTCACAATGATCAATATGTCCCTTACATATAAGACTAGTAATACCACATTACTCCCACTAAACTCCATGTATAAACTACTCGACAAATCGAGAAAAGTTTATCACATGATCAAAACATACAATTCAACTTCTTAACTTCTACTTAAGACCTCTTCTTAAGTTTTCATCCTACCTTAGGATATTTGCGATTTTCAAAACTCATTCAAGATGATTTTAAAATCCAACTATAAAATCCGAATTTAATGAGGCATTGTTGCTGCGTGCAAAACCCTTTGCCACCAACCAACCAGGCTAAATAAACATCTTTATGTTTATGCTCACTTCGGACTTTTGCGGAGTTGAAACTAGATAAAGAATCTTAATAAGTTACAGGCTTGTTACTTTCAAAAATAACATGACTCCTGTCCACATTAGATTTCGAAGAAATAATTATTGATTTTGACCAAGAAGGAACATCTTCCTACGTCTTATTCTCAGTTTGTGGCTCTTGAACATTTTCACCCACTCGGTCTTTAAGAAATAATCCTCTTTTCTTAATAGACAGCATCACGAGCCACAAACCCTTCGTTCTCGTGATCTTGGAGGAAAAATGTGTTGGAATATGTGTCCTCAACAATAGTGCGATCACATGTTTAAATCTCATGTTAAGAATACGTAAGGGAGGATTCATTTATATAGTCAACTGATCATCATTAATCGGTAATGATTGGCTAACTAGAGTTTGACATTACTGTCGTTTGACGGTGGTGATTAGTTGATCCATTAAGGTCACACCTAAAGGACAATTCCCTTAATAGACAAATTGATTAATTATATGACGATACAAGTTAATTAATTCCTTAAAATTGAACAATTTATTTGTGAGAGAGAATATTTATATCTTATTATAATGGGATTAAATAAGATTTATTTTAGTAATTGAAATATTATATTACTAAAATTGATTATTATTTGTGAAACAATTGAGATAAGAATGAATGGTTAATTATAATTACAATATGTTGTGAATTATAATTAAATGACCCATTTTATTTATGTGATCAAGTATTACTAGTCAATTTGTTACATGTGATTTAATTAATTTATAAAATAATATTTATTTGATAAATATGCATTAAATTAATTAATAACATGTAACATACTATATGTGACATATTGTGTGACAAATGACATATTGACAAAATAGAATGGTAGTCCATTTTATGAAGTGGACCGAAATATCGAGGGAGTTGTGATGGATTGTGGTTGTTTTATTTAATAAAATAGAATAGGTGTAATCATACCTATTTCATCATAGCCTTACACCTACATATTGATAAGAGTAAAAGGAAAAGCAAAGATGCCTTCCTTGGCCTTATGCTAGACGGCCATACTACTCTTATATTAGTAGTTTTGGCTCTTTCATTTTACTCTTACACTCTTCCATTCATATTACATGCATTTTTGCATAACTCTCCACTTCTCTCTAAAACAAGTTTTTAGAAAACAAGAAATTGTTCATCAATTCTAATCACAATATTAGATTACTAGTGTAGTAAAAGTGATAATATTAGAATTTATTTTAAGGTACAATAATACACTAATCTAGTTAATTAGTATATTATTTTAAGGGATTTATCTTGGGTGCAATCAAAGGAGAATATCTACATTGGGATTTTTGGAGGATCATCCACCATATTAAGCTCAAGCAAAAATAAGGAAGGTGACCTTATTTGTGTCCATTATTTCGAATCATATAACAATGTAAGGGACATTGTTTTTCCTTACTAATCTCTTATTTTGTTATGCATGCACTAGATCTAAAGAACTAATAATTAAAATGTTAATTGGTTCACTATTAGATGAGTCTAATAATAGATATATGAATCTAACAAGTGATATCAGAGCATAGGATGTTGCATGCATATTCGGTTTGGTTTTTCCGAGTTAAATGTGACTTAATTAAAACTAGAAATTTGTGATTTATAAGAGTATGTCACGAAATCATGATGCATGTTATATATTCTGGTCCTAAAATATTTTTAGGTCATTTTTATGATTTATGGTAATTTATTGCTCATTTTTATGATTTTTAGTAAATAATTACATTTTTATGAGTAAAATGAACTTTTATTCACTAAAATAAGTTAACCTTCACTACGGGTTGTGATTTTTTTAGTATGACCTCACATGAATATTTTATGTGTTGTATGTAAAGTTTCATATTAATGTGATTAATATTTCATGATTTATGATTTTTATGTGATAAAAATGGCATAAATGGAGGTTAAATGACTAAAAATGGTTAAACTTTGTTTCTGACCTTGAAAATTTTATATGACCTCAAATGCATATTTTAATTATTATGTGTAAAATCTCGTATTAATTTGATTAATAATGCATGATTTATGATTTTTATGAGATAAAAATGGATTAAAAGGAGGTAATATGGTGAAATAGAGTTAAACTTCGAACCAAGCCATGAGATTTTAATATGTTATCACATGCATTATTTATACACTGTATGTAAATTTTGAGATAAAATAGTTTCATTTTGCATGATTTATGAATTTTTAGTGTAAAAATGACATAAATAGTGACTATTTTAGCATAAATGGTTAAAACAAATTGCATGGCATGAGAAACTTATTTTAGGTTGCATTAATATCCCACTTATCAGATCTACAGTTATAAAATTTATTGGATTAATTTTTGGATACTTTAGATGTTTTATGTGATAAAACCGATAAATTGCAACTATATTTTTCTCGAAATTAATTCGAAAACTGTAACCATAATTTTTGATATTATGAGTGTTATGGAATTATTCCAAAATGTTCAAAAATTTAATATTCAAATTTTGAAATTATTGTAATTTAATTTTGATTTATTTCATAAATATTATGATTTTAAGGTAAAAAATGAGCATAAAATTATATCAAGTTGAATTATTGTCAAAAATTGAGTGATGACTAATTTTTGCGTCCTAAGAGTGTTAAAATAATTAACTTGAGCTTAAATGTGATTTAAGTATTGATTTGTGATATTAAGAAGTTATTATTACGCATTTCCATAAAACCGGGTGATATAATTGATATAAGTTAAAATAGGGCGATTTGGCGCATAACTTGGCATGATAGATACATATTATAATGCCGCATATTTCAATTGTTGAATGTCTTTTTATTTATATAATTTTGAATTATGTAATTTTATCTTAGTATGGCCTTAGTTTTAATCGATATTACCCGTAATGAAAGGGAATATTGATTCGGTTGTAATTTAATGTGATCTCGTATCACTTTTATTTTTACTAGTTTTTCATATTACAAATGTATAATAGGAGATCCTTGTATTTTTATTATTATTTGTAATCATGGAGTTTCTTCAAGACGGTGCCATTCGGGAAGGTGTTCCGATAAAGACGGTATTCTTGGGAGGCGTGCCACTTGAAGATTCAAGGGACCAAAGGAGTTGGTTTCCGAATATGTAATAGATTATTTGATTTTCTATTTTAGGAAGGCCATACTAGGAATTTATTATTATTGCTTAGCATTTATTTTAATATGTTGCATGCATTGCCAAATCGCCATAACAACACATGCATATCATATCGAGTCATCGACCGTGTTAATTATAATTATCGTAGTTCACCGCTTTAGTTCACTTAAAACGTTATAGATATCAAATTGACAAGACCTCTCACTAAATAATAATTGAGAATGAGCCTTACCAAATAGTAGAAACCATGAGTCCTAATTTCATGAGGAAGTAGGCTCGGCTCACCGAGGTGCTAAACTTGTTTCGTTAGGTAAGTGGGTAATAAAATGTTATTACATCAAAATTTGGATTGAGCTCAACGGAAGTATTCGTGACCGTAGTCGCATGTGTTCCGGGCTAAAGATAAATATTAAAGTAATTTTATCGACCGAGAGTTCTAGAAGTAGAATCGATTAAAGAGTTAATCCACCGAGTTATATTGATAAGGGATGAATCGGCTCACCGTGCCCGAATTGATATGAATTTGGATCTCGGGATCATTTATAATAGTTGGGTAGAGGTCACTATATAAATGCTTAAAACTTTTTTAAAATGTTTACAAGTATTATTAAAATGATAGATGTTTATTAATTTCTTCACTTCCTATTTTGTAGTCAAAACTGTTTTCACAATTGCAATGGCAACTCCAATAATCACATCCGCAACCACTAGCTCCAACACTTTCTCCAATGTTTCATGGCTAAGATCCTTTATGGATCGTTGTAAGTTAGAAAAGAATGGGTCCAATTTCGCCGATTGGGACGCGCAACTTTGCTTGGCCGCGGAGGGTGACGACAAGCTTTGTTACCTTACCGAGGCCTCTCCCGCCGAACCTAATGCTATGTCTACCACCGCCGCTAGGCAAGCCTATGAGGTTCACCAAAAGGAGTCGGTCGCGATCAAAAATGTGTTGGTCTTCTCAATAGAGGCCGAACTCCAAAGAAGTGCTATAAAGATTAGCACCGCTCATGAGATCTTTATGAAACTTGTGACCATGTTTTCACGAGCTCCGAGGATCATTCAATATGCAGCGGCATCTGCATTCTTTGATCTCAACATCAAGGAGGGCCAAAACGTTAGCCCTTATGTGCTTAAGTTGATGGAGCATGTTGAGACTCTAAAAATGCATAAGGTAGAGATTCCCGAGGAACTCGTCATTGATCGAATTCTTCACTCCTTAAGCAAGATTAAGGCATATGTTCAATTCAGGGTGAATTTTAATATGCAAAACTTGAAAGTTTCCCTTGATAAATTGCACAAAATGCTTGTGCAAGCCGAGAGGGACATGGAGCTAAGTGTTAGCACCACCAAGGATGTGCTCAATGTTAATCATAAGAGCAATGGGAATTTCAAGAAAAGTGGCAATAAGGGAAAGAAGAAAACTCCCTACAAAAACAAAGGAAAGGCTTGTGAAGCTAGCTCCTCCAAGCCCAAGTACAGTGCCCCGTCCGAGGACAAGTGCCACTATTGTAGTGGTGTTTGGCATTGGAAGAGAAATTGTTCAAAATATCTTGGCGATATTAAAGTTGGAAAGGTTATTCCAGTAGGTAAATAACTATCCCTATCTTTTATGTTTCGATCTCAACTTTGGTGATGATTACCCTTTTTATTGTAATTAGGGCATCCTAGCAAGGACAAGGGCAAAGAAAAGCAAGCCTAGAAGATCTTGAGGGAAGCTATATGTAGCCGACCATGGTGCTAGATCTATGGAAGCTTGGCTTTATGTTGCTTTGTCTTTATTTTCATGTTGTATTTTGAGATTTTAAAACTATTTTGATTTCCTCGTTCGACTTGGAAATTTGTTTGTATCCTTTAAACAATGGTTAGATTTTGGATATTGGTAACTTGGTTTGCAACCCAAGTCACTTACTTTATCGTATCATTTGTTCTAAGGTTATCATCATACACTACTTGCATCATGAAACATAAGATTATCGACTTAAATTGATCAAATAGACAATTATAATGATTAGATCATTATATGTCCATAAGCAATGAATTTGATTCTCCTTATGCTATTGTTACTAAAAGTAACAACTTACTTATGTAAGATCAATTATAAAGTTATGATGAGCTATTGAACTCTATATAGATAATTTAATTTACCAATTGGCTACACCATTTATAAGACTCCATACGAGTTATGGGAGGGCTTAAGATTTCAATTTTGTTCATTACATGGACATAAGTTGATTTGAGTTGTCAAACTCAATTTTGGGAATTAGCAATCCAAAATGAACACGTTATTTTGGAAGGCCACCCAGGAGATACCTGAAATAGAGAGTCTAGTTAACAGATGACATGGATAAGACTCGTATATTATCTCTGCCATAAAAGAGCTGGTCTTTTACGAGCTAATGCGTCAGTCTAAAGAAACTCCTAATACTCCACCATATATATGTTTGTAACTCACAAAGCTATCTCTTAAGAAGATAGAGGTATTTCTAAGAGATAGAGTGGGAGTAGATTAAATTGTCACAAACATGTCTTATAGTTAATGTGTTACTTTGTGAAAGTAATAGAACTATAATCTATAAAGATAGAGTGGGAGTATAGTTCAGTGGGAGTTTAGCACACATGTCTTGTTGTTAAAATATTGTTTTGCGAAAGTAATGGTATTATTCCAAATCGACCATGTTACAAACGAGCCATAGTATTACAATTCAAAAATTGTTACTCAAGAGTAGATTTACTTTCGAAACAAGCTACAATTTAGGTACCATGCCTAACCATATCTCATATGAAAAGTAGATGATTGCTTTAACCATGTTTTGTTTTAGTGGAAAATTTAAATGCCAAACAAATTTTATAACAGAAACTACCTCCAACTATATTGTAAAGATTCAATCATATCGTAATGAAAGTGAACTTGTGATACCATATCGCTCTCTATTTGGTGTAAAATAAAGTCATTACTTCATGGTTCTCATCCTAACCAAAGTACTAATACTTTGGTTTTTATACTTCATGAGAACAATTCATTGAATTTATTCAAAGAATTTCTCTTCTTACCTCATTAAGTGGATACCAAGTATCTACCTAGTTTGTCGGTAAAAGAGAAAAAGTAATAATGACCTTCTCAGATTGAAAATATATTCGACCATACACATTAAAGTGTAAATAGGGCGAATATCTTGCTCTATTCATAATCCTTTTCCGGAAAAAGTCATGAATTAACTTGCTTTGAATACAAGATATGCATACACCAAAAGATTCTCAATCAAATGGTTTGGGAGACTAGTTAAAACTAGTTTCTAAATGCGATTTTACAATCGAGAATTGAGAAATGATTGGGGTCACCAACTTGAGTCTTGTAAATATGACATTTAGTTTGAATATAATTACCATGATTTGTATGGTCTCACCCTAAACTTAATCGTGGTATGTTAGGGCACAACACTTGTATTAATTGCATAATTGAGAAACCCTTTTGCGGTTTTCTACAAAAACTTGAATTATATTCTTATTTAGAGTTAGTGTACATCATAACAATTATTGAGGTACATTTCTAAATACAAAACTAAAATGAGTACACTATAACACTTATATGTCCATGGATGAAATGGTAACTACCCTAGTTCCATTCATGTAAATTTCTGAATTTATTCTTGCTAGTCGTCACACGATAATGCCAAATATCATGACGAAATCCATAAATTTGTATCAAATACTCATGATGTGGTAATTGGCAAGAATGCAATGTCAATGTCATAGATATTCAAGAAGGAATATGTTGGAGGAGTCACACTACCAACTTCCTAGATCTTTACTTATTTGGGGTTTGTATCTATTTTAGTGTCTAACACTTTCTCTTTCGAGCCTAGTTCTATCTTTAACAATTAAGATAGGTACTTACTTCATATTGCTCCCACTCACTTCAAGAATTTCTATTTGATGAAGACTTATATTCATATAAATTCCTAGTTAATCATTCACAAGGATGAACTCTATTGTGGTATTTGGTCAATCAAAATTTCTAACAAATTAATTCACCAATTTAACATTGTTATGTTCTTAACAACTTAAGTGCTTGATGACAAGTGTTTAGGTTGATCAATAAGACTTTTGAACCATGGATGCATAGAAGATTAATCAAAATATATTTTGACTAATCATTACCTCTAGTCATATTTCTTCACAAGAAATCATACATTGGTATGTTAGGAATTTAAGATGCTAATCTTATATGACATAGGACAACTCCTATGGAGTTCTATATATGGAATAGAACGATTCCTATGGAGCTCGTCCACAATCTATGATACGGTTCATTTTAGAAAGAGATTCTTTGTCATTAGCAATAGTGGTTTAGCGGAGACTCGTGTTACAGTCGAATGATATCGCATATGAGTAGGAGTAATGAAATAGAACAACATTAAAAATAACGAAATAGTGGAAAAATACAACATTCATCGTTATAATACTCGTAAATAATAATACAAGTATAGCATTTATATAGTGACCTCTACCCAACTATAATAAATGAGATCCACAATTCATATTAACTTGGATGTGAGCCGACGAGCCCTCTACATCTTTACTAATATAACTTGGTGGATTAACCCTCTTAAGCGATTTTACAATTAGAACTCTCGGTCGATGATTACATTAAATTCATCTTTAGCCTAAACCTATTGCGGCTACAGTCGCAAAATACCTTCGTTGAGATCAACCAAACTTTCGAAGTGTAATAACTACTTATTACCCCACTTATCCAACGTCAATAGAAGCACCCCAAAAAAATCATATTGTACACCTTATGAAATTGAGATTCATGGGCTCCTACTATTTGGTAAGGCTAAGTCTCAATCTTTTAAAAGTAAAGGTTTCCTCAATTTATTATCTATCAATTTTAAGTGAGCTAAAAATCGAATTATCGATAATTATAATTAACACGGTCGAAGACTCGATATGATAGGCATGTGTTGTTATGGTGATTTGGCAATGCATGCAACATATTAAAAGAAATGCAAAGCAGATAATAATTTCCTAGTATGACCTTCCTAAAATTAAAAATCAAATAATCTATTACATATTCGGAAACCAACTCCTTTGGTCCCTTGAACTTCATGTGACACGCCTCCTAAGGAAAACACCGTCTTGACCGGAACTCCTTTCCGAATGGCTCCGTCTTTAGGAAACTGCGGAATTACAAAATAATAATAAAAATACATAGCTATTCCTATTATACATTTGTAATAAAAATTTAAATCTATTAAATTACAAAATGGTGATGAGAAATTACATTCAAATTACAACCAAATCGATATTCCCTTTCATTACGGGTAATACCAATTAAAAACTAAGGCTATACTAAGATAAAAATTACATAATTCAAAATTATATAAATAAAATATGACATTCATAAATAAAATATGCAGCATAAATATATGTGCCTAACATGCCAAATTAATGTGCCAAATCGCCCTACTTAAATCTTATATCTTATATAATCCGGCTTTATGGAAATGCGTGATAATAACTTATTAAAATCACAAATCAATACTTAAATCAAATTTAAGCCCAAGTTAATTATCCTAACCTTATTAGGACTCAAAAATTAGTCTTCACTAAACATTTGACAATAATTCAACTTGGTTTTGTATTATTGCTTATTTAAACTTCTTTTAATCATAATTATTATGAAATAATTCCCAATAAATCATAAAAATTTGGAAAAATTTGAAATCACATTTTTTAAATACTGGAATATTACAAAGATTCCAAAAATTCAATAACATATGACCACAAAATATTTATAAGTTATTTCATTTATAAATCGTGTAAATCATAAGTATTACCATTTAATTCTAAATTAAACATAAAATATTATGGAAAAATCAAAATCAAAATTTTTGAACATTCTTAAATAATTTCCAGAACCTGGAAATGGCAAAATTTCAACCAAAAGTTTGAATTATTTTTATGACTAATAAAGTTGCCTTTTTATCGATTTTATCACATAAAAATCAATAAACATACCAAATCAATCAAAATTAATCATGAAACTTTAGATCTGATGTTCATATAAAATATACAACATTAGAGAAAAATTTCATATCATAAAATTCACTTTAGCTATTTTTGCTAAAATAGTCACTATTTATATCATTTTAACCATTAAAATTATAAATCATGCATAATAAATCACATTTATCTAAAATTTTACATACAATCTGTAAAATATGCATGTGACATCATATTAAAATTTCATGGCATGTTTCAAGGGTTACCTATTTTTAGTCATTTAACCTCCATTTATACCATTTTTATCACATAAAAATTATAAATCATGAAATATTAATCACATTACTACGAAATTTTACATAAAATACATAACATATTCATGTGAGGTCATACTAAAAAATCATTGCCAGTAGTGAAGTTTAACTATTTTTAGTAAATAAAAGTTCATTTTACTCATAAAAATGTAATTATTTCACTAAAAATCATTAAAATAAGCAATAATCATCCATAAATTATCAATATGACCTAAAAATATTTTAGAACCAGAATATATTACATGCAAAAAAAAAATTCGTGACTTTATCTAATAAATCACAAATTATTAGTTTCAATTAAGTTACTTATAACTCGGAAAAACCAAACCGATTATGCATGCAACACCAAAGCTCTTGATGCCAATTGTTGGGTTCATATACCCATTATTAGACTCTTTTAATGGTGATCTAAATAACTTGTTGATTTAGAACTAGTGGATCTAGTTGCATGCATAACAAAATGAACAAAAATAAGGAGAAAATCATATTTCTTACATTGTATATGGTTCGAATTTTGGACATAAGCAAGGTCTCCTACCTTCACTTGTTCTTGAGCTCAATTAATTTGGGATGATCCTCCAAGATCATCAAATCTCAAGTATAGATACACTCCTCTTAGTTGCACCCAAGACTAACCCAAGCACTAATACTATTACTAACTAGATAATATGTATTAATAACCTTAAATTTTTGGTCTAATAAAAATTACTACACACTTAGGAATATTTTTGTGATATTAGATCTAAGAACAAATTTTTATTACATAAACTAATTTATGTAATTTTTGAGAGAAGTAAGAGAGATGAGCTTTCTCATAAGCATGAAAGAAAAATGAGAACTCCTTTGTCTCATAAAGGAGCCAGTTTTCACCCTCCCAAGAGCATGCATTTGGTTTTTCTTTTTTGCCTTATTAATGCTCTAGGTAGGTAGTCTAGGTCTTAGCATGTTACTATTATGTTTTTGTTTATCATTTAAAAACAAAACCAACATTGCCTAAACCATCTACTAAAATCGGTTTTATATACTTAAAATGGACCTCCATTTTATCTTTGTAATTTGTCATTTGTAATTTGGTATGACATGTGACAAATAACATGTGATTAGAAACTTAAATGCATATTTAACTAATTAAATATCATTTTAAATCAAATAATTCTAATTAACAAGTAATTCACAAAAAAACATGTATATAAAATGGGTCATATTAAGTCTAGTTAATATAATCTACAACATCTTGTAATTATTACTACTAATTACTCTTATCTCAAATGTTTTTTTTTGGTTGAATGTAAAATTCTCATTAATAATTAAGAATTGAGGTACAAGACACCAACTTCACCATACAAGGCACAAGACAATTTAGTAGGCTAATACAGAATTAACCCATGCTATATCTCTACTTCTGAAGCTCTCAACTTTTAATACATTCATCCTAGCTTTAACTCGTTCCTGGACTCTATGCACAAGACAATCAGGATGCTGCACGAGTTGCTCTACTCTACATTTTTTACGTGTTTCCCAGATCAGGTAAATCAGACTGGACAGCACAGCCAGTATGATTTTCTTCTTCAGCAAGGATTTGTAATGCCATTTCAGACCCCAGGTGATGATATCCCCATGCCAATCAACACCCAGCCACTGCCTGATCTTTCCTGCACACCTAGCACTGAAACTACAATAAAAAAAACAGATGACTGTGTGTTTCAGGTGCCATGCCACAAAGATAGCATAAGCCATCATTAATAACACCAAACCGCAATAATCTATCTTTAGTCTGCAGCCTTTGTTGTATAAAGAGCCAACAAATGAAATTGTCCTTGGGTAAACTGAGCCTGTTCCAAACCAGAGGAAGCCACACTTTCTTGCCCTGAGCATTGAGGAGCCAATTATAGACCAGATCAGAACAATACGGTTTAGCCAGCCAGTGATTGCTCAGAAAACCATTTTGCAATTTATCCTTAACCTTGCATAACTGTCTCCAAGTTCAGCTAGTAGAAATAGAAGGAGTATACAACCACCAGTATGCTTGCTTTATATAAACATGGTGAACCCACTTCACCCAGAGACAATCCTTCTTACTAGCCACCCACCAAATATACTTTCCAAGCATTGCAATATTCCTCATGTGACAATTATCAATGCCCAATCCTCCATAGATTTTAGGCAAACAGCAGGTGTCCCATGAGACTGCAGGGACTTTATGATGCTCCTCACTGCCAGACCATAGGTAAGCTCTACATATACACTCCACCTTATGAATGATTCCCTTTGGTAGGAGGAAAATTCTTGCCCAATAACTATGCAGCTGAGATAAAACTGTTCTAACAAGAACCAGTCTCCCAGCATAGCTAAGATGCTTTGCCCCCCAGCTCCTTATCCTCTCCACCATTTTCTCAACAAGCTTGTTGCATTCCAGATTAGACAGTCTCTTGTAGGAAATAGGAATACCAAGGTATCTGAAAGGGAATTTGCCCTTCTGAAACCCAGATAAAAGAAGAATTTCTTCAGCTACAGGGTTAGGAACTCCATTCATAAAAATATCAGATTTGTCCTTGTTCATACAGAGACCAGAAGCATCCGAAAAACTCATAAAAGCCCTCATAATAATCTTATCTCAAATGTTTCACAAACATTAATCAATTTTAGTAATATAACAAATTAATTACTAAATTGAATCTTATTTAATCACATTACAATAAGATATATAATTCTCACTTATAAAATAAATTTGTTCACTTTAAGGATTTAATTAATCCGTATCAATATACGATTAATTAACTTTTCAGTTTGGAAAATGTCCTATATGTGTGACCTTAAGGGATCAACTGATCACCACCGTCAAAAGACAGTAATGTCAAACTATAGTTAGCCAATCATTACTGATTAATGTTGTTCAATTGATTGAATCATCCCTTACGTATTCTTATTATGAGATTTAACTATGATGTTTAATCATGTGATCGCACTATTGTTGAGGACACTTACTCCAACAGACCTAACTTAAAATAAGTAGCCTGACTAGTACGACAGAGTGAATAAAGAATAAATAAGAAAGCGAGACATAAGAATTTATACGTGGAAAAATCCTGGGAATAAGGGAAAAAACCACGGGCACCAAGCCAGGACGGATTATTACTATGATTTTAGGTATCTTGACAGGGAATGTGTATGTCAGGCGAAGGATTTAGGTGTGGTTGCTCAATAATAATGCTAAGTAATGTTTTTATTATAAATATGAGAGTAAAAGTACGAGTAAATGAGTGAGTAAGCAAGTGATCCTCTTCTTTCCTTCTTCTTTGCTATTTATAGTAGCCTTGCAACGGTCCTTGGAGGTTGGTTTAGGGTTTCCTGGTAAATAGGCCTCTTGCCCTATTTATACGGGAGTGGTTTGTTGACTAAACAATTGGCTGCCTCTATTTCTGCTAAGTTGACCGTATCAAAACCATTGTAAATATTGTTGAATGAGTCTTCCGTGCAAATAGGAACTACTTTGAAGAGCTTTTGATGTCGCCTGACGCCTTCAGGTTATGCTTTATCATGTGGCTTGGTGAGATATCTTCTCAGGCCTGTCTTTAATGAATGCCTGACCTGTCTTTCCCTCCTGGTTGGTGCCTGCTCAGGTGTTCTAATGTTTTGTATGGAATGTCTTCCGTTCAGGCTTGGCTTTGAACATTGAATGATTCTTATCTAATCAGGCAGGGTAATTCTTGGCCCAACAATGAGGTAAACTAAGACAATTTTGTCTTAAAATCTGACCAAAATTCTTGAAAATCTGACACTAACCATGTCAGATTTTAACTTTTATGCTTACTACTTGTGTTACTTACTCATAATTACTCAAAACCTCAAACTTATGATGCTTGAGGTTGCCTTACAATGAAAAATTTTCCGTCTTAAGGACATTTAAGTGTCGAAATTAAGCATTTCACTTACCCGGGTCTTAATTTTATCAAGTAAATTCTTGTGTTAATTGCTTCTTACTGAATTAAATTGATTTGCGATAACATGTAACCTCACCCTAGAATTTTTGAGCTCTTTTGTCTACAACAAGATAGACCACTCCGTGAGTTTCCACCTTAAAAATACTTCCTTCAACCTACCGAATGATACCTTTGCAGAACGTTTAGGTGTGGGAAAGAGCACCGACTTTACCATCGACAAAATAGATAAGGAGATGAAAGCCAAAAAATACATTGATCTTTACATGGGAAACCAACACACCGATGTGAGTGCTATGAAAATCAATGATGTTGAACACCCCGTCCTAAAAATCATTCTCCGCACCTTGACCCATATCCTCTATGGGAGGAAGGACCCTAATAAGCTAAACTCCACCGAGGTACTACTTTTGAGCTCTTACTTCAACCCCTTCTATGAGAGGCGATTTAACTTTAGCCTTGTGACCATGGTGAGATTGACTTGTGAGAGGATGACTAAGTTCGAAAAATGCTCCTTTGATTATGGTGCCTTGGTGATTAGGTTAGCCAAGAACCTATAAAGCTATAACTTGGGGGAGATTGATAGACCGATGAGTACTAAAGTGCCTTACTTTGACATCCCCTACATGAAGAGTATATTTTGGCTCCAGATAGGAAAGATAAGGTCGGCTATTCGTGAAAGGTAAATGTGGACTTGTTCATGAAACTTCCCGCGCCCAGGAGATTGCCTGAGGCTACCCATTTCCCCGAAAAGACCCCACCTCGCCCTCCGGCCCGGACTTATCTCATCCCGAGTGGGCTTACTTATACCCTTGACGGTGAAGGGGTAGGACGGGATTCGACTCCGCCCCTACTTCCCAACCCTCTTAGGACTTCTCCGCACGCCCCAATCATCCTCCTATGTGCCCATGGTTTCACCGCCCTTTGACCGCCCTAGGCACTCTACTTATGCCACGTCATCTTCCTATATACACGAGTCTCCACCACTCCGCGATCCACCTAGGCATTCTATGCGCATGCCATCTTACACCGAGGGATATACCAAACCCCCGCCAACCAATGATCACCAATACCCCATGGCGGACCTTATTGAGAGGGTGCACAACTCCTTAGTCCTAATGGACATGCATGAGTTCACCTACAACCAAGGTATAAGACCCACTTAGCGCCCTTAATTTTGGTCCGGGGATGGAAACACCTCGGGAGACTTCAAAGTTTATGGTATCCAGCCCTCATATTAGAGTACTAGGATTCATCACGGTGAGGGACACTTGCTTGGCCCTTGGGCGAGACCTTATTATACCACCGAGAGCTTCTTTGGCGATGCTTATAAAAGAAATGGGAGTGTTGGTTACCAAGAGAATATGGGTGGTGGCTACCAAGGGAATATGAGTGGTGTCTACCAAGAGAATGTTAGTGGTGACTACCAGGGGAACGTGGGTAGTACCTACCAAGAGGAGATGGGCGGTGTCGCCCAAGGGGGTGGGGGTTGTGCTTTCTATGGGAGTGGGAGTCGAGGAGGAGCGTCAAGTTAGGCACCAGGACATATAGAGTATCAGGGTCGCTATGTTAACATGATAGTGGAAGGTGCGGCAACGGATACCTCTGGCGAGACAAGGAGTGCGGAGCATAGCACTCGAAGAGAGGAGTCGACAGTAAACAATGATGGAGCCTTAGTCCGGTGGGTAAAGAGGCTGGGTAAGAGGAGAAAGTCCTCTTCTTAGTCTTGGCTGTTTTGAGTAAACATGTTTGACAATTGTGTCGGTTTGACACTTGAACTATTTATTTTGGGTGCTGTAATTATGGCCATAAGGCCTATAACTTGCTTGTTTTAGGATGTTAAATGGTGTGGTAATAACCATCGGAACTTATTTTACACTTATGTAATAAAATGGACAAGTTAGGAAGCATGGGATGCCCGAAAAGTTTCTGCCCAGTCGTCTCCTCGACCGAGTGCCCATTTCACTCGATCGAGTGGACTGATTTCACATTATTTTGCTCGTTTTTGGCCAAATATTTTATAGGGAACCCCATTTAGAGGCCCCAATGCCCTCCTAGTATTTGGGTGACCATAGAAATATCACGTAATTGGTTCTGATGAATTGTTTACATTTTACTATGTGCTTAGTATGTTGGTCTTTACTTGGTGTGGCATCATTCAAGATGGTTGATTAACATATAGTAGTACGACATGATCAGTCTATTAACAAAGGTAAAATGATAAACTTGGATGTTATGCACTAATTTTGTGATTATATTTGGGTAAAATAAAGTATATGTAGTGTCATGATAGTATAAGACGTGACCATATGACGTGTGGTGCATAATGATTTGCTTGCATAATTGAGTCTTTCATGGTTATAAGCGAGAATGATGGGATGAAACCAAGATAGAATGGACACATGGATAACCCATATGGTGGGTTTAACGCAATACATACATACTATTACTTGAAAAAAATAATGAACAAAATGTACGAATGGTAACGCGAGTTGGGGTTATCTACTAAAGTAGAATGTAAGCTTCGAGCTTGACTTGTACTTTGCCGATGTGGGAACCGTAGGATGAAAGACGTACAACGACATAAAGATATAATGAGAAAAGTACTATAAAACCCGGAAAAAGGGTAATGGTTAATTAGCGGTGAACTTTGGGACGAATTTCTCTTTTAGGGGGAGTGAATGTAACAATTAACGAATTAAAGAGTGAAACCAAGGGCTTGAGAGCGACAATGGGAAACAGGTGCATATAAAAGAGCGAACACGGTAAGACTTTGGGAAAAGAGGAGAATGAGAGTGGCAACAAGACAGAGAAGGAAACCTGAGAGATTAGTGGGAAAGGGAGTGTGAGGCGAACTTCTGGGACGAAGTTCATTTTAAGGGGGACGATTGTTATACCCGTACATTTTGCGACCCGTAAGTGTACCTTGAAATACCTGAGAGGACCACTGGATGAGATGAGATGCACTCGAGAGTTAGAGTATGACCGTACACTAGACGAAGTGAGACCTTGACTAGACCTAGTACGACAGTAATAGACCGAGTAAGTCATTTACCCGACCGAGTGAGTGTCACTCGATCGAGTGGTTTGACACTCGACCGAGTGGACTCGCACTCGGTCGAGTGATGTTGAATAAGAAATCGAGATAAGAAAATCTCAAACCTCATCTTTATTCATTTTACCTTATCCTTTCTCACTGCAAATCCTCTCCATTCTCTCAAAAACCCCATAAACCTCTTCTTCCATGGATTCAAGCTTGCTCTAGGGGATTTTTCGATCTAACCTTCTTATTATATATATATATATATATATATATATATATGGATCATGTAAGTCCTGCTCTTACATGTGAGTCCATAAGTCTCATTTAGAGCCAATGGATGAAGAAGATGGAGGGTTGAGATTGGAAGCAAAAAAGAGGGGATTAAGAAGCTAATTTAACCCAATCTCTCTCTACCCATACTAATTAATAACTATCTTCTAAGTAACCACTAATCTAACATATATACCTTTTCAATCACCAACTTATCTCTCATCCCATCCAATTTCAATAGTCCGCACTCTCTACAACTCAAATCTCTCAGAAAAACCAAATAAATCAAAATAACAAAAAACCAAATCTCTCCAGCCACACCAAACCCGCCACCACCATTACCTCACCACCCCACTGCTGCCTCCTTCCACCTCGCACCACAAACACCACCCACAACCGACACCACCTCCTTACCTATCGCCAAGACGCCAACACCACTCACCTCCTCCGCCTCCCTCCTCCTTTTTCTGCCGCCTACCTCAACCACACAACACCACCTCACCCCTCACCCCTCGCTACAATCCGCAACAAACACCACCACTCGCGGCCACCACACCACTCACGGCCACCACCCGCTTCAGCACCACCATCCACCATGACACCACCTCCTCTTAGCCCTCCTTCCACCTCTCCTCCTCCACCGCCGCCCTCATCTTCTTCTTCTAAATTTTATTTTGCTTTGTGTTTCACATTTCCAGATCTGAGTTTTTTTTTTTTTTTTTTTTTCCGGTTCCTTTATTATCTTGTTCACATATCTACTTTTCATTATTACTTTTGTTTTATTTTGTTAAAGAAAAAAGGGTTTTTTTGATTGATTTGTTCTAAAGTACAAGTAATTAGTTATTACTGATTATAATGGACTAAGATCTGATGTTTGTATTTTTTTGAGCTTTTCTCTGTTGGATTTGTTGAATTATTGTTAAAGTAGTTTTGACCTCTTACTGCTCAATTTTTGGGCTGATTAAATGAGTAATTATTTTTTTTTTTAAAGAAATTTTCTTCGTTCTAGACTCCTAGATATGGTCTTGTACTCTTGTTATATAAATTTATTTCAAATTTTATTTTTGATCTTGTTTAATTTTATGAGATTTTTTTATTTTAATCTTATAGATCTAATAAAATAGATCTCACATAAGATCTAGGTTTTTGAAATAGATCGAAAACAAAAATCTCACATAAGTTGTTTAATTTTGTGAGATCTTTTAATTTTAATCTTAGATATATTTAAAATGTCCTCTCCTCATTTTTCTTCAATTGTTGTTACACAAATTAGATCGTTTTATTTTAGTCTTAGATCTAATAAATAGATCTAAGGTTATTTGTTGATTTTCATCTTAGATGTGCATTTTTTTCTACTAGAAATACTATTTTTTCTGCTAGAATTACTCTTTTTTCGGTTAGAATTGTTAGAAATCTATATCTCATTACAAAACATATTCATATATGTGATGATTTAATTTAGTCATAAAATTAAACATTGATCTTATGCATGCACACAATAATAAAATAAGGGAGAAATCATCATCTTACATTGAAGATTTCAGATTATTTGGGCACAAGTGATTTCTCCTACTCACTTGTTCTTGAGCTTCCTAAAAATGGATGAACAAGGATTCAAGTAGAGAATCCCTCCCAAGGAATAATACCCAAGGTAACTTCTTAAAAAAATTAATATTATTATTACTAGAACAATATTAATTTAAATAAAATTGACCAAAAAATTATTTTGTTCTCTTAATTTTCGGCTAAGAGAAGAGGAGAAAGAGGAAGATTTTATCTCTCTAAAATTCTTATTTTAGATTGTTGAAAGAATGAATAATCCTCTAACATTTTATGTAATGTATAAGGTAAAAATTAGAGGAAAACCCCATGGTATTTCCTCTTATAAAACCGGGTAGGAGGGGAAGTAAAAGGGCCAATGCATGAGCTAGGTTGTCTTCACAAGAGCAAGTAGGTTTGCATGGCTAGTTTTAGGAAAATATGATTATGTTTACCACTAAGTTAATTAACATAATAATTTCATAATACACCCCATTATTTCGGTCCATTTAGAGATAAAATGGATTCCATTTTACTTTGTCAATTTGTCAATTTGTCAAATGTCACATGTCACATAAAATTGTTATGTATTTTTAACATATTAAAAATCAACGCATTAATAAAAATACGTCATATACAAAATTGACTTAGTAATTCATAATTACTTATACCAAAATATTTTACCAATTATAAATCACAACATCTTGTATTTATAATAAATTATTCATTTAAATGCAATTGTTTCCTTAAACAATAATTTCATTTAAGTAATAAAACAATTCGATCACTTAGACCGTATCTTATTTAATCAAATTATAATGAGATACGTAAATATTACTTCCAAAATCGTCCGTCAATTTTAAGTAATTTAATTAACCCGTATCGTCACACGATCAATTAAATATTCAATTAAGAGTGTTACCCTTTAGGTATGACCCAAGGGGATCAACTGGTCACCACCGTCGCACGACAGTAATGTCAAACTCTAGTCAGCCAATCATTACCGATATGTGTGGACCAGTTGACAGTAAAATATTACTTCCCAATTGTATTCTTTAAAATGAGACTTAAACATGTGATCATCATGATCGACAGTTGTGATCGCATTATTGTCGGAGGACACATATTCCAACAATCTCCCACTAGTCCTCGACAAGTGTGCGTCACCAATTCTCTTGTCCTATTACTATCTCCCACTCAATGCAAGGTGTCTTTCAGGTCGTACTTGCAAGTGATCATATCGAGAGTGGTTTCCTCGATCTGGAGAATAACTGATTGACCGGATTTATCTACCATAGATATCTTCCGAGCGTGGCCACGCATTTCCAGTTCATTACTCCTCGAGTGGCCCTGAGATATTGTTATAACCCTGACTAGGGGTGGACAATTCCTATCGCACTCATTCCCTTCGACTAGCCACAGCCATCATAACCCAAAATATGCCCATTTGACCCCATTTACGAAGGTCGTAGTAACACAAATCAAAGTTAATCTGAAACTATGCCATCTTAGGCGAATAGTATTTAGTCAAAAGAATCGACTCATTAGAATACTATAGTAGCTCTCGCCAAGACCAGGCTATATAAATTTGCCAGAACTCTATAAGCGGTCATAAGGCCCGACAAAGTGTTCTTAACAGTCTGCCTATGTGATCGACTAGTCATTCTCATATAACTCCATGGCATTTGAACTTGCCATCAATCGCATCACACTCTAGTCACTTCGAGACGTCACCTCATGTAAGTAACTATGGGCGAATACAATGCTAATCCGTGTTCACTTTAACGGGGTTCAATTGTATCTACAACCCATTTGGATGTAACAAAGTATAAGCTGAGTTGATAATAACTCAAACGACAAATGTCGACATCACACTCGGGTAGTCAATACCGTATCACAACCTTGTGATGCATATCGTAAGTGTATAAACACTAGTTGATTGCAATGGAAGTTTAACATACCATGTGTCCTTGTGTTCAAACTTCTTTTATCGCATTTTCCTTTACATTCATGCTATCTCTCATAGCATGAACCTCACCAAGTACACATATAGGTTCCCAACCTCGGTTTGGGTTCTTTATCTTGAAAGAACTTCCCTGTCGATGATCACATAACCATTGAGTTTGTGGTGAATGATATAACTTGCACTGATCAAGCACTCCACCCACTCACAATGCACTAGGTAAATGTTTTGCAGAGTCTTGCAACAATTGTCAAGATGATTAGCCTAGCACTTCTCACAAGTCCTAACATATTAGAAAATATTAGTTTTGAGTAACTTCTTACTTCAACTAAGTATCTTTCCAAACTTCTTATTTCTCCTTTTAGCTTGAAAGGCTTAGGATTTTCATAAATCCTTACGCGTGTTCGAACTTTAATATGTGCAACCTCTTGTCACATAACAGAGTGTTCTGTTCAATCACTGAAATCAGTCATCGGATTCTCCTCGAGAATTGATGACGATTCTTCTATGGCTTGCCAATGATTCATCATTTCATCATGCTCTTATGCATATGATTCATTATTGGACATGTGCATGATTATTCTAATGGCGGAAACATTAGTAACTAATAATCATGTGATCAACCATTGTTAGGTTCAATGAACGACCATGACTGCTAATGGCAATTCCATTTTCATTGACATGAATAACCTACGTTGCTCGTTGATTCGATGTGTATGTCTCAATACCTATCCAACATCTCATGATGTGATTGGATTCATCATAGTCCATTTTCATCCAGAATTGAAAACTCAAATACTTATTTGTGAAAGAAAGTATTAGCTCATCATTCGTCAATGAGTAATGAGTTATAAACTTTTACAAGATGATTGCTCCCACTAAATTCCATGTCTTCACATGATAATTTCCAACTCCCACTTAATTCCACATGTTTCGCAATTGACTACTCAATCGAAACATTTCAAGAATTGAAATATATTTTTGCTTTGCCAAGTTATTAAGATAAAACCATATATGTTCCCATCATATCTTTTCAAAATACCTATTTTGAAAAGGTTTCAATCTTAACCTTATGGAAAGAGATTCTAATCTCTAACTCATTCATTTTATAATGATGCGCGACAATGTCATTAGATTAAATATGAATAATATCTAATATACGTCCTTCTCAAAATACCCTTTTCGGAAGGAGGTTTAACCATTTCATTTTCATAATGAGGTTAAGTAATGACATTAGGTTGACCTTGCCCTTATGGATATCGGCATATCAATCTTTGCAACTTTGATTCATTTAGGCTCTTAAGTAAATATCAATATTGAAACTATTGGTCAAATGTTGTTCATAAACTAGTCAAAACTCTTGTTAAGACTTTACATTAGTCATTCTTATTCCAAAACCTTCTTTTGGTCTCCTCGTGTAGTTATCTTGAGAACACATTCTTTTGATTACTTCACTTGGTCTCTTTTGTCATGTAGATCTATTCGAGACCATAGATCTCATCTATTTGTGTATACTATATAAATAGGTATACCTTTATTCAAATCATTCTCCCTTGCGTAGATCTCATTTACACAAGTACACAAATTTCACAAATTTTTCTTGGTGTTCTTTGTGTCTTCATTTTCTCCCACTCTATCTTTAGAATGAATACACTAGAGATTCAAAGATAGCATATGAGACACAAATAATGATTTTTTGATGTATAAGGAGAACTTTCTCATAGGTTGACTAATTGTTTTAGATTTGATAAGTGTACTTGGTGATTAACATCCCTTTAAGAGAGTTCATCAACTCAATATCACTTTATAATTGATCATATACAAGCCTTAAGCTTGTGGACAAATAATGAATCCCATCATTATAGTTGTCTATTAGATCACTTTAAGTGAATGATCATATGTTTCTATGAGCAAGCGGATAAAGACGAATTTTAGAACAAGGATAAAATACGATAAAACGGGTGACTTGGGTTGCAAACCAAGCCACTATTATCCAAAATACAATCATTATCCAAAATACATTTCCATGTCGAACACGGAAATCAAAATGTTCTAAAATCCCAAACATAATTAAAATAAGACAATAAAAAGCAAAGCTTCATGGAAGCTACTCCTAGCTTCTTGATGGTTTCTCAAGCTTGCTTTTCTTTTCCCTTGTCCTTGCTTGGTGGAAGCCCTATTTACAATAAAAAGGGGATACATTATCACAACTTTGTATCATAATACCATAGTTGAATTAGAGACATAAAAGAAAGGATAGTCATTTACCTACTGGAGTGATCTTTCCAGCTTTAATGTCACCAAGATATTTGGAACAAATTCTTTTCCAATGTCCAACACCATTACAATAATGGCATTTATCAAGAGGACCCTTCTTGATCTTGGAAGTGTTAGCTTCATAAGTCTTAGCTTTGGTGAAAGTGGGAGCTTGCTTCTTACCCTTCTTCCCATTCTTTTTGAACTTCCCCTTGCTTTTGGTGCTTATGTTAAGCACATCCTTAGGTGGGTTAACATTTAACCCCATGTCTCTTTCGGCTTGCACAAGTAACTTGTGCAATTCTTCAAGAGACACGTCCTTGTCTTGCATGTTAATTTTCACCCGGAATTGAACATACGCTTTGACTTTGGATAAGGAGTGTAGAATCCTATCTACAATGAGCTCTTTGGGGATTTCAACCTTTTGAATCTTCAAGGTCTCGACTAGCTCCATTAATGTGAGCACGTGAGGGCTAACCTTTTGGCCCTCTTTGAAGTCGATATCAAAGAATGCCGCGGCCGCCTCATATTGGACGATCCGCGGAGTTTGTGAAAACATTGTCGCAAGCTTGGAATAGATTTCATTAGCGGTGCCCATCTTAAAAGCACTCCTTTGGAGATCCGCCTCCATCGCAAAGATCAACACATTTTTCATTGCGGCGGACTCCTTGTGGTAAGCCTCATATGCTTCCCTAGTAGCGGCGGTCGACCTAGTATTAGGTTCGGGTGGAGAGGCCTCGGTGAGGTAACGAAGCTTGTCGTCACCTTGGGCGGCTAATTTGAGTTGGGCATCCCAATCGGAGAAATTTGACCCATTCTTTTCAAGTTTACAATGATCCATGAAGGATCGGAGCCATGAGGCATTAGCGAGAGGTGTGGCATTGGTGATTGGAGTGGCCATTTGTTATGAGAAATAAAAACGGTCTACAAAACAAAATGGAAGGAATAAAACATATGTCGTTTTCAAAATAATAATACTCGTAAAATAAATTTAAACAAGTTTTATGGCATTTATCTAGTGACCTCTACCCAACTTGATAAATGATTCCAAGACCCAAATTCATATTAACTTGGGCACGGTGTGGCCGATGAAACCCTTATCAATATAACTCGGTGGATTAACTCTTTAATAGATTCTACTTTTAGAACTCTTGGTCGATAAAATTACATTAACATTTTATCTTCAGCCCAAAACACATCCGACAAGGGCACGGTGTAGCCGATAAAACCCTTATCAAAAACTTTTGTTGAGTTCAATCCAACTTTCGAATAAATGTGTCCATGATCCAAACCCACATTAACTTGGGCACGGTGTGGCCGATGAAACCCTCATCAACATGAATTCGGTGGATAGACATTTATCACCCACCTCCCCTACGTAACAAGGTTTGTACCCCGGTGTGGCCGAGTGCACTCCCTCACGAAATAGGTTTTCATGGTTTCTACTTTTTGGTAAGGCTATGTCTCAATTGATTATTTTAGCGAGAGGTCATGTCAATTTATTATCTATCACGTTTTAAGTGAACTAAAGCGGTGAACTACGATAATTATAATTGACACGGTCGATAAACTCGATTAAAATGACAATGCATGTTTTAGTTATGGCGATTTAGCGATGCATGCAACATATAAATAAAATGCAAAACACAAAATAAATCCTAGTATGACCTTCCTAAAATAGAAAATCTAATTAACTATTACATATTCGGAAACCAACTCCATTGGTCCCTTGAACTTCGGTTCTTGGCACGCATCTCGAGGTAACACCATCTTTATGTATCGCCTTCTTGAGTGACACCGTCTTCAAGGAACTCCGAAATAATTAAATTACATAACAAATTACATAATTTCCTATTATACATTTGTAATTAAAATAAAATAAATCTATTAAATGACAAAACGGTGATACGAGATCACAATAAAATTACAACCGAATCGATATTCCCATACATTTCGGGTAATACCAATTAAAAACTAAGGGGGCGTTTGGTTGAGGGGTTTTAGGAAAGGGTAAGGGAATGAGGACTGATAAATCCCTTTGTTTTTGTTTGGTTATGCAAATTAATGATTCTCTTTACCCATTTATCCTATTAACAACCCTCCTAAATATTCTAAATTGAAACCCCTACCCCCCCAAGGGTTTAGAATTTCATTCCCTTCCTTACCCATCTCATTATCTCCCTTCACTAAACACACATTAAACACGTTGTTCACTACCGCTTGCCACCGTGCATTGCTGCGCCGCCGCTGCTTGCCACCGCCGCTGCCGCTGCTTTGCCACCTCCGGCCACCACTCGCCGCAACTGTTTTTTTTTCTCTCTTTCTCAATGTTTGTCCTCTTTTCTCTCAAATAATTTCATCCTTATATTTTTTGTTTTTTAATTTAAAATTTTTGATATCTAATTGTGCTATGTTACTTTGAATTGTTGATTATTTTTTTAAAATTCTATTTGTTTTTGTTGTTCAATTTTTTCGATTTAGGAGTTTTTATTGTTTTATCTCCATTAAAGTAGTTACTTCGTGCAATATCATATAAGCTAACATGGCTGATGCACGCATATCAGAAGCATTCGTAGTGGAGTATGTTTTTAGGCTGCTCTAACTTGGAACGAGTAATAAAACCATTTCACATAAAGGCTATAAGCAAAGCAAACTGCTTACCCAGTATTACAAAATCTCATTGAATACGGCACGTATCCGTCACTTTGAAGTGACGGATACCATTTCCTCTCACAAATGACCCAAATAGAGGAGAGAGGGAAGCACATGGGGGTGCCCCCACCTTGTCCTCCCTATCCGTTTTGTGAGTGACATTACCCGTCACTTACTCCGACCCGTCTTCAGCAAGACTAACTGACCCAATACTCATGCACAAGCCATTAGTGGCGGACCGACGTGTTAGAATAGGGGGTCATAGACTCATAAGACGTAACAATAAAACGTATGAAAAATAAATGTATAGAAGAAAAAACCGTAAAATTAGATTGATTCTTTTCTTTAACAACCAAACAACCACAAAGGGAATAAGGGGATAAACTATTCCCTTACAGGATCATAACCAAACAACAAGTTTAATTATGGGTAATTCTATACCTTTCCCCTTATTTCCCTTTCTTGATTTCATTCTCTTTCCCTTTCCCATACCAAACGCCCCCTAAGGCCATACTAAGTAAAATTACATAATTCAAAATTACATAAAATAAAATTATGACAATCATAAATAAAATGCATCATTATAATATGTATGAACATGCCCAATTTTATGCTAAATCGCCTTTAAGGAGCCAATATCGTATATTACACGGTTTTTACGGATTTGCGTGATTCAACCTTTTAAAATCACAATAAATTACATAAAATCATATTTCTGCACAAGTTAATTACCCTAACCAACTTAGGACTCAAAATTAGTCTCCACTAACTGTTGACTATAATTAACTTGTATTTCTTAAAATTGTTCATTAGAGGACTCAAAATTACAATAAAATGCTATAAACTTCAAATAAATAACAAAAAATTCAAATAAATTTAAATAAATTTAAGATTTAAACTCATGAACATTCTGGAAAAATACCATGACACTCATAATGTTCAAAAACTTAGGTTAAAATTTCGAAATTTATCAGGAAAAACAATGTTGCGGTTTATCGGATTTATCAAATATAATCATAAAAACATGAGAAAAACTGTATTTATCAACTTTTCAATTTTAGATCTGAAAAAGATAATAAAATTCAACATGTGACGTTTTTCTTTAGTCATAAAGTATGTTTTAGCAATTATTCACTAATTAAGTCACTATTTATGCTATTTTTCATCAAAAATTCATAAATCATGCATGAAGACTTCATTATTGCCTATTATTTTACACACATCTTGTAAAATTGCATGTGACAACATACTAAATTTCTATGACCAGATTCGAAATATTTCTCATATTAACCTATTTTTCATCTAAATCCGATTTTTATCATGAAAAATCCATATTTCGAGCATAAGAACTCCAAAAATTCTGAAACTTTACAGGTCATCTGAAAATAATATATGTGAAAACATATCCAAAAACTACTGAAAAATTCGAAGTTTAGCTAATTTTAGTCCGAAAATGACATTTTAATCATAAAATCACATTTTTAATGCCATTATTATATAAAATGAACAATAAAAATCCATAAATTAACCAAAATATCCTAAATACATGTAATACCCGGTATTTTAATATGATATTATATTAGGCCGAGTTACCAGCTGGGTCGTGTAGTGTATTTGTGACTCGGGTAATTATGTGACTCGGGTTTTAATTAATCTAACTAGGCTAGGCCCGTATCGTCTTAATAACACCTATCCTATATGTATAACCCATCTAACCAAACCCTAATCTCTCTATCACCATATTCATTTTAACCATGAGAAAAGAGAGAAAAGAGAGAAGAGGGAGCCGTGTGTGAGGGGAGCCGCGTGAGGAATTGCGAGGCGATTTCTCAGCCTATTCTCATCCTAATTCGTAAGTAGACTATCCTATTACCTATTTATTCAATTATTAGCATAATTATAGTAGTATTGGGATAATTTTTGTAACCCTAGAATTGGTTTGGGGGTTTTTGATTATAAATTGTATGAGATAAATGAATGGAATAGTTACAGCAATTTACAGATTCGTTGGTCTGTGTTATTTGAGTGTTTTACCTATCTTAAAGCCGTGGGATGCAAAAAGTTAAAGAAGAGACTCATGTTTATTCCAAGCCTAGTTTATGCCTGTGAAAATTGGTAGCATTTCACCGTGTAGTTTTTCCTGAAGAAATTATTTGTGAACGTCTATCTAAAAAGTCCGCAAATCAGTAGAGGCTGAAAGATTACTTCTAAAACATAATTTAGATATTGAATTGGTGCTGGGTCTTTTTGATATATTTAATTTAAAGAGTTTAGATGAGTTAGGCGTTGGTTTTACTTAAGAATCATTTGTCAAACTCGTTTTATGAATCAATACTTTTTATGCGACGGTTTCTGTCAGTTTTTGGAAAGCAGTCTGAAAACCCTTGATAAGTTTGGAATTTGAGAAAAACATGTTAGCTATAAATTGTAGCTAAGACTCATGGGGTTCCAATTCAATTGGCCTTGCATCAATTCGAATTTTCTGGAATTAGTTATTCATTTTATACCGAGTCTGTCATGAGCAGGAAAATCAGGAAAAGTCGTGTTTGTTCTTTAAATTGATATTCCTATTAAGTTATGATGAGTCTAGGTTATGTGCATGATTAATTGACTGAGTAGATGGTAATTATACATAATTATATTATGTAGGTGATGGATAAGTGAAGGATCATAAGTGATTGCTTGTGTGTGCTTGGATTGCGAAAAGGTAGGGAAATACACTTGACTTATTATCGTTGATGTTGAATTGTGTTGACTTGTTTGTGTTTCGTATGACCAAACTGTGAACGTTGACTTGCTTCGTGGCTATTGATTTACGTTATGATTCATATACTGGAAGGTGATTGACTGAATTGATCGTATTGAGTATGTTATCACAACATTTGGTAACCGGCATGATTTTATGATTGATCAGTTCAAAGATATATATATTATGTTGCATTAATTTCTTTTGAGCATTCATATGCATTGGAGATGGAGGATGTTGTGGTGATGTGGTGTGGTGAAGATGATGTTGTGATAAGGCCCAGGCGGGTTTGCAGACTTGCCCTGGTGTCCTCAACAAGGAAATGGCGAGATCGGCTACGGTCGATATATAGTCTACCGGGGATCGGTATGGTCTGGTGTTCTGGGTTATGAGATATGAGTTGAGATGGAGATGGAGGTGACGGAGGAGCATGCATATCATATTTTGTTGTTTCATTGTATTCCCTACTCAACCTCGTGGTTGACCCTGTGTATTCGTGAACACCTGTGACGATCCAAATATTGGGGAGCAGGCTTGACAGGTTTATGAGATAGGCTGGGAGCTTGATGGGCGTGAGACACTGGATCAGAAGACTTAGTAGCTAGATCATCATTTAGAAGACTTTCACTTTCATTTATGTTAGTTCCTTGTAATTTGATGTAAAAGAGGTTTTGTAATAATTAAGTTAAAGTAATTATATATTTTGCCTTGGAGTTTAATTTGTTATTCACTACCTCGGGAAACCGAGATGGTAACATCCGGTTTATTAGGGAATGTCTTGCTAAAGGCTCCTTCATAAATCGGGGTGTTACAAAGTGGTATCAGAGCGAACGATCCTCATGCCTAAACCAATGAACCCAATGAACGTAGGATGTGTCTAAATAAAATGAACCCCAGGGAATAAACTGTTAGGAGCTCACGGTGCGGTTAAGAAGGCGCCCTTAATACGTGCTCTTTTGCCCTCTCGCTTTTGAACCGGTAACCCGAGAGAAAATTGAGTGAATGGGGTAGTTAGAAGGAAAACCTTGGATATAATCGAGTTGATGTATACCTTGAGACCCATATATTCTAACCATTCTGCAAGACAACGTTACGGTAAGTATTTTGTATGAATGATGACGTGATCATATGATGTTGTGGAGATGAGAAATAAATTTTCGTGTTCAGATTGATAATCAATGAAGTGTTGGATTGTGGTAATCGTGAGCGTGAAAATAATTGCGAATTGATGATATTTATCTGGATGGATGTGAATGACGTGTTGATAGTGCTATTATGTCTAGTGATATGCGGTTATGTGATCCCGAAGCCATGCTAGTATAGTATTGTGATAGTAATCAGAAACACTATTGAATTGCTTGTTTCTAGTCATAGCAATCGTGATTTAGATGTAAGGAGTAGATCGAGATGCGAAGGGATTCTATGGGATAGATGTTTACGTAAGTACAAAGTGTGAGATTTAAGTTGGGATGGGTTAGTATACATAGTATGTTCATAAGAGCTTGTAACATAGTAAAGAATGACCAAGTGCTGAAACTCGTTTTGTTTGATTTTACTCTTTAATTGACCTTACTGCCATTTCTTTTCTGTTTATTGCCTATGGATGAAAATTTTATGAGAGATAGCCTCGTGAGTTAGTGTTCATTTGGCGTTGGTTTCATGCTTATAGGATATACGGATTAGGAGTAATAAATATTTTAGTGGGCTGTGGTCAGGAAGTTCCTGTGCAGTGATGTTTCGACCAACGATTTTGTAAAAATCCTCATTTAAATTCTATTAATAATTTTTGCATAATTCCAACTCCATCGATCAGAAGATTCGCATATGTTTTCAAATTGATAAGCCACGAAAATTCTTGATGTACCTATATTAAATGGTAAGTTTTGCAAACTGACCCAAGTTTCGGACCAATTGCTGTCACATACTTGTTTAGACCAACTGAGTTGTAAAATCCTTTAAAAATTGAATTCTTGAGCTTTGGACCTCATTCTTTTTCTCACGAATTATTAACTCTCTGTATGTTATAAAAAGTAATATAACTCAAGTTTTCGTTGAACGGTTATTTATTCGTGATTTTTTTGGAAGTTACAACGTGAATCATAACTTTTAAAATGTGAATGCTATGTTGAGTTTTCATGCAGTTGTTCGATTATTTCATGAGCCTTATTAATGTGAAATTATAGTGTCCCTATATGATGATAGTAGCACACATATTCATTGGTTATGTATCTTAACTAGTGATAAAAAAAAATTAAAGTTTAGTTTATAACATTGTTGGCATGATAGTATGAGTGAAATTGAATAGCTTAATTTGATTCTTAATCGAGGGTGAAATATTTTATACGAGTCTAGTTGTTTGCATATTTTATGCTTGGCATGTTATAATATCTCTGGTGTGTTCATCATATTTGAATAGTGGTCGGATATATATAAATATAAAACTATATTGTCATATCTTGGTAAAGTTGGTGGCGTTAAATGTTAACTTGATTGTTCTAATATACTCGCATGAATATTTATAATAATTATGTTTAAATGTTTACACATGGATGGTAGTAATGAGTATGTCTGAATGTTCACACATGTAGGATGTCATCTGAGTTCTAATGTCTTTTATGTGAGTCTGTGTGCCTATAGTTATACTTATTACTTTCATTGCATTAATTTATTTCAGTTGAACCTAAACTTATGATATGATAATAAAATAGTGTTGTTGCTCCTTATTGGATATGTTCATAGTTGTATTGTCATGAAATGCTAAGGTGATTGTTGCAATTGTCACGATATTTGAAATATAGTTTGATATAGTTACGATATAGTTACGATATTTGAAATATATTCTCGAACCGTCGCTATGAATTATAATGAGATAACCCTTTGATGATTCACATGTTATGCGTATGTTTAAATGATAGCCGTTATAGTTACGTTTAATTGAGCCGCGAGTTGCCTATTTGTTCAAACCGTGCAAACCAGAGAACTTGTTCACCTTGCTAATCTTTTGTCATAGATAATGTTTTACAAGTTATATGATGGTATATGTACATGTTTAAGTTGTTTATGCGATATCTTTTATTTTGCTGAAAATGAATTATACTGAGTTGATGGATACAATTGAATGGTATGGTTACTAAAAATGTTAAACATATGTGTGATATGGAAGTAATTTTGTTGTTATTGTGAATCATATAACCATTAATACTCAATTGTAATTTCAGTTGTTTGACTTCTATATTATTAAGTTAATTACTCATGACGCACAGTCGATGGTTCCGTAAGGACTTTAACAGGGAATTTTATAATGTGCCTCCGATCTAAACTAATAATCTTCTTATATTGACTATATGGTTAGACTCTCGTCTAGTTCTTATGACGTGATAAATCGTTTTAAAATTTAACATGTGATTGAGTTGGTACTTATACTTTTGTGTGACCATGCAACCCGTGATAAATAGATCTGTAATAAAGAGGTAAAATTTTGATTGAACACAGTTAATTTGTAGTTACTTGTTTTACATCATGGTACGAATCGTATGCTTTGATGAGACGTCACCAGGGAATGTGTACTATCTAAAAGGTCTCCGATTAAATGCTGTAGTCGTGTTAGCCGTGAATATAACTGAGTAAAGAAGTGCAACTAAAATCCTGATGTTGAGGTAATAGTCGTTCATTAGTAAAGATAGGACTGAAATGAATAAGATGAACCTGTAAATTACGAAATATGAGTCGACTCCTAAGCTCGTATTGTTTGAAGGAATTGAGTTAAGTTTATCTGATTTTGAGTTAAATGGATTCTATGGACGGCTCTGTTATAAGATTTATGTTAAGAAAGTTATTCACCGTCGATGAAAGTAAAAGTTTTGAAAATGAAGTTAAATTTTGTCGTGTGAGTATAAATTTGGAATGAGATTTCCAGCCAGTGTCTGGTTGTATGGTTTCATGATATTTGATAGTCTGGGGGAATGAAGCTAGAACGGAGTCACAAATAGTGGGTTAATTTAGTCATGTTGTTCGTTCATGTAGTGAATTAGTGGGTTGTGGTTAGTTACGAATGTCAAAACGGGAAATGTAATGTGGTGATTTAAGTGAGTTATGTGTTAACATGGTATGTTGATATTAGCATGATACGTGTGAAGAAACCCAATGTTCCACATGTGAGGATAGAGGAGAAGAATTACCACTTTATAAGGCAAGGGCTACTCCCTCTATCGCCAATTGGTTTTAGAGTGGAACCCTCTTGGGCCTCTGTTGTGGACTCTTTCTCCTCCGTTTGGGTGCGGCCCAGGCCCGTTGTTGAATTTAACATGGTATCAGAGCCCATGGTTAAAGACCTGGGTTTTCATGGGCCAAAGTTTACAGTCGGACGAGCAAAGTTGCTCAGTTGAATTTGTCCGGTCTGAGTTAATACTGGGCCATGTTTACAGCTGGACGAGCAAAGTTGCTCAGTTGAATGAATTGTCCAGTCTGTGTGAAAAGTGGGCCTCACATGTGAGGGGGAGTGTGAAGAAACCCAATGTTCCACATGTGAGGATAGAGGAGAAGAATTACCACTTTATAAGGCAAGGGCTACTCCCTCTATCGCCAATTGGTTTTAGAGTGGAACCCTCTTGGGCCTCTGTTGTGGACTCTTTCTCCTCCGTTTGGGTGCGGCCCAGGCCCGTTGTTGAATTTAACAATATGTAATGAATATTTATAAAATTGGTGTAGTTAAATACATTTAATCTTTTATGTCATGGTGTTGGGTGCAGTTTAAATATATTTAACACCAAGAATGAAATTTTATGTATGATAGTATTGTATGTTAACTTTCCAATATCGCTGTTTACTCGCTTGACTGACTCGACCAATAAGCTTGTAAAATTTGCCAATCAATGTGCATTCGTCATTCGTCATTCGACCAATATTTCTTGGAAAATATGCTATTTGACATGAACCATATGTGAGCACCTAAGCATCTTCATCTTTGTAACCTGAGTAGTAATGTATAAATTAGATTGACAAGCAGATCCTGTGAATGTTATTGCATGTATTGATTGATATGAAGAGTGTTTAGATTAATACTGAAATGTCTTAAGTTATTCAACGTGGCTTTTGCTCCGATCCGTGGCGATGTCTTCAGAGCAAAGAAGATCGTAGCTTCCTTGAGAGAGCTTGTATATTGATTGTCTTTAGTAGGGATTAGTTAACTTGAACGTGAGTTGTGAATCTTTTATCCTCTTTCGATTGTTAGCGATAGTTTGAGAACTTTTGTTATAATAATGAAGGTTACGGGGACGTAACCATGTTTAAGGAGGGTAGGATTGTAAAATCTTTATACTTTCATGTGTGATTTCTCAGTTTGGCTATATTGGTTATGCGTTGTGTGGGTTATGTTGGAGTGTTACATGATGTGTTTCTGTTATGGTTAAACTTCGGGACGAAGTTTCTTTTAAGGAGGGTAGACTGTAATACCCGGTATTTTAATATGATATTATATTAGGCCGAGTTACCAGCTGGGTCGTGTAGTGTATTTGTGACTCGGGTAATTATGTGACTCGGGTTTTAATTAATCTAACTAGGCTAGGCCCGTATCGTCTTAATAACACCTATCCTATATGTATAACCCATCTAACCAAACCCTAATCTCCCTATCACCATATTCATTTTAACCATGAGAAAAGAGAGAAAAGAGAGAAGAGGGAGCCGTGTGTGAGGGGAGCCGCGTGAGGAATTGCGAGGCGATTTCTCAGCCTATTCTCATCCTATTTCGTAAGTAGACTATCCTATTACATCTTTATTCAATTATTAGCATAATTATAGTAGTATTGGGATAATTTTTGTAACCCTAGAATTGGTTTGGGGGTTTTTGATTATAAATTGTATGAGATAAATGAATGGAATAGTTACTGACAATTTACTGATTCGTTGGTCTGTGTTATTTGAGTGTTTTACCTGTCTTAAAGCCGTGGGATGCAAAAAGTTAAAGAAGAGACTCATGTTTATTCCAAGCCTAGTTTATGCCTGTGAAATTGGTAGCATTTCACCGTGTAGTTTTTCCTGAAGAAATTATTTGTGAACGTCTATCTAAAAAGTCCGTAAATCAGTAGAGGCTGAAAGATTACTTCTAAAACATAATTTAGATACTGAATTGGTGCTGGGTCTTTTTTATATATTTAATTTAAAGAGTTTAGATGAGTTAGGCGTTGGTTTTACTTAAGAATCATTTGTCAAACTCGTTTTATGAATCAATACTTTTTATGCGACGGTTTCTGTCAGTTTTTGGAAAGCAGTCTGAAAACCCTTGATAAGTTTGGAATTTGAGAAAAACACGTTAGATATAAATTGTAGCTAAGACTCATGGGGTTCCAATTCAATTGTCCTTGCATCAATTCGAATTTTCTGGAATTAGTTATTCATTTTATACCGAGTCTGCCATGAGCAGGAAAATCAGGAAAAGTCGTGTTTGTTCTTTAAATTGATATTCCTATTAAGTTATGATGAGTCTAGGTTATGTGCATGATTAATTGACTGAGTAGATAGTAATTATACATAATTATGTTATGTAGGTGATGGATAAGTGAAGGATCATAATTGATTGCTTGTGTGTGCTTGGATTGCGAAAAGGTAGGGAAATACACTTGACTTATTATCGTTGATGTTGAATTGTGTTGACTTGTTTGTGTTTCGTATGACCAAACTGTGAACGTTGACTTGCTTCGTGGCTGTTGATTTACGTTATGATTCATATACTGGAAGGTGATTGACTGAATTGATCGTATTGAGTATGTTATCACAACATTTGGTAACCGGCATGATTTTATGATTGATCAGTTCAAAGATATATATATTGTGTTGCATTAATTTCTTTTGAGCATTCATATGCATTGGAGATGGAGGATGTTGTGGTGATGTGGTGTGGTGAAGATGATGTTGTGATAAGGCCCAAAGGCGGGTTCTGCAGACTTGCCCTGGTGTCCTCAACAAGGAGTGGCGGATCGGCTACGGTCGATATATAGTCTACCGGGGATCGGTATGGCTGGGTGTTCTGGGTTATGAGATATGAGTTGAGATGGAGATGGAGGTGACGGAGGAGCATGCATATCATATTTTGTTGTTTCATTGTATTCCCAACTCAACCTTGTGGTTGACCCTGTTTATTCGTGAACACCTGTGACAATCCAAATATTGGGGAGCAGGCTTGACAGGTTTATGAGATAGGCTGGGAGCTTGATGGGCGTGAGACACTGGATCAGAAGACTTAGTAGCTAGATCATCATTTAGAAGACTTTCACTTTCATTTATGTTAGTTCCTTGTAATTTGATGTAAAAGAGGTTTTGTAATAATTAAGTTAAAGTAATTATATATTTTGCCTTGGAGTTTAATTTGTTATTCACTACCTCGGGAAACCGAGATGGTAACAGTCCGGTTTATTAGGGAATGTCTTGCTAAAGGCTCCTTCATAAATCGGGGTGTTACAATACATTTTAGGATAAGAAACTTTAACATGCATAATTTATTTCGTGATATATCATAATAACACAAATTTATGAGTTTTATATGTTAATCGTATAACTCGGAAAAACTATAACCGATTTGCATGCAAACAACCAAATGCTCTGATACCGCTTGTTAGAAATCTATATCTCATTACAAAACATATTCATATATGCGATGATTTAATTTAGTCATAAAATTAAACATTGATCTTATGCATGCAAACAATAATAAAATAAGGGAGAAATCATCATCTTACATTGAAGATTTCGGATTATTTGGGCACAAGTGAGTTCTCCTACTCACTTGTTCTTGAGCTTCCTAAAAATGGATGAACAAGGATTCAAGTAGAGAATCCCTCCCAAGGAATAATACCCAAGGTAACTTCTTAATAAAATTAATATTATTATTACTAGAACAATATTAATTTAAATAAAATTGACCAAAAAATTATTTTGTTCTCTTAATTTTCGGCTAAGAAAAGAGGAGAAAGAGGAAGATTTTATCTCTCTAAAATTCTTATTTTAGATTGTTGAAAGAAGGAATAATCCTCTAACATTTTATGTAATGTATAAGGTAAAAATTAGAGGAAAACTGTAACACCCCGACCCAAACCGGGTCGGGAGCGGTTACTTATGATAGCTCACCAGGCTGTGTACATGGCCCACAGATCAACACGGGTCCTTTACAGCGCATTTTGTCCTCACTCATGCGCATCCCGGAAACCTTCCCAGGAGGTCACCCATCCTAAGACTACTCCCAGTCAAGCACGCTTAACTTTAGAGTTCTTTCGTATGAATGACCATAAAAGAAAGTGCACTTTGTTGATATGAGTAGTACTTCCAATCCCTTTAAGCACTAGTCATTTAAGCCTATCACTGGACCTCTTCAATTACCGTAAGGTGTTACAGTCACCCCCACTTGAAGAACGCAACGTCCTCGTTGCGCCTGAGAGCATAACCGCTAACCCAGAATCCTCCCCCGCTAGGTGTGTGATCACAATGGAGCGTATAACAACTGCCTCCAGGAGCGTATAACAACTGCCTCCGATCACCACACGGTCGCAGGGTTGCTCTGATACCACTTGTAACACCCCGACCCAAACCGGGTCGGGAGCGGTTACTTATGATAGCTCACCAGGCTGTGTACATGGCCCACAGATCAACACGGGTCCTTTACAGCGCATTTTGTCCTCACTCATGCGCATCCCGGAAACCTTCCCAGGAGGTCACCCATCCTAAGACTACTCCCAGTCAAGCACGCTTAACTTTAGAGTTCTTTCGTATGAATGACCATAAAAGAAAGTGCACTTTGTTGATATGAGTAGTACTTCCAATCCCTTTAAGCACTAGTCATTTAAGCCTATCACTGGACCTCTTCAATTACCGTAGGGTGTTACAAAAACCCCATGGTATTTCCTCTCATAAAACCGGGTAGGAGGGGAAGTAAAAGGGCCAATGCATGAGCTAGGTTGTCTTCACAAGAGCAAGTAGGTTTGCATGACTAGTTTTAGGCAAATATGATTATGTTTACCACTAAGTTAATTAACATAATAATTTCATAATACACCCCATTATTTCGGTCCATTTAGAGATAAAATGGATTCCATTTTACTTTGTCAATTTGTCAAATGTCACATGTCACATAAAATTGTTATGTATTTTTAACATATTAAAAATCAACGCATTAATAAAAATACGTCATATACAAAATTGACTTAGTAATTCATAATTACTTATACCAAAATATTTTACCAATTATAAATCACAACATCTTGTATTTATAATAAATTATTCTTTCAAATGCAATTGTTTCCTTAAACAATAATTTCATTTAAGTAATAAAACAATTCGATCACTTAGACCGTATCTTATTTAATCAAATTATAATGAGATACGTAAATATTACTTCCAAAATCGTCCGTCAATTTTAAGTAATTTAATTAACCCGTATCGTCACACGATCAATTAAATATTCAATTAAGAGTGTGATCATCATGATCGACAGTTGTGATCACAGTATTGTCGGAGGACACATATTCCAACAAGAATTACACTTTTTTTCATCTTAGAATTACACTTTTTTCTACTAGAATTACAATTACTTTTTTTTCTGCTACAATTACTCTTTTTTCTGCTGAAATTACACTTTTTTTTTTGCTGTAATTACTTTTGTTTCTGTTAGAATTACTCTTTTTGCTGCTAGAATTAGTCCTTTTTCTGCTAGAATTACTCTTTTTCCAGCTAGAATTACTCTTTTTTATGCTTAAATTAAACTTTTTTCTGTTAAAATTACACTTTTCTCTGCTAGAATTACTCTTTCTGTTAAAATTACACTTTCTTCTGTTAAAATTACACTTTTCTCCATTAAAATTACACCTTTTTCTGTTAAAACTACACTTTTCTACATTAAAATTGCACTTTTTTCTGTTAAAATTACACTTTTTGTTGTTGTTAGAATTACACTTTTTTCTGTTAAAATTTACACTTTTCTCCACTAAAATTACACTTTTTTCTGTTAAAATTATACTTTTTTCTGCTAAAATAACTCTTTTTTCGGCTAAAATTACACTTTTTCTGCTAGAATTAAACTTACTTCTATTGGACTAATGTTACACTCTCAATGGACTTGGTCATATTCTCATTGGACTAATGTTACACTCTCAATGGACTAAAATTACATTCTCAGTGGACTAAAATTACACTTTCCTGGACTAAAATAACACTTTCCTGGACTAAAATAACACTCTCATTGGACTGAAATTACATTTGCCTGGACTAAAATAATACTTTTCTGGACTAAAATAACACTCTCATTGTACTGAAATCACACTTTCCTTGACTAAAATAACACTTTTTGTCGTTAAAATAACACTCGTAAAATGCTAAAATTACAATAAGTTGTGATAAAATTACAAAAATTTAAAATATCATTCGTCAAAATCAGTCAAAAAAGACTGAAGTTAAACTCGTAAGACGCAAAATTCTCGTAAACATTCCTTAGAATTACAAATTTCAAAATAATATCCGTCAAAACCGCTTCGTAGATTAAAGTTACACTTTTTGCTGTTAGGATAACACTCGTAAAATCCTAAAATGTCGAAAACTTGTCTAAAAAAAAACGAAAAAAAACTGAAATTGGAAAAGTGTTAACAAAATTTTCATAAACTTTGAAGTATAAGATAAATGGTGGTGTTAATTGTGTGATAATGAATTAGTAAATGTATTATTAAAACTAGAGAGAGAAGTGAATTAATTAGTGTTAAGTGTGTTTCTTACTTTCAATCTCAAGCATCCACCAAGCATGATCTAAGGGATATGGGAGGGACTTATGGACTCAAAAGATATGAAGGACTTATAAGAACTTTACACTATATATATATATATATATATATATATATATATATATATATATATAACTGGGTTAAAGCGCCGTGGATGCGCCACGCACGTGTCAACTCAGCCTTAAATACAAGTATTAATTACAACTGAACATTAAATATAAACATAATAAATAATATATAATTCTCGGCAAAATATTAATTATAGTTTAATAAGTTTAATTATAAAATTACATTAAATAATGACGGTGTTTTGATTCCAAATTTATTAAAAAATTATTTTGATAAAAATTCTAAAATGTAAATATTTACGTTCATTGCGTAAAATACTTCAAATTGAATATAATTTTCATTATATTTATTGAAATATTTTTGATTTGTAGAGATGATTAAAATGAGTGTCTCATAATGTTTTATGTTTACGTAAAGAGACATTTTGAGAAAGTTATAAAACTTAAACCATTAAATCCTAAGAAAAATATATTTGGAAGATCTAGTCAATGTATTTCTTAAAAACATAACTTAAAGAAAACTATTAAGAGATAAGTTTTTATGTGGGAATGAAAAAAATTATATTGCGAGAAATTGAATACATATTAGATTTTGACAGGTTTAAATAGTGTGATAACGAGTATGTGTACGAGTATGTATGTCCACACTGATCACAAGTGCATTTGAATAATCAAAATAAAAGTAATGATTATTAAATAATATAGTATTATAAACGACAATAAAAAGTAGAAAAAACGTTACATTTTTCTTTAATATCTTCAATTAAAATATGTATACGTCAAGTATAAATATTGGTTATGACTAACTAAATATTACTTTTAGTTAAATATTTTATATGTTATCAATTAAATACTTTGAAGTTAAACCTCAAAAAATATTATTTGAGAAAGTTTAACCTATTTTATTCACAGGTAAACTCTTAAACATCCTTTATATATAGTTGTTTAAAAATACAAAAGGTACAATTTTAATAGATATGTTTGACACCTGGCACAAGCAAGACACAATCAAAACATTTGAATAAGTTGAGTTTTAACTCTATATGTTTGATACATAAACATCACATGTTATACATAAAAAATTAAAAATTACATAAAATTACATTCACATCATTTTGAACAAATATTAATTGATTTGGAGCATAACGTATCGTGAAATGTTATAATTTGAGAACTTAATGTTAATTGTTGTATTATTTGAATAAATTTTATTTTAATTAATATGTTATTTGATCAGTCACAAAATAATTTATAAAACATTGATCATGCATAATTAATTAATACTCCCTTCGATCCAGACAGATGTAAACATAAGCAAAAAGTGGTTATTTAAGAAAATGTGGAAATGTAAGGGGTAAAGTAGGAAATATTGATTGAGGCCACATGGGTTTAGGTGGATTAAATAAGTAGTTGGTGAGTGGGTTAGTGGATGGTAAAGTTGTAAATAGGTAGTGGATGTAAGGGTAAGTTTGCCATTTTCCATTCCAAATATGGTATGTTTACATTGGTCTGGTTCGTCCGTTTTAGGAAAGTGTTTACATCTGTCTGGATCGGAGGGAGTACTTATTAGTTTTAATTAAAATTATATGTATTTTATTTTAAAACATTGAAGTTAAACCTAAAAAAATAAATTTGAAATAAATAAATTTATTTTTATTTATAAGTAAAAATATTAAAGGTCATATATAGAATATGTTATTTTTCTTCAATTATAATAATAAATTTTTAAAACAGGCAGCGCGAAGGGAGGGATACTACCTAGTTTGGTAGTAAACCCTAACTTTTGGGGGTGTTCATTTGGGTTAATTAGCTAGTAATTAGTACAAAGATATGGGTAATTAGTGGGTAATAATAAGGGATTTGTATTGTATATTAGTGTAGGATGTAGTGGTGATGTTACATGGTTTGTTTAGGGATAAGACGGTCTTGCGAGACAGAGTCGTATGGGATTCGAGTAGCTCATGAAGAATGCGAAAAGGTAAGTTAATCCTACTCGGTTTCAATAATGTGTGTGTATATTTGTATGTCTTTTGCATCATTTTCATATTATCAGTCAGATTTGTATCATGTGGTAATGTTTGAGGATCTTGGTGAGTCTCTTATATTGTTGGATTTGTATTATATCATGTGGTTTGATTGACATTCATGATGTATGAGAAAAAGGCAAATTGATAAGAGTTATACATATCCATTATGAAATAGGCATATTGGCATATTGTGATGCATTTAGTGATACATGTGATGGTTGGTAATTGTTGGTGGTGATTCTTGTTGTTGAGGAGACGTATGAGTCACCTCTTGGAGCTTCCTACTCCATGAGGGATATGCACATTAATGGCTTGAGTTCGGAGGGACTCGTGTGGGTAAGACACGACACCTAGCAGGGGATCCGGTTGGCTTCTGGACCTGTACGTTTGGGCGTGTCCCGGTACCTTTGTGCTGGGGTGTGGTGTCATGGGCTTGTCTCTGACACCGGTGGTTGTGGGAACGTTTGGGCGTATCCTGGTACCGGCATAGTGATTGTGTAATCGTGTCTTATTCATATAATTGGCATGTTGCATATTTATTTATCATGTTATGTCTTATATTAAATTATAGAAACTGATGTGTTGTATGTATGTATAATTGTCACCTATTTTCGGGGTGGCATGTGTCAATCCATATGATATTTTCGATCATATGGGGAGCAGGTTAAGTACAGGTAATCTTTGATAGCACGTGGGAGACGGGACGAGCTTTGATGACATTCGAGTCGAGCATAATTGGCTAGAATAGTAGAGTGGTCTTGAGTTATATTCTCTTATTTATTCATTCATGGTTATGTAATTCACTAAATGCTTTATTTATTAAATTGTTTATTAATTGCAACTCCGATTTCACTGCCACGGGAGATCGAGATGGTAACATCCTCCCATTGCCACAGCCGGGCAAGAAGGGGGTGTTACATAACTAGAAAAGAAAGTATACTTTGTTGATATGAGTAGTACTTTCAATCCCTTTAAGCACTAGTCATATTTTAAGCCAGTCAATGGACCACATCCGCGTTGCGCCTGGCAGCATCTGACTCAGCACAAAATTGTGCATGATTAACTGATGTAGAATAAATTTTAACGATTGTCGTTCGCTTCGATCTAACTCAGCACAAAATTGTGCATGATTACAAAGAGGAGAATATCAACTAACTCAATAATAACAAAGAGAAAAAGAAATTGAATTGAAATCTTGAATTTAGAGTGAATCAACAGAGAATAACTAAGAATTAAGAACACTTTAAGTAAAGATCAACTAGCATAGTAAATATCATCAAATAATTCGGAAAATATATATGATCACAAAATCTAGCACACGATATTCACAAAAATCTAAAACACAATCAAGTTAGGGTTTTAATATTAGACGATACAGAAACGGAAAATCGATGAACAAATAAAAAAATTACAAAGGAAATCATGAGAAAACTTACCAGAACAATAACATGATTGAAGATTTGCTATTAGATGATGAAGATTAGAGTCGAATCGAAAAGTTGTGCACAACTTGAATGCGAATACGAAGAGAATGGTGCGCAAAAATTTGGTGATAGAGAAATTTCAACATAGATAATTAGGGAAGTTGACGAGTGCCAAATATTTTGTAATAATAGGTGAATTTACAATCTTACCCTTAATGTGATGCGTCAGATGTCAATCGTTAGATCTGTTTGATCTAATGGTCCAGAATTGGACGCATGACTCATTTAAGATGGGTGGACTCTCTTGATCCTATTTGACACGGCTATCGCAACCCTATCAAAGATAAAACCTAACGGTCTCAACTAAAATGTAGCAGAGGCAGTCGAGTATCGAATCCACAGGGAGGTAATGTAATTAACAGTTGCCTAATTCTAATCCTAGGGTAACAATTGGGGGTTGTTTGAATTTGATTCTAAACTACGAAGTTTAAAAGGAAGAGAAATAAAGTAAAGAGCAGTAAAGGCAATGAAATATGATTAAACTATCAAGAAGAGAGGGACATGTCGGGAATTCGGTTCACTACGGTAGTCCAATAACTCAGCTGTAAATGATTCAGACGAACTAATGTGAGACGGATGTGGAAAGGTCCTTTCGGTCCACTTTATATCCTAAAATACCACTAACTTAACTTTCGTCCTCATTAGGGTAGTCTACTGTTTATAGCAGGCCTATTTAGTCCAATCTTTCGATCCAGGATTAATTTTAGCCAGATTAAAAGGGTGACATAGAAGCGTGCACTCAACTAGGTCGGATAATTACAGTTAAATTGCTATAGTGACAGGGTCTCATAATCAATTCGTCTAATTCATTTACTACATCGTCATATTTCTACCGCAGATTCCCTAATCCCAACATGAAGGGAGTTTAGCTACTCATATCGGTGATTAGACTAACAGCAATTAAATTCCCAGCAGAAAACATTATAAATAACAATAAATTGCAAATAAGAAAATTAGGGCAAAGGAAACAATGACACAAACGAGAAATTAAAGCAACAAAAAGGTTAATTATTATTAAGAAGGAGAAAGGAATTACAATCCAAGCGAATCCGGCGTAAAGAACACAAAATCCGAGTAAAAGCAACCCTGAAATAAAGTAACAGTGAAGAGGAAAAGCAACGTTCCCAAGTTTACAGTAGAGTGTTTGATAATATGAAAGATAATCCTAATTAACCTAGTAATGCGTGCTTAAATAGCAAACAAAATAAGTTTTAGCGAAATAAAACATCACACGGGCTAATTAAAGCCCAAACCCATCAAAACCACTCGATCTAGTGGATTAAAACCACTCGATCGACCAACTCTCAACCAAAACAGCTCGATCGACCAAATAGTTACTCGATCGAGGACTTGGTCCTCTGCAGCATAAGGATCGAGTAATGAAACAGCTCGATCGACCAACTGGGGGTGTAGAAACCACTCGATCGAGTGGAAAACAACTCGATCGAGTGACTAGACTTCAGTTCAGCTCAAGTCCGCGCCTAAATGCCTCGTATTGCGTGCCATGACGCTTCCAAACACAGTATCGCACTCAGGAAAATCCCGTCTCCTCTAAATGCATGCAAAAAGGACGAAAAAGAGTATGGTTCCACTACTTTCGCGTTTATTTCTACAAAAAGGACAAAACGCACCAAAGTAGCCAATTCGGGGCAAAATACCATAAAAACAGTATAAATATGCAAAGAAATACGTGCTGAAATAGGCTAAAAAGACTATATATTAGGCACGTATCAAATCTCCCCAAACCAAACCTTTACTCGCCCTCGAGTAAACTCAAAACTAAACTAATGGAACGGAAATGATAACTCAGAGCTAGCTTAACTTGTCGACTTGAACCAATTTAATGCAACAAAAACTAACAGTTAAAGCTAAGCAGCCAAAACGCAAACGAATTATAAGCTGTTCAGAAATATAGCTGACCTATCGACCTTGCAAAACCAACAAAACTGGACTCTCTCGTGGTCACTCTTCTCTCATGAAGCAAAGGGTGAATGTTATATGTAAAAGAGAGAAGGAAAGATAGTCACTCACCTAACTGCGACCTACATAGCATGCATGCAACAAAGATGAAAGACAATTCAAGTACTAATGCACAAATTCCAACCGATAATGTCCGTCACAGCCGAGGGTTTGCTAATGATTTGGGAATAGTGAGGTTCAGGTGAGAAAAGGCAAAACATGTTATGGAAAAGTGGAGGTAAAAGCGTCAAGCTAGTTCCTAACAGGACCATAATGAAACCATCCGAATCTCAACTGACTGATAGACTAAGTACGGGTGCCCTTCATTCGGCACAAAACTGACTAGACTCAAAACACAATCTCCTCAAAAAATATGGGATAGAATGGAGGAGTCAGACGGTCACAAACTTCCCTATTTAAACACCGTCTGAAATAACTAACTTAACCAAATCAACCTTTTTCGATTGTACATCTTCAAACATCTTCTCAACTCAGACAAGAGGAACACGTCTGTTTCCTCCATTTTCACATTCTCCTTTCTTTTATTCTTTTTTTTTTCTTTACGTTTTTCTCATTTTTTCAACATTTTTTTTTATCTTTCTTCCTTTTCCTCCTTCCTCTATACTTACACCAACTCCAAAACAAAAAACACGGACCAAAATGCATCGGAAAAATATACCGCAGAAGAACATACTAACTAGCTTGACTAGGCAGGCTTAGTTTGGGATGTAGCTAATGGGTCAAAAGGCAATTTTGGCTTATGTGGAGCTAAATGGGTGTAAAGTAATAAGAAAGGGAAATTTGCAAGACCCTCCCTGCATGTGACACCAACCACAAACCCGAATATGTGCATTTGACAAGAAATTGAATGTCATAAATGTGCAAATGAGATGAACATGCTACGCAAGGAGTACTACTCAAAATTCCTAATGAACTGGTCATGAATGTCACCAGTTATGGCTCTAAAACTCAGAATTTTTATGTAGTTTGCCAATTTATAGGTCAAGTCTAAACATTCAGCTATATTTGAACAGAAATTCGTAGACTATGCATATGACAAAGCTAATAACTGTCAGTGAAAGTGCAAGGCTCAAGCAGAAAGACAAGTTATAGTGCATTATCATCATGGGAATCTACCGTTCCGACTCAACCTATATGCCGAAATAAACGTGAAATTTTTTGAATTTTTTGAAATTTTCTAATTTTTAATTTTTGGATTTTTCAATGAAATAAAACAATGCAAGGCTGAAAAATAAACGTGAATGCAACAACAAATGCAAATGCAGACTCAAAAGGATGCAATACCCTCCCCAAACCAAAACGGACAACGCCCTCGTTGTCCTCCAGCATACACCAGCAGAAATATGGGGGAACGGGAATATACAACCAACAAAATAAAAATAATAAAATAAAGGAGACAAAATAAAAGAGTAAGAGATACATACAAAATACGAACTTCCCCAAACCAGCCAGAAAACTGGGGAAGTGAGTAGACCAGTAGCTACTCGTCGTCGTCGTCGCCATCCACCTTGTACTCCGGGTCTTTCTCCTCTTCCCCCCTCTTCCGCTCCTCCTCACGAGCTCTCTCCACTGCCACCTCTGGGTCCTCGTCCTCCTCCTCGTCAGAAAACGGGTACCCCTCAGCTGGGTACTGGAAGAAGGAAGGGTGTGGCCAACCCTCCGGGATCGGTCTGTGTCTCCGCAAGTGGTACTCGTACAGAGGGTGCAAGGCAAGAGCCATGTCCCTCTCCATACGAGCCTGGCGCTCTGCAAGCTCAATCAACAAACCGTAAACTGCGCCCTCTTGGTCCTGGACCACGGGCGCTACAAAGGGAGGGGGTGGTCTAAAAGTAGCCGGGAATACCGGCTCAGTCTGTGTCTGGTCAGTGAGAGGTGGAGTAGGAGTAGGAGTGGTAGTAACAGTGGGAGTAGGGGTCGGATCGGGAGTAGCCGTGGAAGGCTGGGTACTCTCTGAAGGTGTGGACCCCTCTCCAGTCTCAACTCGCCGCTTCTTGGCGGCAGGTGCATTAGGAGATGGTCGAAGTGGAAGGTGAAGTAGAGGTAAGGCAGGCAGACGGTGGCCCTTTACCATAGTAGGTAAGGGCTCAAGACGGGGGAGACTATCGCAAGGTAAGTCAACAGACAAGGAGCCGTCAATCTTCCAAGTCTGGTAGTCTGGGGTCAACCAATGCTGAGCGAGCATGTTAGCCAGACTCAGTGACCTCTCTCCCTCGAGGTACTGCAAGTCACGTGGCCAGGTGGGGAAAAGTCGGCGGGCAAGAATGGTGGCTATGCCACCGCAGGCAATGTTTCTCGCCTCCTTCTTCCCCTGGTCGTGGAGGTACTGGGCGGTGAGGTAGGCAATGTTGAAGGTAAAAGGACCTTCACAGTCGACGTTCAGATAACCGCCCAGGATGGAGAGCTCGGTGTTGGTAGTGTTGTTCGGCTCCTTTCGGCCGAAAATAGAGCTCCCCATCAGTCTAAGAAAACAACGGACGGGGGGGATGGTGGACCTGGTGGAGCTTACGCTCCTGGAAACGAGTCTGGGCCAAGCACCGCCAAACCTGTTTGTACACCTTCCTCGAGTCTGACGTCACACCCGAGGAGGTAAGGTCTAGCAACCTACCAAACTCCGCTAGAGCCATCGGGAAAGTCCGATTGAACAACCGGAAAGAGACTGACAAACAGTCGGGGTCAGTAGCGTATGCCCCTGAGGAGAAGGTAAAAGAGCTGAGAAACTCGAGACTCAGCTCTAAGAAGGTATGGCCCCTCATGGTAATGAGGCCAGGCATCCCCGTGCCCCGTAGTAAAGTACAGACTGACTCGTAAATACCGAGTCTCTCTAATGCCGATTTATACCTGTGGGTAGTCCGGGTGGGAGTCGAGGGAAGTGTCCCCTCGGACTGTAACTTTCTCAGAAGTAGGCGGAGCGGCAGCTGAAGTAGAAGCAGAATCAGCAGCAGCAGCTGTGGAAGTGCTAGCTATGGTGGAAGTAGAAGTGACTGGAGCTGGTGTAGCTCGACCGCCCACGACCCCGCCTCCGTCTCTGGAACGCAAGGCGGCCCCCTCTCGATCGTGTAAGGAACCGGGGCGACTCGAAGGCGGCTGCGGCTGCTGGTGAGTCCGCCACATGTGTAGAAGTGGTGGCTGGTGTACACGTGGTGGCTGCTGTGGTCGCCACTGAAGAGGAACTAGCAGCAGTGCTAGCTGGGGTGGTGACCGTAGTGGAAATAGCAGCCTGAACTGGGCCTCCAGCTGAACTAGCTGGAGCAAAAACCGTCCCTGCAGCTGAGACAAGGAAAACTGGGGCTGCAGTGGTGACTAAAGCGGAGCTAGTGGCAACAGCAGGGGCCACTGACTCACTCAAAGATAGACTGGAGGTGGTAGTGGCAGAAGGTAAGGTACTGGACTCCATCCTGTAAACATAGGGCAGAGGGCACGATAAGAATATAGCTGCTAACCGTGGTTAAAACAACACATTAAACCAGCATGTGACAGCGTGTGTGTCCCCTACTAGTCGAAAAATTCGACTTACAGCATACAATTTCCAACAATTCCTCTGAAATTTCGAAATAGCAGTACGTGAATGGTGATAATGTGACAATGTAATGACTGCTAATGGAGAATAAAAACAGCATGAAAAACTGCATACGACAGCATGTAAGACTCCTAGCAGTCGAAAATTTCGACTCACAGTACAGGATTCCCAACAATTTACATGTAAATGGCGATAGGGGACGGAAAAAACAGCTTAATGTTAACGGCAGAAGAAGTAAGCAAGAACCGAGGTTAAACAAATCATGGCAAAGATATAGACTCCGACAATTCGAAAAATTCGACTTAGATGCCCTAATCGCGGAATGCTTGCGCAAATTTCGAATTAAACATGCAACAACAGCGAGGAATTGGGATATGATCATCAAGCAAGCTAATTAAGGGCATACAAACACAATTAAGTCGAAAAATTCGACTAAACATGGATTTTCGAAACCCTAATTCAATTTCACCTCATAAAATTCAAAATAATTGAAATTAAAATGCAATGAGTATGGAAGAAACACTTACTTGATGGTAAAATACCTACAAATGCAAATAATCCTCAAATAAACAAGCAACAATGGCGGATTTCAATCGAAAAACCCGCAAACCCTAAAACCCTTTTAAAACCGTGAAAATGAACACAAATAAGGGTGAATGTAAGGGGCTTTTGAAGATTTTTTTTTTTTTTTTTTGGTGAAAAGGTAAGTAATATATTAGCTCAACCAACACGATACATCATCAACTGCATCTCATACTCCAACTAGGACATGTATCCCCTAATTAGAGCTGAGTGCTTCTCTTTCATCTCTGAACTAATATTACAATTAAGCCTATTACAAACCACATACTTAACCACCTGCAAAATCACACCAGGTCTCTTCATATAGTGATCATGAAGGCTGACATTCCGAGCCTGCCAAATCTGGTAAATGAGAACGCAAATAGCAGCTCCAACAATGTGTTTCTTCAAAAGAGGTCGCATTCTGCACTTTGCCCACCACTGCAACGGTAATTGCCAGGGAATTTGGATCCCCAGCCAACTGGACACCAATTGAAGACAACTTCTACTGTACCCACACTCAAAAAACAGGTGTGGGTGAGACTCATTACCATTCTCACATAACACACAGCTGGTTTCAAGACAAACACCATGTCTCCTCAATCTATCTCTGGTGAGAAGCCTTCCTTGAGCAGCTAACCAAGCAATAACATTGTGTTTCTTTATACCATACCTAGTCCAAACCAGAGCTCTCCATTGGGACTTAGCATGATCATTCTGCAGCCAAGAATACCCAGCCTGTATAGAGTACGCAGAAACTGTACCCCAACCATTCTGACTGAACCCCAGCTGCATCCTATCCTTCACCCAACAGATTTTTTTCCAAGCCCAACTCGCATTAGTAGGAGGTTGATACGTCCACCAATCCATTTGTTTGATATACACATTGTGTACCCACTTTACCCACATGTGGTCCTTCTTAGTAGCTGGGGCTTTTGAAGGTTAATATGCAAACAACGGATTGTAGGTGGCAGATTTGGAGATTGGGCAAGAAATAATGGGATTTGGGGATGAAGTTTAATCGCAAATGGGGGGGTTAGACGGAAAATAGGGATAAAATGAATTAGAAATAGAAAATAAAGAGTTTAAGATACGAAAACTCTCGTGTCCTGTTCATTTCCACTCGATCGAGTGGTTTTAAACCGCTCGATCGAGCACTGTTGATGCTTCAGCTGCCTGGTCGAGTAAAATGTTACTCGATCAACTAGTTCCTCTCTTGGCTTTAGTCGATCGACTGGAAAAAGCGATTGGTCGACCAGATTTTCACTCGATCGAGTACAAAAAGTACTCGATCGAGGACTTTTCTTACGTAAGCCTTTTAATTTCGTCTTCACTTCCTTGAATTGCGTGAAACTTCCCCAAACCTGCATAAAAACACATCCAAAAATTTCCCAAAATACCAAATACGCATAAGCACAGTCTATAGTCTTATGTTTACGCTAAAAACTGTCTAAAACTAATTGTCCTAATTAAAACGCAATAAAACAAATTCAAAATAAATTCAAAAAATTATCTATTACAAAGTGTTACACGGGGCATTTTCCCGTTTAATTCCCATCAAATTTCAGTAGCCCCTTCGTGGGCTTCTGACTGGAGGACGTCACCTCCGCAACATTGACTGTCCTCTTCAACTTCCATGAGCATGAGTAATCACTTGAAACTGTAGGAGGGGAATAGCTCGCATCCACGTAAGCGTCAGCTTTCCTCGTCCTTGCTCCTTTATCACCAGCTTTAGCGTCAACATGTCCAGTTTGATTGATAATGGCTGCACCATGTCCCTTGACAGCTTCCCCTTTGCTTTCATCTGTACCTACAGCAGGGAAAACAGACGAACTTTCCTCCTTTTTGCTCTCAGTCTGAGGCGGAGGGTTAACAATAGCGACACAATTCTCCAAATTTTCATTTGGAGTGTCAATAATAGGAACAATAGAAGAGAGAGCATTGCAAGGCTGGGCTTGCATGGGAGCTCTCCGGAACTTGGACTGATGAAAATCAGCTCCTCATCCCCTACCTGAAAGGTCAAAGTCTTCCCCCCGACGTCTATTACTGCACGGGCAGTGGACAAAAATGGTCTCCCTAAAATTATAGGGGTGTGTGCATCTTCGGGGATGTCTAAGACAACAAAATCAACGGGAATAAAGAACTTCCCGATCTGAATAGGTACGTCTTCTACTATACCTAGTGGCCGTGATAAACTACGGTCGGCCATCTGGACAGTCATGTTGGTGCAACTCAGCTTTGTCAAACCAAGTCTCTTAGCCAGATACAAAGGTAAGACACTTACGCTAGCGCCTAAATCGCATAGCGCGTTATCAATCAAATGCATCCCGATATGACACGGAATTGAAAAACTACCCGGGTCTGATTGCTTAGGGGGTAACTTATTTTGAAATAGGGCTGACCCCACCTCAGTCAAAGCTACGGTCTCACTGTCATTAATAGTCCTCTTACGTGCTAAAATTTCTTTCATAAACTTTAAATAAGAGGGTACCTTAGTCAGCAATTCAGTGAACGGCACGGTGACTTCCAAGCTCTTCAAAAGTTCGACAAACTTACCGAACTGTTGATTAAATTTAGTATTTTGCAGCCGCCTCGGGAAGGGAACCGTGATAGGTATCTCGAGTCCCTTGTTTCTCGCTTCCAATGTATCTTCCGGTGCAAGTTCCATATCCTTTGGACGTTTCTTACCTCTTGAACGAGGTCTTTCTGGTGATTTCTCGCTTAAACGAGCACTAGCAGGCTCTCGAATAAGCTTCCCGTCATCAATCCCACTCGATCGACCAATCTGCTCACTTGATCGAGCAGTTTCTTCATCGATGTCAGTCGATCGAGCACAATTCCCACTCGATCGACCAACTCCACTTTCTGCTTCAGTCGATCGAGTACAATTTCCACTCGATCGACCAACATGTTCTTCCTGCTCACTCGATCGAGTGGAAAAACCACTCGATCGAGGGCTTTCATCTTCAGTTCTACTCGATCGAACACCAGATTTCAGTCGATCGAGCAACTGCTTTGTCGTGAGCCCTTTTTTCTCGATAGTACACTGTTCACCATCAGTATTAGCTTCCCTAGGGTCTGATTTTGACACTTCCGGTCCCTCATAAGAAAGACCGCTTCTCAATTCTATCAGATTTACCGTCTCATGTGGATTCTTCTCTTTTTGAGTCGGTAAATGACCCTGCTTTCTTGAGGATTGATTTGCAGCAAGTTGGGCAACTTGAGTCTCAAGTGCCTTAAATGACGCGTCCTTCTGTTGATTTTGTTGATCATTCAGCTGCAATTGCTTTGAAATGGACTGCAACATAGACTTTAGCTCACCCATTTCACTCACCCCACTAGAAGATGATGCACCTTGGTTAGGAGGATTGAAAGAAGGAGGCTTCTGAAAGCCTTGTTGATTCATGTGTGGAGGAATATACGGTTGCTGCTGATGCGGAGGAGTGGTAGGATTGAGTACATTCTGACTAGTCCACCTCAAATTGGGGTGGACATTCGGCTCGTAATAACTGTTGTTCTGCCTGTAGTGTTGGAAGGCAGCACATGACTCATAGGAATTGGGACAGTTATCTGAAACATGCCCCTCTCCTCCACATCTCTTGCAGCTGAAGGGACCGTCAACAAAGATTTACATGGTAAATTCCTCCCTTCGAGGCTACTCCCAGCTCATATTTATCAAATCGGGCCGTGAGAGCCTCTAAAGCAGCTACAGAAAGAGATTCGGCACTCCTCCTTTGATTTCCTCTCGAGTTCCCATATTCAGCTTTATGGATGGCCAAGTCATCTTTGATCTTCCACCCCTTAGTCTCTCCTAGATTCTCAGCAAACCGGCCACTAGCTGCAGCATCCAAAATAGCCCTCTGATCGTCGTACAACCCATTATAGAACTGATTACAAAGACTCCACTTCTCGAACCCATGATGCGGAATGGTTCGCACCAACTTCTTGAAGCGGACCCATGCCTCGTGAAAGTTCTCGTCAGGCCCTTGCTTAAAGCTCGTGATCTGAGCTCTAATTGCATTAGTCTTCGAAGCAGAGAAGTACTTCTTGTAAAACGCCAAAGCCAACGAATTCCAGTCAGTTATCCCATGAGCAGTCCGGTCCAGATCCCTATACCACTCCCTTGCAGCATCTCGGAGTGAGAAAATGAACATGGTTTCTTTTATCTGATCTTGGGTCACACCGGCTGGTGGGGGTATGGAGCAGCAGTAGTCAATAAAAGTCTCCATGTGCTTAGCTGCATCTTCATTTGCAGCTCCCCCGAACTGGTTCCTCTCAACCATATTAATATAAGAGGGCTTTGGCTCAAATTTTCTAGCATCGCCTGGTAATTCGAATCCTTTATAAAGATTAGCAGCTGTCGGTTCAGAATGATTAGCTATACTCGCTTCCTCGGCCATAACTGGAAAATCTTGAGAAGTGACTGTTTCAGTTGATGAATTGGAAATTGGAGATGAAGGCGGATCATCCTCGAAAAGCTCGTTCTCGTGAAAGCTTGACAGAGTACTTAGCTCTTCCTCTGTCGGTAATACCCTTTGTGATCCCCGGCAACGGCGCCAAAATTTGACACGGCTATCACAACCCTATCAAAGATAAAACCTAACGGTCTCAACTAAAATGTAGCAGAGGCAGTCGAGTATCGAATCCACAGGGAGGTAATGTAATTAACAGTTGCCTAATTCTAATCCTAGGGTAACAATTGGGGGTTGTTTGAATTTGATTCTAAACTACGAAGTTTGAAAGGAAGTGAAATAAAGTAAAGAGCAGTAAAGGCAATGAAATATGATTAAACTATCAAGAAGAGAGGGACATGTCGGGAATTCGGTTCACTACGGTAGTCCAATAACTCAGCTGTAAATGATTCAGACGAACTAATGTGAGACGGATGTGGAAAGGTCCTTTCGGTCCACTTTCTATCCTAAAATACCACTAACTTAACTTTCGTCCTCATTAGGGTAGTCTACTGTTTATAGAAGGCCTATTTAGTCCAATCTTTCGATCCAGGATTAATTTTAGCCAGATTAAAAGGGTGACATAGAAGCATGCACTCAACTAGGTCGGATAATTACAGTTAAATTGCTATAGTGACAGGGTCTCATAATCAATTCGTCTAATTCATTTACTACATCGTCATATTTCTACCGCAGATTCCCTAATCCCAACATGAAGGGAGTTTAGCTACTCATATCGGTGATTAGACTAACATCAATTAAATTCCCAGCAGAAAACATTATAAATAACAATAAATTGCAAATAAGAAAATTAGGGCAAAGGAAACAATGACACAAACGAGAAAAGAATTACAATCCAAGCGAATCCGGCGTAAAGAACACAAAATCCGAGTAAAAGCAACCCCGAAATAAAGTAACAGTGAAGAGGAAAAGCAACGTTCTCAAGTTTACAGTAGAGTGTTTGATAATATGAAAGATAATCCTAATTAACCTAGTAATGCGTGCTTAAATAGCAAACAAAATAAGTTTTAGCGAAATAAAACATCACGCGGGCTAATTAAAGCCCAAACCCATCAAAACCACTCGATCGAGTGGATTAAAACCACTCGATCGACCAACTCTCAACCAAAACTGCTCGATCGACCAAATAGTTACTCGATCGAGGACTTGGTCCTCTGCAGCATAAGGATCGAGTAATGAAACAGCTCGATCGACCAACTGGGGGTGTAGAAACCACTCGATCGAGTGGAAAACAACTCGATCGAGTGACTAGACTTCAGTTCAGCTCAAGTCCGCGCCTAAATGCCTCGTATTGCGTGCCACGACGCTTCCAAACACAGTATCTCACTCAGGAAAATCCCGTCTCCTCTAAATGCATGCAAAAAGGACGAAAAAGAGTACGGTTCCACTACTTTCGCGTTTATTTCTACAAAAAGGACAAAACGCACCAAAGTAGCCAATTCGGGGCAAAATACCATAAAAACAGTATAAATATGCAAAGAAATACGTGCTGAAATAGGCTAAAAAGACTATATATTAGGCACGTATCACTATTTATATAAATATATAATTTTTTAAACAAGCACATTTTTGAGCTACCAAAGTAATCCGATGATTTAGTTTACTTTTATATTCCCTAGGTCAAACCATGAATAATGGAACTTGTCCAAATAAGTTCTTGTTTGTTATTTTCTTATCGCTGGTCCATTTAAGCTACTAGCTTAATGCAACTATTTGCTTAAACCAAATTATCCTACTTGAACAACTTCAAGTGTTTAGATATTAACATGCAATTTCTTAAAATTGCAATCAAGGCCTCAAGCTAACCCATTACACTTGCTCAAATGCAATTTTTGTGAACACCCCGGTCCAAACCTAGGTGATGTGACTCATATTTGAGCACATTTAGTCCCCGAAATAACCTCGTTCCTATGCTTTATAGCACATAATTGGGTCATTTACTATCTTTAGTTTCCTATGTTGCATATTCTTTGAGGTTTTGTCACCTTGGTAGGAAAGGATTGCTAACCTTGCATTTATGAGGCGAAATAAAGCTAAATGGATCACACCTAATGACCAAGCATCAAAGAGAAGACCAATACTAGAGGCCTAAGTAGATAATAAAGTGAAATGGGCAATGATGAAAGGATCCTTGCATCCCCGAAATGATCCTCGCGGATTGATGAGGAAAAGAAGAGAAGCTGTCTGTCCAGGAATCCGAGCGGATCATACACAATCCGGGCGTCTCACAACACCAAGATCCGGGTGTCTTGTTCCCAATACGAGCGGATTGCAGCCCGAGGAGCCGAGCGTCTTCCCCTGGATCCGAGCGGACCCTAAGACAGAAGAGCCCGTGCCGCAGCACAAGACGGGCGGATCGTGGCAAGACTAGCATGGGAATTCGCTCATTTCCTTCGAAAGGAGCATTTCCTCAACTTTTCTTAGGGTCTTAATAGTCATTTAAGCCCTTAGTAACCCTAATCTTTGTACCTAATCTTTAGTATAAATACCCCTTTGTACTACCTAGATTAGGATGCTCTCTTAAGCAATCCTAATCCATCCTTAATCACTTTGTGATTCTCTCAAATTAGTCTTAATTTAGTTGTAATACAATTTCTCAATATTAATCACATCTTAATCTTTCCTTAATTTCTCTATTGTCCTTCCTTTATTTTGGGTAATTAGAAGATTATTTGGGTTTACTTGGAGGATTGACAACCTTCCATAAATCATCAAGTACTTTTATTATTCTTTGCTTTATTATTTGTAATCATCTTCATAGGTATAATTCTCTCTTAACCTTATTTAATTATTGTTAATTACTTTCATTTATTCATCATGTTTTACTTTGTTAGTATAATTGACAACCTTGCTAGCATGCTAAACTCGATAATGAGTGAGTAGTTTCCTTAGCTAGGGTTAATGGGGAATTAGGGGAAACCAACATGGGGAATGATTCATGCTTAATCTAATATGTTTTCATAATTAAATTGCTTACTTGTTGTGATTTCAACTTTTGCACATGTTATGTTTGATGAAATGCGAGCCTATGAATCCTTGTATTTTTTACCCATCACCTATATTTTCAATGAGGCTTGTAAGCTTATACACCAACTCGAGCCTCATTAGACCATGCATATAGTTGAATATGAAGGATTAAGTCGACTTGTAGCTGTTGTAAAATCTAATCGATTCGGCTCCGGGACCCAAACCTTCTTAGGGATTGTAAGCTTATACACCAACCCGATCCCATCACAACAATAAGTGATTTCTATATAATTGAGAACACGTTTGTATGATCAACTCCCATGAATCCCCTATGAACCCATGACACCCTAGTGCCTTTAATCAATTGTTTACATCTCCTTTATTTGTCTTGCTTTATTTTCATTAATTTACTTTCATCTTGTTGATTTGTTTAGTTGATCTCCTATCTCAACCCAAATAGTTACACCCTAAGACACAACCATTTGCAATTGAGAATCTTACATCAATACCCGTCCCTTGGGATCCGATCTTTACTTGCCTCTTTGCTAAGAGTAGTTTGTAAAGTTATAAATATTGTTTTGGTTGGTAGCTTTTGACGACAAGTTTAAACCACACCAAAAATGGCGCCGTTGCCGGGGACGGTGTTAACTTGATTTGATTTTCATTAATTGTTTTTAGTTGTGTCTTTCTTTACCTTGGGGACGGCTACCCTTGGTATTGACTCATGGAAGAAGTTGGCACTTGCTTTCTACAAGAAATTCTATCCTCCGAAGAAGAATAACATGTTGAGAGCCCAAATCACCAGGTTCAAACAAAGGTATGAAGAATCATTGTATGAAGCATGGGAGAGATTTAAGGACACTTGTTGTTCTTGTCCACACCATGGACTTAGCGAGTGGTTCCTTGTGCAACAATTTTAGAATTGTCTATATGAAGACTCCCGCAACATTCTCAATATGGGATCAAATGGTATGTTCACCGAAGTTGATGACAATCAAACATGGGCCAAAATTGAAGAGATGTCGGTACATAATTCACAATATAGTAGGCCTCGAAAGGCCACTAGAGGAGGAAAGCATGAGGTAGATTCCATCACTCAATTGGGTGCCCAACTAAGTGCTCACATTGACACCATCAATTTGAAATTTGAGGAAGCTATGGTTAAGCTTGATGAAGCTTCTAAATCACCCAAACAACATGTTAATGCTATGGTGGCATCATCCTCAATTCCAAGTGGAGTATGTGAGAGTTGTGGAACTTTAGGACATGACCAAAGTGAATGTAGGGGTACAAGTGAATGCTTTCCAAGCATACAAAAGTGGCACCCCTTATTCCAACTATTACAATGAGAATACCAAATTCCATCCCAATCTTTCATACAAAAGGCAAAACGTTCATAACCCTCAACCAACATACACCCCACTTCCAATGAGAAATCAAGCTCAAAGACCCTTTTAGAACCAAAGCCAAGGTCATCAAAATTAACCTTCTTACAATCAACCCAATGACCAAGGCTTTGATGTTCAAAAAGTGGTCCTCCAAATGCAAAAGAACCAAGAAGAATTTTTCACCCAAATGCAAAAAGATAGCCAAGCCAAAGACATCACCATCAACAACATCCTAGCCCACACCAAGATGTTGGAAACCCAAATGTCTCAATTAGCATCTTCTAGCTCTCAAAGACAAAAGGGGCAATTACCACCTCAAAGTAATCCCCCAAGACATGAGTCGGTTAGTGCCATCCATTTGAGGAGTGGTACAAGGTATGAAGGGCCGAAGAAGCCAATTGATGAAGACATTGTGGATGCTAGTGACAAGCAAAGAGTTGTGGAGAACTCTAAAGAAGAAGAATCAATTTGAAAGAACAAGAATGAAGAGAAGGCCAAGGAAAGGGAGCCTATTGTGATTTGACTTCCATTCCAAAGTCGTCAAGCTAAGCCTAAGTTTGATGAACAACTTGAAAAGTTCATAGAAATTGTGAAGAACTTAGAAGTCTCAATCCCATTCACGGAATTGATCAATCATGTTCTGGCCTATGCAAAGTACATGAAAGATATTCTTACCAAGAAGAAATACATCCAAAAGCTAGAGACTATTGCATTCACTAAAGTGAGTAGTGCTATTCTTCAAGGAAGTTTACCTACAAAACTCAAAGATCCGGGAAGTTTCTCTATTCCATGCACCATTGGCGACACTACCATCAACAAAGCATTATGTGACCTTGGAGCAAGTGTAAGTGTCATGACATACTCGGTATACAAGAGACGAGGAATAGGAGAGCTCAAATGCACTAACATTACTCTTTAAATGGCGGATCGATCAACAAAGATACCTTTAGGGGTATGGGTGGATGTGCCCGTGAAAATTGGCAAGTTCTTCATCCATGTAGACTTCGTCATTGTAGATATGGAGGAGGATTCTAACATTCCTATCATCCTAGGAAGACCTTTCTTGCACACCGCGGGAGCGGTTATTAATGTGAAACATGGAGAGCTCACACTTGAAGTGGGGGATGAGACAATCACTTTTAACCTTGACAAAACAATGCGAGCTCCCCGACTACATGAGCCATGTTTCATGGTCGATCATTATAGCCGAGAAAGTGATAGGAAGAAGTTGGCATCTCAATGCAAAGATCAAGCTATAGGTAAAGAATCACTACCTATATGGAAGAAGAAAGTGGACAATCCTCAAGATGCTCTATCCGGAGAGAAAGGAAATTTCAACAACAAAGAGAGCTTGAATAGCTCACCACCAATTATGACAAGAAAGGAAGAAGGCCTCATTGGCCATGACAACAAGAAAGAGGAGTTGTTTTTATCAACTCATGATACAATTGGAGAACAAGCTAGTGAAGTTTGTGGTCTATGGGATGACGAATTTGGTGGAGTCCTCCCTAAACCACCATTTGTAAATATTATAACCTTTAAACTTGCATTTTACTTATTGTATTGCATTTTTGTCAATTTTAGATTTGGAATTTCATACTTTGATCAAGATTTTTATTTTGAGAGAAAGTGAGGGAGGGATTTTAATGCGTTTTAATGTGTAGTGTTGATCTAGTGTGGGGATAACAATTGCCTAGGCTAACCGAGCCTTCATAGTGCACCCACAATGTTGAACAAAGGCATGAAGAAAGAATGATATGGGAAATGGAGATCCCCACGAGTGGACCTGAACTCGTGGGTACAGGAGAAGATCCGAGCATCCCAGAGGGAACCCGCTCGTCTTGGAAGTGATCCGAGCGTCCTGGCTTTAAGACGCTCGTCTTGGGAGTATTGAGAATGAAAAATTTGGTCAGTTTAAAAATCTGAGCAGACTACATAGAAAACGCCCATCCCAGTCCTGAAGTCGCTCATCTCAAGAGAAATCTGCGTGTTCTAGCTGCTTCAAAAATTTAAGATTCAAATTCTCTATGAATCCGAGCGTCCCCAGGTGAAGACGAGTGTCCTCAGCAAAATCCGCCCGTCTCCTGAGGAATCCGCGCGTCTCAGCACAGGTTAGGAATTACAAAGCTTACTGACTGAGGATCCGAGCGTCCCTAACCCAAGACGCCCGTCTCCTGCTGCTGAATGAATATAACACGGGAATAAAATCTCCTCATCCCCAATTCATTTCTTTCTTTCAAAACATAAACACACACCTTTCTCCCTCAAAACCCTCAATCCTCTCATCAACAAAACACAAATTCCTCAACCAAATTCACCAAAATCAAACCCAAACTTCCTAAAATCACAATCAAATTACTCCTTCATCAACAAAACACCAACCAAACATCAAAATCCTCAAAAATTGAATCGATTTTCTAGGGTTTCAAGGCAATTTCGAAAATCCCAAAATCGATTAGGGATTAATTGGAGCTTGAGGAGACTAGAAGAATTCAAGCTTGGTTTGTTGATACAACTTTAACAAGGAGAACATGGCAAGAACAAAAGGTGGAAACAAGGCATCCACAACTTCAAATCTTTCCAAAAGGCAACAAGCTCTTTTAGCCTCAAAGGCTATGGTAGTGCATCAACTAAGGGTGGAGATTCAAGAAGTTTATACTCCTATGGTGGAAGCTACTCCTACTCCGGTCATTGAACAATTGCAAGATTATCCGGAGGTAACTTTCACAAACAATTCTCATAGGAAAACATTTGTATCCCTTACTAGGAAGACAATTTTGCCTACCAAATTTATATGTCAAAATGCCTTGGACAAATTGGGTGATCTTGAAAGAACTAAGAATTTTTTCGCGTCTATGAAGTTGAAAATGATGGAATATGTGTCCTCCGACAATAATGCGATCACAACTGTCGATCATGATGATCACATGTTTAAGTCTCATTTTAAGAATACATGTGGGAAGTAATATTTTACTGTCAACTGGTCCACACATATCGGTAATGATTGGCTGACTAGAGTTTGACATTACTGTCGTGCGACGGTGGTGATCAGTTGATCCCCTTAGGTCATACCTAAAGGGTAACACTCTTAATTGAATATTTAATTGGTCGTATGACGATACAAGTCAATTAAATTGCTTAAAATTGACGGACGATTTTGGGAGTAATATTTACGTGTCTCGTTGTAATTTGATTAAATTAGATACGGTCTAAGTAATCGAATTGTTTTATTGCTTAGATGAAATTATTGTTTACGGAAACAATTGAACTGAATGAATAATTTATTATAAATACAAGATGTTGTAATTTATAATTGGTAAAGTGTTTTGGTACAAGTAATTGTGAATTACTAAGTCGATTTTGTACATGACGTATTTTATTAATACGTTGATTTTTAATACGTTAAAAATACATGACAATTTTCCATGACTTGTGACATGTGACAAATTGCTAAATTGACAAAGATAAAATGGAATCCATTTTATCTAATATGGACCGAAATATGGAGGGAAGTATGGTGTTTAAATTATGTTAAATTTTTGAGTGGAAACAAAATAATTACACCTAGCTATAGCCATGCAAGCCTATGTTTTCTTAGATAGAATAACTTGCCCATGCATTGGCTCCCCTTTCCTTCCTTCCCACCGGTTTTTGAAGGGACTAATGGAGAGTTTTTCTCTCTAATTCATTCATTCATACAATATACAATATTTCTAGTGTAAGAAATAAGAAAGCTCTCTAAGAAAAACTAGAGAAATAAAACTCCAAATATCTTCCTCTCTTGGCCGAAATACAAGAGATAAAAACAATAGTTTTGGGTCAATTTTATTAAGATTAATATTGTTCTAGTATTAATAATATTAGTCTTTTAGGAGGTTATCTTGGGTATAATTCCTTGGGAGAGATTCTATCCTTGAATCTTTGTTCATCCATATTAGGAGAGCTCAAGAACAAGTAAGAAGGAGATCTTACTTGTGCCCTTTGACCCGAAATCTCAATGTAAGGATGATGATTTCTTCTCTATATTTTATTTATGTTTGCATGCATAAGATCTAAATTAATTTTATGACTAAATTGAATTGTAACATATAAGAATATGTTGTATTATGAGATATAGACTTCTAACAGAAAACACTCTTTGACATGCAAGAATTGACTTACCCCTCCCTTACCATGGAGTTTATAAGCTCTTTGAACGTGACTAAGGTAGAGACTCGGAAAAATGTTGAATTCCGCCTAGAAAACAAGGTTAGAAAAATGTCTTTGGATGAGTTATGAGTGTCATGGTATTTTTCCAGAATGTTCATGAGTTTAAATTTTAAATTTTGAATTTATTTGAAATTTTTATGATTTATTTGAAGTTTATGGCATTATTTTGTAATTTTAAGCCCTTTTATGAACAATATTAAGAAATATATGTTAATTATAGTCAATATTTTAGTGGAGACTAAATTTGAGTCCTAAGATGGTTAGGGTAATTAACTAGTACATAAATATGATTTTATGTAATTATTGTGTTTTTTAAAAGGTTAAATCATGCAAATCCGTTAAAACCGATTAATATACGATATTGGCTCCTTAAAGGCGATTTAGCATAAAATTGGGCATGTTCATACATATTATAATGCTGCATTTTATTTATGATTGTCATAATTTTATTTTATGTAATTTTTGAATTATGTAATTTTACTTAGTATGGCCTTAGTTTTTAATTGATATTGCCCGAAATGTATGGGAATATCGATTCGGTTGTAATTTATTGTGATCTCGTATCACCGTTTTGTAATTTAATAGATTTATTTTATTTTAATTACAAATGTATAATAGGAAATTATGTAATTTGTTATGAAATTTATTTATTCCGGAGTTCCTTGAAGTCGATGCCACTCAAGAAGGCGATCCATTAAAGACGGTGTTACCTCGAGATGCGTGCCAAGACCGAAGTTCAAGGGACCAATGAAGTTGGTTTCCGAATTTGTAATAGTTTATTAGATTTACTATTTTTAGGAAGGCCATACTAGGATTTAATTTATGCTTTGCATTTTATTTATATGTCGCATGCATCGCTAAATCGTCATAACTAAAACATGTATTATCATTAAATCGAGTATTTCGACCGTGTCAATTACAATTATCGTAGTTCACCGCTTTAGTTCACTTAAAACGTGATAGATAATAAATTGACATGACCTCTCGCTAAAATAAACAATTGAGACTTAGCCTTACCAAAAAGTAGAAAAGATGAAAACCTATTTCGTGAGGGAGTGCGCTCGGCCCTACCGGGGTACAAACCTTGTTACGTAGGGGAAGTGGGTGATAAATGTCTATCCACCGAATTCATGTTGATAAGGGATGAATCGGCCCTACCGTGCCCAAGTTGATGTGGATTTGGATCATGGACACATTTATTCGAAATTTGGTTTGAACTCAATGGAAGTATTCGTGACCGTAGTCGCATGTGTTCCGGGCTAAAGATAAATATTAATGTAATTTTATCGACCAAGAGTTCTAAAAGTAGAATCGATTAAAGCGTTAATCCACCGAGTTATATTGATAAGGGATGAATCGGCCCTACCGTGCCCAAGTTAATATGAATTTGGATCTTGGAATCATTTATAATAGTTGGGTAGAGGTCACTATATAAATGCTCATATCTTGTTTAAATTTTATTTACAAGTATGACTAAAACGACAAATGTTAATATTTCCTTTTCCTCCATACTTGTAGTTCATTAGAATGAATCCATCAAACGCTACTACACCGATAACTATTGAGTCTTGCCACAATGTTTTTGACGACGTTTGCTTCAACAATGATTTCAACACTACTAGAGAACTTCATTTTGGGATAGGTTCGGATGGAAACATAAACTTCATCACTTCTTCTAAACCTCCTACTTCTACAAGATCTCTTGTGAGCCGGTCTCAGGAAGACCGACTCATAAAATCTATAGGATCCTTGTCTTTGGAAGAGAAAGATGCCAAAACTAGTGGGAGCTCAAGCAATCAAGTTCTTGCTTCTAAGGGCAAAAGGTTTAAGAAGAAGGGAAAGAAAGGGAAAAACTTCAAGCAAGTTGAAGATGAGTGCCATTATTGCTATGGCATGGGACATTGGCTTAGGAATTGTCCCGTATATTTGCGAAATATAAGGGAAGGAATCATCGTTCCAAAAGGTCCTAAGGAATTTTACGTTATTGATATAAATTATACTTCCACTACGACATGGGTACTGGATACCGGTTGTGGTTCTCACCTTTGTAATCATTTACAGGGTTTAAGAGACATGAAGAGGCTTAGCAAAGGTGATGTGGATCTACGCCTTGGAAATGGAGCTCGAGTAGCGGCCGAATCCAAAGGAACTTATGTATTAGATTTGCCTAATGGATTTGAGTTGTATTTACATAATTGTTTGTATGTGCCTACACTTTCTAAAAACATTATTTCTATCGCTATGTTAGACATGGACGGATTTTGTTTTGTCATTAAGAACAATCGTTGTACAATTTCAAGGAATGACTTGGTTATAGGCCAAGCTTCTTCCATTAATGGCATTTACATTTTAGAAACCTCAAATCCGACTAATGATATCTATAACATTCAATCAAAGAAACTGAAATCAAGTGACCCAAATTAATCGTTCATTTGGCATTGTCGATTAGGTCACATAAACGAGAATCGCATCAAAAGATTAATTTCGACTAATGTGATTACACCCTTTGATTATCAATCATATGGAACATGCGAATATTGCCTTCTTGGCAAGATGACTCGTAATCCTTTTAGCGGTAAAGGAACACGAGCTAGTGAACTATTGGGACTCATACATACCGATGTGTGTGGACCAATGAGTATCACCGCTCGAGGAAATTATGACTACTTCATAACCTTCACCGACGACTTGAGTAGACATGGGCCTGTCTATTTAATGAAATATAAGAGTGAAGCTTTTGAGAAATTCAAGGAATTTCAAAATGAAGTAGAGAACCAATTGAACAAAAAGATAAAAGCACTACGATCCGATCATGGTGGAGAATATCTTAGCCTTGAATTCAATTCACACTTGAAAGGTTGTGGTGTTATATCAAAACTTTCTCCACCCGGAACACCACAACTCAATGGTGTTGCCGAAAGGAGAAATCGAACCCTACTTGATATGGTTCGATCAATGATGAGTCAAACCGAGCTACCAAACTCGTTTTGGGGATTTGCGATTCAAACCACAATTAGATCTTTGAACAATAGTCCCACAAAGACAACCGAAAAGACTCCATATGAGATGTGGACGGGAAGGGTTCCCAATATATCCTATATGAAGATTTGGGGATGTGATGCTTACGTCAAGGCAAAGACCGACAACAAGCTTGCCCCAAGATCCGAAAAATGCATCTTTGTAGGTTACCCCTCGACCTCTCGAGGATACTACTGCTAAAAACCTCAAGAAAACAAAGTGTTTGTGTCTTGCGAGGCTGTCTTCTTAGAAAGAGAATTTATTTCTAAGAGACAGAGTGGGAGAAATTTTGAACTTGATAAAGTTCAAGAGCCACAAACCGAAGTAGAGACGCAAGAAGATGTTCCTTCGTCATCTAACGCGGTTGTCCCTCCTCCACTTAGAAGAACGGGCCGAGTTATTCACCATCCCGATCTATGAGTGGGACTTATCGAAGAAGATGGAACACTCGATGTGTTGCTTTTAGAAAGTAACGAGCCCGCCACCTACAAGGCCGCAATCTCTAGTCCAAATTCCTCCTTATGGCTTGAAGCCATGAAGTCCGAGATGGATTCTATGCATGAAAACCAAGTTTGGAACTTGGTGGATTTGCCTAGAGGGACAAGACCTCTTCAATGCAAATGGATTTTCAAGGTCAAGAATGGCATAGAAGGACATGATGATGTCTACAAAGCTAGGCTAGTGGCAAAAGGATTTACCCAAGTCCAAGGTCTCCATTATGATGAAACCTTCGCCCCCGTAGCCATGCTAAGATCCATTCGGATTTTGTTAGCGATTGCCGCATTTCATGATTATGAAATATGGCAAATGGATGTCAAAACCGCTTTTCTAAATGGGAATTTAGAAGAGGATGTGTACATGATACAACCCGAAGGTTTTGTCGATTCTAAAAATCCTAACACAGTGTGCAAACTTTAGAGATCCATTTATGGTCTTAAGCAGGCATCTAGAAGTTGGAATCATCGATTCTATCATGTGATAAAAGAGAATGGTTTCACTCAAAGTGTTGAGGAACCATGTTTTTACATGAAATTTAGTGGGAGCAATGTTGTGTTCCTAATCTTGTATGTCGATGACATACTACTCATTGGAAATGATATTCCGATGTTGTCTTCTGTTAAGAAGTGGTTAGGTAACCACTTCTAAATGAAGGATTTAGGAGAGGCACAACGCATATTAGGTATCCGGATCCTTAGAGATAGATCCAAGAGGATATTGGCACTAAGTCAAGAGTCTTATGTTGATAAGATTCTTCGACGGTTTAGCATGGACAAATCAAAAAGGGGATTGGTACCTATGGTAACTGGGACTATATTGAGCAAGTCTCAATCTCCCTCCGAACCTCATGATGTTGAACGCATGAAGATGATCTCTTATGCTTCCGCTGTTGGATCAATCATGTACGCTATGATATGCACACGTCCTGATATCTCGTATGCCTTGAGCATGACGAGTAGATATCAAGGAAATCCAGGTGAGAGTCACTGGATAGCCGTCAAGAACATCCTTAAGTACTTGAGAAGGACTAAGAATTCTATCTTAGTGTTTGGAGGAGACACCGAGCTCCGTGTTAATGGTTACACGGACTCAAGTTTCCAAACGGATAGAGATGACATGAAATCACAAGCTGGTTTCATTTTCATGCTCAATGGTGGTGCCGTTAGCTAGAGAAGCTTCAAGGAAGTTGTGATTGCGGATTCAACAACGGAGGCTGAGTACATTACAGCATCAGAAGCTGCCGAGGAAGTTGTGTGGATCAGGCAATTCACGGAAGGTCTAAGAGTAGTACCTAACGCCAATGATCCCATCACTCTCTATTCTGATAATAGTGGGACGATCTTCCAAGCTAAAGAGCCTAAGTCTAGTAATAGATCTAGACATGTACTTAGAAAATATCATGTAATTAGAGATTTCATTGAAAGAAAGGAAATTGCGATATGTCAGGTTGGGACGGATGACAACATAGCCAATCCGCTCACCAAGCCTTTATCGCAGGCCAAGCATGATGGACATGTTGCGTCCATGGGACTTAAACGTGTACCAATTTTATGTTAGATTTTGAAATGAAATAAAAGTGTTGTTTTTCTTCATGTTCATAATCGCATTTGTCTTTTATCTTTTCTTTATACATTGTTACATCCAAACGGGTTGTAGTGACAAATTGAACCCCGTTAAAGTGAACACGGATTAACATAGTATTCGCCCATAGTCACTTGTATGAGGTGACGTCTCGAAGTGACTAAGAGTGTGATGCGATTGATGGCAAGTTCAAATGCCATGAAGTCATGTGAGATGACTAGTCGATCACATAGGCAGACTGTTGGGAACACTTTGTCGGGCCTTATGACCGCTTATAGAGTTCTGGCAAATTTTTATAGCCTGATCGTGGCGAGAGCTACTATAGTATTCTAATGAGTCGATTCTTTTGACTAAAGACTGTTCGCCTAAGGTGGCACAGTTTCAGATTAACTTTGATTTGTGTTACTACGACCTTCGTAAATGGGGTCAAATGGGCATATTTTGGGTTATGATGGCTGTGGCTAGTCGAAGGGAATAAGTGCAATAGGAATTGTCCACCCCTAGTCAGGGTTATAACAATATCTCAAGGCCACTCGAGGAGTAATGAACTGGAAATGCGTGGCCACGCTCGGATGATATCTATGGTAGATGAATCCGGTCAATCAGTTATTCTCTAGATCGAGGAAACCACTCTCGATATGATCACTTGCAAGTACAACCTGAAAGACACCTTACATTGAGTGGGAGATAGTAATAGGCCAAGAGAATTGGTGACGCACACTTGTCGAGGACAAGTGGGAGATTGTTAAAATATGTGTCCTCCGACAATAATGCGATCACAACTGTCGATCATGATGATCACATGTTTAAGTCTCATTTAAAAATACATGTGGGAAGTAATATTTTACTGTCAACTGGTCCACACATATCGGTAATGATTGGCTGGCTAGAGTTTGACATTACTGTCGTGCGACGGTGGTGATCAGTTGATCCCCTTAGGTCATACCTAAAGGGTAACACTCTTAATTGAATATTTAATTGGTCGTATGACGACACGAGTCAATTAAATTGCTTAAAATTGACGGACGATTTTGGGAGTAATATTTACGTGTCTCGTTGTAATTTGATTAAATTAGATACGGTCTAAGTAATCGAATTGTTTTATTGCTTAGACGAAATTATTGTTTACGGAAACAATTGAACTGAATGAATAATTTATTATAAATACAAGATGTTGTAATTTATAATTGGTAAAGTGTTTTGGTACAAGTAATTGTGAATTACTAAGTCGATTTTGTACATGACGTATTTTATTAATACGTTGATTTTTAATACGTTAAAAATACATGACAATTTTACATGACTTGTGACATGTGATAAATTGATAAATTGACAAAGATAAAATGGAATCCATTTTATCCAATATGGACCGAAATATGGAGGGAAGTATGGTGTTTAAATTATGTTAAATTTTTGAGTGGAAACAAAATAATTACACCTAGCTATAGCCATGCAAGCCTATGTTTTCTTAGATAGAATAACTTGCCCATGCATTGGCTCCCCTTTCCTTCCTTCCCACCGGTTTTTGAAGGGACTAATGGAGAGTTTTTCTCTCTAATTCATTCATTCATACAATATACAATATTTCTAGTGTAAGAAATAAGAAAGCTCTCTAAGAAAAACTAGAGAAATAAAACTCCAAATATCTTCCTCTCTTGGCCGAAATACAAGAGATAAAAACAATAGTTTTGGGTCAATTTTATTAAGATTAATATTGTTCTAGTATTAATAATATTAGTCTTTTAGGAGGTTATCTTGGGTATAATTCCTTGGGAGAGATTCTATCCTTGAATCTTTGTTCATCCATATTAGGAGAGCTCAAGAACAAGTAAGAAGGAGATCTTACTTGTGCCCTTTGACCCGAAATCTCAATGTAAGGATGATGATTTCTTCTCTATATTTTATTTATGTTTGCATGCATAAGATCTAAATTAATTTTATGACTAAATTGAATTGTAACATATAAGAATATGTTGTATTATGAGATATAGACTTCTAACAGAAAACACTCTTTGACATGCAAGAATTGACTTACCCCTCCCTTACCATGGAGTTTATAAGCTCTTTGAAGGTGACTAAGGTAGAGACTCTGAAAAATGTTGAATTCCGCCTAGAAAACAAGGTTAGAAAAATGTCTTTGGATGAGTTTAGCAAGGTGTTTGGTCTTAAAGACCATTCTCCTTATGTGAAGAAGCCTTCGAAATATGACCCCGCACCACTTTGGAAAGCAATCACGGGGAGAAAATTTGAATCCTTCCATGAGTGTCATGTTCTTTATGTCCACCATCTGGGCATAAGAGTGTGGCATAAGGTTGTGGGCAACACTTTAATTGCAAGAAAGGGCACTAATCATTTTACCGAACTCGACTTTGTCTACCTTGAATCCACCATGAATGTCAACATAAAGTTCACCAATGAATACAACATACTTCAACTCTTACTTGAACGGTGGCTTACAATTGACCATGGTAAAGATGGAGCGGCTTTTATTGTCAACAGAGGCTTAGTAACATGGTTAGCCAAACACTTTAACCCGGATTTCAACAATGAAACCTTCTTGATATGGCCACTATGATCAACAAGTTTCATTGGGTCAAGAATGATAATCTTGACAACAAGTATGAGTGGCTCACTAAATAAGCTAAGTCCTTCATCTTGCCTAAAAAGATATGCTGTCTCAATGTCCGAAGTCCAAACTACCTTCTTCCCGTCTCCGATGAAGCCGAGATGATTATGAAACAACATAGAGAATCTAATGTCAAGTCCTCCTCCTCCTCTATTGTGACTCCACCTTATCCATTTTCCTACCGTGAATTCACACCAATTGGCACTAATGTCTTGGTAGGCAACGACTACTTGACCTAATTGATGCAACATATGCATAAGGAAGTTCATGAAGACCGGGTCAATGTTTACCGGGCTCAATATCCGCCCCTCCTACACTTAGCTAGGCAAGGACTCCTTGATCCATCATGTCCTTTGCCTAGTTGGGCGGATAGGGAAGTATTATTTCCGAGTGCTCCTAGAGATGCCACCGTGGATAGTGAATTTGCTAAGGGGAAGGAGATTGTTTTTGAGAGCGGGGAAGGCAGCTACTCTTGCCATGAGGAAGAAGAGGAAGAAGTGCAAAGTTCAAGTGATGATAAAGATGGTGAAGCCTCCGGGTCCATGGAGGTAGATGATGATGATGAGGAAGTTGATGAGGAAGATGATAATAGTGATGAAGATGTCGCCATGAGCGACAATTGAGGATTGACATGCTTTTTTTGGAGGATGCCACATATCCCATTGTGAGTTTCCTACACCTCCTCTAGCTTTATTTATTTCTCTTGTTTTAAATTTTTTTATCTTGATCAATTGTTTTGAGTCCTAGGAACACTTAGAGGACTCCCACCTCGGTCTCAATAAGGTGTCTCATATTGTTCTCACTTGTACAATCCAAAATGACAATTAGCTTCATGCATTGCATTCTTGTGCATGAACTTTCCTATTTTTGACATTAGAAATAGTGTCTTACTTGGTTTGGGGAAGTTCAAGCACAAGCATTGGGAGTTAATCTAAATTAGCTCTCCAACCAATAAATCCATGCATCATATAGTATAGTTTAGAATGCATCACTTATGTATATGTCATATAGTTTGCATAGTAGTGTAGAAATCATGCATTCTCATTTAGCTTGCATAATTTCCTATCGTTTTGGCCATTGAGGACAATGCCCATATTAGTGTGGGGATGGGAAATTCTAACTTTACTTTTAAAACAAAAATGAAAAATTTGAAATTTTTTGAAAAATACAAAAACATGTCTTTTTATTTCATAAACATAAAAACCATAAAAATTTGAAAAATTGTAAAACCAAAAACATGTTCATTTCTTTATAGTGTAGAATTGTATATTTTGTATATATTGTGTTTGTTTATCCTTCTATGACATTGATCGACTACGGCACATCCGAGACATGAGGATCATGAATACCGCATGGTATGATCTTTCCAATCTCCTTTTTCCTCTCTATGTTAATGACTATGTGGCTTTATTTTGATTGATGCGGTTTACACCAATGTGATTGTAGGAGTTGCATTTAGCATATATGACATACTAGTTGGTAGAAGCATATGCATTAGGTTGTATAAATGTTAGTTGCATCATGGCATATAGTTGCAATTTAGGAAATTTTTTTGAAAACATCTATTTGGGAAGCTTGACAAGTGTATATAAGGCCCTTGTAGATACTTTTTTCTTCTTAAGACTTTTCTCTTTAGAATGCTTGTAAAACACCCTAGGATGTGTCATGCTAGTACCCTTTGACCCATGGATTAAGGCCTAGTCAAGAGTACCTTGTGGTGTGATAACTCCTTGGCTACCGTTTATTCCAAGGTGACCTTTGAAACCATGCAACCATCTTCCACATTCTACCACATTTTGTCAACAAAAGAGAATGGGCACAAAAATTGTCAAATTGTGTTCAAGAATTGAAATGAAAGTAAAAAAGTTTGTAAGTTTGCATCAAAGAAAAGAGGAGTATAAAAATAAGAACTCCTATGCTTCAAATATAAGCACCCTCACTACAAATGGGGTGGTTTTGAAAATGTTCAAAAGAAAATACAAAAAGTTGAAAGTTGTCAAGTATTGAAATGCCAAACATCAAAGAAATGGCAAAAAGAAAAATGTTCTCAAATGTCAAATGCCACAAGAAATTGGGGGGAAAAATAACAACAAAGGCAAACTCCCATATGAAACTCAAAATACAAATGATCCCTTTATCCACCGAATCCACTTCTGTGCATGGTAGAGAGGGGACGACCCTTCTTCTTGTCTAGGCAAGAAGGGTAATTCCGCGATCCTCCAGTGTTTCTAACACCATAGGGAGTCTACTCTTGATGAAAACATCTAACAATTGAGGACAAAGGTACCCTAGCTTGACACAACTTGGAGGTGATTTATTGGTATCCTTCTAGGCTTAGTAGTTTGAAGAAACTGTATCTATGATGGAATGTGTACCCTTAGATTGCTTCCCTTTTAGATAATTTCCGCCACTTAGATGCGGAAAGTGGCTATTCATTTTTGTAGATGCATCCATTACTTTCTTTTGTGCGCTTAATGCTTAGATGTATCGCCATTTTAGCAAGCCCCGCCTTGCCTTGCAAGAAGGCATCCTACCTCATGGTTGTCTTGTTGTGAATTGAAGGGGTGGAGTGAGACCCGCTAATTATCTCATATCGGCTATATTAGTAGGTTAGTTTAAATAAAGGTCTTAATTGTAGTCACCTCTGTACTCGGGACGAGCAAAGGCTCGGTTTGGGGATGTTTGATGTGACTTATATTTGACCACATTTAGTCCCCGAATTAACCTCTTTCCTATGATTTATAGCACATAATTGGGTCATTTACTATCTTTAGTTTCCCATGTTGCATATTCTTTGAGGTTTTGTCTCCTTGGTAGGAAAGGATTGCTAACCTTGCATTTATGAGGCGAAATGGAGCTAAATGGATCCCACCTAATGACCAAGCATCAAAGAGAAGACCAATACTATAGGCCTAAGTAGATAATAAAGTGAAATGGGCAATGATGAAAGGATCCTAGCATCCCCAAAATGATCCTCGCGGATTGTTAAGGAGGAAAACAAGAGAAGCTGTCAGTCCAAGAATTCGAGCGGATCATACACGATCCGGGCGTCTCACAACACCAAGATCCGGGCGTCTTGTTCCCAAGACGAGCGGATTGCAGCCTGAGGAGCCAAGTGTCTTCCCCTAGATCCGAGCGGATCCTAAGATAGAAGAGCCCGCACCGTAGCACAAGACGAGCGGATCGTGGCAAGACTAGCATGGGAATTCGCTCATTTCCTTCGAGAGGAGCATTTCCTCAACTTTTCTTAGGGTCTTAATAGTCATTTAAGCCCTTAGTAACCCTAATATTTGTACTTAATCTTTAGTATAAATACCCCTTTGTACTACCTAGATTAGGATGCTCTCTTAAGCAATCCTAATCCATCCTTAATCACTTTGTAATTCTCTCAAATTAGTCTTAATTTAGTTGTAATACAATTTCTCAATATTAATCACATCTTAATCTTTCCTTAATTTCTCTATTGTTCTTCCTTTATTTTGGGTAATTAGAAGATTATTTGGGTTTACTTGGAGGATTGACAACCTTCCATCAATCATCAAGTACTTCTATTATTCTTTGCTTTATTATTTGGAATCATCTTCATAGGTATAATTCTCTCTTAACCTTATTTAATTATTGTTAATTACTTTCATTTATTCATCATGTTTTGCTTTGTTAGTATAATTGACAACCTTGCTAGCATGCTAAACTCGATAATGAGTGAGTAGTTTCCTTAGATAGGGTTAATGGGGAATTAGGGGAAACCAACATGGCGAATGATTCATGCTTAATCTAATATGTTTTCATAATTTAATTGCTTGCTTGTTGTGATTTCAATTTATGCAGATGTTATGTTTGATGAAATGCAAGCCTATGAATCCTTGCATTTTTTACCCATCACCTATCTTTTCAATGAGGCTTGTAAGCTTATACACCAACTCGAGCCTCATTAGACCATGCATATAGTTGAATAGGATGGACTAAGTTGACTTGTAGGTGTTGTATTGTACACTAATCGATTCGGCTCCGGGACCCAAACCTTCTTAGGGATTGTAAGCTTATACACCAACTCGATCCCATCACAACAATAAGTGCTTGCTATATAATTGAATGTTTGTATGATCAACTCCCATGAATTCCCTATGAACCCATGACACCCTAGTGCCTTTAATAAATTGTTTACATCTCCTTTATTTGTCTTGCATTATTTTTATTAATTTACTTTCATCTTGTTGATTATTTTAGTTGATCTCCTATCTCAACCCAAATTGTAACACCCTAAGATACAACCATTTGCAATTGAGAATCCTATATCAATACCCGTCCCTTGGGATCCGACCTTTACTTGCCTCTTTGCTAAGAGTAGTTTGTAAAGTTATAAATATTGTTTTGGTTGGTAGCTTTTGACGACGAGTTTCAACCACACCACTAAGGTCGGGAGCGGTCATTCACAGTAGCTTGTCAAGCTATGTACATGGCCCACAGATCAACACGGGTCCTTTCTAGCGCATTTTGTCCTCACTCATGTGCATCCTTGGAACCTTTTCAGGAGGTCACACATCCTAAGACTACTCCCAACCAAGCACGCTTAACTGTGGAGTTCTTTTGCATGGATAACCTGTAATACCTGTACCTTTTTGGGACTCGCAAGTGTACCTTGAAATAGGTGAGAGGACCACCGGATGAGATGATATGGACTCGAGAGTGAGAGTATGATCGTACACTAGACCTAGTGTGGCAGTTATAGATCAAGTAAGTCGTTTACCCGACCAAGTGAGTGACACTCGATCGAGTGGTATGACACTCGACCGAGTGGACTCGCACTCGGTCCAGTGACGCTGAATCAGAAATCGGGATAAGAAAATCTCAAACCTCATCTCTATTCATTTTATCTTATCCTTTCTCACTCCAGATCTTCTCCCTTCTCTCTAAAACCCCATAAACCTCTTCCTCAATGGATTCAAGCTTGCTCTAGGGGATTGTTCATCCTTTCAACCATTGTAAGTCAAGATCTAAGCTTCTTATTTGGTAGTAAACCCTAACTTTTGAGGGTTTTCATTTGGGTTAATTAGTTAGTAATTAGTACAACTAATATGGGAAATTAGTGGGTAATAATAAGGGATTTGTATTGTATATTAGTGTAGGATGTAGTGGTGATGGTTGATGCGTGACTAATATATGATGCTTTACACCTTATTTTACACGCATTTCAGAGCTCAATTATGTAGTTTTATGCTACTATTTGCCCCATTTCGTCTACTTTCGTATTTTTATGTAATATTGCAGATTTATGCGGAAATGAGTAGAAATTGAGCTAAATCCGTCCCCGAGTATCTTGCATTGCATTTGACGTGAAGTATTTACTCAAGGAACGGGCTTGGTGCCCATTTCGAGGACCGAAAGACAAATCCACGAGAAGTTAGAAGTCAAGTATCAACTACTTCAGTCGATCGACCGCTGCCCTTAGTCGATCGACTAGATCACGAGTTCCAGCAGCTACTGTTTAGTGAAGAGCAGTCAATCGACTGCCTTGTGTGGTCGATCGACCAAGCCGCTAATTCTGACGTGAATAAGAAGATCGAAAATTAAGAAGCCCATTGTACATTAGGTTTTGGAATAAGAACTACGTTTTATTGCTATATAACGTAGCTTTAGCATTCAGAATAATCATCTAGTTTCTATCAAGTTTTTATCATTCAGTTCGAAGATACAATTCAACATCCATAGTTTAGTTCGTTCTTTAATAAAGTTTTTCTTTTGCATTCGATCTTTGATCTTCCTTCCTGCTTTACACGGTATTCTTTTGTTCTTATTCAGTTCTATTGCTTCCATTCGTAGTATAGAATTGCTAGGTTAGATCTCCCGAAACTAATTTATCGCTTTATGTTAATCGCTTGTTTAGATAATTTAAGCATGATTTCGAATGTTTTAATTGTTAAGTTGATTGCTGTTTTTATCATGAGTATGAGTAGCTAAATCCCCTGTGCTAGGATGTAGGGAATCTGTAGCGTAGGCGGCATTAGAATAGTACGACCTAAATCGCGCCATGGTCGATCGACTGGGTCCCCTGGTCGATCGACTGGCCACGTGAGTTTTACTTCGTTTTATTTAATTTAATTGCTATGTTTGACGAATCGAGTGCACGCGACTAGTTGAATGTTTAGGATTTGACCGACCCAACAAAGATCCAAAGATAGGGAAGGGAGATAGCCTACCTAATTAAGGCGACTAGATTAACAAGATCGAAAGATAAGTTAGTTTAGCCTTTTTAGTCACTTTTCAGGACGAGAGTTAGTATTAGTGATATTAGGGACCTGTAGCGAGATCGAAAGATGCTACCTGTGAGAGTGGACCGAGAGGACCTCTTATTTTCCCGTCTCACGTATTTGTTTTAGACCTACCTAGTATATTGCCGCCGAAACTATAGTGAACTGACCATCTTAGCACTCTTTTAATATCTGTTTTCATCAATTAGCTTAGTTTATCTTTCTTTTATTGTCATTAGTATAGAACAAACCAAATAAAACCCCCCTCACATTGTTACTTTAAGACTAAAATTAGACAACTGATAATAGCACCGCCTCTCTGTGGTTCGACCCTGTTGCCACTAGCTTCGGTTAGTTTTAATAGGTATTATAAATTTTATCTTTGGTGCACACAACGACGGGCATCAAATTTTGGCGCCGTTGCCGGGGAGGCAATTGTTTAAAATTTTTAGTTGTTTTATTTTTAGTCTTTTTCTTAGTTTAAGGGACATCTGTTCCTTAAACTATTCTCATATTCTATTTGTAGTTTCTTCTTATGCGCAGGTCACAGGGTAGCGAATTACTACCGTTCAATCCCGAGATTGAGAAGAATTTGCGTGAGTTGAGACGATCAGCTACAGTATTGCCGACAGAGGAAGAGCTGAGTACTCAGTCTAGTTACTACGAGAACGAGCTATTTGAGGAGGATCCACATTCATCTCCTGTTTCCACTTCTTCAGCTGAGACCGTCACATCTCTAGATTTTCCAGTCATGGCTGAAGAAGCAAGTATAGCCAGTCACTCGGAGCCGACAGCTGCGAATCTTTATAAAGGATTCGCACTACCAGGGGAAGACAGAAAATTCGAGCCGAAGCCTTCTTACATTAACTTGGTTGAGAGAAACCAATTCGGGGGAGCTGGAAATGAAGATGCAGCCAAGCATATGGAGACATTCATTGATTATTGCTGTTCCATACCCCCACCAACCGGTGTGACCTAGGACCAGGTGAAGGAGACTATGTTTATATTCTCCCTTCGTGATGCTGAAAGGGAGTGGTACATAGACCTGGATCGAGCTGCTAATGGGATCACTGACTGGAATTCTTTGGCCTTAGCATTCTACAAGAACTATTTCTCTGCCTTGAAGACTAATGCCATTAGAGCTCAGATCACGAGCTTTAAACATGGTCCGGATGAGAATTTCCATGAGGCGTGGGTCCGTTTCAAGAAGCTGGTGCGAACCATTCCGCACCATGGGTTTGACAAGTGGAGCCTATGCAATCAGTTTTATAATGGGCTCTATAACGATCAGAGAGCTATCTTGGATGCTGCAGCTAGTGGTAGATTCCAGGAGAATGTTGGAGAGACTAAGGGGTGGAAAATTATTGATGATTTGGCCACCCAAAAAGCTGAGTATGGGAATTCCAGGGGAAATCAAAGGAGGAGTGCTGAATCCCCTTCTGTAGCTGCACTAGAGGTTCTCACGGCGAGGCTTGATAAGTACGAGTTGGGAGGAGCTTCAAAAGGAGGGATCTATCATGTGAATGCTGTTTCAGACGGTCCTTTCGTCTGCAAAAGATGTGGAGCTGAGGGACATGTTTCAGACAATTGTCCTAATCCCTTTGAGTCTTGTGCTGCCTTTCAACATTATAGGCAGACAAACACTTATTATGAGCCGAATGTCCATCCGTACTTGAAGTGGAGTAGCCAAAATGTCTTGAATCCGACTCAACCTCCACAGCAGCAACAGCAGCAGTGAAGAGTCTATTGATCCAAAATACTCAAGAGGGGGGGGGGGGGGGTGAATTGAGGATTTAAAACATTTTAAAGCTTTTTCGAATGTGCGTATGTAATTGATTATTTAAAGTTTATTGGTTAAACTTTAACTAATCAACTAACGATAGTAAGCAAAATAAACGAAACAAATGAAAGAAGAAGAGACACACGGATTTTTGAAGTGGTTCAGTTTCACAAGTCGAAACCTACGTCCACTATTCTCGATTAATAAATTTAGTACCTTTCTTTGGATTACAAATTTACTAACCCAACTTGTACAATTAACTCTAGCTGTAACTCAATGAGTACCGTTAAATACTCGAGTGACTAACTTACGCTAATAAGAAAGCACTAATGATTGTAACAAAGGTTCACGTTAATGAACAAGTTAAGAAATCAATCTTAGCACTATTATCTTATAACGATAAATGAAGAACAAGTATGCGAGTTTTATGACACACGACCTTTCAAAATTGCAAATCGGTTTTTATGATTAAAACACACGGTTTGCTTTTTAATTAAGAAAACAATTTTTATGCTTAAGGTCTCTCTCTTAGATGTTGTAAATAGCAAAGTATTTATAGGTAAAGAAGAGGTAGGCTACACGGTTTCTATACGAACCCTAATAGCCGAAATAATAAAATATAATTACAAATTATATCTTCTTATTATCTCTTTCCTAAAAGCCTTAAAAGATAATACAGAATATTCTAAAAGATAGAATATAATCTTTCTAAATATTATCTTTACTATAAATTCTAAGATTATGATAAGATTTCCTAAAACAAGAATATCTTTTACCATAATAAAATATATTAAGTAAGACATATAAGATATGTAAAGATCTTATTATAGAATAAAATCTTTACCTAATATCTCTTAGGTAACACGGCATATCACGGCTCATATGCTCGTGAATCATGCAAACCCTAATCTTAATATAATTAGAATTTAGGTTTTAAAGAGAGGCTATATGGAAACCCTAATTGGTAGTAAAGTCCAACTCATAAGTTAATCCATCATAACCACCAATTAACGCTTATCATAAAACCGGACTCCTCACTAAACCGGGCTTTATAAAAATAAATACTTTCATTAAAACATTTAAGATAAACTTTAAACAATAATAAAACGATTTCCGAAAAGTTTATTAGTCGTGTACAAAAACTCAGCATTTCATTGTTATAATAGAAGAGCTATAACATTGAGCTCTTTAACTAATAGGGTTATAGCTGCGAAGCTATAACTTTACTAATCAAGAACCTTATTCTTGATTACCATTATGAGATAATCACCTATACTATTCTAATCTTCAAGGAGATCTTCGAGTATAGGCTACGTCATCATCCAAGCTTGATAAATCTTTAGACGAACTTCATCTTCACATGATACTTGAATGAATCTTGAATTTGTTTGATCTTGAACGAAGGCTTGAACTTCTTATGCAATTGTCACAGTCCTCTTTGTTGCTTGTAATAGGTTAGTTCTAAAATACTTAACAAACGATTAAACGCAACAAGTATATAGAATGTAAAACACCTTGACATCATCAAAATAAAACATATAAACTATTATGGTTCAACAAATTCCCCCTTTTTGATGATGGCAAGTCTCCTAAATTTGTGACTAAGTAAAAAGTTCCCCCTCAATATAATACCGTTATCTTGATAATAAAGATTAACGCAAGATCAAGACAAATTTATCAAAACCGAAACTTTAAGGACTTTAAGAGACAATTGGTCTTGACAAGGAGCAAGCTTAGGTAGATGCTTACTAGAGACGTTCTTTCCCCCTCTTGACATCATCGAAAAGTTAAGAACAAATCAATAATGACTAGAATAATATAAGACGAGACAAGAGATAAAAACGCCATAAGAAATAAAAATAACACGCAAGACTAGAAGCATCCAAAAGATAATTAGCATACAAACTAAGAATTAAACATGTTTAAAGCCAAATTGTGCCGAATGAACACATGTCTAATAGAACACTTGGGCTATAACCACAAGTGCATTGCCAAAATGGGCCGAATAAGAGTTTGTTTAACACATCATTAAGAAAAATAGAAGAAAAGCTAATTAAGGTAAGGGCTAATGAGGGCAGGACGAGAGGAATCAGATGTTGCGGGTCTTATACGGGTTCACGTAGTCGGGTCTAGTACGGTGCTCCATAGCATCCAGACGGTCGAACGAGCTCCGAACCAACTGTGAAAGAGTACCAATGCTCCTTTCAAAATTAAGCACCTTCAAGGAAAGAGCCTTTGTAGCTTCCAACGTGAGAGCTTGATCACCCGCCATCGCTTTCCCGTGCATCACTAAAGCACCACCCTGACTCGTAAGGAAAGTGAGATGATCACCGTGTGGGAACACTTCCCCACGAATAGCCTTCAACTCCCTCTCAAAATCCGCTAACCTTTTGTCTACGTCCTCCATCCACGAGTACACCCGACTAGCATCCAAACCCGAGTCTAAAGACCGAGACGGTCCAACCCGTGATAATGCCGTAGCCAAACTAGCCGAATGCTCCTCGAATTTCTCTATTAAACCACTCATAAACCCCTCCAACTTCGACTCCATAGCTCCTAAACCCGAATCCACCGGGGCTTTCTCAACATCCTTTACAAGAATCAACTCGGGTCCATCAACAACAAGACCCATGAGCTTGATCAATTTGTCACACATAAAATCCCGAGCACTAACACCGTAACTGTCAGGCCCTACCACTCTCTTAATTTCCAACAAACGGGATATCCACATACCATACGGCAAATCGATTGTAGTGCTCAACTTATCCTTAGTGACCGTAAGACTAGTTTGAATGATACGATGCAAAACGACACTACCCAAATTCACCTTTTGACCTTCCAACCAAGAATAAACCATTATTGCTTCATAACTTGACACCTTATCACGACCTCCTCTCCTCGGCACCACTGTGTTCCACAAAAAATTTAAGAGGAACTTGATCTTAGCCGAGAGAGGTCGGACCACGATATTGACAGCCTCCGTCATCTCCTCAAAATACTTCTTTACTAACAACTCCTTCTCACTCATAACATTAGACCACTCAAGACTCAGATTTAATTCGATTCCTTCATCGGGAACCGAAAAAGCAGAGCAAAAATCCGAAACAGAGACTGTAACATCGACTCCATTAACAACCGCATGCAAGACACCTTTCTTGATTGACACACTAGCAAAGAATTGTACCACCTCAACCGGGTATATAGGACCCGAAAACTGACTAATGTGACTCCACCCTTGAAAATCAAGAAAATTAACAAAGAAAGCAAGAGCGGGTACACTAACCAACCAAGATTTCGGATAATACCGACCACCATGAATGGAATACCTCAAAACTCGATTAACTAAGATGCTTTCATCATGAGTAAGCCGAACACGATTCAACCCTTCCTTTGTCGCGGCTTTTGAAGCATCCCTAAGCAGAGTACGAGCAACACCGTTCCGAACTATCACCTCGGGTTCCTCCACAATAGCTTCACTATCATCAATAACAACTTTATTTTTACCCTTGAAAAGACGGCGTCTTTTGCCTTCGGAAACCGATTCATCCCGACTACGAAACAGGGGTGAGTTTGAGTTTGGTTGTGGTGAAGAATGATTCATGGAATGAGGATTATGTGGTGGTAAAGGTGATGTTTGGTTAGGAAAGGGACAGTTTTGGTGGTGACGGGTTGAGGATCGGGTATTTTTTTGCATGTGATGAATGCATGATGATGGTGATGTGTTGAAAAAGGGGATGATGGTGATTGTTTGAGTAAAAGGGAAGAGTTGTAATGATGGTAAAAATGTGGAAGAAGAATAAGTAAGCAAGTGGGGATGGGTGGGCGGGTCACGCAAGGGTAGATATAGGTGTAGGTTTTAGGGTTAACAAGTGGAGGTGTAATATGGTAAGTGTCTTTAATTAGGAATAGGAAAGTGATAAGTATGGAAATTTATGGTGATAAGACATGAATTAGGAAGTTGGTTTGATATAGGAAATTTGAGCCGTGTATTTGTGAGCTTTATTTGAGAGATTTTTGTGTTTTGGAAAGATAAAAAAAATATGCTGTGTTTTATTTATTGTGATAAGAATAAGTTTGTATATCAATTAAATTCTAAATAACACATAGAATCTTATGATACAAATATTTCTATAACGAAATTATTCATGCAACGCAATATACGGACACAGTCATACAATCTTAACTTATCTAGTCAGTCATAAAAAGATTGAACAAATACAGAAGCTTAGGTACCACTGATTAAACCAATTTCCAACCGTAAAGTCTAAAATCGTTCTCTAGCTAATGATTTTGTCAAAATGTCTGCCCATTGTTTTTCAGTACTACAAAATTCAAGTTTTATATTCCCCTTCTCAACATGGTCTCTAATAAAATGGTGTCTTATTTCAATGTGTTTGGTATGTGAATGTTGTGCGGGATTTTTAGAAATAATTATCGCACTAGTATTATCACATAAAATAGCAATACATCCTATGTCAACACCATAATCACGTAATTGTTGTTTAAGCCATAAAAGTTGAGTACATACCAGTCCTGCATCAATGTATTCGGCTTCAGCGGTTGAGAGAGCAACTGAATTTTGTTTCTTCGAACCCCACGTGATGATACACGGTCCGACAAACGTGGCGACACCTGACGTGCTTTTTCTGTCTAGAGAACATCCTGCGTAGTCGGCATCGGAATAACCGACTAGATCAAAATTGCCCTCCATTGGATACCATAGGTATAAGTTGGCCGTTCCAATCAAATAACGTAAAATCCTTTTTACGGCCATCATATGCGATTCTTTGGGAGATGATTGATATCTCGCACAAACGCATACACTAAACATAATATCGGGTCTACTTGCGGTCAAATATAACAGTGACCCAATCATCCAGCGGTAAGTAGTTTCATCAACTGATTTACCATTTTCATCCAATGTCAATTTCTTGTTTTCGACCATTGGAGTAGGCATAGCGTGTGAACTTTCCATTCCGAACTTCCGAATAAATTCTTTGATATATTTTTGTTGATGGATCTTAATGCCTTCATCTGTTTGTTGTATTTGCAGACCTAGGAAGAATTTCAATTCTCCCATCATACTCATCTCGAACTCGGAAGTCATCAACTCAGAAAAATATTTGCATAGGCTTCGGTTGGTCGATCCAAAGATGATATCATCGACGTATATTTGAACAACCAAAAGGTCCGAACCCTCCGTCTTTAGAAATAGGGTTTTGTCGACGGATCCTCTACTAAATCCACTGTCAAGTAGAAACTTGGATAATCTGTCGTACCAAGCCCTAGGTGCTTGCTTCAATCCGTATAGGGCTTTATCTAATTTGAAAACGTGATCCTCAAATTTGATATTCTTAAAACCAGGGGGTTGTTCAACGAAGACTTCCTCTTGTAAATATCCATTCAAGAATGCCGTCTTGACGTCCATCTGGAAGAGCTTCATTCACTTGTGTGCGGCGAATGCTATCAGAAGTCTAATAGCTTCAAGATGAGCAACAGGTGCGAAAGTCTCGTCATAATCTATTCCTTCTTGTTGATTATACCCTTGAACCACCAATGTTGCTTTATTTCTAACAATGACTCTGGCATCATCTAATTTGTTCCTGAAGACCCACCGAGTTCCAATGACTGTACGATCTTTTGGTCTAGGAACTAAGTGTCAAACCTTGTTTCTTTCGAACTGTTGTAGCTCTTCGTGCATAGCTATAATCCAATCTGATTCAGCAAGAGCTTCATTGATGTTCTTTGGTTCGATCATGGATAGGAAAGAGTAGAAAGAGCAGAAATTGTTCAAGGAACGTCTTGTTTGAACACCCTTCTTAATATTCCCAAGAATATTATCCATGGGGTGTGAGTTCTTGTATTTCCACTTCGTCGAAGTGCTTGGTTCTTCATCATTATTTGAGCTTGACCCGACTCCATTTGGTTCAGAATTAGAGGAAGTTCCCCCTGAATCCAATCCGGGTGTTGTGTTTGAGCCGATTATAACCTCGGACTCTACACCTTGATTTGGATTCAATGTTACAGTAACATCATCTATAACATTGGTTTGGGAGTTCTTGTCTTGAGTCAATGTTATAGTATCATCAACTACAACTTTGCCTTTCTCCTTTTTATCTTTTGAGGAACGATCAAGTTCATCGTTTATTCCCTCAATCTCATTATCCTCTAATTCCAAATCCGGGGGATCGTCTCTTGAAAGACGAAAGTCGGGTTCATCCAAGTCTTCTTCCTCATCCTGTAATGGCTTATCGAACACGTTATCTTCATCAAAAATAACGTGGACACTTTCTTCAATACAAAGAGTTCTCTTTTTGAAAACTTTGTAAGCCTTGCTATGATCTGAGTATCCTATAAAAATTGCCTCGTCACTCCTAGGGTCGAATTTACTTAAATGGTTCTCACCGTTATTATGTACAAAACATTTACTCCCAAAACAGCGAAGATGGGAGATATTAGGTTTTCCACCTCTAAGAAGTTCGTAGGGGGTTTTCTTGAGGATAGGTCGGATCATAGCACGATTATGGATGTAGCAAGAAGTACTTATGGCTTCGGCCCAAAAGTTACGAGGTAAACCACTACACAAGAGCATTGTTCGTGCCATATCTTCTAAGGTTCTATTCATACGTTCAACAACACCGTTATGTTGTGGAGTTCTTTGTGCAGAAAAGTTATGCCCTACACCATTAACTCTACAATATTCTATAAAAGTTTGGTTGTCAAATTCAGTGCCATGATCCGTACGAATAGATACAAGATTAGTCTTATATTTGTTTTGAACACATTTCATAAGACAGTCAAATTCATCAAAAGTTTCGTCTTTTGAGTGAAGAAAGATAGGCCATACATACCTTGAGTAGTCATCTACAAGAACAAAGACGTACCTGGATCCTCCTCTACTCCTTACCTTCATAGGTCCACATAAATCCATGTGCACTAGTTCCAAGGCTTGATTTGTGCTTACTACTCTTTTAGGTTTGAACGATGATCTAACTTGTTTACATCTTGCACAAGTGTCACACATCTTTTCTTGGTCGAACTTGATCTTTGGCAACCCTTCAACCAAGTCCCACTTCTTGAGTTTATTCAAGGTTAGTGAGCTAATGTGACCGAAACGATTATGCCATAAACAGGGATCATCAAGTGTAACTTTCATACACGAAAAGGAGTTAGTAGGCACAGTATTTAAATCCACCATATAAACATTCCTTTTTCGGTGGCCTTCAAGAATAACGTTGCTAGTTCCTCCAATAATAATGCGACAACTATCAGTATGAAAAACTACATTGTTACCTTTGTCGCATAGTTGAGATATGCTTAGCAAATTGTGTTTTAAACCATCCACGAGGTATACGTCACTGATTGCGTGAGATTTGGAGATTCCGATTTTGCCAACGCCAATAACCTTTCCCTTTTTGTTATCCCCGAACGTCACTTTTCCTCCATTGAAGGGCTTGAGTGAAAGAAATAGATTCTTATCTCCGGTCATGTGTCTTGAACATCCACTGTCAAGATACCATTGATTGTTTTCTTTCACTTCTTCCTGCAGAAAGGATTAGATACAGTTTTTAGGTACCCAAGCTAAGTTGGGTCCCTTATGATTAGTTACTCTATAAACTAAGTCCTTTCGAATCCAGACATGTCTAATGACCGTTTTTCTAACCCTTGGTTTATTTGACTTGGGAGGAGTTCTAGGGTTAGGGTTTTCTCTAGGTCTCGGAATTTCTCTAGGTTTCTTTTGGCTATTTGCCTTGTGAATAGGTTTACTGGGTTGAGATCTACAAGGGCTTTGTGAAGTGCTAGGTTTCTTAGAGTAGTCAAAGGCCATGTCATAGAACCAACGGAATTTATTGTTCCTTTCTTCGTTAGGTTCGTTAGTGGAGGTTTCCTTATCCTCGACAACTGTTTCAACAGTTTTGGCATGTTCGGCATTTTTTCTTAAATCATGAGCCTTTTTGACACAATTGATTTGGATATGACCCGTATGACCACAGTAATTGCAAATCAAATATTCAGGAAGATCAGCATACTTTCTTTTTCTAAAGTCAAAATCCGAAGGTATTGATTTGCATTTAGAGTGATCTCTACGGCTGTAGCACTCATGTCCTAACCCCATCTTCATATTATTGTCAGATTGTTCGGTTAGGAAGTTTAGGACTTTTGTGTTACCTTCCCACTTATCATGGACCTTTCTAGCGTGTAGAAGAAGGTCTTTTAGGGTTTTAATTTCCTCTTGACATTTCGTGTGATCTACATCATTGTCCTTTTTAAAGTTGTCACGAAAGTCTTGGAATCATTTGTTAAGAATGAACACAACATCGGTGTGGTTTTTCTTAACATTGATCATATCGGTTTTAGATTCTTTCAATTGCTTTGAAAGAGAATCTATCTCTTTCTTTTGATCCAAGATTACTTCTTCATTAGATGTGACCTTAGTTTCCAAGAGTTCTTTGACTTTTCTAAGTTCTAAAGTTATAGCTTCATTAGCTATAACTTTGGCTTGAAGGTGCTTGATGTTAAGCTTTAGGTCGGAAGTTATAGCTTCATTAGCTATAACTTTGGACTCTAATTCCTTCTTTTCAGCCATAGTAGAATCTAATGTTGTAGCTTTCTCAGCTATAAGTTTAGATTTCAACTTCTTAGCTTTAGTCTTGAGAATATGATTCTCTTCTGCGATTTCGAGAATCTGTTCTTTTAGATCTTTCAATTCCAAATCCTGTTCGTGACACTTATCAAGAGATTGTTCAAAGTATTCAATTAAAGCACTTTTAGACAATTTCCTAACACGTTTCTTAAGCTCGAGATAACTTACCTCTTCATCGTCATCTTCGTCTGATTCTCCAAGAAAGCAATAGTTTGAGTGGGAGTTTGTGCTTTCATCGTCGCTGTCGGAGATTAGGTCAAGACTAACACTGCTGAGACAAAGGTTTGCTACTTCGTCGTCTTCAGATTCCTCGTCATCTTCTGAGTCAAGGTCTCCCCAACACGAAGCCATCATAACTTGCTTGAATTCTCTCTTTGTCTTCTCACGTTTCGTCTTGTCCTTTATCTTCTCTCATGTTGGACAATCTTTGATCATATGACCAGATTCTCCACACTTGAAGCAACCTCTATTTGCGAAAGACGACTTTGAGTCATTAACCTTTTTGTTGAATGACTTGTTGTTATAGGATGATTTTGTTTGTTTATTTCGAAAAATCTTATTTTTAAAACGTCGTGCAAACAAGACAGTTTCATCCTCTAGGTCTGAGTCCACTTCTTCGCTCTTCAAGGCCATACTCTTATTGCGACTTGGTTCAGCGTCGTCTTTGTTAAGAGTGATTTCATGGGCCATGAGAGCACCAATGAGTTCTTGATAAGAAAGGGTTTCAAGATCTCGTGATTCCTCCATTGCAGTTACCTTAGCACGCCACTTATTAGTAAGGCTCCTGAGAACCTTTCTAGCAATGTCCTCGGCACAGAATTTTCTACCTAGGTTTTTTAATTCATTTATTATACTTGAAAACGTTGCGGACATACTATCGAAGGACTCATTAGGTTCCATGATGAATAGCTCATATTTTTGCATAAGCATATCAATTCGGTGCTTCCTAACAATGTAAGTACCTTCATAAGCTAATTCGAGCCCATCCCATATCTCCTTGGCCGTGGAACATGAAGAGAACCGATCAAACTCGGTAGAAGTCATTCCGTTTTGCAGAAGACTTATTGCTTTGGAGTTCTTTTCGGCCTTCTTATAGTCGGCCTCGACATAGTCCTCTTCTTTCTTTTCATAGGTAGTGCCTTCCTCGGATGCAACAAGGATTTTGTGCGGTCCGTTTTGAATAATCCTCCAGCACTCCCAATCGTGTCCTTTCACATAGTGAGTCATCATGTTTTTCCACAATCCGTAATTCTTCCCATCAAAGATGGGACACTTGAGATATTTGGAATCCATTTATCACGTGATAGGCAGCGGAATATAAAACAATAAGATAAATGAAAAACAAAATAGATCAGCCTCTTTGCGGTTAGGCAATCAAGAGCACGAGGCTCTGATACCAATTGAAGAGTCTATTGATCCAAAATACTCAAGAGGGGGGGGGGGGGTGAATTGAGGATTTAAAACTTTTTAAAGCTTTTTCGAATGTGCGTATGTAATTGATTATTTAAAGTTTATTGGTTAAACTTTAACTAATCAACTAACGCTAGTAAGCAAAATAAACGAAACAAACTAAAGAAGAAGAGACACACGGATTTTTGAAGTGGTTCAGTTTCACAAGTCGAAACCTACGTCCACTATTCTCAATTAATAAATTTAGTACCTTTATACGGATTACAAATTTACTAACCCAACTCGTACAACTAACTCTAGCTGTAACTCAATGAGTACCGTTAAATACTCGAGTGACTAACTTACGCTAATAAGAAAGCACTAATGATTCTAACAAAGGTTCACGTTAATGAACAAGTTAAGAAATCAATCTAAGCACTATTATCTTATAACGATAAATGAAGAACAAGTATGCGAGTTTTATGACACACGACCTTTCAAAATTGCAAATCGGTTTTTATGATTAAAACACACGGTTTGCTTTTTAATTAAGAAAACAATTTTTATGCTTAAGGTCTCTCTCTTAGATGTTGTAAATAGCAAAGTATTTATAGGTAAAGAAGAGGTAGGCTACACGGTTTCTATACGAACCCTAATAGCCGAAATAATAAAATATAATTAAAAATTATATCTTCTTATTATCTCTTTCCTAAAAGTCTTAAAAGATAATACAGAATATTCTAAAAGATAGAATATAATCTTTCTAAATATTATCTTTACTATAAATTCTAAGATTATGATAAGATTTCCTAAAACAAGAATATCTTTTATCATAATAAAATATATTAAGTAAGACATATAAGATATGTAAAGATCTTATTATAGAATAAAATCTTTACCTAATATCTCTTAGGTAACACGGCATATCACGGCTCATATGCTCGTGGATCATGCAAACCCTAATCTTAATATAATTAGAATTTAGGTTTTAAAGAGAGGCTATATGGAAACCCTAATTGGTAGTAAAGTCCAACTCATAAGTTAATCCATCATAACCACCAATTAACGCTTATCATAAAACCGGACTCCTCACTAAACCGGGCTTTATAAAAATAAATACTTTCATTAAAACATTTAAGATAAACTTTAAACAATAATAAAATGATTTTCGAAAAGTTTATTAGTCGTGTACAAAAACTCAGCATTTCAATGTTATAGTAGAAGAGCTATAACATTGAGCTCTTTAACTAATAAGGTTATAGTCATGGCTATAACTTTACTAATCAAGAACCTTATTCTTGATTACCATTATGAGATAATCACCTATACTATTCTAATCTTCAAGGAGATCTTCGAGTATAGGCTACGTCATCATCCAAGCTTGATAAATCTTTAGACGAACTTCGTCTTCACATGATACTTGAATGAATCTTGAATTTGTTTGATCTTGAACGAAGGCTTGAACTTCTTATGCAATTGTCACAATCCTCTTTGTTGCTTGTAATAGGTTAGTTCTAAAATACTTAACAAACGATTACACGCAACAAGTATATAGAATGTAAAACACCTTGACATCATCAAAACATAAACATATAAACTATTATGGTTCAACAAGTAGAATTATGTGCCCCCTCATAAGCAGCAGCAGCCATATCAAAAGCCTCCGTATGTTCCTCAGCAGTAGCAGCAATCCCAAAGTTCTGATTTCAATGAGTTGAAAAATTTGTTGCTGAAAGAGTCTCAAGCTAGAGAGGCCGGGATGAAAATGTTAGAGAGCCAAATTGCCCAATTGGCAAGCAAGAATGAAATTCGAGCTCCGGGACATTTACCGATGCAGACGGATCAAAAGGAGACCCTTAATGCCATTACTTTGAGGAGTGGGTCTACCCTTGATGGGCCCTCTATGGTCGAGGAAGCTACTGGAAAAGATGAGGCGGAACCAAGTAAGAAGAAGGCAGTGACGAGCAATAGCAAGAAAAAGACGATCGCGGTATGTCAGTCGATCGACTGACATACCCGGTCGATCGACCAGTCCGCGAAAAGTTACAGCTACTGTTCCTGTAGAAGTCAGTCGATCGACTGACCTACATGGTCGATCGACTGACAGCCCTGCTGAAAGTGATTCGTTTCGTCCTCCAATGCCAAATAACATGAGGGACCACTTGTTTCGGGGTAAGACAACTCCAAAAATATTGGGGCAAGACCCAAATGCTGATGGGCCAGTTCCGGTTCCGAAGTACGACCCGATGACGGTTAATGGTTCATTTTTGAGACGGTCTGAAGAAGGGTCAAGCTACAACAAAGAGAAGGTAGTGGATTTTCAACCTAAGTCCACCGATGCCGGCATGAGAGACCTAGAGGAGAGGGCTAAGTTACTTCTTTCAGCCCCTTATCCGGAGAGATTAGTGCCGACGAAGGAACAGGTATCGTTTAATAAGTTTGAAAATGTTATTCGTAGCTTAAACGTACAAGTTCCTTTTCTTGAGTTTGTCAATCAAGTGCATGCTTACATGAAATTTATGAAGCAACTTTTGTCTAAGAAGAAGTCACTTGAAACTATGCATACTGTCGCACTAAATGAGGAGTCATGCTCTTATTTGACACATACCACACCTCATAAGCTAGAAGACCCAGGTAGTTTTTCAGTCCCATGTAATATTGGCACCTTTCCTATTGAGAAGGCTTTGTGTGACCTAGGAGCCAGTATTAGTGTAATGCCTTTGAGTCTTGCTAGGAAGTTAAAGTTGAATAGGTTTGCAGTCACCAACATGATAGTACAGATGGCTGATCGATCTGCGGTCCAGTCTATAGGAGTCTTAGAGGACATTCTTGTGCAAATAGGAAAGGTCTTTTTCCCTGTTGACTTCGTTGTACTAGATATGCCCGAAGATGCCCACATACCTATCATACTAGGTAGACCATTTCTGCACACTGCTGGTGCAGTTATTGATGTTGGCTCTGGGACTTTGACCTTTAAGGTAGGGAAACATTCCATCATCTTTGCTCAGACCGCTAAGAAGAAAGACCCCATGTGGCCAATCACTTGTAATACGGTTTCTGAGAAAAAATCTTATTTTATACTTCATGATATGCCTATCTCTGTTCCTATTCCTGTTGTGACACCTCCGCCCTAGACTGGGAGCAAATTGGAGGAAGATTCTTCTGTTTTGAATATTGCAGGAGCTGGTTTGGGGAAGGAAGAGCTACATGTTGCTCTAGGTGTCAAGGAGCCAATCGTTCAAAGAGGCGGTCTAGGATGTCTTAGCTATGGCACTGATGAGGAGCCCGATGAGGAGCCAGTCAAAGTGACGGAGTCCGACTTGGATTCTGATGAGCCAGAAGAGGTCATTGCTTGGGAGGATGTTGAAGCAGTTGATCCGTTGAGTTTAGCGAATGTTGGAGTTGAGAAGAGTGCAGCTGAGGAGATGAGCACTGTAGAGGCTACTTCTTGTAGCCAGAAGCCGACCAAGTGGGTCATTCCGTGGCCGTTCGTGATCAACTATTAGTTGATCAAAGACTTTACAAACATTTTTTTGCTTTCTTTAAACTCTTTTTATTGCTTTTGTGTGCGCGATACTTCCCATTTTAATAAGTTTGCTTTGGATTTTATACACTTTAGACTATTGCTTTGGGTTTTGCGCAATTTTGGGCGCGTTATTGTGTGTATGTGCACGTTTATAGACCTTGTTAGCTCAAGTTATTGAGTTAATTAGAAGAATTCAGAACTTACAGCAGGTACTCCAGTCGATCGACTGGCCAGTATGGTCGATCGACTGAGCTGCGATTTCTAGGAGCTTCTGTTCCTGTTCACTCTGGTCGATCGACTGAGCTGCGATTTCCAGGAGCTTCTGTTCCTGTTCACTCTGGTCGATCGACTGGGTGATGTATTCGATCGACCGCTGTTGCTGCTGTACTTGTTTTCGATCATTCCCCTGCAGAGTTTGGTCGATTTGCGGAATCGAGGGAGTCTTTTCTTCGCTTTATTCTCCGCTTAATTTCTGTTTTCTTCCATTTTCTCATTTTCGCACATAATTACCGCTTCCACATTGCTTTCTCGGAATTACACGTGGTATTGTTTGTCTTTTCAGGTACTTATTGGTAGCACTGCTGGCTACTGAAACCTCCTAGCTCACCCTGGTTTGGGGAGGTTTCCTTTTGCTGCGCCTAAGTCTTGTAAGTTTCCGAGCTTCACTTCATGTCCTTATTTACTTAATATTCTCTCAAATTCCCGTTTTCCTTTTATTTAACTATATGATTTTGCACAATGGGGACATTGTGTGATTTCGTTTAGGGAAGGGTTTTGCGTTGCATTTTATTTGCTTGCATTCACGTTTACATTTTTGTCTTGCATTGTTGTTTACTTTCCCTTATATATACACAAAAAAAATTAAAAAAAAATTCAAAAAATTGCTTGTTTATTTTAGCATATAGGTCGAGTCGGAATGGTAGTATTTCAATGATGACATTGCATTTGCATCTGTTTTTGCCTAAGCCTTGCTAAATTGACATGTTATTAGTAGAATCATATATGCATAGTCTACGAATTTTTCGTTAAATTATTTGCTGAACTTGAGACGACTTAAAATTTTGGCAAACTACATCATTTTCTGAGGTTTAGAGCGTATAACTGGTGACATTCATGACCAGTTTATCTAGGATTATGAGTAGTACTCCTTATGAGACATGTTACGTTAATATGCATACATATGAACTTGATCTACTTAATACCTGTATGCATTCGGTTCGTGGTTAGTTGACACATGTGGTAGAGGTCCTCTTTTTTCATTTTACCCATAAGCTCCACACTTCCAAAAATAGCCTTTTTGTCCCGTTAACTACATCATACATTTAGCCTGCCCTTGTCAAGCTAGTAGTTTACGTTCTTGGGATTGTTACTTCATTTTTGGTAGCTAATGCTCATTTTGAGATAAAGTTGGGAACAGATGGAAAAGGAAAGAAAGAAGAAAAAAAAAAGAAAAAAAAAATGATTCGAAAAAGAAAGAAAAAAAAAGTGCTGTACTGTAGAGGACGGTCGATCGACTGCCCAGTCCGGTCGATCGACTGAAACCCGAGAAAGAGAAAAATCAAAATCACATGGTTTGAATCTTTATAAGTTGGTGATTTATACACCCATGTTTCATTTGTATCTTATGGGAAGTTGATTAATTATGGAGATTGTGAGTTTTGTGCTTGAAAATTAGCACCGTTTCGATTGTAATTTTGAGCAAGGATTTGGGATGGTTTATTAATTTGGTTCCCTTAGTTACTAGCTTAGCTTTTAACTCTGTTTTTGTCCAAATTCGTCTTAGACCTTCTTGCCCATTACCTCACATATCCATATTTACCTCGGCATGTGTCAAGGTCATCTGTTTGGTTGGAATGCGTATGTACGGTTGTAGAGATTACTTTCATATTATATTGCAGGCATGTTCTTATAGGTCGTAGTTAGGTGAGTGTCACTAACAAGATGAATTCTTTTTATCTTTTACATATTTCCACCTACGCCTATTTGAGTGATTTGAGCGACCCGTGAGAGTCCATAATGATAAGTCTCTATAGTTGACGGTTCAGCAGTTTTTGACGACTTCATAACTCGTTTGCATGATTCACATTGCTAATTGATTGTTGATTGTTGCATTAAATTGGTTTAGGCTATTCGATTTACATTTCGCTCTGAGATTGAACTCGTTCCATTAGGTTTTAGGATCGAGTCTAGTTCTTGCTTGGGGACAAGCAAGGGTTTGGTTTGGGGAGGTTTGATGCGTGACTAATATATGATGCTTTACACCCTATTTTACATGCATTTCAGAGCTCAATTATGTAGTTTTATGCTACTATTTGCCCCATTTCGTCTACTTTCGTATTTTTATGTAATATTACAGATTTATGCGGAAATGAGTAGAAATTGAGCTACATCAGTCCCCGAGTATCTTGCATTGCATTTGACGTGAAGTATTTACTCAAGGAACGAGCTTGGTGTGCATTTCGAGGCCCAAAAGACAAATCCACGAGAAGTTAGAAGTCAAGTATCAGCTACTTCAGTCGATCGACCGGTGCCCTTAGTCGATCGACCAGATCACGAGTTCCAGCAGCTACTGTTTAGTGAAGAGCAGTCGATCGACTGCGTTGTCTGGTCGATCGACCAAGTCGCTAATTCTGACGTGAATAAGAAGATCGAGAATTAAGAAGCCCATTGTACATTAGGTTTTGGAATAAGAACTACGTTGTATTCCTATATAACGTAGCTTTAGAATTCAGAATAATCATCTAGTTTCGATCAAGTTTTTATCATTCAGTTCGAAGATACAGTTCAACATCCATAGTTTAGTTCGTTCTTTAATAAAGTTTTTGTTTTGCATTCGATCTTTGATCTTCCTTCCTGCTTTACACGGTATTCTTCTGTTCTTATTCAGTTCTATTGCTTCCATTCGTAGTATAGAATTGCTAGGTTAGATCGCCCGAAACTAATTTACCGCTTTATGTTAATTGCTTGTTTTGATAATTTAAGCATGATTTCAAATGTTTTAATTGTTAAGTTGATTGCTGTTTTTATCATGAGTATGAGTAGCTAAATCCCCTGTGCCAGGATGTATGGAATCTGTAGCGTAGGCGGCATTAGAATAGTACGACCTAAATCGCGCCATGGTCGATCGACTGGGTCCCCTGGTCGATCGACTGGCCACGTGAGTTTTACTTCATTTTATTTAATTTAATTGCTATGTTTGACGAATCGAGTGCACGCGACTAGTTGAATGTTTAGGATTTGACCGACCCAACAAAGATCGATAGATAGGGAAGGGAGATAGCCTACCTAATTAAGACGACTAGATTAACAAGATCGAAAGATAAGTTAGTTTAGCCTTTTTAGTCACTTTTCAGGACGAGAGATAGTATTAGTGATATTAGGGACCTGTAGCGAGATCGAAAGATGCTACCTGTGAGAGTGGACCGAGAGGACCTCTTATTTTCCCGTCTCACGTGTTTGTTTTAGACCTACCTAGTATACTGCCGCCGAAACTATAGTGAACCGACCATCTTAGCACCCTTTTAATATCTGTTTTCATTAATTAGCTTAGTTTATCTTTTTTTTATTGTCATTAGTATAGAACAAACCAAATCAAACCCCCCTCACATTGTTACTTTAAGACTAAAATTAGACAACTGATAATTGCACCGCCTCTCTGTGGTTCGACCCTGTTACAACTAGCTTCTGTTAGTTTTATTAGGTATTATAAATTTTATCTTTGGTGCACACAACGACGGGCATCAATGGTATTACATAGTTTGTTTAGGGATAAGACGGTCTTGAGAGATGGAGTCGTATGGGATTCAAGTAGATCATGAAGAATGCGAAAAGGTAGGTTAATCCTACTCGATTTCAATAATGTGTGTGTATATTTGTATGTCTTTTGTTTCATTTGCATATTATGAGTCGGATTTGTATCATGTGGTAATATTTGAGGATCTTGGTGAGTCTCTTATGTTGTTGGATTTGTATTATATCATGTGGTTTGATTTACATTCATGATGTATGAGAAAAAGACAAATTTATAAGATTTATGTATATTCATTATGAAATGGGCATATTCGCATATTGTGATGCATTTAGTGATACATGTGATGGTTGGTAATTGTTGGTGGTGATTCTTGTTCTTGTGGAGACGCTTGAGTCGCCTCTTGGAGCTTCCCACTCCAAGAGGGATATGCACATTAATGGCTTGAGTTTGGAGGGACTCGTGTGGGTGAGACACGACGTCTGGTAGGGGATCCGATTGGCTTCCGGACCCGGTACGTCTGGGCGTGTCATGGTACCGGCATAGTGATTGTGTAATCGTGTCTCATTCATATAATTGGCATGTTGCATATTTATTTATCATGTTTTGTCTTATATTAAATTATTGAAACTGACGTGTTATGTGTCTGTATAATTGTTACCTATTTCCGGGGTGGCCTGTGTCGATCCATATGATATTTCCAATCATATGGAAGTACGTTAAGTACAGGTTATCTTTGGTAGCACGTGGGATTATCTTTGGTAGCACGTGGGAGACTAGACGGGCTTTGATGACATCTGACTCAAGCATAATTTTTTAGAATAGTATAGTGGTTATGAGTTGCATTCTCTTATTTATTCATTTATGGTTATGTAATTCACTAAATGATTTATTTATTTAAATTGTTTATTAATTGCAACTCCGATTTCACTACCTCGGGAGACCGAGATGGTAACATCCTCCAATTGCCTTGGCCGGGCAAGAAGGGGGTATTACAAAGTGGTATCAGAGCTTCGATTTTGGAACCTAAACCAATGAACCAAATGAACCTAGGTGTGTCTAGTAAATGAACCTGACATGAGTACAATAAAAGATCGGTTTTGGATGAGTGGGCACCCTCATATCAAAACTAGTGCCTATTGTCTCGGTTGGTCACTACGTGGGTTGTTACGATTTTGGGGGAACACTATATGAAAAGTGGTGTGCTTGCATGAATGCATGACTAGTATTAAGTTTATTATATGTTGTATTTGTTTACAATGACATGTGAATGAATATGAAGATTGAATGCTTAGGTTGGCGTGAGCAACGTGTTTGAGGATAGTCAGCATGTGTTGGTATATGGATGACGAATTTTGCTCTTTAACTTTTGCACCGCGTGTGAATTAAAGGCGTGCTAGTGTATGCGTGACATATGACCAGTGAAGTATGTCGGTAGCGTACCAAAGACGGTAAGTAGGGTGATGTGTGGACTAACTCGGGTGAATCCCCGATGACCGGTGGATCCCGAACCTTTTCTTTGTGTTGCAGGGACTTCATCATTCCATTTCGACCCAAAATTTTAAGTCGTAGGCAACCACTCTACCTAGTACGAGTCCACACTCGGCCGAGTATAGTTGTAGATACCTCATTTCTACACCTCTCTCAAACCACCCGGTGATGATTGGGCCGCATGTTTGGTACGCGGACGATTTGTGACAGTTCGTAAGTTTATCGTCAAGTGATTGCTCAAACACTGATATCTACCTCTTAATTGTCATCTATGCGCCGATACGGTCGTTTTGACAGTAATTAGTGTACATTTGGAGTCCGGGCCTAAAACCGTCTTCATTTTCTGATAACCGCTAAATCCCGAGTCAGAATGTTCTGGAATGTTCCGGATATTTCTATTCCATATTTCAAAATCTTTTAATCTTTGGTAAAGGATTTCCCGTAATATTCACACAAAATATTAAGGAAAATAAGATTATTCCGTTATTCCATAAACACAGAAATCTTTCTTCCGCAGGAGGAAACCACCTGGGAACAGACGCAGCAGGTGATGCGCCTCTTCCAAGAGCCGCAGTGTCTGCTGCCCCTCTTCCCAGGTCCTTTTCTGCGTATTTTTTCGTATCTTTTCATATCTTTTCGAGATTCACTTCCAAAGTCTCTCTGAAAACCCTAATTCCTCCACGTGATTAGTATAAATAGGAGCCTTCGCTCCTCATATTTCTCACGCGAGTGTCCGCCCTTCTCTTCTCCCTTTGCATTCTAGACCACGTTCTTACTTTTTGGCGTCTACGTGCTTGAACTTTCGACCACGTAAGCTCGGATCCTTCTAAGTACCAGCCTCGTTTGCATGACCGACCAATTTGACCAACTCCACCATAATCAATTTAACTAATCTTAATCGTTTTCCTCTTACGAGGGCAATTTCATTACATTCGAGTCGAGCATCACTAAAACGTTAACTTAGTTCATCTCGTTTCGTCAAACATGTAAGTCCGAGGGTGTAAATCCCTATTTTATTATTGTTATTTACTTTTTGTATCATTAATGTAAGATTTATGTCGAAAATACTTCTAAAACCGATTTATAAAACCCTTTGTTTAAATCCCTTTTTACGGATTATCAGAGAACAACCGTCGAGAAAGGACGCAGCAACTGCTGTGCCTCTTCGAAGGGATGCAGCACCTGCTGCGCCTCTTCGTGAGGGGCCGCCGCAGCCTTCGCTTCCTTTCTTCTTCCTTCGTCCTCTGTCAATTCGTTGTTTTTTGTTTGTTTTCGTTTGTTCTTCAATTTCTTGACATAATAGCATAATAATTTCACATGTACATTGTTCATCATCATTAGCATATAATTCATCATTAATTCTCGACTTAAATCCCTTATAATCCAATATTCGCGGGTTTTCGTCATTGAAATCAATCCGGGTTGTAGAGATTCGATTCTTTCATATTGAGTCTTTGGAATTCGATCTTTGGTATATTTTCGTCTGTCTATTGTCGTTTACGTCATTAATTCGTCATTTATTCGTTATATTCACCCTATTTAGTTAACCGATGTCACTAATCAATCTTTCATTCATGTAATAAATTCGTTCACATTCGTTTCATCCATGTTTTATCGCTTTTATGACTCATTCGCATGTAATTAACCTATTAATCACTTTCATCCGAGTCGAATGTCATAATCAGTCATTAAATTCACCCAAGAATATTAACGATTTGCAGTTCCGGCTTCACAGCCAGAACTCAGCCTTGGAACAGGCGCAGCAACTGCTGCGCCTGTTCCAGGTTGACTTCTGTCTCTGAACTTCCGTTCTACCTCGACCTAGTTTAATTAGTTTACGTATTTAATTAACTATTAATCGTATTATCGCTTAATTCCTGTTCGTTAATTCGTTTGTTTGTTCTTTCTCAAATTATCCATTTTGAAAGTATTTTCGACATAAATCATTGAATCCGATGTAATTATTGTAATTTTCATTATTGTATTTTTTGTATTTCTTTTATTGTACCATTTGTATACCTTCACATGTAATTGAAATTAAATTCCTACTTCGACCTAATTGTTTGTTAATTAATTGTTCATCGACTTAGTTAATTTCTCACATGTTAGGATTAAAACTTGGATGTTGCATTGCATGCATATAATCGACGATATATCAAGTACGAATAACTTCCCTAATCATTAGTAGAGGCCGCTATCGAGGCGGGCGGGATTAGGTTTTCGATCAAAAGAGCTTCCTAATACGTACCATCACCCCTTATTCCAGATCTCTGTGAACATCCGTGTTCATTGGCATCCACGAGAGTAGTTCTAGACATTGAATGCTAAGGGTAACGAGTTCTTGGTGTCTATGTCACTACTTTGTGTCTTCACATGACACGAGGTATTTGAACGGTTTCCAATTTTCCACAATAAATTGGTGGCAACTCCACAAATGCAAACGCTTGTTCTCCTCCCAAGTGCCCCCGTGTTCCCGCGTCCACAGTTTGGCGACTCCGCTGGGGATAATACACTTACGTGTAGCCAAGGGTGAAACTTGAACAAGGTTAGGGAATAGTTTGTACAAGACAATTGTCAGTTTTCATAACTCGGTCTTCCTAGATTGTTTCATTCGGCCTTCCTAGGCCCAACCCAACCCATTCGACCAATCGTCCCGTCTAAACGGTCCTAATTCTTATTTTGGCCTAAGGATGGATAACGATTGACGTCATCCATACCATGGTACTTAGTCTTGTTTGTATCAAGGACTTTCACTACTTGAGGAAATGGACTAGGAATCGGCCTTACTCTTGTTTGGTACGAGCCTCTCCACAGACTTCGGGTTTGATCATTCGGTATGGCAACCCACCCTTTAAACCAAAACCCTTTTAAACGCACTCAGCATCCCGTTATAAACCTTGTATAAATTTTTGTACCCTACGTGATCACCATTTCTAAACGAAACCATGACGATTTTTGTAAAATCAAAATCCTTTTAAAGTGTAAATTTCGAAAAGGCCAATAATTAGCGCAAAACCGAGTCAAAACTCTGTCCATTTGTAGAGTCAAATTTCGGGCCCAAGCCCAATTCAAAACGTCACTTCGTGTCCACTCCTACAACTACACCAAAGTTGACTAGGACCAACATTTTTCAAATCTTGTCATTTCTTCAAAAGCTCACTGACACAAGTGGCACACACCCACTTCACGAGTCAAAACATTTCTTTCTTAGTAAGTGTGTTAGAATGGTCGATCGTGTTTTGATTCGTCGTCGATCTCTTATCCAGTTTCCAAGATGCCTGAAACAAGCGACGTGAACTTCAATCAACTCCAGGATAGTAATGATCGAATCCTAACCGCGCTAGCTCAACTCCAAGTTACTCAAGACCAAGTGTATGATCGCCTTGACACCATCGAGGGCCGAATCTATACCGTAGAAACGAGGTTGTCTCCTCGGGAAAGCGAAGTCGTTGATTACTTCGTAAATGACTTCAGGGACGAAAAATCTCCCATGGGAATGACGGCAACTGAGAAACGACTCCAATACTTAGAGGAGCAATTGATGTATCTCAAAGGGGATGACATTTACAGGGAGAATAATCGCAAGTATGAGGCCGTGAGTTCCAAGTTGCAAACCAACTTCAACATGACGGATATCCCTAAATTCAAGGGACACGAAAACCCTTTGAACCACATCCGTGCTTTCAAGGACTACATGTCTATCAAAGGCATCAAGCCCGAGATGTTCTAAAGGATATTTTCTTAATCTCTTGACACCATCCCAAAGCAATGGTTCTACTCTCTAGAACACAAGAAAATCGCTACTTGGCAAGACACTGCGATTCAGTTTGCTAAGCAATATGCGGATAATGCTGAGATCCAAGTTAACTTGCGCACTTTAGAGGTTCTTACCCAAAATGACAAAGAAGGTTTCACCGAATTCCTAAGTAGGTGGAGGAAGACTAGTACCCAACTAGTTGAACGCCCGGATGAGGCTACCCTCGTGGACAAATTCGTGGACAACCTGAAGCCCATCTATGCAAATCATTTGAGATACCAAAACATCAAAACTTTCAAAGACTTAACCGTACTAGGAACGAGGATCGAAAATGACATCCGTAAAGGGCTCTTGTCCAAAACGGTAGGTCGAGGATATCAAGGCTCAACAAGTCGTTCTTACGGCTCCACTAGTAAGACCGATGAAGTTAACCTCCTCGAGCCATCGAAGAAGAGTACCCCACCAAGGAAATTTAAAAATCTTGGGGACACTTACTACAATGCTCTAAAAAGGTTAATGAAACAAGGCAAACTCCAACCCATAGGCCCTACACCCGAACCTGAAAAGAAATCCAAGTTCTGGGACGAGAACTCATACTGCGAATATCATAAGGGTAAGGGACATGACACAGAAAAATGCTACAAATTGAAGAATGTGCTTCAAGACATGATTGAGGATGGTCGAGTACCAATACCGCCGGGAGGTAAGCCCAACAACACTCAGAATCCTCTTGGAATTCTAGTGATCACAAGTGGAGAATCTACCTTAGATTGGTCACACCTCATTTGTCCAATCGAAGACGAGGTTCACGCGACCGAGAATGAAGGGTTCTACTCTACCATTTCCCCTACCATTACCGACTTCATCGCATGGGCAAGGAGTGTGGATAGGCAAGTTTTGGAATTGGAAAATGTGGTGACAACTTTACACGACCCCAATGCAACACCCAAAGAACATGCACCACTAATGTTTTCCCAAAATGCTACTATGCAAGAAGTAGTTGCCGTGGTTGATAAACTAATCGACCAAATTACACAATTAGAGGACGAGATCACGAGAATGAGGGGACTAGCTACAGTCAATGGAGTATGGGCCGATGACGATGAGGACGAGTATCTCATTGAACACTCACTAGTCAAGGAAATAGTCCAAAATGGTGAAGACCAAGATGTCGACCACCTAACTCGTTCGGGGCGTCCATATCAAAGTACTACTCAAAATGGTAAAACCAACGTTATCACACCAAATAATAACGAAGATGACTCTACTGATCATTTGCTCAAGCAATTACAGAAGACAAAAGCTGATCTTTCAGTCTGGCAATTAGTAGCAAGCTCATTCCCACATCGCCAAGCTTTACTGCAAGCTTTGGCCAAACTAAATGTAGCACATAACTCCACGCCCGACAATGTAGTCAACTTGGTCTTCCAAGAATCACCGAAGCTAAGTAATCCTATTACTCTCTCAGATGAAGATTTGCCGCCCTTTGGCACTAGTCACAACTTGGCTCTTTACATCACTGTCATTTGCTTAAAGAAGAATGTGCCAATGACCTTGGTAGATGATGGCTCCGCGGTCAATGTCATACCCTTGAAAACGGCGTACAAACTAGGCATGAAAGAGTCGGATTGGACCCCCACCAATCAAGGTGTTCGCGCATATGATGGTACAAGACGAAAGGTAGTAGGACTCGTTAGCCTAACCATAGCCACAGGGCCAATTGAGCGAAAGGTTAACTTCCAAATAGTGGACATTGAAGCTTCCTTTAACATACTTCTGGGAAGACCTTGGATTCACGCTTCCAAAGCAGTAACATCCACCCTTCACCAAAAGATCAAAATCCCACTAAATGGCAAAGTGGTGACGATCACTTCGTCGCCCATTAAGGCAATAATCGAAAATAAGTTAAATAATCAAGTCCTTGCGAATCCAGTACATGAACTTGGGGGCTTTCAAAGCATAAGTGTCATAGAAAGCGAGTTGGCACCCCTATACTACGATCCCTACTCCAACTTGGTGATCAACCACATACTTAAATCCCAGGGATACCTCCCTGGAATGCCTTTGAACCCTGTCCGAAGAAACACCTTCGCACCCTACAAGGAAGGCAACTCAAAAAGGATACCACTTGGCCTAGGATACAAACCCACTAAAGAGGAAGTTCTCAAGATGCTCGCTCAAGTTCAAAGCCGTAAGCACGTAGGAGTCTAAATGCGACCCAATCTCCCTACCCTAAATGGATACTTCGTTAGGGAAGGAAGTCAAGAACTCTTTCAGGGATTTCCCGAACCTTGGCATTATCTCGAAAGGAAGCTAGCCGGAATCGAGATCTTTCACGATTGCTACTTCATTCCTCCAGAAACGATTCCTACCATCAAAGCTCGTCAAGCACCTTGCTTAGACGAACAAGCTGTTAGTCTACTAGTTAGACAATATCGATTTGCTAGAGCCGTGCAGGATGAGATCAATACTATGATACTTCAAGATAACCATTTCAACCCTACCGCGTTAATCACAGAAACAAACGTGAACCAGTAGAAAGGATGGAGAAAATCAATCAAGTGGACCAACAATCAAGGAAGACTCTTCAAGCTCACCACTGGAGAAGGAGAGATGTTCAAGGGAGAACCAGAAGACGATGAATTTGAGTCAGAGTCAGAGTCGGAGTCAGAGTCGGAGTCTAGAGAAGTCACTAAAGAGTCTCCTCCTGTCGTCATCCCCACTCCCTTTGTTTCTCCTAGCTTAGCCTCAAATAGTAACAGTAGTTCGGGAAATGTCCCAACAACTGTCCCTTTACCGCCGTTGACCACAGATCAGATGGCTTCTTTGTTTCAACTTTTCTCAAACTTTAATATGAATAAATCAGGTTCGGATTACTCTTTGTGTTATCTTGAATGCAATTCTGTTAACGATGATACTGAGGATGACCCAGACTCAATTGAGATACCTCCCTACATAGCCAAGGAAATACTACAAGAGGGGGAAGGGGGACCAGTAATAGAGAACACCGAACCCATCAATGTTGGAACCGAACTAGAACCCCAAGAACTTAGGATAGGGACTACCTTGAGCTCCGCCGAAAGGGCCAGTTTCATAGACCTCCTAAATGAATTCAAAGACGTTTTCGCTTGGTCCTACAAAGACATGCCAGGCATTGACAGGGATATCGCCGAACATAGAATCCCAATTAAGCCAGGTTTCAAGCCCGTGAAACACAAGCTTCGTCGAATGAGGACAGAATGGGCTCTCAAGATTAAGGAAGAAGTCGATAAACAATTCAAAGCCGGGTTCATCAAAGTTTCCGAGTACTCTGACTGGGTAGCCAACATAATACCCGTACCCAAAAAGGATGGGAGAATCCGTGTTTGTGTTGATTTTAGAGACTTAAACAAAACAAGTCCTAAAGATGACTTTCCTCTACCACATATCGACATATTGGTGGACAATACCACAGATCACGCGTTACTATCCTTCATGGATGGGTACGCGGTTTATAACCAAATCAAGATGGCCATAGAAGACATGCATAAGACCGCCTTTGTCACTCAATGGGGAACCTATTGCTATACGGTCATGCCGTTTAGGTTAATCAACGCCGGAGCTACATATCAACGCACCGCAACTACACTCCTACATGACATGATGCACAAAGAAGTTGAGGTATACGTAGACGACATGATTGTCAAGTCCAAGGATAGAGAAGGGCATATTGCGAACCTTCGCAAATTCTTCTTAAGGCTACGAAAGTACAACATGAGGCTCAATCCTCAGAAATGCGCATTCGGAGTAACATCTGGCAAACTCCTGGGATACGTCGTTAGCCAACGAGGTATAGAAATAGACCCTTCCAAAATCAAAGCCTTGATCGAAATGCCACAACCTCAAATGGAAAAAGAAGTCAGAGGATTCCTGGGAAAAGTGCAATATATAAGTCGATTCATATCGAAACTCACCATGATCTGTGAACCTATCTTCAAAAAGCTCAAGAAAACAGATCACACCATGCGGGATGATGACTGTCAAAAGGCATTTGACCGAATCAAGGAGATATTAGCTAAACCACCAGTGCTCATGCCACCTCAACGAGATCAACCTCTTGGTTTATATCTCACAGTAACTGAAACAGCCATGGGTGCCATGCTAGCTCAAACCGTAGGAAAGGAAGAAAGGGCTATCTACTACCTTAGTAAGAAGTTCTTGGAGTACGAGTGCAAATACTCACAACTCGAAAAGATATGCCTCGCTCTTGTGTGGGCAACGAAGAAGCTACGTCATTACATGCTTAGCTACTCCGTCAAAATATACTCCAAAATGGATCCAGTCAAATACCTCTTCGAGAAACCCGTCCTCAACGGACGACTAGCGAGATGGACTTTGATGCTCTCAGAGTTCGATCTCGAATACGTACCTCTGAAAGTTATAGAAGGGCGCGCCGTTGCCGAATTCTTTGCAGAAAATCCCATCAATGATGTGCAAATAATAGATACTTCGTCATTTCCATACGAGGATATACTCCAAACCGATGTAGACTCCTGGGGACCTTTACTTTGATGAAGCATCAAACTTAAGAGGATATGGAATAGGTGTGTTGCTCATTTCTCCTGAAGGCGAGCATACACCGATCTCTGTCAAACTCGACTTCGAGGTGACAAATAACGCTGCAGAATATGAAGCTTGTCTTATTGGGCTACAAGCGGTAGTGAGCTTAGTCATTAAAAACCTCCGAGTGCATGGGGACTCGTCCCTGATCATCAATCAAGTTACGGGATCTTGGATAATCCGAAGCGAAAGCCTAGCATCTTATCAAGCCAGAATAGACTAGGTTGCCCAATTCTTTGATCACGTGACCTATCTACACCTACCTCGGGAAGAAAATCAATTTGCAGATGCTCTTGCAAAACTTGCATCTTTGATTAATATGCCAGATGACATGGCGGAAATGCCTTTATGCATCGAACGACGATCAGAGCCAGCTTATGTCCACTAAATCACCGATGAAGAGGAAATCACAGAGGAACCTTGGTTCCAAGCAATCCTAAATTTCAAGCTCAACGGTACCTATCCACCAGATATGGACAAAAGGGGACAACGTGCTATACGCCTACTAGCTTCCCAATACGTTCTCATGCAAGGAGAGCTATACAAAAGAACACCTCTTGGTGTAGTTCTACGTTGCCTTGATCATTCACAGGCACGGAAAGTGATGGAAGAAGTTCATGATGGAGAATGCGGTCCTCACATGAGTGGGCCCATGATGGCAAATAAAATCACACGTTTGGGGTATTATTGGACCACAATGGAATCTGATTGCATCAAATACGTAAGACATTACCACAATTGCCAAATCTTCGGGAATGTATAGCATATCCCTCCTTGATTACTCTAGACGATGACATCTCCTTGGCCATTTTCTGCCTGGGGAATTGATATAATCGGGAAGATAACCCCAGCCGGAACAGGAGGTCACTGTTTCATCCTAGTGGCAATTGACTATTTCACCAAATGGGTAGAAGCGGCTTCCTACACTAGTCTCACGGCTAAAAATGTGGCAAAGTTCATACAAAACAACATCATCTGTCGATACGGTTGCCCACATGAGATCATTAGTGATAATGGATCACATTTCCAATCCGAGACTGAGCAATTGCTAGCCAAGTACAAAATTAGGCATCACCACTCTTCGCCATATAGACCACAGACTAATGGCGCGGTAGAGGCGGCAAACAAGAACGTTGTCACAATTCTCAAAAAAATGATTGACAACTATCGAGATTGGCCAAGCAAAAGACCCTTTGCTTTCTGGGGATATCGCACATCTGTAAGGAAGCCCACTGGGGCCACCCCTTTCTATTTGACCTATGGCATGGAAGCTGTACAGCCAGTCGAGTTAGAAATACCATCATTGCGTATCTTACTCGAAAGTCAAATCCCGGAAGCCGATTGGAAGAGGGATAGATATGAAGAACTCATCCTACTGGATAAACGTAGGCTACGCGCATTACATAATGTCCAAACATGCCAAGCACGTATCAAATGAGCCTTCAACAAAAGGGTCAAGCCAAGGAACATCAAGGAAGGAGACTTAGTACTCAAGTCGGTTAGAGCTCTTTTACCTGTCGATCCACGGGGAAAATTCAAACCTAATTGGGCCGGGCCATTTCTAGTCAAGTCCATACTTCCAGGGGGTGCGGTTAGAATCACAGACCTAGATGGGAATGAATTTGCCAACCCGACAAACCTTGACCAACTAAAGCGGTATTATGCCTAGAATAGGAACAAAAACGCGCCTCGCGTAACCTCACGTGTCGCTCTTCTGGCACTAAATAAACGGCCCCTGGCCAAGCTGAAATAAGCTAATGTCACTCTGCTCTTGCATTTTGACAATCTGTCATCCTCATATCATCAAATAAACTAAATTGTATCTTAAGAGTAAGTAAGAAGCTCATGCTTATCTTCTAAGTTCATTACAAGCTCTTGCTTAGAACAATTATTCTTTTACATTTACTCGAACTACGCGCAAGGGTTTGAAATCATTTCTTAATGAATACGTACGCAATCCTTCACAGGGTACGACCCATTAATTTCAAAATATAAATAGAAGGACATTTGCAGTTTCATTTGGAATTTGACAGGAATAATAAATAGAAAATCACAACGGTTTTCTAACCAATTAACCTCCTTTATTTCATTCAATAATAATAATAATACGTTACATAATAATAATAATAATAATAATAATAATAATAATAATAATAATAATAATAATAATAATAATTGTAAAGAAAAAGAAAATAGGCTAGGATTCTAAAAACCCCACCTTCTTATTACAATGATAATAATAATAAATAATAATAAAGACTAGGGCTCTTGCGCCACTTCGGACCTAATCACCAATGGTCTATCTCGAGGCCTAGCCTTTCCATTCTTGCCAATCACTTTGTCCACGACAGGAGAGGTCTTCGATTTCTTCGAAGGGTGAACAACTCGAAACCCGGCTTCTTCCTCTCCCTCAGTCAGATGCTTCTCTTTCTTTCCACCTCGCGCACCTTGTAGTCAACGGGCTCGCGCTTCCTCCATCTCTCACGCTCCTACAGAGTAGTAGCTTTCCTCCACCGCAGATAGGAGTCCGACACCCATAAAGCACTAAAAGAAGAGTTCAAGAACCATAAGTTTCTTTGAGCCCGTTTAATGGCCCACTCCCTTCGGCTCTCAGTAGTAAGCGCCACGGCAATCTGCGGGACAGTGTCACGCTTCGGAATTGTCTGCTTCAGTCCAACTTGTCTCATCAGCCTCTCCGGGAAGATGCATACCATGAATTCCAAGCCAGGAATGCGCACAGATTGGGTAGGATCCAAGGAAGATACTCCAGTGACATATTTGAGATGCCACCATGGTACAACCCACCTAATCAAAGGGCCATCATCACTCTTCAATTTGTTTTCCCAGTAATTGCATACTCGAGAGAAGTCCACCATGTAAAGCCTGGTCCTCATTGCAATTGAGCGAGCACGATAAGAAGGAACATGAACTGGGGGCTCGATCAATCGAAGACGCTCCATAAACCAGACGTACCAAAAGCGGGTATTAGAACACAAAAAAAAAAAACGAAAAAAAAAGAAAAAAAAAAGAGTTCTTTTACTTGCAAAATAACGGGACTTCCCAAATAAGGTAGGTCACGATTGGCTTTCCTGTTATCCAAATCCAATAGGATCTCTCCTAAACATAAATAGGCTGGGCTCCTGCGCAGCTCCATTTGCTCAACTAGGCCCAGGAGACGGGGATCACCTCTCAAATCCTCATCAACATGCCCTTGAAGGACATACACATGTAATAAGCAAAATCTGAATACCCTTCGCCTAGCAACATAAGAGATGGTGGGGTCGGCCTTGTAAATGAATAGGTCAATAAAGTCCAACATTCGAACTCCTTTTGAGGTCACTAGACGATCCACCTCAATTCTTGTCAACCCAAGCAAGCCCCTAAACTTGTTCTTATACCCTTGTGAAGTAGAAGGAATAGCAGGCAAGTGTTCTGGGTCCCACCCACCGACGCAGCAATTTCTTCAGGAAATGGGCAAATGTCACCTCCAGGGAAAGCAAAGACGTGATAATTCGGGTCCCAATAATCAAGACAAGCATCCAAGAATGGTTTGACCACCTTGATAAACTTCAAACTCAACAATCATCAAAGATTATAAGCACCCATGTCGTGTTTCTCCACGTTGGAAAACTCATTGGTCCACTCTTTTAGGCGAATCTCTAAAGTATTCATGATGAAGGATTGTTTTGAGAATTTTATGTAATAAGACGAAGGAAGAGACGGAAGAATTTTGTGAATAAAACCTCTATCGACGTCTATATTTATACTAAAATCTGTTTCCTAAAATCCGCCAGGACGAACACACCGGGGAATAGGCGCAGCACCTGCTGCGCCTCTTCAAAGGGACGTAGCACCTGCTGCCCCTCTTCCTCAGCAACGTTTCTGTGATTTTCCGCGTTGGATCTTTCCTGAATTCCTTAGCGAATAATTTCCTATTCGTATGGGTTATTATTTTGGTAAATACGTCAAAATTACCATATTACGTGTTTCCTAATTTCGCGGATGCGCATCTCGAGACGATATCGATATTTTCGTCATTTTAGCACACTTGTACATTTCTTTTAATTTTCTTTTCAGGGAATCATTTCACTTTCCATTTCAAACTTATATGTTTTTCTTTTTTTTCTTTTTTAGGGGGTAACTGTGACACCCCTCGTTGAGGCAACAAAATATAACTAGTAAATCGTGGCGGAAACACGAGATTTTTAAAACTTTTAAAGCTTCTAGTGAAGTCCAACGCGAGGTATCACCAATACGATAGATAAGTTTAGATAGTTAAAGTTAAGTTTACAACACAAGTCTAATTATTGGGGAAAAGATATCCCACGAATGAACATGTGTCTAAAAATAGGTGAGTCTATGAAAGTGATAGCTAATTAAGGTCCAAGGTAAGAACTCGCTAGCTCACACGGTCTTCCCCACTTAAGCTTCATCACCAACCTGTCATTCATAATAAATATGAAAGCCACGGTCAAATGGGGAGTAACTCGGGTTCTCCCACCACAATATGTCAAAATACAAGTAATTAGGAATTTAATTAAACAAACAAGCATAAGAATAAATACTTACGGTAACAAGAGAATCATGATTAGTATACAAAATGCAATAAGAGTAGTTATGCATGAATGAGAGAAGAATAATTAGGTCAAACGGTCACATATTAACTCGACTCAAATGTAAGACAAAATTACAAAGTATGGACTCAAACAAGACAACCCTCTAGACTCCAACCTCTTGGTAGGACGACGATCATAATACGGTCCTAGTCTAAACCTGGCCAGACTCTCGGGATGGACGACACCCGATTCGACAAACGATACCAAATCGTATCCAAGACTCGAAATATGGTACACCTAACCGTGCCCGAAAGTCGAGTAACCTCAAGCGGAACCTTGTCACCTAACCGTGACCCCCGGTCCGAAGAGGCGGAAGGAAAAATAGCCCAATCCGGAAACATGGCACCTAACCGTAACCAATGGTCCGAAAGGGTAAATAAGGAATGTCAAGTCGTCACACAATGTAAATCGTCACACTTGGGTCCAAAAGAGAACAACAATAATTCGCATTATCATAACATAAACAAATCCTAAATTGACCATTTACCAATCATAAGAAGGATGCATAATTAAATAAATGATTAATAGAAGTTATAAGTGAAGAGAAACCATAAGAGAACTCCCAGCCGGTTGGGGACCAAACCCGCACCATTTATGAGCATTGGAACAAAGAGTAAGAAGCCTATGAAGTAAATCGTGCAATATAACGTATAAAAACACTTAACTTAACCAAGTAGATGGTCACTTGATAAGAAAACAACCTTAAAATGAATGTTGTCCACAATGAGTCAAGCTCAAACTTTACAACATTTAAAATGTCACTTTCCGAAATTCATCAAGGATGAGCTTCGGCTCATTTGCACCAGAATATAAATAACACCATTATAATGAAGAAATTCAACCAACACACCACCAATTTTACCCAAAGTTGCTTCAACATCATTGTTGGACACATAATCAACCTCCTAGTATCAATTATACAATTAAAAACAAGAATCCACAACATACAACATTCATAAATTACTCCATGTTCATGAATAAGACTTAATAAGGTAAACTCAACATAAAGATTCCATCTTTTTCACTCAAAAGCTTAGATCTCAACATACCCACATACTAAATCACCATTTAAGACATATTTCAAAACAACCATACTACCAACTTCATCATTTATAATATTAATCCAATAAATAATCTCATGACATAATTAAACATGTCAACTAAGCATGATTAAGACGGATTTTTCTCTAATTAACATATGTAAACAACCCATTTAATCCAATTGAACAAACATGTGACAAAAGACTAGAAATTAGTCAAACAACCATAAGACGGTTTCAAAAACCAATTCATCCAACAATGAACATGTGAAACATGTAAAGATTCATACTTTAACAAACACAAGAATAAACCACAACATATAAACACATTAAATTGACATAATGTCGAGTAACCCATCACCGTTACCTTTTTGCACTTCAATCTTCTATTGAGTCGTCAATGATGTAGCTATCCTCCTCCGGGTTGTCCAGATTCTCCCCTAAACACAAAAATCAAGATATTAAGTCAAGAACCCATGTTCTTGTAAGATGAAAATTTCGAAATAGAGGAAAAGATGACAACTTTCTTACTTAGAAAGAAGGGGAACGAGACAAGAAAGAGAACGGAGTGATAAGGAGCGAAATTGGTGAAGGATTGAGTGAGATATGATGATTTTTAGGGTTAAGTGGAGATGGTTCAACAATGGAGTGTGTTTGTTGGGAATTTTCAGAAATTAGGAGTGAGGAGGATGAAGTTGTGAGGGCTTAGTTGGGGTTTTGTGTAGAGAAAAGAGAAGGAAAAGGCCCATGAGTCATGATAAGCCCAATAACTCAAAATGAGTCTGTTTCTACTAGAATTTTCGTCCCAAGTCTACTATAACTCGAGTCGGAGAATAATATTATTAAAATCTACACTATTATCACCGTTACGCGGCTAAGACAATATTTTATGAAAATAAGCTTTAAATAATAATTATTTAATAAAAATTACTTAAAAGTTCATTTAAAATATAAGAAAGGCGCGGGGTGTTACAATCATCCCTCCTTTTAAAAAGTTTCGCCCTCGAAACTTGAAACGAAAAGGTATTACCTTAAGAAAACAAACTAGGGTACTTGACACGCATGGAAGCCTCCGGCTCCCAAGTCTCTTCTTCTACATCACCACACTTCCACAACACTTTCACCAAGGGCACCACTTTGCTCCTTAGCTTCTTCTCCTTCTTATCCAAGATACGAATCGGTCTCTCCTCGAAAGAAAGACTAGGCTCAAGCTCGGGAATTTCATTTTGCAACACATGACTAGGGTCGCTAATGTATTTCCTAAGTTGAGACACGTGGAAAACATCATGAACTTTACCCAAACTCGGGGGCAAATCCAATCTATAAGCCACGGCACCAATCCTTTTTATCACTTCATAAGGTCCAATGTACTTCGGACTCAACTTCCCTTTAACTCCGAACCTCTTTACTCCTTTCATTGGGGACACTTTCAAGAACACCTTGTCTCCAACTTCAAACTCCAAGGGTCGACGGCGAACATCGGCATAGGATTTTTGACGATCTTGGGCGGCTTTCATTCTTTCACGGATGAGCTTCACTTGATCAATCGTCTCGGCTAACTTGTCGGGTCCTAGATCACGAACATCACTTCCTTGATCCCAACAAATTGGACTACGGCATTTCCTTCCATAAAGGGCTTCATAAGGGGCCATCTTGATAGAAGCATGATAACTATTGTTGTAAGAAAATTCCACCAAAGGTAAGCTCTTCTCCCAACTAGAATGGAAGTCAAGGGCACAAGAACGCAACAAGTCTTCTAGAGTTTGAATCGTCCTCTCGGATTGTCCATCGGTAGCGGCATGAAAAGCGGTACTCATCAACAACTTACTACCCATAGCATCTTGCAAAGCTTTCCAAAATCTCGAACAAAAACGCGGGTCACGATCCGACACGATCTCCTTAGGAACACCATGGTAACGAACGATCTCTTCAACATAAGCACTAGCAAGACGGTCTAAACTCCAAGTCTCTTTGATAGGGATGAATCTAGCACACTTGGTCAACCTATCCACAACAACCCATACGGCATCCTTTCCACCAACGGTCTTAGGCAAAGCCATCACAAAATCCATGGAAATGGACTCCCACTTCCATATAGGAACATCCAACGGTTGTAGCAAACCACCTGGTCTCTTATGTTCAATCTTCACTTGTTGACAAGTAAGACACCTTCCAACATATGACACAATGTCATTCTTCATGTTAGGCCACCAAAAATGAAGCTTCAAATCTTTATACATCTTGTCTCCTCCGGGGTGAATCGAATAAGGGGATAGATGAGCTTCATCTAAGACTCTCTTCCTCAAATCAACGGCATCGGGTACGTACATGCGTCCTCGGTAACGAAGGTAACCTTTAGCATCAATCTCACAATCCTTAGCTTTCCCTTCAAGAAGCTTGGCTTGAAAACTTTTAAAGGTAGCGTCGTCCACAAGGCTATCAAGGATCTCACGGTGAAGAACGGGCTCGGCAACCATAGCACCAAGATAATCAAAACCACTCTCCACAAGTTGCAAACTCAACTTACGAAACTCGGCACAAAGGTCATCGGGGAGTACACGAATGGCACTCAAGGAATGAGTAGACTTCCTACTAAGGGCGTCGGCAACCACATTTGCCTTTCCTTCATGATACAACAACTCTACGTCATAATCATTCACCAATTCCAACCATCGTCGTTGTCTCATATTCAAATCCTTTTGGGTGAAGATATACTTCAAACTCTTATGATCGGTGTAGATACGGCAATGAACTCCGATGAGATAGTGTCTCCACATCTTCAAGGCATGAACAATGGCGGCTAACTCCAAATCATGAGTGGGATAGTTCACCTCATGAACTCTCAATTGTCGCGAAGCGTAGGCAACAACTCTCCTATTTTGCATAAGAACGCAACCCAAACCCATCTTAGAGGCGTCACAAAACACCTCAAAATCAATTCCATCCTCGGGCAAGGTCAACACGGGAGCGGTAGTCAACCTCTTCTTCAACTCTTGGAACGCACCTTCACAAGCTTCGGTCCACACAAACTTGGTCTCTTTCTTTAAAAGTTGAGTCATCGGTCTAGCAAGCTTGGAAAAATCTTTCACAAAGCGACGGTAATAACCCGCCAAACCCAAGAAACTACGGATCTCACCAACATCGGTTGGACTCTTCCACTCAATCACGGCTTCAATCTTCGAAGGGTCTACCATGACACCATCCTTAGATATAACATGGCCTAGAAAGGACACCTTAGACAACCAAAATTCACACTTGGAGAATTTGGCAAACCACTTTTGACGACGGAGGATCTCCAAAATGATACGAAGATGTTCGGCATGCTCTTCTTCGGACTTGGAATAGATGAGGATATCGTCAATGAAGACCACAACACACTTGTCTAAGAACTCACTGAAGGTTCGGTTCATTTGGTCCATGAAGATAGAAGGAGCATTGGTTAAACCAAAGGGCATCACCTTAAACTCAAAGTGTCCATACCTTGTGCTAAAGGCGGTCTTAGGGATATCGGACTCACGAACAGGAATTTGATGATAACCGGATCTCAAATCAATCTTGGAAAAAGTAGAAGCACCCTTGAGTTGATCGAACAAATCTTCAATTCTTGGTAGAGGACACTTGTTCATGATGGTAACACGGTTAAGCTCGCGGTAGTCAATGCAAAGTCTCATGGATCCATCTTTCTTCTTCACAAAGAGAACGGGAGCACCCCAAAGTGAGGCACTAGGTCTAATGAATCCTTTCTCAATCATCTCATCAAGTTGCTTTCTCAACTCCTTCAACTCGGTTGGCGCCATACCGTACGGGGCTTTAGCAATCGGGCCGGTTCCGGGTACAAGGTCGATAGAGAACTCAACATCACGCTCGGGAGGAATTCCGGGCAACTCTTCGGGAAAGACATCGGCGAACTCACAAACCACGGGCACTTCTTCGATCTTTGGTAAGGGAGGAGAGGTAGAAGTCAACACACATAGAAAGATTTGGTAACCTTTCCTCTTCATGCTCATCAACTTCAAAGCGGAAATCAATTTCACACCTTCTTGGGAACGAACTCCTTTATAGGATACGCGGGTGCCTAGCGGACTCTTGAGGCAAATCTTTTGGTCTCTACACTCGAATCTTGCATCATACTTTGACAACCAATCCATACCCAAAATCACATCGAATTCCTCAAGGGGAAAACGAAGTAGGTTAGCGGGAAACAAGGTTTCCGAAATAGAAATAGGAATGTCGGAGAAAGAAAGGGAACAAGAGAACATTTCTCCGGAAGGTAAGGATATAGAAGTTTCCTCACTAGGAATTGGTTCAAGAGCTAGTTTTTCCGAGAACTTGGAAGATATAAAAGATAAAGATGCGCCGGTATCAAATAAAATGAGGCAAGGTTGATCAAAAATTGAGAACATACCCGTAATGATATCGGGATGAGCGGCGGCTTCGGCTCGACTCATGACAAAGATAGTTCCTCTTGGCCTAGCATTTGAAGTAGGAGCATTCTTCTTCTCGGGGCAATCGGCAACACGATGTCCGGGCTTCTTACAATGGAAGCAAGTCAAGGGCTTGCCATAGCATCCAATTCCGGGGTGTAGAGCTTGTCTACAATGGTAGCACTTACGGTCCTTCTCAAGTTCATTAGTTGATGTGGGAGCTTGTCCTCTAGGTTCTTGAACTCTTGGTCCTTGTCCTCCATGGTCTTGTATCCTTGGCACAAACCTCCTCTTGTTGGCATAGTTTGGAGTAGAAGGCACAAATGGTCTCTTGCCATGAAAGTTAGAACGGTAAGAATGAGAAGAGGAGTGGGGCTTGGCTTCTTCTTCAATGGCCTTCAAAGAGCTTTCGGCCCAAATGGCATCATCATAGACTTCCACAAAGGTAGTTGAATTTCTTCTCACCATGCTTTCCACTTTAGGATTCAACTTGTTCTTGTAGAAGTAGACACGATCCTCTTCATCTTTCACGAACTTGGAGGCATAATGAGCAAGTTCATTAAACTTGTCGGTGTAGGCTTGAATTGATAGCTTCCCTTGCTTGAAGTCCATGAACTCTTTCAATCTTTGTTGTTTGAGCTCCTTAGGGTAGAAGCGAGTCTCCACAAGTGACTTGAAGCGGCTCCAATCAAAGTTGGGGTCTTGAGTAGCGGTAGGACCGGTTAGAGTCCACCACCTATCGGCTTCCTTCACAAGAAAGTGAGAGGCTAACCTCACCTTGTCCTCCTCTCGGGCATCAAAGAGAGAGAAATTCTTCTCCATATCACGAAACCACTCCGAGAGGGCAACGGGATCCACTTCACCACCATAGGTCCTAGCCTTGTTCCTTGCTAGTTGACTTGCAATCCAAGCATAGCTTCCTTGACAATTGGCTTCATGAGGAGGGGGAGTGGGTTGAGCATTTTGTTGATTAGCAAGCACTTGAGTAAGGGCTTGCATGATAGCATTTTCCACATCGGTTGATCGTACCATATTTTCGCACAAGAGCAAACAAGTTAGAACCTATCACAAAACATACACAAAAAGGCTACCAACTTAGGTCCTTAATTCTACCCATCTCTCATTCATTATTCAAGGTCAAGTTGAAAATTTAAGTTGGGGTACACGTGTGTGCGTCGGGAGCAATATATGCTCTGATACCAACTATGACACCCCTCGTTGAGGCAACAAAATATAACTAGTAAATCGTGGCGGAAACACGAGATTTTTAAAACTTTTAAAGCTTCTAGTGAAGTCCAACGTGAGGTATCACCAACACGATAGATAAGTTTAGATAGTTAAAGTTAAGTTTACAACACAAGTCTAATTATTGGGGAAAAGATATCCCACGAATGAACATGTGTCTAAAAATAGGTGAGTCTATGAAAGTGATAGCTAATTAAGGTCCAAGGTAAGAACTCGCTAGCTCACACGGTCTTCCCCACTTAAGCTTCATCACCAACCTGTCATTCATAATAAATATGAAAGCCACGATCGGTGGGGAGTAACTCGGGTTCTCCCACCACAATATGTCAAAATACAAGTAATTAGGAATTTAATTAAACACACAAGCATAAGAATAAATACTTACGGTAACAAGAGAATCATGATTAGTATACAAAATGCAATAAGAGTAGTTATGCATGAATGAGAGAAGAATAATTAGGTCAAACGGTCACATATTAACTCGACTCAAATGTAAGACAAAATTACAAAGTATGGACTCAAACAAGACAACCCTCTAGACTCCAACCTCTTGGTAGGACGACGATCATAATACGGTCCTAGTCTAAACCTGGCTAGACTCTCGGGATGGACGACACCCGATTCGACAAACGATACCAAATCGTATCCAAGACTCGAAATATGGTACACCTAACCGTGCCCGAAAGTCGAGTAACCTCAAGCGGAACCTTGTCACCTAACCGTGACCCCCGGTCCGAAGAGGCGGAAGGAAAAATAGCCCAATCCGGAAACATGGCACCTAACCGTAACCAATGGTCCGAAAGGGTAAATAAGGAGTGTCAAGTCGTCACACAATGTAAATCGTCACACTTGGGTCCAAAAGAGAACAACAATAATTCGCATTATCATAACATAAACAAATCCTAAATTGACCATTTACCAATCATAAGAAGGATGCATAATTAAATAAATGATTAATAGAAGTTATAAGTGAAGAGAAACCATAAGAGAACTCCCAGCCGGTTGGGGACCAAACCCGCACCATTTATGAGCATTGGAACAAAGAGTAAGAAGCCTATGAAGTAAATCGTGCAATATAACGTATAAAAACACTTAACTTAACCAAGTAGATGGTCACTTGATAAGAAAACAACCTTAAAATGAATGTTGTCCACAATGAGTGAAGCTCAAACTTTACAAACATTTAAAATGTCACTTTCCGAAATTCTCAAGGATGAGCTTCGGCTCATTTGCACCAAAATTTAAATAACACCATTATAATGAAGAAATTCAACCAACACACCACCAATTTTACCCAAAGTTGCTTCAACATCATTGTTGGACACATAATCAACCTCCTAGTATCAATTATACAATTAAAAACAAGAATCCACAACATACAACATTCATAAATTACTCCATGTTCATGAATAAGACTTAATAAGGTAAACTCAACATAAAGATTCCATCTTTTTCACTCAAAAGCTTAGATCTCAACATACCCACATACTAAATCACCATTTAAGACATATTTCAAAACAACCATACTACCAACTTCATCATTTATAATATTAATCCAATAAATAATCTCATGACATAATTAAACATGTCAACTAAGCATGATTAAGACGGATTTTTCTCTAATTAACATATGTAAACAACCCATTTAATCCAATTGAACAAACATGTGACAAAAGACTAGAAATTAGTCAAACAACCATAAGACGGTTTCAAAAACCAATTCATCCAACAATGAACATGTGAAACATGTAAAGATTCATACTTTAACAAACACAAGAATAAACCACAACATATAAACACATTAAATTGACATAATGTCGAGTAACCCATCACCGTTACCTTTTTGCACTTCAATCTTCTATTGAGTCGTCAATGATGTAGCTATCCTCCTCCGGGTTGTCCAGATTCTCCCCTAAACACAAAAATCAAGATATTAAGTCAAGAACCCATGTTCTTGTAAGATGAAAATTTCGAAATAGAGGAAAAGATGACAACTTTCTTACTTAGAAAGAAGGGGAACGAGACAAGAAAGAGAACGGAGTGATAAGGAGCGAAATTGGTGAAGGATTGAGTGAGATATGATGATTTTTAGGGTTAAGTGGAGATGGTTCAACAATGGAGTGTGTTTGTTGGGAATTTTCAGAAATTAGGAGTGAGGAGGATGAAGTTGTGAGGGCTTAGTTGGGGTTTTGTGTAGAGAAAAGAGAAGGAAAAGGCCCATGAGTCATGATAAGCCCAATAACTCAAAATGAGTCTGTTTCTACTAGAATTTTCGTCCCAAGTCTACTATAACTCGAGTCGGAGAATAATATTATTAAAATCTACACTATTATCACCGTTACGCGGCTAAGACAATATTTTATGAAAATAAGCTTTAAATAATAATTATTTAATAAAAATTACTTAAAAGTTCATTTAAAATATAAGAAAGGCGCGGGGTGTTACAGTAACCCTCCCTACCGTCCAGTCATTTCCAACCAAATTTTTGCATTTTCAAGTCTTTGTTTTGCGCTAATTTAGGCCATATGTACAAATACATGCTCTATGTGCTTTCTATGTAAATTTCGGCAGCAAGACGGCGTAAACCGTCATCTACCAAATATGTTCAAAACTAACCTGCTGGTACAAACAAAGCAACCCAACAGCAAAGGCACTCAGGCCGTCGTATATACAACCAAAAAGGGATATGTACACCAAACTGGGGGCTCGAGCCCCAAACAAAATTCAAAATGTCCAAAATGTAGGTCCTAAAATGTACAAATGTGCAAGATACAAACAACAATAAAACAAAACTACTGCCGGTCGCCGCCTAACTCCGCAACTCTCGCCTCGAGAGCAGCAACCTTGGCGTCGCGGACATCGAGCTCCCTCAGCAAACGAGCTGTCTCCTACCGAGACTGGGCCAGCTCTCGCTCCAGCTCACGCTCCCTCTGCAAATAAGAAAATTGGCCCATGTCAACCACTTCAAGAAATTATAAGAAAGCCAGAAAATTCAAAAATGGGGTAGACGAAAGGTCCATACCTGACTACCTCGACCGCCAAAAATGCCTCGACGGCAGTAGCTCGCAGCTGGTTGGCTACCCTCCATAACGCCACAAACCGGGACGGCGCAACTTGCATTTTCAAAAAAAAGAAGTTCTTAATAATTGGATAAGTTCAATCAAATGTGTTCTTACACAAAAATCATACAAATTAGAGGCTCACCCTCCGAATCAGATGCTGCCAATCGTCCAAGCCAGCATCCGTCACAGCCACGTCAAAGTCACGCAGCTCGGAGATCGTCGTCCTCCCGGTCGAGTCAGTGTACTCGAGGGTCTTGGGGTACTCTGGGGGCTCGATGCCCGCCACCTCAACCTCCTGCAAAGACAAAGGATTGTCATTAAATCGATGATCATTCATCATGCTTTCGAAATGGTCATAAGGAGAGTAAATACTTACCACAACCGGCCAGTACGCCAACCTCCCGTAGAGGAACGCCAAGTAGTCCTCACCATGAAGAAGGAGGGCGTCACCACCAACGCCAGCCTTGTCAGCCTCCCTCTCAGCCTCAGAAGGCTCCCTGAACATCGTCCTAGGAGGATCGACGGGAACCGTCAAGACATCCCGAGAGCACTGACGAGCCAAGCGCTCGCCCAAGTACCACACAGGTCCCATCGACGTCCTCAGCAGTAACCGGCTCGAGCTCCTGGGTCGAAGGACCTCATCCATGAAAGGAGGAGTGCCAGCGTACTCCGCCCAAGGCCTGGGCACCCACTAGGAAAAGACAAACAAGAAATCATTCTTATGATCGGTAAAAAGTAATAAATAAGCAAAACGAATCTAAGTGAGATGCTCACGCTGTCCAGCTGAAGAGCGTTCACGTCCCGCCGATAGACACCGTGAGAGAACGCTTGCTCCTCGTGCGACACATCACCCAATCCCTCACAACGGGATAGGCCTTCTCCAGCGGCTCCGTCATCTTGGGCGAGAGGCTCGGAAAGTAGGAGTACACCCACGCCTGTGAAGCTAGATAGTCAATAACGATCTTTCGTAACTCGATAAGGAAAAGAAGTGATTATTAGTCCAAATGAAGGTTCATACCTGCAACAGTAGTCCAGGGCCGACAGCACGAGGAGAAGTCCTCTTCTCCATCAACTCCAGACGAACCATGGCCCTCATGAAGTGGATTAGGACCGCAAAACCAGCAGTGACCCAGTCCCAACGTCCTAGAGAGCTCAGGTCAGAAAGGAAGGGAAGGAGCTTCGTCGACAACCTCTCTCCCTTGTCTCCGAGGTAGATCAAAGACAGAAACCACCAAAGCCACAAACGAGCCCTCTACTCAGCTGTACATGGAGGAGGAGTCGTCTCTCTCCCGTCAATCACCACTCGCGCCGGGGTCTTCCCCGCAAAGTAGCCTCGGACATAAGAACTAGGCACCAAACCAGGCACTGTAACAGCCTTCGGCGCTAAGTTCCAGCCGATCAACCTCCTAGCCTCGGCCGAGTCCACCCTCATGGCAGTCTCCGGCCACTCCACCTCCTCGGTCCCACACGGCAGCCTAGAGATCATGCCGTAGTCCTCCAACGTGACTCCCACCTCACCAAAAGGCATGTGAAAAGTGGAAGTCGTATCCCACAATCGGTCCAAGAAAGCGCGAACCAGGCTAAGGTTAGCCCGCAGCTTCCTCTTCGCGATATCCCTCCAAGCCTCCACCAGGGCGCTGAACGCTCCCCGGTTAATCATGGCCCGCTCCTCCGCCGACAGCCTCTCGTAGCACTCCATCGCCGTTGTGTAGCCCGAGAACGATATGATGTTCCCGGCCACCTATTGTGATTTGAAACATAAGCTATCTTTAGTTTGAATGAAATTGGAATATAGATGAGCAAATGAAATGAAAGAAGGTGAGTGATGAGTAATGAATTCAAGATTACCAAGCTCTTCACCGTCCTATAGGACAGGTGACCCTCCGCAGCCAAAGCAAGTGCCTGCTATCCCAGGTCTCAGCCCACGCAGGTGCTCCCCTCAGCTGGCGACCGCCTCGCCCAACGTTGGCCCGCCTCGTGGCCTCCTCCTCCTCCTCGAGGATCTCGTCCTCAGCAACCTCACCAGCTGCCCTAGCCGCAGCAAAAGCCTCCTCGAGAGCAAGAGAAGCGTCAACGGCTGTGTCTATGTCCATGGGAGATCTCCCGAAATTAGAAGCCTCGTCACCTGCAACGTTAAAGTAATTTTAGGCCGCGTCAAGTGACGACGAACCTTGATTAAGGGATTTTCGAGTCTTAGAAGCCCCGAAGTCAAGCCTAAGTTGAAGCCTAGTCATGGGTTCGAGTCGAAATTTTGGCAGCATTTCGTTATAACGGCGATTATGCCCTAGAAAAGTGTCCTGAAAAAGCCGTCACAAACAAAAATTCCGGGATGGTAGGAAGTTTACCCATCATCCAAGGATTCCAAATATCAAGTTTCATCGCAAATGGGCAATCCTAATGCCATTTTCGAAGCAATTTACGGTCTAGCTGTGAAACCGTCTCAATTTCACTCAAATGCCCAAAACTCAACGAAAATTCAAAACAAATACATGGTTATGATCCTTATACTACCAATTAGCCATTTACAAGGTCAATTTTACAAGGCAAGACCATTTGGGGGAAAAGCCTCAAATTTTCGACATTTTAGGGTTGAAAACCCTAAATTTTCTCGATCCAATTCGTCTGTTATAGAAGATTAATGCAAGAATGATATACATACCTCGATTAGTCATGGCGAATACAAGCTTTTGGATCAAATTTTGGCGGAAATGGTTGAAATTTGAGAGAGAAATTGATGGAATTGTGTTTCGAAACAAATGAAATGTATCCCTGTTTCATCGCGTTTTTACGCAGGAAAAGACACCCTCAGGAACAGACGCAGCAGGTGCTACGCCTCTTCCAAGAGACGCAGCTCTTGCTGCGCCTCTTCCTCAGCTTCCCTTCAGACGGATTTTCAAAAATTCGTTACGAGTTCGTTATTTGTGGGCCCATCTTTGGTGCGCCTCTTCCCCGACGCCATTTATCTTTTTTTGGTCTGTTTGACGATTATTCTTCGCTCAGACCCGTATTTCTAAGCCAACTGCAGACTATCATACATTATTTATCGCTTCCAAGACCTTGCTTGTCACAACGAGCAAGTATTCCCCGACAGGTGTTTCGACACGCCTTCATTATATTTCCCCCAGTGAGAGTAAGCGGATAGACAATCCCTCTCGAGACATGGCGTTAAGTTCCTGATAAGGTTTCCCCAACGAGAGTTCACGACATACAATCGTCCTTCTCGAGTTCTTCTGAAGTTTGTTTGAAGACGACCCAAGCAGATTTCTCCCAGCAGTTCCCGCCTGTGTCCTGCTACTCACAATATTTCTTATTTCCTCGCGGAATGCGATAAAGGTGTCGTTCTCCAGAGGTTCCCAGACCGGTAGAGTTCTTACACTCAAGCCTTAGTTACCCCTCAGGTTGAAATTATATTTTGGGCCTCCTTCCCATTGATGATTTCCTTTGGGATCCCACACCCTAGCACAATCCTTACTTATATTTTAGGTCTTATCCTTTAGCTCCTACGCTTACCCTTATCTTTTAGGTCTTATCCCTTAGCTCCTACACTTACCCTTAGCTCCTATGCACCTCCGGAAGAATCTCGAGAAAGAAGTCTCAAGTATGGTCTCTTCTTATAGCTGGCGAGCCTCCTTACGTAGTCTAATGGACTTTAAACGACCCTCACCGATAGTCGACAGACTCTAAAGTGTTCCCGACGACAGGTCCTTGGTTCAGACCCCTTGAGCCGCCTCGCGTCGCCATAGTCGTCAGGTTGTAATCTTCGATTTACCTGATGGCTATACTTTTACTTTCGCCTTGTCCAAGCCTCAGTCAAAGTGGGGGCTCTGTAGATACCTCATTTCTACACCTCCCGCAAACCACCCGGTGATGATTGGGCCACATGTTTGGTACGCGGAACGATTTGTGAAAGTTCGTAAGTTTATCGTCAAGTGATTTCTCAAACACTGATGTCTACCTCTTAATTGTCATCTACGCGCAGATACGGTCGTTTTGACAGTAATTAGAGTACATTTGAAGTCCGGGCCTAAAACCGTCTTCATTTTCTGGTAACCGCTAAATCCCGAGTCAGAATGTTCTGGAATGTTCCGGATATTTCTATTCCATATTTCACAATCGTTTAATCTTTAGTAAAGGTTTCCCGTAATATTCACACAAAATATTAAGGAAAATAAGATTATTCCGTTATTCCATAAACACGGAAATCTTTCTTCCGTAGGAGGAAACCACCTGGGAACAGACGCAGCAGGTGTTGCGCCTCTTTCAAGAGACGCAGTGTCTGCTACGCCTCTTCCCAGGTCCTTTTCTGCGTATTTTTTCGTATCTTTTTATATCTTTTCGAGATTCACTTCCAAAGTCTCTTCGAAAACCCTAATTCCTCCACGTGATTAGTATAATAGGAGCCTTCGCTCCTCATATTTCTCACGCGAGTGTCCGCCCTTCTCTTCTCCCTTTGCATTCTAGACCACGTTCTTACTTTTTAGCGTCTACGTGCTTGAACTTTCGACCACGTAAGCTCGAATCCTTCTGAGTACCAGCCTCGTTTGCATGACCGACTAATTTGACCAACTCCACCATAATCAATTTAACTAATCTTAATCGTTTTCCTCTTACGAGGGCACTTTCGTTACATTCGAGTCGAGCATCACTAAAACGTTAACTTAGTTCATCTCGTTTCGTCAAACATGTAAGTCTGAGGGTGTAAATCCCTATTTTATTATTGTTATTTACTTTTTGTATCATTAATGTAAGATTTATGTCGAAAATACTTCTAAAACCGATTTATAAAACCCTTTGTTTAAATCCCTTTTTACGGATTATCAGAGAACAACCGTCGAGAAAGGACGCAGCAACTGCTGCGCCTCTTCGTGAGGCTGCCGCAGTTCCTGCTTCCTTTCTTCTTCCTTCGTCCTCTGTCAATTCGTTGTTTTTTGTTTGTTTTCGTTTGTTCTTCAATTTCTTGACATAATAGCATAATAATTTCACATGTACATTGTTAATCATCATTAGCATATAATTCATCATTAATTCTCGACTTAAATCCCTTATAATCCAATATTCATGGGTTTTCGTCATTGAAATCAATCCGGATTGTAGAGATTCGATTCTTTCATATTGAGTCTTTGGAATTCGATCTTTGGTATATTTCCGTCTGTCTATATTCGTTTCCGTCATTAATTCGTCATTAATTCGTTATATTCACCCTATTTAGTTAACCGATGTCACTAATCAATCTTTCATTCATGTAATTAATTCGTTCACATTCGTTTCATCCATGTTTTATCGCTCTTATGACTCATTCGCATGTAATTAACCTATTAATCACTTTCATCCAAGTTGAATGTCATAATCAATCATTAAATTCACCCAAGAATATTAACGATTTGCGATTCGGCTTCACGACCAGAACTCACCTTGAAGACGCAAAGAATCGCGCCTCGTCCAGAGGGCGCAGCTCTGTTGCGCCTGTTCCAGGTTGACTTCTGTCTCTGAACTTCCGTTCTGCCTCGACCTAGTTTAATTAGTTTACGTATATAGTTAACTATTAATCGTATTATCGCTTAATTCCTGTTCGTTAATTCGATTGTTTGTTCTTTCTCAAATTATCCGTTTTGAAAGTATTTTCGACATAAATCATTGAATCCGATGTAATTATTGTAATTTTCATTATTGTATTTTTTGTATTTCTTTTATTGTACTGTTTTGTGTGGATTTTGCGCAAGGCGAAATCAGGTCAGGGTGAAACTGTGTAGGGTTAACTAGCTCTAGGTAGTCTGTTGGTCAGGTCGTCAGGGTGAAATAACAAGACGTAGATGAAATAACAATAATAACAAGATAAGCAATTTTTGTATGTGGAAAACCCTTGAATGGGAAAAAACCACGGGCACCAAGCCAGGAGAGGATTTCACTATGTAATTTGGGAGAATAATTATACGACAATAACAATCTTTGTATTTCTCTAAGTATTGTATATGCTTCTTCTTGCGTATGAATGAGATGCCTTCTGAAATCTTCAAAGTGTTCCATATATAGCCTTCTTCCTGGAACGGCTGCATGATCTGGTATTAAAGGCAGAATATTCTCCATAATTGCCAGTAATAATCAGCAAATATTTCTCCCTTAATTATCGTATTTACTACATAATCTTCACACTTAATGCTGCGCATTTAATTCCTTTAATATACGCGAATGTGGTCTAATATCTTCCTGATATTTTGACCGTTGTCCTCTCCATGGCCTGGCGCCTATCTTTATGTGCCCTGATAGCCTGGCACCGTGACAGCCTGGCGGTCAGGTTCAGGTGAGATACTCATCAGGAAGGTCTGCGGATTTCCAGGCCTAACAATTGCCCCTTATCTCCTCATTTGCAGTGTGTCAGGACGAAAAAATGAGGAGATAACTTTAATCTTGGTAAGGTTACCCAACGGTTAAATTTTTCCTGATCAGTTTCCTGTAACGGCTCTTTTACTGCAGTTGCTGACGCGTGGTTATTTACTGCAACTTCCTTAATGATTTTGCTGCTGAAACCCTAATCTTCTCCACTATAAATACTTGTGTGCTTCATTAAGTTGAACTCATCAATGCAATTTATGCTCATCTTCTCTCAACAACCTTTTTCTTCAGTTTTTTTAATTTCTAACTTCTTTAATCTTTAATCAATTTTGGATAATTCTTCAAATAATGGCTGCAAAGAAAAAATCTACCAGGGCAACGGTTCCTGTGACTCCTCCTCCTCCTCAGAATCCTGAGGAAATTTCTTCTGAAACCTTGCCTGCTTCTTCTGCTGCTCCATCTCCCATATTAAATAAGTCGAGTGATCCTCCATTGGAGATGATCTCAATATCTCATGGTGCTTTCCAATTCAAGCCTACGAAGGCTTTAAATGAGGATCAGTCTCCTACAAACCGTTTGAAGCCTGAGTTCGAGAAGATTTTGAAGGATAAGGGGATCATCCCTGCTGATGCTGAAGTCTGGATCCCTGAGGATTCTCCTATCAGGGCTGACCGGGCTTGTCCTGGTTGGTTATGCATCCATGACTGGGCCTTTAGGGCAGGCTGTAAGCTTCCTTTTTCTCCTCTTATGGTTGAGGTTATTAAGGAAATCGGTGTTCCATCTTATCAATTAATGCCAATGGTGTGGAAGGTTGTATGTTCTATTGAGAACCTCTGTAAAAAACACAATATTTCTTTTTCTCTTGAAGATTTGAAGACTTGTTATGCTGTTAAAACAAACAGTCCTGGCCGTATAAGCTTTAAGGTCAGGGCGTCTACTACTCCTCTTCTGAGTAACTTGGACAGTGGCCATGATAAGGGTTGGGCTGCTGGCTACATGTTCGTCAGGACCAATTCTGTGGGTCCTGACCTGGCGTATTTAAATCATGAGGCCTGCGTGGCTGGTGAGTCTTTTGGTTTCTTTCTTTGCCCTGCATGTTTTATCTGTTAGTAAAAATGAAATGAAATTTATAATAAATCATACCTCCTATGTGTGCGATTGATGACTGGTTCTTTGGCCGAGTATCCCACTCCTAATGTTTCTGCTTTCCTTGCTATTCCTCTTTTGGAGAGGTCCTGGCCTCTTTGTTGTGGGGTTGGTCACCTTCCACGCTGTTTGAAGGCCGACGGTGCTCCCGGGCGGCTAAAGCTTCGAGGTCGCTAGTGCCACTACTTGAGCATAAGTCCATCTTGATCTTTCCTTTCTTTTTACCTGGGCTTCCCGATAATGTTTGGTTTATATTCTCGATCTGACATTTCGTGTTGCGACTACCGGTCGTCTATTCGCCTTGCCAGGTTTGGTATGGCTGACCTCTCAGCCAGGCTGGCTAAGATTAAAGAGGAAGGTCCCCAGGGAAACGGGGATACTGAGCTGTTATTTACTTGACTGAGCGATCGATCTTTGCCAAGGTCATCTGCTTTGCACTGTCGCCCCTGCTTTGAAACAAGTTCACACCCAAAAAAAAGAGAATTGAAGATGTTGATGTTTCGCCCCTGGTCGGAGGTGAGAGCCAGGCTGGATAATATGGAGGCTGTTAGGGTGAAGATCAGGGACTATGCAACTTCTAAATCGGATGTCATGCTTACCCTTGACCACTGAGAGACTACTACTCGGCGGTTGCGTCGGTGGATCATTCATCGACCTCTTGGTGGTGCCCTCGCTTTGTGAGGGAGGTAGTTTGGCATAATTTCTATATGTGTTTTGTTTTGGTAGTTTTCTATTGTTGGTATAAGTTACTCATACTTTTCTTGTTTTTGACAAGGGTGCTACGACCTGTCTCCATAATGCCTATCAGGCTACTTCTTTGGTAGCCAGAATTAATCTGATGAGATCAGATAATGATAGGCTAAAGTCTGAGCTGGATTTTGCACGAGCTGACCTGGCTGCTAAAAGTCGCGACTTGGCCGAGTGCGGTGAGAGGGATCCTGCTAAGACTGAGGCGGTTTCAAGCAAGCGGCTGTTGCATGAGGCTTTGGATATGAATGAGGAGCTCAGGCAAAAGAGGGATGACTTGGAGTTCAAGCTGGATGATGCTTCCCTCTACTTCTATATCAAAGGAAGGGCGACTGCTATGTCAGAGCCTGTCGAGGCTAGGGCGAAATGGGACCCTGCAGCTGAGATGGCTTTTGCTGCTTCAAAGTATCCTGACCTGCACAATTTGGAGAATGAACAGGAGGTCGACTCCCCAGGGGAGCAGGACGTTGAAGCTGAGCCGACTAAGAGTGGGGAGCAGGTTGTTGATGCTGCTGCTTCCAAGGAGAAGCAGTAATATATTTTATTTCTCAGTTAGTATTTTGGCCCATCCAGGGGGGATGTCCCTGGACAAACATTTATTTTTATTTTCCTGTTTTGGGACAGGGGGACTCTCCCTGGCCTTTATGAATATTTTTGCACCTTTGCCCCAGAGGGTAAAGGTTTTTATTAATATAGGCATGATGGCCTTCTATTGGTTGGTTTCACTTTTGACTTTGCTCGATTTGTGAATTTCATCCTGTTGGGCCTGTCAAATATTTCGTTTGCATGATCTGCACTTTATTCTGCTTGCATAACCTGCACATTATTTTCGTTTTAATTTGTCATGAGTATTTCAACCAAGTATAGTTTTTTGCTATAATAGTTGAAGGGGTGGGAAATCCGGCCTGTCAGGAGGGCTTATGTCCCCTGCCTAGCTGGAGAGCTTGGTATTCGGCCTGTCAATAGGGCATTTAGACTGATGGTTGGGATAAAACACCCTTGCACCTGTCTTGCTGCGTCCAGCCGGTTGTAATCCGTGGCAGTAAACCTAGTCGGGTCAGGCAATTATTTCATGCCTGATTGGTCCCGACTCTTTCTCGTATCCGTGGCGGTTATCAACTCGTTAGGCACGATTAAGTGCAGAATTTTTGTTTCAGGAATGTACAGTAGAGTAGCCCTCAATCCTGAATATTTATGCATATAATTTTTTATTATGTATAATTGTTCAGGATTCAAAAAGCAAATAGATGGGTTAGTTGAACAGGTATAAAATACAGACAAGTCATGTAAAACATGTAGTTCATCACATAGCATGTTGGTTGAGTAGTGATTGAACTTATACCTAATTGTAGCCTGATCTTTACATATGGAATAGTTTTAAATGAGTTACATTCCAGGATCTTGGGATCATTTCCCCTTCTAGTGTTTGGAGCCTGTATGCTCCTTGTCCAACAATTTAATCAATTAAGTAAGGGCCTTCCCATGTGGGAGCCAGTTTGCCTGCTGATTTTTCTTTTTTATTTGGAAATACTTTGCGTAGGACAAGGTCTCCTTCTTTAAAGACCCTGACCCTGTCGCTTTTATTGTAAGTCCTGGCGACTGCTTGTTGATATGATGTCATCCTGATTTTGGCAGCGTCTCTTAATTCTTCTGCCAAGACCAAGTTGTCTTGCATCAGGTCTTTGTTTGCTTCAACGTTGTTCAGGCTGCATCTGGATGTTGGTACTCGTACTTCCGCAGGAATGACAGCTTCACAGCCATACACCAGGGAGTAAGGTGTTTGGCCTGTTGTAGTTTTTGGAGTTGTCCTGTCTGCCCATAGTACTAATGAAAGTTCTTCAGCCCATCTGCCTCGTCTTCTTTTCAGCTTCTTTTTTAGGCAGCTTATGACTACCATGTTGCTTGATTCCGCCTGGCGATTAGCTTTTGGATATCCAGGGGTTGATGTTACCAGATTGATATTCCATTCTTGGCAAAATGCTTGGGTCTTTTTCCCCACGAACTGAGTTCCGTTGTCACATACTATTTCTGATGGGACTCCATATCTGCAAATAATGTTTGTCCTGATGAAGGATATTACTTCTTTTTCGGTTACTTTCCTGAAAGAGTCAGCCTCAATCCACTTGGAGAAGTAATCAGTCATGGCTAACATGAAGACTTTTTGTCCTGGAGCTACAGGCAATTTTCCCACAATATCCATGCCCCACTTTATAAATGGCCAGGGTGCGGAAATTGAATGAAGGAATTCAGATGGCTGATGTATGATTGGTGCATGAATTTGGCAGGCTTCGCATTTTGAAGAGTATTCTAGGCGATCGGCCCTCGGTGTAGGCGAGTAGCTTTGTCCTGAGAATTTTGCTTGCCAGGCTCTTTCCTCCTTTGTGGTTGCCACAATGTCCATCATGTGTTTCTTGAAGTACTAGTTTGGCTTCGTCAGGCTCCAGGAATCTCAGATAGGGTCCAGCCTGCGATCTCTTGAACAGGGTGTTATTGATGATAGCATAAGTTGAAGCTCTAATTTTAAAAGCCCTTGCCTCATGTCTTCCCTGAGGCAGTATTCCTCGAAAAAACCAATCATAATAGGGTTTAGTCCAAGAGTTATTGTCCTGATTGACAGGATTGACTGTTCGTTTCTTGATGGTTGGCTCTAATAAGTGCACAATTGGTATCTTGTCAAAAACAGTGGGGGTGAAATTTGAACCTAGGTCGGCGAGCATCACCGGGTATTCGTGTCTCTTGATATTTGATCTATGTCAAATAAAGCAAATTTAGCGGTAAGGTTTTTTGCATATTCTAAATACGAAATCATTTTTGCATCCTTAGCCGTATAAATTCCCTTGATTTGATGGCAATTAGGAGTGAATCAGTTTTTACCTTTAGGTTTTGAACACCGAGGTCTAGACATACCTTTAAGCCTGCTATCGAGGCTTCATATTCTGCTTCATTGTTGGTAGCTTTGAATTCACAGCTCACAGCCTGAGCTATTACGTCTCCCTGTGGTGATTTAAGTACTAGTCCTAACCCTGTCCCCCTGGCGTTGGATGCCCCATCTATGAATAGGGTCCATTCCTGGTCTGGGGTTTTATTTTCTAGTTGATTGACTTCTTTTATCAGTTCTGGTTCCAGGTTAGGGCTAAAATCAGCCACAAAGTCTGCTAGGGCCTGCGACTTGATCGCTGCCCTATGTTCAAATGAGATATCGTACGTGCTAATTTGTACTGACCATTTAGCCATCCTGCCTGAAAGTTCAGGCTTACGCAGGACAGATTTTATGGGTAAATTGGTCCTGACTATAATGGGGTGACTTTCAAAATAGGGTCTCAGCTTGGTACATGACATAATTAAAGCTAAAACATATTTTTCAAATAGTCCATACTTCAACTCAGCATCTAGCAGGCTTTTACTTACATAGTAGACTGGATGTTGCTGCCCATCTTGTTCTTTCACCAGGACTGCGCTGACTGTTGTGTCAGTGACAGATAGGTATACTGACAGAGGTTCTCCCTTTTCTTGCTTAGCCAGTAAGGGTGGAGATGATAAATAGGATTTTAGATCCTGAAAAGCTGCCTCATGCTTATCTGTCCACTGGAATTGTTTTTTTTCCTAAGGAGGTTATAGAATGTTTTGCATCTTTCAGAGGATCTTGATATAAAGCGGTTCGGAGCTACCCTACCCTACCAATTTTTTGGATATCCTTGACGACTTGGGTGATCGTAGTTCCAGGATAGCCTTTATCTGTTCAGGGCTGGCTTCTATGCCTCTCTTTGTGACCATATATCCAAGAAATTTGCCTGCAGAGACTCCAAAGTGGCACTTTGCAGGGTTTAGCTTCATGTTATACTTTTCTAATATCTCAAATGCTATTTCTAGATGCTTCACATGATCTTCTGCATTCTTGGATTTCACCACCATGTCGTCTATGTATACTTCCATGATGTCACCTATCTGGTCTTTAAACATCATGTTGACCAGGCGCTGGTACATTGCCCCGCATTCTTCGAGCCGAAAGGCATGGCGGTGTAACAATATATGCCTCGATGCAGAATGAATGCGATACTCTCTGGTCGCCAGGTGCATCTTTATCTGATTGAATCCACTGGAAGCATCCATGAATGTTAACATTTCGTGGCCTGTTGTGGCGTCTACCATGGCATCAATATGAGGCAGGGGGAATGGATCTTTAGGGCAAGCTTTGTTCAGGTCAGTGTAGTCTACACAGACTCTCCACTTTCCATTCTTTTTCTGTACAACAACCACGTTAGCCAGCCATTCAGGGTACATTATCTCCCTGATCATCCCCATATCCAAGAGTTTTTCTACTTCCTCATTTATTATGGCGTTTCTTTCAGCTGCAAATTTGCGCCTTTTCTGCTGTACAGGCTTAAAAGATGGGTCAACATTGAGCTTAAGAGTAATTATATCCGCGCTAATTCCAGTCATATCAAAATGTGACCAAGCAAACCAAGATGATTTATTTTTAAGGAATTTTACCAGTTCAGGCCTGACACTATCTGGTGCATCAAATCCTATCAATACATACCTGTCAGGATACTCAGGGTCTAGGATTATCTTATCTGTTTCCATTCTGGGAGGTGCCACATAAGTGCTCCTGACAGGGTACTGTAATTGCTATGCCAGGGACTTACCTGCTTTGGAAGGCTTCAAGGCTGCTGTGTAGCATTCTTGGGCTGTCTTGTGATCCCCTTTGATTGTGGCTATGCCCCAGTCTGTTGGTATCTTGATGCATTGGTGATAGGTTGACGGTACCGCCTTGACATTGTGAATCCAAGGTCTGCCCAGGATAGCGTTGTAGGATGACAGGCAGTCAAGGACTCCAAATTTCTCATTGGATGAGACTCCTTCCACGTAGGTTGGGAGGTGTATTTCTCCTAAAGTGCTCCTGGTTTCACCGCTGAATCCTACTAGGACGCTGGATTTCTTGGTGATTTGATCCTCGTTTATCTTCATGGCTTTCGATCGTCAAGCATGATCGGGTTCACGAGCCCTCCATCTACCGAGAATCCTTCCGACCGTGGTCGTTCCAATCTGCATAGAAATGACCAGGCCATCATGATGAACATCAGGGATGCCCACCAGGTCACAATCATTGAAAGTGATTGTAGGGACTAGATCCGGCTTGCAGGGTGACACAGTCCTTGGTGTCCTGGCTATCTTCTTTGCTGCTGAACTTGTCAGGCCGCAAATCTCCGAACCTCCAGATATGAATTTTACTTCATAAATTGGTGGTGGTGGAGGGAGACTACGATCCGTCTTGTGCTCCTGGTTTTCCTTATCCTGGTTTGCGTTCCTGCCCTTCGTCTTGATCAGGTCTTTTAAGTACCCTGACTTTAACAGGTAGGCTACCTCCTTCCTCAGGGTGAAACAATCATCCGTGGTGTGTCCAATATCCATATGAAATTCGCACCATTTTGAATTATTTCTTCTGGGATTTGGATTTTCTGACTTCTTGGGCCACCTAACAGCTGATCCCATGTTGTCAAGTCTCTGGATTAATCCTGCAATATCAACACTGAAGTTATGTTCGGAGATAGGTGGATAAACTTTAACCTTACCTTGATACTCATGGGCCAGGTTGACTTCTGACTGGTCCGGCCTGGAATATTGGGGAGGTCTGTAATTGTTCCCTCTGTTGTTTTTCCTATTGCCTCTTTCATGGTCCTTCGATCTACTGGGTGATCCAAGTTTGTAGCTTTGATGTGACCATAATTAGCGCATATTTAGTCCCCGAATTAGCCTTGTCCCCATGCTTTTTAGTGCATATTTGGGTCATTTATTGTCTTTAGTTCTTTGTTTTGCATAATCTTTGAGGTTTTGTGTCCTTGGTAGGAAAGGAGTGAAAACACTGCATTTTCATGGCAAAACGAGACTAAATTGATTGAATTCAATGACCAAGCATCAAGGAGAGACAAGATTAGAAGGCCTTTGTACATATTATAGTAGATGAGCAATGTTGAGAAAAGATCCTTGCATCCCCAAGGAAATCCCCAAGGATTTTATGAAGGAAAGGAAAAAAAGAAGAAAGAAATGAAGCTGTCCAGCAATCCGTGCGGATTGACTGGAAAACGCCCGTCCTCCATAGCACAATCCGTGCGTCTTCCTTCAAAGACGCCCGGGCAGCAAGCCCAGAAGACGCCCGGATTCCCTTGAAGACGCCCGGGCAAAGGCTCCTGAATCCGCCCGTCCCGTGCCTAAGACGCACGGATTCCAGTCCAGCACAAATCCGTTTCTTCAAGCTTCAAAGAAAGAAGCCCTTCCTTCGAAAAATACCGGCGTCTCCCTGCTCAATATAAAAAGTGTAATTACTAGTTTAGCCCTTAGTTAACCCTAATGCATCCACCTAATTTCAACTATAAATACCCCATTAGTCTAATTAGAAGAGGATGTTCTTCTTATCAATTATTAGAGTAGCTAATATCAATCAAATCTCTCTTTAATTTTGTAATCAACAATTAATCAAGTTTTAATACAAGTTTTATTTCCTTAATCTCTCTTTTGTTCATCCTTTATTTTGGGTAATTGAAGATTATTTGGGTTATTATTGGGAGATTGACAACCTCTCAATCAAGCATCAAGTACTTCTTTTATTCTTTGCTTTATTATTGGAATCATTTGTACGTATAATTCTCTTAATCCCTTTTTAATTATTGTTAATTACTTTCATTTGTTCATCATGTTTCATTTTGTTGGTATGATTGACAACCTTGCTAGCATGATCAACATGATAATGAGTGAGTAGTGACCTAGCTAGGGTTAATGGGTAATTAGGGGAAACCAACATGGGGAATGATTCATGCTTAAATTAATATGCTTTCATGGTTTATTTGCTTGCTTGTTTTGATCTCAACTCATGCACATGTTATGTTTGATGAAATGTGAGCCTATGAATCATTGCATTTTTTACACATCACCTATCTTTTCAATGAGACTTGTAAGACATAAACCAACTCGAGTCTCATTAGACCATACATGTTGTTGAGTAGGAAAGACTAAGTCGACTTGTAGGTGTTGTACAATCTAATCGATTCGGCTCCGGGACCCAAACTTTCCTAGGATTGTAAGATATAACCCAACTCAATCCATCACAACAATAATTGCTTGCTTATAATTTGAGAACATGTTTGTATGATCAATTCCCATGATTCCCCTATGACCCCATGATACCCTAGTGCTTTTTATCAATTGTTTACATCCCTTTCAATTCATCTTGCTTATTTATTTTCATTGCTATTTAGTTAGTGACCTTCTACATCAACCCAAATTGTGACACCCCTAAAACACCACTAGTTTCAATAGAAATCTCATCTCAATTCCCGTCCCTTGGGATCCGACCTTTACTTGCCTCTTTACTAATTGTAAAGTTGTTTGTGAAGTTATAAATTGTGTTTTGGTCTAGGTGCTTCCAACAACAATTGTTCCGAAAAATAGAATATAGCTCCGAAATAGTCCGACCAAAAATGGCGCCCTTGCCGGGGACGGTGTTATATTGATTTAGATTTTCTTATATTGTTATTAGTTTTGTCTTTCTTTACCTTGGGGAAGTAAAACTCCTCAAGGTTTGTTCTAATTGTTTTCGAGTTATTTGATATTTTGCATGTCTAGAAGGTCACAAGGTGATTTGTTACCTTTTGATCGTGAAATTGAAAGAACTTTGACAACCAATTGAAGATTTGCTAGGAGGAATTTGAGAGGTATTAGTGAGGTTGTGGATATTCAACCAACTATTGAGTTCATCAACCCTTTTGCAAGAGAAGGTGAGGAGAACCCAACACAAAATATCACACAAAATCAACCCACAATGCCTAAGTTTTCATCACATTCCGTACCCACCGAGGAGAACCTACCCAATGGTACTCCCACACCACAACATTTGACCGGAAATTTTATTGCCAAATCCGCCTTTATCCAATTAGTCGAAAGGAGCCAATTTGGGGGGATGCCTAGTGAAGACCCTCATTCTCATATGGAAACCTTTTGTGACTATTGTGATGCGATTTCTCAAACCGGTGTAACTCAAGACCAAATTTGATGGGTCTTATTTCCTTTTTCTCTAATTGGCACCGCGAAACAATGGTTGAAGGGCCTTCATAAGGCCACTCTCGGAATTGATTCTAGGAAGAAGTTGGCTCTAGCTTTCTACAAAAAATTCTACCCACCGGAAAAGACTAACATGCTAAGAGCTCAAATTACGGGTTTTAAGAAAAGGGATGAAGAATCTTTGTATGAAGCTTGGGAGCGGTTCAAGGGAATTTGTCGCTCATGTCCTCACCATGGACTTAGCGAGTGGTTCTTGGTACAACAATTTTGGAATGGTCTATATGAAGATTCAAGGAACATTCTCAACATGGGATCAAATGGAATGTTCACCGAAGTTGATGACAATCAAACTTGGAACAAAATTGAGGAAATGGCGGTCCATAACTCACAATATAGTAGACCTCGCAAGGCTGCTAGAGGAGGAAAGCATGAAGTGGACTCCGTTACTTAATTGGGTGCTCAACTTAGTGCTCACATTGACACAATCAATTTGAAGTTTGAAAAAGCTATGGCTAGACTTGAAGAAGCCTCAAAATCACCAAAGCATCATGTTAATCACATGACGGCATCCTCATCAATCCCAAGAGGGATATGTGAGAATTGTGGAACTTTGGGACATGACCAAAGTGAATGTAGGGGAACAAATGAACAAGTGAATGCTTTCCAAGCATACAAGAGTGGTACCCCTTATTCCAACTATTACAATGAAAACACCAAATTCCATCCAAATCTCTCATACAAAAGCCAAAATGTTCAAAACCCTCAAACAACATACACCCCACCTCCCATGAGAAACAAAAATCAAAGACCCTTTTACAACCAAAACCAAGGTTACCAAAATCAAAATCCATACAATCAACCAAATGACCAAGGTTTTGATGTTCAAAAAGCGGTCCTCGAAATACAAAAGAATCAACAAGAATTTTTCACTCAAATGCAAAAAGATAGTCAAGCAAAGGAAACCACCATCAACAACATTCTAGCTCACACCAAGATGTTGGAAACCCAATTGACTCAACTAGCATCTTCAAGCTCACAAAGACAAAAGGGGCAATTACCACCTCAAAGTAATCCCCCAAGACATGAAACGGTTAGTGCCATTCACTTGAGAAGTGGTACAAGGTATGAAGCACCGAAGAAGCAAGTTGAGGATGAAGTTGTGGAAGCTAGTGATAAGGAAGAAATTGTGCAAAACTCCAAGGATGGGGAACCATCAAAAGAAGAAATTTCAAAGAAAAATGAAGACAAGGTCAAGGAGAAGGAGCACATTGTGATTAGACTTCCTTTTCCAAGTCGTCAAGCCAAGCCCAAATTTGATGACCAACTTGGAAAATTTATGGAATTTGTGAAGAATTTGGAAGTCTCAATTCCTTTCACGGAATTAATCAATCACGTGCTGGCCTATGCTAAATACATAAAAGACATCCTCACAAAGAAGAAGTTGATCCGGAAACTTGAGACTATCGCCTTCACTAAGGCGAGTAGTGCAATACTTCAAGGGAGTTCACCTCCAAAACTCAAGGATCCGGGAAGCTTCTCAATACCGTGTACCATTGGCGACACCACGATCAACAAAGCCTTGTGTGATCTAGGGGCTAGTGTGAGTGTTATGCCGTACTCGGTGAGTAAAAGGTTGGGAATGGGAGAGCATAAGTGCACCAATATCACACTCCAAATGGCCGATAGATCGAGGAAGACACCATTAGGGATATGGGAAGATGTTCCCGTACGAATTGGGAAGTTTTTCATCCCTGTGGACTTTGTCATTGTTGATATGGAGGAAGACTCCAACATTCCAATCATTCTAGGAAGACCCTTCTTACACACCGCGGGTGCGGTGATTGATGTGAAACATGGAGAGCTCACTCTAGAAGTGGGAGATGAGAGTATAACTTTTAATCTTGACAAGACTATGAGAGCTCCCCGTTTACATGAACCGTGTTTTATGATCGATCATTATAGTCGGAAGGATGAAAGGAAGAAGTCGGAACTCCAATGGAAGAAGAAAATTGAAGATGCTCCATTCAAAGAGCAAGTGAATTGTGACAAAGAGAGCTTGCAAGCTCATCAAAGTCAAGCAAAGAAGAAGAAGATGGCCTTATTGGCCAAGAAAAGGAAATGGGAAAGTTGTCTCCATCAAATCAAGAGATTTTCAATAATCAACTTAATGAAGTATGTGGTCTTTGGGACGACGAATTTGAAGGGATTTTTAATCCCTACATTGGTAATGCCATCAATCAAGACCGACAACAAGGGCCAAGGTCTATTGAAGACCTCTATCATGACAATGAACAAGCGTTTGATTACTTTTTCAAGGTGTTGAACAACATCAACAATACCTTGAACATGCCCCCTTGACATCTCATCAAGAATGAGAGTTTGGTGGAGTCCTCCCTAAACCACCATTTGTAAATATTTCTAACTCCCTAACTTGCATTTCAATTCTTATATTGCATTTTTTGTCATTTTTGGATTTTCATACTTTGATCAAGATAATTATCATGTTTGAGAGAAGTGAGGGAGGGACTAATAATTTCAATTAATGTGTAGTACTTTAGCTTAGTGTGGGGATGGCAATTGCCTAGGCTATCCATGCCTTAGTAGTGCCCCCACAATGAAGAACATGAGATATGAAGAAGAATGGAAAAATGACAAGGGATATGCAAAGTACACGGATGGAACTGAATCCGGGTAAAAAGGGGTCAAATCCGAGCGGATTCAGGAGAATCCGCCCATCTTCAGGCAATCCGGGCATATTGGGCAGAAGACACCCGTCCACCATGAGCTGAATTTTTGAAATTTCTGACTGTCAACGAATCCGGGGGTCCTGCATTCAAATCCGCCCGTCTTCAAAAACCCGCCCGTCCTGAAAGAAAGACGCCCGTCTTCTTGGCTGAGAAAAACAAGAAAAATCAATATAAAGGAATCCGCCCGTCTTCTCTGAAAGACGCCCGTCCCGCGTTTGCAAATCCGAGCGTCTTCACTTAAAGACGCCCATTTTTAGGCGAGTTTTTCCCAATCCAGAACAGGCCAAATCCGGGCGTCCCGAGCAAAAACCGCCCGTCTTGCCCCTGCTTTTCAAATTTTTCGGGTATTATAAACCCCCTCCCACATTCATTTCTTCATTCTTTCATTCATAACACTACTCATAAACCCCATAACTCCAAAACCCTCAATCTCTCCATCACAAAAACAAGATTCCTCAACAACATTCACCAAAATCAAATCAAAACATCCTTTTAACAACAAATCAATCACTCCTCTTTCAACAAAAATCAAAACCAAGCACAAAATCTTCAACCTTTGAGTCGATTTTTGAATTCATAAAGGCAAAGCCTTTCATCTTTAAATCGATTTGGGTACACTAGAAATTGAAGATTTTCACTCTTTTCTTGGTTTATTCATCAATGGCAAGGACTAAGGGAGCAACAAAAGCAACAAAGGCAAAGGCACCAAAGGCAAAGGCACTCTCATCAAGACAAAAGAGTCTTCAAGCAAAGAAAGCATTGGCTATGGTGGTAGCTAGCCCAAACATGGAAATGCAACAACAACCTCCCATGGAAGCAACAACATCTTCTACTCCGGAAATTGCTCAACTTTCGAATTATCCGGAGGTAATTTTCATTTCCAAATCCCATAGGGACACTTTTGCCAAGTTTACTAGAAAATCATTTCTATCCACCAAGTTTATTTGTGAAGATACCTTAGATAAGTTGGGTGTCCTTGAGCAAACTAGAGCCTTCTTCAAAGCCATGGGGTTGGAGAAATTGTTTGAATCAAAAGAATTGACATACCCCTCCCTTACCTTAGAATTTTTGAGTTCTTTGAAAGTTAACAAGGTTGAGACCATGGAGACCATCGAGTTTCGTCTAGCTAATGTTAGTAGGCGCATCTCCTTTGAGGAAATGGGTAAAGCATTGGGTCTTAGTGATTCACCGAGTTATTTTAAGAATGTTGGCAAGTATGACCCCGATCCTCTTTGGGAGGCGATTTCCGGAAGGAAATTTGAAGACTTTCTTGCTAGTGGCGCTCTATTAGTCCACCATCCGGGCATTAGAGTGTGGCACAAGGTCATAGGGAACACCATCATTGCAAGAAAAGACACCTACCATTTCACCAAACTCGATTTTGTTCTTCTTGAGTCGGCTTTGAACATTGGAAAGGAATTCATCAAGCCTTTCAACTCTCTAAGGCTTTTGGTGGATAGATGGCTAAATATTGATTGTGGGAAGAAATGCACCACCGTTATTGTGAATGGAGGCCTAGTCACTATCCTAGCTAAATACTTTGATCCAAACTTCAACAAAGATAGCAAGTATGAGGCGAAAGAGGGTGGTCATCTCATTGATATTAATACTATGATATACAAGTACAAGTGGGTTACCCATAACCCTCTTGACACCAAGTATGGATGGCTCACTAGTGAGGCTAGATCTTTCACTTTGCCTTCAAAGAGTTGTCGATTAAGTGTCCACCGGACCAACTATCTACTTCCCCTTTCAAAAGAGGCCGAGTACATTATTTGACAACAAAAGAGTGAAATTGAAATGCCCTCCTCTTCCATTGTCACACCAACCTATCCTTTCGAGTACCAAGAGTTCAAGCCCGAAGGCGTTGAAGCAAGAAATGATTGCTTGACTCTTCTCATACAAGAGATGCACAAGAAAGCTTTCGAGGATCGGAAAAATGCTTACTTAGCCCAATATCCACCCCTCCTTCATTTAGCTAGGCAAGGACTACTTGATCCTTCATGTCCTTTGCCTAGTTGGGCGGATAGGGAAGTCTTCTTTCCGAGTGCATCTAGGGTTGTTCCGGGTGATAATGAGGTTGTCGGTAATGAAGAGGTTGATGATAACATTGAAGAAGAAGAAAGTGAAGAAGGAGAAGAGGATGATGAGCAAGGTGAAGAAGAAAGTGAAGAAGGAAGTGGTGACGAGTCCACTTCTAATGAGGAAGATGATGATAGTGATGATATGATGGAAGATTAGCAAGCTTTAGAGGCTCCTACCCTCTTGAGGTTTGTCTATTTCTCTCTTTGTTCTATTTATTTATCTTGATCATTATTGGAGTAGTCCTAGCACCATTGAGGACTAACACCTCGGCCCCATTGAGGTGTTCTCATTTTATTGTTCCCACCTTTCAAAATCCGAAATGACAAAATTAGTTTCATGCATTGCATAGTGTGTACATGAACTACACCCAACCTTAGACATTAGGAATAATGTATAGATCGGTTTGGGGAAGTTAATGCATACACAACGGGAGGTAATCTAAATTATCCTCTCCGTCATAAACAAAAACCATGCATCATGTAGTGTAGATTAGTGTAGCTTGCATTTAGTGTAGAAATCATGCATCATGCTTGCATATTTTCCCATCATTTTGGCCATTGAGGACAATGCCCATATTAGTGTGGGGATGGGAATTCTAACTTAACTTTTATTCAAAAATCCAAAAAAATTGAAAAATTTCGAAAAACCATAAAAATTTGAAAATTGAAAAACCAAAAACAAGTTTATTTCCTTTTTAGTGTAGTCATGTATATATTATTGTATATATTGTGTTTGTTCTATCCTTGTTCACATTGATTGACTACGCCACATCCGAGATAGGAGGATCATGAAGACCGCATGGTATGATCTTTCCAATCTCCTTTTTCCTCTTTATGTTAATGACTATGTGGCTTTATTTTGATTGATGCGGTATAACAATGTGAACTTAGGACTTGCATTTAGTTTATATGTCATATTAGTTGATAGAATCACTTGCATTAGGATGTATATAATAGTTGCATCATGGCATATAGTTGCATTTAGATAAAATATTTTGAAAAGTGCCTAATTGAGAACTTTGACAAAAGTAACTAAGCCATTACAAATATTTTTTCAACTTAAGACTTTGCCTACTAGAATGGTTGTAAAACACCCTAGGTTGTGTCATACTAGTGTCTATTGACCCATGACCCAAAGCCTAGTCAAGGGTTTGCATGTGAGTCACCTATTCCAACCCCGTGATGCGATGTGGACTTGGTTAACTTGTATAGGTGACCTTGATTGACCTTGTGGTAAGGTAACCCAAAAATACTTTTCTATCAATAAGTTTGAAATGCTCATTTCGAAAATTTTGTTATGTGGAAGTAATTTATTGCCAAGGAAACCTCAAATGTAATGAAATGTTGAAATGTTGAGAACTTTAGTTGTTTTGATGGAGGCGTACCACTTCGATGTGCTTTGGAGAGGGATCCGGTTGCCTAATAAGCGATTGGCGAAAGCAAAGGACACTAGCCCGGAAGGGACAAACCCCATCTCTAATTTTTCAAATGTGAAAGTTAAATGAGGTCAAATTTTGAATACTAGTCATATCCACCCTTTGTTTATAACGATTTGAGCATTCCATTCCCAAAAAGCCTTTTTGTCTAGCCACTTTGTCGAGCTTGGGACGATCCATGACCTTTACTTTTGTAGAGAATTCGAGACTTGTCATGTCATATGCTACTAGCATCATAGGGATCATCATTCCACCACCATCCGATCGCTCTTGACGAAAGCATTTGGAAATTGAGGACGAAAGTAGTCTAGTTTAACACCATTTGGAGGTGATTTAGTGCCATCCTCTTAGCCTTAGTAATTTGTTGAACTAGTATTTGTGAAGGATTATATGCTCTTAAATTTGTTCTCTTTAGTGCCTCCGCCACTTGATGAGGAAGTGGCTATTCCTTTTGTAGATGCATCCATTATTTGATTTTGTGTGCTTAATGTTTGGATGTGTCGCCATTTTGGCAAGACCCACCTTGCCTTGCAAGAAGGCATCATACCTCATGGTTGTCTTGTTGTGAGTTGAAGGGGCGGAGTGAAACCCGCTAATTGTCTCATATCGGCTATGTTATTAGGATAGTTTAAATAGTGGTCCTAGTCTTTGTCACCTCTTTACTCGGGATGAGTAAAGGTTCGGTTTGGGGATATTTGATGTGACCATAATTAGCGCATATTTAGTCCCCGAATTAGCCTTGTTCCTATGCTTTTTAGTGCATATTTGAGTCATTTATTGTCTTTAGTTCTTTGTTTTGCATACTCTTTGAGGTTTTGTGTCCTTGGTAGGAAAGGAGTGCAAACCTTGCATTTTCATGGCAAAACGAGACTAAATTGATTGAATTCAATGACCAAGCATCAAGGAGAGACAAGATTACAAGGCATTTGTACATATTATAGTAGATGAGCAATGTTGAGGAAAGATCCTTGCATCCCCAAGGAAATCCCCAAGGATTTTATGAAGGAAAGGAAGAAAAGAAGAAAGAAATGAAGCTGTCCGGCAATCCGTGCGGATTGACTGGAAGACGCCCGTCCTCCACAGCACAATCCGTGCGTCTTCCTTCAAAGACGCCCGGGCAGCAAGCCCAGAAGACGCCCGGATTCCCTTGAAGACGCCCGGGCAGAGGCTCCTGAATCCACCCGTCCCGTGCCTAAGACGCACGGATTCCAGTCCAGCACAAATCCGTTTCTTCAAGCTTCAAAGAAAGAAGCCCTTCCTTCGAAAAATACCGGCGTCTCCCTGCTCAATCTAAAAAGTGTAATTACTAGTTTAGTCCTTAGTTAACCCTAATGCATCCACCTAATTTCCACTATAAATACCCCATTAGTCTAATTAGAAGAGGATGTTCTTCTTATCAATTATTAGAGTAGTTAATATCAATCAAATCTCTCTTTAGTTTTGTAATCAACAATTAATCAAGTTTTAATACAAGTTTTATTTCTTTAATCTCTCTTTTGTTCATCCTTTATTTTGGGTAATTGAAGATTATTTGGGTTATTATTGGGAGATTGACAACCTCTCAATCAAGCATCAAGTACTTCTTTTATTCTTTGCTTTATTATTGGAATCATTAGTAGGTATAATTCTCTTAATCCCTTTTTAATTATTGTTAATTACTTTCATTTGTTCATCATGTTTCATTTTGTTGGTATGATTGACAACCTTGCTAGCATGATCAACATGATAATGAGTGAGTAGTGACCTAGCTAGGGTTAATGGGTAATTAGGGGAAACCAACATGGGGAATGATTCATGCTTAAATTAATATGCTTTCATGGTTTATTTGCTTGCTTGTTTTGATCTCAACTCATGCACATGTTATGTTTGATGAAATGTGAGCCTATGAATCCTTGCATTTTTTACCCATCACCTATCTTTTCAATGAGACTTGTAAGACATAAACCAACTCGAGTCTCATTAGACCATGCATGTTGTTGAGTAGGAAAGACTAATTCGACTTGTAGGTGTTGTACAATCTAATCGATTCGGCTCCGGGACCAAAACTTTCCTAGGATTGTAATATATAACCCAACTCAATCCATCACAATAATAATTGCTTGCTTATAATTTGAGAACATGTTTGTATGATCAATTCCCATGATTCCCCTATGACCCCATGATACCCTAGTGCTTTTTATCAATTGTTTACAACCCTTTCAATTCATCTTGCTTATTTATTTTCATTGCTATTTAGTTAGTGACCTTCTACATCAACCCAATTGTGACACCCCTAAGACACCACTAGTTTCAATAGAAATCTCATCTCAATTCCCGTCCCTTGGGATCCGACCTTTACTTGCCTCTTTACTAATTGTAGAGTTGTTTGTGAAGTTATAAATTGTGTTTTGGTCTAGGTGCTTCCAACGACAATTGTTCCGAAAAATAGAATATAGCTGCGAAATAGTCCGACCAAGCTTTTATCTTCTTCCAGCCTGATGAAAGCAAGAGTCTTGGCCTGAACATCTTCGAAGGTATGGCAGGGATACTTAGTGAGTTCGCTGTATAGGTCACTGTGTGGTAGTAACCCATGTCTGAATGCCTCCACTGCTGTTCCAACGTCACACCTGGGTATAGACACTTTCTCTTTGTTGAATCTTGCGAGGAATGTCCTGAGAGTTTCATCAGGCTTCTGTGTAACTCGGTAAAGGTCACTGGATCGTTTCTCAAACTCCCTGCTACTTGCAAACTGCTGGTTCAAACTATTGATCAGGTTGGCAAAGGAATGGATGGCTGCCAGTTGGCAGGTTGATGTACCATTGCAGGGTAGGGCCAGTCAGGGTCGTTCCAAATCCCTTTCACATGCAAACTTGTCTGAACTCGCTAGGAATAGATGCAGCCAACATCTTCTGCTTGTAAAGAGCCACGTGATTTTGTGGATCCGTGGTTCCATCATAGACCCTCATGGATGGACTTGTGAACTTTTTTGGTAGGTCTACTTTTGCTATTTCGTCTATGAAAGGCGAGTCAGCATAGCTATCAGGGGTAGCTTCTTCCATGCTGGCAGGTACTCCTGGTATCTTATCGAATTTTTCGTTGGGTTTCTTGATCTCCTGAATTACTGCCATCATGATGGCTGCTGCAGATTCATCAGGTTTCTCTTTATAATTATCTTTTGGTTCATCATCGCCATCTACGTTAATGACTTTAGGAATACTTGGGCTCCCAAAGCTGGAAAAATCAATTTTCTTAATGATTGATGAAAACGGGGTTCCTGGTTGGAATCTAGAGCCTGCCCCTTGGGTTTTTTCTAATTTGTGCTTCAGGGCCGACTCAGATTCTTTCAATTGCAGGATTTATGCTTCAGTTTGGGCCACGTTTTCTTTCAGGCTTTCCAACTCAGCGATTTTTTGGAGAGCTGCATTCAATTGTTCTTCAACAATGGGTTGGGCCATTTTTATGGGATTTTTGAGTTTTTGTAAGATAAGAAAAAAGGATTTAAAGAGCTAGATGCCCCACGGTGGGCGCCAATTATTTTGTGTGGATTTTGCGCAAGGCGAAATCAGGTCAGGGTGAAACTGTGTAGGGTTAACTAGCTCTAGGTAGTCTGTTGGTCAGGTCGTCAGGGTGAAATAACAAGACGTAAATGAAATAACAATAATAACAAGATAAGTAATTTTTGTACGTGGAAAACCCTTGAATGGGAAAAAACCACGGGCACCAAGCCATGAGAGGATTTCACTATGTAATTTGGGACAATAATTATACGACAATAACAATCTTTGTATTTCTCTAAGTATTGTATATGCTTCTTCTTGCGTATGAATGAGATGCCTTCTGAAATCTTCAAAGTGTTCCTTATATACCGTTCTTCCCTGAACGGCTGCTTGATCTGGTATTAAAGGCAGAATATTCTCCATAATTGCCAGTAATAATCACCGAATATTTCTCCCTTAATTATCGTATTTTGTAATATCCCAATATTTTTGATAATAATTTTATATTTAATAATTTAAGATGTTGAAATATTATCGTAACCATCTTTTGCACCAAAAAAAAAAGTACTAAGTTTAAATATTTCTTTTATCAAAAAATAAATAATTGATTCTCGTATTAAACTATTGGTTTTATTACTCACTAAGGCGCAAGTTTCTTAAATGGGCTTGGATTGTACGTATCATGTTATCATGTTAAATGTCTTTTTAGCTCTTCTTACCTATAATCATGTTTGAAACTCTATATTTTACGGAAAACGGAAAACTCATGCTAGTCCTTAGCATTCTTTTCGCGCCCTAACTCCATGTCCCATACTTCTACCCTCAATGTACTACTTTGTATTGGCCAAACATTACCTTGTCATAATCTTTATCAGGCCTTTTGCATCTCTATCCCACTTTCTGTGTCCAGTCATTTCAATACATGGTGTTTTATTCGGATATGTTGATCTATGTTGGATTGCTTCGTTTCGTGAAAGGTAACACGATTCTACCGATCCTATTATAACTATTATCGTTCGAGATTACGTGCATATGCGCTATTTACTTGTAATTTATGTGCTGTAGTTGATTTGAGATGACATTGGGTGACTATGATTACTTATAATTATACTTCATAACCATATATTTTCTACTATTTTACGTTCTATTGGGATGATGGGTTGGTTCACTTTGCTTATTGAGTGCCCAGCTTGGAAAGGATTTGGTACAATAGATGAATTAGTTTGTTAGCTTAGAACAAGTAATGATTAAATATAAGTAGTGCTAACTTATTCGTTTGAAATACCAATGTTAGGATAGTTTGAGGTATTGCTTCTATTACGTGGTTAGTGCTAAAGGATACAAGATTCATGGTACATGGATTTAATTATATGGTGGTGTTCTGATTGACAACGACTAAGAGTTGTGATTGCTATCGGTGTTAGCATGAAATTGTGTACTTTGAGATTAGGTTTATTCTTCCGTATTGTATTATTAATTGTCGTTTCCTTTGACCTTGACTTGTGGGTGAGTAGCATAGAGTTTTTCTTTAAGTGTTGAACACGATTTTCGGGACCTTTTGACGATATTGATATTGAAATTGAGACGGAGATGGGTTACTGGTATTGAGTTGTGGGGCCTTTGAGCCAAGTTATGTTTACAGTCCAGAGTGACCATGGTTATTGAGTTATGTTCTGAGATTGAAATTGATATTGAGATGGAGTTATTGTTTCGCGGTTTATCCGCCAGTTCACTCACCCCTTGTCTTTGGCTTAGGTTCGACGATGAGAATACGATACTTGGTTACTATGGAGTATTATATTATGAGACGGAGTATATTATTGGGTCGAGAGAGTATATTATATTATGGAATTAGAAGGAGTTGGTTTGAGTTTGAGATTAGTTATCCGGGGAGTGTTTTTATTATTCTGTTTGTTTATTTTTATTTTTACATGTCTGTGTTTCCACGCCATGACCAAAACTAAGCTGCTATATCGGGAAAGTTTCCATTTAAGAAAACTTTCCATTTAAAGAAGTTTCTATTTTAGTAACCTTCTATTTTGGGAACGGGAATTGTTAAGTAATCCCTTATCATTTATTTATCTTTCAGAGGGCGAATTTGCTGTGGAATATTATTGAGCCTCTCCATTTGACTAAAGATCGAGGTAGGGGAAATACACTTGACTTATTATCGTTGATGTTGAATTGTGTTGACTTGTTTGTGTTTCATATGACCAAACTGTGAACGTTGACTTGATTCGTGGTTGTTGATTTATGTTATGATTCATATACTGGAAGGTGATTGACTGAATTGATCGTATTGAGTATGTTATCACAATATTTGGTAACCGGAATGATTTTATGATTGATCAGTTCAATGATATATATATTGTGTTGCATTAATTTCTTTTGAGCATTCATATGCATTGGAGATGGAGGATGTTGTGGTGATGTGGTGTGGTGAAGATGATGTTGTGATAAGGCCCAGGGGGTTCTCGCGGACTTGCCCTGGTGTCCTCAACAAGGAAATGGGCGGATCGGCTACGGTCGATATATAGTCTACCGGGATCGGTATGGCTGGGTGTTCCGGGTTATGAGATATGAGTTGAGATGGAGATGGAGGTGACGGAGGAGCATGCATATCATATTTTGTTGTTTCATTGTATTCCCTACTCAACCTCGTGGTTGACCACGTGTATTCGTGAACACCGTGATGATCCAAATATTGGGAGCGATTTGACAGTTTATGAGATAGGATGGGAGCTTGATGGGCGTGAGACACTGGATCAGAAGACTTAGTAGCTAGATCATCATTTAGAAGACTTTCACTTTTAATTATGTTAGTTCTTTGTAATTTGATGTAAAAGAGGTTTTGTAATAATTAAGTTAAAGTAATTATATAATTTGCCTTGGAGTTTAATTTGTTATTCACTACCTCGGGAAACCGAGATGGTAACAGTCCGGTTTATTAGGGAATGTCTGGCTAAAGGCTCCTTCATAAATCGGGGTGTTACAAAGTGGTATCAGAGCGAACGATCCTCAGGCCTAAAAACAAATGAACAAAAATAATGAACATAGGAAGAGTCAAATAAAATGAACCCAGGCTAGTAAATCGTTAGGAGCCCCGAGTTGGAATGAGTTAGGGGCCCCCTCAAACCAAGCCACCGGCCCTTTCGGTCTAACCTGGTAACCCTTGAGTGATGCAGAGAGTGGGTAGTAACAAAATAAAGGATCAGACCTTGCCTATATTATATTAACAGTTTTGCAGGAGCGGAATGAGGTAAGTAATGATGTGATACATGGTTAAAGATGTGCAATGAAAGAATATGGTTGGTATTGGCATGCTGACTTATTTGAATAATTGAGTGAAATTTTAGTGTATGGATGACATGAGTTGTGAATTAAGAATTATATGATGATATGCATGCGACTTTCTGATCCCTGAACCCTTAGGTAGAAATATAATATAATGATATGTTTAATGAGTTGATCATAGAGGCACCATAAGCTATAGCTACCTAAGAGGTTAGATGTAGGAGGGATATGACCATAATTGACTGGAATGGTTAGTAGAGCCAACCAGGCTATGTTGTTACAGGATGAAGAATCAAGTTAAGTCCTATGTGTAAAGCTAGTAGACCGAAACGGGTGTCGTGTCCGTTGATAATTGCTTGCTGTTATTCTAAGTGTGTATATACTTCTTGTTGAATGTCTTATTCTTTGCAAGTGTTTACTGTTTTGCTTACTAGGCAAATGTGATCGAATTTTGAGGTTTATGATTGTTATTATTTTACTAATTGCCTTAGCAATCCATGTCTAGTGGTATGTGGAATGTGTTGCCCTAAGCCATGAATGTTATATAGTTGTGTGTTGAAAATTTCATGCCATTTTTTTTACGTCTAATTATATACATTTAATTTAGTTATAAGGTTAGTATTCAATAAGTGACACCTTAGTGATTTCTAGGATATATTTACGTATTTAAATAAGTTGTGATTGTTATGATGAGAAACTAATGCATTGTCTATACATACATGATTATTGAGTTATTTAGTTGATTTTATTTTCGGTTTTTCAATCTTTACCGTTTTCTAGATGGCAATTACATGGATATGGTGCAACATGATTTCTATGCCTCAAATGATATGTAACATGTGTTGGAGGAAGAATGGTTGTGTGATGATGTGAAGTAATTTAAAGGAACCAAAAAAAAATTCTAATAAATTCCAGAATGTTACCTTGTTTGTACAGGCTGCCATTTAAAATGTGTTCTCTATATGATGGTGAAAATTTTATGTGTGATAACATTCTGATTTAGCTTTTCAATGCTTTTAGTTTCATGCTAATATGAATTATATTTTGAGAGAAATAAATATTTTAGTTGACAGTGGTCAGATTGTTACTGCACAGTTCTGTTTTGACCCATGGTTTTGAAAAAGAAACCATTTAAAACGTGTTTATTGTTTATGCATAATTCCAACTCCACTGTTTAAAATATTCATTCACGTTTTCAAAATGATAAGCCACGTAAAATCTTAACGAGTCGTTATTTAATAGTGATTTTTGCAAGTTGCCCAATTTTCTGTCTAATTGCTGTAAAGTTTTGTTCCGACCAACTGAGTTGTAAAATTTGTTATAAATAAATTCCTTAAGCTTTGCAATTGATTCTCTTTCCTATGATTAGTTAATTCATTATATTTCCTAAAAACGATAATAGCTCGCAAAATAGCTAAGCGGTTATTTAATTATGAATTTTGAAAGTTGTTGCATGATGTTTGATTGTTGAAATTGTAAGTTATGTGAGTTTCATATAAAAGTTTAATCAAATATGAATTATGTGATGTAACCATGTAATACTCTGATATGAATTCTGTAGCATGAACGGTAGGCATATGATATGAGTATGAACCTTGTTATATGATAATATAATCTTATTTGTTTCGGTGAGTTTTATGTAAAGTAGTCTCAATTATACAGACGCTATTACATTGCTTGAATTTTGCCTAGTGTCTTTCTCTAAACCTGATTTGCAGAAATATGGATCTTACTTCTATGATATGATTACTGATATGAAATATTTTAATTCGTCAAGTATGAACTATGAGTTAGTTGATTTTCTACATTGATGTAAATGTGTTAATGTGGTGTCAAAGCATCCAAGTATTTGTTACCTTGATTTTGTGTAATGCGTAGCATGAAATTGACAAGTGTGTTTTGTTGCTTGAAAAGTCGGATGCTAGTTGCCAGTATAGAGTAATTAGCTTATCAGATGATTTGTGCCTATTGTTTCAGTAATCTTCTTGAACATTGGATGTGGAATTTTATAATGGGGTTACGGGGACGTAACCATGTTTTAAGGAGGATAGGATTGTAAAATCTTGATGGTTTACGATCTGGCTAAGTGGTATGTTATGATTGGCTGACTGAGAATTGGCTGACTGAGAATTGACCATGCATGGAGTCTGCTGTTTTAATTTGTTATTATTCGGTCAATGTTGTGGTTCTTTAAGTGCCACATACTTCTGTCGTGTGTTCAACTTTGGGGACAAAGTTTCTTAAGGGGGATAGAATATAACACTTCGCGTTTTAGAGCTTATGTATACGTACTACTTGTGTTTGTCTTATGCTCGTGGATGTTTGGTTATCGTTACGGGGTGGCGAACTTCGGGACGAAGTTCATTTTAAGGGGGGAAGATTGTAATATCCCAATATTTTTGATAATAATTTTATATTTAATAATTTAAGATGTTGAAATATTATCGTAACCATCTTTTGCACCAAAAAAAAAAGTACTAAGTTTAAATATTTCTTTTATCAAAAAATAAATAATTGATTCTCGTATTAAACTATTGGTTTTATTACTCACTAAGGCGCAAGTTTCTTAAATGGGCTTGGATTGTACGTATCATGTTATCATGTTAAATGTCTTTTTAGCTCTTCTTACCTATAATCATGTTTGAAACTCTATATTTTACGGAAAACGGAAAACTCATGCTAGTCCTTAGCATTCTTTCGCCGCCTAACTCCATGTCCCATACTTCTACCCTCAATGTACTACTTTGTATTGGCCAAACATTACCTTGTCATAATCTTTATCGGGCCTTTTGCATCTCTATCCCACTTTCTGTGTCCAGTCATTTCAATACATGGTGTTTTATTCGGATATGTTGATCTATGTTGGATTGCTTCGTTTCGTGAAAGGTAACACGATTCTACCGATCCTATTATAACTATTATCGTCCGAGATTACGTGCATATGCGCTATTTACTTGTAATTTATGTGCTGTAGTTGATTTGAGATGACATTGGGTGACTATGATTACTTATAATTATACTTCATAACCATATATTTTCTACTATTTTACGTTCTATTGGGATGATGGGTTGGTTCACTTTGCTTATTGAGTGCCCAGCTTGGAAAGGATTTGGTACAATAGATGAATTAGTTTGTTAGCTTAGAACAAGTAATGATTAAATATAAGTAGTGCTAACTTATTCGTTTGAAATACCAATGTTAGGATAGTTTGAGGTATTGCTTCTATTACGTGGTTAGTGCTAAAGGATACAAGATTCATGGTACATGGATTTAATTATATGGTGGTGTTCTGATTGACAACGACTAAGAGTTGTGATTGCTATCGGTGTTAGCATGAAATTGTGTACTTTGAGATTAGGTTTATTCTTCCGTATTGTATTATTAATTGTCGTTTCCTTTGACCTTGACTTGTGGGTGAGTAGCATAGAGTTTTTCTTTAAGTGTTGAACACGATTTTCGGGACCTTTTGACGATATTGATATTGAAATTGAGACGGAGATGGGTTACTGGTATTGAGTTGTGGGGCCTTTGAGCCAAGTTATGTTTACAGTCCAGAGTGACCATGGTTATTGAGTTATGTTCTGAGATTGAAATTGATATTGAGATGGAGTTATTGTTTCGCGGTTTATCCGCCAGTTCACTCACCCCTTGTCTTTGGCTTAGGTTCGACGATGAGAATACGATACTTGGTTACTATGGAGTATTATATTATGAGACGGAGTATATTATTGGGTCGAGAGAGTATATTATATTATGGAATTAGAAGGAGTTGGTTTGAGTTTGAGATTAGTTATCCGGGGAGTGTTTTTATTATTCTGTTTGTTTATTTTTATTTTTACATGTCTGTGTTTCCACGCCATGACCAAAACTAAGCTGCTATATCGGGAAAGTTTCCATTTAAGAAAACTTTCCATTTAAAGAAGTTTCTATTTTAGTAACCTTCTATTTTGGGAACGGGAATAGTTAAGTAATCCCTTATCATTTATTTATCTTTCAGAGGGCGAATTTGCTGTGGAATATTATTGAGCCTCTGTCCATTTGACTGCAGTACTGAGGTAGGGGAAATACACTTGACTTATTATCGTTGATGTTGAATTGTGTTGACTTGTTTGTGTTTCATATGACCAAACTGTGAACGTTGACTTGATTCGTGGTTGTTGATTTATGTTATGATTCATATCTTTGGAAGGTGATTGATTTGAATTGATCGTATTGAGTATGTTATCACAATATTTGGTAACCGGAATGATTTTATGATTGATCAGTTCAATGATATATATATTGTGTTGCATTAATTTCTTTTGAGCATTCATATGCATTGGAGATGGAGGATGTTGTGGTGATGTGGTGTGGTGAAGATGATGTTGTGATAAGGCCCAGGCGGGTTCTGCAGGACTTGCCCTGGTGTCCTCAACAAGGAAATGCGCGAGATCGGCTACGGTCGATATATAGTCTACCGGGGATCGGTATGGCTGGGTGTTCCGGGTTATGAGATATGAGTTGAGATGGAGATGGAGGTGACGGAGGAGCATGCATATCATATTTTGTTGTTTCATTGTATTCCCTACTCAACCTCGTGGTTGACCCTGTGTATTCGTGAACACCTGTGATGATCCAAATATTGGGGAGCAGATTTGACAGGTTTATGAGATAGGATGGGAGCTTGATGGGCGTGAGACACTGGATCAGAAGACTTAGTAGCTAGATCATCATTTAGAAGACTTTCACTTTTAATTATGTTAGTTCTTTGTAATTTGATGTAAAAGAGGTTTTGTAATAATTAAGTTAAAGTAATTATATAATTTGCCTTGGAGTTTAATTTGTTATTCACTACCTCGGGAAACCGAGATGGTAACAGTCCGGTTTATTAGGGAATGTCTGGCTAAAGGCTCCTTCATAAATCGGGGTGTTACATATTTACTGCATAGTCTTCAAACTTAATGCTGCGCATTTAATTCCTTTAATATACGCGAATGTGGTCTAATATCGTCCTGATATTTTGACTGTTGTCCTCTCCATGGCCTGGGGCCTATCTTCATGTGCCCTGATAGCCTGGCACCCTGACAGCCTGGCGGTCAGGTTCAGGTGAGATACTCATCAGGAAGGTCTGCGGATTTCCAGGCCTAACATGTACCATTTGTATGCCTTCACATGTAATTGAAATTAAATTCCTACTTCGACCTAATTTTTTGCTAATTAATTGTTCACCGACTTAGTTAATTTCTCATATGTTAGAATTAAAACTTGGATGTTGCATTGCATGCATATAATCGACGATATATCAAGTACGAATAACTTCCCTAATCATTAGTAGAGGCCGCTATCGAGGCGGGCGGGATTAGGTGTTCGATCAAAAGAGCTTCCTAATATGTACCCTCACCCCTTACTCCAGATCTCTGTGAACATCCGTGTTCATTGGCATCCACGAGAGTCATTCTAGACATAGAATGCTAAGGGTAACGAGTTCTTGGTGTCTATGTCACTACTTTGTGTCTTGACATGACACGAGGTATTCGAACGATTCCAATTTTCCACAATAAAATGGTGGCGACTCCACAAATGCAAACGTTTGTTCACATCCCAAGCGCCCCCTGGGCCCGCGTCCACAATAGTGCACTCGACCGAGTGGACCCATTTCCATAAAATGGAGACATTATGAAAATAGGCCACTTGACCGAGTGAACTAGGCCACTTGACCGACTAAAATCCACTCGACCGAGTGTACTCAGCACTCGACCGAGTGAGTGCTGGGCTGGGATTTACACGGGTTTAAACCCAATCTCTCATTTCTTATCTTCTTCATATCTTACTTTCACGTCATTCCTACAACACAAAAATTCCTACAAAAATCATCCCAAAACTCCATTGTTGAAAATTTTTACTTGGATTTAGCTCTACTCTAATTTTTTCGTCTCAAATCGCTTCCTAATTGACAATGTAAGTAGACCATCTTTTCTCCTGTTTTCTCCACCTTCATTTGCTAGATCCATACTAACGTGCTCAAGATTTGTCAAATAATTTCATATTTTTACTTAATTCATAGTAGTCAATAGCTTTCTACACCATTGTTGTTGCTAAATATCAAAATTTGCGTAAATTTTTCCACCTAAAGTGAAGAACATGAAAGTAGTAGTTGAGCTTATACCTTGGATTTTGGTGTTTATTGTTAAGTTTAATTGAACAACAAAGGCTTAACCTTTGTTGTTATTGATGAATCTTGTTTAGTCTGTGAATATTTCGTCTTAAAACTCCTTCTTAAATTTGCGAAATATAGGTAAGTCCTGGACAAATTTTGATTTTTCATGGGTAAAAACTTTGTTTAATTGCGTTACAAGACTACTATCTTAGTTAGTAATGTGTTATGTGGTCTCAAAACGAAACTAATTTCGTCTTAAAACTTGGGTGAAATTTTCAAATTCCTTTTAAAACACCCATGAACAATGGGTAAATTTTGTCTTAAGAAGGGTTTAAGTGCGTTGTTGAACTATGACATTGATGGTTGTTGCTATACTATGAGTGTTTTAGCAGGAATTCTCACAGAGACAATGTCCTGCTAGGGAAGGATTTGCAAGGTGATCTAACTCAAAATAAGTAGACTGACTAGTACGACAGAGTGAATAAAGAATAAATAAGAAAGTGAGACACAAGAATTTATACGTGGAAAAACCCTGGGAATAAGGGAAAAAACCACGGGCACCAAGCCAGGAGGGATTATTACTATTATTTGAGGGATCCTGACAGGGAATGTGTATGTCAGGCGAAGGATTTAGGTGTGGTTGCTCAATCATAATGCTAAGTAATGTTTTGATTACAAATATGAGAGTAAAAGTACGAGTAAAAGAGTGAGTAAGCAAGTGATCCCCTTATTTCCTTCTTCTTTGCTATTTATAGTAGCCTTGCAACGGTCCTTGGAGGTTTGTTTAGGGTTTCCAGGTAAATAGGCCTCGTGCCATATTTACACGGGAGTGGTTTGTTGACTAAACAATTGGCTGCCTCTATTTCTGCTAAGTTGACCATATCAAAACCGTTGTGAATATTGTTGAATGAGTCTTTCGTGTAAATAGTAACTAGTTTGAAGAGCTTTTGATGTCGCCTGACGCCTTCAGGTTATGCTTTATCATGTGACTTGGTGAGATATATTCTCAGGCCTTGCTTTAACGAATGGCTGACCTGTCTTTCCCTCATGGCTGGTGCCTGCTCAGGTGTTCTAATTTGTTATATGGAATGTCTTCCGTTCAGGCTAGGCTTTGAACATTGCCCGATTCTTGTCTGATCAGGCAGGGTAATTCTGGGCCCAATAATTACCCCTTGTCTTCTTATTCCCAATGGATCTGGCCAGGGATAAGGAGATAAAAGTTTGGGCTAGGGAAAAAATGTATAGGAATATTTTACCGGAAAAAGAGTTTGTTGAGTCCCTTTCAACTTCTATAACGGTTAGTCTTTATAAATGAGGTAGATTCATCAAACCCTAGGAGAGTCATGATTGGATTTGTCCACTTGTGCTATCCGTTGTGTTTTTGCGGCTATAAAACCATTGCACCGTTTGTCTTGCTTTCACATTCCATTCTTCAATCTTCTAAAATTTATTTCTCTTCCAAAATTCCTTTTGTGAAATAACTCTTTCTCTGAAAAAATCAATCTTATATTCCAATCATAAAAAATGGCTGGAGGAAGAAGAAATACTGCTGCGTCCAAGGCTGGTGGTGGGGTTGAACAGGCTCATGTGGTAGTTGACGTTCCTGAAATCATTCCTGAAGATGAAGTTGTGGAGATTCTTACTCCTCCAGAAATTCTGTCTATGACGTACAAGGGTGTCACTTTTGCCCCCGTAAAGTCTTTGTCTGCTTCATTCCTTGAGGCTAACCAATCGAAGCCTTCTTTTGAGCACTATTTGAAAGGTAGGGGTCTTCTCCCTGCTGAAGCTGAGGTCTGGATCCTTGAGAGCGGTCCAATCAGGGCTAATTGGTGTAGTCCTGGCTGGTTTTGTATTTTTGAGTGCGTGTTCAAGGGAGGCTGTCAGCTTCCACTTTCTCCGTTCATGGTTGAAGTTATCAGGGCTGTCAAGGTTGCCCCTTTCCAGCTTATGCCAATGGTTTGGAAGATTTTTCATTCTATTGAACACCTCTGTGCCAAGCATAAATTGGTAATTACTCTTGAGGATTTCAAGAACGTTTACCACTTGAAAAGCAATACCACTGGGCGCTTCAATCTTCGAGTTAAGGCAAAAATGACTCATCTGATTACAAATTTCAATTCAGTTGACGACAAGGGTTGGGCTACAACCTATATGTTCATCAGGGCAGATTCTGTTGCCCCTGACTTGGATTATCTCAGCTATCCTACTGTTGAGGGAGGGAAATTCTTTTTCCTGCATTCAATTTTGGTTAGAATAGTTTGTTAATTGCATTTTGAAAATAGGCTTTCTTGAATTGTATTTGCAGTGGCTGATTGGTCTAATAATCCTGATGCTAAGGGGTCAGCTGACCGGATTGCTGCTTTTATGGCTCTACACGATGAGGAGAGGGTGTGGCCTGCCTGCCTTGGGCAGGCGCGTATGCCTCGTTTTAAGAAGGCTAAATTGAGTACCTATAAAGCTGTTAGGGGTGCCAAAGCTTCAGGGGCTTCTTCGTCAGGCAGTAACTTCTTTTTTGTTTCTTCTTTGTGAGTTTCTTTGCTTGAACATATGTTAGTATTACTGATATAGGGTTTCACCGTGTATCCACCAGGGCTTCTGCCAGGATTGCTAGTTTTGGCCTATCTTTAGTGAAAGCATGCGTAGTCCCAGGTAAGCCACTTGCCTGCGTAGTCCCAGGCATTCCTCTGTTGTGTGTCCTATGTCCATGTGAAACTCACACCATCTTGTTGTGTCTTTCCTTGAGTTAGGATTGTCTATCTTCTTAAGCCACTTGATAATTTCTCCCATGTTGTCAAGCCTTTTGATCAATCTTGTAGTATCAACATAGAAGTTATATTCCTGAATAGGGGGATAAGTATATGAGTTACCTCGTTGCTCATGAGCATAGTTGACTTCTGATCTGTCAGGCTTGGTATAAGGGGATGGCCTGTAACTGCTTTCTCTGTGATTGGAACTTTTCCTGTTGGATATGTCATATCCTGAATTATTATCAGTGGTGTCAGCCTTAAAACTTTTGTCTTCCTCCAATCTGGTGTAGCCAATAGCCTTTGCTAGGACGTCTTCAAAAGTCAGGCAAGGTTTCATAGTTAGCTCATCATAGAAGTCGATGTCCAATGGTAACCCCTGCCTGAAAGGTTCCACGGCTGTTCCAACATCACATTTGGGGATTGATACTTTTGCTTTGTTGAATCTGGCCAGGAACGCTCTGATTGTCTCGCCAGGCTTTTGCTTGATTCTGTATAGGTCATTGGATCTCCTTTCGAGTTCCCTGCAGCTGGCAAATTGATGGTTGAACGTGTTTATCAAATCTACAAGGGACTTGATGCTTCCATTTGGCAGATTGATGTACCACTGGAGGGCAGGTCCAGTCAGGGTTGTCCCAAAGCCTTTATGCACATGCATACTTGTCGCAGCTCACTGGGTATGGAGGCTGCCAACATTCTTTGTTTGTAGTAGGCTACATGGTTTTCAGGGTCTGTAGTTCCATCTTAGATTCTCATTGATGGCACCACAAACTTCTTAGGTAGATTTATCTTTGCTATTTCATCCACCAAGGGTGAGTCAGCATAACTTTAGGGTTGGCTTCCTCAATGGTTGCAGGCACCCCAGAGATCTTCTCAACCTTCTCATGGAGTTTATGGATTTCCTGGAGCATGGCCATCATTATAGCTGTGTTAGTCTGATCTTGAACAACCTCTTCATTTGGAGTATCTTCTGAGTCTGTGTCATCTTCTCCTACTTTGGATTTTGATGGAGTTGGAGTACCAAAGTTGGAAAAATCAATGTTCCTGATGATTGAAGAGAATGGCGTTCCAGGCTGAATCTTCAATTTTGAGCCTGAAGCTTTGTCTCCCAGCCTTTACTTCAAACTAGATTCTGATTCCTTTAGTTTCATGACTTCAGCCTCAGCCTGGGCCATTTTCTACTTCAGTTGTTCCATTTCCAACAATTGTTGCTTGGCAGCAGCCAGTTGTTGTTCAATGTTATCTCCAGTCATTTTTGGGAGAGTTTTTGTGTTGTTTGGATTTAGGTTTAAATTATTTTTAGCTAGATGCCCCACGGTGGGCGCCAATTGTTTTAGCAGGAATTCTCACAGAGACAATGTCCTGCCAGGGAAGGATTTGCAGGGTGATCTTATTGGGTTCATATACCCATTATTAGACTCTTCTAATGGTGATCTAGATAACTTGTTGATTAAGAACTAGTGGATCTAGTTGCATGCATAACAAAATGAACAAAAATAAGGTGAAAATCACATTTCTTACATTGTATATGGTTCGAATTTTGGGCACAAGAAAGCTCTCCTACCTTCACTTGTTCATGAGCTCAATTAATTTGGGATGATCCTCCAAGATCTTCAAGTCTCAAGTATAGAGACACTCCTCTTAGTTGCACCTAAGACTAACCCAAGCACTAATATTATTACTAATTAGATAATATGTATTAGTAACCTTAAATTTTGGTCTAATAAAAATTACTACACACTTAGTAATATTTTTGTGATATTAGATCTAAGAACAAATTTTTATTACATAAACTAATTTATGAAATTTTTGAGAGAAGTAAGAGAGATGAGCTTTTTCATAAGCATGAAAGAAAAATGAGAACTCCTTTGTCTCATAAAGGAGCCGGTTTTCACCCTCCCAAGAGCATGCATTTGCTTTTTCTTTTTTGCCTTATCAATGCTCTAGGTAGGTAGTCTAGGTCTTAGCATGTTATTATTATGTTTTTGTTTATCATTTAAAAACAAAACCAACATTGCCTAAACCGTCTACTAAAACCGGTTTTATATACTTAAAATGGACCTCCATTTTATCTTTGTAATTTGTCATTTGTAATTTGGTATGACATGTGACAAGTAACATGTCATTAGAAATTTAAATGCATATTTAACTAAATAAATATAATTTTAAATCAAATAATTATAATTAACAAATTAACAAGTAATTCACAATTACATGTATATAAAATGGGTCATATTAAGTCTAGTTAATACAATCTACAACATCTTGTAATTATAACTAACTAATTACTTTTATCTCAAATGTTTCACAAACATTAATCAATTTTAGTAATATAACAAATTAATTACTAAATTGAATCTTATTTAATCACATTACAATAAGATATATAATTCTCACTTATAAAATAAATTTGTTTAATTTAAGGATTTAATTAATCCGTATCAATATACGATTAATTAACTTTTCAGTTTGGGAATCGTCCTATAGTTGTGACCTTAAGGGATCAACTGATCACCACCGTCAAACGACAGTAATGTCAAACTCTAGTTAGCCAATCATTACAGATTAATGTTGATCACTTAACTATATAATTGAATCATCCCTTAGGTATTCTTATTATGAGATTTAACTATGATGTTTAATCATGTGATCGCGCTATTGTTGAGGACACTTACTCCAACAATCTCCCACTTGTCCGAGACAAGTGTGCATCACCAATTCTCTTGTCCTATTACATTATCTCCCACTCAATGCAAGGTGTCTTGTAGGTCGTACTTGCATTTGATCATATCTTGAGTGTTTTCCTCGATCTGGAGAGTAACTGTCTGACCGGAATTATCTACCGTAGATACCTTCCGAGCGTGGCCACGCATTTTCAGTTCACTACTCCTCGAGTGGCCCTGAGATTCAAGGGGGTGGACAATTCCTATCGCACTATTCCCTTTGAATAGCCACAGCTTATCATGACCCAAAAGATGCCCATTTGACCTCAGTTACGAAAATCGTAGAGCATAAATCAAAGTCACTCAGAAACTGTGCCATCTCGGGCGAACAGTCTCTAGTCAAATAATTGACTCTAAAGAATACTATAGTAGCTCTCGCCACGACCAGGCTTTAAAAAAAATTACCAGAACTCTATAAGCGGTCACTGCCTGACAGAGTGTCCCATACAGTCTGCCTATGTGATCGACTAGTCATCCCATATGACTCTATGGCACTCCAACTTGCCATCAATCGCATCACACTCTAGTCACTTCGAGACGTCACCTCATATAAGCAACTAGGGGCCAATACTATGTTAATCCAGTTCACTTTAATAGGGTTCAACGTTGTCCTTACAACCTATTTGGATATAATAAAGTAATAAAAGAGTTTTTAATAAAACTCAAACGATGAATGCATTATCACATATGTAAAATTGATAGCATATCAATTACTACATAATCTATAATCCATATTCCATTTTGTATATAATTGCACATTTCAACTCAATTGAAATGACATGACTTATTATGTTAAGCCTGTGAAAAGGCCTTTGGTTAGTAAGTCTCAGCAACACTTTGCACTCTTCCTAACCTTACTACATACTATTTCCCATTCTTGTGTATAATCTTGTATTATATGAATTTCTTTGAGTACGTGTCTAAATCCAATATGGACATAGGCTCTCTTGCCTTGAATAACTCTCACTGTCCTCACAGTGTGTAGGGATAGGACCTTCGGTTATTGGAACGAACTACCATAGTTCCTCCAATTCATAAAACCGAATCCTAATATCATCCCTTCCTACTTGCATATCTCATTATTGCAAGTGTACTCAATTTCTGTTGTGTACATCTCATTGTTCAACTGCCTAGGATGTTCCTAGCAGATATCCTCCTTAAAAAATATAGCCAAGATGGTTCTCTAACCATCCTTATGTGTGTAAAATATAATTTTGGGTAACTCCTTGCACATAAATCCATCTCAATTCTAAATGCTTAGCTTCATCTCTTTAGTACTTCCTGAGTACTAACTAATGAACTATGTGGCAATATAGAGACTTCTCTCAAAGATTCGATTTGTAACATCTCATCATACTCCAAGTATACGAGGTTTAAGAATGGTGATACATCTTAGCGTAATGAATTAACCCGCAGCGGAAGCATGTGGATTCAATTTCTACATGTTCAATACTTTTGAACTTGTCAAGATTCTTATTAATATAAGAATATTCATTTAACGCTAATATCCTTTTAGAACTATCTTTATAGGTCTGGATACATTAGAGATGTATTTATCTTCTCCAAAGTCTTCCAACATTCACAATGATCAATATGTTCCTTACATATAAGACTAGTAGTACCACATTACTCCCACTAAACTCCATGTATAAACTACTCGACAAATCGAGAAAAGTTTATCACATGATCAAAACATACAATTCAACTCCTTAACTTCTACTTAAGACCTCTTCTTAAGTTTTCATCCTACCTTAGAATATTTGCGATTTTCAAAACTCATTCAAGATGATTTTAAAATCCAACTATAAAATCCGAATTTAATGAGGCATTGTTGTTGCGTGCAAAACCCTTTGCCACCAACCAACCAGGCTAAATAAACATCTTTATGTTTATGCTCACTTCGGACTTTTGCGGAGTTGAAACTAAATAAACCATCTTAATAAATTACAGGCTTGTTACTTTCAAAAGTAACATGACTGCTGTCCACTTTAGATTTCGAAGAAATAATTACTGATTTTGACCAAGAAGGAACATCTTCCTACGTCTTATTCTCATTTTGTGGCTCTTGAACATTTTCTCCCACTCGGTCTTTAAGAAATAATCATCTTTTCTTAATTGACAGCATCACGAGCCACAAACCCTTGGTTCTCGTGATCTTGTAGGAAAAATGTGTTAGAATATGTGTCCTCAACAATAGTGCGATCACATGTTTAAATCTCATGTTAAGAATACGTAAGGGATTATTCATTTATATAGTCAACTGATCATCATTAATCTGTAATGATTGGCTAACTAGAGTTTGACACTACTGTCGTTTGACGGTGGTGATTAGTTGATCCCTTAAGGTTACACCTAAAGGACAATTCCCTTAATAGACAAATTGATTAATTGTATGATGATAAAAGTTAATCAATTCCTTAAAATTGAACAATTTATTTGTGAGAGAGAATATTTATAACTTATTATAATCGGATTAAATAAGATTTATTTTAGTAATTGAAATATTTTATTACTAAAATTGATTATTGTTTGTGAAACAATTGAGATAAGAATGAATGGTTAATTATAATTAAAATATGTTGTGAATTATAATTAAATGATCCATTTTATTTATGTGATCAAGTATCACTAGTCAATTTGTAACATGTGATTTAATTAATTTATAAAATAATATTTATTTGATAAATATGCATTAAATTAATTAATAACATGTAACATACTATATGTGACATATTGTGTGACAAATGACAAATTAACAAAATAGAATGGTAGTCCATTTTATGAAGTGGACCGAAATATGGAGGGAGTTGTGATGGATTGTGGTTGTTTTATTTTATAAAATAAAATAGGTGTAATCATACCTATTTCATCATAGTCTTACACCTACATATTGATAGGAGTAAAAGGAAAAGCAAAGATGCCTTCCTTGGCCTTATGCTATCCGGCCATACTACTCTTATATGAGTAGTTTTGGTTCTTTCATTTTACTCTTACACTCTTCCATTCATATTACATGCATTTTTGCATAACTCTCCCATTTCTCTATAAAACAAGTTTTTAGAAAACAAGAAATTGTTCATCAATTCTTATCACAATATTAGATTACTAGTGTAGTAAAAGTGATAATATTAGAATTTATTTTAAAGTACAATAATACACTAATCTAGTTAATTAGTATATTATTTTAAGGGATTTATCTTGGGTGCAATCAAAGGAGAATCTCTACATTGGGATATTTGGAGGATCATCCACCATATTAAGCTCAAGAACAAATAAGGAAGGTGACCTTATTTGTGCCCATTATTTCGAATCATATAACAATGTAAGGGACATTGTTTTTCCTTACTAATCTCTTATTTTGTTATGCATGCACTAGATCTAAAGAACTAATAATTAAAATGTTAATTTGTTCACTATTAGAAGAGTCTAATAATAGATATATGAACCTAACAAGTGGTATCAGAGCATAATGTTGTATGCATAATCGGTTTGGTTTTTCCGAGTTAAATGTGACTTAATTAAAACTAGAAATTTGTGATTTATAAGAGTAAGTCACGAAATCATGATGCATGTTATATATTCTGGGCCAAAAATATTTTTAGGTCATTTTTATGATTTATGGTAATTTATTGCTCATTTTTATGATTTTTAGTGAAATAATTACATTTTTATAAGTAAAATGAACTTTTATTCACTAAAATAACTTCACTACAGGCTGTGATTTTTTTAGTATGACCTCACATGAATATTTTATGTATTTTATGTAATGTTTCATATTAATGTGATTAATATTTCATGATTTATGTTTTTTATGTGATAAAAATGGCATAAATGGAGGTTAAATGACTAAAAATGGTTAAACTTAGTTTCGGACCTTGAAAATTTTATATGAACTCACATGCATATTTTAATTATTATGTGTAAAATCTCGTATTAATTTGATTAATAATGCTTGATTTCTGATTTTTATGAGATAAAAATGGATTAAAAGGAGGTAATATGGTTAAATAGAGTTAAACTTCGAACCAGGCCATGAGATTTTAATATGTTATCACATGCATTTTTTACACACTGTATGTAAATTTTGAGATAAAATAGTTTCATTTTGCATGATTTATGAATGGTTAGTGTAAAAATGACATAAATAGTGACTATTTTAGCATAAATAGCTAAAATGAATTGCATGGCATGAGAAAATTATTTTAGGTTGCATTAATATCCCACTTATCAGATCTAAATTTGTAAAATTGATTGGATTAATTTTTGGATACATTAAATGTTTTATCTGATAAAACCGATAAATTGCAACTATATTTTTCTCGAAATTAATTCCAAAAATGTAACCATAATTTTTGATATTATGAGTGTTATGGAATTATTCCAGAATATTCAAAAATTTAAAATTCAAATTTTGAAATTATTGTAATTTAATTTGGATTTATTTCATAAATATTATGATTTTAAGATAAAAAATGAGCATAAAATTATATCAAGTTGAATTATTGTCAAAAATTGAGTGATGACTAATTTTTGAGTCCTAAGAGTGTTAGGATAATTAACTTGAGCTTAAATGTGATTTAAGTATTGATTTGTGATATTAAGAAGTTATTATCACGCATTTCCATAAAACCGGGTTATATAATTGATATAAGTTAAAATAGGGCGATTTGGCACATAACTTGGCATGATAGATACATATTATAATGCAGCATATTTGTTGAATGTCTTTTTATTTATATAATTTTGAATTATGTAATTTTATCTTAGTATGGCCTTAGTTTTAATCGATATTACCCGTAATGAAAGGGAATATTGATTCGGTTATTTACTAGTTTTTCATATTACAAATGTATAATAGGAATAACCTTGTATTTTTATTATTATTTGTAATTATGGAGTTTCTTCAAGACGGTGCCATTCAGGAAGGTGTTCCGACAAAGACGGTATTCTTGGGAGGCGTGTCACTTGAAGATTCAAGGGACCATAGGAGTTGGTTTCCGAATATGTAATAGATTATTTAATTTTCTAATTTAGGAAGGTCATACTAGGAATTTATTATTATTGCTTAGCATTTATTTTAATATGTTGCATGCATTGCCAAATCGCCATAACAACACATGCATATCATATCGAGTTATGACCGTGTCAATTATAATTATCGTAGTTCACCGCTTTAGTTCATTTAAAACGTGATAAATAATAAATTGACAAGACCTCTCACTAAATAATAATTGAGAATTAGCCTTACCAAATAGTAGAAACCATGAGTCCCAATTTCATGAGGAAGTAGGCTCGGCTCACCGGGGTGCTAAACTTATTACGTTAGGTAAGTGGGTAATAAAATGTTATTACATCGAAATTTGGATTGAGCTCAACGGAAGTATTCCTGACCGTAGTTGCATGTGTTCCGGGCTAAAGATAAATATTAAAGTAATTTTATCGACCAAGAGTTCTAGAAGTAGAATCGATTAAAGAGTTAATCCACCGAGTTATATTGATAAGGGATGAATCGGCTCACCGTGCCCGAATTGATATGAATTTAGATCTCGGGATCATTTATAATAGTTGGGTAGAGGTCACTATATAAATCCTTAAAACTAGTTTAAAATGTTTACAAGTATTATTAAAACGATAGATGTTTATTAATTTCTTCACTTCCTATTTTGTAGTCAAAACTGTTTTCACAATTACAATGGCAACTCCAATAATCACATCCACAACCACTAGCTCCAACACTTTCACCAATGTTTCATGGCTAAGATCCTTCATGGATCATTGTAAGTTAGAAAAGAATGGGTCCAATTTCGCCGATTGGGACGCGCAACTTCGCTTGGCCGCGGAGGGTGACGACAAGCTTCGTTACCTTACCGAGGCCTCTCCCGCCGAACCTAATGCTATGTCTACCACCGCCGCTAGGCAAGCCTATGAGGTTTACCAAAAGGAGTCGGTCGCGATCAAAAATGTATTGATCTTCTCAATGGAGGCCGAACTCCAACGAAGTGCTATAAAGATTAGTACCGCTCATGAGATCTATATGAAACTTGTGACCATGTTTTCACGAGCTCCGAGGATCATTCAATATGAAGCGGCATCCGCATTCTTTGATCTCAACATCAAGGAGGGCCAAAAAGTTAGCCCTCATGTGCTCAAGTTGATGGAGCACGTTGAGACTCTAATAATGCATAAGGTAAAGACTCCCGAGGAACTCGTCATTGATCGAATTCTTCACTCCTTAAGCAAGATTAAGGCATATGTTCAATTCAGGGTGAATTTTAATATGCAAAACTTGAAAGTTTCCGTTGATAAATTGCACAAAATGCTTGTGCAAGCCGAGAGGGACATGGGGCTAAGTGTTAGCACCACCAAGGATGTGCTCAATGTTAATCATAAGAGCAAAGGGAATTTCAAGAAAAGTGGCAATAAGGAAAAGAAGAAAACTCTCTACAAAAACAAAGGAAAGGCTTGTGAAGCTAGCTCCTCCAAGCCCAAGTACAGTGCCCCGTCCGGGGACAAGTGTCACTATTGTAGTGGTGTTGGGCATTGGAAGAGAAATTGTTCAAAATATCTTGGCGATATTAAAACTGGAAAGGTTATTCCAGTAGGTAAATAACTATCCCTATCTTTTATGTTTCAATCTCAACTTTGTTATTTTGATACAAGTTGTGATGATTACCCTTTTTATTGTAATTAGGGCATCCTAGCAAGGACAAGGGCAAAGAAAAGCAAGCCTAGAAGATCTTGAGGGAAGCTAGATGTAGCCGACCATGGTGCTAGATCTATGGAAGCTTGGCTTTATGTTGTTTTGTCTTTATTTTCATGTTGTATTTTGAGATTTTAGAACTATTTTGATTTCCTCGTTCGACTTGGAAATTTGTTTGTATCCTTTAAACAATGGTTGTATTTTGGATATTGGTGACTTGGTTTGCAACCCAAGTCACTTACTTTATTGTATCATTTGTTCTAAGATTATCATCATACACTACCTGCATCGTGAAACATAAGATTATCGACTTAAACTGATCAAATAGACAATTATAATGATTAGATCATTATATGTCCATAGGCAATGAATTTCATTCTGTTGGGGTTGGTGTCCTTAACAGTTAGTGCAAGGACTTATAAACCTCTAAAAGGATCAAAAGGGCATACTTTGGTATTATTATCAGTTGATCCACGTTTATCAATAACGGTTGGCTTGCTAGATAAGTTTGACGTTATTGTCATACAGATGGCGGTGATCAACTGGTCCCTAAAAGTCACACCTATAGGATACGTTCGAGAGATGTGACGGTATGAAAATACTGTCATGTAGATGCCAAAATTGACTAACCAGTTAGTCCGAGTTATTTGACTAATAATTAGTCAAATATGTGATGTTGAGATATTATATTTAATACGGATTAAATATCATGGGCTAAGGCGAATTAACCAGTTAATTCGTAAAATTAAATATACGTGATTTATATTTAATTAAATGTATATTAAAATAATTATACAATACTGTTTTGTCGGACACGTATTAATAATTCAGCTAACCCGAATTATTAGCTGATGCCTTAATTTCCGATAACCGATAACAGTTTATAATAAGACCACGTCATATACACTTAGCGAGTGATGGACCGGACCGCGAGTTTAAGTGAAGAGAAATTGAAAAGCCCATACGGGCTCCTCTCACTCGGTTTGGCCGAGAATCACCAAGACAAAAGGAGAGCTTTCTCCTCTTGTCTAACCTAATTCATTCTTGCTAAAAATTTAGGGTTTCGAAGAGCATTCTTCTCTGTAGAAACCGAGATCTCACATCTCAAGCAAAACACACATTAGTTCTCCCAATATTGCAAGGCAATCGGAGAACACGTTCTAGCACAAGGGCATATCTCGGACAAAGTCTTGGGTGTAACGATTAGGAGGAAGTCTGCTTAGATTTCTGTTCTTTACGCCGCAAGTTAAAGGACCCGAGGTTGATTTCTATACACTTATCGTTTCTATTGTTTTTATCGTTTTATGACTATAAATTGCATGTTTGAATTTACGTTATAGTCCTGCAATTAAAGGGTAGTATACGGATATTAACCCTCAAGTGGTATCAGAGCGAGGCCACGTGAATTTTTCATGTGTTTTTCATAAAACGTTGTTGAAACGATGATTTTTGGTTAAAAATTTGTCTCGGCAGCCAATTTTTTTTACTCGGCAGAAATTTTTTTAATTTGCTGCGTTTTTTGGTTGCTTTGGGAACCGTGTCCTGTTTACACGGTTGCTCTTGTTGTTGTTTTGTCTCGAAAACCAAACCGTGCCATGTTTTACACGGCTGTTTTGCTTCAAATTTCATGTTGTTTTTACATGTTGTTATTTTATACAGAGATTATAGCAACATGTCAAGTTTTGTCAATTGTTAAATTAGTTTTGATGCGTTTTTGATCAAAATTACATTTGATTTTGTCTCGAAATATAGTTTTCACGAGGGTTTTGAAGTTTCAGCCACTTTTACATTCGATCGAGCGTATTTCTACTCGATCGAGTGCTGTTTCTGTCTTGTTTTTGATCGATCGAGTCCCTGTTGTACTCGATCGACCCTGTTCCAAAACTTTTTGCTCGATCGAGTCCTTGCTGCACTCGATCGACCTGCTTTCAAAACCCCTCTGCTCGATCGAGTTGTCCTCGTACTCGATCGAGTAGATTTGCTGATATAGGTACTCGATCGACCTCCAGTTTAGTCGATCGAGCACCTCCTGAATAGCATACCTCTCGATCGACTTGCAAGTTCAGTCGATCGAGCCCTCCCTGTCCCTCGATCGAGCACTTATGTCCCTGGATCGAGGGATTTCGTCTTTAACAGCTTTGAAAATTTGTTTCTTTTGATTTAAATTTTCTTTTGGCTTCAATATGTACTTTATCCGGATATAGTACACTCGCTATGATTGTGAAACGGTTCATACACGTACCATTGAGTTATTTTAAATTATATTTAAAGTAACGGATTATAATAGATTAAAATTAAATGATAGAAGCGGTTTTATCACACGAATTTTAATCATTAAAAGGTGGTTTGGATAAATTTAACATAATTACAGAATTATGTCACGAATGAATTTGTTTTTAGTTGATGCATTTTTATTTATCGTTAATTTATGAATGCCGTGAATGCCTTTTATTACGTATTTAATTTTTGCAAGCGGTTGTAACTTAGTGTGGCCTTAGTAGAACGTGTTACCGTAATGATGGAACACGGTCTTGGTTGTATTTTGAGATCTTGTATCTCCGTTTTGGATTTTTCACTTGTAATTACAGTTTTAATTAGAATGTAAATAGGTTTATATTTTGTAATTTTAATTGTAATTTTTGAGAAGACCAAAGATGGAGACCGGATGCTCACTCCCGCTACTTGGATCAAGATGGAACATCAAGACAAGCTTTTCGGGTCCAACGGTGGATTCCAAAGTTGTATCTTGTTCTTATACTAGGATAGGCCACACTAGGAATTTTTAATTTTTATTTACGTATCGCATTCCTTTATTTATTTTATGCAACGATAATTTGCATCATATTCCGCCTAAAAACCAAACCACCTAATTATTGCATGAAAACTGACACATATAGAGGTCACGAGTTAGTTTTCATTGACATTCTCATGTCACACGTTTTAAGCCATCATCCAAATAAATTCATTCACGACAGACGCTAGTTATTCGTTCACTTAAAATGAATTATAATTTTGTTGATGGGATCTTCCTCGTATAAACCAAAATTGAGAACGGTCTTTATAGATCAAACTCCAATGAGTCCCTTCTTCGTCGGTAGGCATACTATGACCCCTTCTACGTCGGGTAAGTTGGAACCGATTGACCTATTTTATCTCAACACTATGGTCACTCGTACGATCCTGTGATCATGGTGGACTATAGATAGGATTTACGGAAATCTATCGACCAAGAGTTCTTCCTAAGAATTAGCTAAACAGTTGGCTTATCAATTTCATCGAAATTGAGTCTTGGGATCACTTGTATCATTCTTGAGGGAGATCAATTATGCAAGTGCGAGAGTCTACATGTTTAAAATGAATTTTAAAATAGACTTAAATCACCTCGATGAGTTGCTTATTTCGTTTTGTTTTCCTTTCTTTTTCAGTGTAGATCACGTTTTAAACTGCTAAACATCAAATGGCTGGTTCAAGTGATAACCCAATGCCAAGTGCCACATTGGACCGTGAGTCCTGGCTTAGGATCTTCATGAATCAGATGAATCAGTCTACTCGACTCAAGAATGATGGATCCAACTTCGCGGATCGGGAGGCGGCATTACGGAATGCCGCCACCGCTGACGGAAGCTCAAATTTTTGTTAGAGCCCCTCCCGGCAAACCCAGGTCCCACGGCTAGAGCTACCGAAATCGCCAAGTTTAACGATTTCGTATGGAAGTCAAAAGCGATTAAAAACGTACTCATTTTTGCAACGGAATCCAATTTGCGAAACGCTTCATAGCCCATGGTGCAAACAAGATTTTCACCACGCTCACTAAGGAATTCTCGAAAGCACCGAGAATCGTGACCTATGAGCATACCACTCGCTTCTTTGATGCGAGACTCGAAAGGGCCAACCGGTTAGCCCACACATTCTCAGCATGATTGAGAATGTCGAGAAGCTGGAGACCTTTAATTGTAACATCAGCGAGAACATTGTTATCGACCGCATGCTTCACTCACTCCACGATGGTTTTTCGCAATTTAGAGCGAATTACTATATGAATGATTTGAAGAAAACTCCCCATGAACTGCACTCCCTCCTCGTACAGACCGAGAAGGACATGAAGTGCAGTGGGAGTTCGAAACAGGATGTTCTCGTTGTGTCAAACAAAGGGAAAGGTAAGGGCAAAGCTCCGGCAAACCTAACAAAGAGGTAAGGCGAAGTTCAAGAAGTCGGGTTCAGGTAAGAGTGGTCCTGGTGAGGCGAGTAACTCATCAGGCATGACAAAGAGCAAGAGTGAAAACATGGAATGCCATCATTGCCACAAGACTGGGCATTGGAGACGCACATGTCCTGTTTATCATGAGGACTTAAAGGCAGGTCGTGTTAAACCTGTTGGTATGTCTTCTCTCTCTTCTACTTTTATTCATATGATTGAGATTAACCACGCAAGTTACGGAACTTGGGTACTTGATACTGGTTGTGGTTCTCATCTGTGTAATCATGTGTAGGGGCTCCGAAACATCGAACCCCTCGTAAAGGGTGAGGTGGACCTGCGTGTTGGGAATGGAGCAAGAGTAGCTGCCATCTCCAAGGGGACATATGTGATCCAGCTTCCAAGCGGATTTGAGTTGTCATTATACGATCGCTATTATGTACCTAGTCTTTCCAAAAACATTATTTCGGTTTAACGCTTGATAAACATGGTTTTTCATTTGTAATAGAAAACAATGCTTGCATTTTCTCATTACACGATATGATTTACTGACAAGGCGCTTCCATGAACGGAATTTATGTTTTAGATCAGACCTCGGAAATATTACACGTAATGAATAAAAAGTTAAAGGTTGGTGACAAAGATCAAACATATCTATGGCACTGCTGTATGGGACACATTAATGAGAAACGCGTAAAACAACTCATCAAACATGGAGCTATCTCGGCCTTTGATTTTCAATCATTTGGCACGTGTGAATCATGTCTCATCGGTAAGATGACTCGGATTTCCTTCAAAGGTGTTGGAATGCGCGCTGCCGACCTATTAGGGCTCATACACACGGATGTATGTGGTCCTATGTCAATCACCGCACGAGAAGGCTATAGGTATTTTATCACTTTCACGGACGATTTGAGTAGATATGGCTATGTCTACTTAATGAAGCACAAAAGTGAATCCTTTGAGAAATTCAAGGAATACCAAAATAGGGTACAGAACCTGTTGGGTAGAAAGATAATAACACTGCGTTCGGATCGTGGTGGCGAGTATCTTTCTCACGAGTTTGATCAACACCGAAGGACTGGGATTGCCCTACGATTAACTCCACCTGGAACACCTCAGTTGAATGGTGTGTCCGAACGGAGAAATCGAACACTACTTGATATGGTTCGATCCATGATGAGTCACACGGTTTTACCTGATTCATTGTGGGGTTATGCTCTTATGTCAGCCGCTCTAATACTTAACCGAAGTCCGTCTAAAGCTCATGACAAGACTCCATATGAACTATGGAAGGGAACGGTCCCTAACTTGTCCTTTATACGGGTTTGGGGCTGCGAGGCTTATGTCAAGTGGAGACACGAGGATAAGCTCGGCCCGCGATCGGTCAAGACATACTTTATAGGTTATCCTAAAGGATCACGTGGTCATTACTTTTATTCGCCAACCGAACAACGTGTTTTTGTTGCGGCTAGTGCGACATTCTTAGAGAAGGAATTTCTCGAGAATGCAAAGAGTGATAGAACCTTCGACCTGTCGGAGATTCCAGAACCAAACACCGAGCAACCATTGGAGGAACCAATTCCTTCAATCCCGGCTGCGGTGAATATTCCTGAGGAACCTAGGAGGTCGGGAAGAGTCTCTATTCCTCCGGACCGATACATCGGTATGGTCGAGGAACATGACATAGATGACGTTCTACTCTTAACGAGTAGTGAACCCGCAACCTATAAAGGTGCCATGACAAGTTCTGACTCAAAGCTATGGCTTGAGGCCATGCAATCCGAGATGGACTCCATGTATGAGAACAACGTGTGGGATCTTGTTGACTTACCTGCTAAGGTTCGTCCCCTTCAATGCAAATGGCTTTACAAGATAAAGCATTCTGTGGAAGGTCAACAAGATATCTACAAAGCACGACTAGTTGCTAAAGGTTTCACCCAAGTGCCAGGTTTGCACTACGATGAGATTTTTGCACCCGTAGTTATGCTGCGTTCCATTCGGATTATCTTAGCGATTGCCGCTTTTCATGACTATGAAATTTGGCAAATGGATGTGAAAACCGCCTTCTTAAACGGCTTTTTGGAGGAAGAGTTGTACATGGTACAACCCGAAGGTTTCATCGATCCTGAACATCCTAAGAAAGTGTGCAAGCTTAAGCGTTCCATTTATGGACTTAAGCAAGCATCAAGGAGTTGGAATCATCGCTTCGACCAAGTGATAAAAGAAAATGGATTTACTCGATCTGTCGAGGAACCATGTCTATATATCAAGTCGAGTGGGAGCAAGATTGTCTTCCTAATATTGTATGTTGACGACATACTCCTGATTGGGAATGACATACCTCTCTTAACTTCGGTGAAAGTATGGTTGAAGAACCATTTCCAGATGAAAGATCTGGGAGAGGCACAAAGAATTCTTGGCATCCGTATCTATCGAGATAGACCACGACGGATGTTATCTCTCAGTCAGGAGTCATACATAGACAAAGTCCTAGAGAGATTCAGTATGACTAACTCCAAGAAGGGGTTCCTTCCCATGTCCCCAGGGGTGCATTTGAGCAAGTCTCAGGCACCAGAGACACCGGAAGAGAAAGAGCGCATGACACGGATTCCTTATGTTTCGGCAATAGGATCAATCATGTATGCCATGATATGCACACGTCCGGACGTGGCATATGCATTGAGTATGACAAGTCGATTCCAACAGCAACCAGGTGAACCACATTGGTTGGCTGTCAAGAACATTCTTAAGTACCTCCGGAGGACTAAAGATTGGGCATTGACTTATGGAGGCTCTCAAACGCTATGCGCAACCGTTCTGCAGATGCTAGCTTCCAAACGGATCGAGATGACTCGAAATCTCGATCTGGATTCGTTTTTACTCTTAATGGCGCTGCAGATCACCGGAAGAGTTCAAACAAATCTGTTACAAGAGATTCTACGACCGAGTCCGAGTACTATGCCGCGTCTGAAGCAACAAAGGAAGCGATATGGATGCGTCAATTCTTACATGGACTATCTGCAGTGCCTAGTTCGAATGACCCGATCACCATCTATTGCGACAATAGTGGTGCCATCTTCCAAGCTAAAGAGCCAAAGTCTAGCCACAAATCTAGACATGTACAACGGAAAGCTCATCTAATCCGGGATTACGTGGAGCAAAAGGAAGTAGTGATAGAAAAGATTGCTACTGATGATAACATAGCAGATCCTCTCACTAAAGCATTACGACAAGATAAGCATGAAGGGCACGTAAATTCCATGGGAATCAAACGTGTTCCTGAGTTGTAGTACTCTTTTATGGATCAGATTCATTTTCCTTTGTACTCTATACGACATCATCGTTTTGATATTTTATATATATATTTTGTTTTTCATGTGGAATTGTACGACAATTTTGAACACCACAAAGTGAACTGAACAAACATCATATCTTGTTAGTCCTTAATTGCCCACATGAGTGATAACTCGGCAATTATTCTCGTGACGTTGGTTGATGGTGGGTTCAACGAGCCATAAGTCAACCGGTTGGCTGACCAATCACAGAGGCGATTTATACGGATATTTCGTAGGACACAATTGTGACATCGACGTGGAGTCCTAAATGTTTTATAACATTCGTTGCCCGGTCGTGGATAGGACTTCCATAGTGATCCTAAGAGTCGATTCTTAGACTATCGACTGTCTCTTGAGACTAAGGCATTTTGGGTGACTTTGGTTTCTTTCTCACGGTCATCCGTAACAGGGGGCCAAGTAGATTTTTTCTGGTCATTTCATGCGTGCTTAGATCGGAAGGAGTCGAGTTGAAGGAAATATTCAGCCTTTATCGGTACTCGATATTTCTCGGGGCCACTCGAGGAGTCAGAATCGAAATGCATGGCCATGCTCGGATACGGATTCGTTTTATCGGTTAAGTTACTCTCTAGTCGGGGAAACCACTCTAGATACAGATCGATTGTAAAATACGACCTTTGTGGATCCAGATCTGCAAATTGTTTTACATTGAGTGGGAGAGATTTTAAATAAATATGAGAATCGGTTATCGCACATACACTTGTACGGACAAGTGGGAGTTTGTTGGAGCTTGTGTCCTCCAGTTAGTGCGGATAACGTCATTGCACATACACTTGTACGGACAAGTGGGAGCTTGTTGGGGTTGGTGTCCTTAACAGTTAGTGCAAGGACTTATAAACCTCTAAAAGGATCAAAAGGGCATACTTTGGTATTATTATCAGTTGATCCACGTTTATCAATAACGGTTGGCTTGCTAGATAAGTTTGACGTTATTGTCATACAGATGGCGGTGATCAAATGGTCCCTAAAAGTCACACCTATAGGATACGTTCGAGAGATGTGACGGTATGAAAATACTTGTCATGTAGATGCCAAAATTGACTAACCGATTAGTCCGAGTTATTTGACTAATAATTAGTCAAATATGTGATGTTGAGATATTATATTTAATACGGATTAAATATCATGGGCTAAGGCGAATTAACCAGTTAATTCGTAAAATTAAATATACGTGATTTATATTTAATTAAATGTATATTAAAATAATTATACAATACTTTTTTTTGTCGGACACGTATTAATAATTCAAATAACCCGAATTATTAGCTGATGCCTTAATTTCCGATAACCGATAACAGTTTATAATAAGACCACGTCATATACACTTAGCGAGTGATGGACCGGACCGCGAGTTTAAGTGAAGAGAAATTGAAAAGCCCATACGGGCTCCTCTCACTCGGTTTGGCCGAGAATCACCAAGACAAAAGGAGAGCTTTCTCCTCTTGTCTAACCTAATTCATTCTTGCTAAAAATTTAGGGTTTCGAAGAGCATTCTTCTCTGTAGAAACCGAGATCTCACATCTCAAGCAAAACACACATCAGTTCTCCCAATATTGCAAGGCAATCGGAGAACACGTTCTAGCACAAGGGCATATCTCGGACAAAGTCTTGGGTGTAACGATTAGGAGGAAGTCTGCTTAGATTTCTGTTCTTTACGCCGCAAGTTAAAGGACCCGAGGTTGATTTCTATACACTTATCGTTTCTATTGTTTTTATCGTTTTATGACTATAAATTGCATGTTTGAATTTACGTTATAGTCCTGCAATTAAAGGGTAGTATACGGATATTAACCCTCACATTCTCCTTATGCTATTGTTACTAAAAGTAACAACTTACTTATGTAAGATCAATTATAAAGTTATGATGAGCTATTGAACTCTATATAGATAATTTAATTTACCAATTGGCTACACCATTTATAAGACTCCATACGAGTTATGGGAGGGCTTAAGATTTCAATTTTGTTCATTACATGGACATAAGTTGATTTGAGTTGTCAAACTCACTTTTGGGAATTAGCAATCCAAAATGAACACGTTATTTAGGAAGGCCACCCTGGAGATACCTGAACTAGAGAGTCTATTTAACAGATGACATGGATAAGACTCGTATATTTTGGTTGCCGTAAAAGAGCTGGTCTTTTACGAGCTAATGCGTCAGTCTAAAGAAACTCCTAATACTCCACCATATATATGTTTATAACTCACAAAGCTATCTCTTAAGAAGATAGAGGTATTTCTAAGAGATAGAGTGGGAGTAGATTAAATTGTCACAAACATGTCTTATAGTTAATGTGTTACTTTGTGAAAGTAATAGAACTATAATCTATAAAGATAGAGCGGGAGTATAGTTCAGTAGGAGTTTAGCACACATGTCTTGTTGTTAAAATGTTGCTTTGCGAAAGTAATGGTATTATTCCAAATTGACCATGTTACAAACGAGCCATAGTATTACAATCCAAAAATTGTTACTCAAGAGTAGATTTACTTTAAGGCGAGGGTCTCTTCAAAGTAAATAGAGCTTTAGAGTACTTAAAGCATAGATTGACATGAAGATGTTGATCAAGATAAATTATGTTAGGAATCGCCACATTTCATTTTAATGAAGGATGGCAAATCATATTAAAAATTTGCTTTTCTAAAATGGGAATTTAGAGAAGGATGTGTATAGAACACAAAACCTTAGATAAAGATCGAAGAATCCTAACATATTAAGCGTAGCTTTCTTAAGTGATCCCAAAATGGTCTTAAGCAAGCATTAAAGGATTATACTTTTCGTTCATGTGATAATTGAGAATGGTTTCATTCACATGATTGAAGAATCATGATTATACATGAAGTTAAGTAGGAGCAAAATTATTTTTCCATGTCTTATATGTTGATAACGTATTACTTAATGAGAATAATGTACCAATGCTCTCTTCTGTGAAAGAGTGATTGGGAGACTAGGAAAAGGTGCGATATATTCTAGGTTTCTGAATCTATGTGAGAGAATATTGGCATAGAGTTGAGAGTCTTATGATGATAAGATCTTTCGTATCTGTTTAACATCGACAAGGTTCAGTAGGTTATTCATGTTGATGAAAGTGGAATTATTATGATGGAGTCATAGTCGTTCACTGAACCTATTAAGTTGTCGATTACATAAAATCGTTTCCTAATGATTCCGCCATTAGAATGATCATGTATGCCAACAGATGCACATGCTGTGATGAACCATATGCTTGGAGCGTGATAAGTCAATAACAGGTTAATTCATAAGATGGTCTTGTGAAAGTCTTAAAGAACAATTAAGGATTTGTTCAATTATTTGGATGATAAACTAAGTTATGTGTTGAAGGGTTGCACAAGCTTTAGTTTCCAAACTGAAAAGGATTTGTCGAAATCCTGGCCTGATTTTATTGACTAAGGAGTAAGAAACTAGAGAAGTGTTTTAGTTTTGACCATTGCAAATTCTACAAACAGAGTCTAAGTGAATTGTGATAAAATGGTCAACGTAGGGAATGAAAGTAGATTCCTCTACCAATGACTTTATCACAAGTTATGTGATAACAGTGGGAGCATCTTTCAAGTTAAAGAGCCCAACTCTAGTAAGAAGACTAGACAAATACTTAGAGATAAATTCAAGTTATTAGAAATAGCATTGAATAGAAGGGAATTGCAATTTATAAAGTTGGAATGTATGGATATATGGTATGTCCACTTACCAAGCTTTTATTGCATTTTAACTAGTGTAAAAGGTACACTATAGATTATAAGATATGAAGTAGTAATAGTGTATTGACTATTCATATATGATAATCACATTTATCGTGTTAGTTTCTTTAAAACTCACTCTTTACTTTGTTAAATCGAAATGGGTTTGTTAAGACAAATTGAACCCCATTAAAGTGAATCGGATTGACATAGTATTTGCCCCGAGTTACTTATAGAAGGTGACGTCTCAAAGTAACTAGAGTGTGATGCGATTGATGGCAAGTTCAAGTGACATAGAGTCATATGGGATGACTAGTCGATCACATAGGCAGACTGTATAGAACACTGTGTTGGGCAGTGACCGCTTATAGAGTTCTGGTAATTCATAAAGCCTGGTCGTGGCAAGAGCAACTATAGTATTCTTATGAGTCAATTCTTTTGACTAGAGACTATTCGTCCAAGTTGTCACAAATTTCTGATTGGGATTGATTTATGCTCTACGACTATTGTAACTGAGGTCAAATGAGTATATTTTGGGTTATGACGAACTGTGGCTAAATGAAGGGAATAGTGCGATAGGAATTGTCCGCCACCTTGTCAGGGTTATTTGAAATCTCAAGGCCACTCGAGGAGTAGTGAACTGAAAATGCGTGGCCACGCTCGGAAGATATCTATGGTAGATAATTCCGGTCAGCCAGTTACTCTCCAGATCAAGGAAACCACTTAAGATATTATCAAATGCAAGTACGACCTGCGAGACACCTTGCATTGAGTGGGAGATTGTAATAGGACAAGAGAATTGGTGTCGCACACTTGTCTCGGACAAGTAGGAGATTGTTGGAATATGTGTCCTCAACAATAGTGCGATCACATGTTTAAATCTCATGTTAAGAATACGTAAGGGATGATTCATTTATATAGTCAACTGATCATCATTAATCGGCAATGATTAGCTAACTAGAGTTTGACATTACTGTCGTTTGACGGTGGTGATTAGTTGATCCCTTAAGGTCACACCTAAAGGACAATTCTCTTAATAGACAAATTGATTAATTGTATGACGATACAAGTTAATCAATTCCTTAAAATTGAACAATTCATTTGTGAGAGAGAATATTTATATCTTATTATAATGGGATTAAATAAGATTTATTTTAGTAATTGAAATATTTTATTACTAAAATTATTGATTATTGTTTGTGAAACAATTGAGATAAGAATGAATGGTTAATTATAATTATAATATGTTGTGAATTATAATTAAATGACCCATTTTATTTATGTGATCAAGTATCACTAGTCAATTTGTTACATGTGATTTAATTCATTTTTAAAATGATATTTATTTGATAAATATGCATTAAATTATTTAATAACATGTAACATACTACATGTGACATATTGTGTGACAAATGACAAATTGACAAAATAAAATGGTAGTCCATTTTATGAAGTGGACCGAAATATGGAGGGAGTTGTGATGGATTGTGGTTGTTTTATTTTATAAAATAAAATAGGTGTAATCATACATATTGCATCATAGCCTTACACCTACATATTGATACGAGTAAAAGAAAAAGCAAAGATGCCTTCCTTGGCCTTATGCTAGGCGGCCATACTACTCTTATATGAGTAGTTTTGGTTCTTTCATTTTACTCTTACACTCTTCCATTCATATTACATGCATTTTTGCATAATTCTCCCACTTCTCTCTAAAACAAGTTTTTAGAAAACAAGAAATTGTTCATCAATTCTAATCACAATATTAGATTATTAGTGTAGTAATAGTGATAATATTAGAATTTATTTTAAGGTACAATAATACATTAATCTAGTTAATTAGTATATTATTTTAAGGGATTTATCTTGGGTGCAATCAAAGGAGAATCTCTACATTGGGATTTTTGGAGGATCATCAACCATATTAAGCTCAAGAACAAATAAGGAAGGTGACCTTATTTGTGCCCATTATTTCGAATCATATAACAATGTAAGGGACATTGTTTTTCCTTACTAATCACTTATTTTGTTATGCATGCACTAGATCTAAAGAACTAATAATTAAAATGTTAATTTGTTCACTATTAAAAGAGTCTAATAATAGATATATGAACCTAACAAAATGAGCACATGTTTACTATCGAAACAAGCTACAATTTAGGTACCATGCCAAACCATATCTCATATGAAAAGTAGATGATTGCTTTAACCATGTTTTGTTTTAGTTTAAAATTTAAATGCCAAACAAATTTTATAACAGAAACTACCTCCAACTATATTGTAAAGATTCAATCATATCGTAATGAAAGTGAACTTGTGATACCATATCGCTCTCTATTTGGTGTAAAATAAAGTCATTACTTCATGGTTCTCATCCTAACCAAAGTACTAATACTTTGGTTTTTATACTTCATGAGAAGAATTCATTGAATTTATTCAAAGAATTTCTCTTCATACCTCATTAGTGGATACCAAGTATCTACCTAGTTTGTCGGTAAAAGAGAAGAAGTAATAATGACCTTTTCAGATTGAAAATATATTCGACCATACACATCAAAGTGTAAATAGGGCCAATATCTTGCTCTATTCATAATCCTTTTCCGGAAAAAGTCATGAATTAACTTGCTTTGAATACAAGATTTGCATACACCAAAAGATTCCCAATCAAATGGTTTGGGAGACTAGTTAAAACTAGTTTCTAAATGCGATTTTTCAATCGAGAATTGAGAAATGATTGGGGTCACCAACTTGAGTCTTGTAAATATGACATTTAGTTTGAATATAATTACCATGATTTGTATGGTCTCACCCTAAACTTAATCGTGGTATGTTAGGGCACAACGCTTGTATTAATTGCATAATTGAGAAACCCTTTTGCGGTTTTCTACAAAAATTTGAATTATATTCTTATTTAGAGTTAGTGTACATCATAACAATTATTGAGGTACATTTCTAAATACAAAACTAAAATGAGTACACTATAACACTTATATGTCCATGGATGAAATGGCAACTACCCTAGTTCCATTCACGTAAATTTCTGAATTTATTCTTGCTAGTCGTCACACGATAATGCCAAATATCATGACGAAATCCATAAATTTGTATCAAATACTCATGATGTGGTAATTAGCAAGAATGCAATGTCAATGTCATAGATATTCAAGAAGGAATATGTTGGAGGAGTCACACGACCAACTTCCTAGATCTTTACTTATTTGGGGTTTGTATCTATTTTAGTGTCTAACACTTTCTCTTTCGAGCCTAGTTCTATCTTTAACAATTAAGATAGGTACTTACTTCTTATTGCTCTCACTCACTTCAAGAATTTCTATTTTATGAAGACTTATATTCAAATAAATTCCTAGTTAATACTTCACAAGGATGAACTCTATTGTGGTATTTGGTCAATCAAAATTTCTAACAAATTAATTTACCAATTTAGCATTGTCATGTTCTTAACAACTTAAGTGCTTGATGACAAGTCTTTAGGTTGATCAATAAGACTTTTGAACCATGGATGCATAGAAGATTTAATCAAAATATATTTTGACTAATCATTACCTCTAGTCATATCTCTTCACAAGAAATCATACATAGGTATTTTAGGAATTTAAGATGCTAATCTTATATGACATAGGACAACTCCTATGGAGTTCTATATATGGAATAGAACGATTCCTATGGAGCTCGTCCACAATCTATGATACGGTTCATTTTAGAAAGTGATTCTTTGTCATTAGCAATAGTGGTTTAGCGGAGACTCGTGTTACAGTCGAATGATATCGCATATGAGTAGGAGTAATGAAATAGAACAACATTAAAAATAATGAAATAGTGGGAAAATACAACATTCATCGTTATAATACTTGTAAATATTAATACAAGTATAGCATTTATATAGTGACCTCTACCCAACTATAATAAATGATTCCGAGATCCAAAATTCATATTAACTTCGATGTGAGCCTACGGGCCCTCTACATCTTTACTAATATAACTTGGTGGGTTAACCCTCTTAACCGATTCTTCAATTAGAACTCTCGGTCGATGATTACATTAAATTCATCTTTAGCCCAAACCTATTGCGGCTACGGTCGCAAAATACCTTCGTTGAGATCAACCAAACTTTCGAAGTGTAATAACTACTTATTACCCCACTTATCCAACGTCAATAGAAGCACCCCAAAAAATTATATTGTACACCTTATGAAATTGAGATTCATGTGCTCCTACTATTTGGTAAGGCTAAGTCTCAATCTTTTAAAAGTAAAGGTCTTGTCAATTTATTATTTATCAATTTTAAGTGAGCTAAAAATCGAATTATCGATAATTATAATTAACACGGTCGAAGACTCGATATGATATGCATGTGTTGTTATGGTGATTTGGCAATGCATGCAACATATTAAAAGAAATGCAAAGCAAATAATAATTTCCTAGTATGGCCTTCCTAAAATAGAAAATCAAATAATCTATTACATATTCGGAAATCAACTCCTTTGGTCCCTTGAACTTCATGTGACACGCCTCCCAAGAAAAAAACCGTCTTGATCGGAATTCCTTTCCGAATGGCTCCGTCTTTAGAAAACTCCGGAATTACAAAATAATAATAAAAATACATAGCTATTCCTATTATACATTTGTAATAAAAATTTAAATATAATAAATTATAAAACGGTGATGCGAAATCACATTAAAATTACAACCAAATCGATATTCCCTTTCATTACGGGTAATACCAATTAAAAACTAAGGCCATACTAAGATAAAAATTACATAATTCAAAATTATATAAATAAAATATGACATTCATAAATAAAATATGCAGCATAAATATATGTGTCTAACATGCCAAATTAATGTGCCAAATCGCCCTACTTAAATCTTATATCTTATATAATCCGGTTTTATGGAAATGCGTGATAATAACTTATTAAAATCACAAATCAATACTTAAATCAAATTTAAGCCCAAGTTAATTATCCTAACCTTATTAGGACTCAAAAATTAGTCTTCACTAAACATTTGAGAATAATTCAACTTGGTTTTGTATTATTGCTTATTTAAACTTCTTTAATCATAATTATTATGAAATAATTCCCAATAAATCATAAAAATTTGGAAAAATTCGAAATCACATTTTTTAAATACTGGAATATTACCAAGATTCCAAAAACTCAATAAAATATGCCCACAAAATATTTATAAGTTATTTCATTAATAAATCATGTAAATCATAACTTTTACCATTTAATTCCAAATTAAACATAAAATATTATGGAAAAATCAAAATCAAATTTTTTGAACATTCTTAAATAATTTCCAGAACCTGGAAATGGCAAAATTTCAACCAAAAGTTTGAATTATTTTTTATGACTAATAAAGTTGCCCTTTTAACGATTTTATCACATAAAAATCAATAAACATACCAAATCAATCAAAATTAATCATGAAACTTTAGATCTGATGTTCATTTTAAAAATTATAGATCATGCATAATAAATCATATTTATCTAAAATTTTACATACAATCTGTAAAATATGCATGTGACATCATATTAAAATTTCATGGCCTGTTTCAAGGTTTACCTATTTTTAGTCATTTAACCTCCATTTATACCATTTTTATCACATAAAAATCATAAATCATGAAATATTAATCACATTAATACGAAATTTTACATACAATACATAACATATTCATGTGAGGTCATACTAAAAAATCACGGCCAGTAGTGAAGTTTAACTATTTTTAGTAAATAAAAGTTCATTTTACTCATAAAAATGTAATTATTTCACTAAAAATCATTAAAATAAGCAATAATCATCCATAAATCATCAATATGACCTAAAAATATTTTAGAACCAGAATATATTACATGCAAAAAAAACTTTCGTGACTTTTGATACGTGCATTTTATATAGTCTTTTTAGCCTATTTTATGCACGTATTTCTATGCTTTTATCGTAGTTTTATGCTACGAAATGCCCCGAATATGCTACTTTGTTGTATTTTGTCTTATTTGCAGGAATGAGCCATAAAGTAGCGAAATCAAGCCATTTACCGCTCGTTTTGCATGCATTTGGAGAAAGAGTAGATTTGGAGCGGGAATTATAGCTGTCTTGGGATGCGTGAAAGGTGTTTCGGGAGCTAAAAGGACAAGTCAAAGTCAAATTAACGAGAATTACAAGCTGCTGAAGTCAGTTATCACTCGATCGTAGACATTCTTGGTCGATCGAGTGGTTTTAGGAGAATAATCAGTCGATCGAGCTCTAGCCTAAGTCGATCGACCAGTTTCTGCATAGCCTTACTCGATCGAGCACCCTTCTTGGTCGATCGAAATACATTTTCTGAGTCAAGTCCACTCGATCGAGTGATTTAAGTGGTCGATCGAGTGGATATTACTTGTGGGCTGGGCTTTTTAGTTATATTCCGTCATTAGGTTTAACTTTACTCCTAATTTCTTATAAATAGGAGTAAGGGTTGTCATTTATAATCATCCAACAATCCGGGAAGGATCACGTTACTCCTTTTCCTTCCTTAAACACTGTTACTTTTTATTTTCTTCCGGATCCCTTAATCTAGTAATTCTTCTTCCCTTTTCTTCTTCCCTTTTAATGTTTATTGTTGTTATTTATTTTATTCTTGTTTCCCCCATTCCCATGAGTAGCTAATTTCCCCTTAGTATGTTAGGATTAGGGAAGCCGTGGTAGCGATGCTTTAACTGTATTAAATAGGTTAAATTTGCGATAGGAATTGTATTGGGCAATTTAATTGTTATCCGGTTGAATGAGTGACATACAGGAGACCAATAATTCTAGTTAACCCCGACCTAGATCGAAAGATTGGAAGGGAAGGCTTGCTTAATTACAATAGGGTATTGCAGTGAGGGCGAAAGTTAAGCTGTTTACACTCTAGGGCGGTTTAAGGACCGAAAGGTGACGACCATAGCTCTTCTTATCAATAGTCTAATCGCCTTAATATTCCTGATATAATAGATCTGATAGCTGCCACGGTGGACCGACTCTTAGCATACTCCCTTCTCTCTTGCTGTTAATTTCTCTTATTTAATTCCCTCGCTTAGTCTTTAGTTTAGAATATCAATTCAAACCCCCACTTTGTGACATTCAGACAGACCGAATTAAACAGATAAATAGCAACTTAGCCTCCCTGTGGAGATCGACCCTACTTACCGCTGACTTCTGTTAGTAGTACTTAGGTATTTATTTTTGATACGAAACGACCGTGTCAAATTTTGGCGCCGTTGCCGGGGAGGCGACGCTTTTTATCTGTTTTCTTTTGTTTGTCTTTTCGCCTCAAGGGAAGACTAAGTACCTTGAGGCTGTTCTCATCTTTCTCTTTTAGTCTTTGTTTTGATAGGCTTACGGGTTTGTTAGACGAGGCTATTGAGGAGATTATCGAAGGGAAGGCTTGAGTACCTTCGATCCCTCTTGCCAAGATGACATCTCTCTCCCAACCGATTGCTCGCCAAGCCCAAGTGAGAGACCTGCTAGTTGGGAAAGGAAGAAGTCTTGGGGATGTGGTCCTGCTGAGCACAATGCAGCCGTAGTTGTGCCGCCACATCCACCTCATCAATGGCCGCCGCAACAGGATCCTCGTGATGTAGAGAAAAAAAAAACCGCGGAGCTGAAATCCTTAATTCTGGAATTTGGTAGACATGTGGGTGCTCAAGTCACCGAAATTGCTTTGAGTTACTGATCCCAAATTGCTCGGTTAACGGCTGGGTTGAATGACCGCAACCGAAGAGGTGTGCTTGACCGAGAGTGGTTTTTCCCATGAAGAACCCGCGTTGTCCGATCTTGAAAATGACTTCTATATTTCGGATGAAGATTTTCTATCGTATTTCCGAATGCATGCAAGGATACCAACAGACAGGAAGAATCACTCGATCGAGTGACCTTTAATAGTCGATCGAGTGAGTTTCCAGGAAGATGCGTCCTCGATCGAGTAGTCTTCTTACTCGATCGAGTGAATTGCAGGAGGATGATGTTCGATCGAATGATGTTGTTACTCGATCGAGTGAGGTGCGGAAGGAACTTGGTCGATCGAGTGAGCAATTTGCTCGATTGATCGAATCGGCCATTGATGGGAGCTTTTATTCGTCACTTGGGTTCATATTGGATGACGAGTTTGACGATGATGAGGATTACGGTGAACCTCCCCTATTCACAAATAGTCGGATACACTTGAAGTCTGCGATTTACGGGGCGATTCCACGAGGAGGTAGATGAAGAAGCGATTGAGACGGTAGTTGCCCCTAGCACGGATGAGGTATCACATTCTTTTATCAGTGATTCCATGGTTAAGAGCAACCAACCTGAGGTAGTAAACGGTAATTTTATTATTGTTTGTATGTTACCTCGTCTGATTCATGCATGTCCTTTTAATGCTTTACCCCCTCCCATGTGGACATATAAAGTAACTGATTTTCACCGTACATGTCATCTCAAAATTGCTAATTTGAATTCAACCCATAATATATTGACGATTGCTCCCGCGCTCCTTTATTTTGTGGATAAATTTAGGAGCGCCCATAGGAAATTTGTTCGGCTTAAAAAGTTAAACATCCTTATTTCCTATTTTGTTATTCCACTCTGGTGCTACTTACTGTTCTGTGTAGCACATGCGCAGGTTTATGATTTGATGCTGCGCGCCTTGAGCTGTTTTGATCATGATTAATTATAGTGGCTCGAAGAAAAAGAAGGTCGAGCCGACTGACTGAAGCTAGCGCTACCCGGGAGGCAACCCGGCGATTTTATTTTGTTTTTATTTCTTTTCAGTTGTAATAAATGGTTTTTGAACCATAGACTTTATCAGTTGCTTGTCTAGTTAGTTTACGGGCTGTTTTTCATTGTGTTTTGCAGGTACACGCTGAGATCCACTCGATCGAGTAGTTTCTCTACTCGATCGAGTACCTTTGCTGATGAATCCAGTCGATCGAGTGAAGATGTTACTCGATCGACCGCCTGCAGAACTGTAACCACTCGATCGACCTAGTTTCCATTCGATCGAGCAGTTTTTGAATGCCCACTTCACTCGATCGACTACTGTTCAACAGCCATCGAGTGTTTTTGACTTGGATTAGCTTCTTGAGACGGTTTTCCGGGCTTTAGCAACCTCCCATGTTCATGGTCGGTTTGGGGAGGCCCCCTTATTCGCGCTATCTTGTGAGTTTTCCGCTTTTCACTCTCTCTTTCTCCTTCAGTTGCATTTCCTTTCCATGTTTTGGTACAATGGGGGCATTGTACGGTTTGGTTTGGGGAGGTGATGCATCCATATCTGTGTCTGCATCTTGTTTTTATTGCATTTCTGTTATCACGTTTAATTTCAATATGCATTGTATTTTATTTTCATAAAATTCAAAAATTCCAAAAAAAAAAAAAAAATTGAAAAATTGTTAAAAATTCAAAAATTTCACGTTTATTTTAGCATATAGGTTGAGTCGGAACGGTAGATTTCCATGATGATATTGCTCTGCAACTGTCTTTTTGCTTAAGCCTTGCATTAATCTATTACTCTTTTAGCTTTGTCTTTTGCATAATCTACGAGTTAATGTTTAAATTTAGCTGAACGAGTAGACTTGACCTGAAATTTTGGCAACGTACTTATATATTCTAAGGATTAGAGCCTTATAAACTGGTGTCATTTATGACCAGTTTCATGTAGGATTGTGAGTAGTTACTCCTTGCATAACATGTATCATCAATATGCACGTTTATGAAATTCAATTGCTTTTTGCCGTCATACATTCGGGTTAGTGGTTGGTGTCACATGCAGGGAGGTGCTTACATTTTCCCTTTCTTTCATTTTACCCATAAACTCCACATTAGCCAAATTTGCCAGTTGACCTTTTAGCTACATCCAAATTTAGCCTGCCTTGTCAAGCTAGTTTAGATTGTTGTTTTGCGGTATATATTCCATTGTATCAAATGTTGGCGCATATTCTGTTGATTCGGAGTTGGTAACTTATGAAGAAAAGGAGGTTGAAAAAACGTGATGAAAAAGAAAAAAAAGAATCGGAAAAAAAAAAAGAAAATGAAAAATGGAAAAAAAGGAATGAAAAAGAAGAAATCGGAAGAATAGAAAGAAAATTTCAAAAAAAAAAAAGATGTTTGATTTTGAGTCGGTTTCACTCCTATGCTTTATCTTACATTATTTGAGGAGTGAGTTCAGTTGGTTTGGTGAGTTTTGTGCCAATTGAAGGGCATGTGCTTATTCAAAATTGAGTTGGAAATGGATGTTGTCACATGGTTCTGTTTAGGTACTAGCTTGATCACCTATACCTCCACATTCCCATAAATGTTTTGCCTTTTCTTACCCATTGCCTCACTTTACCATATTTTTGTAAGCCCTCGGCTGTGACGGACCTTGTTTGGTTGGAATGTGTGTACGGTAGTTAGAATTGTCTATCATATTAGTTGCATGCATGTTATGTGGGTCGTAGTTTAGGTGAGCGACTATTTTTCTTTCTCTCTTATACATATATGTTCGCCCTTTGCTTCATGAGAGAAAGAGTGACCCGTGAGAGTCCATCATTAAAGGTCTTGCAAGGTCGACGGTTCAGCTTTATTTATAAACATCTTATAACTCGTTTGCATTTGACTGTCTTGCTATAAGTGTTAGTTTGCTTGCATTAAATTGGCCTAAGTGGGCATTTGTAGCTAGCTCTGAGTTATCTTTTTCCGTTCCTTTAGTTGCATTTTAGTTTACTCGGGGACGAGTAAAGGTTTGGTTTGGGGAGATTTGATACGTGCATTTTATATAGTCTTTTTAGCCTATTTTATGCACGTATTTCTATGCTTTTATCGTAGTTTTATGCTACGAAATGCCCCGAATATGCTACTTTGTTGTATTTTGTCTTATTTGCAGGAATGAGCCATAAAGTAGCGAAATCAAGCCATTTACCGCTCGTTTTGCATGCATTTGGAGAAAGAGTAGATTTGGAGCGGGAATTATAGCTGTCTTGGGATGCGTGAAAGGTGTTTCGGGAGCTAAAAGGACAAGTCAAAGTCAAATTAACGAGAATTACAAGCTGCTGAAGTCAGTTATCACTCGATCGTAGACATTCTTGGTCGATCGAGTGGTTTTAGGAGAATAATCGATCGATCGAGCTCTAGCCTAAGTCGATCGACCGGTTCTGATAGCCTTACTCGATCGAGCACCCTTCTTGGTCGATCGAGCTTTCTGAGGTCAAGTCCACTCGATCGAGTGATTTAAGTGGTCGATCGAGTGGATATTACTGACGGGCTGGGCTTTTTAGTTATATTCCGTCATTAGGTTTAACTTTACTCCTAATTTCTTATAAATAGGAGTAAGGGTTGTCATTTATAATCATCCAACAATCCGGGAAGGATCACGTTACTCCTTTTCCTTCCTTAAACACTGTTACTTTTTATTTTCTTCCGGATCCCTTAATCTAGTAATTCTTCTTCCCTTTTCTTCTTCCCTTTTAATGTTTATTGTTGTTATTTATTTTATTCTTGTTTCCCCCATTCCCATGAGTAGCTAATTTCCCCTTAGTATGTTAGGATTAGGGAAGCCGTGGTAGCGATGCTTTAACTGTATTAAATAGGTTAAATTTGCGATAGGAATTGTATTGGGCAATTTAATTGTTATCCGGTTGAATGAGTGACATACAGGAGACCAATAATTCTAGTTAACCCCGACCTAGATCGAAAGATTGGAAGGGAAGGCTTGCTTAATTACAATAGGGTATTGCAGTGAGGGCGAAAGTTAAGTCATTTTTACACTCTAGGGCGGTTTAAGGACCGAAAGGTGACGACCATAGCTCTTCTTATCAATAGTCTAATCGCCTTAATATTCCTGATATAATAGATCTGATAGCTGCCACGGTGGACCGACTCTTAGCATACTCCCTTCTCTCTTGCTGTTAATTTCTCTTATTTAATTCCCTCGCTTAGTCTTTAGTTTAGAATATCAATTCAAACCCCCACTTTGTGACATTCAGACAGACCGAATTAAACAGATAAATAGCAACTTAGCCTCCCTGTGGAGATCGACCCTACTTACCGCTGACTTCTGTTAGTAGTACTTAGGTATTTATTTTTGATACGAAACGACCGTGTCAACTTTATCTAATAAATCACAAATTATTAGTTTTAATTAAGTTACTTATAACTCGGAAAAACCAAACCGATTAGGCATGCAACACCAAAGCTATTGATGCCAATTGTTGGGTTCATATACCCATTATTAGACTCTTCTAATGGTGATCTAAATAACTTGTTGATTTTGAACTAGTGGTTCTAGTTGCATGCATAACAAAATGAACAAAAATAAGGAGGAAATCATATTTCTTACATTGTATATGGTTCGAATTTTGGGCATAAGCAAGGTCTCCTAGCTTCACTTGTTCTTGAGCTCAATTAATTTGGGATGATCCTCCAAGATCTTCAAGTCTCAAGTATAGAGACACTCCTCTTAGTTGCACCAAAGACTAACCCAAGCACTAATACTATTACTAACTAGATAATATGTATTAATAACCTTAAATTTTTGGTCTAATAAAAATTACTACACACTTAGTAATATTTTTGTGATATTAGATCTAAGAACAAATTTTTATTACATAAACTAATTTATGTAATTTTTGAACGAAGTAAGAGAGATGAGCTTTCTTATAAGCATGAAAGAAAAATGAGAACTCCTTTGTCTCATAAAGGAGCCAGTTTTCACCCTTCCAAGAGCATGCATTTGCTTTTTCTTTTTTTGCCTTATCAATGCTCTAGGTAGGTAGTCTAGGTCTTAGCATGTTACTATTATGTTTTTGTTTATCATATAAAAACAAAACCAACATTGCCTAAACCATCTACTAAAATCGGTTCTATATACTTAAAATGGACCTCCATTTTATCTTTGTAATTTGTCATTTGTAATTTGGTATGACGTGTGACAAGTAACATGTCATTAGAAATTTAAATGCATATTTAACTAATTAAATATCATTTTAAATCAAATAATTATAATTAACAAGTAATTCACAATTACATGTATATAAAATGGGTCATATTAAGTATAGTTAATATAATCTACAACATCTTGTAATTATAACTACTAATTACTCTTATCTCAAATGTTTCACAAACATTAATCAATTTTAGTAATATAACAAATTAATTACTAAATTGAATCTTATTTAATCACATTACAATAAGATATATAATTCTAACTTATAAAATAAATTTGTTCAATTTAAGGATTTAATTAATCCGTATCAATATACGATTAATTAACTTTTCAGTTTGGAAATCGTTCTATAGGTGTGACCTTAAGGGATCAAGTGATCACCACCGTCAAACGACAGTAATGTCAAGCTATAGTTAGACAATCATTACTGATTAATGTTGATCAGTTGATTGAATCATCCCTTACGTATTCTTATTATGAGATTTAACTATGATGTTTAATCATGTGATCGCACTATTGTTGAGGACACTTACTCCAACAGATCTAATTCAAAATAAGTAGCCTGACTAGTACAACAGAGTGAATAAAGAATAAATAAGAAAGCGAGACACAAGAATTTATACGTGGAAAAATCCTGGGAATAAGGGAAAAAACCACGGGCACCAAGCCAGGACGGATTATTACTATGATTTTAGGTATCCTGACAGGGAATGTGTATGTCAGGCGAAGGATTTAGGTGTGGTTGTTCAATAATATTGCTAAGTAATGTTTTGATTATAAATATGAGAGTAAAAGTACGAGTAAATGAGTGAGTAAGCAAGTGATCCTATTCTTTCCTTCTTCTTTGCTATTTATAGTAGCTTTGCAACGGTCCTTGGAGGTTGGTTTAGGGTTTCCTGGTAAATAGGCCTCTTGGCCTATTTATACGGGAGTGGTTTATTGACTAAACAATTGGCTGCCTCTATTTCTGCTAAGTTGACCATATCAAAACCGTTGTGAATATTGTTGAATGAGTCTTCCGTGCAAATAGGAACTACTTTGAAGAGCTTTTGATGTCGCATGACACCTTCAGGTTATGCTTTATCATGTGGCTTGGTGAGATATCTTCTCAGGCCTGGCTTTAATGAATGTTTGACCTGTCTTTCCCTCCTGGTTGGTGCCTGCTCAAGTGTTCTAATGTTTTGTATGGAATGTCTTCTGTTTAGGCTTGGCTTTGAACATTGAATGATTCTTGTCTGATCAGGCAGGGTAATTCTGGGCCCAACAATGAGGTAAACTAAGAAAATATTGTCTTAAAATGTGACCAAAATTCTTGAAAATCCGACACTAACCATGTCAGATTTTAACTTTTATGCTTACTACTTGTGTTACTTACTCATAATTACTCAAAACCTCAAACTTATGATGCTTGAGGTTGCCTTACAATGAAAACTTTTTCCGTCTTAAGGATATTTAAGTGTCGAAATTAAGCATTTCACTTACCCGGGTCTTAATTTTATCAAGTAAATTCTTGTCTTAATTGCTTCTTACTGAATTAAATTGATTTGCGATAACATGTAACCTTAACCTATTGCGTTAAGATTTTCCATCTTAAAATTTTCAAGACTTGAATAAATGGTCATTGTGCTAAGAGTCTAGTGCAGTATGTCATGGTTGAGTCAAGTTTGAATGAGTTGGTTAATAAGCATAGGTAGTACATGTGATTAAGGTTATGTTTTAATCCATACTATGTCACAAGGATTCCAATTTTCTCGGAAAAGAATTTATAACATGAGAAAATTTTAAAATGTTGGTTAAAATACATGAGAACTATGTTGGGGTTTTCTTTTAATTTGTCATCCGCCAATTTGAAGAGTGGAGGAAATTTTCATTTACATCCAAATTTGGCTTCCAATTCTTACCTTCCCTATTCTATATCTTGTTATGTGGCTTCATTTTGTAGCATGTCAAGGAATACAAGGAGCACCCAAGGAAAGAATGCCCGCCAACAACAACCCCAACAACAACCGGAGGAACCACCCGCCTTTACTCACCCGGGATACCCGGGAATAGCCTTTGAAAGTGAACCCCATAACAATGCTTTCCTAGCCTACACCTAACGAAGGATGAACGCCACTAGATGTATGTCGGAAGATGCCTTGGTTTCCTTGGGAATAGAAGAGGAGGTACACGATATCTTTCGGGTCCTTGGAATGGAGGATTTGTATACTTTAGCAGAGATAAGTTACCGAAAACTCACCTTAGAATCTTTGAGCTCTTTTGTCTACAACAAGATAGACCACTCCGTGAGTTTCCACCTTGAAAATACTTCCTTCAACCTACCGAGTGATACCTTTGCGAAACGTTTAGGTATGGGAAAGAGCACCGACTTTACCATCGACAAAATAGATAAGGAGATGAAAGCCACAAAATACATTGATCTTTACATGGGAAACGAACACACCGATATAAGTGCTATGAAAATCAATGATGTTGAACACCCCGTCCTAAAAATCTTTCTCCGCACCTTGACCCATATCCTCTATGGGAGGAAGGACCCTAATAAGCTAAACTCGACCGAGGTACTACTTTTGAGCTCTTACCTCAACCCCTTCTATGAGAGGAGATTTTACTTTAGCCATGTGACCATGGTGAGATTGACTTTTGAGAGGATGACTAAGTTCGAAAAATGCTCCTTTGATTGTGGTGCCTTGGTGACTAGGTTAGCCAAGAACATATTAAGCTATAACCTGGGGGAGATTGATAGACCGATGAGTACTAAAGTGCCTTACTTTGACATTCCCTACATGAAGAGTATGTTTTGGCTTCAGATAGGAAAGATAAGGTCGGCTATTCGTGAAAGGTAAATGTGGACTTGTTCATGAAGCTTCCCGCGCCCAGGAGATTGCTTGAGACTGCCCATTTGCCCGAAAAGACCCCACCTCGCCCTCCGGCCCGGACTTATCTCATCCCGAGTTGGCTTACTTATACCCTTGATGGTGAAGGGGTAGGACGGGATTCGACTCCGCCCCTACTTCCCGACCCTCCTAGGATTTCTCCGCACGCCCCCATCATCCTTCTATGTGCCCATGGCTTCACCGCCCTTTGACCGGCCTAGGCACTCTACTTATGCCCCGTCATCTTCCTATATACACGAGTCTCCACCACTCCGCGATCCACCTAGGCATTCTATGCGCATGCCATCTTACACCGAGAGATATACCAAACCCCCGCCAACCAATGATCACCAATACCCCATGGCGGACCTTATTGAGAGGGTGCACCACTCCTTAGTCCTAATTGACATGCATGAGTTAACCTACAACCAAGGTATAAGACCCACTTAGCGCCCTTAATTTTGGTCCGGGGATGGAAACACCTCGGGAGACTTTAAAGTTTATGGTATCCAGCCCTCATATTGGAGTACTAGGATTCCTCGTGGTGAGGAACACTTGCTTGGCCCTTGGGCGGGACCTCATTATACCACCGAGAGCTTACCAAGAGAATATGGGTGGTGGCTACCAAGGGAATATGAGTGGTGGCTACCAAGAGAATGTTAGTGGTGACTACCAGGGGAACGCGGGTAGTACCTACCAAGAGGAGATGGGTGGTGTCGCCCAAGAGGGTGGGGGTTGTGCTTTCTATGGGAGTGGGAGTCGAGGAGGAGCGTCAAGTTAGGCACCAGGACTTATAGAGTATCAGGGTCGCTATGTTAACATGATAGTGGAAGGTGCGGCAACGGATACCTTGGGCGAGACAAGGAGTGCGGAGCATAGCACCCGAAGAGAGGAGTCGACAGTAAACAATGACGGAGCCTTAGTCCGGTGGGTGAAGAGGCTGGGTAAGAGGAGAAAGTCCTCTTCTTAGTCTTGGTTGTTTTGAGTAAACTTGTTTGACAATTGTGTCGGCTTGACACTTGAACTATTTATTTTGGGTGTTGTAATTATGGCCATAAGGCATATAACTTGCTTGTTTTAGGATGTTAAATGGTGTGGTAATTACCATCGGAACTTATTTTGCACTTATGTAAGAAAATGGACAAGTTAGGAAGCATGGGACTCCCGAAAAGTTTCTGCCCAGTCGCCTCCTCGATCGAGTGCCCATTTCACTCGATCGAGTGGACTGATTTCACATTATTCTGCTCGTTTTTGGCCTATTATTTTATAGGGAACCCCATTTAGAGACCCCAATGCCCTCTTAGTATTTGGGTGACCATAGAAATATCACGTAATTGGTTCTGATGAATTGTTTACGTTTTACTATGTGCTTAGTATGTTGGTCTTTACTTGGTGTGGCATCCTTCAAGATGGTTGATTAACATATAGTAGTACGGCATGATCAGTCTATTAACAAAGGTAAAATGATAAACTTGGATGGTATGCACTAATTTTGTGATTATATTTGGGTAAAATAAAGTATATGTAGTGTCATGATAGTATAAAACGTAACCATATGAGGTGTGGTGCATAATGATTTGCTTGCATAATTGACTCTTTCATGGTTATATGCGAGAATGATGGGATGAAACCAAGATAGAATGGACACATGGATAACCATATGGTGGGTTTAACGCAATACATACATACTATTACTTGAATAAAATAATGAACAAAATGTACGAATGGTAACGCGAGTCGGGGTTATCTACGAAAGTAGAATGTAAGCTTCGAGCTTGACTTGTACTTTGACCATGTGGGAACCGTAGGATGAAAGCCGTACAACGACATAAAGATATAATGAGAAAAGTACTATAAAACCCGGAAAAAGGGTAATGGTTAATTAGTGGTGAACTTTGGGACGAATTTCTCTTTTAGGGGGAGTGAATGTAACAATTAACGAATTAAAGAGTGAAACCAAGGGCTTGAGATCGACAATGGGAAACGGGTGTATATAAAAGAGCGAACACGGTAAGAGTTTGGGAAAAGAGGAGACTGAGAGTGGCAACAAGACAGAGAAGGAAACCTGAGAGATTAGTGGGAAAGAGAGTGTGAGGCGAACTTCTGGGACGAAGTTCATTTTAAGGGGGGAAGATTGTAATACCCGTACCTTTTGCGACCCGTAAGTGTACCTTGGAATACGTGAGAGGACCACTGGATGAGATGAGATGCACTCGAGAGTGAGAGTATGACCGTACACTAGACGAAGTGAGACCTTGACTAGACCTAATGTGGCAGTAATAGACCGAGTAAGTCATTTACCCGACCGAGTGAGTGTCACTCGATCGAGTGGTTTGACACTCGACCGAGTGGTCTGACACTCGACCGAGTGGACTCGCACTCGGTCGAGTGACGTTGAATAAGAAATCGAGATAAGAAAATCTCAAACCTCATCTCTATTCATTTTACCTTATCCTTTCTCACTGCAAATCCTCTCCATTCTCTCAAAAACCCTATAAACCTCTTCTTCCATGGATTCAAGCTTGCTCTAGGGGATTTTTCGATCTAACCTTCTTATTATATATATATAAACTGGGTTAAAGCGCCGTGGATGCGCCATGTGTCAACTCAGCCTTAAATACAAGTATTAATTACAGCTGAACATTAAATATAAACATAATAAATGATATATAATTCTCGGCAAAATACTAATTATAGTTTAATAAGTTTAATTATAAAATTACATTAAATAATGACGGTGATTTGATTCTAAATTTATTAAAAAAATTATTTTGATAAAAATTCTAAAATGTAAATAATTACGTTCATTGCGTAAAATACTTCAAATTGAGTATAATTTTCATTATATTTATTGAAATATTTTTGATTTGCAGAGATGATTAAAATGAGTGTCTCATAATGTTTTATGTTTACGTAAAGAGACATTTTGAGAAAGTTATAAAACTTAAACCATTAAATCCTAAGAAAAATATATTTGGAAGATCTAGTCATTGTATTTCTTAAAAAAATAACTTAAAGAAAACTATTAAGAGATAAGTTTTTATGTGGGAATGAACAAAAATATGTTGCGAGAAATTGAATACATATTAGATTTTGACAGGTTTAAATAGTGTGATAACGAGTATGTGTACGAGTATGTATGTCCACAGTGATAACGAGTGCATTTGAATAATCAAAACAAAAGTAATGATTATTAAATAATATAGTATTCTAAACGACAATAAAAAGTAGAAAAAACGTTACATTTTTCCTTAATATCTTCAATTAAAATATGTATACGTTAAGTATAAATATTGATTATGACCAGCTAAATATTACTTTTAGTTAAATATTTTATATGTTATCTATTAAATACATTGAAGTTAAACCTCAAAAAATATTATTTGAGAAAGTTTAACCTATATTATTCACAGGTAAACTCTTAAACATCCTTTATATATAGTTTTTAAAAATACAAAAGGTGCTCCTTCAAAAAAAAAATACAAAAGGTGCAATTTTTATAGATATGTTTGACACCTGACACAAGTAAGACACAATCAAAACATTTGAATAAGTTGAGTTTGAACTCTATATGTTTGATACATAAACATCACATGTTATACATAAAAAATTAAAAATTACATAAAATCATATTCACATCATTTTGAACAAATATTAATTGATTTGGAACATAACGTATCGTGAAATGTTATAATTTGAGAACCTAATGTTAATTGTTGTATTATTCGAATAAATTTTATTTTAATTAATATGTTATTTGATCAGTCACAAAATAATTTATAAAACATTGATCATGCATAATTAATTAATACTTATTAGTTTTAATTAAAATTATATGTATTTTATTTTAAAACATTTAAGTTAAACCTAAAAAAAAAAATTAGATTTGAAATAAATTAATATATTTTTATTTATAAGTAAAAATATTAAAGGTCATATATATAATATGTTATTTTTCTTCAATTATAATAATAAAATTTTAAAACAGGCAGCGCGAAGCGAGGGATACTACCTATTTTGGTAGTAAACCCTAACTTTTGAGGGTGTTCATTTGGGTTAATTAGCTAGTAATTAGTACAAAGATATGGGTAATTAGTGGGTAATAATAAGGGATTTGTATTGTATATTAGTGTAGGATGTAGTGGTGATGTTACATGGTTTGTTTAGGGATAAGACGGTCTTGCGAGACAGATTCGTATGGGATTCGAGTAGCTCATGAAGAATGCGAAAAGGTAATTTATTCCTACTCGGTTTCAATAATGTGTGTGTATATTTGTATGTCTTTTGCATCATTTTCATATTATGAGTCAGATTTGTATCATGTGGTAATGTTTGAGGATCTTGGTGAGTCTCTTATATTGTTGGATTTGTATTATATCATGTGGTTTGATTGACATTCATGATGTATGAGAAAAAGGCAAATTGATAAGTGTTATGCATATCCATTATGAAATAGGCATATTGGCATATTGTGATGCATTTAGTGATACATGTGATGGTTGGTAATTGTTGGTGGTGATTCTTGTTGTTGAGGAGACGTATGAGTCACCTATTGGAGCTTCCACTCTATGAGGGATATGCACATTAATGGTTTGAGTTCGGAGGGACTCGTGTGGGTAAGACACGACGTCTAGCAGGGGATCCGGTTGGCTTCTGGACCTGTACGTCTGGGCTTGTCCCAGTACCTTTATGCTGGGGTGTGGTGTCATGGGCGTGTCTCTGACACCGGTGGTTGTGGTAACGTTTGGGCGTGTCATGGTACCGGCATAGTGATTGTGTAATCGTGTCTGATTCATATAATTGCCATGTTTCATATTTATTTATCATGTTGTGTCTTATATTAAATTATAGAAACTGATGTGTTGTATATATGTATAATTGTCACCTATTTCCGGGGTGGCCTGTGTCAATCCATATGATATTTTCGATCATATGGGAAGCAGGTTAAGTATAGGTTATCTTTGATAGCACGTGGGAGAAGGGACGAGCTTTGATGACATCCGAGTCAAGCATAATTGGCTAGAATAGTAGAGTGGTCTTGAGTTATATTGTCTTATTTATTCATTCATGGTTATGCAATTCACTAAATGCTTTATATATTAAATTGTTTATTAATTGCAACTCCGAATTCACTGCCTCGGGAGATCAAGATTGTAACATCTTCCCATTGCCATGGCCGGGCAAGAAGGGGGTTTTACATAACTAGAAAAGAAAGTACACTTTGTTGATATGAGTAGTACTTTCAATCCCTTTAAGCACTAGTCATATTTTAAGCCAGTCAATGGACCACGTCCGCGTTGCGCCTGGCAGCATCTGACCGCAGCTGAGCCAAACCCAAAATCCTCTCCCGCTAGGTTGGTGACCTGGGTACTGTAGACCACAGGCTAACTAGACGGTCGCAGGGTTGCTCTGATACCACTTGTAACACCCCGACCCAAATATAGGGTCGGGAGCGGTCAATCACGGTAGCTTGCCAGGCTATGTAAATGACCCACAGATCAACACGGTTCTTTTTTCAGCGCATTTTGTCCCTACTCAGGCGCATCCGGGGAACCTTCCTAGGAGGTCACTCATCCTAAGACTCCTTTCAGGCAAGCACGCTTAACTATGGAGTTCTTTCGCATCGATAAACATGAAAGAAAGTGCACTTTATTGACATAAGTAGTACTTTCAATCACTTTAAGCACTAGTCAGATTTTAAGCCAATCAATGCACCATTTCAAGGGGTTACCCCACCCGAATAATGTTTTCGGTTTAGTGGAGTATTACGCACACCCACTTGAAGAACGCAACTTCCTCATTGCGCCTACCAGCATCTGACCGCAGCCAACTAGCCAAGCCTAGAATCCTCCCTTGCTAGGTGTGTGACCCGGATACTCCGAAGCATAGGCTCACCAGACGGTCGCAGGGTTGCTCTGATACCACTTGTAAGACCCCGGCCCAAACCTAGGGCCCAAAGTAGTCACTCACAGTAGCTTGTTAGGCTATGTACATGGCCCACAGATCAATATAGGTCATTTTCAGCGCATTTTATCCTCACTCATGCGCATCCCAGGAACCTTCCGAAGAGATCACCCATTCTAAGACTACTCCTAGCCAAGCAAGTTTAACTGTAGAGTTCTTTCGCATGGATAACCAGAAAAGAAAGTGCACTTTGTTGATATAAATAGTACTTTCAATCTTTTTAAACATTAGTCAGATTTTAAGCAAATCAATGAACCACTTCAAGGGGTTACCCCACCCGAATAACGTCTTCAGTTCAGTGTAGTATTAAACACCCCCACTTGAAGAAAGCAACATCCTCGTTGCACCTGGCAGCTGTTGCGTGCCAATTTCATACAGTTATTCTATTCATTTGCATGCATTTCTATGCTTATTTAGTAGCGACTAGCTACTATTCTCCCATGAATCGTATACTTTGGGTTACTTTGTGTTTTAGAGCATTGGAGTACGAGTCTCCAACATCGGTGAACTTCCTTTGCGGGTTATTCTTTCTAGATGATTCGACGTGGTTGACCTCGTCGATCTTGCTAGTGGAGCCATAAGAACGACTCGTTGTGGCTTGATATCCGCGACCTACCATTTTGGACAAGAGTCCTTTACGGATATCGTCCTCGATCCTTGTTCCTAGTACAGTTAAGTCTTTGAAAGACTTTATGTTTTGATACCTTAGATGGTTTGCATAGATTGGCCTTAAATTATCCACGAACTTTTCAACAAGAGTAGCCTCGTCTGGGCGTTCGACGAGTTGCGTGCTAGTCTTTCTCCACCTACTTAGGAAGTCGGTGAATCCTTCTTTCTCATTTTGGGTAAGTGAAAGGATCCTATAAACCTCTAATTAAACTCTTTTAATTATTAATCTAATTTACTCTTTAAAATAGATGTTGATCTTATGCATGCATAACAAATTATAAACAGAAGGTAAGAAAAATGATCCTTACAGTATATAAAATCGGCTTTTAGGGCACAAGTAAAAACACCTTTCTTACTTGTTCTTGAGCTCAAGATAAATGGATGATTCCTTTTGTCCCAAAAGTATGAGAACCTCCTTTCAATTGCTCCAAGTCTATCCCAAAATCCTACTTATATTATTAACTAGATAAAATAAGTAGTTTACCTTAAATTTAATTCTAATATTATTATTATTACTATTACTATTCTAGTAAAGTAATTTGTATATTAGATTTTATAGAACAAATTCTAGCATAAAACTCTTTTATGTGTGAGAGGTTTTTATGAGAGATAAGCATCAAAGATTAGATGAAAAAATGAGAACATCACATGTTCTTAATGGGAAGGGGGGCACCGGTTTTGAAGCATGGGGTAGTCTAATTTTTCTTCCCAATTTTGCTTTTGTTCTTCACAAGAAAAGCTAGGTGTGTAAGGGCTAGTAGTATAGGTCTTCGGGATGTTCCAATTAGCATAAAATAATCACCCACTAACCCCTTATATCAACCGGTTTTTGCCACTTAAAATGGACCTCCATTTTATCTTTGTAATTTCTCATTTGTAATATATGTGACATGTGACATGTAATATGTCATTAGGCATAATAATGCATATTTAGCTAATTAAATTTCATTATGTATTAAATAAATTAAAAATAACAAATTAACAAGTAATTCACAATTACATGTATATAAAATGGGTCACATTAAGTCTAGTTAATATAATCTACAACATTTTGTAATTATAGCTAACTAATTTCTCTTATCTCAAATGTTTCATAAACATTAATCAATTTTAGTAATATAACATAATAATCACTAAATTGAATCTTATTTAATCAAATTACAATAAGATATAATATTCTCTCATATAAATATCAATTTGTTCAATTTAGGGACTTAATCAATCTGTATCACAATCGATTAACTTTATAATTGAGGGAATCGTCCTTTAAGAGTGACCTTAAGGGATAAACTGATCACCACAGTGTAAACGACAGTAATGTCAAACTCTAGTCAGCCAATAATTACCAATTTATATTGACTAGTTGACTTATAAAATGAATCATCCCTTTACGTATTCTTATTATGAGTTTCAATAATGAGATCGTACTATTTTCGAGGACACATACTCCAACAATCTCCCACTTGTCGGAGATAAGTGTGCGTCACCAATTCTCTTGTCCTATTACTATCTCCCACTTAATGCAAGGTGTCTTGCAGGTCGTCCTTGCAAGTGATCATATCAAGAGTGGTTTCCTCGATCTGGAGAGTAATTGTCTGACCGGAATTATCTACCGTAGATACCTTCCAAGCGTGGCCACGCATTTTCAGTTCACTACTCCTCGAGTGGCCCTGAGATTTTTAAATAACCCTGACAAGGGGGTTGATAATTCCTATTGAGCTATTCCCTTTGTTTAGTCACAGCTCATCATAACCCAAAAGATGCCCATTTGACCTCATTTACGAAAATCGTAGAGCATAATTTAAAGTCACTCAGAAACTGTGCCAACTGGGGTGAACAGTCTCTAGTCTAAGAATTGACTCAAAAGAATACTATAGTAACTCTTGCCACGACCAGGCTATATGAATTACCAGAACTCTATAGGCGGTCACTGCCTGACAGAGTGTCCCTTACAGTCTGGCTATGTGATCGACTAGTCATCTCTTATGACCCTATGGCCCTTGAACTTGCCATCAATCGCATCACACTCTAGTCACTTGGAGACGTCACCTCATATAAGTGACTAGGGGCCGATACTATGTTAATCCAGTTCACTTAAATAAGGTTCAATATTGTCTCGACAACCTATTTGGAAAACAAAGTATTATAAGAAAAGAGTTTTGAATAAAACTCAAACGATGAATGTATTATCACATACGTAAAATTGATACAATATCAATTAATACATAATCTATAATCCATACTTAATATTGTATACAACTATACATCTCAACTCAATTGAAATGGCATGACTTATCATGCTAAGCCTATGAGAAGACTTTGGTTAGTAAGTCTTAGCAATACATTGCACTTTCCCTAACCTTATTATATACCTTTTCCCTTGTTATGTATAATCTTTATTATAAAACTTTTGAGTATGTGTCTAAATCCAATCTAGACATAGGCTTCCGCGCCTTGCTCCCACTGATCTCACAGTGAGTAGGGATGGGACCTTCGGTTATTGGAACGAACTACCATAGTTCCTCCAATTCACAAAACCGAATCCTAATATCATCCCCTCCTTCTTGCATATATCATTATTGCAATTGTACTCAATTTATGTTGTATATATCTCATTGTTCAACTGCCTGGGATGTTTCTAGCAGATATCCTCCTTAAATAATATAGCCAAGATGGTTCTCCAACCATCCTTATGTGTTTAGAATATGGTTTTTGTGTAACTTATTGCACATAAATCCAATGATTATTTCTACACACTTATCCTCTCTTATCTATCACTATAGATTCGGATACTAAAGATGTCTTGCATCTCTTCCTAGTCTCCCAATCACTTCTTCATAGAAGAAAGTATTGGCCCATCATTCTCAATGAATAATATGTTATCTACATATGAGACATAGAAGATATATCATTAGTGCTTCTTGAGTACTAATGGATAGACTATATGGCTATATAGTGACTTTCATATAAATTCGATTTATAACTTTTCGTCATACTCTAAGTATACGAATTATAAGAATGGCGATACATCTTAGCTTAATGAATTAATCCCGCTGCGAAAGCAAGTGGATTTAATTTCTATACGTTCAATACCTCTGAACATGTCTAGACTCTTATCAATATAAGAATAATCATTTAACGATAATATCCTTTTAGAACTATCTTTATAGGTCTGGATACCTTAGAGATGTATTATTCCTCTCCTAAGTTTTTCATCATTCACAATGATCAATATGTCGTTTACATATAAGACTATTAACACCACCTTACTCCCATTAAACTCCATGTATAAACAAAACTACTCGACAATTCGAGACATGTTTATCACATGATCAAAACATACAATTCAACTCCTTAAATTCTACTTAAGATTTCTTCTTAAGTTTGTATCCTACCTTAGCATAGTTGTGATTTAAAAAACTCATGCGAGATGATTTTAAAATCCAACTATATCAAATCATATCCGAATACAATGAAGCGTTGTTGTTCCGTGCAAAACCCTTTGCCACCAACCATCTAAGCAAAATAAACATTTTCATGTTTATGCTTGCTTCGGACTTTTGCGGAGTTGAAACTAGATAAAGCATCTTAATATGTAACAGGTTTATTACTTTCAAAAATAACATGATTCCAGCCCACTTAGATTTCGAATAAATATTAACAGATTTTGACCAAGAAGGAACATCTTCCTACGTCTTATCCTCAGTTTGTGGCTTTTGAACATTTTCTCCCACTCTGTCTATAAGAAATAATCCTCTTTTCTTTAATAGACAGCATCAGAGCCTCAAACTCTTTGTTCTTGTGATCATATATGAAGAGAGACCACATTTTCACCATCGAAACAAGGTACAATTTAGGTATAATGCCTAACCATATCTCATATGAAATGTAGATGATTGCTTTAATTATGTTTTGTTTTAGTGGAAATTTAAATGCGAGACAAATTTTTATAACAGAAACCTCCTCCAACTTTATTGTAAAGATTCAATCATATCATAATAAAAGTGAACTTGTGATACCATATCACACTCCTTTTGGTGCATATGAAAGTCTTCACTTTATTGTTCCTTATTTTAACAAAGTACTAATACTTTGGTTTCATAACCTCTAGGTTTTGATACCTTTTAAACATTCATTTGAACTCATTCAAAGAATTTCTCTTCTAACCTCATTAACTGGTTACCAAGTATCTACCTAGTTCGTTGGTAGAAGAGATAAAGAAGTAATAACCTTTTCTGATTGAAATTGTATTCGACCATACACTTCAAAGTGTAAATAGGGCGAATATCTTGCTGTATTCATAATTCTTTTCTAGAAAGAAGTCATGAATTAATCTTGCTTTGAATACAAGATTCGCACACACCAATTGATTCCCAATCAAATGGTTTGGGACACTAGTCAAAACTAGTTTCTAAATGCAATTTTCAATCAAGAATTGATAAATGATTGGGGCCACCAACTTAAGTCTTACATAATATATATGACATTTATTTTTAGTTTGAATATAATTACCTTGATTTCTATGCTCTCACCCTAATTTAATTGTGGTATGTCGCACAACGCTTGTTTTAATTGCATAATAGAGAAACCCTTTGCGTTTCATACGAAAACTTGAATTATATTCTTATTTAGACTTAGTGTACATCATAACAATTATTGAGGTACATTTCTAAATATAAAACTAAAATGAGTACACTATAACACTTATATGTCCATGGATGAAATGACAACTACCCTAGTTCCATTCATGTAAATTTCTAAATATATTCTTGCTAGTCGTCATACGATTAATCAATGTTAGGATTCTAAGGATTTAAAAAACCCTCGGATAGTGTTATAACACATCTTCCTCTAAATTCCCATTTAGAGAGGTGGTTTTGACATCCTTTTATCATATTTCATAATCATGAAATGTGGCAATTTCTAACTTGATTCAGAGATCTGTATCAAATACTTATGACGTGATAATTCGCAAGAATGCAATGTCATGGATATTCAGAAGGAATATGTTGGAGTCACACGACCAACTTCCTAGATCTTTACTTATTTGGGGTTTGTCTCTATTTTAGTGTCTAACACCTTCTCTTTCGAGCCTAGTTCTATCCTTAACAATTAAGATAGGTACTTACTTCTTATTGCTCCCACTAACTTTAAGAATTTCTATTTGATGAAGACTTATCTTCATATAAATTCCTAGTTAATCCTTCACAAGGGTTACCTTTATTGTGGTATTTGGTTAATCAAAATATCTAACAAATCAATTTACCAATTTTACATTGTCATATTCTTAACAACTTAAGTGCTTGATGACAAGTGATTAGGTTGAGCAATAAGACTTTTGAACCATGGATGCATAGAAGAGCTTATCAAAACATATTTTGACCAAGTACTACTTCTATTCATATTCTTCACAAGAGATTATAGGTATGTAAGGAATTTAAGATGTTAATCTTATATTTGCATAGGACGATTTCTATCGAGTTCTATGGAATAGAACGATTCCTATGAATCTAGTCCACAACCTATGATACGGTTCATTTTTGAATAAGATTCTTTGTCATTAGTAATAGTGGTTTAATGGAGATTCGTGTTACAATCGAATTGATATCATATATTAATAGGAGAAATGATAAAGAACAACGTAAAACAACGAAATAGTGGGAAAAGAAACATTCATCGTTAATATATGAAAATATTTTAGCATGTTTTAACATTTATATAATGACCTCCACCCAATTATATAAATGATTCCGAGATCCAATTCCATATTAACTCGGGCACGGGAAACCGATACATCCCTCACCAATATAACTCGGTGGGTTAACTCTTTAACCGATTCCACAATTAGAAATCTCAGTCGATGAAATTACATTACATTCATCTCTAGCCTCGGAACATAAGACTAGTCTTCATGTCCCGTTGAGACCAACCAAATTTCGCGTGTAATAACTTGTTAAAATGACATAAATATGTGAGAGGTCCTATTATTTGAAAAGGCTAATCTCAATTTTAAATATGTGAGAGGTCTTGTCGATTTATTATCTATCACCTTTTATGTGAACTATATTAGTGAACTACGATAATTATAATCAACACGGTCGAAAGACGATATATATATATATATAAAAATGCATGTGATGTTATGGCGATTTGGCAATGCATGCAAACATATAAAGCAAACAAATAAAGTAAATTAAATTTCCTAGTATGGCCTTTCCTAAAATAGAAAATCTTATATTCTATTACATATTCGGAAACCAACTCCTTTGGTCCCTTGAATCTTCATTTGACACGCCTCCCAAGGACAAACACCGTCTTGATCGGAACTCCTTTCCGAATGGCACCGTCTTTAGGAAACTCCGGGATTACAAATAATTAAATAATAAAATGTACATTGTACTTCCTATTAAACATTTGTAAAATAAAATCTAATGAAATAAAATAAAGGTGATACGAGATCACAATAAATTACAACTGAATCAATATTCCCTTTCATTACGGGTAATATCGATTAAAACTAAGGCCATACTAAGATTAAATTACATAATTCCAAAATTATATAAATAAACTATGACATTCATCAAGGAAATATGAAGCATTATAATATGAATCCAACATGCCAAATTATGTGCCAAATCGCCCTATTTAATTTATATAGAAAATATAGTCCGGTTTTATGGATATTCGCGATTTTTAACTTATTAAAATCACAAAATATTACTAAAATCAAATTTTAGTCGAATTTAATTAACCTAATATCTTAGGACTCAAAAATTTGTTATTACTCAATTTTTGACAATAATTCAACTTGATATAGCATTTGCGCTCATTATAGACCTTAACATCATAACCTTTTATGAAAAAAATCCAAATTTAATTACAATAATTTCAAAATTTGAATTTTAAATTTTTGAACATTCTAGAAAAAATCCATGACACTCATAATGTCAAAAATCAAGGTTAAAATTTTCGAATTTATTTCGAGAAAATATGGTTGCTATTTATCGGTTTTATCAAATAAAACATCTAAAGTATACGAAACTTAATCTAATCAAAGTTCTAACTTTAGATCTGAATTGTGGGATTATTATGCAACCTAAAATAATTTTCTCATGCCATGTATTTTATTTTAGCTATTTTTGCTAAAATAGTCACTATTTATGTCATTTTTAGATTAAAAAATTCATAAATCATGAAAAATATATCAAGTTCATCTAAAATTTTACAACCAGTGAGTAAAATGTTCATGTGACAGCATATTAAAATTTCATAGCATGTTTCGAAGTGTAACTAATTTTAACCATTTTACCTCCATTTATGTCATTTTTATCTCATAAAAGTTATAAATCATGCAAAATAAATCAAATTTATAAGAAATTTTACATACAATAAGTAAAATATGCATGTGAGGTCATATAAAAATTTCAGGGTCAGAAACTAAGTCTAACTAATTTTAGCATTTTTAAATACCATTTTACTCACTAAAATGTAATAAAATCATTAAAAATTATTTAAAATGAGCAAAAATTACCATAAATCATCAAAATGACCTAAATATATTTTAGGACCATAATATATTACATGCAAAAAATTTTGTGGCTTTATCCTTATAAATCACAAATTTTAGTTTTAATTAAGTTATATTTAACTCGGAAAAACCAAACCGATTATGCATGCAACAACCAAATGCTCTGATACCACTTGAAAAGATTCTATAACCCTCTAATTAACTCTTTTAATTATTAATCTTATTTACTCTTTAAAATAGATGTTGATCTTATGCATGCATAACAAATTATAAATAGAAGGTAAGAAAAATGATCCTTACAATATATAAAATCGGCTTTTGGGACACAAGTAAGAACACCTTTCTTACTTGTTCTTAAGCTCAAGATAAATGGATGATTTCTTTTGTCCCAAAAGTATGATAACCTCCTTTCAATTACTCCAAGACTATCCCAAAATCCTACTTGTATTATTAACTAGATAAAATAAGTAGTTTACCTTAAATTTAATTCAAATATTATTATTATTATTACTTTTCTAGTAATGTAATTTGTATATTAGATTTTATAGAACAAATTCTAGCATAAAACTCTTTTATGTGTGAGAGGTTTTTATGAGAGATAAGCATCAAAGATTACATGAAAAAATGAGAACATCAAATGTTCTTAATGGGAAGGGGGGCACCGGTTTTGAAGCATAGGGTAGTCCAATTTTTCTTCTCAATTTTGCTTTTGTTCTTCACTAGAAAAGCTAGGTGTGTAAGGGTTAGTAGTAAGTGTCTTCATGATGTTCCAATTAGCATAAAATAATCATCCACTAACCCCTTATATCAACCGGTTTTTGCCACTTAAAATGGACATCCATTTTATCTTTGTAATTTGTCATTTGTAATATATGTGACATGTGACATGTAATATGTCATTTGGCATAATAATGCATATTTAACTAATTAAATATCATTATGTATTAAATAAATTATAAATAACAAATTAACAAGTAATTCACAATTACATGTATATAAAATGGGTCACATTAAGTCTAGTGAATATAATCTACAACATTTTGTAATTATAGCCAACTAATTTCTCTTATCTCAAATGTTTCATAAACATTAATCAATTTTAGTAATATAACATATTAATCACTAAATTGAATCTTATTTAATCAAATTACAATAAGATATAATATTCTCTCTTATAAATATCAATTTGTTCAATTTAAGGATTTAATCAATCTGTATCATCATACAATCGATTAACTTTATAATTGAGGGAATCGTCCTTTAAGAGTGACCTTAAAGGTTCAACTGATCACCACCGTGTAAACGACAGTAATGTCAAACTCTAGTCAGCCAATCATTACCGATTTATGTTGACCAGTTGACTTATAAAATGAATCATCCCTTTACGTATTCTTATTATGAGTTTCAATTATGTGATCACACTATTGTCGAGGACACATACTCCAACAGGAAGAACCTTTAGAGTGCGCATATTGACTTGAATTTCAGCATTATCTGTGTACTGTTTGGTGAACTCAATTGCAGCATCGTCCCAAGTAGCAATCTTCTTATGGTCCAAGGAGTAGAAACATTCCTTAGGGATAGTATTGAGAGATGAAGGAAAGATCCTTAGGAACATCTCTGGTTTGATGCCTTTGATAGACATGTAATCTTTGAAGGCACGAATGTGGTTCAAAGGGTTTTCATGCCCCTTAAACTTTGGGATGTCAGTCATGTTGAAGTTAGTTGGCAATTGAGCATTTACCGCCTCATACTTACGGTTGTTTTCCCTGTAGATGTCATCTCCCTTGAGGTACATTAGTTGCTCCTCCAAATATTGGAGTCGCTTTTCAGCTTCAGTAGGACCTGGTGGAAGATTAACTTCTGGTTGTCTAACAAAGGGTGGAAGGTTATCATGTACGACCATGTCGGGAATGTCATTCTCTGCAGGAGGAAGTCTAGCTTCTACAACGACGATACGACCTTCAATAGCACTAAGGCGAGCATAAGCTTGGTCTTGATTTGTCTGGAGACGAATGAGTGCAGCTAGGATTTGATCATTACCATTTACGGACGGTTGAGGTTGACCATTGACGCTTCCATGACTAGTTCCCACCATTTTGGAACTGAGGATAAGAAATCGACGACGAATCAAAACACGATCGACCATTTTCGCACACTTACTCAAGAAAAGACTTGGCTCGTGAAGTGGGTGTGTGCCACTGTGTCAAGTGAGGTTTGAAAATGAAAAATTTTAAAATGTTGGTCCTAGACAACTGTAGTGTAGTTGTAGGAGTGCTGACTCGAAGTGAGGTTTGAAATGGGTTTGAGGCCCGAATTTTGATTCGATATTTGGACAGAGTTTCAGCTTATTTTGCGCTATTTTAGGCCATTTTTTGAAAATTTACATTTTGAAAGGATTTTATTTTACAAAATTTCGTCATAGTTTTGTTTACAAAATGGTGATCACGTATATGATACAAACATACATATGGGCATTATAACGGTATGCTGAGTTCATTTAAAAGGGTTTTGGTTTAAAAGGTGGGTTGTCATACCAAGCAATCAAACCCTGGTCTGTGGAGAGGTCCGTGCCAAACATGAGTAAGGTCGGTTCCTAGTCCATTTCATCGAGTAGTGAAAGCCCTTGATACAAACATGAGTATGCACCGCAATATGGTTGAGGTCAATCGCTATCCATCTTTAGGCCCAGATAAGAATTTGGACCGTCCAGACGGGACGATTGGTAGAATGGGTTAGGTTGGGCCTCGGAAGGCCGAATAAAACGACCTAAGAAGGTCGAGTCATGAAAACCGACAACTGTCTCGTATAAACTATTCCCTAACCTTGTTCGAGTTTCACCAGAGGTAACACGTAAGTGTATCATCCCCAGTGGAGTCGCCAAACTGTGGACATGGGCCACCCGCGGCGCGCGCGAAAGGGCTCGAACAAACCTGCATTTGTGGACTCGCCACCAATTTTTATGGAAAATTGGAACCGTTCGAATACTCGTGTCATGTCAAGACACAAAGTAATAACATAGACACTAAGAACTCGTTACCCTTAGCATTCTATGTCTAGAATGACTCTCGTGGATGCCAATGAACACGGATGTTCACAGAGATCTGGACTAAGAGGTGAGGGTACGTATTAGGAAGCTCTCTTATCGAACACCTAATCCTGCCCGCCTCGATAGCGACCTCTACTAATGATTAGGGAAATTGTTCATATTTGATATGTCGTCGATTATATGCATGTAATGCAACAAACAATAGATTAATCCTAGCATGTGAGATTAAACTAAGTCGATAAACACGCAATTTAGCAAACAATTGGGTCGAAGTGAATGTTAGATTCAATTACATGTGAAAGACAAGTAAATAAACCATACATAAGGCAATAAACTATAATAAATTACAATAATTAAAATTACAAGGATTATAAGGTTTAATTGATTTACGTCAAAAGCACACTCAAAACGAGATTTTGGAGAAGAAAAGAATTAGGATTAAAAGGTGAAAACTACGTCAGATTGGAGGTGGTAATACGATTAATAGTCGATTTAATACGTAATTAGAAGCTACGTCAAAGCTAGAAAGAAGTTCAGGGACAAAAGCCAACCCATAACAGGCGCAACATCTGCTGCGTCTTCTGGACGAGGCGCTGCTCCTCCTGCGTCTGTTCTTGAGCTGCACTCTGTCAGTGAAATCAAAATTGCGGATTGTTAATGTTCATTGGTAATTTTAAGATCGATTATTGATATTAGACTCAAGTAAAAGTGATTTAGTCATATTACATGCATCTGGAACCGTCATGAAATGAATTAAAGATGGGAATTTACACCGATTCACATGATTAATACGAACTCGTGTCGATTTTAATAAAGGAACAAGACTTGAACTCGAAAACCGAATAGAATCTGATAAACTGAAATCAAACAAACAAAATTATATACAAAAGGGCGAATTCCAGAGACTTGATATGAACTAATCGAACCTCTAAAATCCGGGTTTGAATAAGATGGCGAAAACCCGCAAATATTGATTACAAGGGATTTAAGCCAATTTTAAACGTTATAATTTGAAAGCGATTAATTAAAACACTATTATATACTGATACGAACAAAGGGAACAAAAGAAAAAGAGAAAAGGGAAAATTAAATAAGGCCGAGGAAGAAGAAGAAAAGCAGCGGCAGCGTCAGGAAGAGGCCCAACAGATGCTGCGTTTCTTCGAAGAGGCGCAGCTGCTGCTGCGTTTCTTCTCGACGTCAGACCTCCCCTAATTTGTAAATACGGTTTTAAAGGATGGTTTTTAAGACGGTTTTGAGCGTGCTTTTGATATAAACCTTACATTCGTGATACAAAATAAAAGTACAATAAATGAAATAAGATTTTACACCCTCAGACTTACAAGTTTGACATCATTCCAAGGCATAAGTTTGCTATCTGGCTGATTCCTCACAGGAGGCTACTCACTATGGACATACTCGTGAAGATGGTAATTGCTCAGAACAATATTTGCTATCTGTGTGGAGTTGCTGCTGAATCACTAGATCATCTTTTTTTTTCAGTACACTTTCAACTGTCGCTGTTTGGCTTTGATGCAGGACTGGCTGATGACACAATTGCCCAAGCAAGGTGTTATTGCGTGGTGGGTTCAATACAGAACTCAATCACTTGTGGTGAAGCAGGTGGTAGCTGCGGCACTGGCTAGCCTGTGTTACTAGATTTGGCTTAGCAGGAACAAGTGTAGGTTTGATGGATTAGTACCACATCCTCGTGTGCTAGTCCTCAAACGTAAAAATGAGATTGTTATGAGATTACGTGAGAGTACAATCAAGACAAAACTAGGAAGAGTACATGATTGGTTGGACATGATATGTATGGGATGAATGTAACTACCATTAGTGCAAAATAGCGTCTGAACAAAAATGTATGGGTGATTTAATATTTTATAATACTTACAATTTTCCTAAAAAAAAAGACTTACAAGTTTGACGAAATGAGATTGACTAAGTTATCGTTTAGTGATTCCTCGACTCGAATAATGCGTGGAAAGTGCCCTTGTTAAAGGATTTAGATTAATTGATTAAGTTGATTGAGGTGGAGTTGGTCAAATTGGTCGGTCTACGCAACGTAACTGGGACTCAGAATGATCTAAGCTTACGTGGTCGATTGATCAAGCACGTAGGCGTCGAAAGCGAAGAGCTTGGTCTAGAATGCAAAGAGAGAAGAGAAGGACGGACACTCGTGTGCCAAATATGGAGGCCGAAAGTCTCTATTTATACTAAACACACGAAGAAGTTTAGGTATGGCAGGGATATGGAAAAAAATCTTGAAAAGATTCTGGAAAGCATGGAAAGAGGGCTGGGGAAGAGGCGCAGCAGCCACTGCGACTCTTGGAAGAGGCGCAGCACCTACTGCGTCATCTCCCCAGAGGTTTCCTCCTCTGCAAGCAAGATTTCCGCGTTTTATTGTGGAATTTCGGTATATCTATACTTCCTTATTCCTCAAAACACAAAATACGGAAGATATTTCCTTACAAAACATTAATTTAATACGGGATTTATATCCAGAGAATTCTAGAACACTCCGGAACATTCCGACTCGGCATTTAAACGGTTTTTAGAAAATGAAGTGGTTTTTGACTCGGACTCGAAATGAACTCTAATTACTGTCAAAACGACCGTATCGGCGCGTAAATGACGACCGTGAGGTTGACTCGAGTGTTTGAGCTATTACTTGTCGATGGAACTTACGAATTGTCATAAATCGCTCCGCGTATCAAACATGCAGCCCAATCATCACTGGGTGGTTGGCGGGAGGTGCAGAAATGAGGTATCAACAGTCAGTTTTGTCGATCGACCAGAATTTAACTCGATCAACTAAAAACTAGAACAATCCATTTTGTTTAAGTTTTATTTTCGGTCCGTCAGTTGCTTGTTTAATAATTTTCCCTTATCATTATAAAAGGGGGAACTCAGAATAATATTAGGGCATCTTTACTTTGGCAAAACAAACACATACACGTTACTTTAAGAATTTCGGATCTTTGTAATCTTTCCTCTTTTATTTTCGGTAATTAATTAACCCTTGTTACTCATTTAATTCTGATTGTTTTAATTCATTATTCTTCTCCGTTATTTGCAAGTTTATGTTTAATTGTTATTTAGATTTTATCATGATGTTTAATTCGATCTTAATCATTATTGTTGAGTATATTATTTTCACTATGTGTAGCTAATTTCCTATGCTCGGATTAGGGAAGCCATGGTTTTATGACGGTCTTAATTAAGTGATTAGGTCTGGGTAAGTTATTTGTCTGAGTTGTTAATTGTAGCATATAAAAGCGTTTAATTAATTCAGTGCACACAATTGATTATTCGACCCGTGAAACTTTGACTTAGATTGAAAAATTGGAAGAAGTTAGACCTGCTACAAACAATAGACCATCCTAATTAGAGCGAAAGCTAGATTAGTACTGTAGGGCGAATAGCAGACCAGAAGGACCTTTTCCCTACCCGTCAGACCGTAATTGTGCCGACCGTTGAGCTTACCTTTGACTGTTGTTGACCGTGGTAACACGACATCCTAGTCTTCTTTTTTTAATTGAAATCTCTTTTCTATAATTATTTCCTTTTGTTTGCAATTTAGTTGATTGACAAACCCAACAAACCCCTGAAAATTATTACTTAGACAGATTAGATTTAGAAAATAGAACAAATTGTCTCCCTGTGGATACGATCCTGACTACCTCTACTACATTAGTTTAGGCCAATTGGTTTATCTTTGATTAGGTATACGATTTTGCCTGACAAATTTTGGCGCCGTTGTCGGGGAGGCAACAAATTTTTGTTTGCTTATTTTAGTTTGTCTCATCTCAGAGAACATTAGTTCCTTGAGACTGTTCTCATTCCTTTCTTTAGTGTTTTGTTTATGCCCAGGACTCACAGGTCCGAGCTCGTACCATTCGACTCTGAACCAGAAAAGACTTTCCGAGCTAGACGAAATTTTTGGAAGGAAGTCCGTCAAGCAGAAGACTTGAGTACGCTTGACGCTGCATATGTCAGTTTTATTGCATAAAATTAGTCTTTTGAAGAAGACACTTCAGTTTCTGCTTTTACTACAATCATGCCGACTTTAGCAAGTCACTCAGAACCCACTCTTGAGTCCATTCCTAAAGGATTCAAACTCCGTACGACAGACAATGGAACTTTCGAGATTAGACCATCTTACATTAACCTGGTAGAGAGAAATTTGTTTGAAGGGGGAGCTACGGAAGACCCTGCTACACATATGGAGAGATTCGTTACATACTGCTGCTCCATACCCTTGACTGTTGGGGTGAACCAGGACCAAGTCAAACAGGTGCTTTTCCCATTTTCTCTGCGAGACGGTGCGGCAGAGTGGCTGTGTAACACCCCCATACTCCAAGTGCCTTACCAGGACCACTCAGGTATAAAGATGCTACCATCTCGGTTGCCCGAGGTAATGATAATCATAAGAAAATAACGAAACAACATTTAAATAGTATAACTTTAGTGAAAGGTTACAATCCAAACCAAAATACCAAAATACGGTTACATGTTCTCAAAACCAACAACTAAAAGAAATGTTTAAGAAACTATCATGCTACAGCGGAAGACTCTATCATCAGACGGTGGTATCATCCCAGCTATCCCATGTAACTCGACTCATACCTGCTCAACAACTGCTCACCATCCCCGAATGGATCACCACAGTTTTGAAAAACAATAAACGGGGTCAGTACTAATCACACAATTTACATAAACCAACAACACAGTAAACAAACAGCTCAATCTTCACAGATATACTGCGAACTCCAATCCCAACTCAACAATCTTGACTACACACTAAAGTGTGTAGCTCAGCCAGAGTGCCCATCGCAACAGCTCACTCCACGCCGCCAGTGGGGGACCGCAGCCGTACCAACCAAATCCCCGCTCATCTCCGTCGAGCGATAAACCCAAATTCCTTAATGTGCACATCCCTTCTGTGGCGGGTTCCACAGAAGGCGAATAATGGGTTTGAAGCCACTCCCGCAAGTGACTCTACTCCGCCAGGGACGCGCCCCGAAGAACACAGACAGATACAAACAATCACAACTATTATCAGCAACCAAATCCAACAATCGTCACAGTACGAGTATGATAATATTCAACAACCACAAAACACCGACAACACATTATGGGACTAATACTGAGTAGGGAAACCCAACCTGGAAAGCAACACAGTCAGACGATCTCACAGCTGATATCAAAAGGCTTCTTCTACGAATCCTCCTCCTAACATACAAACATATAATCACTACCAATCACGAAACACAACAAAACCCCAAAATCCCAATATTAGGGTTTAACTAACTTTAACGAAATACTATAAAAACGGTACGTAGATCTTACCCTCGATGCAAGGATTACAAAGGTATAAAGAAACACGAATTCCGACCTTCCAAGCTCCGGGATTTGCCAACAATGCGATTGATGCGAAGAACGTAGTTTGTTTTCTCTTTGAAAGTGATTAGGTTTATAAAAGTGTTTAAAGAAAGTGACGGAAGTAATTATATACCAAATCGCATTATTAACAAAACCCGACAAATCATCCCCCCGTAAACCGGCTACTCGATCGAGTATCAAGGTTACTCGATCGAGTACCCAACAGGTCAGAAATTATTTTAAAACGTAACACACCCTTACTCGACAGAGTAAGGCCCACTCGATAGAGTACCCAGAGGCTCATAAAACCGTAGTATTACAGTCTTCCCTCCTTAAAAAGAACTTCGTCCCCGAAGTTCAAACCACAACAAAACAAAGACATACACTACAACACTCCTGACTCAACAACCAAAACAAAACTCAACATCAAACATGTTACTAACCCAACCTCAACCCGACTCAACCACAACAAACATTCTGACACAACATAAAAAGATAAAAAAAAACTCTTAAAAACTCTTCACGATCATCTCCTACCCCCCTAAAAGAAACAAGGTTACGTCTCCGTAACCATACATACCTGATCAAAAAGGAAAGGGTAACGCTCTCTCATGGCCTCCTCTGCCTCCCATGTAGCTTCCTCATACTCGTGGTTAGACCAAAGGATCTTAAACAAAACTGTCTCACCACTCCTAGTCTTCCTAACCTTCCGGTCAAGAATCTGCTTAGGCACCTCAAGATATAACAAAGACTCATCTAGCTCTAAGTTCTCTGCCTCTAAAACATGTGACGGGTCACTCACATACTTCCGCAGCTGAGATACATGAAACACATTATGCACTCTCTCTAACGCAGCTGGTAAAGCTAGACAATATGCAACCTCTCCAACCCGCTCTAAGATCTCATAAGGCCCGATGAACTTCTGACTCAGCTTGCCTTTCTTCCCAAATCTCATAACCTCACGCATAGGAGACACTTTCAGAAGAACCTTGTCCCCAACCTGAAAACCTATATCCCGGCGATGTAGATCTGCATAACTCTTTTGCCTACCCTGAGCTGCTCTCATCCGTTCTCTGATCATCTTAATCTGTTCAACCATCTCATGTACCATCTCTGGTCCTAGAACCACTGCCTCAACACTGTCGTCCCAACATATCGGACTCCTACATCTCCTCCCATATAAGGCCTCAAATGGTGCCATACCAATACTAGTGTGATAGCTGTTGTTGTAAGAAAACTCTATCAAATCCAACCTCTGTTCCCAGCTACCACCAAAGTCCATCACACAAGCTCACAACATATCCTCAAGAGTCTTGATTGTTCTATCAGTCTAACCGTCTGTCGCAGGATGAAATGTTGTACTCATCTTCAAAGTTGTTCCCAAAGATTCCTGCAACTCTTTCCAAAACCTTGAGATAAATCTCGCATCTTTGTCAGATACTATGTCTTTAGGAACTCCATGTAACTTTAGCACATTCTTCCGATAAGCCATAGCCAATTGTGCTTTAGTCCTGTAGATACCCAGTATCTGCTGAGACTCCAACAAACACCCGATGATTATCGGACTACAATATGTTTTGGGATCGCAGCGTTTGATGGACAGTTTGTATACAACTCTACATCGGAAAACTTAAAACGATTTCGAAAACAAAACATTTCAACACATTTCAAAAATACCTGGAGTGTTTAATGTATGACGACGGGGTCGCAATGACACTAACTAGAGTCAAAACCGACACCGGACCAAAAACCGACTCAAAAATTCAAATCCCGACTCCAACAACGAGTCAAACCGAGTCAACCACAAAAACAAAATATCTTCAAGCCTTCTATGCTAAGTTTTCCCGGATTCATGTTGGTCAACTACCAAACATGTGACTACAAAACCTAGGATAGAACAAATTATGATTGCGTTTGTTGTGAAAGCGACAACACAACTCGAAGACCCACGGCATGGCTCGCGCCTCTTTGAGCAGCCCAGGTGGCCACGTCGCTCAAAACTCACACAGCCACTCATTCTCCTATAAATACCCCTCAAATGTCGCCCATTTGAGACTTACGCGAGTGTCCGCCCTCTCTTTTCTCCCTTAAAATTCTCGACTCGACTTCTTAAGTCACAACCCGACGCGTATTTACGACCTGCCGATCGTAAATACAAGCCTTACACATTGTTTGGTACCGTCATTGTGCATTAAAACACTTGTCCGACCACTTTGACCACTACACCAACACTATACTTTTAAAACACTCTTTTACTTACCAAAACGGTTTTAAACCGAGTTTTTTCCGATCAAACGAGTTATTACGCTTACGTCGGTCACTCGCCATAACCAAACATGTAAGTATGAGGGTGTAAAAATCCTCTTTTATTATGTTTTCATTTGTTTCATGACTTTAACATGCTAAAACATGCATAACATGAACCAAAACATGGAATAAACGAGCCAAAACTGATTTTTGGTCCGAGGCAGAAGCCCCTTAGGTCGCCAACAGGCTCGCGCCTAAATGGGGTACTCAGACCAGAGATCAACCGTGTTTTTTCTCGTCATTTCCCTTAATCCATTTTTCATATTTGTAAACGGTTTTTACCATTTCAAGTATTTTCGAAACCTTTTGTTTCATTTCACATGTTTTAACCATAAAGCATTTTTCACCCTTGGTTCTTCATACCATGACGGTTAAATATGTGTTTAGGTGATAATATTTGGTTAATGACATTTAAGAGGTATTTTAAAGCCTTTTATTTCATCTCTTTACATTTTTCAAACAAACATATTAGTGACCAACACAAAGTTATCCTTGGTTATACATACCATGCTGGATTTTAACCCGGGTACGATGATGAGTACCAACTAATTACATTCAAAATGGACTTAAAACAGTTAGTCCATAATCATTTTCAAAACTATTCATGTCAAGCTTGTCAAACGGAAACCGACACCGAATATTATCAAATAATGATGATTATTCGAGTCTAGTTCTTCAAATCGACAAATGCGGTCTAAACAACCCTTTCAAAATCAAATCGGGTTCAAAAACCCATTCTTAACACGTTTTATAACGTTTTCTAAACAGTCAGAACACGGCATACAGCCGTTGGCTAACCCGCGCCTCAAGCAGGTCTTTTCTTTCTCATTTTCAAAACCAAAGGGAGGCCCCTTACACCGCCGGCTGGCTCGCGCATATTATAGCCGTCTGGTTCAGGGCCTGTTCCCTTCCAGCATTAGTCTAGGACGATCCCGACTCCGGTTAACCCGGATATAGGACGGATCAGATGACTATTCGTCTATTCAAACCATATTTGCAAAATGCCTTACTAAGACAAATGGATCATGTTATGCACCCTAAACCTAATACGGTAAATGGATGTTTAATTTCCGTCTTGCATGCAAATCAATCATTAAACCAACTCGACATATTATACTTGATACGTGGATTAAATCAACTGACTTAGAAAGCTCTCACATGTTAGGTTTAAATCATTGGATGCGCATTCATGCATTTAAACCGTTTTATCAACTTTTGCATTCAACCAACCAAGATCGATCAGTAGAGGCCGCTAAACGCGGGCGGGATTGGGTGTCTGATTAAAGGGCTTCCCAATACGTACCTTCACCTCTTACTCAAAAACTTTGGATAGTGGACGACCTTATCCAGGGCGTACGAGAGTCATTCTAGAGATAGGATGCTAAAGAGGGATGATTTCCTTATCTTTAGTACCTATGTCAAAACGCTGCTTTGTGCTTCGATTTGACTGAGGTATAAAGTGGATTTCGAACGGGTTCCAGGCATCCCACAAATGCTTGGTAGCGACTTCGAACATCCCTAATCGTTTCGAGACCCTTACCGAGACGAAACCGACCGATCTAAAACGATCCGGTCGAAGGCATATTTACGCCGCCGAGCGTGGCTTTCAAAAGACCGCTGCATGCCCACAGATCGACTGGACTTGCAGGTGGCCCGCGACTACGGACCGGTAGGCGGCCCGAATCCGCAGACCAAGACGTGGCCCATGACCACAGATTGGCGACTCCGCTGGGGAAAACTTGGACACTTACGTCTTTGTGATTCCTAGATGGTGAGACTCGAACAAGGTCTTGGTTGGAATGCATTGATTGATATTACGGTTACGGTCGGGTTCCTTGTCCGGGCCCACAACCTAACCCCTTTCGACCAATTGGCTCGTTTCGTCGGCATGAGTTTTTTTGTTTCGTCAAAGAGCTTTCATCACTTTCGAGCACGAGGCTAGGGCACCCTCCTTACACATTTTGTTTGGATTGGTATCCCTCTCGCAAATCGGGGTTTGATTGCTTGGTGTGTAACCCACCCTTTTAAGCCAAAACCCGTGTCAGCATGATGCATAATATAATGAAACTGTGAGTGCTTATGTGTTATGTGATCATAAGTCCTTCCGTGTCATTTTCAAACTTTCAAAACACCTTTTTGTGCCGTTATAATGGCCATTTCAAACCTTGGTCTTTCGCCGACCGATGCACGCCTTTCTAGGGCGTCGTAATGACGATTTTCAAACTCGGTTTTATATAACCATTTCAACACGCCTTTCTAGGCCGTCGTAATGACGATTTTCAAACTCGGTTTTGTATAACCATTTCAACACGCCTTTCTAGGCCGTCGTAATGACGATTTTCAAACTCGGTTTTGTATAACCATTTCAACACGCCTTTCTAGGCCGTCGTAATGACGATTTCCAAACCCGGTTTTGTACAACCATTTCAAAATCACCTTTTTACGCCGTTATAATCGCCGCGTCTAGACACGGATTTTAACCCGTTTCGCGCCGACAATGGCTCTTTCAAAACCCGAGAAAAGCACACACCCTTTTCTCGAGACACTTTCGGGATCCCGAGGACCATACACCGTCCCCGAGACCTCTTCAAACATTTCAAACTCGATTTTCAAAACATACAATTTTGAATTTCAAAACCGTCTTGGGAAATAATACACTGTTTTCCGAGCCGACTCAAACTCAAACCGTCTTTTGCAAATAAACTTAAGACAACCCTTTTCAACTGATCGACTTGCAGAGATTTCTATCTTCGGAAGTCGCCCACTAAAGCGACAAATGAATCTTTTTGAAAATTTCTATTTTCGAAAACTTCAGTCCACCATTCCAATTCCGCCTCGTGTCTATCGAGTCAAAGCAAACGTACTTATGGGTCTTTACTTATGAGTCGTCTCACCATGAGACCCGTCCAATGGCGTCACGCCGTCATGATTGGACTCGTGTCAAAGGTTCGGTCAAACACCGTCACGTCATAAATCGAGTCGGCACCGAACCGAGGTACCACACACGGTCACCCCGTCCTGTTGAGTCGATCTTGGTTTCGTCCTCTGTGTTGTCTGCGTTCAGTCTTGGAACCGTGTCGGATTGAGTTATAATGTGAGCCGTTTTTCTGCCTCAGAGCCATGGCCCCGTCTTCAGCTTCGTCCAACAACAACAATGATAACAACAGAGATGTCACAACCGATCGCTAGCCACCGCTTACCGCTCTTAAGGTCACCCTGGATCGCGTCGAGACCTGTATCGACGCCCTGGAGAACAAGGAAATTGGGGAACATAATACCCCACCTCTGACTGAGACTGAAAAGAGGCTGAAACTTTTGGAAGAACAACTCCTAGCCCGGGGTAACAACATCCACCTTGAAAATAACCGAAGGTTCGAACCTGTTGGGGACCAGTTACCTGACAACTTCACCCTGACTGATGTACCTAAGTTCAAGGGAGTGGAGAACCCACTCAACCACATCCGTGCTTTCAAAGACTACATGGCCATTAAGGGGGTCAAATAGGAACTTTTTACCAGGATCTTCCCATCCTCTTTGGAGCCGATTCCTCGCCAATGGTACTACTCCTTGGACCCGAAAAACCTTACCACCTGGGATGAGATCGCAGTTGATTTTGCCAAACAGTATGCCGACAATGTCGAGATCCAGGCCAACACCCGTACTCTCGAGGTGTTAACCCAAAACGACAAGGAAGGATTCACCGAGTTCCTAACCCGTTGGAGGAGGGTGAGTACTCGGTTGGTCGATGAAGCCGAGTGAATCAACTCTGGTGGAAAAATTTGTCAACAACCTCCGCCCGGTTTATGCCAACCTGCTGAGGTATCAAAATATCAAAACTTTTCAAGATCTGCAGATTCTGGGGACACGTATTGAGGACGACCTCCGAAAGGGTGTCTTAGCAAAGACCACCGGCAGGGGTTATCAAGGATCCACCTCAACCGGATCTCGCCCTTACGGTCAGACAAACAAGATTGATGAGGTTAACCTCGTCGAACCATCTGCCAAGAAAATTGAACGCCCCCAGAGATTGTTCACCAACATAGGGTCAACTTATGCAAGTGCCCTGAAAAGGCTCATGGACCAAGGGAAGCTACAACCGATCGGGCCCACCCCGGACCCGGCCGACGTCAAGAAATCCCGATTTTGGAACCCCAACGCCTACTGCCAGTATCATCGAGGGAAAGGGCATGATACCGAAAATTGCTTCAAACTCAAGCACCTCATTCAAGACATGATTGAGAAGGGAGATTTGCCTATACCCCCACCAACTAAGCCAAACAACAAGACGAATCCTCTGGGAATTCACGCCATCTCTGACGATGAGCTGACCCTAGACTGCTCTCATCTCATCTTGCCAATTGACGACGAGGTGAATGTTCTGGAAAAGGATCCTTCAGACAGAGTGCTTGTGTTCAGTGCTGCCACTATGCTCACTATGCTTCAGCAAGTTGAGGAGGCCATTGCCAGCCTTTCTAAGAGAATCACCCGACTCGACGACGCCTACCGTCGACTCATCTTCAATCCCCCGGCACCACGTCCGAGGGAGAATTCCCCAAGCATTCAAAACTACCCACCCCAGGATGGATTGCTCCCGCGACCATTCTGGCATCGACCCCATGAAAATCACCTTCAAAATAACCACCTTCACGAGAATTACCCTCAAAATAACTACCCTCACAAAAATCGCCCTCATAAAAATATCCCCCACAAGAACTACCCACCGAGGAATACCCCTCCAAGGTATCCTCGAGACCCTGAAATTAACGGCATATGGCGGGATGATGTTGAGGATGTCTATGTCATCCCGGGGAAGGAAAAGCGGACGAAGGAAATCGGACATCTCACCCTGTCCGGACGCCCCTATCAAAATCCGAGCAACCCAACGGTCGTTCCAACAACGAATGACCAAATCGTCCCAGAGGTGGACACTCAACCAAAGGCTCCCGAGAACTCAATCCTGAAGCAGCTCCAGAAAGCAAAAGCTGAGATCTCAATTTGGCAGTTGATCGCAACGTCTTTTGAGCACTGACAAGCCTTGCTGCAGGCCTTGGGGAAATTAACCGTGCCCTCCACCTCTTCCCCAGAAGGAATAGTGGCACACATGACGAGAGACGCCCCTGATCTGAGTAACCCGGTCGTCTTCTCCGACGAGGATATCCACCTGTTCGGAGCCAATCATAACCTGGCCATGTATATCACCGTACAATGCCTCCAGAAAAATATACCGATGGTCCTCGTGGATGACGGCTCTGCCGTGAATGTCATTCCTCTCAAAATTGCCCACAGGCTGGACATTAAGGAATCTGATTTAATCCCAACAAATCAAGGAGTACGTGCCTACGGCGGCACTCGTCGCAAGGTCGCTGGGCTAGTCACTTTGACCGTCGCAACCGGACCCTTAGAAAGACAAACCAGTTTTCAAGTGGTCGACATCGATGCGTCCTTCAACATGCTCTTGGGACTTCCCTGGATTCACGCCGTCAAGGCGGTCACATCAACGCTCCACCAAAAGACCAGGGTCCCCTTCAACGGGAAAACGATCACGATCCCCGCTTCCCCAATCAAAGCAGTTATGAGAAGAGGGGTAGCCTCCCAAGCCATTGAGGAGGACGACAATGAAATGTGGGGTTTCCAAGTCAGAACGCCGAATCGATGAATCGGCAACCTCTGATGGTGACCCGTTCACCAACCTCACGATCAACTGTATCATGATGCGTCAGGGTTATTTCCCAGGTTTGCCGCTCAATCCACTAAAGGACCCTTTGCCTCCCTTGAAACAGGCTAAGGTCCCCAACATTCCCTTTGGGCGGGGTACGAACCTACTGACGAAGATATCCGGGAGATGAACCTCCTAATCCGAAAACGCAAGAAGCATGGAGTCATCCTCCGTCCATACCACCTAACCCTCAACGGATACTTCGTCCCTGAGGGAGAGTCTGAACTCTACCACGGCTTTCCGGAGCCAATCTATGACTTTGTGGCCAGAGCTAGATACCCGGGAGTGGAAGTCTTCCAAGACTGCTACTTTATCCCCGACAACATCGAAGCTGCATCAACCGAGTCCAAACTGTCACCATGCCTCGACGGACAAGCTGTCACACTACTCTTTAGGGAAGATAACGTCAAACACCTCGACTATAAGGACATCATCAACATCGCCCTGAAAGACAATCAGTTGGATCCAACCGCCTTGATCTCCGATACTGACCCGGAGAAAGCCACCCAGGGCTGGAGGAAGACCATCAAGTGGACCGATCGCCAAGGCCGCATTCTCAAGATCACAACTGGAGAAGGCCTTATGATCAAGGAGGGAAGTGAAGAAGGATCCGAGTCTGAGTCTGAGTCAGAGTCAGAGTCTGTTATAGCTACTAAAACTCCGGAAGTCCCAGTCAAGGTCCCCTTCCCACTATTTTATCACAAGGTCATGGCTGATTCAGAGGCTGAGTCTACTAAGGTCGCCCCCACTCCCATGAAAGGTGACAACCTGGAGCCTGTTCCAGGGGCCACTTCCTCTATCGTGTCGCCTCTGACTGACCACGAGATGTCTGTCCTCTCCGAGCTTTTCGCTCGTGTCAACTTAATGAACGCGAAGTTTGCTTATGACTCATCTCAATTTAACTGCAATGCGATTTTGAATGACTATGAGGAATTTAACTTGAGTGACTACCCACCCCACTTAGCCAAATAACTTAACAAACGGGAAACCAGAACCCCCATCATTGAGGAAACCGAGCCTATTAACGTAGGAACCGACAATACACCTCAAGAACTTAGGATAGGGACAACCCTGGATCCCTCAGAGAGACAACAGTTCATTGACCTCCTCCACGAATACAAGGACGTGTTCGCCTGGTCTTACAGAGACATGCCTGGGATTGAGAGAGAAATTGCAGAGCACCGGATACCCATCAAGCCCGAGGCTAAACATGTGAAACAGAAGCTACGCCGGATGCGTTCTGAGTGGGCCTTAAAAATTAAAGAAGAGGTGGACAAACAGTTCAAAGTCGGGTTCATCAAAGTATCTGAACACTCGGATTGGGTGGCCAACATTGTGCCGGTACCAAATAAAGACGGACGAATTCGGGTTTGCGTCGACTTCAGGGATCTGAACAAGGCAAGTCCAAAAGACGACTTCCCTTTGCCACATGTTGACATTCTGGTGGACAACACTGCCGAACATGCTCTCCTATCATTCATGGACGGGTATGCCTGGTACAACCAGATTAAAATGGCTGAGGAAGACATGCACAAGACTGCGTTCACTACGCAGTGGGGTACATATTGCTACACGGTCATGCCTTTCGGCCTCATCAACGCCAGAGCAACCTATCAGAGAACCGCTACCACTCTCCTACATGATATGATGCACAAGGAGGTAGAGGTATATGTCGATGACATGATTGTCAAATCATAAGAACGGGACGGCCACATCAGTGCCCTCCGGATATTCTTCGCTCGTCTGCGGAAATATAACATGAGACTAAATCCTCAGAAGTGTGCATTCGGGGTCACCTCCGGAAAACTCTTGGGACATGTCGTCAGCAAAAGAGGCATTGAGATTGATCCAACCAAAATCAAAGCCCTTCAACAAATGCCTCGGTCTAAGAACGAGAAGGAGATTCGGGGATTTCTCGGTCAGGTCTAGTACATCAGCCGGTTCATTGCCAAGCTCACTATGATTTGTGAACCAATATTCAAGAAACTTCGTGCCTCCGATCACACCGATTGGGACGACGACTGTCAGAAGGCATTCGACAGGATAAAGGAAATCCTATCCAAACCGCCTGTCCCTATGCCACCTCAACCGGGGATTCCTATATCCCCGTACTGATCACATCGACACGACCATGGGAGCAATGCTAGCACAAACAGTTGGCAACGAGGAGCGAGCCATCTACTACATCAGCAAAAAGTTCATTGAGTACGAGACGAGGTATACCCAACTGGCAAAGACATGCCTTGCCCTAGTATGGTCAACAAAGAAGCTGCGGCATTACATGCTCAGCTACTCAGTCCACATCTACTCCAAGATGGACCCGGTCAAATACATCTTCGAAAAACCTGTGCTAAACGGAAGGCTGTCTACGTGGACACTCATGCTGTCTGAATTCGATCTCAAGTTTGTACCCCTCAAGGTTATCAAGGGAAGAGCAGTTGCCGATTTCCTAGCGGAAAATCCTGTCAATGAGGATCCAACGACCAACACATGGTCACTTCCTGACGAAGACATCCTTTGCGCCGACTCCGACGCATGGGACCTATACTTTGATGGTGCATCTAATCTGAGAGGCTTCGGGGCAGGAATCCTTCTAATATCACCAGAGGGAGAACATGTTCCGATCTCGGTCAAGCTAGACTTCGCCGTCACCAACAATGCCGCTGAATATGAAGCATGCCTCATCGGCCTACAAGCAGCCATCACACTTGGCATCAAGAGATTGAGGGTCCATGGCGATTCCTCACTCATCATCAATCAAGTATCTGGATCATGGAAAATCCGATCTGACAGCTTATCTCCCTACCGAGCAAAGATCAATCAAGAGGCCGAGGTCTTCGACCAAGTCGACTACTTCCACTTGCCGCGAGAGGAAAATCAATTTGCCGATGCCCTGGCAAAACTTGTCGCGCTCGTCAACATGCCTGACGACATGACATTGATGCCCCTATGTGTCGAGAGAAGGAGCGAGCCAGCTCACATTTGTGCCATTATCGACGACGAGGAAAGCCATAATGAACCTTGGTACCAAGCCATCCTCAATTACAAAACCAAAAATGAATTTCCTCCCAACTCTGATCAAAGAGGACAAAGAGCCATCCGTTTACTTGCCTCGCAATTCGTGATAAACCAAAATCAACTCTACAAAAGAACACCCCAAGGAATTCTCCTCCTTTGCATTGACCATCACAAAGCCAAAAAAGTCATGGGAGAGGTCCACGGCGGAGAATGTGGCCCTCACATGAGCGCAATGATGCTTACACGGAAAATCATGCGGCTAGGTTACTACTGGACAACAATGGAAGCCGATTGCCGTAACTACGTCAAACATTGCCACAATTGCCAAATCTTCGCTAACATACAACATATACCACCATCCCTTTTATACACCATGACGTCACCTTGGCCATTCTCAACCTGGGGCATCGACATCATCGGGAAAGTCAACCCGGTAGGCACCAAGGGGCATTGCTTCGTCCTCGTCGCCATCGAATACTTCACCAAATGGGTGGAAGCACAGTCATATGCAGTCTTGACCGCCAAACAAGTGGCCAAGTTCATTCAAAACAACATCATCTACCGATATGGGTTACCCCATGAAATCATCAGCTATCAAGGCTCTCACTTCCGGGCGGAAACTCAGGCTTTGCTGGACAAATACAAGATCAAACGACATTGATCATCCCCCTACCGTCCCCAAACCAACGGAGCGGTGGAGGCAGCGAACAAAACTCTTGTTACCATTATCAAGAAAATGCAAGACAACTACCGCGATTGGCCGAGCAAACTCCCATTCGCACTCTGGGGATACCGAACCTCCATTCGAACACCGACAGGCGCCACACCCTTCTACCTAGTATACGGTATGGAGGCGGTTCAACCGGTGGAGTTAGAGTTCCCATCTCTACGCATCCTACTGGAGAGTCAAGTCCCTGAGGCGGAATGGACCCGTCGAAGGTACGAACAACTCACTCTTCTAGACGAACGACGACTCAACGCCTTGCACAACGTCCAACTATACCAACGATGTATACAACGGGCATTCAACAAAAAGGTTAAACCCAGAAACATCCAGGAGGGCGACTTGGTCCTCAAGTCAGTTCGACCACCATTACCCGTCGATCCGAGGGGAAAATTCAAACCCAACTGGGCCGGGCCATACCTGGTCAAGAAAATACTTTCGGGGGGCGCATTGAGACTGAGTGACCTAGTTGGGGGGGACTTCACAAACCCGACCAACCTAGACCAACTCAAGAAATACTACCCTTGAGCCCTATCAACCAACAGCCTAGCCTAGTTTTGCAACTAGCCACCAACCTCAACCTTTTTCAAGTCAAGTTCCTCAATACGTTCTGATTTGAAATTGCATGTTTTATCGAGTCTAAGCTACAGCACCTTGCCCGTTTCAAATGTCCTTTGATCCGTCAAAGGCAACGTCCATTTGCACTACAAAAATAAACCCCCTGAACTACGAGCATGGTTTGATTTCACCTCTTCAGGTGAATACGTAGGCAGTCCCTCTTATGCCTGAGGGATACAACCACAAAACCCAAATCAAATTCACAAAACACCCTGAACTACGATCATAGTTTGATTTCACCTCTCCCGGTGAATACGTAGGCAGCCATTTCTTACACAAGAAGGATACAACCGTCCCCACAATCAAAAAACATTACCCACATACAAAAAACATCCCCATCAAAAAGAGAAAGGGAAAACCATTCCCTTTCCCCACAAAATACAAAAATGAGCCTTTCTCCCTTTCCACAAAATACCACTTTCCCAAGTGCAAACGTTTAGGACGATTCAAAACGAATTGCCTTTCCCAAATGGATGGAAGAAACAAGCGTTCATAATTTTTGACACGAGCAATCCTCTTATTTAATTAATAATGGGAGGGATTACAATTTCAAACAACAAATAAAGCACGACGAGTCTACAACTTGTCAAAGCTAAGGTGTCCACTAACACACCTCACATAGTAAAACTAGCACAAAACACACAACAACTAGCTAGTACAACATTATACAAACTCACAACAATAATACAGCATAATAATAAAGTGGGTAATGGAGGTCTTCACTCTTCCATTCTACCCTTGCCTTTTCCTTCGGGGTACATCTTCCCCTTGTTCTTCTTGTTGGCCCGCCTAGCATGGACTTCCTCCTCGGAACGGATCCTCAACGGATCTAAGACGGCGACGGCCTCCGGTCTAGCACAAGACCCCATATTCCACCCAAGACGAGCCAATGCACGGCCCATCATATTCTTAGGGCCGAAACTCCTCCTCTTCGGTGGTCTCATCACATCGGGAGTAGCTCTATCAACATACTCCTCAAAGAAGGCACGGTTGGCCTTGCAACCCTCTCGGTACTTCATGTCGACAACCTCGTCCTTACGGAATTTGGATCTCTCTTTCAAGGACGGAGCACGTGACCACTTGACATAGGCGGGAGTCACCCATGTCATGGCAACGGGGTTTGGCACCTCCCAAAGCGGCCGAGTGGCCCACCACCTTTCGAAGAATTCCACAACCTCGGAGGTTCCGGAAAACATTCTCTTGGACAAGAGTATCTTGAGCGGGCACCTTTTGTTGACGCCCCATTTGCCTCATGAGCCTTTCGGGATAAATGAAGGAAACAACCTTCAAACCCACGACCATCAAAGAACGAGGACTAGCAGCCGAAGCGGGCAACCCCGTGAAGGACCTCAAGTGCCACCACGGCACCACCCAACGGATATGAGGACTACCCTCCTCCGCCAATATTGCGGCCCAATAGGCCTCGGCGGAAGCAAAGCTATCCGGGTACAACTTCGTCCTCATAGTGAGGTGATGGAAGGAGTAAGAAGAAGGATTAACTGGAGGCTCTACATACCTTAGCCTCTCCAATAGCCACACTTGGAGGATCCTTGGTGATCCAAAAGAGGGAGCTTCTCCACAAGAGTCTTCCTTGTCCAAAGCTTGGATAATCTCTCCAAGCACCAACCATGATGGATCTCTACCATGCTCCATTTGCTCGATCACTTGGATGAGGGTCATGCTACCATGACATCTTGGCCCCTCATTCTTCAAGACATCAACAAAGAGGTACACATGGACAAGGCAAAATGCAAGAGCCCTTCTCCTAGCCACCTCCGAGACATTAGCATCTAACCGATTCGAGAAGATGTTGATAAGAGCCAACATATCCACACCATGTGGAGCAAGAAGAAAGTTGACTTGGCTTGTTGACAAGCCCAACATGGAACGGAATTTCTCCTTGTAGCACAACCGAGTCGGAGGAAGCACCGGAGCACAACCCGGCCACCCACCAATGACTCCAACTTCTTCGGCAAGAGGACAAATTTTGCCTTTCGGGAAAACGAAAACATGATGTTTCGAATCCCAAAGACGAGAGTATGCTTCAAGAAACGAAGGTTGCACCTTGACTTGACGAAGCACCAACAATTGACCAACTCCCATGCAATCGAGTTGATACTTCTCGGGAGGCGACAAATCCCGACACCATTGTCGCAATGCGTTCTCAAAAGCATCCATGAAATATTTTTGTGGAAGAAGAAGAGGTTTTGTAGAGATGTTTTTGTGTTTCGGATGTTGAAACAATGAAGCGCAAACGTCCCTATTTATACAAAACGATCAGCGCATTTTTCAGAAAAAGAGGAGAGCCGGCTTCCATCGCAAAGACGCTCGCGCCTCTTTGAGGCTTCTCCAGGATTCCCGCTGTTGACTTGTCTCTTTCAACATGTGTTTTCTCCTGACACCTCAAACCTCCCGCCGGAACCTCGCGCCTCTTCGGGATGAACCGGGAAATTTTGTGTTTCTTCACACTCACATTTCCTTGTTTTCGCGTTTTAGAAAATCCGACACGATTTCCATGACGCAGCTTTAAACATACGGATTTTTCTTTCTTTTTTTAGAGGGGAAGGTCTAGTCGCCCCGATCCGCGATGGATCGTTTCCATGTGAGTCGAAATTCCGAAATTTTTTCGCTTTTTCGCAAAACAAAAATCAAAATCGAAAATTGATAACACGACATCAATTTTCCTCAAAAATTCAAGCACTCACAAATTCGAGTCTTGACCTCAAAAGCCGAATATACTCGCAAAAATCCTTTTCTAAAGTTCTTTCCTGAAGGTTTGAGTTTTATATTTTTCGAGTCATTTTTAAAATTTCAATGCGAGTAGTCCTCGCCAGGAATAAAGAGGGCGTCACCACCGACGCCTGCCAAGTCAGCCTCCCTCTCTACCTCGGAAGGCTCCCTGAACATCGTCCTAGGAGGATCGATGGGAACCGTCAACACGTCCCGAGAGCACTGACGAGCCAAGCGCTCGCCCAAGTACCACACATGACCCATCGACGTCCTCAACATCAGCCGGCTCGAGCTCCTAGGTCGAAGGACCTCAGCCACAAAAGGAGGCGCTCCAGCGTAATCCGCCCAAGGCCTGGGCACCCACTGGGACAAGACAAACAAGGATTCATTCTTATGATCAATTAAAAGCAATGAAGAAGCAAAATGAATATAAGTGAGATGCTCACTGATACCTGTCGATGTGAGTATCAAAAATAATATTTATAAAACCAAACTACTACTAGCAAGCGGTAGTAAGGGTCGATCCGCAGGGAGGTAGGGAGATAATAGTTGTTATTAATTCTAGTCTAAGGGTAATAGTTGTGGGGGTTTTGATGAGAATTATAACTAAATCTAATGACATAAACTAAATAAACGAATAATAGAAGCAAATGATGTAAACAATGATAAAAGAAATGCTAAGACGGTCGGTTCACTATAGCTGCGATGGCACAAAATCCTAGGTATGTCCGAAATACAGTCGTGTAAGATGGGTAAAACAAGTCCTCTCGGTCCAAGTTAACTAGTAGCTCCTTTCGGCCAGTGCTACCAGTCCCTAAGTCTCACTAATGCTAGCTCTCGCCCCGATTAGTGATTCCTAAAGCCTAAATTACTTATCTTTCGATCTTAGCAATTTAGTCGTCTTAATTCATTAATTAATGCCCTTCCCTATCTCTCGATCTACGGGTTTGTCAAAACTAAGCATCTAACAAATCTCCTCTCGGTCTCATTGTTAAATATTGCACTTAACGAATTATACGGTGCTAATCGTACACGAACCGAAGTCGATCGATCGACCCTGCTACCCGATCGATCGACTAACCGGCTCAGTCGGACGACTAGTTAAGCCAGTCGATCGACCAAGCCCTAATGCGGGGTCACCTATTCTAATGCCATCTTCGCCATAGCTCCCCTCACATCTTAGCAGAGGTACTTAGCTACTCATAATAGTGATAGTAACAAGAATAAAATTAACAAATACCATAAGTGAAAACATGATTAATAATATTAAGCAATAGAAATGCAATAAAGTAAATAAGGTTTCGGGAACTATCTAACAATTCTAAACTATGGAAGAATTAAAGCAAACTGAATTTGAATAAAGTAACAGAGGAATACCGTAAAGAAGAATTGAAGAATCCGAATGCCAAATGAAATACATTATTGAAATCAAAGAAAACTGTAAACTGTAAAACTAGGTAAAACTAAACTAATGAATGAATCCATAAAAGGTAGGCAGGGGTTACGTTAAATAGGAATGTCACGTAACTCTTATTCTTAAAACCTAATTACACTGGGTTACGGAATTCTAACTTTAAGTTGCGCATCAGAGTCGTGGGGTGGTCGATCGACCACTTGTACCAGTCGATCGACCAAGAGTCTTTGTCTGACTGCATTCGACGATTCTGCGCACGCGCACCGATCTTAAAACAGCTGCCATTTCTTCGTTACTTGGTCAAATCAGGCGTTCTATGCGGCGTTGGAAATCTAAGAGGATAAGCTTTCACCTCCAATTGGAATAACTCGATTATCTGCTCTAGAACTCGAGATATAGCCATCTGAATCAGCCTGCACTGTCGAGAAGCATTCTGACGGTCTATAGACCATGTAGGTCAGTCTATAGACCACTGTAGCTGGTAGTTCGCTTCTAAAATCTCGCAAATATATCTTTAAGGCCTTGAAATGCGCACCAAGTTCGCTTCCCGAGTCTTTACTCCATGTCAAATGCAATGCTAAACACTTAGGGACGGATTTGGCTCATTTTCCGCTGAAATCTTCATATTTCTGCAATATCACACAAAAAGGAAGAAATACACGAAACAAGGGAAATAATAGCATAAACTACTCAATTGAGCTCTGAAATGCTTGTGAAATGAGGTACAAAACATCATATTTTAGACACGTATCAAACTTCTCCAAACCAAACCTTTGCTTGTCCCCAAGCAAGAACTAGAGTCGATCTTAGAACCTAATGGAACGAGTTCAATCTCAGAGCGAAATGCAACAAGTAAAGCCTAAACCAATTTAATGCACAACTAACATTCAATTAGCATTGTGAATCATGCAAATGAGTTATGGAGTCGTTAAAAACTGCTAAACCGTCAGCTATAGAGACTTATCAAATTAGACTCTCACGGGTCGCTCAAATCACTCAAATAAGCATAGGTGAATATATGTAAAGATAGAAAGAAGTAATTTTGTAACGACACTCACCTAACTACGTCCTATAAGAACATGCCTGCAATCTAATATGAAAATAATCTCTACAACCGTACATATGCATTCCAACCAAACCAGTGACCATGACACATGCCGAGGTAAATATGGATATGTGAGGTAATGGGTAAGAAGAGGCAAAAAATGAATTTGGATAAGAGGAGGTAAAGCCAAGCTAGTAACTACATGTCCAAATTACAACAACATCCAACTTCTTGCTCCAGATAAATCAATACAAAACGGTGCTAATGAGTAGCACTAATCTCACAATCTCCACAAAAAGTCAACTCCCCAAATGATAATAATAAAGCATGGGAGCAAAAATCGCCATTTGATAAAGACTTCGAATTATGCGATTTTGATTTTTTTTCTTTTCTTTTCTTCCTTCTTTTCATTTTTTTTTTCTTTTTTTCTTTTCATTTTCAATTCTATTTTCTCTTCCTTTCTTTCCTCCTTTAAACATTCCACCAACCTTCCCATACAGAGCAATATAACCAAGATGCAATAAACACATTCCCACAACTACCAATACTAGCTCGGATAGGGTAGGCTAAATAATGGTATGTAGCTTATGGGACGAAAAGGCAAATTTGGCTATGTGAGGCTTATAGGTAAAATGAGAAAAGGGGACCTCTACCACATGTGTCAACAAACCACAAACCGAATGCATACGGGTATTAAGCAGATTAAGTTCATATTTATGCATATTGATATAACACGCCTCATAAGGAGTAACTATTCACATCCTAAATAAACTGGTCACAGATGACACCAGTTATAAGCTCTAAACCTCAGAAAATGATATAGTTTGCCAAAAATCAAAGTCAAGTCTCAAGCTCAGCAAATAATTTAACAAAAACTCGTAGACTATGCATATATGATTCTACTAATAACATGTCAATTAGCAAGGATTAGGCAAAAACAGATGCAAATGCAATGTCATCATTGAAATACTACCGTTTCGACTCAACATATATGCTAAAATAAACATGAAATTTTTTTGAATTTTTGAAAATTTTCAATCAATTTTTATTTGAATTTTGATATATATATATATGAAATGAAATAACAAATGCAAACTGAAATGCAATAAACGTGAAACAGAAATGCAATGGAACATGTGAATGCAACGCAAAACCCTTCCCCAAACCAAATCACACAATGTCCCCATTGTGCAAAATCATATAAGAAAATAAGCAAAGGAAATGGGAGTTGCGGAATTATAACTAAAATTGACATAAAAGAAGGACTCGGAAACTCACAAGACTTTAAGCGCAGCAAAAAGGAAACTTCCCCAAACCAGCGTGAGCTAGGAGGTTTCAGTAGCCAGCAGTGCTACCAACAAGTACCTGAAACGACAAACAAAAGTACCGCGCATAATTTCCGAGAAAGCAATTTATGAAATGCAAAATTATGTGCACAATAAGGAAATGGAAGAAAACATAAATAAATCGGAGAATAAAGTGGAGAAAGGACTCCCACAACTCCGCAAATCGACCAAACACAGCAGGGGAATGAACGAAAACAGGTACAGCAGCGGACAACGGTCGATCGACCACCTTACCCAGTCGATCGACCAAGATGACGGAAACAGAGGCTCCTGGAACTGTTGCGCTCAGTCGATCGACTAAGGTGGCCAGTCAATTGACTGAAATAACTGTTGTAACTTCCTGATTTCTTCGAATTAGCTCACTAAATTGAGCTAACAAGGTCTATAAACCTGCAAATACACATAATAATGCGCCCAAAATTGCGCAAAACCCAAAGTAACAGTCTAATGTTTATAAAAATACTAAGCAAACCAAACTAAGCGAAGTTTCGCGCACACGAAAAACGATAAATAGTCTAAAAGCAATAAATTGTCTTAAAAAGGTCTAAGAAACAATTCAACGGAAACTGCGGAAAATCTCCGACCAAGGCTTCTGTCTACATGAAGTAGCTTCCGCAGTGCTCATCTCAAAAGCTGGACTCCACTCTACTCCGCCTGGAATACTCAATGGATCATCTCTAGCATCTTCCCAAGCATGGCCATCATCTTCTAGCTCCTCACACTCAAGATCCGACTCCGAAATTTTGACTGGCTCCTTCTTCTTGGGCTCCTCATCTGGCTCCTCGTTAGTTGCATAGCTCAAACATCCCAAACCGCCTCTCTGAACAATGGGCTCCTTCACAGCTGGAGCGATTAGCGATTCTTTCTTCCCCAAACCGGTTCCTGGAACAGCCAAAACAGAAGAATCTTCCTCCAATTTGCTCCCATTCTGGGGCGGAGGTGTCATAACAGGAATAGGCACAGGGGCAGGCACATCAGAAAGCACAACATAAGATTTCTTTTCAGAAATCATATTACAGGTCATGGGCCACATGGGGTCTTTCTTCCTAGGGGACTGGGCAAACATAATAGAGTGCTTCCCTACCTTAAATCTCAAAGTTCTTTCCCCTACATCAATTATTGCACCAGCAGTGTGCAGAAACGGTCTTCCCAAAATAATTGGAGTGTTGACATCTTCAGGAATATCCAAAACAACAAAGTCAACAGGGAAAAAGATTTTTTCAATTTGAACAGGCACATTCTCTAAGACCCCTACTGGCCGAACTGCAGAATGGTCAGCCATTTGCACAGTCATATCAGTAATAGCAAATCTAGTCAATCCCAATTTCTTAGCCAGACTCAAGGGCATAACACTGACACTAGCCCCTAAATCACATAGTGCCTTCTAAATTGAGAAGGTACCAATATTACAGGGGACAGAGAAACTACCCGGGTCGATAGGTTTACGGGCGACTTTTCGAGTTAAATATGAACTAGACTCCTCAGTTAATTGGACAGACTCGACAACATTCAAAGACCTTTTCTTAGCTAGAAACTGTCTCATAAACTTCATATATGCAGGTACTTGATTAACTAGCTCTAAGAAAGGTACTTGCACATTAAGACTACGCACTAAATCTTTGAATTTATCGAACGTTACCTCATCTTTGGTTGGCACTAGTCTTTCCGGATAAGGAGCTGTCAGAGGTAGCTTTGCCCTCTCCTCTAGGTCTCTCATACCGGCATCAGTGGACTTAGGCTGAAAATCCACTACTTTGTCTTTGTTGTAACTTGATCCTTCTTCAGTCCGTCTCAGGAATGAACCATTGACCATCGTAGGGTCATACTTTGGAATCGGAATGGACCCATCAGCATCTGGATCTTGCCTCGATGATTTCGGAGCTGTAGTACCCCGAAACAAGTAATCCCTCAAGTTATCTGGCATTGGAGGATGGAATGGTTCGTCCTCAGCTGCTTCCTCAGTCGATCGACCATGTTGGTCAGTCGATCGACTGGTTTCAACAGTACCAGAAGCTGTGTCATTTCGCGGACTGGTCGATCGACTGGGTGATGTGGTCGATCGACCATGTTTACTGCTGATCGCCTTTTTCTCGCCCTTTTTCTTCTTCCCTTTTTCAGCAGCTTTCTCGGGTCCATCGAGAGCAGACCCGCTCCTCAGCGTCATTGCATGTACGGTCTCAATACGCTGATTCATAGAGTGGAATTGACTCGGTATCTCAGCTTTGTCTAACGTAGCAATTTGAGATTTCAGCTCCATGATTGAGACCTCATTTGTCGCATTAGTTTTCTGTACCTCTACCATAAGCAGCTGCACTAGACTTATCAACTCTGCAACTTCATTATTTGACTCTTGCTGTGACGGAGTGGATGGTGGTGGGGCTTCATAAGGAGGCACATATGGTTGATGCAGTGAAGTAGGATCGTAATTATACGAATTGTCAAGCTGAAGTTGATGAAAAGTAAACATCTTCTCCTTAGGGTTCCTGCATGCCTCGGATGTGTGTCCCGCTCCGCCGCATCTCCCACAAAACGGCACCTGCTGCTCCTGAGAATGGAACATGGGTGCACCCTTCTCAAGTACTGTAGATAGGACCTGTAGGACCTAACAAAACAACACTAGAGGAAATGGTAAGAACTACCTCAAGGTACTCAGTCTTCCCTTGAGGCGAAACACAGACTAAAATAAAAAACAACTAAAACTAGCGCTGCCTCCCCGGCAACGGCGCCAAAATTTGATACCTGTCGATGTGAGTATCAAAAATATTATTTATAAAACCAAACTACTACTAGCAAGCGGTAGTAAGGGTCGATCCGCAGGGAGGTAGGGAGATAATAGTTGTTATTAATTCTAGTCGAAGGGTAATAGTTGTGGGGGTTTTGATGAGAATTATAACTAAATCTAATGACATAAACTAAATAAACGAATAATAGAAGCAAATGATGTAAACAATGATAAAAGAAATGCTAAGACGGTCGGTTCACTATAGCTGCGATGGCACAAAATCCTAGGTATGTCCGAAATACAGTCGTGTAAGATGGGTAAAACAAGTCCTCTCGGTCCAAGTTAACTAGTAGCTCCTTTCGGCCTGTGCTACCAGTCCCTAAGTCTCACTAATGCTAGCTCTCGCCCCGATTAGTGATTCCTAAAGCCTAAATTACTTATCTTTCGATCTTAGCAATTTAGTCGTCTTAATTCATTAATTAATGCCCTTCCCTATCTCTCGATCTACGGGTTTGTCAAAACTAAGCATCTAACAAATCTCCTCTCGGTCTCATTGTTAAATATTGCACTTAACGAATTATACGGTGCTAATCAGACACGAAGTCAGTCGATCGACCAGCTACCCCAGCCGATCGACTAACCGGCTCAGTCGGCCGACTAGTTAAGCCAGTCGATCGACCAAGCCCTAATGCGGGGTCACCTATTCTAATACCATCTTCGCCATAGCTCCCCTCACATCTTAGCAGAGGTACTTAGCTACTCATAATAGTGATAGTAACAACAATAAAATTAACAAATACCATAAGTGAAAACATGATTAATAATATTAAGCAATATAAATGCAATAAAGTAAATAAGGTTTCGGGAACTATCTAACAATTCTAAACTATGGAAGAATTAAAGCAAACTGAATTTGAATAAAGTAACAGAGGAATACCGTAAAGAAGAATTGAAGAATCCGAATGCCAAAAGAAATACTTTATTGAAATCAAAGAAAACTGTAAACTGTAAACTGTAAAACTAGGTAAAACTAAACTAATGAATGAATCCATAAAAGGTAGGCAGGGGTTACGTTAAATAGAAATGTCATGTAACTCTTATTCTTAAAACCTAATTACATTGGGTTTCGGAATTCTAACTTTAATTTGCGCATCAGAGTCGTGGGGTGGTCGATCGACCACTTGTACCAGTCGATCGACCAAGAGTGTTGTACAGAATTGCATTCTGACTATTCCTGCAGCGCGCACCGATCTTAAAATAGCTGCCATTTCTTCGTTACTTGGTCAAATCAGGCGTTCTACATGGCGTTGGAAAGCTAAGAGGATAAGCTTCCACCTCCAATTGGACTAACTCGATTATCTGCTCTAGAACTCGAGATATAGCCATATGAATCAGCCTGCACTGTCGAGAAGCATTCTGACGGTCTATAGACCATGTAGTCAGTCTATAGACCACTGTAGCTGGTAGTTCGCTTCTAAAATCTCGCAAATATGTCTTTCAGGCCTTGAAATGCGCACCAAGTTCGCTTCCCGAGTCTTTACTCCATGTCAAATGCAATGCTAAACACTTAGGGACGGATTTGGCTCATTTTCCGCTGAAATCTTCATATTTCTGCAATATCACACAAAAAGGAAGAAATACACGAAACAAGGGAAATAGTAGCATAAACTACTCAATTGAGCTCTGAAATGCGTGTGAAATGAGGTACAAAACATCATATTTTAGACACGCATCACTCACGCTGTCCAGCTGTAGAGCGTTCACGTCCCGCCGGTAAACACATTGAGAGGAACGCTTGCTCCTCGTTCTGCACATCACCCAATCCCTCACGACGGGATAGGCTCTCTTCAGCGGCTCCATCCTCTTGGGCGAGAGGCTCAGAAAATAGGAGTACACCCACGCCTGTAAAGCGAGATAGTCAATAACGATCTTTCGTAATTCGATAAGGAAAAGAATTGAAATTAGTCTAAATGAAGGTTCATACCTCCAGCAGCAGTCCAGGTCCTACAGCACCAGGAGAAGTCCCCTTCTCCATCAACTCCGGGCGAACCATGGCCCTCATGAAGCGGATGAGGACCGCAAAACCAGCAGTGACCCAGTCCCAACGCCCCAGGGAGCTCAGGTCAGAAAGGAAGGGAAGAAGCTTCGTCGACAGCCTCTCTCCCTTGTCTCCGAGGTAAATCGAAGACAGGAACCACCAAAGCCACAAGCGGGCCCTCTGCTCAGCAGTACACGGAGGAGGAGCCGTCTCCCTCCCGTCAATCGTCACCAACGCCAGGGTCTTCGTCTCGGACATAGGAACTGGGCACCAGACCAGGCACTATAACAGCCTTCGGCGACAAGTTCCAGCCGATCAACCTCCTAGCCTCGGCCGAGTCCACCCTCATGGCGCCTCCCGGCCACTCCACGCCTCGATCCCCACCGGACCGTAAATCATGCCGTAGTCCTCCAGAGTGACTCCCACCTCACCAAAAGGCATGTGAAAAGTGGAAGTCGTGTCCCAGAATCGGTCCAAGAAAGCGCGGACCAGGCTAAGGTTAGCCCGTAACTTCCTCTTCGCGATATCCCTCCAGGCCTGCACCAAGGCACCGAACGCTCCACGCTCGATCATGGCGCGCTCCTCCGCCGACAGCCGCTCGTAGCACTCCATCGCTGTCGTGTATCCCGAGAATGACCTGATGTTCCCGGCCTCCTATTCTAATTTGAAACAAAAGCTATCTTTAGTTTTGAATGAAAATTGGAAAAGATTTGAGCATATGAAATGAAAGAAGGTGAGTGATGAGTAATGAATTCAAAATTACCAAACTCTTCACCGTCCTGTAGGACAGGTGACCCTCTGCAGCCCAAAGCAAGTGCCTACTCTCCCAGGTCTCAGCCCACGCGGGTGCCCACCTCAGCTGTCGACATCCTCGCCCGACGTTGGCTCGCCTCGGGGCCTCCTCCTCCTCAACAGCCTCCTCCTCATGGACCTCTTCCCCAGCAGCCATCACCGCGGCGGTGAAAGCCTGCTCCAAAGCCTCCTCGACAACAACAACGTCTATCTCTATGGGAGCTCTCCCAGAAGTAGAAGCCTCATCACCTACAACATTAAAGAAAATTTAGTCCGCGTCACGTGACGACGAGCCTTGGTTAAGGGATTTTCGAGCCTTCGAAAGCCCTGAAATCGCTCCTTTCTCGCCATCTTTGGCCAAATTCTCATAAACTCGATAACTCATGTGGTGATTAGGGTCAAGTCAAGCCTAAGTTGAAGCCTAGTTCCGGGTTCGAGTCGAAATTTCAGCAGCATTTCGTTATAACGGCGATTATGCCCTAGAAAAGTGTTCTGAAAAAGCCGTCACAAACCAAAATTCCAAGATGGTAGGAAGTTTACCCATCATCCAAGGTTCCTAAATATCAAGTTTCATCGCAAATGGGCAATCCTAAAGCCATTTTCGAAGCAATTTACGGTCTAGCTGTGAAACCGTCTCAATTTCACTCAAATGCTCAAAACTCAACGAAAATTCGAAACAAATACATGGTTATGTTCCTTATGCCACCAATTATCCATTTCTAGTGTCAATTTTACAAGGCAAATGCATTTGGGGAAAAAGCCCCAAATTTTCGAATTAATTGGGTTGAAAACCCTAATTTTTTCGATCTAAATTGAGCAAATACAGAAGTTTAATGCAAGAATGAGACACATAACTTGATTAGTCATGATTAATGCAATCTTTTGGATCAAACCTTGGTGGAAATGGTTGAGATTTGAGAGAGAAAAGGATGATTTATGTTTCGAACAAATGAATTGCAAACCCTCTGTTTATCGCATTTTTACGCAGAAAATACACCCTTGGGAATAGACGCAGCAGGTGCTGCGCCTATTCCAAGAGACGCAGCTCTTGCTGCGCCTCTTCCTGGTGTTCCCTCCATACGAGTATTCAAAAATTCGTTATGAGTTCGTTATTTGTGGGCCCATCTTTTGTGCGCCTCTTCCCCAATGCTATTTTATCTTTTTGGTCCGTTTGACGATTATTCTTTCGTTCAGACCCGCATTTCAAAGTCAATAGCAGACTATCATACGTTATTTATCGCTTCCAATATCTTGCTTGTCACAACGAGCAGATGTTCCTTTACAGGTGTTTCGACACGCCTTCATTATATTTCCCAACGAGAGTAAGCGGATAAACTTTCCCTCTCGAGACATGGAGAATAGTTCCCGATTAGGTTCCCCAACGAGAGTCCACGACCGACAGTCATTTCCTCTCGAGACATGGAGATCAACATCGACCCCGAATTCTTCCAAAGTTTGTTTGAAGCTGAACACAAGCAAATTTCTCCCAGCAGTTCCAGACTGTGTCCTTCTGTCTTTCCTCAGAATCATCGTTTCCTCATATCATTCAGATACCCCTTTTTAGGAATAAGCCTTCGTATTTTCAGACACCAAGTTATATTCAGACTCCAAAGAGTTTTGCCGAAGCGCCTTCAGTCCCGTTTCATCCAGAAGTCTTAGGTATGATCTCTTCTTATGGCTGGCAAGCCTCCTTATGCAGTCTAATGGACTTTAAAAGACCCTCCCCGATAGTCGACAGACTCTAAAATGTTCCCGACGACAGGTCCTTGGCTTAGACCCCTTGAGCCGCCTCGCGTCGCCATAGTCGTCAGGTTGTAATCTTCGATTGACCTGATGGCTATACTTTGACTTTCGCCTTGTCCAAGCCTCGGTCAAAGTGGGGGCTCTGTATATACCTCATTTCTGTACCTCTCTCAAGCCACCCGGTGATGATTGGGCCGCATGCTTGGTACGCGGAACGATTTGTGACAGTTCGTAAGTTTATCGTCAAGTGATTCCTCAAACACTAATGTCTACCTCTTAGTTGTCATCTACGTGCCGATACGGTCGTTTTGACAGTAATTAGACTACATTTGGAGTCCGGGCCTAAAACCGTCTCCATTTTCTGATAACCGTAAAATCCCGAGTCGGAATGTTCTGGAATGTTCCGGATATTTCTATTCTATATTTTATAATTATTTCACAATCTTTCATCTTTGGTAAACAATTTCCCGTAATATTCATACAAAATATTAAGGAAAACCAAATTATTCCGTCCTTCCATAACTTAAACACGGAAATCTTTCTTCCGCAGAAGGAAACCACTTGGGAACAGACGCAGCAGGTGCTGCGCCTCTTCCAAGAGACGCAGTGACTGCTGCGCCTCTTCCCAGTTCCTTTTCTGCGTATTTTTCGTATCTTTTTCATATCTTTCCGAGATTCACTTCCAAAGTCTCTCCGAAAACCCTAATTCCTCCACGTGATTAGTATAAATAGGAGCCTTCGCTCCTCATATTTCTCACGCGAGTGTCCGCCCTTCTCTTCTCCCTTTGCATTCTAGACCTTTGTTCATACTTTTTGGCGTCTACGTGCTTGAACATTCGACCACGTAAGCTCGGATCTTTCTGAGTACCAGCCTCGTTTGCATGACCGACCAATTTGACCAACTCCACCTCAATCAACTTAATTAATCTAGTCGTTTTTCCTCTTACGAGGGCACTTTCGTTACATTCGAGTCGAGCATCACTAATCGATAACTTAGTTCATCCCGTTTCGTCAAACATGTAAGTCTGAGGGTGTAAATCTCTCTTTTATTTATTGTTATTTACTTTTTGTATCATCATTAATGTAAGGTTTATGTCAAAAACATCTCTTAAAACCGATTTATAAAACCTCGTTTAAAACCCTTTTTTCGGATTACCAGAAGATAACCGTCGAGAAAGGACGCAGCAACTGCTGCGCCTCTTCGAAGGAGCGCAGTGCCTGCTGCGCCTCTTTGAAGGAGCGCAGTGCCTGCTGCGCCTCTTCGTGAGCTGCCGCAGTTCCTGCTTCCTTTCTTCTTTCTTCGTCCTCTGTAATTCGTTCGTCTTTGTTTGTTTTCGTTTGTTTTCTTTAATTCTTCGATACAATAGTCTAATAATTTCATGTATATTATTTATCATTCATTCATATGTATAATTCATCACTTAAACCCGACTTAAATCCCTTATAATCTCAAATTTGCGGGTTTTCGTCACTAAATTCAATACCGGATTGTAGGAATTCTATTTGTTCATATCGGGTTTATGGAATTCGCTCCTTTGATATATTTTCGTCATTAATTTGTCGTTAATTTGTCATATTTAACCTATTTTGTTCACCCATGTCATTAATCAATCGTTCATTCATGTAAATAATCCGTTTGCATCCGTCTCATCCATGTTTTATTGTTTTTATGACCATTAATCACATGTAAATAACCTATTAATCACTTTCATCCGAGTAAATATGTTACTTAACCATTAAATTCACCAATTTACATTAACAATTTGCAGTTCCGGCTTCACAACCAGAACTCACCCTTGGAACAGACGCAGCAACTGCTGCGCCTCTTCCAGAGGGCGCAGTCCTGCTGCGCCTGTTCCAGGTTGAGTTCTGTCTCTGAACTCCGTTGTTGCTTGACTTAGTTTGATTAGCTTACGTACAATTGACTATTACTCGTATTATCACCCACTGAACTGATTCGTTTGTTAATTCTTTCTTTTATTTTTTTTCTCAAATTATCCGTTTCAAAGGTACTTTCGACATAAATTGCTAAACCCGATGTAATTATTGTAATTTTTATTGTAATTCTCTTTATTGTATTTATCATTGTATTTTGTATGATTTATTTACGTGTTTTCACATGTAATTGAGCATTAAATCCTACTTCGACCCAATTGTATGCTAAATTAATTGTCCACCGACTTAGTCTAATTCTCACATGTTAGGATTAAAACTTGGATGTTGCATTGCTTGCATATAATCGACGATATATCAAGTATAGATGATGTCCCTAATCATTAGTAGAGGCCGCTATCGAGGCGGGCGGGATTAGGTGTTCGATCAAAAGAGCTTCCTAATACGTACCCTCACCCCTTACTCCAGATCTCTGTGAACATCCGTGTTCATTGACATCCACGAGAGTCATTCTAGACATAGAATGCTAAGGGTAACGATTGCTTAGTGTTCATGTCAATACTTTGTGTCTTGACATGACACGAGGTATTCGAACGGTTCCAATTTTTCATAAAAATTGGTGGCGACTCCAACAAATGCAAACCCTTGTTCTCTCCTCCCAAGCGCCCCCGTGGGCCCCCGTTGTCCACACTCTCCCATTCCTAGCCTCTTGCATACCGAGTATGGCACGACACTTACACTTGCTCCAAGGTCACATAATGCTTTGTTGATTGTAGTGTCGCCAATGGTGCATGGAATAGAGAAGCTTCCCGGATCTTTGATTTTTGGAGGTGAACTTCCTTGAAGAAGAGCACTACTCACTTTGGTAAAGACAATAGTCTCTAGCTTCCGGATGGATTTCTTCTTGGTAGGAATATCTTTCATGTACTTTGCATAGGCCGGAACATGATTGATCAATTCCGTGAATGGGATTGAGACTTCTAAGTTCTTCACAATCTCCATGAACTTTCCAAGTTGTTCATCAAACTTAGGCTTAGCTTGTCGACTTGGGAATGGAAGTCTAATCACAATAGGCTCTTTTTCTTTAGCCTTCTCTTCATTCTTCTTCTTTAAAACTTCTTGGATGGTGGGTAATTCTTGCTTAGAGTTCTCCATAACACTTTTCTTGTCACTAGCATCCACAATATCTTCATCAATTGCCTTCTTTGGCCCTTCATAGCTTGTACCACTCCTCAAATGGATGGCACTAACCGATTCATGTCTTGGGGGATTACTTTGAGGTGGTAATTGCCCCTTTTGTCTTTGAGAGTTAGAAGATGCTAATTGAGACATTTGAGTTTCCAACATCTTGGTGTGGGCTAGTATGTTGTTGATGGTGATGTCTTTGGCTTGGCTATCTTTTGGCATTTGGGTGAAAAATTATTGTTGATTCTTTTGAATTTGGAGGACCGATTTTTGAACATCAAAGCCTTGGTCATTGGATTGATTGTAAGAGGGTTGATTTTGATAACCTTGGCTTTGGTTATAAAAGGGTCTATGAACTTGATTTCTCATTGGAGGTGGGGTTCTAAGAGGTCGTAAACCTAATATCTCTCATTTTCATTGTTTTGGGAGTAAGTGTTTTGTTCATAACAATGGTAAAAATAGGTTAAGTAAGTTCGACCCTCGGAGTGATGAGGCTATTTTTATAGGTTATTCGGATCATAGCAAGGCTTATAAGGTTTTCAATAAAAGAACACTTTGATTTGAAGAAAGTATACATATTATTTTTGATGAAGATAACGTGTTCGATAAGCCCTTACAGGATGAGGAAGAAGATATGGATGAACCTAACATTCGTCTTTCCATAGATGATCCTCTAGAATTGGAAACTGAGGTTAATGAGATTGAAGGAATAGTTGATGAGCTTGATCAGTCTTCTAAAGATAAAAATAAGAAAACTAAAGTTATAATTGATGATACTATAACATTGTCTCAAGATAAGGATTTCCAATCTAATCTTATAGATGATGTTACTATAACATTGAATCCAAATCAGGGCGATGAATCCGAAGTTATACCCGACTCTACTACAACACCAGGATTGGATTCAGGGGGAACATCCTTAAATTCTGAGCCAAATGAAGTTGGATCAAGTTCAAACAATGAAGAACCAAGTACTTCAACAAAATGGAAATATAAAAGTTCACATCCTATGGAAAGTATACTTGGCAATATTAAGAAATGTGTTCAAACACGACGATCTTTGAACAATTTCTGCTCCTTCTATTCGTTTTTATCCACAATTGAACCAACGAATATCAAGGAAGCTCCCGTAGAATCAGATTGGATTATAGTTATGCAAGAAGAGCTTCAACAATTTGAACGGAACAAAGTTTGGCACCTAGTTCCTAGACCCACGGATCGATCTTTAATTGGAACCAAATGGGTGTTCAGAAATAAATTAGATGATGTCGGGGTCATAGTTCGAAGTAAGGCAATTTTGGTGGTACATGGCTATAATCAACAAGAAGGAATAGATTATGAGGAGACCATTGCACCCATTACTCATCTTGAAGCTATTAGACTTCTAATAGCATTCACAACTCATAAAGGAATGAAACTCTTCCAAATGGACGTCAAGACAACATTTCTAAATGGATATCTACAAGCAGAAGTCTTTGTAGAACAACCTCCTAGATTTAAGGATAGCAAATTTGAAGACCATGTCTTTAAATTAGACAAAGCCCTGTATGGATTGAAGCAAGCACAAAGGGCCTGGTATGACAGATTATCAAAATTTCTACTTGACAGTGGATTTAAGAGAGGATTTGTTGATAAAACCCTATTCCTAAAATCCGAGGGTACTTACCTTTTGGTCGTTCAAATTTGCGTTGACGATATTATTTTTGGATCAACCAACCGCAGTCTGTGCAAGTATTTTTTGGAGTTGATGACTTCCGAATTTGAGATGAGCATGATGGGAGAATTGAAATTTGTCCTAGGTCTGCAAATTCAACAAACTTAGGAAGGCATCAAAATTCATCAACAAAAATATATTAAGGAATTAATTCGAAAGTTCGGAATGGAAAATTCCCATGCTATGTCTACTCCAATGGTCGCAGACAAGAAATTATCTTTAGATGAAGACGGTAAGTCAGTTGATGAAACAACTTACCGAGGAATGATTGGATCATTGCTATACTTAACTGCAAGTAGACCAGATATCATATTTAGCGTATGCGTCTGTACGAGATATCAATCATCACCCAAAGAATCACATATGACGGCCGTAACGAGAATTTTACGATATTTTAATGGCACGATAAAACTTTATCTATGGTATCCGATGGAATGCAATTTCGATCTTTTCGGATATTCAGATGCTTATTACGCAGGATGCACCCTAGACAGGAAAAGTACGTCAGGTATTGCCACGTTCGTCGGACCTTGCATTATCACATGGGTTTCAAAGAGGCGGAATTCAGTTGCTCTTTCAACAGCAGAAGCCGAATATATTGCAGTAGGACAGGTATGTACTCAATTATTATGGCTTAAGCAACAGTTATGTGATTATGGTGTTAACGTAGGTTGTATTCCTATTTTATGCGATGATACGAGTGCTATTATTATTTCCAAAAACCCTGCGCAACACTCGCGCACTAAGCACATTGAAATTAGACACCATTTTATACGTGACCAAGTTGAAAAAAGGAATATAATACTCAAATTTTGTAGTACTGAGAAATAATGGCAGACAATTTGATAAACCTTTAGCTAGAGGACGTTTTGAGACTTTACGGTTGGAAATTGGTTTAATTGGTGGCACCTAAGCTTCTATAAATGTTTAATCTCTCAATGATTGATTAGTATGAGATAAAATTGTATGACCGTGTCCGTATTTTCCGTTGCAAGTACATTCTTATATAGTATGTTATTATTTTATGAGAATATTCCGTTTGCTAGCATGTTATATTTTGTGTTGTATACAAACCATATCTCTCATTACATATACATTCTAAGGTTTAGAGCTTCATAAACCAATGACATTCATGATTGGTTTCATTTAGGATGTGAGTAGTACTCCTTACATGGCATGTAACATCAAATTGCATAAGTATGAAATTTGTCTCTTATTACCTGTATACACTCGGGTTTGTGGTGGTGACACATGTGAGTAGTACTCCTTTACGTTTTGCCTACTAACCTCACATTAGCCAAATTTGTCTTGTTTTGACCTATTTATTCAACTACATTCCATATGGCCTACCCTTGTCAAGCTAGTCTTGTTGGTATATTTGGAAGTCTTGTTGTGGTCAATTTTGTTGGTGTTGTGATGAATATTGGAAGGAAGGAAAAAAAAGATGGACCGAAAAAATGAAAAAAAAATACAAAAAAAAGGGGAGAAAAATAATATTATAAAAGATGGAAAAGCAGAAATCTCTTATTACTCCTATTCTTATCATTTTCATATTACTTGAGGAGAAGTACTTGTTGATGTGAGTGAGTGTGTGCCGTACTTGGCATGGTGCATCATCTTCAATGTTGGGTTGGAAAGTGGAATGTGGTTACTTTTGGTTGTGATCGGTGCTAGCTTGGCTTTTACCTCCGCATATCCAAATTATTTTGCCCCTTCGTACCCAATTACCTCTTCTCACATTCATATGTAAGTCCTTGACATTTGTTTTGGACCTCGCTTGGTTGGAGTGTATATGTACGGTCGCAAGAGATATCTATCATGTTAGATTGCATGCATGCTTTTGTAGGTTGTAGGTAGGTAAGTGACTATTTCCTTCTTTCCTACAAAATCTGTACTCAACTTGGTTTGTATCACACACTTTATCTGTAGGGCTTGCATATGTTGGCGATGATTATAATGTATCGTGGTGTTCATCTTTTGAGGGTATAGAGATTGTTATGGATTGATTCATTAAGTGTTTTTAGATGGAGTTCTTGAGAGTGGAAGGACTTGAGAGTTAAGATCGTGAGAGTTTATGATCTTGAGAGCTGATAATCTGAGGATGTAGTGAGTGTAAAGGAGCAATTATATAGAGATTTGGTTGTCCTGATGTATTATGGAGATACGACGAAAGGATGTTACGAGGCGTTGTTACCTTAAAATATGATTGTACGATATTTGTAAGATCTCGGTTATCTACTTTATTGATTTTATCATAAGGTATTGTCTTCGGGTAGATAAACTGGTTTTTTTAGAGTCGCCTATTCTTGTCTTCCTTGCACGTGTTAACCATACCTCTTCTATTTGCGTCTTCAGACCAAAAGGTTCTTTTATCTTTGTCCTCTGCCTATTTTATCTATCGTTATTTCTATTTGTTCTTTATTTGCACTCCAGCTCCCTTCTTCTTTGACTGTTTGTAAATTACCCTTGTCACACTGATTTCTCATTGAGCTTATACTTCCTAAAACAATGTATTCTTTTGCCTTGTGATATTGCGCGAAAATATTTTGTTTCGGTTTCCAAGTTATTTATTCTTTCATGGTAATTTAGAAATGTTAGAAATATCTTTAGATCTACTTGTGATCATCTCGTAGTGGAAGCTAGGATTCTTTGGCGAGCGATGTAAGATCTTCAAGTTTGATGTTTGATTTTTTGAGGCCCTCAATGTATATAGATCGGTTTTCTTCTTACTTTGTATCTTATTGTTATGCATGCATAAGATCTAATTAGTTTATGTCTAAACTAAATTTATAAAGTTATAAGAAGTGTCTAATAAGAGGTTAATGAATCTTACAATTGGTATCCGAGCAATGGTTGTTGCATGCATAATCAGTCATTGTTTTTCCGAGTTAAAATGTTAACATATAAAACAAGAAATTTGTTATTTATGAGGATAATTACCATGAAATTTTTTGCATGAATAACATTCTGGTCCTAAATTGATTTTAGGTCATTTTGATGATTTATGGTATAAATATTGCTCTTTAATTTATTTTTTTGGTATTTTTATTACATTTTATTTGGTAAAATGACTTTTAAATACTAAAATATAAAATATGTTAGACTATGATTCCGACCTTGAATTTTTTTCACGACCTCACATGCATATTTTACTTATTGTATATAAAATTACGTATAAAAGTGTTTTATATTGCATGATTTATGGTTTTTACATGATAAAAATGGATTGAATAGACGTATTTTGGTTAAAAATAGTTAGACTTGGATTCTGTCCATAAAATTTTAGTATGTTGGCACATGCAATATTTACACACTGTATGTAAATTTTGAGATAAAAAGGTTTTATTTTGCATGATTTATGATTTTTAGATGTAAAAATCACATAAATAGTTACTATTTTAGCAAAAATAGCTAAAATGAATTTTATGCCATGAACATTTTTCCCAATGTTGTATATATGATATAAACATCAGATCTAAAGTTGTATGTCAAATTTCATTTGATTTGGGTGATTATTGATTTTTATATAATAAAATTGATAAATAGCAACTTTAATAGTCATGAATATAAATTCAATTTATGGGGCTTAAAATTTGTCATTTCCAGGTTATGTAAATTTATATAGAATAGTCAAAATTTTATTTTTGATTTTTCATAATTTTTATGTTTAATTTGGAATTAAAAAGTTAAAGTTAAGTATTATGTGATTTATATGTGAAATAAACTAAAAATATTCTATGGGCAAATTTTTTTAACTAAAATTTTGGAATGTTGGGAATTTTCCAAAATATATAAAATTATTTTTTTGAAATTTTCGAATTTTTATGACTTATTGGGAATTATTTCTTTATTATTATGAATAAAAGGGTTTAAAGAGCAATCAAATAATATCAAGTTGAATTATTGTCAAATATTTAGAGAAGACTAAATTTTTGAGTCCTAAGAAGGTTGGGGTAATTAACTTGGACATATATTTGATTTATGTAATATTGTGTGATTTTAATAAGTTAATAGTCACAATTATCCATAAAACCGGATCGAATATACGATATTAGCTTAAAAAGGATGATTTGGCACATCACAGGGCATGTTTCATACATATATTAATACAACATTTTTATTATGATTGTCATATTTTAATTTTTACCTAATTTTGAATTATGTTATTTGTACATAGTATGGCCTTAGTTTTTAATTGATATTTCCCGAAATGAATGGGGATATCAATTCGGTTGTAATTAATGTGATCGTATCACTTTTATTTTTATTTTTGTTTTTGTTTTTATAATGTATAAAGTAGAAAAGTTATGTAATTTATTTATCCCGGAGGATCCTTGAAGACGGTGCGATTCGGAAAGGCGTTCCGACAAAGACGGTGTTGCCTTGGAGTGCGTGCTAAATGAAGTTCAAGAGACCAAAGGACTTGGTTTCCAAATTTGTAAATAGTTTATTAGATTTACTATTTTAGGAAGTTCATACTAGGATTTTATTATTTTGTTTTGCATTTGTTTTATATGGTTGCATGCATAGCCGAATCGCCATAACTACACATGCATATCATATTTTATCGAGTCATCGACCATGTCAATTATAATTATAGTAGTTCACTGCTTAAGTTCACTTTAAACGAGATAGATAATAGTTTGACAAGACCTCTCACTAAATAATAATTGAGAATTAGCCTTACCAAATAGTAGAACCATGAATCCCAATTTCATAAGGAAGTAGGCTCGGCTGACCGGGGTGCAAAACTTGTTACGTTGGGTAAGTGGGTAGTAAATTGTTATTACATCGAAATTTGGATTGAGCTCAACGGAAATATTCGCGACTGTAGCCACATGGGTTCCGGGCTTAAGATAAATATTAAAGTAATTTTATCAACCGAGAATTCTAGAAGTAGAATCGATTAAAAAGATAATCCACCGAGTTATGTTGATTAGGGATGAATCGGCTCACCGTGCCCGAGTTAATATGAATTTGGATCACGGAATCATTTATAGTAGTTGGGTAGAGGTCACTATATAAATGCTTAAAAACTTATTTAAAATGTTTACAAGAATTATTAAAACGATAAATGTTAATAATTCCTTCACTTCTTATTTTTGTAGTCAAAAATTGTTTCTCAATCGCAATGACAACTCCAAATTCATCCGCAAACACTAGCTCGAACACTCTCACCAATGTTTGTTGGCTCCGATCCTTCATGGATCGATGTAAATTAGAAAATAATGGGTCCAATTTCGCCGATTGGGATGCACAACTTCGCTTGGCCGCGGAGGGTGACAACAAGCTTCGTTACCTTACCGAGGCCTCTCCCGCCGCACCTACGGCAAGGTCTACCCCCGCCGCTAGGCAAGCCTACGAGACTTACCAAAAGGAGTCGGCCGCGATCAAAAATGTGTTGATCTTCTCTGTGGAGGCCGAACTCCAAAGGAGTGCTATAAAGATTAGCACCGCATATGAGATCTATACGAAGCTTGTGACCATAATTTCACAAGCTCCGAGGATCATTCAATATGAAGCGGCATCCGCATTCTTCGATCTTAACATCAAGGAGGGCCAAAAAGTTAGCCCTCATGTGCTCAAGTTGATGGAGCATGTTGAGACTCTAAAATTGCAAAAGGTAGAGATTTCCGAAGAACTCGTCATTGACCGAATTCTTCATTCCTTAAACATGTTTAAGGCATATGTACAATTCAGGGTGAATTTTAATATGCAAAACTTGAAAGTTTCCCTCGATAAATTGCACAAAATGCTTGTGCAAGCCGAGAGGGACATGGGGCTAAGTGTTAGCACCACCAAGGATGTGCTCAACATTAATCATATAAGCAAAGGGAATTTTAAGAAAGGTGGCAATAAGGGAAAGAAGCAAACTTCCTACAAGAACAAAGGAAAGGCTTTCGAAGCTAGCCCCTCTAAGCCCAAGAAGGGTGCCTCGTCCGGGGACAAATGCCACTATTGTAATGGTGTTGGGCATTGGAAGAGGAATTGTCCAAAGTACCTTGGCGATATCAAAGCTGGAGAAGTTATTCCAGTAGGTAAATAACTATCCCTATCTTTTATGTTTCAATCTCAACTTTGGTATTTTAATACAAGTTGTGATTTTACTCTTTTTTTTGTACTTAGGGCATCCAAGCAAGGACAAGGGCAAAGACAAGCATGCCTAAAAGAACTTAAGGGAAGCTATATGTAGCCGCCCATGGTGCTAGATCTATAGAAGCTTGATCTTATTTTGCTTTGTCTTTATTATTATGTTGTATTTTGAAATTTAGAACTATTTTGAGTTCCTCGTTCGACTTGGAAATTTGTTCGTTTCCTTTACACAATGGTTGTATTTTGGATATTTGTGACTTGGTTTGCAACCCAAGTCGCTCACTTTATCGTATCGGTTGTTCTAAAATTTATCATCATACACTACTTGCATCGAGAAACATAAGGTTATCGACTTAAATTTATCAAATGGACAATTATAATGATTAAGTCATTATATCTCCATAAGCTATGAATTCGATTCTCCTTATGCCATTGTTACTAAAAGTAACAACTTACTTATGTAAGATCAATTATAAAGTTATGTTTAGCAATTGAACTCACATATTAGGGAACTAAAATGTATTTACAATATATCTCAAACAGGTCACTAAAAGTTATCATGCGTAATATTTTCCTCATTCACTATCATAAGTACAAAGTTGTTTGTGGCTCATAAAGCTATATTTGAAGAAAATACATGTATTTTTCTAAAGATAGGATGGGAGAAAATTTAGCCACAAACCTAGACTAGATGGGATCTAAGTAAAGAGACCAAAAGAAAGCGTTCTCAAGTCTACGTGAGGAGACCAAAAGAAAGCTTTCTTAGGTAAAATTGTGAGTTGTGAAAAGGCAAAAAGAAAATGTTCTTGAAAAATATGATTTTGATCTATGAATTGGATACCTAGAGATTTTAAAATTCGACATTTTACTTAAGAGCCTTATGAAACTAAAATGGTATCTATGCAAGTAAATGGATTTATTTGTAAATAGAACTTTATGATCAAGAGTTGCATAAATAGGCATGTTGATGTCTACAAAAGCTATGTTAATTGGTAACTATGCTAAAATCATTACTATAACTCATTGTGAAAATGAATAAGTTAGATGTTAAAACCTCTTTCCAAATGAGTATTTAGAAAGGGATATGTGAATGACATGTTTGTATGGCTTTAAATAATACTTGAATAGCAATGCTTATTCCAATTCATAAAATGTTTCGAATGAGTTGTCAAAAGCGAAACATGTGGAATTGAGTGGGAGCCAGTGACAGTCATATTTAGACATGAAGTTTAGTGGGAGCAATCATCCTTCATGATTTGCATAACATATTACTCATTGGAAATGACGAGCAAATACTGTCTTTCATAAAGAAGTATTTAGGTTTTCAATTCTGGATGATATTGGACATTATGTGAATCTATTAAAACATGGGATTTTGGATCGGCACTTAGATGGGCATCTTATGTTGATAATGATCCCTCATCTTAATAATATCAACATGTTAAGTAGGTTATTTATATCGATGAATATAGAATTACTATGATAGAGTCATGGTTATTTGCTGCACCTAAGAACTGTTGTCTACGTGAAAACGATTACTAATGTTTCCGCCATTGATATAATCATTTATGCCATAATGCACATGTCCTAGATGAAACACATGCTTGGAGCATGATAAGTCAATAACAACTTAACCCATATGAGAGTCATTGGTAAGCCTCTAGGAACCGTCATGAATTCTCAAGGAGAACTAATGGTCTGTTCTGGAGTTTGGAAGTATACTAAGTTGTGTGTTAAGGATACACAAACTCAAGTTTCCAAACTCATTAGGATCTGTGAAAATCCTAGGCTGATTTTATTGATCTAAGGAGAAAATGACTAGAAGGGGTGTTTTATTGTCAATCATTGCAAGATTCTACAAGAGGAACCTAATTACGTTGTGATTAGGTGGTGTACCTTAAAAACGACCAGTAGTGATGTCCACCGAAACCCACATCACAAGTTATATGATAATAGCAGGAGCTTCTTTTAAGCTAAAGAACCTGACTCTATCATGGAGTCTAGACATGTACTTAGTAAAGTTCATGCTATAAGAGATAACATGAAATTGAAGGAAATTGCAATTCATAAAGTTTGAACATTTAGACACATGGTATGTTCACAAGCTAAACTTTTATTGCATTAGGCAAGTGTATAAATACACTTATGATTATAAGACATAGAGTAGTAATATGGTATTGACTACTCATATGTGATAATCACATTTATCGTTTCAGTTATCATTAACTCATCTTGTACTTTGTTACATCCAAATGGGTTGTTGTGACAATATTGAACCCCATTAAAGTGAACTATATTAACATAGTATTCGCCCCTAGTTACTTATATGAGGTGACATCTCGAAGTATATGAGGTGACATCTCGAAGTATCTAGAGTGTGATGCGATTGATGGCGAGTTTAAATGCCACCATAGAGTCATGAGAGATGACTAGTCGATCACATAAGCTGACTGTAAGGGACACTTTGTCGGGCTTATGACCACTTATAGAGTTCTGGAAAATTTTATAGCCTGGTCGTGGCAAGAGCTACTATAGTATTCTTATGAGGCGATTCTTTGACTAAAGACTGTTCGCCTAAGGTAGCACAAATTCGGAGTAACTTTGATTTATGTTCTACAACCTTCGTAATTGGGGTCAAAAGGGCATATTTTGGGTTATGATAAGCTGTGGCTATTCAAGGGAAGAGTGCGATAGGAATTGTCCATCCCTGTCAGGGTTATCTTATATCTCAAGGCCACTCGAGGAGTAATGAAATGGAAATGCGTGGCCACGCTCGGAAGGTATCTACGGTAGATAATTCCGGTCAGACAGTTATTCTCCAGATCGAGGAAACCACTCATGATATGATCAAATGCAAGTACGACCTGCAAGACACCTTGCATTGAGTGGGAGATAGTAATGGGACAAGAGAATTGGTGACGCACACTCGTCGCGGACAAATGGGAGACTGTTGGAGTATGTGTCCTCGACAATAATGCGATTAATGTTTAAATCTCATAATAAGAATGCATGAGTGAAAGTAATATTTTATTCTCAACTGATCCCCATTAATCGGTAATGATTGGCTGACTAGAGTTTGACATTACTATCGTGTGACGGTGGTGATCAGTTGATCCCTTAAGGTCATACATCTAGGGTAACACTCTTAATTGATTAATTAATTAATTGTATGTTGATATAAGTTAATTAATTCCTTAAAACTGAACGAATGATTTTGTGAGTAAGAATTAGTATCTTATTATAATTCGATTAAATAAGATTCGGTCTAAGTAATTTAAATTATTTTATTACTTAGGTTTATTTATTGTTTGTGAAACAATTAAAATAAGAATGAATGGTTTATTATAAATGCAAGTTGTTGTGATTTATAATTTTGAGACCCATTTTAAGTACTTGTAATCATGAATTACTTGTTAATTTTTGTATGTGATTTATTTTGTTTATATAATGATTTTTAATAAGTTAAAAATGCATTATTAAGAAACATGTCTAGTAACATGTCCAATATGTCACACTATACAAATTGACAATTGACAAACTTAAAATGGACCCATTTTATCTCATGTGTGCCGTGTAAATGAGGATTATAGGGGATGGTTGTGTTTTGTTTATTTAATTAAAGAGGAACATAATCATACCCTACTAATCATCGGGTTGCATGCCTAGACTCTTGAGAAGAGAAACTTGAAAATGCATTCGGCATCCTACCCAAGACCACCCGGCCACCCATATAAAAAAGAAGAGTTTTATATTCTTTACATTTTCAATTTTCATTCTTACAAAATTATTTTGATAATTTTTCCATATTCTCTCTAGATCTTGTGAAGAACTAATAAGAGAGAAAAAACTCAAAATTACTAATATTATTCCACCATTACTAGGAGTAGTAAACTATAATATTAGTTGTTAATTTTAGGGCACTTATACTAATTTCTAGTAACAAAATTAGTAAAAGTATTAAGTGGGTTATCTTGGTACAAATTCTAGAGGAGTAGAATCTACTATTGAATCTAAGGGTTTTGTTGGAGCACTAGGATTTTCTTAAGAAGACTAATTTGAAAGGTGTCCAAATTAGTATAACCTTTCGGCCCTCAATGTAAGTAGATCGGTTTTATTCTTACTTTGTATCTTATTGTTATGCATGCATAAGATCTAATTAGTTTATGTCTAAACTAAATTTATAAAGTTATTAGAAGTGTCTAATAAGAGGTTAATGAATCTTACAATATTGAGCTCTGAAAATTTGAGGATGTTTTTATATTGAGGGTACATAGATGTTTGTTTGTTCTATCTAGGGATAAAGATGTTTCATTTAAGAGTATGGGGTTTTGATTGAAGGACATAGATTCATATAGTCTTGTGGTGGATTCGTGATGTAATGATAATGTTCGTGGATAGTAGACTGTAACTACAAATTGTGGTTAGAAGTATGTCGTTGTATGGGCATTGGTGATAAGATTTGTGCGGTGATATTATTATTCATACTTTGATGGAAATGTATTATTGATGGTAAGTGTGTTGTGGTACAATAGGTACTAGCTTAACAAAAGGTGTATGGTTCCTTGGGTGGTTAGGAATTTCTTGACCATAAGTGTTCAGAGGAAGTGATTGGGTCTTCCGCGTGTGACTGATGATTTTGTCATGAGATTGAGGTTGGATAGAATTTTGACGGCTTAGTCAGAGTTTAAGGTTTGGGATTGATGACTTTGGGTACTAGATATATATCAAGAATCATCGAGATTTATTTAAACCTTTTGAGCTTAAGAGTGTGATAGGGAGTAAGCACTACTCGCTTTGAGGATATTAGAGTAGAAGTGATTCTAATGGCACTCGTGAACGTAAGAGTTTTCTCATTCGAAAGATTTTCCTTGTTTAAAGATTACCTATTTTGAGGTTTTGGTTAATGTCAGATCTTATGGTGAATGGAAAATTAGAATTGGAGTATTTGTTAAAGGTTATGTGGACTTGAAGTAATACCAATACGTTTATGGGAGATCATGTATATTGTTTAATGATGGCTAATGGTAGTTAGTTGGATGAGTATTTGAAATATGAGGACCAGAAGTTTTAGGTCATGAGGTAGATGAAATGTTATACTTTGAGAAGTTTTACTTATAGGTGTTGCGTGTACTTGGTGAAAGTGAGGCACTTAGTGATATTATGGCATATGAGATATGATGGACTTTATGAGCGTCAACCACATGCTTAAAGGCGATGCATGTGGGAAAATGTTGTTGTCGTACGACGACTAGGTCATACCAAGATAAGAGAGACTATTGGGGAATGAATTAGCTTAATGATCATTTAGGGTTGCGATGGTTGGAGTTTGATGTGACTTTTGAGATTCTAAAGTGAATGAGGATGATAATAACATTGATGAATTGGGATATCTCTTTCTTTGGTTTGAGCTTAAATAAGTATCAGAGTGCGCAGCGGTTAGGATTCCGAAATGACATTTATTGATGATCACTTGTAATTCTTACCTTCTTTTGATCTTATATTTGAATTTCAAGTTTCAAGGACGAAACTTCTTTTTAGGGAGTTGGATTGTAACACCCCGTATTTTATATAATATCTTATTATAAAAGTTCCTTATTAAATTAATTATTTCGAAGTGTATGGATGTATTTCGGAAATATTTATATTTACCGTCTTCGTTCTCTATTTTATTATTTTTCGTTTTCACCTTCTTTCGGATAGGTTAAAATGTCCGGGCACGATTTGACTATTTTTATTTAATAATTACTTTTCTTATATAAGCTCTCCAAGTGTTTTAATATAGCTCAATCTAATTTATAATCAGATAATCCATTGTATGATAGTTAATGGACCCAAAGCCCACTTGTTAACCCTCTCTTACCTAAATAAATCTAAACCTAACAAGCAAGCTCCTCACTTTCTTTTCACGTAAGGTTTGCGGCGCCTCCTTCATTATTTCCTCTCTTTTGTTCCTCTTTCTCCCTTTGACTCCATTGTTGAAAATATTTCCTTCTTCCAAACTCATACACAAAAGATATTTCCACAATCCTTGCTCTTACCTCTACATCATATTTATCTCCAAATAATTTTATGGGGATTATTTGTATGGACCGTTACACCTATGTTTTGGGTCACTTATTTTAATGGGTAAAGAAGAAGAATGACTTTTATGGCATTTTCAAGGGTTTCGATTTGTGCCTTTCTTTAGAGTCGGTTTTCGGGACGTTGACACGTGTTGGAGACAAGGCTTTGTTGGTCGTATTCTTTATCGAGGTTTACATTAATTGCTAAAAAGGTAACTAGGTGTTTCTCTTTTAATTGTGTTTATGACAATTGATGTAATTAATATGATTTAATGATTGTGCTGTATGATTGGTAAGTGTTTGATTGTGTATTATCATGTTAATTATTTTTTCGCATGTTTGTATATGTTTTAATGTATTAATTATATATCGTATGTGTAACACCCCTAATTTCCATAATATAATTCTTTAATTTTATTTTCCCGTATTTTATATTTTATTTTCCGGGAAAATATCCGTCTCTTGTCTTTTGGGCTCGTTGGGCTCGAAAACGGTGAAGACCCATCTGTCCTTGGGTCTCACGTGATTTTTGATGTAGATGGGTAAGTTTTGGGCCTAAGCTGAAATAAACCCATAAGCTTCTCTATAAATAAGAAAGGGAATCCAAACCCTTGCTTTTCTTTTCTCATAATTCTCTAAACCCTAAACCTAATTCTCTCCTCCTCTCTTCCTCCCTTGTGTTGTGTGCCTCCACCCTTCCTAGGGTTTCGTGCCGCGCTTCCTCCTCCTTCCTTCATCATCTTTCTTGCTTAGATCGATCCTACTTCTTGGATTTATCTATCTTCTTCGTAAGTTTTTATGTTTCGCGTAGTCTTTATAGTTTTATAGTTTTATAGTTTATATATATATATATATATATATATATATATATATATATATATGTATATATATATATATGTATATATATATATATATATATATATATATATAGTTAGTTAGTTAGTTAGTTAGTTAGTATATTTATTAGATTCGTTATCTTTGGCACGTGGATGATTTTTATAAAGGCGTGGAAACTGCACCTGGAGAAGACATCTATATCGTTGAAGACGATCTCTAGGATTTAATTGCTTAATAAGGTAACTAGGTGTTTTCCTTTAATTGTGTTTATGCCAATTGATGTAATTTACATGATTTAATAATTGACTTGTGTAAATAGAACGTGTTTGATTGTTTATTTTCATGTTTAATTGTGTTTGTGTATTTATGTATGTGTTTCATTGTTTAAATTGCATAACGTATCTTGCCTATGCTCCGTTTGGGTGTTTGGGGCGTGCGGCTAGGGTTCCCTATGGAAACCCTAGTGGCGGCTTGGTGGGTGTTGGTGGGAAGACCTAGAGTTATGGCAGAACTAGTATAACTTTGAGATTATGGCTCAATGTTATAGCAGGGTTGGTACAACTCCGGGGTCGTGATAAAGTTATAGATGAAGTCGTATAACTTTGAGATTATGGCTCAATGTTACAGCTGGGCTACTATAACTTAAGTCACATGTCAATGTTATAGCTAATGCTAATGTAACATTAGGCTAATGAAGTCAATGTTATGGCAGAGCTAATATAACATTGAGTTACGAGGTAAAGTTAATGTTAAAGTTATAGTTGGGGTACTATAACATTGAATGGTTAAATATTAAAGTTATAGCTGGAGTTCTATAACATTGTATGGTTGATACTTGTTCACATATCGTGTTGTGTTCAGTTATTTAATGACATTATGTTTGCTTATATCTTTGGTTACTCTTGTTCATGTGATAAGTGCGATAGTCAGTTATACCATCCTATGAGTTGAGTCGTGATGTTGTTCACGCATGTTGGTATAGTTAGTTACACTGTGCATTGGTTTGTTTGCTAGTTTGAATAGATGACGGTAGTATCAGTTATATACTATCGAAATGAACCAACGCTACCCGTTGATGCGGGATTTGTTTGGTCTATGTTCAGGGGGGTAGCAGAGGCAGTGGTTATATGCTCTGTTCCCCGAGTGTCGTTCGGTTTACCGAGTGTCTGGCCAGGTCTTAGACATATAGGCAGTGGTTATACGCTATACATAGTACCGTGGAGGTAGTGGTTATACGCTCCACACCGATGGAGGCAGTGGTTATACGCTCCGTCAGCTAGAGGCAATGGCTATACACTCTGGCAAGTTAGAGGCGGTGGTTATACGCTCTAACGTGCGTTCGCTCTATTTGCTATGCTTTGTTGCTAGCTTTATGCCTTCTGTTGCTGTGGATTGTGTGTCACCATGTTTGTTATGCTTTAATGCTAGCTTTGTGCCTTAGGTTGTTGTGGGTCATTTGTCGCTACTAGTCTTGTAAGTGTTCATGGTATAGTGGTTGCATATGGTCTAGGTGTGCATGATTTCGTCCGTTTAAGATTGATAAAGTCATGGTAAGCTGTATTTGGTTTTCATGAGTATAGATGATCTCACATGTTTACTGTTTATGCCTTTCAATTATTATTGATTGTTGATTATATTCAATTGTTGTAAGCATGACTGGGAGAGAATCTAGTTACTCCCGACTGATTGTCGACCCCCATTCCAAGGTTGTTCAGATTGTTGCTGACTGGTTAATGCTTGCTTGGGGAATGTACGAAGCGATCTTAATAATAAATAGGAGTTTGCTTTTAAGTTTTAAGAACCCTTTGAATAATGTATTAGTTGTTTTGGATTTAGTAGCGAACCGGATTGGTCAGGTGTTTCCGCCACCTTGACCCTTTTATCAGTATCGTACTCTGATATTTACTTTATATAAGTTTTTCCTTTGTTTTATAATCCGGGTTGTTACATTGGTATCGAGCGAACACGCTCCCAACTCTCGCTTAGTTGATGACTAAAATAAATGACCTAGTTAATGAGTGAGAGTAAATGGGGTAGAAACAATAGGATTGGTTGGTTTTCTTATGTTTGTAAAATGTATGAGGAGTTGTTTGGAGTGGTACTTAGATTCTACCACTTATAACGAGATTTCGTTCTTGCAGATGGTGCGTAACGTGAATGGTGAGACCGATGCTGACCGCATCAGGAGACTAGAGGCCTCTTTGGCATCTATGGCCGAAGGTTTCACCAACCACCTCAAAAACAACAACAACAACAACAACAACAACAACATCAACAACAACAACAACAACAACCATCCGCAATCGACTGTGTTTGATCGCTTTGCTCGTCACCGTCCTCCAACTTATGATGGTGCGAATGATCCTACTGCTTTGGAGGCTTGAATTCGCGAGATGGAGAAGTTGTTCCTTGATACTGGATGTCCTGAGGATCAGATGGTGGATATCGCCACCTATTATCTGAAGGACGAGGCCGACAACTGGTGGGCTCTTACCAGAGATGGTCTGGAAGTTCAACCAGGATATGGTTGGGCTGTTTTCTTCGAGGCTCTGAAGAAAAGGTTTTATCCCGAGGAGATCTTGTTGCGAAGGAACAGGAGTTCCTTCGTCTACATCAAGGTTCCATGACCGTTGAGGAGTACACAAACAAGTTCGTGAAGTCGTCTCGTTTCATTACTTATGTAGCTATGGACGAGGTATCAAGGACTCGTCGCTATGAGAAGAATCTAGCTCCTAAAGTCCGGACTGTTATGTCTCAAATTCCTTCAACTTCTTTCCAGCAGGCTTACGATCGTGCTCTTAGCATATACGATTCAGTTCTTGTTACCGAGGCTAAGGAGAGTGCAAAGAGTAAGTTCGTGAAGAGACCTTATGTTGCCTCTAGTGCTTCTCAGAAGAAGCAGAAGTTCGAAGCTCGTCCGTATGCTCCGCGTGATCAGGGTCAAGCCAAGAAGGATATGGTTTGCTTCAGATGCGGGAAGGCTTACCACCCGGGTACGAGTTGTGCTCCTGGTACTTCTATCACATGTTTCAGGTGCAAAGCTCCGTGACACAAGGCTGTTGATTATCCCCAGAAGCCAAAGGTTGAAGCCCCAAAGACTGGTCGAGTGTTCTAGATGAGTCGTGCAGAAGCAGATGCTAATCCAGATGTGGTTACAGTTACCTTTCTCGTTCACTCTTTATCTACTTTTGTTCTTTTGATACGAGTGCATCGACGTCTTTCGTATTCGATTCCTTTTCCGTCCGTGCTAGACTCTCATCTTTTTCATTTCTTCATAGCTCTATATCCCTTCCTACGGGTGAGATTGTTTCTTGCTCCGTTCTTTTCAAGGACGTACCTGTCAGTATTGCAGGGGCGATCCTTCCTGCCGATCTGGTCTAATTCAAGCTCGGAGAGTTTGATGTGATTTTGGGTATGGATTGGTTATCTCATATGACGCTAGGTTCCTGTGTCATGATCCATTAGAAGATCGTGCTTAAGAGCAAGTGTCGTTCGGTTTACCGAGAGTCTAGCCATGTCTTAGACATATAGGCAGTGGTTATACGCTATACATAGTACCGTGGAAGCAGTGGTTATACGCTCCACACCGATGGAGGCAGTGGTTATACGCTCCGTCAGCTAGAGGAAGTGGTTATATGCTCTGGAAAGTTAGAGGCAGTGGTTATACGCTCTAACGGGCGTTCGCTCTATTCGCTATGCTTTGTTGCTAGCTTTATAAGTTCTGTTGCTGTGGATTATGTGTCACCATGTTTGCTATGCTTTAATGCTAGCTTTGTGCCATAGGTTGTTGTGGGTCATTTGTCGCTACTAGTCTTGTAAGTGTTCATGGTCTGGTGGTTGCATATGGTCTAGGTGTGCATGATTTCGTCCGTTTAAGATTGATAAAGTCATGGTAAGCTGTATTTGGTTTTCATGAGTATAGATGATCTCACATGTTTACTGTTTATGCCTTTCAATTATTATTGATTGTTGATTATATTCAATTGTTGTAAGCATGACTGGGAGAGAATCTAGTTACTCCCGACTGATTGTCGACCCCCATTCCAAGGTTGTTCAGATTGTTGCTGACTGGTTAATGCTTGCTTGGGGAATGTACGAAGCGATCTTAATAATAAATAGGAGTTTGCTTTTAAGTTTTAAGAACCCTTTGAATAATGTATTAGTTGTTTTGGATTTAGTAGCGAACCGGATTGGTCAGGTGTTTCCGCCACCTTGACCCTTTTATCAGTATCGTACTCTGATATTTACTTTATATAAGTTTTTCCTTTGTTTTATAATCCGGGTTGTTACAGTTGGTATCAGAGCGAACACGCTCCCAACTCTCGCTTAGTTGATGACTAAAATAAATGACCTAGTTAATGAGTGAGAGTAAATGGGGTAGAAACAATAGGATTGGTTGGTTTTCTTATGTTTGTAAAATGTATGAGGAGTTGTTTGGAGTGGTACTTAGATTCTACCACTTATAACGAGATTTCGTTCTTGCAGATGGTGCGTAACGTGAATGGTGAGACCGATGCTGACCGCATCAGGAGACTAGAGGCCTCTTTGGCATCTATGGCCGAAGGTTTCACCAACCACCTCAAAAACAACAACAACAACAACAACAACAACAACAACATCAACAACAACAACAACAACAACCATCCGCAATCGACTGTGTTTGATCGCTTTGCTCGTCACCGTCCTCCAACTTATGATGGTGCGAATGATCCTACTGCTTTGGAGGCTTGAATTCGCGAGATAGAGAAGTTGTTCCTTGATACTGGATGTCCTGAGGATCAGATGGTGGATATCGCCACCTATTATCTGAAGGACGAGGCCGACAACTGGTGGGCTCTTACCAGAGATGGTCTGGAAGTTCAACCAGGATATGGTTGGGCTGTTTTCTTCGAGGCTCTGAAGAAAAGGTTTTATCCCGAGGAGATGCGCTGGCAGAAGGAACAGGAGTTCCTTCGTCTACATCAAGGTTCCATGACCGTTGAGGAGTACACAAACAAGTTCGTGAAGCTGTCTCGTTTCATTACTTATGTAGCTATGGACGAGGTATCAAGGACTCGTCGCTATGAGAAGAATCTAGCTCCTAAAGTCCGGACTGTTATGTCTCAAATTCCTTCAACTTCTTTCCAGCAGGCTTACGATCGTGCTCTTAGCATATACGATTCAGTTCTTGTTACCGAGGCTAAGGAGAGTGCAAAGAGTAAGTTCGTGAAGAGACCTTATGTTGCCTCTAGTGCTTCTCAGAAGAAGCAGAAGTTCGAAGCTCGTCCGTATGCTCCGCGTGATCAGGGTCAAGCCAAGAAGGATATGGTTTGCTTCAGATGCGGGAAGGCTTACCACCCGGGTACGAGTTGTGCTCCTGGTACTTCTATCACATGTTTCAGGTGCAAAGCTCCGTGACACAAGGCTGTTGATTATCCCCAGAAGCCAAAGGTTGAAGCCCCAAAGACTGGTCGAGTGTTCTAGATGAGTCGTGCAGAAGCAGATGCTAATCCAGATGTGGTTACAGTTACCTTTCTCGTTCACTCTTTATCTACTTTTGTTCTTTTGATACGAGTGCATCGACGTCTTTCGTATTCGATTCCTTTTCCGTCCGTGCTAGACTCTCATCTTTTTCATTTCTTCATAGCTCTATATCCCTTCCTACGGGTGAGATTATTTCTTGCTCCGTTCTTTTCAAGGACGTACCTGTCAGTATTGCAGGGGCGATCCTTCCTGCCGATCTGGTCTAATTCAAGCTCGGAGAGTTTGATGTGATTTTGGGTATGGATTGGTTATCTCATATGACGCTAGGTTCCTGTGTCATGATCCATTAGAAGATCGTGCTTAAGAGCAAGTGTCGTTCGGTTTACCGAGAGTCTAGCCATGTCTTAGACATATAGGCAGTGGTTATACGCTATACATAGTACCGTGGAAGCAGTGGTTATACGCTCCACACCGATGGAGGCAGTGGTTATACGCTCCGTCAGCTAGAGGAAGTGGTTATATGCTCTGGAAAGTTAGAGGCAGTGGTTATACGCTCTAACGGGCGTTCGCTCTATTCGCTATGCTTTGTTGCTAGCTTTATAAGTTCTGTTGCTGTGGATTATGTGTCACCATGTTTGCTATGCTTTAATGCTAGCTTTGTGCCATAGGTTGTTGTGGGTCATTTGTCGCTACTAGTCTTGTAAGTGTTCATGGTCTGGTGGTTGCATATGGTCTAGGTGTGCATGATTTCGTCCGTTTAAGATTGATAAAGTCTTGGTAAGCTGTATTTGGTTTTCATGAGTATAGATGATCTCACATGTTTACTGTTTATGCCTTTCAATTATTATTGATTGTTGATTATATTCAATTGTTGTAAGCATGACTGGGAGAGCATCTAGTTATTCCCGACTGATTAACGACCCCCATTCTCAGGTTGTTCAGATTGTTGCTGACTGGTTGATGCTTGCTTGGGGAATGTGCGAAGCGAGCTTAATAATAAATAGGAGTTTGCTTTTAAGTTTTAAGAACCCTTTGTATAATGTATTAGTTGTTTTGGATTTAGTAGCGAACTGGATTGGTCAGGTGTTTCCGCCACCTTGACTCTTTTATCAGTATCGTACTCAGATATTTACTTTATATAAGTTTTTTCTTTGTTTTATAATTCGGGTTGTTACAGTATCTTTCTTATGCGTTAAATATGGGAGTCATGAGCGCAATTAGGGTTTACGAACGAAACCTTAATGGCAGCATGATAGGTGGCCAAGAGTGCTCTCCAAAGTTATAATTAAAACTAGTATAACCTTGATGATGATTCGAGTGTTATAGCTGAAGTTAGTAGAACATTGGACCGTTACTCTAGCTATGGTTGTTTGAGGTATAACCTTGGAAATATGAATCAAAGTTATAGCTGAATCTACTATAACTTTGGATACGAGTTAAAGTTATAGCTGAAACTAACGTAACCCTGAGATTATGACTCAAGGTTATAATTGGAACTAGTATAACTTTGAGTTACGTGTTAAGGTTATGGTTGTGGTAAGTATAAATTCAGGTTATATGTGTTGAAGTTATGTCGAGGCTAGTATAACCTCGCATCTGGAGTTCATGCTATGACTAAGGTTACTATAACCTTGGTTGTTTGTACTTGTTTCACATGTTGTCTTGTGTTCAATTATAATATAATGTTATGTTTGCGTGTTACATTGGTTACTCTTGTTCACATGATAAGTAGGATAATCAGTTATATTATCTTATAAGCTGAGTCGTGACGTTGCTCATGCATGTTGGAACAGTATACTGTGCATTTGTTTTGTTGGCTAGTGGTATAGATGACGTGCGGTATCAGTTATATACCAGACGGAATGAACTAACGCCACCCATTTTGGGATTTATTTGGTCTATGTTCGGGGATGGCCAGAGTCGTCAGTTATACGCTCTAGGTCCCAAGGGTCGTTCGATATACAATTATTGCATCGAGGGGTCTGGCCAGGTCTTAGGCATATAAGCAGTAGTGATACGCTATACATAGTACCCTGAAGTATCAGTTATATACTTCACACCGACGGGGAGACAGTTATTTTATCCGTCAGTCAGAGTATCATTTATATGCTCTGACAGGTTAGAGTGTCAGTTATACGCTCGAGCCGGTGTTCGTTTTATACCCTATTCGCTATGGTTTGTTGCTAGCTTTGTGTCTTATGTTGCTATTGTTGATTGGTTATGTTTGTGTCTCGTAGTATGTGGTTTCGTTTGAGACATCATTTTAGAGGATTGTCTGGATATGTCTTTGTTTGGTGGTAATTTGGTGTTGAGTCTTCATGAGTATAGATTATCTCACATGTTTAATAGTTTTGTACTTCAATTGTTATTGATTGTTGGTTATATTTAATAATTGTAAACATGACTGGGAGAGCATCTAGTTACTCCCGACTGATTGTCGACCCCCATTCTTAGGTTGTTCAGATGGTTTGCTGTGTGGATGATATCTTGCTGGGGAAGTACTGTGCGGCGAGATGAATAATAAATTAGGACTTTGTTTTCAATTGAGATACACTTAATAATGTATTTGTTTGTTTTGGTTTTAGAAGCAAATCGGATTGGTCAGGTGTTTCCGCCACCTTGACCCTTTTATCATTGTTATACTCTGATGAATCGTTTAATATACGTTTTTCCTTTGTTTTATAATCCGGGTTGTTACAGAGCAAAGGGACAAATTCTTGGATTTGATGGAGCGTCGCATGGCGCCTACAGGGTGTGTTGATCGTAAAATCATGCGTACTTACAATATTGAGACTACCATGGAAGATATGTTTTATCAAATTGGTTTAGCCGGTTTATTTGATCTTCAAGAACTCTGTTATCGTCCATTAGTCCTTGAAATTCAGAGTTCTTTTGTTTATGACAAGCTACGACACAAAATTCGATTCCGGTTGTTTAACGTTGAACGTAGTTTATCATTTGCTCAAATAGCTGAGTACTTGAAAATTGATCCTCATAATAGTGGTGACTACTTGACTGTACCTGAGGACTTACATACCATCCGATACTTCCCTTTGTTTACTGGTTATACCGATGCGGATGTCAGTGCTATGGCACTAGGCGATGTTCAACACGTTTTCTTGAAGTTGTTTCTGAGGATACTGAGCTATATCCTATATGGTCATTATAACAGGAGTAAGGTACATTATATGGAGGATCTCTTACTTGCTAGTTACTTGAACCCCTTTCAAGAGGTTACATTCCAATTTATCCCTTTTGTTGTTATTGCTAGTGCCTTAGAACGTATGACAGGAAAAAAATGCAACTCTGGATGGTGGAGCTATTATTACTCGGTTGGCTTGAAGGTTGGCTAACTTTCAGGGTCATGCTCCTTATGAGCCAGTCACTGATTATGAGCCATTAGTGGATGATGAATACTTGAGGTATGGTATTCGCTACATCATTATTATTGGTGGCACTAATCATTATTGGAGGGTGAAGGATGATTTGTGGATGAAGCTAGTGAATGATCACTTACCACCTGTTGAAGCTCTTGAAGAGAATGATTCTGTTATTCGTCCTCTTCCCCGCACTTACTTTATTCGTGAGGATTTGCTAGTTGCTTTGTGATACGTGCATTTTATATCGCCTTTTTAGTCTTATATTGCACGTATTTCTATGCATTTATGTACTGTTATGTATTACAAAATGCCCCGAATTGGCTACTTTGGTTTGTTTTGTCTGATTTGCAGAAATGAACCTGAAAGTGGTGGAACCGTACTCTATTCATCCTCTTCATCATGCATAATGAGGAGACGGGAATGTTAGAGCAAGTGAAATGCCTTGGAGTGCGTAAAGGATGGTCAAGGAAGCAGTCAAAGATGAGTTATAAGCTGTCTTGGAAGAAAAGCACTTGATCGAAGGTTTCTAGTGTTCGATCGAGTGTATTGGCTGACACGAGAGGTCGATCGAGTACTTTTGTTTACTCGATCAAAATGCTGAATACTGGAGTTCCTCGACCGAGAGCTTTATTTGCTCTATCGAGAAGAATAGCTGGAGAAGACCTCGATCGAGTGGTTTGAATCCACTCGATAGAGAGGTTTTAGTCTTAGGCGGGCTTAAGTTACTCGTGTTGTGTTATTTCGTTAAACCCTTTAATTGTCCTATTTAAGCATTCGCTAATTAGGTCATTAGTACGCTTTTCCATCTCTTAAACACTCGAATCTCTCGTTCATACTCTTCACTGTTAAACACTCCCTTTAATCTCTTGCTTGGATATTGGATTGATTTTTACGCCGGATTGCTTGAGATTGTAATCATTCTCTCCTTATTAATCTTGATCTTATTGTTCTTTGCTTTAAATCTTGATTATCTCTTAATTATTTCTGCCCTAATACAGTTTATGTTTAACTATCATTATTTCATAATGTCTTCTATTAGTATGCTTATTATTATTATTGTTGACACCATTAATATTATGAGTAGCTAATCCCTTTAATGGCGGGATTAGGGAATCCAAGGTAGGATTGTGACGATGTAGCGAATAGACTAGATGATTTATTTGTCAGAATCTGTCCCATGGCAATTTAACTGTAATATCAACTTAGTTGAGTGCATGGTTCTAAGTTACCTTTAATTTGGTTAATTTTACTCCTGGATGGGAAGATTGGATTAAATAGACCTGCTATGAACAGTAGACTATCTTAATGAGGGCGAAAGTTAAATTAGTGGAATTCTAGGATAGAAAGTGGACCGGAAGGACCTTTCCTGTATCCTTCTCACAGTAGATTGTTTAGGGTATTTGCAGTTGAGTCGATAGACTACCATGGTGAACCGAAATCCTGGCATACTTTCTTTTATTTGATCATCTTTTTTATATTTTCTATCTTTATTGCTCTTGTTGAATCTCTCTTTCCCTTAATCTTTTATTAGTTTAGAAAACCACAATCAAAACCCCATTTTGTGACCTAATAGACGGACCTTTAATAGATATCTTGCCTCCCTGTGGATACGATCCCGACTTCCTTAGCTATATTAGTTAGAGACCAGTTGGTTATTTTTTGTAGGTATACGATTAGCCTGTCAAATAATGGCGCCGTTGCCGGGGAGGCAATAGCCCTATCTGTTTTTGTTTTCGTTTATTTTTATCCGTCTCAGGGAATTTTTTTTTCCTTGAGACAATTCTCATTTATCTCTTTCAGTGTTGTGTATGCCCAGGTCGAACAAGTCGGAATTAGTCCCAGCTGATCCTGAGCCAGAAAGACTGTATCGGCATAAACTCCGTCTGCAAAGAGAAATTCGAAAGGAAGACTTGAGTACTTTCGAACCCGAGCTACAACACTTCTTATTTGCAGAAGACCAGTCTTGTGAAGAAAAAAATCTCATTTCTGATAACAAACTAGTAAAGATGCCTAACATTGCAAGTCACTCAGAGCCCAAAGCATCCTCGAATCCTAAAGGTTTTAATCTCGCAATTGAGGATGGTAACACTTTCGATATCCGTCCTACATAAATATGGTGGAAAGAAACCTGTATCGAGGTGTGGCGGGTGAAGATCCTCGAAAGCATATGGAAGTCTTTACTGACTATTGCTCTACTATTCCCGCTACTAAGGGAGTAACACAAGACAAGATAAAGGAAGTGCTTTTTCCTTTTTCTCTGACTGACTCAGCCCTTGAGCGGCTGACTGATATTGACCGGACTGCTGCTGGTATCACCAACTGGGAGACTCTCGCACTTGCCTTCTACCAAAGATACTTCCCTCCACAACACACTAATCAGCTGAGGGGTAAGATTACTAGTTTCAAGCAGGCACCTGATGAGAATTTCTATGAAGCTTGGTGCCGGTACAAGAAGTTGGTGAGGTCTCTTCCTCACCATGGTTTTGATCAGTGGTATTTGTGCAACCAGTTCTACAATGGGTTGTATGATGACCACAGAGCTATACTTGACGCCTCATCCTATGGGAGATTTCAAAAGAACATTGATGACGATAAGGGATGGTGCATTATTGAGGAGATGGCGACCCATTGTGCTGAATAAGGGAACCCCAGGGACGGAATTCAGACTGTTCACTCGATCTATAACGCGGTCGTGGCTCAGCTGGAAGCCATGAATGCTCGTTTTGATAGATTAGAAATACAAGCTGTTGGTGATCGACAGACGGTTCATCTGTTGACTAGACAGGAAACTGTCACCTGTGAGAGATGTGGGAGCAATGACGGTCTTACTGCTATTGACTGTCTGACAGACAAAGAACAAGTCCTTGCCTTTCAACAATATAGGCAAGGAGGAGGTTCCTACTATAATAATCAAGGGGCAGGCCATCCCAATTTGAGGTGGACAAGTCAAAATGTTCTTAATCCAACTCCTCCACCGCAGCAGCAGCAAGCTTATGTCCCTGCTCATAAAGCTCAACAAGGCTTTCAAAAGCCTCCTTCTTTCCCTCCGCCGCATCAAGGAGCTTCATCTTCTAGTGAGGTAAGTGAGCAGACTGAGTTAAAGACAATGATTCAATCATTGACAAAGTAATTGCAGATGAGTGACCAACAGAAGGAATTTTCGATCAAGTCACTTGAAACTCAAGTTGCTCAGTTGGCCGCAAGCCAATCCACAAGGAAACCGGGTCATCTGCCGTCCCAATCTAAGAAGAATCCACATGAGACGGTAAACTTGATTAATTTGCGAAGTGGTCGTTCTTATGAAGGACCAAAATTGTCGAGTTTAGATGACATATTAGACCCGAGGGAAGCTACTATTGATGATGGGAAGGCGTATAATGCTGAAAATATGCCATGCACGAAATAAATACTCGATCGACTGATTTCTGGTGGTCAATCGAGTAGAAATGTTGAACAAAGCACTCGATCAAATAGAAATGTTGCTCGATCGAGTGAATTGGATATTCAGGGAATCGATCGAGAGGTTAAAACCACTCGATCGAGTGGAAATTTTGAAGAGACTGTTCGATCGAGTGGAACTTTGCCTCGATCGAACACTGGGCATATAGAGGAACTCGATTGAGAGACTGTTATTGCTCGATCGAGTGAAAGATCACCAGAAAGGACTCGATCGAGAGGTAAAAAGAGTCGATTGAGTGAAAAAGAGCTTGAACCTGCTGAGACGTTGGAAGAGAGGAACAAAGGGCTCGAGATTCCTATTAGGGTGCCCTTTCCAAGGAGACTATAAAGCACCAAAGCTAATCAACAGTTCGGGAAATTTGTCGAGCTCCTGAAAAGCTTACATGTTACTATTCCATTCGCCGACTTGCTGACTCAGGTACCCTCTTACTTAAAGTTTATGAAATAAATTTTGTAGCGTAAGAGGCATATAAACGATCATGAGACGGTAGCTTTAACTGAGGTAGGGACCGCCCTAGTTCAAAATAAGTTGCCACCTAAACAGTCAGACCCAGGTAGTTTCTCGATTCCATGTCATATAGGAACCCATTTGATTGATAATGCGCTATGCGATCTAGGTGCTAGCGTGAGCGTCTTACCTTTGTCTCTTGCTAGGAGACTTGGTCTTACGAAATTTAATTGTACTAACATTACCGTACAGATGGCTGACCATAGTATATCACGGCCATTAGTAGTTATAGAGGACATACCTGTCAAAATTGGGAGATTCTTTATTCCAGTGGACTTCTTAGTGTTTGACATCCCCGAGGACACTCACACCCCTATTATTTTAGGGAGACCATTTTTATTCACTGCTCGCGCGGTGATCGATGTGTACAAAAATAAGTAATAATCCCCAGTAAAGACTGGTACGATTCAATTCAACATTTTGTTCATTCGGGTTTGATTGTGTCGTAGCTCTATAATTAGAATTCGGTTTTGTTTATCATTGGATGAACTGCATTGCGAATATTGATCCCAAAAAAGAAACGGTAGGTACAACTAGTCCGTGAACAGCCAACCATCGCACTGTAAAAATTGGATAGGTTCGATCTATGGTCATTGTGCCTCCTAAAAGGATCTGCTAAATTCATCGAGTTGTTCCAAAGAATCAAAACAGCCTGTAATTAATGGAATTCCTTGTTGGTACGTTTCAGGTAGGAGATGAAGAATTGATTTTTCATCAGTCTAAATCTCGTAGAGCACCCATGCAAGATCAACCTTGCAATGCCGTATCCTCTACTGACTCAGATATAGACACTCCAGCTGAGAATGTTGAATTTTATGCTGCTATTGTAACCCATCCGCCTCGGACTGAGAGCGAAAAGGAGGAACATTCTTTTGTTTTCCTTACTGCAGGTACAGATGGAATGGATGCCGGAGTTGTCAACGATCAAAGTGCAATTAGAGTCAATGAAAATGGAGATACCAATGTAAAAGCTGATGGGAAAGACAAAGGGAAGAAGAAAGTTCGTGCATACGTGGACGTCAATTATTCTGCCTCTACTGGCTCAGATTCAAGCTCATGGAGATTGAAGAGGACGGTCAAAGATGCTGAAGGGACCTCCTCCAGTCAGAAGCCCTCATTTGGGCTACTCAAATGATTTGGGAATTAAGCGGGGAATACCCGGTTGTAACAAATTGTAAAACATTAAATTTTCGTCGAACATCTTTATTACATTTTTAGAACTGTTAGACTTTAGACTATTTAGCTTAGTTAGAAAAAACTATAGACTGCGTATTGTGTGATTTGGTATTGTCGGGATGTATTTTTGCGTGTTTTTATGCAGGTTTGGGGAATTTATATTGCATTGGCATGATTTACATGAGAAAAGAACTCGATCGAGTACTTTTTGTACTCGATCGAGAGGAATGCCAGGAGAAAGGTTCGATCGTCAAGTTTCAGCTGCTTGATCGAAATAGCAAAATTGAAGAGTTCTCGATCGAGTGGAATTATGCTCGATCGAGTGAAATGAAGGCCCGACTTCTCGATCGAGTGATTTCAAATCACTCGATCGAGTGGATTTGCTATTTGCACGCAGGAAGTTATTTCTTTAACTTCTATTCTTTCATTACTTTGTTGCATTATTTGTTGCTTACCCCTTTGTGCAATATTCACCCCAACATTCTCCATAATTCTTGACCCATTATCAAATCCAACACCCACACTATTTACCTTCCTAGTATATCGACTAAAGCCCTCTACTTTCCCCTTCAAATTTGTCCTTTTTCGCTGTTAATTACGGGAATTAGGGTTTGCGGTTTTCGATCGAAATTCCGCCAATGTGCTTCCTTTTCTTGTCGATTTTCTTGCTTATCTTGTGGGTTTCGTCATCAAGTAAGTTTCCCCTTTATTATTTTGTTTATTAATTGCTTTATTTTGCCATTATGAAGTAATTTGGGGTTTAGGTTTGCCTTTCAATTCGAAAAATCCGACTGAAATTGGAAAATTTGTGTTTAATTTGTTTAATTGATTGTTATTCCCCCTTGCTTACTTGATTAGGATGGAAAGTAGTTCATTATCTTCGACTAGTTCGACCTTTGTTCCATCCTTGACTGAGACGATCGTTCCGACTATTAGTACCGTTGCTACTACCCCTGTTTTAGCTGCTCTTGTTACTGGTACTACTGCTGCTGTCGCTAGTTCCGCCTCTGTCACGGCTAGCTCTGTTTCTGCCTCCGTCTCAGCTAGCTCTACTGCTAGCTTTGCCTCTGCTTCTACCAGTACAGCTGCACCTTCTACGTCTAGTACGGTGACCACCCTTTCTGCGTGGTCACCAGCTGTCACAGCGGCTTACCGAGCGGCCTTAGTACCTCGTTCCGTCTAAGGACTGGCTTCTTCTTCAGGTACTAGAGGTCGGGGTCGCGGACGAGCCACGCCTGCTGCTGGCCCCATCACTATCCGAGTTGACGACTCACTTGACCCGCACCCCGACTACCCTGAGGTAATTTTCGTTAATGCTTTACATCGTCAACGTTTCTTTGCCTTAGAGAGCTGTGATTTTCTGTCTACTAAATTTTTGTATCGTAAGTCACTTGATAAGTTAGGTATTTATGAGCCCGTACTCGAGATTTTGAGAGGGGAGGGGATGACGGGATTGATTACCATGAGTGCCTTGACCTTCAAGGAGCTGACCCTCGAGTTTTTCAGCTCCTTCACCTTCTCTTCTGGCGCCTACGCCACTGACCCGACCTGTGCTTCTGTTTCTTTCCGGTTATTTAACCGGACTTTTTCCTAGACCTTAGAGGAGTTTGGTACTAGGTTAGGTCTTTCTTTTACGGGTGACACTGCCTCTCTTAGGAAGGTCATCCGCCAGTTGTGGAGGACCTTGGCACAGACTAGCTACGAGGAGCGCAAGCTCGCGCATGTCCACCTTCCCCCGGCTCGTTACTTCTTGCGTCTCATTGGTGGGACCATCTTCGGCCGTAAAGAACCTAACAATATGAACAACATTGACCTCTCAATTCTTGGTGGGTACCTGAACATTGACAGTGAGAGACCCTTTGTGCTTAACATTTCTTACTTGACTGCTCAGTACTTCCATACAGTGGGGCAAAAGACTACGGGCATCATTGTTTGCGGTGGCATAGCCACTTTTCTAGCCCGTTCTATCTTCCCTGTCTTTCCTCGTGACTTACAGCACCTAGACACAGATAGGTACCTTGACCTGGCAGTTATACTGTCTATGACTTGGCTTACTTCTGACCATCAGACATTGAAGATTTGCGGTTCCTTGTCTGTACCCTTACCTTGCACCACTCTACCTCGCCTTGTCCCCCTGCCCACTGTTAAGGGCAGGTTACCTCCATTACTACCCATGTATCACCTTCCGCTTACTCCACCTCCCAATATGTCTGCTTCTAAGAGGCGGAAGAGACCTGAGACAGGAGAGGGATCCACACCTTCTACGGGTGGCCAGACTTCCACGGCCATTCCAACCCCGGTCCCTACTCCTACGCCTGCACCCGACCAGACACAGCCGGTGTACCCAGCTAATTTTGTTCCTCCTGCACCCTTTGTGGCGTCCGCGGTCCTTAACCAAGGGCGTCCTGACAGTTTGTTGCTTGAGCTTCTTAGCAGGCAGGCTCGTATGGAGCGGGATATAGCTCTTACTTTGTTCCCTCTATACGAGTATCACATGATGCGACGACGTCCCGTTCCTGAGGGTTGGCCACACCCGTCTTTTTACCGGTACCCAGCTGAGGGGTACCCACAGCCATCCAGTGACGAGGAGGAGGACACAGCTGATACGGCAGCGAGGACTCAGGCTGAGGAGGCGAGGAGGAGAGAGAAGGAGGTGGACCCAGACTTCACGGTGGAGGACGAGGCTGACGAGTAACTACTGGTCTACTCACTTCCCCAGTTTTCAGGCTGGTTTGGGGAAGTTTGTGTTTTGTATGTACATTCTTGCTCTTTTATTTATTTTGTCTCCCTTTTATTTATTGTTTTTTCATCCATTTATTGGTTGTATTTTCCCGTTCCCCTGTATATATCTATTGGTGTATGCTGGAGGACAATGAGGGCGTTGTCCGTTTTGGTTTGGGGAGGGTAATGCATCCTTTGAGTCTGCATTTGCATTTGTTTTTGCATTAACGTTTCTATTTTTTGCTTGCATTGTCTTCATTTATTTCAAAAAATCATAAAAATCCAAAAAATTAGAAAATTTCAAAAATAATAAAATATTCACGTTTCATTTTGCATATAGGTTGAGTCGGAACGGTTGATTTCCGTGATGATATTGCACTGTAACTTGTCATTTTTACCTGAGCCTTGCACTTTATTGACAATTATTAGCTGAGTCTTACGCATATCTACGAGTTTTGGTTCATATTTAGCTGACTTTGTAGACTTGACCAGATAAATTCGCAACCTACTCTATAATTTCTGAGATTTAGAACCATATAACTGGTGACATTCATGACCAGTATACATAGGAATTGAGAGTAGTACTCCTTGCATAACATGTTTATCATTTTTGCACTTTTAGACATTCGATTTCTTGTCAATTGCATACATTCGGGTTTGTGGTCAGTGTCACATGCAGGGAGGTGCTTGCAAATTTACCTTTCTTACATTTTTCACCCATTTAGCTCCACTTAAGCCAAATTTAGCCTTTTTGACCCATTAGCTATACCCAAAACTAAGCCTGCCTAGTCAAGCTAGTTTAGTGTGTCATTTGTGGTATGTTGATCCATGTTGCGAGTTTGGCTCGATTTTGTTGTTTGGAGTTGGTGGAAAATGAGGAAGGATGATTGAAAAAATGAGAAAAAAAGACATGAAAAAGGAAAAAAGAGAAAACGTGTGATGAAAGAAAAAAATGAACAAATAAATGAAAAAAGAAGTTGAAATCACGCGGGTAGAAAAGAAAAGAGAAAAAGAAAGAAAAGATTGAAAAAGTTGATTGGAATTGAAAATGAGACCGTATTGAAAAAGGGAATTTTGTGACCGTCTCACTCCTCTGTTCTTATTTATATCTTTTTGAGGAGATAGTGTATTTGGTTAGTGGGATATGTGCCGTGAAGGGCACTTGTGCTTTATTTTCAGTCAGTAGAGATTCGGATGGTCTTATATGGTCTTGTTTAGGAGCTAGCTTGACGCTTTACCTTCACATTCCCATAATTTGTTTTGCCTTTTCGCACCTGAACCTCACTTTCCCATACTATTTGTAAGCCCTCGGCTGTGACGGACATTGTTGGTTGGAGTGTATGCATAGTACTTGAATCGTCTATCATTTTTGTTGCATGCATGTTATGTAGGTCGTAGTTTAGGTGAATGACTGTTTCTCTTTCTCTCTTATACATATATAATTCACCCTTTGCTTTATGAGAGAAGAGTGACCACGTGAGAGTCCAATTTTGTTGGTCTTGCAAGGTCGATAGGTCAGCTTTATTTATGGAGGTCTTATAACTCGTTTGCGTATTGACCGTTGTAGCTATGACTGTTGATTTTTGCTTGCATTAAATTGGTTCACGTAGACAAGTTATATCTAGCTCTGAGTTTTCATTTCTGTTCCATTAGGTTGCTTTTAGTTTACTCGAGGTCGAGTAAAGGTTCTGTTTGGGGAGATTTGATACGTGCATTTTATATAGAGTTCTTAGTCTTATATTGCACGTATTTTTATGCATTTATGTACTGTTATGTATTGCAAAATGCCCCGAATTGGCTACTTTGGTTTGTTTTGTCTGATTTGCGGAAATGAACCTGAAAGTGGTGGAACCGTACTCTATTCGTCCTATTTAGCATGCATAATGAGGAGACGGGAATGCTAGAGCAAGTGATATGCCTTGGAGTGCGTGAAGGATGGTCAAGGAAGCGGTCAAAGACGAGTTAGAAGCTATCTTGGAAGAAAAGCACTCGATCGAAGGTTTCCAGTGTTCGATCGAGTGGATTGGCTGACACGAGGGGTCGATCGAGTACTGTTGTTTACTCGATCGAAATGCTGAATACTGGAGTTCCTCGATCGAGAGCTTTATTTGCTCGATCGAGAAGAATAGCCGGAGAAGACCTCGATCGAGTGGTTTGAATCCACTCGATAGCGGGCTTAAGTGACCCGTCTTGTGTTATTTCGTTAACCCTTTAATTTTCCTATTTAAGCATTCACTAATTAGGTCATTAGTACGCTTTTTCATTTCTTAAACACTCGAATCACTCTTTCATACTCTTCACTGTTAAACTCTCCCTTTCATCTCTTGCTTGGATATTGGATTGATCTTTACGCCGGATTGCTTGAGATTGTAATCATTCTCTCCTTATTAATCTTGATCTTATTGTTCTTTGCTTTAAATCCTGTTTATCTCTTAATTATTTCTTCCCTAATACAGTTTATGTTTAATTATCATTATTTCATAATGTCTTCTATTAGTATGCTTAATATTATTATTGTTGACACCATTATTATAATGAGTAGCTAATCCCTTTAATGTCGGGATTAGGGAATCCATGGTAGGATTGTGACGATGTAGCGAATAGACTAGATGATTTATTTGTGAGAATCTGTCCCATGGCAATTTAACTGTAATATCAACATAGTTGAGTGCAAGCTTTTAAGTTACCTCTAATCTGGTTAATTTTACTCCTGGATTGGAAGATTGGATTAAATAGACCTATTATGAATAGTAGACTACCCTAATGAGGACTGAAGTTAAATTAGTGGAATTCTAGGTAGAAAGTGTACCGGAAGGACCTTTCCTGTATCCTTCTCACAGTAGATTGTCTAGGCTATTTGCAGCTGAGTCGATAGACTACCGTGGTAAACCGAAATCCTGGCATGCTTTCTCTTATTTGATCATCTTTATTATATTTTCTATCTTTATTGCTCTTGTTTAATCTCTCTTTCCCATAATCTTTTATTAATTTAGAAAACCACAATCAAAACCCCATTTTGTGACCTAATAGACGGACCTTTAACAAATATCTTGCCTCCCTGTGGATATGATCCCGACTTCCCTAGCTATATTTGTTAGAGACCAGTTGGTTTTTTGGTAGGTATACGATTAGCTTGTCACTTTGCCTTATACTAGCACTACTACCATTACAGAAGGCCGTAGAGCCCGCCAAGCTCCACCCAAACATATTCCTGGATCTTTTTAGCCGCGGCCTGTTGCTCCATCTTTCACATATCTTATGCATTATGGTTACCACTTTGATCCTATTTTTGAGAGGGAGGTGAGGATTTATGAGGGGATAAACAACACCTTAACTAATAGGCGTTTGTGGGAAAAGCTGGAGGCCACAAGTATGTATAAGGAGCGTCCATACACTGGTACTTCGCCTAGTTACTACTCTACCCCTGGGGATGATAGTCAGGTTTTTCATCTTCATGATGTTTCTCCAGCAGAGTTTGGCCAGTTTAGCCGCAACTTTGGCACTCTTGGTCTGCCTTTATACACTCTTATCTGGTCTGATATGCCTGTTGGTGGCTTTGGGGATCAGTTTGCGGCTTCTACTTCTCTGGGAGGTCAGTTTGGTGCTGGTACCTCAGGGTATGGTGGTGAGGTTTGTGATTCTTCTTCTAGGATAGCTGGTGAAGTCTGAGGTGGTCGTACTAGAGGTCGTGGTCTACGTGGAGGCCGTGTTGGCCGTGTTGCTGATCCAGAAGTTGAGGGTTTGTTGAGGGAGGTTGATGTGTATGATGAGGCCATCCATGGTTATGGCAATGATGATGATGATGGAGATGAGCAGTAGTGACAGCTGGTCACTACATCCCCCACTTTGCAACTGGTTTGGGGGAGCTTCTACTTTACAGCTGGTACTATCTTTCTTTGTACTTTCTTTTATTGTATTATCTTTAGGTTGCTAGTTATCCCCTTTTTCCCTTTGTTAATGGTGTCCTTTATGTTGTTGCTGTTGTTGGTTGTGCTATTAGGGTCACAATAAAAACATTGTGACATTTAGGGTTGGGGGAGTATTTATTTATGTTGTGTGATTTATTTCAGTTGTGTGCTTTTAATTGTTGTTGTGTGCATTTAAACAAAAAAAAATCCATAAAAATTAATAAAATCCAAAAACATGTTTTTCTTTGTTTGTGGTCGAGTCTTGGTGAATTGAGTAGCAATGATGATAATTTGCATTGTTTTTGCGTTTGAATCCCATATCCATGGACATTGTTTTGACCTGTTATTCATGAAAACAAAACTTATAATTCAAGTCTTGACCATAATAATATGTCTTATGCTAATTAGATTTGACAAAATTATGTTGGTAAACCACTTAAATTTCTGAGGTCTATAGAGCTTCCTAGGCCAGGAACATTAATAAACTGGTCTCATTGTCAATTAGGCTTGAGTGTGGTTCTCCTTGTGGAATATGTAATATCAAACTACATAAGTGTGAAATTAGTTTCTTGATACTTTACCCATTCATATGATTAAGTACATGAGGAAAGGTGGTTCTTACAGTTTAAATAAGCCTTACATTAACTTTTGTTTACGCCTTTTGAACCCTTTTAGCCGTTTTATATCCTATCTAATAGGTATAATCCAGAATTTGCCTACCTTATCGAGACAGTCGTAGTTGCTTGAGTTTCATGTCTATTTTTGCTACTTTGGTTGGGAATGGGGCTTTTATTGTCAATGTGGGTACTAGCTTAAATTTTTATAGCAATTGTGTTATATCTCTTATGATGGAAGAAAAAAATGATGCAAAGAACAAAAAAGACTGAAAAAGAAAAGAAAAAAAGACTTCGAAAAAAAAAAAAAGACATTACTTCATTTGGTTTTGTTAAGAGATTATAAGGGTGTTGCTAGAGTCTAATGCATTTTTGGAGAGTAAGTCATAACCTCTCATGTGTTATCAAAGTTGAGATGATTTCTCTAGTTTGGTCTGTTTATGCTTATCGTTGTAAGAGTTGGTTTTGGTTAGCAAGTGTAGCTGCGACTACCGTCTTAGCCTCACATATCCATACGTTCCTTGGTACAAACCACTTGTATACCAATTACCCATTTGCCACCCTATTGTCCTAAATACATGTACTTTCTTCTTTATTGTGAATGCGTACTAGTTGGAGAAATTTCTATCACATTAGAATGCAAACATGTTTCATAAGTTGAGTGAGTGTCTTAATTCTTTCTACCTTACATATAACTCACCCTTTATGAGTGCATGAGTGAATCCTCAAGAATCCGACTAATTTGTCTTGCAAGATTGAAAGGTATTTGGCTGAATTACGGTATCATGTTACATCTTCCGATAAGCTACGTTTTTCTATTACCCGTGCCTTTGAATTCGTTTTATTGGCACAATTTTGGTCACTAATTTGTTATAGATATGGATAGCTTGGGATTTGTTCAACACTAGCTTCGAATTATTCGTTCACCATTTGTATGTTTGCTATTTTGTATTGCGTGTTTGCTTTGCATAGGGACAAGCATAGCATTGGTTTGGGGGAGTTTTATGAATCATATTTATATATACTTTTATGACTCCCTTTATGTTTTTTTTGATGCGGTTTTCGTGATAATTACGTTAGTTACATGTCTTTTACATTAGAATGTCGATACTGCTGATATTTGGTGTTTAATGCTAGAATGATGCATTTATGGAGCAAATGAGTAAAGTGGAGCACTGCGGAATTAGCATGATGGAATACACGAAGCATGGCACGGAAATCTAGAAGAGTGAAAGATACGAAGTAAAGATTGCACGAGAGAATGCTGAGAAGCATGCATACTCGATCGAGTTAACCTGTACTCGATCGAGTGGGTGTTCTCGATCGAGTCACCTATACTCGATCGAGTACATAGCTAGCTCAAGACTTTTCCAATATTTCCTAAAAGTCATCTAATTTGTAACATAACTACTAAGCTCGTAGGTTATTATTAAGTTACGCTTTTATTATCATTAGAACTCCTAAAACTCTTAAGTTAGTCGGCTATCATTATTATTCCGGATCTACAATTTGTTCTTCAACAATTGCTACGGTACTTTATTAATCATTCTTCAATTATTATTCAATATAGTTATATTATTCAATTGCTTAATTGTCCTTCTCATATGCTTTTAATTATGTCTTTTATTTATACTATTGTTGTTAATTCTCTTAACATGAGTAGATAACCACTTTATCTAGGGTAAAGGGGATCTAGGTTGATTAGAAGAGGGTTAATGATTTAATGGTTTGTAATATCGCATGAATTACCATTTGATTATCGTTCTTATTCTAATTAATTGATTTAGGTCTGAATTGATAATTAGTTTAGAGAATTAAGACTTTCTCCGACCGGGTTAGAATTAATATAGGCTGCGATAATAAGATAGTTATAGTTTAATTATAGCGACCACATGTTAAACTAAATCTAAAGGGTATAATTGAATCGACTGATCTTATGACCTTTGATAATTCGATTGACCTTACAATTGATTAATATATACCCCCGGATAACTGACTTAATGAACCCGCTCCCTAGACCTTTTAATCCTTTTGTTTACATCCTTTACTTTATTGCAATTAGTTATTATAAATCAACCAAAACAATCTCCAAGAAATTGTTACTTTAAGACACTTTAAATAATAACTAGCTGAATATTACCGCCTCTATGCGGATTCAATACTTGTCTTGCCACTAGCTATTAATTATTAGTATTATAGTATTATTTTGATTGAGGTGCTACGAATTTAGACAAATAAAATATAAGTAGGTTATGTTTTGTTTTTTTTTTGGTGAAATGTAAGCATTTCCGTTAAGCACAAACAAGGTCATACAACCTATCCATTTTTCAGTACAAACAATTTCTAAGAGCCATTAGCTCAATTTACAAATCAATGCTACATAACCAACTTGCATCAATACTATCTAAACGTTTATTAAGATAATGAACATTAATCCTATGCTTGACCATTCTCCTGATCTGAACCAGCAGCACTTCAGGTTTCAGAAGACTATATTCCAGTATGACCCTATTCCTTTGCATCCAAACGTGGTAATAATATGCCATAAAAGCACATATCAGCACCTCTTTCTTTCCCTTGGCCATTTCTGCTTCCAAACCCATTGCAAATTATTAACAGCTGGAATGGACACCCTGCACAACTCAGCCATACCTAGCAGAATGTGTCTGCTGTAAACACACCTCTAAAATAAATTCAGATAAGATTCAGTAGCTTAGCCACAGAGTAGACACAATTCATCAGGACAGATGTCTAACAAGTATAGTTTCTCCTTCACGTGCAAAGCCTCCCATGCAATTAACGATCCTATGAACCTATGCATGGGCACAATCCAAATATTCCAAATGAACTTATGCCATTGCACAGGCTGATATTTTTTTCTTACCAAATGATATCCACTTTTCATAGTGTATCCCTTAGGATTAAGTAACCAATGCCCCTGACTATTGTCACACACCCACATACCAAGGTGCCTTACCAGGACCACCCATGCCTGAGAGACCGTCACCATCCCGGTTTCCCGAGGCTAGTATATCAAACATACCATTCCGAAACAATATTTATTAAAGTATAAAGAATTAACGGTTACATGTTCCAAAACCAAATCCAAAACACTGTTCACTAGTACTCAAACAACTAAAACTAAAATGATAAATCTCATGACAGGGGAAGCTAGACTCGAAGTGATGACTCCCATCTCGTCCCCAAGCTAAAGGCCATCATCATCTGTCATAATCTGCTCGCCATGCCCGAATAGATCACCACAGATTTACAAACCAACAACGGGGTCAGTTTACTGCATAGTCTTAATAAGACAAGTACGATAAGATAAACAACTGTTCACAAACCACCTCCAACTCCCAATCTCATCACGTAACTGATTACACACTAAAGTGTGTAGCCCTGCCAGTGGCGGGCCGCATCCGTACCCACCTAAGCCCCGCTCATCAACGAGCGATAACCCTATTCATTAATATGCACATCCCCTCCTGTGGCGGGTTCCACAGAGGGCAAAACTAGGGCGTGAATCCACTCCCGCAAGTGACTCCACTAAGCCGAGGACGCACCTCGCGAACATCATCATCAACCATCACAACACCGACACCAAACTTCAATCCAACAACAGCAGAGAATCACAATATCAATCGTACAAACAATTACAACACAATCTTAAATCAATTAAACAGTAAACCGAGTAGGGAAACCCTACCTTCTCGCAATCTGTTATGCCGCAGCCAGTCATACAAATGCATAACGAGTAACACTTCATCACTTTGAACATAGATAATCAACAATCAACAACATATACGATGACCAAACCCTAAACCACCAAATTAACCCACACTAGGGTTTGCTAACTTATTTATAAGAACAACAATAGATCGACAAAGATAAGACACTTACTACGGCAATTGACATGGAATAAGAAGTTAGAACCCACAATCGACGACCTTTGCCTTGGAATTGATGAAGATGATTAAAGGAGAATGAAATGTAGTTTAGGTTTTGGAAGAAATAATTTTTGAAACTGACAAATGGCTTATATATCATCTCTAATCATTTTAATGAAAACCGCGGAAATAACCCGTAATAGACCGGGCCCTCGGCCGAGTACCTGACGTACTCGACTGAGTACCAACATGCTCGGTCGAGTGCTGACACTCCAGAACCAAAACTCACGACACAAGAACACATACTCGGCCAAGTAAGCCCTACTCGACCGAGTCCCCTATGATCCGAAACCTGTGGTATTACAGTCTTCCCTTCTTAAAACGAACTTCTCTCCGAAGTTCACGCCCATACCTACATAGCATGCACACATACCACTCCACCAACCAACACCACTCAATGCTAATCCCCAAACCTTGACACTAACTCACCCAACAAGGCTACCTTAACACGTCACTCAACTTAGCATCAACCATAGAATAGCCTCTCTACCTTCATAATACCAGCGAATGCCAACAACACAAATACCGCTAACCCAATACCAACACATTCCACCAAGCGAGCGAGAACGACTATCAAAACCAAAACGTTACATTCTACCGGCCTTAAAATGAACTTTGTCCTCGAAGTTCGCTGATACCCATAATCGTCACTACTCAAACCCGTCAACACTAATGCAACCATACCTAACTACAACCTTACCATTACTTCCAAAAGGATCAACCACGAGTCCATCCTTTAATCTTCACCAAAACCCAAAACTTCCAAATATACTGCAACATGCATAACCACCAAACTCTCTCTCTGTTGCATCCTTCTCCTCTTAAGATAAACGTTACATCCTCTAACTCAACTAGTACTATATCCTCCGTTATATCTTCCCATTATCACTATCTCATAAAACCGATCACCGAGTATAACCTCATACCGACTACCATTCCCATATCCAAGGCTCTCTTCCCCTAACAGTTCTCATACCTCAAATCATTTGCACACCATTGAACCTACACCACATAATCCTTAGCATAATCCACTATTTCACTCTTAACGTCATTGCAACACCACATCCTTCCCTATTCACGCACCTACCCCCAAGATCCAAAATTGTTCGACGCTCACGAAATCCTCCAATCTCCCTTTTTACTGTCACCAAACTCATTCGTAACTTTACATGATACTAATTCCTAACACTCCATACTTACTGCCCCAAAAGATTATGAACCACCTGTAGATTCTAACTTTACATGATACTAGCTCCGCACACACATGTTCCACTAATTACTTATCATAACTATGTCAACAAATGCCTCCTCTAACATAAGATCGAAAGTACCCCAACAACCTCTCACAACTATGTTTCACCAACATGATGTCACTGTAACTATGACCACATGGGCAACTCTCTTCCATATTATACCCTACTCTCACCCATAAGCCGAAAACCACAAAAAAACAACAATAAACACAACAACAATCTATATGCCCATACTAGACTGACACATTATTTCAAAAGTTCATCTCACAAGTACCCCTCCTACTCCACCACAATTGAGGACGGCACCGGAATACCGCCACCAACAGCAGCACCGCAGCGCGAAAGTACCAGCATCGAAACAATAAGTACCGTGCCAGGATCACAACTCGGAACACAACAACCACATTACTAAGAAACAGAGTCCCGACACAACGACCATCTCACAACTCATTCAACCACCCATTTGTTGGAGTATGTGTCCTCAACAATAGTGCAATCACATTATTAAAACTCATAATAAGAATACATAAAGGGATGATTCATTCTTATACGTCAACTGAACAACTCTAAAAAGAAAAGTTGCATGCATTGACTCCCTTTGGCCTCTCCCCTCCACCGGTTTTTCTCCCCTTTAGCCTAATAAGAATTATTTTTACTTTTGAAATTCTTCATTCTTACATTCTCCACAACTCACTCTTCTCTCTTTATCTCTCTAAAATAAGTTTTAGAAAATAAATTGTTCTCATCTTATATTATTTACTTTACTAAAGGTAGTAATAAGAAATATTATTAGATTATATATATTTTAAGGTCTCTAATTTCATATATCTAGTTAATATATAAATTAGATTTAAGGGGTTTGTCTTGGTGTAATTAAAAGGAGGTGCTCACAATATTGATACAAAGGGGATCATTCATTTATTTTGAGCTCAAGAACAAGTAAGAAAGGTGTTCTTACTTGTGCCCTGTAAACCGTTTTTATCATTATAAGGAACTTTCTTCTAAATCCTTGATTTATTTATGTTATGAATGCATAAGATCTACATCTATTTTAAAGAGTAAATTATATTTATAATTAAAAGCGTTTAATTTGAGGGTTAATGAATCCTTTCATGTGGTATCAGAGCTTAGGTTGTTGCATGCATAATCAGCTTAGTTTTTCCGCCTAAATTAATACTAGAAATTTGTGATTTATATGATTAAGCCACGAAATTATTTTGCATGTTAAGTATTCTGGTCCTAAAATGTATTTAGTTGATTTTGATGATTTATGGTAATTTTTGGCTCATTTTAATGATTTTTAGTAATTTTATTACATTTTAATGTATAACATGGTATTTAAAATGCTAAAAATAGTTAAACTTTGTTTCTGACCTTGAAATTTTTATATGAACTCACATGAATATTTTACTTATTTTATGTAAAATTTCGTATAAATTTGATTTATTTTGCATCATTTATGATTTTTATGAGATAAAAATGACATAAATGGAGGTAAAATGGTTAAAATTAGTTAAACTTTGAATTAGGCTATGAAATTTTAATATGTTATTACATGAACATTTTGCTCACTGTGTGTAAGATTTTAGATAAACTTCATTCATTTTGCATGATTTATGAATTTTTAGTGTAAAAATGACATAAATGGTGACTATTTTAGCATAAATAGCTAAAAAAAATTAAATGTCATGAGAAAATTATTTTACGTTGCATATTTATCCCACATATTAGATATACAGTTGGAACATTAATTAGATTAATCTTCATATGCTTTAGATGTTTTATTAGATAAAACCGATAAATTACAACTATATTTTTCTCGAAACAAATTCAAAAAATTTAACCTTGTTTTTTGACATTATGAGTGTCATGGAACTATTACATAATGTTCAAAAATTTAAAATTTAAAATTTGAAATTATTGTAATTAAATTTGGATTTATATCATAAAAGGTTATGAATTTTAAGGTAAAAAATGAGCATAAATGATAAATTAAGTTGAATTATTGTCAAAAAATAAGTAATGACTAATTTTTGAGTCCTAAAAGGTTAGGATAATTAACTTGGACTAAAATTTGATTTTAGTATTATTTTGTGATTTTAATAAGTTAAAAATCGCGAATAACCATAAAACCGGTTTATATTTACGATATAAGTTTAAATAGGGCGATTTGGCTATAATTTGGCATGTTAATTACACATTATAATGCTGCATATTTTATTGATGAATGTCATATTTCTTTTATATAATTTTGAATTATGTAATTTTATCTTAGTATTGCCTTAATTTTAATCGATATTGCCCGTAATGCAAGGGGATATTGATTCGGTTGTAATTTAATATGATCTCGTATCAGTTTTATTTTATTTCATTTGATTTTATTTTACAAATGTATAATAGGAAGGAGAATGTACATTTTTATTATTTAATTATTTGTAATTCCGGAGTTCCCTAAAGACGGTGCCATTCGGAAAGGAGTTCCGATCGAGGCGGTGTCTATTCTTGGGAGGCGTGTCACATGAAGAATCAAGGGACCAAAGCAGTTGGTTTCCGAATTTATAATAGAATATAAGATTTTCTTTTTTAGTAAAGGCCATACTAGGAAATTTTTTTTTTATTTGCTTGCTTTATATGTTTGCATGCATTGCCAAATCGCCATAACTTCACATGCATATTTTATCGTCTTATCGACTATTGTCAATTATAATTATCGAGTATTAATCGACTTAGTTCTCTTAAAGATGATAGATAATAAATCGACAAGACCTCACACATATTTAAAATTGAGATTAGCCTTGCCAAAAAGTAGGACTCATGAATCCCTTTGACATTTGGGGTAGATTCGGTTCCCCGGGGTACTTTCATTTATCATTGGGTAAGTGGGGTAATAAAACATTATTACACGCGAAATATAGTTGGACTAAGCGGGATATAAAGACTAGTCTTATGTTCCGGGGCTAGAGATGAAATTTATGAAATACATCGACCGAGAGTTCTATAGTAGAATCAATTAAAGAGTTAATTCACCAAATTTATGCAAGTATGGGTTGTATCAGTTTTCCGTGCCCATGTTTGTGTAAAGATGGATCTCGGAATCATTTATATAATTTAGGTGCGAAGTCATTATATAAATGAATATTTTTAAAACTTTGTTAAATAAGTTTACAAGTAAAATGATAAATGTTAATTGTTTCCTTCAATTCCTTTTTGTAGTCAATTTGATTAATTTGCAATGGCAACTCCGATTTCATGCGCTTCCACAAGTGGAACCGCTCCACCACTCACTAATGTTTCTTGGCTCCGATCCTTTATGGATCGATGTAAACTTGAAATGAATGGGACTAACTTTGCCGATTGGGATACGCAACTCCGCTTGGCCGCTGAAGTTTACGACAAGCTTCTTTACCTTACCGAAGCCGCTCCCGCTACACCTACTACTAGGTCCACCGCCGTGGTTAGGGAGGCCTATGAGGCTTACCTAAAGGAATCGGCCGCGATCAAGAATGTCTTGATCTTCTCTATGGATGTCGATCTTCAAAGGAGTGCAATTAAAATAGGCACCGCCTATGAGATCTACACCAAACTTGTGACCATGTTTTCACAAGCTCCTAGAATTATCCAATATGAGAAGGCCTCCGCATTCTTTGAGCTCAACATCAAAGAGGGTCAAAAAGTGAGCCCTCATGTGCTCAAATTGATTGAGCATGTTGAGACGCTCAAATTGCAAAAGGTTGAAATTCCCGAACAACTCGTTATTGACCGAGTTCTCCATTCCTTGAATAGCATCAAAGCATATGTCCAGTTTAGGGTAAACTACAATATGCAAACCATGAAAACCTCTCTCTATCAATTGTACAACTTGCTTGTACAAGCCGAGAGAGACATGGGTATCAATGTGAGTACGACCAAGGATGTGCTCAATATTTATAATAAGAGCAAAGGGAAATTCAAGAAAAGCGTTAGAAAGGGTAAGAAACCCACTCCCAACAAGGGGAAGGAAAAACTATTGTGAATAGCTCTTCCAAGCCCGAAAAGGGTGCTACTTCCGAAGATAAGTGCCACTATTGTTGTAGTACGGGCCATTGGAAAAGCAATTGCCCAAAGTATCTAGGAGATGTTAAAGCTGGAAGTGTGACTCCAGTAGGTAATAAATTCTCTAATCTATTGTGTTATTGAAATAAATCCCAACTTTGGTATTTAGATACAAGTTGTGATTCTCAACCCCTTTAATGTTATAGGGCATGTGAGCAAAGACAAAGGCAAGTCCAAGCAAGCTTGAGGAAGATCTTCAACAAAGGGATGCTAGGGTAGCTGTGATGTGACTCATATTTGAGCACATTTAGTCCCCGAATTAACCTCGTTCCTATGCTTTATAGTGCATAATTGGGTCATTTACTATCTTTAGTTTCCCCACTACTACAAATTTAGGCAACTACAACGCCCCTTTAACAACGATTATTCACGAAAATCACAATAGACGTTGTAGAATGTATGGCGCGAATTTTACTAAAATAAATTACAACGGGTATGGTTATAAAAACCGTTGTTATTAGTTTTAACAACGGGTCACACATGCAAAACCGTTGTTAATAATTTGGCGCAAAATTGGCGCAAAGTTAGTGAAAAGTAATCACAACGGTTACTTTTGAAACCCGTTGTTAAAACATATTTGACAACGGGTATTTTTTACAACCGTTGTTAAAACATATTTCACAACGGTTGTTGTTTAATAACCGTTGTCAATACCTTCCATATTATAAACCACACAAACACAAGTCTGCTGCAACCACAAAACACAACCCTTAATACACAAACACAAACACAGCAGACAAACAAACACAAAACACACACTCTCTTTCTCTCTTTCTCACTTTCTCATCGTCGCTTCTTCTCGCCATCACTTTGTTGATTTCATCGTCTATTACGTTCGTATTTATCGGGTAAATCTCGCCAAATCATTGTTTTCATCGTCATTATTTTCTTTTTCTATTTATTTCTTTTGCATATATGTGTTTTTATCGACCATTATGTTATTTGTTTAAGTATTGTTCGCATAATTAGTTACTAAAACAATGAAGAAGCAAGATGAAGAAGTAAGATAAACATAATTAATATATATATATATATATATTTATAAATACATAAATTAAAAAAAAAAATTACATATGTAAAAATGCAATTCTTATATTTTCATGGAGGATCTTATTGTGCTCTATCGTATCCATCCTCTCCTCCTTGGCTATTTGGAGGTTCCGTTCGCCAGCTTGCTATATCGTCATATAGCCGCAAATCGCTCCGCTCTCGTCAAGCCATCTTCTTTGGCGTGCTTCGATGCGGTTCGAGCTTCCACAAGGTAGCTCCTGAAACTTTCCTCAATATGGAGGAACCGGCGGATGAAGTTGTTGTTGTTCTCGATCATGGTAAGAGTCTTTAGGATGAAATCATTCATTTTCTTAGAGTTTTTGAGTTTGATTTGAAAGATTAAGTAGAGTTTGTTTTAACAGTTAGAGTTTGGAGATGAATATATGAGATAATAATGGAAATGTTAGTTGAGATATGCAATGTATTTATACTAAGCAATGTGTGTGGGTTGAGTTAATTGCTTTTTAATTAATAAATATGTTAGGAAGTTGTGCCATAATCATCATCATATATCTCTCAATAATGCTCCTTCAAATCCGTTTACTAACCCTTCTAATTCCATATTATCCGTTCATATGTACAAAGGATGTCGGTAATAATGCATGCATCGAATTCTAACAGCCGTAATTATGCATGCATCTAGTAATATTTAATTTAATTTTTTTTTAATTTTTTAAGAACAAACAACAACGGTTATTTTATAACACCCCGTTGTCTTTAGTTATAACAACGGTTTTGTATATTAAAACCCGTTGTTATAACTTTCCCCCCAAAATTGTGTCACACTTTCCACAACGGGTTTTTATACATAAAACCGTTGTTAATAGTTTTAACAACGGTTTCCTTAAGTAAGCCAACCGTTGTTAAAACCTTCTACAACGGACGCATTAACAACGTCCGCTTTTTTATATAACAACGGTTTTTGACCGTTGTTATAGCCTGTATCTGTAGTAGTGCCCATTTTGTATATTCTTTGAGGTTTTGTCTCCTTTGGTAGGAAAGGAGTGCTAACCTTGCATTTACATGGCGAAATGGAGCTAAATTGATCACATCTAATGACCAAGCATCAAAGAGAAGACATTGGGAAGCAAGCTAGTGAAGTATGTGGTCTATGGGATGACGAATTTGAAGAATTGGTCAATCCTTATATAGGCAATGCTATGACATTAGACCAAGGCTTTGGTGACCATCTTGACTCAAGTCACCATCATGAAGAACAAAATGTGCAAAGGTCTATTGAAGATCTTTATAATGACAATGAACAAGCCTTCGACTACTTCTACAAGGTGTTGAGAAACATCAACAACACCTTGGCTATGCCCCCTTGTAATCTCATCTCAAGAGTGAGAGTTTGGTGGAGTCCTCCCTAAACCACCATTTGTAAATATTCTAACCCCTTAACTTGCATTTTACTTCTTGTATTGCATTCTTTGTCAATTTTGGATTTACATTTGTACATTTTGATCAAGATTATCATTATGAGAGGAAGTGAGGGAGGTACTTTAATGTTTCTTGATGTGAAGTGTTTGGACTAGTGTGGGGATAGCAATTGCCTAGGCTATCCGAGCCTTCGTAGTGCACCCACAATGACGACCAAAGAAATGAAGAAGAAATGACTTTGGATATGAAGATCCCCACGGATGGAACTGAACCCGTGAGGTACATGAGTAATATGAGCGTCGCCATGAGAACCCCCTCGTCTTGGGCATGATCCGAGCATTCAGGCACCTAGCCGCTCGTCTTGGAAGGCCTGGGAACTCAAAAATCCACATTGACTATGAATCTGAACGTCCCTAGTCTGAAGAAGCTCGTCTCAGTTGGAATATGCGCGTCCTGGCTTCTCTCAAAATTATAATCTCTCACTGTCTTAAGATCCGAGCGTCTCCAGGGAAATCCGCTCGTCTCCTGCGGAATCTGCTCGTCTTAGCACGAGTTAGGAACTTCAAAGCTGACTGACTTACAATCCGAGCGTCTCTAAAGGGAATCCGCTCGTCTCCCCCTGCTGAAGCTAAAACACGGGATTAAAACCCCTCTTCCCCAACTCATTTCCTTCTTTGAAAATATAAACACATACCCATAAACCCTCAAATCCCTCATCCACAAAACTCAAAATCCTCAACAAAATTCACCCAAATCAAATCCAAACTTCCTCAATACACAATCAAAATACTCGTTCATCAACAAGACACCAACCAAACATCCAAATCCGCAAAAAGTGAATTGATTTTCTAGGTTTCAAGGCAAAATCCGAAAAATCAATTTGGGATTCATAGAAGCTTGAGGATACTAGAAGCATTCAAGCAAAGTTTTGTTGATACATTCTTAACAAGGAGAAGAGCAATGGCAATGACTATAGGTGGAAACAAGGCACCCACAAAATCAAATCTTTCAAAGAGGCAAAAAGCTCTTCAAGCTTCCAAGGCTATGGTGGTACAACAAGCAAGAGTGGAAATTCAAGAGGTTCCTATTCCTATGGAGGAAGCTACTACTCCTATTCCGGGTATTGAGCAATTACATGAATATCCGGAGGTAACTTTCAGATCCGATTCTCATAGGAAAGCTTTTATATCTCTTGCTAAGAAAACCATTTTGCCTACCAAGTTTATTTGTCAAGATGCTTTAGCCAAATTGGTTTTTCTTGAAAGGACCAAGAACTTCTTCGAGTCCATGGGGTTGCTTACATTATTTGACATGCAAGAATTAACTTACCCCTCCCTCACCATGGAATTTTTAAGTTCATTGAAAATCACTAAGGTAGAGGCTCGAAGGAATGTTGAATTCCGCCTTGAAAATGTAGATAGAAATTTGTCTTTGGAAGAGTTTGGCAAGGTGTTCGGTCTTGAGATCGACTCGACTTATGAGAAGAAGCCTTCAAAATTTGACCCCGCCCCTTTATGGAAAGCAATAACTGGAAGAAAGTTTGAATCCTTCCATGAGTGTCGTGCCCTTTATTTCCACCATCCGGGTATAAGGGTATGGCATAAGGTTGTGGGAAATACTCTAATTGTAAGGAAGGGCACTAATCATTTCACCGAACTCGATTGCATCTACCTTGAATCAACCATGAATGTCGAGAAAAAGTTCACCAAACCATACAACATACTTCAACTCCTAATTGAAAGGTGGCTTACAATTGACCATGGTAAGGAAGGAGCGGCTTTCATCGTTAATGGAGGCTTGGTTACATGGTTGGCCAAAAACTTTTAACCCGGATTTAAACAAGGATGAGACTTATAAACTGGTTAGAGGTGGCCACCTTCTTGACTAGAGCACTATGATTAACAAGTTTCATTGGGTCAAGAACGATAATCTTGACAATAAATTTGAGTGGCTCACCAAAGATGCCAAGTCCTTCATTCTACCAAGCAAGATTTGCCGTCTCAATGTTCGAAGCACAAACTATCTTTTTCCACTCTCCGGTGAAGCCGAGATAATCATGCAACAACATAGGAAAGCCGTTACTAAGCCCTCCTCCTCCTCCATCGTGACTCCACCCTACCCGTTTACCTACCAATAATTTCGACCCGAAGATGTTGAGGTAGGTAACGATTACTTGACCAAATTGGTGCAACACATGCATAAGGAAGCTTTTGAGGACCGCTTCAATGCTTACCGGGCCCAATATCCTCTCCTCCTACACTTAGCTAGGCAAGGACTCCTTGATCCATCATTTATTTTGCCTAGTTGGGCGGATAGTGAAGTGTTCTTTCCTAATACTCCTAGAGATGCTAGCATGAGTGGTAAGGTTATCAAGGGGAAGGAGATTGTTATTGAGAGTGATGAAGAACAGGAAGAAGAGGTTCAAAGCTCAAGTGATGATGGTGATGCCTCCGGATCCATGGAGGTGGATGATGATGACAATCAGGATAATGAGGATAACGATGATGATGATAGTGATGTCACCATGGGCGACAATTGAGGATTAGCAAGCTTTTTGGAGGATGCCACAATCCATTGTGAGTTTCCTACACCTCCTTTAGCTTTGTTCATTTCTCTTGTTTTCAAATATTTCTTTCTTGATCAATTGTTTGAGTCCTAACAATACTCAAAGGACTCCCACCTTGGTCTTATTGAGGTGTCTTTTATTTTTCCACCATGAAAAATCCAAAATGACAAATTTAGTTTCATGCATTGCATTCTTGTGCATGAACTTTCCTATTTTTGACATTAGCAATAGTGTCTCATTTGGTTTGGGGAAGTTCAAGCACAAGCATTTGGAGTTAATCTAAATTATGATCTCCAACCAAACAAAAATTCATGCATCATATAGTATAGTGTAGTTTGCATTCATTTGTTTATATTCCATATAGTTTGCATTTGATGTAGAAATCATGCATTCACGTATAGCTGCATAATTACCTATCGTATTGGCCATTGAGGACAATGCCCATACTAGTGTGGGGATGGAAAATTCTAACATGACTTTTGAATCAAAAATGATAAAAAATGAAAATTTTTGAAAATACAAAAACATGTCTCTTTATTTCATAAACAAAAACCCATAAAAATTTGAAAATTTGAAAAACCAAAAACATGTTCATTACTTTATAGTGTAGTATTGTATATATTGTACTTGTTTGTTTGTTTTTCTATCCTTCTTCACATTGATCGACTACGCCACATCCGAGACATGAGGATCATGAAGACCGCATGGTATGATCTTTCCAATCTCAATTTTCCTCTTTATGTTAATGGCTATGTGGCTTTATTTTGATTGATGCGGTATGAAACAATGTGATTATAGGATTGCATTTAGATTATTTGGCATACTAGTTGGTAGAAGCATTTGCATTAGGTTGTATAAATGATAGTTGCCTCATGGCATATAGCTGCATTTAGGAAAAATTTTGTGAAAACATCTACTTGGGAAACTTGACAAGTGTATATAGGCCCTTGTAGATACTTTTTGTTCTTGAGACTTTGCTCATTAGAATACTTGTAAAACACCCTAGGATGTGTCATGCTAGTATCCTTTGACCTATGGATTAAGGCCTTGTCAAGAGTACCTTGTGGTGTGATAACTCCTTGGCTACCATTTATTCCAAGGTGACCCTTGAAGCCATGCAACCATCTTCCATATTCTACCACATTTTTGTCAACAAAAGGGAATGGGCACAAAAATTGTTCAAATTTGAGTTCAAGAAATGAAAAGAAAAGAAAAAGTTTGCAATTCACATCAAACAAAAAAGAGGAGTTCAAAAATATGAACTCCTATGCTTCAAATATAAGCACCCTCGCTACAAATGGGGTGACTTTGAAAATGTGCAAAAAGTATGCAAAAAGTTAAAATTGTCAAGCGTTGAAAAGCTAAACATCAAAGAAATGGCAAAAAGAAATTGTTCTCAAAAAAGTCAAATGCCACAAATTGGAGGGATAACAACAACAAAAGCAAACTACCATAGGAAACTCAAAATACAAATTATCCCTTTTATGCATCAAATCCATTTTTGTGCATGGTAGAAAGGGGACGACCCTTCTTCTTGTCTAGGCAAGAAGGAGAATTCCGCGATCCTCCAGTGTTTCTAACACCATATGCAGTCTACTCTTAACGAAAGCATTTAACGATTGAGGACAAAGGTACCCTAGCTTGACACAACTTGGAGGTGATTTATTGCTAACCTCTTAGGCTTAGTAACTTGAATAAATTGTATCTATAATGGAGTGTGTACCCTTAGATTGCTTCCCTTATAGACAATTTCCGCCACTTAGATGAGAAAAGTGGCTATTCATTTTTGTAGGTTCATCCATTTCTTGTTTTTGTGTGCTTAATGCTTGGATGTATCGCCATTTTGGCAAGCCCAATCTTGTCTTGCAAGAAGGCATCCTACCTCATGGTTGTCTTGTTGTGAGTTGAAGGGGCGGAGTGAGACCCGCTAATTGTCTCATATCGGCTATATTAGTAGGTTAGTTTAAATAAGGGTCCTAGTTTTTGCCACCTCTTTACTCGGGATGAGCAAAGGTTCGGTTTGGGGATGTTTGATGTGACTCATATTTGAGCATATTTAGTCCCCGAATTAACCTCGTTCCTATGCTTTATAGTGCATAATTGGGTCATTTACTATCTTTAGTTTCCCATTTTGCATATTCTTTGAGGTTTTGTCACCTTTGGTAGGAAATGAGTGCTAACCTTGCATTTACATGGCGAAATGAAGCTAAATTGATCGCATCTAATGACCAAGAATCAAAGAGAAGACATTACTAGAAGGCCTAAGTAGATAATAAAGTGAATAGGGCAATGATGAAAGGATCCTTGCATCCTCAACACAATCCTTGCGGATTGTTAAAGAGTAAAAAGAAGAGAAGCTGTCTGTCCCAGGATCCGAGCGGATTGAAACCAATCCGGGCGTCTCCCAACACCACAATCCTGGCGTCTTGTGCGCAGCACAGGCGTCTCCCAACAGCTCAATCCGAGCGTCTCTTCCATGATCCGCTCGGATCACAAGTCAGAACCAACCGTGCAGCAACTCAAGACGCGCGGGACAAGCATATTGACGCGGGACTAGCAAGACGGATATGCTCATTTCTTCCGAGAGGAGCATTTCTTCGACTTTTCTTAAGGGTCTTAATAGTCATTTAAGCCCTTAGTAACCCTAATTTATGTACCTAATCTTTAGTATAAATACCCATTGTACTACCTAGATTAGCATCATCTATTAATCATCTCTTAATCAATCTTTAATCCATCTTAATTAATTCTTAATACTCTCAAATTAGTTGTAATAGAATTCATCAATATTAATCACATCTTAATCTCTTCTTAATTTCTCTATTGTTCTTCATTTATTTTGGGTAATTAGAAGATTATTTGGGTTTTATTGGGAGATTGACAACCTTCCATCAATCATCAAGCACTTCTATTATTCTTTGCTTTATTATTTTGGAATCTCCATAAGTATAATTCTCTTAATCCTTGTTTTAATTATTGTTAATCTTTCTTACTTGTTCATCATGTTTTGCCTTGTTAATATGATTGACAACCTTGTTAGCATGTTAAATTTGATAATTAGTGAGTAGTTTCCTTAGCTAGGGTTAATGGGGAATGAGGGGAAACCAACATGGGGAATGATTCATGCTTAATCTAATATGTTTTCATAACATATTTGCTTGATTGTTGTGATTTCAACTTATGCACATGTTATGTTTGATGAAATGAGAGCCTATGAATCCTTGCATTTTTTACCCATCACCTATCTTTTCAATGAGGCTTGTAAGCTTATACACCAACTCGAGCCTCATTAGACCATCCATATAGTTGGATAGGAAGGATTAAGTCGACTTGTAGGTCTTGTATAACCTAATCGATTCGGCTTCGGAACCTAAACCTTCCTAGGGATTGTAAGCTTATACACCAACTCGATCCCATCACAACAATAATTGCTTGCTTATAATTTGAGAACATGTTTGTATGATCAACTCCCATGAATCCCCTATGAACTCATGACATCCTAGTGCTTTTAATCAATTGTTCACATCTCCATTTATTTACTTTGCTTTGTTTTTACTATTGATTAGTTTTTAGTTGATCTCCTACCTCAACCCCAAATTGTGACACCCTAAGACATGACCATTTACAATTGAAAATCCTACATCAATACCCGTCCCTTGGGATCCGACCTTTACTTGCCTCTTTACTAAGAGTAGTTTGTAAAGTTATAAATATTGTTTTGCTTGGTAGCTTTTGACGATGAGTTCATACCACACCAAGCCGCCCATGGTAGAAGATCTATGGAAGCTTGGCTTTTATTTTGTATTGTCTTCTTAGTATTATTATATTTTAACTTGTTGTTTTAGAACTCGTTTTGATTTCCGTGTTGGACATGGAAATTTGTTTTATTTCCATTTTGCAAATAATGGTTGTATGAATTTTCATGACTTGGCTTTCAACCCAAGTCATTCGGTTTATGGAATTTTCTTTGTTATAAAAAAACTTGTCATTACACACCTTTTACATTAACGACATAAATTGATTTGACTTAGTTGATCATAAATGAATTACAACGATTGGATCATTATAATAAGTTCATAAACCATTAATTCGATTCCCTCTTATGATTTTATGACCAAATATCACATCTTAGGGAATTTAATAAACCAATTGAAAACACCCTTATAGTTAAGACTTGTAACCACTTATATGACTCCATACGAGCTAGGGAGGGCTTAAGACCCTAAAATTGTATAAGACATGGATATGAATCTAATCCTTTATCTTATAAAGGTTAGTCTATCTTACTACTATATTACAATGTCATTACAAGAGGGTCATCTATTTAGGTCATAATGTGCGATATTTTTTTCATTCACAAGTTTAAGTATCAAATTGTTTGTTACTTATATAGCTATTTTTCGAGAAAATTAGGTGTATTTGTCAAAAGATAGAGTGGGAGAAAATTAGCAACAAGACTAGTGAGGAGACCAAAAGAAAGCTTCTTAGGTCAAACTCGTGACTTGTGAGGAGACCAAAAGAAAGCTTCTTAGGTCAAACTCGAGAATAGTGAGGAGATCAAAAGAAAGCTTCTCAGGTTAAACTCAAGACTAGTGAGGAGACCAAAAGAAAGTGTTCTTCAATAAAGATTATGAAGTGGTTGTATCAAGAAATTTCAATTCAACTTACATAAGAGCCTAATGAACCAAAGTGAAATCTGTGCATAAGAGTTGCATAGATAGACATTAAGTTGCCTACAAAGCTGAGTTAAAGAGTAACTACGCTAAGATCCATATCATCATTGCTACACCTCAAAGTGTGAATAATCAAGTTAGATGTTAAAACCAATCTAAATAGGTATTTAGAAAAGGTGTGTGTGAGACATTAACACAAGGTTTTAATCAACACTTAAAAATTGCAACGATCATCTCAAATTATGTGATAAGAAAATGGTTTCACTTGAGTTGTCGAGAAGCCATGAGTATACATGAATTTATGTGGGAGTCAATATTGTCATGTTTAGACATGAAAGTCAATGGGAGAAATTGTCTTTCATGTTAATGTCCTTGAGGATGACATGCTAACATTACCGTCGATGAAGGAGTGTTTTTTTTTTTCAATTATCGATGAAAGAAGACATGATGCATTCTTAAATTCCAAATCTATCAGAATATAGGGAAATTTAGATTGGCACTTGGATAAGTATCTTATGATTGATAAGATTCATTATCTGTTTAATATCAACATAGGTTGAGGAGGTTATTCATTTTGATGAAAGTGGAATTACTATGAGAGAGTCATAGTCATTCACTGAACCCCATGAGTTGTTGATCACATGAAATTGATTGCTAATGTTTCCACCATTAGAACGATCATGTATGCCAATATATGCACATGTCATGATGAATCATATGCTTGGAGCATAATGAGTCAATGACAAGTTATTTCATATAAAAGTCATTTGAAAGCCTTCAAGAACATCCATTTATAAATTCCTGAGAAGGAATGAGGATCCGTTCTTGTGCTTGGATAACATACTAAGTTATGTGTTGAAGCGTTACACAGACTTTAGTATCCAAACCTATAAGGATATATTGAAATCCTAGGCTAATTTTATTGACTCAGGAGTAAGTGACTAGAAAAATATTTTAGAATCAACCATTGCAAATTCTACAAATGGACTCTGAGTACATTGTGATAAGGTGGTTCATAAAGGGACTATAGGTAGACCCTTCCACCAAGCATTTTATCACAAGTTATATGATGACAGTGGGAGCACCTTTCAAGTTAAAGAGCCCAAGTAAATGAAGAAGTCTAGACATGTACTTAGAAAAGTTCATGACATTAAAAATGACATTGAATAGAAGGAAATAGTAATTCATAAAGTTGGACTAAATGGATACATGGTACATCCACTAACCAAGATTTTATTGCACCTTGATAAGTGTAAAATATACACTTTAGATTATAAGATATGAAGTAGTAATATAGTATTGACTATTCATATATGATAATCATCGTTTGAGTTTCTTAAACTCATCTATTACTTTGTTATATCCAAGTAGGTTGTTGAGACAACATTGAACCTTATTAAAGTGAACTGGATTAACATAGTAATTGCCCCTAGTTACTTACATGAGATGACATCTCCAAGTGACTAGAGTGTGAGTCGATTGATGGCAAGTTCAAGTGTCATAGAGTCATCAGAGATGACCAGTCGATCACGTAGACAGACTGTAAGAGACACTCTGTCGGGCAGTGACCGCTTATAGAGTTGTGGTAATTAATATAGCCTGGTCGTGGCGAGAGCTACTATAGTAATCTTTTGAGTCAATTCTTTGACTAGAGATTGTTCGCCCAAGTTGGCACAATTTCTGAGTGACTTTAAATTATGCTCTACGACTATCGTAAATGAGGTAAAATGGGCGTCTCTTGGGTCATGATGAGCTATGGCTTGACAAAGGGAATAGTGTGATAGGAATTGTCCACCCCCTTGTCAGAGTTATTTAAAAATCTCAGGGCCACTCGAGGAATAGTGAACTTAAAATGCGGGGCCACGCTCGGAAGGTATCTACGGTAGATAATTCCGGTCAGACAGTTACTCTCCAGATCGAGGAAACCACTCTTGATATGATCACTTGCAAGGACGACCTGCAAGACACTTTGCATTGAGTGGGAGATAGTAATAGGACAAGAGAATTGGTGACGCACACTTGTCTCGGACAAGTGGGAGATTGTTGGAGTATGTGTCCTCAACAATAGTGCGATCACATTATTAAAACTCATAATAAGAATACATAATGGGATGATTAATTTTTATACGTCAACTGATGAACATTAATCGGTAATGATTGGTTGACTAGAGTTTAACATTACTGTGGTTTGACGGTGGTGATCAGTTGATCCCTTAAGGTCACACCTAAAGGACAATTCCCTTAAAAGATAAATTAATTAATTGTATAATGATACATATTAATTAATTTCTTAAAATGGAACAATTTATATATGTGAGTGAGAATATGAATCTTATTGTAATTCGATTAAATAAGATTCATTTTAGTAAATAAAATGTTTTATATTACTAAAACTTTGTTCATGGAACAATTAAATAAAGAATGATCGGTTAATTATAATTGCAATCTGATGTAGATTATATTAACGTAAACCATTTTATATCCTTGTAATCATGTATTACTAGTCAATTGTTATATATAATTGAATTAATATATGTAATGATATTTAATTGTTAAATATGCATTAATATTATTAATAACATGTTACATGTTACATGTTATACATTATATGACAAAATAGCAATTGACAAAATTAAAATGGACTCCATATTATGGGAACCGGTTTTTGGTGGGTAAATAGGGCGAAATAGTTAATTAATTTATATTGTGGAAAACACAATGATTAACATTGTAAGCTAATCTACACCCTATTATATTTAGAGAAGCACAACTCTAAAAAGAAAAGGTGCATGCATTGGCTCCCTTTGGCCTCTCCCATCCACCGGTTTTCCCCCCCTTTACCCTAATAAGAATTGTTCTTATTTTGACATTCTTCATTCTTACATTTTCCACAACTCACTCTTCTCTCTTAATCTCTCTAAATATGTTTTAGATAATAAATTGTTCTCATATAATATTATTTAGTTTACTAAAGGTAGTAATAAGAAATATTATTAGATTATATATATTTTAAGGTCTTTAATTTCATATATCTAGTTAATATATAAATTAGATTTATGGGGTTTGTCTTGGTGCAATTAAAAGGAGGTTCACACAATATTGAGACAAAGGGGATCATCCATTTATTTTGAGCTCAAGAACAAGTAAGAAAGGTGTTCTTACTTGTGCCCTATAAACCGTTTTTATCATTTTCAGGAACTTTCTTCTTAATCCTTGATTTATTTATGTTATGCATGCATAAGATCTATATCTATTTTAAAGAGTAAATTAGATTTATAATTAAAACAGTTTAATTTGAGGGTTAATGAATCCTTTCACCATTACCCTTTCCGAATATCGTCTTGTTAGATCACCATACACAACAAATTACACGGAATAACCAGATAACAACTTTATGACTTTCATACCATACCGCTGCTTCTGAGGCCAGAACCTCACACAAACATTTACACATATCATAGACCCATAATCGAATCTAACTAGCCAATTCTGATCACGTAAGTTACAACTTGATAAAGGTTACCTCTCGCCCGAGATTAGCTCGTATGTCCCTCATATCACATTCTCCCATTCGCATAACTATCACCTCCTGACAAATGTAACCATATCATTAATACCCAAGTACGCAACCGCCTCCTATAATCACATCTTATACTCCCTCACAGCCATACATACCAATCAGGCCTCCACAAAATCAACCTTTTTAGAACGACTAACTTCCCTATTTAACATCATCCTTAACCACTAGTGACAACATTACGACACCACCATCTTTCATGCAACTAATCTCTTACGATCACTTCTTAATATAACAATCTGTTTCTTCTCTTTGGTTATCATCCCAAATAATGAACATTAAATCCATCAACAAAATTTACCTCAACATTATTTCCAATTCTATCCTTTATTGTATCGTCACCTAACTCTCCACCAAAATCTCATATCGTGCAAATACCCTACCAGCTTCTTACTCCCTTAATACCTCAAAACTCATGGCTAACATGTCGTCCTCAACTTCTATATAACCATCAACTCACACCCTCTCATGATGCTATCGTACATTTCCATGATTCCTTACTTTCATGTCCCATAACTTTGGTCAACGTTCTCTCAACTTACTTCCATCCAATAATACCGATTAATAATTCATCTTCTTCCTTCCTCTACCTAACTCTTTAGTAATTTGGTTACCTTCTTGTTGCTCCACAACTCAAATTCCATTAATTCATATCAATATCTTCTCATTATTTCTTATCACTGATCCTCTCCCATCATACCACTCACTCACACTTGTCACCATCAAGTCTACACAACTAACGATTACTCTTCAATTAGTTGTATATCCCTTTCGTATCCCTAGAAAACAAAAAATTCACCTCATACCGTTAATTGCCCAAAGAATTACACACTAGGCTCACCTCTTGATAATCCAAATACCCAAACTCGACCACTCTCTACACATTGCGGCCTAACTCGATCTCACTATACACAATTCGTTTCCATCCCTTTATAACGACCTTCCATCACATATATCCTTAACCAACACAATCCTAACCGTCTCCCTCCATAAATCCTTATACATCCTAATTTGCCACTATTCGCATCCCTCATCTCAATGTTTGCATTCTCACATTTCTTTATACTTACATCACCCTCACCCATATTGTTGGAGTAAGTGTCCTTAACAATAGTGCGATCATATGTTTACATCTCATGATATTAATACGTAAGGGATGATTCAATTATATATAGTTAACTGATTAACATTAATGGTAATGATTGGCTAACTAGAGTTTGAAATTACTTTCGATTGACGGTGGTGATCAATTGATCCCTTAAGGTCACACCTATAGGACAATTCCCTTAATAGATTAATTAATTAATTGTATAACGATACAGATTAATTAATTCCTTAAAATTAAACAATTTGTTTTGTGAGTAAGAATAAGTATCTTATTGTAATTTGATTAAATAAGATTTATTTTAGTAATTAAAAGATTTCTTTACTAAAATTCATTATTGTTGTGAAACAATTAAATTAAGAATGATTGATTAATTATAATTGCAAAATATTGTGAATTATATTTATATGACCCATTTTAATAATTGTAATCATGTATTAATAGTTAATTTGTCACAAATAATTTATTTGTTATAAAATGATATTTAAGGGGTTAAATATGCATTGAAATATCTATGGGCATGGTCTGTGACACGTGACCTACCTTATTACAAATGACAAATTGACAAACATAAAATGGATGTCTATTTTATGAAATAGACCGAAAAAGGGTTGGGTTTATAAGTTAGTGGGTATTTTATTTAATTGTTAAATAAAACACAATCATAACCTACTTGTAAGTAAACATGCATCAACTTTCTTGTGAAGAACAAAAGCAAAAGGGTGAAGGCCATGCATTGGCCTTCTAAGACCCCCAAAACCGACTCCCCATTACAATATAGAAAAAATGGTTCTCTATTATTCATTCATGTATTTTTGTTCATTCTTACCACTTCTCCTCACTCACTCTAAAATAGTTTTAGATCTTATAAAAATTGTTCATCAAAATTCTAATACTACATCATATTATTACTAGTGTAGTAATAAAAATATTATTAGAATATTTAAGGATAACTAATATATTAATCTAGTTAATTAGTATATTAGTATTAAGGGTTATTGTCTTGGTGCAACTAAGAGGAGAGTTCCTAATATGGAGCTTGGGTTTTGGAGTATCATTATTTCACTAATTGCTCAAGATCTACAAGAGAAGGAGTCTCTTGTGGTGCCCTATTTCGAACCATAAAACAATGTAAGGAGAATTGTTTTTCTTCTCAATCTTCTTATTTTGTATAATTTCATTTTGCATGCAACTAGATCCAAGAGATAAATTAATGAGTAATTTATAAAATCTATTAAATAAGTTTAATAGGGGTTTTAGAAAATTTCAATTGGTATCAGAGCTTTGGTGTTGCCTGCATATCATTTTATTGTTTTTTATAGGTTATTTGATAACAAAATAAAAACTAAATTTGTGATTTATAAGGACAAAGCCACGAACTTTTTTGCATGTAATATATTTTGGTTCTAAAATAGTTTTAGGTCATATTGATGATTTATGGATGTTTATTGCTTATTTTCATGATTTTTAGTGAAATAATTGCATGTTAATGAAGAAAATGGCATTTTTTAACTAAAAATAGTTAAACTTTGATTCTGACCATGAAATTTTAGTATGACCTCACTTGCAAATTTTACTTATTGTATGTAAAATTTCGTATTAATGTGATTAATATTGCATGATTTATGTTTTTTATGTGATAAAAATGCTATAAATAGAGGTTGAATGACTAAAATTAGTTAAACTTCATAACAGACTACGAAATTTTAATATGTCATCACATGCATATTTTAAAGATTGTATGTAAAATTTGAGATAAATGTGATTTATTTGTATGATTTATAATTTTAATGGTTAAAATGATATAAATATTGACTATTTTTAGCAAAATAGCTAAAATAAATTTTATGGCATAAAATTTTTCCCTAATGTTGTATATATGACATGAACATCAGATCTAAAGTTGTATGATTAATTTTGATTGATTTGGTATGTTTATTGATTTTTATGTGATAAAATCGATAGAACGACAACTTTATTAGTCATAAAATTAATTCGAAATTTTTGGTTGATATTTTGTAATTTCCAGGTTCTAGAAATTTCTTAAGAATGTTCAAATTTTTGATTTTGTTTTTTTCATAATTTTTACGTTTAATTTGGAATTAAATAGTAAAAGTTATGATTTATTAATGAAGTAAATTGTAATTTTTTTATGGGCAAATTTTATTGAGTTTTTGGAATCTTTATTATATTACATTATATACAAAATTGTGATTTCAAATTTTTTCAAATTTTTATGACTTATTGGGAATTATTTTATAATTGTTATGATTAAAAGAAGTTTAATAAGCAATAATACAAAACCAAGTTGAATTATAGTCAAAAATTGAGTGAAGACTAATTTTTGAGTCCTTATTGAGTTAGGGTAATTAACTTGAGCTTAAATTTGATTTAAGTATTGATTTGTGATTTTAATAAGTTACGATCACGCATTTCCATAGAGCCGAATTATATACTATATAAAGTTTAAGTAGGGCGATTTGGCAGATTAATCTGGCATGTTAATCACATATAATAATGCTGCATTTTTATTGATGAATGTCATAATTTATTTATGTAATTTTGAATTATGTAATTTATCTTTGTATGGCCTTAGTTTTAATCGGTATCACCCGCAATGTAAGGGAATACCGATTCGGTTGTAATTTAATGTGATCTCGTATCACTTTTATTTTTACTAGTTTTTCATATTACAAATGTATAATAGGAATAGCTATGTATTTTATTATTTTTGTAATTCCGGAGTCCCTTCAAGACGGTGCCAATCAGAAAGGCGTTCCGATCAAGACGGAGTCCTTAGGAAGCGTGCCACTTGGATTTCAAGGGACCAATGGAGTTGGTTTCCGAATTTATAAATAGATTATTAGATTTTCTACTTTAGGAAGGCCATACTAGGAAATTTATTTTTTGCTTTGCATCTTTCTTTGTATGTTACATGCATTGCCAAATCGCCATTAAAATCACATGCATTTTTATATATTTATATCGTCTTTTCGACCGTGTCAATTATAATTATCGTTAGTTCACTAATATAGTTCACATAAAAGTGATAGATAATAAATCGACAAGACCTCTCACATGTTTAAAATTAGGATTAGCCTTCCCAAATAGTAGGACCCATAAATCCCGTTGACATTTGAGGTAGACTCGGTTTTCAGGGGTACTTTCATTTTTCATTGGCTCTGTGGGGTAATAACAAGTTATTACCCACGAAATTGGGTTGGACTCAACGAGACATGAAGACTAGTCTTATGTTCCGGGGCTAGAGATGAACTTAACGTAATTTTATCGACCGAGAGTTCTAATTGTAGAATCGGTTAAAGAGTTAACCCACCGAGTTATATTAATAAGGGATGTATCGGTTTCCCCGTGCCCGAGTTAATATGGATTTGGATCTCGGAATCATTTATATAATTGGGTGGAGGTCATTATATAAATGCAAATACATGCTAAAATGTTTTCATATTTTAACGATGAATGTTTTTTTTCCCATTATTTCGTTGTTTTATATTGTTCTTTATCATCGCTCCTACTCATATACGATATCATTCGATTATAACACAAGTCTCCGCTAAACCACTATTTCTAATGACAAGTATAATCTCTTTTTAAATCCTCAAATGAACCGTTTAAATAGGGCATGGACTAGTTCCATAGGAATCGTTCTATTCCATAGAACTCCATAGGAATTGTCATATGTCATATAAGATTAGCATCTTAAATTCCAAACATACCTATGTATGATTTCTAGTGAAGAAATATGAATAGAAATAATAATTAATCAAAATATGTTTTGATGAATTCTTCTATACATTCATGGTTCAACAATCTTATTGCTCAACCTAAACACTTGTCATCAAGCACTTAAGTTGTTAAGAAGATGACGATGTTAAATTGGAAAATTAATTTGGTAGAAATTTTGATTAACCAATTATCTTAATAGAGTTAACCCTTGTAAAGGATTAACTAGGAATTTATATGAAAATAAGTCTTCATCAAGTAGAAATTCTTGAAGTTAATGGGAGCAATAAGAAGTAAGTATCTATCTTAATTGTTAAAGATAGAACTAGGCTCGAAAGAGAAGGTGTTAAACACTAAAATAGATACAAACCCCAATAAGTAAAGATCAAGGAAGTTGGTCGTGTGACTCCAACATATTCCTTCTCGAATATCTATGACATGACATTGCATTCTTGCTAATTACCACATCATGAGTATTTGATACAAATTTGTGAATCATGTTAGAAATTGCCACATTTTATGATTACGAAATATGGCAAAAGGATGTCAAAACCACCTTTCTAAATGGGTATTTAGAGGAGGATGTGTTCATAACACAATCCGAGGGTTTTGTAAATCCTTAGAATCCTAACATTGAATAATCGTATGACCACTAGCAAGAATAAGTTCAGAAATTTGCATAAATGGAACTAGGGTGGTTGCCATTTCATCCATGAACATATGAATTTTGTAGCGTACACATTTTAGTTTTGTATTTAGAAATGTACCTCAATAATTGTCATGATGTACACCAACTCTAAATAAGAATATAATTCAAGTTTTTGTATAAAACACAAAGGGTTCCCCAATTATGCATTTAAAACAAGCGTTGTGCCCTAACATACCACGATTAAGTTTATGGTGAGACCATACAAATCAAGGTAATTACATTTAAACTAAAAATAAATGTCATATAGGACTCGAGTTGGTGATCCCAAATTATTTCTCATTTGAAAGTCGCATTAAAACTAGTTTTCACTAGTATCCCACACCATTTGATTGTGAATCTCATGAAATGTACGAATCTTGTATTCAAGGCAAGATATTTTCGTGACTTTTCTTGAAAAGTATAGCGAATAGAATAAGTTATTTACCAAATTACACTTCAATGTGTATGGTCGAATATATTTTCAATCTGAGAAGGTCATTATTACTTTACCGACGAACTAGGTAGATACTTGGTATCCACTTAATGAGACAAGAAGAGAAATTCTTTGAATATGTTCAATGAATGTTTAAAAGGTATCAAAACCTACAGATTATAAAACCAAAGTATTAGTACTTTGCTAAAATTGGGAACAATAAAGTAAAGACTTTGATTTACACCAAATAGAGTGTGATATGGTATCACAAGATCACTATCATAATCACATCCTATGAAGATAAGGTGTTTTATAAGGATACAAAGAATCCTATACGATATGATTGAATCTTTACTATAAAGTTGGAAGTAGTTTCTATCACAATTTGTCTAGTATTTATTTTTCCCACAAAAACAAAAGCATAGTTAAAGCAATCAAGTAAAATTCATATATAATATGATTAGGCATGACACCTATGTTTTAGCTTGTTTCAGAAGAAAGCGTGTCGCTTTGTAACCCAACTATCATGAGAACAACATGATTGTGGCTCGTTAATCACATATAATAATGCTGCATTTTTATTGATGAATGTCATAATTTATTTATGTAATTTTGAATTATGTAATTTATCTTTGTATGGCCTTAGTTTTAATCGGTATCACCCGCAATGTAAGGGAATACCGATTCGGTTCTAATTTAATGTGATCTCGAATCACTTTTATTTTTACTAGTTTTTCATATTACAAATGTATAATAGGAATAGCTATGTATTTTATTATTTTTGTAATTCCGGAGTCCCTTCAAGACGGTGCCAATCAGAAAGGCGTTCCGATCAAGACGGAGTCCTTAGGAAGCTTGCCACTTGGATTTCAAGGGACCAATGGAGTTGGTTTCCGAATTTATAAATAGATTATTAGATTTTCTATTTTAGGAAGGCCATACTAGGAAATTTATTTTTTGCTTTGCATCTTTCTTTGTATGTTACATGGATTGCCAAATCGCCATTAAAATCACATGCATTTTTATATATTTATATCGTCTTTTCGATCGTGTCGATTATAATTATCGTTAGTTCACTAATATAGTTCACATAAAAGTGATAGATAATAAATCGACAAGACCTCTCACATGTTTAAAATTAGGATTAGCCTTCCCAAATAGTAGGACCCATAAATCCCTTTCACATTTGAGGTAGACTCGGTTTTCAGAGGTACTTTCATTTTTCATTGGCTCTGTGGGGTAATAACAAGTTATTACCCGCGAAATTGGGTTGGACTCAACGAGACATGAAGACTAGTCTTATGTTCCGGGGCTAGAGATGAACTTAACGTAATTTTATCGACCGAGAGTTCTAATTGTAGAATCGGTTAAAGAGTTAACCCACCGAGTTATATTAATAAGGGATGTATCGGTTTCCCCGTGCCCGAGTTAATATGGATTTGGATCTCGGAATCATTTATATAATTGGGTGGAGGTCATTATATAAATGCAAATACATGCTAAAATGTTTTCATATTTTAACGATGAATGTTTCTTTTCCCATTATTTCGTTGTTTTATATTGTTCTTTATCATCGTTCCTACTCATATACGATATCATTCGATTATAACACAAGTCTCCGCTAAACCACTATTTCTAATGACAAGTATAATCTCTTTTTAAATCCTCAAATGAACCGTTTAAATAGGGCATGGACTAGTTCCATAGGAATCGTTCTATTCCATAGAACTCCATAGGAATTGTCCTATGTCATATAAGATTAGCATCTTAAATTCCAAACATACCTATGTATGATTTCTTGTGAAGAAATATGAATAGAAATAATAATTAATCAAAATATGTTTTGATGAATTCTTCTATACATTCATGGTTCAACAATCTTATTGCTCAACCTAAACACTTGTCATCAAGCACTTAAGTTGTTAAGAAGATGACGATGTTAAATTGGAAAATTAATTTGGTAGAAATTTTGATTAACCAATTATCTTAATAGAGTTAACCCTTGTAAAGGATTAACTAGGAATTTATATGAAAATAAGTCTTCATCAAGTAGAAATTCTTGAAGTTAATGGGAGCAATAAGAAGTAAGTATCTATCTTAATTGTTAAGGATAGAACTAGGATCGAAAGAGAAGGTGTTAGACACTAAAATAGATACAAACCCCAATAAGTAAAGATCAAGGAAGTTGGTCGTGTGACTCCAACATATTCCTTCTCGAATATCTATGACATGACATTGCATTCTTGCTAATTACCACATCATGAGTATTTGATACAAATTTGTGAATCATGTTAGAAATTGCCACATTTTATGATTACGAAATATGGCAAAAGGATGTCAAAACCACCTTTCTAAATGGGTATTTAGAGGAGGATGTGTTCATAACACAATCCGAGGGTTTTGTAAATCCTTAGAATCCTAACATTGAATAATCATATGACCACTAGCAAGAATAAGTTCAGAAATTTCCATAAATGGAACTAGGGTGGTTGTCATTTCATCCATGAACATATGAATTTTGTAGCGTACACATTTAGTTTTGTATTTAGAAATGTACCTCAATAATTGTCATGATGTACACCAACTCTAAATAAGAATATAATTCAAGTTTTTGTATAAAACACAAAGGGTTCCCCAATTATGCATTTAAAACAAGCGTTGTGCCCTAACATACCACGATTAAGTTTATGGTGAGACCATACAAATCAAGGTAATTACATTTAAACTAAAAATAAATGTCATATAAGACTCGAGTTGGTGATCCCAAATTATTTCTCATTTGAAAGTCGCATTAAAACTAGTTTTCACTAGTATCCCACACCATTTGATTGTGAATCTCATGAAATGTACGAATCTTGTATTCAAGGCAAGATATTTTCGTGACTTTTCTTGAAAAGTATAGCGAATAGAATAAGTTATTTACCAAATTACACTTCAATGTGTATGGTCGAATATATTTTCAATCTGAGAAGGTCGTTATTACTTTACCGACGAACTAGGTAGATACTTGGTATCCACTTAATGAGACAAGAAGAGAAATTCTTTGAATATGTTCAATGAATGTTTTTTTTTTTTTTTGGTAAATGTAAAAATTATATTAATAAACCAATCACCAAATACATCAACAATTCAAGCTGACATGAGAATCAGCTAGCCATGAACCTAATTACATATTACATAAGTTTCTCAAGCCAATTACGATCTCTCCTTGACATTATGCCCTTGCATTGCTGTTGAACTATAGCTCGAACTTCATACTGAATCAGTTTCAGGCACCCTGCTGGAGCTTGAATTTGCAATTCATGTCTGCTGCCATTTCGTTGCCTCCAAATGTGATAAGTAACAGCATTCAGAATGCTATTAATAATTCCAACTTTCAGTCTAGACAATCTAGCATTCCCCCTCCAATCCTGGTCTCTAGTTTCAGGCAAAGAGTAACCAGTCCAATCACAAACCAAGGCCATCACTGCCTTACTGTACTGGCATTTAAAAAACAGATGTTGCAAGGTTTCTTCCTCATTCCCACAGATGCAACAGAGATTATCACTAGCAATGTTGAGTCTAAAGAGCTTGTCCTTAGTGTTAAGCCCACGATGATGGTACATCCAGGCTATAATAGAATGTTTAGGGACAGTCCACTTATTCCAAACCTGATGATGCCACTCTATATCAGGAATAGAGTGATGTAGCCAAGCATACCCTTTAGCTATGGAATACTCTTTACCAGGGCAGGAGCTCCATTCATTCTGACTGTAAGCTGGCTGCATCTCAATTTTCAATCTGCAAACCTTCTTCCACGTCCAACTTGCTGCACTAGGACATTGATAGCTATCCCAGGTAGTCCCTCTCATATATATGCTATGGATCCATTGAACCCAAAGTTTGTTAGGGTGAGCATGGATCCACCAAAGTAGCTTACCAATTGCAGCTTTGTTCCATATGACTTCATTCTTAAGTCCCAGACCTCCCTGTCTTTTCCCAGTACAAATTTTATCCCATGCCACTGTAGGTGTCTTAAAATATTCAGAGCTTCCACACCACAGGAAATTCCTACATATGGCTTCAATCTTAGCAATGACACCTTTTGGCAAGATGAAAATAGAAGCCCAATAGGTGTGTAAGGACTTGAACACAGCTTTGACCAGGACTAACCTCCCTGCATATGATAGTTTTTTGGTCCCCAACATTCTGATTCTCTCTAACACCTTGTCTATTAGAGGCTAACAGTCTTTGATAGTTAACTTAGATGGTTTGATTGGCACCCCTAAGTATTTGAAAGGAAGGGTCCCTTCAATGCAGCCTGAAACCTGGACAATATCAGCTCTAACTTCAGGTGGCACCCCATTGAAATACACATTTGATTTGCCTTTGCTCATCTGCAAGCCTGAAGCCTTGGAAAAAGTGGCAAAAGTTCTGAGTAGCACCATAATAGAACCTATATCCCCTTTGCAAAATAGGAGAAGGTCATCAGCAAACATTAGACTACTCAGTTTCATTCTTTTACAAAGAGGGTGAAATTTAAAGTTCATAGTAGAGGTAGTGTAAGCAAGAAGCCTGGTAAGATATTCCATACAGATGGTAAACAATAAAGGGGAAAGTGGATCTCCTTGTCTCAAACCTCGTTTCCCTTTGAACCACCCAAAAGAATCACCATTCAGAGACAAAGTATAGGTGGCAGTAGTCACACACTCCTTGAGTTCAATGAATGTTTAAAAGGTATCAAAACCTACAGATTATAAAAAACCAAAGTATTAGTACTTTGTTAAAATTGGGAACAATAAAGTAAAGACTTTTATTTACACCAAATAGAGTGTGATATGGTATCACAAGATCACTATCATAATCACATCCTATGAAGATAAGGTGTTTTATAAGGATACAAAGAATCCTATACGATATGATTGAATCTTTACTATAAAGTTGGAAGTAGTTTCTATCACAATTTGTCTAGTATTTATTTTTCCCACAAAAACAAAAACATAGTTAAAGCAATTAAGTAAAATTCATATATAATATGATTAGGCATAACACCTAAGTTTTAGCTTGTTTCAGAAGAAACCGTGTGGCTTTGTAACCCAACTATCATGAGAACAACATGATTGTGGCTCGTGATGATGTATTTTGAGAAAAGGAGTTTATTTCTTAAAGACATAGTGGGAGAAAATGTTCAAGAGCCACAAACTTAGAATAAGACATAGGAAGATGTTCCTTCTTGATCAAAACCAATAATTATTGATTCGAAACCTAAGTGGACAGGAGTCATGTTATGAGTCCGAAATGCTTTATCTAGTCTCAACTCCACAAGTCCGAAATAAGCATAAACCTGAAAATGTTTATTTAGCTTGGTTGGTTAGTGGCAAAGGGTTTTGCACGCAACAACGCTTTATTGTATTTGGATATGATTTGATATAGTTGGATTTTAAAATCATCTTGCATGAGTTTTGTAAATCGCAACTATCCTAAGGTAGGATACAAACTTAAGAAGAAATCTTAAGTAGAAGTTAAGGAGTTGAATTGTATGTTTTGATCATGTGATAAACCTTTCTCGAGTTGTCGATTAGTTTTGTTTATACATGGAGTTTAGTGGGAGTAATGTGGTGGTACTAGTCTTATATGTAAGCGACATATTGATCATTGTGAATGATGAAAGACTTAGGAGAATAATAATACATCTCTAAGGTATCCAGACCTATAAAGATAGATCTAAGAGGATATTAGCGTTAAAGTTAATATTCTTATGTTAATAAGAATCTTGACAAGTTCAAAAGTATTGAACATGAAGGAATTGAATCCATTTGCTTCCGCTGCGGGATTAATTCATTACGCTAAGATCTATTACCATTCTTAAGCCTCGTATACTTGGAGTATGACGAGATGTTACAAATCGAATCCTTGAGAGAAGTCTCTATTTAGCCACATAGTTCATTAGTTAGTACTCAGGAAGTACTAAAGATATGAGGCTAAGCATTTAGAAATGAGATGGATTTATGTGCAAGGAGTTACACAAATCCATGTTCTAAACACATAAGGATGGTTAGAGAACCATCGGGGCTATATTATTTAAAGAGGATATCTGCTAGAAACATCCTAGGCAGTTGAACAATGAGATATGCACAACGGAAATTGAGTACACTTGCAATAATGAGATATGCAAGAAGGAAGGGATGATATTAGGATTCGGTTTTGTGAATTGGAGGAACTTTTGTAGTTCGTTCTAATAACCGAAGATCCTATCCCTACTCACTGTGAGGACAATGGGAGCTATTCTAATGCAAGAGAGCCTATGTCTAGATTGGATCTAGACACGTACTCAAAAGTTCTATAATAAAGATTATACATAACAAAGGGAAAAGGTATATAATATAGTTAGTTAAGTGCAAAGTGTTGCTGAGACTTACTAACCAAAGCCTTCTCAAAAGCTTAACATGACAATTTATCTCATTTCAATTCACTTGAAATTTACAACCATATACAAAATTAAAAATGGATTATAGATTATTTAGTAATTGATATTGTATCAATTTTACATATGTGATAATACATACGTCGTTAAAGTTTAATTACAAACTCTTTTATTACTTTGTTATATCCAAATAGGTTGTTGAGACAATATTGAACTTTATTAAAGTGAACTGGAATAACATGGTATTGGCCCCTCGTTGCTTATATGAGGTGACGTCTCCAAGTGACTCGAGTGTGATGCGATTGATGCTAAGTTCAAGTGCCATAGAGTCATAAGAGATGACTAGTCGACCACACAGGTAGAGTGTATGAGACACTCTATCGGGCAGTGATCTCTTATAGAGTTCTGGCAACATTTATATAGCCTGGTCGTGGCGAGAGCTACTATTGTAGTCTATTGAGTCAATTCTTTGACTAGAGACTGTTCACCTAAGTTGGCACAGTTTCTGAGTGACTTTAAATTATGCTCTACGACTTTCGTAAATGAGGTCAAATGGGCATCTTTTGGGTCATGATGAGCTATGGATAGACAAAGGGAATAGTGTGATAGGAATTTTCCACCCTCTTGTCAGGGTTATCTTGAATCTCAGGGCCACTCGAGGAGTAGTGAACTAAAAATGCGTGGCCACGCTCGGAAGGTATCTACGGTAGATAATTCCAGTCAAGAAGTTACTCTCCAGATCGAGGAAACCACTCTTGATATGATCACTTGCAAGAAAGACCTGCAAGACACCTTGCATTGAGTGGGAGATTGTAATAGGACCAGAGAATTGATGACGCACACTTGTCTCGGACAAGTGGGAGATTGTTGGAGTAAGTGTCCTCAACAATAGTGCGATCACATGTGTAAATCTTATGATAAGAATACGTAAGGGATGATTCAATTATATATAGTCAACTGATCAACATTAATCCGTAATGATTGGCTAACTAGAGTTTGAAATTACTATCGTTTGACGGTGGTAATCAGTTGATCCCTTAAGGTCACACCTATAGGACAATTCCCTTAATAGATTAATTAATTAATTGTGTAACGATACAGATTAATTAATTCCTCAAAATTGAACAATTTGTTTTGTGAGTAAGAATAAGTATCTCATTGTAATTTGATTAAATAAGATTTATTTTAGTAATTAAAAGATTTCATTACTAAAATTCATTATTGCTTGTGAAACAATTAAATTAAGAATAATTGATTAATTATAATTGCAAAATATTGTGAATTATATTTATATGACCCATTTTAATAATTGTAATCATGTATTGCTATTTAATTTGTCACAAGTAATTTATTTGTTATAAAATGATATTTAAGGGGTTAAATATGCATTGAAATATCTATGGGCATGGTGTGTTACACATGACCTACCTTATTACAAATGAAAAATTGACAAACATAAAATGGATGTCCATTTTATGAAATGGACCGAAAAAGGGGAGGGTTTATAAGTTAGTGTGTGTTTTATTTAATTGTTAAATAAAACACAATCATAACCTATTTGTAAGTAGCCTTGCACCTAGTTTCTTGTGAAGAACAAAAGCAAAAGGGTTAAGGCCATGCATTGGCTTTCTAAGACCCCCCAAAACCGGCTCCCCCCTACAATATAGAGAAAATGGTTCTCTATTATTCATTCATGTATTTTTGTTCATTCTTACCACTTCTCCTCACTCACTCTTAAATAGTTTTAGATCTTACAAAAATTGTTCATCAAAATTCTAATACTACATCATATTAATACTAGTGTAGTAATAAAAATATTAATAGAATATTTAAGGATAACTAATATATTAATCTAGTTAATTAGTATATTAGTATTAAGGGTTATTGTCTTGGTGCAACTAAAAGGAGAGTTCCTAATATGGAGCTTGGGTTTTGGAGGATCATCCTTTCACTAATTGCTCATGATCTACAAGAGAAAGAGTCTCTTGTGGTGCCCTATTTCGAACCATAAAACAATGTAAGGAGAATTGTTTTTCGTCTCAATCTTCTTATTTTGTATAAATTCATTTTGCATGCAACTAGATCCAAGAGATAAATTAATGAATAATTTATAAAATCTATTAAATAAGTTTAATATGGGTTTTAGAAACTTTCACATTTACACTTACTTTTATATTACTCAACACGCGACTATATCACTCACCACATTTCACAAGACATGCTCCCTGCCTCGATAAGCTCATCAATCTTTCCTTTCCCTTTCCACTATCCCTCACAATCACAGATAACTCATATCCTCCCTACCCAACACATATCCCTCATAAGTCGGCATTCTCTACATCATTGCATCTCGTAACTTACGTATCAAGACCGTCACATACGTAAAAGAATGCTTTAAGACTCAAACATACGTGTGCACATAACCTACGACTCAAAACATAGGTAAGAAGGTAGCCGCCGACTCAAAACAACCGCCCAAATAGATACTCGGTCGAGTGCATGCATACTCGGCCGAGTATAGGACACTCGGTCGAGTAATGAGACTACTCGGCCGAGTTCACGACTCCTGAAGCTGAACAAAATTAGCACGGGAAGATTACTTGGCCGAATATGGGATACTCGGTCGAGTATGAAAGATACTCAGCCGAGTAGGGCCTACTCGGTCGAGTATCGACACATTTTTCAGCAACGTCTAGTTTTCGTAAAGCAGTCATATCTCACTCGTTACTTGGTCATTTTGGGCGTGTGACCTATCGTTAGAATCATAAGAAGACAAGCTATCACTGAAATTGAAATTACAGCAATATCATTTCTAGAACTCGACTTATGACCAAATATAGACAGCCTTATCGAAATCAAACTACAATTCACTTTTTCTTGCTCAAACAACTTAAACAACAATAAAGCGAACATAAACAACTCAATACTTTTAAAAACAGTATACTAGATGAGCTTTTATCATACCAACATCTTATGCACATGATTCTATTACCAAACAAACAAAACATACTTTTTTCTACTAACATGTCATACTACCATCTCCACTTTTCGCAACACTTAAGGCCACTCAACCATCCCATCTCGAACCACAACATGCATATCATACTATAAGACATAAACACAAACACAAGCATACATCGATTCCCACAACACACCCCGTAGTGACCCGCTTGAACTTGTATGGGCAATATTGCGGTTTCGAGACGTCTCTCAAACTGTTGCGGTAGCTCCAAACAATTCCTACCCGAGTTCATTTTAATTAGACACCCTAAGTTCATTTGTTCATTAGTTTTAGGTTCCAAAATCTTTGCTCTGATACCACTTTGTGACACCCCCATATACCATGGTGCCTTACCGGGACTACCCTAGCATGAGAGACCGTCACCATCTCGGTTTCCCGAGGCTAGTATATCAAAGTTACCATTCCAAAACAATATTTATTAAAGTATAAAGAATTAACGGTTACATGTTCCAAAACCAAATCCAAAACAATGATCACTAGTGCTCAAACAACTAAAACTAAAACGATAAATCTCATGGCAGCGAAAGCTAGAGTCGAAGTGATGACTCCCATCTCGTCCCCAAAGCTAAAGACCATCATCACCTGTCACAATCTGCTCGCCATCTCCGAATGGATCAGTACAGGTTTAGAAACCAACAACGGGGTCAGTTTATTGCATAATCAAAATAAGACAAGTACGATAAGATAAACAGCTGTTCACAAGCCACCTCCAACTCCCTATCTCATCACGTAACTAACTACACACTAAAGTGTGTAGCCCTGCCAGTGGGGGACCGAAGCCGTACCCACCTAAGCCCCGTTCATAAATGAGCGATAACCCTGTTCATTAATGTGCACATTCCCTCCTGTGGCGGGTTCCATAGAGGGCGAAACTAGGCCGTGAAGCCACTCCCACAAGTGACTCCACTCAGCGGAGGACGCTCCTCGCGAACATCATCATCAACCATCACAACACCTACACCAAACCCCAATCCAACAACAGCAGATAATCACAATATCAATCGTACAAACAATTACAACACAATATTAAATAAATTAATCAGTAAACCGAGTAGGGAAACCCTACCTTCTCGCAATCTGTTATGCCGCAGCCAATCATACAAATGCACAACGAGTAATACATCATCACCTACAACAACGATAATCAACAATCAACAACACATACGATGACAAAACCCTAAACTCCCAAATTAACTCACACTAGGGTTTGCTAACTTATAAGAACAACAATAGATCGACAAAGATAAGACACTTACTACGGCGATTGACACAGAATAAGATGTTAGAACCCACAATCGACGACCTTTGCCATGGAATTGATGAAGATAATTAGAGGAGAATGAAACGTAGTTTATATTTTAGAAACTGACAAATGACTTATATATAATCTGTAACCAGTTTAATCAAAACCACGGAAATAACCCGTAACAGATCTGGCACTCGGCCGAGTACCTGACGTACTTGACCGAGTATGACCTACTTGACCGAGTACCAACATGATTGGTCGAGTGCTGACACTCCAGAACCCAAACTCACGACGCCAGAACACATACTCGGCCGAGTAAGCCTTACTCGACCGAGTCCCCTATGATCTGAAACTTGTGGTAGTACAACTATAACCTTGACTAAGCTTGTCTCGAACTCTACAAATTATTTTCCATCCCCAACTAACATCACCACTGACTATACAATCAAGCCAAGTCTTGCCCTTTAAATAAATTTGGTTGACCCATTTAAGCCACAACTTATCAGGACTAAAGTAGATCCACCAAACTAACTTCCCCATTGTAGCAAAGTTCCAAGCAAACTGTCTCTAATTCCTAATCCACCTTCCTTTTTGGGAGCACAGTTTTTTCCCTATTTACAGGAGGAACTCTCAGATGATCAAGTTTCCCATCCCACAAGTAGTTCCTACAGATGTAGTTCAATTTGCTCAATACTCCTTTGGGTATGATAAAAATTTGCATCTAATATGTATACAAGGCAGTAAGTACAAAGTTGACAAAAACAAGTTTGCCAGAGTAAGATAAATGCCTTCTCCCAAAGCTAGTAATTCTAGAAATCATTTTCTCAACCAAAATTTATCCCTGAGCTTTTGTTAATCTACCAGCAGTGATAGGAATACGAAGGTATCTGATTGACAGTTGCTCCTCCAGAAAGTCTGAAACCTAAAGAATATCCTCCTTAACCCAGCCAGGAACACCGTTGAAATATGAACTGGTTTTAGAAGGTTTTAGAAAGGTAGCAAATACTCTTAATAAATATAATACTTGGTCATTGTGGGACCCGTACTTGGACCTTGGGACACGTGAGAGGACCGTTAGACCCGAAAAGAGATCACTCAGGAGGGAAGAATAGCCTTATACTAGACCTAAACTACACCAAGTGGAGCTGTAGCGGACCGAGTGGGTCCACTCGGTCGCGTGAAGAGTATACTCGATCGAGTGAGTCCACTTGACCGAGTGAATTCAGCACTCGGTTGAGTGACATTGTTCAGAACATGGGATTAAACCCTTTCTTCTCTAACCCTAAAATCATTTCTATCTTTCTCCTTATCTATCCAAACTCTCTCTCTTCTCTCTTAACCATCATAAACACCTACTACTTGGGATTCAAGCTTGGATTAGAGGAGTTTCCACCTTCCTCTTCATCTCTTTCATCTAGTACGTAAAGATCTACCCTTTTCTAGTCTTTTAAACGCTAACTTTTGGGGGATTTCGTTATGGGTAATTAATTAGTATCAGTATGTGTAATAGGGGTAATTAAGGGGTAATAATAAGGGATTTTGTAGTATATATTAGAATAGAATATATTGTGATAGTTATTATGTGATTTGTATACAATGAGACGATTCCTTTAGACGGTTTCGGTACGGATCCGAGTAGCTTGAGGAGATTGCTAAAAGGTAGGTTAATCCTACTCGGTTTCAATAATGTGGTGTTGTTTATGTTGATGTTGTAATTAGTCTAACATAATTAGGGAATTTGTATTATAACATGTTTAATGGTTAATTGCATCAATAAGAGGATGATTATGATATATTGGGTTGTATTTCATGTATTGGTTATTATCATATATGTTGAGGATGTATTGTTATTGAGGAGACGTAAGATGGTTGGGAAACCGTCTTACGCTCGAGTCGCCTCTTGGAGCTTCCCACTCCAAGAGGGATATGCACATTAATGGCTTGAGTCACGGAGTGACTCGTGTGGTTGAGACACGACGCCTGGTAGGGGATTCGACTGGCTTCCGGACCCGGTATGTCTGGGCGTGTCCTGATACCTGTTTGTGGTTGTTGGTATGTCCGTGCGTGTCTCGGTACCAGTGTGGTTGTCGATATATCTGGGCGTGTCCCACTACCATGGTAGTGGTGGTTGTTTGATAGCGTGTCATTCATATTATAGTCATGTTGCATACTCACACACATTCAGTTGAGTCACACTTTATTTATTTATTGAAACTAACGTTTGTGTGTCTGTGTAATTGTCACCTATTTCCGGGGTGGCCTGTGTCGATCCATATGTTATTTCCGATCATATGGGGAGCAGGTTAAATACAGGTTTGCTTATTGACGTGATCGGGATTCGGGTCGCGCTATGGACTTTGGAGTAGAGTACATAGACACATGGTAGTAGATGACATAGTCATAGACGAGTTGTATTTCATTTATTCATTAGTTTATGTTTGTAATAATTAAACTTGTCATTTAGTTAAGGAAGTTTATTAATTGTAATTCCGATTTCACTGCCTCAGGAAACCAAGACAGTAATATTTCCTAATTACCCTGGCCGGGTAAGAAGGGGGTGTTACAAAGTGGTATCTAATTCACTCAAGTTTTATGAATTATTGGCATACTTGTGTTCAATTCATGTTGCAACTTAGCATTCTACATCATTATTGTTGCTAAAAATCAAATTTTTATGTCAAAACAGTGGTCACCATTAAGGAACACTAAATTGCTTAATAATCAACTTATATGTGGATTTTTGTGCTAGTTGTTGGGTAGTTGAACAACAAAGGCCTAACCTTTGTTGTTATGGATGGATCTCGTTGATATGTGAAAATTTTGTCTTTAAACTTTTGTCTTAAAATTTCGAATTTTAGACAAGTCATACCCAAATCTTGATTTTCTTGGGTAAAAGTTGCTTTAATTGCTTTATAAGGCTACCATCATAATTGGTAATGTGGTATGTGGTCTCAAAACGAAATTTTCCGTCCTGAAATTTGGGTGAAATTCTTGAAAACTTCCTAAGTAGCCATGAACAACTTTGATTTCCGTCTTAAATATTGTCTAAAAGTGTTGATAAGCTAGGAATTTGATGGTTATTATTACACCATGAGGTAAACGAAGAAATTTTCATCTTAAAAATGTAAATAATTTCTCCAAAATGTTACACTAATCCATGGTTAACTTATCCATAGTTATCTTAAATCTTAAGTTTTATTACCTTAGGAAGCTCCACATTGATAATTTTTCCGTCTTAAAGGCCTTGAATGTGTTGAAAATAAGCACTATAATTATCCGGATTTTTGATTTTATAGAAACAACTCTTGTCCTAATTTTTCTCCTTGATAATTTACATTGATGTGTAATAACATGTAACCTTTCATACTAGAGTCTCCAATCTTAAAATTTTAAGATTTTCAGAATGAACAACCGTCACCTTGGAATTTGGTTATGAATAAGATTTATGCTCATGTTTAAAGGATATGTTTGGAGTCTCATGATGTCGGTAATGTGGAATATTTTAGTATGGGTTAAAACATAACAACACTATATGAGAACTTCCTAAGAGGTTAACTAATAAATTGAGGAATTAGGAGAAAATTTCATCCATTTTCAAAGTTAGTTCCAAGTCTCATCATTCCCTTCGATGTCTTGTTGTGTGATTTCTCTTGTAGCATGTCAAGGAACACGAGGAGCAACCGTGGGACAAACAACCGCCAACCTCAACCCGAACCGGCGGCACCACTCCTCATTACCCATCCGGGATACCCGAGGTTAGAGTTTGAGAGAGAACCCCATAAGAATACCTTCTTAGCCCTCACCGAAAAACATATGAACGCCACTAGATGTGTATCGGAGAGTTCCTTAAAAGCCTTGGGGATAGAGGTGCAAGTGCATGCCATTTTTTGTGTACTTGGCATGAAGGGATTGTAGGAAAAAGGGACACCCTTACTCTTGACAAGGTAGGGAAGATATCTGTAAAGAGTCCGTCTATTTGGTCACAAAATGGGGGGGGGGGGGGGGGGTTATAATTGATTTCTAAACTAATTAAGGCTTTAAAGGAAGAGAAATAAAGAAGAACGACAAAGGCAGAAAATGAGAATAAAGTGATCAATAAAGAAGGGACATGTCAGGATTTCGGTTCACTACGGTAGTCCAGTGACTCAACTGTAAAGAACTTAGATAAATTACTGTGAGCCGGATATGGAAAGGTCCTTCTGGTCCACTTTCTATCCTAAATTTCAACTAACTTAACTTCCTTCCTCGTCAGGGTATTCTACGGTTCATAGCAGGTCTATTTAGTCCAATCTTCCGATCGAGAATTAAATTTAACCAGATTATAAGGTGACTCAGAAGTGTGCACTCAACTAAGTCGGTAAATACAATTATATTGCCATGGGGACAGAATCTCACAAATAATTCATCTAACCTACTCACTACATCGTCACATTTCTATCGTAGATCCCCTAATCCCAACATGAAATGATTTAGCTACTCATGCTATTAATATTATCAAAACTAATAATAATGAAGGAACTAATAAATAACATATTGAAATGATAATTAAATTGCATAAAAGAAATTAGGGCAGAAATTGAAGAGAGCAAAATATGTAATTAAAGTAAATAAATGAAGAATTATGATTAAAAGAGAGTAGAGATTACAATCGCAAGAATCCGGCGTAAAGAACAACTAAACCCGAGCGAGAGAATCCGAAAGCAAAAGTTACAGTGAAAGAAGAAAAGCAACGCAGTCTTTTTTACAGTGAAAGATGAATAATAAGATAATCAGATCATTCGATTCCTAATGACCTAATTAATGTACATTTAAATAGGAAATTGCTAAGTCCAATAACTAAAAACAAGTTCACAGACTAATTAAAGCCCATAGAAGACAAAACCACTCGATCGACTAGTCTGAAACAGCTCGATCAAGTACTTCTCCAAGAAATCTACTCGATCGAGTAGAATTAGTGCTCGATCCAGTAACCTCTATTTCCAGCACTATTTGATCGAGTGAAATACTGCTCGATCGACCATCCTCAGCCATAGAAACCACTCGATCGACCAATAAAAGGGCTCGATCGAGTGTTCTTCCTCTGAAACAGCTCAAACTCGTAACCGACTGCTTCGTAGACCGTTCCTTCACTATCCCAATGCAAGATCTCGCTCCGAAAATCCCGTCTCCTCAAAATGCATGCAAAGAAGGACTAAAATGGTACGATTCCACTACTTTCACGTTCATTTCTACAAAACGGACAAAACGAACCAAAGTAGCCAATTCGGGGCATAATGCGATATAAATAGAACAAAAGTACATGGAAATACGTGCTAAAATAGGCTAAAAAGACTATACAAAATGCAAGTATCAAATCTGCCCAAACCGAACCTTTACTCGTCCTCGAGTAAACTAAAATGCAACTAATGGAACGGAAATGAAAACTCAGAGCTGCCTTAACTTGTCTACTTGAACCAGTTTAATACAACAAAAATTAACAGTTACAGCTATGCAGTAAATACGCAAACGAGTTATAAGTTGTTCAGAAATATAGACGACCTATCGACCTTGCAAGACCAACAAAATCGGACTCTCACGTGGTCACTCTTCTCTCATGAAGCAATGGGTGAATAATATATATGAAAGAGAGAAAGAGAAACAGTCACTCAACTAACTGCGACCTACAGAGCATGCATGCAACAAAAATGAAAGACAATTCAAGTACTAATGCACACACTCCAACCGATAATGTCCGTCACAGCCGAGGGCTTACAAATGATATGGGAATAGTGAGGTTCAGGTGAGAAAAGGCAAAACAAGTTATGGAAATGTGGAGGTAAAAGCGCCAAGCTAGTTCCTAAATAGGACCATATAAGACCGTCCAAATCTCAACTGACTGAAAAGTAAAGTACAAGTGCCTTTCATTTGGCACACAACTCACTAATAACATACACTATCTCCTCAAAAATATGGAATGAGAATGGAGGAGTTAGACGGTCACAAACTTCCCTTATTAATACCGTCTTAATAAATCAATTGATACAAATCAAAAATTATTTCCAACTTTTTTTTTTCATTTTTTCTGACATACGTGAATCATACAATTTTCATTTTTTTTCTTCTATTCACGTTTTTCGTTTCTTTTTTTTTCAATTTTTTTTTCTTTTCTCCTTCCTATTTTTACACCAACTCCAATCAAAATGATACGGGCCAAACTGCAGACGGAAAATCATACCACAAAAGACATACTAAACTAGCTTAACTAGGCAGGCTCAGTTTGGGATGTAGCTAATGGGTCAAAAAGGGAAGTTTTGGCTTAAGTGGAGCTAAATGAGTGAAAAATATAAGAAAAGGGGAAAATTTGCAAGCAGCTCCCTGTATGTGACACCGACCACAAACCCGAATGTGTGCATTTGACAAGAAATCGAATGTCATAAAAGTGCAAAAACGATGAACATGCTATGCAAGGAGTACTACTCTCAATTCCTAATGAACCGGTCATGAATGTCACCAGTTATGGGCTCTAAATCTTAGAAATTGTAAAGTAGGTTGCCAATTTATCAGGTCAAGTCTAAACAGTCAGCTATATTTAAACAAAAAATCGTAGACTATGCGTATGACAAAGGTAATAACTGTCAATAAAGTGCAAGGCTCAAGTGAAGTGACAAGTTAAAGTGCAATATCATCACGGAAATCAACCGTTTCGACTCAACCTATATACAAAAATAAACGTGAATATTTTTTGAATTTTTGAAATTTTCTAATTTTGTTTTGTTTTGTTTTTTTTAATTTTATGAAATAAATAAACAATACAAGATGAAAATATAAACGTAAATGCAAAACAAATGCAGATGCAGAATCAAGAGGATGCAATACCCTCCCCAAACCAAAACGGACAACGCCCTCGTTGTCCTCCAGCATACACCAGCAGATATATACAAGGGAACGAGAATATACAACCAAAAAAGAATGAAAAACAATAAAATAAAAAGGAGACAAAAGAAATAAAAAAGAGAGGATAGACATACAAAACACGAACTTCCCCAAACCAGCCTGAAAACTGGGGAAGTGAGTAGACCAACAGCTACTCGTCAGCCTCCTCCGTCACGTCCTCCACCTTCACAGTGTAGTCCGGGTCCACCTCCTGCTCTCTCCTCCTCCTCTCCTCAGCTCGAGCTCTCTCCACCGCAGCCGCCGGGTCCTCGTCGTCGTCCTCCTCCTCACTAGCAAGCTCCGGGTACCCTTCAGCTGGGTACGGGTAAAAGGAAGGGTGTGGCCAACCCTCTGGGCTTGGACGGTGTCGCCTCATGTGATACTCGTATAGAGGGAACAAAGTCAAAGCTAAGTCCCGCTTCATACGAGCCTGTCTCTCTGCAATCTTGATCAACAAACCGTCACGGCGCCCTTGGTCCATCGCTGAGGACGCCCCAAAGGGTGGAGGAGGTACTAAATTAGCCGGTAGGGCCGGCTGTGTCTGGTCAGCAGGCGCGGGGTAGGAGTAGGAGTAGGGATCGGGGTAGGTGTGGCTGTGGAAGCCTGACCACCCGTGGAAGGTGCGGATCCATCTCCGGTCTCAAGTCTACGCCGCTTCTTAGCAGCGAGTAAGGTTGTAGGTGGTCGGACCGGTAGGTGGTACTCTGGTAAAGGTGGTGGTCGGGCGCCTCGTGCAACAGTGGGCAAAGCGGCTAGACGAGGGAGAGTGGTACAAGGTAGGTCTACGGACAAGGAACCATCTATCTTATAGGTCCGGTAATCAGAAGTCAGCCAGGTCTGAGAGTGCATAGACGCTAGGCTCAGGTACCTATCTCCCTCGATGTACGGTAGGTCACGAGGCAATGCCTGGAGGAGAGAGCGGGTAAGAATGGTGGCTATGCCACTGCAGACGATAGTGCTAGTGATCTTCTCTCCCTGAGCCTGGAAGTACTGGGCGGTCAAGTATGCGATGTTGAGGATAGAGGGACCCTCGCAGTCGATGTTCAGGTAACCGCCTAAAATGGAGAGCTCGTTGTTGTTGATGTTGTTTGGCTCCTTTCGGCCAAAAATAGTGCTCCCCATCAGTCTAAGGAAGTAACAGGCAAGGGAAAGGTGGACCTTAGCGAGTTTTCGCTCGGGAAAGTTGGTCTAGGCCAAGGTCCGCCAAAGCTGACGGATGACCTTCGTAGGGGCAACAGTGGCACCCGTAGAGGAAAGTCTAAGCCTAGTACCAAACTCCTCCAATGTCATCGAAAAAGTCCGGTTGAACAACCGGAAGGACACAGAAAGACTAGTGGGGGCAGCATCGTGTGCCCCGGAGGAGAAGGTGAAGGAGCTGAAGAACTCAAGACTAAGCTCCCGAAAAGTATGGCCACTCATAGTGATGAGTCCATCCATCCCCGTGCCCCGTAAATGCTCACAAACCGGCTCATAGAAGCTGAGCCTCTCAAGTGACGTACGACAAAGAAAACGCGTAGGGAGAAACTCGCAGTCAACTAAGTTATAAAATCTAGTACGATGTACACCATTGACAAAAATTACCTGCGGGTACTCAGGGTGGGAGTAGAGGGTGTCGTCCACTCGAATCGTAACACGGCCAGCAGCAGGTGTAGCACGACCACGACCCCGGCCTCTAGAACCTGAAGTAGAAGATCGTCCACTAACGGTATGAGATACTAGGGCCACTCTGAAAGCAGCTGCGGCTGCAGGTGAAAGTGAAGCTGCAGCAGTGAAGCTGCAGTAGTGGACGCAGCAGTGATATATTGGGTTGTATTTCAGGTATTGGTTATTATCATATATGTTAAGGATGTATTGTTATTGAGGAGACGTAAGATGGTTGGGAGACCGTCTTACGCTCGAGTCGCCTCTTGGAGCTTCCCACTCCAAGAGGGATATACACATTAATGGCTTGAGTCACGGAGTGACTCGTGTGGTTGAGACACGACGCCTGGTAGGGGATTCGGCTGGCTTCCAGACCCGGTATGTCTGGGCGTGTCCTGATACCTGTTTGTGGTTGTTGGTATGTCCGTGCGTGTCCCAGTACCAGTGTGGTTGTCGATATATCTGGGCGTGTCCCAGTACCGTGGTCGTGGTGGTTGTTTGATAGCGTGTCATTCATATTATAGTCATGTTGCATACTCACACACATTGAGTTGAGTCACACTTTATTTATTTATTGAAACTAACGTTTGTGTGTCTGTGTAATTGTCACCTATTTCCGGGGTGGCCTATGTAGATCCATATGTTATTTCCGATCATATGGGGAGCAGGTTAAATACAGGTTTGCTTATTGACGTGATCGGGATTCGGGTCACGCTATGGAATTTGGAGTAGAGTACATAGACACTAGGTAGTAGATGACATAGTCATAGACGAGTTGTATTTCATTTATTCATTAGTTTATGTTTGTAATAATTAAACTTGTCATTTAGTTAAGGAAGTTTATTAATTGTAATTCCGATTTCACTACCTCAGGAAACCAAGACGGTAATATTTCCTAATTACCCTGGCCGGGTAAGAAGGGGGTGTTACAAAGTGGTATCTAATTCACTCAAGTTTTATGAATTCTTGGCATACTTGTGTTCAATTCATGTTACAACTTAGCATTCTACTGTTGGAGCTTGTGTCCTCCACAGTTAGTGTGATAACGTATATAAATCTCTTATAGGTTCACAAGGGTATACTTAGTATTTTTATCAGTTGATTAACGTTTATTAATAACGGTTGGCTTGCTAGAAGTTTGACGTAATTATCATACTGATGGCGGTGATCAACTGGTCCCTAAAAGTCACACCTAAAGGATGTGTTTGACAGATGTGATTATATGAAAATATAATCACATTGATGCCTTATATGACTAAAAGGTTAGTTCATGTATTTGACTAAAAAGTTAGTCAATGTGATGATGAGACGATCATTTAATACAATTAAATAATACCAGCTGAGACGAATTAATTGTTAAATTCGTAAATTGAGTATAAACTCTTATATTTAATTAATGTATATAATGTTAGCTTAAACGAATTAAGATGTTAATTCATAATTATACGTAAGCGGTTATATTTAATTAGCAAATTATAAATATGCAATATTTATAGTTAATGTATATATTATGCGAAATTGTCATAATAAAATGTTGACAGACCGGTATTAATAAATCGACTGCAAACTGTTGTGTGTGGACTTATTAATACGTGACGACATAAATGACAATTGAGATATTAATACATATTTTATACAAAATTAGAACAACCGAAAATAAGAAGATATTCTCCTTATTTTTTTTTGGTTGTTACACGAAAAAAGGGAAAGAAAAAATCTTCCCTTATTCTCCTCCCATTTACACGGTTTAAAGAGGGAAGAGGGGAATCATTTTCTAACCGAATTTTTGACCTAATTCTCACATCACAATAAACCCTAAAATCATTAGAAATTAGGGATCTATTCTAGCAAAGAAGAGAGGCATTTCTCAAAGCATTTTGGGTGCAACGATTAGGAGAATATCGATCTCGATATTTGTTCTTAGGCCAAATTGCTACGACCAAAGGTTAATTCTAATCTCTATACTTTTGTTTATGCAAATTCGTTTATGACTAGTTATTTCATAATTGTAATTTCGTTATAATCCGAAATTTTCTTGATGAAATATACCGATGTTTCCTCCATCTACATCATTATTGTTGCTAAAAATCAAATTTTTATGTCAAAACAGTGGTCACCATTAAGGAACACTAAAATGCTTAATAATGAACTTATATGTGGATTTTTGTGCTAGTTGTTGGGTAGTTGAACAACAAAGGCCTAACCTTTGTTGTTATGGATAGATCTCGTTGATATGTGAAAATTTTGTCTTAAAAATTTTGTCTTAAAATTTCGAATTTTAGACAAGTCATGCCCAAATCTTGATTTTTCTTGGGTAAAAGTTGCTTTAATTGCTTTATAAGGCTACCATCATAATTGGTAATGTGGTATGTGGTCTCAAAACGAAATTTTCCGTCCTGAAATTTGGGTGAAACTCTTGAAAACTTCCTAAGTAGCCATGAACAACTTTGATTTCCGTCTTAAATATTGTCTAAGAGTGTTGATAAGCTAGGAATTTGATGGTTATTATTACACCATGAGGTAAACGAAGAAATTTTCATCTTAAAAATGTAAATAATTTCTCCAAAATGTTACACTAATCCATGGTTAACTTATCCATAGTTATCTTAAATCTTAAGTTTTAATAACTTAGGAAGCTCCACATTGATAATTTTTCCGTCTTAAAGGCCTTGAATGTGTTGAAAATAAGCACTATAATTATCCGGATTTTTGGTTTTATAGAAACAACTCTTCTCCTAATTTTTTTCCTTGATAATTTACATTGATGTGTAATAACATGTAACCTTTCATACTAGAGTCTCCAATCTTAAAATTTTAATATTTTCCGAAATGAACAACCGTCACCTTGGAATTTGACTATGAATAAGAATGATGCTCATGTTTAAAGGTTATGTTTGGAGTCTCATGATGTCGGTAATGTGGAAGATTTTTCTATGGATTAAAACATAACAACACTATATGAGAACTTCCTAAGAGGTTAACTATTAAATTGAGGAACTAGGAGAAAATTTCATCCATTTTCAAAGTTAGTTCCAAGTCTCATCTTTCCCTTCGATGTCTTGTTGTGTGATTTTTCTTGTAGCATGTCAAGGAACACGAGGAGCAACCGTGGGACAAACAACCGCCAACCTAAACCCGAACCGGCGGCACCACTCGTCATTACCCATCCGGGATACCCGGGGTTAGAGTTTGAGAGAGAACCCCATAAGAATACCTTCTTTGCCCTCACCGAAAAACATATGAACGCCACTAGATGTGTATCAGAGAGTTCCTTAGAAGCCTTGGAGATAGAGGTGCAAGTGCATGCCATTTTTTGTGTACTTGGCATGAAGGGATTGTATAATTCGGCGGAAATAAGCTACTGCAACCGTACCTTAGAATTATTGAGCTCTTTCATCTATAATCCAACGGACCATGCCGTGAGCTTTCGACTCAAGAACACGTCCTTTCACCTATCTAGCGATGTCTTTGTGAAATGATTAGGTGTAGGAAAAAGGGCCAACCTTACTCTTGACAAGGTAGGGAAGTAAATAAAAGACACGAAATGCATCTATCTTTCTACGGGTAACTGACAGGGCAGTCGTATACCTATCAAAAATAACTAACTAAACTAACTATATAACTACGTAAGTTAGGTCGATCTCCTCAGGGAGGCAAGATATCTGTAAAGAGTCCGTCTATTTGGTCACAAAATGGGGGGGGGGGGGGGTTACAATTGATTTCTAAACTAATTAGGGCTTTAAAGGAAGAGAAATAAAGAAGAACGACAAAGGCAGAAAATGAGAATAAAGTGATCAATAAAGAAGGGACATGTCAGGATTTCGGTTCACTACGGTAGTCCAGTGACCCAACTGTAAATAACTTAGATAAATTACTGTGAGACGGATATGGAAAGGTCCTTCCGGTCCACTTTCTATCCTAGATTTCCACAAACTTAACTTCCGTCCTCGTCAGGGTAGTCTACTGTTCATAGCAGGTCTATTTAGTCCAATCTTCTGATCGAGGATTAAATTTAACCAGATTAAAAGGTGACTCAGAAGCGTGCACTCAACTAAGTCGGTAAATACAATTATATTGCCATGGGGACAGAATCTCAAAAATAATTCATCTAACGTACTCACTACATCGTCACATTTCTACCTTAAATCCCTTAATCCCAACATGAAATGATTTAGCTACTCATGCTATTAATATTATCAAAACTAATAATAATGAAGGAACTAATAAATAACATATTTAAATGATAATTAAATCGCATAAAAGAAATGAGGGCAGAAATTGAAGAGATCAAAATAAGTAATTAATGTAAATAAATGAAGAATTAAGATTAAAAGAGAGTAGAGATTACAATCGCAAGAATCCGGCGTAAAGAACAACTAAATTCGAGCGAGAGAATCCGAAAGCAAAAGTTACAGTGAAACAAGAAAAGCAACGCAGTCTTTTTTGTAGTGAAAGATGAATAATCAGATAATCAGATCATTCGATTCCTAATGACCTAATTAATGTACGTTTAAATAGGAAAATGCTAAGTCCAATAACTAAAAACAAGTTCACGGACTAATTAAAGCCCATGGAAGACAAAACCACTCGATCGACCAGTCTGAAACAGCTCGATCAAGTACTTCTCTAAGAAATCTAATCGATCGAGTAGAATTAGTGCTCGATCCAGTAACCTCTAATTCCAGCACTATTTGATCGAGTAAAATACTGCTCGATCGACCATCCTCAGCCATATAAACCACTCTATCGACCAATAAAAGGGCTCGATCGAGTGTTCTTCCTCTGAAACAGCTCAAACTCGTAACCGATTGCTTCATAGACCGTTCCTTCACTATCCCAATGCAAGATCTCGCTCCGAAAAATCCCGTCTCCTCAAAATGCATGCAAAGAAGGACGAAAATGGTACGATTCCACTACTTTCACGTTCATTTCTACAAATCGGACAAAACGAACCAAAGTAGCCAATTTGGGGCATAATGCGATATAAAAAGGACAAAAGTACATGGAAATACGTGCTAAAATAGGCTAAAAAGACTATACAAAATGCACATATCAAATCTGCCCAAACCGAACCTTTACTCGTCCTCGAGTAAACTAAAATGGAACTAATGGAACGGAAATGAAAACTCAGAGCTACCTCAACTTGTCTACTTAAACAAGTTTAATGCAACAAAAATTAACAGTTACAGCTATGCAGTCAATACGCAAACGAGTTATAAGTTGTTCAGAAATATAGACGACCTATCGACCTTGCAAGACAAACAAAATCGGACTCTCACGTGGTCACTCTTCTCTCATGAAGCAATGGGTGAATAATATATATGAAAGAGAGAAAGAGAAACAGTCACTCAACTAACTGCGACCTACAGAGCATGCATGCAACAATAATGAAAGACAATTCAACTACTAAAACACACACTCCAACTGATAATATCCGTCACAGCCGAGGGCTTACAAATAATATGGGAATAGTGAGGTTTAGGTGAGAAAAGGCAAAACAAGTTATGGAAATGTGGAGGTAAAAGCGCCAAGCTAGTTCCTAAACAGGACCATATAAGACCGTCCGAATCTCAACTAACTGAAAAGTAAAGTACAAGTGCCTTTCATTTGGCACACAACTGACTAATCACATACACTATCTCCTTAAAAATATGGAATGAGAACGGAGGAGTTAGACGGTCACAAACTTCCCTTTTTAATACCGTCTTAATGAATCATTTGATACAAACCAAATATTATTTCCAACTTTTTTTTAATTTTTTCTGACATACGTGAATCATAAAATTTTCATTTTTTTTCTTCTATTCACGATTTTCCTTTCTTTTTTTTCAATTTCTTTTTTTTCTTTTCTCCTTCCTTTATTTACACCAACTCCAATCAAAATGATACGGGCCAAACAACAGACGGAAAATCATACCACAAAAGACATACTAAACTAGCTTGACTAGGCAGGCTCAGTTTGGGATGTAGCTAATGGGTCAAAAAGGCAAGTTTTGGCTTCAGTGGAGCTAAATGGGTGAAAAATATAAGAAAAGGGGAAATTTGCAAGCACCTCCCTGCATGTGACACCGACCACAAATCCGAATGTGTGCATTTGACAAGAAATCGAATGTCATAAAAGCGCAAAACGATGAACATGCTATGCAAGGAGTACTACTCTCAATTCCTAATGAACCGGTCATGAATGTCACCAGTTATGGGCTATAAATCTCAGAAATTGTAAAGTAGGTTGCCAATTTATCAGGTCAAATCTAAACAGTCAGCTATATTTGAACAAAAACTCGTAGACTATGCGTATGACAAAGGTAATAACTGTCAATGAAAGTGCAAGGCTCAAGTAAAGTGACAAGTTAAAGTGCAATATCATCACGGAAATCAACCGTTTCGACTCAACCTATATGCAAAAATAAACGTGAATATTTTTTGAATTTTTGAAATTTTCTAATTTTGTTTTGTTTTTTTTGAATTTATGAAATAAATAAACAATGCAAGATGAAAATATAAACGTGAATGCAAAACAAATGCAGATGCAGACTCTAGAGGATGCAATACCCTCCCCAAACCAAAACGGACAACGCCCTCGTTATCCTCCAGCATACACCAGCAGATATATACAGGGGAACGAGAATATACAACCAAAAAAGAATGAAAAACAATAAAATAAAAAGGAGACAAAAGAAATACAAGAGAGAGGATAGACATACAAAACACGAACTTCCCCAAACCAGCCTGAAAACTGGGGAAGTGAGTAGAAAAGCAGCTACTCGTCAGCCTCCTCCGTCACGTCCTCCACCGTCACAGTGTAGTCCGGTTCCACCTCATGCTCTCTCCTCCTCCTCTGCTCAGCTCGAGCTCTCTCCACTGCCGTCGCCGGGTCCTCGTTCTCCTCCTCTTCCTCACTAGCAAGCTCCGGGTACCCTTCAGCTGGGTACGGGTAAAAGGAAGGGTGTGACCAACCCTCTGGGATCGGACGGTGTAGCCTCATGTGATACTCGTATAAAGGGAAAAAAGTCAAAGCTAAGTCCCGCTCCATACGAGCCTGTCTCTCTGCAATCTTGATCAACAAACCATCACGGCGCCCTTGGTCCATGGCCGAGGTGCCCCAAAGGGTGGAGGAGGTGCTAAATTAGCCGGTAGGGACGGCTGTGTCTGTGTCTGGTCAGCATGCGCGGGGGTAGGAGTAGGAGTAGGGATCGGGGTAGGTGTGGCCGTGGAAGCCTGACCACCCATGGAAGGTGCGGATCCCTCTCCGGTCCTAAGTCTACGCCGCTTCTTAGCAGCGGGTAAGGTAGTAGGTGGTCGGACCGGTAGGTTGTACTCTGGTAAAGGTGGTGGTCGGGCGCCACGTGCAACAGTGGGAAAAAGGGCTAGACGAGGGAGAGTGGTACAAGGTAGGTCTACGGACAAGGAACCATCTATCTTCTAGGTCCGGTAATCAGAAGTCAGCTAGGTCTGAGAGTGAATAGACGCTAGGCTCAGGTACCTATCTCCCTCGATGTACGGTAGGTCACGAGGCAAGGCCTGGAGGAGAGAGCGGGCAAGAATGGTGGCTATACCACCGCAGACGATAGTGCTCGTGATCTTCTCTCCCTGAGCCTGGAAGTGCTGGGCGGTAAAGTATGCGATGTTGAGGGTAAAGGGACCCTCGCAGTCGTTGTTCAGGTAACCGCCTAAAATGGAGAGCTCATTGTTGTTGATGTTGTTTGGCTCCATTTGGCCAAAAATAGTGCTCCCCATCAGTCTAAGGAAGTAACGAGCAGGGGAAGGTGGACCTGAGCGAGCTTTCGCTCAGGAAAGGTGGTCTGGGCCAAGGTCCGCCAAAGCTGACGGATGACCTTCCTAGGGGCAACAGTGGCGCCCGTAGAGGAAAGTCCAAGTCTAGTACCAAAATCCTCCAATGTCATCGAAAAAGTCCGGTTGAACAACCAGAAGGACACAGAAAGACTAGTGGGGGCAGCATCGTGTGCCCCGGAGGAGAAGGTGAAGGAGCTGAAGAACTCAAGACTAAGCTCCCGAAAAGTATGGCCACTCATAGTGACGAGTCCATCCATCCCCGTGCCCCGTAAATGCTCACAAACCGGCTCATAGAAGCTGAGCCTCTCAAGTGACGTACGGCAAAGAAAACCCGTATGGAGAAACTCGCAGTCAACTATATTATAAGATCTAGTACGATGTACACCATTGACAAAAATTACCTGCGGGTACTCAGGGTGGGAGTCGAGGGTGTCGTCCACTCGAATCGTATTACGGCCAGCAGCAGGTGTAGCACGACCACGACCCCGGCTTCTTGAACCTGAAGTAGAAGACCGTCCACTGACGGTACGAGATACTAGGGCCGCTCTGAAAGCAGCTGCGGCTGCAGGTGAAAGTGACGCTGCAGTAGTGGACGCAGCAGAGACTGCCACTAAGAAAGAAAGGCTAGGAGCAGTGCTAGCAGCTGTGGCCGAAACGGGGCTAGCAGCAGTGCTAGTAGGAGTAAAGATAGTACCGGCAGCAAAAACAAGAAAAACAGAGGTACTGGCAGGTGCGGAGACGGTAGTAGCAGCAGGGACTACTGTCTCGGACAAAGACAGGGACGGACTGGCAGCACAGCTCGTAGAAGGCATAGAGCTAGAATCCATCCTAGTCAAATAGGGCAGGGGAAACTGATAAGAAAACAAAGATGAAAACAAATTTGAAAATTTCCCTAAACAAATCGAAATTTTCGATTGGCGAAATTTAATTCCCAAATTTTTCCTCAATAATTCGAATGAAGCAGGTAATCAGCGATAGGGGAAGGGTAGCAAATGACAAGTGCAGCAAATTAAGCAACAATTGAAGCAAATTAGGCATATGACAACAGGAAAAACCCAATTCACAGTCGAAAATTTCGACTAACAAGAATCCTAATCGCAAATTTCCCAAAAAATTCGAAGTAAACATGTGAAAATCAATGAGGTAAGGGAATTAATCATCAAGTAAGGCAAATTGGGCAGAGAATCACAATTATAGTCGAAAAATTCGACCCAATAAGGACTACCCGAACCCTAATTCCTAATTATCTTCATAAAAAGCAAAATTAATGAAATTAAAATGCAAAGAAGTATTGAAATTACTTACTTGATGATGAGAAACCTACAAATTGAGCAATTAATCGACAAAACAAGCTAGAATGGCGATTTTTGATCGAAAAATCGCAAACCCTAATTCCTCTAATTGACCGTGTAAAACAACAAGTATCAAGGGGAAAGCAGAAAGAAATGGACGATTAAATAGCAATGAATAAAATGTAGGTGGTGGATTTGGTATAAGGGCAATAAAAATGGAGATATTGGGGATTTTTGGTCGCAAATAAGATGAAGAGAGGACGAAATAATGAAAGAGAAAAGGAAGTAATAAGAAAAAGAAGGAAGTTAAAGAGACTCCCTGCGTGTCCTTTGCAAAATCACTCGATCGAGTGATTTAAAACCACTCGATCGAGAGTTCCTGTATATATTTCACTCGATCGAGTACTCCCCTTTTCAGCTTTTGTCGATCGAGCAATAAGAAACCATTCGACCGATCAACTTTCACTTGATCGAGTACAAGAAGTACTCGATCGAGCTCTTTTCCTCGTGTAAGCCTTTGAATTTGCGTGTAATCTCCCCAAACTTGCATAAAAACACTCGCAAAAATTTCCCAAAATAATAAATATGAATAGTAACAGTCTATAGTCTTCTAAGCGACGCTAAAAATGTGTAAATTCTATTTGTCCTAATTAAATGAAATAAATAAAATCCGATGGAAATTAAAAATTGTTTACACAATTTGTTACACGGGGCATTTCCCCGCTGACTCTCAAAGCAATTCAGCAGCCCCTCGGAGGGCTCCTGACTGGAGGACGTTACCTCAGCAACATTAACCATCCTCTTTATTCTCCACGAGCTTGTATTTGAATCATTAGGACGATAATAGTTGACGTCCACATACGCGCGTACTTTCCTCGTCCTTACTCCTTTCTTACCAGCTTTAGCGTCATCACTCCCACTTTGACTGACATTAATTGTACAATAACTATTGACAGCTCCTGCATTATTTTCATCTGTACCTGTAGCAAGGAAAACAGACGAACTTTCCTCCTTCTTGCTCTCACTCTGAGGCGGAGGGGTCACGATAGCAGCACAATGTTCTAAATCTTCATTTTGAGTGTCAATAGAAGGGCCCGTAGAAGAGAGGTCATTGCAAGGCTGAGCTTGCATGGGAGCCCTTCGGGACTTAGAATGATGGAATGTCAATTCCTCGTCCCAAATCTGAAAAGTCAATGTCATGCGCCCGACGTCTATCACTGCAAGAGCAATGAATAAAAATGGTCTCCTTAAAATGATAGGGGTATGTGTGTCCTAGGGGATGTCAAGTACAACGAAGTCAACGGGAATAAAGAATCTCCCGATCTTAACAGGTATGTCTTCTATCACACCTAATGGCCGTGATATACTACGGTCGGCCATCTGAACATTTATATTTGTGCAATTAAACTTGGTCAAACCAAGTCTCTTAGCAAGAGACAGTGGTAAGACACTCACGCTAGCGCTAAGATCGCATAACGCGTTATCAATTAAGTGGGTACCAATGTGACACGGAATCGAGAAACTACCCGGGTCTGACGGTTTGGGAGGTAACTTATTCTGAACTAGGGTCGTCCCTACCTCGGTCAAAGCTACCGTCTCATGATCGTTAATGTGCCTCTTACGTGAAAAAATTTATTTCATAAATTTAAGGTAAGAGGGTACCTATGTCAACAGCTCGGCGAACGGAACGGTGACATGCAAGCTTTTCAGGAGTTCGGCAAATTTACCGAACTGTTGATTAGCCTTTGTGTTCTGTAGTCGCCTCGGGAAGGGTACCGTGATGGGTATCTCGAGCCCCTTGTTCCTCTCTTCCAACGTATCAGCTGGATCATGCTCTACATCCTTCGATCGAGACTTCTTTCCTGTCGAACGGGGTCTATCAGGCGATATTTCACTCGATCGAGCACTAGCAGGCTCTCGATCGAGGTCTTCTTTATCAGCATCACTCAATCGAGCAACAATATCACTCGATCGGGCAGAATCCTGAATAAAATCACTCGATCGAGCTGTTTATGTTACTCGATCGAGCTGTTCTTTTTCCTGGTCACTCGATCGAGCAGAAATTCCACTCGATCGAGTCCTTTCTTCAGCTTTTTCACTCGATCGAACTCCTGAAATCAGTCGATCGAGTATCTTCTTTGTCGTCAGCTCTTTTTCATCAACAGTACACTGTTCATTAGCAGTAATTACCTTCCTCGGGTCTGATTTCAACAATTCTGGTCCCTCATATGAACGATCGCTTCTTAGATTTATTAAATTCACCGTCTCGTGTGGATTCTTATCAGCTTGTGACGGTAAATGACCCTGCTTCCTCGTGGATTGGTTTGCCGCTAATTGGGCAACTTGAGTTTTAAGTGACTTGATGGATGCATCTTTCTGTTGGTCACTCAGTTGTCATTGCTTTGTCAAAGACTGTAACATCGTCCTCAACTCAGATAACTCGCTCACCCCACCTGAGGATGATGCACCGTGATTAGGTCTAGGAAAGAAATGAGGCTTCTGAAAGCCTTGTTGAGCCTTATGAGGAGGGACATATGGCTGCTGCTGCGGAGGAGGAGGGGTAGGATTGAGCACATTTTGACTTGTCCACCTCAAATTGGAATGGACTGCCCCTTGGTTATTATAATAGGAAACCCCTCCTTGCCTGTATTGTTGAAAAGCAAGGACCTGTTCCTTCTCTATAAGACAACAAACAGCAGTATGACCGTCGTTGCTCCCACACCTCTCACATGTGACGGTCTCTCCTCTAGTTAGCAAATGGACCGTCTGAGGCTCCCCAGCAGAATGCAGCTCCAATTTATCAAAACGAGCATTCATGGCTTCCAGCTAAGCCACGACTGCCTTATCAACCGCATGAACTGTTCGAATACCATCCCTCGGGTTCCCATACTCGGCACAATGGGTCGCCATCTCCTCTCCTCAATAATCGCCCATCCCTTATCATCATCGGTATTCTTTTGGAATCTTCCGTTGGATGAGGCATCAAGTATGGCTCTGTGGTCATCGTACAACCCATTGTAGAACTGATTGGACAGAAACCACGGATCAAAACCATAGTGAGGAAGAGACCTCGCCAACCTCTTGAACCTGCACCAAGCTTCATAGAAAGTTTCATCAGGTGCCTGCTTGAAACTAGTGATCTTTGCCCTCAGCTGATTGGTGCGCTGCGGAGGGAAATATCTCTTATAAAAAGCAAGAGCAAGGGTCTCCTAGTCTGTGATCCCCGCGGCCGTACGGTCCAAGTCAGTCAGCCACTCCATGGCTGAGTCAGTCAAAGAAAAAGGAAACAACATCTCCTTAATCTTGTCTTGAGTTACCCCCTTTGTGGCGGGGATAGTAGAACAGTAGTCCGTAAAGACCTCCATATGCTTCCTCGGGTCTTCACCTGCCACACCTCTAAATAGATTTCTCTCCACCAGATTGATATAGGACGGACGGATGTCAAAAGTATTCTCATCCTCAGTCTGGAGATTGAAACCTTTAGGAATAGATGATGCTTTAGGCTTCGAATGACTTGCAATATTCGACATCTTTACTGGTTGGTTTACAGAACTGAGACTATCTTCTACTAAAGATTTATCTTCTGTAAATAGGAAATGCTGAAGTTCGGGTTCGAAAGTACTCAAGTCTTCTTTTCGTGATTCTCTTTGCAGACGGAGTCTATGCCTGAACAGTCTCTCTGGCTCAAAATCTGCTGAAACTAACTCCAACCTGTTTGACCTGGGAATACACAACAATAAAAGAAAATAAATAAGAACTGTCTCAAGGAATAAGCATTCCTTGAGACGGAGAAAATAAATGAAACAAAAAACAAATAGGGCAATTGCCTCCCCGACAACGACGCCAAAATTTGACATGGCAGTCGTATACCTATCAAAAATAACTAATTAAACTAACTATATAGCTAGGGAAGTCAGGTCGTGTTGGGGTTGGTGTCCTTAACAGTTAGTGCAAGGACTTATAAATCTCTAAAAGGCTCAAAGGGCATACTTTTGGTATTATTATCAGTTGATCCACGTTTATCAATAACGGTTGGCTTGCTAGATAAGTTTGACGTTATTGTCATACAGATGGCGGTGATCAACTGGTCCCTAAAAGTCACACCTATAGGATACGTTTGAGAGATGTGACAGTATGAAAATACTGTCATGTAGATGCCAAAATTGACTAACCAGTTAGTTCGAGTTATTTGACTAATAATAAGTCAAAATGTGATGTTGAGATATGTTATTTAATACGGATTAAATAATAATGGCTAAGGCGAATTAAGCAGTTAATTCGTAAATTGAATATAAGCGTTTTATATTTAATTAAATGTATATTGAATATAATTATACAATATCGTCTTTGTCGGACATGTATTAATGTTTCAACTAATCCGTATTATTAGTTGATGCTTTAATAACCGATAACCGATGACGATTTATAACAAAACCGCGTCATATACATTTTAGCGATTTACGAACCGGACCATGAGCTAATTCAAAAAGGAAGTGGAAGCCCACTTCCCAAGGCCCCTCTCGGTTTGGCCGAGATTAGGAGAACAAAAGGAGAGCTTCTCCTCTTGCTTAACCTACTAATGATTAGTGAAAAACAATTAGGGTTTCAGTGCAACTTTCTCTGAAATTCCTAGATCTCACATCGGTAAAACCTCACAATAGCTCTCTCGATATTGCAAGTCAATTAGAGAGCACTTCTAGCACAAGGGCATAGTCTCAGACGGTCTTGGGTGCAACAATTAGGAGGGAATCTCTGTTGATTTCTGTTCTTTACGCCGCACTACAAAGGACCCGAGGTTGATTCTTTATCTTTGTCGTTTCTATATTGTATTTCGTTTATGACCATATTTCACATGTTAAATTTACGTTATAGTCCTAAATTTAAAGGGTCTTATACGGACATTACCCCTCAAGTGGTATCAGAGCGAGGCCACGTAAATTTTCATCGTGATTTTTCATAAATCGATTTGAAACGATTTTTGTTTTGTCTAAAAATCCGTGCGGCAGCAGTAATTCTCACGGCAGAATTTTTTTTGTTTTGGCTGTTGCGGTTTTAAAACCGTGTCTTGTGTTTACACGGATGTTTGATTTTGTTTTCGTGTTGATATTATGCATATTGTTATTTTACACGATCATTATAGCAATATGTTAATGTCTTGCAATTTGTAGAATTGATTTTAATCAGTTTTGATCAAAATTGCGTTTGTTTTGTTTCGTCAAAATAGTTTTCACGAGGGTTTTGCATTTCCAGAAATTTTTGTACTCGATCGAGCATGTTTTTAATCGATCGAGTGGTTTTTCTGTCTTGTTTTTACTCGATCGAGTCCTTGCTGCACTCGATCGACCACTTTTAAAACCCTGACTGCTCGATCGAGACCTCCTCGTACTCGATCGAACAGTGTTGCTAATAAAAGTACTCGATCGACCTCCAGTTTAGTCGATCGAGCATTTTCTGTTTGGCAATCCTCTCGATCGACTAGCAGTTCAGTCGATCGAGCTCTTTTATTCCTCGGTCGAGCACTTATGTCCCTGGATCGAGTGATTTTTGGTTTGGCAGCTTTGAAAATTTATTCTTTTGTTTTAAATTTTCTTTTGGCCTTAATATGTACTTTATACGGATATTGTACACTCGCTATGATTGTGAAACGGTTCACACACGTACCATTAAGTTATTTTAAAGCGTATTTAAAGTATCGGATTGTATTAGATTAAAGTTAAATTGATAGAAGCGGTTTTATCACATGAATTTTAATCATTAAAAGGTGGTTTGGATAATTTAACATGATTACGGAATTATGTCACGAATAAATTTAATTTAGTTGATGCATTTTCTTTTATCGTTGATTTGAATGCTGTGAATGATTTATATTACGTATTTATTTATTTTACAAACGGTTGTAACTTAGTGTGGCCTTAGTAGAACGTGTTACCGTAATGATGGAACACGGTCTTGGTTGTATTTTGAGATCTCGTATCTCCGTTTTGGAATTTTCACTTGTAATTACAGTTTTTAATTAGAATGTAAATAGGTTTATATTTTGTAATTTTAATTGTAATTTTTGAGAAGACCAAAGATGGAGACCGGATGCTCACTCCCGCTACATGGATCAAGATGGAACATCAAGACAAGCTTCTCGGGTCCAACGGTGGATTCCAAAGTTGTTTTATGTTCTTTTTATTAGGATAGGCCACACTAGGAATTTTATTTACGTATTGCATTCTTTTATTTATTTTTCGCAACGATAATATGCATCATATTCCGCCTAAAAACCAAACCACCTATTTATTGCATGAAAACTGACACATATAGAGGTCACGAGTTAGTTTTCTTTGACATTCTTATGTCACATGATTTTAAGCCATCACCCAAATTAATTCATTCACGCAGACGCTAGTTATTCGTTCACTTAAAATGAATTAAAATTAAGTTGATGGGATCTTCCTCGTATAAACCAAAATTGAGAACGGACTTTATAGGTCAAACTCCAATGAGTCCCTTCTTCGTCGGTAGGCATAATATGACCCCTTCTACGTCGGGTAAGTTGGAACCGATTGACCTATTTTATCTCAACACTATGGTCACTCGTACGATCCTGTGATCATGGTGGACTATAGATAGGATTTACGGAAATCTATCGACCAAGAGTTCTTACGGAAGAATTAGCTAAACAGTTGGCTTATCAATTTACGGAAATTGAGTCTTGGGATCACTTGTATCATTCTTGAGGAAGATCAATTATGCAAGTGCTTGAGTCTACACGTTAAAATACATTTTAAATAGACTTAAATCACCTCGATGAGTTGCTTATTTCGTTTTGTTTTTCTTTCTTTTTCAGTGTAGATCACGAATTTTTAAACTGCTAATAACAAATGGTCTGTTCTACGATAACCCAATGCCAAGTGCCACATTGGATCGTGAGTCCCGGCTTCGGATCTTCATGAATCGGATGAATCGGTCCACTCGATCAAGAATGATGGATCAAACTTCGCGGACTGGGAGGCGGCATTACGGAATGCTGCCGCTGCTGACGGGAAGCTCAAATATCTATTAGAGCCCATCCCGGCAAACCCAGGTCCCACGGCTAGAGCTGCTGAAATCACCAAGTTTAATGATTTCTGTATGGAAGCGGGTGCGATTAAAAACGTACTCATTTTTGCAATGGAACCCAATTTGCAGAAACGCTTCATAGCCCATGGTGCGAACAAGATTTTCACCACGCTCACCAAGGAATTCTCGAAAGCACCGAGAATCGTGACCTATGAGCATACCACTCGCTTCTTTGATGCGAGACTCCAGAAGGGCCAACCGGTTAGCCCACACATTCTCAGCATGATTGAGAATGTCGAGAAGCTGGAGACCTTTGATTGTAAGATCAGCGAGAACATTGTGATCGACCGCATGCTTCACTCACTCCACGATGGTTTTTCGCAATTTAGAGCGAATTACTATATGAATGATTTGAAGAAAAGTCCCCATGAACTGCACTCCCTTCTCGTACGCACCGAGAAGGACATGAAGTTCAGTGGGAGCTTGAAACGGGATGTTCTCGTTGTGACAAACAAGGGGAAAGGTAAGGGCAAAGCTCGTGCAAACCTAGCGAGGGTAAACCAAGTTCAAGAAGTCGGGTTCAGGTAAGAGTGGGCCTGGTGAGTCGAGCACCTCATCAGGCGCGACAAAGAGCAAGAATGAAAACATGGAATGCCATCATTGCCACAAGACTGGGCATTGGAGGCGTACATGTCCTGTTTATTATGAGGACTTAAAGGCAGGTCGTGTTAAACCTGTTGGTATGTCTTCTTCTTCTTCTTCTACTTTTATTCATATGATTGAGATTAACCACGCAAGTTACGGAACTTGGGTACTTGATACTGGTTGTGGTTCTCATCTGTGTAATCATGTGCAGGGGCTCCGAAACATCGAACCCCTCGTAAAGGGTGAGGTGGACCTGCGTGTTGGGAATGGAGCAAGAGTGGCTGCCATCTCAAAGGGGACATATGTGATCCAGCTTCCTAGCGGATTTGAGTTGTCATTATATGACTGCTATTATGTACCTAGTCTTTCGAAAAACTTTATTTCAGTTTCTGCACTTGACAAACTTGGTTTTTCATTTGTAATAGAGAATAATACTTGCATTTTCTCTTTACACGATATGATTTATGGCAAGGCAGTCTCCATGAACGGAATTTATGTTTTAGATCAGACCACCGAGATATTACACGTAATGAATAAAAAGTTAAAGGTTGGTGACAAAGATCAAACGTATCTATGGCACTGCCGTAGGGGACACATTAATGAGAAACGCGTAAAACAGCTCATCAAGAATGGAGCTATCTCGGCCTTTGATTTTCAATCATTTGGCACGTGTGAATCATGTCTCATCGGTAAGATGACTCGTATTTCCTTCAAAGGTGTTGGAATGCGCGCTGCTGACCTATTAGGACTCATACACACGGATGTATGTGGTCCTATGTCAATCACCGCACGAGAAGGCTATAGGTATTTCATCACTTTCACGGACGATTTAAGTAGATATGGCTATGTCTACTTAATGAAGCACAAAAGTGAATCCTTTGAGAAATTCAAGGAATACCAGAATAGGGTACAGAACCTATTGGGTAGAAAGATTAAAACACTGCGTTCGGATCGTGGTGGCGAGTATCTTTCTCACGAGTTTGATCAACACCTAAAGGACTCGTGGGATTGCCCTACGCTTAACTCCACCGGAACACCTCAATTGAATGGTGTGTCCGAACGGAGAAATCGAACACTACTTGATATGGTTCGATCCATGATGAGTCACACCGTGTTGCCTGACTCATTGTGGGGTTATGCTCTTTTGTCGGCCGCTCTAATACTTAACCAAGTCCGTCTAAAGTCATTGACAAGACTCCATATGAACTATGGAAGGGAACGGTCCCTAACTTGTCCTTTATACGGGTTTGGGGCTGCGAGGCTTATGTCAAGTGGAGACAGGAGGATAAGCTCGGCCCACGATCGGTCAAGACGTACTTTATAGGTTATCCTAGAGGAACACTTGGTCATTACTTCTATTCGCAAACCGAACAACGCGTTTTTGTTGCGGCTAGTGCGACATTCTTAGAGAAGGAATTTCTCGAGAATGCAAAGAGTGATAGAACCTTCGAACTGTCGGAGATTCCAGAACCAAGTACCGAGCAACTATTGGAGGAACCTATTCCTTCAATCCCGCTGCGTTAACATTCCCGAGGAACCTAGGAGGTCGGGAAGAGTCTCTATTCCTCCGGACAGATACATTGGTATGGTCGAGGAACATGACATAGATGACGTTCTACTCTTAACGAGTAGTGAACCCGCAACCTATAAAGGTGCCATGACTAGTTCCGACTCAAAGCTATGGCTTGAGGCCATGCAATCCGAGATGGACTCTATGTATGAGAACAACGTATGGGATCTTGTTGACTTACCTGCTAAGGTTCGTCCCCTTCAATGCAAGTGGCTTTACAAGATAAAGCATTCTGTGGAAGGTCAACAAGATATCTACAAAGCACGACTAGTTGCTAAAGGTTTCACCCAAGTGCCAGGTTTGCACTACGATGAAATTTTTGCACCCGTAGTCATCTTTGCGTTCCATTCGGATTATCTTAGCGATTGCCGCTTTTCATGACTATGAAATTTGGCAAATGGACGTGAAAACCGCCTTCTTAAACGGCTTTTTGGAGGAAGAGTTGTACATGGTACAACCCGAAGGTTTCATCGATCCAGAACATCCTAAGAAAGTGTACAAGCTTAAGCGTTCCATTTATGGACTTAAGCAAGCATCTCGGAGTTGGAATCATCGCTTCGACCAAGTGATTAAAGAGAATGGATTCACTCGATCGGTCGAGGAACCATGTCTATATATCAAGTCGAGTGGGAGCAAGATTGTTTTCCTAATATTGTATGTAGACGACATACTCCTGATTGGGAATGACATACCTCTCTTAACTTCGGTGAAAGTATGGTTTAAAAACCATTTCCAGATGAAAGATCTGGGAGAGGCACAAAGAATTCTAGGCATCCGTATCTATCGAGATAGATCACGACGGATGTTATCTCTCGATCCCGGAGTCTTACATAGACAAAGTCCTAGAGAGATTCAGCATGACTAACTCCAAGAAGGGGTTTCTTCCTATGGCTCCGGGGTGCACTTGAGCAAGTCTCGGTCACCGAGACACCGGAAGAGAAAGAGCGCATGACACGGATTCCTTATGCCTCGGCTATAGGATCAATCATGTATGCCATGATATGCACACGTCCGGACGTGGCATATGCATTGAGTATGACAAGTCGATTCCAACAAAGATCCGGTGAATCACATTGGCTGGCAGTCAAGAACATTCTTAAGTACCTACGGAGGACTAAAGATTGGGCATTGACTTATGGAGGCCCTCAAAAGCTATGCGCAACCGATTCTGCAGATGCTAGCTTCCAAACGGATCGAGATGACTCGAAATCTCGGTCCGGATTCGTATTTACTCTTAATGGCGCTGATCACACCGGAAGAGTTCCAAACAAACTGTTCATGGGGATTCTACGACCGAGTCCGAGTACTATGCCGCATCTGAAGCTACAAAGGAAGTGATATGGATGCGTCAATTCTTACATGGACTATCTGTAGTGCCTAGTTCGAATGACCCGATCACCATCTATTGCGACAATAGTGGTGCCATCTTCCAAGCTAAGGAGCCAAAGTCTAGCAACAAGTCTAGACATGTACAACGGAAAGCTCATCTAATCCGAGATTACGTGGAGCAAAAGGAAGTAGTGATAGAAAAGATTGCTACAGATGATAACATAACAGATCCTCTCACTAAACCATTACGACAAGATAAGCATGAAGGGCATGTAAATTCCATGGGAATTAAACGTGTTCCTAAGTTGTAGTACTCTTTTATGGATTAGATTCATTCGCTTTTGTACTCTGTACGACATCATCGTTTTGATATTTTATATATATTTTGTTTTTCATGTGGATTTGTACGACAAATTTTGAACACCACAAAGTGAACTGAACAAACATTATATTTTTGGTCCTTAATTGCCCATATGAGCTGATAACTCTGGCAATTATTTTGTGACGTTGGTTGATGGTGGGTTCAACGAGCCATAAGTCAACCGGTTGACTGACCAATCACAGAGGCGATTTATACGGATATTTCGTAGGACACAATTGTGACATCGACGTGGAGTCCTAAAATGTTTTATAACATTCGCTGCCCGGTCTTGGATAGGACCTCCATGGTGATCCTAAGACTCGATTCTTTTGACTATCGACTGTCTCTTGAGACTACGGCAGATTTTTGGTGACTTTGGTTTCTTTCTCACGGTCATCCGTAACAGGGGGCCAAGTAGATTTTTTCTGGGACATTTCATGCTGTGCTTAGATCGGAAGGAGTCGAGTTGAAGGAAATATTCAGCCTTTATCAGGTACTCGATATTTCTCAGGGCCACTCGAGGAGTTGTAACTGAAATGCATGGCCATGCTCGGATACGGATTCGTTTTATCAGTTAAGTTACTCTCTAGTCGGGGAAACCACTCTAGATACAGATCGATTGTAAAATATGACCTTTGCGGATCCGGATCTGCAAATTGTTTTACATTGAGTGGGAGAAATTTTAAATAAATATGAGAATCGGTTATCGCACATACACTTGTACGGACAAGTGGGAGTTTGTTGAGCCGTGTCCTCCGGTTAGTGCGGATAACGTCATTGCACATACACTTGTACGGACAAGTGGGAGCTTGTTGGGGTTGGTGTCCTTAACGGTTAGTGCAAGGACTTATAAATCTCTAAAAGGATCAAAGGGCATACTTTTGGTATTATTATCAGTTGATCCACGTTTATCAATAACGGTTGGCTTGCTAGATAAGTTTGACGTTATTGTCATACGGATGGCGGTGATCAACTGGTCCCTAAAAGTCACACCTATAGGATACGTTTGAGAGATGTGACAAGATGAAAATACTTGTCATGTAGATGCCAAAATTGACTAACCAGTTAGTCCGAGTTATTTGACTAATAATAAGTCAAAATGTGATGTTGAGATATGTTACTTAATACGGATTAAATAATAATGGCTAAGGCGAATTAAGCAGTTAATTCGTAAATTGAATATAAGCGTTTTATATTTAATTAAATGTATATTGAATATAATTATACAATATCGTCTTTGTCGGACATGTATTAATGTTTCAACTAATCCGTATTATTAGTTGATGCTTTAATAACCGATAACCGATGACGATTTATAACAAAACCGCGTCATATACATTTTAGCGATTTACGAACCGGACCATGAGCTAATTCAAAAAGGAAGTGGAAGCCCACTTCCCAAGGCCCCTCTCGGTTTGGCCGAGATTAGGAGAACAAAAGGAGAGCTTCTCCTCTTGCTTAACCTAATAATGATTAGTGAAAAACAATTAGGGTTTCAGTGCAACTTTCTCTGAAATTCCTAAATCTCACATCGGTAAAACCTCACAATAGCTCTCTCGATATTGCAAGTCAATTAGAGAGCATTTCTAGCACAAGGGCATAGTCTCAGACGGTCTTGGGTGCAACAATTAGGAGGGAATCTCTGTTGATTTCTGTTCTTTACGCCGCACTACAAAGGACCCGAGGTTGATTCTTTATCTTTGTCGTTTATATATTGTATTTCGTTTATGACCATATTTCACATGTTAAATTTACGTTGTAGTCCTAAATTTAAAGGGTCTTATACCGACATTACCCCTCAGGTCGATCTCCCCTAGAAAACTCAACTCCTCGGAAGTACTACGTCTAAGCTCCTACCTCAATCCATACTATAAGAGACATTTTTACTTTAGCCCCGTGAACATGGTGATGCGTGTCATTTATATGATGTTTTACACCCTATTTTACACGCATTTCAGAGCTCAATTGAGTAGTTTATGCTACTATTTCCCTTGTTTCGTGTATTTCTTCCTTTTCTTGTGATTTTGTAGGAATATGAAGATTTCAGTGGAAAATAAGCCGAATCCATCCCTAAGTACTTAGAATTGCATTTGACATGGAGTATTGACTCGAGGAATGAGCTTGGTGCGCGTTTCAAGGCCTAAAGATAGCAAAAGCAAGGGTGCGTACGAATTTAACAAGCAAAGAAGCATTTCACGATATTGCAGCCTCGTTCAGTTGGCTATATCTCGAGTTCTAGAGACGATAATCGAGTGATTCCAATTGGAGGTGAAAGCTTATCCTCTTAGCTTTCCAGCGCCGCATAGAACGCCTGATTTGACCAAGTAACGAAGAAACGACAGCTGTTTTAAGATCGGTGCGCGCTGCAAGAATCGTCAGAATGCAATTCAGTACAGCACCTTTGGTCGATCGACTGGCCTCTTTGGTCGATCGACCACCACGCGAGCTGATGCGCAAATTAAAAGATCGAGAATTAGAAAGCCCGATGTATTCTTAGGTTTAGGAATAAGAGTGCGTGATATTCCTATATAACTAACCTATGTTTTCAGAATAATAATCAGTTTTTAGAGGAGAGACATTAGGTCTCGAGTTTAGCATAGTTTACATTCAAATACTTTAGTTTCTCAATAAAGTTCTTCTTTGCATCCGGGTTTGTTCTTCCTGCTTTCTTTATTTCTGGTAATTCTTGCTCTGAATTTTGTTCTTCCTTCGTAGTATAGAATGGTTAGTTAGAATCCCTAAGCCCTAATTTCTCTTTATGCGATTTTACTGTGTATTTAATTTAATTATGAATTCCGTTATTTGCATCTTTAGTTTTGTTTTCATTATTATCGTTGTTATGTCTAGCTAAATCAACCCCGCTAAGATGTAGGGGATCTATGGCGTAGATGGCATTAGAATAGGTGACCCCGCATTAGGGCTTGGTCGATCGACTGGCTTAACTAGTCGATCGACTGAGCCGGTTGGTCGATCGACTGGGATAGCTGGTCGATCGACTGACTTCGCGTCTGGTTTTGCTTTGTTTGTTTCGTTAAGTGCTTTATCTTTCAAAGAGACCGAGAGGAGACTTGATAGATGCTTAAACTTGACCTTCCTGTAGATCGAGAGATAGGAATGGACAATAATTAACGAATTATAACGAATAAATTGCTAAGATCGAGAGATAACGTGATTTAGTTTGCATTAGGAATCATTAATCAAGAACGAGAGTTAGTATTAATGAGACTTAGGGAATAGTAGCATAGGCCGAGAGGTAGTTACTATTTGACATGGACCGAGAGGACTTGTTTTCCCCATCCTTTGCGACGGTATTTCGAAGTTACCTCGGATTATGTGCCATCGCAGCTATAGTGAACAGACCGTCTTAGCATTTCTTTTATCATTGTTTACCGTCCTTATTTACTTTTACTTGTTTATTTAGTTTATGTCATTAGAATTAGTTATAACTCTCATCAAAACCCCCACATTTGCTACCCTTAGACTAAAATAGAAAGCAACTATTATCTCCCTACCTCCCTGCGGATCGACCCTTACTACCGCTTGCTAGTAGTAGTTTGGAAAATTATAAATATTTTTTTTGGTACTCACTTCGACAGGTATCAAATTTTGGCGCCGTTGCCGGGGAGGTAGCGCTAGTTTTAGTTGTTTTTTTTTTATTTTAGTCTGTTTTTCGCCTCAAGGGAAGACTGAGTACCTTGAGGCAGTTCTTACCATCTTCTTTAGTGTTGTTTTGTTAGGTCCTACAGGTCCTATCTACAAGATTGAGAAGGGTGTAGCCATGTTCCATTCTCGGGAGCAAGGCGGTGCCGTTTTGTGGGAGATGCGGCGGAACGGGACACAGATCTGAGGCATGCAGGCATCCTAAGGAGAAGATGTTTGCTTTTCATCAACTTCAGCTCGACAATTCATATAATTACGCTCCTACTTCACCGCATCAACCATAGGAGCCTCCTTATGAAGCCCCACCACCATCCACTCCGTCATAACAAGAGTTGAAAAACGAAGTTGCAGAGTTGACGAGTCTAGTGCAGCTTCTTATGGCGGAGGTACAGAAAAGCAATGCAGCGAATCAGGCCTTAATCATGAAGCTGATATCTCAAATTTCTACATTAGACGAGAATGCAGCTGAGATACCGAGTCAATTTCACTCTCTAAATCAGCGTATTGAGACCGTACATGCAATGACGATGAGGAGCGGGTCCGCTCTTGATGGACTTAAGAAAGCTGCTGGAAAAGGAAAGAAGAAAAAGAGCGTGAAGAAGACGGACAGCAGTGATTCCGGTCGATCGACCGCATCACCTAGTCGATCGACCACTCCGCGATCCTCAGTGACACCTTCTGATCTTTCTGTCCATTTTGGAAAAGAAGAAGTCAGTCGATCGACCGACCACACTGGTCGATCGACCGATGATGCTGCTGAAGATGAGCCAATTCGTCCTCCAATGCCAGATAACTTGAGGGATTTCTTGTTTCGGGGTGATCCGATTCCGAAATTATTGAGGCACGACCCAAATGCTGATGGGTCAGTTCCGGTTTCGAAGTATGACCCGATGTCGATTGATGGGTCATTTCTGAGACGGTCTGAAGAAGGGTCAAGCTTCAACAAAGAAAAAGTGGTGGATTTTCAGCCCAAGTCCACCGATGCCGGTTTAAGAGACCTAGAGGAGACGGCTAAGTTACTTTTGCAAGCCCCATATCCAGAGAGGATGGTACCAACGAAAGATGAGGTATACTTTGAAAAATTTAAAAATGTCATTCATAGTCTTAATGTGCAAGTACCTTTTCTTGAGTTGGTAAATCAAGTTCCCGCTTATATGAAATTCATGAAACAACTTTTAAACAAGAAGCGGAAACTTGATAGGGTCGAGTCTGTTAATTTAACTGAAGAATCTAGCTCTTATTTGACTCGCACTGCTCCACACAAGTTAGCTGACCCGGGTAGCTTTTCAGTCCCTTGTAATATTGGTACCTTCTCAATTGAGAAGGCATTATGTGATTTAGGGGCTAGTATTAGTGTCATGTCTTTAAGTCTTTCTAGGAGATTAGGATTGACTAGATCTGCGGTCACTAATATGACAGTGCAAATGGTTGATCGTTCTGCGGTCCAGCCCGTAGGAGTCCAAGAGGATATTCCTGTGCAAATAGGAAAATTCTTCTTCCCAGTTGACTTTATTGTGTTAGACATACCCGAGGATGCCCACATTCCTATCATTTTGGGTAGACCCTTTCTGCACACTGCTGGTGCAGTTATAGATGTTGGCTCAGGGACATTGACCTTTAAAGTAGGAAAGCAGTCCATTAGTTTTGCCCAGACTTATAAGAAGAAAGATGCTATGTGTCCTGTGACTTGTAATGCGATTTTTACTCGTAAGTCTTATGTTGTCATTACTGACACTCCTACTCCCTTGCCTGTACCTATTCCTGTTATGACACCTCCGCCCCAGATTGGGAGCAAATTGGAGGAAGATTCTTCTGTTTTGGATATTGCAGGAAATGGTTTGGGGAAGGAGGAGCCGCTCAATGCTCCAGCTGTGAAGGAGCCCATTGTTCAGAGAGGCGGTTTGGGATGTCTTAGCTATGGCACTGACGAGGAGCCAGATGAGGAGCCCAAGAAGAAGGAGCCAGTCAAAATTTCGGAGTCGGATCTCGAGTGTGAGGAGCTAGAAGATGATGGCCATGCTTGGGAGGATGCTAGAGATGATCCATTGAGCATCCCAGTTGGAGTAGAATTGAGTCCAGCTTCTGAGATGAGCACTGCGGAAGCTACTTCATGTAGACATAAGCCTTGGTCGGAGATTTTCCGCAGTTTCCGTTGATCTATTCGTTTTTTTTAGACCTTTTTAAAGACTATTTATTGCTTTAGGCTATTTATCGTTTTTCGTGTGCGTGAGACTTCGCTTCTATTTGCGTTTGCTTAGGATTTAAGACCTTTAGACTTTACATTTGGGTTTTGCGCAATTTTGGGCGCGTTATTATGTGCTTTTGCAGGTATAAAGACCATATTAGCTCTCTTTATTGAGCTAATTAGACGAAATCAGAAAGTTACAGCAGTTATTTCAGTCGATCAACTGGCATGTGTGGTCGATCGACTGAGTTGCGCATCTCAGGAGTTTCTGTTCCTGTTCACTTTGGTCGATCGACTGCAATATATGGTCGATCGACCACAACCGCTATTGTACCTGTTCACGACCTCTCCCCTGCCGTGTTGGGTCGTTTTGCGGGATTAAGGGAGTTTTCTACTCTATTTTATTTTCCGACTCATTTCTGATTTCTTCCATTTTCGTAACCTTGCACATTTTACCGCTTCAAAATCGCTTTCTCGGTTTTATGCGTGGTTATTTGTTTGTCTTTCAGGTACTTATTGGTAGCACTGCTAGCTACTGAAACCTCCTAGCTCACGCTGGTTTGGGGAGGTTTCCTTTGCTGCGCTTAAAGTCTTGTGAGTTCCCGATTTCCACTTCATGTCATTTTTATTTATTTCATTTTGCGCAAATTCCCGTTTCTCTTTTCTTCATTACATGATTTTGCACAATGAGGACATTGTGCGATTTGGTTTGGGTAAGGGTTTTGCGTCGCATATCATTTGCTTGCATTCACGTTTACATTCTGTTTTGCATTGTTTATTTCGTTTTATATATGTATACCAAAAATTTGAAAAAATTTGAAAAATTCATCAAAATTCAACAAAATTCACGTTTATTTTAGCATATAGGTTGAGTCGGAACGGTAGTATTTCAATGATGACATTGCATTTGCATCAGTTTTGCCTAAGCCTTGCCTGATTAACATGTTATTAGTAGAATCGTATAAGTGCATACCCACGAGTTTTCGTTAATTTATTTGCTGAGCTTTAAACTTGACTTTGATTTTTGGCAAACTACATCATTTTCTGAGGTTTAGAGCTTACAACTGGTGACATTCATGACCAGTTTATCTAGGAAGTGAGTAGTACTCCTTATGAGACATGTTAAATTAATATGCATAAATATGAACTTAATCTGCTTAATACCTTTATGCATTCGGCTTGTGGTTTGTTGACACATGTGGTAGAGGTTTTCCTTTATTCATTTTACCCATGAGCCCCTCATAGCCAAATTTAGCCTTTTGTCCCTTAACTACATCCTATATTCAGCCTGCCTTTATCAAGCTAGTAGTATTAGTCTTTGGGAATTTGTTTATTGCGGTTTGGTTATATTCACTCTTTATTGAGATGTTGGATGAAAGAATGAAGGAGGAAAAGATTCGAAAAAAAATAAAAAGAAAAGAAAAAGAGAAGAAAAAGAGAAGAAAATGATTCGAAAAAAGAAATTGAGAAAATGAAAAAATTGAGTGTTGTACTGTAGAGGGCGGTCGATCGACTGACTCTTATGGTCGATCGACTGGAGCCCGAGAAAGAAAATTGGAAAATCACATGGTTGGAGTTCTGATTAGTTGGTGATTTACATTCCCATGCTTTATTATCATCATTTGGGGAGTTACTATTATATCGGAGATTGTGAGATTTGTGCTTGATAATTAGCACCAGGTTTTATTGTTAATTTGAAGCAAGAAGTTGGATGTTGTCATATGGTTTTGTTTAGGTACTAGCTTGATCACCTATACCTCCACATTCCCATAAATGTTTTGCCTCTTCTTACCCATTACCTCACATATCCATATCTACCTCGGCATGTGTCATGGTCATTTGTTTGGTTGGAATGCGTATGTACGGTTGTAGAGATCACTTTCATATTAGATTGCAGGCATGTTTTCATAGGTCATAGTTAGGTGAGAGTCTTTACAAATTTTACTTCTTTCTATCTTTTACATATATTCACCTTGTGCTTATTTGAGTGATTTGAGCGACCCGTGAGAGTCCAATTTGATAAGTCTCTACAGTTGATGGTTCAACGAATTTTTAACGACTTCATAACTCGTTTGCATGATTCACCTTGCTAATTGATTGTTAGTTGTTGCATTAATTTGGCTTAGGCTTGACAGTTTGCATTTCGCTCTGAGATTGAACTCGTTCCATTAGGTTTTAAGATCGAGTCTAGTTCTTGCTTGGGGATAAGCAAGGGTTTGGTTTGGGGAAGTTTGATGCGTGTCATTTATATGATGTTTTACACCCTATTTTACACGCATTTCAGAGCTCAATTGAGTAGTTTATGCTACTATTTCCCTTGTTTCGTGTATTTCTTCCTTTTCTTGTGATTTTGTAGGAATATGAAGATTTCAGTGGAAAATAAGCCGAATCCGTCCCTAAGTACTTAGCATTGCATTTGACATGGAGTATTGACTCGAGGAATGAGCTTGGTGCGCGTTTCAAAGCCTAAAGATAGCAAAAGCAAGGGTGCGTACGAATTTAACAAGCAAAGAAGCATTTCACGATATTGCAGCCTCGTTCAGATGGCTATATCTCGCGTTCTAGAGAAGATAATCGAGTGGTTCCAATTGGAGGTGAAAGCTTATCCACTTAGCTTTTCAACGCCGCGTAGAACGCCTGATTTGACAAAGTAACAAAGAAATGGCAGCTGTTTTAAGATCGGTGCGCGCTGCAGGAATCGTCAGAATGCAATTCAGTACAGCACCTTTGGTCGATCGACTGGCCTCAGTGGTCGATCGACGACCACGCGAGCTGATGCGCAAATTAAAAGATCGAGAATTAGAAAGCCCAATGTATTCTTAGGTTCAGGAATAAGAGTGCGTGATATTCCTATATAACTAACCTATTTTTTCAGAATAATCATCAGTTTTTAGAGGAGAGACATTAGGTCTCGAGTTTAGCATTGTTTACATTCAAATACTTTAGTTTCTCAATAAAGTTCTTCTTTGCATCCGGGTTTGTTCTTCTTGCTTTCTTTATTTCTAGTAATTCTTGCTCTGAATTTTGTTCTTCCTTCGTAGTATAGAATGGTTAGTTAGAATCCCTAAGCCCTAGTTTCTCTTTATGCGATTTTACTGTCTATTTAATTTAATTATGAATTCCGTTATTTGTATCTTTAGTTTTGTTTTCATTATTATCGTTGTTATGTCTAGCTAAATCAACCCCGCTAAGATGTAGGGGATCTATGGCGTAGATGGCATTAGAATAGGTGACCCCGCATTAGGGCTTGGTCGATCGACTGGCTTAACTAGTCGATCGACTGAGCCGGTTGGTCGATCGACTGGGATAGCTGGTCGATCGACTGACTTCGCGTCTGGTTTTGCTTTGTTTGTTTCGTTAAGTGCTTTATCTTTCAATGAGACCGAGAGGAGACTTGATAGATGCTTAAACTTGACCTTCCCGTAGATCGAGAGATAGGAATGGACAATAATTAACGAATTAAAACGACTAAATTGCTAAGATCGAGAGATAACGTGATTTAGTTTGCATTAGGAATCATTAATCAAGAATGAGAGTTAGTATTAATAAGACTTAGGGAATAGTAGCATAGGCCGAGAGGTAGTTACTATTTGACATGGACCGAGAGGACTTGTTTTTCCCATCCTTCGTGACCGTATTTCGAAGTTACCTAGGATTATGTGCCATCGCAGCTATAGTGAACCGACCGTCTTAGCATTTCTTTTATCATTGTTTACCGTCCTTATTTACTTTTACTTGTTTATTTAGTTTATGTCATTAGAATTAGTTATAACTCTCATCAAAACCCCCACATTTGCTACCCTTAGACTAAAATAGAAAGCAACTATTATCTCCCTACCTCCCTGCGGATCGACCCTTACTACCGCTTGCTAGTAGTAGTTTGGAAAATTATAAATATTATTTTTGGTACTCACTTCGACAGGTATCACATGGTATGCTTAGCATTTGAGAGGATGACCAAGTCTGACAAGTACTCCTTTGATTGTGACGCCCTAGTGACTAGGCTAGCCAAGAACCTCTTGGGTTATGAGCCAGGGGCTATTGATCGAGTCATGAGTATAGAGGTTCCACACTTCGATATTGCCTACATGAAGGGCATGTTTTGGGTTGTGGATAAGAAAGACAAAAAGGGTTACTCGTGGAGGGTGAACACGGACCTATACATAAAGCTTCGTCCAACTGGGAGATTGCCCGAGACCTCTCCACCTTGCCCTCTGGCCCGATCCTACCTCATCCCCGAAAACCATACTTACACCCTTGATGGTGAAGCGGTGCAAGGGGAACCAATCCCGTAGCTCCTTTCCGACCCTCTTAGAACTTATCCGCATGCCCCATCGTCCCCCTATGTGCTCATGCCATAAGGCCAAAAGCTAGTAGATGTGGTATGGTAGGATGGTGCTATGATCACCATTGAGACTCCTTCGCAAGCATACTCGACTATAGGTGAGCTTAAAGATCATAAATGGCTGGATTATAGACTGCCCTGTGACACTGGGCCGAGGGCTGTTATCACTTGACCGAGTGGAGGTCCACTCGACCGAGTGACAAATTGCACTCGATCGAGTGAGCCAAAAACAGACCATGGGAACCTTCTGTAAAGACCCTCAATCGACTGAGTGAGACCCTCACTCGACCGAGTGACATCCGCACTTAACTGAGTAAGTTTCCACTCGACCGAGTGGACTGTTTTGATGAATTTGACCCAACATGGATTGAGTACCTTTGTTTTATGACCTTACTGGTCTCCTAATAGTTGTGTAAGCGTAGAAATCATTAACAAACAAATTGGAATGAGTTGTTTAGGTTAGTGTGTGTCGTTTTGTATGTTGTGGTACGAAATATGTTTAGTTGATGGATGAGATCTAACACGTTTAGTAAGAATAATAATGATGTGGTAATTGGTAAGCGTATGTAAGAGTTCTAGGAGTCTTATACATGATCGACTATTGTGACGACTAGAGTGGGATGATATGATACGAGGATGGATAAGACATGTGTGATCATGTGGTTTATGCATAACATGATTTAGCCAAGAAGAAGAAATATGGAAGAAATTGAATCACAGTAGATGAGGTACTCGATCGTGAAACAATCATCATATACAGAGTCGTGAGTTATACATGTATATCTAGAGTCACGAGCTATGCACGATACGATCGGACCCTAGCCATGATAGTGGGAACGAATGTTGAGCCTGGGTTATACTCGGACCCATGCCCCTAGATCGAGTGAATATGAGAATCCTTCTCACGAGAGATCGAGTGGTGAACTTCGGGACGAAGTTCTCTTTTAGGTGGAGTGAATGTAACATTTGGGAATAAGAAAGGACATGAGAGCATAAAAGAGCATGTATGGTAAAAAACTATGGATGAGCACTAGCGAGAGAGACAAGTGAATGCCTTAGGAATAGACAGGAGACGTAAGGAAGTGTTAAGGAAAAGTGAGAGTGAGGCGAACTTCAAGGACGAAATTCATTTAAAGGAGGGAAGATTATAATACCCGGTCATTGTAGGAGCCATACTTGTACCTTGGGACGCGTGAGAGGATCTTTATATCCAATAAGAGATCACTCAAGAGGGAAGGATAGCCTTACACTAGACCTAGAGTAGACCAAGTGAAGCTGCAGCGGACCGAGTGGGTCCACTCGGTCGAGTGAAGAGTATACTCGGCCGAGTGAGTCCACTCGACCGAGTAAGGTATCTACTCGATCGAGTGAGTCCACTCGGCCGAGTGGACTCAGAACTTGGTCGAGTGACACTCTTCAGAACACGGGATTAAACCCTTTCTTCCCTAACCCTTACATCATTTCTATCTTCCTCCTTATCTCTCCAAACTCTCTCCCTTCTCTCTAAACCCTCACAAACACCTACTAATTGGGATTCAAGCTTGGATTATAGGATTTCCCACCTTCTACTTTATCTCCTTCATCTAAAAGTAAAGCTCTACCCTTTTCTAGTCTTTTAAACCCTAATTTTTGGGGGATTTCGTTATGGATAATTAATTAGTAATCAGTATGTATAACAAGGGTAATTAAGGGGTAATAATAAGGGTTTTTGTTTTATATATTATTATAGGATTTATTGTGATAGTTTTTATGTGATTTGTATAGGATGAGATAGTTCCTTGAGATGGTTTCGGTCCGGATCCGAGTAGCTTAAGGAGATTGCTAAAAGGTAGGTTAATCCTACTCGGTTTCAATAATATGGTGTTGTTTGTGTTGATGTTGTAATTAGTCTCACATAGTTAGGGCATTTGCATTATAAGATGTTTAGTAGTTAAATACATCATTAAGAGGATGATTATGATATGTGGTGCGGTTCGAAACTTTGTCGTCTAAGTCAACCAATCAAAACAATATTTATAACTAAACAAACTACTCTTAGTAGAGTGGTAAGTAAAGGTAAAACAAGCAAGTAAAGTATGGGTTTGTAAACAATTGATAAAAGCACTAAGGTGTCATGGGTTCATAGGGGATTCATGGTGGTGATCATACAAACATGTTTTCATAGTTGCAAGCAAGTTATTGTTGTAGCGGAATCGAGTTAGTTTACATCTTACGATCCATAGGAAGATTTGGGTCTTGGAGCCGAGTCAATCAAGACTGTGCAACACCTATAAGTCGACTTACTTTCTTCCTATTCACTTCTATGCATGGTCTAACAAGACTCGAGTTAGTTTATATCTTACAAGTCTTATTGAATAGATAAGAGATGTATAAATGTAAGGTTTCATAGTCAAGCATTTTATCAAACATAACATGTGCATAGGTTAACACTACAACAAGCAAGCAATCTTAGGATAATATATTGTATTAAGTATGAATCTACCCCCATGTTATAGTTCCCCTAATCCACCATTAACCCTAGCTAGAAGACTACTCACTCATGATTATAGTAAACATGTTAATAAAGGTGATAATTATATTAGCAAAGTTAAACATGATGAATGAGTAAGCAATAATTTAAGCAAGAGTAAAAGGGATTATACCAATTTTAAGGATGATCCAAATATAAGCAAAGAATAATAGAAGAACACTTGATGAATGATGAAGAGTTGTCAAGTCTTTAATAAACCCAAATAATCTTCAAATTACCCAACTAGAACTAAGAACACTTGAAGGATTAAAGAGGAATTAAGATTTGATTAATATTAAATTAAGAGAATACAACTTGATTAATACTAAATTCTAACTTGGTAAACTTGGTTGTTAATCCCTTAACACAATAGGGTATTTATACTAAGTACAAATATTTGGCTAACTAAGGGCTTAAATGACGATTAAGTCCCTAAGAAGATGATTAGTGCTTTGCAAGTCCTAGAGAGAGCCGCCCGGATTGTCATTGAAGCAAACTTGTGCAACCTAAGGATTCGCTCCACCTGATGGTGAGATGCCCGGATCAAGTCTTGAGACGCCCGACCTGGGCTCGGGCCGCCCGGATTATGGCTTGAGACGCCCGGATCTTCGATCAGCTCTTCTTCTTCTTCTTATTCTTTGACTGCCCAAGGATCCGTGGGGATCGAAGGGAGGTCGTGGGACTCTTTATCATTGCCCATTTGTACTTCATTTATTCTCTCGGGTCTTTATTAATGATCTCCTCTTTGATGCTTGGTCATTAGATGTACTCCATTTAGCTCTACTTTGCTCCATAAGTGCAAGGTTAGCAACCCTCTCCTACCAAGGACACAAAACCTCAAAGAATATGCAAAGTAGGGAACTAAAGATAAGAAACGGCCCTAATAAGTGCTATAAAGCATAGGAACGAGGCTAGTTCGGGGAGTAAATGTGCACAAATATGAGTCAGATCAAATATCCAAACCGAACATTTGCTCATCCCGATTAAAGATGTGACTAAAACTGTGACCTTTATTTAATACTACTAGCCGATGTGAGACAATTAGCGGGTCTCACTTCGCCCCTTCAACTCACAACAAGACATCCGTGAGGTAAGATGCCTTCTTGCAAGGCAAGGTGGGGCTTGCCAAAATGGCGATACATTCAAGCAATTAAGCACACAAGATCAAATAGAAGATGCATCTACAAAAAGAAAAGCCACTTTTCTCATCTAAGTGGAAGAAATCACCTAGAAGGGAAGCAATCTAAGGTTACACACTCCATTGTAGATATCATTTCTCCAGCAACTAAGTAAAAAAGGATACCAAAAAATCACCTCCAAGTTGTGTTAAACTAGGGTACTTTTATCCTCAATCGCTAAATGCTTTGGTCAAGAGTAGGCTCCCTATGATGTTAGAAACACTGTAGGATCACGGAATTCCCTCTTTTTCCTAGACAAGAAGAAGGGTCTTCCCCTCTCCACCATGCAACAAAGAAAGGATCATCAATGGATAAAAGGGATCAATGTGCTTTGAGTTTCATAATGGTGGTTTGCTTTTGTTTTGTTTCCCCCCAATTTCTTACGGCATTTGACTTTTGAGAACATTTCTTTGCCCTTTTTTATGTTTGGCAATTTGATACTTGGCAATTTCTTTGCATTTTTGAACATTTTCAAAGTAACCCCATTTTGTAGCAAGGGCACTTTTATTGAAGCATAGGAGTCTATTTTTGCTCCTCTTTTCATTGATGCAATTTTTGTGCAAATATTTTGACTTTGATTTTGGTACATGAACTCAATTTGGAGATTTATTGTGCCCATTCCCTTTGTATTTGGCAAAATATGATGATAGAGATGAAAGAACGGTCACATGGCATCAAGGGTCACCTTGGAATAAACGGTAGCCAAGGAGTCATCACACCACAAGGTACTTTTGACTAGGCCTTAGTCCATGGGTCAAAAGATACTAATATGACACATGCTAGGGTGTCTTGAAGGTATTCTAGCAAACAAAGTCTGAAGGAGAAAAATTATCTACAAGGGCCTATATACACTTGCCAAGCTTCCCAACTAGACGTTTTCACAAAAATTTTCCTAAAATGCAACTACATGTCATGATACAACTAACATATATATAACCTAATGCAGATGCTATTATCACTAGTATGCCACAAAATCTAAATACAATTCCTATAATCACATTGGTTTATACCGCATCAAACAAAAAGAAGCCACATTGTCATTAACATAGAGAGGAAAAAAGGAGATTTGGAAATATCATACCATGCGGTCTCCATATTCCTCATGCCTCGGATGTGGCATAGTCTGACCAATGTAATAGGAGTGAACACAAACAAACAAATATATACAATATATACATTTCTATACTACAAAAGGAAGAACATGTTTAAGGATTTTTGAATTTTTTCAAATTTTTATCATTTTTGAATTTTGAGCTAGATGGTGTTAGAATTCCCCATCCCCACACTTAGAATGGACATTGTCCTCAATGGACAAAATAATAGGGAATTGCGCAAATGCAATGAAATGAATGACGTGTGATTCTACACTAGATGCAAATTATATGTGAGATATGTACATGTGATAAATATATACAAGTGATGCAAACTAAACTATACTACATGATGCATGTTTTCTATTGTTCAGGGAGCTAATTTGGATTAAGTCGCATTCCTTATGACTGAACTTCCCCAAACCGGAAAAAACACTATTGCTAGTGAAAAAAGAAAGGGAAGTTCAATCACAAGGCATGCAATGCATGAATGAAGATTATCATTTTGGATTCTTGTAGTGAGAGAAAAAAGATAAACACCTCAATGGGACCAAGGTGGGAGTCCTTTGAGTGGTGCTAGGACTCCAAACTCAAAACTACCAAGAGTCCGAAATGACTCTCAAAGTGATGCAAGTTAGAAACTATACAAGTCATGGAAACATGAGATAAAAAACAAAGAAAAAAGAGGGGTAGGAGACTTACAATGGAATAGGTTTGTACTAGCATAAGTGATCAACCCCGCATTGTAGTGCCATGTTTCAAGCTTTGTCGACCATCAATTGTCACTCATCGTGACATCATCATCATCTACCTCCATGAAACCGGAGGTTTCACCATCATCCTTTTCACTAGAACTTGAACTTTGCTCTTCTTCCTCATCATCTTGGCAAGACCCACTATCTTCCCTGCTCTCATCATCAATTTCCTCCTCTCTCCTTGTATCCCTTTCATCATCTTGAGAAGCATTAGGAAAGAACACTTTCTATCCACCAAATCCGGCAAAGAACTCGAAGGATCAAGGAGTGTTTTTAAAGCATTATGAAAGAACACTTTCCTATCCACCCAATCCCTTTCTTCATCTTGTTGTCTTTTAGACAATGTTGGTGTTTTTGTTGCCTTGATTCCTCCCTTGGTCCTTGCCATTGCTTTCCTCCTTTCAAAGTAGTATCAACACACCAAGTCAATGCTTGAATGCTTCTTTCTTCTTCAAATTTCAATTGAATGCCCAATCAATTTGGGGTTTTTCGAATTTTCACCAAAGCCTAGAGAAATTGATTGATTTTGAGAAGAAATTATTGTTTGAATGGTCTTATGTTGATGAAGGAGTGATTTGTTTTTTATTTGAGCAAGTTTGGACTTGATTTGAGTGAATTTGGATAAGAGAATGTTTTTTTTGGATGAGGGTTTGAAGGTTGAAGTAAGGGAAATAATGGTGTTTGTGTTTCAATAAAGTGAAATGAAATGAAGAAGAGAGGTTTTATTCCCGTGTTTTGTGATATAACAGGTAGGGACGGGCGACTCAAGTTCGAGTCGGGCGGATTTTTGGGCAGTGGAAAATCAATTTTCTAGAGTGCTTTGGAGACGGGCGTCTCGAAGAAAGGTCGGGCGGATTTTCAGCTTGCTCGCTCGACTTGAGCTGGAGACGGGCAGATTGTCTTCCAGTGCAGATTTTGCAAATGAGAACCCCTCCAGTCCCCACGACTTAAGCTGAGGTCGGGCGTCTTGAGCATTGGCTCACTCGTCCTGATGTCGGCTCTGGTATATTTCCTTACAGAGCAGTTTTTCATTTTTCAACACTTTCCCAATCCCCACGAGCTCAGGTCTGCTTGTGGGGGTCTTCACCCCGTGTGATTTCTTCTTCTTTTTCTTCTTCGGTAGCACAACAAAGCCTTGGTTAGCCTAGGCATGTGCTTCTCCACACTTGATCATTGAACACTACACATTTGAAGCACATTAGAATCCCTCCCTCACTTGCTCTCATGTCACACAAGTTAATCAACAAAGCATGTAAGGTGCAATGCAAAAATTGAGTAATGTACAAGTTAAATGAAATGTAAGTTAAGAGGTTAGAATATTTACAAATGATGGTTTAGGGAGGACTCCATCTAACTCTCCTTCTTTTGAGAGGTGTCAAGGAGGCAAAGCGAAGGTGTAGTTGATGTAGCTCAACACCTTGTACAAGTAGTTAAAGGCTTGTTCATTCTCATGGTAAAGGTCTTGCATAGACCCTTGCACATTGTTGTCTTCATTATGGTAATCCGAGTCAAAGTGTTGACAAGGATCCATCAAGCCTTGGTCTAGATGTTAGGTTCTTTAACCCTCTTATTAGACTCGTCTAATATAGATATAAGTTACTTATTAATTTAGATGTTGTGAATCTAGTTACATGCAAACAAAAATTAAGAGTAAAAAGGAGAAAACGATTTTTCCTTACATTTGTATGAAACGAAAATGGGCACAAGGTTGGACTCCTTCCAACCCTGTTCTTGAGCTATGAATAAAAAGGATGATCCTCCAAAGTTTCAAAGTAGAAACTCTCCTATCAATTTCACCCAAGATTTCACCCAAATTATTTCTAGTAATATTAACTAGATATTACAAGAAATCTAAATCCCTTAATATTATTTTTATTACTACTCTAGTAATGTAATAATAATAATTTGGTTGTGTTAGAATTTTTAGAGAGAAGCATGGAAAAATTAGAACTAGAAAAATAAGCAACCAATTGCCCTTTTTAAGCTCCAAAAACCGGCTCCACTAGAGCCATTAGTGGGATATTTCTTTTTCTTATTTTCATTTGCATGCAAGAATAGGTAATGAGTGCATTAGGCTAGGTTATGTCATAAGCATGCATGTAGGTGAAATGATTATATACATGGGGTTGATTAAAGAAAAGACACAAATAAGATGTTGTCACACAACACCATATTTTCAGCCACTTTAGTGTAAAATGGACCATTTTGATTTTCTATATTTGTCACACAAACATAAGAATCATTTAATTATTTATCTTACATAAATAAGTATTTGTTTGATCATATACCAATTATATAATATAAACAAATGATTAATATACACTTAACTCTTAAGTAAAAATTATGTCATTATATAAAAATATAATGAGTCCTATCATGTCCAATTTAATTAATTTACAACCCTGGTAAATATAATCAACAAATAACCTCTACCTCTAAAAATACAATACCTCGATTAATTTAATAAATTAACGCTTAATTATTAAATTAAATCTTATTTAATCACATTACAATAAGACATAAAATTTCATTAGTCAATCATATAATAATTGAATAATAAACGTTCGTTGACTCGAGTTCTAAACTCGACCTCAACAAACTCACACAACTATATATATATATATATATATATATATATATATATATATACATATATATGTATATATATATATATATATATATATATATATATATATATATACATATATATGTATATATATATATATATACATATATATATATATATATAGGAATGAGATCAACTAAGTCCACCTTCCTTAGATGAGTCCCTAAGTCCTATTTTACACCCTTGGATGATAGAAAATCAATGGCTAACATTAAAACAAAAAACAAAATCTAAGATATAAAACACACTCAAAACCTATTCACTTAGTCACTGTAACACCCCCATACTCCACGTGCCTTACCAGGACCACTTAAGGCATGAGAATGCTACCATCTCGGTTACCCGAGGCAATTATAATCAAATAGACAATAACGAAATGTACTTTAATAATAATTAAGTTTAAAGCGATACAACCAAAACCGAAACTGATAAAAGAAAATACAAAGGTTCTCAAATATTAAACCAACTAGCTAAAGAACAACGTTCGACACAGCGAAAGGCTTCTAAAACAGCTCGTGATGACTCAACCCAGCTGTCCCACGCGCATCAAACATACCTGCTCAATAACTGTTCACCACCCTCGAATGGATTACCACAGTTTTTAAAACATTTAAACGGGGTCAGTACTGATTACATAAAACAGACAGTTGCAAAGAAACAGTATAAAAAACAACTCCATCAGCACAACACAATCTCCAAAACTCCATCTCCTCTCCACACGTCTGACTACACACCGAAGTGTGTAGCCCTACCAGAGTACCCATCGCAACAAATACTCCTCGCCGCCAGTGGGGGACCGCAGCCATTCCTACCTAAGCCCCGCTCATCTCCTTCGAGCGATAAACTCATGTTCATTAATGTGCACATCCCCCTTGTGACGGGAACCACAAAGGGGCAAATCAAGGGCGTCAAGCCACTCCCGCAAGTGACTCCACTCAGCCAGGGACGCACCCTGAAGATCACAGACAGATACACAACCAATCAACAATATACTATCAACAATCATCAAAACCAATCCAACATTATAATTATTTAACAATCACAACAACAGTCACCAACACATTATCTAGCCAATACTGAGTAGGGAAACACTACCTGGAAAGCAATCACCAAGATCGTCACAATCACCTAATCACAATTGTTCTTCAACGAAATCATCTCCTATAAACACACAATCATACAATCACAATCTAAAATCAACCATACTCCCCAAAACCCCCAAATTACCCAATTAGGATTTCAACTAAAGTCAATGAAACGATATAAAAATCATACTAGGAGCTTACCCATAATGCGACAGTCTCACAGGCGTAAAGAACTCAATGATCCGACGACTCTAGCCCTTAGATTTCGCCAACAACGCGACGAGAGAACTACGTAACTACTTTCTTCTTTTGAAAGGTTTAGAAATGTGAAAAAGTGATTAAAGAAAATGACGGAAACCTTTTATATTAAACTTCGCGTTATTAGCAAAACCTGTCAAAACAAACCCGTAAAACACACTTACTCGATCGAGTAAGTGACTTACTCGATCGAGTGCCGCACATACTCGACCGAGTACCTATCAGGCAGACTACTATTTCGTATAAAAACATACTTACTCGACAGAGTAAGTTCCACTCGATAGAGTACCCATAGACATAGAAACCGTAGTATTACAGTATTCCCTCCTTAAAAGGAACTTCGTCCCCGAAGTTCAACCCATACATAAACATACTAACTCGATCAAGACACAACAACGCAACTAAGAACTCAAAACAAAACCCCAACCTATAAAACATGAACTCTTAACACCAACTCCAACAACTATTCCTACCTCCACAACATGGCTTACGATATCGTATCAACTACATTATAGTCTCTCTCGACACTAACTCCATACACTACCAACTACCATCCACAAACGCTGCTAGCTCAGTTTCACTAACATATTTTCCACTAGAAAATTCAATATCCAGACACTCATAAACATCAAACGGAATGTTACATTCTACCAACCCTAAAAGGAACTTCGTCATTGAAGTTTACTCACACTCATAAACATCATCATCCCACTGTCAACACTATCAAATCCCTAAACATCATCATCCAACTGCCAACACTATCGAAGTATTCTCCTATTCGTAAACATCGAACTCCTACAAGCACGGCCATGACCTTTTAACAAAATCAATCACAACAAAGATCCATCCTTTATACTACACCAACACTCTACTTCCAAATATACTACAACATGCACAACCATGAAACTCTCTTTTATCGCATCCTACTCCTGTTAAGACAAATGTTACGTCTTCGTAACTCACTAATACTAAATTCTTAGCTATATCTTCTCATTATCCTCATCACCACCGTATGTCAAAGATAACCGCCTATAATCTAAACACTCACCATTCCTATATCCAAGGCTCTCTTACTTAATAGTTCTCATACCTCAATTCACTCGGCACACCACCTAACCTATACCACAAAATCTTTAGCTTAACTAAAACTTCAACTGTCCCCTATTACCGCCAAAACGACATAGTCCTCTATACATGCACCTATCTCCATACTCAGAACTCACAATCCACAATTATTACAAACACTCACACTAGGTCCTGCAGTTCTCCCTTTTATTACCACAAACTCATCCACAACTTACCATGATACTAATGTCCAACACCCTATACTCACTGTATCAACAAAATATTATGGACCACCGGCAGCTTTCAGATCTGTACAACAGATGTTCCACGAATCACTACCTTTGAAGAAACCAACCACTATCCGGACCTCCAACCACTACCTTTGAAGAAACCACTCCACCATTATAAGAAGAAGCCTTATTAGAAGGGTTCTGTGTTTTTGGAGTGGAGATTGGACTAGAGACTAGAGGAGTGAATTGATCTACACTAGAACAATCGAGCGACATTGCTGAAAGATACAATTTTTAGGTTTTTCGATGATTTCTCGCTTTTTTTTCTCTCTCTATATCTCTACATCTAAAAAAAAACAATTACATAACCTGTAGGTTATGTTTTGGAAACTACATAAAGGGAAATAAATCAGGATTATTTAAAATTAAAAGACACAATATTTCATAATTTGTATATTAAAATAAGATAATCAAATGATTTAAAAAATAAATTTAATAAAATAATCGTTGTAACATTGGATGTAGTAATATGATAGTGACGAGCCGGTCGTTTTCTACTCAGTCAAACAATATTTATATTCCAATGAACAACTAGCAAGTGTGTAAGTCGGAGTCGATCCATGGGACGACGTGAATTGATTGGCCTTTGTGGTTTTAAACTAAACTAGTGAATTAAAACAATATTAGCAAGAAACGTAAACAATTAAAAGGATAGAACTAAGAAGAGTGGGTTCATGTGGGTACCTAAGGTAACTAGTAGATTGGGTCTCAAGTTGAAGGGTAGTCTTCGTTAGGCAAGTGGGTTGAGTCTTTCGGTCTAAGAAGCCCAACCATAGACCAAGACGATCTTGCTTTTTGTGTATACAAGGTCGATCAACTAACATTATGCAAGTTCTAACACAATGCAAGGCTCTCGATCTTATGGGTGTGTATAAACAAGTAATAAAACATGCAAGTTATCAAACAAGCATTTCATCAAACATGAAAAGTGCATAGGTTATAAGTAAGACAAGTATTCAACAATTTAGCCCAACAAAAAAGAATTATACCTTAATCAAACTCATAATCCCCTACTAATCATTAGGATTACTACTCGCTAATCATCATGAGAAATATGCCAACAACAATAACAATCATAGAATCTAAACTAGTCAAGATGATTAAGACAAGTAATTATCAAACTCAATGAGAGATGAACAAAATATAAAGGGAGGTTAAGAAGTATACGAACTAAATGAACAATAAATGAGCAATAATAAGATGAATCCTTGAATAAAGGTAAATATTTGTCACTAATCTTCAGGTACAAACCCAAGAGATTTAAGACTAAACTAAAGAGTAAATGAAAGAACAATTGTTGAAAGTTTAATGTAATTTGAGGAAAGATTAAAGAGTAATATAAGAATTAGATCTTACACTAATCTAGAGAGAGGCCCTCTATGGAGGCATAAAAGAGCATAACCCTAGAATTATTACAAAATGGGGTATTTATAAGGATTACAAGATTAGGGTAAGTGAAGGGAGGAAGAAAGGCGGTATTGCTAAAAGTGGAGCGTGTCTCGAGCGGGTTCTATGCAACTCGAGCAAGTTGAACAGTTTTGGGGACTGTCTCAAGCGGGTTGATGATTGACTTGAGCGGGCTGAGCAACCCCCGTGAATGTTCAGAGCGGGTCAACCTTAAGTCGCTCGTGACAAGACTTGTTTGGCCCTTTTCTTCCTTTTCCTACCTTGGAATCCGTGGGGGCTAGTATCCAAACCATCCCAATATTGTTTTATTACCTATGGGTCTTCGTGCTTTGCTTCCTGTTCTAGTCTTCTTTATGATACATACTTAATTTGCCTTGCTTTTCCCCTTCTCTCTATGCATTTTTTATCCATTTTGAGACGGTTTGTATACCTTTGCTTGCATTTTGTGTCCCAATTTCTCGTTCTATGAGTTTGTGTCTCATTTTGTAGGATTTGAGATGGAAATGAAGAAATGGGAGCAAGCTAGGTCAGTTTGAAGAAGGCATTTGGAACGAAGATGAGAAAAAGCTGAGTAAGGGCCGGCAGCCGGTCTGCCGGCTGGAAATCACCCCATTGAGCCAAAGGAAGAAAAAGGAAGAAAAGATACAAGAGCCTCCCAGCCGGGTGGCCCACCGGCAGCCGATACGCCAACTGGGCGTGCCTGATGACTCCCCAAGAAGTTGAAATATGAAGGAAAGTTACAGGAGCCTCGAAGTCGGGTAGGCCACCGGCAGCCGGCCCACCGGCTGTGCACACCTAATGATCGAGAAAATGAAGAAAAACATACAAGAGCCTCCCTTGCAGTCATGCCAACGGCGGCCGGTCCACCGGCTCAGACCCCACGACTACATCTTTCTCGCCTTTGTAATTTTTGACGTAAATTTTGGAGAAACTATAAATACGCCCTCCCTAATTTCATTTTTACACAATACCCTAGATCTGAAACGTTTCCAATTTTATGTTAAGCTTTCCATAATCATGTTTTAATCTTTTCCTACTTATTCCTTAATTACTCTTTAATTTAGTTTAGATCTACTTAAATTCAATAGTTTACATCTTAGTAGTTGGGTTGTAATTGAAGATTTGAAGAAATTATTCAATTATAATCCAAAGCGTGAATCTTTCCTAAGTATTGGTATAATTTCCTTCCTTATTTACTTTAGTTTTCAATTGTTTACATTTCTATTTTATTTTAATTGTTGTTGGAAGTAGTTTATGTTTGTTGTTATGTTGATGTTGTTTTCTTCATTTATTTACATGTCAATTGTTAGCATGTGTGAGTAGTACCCTCTAAGACATGAGGGGATCTTGGGTAAGGGTAAGTTGGTGAATATGAGTTATTAACATATGGTTTATGGGTAAAAGTTTGGTCTTTTTGTTCACATGCATTTAAAGTGTTTGATGAAATGTTTGTATGAAAGCTCAAACCTTTTGTTGATATATACTTAACATCTACTTGATTGAGAATGAAAAAGGGATGTTTAATAGTGTATATATGAAGAATTGGAAGTAAGGTGAAAACTTTGTGAAAGATGTTGAGATTACTAAGGAATTAGTTGTCAAATCTAGGACAAACCACCACCCATAACTTGTTAAACCTATAATCACCTCTACCCTACTTAAATGAACCCGAAAGTCTTAGCTTTTATAAATTTGTTTAAAATCATCTCATTTATTGCCTTAATTTATTTCTTATTATTAGTTTACATCCAAATAATTAGTTAAACAAACCCTTTCAATTATTTAGGCTAAACTTTAATTTAAACGAAGTAAGTACAAGTCCCCGCCATCTTTACGAACGATCCCTAATTATACTACTTTAATTAAGAGATTTTACAAATTGTTTTTGGTGTGAGCATGACGACAATACTCACTACCAAAATGGCGACGCTGCCGGGAATGACGTTAGATTGTACTTAGTTAGTTAGAAACTAAGCTTTAGTCTTTGTGTTATTGTTTGCTTCTTTTAGTAATGTCTTGTTTCTTATAGAGTGTTTGTGTTATTGCTCTCCCCTACTGCCTAAAAACACTAGGAGACTAACGGTTTGTTGAAGTGTATACCTAAAGGAGACGGTAATCCTTTGCTTAGTGACCCATAACAGGAAAGGCTCAATGGAGCTTTGAGGATAAGGACCTTAGCAAGGGTTAGGATTTTCAACTCGGCAACTTTTAACCAAGCTAGCACCTCCACCCAAACGCACCTTGAAACCACCATTCAAGTGCAAACAGTCGGCACAATTGATCTTTTTGAAGAAAACCCCTTTTACAACATCCAAATCCCAAACACACTGATATGATTTATATTTGTAACCTCACAAGGATAACGAGTAATCGTTGTAGATGTGGGGGTCGAATCGAAGGCACAATAAGTTATGGTTGTAAGACGGTTTAGTTAATCCTAGCTTAATTCGAGCCAAAAGCAAGTTGGTTAGTAACTAATGATGAATTACGACTAAGACAAGGAAAACAAAAACAAACCAGTGAAAGACAAGATTAAACTCAAGATATTAAGAGACTAGGGTGTTTGTGTACACTAGTGTAGGGTATGGTTGACTTATGGTTACAACTAGGGTAGTCTAAGAGCAAGGTCAAGGAAGGTCCCCACCCCTCGGTGTAAGACGGTCTTCTAGGCTAGGTCGGGTCAAACTCTCGCTCTAGCCCTCCCTAAACGTGCTATTGTCACACAAAAACTTAACACAAGCCTAAGCTCTCACCTAAGCATGCAATAAAGGATGAAGTAACTTAAACTCCCATTCAAGCCTTCCAACAAACACTTGGTGTGCACAAAAATAAAGCATTTACTCAAAGACTCCCCTTTGCATCAAAACCAACAATCAAGCCATAAAGAACCTACACAAGGTCCCCATCTACCCTATTATGGCACTACTCACCATAATTTTAACAATAAACATAAAAGGTGAAGACTTTAGCATGACACAAACAAAGGAAAGCATATTTAACAAGTAGGAGGAAACTTGGATTGATATAAAGAAGATGAATCTCCTCAAGTCTTCAAATTACAACCCAATAACTAGATGTAAACTATTGGAGAGAGTAGATCTAACATAAACTAAAGATTAATTAGACTATAATTAAGGAATGATTAGTGCTTTGATTAAGGAAAGATTGCATAAATTGGGAGTAAATTTAGATCTAGGGTAATGTGTCAAATGAAATTGGGGAGGGGTATTTATAGGTTTCACACAAATTAGGTCAAAAATTACAAGGACATAAAAATGCGGAGAAGGGAGTCTGGGCCGGTGGACCGGTGGACCGGCCACCGGTGGTGGACCGCTGTAAATTCTTCTTCAAAACTTAAATTTTCCTTGTGTAGCAGTGGTTCTGGGCCGCTTGACCGGCTGCCGGCCACAGACCGGCTCAGAACCAACTGTATATTTGCTTCACAATTCACCTAGGGGGACTTTCAGTCGCTGGAGTCCTTCTTTTCTTTCTTCCATCCGTCTTCCCCATGCTAATTTCGTGGGGCTCTTTGCTGGCTTCCTTAGTCCTGTTGGGCTCAAATCCTGCAAGGAGAGATGAAGACGCATAGAACGGGACTAAGGTTATAAAATGCAAGCTAAAGAGGTTAAAATCGTCCAGATTAGGGACAAAATGCATAGGGAAGAAGGGGGAAATTGGGAAAAAATAAGCGCGCATCACACATCACCTCAAACTGCACCAAACCCACCTCTTATTTAACCACAAATGGCCGCTCTAAGAGACCACAACCGGACAAACTCGGATGATTCCGCTTCTCCCATCAACTTTGGTACCTTGGCTCCTAACAACTTTGAAATCCACCCCGCTCAGTTCGGGTTGATTGAGAAGGATTGCTTTAGCGGAAAAATTGATGAGGATACCTATGCTCACCTTAGGAAGTTCAAGAGTAAAATTGCAATGATGAAGAGATATGGAGTGCTCGAAAACACCTTGAGGTTAATATTGTTTCCCTTTTCTTTGAGAGATAAGGTGGACCGGTGGCTAAACATTTATCCACCAAATACATTCACTACTTGGGATGACTTGTCCAAAGCCTTCCTTGCCAAGTACTTACCCTCTTCAAAAACCGCCATGCTCCGAAACGAAACCACCACATTTCAACAAGAAGATGGAGAATCTTGGGATAGGTTCCAAGACCTTATAGACCATTTCCCACATCATGGAATTCCCGAATGGTATATTACTCAAACGTTCTTTCAAACTCTATTGTCGAGAACTAAAGAAATGGTAAATCCGTGGGGGAGGGGGGGGGGGGGGGGGGGGGGAGGGGGGGAGGGGGGGGGGGGGGGGGTTGACCATTTGGGAGATGTCAAAGGCTCGGCCTCATTAAGAAAATGGTTGACTCGGAAGCTGGTACCCTCAAGAGAATTTCTCAAATTCTAATGCCGAAACAAATGCCAAGCTAGATCTTCTAACAAAGAAGTTTGAGGAAATGGCAAGGAAACAAGTGAATCAAGCATGTGGTTCCCATGGTCCTCCCATGGAGAAGGTTGTTCAAGGACCTTCTTGTGAGTTGTGTGGAGGTATGGGTCACACCTTTGATGTATGTGCTAACAATGCGTACAACATGGGTGGTGAAGAGAATGTCCAAGATGTTAATGCCTTCCAAAGCTACAACAACTCCATGAAGCCCTCTTACAACAACCAAAACAACTACAATCCAAACTCCAATTTTTACCATCCGGGTATGAAGAACCAGCCATGCATGAGCTATAAGAGTACTAATGTGAAAAACCCACAACATATTCAACCGCAAGCCCTAAAAACCAACCCACCCGGATTTTCCCAACCAAGGGGTGGAGGGCAAAATCAAAGGAACAACTTTGGAAACAACTTTGGGAACCAAAATCAAGGGTTCAACAAAAATCAAAACCCAAACTTTGGGAACCAAAATCAAGGGCACCGGGACTTTGGGTACAACCAAGGAAACTCAGGTTGGAATCAATGGTTCCAAGACCAAGGTTTCAATCAAAATTTCCAAGGACAACAAGGGTATAACCCAGGGCATGGGTAAAACTACAACAACCAAGGGCGTAGAATAAATTATGAAGGGAACCAAAACAACAACAGATATCAAATCTCAAACAACCGCTTTTACTATGGGTTCCCTCTTCCTTTGGCTAACCAACCCTACCAAGAACCAATGGATGACCGTTCATATGGTGAAATGGTGAGGATGGTGAAGAACATGCAAACATTACATAACCAAGAGATCAAGAATTTGTCAAGTGCTATTCAAAGTGTAATACCCCCATAAGTCGGGACTCATCCTCAAGGCATTCCCAACACATGGAGGCATTACAAGACTTGGTTTCCCAAGCTTGTAGTGCGAACAAACGAGTAAACAAGAATTTAAGACAATAAACTTAAATAGATAAGTTTTAGTTAGATAAATAGTTACATGTTAGGGGATGCAAATGCCATCCCATTTAATACAACCAAATTGAAATGAAAGTGGAGTTTATATTGTCAAAAACTAAATAAGCGCAAGTGACGACACCTAGTGAAGACCACTCCCAAGCCCTCGCATCAAATCAAGGTAACCTGTCAATCACTGCTCCCCATATAGGCGGAAATCACCATATGGTTCACCACATATATTTAAAACCGAAGTGTTAGCTTAATAATATAAATGCTCAATAAATGTAAGTGATAAAAACTACATGCTCATGTGATCAATGTTAAGACATCCAACAATAAATCCAACAAGTGTATGAAATACATGGCAACCAATCTCAGAGTACTTACCTCCACATAACTAGTGGTCGGGGCACGCCCATGACACCTCATGCCAACATTAGGTACTCGGAACACGTCTGTGGTACCGGGCTCTAGATCGACTCGAGTCCCCTTCCAGACATCGTGTCTCAACCACATGAGTCCCTTCTAAACTCAAGTACTAAATGTGCACATCCCCCTTGGAGTGGGAAGCTCTAAGGGGTAACTCAAGCAGAAGACGGTTTCCCAACTGCCTTCCGTCTTCATAACCACAACCAAGTATCCTCCACCATCCTCCAACACCAATCAAGTATCAACCAACACAATCAATTTCCAACAAAGACAATCATGTAATTACACCAAAGACAATAATTATCACAATGCTCAATCCTTCATAAATTCATCTCTTCTCATGTAATTGCTTCTTAACATGTTATAATGCATTCTAACCATTATATGACAATTAACCATACTTGCTCTTTCACCATATGCTTAATCATCATGAAACCATATTATGTCATTAACCTTAATTACCAATAACATGTTATAATGCAACTACCATGAGACAAGTGCAATTAATGATAATAAATGTATAATTAAACACTCATATTATTAGAGCTAAGTAGGGAAAACCCTACCTCAAGGTTATCTTCATAAAGCCTCAAGCTAACCACTAGAAATGCTCCTTAATGAAACTTCCTACACAAATTAATTAATACATTCATTACCACAATCTACTACAATAAACATACTAACTAAACCACTTAATTACCATCTTAATTTCTCATAACCTAATTAATTATGAGATAATCTACTAGGATAAATTAAGGTATAATAATATAATATTTAAGGAAAAAAAAGTGTAGATCGGCTTACAAACAATGTAAATGAACAAAGGAGAAAAGATGGCAAGAATCCTTCACTTGTGGAATCTAGGTTTGAGAGGATAAGTTTGGTGAGTGTTTTAGAGATATTTTAGGGAGTTTAGAGAGTGGTGGGATTAGGTTGGGGGTGAATTTAGGTGAGAAAGAATGAGAAGATTAGATTAGAAAGTGACACTCCACCAACCAATCTTCTCGCGTAAAATAGATTTGACCGGACACTCGGTCGAGTGGTCGGTCCACTCAATCGAGTGGGGTCTCCACTCGGTTGAGTGGATAGTCACTTAGTCGAGTGACCAACTAGAACTTCCAGCCTCCGGCTAAAATCCACTCGGTCGAGTGGGGCTCTACTCGGCCGAGTTGATCATCTACTCGTTCAAGTAAGGTCTTTACAAATGCGAGGTATTATAATCTCAGCCCCTTACAATTATCTTCGCTTCAAGTACATGTGAAGGGTCACTTACGTATTTACGCAATTGAGACACATGAAAGACATTGTGAACTCGGTCCATGGCCGAGGGAAGTTCTAAACGGAAGGCTACTTCCCCGACTCTACTTAATATCTCATAAGGCCCAATGAACTTTTGGCTCAACTTGCCCCTTTTCCCAAATCTTATTACTCCCCTCATGGATGAAACCTTGAGTAACACCTTATCTCCTACCACAAACTCGATGTCACTTCTCCTCAAGTTGGCATAACACTTTTGCCTATCTTATGCCGCCCTCATCTTTCACAGATTACATGGACTTGATCAATCATATATTGGATCATTTGAGGCCCCAACAACATGGATTCGGTGCTATCATCCCAACACATCGGGCTCTGACACTTCCTTCCATACAAGGCTCAAACGGTGCCATGCCAATGCTAGCATGGTAGCTATTGTTGTAAGAAAATTCAATCAAATGTAGCCTATCCTCCCAAGAACCACCAATTTCCAAGATGTAAGCCCTCAACATGTCTTCTAACGTTTGAATGGTCCTGTCCATCTGTCCATCCGTTGCCGGGTGGAAAGTCGTACTCATCTTCAATTGAGTACCTAAGGAGTTTTGTAGCTCTTGCGAAAACCTTGAAATGAATCGCGAATCTTGGTCCGACACAATGTCCATTGGGAATCCATAAGGTTTGACCACATACTTGCAATAAGCATTAGATAACTCCACCTTGCTTCAAGTGTCGTTCATTGCAATGAAATGAGCCGATTTTGTTAACCTATCCACAATGACCTAAATCATGTTGTCCCCCTTTTGAGTTCTTGGTAATCCCACTATGAAATCCATAGATATCGACTAACACTTCCATTACGACACCTCAAGTGGTTGAACTTTCCCTTGCGGTATTTTGTGTTCTCCTTTAACTCTTTGGAAAGTCAAGCACCTTGCTATGAATTTCGCCACTTCCCTCTTCATGTTTGACCACCAAAAGTTCTTCTTAAGGTCCTTGTATAACTTATCACCAACCGGGTGTACTGAGTAAGGTGCGTTATGAGCTTCATTCATTATCTTTTTCTTAAGCTCTTCATCATTTGGTATGCACCATCTCCTCTTGATTATAAGACTTCCATCCCCATGCAACTCAAATCTTGATGGTTCTCCCCTTTCTGGTACTCCTTTCCACTCTTGGATCTTCACATTACTTGCTTGCTTCTCTCGAACTTCGTCGTATAATTCGGGTTCTAAGGTCAAGTCCCCGATTGTATCCCCTTTTCTTATCACATAAATGTCCATCTTCTTCTCCTCTTCCTTGAATCTTAACATGGACAAGGTGGTACATAAGGAGTGCACCGACTTTCTACTTACGGCATCGGCCACCATATTGGCTTTCCCTTCATGGTAGACTATCTCCATGTTGTAATCCCCAATAAGTTCAATCCATCGTCTTTGTCTCATGTTCAACTGCTTTTGGGTGTAGATGTATTTCAAGCTCTTGTGATCGGAAAATACCTCCAAGGTTGCTCCATACAAGTAGTGCCTCCAAATTTTCAAGGCAAAGAGAACGGCTCCCAACTCTAGATCATGTGTTGGGTAATTCTCTTCATAGGACTTCAATTGCCGCGATGCATAAGCAATGACTCTACCATTTTTCATAAGCACACATCCCAAGACATTCTTTGACACGTCGGTATATACTTCGAAATTTTCACTCCCTTCTGGCAAGGCTAACACTGGGGTTGTGGTTAGGCGCTCCTTTAGGGTTATAAGGCCGTCTTATAACTCCCGTCCCACTTGAAACGGTTTTTCTTTCTCATCAATGACGTCAAAGGTATAGCGATCTTGAAGAAGTATTTCACGAACCGTCGGTAGTACTCGGCTAGACCTAGGAAACTTCGAATTTCCGCCACATTCTTCGGTGCTACCCACTTAGATACGGCCTCAATCTTTGTAGGATCCACGGCAACTCCTTCCCTTGATATCACATGGCCTAGGAAAGCCACCTTCTCCAACCAATACTCACACTTACTAAGCTTTGCATATAGTTGGTGCTCCCTCAAGGTTTGCAACACGATTCTTAAGTGCCCTTTATGCTCCTTCTTGTTCTTAGAATAGACCAAAATATCGTCTATGAACACAACAACGAACTTGTCCAAGTACGGACTAAACACCCTATTCCTGAGATCCATGAATGCGGCCGAGGTATTCGTCAACCCATATGGCATCACTACAAACTTATAATGCACATATCTTGATCTAAAAGCGCTCTTTGGAATGTCCTCATCTTTAATCTTCAATTGATGATAGCCCGACCTTAAGTCAATTTTTGAAAATACTCTGGTTCCTATAAGTTGGTCAAATAGATCGTCAATTCTTAACAAAGGATACTTGTTGTTGACAGTGACATTATTCAAGTCCCGATAGTCAATACATAGCCTCAAAGTCCCGCCCTTCTTCTTCATAAATAAAAATGGTGCTCCCCATGGCGAAACACTAGGTCTAACGTACCCCTTATTCGCAAATTTCCAAAGTTGCTTCTTCAATTCGTCTAACTCTTTTGGACCCATCCGATACGGGGACTTAGAGATAGATCCCGTCCACGGTTTCAAGTCCAACCCGAATTTTACTTCCCTTGGTGGGGGTAATCTGGGCAACTCCTTCGGAAATAAAACCTCAAATTCTCCCACCACCGGTATCTCTTCAGCTTAAGGTCTTTCCATGCTAGTGTCCCACACATGACACAAAAGCATAGGACAACCCTTCTTCAAACATGTCTTTAAGGTCATCACCGTAACGAATTTCACCTTGGGTTTGACCAAATAACCATTGTATGGCACCCTAGCACCTTTGGGTCCTTTCAAAGCTATTTTCTTTTGGTAACAATCTATATTGGCTTTGTGTTTACTTAGTCAATCCATTCCTAAAATTACTTAAATCCCCTCCAATGGAAATTCAAAAAGATTTACCGGAAAGTTTGTATCATGTACCAGAACCGACACCCCTTTATACACCCTTGAACGCAGAATGGAGTCCCCCGAAAGTAGGGACATATCGTCATTGGCTAATTCACCCTCCCCCAAATCAAGGGTCAACACAAGACTCTTGGACAGAAAAGAATGTGAGGCTCTCGAGTCAAATAAAACAAAACAAAGATAAGAATTAAAAAGAAATGTATCGGAGACCATATGAGCATCCTCCTTGGCTCTTTTCTTGTCCATGGCAAAGAGCTTTCCACTAGCCTTAGGATCTCCTTGCACTGTGCTTGCCGAGTTCGTCGGCCTAGCCCCTGAAGTGTTGCCTCTCATGTAGCTTGTTGCCCTTGATGGTGCTCCCGGTTTAAATTTCCACGGTTCTTTCCACCATTCTAGGTCGAGTTGGCATTCTTTTGGTTGCCCCATGCCCCCGAGTTCCGGTTGCTATCTCCACTTTAACAAGGGGTGGAGTAAGCGTTTCCTTGCCCAACCCTCTGGTTGGGCCCCTTTGGAGTGCTATTACACTCATTCCTCCTGTGGCCAAGGCCACCACAATTATATCATCTCAAACCACCACCCTCACTAGCGGCCCTTCCTCCATAGCAGCCCGACTTCCGAAATCCACTCACTTGAGATCCTATTGAGTAGGCCTTAGCATGATTGTAGTTAAACTTCTTTGATTGGTTTCCCCCGCCTTCACTTTCCGAAAGCCACTCACTTGAGAAGCCTCTCCGCATTTTCGGCCCTAGCATATACTTCCTTCACACTAGACAATTCCCCCGGCGGAAATTTCTCCAAGATCTTGACGTCTATCCCCCTTCAAACTTAAGGGCCAAATAAGATTGGCTAAGATGAAGGTCTTCCACATAGGTGGCAAGCTCGTTGAAACGAATATAGTAATCTTGCACCGTCATTGCCTCGGTCATTACGAACCGATCGAACTCCGCCCGTAGTTTACATCAAACGTGCTCAGGAATGAACTCATTCCTCATCTCCATCTTGAATTCGGCCCAAGGAATTGCGGCCTCACCCCTTTTATCATAGTAGTCCCTCATAGCGTCTCTTTCCTTATACCACCAACCCCCGGCTAGTCCTCCAAGATAAAAGGCGGCTTGCTCCACCTTGAGCTTATCGAGGCATCTTACCACCTCGAAAACATTTTCCATTTCCCTCACCCAATTTGTGAAGTGGTTAGGCTCATCCACCCAGAGGTATTTGGTGGGTCGGTGGCATGAGGTGGCGCTGTTCACGGCCAATGCACCATTGTCGCATCCCTTTCCCTTGTAACGTTACGAAGGGCTTCGGTTAGGACCTCGTTTTGGCCAATGAGCCGATCTACCTCCTCCTCGAATCTTCGGAGGGGTGGTGAAGGAGTCCTAGCGCGAGTTCTTGGCATAATGTCTCTTCAATAGGCATAACAAATGTCAATACATGTCCCCAATAGGAGACAAATGGTATTGACCACTAAACAGATACACTCGATCGAGTGTAGGACTTCACTCGGTTGAGTGGTGATTTCACTTGGTCGAGTGGTGTCCCACTCGGTCTAGTGTCTCAACTTACAGGCGATTCCCAAAATTCCTCAATTTCCCCACTCGGTCTAGTGGTTCTACCACTTGGTCGAGTGACTCACACTCGGTCGAGTGGGTCCTCCACCCGGTCGAGTGTGGCAACCTTACAGGAACTTTCCAAAGTCTGGAAAGTGATCCACTGAGTCCCTCTTTCCACTTGGCAGAGTACACCTCCTAAAGGTCCAATTACTCACCTCGACCCACATAAGTCCACATATACCCCTATTTGCATGTTCCTAATTGCAAGTACGGAAAAAAGGCATAAATGCGACATACAATTCACATGTGACGATAATTAGCATGCGATTTATACTACGATTAAAAATTACTAACTTTAACACTTCAACCTACTCACACATAAACATCCAACATGTTACTTTTTAGTTGATCACAACCACCCATGTTACTTTATCAAGAGCTACCAAGCATGAAGCTAGTACAGAAACACCAAACAAGAAATATGCAACAACCATATGCATCAAGAACGTCCCATTACCCCACGCGTTGTGACCGACATAAGCTAAGAGGACTATAGTACAACCTTAAGATGTCTCCCAAGCTTGTCACAAGTTCTCTATGACTCAAACCGGGTTCATTTTAGATTGAAATGCCTAAGTTCATTAATTCATTAGTTTAGGCTCCAAAATCGTCGCTCTGATACCACTTTGTAATACCCCTATAAGTCGAGACCCTCCTCAAGGCATTCCCAACACATGGAGGGATCAAAAGACTTGGTTTACCAAGCTTGTAGTGCGAACAAACGAGTAAAGAAGAATTTAAGACAATAAACTTAAATAGATATGTTTTAGTTAGATAAATAGTTACATGTTAAGGGGTGGAAATGCCATCCCATTTAATAAAACAAATTGAAATGAAAGTGGAGTTTATAATGTCATAAAATAAATAAGCGCAAGTGATGACAACTAGTGAAGACCGCTCCCAAGCCCCCGCATCAAATCAAGCTAACCTGCCAATCACTGATCCCCATATGGGCGGAAATCACCATATGGTTCACCACAGATATTTAAAACCCAAGTGTTAGCTTAATAATACAAATGCTCAATAAATGTAAGTGATAAAGACTACATGCTCATGTGATAAATGTTAAGACATCCAACCATAAATCTAACAAGTGGATGAAATGCTTGGCAAACAATCTCAGAGTACTCACATCCACATAACCAGTGGCCAGGGCACGCCCATTACACCTCATGCCAACATTAGGTACTCTGAACACGTCTATGGTAGCGAGCCCGAGAGCGACTCGAGTCCCCTGCCAAACATCGTGTCTCAACCACACGAGTCCCTCCTAAACTCAAGTACTAAATGTGCACATCCCCCTTCGAGTGGGAAGCTCCAAGGGGTGACCCAAGCGGAAGACGGTTTCCCAACTGCCTTTCGTCTCCATATCCACAACCAAGTATCCTCCACCATCTTCCAACACCAATCAAGTATCAACCAACACAATCAATTTCCAACAAAGACAATCATATAATTACACCAAACACAATAATTATCGCAATGCTCAATCCTTCATAAATTGATCTCTTCTCATGTAATTACTTCTTAACATGTTATAATGCATTCTAACCATTATGTGACAATTAACCATACTTGCTATTTTACCATATGCATAATTATCATGAAACCATATTATGTCATTAACCCTAATTACCAATAACATGTTATAATGCAACTACCATGAGGCAAGTGCAATTAATGATAATAAATGCATAATTAAACACTCATAATATTAGAGCTAAGTAGAGAAAATCTTACCTCAAGCTTATCTACACAAAGCCTCAAGCTAACCACTAGAAATGCTCCCCAATGAAGCTTCCTACATAAATTAATTACTACATTCATTACCACAATCCACTACAATAAATATACTAACTAAACCCCTTAATTACCCATCTTAATTTTCCATAACCTAATTAATTATGAGATAATATACTAGGATAAATTAAGGTATACTAGTATAAGATTTAAGGAAACTAAAGTGTATATCAACTTACAAACAATGTAGATGAACAAAGGAGAAAAGATGGCAAGAATCCTTCACTTGTGGAGACTAGGTTTGAGAGGATAAGTTTTGTGAGTGTTTTAGAGAGATTTTAGGGAGTTTAGATAGTGGTGGGATTAGACTGTGGGTGAATTTAGGTGAGAAAGTCTCAAAATATAAGATTTGAAAGTGACACTCCACCAACCAATCTTCTCGCGTAAAATAGACTCGACCGGGTACTCAGTCGAGTGGTTGGTTCACTCGATCGAGTGGGGGCTACACTCGGTTGAGTGGATAGGCACTCGGTCGAGTGATCAGCTTTCAGAACTTCCAGCCTCCAACCAAAACCAACGCGGTCCTCCACTTGGTCGAGTGGAGTTCCACTCGGACGAGTGGATCGTCCCCTCGGTCAAGTAAGGTCTTTATAAATGTGAGGTATTACACAAAGGGCTATGAGAGAAATGGAGGCCCGGATGCCAAGCATTAGCCATCCCTCAAAGACCATCGGGCGGTTTGCTTGCCGAAGGCCAAAGTTCAAAAGATGCATCGGAAAATCATCAAGCATATGTGGTGCTTTTGAGAAGTGGGTTGTTGCTTGAAGACCCCTACAAGGATCTATGAAGAGTCTATCGATCCAAACTACTCAACAGGGGGGGGGGTGAATTGAGTATTTAAAACTTTATCCCACTTTTTCGAATGTCCGTATGAGCGTGACTTAGTAATTAATTACTTAAAGTTTATTGATTAAACTTTAACTAATTAACTAAACAGAGTTAAAACGTAAAGAAACTAACAACAAAAAAATGAGTGACACACGTGATTTTGAAGTGGTTCAGTTTCACAAGTCGAAACCTACGTCCACTATTCTCGATTAATAATTTTAGTACCTTTCTACGGATTACAAAATTCCTAACCCAATCGTACAACTAACTCTAGTTGTAACTCAAATGAGTATCGCTAAATACTCGGTTTTGATCTAACTTACGTTAATAAGAAAGCACTTGGTTTTGATCTTTCTTATGCCGCTTGTTGTTGCATGTATAACAAGGACAAGGGACGGTAACCTCCTCATCGTCATCATTGGTATTATGATTTGAAGTTGCATTAGCAAACGCAAAATCAAGGAACACTTTGACTCCATTTATATACAACTCGTATGTTCTATTATTGCATTGCATCCATTCAACCCTTTTCACCAGTATATCCGTAGTATCCATATCTAAAGGGGTTAAATAAGTAAAACTAAGAAAGAGAAAACACTACTCCTTTTGTTCAAATCGTTTGTTTACCTTCAATAAAAATACCTCTTACAAAGGACATAGAACTTAAACTATCGATTAGGACGGAGAGAATAGATGTACACAAGTACACAATTTATAAAAATAAAAGTAAGAGAGAAATAATTTTAGTAAGTTTATTAGAAGCCATAAATATGTACTAAGCAATTGTTTATTGTTTGAGAAACAATAGAGATAAGAATGAATGATTAATTATAATTACAAGATGTTGTGAATTATAATTATATGACCCATTTTATTTGTGTGATCAAGTATCACTAGTCAATTTGTTATATGTAATTTAATTAATTTATAAAATGATATTTATGTGATAAATATGCATTAAATTAATTAATAACATGTGATATACTACATGTGACATATTGTGTGACAAATGACAAATTGACAAAATAAAATGGTAGTCCATTTTAAGTGTGTTGGACCGAAATGGAGGGAGTATTAGTGGGTTGTGATTATTTTATTTTATGTGATGAAATAATAAATAATTGAACCTATGCATACTGACCTTACACACCTAAATTGTTGGTAAGAGTAAAAGGAAAAGGAGATTCCAATTCTTGGCACTACTCCGTTGCCATCCACCGGTTTTCCTCTTCTCTTTTTAGAGAATTTTGTTCTCTTATCACACTTACACATTCACTCATTCATTAACAAATCTTATACATGCAAATACTCTCATATTCTCTCAATCTCTCTAAAACAAGGTTTTTAGATACACAAGCATTTGTTCATCCATTCTAATATCAAATAAAGATTACTAGTGTAGTAATAGTAATAATATTAGAATTAATTTAAGGATACTAGTCTATTAATCCATCTAGTCAATTAGTATACTAGTTTAAGGGATAAGTGTTGGGTGCAATCTAAGGAGGATCTCTACTTTGGGATTTTGGAGGATCATCCAACACATTAAGCTCAAGAACATGTGAAAGAAGGTGACCTTACTTGTGCCCTATATTTCGAACCATCTTACAATGTAAGGGATATTGTTTTTCCTCATAAATCTCTTATTTTGTTATGCATGCACTAGATCTAAAGAACAAATAATTAAGAAGTTAATTAGTTCACTATTAGAGGAGTATAATAAGAGGTAAATAAACCTAACAGTATTTACCCCAAATTTAAAATTTTGATATTTTAAAAGTAATAATATTTAGGTGCTGTTTGGCCTTGATTATGTAATGTAGTTTTTGCTTTTTAAAACGAGTTTATTCACAAGTTACTTTTCGGAAAAATTTCGGTTGTTTGGCCAGACTTTTTTAAAAACATTTTTTTAATAAATAGTTAGGCCTAACTACTTTTTTGGGCTTTTTAGGCACTAGAGCGAAAAGTAGAAGTAGAAATAACAATTTTCTACTTCTTCTTTTAGGGGTTAGTTATCAACTTTTGGCTTTTTATTAAAAACACTTTTAATCCTCCCTAATTTAAAATGTTTGGCCTAGTTTCTACGTTTTCAATTGTAAAAGTACTATTAAAGGTAGGCCAAACACCACCTGATTTTTTTTTGAGAAGGAAGTAAACTTTGAAAAAATGACAAGAAGTATATAACGGGAGTAATTGCAAATTTCTTCTTGATAAAATTTCCTTATTCTCGACAAAATAAAGAAATAAAAATTGAAAACTTAAAAAATTAACGGAAACTAGGTTCGGTGCCCGGCTACGCCCGGTATGAGGCGGCATCTTCAATTTGGTTTAGTTTGGTCAAGCGTAGATTTATTATCTTGTAAATCCTAAATTTTATATTGTGAAACTAGAAGGAAATATTGTGAAAGTTGGTTATTTTGTGAATCATAGAGCTTATATTGTGTAACCTGGCCCTCATTATGTGAAATGTGGCCCTCAAATTTGTGAAATCATTTAGTTATTTTTTTGGTGAATCTAAGGGACTGGTTTTGTTAATTTAGTTATTAAAAAATGATCTTGACAATAGATAATGTGATTTTGTGACTTGCAGCCTTGTTCAAAAAAGCAAGACATCGCTTTGGCATGTGGCACATTATGAAGAATGTAACAGACAAGGTTGGGAGCACAATTTGTAAAGACACTGAATTCTTAACCCGTTTGAATAATGTTGTCTGGAGCGACGATGGGGAGACTGAGGAATTTGAAGAGAATTGGGCTAAGGTCATTAGCGAGTTCTTGTTAGAAGGAAATAAATGGTTGACTAGCATGTTTTCCGAACGAGACAAGTGGATACCCGATAATTTCAGGAATGTGTCGATGGGCAACATTTTAAAAACCAGATAGAGGACAGAGAGTACGAATAGCTTCTTCAAGAGATTTAAAATTAAATATGGGACTCTCGTAGAATTTTGGATAAGATTTTAGAGTGACATGGACCAACAAAGGCACAATCTAAAGCTTCTTGAAGCACAGAACGATAATTCAATGCCTGAAACCCTATTTGGGTCAAACTGGGAGGCCCATGCAGTGAAGATCTATACACATAAAGTGTTCTTCGAGTTCCAACAGGAGGTTAAGTTTTTGGTAAATGCGTGTAGTGTTTGTGGATACACCCCACTAGATCCACTAAGTAACTTTGAAGTTTCAATGGTTGAGGACGCAAACAAGCGAAAACGATATGAAGTTGAGTACAATAGGAGAACAATGGTTGTAAGTTGTACATGTAAACTGTTAGAAAGGAAAGGTATTTTATGCAACCATATCATTTGGATTTGCTTGGTAAATTTTAAGGAAATGCCTGAGAAATACATTTTGCATAGGTGGAGTAAGAATGCACTACTGGAAAACTATGATCCTACTGGTAATAGTAATTTTGGAATGACTCAGGTGTGGTCTGAAATTTACGGAACTGTTGGTATGCTCAAAAGAAAAGAAGAGTCGGATCTCAGAGAGTTTGCCAAGTTAATTAAAGAGTTTCGAGAGAAGTTGGAGCCAAACTCAAAGCCTTTGACAAAAGAACAAAAATTGGATGTCCTTCTCAACTGCAATGCTCCAAAAGAAGTGTTGAGGTCTCTTCCCATATGTGTGTGAGGGGCATTGTCCCACATCGGTAGAATAATAGTGACGAGTCTAGCTTATAAGTTAGTGGGCTACTCCTCCTATCACCAATTGGTTTTAGGATGGAACCTCACTTGCTTGTGGGCCGGTATCATGCACCTAATTCTATAAGCCCACTGCAGAGGACTCAACAAGTGGTATAAGAGCCGACAGTTCGGCTTGGGACCATAAGGTGCGATGTGGTGATGGTGCTCGATATGGCGCGGAGTAGCGTCGTGGTTGCGGAGTAGCACCACCGTTGGACTCTCTCCCTTGGTTGACCAGAGATGCGGAGTAGCATCGTGCGGAGTAGCGTGGTCGGCTCAACACGGGGTTGTGTCGGGTGCGGAGTAGCGCCAAGTGAGGGGGAGTTTCGGCACACACACATGTGAAAAGGGGAGATTGTTGAGGTCTCTTCCCATATGTGTGTGAGGGGCATTGTCCCACATCGGTAGAATAATAGTGAAGAGTCTAGCATATAAGTTAGTGGGCTACTCCTCCTATCACCAATTGGTTTTAGGATGGAACCTCACTTGCTTGTGGGCCGGTCTCATGCACCTAATTCTATAAGTCCGCTGCGGAGGACTCAACAAGAAGTCAAGATCTTACCACCTAAAGTCTCTAAGAATAAAGGTAGTGGTAAATGGATGGTGAGCAGCAAAAATAAGGTAATCACGAAGGCAAAAAAACCGAAAAGGTTGTGTTCTAAGTTTAAATGCATGTCACACCATGATAAAAGAAATGTCCAAATGATTTTGCAGAGCATCCTTTTGAAAATCAAGTATGTATTATTCTACTCCTGTCTTTTAATTTTATTATTACTTGAGAACGCAACTAATTTTTTTAATTATGTCCAAATATGCCTCATATTTATTATGTCCTTTTAATATTCGTCTACTATATTTTTTTTCTTAAAAAAAGGTATCTAATTCAGGGTTTGTGTAATACCTTGCAATTTGATAAGTATTTATAAGAATAATTTATGTAATTCGAATAATTATTTAAAAGGAATTTATTAATAATCGTAAATAAAATGATAATTAATAATAAAATAATGGATGAGTCAGGATTGGATGTTAGGCCATGTACATTGGGTCGTGTGCTTGTGTAATAATAATAGTAATCATAATAATAGTAATAATTAGTACCTCATTAGCAACAGGACTATAAATCAGTGGTCTTAAATTCATTGGATAGCACCGGCCAAGGGACAGAGACATTGGAAACATGCTTGGAGACAGAGTTGTGTTGCTGCTGCCGTTTACTTCATATTGCAGGAACGCAACAACAGAACTTCTCATGGAAAGAAAGCACTGTGATTCATCTTATTAGTAACATTAAGCGAGCAATTAGACACCGTCTATTAGATAATGCTTCTCTTGCTAGTCGTCTTATGCTTAGGTTGCATTGATTGATGGTTCTATATCCTAGTGGATAGCTTTGGAAGTTTTTATCCTCTTTTCTAATAAAATGAGGTACATCTTATTGCAAAAAAATAAAATAATAATAGTAATAATAATAATAATAATACTTTCACTTTATGTCTAAATGGAAGCAGTTTTGGCCATTTCAAATGGAAGAGAGGTCTTAGACAAGGGGATCCAATGTCCCCTCTCATATTCACTTTTTGTATGGATTATCTTACAAGAATGATTAATTATGCTACTGGACATTGGCCATTCCAGTACCATCCTTTATGCAAGGGGATAAGGCTCAATCACCTTATGTTTGAAGATGATTTGCTCATGTTCTGCAAGGGCAATACTCAGTCTATAATACTGCTGATTGGGGCTTTCACATCTTTTTCTAGAGCTTCTGGTTTATCCTTGAATAGCTCTAAATTAGAGGTTTATTACAATGGGGTCTCCTCAGCTCTAAAAGAGGATATTCAATAGGCAACAGGAATTGTAGAAGGAACCATGCCTTTCAGATATCTTGGTGTCCCAATACAAGCAAGTAGACTAACCAAGAAAGAATGTAATGCACTTATAGAGAAGATGGTTTTCAGAATCAGATGTATTGGTGTTAAAAAGCTCTCCTATGCAGGGAGGCTAGTTCTTATCAATTTTGTACTGAACACTTTGTACTCCTACTAGGCATGCATGTTTTTCATCCCCAAAGGGGTCATCAGAAGAATTGAAGCAATCTGCAAGAACTATCTTTGGGATGGGAGCTTAGACTATCATAGAGTACCACTGGTTGCATGGGATAAGGTCAATATACCAAAGAAATAAGGGGGTTTGGGGATAAATAAAGCTGAGGTGTGGAATATAGCTACCGTGGCTAAACTGGTTGATTGGATTTATAGTAAAGCAGATAGACTATGGATCAGGTGGATCACTCAGATTTACATTAAACAGCAAGATTGGCACATATATACTCCAAGTACCAATGCCTCATGGGCGTGGAAAAGTATCTTCAATGTTAAAGAGATAATGAAGGCTTGGTACAACAACAACAACCAATGGATAATTACCAATAAAGGCTACACCATCAGAGATGGGTATGCGTGGCTGATGGCTCCACAGCCTGAGAAAGAGTGGGTTCAGATAGTATGAGGCAAATGGAACTACCCTAAACATGCCATGATTTCTTGGATAATTTTGAATCAGAGACTGAATGTCAAAGCCAAACTGCTTGAATTTGGATGATGCTCTGATAATAGATGTTGTATTTGTGACATAGATTCTGAAACTCAAGACCATCTTTTTTTTGTGCATATAGCAGACAGGTCATGACTGCTATAGAAGAACGTTGTGGATTCAAGATTAAGGTTAGCACTGTTGTGGGAGTATCATATGATGCATGAAATGTTTTGAAGAAACAGGTTCACATACTCATCTAGACAACTTGTTACTATCATATCTGGTCTGGTCCCAACGAAATAATGCACGAGTGAATGATATCCTGGTCAGGCCGTCTGTACTAGCTGCAGTCATTAAAGAGGAGGTGAAGACAAGGGCATGAACAAACTTGGGAGGAATGACAATAGAGAGAAGACTGCTATCAGTAGGAATGAACAATGCTGGCTCCAGAAATGGGGTATTACAGTTAGCTGATTGCTTAGCTTACCATTTATGGGTAATGTTGATAGGAGTTGTTAACCTGGTTGGGTAGCTGTGCTTATCTTATATTAGTCACAACTTGAAACGTTTGTAAACATCTTTTATGTTAATATATATATCATACTCACACTTCAGCAAAAAAAAAAAATTAATAATAATAATAGTAGTAGTAATATAATCAATAGTAATATGTAATATAATAATAGTTTCCTAATACCCTTCTATATGACCTTTCCTAATACTTTCCTATAAGACTACCTTGTCACTATAAATAGAAGACATTGACCCTTATTCACTCATAATTCAATAAGCACATAAGTTAGAGAGGGAGATGGAGAATAAGAAGGAAAAAAAGGGAAAAAGGAATTGGACAATCAATTTGAGGATTTTGCATTTGTTTCTATTGGATTCGATCTTTTATTTTGTAAGTTGCCTTTACTCTTTCTAAGATTCAATTGTTCATCTTTAAGACTTAAATTATAGTAGAATTATGGTAGAAGTCGTGCTTAATTACATAAATATTAGGTTAAACATGATTATATTAAAGAAAGAAAGTTACAGCAATTTGGCAGATTTATAGTTTGTCTTGTTTAATTTATTTCGTGATCTTAGATTGTTTGTTTCCAAAAAGTTAATTAAGAGACTAGGGATTATTTCAACTCTAGTTTATGAATATACAATGTCGTAGTGATCTTCCATACGGTTAGTCTTGGGTGATTTATTTATGAACGTGTTGCCGAAAAGTTCGCGAATCAGCTAGTGTTGTAAAGAATGTTTCAAAATCCAAACTTATATGTCAAAACTATTCCGTGTCTTTTTCATACATTAAATTAGAAGAGTCTAGATGATGCTAGGAAATGGGATTCGTTAGTAATTATAAATCTTTCAAGAAAACCTTGATAAGTTTGGAATTTGAGGAAAGTCTATTTCAGAAGAATTGTAGATATGAGTCTTAGGGTTTCAGCCCCATTGGTCTTGCATTGTTTGGATTTTTATTGAATTAGTTATGAATTTTATAGTGAGACTGATTTGTGTTGTACAGACGTATTTTAATTCAATAATTATGTATGTTAATAATTAGTAAATTATAATTAATTAATAATTGAGTATGAAACGTAGTTAGTAATTATAAATATTATAAATATTATTATTATTATTAGGTGACGGATTTGATGAGGAGCATTACTTATATGACTTGCTTTGCTAATTAATTAGATTTGGTGATCAGGTAGGAATATCCTACTCCCGCTGCGATTACTATTGATAAGTCATACGAGTATGGTGATGAGTTGTGCATAGCATGAGAGATACTACTGCCAGTTGTGCATAGCAGGAGAGTTGTTGCGGCCAGATGTGCTTAGTACGGAGGGTACTACTGCCAGTTGAGCATAATACGAAAGTACTACTACCAGTTACATAGTTGAGCATGGCACGGTGTTGAGGGTGTTGTGCTACTGCTAGTGAAAGCATTAATTTATTTACGGTATAGTTGGATAAGTTGGCAATGTTTGGAAGTCGTTGGTTGTGCTACTGCAGTTGTTTAATTATATTGAGTAATTATTATTGTTTAGTTTATTCTTACTCAACCTCGTAGTTGACAGTGTATTCGTGAACACCTTTGATGAACTGTAACTGGGGAGCAGACTTGGTAGGTACTTGAGACTACTTGGCTAGGAGCTTGGAAGGCGTGTAAGGATATGGAATGGATGACTTAGCTTTAGCTCACTAATTAGTTACTTGTCACCACCAGTTGTCTTTTAATTCCGCTGCAAGATTGTATTGTATTTATTTTGAGATGAAAAAAAAAATGTATAAGTCATTTGAGTTTAATTATTTAGATTGCCTTGGTTTTCTTAACTCTTTTATTCACTACCTCGGACATTCCGAGATGGTAACAATCTGACTTATCTACGAAGGCCTAGTTAAGGCTCTTAGATAAATGGGGGTGTTACAAAGTGGTATCAAAGCAAACGATCCTCAGGCATAAACCAATGAACAATAATGAACATAGGTTGTGTCTAATAAAATGAACCTCGCGATAGAAAGTATTAGGAGCCCCATCTTAGGCTTGGGATGAGTAGGGCCCCTCACTCCAAACCATTGGCCCTCTCAGTTTTGAACCGGAACCCTGAGAGAAAATTTGAGAGTATGGGGTAGTATAGATACCCAGTATCTGTCGAGTCTCCAACAAACACCCGATGATTATCGGACTACAACATGCTTAAGAATAGCAGCGTTTAATCGATAGTTTTGTATAACTATATGTCGGAAAACATAAAACGATTTCGAAAACAAAACATTTCAAAACATTTCAAAAGTACCTGGTGTGGTTAATGCACGACGACGGGGTCGCAATAACACTAACTAGTGTCAAAACCGACACCGGACCAAAACCCGACTCAAAAAATCAAATCCTGACTCCAACAACGAGTCAAACCGAGTCAAACACAAAAATCAAACTTCTCAAAACATCCATGTTAAGTATTCCTGGAATACTTGAATGGTCAAGTACAAATCATGTCATCTAAAACATAGGATAGAACAAATCATGATTTCAATTACGTGATAGTGACAAGACAGTTCGAAAGTCACAAACCGACACGTATTTTCGACCCACCGATTGAAAATTCAAGCCATACAAATTGTTTGGTACCGGCATCGTGCATTAAATCACTTGACCGACCATCTCGACCAACTACACCATCACTAAACTTAAACAAAACACTCTTTACATTGCTGAAACGGTTTTCAACCAAGTTTTTCGACCTAACAAGTTGTTACACTTTTGTCGATTTCTCGTCTCAACCCTACCATGTAAGTATGAGGGTGTAAAAATCCTCTTCTTTCATGTTTTTCATCTGTTTTATGACTATAAAATGCTAAAACATGCATAACATGATTCAAGTATAGGTTAGATGAGCCAAAACCAAGTTTTGGCCGGAGGCAGGGGCTGCTTGCATAGCAGGGAGGCTCGCGCCTCAATGCCCTCCCAAGCCTTAATCCAATCGTGTTTGCTCTCGTCTTTCCTCTTTTAATTCATTTTTCATTTGCAATCGGTTTTTAACATTTCAAATATTTCAAATCATTTTCATGATAAACTTTTAACCATAAAACATTTTCACCCTTGGTTCCTCATACCATGACGGTGTAATCCGTGTTTCGGTGATAACATTTGGTTAATTATATGTTAAAAAGTATTTTAAATCCTTTATTTCATTTCTTTACATTTCAAAACCAACATATTAGTCATACATGCAAAGGCATCCTTGGTTCCGCATACCATATCGGTTTAAACCAGAGTACGATGATAAACATTGACTAATTACAAACAAATGAACTTAATACAATTAGTTCTTAATCGTTTTTCAAAACTATTCATGTCATGATGCGATCCAAGCTAATTACTCGGAGTTGGTTGACGGGCTAGACGAGCTGGTTGTGAACACTCACGGTGATAGTCTGATTCTGGCTCGTGGTTTTCAGCCTATAAGTTTCAATTGTCTTTCTTTTGTGAATTTGTTAAGTATGGAACAAGGGAGTTGATCATGGCACGCTTACCAATGGAAGGACGGTCCAATATGACGTTTTTATTTTACTTTTCAGATTATGTTGTTAAAATAAAATCTTAAGCTTATTTAGTATTTGTCTTGATACATTGAACTTGTAGCATTAATGGTTGTAATCAAGTGAAGAGTGATTGCTCAACTCTTCACATTTTGGCTGTTCATTTCGGTTCCTTGGCTATATATGAAGACTTGAACTTCAATAATAAGGGGAACGATTGATTTTAAGAAAAAGAAAAGTTGTTTGCTTTGTTTGGTATTTGCTGTGTGCAATTACTGAGTCGGATTGATGCGTTCGATCCAAAACTAGTGATTAATTAGGACGCGTTTCCTAATTGTTACTCGATTGGAACCAATGGGTCTTGGTTAGCCAATCTCGTTCATCAAGTTATAGGTCTAACTTGGTGTCTACTTATCCCTTTTATTGTTTTTGGTATTTACAAATAAAAAAAAAACACATAAAAATCTCCAATTCCGTTAATTAAAACCAGAATCGTTAAAACGAACAGCTCGTCCGACTGTTCAATCTGATCAGTCTAGTCATTTCCTGCGAATCTATTTCTGTTGAGATTTATTTCGCATCATGTCAAGCTTGCAAAACCAAACCCGACATCGAATATTGTCAATACAATGACGAATATTTGAGGCTCGTTCCTCATATTGACACCAAAGCGGTCTAAACGATCTTTTCAAACCAAGATGGGATCAAAAACCCTCTTTCCAAACCATTTTACAAACATTTTAACAGTCCGAAGACGTCCCATGGACAGTCTGCTGACCCACGCCTAAACAGGCCAACCATTTTCAAGTTTTCAAACCAGGACAGGCCTTCTTGCATCGGCTGACAGCTAGCGCCTCAATAGGCAGCCTGATGCAGACCCTGCTTCCTTTCCAGCACTCGTCTAGGACGATCCCGACTTCGGTTAACCCGAATACAGGACGGATCAGATGACAAATCTACCCTTTTACATTGTATTTGCAAAACATCTTTCTAAGACAAATGGATCACGTTATGCACCATAAACCTAACTCGGTAAATGGATGTTTAATTTCCGTCTTGCATGTAAATCAACACTAAATCCAACTCAACATCAATTACTTTATATTTGGATAAACAAACGACATATAAAGCTCACATGTTAGGTTCACACTTGTGCATGCGCATTCATGCATTTACCCGTTTTATCAACTTTTACTTTTAACCAACCAAAATCGATCAGTAGAGGCCGCTACCGCGGGCGGGTTTGGGTGTCCGAGTAAAAGGCTTCCCAATACGTACCTTCACCTCTTACTCAGAAATTTTGGATAGTGGACGAACTTATCCAGGGCTTACGAGAGTCATTCTAGAGATAGGAATCTAAAGAGGGACGACTCCTTATCTTTAGTACCTATGTCAAACACCGCTTTTTGCCTTGGTTGACCTAGTTATAAAGTGGATTTGAACGGGTTCTAAGCATCCCACAAATGCTTGGTGGCGACTGCGAGCATCTCTTGCATCGTTTCGAGACCCTTGCCTAGACGAAACGACCGATTTAAAACGATCCGGTCAAAAGCATTTTTACGCCACCGAGCGTGGCTTTCAAAAGACCGCTGCATGTCCACAGATCGGCTGGGCGTGCAGGTGGCCCGTGTCTACAGACTTGTAGGTGACCCATGGCCACGGACCGGTGTGTGGCCTACGTCCATAGATTGGCGACTCCGCTGGGGAAAACTAAGACACTTGTGTCTTTGTGATCCCTAGACGGTGAGACTCGAACGAGGTCTTGGTTGAAATGCATTAATTAATATTACGGTAACAAGTCGGTTTCTTGTCCGGGCCCATAACCTAACCTTTTTCGACCAGTTGGCTCATCTCGTCAGCTAGGGCACCCTCCTTACACATTTTGTTTGGATTGGTATCTCTCTCAAAAATAGGGGTTTGATCGCATGATGTGTAACCCACCTTTTAAGCCAAAACCCGTGTCAGCATTATGCATAATAGAATGAAACTGCGAGTGCTTATGTGTTATGTGATCATAAGTCCTTCCGTGTCATTTCAAAAACCCCTTTTGCACCGTTATAATGGCCATTTCAAACCTCGGTCTTTCGCCGACCGTTGCATTTCAAAAGCACGCCTTCTTAGGCCGTCGTAATGACGATTTTCAAACCCGGTTTTCTACAACCATTTCAAGAGCACACCTTTTTAAGCCGTCGTATTGACAATTTTCAAACCCAGTTTTCTACAACCATTTCAAACGCACGCCTTTTTAGTCCGTCGTAATGACGATTTCCAAACATGGTTTTCTACAATCATTTCAAAAACACGCTTTCTTAGGCCGTCTTAATGATGATTTTCAAACCCGATTTTCTACAACCATTTTAAAAACACGCCTTTTTAGGCCGTCGTAATGACGATTTTTAAACATGGTTTTCTAAAACCATTTCAAAAACAAGCCTTTTTAGGCCGTCATAATGATGATTTTAAAACATGGTTTTCACAACCGTTTCAAAAACACCTTTTTACGCCGTTATAATTGCCGCATCAAGACACGGATTTTAACATGACTCGTGCTGACACGATGACTCTTTCAAAACCCGAAAAGGCACACATCCCTTTTCGAGGCTTTTCAAATCTTGAGGACCATACACCGTTCCCGGGACCACAACCTTTCAAAACTCGATTTTCAAAACATACAATTTTGAATTTCAAAAACCGTCTTCGGAAGCAGCACATTATTTTCAGAGCCGCCGCAACTCGAACTTAAACCGTCTTTTGAAAACAAACTTAAGACAACATTTCAACTGAACGACTTTCGAAGATCCCTATTTTTCGGAAGCCGTCCATAAAGTGACAAACGAATCTTTTTGAAAATCAATATTTTCGAAAATTTCAGTCCATTATTCCAATTCCGCTTCGTGTCTATCGAGTCGAAGCAAGAGTACTTGTGGGTCTTTACTTATGAGTCGTCTGAGCTCGAGACTCGTTCGACGGCATCACGCTACTACGTTGAACATGAGTCAAAATCCGGTATACACCATCACATTATAAATCGAGTCAGCACCGAGGCACTACACACGGTTTCCCTCGTCTTGTTGAGTCTATTTTGTCTTTCCGTCTTTTGTGTTGTCTGCGTTTAGTCGTTAAACCGTATTGGAGTGGGATGTAACGTGAGCCATTTTCTGCCTCAGAGCTATGGCCCCATCTTCATCTTCGTCCTACAACAACGAGGACAACAGAGATCTAACGACTGCTCAGCTAGCCAGCCTACTCACCGCTCTTAAGGTCACCCTGGACCATGTCGAGACACGTATCAAAACCCTGGAAAACAAAGAAACCAGAGAACACAATACTCCGCCTTTGACAGAAACTGATAAGAGGCTCAAACTCTTGGAAGAACAACTCCTAGCCCGTAGTAACAACATTCACCTTGAGAACAATCGAAGATTCGAACCCGTTGGGGATCAACTACCCGAAACCTTTACCCAAACTGATGTACCCAAGTTTAAGGGAGTGGAGGACCCACTCGACCACATTCGAGCCTTCAAGGACTACATGTCCATCAAGGGGGTCAAGCAAGAACTTTTCACCCGGATCTTCCCATCATCCCTGGAACCAATTCCCCGCCAATGGTACTATTCCCTCGACCCCAAGAGCATTACCACTTGGGACGAAGTCGCTGTCGAATTTGCTAAACAATACGCCGACAACGTCGAAATCCAAGCCAACACCCGCACTCTTGAGGTCCGGACTCAGAATGATAAGGAAGGGTTCAGAGAATTCCTAACCTATTGGAGGAGGGTAAGCACTCAATTGGTCAGTAAGCCGAGTGAATAAACTATGGTGGAGAAGTTTGCCAACAACCTCCGCCTAGTTTATGCCAACTTGTTGAGATATCTAAACATCAAAACGTTCCAGGATCTACAAATCCTCGGGACCCGCATTGAAGACGATCTCCGCAAGGGTGTCCTAGCCAAAACCACTGGTAGAGGCTAGCAGGGATCTACATTAACTGTATCTCGCCCCTATGGCCAGACAAACAAAATCGATAAGGTCAACCTCCTCGAACCAACCACAAAGAAAACAGAACGTCCTCAAAGGGTATTTACAAACGTGGGAACAACCTATGGCAGTGCCCTAAAAAGATTCATGGACCAAGGGAAATTACAGCCAATTGGGGCCACTCCTGACCCGTCCGAGGCCAAGAAAACCCGTTTTTGGAATCCCAATGCCTATTGCCAATACCACCAGCGTAAAGGTCTTGACACGGAGGCCTGCTTTAAACTGAAGGACGCCATTGAAGATATGATCGAGAAAGGGGAACTACCTTTACCTCCACCCACCAAACTAAACAACAAAATGAACCCCTTGGGAATCCATGCCATCTCTGATTATGATCTAACCTTGAATTGCGCACACCTCATCCTACCTATTGATGACGAGGTAAATCCCTTGGATAAGAATACCCCAGACGGGATATTCGTATTCAGCGCTGCAACTATGCTCACCTTGTTCCAACAAGTTGAAGAAGCCATAGCCAATCTCTCAGAAAGGATTACCCGACTTGAGGACGCCTACCACCGGCTAATTTTCAACTCACCAACACCAACACCACGCCCGAGGGAGGGTCCTCTAAGCACCTAAAACTACCCTCACCAGAAAGGATTGCTCCCGCGACCATTCTCGCATGCACCCTACAGTAATCAACCCTACAATAATTAACCCCACAAAATTACCCCCACAAGAACTTCCCTTACAAAAAAAATATCCGCCGAGGAATACCCATCCAAGGTACCCTCGCGACTCCGAAATCAACGGTATCTGGAGAGACGACACGGAGGATTTCTACAAGGTTCCGGGAAAGGGAAAGCAAGCAAAAGAGATCGGTCATCTTACCCGGTTCGGAAGGCCTTACCAAAACTCGAACAATACAACAGTCGTTCCAACAACGAATGACCAAGTTGTCCCGGACATGGACACTCAACCCAACGTTCCCGAAAACTCGATCCTTAAACAATTGCAAAAAGCAAAGGCCAAAATTTCAATTTGGCAACTAATTGCTACATCCTTCAAACATCGGCATGCTTTGCTACAAGCCTTGGGAAAGTTAACAGTTCCCTCTACCCTCTCTCCTGAAGTAGTGGTAGCACACATGACAAGGGATGTCCCCGACCTAAGCAACCCGGTCATGTTCTCTGACGAAGATATACCTCCATTAAGAGCTAACCATAACCTGGCCCTGTACATCACTGTACAATGCCTCGAGAAGAATGTGCCTATGGTTCTAGTGGATGACGGATCCGCGGTCAATGTCATTCCCCTCAAGACGGCTCAGAGACTGGGTATCAAAGAATCTGATTTGGTCCCAACTACCCAAGGAGTACGCGCCTATGACGGCACTCGTCGTAAGGTTGTGGGGCTTATCACCTTGACCATCGCAACTGGACCTCTGGAAAGACAAGCCAGTTTTCAGGTCGTCGACATTGATGCCTCTTTCAACATGCTTCTGGGACACCCCTGGATTCACGCCGTCAAGGCTATCACCTCAACCCTTCATCAGAAAATCAGGGTCCCTTCCAATGGAAAAAAAGTCACAATTCCCGTATCCCCGATTAAGGCTATCATGAAAATGGGAATAGCCTCTTAGGTCATTGAAGAGGACGATAATGAAATGTGGGGATTCAAAGCTGTGAATGCCTTAACCGATGAATCAGCACCCTTTGATTGTGACCCGTTCTTCAACCTCACATTCAATCGCATTCTGATGCGCCATGGTTATTTCCCGGGCTTACCCCTCAACCCGCTAAAGAGCACCTTGCCTCCAATGAAACAGGCCAAGGTCCCTAACATCCCATTTGGGCTAGCCTATGAGCCTACCGATGAAGACATCCAGGAGATGAACCTCCTAATAAGGAAATGCAAAAAGCACGGAGTCATCCTCTATCCCTACCATTTGACTCTCAATGGATACTTCGTCCCCGGGGGAGAATTCGAGCTCTACAACGGCTTTCCTGAGCCCATCTATGACTCTGTAGCTAAGGTTAAGCACCCAGGCGTAGAAGTCTTCAAAGACTGCTACTTCATTCCTGACAACACCAAAGTTGTTTCAACCAAATATGAGTCGACCCCATGCCTGGACGGACAAGCCGTCAGTCTCCTCTTCGGAGAAGACAATATCAAGCACCTTGGCTATGAGGACATCATCAGCATCGCTCTAAAGGATAACCAGTTAGATCCCACCGCCTTAATCTCTGATACGGCCCAGAGATAACTACACAAGGATAGAGGAAAACTTTCAAGTGGACCGATCACCAAGGCCACATTCTCAAGGTCACAACTGGAGAAGGCCCTATGTTCAAAGAGGAAAGTGAAGAAGAGTCTGAGTCTGAGTCTGTCTTGGCTCCCAGCACTCCTGATGTCCCAGTCAAGGTCCCATTTCCACTGTTTTATCACAAACTTGTGGCTTCTTCAGAGACCGAGTCAACTAAGGTTATCCCCACTCCCACGGAAGGTAGCAACCTGGAGCTTGTTCCAGGGGCCACCTTCTCTACTGTGTTGCCTCTGACTGCCCATGAGATGTCTGTCCTATCCGAGCTTTTCGCTCAAGTTGATTTAATGAACACTATGTTTTCTTATGACTCATCTTAATTTAACTTCAATGCAATTCTGAACGAACATGAGGAATTTGACTTGAGTGACTACCCACCTCACCTAGCCAAAGAACTTGACAAACGACAAGATAGGAACCCCATCACTGAGAAGACTGAACCTATTAACGTAGAGACCGACAACACACCTCAAGAACTTAGGATAGGAACCACCCTTGACCCCTCGGAAAGATAGCAGTTCATAGACCTTCTACATGAATACAAGGACGGATTCGCTTGGTCCTACAGAGAAATGCCTGGGATCGACATGGAGATTGCAGAACACAGGATACCCATCAAACCCGGAGCTAAGCCCATGAAACAAAAGTTGTGCCGTATGCATCATGAATGGGCCTTGAAAATCAAGGAAGAGGTAGACAAACAATTCAAAGCCGGATTTATCAAAGTGTCTGAATACTCGGACTGGGTGGCCAACATAGTTCCTGTACCTAAGAAAGACGGGAGAAATCGGGTTTCCGTCGACTTCAGGGACCTAAACAAAGCAAGTCCAAAAGACGACTTCCCTCTGCCACATGTTGACATTCTGGTGGATAACACCACCGAGCTTGACCTACTATCATTCATGGACAGGTATGCTGGGTACAACCAGATCAAAATGGCTGAGGAAGACATGCAGAAGACTGCACTCACTACACAATGGGGTACATATTGCTACACTGTTATTCCCTTCGGTCTAATCAACGCCGGAGAAACCTAACAAAGAACCCCCACCACTCTCCTATATGACATGATGCACAAGGAGGTGGAGGTATATGTCGATGACATGATCGCCAATTCAAAAGAGCAGGACTGCCACTTCTGCGCCCTTCGGAAGTTCTTCGCTCGCCTTCGGAAATACAACATGAGACTAAATCCTCAGAAGTGTGCATTCGGGGTTAACACCCAACTGGAAAAGACATGCCTTGCCCTGGTCTAGTCAACTAAGAAGCTGCGGCACTACATGCTCATCTACACGGTTCATATCTACTCCAAGCTGGACCCGGTCAAATACATTTTCGAAAAAGCCATACTAAACGGAAGGCTGTCTAGATGGACACTAATGCTATCTGAATTTGACCTCAAATTCGTACCCCTCAAGGTTATCAAGGGAAGGGCAGTCGCCGATTTCCTAGAAAAAATCCTCGTCAACGAGGATCCAACGTCCGACACATGGTCACTTCCTGACGAAGACATCCTTTGTGCCGACACCGACGCATGGGACCTATACTTCGATGGTGCATCAAACCTAAGAGGCTTCAGGGTAGGAATCTCCTAATATCACCGGAAGGGGAACATGTTCTGATCTCAGTCAAGCTAGACTTCGCCGTCACCAAACATGCCGCCGAATACGAAGCATGCCTCATCGGCCTACAAGCAGCCATAAAACTTGGCGTCAGGAAGTTGAGGGTCCACGGCGATTCCTCACTCATCATTAATCAGGTGTCCGGATCATGGAAAATCTGAAGCGACAGCTTAGCACGATACCGAGCAAAGATCAATCAAGAGGCCGAATTCTTTGACCAAGTCAACTACTTCCACCTGCCACGAGAGGAAAATCAATTTGATGATGCCCTAGAAAAACTTGTCGCGCTCGTCAACATACCCGACGACATGACATCGATGCCCTTATGTGTTGAGAGAAGGAGCGAGCCAGCTTACTTCTGCGCCATCAACAACGACGAGGAGAACCATGTCGAACCTTGGTACCAAGCCAACCTCAACTACAAAACCAAAAACGAATTCCCTCCCAACTCTTATACAAGAGGACAAAGAGCCATCAGTTTACTTGCATCACAATTCATGATAAATCAAGAAAAACTATACAAAAGAACACCCCAAGGGATTCTTCTCCTTTGCATTGATCACCACAAAGACAAAAAAGTCATGGAAGAGGTCCACGATGGAGAATGCGGCCCTCACATGAGCGCAATGATGTTGACCCTTAAAATCATGCGGTTAGGCTACTACTGGACCACCATGGAAACCCATTGTTGAAACTACGTCAAACATTGCCACATTTGCCAAATCTTCACCAACATACAACATATACCACCATCCCTTTTATACACCATGACATCACCCTGGCCTTTCTCGATCTGGGGCATCGACATCATCAGGAAAGTCAACCCGATAGGCACCAAAGGGCATTGCTTCGTCCTCGTCGCAATCGACTACTTCACCAAATGGGTGGAAAGACAGTCCTATGCAGTCTTAACCGCAAAACAAGTGGCCAAGTTCATCCAGGACAACATCATCTGTAGATATGGGGTACCCCATGAAATCATCAGCGACCAAGGCACCCACTTCCAGGCGGAAAAACAAGCCTTGCTGGACAAATACAAAATCAAGCGGCATCGATCATCCCCCTATCGTCCCCAAACCAACGGAGCGGTAGAGGCAGCAAACAAAACTCTTATCACCATCATCAAAAAGATAAAAGACAATTACCGCAATTGGCCGAGCAAACTCGCACTAGGGGATACCGGACCTCTATTCGAACACCAACAGGAACCACATCCTTCTTCCTAGCATACGGCATGGAGGCGGAATGGACCCGGCGAAGGTTCGAACAACTCACACCTTACACAACGTCCAGCTATACCAACGACGTATACAATGGGCATTCAACAAAAAAGTCAAACCCAGGTACATCAAAGAAGGCGACCTGGTCCTCAAGTCGGTTCGAGCACCACTACCCGTCGATCCGAGGGGGAAATTCAAACCCAATTGGGTCGGGCCATACGTGGTCAATAAAATACTTTCGGGGGGTGCAGCGAGACTGAGTGTCCTAGACGGGGAGGATTCCACAAACCCGACCAACCTAGACCAACTCAAGAAATACCACCCATGAACTCTAGTAACCACAAACCTTACCCTAGTTTCGCATCTATGACAACAATATCCCTTTCAAGTCAAGTTCCTCAACGTGTTCTGATTTGAAATTGCATGTTTTATCGAGTCTAAGTTACAGCACCTTGCCATGTTTCAAAACAGCCTCTGATCTGTCAAAGGCAACATCTATTTGCACTCAAACAAAAAAATTAAACCACGAGCATGGTTTGATTTCACCTTTTCAGGTGAATACATAGGCAGTCCTTTCTTACACAAGAAGGATACAACCACAACACCCAAACGAAATTCACAAAACTTTTTGAACTACGAGCATGGTTTGATTTCACCTTTTCAGGTGGATACGTAGGCAGCCCTTTCTTACATAAGAAGGATACAACCATCCCCACATACAAAAAAAAAAAAACACATTACCCACTCCAAAACAAAAGGAAAGGAAAAACATTCCCTTTCCTAGAAAAATACGAAAAAAAAACCTTCCTCCCTTCCCATAAAATCCCCTTTCACAAGTGCAATGTTTAGGATAATTCAAACTGAATTGCCTTTAGGAAATGGATGGAAGACACAACTCTTTTAACACAATCAATCCTCTTATTTAATTAATAATGGGAAGGATTACAAATTTGACAACAAATAAAGCTAAGCAAGTCTACAACTTGTCAAAGCTAGAATGTTGACTAAGACATCTCACATAATAAAACTAGCACAAAATACTCAATACATAGCTAGTAGAACATAGTAAAAACTCACAAACACTATTAAAACATAATAGTAAAATGGGTAATGGAGATCTTCATTCTTCCATTCTACCCTTACCTTTTCCCTTGGAGTACATCTTCCCCTTGTTCTTCTTGTTGGCCTGCCTAGCATGGACTTCCTCTTCGGAACGGATCCTCAACGGATCTAAAATGACGACGGCCTCCGGTCTCTTGCAAGACCCCATACTCGGCCCAAGTCGAACCTACACACGGCCCACTACCTCTTTAGGACCCGAGCATCTCCTCTTTGGTGGCCTCATTACATCCGGGCTAACATCATCGAGAAAATCGTCAAAGAAGGCACGGTTGGCCTTACCAACTTCTCTATACTTCAAGTCGACGACCTCATCCTTACGAGACTTGGATATTTCCTCCAAGGTTTGAGCTCTTGACCACTTGACATAAGCGGGAGTCACCCATGTCATGGCAACGGGGTTTGGTACCTCCCAAATTGGCCGAGTGGCCCACCACCTTTCGAAGACCTCCACAAGCTCGGAGTTCCGATAAACACTCTCTTGGACGAGAGTATCTTGAGCGGGCACCTTTTGTTGACACCCCATCTGCCTAATAAGTCTATCAGGGTAGATGAAAGAAGCAACCTTCAAACCCACCACCATCAAAGAACAAGAACTAGCGGTCGTAGCGGGCAACCCAGTGAAGGACCTCAAGTGCCACCATGGCACCACCCAACGGATATGAGGACCACCCTCCATCACCAATCTCGAGGTCTAATAGGCCTCGGTGGATGGAAAACTATTGGAGTACAACTTCTTCCTCATAGTAAGGTGACGGAATGAGTAAGAAGAAGAATCGGCCGGAGGTTCTACCTACCTTAGCCTCTCCGAGAGCCACACTTGGAGGATCCTTGGGGGTCCAAACGAAGGAGCTTCTCCACAAGAGCCTTTCATATCCAATGCTTGGATGACGTCGCCAAGGACCAACCATGATGGATCCTAACCATGCTCCATTTGCTCAACTATGTGCACAAGGGTAATACAACCATACCACTTCGACCCCTCCTTCTTCAAGGCATCGACAAGGGGGTATGCATGCACTAGGCAAAAGGCAAGAGCCCCTCTCCTAGCCACCTCCGAGATATTAACATCCAACCGGTTTGAGAAAATGTTGATGAGAGCCAACATATCCACACATGGGGAGCAAGGAGAGAGTTCACTTGGCTTGTTGATAAGCCCAACATTGAACGGAACTTTTCTTTGTAACACAACCGCCTCGGAGGAAGCACCGGAGTACAACCCGGCCATCCACCAATGGTGCCCACTTCTTCGGCAAGAGGGCAAATTTCACCTTTCGGGAAAACGAAAACACGATGTTTCGAATCCCAAAACTGAGAGCATACTTCCGGAAACAAGGATTGCACCTCGACTTGATGAAGCACCAACAATTGACCAACTCCCATTACAACGAGTTGATACTTCTCAGGAGGCGATAAATCTCGATACCAATCTCGCAACCTATTTTCGAAAGCATCCATGAATTAATTTGTGGAAGAAGAAGAAAGGTTTTCGTAGAGATGTTTTTCGTATTTGGGATGATGAAAAAATGAAGCACAAACGTCCCTATTTATACAAAACAATAAGCGCTTTTTTCCGAAAAAGTGGGAAGCTCACTTTCATCGCCTATGGCCTCGCGCCTCTTTGGGCTCGTCCTCATGATCTGCACCTTTATTTGTCCCTATCAAGTTGTGTTTTTTCCTGACACCTAGATTCTCTTGCCTCAAGTCTTGTGCCTCTTCGGGGCTATCCGGGAATTTTTGTGTTTTGTCACACTCACATTTCTTTGTTTTCGCGTATTACGAAATCCGACACGGTTTCCTTGACGCAGCTTTAAACATTCGAGTTTTCTCTTCTTTTTTTAGGGGGAAGGGCTAGTCGCCCAGATCCGCGACGGATCGCTTCCATGACAGTCGAAAATTCTGAAAAGAATTTCGCTTTTTCGCGTTTTCCGCAAAAATCGAGAATTCGTAACACGACGTCAATTTTCTTCAAAAATTCAAACTCTTGCAAATCCGAGTCTTGATCTTGCAAATATCAAATCAAATACACTCACTAAAATCCCTTTTGAAATTCATCCACGACGGTTTGAGTTTTAGTTTTTTCGGGTTACAAATCAATTTTCGGCGCAATTTAATTCAAACACAAGTTAATTGCTCAAAATCTCAAATCAATTTATTTTAAAAAATCCAAACGTGACGACTTGTGCAGAATTTTCAAAATTTCTTTTCGATTTCATTTTTAACTTCGAGTCATCGTGGTTATTTTTGTTTTCATCAAATGATTTTGCGTGTTTACGTGTGTGCGTACGTCCTACCTATGGCATGTTTTCTACACAAACGATGCAGAAACAAATGCAAAGCAAAGGGGAATCAGCCGCTGACCTTGCTTCTTCAAAACCCAACAAAAAAAAGCGCAAGACAAAAATAAACTACAAACCAAAAACACATATAAACAAACCGCCTGACGCAAAATACATCGACACATGTTTGATACAAACGGCTGACCATACAAACAGGATCCAGTACAAGTATTTATTATATGGACACTGGCCTAAAACAATGAACTGGGGGCTATCCGCCACCTACCGAACTAAGCACTCCCTATCCTTGTAATCAGAAAAGAAAGGGAACATGGAAAAGAGAGGAGTAACCGCGGAAGCAGAGGTGGTTACCGTGACGGTAATACCTCTTTCCTACTCCGTAACAAAAAAGGAAAAAATGTCTGGCAGACTTCGAACGACATGCCAATCAGGAATTGTGACACAGTGCATCACAATGACGTTAACCCCCAATCGTCGGAATTCAGCGATAAAAAGGAGCCACGACATAGGGTGCCACCTGGATGTTGACCCCCAATCATCAGAATTCAACGACGACTAAAAACGGCAACGTAGAACGACACAGTGGTGTTAACCCCCAACCATCAGACGTCCAAATTTCTGCAGACAACAACCAATGACCAGGGAGAAACACAACTCGATAAGGACAAGGGAACAGCTGTCTCTCCTCCTCCGGGGTCATCCACCTGCTCCAAAGCCTGAGCAACGGACGAACTGGGCCCAGAACGCTCACCTACAATCAGGACAAAACAAAAGCGTGAGCCGAAACTTCGGGATTACGACGGCACAAAATCGACAAAATCCAAAAAAAAAAAACCACCTGCAAAGGAAAACAAAACAAGGGCAAACCCGCCCAAATCCATCCAACAAAAACACTTCCCAAAATCGCACAAAAACGACTTGCCCTTCTTTTCAAGCAAAAGACGAGTCAAAACAACAACAAAAATAACAAAAACCACCCAACACCTCAAGGCCCACACAAGGCCCGCAAAATAAACAACAAATATTCCCGACACAATTAGGTATTTTTCACAGCTCAAAAAAGGCAATTTTACGCCAATTCGGGCACAAACAGGTCAAAAATTCAAAATACGACCACAACAAAACAACGTGATTTAATCACATCTCAAAATGACCTAAACTACCATTAAGGTCCATTTCAAGACAAACCGGCTCTGTTTGAGCCCAAACAGACGCTTATTTCGTCAGTATAGACCGTCTTACAAAGGCAAAAAATTCAAATTTTGCCCACAACGCCCAACGAAGGTTCAATATAGCAAATAGGGTCTTCCCTGACAACAAAGCAACCTAGTGGGTACACAACTCAAGCAAACAAACACGGCATTGTGAAACAAGACGATTTCCCGTCTCATTCACGTTTTTCGAGCCTAAGGGGCGGGAACCGTGACCAAAATGCAAACTAAAAGCACCCCTATACTCCTAAACAGGTTTCTAACCTAATGCAATTATCAATTTCACTCAAAAATGGGCTAACGAAAAACGCCCAAATCGATTTTTCGAAGGGTTAGGGTTTCCCCCTAATTCACTTAACGAAAATACAAACAAATTCAAATGGATTCAAGACGATTAACATACCTTGAGATGACATGATGTTTGTAGCACGAAAGCAAGCAAGAAACGAGACCCAAAAATGGCGATTTTGTGGAAATGTCGTGGTTTTAGGGAAGAAGACGAAGGAAATGAGAAGCTTAGGCTTCTCGTGTCTTTTTATAGAAAAAAGGGGAGCCTTGTTCCCTCGTAGGAAGACTCGCGGCTCTTTGAGGTGTTCCTTGCCCTTTCAGCGAAACTTTTAGCTTTAGCCCAGTTTCCTCACTATTTTCACAAATTCTCAACGACGGAATTAAAAACCGTCATTTTTCAAATTACAAAAACAAAATAGTGAAATTCAAATTCACTATTTTCATAAATTTTCAACGACGGAATTAAAAACCGTCATTTTTCAAATCACAAAAACAAAATTGATAAATTCAAATTCGCTATTTTCACAAATTTTCAATGACGGAATTAAAAACCGTCATTTTTCAAATCACAAAAACAAAATAGAGAAATTCAAATTCGCTATTTTCACAAATTTTCAATGACGGAATTAAAAACCGTCATTTTTCAAATCAGAAAAACAAAATAGTGAAATCCAAATTCGCAATTTTCACAAATTTTCAACGACGGAATTAAAAACCGTCATTTTTCAAAATACAAAAACAAAATAGTGAAATTCAAATTCGCTATTTTCACAATTTTCAACGACGGCATTAAAAACCGTCATTCTCAAATCACAAACACAAAATGGTGAAATTCAAATTCGCTATTTTCACAATTTTCAACGACGGCATTAAAAATCGTAATTTCCAAGCAAAAATATAAAATAGTGAAATTCAAATTCGCTATTTTCACAATTTTCAACGACGGCATTAAAAATCGTCATTACCAAGCAAAAATACAAAATAGTGAAATTCAAATTTCCTCTTTCACAAAATTTTCAACAACATTTTCAAAGCCCAGAAAACAAATAGAAAAATTCAAAATCGCTATTTTCGAAATTCAAACAAACGGCGTTAAAAACCGTCACACCTTCGAACAAGATAGTGAAATTCAAATTCATACTCCTCACAAAATTCAAATCATGAGAAGACGAAACTAAAGCCTTATCTCCCAACAAACATTGGATGACGGAATTCACATCCTCTATTCTGACAGATTTAAACAAACAGCAATAAAAGTCGTTACCTCTCTTCAAAATTCAAAATCACCGCCGACCACGGGAGCCAGGCTCACAAGCCTATCCCTTTCCGGCACCACAAACATCCAATATAAACACCGAAATTCCTCAGCAGGATATCGGAGGCCTCCCCACGGAGCCCGTTAAACTCAAACGACCTCTCGAAATAGACCCGTCCAACACGGTTATTTCCCATAGTCGGTCATTCGACCTTCAGCGTTGCTGGCAAGCCTCAAAACGCGCCACACTCAATAGGGTTGGCGAGCCTCAAAACGCATAATATCCAACATGGCTGGCGAGCCTCACAACGCACATCTAATATGGCTGACAAGCCTCAGAACGCACGTCCAACATGGCTGGCGAGCCTCACAACGCACATTCAACATGGCTGGTGAGCCTCACAATTCACATTCAACATGGTTGAGGAGCCTTACAACGCACATCCAACACGGCTGGCGAACGTCACAATGCACCTTCAACATGGCTAGCAAGCCTCTCAACGTAACCTCAAGGCGGCTGTCGAGCTCCATCATATCCAAAACAGGGCTGGCGAGCCTTTCTGCGCAAACAAGAAACAACTCAAGGACATATCCCGAAGATGCCTTTGGTATGACTCCTTTCTATGGCTGGCGAGCCTTCGTAAGTAGTCCAACGGACTTAAAATGACCCACACGACAGTTGCCCGACTATAAAATGTTCCCGATGACAGGTCCTTGACTCATGTCCCCGAGCCGCCTCGGCGTCGCCCTTCCTGACAGCAGGTCCTTAGCCCGAACTCTTTCGAGCCGCCTCAGCGTCGCTTCGGTCTCCAGGTTGTAATCTTCGATTGACTTGGGGGCTATATATTGACTTTCGCCCTGGCCAAGCCTCAGTCAAAGTGGGGGCTCTATAGATACCCAGTATCTGTCGAGTCCCCAACAAACACCCGATGTTTATCGGATTACAACATGCTTAGGAATCGCAGCCTTTAATCGACAGTTTTCTATAACTATATGTCGGAAAACTTAAAACGATTTCGAAAACAAAACATTTCAAAACTTTTCAAAAGTACCTGAAGTGTTTAATTCACGATGACGGGGTCGCAATGACACTAACTAAAGTCAAATCCGACATCGGACCAAAAACCGACTCAAAAATTCAAATCCCGACACCAACAACGAGTCAAACAGAGTCAAACACAAAAAAACAAACTATTTAAAACTTCCATGTTAAGTATTCCCGGAATACTTGAATGGTCAAATACATATCATGTTATCCAAAACATAGGATAGAACAAATCATGATTTCAATTGCGTGATAGTGACAAAACAGCTCGAAGACCCGCGAAATGGCTCGCGCCTCTTCAAGTAGCCCATGCGGCCACATCACTTAAAACGCACACAACCACCCTTTTCTCTATAAATACCCACCTTCATACACCATAATCCTCATGAGAGTGTCCGCCCTCTCATTTCTCCCTTAAAGTTCTAGAGTCGACTTTTTAAGTCACAAACCGACACGTATTTTCGACCTACGGATCGAAAATACAAGCCATACACATTGTCTGATACTGTCATCATATATTAAATCACATGACCGACCATCTCGACCAACTACATGATGTGACCATTATTTGCGCACATTTAGTCCCCTAATTGAGCCTATTTTGCATACTATTATAGCATTTCATAGCCATTTTATCCGTCAAAACCTTCCTATTTGCTTTTCTATCGAATTTCATATGTTTTGTAGAAAAGGAGATAATAAGGCGGAAATTCCCGTCTTTCGTGCATATTTGGAAGCTTATTGATGATATTAGATGGACTAGTATGAAGAAGAGGCAAGAATGATGACCAATGATGTATGAATAAAGAGTATATAGAAGGGTCATAAGGTTTAAAGCAAGGAGGAAAAGCAAGGAAGCCATTCATGAAGAAAAGTGCTCGGAACGCAAACCAAGAGTTGCTCCTTTGGCTCTGAAAATATGCTAGATGGAACGGCGTCGAAAAAACAAGCGATCTAGGCTTTTGAATCACTCCAATAGGAGTCCGGATGAGAAAATGACGTCCGTTTTACAATCCGAGCTCAAACAAAGAAGCTGTACAGGAATCCGCGCGTCCCGCGCTGAAGACGCTCGGATTGTCCCAAATCCGCTCGGATTGCTCCAAATCCGCCCGGATTCCTCCCTTGCTACAATCCGAGCGTCTTGCTCCAAATCCGCTCGGATTCCCTTGCTACAATCCGCCCGTCCCGACACCAATCCTCCCGGATTCCAGTCCAGCGCAAATTCGTTTTTCAAGCTCCGTGAAAGACTCCCTTCCTCCGAAAAATACCGGCTCCTCCCTGCTCTAAACTCAAAAGTGTAATTACTAGTTTAGCCCTTAGTTAACCCTAATGCATCCACCTAATTTCCACTATAAATACCCCATTTGTAATAATCAAACAAAAAAGTTTTATTAGATTAGAACCAAGTTTTATTAGATTAAATCAAGCTTTCTTAGATTAGATTAGGAGTAGATTAGAATAGATTAATCTCAATCTTTCCACACAAATTACACATTAATCTCTCCTTAATTATTGTTCAAGTTTATTATTCAAGTTTATTATTGGGTAATTGAAGATTATTGGGTTATTATTGGGAGATTGACAACCTTCCATCAATCATCAATTTCTTCTATTATTCTTTGCATTATTATTTTGGAATCTCCATAGGTATAATTCTCTTAATCCTTGTTTTAATTATTGTTAATCTTTCTTACTTGTTCATCATGTTTGGCTTTGTTAGTATGATTGACAACCTTATTAACATGTTAAACTTGATCATGAGTGAGTAGTTACTTAGCTAGGATTAATGGGTAATTAGGGGAAATAAACATGGGGAATGATTCATGCTTAAATTAATATGCTTTCATGGTTTATTTGCTTGCTTGTTATGATCTCAACTCATGCACATGTTATGTTTGATGAAATGCTAAGCCTATGAATCCTTGCATTTACTACCATCTCTTATCTTTTCAATGAGACTTGTAAGACATAAACCAACTCGAGTCTCATTAGACCATGCATGTTGTTGAGTAGGGAAGATTAAGTCGACTTGTAGGTGTTGTACAATCTAATCGATTCGGCTCCGGACCCAAACTTTCCTAGGATTGTAAGATATAACCCAACTCAATCCATCACAACAATAATTGCTTGCTTATAATTTGAGAACATGTTTGTATGATCAATTCCCATGAACCCCTTATGAACCCATGATATCCTAGCATTTTTAGTCAATTGTTTACATCTTTCCTTTTGTTGCTTGTTTATTGCATCTATTAGATTAGAATCATCAACCCATTATAATTGTGACAACCCCAAGCACAACCATAATTAGATTGAATAATTTGAGTAACCACCGTCCCATGGATCGACCTCGACTTACCACTAACTAGTTGTATGTTGAGTATTATAAATGTGTTTGATTGGATGAGTGACGACATCGTCCGGATCAAAATGGCGCCGTTGCCGGGGACGGTGTTGTTTATTTGAATTGTTCTTTTGTCTAGTTTTAGTTGTGCTTCTTTTTCTTGAGTTTTATTGTACTTGTTCTATTTCACATGCTCAAACATGTCTACATTCACTTTTTGGCAATATAAAAATGAATCATTTGATAAATATGTTGCAAGATTTGAAGATTATATGACTCATGCTTGGCATCATGGTTTTACTCTTTCAAATTATGAAGCATGTTGTGTTGTTTATGATGGGATGAACCTTGAAACCCGCAACTTGGCATTTCACTTGAGTGGTGGTAGGATATGTGAGATGAGTTGTGAGGAATTTTGGAAATTTGTTGAGTTCATGACCATTCATTGTCTTAAGCAAACTATACATGACATATTTGAGAGTGCCAAGGAAGGTATAGAAGCGATAAAAATCACATTTCAAAAATTAATTGAGGAAAACTATGATGAAAATGAGATTTGTGAGGATGAGAAACCTTCCTATAACCTTGAGCCAACCTACTATGCCCACAAAATTACCCCACCTTGGGAAGATGGAGTGCTTGATGAGGAGAGTGATGATGAGGTGGAGTACATTCTTGATTGTGAAACTAATGCTTGGATGCCGTCATCCTACTCTTCTTGTGTTTCAATGAACTCAATCTCCATGGAATTTGATGTTAATGGGAAAAGTGAGAATGATATGGATGTGAGCTTGAGTGAAAACTCACCCTTTGAGGATGATATATTTGAGGGAGACAATTGTGTTGAACTTGGTGAGCCTTGTTACGACAACCCCTTTGATAATGGACCTTGTTAGGATGAGGAATATGATGAGGACATTTGGGAACCCCAAATAGACACCCTTAAAATCATCTTGGATGATAATGAGAGTACTTGCATTGAATGTGGTGATTTTGAATATTTGGAGGATGAATTGAGTGAATTGCCAACCAACTACCCATTTCAAGTTCCTTCCATCCATCATTTCTCTTATGATTTTTGTCATAATGTTCTTGACATGCTTGTTCGGTCTTTTACTTGGGCGCTATTTTATTGTATAATCTTGTGTTGTTATCCATGCCTATTTATTTCTCACTCCCAAGAATTTGACCGACTTCTACGTGCTTTGAGTGCTAGTGATGATTTTCCATGAAATTGTTAATTAATAATCTTTGGTTTAATGGAGTTCCTCAATAACCATTAATTTGCTTATATGCATTTAGTATAGTTTGCATTGTAATTTATCTCACATGATTCATGTAGTTAGTTGCATATAGATTAGAATTCATGCATAGTTACTAATGGCTAAACCTATTCATTTCTACACTAGAAATAGTGTTTAAATCGGTTTGGGGAGGTTTGATCATAGGTGACCATAGTTTACTACAAAACATGCATCATATAGTATAGTTTAGATTGCATTCATTTGTTATATATGTCATATAGAAATGCATTTAGTAAAAGCATGCATTCATTCATATCATATCATTGCATTTGTACTTTATTTCTTTAAAAAAAAAAAAAAAAAAAAAAAAATCGAAAAACATGTTTTTCTTTTTCATTCCTACTCCTACATGTACATTGAGGACAATGTCCAAAATAAAGTGGGGGATGGGAATTTATATTCCAAAAATGATAAAAATTGAAAAATTGAAAAATTTCGAAAAATCACAAAAATATGTCAAAAAAAAAAAAAACCATAAAAATTTGAAAATTGAAAAATCCAAAAACAAGTTAATTTCCTTTGTAGTGTAGACTTGTATATATTGTTTTGTATATATTGTGTTTGTTCATCTTTTTTCACATTGATTGACTACGCCACATCCGAGACATGAGGATATTGAAGACCGCATGGTATGATCTTTCCAATCTCTTTTTTCCTCTTTATGTTAATGACTATGTGGCTTTATTTTGATTGATGCGGTATAACAATGTGAACTTAGGACTTGCATTTAGTTTATATGTCATATTAGTTGGTAGAATCATATGCATTAGGATGTATAAATGTTAGTTGCATCATAGCATGTAGTTTGCATGTTAGAAAATTTTTGAGAAACCGTCTATTTGGGAAGCTTGACAAGTGTATATAGGCCCTAGTAGATGCTTTTTCTTCTTAAAACTTTGCTTGTTAGAATACTTGTAAAATACCCTAGGATGTGTCATGCTAGTATCCTTTGACACATGGTTTAAGGCCTAGTCAAGAGTACCTTTTGGTGTGATAACTCCTTGGCTACCGTTTATTCCAAGGTGACCCTTGAAACTATGCATCCATCCATCATTAATCCATGTTCTACCACATTTTTGTCATCAAAGGGGATGGGCACAAAAAGAAATCAATTTGAGTTCAATGAAATGAAAAGTGAAAGAAAGTTTGCAAAAATGCATCAAAAAGAAAAGAGGAGCAAAAATAGAACTCCTAAGCTTCAAATACAAGGCACCCTCGTTACTAATTGGGGTGACTTTGAATATGTTCAAAAAGAAATGCAAAAAAGTTGTCAAGTATTGAAATGCCAAAAATCAAAAAGAAATGGCAAAGAAAGTGTTCTCAAATGTCAAATGCCACAAGAAATTGGGGGGGAAAACAAAAACAAAAGCAAAACTCCCAAAGAGAAACTCAAATACTATTGGTCCCTTTTATCCACCGTATCCATTTTTGTGCATGGTAGAGAGGGGACGACCCTTCTTCTTGTCTAGGCAAGAGGGGGAATTCCGCGATCCTCCAGTGTTTCTAACACCATAGGGAGTCTACTCTTGACAAAAGCATTTAACGATTGAGGACAAAGGTACCCTAGCTTGACACAACTTGGAGGTGATTTATTGGTATCCTTCTAGGCTTAGTAGTTTGAAGAAATTGCATCTATGAAGGAGTGTGTACCCTTGAATTGCTTCCCTTGTAGATAATTTCCGCCACTTAGATGAGGAAAGTGGCTATTCTTTTGTAGATGCATCCATTATTTGATTTTGTGTGCTTAATGTTTGGATGTGTCGCCATTTTGGCAAGACCCACCTTGCCTTGCAAGAAGGCATCCTACCTCATGGTTGTCTTGTTGTGAGTTGAAGGGGCGGAGTGAGACCCGCTAATTGTCTCATATCGGTTATATTAGTAGGTTAGTTTAAATAAAGGTCTAGTTTTAGTCACCTCTTTACTCGGGACGAGTAAAGGTTCGGTTTGGGGATATTTGATGTGACCATTATTTGCGCACATTTAGTCCCCTAATTGAGCCTATTTTGCATACTATTATAGCATTTCATGGCCATTTTATCCGTCAAAACCTTCCTATTTGCTTTTCTATCGAATTTCATATGTTTTGTAGAAAAGGAGATAATAAGGCGGAAATTCCCGTCTTTCGTGCATATTTGGAAGCTTATTGATGATATTAGATGGACTAGTATGAAGAGGAGGCAAGAATGATGACCAATGATGTAGGAATAAAGAGTATATAGAAGGGTCATAAGGTTTAAAGCAAGGAGGAAAAGCAAGGAAGCCATTCATGAAGAAAAGTGCTCGGAACGCAAACCAAGAGTTGCTCCTTTGGCTCTGAAAATATGCTAGATGGAACGGCGTCGAAAAAACAAGCGATCTAGGCTTTTGAATCACTCCAATAGGAGTCCGGATGAGAAAATGACGTCCGTTTTACAATCCGAGCTCAAACAAAGAAGCTGTACAGGAATCCGCGCGTCCCGCGCTGAAGACGCTCGGATTGTCCCAAATCCGCTCGGATTGCTCCAAATCCGCCCGGATTCCTCCCTTGCTACAATCCGAGCGTCTTGCTCCAAATCCGCTCGGATTCCCTTGCTACAATCCGCCCGTCCCGACACCAATCCGCCCGGATTCCAGTCCAGCGCAAATTCGTTTTTCAAGCTCCGTGAAAGACTCCCTTCCTCCGAAAAATACCGGCTCCTCCCTGCTCTAAACTCAAAAGTGTAATTACTAGTTTAGCCCTTAGTTAACCCTAATGCATCCACCTAATTTCCACTATAAATACCCCATTTGTAATAATCAAACAAAAAAGTTTTATTAGATTAGAACCAAGTTTTATTAGATTAAATCAAGCTTTCTTAGATTAGATTAGGAGTAGATTAGAATAGATTAATCTCAATCTTTCCACACAAATTACACATTAATCTCTCCTTAATTATTGTTCAAGTTTATTATTCAAGTTTATTATTGGGTAATTGAAGATTATTGGGTTATTATTGGGAGATTGACAACCTTCCATCAATCATCAATTTCTTCTATTATTCTTTGCATTATTATTTTGGAATCTCCATAGGTATAATTCTCTTAATCCTTGTTTTAATTATTGTTAATCTTTCTTACTTGTTCATCATGTTTGGCTTTGTTAGTATGATTGACAACCTTATTAACATGTTAAACTTGATCATGAGTGAGTAGTTACTTAGCTAGGATTAATGGGTAATTAGGGTAAATAAACGTGGGGAATGATTCATGCTTAAATTAATATGCTTTCATGGTTTATTTGCTTGCTTGTTATGATCTCAACTCATGCACATGTTATGTTTGATGAAATGCTAAGCCTATGAATCCTTGCATTTACTACCATCTCTTATCTTTTCAATGAGACTTGTAAGACATAAACCAACTCGAGTCTCATTAGACCATGCATGTTGTTGAGTAGGGAAGATTAAGTCGACTTGTAGGTGTTGTACAATCTAATCGATTCGGCTCCGGGACCCAAACTTTCCTAGGATTGTAAGATATAACCCAACTCAATCCATCACAACAATAATTGCTTGCTTATAATTTGAGAACATGTTTGTATGATCAATTCCCATGAACCCCTTATGAACCCATGATATCCTAGCATTTTTAGTCAATTGTTTACATCTTTCCTTTTGTTGCTTGTTTATTGCATCTATTAGATTAGAATCATCAACCCATTATAATCGTGACAACCCCAAGCACAACCATAATTAGATTGAATAATTTGAGTAACCACCGTCCCATGGATCAACCTCGACTTACCACTAACTAGTTGTATGTTGAGTATTATAAATGTGTTTGATTGGATGAGTGACGACATCGTCCGGATCACTACACCATCACTAAACTTAAACAAAACACTCTTTACATTGCTAAAACGGTTTTCGAACGAGTTTTCCGACCTAACAAGTTGTTACACTTTCGTCGATTTCTCGTCTCAAGCCTGGCATGTAAGTATGAGGGTGTGAACATCCTCTTCTTTCATGTTTTTCATCTGTTTTATGACTATAAAATGCTAAAACATGCATAACATGATTTAAATATAGGTTAGATGAGCCAAAACCGGATTTTGGCCGGAGGCAGGGGCTTCTTGCATAGCAGGGAGGCTCGCGCCTCAATGCCCTCCCTGGCCTTAATCCAACCGTGTTTACTCTCGTCTTTCCTCTTTTAATTCATTTTCCATTTGCAATCAGTTTTTACCATTTCAAATATTTTAAATCATGTTCATGATAAACTTTTAACCATAAAATATTTTCACCCTTGGTTCCTTTTACCTTGGCGATTTATTCCGTGTTTCAGTGACATTTGGTTAACTACATGTTAAAAGGTATTTTAAAGCCTTTATTTCATTTCTTTACATTTCAAAACCAACATATTAGTCATACATGCAAAGTCATCCTTGGTTCCGCATACCGAGTACGATGATAAACATTGACTAATTACAAACAAATGAACCTAAAAGAATTAGTTAATAATCATTTTTGTCAAGCTTGCAAAACCGAACCCGACATCGAATATTGTCAATACAATGACGATTATTCAAGTCTCGTTCCTCATAATAACACCAAAGCGGTCTAAGCGATCTTTTCAAACCAAGTTGGGATCAAACACCCTCTTTGCAAACCATTTTACAATTATTTTAACAGTCAGAAGACGTCCCTTAGAGATTCTGTTGACCCGCGCATAAACAGGCCAACCATTTTCAAGTTTTCAAACCAGGACAGGCCTGCTTGCATCGCATGACGGCTTGCGCCTCAATAGGCAGCCTGATGCAGACCCTGCTTCCTTTCCGGCACTCGTCCAGGACAATCCTGACTTCGGTTAACCCGAACATAGGATGGATCAGATGAAAAATATGCCCTTTTACATTATATTTGCAAAACACCTTTCTAAGACAAATGGATCACGTTATGCACCATAAACCTAACTCGGTAAATGGATGTTTAATTTTCGTCTTCCATGCAAATCAAACACTAAATCTAACTCGACATCAATTACTTTATATTTGGATAAACAACCGACATAGAAAGCTCATATGTTAGGTTCAAACTTGTGTATGCGCATTCATGCATTTACCCGTTTTATCAAATTTTGCATTTAACCAACCAAGATCGATCAGTAGAGGCCGCTACTGCGGGCGGGATTGGTTGTCCGATTAAAGGGCTTCCCAATACGTACTTTCACCTCTAACTCAAAAACTTTGGATAGTGGACGACCTTATCCAGGGTGTACGAGAGTCATTCTAGAGATAGGATGCTAAAGAGGGATGAGTCCTTATCTTTAGTACCAATGTCAAACACCACTTTTTGCCTTGGTTGACCTAGGTATAAAGTGGATTTGAACGGGTTCCAAGCATCCCACAAATGCTTGGTGGCGACTCCGAAAATCTCTTGCATCGTTTCTAGACCCTTACCGAGACGAAACCGACCGATTTAAAACGATCCGGTCGAAAGCATTTTTACGCCGCTGAGCGTGGCTTTCAAAAGACCGCTGCATGTCCACAGATTGGTTGGGCGTGCAGGTGGCCTGTGTCTACAGACTGGTAGGTGACCCATGGCCACAGACCGGTGTGTGGCCTACGTCCACAGGTAGATAAAAGGAAGTATATCGGAGTTAGGGAGATGTTCGTATGCTTGATAAGACTTGTACTAACTCTGTTGCAAAATGGGATTACCGTAAATATTAAGAAAGATTGTTCGCTTGGCCATATGATGTTTGAAACGAGAATTGATATTGTTTATTGGATGAAATGAGGATTTTATAAGGAGTGAATGATTAATTTTTGATCATGAGCATGAAAGTAATTGTGAATTGATATTGATTATGTGGTTGGATGTTGTGTGATAATAGTATCACGTCTAGTGAGATGCGGCTATGTGAATCCCAAAACCATGCTATTTGCAATATTATGAAATGATTAAACTTGTGATAGGGATGCTTTTGAGAAGATGTTATTCGTGTGTGAAGTATGATGACCATGTTGTGTTGATACAAGTATAGGAGGGTGTTAATGAGGGCTTATGACCTAGTAAAAATGAACCTAGAGCTGAACGTTATTCTGTCAGATTTTTATCTCTATTTGATCTAGCTCCCATTTGGTCTCACTTTATCATCTAAGGTCGAATATTGTATGAGGGATAACCCAGTCAGTTAGCATTCCAATGTCGTTGGTCTCATATTTAAAAGTTTTACAGTTTGGCAGAAATAAATATATTAGTGGACAGTGGTCAGAATGTTCTTGTATAGTTAAGTTTTCGACAAACGATTTTGTAAAATTTCTCATTTAATTTTTACTTAAAATTTTATCCTAATTCCAACTCCACTGTTTAAAAGATTCATATTTGTTTTCAAATTGATAAGACATGTTGCAAGATAATATTTTGACATTTAATAATGATTTTTACAAGTTGACCCCAGTTTTTGACAAATTGTTGATAAGTTTTTTTTTTTTACCAACTGGATTATAAAAATCTTTATAAAATGGTTGTTCGAGATTTGAATTCGATTCTTTTTCTCATATTTTGAAACTTCTTATATTTTCTGAAAATTATGAAAACTCAAAGAGAAGTTTAACGGTTATTTATTGGTGAGTTTTGAAAGTTACAGCTTGACTTTGATTTCTGAAAACGCGAGTTTTACCAAAGTTCGATATAAATGTTCTATCAATTCTTAACCTATGATAACTGAGAGATATGAGTAATGATAGGGGGACCAAAGGAGGGGTAGGATAAAATACAGTTGACTACACCTTGTTTTGATTGTAGGTATAGAATGTATAAAAATGTTAGGCCATCTTTCCTCGGGTAGTAGTAGTTCCGAACTTCGGGACAAAGTTTATTTGGGGGGGGGGGGGATTGTGACACCTCATGTTTTGAGTTTATTTTGAGATATATTTTCGTGTTTTAACTTTATTTTGTGATGAATTTTAATAAGTTGATATAGCTTGATAATAATAAATGGTTAATTGTGTTGCAATGATCATAAGTTGGAATGGTACTCAGTTGTATGGATGTTTATAGAGGGTTTCGTAGCATTTTGGGTAAACTTTGGGATGAAGTTCATTTTAAGGGGTAAGACTGTCATACCCCGTAATTTGATAAGTATTTATAAGTATAATTTATGTAATTCGAATAATTAATTCAAAGGCATTTATACTAAAAATTGTAAATAAGACGATAATTAATAATATAATAATGGATGAGTCGGGATTGGATGTTGGGCCATGTACATTGGGTCGTGTACTCGTGTAATAATAATAGTAATAATAATAATAATAATAATAATAGTAGTAGTAGTAGTAGTAGTAGTAGTAGTAGTAGTAGTAGTAGTAGTAGTAGTAGTAGTAGTAGTAGTAGTAGTATAATTGGTAGTAATATGTAATATAATAATAGTTTCCTAATACCCTTCTATATGACCTTTTCTAATACTTTCCTATAAGACTACCTTGTCACTTTAAATAGAAGACATTGACCCTTATTCACTCATAATTCCATAAGCACATAAGGTAGAGAGGGAGAATAAGAAGGAAAAAAAAAGGGAAAAAGGAATTGGACTATCAATTTGGGGATTTTGTATCTGCTTCTATTGGTTTCGATCTTTTATTTTTTAAGTTGCCTTTAATCTTTCTAAGATTCAATTGTTCATCTTTAAAACATAAATTATGGTAAGATTATGGTAGAAGTCGTGCTTAATTACATAAATATTAGGTTAAACATGATTAGATTAAAGAAAGAAAGTTACAGCAATTTGGCAGATTTTTAGATTGTCTTGTTTAATTATTTCGTGGTCTTAAATTGTTTGTTTCCAAACGTTAATTCAGAGACTACGATTTATTTCAAGTCTAGTTTATTTATGAACGTTAATTGTTTGTCTTCCATACGGTTTGTCTTGGGTGATTTATTTATGAAAGTGTTGCCGAAAATTCCGCGAATCTGCTAGTGTTGTAAAGAATGCTTCGAAACACTAACTTATATGTCAAAACTGTATCAGCCCCATCTGCCAAGGAGCCTTAATAAGACTTGATGGGGGATATTCTGCACCTGCTGACCGAGTCAACATATTGAGCAAGGTCAAAGCTTAAAGACAGCAAGTCAACGTATTAACAGCCTAACCGACAAAGCCCAGCCGGCTGTCACTGGGTCTCGGTCTCGGCAACTAGCCGGCCGAGAGGCATATCCGCGTACTCACATCCAGTCCCCTCGGCATGAAGTCAACCAGGCCTGCCGGCCCGGCATGGGTCCCTCGGCCGAGGGTAAGATAGTCTTTCCACCTGCTAGCCACTTGGCCACTACGTGACAAAAGGTGAAAGTCTATAAATACTCCACTTCTCTCATTGAGATAAGGATCCGAAAATCATCTTAATCTGGTATAAACTCCCTTATCTCTCTACAATATACTTTGCCAAGTTAACACACAACTTATCTCTTTAAGTTTACTGACTTGAGCATCGGAGTGAGTACGCTCGGTACCAAGCCGAGCCCTCAGTTTGTTCAACTTTACAGGAGAGAGCGAAAGGAAGAGACAAGCAAACGACGTCATTCTACAAGCTTAAGTGGTCATAATCCTGCTCCGGAATTACACCCGGAACAATTGGCGCCGTCTGTAGGGAGAGAATAAAAGCTAGTCACCTCCCTTACAAAAAAAAAACACAAAACAAAACCATTCAAAGAGCTAAGAAGATGTCAAAGCAACAAGAAACTGTGAGTGAAGGAACTGCATTCTTCCAAGATGACACGTTCCATAATTCTGAGATCAGGCAGTCCCCCACCGGCCGAGTCACTGAACCGGCGTACGGGATGCCGAAAGAGCCAGAAACACCGCTGCCTACCGGCCAAGTCACTGTCATGGGACACGTGGTCGATGCAGCCAAATTAAAGCTATTCCTGGACCTGATGGGTAGTACGCCGGTCACCCCTGTCACGACGACGGTGACGGCAGCGCACCCACAGGTGACCAGGGCCCATAAAGTGACTCCGAACAACTTGACCGGAGCGATACAAGGAGCGGGGCATTCTAGGACGCCGGCAGAGCCCGTGGTGCCAGTGGCAGACCTAAGTCCTTCCCCCACTCGCGGGAGGACAGCGTCGCCGCGGCAACAACGAGGCCACCCCCGAAGGAATGAAAGAAGTCCAACTCACCAAAGTCGGACAACAAGAAGCCCTTCCCGCCAGAGGGAGAGAAGCCGGACTAAGGTTGCGAGGAACCGATCGCCGTGTGTCATTCGACACGCGGTCATACAGCCCCTCAGTGCCTATGTCCTCGAAGTCCCTGTGCCGACTAAGCTGAAGCTGCCGCCCTTATCATACAAAGGGGATAGCGACCCAACCGACCATGCCGAGGCTTTCGAGTCGTACATGTCGGTATGGAAGCAGCCTGATGAGGTGTGGTGCCGAGTCTTCCCAACGACCCTGCATGGGATGGCTCAGAGTTGGTACAAGGGGCTACCTAATGGCTCGGTATACTGTTATGCCGACCTGAGAGACAATTTCCTAGCCCAGTATGCTTGCAACAAGAGAAGGGCCGTGGAAACATCAGACCTCCTGACTATCCGACAGGGGGAGGACGAGTCCCTCCGAAGCTACGTGAAAAGGTTCGACGCTAAGGTTCAGCAGATCCGAGAGCTGAACACTGAACTGGCGGCCTTTGCGCTGATAAAAGGCCTCCCGAAAGGCGAGTTCAAAAACGAGCTGATCAAGTGCGAAGATCTCAACTTAGACTCCGCCAGAAAGATGGCCGACCGAGCCGTAAAGGTGGAGGACTATCACAAGAACTGGGTAGGCCACAGTGAAGCTGGGCACCCAGAGAGGAGGAGCCGCCAGGACAACGTAGATGAAGGACGCCGTGACGGGAATGGGTCACGGCCTGAGAGATTTAATAGGAAACAGCAGTCGGCGGGCGCCGGGGGGAGTTCGAGACCATACACCCAGAAGCGGTACATTAGTCTCACCCCCCTGGTCAAATCACCAGCCGAGGTCTTTACCCTAAGCAAGAATGAAGGGCAGAAATGGGCAAGGCCCCCCAAGGCGAGGGGGGACGGCGACACAAGCCAGTTTTGCGAGTACCACGGCCACACCGGCCATAAGACCGACAACTGTCGGCATCTAAGGAACGCCATCGAGGAGCTGATCCGAAAGGGGGCCCTCAGCAAGTATGTAGCTGGAGGCCCAGAAACAAGCGCCGACGGGGCGAGTAGAAAATCAGTATTCCAACGGATGGGAGTGATCCAGGTTGTCAGCGGGGGAAACGAGAACGATGGGTCAGCTAATGGGCACAAACGGCACCTAAATGAGTTGTACCAAGCCATCAACTTTGTGCCTAAAACAGCGATCCCCGCTTCCACCATCCCCGATATAACCATCGGAAAGAAGGGCTACAAAGGAGTCGTCGCCCCGCACAGCGACCCGCTCGTAGTCCACCTAGATATAGCCAACCACTTGGTCAAAAGGTGCCTGATTGACAACAGGCGCCTACACGAACATCTTGTTCAGGGAGTGCTTCCTTAATCTCGGTCTGAAGATTGGAGACCTGAGCCCCTGCACTAACCCGCTATACAGCTTCTCTGGGGCCGGCCTGGTACCCCTGGGGTCAATCTAACTACCGGTGATGTTCGGCCAAGCGGACGCGGCCAAAAATGTTTTATCTGAGTTCGTGGTTATCGACGGTTCGTCTGCCTACAATGTTCTCATAGGCCACGTCACTTTGAGCGAGGCCGATGCAGTGATGTCCATCCGGGCCCTGACATTAATGTATGTCTCGGACCGGGGGGAAGCACAAAAGCTCGTCTCAAAGGACGAGAGAGATGAAATTGTCAATATCCAAGTATCTGCCAGGGGGTGCAACATGAAATCCCTCAAAGTGGCGAAGAAATCGGAGAAAGGAAAGAGCCCATCCTTACAGCAGGAGGGCGAATCGATGGATACTAATGTCGGCATGGTCGAAGGAGCCGAGACCGAGGAAGTGGAAATTGACCCGGAGCGCACCGTAACTGTCGGTGTCGACCTGGAGCCAAAATTCAGAGCTGATCTCCTAGACCTGCTGAGGAAGAACAAAGATGTCTTCGCATACTCAGCAGCCGAGATGCCAGGAGTGAGCCGGGAGATGATCGTTCACAAGCTGAACGTACTCTCCACCGCTCGCCCTATCAAGCAGAAGATGAGGAACTCCTCGGCCGAGAAGGATGAGGCCATCAAAGCTGAAGTAGAGAAATTATTAGAGGCGGGCTTTATCATGCCTTGTACTTACCCTGAGTGGCTAGCAAATGTTGTAATGGTGAGGAAGTCATCAGGGGCGTGGAGGATGTGTGTTGATTTTACCAATCTTAATAAAGCATGCCCTAAAGATTGCTATCCCTTGCCTCGAATAGATAGTTTAATTGATGCCACGGCAGGCTACACTATGCTAAGCCTGCTAGACGCCTTCTCAGGGTATCATCAGGTATTCATGGCCGAGGAAGACATGCCTAAGTGCGCATTCATCACCATTCACGGCACATACATGTATAAAATGATGCCGTTCGGTTTGAAGAACACTGGCGCAACTTACACTAGGCTGGTGGACAAAGTGTTCCAAAATCAAAAAGGGCGAAACATCGAGGCTTACGTCGACGATGCTATTGTAAAAAGAAAGTCTGACAGCGTGCACTTGGCCGATTTGAGCGAGACATTTTGTTCACTGAGGAAATATAAAATGAAGCTTAACCCAAAGAAATGCAACTTCAGTGTCCCGGCCGGCAAGTTCCTCGGCGTGCTTGTCAACGCCAGGGGAATTGATGCCAATCCAGAGAAAGTGAAAGCAATACTAGACATACCGGAGCCGAGAAATCGAAAAGAGGTTATGATGCTGACCGGAAGGATGGCGGCTCTCGCCCGCTTCATCTCTCGGTCGGCCGACAAGAGCACTCCTTTCTTTAAAGTCTTTGAAAAAGGGAATAAAGACTTTAGGGGGGGAGGAATGCAGAGCACGACTTTCAAGCAAATCGAAAGCCCACCTTCTAACACTTCCGACCCCGTCCCGTGCCGACGCCGGGGAGACGCTATATCTATACTTAGCGATTACCTCGGCCACGGTCGGTCTTGTAATCGTCGGGGAAGAAAATAAGCAGCAACACCCAATTTACTTTATCAGCCATACACTGCTGGCTGCCGAAATAAATTACCCACTAATCGAAAAGGCAGCCCTCGCCGTCGTCATTGCCGCAAGAAAGCTGAAACCCTACTTCGACGCACATCCCGTGACGGTCTTAACCGACCAGCCATTGGAGAAAGCATTAGAAAAATTCGAAAAATCCGGCAGACTTATCAAATGGGCGGTGGAGCTCTCCGGCTTTGGCATTCAGTACAAGCCGAGGCCTTCGATAAAGGGGCAAGCGCTTGCAGACTTCCTGGCCGAGTGCACATATCAAGAAGAATCACATCCCGGCGTGTGGGAAGTGTATACCGACGGGTCCTCCACGGCGAACAGCTCAGGAGCCGGCATCCTTATCACCACCCCTAACGGAGACGAGTTTGAGTACGCCTTGAAGTTTACCTTCTCGGCCTCAAATAACGAATCCGAATATGAGGCGGTGATAACTAGAGTCGAGTTAGCTAGAGCTGCCGGGCCGGAGCACATTGTGTTAAAAACAGACTCACTCTTAGTGACTAATCAAATCCGAGGAGAGTATGAGGCTCGAGACGATGGGATGGTAAGGTACCTGGAAAGGGTAAAAGCTGACACCGCAAAATTGAAATCTTTTCAAATACAGTGCATCCCTAGGTCTGAGTACAACCGAGCCGACGCCCTCTTAAAACTTGCCAGTTCAAGCATAAAAAATGTAAGTCGAACCGTGCTGGTGGATATCAGAAATGCTAAAAGCATCACTGAGACCGTCGGCATGGTGGGCGACATCGAAGCCGAGATGACGTGGATGACTCCGATAATGAAATACAAGCTAACAAAAGAGTTGCCGGAGGACCGCAGTCTGTCTCAGAAGATAAGAAGGATCACCGCAAGGTACTTGGTGTTCGAAGGAGAATTGTACAGAAGGTCCATAATAAGACCACTCTTGAAATGTGTCGGCCCAGCCGACGCGGAGCTTATACTGACAGAGATTCACGAAGGCATCTGCGGACACCACATGGGGGCGAGAACGCTAGCCCACAAAGCTCTCCGAGCCGGCTAATTTTGGCCTACCATGCTGAAAGATTCCAGGGCAAAAACCAAGAAGTGCAAGAATTGTCAGATGCATGCTCCGGTAATACATGCACCTTCCCCGAGACCTGCAGCAAGTACTTAGTCCCCTACCCTTTGCACAGTGGGGGATGGATTTATTAGGACCATTTCCGACGGCCTCCGGAGGAAGGAAGTACCTGATTGTCGCCGTAGACTACTTCACCAAATGGGTCGAGGCTGTCGCGGTACCTGCCAAGACCACGGCGGCCGTAAGTAAGGTGATTTGGGAGAACATCATAACTCGGTTTGGGTTACCCCAAGTCATTGTATTTGACCACGGCCGAGAGTTTTGGAGCGACATGGTGATGAATTGGTTGGAAGAGCTCGGTATCAAATTTGCATACTCCTCCGTCTGCCACCCTCAGAGCAACGGGCAGGCGGAGGCGGCTAATAAAACAATACTGAACGGGTTGAAGAAGAAGGTTGAATATCTCAAGGGAAGATGGGCTGATGAACTACCCGGCGTCCTGTGGTCACTTCGAACCACGGAAAAAGAAGCAACAGGGTACAGTTCATTCCACCTTGTCTATGGGTCTGAGGCCGTCCTGCCAATTGAAGCAGCGGTGCCGACATTCAGAACACAAACTTTTGACCCAGTCGAAAATGAGGAAGGCCTGAGAGCCTCCCTAGACCTGGTCGAAGAAAGTCGAGACACGGCACGGCTCAACTTGGCAGTCTATCAAAACCGAATGAGAAGAGCATACAACCGTAGGGTCCACAAAAGGGACTTAAAAGTAGGAGATCTAGTCCTGAGAAAGTCGGCCGCAACAAACAAAGGAAACATCCATAGTAGCATCACCAACGGTGGGCGGCCCAGAGGACGGCTTGGCAGCTTCACTTGCCTTTGCCCTCTCCGCCTCCTCTCTGGCCTCCTTCACCTTAGCATCCCGGGCCGCCTTCTCTGCAGCCTCCTGAGCGGCCTTCACCGCCTTCGCCTCGGCCACGGCCTTGGACTTCGCAGCAGCAGCCTTCTCATCCAGAAGCCTGTCAAAATCTTGCCACGGGAAGGTGCCTTCAGGAAGGATCTCTTTAATCGCATCCCAGGTAGCATCTTCACTTGGTCCCGTGCACGGCACACATGTCGGGGATGATGACGGTTTCGATCTCAATATCCTTCTCCCTCTGAGCAAGGATAGCCTTTATGCCCTTGTGCTCCTTCGCCTCGGCCGAATGCAGGGACTTCCATCTTTCCCTCTGCTCAACCATAGCCTGATAGCCGCCCTCAAATTTGTTTCTCTCCTCCCGCACTTAGCAAAGATCGGCCCAACGCAGCCTCAACCTTGGCTCTCTCGGCCAGGACCGCCTTCTCGGCCTCCTTCTTAAGCTTTCGCTCAGCGAGGAAGTCTTTCATGGTGGCCAGGAACTCCCTCTTCGTCCTCTCGGCCTCCTTCTTTGCAGCGGCAAGCTCGAGCCTATGCCGTTTAAGCGCAGGGGCAGTTTGAGCCATGAGCTTTTCTTGCTCGACGAGATGAGTGCCGGCTAGTTCAGCCCACTTCACCAGCCTCTTGGCCAACCTTATACCTTCCGCCCGAGCCGAACGGGAAACCTTCGGGATGAGGAGTCGGCGGTGACATTTTTATCGCCCGTCTGCACAGGCTGCTTCTCCAATTGCCGTTCAGTGAGAATGACAGCCGACGACGACTGATCTATAAAAAACCCAGACAAAGCGTCCATGTCAACATTCATTGACATATCAGAAAGCCTGTCATCAGGAACGCCTAAAGAACCTGCTAAATCCGAGCCATGGGTTAGATCCGTACCGTCTTAGCCTTCTTGGACGAGAGGGCCGGTGACCCCTTTTCTTTCCCCTGCCTCGAATAACGGCGCGAGCGAGCGTTGCTTCCTTCCTCTTATTTGAAGTAGGAGGACCCTCCAGAACGGTGACGTCCTCGTCAACATTGACGACCACCTGATCCTTTTGGACTGCGGGGATTGGAGATTGAGTGGGAGTTGACGTCGTAGCCGCCGTAGACGTTGTTTTTGGTCTCCGGCGCGACACGTTACCGCCAATCTCCGCTTGAGTCGCCGCCACATCCATTGCCTTCATCGCCTGCTCCATAAGCTCGTGCGGGGCCGGTCTGCGATCACGTGGCACGGCCTTAGGGTGCAGCTCAACAACTCTCCCGTCCTGGTCAAGTCCCAACTTATTTAGAATAGAGACGGAGAGATCCCGGCCAAATCGATCTGCAAGAAACAAAGTCAACAGTTAAGCAAAGGAAGTAAACCAAGGCTCAAATACAGAAGCATAAAAAGCAAGGGTGGGCCTCACACCGACCCCACTCACCCTGGCCGAGGGCCGGTATGAGGCCGACGTGACAAAGCGGCTCGTCTTGAAGGACGATCTGCGTCGGAGGCATCCATCCCTTCGGCGTGCCATCCCTCTCAGCCTCGAACAGGCTCATTGCCCGCACTTCGTCGTCCTTAAGATAGACCTTCTTGGCGTCAATCTTAATCTTATTCTGGGAGACATATCTATCATGCTCCCCCTGACTCTCACACCGCAAATTGACGCGGCGCTGGAAGGACCGGGGCAGTGGATAGTCCTCCGGAACCTCAACATATACCCACCGCCCCTTCCAGTCTTTGCAAGATGTCAGCTTGGAAACGGTGACATAACCCGGCTCGGTCTGTATGTTGTACCACCCCGAGCCGCCTAGGGTAGTCTGCCGAAGATGGTGAAGCCGGCGGAAAAGGTTCACCGTTGGGGCCTCCCCTTTAAAAAGACATAACCATACAAAGTCAATAATAGTACTAATGGCCAACGGATGCAGTTGTGCCACGGCGACATTCATGGCTTTGATTATGGCGGCGACGTGTTCATTAAGAGGAAATCGGAGCCCATACTCCAGATGTCTGATGTACACGCCGATACAGCCTTCGGGAGGGCAACAGACCGCCTGATCACCCTCAGGGATAATAATTCTATACCCCCTGCCGAAGGAGTAATGGTCTTCAAAAAGTTCAGGCCCGGAGGCACTGGCGAACTTGTTCGTCCAAACACGATCGGGTTTAATCGTACAGGCTTCGCCGTGCCACAAGAAATGCGGCCTCTCTACATCAGAATGGGTCTTTTCCTCATCATCATCATCATCAAAATCCTCCAAAATTTTCTCATCAATTTCAGGAGAAGGCGACAAGCGCCCCCGAACCCTATCGGGGTGACAACCAGTGGCTCCTGTTCATCAGGATGCGGCGGTTCGCCCCCCGGAGTAGAGGTACTAGGAAGAGCATCAGCAGCAGACATGGTGACAACAATTACTTAACAAGTAAAAAGTTGGGGAAAATTTGTTTGTTTACCTTGGAAGAAAGTGTTACGCCGAGTAACGCTTCGAAAACTAGAGAGAAGTTTCTTCGAAAAAACTAGAGAGAGGAAATTTTTTGAGAAAAAGAAGTTTCCAGGTCAAAATGAGGGGCACACTGCTCTATTTATAGAGCAAAGCCCATTCAGTGGACCAATCAGAGCGAAGCCCATGAAGCGTCCACCAATCAGCACCAAGCCACGTGTCAAGCATGCAGCCACGGAATGTTAATCGACATACAGTGATGAATCTTCTTCGACACGCTCCTTGGTATCTACTTGCTAGGCCACCGATCAACCAAGCTTGGCGGCACGGCCGGGGGCAATAAAAAGCACACGGCACTCTCAACCTTGGTCTCGGCCAGCGCCATTTTCTTTTCCACATTGGATGTCCATTACACAACCATGTGGAGGGGGGATATGGTACGGCCTGAACAGAACCAAGCTAAGGAAGAAGATCGACATGCGCAGAATACGCTCAACACTCATCGAAGGTCCATACCACGGCATAGACTACGCTGGGGGCAAATTGATGGGGCATATTCTGCACCCGCTGACCGAGTCAACATATTGAGCAAGGTCAAAGCTAAAAGACAGCAAGTCAACGTATTAACAGCCTAACCGACAAAGCCTGTCGGCCTGTCACTTGGGTCTCGGTCTCGGCAACTAGCCGGCCGAGAGGCATATCCGCGTACTCACATCCAGTCCCCTCGGTATGAAGTCAACCAGGCCTGCCGGCCCGGCATGGGTCCCTCGGCCGAGGGTAAGATAGTCTTTCCACCTGCTAGCCACTTGGCCATTACGTGACAAAAGGTGAAAGTCTATAAATACTCCACTTCTCTCATTGAGAAAAGGATCCGAAAATCATCTTAATCTGGTATAAACTCCCTTATCTCTCTACAATATACTTTGCCAAGTTAACACACAACTTATCTCTTTAAGTTTACTGACTTGAGCGTCGGAGTGAGTACGCTCGGTACCAAGCCGAGCCCTCAGTTTGTTCATCTTTACAGGAGAGAGCGAAAGGAAGAGACAAGCAAACGACGTCATTCTACAAGCTTAAGTGGTCATAATCCTGCTCCGGAATTACACCCGGAACAAGACTTTCCCTAACAGATACGGGCATTACCATATCGGTTACCCGAGGAATAGTATATCATAACGTCAATAAAAGAACTATTAATGTTTATTACAAATTAACTCAACAACGAAAAAAGTACAATCAAGAATAAAGCAACTACGGTGAGATTACTCCATGCCGGACTCGGTGAAAGACTCGTCCCTCCAACGCACACGAGATAAGCTCTACATTTCAAGACCTACTAAGATTGACTGCTCACCATATTGAAACACGGCAGACACATAACAAGAAAGAAACATAAACAACCACAAACAAGGTCAATAACTGAAGGACAGCATACAACAATGGTACAACACACACACACACACGCACACACACACACACACACACACACACACACACACACACACACACACACACACACACACACACACACACACACACTAATCTCCAACACCAATAATCCGTCAATCACCTTACTAACCCGAAGGTAAAGTTCTGCCATAATATCCATCGTAACAGATATTCCACACCGCCAGTGGGGAGCGCAATTTTACCACCTAAGCCGCGCTCAAAACCATAGAGCGAATAACTCATGTCCATTAATGTACACACCCCCCCTTGTGACAGGAACCACAAGGGGCGAATCAAGGGCATGAAGTCATTCCCGATGATGACTCCACTTAGCCAAGGACGCACCCCTAACACAACACAACGATACTAACACACTATCAACGATACTACACACAACACATGAGAACCAATCAATAGTACTGAGTAGGAAAACCTATATTTAGCAATCAACAGCAACACCGCATACATTCATATAAAGTCACGAGAACCCCCATCAACACCTATCACAACCAGTAGGGAAAGACCTATTACTAACAACTATAACCACAAAGAAACATAAGGATGATGAGGACCTTTACTCGATCGAGTCACTAGACTACTAGATCGAGTAGCCTATGCTAGATCGGGTTTCCACATCCTAAAGGTTACTATGACGCAAGTCTATAGATACCTCGTTTCTGCACCTCCCGCCAAACACCCAGTGATGATTGGGCCGCATGTCTAGCATATGTCGTGATTTTATGATGTTCTGTTAATCAGTTAATAAAAGGTAACTCATACACTTGTGTATACGTCATGGTCGACATCTACGCACCGATGGTTGTTTTGGCAGTAATTAGAGTTCATTTGGAGTCCGGGTAAAAAACCGTCTTCATTTTCTAAAACCGTCAAATCCCGAGTCAAAAAGCAATGTGCTTGTCTACCTAAGGTTTGGATGTCATAAAATGTTTGGAGTATATCTCATTTTGATTACCATGTCACTTCTTTGGGCTAAACTTATGTTTACATTACAAAATGTGCATTTCATTTAGCTAACATGTCAACCCGACTTTTAGGCCCATTTTACAAGATGAAAATGACTTTTTTGGATCTGGCCTATTTGACAAAAAGTTCTAGATCTTTCTCTTAGATTTCCAACGCCACCAATATCAACTTAATCCGAGTCTTGTAGAGAAAGTTATGCTTAAAATAAGACAGGCTGTCAAACGAGTTTTCTCGCGCAGAACAACCCTACCCGAGAAATGACGCAGCAAATGTTGCGCCTCTTCTATGGGACGTAGCACCTGTTGCGCCATTTCTCAGGGCTTTCTTTTCGTCCAAGTTTCCGTGTTTCAACTAAGTCGTTGGTTTCCGGATCTTTTTTTCCTATTCCTTCCCAAATTCTACCATTTCCATAATTTCTCCGTGTGTTTAGTATAAATAGAGGCCTTTGCCTCATATTTTTCACGTGAGTGTTCGCCCTTCTCTTCTCTCTTTGCATTCTAGACGTTGCTCTAAGCTTTCGACGCCTATGTGCTTGATCAATCGACCACGTAAGCTCAGATCATTCTGAGTACCAGTCACGTTGCATGACCGACCAATTTGACCACTACACAATTAATTAATCAATCTTTTTAAAACTCCTTTTTTAAGGGCACTTTCATATTTGCATATATCGAGTCGAGTTACCACTAAAAACCGATTTAGTTAAATCTCGCGACGCTAACATGTAAGTCTAAGGGTGTAAAATCTCAATTTTATTTAATGTATTTTATTTTATTGTAATTAATGTACGTATTTATATCATAAGTACGCCTAAAATCGTCTTCAAAAAACTATTTTAAAAGCCTTTTGACGAATCAACACAGAGACACTATCGAGAAGAGACGCAACAGTTGTTGCGCCTTCTGGAAAAGTCGCAGCACTTGCTGCGCCTCTTCAAGTGGCGGATTAGCCACTGTTGCTCCTCTTCTTCTTCCTCGTGTTTTTTCGTTGTTTTGTTCGAAGTCTTTTCTTGTTCAAGCATAAAAAATGTAAGTCGAACCGTGCTGGTGAATATCAGAAATGCTAAAAGCATCACTGAGACCGTCGGCATGGTGGGCGACATCGAAGCCGAGATGACGTGGATGACTCCGATAATGAAATACAAGCTAACAAAAGAGTTGCCGGAGGACCGCAGTCTGTCTCAGAAGATAAGAAGGATCACCGCAAGGTACTTGGTGTTCGAAGGAGAATTGTACAGAAGGTCCATAATAAGACCACTCTTGAAATGTGTCGGCCCTGCCGACGCGGAGCTTATACTGACAGAGATTCACGAAGGCATCTGCGGACACCACATGGGGGCGAGAACGCTAGCCCACAAAGCTCTCCGAGCCGGCTACTTTTGGCCTACCATGCTGAAAGATTCCAGGGCAAAAACCAAGAAGTGCAAGAATTGTCAGATGCATGCTCCGGTAATACATGCACCTTCCCCGAGACCTGCAGCCAGTACTTAGTCCCCTACCCTTTGCACAGTGGGGGATGGATTTATTAGGACCATTTCCGACGGCCTCCGGAGGAAGGAAGTACCTGATTGTCGCCGTAGACTACTTCACCAAATGGGTCGAGGTCGTCGCGGTACTGCCAAGACCACGGCGTAGTAAGAAAGGTGATTTGGGAGAACATCATAACTCGGTTTGGGTTACCCCAAGTCATTGTATTTGACCACGGCCGAGAGTTTTGGAGCGACATGGTGATGAATTGGTTGGAAGAGCTCGGTATCAAATTTGCATACTCCTCCGTCTGCCACCCTCAGAGCAACGGGCAGGCGGAGGCGGCTAATAAAACAATACTGAACGGGTTGAAGAAGAAGGTTGAATATCTCAAGGGAAGATGGGCTGATGAACTACCCGGCGTCCTGTGGTCACTTCGAACCACAGAAAAAGAAGCAACAGGGTACAGTTCATTCCACCTTGTCTATGGGTCTGAGGCCGTCCGCCGCGATTGAAGCGGCGGTGCCGACATTCGAACACAAACTTTTGACCCGAAATAAAATGAGGAAGGCCGAGAGCCTCCTAGACACTGGTCGAAGAAAGTCAAGACACGGCACGGCTCAACTTGGCAGTCTATCAAAACCGAATGAGAAGAGCATACAACCGTAGGGTCCACAAAAGGGACTTAAAAGTAGGAGATCTAGTCCTGAGAAAGTCGGCCGCAACAAACAAAGGAAACATCCATGGTAAAATGACGGCCAACTGGGAAGGACTCTACAGGGTGGTTGAAGAAATTAGGTCGGGGACATACCGGCTGACAGACATGGAGGGTGTGCCTCTTATGAGCCACTGGAACACAGACAACCTTAGGAAATATTTTTTATAGCGGCGGAGGTGTCCGAGACCGTTGTGGGCACCCCAACGCGTGATTATATCTTATGAAGAATGATCCAAGTTCTCCATCAAAATGCTCTTCCCCTCCGTAGTCGTACCAAAGTAGACGCCACGACCAAAGCTGGGCAGTCACTACAAATGCAGTTGATACTCGCGAAAGCGACCAACATGCTTAGTAGACGCCAGCCGGGCAGTCACTACAAATGCAGTTGATACTCGCGAAAGCGACCAACATGCTTAAGAACGTATAAGTATAGTTGAGAACCGCAAATCTGACTGCCCCGGCCAATCCGGGAGTGGCAGAGGAAGCGATCAATATGTCTACAGATACGAACGCTGTCGAGCCGTAACCTCGATTGCCTCGGCCAAAGCCGGGAGTGACGGGGAAACGACCGATACGCTAACATGTTCACAACAGCAGTTGGGAAGCGCAAATCTGACCGCCTCGGCTAAGACCGGGAGTGGAGGAGGAAGCGACCGACATGCCAACATGTTTAAAAACGTTTAAGTACAGTTGAGATACGCAATCTAACTGCCTCGGCCAAGCCGAAGGTAAAACAAAAAAGCGCTCAATATGTTTAAAAATGTAAGAAGACAACTTAATGGAGGATGAGATCAAAAGCCTCGGCCAAGCCGAAGGCAAATAAACAAACTTTATTGAAAAATGTTTACAAGTGAGGCAAAACAAAGTCGACGGCCGTCCCCATAGGGATAGCCTAAACACAACCTACCAAAGTTTAACAAAAAAAGAAGGAACAACAAAAGGTTACAAACATAAGACTTGAAGCGCCAAAAGGATGGCAGGGAGGAAAGGCTCAATAGTTGGCCCCCGAACAGCTGAAGCTGTCCGAAGGGCCGGGTGAATCTCGTGACGACCGCCCGTCTCCCTATGCTTGTTGCTGCTTGCCACCGGCAGCAGTAGTAGCATCACCAACGGTGGGCGGCCCAGAGGACGGCTTGGCAGCTTCACTTGCCTTTGCCCTCTCAGCCTCCTCTCTGGCCTCCTTCACCTTAGCATCCCGGGCCGCCTTCTCTGCAGCCTCCTGAGCGGCCTACACCACCTTCGCCTCGGCCACGGCCTTGGACTTCGCAGCAGCAGCCTTCTCATCCAGAAGCCTGTCAAAATCTTGCCACGGGAAGGTGCCTTCAGGAAGGATCTCTTTAATCGCATCCCTGGTAGCATCTTCAGCTTGGTCCCGGTACCGGGCACACATGTCAGGGATGATGACGGTTTTCAGCATCTCAATATCCTTCTCCCTCTGAGCAAGGATAGCCTTTGTGCCCTTGTGCTCCTTCGCCTCGGCCGAATGCAGGGACTTCCATCTTTCCCTCTGCTCAACCATAGCCTGATAGCCGCCCTCAAATTTGTTTCTCTCCTCCCGCAGCTTAGCAGCATCAGCCAACGCAGCCTCAACCTTGGCTCTCTCGGCCAGGACCGCCTTCTCGGTCTCCTTCTTAAGCTTTCGCTCAGCGAGGAAGTCTTTCATGGTGGCCAGGAACTCCCTCTTCGTCCTCTCGGCCTCCTTCTTTGCAGCGGCAAGCTCGAGCCTAAGCCGTTTAAGCGCAGGGGCAGTTTGAGCCATGAGCTTTTCTTGCTCGACGAGATGAGTGCCGGCTAGTTCAGCCCACTTCACCAGCCTCTTGGCCAACCTTATACCTTCCGCCCTGAGCTGAACGGGGGAAACCTTCTGGGATGAGGAGTCGGCGGTGACATTTTTATCGCCCGTCTGCACAGGCTGCTTCTCCAATTGTCGTTCAGTGAGAATGACAGCCGGCGACGACTGATCTATAAAAAACCCAGACAAAGCGTCCATGTCAACATTCATTGACATATCAGAAAGCCTGTCATCAGGAACGCCTAAAGAACCTGCTAAATCCGAGCCATGGGTTAGATCCGTACCAGTCTTAGCCTTCTTGGACAGAGGGCCGGCTGACCCCTTTTCTTTCCCCGCCTCGGTAATAAAGGCGAAGAGGCGTTGCTTCCTTCCTCTTATTTGAAGTAGGAGGACCCTCCAGAACGGTGACGTCCTCGTCAACATTGACGACCACCTGATCCTTTTGGACTGCAGGGATAGGAGATTAAGTGGGAGTTGACGTCGTAGCCGCCGTAGACGTTGTTTTTGGTCTCCGGCGCGACACGTTACCGCCAATCTCCGCTTGAGTCGCCGCCACATCCATTGCCTTCATTGCCTGCTCCATAAGCTCGTGCGGGGCCGGTCTGCGATCACGAGGCGCGGCCTTAGGGTGCAGCTCAACAACTCTCCCATCCTGGTCAAGTCCCAACTTATTTAGAATAGAGACGGAGAGATCCCGGCCAAATCGATCTGCAAGAAACAAAGTCAACAGTTAAGCAAAGGAAGTAAACCAAGGCTCAAATACAGAAGCATAAAAAGCAAGGGTGGGCCTCACACCGACCCCACTCACCCTGGACGAGGGCCGGTATGAGGCCGACGTGACAAAGCGGCTCGTCTTGAAGGACGATCTGCGTCGGAGGCATCCATCCCTTCGGCGTGCCATCCCTCTCAGCCTCGAACAGGCTCATTGCCCGCACTTCGTCGTCCTTAAGATAGACCTTCTTGGCGTCAATCTTAATCTTATTCTGGGAGACATATCTATCATGCTCCCCCTGACTCTCACACCGCAAATTGACGCGGCGCTGGAAGGACCGGGGCAGTGGATAGTCCTCCGGAACCTCAACATATACCCACCGCCCCTTCCAGTCTTTGCAAGATGTCAGCTTGGAAACGGTGACATAACCCGGCTCGATCGTATCTTTGTACCACCCCGAGCCGCCAAGGGTAGTCTGCCGAAGATGGTGAAGCCGGCGGAAAAGGTTCACCGTTGGGGCCTCCCCTTTAAAAAGACATAACCATACAAAGTCAATAATAGTACTAATGGCCAACAGATGCAGTTGTGCCACGGCGACATTCATGGCTTTGATTATGGCGGCGACGTGTTCATTAAGAGGAAATCGGAGCCCATACTCCGGATGTCGATGTACACGCCGATCTGACCTTCGGGAGGGCAACAGACCGCTGATCACCCTCGGGGATAATAATTCTTATACCCCCTGCCGAAGGAGTAATGGTCTTCAAAAGTTCGGGCCGGAGGCACCGGCGAACTTGTTCGTCCAAACACGATCGGGTTTAATCGTACAGGCTTCGCCGTGCCACAAGAAATGCGGCCTCTCTACATCAGAATGGGTCTTTTCCTCATCATCATCATCATCAAAATCCTCCAAAATTTTCTCATCAATTTCAGGAGAAGGCGACAAGCGCCCCCCGAACCCTATCGGGGTGACAACCAGTGGCTCCTGTTCATCAGGATGCGGCGGTTCGCCCCCCGGAGTAGAGGTATTAGGAAGAGCATCAGCAGCAGACATGGTGACAACAATTACTTAACAAGTAAAAAGTTGGGGAAAAATTTGTTTGTTTACCTTGGAAGAAAGTGTTACGCCGAGTAACGCTTCGAAAACTAGAGAGAAGTTTCTTCGAAAAAACTAGAGAGAGGAAATTTTTTGAGAAAAAGAAGTTTCCAGGTCAAAATGAGGGGCACACTGCTCTATTTATAGAGCAAAGCCCATTCAGGGGACCAATCAGAGCGAAGCCCATGAAGCGTCCACCAATCAGCACCAAGCCACGTGTCAAGCATGCAGCCACGGAATGTTAATCGACATACAGTGATGAATCTTCTTCGACACGCTCCTTGGTATCTACTTGCTAACGGCCAGCTGATCAACCAAGCTTGGCAGCACCGGCCGGGGGCAATAAAAAGCACACGACACTCTCAACCTTGGTCTCGGCCAGCGCCATTTTCTTTTCCACATTGGATGTCCATTACACAACCATGTGGAGGGGGGATATGGTACGGCCTGAACAGAACCAAGCTAAGGAAGAAGATCGACATGCGCAGAATACGCTCAACACTCATCGAAGGTCCATACCACGACATAGACTACGCTAGGGGCAATCTGATGGGGCAAATCTGCACCCGCTGACCGAGTCAACATATTGAGCAAGGTCAAAGCTTAAAGACAGCAAGTCAACGTATTAACAGTCTAACCGACAAAGCCTGTCGGCCTGTCACTTGGGTCTCGGTCTCGGCAACTAGCCGGCCGAGAGGCATATCCGCGTACTCACATCCAGTCCCCTCGGTATGAAGTCAACCAGGCCTGCCGGCCCGGCATGGGTCCCTCGGCCGAGGGTAAGATAGTCTTTCCACCTGCTAGCCACTTGGCCACTTGGCCATTACGTGACAAAAGGTGAAAGTCTATAAATACTCCACTTCTCTCATTGAGAAAAGGATCCGAAAATCATCTTAATCTGGTATAAACTCCCTTATCTCTCTACAATATACTTTGCCAAGTTAACACACAACTTATCTCTTTAAGTTTACTGACTTGAGCGTCGGAGTGAGTACGCTCGGTACCAAGCCGAGCCCTCAGTTTGTTCATCTTTACAGGAGAGAGCGAAAGGAAGAGACAAGCAAACGACGTCATTCTACAAGCTTAAGTGGTCATAATCTTGCTCCGGAATTACACCCGGAACAAGACTTTCCCTAACAGATACGGGCATTACCATATCGGTTACCCGAGGAATAGTATATCATAACGTCAATAAAAGAACTATTAATGTTTATTACAAATTAACTCAACAACAGAAAAGTACAACTGAAGAATAAAGCAACTACGGTGAGATTACTCCATGCCAGGACTCGGTGAAAGACTCGTCCCTCCAACGCACACAGATAAGCTCTACATTTCAAGACCTACTAAGATTGACTGCTCACCATATTGAAACACGGCAGACACATAACAAGAAAGAAACATAAACAACCACAAACAAGGTCAATAACTGAAGGACAGCATACAACAATGGTACAACACACACACACACACACACGCACACACACACACACACACACACACACACACACACACACACACACACACACACACACACACACACACACACACACACACACACACACACACACACACACACACACACACACACTAATCTCCAACACCAATAATCCGTCAATCACCTTACTAACCCGAAGGTAAAGTTCTGCCATAATATCCATCGTAACAGATATTCCACACCGCCAGTGGGGAGCGCAATTTTACCACCTAAGCCGCGCTCAAAACCATAGAGCGAATAACTCATGTCCATTAATGTACACACCCCCCCTTGTGACAGGAACCACAAGGGGCGAATCAAGGGCATGAAGTCATTCCCGATGATGACTCCACTTAGCCAAGGACGCACACCTAACACAACACAACGATACTAACACACAATCAACGATACTACACACAACACATGAGAACCAATCAATAGTACTGAGTAGGAAAACCTATATTTAGCAATCAACAGCAACACCGCATACATTCATATAAAGTCACGAGAACCCCCATCAACACCTATCACAACCAGTAGGGAAAGACCTATTACTAACAACTATAACCACAAAGAAACATAAGGATGATGAGGACCTTTACTCGATCGAGTCACTAGACTACTAGATCGAGTAGCCTATGCTAGATCGGGTTTCCACATCCTAAAGGTTACTATGACGCAAGTCTGTAGATACCTCATTTCTGCACCTCCCGCCAAACACCCAGTGATGATTGGGCCGCATGTCTAGCATATGTCGTGATTTTATGATGTTCTGTTAATCAGTTAATAAAAGGTAACTCATACACTTGTGTATACGTCATGGTCGACATCTACGCACCGATGGTTGTTTTGGCAGTAATTAGAGTTCATTTGGAGTCCGGGTCAAAAACCGTCTTCATTTTCTAAAACCGTCAAATCCCGAGTCAAAAAGCAATGTGCTTGTCTACCTAAGGTTTGGATGTCATAAAATGTTTGGAGTATATCTCATTTTGATTACCATGTCACTTCTTTGGGCTAAACTTATGTTTACATTACAAAATGTGCATTTCATTTAGCTAACATGTCAACCCGACTTTTAGGCCCATTTTACAAGATGATAATGACTTTTTTGGATCTGGCCTATTTGACAAAAAGTTCTAGATCTTTCTCTTAGATTTCCAACGCCACCAATATCAACTTAATCCGAGTCTTGTAGAGAAAGTTATGCTTAAAATAAGACATGCTGTCAAACGAGTTTTCTCGCGCAGAACAACCCTACCCGAGAAATGACGCAGCAAATGTTGCGCCTCTTCTATGGGACGTAGCACCTGTTGCGCCATTTCTCAGGGCTTTCTTTTCGTCCAAGTTTCCGTGTTTCAACTAAGTCGTTGGTTTCCTGGATCTTTTTTCCTATTCCTTCCCAAATTCTACCATTTCCATAATTTCTCCGTGTGTTTAGTATAAATAGAGGCCTTTGCCTCATATTTTTCACGTGAGTGTTCGCCCTTCTCTTCTCTCTTTGCATTCTAGACGTTGCTCTAAGCTTTTGACGCCTATGTGCTTGATCAATCGACCACGTAAGCTCAGATCATTCTGAGTACCAGTCACGTTGCATGACCGACCAATTTGACCACTACACAATTAATTAATCAATCTTTTTAAAACTCCTTTTTTAAGGGCACTTTCATATTTGCATATATCGAGTCGAGTTACCACTAAAAACCGATTTAGTTAAATCTCGCGACGCTAACATGTAAGTCTAAGGGTGTAAAATCTCAATTTTATTTAATGTATTTTATTTTATTGTAATTAATGTACGTATTTATATCATAAGTACGCCTAAAATCGTCTTCAAAAAACTATTTTAAAAGCCTTTTGACGAATCAACACAGAGACACTATCGAGAAGAGACGCAACAGTTGTTGCGCCTTCTGGAAAAGTCGCAGCACTTGCTGCGCCTCTTCAAGTGGTGGATTAGCCACTGTTGCTCCTCTTCTTCTTCCTCGTGTTTTTTCGTTGTTTTGTTCGAAGTCTTTTCTTGTTTTTATTTTCTTATTTCTTCCAAATTCTTATATTTTCCAGTTTATAATTTGTTTTCAATAAATCCTTTTAATAATTCTGACTTGAATCCCTTATAATTCGATATTTGCGGGTTTTCGTCATCTTATTCAAACCCAGATTTAAGAGGCTCGATTCGTTCATATCAAGTCCCTTGAATTCGTCTTTGATATATGTTTTAATTCTGTTTTCTTCATCAATTCTTAATCTTTAATTTTCGCCACTAATTTCAAGTTTGTATATAAACCCGTCTTCGACATCGTAAATAATATCTAACTTGTAATAATTCATTTCAATCTGTTTTTATCGTTTTATGACGGTTCCTGATGCATATAATCTGACTAAATCACCTTCATTCGAATTATATATCAATAATCTATCCTAATCAAACAACCAGCGATAACAACCAACGAGTATGACTTTCACAGCCAGAAACCAACTCAAGAACAGTCGCATGAACTTATGCGCCTCTTCTAAGGGACGCAGCAGATGTTGCGCCTGTTCTGAGGTGGTTTCTGCCTCTGAACTCGTCTTGTTTTGACGTAGGCATTCTAATTAGGATTTTAATCAACTATTATTCTTATTATCGTTGTAACACCCTCATACTCCAAGTACCTTACCAGGACCACTTAAAGTACGAGAATGCTACCATCTCGGTTACCTGAGGCAATGTATATCAAATTGACCATAAAAGACCATACTTTAAATAATTAAGTTTAACGATTACATAACCAAAATTGTAAAGTGAAATACAACTGTTCTCAAACTATAAACCAACTAAGTGAAACTGTCTTAACAAACACAGCGGAAGACTAAAGACTCTGATATATAATGACTTCATCCCCAGCTAGATCCCACGCGTATCCAATATATACCTGTCAGACAACTGCTCACCACCCCCGAATGGATCACCACAGTTTTTAAAACATTTAAACGGGGTCAGTACTGATTGCACACAAAACAAACAGCTGCAATCAAACAATACCACAATCAATTAAATCAACCCAAACTCCATCACATCACCACACACCTGACTAGGGATGGCAGTGTGTCGGGGATCCGACCCAAACCCTGAGGGTCGGACCCTAATGGGTCGGGTATGGGTCTTATTTTTTCAGACCCAATGGGTATGGGTCGGGTATGGGTCTTAAGAAAATATTTTGGGTCCGGGTCTTAGTTATGAGACCATTGCCCGACCTTTAGACCATTTATTTTAAAAAAAAAAAGAAAAAAAAATCAAAATCACAACTTTTCTGAATTCATACTGGCAGACCGTAGAAACCAAAGCAACTAAAGTCTCTTTCTCTTCCCTCATCCCATAAAGTGATAAAACTCAATGAAACTCTTCTGACAATACCACCACTCCACCATTGACACAAGGAAACCACCACCACATCACTGATACGCGACTAGCAACTACCTCTCTAATAGGCGGCGACCGACAACCACCATTAACGGCAGCCAGCGACGGTCAGATGGAGACGGCTATCAAGTACGATATTGATTTTAGGGTTCCGAGTTTGATTCTTTCACATGTATTTGGAGGTAAAATTAATTTAGGTCTTCTTTGTCTTTCTTAATCTCTTTGGTATGTATATTGGATTTGGTAGTGTACAATAGAGATATATAAACTCATAATGTTAAAGTAGTATGCATTTTTTTTTAATATTATAGCCCCATAGCTGTTAATCCTGCTATTAAAGTGGCTAAAACTCAGACCCGCGGGTAGACCCAGACCCGACCCTTACCCATAGGGTCCGGGTATGGGTCCTCAAATTTTAGACCCTTGCGGGTCTGGGTCGGGTACGGGTCAAAAGGGAAAATCTGGGATCCGGGTTCGGGTCTGGGTGGACCCGACCTAGACCCTACCCATTGTCATCCCTACACCTGACTACAAACTAAAGTGTGTAGCCCTGCCAGATTACCCATCGCAACAGGTAATCCTTGCCCCCAGTGGGGGACCGCAGCCGTTACCACCTAAGCCCCGCTCATCTCATCCGAGCGATAAACCCATGTTCATTAATGTGCACATCCCTTCTGTGGTGGGTTCCATAGAAGGCGAATTAAGGGCGTGAAGCCACTCCCGCAAGTGACTCCACTCAGCCGAGGACGCACCTCGAGAACCACAGACAAACAATCAGAACCAATCACAATATACAACACAATCACCAATTATCAATTCCAATACGATACAAACCAACAACAATTATCAACCATCAACAACATTATGTAATCAATACTAAGTAGGGAAACCCTACCTGAAATAGCAATCACCAAGATCGTCACAATCAGCTAAACATAATCGTTCTTCAACGAAATCACCTCCTATAAACACACAATCATACAATCACAATCTAACATCAACAATACTCCCCAAAACCCCCAAATTACCCAATTAGGGTTTCAACTAAAATCAATCAAACGACATAAAAACTATACTAGGATCTTACCCACAATGCGACGGTCTCAACGGCGTAACGAACTCAACGATCCGACGACTCTAGCCCTTAGAATTTGATAGCAATGTGAGAGAGGAAAGCTACGTAACCTTGTTTTCTCTTTTGTGAAACTTATAATAAGGTAAGAGTGAAAAAGAAATGATGAAATATGTTTTTATAACCTTCTCGCGTTGCTATAAAAACCCGACAAATAACCCGTAAAAACACACTTACTCGATCGAGTAAGTGACTTACTCGATCGAGTGCCTCTTACTCGATCGAGTATCACACGTACTCGATCGAGTACCCATCAGGTCAGCTACTGTTTTGCGTAAAAATATACTTACTCGACAGAGTAAGCCCAACTCGATTGAGTACCCATAGACATAGAAAACCGTAGTATTACAGTCTTCCCTCCTTAATAAGAACTTCGTCCCCGAAGTTCAACCCATACTCAAAACAAACATACTAACTCGATCAAGACACCAAAACGCACTAAGAACTCAAAGCCAAAACCCCAACCTATAAAATATGAACTCTTAACGCCAACTCCACCAACTATGCCTACCTCCACAACACGGCTCACGATATGGTATAAACCACATTATAGTCTGTCGACACTAACTTCATACACTTCCAAATGCCATCCACCAACGTCGCTTGCTTCGTCTCACTACATATCATCCACTAGAAAATCCAATATCAAGACACTCATAAACATCAAACGAAATGTTATATTCTACCACCCTTAAAAGGAACTTCGTCCTCGAAGTTTACTCCCACTCATAACATCATCATCCAATTGTTAACACTATCGAGTTCATAAACATCATCACCCAACTGTCAACACTATCGAAGTATTCTTACACTCCTAAACATCACACTACTACAAGCACGGCCATGACATTTAGCAAAAATCAACCACAACAAAGATCCATCCTTTTTGCTACACCAACACTCTACTTCCAATTATACTACAACATGCACAACCATCAAATTCTCTTTGTCGCATCCTACTCCTTTTAAAGAAATGTTACGTCCTCGTAACTTACTAATACTAGATCCTTAGCTATATCTTCTCATTATCCTCATCACCCCGACATGTCAAAGATAACCGCCTATGACCTCAACACCTATAACCATTCCTATATCCAAGGCTCTCTTACTTAAACAGTTCTCATACCTCAATTTATTCGGCACACCACCTAACCTATACCACAAGATCCTTAGCATAACCAACACTCCAATTGTTCCCTATTACCGCCAAAATGACATAGTCCCCTATATATACACTTATCTCCATACTAATAATTCATGATCCACAATTATAACCCACCCTGACACTAGATCCTCGAGTTCCTTTCCTCCATTACCACAAAACTCATTCATAACTTAACATGATATTAATTCCCAACACCAAATACTCACTGTTTCAATAAAAGATTATGAACCACCTACAACTTCTAGATCAGTACAACACTTGTTTTCCCCAAATCACTTGCCATTACTATGTCAACCAATGCCTCCTCTAAAATAACATCACAAGAACTCCAACAACCTTTCGCAACTGTGTCCCATCAACAGGATATCACTATACCACGATAACAACGAAAACATACACAACTCTCTTCCATATCATACTCTACCCTCACGCCCAAGTTGAAACTGGTAAGAAACATCAATAAAGAAAACAACAGTCTATATGTCCAAACGAAACTCACAAGAAACAGCTGTAAACAAAGCAACAATCTATATGACTGGTATACTCATTCGAAAACGTACTCATCCCACCTACTCCATCACAACCGATGACGGCATCGCAACACCGCCACCAACAGCCGCACCGCAACGCGAAAATACCCGCATCACAACACGAAACACCGTGCCCGGATCACCACCCGAGGCACAACAGCCACATCGATAGTCATCGCAATTTATATAATCGCACAAACACTGACTCAGTACAACTTCCATGACAAGAAAACTTTATTAAAACTACTCTACTAGATCACAATGCAACAAATCATACAGAATAAACAGATAAGAACCTCATGAATATCATTCATACCTTTTCACGGAATAAACATATATCTTGAATACACATACAAGTATAACTAGCCATGCCGGATCACTCAAATTATTACTTTTTGAATATCATTCCATTAGGTTACTGTACCCAACATATATTACAGGACATTCAGATAACAACTTTATACTATCACACCATACCACTTCTCGTGAGGTTAGAACCTCACACAAACATTTATACACATCATAGACCCGTAATCACTTCCAACTAGTCAATCCTGATCACATAAGTTACCACTTGATAAAGGTTACCTCTTGCCCGGCCTTAACTCATATGCACCTCACAACATATTCTCCCATTCGCATAACCATCGCCTTCTGCCAAATATAACCATACCGCTAATACTCAACTACTAGCAACCATCTTCTATAACCACATCTTATACTCCCTCACAACCATACATATCAATCCGGTCTCTACAAAAACCAACCTCTTTAAAATGGTTATCTTTCCTGCTTATCATCGCCCTTAACCACTAGTGACACCACCTCAACACTACCAATGTTCGTATATCAAACCTCTTACACTCATCTCTAAATATCACGGTTTCTTTCCCATTTTCGGTTAACATCCCAAATAACGAACATCAATTCCATCAACAAAATTTACCTGAACATTCATCTCAATTATGTCTATAATTGTACCGCCACCTAACTCACCATCCGAATCTCATATTGTGCAAATACTCTACCAACTTTTACTCCCCTTACTTCCTCGAATCTCATGCCTAACATGTGTTGGAGTATGTGTCCTCAACAATAGTGTGATCACATGTTTAAATCTCAAATTAAGAATACGTAAGTGATGATTCATTTATATAGTCAACTGATCAACATTAATCAGTAATGATCAGCTAACTAGAGTTAGACATTACTGTCGTTTGACGGTGGTGATCAGTTGATCCCTTAAGGTCACACCTAAAGGACAATTCCCTTAATAGACAAATTTATTAATTGTATGACGATACAGGTTAATCAATTCCTTAAAATCGAACAATTAAATTTCTGAGAGAGAATATTTATATCTTATTGTAATTTGATTAAATAAGATTAATTTTAGTAATTGAAATACTTTATTACTAAAATTGATTATTGTTTGTGAAACAATAGAGATAAGAATGAATGGTTAATTATAATTACAATGTTGTGAATTATAATTATATGAATCACTAGTCAATTTGTTGTATGTAATTTAATTAATTTATAAAATGATATTTATTTGATAAATATGCATTAAATTAATTAATAACATGTAACATACTATATGTGACATATTGTGTGATAAGTGACAAATTAACAAAATAAAATGGTAGTCCATTTTATACATATGGACCGAAATTATGGAGGTATTAGTGGATTATGGGTGATTTATTTTAATGGTTAAAATATAGGATAATCATACCTACACTACATAGTCTTACAAGCCTACATTTTGGGTAAGAGAAAAAGGAAAAAGGACATGCCATTTTGGCCTCTTCTACCCGGCTCCATCCCCTCTTATTATGAGAATTTATTCTCATTTTTTACTACTCCATATTCAACATTCATTCACATGCATTTTTCTCGCTACTCTCACAAAATCTCTCTAAACTTGTTTTAGAAAAACATAAGATTGTTCATCCTAAATTCTAATCACAATATTGGATTACTAGTGTATTAATAAGAATATTATTAGAATTAATTTAAGGATACTACTATATTAATCTAGTTAGTTAATATAATAGTTTAAGGGACTTGTCTTGGGTGCAATCAAGAGGAGGATCTCTACATTGGGATTTTGGAGGATCATCCGTTACATTTAAGCTCAAGAACAAATAAGGAAGGTGACCTTATTTGTGCTCATTTTCGAGCCATATAACAATATAAGGGACATTGTTTTTCTTATTTAATTTCTTATTAGTAATGCATGTACTAGATCTAAGGAACTAATAATTAAAATGTTAATTTGTTCACTATTAGAAGAATCTAATAATAGGTAAATGAACCTAACAATTGGTATCAGAGCATAGGATGTTGCATGCATAATCGGTTTGGTTTTTCCGAGTTAAAATGTTAACATAAAAAACTAAAAATTTGTGATTTATACGTGTAAGTCACGAAATCGTGATGCATGTTATATATTCTGGTCTTAAAATGTTTTTAGGTCATTTTTATGATTTATGGTAATTTATTGCTCATTTTAATGATTTTTAGTTAAATAATTACATTTTTATGAGTAAATAAACTTTTATTCACTAAAATAAGTTAACCTTCACTACTGGCCGTGATTTTTTAGTATGACCTCACATGAATATTTTATGTATTGTATGTAAAATTTTGTATTATTGTGATTAATATTTCATGATTTATGAGTTTTATGTGATAAAAATGGTATAAATGGAGGTTAAATGACTAAAAATGGTTGAACTTAGTTTCTGACCTTGAATTTTTTATATGACCTCACATGAATATTTTACTTATTGTATGTAAAATTTCATATTAATGAGATTAATATTGCATGATTTATTATTTTTATGAGATAAAAATGGATTAAAAGGAGGTAAAATGGTTAAATATAGTTAAACTTCGAAATGGGCCATGCGATTTTAATATGTTGTTACATGCATGATTTACACACTGTATGTAAATTTTGAGAGGAAATGGTTTCATTTAGCATGATTTATGAATTTTTAGTGTAAAAAATGACATAAATAATGACTATTTTAGCATAAATAGCTAAAACGAATTGTATGGCATGTGAAAATTATTTTGGGTTGAATTTATATCCCACCTATCAGATCTAAAGTTTTAAACTTGATTGGATTAGTTTTTGTATACTTTAGATGTTTTATTTGATAAACCGATAAATCGCAACTATATTTTTCTCTAAATAAATTCGAAAATTTTACCCATGATTTTTGATATTATGAGTGTCATGGAAATATTTCAGAATGTTCAAAAATTTAAAATTCAAATTTTAAAATTATTGTAATTTAATTTTGATTTATTTCATAAATGTTATGATTTTAAGGTCAAAATGAGCATAAAATTATATCAAGTTGAATTATTGTCAAACATTGAGTGATGACTAATTTTTGAGTCCTAAGGGTGTTAGGATAATTAACTTGAGGTTAAATTTAATTTAAGTATTGATTAGTGATTTTAATAGCTTATTATCACGCATTTCCATAAACCAGGTTATATAATCGATATAAGTTAAATAGGAGAATTTGGCACATAATTTGGCATGATAGACACGTATTATAATGCTGCATATTTCAATTGTTGAATGTCTTTTTATTTATATAATTTTGAATTATGTAATTTTATCTTAGTATGGCCTTAGTTTTAATCGATATTACTCGTAATGAAAGGGAATATATATTCGGTTGTAATTTAATGTGATCTCGCATCACTTTTATTTTTACTAATTTTTCATATTACAAATGTATAATAGGAATAGCATTGTGTTTTTATTATTATTTGTAATCACGAAGTTTCTTCAAGACGGTGCCATTCGGAAAGGCGTTCCGACAAAGACGGTGTTCTTGGGAGGCGTGCCACTTGAAGATTTAAGGGACCAAAGGAGTTGCTTTCCGAATATGTAATAGATTATTTGATTTTCTATTTTAGGAAGGCCATACTAGGAATTTATTATTTGCTTTGCATTTATTTTAATATGTTACATGCATTGCCAAATCGCCATAAGAACACATGCATTTCATATCAAGTCATCGACCGTGTCAATTATAATTATCGTAGTTCACCGCTTTAGTTCACTTAAAACGTGATAGATAATAAATTGACAAGACCTCTCACTAAACAATAATTGAGAATTAGCCTTACCAAATAGTAGAAACCATGAGTCCCAATTTCATAAGGAAGTAGGCTCGGCTCACCGGGGTGCTAAACTTGTTATGTTGGGTAAGTGGGTAATAAAATGTTATTACATCGAAATTTGGATTGAGCTCAACGGAAGTATTCGTAACCGTAGTCGCATGTGTTTCGGGCTAAAGATAAATATTAAAGTAATTTTTATCGACCAAGAGTTCTAAAAGTGTAACACCCACATTTATTCGGGAGCCTTTAGCTAGACATTCCCAAGTAAATGAGAGCGTTACCATCTCGTTTACCCGAGGTAGTAGATAACAAAGTCCAACTCACCAAAGTACTTTAAATAAAAATTTTAATGATTACATATGTCTTACAAATTTTAATCAACTAGAACTTAATGTAAAAATAAATACAACTCGCAGCGGAAATTAAATAAGTGATATAACTACATTTGTGATCTAGACTCCTGCAGTTCCGAAAGCTCACACGCCCAAGCTCCCCATATCCAGCTAACTCAAAACCTGCTATTTAAATCTGCTCCCCATTTAACCGGAAATATTAAATGGTTCACCACAAGATGCCATCAATTAAAGCAGGCATCAATTTTATTTTGACACAGAAGCAAACACGTCAACCAATGGTTGAGTAGGATAAAATACATGAAAACAACCAATCTTCCACAACTATCAATATTCCAATCTCAACTGTTCACATGTCACATCTCGACATCAACTATCCACGTTATCCACCAGAGACTAAGCCTGGGGCAGTCCAAATACTCACACACGTTATCCACCGGAGACTAAGCCTGGGGCCTTCCAATTAATCACACACGTTATCCACCAGAGACTAAGCCTGGGGCAGTCCAACAACCACTCACCTTATCCACCAGAGACTAAGCCTGAGGCAGTCCAATTCTCATAAACCATTCCACAATATAATCGTATAAAAATATACACAACTCCAACAATTATCAAAGTTAATCACTCAATTAGCTTAACTAAATAAGCAATCATACACCAATCATCCTTTCAATACATTCTCGTATTAAACACGCAAACCAGATATAGTTTAGTAGATTATCCTACCTTTTCGCAAATCTTCGAGTCACGCGAGTCACACAAGCAATCAAAATTGATTCTTTACCAATTCATAACCTACATAACATAATTATGTACAATTACTATATAACCAATAATCAACCAACTAATCATGCACTTATCCTATTCCCATCACGTCCTAATCCTTTTGACAACTTCAAAGCTAAATCTCTAATTCTACCGTTTTACAGCATTGTTCAGTCTCGCTATAAAATTCATAATTAATTCATCAAAAATCAAAACGATGTAAGACCAGTGAGGTTGGAACCCTAAGACACATATGTACAATTCTTGTGAAATAGACTTTCTTCACATTCCAGACTTATCAGGGTTTTCTTGAAAGAATCATAAATACTGACGAATTCCGTCGTATAAAAAGTATTGACCTCTAAAATAAGTTTAACAAATCCTTTTCTAGTGAAACAAAAGCCTAACATCATCTAGACTCTCCAATTTTAACGTTTGCAAAAGACTCAACTCAATTTCAATTTATAAATTAGGTTTACAAAATAAACTTTAGACCACTAGTGCATTCGCGGATTCTCGGTCGACATGTTCATAACGAATTTATTCTGAAAATTCTACACGTTCAATTGCTACGGAATTTTACAGGCATCAACAAGACTTGAAAATAACCTAAGTCTATTCTTTACGTTTTTGAAGACAATGATTTTAAGATAGTCTGGTAGTTCGTTTAAGACAACTTACAGATTTATTGAATTGCTGTAACTTTATTCTAAACATTGAAAGATTAAAGATGAACTTACAAAATAAAAGTGATGAACTTCTCTTCTTTTTTTTCCCTTTTAATTCTCTCTCTCTCTCTTTTATGTGATATTATGAGTTTTTATGTGGAATAAGGATTTATGGTTAGGTTAGCCTTGCTTATATACTAGTAAGATAGTATTATTTTAGGAAAGTTTCTCTCTTTATTATTATTATTATTATTATTATTATTATTATTATTATTATTATTATTATTATTATTATTATTATTATTATTATTATTATTATTATTATTATTATTATTATTATTATTATACTAGTCTTACCATAAGTAGGATTACCATACATCTCTTTTACTAATTTAATTATTAAGATATTAATATAATTATTATTACTTTCCCATATTATTATTTCCATATTATTTATTATTAATTCCCGATACAAAAACCTGATCACACCCATACTATACTAATAAATTTCGGTCCATATAAACAATAGCACACGACCCATATTATATTAGCTAAACCCAATTCCCGACTTGTACACTTAATTTATTATTTAATTAACGTCTTACTTGTATTTATTATTAGAAATGTCATTTAATCAATTATTTAATTACATAAATTACTTTCATAAATTATTATCAAAATACGGAGTATTACAAAAAGTAGAATCGATTAAAGAGTTAATCCACCAAGTTATATTGATAAGGGATATGAATCGGCTCACCGTGCCCGAATTGATATGAATTTGTATCTCAGGATCATTTATAATAGTTGGGTAGAGGTCACTATATAAATGCTTAAAACTTGTTTAAAATGTTTACAAGTATTATTAAAACGATAGATGTTAATTATTTCCATCATTTCCGTTTTTGTAGTTATTTATACGTAATGGATTCATCTAATACTCTTACACCAATGACCATTAATTCATGGCTCCAATCATTCGATGAAAAGTGCTCCGAGTATGACAATGATACGATTAGAGAATTACGCTTTGGCATTGGTCAGGATGGAAATCTTTGCTACTTTACCACTTCCACACCTCCCACTCCCATATTAATGCCCACCACTTTGGTAAGAAAATCTTACGAAGAAATTCTCACTAATCCCAAGGCATCCTTGTTTGTAGAAACAAGGAGAAATATTAAATTCAGTGGGAATTCAAGCAAGAAAGTTCTTACAACGGAAAGGAGTAATGGTAAAGGAAAGGCAAAGATGGGTAAGAAACCCAAACCTGATAATGAATTAGAAATGGATAGTGAGACTACCACAACCAAAACCAAAAAGGGTGCCCAATCTTACGAAGAATGTCATTATTGTAATGTCATGGGCCATTGGATGCGAAATTGCCCCAAGTATTTGGGAGATATCAAAGCTGGACTTGTCATTCTAGTTAGGGTTAAGGAGTGTGGAAGCACTTAGCAAGGGCAACATGGATCTCCAATTCGCAAATGGAACTAGAGTAGCCGACATTTCAAAGGGAACCCTTGTGATTGCCTTAGCTAAGTGATTTTAAATTGCATCTACATAATGGTGATTATGTACCCATTTTATCTAAAACATTATTTCCATTTCTATGTTAGACATGGAAGGATTTTTCTTTCGCCATCAAAAACAGTAGTTGTATTTTGTTTGAAAATTGACATGGCTGGGAGCCAAGTCACTTCTCTTAATGATATTCATGTTTTAGACACTTCCAACTCAACTAAAGATATCTATAACATACAAACCAAAAGACTCATAACTAGTGATCCAAATGATTGTACATTTGGCTTTTTCGATTAGGTCACATAAATGAGAAACGCATTAAAGGGGTAGTGTCGACTAGATTTAATGGACCATTTGATTTACAATCATATGGTATATGCGAATCTTGTCTCCTTCGCAAAATAATTCGTACTCCCTTTAGTGGTAAGGGGACATGAGCAAGTGACTTGTTTGGACTAATACATGCCGATGTATGTGTTCCAATGAGCATCACCGCAAGGGGAATTTATGACTACTTCGTCACTTTACCTATGATTCAAGTATATATGGATATTTTTACTTAATCAAATATAAAGTGAAGCATTTGAGAAATTTATAGAATTTCTAAATGACGTAGAGAACCCATTGAACAAAGTACTAAAGCATTACGATCCGATCGCAGTGGCAAAGATCTATTGTAATGAATTTGATTTATTAAATATGGATTATGACCTTGTGTCACTACCCATAAGATCAAACTAATATGAGTCGGTTTTAGTTATCGAACTCAATTTTGGGTATTTGCAATCCAAAATGGACACGTTATTAAAAACGAATGGTCAACCAGGATATACCTAAAATAGAGAGTCTATTTAACAAATGACATGGATCAGACTCGCAGATGACATGAATCAAGCTGCCATGATAGAGCTGGTCTTTTATGTGCTAAAACGTCAGTCTAGACAAACTTCCAATTACTTCACCATATATTTTCGTTCATGTGATAATTGAGAATGGTTTCATTCACATGATTGAAGAATCATGATTATACATGAAGTTAAGTGGGAGCAAGAATTATTTTTTCCATGTCTTATATGTGATAACATATTACTTATTGAGAATAAAGTACCAATGCTCTCTTCTGTGAAGGGAGACTAAGAAAAGGTGTGATGTATTCTAGATTTCTGAATCTATGTGGGAGAATATTGGCATAGAGTTGAGAGTCTTATGATGATAAGATCTTTCATATCTGTTTAACATCAACAAAGTTGAGTAGGTTATTCATGTTGATGAAAGTGGAATTGCTATGATGGAGTCATAGTCGTTTATTGAACCTATTAAGTTGTCGATCACATGAAATCGTTTGCTAATGTTTCCGCCATTAGAACGATCATGTATGGCAACAGACGCACATGCCATGATGTAACATATGCTTAAAGCATAATAAGCCAATAACAAGTTAATTCCAATGATGGGTTTGTGAAAGCCTTAAAGAACATCTTTGAGATTCTTGAGAAGAATTAAGGATTCGTTCATATGTTGGGTGATAAACTAAGTTATGTGTTGAAGGGTTGCACAAACTTTAGTTTCCAAACCAATTAGGATTTGTTGAAATCCTAGGCTGATTTTATTGACTTGGGAGTATGAGACTAGAAAGGTGTTTTAGTTTCGGACATTGCAAATTCTACAAAAGGAATCTAAATAAATTGTGATAAAATGGTCAACGTAGGGAATAAAAGTAAATTCCTCCACCAAAGACTTTATCACAAATTATGTGATAACAGTGGGAGCATCTTTCAAATTAAAGAGCCTAAGTCTAGTAAGAAGACTAGACATATACTTAGATAAAATTCATGTTATTAGAAATAACATTGAATAGAAGAAAATAGCAATTAATAAAGTTGGAATATATGGATATATGGTATATCCACTTGCCAAGCTTTTATTGTATTTCAACAAGTGTAAAAGGTACACTAAAGATTATAAGATATGAAGTATTAATGGTGTACTGACTATTCATATATGATAATCGCATTTATCGTTTGAGTTTTATTAAACTCACCCATTACTTTGTTATATCCAAATGGGTTGTTGAGACAAACTGAACCCCATTAAAGTGAACCGGATTGACATAGTATATGCCCCTGGTTACTTGAAGGAGGTGACGTCTCGAAGTAACTAGAGTGTGATGTGATTGATGGCAAGTTCAAGTGCTATAGAGTCATATGGGATGACTAGTCGATCACATAGACAGACTGTATGGGACACTCTGTCGAGCAGTGACCGCTTATAGAGTTCTGGTAATTCATAAAGCCTGGTTGTGGCAAGAGCTGCTATAGTATTCTTATGAGTCAATTCTTTTGACTAAAGACTATTTGCCCAAGTTGGCACAAATTTCTGATTAGCTTTGATTTATGCTCTACCACTGTCGTAACTGAGGTCAAATGAGTATATATTTGGTTATGATGAACTGTGGCTAAGCAAAGGGAATAGTGCGATAGGAATTGTCCACCCCCTTGTAAGGCTTATTTGAAATCTCAAGGCCACTCGAGGAGTAGTGAACTGAAAATGCGTGGCCACGCTCGGAATGTATTTACGGTAGATAATTCCGGTCAGACAGTTATTCTCCAGATCGAGGAAACCACTCAAGATATGATCAAATGCAAGTACGACCTGCGAGACACCTTGCATTGAGTGGGAGATTGTAGTAGGACAAGAGAATTGGTGACACACACTTGTCTAGGACAAGTGGGAGATTGTTGGAGTATGTGTCCTCAACAATAGTGCGGTCAGATGTTTAAATCTCAAATTAAAAATACGTAAGGGATGATTCATTTATATAGTCAACTGATCAACATTAATCAGTAATGATCAGCTAACTACAGTTAGACATTACTGTCGTTTGACGGTGATCAGTTGATCCCTTAAGGTCATACCTAAAGGACAATTCCCTTAATAGACAAATTGATTAATTGTATGACGATACAGGTTAATCAATTCCTTAAAATTGAACAATTCAATTTGTGTGAGAGAATATTTTTATCTTATTGTAATTTGATTAAATAAGATTTATTTTAGTAATTGAAATACTTTATTACAAAAATTGATTATTGTTTGTGAAATAATAGAGATAAGAATGAATAGTTAATTATAATTACAATATGTTGTGAATTATAATTATATGACCCATTTTATTTATGTGATCAAGTATTACTAGTCTATTTGTTGTATGTAATTTAATTAATTTATAAAATGATATTTATTTGATAAATATGCATTAAATTAATTAATAACATGTAACATACTACATGTGACATATTGTGTGACAAGTCACAAATTGACAAAATAAAATGGTAGTCCATTTTATACATATGAACCGAATTTATGGAGGTATTAGTGGATTATGGGTGATTTATTTTAATGGTTAAAATATAGGATAATCATACCTACAGTACATACTCTTACAAGCCTACATTTTGGGTAATAGAAAAAGGAAAAAGGAAATGCCATTTTGGCCTCTTCTACCCGGCTCCATCCCCTCTTATTATGAGAATTTGTTCTCATTTTTTACCACTCTATATTCAACATTCATTCACATGCATTTTTCTCTCTACTCTCACAAAATCTCTCTAAACATGTTTTAGAAAAAAATAAGATTGTTCATCCTAAATTCTAATCACAATATTGGATTACTAGTGTAGTAATAAGAATATTATTAGAATTAATTTAAGGATACTACTATAATAATCTAGTTAATTAATATAATAGTTTAAGGGACTTGTCTTGGGTGCAATCAAGAGGAGGATCTCTACATTGGGATTTTGGAGGATCATCCGTTACATTTAAGCTCAAGAACAAATAAGGAAGGTGACCTTATTTGTGCCCATTTTCGAGCCATATAACAATATAAGGGACATTGTTTTTCTTATTTAATTTCTTATTAGTTATGCATGTACTAGATCTAAGGAACTAATAATTAAAATGTTAATTTGTTCACTATTAGAGGAGTCTAATAATAGGTAAATGAGCCTACCAACATGTTGTCCTGAAACTCCTATATAACCATTAACTCACACCCTCGCATGATGCTATTACACATTTCCATGATTCCTCACTTTCATATCATATAACTCCGGTGAACATTTTTCTCAGCTTATATTTATCCTTCTTTTCTCTTTACACTCAACAATACCAATTAATAGTTCATCTCCGTACTCCTTGTACCGAACTCTCTAGTAATCCAGTTACCTTTTCGTTGCTCCAAAATTCCAATTCCATTATTTCATATCAGTACCATCTCAATCTTCCTAACCATGGATCTTCTATCATCATGCTATTACTCACAAACCAAAACTCGTTTCATACCGTTAATTGCCCAAGAAAAGCACACACACTAGCTTTACCTCTTAATAAACCAAATCTCCCAAACTCACTCACTATCTACAAATCCACGTCGCGACATGTCTCCATCTAAGTTCACTATATACCACTCTTCTCCATCCTCCTACAATGACCTTTCATTACATATATTCATAACCAACACAATCTAACCATCTCCCTCCATAATTCCTTACACTTCTCAAGTTGCTATTACCCACATCCTCCCGTTCAACCTTTTCATTCTCACGTTCCTTACACTTACATCACTCCTTACTTATATACACTTACCTTTACATTACTCAAATTCGCAATTATATCACTCACCACGTCTCACAAAACTTGCACCATGCCTCAACCAGCTCATCAAAGTTCCTTTTCTTTTTCCATTATCCATCAAAACCACATATAACTCATGTCCTCCCCACCGAACTCATACCCACCATAAGGTGCCACTCACTACATAATAAGATTGGGTAACTTACGCATCAATACTAACACATATGTAAAACAATGGATAAAGATGCAAAATAACACCTTTGAATTAAACATAATATGCAACGAAGTCAAAAGATAAGCATATGACCCAAAACAGGGGTCACTAGATCGAGTACAACCTACTCGATCGAGTAGGTGAAGGTCAGAAGAACGTATAAGAAATTACCAGGGCTACTCGATCGACTAAGGGTTACTTGGTTGAGGAACAAAGGGTGCGCTCGATCGAGTACCCTACGCAATTCTCAGCACTGTCCAATTTTCGTAAAATGGTCATATCTCACTCGTTTTTTGGTCATTTTGGGCGTGTGACCTATCGTTGGAATCGTAACAGAACAAGCTACCACCTTAATTTAGAATCACATCAAAATCATATATACATCTCAAGTTATAATAGTTTAAAGACAACCTCTCTATAATCGAACAATATAACTATTTGCTTTTTATTTTCAAACAACTTAAACATCAACAAAGTGAACAAAAGCGACCCGATACTTGTAAAACCACTATCCCTAACCACCTGTTACTACCTACCAAAAGCCAAACAATAACATATATCATGCTCATATAACATTCAACTTACCAATCATGTACTACCCGCATGCTTTAACTTTATAACTTTTCGTAGAACAAAACATACTCATACATTACAAATCCTATTTCCATGTTACTATACAACAATATTACAAATTCACTTCGTCACCTAAACATATTCATAATCACGAAATTCATATTCTCATGCAATTGCCACCCATTTTTTTATTTTTTTTATTTTTTTTCAAATCAATTCATCCATGTCAACCACATTCTTCATCTAACAAGTTCATATGATACAACAGTAGACAAGTATATGAACTTATTTTATAACTTTACGCAAACAAAATTATGTATAATCATATCACATCCCCTAATCAGATGTTACTAGCATAGCCACATTATAAATCGGCCATCCTGCAACATCATTATTCATCACATATTATCATATATGTACTACTTCCCTTTTCCACCACATCATTCATCCTTCTCATATACTTTTCCAACAATTCCAGAAAACATTATAAACCATCTATCATGCAACATGCTTATTCACAACACTTTATCATATATTCACTTCATCATTTTCCAACATTTCTATACAACACATCATCCAACATACGCAATAGAACATTAGTAAACACATAGCGATCCCATGACACCCCATAGTTACCGGTTTAAAGTTATAGGGCGAGTTCGCGACTTTAGGACGTCTCCCAAGTCTTTGCATTAGCTTCTAACAACTCCTAACCGGGTTCATTTTATTTTGACTCTCTAGATTCATTGGGTTCATTAGTTATAGGTTCCAAAATCGTCGCTCTGATACCACTTTGTAACATCCCCGTACTCCAAGTGCCTTACCAGGACCACTTAAAGTACGAGAATGCTACCATCTCGGTTACCCGAGGCAATGTATATCAAATTGACCATAAAAGAACATACTTTAAATAATTAAGTTTAACGATTACATAACCAAAAATGTAAAGTGAAATACAACTGTTCTCAAACTATAAACCAACTAAATGAAACTGTCTTAACAAACACAGCCGAAGACTAAAGACTGATATATGTGATGACTCCATCCTCATCTAGATCCCACGCGTATCCAATATATACCTGTCAAACAACTGCTCACCACCCCCGAATGGATCACTATAGTTTTTAAAACATTTAAACGGGGTCAGTACTGATTACACACAAAACAAACAGCTGCAATAAAACAATACAACAACCAATTCAATCAACCCAAACTCCATCACATCACCACACACCTGACTACACACTAAAGTGTGTAGCCCTGCCAGATTACCCATCGCAGCAGGTAATCCTCGTCGACAGTGGGGGACCGCAACCGTTCCCACCTAAGCCCCACTCATCTCATCCGAGCGATAAACCCAAGTTCATTAATGTTCACATTCCTTCTGTGGCGGGTTTCACAGAAGGCGAATCAAGGGCGTGAAGCCACTCCCGCAAGTGACTCCACTCAGCCGAGGACGCACCTTGAGAACCACAGACAAGCAATCACAACCAATCACAATATACAACACAATCACCAATTATCAATTCCAATACGATACAAACCAACAACAATTATCAACTATCAACAACATTATGTAATCAATACTGAGTAGGGAAACCCTACCTGAAATAGCAATCACCAAGATCGTCACAATCAGCTAAACATAATCGTTCTTCAACGAAATCACCTCCTATAACACATAATCATACAATCACAATCTAAGATCAACAATACTCCCTAAAACCCCCAATTTACCCAATTAGGGTTTCAACTAAAATCAATGAAACGATATAAAAACTATACTAGGATCTTACCCACAATGCGACGGTCTCAACGGCGTAAAGAACTCAACTATGCGACTACTCTAGCCCTTAGGATTTGATAGCAACGTGAGAGAGGAGAGCTACGTAACCTTGTTTTATCTTTTGTGAAACTTATATTGAGGTAAGAGTGAAAAAGAAATGACAAAATATGTTTTTATAACCTTCTCGCATTGCTATCAAAACCCGGCAAATAACCCGTAAAAACACACTTACTCGATCGAGTAAGTGACTTACTCGATCGAGTGCCCCTTACTCGATCGAGTGTCACACGTACTCGATCGAGTACCCATCAGGTCAGGTACTGTTTTGTGTAAAAATTTACTTACTCGGCAGAGTAAGTCCCACTCGATAGAGTACCCATAGACATAGAAAACCGTAGTATTACAATCGCCATAATTCGACATATTTTCCATATAATTCATATTTTCCATATTTTCTATTTTATTTTTATTTCTTTACTTTTATTTTCCTAATTTATTATTTTTCCTAATTTCTTTTTATTTCCTTATTTAAATCAATTTCCAATTTCCTTATGTTTCCTATTTTCTAACTTTCCTTATTTCATTTATTCTTTTATTTTCTTTTTATTTCTAATACTCTTTTGGGCATGATTATGATGCAAAATTCAAATATCCATTGTAATTTATTTCTTTATTTATTTATCGCCCTTGTATGATTTATTTACTTGGCTTCCACATATAATTAATCTAACTTTCTACTTCGACCGAATTGTTTGCTAAATTACATGTCAACCGACATAGTTAATTTCACATGCTAGGATTAATCTGTGTTTGTTGCATTGCATGCATATAATCGACAACATATCAAATATGAACGATTTCCCTAATCGTTAGTAGAGGCCACTATCGAGGTGGTGGGATTAGGTGTTCAGTAAAAGGACTTCCTAATACGTACCCTCACCCCTTACTCCAGATCTCTGTGAACATCCGTGTTCATTGGCATCCACGAGAGTCATTCTAGACATAGAATGCTAAGGGTAACGAGTTCTTAGTGTTCATGTCACTACTTTGTGTCTTGACATATCACGAGGTATTCGAACGGTTCCAATTTCCCATAAAAATTGGTGGCGACTCTACAAATGCACGCTTACTCAAGCGCTTCTGCGCATGGCGCGGGTGGCCCATGTCCACAGTTTGGCGACTCCGCTGGGGATTATACACTTACGTGTTACCCAGGGTGAAACTTGAACGAGGTTAGGGAATAGTTTATACGAGACAGTTGTCGGTTTTCATTACTCGACCTTCTTAGGTCGTTTTATTCGGCCTTCCTAGGCCTAACCCAACCCATTCGATCAATCGTCCCGTCTGGACGGTCCAAATTCTTATCTGGGCCTAAGGATAGATAGCGATTGACGTCAACCATACCGTGGTACATACTCTTATTTGTATCAAGGGCTTTCACTACTCGAGGAAATGGACTAGGAACCGACCTTACTCATGTTTGGCACAGACCTCTCCACGGACCAGGGTTTGATTGCTTGGTATGGCAACCCACCTTTCAAAGCCAAAACCCTTTAAATACACTCAGCATACAACTATAATGCCCATATGTATATCTGTATAATATACGTGATCACCGTTTTGTAAACGAAACTATGACGAAATTTTGTAAAATAAAATCCATTTCAAAATATAAACATTTTCAAAATACCCTAAAATAAGCCGAAACTCTGTCCAGATGTCGAACCCATTTCAAAACTCGTGCAAAAAAAAAAATCCCAAAAAACGTTTTAAATCAAAATATTTTCAAACCATGTAAATGTAAATGTGTAAATTCAATTGGGCTAAGTTAGAGTCAAAATTCAAACCGACTATGTCCTAGTCGGAGCTCTGTTGAGTCAAGAACCTGTCTTCCTTTATATTTTGGGTCTTTTCAAATTCAAGCCAAGTCCTAAGTCGTCACGCCGTCATTTTGGACCCCCCATACCCCAAATTCAGTTAGGATCTAAGCATTTCCGACACCTCGAGTCGCATGTGCCCGAGTCATACATAAAAGACTTATTAACACCTATATGCACACCTCGGGTATCTACACTTTTACCCGAGCCTAGAATCAACACGTGTCATCAATCTCGTCAATAAGGTCAGCCATATAAGGGTCACTCCGTCAAAGTTAACACTCGAGTCTAAATTAAAGTCAAGCGTGAATTCAAACACGAGAAGTCGCTCACGATATTTCATGAATTCACAAGTCGACGTCTAGATTTGTCATCTTATCCTCGTAGTTACTTCTCCCTTCCTGTGATTCGTTGCTTATTGCCTTAGTATGCGTGATCCCATGTCAAATTGAGTTGTAATGCGCATCATTTCTGTCTAGTAGGAATCCAGCAAGTTCCGTCAGTCAGCAAAGTCACCAAGCAGCTCAAGCCACAATCATCGTGTCTCTCCAAGACGTTTATGCCATGGTCCTGTGAGTTCAAGCTACAGTGGAAAATTTGAGCATTCGCTTCCTCACCCTTGAAAAAGGGATGGTGGAAAAGAACACGCCACCTAGAGAAACCTCTAGTCTAGGTCGTCCAAAGCTTACCTCTTGCAATAATTATCGTCCTAGAAAGCCGAAGACAACCGAAAGGAAACCTGGGAGGCATCAAAGTGTGCTTTCTGATTTAGGCATGTCTTATACCGATGCTTTGAAGAGACTCTCTGCCCAAGGTAAGCTACATCCAATAGGTCCGACTCCGGATCCACCTTTAGAGAAGCAGGTGAACCTTTGGAAGGGCAACAAATACTGCCTATATCACCAAGGTAGAGCCCATGATATTGAAGAGTGTTTTCTCTTGAAACAAACCATCCAAGATATGATCGAAGAGGGCAAGCTTCCAGCCCCACCTTCTGTCGAGCAATCCAAAAAGATCAACCCTCTTGGGTCTAGCAGCACTAAACATGATGAAGAATTATCCCTAGATTGTTCTCACCTCCTCGCTCCTCATGATAACGAAGAGATCAATGTCCTTGAAGGCGACGATATCCAAAGTGGAATGCTCATGCTTTCCATTGCCTTCAACAGTAAATTTTCCAAGATAGATGGAGCCATTGATAATCTAAACTCTCGACTTTCCAACATGGAGAACCAGTTTGCTGAAATAGGTAAGAAGCTTGAGATGAAAAATGTCCAGACAAACCCTCAACTTGACAGTCCTAAAGCAACAAATGAGCAACTTATCTCTAGTTCTTCTCATCCAGGAATCAAAATCAACAATGGCAACCTCATGAAGTCTTCGTAAAAGAAATCTAACAACTCTCCAAGGTCATTTACAAAGGCTTCCGACTAGAAGGACACACCTCCTAGGAAATTTACCAACATTGGTATTACATACACCGATGCCCTTCAGAGACTCATGGAGCGACGAATAATGTTGAAGCCTATCAGTCCTACACCAGATCCAGAAATGAAGTCTAGATTCTGGGATAGTAATGCCCATTGCCAGTATCACAGGGGCAAAGGGCACGATACAGAGAAATTTTTCAAATTAAAACATGTGAATTAGGATATGATCGAAAGTGGGAAGTTGTCCCTCTCAACCTTTAGCCCACAAGGCAGCTTAGGCAATCCCCATGGATATACCACTTATCAAGAAACTCTTCTTGACTATTATCCTTCTAGTGTTCCCAATGATGAGGATGAGGTGCTCAAATGGGTGAATGCTCAAAGTCAGATGCCGAAGCCAGTTGCTGGAAAAGACAATGTCCAAGCGTGGGCCGATGATTACGAGTCTGGATCTAAGATCGAGTCAAAGTCCGAGTCCGAGTCTTAGGCTTTCTATCCCATAATTATGCTAGTATTTTTCTTTGTGTCCATTACCATTTCTAGTGATAACCTGGGGGCTGTCCCATGAGTCACATACCTTCTCGAGTCTATGTTAAATACATTCATTACTCATTTCAATAAAAGTACAATTTTCAATCCACTTATTCTTCTTTTCCTTTACCATTTCTTGTGACAACGAGAGTTGATTTGAGACATTTAAAACAAACGAACAACACATGTCACTCGATGTGAGTGCACTTAAAAGATGTTTCATTCCAAGTTGTAGAGGACCTGAAACTCCGTGTCAATTTATTTACCTATTCCATGCCCGGCAACATAAAACTTGCTATACACTAGTATAGTACGAGCCTATCTCAAGATATTCTAGGACGAATCCAGACCATCTCTCTTGTTAACAATCCATGATGGAAGGCAAGCCCATTCCCCACAATAAACAACCCATTTACTAAAGACCAACCCATTTCACACCAAAGGTGCTAGTCTGACCCAAATCCATGGTAGCAAGCAGATCCAAGACGATACAAGCCATAATCAAAGACAAAGGCTCAATCAAGAGAAACTAGTGTCAATATCCAAGGCCGCAGTTATGCCCGTAATCCAAGACAAAAGTGTCAAAAGAAGAGGGCTCAATCAAGCAATCCAGCAATGTCAATATCCAAAGTTAAAGTTATCTTCAAAAACCCGAATCAAGAATCTGAGTAAAAAGCCAAGATATATTCTAGACCAAGAATCCGAGTTTGAATCAAGAACAAGCCTGAAACCAAATACGGGATAATGCTGAAGTCTATGTAGAATCAAGACACCAATGAAGATGGTCAGCTAGCACCCTCACTTAGCCTTTCACACATTATACACCCTAAGTCCTTCTCGAGACCGTTACAGGGAGATAGTTAGGAATTTTGAGAATCCTCTCAAGCTTATCGAGTATACCCATCCTTTAGGGCCAAGACATGGAAACTTAAACCCACATCATTTTAACCTGCCTTTATGTGCTCAGGCTACATCAAGCTAAGATACTCCATTTCCAAGCCACATTACAAGCCATAATCCCATCGAGCCTTAACTCCACAATATCAAGCTCCAAAGACTTGAACCCACATCATTTTAACCTACCTTTATGTTGCGGTTTATCGGATTTATCAATAATAATCATAAAAACATGAGAAAAATTGTATTCATCAACTTTTCAATTTTAGATCTGAAAAAGATAATAAAATGCAACATGTGACGTTTTTCCTTAGTCATGGAGTATGTTTTAGCAATTATTCACTAATTAAGTCATTATTTATGCTATTTTTCATCAAAAATTCATAAATCATGCATAAAGACTTCAATATAGCCTATTATTTTACACACATCTTGTAAAACTCCATGTGACAACATACTAAATTTATATGACCAGAATCGAAATTTATCTCATATTAACCTATTTTTCTTCTAAATCCGATTTTAAACATGAAAAATCCATATTTCAAGAATAAAAACTCCAAAAATTCTGAACATTTACGGGTCATTTAAAAATAAAACATGTGATAACATATCCAAAAACCACTGGAAAATTCGAAGTTTAGCTAATTTTAGTCCGAAAATGACATTTTAATCATAAAATCACATTTTTAATGCCATTATTATATAAGATGAACAATAAAAATCCATAAATTAACCAAAATATCCTAAATACATTTTAGGATCAGAAACTTTAATATGCATAAATTATTTCGTGATATATCATAATAACACAAATTTACAAGTTTTATATGTTAATCGTATAACTTGGAAAAACTATAACCGATTTGCATGCAAACAACCAAGGCTCTTGATACCGCTTGTTAGAAATCTGTATCTCTTTACTCAACATATTCGTAATGTTATAATTTTAATTTAGTCATAAAATTAAAAGATGATCTTATGCATGCAAACAATAAAAGATTTAAAGAAGAAATCATTATCATACATTGAGGATTTCGGTTTATATGGGCACAAGTGAGTTCTCCTACCCACTTGTTCTTGAGCTACCTTTAGTGGATGAACAAGGATTCAAGTACAGAATCCCTCCCAAGGTTTTATACCCAAGATAACAACTTAATAAAATTAATATTATTATTACTAGAATAATATTAATTTTTGTATAAAATTGACCAAAAATCTTTATTTTGTGCTTTCTAATTCGGTTGAGAGAAGGAGAAGAAGGAAAGCTTTTTATCTCTCTAAAATTCTTATTTAAGATGTGTAGAATGAATAATAATTGGAAAGTTTTGCATGTAGTGAATTAGATGATAAAAATGAGCAAAAGACCCTTGGCCTTTTGACAAGGAAAACCGGGTAGGAGGGGTTGGGTATGGCCAATGCATGGCATTTTCTCTTACCCATAAAAGTAGGCATGTAAGGCTATAAGTTAAGGCTTATGATTATGCCTTCCACTTAAACATTATTAACACAAATATGCCTAATATTCCCTCCTAATTTTCGGCACATATGAAGGTAAAATGGGTTCCATTTTATCTTTGTCAATTTGTCAATTTGTCATATGTCACATGTCACATGTCACATAAAATTGTTATGTATTTTTAACATATTAAAAATCAACGCATTAATAAAAATACGTCATATACAAAATCGACTTAGTAATTCATAATTACTTGTACCAAAATAATTTACCAATTATAAATAACAACATCTTGTATTTATAATAATTTATTCATTCAAATGCAATTGTTTCCTTAAACAATAATTTCATCTAAGCAATAAAACAACTCGATTACTTAGGCCTTATCTTATTTAATCAAATTACAATGAGACACGTAAATATTACTTCCAAAATCGTCCGCCAATTTTAAGTAATTTAATTGACCCGTATCGTCATACGATCAATTAAATGATCAATTAAGAGTGTTACCCTATAGGTATGACCTAAGGGGATCAATCGTCACCACCGTCGTACCGCATTTACGACGAATGTCAAACTCTAGTCAGCCAATCATTACCGATATGTGTGGACCGGTTGACAGTAAAATATTACTTGCCAATTGTATTCTTTAAAATGAGACTTAAACATGTGATTATCATGATCAACAGTTGTGATCACATTATTGTCGGAGGACACATATTCCAACAATCTCCCACTTGTCCTCGACAAGTGTGCGTCACCAATTCTCTTGTCCTATTACTATCTCCCACTCAATGCAAGGTGTCTTTCAGGTCGTACTTGCAAGTGATCATATCAAGTGTGGTTTCCTCGATCTGGAGAATAACTGATTGACCGGATTTATCCACTATGGATACATTTCGAGCGTGGCCACGCATTTCCAGTTCATTACTTCTCGAGTGGCCCTGAGATATTTTTATAACCCTGACTAGGGGTGGACAATTCCTATCGCACTCATTCCCTTCGACTAGCCACAACCATCATAACCTAAAATATGCCCATTTGACCCCATTTACGAAGGTCGTAGTAACACAAATCAAAGTTAATCTGAAACTGTGCCATCTTAGGCAAATAGTCTTTAGTCAAAAGAATCGACTCATTAGAATACTATAGTAGCTCTCGCCACGACCAAGCTATATAAATTTGCCAGAACTCTATAAGCGGTTATAAGGCCCGACAAAATGTTCCTAACAGTCTGCCTATGTGATCGACTAGTCATTCTCATATGACTCCATGGCATTTGAACTTGCCATCAATCGCATCACATTCTAGTCACTTCGAGACATCACCTCATGTAATTAACTATGGGCGAATACAATGCTAATCCGTGTTCACTTTAACGGGGTTCAACTATCTCTACAACCCGTTTGGATGTAACAAAGTATAAGGTGAGTTAATTAATAACTCAAACGACAAATGTCGACATCACATTCAGGTAGTCAATACCGTATTACAACCTTGTGATGCATATCGTAAGTGTGTAAACACTTGTTGATTGCAATAGAAGTTTAACATACCATGTGTCCATGTGTTCAAACTTCTTTTAATCGCATTTTCCTTTACGTTCATGTTATCTATCATAGCATGAACCTTACCAAGTACACATCTAGGTTCCCAACCTCGGTTTCGGCTCTTTATTTTGAAAGAACTTCCTTGTCAATTATCACATAACAAACGAATTTGTGGTGAATGATATAACTTGTACTGATCAAGTACTCAACCCACACACAATGCACTAGGTATATGTTTTGTAGAATCTTGCAACAATTGTCAAGATGATTAGCCTAGCACTTCTCACAAGTCCTAGCATATTAGGAAAAATTAGTTTTGAGTAACTTCTTATTCAACTAAGTATCTTTCCAAACTTCCTATTTCTCCTTTTAGCTTGAAAAGCTTAGGATTTTCATAAATCCTTACATGTGTTCGAACTGCAATATGTGCAACCTCTTGATACACAACAGAGTCTTCTTGTCAAACACTGAAATCGCTCATCAAATTCTCCTTGAGAATTCATGACGTTTCTTGTATGGCTCGCCAATGATTCATCATGCTTTTATGCATATGAATCATTATTGGACATGTGCATGATTATTCTAATGGCGGAAACATTAGTAACTAATAATCATGAGATCAACCATTCTTAGGTTCAAGGAACGACCATGACTGCTAATGGCAATTCCATTTTCATTTACACGAATAACCTACGTTTCTCGTTGATTCGATGTGTATGTCTCAATACTTATCCAACATCTCATGATGTGATTGGATTCATCATAGTCCATTTTCATCCAGAATTGAAAACTCAAATACTCCTTTATAAAAGAAGGTATTAGCTCGTCATTCTCAATGAGTAGTGAGTTATAAATTTTTTATAAGATGATTGCTCCCACTAAATTCCATGTCTTCACACGATAATTTCCAACTCCCACTTTATTCCACATGATTCGCAATTGACTACTCAATTGAGACATTTCAAGAATTGAAATTTATTGCTTTGTTAAGTTATTGAGATAAAACCATATATGTTCCCATCATATCCTTTCAAAATACCTATATTTGAAGTGGTCTCATCTTAACCTTATGGAAAGAGATTTTAATCTCTAACTCATTCATATCATAATGATGCGTAGTAATGTCATTATTTAAATATGAATAATATCTAATACACGTCCTTCAAAATACTCTTTTCGGAAGGAGGTTTAACCAATTCATTTTCATAATGAGGTTAAGTAATGACTTTTGCGTGGTTAATACTTAAATTAGATATTGAGAATATCGGTATATCAATCCTTGCAACCTCTAGTCATAAATCTCGTTTATTTTCTAGGATGTTACTTTGATTCATTTAGGCTCTTAAGTAAATATAAATATTGAAACTATTGGTCAAAATATATCATAAACTAGTCAAAAACTCTTGTTAAGACTTTATATTAGTCATTCTTATTCCAAAACTTTCTTTTGGTCTCCTCGTGTAGTTATCTTGAGAATATATTATTTTGATTACTTCACTTGGTCTCTTTTGTCATGTAGATCTATTCGAGACCATAGATCTCATCTATTGGGTATACTATATAAATAGATATACCTTTATACAAATCATTCTCCCTTGCGTAGATCTCATTTACACAAGTACACAAATTAGTGTTGTGTGTTGTGTCCTCATTTTTCTCCCACTCTATCTTTAGAATAAATACAGTAGAGATTCAAAGATAGCATATGAGATACAAATAATGATTTTTGAAGTATAAGGAGAACTATCTCATAGTTTGACTAATTGTTTTAGATTTTGTAAGTGTACTTGGTGATTGACATTCCTTTAAGAGAGTTCATTAACTCAATATCATTTTATAAATGATCATACACAAGCCTTAAGCTTGTGGACATATATTGAATCCCATCATTATAGTTATCTATTAGATCACTTTAATTGAATGATCATATGTTTCTATGAGCAAGCGGATAAAGACGAATTTTAGAACAAGGATAAAAAACGATAAAACGGGTGACTTGGGTTGTAAACCAAGCCACCATTATCCAAAATACAACCATTATCCAAAATACATTTCCATGTCGAACACGGAAATCAAAAGGTTCTAAAATCCGAAACATAATTAAAATAAGACAATAAAAAGCGAAGCTTCATGGAAGCTATTCCTAGCTTCTCGATGGTTTCTCAAGCTTGCTTTTCTTTTCCCTTGTCCTTGCTTGGTGGAGGCCCTATTTACAATAAAAAGGGGATACATTATCACAAATTTGTATCACAATACCATAGTTGAATTAGAAACATAAAAGAAAGGATAGTCATTTACCTACTGGAGTGATCTTTCTAGCCTTAATATCACCAAGGTATTTGGAACAATTTCTTTTCCAATGACCAACACCATTACAATAATGGCATTTATCAAGAGGACCCTTCTTGATTTTGGAAGTGCTAGCTTCATAAGTCCTAGCTTTGGTGAAAGTGGGAGCTTGCTTCTTACTCTTCTTCCCATTCTTCTTGAACTTCCCCTTGCTTTTGGTGCTTATGTTAAGCACATGCTTAGGTGGGTTAACATTTAACCCCATGTCTCTTTCGGCTAGCAAAAGTAACTTGTGCAACTCTTCAAGAGACACGTCCTTGTCTTGCATGTTAAAATTCACCCGAAATTGAACATACGCTTTGACCTTGGATAAGGAGTGTAGAATCCTATCTACAATGAGTTCTTTGGGGATTTCAACCTTTCGAATCTTCAAAGTCTCGACTAGCTCCATTAATTTGAGCACATGAGGGCTAACCTTTTAGCCCTCTTTGAAGTCGAGATCAAAGAATGCCGCGGCCGCCTCATATTGGACGATCTGCGGAGTTTGTGAAAACATTGTCACAAGCTTGGAGTAGATTTCATTAGCGGTGCCCATTTTAAAGGCTCTCCTTTGGAGATCCGCCCCCATCGCAAAGATCAACACATTTTTCATTGCGGCGGACTCCTTATGGTAAGCCTCATATGCTTCCCTAGTGGCGGCGGTTGACCTAGTGTTAGGTTCGGGTGGAGAGGCCTCGGTGACGTAACGAAGCTTGTCGTCACCTTGGGCGGCTAATTTGAGCTGGGCATCCCAATCGGAGAAATTTGACCCATTCTTTTCAAGTTTACATCGATCCATGAAGGATCGGAGCCATGAAGTATTAGTGAGAGGTGTGGCGTTGGTGTTTGGATTTGCCATTTGTTATGAGAAATAAGAGCGGTCTAAAAAACAAAATATAGAAGGAATAAAACATATGTCGTTTTCAATATAATAATACTAGTAAAATAAATTTAAACAAGTTTTATTGCATTTATCTAGTGACCTCTACCCAACTTGATAAATGATTCCAAGACCCAAATTCATATTAACTTAGGGCACGGTGTGCTGAAATACCCTTTATTAACATAACTCGGTTGATTAACCTTTTAATCGATTCTACTTTTAGACCTCTTGGTCGATAAAATTTACATTAATATTTATCTCTAGCCCGAAACATATCCGGAAATCATCGTGAATACTTTCGTTGAGTACAACACAAATTTCGAATAAATGTGTCCATGATCCAAACTCATATCAACTTAGGGCACGATGTGCAGAAATACCCCTCATTAACATAAATTCGGTGGATAGACATTTATCACCCACTTCCCCTACGTAACAAGGTTTGTACCCCGGTGTGGCCGAGTGCACTTCCTCACGAAATAGGTTTTCATGGTTTCTACTTTTTGGTAAGGCTATGTCTCAATTGATTATTTTTAGCGAGAGGTCATGTCAATTTATTATCTAACACGTTTTAAGTGAACTAAAGCGGTGAACTACGATAATTATAATTGACACGGTCGATAAACTTGATTAAATGATAATGCATGTTTTAGTTATGGCGATTTAGCGATGCATGCGACATATAAATAAAATGCAAAGTATAAAATAAATCCTAGTATGGCCTTCCTAAAATAGAAAATCTAATTAACTATCACATATTCGGAAACCAACTCCATTGGTCCCTTGAACTTCGGTTTTGGCACGCATCTCGAGGTAATATCGTCTTTATGTATCGCCTTCTTGAGTGACACCGTCTTCAAGGAACTCCGTAAAAATTAAATTACATAACAAATTACATAATTTCCTATTATACATTTGTAATTAAAATAAAATAAATCTATTAAATTACAAAACGGTGATATGAGATCACAATAAATTACAACCGAATCGATATTCCCATACATTTCGGATAATACCAATTAAAAACTAAGGTCATACTAAGTAAAAATTACATAATTTAAAAATTACATAAAATAAAATTATGACAATCATAAATATAATGCAGCATTATAATATGTATGAACATGCCCAATTTTATGCTAAATCGCCTTTTGAAGCCAATATCGTATATTTAACGGTTTTTACGGATTTGCGTGATTCAACCTTTTAAAATCACAATAAATTACATAAAATCGTATTTATGCACAAGTTAATTACCCTAACCTCTTAGGACTCAAAATTAGTCTCCACTAACTATTTGACTATAATTAACTCATATCTCTTAAAATTGTTCATTAATGGTCACAAAATTACAATAAAAATGCTATAAACTTCAAATAAATCACCAAAAATTTCAAATAAAATTAAAATTTGAAATTTAAACTCATGAACATTCTGGAAAAATATCATGACACTCATAATGTTCAAAAACTTAGGTTAAAATTTCGAAATATTTATCGGAAAAACTATGTTGCGGTTTATCGGATTTATCAATAATAATCATACAAACATGAGAAAATTTTTATTCATCAACTTTTCAATTTTAGATCTGAAAAAGATAATAAAATGCAACATGTGACGCTTTTCCTTAGTCATGGAGTATGTTTTAACCAATTATTCACTAATTAAGTCACTATTTATGCTATTTTTCATAAAAAATTCATAAATCATGCATAAAGACTTCAATATAGCCTATTATTTTACACACATCTTGTAAAATTGCATGTGACAACATACTAAATTTATATGACCAGAATCGAAATTTATCTCATATTAACCTATTTTTCTTCTAAATCCGATTTTAAACATGAAAAATCCATATTTCAAACATAAAAACTCCAAAAATTCTGAAAATTTCCAGGTCATCTAAAAATAAAACATGTGATAACATATCCAAAAATCACTGGAAAATTCGAAGTTTAGCTAATTTTAGTCCGAAAATGACATTTTAATCATAAAATCACATTTTTAATGCCATTATTGTATAAGATGAACAATAAAAATCCATAAATTAACCAAAATATCCTAAATACATTTTAGGATCAGAAACTTTAACATGCATAAATTATTTCGTGATATATCATAATAACACAAATTTACAAGTTTTATACGTTAATCGTATAACTCGGAAAAACTATAACCGATTTGCATGCAAACAACCAGGGCTCTTGATACCGCTTGTTAGAAATCTATATCTCTTTACTCAAAATATTCATAATGTTATAATTTTAATTTAGTCATAAAATTAAAAGATGATCTTATGCATGCAAACAATAAAAGATTTAAAGAAGAAATCATTATCATACATTGAGGATTTCGGTTTATATGGGCATAAGTGAGTTCTCCTACTCACTTGTTCTTGAGCTTCCTTTAGTGAATGAACAAGGATTCAAGTAGGGAATCCCTCCCAAGGTTTTATACCCAAGATAACAACTTAATAAAATTAATATTATTATTACTAGAATAATATTAATTTTTATATAAAATTGACCAAAAATCTTTATTTTGTGCTCTCTAATTCGGTTGAGAGAAGGAGAAGAAGGAAAGCTTTTTATCTCTCTAAAATTCTTATTTTAGATGTGTAGAATGAATAATAATTCACAAGTTTTGCATGTAGTGAATTAGATGATAAAAATGAGCAAAAGACCGACCTTTTGACAAGGAAAACCGGGTAGGAGGGGTTGGGTATGGCCCATGCAAGGCATTTTCTCTTACCCATAAAAGTAGGCATGTAAGGCTATAAGTTAGGGCTTATGATTATGCCTTCCACTTAAACATTATTAACACAAATATGCCTAATATTCCCTCCTAATTTTCGGCACATATGAAGGTAAAATGGGTTCCATTTTATCTTTGTCAATTTGTCAATTTGTCATATGTCACATGTCATATAAAATTGTTATGTATTTTTAACATATTAAAAATCAACGCATTAATAAAAATATGTCATATACAAAATCGACTTAGTAATTCATAATTACTTGAACCAAAATAATTTACCAATTATAAATAACAACATCTTGTATTTATAATAATTTATTCATTCAAATGGCAATTGTTTCCTTAAACAATAATTTCATCTAAGCAATAAAACAATTCGATTACTTAGACCGTATCTTATTTAATCAAATTACAATGAGACACGTAAATATTACTTCCAAAATCGTCCGTCAATTTTAAGTAACTTAATTGACCCGTATCGTCATATGATCAATTAAATGATCAATTAAGAGTGTTACCCTATAGGTATGACCTAAGGGGATCAACTGGTCACCACCGTCGTACGACGGTAATGTCAAACTCTAGTCAGCCAATCATTACCGATATGTGTGGATCAGTTGACAGTAAAATATTACTTCCCAATTGTATTCTTTAAAATGAGACTTAAACATGTGATCATCATGATCAACAGTTGTGATCGCATTATTGTCGGAGGACACATATTCCAACACTTTCTTACAAGAAGGATACAACCACAACATCCAAACAAAATTAACCAAACCTCAGAACTATGATATGGTTTGATTTCACCTCTTCAGGTGGATACGTAGGGAGTCCTCATGGACACAGCCGTCCCAACTTTTAACTTTCAACCTCAATTATCGACACCCATTTTACAACCATCCCTTTCCATTTCAACCTTCCAACCACAATTTCCATTTATACCTCTTTACTGGAGGCTCCTTTTTGTCACCCAGTCTCTTTTTTACCAAAGTCTAGAGTCATCTTCTCATCCTGGGGGCTTCTCTTCCGAGATGTCACCCTTCCTTCGTCCTCCTTTTTGGTCTTCGGGTCTCATTTGAGTCAAGCTAGTGCTCGGTCTGGACAATGACAAAGGTCTTAGATCGATTCTCCAACTTATCGTGCCTTAAGAAGGGTCTCTTTTACAGCAAGCGGTGGCAAAGGGTGTCCAAGTAGACAGCTGATCCACGGCTCATGCCTTGCCTTTATATGTCCCTATCATTCTTGCAATTCTTGTACCTTGGGAACTGATACGCGTTGTCACCCATACTTGGCTAGGGGTTGTGCATACTTAGGCAAAGTATGTCAGAGTCATCCCCGTGTTGCGTCCTAGTAGGTTTGCGTCCACGTCAGTCACGTGTTTAAAGCCTATTTGAATATGCGTAACGCATTACAAACGACAAATTTCTTTGAGCAAGTTTTAAACAAGCTTCATAAAGAAACAACTTTTGTAAAACCTATGTGTTCCCTCATTCGAGGTCCATGTGATAATTGCTTATGTGCATATGTGTTTATGTGCTATTTTTTCCTATTAGATCGAATTCTTGTGTGGCTACTAACCATGCAGGTAAGTATAAGAAGCATAGCTCGCTCCAACTGGGGGCTTCGCTCAAGTCTTCGTTCTCCACAACGCAACAGTATTTTGCAGTATTGCTCAAGTCTTCATTCTCCCCAGCGCAGCAGTAGTTTGCAGTATTGCTCAAATCGTTATATCCAGCGCATCAGTATTTTGCAGTATTGCTCACTTAATATTTCTCCCATGACGATCAAGATGTTCCTAGTCGTCAATAGTTCTCCATGACGATCAAGATCTTCCTAATCGCCGATGTGTTCCCCAGCGAGATTTCATTGCTGCTTACAGCCCACGTATTTATCGGAAGCACGATTCGCTTGAGACCGACAAAAGCAGATTCAACCTCAAGTTTTTTTTTGCCAGAGTTCACTTAAGACCGACGCAAGCAAATTCCCCAGCAGTTTCTATCGACGTCCTGCTACCCTCAATATTATTATTTCCTCACGGAGTTCAGCAAAGGTGTCATGTTGTGGTTTAAAACTCGTCGTCAAAAGCTACCAACAAAACCAATATTTATAACTTCACAAACTACTCTTTAGCAAAGAGGCAAGTAAAGGTCGGATCCCAAGGGACGGGTATTGATGTAGGATTCTCAATTGCAAATGGTTGTGTCTTAGGGTGTAACAAGTTGGGTTGATGTAGGAGATAAACAAAACTAATCAATAAGATGAATAAAAACAAAGTAAAGCAAATAGAGGGGTTGTAAACAATTGATTAAAGGCACTAGGGTGTCATGGGTTCATAGGGGATTCATGGGAGTTGATCATACAAACATGTTCTCAATTATATAGCAAGCACTTATTGTTGTGATGAGATCGAGTTGGTGTATAAGCTTACAATCCCGAAGAAGGTTTGGGTCCCGAAGCCAAATCGATTAGATTGTACAACACCTACAAGTCTACTTAATCCTTCCTATTCAACTATATGCATGGTCTAATGAGGCTCGAGTTGGTGTATAAGCTTACAAGCCTCATTGAAAAGATAGGTGATGGGTAAAAAATTCAAGGATTCATAGGCTCGCATTTCATCAAACATAACATGTTAGATTAAGCATAGATTAATCCCCATGTTGTTTTCCCCTAATTCCCCATTAACCCTAGCTAAGGAAACTACTCACTCATGATCATGTTTAGCATGCTAATAAGGTTGCCAATCATACTAACAAGGGAAAACATGATGAATAAATGAAAGTGATTAACAATAATTAAACAAGGTTAAGAGAGAATTATACCTATAAACATGATTCAAAATAATAAAGCAAAGAATAATAGAAGTACTTGATGATTGATGGAAGGTTGTCAATCCTCTAAATAAACCCAAATAATCTTCTAATTACCCCAAAATGAAGGAAGAACAATATAGAAATTAAGAAAAGATTAAGATATGATTAATATTGAGAATTGTATTACAACTAAGGGCTTGCTTGGATTGAGGGTAATAGGCGGGGAATGAATAAGAGAGTAATATGTGAGGTGTATTTCTCATGTTTGGTATGCGGGTAATTATTCACCTCCTGGAATTATTACCCTTGTCAAGGGGTAATACATTAAGATTGGATGCTAATCTCAAAGTAGTACAAAGGGGTATTTATAGTAAAGATTATGTACAAGGGTTAGGGTTACTAAGGGCTTAAATGACTATTAAGACCCTAAGAAAAGTTGAGGAAATGCTACTCCCGAAGGAAATGATCGGATCCTCTAGCTAGTCTCGTGTTGATCTGCTCGTCCCGTGCTGAGGCACGGGTTGTTCTGACTTGTGATCCGCTCGAATCCTGCGGAAGACGCTCGGATCCAGCTGCTGCAAGCCGCTCGTCTTGGGCACATGACACCCGGATCATGGTGTTCAGAGACGCCCGGATTGTGCTCAATCCACTCGGATTCTTGGACAGACTACTTTTCTTCTTTTGCTCCTTAAAAATCCGCTAGGATCATGTCGGGGATGCAAGGATCCTTTCACCATTGCCCATTTCACTTTATTATCTACTTAGGCCTCTAGTGTTGGTCTTCTCTTGATGCTTGGTCATTAGATGCGATCAATTTACCTCCATTTCGCCTCATAAATGCAAGGTTAGCAATCCATGCCTACCAAGAAGACAAAACCTCAAAGAATATGCCAAATGGGAAACTAAAGATAGTAAATGACCCAGTTATTACTACTACAAAAACAGACAAAGAGGATGGTTCAAAACCTTCCTTAAATCTTAAAACAACCGTCCTAAAATCACCCGTCCTCGTTGCCTAAGAGGACGATTGGAGTGAAGTCAAACCGTCATGTTTTGTTTTTAAAAAGAGGACGGTTGTGGATTTGAACCGTCTTCTTTTCATTTACAAAGAGGACGGTTGCGCCTCTCAACCGTCTTGTTTTAAATTCTTGGCACGCGTAATTTTTGTGCCAACTTGAGCACGCTTTCTCTTAGAACTGTCTTCTACACAGTTTTTTTGAAACAAAATTAGCGCGAATTTATGAATTTTTCCCGCACATTTGTGGCACGCATCCATGCTCTGAGACAATTAAATGTTTGAAATGGAAACTATTTCATTCACACTCTATACGACTATAGTCGTATAGCTTAAGTATTATATAAGGCTACATTTCAGCAATTCTTACATTTATACTCTAAATCCAACCAAACAAAACGGAATAAGGTTTGAACCTGAAAAATACAAACTATCGAGAATTGATTTTTAAACACAAACACTAACACTAGTTGAGCCTAAATACTTTAAGACGTTGATATCAAATATTTGCGCCTTAAACTCCAATGCATATTTAGCCCAAATTTCACGCACCTCATTAATTTACTCAAACGAGTATGTCTTTGGGGTTTTAATCATGAACTACATACAAAGTAACCAAAAAACATAATTACAATGATTTACATACCAACACGTGTAATTTATATAAAATGAAGTAAATATTGAAACAAAAGAATTAAATGAAAGGACGTACATTTGGATTAATATTAATATATCGTTCCCTGATAATCTCGGCAAACTTATATCCACATAAGACGGTCCCAAAGGGCTATGTAGGACACTAAAATCGAAATCATGTCAACTACAACGTATATACAATAAGCCCACAACAATAAAACATAGACTATTATAATTTAGGAGATAAAAGTATTATTAGTTGAAAGGTACCTTTAGTATTTTCCATTCAAGCTGTTTTTGCCGGTGACACCCGAAAAGTGGATCCATAGAGTTTGTCTTCGTAATTGCCCTGTGTTAAATATATGTTATAGATTTGGCTTAATTATATTTATTTTACTAAAACAAATGTAAATCTATGAAATAATTGCAATTTCTTAAATCGTATACATGCTGAACTTACATATTAATTGTATCCTTCAAAAATTTCCGAGACTCTAGAGTTCAAGCTAGACCACACCTATATACTACACAATCCTTTGGATTAATGGCAGCCAACATCCACTGATTACTACCATTTACAAAATAAAACAATCAGCATCGCGTATTAATAAGTAGGATCGAATAATATAATTAATAGTAGTAAGGAAAAAGGTACATACCCTTCAAAATATGGAGCAAAAACCAGCTTTCTTCCCCTTTCACAACCCGTACATGTCATAGCCTAAACAATATAGTTTGACCGATTATCTTCATTTTTCATATGAACTTGTACATTGCAAACTCTCTACCACTTCAGTCAGATACCTACGATTAAAAAAATAAAAAAAAAAATTCACAGTTGGCAGACTCAACATTCTCGGTCATGTGTAAAGAAGCTTAGTTAAAAGGAGTTGGTTGGCTTTTAAAAATTCAAATTGTGAATACTCAACATTCACAAGAATCCATATAAATTAATCACCACCATTATAAGCAAGGTTTTTTCAAAACTAGCATACTCAACATTCACAAGAATCCATATGAACTGTAAATTTTTAAACCTAGCGATGTGTCATAAAAGTAAGAAAATAAAGTAAACTCTTTCACATTGACCATATCCATAATCCATATAACCAGGAGATAATTTGATTTTTAAATACATGTGCAAAATTTGAATTAAAATAGGAAAGGATGCTGGTAGCAAGAGCTAAAGGGTAGGGTCGTTGAATTTCATGCTAATATAAATGGCCTTGAAACAATCCAAACATTCTCCACAATTGGAATGCAACATTGGACGTTAACCTTCAGTTTACAGGGCTGCATTTAAGGCTTTATATATCAAGTTCTAATCATTCAAGTACTATGATTATTATGCCATTAGAAAGCTTGAAGTGTTAGTAAGTGTGGGTCTTGGAATCAGGTTCATATCACCTCTGTATCTTGAGTTATAGCCAAACAATCAGACAGTACACGGGGAATGCTCTGAAATTCAAAATTGACCTGTCAGTACAAAAATGCTCATAACTCCAATACAAGGCAACACCTTAGGGTAATACTTTTTGGAGGTGGTAGATAACTCACCTAGCTTTCATTTGATGTATCTTGGGCATTTTTATTCGAGTTGAGCTAAGAGATATGAAGTCTGAAATTTGCTGCTACTGCACAGAGGAATGCTGAACTTTCTGAAATGACCTGAACTTGCTTACAGCCTCATATCTCGCACCTCATAATGAATTAGAATGCCTCATAGGTACCAAATGAACGCTAAATGAGATATGGTGCCTGAAAGATAGGTTTGATTGTAAGCATGCTACTGTGATCGTCTATTCGTAGTGCATGTTGTCAAGGGGTATTCCTGGGCTTTCAACTGGTATATATCACATGTACAATTCTGATACCAGACCCTAAATTAAGATTAAGGGATGGGAGTTCAACAAATCATTACGAAATTGATAGTGTGAAATACAAAGTAAACGAAAAAATGTGTTAAATACTGATCAACCGAAAACAGCAAAACAAGTCAAGTTTTCTCAGTGGAATCAAGAACTAATCATCATTGGGTTTACTGGGTTTGCGATAATTTTGCTCAATGAGACGACCCACAAGGAAAACAGTAGAGGTTCCCAAATTATATTGAAATTAAAATAATCCAACAATTTTCCATTATAAGGGTCCGTTTAATGATAATAATCTTCCTATAAAACCATCCTACAAAAGAGCGCGCAGTAAGAAAGATTGATAAATTAAGCAAGATAAACAATTTCACACGTATGAAGGAGAAGATTAAGGGGATTGGGGATATTAGCAATATGTATTAAATGAAGAATTGATATGGAGAATTGATATGATTATTCAATTTTATGAAATCAATTGTATTAAACAATATATGAAAACACAGTACCTCGATAAAGAGATGAAAGAAGGCGCGATCTCCAGTGTTGCGTTAGGACGATGGTGAAGGTCAACGTTGTGGCGGTGGTTTGCGAGGCGCGGTGGTGGTAGCATTAGTGTAGGTGACGGTGGTAACGAAAGACGGTGATGGTGGTTATGCTAGGGTAGAGTGTGTTTGATTAAAAGGGGAAGACAAACGATCAAGCAATAAGAGGAATACGCGAGAACTTTGAATCACTATTAAAAAGATATGAGACGGTTCTAGTAATTAACCGTCTTGTAACTACAAAGAGGACGGTTTTATTGACCAACCGTCCTTATTTTTTTTACAACGAGTACAGGTCTCTTTATTAACCGTCCTATTGATGTGATCACTTTTGGCGTCAAATTATTTGGCTGATATAAGACGGTCTTGTCGACAACCATACTTTAAAGGGCGTCCTCTTAGCCTAGAATTGTAGTAGTATATGTGCTATAATGCATGGGAACGAGGTTAATTCGGGGACTAAATGTGCTCAAATATGAGTCACATTAAACATCCCCAAACCGAACCTTTGCTCGTCCCAGTAAAGAGGTGACTAAAACTAGGACCTTTATTTAAACTAACCTACTAATATAGCCGATATGAGATAATTAGCGGGTCTCACCCCGCCCCTTCAACTCACAACAAGACAACCATGAGGTAGGATGCCTTCTTGCAAAGCAAGGCGGGGCTTGCCAAAATGGCGACACATTCAAGCATTAAGCACACAAAAGCAAGTAATGGATGCATCTACAAAAATGAATAGCCACTTTCCTCATCTAAGTGGCGGAAATTATCTACAAGGGAAGCAATCTAAGGGTACACACTCCATCATAGATTCGGTTTCTTTAAACTACTAAGCCTAGACGGATACCAATAAATCACCTTAAAGTTGTGTCAAGTTAGGGTAACTTTGTCCTCAATCGTTAAAATGCTTTCGTCAAGAGTAGACTCCCTATTATGTTAGAAACACTGAAGGATCGCAGAATTCCCCTTCTTGCCTAGACAAGAAGAAGGGCCGTCCCCTCTCTACCATGCACAAAAGTGGATTCGATGGAAAAAGGGATCAGTAGGTTTTGAGTTTCATGTGGTAGTTTGCTTTTGATGTTGTTATTCCCCCAATTTCTTGTGGCATTTGACATTTGAGAAAACTTTCTTTTTCCCATTTCTTTGATGTTTGGCATTTCAATACTTGACAACTTTCAACTTTTTGCATTTTCTTTTGGACATTTTCAAAGTCACCCCATTTGTAGCGAGGGTGCTTATACTTGAAGCATAGGAGTTCTTATTTTTGTACTCCTATTTTCTTTGATGCAAATTGCAAACTTCTTGTTTTTCATTTCAATGCTTGAACTCAAATTTTAATAGTTTTGGTGCCCATTCCCTTTTTGTTGACAAAATGTGGTAGAATGTGGAAGATGGTTGCATGGTTTCAAGGATCACCTTGGAATAGACGGTAGCCAATGAGTTATCACACCACAAGGTACTCTTAACAAGGCCTTAATCCATGGGTCAAAGGATACGAGCATGACACATCCTAGGGTGTTTTACAAGAATTCTAATGAGCAAAGTCTTAAGAAGAAAAAGTATCTACAAGGGCCTTATATACACTTGTCAAGCTTCCCAAATAGATTTTTTCACAAAAAGTTTCTAAAATGCAACTACATGTCATGATGCAACTAACATTTATACAACCTAATTCATATGCTTCTACCAACTAGTATGCCATATAAACTAAATGCAACTCCTAGAATCACATTGGTTTGTACCGCATCAATCAAAATAAAGTCACATAGTCATTAACATAGAGAGGAAAAAGGAGATTGGAAAGATCATACCATGGGGTCTTCACAATCCTCATGTCTTGGATGTGGCGTAGTCGATCAATGTGATAGAAGGACAAACAAACACAAGCAAGTATATACAAAATATATACAATTCTACACTATAAAGGAATGAACATGTTTTTGGGTTTTTCAAAAAATTTCAATTTTTATCATTTTTTGTTTTAAAAGTCAAGTTAGAATTTCCCATCCCCACACTAGTATGGGCACTGTCCTCAATGGCAAATACGATAGGAAATTATGCAAGCTAAATGAGAATGCATGATTTCTACACTAATATGCAAATTATAAGACATATATGCAAGTGATGCAATCTATACTACACTATATGATGCATGAATTTATTGGTTAGAGAGATAATTTAAATTAACTCCCAATGCTTGTGCTTGAACTTCCCCAAACCAAGTAAGACACTATTTCTAGTGTCAAAAATGGGGGAGTTCATGCACGAGTATGTAATGCATGAAACTAATTGTCATTTTGGATTTTCAAAAGTGGGAACAATATGAGACACCTCAATGAGATCGAGGTGGGAGTCCTCTAAGTGTTGCTAGGACTCAAAACAATTGATCAAGATAAAAGTTTTTTGAAAACAAGAGAAATAAACAAAGTTGGAGGAGGTGTAGGAAACTCACAATGGGATATGTGGCTTCCTCCAAAAAGCCTGTCAATCCTCAATTATCGTTCATGGCGATATCCTCATCACTATCATCGCTATCATCATCATCCTCATTATCATCATCATCATCTACCTCCATGGACATGCAGGCTTCACCATTTTCATCATCACTTAAACCTTGCACTTCTTCCTCATGGCAAGAGTCACTACCTTCCCCGCTCTCAGCAACAATCTCCCTCCCCTTAGTAACTTGACTATCCACGGTGGCATCTCTAGGAGCACTCGGAAAGAATACTTCCCTATCCGCCCAACTAGGCAAAGCACATGAAGGATCAAGTAATCCTTGCCTAGCTAAGTGTAGGAGGGGCGGATACTGAGCTCGGTAAGCATTGACCCGATCCTCATGAGCTTCCTTATGCATATGTTGTATCAATTGGGTCAAGTAGTCGTTGCCTACCACAACATTAGTGCCAATTGGTGTGAATTCACGGTAGGCAAATGGATATGGTGGAGTCACAATAGAGGAGGAGGAGGGCTTAGCATGCGATTCCCTATGTTGCTTCATAATCATCTCGGTTTCATTGGAGACGGGTAGAAGGTAGCTAGGACTTCGAACGTTGATGCGGCATATCTTGTTAGGCAAGATGAAGGACTTAGCTTCTTTAGTGAGCCACTCATACTTGTTGTCAAGATTATCATTCTTGACCCAATGAAACTTGTTGATCATAGTAACCAAATCAAGAAGGTTGCCTCCTTTAACCGGTTTGTATGTCTTGTCTTTGTTGAAATCCGGGTTAAAGTGTTTGGCTAACCATGTTACTAATCCTCCATTCACAATAAAAACCGCTCCATCTTTACCAAGGTCAATTGTAAGCCACCGATCAAGTAATAGTTGAAGTATGTTGTATTCCTTGCTGTACTTTTTGTTGACATTCATGGTGGATTTAAGGTAGAAAAAGTCGAGCTCGGTAAAGTGATTGGTGCCCTTTCTTGCAATTAAAGTGTTGCCTACAAACTTGTGCCATACCCTTATACCCGGATGGTGGACATAAAGAACATGGCACTCATGGAAAGACTCAAATTTTCACCCGGTTATTGCTTTCCATAGGGGTGCGGCATCATATTTCAAAGGCTTCTTCAAATAACGAGAATGGTCTTTAAGAGCAAATGTAATACTCCGTATTTTGATAATTATTTATGAAAGTAATTTATGTAAATTAATAATTGATTAAATGACATTTCTAATTTCTAATAATAAATACAAGTAAGACGTTAATTAAATTATAAATTAATAATTCATGTCGGGAATTGGGTTTAGCTAATATTTAGCATTGGGCCGTGTGCTATTGTTTGTTGGACCGAACTTATTAAGTTGGTATGAGTGTGATCGGGATTTGTATCGGAAATTAATAATAATATAATGTGGAAATAATAATATATAAAGGTAATAACAATTATATTAATAATTATCCTAATAATATTTGTGTATGGCAATAATTAAATTAGTAAAAGAGATATGTGGTAATCCTATTCTTATGGTAAGACTAATATATTATAATGATTATATAATATATGATGATAATAATAATAATAATAATAATAATAATAGGCAAATCGTATAATAATTAGAATAAGGAAATAGTTCTTAGTTTCCTAATCAATGTCATATGCTCTTTAATTCGGGACTATAAATACACAATAATCTGAAAAATAATTTATAAAATAAGAAGGAAGAAATCTAAGGGAAAGAAGGAATGAATTAAAGAAGAAAAAAGCAAAGGAGTTAAAATTATTATCGCCTCAAGGTAATACTTTGAACCGTTTCATGTATACTCTTTGCTATGCTATAACTTGTAAACTAGACCACCATAGATCAGGCCGTAAGTACCATTGTGACCGTGGATGACCAAGGATCACCGTTGACCTTATTTGACCACCATTGACCGACGGGAGAAGGGTGTTTGAAGGCGGTTTTCGTGGGTGGTTGGGGTATGCTTGCACTATGTGTTTTACAGGGGTTTGGACCCTTATTCGGGACGTGACTCACCTGGGCTTGGTACGGATGGGTCAGGGTGGTTGGTTCGACTATATTAGTGGGTGTTGGGGTGGTAAGGATGGTGGTTTGTGCAGGTGGTTGGCCGGAATTCGCGAAACAGGGGATTAATGCGTGTTGTGTTAAGACCTCTTAAGACGGATTTTACCCTTATTGTTGTGGCCTAATTGGAGAGGCTTAGGGGTGGTTGTGTCGAGGGTAGATAGGAGAGTTGGGTAGCGATCAGTGGTGGTTGTAAGGGTGGCGTTTGTGGTGTTTTATGGGGTGGTTTTCAGGGTTGTACGGGCAGCAAGGGTGTTGCTTGATAATGTTGTTAGGGTGCGTTGTTGGTGTTATAGGAGTCATATAGTGGTTGTCGTGGTATGGGGTGGTGGCCTTGGCCACCATAGCTAGGAGGGGCCAATGGTGGCTCACGGGGATGGTGGTTTGTAGGTGTTTTTAGGTGTGTGCCGTGGTGATTAGAGGGGTATAGGGACTGGTTATAGTCGGTTGTTGCTGTTTCTGTTCCTGCTGTTCGTGGGTTATTTTGGGGCGCGTTGGTGGCTGGTGGTGGGTGTGAGAGGTGGCTGAAGTGAGGGTGAAGTACGGTGGTGGTGTTGGTGGTGTTGGCCGTGGGAAGTGAGGGTGTTTAGGGGTTGTTTGGGACGGGTTTTGAAGGGGTGTGGACATGGTTATAAAACCGTGTATGGTTGGGTGTGTCACGTGTTAACATGGGGTTTGGGTTTTGTAAATTGGGTTGACTTATTTAGTTTTAAGACGGGTTTTTATTTGGGTGACTCGGGTTTGTATTTGGGTCGGGTTTTAATATCGTGACCTTTAATAAATATAATAAATAATTATTTTAAATAAGTAAATAAAAGGAATAAATACATAAATAAATAATTAAATTAAATTAAATTATGATATTTTGATTAGGTGACGGTTGTGAAGAATTATAATCGGATTGCTTTAATTATTTGGATTGCTTAAGCTGCTTAATTGGAATCGCTTGCCAGGTAGGGATAATCCTACTCAACTCGACTTTTAATTATCTATGTTTGGTATGGTGAATTACTTACGTTAAAGTGGAATTGTTCATATGTTGAATCGGGAGAACTATATTGTCTTGTGTTGGTTGTATTTAATAATATTGACAAGGTGGATGGAATTGGAATTGTTTATATTCATAATGTTGACGGGATGAATTATGTTGGTTGTGACGGTGGCTAATGTGTAAACCTGTGCGACAGTCAGTGTACATTGTTGAAGGAGTTTGTACACTGGGAGATGGTAATATGTACGTTGTGAGGGAGGGGTACTATTACATATTGCGGTACGTTGTTAAGGGAGGGGTACCAAAGTAATGTGAGCACGTTGTTAAGGGAGTGGTGCTAAGTAAAGGAAAGGAGCACGTTGTCAGGGGGTTGTGCAATGAAAGTGAATTGAATTGGATTGATAATTGTATGTTCTTGTTGTTTAGTTTTATTCATATTCAACCTCGCGGTTGACTGTGTATTCGTGAACACCTGCGGTGAACCATTTTATGGGGAGCAGATTTGACAGGTACTAAAGATTAGCTGACTTGGGAGCATTGGGATGAGAGCCAATCTTGGAACCTTAGATGAAGTCTAGATCACATATATAGTTATATCACTTATTTATTTTCTGCTGCGAGTTTTATTTATTTTTATATTACGTTTTAGTTGATTAAAATTGTAAAACATATGTAATCATTAAAGTTTTTATTTAAAGTACTTTGGTGAGTTGGACTTTTTTATCTACTACCTCGGAAACCGAGATGGTAACAGTCCTATTTATTTGGGAATGTCTAGCTAAAGGCTCCCGAATAAATGGGGGTGTTACAGCAAACACCTTGCCAAACTCATCCAAAGTCATCTTTCTACTCTTGTTTTCTAGACGGAATTCAACAAATTTGTGACCCTCTACCTACGTCACCTTCAAGGACCTTACAAGCTCCATGGTAAGGGAAGGGTAGGTTAATTCTTACATTTCAAAGAGGGTAAGCAATTTCATGGTCTCAAAGAAATTCCTAGTTCTTTCAAGCACACCTAATTTGTCTAAGGCATCTTGGCATATGAATTTGGTTGTCAAAATAGTCTTCTTAGTAAGGGATACAAATGCTTTCCTATGAGAATCATTTATAAAAGTTACCTCCGGATAATCTTGCAATTGTTCAATGACCGGAGTAGGTGTAGCTTCCACCATAGGAGTAGCAACTTCTTGAATCTCCACCCTTGGTTGTTGCACTACCATAGCCTTTGAAGCTAGAAGTGCTTGTTGCCTTTTGGAAAGATTTGAGGTTGTGGGTGCCTTGTTTCCACCTTTTGTTCTTGCCATGTTGTTCTCCTTGTCAAAATTGTATCAACAAACCAATATTGTTCTTGAATGCTCCTTGTTTCCTTAAGCTTCAATCAATTCCAAATCGATTTAGGATTTTTGATTTGTCTTGAAACCCTATAAAATCGACTCAACGTGTGAGGAATTTGTTGTTTCGATGGCTTGTTGATAAAGGAGTAGTTTAATTGTGATTTGAGGAAGTTTTGTTTTGATTTGGGTGAATTTGGTTGAGGAATTTGTGTTTTGTTGATGAAGGGGATTGAGGGTTTTGAGGGAGAAGGGTGTGTGTTTGTGTTTGTATAAGAAAGAAATGAATTGGGGAAGAAGAATTTTAATCCCGTGTTATAGGAAATTAGCAGCAGGACACGAGCGTCTTGGACTGGGAATGCTCGGATCCTCAGTCAGTTAGCTCAGGAATTTCAAACCCGTGCTGGGACGCGCGGATTCTGCTGGAGATGAGCGGATTTCTGCAGGGGACACTCGACTTCGCTTGGGGACGCTCGGATTCATAGACAGTGTGATCTTTAAGTTTTTGCACAAGCCAGGACGCGCAGATCCTTGCCAAGACGAGCGTCTTCAGTACTGGGACGGGCGTCTTCTGTGTAATCTGCCCAGATTTTTAAACAGACTAAACTTTTTAATTTCAGCACTCCCAAGATGAGCGTCTTTGAGCCAGGACGCTCGGATTAGAACCAGCTCAAGCGGATTCCCCCTGGGATGTTCAGATCTTCTCCTGTACCCACGAGTTCAGTTCCACCCGTGGGGATCTTCATTTCCGATATCATTCTTTCTTCATTCCTTTGTTCATTGGTGCGGGTGCACTATGAAGGCTCGGTTAGCCTAGGCAATTGCTATCCCCACACTAGATCAAACAGTACACATCAAAATACATTAAAATACCTCCCTCACTTTCTCTCATAATGAAAATCTGATCAAAGTATGAAATTGCGAATTCAAAATTGACAAAAAAATGCAATACAAGAAGTAAAATGTAAGTTAAGGGTTAGAATATTTACAAATGGCTGTTTAGGGAGGACTCTACCAAACTCTCACTCTTGAATGAGATGTCAAGGAGGCATATCCAAGGTGTTGTTAAGGTTGCTCAACACCTTGTAGAAGTAGTCGAAGGCCTGTTCATTTTCATTATAAGATCTTGCATAGACCTTTCCACATTGTGTTGTTCATGATGATGACTCGAGTTAAGATGGTCACCAAAGCCTTGGTCTAAGGTCATATCATTGCCAATGTAGGGATTGACTAATCCTTCAAATTTGTCATCCCATAGACCACAAACTTCACTAGCTTGCTCACCATTGATGTTATGAGTTGATGAAAGCAACTCCTCTTTCTTGTTGTCATGGCCAATGAGGCCTTCTTCCTTACTTATCATGGTTGGTGGTGAGCTATTCAAGCTCTCATTTTTGTTGAAATTTCCTCTCTCTCCGGATAGAGCATCTTGAGGATCATCCACTTTCTTCTTTCATATGGGTGGTGATTCTTTACCCATAGCTTGGTCATTGCATTGAGATGCCAACTTCTTCCTATCACTTTCTCGGCTATAGTGATCGACCATGAAACATGGCTCATGTAGTCGGGGAGCTCTCATTGTTTTGTCAAGGTTGTAAGTGATTGTCTCATCTCCCACTTCAAGTGTAAGTTCTCCATGTTTCACATCCATTACCGCTCCCGCGGTGTGCAAGAAAGGTATTCCTAGGATGATAGGAATGTTGGAATCCTCCTCCATGTCTACGATGACAAAGTCTACCGGGAGAAGAATTTGCCAATTCTCATGGGCACATCCTCCCATACTCCTTAAGGTATCTTTGTTGATCGAACCGCCATTTGAAGAGTAATGTTAGTGCACTTGAGCTCTCCCATTCCTAGCCTCTTGCATACCGAGTGTGGCATGACACTTACACTTGCTCCAAGGTCGCATAATGCTTTGTGGATTGTAGTATCGCCAATGGTGCATGGAATAGAGAAACTTCCCGGATCTTTGAGTTTTGCAGGTGAACTTCCTTGAAGAATAGCACCACTCACTTTGGTAAAGGCACTAATCCTAGCTTCCAGATGGACTTCTTCTTGGTAAGAATGTCTTTCATGTACTTTGCATAGGCCGGAACATGATTGATCAATTCCTTGAATGGGATTGAGACTTCTAAGTTCTTCACAATCTCCATGAACTTTCCATGTTGTTCATCAAACTTAGGCGTAGCTTGACGACTTGGGAATGGAAGTCTAATCACAATAGACTCTTTTTCCTTAGCCTTCTCTCCATTCTTCTTCTTTGAAACCTCTTTGGTGGTGGGTTCTTCTTCTTTAGAGTTCTTCACAACTCTTTGCTTTTCACTAGCATCCACAATATCTCCATCAATCGGCTTCTTCGGCCCTTCATACCTTGCACGACTCCTCAAATGGATGGCACTAACCTGTTGGAGTATGTGTCCTCGACAATAATGCGATCACATGTTTAAATCTCATAATAAGAATGCATGAGGGAAAGTAATATTTTATTGTCACCTGATCCACATTAATCGGTAATGATTGGCTGACTAGAGTTTGACATTACTGTCGTATGACGGTGGTGATCAGTTGATCCCTTAAGGTCATACCACTAGGGTAACACTCTTAATTGTTTAATTAATTAATGTATGTTGATACAAGTTAATTAATTCCTTAAATTGAACAAATTTAATTTATAAGAGAAAGTTTTATATCTTATTGTAATTTGATTAAATAAGACTCAATTTAGTAATTAATTTGTTATATTACTAAAATTGATTAATGTTTGTGAAACATTTGAGATAAGAGTAATTAGTTAATTATAATTACAAGATGTTGTAGATTATATTAACTAGACTTAATGTGAGCCATTTTATTTACATGTAATTGTGAATTACTTGTTAATTTGTTAAATGTAAATTATTTAAATATATAATGATATTTAATTTGTTAAATATGCATGATTATGCCTAATGACATATTACTTGTCATATGTCACACAAATTACAAATTACAAATTACAAAAGATAAAATGGAGTCCATTTTACTTATGGGTGCCGGTTTTAAGTAGGCTGTTTATGGTTTATTGTTTTTAATTAAGAAACACCATCATGACTACCCTAAACTAGAACTACACCTAGCCTTTCTTGTGAAGACGAAAAGCAAACTGAGAAGAACAATTTTGGATCCCTATAAGAGCCAAAATCGGCTCCCTCTTCTCTATATGAGAACATTTGGTTCTCATTTTTCTAGTGGAGAAAATTTATGCTTATCTCTCTTATATTCCATCTTCCTCTCTCACATAAAAATGGTTTTATGAATAATTTATTCAAAATCTCTAATATTATTCCACCATTACTAAAGGTAGTACACAATAATATTAGTTATTATTTTTAAGGGTATATATACTAATTTCTAGTATCTAAATTAGTATATGTATTAAGAGTGATTACCTTGGTACAATCCTTGAGGAGTAGATTCTACTATTGAATCTAAGGGTTTTGTTAGAGCACTTGATTTTTCTTAAGAAGACTAATTTGGTAGGAGACCAATTAGTATAAAGCATTCGACCCTCATTATAAGTTGATCGATTTTCTTCTTACTTTGTACTTTAATGTTATGCATGCATAAGATCTAATTAGTTTATGACTAAAATAAATCAACATAGTTATTAGAAGTGTCTAATAAGAGATTAATGAATCCTTCAATTGGTATCAGAGCAAGAGTTGTTGCATGCATAATCGGTTATTGTTTTTTCGAGTTAAAATGTTAACATATAAAACTTGTAATTTGTGATTGATGATAATAAAAGTCACGAAATTTTCGCATGAATAACATTCTGGTCCTAAATTGATTTTAGGTCATTTTGATGATTTATGGTATTTTATTGCTCTTTAATATGATTTTTAGTGTTTTTATTACATTTTATTGAATAAAATGTCACTTAAAATGCTAAAATTAGTTAGACTATGATTCTGACCTTGAAATGTTTACACGACCTCAGATGCATATTTTACACATTGTATGTAAAATTTCGTATGAAATGGTTTTATATTGCATGATTTATGATTTTTACATGATAAAAATTGATTAAATAGAGGTATTTTGGTTTAAAGTGGTTAGACTTCGTTTATGCCCATGAAATTTTAGTATGTTGTCACATGCAATATTTACACACTGTATGTAAATTTTGAAATAAAATGGTTTCATTTTGCATAATTTATGATTTTTAGATGTAAAATCACATAAATAGTGACTATTTTAGCAAAAAATAGCTAAAATGAATTTTATGAGATGAAATTTTTTTCCAATATTGTATATATGATATGAACATCAGATCTAAAGTTTCATATTAAATTTCGTATGATTTAAATGGTTATTAATTTTTATGTGATATAAATTGATAAATAGCAATTTTAATAGTCATTAATATAAAAACTCGATTTTGGGCTTAAAAATTTTCATTTCCAGGTTCTAGAAACTTATTTAGAATATTGAAAATTTTTATTTTTATTTATTGTATAATTTTATGTTTAATTTGGAATTAAAGGGTTAAAATTAAGTTTTATACGATTTATTTGTGAAATAAATTAAAATAATCAAAGGGCAAATTTTTATTAAATCTTGGAATGTTGGGAATTTTCCAGAATATACAAAATTATGATTTTGAAATTTTCGAATTTTTATGACTTATTGGGAATTATTGCTTTATTATTTTGAATAAAAGTGATTAAAGAGCAATAATAAAATATCAAGTTGAATTATTATCAAATATTTAGTGAAGACTAAATTTTTGAGTCCTAAGAAGGTTGGGGTAATTAACTTGGTCATAGATTTGATTTATGTAATATTATGTGATTTTAATAAGTTAATAGTCACAATATTCATAAAACCAGACCGAATATACGATATTAGCTTAAATAGGGCGATTTGGCACATCACATGGCATGTTTTATACATAAATTAATGCTGCTTGTTTAGTATAAATGTCAAGTTTTATTTTATATAATTTTGAATTATGTAATTTGTACTTAGTATGGCCTTAATTTTAATTGATATTTACCAAAATTAATGGGGATATCAATTCGGTTGTAATTAATGTGATCTCGTATCACTTTTATTTTTATTTCTGTTTTTGTTTTTATAATTTATAAAGTAGAAAAGCTATGTAATTTATTTATCCCGGAGTTCCTTGAAGACGGTGCCATTCGAGAAGGCGGTCCAGCAAAGACGGTGTTGCCTTGGAGTGCGTGCTAAATAAAGTTCAAGGGACCAAAGGAGTTGGTTTCTGAATTTGTAAATAGTTTATTAGATTTACTATTTTAGGAAGTCCATACTAGGATTTCATCGTTTTGCTTTCCATTTGTTTTATATGTTTGCATGCATAGCCAAATCGCCATAACTACACACGCATATTATTTTATAGAGTCATCAACCGTGTCAATTATAATTATCATAGTTCACCGCTTTAGTTCACTTAAAACGAGATAAATAATTAATTGACAAGACCTCTCACTAAGTAATAATTGAGAATTAGCCTTACCAAATAGTAGAACCACGAATGCCAATTTCATAAGGAAGTAGGCTCGGCTCACCGGGGTGCTAAACTTGTTACGTTGGGTAAGTGGGTAATAAATTCTTATTACATCGAAATTTAGATTGAGCTCAACGGAAGTATTCACGACCGTAGCCGCATGTGTTCCGGGTTAAGATAAAAACTAATGTAATTTTATCGACCGAGAGTTCTAAAAGTAAAATCGATTAAAGAGTTAATCCAGCGAATTATATTGATTAGGGATGAATCGGCTCACCGTACCCGAGTTGATATGAATTTGGATCTCGGGATCATTTATAATCGTTGGGTAGAGGTCACTATATAAATGCTAAAACATACTTAAATGTTTTAAATATAACGATTTATGTTTGTTTTCACACTATTTCGTTGTTTTATGTTGTTCTTTATTATCGCTCCTAAACATATATGATATCAATTTGATTGTAACACGAGTCTCCGCTAAACCACTATTACTTACGACAAACATAATCTCTTTCTAAAATGAATCGTATCATAGGTTGTGGACTAGATCCATAGGAATCGTTCTATTCCATAGAACTCGATAGGAATCGTCCTATGCAACTATAAGATTAACATCTTAAAATTCCTTAAAAATACCTATATTCACTTGTGAAGAATATGAATAGAAGAAGTAATTAGTCAAAATATGTTTTGATAATATCTTATATACATCCATTGTTCAAATGTCTCATTGCTCAACCTAAATAATTGTCATCAAGCACTTAAGTTGTTGAGAACATGACAATGTTACATTGGTAAATTGATTTGTTAGAGATTTTGATTAACCAATTACCACTATAAAGGTAATTCTTGTTTAGAATTAACTAGTAATTTATATGAAGATAGGTCTTCATCGATTAAAAATTCTTGAAATAAGTGGGCGCAATAAGAAGTAAAGTATCTATCTTAATTGTTAAGGATAGACCTAGGCTCGAAAGAGAAGGTGTTAGACACTAAAATAGAGACAAACCCCAAATAAGTAAAGATCTAGGAAGTTGGTCGTGTGACTCCAACAAGTTCCTTCTTGAATATATATGATTTTAATATTACTTTCTTGCGAATTATCACGTCATGAGTATTTGATACAAATTTGTGAACAATGTTAGAAAATTCCACATTTCATGATTATGAAATATGGCAAAAAGATGTCAAAACCACCTTTCTAAATGGGTATTTAGAGGAGGATGTGTTCATAACACAATCCGAGGGTTTTTTAAATCCTTAGAATCCTAACATTGAATAATCGTACGACGACTAGCAAGAATAAAGTTTGCATTAATGGAACTAGGGTAGTTGCCATTTCATCCATAGACATATAAGTGTTATAGTGTATTCATTGTATAAGACTCAAATTGGTGAACCCCATTATTTCTCAATTCTCGATTGAAATCCCAAACCATTAAATAGGGAATCTCTTGGTATGTGTGAATCTTGTATTCAAAGCAAGATTAATTCATGACTTCTTTCTAGAAAAGAATTATGAATATAGCAAGATATTCGCCCTATTTACACTTTGATGTGTATGGTTGAATTCAATTCAATCAGAAAGGGTTATTACTTCTTCATCTCTTTTACCAATAAACTAGGTAGATACTTGGTATCCACTTAATGGGGTAAGAAGAGAAATTCTTTGAATAAGTTCAATAAATGTTTAAAAGGATCAAAACCTAGAGATTATGACCAAAGTATTAGTACTTTGTTAATATAGGGAACAATAAAGTGAATACTTTTATATGCACCAACAGAGTGTAATATGGTATCACAAGTACACCTTCATAATATTAGAAAGTGACAAGAATCCTATACAATATGATTGAATCTTTACTATAAAGTTAGAAGTAATTTCTATCACAATTTGTCTAGTATTTACTTAATTAAAGCATATTTAAAGCAATCATCTACATTTCATATGAGATATAGTTAGGCATGGTACCTAAATTATAGCTTATTTCGATAATGAATGTGTGGTCTCTCTTCCTACAAGATAACAAGAACAAAGGGTTTATGGTTCGTGATGCTGTCTATTAGAGAAAAGAGTATTATTTCATATAGACAGAGTGGGAGAAAATGTTCAAGAGCCACAAACTGAGAATAAGACGTAGGAAGATGTTCCTTCTTGGTCAAAATCAATAATTATTTCTTCAAATTCTAAGTGGACAGGAGTCATATTTTTTTTGAAAGTAACAAACCTGTAACTTATTAAGTTGCTTTATCTAGTTTCAACTCCGCAAAAGTCCGAAATGGGAATAAACATGAAAATGTTTATTTAGCTTGGTTGGTTGGTGGCAAGGGTTTTGCACGCAACAACAATGCTTCATTGTATTCGGATATGAATTGATATAGTTGGATTTTAAAATCATCTTGCATGAGTTTTGTAAAATCGCAAGTATCCTAAAGTAGGATGCGAACTTAAGAGGAAGTCTTAAGTAGATGTCAAAGAGTAAAATTGTATGTTTTGATCATGTGATAAACATTTCTCGAATTGTCGAGTTGTTCTGTTTATACATGGAGTTTAGTGGGAGTAATATGGTGTTATTAGTCTTATATGTAAGGGACATATTGATCATTGTGAATAAGGGAAGACTTAGGAGAATAAGGTATCCAGACCTATAAAGATAGTTCTAAAAGGATATTAGCGTTAAATGAATATTCTTATGTTAATAAGAATCCTGACAAGTTCAATAGTATTGAACATGTAGAAATTGAATCCACATGCTTCCGCTGCGGGATTTACTCATTACGCTAAGTTGTATCACCATTCTTAAATTTCATATACTTGAAGTATGACCAAAAGTTACAAATCGAATCCTTGAGAGAAGTCTCTATATAGCCACATAGTTCATTAATTAGAACTTAGAAAGTACTAAAGACATAATGCTAAGCATTTAGAATTGAGATGGATTTATGTGCAAGGAGTTACACTAAAACCATATTCTAAACACATAAAGGATGGTTAGAGAACCATCTTGGCTATATTACTTAAGGAGGATATCTGCTAGGAACATCCTAGGCAGTTGAACAATGAGATATACACAAACGGAAATTGAGCACACTTGCAATAATGAGATATGCAAGAAGGAAGGGATAAAATTAGGATTCGGTTTTATGAATTGGAGGAACTATGGTAGTTAGTTCCAATAACCGAAGGTCCTATCCCAACACACTGTGAGGACAGTGGGAGTTATTCCAAGGATAAGGAACCTACCTCCAGATTGGATCGGGACATGTACTCAAAAGGTTGTAATAATAAAGATTATACAAATTGTGAAACAGTATATAGTAAGGTTAGGGAAAGTGCAAAGTGTTGCTAAAACTTGCTAACCAAGACTTTTTCATAGGCTAAGCATGATAAGTCATGGCATTTCAATTGAGTTGAGATGTATAGTTATATACAATATTAAGTATGGATTATAGATTATGTAGTAATTGATATGGTATCAGTTTTACATATGTGATAATGCATTCATCGTTTGAATTTTATTAAAAACTCTTATGTTACCTTGTTACATCCAAATGGGCTGTAAAGATAATATTGAACCCCATTAAAGTGAACTGGATTAACATAGTATTCGCCCCTAGTTACTCATATGAGGTGACATCTCAAAATAACTAGAGTGTGATGCAATTGATGGCAAGTTCAAGTGCCATAAAGTCATGAGAGATGACTAGTCGATCACATAGGCAGACTGTGAGGGACACTCTGTCGTACTAATGACCGCTTATGGAGTTCTGGAAATTTTTATAGCTTGGTCGTGGCGAGAGCTACTATAGTATTATTATGAGTCGATTATTTGACTAAAGACTATTTGCCTAAGATGGCACAGTTTCAGAATGACTTTGATTTATGTTCTTTGACCTTCGTAATTGGGGTCAAATGGGTATGTTTTGGGTCATGATGAGCTGTGGTTATTCGAAGGGAAGAGTGCAATAGGAATTGTCCATCCCTAGTCAGGGTTATCTTCTATCTCAAGGCCACTCGAGGAGTAATGAACTAAAAATGCGTGGCCACGCTCGGAAGGTATCTATGGTAGATAATTCCGGTCAGACAGTTATTCTCCAGATCGAGGAACCCACTCATGATATGATCAAATGCACGTACGACCTGCAAGACACCTTGCATTGAGTGGGAGATAGTAATGGGACAAGAGAATTGGTGACGCACACTTATCGCGGAAAAGTGGGAGATTGTTGGAGTATGTGTTCTCGACAATAATGCGATCACATATTTAAATCTCATAATAAGAATGCATGAGGGAAAGTAATGTTTTATTGTCAACTAATCCACATTAATCGGTAATAATTGGCTGACTAGAGTTTGACATTATTGTCATATGACGGTGGTGATCTGTTGATCCCTTAAGGTCATACCTCTAGGGTAACACTCTTAATTGTTTAATTAATTAATTGTATGTTGATACAAGTTAATTAATTCCTTAAATTGAACAAATTTTATTTATAAGAGGGTGTTTTATATCTAATTGTAATTTGATTAAATAAGATTCAATTTAGTAATTAATTTGCTATATTACTAAAATTGATTAATGTTTGTGAAATATTTGAGATAAGAGTAATTAGTTAATTATAATTACAAGATGTTGTAGATTATATTAACTAGATTTAATGGGACCCATTTTATTTACATGTAATTGTGAATTACTTGTTAATTTATTAAATGTAATTTATTCAAATATTTAATGATATTTAATTTGTTAAATATGCATTATTATGCCTAATGACATATTACTTGTCATATGTCACACAAATTACAAATTACAAATTACAAATTGCAAAAGATAAAATGAAGTCCATTTTACTTATGGGTGCCGGTTTTAAGTAGGTTGTTTATGGTTTTATGGTTTTATGTTTTTAATTAAGAAACACCATCATGACTACCCTAAACTAGACCTACACCTAGCCTTTCTTATGAAGACAAAAAGCAAATTGAGAAGAACAATTTTGGCTCCCAATAAGAGCCAAAACCGGCTCCCTCTTCTCTATATGAGAACATTTGGTTGTCATTTTTCTAGTGGAGAAAACTTATGCTTATCTCTCTTATATTCCATCATCCTCTGTGACATTAAAATGGTTTTTAGAATAATTTGTTCAAAATCTCTAATATTATTCCACCATTACTAAAGCTAGTAAACAATAATATTAGTTATTATTTTTAAGGGTATATATACTAATTTCTAGTATCTAAATTAGTATATGTATTAAGAGTGATTACCTTGGTACAATCCTTGAGGAGTGGATTCTACTATTGAATCTAAGTGTTTTGTTGGAGCACTTGGTTTTTCTTAAGAAGACTAATTTGGTAGGAGACCAATTAGTATAAATCATTCGGCCCTCATTGTAAGTTGATCGGTTTTCTTCTTACATTGTACTTTAATGTTATGCATGCATAAGATCTAATTAGTTTATGACTAAACTAAATCAACATAGTTATTAGAAGTGTCTAATAAGAGATTAATGAATCCTTCATAACCGACTCATGTCTTGGGGGATTACTTTGAGGTGGTAATTGCCCCTTTTGTCTTTGAGAGCTAGAAGATGCTAATTGAGTCATTTGAGTTTCTAGCATCTTGGTATGGGCTAGTATGTTGTTAATGGTGATGTCTTTGGCTTGGCTATCTTTTTTAATTTGGGTGAATAATTCTTGTTGGTTCTTTTGCATTTGCAGGACCGCTTTTTGAACATCAAAGCCTTGGTCATTGGATTGATTGTAAGAGGGTTGATTTTGATAACCTTTGCTTTGGTTATAAAAGGGTCTTTGAGCTTGATTTCGCATTTGAGGTAGGGTGTATGTTGGTTGAGGATTTTGAACATTTTAGCTCTTGTATGAAAGGTTTGGATGGAATTTGGTATTCTCATTGTAATAGTTGGAATAAGGGGTGCCACTCTTGTATGCTTGGAAAGCATTCATTTGTTCACTTGTTCCCCTACATTCACTTTGGTCATGTCCCAAAGTTCCATAACTCTCACATACTCCACTTGGAATTGAGGATGATGCCACCATAGCATTAACATGTTGTTTCGGTGATTTGGAAGCTTCATCAAGCTTAGCCATGGCCTTCTCAAACTTCAAATTGATGGTGTCAATATGAACACTTAGTTGAGCACCCAATTTTGTGATGAAATCTACCTCATGTTTCCTCCTTTAGTGGCCTTTTGAGGCCTACTATATTGTGAATTATGAACTGCCATCTCTTCAATTTTAACCCATATTTAATTGTCTTCAACTTCGTTAAACATACCATTGGATCCCATATTGAGAATGTTGCGGGAGTGTTCATATAGACCATTCCAAAATTGTTGCACAAGGAACCACTCGCTAAGTCCATGGTGTGGACAAGAACGACAAGTGTCCTTAAATCTCTCCCATTCTTCATACAATGATTCCTCATCCCTTTGTTTGAACCCGGTGATTTGGGCTCTCAACATATTGGTCTTCTAAGGAGGATAGAATTTCTTGTAGAAGGCAAGTGCCAACTTCTTCCATGAGTCAATACCAAGGGTAGCCTTGTCTAGGATGTTCTGTGGGTTAATATCCGTATACTACCCCTTTAATTGCAGGACTATAACGTAAATTTAAACATGCGAATATCGTCATAAAACATAAAAACAATAGAAACGATAAGGAACAAGAAATAACCTCGGGTCCTTTAAATTGCGGCGTAAAGAACAGAAATCAAAGCAGATTTCCTCCTAATCGTTACACCCAAGACTTTGTCCGAGATATGCCCTTGTGCTAGAACAGTGTTCTCCGATTGCCTTGCAATATAGGGAGAACTGATGTGAATTTTGTCGAGATGAGAGATCTCAGGTTTTCAGAGAAGAATGCTCTTCAAACCCTAATTTTCGTTTCAAATGATCGATTAGGTTTAACAGAAAGAGGAGGTCTCCTTTTGTTCTCCTAGTTCGGCCGAGAACCGTGACCCACAAGGGGAAGTGGGCTTCCACTTCCTCTTGGTTTTAACTCGAGGTCCGGTTCGTTAAATACTAAAATGTATATGACGGGTTTGTATTATAAACTGTTATCGGTTATCGGAAATTAAGGCATCAGCTAATAATACGGGTTAGCTGAATTATTAATACGTGTCCGACAAAACAGTATTGTATAATTATTTTTAATATACATTTAATTAAATATAAATCACGTATATTTAATTTTACGAATTAATCTGTTAATTCGCCTTAGCCCATGATATTTAATCCGTATTAAATATAATATCTCAACATCACATATTTGACTAATTACTAGTCAAATAACTCGGACTAACTGGTTAGTCAATTTTGGCATCTACATGACAGTATTTTCATACCGTCACATCTCTCGAACGTATCCTATAGGTGTGACTTTTAGGGACCAGTTGATCACCGCCATCTGTATGACAATAACGTCAAACTTATCTAGCAAGCCAACCGTTATTGATAAACGTGGATCAACTGATAATAATACCAAAGTATGCCCTTTGATCCTTTTAGAGGTTTATAAGTCCTTGCACTAACTGTTAAGGACACCAACCCCAACAAGCTCCCACTTGTCCGTACAAGTGTATGTGCAATGACGTTATCCGCACTAACTGGAGGACACAAGCTCCAACAAACTCCCACTTGTCCGAACAAGTGTAGGTGCGATAACCGATTCTCATATTCATTTAAAATTTCTCCCACTCAATGTAAAACAATTTGCAGATCTGGATCCACAAAGGTCGTATTTTACAATCGATCCGTATCTAGAGTGGTTTCCCCGACTAGAGAGTAACTTAACCGATAAAACGAATCCGTATCCGAGCATGGCCATGCATTTCGATTCTGACTCCTCGAGTGGCCCTGAGAAATATCGAGTACCCGATAAAGGCTGAATATTTCCTTCAACTCGACTCCTTCCGATCTAAGCACAAAGCATGAAATGACCCGAAAAAAATCTACTTGGCCCTCTGTTACGGATGACCGTGAGAAAGAAACCAAAGTCACCCAAAATCTGCCGTAGTCTCAAGAGACAATCGATAGTCAAAGAATCGACTCTTAGGATCACCATGGAAGTCCTATCCACGACCAAGACAACGAATGTTGTAAAACATTTAGGACTCCACGTCGATGTCACAATTGTGTCCTACGAAATATCCGTATAAATCGCCTCTGTGATTGGTCAGTCAACCGGTTGACTTATGGCTCGTTGAACCCACCATCAACCAACGTCACGGAATAATTGCCAGAGTTATCAGCTCATGTGGGCAATTAAGGACTAAAAATATAATGTTTGTTCAATTCACTTTGTGGTGTTCAAAATTGTCGTACAATTCCACATGAAAAACAAAATATATATATATAAAATATCAAAACGATGATGTCGTATAGAGTACAAAGGAGAATGAATCTGATCCATAAAAGAGTACTACAACTCAGGAACACGTTTGATTCCCATGGAATTTACGTGCCCTTCATGCTTATCTTGTCGTAATGCTTTAGTGAGAGGATCTCTATATGTTATCATCTGTAGCAATCTCTTCTATCACTACTTCCTTTTGCTCCACGTAATCCCGGATTAGATGAGCTTTCCGTTGTACATGTCTAGATTTGTTACTAGACTTTGGCTCCTTAGCTTGGAAGATGGCACCACTATTGTCGCAATAGATGGTGATCGGGTCATTCGAACTAGGCACTACGGATAGTCCATGTAAGAATTGACGCATCCATATCGCTTCCTTTGTTGCTTCGAGACGCGGCATAGTACTCGGACTCAATCGTAGAATCTGCTGTAACAGTTTGTTTCGAACTCTTCCAAATGATCTGCAGCGCCATTAAGAGTAAAAACGAATCCAGACCGAGATTTCGAGTCATCTCGATCCGTTTGGAAGCTAGCATCTGCAGAACTTAGGTTGCGCATAGCTTTTGTTCGCCTCCATAAGTCAATGCCCAATCTTTAGTCCTCCGGAGGTACTTAAGAATGTTCTTGACAGCCAACCAATGTGGTTCACCTGGTTCTTTGTTGGAATCGACTTGTCATACTCAATGCATATGCCACGTCCGGACGTGTGCATATCATGGCATACATGATTGATCCTATAGCCGAAGCATAAGGAATCCGTGTCATGCGCTCCTTTTCTTCCGGTGTCTCTGGTGCCTGAGACTTGCTCAAATGCACCCCTGGAGCCATAGGAAGGAACCCCTTCTTGGAGTTAGTCATGCTTTGAATCTCTCTAGGACTTTGTCTATGTAAGACTCTGATCGAGAGATAACATCCGTCGTGATCTATCTCGATAGATACGGATGCCTAGAATTCTTTGTGCCTCTCCCAGATCTTTCATCCGGAAATGGTTTTTCAACCATACTTTCACCGAAGTTAAGAGAGGTATGTCATTCCCAATCAGGAGTATGTCGTCAACATACAATATTAGGAAGACAATCTTGCTCCCACTCGACTTGATATATAGACATGGTTCCTCGACCGATCGAGTAAATCCATTGTCTTTTATCACTTGGTCGAAGCGATGATTCCAACTCCTTGATGCTTGCTTAAGTCCATAAATGGAACGCTTAAGTTTGCACACTTTCTTAGGATGTACTGGATCAATGAAACCTTCGGGTTGTACCATGTACAACTCTTCCTCCAAAAAGCCGTTTAAGAAGGCGGTTTTCACATCCATTTGCCAAATTTCATAGTCATGAAAAGCGGCGATCGCTAAGATAATCCGAATGGAACGCAGCATGACTACGGGTGCAAAAATCTCATCGTAGTGCAAACCTGGCACTTGGGTGAAACCTTTAGCAACTAGTCGTGCTTTGTAGATATCTTGCGACCTTCCACGAATGCTTTATCTTGTAAAGCCATTTGCATTGAAGGGGACGAACCTTAGCCGGTAAGTCAACAAGATCCCACACGTTGTTCTCATACATGGAGTCCATCTCGGATTGCATGGCCTCAAGCCATAGCTTTGAGTCGAATCGGGTCATGGCACCTTTATAGGTTGCGGGTTCACTACTCGTTAAGAGTAGAACGTCATCTATGTCATGTTCCTCGACCATACCGATGTATCTGTCCGGAGGAATAGAGACTCTTCCCGACCTCCTAGGTTCCTCAGGAATATTCACCGCAGCCGGGATTGAAGGAACAGGTTCCTCCAATAGTTGCTCGGTGTTTGGTTCTGGAATCTCCGACAGGTCGAAGGTTCTATCACTCTTTGCATTCTCGAGAAATTCCTTCTCTAAGAATGTCGCACTAGCCGCAACAAAAACGCGTTGTTCGGTTGGCGAATAGAAGTAATGACCACGTGTTCCTTTAGGATAACCTATAAAGTATGTCTTGACCGATCGCGGGCCGAGCTTATCCTCGTGTCTCCATTTGACATAAGCCTCGCAGCCCCAAACCCGTATAAAGGACAAGTTAGGGACCGTTCCCTTCCATAATTCATATGGAGTCTTGTCAACAGCTTTAGACGGACTTCGGTTAAGTATTAGAGCGGCTGACATAAGAGCATAACCCCATAATGAATCAGGTAAAACCGTGTGACTCATCATGGATCGAACCATATCAAGTAGTGTTCTATTTCTCCGTTCGGACACACCATTCAGCTGAGGTGTTCCAGGTGGAGTTAACTGTAGGGCAATCCCACAGTCCTTTAGGTGTTGATCAAACTCGTGAGAAAGATACTCGCCACCACGATCCGAACGCAGTGTTTTTATCTTTCTACCCAACAGGTTCTGTACCCTATTTTGGTATTCCTTGAATTTCTCAAAGGATTCACTTTTGTGCTTCATTAAGTAGACATAGCCATATCTACTCAAATCGTCCGTGAAAGTGATGAAATACCTATAGCCTTCTCGTGCGGTGATTGACATAGGTCCACATGCATCCGTGTGTATGAGTCCTAATAGGTCAGCAGCGCGCATTCCAACACCTTTGAAGGAAATCCGAGTCATCTTACCGATGAGACATGATTCACACGTGCCAAATGATTGAAAATCAAAGGCCGAGATAGCTCCATGTTTGATGAGCTGTTTTACGCGTTTCTCATTAATGTGTCCCATACGGCAGTGCCATAGATACGTTTGATCTTTGTCACTAACCTTTAACCTTTTATTCATTACGTGTAATATTTCGGTGGTCCGATCTAAAACATAAATTCCGTTCATGGAGACTCGCCTTGTCAGAAATCATATCGTGTAATGAGAAAATGCAAGCATTATTTTCTATTACAAATGAAAAACCAAGTTTATCAAGCGCAGAAACTGAAATAATGTTTTTGGAAAGACTAGGTACATAATAGCATCATATAATGACAACTCAAATCCGCTTGGAAGTCGGATCACATATGTCCCCTTGGAGATGGCGGCTACTCTTGCTCCATTCCCGACACGCAGTCCACCTCACCCTTTACGAGGGGTTCGATGTTTCGGCCCCCCGCACATGATTACACAGATGAGAACCACAACCAATATCAAGTACCCAAGTTCCGTAACTTGCGTGGTTAATCTCAATCATATGAATAAAAGTAGAAGAGAGAGAAGACATACCAACAGGTTTAACACGACCTGCCTTTAAGTCCTCATGATAAACAGGACATGTGCGTCTCCAATGCCCAGTCTTGTGGCAATGGTGGCATTCCATGTTTTCACTCTTGCTCTTTGTCATGCCCGATGAGTTACTCGACTCACCAGGCCCACTCTTACCCGAACCCGACTTCTTGAACTTCGCCTTACCTCTCGTTAGGTTTGCCGGAGCTTTGCCCTTACCTTTCCCTTTGTTTGACACAACGAGAACATCCTGTTTCGAGCTCCCACTGAACTTCATGTCCTTCTCGGTCTGTACGAGAAGGGAGTGCAGTTCATGGGGAGTTTTCTTCAAATCATTCATATAGTAATTCGCTCTGAATTGCGAATAACCATCGTGGAGTGAGTGAAGAATACGGTCGATAACAATATTCTCGCTGATGTTACAGTTAAAGGTCTCCAGCTTCTCGACATTCTCAATCATGCTGAGAATGTGTGGGCTAACCGGTTGGCCCTTCTGGAGTCTCGCATCAAAGAAGCGAGTGGTATGCTCATAGGTCACAATTCTCGGTGCTTTCAAGAATTCCTTAATGAGCGTGGTGAAAATCTTGTTTGCACCTTGGGCTATGAAGCGTTTCTGCAAATTGGGTTCCATTGCAAAAATAAGTACGTTCTTTACCGCACCCGCTTCTAAAGCGAAATCGTTATACTTGTTGATTTCGTTAATTCCACCGTGGGGCCTGGGTTTAACGGCATGGGCTCAAGCGGATATCCGAGCTTTCCGTCGGCGGCGATTCCGTAATGCCGCCTCCCGATCCGCGAAGTTGGATCCGTCATTCTTGATCGAGTAGACGATTCATCCGACTCATGAAGATCCTAAGCCAGGACTCACGGTCCAATGTGGCACTTGGCATTGGGTTATCACTTGAACCACCATTTGTTGTTTAGCGATTTAAAACGTGATCTACACTGAAAAAGAAAGGAAAAACAAAACGAAATAAGCAACTCATCGAGGTGATTTAAGTCTATTTTAAAATTCATTTTAAACATGTAGACTCTTGCACTTGCATAATCGATCTCCCTCAAGAATGATACAAGTGATCCCAAGACTCAATTTCGTAAATTGATAAGCCAACTGTTTAGCTAATTCTTCCTAAGAACTCTTGGTCGATAGATTTCTAGAAATCCTATCTATAGTCCACCATAGTCACAGGATCGTACGAGTGACCATAGTGTTGAGATAAAATAGGTCAATCAGTTCCAACTTACCCGACGTAGAAGGGGTCATAGTATGCCTACCGACGAAGAAGGGACTCATTGGAGTTTGACCTATAAAGACCGTTCTCAATTTTGGTTTATACGAGGAAGATCCCATCAACAAAATTATAATTCATTTTAAGTGAACGAATAACTAGCGTCTGTCGTGAATGAATTTATTTGGATGATGGCTTAAAACGTGTGACATGAGAATGTCAATGAAAACTAACTCGTGACCTCTATATGTGTCAGTTTTCATGCAATAAATTAGGTGGTTTGGTTTTTAGGCGGAATATGATGCAAATTATCGTAACAATAAATAAATAAAGTAATGCAATACGTAAATAAAAATTTCCTAGTGTGGCCTATCCTAGTAAAAGAACATAATACAACTTTGGAATCCACCGTTGGACCCGAAAAGCTTGTCTTGATGTTCCATCTTGATCCAAGTAGCGGGAGTGAGCATCTGGTCTCCATCTTTGGTCTTCTCAAAAATTACAATTAAAATTACAAAATATAAACCTATTTACATTCTAATTAAAACTGTAATTACAAGTGAAAAATCCAAAACGGAGATACAAGATCTCAAAATACAACCAAGACCGTGTTCCATCATTACGGTAACACGTTCTACTAAGGCCACACTAAGTTACAACCGCTTGTAAAATTAAATACGTAATTAAAAGGCATTCACGGCATTCATAAATTAACGATAAATAAAAATGCATCAACTAAAAACAAATTCATTCGCGACATAATTCCGTAATTATGTTAAATTTATCCAAACCACCTTTTAATGATTAAAATTCATGTGATAAAACCGCTTCTATCATTTAATTTTAATCCATTATAATCCGTCATTTTAAAGACGCTTTAAAACAACTATATGGTACGTGAGTGAACCGATTCACTATTAAGCGAGTGTACTATATCCGTATAAAGTACATATTGAAGCCATAAGAAAATTTAAATCAAAAGAAACAAATTTTCAAAGTCATTAAAGACGAAATCCCTCGATCCAGGGACATAAGTGCTCGATCGAGGGACGGAGGGCTCGATCGATGAACTGCAAGTCGATCGAGAGGTATGCTAATCAGAGGTGCTCGATCGACTAAACGGTGGTCGATCGAGTGCCTATATCAGAAAAACTACTCGATCGAGTACGAGGACAACTCGATCGAGCAGAGGGGTTTTGAAAGCAGGTCGATCGAGTACAAGCAAGGACTCGATCGAGCAAAAAGTTTTGGAACAGGTCGATCGAGTACAGCAGGGACTCGATCGAGCAAAAATTATACAGAAAAGCCACTCGATCGATTAAAAACATGGTCGATCGAGTGCAAAAATCTCTGGAAAATTCAAAACCCTCGTGAAAACATATTTCGAGACAAGATCAAATGCAAATTCGATCAAAAACGCATTAAAACAAATTTGACAATTGACAAAACATGACATATTGTTATAATCTCTGTATAAAACAACAATATGCAGAAAAACAAAACGAAAAAGATGAAATTACCGTGTAATACATGACACGGTTTCAAACAATTTCTGCCGTGTATACTGGGCACGGTTTTTGAAGCACAAAATCATCGTTTCAAAAATCGTTTTATGAAAAACACATGAAAAATTCACGTGGCCTCGCTCTGATACCACTTGTGGGTTAATATCCGTATACTACCCCTTTAATTGCAGGACTATAACGTAAATTTAAACATGCGAATATCGTCATAAAACATAAAAACAATAGAAACGATAAGGAACAAGAAATAACCTCGGGTCCTTTAAATTGCGGCGTAAAGAACAAATCAAAGCGATTTCCTCCTAATCGTTACACCCAAGACTTTGTCCGAGATATGCCCTTGTGCTAGAACAGTGTTCTCCGATTGCCTTGCAATATAGGGAGAACTGATGTGAATTTTGTCGAGATGAGAGATCTCAGGTTTTCAGAGAAGAATGCTCTTCAAACCCTAATTTTCGTTTCAAATGATCGATTAGGTTTAACAGAAAGAGGAGGTCTCCTTTTGTTCTCCTAGTTCGGCCGAGAACCGTGACCCACAAGGGGAAGTGGGCTTCCACTTCCTCTTGGTTTTAACTCGAGGTCCGGTTCGTTAAATACTAAAATGTATATGACGGGTTTGTATTATAAACTGTTATTGGTTATCGGAAATTAAGGCATCAGCTAATAATACGGGTTAGCTGAATTATTAATACGTGTCCGACAAAACAGTATTGTATAATTATTTTTAATATACATTTAATTAAATATAAATCACGTATATTTAATTTTACGAATTAACTGGTTAATTCGCCTTAGCCCATGATATTTAATCCGTATTAAATATAATATCTCAACATCACATATTTGACTAATTACTAGTCAAATAACTCGGACTAACTGGTTAGTCAATTTTGGCATCTACATGACAGTATTTTCATACCGTCACATCTCTCGAACGTATCCTATAGGTGTGACTTTTAGGGACCAGTTGATCACCGCCATCTGTATGACAATAACGTCAAACTTATCTAGCAAGCCAACCGTTATTGATAAACGTGGATCAACTGATAATAATACCAAAGTATGCCCTTTGATCCTTTTAGAGGTTTATAAGTCCTTGCACTAACTGTTAAGGACACCAACCCCAACATGTTCAACCATTGCTTTGCGGTACCAATCAAAGAAAAAGGAAATAATACCCATTGGATTTGATCTTGAGTAACTGCGGTTTGATAAATCGCATCACAATAGTCACAAAAAGTCTCCATATGTGAATGAGGGTCTTCACTAGGCATCCCTCCAAATTGACTTCTCTCAACTAGCTGTATGAATGCGGATTTGGAAATGAAATTACCGGTTAAATGTGGTGGTGTAGAAGTACCATTTGGTAGGTTCTCCTCGGTTGGTACAGAATGTGATGAAAATTTAGGCATTGTGGGTTGATTTTGTGGTGGATTTTGTATTGGGTTGTCCTCTCCTTCTCTTGCAAAAGGGTTGGTAAACTCAATGTTAGTTGGTTGAATGTCCACAATCTCAACAATACCTAGAACTCTCGAAGTACCTCTAGCAACTCTTCTATTGTTGGTTAAGGTTCTTTCAATTTCAAGATCAATAGGTAATGGATTACCTTGTGATCTCCTAGTCATGCAAAATATCAAACAACTCGAAAACAATTAGAAAAACCTTGAGGGAATTGACTTCCCAAAGGTAAAGAATAACACAACTAAAAACAATTAACGAAAATCAAATCAATTTAATGTTGGAGAATGTGTCCTCGACAATAATGCGATCACATGTTTAAATCTCATAATAAGAATGCATAAGGGAAAGTAATATTTTATTGTCAACTGATCCACATTAATCAGTAATGATTGGCTGACTAGAGTTTGACATTACTGTCGTATGACGGTGGTGATCAGTTGATCCCTTAAGGTCATACCTATAGGGTAACACTTTTAATTGATTAATTAATTAATTGTATGTTGATACAAGTTAATTAATTCCTTAGAATTGAACAAATGATTTTGTGAGTCAGAATATGTATCTTATTATAATTTGATTAAAAAAGATTCATACTAAGTAATTAAATTGTTTTATTACTTAGGTTTTATTATTGTTTCTGAAACAATTAAAATAAGAATGAATGGTTTATTATAAATACAAGTAGTTGTGATTTATAATTCTATGACTCATTCTAAGTACTTGTAACCATGAATTACTAGTTAATTTTTTGTGTGGTTTATTTTGTTTATATAATGATTTTTAATAAGTTAAAAATGCATTATTAAGTAACATGTCTAGTAACATGTCCAATATGTCACACTACACAAATTGATAATTGACAAAGTTAAAATGGAGGTCACCTAATATGAGGTAAAACCGGTACAAAGGGTGTGATAGTGGGTGTTGTTTTGTCAATTATTTTATTAGCATGCTTAAGGACATAATGATGTGCCTTTTGAATAAAATAAGAAGAACACCCTACCCTATACTTAGATAAGAGAAAAAGTGTGTCTTAAAAAGAGAAGTGTGTTCCCCTATACACCCTAAGGAACCGGCAACCCCTTCCTTTCTCATCACATTGAGAATTGTTCTCTACAATTATTCATTCTTATAAATAATTATATTGATAATTCTTCCATATTCTCTCTAGATCCTGTGAAGAACTAATAAGAAAGAAAATCTCAAAAATTACTAATATTATTCTATCATTACTAGAAGTAGTAAACTATAATATTAGTTGTTAATTTTGGGGCACTTATACTAATTTCAAGTAACAAAATTAGTAAAGGTATTAAGTGGGTTATCTTGGTACAAATCCTTGAGGAGTAGATTCTACTATTGAATCTAAGACCATCCTTGGACCACTAGGAGTTTTTTAAAAAGACTAATATAGAAGGTGTCCAATTAGTATAACCATTCGGTCCTCCTTGTAAGATTGATCGATTTCTTCTTACTTTATGTTTTTGTTTTGCATGCATAAGATCTTATTAGTTTATGACTAAACTAAACGTATATAGTTATTAGATGTGTCTAATAAGAGGTTAATGAATCTTACAATTGGTATTAGAGCAATGGTTGTTGTATGCATAATCGGTTATTGTTTTTCCGAGTTAAAATGTGAACATATAAAACTAGAAATTTGTGATTTATGAGGATAAATACCGCGAAATTTTTGCATGAATAACATTCTGGTCCTAAATTGATTTTAGGTCATTTTGATGATTTATGGTATAAATATTGCTCTTTAATTTATTTATAGTATTTTTATTACATTTTATTGAATAAAATGACACTTAAAATACTAAAATTAGTTAGACTACGATTATGACTTTGAAATTTTTACATAACCTCACATGCATATTTTACACATTGTATGTAAAATTTCATATAAAATTGTTTTATATTGCATGAGTTATGATTTGTACATGATAAAATTGATTAAATAGAGGTATTTTTGTTAAAATTGGTTAGACTTCGATTCTGCCCATAAATTTTTAGTATGTTGTCACAAGCAAAATTTACACATTGTATGTAAATTTTGAGATAAAATGGTTTTATTTTGCATGATTTATGATTTTTAGATGTAAAAATCACATAAATGGTGACTATTTTAGCAAAAATAGCTAAATGAATTTTATGGCATGAAATTTTTTTCCAATGTTGTATATGTGATATGAACATCAGATCTAAAGTTGCATGTCAAATTTCGTTTGATTTGGGTGATTATTGATTTTTATATAATAAAATTGATAAAAAGCAACTTTAATGGTCATAATTGTTTATTCGATTTTTGGGGTTGAAAATTTGTCATTTCCAAGCGCTGGAAATGTATATAGAAAATTCAAATTTTTTATTGAGATTTTTCATAATTTTTATGAATTAATTTGGAATTAAAAGGTTAAAGTTAAGTATTATGCGATTTATTTGTGAAATAAATTAAAAATATTCAATGGGCAAATTTTATTAAAGTTTTGGAATATTGGCAATTTTCCAGAATATACAAAATTATGATTTTGAAATTTTCGAATTTTTATGACTTATTGGGAATTATTTCTCTATTATTATGAATAATAGTGTTTCAAGAGCAATAAATATATCAAGTTGAATTATTGTCAAATATTTAGTGAAGACTAAAATTTTGAGTCCTAAGAAGGTTGGGGTAATTAACTTAGACATAGATTTGATTTATGTAATATTGTGTGATTTTAATAAGTTAATAGTCACAATTATCCATAAAACCGGGCCAAATATACGATATTAGCTTAAATAGGGCGATTTGGCACATCACATGGCATGTTTCATACATATATTAGTGTTGTATTTTTAGTATGAATGTCATGTTTTATTTTATGTAATTTTGAATTATGTAATTTGTACTTAGTATGGCCTTAGTTTTTAATTGATATTTTCCGAAATGAATGGGGATATCGATTCGGTTGTAATTATTTTGGATCTCGTATCACTTTTATTTTGTTTTTGTTTTTCTTTTTATAATGAATAAAGTAGAAAAGCTATGTAATTTATTTATTCCGGAGTTCTTTGAAGACGGTACCATTCGGGAAGGTGTTCCGACAAAGACGGTGTTGCCTTGAAGTGCATGCCAAATGAAGTTCAAGGGACCAAAGGAGTTGGTTTCCGAGTTTGTAAATAATTTATTAGATTTACTATTTTAGGAAGGCCATACTAAGATTTTATCTTTTTACTTTGCATTTATTTTATATGTTTGCATGCATAGCTAAATCGCCATAACTACACATGCATATTATATTTTATCGAGTCATCGATCGTGTCAATTATAATTATCGTAGTTCAGCACTTTAGTTCACTTAAAATGAGATAGATAATAAATTGAAAAGATCTATCACTAAATAATAATTGAGAATTAGCCTTACCAAATAGTAGAACCATGAGTCCCAATTTCATAAGGAAGTAGGCTCGGCTCACCGGGGTGCTAAACTTGTTACGTTGGGTAACTAGGTGGTAAATTGTTACTACATCGAAATTTGGATTGAGCTAAACGGAAGTATTTGCGACCGTAGCCGCATGTGTTCCGGGCTTAAGATAAATATTAAAGTAATTTTATCGACCGAGAGTTCTTGAAGTAGAATCGATTAAAGAGTTAATCCACTGAATTATATTAATTAGGGATGAATCGGCTCACCGTGCCCGAGTTAATATGAATTTGGATCTCAGGATCATTTATAATAGTTGGGTAGAGGTCACTGTATAAATTTTAAGAGATGCTTAAATGTTTTGAATATAACGATGAATGTTTGATTTTCCCCACTATTTCGTTGTTTTATGTTGTTCTTTATTATCGCTCCTACTCATATATGATATCAATTCGATTGTAACACGAGTACTATCCGCTAAACCACTATTACTTACGACAAATAGAATCTCTTTCTAAAATGAACCGTAACATAGGTTGTGGGCTAGATCCAGAGGAATCGTTTCATTCCATAGAACTCGACAGGAATCGTCCTATGCAAATATAAGATAAACATCTTAAATTCCTTACATACCTATGATTTCTTATGAAGAAATGTGAATAGAAGTAATGATTAGTCAAAATATGTTTTGATAATGTCTTCTATGCATCCACGGTTCAAAAGTCTTATTGCTCAAACTAAACAATTGTCATCAAAGCACTTAAGTTGTTAAGCACATGACAATGTTAAATTGGTAAATTAATTTGTTAGAAATTATGATTGACCAAATACCACTATAAAGTTCATCCTTGTGAAGGATTAACTAGGAATTTATATGAAGATAAATATTCATCAAGTAGAAATTCTTGAAGAAAGTGGGAGCAATAAGATGTAAAGTATCTATCTTAGTTGTTAAGGATAGAACTAGGCTCGAAAGAGAAAGTGTTAGACACTAAAATAGAGACAAATTCCTAAATAAGTAAAGATCAAGGAAGTTGATCGTGTGACACCAACATATTCCTTCTTAAATATGTATGACATTGTCATAGCCTTCTTGCGAATTATCACGTCATGAGTATTTGATACAAATTTGTGAACAATGTTAGAAAATCCCACATTTCATGATTATGAAATATGGCAAAAGGTTGTCATAACCACCTTTCTAAATAGGTATTTAGAGGAGGATGTGTTCATAACACAATCCGAGGGTTATTTAAATCCTTAAAATCCTAACATTGAATAATCGTACGACGACTAGCAAGAATAAAATTTACTTGAATGGAATGAGGGTAGTTGCCATTTCATGCATAGACATATAAGTGTTATAGTGTAATGATTGTATAAGACACAAATTGGTGACCCCAATTATTTCTCGATTCTTGATTGAAATTGCATTTAGAGACTAGTTTTGACTAGTGTCCCAACCATCTGATTGGGAATCTCTTGTTATGTGTGCGAATCTTGTATTCAAAGCAAGATTATTCATGACTTCTTTCTAGAAAATAATTATGAATAAAGCAAAATATTCGGCCTATTTACACTTTGAAGTGTATGCTCGAATACAATTTCAATCAAAAAGGGTTATTACTTCTTCATCTCTTTTACCAACGAACTAGGTTGATAGTTGGTATCCACTTAATGAGGTAAGAAGAGAAATTCTTTGAATAAGTTCAAATGAGCGTTTAAAAGTATCAAAACCTAGAGATTATAAAACCAAAGTATTAGTACTTTGTATAAATAGGGGACAATAAAGTGAAGACTTTTATGCACTAAAAGAGTGTGATATGGTATCACATGTTCACCTTCATAATATTAGAAAGTGACATAGAATCCTATACGATATGATTGAATCTTTACTATAATGTTGGAAGTAGTTTCTATCACAATTTGTCTAGTATTTATTTATTCCACTAACTCAAAACATAATTAAAGCAATTATCTACATTTCATATGAGATATGGTTAGGCATGGTACCTAAATTGTAGCTTTTTCGATAGTGAACATGTGGTATCTCTTCCTACAAGATGACGAGAACAAAGAGTTTGTGGCTCGTGATGCTGTCTATTAGAGAAAAGCGGATTATTTCTTATAGACAGAGTGAGAGAAAATGTTCAAGAGCCACAATCTGAGAATAAGACGTAGGAAGATGTTCCTTCTTGGTCAAAATCAGTAATTATTTCAACGGAATCTAAAGTGGACAGAAGTCATGTTATTTTTAAAAGTAACAAACCTGTAACTTATTAAGATACTTTATCTACTTTCAACTCCGCAAAAGTCCGACATGAACATAAACATGAAGATGTTTACTTAGCTTGGTTGATTGGTCGCAAAGGGTTTTGCACGCAACAATAACGCTTTATTGAATTCGGATATGATTTGACAGTTGGATTTCAAAATCATCTTGCATGAGTTTTGATAATCGCAACTATCCTAAGGTAGGATGCAAACTTAAAAGGGAATTTTAAGTAAAAGTTAAGGAGTTGAATTGTATGTTTTATCATGTGATAAACTTCTCTCGAATTGTCGAGTAATTCTTTTTATACATGGAGTTTAGTGGGAGTAATGTGGTGTTACTAGTTTTATATGTAAGGGACATGTTGATCATTATGAATGATGGAAGACTTAGGAGAAGAATAATACATCTATAAGGTATCCAGACCTATAAAGATAGTTCTAAGAGGATACTAGCGTTAAATGAATATTCTTATGTTAATAAGAATCTTGACAAGTTCAAAAGTATTGAAAAGATAGAAATTGAATCCACATGCTTCCGCTGCGGGATTAATTCATTACGCTAAGATGTATCACCATTCTTAAACTTCGTATACTTAGAGTATTACGAGAGGTTTTCGAATCTTTGAGAGAAGTTTGTATATAGCCACATAGTTCATTAGTTAGTACTCAGGAAGTACTAAAGAAATGAAGCTAAGTATTTAGAATTGAGATGAATTTATGTGCAAGAAGTTACACAAAAACCATATTCTAAACACATAAGGATGGTTAGAGAACCATCTTGGCTATATTATTTAAGGAGGATATCTGCTAGAAACATCCTACGCAGTTGAACAATGAGATATACACAATGGAAATTGAGTACACTTGCAATAATGACATATGCAAGAAGGAAGGGATGATATTAGGATTCGGTTTTATGAATTAGAGGAATTATGATAGTTCGTTCCAATAACCGAAGGTCCTATTACTACACACTGTGATGACAGTGGGAGTTATTCAAAGGCAAGAGAGCCTATGTCCAGATTGGATCTAGACACGTACTCAAAGAAGTTCTTATAATATAAGATTATTCATAAGAATGAGAAATAGTATATAGTAAGGTTAGGGAAAGTGCAAAAGTATTGCTGAAACTTGCTAACCAAGGCCTTTTTTATAGGATAAGCATGAAATGTCATGCCATTTCAATTAAGTTGAGATGTATAGTTATATGCAATATTAAGAATGAATTATAGATTATGAAGTAATTGATATTGTATCAATTTTACATATGTGATAATGCATTCATCGTTTCAGTTTTATTAAAAATTCTTCTATTACTTTGTTACATCCAAATGGGTTGTTGAGACAATATTGAACCCTGTTAAAGGGAACTGGATTGACATAGAATTCGCCCCTAGTTGCTTATATGAGGTGACATCTCGAAGTGACTAGAGTGTGATGCGATTGATGGCAAGTTCAAGTGCCATGGAGTCATGAGAGATAACTAGTCGATCACATAGGCAGACTGTATGGGACACTCTGTCGGGCTAATGACCGCGTATAGAGTTCTGGGAATGTTTATAGCCTGGTCGTGGCGAGAGCTACTATAGTGTTCTTGTGAGTCGATTCTTTGACTAAAGACTGTTCGCCCAAGAAGGCACAGTTTCAGAGTGACTTTGATTTATGTTCTACGATCTTCGTAATTGGGGCCTAAGAGGCAGGTTTTGGGTCATAATGAGCAGTGGCTATTTAAAGGGAAAAGTGCAATAGGAATTGTCCATCCCTGTCAGGGTTATCTTATATCTCAAGGCCACTCAAGGAATAATGAACTTGAAATGCGTGGCCACGCTCGGAAGGCATCTATGGTAGATAATTCCGGCCAGACAGTTATTCTCCAGATAGCGGAAACCACTCATGATATGATCAAATGCAAGTACGGCCTTCAAGACACCTTGCATTGAGTGGGAGATAGTAATAAGACAAGAGAATTGGTGACGCACACTTGTCGCGGACAAGTGGGAGATTGTTGGAGTATGTGTACTCGACAATAATGCGATCACATGTTTAAATCTCATATTAAGAATGCATGAGGGAAAGTAATATTTTATTGTCAACTGATCTACATTAATCGGTAATGATTAGCTGACTAGAGTTTGACATTACTGTCATATGACGGTGGTGATCAGTTGATCCCTTAAGGTCATTCCTATAGGGTAACACTCTTAATTGATTAATTAATTTATTCTATGTTGATACAAGTTAAATAATTTCTTAGAATTGAACAAATGATTTTGTGAGTGAGAATACGTATCTTATTGTAATTAGATTAAATAAGATTCATACTAAGTAATTAAATTGTTTTATTACTTAGGTTTTATTATTATTTATGAAACAATTAAAATAAAAATGAATGGTTTATTATAAATAAAAGGAGTTGTGATTTATAATTCTATGACCCATTTTAAGTACTTGTAATCATGAACTACTAGTTAATTTTTGATTTATTTTGTTTATATAATGATTTTTAATAAGTTAAAAATGCATTATAACATGTCCAATATGTCACACTACACAAATTGACAATTGACAAAGTTAACATAGAGGTCACCTAATATGAGGTAAGACCGGTACAAAGGGTGTGATAGTGGGTGTTGTTTTGTCAATTATTTTATTAGCATGCTTAAGGACATAATGATGTGCCTTTTGCATAAAACACGAACAACACCCTACCTTATACTTAGATAAGAGAAAAAGGGTGTATTAAAAAGAGAAGTTTGCTCCCCTATACACCCTAAGGAACCGGCACCCCCTTCCTCTCTCATCACATTGAGAATTGTTCTCTACAATTATTCATTCTTACAAATAATTATATTGATAACACTTCCATATTCTCTCTAGATCTTGTGAAGAACTAATAAGAAAGAAAATCTCAAAAATCACTAATATTATTCTATCATTACTAGAAGTAGTAAACTATAATATTAGTTGTTAATTTTAGGGCACTTATACTAATTTCTAGTAACAAAATTAGTAAAAGTATTAAGTGGGTTATCTTGGTACAAATTCTTGAGGAGTAGATTCTACTATTGAATCTAAGACCATCCTTGGAGCGCTAGGATTTTCTTAAGAAGACTAATTTGGAAGGTGTCCGATTAGTATAACCATTCGGCCCTCCTTGTAAGATTGATCGATTTCTTCTTACTTTATGTTTTTGTTATGAGTTTATGACTAAACTAAACGTATATAGTTATTAGATGTGTCTAATAATAGGTTAATGAATCTTACATTTAACACCGTCCCCGGCAACGGCGCCATTTTTGGTGTGGTTTAAAACTCGTCGTCAAAAGCTACCAACCAAAATAATATTTATAACTTCACAAACTGCTCTTTAGCAAAGAGGCAAGTAAAGGTCGGATTCCAAGGGACGGGTATTGATGTAGGATTCTCAATTGCAAATGGTTGTGTCTTAGGGTGTCACAATTTGGGTTGATGTAGGAGATAAACTAAACTAATCAACAAGATGAATACAAACAAACTAAAGCAAATAGAGGGGTTGTAAACAATTGATTAAAGGCACTAGGGTGTCATGGGTTCATAGGGGATTCATGGGAGTTGATCATACAAATACGTTCTCAATTATATAGCAAGCACTTATTGTTGTGATGGGATCGAGTTGGTGTATAAGCTTACAATCCCTAAGAAGGTTTGGATCCCGGAGCCGAATCGATTAGATTGTACAACACCTACAAGTCGACTTAATCCTTCCTATTCAACTATATGCATGGTCTAATGAGGCTCGAGTTGGTGTATAAGCTTACAAGCCTCATTGAAAAGATAGGTGATGGGTAAAAAATGCAAGGATTGATAGGCTCGCATTTCATCGAACATAACATGTGCATAAGTTGAAATCACAACAAGCAAGCAATTTAATTATGAAAACAAATTAGATTAAGCATAGATCAATCCCTATGTTGTTTTCCCCTAATTCCCCATTAACGCTAGCTAAGGAAACTACTCACTCATGATCAAGTTTAGCATGCTAATAAGGTTGTCAATCATACTAACAAGGCAAAACATGATGAATAAATGAAAGTGATTAACAATAATTAAACAAGGTTAAGAGAGAATTATACCTATGAAGATGATTCCAAATAATAAAGCAAAGAATAAAAGAAGTACTTGATGATTGATGGAAGGTTGTCAATCCTCCAAATAAACCCAAATAATCTTCTAATTACCCCAAAATGAAGGAAGAACAATATAGAAATTAAGGAAAGATTAAGATATGATTAATATTGAGAATTGTATTACAACTAAATTATGACTAATTTGAGAGTATTTAGAGATGATTACAACTAGATTAAGGATTGATTAGGAGAGCATTAAGATTGGATGCTAATCTAGGTAGTACAAAGGGGTATTTATACTAAAGATTGGTGATACTGTCGTTTGTGTACCAAAAATAAACCTAAATATACTAATGGAAGCTAGTGATAAGTAGGGTCGATTCTCCACAAGGAGGCAAGATATCTGTCTAAAAGTCCGTCTATTTAAGTCACAATATGGGGGCTTTTAATTTGATTTCAAAACTACTAAAAGTTTAAGGGAAAGAGAAATAAATGAGAGCAATAAAAGTGAGAAAATACGATAAGAGTGATCAAATAAGAGAAGGTATGCCAGGATTTCGGTTCACCATGGTAGTCAATCGACTCAGTTGCAAATAGCCTAGACAATCTACTGTGAGAAGGATAAGGGAAAGGTCCTTCCGGTCCACTTTCTATCCTAGATTTTCACTAACTTAACTTCCATCCTCATTCGGGTAGTCTACTATTTATAGCAGGTCTATTTGTTCCAATCTTCCGATCTAGGAGTAAGGTTAACCAGATTAATGTAATTTAGGAGGGTGCACTCAACTAAATTGGTGTTACAATTAAATTGCTATGGGGACAGATTCTCACATGTAAATTATCTAGTCTATTTGCTACATCGTCTCAATCCTACCATGGATTCCCTAATCCTAACATAAAGAGAATTAGGTACTCATGCTCTTAATGTGATTAACAATAATAATATGTTTTGCTAATAGAAGACATGACGAAATAATAACAATAAAGCATAAACAAGATTAGGGCAAAAGTAATAATAGGAGAACAAGAATTAAAGCAGACAAAGTATTAAGATTAAAAAGGAAAGAATGATTACAATCAATAAGAATCCGGCGTGAAGATCAATCCACAAAAGCAAAGTACAAGATTAAGACTAAAGAGTGTTGAGAGATTAAGCAGTAAGTTTAGAAGTAAAGTATGAAAAGTATATATAAGATAAAAAACCTAATGACCTAATTACGACTCCCTTATATAGGGAAGCGTAATACTTAACAAAATAAACTATCACGGGCTTAATTAAACCCGCGTATCATAGCAAACCTCTCGATCGAGTGATTTCAGTCCACTCGATCGAGGTCTTCTCCAGCCAATATACTCGATCGAGCAATTAAAGCTCTCGATCGAGTAACTTCCATAAACGCCATTTCGATCGAGCTCTTGGGATCTCTCGATCGAGTAACTTCCATAAACGCCATTTCGATCGAGCTCTTAGGATCACTCGATCGACCACTTGTTCTAGCTAAACCACTCGATCGAACGATAAAGCCACTCGATCGAGTGAATATCCATCATATCAGCCTCAACTCGTCTTTGGCAGCTTCCTTGACCCTCCTTCACACATCTCGAGGCGCGTCTCTTGCTCCAATATTCCCGTCTCCTTATAATGCATGATGAATAGGACGAATAAGGCGCGGTTCCACTACTTTCAGGTTCATTTCTGCAAATTAGACAAAACAAACCAAAGTAGCCAATTCGGGGCATTTTACAATACATAACGATACAAAAGGCATAGAAATGCGTGCAATAAAAGGCTAAATAGTCTATATAAATTACACGTATCAAATCTCCCCAAACGAAACCTTTACTCGTCCTCGAGTAACTAAATGCAAACTAATGGAATGGAAAAGAAAACTCAGAGCTAGCTATAACTTGTCTACTTGAACCAATTTAATGCAAACGAAAACTAACAGTCACAGCTACAACAGTCAATACGCAAACGAGTTATATGACGTCCATAAATAAAGCTGACCTATCGACCTTGCAAGACCTACAAAATCGGACTCTCACGGGTCACTCTTCTCTCATAAACCAAAGGGTGAAATATATGTGTAAGAGAGAAAGACAAATAGTCACTCGCCTGAACTGCGACCTACATAACATGCATGCAACAAAAAATGATAGACGATTTAAGTAATACGCACACATTCCATCCAACAATATCCGTCACAGCCGAGGGCTTACAAAATATATGGGTAAGTGAGGCTGCAGGTGAGAAAGGGCAAAACAGATTATGGAAATGTGGAGGTAAAGCGTCAAGCCAGTTCCTAAACAAGACCAAATAAAACAATCCAAGACTCAGTTGACTAGAAAATAAAGAACAAGTGCCCTTCATGGCACACAACTCACTAACCAAATACACTATCTCCTCAAAACGATGTAAATAAGAACAGAGGAGTGAGACCGTCACAAACTTCCCTTTATTAATACGGTCTCATTTTCTCAAATACTACATACTTTTTTTTCATTTTTCTCTTTTTTCTTCTCCTGATTCACGTTTGACTTCCTTTTTTTTCACTTTTTTTTCTTTTTTTTTTCTTTTACACGTTTCATTCTTTTCATCTTTTTCTCATTCTTCTCATTTCACCAACTCCAAACAACGAAAACAGGCCAAACTCGCACAAAAATGAATATACCACAAAAGTCACACTAAACTAGCTTGCCAAGGCAGGCTGAATTTTGGGTGTAGCTAACGGGTCAAAAAGGCTATATTTGGCTAAAGTGGAGCTAAATGGGTGAAAATGGAAGAAAGGGAAAATTTACAAGCACCTCTCTACATGTGACACCGACCACAAACCCGAATGTATGCATTTGACACGAAATCAAATCTCATAGACGTGCAAAAGTTATAAACATGTTATGCAAAGAGTACTACTCTCAATTTATAATGAACTGGTCATGAATGCCACCAGTTACATGACTCTAAATCTCAGAAATTGTAAAGTAGGTTACCAATTTATCAGGTCAAGTCTACACAGTCAGCTATATTTTTGACATTAACTCGTAGATATGCGCAAGACTAAGCTAATAACTATCAATTAAATGCACGGCTCAAGTAAAAATGACAAGTTAAAGTGCAATTTCATCACGGAAATCTATTGTTCCGACTCAACCTATATGCAAAATGAAACGTGAATATTTTTTTGTTTTTTTGAATTCTCTAATTTTTTGGATTTTTATGAATTTTTTGAAAGAAATAAATGCAATGCAAGCAGAAAAAGTAGACGTGAATGCAAAAACAAATGCAAATGCAGACTCAAAGGATGCATTGCTCTCCCCAAACCAAAACAGACAACGCCCTCATTGTCCTCCAGCATACACCAGCAGATATATATGGGAACGTGGTAAAAACAACCAATAAATGCATGAAAAATAATAAATAAAAAGGAGATAAAAATAAATAAAAGAGCAAGAATGTACATACAAAACACGAACTTCCCCAAACCAGCTAGAAAACAGGGGAAGTGAGTAGACTAGTAGCTACTCGTCACCGTCGTCCTCCTTGTCCACCACCGTGAAATCTGGGTCCACCTCCTGCTCCCTCCTCCTCATCTCCTCAGCTCGTACTCTCTCCTCCTCCTCAACGGTGTCTGCCTCGCTCGCTGGCTGTGGGTACGCCTCAGCTGGGTACCGATAGAAAGACGGGTGCCGCCAGCCCTCGGGAATAGGACATCCTCTCCTAATTTGATGCTCGTATAGAGGGAACAAAGCAAGTGCAATGTCCCGCTCCATACGAGCCTGCCCGGTAAGAAGCTCAAGAAGCAAACTGTCACGGCACCCTTGGTCTAGGACCGTGGATGCCTCAAAAGGTGGAGGTGGAACAAAATTACCCGGATAGATCGGCTGTGTCTGCTTAGGAGTAGGAGTAGGAGTAGGAGTAGGGATCGGGGTAGGAATGGCCGTGGAAGTCTGGCCACCCGTTGAAGGTGTGGATCCCTCTCCGGTCTCTGGTCTCTTCCACTTCTTAGAAGCGGAAATTGTAGGAGGTGGAGCAAGTGGAAGGTGATAGAAGGGCAGCGGTGGAGGCAACCTACCTCTAACAGTAGGTAAAGGGACAAAACGGAGTAAGGTGGTGCAAGGTAAGGTCTCGGATAAGGAACCACATATGTTCCAAGTCCGCTGGTCAGAAGCAAGCCAAGTCATAGACAGCAGAGCTGCCAGGTCAAGGTACCTATCAGTGTCTAGGTGCTGTAAGTCACGAGAAAAGACGAGGAAGATAGAACGGGCAAGAAAAGTGGCTATGCCACCGCAGACAATGATGCCCGATGTCTTCTGCCCCACAGTATGAAAGTACTGAGCAGTCAAATAAGCAATGTTAAGCACAAAGGGGCCCTCGCTATCTATGTTCAGATAGCCCCTCAGAATAGACAACTCAATGCTGTTCACATTGTTCGGTTCTTTACGGGCAAAAATGGTCCCACCAATGAGACGCAAGAAGTAACGGGCCGGGGGAAGGTGGATATGAGCGAGCTTGCGCTCCTCATAAGGTGTTTGTGCCAAGGTCTGCCACAAGATGCGTAGGACCTTCCTAGGAGGGTCCCAGTCACCGGTAGAAGACAAACCTAACCTACTTCCGAACTCCTCTAGGGTCCAAGTCGTGGTCCGGTTAAATAACCAGAAGGAGACACAAGAACTACCCTGATCAGTGGCATAGGCGCCAGCAGAGAAAATGAATGAGCTGATAAACTCGAGGGTCAGCTCCTTATAGGTCATGGCACTCATGGTAATCAGTACAGACATCCCAGTCTCGTTCAATACCTCAACTACGGGCTCATAAATACCTAACCTCTCAAGCGACTTTCGACACAGAAACTTTGTTAAAGCAAAATCACAACTCTCTAAAGCAAAGAAACGAGTACGATGTATAGCATTAACATAACGTACCTCGAGGTAATCGGGGTGCAAGTCAAGTGAGTCATCGATAAGGATCGTGACCCGGCCAACAGCGGGTGTGGCTCGTCCGCGACCCCGTCCTCTAGTACCTGAGGAAGAAGTCTGTCCAGTGATGGAACGAGGTACTAAGACAGTTCGGTAGACGGCTGTGACAGCTGGTGACGACGCAGCATGGGTCGTCACCGGAGTAGGCACGGTACTAGAAGTAGAAGCAGTGGCTGTGCTAGTAGTGGCAACAGAAAAAGAGCTAGCAGCAGTGCTAATAGAAAAAGTGGCAGAAACAGCGGAGGCAGAGCTAGCACTAACAGAAACGTAGCTAGCAACAGTAGTAGTAGTAGTACCAGCAGTAACAATAGTGGGGAAAACAGCGGTACTATCACTCGGAGTGACGATGGTAATAGCAGGGAGCACTGTCTCACTCGAGGATGGAACAACGGTCGAGCTAGTCGAAGGCAATGAACTACTTTCCATCTTGATGATTAACCCACGATAATAAGCAAAGAAATTGACAGAAATTACAGCACAAGACAGATTTCAATCGATAAACCCGAAAAACCCTAATTCTCGAAATTAAACGCAGCCGGAACGAAATTTAAGGGGAAAAGTGAGGGCTTTTGTCTATTTAATATCAAGGAAGATGATGTGGGTAGTTGATTTGGTATTAGGGCAAGATTTATGGAGGAATTTGGGGTTATGTCGCACAAAGGAAGAACAAATGAATAATGAAAGAAAAGAATGAAAAATAGAAGTTAAAAGGATTAACTCCGTGCGTGTAATAAGCAAATTCACTCGATTGAGTGATTTGTCACTCGATCGAGAACTGTGGCCTCCAATCTGCTCGATCGAACAAACTTCCTCTCGATCGAGTATTCTTCATTTTTGCCATTTCGATCGAGTAACTGAATATACTCGATCGACCACTATTCTTGGGCTTTCCTCTCGATCGAGTACAAAAAGTACTCGATCGAGTTGTTTTCTCGTATAGCTCATCCCAATGCGACATAATTTCCCCAAACCTACATAAAAACTTGCAAAACATATCCCTATAATACCAAATCACAAAATAAGCAGTCTATAGTCGGTTTCCGCCAAGCTAATTAATCTAAAGCCTAATAGTTCTAAAAACGCAATAAAGAAGTCCAACGGAAATTCAAATTTTACAAGTTATTACACGGGGCATTCCCCGCTTACTACCCAAAACAATTCAACAGCCCACAGGAGGGCTTCTAGATGGAGGAGGTCCCTTCAGCATCTCGGACCATCCTCCTTGATCGCCATGAGTTTGAATTTGAACTGGTGGAAGGAGAATAGTTGACATCCACGTACGCGCGAACTTTCTTCTTCATTTTGATAATCCCATCAACATTGGCTTCTTCCCAAACCCTTTGATTGACGCTAATTACACTTTGACTGTTATCGACTCCATCATCCACTATATCTGTACCTGCAGCAAGGAAAACAGAAGAATGTTCCTCCTTTTAGCTCTTAGTCTGAGGCAGAGGGATTATAATTGCAGCACGAAATTCAACATTCTCAGCTGGAGTGTCTATAACTTAGTCAATAGAGGATAGGGCATTGCAAGGTTGAGCTTGCATGGGGAACCTACGAGATTTAGACTGATGAAAAATTAATTCTTCATCTCCTACCTGAAATGTGAGTGTTTTCCCCCCGATGTCGATCACTGCACGAGCAGTAAATAAAAATGGTCTCCCTAAAATGATAGGGGTGTGAGTGTCCTCGGGGATATCAAGCACTACAAAGTCTACGGGAATAAAGAATCTCCCGATCTTGACAGGTATGTCTTCTATAACCCCTAATGGCCGTGATATACTGCGGTCGGCCATCTGAACGGTCATGTTAGTGTAATTAAATTTGGTCAAACCGAGTCTCCTAGCAAGAGATAAGGGTAAGACGCTCATGCTAGAACCTAGATCACATAGCGCATTATCAATCAAATAGGTACCTATGTGGCAAGGAATTGAAAAGCTACCAGGGTCAGTCTCTTTGGGTGGTAACTTATTTTTAACTAAGGCAGTCCCTATTTCAGTTAAAGCTACCGTCTCATGATCATTTATGTGCCTCTTACGTGTCAAAAGTTCTTTCATGAATTTCATATAAGAGGGTACCTGAGTAAGCAGCTCGACGAATGGAACATTAACATGTAGGCTTTTCAGGAGCTCGACAAATTTCACGAACTGTTGATTAGCCTTGTTGTTCAATAATCGCCTTGGAAAGGGCACAGTGATAGGAATTTTGAGCCCTTTATTCCTTTCTTCTAAAGTCTTAGCGGGTTCAAACTCATCTTTGCTCGATCGAGCCTTTTTACGTCTCGATCGAGGCCTTTCAGGAGACTTTTCACGCGATCGAGCATTATCGGCTTCTCGATCGAGTTCCTCAATATCAGCAGTGTTCGATCGAGGCATAATTCCACTCAATCGAACAGTTTCTTCAGAATTTTCACTCGATCGAGTGGTTTCAACCTCTCGATCGATTCCTTGAATATCCACTTTACTCGATCGACCCTCAGAACCTCTCGATCGAGTAATATCAGCAGCATTTCTACTCGATCGACCACCAGAAATCAGTCGATCGAGTATTTTCTTCGTGCTAGGCATGTTTTCAGCATTAGACGACTGTTCACCATCAATGATAATACTCCTCGGGTCTGATATGTCCTCAACAGCTGAAAATATTTGTCCTTCATAAGAACGACTACTTCGCCGGTTAATTAAATTTATCGTCTCATATGGATTCTTCTCAGATTGAGACGGTAAATGACCCGGTTTCCTCGTGGATTGGCTCGCGGCCAACTGAGCAACTTAAGTTTCAACTGTCTTAATGGATGCTTCTTTTTGTTGGTCACTCATTTGCAGCTGGTTAGTCAATGATTGAATCATCGACTTTAACTCACCCAATTCACTAACTCCACTTGAGGAAGCTCCTAGATGCGGCGGTGCAAAAGATGGAGGCTTTACAAAGCCTTGTTGAGATTTATGAGGAGGGACATATGGTTGTTGCTGCTGCGGTGGAGGAGTAAGATTAAGAACATTCTGACTGGCCCACCTTAGATTAGGATAGACCACCCCTTGGTTATTGTAATAGGAACCTCCTCCTTGCCTATATTGCTGAAAGGCAAGGACTTGTTCCTTTTCTGTCGGACATTCAACAGCAGTGTGACCGTCATTGCTCCCACATCTCTCACAAGTGATAGTTTATTGTCTAGTCTACAGATGAACCATCTGTTGATCACCACCAGCTTGCAATTCCAATATATCAAAACGAGTATTCATGGCTTCCAGTTGAGCCACAACTGCATTGTCGACCGAGTTCACCGTCCGAATACCGTCCCTCAGGTTCCCATACTCAGCAAAATGTGTCGCCATCTCCTCAATAATACCCCGTCCCTTATCATCATCATTATTCTTTTGGAATCTCCCATTAGATGAACCATCAAGTATAGCACGGTGGTCATCATACAACCCATTATAGAATTGGTTGCACAAAAACCACTGATCAAATCTATGGTGAGGAAGAGATATCACCAGCTTTTTGAAACGACGCCAAGCTTCATAGAAATTCTTATCAGGTGCCTGTTTGAAACTCGTAATCTTTCCTCTCATTTGATTAGTACATTGTGGAGGAAAGTACCTTTTATAAAAGGCAAGAGCAAGAGTTTCCCAGTTGGTGATACCGGCTGCGGTGCGATCAAGATCAGTGAGCCACTCCTGGCTCCGTCACTCAATGAAAAAGGAAACAGGACTTCCTTTATCTTGTATTGGGTCACTCCCTTAGTGGCGGGAATGGTGGAACAATAGTCAGTAAAGACCTCCATATGTTTTCGCAGATCTTCACCCGCCACACCTCGAAACAAGTTCCATTCTACCAAATTTATATGAGACGGACGGATATCGAAAGTGTTACCATCCTCAGTTGAGAGCTTGAAACCCTTAGGAATCGAGCAGCTGTAGGCTCTGAGTGACTCGCAATGTTAGGCGTCTTTACTGGCTTGATAGCAGAAAGATTAAGATATGATTAATATTGAGAATTGTATTACAACTAAATTATGTCTAATTTGAGAGTATTTAGAGATGATTACAACTAGATTAAGGATTGATTAAGAGAGCATTAAGATTGGATGCTAATCTAGGTAGTACAAAGGGGTATTTATACTAAAGATTAGTGATACTGTCGTTTGTGTACCAAATATAAACCTAAATATACTAACGGAAGCTAGTGATAAGTAGGGTTGATTCTCCACAAGGAGGCAAAATATCTGTCTAAAAGTCCGTCTATTTAAGTCACAATATGGGGGTTTTTAATTTGATTTCTAAACTAATAAAAGTTTAAGGGATAGAGAAATAAAATGAGAGCAATAAAAGTGAGAAAATACGATAAGAGTGATCAAATAAGAGAAGGTATGCCAGGATTTCGGTTCACCATGGTAGTCAATCGACTCAGTTGCAAATAGCCTAGACAATCTGCTGTGAGAAGGATAAGGGAAAGGTCCTTCCGGTCTACTTTCTATCATAGAATTCCACTAACTTAACTTCCGTCCTCATTTGAGTAGTCTACTATTCATAGCAGGTCTATTTATTCCAATCTTCCGATCCAGGAGTAAGGTTAACCAGATTAATGTATTTTTTTTTTGCTGAAATGTGAGATGTGTATATATATATAGATTTAGGATCCGGTGAGAACGAACACTCGGTGAGAACGGTGAGAACGACCTTTATAATAAAACTGACGCGCATCTTAGTTTCTCACTGCAAAACTTATCTATCATCCTCTCACATATTTCCTCAAACCTAAATCCCCCAATCACCACCTACCAACCTTTCGCCGTCTACGGCGACGATCGCAATAACTCCGGCGACGAATCAACTTCTCTAAGTCTTATCCCGACACTCGATACTACAAATCTCGACGCCACAATCACCAGGCATGTGCACCTGACAGTTGTCGGCATCAACCATCATCGTGCATCTCCAAAATCTCAAATTGTCGTCACGAACTTCCCCGATGCCGGCTCAAATCCTTGGAATCCATTCCACATTTCGAACCGTCAATTTTCGAGCTCCAGATCTCGATTTTTCGACGTAATCTATGGCGTAGGAGAGGTCAACCAGATATCGATTAAATGGAATTGCTTTTTGATTATATTGAGGTAGAGGCAGAAGTGGCGGAATTGAAGACTAGATTTGAGCAAGAAAGGGGACAATTACTTGGACGATTGATTCATTTCAAGGATAAATTGGCGGAAAGGGAGTTGGAATTGGGGAATTTGAGGGGAAAAATGACAGCGGCATGTCGAGAATTGTAAGCAAGTACTTGTAATTTACAAAGCTTATTTCTTTTATTGTTATGGTTTGCTAATTGTTTACTAAAATTTTATGAATGAACATTGTTTGATGTTTTATACACATGCTATGTATGCTAGTGATTGCTGTTTATTTTGTGACACAGTTTTGATTCGTAGCTAGTGCGTAATGTTTGCTGAAGTTCCGAAACAATTGATCTTAATTCTGGGTTGTACTCCGGAAAGATAAGTTGTACCCGTTTATTGACACGGAGCGTTTTTAATTGGTCTCGAAGAAGTCATGATGCGTGTTTTGATGTTTGTGGGGTTATGTTGCGAGTGCCACCATTGAATGACTTTACCAACTAAGCTAACTATTCGCTGGACATTTGCAATTTGTAATGAGCAGCGTGTTTTGTTGTACTACCGTCTACTGGTAGTGGAAGCGACTTATTTTTGCCTGATGGATCCATTTGGTTGCTGCATTATGATGGATGTGATACATGAGACTCATTTTTGCCTGATGTATGCCTAATTTTGCCTACTTTGTAGGGATTATATTTTGGTCTTGACTCTTGATTGCATATATACTGCAGTGTGCTTAGAAAGGGTGGACTTCGAAATCTTTCTCGTAATGACAGAAAAAGACCGACAGGAGTGGTTTAAGATGTTATCTAGACGTTCAGTTAATGAAGTCAATCTTTTCTATAAGCAGTTCAGCTCTGTACCTATAACGTTCTTGCTTGATGGTATTTTAGGAAAACATCTCGTTGCTTTAAGATTAGACGGTGAACATGAGTATACTTTAGATGTTGAATTTACTTCCAGGGTGCATCTTCCATGTCTAGAGAAAGTCCACCTATCGCGTGTCGAAATTTCCGATGATTCTGAGCCTCTAACTTCTCTAATTCGTTGTTCTCCTCGCCTTAGAGAACTTAATATACTTGAGTGTTTTGGTGTCATTAATTTCTCTTGCTCGACTTTGAAGATTCTGAAGATGTCAGCAATAGATCTTTTTATGGGCAGCATAAGAGTACCAAACTTAGAGTATTTTGAACTTAATAACGTGGATGAGTTCCATTATGATGATGACTGTCATTTCCTGACTGGTGATATGCCTTATCTGGCTGAAGCAAAGGTTGAATGTCATTTGAATGTAGCTATGTGGAGTGATCTTTTTCGAACAATACGACATGTAATCAATCTTGATATCTCCATATATCCTTGTACAGATGTGAGTAATTTTGTTTGGGATTGTGAGGAAGGAAAGGGACGGGCATTCTTGCTTGAAACTAGTACTCGTAAAGTTATTAACTCCGTTTAGCAGTGTGATTTGCAGGAGAATACACCAATGCATCTCAAGCTTCCATATTTTGACAAAAAAAGGTGTACCTACTAATATTAGTGTTTTTAATTCAAATTGTGGGTAGTGGAGTGAAATAAAAGGTGATATATATTAGGTTATAGTTTACGTCTTCGGTCACTGGCGGTTACCACGGAGAAGATTGGGGAAAGTGTACCTAGGATCCGAAAAAGTGTGACTACATTATTGTAAGGTGTATCTAAAATTTATGTGAAAAAATGTATCTATTTTATTTTGCAAAAAAAAAAAAAAAACGTATATGACATTTGGTTAAAAAAAATCTATCAAAAAATTGTACCTATGCTAGCAAAAAGACATTCTTTAAAAAATTTACATAGAATGAAAGTCAAAAGTGTACCTAGGATAAAAAAAAGTGTATATAGAATTTCACTTAAAAATTGTACCTAGAATAAAAAAGTGTATCTATATTCTTAAACTATGTATATAAAATTTTGGTAAAAAGTGTACCTACTTTAGTTAAAAGTGTATATGAGATTTGGTAAAAAAAAAATGTGTCTACATTCTTAAAATGCGTATATAAAATTTTGGTAAAAAGTGTACCTACTTTAGTTAAAAGTGTATATGAGATTTTGGTAAAAAAAAAACAAAAAAAATGTATCTACATTCTTAAAATGCGTATATAGAATTTTGGTAAAAAGTGTACCTACTTTAGTTAAAAGTGTATATGAGATTTGGTAAAAAAAAAAGTGTATCTACATCCTTAAAATGCGTATATAGAATTTTGGTAAAAAATGTACCTACTTTAGTTAAAAGTGTATATGAGATTTGGCCAAAAAAAAAAAAAAGCGTATCTACATTCTTAAAATGCGTATATAGAATTTTGGTAAAAAGTGTACCTACTTTAGTTAAAAGTGTATATGGGATGTGGTAAAAAAAAAGTGCACCTTTTATATATATTCTAATGTATCTAGTGCGTTCTCACCGTTCTCACCGAATGGTCGTTCTCATCGGATCCCACCTCTCTCTCTCTCTCTCTCTCTCTCTCTCTATATATATATATATATATATATATATATATATATATATATATATATATATATATATATATATCAAAAAACCATATTACAAGTTATCTAACTTACAAAAAAACATAGAAACCAAACTATGTCAGGTTCGAATCCCATAAGGACCAACCTTACAATCTAATTCCCAACCTGTCAAGCCAGTCTTCCTCTCGTCTACTCACTTTTGCATTACATTTGAATTTGATTCTTTGTCTTACCACTTCTATGATCTTCTGAACCACCAAAGAATGGACCATCAGTATGCCATTAATCCTGGCTGAGTTCCTTTGAGCCCAGATATGATAGGTACAAGAATTCAAGATAATAACATAGACTTGTTGTTTCAGTTTGCCACCACCATTTCCATAACCACCAGTCATGACACCAGACAACGAGATGCAGGCACCACACCAATCTTGTTTGAGGGATACAACAGCTTTGCTGTAATCACCCTCAAAAAAGAGATGTGGCTGTGTTTCAGTTGCATTCTCACATATACAGCAGGCATCAGAGTTGCAACAGCCAAACCTGTATAACTTCTCTCGAGTATTCATCCCATTATTCTTGATTAGCCAAGTGATGATGGCATGTTTAGGTACATTCCAGCTATTCCAGACTGTGTTGTACCACCATGGTTTGATTTGATGCGCTCTCAGCCAATTATATCCACTCCTAACAGTATATCCTTTCAGATCAGGTTGCCACTGCCCATCAGTATAAGCATCTTTCATCAGCTCCTTAACCTTGCAAATGCTCTTCCAGGTCCAAGCAGCAACTGCAGGAGGACAGTAAGAATGTCAGTCATGCTGTTTTATGTAAACCTGATTAATCCAACGTATCCATAATCTGTCAGCCATAGAGTAAATCCAATCAACCAGCTTAGCAACAATAGCAACATTCCAGACTTCAGCTTTCTTGATGCCAAGCCCACCCTCAATCATTGGTAAAGTGACAGTATCCCACCCTACCAGAGACACCCTGTGAAACTTAGCACTCCCATCCCACAAGTAATTCCTACATATGGACTCTATCCTTCTGATGACACTCTTCGGTAGAATGAAAATGTTGGACCACTAGGAATATAGTGAGTTGAGGACAGAGTTAATAAGAGTGAGTCTACCAGCATAGGAGAATTTTTTTTCTCCAAGACTCCTTATCATATTAACCATTTTCTCATCAAGTATATTGCATTCCTTTTTAGTGAACCTGGTAGGTTGGATTGGAACACCCAAATACCTGAAAGGCATCTGTCCCTCAGCAAATCCAGTCACTTGTTTAATATCCTCCTTCAAAGTTGCTTCCATTCCATTAAAGTATACCTCAGATTTTGAATTGTTCATAGACAAACCTGAAGCTTTGGAGAATGTTGAGAAAGCTCTAAGCAATAACATCACAGACTGAGCATTTCCTTTTCAGAACAACAGAAGATCATCTGCAAACATCAGATGGTTATGTTTAAGTTCTTTACAAAGGGGATGGTATTGGAAGGGCTATTTATTGGTAGCATATTTGATGGTTCTTGTTAGGTAGTCCATACAAAGAGTGAAGATCAAGGGGGAGATAGGGTTCCCTTGTCTTAAACCTCTTTGACCCTTGAAATAACCAAAATTACTGCCATTTAAAGATAAAGTGAATGAAGTAGTCCTAATGCATGTCATGACTTGCTGACAGAATATAGCAGGGAACTTCAGACCCAAGACAAGATTTTCCACAAAATCCCATTCCACTGTGTCATAGGATTTTTGGTGATCAATTTTGAACAAGCATCTAGGAGACACAACTGCTCTATTATATAATTTCACAATGTCTTGACAAATCAAGATATTCTCCAGAATGGATCTTCCTTTAATAAATGCACCTTGATTCTCATGAACAATGTCAGGCAAAATCACAGATAGTCTGTTGCAGAGCAATTTTGAGATAACCTTGTAGATCATGTTGCAACAGGCAATAGGTCTGAAATGTTTGACAGATGTAGGTCTCTCACATTTGGGTATGAGGGTGATGTTTGTGGCATTGACCTGAGTCAGGAGTTTGCCAGTTGAGAAGAAGTCTTTAATTGCTTCACAAACATCAGGACCAACAACATCCCAAGCATCTTTGAAAAAACCACTAGTATACCCATCTGGGCCTGGGGATTTGTCAATAGGAGTGCTAAAGAAGATACCTTTGATTTCTTCATTTGTGACAGGGAGCATAAGGGAAGCTGCTTGCTCCTGAGTACAGCATGGTCCCTGGTTCAGAATAGCAGATTTGATGCTCTCAGTAGGATTTCTACTGCCCAATAAGTCCTTGTAGTAGTCAAGGAAAGCCATCTGAATGTTGTTACTCTCAGTATATAGTTCCCCATGTTGATCTTCAATTTGTATAACCTTATTTCTCATCTGCCTTTTCTAAATTGCTCCATGGAAGTATGCAGTGTTTTGGTCTCCTTCCTCCAACCACTGAAGCTTAGCTTTTTGCTGAAGGAAACTATTTCGTGCCTTAGTCAGGACCTTCAACTCAGCAATAGCATTCTGTTCCTGGTCAATGACCACAGGAATAGAGATATCCTGGACAATATCCTTCTGTAGCTGCTCTAATCTCCTTTCTGCATTAATAGTTTTATTCTCTATATCAGAATAGCATTCCATGTTCAGTTTTTTGAGAACATGCTTTAGACCTTTCAATCTCTTCACAACACTAAACATCTTGTACCCATCATACTGCTTGCCCCAAGCTTCTCTCACTCTATCATTGAAACCAGGTGCTTGCCCTCATATATTGAAGTATTTAAAACTGGCCATTTTGACAGTACCAATATTAACATTACTAACTATGCAAGGAAAATGGTCAAAAAGACCTTCAGGATATAAATGACCTACCATATCAGGAAATATATCTACCCAGGCTTGATTAACCAGAAATCTATCCAGTCTGCTATAAATCCTGGTAGTAGGGTCTTACTTATTATTCCATGGAAACAAAGCACCAGTGAAAGGAATATCAGTCATGCCAGACCTTCTCATACATCTGATAAAGTCATCCATATCATCCTGTTTAGTATTACCTCCCAACCTCTCATCAGGACTCAGAACAGTGTTAAAATCCCCAGCTAGAGCCCAGGGTCCAGCACAGTAGAGATTGATTATCTCTAACTTATGCCAAAGGTCAAGTCTGTCACTACCTTCATTGAATGCATAAATCATGGTCAGGTAGAAGTCGTGCTGATTGACTCTGGAATGAACCTTGGTATGGATAAACTGTGCATCATATTGTAATATCTGCACATCAAAGAGACTTGGATGCCAAACTATCCACACCCTACCTTCTTTATGATACTGACAGTTGGTGGTTACACTCCAGCCATCCAACATATTATTAGCAATATTAAAAACATTATTATTATTGATTTTGGTTTCTAGCAAGCCAAACAAGCCAGCTTCTTTATTGTGAATAAACAATTTTACTTCTCTCTGTTTATGTACACTATTGAGACCTCTAACATTCCAAAACCCTAAATTATTCATTGGGGGTGTTTGGAGAAAGAGTGCCTATACCAATCCGATATTTAGGGGTTACTGATCCATCTAGAGCCTGCAAATATGTTTTGCCTGCACTCTTCAGCTCACCAACACTATCAGGTTCCCCTTGAGTCATAGTGGCTGGCTTAACAGGAGTAGTCTATGGACTGTCAACTACTGCCAGACTATCTGTAGCCTGCACAGGCTCAGTAACTGTCTCAGCTATTGGCACTGTCACAGGTACAGTCATATTAGTAGTAGTAGTCTCAACAGTCTTATTAGCAGTAGGTGCAATTGGCTTCCACACCTGCTTAGTAACAGGTTTCTTTTAGGCTGCCAAATCAGTCTTCCTGCATTGATCCCCAGTGTGGCCAATTCCGTTGCATTTAAGACATATATATGGATGCCATTCATACTTAATTTTTATTGAAACAATTGTACCTGACTCATCAAGGAATTTCATTTTCTTAGGGCATTTCTGACCCACATTCAGTTTAATCATTACTCTAGCAAATCCAAGTCTCGTTTTTTCACTGGTTGCTTGATCAGATTTAACATACTTGCCAACCAATCCAGCTATGGTAGGTAAACATTTACCCTAGAATCTCAAAGGGAGCTCATGTAGCCTAATCCATGCAGGAACAACTTTGACCTCCTCCTTTGTCAACTCAATATCCTCCATCCAAGGCCTTACAATAAGCGGTTTATTATCAAACATATGGTATCCCGCATTCAAAACGGTCTCCTTATCCTTATTCTCCTTAAACCTAACCAAGAAAACTCCATTAGGAAGAAATGATACCTTGTCAATACCATATTTCCCCCATATTCGATGAATATAGCCATGTAGCACATCCCAAGGAGGATTTTCCCCAAGAATAATGCAATAGACAACATGACTCCAATACGATACTTCGTCCTTGGTATCATCAGTAGAGAATTGTATCAGATTATCTAAACATACCTCTTCCTCCTCCTCAACTGGATTCTTAGCCTTTTTCCCACGTTTAGTAATCCATTTACTATTCTCTGCTAGGGCGCCATCATCATCAGATGGCAGTCCTGGTATGCCATTGATTTCATGCATGCTTTGGGTACGTAGCACATCATTCTCAGTAGGACCTTTGCCTTTGTTAAACCTTTGTGAAAACGATTCTCTACGTTGAGATTGCATCTTACCAATCCTACTAAAATGTTTTTGAATAGTTTTTGCGGAAGAATTACGTGCCATATGCAAGATCTAAAGAAGAAAAATCGAGAAAAAATGGCTGCCCTAGGTGAGGAAGAAAATCGCCTCCTTAGGGTTCATTTTTTTGAGAATGTGAAATATTAAATGTTATTATCCAGATTAATGTAATTTAGAAGCATGCACTCAACTAAGTTGGTGTTACAATTAAATTGCTATGGGGACAGATTATCGCATGTAAATTATCTAGTCTATTCGCTACATCGTCTCAATCCTACCATGGATTCCCTAATCCTAACATAAAGAGAATTAGCTACTCATGCTCTTAATGCGATTAACAATGATAATATAAGTTTTACTAATAGAAGACATGACGAAATAATAACAATCAAGCAGAAACAAGATTAGGGCAAAAGTAATAATAGGAGAACAAGAATTAAAGCAGACAAAATATTAAGATTAAAAAGGGAAGAATGATTACAATCAATAAGAATCCGGCGTGAAGATCAATCCACAAAAGCAAAGTACGACATTAAGAGTAAAGAGTGTTGAGAGATTAAGCAGTAAGTTCAGAAGTAAAGTGAAAAGTATATATAAGATAAAAAACCTAATGACCTAATTACGACTCCCTTATATAGGGAAGCGTAATAATTAACAAAATAAACTATCACGGGCTTATTAAACCCGTGTATCATATCAAACCTCTCGATCGAGTGATTTCAGACCACTCGATCGAGGTCTTCTCCAGCCAATGTACTCGATCGAGCAATTAAAGCTCTCGATCGAGTAACTTCCATAAAGGCCATTTCGATCGAGCTCTTAGGATCACTCGATCGACCACTTGTTCTAGCGAAACCACTCGATCGAACCATAAAGCCACTCGAACGAGTGAATGTCCATCATATTAGCCTCAACTCGTCTTTGGCAGCTTCTTTGACCCTCCTTCACACATCTCGAGGCGCGTCTCTTGCTCCAATATTCCCGTCTCCTTATAATGCATGCTGAATAGGACGAATAAGGCACGGTTCCACTACTTTCATGTTCATTTCTACAAATTAGACAAAACAAACCAATGTAGCCAAGTCGGGGCATTTTGCAATACATAACAATACAAAAGGCATAGAAATGCGTGCAATAAAAGGCTAAATAGTCTATATAAATTGCACGTATCAATTAGGTACAAGGGTTAAGGTTACTAAGGGCTTAAATGACTATTAAGACCCTAAGAAAAGTTGAAGAAATGCTACTCCCGAATGAAATGAGCGGATCCTCTAGCTAGTCTCGTGTTGATCTGCTCGTCCCGTGCTGAGGCACTGGTTGTTCTGACTTGTGATCCGCTCGGATCCTGAGGAAGACGCTCGGATCCAACTGCTTCAAGCCGCTCATCTTGGGCACAAGACGCCCGGATCATGGTGTTCTGAAACGCCCGGATTGTGCTCAATCCGCTCGGATTCTTGGACAGACTACTTTTCTTCTTTTGCTCCTTAACAATCCGCAAGGATCATTTCGGGGATGCAAGGATCCTTTCATCATTTCCCATTTCACTTTATTATCTACTTAGGCCTCTAGTGTTGGTCTTCTCTTGATGCTTGGTCATTAGATGCGATCAATTTAGCTCCATTTTGCCTCATAAATGCAAGGTTGGCAATCCTTTCCTACCAATGAGACAAAACCTCAAAGAATATGCAAAATGGGAAACTAAAGATAGTAAATGACCCAATTATGTGCTATAAAGCATGGGAACGAGGTTAATTTGGGGACTAAATATACTCAGATATGAGTCACATCATGTCGTTCTCCAGAAGTTCCCAAACCAAAGCCTCTTTCCTTAGGTTTGTAAACCCAAAGTTAGGATTCATACCCTTAGATTCTTAAATCCCAAAATAGCTTCCCTTAGGTTCGTAAACGCGCAAGCTCTCATACTAAATGTCCTTAGGTTCATAAACCCATAAATTCTTTTGAAGTTCTCATACCTTTTCCTTTTTTCCTTAGAAAGCCTAGACGCATGCGTTCAAAACAAGAATTACTAACTCTGTAAGTTCCTAAACTTAATTGGGATCCCAATTCCTCTTAGGTTCACAAGCCTTTAAGTTCCCATACCAGCCTGTCTTTTGAGGTTCATATACCCATCTTCACGCACCCATCTCTTTAGGTTCCCAGACTCCCCTAGAGTTCGTACACTTCTACCCTTAGGATCATAATCCTTTAGGATTACTTTTTATTAGAGTTCCTAAACCCAAACCTTGGCTACCCCTTAGGTTGAACTTATATTTGGCCTCCTTCCCGTCGATGTTTTCCTTTAGGGCCCCACACCCTAGCATAATCCTTACATAACTTTTAGGTCTTACCCTCAGCTCCTACGCACCTCCGGAAACATCTCGGGAAAGAAGTCTCAGGTATGATTTCTTCTTATGGCTGGCGAGCTTCCTTACGTAGTCTAATGGACTTTAAACGACCCTCGCCGATAGTCGATAGACTCTAAAATGTTCCCGACCATAGGTCATTGGCTCAGACCCCTTGAGCCGCCTTGCGTCGCCATAGTCTTCAGGTTGTAATCTTCGATTGACCTGATGGATATACTTTGACTTTCGCCTTGTCCAAGCCTCAGTCAAAGTGGGGGCTCTATAGATACCTCGTTTCTGCACCTCCCGCCAAACACCCAGTGATGATTGGGCCGCATGTCTAGCATATGTCGCGATTTTATAACGTTTTGTAAGTCGGTTAATAAAAGGTAACTCATACACTTGTGTATACCTCATAGTCGTCATCTACGCACCGAAACAGTCGTTTTGGCAGTAACTAGAGTTCATTTGGAGTCCGGGTCAAAAACCGTCTTAATTTCCTAAAACCGTCAAATCCCGAGTCAAAAAGCAATGTGCTTGTCCACCTAAGGTTAGGATGTCATAAAATGTTAGGAGTATATCTCATTTTGAGTCCCATGTCACTTTTTTGGGCTAAACTTAAGTTTACATTACAAAATGTGCATTTCATTTAGCTAAAATGCAACCCGATATTTAAGCCCATTTTACGAGATGATAACGACTTTTTTGGATCTGGCCTATTTCACGTAAAGTTCTAGATCTTTCTCTTATCTTTCCAACGCCACCGAAATCACCTTAATCCGAGTCTTGTAGAGAAAGTTATGCCTAAAATACTACAGGCTGGCAAATGCGTTTTCTAGCGCAGAAGAACCCTGCCCGAGAAATGACGCAGCAAATGTTGCGCCTCTTCTAAGGGACGCAGCACCTGTTGCGCCTTTTCTCGGGGATTTCTTTTCGTCCAAGTTTCCGTGTTTCAACTAAGTCGTTGGCTTCCGGATCTTTCTTCCCTATTCCTTCCCAAATTCTACCCTTCCCATAATTCCTCGTGTGTTTAGTATAAATAGAGTCATTTGCCTCACATATTTTTCACGCGAGTGTCCGCCCTTCTCTTCTCTCTTTGCATTCTAGACCTTTCTCTAAGCTTTCGACGCCTACGTGCTTGATCAATCGACCATGTAAGCTCAGATGATTCTGAGTACCAGTCACGTTGTATGACCGACCAATTTGACCACTACACAATTAATTAATCAATCGTTTTAAAATTCCTTTTTTAAGGGCACTTTCATATTTGCATAGATCGAGTCGAGTTACCACTAAAAACCGATTTAGTTAAATCTCGCGACGCTAACATGTAAGTCTGAGGGTGTAAAATCCCAATTTTATTTAATGTATTTTATTTTGTTGTAATTAATGTACGGATTTATATCATAAGTACGCCTAAAACCGTCTTCAAAAACATATTTTAAAACCCTTTTGACGAATCAGCAGAGAGACGCTGTCGAGAAGAGACACAACATTTGATGCGCCTTCTGGAACAGTCGCAACACTTGCTGCGCCTCTTCCAGAGGCTGCTTAGCCAGTGTTGCTCCTCTTCTTCTTCCTCGTGTTTCTTCATTGTTTTGTTCGATGTCTTTTCTTGTTTTTATTTTCTTATTTCTTCCGAATTCTTATATTTTCCGGTTTATAATTCGTTTTCAATAAAACCTTTTAATAATTCCGACTCGAATCCCTTATAATTAAATTTTTGCGGGTTTTCGTCATCTTATTCAAACCCGGATTTAAGAGGCTCGATTCGTTCTTATCAAGTCCCTTGAATTCGTCTTTGATATATGTTTTAATTGTGTTTTCTTCATCAATTCTTAATCTTTAATTTTCGCATCTAATTTCAAGTTTGTATATAAACTCGTTTTCGACATCGTAAATAATATCTAACTTGTAATAATTCATTTCAATCTGTTTTTATCGTTTTATGACGGTTCTTGATGCATATAATCTGACTAAATCACCTTCGTTCGAATTATATATCAATAATCTATCCTAATCAAACAACCAACGATAACAACCAACGAGTATGACTTTCACAGCCAGAAACCAACTCAAGAACAGTCCCATGAACTGGTGTGCCTCTTCTAAGGGACGCAATAGATGATGCGCCTGTTCTGAGGTGGTTTCTGCCTCTGAACTCATCTTGTTTATAGACGTAGGCATTCTAATTAGGATTTTAATCAACTATTATTCTTATTATCGCCATAATTCGATATATTTTCCATATAATTCATATTTTTCATATTTTCTATTTTATTTTTATTTCTTTATTTTTATTTTCCTATTTTATTATTTTTCCTATTTTCTTTTAATTTCCTTCTTTAAATCAATTTCCAATTTCCTTATTTTTCCTATTTTATAACTTTCCTTATTTCATTTGTTCTTTTATTTTCTTTTATTTCTAAAACTCTTTTGGGCATGATTATGATGCAAATTCAAATATCCATTGTAATTTATTTCTTTATTTATTTATCGCCCTTGTATGATTTATTTACTTGGCTTCCACATGTAATTAATCTAACTTTCTACTTCGACCCAATTGTTTGCTAAATTACGTGTCAACCGACATAGTTAATTTCACATGCTAGGATTAATATGTGTTTATTGCATTGCATGCATATAATCGACAACATATCAAATATGAACGATTTCCCTTATCATTAGTAGAGGCCGCTATCAAGGCGGGTGGGATTAGGTGTTCAGTAAAAGGACTTCCTAATACATACCGTCACCCCTTACTCCAGATCTCTGTGAACATCCGTGTTCATTGGCATCCACGAGAGTCATTCTAGACATAGAATGCTCCTATGATCCCAAGTGACATAAGTAAAACGGTCTCTATATTCAAGTAAAGGTACTCGATCGAGTATAGAGTAGGGTACTTGATCGAGTTAGACACACTCGATAGAGTTTGTGCATGTCAGAATGCTCGTTAAAATGCCATATACGTGGTACTCGATCGAGTTGAGGTCACTCGATCAAGTATCTTCAAGTCAGAACGCCCTCAAGTGCCAAAACAACCAAGAATATATGCAAGTCCCTGAAAGGATTCAAAAACCCTCTAATTAAACTTTAATTATATATCTAAATAACTCTTATAATTAGATGTGAATCTAGTACATGCATAACATTAATAAATCAAAGTTTAAGAAGAATACTTCTTACATAGCGGAAATCGGATTAGGGCACAAGTAAGAACACCTTTCAATACTTGTTCTTGAGCTCATAATAAATGGATGATCCCCTTAGTCTCAAAAATGTGAGAACCTCCTTTCAATTGCACCAAGAAAACCCCTTAAACTACTAATTAATAAACTAGATTATCTTAGTAGTTAACCTTAAAATTTGTTCTAATATTATTTCTAATACTACAATAGTAATTTATAAATTAGATCTTTGAACAAATATTTTCTAAAAACTTGTTTTAGAGAGATTTTTCTTTTGGGAGAATATTAAGAATGATAGAGAAAGACTAAGAGAAAAAATAAAAATGAGAAGTCCTCATAATAGAGGGTGTGGCCGGGTAGCATGCTCCAAAGGAGCCAATCCATGGCCTTCTCAGTTTTTCTTTTTCTCTTATCAAAGCCTATTAGGGTGAAGGCTAGTCAAGTAGGATAATGATTATGTTCTATTTAAAATAAAATAACAAAACATAATCTCCCACTAACCACCCATAAAAACGGTCAATTTCATAAAATGGATTTCCATTTTATTTTTGTCAAGTGTCATTTTGTCACATAATGTGTGATATGTGACATGTAACATGTTATTAATAGTATTAATGCATATTTAACAATTAAATATCATTACATATATTAATTCAATTATATACTACAATTGACTAGTGATTCACAATCACAAGTAAATAAAATGGATCATGTTAATATAATTCACAACACATTGTAATTATAATTAACTAATCATTCTTAATTTAATTGCTTCATAAACAAAGTTTTAGTAATATAACATTTTATTTACTAAAACGAATCTCATTTAATCGAATTACAATAAGATTCATATTCTCACTCACATATGTAAATTGTTCAATTTTTAAGGAATTAATTAATCCGTATCATCATACAATTAATTAATTTATCAATTAAGGGAATCGTCATTTAGGTGTGACCTTAAGGGATCAACTGATCACCACCGTCAAACGACAGTAATGTCAAACTCTAGTCAGCTAATCATTACCGATTAATGTTGATCAGTTGACGTATAAATATGAATCATCCCTTCATGTATTCTTATCATGAGTTTCAATAATGTGATCGGAAAATTGTCGAGGACACATACTCCAACAATCTCCCACTTGTCCGAGACAAGTGTGCGTCACCAATTCTCTTATCCTATTAATATCTCCCACTCAATGCAAGGTGTCTTGCAGGTCGTCCTTGCAAGTGATCATATCAAGAGTGGTTTCCTCGATTTGGAGAGTAACTGTCTGACCGGAATTATCTACCGTAGATACCTTCCGAGCATGGCCACGCATTTTCAGTTCACTACTCCTCGAGTGGCCCTGAGATTATTAAATAACCCTGACAAGGGGGTGGACAATTCCTATTGCACAATTCCCTTTGTTTAGCCATAGCTCATCATGACCCAAAGATGCTCATTTGACCTCATTTACGAAAATCGTAGAGCATAATTTAAAGTCACTCAGAAATTGTGCCAACTTGGGCGAATAGTCTTTAGTCAAAGAATTGACTCAAAAGAATACTATAGTAGCTCTCGCGACGACCAGGCTATATGAATTACCAGAACTCTATAAGCGGTCACAGCCCGATAAAGTGCCTTTTACAGTCTGTCTATGTGATCGACTAGTCATCTCTTATGACTCTATGGCACTTGAACTTGCCATCAATCGACTCCCACTCTAGTCATTTAGAGACGTCACCTCATATAAGTAACTAGGGGCAATTACTATGTTAATCCAGTTCACTTTAATAGGGTTCAGTATTGTCTCAACAACCTATTTGGATAAAACAAAGTAATAAAATAAACATAAAAGAGTTTAAAATAAAACTCAAACGATAAATGCGATTATCATATATAAATAATCAATACAATATTATTACTTCATATCTCAGAATCTTATACAAATTAGGCATATGCTTAAGACCCATGGAAGCTACATGTCGGTCATGCGTAGCCTGCGGCAGAATCTTGGTTAGAGGATCAGCAATATTATCATCTGTCCCAACCTTACAAATCTCTATTTCCTTCCTTTCAATGTAATCCCTAATCATATGAAATTTTCTGGGTTCATGTCTAGACTTGTTGCTAGACTTGGGTTCTTTTGCTTGAAAGATGGCCGCTCTATTATCACAATAAAGTGTGATAGGATCTTTGGCGGAAGGGACTACCCTTAGTCCTTCTAAGAATTGCCTAATCCATATAGCTTCGTTGGCAGCTTCATATGCTGCAATGTACTCAGCCTCTGTTGTAGAATCCGCAACAACTGGTTCTTTGAAACTTCTCCAAATCACGTCACCACCATTGATCATAAAAACAAAGCGAGCCTGGGATTTCAAATCATCCCTGTCAGTTTGAAAGCTCGAGTTGGTGTAATCCTTCACACTTAAATCGGTATCACCTCCAAACACCAAGAGTAAATGCTTAGTCCTTCTCATGTACTTAAGGATATTCTTGACGGCTACCCAGTGACTTTCACCTGGTTTTGCTTGATATCTACTTGTCATGCTTAAAGCATATGAAACATCGGGACGAGTGCATATCATGGCATACATGATTGATCAAACAGCGGAAGCATAAGGGATCAATTTCATACGTTCAACATCTTCAGGCTCAGTGGGTGCCTGGGACTTGCTCAAGGTAATTCCACTACCCATTGGAATCAAACCCCTTTTGGATTTTTCCATGTTGAAACGTCGATGAATCTTATCAACATAAGATTCTTGACTTAATGCCAATATCCTTTTCGATCTATCTCTATAGATTCGGATACCTAATATGCGTTATGCTTCTCCTAAATCTTTCATCTGGAAATGATTTCCTAAGCACCCCTTGACAGAGGTAAGCATAGGTACATCATTTCCAATGAGTAGTATGTCATCCACATACAAGATAAGGAAGACGACATTGCTCCCACTGAATTTCATGTATAAACATGGTTCCTCTACACTTCGGGGGAAACCATTCTCTTTTATCACTTGATTGAAACGATGATTCCAAGTTCTTGATGCTTTCTTAAGACCAAAAATGGATCGCTTAAGCTTGCATACCTTGTTAGGATTTTTCGGATTTACAAAACCCTCTGGTTGCAACATGTACACTTCCTCCTCTAAATACCCATTTAGGAAGGCAGTTTTGACATCCATTTGCCATATTTCATAATAATAAAATGCGGCAATCGCTAACATAATCCGAATAGATCTAAGCATGGCCACGGGGGCAAAAGTTTCATCATAGTGTAAACCATGAATTTGGGTGAAACCTTTTCCACTAACCTTGCTTTGTAGACATCATCATGCCCTTCTATGCCATTCTTTATTTTAAAGATCCATTTGCATTGGAGAGGTTTTACACCTTGAGGCAAATCAACCAAGTCCCAAACTTGATTTTCATGCATAGAATTTATTTCGGATTGCATGGCTTCTTGCCATAAAGTTGAATTTGGATTAGAGATTGCAGCTTTGTAGGTTGCAGGTTCGTTACTTTCTAAAAGTAACACGTCTAAGTTGCCATCTTCCTCGATAATACCTATGTATCTATCAGGTTAGCGACTGACTCTCCCTGACCTCCTAGGTTCAGAAGGAACAACGTTCGGGTTAGACGAGGAAGGAACATCTTCTTACATCCTTTCTTCCATTTGTGGCTCTTGAACTTCATCAAGTTCAAATTTTCTGCTACTCTGTCTTCTAGAAATAAACTCATTTTCTAAGAAGGCAGTGTCACGAGCCACAAACACTTTGTTCTCGTGACGGATGTAGAAGTAAAAGCCATATGTTTCCTTTGGATAACCTTCAAATATACACTTTTGAGATCTTGGGGCTAGCTTATTGTCGGTCTTAACTTTGACATGAGCATCACAACCCCAAATCTTAAGGTAAGACAAATCAGGGACCTTCCCTTTCCATATTTCATATGGAGTCTTCTCGGTTGCTTTAGTTGGGCTACGATTGAGTGAGTGAATGGCCGATTGAAAAGGAAATCCCCAAAAGGAATCAGGTAAATAAGAATGACTCATCATAGATCGAACCATATCAAGTAAGGTTCGATTTCTCCTCTCGGAAACACCATTTAGTTGTGGTGTACCTGGTGGAGTGAGTTGTGACATAATGCCATACCCCTTTAAGTGTGAATCAAATTCATTACTAAGATATTCACCACCACGATCGGATCGAAGTGCTTTAATCTTCTTGTTCAATTGGTTCTATACTTCGTTTTGAAATTCCTTGAATTTATCGAAAATTCACTTTTAAACTTGATCAAGTAGACATACCCATATCTACTTAAGTCATCTGTAAAAGTGACGAACTAGTCATAATTTCCTCTAGCATTGATAGTCATTGGTCCACATACATCGGTATGTATTAGATCCAATAAATCACTTGCTCGTGTGCCTTTACTACTAAAAGGATTACGAGTCATTTTCCCTAGAAGACATGATTCGCATAAACCAAATGATTTAATTACACCAGACGACACTAGTCTTTTAATGCGCTTTTCATTTATGTGACCTAATCGACAATGCCAAATGTATGATTCATTTAGGTCATTTGTTATGAGTCTTTTTTATTGTATGTTATAGATATCTTTGCTAGAGCTAGAAGTTTCAATAACATAAATGCCATTAATTGAAGTGGCTTGGCCTATGGCCAAGTCATTTCTAGAAATGTCACAACTATTTTTCTTAATAGCAAAAGAAAAACACTCCATGTCTAACATGGCAACGGAAATGATGTTCTTAGATAAAGAACGTACAAAATAACAATTATGTAAGTACAACTCAAAGCCATTAGCTAAAACAAGTACATAAGTCCCTCTTGAAGTGGCGGCTACCCTAGCTCCATTTCCAAGTCGGAGATCTACATCACCCTTATTTAGCTTTTCCACGTCTCTAAACCCCTGTAAATGATTACAAAGGTTAGAATCACATCCGGTATCCAATACCCATGTTGAGATGGAAGTAAGATTTATATCACTAACAAAGATTTCGGAAGAAATATTACCAACTGGAGTGATGAGTCCGGTTTTACTATCTCCTAAATACTTGGGGCAATTGCGTTTCCAATGGCATAAGTCATGACAATAATAAGGACACATTTCGAATGGTTGGGCACCCTTCTTTGGCTTGGTAGTGGTAGTCCCACTAGCCACTTCCTTTCCAATTATAAACTTGACTTCATTGCCCTTCTTTACTTTCATTTTAAACTTCTGATTACTCCTTTTAGCTATAAGGATACTCTTCCTTTAACTCCCACTCAACTCTTCATTATCCTTTGTTTCATTAAACAAGGAAGCAATAGAAGTAATGATGTCATTTACATGAGATTCATTATTTGAAGGCAAAATTATTGGAGTGGGAGGAGTTGAAGTTGTGAGATAGCAAAGACTCCCATCTTCACCAATGCTAAAGCGTAATTCTCTAGTCGAATTGTGATCGTTGATGGAGCATTTTTCATCAAATGATTTAAGCCAAGTATCAATGGTAATAGGTGAAGGAGAATTAGATGAATCCATTGCGATAAATAACTACAAAAGGAGATGAAGGAAATAATTAGCATTTATCGTTTTACTTGCAAACATTTGAACAAGCTTTATAATTATGTATTTATATAATGACCTCGCACCTAAATTATATAAATGATTCCGAGAAACATCTTTATACAAACATGGGCATGGGAAACAGATACATCCCATAGTTGCATAAATTTGGTGAATTAACTCTTTCATTGATTCTACAATAGAACTCTCGGCCGATGTATTTCATAAATTCCATCTCTAGCCCCGGAACATAAGACTAGTCTTTATATCCCGTTGAGTCCAACTAAATTTCGCGTGTAATAACATTTTATTACCCCACTTACCCAATGATAAATGAAAGTACCCTGGGGAACCGAATCTACCCCAAATGTCAAAGGGATTCATGAGTCCTACTATTTGGTAAGGCTAATCTCAATTTTAACTATGTGTGAGGTCTTGTCGATTTATTATCTATCATCTTTAAATGAACTAAGTCGATGAATACTTGATAATTATAATTGACAATATCGATAAGATGATAAAATATGCATGTGAATTTATGGCGATTTGGCAATGCATGCAAACATATAAAGCAAGCAAATAAAGAAAAACAAATTTTCTAGTATGGCCTTTCCCAAAATAGAAAATCTTATATTCTATTACATATTCGGAAACCAACTCCTTTGGTCCCTAGAATCTTCATGTGACACGTCTCCCAAGGACAAACACCGTCTTGATCGAAACTCCTTTCCGAATGGCACCGTCTTTAGGAAACTCCGGAATTACAAATAATTAAATAATAAAATGTACATAGTAGTTATTATTATACATTTGTAAAATAAAATTAAATCTATTAAGTTACAAAACGGTGATGCGAGATCACAATAAATTACAACTTGTAGATACCCGTATCCGTCGATATTGGAATTTATAGAGAACCCGACAAACACCCGATGATGATAGGACACATGTATTCTTTAGTTGTCACTGTCATTATTTGGGGCTCGTTTTACGATGTAGAATGGGCGTCGTCGATGAAGTATTTTATTAATTTAAATGATATTTAAATTAATGTTTTTTAAGTGAGTTCATTTTATCAATTTAAATGATATTTAAATTATGGTTTTTTAGGTAAATTCAATTTATTTTATTTTATTTTGAATTTATTTTTCCAAGTTTATTTTATTGAAAATAAAATAAATATTCGATTTGAAAAATCATTTTATGAATATATTTGATTTGAAAAGTCATTTATTTTAATGGGTTAATTGATTTGAAAAATCGATTTAAAAATCGAGAAAAACTCGTTTTGCACAAGCGTTTTGGAGCTCGTTTTTAGCTCGGTTTTTGAGCCCGTTTCCTTTACGAATTGGCACGAATCTCGAGTACACTAACCAACCTAAGCCTCTACCCATCCACCCTTGTTCGAACCCCCTATCCACGGCCCAAATTCCATCCCCAAACACCCCCCAACAGCCCGCGCATAACCAATGCAGCCCCCTGTTTTGGCAGCTCAATCTCGAGCCCAAAACCCGCTCCAAACACTACCAAGACCCGTACCCATTAACCCTAACCCATACCCTAGTATCCTACCCATATTATCCTAGCTTAATCACCAAGAAAACCCCCCTCAAACCCTCCCAAAACCGGCTGGACAGCAGCCATACGGGATTGAGCCCGATTGCCTCTCCCTCTCTTTTAACCTATTTTAACTCCTTATAAATACCACCCCTTCACCATACATTCATTCCTCTAAGTTCCCCATATATCCAACCATCACTCACAAGCTTAAAACCTCAGAAACAAACCCTAAACATCCTTCAAAAACCCTAAACAAAACCGACACACAAACTGAAACTGTTTGTGTGTCCTCTTCGAAAACCCATTCGTTCCTCCATCAAACCTCCATAAAAATTCGAGTTTCTTGTTCCTAATTAACCACATAACATCCATCTACACATTAGAGAAAGAATTACGAGCCAAATTGCCCTTGAGAGTACACGAAATCCCTCGAAAAACAGAGTGAAATAACACTCTGTTTTCGCGGTTTCTTCTTGTCTGTCCAGTTCTGTTTGTGCTCGTTTTTCGTGCCCAATAACCCAAAACGAGCAGGGGTTGCTTTAAGATCCTTGTTCTCCTTTCTTTCTAGTTTTCAAAACATCTTTTAGATCGAATTTTCGTCGTGAAACGAGGGAGATATCACTGTTTGAAAATCGCTGTCCAGAAAGTTTCCAAAACGCGTGTTTGCTTTATTCTTCGTCGACGACGGCCTCTCGAGATAAAATCTACCATCGATTACGACCCAAGACGGTGTCAACGATACATGTAGGTTGAGGGTGCATCAAATCCCATTCTCTTTCCTCTTTTGGTTTCGTTTTTTTATGCTTTTTATTTGTCTTGTTTTTTGTTTGTTTTTCGTTTTAATTATCGTTTGTTTTAAATTAACTATGAAACTAGTTAGTCCGAGTATGAGTTAAAGTACCACCATGAACACCCGCGTTGACTTGAGATGGGAAAAGAAACCGCTCCTTCTGTCGGTCGTACACCCCCGTCTCATTTACATATCCTCGTGTTCAAGGTAGGGCATAAATAAAACGAGTTGTCTAACTTTCGTCGCTTTCGACCCCCTTATTGTTTCGGCCAAATCGACATACCCTAGGACCCGTTGTATGTTAGTTTAACCTCTGATTGTTAACCTATGACGTATTTAGATGACTTTAAATTAATTTAATAATCTAATTAGACACGATAGGTGGCTTCGACGTAAGTTATAAAATCAATCGACGATTCTGTAAATAATTGAATGCATCTCTCTCTTTCACCTAATTTCTCGTTAGAATAAGAGTGCGTGATTAGCACCTTCTTATTGACACTCGATGAGTTAAATTAATTAGCGAATTTGACCTAATTAGACCCTTTAGGCCGTGTAGAATGCACCCTCATGCGACAATCAATCAACGTCGTTTCTAACTCGTTTTCTAACTTGTTTCTTATCCCTTTTCGCAATCCTTCGATCTAACCAATGAATCTAACTTAGGAACTAGGTTGGCCTTGTCTTGGCCGTGAGGGTTGTCGTTAGTTTGGGCCGTGAGTTGGCCGTGTGTTTTGGCTTTCTTATTTCGTTTCTCTTTTTTTGTTTATCATTTGTTCTTTGTTGTTTTGTAGCTTGTAATTTACAGTTTGTTTATCGAGTTGTAATCTTTCAAGTTTGTTTTACTTTTATTGAGTCAAAACCTTTTCTAAAAACCTTGGTCTTGTTTGGTTAGACGGTTGTTCCCAATGCTTGTAGGAGCGTAGTAAACCGCGTGTTGTCTAAAGCAACATGGCCCGGTTTATGCTAATGCATGCTTTGGTGCGTAGCCCTATGTCTAATTCGATGGGATTAAGTGAAAGCACACATTACGAGGAGTGACCCAAGGCCGTGTGTCATGTGAGCCGTGGGCCACCCCTCATGTGCACGGTTTTCTAGGCCAATGGCCGTGCCTTGTGTCGTGTATTGCGTCGTATGTAGCAATTGTATTTAGATCGAGTTGTATCTTTAATTTATTGTTGTGTCGGCATGAAATGCCTGGTTTGTAATAGGTAGATCCCAACGGCTCCCCCATTCCCCCTTAAGCCTTGTTTGCTTTGTTTGAATATTGCTAGATCAATCAACCCACATGCTAAATTACAACTTTGACAAAGTTAATTTAGTTGCATCTAAAACGACATAGAAATTGTTGTCACATGATAGGGTTAAAACAACGTTTCCATTTCATATATCGTAGTAGCTATGACCTTGTTTGAAATCCGACACTTGACTTAGTAGAGGCCGTTATTGACGGGCGGGGTTGGGTGTCCTTATGGGCTTCCCAACACGTACCCTCACCCCTTACTCAAGATCTATGGTTTGTGGATCCGTCTAAATACCATTGGATTACGAGAGTCATTCAAATCGAGTGATATAGGGTACAAGTCTTTATCTTTAATCACTCGTAGTCGATTGGCTTTATGCTTTTCGATGAAAGGTGTAAAGTTGACTTGAACGGTTCCAAGTTCCCAAAAAACTTGGTGGCGACTCTAATTTGTCTTAATTCGATTCGAAAGAACCTCGAGTCGATTATGCCTGTGTGGATCCCGCGGACGCAGCCTTCCCGAGGGCCTTGTCCACGATTTGGCGACTCACTGGGAAAAGAGGACTAGTTACACTGTGTTTCTAGGGTCTTTTCCTCCGAGGTGAAACTTGAAAAGAAAGTGTTGGAAAGGAAAACATTACTCATAGTGCTACGATTCATGCATAAACCCTTAAGGACTTACCCGGGCCGTCCCAGCGTTTCTTCGTGATGCGTGGGGGGCGACGTCCCACTATGCCAGGAAGCTGCACATTGCTCGCTTCCACTTCGCCTCGCGTGGTTCTTGATGGTGGGGACGATCTTCTAGGTACTTTACCTTAAGACACCTTGCTCTATAAGACCGCAAAAGGATGGAGGGCATAGACCTTCTTATAGAAGACTTGCCGAGACTTAGAGATGTCTAGGAGCATACATCCTTATAACATGAGAATGACAATGTGCAATGTGTTTTCCCGAGTCTTTATTTTCGAAAATCCCCATGTCCTTTTCAAAACCGAACTTTTGAACAACTTATTTTCAAAATAGCATGGTTTTAAAAACGCGGAACGCTGCCCAAATAGGACTAGAAATTTCGGCCCAAAATGAGCTTTTATAGCCGGCATGCTGCCCATTTCAAGTCTCATTTTCAAATCAATCCTTCCTTTTTTTCAAAATCAATCCAAAATGTTTCTCGAACCTCAACCAAGCATGAAATGCGTCGAGTCGTGTCCGGGTCATGGCCGCGTTAGGCCGGGTGTGTTTCGTTCTAAGAGTCTAGAACACGACCTTGTTGGGTCACCCAAGCTCACCTCTTGGACTTTGAGTCATGTTGGTCGACCTTTTGGTCTAGGATGGTCCACAAAAAACGTCCAAGCTAGGCCCTTTAGGACGTTTTCACTCGAACCTATGGGCTATGTTAGTCCAATCAGGGGTTTGGCCACACCGAGTCCGGTTTATAACCGATTTATGACAGTTTGAGTCATGTCGTTTTGTCGAGTCTAAAATGAACCAAGGTCTAGATCCAACCGTGAGTCAAACCTTTGGTTAGTCAATCTCAAGTCGAGTCTTTGTTTGAGTCAAGTTGGGGTCGTGTCCTTAAGTGTGCAGGGGCTCTTACTTTAAATATTGACTCAGTACGGGGTTTTCTTGTAGAAAGGCCGCCAAAAACCCGACGTCAAGCAATGGAAGATGCTGTTAACAAGCTCACTGAGGCCGTGAACCTCATGATGACCCGAATGGATGCAATCGAGTCTAAGCTGAATGAAGATTCCCCTCCATCTACCCCACCTCGACCGATCCGGAGAAACGGTTCAAGTTCATTGAAGACCGTCTGAAACTCTCCCAGGGAAGAACATCCACTATGAGAATGCTAGGGCCTATGCCCCGATTCGGGATAAGTTGCCCACGAACATGGTACTCACGACATCCCAAAGTTCAAGGGCACCGAAGATCCGATCCACCATGTTAAGGCCTATAAAGGGTACTTAGCACTGAAGGGAGTACCTGCTGATATGCTCTCTGAAATTTTCGCCCAATCTCTGGGTGAACACCCAAAGGCGTGGTTCTATAATCTTGACCTCAAGAACTTCCCCACTTTCGAAGATATTACGGTGGAGTTCTGTAAGCACTATGCTGATAATGTCGAGATTCAAACCAACATAAGATCATTGGAGGTGATGACACGAAAAAGACAAAGAAGGCTTTACTTGAATTCCTTGCAAGATGGCGTCTTTGAAAGCGTGAAATTAGCCAAGAAGCCTGATGAAGTTGAAATGGTAGATAAGTTCGTAAAGAATCTACGACCTATTTACCGCAATGCTCTGAAATACCAGAATTTTGGCTCTTTCAAAGAATTGATAAGAATCGGGATAAAGGTAGAAGATGATGTCATAAGGGCGGAGGTCGAAAAGCCGAAAGGGTACCAAGGGGCCTCATCGTCTAAGGGCAAAACCCCAAAGAACGACCCATATTGATGAAGCCATCAATCTCTTAGAAGGGCAATCGAAGAAGTCGCAGCGCCAAACACCTAGGGCATTCACCGATATCGGATGCACTTATACATACGCTCTCCAAAGGCTCATAGCCCAAGGAAAGCTGAAGCCTATTGGTCCAACTCCGGATCCACCTGCTGAACAACAAGGCAAATGGTACAAACCAAATGCCTATTGTGCCTTTCATCAAGGGAAAGGCCATGATACTTTGAAAGGTGCTATCGATCAAGCACGAAATTCAAGACATGATTGAGAACGGAACGCTCCCAATCCCAGCCATAAAGCCCAACAACATCACCAATCCATTTGGCGATCACACTAACTTTGTTTCTGTCGAAGACAATATCGATTATTCCCATCTTATCCACCCATGTCACTTGAATGGGGTGTTTATCGGGAAAATATTTGTGGATTTCATTGAATTCTTGCTAAACCCGAAGAATGAAATTCAAGTCGGGAATCTTGCTCTAGAATGTACTCCTCTCATTAACGAAGTTAATAAAAGACAATTCGATTCACCAACCTTCATCACTGGCGTAGATCCTCAGAGGATTACCTCGGGATGGAGGCAGACCATCAAAGGGATCAAGGACCAGAGCCAAGCATCTAAGTTGACAGCTCAACAAGGGAAAGCTCATGACCAGATTTGAAATTATGAGTCGGGATCTGTTTTCTTATCTTAGTCGAGTCGAGTCTAGGACTTTCTTTTCCTGAAGTTGAGTCTTTTGTTCCGCGATGACCTAGGGTGTGTCCTAGGAATCGTTCCTTCGAGTCTGTCAAGCATTTGTCTTTCCAATAAAAAGTTACAGTTTCGTTTCCAAATTTGTCTTGTTTTCAATCCTCAATCATTCCGAAACATGATAAAACGCACAACACACTCAAAGGCATCCCTGGGGTGGAAATATGTCCTGTTTCAAAATGTAAGGTACACTAGGATCTTGTGTTTGATTCCTTTACCTATTCCATGTCTGGCGGTAGAAAACCTCCATCAGAACCAGTTCTTTTGACAAGCTTTTAGATGATTCTAGGACGAACCCGGACTAGCTCCTTGTTTCCCCTATCGATGATGGAAGGCAAGCCTTTTCCCCAACAAAATCATCCCATCTCGAAGAGAGAAGATATCAACCCGTTCTAACAAGGAATTGTTAGTTCCTACCCAAATTAGTTGGCGAAGCCCAGTTTTCAAGGTGTATCCATTTATGACTAAGAGAATGAATAGAAGATCATTTTCAAAGAGAGAAAAAAGATGAAAGAATGAAAAGATAAAAAAAAAAAAAAGAATGAAAAGATGAAAAAAGAAAAGTGATGAAAGAAAAAGAAAAAAAGAAAAAAAGAAAAAAAAAGATGTTGAAATTATTGCAGAATGCTTTTGGTTGAATGTCGAAGTTACAGAAGCCAGAATTCAAGTCAAGCACCCATAGTTGAGGTTCAATGGGCAAAGCCCAAAAGCTTAAGTAGTAACCTCTTTACCCTCTAAGTCCTTCCTGAGACAGTTAAGGGGATAGTCGGGAATTTTGAGAATCATTCCGCTTGTGTTGTTATACCTAGCTTTTAGGGTCCAGACATGGAAATTTGAACCCACAACATTTTCCAACCCATTTTCACTCGTGGTTCATCAAACCCGAGACACCCATTCCAACCACATCAGCAGCCATAGCCCTTGGCCTTAGCACCACAAAACAAACCTTCAGAATGATGGTTAACCTTTTCAACTTGTTTTTACCAAGCTCCACATCCCAAAGAACCACAACCTTTTGTACCAACCCTAGACACGGGATTTAACTGTACTTTACAGGCTAGAATGGGATATGACATGATACCTTAGGTGAAACCTTCGAGTGTGTACACACAATCAAAATGCCATGTTTATGCACCATGATCGAACTACGTCGGATTTGATTTCGCTCCACGCGAATACGTAGGCAGTCCTTCGAATAAGGGATTCAATCCACTCCTCAACCAAGTTGTCATCTTGTCGGTTTCTTACGGGTCTTAACCAAGTCCAAATGAAGCCACCTTTGTTTGAGTCGGTCTTAGCACTCGATGTAGGCTAGGATGAGGATATAGATTCAGATGAATAGTGTCTAGTCTCGGAATGAGCTTTATCGAACGGTTTAGGCAAAGATGCCGAGTCATATAGATGTGGGTTTGTGTTGGGAACAGAAAATATGAAAAAAACCGCTGAAAAGAAAGAAGGCGTGGAAGAAAAATAGTAAAAGCCCGCTGAAAAGAAAGAAGGCGGTGGCAAGAAATGATGAAAACTCGCTGAAAAGAAAGGAGGCGAGGAGAAGAGTGACAAAATGTTCCCAACAAGAGTGATGTGTGATGTCTAAGTGCTTTCATAAAATCAGTCCGTGTTTAGTGTCAGGCGAAGCCAACGTTGTTGCTCCGTGAGTTTAATCCACCATGTCAATGCCAAGTGATCTTGATTTTCGTGTGCCCTTGGGAGCACGCCCATGCCATACGATATCTCTGTCTCAAGTCCGATGACCTTGTGATTCCCATTTGCCATCTTTGGCGCCGGAACGGCCGATTTACATTTCTACCCCCAGCAAGTCCATATTTGAATTAAAGCCCGTGCACACTTAGGGTTTTATTTTCCTTTTTTGTTTTACGGTAGCGGGCTACGCCCACGTTGTTTACGAGTCATACAGAGTGTCTGAGTCGTATTTCACGCTCACCCATCAAGTTTCGATTTCAAAAAAAATTTAAAAATTTCAAAATTCCAAAAACTTTTTGCGAATTATGGATAGATGATCCAAGTAGTGGTACATTTCAAGTCAAGGTTCAAATCTCAAAGTTCAAAATCAAATTTTGGGTCGGCGACCCAACATCCAAGTGATTCATTTCAAATTCAAAATTTGGGTCGATAGCCTAATTATTCAAAATTTTCAACATGTTCAAATTTCGGGTCGATGACCCAGTCTTTCAAACTCAAATTTCGGGTCGATGACCCAACATTCCAAGTGATGTCAAATTCAAAATTCGGGTCGATGACCCAATTATTCAAAATTTTCAAATTCAATTTTCGGGTCGATGACCCAATCTTTCAAATGATCTAATTTTAGGATCGATGATCCAAATGTGCTTATGTGATGATTATTGCTAGTACGTTTTTGTGTTTCAAATGTAGCAGGATATGCTTCAACTGGGGGCTCTAAAGTCTTCGACTTTAGAGCCATTGCAAACTGGGGGCTCTGAAGCCGTTGGCTTCAGAGACCATTGTCAAGATGAAAAGGATGACATCCACCAAGAATTCAACTCAATACAAGAGTATGAAATGGAAGAATTTCGCAGCTGAAAGCAAATGATGAAAGTGGCGGCAACCTCCTTGGAAAGTCCCGTCCCATTTGGGCACCTGCCAGCAGATGATAAGCTTTGGGCAAGGCCAGCAGATGATGAATTTTGGACAAAAGCCAGCAGATGATAAACTTTGGGCATGTGTCAGCAGTGGCCGAACTACGACGCGGGTTTGATTCCGTCAGAAACGGATACGTAGGCGCCTAAGGATAAGGCTCAATCCACCATATATGCAATTTGTGGGTCGACGACCAACGACGATAATTTGACACAACAGAAGCAAGAGTTAATCCCCAGCGAAGTTTCAGGTATGATCTCTTCTTATGGTCAAGGCGAGCTTATATACGCAAGTCTAATGGACTATAAACGACCAAGAATCCTCGTGTCGAGAGGGACTGGGGTATACTTTGACTTTCGCCTTGTCCAAGCCTCAGTCAAAGTGGGGGCTCTGTAGATACCCGTATCCGTCGATATTGGAATTTATAGAGAACCCGACAAACACCCGATGATGATAGGACACATGTATTCTTTAGTTGTCACTGTCATTATTTGGGGCTCGTTTTACGATGTAGAATGGGCGTCGTCGATGAAGTATTTTATTAATTTAAATGATATTTAAATTAATGTTTTTTAAGTGAGTTCATTTTATCAATTTAAATGATATTTAAATTATGGTTTTTTAGGTAAATTCAATTTATTTTATTTTATTTTGAATTTATTTTCCCAAGTTTATTTTATTGAAAATAAAATAAATATTCGATTTGAAAAATCATTTTATGAATATATTTGATTTGAAAAGTCATTTATTTTAATGGGTTAATTGATTTGAAAAATCGATTTAAAAATCGAGAAAAACTCGTTTTGCACAAGCGTTTTGGAGCTCGTTTTTAGCTCGGTTTTTGAGCCCGTTTCCTTTACGAATTGGCACGAATCTCGAGTACACTAACCAACCTAAGCCTCTACCCATCCACCCTTGTTCGAATCCCCTATCCACGGCCCAAATTCCATCCCCAAACACCCCCCAACAGCCCGCGCATAACCAATGCAGCCCCCTGTTTTGGCAGCTCAATCTCGAGCCCAAAACCCGCTCCAAACACTACCAAGACCCGTACCCATTAACCCTAACCCATACCCTAGTATCCTACCCATATTATCCTAGCTTAATCACCAAGAAAACCCCCCTCAAACCCTCCCAAAACCGGCTGGACAGCAGCCATACGGGATTGAGCCCGATTGCCTCTCCCTCTCTTTTAACCTATTTTAACTCCTTATAAATACCACCCCTTCACCATACATTCATTCCTCTAAGTTCCCCATATATCCAACCATCACTCACAAGCTTAAAACCTCAGAAACAAACCCTAAACATCCTTCAAAAACCCTAAACAAAACCGACACACAAACTGAAACTGTTTGTGTGTCCTCTTCGAAAACCCATTCGTTCCTCCATCAAACCTCCATAAAAATTCGAGTTTCTTGTTCCTAATTAACCACATAACATCCATCTACACATTAGAGAAAGAATTACGAGCCAAATTGCCCTTGAGAGTACACGAAATCCCTCGAAAAACAGAGTGAAATAACACTCTGTTTTCGCGGTTTCTTCTTGTCTGTCCAGTTCTGTTTGTGCTCGTTTTTCGTGCCAAATAACCCAAAACGAGCAGGGGTTGCTTTAAGATCCTTGTTCTCCTTTCTTTCTAGTTTTCAAAACATCTTTTAGATCGAATTTTCGTCGTGAAACGAGGGAGATATCACTGTTTGAAAATCGCTGTCCAGAAAGTTTCCAAAACGCGTGTTTGCTTTATTCTTCGTCGACGACGGCCTCTCGAGATAAAATCTACCATCGATTACGACCCAAGACGGTGTCAACGATACATGTAGGTTGAGGGTGCATCAAATCCCCTTCTCTTTCCTCTTTTGGTTTCGTTTTTTTATGCTTTTTATTTGTCTTGTTTTTTGTTTGTTTTTCGTTTTAATTATCGTTTGTTTTAAATTAACTATGAAACTAGTTAGTCCGAGTATGAGTTAAAGTACCACCATGAACACCCGCGTTGACTTGAGATGGGAAAAGAAACCGCTCCTTCTGTCGGTCGTACACCCCCGTCTCATTTACATATCCTCGTGTTCAAGGTAGGGCATAAATAAAACGAGTTGTCTAACTTTCGTCGCTTTCGACCCCCTTATTGTTTCGGCCAAATCGACATACCCTAGGACCCGTTGTATGTTAGTTTAACCTCTGATTGTTAACCTATGACGTATTTAGATGACTTTAAATTAATTTAATAATCTAATTAGACACGATAGGTGGCTTCGACGTAAGTTATAAAATCAATCGACGATTACTCGTAAATAATTGAATGCATCTCTCTCTTTCACCTAATTTCTCGTTAGAATAAGAGTGCGTGATTAGCACCTTCTTATTGACACTCGATGAGTTAAATTAATTAGCGAATTTGACCTAATTAGACCCTTTAGGCCGTGTAGAATGCACCCTCATGCGACAATCAATCAACGTCGTTTCTAACTCGTTTTCTAACTTGTTTCTTATCCCTTTTCGCAATCATTCGATCTAACCAATGAATCTAACTTAGGAACTAGGTTGGCCTTGTCTTGGCCTGAGGGTTGTCGTTAGTTTGGGCCGTGAGTTGGCCGTGTGTTTTGGCTTTCTTATTTCGTTTCTCTTTTTTTGTTTATCATTTGTTCTTTGTTGTTTTGTAGCTTGTAATTTATCGTTTGTTTATCGAGTTGTAATCTTTCAAGTTTGTTTTACTTTTATTGAGTCAAAACCTTTTCTAAAAACCTTGGTCTTGTTTGGTTAGACGGTTGTTCCCAATGCTTGTAGGAGCGTAGTAAACCGCGTGTTGTCTAAAGCAACATGGCCCGGTTTATGCTAATGCATGCTTTGGTGCGTAGCCCTATGTCTAATTCGATGGGATTAAGTGAAAGCACACATTACGAGGAGTGACCCAAGGCCGTGTGTCATGTGAGCCGTGGGCCACCCCTCATGTGCACGGTTTTCTAGGCCAATGGTCGTGCCTTGTGTCGTGTATTGCGTCGTATGTAGCAATTGTATTTAGATCGAGTTGTATCTTTAATTTATTGTTGTGTCGGCATGAAATGCCTGGTTTGTAATAGGTAGATCCCAACGGCTCCCCCATTCCCCCTTAAGCCTTGTTTGCTTTGTTTGAATATTGCTAGATCAATCAACCCACATGCTAAATTACAACTTTGACAAAGTTAGTTTAGTTGCATCTAAAACGACATAGAAATTGTTGTCACATGATAGGGTTAAAACAACGTTTGCATTTCATATATCGTAGTAGCTATGACCTTGTTTGAAATCCGACACTTGACTTAGTAGAGGCCGTTATTGACGGGCGGGGTTGGGTGTCCTTATGGGCTTCCCAACACGTACCCTCACCCCTTACTCAAGATCTATGGTTTGTGGATCCGTCTAAATACCATTGGATTACGAGAGTCATTCAAATCGAGTGATATAGGGTACAAGTCTTTATCTTTAATCACTCGTAGTCGATTGGCTTTATGCTTTTCGATGAAAGGTGTAAAGTTGACTTGAACGGTTCCAAGTTCCCAAAAAACTTGGTGGCGACTCTAATTTGTCTTAATTCGATTCGAAAGAACCTCGAGTCGATTATGCCTGGTGTGGATCCCGCGGACGCAGTTCCCGAGGGCCTTGTCCACACAACTGATTCAATATTCCCTTACATTACGGGTAATATCGAATAAAACTAAGGCCATACTAAGATAAAATTACATAATTCAAAATTATATAAATAAAATATGACATTCATCAATGAAAAATGCAGCATTATAATATGTATCTAACGTGCCAAATTATAGCCAAATCGCCCTATTTAAACTTATATCATAAATATAAACCGGTTTAATGGTTATTCGCAATTTTTAAATTATTAAAATCACAAAATAATACTAAAATCAAATTTTAGTCCAAGTTAATTATCATAACCTTTTAGAACTCAAAAATTAATCATTAGTCAATTTTTGACGATGATTCAACTTGATTTATCATTCATGCTCATTATAGACCTTAAAATCATAACTTATTATGAAATAAATGCAATTTAAATTACAATAATTTTGAAATTTTAATTTTAAATTTTTGAACATTCTGGAAAAATTCCATGACACTCATAATGTCAAAAATCAAGGTTAAAATTTTCGAATTTATTTCGAGAAAAATATAGTTGCTATTAATCGGTTTTATCAAATAAAACATCTAAAGTATATGAAAATTAATCTAATCAATGTTCAAACTTTAGATCTGATACATGGGATAATAATGAAACCTAAAATAATTTTCTCATGCCATTTAGTTTGTTTTAGCTATTTATGCTAAAATAGTCAGTATTTATGTCATTTTTACACTAAAAATTCATAAATCATGCAAAATGAACCAAGTTCATCTAAAATTTTACACACAGTGAGTAAAATGTGCATGTCACAACATATTAAAATTTTATGGTCTGTTTCGAAGTTTAACTAATTTTAACCATTTTACCTACATTTATGTCATTGTTATCTCATAAAAATTATAAGTCATGCAAAATAAATCAAATTTATACGAAATTTCACATACAATAAGTAAAATATGCATGTGAGATCATATAAAAAAGTCAAGGTCAGAAACTAAGTCTAACTATTTTTAGCATTTTAATTACATTTTTATACATTAAAATGTAATAAAATTACTAAAAATCATTAAAGTGAGCCAAAAATTACCATAAATCATCAAAATGACCTAAATGCATTTTAGGACCAGAATACTTAACGTGCAAAATAATTTCGTGGCTTAATCATATAAATCATAAATTTCTAGTTTTAATTTAGTCGGAAAAACTAAGCCGATTATGTATGTAACAACCTAAGCTCTGATACCACTTGAAAGGATTCAAAAACCCTCTAATTAAACTCTTTAATTATATATCTAAATTACTCTTATAATTAGATGTGAATCTAGTACATGCATAACATTAATAAATCAAAGTTTAAGAAGAATACTTCTTACATAGCGGAAATCGGATTAGGGCACAAGTAAGAACACCTTTCAATACTTGTTCTTGAGCTTAAAATAAATGGATGATCCCCTTAGTCTCAATAATGTGAGAACCTCCTTTCCATTGCACCAAGACAACCCCTTAAACTACTAAGTAATAAACTAGATTATCTTAGTAGTTAACCTTCAAATTTGTTCCAATATTATTTCTATTACTACTATAGTCATTTATAAATTAGATCTTTGAACATATATTTTCTAAAAACTTGTTTTAGAGAGATTTTTCTTTTGGGAGAATATTAAGAATGATAGAGAAAGACTAAGAGAAAAAATAAAAATGAGAAGTCCTCATAATAGAGGGTGTGGCCGGGTAGCATGCTCCAAAGGAGCCAATCCATGGCCTTCTCAGTTTTTCTTTTTCTCTTATCAAAGCCTATTAGGGTGAAAGCTAGTCAAGTAGGATAATGATTATGTTCTATTTAAAATAAAATAACAAAACATAATCTCCCACTAACCACCCATAAAAACGGTCAATTTCATAAAATGGATTTCCATTTTATTTTTGTCAAGTGTCATTTTGTCACATAATGTGTTACATGTGACATGTAACATGTTATTAATAATATTAATGCATATTTAACAATCAAATATCATTACATATATTAATTCAATTATATACTACAATTGACTAGTGATTCACAATCACAAGTAAATAAAATGGATCATGTTAATATAATTTACAGCACATTGTAATTATTATTAACTAATCATTCTTAATTTAATTATTTCATAAACAAAGTTTTAGTAATATAACATTTTATTTCGAATCTCATTTAATCGAATTACAATAAGATTCATATTCTCACTCACATATGTAAATTGTTCAATTTTTAAGGAATTAATTAATCCGTATCATCATACAATTAATTAATTTATCTATTAAGGGAATCGTCCTTTAGGTGTGACCTTAAGGGATCAACTGATCACCACCGTCAAACGGCAGTAATGTCAAACTGTAGTCAGCCAATCATTACCGATTAATGTTGATCAGTTGACGTATAAATATGGATCATCCCTTCATGTATTCATATCATGAGTTTCAATAATGTGATCGCACTATTGTCGAGGACACATAATCCAACAGTCTTGTGATTGTATTCCCGCAATCATTGTACCTATATAAAAATTCCAGAAAATCCAAGCACCAAATTAAAAGTAACAATCCAACATAAGTCTGCAAAAACAAGCATAAGAAAACAAACAACGGTCACTCAAGGTCACTGCCTCGATCCTCCTCCATGTCATCACCTCCTTCTACTCCCGACGTGCCAGCTCCTGACGTGCCTCCTCTAAGCCTTCCTCTGGCAGCTACTTCCGATCCTGGTCTCCTCCACTCCTCCATGGCGCTAGGCATCCGTAAGGGTAGCTCTCAGGGGCTCCCCATGTAGTCGGATCCACCGCGTAAGAGTGAAAGACACCACTATAGTTCCCTATGCCGCGCCACCATATCGGTTAAGCCAGGTTTGTCCCCACGTCCTAAACATAGGCCATCTCGTGAAGGTTCTGGAGCACTAAGCCGTTTGACACCCTCTCTATGAGCTCGCTCACCTGCATCTGGGGGCTAAAGGAAGAAGGGTAACCGGGGTACTGGTACTGAAGGGATCCCTACTGCACAAAATAAGACTCCCTAACCACCTCTCTCACTCTCTGGGTCCTCTACCCTCCCTGGGCACCTGGTCCTCCCTCCTAGTCTGGCATCCTCCAAATGTCTCTGGCACCTCCTCTAGAAGGTCATCAATGATCAGGTATGTCTGATCGTGAAGGGTAGCCTCCGCACTATCAGGGGCAGCCTCAGTCAACGACTCAGTCATAGGAAGGTTGTTTGGGTCAGGCACTCTCCAAGCTAAACCTCCATCATCCAACACCCTCAACTACTTCTAATTAATGAAGTAGTCCTTATCCAAGGTCAGGACAACGGGACACACGGGTTTGAGAGCCGCTGAGGCCTCAAAGTTGGTCAACCTCTCAGTTAGACGGGTGGCGATAGCGCCGCAACTAATGTGGCGAGTCGAAGACTTAGCCATCAAGGATAGGCTAGTATACAATATCGTCGGAGCACTGTAAGGAAACCGCTTCTCACGAGTGGGGTTAAGGTACGATATAAACAACATCACCCCAAGTGAGTTAAGCTTACTCACATCCTTCCTCCCGTATAGTAAACAAGTCGAGGATCGGAGAAAGATCTTTAAGGTCATGTGCTGAACATCATTGATCAGCATAGCACTCGAAGTAGGGGCATGTCTACCGGTAAACAAAGGCAAGTAACTATTAGCACCGCACCCAGTCGGGACATCACTAAGATATCCCTTCTTGGCCCGGGTAAGCCTCAAGTGGTTGGCAAACGAGTCAAGGGTCGGATAGAAGCTCGTTTTCATCAACCAAAAACACACCATATTCCCAGCCACGTCATAGGTAAAGGAACTCATAAACTCAAGGGTCATAAAAGCATACGAAGGCTTCCTCAACTGATACAACCCCTTCAAACCCAAGATCTCAAATATGTGACGGATATACATTTCGATCTTTAACTCCAATAAGACAACCGGATCTATGCACCTTGTTGGTCTCAAGGTGCGAGTGAGCAAGCTAACAAAGGCATCCCTTTATTTCAAATCAGTAAAGATTACCGTCGGGTACTCGGGTAACGGCGGAACAACGTGTCCTTAGCTCCCCTCACCGACCTCCTCCGCTGCGGCAGTGTTAGCTCAGGTCCTCTTAGTCTATCGTGTGCCAGCAGTTCTCGGCATCTATTTCAACATTGTTTAGCCAAACATCGGGTTTTACAAATTCAAAGTAGAAACTTTCAAATCCTTTTTATGGAAAGAGGCAATGCTCAAGATGGATTTTCTTCCTAAAACATGTAAAATTTAAGAGCAGAAAATGAATTTACCAACTCCCTTTACTCTTTGTAATACATAAAAGATTGTTTAATGTCTCAAAATACGAAGTTTAAGCAAGTTATAGAATGATTCCGGGATGGTTTCTACCTTAATTGACCTCAACAATACAACTTTTATAGCAAATTTGGGACAAAATTTCAAAATTGTATACTCGAAAGATGAAGCTTTAAGACGGAATTTTCGATGAAAATAGCTAGTATCAAGCATTAAACATGAGATTATCAACATACCCTACCCTTTTTCAATCTTTAAAGATGAATTAGATGAACAAAATCGAAAATTTTGGGCAAACCCTAGAAAAATCCGGGTAGAATATTATCAAAAATCAGGCTTAATTTGTAGTTCCTAACATCAATAATAAGGATACAAGATAGTTTCTATCAAAATCTAGTAATTACAACACAGTTTTAAGGCATAAAAATCGAATTTTCAGAAATTTCAACAGTACCATATGTTTCTATTTGTATCTGTAACACCCCCATACACCAAGGTACCGTGCCAAGACCACCTAATGCATGGAAGTGCTACCATCTCGGTTACCCGAGACAATGTATATCAAAAGGACCATAAAGGAACGTACTTTATAAATTATGTTTAGTACGATACATAACCAAAACTAAAATTGTCAAATGAAATATAATGTTCCAAAAATCCAAACTAACTAAATAAAGTATAAAGTTCAACGACACAGCGGAAGACTCTACGTGACACGTGGTGACTCAATCCAAGCTATCCCGCGCGCAATACATCTCATACCTGCTCAATAACTGCTCACCATCCCCGAATGGATCACCACAGTTTTTAAAACAGTGAAACGGGGTCAGTTACTGATTACGCAATATAAGATAAAGCAATATCAACAATACATAGAATCCACCAACACCGTCACATCTCCAGTCACCTAACTAGCCTGAAGGTTTAGTCCAGCCAGATTACGGCCGCAACCAGTAATCCACACCGCCAGTGGGAGACCGCAGCCATTCTGATGTGACCATAATTTGAGCATATTTAGTCCCCGAATTAGCCTTGTTCCCATGCTTTTTAGTACATATTTGGGTCATTTATTGTCTTTAGTCCTTTTTTTTGCATATTCTTTGAGGTTTTGATCCCTTGGTAGGAAAGGAGTGCAAACCTTGCATTTTCATGGCAAAATGAAGCTAAATTGATTGAATTCAATGACCAAGCATCAAATAGAAGACAAGACTAGAAGGCCTTTGTACATACTATAGTAGATGGGCAATGATGAGAAAAGATCCTTGCATCCCCGAGGAAGTCCTCAAGCATTTTATGAAGAGAAAGGAAGAAAAGAAGAAAGGAAGAAGCTGATCTACAATCCGAGCGGATTGCCCACAATCCGCCCGTCCATGACAAGCAATCCGAGCGTCTTCCTCAGAAGGCCGCTCGTCCAAAACCACCATAATCCGCCCGTCCACCCCACAAATCCGCTCGTCCAAAACCACCACAATCCTCCTGTCGCGTGCTCTGGACGCTCGGATTGTGTGACAGCTAATCCGACTTCTACTTGTTCTATGAAGGATGTGCATGCCTCGGGAAAGACTAGCAAAAAGGAGACTCGCATATTTTTCTGAGAGGAGCGATTCCTCAAGGACTTAATCGTCATTTAAGCCCTTAGTAAACCTTAATTTGTGTACCTAATCCCCACTATAAATACACCATTAGTCTAATTAGATTATCATGTTCTTCTTAGCAATATCTAGTGTAGTTTATATCAATCTAATCTCTCTTTAATCTTGTAATCAACTTTTAATCAAGTCTTAATACAAATCTCATTTTCTTAATCTCTCTTTTGTTCATCTTTCATTTTGGGTAATTGAAGATTATTTGGGTTATTATTGGGAGATTGACAACCTTCCAATCAATCATCAAGTACTTCTATTATTCTTTGCTTTATTATTGGAATCATTAGTATGTATAATTCTCTCAATCCCTTTTTAATTATTGTAATCATCTTCATTTATTCATCATGTTTTACTTTGTTGGTATGATTGAAAACCTTGCTAGCATGTTCAACATGTTAATGAGTGAGTAGTTTCCTAAGCTAGGGTTAATGGGTAATTAGGGGAAACCAACATGGGGGATGATTCATGCTTAAATTAATATGTTTTCATATTTTATTTGCTTGCTTGTTGTGATCTCAACTTATGCACATGTTATGTTTGATGAAATGCGAGCCTATGAATCCTTGCATTTTTTACCCATCACCTATCTTTTCAATGAGACTTGTAGGACATAAACCAACTCGAGTCTCATTAGACCATGCATATAGTTGAGTAGGGAAGATTAAGTCGACTTGTAGGTGGTGTACAATCTAATCGATTCGGCTCCGGGACCCAAACTTTCCTAGGATTGTAAGACATAAACCAACTCGATCCATCACAACAATAATTGCTTGCTTATAATTTGAGAATATGTTTGTATGATCAATTCCCATGAATCCCCTATGACCCCATGACACCCTAGTGCCTTTTATCAATTTTTTACATCCCTTTTTAATCATCTTGCTTGTTTACTTTCATTGCTATTTAGTTTAGTGATCTTCTATTCAAACCCCAAATTGTGACACCCCTAGACACCGCTAGTTGCAATTGAAAATCTCATCTCAATTCTCGTCTCTTGAGATCCGGCCTTTACTTGCCTCTTTAATAATTGTAGAGTTGTTTGTGGAGTTATAAATAGTGTTTTGGTCTAGGTGCTCCTAACGACAAGTACCGAAAACTAAACCTCTCAAGAGAGTTCGACCAAAAATGGCGCCATCGCCGGGGACGGTGTTAACTTGATTTAGATTTTCTTAGATTGTTATTAGTTGTGTCTTTCTTTGCCTTGGGGAAGTAAAACTCCTCAAGGTTTGTTTTAATTATTTTCAAGTTGTTTGATATTTTGCATGTCTAGAAGATCACAAGGTAACTTGTTACCCTTTGAACACGAAATTGAAAGGACTTTGACAAACAATAGAAGACTTGCTAGGAGAACTTTGAGAGGTATTGGTGAGGTTGTAGATATTCAACCAAACATTATTGAGTTCGTCAACCCTTTTGCATGAGAAGGTGAGGAGAACCCAACACAAAATCCAACACAAAATCAACCCACAATGCCTAACTTTTCATCACATTCTGTACCAACCGAGGAGAACCTACCCAATGGTACTCCCACACCACAACACTTAACCGGAAATTTCATTCCCAAATCCGCATTTATCCAATTAGTCGAAAGAAGCCAATTTGGGGGAATGCCTAGTGAAGACCCTTACTCTCACATAAAGACTTTTTGTGACTATTTTGATGCGATTTCTCAAACCGGTGTAACTCTAGACCAAATTCGATGGGTCTTATTTCCTTTTTCTCTAATTGGCACCGCAAAACAATGGTTGAAAGGCCTTGATAAGGCTACTCTTGGAATTGACTCTTGGAAGAAGTTGGCTCTAGCTTTCTACAAAAAGATCTAATACCCACCGGAAAAGACCAATATGCTAAGAGCTCAAATTACGGGCTTTAAGCAAAGAGATGAAGAATCCTTGTATGAAGTTTGGGAGCGATTCAAAGGAATTTGTCGCTCATGTCCTCATCATGGAATTAGCGAGTGGTTCTTGTTACAACAATTTTGGAATGGTCTTTATGAAGACTCAAGAAACATTCTCAACATGGGATCAAATGGTATGTTCACCGAAGTTGACGATAATTAAACTTGGAACAATATTGAGGAAATGGCGGTCCATAATTCACAATATAGTAGACCTCGCAAGGCTACTAGAGGAAGAAAGCATGAAGTGGACTCTATTACTCAATTGGGTGCTCAACTTAGTGCTCACATTGATACCATCAATTTGAAGTTCGAAAAAGTTATGCCTAGACTTGAAGAAGCCTCCAAATCACGAAAGCATCATGTTAATGCCATGACGGCATCTTCATCAATCCAAAGTGGGATATGTGAGAATTGTGGAACTTTGGGACATGACCAAAGTGAATGTAGGGGAACAAATGAACAAGTGAATGCTTTTCAAGCATACAAGAGTGGTACCCTATTCAAATTATTACAATAAAAACACCAAATTCCACCCAAATCTCTCACACAAAAGCCAAAATGTTCAAAACCCTCAACCAACATACACCCCACCTCCCATGAGAAACCAAAATCAAAGACCCTTTTACAACCAAAACCAAGGTTACCAAAATCAAACTCCATACAATCAACAAAGTGACCAAGGTTTTGATGTTCAAAAAGCGGTCCTCCAAATGCAAAACAATCAACAAGAGTTTTTCACTCAAATGCAAAAGGATAGTCAAGCAAAGGAAATCACCATCAACAACATCCTAGCCCACACCAAAATGTTGGGAACCCAATTTACTCAACTAGCATCTTCAAGTTCTCAAAGACAAAAGGGGCAATTACTACCTCAAAGTAATCCCCCGAGACATGAAACGGTTAGTGCCATTCACTTGAGGAGTGGTACGAGATATGAAGCACCGAAGAAGCAAGTTGAGGATGAAGTGGTGGAAGATAGTGACAAAGAAGAAGTTGTGCAAAACTCCAAGGATGGAGAACCATCAAAAAAAGAAGTTTCAAAGAAAAGTGAAGACAGGGCCAAGGAGAAGGAACCCATTGTGATTAGACTTCCTTTTCCAAGTCATCAAGCCAAGCCCAAATTTGATGACCAACTTGGAAAAATTATGGAAATTGTGAAGAATTTGGAAGTCTCGATTCCTTTCACGGAATTATCAATCACGTGTCGGCCTATGCAAAGTACATGAAAGACATCCTTACGAAAAAGAAGTCAATCCGGAAGCTTGAGACTATCGCCTTCACTATAGTGAGTAGTGTAATCCTTCAAGGGAGTTCACCTCCGAAGCTTAAAGATCCGGGAAGCTTCTCAATACCGTGTACCATTGGTGACACAACGATCAACAAAGCCCTATGTGATCTAGGGGCTAGTGTGTGTGTTATGCCGTATTCGGTAAGCAAAAGGTTAGGGATGGGAGAGCTTAAATGTACCGATATCACACTCCAAATGGCCGATAAATCGGCGAAGACACCATTAGGGATATGTGAAGATGTTCCCGTAAGAGTTGGGAAATTTTTCATCCCGGTGGACTTTGACATTGTTGACATGGAAGAAGACTCCAATATTCCAATCATTCTAGGAAGACCTTTCTTGCACACCGCGGGTGCGGTAATAGATGTGAAGCATGGAGAGCTCACTCTAGAAGTGGGAGATGAGAGCATAACTTTCAATCTTGACAAGACCATGAGAGCTCCCCGTTTGCATGAACCATGTTTTATGGTTGATCATTATAGCCGGAAGGATGAGAGGAAGAAGTCGGAATTCCAATGGAAGAAGAAAGTTGATGATGCTCCATCAAAAGAGCAAGTGAATTGTAACAAAGAGAGCTTGAAAAGCTCACCCATGACAAGTGAAGAGGATGGCCTCATTGGCCAAGACAAGAAATGAGGATAGTTGTCTCTATCAACTCAAGAGATTTTTAATGATCAAGTAGACAAAGTTTGTGGTCTATGGGACGATGAGTTTGAAGGGATTTTCAATCCCTACATTGGTAATGCTATCAATCAAGACCACCATGAAGGAAAACAAGTGCAAAGATCTATTGAGGATCTTTATCATGATAATGAACAAGCTTTTGACTACTTCTTCAAGGTGTTGAGTAACATCAACAACACCTTGGACATGCCCCCATGACATCTCTCTAAAGATGAGAGTTTGGTGGAGTCCTCTCCAAACCACCATTTGTAAATATTTCTAACTCCCTAACTTGCATTTTAATTCTTGCATTGCATTTTTGTCATTTTTAGATTTTTGTGCCTTGATCAAGATATTCATAATTTTTTTTTAGAGAAGTGAGGGAGGGACTAATGATTTTATTGATGTGTAGTGCTTTAACTTAGTGTGGGGATAGCAATTGCCTAGGCTATTCATGCCTTTGTAGTGCCCCTACAATGAAGAACACAGGATTTGAAGAATGAAAATGACACGGGATATGCAAGTGCACGGATGGTCCTGAATCCGGGTAGACCAGGTGGAATCCGAACGTCTTCTGGGTAATCCGCTCGTCTTATAGGAATCTGAGCGTCTGTGGGAGAATCCGTCCGTCCAAATGAGCTGCAAAATGAAAAATTTTGGTCTGTTAGAGAATCCGAGCGTCCCAGCTGAGAAGACGCTCGTCTGAAAGAATCCGCTCGTCTTTGTAGAAAGACACTCGTCTTTCTGCCAGTGCAAATTTAGCAAAGTTCCTGTAAGAGAATTTGCTCGTCTTTAAGGGAATCCGCTCATCTTACTTGCAGAATCCGCTCGTCTTCACTGAAAGACGCTCGTCTTTAGGCGAGTTTTCTTGAAGCCAAATTGAGCAGAATCCGAGCGTCCCGAAGGGAATCCGCTCTTCTCCCCCTGCAGTTTTGAATTTTTCGGGTGTTTTAAATACCCTTCCCACATTCATTCATTCATTCATTCAAACATTCAAACACTACCCATAAACCCCAAAACCCCAAAACCTTCATCCTCTCCATCACCAAAAACAAAATTTCCTCAACCAAATTCAACAAAATCAAATCCAAACTTCCTTACAACAACAATTAATCACTCCTTTTGCAACAATAATCAATCCAAGCACCAAAATCTTCAACCTTTGAGTCGATTTTTGAAATACAAAGACAAATCCTTTCATCTTAAAATCGATTTGGGTATAATTAGAAATTGAAGATTTTCAATCTTTTCTTGGTGTAATCAACAATGGCAAGGACAAAAGGAGCAACAAAGGCACTCAAGGCAAAGACACTTTCGAAAAGGCAACAAAGCCTTCAAGCAAAGAAAGCTTCAATGGCTATGGTGGTTTCTAGTGCAAACTTGGAAGTTCAACAACAACAAGATCCTCCCTTGGAAGCAACAACAACAACAACAACTCCGGAAATCGCTCAATTACCCAACTATCCGGAGGTAATTTTCATTTCTAACTCCCATAGGGATACATTTGCCAAGTATGCTAAGAAAGTCATTTCGCCCACCAAATTCATATGTGAAGATGCCTTGAACAAATTGGGTGTCCTTGAATAAACAAAAGCCTTCTTTGAAGCCATGGGGTTGGGAAAATTGTTCACTACAAGAGAATTGACATACCCCTCCCTTACCTTGGAATTCTTAAGTTCATTGAAGGTGACTAAGGTAGAGACTAGAGAATACATCGAGTTTCGCCTTGCCAATGTGAATAGGCGCATCACCTTTGATGTTTTAAGTAAAGCATTAGGCCTTAGTGATACACCATATTACCATAAGATGCCCAAAAAGTATGACCCCGCTCCTCTTTGGGAGGCGATTTCCGGGAAGAAATTTGTGAGCTTTCATGCGTGTCGCTCTCTATTAGTCCACCATCCGGGCATTAGAGTATGGCACAAGGTCATCGGGAATACTATAATTGCGAGAAAAGGCACTAATCACTTTACAAAAATCGATTGTGTTCTACTTGAGTCGGCCTTAAATGTTGGAAGGGAGTTCACTAAGCCTTACAATGCTCTAAGGCTTTTGATGGAAAGATGGCTTAATGTTGATTGTGGCAAAGAAGGCACCGCTCATATTGTAAATGGAGGTCTAGTTACTCTCTTGGCCAAGCACTTTGACGCAAATTTCAACAAAGATAACACCTATGTGGCGATCAAAGGGGGTCATCTCATTGACATGGATGCCATGATTTACAAGTACAAATGGGTCAAGCATAACTCTCTTGACACCAACTACGGGTGGCTAACCAATGATGCTAGATCTTTCACTTTGCCTTCCAAGATATGCCGATTAAGTGCTCATCGAACAAACTACCTTCTTCCACTCTCCAAGGGCACCGAGTACATCATCCGTCAACAAAGGGGCGAGATTGAAGAGCCCTCCTCCTCCATTGTCACACCACCCTATCCATTCAAATATCAAGAATTCAAACCCAAAGATGTTGAGGTGGGCAATGACTACATGACTCTACTTATGCAAGATATGCATAAACAAGCTTACAATGATCGAGTAGATGCATACTTGGCCCAATATCCACCCCTCCTTCATTTAGCTAGGCAAGGACTACTTGATCCTTAATAGCCTTTGCCTAGTTGGGCGGATAGGGAAGTCTTCTTTCCAAGCACATCTAGGGATGAAAGACCGGGTGAAGATGAGAATTTCGATGATGAGGTTGTTGATGATGAGGGTGTTGATGAAGAGGTAGATGAAGAAGAGGCTAATGAAGATAATTAAGGAAGTGAGCAAGGAAATTAAAGTGAAGATGAGAGTGGAGATGAGTCCGCCTCTATGGAGGAAAATGATGACAATGATGATATGGTGGAGGACTAGCAAACTTTGGAGGCTCCTACCCTCTTGAGGTTTGTCTACTTCTTTCTTTGTTTTATTTATTTTTATCTTGATCATAGTTTGGAGAGTCCTAGCAACATGAGGACTAACACCTCGGCCACATTGAGGTGTTCTTTTATTGTTCCCATTTGAAAAATCCAAAATGACAATATATAGTTTCATGCATTGCATCTTGTGTGCATGAACTACCCCATAATTTAAGACATTAGAAATAATGTCTATCTCGGAAATGCATGCATACGCAATGGGAGGTAATCTAAATTACGCTCTCCGTCATAAACAAAACCCATGCATCATGTAGTGTAGATTAGTGTAGCTTGCATTTAGTATAGAAATCATGCATCATACTTGCATAATTTCCTATTATTTTTGGCCATTGAGGACAATGCCCATATTAGTGTGGGGATGGGAAATTCTAACTTAACTTTTATTCAAAAAACCCAAAAAAATCAAAAAATTTCGAAAAAATCAAAAAATTTGAAAATCCAAAAACAAGTTCATTTCCTTTGTAGTGTAGACTTGTATATATTGTTTGTATAAATTATGTTTGTCTATCCTTGTTTACATTGATCGACTACGCCACATCCGAGACATGAGGATATTGAAGACCGCATGGTATGATCTTTCCAATCTCCTTTTTCCTCTTTATGTTAATGACTATGTGGCTTTATTTTGATTGATGCGGTATAAACAATGTGAATTTAGGACTTGAATTTAGATTATATGGCATATTAGTTGGTAGAATCATTTGCATTAGGATGTATATATGTTGGTTGCATCATGGCATGTAGTTGCATGTTAGAAAATTTTGCGAAACCGTCTACTTGGGAAGCTTGACATGTGTATATAGGCCCTAGTAGATGCTTGTTCTTCTTAAGACTTTGTTTGTTAGAATACTTGTAAAACACCCTAGGATGTGTCATGCTAATATCTTTTGACCCATGGATTAAGGCCTAGTCAAGAGTACCTTGTGGTGTGATAACTCCTTGGCTACCGTTTATTCCAAGGTGACCCTTGAAACCATGCATCCATCATCCATGTTCTACCACATTTTTGTCATCAAAAGGAATGGGCACAAAAAGAAATTAATTTGAGTTCAAGAAATGAAATGGAAAGTGAAAGAAAGTTTGCAAAATGCATCAAATGAAAAGAGGAGCAAAAATAGACTCCTATGCTTCAAATATAATCCACCCTCACAACATATGGGGTGACTTTGAAAATGTTCAAAAAGAACTGCAAAAAGTTGAAAAGTTGTCAAGTATTGAAATGCCAAAAATCAAAAGAAATGGCAAAAGAAAGTGTTCTCAAATGTTATATGCCACAAGAAATTGGGGGGAAAAACCAACAACAAAGCAAACTCCCAAATGAAACTCAAATATCTATTGATCCCTTTATCCATCGTATCCATTTTTGTGCATGGTAGAGAGGGGATGACCCTTCTTCTTGTCTAGGCAAGAGGGGGAATTCCGCGATCCTCCAGTGTTTCTAACACCATAGGGAGTCTACTCTTCACAAAAGCATTTAACGATTGAGGACAAAGGTACCCTAGCTTGACACAACTTGGAGGTGATTTATTGGTATCCTTCTAGGCTTAGTAGTTTGAAGAAATTGCATCTATGAAGGAATGTGTACCCTTGAATTGCTTCCCTTGAAGATAATTTCCGCCACTTAGATGAGGAAAGTGCCTATTCTTTTGTAGATGCATCTATTACTTGATTCTATGTGCTTTAATGCTTGGATGTGTCACCATTTTGGCAAGACCCACCTTGTCTTACAAGAAGGCATCCTACCTCATGGTTGTCTTGTTGTGAGTTGAAGAGACGGAGTGAGACCCGCTAATTCTCTCATATCGGCTATGCTATTAGGTTAGTTTAAATAACGGTCCTAGTCTTTGTCACCTATTTACTCGGGACGAGCAAAGGTTCGGTTAGGGGATATTTGATGTGACCATAATTTGAGCATATTTAGTCCCCGAATTAGCCTTGTTCCCATGCTTTTTAGTGCATATTTGGGTCATTTATTGTCTTTAGTCCTTTGTTTGCATATTCTTTGAGGTTTTGATCCCTTGGTAGGAAAGGAGTGCAAACCTTGCATTGAGCTAAATTGATTGAATTCAATGACCAAGCATCAAAGAGAAAACAAGACTAGAAGGCCTTTGTACATACTATAGTAGATGGGCAATGATGAGAATAGATCCTTGCATCCCCGAGGAAATCCTCAAGGATTTTATGAAGAGAAAGGAAGAAAAGAAGAAAGGAAGAAGCTGATCTACAATCCGAGCGGATTGCCCACAATCCGCCCGTCCAAGACAAGCAATCCGAGCGTCTTCCTCAGAAGGCCGCTCGTCCAAAACCACCACAATCCGCCCGTCCACCCCACAAATCCGCTCGTCCAAAACCACCACATTCCGCCCGTACCGTGCTCTGGACGCTCGGATTGTGTGACAGCTAATCCGACTTCTACTTGTTCTATGAAGGATGTGCATGCCTCGGGAAAGACTAGCAAAAAGGTGACTCGCATATTGTTCTGAGAGGAGCGATTCCTCAAGGACTTAATCGTCATTTAAGCCCTTAGTAAACCCTAATTTGTGTACCTAATCCCCACTATAAATACCCCATTAGTCTAATTACATTATCATGTTCTTCTTAGCAATCTCTAGTGTAGTTTATATCAATCTAATATCTCTTTAATCTTGTAATCAACTTTTAATCAAGTCTTAATACAAATCTCATTTCCTTAATCTCTCTTTTGTTCATCTTTCATTTTGGGTAATTGAAGATTATTTGGGTTATTATTGGGAGATTGACAACCTTCCAATCAATCATCAAGTACTTCTATTATTCTTTGCTTTATTATTGGAATCATTAGTAGGTATAATTCTCTTAATCCCTTTTTAATTATTGTTAATCATCTTCATTTATTCATCATGTTTTACTTTGTTGGTATGATTGACAACCTTGCTAGCATGTTCAACATGATAATGAGTGAGTAGTTTCCTTAGCTAGGGTTAATGGGTAATTAGGGGAAACCAACATGGGGGATGATTCATGCTTAAATTAATATGTTTTCATAGTTTATTTGCTTGCTTGTTGTGATCTCAACTTATGCACATGTTATGTTTGATGAAATGTGAGTCTATAAATCCTTGTATTTTTTACCCATCACCTATCTTTTCAATGAGACTTGTAAGACATAAACCAATTCGAGTCTCATTAAACCATGCATATAGTTGAGTAGGGAAGATTAAGTCGACTTGTAGGTGTTGTACAATCTAATCGATTCGGCTCCGGGACCCAAACTTTCCTAGGATTGTAAGACATAAACCAACTCGATCCATCACAACAATAATTGCTTGCTTATAATTTGAGAATATGTTTGTATGATCAATTCCCATGAATCCCCTATGACCCCATGACACCCTAGTGCCTTTTAGCAATTGCTTACATCCCTTTTTAATCATCTTGCTTGTTTACTTTCATTGCTATTTAGTTTAGTGATCTTCTATTCAAACCCCAAATTGTGACACCCCTAGACACCGCTAGTTGCAATTGAAAATCTCATCTCAATTCACGTCCCTTGGGATCCGACCTTTACTTGCCTCTTTACTAATTGTAGAGTTGTTTGTGGAGTTATAAATAGTGTTTTGGTCTAGGTGCTCCTAACAACATGTACTGAAAACTAAACCTCTAGAGAGAGTCCGACCACAATCCCACCTAAGCCCCGCTCATCATTACCGAGCACAAACCCAAGTTCCTTAATGTGTACATCCCCTTTGTGGTGGGTTCCACAAAAGGGCGAATCAAGGTGTGAAGCCACTCCCGCAAGTGACTTCACTTATCCGAGGGTGCACCTCACGAACCACACACAAACACAACCAACCAACTATACAACAACAGTTACCAATCACCAATTCCAATACAATACAGAACAAGAATATTTAACAACCATCAACAATCAACCAAACATCTAATACAATGTAACCAATAACTGAGTAGGTTGTTTGGTTCTTTAACCCTCTTATTAGACTCGTCTAATATAGATCTAAGTTACTAATTAATTTAGATGTTGTGAATCTAGTTACATGCAAACAAAAATTAAGAGTAAAAGGGAGAAAACGATTTTTCTTACATTTGTATGAAACGAAAATGGCTACAAGATTGGACTCCTTCCAACCTTGTTCTTGAGCTATGAATGAAAGGATGGTCCTCCAAAGTTTCAAAGTAGAAACTCTCCTATCAATTGCACCCAATATTTTACCCAAATTATTTCAAGTAATTTTAACTAGATATTACAAGAAATCTAAATCCCTTAATATTATTTTTATTACTACTCTAGTAATGTAATAATAATAATAATAATAATAATAATAATAATAATAATAATAATAATAATAATAATAATAATAATAATATGTGGTTGTGTGATTTTTTTAGAGAGAAGCATGCAAAATTAGAACTAGAAAAATGAGCAACCAATTGCCCTTTTTAAGCTCTGAAAACCGACAACCATAGAGGTCATAGTGGGCTATTACTTTTTCTTATTTTAATTTGCATGCAAGAATAGGTAATGAGTGCATTAGGCTAGGTTATATCATAAGCATGCATGTAGGTGAAATGAATATATGCATGGGGTTGATTAAAAAAAAGGCAAAAATAAGATGTTGTCACACAACACCATATTTTCGGCCACTTTAGTGTAAAATGGACCATTTTGATTTTGTAATGTTTGTCACACAAACATAAGAATTATTTAGTTATTTATCTTACATAAATTAGTATTTGTTTGATCATATAACAATTATAAACAAATAATTAATATGCACTTAACTCTTAAGTGATAATTATGTCATTATATGAAAATATAATGAGCCCTACAATGTCCAATTTAATTAATTTACAACCCTTGTAAATATAATCAACAAATAACCTCTACCTCTGAAAATACAATACCTCGATTAATTTAATAAATTAACGCTTAATTATTAAATTAAATCTTATTTAATCACATTACAATAAGACATAAAATTTCATTAGTCAGTCTTCGCATAATTGAATAATAAACTTTCGTTGACTCGAGTTCTAAACTCGACCTCAACAAACTCACAAAATATATATATATATATATATATATATATATATATATATATATATATATATATATATATATATATATATATATGAATATAAGGGACTAATCAACCTGTATCAAATACATTTGATTAGTTAATTATTTGGGTTCCATCCTATAGGTGTGACCTCAAGGGATCAACTGATCACCACCGTCAAACGACAGTAACGATAAACTCTAGTCAGCCAATCATTACCGATAAATGTTGATCAGTTGACTATATAATGTATCATCCCTTATGTATTCTTATCATGAGATTTAAATATGTGATCGCACTATTGTTGAGGACACATACTCCAACAATCTCCCACTTGTCCGAAACAAATGTGCGTCACCAATTCTCTTGTCCTATTACTATCTCGCACTCAATACAAGGTGTCTCGCAAGTCGTACTTGTATGTGATCATATCTAGAGTGGTTTCCTCGATCTGGAGAGTAACTCTTTGACCGGAATTATCTGCCGTAGATACATTCCGAGCATGGCCACGCATTTGGAGTTCACTACTCCGCTAGTGGCCCTGAGATTTAGATAACCCTGATAAGGGGGTGGAAAATTCCTATTGCACTATTCCCTTCGAATAGCCACAGCTCATCGTGACCCAAAAGATGCCCAATTGCACTCCATATTAGGAAGTCGTGGAGCAAAAATCAAAGTCAATTAGAAACTATGCCACCTTGGGCGAACAGTCTCTAGTTAAATAATCAACTAAAAAAGAATACTATAGTAGCTCTCGCCATGACCAGGCTATATAAAAATTACCAGAACTCTATCAGCGGTCACTGCCCGGCAGAGTGTCCCATACAGTCTGCCTATGTGATTGACTAGTCATCTCTTATGACCCTATGGCACTAGAACTTGCCATCAATCGACTCACACTCTAGTCACTAGGAGACGTCACCTCATATAAGTGACTAGGGGCTAATACTATGTTAATCCAGTTCACTTTAATAGGGTTCAATGTTGTCCTTACAACCTATTTGGATATAACAAAGTAATAAAATAGTTTAAAATAAAACTCAAACGATAAATGCGATTATCTCATATGAACAATCAATATAATATTATTGCTTCGCATCTCATAATCTTGAGAATATAAAATCCATATTACTTCATGGTGGTTTTGTCAAACCTGCAATAAAATCTTGGTTAGAGGATATACAATATAATCCACTCATCCCAACTTCATAAATTGCAATTTCCTTCCTTTAATGTAATCTTTTAATTACATGAATCTTCTAAATACATGTCTAGACTTAAATCTAGGCTTGGGCTCCTTTGCTTGAAAGATGCTCCCAGTGTTATCAAATAAAATGTGATATGATCCATGGTTTAAAGGATTTATTTTTAGTTCCTTTACAATCCATCTTGTCGTTACCATAAAGTACTCAGACACTGTTTGTAGATTTCACAATGACTGACGTTTCAAGGTTGTTCTCGCTATTCGCACTTCTGACAATTGACAACAAGATCAGCCTAAGAAACTCGAGCTTTTGTAACCCTCTATACAAAACTCCATGTTCTTATCAATCATAAGTATGAATCCTTATTCCTTCTCAAGAACTCAAGGATGTATATAGCGGCTATCTATTGACTCTCACATTGGTTGAAATGTCTTGCTTAAAGCATACAATATATCAGTGCTTACACATATCTTAGGACATTAGGTCGATCCAATGGCGGAAACATTGGGAATCGATTTCATTCGTTCAACAATTTCAGATTCAGTGGGTAACTGTGACTCGTTCAAAGTAATCCCACATCCCATTGGAATAAAATCCCTCTTGGATTTATCCATGCTGAAATGACGAAGGATCTTATCAACATAAGACGAAGAGTCTTATCAATCTAAGACTTTTGACTTAATGCCAATATCTCTTTTAGGTCTATCTCCATAGATCCGGATATCAAATATGCGATGTGCCTCACCTAAATCTTTCATCTGAAATGATTTCCTAACGTTACGGAGGTAAGCATTGGTACATCATTCCCAATGAGTAATATGTGAAAACAATTTTGCTCGCACTAAACTTCATGTATAAACATGGTTCTTCGACAAATCGAGTGAAACCATTATCTATTATCACATGAACTAAAAAATGATTTTTATAATCCCTTAGGGGGAGTTTGGTTGGAGGTCTATAAGAAAGGGAATGGGAAACAAAGTTATTGATTTCTTTTGTTGGTGTTTGTTTGACATAAACAAAGAGAATGAAACTCCCTTCCTTACCCATCAATCCATCTAATTTCTTACCCCCCCACCCCCCAAGGTATCAGATTTCATTACCCCTGTTACCCTTCAACCACCTTATTTACCTACCACCACACTTGCGACTCCCACCAAACCAGTCACCATCAAGACGCCATCATCACCACCACCATGACGCCACCACCACAGCCACCCCACATAAACCACCACCACCACAACCACCATGACGCCACCACCACAGCCATCGCCACCACCACCACAACCACCCCACATAAACCACCACCACAACCACCATGACACCACCACTATCACCACCACCACAGCCAACCTACTGCCACCACCACCACGACGCCATCGCCACCACCACCACCACAGCTACCCCACATAAACAACCACCACAACACCACCGCCACAACCACCATGACGACACCACCACCATCACCACCACCACAGCCAACCTACTTCCACAACCACCTCACCTAAACCACTACCCGCACACCAAAACAAACCACAACCTACCACACTTCATTTTCTTGATGCATGTAACCAAATAACTAGTTAAGTTTTAGGTAATCTCTTACCTTTTCCCCTCTTACCCTTTCTTATTTCCTTTCCCTTTCCCTTTCTCTAACCAAACGCCCCCTTAATGTTTTGCTTAAAACCACATATGGATCCCTTAAGCTTACGTAGCATGTTAGAATTCACAGACTTAAACCTAAGATCAGTGTCACACACACATCCTTGATGTAAAGTGTCGTTGGGGCTCTCAATCAAACACATTTATATTTCTCAACAAAAAAGTAGTTAGTGGTTAAGTCGAGGTCGATCCACGGGACGGTGTGTAGGAAATATCGGTATACTTCCTTTAAGAAATTATGGATTATAACGAAATTATAATTATGAATACGAGTCATAAATGAAATAGCATAAACAAAATAGAGAGATTAAGAAATAACCTTTGGTCCTAGCAAAATTGGCCTAAGAACAATATCGAAATTGATATCCTCCTATTAGTTGCACCCAAAATGCTTTGAGAAATGCCCCTCAATTTGCTAGAATGAGATCCCCTTTTTGCTTGAAGGGGAACCCTAACTTCTCTAATTAAATTTAGGGTTTTGATGCGAGTTTTTGTGAAAGAGAACAAGTGAGAAAAATGATCCTCCTTTCACTCCTCATATAACCGAAATAAGGAGTGAAAATAGGAAAAATCTTTTCTCTTTTTTTCTTCCACTAATTCGGCCAAATGGGAGTCCAAACTGGGAAGATTTATTTCTTCCTTTTTTATCTCCCTTTGACTGAAATTACACCAACAATAAGGAAAAGATTATCTTCTTATTTTAGATTGGTTTTCTAAATGTATAAATGTGTATTAATTATCAATTGTCATTAATGTCGTCCTGTATTAATAAGTCCACACACTTAATACCGGTCCGTCATCATTTATTATGACAATATCGTATAATATATACATTAACTATAAATATCGCATATTTATAATTTGCTAGTTAAATATAACTGATTACATTTAATTACGAATTAACATCTTAATTCGTTCAAGCTAACATTATATATACATTAATTAAATATAACTGTTTATATTAAATTTACGAATTGACAGTTAAGTCGTCTCTGCTAATATTATTTAATTGTATTAAATAATCGTCTCATCATCACATTGACTAACTGTTTAGTCAAATACATGGACTAACCTTTTAGTCATATTAGGCATCAATGTGATTACATTTCCATAATCACATCTCTCAAACACATCCTTTAGGTGTGACTTTTAGGGACCAGTTAATCACCGCCATCAGTATGATAATAACGTCAAACTTTCTAGCAAGCCAACCGTTATTAAGTAATCGTTAATCAACTGATAAAATACTAAGTATACCCTTGTGAACCTATAAGAGATTTATAAATGTTATCACACTAATTGTGGAGGACACAAGCTCCAACAATCTCCCACTTGTCCTCACAAGTGTATGTGCGATAACCGATTCTCATATCCTAAAATTTCTCCCACTCAATGTAAAACAATTTGCAAAATCCGTATTCACAAAGGTCGTATTTTACAAGTGATCAATATCAAGAGTGGTTTCCCCGACTAGAGAGTAACTTAACTGATAAACGAATCATCATTCGAGCATGGCCATGCATTTCAGTTACAACTCCTCGAGTGGCCCTGAGAAATAACTAAACCTGATAAAGGTTGGATATTTTCTTCAACTCGAATCTTGCAGATATAAGCACAGTATGAAAGGACCCAGAAAAAATCTGCTTAGCCTCCTGTTACGGCAGACCATGAGAAAGAAACCAAAGTCACCCAAAAACTACCTTAATTTCAAGAGACAATCGATAGTTAAAAGAATCGACTCTGGGAACACAATGGACGTCCAATCCACGACCTGGCACCGAATGTTTTTAAACATTTAGGACTCCATTACATTGTCACAATTTTTTGTCCTACGAGATATCGTTATAACTCGTATCTATGATCGATCAGCCAACTGTTTGACTTATGGCTCGTTGAACCCACCATCAATCGACTGCACAATATAATAGCCAGAGTTATCACCTCATGTAGGCGATTACGGACCAAAACAAATATAATGTAATTCAGTTCACTTTGTGCCGTTCAATGTTGTCGGTACAATCCACATGAAAAACAAAATATGAAATAAAACGATGAAGTTATAAATAGTATATGAAAAAGATAATGTATCGAATCCATAATCAAATACTACAACTCAGGAACACGTTTAATTCCCATGGAAATAACGTGCTTTTCATGCTTATCATAATTCAACGGTTTAGTGAGAGGATCCGCGATGTTATCATCCAAAGCTATCTTGTCAATCACTATCTCCTCTTGCTCCACGTAATCACGGATCAGGTGAGATTTCCGATGTACATGTCTAGACTTGTTGCTAGACTTAGGCTCCTTAGCCTGGAAGATGGCACCTCTATTGTCACAATAGATGGTGATCAGGTCATTTGAACTAGGAACTATCGTAAGTCATTGTAAGAATTGACGCATCCATATAGCTTCCTTTGTTGCTTCCGAAGCGGCATAGTACTCGGATTCAGTAGTAGAATCTGCTACAACATCCTGTTTGGAACTCTTCCAGCTGACCGCAACACCATTAAGAGTGAAGACGAACCCGGACTGAGATTTTGAATCATCTCGATCCGTTTGGAAGCTAGCATCTGCGTAACCGATTGCGCATAGCTTAGTATCTCCTCCATAAGTCAATACCCTATCCTTAGTCCTCTGTAGGTACTTAAGGATGTTTTTAACAGCTATCCAGTGTGATTCACCTGTATTCTTTCGGTATCGACTCGTCATACTCAATGCATATGCCACGTCTGGACGTGTGCATATCATAGTATACATGATCGATCCTATGGCTGATGCATAAGGAACACGATTCATACGCTCAATCCCTTCAGGCGTCGTGGGTGACTGAGACTTGCTCAAATGCATCCCAGACGTCATTGGAAGGTTCCCTTTCTTGGAGTTGGTCATGCTGAACCTTTCAAGAATCTTATCCAAATAAGACTCCTGACTCAGTGATAACGTCCGTCGTGATCTATCTCGATAGATGCGGATTCCTAATATGCGTTGTGCCTCACCCAGATCTTTCATCTGGAAATGGTTCTTCAACCATCCTTTAACCGAAGACAAGAGAGGAATGTCATTCCCAATCAAGAGTATGTCATCGACATATAATATCAAGAAAACAATTTTGCTCCCACTCGACTTGATATATAAGCATGGTTCTTCGACTAATCGAGTGAAACCATACTCTTTTATCACCTGGTCGAAGCTATGATTCCAACTCCGAGAAGTTTGCTTAAGTCCATAAATGGAACGCTTAAGCTTGCACACTTTCTTAAGATTTTCAAGATCTATGAAACCTTCGGGTTGTACCATGTACAACTCTTCCTCCAAATAACCGTTTAAGAAGGCGGTTTTCACATCCATTTGCCAAATTTCATAGTCATGAAAAGCGGCAATCGCTAAGATTATCTGAATGGAACGCAGCATAACTACGGGTGCAAAAATTTCATCATAATGCAATCCGTACACTTGAGTGAAACCTTTTGCCACTAGTCGTGCCTTATAGGTATCTGGTAGCCCGTCTACAGAACGATTTATTTTGTAAAGCCATTTGCACTGTAGAGGTTTTACCTTATTAGGTAAATCAACTAGATCTCATACGTCATTCTCATACATGTAGTCCATCTAGGATTGCATGGCTTCAAGCCATAGCTTTGAGTCGGAATAGGTCATGGCACCTTTATAGGTAACGGTTTCATTAATCTCTAGGAGCCAAACGTCACTCTCCTCGACCATACCAATATATCTGTCCGGAGGATTAGAGACTCTACCAGACCTCCTAGGTTCCTGAGGATTATTAACCGTATCAACAGTTGGAGGAACAACTTCCTCCATCTGTTCCTCGGTTGTTGGTTCTTGAATCTCCGACAGCTCGAAGGTTCTATTACTTCTCTTGTTCTCGAGAAATTCTTTCTCTAAGAACTTTGCACTAGCCGCAACAAAAACTCGATGTTCGGTAGGCGAATAGAAGTAATGACCAAACGTTCCTTTTGGATAACCGACAAAGTATGTCTTGACCGATCGCGGGCCGAGCTTATCATCGTGTCTCCACTTGAGATAAGCCTCGCAGCCCCAAACCCGAATAAAGGACAAGTTAGGGACCGTTCCCTTCCACATTTCATATGGAGTCTTGTCGACAGCTTTAGTCGGACTTCGGTTAAGTATAAGAGCAGCTGACAAAAGTGCAAAACCCCATAATGAACAAGGTATTACCGTGTGACTCATCATGGATCGAACCATATCAAGTAATGTACGATTTCTCCGTTCGGACACACCATTTAATTGAGGTGTTCCAGGCGGAGTTAACTGTAAAACGATTCCAGAGTCTTTAAGGTTTTGATCATACTCATTTGAAAGATATTCGCCACCCCGATCTGAACGGAGTGCTTTAACCTTTCTACCCAGTTAGTTCTCAACCTTATTCTGGTATTCCTTGAATTTCTCACAGAACTCACTTTTATGCTTCATTAAGTAGACATATCCCTATCTACTCAAATCGTCCGTGAAAGTGATAAAATATCTATACCCATCTCTAGCGGTAATTGACATAGGTCCACATACATCAGTATGTATGAGTCCTAATAGGTCACTAGCGCGCATTCCAACACCTTTGAAGGAAATTCGAGTCATTTTGCCGATAAAACATGATTCACACGTGCCAAATGTAGAAAAATCGAATGCGGGAATAGTCCCATTCTCGACGAGTTTCTTTACACGTTTTTCATTTATGTGTTCCATTCGTCAATGCCATAGATAGGTTTGAGCTTTGTCACCAACCTTTAATTTCTTATTATTCACGTGTAATATATCTGTAGTTTGATCTAAGATGTAAATTCCATTCATGGGAACTGCTTCGCCATAAATCATTTCATTGAAAGAGAAAATACAGCTATTATCCTTTATTGAAAATGTAAAACCGTTTTTATCAATTTACGGAAACAGAAATAATGTTCTTAGACAAACTGGGTACATAGTAACAGTTATATAAATATAACTCAAAACCACTTAGGAGTTGGATTACGTATGTTCCCTTCGAGACTGCAGCAACTCTAGCTCCATTCCCGACTCGCAGGTCCACATCACCCTTTCCGAGAGGTGTGATGTTCTTTGCCTTGCCTTGTGAGCTACTAGTCTCACCAGGCCCACTCTTACCGTTTCCTGGCTTTTTAAACTTTGGCTTTCCTACAGTTAGGTCGCCGGGAGCTTTGCCCTTACCTTTATTCTTGTTGGAAATCATGAGAACATCTTGTTTCATGCTCCCACTCAATTTCATATCCTTCTCGGTCTGTACGAGAAGTGAGTGTAGCTTATGAGGACTTTTCTTCATGTCATTCATGTAGTAATTTGCCCTGAAAAGGGCAAAACCATCATGAAGCGAATGAAGCATACGGTCAATGACTATGCTCTCACTGATTTTGCAATCAAGTGCCTCCAATTTCTCGACATTCTCAATCATGTTAAGAATGTGTGGGCTAACCGGTTGGCCCTTCTGGAGTTTCGCATCAAAGAAGCGACAGGTATGCTCATAAGTAAAGAATCTCGGTGCTTTTGAGAACTCGTTAGTGAGCGTGGTGAAAATCTTGTCTGCACCTTGGACAATGAAGCGCCTTTGCAAATTGGTTTCTATTGCAAAAATGAGTACGTTCTTTATCGCACCCGCTTCCATGACGAAATCACTATAAGCAAGTGACTCGTTAACTCCTGCATTGGGGCCTGGGTTTACCGGTATTGGCTCAGTTAAGTACTTGAGCTTACCGTCAGCAATGGCAGCATTCCGCAATGATGCCTCCCTGTCCGCAAAGTTGGACCCTTCATTTTTCAGACGTGTGAACTGATTCATGTGGTCCATGAAAGCTTCCAGCCAGGACTCACGTCCAAGTGTGGCACTTGGCATTGGGATTTTGTTATTTCCAGCCATTTGTTGTAACAGTATTATCGATATAAACGAATTCTACACTTCGAAAAGAAGAATAAAATATAATAAGCATACTCATCGTTATGATTTAAGTCTAATGCAATACTGTTATAACGCGAAGACTCAAGCATTTATACAATTGAACTCCCTCAAGAATTATATAAATGATTCCAAGACTCAATTATCTATAAATTGATAAGCCAACCTTTTGGCTAATTCTACTGTTAGAATTCTTGGTCGATAAATTTCTGTAAATTCTATCTTTAGTCCATCATAATCACGAGAAACTCTTCGGATTATAATGTTGAGGTAAACTAAGTCAACACAAACTACTTACCCAACGTAGAAGGGGTCATATGGAGATTAAGGTCCTATATGCCTACCGACGAAGAAGGGATTCATAGCTGTTTGCCCTTATAAAGACTAGTCTCAATTTCAGTTTTAGAGGAAGATCCCATCAACTTTATTTTAATTCATTTTAAGTGAACTAATATCTACCATGCGATAATGAATAAACTAAGGTGATGGCTTAAAATGTGTGACATCTGTATGTCTATGAAAACTAACATTCAATCTATATGAGTCAATTTTCCTGCATTTTAGTAGGTGGTTTGGTTTAGGCGGAATATGATGCACTAACTATCATGTGAATGAAAAGGAATAAGAATGGTAAAACGTAAAACAAAATAAAGTCCTAGTGTGGCCTATCTACCAAAATGAACATAAATACAACTTTGGAATCCATCCTTGGACTCGAGAAGCTTGTCTTGATGTTCCATCTTGGTCCATGTAGCGGGAGTGAGCAATTAAATCTCCATCTTTAGTCTTCTTAAAAATTACAATTTAAAAATTACATAATAAACCTATTTACATTCTAATTTCAAAACCATAATACTTAAAGAAAACCAAAAGGAGATACGAGATCTCAAAATTACATTAAAAATTATGTTTCCATCATTACGAAAACATAATTTAACTAAGGCCACACTAGGTATTACAAATTACAACCGATTGCAAAAATACGTAAATTAAACCATTCAACAAAACATTCAACTAAATAAAAATGCATCAACTAATAAATTAAACATTCAAGACATAATTCCTTAATTATGTAGAGTAATTTATCCAAACCACCTATTTAAATGATCAAATTATGTGACAATTCCTCAATTACTCACAATAATTTCAATCTAAATACATATTAAACTTGTAATATGAATTAATCCAACATTATTTTAAACCTCTTTAAAATAATTAGGTATCTAAAAATTGTGAACTTCTTCACAACAATTAATCATACATTATTAATTTAATGTATAATCAATATTGGCCAAAACAAAACAAACAAAAACCAAAAAAATTCCTTTTTTTTATTAACTTTTCTCGGCAATTGCCCTAAAACAAAAACAAAACAAAAAAAACAGCCCATTTTTCCTCGGCATTTCAGCAAAAAACCGAAACAAAAACAGAAAAAAAAAAAATTTATAGGCTCACGGCTTTCAGCCGTTTATACTAACTATTGTCGAGAAAAAAAATAAAAATATGTAGACAAAAAGTTTAATGTTGCTAATATAACAAGATCGACATAAACATCATCTTTTAATTTAAACATAGATTCAAACTTCATGATTCAATTTAACTTCTTAAAATGGATATCCAAATTATGACAAATTCGATTATCCGTATATATGATTCATCACAATTGATTTGAACATGATTAAATTAATTTCTATGCAAAAATTATATAGCAAAAACAAATTATCAGCAATCAAAACGATTTCCATTTACATTTTAATTTAATCATCATTAAATCAAAACAACTACAAATTCATCATATTATCATTTTAACTTATTAAACAACAATATAAATGAATCAAAATGGAAATAAAACAACAAAAACGAAAAAACATCTCGGCTGTAAAAAATTTCAATTCGGCCGAAATTTTTTTATTTTCCTTTTCTCGAAATTTTGTTAAAATTCAATTATGAAATTCATATAAAATAATTTCGTGGCCTTGACTCTGATACCACTTGTAGGAAATATCGGTGTACTTCCTTTAAGAAATTATGGATTATAACGAAATTATAATTATGATTACGAGTCATAAATGAAATAGCATAAACAAAATAGAGAGATTAAGAAATAACCTTTTGTCCTAGCAAAATTGGCCTAAGAACAATATCGAAATCGATATCCTCCTATTAGTTGCACCCAAAATGCTTTGAGAAATGCCCCTTAATTGGCTAGAATGAGATCCCCTTTTTGCTTGAAGAGGAACCCTAACTTCTCTAATTAAATTTAGGGTTTTGATGAGAGTTTTTGTGAAAGAGAACAAGTGAGAAAAATGATCCTCCTTTCACTCCTCATATAACCGAAATAAGGAGTGAAAATAGGGAAGATCTTTTCTCTTTTTTTCTTCCTCTAATTCGGCCAAATGGGAGTCCAAATTGGGAAGATTTATTTCTTCCTTTTTTATCTCCCTTTGACCGAAATTACACCAACAATAAGGAAAAAATTATCTTCTTATTTTAGGTTGGTTTTCTAAATGTATAAATGTGTATTAATTATCAATTGTCATTAATGTCGTCCTGTATTAATAAGTCCACACACTTAATACCGGTTCGTCATCATTTATTATGACAATATCGTATAATATATACATTAACTATAAATATCGCATATTTATAATTTGCTAATTAAATATAACTGATTACATTTAATTACGAATTAACATCTTAATTCGTTCAAGCTAACATTATATATACATTAATTAAATATAACTGTTTATATTAAATTTACGAATTGACAGTTAATTCGTCTCAGCTAATATTATTTAATTGTATTAAATAATCGTCTCATCATCACATTGACTAACTGTTTAGTCAAATACATGGATTAACCTTTTAGTCATATTAGGCATCAATGTGATTACATTTCCATAATCACATCTCTCAAACACATCCTTTAGGTGTGACTTTTAGGGACCAGTTGATCACCGCCATCAGTATGATAATAACGTCAAACTTTCTAGCAAGCCAACCGTTATTAAGTAATCGTTAATCAACTGATAAAATACTAAGTATACCCTTGTGAACCTAAAAGAGATTTATAAATGTTATCACACTAATTGTGGAGGACACAAGCTCCAACACGGTGTGCTTTGGATTTTAAGTCTATCTATCTCAATTTATGCTAGTGTCACAATTTAATTGGGTTTGTAGTTGTGTTCTAAACTGATGCAAGAAACAAAGTAAAACAAGCAAGTAAAGATGTAGACAAATAATAAAGGATACTAGGATGTCATGGGATCATAGGGGTTCATGGGAGTTGATCATATAAACATGTTCTCAATTAGATGCAAGCGCTTATTGTTGTGATGGGATCGAGTTGGTGTATAAGCTTACAATCCCTAAGAAGGTTTGGGTCCCGGAGCCGAATCGATTAGATTGTACAACACCTACAAGTCGACTTAGTCCTTCCTATTCAACTATATGCATGGTCTAATGAGGCTCGAGTTGGTATATAAGCTTACAAGCTCCATTGAAAAGATAGGTGATGCGTATAAAATGCAAGTATTCATAGGCTCGGATTTCATCAAACATAACATGTGCATAAGTTGAAATCACAACAAGCAAGCAAATTAATTATGAAGACATATTAGATTAAGCATGAATCAATCCCCATGTTGGTTTCCCTTAATTCCCCATTAATCCTAGCTAGGAAACTACTCACTCATTATCATGGGAAACATGTCATTAATGGTGTCAATCATCATAACAAGTATAAACATGATCAGAGAATGAGGAAATAAGCAATAAAGAGTAAAGAGTAAAGGAATTGTACCAAACTTAAGATGAACAAATGGAAAGGAAAGAATAATAGAAGAGAACTTGATTGATTGATGAAGAGTTTTCAATTCTCCAATAATAACCCAATAATCTTCAATTACCCAATAATAATAAACTTGAACAATAATTAAGGAAAGATTAATGTGTAATTTGTGGAAAGATTAAAGGATAATCTATTCTAATCTACTCCTCATCTAATCTAAGAGAGATTGATTTAATCTAAGGAACCCCCCCCCCCCCCCCCCTCCCCTGATTATTACAAAGTGGAGTATATATAGTAGTACATCATTAGGTTAAGCAAGGGTCGATTAGTAAATACCAATGCTAATATTTAAATAGGGAATTGCAAGTCCCGAGGGAGATGCGCATATCACGTAGCTAGTCCTACCACGATCCGCTCGGATCATCTTGGAGCACGGCCAGTCTGTGAAGGGATCCGCTCATCTTGAAAGGGAGACGCTCGGATCAAAGATGTCGGATCCGCTCGTCTTGGTCATCGGGACGCTCGGATCTGTCCCAGGCAATCCATCCGTCTTGCAGGGAAGACGCTCGGATTTCAGCACAATCTTCTATCCTCTTGCTTCAAGGCCTATGATCTATGTATACTCTTTATTTTTACTTCGTCGGTCATCGTTCCTTCCTCCTCTTCATACTAGTCCATCTAGGATCGTCATTAAGCTTACGAATATGCACGAGAGACGGGAATTCCGCCTCATTATCTCCTTTCCTATAAGACATATAAAATGCACTAGGAAAGCAAAATAGAAAGGAATTGACGGATAAAATGGTCATGAAATGCTATATTAGTATGCAAAATAGGTTCAATTAGGGGACTAAATGTGTGAAATTAAGAGTCACATCAAACATCCCCAAACCGAACCTTTACTCGTCCCGAGTAAAGAGGTGACTAGAACTAGACCTTTATTTAAACTATCCTAATAATATAACCGATGTGAGACAATTAGCGGGTCTCACTCCGCCCCTTCAACTCACAACAAGACATATATGAGATAAGATGCCTTCTTGCAAGGCAAGGTGGGGCTTGCCAAAATGGTGTTACATCCAAGCATTAAGCACACAAAACAAGTAATGGATGCATTTACAAAAGAATAGGCAGCAGCTACAATACCAGAAGGCCCGAGGAGCTTAGCCTGCAAATCAGCAGACTGCAAACGGGACGCAATAAAAGCATAGTGTAAAATATCTCCCGCCGCATAGACACCAAGACCACTAAGATGGAAAGGGAATGTAGCAAGGCGCCACTGCCAATCCCCAAAACCCGGGCAAGACGAGGTGACAATACGTTGCAAGCTGGAACGAAGAGCAGCATCGAATGGAAGATGGACCGACCCAAAAACACTGGGGGAGCAAGTACGAAGAGAGAAATAGAGCTTAGAAATACCAGTACAAGCTCTAAGCAGAAGCAACTCACATTGCAGGTCCTCAATCCTCGCAACCAAGTCCATTAGCTCAATGGTCTTAGTCACTCTCTTTGCCATAATCTCACTGCCAAAGCCAGGACAAGTACTGACAGGTCCACCCAAAACTGTAACACCACGCAAGGGTCGAGCAATAGAAGTGGGGAAAACCCTGGGAAGCCGACTCCAAGGATCCTCAACAGGCCAAAAGACCTCCGTCTTGGAGACATTAAGATGCAGTCCAAAACGAGTGCCATCAGCTACAATCAAATTCAAAACCCTTCCCACCTCCAAAATGTTCCCAATGATGGTGCCATCATCCAAGTACCACGCCTGCAAAGTAAGGTCAAAAGAGTCCCGGATTTTGCACACCAAGGGATGCAAAACCAAAGCGAAAAGCAAAAGACCCAAGGGATCACCCTGCTGGACACCCTGACAAGACCACAAGAAATGCTCCCCATAAAAAAGAAGGGCAGGGCTGGAGTAACAGAGCTCCACCAAACGGGAAAGAACCGGGAAACGACGGCGGACTTCCTGAAGCATGGTCGTACGATCAACAAGGTTAAAAGCATTCTGGAAATTAACCAGCAACGTAGAAAGTCCCACCTCAGCACCCCGAGCCTCAATGAGCCAATTCAAGGCATGTAATATAGCCTCTCCTCCACCGGACACACCCACCCCAAACTGAAGACCAGCAAAATAAGAAGACAGAGAACGACCAACCATAAAATCATCAACCTTAGAGACAAGCCATCTCCAGATAGTACCAACAGCAATAGGACGAACACCACCACCCGGTTTAACAAGCGGCGTGAAAGGGGCACTGGCTTTTATAAAAAACCCCGCAACCTTTATTATTATTGTTATTATTATTATTATTATTTTAATTTTTTGCAGAAAGTTAGGATCTTAATATTAAATAATCGTAATTTTTAGTACAACATCCTCAGCATCTACAAGGAAGGCCAGAATAGTCACCTTAAACCACTAAACTGAAACACCACATAAACTAGACTTAACTAGCAGTACAAGAACGAAGCAACACCAGGTATTTAACTTTCTAAATGATAGCAGTAGCCGAGGAAGATTCGCTTGCAAACGTTCTCCTATTTATCTCATGCCAGATGAGATACATAAAACTGAGAAAGGCACATCGTCTCTTCCGCTTAAGCAAGCTTCGACCCCTGTTACAGCGTCCGAACCAACGAGAAATACCACTCAGGTTGTAGTTAGAACCAATACGTAGCCACTGGGAGATATAAGACCAGATCTCCAAAGAATAAGGACATGCAAAGAACAAGTGTGCACTACTCTCTGAATGGCATTCACACAATACACATCTGTTAACTATGACGATCCCTCTAGTGCAAAAAATATCTATAGTAGGCAGTTTATTTTGCAAAGCAAGAAGACTAAACACGGAATGCTTGGGATACATGAATAAGTCAGCCAAAGTATGATGCATAGAAAATGAAGCGCCTTTCTCTCTAATTAAGTCATACGCCTGCTGCTTGAAGTCAGGTAGTCTGAGAAAACTTTGTGCAACTCCTAAGTTACCCGTGATTTGGAGGAGAATATCACGATAAGTAATGATACTGCTCAACCCCGAGGAAAAAGCTGCAGTAAGTTGGAATTCCCTATACTGACCCCTTTAAGTACATAAGCCTTGATCCATCCAACCCATATGGTAGAGGAGTCAAGTTCAAGTTTGCGAATCCAATCCAACATTAGACACTTATTCCAACTGAGTATTTCTTTTATAGTAACTCCACCCTCCTGCTTCGGCCGACAGAAACTCCCCCAACTTTTAAACATCATTCGTCTTTGTCTTTCACCAATACCCCAAAGGAAGTCCTTGCATAATTTCTTAATTTGTTTAACAACTCCCTTAGGTAATAGCACACTAGCACCCCAAAAAATTTGAATGCCAAAAATCACAGAAATAATAAGAGCAATCTAACCGGCATAACTTAGTTGATTGTTAGCCCAATGGGTTATCTTGCATCCAATCTTATCCAACATGGGCAAGAACATTTTGGGGTCAACCTGGCACTGAACAGTGGGATACCCAATTATCTCACAGGCAACTCACCCTCAACATATCCCGTGATCGAAAGAATAAGAGTTTTCACCAGAGGAGAGACTCTACCAAAGTAAAGGTTTGATTTCATAGGATTTACCCGCAACCCAGAAAGGCACCAAAGGGGGCGAGGCACTTATCAACAGCCTGAACAGAAGGGAGGTCGCCTCGTGTAAAAATCAACAGATCATTCGCAAAAATTATTATTTTTTTTTTAGGGATGCGCGCAGCTTTCTTTAAAAGAAAAATAAAAGTTTACATGAAATTGGTGGGGAGCGGAGAGACAATCTGGACGCCCACACCTTTAGCAACAGCAAAGCTAAGTCTAGTAAAAATGTAAGCGGCCACCCGATCCCCCGCATCCTGAGATACCGAGAATTTATGGATCCGCTTGAGCAAGGCAACAGCATCCGAACCCAGCTCCCCAAGTGAAGAGAAAGAGAAATGAAGGAAACCATAACCCACTGCCGCGCACAAATCCTCGTACTTAGCACACTTACGCTGAGCAGCATCAGCGACAACCTGGCCAGGCACAAAATCCGTCATCCTGAGTCAAAGGAGAAGACCCTGTCAAGTCAACGCTCACATCACGCCCTCTGTCCGAAGAATAAAGCAACAAATCCGCAGAACGAAGAGAGCCACCATGTCCATCAACCAAACCGATATCAACCTCCTTTCCCTCAGTAATACCAGATCTATAACAGATGTCGAAAAGAGTGTCCCGGACGAGGTTATGCCGATGTTTAACGCCCACAGTACCAGTACAAGAAACAGCGTGGTCCCCAAAAACATCCTCAGCAAAAACCCGAGAGCAAGCAGGACATGGCCTAGATAGCGTGAATATCGGAACAACCAGACGATACCCAAGCACACTACGGTAAGTCCTCCCGTTCATAGTCTGACCCAACCCCGAGATAGGAACCGTACGTAACCAATCAGAGGAGTGAGAACCCTGCTGAGACTGCCATAAAGCAAGTCAAGGCGTGGTGTCAAAGAGAAAACAGACTACGGGCGGAAGAATCGTCGCGAAATAAATGTCTGCCAATTTCTTCATAAGTTTGGGGCAGCAATTTCACTAGGGTTACCTAAGATACCAAAGCCTGTAGTCGCAGTAAATACCCGCGCAGCATCATCAAAATCAAGGCCATCAGCTACAATACCAGAAGGGCCGAGGAGCTTAGCCTGCAAACCAGCAGACTGCAAACGGGACGCAATAAAATCATAAAATAAAACATCTCCCGCCACATAGACACCAAGACCACCAAGATGAAAAGGGAATGTAGCAAGGCGCCACTGCCAATCCCCAAAACCCGGCCCAGACGCGGTGACAATACGTTCCAAGCTGGAACGAAGAGCGACATCAAAAGGAAGATGGACCGACCCAAAAACACTAGGGGAGCAAGTACGAAGTGAGAAATAGAGCTTAGAAATACCAGTACAAACTCGAAGTAGAAGCAACTCAAATTGCGGGTCCTCAATCCTCGCAACCAAGTCCATTAGCTCAATGGTCTTAGTTACTCTCTTCGTCGCAATCTCACTGCCAAAACCAGGACAAGTACTAACTGGTCCACCCAAAACTGTAACACCACACAATGGCCGAGAAATAGAAGGGGGGAAAACCACAGGAAGCCGACTCCGAGGATCCTCAACAGGCCAAAAGACCTCCGTCTTGGAGACATTAAGATGTAGTCCAAAACGAGGGCCATCCACCATAATCAAATCAAAGACATTCCCCACCTCCAAAGTATCACCCACGATGGTCCCATCATCTAAGTACCACGCCTGCATATTGAGGTCAAAAGTGTCCCGGATCTTGCATACTAAGGGATGCAAAACCAAAGCGAAAAGCAAAGGGCCCAACGGATCACCCTGCTGGACACCCTGATAAGACAACAAGCAGTGCTACCCATAAAAAAGACGGGCAGGGCTGGAATAACAAAACTCCACCGAACGGGAAAGAACCGGGCAACGACGGCGGACCTCCTGAAGCATGGTCGCACGATCAACAAGGTTGAATGCATTCTGGAAATCAACCAGCAACATAGAAAGCCCCACCTCAGCACCCCGAGCCTCAATGAGCCGGTTCAAGGCATGCAAGATAGCCTCTCCTCCACCGGACACACCCACCCCAAACTGAAGTCCATCAAAATAAGAAGATAAAGAAGGACCAACCATAAAAGCACCAACCTTATAGACAAGCCGTCTCCAGACCGTGCCAACAGCAATAGGACGAACCCCACCACCCGGTTTAACAAGTGGCGTGAGAGGGGCGCTGGCAATGTACTCACCCAGAGGAAGAGGACACCGGCCCTCAAGAAAAATATTAACCACCCTAGTAATAGAAGTGATCAAATCATCAGAGATAGCCACAACAGCGTCATCAAACAGTCCATAAGGTGCTGGGCACGAAAACCATCCCGCCCACAAGAAGTACCGCGTGGGAAGCTCCGAATCATATCCAAAACCACAGTCGAAGAGGCAACCAGAGGATGATGATCTCCAGACAAAGGAGGTAATGAAGGAGACGGGGCGACAGGATGCTTCTCACGCAAGGCCACAAGAGTGGCATCGGCGTAGGGGGCGACCCCAGAGGAAGAAAGCCCCCAGACAGCAACAGTATAGTGGCCATCACAAATCTTCCGCCGACATTGGCGGAGGTTAAGCTCACTCAAATCCAGATCCTCGTCCACTTTAAACGAAGAAGGACCCTCATCGAAACACTCTTGCAACAACTGCAACCCCCCCCCCCCCCCCCCAGGTACCCCCTAAGCAAGGATAGCCCTGACAATACTCTCCTCTTGATGCTGACGCCGAATAGTAGTCCGACACTCATGATTACTCCGAGGAGCGAAAGTCTTAAGAAAACAAAGTGGTAGAATAAGCAAACGAACCCAGCGGTAGAGATCACTAGGGGAATCAGCCACATCATCCATGGCCCCTTTTAAAGCCCGAGCAAACCCAAGGCGGCACTTAGGAGGAATAGATTTCATGGTGCGAAGGCCTAACGACAACAAACGATCAAGCGAAGATATAGACCACTGAACAAGCTCAACACTATCATCAGAAGAAACCGAAGTAGAAGGAGCCAAAGCTCTTGGAATAACATAAATATGAAAGGTGTAGAGGCCATCAACACACTCCGGATGCATCACAATATCACCCCGACTATGCCGACATCTAGCTCGAGTAGTACGGGTTTTAAAGCACACCCCACACAACCAGAGCCCCATCCGTCTCAAAGTACTCTCGGCATTGGAATAGACAGTCAAACTATCAGTAAGAGTTTGACGCGTAAGTCGCAACGCACCCTCATGACAATGACGGTCCTGAAAATGCTTCTGCCAAGCAGCCTTAGTAAGGCCCTTACCAAACCCATCCCGACATGCATGAAGACTCGAAAAAGGATAATGGTACCGAACAAGCTCGGGCATGAAGGTAGAAACAAAACCCCACACCCTACCTGCACAAAAACCGATATAGCCACCAAAACAACCACCCGAACGAAAACCACCACACAGGCAACCGCACAAGTACCTAGAGGCAAGACCCACTCCCGGTGGTGATCAACAACGACCCCAAGCAACCCAATCCCCATGGCGCTAGCAACCCGCAACACCCACCACAAACCACAACCACAACAAGGCAGCAGCAGCAGACAGTGGCCGGACACAGCACCGGCAAACAAAAAGGCCACAACCAGCAGCAAGCACGAGAAAGAAAGAAACCAGAACCGTAATGCGAAAAAAAGGAACAAAACGCAAACAAACACAGAAACTCACCGGGGAGAAAACGTGGGCAGGGCCGTCAGCCACCACAGCTATGACCGGCGACTTGAGGTCTAATGGCCAAAGGGTGATGGCGCTGTGAATCACCAACCGCAGGCAGGCAGCAGGAACACACAGAAATGACGGCTGCCGCACTCGCAAAAAACACACAAATGCAAACAACCGCAGAAAACCATCAACAAAGACCACCCCTGACCGGCGACGCGAGGTCTAAAGGTCGTCGAGAATGGTGATTGGCAGTCAACGGCGGCAGGACATCGGAAAGGCAGGCGAAAAGTGTGCCCTAATATCACGCATAAACCACCGCAGAAACCCTATTAAAAAAAAACCGACGAACCCACTACCGACGGTGTAAAGGGGCCGGCGTGAGAGGAAAGACGGTGATGACAGAGGGAGACTGGCGGAGGTAGCAGAAAACGGCAGCAGCCACACAAAAACACGCAAAACCTAAACCGGAGAATCCACCCAACCTAACACCGACAAACCCACTATCGACGGTGTGAAGGGGCCTGCGTGAGAAGACAGTGATGGTAGTGGTGTGAATGACGGCGGCGGCAGACGTGTTGACGGTGACGGCAGACGTGATGATGGTAGTCGCACAAATCGTATTATTATTATTATTATTATTATTATTATTATTATTATTATTATTATTATTATTATTATTATTATTATTATTATTATTATTATTATTATTGCTATTATTACTATTATTATTATTATTAATTATTTTTATTTTTATTTTTATTTTTATTTTTATTAAAAAAACCCAACTTTTATTATTATTATTATTATTATTATTATTATTATTATTATTATTATTATTATTATTATTATTATTATTATTATTATTATTATTGTTGTTGTTGTTGTTGTTATTATTATTATTATATTATTATTATTATTTTTGTTTTTTAAAAATTTTTTGGAGAAAGTAAGGATCTTAATATTAAATAATCGGAATTTGTAGTACAAGATCCGTAACATCTACAAGGAAAGCCGGAATAGCCACCTTAAACCACTAAACTGAAACACCAAACAAACCAGACTTAACTAGCAGTAGAAGAACGAAGCAACACCAGGTATTTAACTTTCTAAATGATAGCAGTAGCCGACGAAGATTCGCTTGCCAACGTTCTCCTGTTTCTCTCCTGCCAAATGAGATACATAGAACTGAGAAAGGCACATCGTCTGTGCCGCTTAAGCAAGCTTCGACGCGTGTTAGAGCGTCTGAACCACCGAGAAATAACACTCAGGTTGTAGTTAGAACCAATACGTAGCCACTGGGAGATGTGAGACCAGATCTCCAATGAATAAGGACATGCAAAGAACAAGTGCGCACTGCTCTCTGGATGGCATTCACACAACACACATGTATTAACTATGACAATCCCTCTAGTGCACAAATTATCTATAGTAGGCAGTTTATTTTGCAAAGCAAGAAGACTAATCACAGAATGCTTGGGATACAGAAATGAGTAAGCCAAAGTATGATGCAAAGAAAATGAAACGCTTTTCTCTCTAAGTAAGCCATACGCCTGCTTCTTGAAGTCAAGTAGTCTGAGAAAACTTTGTGTAACTCTTAAGTTACCCGTGAATTGGAGGAGAAGATCACGACAAGTAATGATACAGCTCAACCCCTAGGAAAAAGTTGCAGTAAGTTTGAAATCCCATATACTGACCCCTTTAAGTACATAAGCCTTGATCCATCGAACCCATATGGTAGAGGAGTCAAGTTCAAGTTTGCGAATCCAATCCAACATTAGACACTTATTCCAACTGAGTATTTCCTTTATAGTAACTCCATCCTCCTGCTTCGGCCGACAGAAACTCCCCCAACTTTTAAACACCATTCGTCTTTGTCTTTCACCAATACCCCAAAGGAAGTCCTTCATAATTTGTTAATTTGTTTAACTCCCTTAGGTAATAGCACACTAGCACCCTAAAAATTTTGAATGCCAAAAATCACAGAATTAATAGGAGCAATCTAAACGGCATAGCTTAGTTGATTGTTAACCCAATGGGTTCTCTTGCATCCAATCTTATCCAACATGGGCGAGAACATTTTAGGGGTCAACCTGGCACACAACAGTGGGATACCCAAGTATCTCACATGCAACTCACCCTCAACATATCCCGTGGTCGAAAGAATAAGAGTTTTCACCTGAGGAGAGACTCCACCAAAGTAAAGGTTTGATTTCATAGGATTTACCCGCAACCCAAAATAGGCACCAAAGAGGGCGTGGCACTTATCAACGGCCTGAACAGAAGGGAGGTCGCCTCGTGTAAAAACCAAGAGATCATCCGCAAAAATTATTATTATTATTATTATTATTATTATTATTATTATTATTATTATTATTATTATTATTATTATTATTATTATTATTATTATTATTATTATTATTATTATTATTATTATTATTATTATTATTATTATTATTATTATTATTATTATTATTATTATTATTATTATTATTATTATTATTAATTATTAATTATTAATTATTAATTATTATTTATTAATTATTATTATTATTATTATTTTAAAAAAACCCAACTTTTATTATTATTATTTTTATTGTTAGTTTTTTTAAATTGTTTTGGAGAAAGTTGGGATCTTAATATTAAATAATCGGAATTTGTAGTACAAGATCCTCAGCATCTACAAGAGGGCCAGAATAGCTACCTTAAACCACTAAACTGGAACACCAAACAAACCAGACTTAACTAGCAGTAGAAGAACGAAGCAACACCAGGTATTTAACTTTCTAAATGATAGCAGTAGCTGAGGAAGATTCGCTTGCAAACGTTCTCCAATTTCTCTCCTGCCAGATGAGATACATAGAACTGAGAAAGGCACATCGTCTCTGCCGCTTAAGCAAGCTTTGACCCGTGTTAGAGCGTCTGAACCAACGAGAAATAACACTCAGGTTGTAGTTAGAACCAATACATAGCCACAGGGAGATATGAGACCAGATCTCCAAAGAATAAAGACAGGCAAAGAACAAGTGTGCACTGCTCTCCGGATGGCATTCACACAACACACATCTTTTAACTATGACAATCCCTCTAGTGCACAAATTATCTATAGTAGGCAGTTTATTTTGCAAAGCAAGAAGACTAATCACGGGGTGCTTGGGATACATGAATGAGTCAGGCAAAGTATGATGCATAGAAAATGAAGCGCTTTTTTCTCTAAATAAGTCATACGCCTGCTGCTTGAAGTCAGGTAGTCTGAGAAAACTTTGTGCAACTCCTAAGTAACCCGTGAATTGGAGGAGAAGATCACGACAAGTAATGATACAGCTCAACCCCCAGGAAAAAGTCGCAGTAAGTTTGAAATCCCATATACTGACCCCTTTAAGTACATAAGCCTTGATCCATCGAACCCATATGGTAGTGGAGTCAAGTTCAAGTTTGCGAATCCAATCCAACATTAGACACTTATTCCAACTGAGTATTTCCTTTATAGTAACTCCATCCTCCTGCTTCGGCCGACAGAAACTCCCCGAACTTTTAAACACCATTCGTCTTTGTTTTTCACCAATACCCCAAAGGAAGTCCTTCATAATTTGTTAATTTGTTTAACAACTCCCTTAGGTAATAGCACACTAGCACCCCAAAAAATTTGAATGCCAAAAATCACAGAATTAATAAGAGCAATCTAAACGGCATAGCTTAGTTGATTGTTAGCCCAATGGGTTATCTTGCATCCATTCTTATCCAACATGGGCAAGAACATTTTTGGGGTCAACCTGGCACTGAACAGTGGGATACCCAAGTATCTCACATGCAACTCACCCTCAACATATCCTGTGGTCGAAAGAATAAGAGTTTTCACCTGAGGAGAGACTCCACCAAAGTAAAGGTTTGATTTCATAGGATTTACCCGCAACCTAGAATAGGCACCAAAGAGGGCGAGGCACTTATCAACAGCCTGAACAGAAGGGAGGTCGCCTCGTGTAAAAACCAAGAGATCATCCGCAAAAATTATTATTATTATTATTATTATTATTATTATTATTATTATTATTATTATTATTATTATTATTATTATTATTATTATTATTATTATTATTATTATTATTATTATTATTATTATTATTATTATTATTATTATTATTATTATTATTATTATTATTGTTATTGTTATTGTTATTATTATTATTATTATTAATTATTATTATTATTATTATTTTAAAAAATAAACCGAACTTTTATAATTATTATTTTTATTTTTATTTTTTTTAAATTTTTTGGAGAAAGTTGGGATCTTAATATTAAATAATCGGAATTTGTAGTACAAGATCCTCGGCATCTACAAGGAAGGCCAGAATAGCCACCTTAAACCACTAAACTAAAACACCAAACAAACCAGACTTAACTAGCAGTAGAAGAACGAAGCAACACCAGGTATTTAACTTTCTAAATGATAGCAGTAGCCGAGGAAGATTCGCTTGCAAACGTTCTCCTGTTTTTCTCCTGCCAGATGAGATACATAGAACTGAGAAAGGCACATCGTCTCTTCCGCTTATGCAAGCTTCGACCCGTGTTAGAGCGTCTGAACCAACGAGAAATAACACTCAGGTTGTAGTTAGAACCAATACGTAGCCACTGGGAGATATGAGACCAGATCTCCAAAGAATAAGGACAGGCAAAGAACAAGTGCGCACTTTCTCTGGATGGCATTCACACAACACACATATTTTAACTATGACAATCCCTCTAATGCACAAATTATCTATAGTAGGCAGTTTATTTTGCAAAGCAAGAAGACTAATCACGGAGTGCTTGGGATACATGATTGAGTCAGCCAAAGTATGTTGCATAGAAAATGAAGTGCCTTTTTCTCTGAATAAGTTATACGCCTGCTGCTTGAAGTCAGGTAGTCTGAGAAAACTTTGTGCAACTCCTAAGTTACCCGTGAATTGGAGGAGAAGATCACGACAAGTAATGATACAGCTCAACCCCTAGGAAAAAGTTTCAATAAGTTTGAAATCCCATATATTGACCCCTTTAAGTACATAAGCCTTGATCCATCGAACCCATATGGTAGAGGAGTCAAGTTCAAGTTTGCAAATCCAATCCAACATTAGACACTTATTCCAACTGAGTATTTCCTTTATAGTAACTCCATCCTCCTGCTTCGGCCGACAGAAACTCCCCCAACTTTTAAACACCATTCGTCTTTGTCCTTCACCAATACCCCAAAGGAAGCCTTTCGTAATTTGTTAATTTGTTAAACAACTCCCTTAGGTAATAGCACACTAGCACCCCAAAAATTTTGAAAGCCAAAAATCACAGAATTAATACGAGCAATCTAAACGGCATAGCTTAGTTAATTGTTAGCCCAATGGGTTATCTTGCATCCAATCTTATCCAACATGGGCAAGAACATTTTGGGGTCAACCTGGCACTGAACAGTGGGATACCCAATTATCTCACATCCAACTCACCCTCAACATATCCCGTGGTCGAAAGAATAAGAGTTTTCACCTGAGGAGAGACTCTACCAAAGTAAAGGTTTGATTTCATAGGATTTACCCGCAACCCAGAATAGGCACCAAAGAGGGCGAGGCACTTATCAACAGCCTGAACATAAGGGAGGTCGCCTCGTGTAAAAACCAAGAGATCATCCGCAAAAATTATTATTATTATTATTATTATTATTATTATTATTATATTATTATTATTATTATTATTATTATTATTATTATTATTATTATTGTTATTGTTATTATTATTATTATTTTTATTATTATTATAATTATTATTATTATTATTAATTATTATTATTATTATTATTTTAAAAAATAAACCGAACTTTTATTATTATTATTTTTATTTTTATTTTCTTTAAATTGTTTTGGAGAAAGTTGGGATCTTAATATTAAATAATGGGAATTTGTAGTGCAAGATCGTCAGCATCTACAAGGAAGGCCAGAATAGCCACCTTAAACAACTAAACTAAAACACCAAACAAACCAGACTTAACTAGCAGTAGAAGAACGAAGCAACACCAGGTATTTAACTTTCTAAATGGTAGCAGTAGCCGAGGAAGATTCGCTTGCAAACGTTCTCCTGTTTCTCTCCTGGCAGATGAGACACATAGAATTGAAAAAGGCACATCGTCTCTGCCGCTTATGCAAGCTTCGACCCGTGTAAGAGCGTCTGAATCAACGAGAAATAACACTCAGGTTGTAGATAGAACCAATACGTAGCCACTGGGAGATATGAGACCAGATCTCCAAAGAATAAGGACTGGCAAAGAACAAGTGCGCACTGTTCTCTGGATGGCATTCACACAACACACATCTTTTAACTATGACAATCCCTCTAGTGCACAAATTATCTATAGTAGGCAGTTTATTTTGCAAAGCAAGAAGACTAATCACGGAGTGCTTGGGATACATGAATGGGTCAGCCAATGTATGATGCATAGAAAATGAAGCGCCTTTTTCTCTGAATAAGTTATATGCCTGTTGCTTGAAGTCAGGTTGTCTGAGAAAACTTTGTGCAACTCCTAAGTTACCCGTGAATTGGAGGAGAAGATCACGACAAGTAATGATACAGCTCAACCCCTAGGAAAAAGTTGCAATATGTTTGAAATCCCATATATTGACCCCTTTAAGTACATAAGCCTTGATCCATCGAACCCATATGGTAGAGGAGTCAAGTTCAAGTTTGCGAATCCAATCCAACATTAGACACTTATTCCAACTGAGTATTTCCCTTATAGTAACTCCATCCTCCTGCTTCGGCCGACAGAAACTCCCCCAACTTTTAAACACCATTCGTCTTTGTCCTTCACCAATACCCCAAAGGAAGCCCTTCATAATTTGTTAATTTGTTTAACAACTCCCTTAGGTAATAGCACACTAGCACCCCAAAAATTTTGAATGCCAAAAATCACAGAATTAATAAGAGCAATCTAAACGGCATAGCTTAGTTGATTGTTAGCCCAATGGGTTATCTTGCATCCAATCTTATCCAACATGGGCAAGAACATTTTTGGGGTTAACCTGGCATTGAACAGTGGGATACCCAATTATCTCACATCCAACTCACCCTCAACATATCCCGTGGTCGAAAGAATAAGAGCTTTCACCTGAGGAGAGACTGTAGGGTAATATCTGTATAAAACCCCTTAAAATTAAGGACTATAACGTAATTTTATCATGTAATTAATTGTCATAAACGAAAAACAAGAGAAAACGATAAAAGAATAAGAATCAACCTTGGGTCCTATGCAAATCGGCCTAAGAACAGAAATCAATGTAGATTTCCTCCTAATTGTTGCACCCAAGATCGTCTGAGACTATGCCCCTTGTGCTAGAAATTACTCTCTAATTGCCTTGCAATATTGAGAGAGCCTTTTGTGAGTCTTTTGATGTGAGATCTAGAATTTCAGAGAGAAAAGCTCCAAAACCCTAATTTTTGTGCAAATGATAATGATTAGGTCAAAAGGAGAGAAGGTCTCTCCTTTTGTTCATTTCGGTCGACCGTGAGGTAGCTAGGGGAGGGAGTGGGCTTTCCACTTTCTCCTTATTTAACTCGTGGTCCGACTCATTTCGCTAAAATGTATATGACGGGTTTTAATTATAAATCGTCATCCTATATCGGATATTAAAATATCGACTAGTAACATGAAATAGTCGACATATTAATACTTGTCCGACAATGACAATATTGTATAATTAATTAATTCAATATACATTAATTAAATATAACCGTTTATATTCAATTTACGAATTAACCGCTTAATTCACCTTAGCCAGTATTATTTAATCCGTATTAAATAATTATCTCAACATCGCGTTTGACTAATTATTAGTCAATAACTCTGACTAACCGCTTAGTCATATTAGGCATCAACATGACTGTATTTTCATACCGTCACATCTCTCAAACGTATCCTATAGGTGTGACTTTTAGGGACCAGTTGATCACCGCCATCTGTATGACAATAACGTCAAACTTATCTAGCAAGCCAACCGTTATTGATAAACGTGGACCAACTGATAATAATACAAAAGTATACCCTTTAATCCTTTTAGAGATTTATATGTCATTGCACTAACTGTGGAGGACACCAGCCCCAACAAGCTCCCACTTGTCCGTACAAGTGTACGTGCAATAACGTTATCCGCACTAACTGGAGGACACCGGCTCCAACAAACTCCCACTTGTCCGTACAAGTGTAAATATATAAATATCAAAACGATGATGTTGTATAGAGTACACGAGAAAATGAAACTAATCCATAAAAGAGTACTACAACTCAGGAACACGTTTAATTCCCATGGAAATAACATGCCCTTCATGCTTATCTTGTCGTAATAGTTTAGTGAGAGGATCTGCTACATTATCATCTGTAGCAATCTTTTCTATCACTACCTCCTTTTGCTCCACGTAATCTCGGATTAGATGAGCTTTCCGTTGTACATGTCTAGACTTGTTGCTAGACTTAGACTCCTTAGCTTGGAAGATGGCACCTCTATTGTCGCAATAGATGGTGATCGGGTCATTCGAACTAGGCACTACAGATAGTCCTTGTAAGAATTGACGCATCCATATCGCTTCCTTTGCAGCTTCAGACGCGGCATAGTACTCGGACTCGATCGTAGAATCTGTTTGTAACACTTTGTTTGGAACTCTTCCAGCTGACTGCAGCGCCATTAAGAGTAAAAACGAATCCAGACTGAGATTTCGAGTCATCTCGATCCGTTTGGAAGCTAGCATCTGCGTAACCGGTTGCGCATAGCTTTTGATCGCCTCCATAAGTCAATGCCCAATCTTTAGTCCTCCGTAGGTACTTAAGAATGTTCTTGACAGCCATCCAATGTGATTGATGCGATCCCGCTAAGTGTCCACAAATTAAGATGTGGTCGTTGGGTCACGGTCGAATCAAAACACAATTTATAGCTTCACAAACAACTCTACAATTAGTAAAGAGGCAAGTAAAGGTCGGATCCCAAGGGACGGCTATTGAAATGAGATTTCTATTGCAACTAGTGGTGTCTAAGGGGTGTCACAAATTGGGTTGATGTAGAAGGTCACTAAACTAAAATAGCAATGAAAATAAACAAGCAAGATGAATTAAAGGGGTGTAAACAATTGATTAAAGGCACTAGGGTGTCATGGGATCATAGGGGAATCATGGGATATGATCATACAAACATGTTCTCAAATTATAAGCAAGCAATTATTGTTGTGATGGATTGTGTTGGGTTATATCTTACAATCCTAGGAAAGTTTGGGTCCCGGAGCCGAATCGATTAGATTGTACAACACCTACAAGTCGACTTAATCTTCCCTACTCAACAACATGCATGGTCTAATGAGACTCGAGTTGGGTTATGTCTTACAAGTCTCATTGAAAAGATAGGAGATGATAGTAAATGCAAGGATTCATAGGCTTAGCATTTCATCAAATATAACATGTGCATGAGTTGAGATCAAAACAAGCAAGCAAATAAAACATGAAAGCATATTAGATTAAGCATGAATTATTCCCCATGTTGGTTTCCCCTAATCACCCATTAACCCTAGCTAAGAGACTACTCACTCATTATCATGTTGATCATGCTAGCAAGGTTGTCAATCATACCAACAATATGAAACATGATGAATAAATGAAAGTAATTAACAATAATTAAAAGGGATTAAGAGATTATACCTACTAATGATTCCAATAATAAAGCAAAGATAAAAGAAGTACTTGAATGCTTGATTGAGAGGTTGTCAATCTCCCAATAATAACCCAAATAATCTTCAATTACCCAAAATAAAGGATGAACAAAAGAGAGATTAAAGAACTAAAACTTGGATTAAAACTTGATTAATACTTGATTACAATATTAAAGAGAGATTTGATTGATATTAACTACACTAATTATTGATAAGAAGAACATGCTCCTCTAATTAGACTAATGGGGTATTTATAGTGGAAATTAGGGAGGATGCATTAGGGTTAACTAAGGGCTAAACTAGTAATTACACTTTTTAGATTGAGCAAGGAGGAGCCGGTATTTTTCGAGAGAAGGGCTTATTTCTTCGTAGCTTGGAGAAGACAATCCGTGATGTGCTGGAATCCGGGCGGAATAAGGTCGGGACGGGCGGATTCTGGCGTTGGAATCCGAGCGGATTCAGGGGAATTCGGACGGATTGTGGAGGGGGAATCCGAGCGGATTAAGGCAAAGCCGCTCGGATTGTCTTCTTTGCGGGACGGACGGATTGGTGACAATCCGCTCGGATTGTCGATCAAAGAACAAATCTTCTTCTTTTCTTCCCTTTTCTTCACATATTCCTTGGGGATTTCCTTGGGGACTCAAGGATCCTTTCTCAACTTTGCTCTTCTACTATAATATGTACAAAGGCCTTCTAATCTTGTCTCTCCTTGATGCTTGGTCATTGAATTCGATCAATTTAGTCTCGTTTTGCCATGAAAATGCAAGATTCTTACTCCTTTCCTACCAAGGGATCAGAATCTCAAAGAATATGCAAAACAAAGAACTAAAGATAAGAAATGACCCAAATAAGCACTAAAAAGCATGGGAACAAGGCTAATTCGGGGGCTAAATATGCGCCAATTATGGTCACATCAAATATCCCCAAACCGAACCTTTGCTCGTCCCGAGTAAAGAGGTGACAAAGACTAGGACCAATACTAACCTATCCTAATAATATAGCCGATATGAGACAATTAGCGGGTCTCACTCCGCCCCTTCAACTCACAACAAGACAACCATGAGGTAGGATGCCTTCTTGCAAGGCAAGGTGGGTCTTGCCAAAATGGCGACACATCCAAACATTGAGCACACAAAATCACATAATGGATGCATCTACAAAAAGAATAGCCACTCCCTCATCAAGTGGCGGAGGCACTAAAGAGGAACAAATTTAAGAGCATGTAATCCTTCACAAATACTAGTTCAACAAATTACTAAGTCTAAGAGGATGGCACTAAATCACCTCCAAATGGTGTTAAACTAGACTACTTTCGTCCTCAATTTCCAAATGCTTTCGTCAAGAGCGATCGGATGGGGGTGGAATGATGATCCCTATGATGCTAGTAGCATATGACATGACAAGTCTCGAATTCTTTACAAAAGTAAAGGTCATGGATCGTCCCAAACTCGACCAAGTGGTTTGACAAAAGGCTTTTTGTGAATGAAATGCTCAAATCATTATTCACAACGGGTGGATATGACTAGTATTCAAAATTGTCCTCATTTCACTTTCACATTTCAAAAATTTAAGATGGGGTTTGTCCCTTCCGGGCTAGTGTCCTTTGCTTTCGCCAATCGCTTATTAGGCAACCTGTTAACCTCTAGACAATAGCTTTTCGGGGTGATAGTCACTCTGTCTCTGGGCGGCCGAATTCACAACCGTATGGGGGCCCAATTCAATGGATCCCGCACCAAAGCACATCGAAGTGGTACGCCTCCATCAAAACAACTTAAATTTCTCAACAATTCATAACATTTGAGGTTTCCTTGGCATTACATTACTTCCACATGACAAAATTTCTTTGAAATGAACACTTCAAGCTTATTGATAGAAAATATTTTTGGGTTGCCTTACCACAAGGTCACCTAGACAAGTTAACCAAGTCCACATCGCATCACGGGGTTGGATAGGTGACTCACATGCAAACCCTTGACTAGGCCTTGGGTCATGGGTCAAAAGACACTAGTATGACACTATCTAGGGTGTTTTACAACCATTCTAGTAGTCAAAGTCTTAAGTTGAACAAGTATTTATAATGGCTTAGTTGCTCTTGTCAAAGTTCCTAAATAGGCATTTTTCAAAACATTTCTAACATGCAACTACATGCCATGATGCAACTAATATAAACATCCTAATGCAAGTGATTCTATCAACTAATATGACATATAAACTAAATGCAAGTCCTAAATTCACATTGTTATACCGCATCAATCAAAATAAAGCCACATAGTCATTAACATAAAGAGGAAAAAGGAGATTGGAAAGATCATACCATGCGGTCTTCAATATCCTCATGTCTCGGATGTGGCGTAGTCAATCAATGTGAACAAGGATAGAACAAACACAATATATACAAGACAATATATACAAGACAACAAAAGGAAATAAACATGTTTTTGGGTTTTCAATTTTCAAATTTTTATGATTTTTGAAATTTTTCAATTTTTTTGGGTTTTTGAATAAGAGTTAAATGTTAGAATTCCCATCCCCACACTAATATGGGCATTGTCCTCAATGGCCAAAATGATGGAAATTATGCAAAGATGATGCATGATTTCTATACTAAATGCAATCTATACTAAGCTATGCTACATGATGCATGGTTTTTGTTATGACGGAGAGGATAATTTAGATTACCTCCCGTTGTGTATGCATTAACCTCCCCAAACCGAGTGAGACACTATTGCTAATGTCCAAGGATGGGTGTAGTTCATGCACACACTATGCTATGCATGAAACTAATTTGTCATTTTGGATTTTGAAAATGGGAACAATAAAATGAGAACACCTCAATGGTACCGAGGTGTGAGTCCTCTAATGGGGCTAGGACTACTCCAACAAAGATCAAATTATAAAATACAAGGTAACAAGACACGAACTTCTTTTCATAGAACATTGAAAGATAAAGAGGAGAGATGAGAAAACTTCACTTGAACTTAGGTGGGTGCCTCTTGCCCGCTCCACCTAGTGATGAAGTAATCTTCTAGACATCGGCATCATCTCCCTCTATATCCCTATCCCAAATATCTTTTGAAGCATCACTCAAACTTGGATCCATGAATTCGTCTTCCTCAATCTCAAGCTTCACCGTGTCACCACCACAAGAATTGCCACTCTCCTCCCCTTGGCGACCGTTCGCCCCTTCATTAGCCTTCTCCGAGTTGGGGAAGAGCAATTCCATTTGAGCCCATGAGGGGAAAGCTCCTTCCTCGCTAATCCGTCCTTTTTGAGCCATCTCATGGTATTGGGGGTAAAGAGCATAGTAAGTGTCCACGGAGGTCTCGTATTGACGGTAGTGTAGATCTTGTAAGATTCCCGTGACAAAGTCGTCACGGGGGAGGATGAAGGGATTTGGATGGTTATATGGTTGGTAGGGAAAGGGGTAGGGAGGCACTTTTATCTTCTCATTTTGGGTTTGTTGTTCTTGTTGTTGTGGTGGTGGGTTTTGAGGTGGTGGAGCTTGCTTTGTTTGACTTGGGATGAGGTAGGAGGGCATTGGGGATAAGTTTCCTCTTCTTGGAGAGATCCGTGGTAGATCGGTTATTGGGAGATAGATCGGATCGCTCCCTTTTGTCAACCACTTTATCCGCTTATCGACCCCCTCAAGGGTTATCCAATGGTGTTGGACGACAAGGAGATCTTCATTAATTCTCGTGCTCCCTGTAAGTGGAGTGTACTCATTGTTCTCATTGAACCTTGGGTTGAAGTGCTTTGCAAGTCTAGTTATGAGTCCTCCATTCACTATGTGCTTCATTCCATCATCATCCCCATTTCTAAACTTTGCCCATTTCTCTAGCAAAACTAGAGGTGCATTGAAGTGATACCCATCTCTCCCTTGAATGTTGAGGTATGATTCCATAAACACAAGGTCTAATTGGTTCACGATGGCCGGATCTCGGCGGGCGAAGAGATTACCCGAAAGAAATCGATATGTAAGCCTCAAGATCGGGTTTTGGATATGAAAAGCAAGACACTCCTTGGTAAGAATGAAATCCCGGCCCGTCATGGCCCTCCACAAAGGTGCAACACTATACTTTTTGGGTTTCGATGTTCGGGTAGGCGAAACATCAAGTCCAAACACATTGGCGAACTCTACAAGGGTCATCATCCTAGAAACATTCTCCAACCTAAACTCTATGCATATCACTTTGTTCAAGGTTGTAATCTTCAAAAAGCTTAAGAATTCTAGCACAAGGGACCGATAGGTTGGTTCATACATGCGAAAAAGGGTTGAAAGACCAAAAACCTCAAAGAGAGCTTCCACTTGGTGAAAAATCCCAAGCTTTCTCAAGGTAGCATGACATAGAAATTTAGTGGGAAGAATATTCTTACTTAGGAGCCGGTGGAAGACTAATCTCTGTATATCATCAAGGAATTCCACATTTGAGAAATCATCGAGCCTTGTGAGATCTACAATCTCTACATGTTCCCTTCTAATGGTGTTGAGATGGGAGGTAGAAGAACTTCCCATAATCCTTGGTCTTCTTGCACTCCTAAAAGAGGATATCCTTGGTGCCATTCTTGTTTCTTTTGTTGGGTTCTTTTGATTTGAGAATTGCTAAGGATGTTCCTTGTTGATTGAGTGTTGGAAACCCTAGAAAATTGGGTATTTTTGATTTTGTGGGTAAAGAGAGTGATTTGGATATGTATGGGAGTCATAAGGAGGTGGGTTTTATAGGGTAAGTGGAAGGAGTAGTGATGTGTCACTGTATGTGTGGTGGGGTGTATTTTAATTAGGAAAAATCGGGTCAAAACACCGTGAGAAGACGAGCGGATTCGAGCTGAAGACGCTCGGATTCATGCTCCACGGGACGGGCGGATTCTTGACAATCCGCTCGGATTCTGTCACAGCGAGAAATTCTAAAATTTGACGCTTCAAAGACGGGCGTCCCGTGCATAAGACGCTCGGATTCTTTTAAGATGGGACGGGCGTCTTCTTGAGAAGACGGGCAGATTCTGCTACAGAGATTTTCTTTGAAATGCACAGGTAGAAAGACGGGCGTCTTTCTTCAAATCCGGCCGGATTCTATGAGACGGGCGTTTTTCCTCGTTGGACGCTCGGATTCAACCTCAGTCCAAAAATCTTCAAATTTTCAGCGCAACTGGACGGACGGTTTTTCCTCTAGACGCCCGGATTCCAGCAAGATGGCCGGATTCCAGGGAATCCGCACGGATTCATGCTGCGAGTTTTGACTTCTTCTCCTTTCTTAGATGCGTCCCCACACTTGAGCATTTGTTCCTTCCTTCATTCAAAAATCATTAGTAACCCTCCCTTACTTACGCTCATGAAAAGAGTTCATGCTATTTATTAAAACAAATGCAATAAATAAATGCAAGTTAGAGGGTTAGTATATTTACAAGTGGTGGTTTAGGGAGGACTCCACCAAACTCTCCCTTAGATGGTCCTTTCAAGGGGGAGGAGGCCCGAGGTAGGTAGCCTCGACCTCTCCAACAAACGCTCCTTCATAGTAGGGCTTCAACCTTTGACCATTTACCTTGAACTTGCTTCCATCTTCCGCCTTGAGTTCGAAATCTCCATATTTTCCAACTTCGGTTATCACATAGGGACCCATCCATCTAGAGTTCAATTTTCCCGGAAAGAGTCGGTAGCGGGTATTGAATAGAAGGACTTTGTCTCCCTTGTGCAAGGCTTTTTGTCTAATTCTTTTATCATGAAGCAATTTTGTTCTTTCTTTGTAAATCTTTGCATTCTCATAGGATTGTAGTCGGAATTCCTCCAACTCTTGGATTTGAATCACCCTCTTTTGACCGCTCAATTTGAGATCAAGATTAAGTGCTCGGATTGCCCAATAAGCTTTGTACTCCAATTCGATTGGCAAATGACATGCTTTTCCATAGACAAGCTTGTAGGGGGAGGCTCCTATGGGAGTCTTATAGGCCGTCCTATAAGCCCAAAGAGCATCATCAAGCTTTGTGCTCCAATCTTTCCGAGTCTTGTTCACAACTTTTTCAAGGATTTGCTTGATCTCTCTATTTGAAATTTCCACTTGACCGCTTGTTTGAGGATGATATCCCAAGCCGGTTCGATGTTGAACACCATATTTGGTCAAAAGGGATGCAAGCTTCTTCTCATGGAAATGTGTTCCTCCATCACTAATGATTGCTCTAGGAACTCCAAATCTTGGGAAAATTATCTTCTTGAAAAGCTTGGTGATCGTTTTTGCATCATCATTTGGGGTGGCAATTGCCTCCACCCACTTTGAGACATAATCTACGGCCACAAGGATGTACTTATTCCCATTGGATGTCACAAAGGGCCCTTGGTAGTCAATTCCCCAAACATCGAAGATCTCTACCTCTAGAATGCCCCTTTGTGGCATTTCGTTCCTCCAAGATATATTCCCCGTTCTTTGACAAGCATCGCAATGAATGATGAATTCCCTTGTATCTTGGAACATTGAAGGCCAATAGAAGCCCGATTGGAGAATTTTTGCAACGGTTCTCCTTGCTCCATGGTGCCCACCGTAGGGTGATGAATGACATCCTTCCAAGATTCCTTGGATTTCCCATTGAGGGATGCATCTCCGGTAGAGCCCATCACTACACTCCTTGTAGAGATTTGGATCATCCCAAAAGTACCTCTTCACTTCGAATAGGAATCTCTTCCTTTGGTTGTGGTTCAAATTTGGAGGGAGCACTTTTCTAACAATATAATTGGCATAATCGGCAAACCATGGGGTGATGTGCCTCTCAAGTTGAGTTTGAATTGCCATCAAAATATCGTCGGGAAATGAGTCATTGATCGGGGTTTCTCCATTTTCATCATGAAACCGGATCCTTGACAAGTGATCCGCCACTACATTCTCGGCTCCTTTCTTGTCTCTTATTTCCAAGTCAAATTCTTGAAGAAGCAAAATCCATCTCAACAATCTTGGTTTTGCCTCCTTCTTTATCAAGAGATTTCGGAGAGCACGGTGATCCGAAAATACAATCACCTTGGATCCAAGCAAGTAGGAACGGAATTTATCCAAAGCATAAACAATGGCAAGAAGCTCCTTTTCGGTTGTATCATAATTCACTTGAGAGGGGTCGAGGGTCTTGCTTATGTAATAGATGGCATGAAGAGATCTCCCTACCCGTTGGCCAAGAACCGCTCCAACGGCGTAGTTGCTAGCGTCACACATAATCTCGAAAGGTAACTCCCAATTCGGAGGTTGAATGATTGGTGCCGAGATTAATGCTTCTTTGATTCTATTAAAAGCTTCAACACACTCGCTAGTGAATTGGAATTGGGCATCTTTAAGCAAAAGTTGAGTGAGGGGTTTTGCTATTTTTGAAAAATCTTTTATGAAACGACGATAAAAACCCGCGTGACCGAGAAAACTTCTCACCCCTCTAACATTCACGGGAGGTGGGAGTTTCTCTATCACCTCAACTTTGGCTTTATCGACCTCGATGCCCTTTTCCGAAATCAAATGACCCAAGACAATCCTTCATTGACCATGAAGTGACACTTTTCCCAATTTAAAACAAGGCTAACATCTTCACACTTTTGCAACACAAGAGAAAGATTATGCAAACATGAGTCAAAGTCTTTTCCATAAACACTAAAATCATCCATAAAAACTTCCATTATGGTCTCTAAGTAATCGGAGAAGACACTCATCATGCATCTTTGGAAAGTGGCGGGGGCATTACATAATCCAAAAGGCATCCTCCTATATGCAAAAGTGCCATAAGGGCATGTGAAGGTGGTCTTATGTTGGTCATCCGGGTGTATAGGGATTTGGAAGAATCCCGAATACCCGTCAAGGTAACAAAAGAATTTGTTGGAGGCTAACCTCTCAAGCATTTGGTCAATGAATGGTAAGGGGAAGTGATCTTTTCTTATTGCGGAGTTTAATTTCCGGTAGTCAATGCACATACGCCAACCGGTGATCATTCTTGTGGGTATTAATTCATTCTTTTCATTTGTCACTACCATGGTACCTCCTTTCTTAGGTACCACTTGGACGGGGCTAACCAACAAAGAATCCGATATGGGATATATGATTCCCGCATCAAGTAATTTCATGACTTCTCCTTTGACAACTTCTTGCATGTGGGGGTTCAATCTTCTTTGGGGTTGAATGGTAGGTCTATGGTCTTCCTCTAGATGAATTCTATGCATGCAAAAGTCGGGACTTATCCCCTTAAGGTCATCTAGACTATAACCTATAGCCTTCTCATGTTGTTTCAACACATCAAGCAATTTTCCCAATTGGTCATCATCAAGTCTATCATTAACAATCACGGGTTTGGTCTTTGATTCATCAAGGTAAGCATATTTCAAATTTGGGGGAAGAGGTTTCAAAGTAGGAGTTTGTACCTTACTTTCTTCCTTTGGAGTTTCATTGAGAATTTGCTCCATCTCCATTAGACATTCCATTCTCATAGCATACTCAACTTCACTTTCATCAACCTCATCATATTCAAATCCCATGATGGGTTCCTCTTGCTCTTGAGCTTGTAAAATATCCTCTAGGATGGATTGCTCATCCTCTATGGGTTGACATGCTTCTACTATAATATTATGCACCAACTCGGATTGTGCACGAGTAAGTTCCTTGTTAGCTAGAGCGGCCTCAAAGAGATCCACTTCCAACTCCCAATACATGCTCTTAGCCTCACTTGCTTCTAAGGCTTCTAATGCTTGCATGGGATCCTTGAAGTAAGGGATACTCAAGTGGTCCTCTACAAAACAGTCTATGAAATCCATCTCGCAAAATATCAAACAATCTTGAAAATGATTAGAGCAAACCTTGAGGAGTTTTACTTCCTCAAGGCGAAGAAAGACACAACTAATAACAATAAAAAGAAATCTAAATCAAACAAACACCGACACCGGCAACGGCGCCATTTTTGATGCGATCCCGCTAAGTGTTCACAAATTAAGATGTGGTCGTTGGGTCACGGTCGAATCAAAACACAATTTATAGCTTCATAAACAACTCTACAATTAGTAAAGAGGCAAGTAAAGGTCAGATCCCAAGGGACGGGTATTGAAATGAGATTTCTATTGCAACTAGTGGTGTCTAAGGGGTGTCACAAATTGGGTTGATGTAGAAGGTCACTAAACTAAAATAGCAATGAAAATAAACAAGCAAGATGAATTAAAGGGGTGTAAACAATTGATTAAAGGCACTAGGGTGTCATGGGATCATAGGGGAATCATGGGATATGATCATACAAACATGTTCTCAAATTATAAGCAAGCAATTATTGTTGTGATGGATTGAGTTGGGTTATATCTTATAATCCTAGGAAAGTTTGGGTCCCGGAGCCGAATCGATTAGATTGTACAACACCTACAAGTCGACTTAATCTTCCCTACTCAACAACATGCATGGTCTAATGAGACTCGAGTTGGGTTATGTCTTACAAGTCTCATTGAAAAGATAGGAGATGATAGTAAATGCAAGGATTCATAGGCTTAGCATTTCATCAAATATAACATGTGCATGAGTTGAGATCAAAACAAGCAAGCAAATAAAACATGAAAGCATATTAGATTAAGCACGAATCATTCCCCATGTTGGTTTCCCCTAATCACCCATTAACCCTAGCTAAGAGACTACTCACTCATTATCATGTTGATCATGCTAGCAAGGTTGTCAATCATACCAACAATATGAAACATGATGAATAAATGAAAGTAATTAACAATAATTAAAAGGGATTAAGAGATTATACCTACTAATGATTCCAATAATAAAGCAAAGATAAAATAAGTACTTGAATGCTTGATTGAGAGGTTGTCAATCTCCCAACAATAACCCAAATAATCTTCAATTACCCAAAATAAAGGATGAATAAAAGAGAGATTAAAGAACTAAAACTTGGATTAAAACTTGATTAATACTTGATTACAATATTAAAGAGAGATTTGATTGATATTAACTACACTAATTATTGATAAGAAGAACATGCTCCTCTAATTAGACTAATGGGGTATTTATAGTGGAAATTAGGGAGGATGCATTAGGGTTAACTAAGGGCTAAACTAGTAATTACACTTTTTAGATTGAGCAAGGAGGAGCCGGTATTTTTTGAGAGAAGGGCTTCTTTCTTCGTAGCTTGGAGAAGACAATCCGTGCTGTGCTGGAATCCGGGCGGAATAAGGTCGGGACGGGCGGATTCTGGCGTTGGAATCCGAGCGGATTCAGGGGAATCCGGACGGATTGTGGAGGGGGAATCCGAGCGGATTAAGGTAAAGCCGCTCGGATTGTGCTACTGCGGGATGGACGGATTGGTGACAATCCGCTCGGATTGTCAGTCAGCAACAAATCTTCTTCTTTTCTTCCCTTTTCTTCACAAATTCCTTGGGGATTTCCTTGGGGACTCAAGGATCCTTTCTCAACTTTGCTCTTCTACTATAATATGTACAAAGGCCTTCTAATCTTGTCTCTCCTTGATGCTTGGTCATTGAATTCGATCAATTTAGTCTCGTTTTGCCATGAAAATGCAAGATTCTTACTCCTTTCCTACCAAGGGATCAAAATCTCAAAGAATATGCAAAACAAAGAACTAAAGATAAGAAATGACCCATATAAGCACTAAAAAGCATGGGAACAAGGCTAATTCGGGGGCTAAATATGCGCCAATTATGGTCACATCAGTGATTCACCTGGATGCTGTCGGAATCGACTTGTCATACTCAATGCATATGTCACGTCCGGACGTGTGCATATCATGGCATACATGATTGATCCTATTGCCGAAGCGTAAGGAATCCGGGTCATGCGCTCTATCAATTCCGGTGTCTTTGGTGCCTGAGACTTGCTCAAATGCACCCCTGGAGCCATAGGAAAAACCCCTTTTTGGAGTTAGTCATGCTGAATCTCTCTAGAATCTTGTCTATGTAAGACTCCTGACTGAGAGATAACATCCGACGTTATCTATCTCGATAGATACGGATGCCCAAAATTCTTTGTGCCTCACCCAGATCTTTCACCTGGAAATGGTTTTTCAACCATACTTTTACCGAAGTTAAGAGAGGTATGTCATTCCCAATCAGGAGTATGTCATCAACATACAATATTAGGAAGACAATCTTGCTCCCACTCGACTTGATATATAGACATGGTTCCTCAACCGATCGAGTAAATCCATTCTCTTTTATCACTTGGTCGAAACGATGATTCCAACTCCGAGAAGCTTGCTTAAGTCCATAAATGGAACGCTTAAGCTTGCACACTTTCTTAGGATGTTAAGGATCGATGAAACCTTCGGGTTGTACCATGTACAACTCTTCCTCCAAATAACCGTTTAAGAAGGCGGTTTTCACATCCATTTGCCAAATTTCATAGTCATGAAAAGCGGCAATCGCTAAGATAATCCGAATGGAACGGAGCATGACTACGGGTGCAAAAATTTCATCGTAGTGCAAACCTGGCACTTGGGTGAAACCTTTAGCAACTAGTCGTGATTTATAGATATCTTGTTGACCTTCCACAGAATGCTTTATCTTGTAAAGCCATTTGCATTGAAGGGGACGAACCTTAGCAGGCAAGTCAACAAGATCCCATACGTTGTTCTCATACATGGAGTCCATCTCGGATTGCATGGCCTCAAGCCATAGGTTTGAGTCGAAACTAGTCATGGCACCTTTATAGGTTGCGGGTTCACTACTCGTTAAGAACAGAATGTCATCTATGTCATGTTCCTCGACCATACTAATGTATCTGTCCGGAGGAATAGAGACTCTTCCCGACCTCCTAGGTTCCTCAGGAATACTAACCGCAGCCGGGATTGAAGGAACTGGTTCCTCCAATGGTTGCTCGGCAGTTGGTTCTGGAATCTCCGACAGCTCGAAGGTTCTATTACTCTTCGCGTTCTCGAGAAACTCCTTCTCTAAGAACGTCGCACTAGCCGCAACAAATACACGTTGTTCGGTTGGCGAATAGAAGTAATGACCAAATGTTCCTTTAGGATAACTTATAAAGTATGTCTTGACCGATCGCGGGCCGAGCTTATCCTCGTGTCTCCACTTGACATAAGCCTCGCAGCCCCAAACCCGTATAAAGGACAAGTTGGGGACCGTTCCCTTCCATAGTTCATATGGTGTCTATTCAACAGCTTTAGACGGACTTCGGTTAAGTATTAGAGCAGCTGACAGAAGAGCATAACCCCACAATGAATCAGGCAATACGGTGTGACTCATCATGGATCGAACCATATCAAGTAGTGTTCGATTTCTCCGTTCGGACACACCATTCAACTGAGGTGTTCCGGGTGAGTTAACGTAAGACAATCCCACAGTCTTTAAGGTGTTGATCAAACTCGTGTGAAAGATACTCACCACCACGGTCGATCGTAGTGTTTTAATCTTTCTACCCGATTGGTTACATGCCCGATTCTCGGTATTCTTTGAATTTCTCAAAGGACTCACTTTTATGCTTCATTAAGTAGACATAGCCATATCTACTTAAATCGTCCGTGAAAGTGATAAAATACCTATAGCCTTCTCGTGCGGTGATTGACATAGGTCCACACACATCCGTATGTATGAGTCCTAATAGGTCAGCAACGCGCATTCCAACACCTTTGAAGGAAATTCGAGTCATCTTACCAATGAGACATGATTCACACGTGCCAAATGATTGAAAATCAAAGGCCGAGATAGCTCCATTCTTTATGAGCTGTTTTACGCGTTTCTCATTAATGTGTCCCATACGGCAGTGCCATAGATACGTTTGATCTTTGTCACCAACCTTTAACTTTTTATTCATTACGTGAATATTTCAAAGGTCGATCTAAAACATAAATTCCATTCATGGAGACTGGCTTGCCATAAATCATATCGTGTAATGAGAAAATGCAGCTATTATTCTCTATTACAAATGAAAAACCAAGTTTGTCAAGTGCGTAAACCGAAATAATGTTTTTGGATAGATCTGGTACATAATAGCAGTTATATAAAAATAACTCAAATCCGCTTGGAAGCTGGATCACATATGTTCCCCTCGAGACGGAAGCCACTCGTGCTCCATTCCCGACACGCAGGTCCACCTCACCCTTTACGAGGGGTTCGATGTTTCGGAGCCCCTGCACATGATTGCATAGATGAGAACCACAACCAGTATCTAGTACCCAAGTTCTGTAACTTGCATGGTTAATCTCAATCATATGAATAAAACTAGAAGAAGAAAAAGACATACCAACAGGAGTAACGCGACCTGCTTTTATGTCCTCATGGTATACAGGACATGTAAGCCTCCAATGCCCAGTCTTGTGGCAATGATGGCATTCCATGTTACCGGTCTTGCTCTTTGTCGCGCCTGGTGAGGTGCTCAACTCACCAGGCCCACTCTTACCCGATCCCGACTTCTTAAACTTCGGTTTACCTACTGCTAGGTCTGCCTGAGCTTTGCCCTTACCCTTGCCCTTGTTTGACACAACGAGAACATCCTGTTTCAGGCTCCCACTAAACTTCATGTCCTTCTCGGTCTATACGAGAAGGGAGTGTAGTGCATGAGGACTTTTCTTCAAATCATTCATATAGTAATTAGCTCTAAAGAGCGCAAAACCATCGTGGAGTGAATGAAGCATGCGGTCAATCACGATGTTCTCACTGATCTTACAATCAAGTGCCTCCAGTTTCTCGACATTCTCAATCATGCTGAGAATGTGTGGGCTAACCGGTTGGCCCTTCTGGAGTTTCGCCTCAAAGAAGCGACAGGTATGCTCATAGGTCACGATTCTCGGTGCTTTCGAGAATTCCTTAGTGAGCGTGGTGAAAATCTTGTTTGCACCTTGGGCTATGAAACGTTTACGCAAATTGGATTCCATTGCAAAAATGAGTACGTTCTTTATCGCACCCTCTTCCATGACGAAATCGCTATACGTGGCGATCTCGTTAGCTCGGCCGTGGGGCCTGGGTTTGGCGGGATGGGCTCTATCGATATTTGAGCTTCCGTCGCAATGGCAGGCATTCCGTAATGCCGCCTCCCGATCCGCGAAGTTTGATCCATCATTCTTCATCGAGTAGACGATTCATCCGATTCATGAAGATCCGCCGGACTCACGGTCGAATGTGGCACTTGGCATTGGGTCGTTCATACGGCCAGCCATTTATGTTATTAGCAGTTTAAATGATCGTTTTCTACACTGAAAAAGAAAGAAAAACAAAACGAAATAAGCAACTCATCGAGGTGATTTAAGTCTAATTTAAAATTCGATTTAACGTGTAGACTCATTGCACTTGTATAATCGATCTACCTCAAGAATTATACAAATGATCCCAAGACTCAATTTCTGTAAATTGATAAGCCAACTGTTTGGCTAGTTCTACCGTTAGAACTCTCTGTCGATAGATTTCTGTAAATCCTATCTTTAGTCCACCATAATCACAGGATCGTACGAGTGACCATAGTGTTGAGATAAAATAGGTCAATCAGTTCCAACTTACCCGACGTAGAAGGGGTCATATTATGCCTACCGACGAAGAAGGGATTCATTGGAGTTTGACCTAAAAAGACTATTCTCAATTTTTGGTTATACGAGGAAGATCCCATCAACTTAGTTTTAATTCATTTTAAGTGAACGAAAAACTAGCATTACGTGAATGAATTAATTTAGGTGATGGCTTATGAAGTCCGTGTGACATCTGTATGTCATAGAAAACTAACGCGCAACCTCTATATGAGTCAGTTTTCATGCAAATATTAGGTGGTTTGGTTTTAGGCGGAATATGATGCAAACTATCGTTACGATGAAAAACATAAAACAAAAATAATACGTAAATAAAAGTCCTAGTGTGGCCTATTCTAGCAAGATAAACATAATACAACTTTGGAATCCATCGTTGGACCCGAAAAGCTTGTCTTGATGTTCCATCTTGATCCATGCAACGGGAGTGAGCATCCGATCTCCATCTTTTGTCTTCTCAAAATTACAATTTAAAATTTACAAAAATAAACCTATTTACATTCTAAATTAAAACTGTAATTACAATGAAAAATCCAAAACGGAGATGCGAGATCTCAAAATACAACCAAGACCGTATTCCATCATTACGGTAACACGTTCTACTAAGGCCACACTAAGATACAACCATTTGTAAAATTAAATACGTAAAAAAAAAAATTCATGGCATTCAAAAGTAACGATAAATAAAAGATGCATCAACTAAAACAAAAATTTATTCGTGACATAATTCCGTAATTATGTTAAATTTATCCAAACCACCTTTTAACGATTAAATAATGTGACAAAACCGCTTTTATCATCTAAATTTTTAATCCATAACAATTCGTTACTTTAAACCGCTTTAAAATAACTAAATGGTACGTGTGTGAACCGTTTCACAATCAAGCGAGTGTACAAAATCCGTATTGTGTACAAAATATGGCCGAAAAAAAAATAAAACACAAAGTTTTTTTTATTTTTTTTTCAGCGGCTTCACCGAGAGCCAAAACAAAAAAAAAAAAAATCGAAAACAAAACCAATCGATCGAGACACTACAGTCCTCGATCGACTGAACAGTTTTGCCGACTGTTTGTAACAACACAAAAAAAAAAAAAACAAAACAACCGTGTAAAAAAAAATTCGGCCGCACGGTTTTCAAGGCAAAAAAAATTATCGTTTCAAATCGTTTTATGAAAATCACGATGAAAAATTTACGTGGCCTCGCTCTGATACCACTTGTAGGGTAATATCTGTATAAAACCCCTTAAATAAGGACTATAACGTAATTTTATCATGTGATTAATTGTCATAAACGAAAAACAAGAGAAAACGATAAAAGAATAAGAATCAACCTTGGGTCCTATGCAAATCGGCCTAAGAACAGAAATCAATGTAGATTTCCTCCTAATTGTTGCACCCAAGATCGTCTGAGACTATGCCCCTTGTGCTAGAAATTACTCTCTAATTGCCTTGCAATATTGAGAGAGCCTTTTGTGAGTTTTCTGATGTGAGATCTAGAATTTCAGAGAGAAAAGCTCCAAAACCCTAATTTTTGTGCAAATGATAATGATTAGGTCAAAAGGAGAGAAGGTCTCTCCTTTTGAAGGTCTCTCCTTTTGTTCATTTCGGTCGACCGTGAGGTAGCTAGGGGAGGGAGTGGGCTTTCCACTTTCTCCTTATTTAACTCGTGGTCCGACTCATTTCGCTAAAATGTATATGACGGGTTTTAATTATAAATCGTCATCCTATATCGGATATTAAAATATCGACTAGTAACATGAAATAGTCGACATATTAATACTTGTCCGACAATGACAATATTGTATAATTAATTAATTCAATATACATTAATTAAATATAACCGTTTATATTCAATTTACGAATTAACCGCTTAATTCACCTTAGCCAGTATTATTTAATCCGTATTAAATAATTATCTCAACATCGCGTTTGACTAATTATTAGTCAATAACTCTGACTAACCGCTTAGTCATATTAGGCATCAACATGACTGTATTTTCATACCGTCACATCTCTCAAACGTATCCTATAGGTGTGACTTTTAGGGACCAGTTGATCACCGCCATCTGTATGACAATAACGTCAAACTTATCTAGTAAGCCAACCGTTATTGATAAACGTGGACCAACTGATAATAATACAAAAGTATACCCTTTAATCCTTTTAGAGATTTATATGTCATTGCACTAACTGTGGAGGACACCAGCCCCAACAAGCTCCCACTTGTCCGTACAAGTGTACGTGCAATAACGTTATCCGCACTCACTGGAGGACACCGGCTCCAACAGAGACTCTACCAAAGTAAAGGTTTGATTTCATAGGATTTACTCGCAACCCAGAATAGGCACCAAAGAGGGCGAGGCACTTATCAACAGCCTGAATAGAAGGGAGGTCGCCTCGTGTAGAAACCAACAGATTATTCGCAAAAATTATTATTATTATTATTATTATTGTTATTATTATTATTATTGTTATTATTATTATTATTATTATTGTTATTGTTATTGTTATTGTTATTGTTATTGTTATTGTTATTGTTATTGTTATTGTTATTGTTATCATTATTATTATCATTATTATTATTATTGTTATTATTATTATTATTATTATTATTAATTATTATTATTAAAAATTAAACCCAACTTTTATTATTTTTATTTTTATTTTTATTTTTATTTTTTAAAATTTTTTTGGAGAAAGTTAGGAGCTTAATATTAAATAATCGGAATTTGCAGTACAAGATCCTCAACATCTACAAGGAAGGCCAGAATATCCATCTTAAACCACTAAACTGAAACACCAAACAAACCAGAGTTAACTAGCAGTAGAAGAACGAAGCAACACCAGGTATTTAACTTTCTAAATGATAGCAGTAGCCGAGGAAGATTCGCTTGCAAACGTTCTCCTGTTTCTTTCCTGCCAGATGAGATACATAGAACTGAGAAAGGCACGTCGTCTCTGCCGCTTAAGCAAGCTTCTACGAGTGTTAGACCGTCTGAGCCAACGAGAAATAACACTCATGTTGTAGTTAGAACCAATACGTAGCCACTGGGAGATATAAGACCAGATCTCCAAAGAATAAGGAGATGCAAAGAACAAGTGCGCACTGCACTCTGGATGGCATTCACACAACACACATCTATTAACTATGAAATCCCTCTAATGCACAAATTATCTATAGTAGGCAGTTTATTTTACAAAGCAAGAAGATTAATCCCGGAATGCTTGGGATACATAAATGAGTTAGCCAAAGTATGATGCATAGAAAATGAAGCACCTTTTTCTCTAAATAAGTCATACGCCTGCTGCTTGAAGTCAGGTAGTCTGAGAAAACTTTGTGCAACTCCTAAGTTACCCGTGAATTGGAGGAGAAGATCACGACAAGTAATGATATAGCTCAACCCCTAGGAAAAAGTCACAGTAAGTTTGAAATCCCATATACTGACCCATTTAAGTACATAAGACTTGATCCATCGAACCCATATGGTAGAGGAGTCAAGTTCTAGTTTGGGAATCCAATCCAACATTAGACACTTATTCCAACTGAGTATTTCCTTTATATTAAGACCACCCTCCTGCTTTGGCCGACAGAAACTCCCCCAGCTTTTAAACACCATTCGTCTTTGTCCTTCACCAATAACCCAAAGGAAGTTCTTGCATAACTTGTTAGTTTTTTAACAACTCCCTTAGGTAATAGCACACTAGCACCCGAAAACTTTTGAATGCCAAAAATCACAGAATTAATGAGAGCAATTTTATCGGCATAGCTTAGTTAATTGTTAGCCCAATGGGTTATCTTGCATCCAATCTTATCCAACATGGGCAAGAACATTTTTGGGGTCAACATGGCACTGAACAGTGGGATACCCAAGTATCTCACAGGCAACAAACCCTCAACATATCTCGTGGTCGAAAGAATAAGAGTTTTCACCTGAGGAGAGACTCCACCAAAGTAAAGGTTTGATTTCATAGGATTTACCCGCAACTCAGAATAGGCACCAAAGAGGGCGAGGAACTTATCAACAGCCTGAACAGAAGGGAGGTCGCCCCGTGTGAAAACCAAGAGATCATCCGCAAAAATTATTATTATTATTATTGTTATTGTTATTGTTATTATTATTATTATTATTATTATTATTATTATTTTGTTTTTTTTTTTTTTAAACAAAAAAAACAAATTTTATTATTTTTATTTTTTAAAAAATTTTCGGAGAAAGTTAGGATCTTAATATTAAATAATCGGAATTTGTAGTACAAGATCCTCAGCATCTACAAGGAAGGCCAGAATAGCCACCTTAAACCACTAAACTAAAACACCAAACAAACCAGACTTAACTAGCAGTAGAAGAACGATGCAACACCAGGTATTTAACTTTCTAAATGATAGCAGTAGCCGAGGAAGATTCGCTTGCAAAGGGTTCTCCTGTTTCTTTCCTGCCAGATGAGATACATAGAACTGAGAAAGGCACATCGTCTCTGCCCCTTAAGCAAGCTTCAACCCGTGTTAGAGCGTCTGAGCCAACGAGAAATAACACTCATGTTGTAGTTAGAACCAATACGTAGCCACTGGGAAATATGAGACCAGATCTCCAAAGAATAAGGAGATGCAAAGAACAAGTGCGCACTGCACTCTGGATGGCATTCACACAACACACATCTAATAACTATGACAATCCCTCTAGTGTACAAATTATCTATAGTAGGCAGTTTATTTTACAAAGCAAGAAGACGAATCCCGGAATGCTTGGGATACATAAATGAGTCAGCCAAAGTATGATGCATAGAAAATGAAGCGCCTTTTTCTATAAATAAGTCATACGCCTGCTGCTTGAAGTCGGGTAGTCTGAGAAAACTTTGTGCAACTTCTAAGTTACCCGTGAATTGGAGGAGAAGATCACGACAAGTAATGATACAGCTCAACCCCTAAGAAAAAGTCACAGTAAGTTTGAAATCCCATATACTGACCCCTTTAAGTACATAAGACTTGATCCATCGAACGCATATGGTAGAGGAGTCAAGTTCAAGTTTGGGAATCCAATCCAACATTAGAAACTTATTCCAACTGAGTATTTCCTTTATATTAAGACCACCCTCATGCTTTGGCCGACAGAAACTCCCCCAGCTTTTAAACACCATTCGTCTTTGTCCTTCACCAATACCCCAAAGGAAGTTCTTGCATAACTTGTTAGTTTGTTTAACAACTCCATTAGGTAATAGCACACTAGCACCCGAAAACTTTTGAATGCCAAAAATCACAGAATTAATGAGAGCAATTTTACCGGCATAGCTTAGTTGATTGTTAGCCCAATGGGTTATCTTGCATCCAATCGTATCCAACATGGGCAAGAACATTTTTGGGTTCAACCTGGCACTGAACAGTGGGATACCCAAGTATCTCACAGGCAACTCACCCTCAACATCTCTCGTGGTAGAAGGAATAAGAGTTTTCACCTGAGGAGAGACTCCACCAAAGTAAAGGTTTGATTTCATAGGATTTACCCGCAACTCAGAATAGGCACCAAAGAGGGCGAGGAACTTATCAACAGCCTGAACAGAAGGGAGGTCGCCCCGTGTGAAAACCAAGAGATCATCCGCAAAAATTATTATTATTATTGTTATTGTTATTATTATTATTATTATTATTATTATTATTATTATTATTATTATTATTATTATTAATTCTTTTTATTATTAATTCTTTTTATTATTATTTTTTTAAAAAAAAACAACTTTTATTATTTTTATTTTTTAAAAAAATTTCGGAGAAAGTTAGGATCTTAATATTAAATAATCGGAATTTGTAATACAAGATCCTCAGCATCTACAAGGAAGGCCAGAATAGCCACCTTAAACCACTCAACTGAAACACCAAACAAACCAGACTTAACTAGCAGTAGAAGAACGAAGCAACACCAGATATTTAACTTTCTAAATGATAGGAGTGGCCGAGGAAGATTCGCTTGCAAATGTTCTCCTGTTTCTCTCCTGCCAGATGAGATACATAGAACTGAGAAAGGCACATCGTCTCTGCCACTTAAGCAAGCTTCGACCCATGTTAGAGCGTCTGAACCAACGAGAAATAACACTCAGGTTATAGTTAGAACCAATACGTAGCCACAGGGAGATATGAGACCAGATCTCCAAATAATAAGGACAGGCAAAGAACAAGTGCGCGCTGCTCTCTGGATGGCATTCACACAACACCATTCTATTAACTATTACAATCCCTCTAGTGCACAAATTATCTATAGTAGGCAGTTTATTTTGCAAAGCAAGAAGACTAATAATCACGGAATGCTTGGGATACCTGAATGAGTCAGCCAAAGTATGATGCATAGAAAATGAAGCGCCTTTCTCTCTAAATAAGTCATACGCCTGCTGCTTGAAGTCAGGTAGTCTGAGAAAACTTTGTGCAACTCCTAAGTTACCCGTGAATTGGAGGAGAAGATCACGACAAGTAATGATACTGCTCAACCCCGGAGAAAAAATTGCAGTAACTTTGAAATCCAATATACTGACCCCTTTAAGTACATAAACCTTGATCCATCAAACCCATATGATAGAGGAGTCAAGTTTAAGTTTGCGAATCCAATCCAACATTAGACACTTATTCCAACCAAGTATTTCCTTCATATTAACTCCACCCTCCTACTTTGGCCGACAGAAACTCCCCCAACTTTTAAACACCATTCGTTTTTGTCCTTGACCAATACCCCAAAGAAAGTCCTTGCATAAATTGTTAATGTATTTAACAACTCCCTTAGGTAGTAGCACACTAGCACCTCAAAAATTTTGAATGCCAAAAATCACAGAATTAATAAGAGCAATCTTACCGGCATAGCTTAGTTGATTGTTAGCCCAATGGGTTATCTTGCATCCAATCTTATCCAACATGGGCAAGAACCTTTTTGGGGTCAACCTGGCACTGAATAGTGGGATACCCAAGTATCTCACAGGCAACTCACCCTCAACATATCCCGTGGTTGAAAGAATAAGAGTATTCACTTGAGGAGAGGCTTCACAAAAGTAAAGGTTTGATTTCATTGGATTTACCCGCAACCCAAAATAGGCACCAATGAGGGTGAGGCACTTATCAACAGCCTGAACAGAAAAGAGGCCGCCTCGTGTAAAAAGCAACAGATCATCAGCAAAAATTATTATTATTATTATTATTATTATTATTATTATTATTATTATTATTATTATTATTATTATTATTATTATCATTATTATTATTATTATTATTATTATTATTATTATTATTATTATTATTATTATTATTATCCTTATTATTATCCTTATTATTATTGTTATTGTTGTTATTGTTATTCTTATTCTTATTCTTATTCTTATTTTTTTATTTTTTTATTTTTTTTTATTTTTTTATTTATTCCACCTACCTTAGATATTTTATATTTTATATTTAATATATCTTAAGCCTAGTTATTTCCTAAAAGCTTCCTTGTACCTATATATATACTCCCTTCACCTATCATCTTCTGTTGCTCAAAATTACAAATCACAATATATATATATATATATATATATATATATATATATATATATATATATATATATATATATATATATATATATATATAAGAATGAGATCTGTGAGGATACATTATCTTTTTGAGGATTGAGGATTTCGTTATAATATCGGAGGTTCTTCAATACAATATCGCAGGTTATTCGATATAATATCACAAAAAAAAACACTTGTGCAAAAAAAAATTAAATCCTCAAATATTTAGTAGTTCTCACCGGATCCCGACTCTCTCTCTCTCTCTCTCTCTCTCTCTCTCTCTCTCTTTATATATATATATATATATATATATATATATATATATATAGAGAGAGAGAGAGAGTTGAGATATTGTCAGTTTGGTTTCTTATGGTGAGTTTGTGCTCACATGTTATTCTAATGTTTTTTTATTCTTCTGTAGTTTTCTCATTATGTTACCTTTTGTTTTTTATTTTTTGTTACCACTTGTTATTCCGTTTTTTTACTGCATATTATTCCAGTGTTATTCTTCTTTTTTGTCTATTTTTTTTCTTTCTTTTTGTTATTAGGTGTTATTCTATTGTTATTTTTATACTTGTTTTTTTATTTTGTGTTACCACTTGTTATTCCAGTGTTACTCTTATATTCTCAAGGTTATCTAAATTTCGCATTATGTTAGTGTTTTTTTTACGTGTTACTCAGGTATTACTCTGGTGTTATTCTGGTGTTATTGTTTTGTTATTCCGATGTTATTGTTTTGTTATTTTGATGTTATTCTGGTGTTATTGCGTTGTTATGCCGGTATTATTGTGTTGTTATTCTAACATTATACTAGTGTTATTGTGTTCTTATCCAATATCAATATGATGTTATTGTAGTGTTATTATACTCTTTTTTAAACTAATAGATTTATAGCATCTCAAACATTTCCTTAACCCATCACTTAAAGAAACCTCCACATACTCATCAAATGCCTAACCTAATCAATACTAGCAATTCACCTAAAATATCAAAAACCATGTTCATTACAAATAAATCCCTAATCTCAGAACCCCAACGTCAAAACCACATCAAACATATGACAATATATAATAATCAACCACATTAAATACAGCAACAACAAAAAAATATTAGAGTCAACATCCGACAGAATTTCAGCCCAATAGCAGCAGCAGTACTGTCCAAATTTCAAGCCATATCACAGTTGTTAAAGAAATTTGAGAAAGGAGACGCACCCAGATAGAGACGAGGAACAAATTTTTGATATTAAATCTCAAATAATTTATTTTGTTTTTGTTGAAAACTGCATCATTCCTTACTCTCCAATAGTCCATGGCACTCCCATGAAATGGATAATTGGTGATATGTAAACACCCACTCTTTACAATAATTTTGATAAACTGTCAAAGTGCAGGGATATAACTGACTTCTAAATTTGGTTTATATCATCTAATGGACTCCAAAAATCATGAAAATTTGCAGTAAATAACTTTGATATCTTAACTAAATTCTGCTAAAATTTGAGGATTTTTGGTCATTCAGAAGTATTTTTAATAAATTGCTAAACCTGGACTGACAGAGGATGGAACAGTTTGACAGTGTGGATAAAACTGTGGAATAAAGGAGACAAATTTTGGGATATAATTATCAAACTACCTTCCACAGCAAGCACATGAAGCTAACTTAATAATATAGGTTGTTTAACTCAAGAAAACCACAGCTTAACACAGGAATACTCGAGTTGAAATAGACAGCAATGCTCAAACAAACCACTGCAAGCACAGGAATGTTTATACTTTGCTACCAGGTTCTTATTCAACATTCACAGAAAGCATAGAGTGTTAATAAGCCTGACTCTAACCTATGTTCTAAACACAAGATTAAGAGATTTGAATTAAGAGTAAAACTCAGGTTTTCATTCATAAATTAACTGCCTCTAACAGTCTGATGCAAGGTTCCTTATATAGGCCTTGCTTTTAGGTTAAACATTAAACGAAAGTTCATCTAAGGGCTATGATTTTCCCTTACATGAGGACGAGAGTCTAAATAATATATTACAACGACAAAAGATCATAAATATAAACTAGGGTGAAAACAAAATGAGATTGTAGAGGACAGTCAGGTGACAGTGACATCTTTGTTGCCGTCCATGCTTTTCTGTGACAGTTGTTGCTTTTTCTACTCATATGAGGACGAGTGGTCTCATTTGGTCTTGACTTGGGATCAAGGTATCTTCTGATTTATGGAAACTCAAGCTAAAGAAGCTTCTTACATAGCTCCTTCTTGGTTTGTCCAAAAATGGCTATGTTACTTTTTGGAATCTCCCCTTTTTTGCAACTTGTTTTCAGACTGGTTTTTCAATACTTTGCAATGAGAATTAGGCCTGGCTCCTTAGGACTTTTTGATGCTCACATGAGTGTTCTATCAGCTGGCCATTGTGGGAGCTGATGATTTGCCTTGTACTGATACTTGTGACCCAGCAAAGTGGACTGTTCAGTGGCCAAATAGAAGTAGTTGTTGCTTGTTGTTGCCTGAGTTACATGGCCATGGAATAGTTGATTGCTCTGGTCACTAGCTCCTACATCAACCCCCCTGGTTGAACAGGGCTTGTCCTCAAGCCTGAGACCTCCTCATCTCCTGAATCTTTATAGTATGGACTGAGATCACCCACATTAAAGGTGTCATGCACCCCATAGTCACCTGGCAGATCAATCTTGTATGCATTTGGCCTAATCTTTCAACAACCTCAAATAGACCATCTGATCTTGGCATGAGTTTATTCTTTCTTTTTGCTGGAAATCTTTCTTTCCTTAGATGTATCCATACCAGATCCCGTGGTTCAAATTATTTCTTCACCTTAGACACCTTGAGATGTTTTTTGTACTGCTCATTTGTCCTCTCAATCTGTCTTTTTACTGTCTCATGTAACTTCAGCAATTGCTCAGCTCTTTTCTTAGCATCCATGTTGATGTCTTCCCTTATCACAGAAGATAAATCCAAGGGCATAAGTGGATTAACCCCATAGACTATTTCAAATGGACTGTGTCCAGTAGCAGATGATGGTGCTCTGTTGAATACAAATTATGTTGTTGCTAACTTCAGGTCCCAATCCTTCAGGGTTTTGCTAACAAGACACCTTAAAATCCTTCCCAATGTTCTGTTAGTGATCTCAGTTTGGCCATCTGTTTGAGGGTGGTGAGAGGTGCTGAACAAGAGCTTGGTCTTAAGCAGCTTCCATAGAGTCTTCCAGAAATATCCCATGAATTTCGTATCCCTGTCTGATACAATTGTTTTTGAAACCCCATGGAGTCTCACAACTTCCCTTAAAAATAGCTCAGCAACACTTGCTACATCTTCTGTCTTCTTGCAAGCTACAAAGTGAGCCATATTACTGAATTTGTCCACCATGACCATTACAAAATCCTTCCCACTTTGTGTCCTTGGCAGGGCCACAATGAAGTCCATGCTTATATCTTCCCATGGTTTGCTTCGTACTGGTAAGGGAGTGTATGGACCAGGCTGGAAGGAACTTTTGGATAGCTGGCATTTTGAGCATCTTTTGAGGATAAGTTGGACATCACCCATCATTCTTGGCCAATAGAATTGGTCCTGCAATATATCCAGTCTTTTGGACACCAAAATGCCCTCCTAGTCCCCCTGAGTGGACCTCCCTGATTAAGAGATCCCTGTAAGACTGTTGGAGCTTGTGTCCTCCACAAATTAGTGTGATAACATTTGTAAATCTCTTACAGGTTCACAAGGGTATACTTCGTATATTTAATCGGTTGATCAATGTTTACCTAATAACGGTTGGCTTGCTAGAAAGTTTGACGTTATTATCATACAGATGGCGGTGATCAACTGGTCCCTAAAGGTCACACCTATAGAATGTGTTTGAGAGATGTGATTATAGAAATATGATCACATTGATGCCTAATATGACTAAACAGTTAGTCAATGTGTTGATGAGACAATTATTTAATGAAGATTAAATAATATTAGTTGAGACGAATTAACTGTCAATTCGTAAATTGAATATAATAAGTTATATTTAATTAAATGTATGTAATGTTAGCTTGGACGAATTAATCTGTTAATTCGTAATTAAATGTAATCTGTTATATTTAATATCAACAAGATGAATGTATCATAGTGGTAATAGTGAGGGTACACAAACCAAGAGCTCATGGGTTCGATCCTCACTAGATGACAATTTAACACATTTTATACATTTTTGGAATAACCAAAAATAAGGAGATTATACTCCTTATTTCGGTTACATGGGCCGAATTAGGGTAGAGAATATCTCCCTTATTCAACTCCCATTTTCGGTTTCCATAAGAGGAGAAAGGGAGATCATTTTCTAACCCTAATTCTCTTTTAACCTAATCTCTCCCTCTCATCAAAAAACACAAAAAACAACCTAAATTTTACAGAAAATTTGGATCGATTCTAGCATAATCAAAAGGGCATATCTCATATCGTCTTGGGTGCAACTAATAGGCAAATATCAATTTTGATATTGTTCTTAGGCCGTTTTTGCTAGGACCGAAGGTTACTTCTGAATCCTTTACTTTTGTTTATGTACTTTATTTTATGACTAGTGATCGTCTTCATTAAATTCGTTATAATCCTTTAATAATAAGGGAAGTATACAGATTATTTCCCACAAGTGGTATCAGAGCAAAGGCCACGAATTTTAATTTTGATGATTTTCATAAAATTGTATGTAAACCATATGAAGAATTTCGAAAAAAAAAATTAGGGTTTTTCGGCTGAAATTTTTTTTGCCGAGAGGTATATTTTTTTTCGGCCTGTTTTTTTCGTTTTTTTCTTCTTTTGCTTGATGATTTATTTCCAATTTCATCTTTCATATCATTGTTTTAATAAGTTAAAATTATCATATAAAGAATTGGTATATTTTGATTTAATGAAGATTAAGTTAAAATACAAATAGAATCGTCATGTCGATGATACAAGAACTTGTTTTTGCTATATAGTTTTAGCATATAAGATTCATCATGTTCATTAATTCATTTGCTAAATCATATTCTAAATAGCAACTGTAAACATTTTCTTCATCGATTTTTGTTTTAGGGCTTTTTGCCGCAAAAGAAAAAAAAACGGCTTTTTTTTTAGGGTTTGCCGTGAAAAAAAAAAAAAAAAAAAAAAAAAAAAAAAAAAAATTCTGTTATGCCGAATAGAAGAAAAAAAAAGGATGGTTTTTCTTGTTTTTGCCTTATTGCCGATTTGAAAAAAAAAAAAAACATTTTTGGGCTGTTTTATTCCAGCCGTCAGCTATAAAAAAAAAAATCCTGATTTTTTTTCTTTTTGCCGAGACCCAAAAGGAAGAAAAAAAAAGGGGTTTTTAATTTTGTTTTGATTTTGGCCAATTAGTTATTGTGAAACGGTTCACAATTAAAAGATACCGAATTATTTTAAAGCAGTTTAAAATTTTGACGGATAGAATTCATATTACAAGTTTAATATGGATTAAGAATGAAATTAATGTGATTAATTGAGGAATTGTCACTTAATTTGATTTAAAATAGGTGGTTTGGATAAATTAATTAACATAATTAAGGAATTGTGTCATGTATGTTTAATTTATTTTTAGTTGATGCATTTTAATTTTTGTTGAATGAATCGATTGAATGAATTTAATTTACGTATTTTTTTTGCAATCAGTTGTAATTTGTAATACTTAGTGTGGCCTTTGTCAAATTATGTTTTCGTAATGAAGGAAACATGATTTTTATGTAATTATGAGATCTCGAATCTCCTTTATTTTTCTTTAGTTTTTGGGTTTTGAAATTAGAATGTAATAAATAGGTTTATTATGTAAATTTTATTTATTGTAATTTTTCGAAGAAGACTAAAGATGGAGATTGGAGCTCACTCCCGCTACATGGATCAAGATGGAACATCAAGACAAGCTTCTCGGGTCCAAGGATGGATTCCAAAGTTGTATTTATTGTTCATTTTGATAGGATAGGCCACACTAGGACTTTTACTGTTTTTACGTTTTCATTCTTATTGCTTGTCATTCACATGTTAGTTTTTGCATCATATTCCGCCTAAAACAAAACCACCTACTACTAAAATGCATGAAAATTGACTCATATAGGTTGTATGTTAGTTTTCATGGACATACAGATGTCACACACTTATTAAGCCATCACCTTAGTTTATTCATTCTCGCATGCTAGATATTAGTTCACTTAAAATGAATTAAAATAAAGTTGATGGGATCTTCCTCTAAAACCGAAATTGAGAACTAGTCTTTATAAGGGCAAACAACTATGAATCCCTTATTCGTCGGTAGGCATAATATGACCCCTTCTACGTTGGGTAAGTAGTTGTGTTGACTTAGTTTACCTCAACATCATAGTCCGAAGAGTTTCTCGTGATTATGATGGACTAAAGATAGAATTTACAGAAATGTTTTGAGTCTTCGCGTTATGACTATAGTTCATTAAACTTAAAAAATATAAACGATGCACATGCTTATTATTTTTATTCTTCTTCTCGCAGTGTAGAACACGTTTATTTTCATAATACTGTTACAATGAAATGGCTGGAAATAACGTAATCCCAATGCCTAGTGCCACACTTGGACGCGAGTCCTGGCTGAAAGCTTTCATGGACCACATGAATCAGTCCACGCGACTGAAGAATGATGGGTCCAACTTTGCGGACTGGGAGGCGGCACTACGGAATGCTGTCATTGCTGACGGTAAGCTCAAGTACTTAACTGAGCCAATACCGGTCAACCCAGGCCCCAATACAGGAGTCAACGAGTCACTCGCTTATAGTGACTTCGTTATGGAAGCGGGTGCGATAAAGAACGTACTCATCTTTGCAATGGAAACCAATTTGCAGAGACGCTTCATTGCTCAGGGTGCAAACAAGATTTTCACCACTCTCACTAACGAGTTCTCAAAGGCACCGAGATACGTTACATATGAGCATACATGTCGCTTCTTTGATGCGAAACTCCAGAAGGGCCAACCGGTTAGCCCTAACATTCTTCACATGATTAAGAATGTCGAGAAGCTGGAGGCTCTTGAATGCAAAATCAGTGAGAGCATTGTCATTGACCGAATGCTTCATCCTCTTCATGATGGTTTTGCCCTTTTCAGGGCGAACTACTACATGAATGACTTGAAAAAGAGTCCTCATGAGCTACACTCCCTTCTCGTACAGACCGAGAAGGATATGAAATTGAGTGGGAGCATGAAGCAGGATGTTCTCATGATTTCAAACAAGGGTAAAGGTAAGGGCAAGGCTCATGGCGACCTAGCTGTAGGTAAGCCAAAGTTTAAGAAGCCAGGAAATGGTAAGAGTGCGCCTGGTGAGACAAGTGGCTCACAGGGCAAGGCAAAGAGCAAGGGCGGTGACATAGAGTGCCACCATTGTCACAAGACTGGACATTGGAGGAGGAACTGTCCCGTCTACCGTGAGGACATCAAAGCAGGTCGCGTCGTTCCTGTTGGTATGTCATCTTATATTCATATGATTGAGATTAACCATGCAAGTTTCGGAACTTGGGTACTTGATCTTGGTTGTGGTTCTCATCTCAGTGTAATCGTTTGCGGGGCCTAAAGAACATCATACCTCTCGAAAAAGGTGATGTGGACTTGCGAGTCGGGAATGGAGCACGAGTTGCTTCTTTGTCTCGAAGGAACATATGTAATCCAACTCCCTAGTGGTTTTGAGTTATTTTTAAATAACTGTTACTATGTACCCAGTTTGTCTAAGAACATTATTTCTGTTTCCGTACTTGCTAAAGACGGTTTTGCATTTTCAATAAAGGATAATAGCTGTATTTTCTCTTTCAATGAAATGATTTATGGCAAAGCAGTTTCCATAAATGGAATTTACATCTTAGATCAAACTACGGAAGTATTACACATGAATAATAAGAAATTAAAGGTTGGTGACAAAGATCAAACCTATCTATGGCATTGTCGAATGGGACACATAAATGAGAAACGCGTGAAGAAACTCGTCGATAATGGGACTATTCCCGCATTCGATTTTTCTACATATGGCACGTGTGAATCATGTCTCATTGGAAAGATGACTCGGATTTCCTTCAAAGGTGTTGGAATGCGCGCTAGTGACCGATTAGGACTCATACATACGGATGTATGTGGACATATGTCAATTACCGCTAGAGATGGCTATAGATATTTCATCACTTTCACGGACGATTTAAGTAGATACGGATATGTCTACTTAATGAAGCATAAAAGTGAGTCCTTTGAGAAATTCAAGGAATACCGAGCAGGTCGAACCAACTGGGTAGAAAGGTTAAAGCACTCCGTTCAGATCGGGGTGGCGAATATCTTTCAAATGAGTTTGATCAACACCTGAAAGACTGTGGAATCGTTTTGCAGTTAACTCCACCTGGAACACCTCAATTGAATGGTGTGTCCGAACGGAGAAATCGAACCTTACTTGATATGGTTCGATCCATGATGAGTCACACGGTAGTGCCTGATTCATTATGGGGTTTTGCTCTTTTGTCAGCTTCTCTTATACTTAACCGAAGTCCGTCTAAAGCTGTCGACAAGACTCCATATGAAATGTGGTAGGGAACGGTCCCTAACTTGTCCTTTATTTGAGTTTGGGGTTGCGAGGCTTATGTCAAGTAGAGACACGAGGATAAGCTCGGCCCGCGATCGGTCAAGACATACTTTATAGGTTATCCAAAAGGAACATTTGGTCATTACTTCTATTCGCCTACCGAACATCGAGTTTTTGTTGCGGCTAGTGCGACGTTCTTAGAGAAAGAATTTCTCGAGAACAAGACGAGTAATAGAACCTTCGAGCTGTCGGAGATTCCAGGACCAACGACCGAGGAACAGATGGAGGAAGTTGTTCCTCCAACTGATGATACGGTTAATATTCCTGAGGAACCTAGGAGGTCGGGTAGAGTCTCTCATCCTCCGGACAGATACATTGGTATGGTCGAGAAGAATGACGTTTTACTCCTAGAGAGTAATGAACCCGCTACCTATAAAGGTGCCATGACCTGTTCCGACTCAAAGCTATGGCTCGAAGCCATGCAATCCGAGATGGACTCTATATATGAGAATGACGTGTGGGATCTAGTTGATTTACCTTATAAGGTAAAACCTCTACAGTGCAAATGGCTTTACAAAATAAAGCGTTCTGTAGACGCGTAACCAGATACCTATAAGGCACGACTTGTGGCAAAAGGTTTCACTCAAGTGCACGGATTGCATTATGATGAGATTTTTGCACCTGTAGTCATGCTACGTTCCATTCGGATAATCTTAGCGATTGCCGCATTTCATGATTATGAAATTTGGCAAATGGATGTGAAAACCGCCTTCTTAAATGGTTATTTGGAGGAAGAGTTGTACATGGTGCAACCCAAAGGTTTCATAAATCCTGAACATCCTAAGAAAGTATGCAAGCTTAAGCATTCCATTTATGGACTTAAGCAAGCTTCTCGGAGTTGGAATCATCGTTTCGACCAGGTGATAAAAGAGTATGGTTTCACTCGATCGGTCGAAGAACCATGCTTATATATCAAGTCTAGTGGGAGCAAGATTGTATTCTTGATATTGTATGTTGATGACATACTCTTGATTGGGAATGACATTCCTCTCCTATCTTCGGTTAAAGAATGGTTGAAGAACCATTTCCAGATGAAAGATCTGGGTGAGGCACAGCGCATTTTGGGAATCCGTATCTACCTAGATAGATCACGACGGACATTATCACTTAGTCAGGAGTCTTATTTGGATAAGATTCTTGAGAAGTTCAGCATGACCAACTCCAAGAAGGGGAACCTTCCAATGACGACTGGGATGCAGTTGAGCAAGTCTCAGTCACCCACGACGCCTGAAGGGATTGAGCGCATGAGTCGTGTTCCTTACGCATCTGCAATAGGATCGATCATGTATGCCATGATATGCACACGTCCAGACGTGGCATATGCATTGAGTATGACGAGTCGGTACCAAAAGACTCCGGTGAAACACACTTTGGATAGTGTTAAAAACATCCTCAAGTACCTACGGAGGACTAAGGATTGGGTATTGACTTATGGAGGCGATACTAAGCTATGCGCAATCGGTTACGCAGATGCTAGCTTCCAAACGGATCGAGCTGATTCAAAATCTCAGTCCGTGTTCGTCTTCACTCTTAATGGTGCTGCGGTCAGCTGGAAGAGTTCCAAACAGAGTGGTGTAGCAGATTCTACTACTTAATCCGAGTACTATGCCGCTTCGAAGGCAGCAAAGGAAGCGATATGGATGCGTCAATTCTTACAAGGACTTTTGGTAGTTCCTAGTTTGAATGACCCGATCACCATCTATTGTGATAATAGAGGTGCCATCTTCCAGGCTAAGGAGCCAAAGTCCAGCAACAAATCTAGACATGTACATCGGAAAGCTCACCTGATCCGTGATTACGTGGAGTAAGAGGAGATAGTGATATACAAGATTGCGACGGATGATAACATCGCGGATCCTCTCACTAAACCGTTAAATTATGATAAGCATGTAGGGCACGTTAATTCCATAGGAATTAAACGTGTTCCTGAGTTGTAGTACTTGATTATGGATTTGATACATTATCTTTTTCATATATACTATTTATAACTTCATCGTTTTAATATAATATTTTGTTTTTCATGTGGATTGTACCGACAACATTGAACGCCACAAAGTGAACTGAATTACATTATATTTGTTTTGGTCCATAATCGCCAATGTGAGCTGATAACTTCGGCTATTATATTGTGTAGTCGATTGATGGTGGGTTCAACGAGCCATAAGTCAAACGGTTGACTGATCGATCACAGATGCGAGATTATAACGATACCTCGTAGGACAACTTTTTGTGACAACGTAATGGAGTCCTAAATGTTTAAAAACATTCGGTGCCAGGTCGTGGATAGGACATCCATTGTGTTCCTAGAGTCGATTATTTTGACTATCGACTGTCTCTTGAGATTAAGGCAGTTTTTGGGTGACTTTGGTTTCTTTCTCACGGTCTGCCGTAACTGGAGGCTAAGTAGATTTTTTCTGGGTCATTTCATACTGTGCTTACATCTGCAGGATTCGAGTTGAAGAAAATATCCAACCCTTATCAGGTATAGTTATTTCTCAGGGCCACTCGAGGAGTTGTAACTGAAATGCATGGCCATGCTCGAATGTTGATTCGTTTATCAGTTAAGTTACTCTCTAGTCGGGGAAACCACTCTTGATATTGATCGCTTGTAAAATACGACCTTTGTGAATACGGATTTGCAAATTGTTTTACATTGAGTGGGAGAAATTTTAGGATATGAGAATCGGTTATCGCACATACACTTGTGAGGACAAGTGGGAGTTTGTTAGAGCTTGTGTCCTCCACAAATTAGTGTGATAATATTTATAAACCTCTTACAGGTTCACAAGGGTATACTTCGTATATTTAATCGGTTGATCAACGTTTACCTAATAACGGTTGGCTTGCTAGAAAGTTTGACGTTATTATCATACAGATGGCGGTGATCAACTGGTCCCTAAAGGTCACACCTATAGAATGTGTTTGAGAGATGTGATTATAGAAATATGATCACATTGATGCCTAATATGACTAAACAGTTAGTCAATGTGTTGATGAGACAATTATTTAATGAAGATTAAATAATATTAGTTGAGACAATTAATCACAATTCGTAAATTGAATATAATAAGTTATATTTAATTAAATGTATGTAATGTTAGCTTGGACGAATTAATCTGTTAATTCGTAATTAAATGTAATCTGTTATATTTAATATCAACAAGATGAATGTATCATAGTGGTAATAGTGAGGGTACACAAACCAAGAGGTCATGGGTTCGATCCTCACTAGATGACAATTTAACACATTTTATACATTTTTGGAATAACCAAAAATAAGGAGATTATACTCTTTATTTCGGTTACATGGGCCGAATTAGGGTAGAGAATATCTCCTTTATTCAACTCCCATTTTCGGTTTCCATAAGAGGAGAAAGGGAGATCATTTTCTAACCCTAATTCTCTTTTAACCTAATCTCTCCCTCTCATCAAAAAACACAAAAAAAAACCTAAATTTTACAGAAAATTTGGATCGATTCTAGCATAATCAAAAGGGCATATCTCATATCGTCTTGGGTGCAACTAATAGGCGAATATCAATTTTGATATTGTTCTTAGGCCGTTTTTGCTAGGACCGAAGGTTACTTCTGAATCCTTTACTTTTGTTTATGTACTTTATTTTATGACTAGTGATCGTCTTCATTAAATTCGTTATAATCCTTTAATAATAAGGGAAGTATACAGATTATTTCCCACAAAGACCCCCTTGGAACACACAGCCTATTGCCCTGGAATAGAAAGCCCTCCTGTAGCAGATACTTGCTTCCTTGGTTTTTATGCCCTACAGTCTGAGTAATCCATTCCTCTGAGAAGTCAGGATCTTCTTTATACATCTCTTTCATGCACTCAAACCCAAGAACCCTGTTGGACATGACTGACGGCAAGGAATGCCTCCTTGATAATGCATCTGCTACCACATTTTTCTTGCCTTCCTTGTACTTGCTGTAGAAGGTAAAGGATTACAAGAAATCTACCCATTTGGCATGCCTTAAACTTAGTTTGTGCTGGCCAATGATGTACTTCAATGCTTCATGATGAGAGTGTACCACAAATGGCTTAGGTTTAAGGTAATGACTCCAATGCATCAAAGCCCTGATGATTGCATAAAACTCTTCATCATAGGTGGAATATTTCAGTTTGGCCCCATTTAACTTTTCACTGAAATATGCCATAGGCTTCTGGCTTTGAATCAACACTGCTCCAATTCCCACACCGCTAGCATCACATTCCACTTCAAATAACTGGTCAAAATCAGATAGTTTGAGGATAGGAGTGTCACACATGAGCTGCTTGATCTTTTCAAAGGATTGCTGAGCTTGCTCAGTCCACTGAAACTCCCCCTTCCTCATACACTCAGTGATGGGTGCTACTACTGTGTTGAAGTTCTTAATAAACCTCCTGTAGAAGAATGCTAACCCATGAAAACTTCTTATATTAGTGACTGTACTAGGGACTGGCCAAGATTGCATTGCTGCAATTTTTTCTTGGTCAACAGAAATGCCCCTTCCTGATATTAGATACCCCAGAAGTGCAACCTCCTTAACCATAAAGATGCATTTCCCTAGCTTGCCATACAGTTTCTGCTCTCTGAGGATTTCAAACACCATTTCAAGATGCTTAAGATGCTCTCCTTTGCTGTTGTTATATACCAGTATGTCATCAAAGTAGACAATAGAAAATTTACCCAAGCATGGCCTCAGCACTTCAGTCATCAGTCTCATGAAGGTGCTGGGTGCATTTGACAGTCCAAATGGCATTACTAGCCACTCATATAGACCATGCATGGATTTGAAAGCAGTTTTCCACTCATCCCCTTCCCTAATCCTCACTTGATGGTAACCTTGCCTTAAATCAATTTTAGAAAATATGCTGGCACCACTTAATTCATCGAGCATATCATCTAATCTTGGGATTGGGAACCTATACTTGACTATAATATTGTTTATAGCTCTGCTATCTGTGCATATTCTCCAGGTCCCATCTTTCTTGGGTACAAGAAGTGCAGGGACTGCACATGGACTGAGAGATTCCCTCACAAATCCCTTTGTCATTAGTTCCTCAATCTGATGTTGTAATTCTTGTGTAGCATTTGGATCACAACTGTAAGCTGGTTTTTTCGGAGTACTGATCCTGGAACAAGATCAATGTGGTGTTCAATGCCCCTCAATGGAGATAACCCACTAGGCAGCTCATCTGGAAATACTTCTTGAAACCTTTGAATTAGAGGAGCAACATCATTAGGCACACCAATGCTCTCCCCTTTGTTCAGCTCTTTAGATAGCAACATCAGAATTGGCTGTTCTTGCCTGATCTCCTTAATCATGGCTACTTCGGATAAGAACAGCACGCCATTCACTCCTCCTGGCATGTTAGGACTGCCATAGTCCCTCTGATTTGGTGTCAATGTGACCTTCTTTCCTTGATGCTTGAATACATACATGTTGTCCTTTCCCTGGTGTGTGGTATTCATGTCATATTCCCAAGGTCTTCCAAGTAACAAATGGCAGGCATCCATGGGTACCACATCACATAGCACTCTATCCTTGTACATTTTCCTAATGGAGAAGGAAATAATGCACTGCTTGTCAACTCTCACCCCTGAATCTTTATTCAACCATCTTAACTTGTAAGGGTTTGGGTGTTTCTGTGTTGGTAAGCCCAGCTTGCTAACCATAGTAGTGGAGGCAACATTAGTGCAGCTACCCCCATCAATAATCAGGTTATAGACTCTTCCATGAACAGTACATCTGCTCCTGAATATCATAGATCTCTTATCAGCTTCTAAGGGAGCTTGCTGAGAGTGCATGACCCTCTAAAGGAACAAGTTGTGCCCTGTATCAGGATGAGCAACAATCTAGTCTTGACTAGATTCTTTCTCAGGCTCCACCTCCTCTAATACAATAGCCTCATCATCCTCATACTCCACCAAACCTTCCTTTCCCATTCTGCAACTTCCATTGCAGTAAGGGCTCTAGCAGAAGGACAATCCTTCCTAAAATGGCCAAACCCTTGGCATTGGAAGCACTTAATCTTATCTCTGGACATGAGTGGGTTGATTTTAGAGTTCATGGGTGCCTTTCCTTTATCCATAGTGGGTTGGGTGGTTGGTTTGGGTGGTTCATTGATTTTGACACCAGAATAAGGTCTGAAAACAGGCTTGGGTTTGACTAGAACTGGTTTGGTCTTCCCCATTTTCTCCACTCTTAGTGACAGGTTAACCACATCATCATAAGACCATAAGCGTTGCATTCTAACCTCTGCCTTTAGATGCCTGTCTGTTTGCTTAAGATGTTCCTCTTGTGTTCTGTTGCTTTCATCAGAGTCTGACCCATACTCCTCCTCTTGCTGCAGGCGTCTTCTTCCTGCTCCCATGGCAAAGCCTCTCCCTCTACCCCTTCCTCTGGCAGGTTGCCTCCCGGGATCTGGGTTTGGGATCCTCTCCATGATAGCATGCATAGAATTTACCAGTGTACCCACATTTCTGGACAGATCTCCAACTGTGGCTTCAATGCCAGCAAGCCTCTCTTCACTCATGGTTATTTTTATTTTTTTTAATGTAGGTAGATTGATGAACTCACTATTATCTCAATTCCCAAGACAAACACAAGATGGAATTGTATTTAGCCTGGCTCTAATATACCAATTTGATATGTAAACACCCACTCTTTACAATAATTTTGATAAACTGTAAAAGTGCAGGGATATGACTAACTTCTAAATTTGGTTTATATCATCTAATGGACTCCAAAAATCATGAAAATTTGCAGTAAATAACTTTGACATCTTAACTAAATTCTGCTAAAATTTGAGTATTTTTGGTGATTCAGAAGTATTTTTAATAAATTGCTAAACCAGGACTGACAGGGCATGGAACAGTTTGACGGTGTGGATGAAACTGTGGAATAAAGGAGACAAATTTTAGGATATAATTATCAAAATACCTTCCACAGCAAGAACAGGAAGCTAACTTAATAATTTAGGTTGTTTAACTCAAGAAAACCACAGCTTAACATAGGAATACTCGAGTTGAAACAGACAGCAAAGCTCAAACAAACCACAGCAAGCACAGGAATGTTTATACTTTGATACCCGGTTCTTATTCAACACTCACAGCAAGCACAGAGTGTTAATAAGCCTGGCCCTAACCTATGTTCTAAACACAAGATTAAGAGATTTGAATTAAGAGTAAAACTCAGGTTTTCATTCATAAATTAAATGCTTCTAACAGTCTGATGCAAGGGTCCTTAGATAGGTCTTGCTTTTAGGTTAAACATGAAAAGAAAGATCATCTAAGGGCCAGGATTGTCCCTTACATGAGGACAAGAGTCTAAATAATATATTACAATGGCAAAAGATCATAAATGTAAACTAGGGTGAAAACAAAATGAGATTGCAGAGGATTGTCAGGTGACAGTGACATCTTTGTTGCCTTCCATGCTTTTCTGTGGCAGATGTTGCTTTTTCTACTCATATGAGGATGAGTGGTCTCCTTTGGTCTTGACTTGGGATCAAGGTATCTTTTGATTTATGGAAACTCAAGCTAAAGAAGCTTCTCACACAGCTCCTTCTTGGTTTGTCCAAAAATAGCAATGTTACTTTTTGGAATCTCCCCTTTTCTACAACTTGTTTTCAGGCTGGTTTTTCAATACTTTGCAATGAGAATTATGTTAGGTTCATATACCTATTATTAGACTCCTCTAATAGTGAACTAATTAACTTGTTAATTATTTGTTCTTTAGATCTAGTGCATGCATAACAAAATGAAAGATTTATAAGAAAAACAATGTTCCTTACATTGATATGTATTTCGAAAATATGGGCACAAGTAAGGTCTCCTACCTTCACTTGTTCTTGAGCTATGATGAGTAATAGGATGATCCTCCAAGACCTCAAGTATAGAAGTCACTCCTCTTGATTGCACCCAAGATTATCCCTTATCTCCACTAAACTATATGTGCTAGATATTTGTTTAGTAGTTTACCTTAAAATTGATTACTAATACTCATATATTACACTAATAATATTAGTAATCTGTATGAACAAGATTGAATCAAAAACTAATGTTTTGATGAAGAGGAATATGAACATGTGAGAAGTTTGCATGTTGCATATTTTGAGAGTATGAGAGAGGGAAAGATTGAGAACAACAAAAGCTCTTCACCACACATAGTGGTCCGGCCCTATGCTCTTAAAAAGAGCAAATTTCTCTTCTCAAAAACTTATTTTAAATGTTTTATGGGTAGTGTAATTTTTGGTAGGTGCAACATAACAAGTGTTGCTTGTGTCATATACTTTTATGACAAAATAGAAGACTTAGGACAAGTGTCCTATAACCTCCCAAAAATCGGTGCCTTGCACTTATTATGGTCCATTTTTGTCTTATAATATTTGTCCCACAAATGCTTATAAGTCTTATGATTAATTATCTTACATAATTAAATATTAATTTGATCATACAACAATTATGACACAAATTAATAAACATATATTCACTCAACTTATTGAGTAATATTTTATCATTATATCAACATATAATGGGTCCCATAATAGCTAGTTAGTTAAATTCACAACCTCTTGTAAATGTAAATAACTAATTACCTCTACCTCGAAACATTTATAAAACCTCAACATAATTTAGTGAATTAACATATTAATCCACTAAATGCGATCTTATTTAATCACATTAACATAAGATACATATTTCCTCTCATAAATATAAATTGTTCATATTTAAGGAATTAATCAACTTGTATCAACATACAATTAATTAACTTTATAGATAAGGGCATCATCCTTTAGGTGTGACCTTAAGGGATCAACTGACCACCACCGTCCCACGACAGTAACGTCAAACTCTAGCAAGCCAATCGTTACCGATTAATGTTGATCAGTTGACTATATAATTGAATCATCCCTTACATATTATTTATACGAGATTTAATAATGATATTTAAATCATGTGATTGCACTATTGTTGAGGACACATTTCCCAACAATCTCCCACTTGTCCTCGACAAGTGTGCGTCACCAATTCTCTTGTCCTATTACAATCTCCCACTCAATGCAAGGTGTCTTGCAGGTCGTACTTACATTTGATCATATCTTGAGTGGTTTTCTCGATCTGGAGATTAACTGTCTGACCGGAATTATCTATCATAGATGCTTTCCGAGCGTGGCCACGCATTTCCAGTTAACTACTCCTCGAGTGGCCTTGAGATTTCAAACAACCCTGACAAGGGGTGGACAATTCCTATCGCCCTATTCCCTTCGTTCAGCCACAGTCCATCATAACCCAAAATATACCCAGTTTGACCTCATTTACGAAATCGTAGAGTATAAATCAAAGCTAATCAGAAGCTGTGCCAACTTGGGCGAATAGTCTCTAGTCAAAAGAATCGACTCATAAGAATATTATAGTAGCTCTTGCCACGACCAGGCTTTATGAATTACCAGAACTCTATAAGCGGTCACTGCCCGACAGATTGTCCCATACAGTCTGCCTATGTGATCGACTAGTCATCCCATATGACTCTATGGCACTTGAACTTGCCATCAATCGCATCACACTCTAGTCACTTCGAGACGTCACCTCATATAAGTAACTAGGGGCGAATACCATGTCAATCCAGTTCACTTTAATGGGGTTCAATTTGTCTCTACAACCCATTCGGATACGACAAGGTAGCGGGTGAGTTTAATAAAACTCAAACGATAAATGTGATTATCACATTGATGCGACCATAATTGGCGCATATTTAGCCCCCGAATTACCATTGTTTCCATGCTTTTTAGTGCCTATTTGGGTCATTTCTTATCTTTAGTTCTTTGTTTTGCATATTCTTTGAGATTTTGATCCCTTGGTAGGAAAGGAGTAAGAATCTTGCATTTTCATGGCAAAACGAGGCTAAATTGATTGTATTCAATGACCAAGCATCAAGGAGAGACAAGACTAGAAGGCCTTTGTACATATTATAGTAGAAGAGCAATGTTGAGAAAAGGATCCTTGAGTCCCCAAGGAAATCCCCAAGGAATTCATGAAGAAAAGAAGAAGAAAAGATGCTGCCAGACAATCCGAACGGATTGTACACAATCCGTCCGTCCGTCCAGCCTAAACCGAGCGTCCCTCAAAGGAATCCGCTCGGATTCCACCTCGCCAAATCCGAGCGTCTTGCACAAGAATCCGCTCGGATTCTCCAGCCCAGATCCGGCCGTCCCGACTCCCATCCGCACGAATTTCAGTACAGCACGTTTTCATTCTTCAAGCCACGATAAAGAGAAGCCCTTCTCTCGGAGAATACCGGAGTCTCCTTGCTCAACTTAAAAAGTGTAATTACTAGTTTAGCCCTTAGTTAACCCTAATGCATCCTCCCTAATTTTCACTATAAATACCCCATTAGTCTAATTAGAGGAGCATGTTCTTCTTATCAATAATTAGTGTAGTTAATATTAATCAAATCTCTCTTCAATATTGTAATCAAATATTAATCAAGTTTTAATCCAAGTTTTAGTTCTTTAATCTCTCTCTTGTTCTTACTTTATTTTGGGTAATTAGAAGATTATTGGGTTTATTGGGAGATTGACAACCTTCCATCAATCATCAAGTTCTTCTATTATTCTTTGCATCATTATTTTGGAATCATTAGTAGGTATAATCTCTTAATCCCTTTTTAATTATTGCTAATTACTTTCAATTATTCATCATGTTTCATTATGTTAGTATGATTGACAACCTTTCTAGCATGATCAATATGATAATGAGTGAGTAGTCTCTTAGCTAGGGTTTAATGGGTGATTAGGGGAAACCAAAATGGGGAATGATTCATGCTTAAATTAATATGCTTTCATATCTTATTTGCTTGCTTGTTTTGATCTTAATACATGCACATGTTATGTTTGATGAAATGCTAAGCCTATGAATCCTTGCATTTACTATCATCTTCTATCCTTTCAACTTGACTTGTAAGACATAACCCAACTCGAGTCTTGTTAGACCATGCATGTGTTAAGTAGGAAAGATTAAGTCGACTTGTAGGTGTTGTACAATCTAATCGATTCGGCTCCGGGACCCAAACTTTCCTAGGATTGTAAGATATAACCCAACTCAATCCATCACAACAATAATTGCTTGCTTATAATTTGAGAACATGTTTGTATGATCATATCCCATGAATCCCCTATGAACCCATGACACCCTAGTGCCTTTAATCAATTGTTTACACCCCTTATTTTATTCATCTTGCTAGTTTATTTTCATTGTTATTTTAGTTTAGTAACCTTCTACATCAACCCAATTTGTGACACCCCTAGACACTACTAGTTACAATAGAATTCTCATTTCAATACCCGTCCCTTGGGATCCGACCTTTACTTGCCTCTTTACTAATTGTAGAGTTGCTCGTGGAGTATAAATTGTGTTTTGTATCGACCATTGACCAACGACCACATATGCTTAATTGTGAACACCAAATGGACTCGATCAAAAATGGCGCCGTTCTTGGGGGTGTGTTTAATTGATTTAAGATTTCTTTTATTGTTTTTAGTTGTGTCTTTTTCACCTTGGGGAAGTAAAACTCCTCAAGGTTTGTTCTAATTGTTTTCGAGTTGTTTGATATTTTGCATGTCTAGAAGGTTACAAAGAAATTTGTTACCTTTTGACCGTGAAATCGAAAGAACCTTGACGAATAATAGGAGACTTGTTAGGAGGAATTTGGGAGGTATTGGTGAAGTTGTTCAACCCACTAGTGAGTTTGTCAATCCTTTCGCAATAGAAGGAGAAGAGAACCCATTAAACAATACCACACAAAATCCACCTACAATGCCTAAATTCTCGTCACACTCTATACCCACCGAGGAGGATCTACCAAATGGTACTCCTACACCACAACATCTCACCGGAAACTTTATTGCCAAGTCCGCCTTCATCCAACTAGTTGAGAGGAGCCAATTCGGGGGAATGCCTAGTGAGGACCCTCATTCTCATATGGAAACCTTTTGCGATTATTGTGAAGCTATCTCTCAAACGGGCGTGACTCAAGACCAAATAAGATGGGTCTTATTTCCTTTTTCGTTAATCGTCACCGCAAAGCAATGGTTGAAGGGCCTTGATAAGGCCACCCTTGGAATAGATTCTTGGAAGAAGTTAGCTCTAGCTTTCTACAAAAAATTCTACCCACCGGAAAAGACTAACATGCTAAGAGCTCAAATTACGGGTTTTAAGCAAAGGGATGAAGAATCTTTGTATGAAGCTTGGGAGCGGTTCAAAGGTATTTGTCGCTCATGTCCTCACCATGGACTTAGCGAATGGTTTTTAGTGCAACAATTTTGGAATGGTTTATATGAAGATTCAAGGAACATTCTCAATATGGGATCAAATGGAATGTTCACCGAAGTTGATGACAATCAAACATGGAACAAGATTGAGGAAATGGCGGTCCATAATTCACAATATAGTAGGCCTCGCAAGGCTACTAGAGGAGGAAAGTATGAAGTGGACACCGTTACTCAATTAGGTGCTCAACTTAGTGCTCACATTGACACAATCAACTTGAAGTTTGAACAAGCTATGGCTAGACTTGAGGAAAAATCAAAAACATCAAAGCATCATGTCAATGCCATGACGGCATCCTCATCAATCCCAAGTGGGATATGTGAGAATTGTGGAACTTTGGGTCATGACTCAAGTGAGTGTAGGGGAACAACCGAACAAGTTAATGCTTTCCAAGCTTACAAAAGTGGTACCCCTTATTCAAATTTTTACAATGAAAACACCAAGTTCCATCCAAATCTCTCATACAAAAGCCAAAATGTTCAAAACCCTCAAACAACATACACTCCACCACCCATGAGAAATCAAAATCAAAGACCCTTTTACAATCAAAACCAAGGTTACCAAAATCAAAATCCATACAATCACCAAAATGACCAAGGTTTTGATGTCCAAAAAGCGGTCCTCCAAATGCAAAAGAATCAACAAGAATTTTTCACTCAAATGCAAAAAGATAGCCAAGCAAAAGATACCACCATCAACAACATTCTAGCTCACACCAAGATGTTGGAAACACAATTGACCCAACTAGCATCTTCAAGCTCACAAAGACAAAAGGGGCAATTACCACCTCAAAGTAATCCCCCTAGACATGAAACGGTTAGTGCCATTCACTTGAGAAGTGGTACAAGATATGAAGCACCGAAGGAGCAAGTTGAGAATGAAGTTGTGAAAGCTAGTGAGAATGAAGTTGTTGTGCAAAGTCCCAAAGAAGGGGAATCATCAAAAGAAGAAAGTTCAAAGAAAAAAGAAGACAAAACCAAAGAGAAGGAGCCCATTGTGGTTAGACTTCCTTTTCCAAGTCGTCAAGCCAAGCCCAAATTTGATGATCAACTTGGAAAGTTCATGGAAATTGTGAAGAACTTAGAAGTCTCAATTCCTTTCACGGAATTAATCAATCACGTTCCGGCCTATGCAAAGTACATGAAAGATATCCTCACAAAGAAGAAGTCGATCCGGAAACTTGAGACTATCGCCTTCACTAAGGTGAGTAGTGCAATACTTCAAGGGAGTTCACCTCCAAAGTTAAAGGATCCGGGAAGCTTCTCAATACCGTGTACCATTGGCGACACAACGATCAACAAAGCCTTATGTGATCTAGGGGCTAGTGTGAGTGTCATGCCGTACTCGGTGAGTAAAAGGTTGGGAATGGGAGAGCTTAAATGCACCAATATCACTCTTCAAATGGCCGATAGATCGACGAAGACACCATTAGGGATATGGGAAGATGTCCCCGTGCGAATTGGGAAGTTTTTCATCCCGGTAGACTTTGTCATTGTTGATATGGAGGAAGATTCCAACATTCCAATCATCTTAGGAAGACCTTTCCTACACACCGCGGGTGCGGTGATTGATGTGAAACATGGAGAGCTCACTCTAGAAGTGGGAGACGAAAGCATAACTTTTAATCTTGACAAGACCATGAGAGCTCCTCGTTTGCATGAGCCATGTTTCATGATTGATCATTATAGCCGGAAAGATGAAAGGAAGAAATCGGAACTCCAATGGAGGAAGAAAATTGAAGATGCTTCATTCAAAGAGCAAGTGAATTGTGACAAGGAGAGCTTGCAAAGCTCATCAAAATCAACCAAGGAAGAAGATGATGGCCTCATTGGCCAAGAGAAGAAATTGGGAGAGTTGTCTCCATCTAAGCAAGAGATTTTCAATGATCAACTCAATGAAGTTTGTGGTCTTTGGGACGACGAATTTGAAGGGATCTTTAATCCCTACATTGGGCATGCCATCGATCATGATCAACAACAAGGGCCACGGTCTATTGAGGACCTCTACCATAACAATGAACAAGCTTTTGATTACTTCTTCAAGGTGTTAAGCAACATCAACAACACCTTGAACATGCCCCCTTGACATCTCATCAAGAATGAAAGTTTGGTGGAGTCCTCCCTAAACCACCACTTGTAAATATTTCTAACTCCCTAACTTACTTTTCAATTTTTGTATTGCATTTTTGTCATTTTTGGATTTTATTTACTTTGATCAAAATAATTGTCATGAAAAGAGAGAAGTGAGGGAGGGATTAACAATTTTAATTGATGTGTAGTGCTTTACCTTAGTGTGGGGATGGCAATTGCCTAGGCTATTCATGCCTTAGTAGTGCCCCCACAATGAAGAACACAAGATTTGAAATAAAGAAAGAAAGAATGATAAGGGAATGCGTTTGTGCACGGATGGAATCAATCCGTGTACACAAGGACCAATCCGAGCGGATTCACGAGAATCCGCCGTCTGCAAGCAAATCCGAGCGTCCCGTCTGAGAAGACGCCCGTCTTGGGCCGAGCTGAAATTGCAAAATTCTTGATCATCAAAGAATCCGAGCGGATTTCGGAAAGACGCCCGTCTCACAGAATCCGTCCGTCTTGTGAACAAGACGCCCGTCTTGCAGCTGAGAAAAACAAAGAAAAATCTCTAGACTAGAATCCGTCCGTCCTGCACGAAATCCGCCCGTCCCACCACAGACGAATCCGAGCGGATTCCCCAGAATCCGCCCGTCTCTAGGCGGGATTTTGAAAATTTTGAAGCTGAAGAATCCGCACGGATTGCGCCCAATCCGCACGGATTGTCCCTGCGTTTTGAAAATGCCGAGTTCTTTAAATACCCATCCCACCTTCATTCATTCATTCATTCATTCATAAACACTACCCATAACATCAAAACCCTCATCCTCTCCATCTCAAAAACAAAAACCCTCAACAAAACTCACCAAAAACAAATCAAACCATCCTTCAAACAACAAATCAATCACTTCATCTTCAACAACAATCAAAACCAAGCACAAAATCTTCAACCTTTGAGTCGATTTTTGTTCTCATAAAGGCAAAGCCTTTCACCTTCAAATCGATTTGGGCATTCTACAAATTGAAGATTTTTGATTCTTTACTTGGTTAGTTCATCAAATGGCAAGAACAAAGGGAGCAACAAAGGCAACAAAGGCACCAAAGGCAAAGGCTCTCTCTCAAAGGCAAAAAGCTCTACAAACAAAGAAAGCTTTGGCAATGGTGGTAGCAACACCAAGCTTGGAAGTACAACAACAACAACAAATTTCTATGGGAGCATCACCTTCTACTCCGGTAATCGATCAACTCTTACATTATCCGGAGGTAACTTTCATTTCCGATACCCATAGAAATACATTTGTCAAGTTTGCTATGAAACAAATCCAATCCACCAAATTCATATGTCAAGATGCCTTAGAGAAGTTGGGTGTTCTTGAACAAACAAGAGTCTTTTTCAATGCCATGGGTTTGAAGAAATTGTTTGAAATGAAGGAAGTAACATACCCCTCCCTTGTCTTAGAATTCTTAAGTTCTTTAAAAGTGACAAAAGTTGAGAATAGGGAAAATATTGAGTTTCGTCTAGCTAACACTAGTAGACGCATTACCTTTCAGGAATTGGGTGGAATTTTGGGTCTTAGCGATGAACATAAATTTTATAAGCAATATGGGAAGTATGACCCCGAGCCTCTTTGGGAGGCAATCTCCGGGAAGAAATTTGAAGATTTTCATGCTTGTCGTTCTCTTTTGGTCCATCATCCGGGCATAAGAGTATGGCACAAAGTTGTGGGAAATACCATAATTGCTAGGAAAGACACCAATCATTTCACGGGACTCGATTTTATTCTCCTTGAATCAACTTTGAATATTGGAAGAATTCACACCAAGCCTTACAATTCTTTGAGGCTATTGGTTGATAGATGGCTCCATGTAGATAGTGGGAAGAAGGGTCAAACCGTTATTGTTAATGGCGGCCTTGTCACGGTCCTAACCAAGCACTTTGATCCTAATTTCAATAAGGATAGCAAGTACAAGGCAAAGGAAGGTGGCCATCTTATTGATATGTCCATCATGATTAACAAGTTTAAGTGGGTTGCTCACAATCCCCTTGACACCAAGTTTGGGTGGCTTACTAGTGAGGCTCGATCATTCACTTTACCCGCGAAGATTTGCCGTCTTAGTGTCCACCGGACCAACTATTTACTTCCCCTATCCAAGGAAGCCGAGTACATCATTCAACAACAAAAGGGTGATCATGAGACTCCCTCCTCTTCCATTGTTATACCGCCTTACCCCTTTGTGTATGAAGAGTTCAAACCGCAAGGAGTTGAAATTGGGAAAGACTATGTAACTCTTCTTATGCAAGCCATGCACAAGCAAGCTTATGAAGATCGGAAGAATGCTTATTTGGCTCAATATCCTCCCCTCTTACATCTAGCTAGGCAAGGACTCCTTGATCCATCTTGTCCTTTGCCTAGTTGGGCGGATAAAGAAGCCTTATTTCCGGGTGCATCTAGGGACGTGGTGGAAGACAATGAGGTTGTTGGAAATGGTGAAGAATTTGATGATAATATTGAGGAAGAAGCAAGTGGAGATGAAGAAGGAGATGATGAAGATGATGATGAAGAAGGAGATGATGAAGATGATGATGAAGAAAGTGATGAAGAAAGTGCCAAGGAAAGTGGCAATGTGACCACTTCTCATGAGGGAAGTGGTGATGATGATAGCATGATGGAAGACTAGCCTTGGAGACTCCTACACTCCCATGGTTTGTCTATATCTCTTTGTATTTTATTTTCATTTTGATCATTGTTGGTTTAGTCCTAGCAACACCAAAGGACTCACACCTCGGTACCATTGAGGTGTTCTTTATTGTTCCCATTTTTGAAAATCCAAAATGACAATCTAATTTCATGCATAGCATAGTGTGTGCATGAACTATACCCATGCTTTGACATTAGCAATATTGTCTCATTTGGTTTGGGGAAGTTAATGCATACACAACGGGAGGTAATCTAAATTATCCTCTCCGTCATAACAAAAACCATGCATCATGTAGTATAGCTTAGTGTAGAATTGCATTTAGTATAGAAATCATGCATCATTTTTGCATAATTTCCATCATTTTGGCCATTGAGGACAATGCCCATATTAGTGTGGGGATGGGAATTCTAACACTTAACTATTATTCAAAAACCATAAAAATTGAAAAATTTCAAAACACAAAAAAATTGAAAAAAAATTGAAAAACCAAAAACAAGTTCATTTCCTTTGTATCTATTGTCTTGTATATATTGTGTTTGTTTATCCTTGTTCACTTTGATCGACTACGCCACATCCGAGACATGAGGATATTGAAGACCGCATGGTATGATCTTTCCAATCTCCTTTTTCCCCTTTATGTTAATGACTATGTGGCTTTATTTTGATTGATGCGGTAAAAACAATGTGAACTTAGGACTTGCATTTAGTTTATATGGCATATTAGTTGGTAGAATCATATGCATTAGGATGTGTATATGCTAGTTGCATCATGGCATGTAGTTTGCATGTTAGAAAAATTTTGCGAAACCGTCTATTTGGGAAGCTTGACAAGTGTATATAGGCCCTAGTAGATGCTTTTTATTCTTAAGACTTTGCTTGTTAGAATGCTTGTAAAACACCCTAGGATGTGTCATGCTAGTATCCTTTGACCCATGGTTTAAGGCCTAGTCAAGAGTACCTTGTGGTGTGATAACTCCTTGGCTACCGTTTATTCCAAGGTGACCCTTGAAACCATGCATACTTCTATCATTCATCCATGTTCTACCACATTTTTGTCATCAAAGGGAATGGGCACAAAAAGAAATCGATTTGAGTTCAATGAAATGAAAAGTGAAAGAAAGTTTGCAAAAATGCATCAAATGAAAAGAGGAGCAAAAATAGAACTCCTAAAGCTTCAAAAACAAGGCACCCTCGTTACTAATTGGGGTGACTTTGAAAATGTTCAAAAGAAATGCAAAAAAAGTTGTCAAGTATTGAAATGCCAAAAATCAAAAAGAAATGGCAAGAAAGTGTTCTCAAATGTCAAATGCCAATGAAATTGGGGGAAAAACAAAAATAAAAGCAAACTCCCAAAATGAAACTCAATTACTATCGATCCCTTTATCCATCGTATCCATTTTTGTGCATGGTAGAGAGGGGACGACCCTTCTTCTTGTCTAGGCAAGAGGGGGAATTCCGCGATCCTCCAGTGTTTCTAACACCATAGGGAGTCTACTCTTGACAAAAGCATTTAACGATTGAGGACAAAGGTACCCTAGCTTGACACCTTTTGGAGGTGATTTATTGGTATCCTTCTAGGCTTAGTAGTTTGAACAAATTGCATCTATGAAGGATTGTGTACCCTTGAATTGCTTCCTTGTAGATAATTTCCGCCACTTAGATGAGGAAAGTGGCTATTCTTTTTGTAGATGCATCCATTATGTGATTTTTATGTGCTTAATGTTTGGATGTGTCGCCATTTTGGCAAGACCCACCTTGCCTTGCAAGAAGGCATCCTACCTCATGGTTGTCTTGTTGTGAGTTGAAGGGGCGGAGTGAGACCCGCTAATTGTCTCATATCGGCTATTATTATTAGGTTAGGTTAGTATTGGTCCTAGTCTTTGTCACCTCTTTACTCGGGACGAGCAAAGGTTCGGTTAGGGGATATTTGATGCGACCATAATTGGCGCATATTTAGCCCCCGAATTACCATTGTTTCCATGCTTTTTAGTGCCTATTTGGGTCATTTCTTATCTTTAGTTCTTTGTTTTGCATATTCTTTGAGATTTTGATCCCTTGGTAGGAAAGGAGTAAGAATCTTGCATTTTCATGGCAAAACGAGGCTAAATTGATTGTATTCAATGACCAAGCATCAAGGAGAGACAAGACTAGAAGGCCTTTGTACATATTATAGTAGAAGAGCAATGTTGAGAAAAGGATCCTTGAGTCCCCAAGGAAATCCCCAAGGAATTCATGAAGAAAAGAAGAAGAAAAGATGCTGCCAGACAATCCGAACGGATTGTACACAATCCGTCCGTCCGTCCGGCCCTAAACCGAGCGTCCCTCAAAGGAATCCGCTCGGATTCCACCTCGCCAAATCCGAGCGTCTTGCACAAGAATCCGCTCGGATTCTCCAGCCAGATCCGGCCGTCCCGACTCCCATCCCGCACGAATTTCAAGATGACAAAGACGTTTTCATTCTTCAAGCCACGATAAAGAGAAGCCCTTCTCTCGGAGAATACCGGAGTCTCCTTGCTCAACTTAAAAAGTGTAATTACTAGTTTAGCCCTTAGTTAACCCTAATGCATCCTCCCTAATTTTCACTATAAATACCCCATTAGTCTAATTAGAGGAGCATGTTCTTCTTATCAATAATTAGTGTAGTTAATATTAATCAAATCTCTCTTCAATATTGTAATCAAATATTAATCAAGTTTTAATCCAAGTTTTAGTTCTTTAATCTCTCTCTTGTTCTTACTTTATTTTGGGTAATTAGAAGATTATTGGGTTTATTGGGAGATTGACAACCTTCCATCAATCATCAAGTTCTTCTATTATTCTTTGCATCATTATTTTGGAATCATTAGTAGGTATAATCTCTTAATCCCTTTTTAATTATTGCTAATTACTTTCAATTATTCATCATGTTTCATTATGTTAGTATGATTGACAACCTTTCTAGCATGATCAATATGATAATGAGTGAGTAGTCTCTTAGCTAGGGTTTAATGGGTGATTAGGGGAAACCAAAATGGGGAATGATTCATGCTTAAATTAATATGCTTTCATATCTTATTTGCTTGCTTGTTTTGATCTTAATACATGCACATGTTATGTTTGATGAAATGCTAAGCCTATGAATCCTTGCATTTACTATCATCTTCTATCCTTTCAACTTGACTTGTAAGACATAACCCAACTCGAGTCTTGTTAGACCATGCATGTGTTAAGTAGGAAAGATTAAGTCGACTTGTAGGTGTTGTACAATCTAATCGATTCGGCTCCGGGACCCAAACTTTCCTTGGATTGTAAGATATAACCCAACTCAATCCATCACAACAATAATTGCTTGCTTATAATTTGAGAACATGTTTGTATGATCATATCCCATGAATCCCCTATGAACCCATGACACCCTAGTGCCTTTAATCAATTGTTTACACCCCTTATTTTATTCATCTTGCTAGTTTATTTTCATTGTTATTTTAGTTTAGTAACCTTCTACATCAACCCATTTGTTGACACCCCTAGACACTACTAGTTACAATAGAATTCTCATTTCAATACCCGTCCCTTGGGATCCGACCTTTACTTGCCTCTTTACTAATTGTAGAGTTGCTCGTGGAGTATAAATTGTGTTTTGTATCGACCATTGACCAACGACCACATATGCTTAATTGTGAACACCAAATGGACTCGATCACACATATGAATAGTCAATACACTATTACTACTTCATATTCTATAATCTTTAGTGTATCATTAACACTAGTTGAAATGCAATACAAGCTTGGCAAGTGGATATACCTGATATCCATATATTCCAACTTTATTAATTGCTATTTCCTTCCATTCAATGTCATCTCTAATGACATGAATTTCGCTAAGTATATGTCTAGACTTCATACTAGACCTGAGCTCTTTAACTTGAAAGAAGCTCCCACTGTTATCGCATAACTTGTGATAAAGTCATTTGTGGAGAGATTCACTCTTAATCCCTTCGTTGACTATTTTATCACAATTTTACTTAGATTCCTTTTGTAGAATTTGCAATGTGCGAAACTAAAACACTTTTCTTAGTTTCTTACTCCTTTGTCAATAACATTAGCTTAGGATTTCATCAAATCCTTTTAAGCTTGGAAACTAAAGTTTGTGCAACCCTTCAACACCTAACTTAGTTTATCATCCAAACATGTGTACAGATCATTAATTGTACTTTAAGGCTTTCACAAGCCCATCTTATGAATTAACTTATTATTGACTCATAATGTACCTAGCATATGGTACATCACAGCATGTGCGTCTGTTGGCATACATAATAGTTCTAATGGCGGGAACATTAGTAATCGATTTCATGTAATCAACAACATAATGGGTTCAGTGAACGACTATGATTCCATCATAGTAATTCCACTTTCATCATCATGAATAAGCCATTCAACTTTGTTGATGTTAAACAGATCTGAAAGAACTTATCTTTATAAGACTCTCAACTCTATGCCAATTTACTCTCACATAGATTCAAAATCTTGAATACTTTGTATCCCTTTCCAAGTCTTCCAGTTACTCTTACCAGAAGAGAGCATTGGTATATTATTCTCAATAAGTAATATGTTATCAACATATAAGACATGGAGAAACAATTCTAGCTCCCACTTAACTTCATGTATATCATGATTCTTCAATCATGTGAATGAAACGATTCACTATAATCACATGAACGAAAAGTATAATCCTTTAATGCTTGCTTAAGACCATCTTGTGATCACTTAAGATAGCTATGCATAATATGTTAGGATTCTTAGATCTTCATCTAAGATTTTGTGTTTCAAACACTTCCTTCTCTAAATTCCCATTTTAGAAAAGCGAATTTTTATTTTCCATTTATCAATGAAATGCGGCAATTCCTAACACAATTTATCTTGATCAATATCTTCATATAAATCTTATGCATTTGTGTACTCTGGAGCTCTATTTACTTTTGAGGAGACCCGCGCCTTAAAGTAAATCTACTCTTAAGTAACATCTTTTGGATTGTAATGCTTCGGCTCGTATGTAACAAGGTCATGATACTATCACTTTCACAAAGTAATATTTTTGAACAATAAGACATGTGCGATAAACTCCCACTGAACTATGCTCTTATACTATCTTCATAGATAATAGTTCAATACCAACTCCCACTCTATAATTCAATTACTTTCACAAAGTAACATTTCAACTATAAGAGATGTTTGTGACGATTCAATCTACTCCCACTCTATCTCTCAGAAATACATCTATCCTTTTGAGAGATAGTTTTGTGAGACACAAACATATATATTTTAACGGAGTTTAGCTTTCAAAAGGCCATCCTAACATGGCAGCTTGATAATATACGAGTCTTATCCATGTCATCTGTTTGACAGACTCTCTATTCTATGTATCTCATGGTTGACCATCCAATTAGAATTACTTGTCCGTTTTGGATTGCAAATTCCCAAAATTGAGTTCATCAACTCAAACCGACTCATATTAGTTTGATCTTATGGGTAGTGACGCTAGGTCATAATCCATCTTTAATAAATCAAATTTATTACTTAGATCTTTGCCACTACGATTGGGTCGTAATGCTTAGAACTTTATTCAATTGGTTCTCTACGTTATTTTAGAAATTTCTCAAATCTCTCAAATGCTTCACCTTTTATTTGATCAAGTAAATATACCCTTATCTACTTGAATCATTGGTAAAAGTGACGAAGTAGTCATAAATTCCCCTTGCGGTGATGCTCATTAGAACACATACATCGGCATGTATTAGTCTCAACAAATCACTTGCTTGTGTCCCTTTACCACTAAAGGAAGTACAAATTATATTGCAAAGGAGACAAGATTCGCATATTCCATATGATTGAAAATCAAATGGTTTAATAATTCTAGTCGACACTAGCATTTTAATGCGTTTCTCATTTACGTAACCTAATTGAAAAATCAAATGTACAAATCATTTGGATTACTTGTTATGAGTCTTTTGGTGCGTATTATGTAGATATCTTTACATGAGTTGGAACTGTCTAAAACTTGTGTATCATAAAGATAAGTGACATGGCTCACATCCACGTCTATTTTCAATAAAATACAATAATTGTCTTTGAGGACAAAAATATAGATCATTTCATGTCTCACATGGAAATAATGTTTTAGACTAAGTGGGAACATAATAACAATTATGTAAATCATAACTCAAAGCTATTAGCAAAAACAAGTATATAAATTTCTCTTGAAGTGGCGGCTACCCGAGCTCCCTTTCATTATCGCAAATTCATATCACTCTTGTTTAGCTTTTCCACATTTCCAAGTCCCACTTGGAGTGACAAGCCCAACTTTGATATCTTCTAAATACTTGGGGCAATTTCGCTTCCAATGGCCCATGACATTACAATAATGACATTCCTCATAGGATTTGGCACCCTTCTTGGTCTTGGTCTTGGTCTTGGTAGTCCCACTATCCATTTCCAATTTATAATCAGGTTTGGGTTTCTCGCCCATTTTTGCCTTCCCTTTATTAATACCAAAACTCCTTTCATTTGCAAGGACACTCTTGCTAGAACTCCCACTCAATTTGATATTCCTCATTGTTTCTTCAAACAAGGATTCCTTAGGCTTTGTAAGATTTTCTTCACAAGAATTTCTTTTCAAGGTGGTGGGTAATAATATTGGAGTGGGTGGAGTGGAGGTGGTAAAGAAGCAAAAATTTCCATCCTGACCAATGCCAATGCGTAATTCTCTAATCGTTTCATTGTCATAATCGGAGCATTTGTCATCGTATGATTGGAGCCATGTTTCAACGGTGATTGGTGTAGGAGTATTAGATGAATTCATTGCGTATAATTAACTACAAAAATGGAAATAAAGGAAATAATTATCATCTATCGTTTTAATAATACTCGTAAATTTAACTACAAGAATTGCATTTATATAGTGACCTCCACCCAACTACATAAATGATTCCGAGATCCAAATTCATATCAACTCGGGCACGGTGAGCCGATTCATCCCTTATTAATATAACTCGGTGGATTAACTCTTTAATCGATTCTACTTTTAGAACTCTCGGTCGACAAAAATTACTCTAATTCTCATCTTTAGCCCGGAACACATGCGACTACGGTCAACAATACATCCGTTGAGCTCAATCCAAATTTCGATGTAATAACCTTTTATTACCCCACTTCGCCAACGTAACAAGGTTTGTATTACGGTGAAGCCGGATTAACTCCCTCATGAAATTGGTACTTCATGGGTTTCTACTATTTGGTAAGGCTTTATCTCAATTATTATATGTGAGAGGTCTTGTCAATTTATTATCTATCACGTTTTAAGTGAACTAAAGCGGTGAACTACGATAATTATAATTGACACGGTCGATGACTCGATATGAAATGCATGTGTTGTTATGGCGATTTGGCAATGCATGCAACATATTAAAAGAAATGCAAAGCAATAAATAAAATTCCTAGTATGGCCTTCCTAAAATAGAAAATCAAATAATCTATTACATATTCGGAAACCAACTCCTTTGGTCCCTTGAATCTTCAAATGGCACGCCTCCCAAGACACCGTCTTTGTCGGATCACCTTTCCGAATGGCACCGTCTTTGAAGATGCTCCATAATTACAAATAATAATAAAATACAAAGCTATTCCTATTATACATTTGTAAAATGGAAAAACTATTAAAATAAAAAATAAAAGTGATACGAGATCACATTAAATTACAACCGAATCAATATTCCCTTTCATTACGGGTAATATTGATTAAAACTAAGGCCATACTAAGATAAAATTACATAATTCAAAATTATATAAATAAAAGACATTCAACAATTGAAATATGCAGCATTATAATATGTACCTATCATGCAAAATCATGTGCCAAATCGCCCTATTTAACTTATGTCGTACATATAACCCGGTTTCATGGAAATGCGTGATAATAACCTTTTAAAATCACTAATTAACACTTAAATCACATCTAAGCTCAAGTTAATTATCTTAACACATTTTAGGACTCAAAAATCAGTCATCACTTAATTTTTGACGATAATTCAACTTGATTTAATTTTATGCTCATTTTTTACCTTAAAAACACAATATTTATGAAATAAATCCAAATTAAATCATAAAAGTTTCAAAATTTGAATTTTAAAATTTTGAACATTCTAGAATAATTCCATGACCCTCATAATGTCAAAAAACATGGTTAAAATTTTCGAATTAATTTTGAGAAAATATAGATGCATTTTATCGGTTTTATCTCATAAAATGTATAAAGCATACGAAAATTAAACCAATAATTTTTATAACTTTAGATCTGATTAGTGGGATTATAATGCAACTTAAAATAATTTTCTCAAGCCATGCAATACGTTTTAGCTAATTTTTGCTAAAATAGTCACTATTTATGCCATTTTTACTCAAAAATCCATAAATCATGCTAAAAAATATATTTAAATCTAGAAATTTACATACTCTCTGTAAATCTTGCATGTGACATCATATTAAAAGATCATATCTTAATTCGAAATGTTACTAATTTTAACCATTTAACCTCTTTTAATCCATCTTTATCTCATAAAAATCATAAATCATGCACAATTAATCAAATTAACTCGTCCTTTTACACACAACTTGTAAAATATGCATGTGAGGTCATATAAATTTTCCAAGGTCAGAAACGAAATTTAACTATTTTTAGCATTTTAATTCCCATTTTAGTCATAAAAATGTAATAAAATGACCAAAAATCCTTAAAATGAGCAATAAATTTCCATGAATCATAAAAATGACCTAAAAATAATTTAGGACCAGAATATATAACATGCATGGTGATTTCGTGGCTTATACTTATAAATCACAAATTTTTAGTTTTATATGTTAACCTTTAAACTCGGAAAAACAATAACCGATTATGCATGCAACATCCTTATGCTCTGATACCACTTGTTAGGTTCATATACCTATTATTAGACTCCTCTAATAGTGAACTAATTAACTTGTTAATTATTTGTTCTTTAGATCTAGTGCATGCATAACAAAATGAAAGATTTATAAGAAAAACAATGTTCCTTACATTGATATGTATTTCGAAAATATGGGCACAAGTAAGGTCTCCTACCTTCACTTGTTCTTGAGCTATGATGAGTAATAGGATGATCCTCCAAGACCTCAAGTATAGAAGTCACTCCTCTTGATTGCACCCAAGATTATCCCTTATCTCCACTAAACTATATGTGCTAGATATTTGTTTAGTAGTTTACCTTAAAATTGATTACTAATACTCATATATTACACTAATAATATTAGTAATCTGTATGAACAAGATTGAATCAAAAACTAATGTTTTGATGAAGAGGAATATGAACATGTGAGAAGTTTGCATGTTGCATATTTTGAGAGTATGAGAGAGGGAAAGATTGAGAACAACAAAAGCTCTTCACCACACATAGTGGTCCGGCCCTATGCTCTTAAAAAGAGCAAATTTCTCTTCTCAAAAACTTATTTTAAATGTTTTATGGGTAGTGTAATTTTTGGTAGGTGCAACATAACAAGTGTTGCTTGTGTCATATACTTTTATGACAAAATAGAAGACTTAGGACAAGTGTCCTATAACCTCCCAAAAATCGGTGCCTTGCACTTATTATGGTCCATTTTTGTCTTATAATATTTGTCCCACAAATGCTTATAAGTCTTATGATTAATTATCTTACATAATTAAATATTAATTTGATCATACAACAATTATGACACAAATTAATAAACATATATTCACTCAACTTATTGAGTAATATTTTATCATTATATCAACATATAATGGGTCCCATAATAGCTAGTTAGTTAAATTCACAACCTCTTGTAAATGTAAATAACTAATTACCTCTACCTCGAAACATTTATAAAACCTCAACATAATTTAGTGAATTAACATATTAATCCACTAAATGCGATCTTATTTAATCACATTAACATAAGATACATATTTCCTCTCATAAATATAAATTGTTCATATTTAAGGAATTAATCAACTTGTATCAACATACAATTAATTAACTTTATAGATAAGGGCATCATCCTTTAGGTGTGACCTTAAGGGATCAATCGACCACCACCGTCCCCACGACGATGAACGTCAAACTCTAGCAAGCCAATCGTTACCGATTAATGTTGATCAGTTGACTATATAATTGAATCATCCCTTACATATTATTTATACGAGATTTAATAATGATATTTAAATCATGTGATCGCACTATTGTTGAGGACACATTTCCCAACAATCTCCCACTTGTCCTCGACAAGTGTGCGTCACCAATTCTCTTGTCCTATTACAATCTCCCACTCAATGCAAGGTGTCTTGCAGGTCGTACTTACATTTGATCATATCTTGAGTGGTTTTCTCGATCTGGAGATTAACTGTCTGACCGGAATTATCTATCATAGATGCTTTCCGAGCGTGGCCACGCATTTCCAGTTAACTACTCCTCGAGTGGCCTTGAGATTTCAAACAACCCTGACAAGGGGTGGACAATTCCTATCGCCCTATTCCCTTCGTTCAGCCACAATCCATCATAACCCAAAATATACCCAGTTTGACCTCATTTACGAAATCGTAGAGTATAAATCAAAGCTAATCAGAAGCTGTGCCAACTTGGGCGAATAGTCTCTAGTCAAAAGAATCGACTCATAAGAATACTATAGTAGCTCTTGCCACGACCAGGCTTTATGAATTACCAGAACTCTATAAGCGGTCACTGCCCGACAGATTGTCCCATACAGTCTGCCTATGTGATCGACTAGTCATCCCATATGACTCTATGGCACTTGAACTTGCCATCAATCGCATCACACTCTAGTCACTTCGAGACGTCACCTCATATAAGTAACTAGGGGCGAATACCATGTCAATCCAGTTCACTTTAATGGGGTTCAATTTGTCTCTACAACCCATTCGGATACGACAAGGTAGCGGGTGAGTTTAATAAAACTCAAACGATAAATGTGATTATCACATATGAATAGTCAATACACTATTACTACTTCATATTCTATAATCTTTAGTGTATCATTAACACTAGTTGAAATGCAATACAAGCTTGGCAAGTGGATATACCCGATATCCATATATTCCAACTTTATTAATTGCTATTTTCTTCCATTCAATGTCATCTCTAATGACATGAATTTCGCTAAGTATATGTCTAGACTTCATACTAGACCTGAGCTCTTTAACTTGAAAGAAGCTCCCACTGTTATCGCATAACTTGTGATAAAGTCATTTGTGGAGAGATTCACTCTTAATCCCTTCGTTGACTATTTTATCACAATTTTACTTAGATTCCTTTTGTAGAATTTGCAATGTGCGAAACTAAAACACTTTTCTTAGTTTCTTACTCCTTTGTCAATAACATTAGCTTAGGATTTCATCAAATCCTTTTAAGCTTGGAAACTAAAGTTTGTGCAACCCTTCAACACCTAACTTAGTTTATCATCCAAACATGTGTACAGATCATTAATTGTACTTTAAGGCTTTCACAAGCCCATCTTATGAATTAACTTATTATTGACTCATAATGTACCTAGCATATGGTACATCACAGCATGTGCGTCTGTTGGCATACATAATCGTTCTAATGGCGGGAACATTAGTAATCGATTTCATGTAATCAACAACATAATGGGTTCAGTGAACGACTATGATTCCATCATAGTAATTCCACTTTCATCATCATGAATAAGCCATTCAACTTTGTTGATGTTAAACAGATACGAAAGAACTTATCTTTATAAGACTCTCAACTCTATGCCAATTTACTCTCACATAGATTCAAAATCTTGAATACTTTGTATCCCTTTCCAAGTCTTCCAGTTACTCTTACCAGAAGAGAGCATTGGTATATTATTCTCAATAAGTAATATGTTATCAACATATAAGACATGGAGAAACAATTCTAGCTCCCACTTAACTTCATGTATATCATGATTCTTCAATCATGTGAATGAAACGATTCACTATAATCACATGAACGAAAAGTATAATCCTTTAATGCTTGCTTAAGACCATCTTGTGATCACTTAAGATAGCTATGCATAATATGTTAGGATTCTTAGATCTTCATCTAAGATTTTGTGTTTCAAACACTTCCTTCTCTAAATTCCCATTTTAGAAAAGCGAATTTTTATTTGCCATTTATCAATGAAATGCGGCAATTCCTAACACAATTTATCTTGATCAATATCTTCATATAAATCTTATGCATTTGTGTACTCTGGAGCTCTATTTACTTTTGAGGAGACCCGCGCCTTAAAGTAAATCTACTCTTAAGTAACATCTTTTGGATTGTAATGCTTCGGCTCGTATGTAACAAGGTCATGATACTATCACTTTCACAAAGTAATATTTTTGAACAATAAGACATGTGCGATAAACTCCCACTGAACTATGCTCTTATACTATCTTCATAGATAATAGTTCAATACCAACTCCCACTCTATAATTCAATTACTTTCACAAAGTAACATTTCAACTATAAGAGATGTTTGTGACGATTCAATCTACTCCCACTCTATCTCTCAGAAATACATCTATCCTTTTGAGAGATAGTTTTGTGAGACACAAACATATATATTTTAACGGAGTTTAGCTTTCAAAAGGCCATCCTAACATGGCAGCTTGATAATATACGAGTCTTATCCATGTCATCTGTTTGACAGACTCTCTATTCTATGTATCTCATGGTTGACCATCCAATTAGAATTACTTGTCCGTTTTGGATTGCAAATTCCCAAAATTGAGTTCATCAACTCAAACCGACTCATATTAGTTTGATCTTATGGGTAGTGACGCTAGGTCATAATCCATCTTTAATAAATCAAATTTATTACTTAGATCTTTGCCACTACGATTGGGTCGTAATGCTTAGAACTTTATTCAATTGGTTCTCTACGTTATTTTAGAAATTTCTCAAATCTCTCAAATGCTTCACCTTTTATTTGATCAAGTAAATATACCCTTATCTACTTGAATCATTGGTAAAAGTGACGAAGTAGTCATAAATTCCCCTTGCGGTGATGCTCATTAGAACACATACATCGGCATGTATTAGTCTCAACAAATCACTTGCTTGTGTCCCTTTACCACTAAAGGAAGTACAAATTATATTGCAAAGGAGACAAGATTCGCATATTCCATATGATTGAAAATCAAATGGTTTAATAATTCTAGTCGACACTAGCATTTTAATGCGTTTCTCATTTACGTAACCTAATTGAAAAATCAAATGTACAAATCATTTGGATTACTTGTTATGAGTCTTTTGGTGCGTATTATGTAGATATCTTTACATGAGTTGGAACTGTCTAAAACTTGTGTATCATAAAGATAAGTGACATGGCTCACATCCACGTCTATTTTCAATAAAATACAATAATTGTCTTTGAGGACAAAATATAGATCATTTCATGTCTCACATGGAAATAATGTTTTAGACTAAGTGGGAACATAATAACAATTATGTAAATCATAACTCAAAGCTATTAGCAAAAACAAGTATATAAATTTCTCTTGAAGTGGCGGCTACCCGAGCTCCCTTTCATTATCGCAAATTCATATCACTCTTGTTTAGCTTTTCCACATTTCCAAGTCCCACTTGGAGTGACAAGCCCAACTTTGATATCTTCTAAATACTTGGGGCAATTTCGCTTCCAATGGCCCATGACATTACAATAATGACATTCCTCATAGGATTTGGCACCCTTCTTGGTCTTGGTCTTGGTCTTGGTAGTCCCACTATCCATTTCCAATTTATAATCAGGTTTGGGTTTCTCGCCCATTTTTGCCTTCCCTTTATTAATACCAAAACTCCTTTCATTTGCAAGGACACTCTTGCTAGAACTCCCACTCAATTTGATATTCCTCATTGTTTCTTCAAACAAGGATTCCTTAGGCTTTGTAAGATTTTCTTCACAAGAATTTCTTTTCAAGGTGGTGGGTAATAATATTGGAGTGGGTGGAGTGGAGGTGGTAAAGAAGCAAAAATTTCCATCCTGACCAATGCCAATGCGTAATTCTCTAATCGTTTCATTGTCATAATCGGAGCATTTGTCATCGTATGATTGGAGCCATGTTTCAACGGTGATTGGTGTAGGAGTATTAGATGAATTCATTGCGTATAATTAACTACAAAAATGGAAATAAAGGAAATAATTATCATCTATCGTTTTAATAATACTCGTAAATTTAACTACAAGCATTGCATTTATATAGTGACCTCCACCCAACTACATAAATGATTCCGAGATCCAAATTCATATCAACTCGGGCACGGTGAGCCGATTCATCCCTTATTAATATAACTCGGTGGATTAACTCTTTAATCGATTCTACTTTTAGAACTCTCGGTCGACAAAAATTACTCTAATTCTCATCTTTAGCCCGGAACACATGCGACTACGGTCAACAATACTTCCGTTGAGCTCAATCCAAATTTCGATGTAATAACCTTTTATTACCCCACTTCGCCAACGTAACAAGGTTTGTATTACGGTGAAGCCGGATTAACTCCCTCATGAAATTGGTACTTCATGGGTTTCTACTATTTGGTAAGGCTTTATCTCAATTATTATATGTGAGAGGTCTTGTCAATTTATTATCTATCACGTTTTAAGTGAACTAAAGCGGTGAACTACGATAATTATAATTGACACGGTCGATGACTCGATATGAAATGCATGTGTTGTTATGGCGATTTGGCAATGCATGCAACATATTAAAAGAAATGCAAAGCAATAAATAAAATTCCTAGTATGGCCTTCCTAAAATAGAAAATCAAATAATCTATTACATATTCGGAAACCAACTCCTTTGGTCCCTTGAATCTTCAAATGGCACGCCTCCCAAGACACCGTCTTTGTCGGATCACCTTCCGAATGGCACCGTCTTTGAAGATGCTCCATAATTACAAATAATAATAAAATACAAAGCTATTCCTATTATACATTTGTAAAATGGAAAAACTATTAAAATAAAAAATAAAAGTGATACGAGATCACATTAAATTACAACCGAATCAATATTCCCTTTCATTACGGGTAATATTGATTAAAACTAAGGCCATACTAAGATAAAATTACATAATTCAAAATTATATAAATAAAAGACATTCAACAATTGAAATATGCAGCATTATAATATGTACCTATCATGCAAAATCATGTGCCAAATCGCCCTATTTAACTTATGTCGTACATATAACCCGGTTTCATGGAAATGCGTGATAATAACCTTTTAAAATCACTAATTAACACTTAAATCACATCTAAGCTCAAGTTAATTATCCTAACACATTTTAGGACTCAAAAATCAGTCATCACTTAATTTTTGACAATAATTCAACTTGATTTAATTTTATGCTCATTTTTTACCTTAAAAACACAATATTTATGAAATAAATCCAAATTAAATCATAAAAGTTTCAAAATTTGAATTTTAAAATTTTGAACATTCTGGAATAATTCCATGACCCTCATAATGTCAAAAAACATGGTTAAAATTTTCGAATTAATTTTGAGAAAATATAGTTGCATTTTATCGGTTTTATCTCATAAAATGTATAAAGCATACGAAAATTAAACCAATAATTTTTATAACTTTAGATCTGATTATTGGGATATTAATGCAACTTAAAATAATTTTCTCAAGCCATGCAATACGTTTTAGCTAATTTTTGCTAAAATAGTCACATTTATGCCATTTTTACTCAAAAATCCATAAATCATGCTAAAAAATATATTTAAATCTAGAAATTTACATACTCTCTGTAAATCTTGCATGTGACATCATATTAAAAGATCATGGCTTAATTCGAAATTTTACTAATTTTAACCATTTAACCTCTTTTAATCCATCTTTATCTCATAAAAATCATAAATCATGCAAAATTAATCAAATTAACTCGTCCTTTTACACACAAATTGTAAAATATGCATGTGAGGTCATATAAATTTTCCAAGGTCAGAAACGAAATTTAACTATTTTTAGCATTTTAATTCCCATTTTAGTCATAAAAATGTAATAAAATGACCAAAAATCCTTAAAATGAGCAATAAATTTCCATGAATCATAAAAATGACCTAAAAACAATTTAGGACCAGAATATATAACATGCATGGTGATTTCGTGGCTTATACTTATAAATCACAAATTTTTAGTTTTATATGTTAACCTTTAAACTCGGAAAAACAATAACCGATTATGCATGCAACATCCTTATGCTCTGATACCACTTGTTAGGTTCATATACCTATTATTAGACTCCTCTAATAGTGAACTAATTAACTTGTTAATTATTTGTTCTTTAGATCTAGTGCATGCATAACAAAATGAAAGATTTATAAGAAAAACAATGTTCCTTACATTGATATGTATTTCGAAAATATGGGCACAAGTAAGGTCTCCTACCTTCACTTGTTCTTGAGCTATGATGAGTAATAGGATGATCCTCCAAGACCTCAAGTATAGAAGTCACTCCTCTTGATTGCACCCAAGATTATCCCTTATCTCCACTAAACTATATGTGCTAGATATTTGTTTAGTAGTTTACCTTAAAATTGATTACTAATACTCATATATTACACTAATAATATTAGTAATCTGTATGAACAAGATTGAATCAAAAACTAATGTTTTGATGAAGAGGAATATGAACATGTGAGAAGTTTGCATGTTGCATATTTTGAGAGTATGAGAGAGGGAAAGATTGAGAACAACAAAAGCTCTTCACCACACATAGTGGTCCGGCCCTATGCTCTTAAAAAGAGCAAATTTCTCTTCTCAAAAACTTATTTTAAATGTTTTATGGGTAGTGTAATTTTTGGTAGGTGCAACATAACAAGTGTTGCTTGTGTCATATACTTTTATGACAAAATAGAAGACTTAGGACAAGTGTCCTATAACCTCCCAAAAATCGGTGCCTTGCACTTATTATGGTCCATTTTTGTCTTATAATATTTGTCCCACAAATGCTTATAAGTCTTATGATTAATTATCTTACATAATTAAATATTAATTTGATCATACAACAATTATGACACAAATTAATAAACATATATTCACTCAACTTATTGAGTAATATTTTATCATTATATCAACATATAATGGGTCCCATAATAGCTAGTTAGTTAAATTCACAACCTCCTGTAAATGTAAATAACTAATTACCTCTACCTCGAAACATTTATAAAACCTCAACATAATTTAGTGAATTAACATATTAATCCACTAAATGCGATCTTATTTAATCACATTAACATAAGATACATATTTCCTCTCATAAATATAAATTTTTCATATTTAAGGAATTAATCAACTTGTATCAACATACAATTAATTAACTTTATAGATAAGGGCATCATCCTTTAGGTGTGACCTTAAGGGATCAACTGACCACCACCGTCCCACGACAGTAACGTCAAACTCTAGCAAGCCAATCGTTACCGATTAATGTTGATCAGTTGACTATATAATTGAATCATCCCTTACATATTCTTTATACGAGATTTAATAATGATATTTAAATCATGTGATTGCACTATTGTTGAGGACACATTTCCCAACAAATTAGGCCTCGCTCCTTAGGACTTTTTGATGCTCACATGAGTGTTCTATTAGCTGGCTATGGTGGCAGCTGATGATTTGCCTTGTACTGATACTTGTGACCCAGCAAAGTGGACTGTTCAGTGGCCAAATAGGAGTAGTTGTTGCTTGTTGTTGCCTGAGTTACTTGGCCATGGAATAGTTGATTGCTCTGGTCACTAGCTCCTACATCAATTGGAATAATAGAGTCGGTTTCCTTCCTCAAATAATTTATCTAATTCATAAACCAAAGCTTGATATTAGAGTCCTTCTCACAATCAGCCCTGATGCCCAAAATGCACCCAGCCCAAAGTCTATTGGCGAAGGAGAAAATCCTCAATAAGTGAGAACGTGTTTCAATCTTTGTTAGTGATTTTGGGTTTTTGTCTTTATATTTTATCGCACTAGTTTGCCAGATTGATGCAAATTTGTTGAATATGATGGTATAATTCAGCAAAATAAACACATAAGATATAAATAATGACCGCCTTCTCGTTTGCCTCCGCCAAGCAGGTGTTTTCGGTGCCAAAATCTGACGCCTCCTTCTTGACTTCATCTCATTCGGCGACATTTTCGCCGCTCACTCTGCCGTCGGTAATTGCGACCTGAACTTCATCGGCTAGTCACACTGAATCTTCATCGCACTGAAGTTATGAGATCAGGTGAGAGAGGAATAAGAAAAAAAAGGGAGAAGGAGAATCAAGATCTAGAGTTTCAAAGTTGTGAGTTCGAAATGTTGATTGGAAATCGTGGATTTGCGTCGGTATTAGAGAAGTTTATGGTGTTAGCCGCCGTTGTTGGTGATCGTCGCCGGCGACGACGGCAGGTGGTATTTGGGGACACCAGGTGATAATTGGTGATAATAGGCAACGGGATGAGCTTTCGCCTTTGCATATTATTGTAATTTTTTGTCAGCTTTTCGCCATTGTGAAGAGGAGCGATAGTTGAACAAAGTGATATACTGCAAAAGAGTCTCCCGCGTGTTTGATTGTGTGAGGACAGCTCTTTTTTGTTTATATTGAGTTTTGATCCCAACGGTCGATTTACCTTGATCTAATGATTGAGATTTGTGAGCGCAAACTCACAATAAGAATCAAACTTAGGGAGAGGGAGTAAGAGGGAGAAGGAGACTAGAGAGATAAGGAGCTTTGTTCATCATTATTCTATCTTAAGATTTAATTCCGTGAGGAATTTGTGGAGGAGCGCTTTTAATTTTTATTTGTTTAATTTGCGAAGACTTGTTTGAAAGGTAGGGATTATCCTACTCAACTTATATTTACGTGATTGTTAATTGTTTATCTATATGTGGTTGATTTATATATTGCAATTGAGACTACGGAGATGGAGTTGAGATAATGGAGTTGAGTTATTTGTAAGCATTGTTGGTTACTTGAGTATGTCGTGGATAGTGTAATTTCATGGAAGGGACCGAACTGCTAGTCCTTGTGAGTTATTTATCTGAAGGGACCGATGTACCGCTAGTCTTGGTTATTATTTGTAGGGCCCGGTCTGAGCAACCGCTAGTCCTTGTGGCGTTAGTTGATCACTAGCTATCCCTCAGAGTCTCTTATCTAGTAGACTCATTACTAAGGAGATGTGCACATTTGGATAGACAAATGTTATGGGTGCTATCGTAACATGTGATTTTTATAACTGTGATGGTTTTATTACTGTTGTGTTAACACTAATGTCTTTATTTATGTTGTTAATACTGTTGTTTGTTTAGTCCTTACTCAACCGGTTGGTTGCCAGTTTATTCTGTAAACACCTGTGATGAACCAATTATTGGGGAGCGGATTGACTGACATATACTTGAGATTAGCTGAATTTGGAACTCATGGGGATGCGTGACGATTTCGGCCAGTCTAACTAGAAGTCTAGATCACATAGTTTTACCATTCAGTTTGTTTATTTCCGCTGCGTAGTATATTGTATTATTAGAAGTTTAATTTAATCGGTTGGTTGAATTATAATGAAACCTTTAATCGCTAAATTTTTATATAAAGTAATTTGGTTTGTTATCTTTGTTATTTAATGATTCGGGACACCGAGATGGTAACAGTCCTATTTAATGGGAAAGCCTAACTAAAGGCTCCTGAATAAATGGGGGTGTTACAAAGTGGTATCAGAGCGAACGATCCTAAGGCTTAAAACAAATGAACTCAATGGACTTAGGATATGTCAAATAAAATGAACCCCAGATAGAAACTGTTAAAAATCCCCTCCAAGTACGGTTAAGTAGATGTCCTTAATTCGTACCATGGCCTTCTCAGTTTTGAACCGGTCAAAGGATAAAAAGAGTGGGATAGTTGGAAAGAATGTTATATTCAATATGGGTCAATGGATGTTTGTAAGTTAGAAAATTTCTAACCTTGTTGCAAGATGCGGGATTAAGGTAAATATATTGTGGTGACTGTAAAAATTTGATTTAGGGCTGTGTGATGTGATGAATTCTAGTGTGAAATTTTCACAATTGGATTATCATGTGAATCATCTTATGAGTTATTTAATAGATTGAAATTACATATGATAAAAATAAATTTAATTTCTTTAATTGGATGCTTTAAATGTATGGATGAGCATGATGTGTGAAGTTAGAAATTTTCATGTATAGTGATATGTGGAATGTGTTTCCTGGAAACCACGCTTAGATATTGTTATTTAGCCAAGGAAGTATCGATTTATGATAGTGTATTGGGGGTAGCCACGTTTGGCCGTATAGGGCCGTGTATGGCTGAGAATGGAGAAAATTGTGGCAAATTAAGAGAAAATTATGGCAAAATATGAAACAATTGTGGCAAATTATGAAGAATTTGTGGTGAAATAATCTTCACTTGTAGAAGATGAATATTTCTTTTATTTTAGTGTGCAATCTTGTACCTTAGAATTGGATAAGGGAGATGTGATAAAGGATGATGTTGAGATATCTTTAGATGAGCCAGTGAGTTGTGAGGAAGTATATAAATGAGTGACTATTTTGTTTGGGAAGGTTATATTTCCTATGGATTTGATTGAGTTTCTTTTGGGTGGCTTTAAGGTGATCTTGGGGGTGGATTGGTTGGGAAAGTATAGAGCCTTTATTGACTTCTAATAATAGAAAGTATCTTTAAGGAGACCCAAGGGAATAAATGTGTCTTATATGGGAGTTGTGTAAAATCTATGGTGAGACATATAGCAACAATTACTTTGAAATCTTGTTTGAGAAAAGGTTATAAGATGTGAGGGCTGCCTTAGATAAATTGTATGGGTCATATGAGAAAGATTTATAGTCTGAGATAATTGGAAAACATCGGAGTATAAGGGAAGTGAGATTGAGGATTGGTGCGATAAAAATATAAGTCATGTGATGTAAAGGGTGTTATTGACATGAAATTTAGTGATATATTAGCATGATACTTGGTCAATTAATGAGGTGAACACGGTGAATGTTAGATGTGAAATTTAAAGGAGTCAAAAGTTCGTGAGAGAGATATGTTATAATAGGATGGGCGGATATTTTCCTTAATGGACTTAATTCGTGTTGTGCAAGAGTATGAAATTTTAGATGGTTGGTGTGCTTAGAAATTTGGGGTATTAAGAGGCAACCTTAGGGTGTATGTTCGTTTAAAATTTTATAGGATGTGACAAAAATTTTGACTTTTGGAAGATATTAGTATGGGATATGATAAAAAAAATGGAATGTTGATGGTTGTTTGAATTTAATGGTTGTTAAGTATGGACAAGTGATTTAACTTAGTGGAAATAACACAAGTTTTTCAATGTATTATATAGTATATAAAAGTTGTGGGTTAATATCCGTATACTACCCTTTAATTGCAGGACTATAACGTAAATTTATACATGCAATTTATAGTCATAAAACGATAAAAACAATATGAAACGATAAGGAATTAGAATCAACCTCGGGTCCTTATAGTGCGGCGTAAAGAACAGAAATCAAATGAGATTCCCTCCTAATTGTTGCACCCAAGACCTTGTCCGAGATATGCCCTTGTGCTAGAACAGTGTTCTCCGATTGCCTTGCAATATAGGGAGAACTGATGTGAGTTTTGTCGAGATGAGAGATCTCAGTTTCAGAGAGAAAAATTAATCTCTGAAACCCCTAATTGTTTTCACTAATGATGATTCGGTTAACATGAAGGAGGAGGCTCTCCTTTTTGTTCTCCTAATTCGGTCAAGCCGAGTCCATGGGGAGGAAATGGGCTTTTCCATTTCCTCTTCTATTTGACTCGTAGTCCGAACCCAAATGGCTAAATGTATATGACGCGGTTTGATTATAAACTGTTATCGGTTATCGGAAATTAAGGCATCAGCTAATAATACGAGTTAGCTGAATTATTAATACGTGTCCGACAAAACAAAAGATTGTATAATTTATTTTAATATACATTTAATTAAATATAAATCACGTATATTTAATTTTACGAATTAACCGGTTAATTCGCCTTAGCCCATGATATTTAATCCGTATTAAATATAATATCTCAACATCACATTTGACTTATTATTAGTCAAATAACTCGGACTAACTGGTTAGTCAATTTTGGCATCTACATGACAGTATTTTCATACCGTCACATCTCTCGAACGTATCCTATAGGTGTGACTTTTAGGGACCAGTTGATCACCGCCATCTGTATGACAATAACGTCAAACTTATCTAGCAAGCCAACCGTTATTGATAAACGTGGATCAACTGATAATAATACCAAAGTATGCCCTTTGATCCTTTTAGAGGTTTATAAGTCCTTGCACTAACTGTTAAGGACACCAACCCCAACAAGCTCCCACTTGTCCGTACAAGTGTATGTGCAATGACGTTATCCGCACTAACTGGAGGACACAAGCTCCAACAAACTCCCACTTGTCCGAACAAGTGTAGGTGCGATAACCGATTCTCATATTCATTTAAAATCTCTCCCAAACAATTTGCAGATCTGGATCCACAAAGGTCGTATTTTACAATCGATCTGTATCTAGAGTGGTTTCCCCGACTAGAGAGTAACTTAACTGATAAAACGAATCCGTATCCGAGCATGGCCATGCATTTCGATTCTGACTCCTCGAGTGGCCCCGAGAAATATCGAGTACCTGATAAAGGCTGAATATTTCCTTCAACTCGACTCCTTCCGATCTAAGCACAAAGATGAAATGACCCGAAAAAAATCTACTTGGCCCCCTGTTACGGATGACCGTGAGAAAGAAACCAAAGTCACCCAAAATCTGCCGTAGTCTCAAGAGACGATCGATAGTCTAAGAATCGACTCTTAGGATCACCATGGAAGTCCTATCCACGACCCGGCAACGAATGTTATAAAACATTTAGGACTCCACGTCGATGTCACAATTGTGTCCTACGAAATATCCGTATAAATCGCCTCTGTGATTGGTCACCAACCTGTTGACTTATGGCTCGTTGAACCCACCATCAACCAACGTCACGAAATAATTGCCGAGTTATCACTCATGTGGGCAATTAAGGACTAACAAGATATGATGTTTGTTCATTTCACTTTGTGGTGTTCAAAATTGTCGTACAATTCCACATGAAAAACAAAATATATATATAAAATATCAAAACGATGATGTCGTATAGAGTACAAAGGAGAATGAATCTGATCCATAAAAGAGTACTACAACTCAGAAACACGTTTGATTCCCATGGAATTTACGTGCCCTTCATGCTTATCTTGTCGTAATGCTTTAGTGAGAGGATCTGCTATGTTATCCTCAGTAGCAATCTTTTCTATCACTACTTCCTTTTGCTCCACGTAATCCCGGATTAGATGAGCTTTCCGTTGTACATGTCTAGACTTGTTGCTAGACTTTGGCTCCTTAGCTTGGAAGATGGCACCACTATTGTCGCAATAGATGGTGATCGGGTCATTCGAACTAGGCACTACAGAGAGCCCATGTAAGAATTGACGCATCCATATCGCTTCCTTTGTTGCTTCGACGCGGCATAGTACTCGGACTCGGTCGTAGAATCTCTGTACATGTGAATTTTGTTTCGAACTCTTCCACCGATGATCAGCGCCATTAAGAGTAAAAACGAATCCAGACCGAGATTTCGAGTCATCTCGATCCGTTTGGAAGCTAGCATCTGCAGAATCCGGTTGCGCATAGCTTTTGAGAGCCTCCATAAGTCAATGCCCAATCTTTAGTTCTCCGGAGGTACTTAAGAATGTTCTTGACAGCTAACCAATGTGGTTCACCTGGTTCTTTGTTGGAATCGACTTGTCATACTCAATGCATATGCCACGTCCGGACGTGTGCATATCATGGCATACATGATTGATCCTATAGCCGAAGCATAAGGAATCCGTGTCATGCGCTCTTTCTCTTCCGTTGTCTCTGGTGCCCGAGACTTGCTCAAATGCACCCCTGGAGCCATAGGAAGGAACCCCTTCTTGGAGTTAGTCATACTTCAATCTCTCTAGGACTTTGTCTATGTAAGACTCCCGATCGAGAGATAACATCCGTCGTGATCTATCTCGATAGATACGGATGCCTAGAATTCTTTGTGCCTCTCCCAGATCTTTCATCCGGAAATGGTTTTTCAACCATACTTTCACCGAAGTTAAGAGAGGTATGTCATTCCCAATCAGGAGTATGTCGTCAACATACAATATTAGGAAGACAATCTTGCTCCCACTCGACTTGATATATAGACATGGTTCCTCGACCGATCGAATGAATCCATTGTCTTTTATCACTTGGTCGAAGCGATGATTCCAACTCCTTGATGCTTGCTTAAGTCCATAAATGGAACGCTTAAGCTTGCACACTTTCTTAGGATGTACTGGATCGATGAAACCTTCAGGTTGTACCATGTACAACTCTTCCTCCAAAAAGCCGTTTAAGAAGGCGGTTTTCACGTCCATTTGCCAAATTTCATAGTCATGAAAAGCGGCAATCGCTAAGATAATCCGAATGGAACGCAGCATAACTACGGGTGCGAAAATTTCATCGTAGTGCAAACCTGGCACTTGGGTGAAACCTTTAGCAACTAGTCGTGCTTTGTAGATATCTTGTTGACCTTCCACAGAATGCTTTATCTTGTAAAGCCATTTGCATTGAAGGGGACGAACCTTAGCAGGTAAGTCAACAAGATCCCACACGTTGTTCTCATACATGGAGTCCATCTCGGATTGCATGGCCTCAAGCCATAGCTTTGAGTCAGAACTTGTCATGGCACCTTTATAGGTTGCGGGTTCACTACTCGTTAAGAGTAGAACGTCATCTATGTCATGTTCCTCGACCATACCAATGTATCTGTCCGGAGGAATAGAGACTCTACCCGACCTCCTAGGTTCCTCAGGAATATTCACCGCAGCCGGGATTGAAGGAATTGGTTCCTCCAATGGTTGCTCGGTGTTTGGTTCTGGAATCTCCGACAGGTCGAAGGTTCTATCACTCTTTGCATTCTCGAGAAATTCCTTCTCTAAGAATGTCGCACTAGCCGCAACAAAAACGCGTTGTTCGGTTGGCGAATAAAAGTAATGACCACGTGATCCTTTAGGATAACCTATAAAGTATGTCTTGACCGATCGCGGGCCGAGCTTATCTTCAGGTCTCCACTTGACATAAGCCTCGCAGCCCCAAACCCGTATAAAGGACAAGTTAGGGACCGTTCCCTTCCATAGTTCATATGGAGTCTTGTCAACAGCTTTAGACGGACTTCGGTTAAGTATTAGAGCGGCTGACATAAGAGCATAACCCCATAATGAATCAGGTAAAATCGTGTGACTCATCATGGATCGAACCATATCAAGTAGTGTTCGATTTCTCCGTTCGGACACACCATTCAACCGAGGTGTTCCAGTGGAGTTAATCGTAGGGCAATCCCACGGTCCTTCAGTGTTGATCAAACTCGTGAGAAAGATACTCGCCACCACGATCCGAACGCAGTGTTATTATCTTTCTACCTAATAGGTTCTGCACCCTATTTTGGTATTCCTTGAATTTCTCAAAGGATTCACTTTTGTGCTTCATTAAGTAGACATAGCCATATCTACTCAAATCGTCCGTGAAAGTGATGAAATACCTATAGCCTTCTCGTGCGGTGATTGACATAGGACCACATACATCCGTGTGTATGAGCCCTAATAGGTCCGCAGCGCGCATTCCAACACCTTTGAAGGAAATCCGAGTCATCTTACCGATGAGACATGATTCACACGTGCCAAATGATTGAAAATCAAAGGCCGAGATAGCTCCATGTTTGATGAGCTGTTTTACGCGTTTCTCATTAATGTGTCCCATACAGCGGTGCCATAGATACGTTTGATCTTTGTCACCAACCTTTAACTTTTTATTCATTACGTGTAATATTTCGTTGGTCTGATCTAAAACATAAATTCCATTCATGGAGACTGCCTTGCCATAAATCATATTGTGTAATGAGAAAATGCAAGAATTATTCTCTATTACAAATGAAAAACCAAGTTTATCAAGCGCAAAACAAAATAATGTTTTTAGAAAGACTGGGTACATAATAGCAATCATATAATGATAACTCAAATCCGCTTGGAAGTCGGGATCACATATGTCCCCTTGGAGATGGCAGCTACTCGTGCTCCATTCCCGACACGCAGTCCACCTCACCCTTTACGAGGGGTTCGATGTTTCGGAGCCCCCGCACATGATTACACAGATGAGAACCACAACCAATATCAAGTACCCAAGTTCCGTAACTTGCGTGGTTAATCTCAATCATATGAATAAAAGTAGAAGAGAGAGAAGACATACCAACAGGTTTAACACGACCCGCCTTTAAGTCCTCATGATAAACAGGACATGTGCGTCTCCAATGCCCAGTCTTGTGGCAATGATGGCATTCCATGTTTTCACTCTTGCTCTTTGTCATGCCCGATGAGTTACTCGCCTCACCAGGACCACTCTTCCCCGAACCCGACTTCTTGAACTTCGCCTTACCTCATCGTTAGGTTTGCCGGAGCTTTGCCCTTACCTTTCCCTTTGTTTGACACAACGAGAACATCCTGTTTCGAGCTCCCACCGCACTTCATGTCCTTCTCGGTCCTACGAGGAGGGAGTGCCATTCATGGGGAGTTTTCTTCAAATCATTCATATAGTAATTCGCTCCAAATTGCGAATAACCATCGTGGAGTGAATGAAGAATACGGTCGATAACAATATTCTCGCCGATGTTACGATTAAAGGTCTCCAACTTCTCGACATTCTCAATCATGCTGAGAATGTGTGGGCTAACCGGTTGGCCCTTCTGGAGTCTCGCATCAAAGAAGCGAGTGGTATGCTCATAGGTCACGATTCTCGGTGCTTTCGAGAATTCCTTAGTGAGCGTGGTGAAAATCTTGTTTGCACCTTGGGCTATGAAGCGTTTCTGCAAATTGGGTTCCATTGCAAAAATAAGTACGTTCTTTACCGCACCAGCTTCTAAAGCGAAATCGTTATACTTGTTGATTTCGTTAATTCCAGCCGTGGGACCTGGGTTTAACGGCATGGGCTCAAGCAGATATCTCGGCTTTCCGTCGCCAGCGCAGCATTCCGTAATGCTGCCTCCCAGTCCGCGAAGTTGGATCCGTCATTCTTCAGTCGAGTGGACTGATTCATCTGACTCATGAAGATCCTAAGCCAGGACTCACGGTCCAATGTGGCACTTGGCATTGGGTTATCACTTGAACCAGCCATTTGTTTGTTTAGCAGTTTAAAACGTGATCTACACTGAAAAGGAAAGAAAAAAAACAAAACGAAATAAGCAACTCATCGAGGTGATTTAAGTCTATTTTAAAATTCATTTTAAACATGTAGACTCTCGCACTTGCATAATTGATCTCCCTCAAGAATGATACAAGTGATCCCAAGACTCAATTTCAAAAATTGATAAGCCAACTGTTTGGCTAATTCTTCCTAAGAACTCTTGGTCGATAGATTTACTCAGAAATCCTATCTATAGTCCACCATAATCACAGGATCGTACGAGTGACCATAGTGTTGAGATAAAATAGGTCAATCGGTTCCAACTTACCCGACGTAGAAGGGGTCATAGTATGCCTACCGACGAAGAAGGGACTCATTGGAGTTTGACCTATAAAGACCGTTCTCAATTTTGGTTTATACGAGGAAGATCCCATCAACAAAATTATAATTCATTTTAAGTGAACGAATAACTAGCGTCTGTCGTGAATGAATTTATTTGGATGATGGCTTAAAACGTGTGACATGAGAATGTCAATGAAAACTAACTCGTGACCTCTATATGTGTCAGTTTTCATGCAATAATTAGGTGGTTTGGTTTTTAGGCGGAATATGATGCAAATTATCGTTGCGAAAAATAAATAAAGGAATGCAAAAACGTAAATAAAATTTTCCTAGTGTGGCCTATCCTAGTATAAGAACAAGATACAACTTTGGAATCCACCGTTGGACCCGAAAAGCTTGTCTTGATGTTCCATCTTGATCCAAGTAGCGGGAGTGAGCATCCGGTCTCCATCTTTGGTCTTCTCAAAAATTACAATTAAAATTACAAAATATAAACCTATTTACATTCTAATTAAAACTGTAATTACAAGTGAAAAATCCAAAACGGAGATACAAGATCTCAAAATACAACCAAGACCGTGTTCCATCATTACGGTAACACGTTCTACTAAGGCCACACTAAGTTACAACCGCTTGTAATAATTAAATACGTAATTAAAAGGCATTCACGGCATTCATAAATTAACGATAAATAAAAATGCATCAACTAAAAACAAATTCATTCGTGACATAATTCCGTAATTATGTTAAATTTATCCAAACCACCTTTTAATGATTAAAATACATGTGATAAAACCGCTTCTATCATTTAATTTTAATCCATTATAATCCGTCATTTTAAAGACGCTTTAAAACAACTATATGGTACGTGAGTGAACCGATTCACTATCATAGCGAGTGTACTATATCCGGATAAAGTACATATTGAAGCCAAAAGAAAATTTAAATCAAAAGAAACAAATTTTCAAAGCTGTTAAAGACGAAATCCCTCGATCCAGGGACATAAGTGCTCGATCGAGGAACTAAAGGGCTCGATCGACTCAACGCAAGTCGATCGAGAGGTATGCTAACCAGGAGGTGCTCGATCGACAACACCGGTGGTCGATCGAGTACCTATATCGACAAATCTACTCGATCGAGTACGAGGACAACTCGATCGAGCGAGGGGTTTTGAAATGTGTCGATCGAGTACGGAAGGACTCGATCGAGCAAAAGGTTTTGAGACGGGTCGATCGAGTACAACAGGACTCGATCGATCAAAAACAAGACAAAACAAAGACTCGATCGAGTAGAAATACGCTCGATCGAATGCTAAAGTGGCTGAAAACTTCAAAACCCTCGTGAAAACAAATTTCGAGACAAAATCAATTGCAAATATGATCAAAAACGCATTAAAACAAATTTGACAATTGACAAAAACTTGACATGTTGCTATAATCTCTGTATAAAATAACAACATGTAAAAACAACATGAAATTTGAAGCAAAACAGCCGTGTAAAACATGACACGGTTTGGTTTTCGAGACAAAACAACAACAAGAGCAACCGTGTAAACAAGACACGGTTCCCGAGCAACCAAAAACGCAGCAAATTAAAAAAAAAAAAAAATTTCTGCCGAGTTAAAAAGATGGTCGCGAGACAAAATTTTTAAACAAAATACATCGTTTCAACAACGTTTTATGAAAAACACATGAAAAATTCACGTGGCCTCGCTCTGATACCACTTGTGGGTTAATATCCGTATACTACCCTTTAATTGCAGGACTATAACGTAAATTTATACATGCAATTTATAGTCATAAAACGATAAAAACAATATGAAACGATAAGGAATTAGAATCAACCTCGGGTCCTTATAGTGCGGCGTAAAGAACAGAAATCAAATGAGATTCCCTCCTAATTGTTGCACCCAAGACCTTGTCCGAGATATGCCCTTGTGCTAGAACAGTGTTCTCCGATTGCCTTGCAATATAGGGAGAACTGATGTGAGTTTTGTCGAGATGAGAGATCTCAGTTTCAGAGAGAAAAATTAATCTCTGAAACCCCTAATTGTTTTCACTAATGATGATTCGGTTAACATGAAGGAGGAGGCTCTCCTTTTTGTTCTCCTAATTCGGTCAAGCCGAGTCCATGGGGAGGAAATGGGCTTTTCCATTTCCTCTTCTATTTGACTCGTAGTCCGAACCCAAATGGCTAAATGTATATGACGCGGTTTGATTATAAACTGTTATCGGTTATCGGAAATTAAGGCATCAGCTAATAATACGAGTTAGCTGAATTATTAATACGTGTCCGACAAAACAGTATTGTATAATTTATTTTAATATACATTTAATTAAATATAAATCACGTATATTTAATTTTACGAATTAACTGGTTAATTCGCCTTAGCCCATGATATTTAATCCGTATTAAATATAATATCTCAACATCACATATTTGACTAATTACTTAGTCAAATAACTCGGACTAACTGGTTAGTCAATTTTGGCATCTACATGACAGTATTTTCATACCGTCACATCTCTCGAACGTATCCTATAGGTGTGACTTTTAGGGACCAGTTGATCACCGCCATCTGTATGACAATAACGTCAAACTTATCTAGCAAGCCAACCGTTATTGATAAACGTGGATCAACTGATAATAATACCAAAGTATGCCCTTTGATCCTTTTAGAGGTTTATAAGTCCTTGCACTAACTGTTAAGGACACCAACCCCAACAAAAGTTTATCTTGTTATTGGAGGTATAGTAGTTATTTATTTATGGTATTTAGAGGAATAAGGTGATATACGTTGGTAAGGTATGCATAAGTTTATGATTAAGATTGACGAGAGAAGGTAAAGGACTTAGGGGGTAATGTTAAAATGGTGATGTAAGGCATAAATGTAAACATAAAAGATTTTTGTAGGATTTTGGTATGGCCTAGGTGTGTGGTTGAGGTAAAGATTAGTGGTATGATACCAATTGGGGTGGTGTGGTTTGCATAGGTTATAGAGCATTAAGTGTCGAGAGGTTTTTAGAAATGTAAGATATGGTATATTCTCTTGTTGCAGTGCGATAAAGGGAAATGCTAGGAAGAGTATTTGGTTAGGGTATAAAAGAGTTGATAGTCATGGAAAGAACTCTGGAGGATTTTGGTGAGTGTTGGATAGTTTTTGAGGTTACGCGGACGTAACCTTAATTTTAAGTGGGATAGGATGTCATATTGTAAAAGTAGCACTATATTGTAATTTTTATTTGGTTGTCTTAGTATGTGTTGGTAAGCATGAAAAGTTCTTTTGTAGTATTAGGTTGGACATAAGTATTTGGTTGTTGCAATTGTTAGGGGTGTACCACGTAGCCTGTGAGTATATGGGGGGAGAATTGGATAAGACCACGTAGCCTATGGGTATTTCGGATGGTAGTAGTAAGAACCACGAAACCATGGGGCCTGTTAGTATTTGGGATTATATTGGTGTTGTAACAGCCCCATTTATTCTGGAGCCTTTAGCTAGGCCTCCCAAGTAAATAGGACTGTTACCATCTCGGCTTGCCCGAGGTGGTGAATAACAAAGTGAAACAAACCAAAGTACTTTATATAAAATAACCATTAAAGGTCTTATTACAATTGTCAAGCCGATTAAATTAAACTATAATCATACAATTTACTACGCGGCGGAAATAAATAAGTTTACATAAATAAACTCTCAGTCAACTAGATTATCTAGACAACTGCTATGGTCCAACTATAATACCCACCCTGTTTAAGGATCTGTTGACTGACCATTTGACCAAGGGAGACCGGTAGCAAGGGATATTGGAAAGGATAGGAGACCTACGTGACCGTTTGCTCGACCTAGTAGAGGTTACTCGGCCGAGTAGTCAGAATACTTGACCGAGTAGGACTTACTCGGCCGAGTATGTCTATACTTGACCGAGTATTACGTCTGTTAACGCGTTATTATAAAACGCGAGATCGTAAACCTTATTTCATTTTCGACGGTTCATTTATCTTTCTAACCCTAATCTCTCTATCTCTCCTATCTATCACCCACCCTTCTACTCCTTCACTTAGCCTAGACACTAACCCAAGAAGGGGGGAATGGTTCATGCTTGGAGTCATCGAGTCGGGATGTCATCGTTGCCGACTTCGGGCCGCATCTCAAGGTAAGTTTATGTTTCGTCGTTATCTTTCAGTAGGTTTTTGTGGGGTAGTCTAGTAATAGGATATGGTTATTACTTGTAGGATTCACCTCGGAGTCTTACATGGCTAGTTGTTGGACGCACTTTCATGGATTAGGGATAAGGTAGGGTTTTCCTACTCAGTTTATTGTTTAATTGATTTAAGATGTGTGTTGTGATTTAATTGATACGATCGATATTGTGATTGATTGTTGTTGGTGGATTGGAGTATGAGGTGTTGGAGTTGAGATGGTTGATGATGCTTGCAAGGTGCGTCCTCGGCTGAGTGGAACTTGCGGGAGTGGCTTCACGCCCTTGATTCACCCTTTTTGGAACCCGCCACAAGAGGGGATGTGCACAGTAATGAACATGGGTTATCGCTCGTGTGATGAGCGGGGCTTAGGTGGGCAAGGCTGCGGTCCCCCACTGGCAGGGTTACACACTTTAGTGTGTAGTAAGTAATGAGGCGTGGTTGGGAGTTTGAGATGTATGGTGGAAACTGGTTTATCTTTGTTGCATTTGCTTATCTTGATTGTTCGGTGAACTGACCCGCGTAGTGTTTTCAAAACTGTGGTGATCCATTCAAGGATGGTGAGCAGTTCGTTTAGCAGGTGCAGCTAGTCTTGATGCTTTCGGGGCTTGGAAGGGAATCGAGTCATCACGCTACCGAAGAAGATATCACTGACATTCATGTTTAGTAGTTCTTCTAGTTTTTATGTTGTATCTTCATCACCTTGTCCTACGATGTAATGTATAAAGCTATTTAATAAATGTTCTACTATTGTTTATTTGATCTACTTACCTCGAGAAACCGAGATGGTAGCACCTTTATACATTGGGGTAGTCCTTGGTAAGGCACCTTGGTGTATAGGGGTGTTATAAAGGGGTATCAGAGCGACGATTTTGGAACCTGAACCAATGAACCAAATGAATGTCGGGTGTCAAGTTAAAATGAACCTGGTGTATGTGTGTTGGGAGCCCCTTATATCGGTTTTGGGTAAGAAGGCACTCTCATCTCAGAATCCCGGCCCCAATCATGCTTAAGCCAGCCACTATGGAAGGGTAGATGTGTAGGAGTGTCTCTGTGCCAGTGTGTGTGTCAAGTATGCATGCATGTAGTAGTGTATGTGATAATGTGTTGAGTATGGAATAGATGGAGTTTTGTATGCGCGTAAGCGATGTCTTCAATGAAGTGCTAGTAAGATTAGATGTGCGTGCCGCATGGATGAATTGACTGATGAGTCTAAAGCCTTATGCATAGTGGTACATGACGGAGGAGATAACAAGCGATGGTAGTGCTATGACATGATAAGAAGGACGGGAATGTGAACATGTGCTTAATGGTATATGTATGTGTACTTGCAGCGATGGTGTGGATGTATATATGCTCCTAAATAAACTTAGAAATATATGCCGTGTTCTACCTGCAATATAGTCAAGTGGTTGCGGTACATGTGTTGTGACGTGGATTATTTTATTCCCGGTGATGTGCATAATAACATGTGTTGCATAAGAATATCGTAATGAATTTCATGACTTATGACGTGCCTTGTTGTGTTAGAAGTAGGGTCTAACGGTGACGAGCCCGATTAAGTGGAACTCCGAACGATGTTTATTGTTTTGCAGGAAAAACTCTTAGTATCATCTTATTCCGTCACTGTTCTATTTAACTCGGCCGAGTAAAGTTGACACTCGACCGAGTAGGCCATACTCGGCCGAGTAAAGAGGCACTCGACCGAGTATTCAGAATGGCAGATTACATTTGCTACTGACCTCTGAATACTCGACTGAGCAGGCTAAATACTCGACTGAGTAGACCAAAGTTTTGGTTGGAGATGAAAGTAGATGATGTTAGCTTTCCAACGAGTGGTCACACGCTTTATTTGGTTAAGTAACGAAGGAGATATTGGCCGTTTTAAGTTGAGCTGTCCAATTCTTACGCGGGTGACAAAAATGAGGTGACTACAAGATGCAAGCTCAATTGGAATCGATCTTAAGTTACTTTCCTATATCGAGTCTAAATTATTAGTTTCCTAATTCGAGTCAAGTTGTTTTAATTTCCTAATAATTTTAGGAAAGCCAATTACTTTCCTAATCCTAGTAAAGGTAGTTGTTTTATTTCACAATTATTGTCTTGTTTGTTTATGGTAATAGTGAGTACTATAAATAAGGGTCTTTGTATTCAGTTTTAATCAATGGAGTTTGATAATTAATACAAGAGTTTCTTGTTATGTGCTTATTACTTACGAGTTTTAACTTTTATATTTCTTCCTTGCGAGGTTGAGATTTTAGTATGATTCGATCCTTGCGAGGTGAGAGCCACCATTCGTGTTCAGTTTCGAGTTCCTTGCGAGGGAGGAGAGTTGTTCACATCATATCCTAGTTTTAGTTGAGTGGTCTTGTGAGATCTTCACAACTAATTTATATCCCTTTATTTTTAATGCATCTATCATTCAAAAAAACACCAAAAACACTTTATTTCCGCTGCGTATTTTATTATTTAAAAATCAAACATCAAAACCCGAGTATATTTAGAGCAATTTGGTAAAAAACGTGGTTATTTTACATCATCACTCCTTCTCAATGCGGGGCCAACAACCGGAATTTGGGGGCATGGAGCAACCCGAGGAATGCTAACCCCACCTTCAATGGTGGAAACAATCGGGGAAATTTCAACCGGGGAGCTCCATCTAGAGCAACAAGCTTCGCGGGAGGCAATGCTTCGGGGAATAAGCCAACCCAATCGGAAAGCACGGTACAAGGTAAAACCAAGTCTAGTGGAAAACTCTTTGCCATGGATAAGAAGAGCGCCAAAGAGGATGCCCACGTTGTCTCCGGTACTTTCTTTGTTAATTCTCATCCTTGTTTCGTTTTATTTGACTCGGGAGCTTCAATACAGGAGCCACACATTCTATTGTGTCTAAGAGTCATGTGTTGACCCTAGGTTTGGGGGAGGGAGAATTAGCCAATGACGACGTGTCCTTACCTTCGGGAGAGTCCATCACAAGTTCAAAAGTGTATAAAGAGGTGTCGGTCATAGTACATGAAACCAACTTTCCGGTAAATCTCTTTGAATTGCCTTTAGAAGGATTTGAGGTAATCTTAGGTATGGATTGGCTAAGTGGACACAAAGCCAATATAGATTGCTATCAAAGGAAAATCTCTTTGAAAGGACCCAAAGGTGCTAGGGTGTCGTACAAAGGTTACTTGGTCAAATCCAAGGTGAAACTAGTTTCGGTGATGACCTTAAAGACATGTTTGAAGAAGGGTTGTCCAATGCTCTTATGTCACGTATGGCCCACTAGTATGAAAGGACCGCAAGCTCAAGAAATACCCATGGTGGGAGACTTAGAGGATGTGTTTCCGGAAGAGTTACCCGGATTACCTCAACTAAGAGAAGTGGAATTCGAAGTGGACTTGAAACCGGGTGCGAGACCAATTTCTAAGGCCCCGTACCGGATGGGTCCAAAGGAGTTGAAGGAATTGAAGAAGCAACTTTGGTAATTGGCGGATAAGGGGTACATTATACCTAGTGTTTCACCATAGGGAGCACCGGTTCTATTTGTAAATAAGAAGGATAGGACTTTGAGGTTATGCATCGACTATAGGGAGTTGAATAATGTCACCGTCAAAAACAAGTACCCTCTACCAAGGATCGATGATTTGTTTGACCAACATAGTGGAGCCGAAGTATTTTCAAAGATTGACCTATGATCGGACTATCAACAATTGAATATAAAGGATGAGGAAATCCCAAAGACCGCATTTAGATCAAGGTACGAGCATTATGAGTTCGTGGTGATGCCATTTGGGTTAACAAATGCATCGGCCGCTTTCATGGATCTCATGAATAGGGTGTTTAGTCCGTACTTGGTCAAATTCGTGGTGGTATTCATACACGATATTTTGGTCTACTCTAAGACCAAGGAAGATCACGGGGAGCACCTAAGAATCGTTTTTCAAACCTTGACGGAGCACCAACTGTATGCAAAGCTGAGTAAATGCGAGTTTTGGTTGGAGAAGGTGGCTTTCTTATGCCATGTGATATCAAGAGAAGGAGTTGTCATGGATCCTACCAAGATTGAGGCCGTGTATAAGTAGGTGTCATCCAAGAATGTAGCGAAAATTCGAAGATTCCTAGGCCTAGCCGGGTATTATCGCCGATTCGTGAAAGACTTCTCTAAGATTGCTAGACCTTTGACATCTTTGATGAGAAAGGAGAACCGTTTCAAGTGGTAAAGGAGTTGTGAGACGGCCTTCTTGACCCTAAAGGAGATCCTAACCACAGCCCCAGTGTTAGGCTTGCCGGAAAGGACTGAGAATTTTAAAGTATACACCAATGCTTCAAAGAATGGCTTGAGATATGTGCTTAGGCAAAATGGTAGAGTCATTGCCTATGCATCGCAGCAATTAAAGACCTATGAAGAGAACTACCCAACTCACGATCTAGAATTGGGAGCCGTTGCCTTTGCCTTGAAAATTTGGAGGCACTACTTGTATGGAGCAACCTTTAAGGTATTTTACGACCATAAAAGTTTGAAGTATATCTACACCCAAAAGGAATTGAACATGAGACAATAGAGATGGATTGAACTCATTGGAGATTATGATACGAAGTTAATCTATCATGAAGGGAAAGCTAATGTGGTGGCCGATGCCTTATGTAGGAAGTCGGTGCACTCCTTGCGTACCGCCTTATCCATGCTAAGGTTGAAGGAATAAGTATGGGGAATCGGTATCCATGTGATATGGAAGGGAGAAACAATTGGATACTTGACCTTGGAACTCGAGTTGTACAACGAAAATCGAGCGAAGCAAGCAAGTGATGTGAAGATCCAAGAGTGGAAAGGAGTGCTATAAAGGGGAGAGCGCTCAAGATATGAGTTGCATGAGGATATAAGCCTTAGATTCAAGGGGAGATGGTGTATACCAAATGATGATGAGCTTAAGAAAAAGATAATGGATGAAGCTCATAACACACCTTATTTGGTGCACACAGGCGAATAACAGGAGAACAACGTTGTGCTGTTACAGCAGAATACATAAGAATAACAGTAGAATACATAATAGTAACAGCATAATAACAGCAGAATGCATAAAAATTATACGAGAATAACAATAACAAGACAGATAAACCGCACCATATCACATCAACATTACAAACTTTCACAGTAACAGCACAATAACAACAGAATAAAAATAACCGTATAATAATAATAGAAAAACATTATAATAACATTATTGATAAAACATTGCAGGTAAAACTGTATTGTTAATTAACAATAATTAAAATTAAAAATTCATATACTCCTTGTCTTATCTAATAAAAAGCAATTAACTATTTACGATATGCATTATCAAAAAAAATTAAATTTAAACAGTTTTTCCTAATCTTAACTAATAGAAAAAACTCCTTGTCTTCCACAACCAACAATAAATACCATACATTAACAGTAAATAAACAAATATAATAACACTGCAATAATATTACAACAACAGTAAAGTAACATGAGAATCAAACAGTCCTGTTATAATGTTTAAAATTCCAACAGTTTCCCTTAATTTTATCTAATGTTTTTATTAAAAACTGCTTGTCTCCTACAACCTACTATAAATACTTGTGTTGTGAAACAAAATTTATTCACTGCTGCTACAAGGAAAAAAACAAAAAAAAAACAACAAACTTATACTTTCGCAACTTTGGAACACTAATCGGTCGTCTTTTTTGGAAAAGATAATCGATGACATTCTTTTACTTTCCTTTTTCGTTCAAGTATTTTGAATATCTTTTTCAAAGGGATAAAATGTTTCTATTTCCCATGGTGGAGAATGAGTTCTTTAACTGACAATAACCAAAAGTCTGCAATAGAAATAGAACTTGAGGACACAAAGGATGAACTGAATGAAGCAAAACGAAAAATAGACTCTCTTTATGTAGACGTTTTCAAAGCACTAACAAATGTGGAGGCAGCAGAAGTACGTGGAGAGGCCTTATTAAAAGATTTGGAACTTGTTGAAGCCTGACTAAGTTCGTTAAAGCCGAGAAAAATGGTATGCATCGACATTTGAAGGCAAGCGAACAAAACAAATGCACAGAAGCCGACATGGAGAATCAATTCCTTGCAGGTGTGAAGGCTTTACAAAAGGCCTATGCTCAAGTATGTCCTTCAGTTTCTGACAATTGGCCAGCAATCCTGAAAGCCATGGAACTTATAGACGCATACAAAATCCTCTTAACGATGAGTCCATGGAAGTTGAAAGCACTGTCGAAGGCCCTGTGCGTAGGCCTCAGAGAAGGGAATGAAATATATAAAATCTTTCAAACATTGTTTTGGGGTCATTCTTTTAATATTTTTGTCTTCACAAAAATGTTGTTAGTTGCTCCGGTTAAAACTCGTCGTGAAATGCTAGCAACCAAAACAATATTTATAACTTCACAAACTACTCTTAGTAAAGAGGTAAGTAAAGTTCGGATCCCAAGGGACGGGTATTGATGTAGGATTTTCAATTGCAAGTAGCTATGTCTTAGGTTGTCACAAATTATGGGTTGAGATGAGATGTAGTCTAAACTAATCAACAAGATGAATGTAAATTAATGAAAACAAAGTAAAGCAAATAAAGGGGTTGTAAACAATTGATTAAAAGCATTAGGGTGTCATGGGTTCATAGGGGATTCATGGAAATAGATCATACAAACATGTTCTCAATTTAGAAGCAAGCATTTATTGTTGTGATGGGATCGAGTTAGTGTATATCATACAATCCCTAGGAAGATTTAGGTCTCGGAGCCGAGTCGTCTAGACTATACAACACCTACAAGTCGACTTAGTCTCCTCCTATTCACCTCTATGCATGGTCTAATGAGGCTCGAGTTGGTTTATGTCTTACAAGCCTCATTGAAAAGATAAGAGATGGGTAAAAAAATGCAAGGATTCATAGGTTCGCATTTCATCAAACATAACATGTGCATAGATTGAAATCACAACAAGCAAGCAAATTAATTATGAAAACATATTAGATTACACATCAATTCCCATGTTTGTTTCCTTTAATTCCCCATTAACCCTAACTAAATAACTACTCACTCATGATCAAGTTTAGCATGCTAATAAGGTTGTCAATCATACTAACAAAGCAAAACATGATGAATAAATGATGTGATTAACAGTATTTAAACAAGGGTAAAAGAGATTATACCTATGTGAGATGATCCAAATAATAAAGCAAAGAATAATAGAAGTACATGATGATTGATGGAAGGTTGTCAATCCTTCAATAAACCCAAATAATCTTCTAATTACCCAAATAAAACTAAGAACAATTGTGAGAATTAAGGAAAGATTAAGATGTGATTAATATTTTGAAGTGTATTACAACTAAATTAAGACTAAATTAAGAGTTGATTAAGAGATGATTAAGGATAGATTAAAGCTTAATTAAGAGTTGATGATAATCTAGGTAGTATAATGGAGTATTTATACAAAAATTAAATACAAGGATTAAGGTTACTAAGGGCTTAAATGACTATTAAGACCCTAAGAAAAGCTTGAGGAATTACAACTCCCGAGGGACATGCGCGGATCGTGCTTGCAACTCCCACCAGGATCCGCTCGTCCTCACCTGAAGCACGGCCTGTCCTGTAAGAAGATCCGCTCAGGCTGGCAGTCGGGACGCTCGGATCGAGCTCTCGTACGCTCGTCCTGAGCTCAAGTCGCTCGGATCGTGGCACAGGATTCTTCTCTTGTTTGGCTCCTTAACAATCCGGGGAAATTGTGTTAGGGATGCAAGGATCTTTTCATCATTGCCCATTTCACTTTATTTACTTGCTTAGGCCTCTAGTGTCGGTCTCCTCTTCGATGCTTGGTCATTAGATGCGATCCATTTAGCTCCATTTCGCTCCATAAATGAAAGGTTAGGAATCCTCTCCTACCAAGGACACAAAACGTCAAAGAATATGAAAAATGGGAAACTAAAGATAAGAAATGACCCTAATAGGTGCTAGAAAGAATGGGAACGAGGTTAATTCGAAGACTAAATGTGCTCAAATATGAGTCACATCAAACATCCCCAAACCAAACCTTTGCTCGTCCCGAGTAAAGAGGTGACTAAAACTATGACCTTTATTTAAATTAACCTACTAACATAGCCGATATGAGACAATTAGCGGGTCTCACTCCGCCCCTTCAACTTACAACAAGACATCCATGAGGTAAGATGCCTTCTTGCAAGGCAAGGTGGGGCTTGCCAAAATGGCGATACATCCAATCATTAAGCACACAAAAGAAGGTAATGGATGCATCTAAAAAAGAATAGCCACTTTCCTCATCTAAGTGGCGGAAATTATCTAGAAGGGAAGCAATCTAAGGGTACACACTCCATTATAGATATGGTTTCTTCAAATTACTAAGCCTAGGAGGATACCAAGAAATCACCTCCAAGTTGTGTCAAGCTAGGGTACCTTCGTCCTCAATTGCTAAATGCTTTTGTCAAGAGTAGACTCCCTACGTTGTTAGAAATATTGTAGGATCACGGAATTCCCCCTCTTGCCTAGACAAGAAGAAGGGTCGTCCCCTCTCTACCATGCATAAAAGTGGGTTCAATGGAAAAAGGGATCAATATGCTTTTGAGTTTCATAGTGGGAGTTTGCTTTTTTTTTTTGTTATTCCCCCCAATTTCTTGTGGCATTTGACATTTTTTAGAACAACTTTCTTTGTCATTTCTTTGATGTTTGGCAATTTGATGTTTGACAATTTTCAACTTTTGCATTTTTTGTACATTTTCAAAGTGACCCCAATTTGTAATCAGGGAGCTTTTATTTGAAGTATAGGAGTTCTTATTTTTGTACTCCTCTTTTCTTTGATGCAAATTTGTGAAAACTTTTTGTTTTTCATTTTGGTACTTGAACTCAAATTGAGATTTTTGTGCCCATTCCCTTTTTGTTGACAAAAATGATGATAGAAGTGGAAGATGGTTGCATGGTTTCAGGGGACACCTTGGAATAAACGGTAGCCAAGGAGTCATCACATCACAAGGTACTCTTGACTAGGCCTTAGTCCATGGGTCAAAGGATACTAGCATGACACATCCTATGGTGTTTTAGAGGTATTCTAATGAGCAAAGTCTCAAGAAAAAAAAAGTATCTACAAGGGCCTTATATACACTTGTCAAGTTTCCCAAATAGATGTTTTCACAAAAAATTTCCTAAAATGCAACTACATGCCATGATGCAACTAACATTTATACAACCTAATGCATATGCTTCTACCAACTAGCATGCCAAATAAACTATATGCAACTCCTAAGATCACATTGGTTTGTACCGCATCAACCAAAATAAAGCCACATAGTCATTAACATAGAGAGGAAAAAGGAAATTGGAAAGATCATACCATGCGGTCTTCATATTCCTCATGCCTCGGATGTGGCGTAGTCGATCCAATGTGATAAGAGGACAAACAAACACAAGTATATACACAATATACAATTCTACACTACAAAGGAATGAACATGTTTTTGGATTTTTAAATTTTTCAAAGTTTTATGGTTTTTTTTTTTTGTGAAATAAAAGAACATATTTTTGTGTTTTTGGAAATTTTTCAATTTTTATCATTTTTTATTTTAAAAGTTAAGTTAGAATTTCCCATCCCCACACTAGTATGGGCATTGTCCTCAATGGCCAAAACGATAGGAAATTATGCAATGCAAGCTAAATGAATATGCATGATTTATACACTAATATGCAAACTATATGACAAATATACATAAGTGATGCATTCTATTCTACTCTATATGATGCATGCTTTCTATTGTTCGGAGAGCTAATTTAAATTAACTCCAAAAGGACATGTAGTCCCCTAATTGAGAACCCATTTTGCATACTAATATAGCATTTCATGACCATTTTATCCGTCAATTCCTTCCTATTTTGCTTTCCTATTGCATTGTATATGTCTTGTAGGAAAGAAGATAATGAGGCGGAATTCCCATCTCTCGCGCATATTTGGAAGCTTGTTGACGATCTTGGATGGACTAGTATGAAGAGGAGTCAAGAATGATGACCAAGGATGTAGGAATAAAGAGTATATAGAAGGATCATAGGCTTAAAAGCACGGATGACGAGAAGGAAGCCATTACAAGAATAAATTGCTCGGAAACAAACCAAGAGTTGCTTGTTTGGCTCTTAAAATATGCTAGATGAAATGGCGTCGAAAAATAAAGTGGTCAAGGCTTTTGAATCACTCCAATAGAAGTCCGGATGAGGAAATGACGTCCGTTTTACAATCCGAGCTCAAATAGACAAGCTGTCCCAGGATCCGCGCGTCCCGAACTCAATCCGGGCATCCCAGACTCAGGACGAGCGGATTGTTAGGGAGTCAAGAATGGAGAAGAACCTTGTCCCAGTATCCGAGCGTCCTGAGCTCAGGACGAGCGTCCCAGACCAGGATCCGGCCGTCCCAATGCCCACTCCGAGCGGATCCCCTCACAAGACAAGCCGTGCTTCAAGCCAATCCGCGCGGATTTCCTTGGGAGTTGCTACATGATCCGCGCATGTCCCTCATGACTTTCAAATCTCTATTCAACACTTAAGCATTGTTATTTACTAATCTACCCTTGCTTAACCTAATTATGTACCACTATATAAACTCCATTGTATTACCTACCTAATTACCAAGTTCTCTTAGATTAAACCAAGTCTTTAGATTAGATTAGGAGTACATTAGAATAGATTAATCTCAATCATTCCACATTAATCTTTCCTTAATTATTGTTCAAGTTTATTATTGGGTAATTGAAGATTATTGGGTTATTATTGGAGAATTGACAACTCTTCATCAATCAATCAAGTTTTCTTCTATTATTCTTTCCTTTCCAATTGTTCATCTTAAGTTTGGTATAATTCCTTTACTCTTTACTCTTTATTGTTTATTCCATCACTCTTTTATCATGTTTATACTTGTTGTGATGATTGACACCATTGATAACATGTCTTCCATGATAATGAGTGAGTAGTCTTCTAGCTAGGATTAATGGGGGATTAGGGGAACTATAACATGGGGGTAGATCCATACTTAATCTAATATGTTTTCATAATTAAACTGCTTGCTTGTTGTGATTTCAACCTATGCACATGTTATGTTTGATGAAATGTGAGCCTATGAATATTTGTATTTTTTACCCATCTCTTATCTATTCAACAAGACTTGTAAGATATAAACCAACTCGAGTCTTGTTAGACCATGCATAGAAGTGAATAGTAAGAAAGTAAGTCGACTTGTAGGTGTTGTACAGTCTAGACGACTCGGCTCCGGGACCCAAATCTTCCTGTGAACTGTAAGACATAAACTAACTCAGTTTCTCTACAACAATAATTTCTTGCAACTATGGAAACATGTTTGTATGTTCACCACCATGAATCCCCTATGAAACCATGACATCCTAGTGCTTTTAATCATTTTGTATTATTGCTTATTTACCTTCTATTGCTTTTATTAGATTAGAATCATCAACCCATTTCAATTGTGACAACCCTTAGCACAGATACGATTAGATTGAATAATTTGAATATCCTCGTCCCGTAGATCGACCCCGACTTGCTTGCTATGCTAGTAGTTGGGTATAAATGTGTTTGAGGGCGTACAACGACACGCTCCATCAAAATGGCGTCGTTGCCAAGGCTGGTGTTGTGTATTTGAATCGTTCTTTGGTCTAGTTTTAGTTGTGATTCTTCTTCTTGAGTTTTATTGTACTTGTTCTATTTCATATGCTCAACATGTCTACATTCACTTTTTGGCAATATGAAAATGAGTCTTTTGATAAGTATATTGTAAGATTTGAAGATTATATGACTCATGCTTGGCATCGTGGTTTTACTCTTTGAAGTTATGAAGCATGTTGTGTTGTTTATAATGGCGTGAACCTTGAAACCCGTAACTTGGCATTTCACTTGAGTGGTGGTAGGATTTGTGAGATGAGTTGTGAGGAATTTGGGAATTTGTTGAGTTCATGACCACCCATTGTCTTAAGCAAATTGTACATGACATCTTTGAGAGTGCCAAGGAAGGTACGGAAGCGATAAAAACCACATTTCAAATATTCATTAAGGAAAACTATGATGAAAGATTTTTGTGAGAATGAGACACCTTCCTATAACCTTGAGCCTACCCACTATGTACACAAATTTGCCCCTCCTTGGGACGATGGAGTGCTAGATGAAGAGAGTGATGATGGGGAGGAGTACATTCTTGATTGTGAAACCAATGCTTGGATGCCGTCACCTTACTCTTCTTATGTAACAATGAAACCAACTTCCATGGAATTTGATGCTAATGGGCAAAGTGAGAGTTAGATGGATGTGAGCTTGAGTGAAAACACACCCTTTAAGGATGACATTTTAGAGGGAGACAATTGTGTTGAACTTGGTGAGCCTTGTTACGACAACCCCTTTGATAATGGACCTTGTTGGGATGAGGAATATGAGGACATTTGAGAACCTCAAATAGACACCCTTGAAATCACCTTAGATGATAATGCGAGTACTTGCATTAAATGTGGTGATTTTGACTATTTGGAGGACGAGTTGAGTGAATTGCCAACCAACCACCCATTTCATGTTCCTACCATCTATCACATCTCTTATAATTTTTGTCATAACATTCTTCACATGCGTGTTTGGTCTATTACTTGGGCATTATCTCATTGCATAATCTTATGTTGTTATCCATGCTTATTTATATCTCACTCCCAAAAATTTGACCGACTTCTACGTGCTTTCAGTACTCGTGATAATCTTCCATGAAATTGTTTATTGATAATCTTTGGTTTGATGTAGTTCCTCAATAACATTAATTTGTAAATATGCATTTAGTGTAATTTTGCATTCATTCATTTAATAAATTGCATGAGAGATGAAAGGGATGGATCTCATATTTTAATTGAGCTTTTTGAAGGAAATTGATGAAAGTGAAAAGGTAGCAAGTGTAAAGAAATGAAGAAAATGGAGATTTTGGGCTTGTGCACATCTTTCTTATCATTAAAAAGGTGTTGGGTCAAAATTTGCTTGAAATCCGTGGGGCCCGACCTCAACTCGTGTGAATTGAGACCTAAGGAAAGAAAGAAAAGTCCCATGCATGACAATCCAAGCGGATTCCTGTGAAACCGGGCGTCCCGAGCCTCAACTCGAGCGGGTCAGACTTGACTCGAGCGGATTAATGCTAAAATCTCACCTTTTCTCATTTGGCTCATGACATGGCTATGTATGCATCCTATCTACCATCTTCATCCCCTACAATGATTGTAAGAACCATTTATTTCCCTATCTCTCATGTATAGTTGCATTTGTATATTTACCTCATGGTTAAACCCCTTCTTCCTACATTAGCAATGGTGTTTAAAATCGGTTTGGGGAGGTTAAACCATGGAGTGACATACATCTTAGTTGATCATTTAGAATAGACTTACATTTGTAAAATATTTCATATCACCCTTGCATATTAGTTAGTTCATATAGTATAGTTTGCATTGTAATATATCTCACGTGTATCATATAGTTAGTTGCATTCATACATAGTCACATATGACTCAACCTCATTTCTCCTACACTAGAAATAGTGCTTAAATCGGTTTGGGGAGGTTTGATCATAGGTGACTTAAGCATTTAGCATGCATCATCTAGTATAGTGTAGATTGCATTCATTTGATATATATATATATATATATATATATATATATATATATATATATATATATATATATATATATCATATAGAATTGCATTTAGCTAGAGCATGCATTCATTCATATCATATCATTGCATTTGTACTTCAACTTCCAAAAAAAATCAAAAATCAAAAAAACATGTATTTCTTTTTCATTCCTACTCCTACATGTACATTGAGGACAATGTCCAAAATAAAGTGGAGGATGGGAATTTATATTCCAAAAATGCATAAAAATTGAAAATTTTCGAAAAATCCCAAAAATATGTTTTTTAATTTCATAAAAAACAAAATCCATAATAATTTGAAAATTTAAAAATTCCAAAAACATATTCTTTCCTTTGTAGTGTAGAATTGTATATATTTGTTTGTTTGTTTGTCACTCTTATCACATTGGGTCGACTACGCCACATTCGAGGCATGAAGGAAATAGAAGACCGCTTGGTATGATCGCTCTAATCTTTATTTTCCTTCCATTTATTTTCATTATTCATATGAGGAGGATGGGTTACATGTCAAGGAGGATGTGGTGTATTTGGTTGTTGCGGTTTGTGTACCTATGTGTTGTTAGGAGTTTGCATTTAGCTTATATGTCATAATATTTGATAGAAGCATATGTATTATAGTTGTATATATGTTAGTTGCATCATGGCATGTAGTTGCATGGTTAGAAAATTTTGTGAAAATGCCTATTTGGGAAGCTTGACAAGTGTATATAAGGCCCTTGTATATAATTTTTCTCCTTGAGACTTTGTTTGCTAGAATACCCTCAAGACACCCTAGGATGTGTCATACTAGTATCCTTTGACCCATGGACTAAGGCCTAGTCAAGAGTACCTTGTGGTGTGATAACTCCTTAGCTACCGTTTATTCCAAGGTGACCTTTGAAACCATACAACCATTATTTCACATCTATCATCATATTTTACCAACAAAAAGGGAATGGGCACAAAAATCTCCAAATTGAATTCAAGTACCAAAATCAAAATCAAAAAGTTTGGAAAGATTGGATCAATGAAAAGAGGAGCAAAAATAGACTTCTATGCTTTAATAAAAGTACCCTTGATACAAAATGGGGTTACTTTGAAAAATGTTCAGAAATGTAAAAATCGAAAAATTGCCAAGTATCAGAATGCCAAACATCAAAAATGGCAAGAAATGTTCTTCAAATGTCAAAATGCCACAACAATTTGGGGGGAAAAACAAATCAAAAGTAAACTACCATTGTGAAACTCAAAGCATATCGATCCGTTTTATCCATTGATGAATCCTTTCTTTGTTGCATGGTGGAGAGGGGACGATCCTTCTTCTTGTCTATGCAAGAGGGAGAATTTTGCGATACTACAGTGTTTCTAACACCATAGGGAGTCTACTCTTGATGAAAGCATTTAGCAATTGTGGACAAAGGTACCCTAGTTTGACACAACTTGGAGGTGATTTGTTGGTATCCTTTTAGACTTAGCATCTTGGAGAAACAATATCTATAATGGAGTGTGTACCCTTAAATTGCTTCCCTTGTAGATGATTTCCGCCACTTAGATGATGAAAGTGGCATTCTTTTGTATATGCATCCATTACTTGTTTTGTGTGCTTAATGCTTGGATGTATCGCCATTTTGGCAAGCCCAGCCTTACCTTGCAAGAGGGCATCTTACCTCATAGATGTCTTGTTGTGAGTTGAAGGGGCCCCAAACCAAGTAAGACACTATTTCTAGTGTAAAAATAGGGAAGTTTGTGCACAAAGAAAGGATGCAATGCATGAATCCTAATTATCATTTTGAATTTTCAAATTGAGAACAAAATATGAGACACCTCAATGGAACCAAGGTGGGAGTCCCTTAAGTGTTGCTAGGACTCAAAACAAATAATCAAGATAAAGATTAAAACATGAAAAAGAGACGAAGCTAAAGGAGGTGTAGGAAAGTCATAATGGAATAGGTTGAAGTCAAGTAATCAACCCCGCATGTGTGTTATCCTCCAAATAGCCGTATCAACCCTCAATTGTCGCTCATTGCGATATCCTCATCACCGGTGATGCATGTCGTTGTATGCACCAAAAATAATATTTATAGTCCAAACTACTACTATAGCTAGTGGCAGTCAGGGTCGAACCACAAGGAGGCGGTGCAATTAATAGTTGTCTGATTTTAGTCTAAAAGTAACAGTGTGTGGGGGTTTGTTCTGAGTTGATCTATAACTAAAGGCAATAAATGAAAAGTAAACTAAATTAACGGATGAAATCAAATATTAAAAGGGTGCTAAGATGGTCGGTTCACTATAGTTACGGTGGCAGCATACTAGGTAGGTCTAAAACAAACACGCGAGACGGGAAAATAAGAAGTCCTCTCGGTCCTTTCTTAATAGGTAGCATCTTTTGATCTCGCTACAGGTCCCTAATATCACTAATGCTAACTTTCGTCCTGAAAAGTGATTTAAAAGGCTAAATTAACTCATCTTTCGATCTCATTAATCTAGGCGTCTTAATTAGGTAGGCCATCTACCTTCCCTATCTTTCGATCTTTATTAGGTCGGTCAATTCCTAGGCATTCAACTAGTCGCGTGCACTCGATTCGTCAAATATAGCAATTAAATTAATTAAAACGAAACAAAACTCACGTGGCCAGTCGATCGACCAGGGAACCCAGTCGATCGACCATGGCGCGATTTCAGGTCATGATATTCTAATGCCGCCTACGCTACAGATTCCCTACATCCTAGCACATGGGGTTTAGCTACTCATGTTGGAAATAATAACAACGATAAAATTGACTAATAAAACAGACGAATTCATGATTAAAATAGCTAAATAAACGAGTAACATGAAACAATAATTGGCTTTAGGGAAACTATTCTAACAATTTCTAATCTATGAACGAACAAAGTAACGAAACTGAACTAAAGAACAGAAAAATACCGAATGGAAGTAAGGAGAATCGGAAAGCACGAACGAAAAGTAAATTGTATTTGAATGAATGTAAACTTGAATGCAAACCCTAATTATTTCCCTAAAGTTTTCTATGATAATAATTTGATAAAAGCTTGATAATGTCAGGTTACGTTATATAGGAATATAACGTAACACTTATTCCTAAACCTAATATACAATGGGCTTCGGAATTCTCGTTCTATTTCTTTAATTTGCGCGTCAGCTCGTGTGATGGTCGATCGACCATGCAAGGCAGTCGATCGGCTGGTCTGCACTGAACAGCAGCTTCTGTAAGTCGTGCTCTGGTCGATCGACTATGGAGGTCCATCGACCGACCACTGCAGCTGGTAGTTTGCTTCTAATTCTTCATGAAATTATCTTTCAGGCCTCGAAATGCGCACCAAGTTCGTTTCTTGAGTAAATACTTCACGTCAAATGCAATGCAAGGAACTCAGGGACGGATTTAGCTTGATTTCCGCTGGATTCTTCACATTTCTGCAATAATGTACAAAAACACGAAAGTAGACGGAAATAGGGAGAATAGTAGCATAAACTACATAAATGAGCTCTGAAATGCGTGTAAAATGGGGTGTAAAACTCATATAAATGACCCGCATCAAACTTCCCCAAACCAAACCCTTGCTTGTCCCCAAGCAAGAACTAGACTCGATCCTAAAACCTAATGGAACGAGTTCAATCTCAGAGCGAAATGCAAACCGAATAGCCTAAACCAATTTAATGCAACAACTAACAATCAATTAGCAATAGGAATCATGCAAACGAGTTATGAAGTCGTTAAAAACCACTGTACCGTCAACTATAGAGACTCATCAAATCGGACTCTCACGGGTCGCTCATATCACTCAATAAATACAGGTGAGTATATGTAAAGATAGAAAGAATTCATTTTGTAGTGACCCTCACCTAACTACGACCTATAAGAACATGCCAGCAATCGAATATGAAAATAATCTCTACAACCGTACATATGCATTCCAACCGAACAAATGACCATGACACATGCCGAGGTAAATTTAGATATGTGAGGTAATGGGTAAGAAGAGGCTAAGATAAATTTGGATAAAAACATAGTTAAAAGCCAAGCTAGTAACTAAGGGAACCAAATTATAACAACATCCAACTTCTTGCTCAAAATTTTAATCGAAACGGTGCTAATAGCAAGCACAAAACTCACAATCTCCATAATTAATCAACTCCCCATAAGATATGAATGTAACATGGGAGCAAAAATCGCCATTTATTAAAGACTTTGAATTATGCAATTTGATTTTCTTTTCTTCTCGGGCTTCAGTCGATCGACCAAGATGGGCAGTCGATCGACCGCCCTCTACAGTACAGCACGTGTCTTCTCTTTTCTCTTTTTTTCGAATCATTTTTCTTCTCTTTTTTTTCTTTTTCAATTCTATTTTTTTTTCTTTCTTTCCTCCCTTTTTCATTTTCCCAACGTCATCTCAAAATGAGCATTAACTACCAAAAATGAAGTAACAATCCCAAGAACATAAACTACTAGCTTGACAAGGGCAGGCTAAGTGCAGGATGTAGTTATTGGGACAAAAAGGCTATTTCTGGCAGTGTGGAGCTTATGGGCAAAAAGAACAAAGGGGTGACCTCTTCCACATGTGTCAACAAACCACAAATCGAATGCATACAGGTATTAAGTAGATTAAGTTCATATTTATGCATATTGATGTAACATGTCTCATAAGGAGTAACAACTCACAATCCTAGATAAACCGGTCACAGATGACACCAGTTATAGGCTCTAAACCTCAGAAAATGATGTAGTTTGCCAAAAATCTAAGTCGGGTCTCAAGTCCAGCAAGAATTTACGAAAAATCGTAGACTATACATATGATTCTACTAATAACATGTCAATTAGCAAGGCTTAGGCATAAAACATCTGAAAATGCAATGTCATCATTGAAATACTACCGTTCCGACTCGACCTATATGCTAAAATAAACGTGCAATTTTTTGAATTTTTCAAATTTTTCAATTTTTTTGAGATTTTTGTATATAAAGGAGAAAACAAACAACAATGCAAGACAAAAATGTAAGCGTGAATGCAAGCAAATGAAATGCAACGCAAAACCCTTCCCCAAACCAAATCACACAATGTCCCCATTGTGCAAAATCATGTATATAAATAACAAAGGAAATGGGATTTTTGCGATGAATTAACTAAACAAAACATGAAGTAAGGACTCGGAAACTCACAAGACTTTAAGCGCAGCAAAAGGAAACCTCCCCAAACCAGCATGAGCTAGGAGGTTTCAGTAGCCAGCAGTGCTATCAATAAGTACCTGAAAAGAAGCAAAAGTATCACGCGTAAATCCGAGAAAACAATTTATTAACCGCAACATTATGTGTAAAATAAAGAAACGGAAGAAAACAGAAATGAGTCGGAGAATAAAGTGGAGAAAAGACTCCCTCAATTCCGCAAATCGACCAAACACAGCAGAGGAATGATCGAAAATAGGTACAGCAGCGAACATGGTCGATCGACCATAGCACCCAGTCGATCGACTGGGAAACCTGCTGTAACTTTCTGATTTCTTCAAATTAGCTCAATAAATTGAGACAACATTGTCTATAAACCTGCAAATACACATAAAAACGCGCCCAAAATTGCTCAAAACCCAAAGTAACAGTCTAAAGTGTTTAAAATCCTAAGCAAACTAATTAAAATGCGAAGTCTCGCGCACACAAAAGCAATAAAAAGTCCAAAAGCAATAAAATGAATGGTTTTTGAAAAAGTCTTAATCAACTAATAGTTGATCAAGAATGGCCAGGGAATGGCCCACTTGCTCGGCTTCTGGCTACAAGAAGTAGCTTCTACAGTGCTCATCTTCTCAGCTGCACTATTCTCAACTCCAACATCCGCAGAACTCAATGGATCAACAGCTTCAACATCTTCCCAAGCAACGACCTCTTCTGGCTCATCAAAGTCCAAGTCGGACTCCCTCACTTTGACTGGCTCCTCATCAGGCTCCTCATCAGTGCCATAGCTAAGACATCCTAGACCGCCTCTTTGAACGATTGGCTCCTTCACAGCTGGAGCAACATGCGGCTCTTCCTTCCCCAAACCAGCTCCTGCAAAATCCAAAACAGAAGAATCTTCCTCCAATTTGCTCCCAATCTGGGGCGGAGGTGTTATAGCAGAAACAGGCATAGAGGCAGGCATATCAGGAAGCACAAAATAAGATTTCTTTTCAGAAATCGTATTACAAGTGACTGGCCACATGGGGTCTTTCTTCTTAGCTGTCTGGGCAAAGATAATGGAATGCTTCCCTACTTTGAAGGTCAGAGTCCCTGAACCAACATCTATAACTGCACCAGCAGTGTGCAGAAATGGTCTACCTAACATGATAGGAATGTGGACATCCTCGGGCATATCTAGTACAACGAAGTCAACAGGGAAAAAGAACTTTCCTATTTGCACAGGAATGTCCTCTAAGACTCCTATAGGCTGGACCGCAGAACGATCAGCCATCTGTACTGTCATGTTGGTGACTGCAAACCTAGCCAATTTCAACTTCCTAGCAAGAGTCAAAGGCATTACACTAATACTGGCTCCTAGGTCACACAAGGCCTTCTCAATAGAAAAGGTGCTAATACTACATGGGACTGAAAAGCTACCTGGGTCTTCTAGCTTATGAGGTGCAGTATGGGTCAAATAAGAACATGACTCCTCAGTTAGTGCAACAGATTGCACGGTTTCAAGTGACTTCTTTTTGGACAAAAGTTGCTTCATAAATTTCATGTAAGCAGGCACTTGATTAACTAATACAAGAAAAGGAACCTGTACATTCAAGCTACGAATAACATTTTCAAATTTGTTAAACGATACCTGTTCCTTTGTCGGCACTAATCTCTCTGGATAAGGGGCTGAAAGAAGTAACTTAGCCCTCTCCTCTAGGTCTCTCATGCCGGCATCGGTGGATTTAGGCTGAAAATCCACAACCTTCTCTTTGTTGTAGCTCGACCCTTCTTCAGACCGTCTCAAAAATGAACCATTAATCGTCATCGGGTCATACTTTGGAACCGGGACTGACCCATCAGCATTTGGGTCTTGCCTCAATGTTTTCGGAGTAGTCGTACCCCGAAATAAGTGGTCCCTCAAGTTATTTGGCATTGGAGGACGAAAAGACTCACCATCAGCAGCGTAGTCAGTCGATCGACCATGCATGTCGATCGATCGACGACTTCTACAGAATGTGTCGTTTCACTTCGCGGACGGTCGATCGGCTGGGTATATCAGTCGATCGACAGATATACCTACTGATCGTCTTTTTCTTGCTATTATTCGTTACAGCCTTCTTCTTACTTGGTTCCGCCTCATCTTTTTCAGTGACATCCTCGACTATAGCGGGCCCCTCAAGGGTGGACCCACTCCTCAAAGTAATAGCATTAAGGGTCTCCTTTTGATCCGTCTCGCAACCAGAAATGCCCCTGAGCTTGAGTTGCACTCTTGCTAGCCAATTGAGCGATTTGGCTCTCCAACATTTTCATCCCGGCCTCTCTAGCTTGAGACTCTTTCAAGAACATATTTTTCAATTCAAAGAAAATCGGAACCTTGGGATCTATGCTGCTGCTGTTGTTCGAGGAACATACGGAGGCTTTTGATATGGGCTGCTGCTTTGCTTATGAGGGGGCACATAATTCTTTGTTCTTCTTCTTTGTGGAGGTGGAGTCGGATTTAGGACATTTTGGCTACTCCACCTCAAGTTCGGATGGACATTCGGCTCAAAATAAGTGTTTATCTGGCCTATAATGTTGAAAAGCGGCATAAGACTCATAGGGAATGTTGCAGTTGTCTGAAACATGTCCTTCTCCTCCACATCTCTTGCAGACGAAAGGACCGTCTGAAACAACATTCACATGATAGATCCCTCCTTTTGAAGCTCCTCCCAACTCGTACTTATCAAATCTCGCCGTAAGAGCCTCTAATGTAGCTACAGAAGGGGATTCAGAACTTCTCCTTTGATTTCCCCTGGAATTTCCATTCTCAGCTTTATGGGTGGCCAAATCATCAATAATTTTCCACCCTTTAGTCTCTCCAACATTCTCCTGGAATCTGCCATTAGCTGCCGCATCCAGGATAGCCCTCTGATCGTCATAAAGCCCATTATAAAATTAATTGCATAGGCTCCATTTCTCAAACCCATAGTGCGGAATAGTTCGCACCAGCTTCTTCAAACGGACCCATGCCTTATGAAAATTCTCATCGGGACCTTGTTTAAAGCTCGTGATCTGAGCTCTAATGGCATTGGTCTTCGAGGCAGAGAAATATTTCTTGTAAAATGCTAAGGCCAGCGAATTCTAATCAGTGATCCCATTAGCAGCTCGATCCAGGTCTCGGTACCACTCCTTTGCAGCATCACGAAGAGAGAATATGAACATAGTCTCCTTCACCTGGTCCTGGGTCACACCGGTTGGTGGGGGTATGGAACAGCAGTAGTCAATGAATGTCTCCATATGTTTGGCTGCATCTTCATTTGCAGCTCCCCCGAATTGGTTTCTCTCAACCAAGTTGATGTAGGACGGTTTCGGCTCGAATTTATTATCCGTCCCTGGTAATGCGAATCCCTTATAGAGATTCTCAGCTGTCGGCTCAGAGTGACTGGCTATACTCGCTTCTTCAACCATGTCTGGAGATGTGACGGTCTCAGCTGAGGAAGTAGAAATAGGTGACGAAGGTGGATCCTCCTCGAATAGCTCGTTCTCGTAGTAACTAGACAGAGTACTCAGCTCTTCCTCTGTCGGCAATACTCTAGATGATCGTCTCAACTCACGCAAAGTCTTCTCAATCTCAGGATTGAACGGTAGTAATTTGTAATACCCGCCCTTTTAGGGACCCTTTGACCATCGTGGACCGACCTTGGGAGCGGAAGTAGTCTTAGGAAAGTATGCCAAAACCTGTTTGAGCTGCGTGTTAAGAGTGGTACTCGATAGAGTAGGGGCTACTCGATCGAGTAGCTAGGGTACTCGATCGAGTAGGGGGCCACTCGATCGAGTAGGTTGGGTACTCGATCGAGTGCCGGGTTTTCAGCGAGGGTTTTATATCGCGTTTTGTTAAATCCGCAAATCACTTCCGCCACTTTCCTCCTATCTTTCAGTCGCCTCTTTCCCTTCCCTTCACCTCAAAACCTCCATGGAAACCTTTGTGAAGATTCTTGTGCCTTAGGAGAACGTCTCTTGAGTCGGGTAGCGGTCTTTTGCTGAGTTTCTCCCTAATAGGTATGTCATAATCATCATCCGTGCCTTTGTCTCTATAGTTAGGGTTTGCTTGTTAGTAATAGATATTTGTATGGTGGTTATAGGCTTTGCTTGGTCGCTGGATATGTTATCTGTCGGCGTGGATTGGTTGCGGTTGCTTAAAGGTAGGTTCGCCTACTCAGTTTCTGTAGATGGTCTAGTGTGTCGGTCGTTATGGTAGTATTATGGTTGTCTGATATAGTAATTGTGTTGCGTTGTGGTTGTGGTTGCAATCGTTGTTGGTGGTTCTCGAGATGCGTTCTCGGCTGAGTGGGGTCACTTGCGGGAGTGGCTTCACGCCCTAGTTTCGCCCTTCGTGGAACCCGCCACGGAAGGGGATGTGCACATTAATGGACAGGGTTATCGCTCGGTATGATGAGCGGGGCTTAGGTGGGAACGGCTGCGGTCCCCCACTCGCGTGGCTGGTCCAAAGACGATCGATGATGATTTGGGTTGGATTGTTGTGATTGCGGTTGGGACTGATGTCATTGTTCGTGTTGTTGTTTGTAGTTGCCATTGTCTTGTCTTGTCTCAGTACTGACCTTGTTTGGTTGTTTGTTTGTTATGTGTCTGCCGTGATCCCTTATGGTGAGCAGTCGGTCTTAGCAGGTGTTGGTGTTGTTGATAGGTGAGGTCCGGGCAGGAATGAGTCTTCACGAGATATGATGGTCATAGCGAGTAGTCCTTGAGTTGTACCTTTGTATTGTATTTTGGTTTGAATCACTTGTAATATAACTTAATAGTTCTTTTATTGACGTTTGATAACTGCTTTCCTCGGGCAACCGAGATGGTAACGCCCTTATATGCTAAGGAAGGCCTAGTTAAGGCTCCTCTGGATATGGGGGTGTTACAAAGTGGTATCAGAGCGACGATTTTGGAACCTGTAACAAATGAACATAATGAACTTAGAGAGTCTAATAAAATGAACCTGGTGTATGTGTAATGGGAGCCCCGGCTGATGCTAGATTTTGGGTGAGTAGGCGCCCTCATTTCAAAATCTTTGCCCCTTGACACTTAAGCCAGTCACATGGGATGGGAATGTGGAGTCCGTGTGTCTATGTGTGCTATGTATGTTAATTGTGCTTTTACTACCTCCGGTTAAGTCTTTGTTAGAATTGATAGGGGTGTATTAGTGATATCTTAGACCGTGTATGGTAATTATCGATGAAATTAGTGAGGTTCTTTGGAAGATTAGTAAGCTTATGTAATGGCTATGAGATATGTGACGAAAGTTTACGTGATAGGAATGCGTGAAAATGTGGGACTGAATGTTGTGACATGAAGAGCGAACATGTAGATGTTTGCTATAAGTTATTGATGGCGGAAGTCATATGCGAGTTTATAAATCCCTAATAATCACTATGATGATAGTTATAGCACAGTAGAATTATAATTCGAGACATAGCATATAGTAATGCGTTCATGCCTACTTATTGGTTGAAATTTTTCCGCTGCGTAATGTGTGATTCGTACTAAAATAAATTGCTTATGATAGAATGTGAAATATGGTAGATTAATTTGTTTTGAAAAGTATGCATTTATGTAATACGTGAAAGAAAGAACTAATGTTAATCATCCGCTTCAACTTGAAGTAAACACGAGTATAGTAATAGCATGTAAAGTAAGTTTAAGTGTAATAAAATGACACGACTAGGTTTATATATAACTCGGTGACAGGTAGACCGAGGTGGGTAATTTGTATAACGTAACGGGATATGTCTCTTAGTTGTTGAAGGGTTGTATTTTGCGCAACAATGGTTATAAAACGTGATTGAATGTGATAATTAGTGTCGAATTCCGAACTTAGTTTGGAATCGACACGCGGCGTTGTTTTGCAGGTATCTTCGAGTTACTTAGTGTTCGGACCGAGTACTTAACTTTGCTTGACCGAGTGCGAGTGTTACTAGACCGAGTAGACCACACTCGATCCATTAGGAAGCCATGATATCGGGATGTGGGAAAAATTTCCGCAGGCACTCGATGATTTAGCTCCTACTCGATCGAGTAGGGTGGTACTCGATCGAGTACCCCAGGCACTCGATCGAGTAGGTTACTGTGCAGTAATTCCTACGGGTTTACATAAAACCCCTATTCTTCCTATTTCTTTCCCATTCTTCTCATCTTTCCTCTATATTTCGACTTAGCTAAGCCTAATCCCTCTCAAATCCTCTCATTCTTTTGGGTTAGTAGTGAATCTTGGGGTTAATTTCTTAGTTTGATTTCGTTTCTCTACTTTGTTCATCAATCAAGGTATGCTATTCTTCCTAATGTACATGGTTATTGCTTTGAATGTGTTAAAATAGTGTAATAATCTGAAATTTTCAATTTACATGAGTAGGTAGTTGCTTTTGATAGTTGAAATATGATTCACATGCCTCCTTTCCATGTTTGTTGGTGACTAATTGCTGTAAATTAGATTAGAAATTGCAAAGATGAGCCCGAAATTTCTAGGGTTTCCAAAATTGAAATCGATTTTTGGTTGTTTTACAATAGTTAGATGGTAGAATTGAGCCTTAAGTATTGTTTATATCATGTTGGAGGATAGATTTTGATGATTTTACCCTTAGAAAGTTGCCTTAGAACTCCGTCTTAAAAGTGCCTTAAATGGAAATTCGTGATTTATAACTGAAAAATTGATGTTGTAATTGACAGTACAAGCATGAGTTGAACTTCAATATAGTAATAGAAACGATGCTTGATGAAAATATGCCAAAATTGTCTCAGCTGTAAAGACCGTCTGAAAATTTTAGTTGAGTGGTTGAACATAATATGAAAGTGATGATGATATGCCATAAATTATCCTTTCTCTTGAATTAGTAACATGTAACTAACAATGTAGATGGAACGACCTTTAGAAGCATGCTAAGATGGTCGAATTGCTGAGTATATGTGTTCACATGCCAAATTTTCATAATTGCGGTTTATAAGTGGCTACAAACTGAGACTATATGTTAAAATTGAGGAAACTATTGATGAAATGTGTGTACCTAGCTGAGCATCTAAGTTTAATGGCATGATTTATGTGCTCCAAATATGGAACTGGTTGATGAGTTAGTGAACTTGCTAAGTATATAGAACTCAAATTGTATGAAGTATATGCCTACATGTTTTATACAAGTTGCTTGAACATATGCCTTAAACAGATGCCGAGACTGAACCTTGGACTCCGCCAAAGTAAGAGGGGGAGGGGTAACCCACCTGAGTCGGGAGAGGGGAGTGGACCTGTGGTACCCGCAGTCCCCGAGTACCCCACAGTTGTTTTTGTTGACTTCAAGCAAAGGGAGCGTTTTGTAGCCTTACAAAAACGCAAGATGAGACCTACAAAGTGTATAGACACCAGTGTGTTAGAGGAGTTGGAAATAGAGACGGATGTCCGTCACATATTCGAGACCTTGGGTTTTACGGGTTTGTATAGGCTGAGGAAGCATACTTACCCTTTTCTTACCTTGGAGTTCCTGAGCTCTTTTAAATATGACCCAGCGGGTCAGACTGTTGAGTTTAGATTGATGAATACCAGTTTTCTGTTGACTATGGACCTGTTTGCCTCTCACCTTGGGTTGGCCAAGCCTCCCAAGGACTCCATCACCGACATTCCAGCTGAGTGCGGCGTCTGCCGCCTAATGCCTTGCTTGACTGGGAAGCAAGCTCCCACCTCGAGCAACATGCTGATTAATGATGTTCAGCATATTACCTTGAGGATCTTTCTCCGTTCTCTCTCGAACCTCCTCTATGACCGAAAGGATATCAGTAAATTGAATAACCATGAGGTCTTACTTTTGATGTCGTACCTCAACCCGGAGCGGGCCAGGAAAGTGGTCTTTAATGCTCCTTCTATAGTCTGGCTTTGCCCTTGCCTTGATGGCTTCTTCCTCTTCCCGCACTACACGAGTTGTGGTGCCATTGCCACTCGGTTAGCTGAAAAGCTAACCTCCTTTGAGGCTTCTTCGGCGTACGTGCCACTAGCTACCCCAGTGCCTACCATGGATCGTGAATACTATCTCGACCTGAAATGGTTGAGGACCTTGGCTGACGGTAGCCTAGCATGGAGGGTGTATGGGATGAGCTGGATGAAGATTCCAGCTCCTGAGCACCTCCCACCCACGGAGCCCTTGGAGCCGACAAGCAGAGTGACGGTGGGCTCCGATGACGAGGAGGAGGAGGATGATGACGGACCCCGCCACTACAGCACCTATCTCATCGACGGTACCATCCTACGGGAGATGCCGGAGCCGCGAAGGGTGAGAATGCGGGAGTTCAAAGCGGTAGAGAGACCCCGTGGTGAGGGGACCTCATCGAGTGAGGGAGAGAGCCTCGGACACTAGGCCACGCCCGAGCACCACAAAGAAGAGCCCTTTTCCATGCTACCCTTACCTCGACACCCCGGAGACGCGATCCAGCTACTTGGCGGAGAGAGTGTCATCTACTCTGACACTCAGGAACATGCACGAGATGGCGTACACTCAGGGGATAGGGACCGAGGGACCCCACCCGGTTTGGTAGAGTGGAGTCGGGGACTACACAGGGGTCTTCCATTCCTACGGGGTGGACCAGTCGACGTGGGGGGCACCTCAGTCCTTCCCTTACGGTGGCTTGACTCCATGGTACGTGGGCCCGGGAGCAGGAGCAGGAGGTGATGCGGGTGCGGGTATGGCTGGAGGTGGTGGTGGTAATGATGAGGTGATGTTCGAGCAGCAGCAGCAGCAGGAGGAGTGATACTCCTCGTTCTTATCTTTGTTGATAGTAGTTGATGTTAGATGGTGATATTGTTGTTAGACTTTGGTAGTTGTTTCCTTTTATTATTGAGACTTAGTTGGATTTGTATGATTGGCCATAAGGCCGGATTTGATATTCTAACTGGTTGCAGGATATTAGAAGTCGGGGAGTCGTCCCGACTCGGTTTTATATGACAAATATGCCCATGGGTGTTAACTCGTGACAGGTTTTATGAGGAGTTGGCCTGTAGGTACTCGACAGAGTACCCCGTACTCTATCGAGTAGCTACGGGATAAAATGAGAAAAGTTTCGACTGTAGGCCACTCGATCGAGTAGCCGGGACACTCGATCGAGTAGCATGGCACTCGATCGAGTACCGTTACCTACTCGATCGAGTAGCACTCTATTCTGAGAGATTTCCAAAATTTAAAAATGTTCAATTGTTTCATAATTGCGAGTTTAATGTTTAACGTAGTTGTGAGTGCGTAGTAACACCTTTGAACCATTAATTTCATATGTTACAAGTCATAATTGAAGTGTTATAAGCGTATTTGTCGCAATTAGTGAAGCGGTAATAATTTCGGGTTACTTTAGTATTGCATACGCCTCCTTACGATCTATTTATCGAAGCTGTAACTTCGCCTATGTTTGTGCATACCATTTTAACGTGTGTTGTCAACGGTAACTAGTTATTCCGGTGACTTGCGTATGATTCCTAACTTAACGAGTATATAATTAGCAAGTAATGTCCACAACAAATAATATAGTTTTCTTTAATGTTAAGATACAAATAATAAGTATTACGCGTTGATATTTGGGTGGTGAACTTCGGGGACGAAGTTCCTTTTTAGAGGGGAAGAGTAATGTCGCAAAATAAAAAGGGTGTTTTGAATAATGTTTTGCTCGTTTATAATGTTGTTGGTAGTTGGTTATAATGTTATGTTGTTGGTAGTTGGTTATAATGTTGTTGGTATCATGTGTTCATGAGTTGCCTTAAAAAAAAAAAAAAAAATTTCTAAATATAACGACTTACTTTCTTTAGTTCTTTAAAAAGTGAGTGTGATCGTATTTGAATCGCGTTGCCAAGTAACATGGTGGCATTAGTTGTACCACATGAAAGTTGATATGAGACATGTTCTAGATTGATGGTTGGATAGTAATTATTGTATGTTGGGAGATCGTGAGTGACGATTCGCATTGCGAGTTGGATGCTTTATATATATATAAAATAACGGTTGACTGTGATAAAGCTTGCATGATAGTGGCAAGAATCGATAGGTATAAATGTGGACGGTGATGATGATGACATGGGGGGGGATGGTGGTTACAAGGGGGTAATGGGTTGAGCGGGAAGATGAGTAAGGACGTGTTGTTCTCGTGTCTCGAGCGGGAGTTGGGTGAGGTGAACTTCGGGGACGAAGTTCTTTTTAAGGGGGGAAGACTGTAATACCCGCCCTTTTAGGGACCCTTTGACCATCGTGGACCGACCTTGGGAGCGGAAGTAGTCTTAGGAAAGTATGCCAAAACCTGTTTGAGCTGCGTGTTAAGAGTGGTACTCGATAGAGTAGGGGCTACTCGATCGAGTAGCTAGGGTACTCGATCGAGTAGGGGGCCACTCGATCGAGTAGGTTGGGTACTCGATCGAGTGCCGGGTTTTCAGCGAGGGTTTTATATCGCGTTTTGTTAAATCCGCAAATCACTTCCGCCACTTTCCTCCTATCTTTCAGTCGCCTCTTTCCCTTCCCTTCACCTCAAAACCTCCATGGAAACCTTTGTGAAGATTCTTGTGCCTTAGGAGAACGTCTCTTGAGTCGGGTAGCGGTCTTTTGCTGAGTTTCTCCCTAATAGGTATGTCATAATCATCATCCGTGCCTTTGTCTCTATAGTTAGGGTTTGCTTGTTAGTAATAGATATTTGTATGGTGGTTATAGGCTTTGCTTGGTCGCTGGATATGTTATCTGTCGGCGTGGATTGGTTGCGGTTGCTTAAAGGTAGGTTCGCCTACTCAGTTTCTGTAGATAGTCTAGTGTGTCGGTCGTTATGGTAGTATTATGGTTGTCTGATATAGTAATTGTGTTGCGTTGTGGTTGTGGTTGCAATCGTTGTTGGTGGTTCTCGAGATGCGTTCTCGGCTGAGTGGGGTCACTTGCGGGAGTGGCTTCACGCCCTAGTTTCGCCCTTCGTGGAACCCGCCACGAAAGAGGATGTGCACATTAATGGACAGGGTTATCGCTCGGTATGATGAGCGGGGCTTAGGTGGGAACGGCTGCGGTCCCCCACTGGCAGGGCTGGTCCAGTGGACAGTCAGTGACAGATTTGGTTGGATTGTTGTGATTGCGGTTGGGACTGATGTCATTGTTCGTGTTGTTGTTTGTAGTTGCCATTGTCTTGTCTTGTCTCAGTACTGACCTTGTTTGGTTGTTTGTTTGTTATGTGTCTGCCGTGATCCCTTATGGTGAGCAGTCGGTCTTAGCAGTGTTGGTGTTGTTGATAGCCGAGGTCCCAGGCGGAATGAGTCTTCACGAGATATGATGGTCATAGCGAGTAGTCCTTGAGTTGTACCTTTGTATTGTATTTTGGTTTGAATCACTTGTAATATAACTTAATAGTTCTTTTATTGACGTTTGATAACTGCTTTCCTCGGGCAACCGAGATGGTAACGCCCTTATATGCTAAGGAAGGCCTAGTTAAGGCTCCTCTGGATATGGGGGTGTTACATAATTCACCACCCTGTGACCTGCGCATAAGAAGAAACTACAAGTAGAATATGAGAATATTTTAAGGAACATATGTCCCTTAAACTAAGAGAAAGACTAAAAATAGAAACAACTAAAAATTAAACAATTGCCTCCCCGGCAACGGCGCCAAAATTTGATGCCTGTCATTGTATGCACCAAAAATAATATTTATAGTCCAAACTACTACTATAGCTAGTGGCAGTCAGGGTCGAACCACAAGGAGGCGGTGCAATTAATAGTTGTCTGATTTTAGTCTAAAAGTAACAGTGTGTGGAGGTTTGTTCTGACTTGATCTATAACTAAAGGCAATAAATGAAAAGTAAACTAAATAAATGGATGAAATCAAATATTAAAAAGGGTGCTAAGATTATAACAACCCGACCCACCACGGTCGTAACACAACCCAATAAGATGGGATATGTACCTTTGGGCCCATTACTTGTCCTCACTTAAACCCAAAAGCACAAGGCCTTGTTACTAAGTGGTGGGTGGAATCCCATATAAACATATCACAACCTCCTCAATTCCCCGATGTGGGACAACCTTACTCTCAATAACTTGGGGTGTTACAATCTCCCCTACTTAAAGAACACAACGTCCTCGTTGTGCCTCCAACTTAACCGCAGCCAAGCCCAGAATCCTCCCTTGCTAGGTGTGTGACCCGGGTACTCCCGACCAGGGCTCACCACACGGTCGCAGGGTCTCTCTGATACCATTTATAACATCCTCGTTGTGCCTCCAACTTAACCGCAGCCAAGCCCAGGTCCCTAATATCACTAATGCTAAATTTCGTCCTGAAAAGTGATTTAAAAGGCTAAATTAACTCATCTTTCGATCTCATTAATCTAGTCGTCTTAATTAGGTAGGCCATCTCCCTTCCCTATCTTTCGATCTTATTGGGTCGGTCAATTCCTAGGCATTCAACTAGTCGCGTGCACTCGATTCGTCAAATATAGCAATTAAATTAATTAAAACGAAACAAAACTCACGTGGCCAGTCGATCGACCAGGGAACCCTGTCGATCGACCATGGCGCGATTTCAGATCATGCTATTCTAATGTCGCCTACGCTACAGATTCCCTACATCCTAGCACATGGGGTTTAGCTACTCATGTTGGAAATAATAACAACGATAAAATTGACTAATAAAACAGACGAATTCATGATTAAAATAGCTAAATAAACGAGTAACATGAAACAATAATTGGCTTTAGGGAAACTATTCTAACAATTTCTAATCTATAAACGAACAAAGTAACGAAACTGAACTAAAGAACAGAAAAATACCGAATGGAAGTAAGGAGAATCGGAAAGCACGAACGAAAAGTAAATTGTATTTGAATGAATGTAAACTTGAATGCAAACCCTTATTATTTCCCTAAAGTTTTCTATGATAATAATCTGATAAAAACTTGATAATGTCAGGTTACGTTATATAGGAATATAACGTAACACTTATTCCTAAACCTAATATACAATGGGCTTCGGAATTCTCGTTCTATTTCTTTAATTTGTGTGTCAGCTCGTGTGATGGTGATCGACCATGCAAGGCAGTCGATCGACTGGTCTGCACTGAACAGCAGCTTCTGTAAGTCGTGCTCTGGTCGATCGACTATGGAGGTCAGTCGACCGACCACTGTAGCTGGTAGTTTGCTTCTAATTCTTCATGAAATTATCTTTCAGGCCTCGAAATGCGCACCAAGTTCGTTTCTTGAGTAAATACTTCACGTCAAATGCAATGCAAGGTACTCGGGGACGGATTTAGCTTGATTTCCGCTGGATTCTTCACATTTCTGCAATAATGAACAAAAACACGAAAGTAGACGGAAATAGGGAGAATGGTAGCATAAACTACATAAATGAGCTCTGAAATGCGTGTAAAATGGGGTGTAAAACATCATATAAATGACACGCATCAACCGGCATCATTGCCGTCATCATCATCGTCACTTGCATCATCAATTTCTTCGTCATCTACCTCCATTAACCCGGAGGATTCATCATTTCCATCATCAACTTTGGAACTCGAACCTTGCTCTTCTTTTTCTTGGCATGAATCATTACCTTCCCCATCTTCAAAAACAACAACCTCATTTCCATTAGCCACCCGACTATCCATTTCGTCATCTTGGGAAGCACTTGGGAAGAATACCTCCTTATCCACCCAACTAGGCAAAAGACATGAAGGATCAAGAAGTCCTTGCCTAGGTAGATGTAGTAGGGGTGTATATTTGGCACGGTAGGCATTCACCCAGTCTTCATGAGCTTCTTTATGCATTTGTTTCATTAGTTGGGTCAAATAGTCGTTGCCTACCATAACATTAGAGCCACTCGGTTTGAATTCTTGGTAGGCAAAGAGATATGGTGGAGTCACAATGGTGGAGGAGGAGGGCTTTGCAATTGGTTCCCTATGTTGTTTAATTATCACTTCGGCTTCCTCGGAGACGGGTAATAGGTAGTTTGGGCTACGGACGGAGATGCGGCAAATCTTGCTAGGAAAGATAAATGACTTAGCTTCTTTGATGAGCCACTCATATTTGTTGTCAAGATTGTCATTATTGACCCAATGAAATTTGTTGATCATAGTGCTCATATCAAGGAGGTTGCTCCCTTTAACCGGTTTATAGGAGTTATCTTTGTTGAAATTCGGGTTGAAGTGCTTAGCTAGCCTCGTTACCAAGTCGCCGTTTACAATGAAGGCCGCTCCATCTTTCCCATTATCAATCTCAAGCCACCGATCAAGCAATAGTTGAAGAATGTTGTACTTTTTGGTGAACTTTCCATTGATATTCATGAAGGACTCAAGGTAGACAAAATCAAGTTCGGTGAAGTGTTTGGTGCCTTTTCTAGCAATCAAGGTATTGCCCACAAACTTGTGCCATACTCTTATGCCCGGATGATGAACATATAAAGCATGACACTCCCGGAAAGAGTCAAATTTTCGACCGGTAATAGCTTTCCAAAGGGGTGCGGCATCATATTTCAAAGAATTCATCTCATAATGATGATATTATAAAAGACCAAACACATTACCAAACTCACTCAAAGCCATTCTTCTACTCTTGTTCTCAAGACGGAATTCAACATAATGTCGAGTCTCTATCTTAGACACCTTCAAGGAGCTTATGAACTCCATGGTTAAGGAAGGGTAGGTAAATTCTTCCATTTCAAAGAAGGCTAACAACCTCATGGACTCGAAAAATGCGCTAGTTCGCTCAAGCACACCCAATTTTTCCAAAGTATCTTGACAAATAAACTTGGTAGCCACAATAGTCTTTTTAGCAAGGGATAAAAATGCATTCCTATGAGCATCGGTTAAGAAAGTTACCTCCGGAAAATTTGGCAATTGTTCTATAACCGGAGTAGGTGTGGTAGCTTCCTCAGTAGGAGTTGTGGTTTCTTGGATTTCCACCCTTGGTTGGATCACTACCAAAGCCTTAGATACAAGAAGAGCTTGTTGTCTCTTTAATAAATTTGGAGTCTTAGGTGCCTTGGTTCCGCCTTTGGTCCTTGCCATTGTATTCTCCTTCTCAAATTGGTATCAACAAACCAAGATTTTGCTTGAATGTTCCTTGCTTCCTCAAACTTCAATCAATTCCTCAATCAATTTAGGATTTTCGAATTTTTGCCCAAACCCTAGAAAATTGATTTAGTTTGTGAAGAGTTTGATGTTTAGATGATCTTTTGTTGATAAAGGAAAGATTTAATCTTATTTTGAGCAAGTTTTGTTTGGATGGTGGTGAATTTTGTTGCAAAATTGGTGTTTTTAAATGGGTTGATTGAGGGTTAAGTGGGAGAAAAGGTGTGTTTTGTGTTTTTGAAAGATAGAAATGAATTGGGAAGAAGAAAGGGGAGTCCCGTGTTTTTTTTAAGTACAGGTCAGGGACGCTCGGATCCTTATCGGGACGCGCGGATCGTCTTACAGGACTTCCTGAAAAATCAATTCAGTGCCAGGACGCGCGGATCCTCCTCAGCTCGAGCGGATTTTTGCTAGGACGCTCGGATTTTTCCTGGGACGCGCGGATTTCCTTATAGGAAAATTTGATAAATTTTGAAACATCTCAGAACGCGCGGATTCACTACAGCTCGAGCGTCCTAAAGTTGGGGACGAGCGGATTGAAGTTGGCTTGCGCAAATTCCCTTACAGGACGTTTCCTTCAATTCAAACCTCCCTAGCTCCCACGTCCTAAGGCCAGGACGCTCGGATCGATGCTGGGGACGCTCGAATCCTCTTCAGCTCCGACGAGCTCAGGTCCACTCATGGGGGTTCCTTTTTCCATGTCATTCTTTCTTCTTCTCCTTCGTTAAATGGTGTGGGTGCACTACAAAGGCTTGGTTAGCCTAGGCATTTGCCATCCCAACACTTGGTCAAACACTACACATAAAAACACGTTAAAATACCTCCCTCACTTGCTCTTATGTCAAAAATCTTGATCAAAGCAAAAAAATGCAAATCCAAGAATGACAAAGATGCGATAAAGAAAATAAAATACGAGTTAAGGGGTTAGAATATTTACAAATGGTGGTTTAGGGAGGACTCCACCAAACTCTCATTATTGGATGAGATGTCAAGGGGGCAAAGCCAAGGTGTTGTTGATGTTGCTCAACACCTTGTAGAAGTAGTCGAAGGCGTACTCGTTTTCATGATAGAGGTCTTGGGTAGACCTTTGCACATTGTTCTTTTCATTGTTGCATTCCAAGTCAAAGTGATGACAAGGATCAACAAAGCCTTAGTTTAAGGTCATAGCATTTCCAATATAAGGATTGACTAATCCTTCAAATTCATCATCTCATAGACCGCAAACTTCACTAGCTTGTTCCCCAATGATGTCATGAGTTGTCATAGCCAATGAGGCCTTATTCATTACTTGTCATGATGGGTGAGCTATTCAAGCTCTCATTGTTGTTAAAAATTCCTTGCTCTCCGAATAGAGCTACTTGAAGGTCATCCACTTTCTTCTTCCATATGGGTGGTGTTTCTTTACCCATGGCTTGATCTTTGCATAGAGATTCTAACTTCTTCCTATCACTTTCTCGGCTATAGTGATCGACCATGAAGCATGGCTCATGTAGTCGGGGAGCTCTCATTGTTTTGTCAAGATTGCCTCAAACACAAACAAATTAACGAAATGGGTTGAGTTTCAAAGTATTTACCCAAAATTGGTCCACGTCATTATCAAAGCTAGGCTCGGATTCAAGTCGCTCTCCCGCTCAACGACCTTACCCAAAGTGTTACTTAATGTCCACCCAAACCTCAGTATGCTACTTAAAGGCAAGTCGCTCCGGGAGTGAGCGATTTTAGCTCAAATCACCTTCCCCCGCAGCGACTTGGGTCTTTGCAACAACAAAAACAAAAACAAAAACAAAAACAAAAACAAAAACAAAAACAAAAAAAAGTTGTTACTCAGAGTCGAACCTAGGATCTTTCACAAAACTAACACTTATTCAATATTACCTAACCATTAGTGCAAGAAAGTTTATTTGTTAAAGGTAAGTGATTAAAGGTAATATTGAGTAATTGTTGTTCAAGTCCCAAAACACATTTATTACACTCTTAGCATTAAATATCTAACGTGAACCCATTTTTGGTAATTAGTTTCAAAGTTACCATATTTCGTTAAATTGTTTGTTATTAAACCCTATTTTGGAAAAAAATACTTATCTTAATCTATTACGCTCATATTGCAATTTGATGATTTGTTTACATTAACATACTGTAGATAAACGTATCAAGAGTCCAAGGATGTTGTCGTGTACCATGAATCCAATAATGCATGTTACTGTATAAAAACAAGTCTGCCACAGAAAGGCAATCGTCTGTAGAAGATCCAGTTAGGCGACTTTGCCGCCAAGGTCGCAGAATTATTTAGAATATTATTTTTGATCAAACCCTAATTTCATTGGTTTAAATTAATTTAATCTCTCTAATTTTATAAACAAGAGTTATTACTTGATTGACATGAGAATTAGCGTCCATAATTGAGTAACTTAACGTATTTGATTAATTTTTGAGGAAGAGAATTAGAGAGAGTTGGTTTATTTTGTGTTTTGGGGAAAGGGTAAGGTATGAAAACGTAATGGTAAAAAGTTCATGAAAGAGTAATTTTTGTCCATAAAAGAGTAACTACATTGCAGAATATGGGTCACAAGATAAATAAATGTTTTGTAATTTACACAATATTATAGTTAGATCAAAGGTGAATTCAACACAAGTCATACTACGGCTAATCAAATTGATACATGATATATAAATCGACAATAATTTTCAAAAATGTATCAATCTTATCTATATAAATTCAGAAGACAATACTCATTGTACAACGCGCCACGTCATAAATGCGTTTTCTTTCTTTTTTTTTTTTTGGAAAATCCAGGTTATGGTGGGACCCATGAGTGTGCAACGTATTTAATTATTCAGATATCCGTCTTTTCGAACATGCGCTAAATTCCGTGTCGCAACAGATTATATAAAATAATCTTATGGAATACTTCTTCGAATTAATATTATGATAAAATTTTATACATTCCGTGTAAAGAAAATGCATAACATTTACGCAGAATTAATTACAAATGCGAGTAAATGTGATTAAATTACATAATTTTTAAAACAAAATTACACAATAAAATTACATAATTTCAGGAAGGAATTACAGTTATATACGGGATCGAACCTACAACGGAAATGAATTACAAAAATGAATTATATGGATTTTTGTTAATATTATTGTACCACAAATTCACAACATAATTTTTTAAAACTACAGGGTACAAATTTTTTTTTCAAAAAACAATAATGACGGCATATGTACTTGGAATATAAAACTCAGCATCTTAATTATCAGCCACGCACACCGAAATTGGTAGGTGACAATGATAGGAAACCGAGTTAATACAGACTTCAACAAGCATTTAAAGCTATTTTTAATTTTTTTTACTCTAAAAAACAAATAAATAAATTTTATTTTAATTTACAAGTGATTAAAAAAAATTAGTAAAATTTTTTTAATACATTTTTTAATAAATAATTCACAATTGTTATAACAAATATTGTTTAAATAATAAAAACACGATAAGGTAAGTCGAATAATTTAAATAACTTAAATATTTTTTAAAACTAGATAGTACGATGTTGTTGAGCGCTTAGTGAGAGATCTATATGCCGAATATGGTGAAACTCTTACTGATGTTAATCCGTCTATAACTGGAAATGAACATTCACCCGGTAGTTGTGGTTTTAACGCATCTATTTACGTGGAGAATGTTCATTTCCAGTTAGATCACTGATCACTGATATAAAACAATTAGATAATTACAATAGAAATGTAACAATAAAATATTTATCAAAAAACATCCATACCGTCCTAAATACAAACTCGTGCAATTTTGCACGGGTTTAAAACTAGTATCATTTAAATCCCAATCAAATAGTAATAACGGAAGAGAAAACTTAACTGACTCGTTGAATAATAAAATTAGATCTGATATAAATCTCCTGATTATTAGATCTCAATAATAGATGACTTATAATTATAATTGCAATTAATAGAGCAGGTCGGTTAGAGTTTCGTGCTGATAACGTGTTGTGATATAAAGAGTAGGGAAAATTATAGAGAGAAGGTAAAGAGAAAACAAGGGAGAAAAACTATATTCTTATTCCATTATGAGCGGTATAAATATACATTTAATGGGTAGAGTTTCCAAAGATAATATATTCTATAATCCTATAAAATATGGACATCAATACTATATATTAATTCCAGAAACCAAGGGACTTCAATGTAATTAAATAAATCTATACAAATTAATTATACTATATAGTTTTTAATCATAGCACTGTGTGATGGACCCGACCAAGGGACTTCAATGTAAATATTATAGAGTTTTGGTTGAAGTATAAATTTACAGAACACTATAATATGATGATTTTCCTTAAAATAACATGCCTCACTTATGGTATTAATTTGTATAAGGATGTTAATTACTTAACATACACGAATATAATATAATATAAGTATTTTATATTTTGGAAACTATTAAAAGGTAAATAAATAAATCTAGATTTCAAAAAAATATAATTTTTCAATAATAATGATTGCTCTTAAATAATATTCTAATATAAGGTTTATTTAAATACATAACTCTAATACAACTAGATAATCAACTACTATGATATGATAGTAACCACCCACGTGAGTACTAAAAGCAACAATAATAGCAACCGGAGTAGTGAATGTCATACTAACAGCAATGGGAGTAGTGAAATTAACAATAATAAATGTGGGAGTAGTGAAAGAAAAAATTATGGCGGCGGGAGAGGTGAAAGTAATAGTACTATAGTAGTTACAAAACATGTAATGAAAGTAACAGTAGGAACAACAGAGAGAATATGAAAAATTAACTATCAATTCGATTTTAAGAAAATATTAATTTATTTGAATATATGAGTTTGACAAAATTAACGGGTTAAAAAATAGCAGGAGTAGTTAAACAAACAACATTAACCGAAGAAGTAATGAACATAATAGTATTAACAGGGGATGTAGTGAAAGTAATAATATTGACAACGGGAGTGGTGAACATGTCACATAATTTGTTGATTAATTTTAGATCTCATCATAATTTCAAGATGTAAATTGTAAACGTATGTGTTAACCAAATTTAGCGAAACATATTTTATAGAAAATAAAATTTAAATGGTAAGTAAAGGTAACCCGGGCGTAGTCGGGCACCAAACCTAGTCTATATAATAATAGTAATTCATAACATGATCATTTTTAAATGGTAACATCTTATCATAAAATGGTCACATATAGCCCTAGAAGAAGAAGAGACCTTCGGTTGAATTTGACCAGTATAAATTCAATACACTGCAGTCATTAGTCAAGGTTTTGTATTGGAAATTACTCTTAAATAAAACAGACAACTTTGAAAGTAATCTTATGTGGAACGACGGGTAACTTGTTTTCGAAATTATTCTTATGACTTGCTTGGATTGACGGTAAAAAAGGGAAAAATGAATAGGAGAGTGATATATAAGGTGCATTTTTCATGTTTGATATAAGAGTAACTAGTTTTATTGCCCGTGCGTTGCACGGATATTAAAATAATATGTGATAATTTTCACAATAAAATGGAATATAGACATATAGTACATCGTTCATGTCTAAGATTTTATGTATGCCGCATGACCAACAAATAATTCCCGTTAACATAATATTGACATAAGAATAAAAGAGTGTTTGATTAATAAAATTTTTTTTTAGGAAAATAAAACCAATATGAAGTTTATATATATGATACTTGGACTGATAGTTTTCAAAATTTGTTCATTAATACTTGTTTGTTTTTCAATTGGTCAAAGAAAACAATAATATCTACTCTGCATAATCAACTCAATGATGCAACAAATCTCCTTCTTTCGAATAACAGCCATAATTTAATCATTGCTGGATCAAATTGTAATTATGTAAAGACAATTAGAGGTAGTTAGAATGTTATATCTCCCGGTCAAACTATAGAAGTACGTTTGATTGTGAACCAAATTCCGACGCAATACTACATGCCTAGGGCTGGTTATGACCCCACACTCTATAGCAATAGTCTTGGCCCCCATCTTCTCATTTGAAACAAAATATTTCACGCAGACTCCTATTTTTCTTCTCTATTCACACACATAATCTAAAACAATCTCATCCCTTAAAAGATCGATCATTGTCTCTGAAACTTATCTCATATTTATCCAATCAAGTTAAAAACAAAACTCCTACTTCTAGAAAAATCCACCATCCAATCGAAACTAACCCTTTCTCTCGACAATGTTTTTTTTTAGGAAAATAAAACCAATATGAAGTTTATATATATGATACTTGGGACTGAGAGTTTTTTTATTTTGTTCATTAATACTTGTTTGTTTTTCACTTGGTCAAGGAAAACAATAATATCTACTTTGCATAACCAACTCAATGATACAACAAATCTCCTTCTTCAGAATAACAACCATAATTTAATCATTATTGGGTCAAATGCTAGTTACGTAAAAACATTTACATGTAGTTAAATGTTATATCTCCCGGTCAAACTATAGACGTACCTTTGAATGTAAACCAAATTCCAACGCAATACTACATGGCTGGGGCTGCTTATGACACCCCCTATAACAATAGTCTTGCCCCCATCTTCTCATTTGAAACAAAAGCCTTCACGCAGACCCCTATTTTTCTTCCCTATTCACACACATGATCTAAAACAATCTGATCTCATCCCTTGAAAGATCGATCCCTATCTTCAAAACTTCTCTCAAATTTATCCAACCAAGTGAAAAACTAAATCCCTGCTTCTAGAAAAAATCCACAATCAAATGGAAACTAACCCTTGCTCTAGACAATGTTGTTAGAATTAAGATTTTACTTTAATTTGGATTGATGGGGTCAAGATTAAGTTTATCAGTATGATCTTTTCAGGTTTCTTGTTATTATTCATGTTACCTATATGTTTTAATGCAAGCGATATTTTGCTGATAAATAACCTTATTTATTATCAATATCCTCGTTAAACTCATCACCCTCCACAAATACACCATCCCTCCACCCCACTAATTTACCCGCAAAATAAAACATCAGCCACTGTGATTAGTTCTTACTACTTGAAACAAACTTCAATCCACTACCACTATCACTACCTTTCTGCCACGTTTTACATCTAAGAAGTCATAAATCACATTCACCTCCATAAAAATATAGATCGTCGTCTCCCTTATCGAAGACAATTAATTTCTCCTTCAACAAAGAAAAGTATAAGAAGCAATCATCCCTCTTATCTCTCTCCTTATCCCTTCATAGTCGTTTTCTCGACCCCTCCCCTACCTCCATTCAGAGACTCAAACAAAGTGTTTATGTACTATGTTTGTAAACTGAATAAGTTTGAATATTATATATATACACAAACTTTGTTATTTATTTCATTTTGCATAAATAAATCTTACTACCTCCATCTCATTTTTATTGTCCTTTTTTCTTCAAATTTTATTATCTTATAATTATTATCCCTTTCTAGATCTAGTAAGGAAAAACTTTAGTCAATCAATTCGTCGCAATGAATCTCATTCCCACTCGAAACAACCTTTAGCCCACTACTTAATCCCTTCGGTTCACACATAAAACGGTCTAAAATGCCAAGCTTTCATCTCTCTCTTGAAAAGTCCATCTAATTAACAGAAACCTAACAGCTACATTCTGAACTTCATCATTTTTACATCCCGTAAAGATTAAGTCGAACATGACAAAAAAAAATGCAAAAACTTAGGTTTTGTTTTATAACGACAGATTGAACATTTTTTTTTAGCATTTTGAGAGTTTTTGCACTATTTAAATAACAAATGTACTGTTTTGAGTGTTGATCATCGACATACTGAAATAGTAGATTGTGGTGTAATTTCCTGTTTTACATTATGACCTTTAATTAGTACGGAGTATATTATAAGAAAATAAAAATTGAGTTTTTTTATCTCTGAGGAAATTAAAGATCAAACTTTATCTTTATCATATTTATAATTAATATTCTTCACTTAAAATATATAAATTTAATCAAGTTCAAATAAGTTAGCTAAAAGTTATAAATCACACATTGTACGAAGCTGTATAATTATTTTTTTTATTAATATGAAATAAATGTCATAAACTTTATGAGAATATTAATGCGGTAGAGAACTATAGAAGAGTTGGCAAGTACGTGACCGCCTTTTAGGTTTAAATTATTTCATATATTTTTATATTTTTGCGTAAAGGTGGTTAAAGGATTGTAATATGCATGACAAATATGTCTCACCCTTCCCCAATTTGTATCTCTCCCTAAATTATACTGATGATGTGCTCAATTTATACAAAAAAAAAATATAGCATCAACAATAATTAGTTTGCTCCATATAATTGAATAATACCGTTTTTTATACATGTAAATTTGTCAGAAGAAAAGCTTGAGAGAAACGGTCTTCACTATGTTAGGGAAAGACTACTCTTACCCTTTTATGTGTTTTTCATGACTTTTTTTAATGTATCTAATAATTTGAATCTTAACCTTATACATATTTCTATAATAAGTGTATCTAATTTACCTTCAAGCCTCATTCAAATCTATTTTATTACTCGTGGTACCATTTTTACTTTAAATTGTAAAACAATCGCACAATAAAGTTTTTCAAAACATTTATTCATTTGTCATAATATGATATTTTGATTCGCAAATTAGCAGCAACTTTCTTTATCTTTTAATACTCCTTGAAAAATAGATATCAAACTTTTTACTTATCAATAATTTGTGAATATCTTATTTAAATTTTGATTAATATACTTTTATATAATGACAAATGAATGTAAATAATATAATAAAAAATTATCAATAGAAGTTGAAGTTTATTGTGAGGGAAATAACTTTAAAATTAGTAGGAGAAATACATATGATATTTGAAAAATAAATTTCGTATTATGTATAATTAAATATGACATTAGCAATAACAAAAGACGTAAGGGCATATTTCAGCGTTCATTTTACTCTTTACATGAGTAAATTCCATGTAGTACGTATTATGCATGCACATTTGTCACAACCCAGTTCGGTCTAGGGCCTTTTAGCATCATAATACCTCATTTTTTTAATCGGAAGTTGTTATAAAATTTGATATTATAAATATATCAAAGGTTTTTTGGCCTTCTAATTTAATAATATGTGAACAAATACTAATGAATAATTTTTTAATATTAATAAATTGTAGATAATTAATTTATTTCCTGTTTCTAATAATAAAATTGTAAAATAATTAATTAATTCTCATTTCTAATAGGAAAATTATATTCCTAATTATAATAGAAAAATTGTAAATAATTAATTATCTCCTAATTCTAATGCTAATAGTATTATTAGGAAAAAAAAAGCCTCCTTTAGTTATATACTAGATTTAATGCCCGTGCGATTCACGGGCCGATTGGTTGAGCTTTTTCATAATATGATTTTGAGCAGATAAATACAATAGTTTAGGAATATTCTATTGATGACATATATATGAACAATGATTTTAAATTCTGATGATTTTAAACAATATCAAAGCCATGTTCTTTTCGGCTGATAGAAGTTGAACTGAATTAAATGAAGCTGAGCTGGGTTGAAATGAACTGAATGGAGTTGAGCTAATCTGAACTTTATAGAGTTAAAATAAGAGTTACTTTGTGAAGAGATGATTTAAACTGAGCTGAATTGAACTGAATGAAACTTAACTGTATTGAATTAAACTGAATAAAGCAAAGTTAAACTGAAATAAATTGAATTTAAGGCAGAAAGAAATGAGTTAATGAACGATGGTTACATATGTAAGGTACAGAACAATGGTTTCTTCGTATTCATGTATGTGTTTGATGCATATTAGTAGTAGTCTCTCTTAATAAATAACTACTGCAAGTATTGATTCTATGGCAAAGACGATTTATATTTACAAATACTAAGAATATGAATACAAAAAGCGATAAATTTCCGTCATGTATTTCATACTTCATACGTCATGGCTTTTGTAAGATTTTCTTCCTCCATTATGACATGTACATTTTATTTATCACAAAGGCCATAGTTTTTATACTGACAAAGTTTAAGCTACCTCTAATAGAGTTATGAGCTCATCATTTTTCTTCAATTATACGTATATATAAAAGCAATTGTGAAAGCTCTATATGCAAATTTTTAAATAAGTTAACTTATTTGATTAAAATAGCTTATTTTTATCATATATCAGCTACCCCTACATTCTAAGTTAATTTGCCAAAAAAAAATTGTGTGCCTATCTTTAGCCCAAAGCCTCAAACAAATGAAAAATGCCTATATAATAATACACACTCCCTTCATACCACACCAATGGTAACATTGACGTTTTCACATTTGTCAATACACGTTTTGCAACATGAATATATTTAGTTACACATTATTAAAAATTATAAAAATTTGATATTCTTATAGCATTCATGACGATAAATCAAAAAAAAATTCACATGACTATATTTTGTCTTATAGATCAAGAATAATATTAAAAATTCCGTACGACGATTATGAATAGTGCCAAGATTCTCAATGTTACCAATATGGAGGGAGTATATAATGGGTCCTTTTGCTTCGTAAATATTTATGATAACTTGATATTTTGTGTTAAAACCATTTGCATGGTATATTTGTTCAAATGTTTAGCTGCTAATGTAACTTATAACACCTCCAACGATCAACCTAATCAATGAGAATCCCAACATCATTCATTAACTTCAAATTCTTTCGAGTAACTTTTGACTTCTAACATTGTTAAACAACCTCAAAACTTTATCTTTACCTAAATTTAAATACTAATTTATTTAGTACGAAGTAGGTCATAAAAGTCGGAGACTTTATCGCTCAAAAGTCGTTTATCTCTAGGTTGCCTAAAATCTTACATTTTATGAAAATAGTTAGATATTTCTTGAGTTAAGAAGTCTGAGTACTTGTGCAATAAGAATTCATCTTTTCCTTAAAAACGGGATTCATAAATAAAAGGCATCATACAATACTTATTACAAAAATACAATAGAAACCGAAGAAAAAATAAATTACACGTTATTTCAATTGTTGATAAACATTAGCATATCCTCTTGTCGATGTTTTATTGTTAGTCTTTTATTTAAGTGGTCACAATATTATGGATAGACAAAGGATACCCATACTAAATTAATGTAAATAGGCATTAAACATATAAAATGAAGAAAATCCTTTCAAGTAGGATGGCTCTAATAAGGGAAACAAAATAATGCGTAAACTTATATTATCTACGTGACTACATCACAATAATAATACTCACCAAACAACATCACCATAAGGAATTGTAGGTGTGTTGGAGCTAGTGTCCTCCACAATAGTGCGTTAACATAATAAATCTCATTAATAGAATATCATCAGATATTTAATTATTTGATCCTCGTCAGTTGATTAACGTAAATCGATAACGGTTGGCTGACTAGAGTTTGACGTTATTGTCGTGAGACGGCGGTGATCAACTGACCCCTTTCGGTCACACCTAAAGGAACGAACCCCAATTGATAACTAATTAATTGTATGAGATACAATTCATTTAGTCCCTTGATTTATCAACTAAGAGGTTAGTCGATTAGTATTAGAGAGATTTCGAGTTGCGAACTCGAGGAGCGGCAGTTATTATTTAATTATGCGATAATTAAATAATAAGTTTTAGGAAACGGGTTTTAGTTAATTAACTGTTAATTTACTAAAATTGTACTAATTGATTAATGTGATTAATATTAGTACGTAAATAATATGTGTAGTGGTACACGTATATTTACGGAGTGAATTGGACGAATTTATTATGGAAGCATTTAAACATGAAACGATGTTTAAAATGAAAATTACACGGATTTGTGCGACAAATATAAAAACCAACATGGACCCGTATATGGTCATGTGGACCGTGTAAAATAAGTGCAATGAATGATTACTTACATAATCATTTTTACCTTATTTTGTATACTACCATAATATATGTCTTATACTACATTTTGCATGTGATGTAAGATAAAAATATAAAACAAAAATTGTCCACTAAAGACTCCTTCCACCCGCCACTTCCTTTCCCCCTTACACACTCCATATATTTGTTCACTTGCTCACACTACCTCTCTTACACAATTCATTATTTTGCATGTGAACAAAACTTCCTCCATCTCTCTACAATTATTCTCTAGTATGCATTATTACTAAGAATAGTTAGTAATATTACTAGTATTATTATCAAGGGCACATATTAATAAGTTACTAGTTCTTACTTATTAATATTATTTGGGTTGTTCTTGGGTGCTACTTGGAGGAGACTTTCTAGTTGAAGGTTATACAAGGAGGATCATCCACATATATTTAGCTCAAGAACAAATTAGTAAGGAGAACTAATTTGTGCCCATTTTACCTTATAATCAATGTAAGGAAATTGTTTTTCCTTATACTTTGTTTTTATGCTTTCATATTAGCATGCATGTTACATAGATCACATAAATAACTATTTATGAGATAAATTTATTTTATTAGAGAGTCTAATATGGATCTATGATCTTTCAAGTGGTATCAGAGCATAGGCTTGTAATTTGCATGTTGATTTTAAGCATTTTTATGAATTATGAGATAATTAGTAAAAACTCAAAAATTGTGTTAGAAGAGGTTTTGGCACGAAATTTTTGGGACATGCATACCTACTGATCTCAAAAGGTTTGTGGAATTTTTTGGTGATTTGTCAAGTAATTTTGCTAATTTTAATGATTTTTGGTAGAAAACCGAGTCAAAATGTCGCATTTTAGTGAAAAATTGACTAAAATTAGTTAAATGTTGATTCGGTGCATGGCCTTTTTATGGTATTTCATGCATGTTTTCTACTGATTGTATGCAAAAGGTTGAAGGTTGATTCGAATTTTTTGCATGTTTATTGATTTTTTGAGTAAAAAGTCGATAAAAGTCCAATTAATTAATCATTATTTTGAAATTTTTGATTCTGCCCATGATAAATTTATGTACATTTAAGAATATTATTTAAATGTCAAAAGTGATTTTGCATGTGTGTTTTCACTTTGTTTTGATGATTTATTGGTTTTAGTGGTTAAAAACCGATAAATATCGATCTTTTTCTTCACAAAATTTATCCGAAATTTTTGGGCATTTTTTATGACTTTTTGGTGTTCTTGGGAGTGTTCCAGAATACTAAAAATTTTTGTTTCAATTGTTTGGGTAATTTTTCAATTATTTTGGATTTTTACTTAAATATTATGATTTTTCCGATTTAATTAGCAAATAATCACCAAACCAAACTAATAACTTGTCATAAAATTAGTGAGGACTAATTTTGAGGTTCAAAACAGTTTGGACAATTAGTTTGGACTTAAATGAGATTTAAGAGTTAATTATTGATTTTTACATGTTAAAAATCGATTAAATCCACAAAACCGAGATGGATACCAATGAAGATAGGTAGGGCGATTTTGGCATCATATTTACAGCATTTTAAGCATATTTATTTAAGTTGAATGAATGATTGTCATTTATTTAAAGTATTTATCTTTTGTACCTAGTATGGCCTAGTTAATTTTTAATCGTTATTACCCGAAATGAATGGGAATATCGATTTGTTTGTAATTAAATACGATCTCGTATCGTCGGTTTGTAATTAATTAATAGTTTTATTCATTTTATTAATTAATGTATAATAGGAATAGCTATGTAATTCATTTGTAATAGTTATTTTACCGGCGTTTCCAAAAGACGGATTACAACGAGACAGAGTCTATTTTTGGAAGGTGTTCCAAATCCCACAAGGAAGAGCCACTTAAGGAATGAAGAGGCAAGGGACCAAGGAGTTGGTTTCCGAAGTGTAATAGACTAGTTGTTTATTAACTAGGAGGCCATACTAGGATTTAATCATATGCTTACATGTTTGCTTGTTTTATTTTCGCGCATGCCAAAATCGCCATTCACATGCATATTCTTTTTCGCGATTGTCAATTCACGTCATTTATATTCACCAAATTAATTCACTTATAAGGAATTTATGACTAAATTGACAAGATCTCTCACATAACTAAAATTGAGATTAGCCTTACCAATTAGTAACACCTATGAATCTCTTGTTCATTAGAGCCACGCTCGCCCAAGCGGGGTGTTCTCTTTTTACCTTGGGTAAGTAGGGTGGTAAGCGGTTATCACACGCCAAAATTGGTTGGACTCAACGGGATATAAGACGGTCTTGTGTTCCGGGGCTAGTAGATAAATTTGAGGAAATTTGTCGACCAAGAGTTCTAGAGGTAGAATTAGTCAACGTGACTTACCGAATTTACGCAATTATGGGATGTTTCGCCCAAGCGATGCTCATTTTTGTTTAATATTTGGGTCTTGGAATCATTTATATAATTTAGTGGGAGATCATTATATAAATGCTAAAACTTGCTAAACATGTTTTTACAAGTATTTTTAAAACAATGAATGTTAATTTTTCCTTTTTGTTGTAGCATTTTAATTCGCAATGGCAACTTCATCAACTCCATCGACTACTTCACTAGGCAAAGATTCATGGCTAAGGTCCGTAATGGACAAATGTATTTTAAAAGATGACGGTAGTAACTTTCTTGAATGGGAATCCAACATCAAAAGTGCCGCGTTGTCCGACAATGTGCTCACTTACTTGACCGATGCTCCTCCTATTGAGCCCGGTGCAAGAGCTTCATCGGCGGTGCGGACCGCCCATGATGACTATGTGAGGATGTTGAATGATATCAAGAATGTGTTGATATGGTCAATATCGCCAAACCTCAAGCTATCATGCATTTCTTTAAATGCTTACGAGATATTCACTCGTATGATCACTATGTTTTCACAAACACCTAAAGTCCGTCAATACGATGCGGCGGCACGCTTCTTTGAAGCTAAGCTTGAGAGGGGCCAAAAGGTTGGTCCCCATGTCCTTAAAATGGTCGAATATGTTGACATCCTAGAGCGTCTAGGGTGTAAGATTCCTAAAACTCTTGTGGTGGATCGTATCCTTCACTCACTCCCCACCAAGTTTGCCCACTTTAGGGTAAACTACAACATGAATGGTATGGATAAGAGTTACCATGAAATTCATGCACTCCTCACCCAAGCGGAGAGGGATATGGAGGCTAGTGGGAGTGAAAAGGGAGATGTTTTAACCATGAAATTAAAGAACATGTCTCTTGGAGTCAAGAAAGGAAAAGGGAAAGAAAAGTCCCAATTCAAGAAATCGTCAAAAAAAAAAAAAAAAAAAAAAAAAAAAAAAAAAAAAAATTTGACAAGGGAAAGGGGAAGGCCGTTGTGAATGGCAATCCCAAGGCAAAAAGTGTCAAGCTCTCCGAGGCCGAATGTTTCCATTGTAATGGGAAGGGGCATTATAGGAGGAGTTGTCCCAAATACTTGGAGGATCTCAAGGAAGGGCGTGTGACGCCTATTGGTATGATTTCCTCTCTCTATGTGATAGACGTTAATTATGCTTGTACTTCCACTTGGGTACTTGATACCGGATGTGGCTCTCACCTTTGTAACCATTTGCAGGGTATAAGGGACGTGCAAGCACTAGCAAAAGGTGATGTGGATCTCCGCATGGGCAATGGAGCTAGAGTAGCCGCCGTTGCCGTAGGGACCTATGTGCTCACTTTAGCTAGTGGTTTAGAGTTGTATTTAAATAAGTGTTATTTTGTACCAACTTTAACTAAGAACATCATCTCCATTTCCGCGTTAGACGCGGAAGGCTTTTGTTTTATGATTAAGGACAAGTGTTGTACTTTTTCTTTAAATGATGTGGTTTATGGCAAGGCCATTTCAATTGGAGGCATTTATGTTTTAAATGATGTTAATGACGTTTATCATATGGAAACTAAAAAGCTCAAAAAGGGTGATCCAAACGAATCCTACCTTTGGCATTGTCGTTTAGGCCACATAAACGAAAGACGCATTAAGAGACTTGCTTCATCAAAAGTGCTCAAACCATTTGGTTTCGAATCTTATGGTACATGCGAGTCTTGCCTTTTAGGCAAGATGACTCGTGCACCTTTTGCGGGAAAAGGGACACGAGCAAGTGAGGTTTTGGCTCTCATACACACGGATGTGTGTGGACCATTAACCATCACCGCTAGAGGAGGTTTTCTCTACTTCATTACTTTTACTGATGACTTAAGTAGATATGGGTATGTCTACTTAATGAAGAACAAAAGTGAAGCCTTTGACAAGTTCAAAGAGTTTCAAAAGGAAGTAGAGAACCAATTGGATAAAAAGATAAAGACTCTACGGTCCGACCGTGGTGGTGAGTATCTAAATATTGAATTTGATTCACACCTAAAAGATTGTGGTATAGTATCACAATGGACTCCTCCTGGCACACCACAATTAAATGGTGTGGCCGAAAGGAGAAACCGAACTTTACTTGATATGGTTCGGTCAATGATGAGTCTAACTGAGCTTCCTAGTTCATTTTGGGGTTTTGCCCTCTTGTCTGCAGTATTTTCACTAAATCGAAGCCCGACTAAAGCGGCCGATAAGACTCCATACGAGATATGGACAGGGAGAGTCCCTCATTTGTCATTCATGCGTATTTGGGGTTGCGAAGCGTACGTTAAGATCAAGTCTGACAATAAGCTTGCACCCAGGTCTGACAAATGTCTTTTTGTAGGATATCCAAGGGAAACACGTGGCTATTACTTCTACAATAAACACGAGAACAAAGTGTTTGTGGCTCGTGATGCTGTCTTCCTAGAAAAGGAATTTATTTCTAAGAGACAGAGTGGGAGAAAATTTGAACTTGAAGAAGTTCGAGAGCCACAAACCGAGAACGAGGTAGAGGAGAACGTAGAGGAAAGCATTCCCTCTTCCTCTGAAACGGTAATTATTCCTAGAAAGTCAAGTAGGATTTCTAATCCACCTGATCGCTACCTTGGTAACATCGAAGAGGATGGTGTTTTGTTACTTCTTGAAAGTAATGAACCCACTACCTACAAATCGGCCATGTCTAGTCCCGACTCCTCGCTTTGGCTAGAAGCCATGCGGTCCGAAATGGATTCCATGTACGAGAACCAAGTATGGGACTTGGTGGATTTACCTGAGGGAGTGCGACCTCTTCAGTGTAAATGGATATACAAAATTAAACTCGGCGTGGATAAACATGTAGATGTTTACAAAGCTAGATTGGTGGCAAAAGGTTTCACCCAAGTTCATGGTTTACACTATGACGAAACCTTCGCTCCAGTCGCTATGCTAAGGTCCATTAGGATAATCTTAGCGGTTGCCGCATTTCATGATTATGAGATTTGGCAAATGGATGTCAAAACCGCCTTTTTGAATGGGATTCTAGAAGAAGAGGTGTACATGATACAACCCGAAGGTTTTGTGGATACATCTAACCCTAAGAAGGTGTGTAAGCTCAAGAAGTCCATTTATGGTCTTAAGCAAGCATCTAGGAGTTGGAACCATCGCTTTGATCATGTCATTAAACAATACGGATTCACTAGAAGTGTGGAAGAACCGTGTTTATACATGAAGTTTAGTGGGAGTAAGGTTGTATTCCTTGTCCTATATGTGGATGACATATTGCTCATTGGGAATGACATTCCATCGCTCACTTCCGTTAAGGAGTGGCTAGGGAAACACTTCCAAATGAAGGACTTGGGAGAGGCACAACGAATCTTAGGTATCTGGATCTATAGGGATAGGTCCAAGAGGATACTAGCATTGAGTCAAGAAGCTTATATTGACAAAGTTCTTGACCGGTTCAATATGAAAGACTCCAAGAGAGGATTTCTACCTATGGGCCAAGGGATTACTTTGAGCAAGTCACAGCCTCCCTCTACCCCTAAGGAAATTGAACACATGAAGACCGTCCCTTATGCTTCCGCTGTTGGGTCTATCATGTATGCTATGATTTGCACTCGTCCCGACGTTGCGTATGCCTTGAGCATGACAAGTCGGTATCAAGCCAAGCCTGGTGAGAGTCACTGGATAGCCGTAAAGAACATCCTTAAGTACTTGAGAAGAACTAAGGATTCGTTCTTAGTGTTTGGAGGAGAAACTGAGTTGTGTGTAAGAGGTTACACGGACGCAAGTTTCCAAACCGATCGGGATGACATGAAATCCCAATCCGGCTACGTGTTTATGCTAAATGGAGGAGCCGTTTGCTGGAAGAGCTTCAAGCAAAGTGTTACTGCGGATTCTACAACAGAGGCCGAGTACCTTGCGCGTCCGAGGTGCGAAGGAAGTCGTTTGGATTAGGCAATTCATGGAGGGGCTAGGAGTAGTCCATTCCGCCAAAGATCCTATCACTCTATATTGTGATAAAAGTGGAGCTATTTTTCAAGCCAAAGAGCCTAAGTCTAGTAACAAATCTAGACACATTGAAAGGAAATACCATGTAATTAGAGATTATGTGGAAAGGAAGGAAATTGACATTTGTAAGGTTGGGACAGATGACAACATTGCCGATCCTTTAACCAAGCCTTTATCAAAGGCTAAGCATGATGGTCATGTCGTCTCTATGGGATTGAGACGAGTACCAGATTTTCTTTAGATTATGGATATGTAATAATTGGATAGTGTATCTTTTATTATATATATGATAATCATATTCATTGTTTTCGTATTCATTCTTTTATGAATTTTTATTTAGTGTGACTAAATTTTAATACCTTGTTTATCTGAATATGTTGTGGAGACAATGTTGAACACTATTCAAGTGAATAAGATGAACATTGTATTTTGTCCCTAGTCACTTAATGAGGTGACGTCTCGGAGTGACTAGATTGTAAGTCGATTGATGGTTGTTCAACACCATAAGGTCATATGTGATGACTGGTCGATTACATAGGCGAGTGTGTGACACTTTGCGGACAAAGGACCATTTAGAGAGTCCCTAAGTTCTATTATAGACGCCCGGTCGTGGCGGGGATCTCTAAGATGTTCTAATGAGTCGATTCTTTTGACTCGAGACTATTATCCGAGCAGTGCGCTTTCCGAGTGACTTTGGTTTTTGTCCTAGGTCGTGCCGTGAAAGGAGGCCAAAAGGGCATTTACTAGGTCATGGTGAGTCAGTATTGTGCAATAGGATAGATAGGGCATACGAAATTGTCCACCCACGTTGGGTAACTATATCTCAAGGCCACTCGAGGAGTTAATGACTACAAATGCGTGGCCACGCTCGGAAGTAATCTGTGAGAGATTTTTCCGGTCCGGTAGTCACACTCCCGATCGAGAAAACCACTCGCGATGTGTTCATGTGCAAGTGCGACCTGAAAGACACCTTGCATTGAGTGGGAGATTAAAACGGACAAGAGAATTGGTAGCGCACACCTTGTGTCGGACAAGTGGGAGATTGTTGGAGCTAGTGTCCTCCACAATAGTGCGTTAACATAATAAATCTCATTAATAGAATATCATCGATATTTAATTATTTGATCCTCGTCGTTGATTAACGTAAATCGATAACGGTTGGTGACTAGAGTTTGACGTTATTGTCGTGAGACTAGCGGTGATCAATCGACCCCTTTCGGTCACACCTAAAGGAACGAACCCCAATTGATAACTAATTAATTGTATGAGATACAATTCATTTAGTCCCTTGATTTATCAACTAAGAGGTTAGTCGATTAGTATTAGAGAGATTTCGAGTTGCGAACTCGAGGAGCGGCAGTTATTATTTAATTATGCGATAATTAAATAATAAGTTTTAGGAAACGGGTTTTAGTTAATTAACTGTTAATTTACTAAAATTGTACTAATTGATTAATGTGATTAATATTAGTACGTAAATAATATGTGTAGTGGTACACGTATATTTACGGAGTGAATTGGACGAATTTATTATGGAAGCATTTAAACATGAAACGATGTTTAAAATGAAAATTACACGGATTTGTGCGACAAATATAAAAACCAACATGGACCCGTATATGGTCATGTGGACCGTGTAAAATAAGTGCAATGAATGATTACTTACATAATCATTTTTACCTTATTTTGTATACTACCATAATATATGTCTTATACTACATTTTGCATGTGATGTAAGATAAAAATATAAAACAAAAATTGTCCACTAAAGACTCCTTCCACCCGCCACTTCCTTTCCCCCTTACACACTCCATATATTTGTTCACTTGCTCACACTACCTCTCTTACACAATTCATTATTTTGCATGTGAACAAAACTTCCTCCATCTCTCTACAATTATTCTCTAGTATGCATTATTACTAAGAATAGTTAGTAATATTACTAGTATTATTATCAAGGGCACATATTAATAAGTTACTAGTTCTTACTTATTAATATTATTTGGGTTGTTCTTGGGTGCTACTTGGAGGAGACTTTCTAGTTGAAGGTTATACAAGGAGGATCATCCACATATATTTAGCTCAAGAACAAATTAGTAAGGAGAACTAATTTGTGCCCATTTTACCTTATAATCAATGTAAGGAAATTGTTTTTCCTTATACTTTGTTTTTATGCTTTCATATTAGCATGCATGTTACATAGATCACATAAATAACTATTTATGAGATAAATTTATTTTATTAGAGAGTCTAATATGGATCTATGATCTTTCAAGGTGTAGTTTCTTAATCATAAAATATACTCGTTTACGATCTACGGACTAAAAAATAAACATGATACGTACTCGTAATAATCAAAATTAGAGCCGGGGAAACCAACCTTGAATTCAACTTCTAATCTTGGGGTACATGTTAATGTTACTTTAAAAGAAAATTTGACATTATTAGTTGTCTAAATTGGGATTTCAATGTGATTTTATAAGTAGTTTATACAATATCCTCTTCAAACTTTCTTTTTCAGTTACTCTAACTGTAACACTACGGATTTTCCTTGGTGACTACTCGACCGAGTAGAGCCTACTCGGCCGAGTAGTGCTTTGGTTGTGTGTTATTTTGGTTCTGCCGAGGAATACTCGGCCGAGTATAGTGAATACTCGACCGAGTATTGGACACTCGGCCGAGTATGCACTTACTCGACCGAGTGTCCGGTTTGGCGGAGTGTTATTTCGACGGTTTGATTAGGGAATGTTTAGGGTATTTTATACAACCGCGTCAGTTTCTAATATCATTTTAAAAGCTTTATCATTTCTACGTTACCCTAATCACACCCAAAATCATTCCCTAATCCTTCTCTTAAGCATTTCGTAGCGTCATTGTGTGGGTAATCGTCGTGGTTCTTGCGTATAAGTTCTCGTTGCACTGTTGGTAAGTTTTATCTTCGTGATTATTTGTATTTTTGGGTTACTGTACATTTATATGAGAAGGGGATTTTGGGAATTTTACAAAATGTAATCGTGTTGCATGATCATTGTATAGGAGAAGACTTCGTAGAGGAGCCTTTCTGATTGTTCGTGTTGCTTACTGCTGTTGATTGCTAAGGTAGGGTTTCCCTACTCAGTTTAATGTGCTTTGCATGACATGTTGTTGTAATTATCATTGTCTGTTGATCATCGTAGTATGGAGGTTTTTGTGACAATGTTGATGTGAGGGGATTGAGATGACTGCGATGTCATGTGATTGTGATTGTGGTGGAGTCACTTGCGGGAGTGGCTTCACACCCTAGTTCGCCCTCCGTGGAACCCGCCACGGGAGGGGATGTGCACATTAAGGGACAGGGATCGTTGTCGCTCATTGAGGAGCTGGACTAGGTGGGATCGGGCCGCGGTCACTCATCGGCGGCGAGGATTACCTTTGCGATGGGTAATGCAGCGGGGCTACACACTTGGGTGTGTAGTCGGTTACTATGTGAGCTTGGATGATTGGGAATTGGTGATGATCAGACGATTATTGCATTTGTTTGTCTTATTAGTGGAGTAATACTGACCCCGTTGTTATTTATGGAATCTGCGGTGATCCATTCGGGGATGGTGAGCAGGCTTGACAGGTATTGCTAGTGAGAGCTTGGGGATTATCTTGGGAGATTTGCCACGACGATTCATAGCATCACCGTCTGAGTCTTAGTGGGTTTTCCTTTAATGTTAAGACTTTGAAGTTGTATTTTGTTAAACAGTATTTGGTTTTGGATATTGTAAACTTTACATTTCACAAGATTTTTAATAATAGTGCTCAATTACGACGCTTTTGGTATGTACTAACCTCGGGCAACCGAGATGGTAACACACTTTCATGGCAGGGTGGTCCTGGTCAGGTACCTTGGTATGAGGGGGTGTTACAAAGTGGTATCAGAGCCGAAGATTCCGGCACCTAAACAAATGAATTTAATGAACCTAGGGAGTCTAAATAAAATGAACCCGGGGAGAGTTGTTTGGAGCTACCGCAAAGACTCGAGAGACGTCCCGGAGTCGCACATTGGCCCTTACTAACTCGAGCCGGTAACATGGGGGAGTGTGATGAGAGCTAGGCTTTGTATGTGCATGTATGTGAAGATGCATGTTGATAAAAGTCGATAGTTGCAAATATGTGTGTTGAAGTTCTTAATTGTTGTGATGGGAGGAGTGGTAGATGAAACGGGTTGTGATTACAATGTTGGATTTAGCATATGTGCAAATTGGATGCTGATATGATTACAATATGGTATTAAAGTTTTTAATATATGCATTGCATGCTGATGTGATTATAACATGGCTTTTAAGTCCTTACGTATTTGCTACGGGAATAGTGAGCATGATAGGGGAATCGTAATCTGTAAACCTGTTTATAGCGTAACTCGGTCGAGCAGGGCAGGTACTCGACCGAGTATAGAGTACTCGGCCGAGTAGCCAAGAACTCGACCGAGTGTTGTTTGATGGAAAGTAGCAGTCGCTACTGTTTGTGATAACTCGACCGAGTATGAACATATACTCGACCGAGTAGTGTCCACTCGGCCGAGTGTTGTTACACTCGACCGAGTGTTGTTTTTGTGTTTTGACGTTCGCTTCGAGTCGATACTCGACCGAGTATCCGGGGGATACTCGACCGAGTTGGCTTTACTCGACCGAGTATGATGTATACTCGGCCGAGTGTTCTTATGGCGGAAGAGTGTTAAATTTTGAGCATGTGTTTACGTTTCTTTCATTCTTATCAGCTCAAAATGCCGCCCAAAAGAACTCCCGCGCAGATCCAAGCTTCAGAGATGACTCTTGATGAGGTTGCTCGCATGATTGAGCAACAAGAGGCTCTCCTTGAAGCTCTCAAAAATGTGGGGAAAGGGAACGAGAAGACGATGGATGCAACCCAACTTAGCATCAATATTGCTCGTTTCCACCCTCCCACATATGACGGGGTAGGTGAACCAAAGCTGCTCGAGAAGTGGCACCGTGAGATTGAAGCTCTCATGGAAATGGTTAAGTGCCCCGAGGACATGATTGTGGAGCAGGTAGTGTACTACCTAAGAGGAGAAGCTGCAGTTTGGTGGCAGAATGTCAAGGATGATGCTAGAGCTTACTACCAGGCGGAAGGGGCTATTCCGTGGTCTGGGTTGAAGAGTGCTATGAGAGAGCAGTTTGTGCCGGAGCATATCCGACACAAGATGAGATCCGACTTTTATTCTTTCACCATGACTGAGGAGATGACAGTCACTGATTACTACCATCGGTTTTTGGAGCTATCTCGTTATGTGGAAGATATGCAGCTCGGGCAAAGAGGTTTGGCTCTCCGTTTTGAGAGGGGTTTATCTGCTAAGATCGTGAGTCGTATGCCAGCTGGGGTTGCTACTGACCTCAAGGAAGTGTATCTGAGAGCGGGTCAAGCTGAGAGAATGGTGGATCTCTCAAGAGAGATCAAGGAGAGGACCGCTACAGAAAAGAGGAAGGCTGATGGCGGGAACAACAATCAGCCAACCAACAAGAAAAGGGAATTTCAACCATGCTAAGGCTTTTTCTAGTGGAGCTGGTTTCTCTGGAGGTTCTCGTGGCTGGGGAAAGAATGGGGGTCGGGCTGTAAGTGACAACATCAACCTTACGTGCTTCAACTGTGGTGGGATAGGCCACAAAAGGCGGGAATGCACGAGCTACAAGCCCGGCAATGGTTCAGGAGCTCGATCAGGGAATTTTTCTCAGGGGCCGACTCAGAGTTTTGTTAGTAACCGACCGGGAGGTTCATGGGGCAACAGGGGTGGACAGGGTAACCAGGGCGGTTACAACCGCGGTAGTGGTGGATCTTATCAGCGCCAGAATAACAGCGTCACCCAGGATTCGGCAGCTAAGCCTAGTACCTCCAATGCTTCAGTTCAGGGTGGAGGACAGAAAAACAGTGGAAAGCTCTTCATGATGGACAAGCAGGAAGCACAAGATGATGCTCATGTAGTTACCGGTACCTTTCTTGTTCATAATGTACCGTCCTTTGTTTTGTTTGATTCCGGGGCTACGCATTCTTTTGTGTCTAAAAGTCATGCTGTGTCTATGGATTTGGGGAAGTTTGAGGTTGTAAAAGATGATGTGTTCATACCTTCAGGGGAGTCTGTGTCGTGTCTCAAGTTATATAAGGGTATATCCATGGTGATTGGAGGGGTAGATCTACCAGTAGACCTGTTAGAGTTTCCTAAGGATGGGTTTGAGGTGATTGTCGGGATGGATTGGCTAGGTAAGTATGATGCCAGGATAGACTGTCGACAAAAGAGAGTGTCTTTAAAGGGTCCCAAGGGTGTTAGGGTGTCCTATAGAGGGTTTGTGGTAAAGCCTAAGTGTAGGTTTATAGCTGTGATGACCTTAAAGTCATGTTTAAGGAAGAAGTGTCCCTTGATTCTTTGTCATGTGAGAGATCACCGAGTAGAGCCGCCGACAGCTTCTGAGATATCCGTGGTGAGAGAATTCGAAGATGTCTTTCCTGAGGAAATACCGAGTTTGCCTCCCAAGAGGGATATTGATTTCAGCGTGGAGCTTAAGCGGAACGGTCCTATATCTAAAGCACCTTACCGTATGGCACCTAAAGAGTTGGCGAGTTGAAAAAGCAGATACATGAGTTGTTAGGCAAGGGTTACATCAGGCCTAGTGTGTCACCGTGGGGAGCTCCGATTCTTTTTGTAAAGAAGAATGATGGGAGTATGAGACGTGCATTGATTACGAGAGAGCTCAATCGGGTCACAAAGAAGAATAAGTATCCGTTGCCGAGGATTGATGATTTGTTCGATCGGCTAAGTGGAGCGGTGTGTTCTCTAAGATTGATCCGAGGTCGGGTATCATCACCGAGGATAGCGAGATAAGGATATTCCTAAAACAAAGATTCCGATCTCGTTATGGTCACTACGAGTACGTGGTGATGCCTTTTGGGTTGACCAATGCGCGGCAGCCTTTTATGGATTTGATGAACCGGATCTTTACAGCGTTTTTGGATAGGTTTGTGGTTGTTTTCATCGACGATATCTTAGTTTATTCTAAGACTAAGGAAGAGCATGAAGAGCACTTGAGGATAGTTCTGGACCTTGAGAGAAAATCACTCTATGCCAAGTTATCCAAGTGTGAGTTCTGTTAGAGGAAGTGGCTTTTCCGAGCCATGTTATATCTAAGAAGGAGGTATCCGTGGATCCTAGTAAGATTGAGGCCGTTACCAAGTGGGAATCGCCAAAGAATGTTCTTGAGATTCGGAGTTTCTTAGGCCTTGCCGGCCACTACTACGGGAGATTTGTGAAATATTTCTCTACCATAGCGCGGCCTATGACATCCTTGATGAGGAAGGAAGTTAGATTTGTTTGGGATGAGAGTTGTGAAACGGCGTTTCGGACCTTAAAGGAACGCTTGACCACGCCTCCTATCCTAGCCTTGCCGAGGGGGTTGTGAGAACTTTGAGGTCTATACCGACGCTTCAAAGAATGGTCTTGGTTGTGTCTTGATGCGGGGAGGGAAAGTGATAGCCTATGCTTCGAGGCACCAAGCAATATGAGGAGAACTACCCTACTCATGATCCGGAGTCAGGTGCGATTGTGTTCGCTCTTAAGATTTGGAGGCACTACCTTTATGGCGCAACTTTTACGGTGTTCTCCGATCATAAGAGTTTAAAGTATATCTACACTCGAAGGAGCTTAAACATGCGACAGAGACGGTGGATGGAACTGATTGGAGATTATGATATGGAGATCATCTATCACGAGGGTAAAGCTAATGTGGTTGCGATGCATTGAGTAGGAAGAGCGTCCATTCGCTATGTACGGCTATGTCCTTCTTTGAAGTTGAGAGATGAGATGTCTAGTTTGGGGATCTTTATGATTCGAGAGGGTGATACCATCGGGGATTTGACGATCGAGCCCGAGTTGTATGAAAACATCAAAAGCAAGCAAGAGCTTGATCCTAAGATCCAGGAGTGGAAGTCAAAGGTAGAGAGTGGAGCGACTTCCGGTTCTCTATACATCCGGATGGGAGTGTTCGTTTTGATGGGAGATGGTGTGTTCCTTTACGATGCGAGTTAAGGAGAATGATCTTGTCCGAGGCTCATTGCACTCCTTATTCAGTTCACCCGGGTGGTGACAAGCTTTACAGAGACCTTAAGAAGACTTTTTGGTGGCCGAACATAAAGAGGGATGTAGCTGAGTTTGTGGCTAGATGTTTGACCTGCCAAAGGGTCAAAGGTGAACAAAGGAGACCCCAAGGGAAGATTCAGTCTTTGACCGTGCCCGAGTGGAAGTGGGAGTCGATCTCCATGGACTTCATTGTGGGGCTACCTAGGTCACAACAAGGTAACAACATGATTTGGGTGATTGTGGATCGGTTGACCAAGTCGGCCCATTTCGTTCCCATGAAGGATACTTGGTCTAAGATGCAACATTTGTGCGTTGGGTTACTGAAGGCATGTCGTCCGGTTACATGGTATCCCGAAAGATATCGTTTATGATCGTGATGCGAGGTTCATATCAAAATTTTGGCAAGAACTGCAAGAGTTGATGGGTACAACGTTGAAAATGAGTACGACTTTTCATACGGCAAACCGATGGTCGGCACGAACGGACCATCAAGACCTTAGAAGACATGCTAAGGGCATGTGTTATGGACTTTGGGGGCAGTTGGGAAGACAGACTTGACTTGATCGAGTTTTCATACAATAATAGTTATCATACAAGCATTGGGATGGCACCTTTTGAAGCTTTGTATGGTCGAAAATGCCGAAGTCCAGTTTGTTGGGATGATAGTTCCGAGGCAGTGGTTTTAGGACCACAACTGGTTCAAGATATGGTTGAGCAAATCCAGTTGATTCGCCAAAAGATGAGAGCAGCTCAAGATCGCCAGAAGAGCTACGCCGACTTACACCGCAGGGACATTGAGTTTGCGGTAGGTGACAAGGTTCTTTTGAAAGTGTCACCTATGCGAGGTGTTATGAGGTTTGGGAAAAAGGGTAAGCTAAGCCAAAAGTTTATAGGTCCTTATGAAATTTTGGACCGTGTTGGCGAGGTAGCCTACAGGTTAGCTTTACCACCAGCTTTGGATAGAGTGCACAATGTTTTTCACGTATCTCAACTCCGGAAGTATGTGAGTGATCCGTCGCATATCCTTGAGATGGAGAACATCGAACTTGATGAATCCTTGTCCTATGCCGAGATTCCTAAGGAAATTCTTGATCGCAAGGTTCGTAAGACCCGGAATGGTGAGACGGTCTTACTCAAGGTCCTTTGGTCTAATCATAATGTGGAGGAAGCCACATGGGAACCTGAGGAAGCTATGCGAGAACGTTTTCCTAACCTTTTTGATCAGGTATGTTTGGTTACGGGGACGTAACCGTTGTCTTTTTAGGGGGTAGGAGATGGTCGCGATGGTGTTTGTTTTGTTTTTCTTTGTTTGGTTCGAGTCGGGAAATGATTTTGTGGTAACTTGTTGTGGTGCTTGTATAGTTCCTTGGAGTTGTCTTATGTAGTTGGTATAATCTTGTGACGTAGTGTTGTGCTTGCTTGTATAGTAGAGTGTGAACTTCGGGACGAAGTTCTTTTTAAGGGGGGAAGATTGTAACACTACGGATTTTCCTTGGTGACTACTCGACCGAGTAGAGCCTACTCGGCCGAGTAGTGCTTTGGTTGTGTGTTATTTTGGTTCTGCCGAGGAATACTCGGCCGAGTATAATGAATACTCGACCGAGTATTGGACACTCGGCCGAGTATGCACTTACTCGACCGAGTGTCCGGTTTGGCGGAGTGTTATTTCGACGGTTTGATTAGGGAATGTTTAGGGTATTTTATACAACCGCGTCAGTTTCTAATATCATTTTAAAAGCTTTATCATTTCTACGTTACTCTAATCACACCCAAAATCATTCCCTAATCCTTCTCTTAAGCATTTCGTAGCGTCATTGTGTGGGTAATCGTCGTGGTTCTTGCGTATAAGTTCTCGTTGCACTGTTGGTAAGTTTTATCTTCGTGATTATTTGTATTTTTGGGTTACTGTACATTTATATGAGAAGGGGATTTTGGGAATTTTACAAAATGTAATCGTGTTGCATGATCATTGTATAGGAGAAGACTTCGTAGAGGAGCCTTTCTGATTGTTCGTGTTGCTTACTGCTGTTGATTGCTAAGGTAGGGTTTCCCTACTCGCCATCTTGTGCTTTGCATGACATGTTGTTGTAATTATCATTGTCTGTTGATCATCGTAGTATGGAGGTTTTTGTGACAATGTTGATGTGAGGGGATTGAGATGACTGCGATGTCATGTGATTGTGATTGTGGTGGAGTCACTTGCGGGAGTGGCTTCACACCCTAGTTCGCCCTCCGTGGAACCCGCCACGGGAGGGGATGTGCACATTAAGGGACAGGGATCGTTGTCGCTCGTTGAGGAGTTGGACTAGGTGGGATCGGCTGCGGTCACCCACTGGCGGCGAGGATTACCTGTTGCGATGGGTAATCTGGCAGGGCTACACACTTGGGTGTGTAGTCGGTTACTATGTGAGCTTGGATGATTGGGAATTGGTGATGATCAGACGATTATTGCATTTGTTTTTCTTATTAGTGGAGTAATACTGACCCCGTTGTTATTTGTGGAATCTGCGGTGATCCATTCGGGGATGGTGAGCAGGCTTGACAGGTATTGCTAGTGAGAGCTTGGGGATTATCTTGGGAGATTTGCCACCACGAGTCATAGCATCACCGTCTGAGTCTTAGTGGGTTTTCCTTTAATGTTAAGACTTTGAAGTTGTATTTTGTTAAACAGTATTTGGTTTTGGATATTGTAAACTTTACATTTCACAGTATTTAAATAATAGTGCTCAATTCAGACGCTTTTGGTATGTACTAACCTCGGGCAACCGAGATGGTAACACACTTTCATGGCAGGGTGGTCCTGGTAAGGTACCTTGGTATGAGGGGGTGTTACACTAAGTCTAATGTGTGCTCAATTTATTGACCAAATATTTTACTCCGTACTTATTTTGTGTAGATAGAGAAGTTGTATTTGTATTAAAGAAGGACAACTTTGTTTAAAATTCTTATTAGTGTCACCTCCAAAACCTTCACCTCGGCCTATTAATCACTGAATTCTTTAGAAAAAAATTCAGAATAATAAAGTTAGTCCTAAAGAACCTGATAATTACAAATAAACATGAAAAACAAACAAATAAATAAAGAAATAAATAAATAAAGTCTTTAATACCCTTCTTTTAAACTCGTTAAATTTGATCTTTGTCGTTAAAAAATTAAAATGTAACATATAAACTTTAAAAAACTCGGAAAAATACACACAAGCTCATTTACCTATTAGATCTAATAATGTAGTACATAAGATGTATGTTTTTTTTCCCGGAAACATGATTTACTCGAGTATGCCACTTTTTGTATAGTATCCAAGCATATCATATCCTATATTCACTGCATAAAAGAGAAAAAAAATTATTAGTTAGCAAGTATATAAAAATAAAAACAAAGAGAAATACATTAAAACCTCAAAACTATTTCCTATAAAATTGTGTTTATAATATAAAAAAATATAAAGGGAAGGGAAACCACATGCGAATCACATATTTAGAAATTTAGAATTTTAAAGGCTAAAAAGCCGTATTTATATACTTCATACATGCTAATAGTTTGAGTCCTATCAAAAGTGAAATTGACCATTGAAGAGTTTTAAAATTAAATTACGTGAAGTAGTGGTAAAATACTTGATTATAGAATCCCTCCCCTAATTGCTATCAATGTGTAATACGCAACATCTTATAGTGACCTTGACCATAGGATAAATGTATCTATTCTATATTTTATAATGATTCGTATATTTCTCTGTTAGTTATGATATTTTATTATTCTAGTTTAATTTTATCAAATTACTTATTTTAATATTAAGTAGTTCATAAATGTTGGACTCTCTGTAATCGCTCGAAAAAAGCTTCCTTTATTAATATAGATAGATAGATAGATATTGATTGATTGATTATTTACCTCCCAAATTTATTACCCTCGTAAAGGGGTAATACATTATCTACCCTCCCCGGGTAATGATTATAGGAGTAAAACATATCCTCAGTAATCATTACTCTTATATGTCAAACATATCATCAAGGAACCCATTACCCAAATAATTAACTTCCCCAATTATTATCACCAGGTTAAAATTTATCTCTGATTATTCAATGGATTGATTCAAGGCAAAGCCCTTAGATGGAAATATCAGAATATCAACGACTAGGAATATATGAAATTAGTTGTTGCATGTTTTAAGCATCTTCAAGGATAGCCAACAGTAACGTTGATTTCTCATGGCCAAATTCCCTCATTCGACATTCCATTTGATACAGATGGCCTATCATACTAAATGGATACACTAAGGGCAATACCTTAAACCAGAATCATATGGTCAGATCTACCAATACATTGCAAGACCATAATACATAGCAGGACTAAAACGGTAAAGAAATGACGGCCAAGCGAGGGTAAATTACAATTGCAGTGCAAAGCGGGCAAAATCCATCATCAAACTGAATTGACCTCCAAAGTCAGTACTATTAATTGTATTTAAATTTAATTATGAAGTCAGAGAGGTGCACAACGAAAAGGAAACCAAAAGGAAAATAAAGGACTACTACATATGAATGATGTGATATGACAAAGCATGAACATAAAATTGAATGGACAGAACACAAGGCAACAATAAATAAGCAGTTCACAAATTATGATATGATCCTTAATAGAAGAAAAGGCCATAACATTACTGTACACAAGTTTGACACTCCTTTTGCCAGTCTGGAACAAGATCACTCAAGAACCGCAACTTCCTGCTCAACTCTCCAGTAATTAGCATCATTGAACTCAGTCCCGGCTGCCACATCATCAGGTGATTCCTCATTTTTTTTCGAGGAGACAACATTCTTCTTCAGGGGCCCTGCTTCGCCAACTATTCCTTCTTTCAAAGCCTGTTCCATTGCTTTCTCAGTGCCTTCAGGTTCAACCCCAACAAACTCCACATCCTCTTCGAACAGTGATGGAACTGGTCTTTGGGAAACATCATCATTAACTGATGTCTCCCCACAGCCAACTGGGCTCACAGAACCATTTGGAACTGCAAACGGGATGACTGGTGGGTCATTATCGACAAATGGGTTGGTACCTGAACCGTGAACCTGCAGGCCTGGTGTTTCATCCCAACTGGCCCAATCAGGTGCAGATCTGTCCTCGTATAGATCCTTACTATCGGGAGAGTCAAATTCGAAGGGAGGTGCATCTAGGGAAGTCTCCACTTTGTCAAACTTGCTTTCTTCTCGATCATTTGAGTTGTTCCCAAATCCATTCAGATTGGTCGCTGTCGAGCTTGATGTTAAATTCCCACAATCTTTATCTTCACCCGAGTCTTCATCCTCGCCAACCACTACCTCATCATCACTACTGCTGTTACCACCATTAACAGCGCCATCGAGATTAATATCATCCATTCCGTCGGAAAGAGAGGTACTCACTGGGGCAGACTCGATTCTCTCGTCTCGGAATGTGAACCAATTAGAATTTGTAAATAAACTGCAGGGTTTGGCAAAACATAAAAATTGTAAATTTTAAGGCCTGTAGCAATATGAGGACCCATTAATATGCAAGAGGTATCAAGCTATTGGGATAGAACCTGGGCATTGCAACGAAAAAAACACAGGTTTGAAGTTATATTCAACAGTTAAAAAATTAAGTTAATACTCCCTGTATCCCGGTCATTTGTTGTCCTTTTCCATTTTTGAGTGTCTCTCAATTGTTGTCCTTTCTATTTTAGGATTGCATTTGATGAGCAATTTGATCCTTCATACTCAATTTGGTCCACTTGTCATCTTATAATTGGCCCCCTTCCCTTTCCTTGGTCTTTGTGCCAAAACCAAAAGACAACAATTGACCGGGACGGAGGGAGTATAATACAGCATTCCCAAGTCTCTATAATCAATTTGAAAACATCGAGGAACCAGAGTTTAAAGTTGTTGATATACTACACTGGGGATACATGATTGCTGGATATGTTCCTTAGATCTTCATGGAGCAGTAAATAGGTAAAACAGTTTGAAGGGACAAACAAAATTAACAATGCAAAATAGCTGGTCAAATTTACATAAAATGTCAACACTTTCTGCTAGTTTCCAATTCCATAGGTTCCAAAACAAATAAGCTCCACTCTGCTCCGGCTGTGTAATACTGGAATATGATAAAATTAAAGCAAAATCGCTCACTAATACTTCTAGTTTCTTGTTGAGCATTTTATGGCGCAATTTTCATTATATATTACCCACAAACAACCTTTTTTGTTAAAAACACTTGGGGCAAGGCTGAGTAGATCCTATTATTCCAAATCCCTCTTAGCTCTTACCACACCATAGTGGGAGTGATAGAGGCACTCGGGTATGTTGTTGGTTATTGCCGTTTCAGCTCTTACCACACCATAGTGGGAGTGATAGAGGCACTCGGGTATGTTTTTGGTTATTGCCGTTTCAGCCAGCCCTCTCAACGAATAGCTAGTTGTAAGCCACATTTTGCAGCGATCAGATAAATATTACATAAAATACTACTCCCTCCGATTCTTAGGAACTGCTTGTTGTACTTTTGCACAGGGATTAAGAAATGCAAGTGGGTGTGAGTGGGTGGTGGGTCTTGCCATCATAATTCACAACACTGAATATTAGCCATCCAAAACATGTCTAAAATAGAAATGAGGCAATTCAAAGAATAAGTAGCAAGTAGAAAGTGGAGCAATTTCAAAGAATTGGAGAACGTAAAAACTAAGCAAGAACAACAATAACTCAACATGGAACGAGGAGCACGCGGACACAAAGGACGCTGGCTAAGTCGCTAACTAAATGACTGTGACAGCAAAACGATTTCGGTTTGCTCTGGGGTCAATACTGAGTGAAGTTTCCAATCGAACAGTGAGATAGTTGGCATGTATAGTCGAGATAAGAGAAGGTAAAATTGAACTGCTACAAATGAAAGCATACCTCCCCTGGTCATCCCCAAGCCTTAACGATGATATCACTACTTCAGCTGATTCGTCGTCAAAGTAGACATCCTGCAGTCAACATAATCACAAAGTCAATGAACCAGAAAATAAAGCCTATCTTCAAGATTCTAAAATTACTACCTCAGCCATATTCCCTTTATCTACAAATTCCAATGCAATTAAAGACTCGTTATTGTTTGGTTCTGGACTATGATGGAACAAAATGGTTCATTAAACTGTTTGCGCTTCTTTTTATTGTAATGTAAAGCAACAGCCATTATATGCAGTTCTCGAAGCAATTTTCATCTTGGGCTATTCGGATAATAGCTCTGTGTTGCTAGTACAAGGGACTGACGTAGGTTGTTCTTGTTGTTCTATGTTCCCCTTTTTCACGACATGTTATGAGTAAAGCCCTAGACTAAGACTATCAAACGGCATTAAAAATTGGTACGACCAGTACCTCATCATCTCGATCAACAGTAACATTGTCCTGCAAGGGTACAAGACCTGTATTATTCTCAGCTCTAAATGACAAATTATGCAGATCATGAATACAATGCACAAAAGACTGCGCAAAATAAAGCACTCCACCTCTTCAGCACCATTGTTGCCAAATATGTCCGGTGAGAAAGCCCGATTAATGTCATTAGCTAAAGTAGCAACATCGTAGTCTCTTTCATGAAGGTCATCATCATCACTGTCTCTTGTTCTATCATGCAATGCGGTCGGACGCCTACATATAAGGACCCCCGAGTGATGGAGATATTTAAGTTAAAACCGCAGACAAGGCACATTATGTTGGCAAAAGAACTTGTATATTTCGAAGTAAATTTCATGCACTAATACTTGCTTATGGGACTATTAAAAAAAGTTTAATGTGTAAGGGGAAAAAAACTAGGAAAAATAGGCCAAAAGGGAATGGTCTAGTAAAAGAATTAGTAGAAAAGCTATAAAAATGGCATACTAGTGCACATTGTTAATTGCAATGCGGCTATGCCATATGAACAAGCCACGCCTCAAGCGGGCATATTATGGCTTAACCCCTCAAAGTAGCTAGGAGCGCTTTTTGAAACAAAGATTAATCGAGTCCTTAAATAATTCTTTTTTTAAGAAAAGAAAAAAAAAAGTAACTCAAAATATCAATGAACACGAAATCAAGAGATGTACCAAATTACAGGCAGAGCTTGCAACACTAAAATGCACTATATATTACAACAAAACAAATAGCAGCCATGATATGAAAATGTTTATGTGGCAGTTACAGCAACCATTGCCAAAAAACAAGCATGTCGCGGATGTGACATGAGGACCCATGCAATGCGGGCCACAATTCCGAAAACTTTTACTAAATGCATTTAACCTTCACAAATTGCACTATTCGCAAATACAAATGTGCCCAAATATATTTTACGAAAAATAACATATATTCCCTAGTATATACTGTATTAAGTTATGAAATACTGTAAACGTAATGGCGATGAATCAATGATGCCAAAAGAGACGACAGCAAGTAAAAATAAACGTACCCACACGCCCAGCGATAAACATTCTCCAGCACGTTTCTTTCCTGTAAAACAGATGTGTGCCAGTCACTCCACTCTTTATTTCCCTGCCCGTCAAATGCACAACCAAAAGTGTCAGCAGAAAGTATCAAGTCTCTTGATCAACTGAGATGACATAGACCTTGACAAATTAAGAATCCCAGCTGTTGAAGGTAATCAACAACAAAATAAATAGAGCTCTGCCTTTATGAAACAAACGTCGCACCTGAGTATTTGCTTGAATACTTTTATTGCTTTGTCCAAGTTGAACAACTTTATTGGCAATTCGAGAAATATGTCCAAGATTACCTGCTCTTGGACCCTTCTTATCAGCAGCGGGCACTGTTGGCTGTAATAACAATATTTGACAACCAACAAACATTAGCCAGAAACCATGATGTCACATCACAAGGAATAATTGGGTGTTAGTCTTCATGATCAACTTCTGAGCTTAGTGAAGTATAAATTGTGTGAGAATTTGAGACGTAAGGCCTATATCGTTAAAAATCATACTAAATGTTCCATGCATTGGTCATTTATCTACTTTTGTAATGTGAATCACCATTATGTATTTGCTAAGAGAAATGTCAAATTGGGTTTGGGTACAGATTATATACCCATGTTTTTGAGACCTTGAGTGTCAGTGTAGACAATGATATGCCAAAAATGACGAGTCAAAGTAACATAAGCCCAAAATTCCAAATATTTTCCTCATGCTTCCCATAGCTCCACCACCAACCCATGCATTAAATATTGGCCAGCAATTAAAGGTTTCCACTGCTATTTTCTAATGTATATCGGGTCTTTCAAAAGTAGCCAAAACTTTATAGTTGGTTTATATTTGACTGCAAAGGACAATCTAGGGCCAACAGATAGCTGGCACACCTACATAATCTCCGTAATTGTGACAAGTTCCCCCCACTTAAGAAATGCCACAATAAACTGTGCCACCATGTCTTAGATGGCTACTATCTTACCGCCACTCGTACCTGTAATTGTGATTGTGACGGATACCCAACACGCGTCTAAAGTTCAGTTTGCATGTGCTCAAGTACAGAAGACGGCTAAATAATTACTTTGATAAATCCAAAACGTAATCGCAGTAACTTAATAGGTGAAGATTGAGGCCACAGGGAATCTACATAACTCAATTATCACAATCAGGAATGTTAAATAAATAATACTCCCTCCTATCCTCTATTTTCTTCCCTATATCCTAAAACGGATTATTCAGGTTTTCTTCCCTATTTCCTTTTCTGGAAGATTTGTGTGTTCCAAATTCATTTGCACGTGGGGTAGTGTGTTTTGTGTGGTCCAAATTCATTTCCTTATTTCTTGTGCAAAGAGGAAAAGGGAAGAAAATAGAGGATAGGAGGGAGTAAGTAGCAACAGTACTAACACAATATAATTTTTTACAAGACTAGGGTAAGAAAAGATAAATACTCTAATGTCTGAAAAGAATAGGAAATAACCTCATCAAAAAAATCCTTAACCATGACTCAATTAATGAATGCTAGAACAGAGTAATCTAGACTTTGCTGTTGCAACTTGCAACATATTATAACCATACTTCGTTATTGCAATGGTTGATTTTCATTCATTAAAAAAAGTCAGTCACCAACGTAAAGCTGATAAGGCTAATTAAAGGACCACATTTCAAGACAGTGCATCTGCTTACCAAATTCAAATCACCAGAAAGTATAGGATGCTTATCAGCATCAAGAATTTTTCTGATCAGATCACAATCTTCAAAAAGATGCTCAATAACAGCATCATTCCCACTTTCCAAACAAGAGTAGATAATGCTTTCAACATGGTGATGTAATGCATTATTGTATGAATACCTAGAGAATCAAAATACTAGCATGAGTAGACTAAAGAAACAGCATAGTGAGCATCAAAATTGCAGCCAAATTGGAATATCATGCACTTTCAGCAACTCACTCGAAAAAAAGGTCAAAAACCCGTTTAATGGTTCCAGAGTTCATCAATTCCTTGTCTGCAGCTTGGTTTCCAGCTTTCAGCAGAACAGCAATGAACTCAACAATCTACAGAAAAATGGACAAATTAGAACAATGAACCGAACAATGCTCGCTTGGCAGAACTAATATATTAAAATGAAAGGAAAAAGAGTAGTTCAAATCCAGACAGAACAAAAACTCCAGTCAAAATATGCAAGATTGAAGATTATGCAAAATATTACTTGTACTCTCACTCCCTTTTATCCCAGGAAAACAATTAGAACGAACACGATTACATGGTTAGACGTGTAACACCCGCCATTTTTGTAATCTATTTTCGTAACCGTATTTTATTTACGATTACGATTTGATTTGTAGGACTCAGAATTTATCTGTGAGCCATTTCTTTTCTTTCTTTGAATTCTTAAGTTCTCTTATGTCTCGAATATTCCTTTGTTTCGAGAGTTATTATGTTTCTAATCTTTGGAGCTTCGTTTTATTTATTCATTTATTCGTATTATAATTCTACTCCGAGTTAATTCGTTGGACTTTGGAAATTATCTCTTTTGAACCCTTTTTATTCTTATTCATTTTTTTTTTAAATCTCATATGTTTTAATTCTTAGTTATGAGATTTAAATTTTTATCTTTTAATTTACGGTCTTGATTTATTTTTTTTATTAAATCCGTTCTTAGTTGATTTGCGGTCCAATTTATCAAATGGACCGAGTATTATTCAAATGATCATTTTAAGATCAAAACCTAAGCCTTTTACCGAGATATTTTAAAAGGTGTTTTAACATCTTTTTATTTTATTTGTTTACATAATATCTTATTATTCACATATCTATCCCTTTTGCAAAAAAATTATTGAACGTAACCCTGCTTTCTGTTTCCGCCGTTTTTCTGTGCTCAAACAAAATCTACGTATGTGCTTGCCTTCTTGCTTCTTTATTTCCGTTTTACAAATTATTCTACGTACGTGCTTGCCTTCTTGCTTCTTTATTTGGATCGACCTTCTCTCATCATCCATTCATCCTATTCTAAGGGTTTGTAGAGGAGATATTGAAGGCTAGCATATGTGGATTCGGATTCATAACAAGGTAATTTCGACGTTACTCGGTATTACATCGGTTTAATTGTTGTAGTTGTATGTATTATTGGATTTTTAATATTTTATGATGATTTAATGATAAATATGATTTTCAAACCATATGATTTCTAATCTCTTAATGTTTATAAATTATTTTGACTATGTATAAATTTTATTTTGTCAATAGGAATTTATTTGGTTGATTTGCAAGTTTTATGAGTAAACCGATTAATATGATATAAGGATGGTATAAATTCGTTTTTATGATTTCCAGGAGGTGTAAATTATTTTTCTGGGTTAAATGATACCTCCTCCATTTTTTTATATATGACGTTTTACATTTACGAGGTAAGCCTTTGACTTTAATATTTACAAAAATATATTTGTTCAAAAAATATAAAAATGGTACCATTAAATTCCTTTCGAAAAACTCTTTCATATGAGTATACATATCATAATATTTAGCCTTATATTTTAAAAGATATTGAAGAGAGAAGGGAGTGTCTCGAAATGTGAGAAAGTCATATATAAAAAAATGGAGGGAGTAGATTTTAAGATACCATGAATTTTCGTGATAATTATTTTGGAGTTTTAGTATTTATTTCGTAATTTAAAGTATTGATGCAGTTTCTGCGATTATAGCGATTCTGTTCGGTTTTAATTATGTTAAAAATACTAAATCAAATTGTAAATTCACGGAATTTTAATATGTGGCAGAGAAATGGAGTATTAGGTTGTGTATAAACGTTTAGGTCTTCAATCATTATTTTCGATTTATGATGTATTTTACAAGTTTGATGAAAACCGTTGTTAAATCTGTCAAATATGTTCGTCTGTTTGTAAAAATCATATCACCGGTTTTTATTTCGAATTTGCAAAAGTGTAAAGAATAGACTCCTATTATTTTAAAGTGTAGAGTCTGCATAAACAATTTCATAAGATTTAAACTTACGGTTTGGTCAGAATAAACTATTTGTGAATAGCTCGCCTGTAAAACGCGTTTCTGACTTCTCTCAAAGATTCATCTTTAAAAGATATTTTTCTATTCATACAGTAGCTAATCTTTTTCTCAAAGAAGTTTTATAATGTTTACTTATGTTTAAAATTATGCCTTTCCTTAAAATGTTTTCTAAAAGTGGATTTATGAACTGAAACATTATGGGTGACGTTTTCTAACAGTTTTTAGAACTGAATTTTTTAGACCCCAGATACTTTCGTAATTTAAAGTTGGTCAAAAAACGAAAGTTGTAGCTAAAAGCTACAGGAAACCATGAAAATTGGCCTTGCGTCATTTCGATTTTTCTGTAATTAATTATGAATTTTACAATACTGCTATTCAGTTTTATAAACTAATGTAGAACTTCGTCTCATTAAAGCCTAAGTAATACTCCCTCCAATTTCCTATGTTTGCCCCATAAAATAATGAAATGTGAGGTATATTTTAATGAAATGGGGCAAACATAGAAAAATGGAGGAAGTAAGTCTTTACTAAAGTACCTTAAGTCAATGATGGTCTTTAAAGTTTAATTTCAGTAACTTACTTTATTTAAAGTCCTTAAATAAATTTTATACTTTTGGATTTAAGTTTAAGTTTTTCTAATTCGAAAAATAAAATAAAAGTGTAGTTCACTTACGAACCATTTAAATAATATACTATATCACTTGGGGATATTTTTATGTTTGGAATAATGAAAGTAAAGGCAAAGAATAATAAACTAAGGCATACGGTATTACTAAAACAGCTATATGGTCGGGTATCCTGCGGGCAGTACAGATCGTCGTAGAGTCATGTACATGTACTTAGACTAGGACTTCGCACTGCGTAGTAAGTCGTGTCCTATTATAGTTTGTTGTCTAGTTAGCGAGCTTGGAGTTGGTCATCTTAGCGTGACACTGGGTTCCCGAAACTAGTAAAGATGTTGCGGTGTCAAAAGTATAGCTAAAGTGGATATCTAGCCTGAACTAAATTATTTCCATTCTATCTTTTGAATATTTTTCTTTTAAGCATGCAGCACGTTGGTTTTAACGTGATTTGGTAATCATATTTTGTTATATATGTTTTATAACATTTCAATTTACTTTCATATATTATTTGCATCTGTAACATTTATATCATGTGATATGGCTGAGAGAACGTCGAGTTACTCCCCACTGATTGTGGCTGCTATGTTTATAACATGATAGGTCTTAGCTTTGCTGGGGATTTCTGTGTGAGCTAGCGAGTAGTTTGCAGATCCTACTCTGTTCTTTCTGCTTTCTTTTATGGTTTTAGTCTTCAACACGTTTGGAGGTTTTCTTTATTTTTGCCCTTTTATAAAAGTGGCATTTTTTTAGACTTAACCATAGTTTCATCTAAGAATTTTTAATATTCTCGTTTTAATAATGTTAGTTGTTTATCTTTGTGTTTATAATCCCAAACTCAACAATGTTTCCGCCATTGTTTTGCATTAGATTTTATAGGGGATTACAAGACGTATTAAATTACTCTTCAAGCATACTACACTAGTACCAGATTTGCTCGGGTACCCTACAAATCGCGAATCGTTGAGTGCGAATTCTATCCTGTCGCTTACTGAAAATACATATTAACACATTCTACAAGACCGGATCGTGAATCGGTGAGGGCGTATTCACAGCGAATCCGGTAACTCGCCTTTCTCCCCTTCTTTCTCACCCAATCTTTCCCACACCCAATCTCTCCTAATTGAGCTTCATTACATAACACGTGATTACTTTAAATCAAGCATGCACTCAGCGTTTCAAGTATGGCATGTGAAGAGCAGTAACACCAAAAAAAAAAAAAAAAAAAAAAAAAAAAAAAAAAGATAGAAGATAAATGCAGAACCTTAAGCCGATGTTTCCCAAGGGGAGGCTTCAGTTCACCATATGTAGTGGGCAATACGTTATCATCAGAATTCACAACCAAAAGGTTTAGCAGATCACCTGCAGACACCAGAACATTCTTAACTACAATACTAAACCTAGCAGGCTAGCAGCAAGAATAAATCGTTGTCACCATTAGCCATAATGGACCATGTTACTCTGACACTTTCACAGTTCACAGCAACTGAGTTAGAAAAAGTTCTGAAGGTCCAGGCAATATCAACCAAATCACTGGGGCAGCGACCGAAATGAGGACACAAATAGACTTTGATGCAAGTCTAAAACCAAGACTTAGTAACATGCTGACAGAAATAAATCTATACTAACCATAACTAGATAACAAAGTAATATTAGAAAGATTATTTCAGACACTAACCAAGTCTAGGTAACATTGCATTAACAGTCTCCGGATTTACTGAGACTGGAGCCTCGTACATATGCTGACCTCGTAGGGAATGCATTAACAAAGAGGAAGACGACCTTCTGGGATCCAACAATGATATACAGACAGACAGCGAGTGTACTAGACCAGACTTGGTAGAGGAATCTTCAAGAGCATGGGAGAAAATCCTTGACACAAAACTGCATCCAGAAAACAATCAACCATCAGTTACAAATTATACTATCAAAACATAATGAAAAAAATTAACTACAAAACAGAGATAATAAACCTGAGACTGCATAGTTTAGCTGCAAGAGGTGATCCCATGTTTCGTGTAATTGCACAAAGAGTCTCCGCTGCATTCGCCTGGACTTCCGAAGAGCACTGAGCAACAACAGATAATTAGTATGTTCTTTTCACATATAAACTGACATAACAAAAGCTCGATAATTAGTATGTTCTTTTCACATATAAACTGACAAAACAAAAGCTCTCCCTCTCCCTCTATCTCCAGTCTGACATCAAAGTAATCAAACAATAACATTACATATGCAAGTGAGCACAAAAAGAATAAGCCCAAGCAGACATGGCACTGTTGCAGTAAAGAAATATGATCACATACAGGACAAAATAAATCACAAAGGAACTTATAAACAATTAGTCGGCAGTCAGGATAGTTATCAACCATCAGCATGTCGACCCAATCAGGCAATCAGCATAACCATTAATCATTCAAGACAGCAGAGTTTATCCATGATAGAGCTATAATGTTTAGTTTCAGGCATAACATGATACCATACACATCTGAGTCCTACCGCCACAGCAAATAAACCGTAACCATTGAAGTTAACCTTGATCAGAACCTAAATTAACAAAAAAAACACAAAGGCCTCCGCCACCTATAAAATAACAAGCTTGCCAGCAACATGGAAAACAATTGCAGACTAAATTTCTCCAGCAATATCTAACTGTTGCATTTGAACATTACAAATAAGCAGTCAAAACGACATACGCGCCCTGAAAAACTTCATGCATCATGCAAAAGGAAACAATTTATTATGGCATTCAACTCCCAAAACCAGAAGATTGAGAGGCACATAACAATACAACATGCAGGCCAAAGCAACTAAAAATTAGCCATATCAGCCAAAATTTCACCTTCCAAACAAAAGACAACTAGGCAACTAATAGCTATGTTACTCCGACTCTTCTAATTCTCTCACGTACCCGTGTCCGACACTCGACACTCGGACAAGGGTATGACACTTCGACACCTCATTTTAAGCCAAAATATGCATATTTTTCATAAAAATGGCAGAGTCCGACGCTCCAACACGCACCCGTGTCCGATCCTTCTAAACGAGTCTGAGCAACAAAGACTAATAGGCACGAGTTGCTCAAGTAACTGATGAGACCATGTTCCCAAAGAAGCAAATGAGCACTATTACTATAGCGAAGGCAAAAAACGTATACTTATAGGTAATTACGGTGCAATCGTGCAACAAAACTCTTTGCATGATGTGTGCCCCATGCAACAACTATATATGAGTAATTTAATAAGAGGCTCATCTGATCATTAAGGTACAACTCAAATGTCTCAAAGAGGATGCTACTACGTGAAAGGCAAAACGAATGATTGCCTTTTTACCAGAAATATGCAAAGCAAATTAGAAGTTACTAATGCAAGGCAAAATAGAAATTACTCAAGCACATAGGCAAAGACGCTTAAAGAGCAACTTGCTACAGCTAATCAGATAATTACCCCGTTGTTAGATATAAATTTGAGAAAGAATGTGCAAAATATTGTTTTATCCAAAAACAAGATCAATTACAGGAAAATTCATGTGATTATAAAAGCTTACCGCATTATAAAAATAATTCACAACACACCAATGAATGATAATGCAGTTTATTTCCTAAAGTATTCAAAATGTGGAAAGGTACACAGAATCATACATCTCAACAGAAGCCTCCATGAAAAGTGAAGGCATATCTAGTTTATATCTGGGGAAGAGTTGTTTTATAGCGCTTCTTTTTACACAGAAGCTAGGGATGCTTTTAAGAACATGCCAATAACGTCTGTTCAAATAAAATTGGATTCTTTGCACTTATTAGATACAAAGGAACCCTGATCCTTTATTGCTTTAATACCAAAAGTATTAATTGTTAGAGAAAAACAAAGAAAGGGCCACAAGTGAGCTCACTGAAGGACTTAATTTGTCGACAATCATCTCTAGTAAGTTACTGTCGGCCAACCATCGCATAACATCCATGTAATTGGGGTAAACATGATCATCGGCACCCACAAGCCGAATCAAAACCTGCCCAGTAACAAGTAATCATTAGCATCAGCCACTGAGTACATGCCACACTCACAATTAGAAAACAAATATAGTCGTAACACACCTCCATGATGGAGGTAATTCCAATCAAATCAACTAGCCGCTGGAAAACATCCTGATGAGCCTGTCAAGAGAAATACCAAAATCGCGCCGATAAATACAAAAATCATCGAGAAATACAAAAAATCACTGACAGCATGTAGAAATAAATTTATCTTTAAACACTTCATTTATAGAAAAGTGGTGTCCATGGTATTCCGAGTCAATAATTCAACTCTCGTCACATTAATTTATTGTTTCAGATGACTTATCGTCCTCTTGTATAATTTCCATCCAGTCATTAACCAAACAAAAAAGACAATCCATAAATACATAAATTTACAATAATACTCCTTCCATTTTTCCAAATTGCCCTGTTTTTGTTTTGTCATATTTCCGTCATTAGCCAATAGCCACATTTCAAATTGTAGTAGTATTTTGTTTATAAAATGACCACTATATAACCAAAGAATGAAGAGTTTTGAAGACTTGCTAACACAAGATTTGGACAACAGAACCTAAAACAACACATGTTGCCTATTTTTTCACCTTACTATGATCTTAGTTTAAAAAAGTAAGGCATGCTGATTTCAAGGCTAAGTGAAGCACTAGCCAAAACACGTTAGGGCGCCTTAGGGGCGCCTTATGAAGAAGGCACATCAACGATATGCACTATTATACATAATCTACATTTTTTTCTAGTTCTTTTGTACTACTGTTTCATTTGTCTCATTATCCTTATCTAACATGTTAACCCTCTTTAAAATCCAACAGATGATATATTCTGCAAAATATTTTACACTGAAAACTCAAATTAGTTTGCTCCCCTTGTGCCTATGAGACGCGCGCGGCTTCGTGCCGCGCTCCTGGTCGTAATGGTACCTTATCGAGCTTCTTAAAACTAAGAGTCTAAGAGTATAATAATTAACCTTCAATTTGGAGTTTCAAGCTAGTAAGATACCTAAAAGGAGTCACTGAGTAGACTTACCTGCACATAGTTCATAAGTGGGACTGTCTTCCTCAACATGAGGCACACAACCACCTAATGTCAAATGCCGGGAAGAAACCAAACATCAGCTCATGTAAAAGGTTTGTAGAAACAAACGTCAAATCATGCAATGAAAAATGAAGACATACTTTGCTAAAATACCCTGCAAGCAAAGCGCTATGAGGCCGATTGGGTTCCAGATAGGAAAAAAGTATGTCCATCAACTGTAATTACCAAAATTAAAAAAAAAAAATATATATATATATAAGTAACAATTAGCCAACGGTAGATACATGAGATAGACTCCCTCCATCCAATTCTATTAGCTCCTTTGATCAAAATACTCCTCAAATAATTAAAAAAAGGGGTTAATTAAGTTAAATGAAGGGATTAGCGTTTACCCAAACCACAAAATTGCAAAAATACCTCTTCTTCTTCCACTAACGTTCTCAAAATGACATCAATTTCACAAGTAAACACCTCCGCTGCCACAAATGGGAACCTGAGATTAAGATAATAAAACTTGTAGAGTCAATGAGAACTGATATGGGCAAACATCACATTCACGTAAATTCAACTGTTCAAGTGATAAAAACAAAAAAATCAACAGTAAGAAGGATAGCATCCAGTCAAATTCTTGCAGTAACCACATTTCGACTATCCATAATTCCAACAGTGCAAAAATAGATAAGCAGACATTCATAGAAGAACAGCTATTTCAGGCTTTTAGCTGCCTCTCATAAAATCTCAGAACCACTTGCATGATGCTTTGACAACATTTTACGTCAACTACCAAACAACAAAGAAACTGAACCGCATACTGATGAAACAAATATACGTTTACTGGCACCATAGGGTTGGCATGCAAGATATCAGACTTCCTAGAGAACATAGAGTGCAGCTCTGGCGCAAATGCATCTTAAAAGCGTATACAACCCTAAGCAAACAGAGAAGTAAGTCCATCATTGTTACGAAGCAACAATGCACAAGTATGTGATGTTGGAAAGGAAAGTTTGAGCTTAAAACAGTGGTGAAATGCATTTTTATGACACATGAAACTAAATTATACGAGAAAAACAGCACTTAACCAATGCATATGTTATAATTTAATAAGTTAGGTATATAAAGCACAGTACTTGAAGGCGCGTTTGTTGTCCGCATCCTCTGGAGGTTCTTCAACTACATAACGCAATAGCTGCTCTACTTGTGCTCTGTCCCTTAGACTAAAGTCAATGAACATAAACAGCATATCAGCAATAATAATGACACAATACAATAACAAAACAAGATGACAAACAAAAGCAAAAATGTTGCTATTACAAATTAATTAGACGGCTATTTAAGGCTTTGCATTCTTGAATAATCTCCTCTTCATCCAATAACTCTTCCAATTCAAAATTGTCCTTGTCCAATACTGCATCAACCTTCAAATACGACGAAAAAATTTCAACAGCAATGCGAATGAGATATTAGAATATAAAACAAACACAGATTGAAAAAAAAAAAACCATCAAACATTTATTTCCGGTTACCCAAAAACATTAATGCTACTAAGCGCATATAGGGTTCAAAGTGCTTTTGCTAAAAGGATGTGGTTGAGTAATCCCACAAAATGCTGCAAGTTTTACTCACAAAAAAAAAAACGCAAATACAAGATAACATAGTTTGGATAGCACAAGCTTCCTTATATGCTCCCTCTTAAACCCATAAACTTTGACAAAACCACTATCCCAATGCGGTGATTTTGCCTCAAAGGAGGCCGTGATATTCATATTTAGCTTTATCTGAATAACCCAGAGAAAATTGTGTCTCAAATTGCAATATATGACTGCCAACTCGCAATAAAAAGAATTGTGTCTCAAAGTGTAATATGTAACTGCCAACTCGCAATAAAAAGAAAGTCTGACTGTTTTATCGAGTCATTTTACTACATTCCATCATAATCGCGACCAAAGAATGGCGAGTATTTGGCACCACTGAAACGAAAACCCGCAGTTGACGCAGCAGCAGCAGCTGCAGCAAGACACTTGTATTCATGTTTGCTAAACATTTTTAACTTACAATTATAAAAATGAACTACTCCACAGGCATAGTTTTAAAAAAGCTTAGCTTCGAAACAGAATCTGAGAAATCAGCAACAGGCTAAAGTTAAATTAATTAAGCTAATAAAATGATACGATAGGAAATTAGATATTGACAGCTGAATCATAATCTAGATCAAAATAAATAAAAAATTAAAATAAAAGCAAGTAAAAGAAGTTACAGGTGATGAAGCAGATAAAGCAGTAAGCTTCCAAAACATGGCGACGATGCGAAGAAAACAACAAAGAAAGGAAGCAGATCTGTTGTGAAGTAGATTTGAGTTGAAGAAAGGGAATCAGGAGAAGAGAGAAGGGATTTCAAACCCTAAATTTGTATTTTGGGGATACGACGAGGAGAGAGAAACATCCAAGATTAACAGGGGAAGATGAGAGAGAGATGAAAAGGTGTCGATGTGGGCTGCCGCAAATTGTACAAGATTCATTATGCAACTCGGACTTGTCACTTGTATCATTTTAGTAACACTAATAATAATAATAATAATAATAATAATCTATATTTATATTAGGGATGTCAATCTCACCCGCACCCGCACCCATACGCGCTAAATATTCATCCACCCGATTTAAATGGACGGACGAAAACCCGAAATAAATAGATGATGGATGGATGATGGATGAAAAAAATGGATGATGGATGAAGCTAAATCCAACCCGTCATCCATCCGCCACCCGATATTCTTCCTTTTTTGAAAAAAAAATACATATTTGTATAGAACTTGAGCTAGCCAATACTAATCTACTTACTTTTTTTTTATGTTCAAGCAAACATTAAGTTACAAGATTTTTTAAAGCACTTGGTCTAATACTAATTTACCTTACATATTTTTGGGTGAAATAAAATTCAATACTTTTTTAGGCTTATAAGCATAATTAAATCATCACCCATTTATCACCCGATCCACCCGTTTCATCCGCGGATGATGGATGGGTTGGATGAGGTTTTTAATGTGATGGATGGATGCGGGTGAAGCTTCACTCGACCCGAACCCGATCCATTGACATCCCTAATCTATATTCTATATCTATCTATCTATCTATCTATATTAATAAAAGAAGCTTTTTTCGAGGGATTACAAAGAATTCAACTTTTCGAAACTACCTATAATATTTTTTAATGCATATACTTTTAGAGATAATAATCAAGATGTAAAATTGGTTATATATTGGAGAAGATAATATTTTATCACTTCATAGTCATAACCCAAACGTAAAACATTGTATTGCTAATAAAATTCTACTCTATATTATCTTAGAGTAAGCTAACCAGTTTTTGCGAAAAACTTAGGGGTCGTTTGGTTCAACAAGTCGCAATGGAATGGAATGGAGTTTGATAGTAGGGTGGTATGGGGTTCTAAATCCATACTTGTCTAATGTTGTTTGGTTCACCACAAATTATAAAGAGGAGGAATGGAGTTTGAATCCAAGGGGAAAGGGTGGGTATGGGATTCCAAGGGGTTGGGGTGGAGTTAGAATCCATTGGGTATCTAACTCCATTCCAAATCACCCCAACCAAACAACCATTCCATTCCAATATACCCAACCAAACACCCCCTTAAAAGATAGAATTTGTGAAGAATAATATACGTGGAAATACTCCTATGCATAATTGTATATATATATATATATATATATATATAATAGTGTTGCTTCACCCACCAATACATTCACTACTTCATGTTACTTCACGCAATTTTTTTTTTTTGGCTCATAATATTTGACATTAATGATCCATTGTCTTTCTATATGATTTTTGTAGTTTATAAAAAAAATTAATATTTTGTTTTTATTTCATTCTTCAGGTTAGTTTCATGCATCTTCTCCGCCGATAAAGCCATAAAGGTATGCAGTTCAAGCTTTTGATTTTATATTTTGATTTTTTTTCCCAGTTAGTTTACCGCATAATCGCTAATTATAACAAATTGGCCCTTTGTATGTAACCTAGACCGCGAATAAGTTAAACAATCGGTAGTTATAATAAGTTAATGAAGGGATTTGTCGGTCCTTAAAACGATTTTATTAGACAAAACTCCAGGATCATATGCATGTTAGAAATCAGAATTAAACTAAATAAAGAGGACAATCGAATTACCTCGCAGCGGAATTAATCTGTGAGCAAATAATATCCAACAAATAAGAAAAATAAGAACCGGATTAGAATAACCCAACAGCTACAAATAATTACGAGCACCCCAATTGTAGTGCCTCCACTAGTATCCACACGTATGAATAGGAGATACGATTTGTATGCTAGTACACAAGGTAGGATTTGTTATTTCTCACATAGGAATTGGATGGATGAAACTTACTCCCATATATCTCTATATATAGGAAAGTAAAGACTCAGTTTCCTAATCAAACCCTAACTTTAATCGCAGTTGGGTCTAATCTAATTTGAGCCCTATTTCCATATTTCAGTCTGACTGTAAAAGGAAACACCGTATTCATCTTGTGTGTGACCCAATGGGCCCGTTTAATTCTACACGAGTCCTTAAAATCATTTAAGACTCGGTCCGTAAGCGGCTTCTAGCAAAACGTTACGGTTAAATAGAATATAAAACGGGTTACCTTAATTGGACTACGGACATAAATCCAACAGTCTCCCACTTGTACTGTGTCCAATTTAAACTGTCTCTTTGCTACTATTGTTCCAATCAAGACTAAGGTAGGAAAAGTGTCAACCTTATATGTCCCAATCATTTTTCTCGAATCTCTGATTTGAATTGTTAAAGCAGACGACTGACAATCACCTCGTCTGAGCGCGGCCACGCATTTTATAATTCACACTCTTCGAGAGGCCCGAAACAATAAACTTTCTTCAGTAAGGAAAGAACAAATCCCATATTGTTTAACCACATCCTATCACATGATCAATAGTAAGTCCAAACATTGTCGTTATAGTCACCAGTCACCGCTGACGTTTGATAATGTCAAAACAAACTACTTAGCATGTACAGAATAGTGAAAAACTCAGGTCTAAAGACTGTATATTCACTACTAACTAGTGATAAGAAACTTTACTGACACTAAGCGAATCCTTAGTAAAGTTCTTAACGGGTCTGTCTAATACATGTTCTCTAACATGTACCCATATGCCTGGTTTGACATCCCAATATCATGACTTAAGGAACTTAATCATCAACCAGCTCATATACTAATCATTTTTGGGCATTCAAGCATTCCAATTTAATGCCCTGATTAGAGACTAAAATAGAAAACATCATCCAAATAGAGTTCCAAAACTAAGTCACGTACTTAGTGATCTATTTAATCAATGTTGACTATTGTGGAACAAACATTCAATTAAACAATAAAATGAATAAAATCAAATAATAATTTTATTGAATAAATGAAGTAAATGTTACATATAACTAATTAAACATGTCAAATAAACTCCCACTAAAACAAAGATCTCATAATAGGATTAAGACCACTCGCTAATGCATCTTAGACCAATGGCAGCTCTATGACGCTCATGCTTAGACTGCAGGAGAGGCAGCTTTGTTAAGGGATCTGCAACATTTGCATCGGTCGGTACTCTACATATCTTAACATCACCTCTATCAATGATCTCTCTGATAAGGTGATATCTTCTCTCTATGTGTTTGGATTTTTGATGTGACCTCGGTTCCTTAGCTTGTGCAATAACACCATTATTATCACAATAAACATTTATGGGGCTAGAAATGCTAGGAATCACTCCAAGTTCACAAACAAATTTCCGAATCCAAACAGCTTCCTTTGTTACTTCTGAAGCAGCAATATACTCAGCCTCTGTTGTAGAATCAGCCACAGTATCTTGTTTGGAACTCTTCCAGCTAACAGCTCCACCTTTTAGCAAGAATACATATCCAGATTGAGATCGAGAATCATCTCTATCAGTTTGAAAACTAGCATCGGTGTAACCACTTACAACGAGCTCTTCATCCCCACCAAATACCAAGAACATATCTTTAGTTTTCTTAAGATACTTTAGGATATTCTTAGTGTAATACCCAGTATTTTCTTATCATATAATAATAAACTATAGTTAGTAAATCGTTATAAGAACGACTGCTCCAGAGGAATAATTAATATTCCGTATAGTATAATAATAATAATAATAATAATAATAATAATAATAATAATAATAATAATAATTGCTCGATAATTGCTTATATGTGACATATAACTATTTGGCGGACGTAGAACTTACTAATATATATATATATATATATATATATATATATATATATATATATAAGAAAAAAAGAAAGAAATTACCTAATTAATTACCATCCAAGCACCGTACCTTACCATATATTGGAGACCCAAAACATCTCAAACCCTATTATTATTATTCAACTTCCGCCCCAAGCGATTTGCCTCTCGGTGTCGTCTCAGAATCAATCTTTGTCAGCGTCGCTGCTCCTTCTCACCAGAGTTAACCCGTCTCCTTCCTTCACACCATAAACTTGTCATTCATCATCTTTCTTGTACGCTAAAGGTAACTATTCTAGAGTACAGTTTATGTTATTATAGTTAATTCTTAGTTTGGTTGGTATAATGAGTGATAATTATACACCAATAATATACAAAGGAAATGGTACATAATAAGGTGTATAGAAAACGCAGTAGGGAGAGGATTACTTATGTGTGACGAGTGATGTTTAGGCCTCGGATTACTGTTTTCTTGGGGTCGGGTTGGAGTGGTGTTATTGTGGGTCGTTAGGGTGAGGTTGAGTTGTATTTAGGGTGTCCCTTGAGGTAGTTTAAGAGGGGTTAATAGTGTGTCAAGGGCTGAACGAGAGCAGTAGTGCATACTCTGTTTTGTACGATTTAGGCGGAGCTTGCTGAGTCCATGTGTCTCGTTATGTGTATAGTTGCTACACGAAATTTATAACGTGAATTAGTTCAGTTGTGGGCAATGCAATAGCAACGATTTCGAACTATTTTGGTTGTTGTGTCGACGTCGTAACCTCTGTTTTAAGGTCGGGTGTCTCGGGTCTGGTGTGGTACGGTGTTTGGCGTGTTGTATGTCATGGTCGGGGCTACTGAGTGTGACAGATTATTCGACGTGCTGCTGGTGTGAGCGTAAGGTGATGCTGCTGGTTGGTTTATCAAGTGGGTTGGGTAGTATGTGGTGTTAGTCTGGCCATTACAGGAGATACATGATGGTGTCTTGATTCGAGTTAGCGGGTTGTACAGTGTGTGTATATGTGTGGTGCTTGACTGCTTGGTTGAGTTTAAGTTTCTGCGTAAAATTATAATTATTAAATAGTAGTTTATTAAGAGTGTCATGATGGATTGCATGGTTGGTTAATATCGAATGTTATTATTAACTTTGTCACTAGTATCTCTTATTCGGTAATTTAGTGTAATCCACTCTCAATGAATTTATTAAAAGGAATTGTTGGTTAGGGAGATTTAACTATGGATACGACGATATTACTATTCATAATATTAGTTACAAATAGAATCAATTTTAATTATATGTAGTGTATGTATATTATGTAGGTCGGATTTGGTAAGGGCCGTTGTTACTTGTACTTTGCTAATTGGAATCACATTTCGAGCATCTCAGGTAGGGATTATCCTACTCAACTTATATTTATCCGTTTGTTAATTGTTCATATATGTGGTTGTTTATATATTGCGATTGCGATTGTGATTACGGATGTGGAGTTGAGAACATGGAGTTGGGTTGCTTATAAGTAGTGGTGATTGTTGTATTGTGATTGAAGGGACCGAACTGCTAGTCCTTGTGAGTTATTTGTTGAAGGGACCGATATACCGCTAGTCCTTGGTTATTATTTGAAGGGACCGATATACCGCTAGTCCTTGGTTACTATTTGAAGGGACCGGTCTGAGCAACCGCTAGTCCTTGTGGCGTCAGTTGATCACTGGCCGCCCCTCAGAGTCTCTTCTCTAGTAGGCTCACTATTAGGGAGATGTACACATTCGGAGCTGAGGAAGCGTTAAGACGGAGTATGGGAGAAGTGGATGTGATTGGAGTATAATATGGATGGATGAATGTTATGGGTGTCACCATAATCTGTGATTATATTGACTGAGCTGGATTTATTATTATTGTGCTAACACTGTTGTCTTTATTTATATCTTATTTATTTTCAGTATTTTTTTATTGTGTTGTTTAGTTAGTCCCTACTCAACCGTTGGGTTGACCGTGTATTCGTTAAACACCTGTGATGAACCAATTATTGGGGAGCAGATTGACTGACAGGTATTTGAGTTAGCTGACTTGGGAGCTCATGGGGATGCGTGAGGATTTCTGCCAGTCTACTTAGAAGTCTTGATCATATAGTCTTAGTATTTCAGTTTATATAATTTCCTCTGCGAGTTGTAATTAATTTCATATTAAGTTTATTTAGTTGGGTTAAATTATAATAAAACTCTTATTCGTTAAATTTTATATTTAAAGTACTTTGGTTTGTTGTACTTTGTTATTTACTACCTCGGGCAACCGAGATGGTAACAGTACTATTTATTTGGGAATGTCTTGCTAAAGGCTCCTGAATAAATGGGGTGTTATACTTAGCTACTGTCCAGTGACCTTCACCGGGATTGTTTTGGTATCTACTCGTCATACTCAATGCACAAGCTACATCAGGACGAGTGCATAACATGGCATACATGATAGAACCTATGGCGGAAGCATATGGATCTTTCTCATGCGCTCTTGCTCATCAGGTGTCGAAGGACAGTGAGTCTTGCTAAGAGTAATGCCATGAGACATAGGCAAGAAACCTTTCTTGGAATCAATCATATTGAAACGTCGAATCACCTTATCTACATAACTGCTTTGACTCAGACCAATAAGTCTGTTAGGTATATCTCTATAGATCCTAATACCCAAGATGTAAGCTGCATCACCCATATCCTTCATGGAAAAACAACTTCCAAGCCAATCTTTAACGGATTGTAGCATTGGAATATCGTTTCCCATAAGGAGAATGTTATCGACATAAAGAACCAGAAATGCAACTGCACTCCCACTATTCTTCTTGTACACACATAGTTCTTCTTCGTTTCTAAGGAAACCAACTCTTTGATTGCCTGATTAAAATGAAGATTCCAACTCCTAGATGCTTGCTTCAATCCATAAATGGATCGTTGAAGCTTGCAAATCTTCCCAGCATGTGTTGTGAAACCTTCAGGTTGTGTCATGTATACATCCTCTTGCAGATTTCCATTAAGGAAAGCTGTTTTCACATCCATTTGCCAAATTTCATAATCATGAAATGCAGCAACTGCTAGGAGAATCCGAATGGACTTAAGCATCGCTACTGGAGAATAGGTTTCATCATAGTCAATCCCATGAATTTGCTTGAAACATTTAGCTACCAGTCACGCCTTATATATATCCACATTTCCACCCATGTCAATCTTCTTCTTGAAGACCCATTTACACTCGTTGGTTTTAACACCATCAGGTGGATCAACCAAAGTCCATACTTGATTATGGTACATGGATTCCATTTCGGTTTTCATGGCCTCAAGCCATTTTTCGGAGTCAGAGCCCATCATTGCTTCTTTATATGACCTTGGTTCATCATTCTCTACCAAAAGTAGATCACGATGCTCAGTCACTAGGAACCCATATCTTACGGGATCCTTACCAAAATTAGATCTTTCAGATCTACGTAGAGCGGGTTCCACAGGAGTAGAAACTACAACTCTTTGTAAATCTAAACATTGTTCCTCCTCATCAGGTGGAGGAATTTCCTGTGTCTCTTGAATTTCTTCGAGATCAACTCTACTCCCACTGGTTCCTTTGGAAATAAATTCTTTTTCCAAAAGACACCATACCGAGCTACAAACACTTTTCCCTCAGATGGGTTGTAGATGTGGGGTAATATCCGTATAAGACCCTTTAAATTTAGGACTATAACGTAAATTTAACATGTGAAATATAGTCATAAACGAAATACAATATAGAAACGACAAAGATAAAGAATCAACCTCGGGTCCTTTGTAGTGCGGCGTAAAGAACAGAAATCAACAGAGATTCCCTCCTAATTGTTGCACCCAAGACCGTCTGAGACTATGCCCTTGTGCTAGAAATGCTTTCTAATTGACTTGCAATATTGAGAAAGCTCTTGTGAGGTTTTACGATGTGAGATCTAGGAATTTCAGAGAAAGTTGCACTGAAACCCTAATTGTTTTTCACTAATGATGATTAGGTTAATCAAGAGGAGAAGCTCTCCTTTTGTTCTCCTAATCTCGGCCAAACCGAGAGGGGCCTTGGGAAGTGGGCTTCCACTTCCTTTTGAATTAGCTCATGGTCCTATTCAGAAATCGCTAAAATGTATATGACGCGGTTTTGTTATAAATCGTCATCGATTATCGGTTATTAAAGCATCAACTAATAATACGGATTAGTTGAAACATTAATACATGTCCGACAAAAACGATATTGTATAATTATATTCAATATACATTTAATTAAATATAAAACGCTTATATTCAATTTACGAATTAATCGCTTAATTCGCCTTAGCCATTATTATTTAATCCGTATTAAATAACATATCTCAACATCACATTTTGACTTATTATTAGTCAAATAACTCGGACTAACCGGTTAGTCAAATTTGGCATCTACATGACTGTATTTTCATACCGTCACATCTCTCAAACGTATCCTATAGGTGTGACTTTTAGGGACCAGTTGATCACCGCCATCCGTATGACAATAACGTCAAACTTATCTAGCAAGCCAACCGTTATTGATAAACGTGGACCAATGATTATGATACAAAAGTATACCCTTTGATCCTTTTAGAGATTTATAAGTCCTTGCACTAACTGTTAAGGACACCAACCCCAACAAGCTCCCACTTGTCCGTACAAGTGTATGTGCAATGACGTTATCCGCACTAACCGGAGGACACAGGCTCTCCAATGACTCCCACTTGTCCGTACAAGTGTATGTGCGATAACCGATTCTCATATTCATTTAAAATTTCTCCCACTCAATGTAAAACAATTTGCAGATCCGGATCCGCAAAGGTCGTATTTTACAATCGATCCGTATCTAGAGTGGTTTCCCCGACTAGAGAGTAACTTAACCGATAAAACGAATCCGTATCCGAGCATGGCCATGCATTTCGATTCTGACTCCTCGAGTGGCCCTGAGAAATATCGAGTACCCGATAAAGGCTGAATATTTCCTTCAACTCGACTCCTTCCGATCTAAGCACGACATGAAATGACCCGAAAAAAAATCTACTTGGCCCCCTGTTACGGATGACCGTGAGAAAGAAACCAAAGTCACCCAAAATCTGCCGTAGTCTCAAGAGACAATCGATAGTCAAAAGAATCGACTCTTAGGATCACCATGGAAGTCCTATCCACGACCGGGCAATGAATGTTATAAAACATTTAGGACTCCACGTCGATGTCACAATTGTGTCCTACGAGATATCCGTATAACTCGCCTCCGTGATTGGTCACCAACCGGTTGGCTTATGGCTCGTTGAACCCACCATCAAACAACGTCACAAAATAATTGCCGAGTTATCACTCATGTGGGCAATTAAGGACCAAAAATATAATGTTTGTTCAATTCACTTTGTGGTGTTCAAAATTTGTCGTACAAATCCACATGAAAAACAAAATATATAAATATCAAAACGATGATGTCGTATAGAGTACAAAAGAGAATGAATCTAATCCATAAAAGAGTACTACAACTTAGGAACACGTTTAATTCCCATGGAATTAACGTGCCCTTCATGCTTATCTTGTCGTAATGGTTTAGTGAAAGGATCTGCTATGTTATCATCGTAGCAATCTTTTCTATCACTACTTCCTTTTGCTCCACGTAATCTCGGATTAGATGAGCTTTCCGTTGTACATGTCTAGACTTGTTGCTAGACTTAGGCTCCTTAGCTTGGAAGATGGCACCACTATTGTCGCAATAGATGGTGATCGGGTCATTCGAACTAGGCACTACAGATAGCCCATGTAAGAATTGACGCATCCATATCGCTTCCTTTGTAGCTTCGGACGCGGCATAGTACTCGGACTCGGTCGTAGAATCTGCTTTATAACAGTTTGTTTGGAACTCTTCCACCGATCTGCAGCGCCATTAAGAGTAAAAACGAATCCGACCGAGATTTCGAGTCATCACGATCCGTTTGGAAGCTAGCATCTCACAGAATCCGGTTGCGCATAGCTTTTGATCGCCTCCATAAGTCAATGCCCAATCTTTAGTCCTCCGTAGGTACTTAAGAATGTTCTTGACAGCCAGCCAATGTGATTCACCTGGATGCTGTTGGAATCGACTTGTCATACTCAATGCATATGCCACGTCCGGACGTGTGCATATCATGGCATACATGATTGATCCTATAGCCGAGGCATAAGGAATCCGTGTCATGCGCTCTTTCTCTTCCGGTGTCTCTGGTGACTGAGACTTGCTCAAATGCACCCCTGGAGCCATAGGAAGAAACCCCTTCTTGGAGTTAGTCATCTTTGAATCTCTCTAGGACTTTGTCTATGTAAGACTCTGATCGAGAGATAACATCCGTCGTGATCTATCTCGATAGATACGGATGCCTAGAATTCTTTGTGCCTCACCCAGATCTTTCATCTGGAAATGGTTTTTCAACCATACTTTCACCGAAGTTAAGAGAGGTATGTCATTCCCAATCAGGAGTATGTCATCAACATACAATATTAGGAAAATAATCTTGCTCCCACTCGACTTGATATATAGACATGGTTCCTCGACCGATCGAGTGAATCCATTCTCTTTAATCACTTGGTCGAAGCGATGATTCCAACTCCGAGATGCTTGCTTAAGTCCATAAATGGAACGCTTAAGCTTGCACACTTTCTTAGGATGTTCTGGATCGATGAAACCTTCGGGTTGTACCATGTACAACTCTTCCTCCAAAAAGTCGTTTAAGAAGGCGGTTTTCACGTCCATTTGCCAAATTTCATAGTCATGAAAAGCGGCAATCGCTAAGATAATCCGAATGGAACGCAGCATGACTACGGGTGCAAAAATCTCATCGTAGTGCAAACCTGGCACTTGGGTGAAACCTTTAGCAACTAGTCGTGCTTTGTAGATATCTTGTTGACCTTCCACAGAATACTTTATCTTGTAAAGCCATTTGCATTGAAGGGGACGAACCTTAGCAGGTAAGTCAACAAGATCCCATACGTTGTTCTCATACATAGAGTCCATCTCGGATTGCATGGCCTCAAGCCATAGCTTTGAGTCGGAACTAGTCATGGCACCTTTATAGGTTGCGGGTTCACTACTCGTTAAGAGTAGAACGTCATCTATGTCATGTTCCTCGACCATACCAATGTATCTGTCCGGAGGAATAGAGACTCTTCCCGACCTCCTAGGTTCCTCGGAATGTTAACTGCAATGGGATTGAAGGAATAGGTTCCTCCAATAGTTGCTCGGTACTTGGTTCTCGAATCTCCGACGTTCGAAGGTTCTATCACTCTTTGCATTCTCGAGAAATTCCTTCTCTAAGAATGTCGCACTAGCCGCAACAAAAACACGTTGTTCGGTTGGCGAATAGAAGTAATAACCAAGTGTTCCTTTAGGATAACCTATAAAGTATGTCTTGACCGATCGCGGGCCGAGCTTATCCTCGTGTCTCCACTTGACATAAGCCTCGCAGCCCCAAACCCGTATAAAGGACAAGTTAGGGACCGTTCCCTTCCATAGTTCATATGGAGTCTTGTCAACACTTTAGACGGACTTCGATTAAGTATTAGAGCAAATGACAGAAGAGCATAACCCCACAATGAGGCAACACGGTGTGACTCATCATGGATCGAACCATATCAAGTAGTGTTCGATTTCTCCGTTCGGACACACCATTCAATTGAGGTGTTCCAGGTGGAGTTAACTGTAGGGCAATCCCACAGTCCTTTAGGTGTTGATCAAACTCGTGAGAAAGATACTCGCCACCACGATCCGAACGCAGTGTTTTAATCTTTCTACCCAATAGGTTCTGTACCCTATTCTGGTATTCCTTGAATTTCTCAAAGGATTCACTTTTGTGCTTCATTAAGTAGACATAGCCATATCTACTTAAATCGTCCGTGAAAGTGATGAAATACCTATAGCCTTCTCGTGCGTTGATTGACATAGGTCCACACACATCCGTGTGTATGAGTCCTAATAGGTCAGCAGCGCGCATTCCAACACCTTTGAAGGAAATACGAGTCATCTTACCGATGAGACATGATTCACACGTGCCAAATGATTGAAAATCAAAGGCCGAGATAGCTCCAATCTTGATGAGTTGTTTTACGCGTTTCTCATTAATGTGTCCAATACGGCAGTGCCATAGATACGTTTGATCTTTGTCACCAACCTTTAACTTTTTATTCATTACGTGTAATATTTCGCTGGTCTGGTCTAAAACATAAATTCCATTCATGGAGACTGCCTTGCCATAAATCATATTGTGTAATGAGAAAATGCAAGAATTATTCTCTATTACAAATGAAAAACCAAGTTTATCGAGTGCAGAAACTGAAATAATGTTTTTCGAAAGACTAGGTACATAATAGCAGTCATATAATGACAACTCAAATCCGCTAGGAAGCTGGATCACATATGTCCCCTTTGAGATGGCAGCCACTCTTGCTCCATTCCCAACACGCAGGTCCACCTCACCCTTTACGAGGGGTTCGATGTTTCGAGCCCCGCACATGATTACACAGATGAGAACCACAACCAGGATCAAGTACCCAAGTTCCGTAACTTGCGTGGTTAATCTCAATCATATGAATAAAAGTAGAAGAAGATGAAGACATACCAACAGGTTTAACACGACCTGCCTTTAAGTCCTCATGATAAACAGGACATGTACGCCTCCAATGCCCAGTCTTGTGGCAATGATGGCATTCCATGTTTTCATTCTTGCTCTTTGTCGTGCCTGATGAGGTGCTCGACTCACCAGGCCCACTCTTACCCGAACCCGACTTCTTGAACTTGCGGTTTACCTCTTTTAGGTTTGCACGAGCTTTGCCCTTACCTTTCCCCTTGTTTGTCACAACGAGAACATCCTGTTTCAAGCTCCCACTGAACTTCATGTCCTTCTCGGTCTGTACGAGAAGGGAGTGCAGTTCATGGGGACTTTTCTTCAAATCATTCATATAGTAATTCGCTCTAAATTGCGAAAAACCATCGTGGAGTGAGTGAAGCATGCGGTCGATCACAATGTTCTCGCGATCTTACAATCAAAGGTCTCCGACTTCTCGACATTCTCAATCATGCTTTGAGAATGTGTGGGCTAACCGGGTTGGCCCTTTCGGAGTCTCGCATCAAAGAAGCGAGTGGTATGCTCATAGGTCACGATTCTCGGTGCTTTCGAGAATTCCTTAGTGAGCGTGGTGAAAATCTTGTTTGCACCATGGGCTATGAAGCGTTTCCGCAAATTGGGTTCCATTGCAAAAATGAGTACGTTTTTAATCGCACCCGCTTCCATACGAAATCATTAAACTTGGTGATTTCAAAGCTCTCTAGCCATGGGACCTGGGTTTGCCGGGATGGGCTCTAATAGATATTTGAGCTTCCGTCGCCGGCGGCAGATTCCGTAATGCCGCCTCCCGGTCCGCGAAGTTTGATCCATCATTCTTCAATCGAGTGGACTGATTCATCTGATTCATGAAGATCCGAAGCCGGGACTCACGGTCCAATGTGGCACTTGGCATTGGGTTATCGTAGAACCAGCCATTTGTTATTAGCGCTTTAAAATTCGTGATCTACACCGAAAAAGAAAGAAAAACAAAACGAAATAAGCAACTCATCGAGGTGATTTAAGTCTATTTTAAAATACATTTTAACATGTAGACTCTCGCACTTGCATAATTGATCTCCCTCAAGAATGATACAAGTGATCCCAAGACTCAATTTCCGTAAATTGATAAGCCAACTGTTTAGCTAATTCTTCCGTAAGAACTCTTGGTCGATAGATTTCCGTAAATCCTATCTATAGTCCACCATAATCACGGGATCGTACGAGTGACCATAGTGTTGAGATAAAATAGGTCAATCGGTTCCAACTTACCCGACGTAGAAGGGGTCATATTATGCCTACCGACGAAGAAGGGACTCATTGGAGTTTGACCTATAAAGACCATTCTCAATTTTGGTTTATACGAGGAAGATCCCATCAACTTAATTTTAATTCATTTTAAGTGAACGAATAACTAGCGTCTGCGTGAATGAATTAATTTGGGTGATGGCTTAAAATCATGTGACATAAGAATGTCAAAGAAAACTAACTCGTGACCTCTATATGTGTCAGTTTTCATGCAATAAATAGGTGGTTTGGTTTTTAGGCGGAATATGATGCATATTATCGTTGCGAAAAATAAATAAAAGAATGCAATACGTAAATAAAAATTCCTAGTGTGGCCTATCCTAATAAAAGAAACATAAAACAACTTTGGAATCCACCGTTGGACCCGAGAAGCTTGTCTTGATGTTCCATCTTGATCCATGTAGCGGGAGTGAGCATCCGGTCTCCTTCTTTAGTCTTCTCAAAAATTACAATTAAAATTACAAAATATAAACCTATTTACATTCTAATTAAAAACTGTAATTACAAGTGAAAAATCAAAAACGGAGATACGAGATCTCAAAATACAACCAAGACCGTGTTCCATCATTACGGTAACACGTTCTACTAAGGCCACACTAAGTTACAACCGTTTGTAAAATAAATAAATACGTAATATAAAGCATTCACAGCATTCAAATCAACGATAAAAGAAAATGCATCAACTAAAACAAATTTATTCGTGACATAATTCCGTAATTATGTTAAATTATCCAAACCACCTTTTAATGATTAAAATTCATGTGATAAAACCGCTTCTATCAATTTAATTTTAATCTAATACAATCCGTTACTTTAAATACGCTTAAAATAACTTAATGGTACGTGTGTGAACCGTTTCACAATCATAGCGAGTGTACAGATCCGTCATATAAAGTACATATTAAGGCCAAAAGAAAATTTAAAACAAAAGGATAAATTTTCAAAGTCGCCAAACCAAAAATCACTCGATCCAAAGTGACATAAGTGCTCGATCGGGAATAAAGAGCTCGATCGATCGAATCGCTAGTCGATCGAGAGGATTGCCAAACAGAAAGTGCTCGATCGACTAAACTGGAGGTCGATCGAGTACTTTTATTAGCAACACTGTTCGATCGAGTACGAGGAGGTCTCGATCGAGCAGTCAGGGTTTTAAAAGTGGTCGATCGAGTGCAGCAAGGACTCGATCGAGTAAAAACAAGATAGAAAAACCACTCGATCGATTAAAAACTTGCTCGATCGAGTACAAAAATTTCTGGAAATGTAAAACCCTCGTGAAACAGTTTGTCAAAACAAAACATATTGCAATTTTGATCAAAATCGTGTAAAATTAAATCAACAAATTGCAAAACATTAACATATTGCTATAATGATCGTGTAAAATAACAATATGCAACGGACAAAAACCGATCGTAGTGTAAACACAAGACACGGTTGACAAAACACAAAAATGCAACAGCCAAAAAAAAAATTTCTGCCGTGAGAAATAGGCTGATGCCGCACGGTTTTTAAGACAAAAACAAAATCGTTTCAAATCGATTTATGAAAAATCACAATGAAAATTTACGTGGCCTCGCTCTGATACCACTTGTGGGGTAATATCCGTATAAGACCCTTTAAATTTAGGACTATAACGTAAATTTAACATGTGAAATATAGTCATAAACGAAATACAATATAGAAACGACAAAGATAAAGAATCAACCTCGGGTCCTTTGTAGTGCGGCGTAAAGAACAGAAATCAACAGAGATTCCCTCCTAATTGTTGCACCCAAGACCGTCTGAGACTATGCCCTTGTGCTAGAAATGCTTTCTAATTGACTTGCAATATTGAGAAAGCTCTTGTGAGGTTTTACGATGTGAGATCTAGGAATTTCGAGAGAAAGTTGCCTTTGAAACCCTAATTGTTTTTCACTAATGATGATTAGGTTAAGCAAGAGGAGAAGCTCTCCTTTTGTTCTTCTAATCTCGGCCAAACCGAGAGGGGCCTTGGGAAGTGGGCTTCCACTTCCTTTTGAATTAGCTCATGGTCCTGGTTCAGAAATCGCTAAAATGTATATGACGCGGTTTTGTTATAAATCGTCATCGGTTATCGGTTATTAAAGCATCAACTAATAATACGGATTAGTTGAAACATTAATACATGTCCGACAAAAACGATATTGTATAATTATATTCAATATACATTTAATTAAATATAAAACGCTTATATTCAATTTACGAATTAACTGCTTAATTCGCCTTAGCCATTATTATTTAATCCGTATTAAATAACATATCTCAACATCACATTTTGACTTATTATTAGTCAAATAACTCGGACTAACTGGTTAGTCAAATTTGGCATCTACATGACTGTATTTTCATACCGTCACATCTCTCAAACGTATCCTATAGGTGTGACTTTTAGGGACCAGTTGATCACCGCCATCTGTATGACAATAACGTCAAACTTATCTAGCAAGCCAACCGTTATTGATAAACGTGGACCAACTGATTATGATACAAAAGTATACCCTTTGATCCTTTTAGAGATTTATAAGTCCTTGCACTAACTGTTAAGGACACCAACCCCAACAGTAGAAATAGTACCCTTTAGTCTCCTTCGGATACCCTACAAAGAAGCATTTGTCGGATTTGGTGCCAAGTTTTTCAGGAATTAACTTCCTTACAAAAGCCTCGCAACCCCAAATCTTTAAGAAAGACATCTTAGGAACGTTTCCAGTCCATATCTCATATGACGTCTTTTCTACCGACTTTGATGGACACCTGTTAAGTGTGAACACAGAGGTTTCAAGTGCATAACCTCAAAATGAAATTGGAAGACTAGCATGACTCATTATAGGCCGAACCATATCAAGTAAGGTCCGATTCCTCCTCTCAGACACACCATTCCATTGTGGTGTTCCTGGTGGAGTTAGTTGTGAAACGATTCCACAACCTCTAAGATGATCACCAAACTCTTGGCTCAAGTATTCTCCTCCACGATCAGATCGTAAAGCTTTAATTGTCTTGCCAAGCTGATTTTGCACCTCATTCTGAAATTCTTTGAATTTTTCAAAGGATTCAGACTTGTGTTTCATCAAGTAAACATAACTATATCTACTGAAATCATCAGTAAATGTTATGAAATACTGAAAACCACCTCTAGCAGTATGGCTCATTGGGCCACAAACATCAGAATGTATAAGGCCTAATAAATCAGTCGCCCTCTCACTGTGACCAGTAAAATGCGTTTTTGTCATTTTGCCAAACAAACAAGACTCACATCTCTCAAATGATTCAAAATCAAATGAATCCAAAAGTCCATCTTTATGAAGCTTTTGTACCCGTTTCTCATTTATATGACCCAAACGACAGTGCCAGAGATAAGTAGGATTAGAATCATTAGTTTTTAATCTTTTGGCATTAATGTTATAGACATGCTTAGTTAAATTTAGAACATATAGTCCATCAACAATATGAGCTTGACCATATAAAATACCATTACGCATAATAGAACGACATTTGTCTTTTATTCGAATATCAAAACCGTTCATGTCCAAACACGAAACAGAAATAATATTCCTGCTAATGGCAGGTACATGATAACAATTATTTCGTTCTAAAACTAAGCCAGAAGGCAACGATAAATGAAATGTTCCTACAGCTAAAGCAGCAACTCTTGCTCCATTGCCCACACGTAGGTCCACTTCACCTTTTGCCAATGATCTACTCCTTTTTAGTTCCTGCACATTACAACAAATGTGAGAGCCACAACCGGTATCTAATACCCAAGAAGTAGAACAACGAGTAGTAACATTTACTTCTATAACATGAATACCTGAAATGGAAGCAACACTTCCATTCTTCACATCTTCCAAGTACCTTTGCAGTTCCTCTTCCAATGTCCCTTTCATTACAATAATGACAGACATCTTTAGAGGGCTTACCCTTTACTGACTTGGGCTTAGGTTTGAGTTTGGCGATATTTGCCTTACTCTTACCCTTACCCTTATCTAAACCTTGATTTTTAAATCCATTTCCCTTCTGTATCATTAGAACATTAGAGGTAGGAGCTTTCTTAATGCTAGGCTCAGCTGTCTTAAGCATCCTATGCAATTCTTTCAGAGATTTGTCCAAGTTATGCATATTATAATTTAAAATAAAATCATTATAACTTGGATTCAAGGACTGAAGCACAATATCAGTAGCCAACTGTTGGCTTATTCCAGCATCAAGTCTTTCAAGGTTATCAAAATAACCTATCATTTTTATGACATGTGGACTAACAGGCTCATCTTTTCCCATTTTACATCAAAAAGATAGCCTTAACGATTATACCTTTCGATTCTAGCTTGCTCCTGAAACATAGCTTTCAGGTTTTCAACAATCTCATATGCCGACTCCATGTTCTCATATTGCTTCTGAAGCTCAGAGTTCATGGTGGCAAGAATCAGACAACAAACATCAGTATTAGCATCAGAATGCTCTTTCCACGCTTTCTTAGCGGTGGTATGGGCATTACTATCTGGTTTCTTAGGCAATTCCTTCTCAAGGACATATACCTTTTTCTCCTGTTTGAGAACAATTCTCAAATTGCGATACCATTCCAAGAAGTTTAAACCATTCAACTTTTCCTTATCAAGGAGGGAACGGAGAGAAAATGAATTGGTGGTATGAGACATTATCTACAACAATATAAATATGCAAGTATAAGTAACATGTTAAAATATGCAACAAATGAATCCTAAACAATCTAAGTTAATAAAATTGTACATGTAACCCTCATACACATACAATATTCCAAGACCCCAAATACCTATAACTTAAGTGAGCTTTGGCTCATCGCCCAAATTATAAGGATTAAGGTAAACATCTCTATGTTAATTGCATCTCATATACAACTCTCAGTTTGTTAAATAATCATCATATGAATTTTAACTACATGCCTCAAAGTTCAAAACTGTTTTGAAAAATTTTGTTAAGACAACTAACCTACATGTGTGGATAACTGTTATCCACCTGTTCAACTTACATAACCAGAATTCTCTACTTTGGCTGACCCATCACTTGATGATATAAGTTTATTACAGTCATTAGCTGGGAAAGGCATAAACTTAATATTCAAATTGAGGGATTAAACATATATGTCAATTATGAATGCATACTAATGAACAAATATATATTATATGCATCTCATACATAAAGGAATCAACATTATCATGTCTCAAATTAAAACAAAGACATATGATAAACATAATCTCAAGATAGATTAATAAAATATTAAAATTTCTAATTGTTAAATCATAAACTGCCCAAAACTCTTTCGAATTCGGCCTTAAAACGCAGACCATGCTTTGCAGTCCTGTTTAGAATGGAGTTTACATGCGAAAAACACTACTTTTTCATCAAAATCCGACCACTCAGAACTGATGAACAATATTTACGAAACAATTTCCATAAATCGTGTTCTCTAATTTAATCTTATAAAATTAGACGCAAATAAATATGAATTTAAGGGCAACAACATATATCAAATATATATTGAGATTTAAATTAGACTAATCAAATTAGTCACCCAATTAAAGGATTTAATTAAAGTCAAATTAAATTCATACATGTTAACAACATTAACACACAAAAACATAAATTATAATATCATATATTACAATTAACAAAGAGGCATGTGACCAAACAAATTTAATCCACGATGCAACAAACTGTCAAAAATAATCAATGCATCTGACGGTATATAACAAACTTTTACCAAGCAAATTCAAGAAGCATCTGACATGCCACAAGTAGACAAAAGCTATGCATATAATCATGTTATACCGCAATTCAGGAACAAAGTGTAACATTCATGATGTCATAATTGACAGGTGTCCAGAAATCACAAGTAAATCAGATTACTTCGTAAAACCGATTATGACATGTTCGCTAGATAAAAGCGAATCGTGAACTATTCACAACTTAAATTCGATTTTAACATTGCATACGAGCTCTGATACCACTGAAGGGATTTGTCGGTCCTTAATACGATTTTATTAGACAAATATCCAGGATCATATGCATGTTAGAAATTAGAATTAAACTAAATAAAGAGGACAATCGAATTACCTCGCAGCGGAATTAATCCGTGAGCAAATTGATGTGGCTAAAGTCGTATTACCAAATCAAAGTAAAACTATCTCAGGACTAACAAGAATAGCTAGCGATAAGACAGGTATCGAATCCACAGGGAGGCGGTAAAAGCTAGTCTAAGAGTATTTAAACTGTCTAGAAGTAACCAATTTCGGGGTTTTGTTTTGAGTTGATTCTAACAAACTAATTGCAATAAATAAAGGATGAATAACAATATTATTAAAAGTCTAGGAATTAGGTTCACTAGGTCAATCAGACGGGGATTATCAATCAATTACTAAATCTATCAAGTTGTTTAAGGTCATAAGATCGGCCGACTCTATTATGCCCTTTAGATCGATTCTAACATGCGGTCGCTATTATTAGATACTTTCTATTTGATTATCGCAGCCTATATCAATTCTAACCCGGTCGGCGATAGGATCGATTCGCTACACTAATTAATAACTCAGGCCTCAAGTGATTAACTAGAAGAATTACAACAATCAAACAACAACTTTAATGATATCAATAGTACTAATTGATTTTCCCTTCTTAATTAACCTAGATCCCCTTCATCCTAGATGAGGGGATTAGCTACTCATGATTATAATAACAACAACAAACATGATTAAAGATGAAAACATAATTGCAAGATGAAAACAATAATTGAAGAACATAAAACAATGATTTAATTAAAGAGGAAAGATTAGTACCATACAAAAGGAAGATTAGGGTTCTTAAGAGAGTTTTCTAGCAATACTTAGCAAAATATATCGTAGGTTAACAATAAAACCCGAGTCTTTAATTTATAACAAAAGATTAACGTTTTAGGAAATTCCGAAATAAACCCGCTGAGAAGGATCCTCGATCGAGTCGAGGTGACTCGATCGAGGATTTACCGCCGATCGAGTCGTGAGTGACTCGATCGAGGAACTAGCTCACAAGTTCCTTCTTCTCTTCTTTGACTTCTAGTCTTCATGATTCCTCGTTTCCCGTGCCATGCTTCGTGTATTCTTCTATGCCGTCTCCGCCATGCTAATCTTAGCTTGATCATACTCATAACGAGTCATTTCGCATCAAAACACAAAATAGCGGCAGATTTCGACAATTCATTGAAATAGAGCATATAAATAATATAATAGGCACGAAACGGTATGTAAAAACGGTATAAAGGAGCTATAAAAGTATATATGAAAGTGATACATCAAACTCCCCAAACCAAACCTTTGCTTGTCCTCAAGCAAAGCAATGGACCAAACAAAGAACAACAAACATATGGTGAATGAATAACTCAGAGCAAATGTCTAGGCACATACAAGACTCAGCTGTCCATATCTATAACAAAGTAATGACCGAAGTTGTGCTAATAAAACAAATTCAAAAAAACACGGGTAATAGACTCACGCAGCTCTTACTCAAGATGTGACATGATACCGAGACTCAACCAAACACTTTTCAACCTTGCGAGACTATTTTGTCGGATTCTCGCGGTTTCACTCATGCGCTCATAATGGGTGATTTATGTAAGATAGAAAGAAATAAGACACTCACTCAACTTATGAGATATGCATGCAATCTAATGTGATAAGAGATTCTCCAAAATACGCATTCACGAAATGACCAAGTACATGTATCAAGGACAGAATGGTGGTAAAGTGGCATGGGTATAGAAGTGGCTTGTGCAAAAGCACGTATGGATATGTGGGGCTCGGACGGTAGTCGCAGCTCTCTGACCAATAGCCAAAACTAATAAGTAATAAATCAAACATCCAACTGGAGAAATAATCTCAACTTTGACAACATATGAGAGAAATGTAAAGGCTCTCCAAATGTGCATTAGACTCCAGTAATTACCACACACGACCTCCTAACAAAACTGAATGAAGCATACATTTTTTCTCTTCTTTTCTCTTTTGAATCTTTTCTTTTTTTTCGAAACTTTTTCTTCTTTTTTTTTTCTCTTTTTTTTTTCTTTTCTTTTTCTTTTTTTTTTCCTTTCTTTCGAGACTTTCATTTTTTTTCTAGCTGCTTCATAATACTTCTCTTTTTCAACATAAGAGGTCACACAATTGTTACAAAAAGATAGCTACTACCCACATGACAAATAAAGTCCCAACCCAACCAAAGTAGCTATAACAATAAGGCTCAAACAATCTGATCGTCCCAAAAAGGTAGGCAAATTCTGGAATGTAGCTAAGAAATAGGATATAAAATGGCTACATGGTTCAAACGGGCTAACAAAACTGGGTAATGTAAGGTTTATTTGAACAATGAGAATCGCCTATCCACATGTACTTAATCAAATGAACGCGCAAAAGCTAAGAAACTAATGTCACACTTATGCAGTTTGATATTACATATACCACAAGGAGACCACACTCATTAGCCTAAATAACAATGAGACCGGTTTATTAATGTTCCCGGCCTAGGAAGCTCTAAAGACCTCAGAAATTTAAGTGGTTTACCAACAAAATAAAGTCAAGTCTACTCGGCATAAGACATATTGTGACGGTCAAGACTTGAGTAAAGAGCTTTGTTCATCATAACTAACAGGTCAAAACAACGTACATGGACAACTAAATGAGACTCAAATGCAAAGACAAAGCAAGTTATCATCATTGCTATACAATTCACCAAGACTCGACTCAAAATAAACAAAAATAAACAAAAGACATGTTTTTGGATTTAATAATTTTTTCACACAACAATAAATAAAAGCACACAATAGAAATAAACACACTCCCCCAAATCTAAATGTCACAGTGTCCTCATTGTGACGCCTCTCTGTTATAGCAAGTCACACGAAAATCCAAAGAACCTATAGGACACTACTAATAAAGGAAAGAGGGTAAAAAGGAAATGCAATAAAACAAAACAAGAAAGATAATACCAAATGTAATGCAAAGAGCCTCCCCAAACCAAATGAAAGAGAAGGATGTAGTGACCACCATCACTATCGGGCTCCGGAAGCATCATTAAAATCATCAATATCGCATATAAGGACATAAGCTCGGGATCGGGAACGCAGCACGCGGCCACGGCCTCTACCACGAGTGGGTCTCCGAACACGGCCTCGACCACGAGTGCCTCCGATGAGAGAGGGTGGAAGTAGAAGCGACAAACCGGGCCGAAAGGGCCTCTCTGGGAACAAGGGATGCCGGTGTCCTCCCGAAAATGTAGTAGGCTAAGAGGGGCGGACGGAGTGTAGAAGGGACGGCCTAATGCACCAAACTCGGTGCTAAACTGTCCAAACTCGTGGAGTCACTCCGTAAAGATGAAACACACGGTTGTCGTCACCGGGAGTAGTGTAGTAAGAAGGTGACACACCGCCATACATCCCCCGAAGCTAAAGTCATAGCCTCCATCCTGTTCCCACATCCTCCTCTCTCACAAAGCAGTGTTGATGCCAGTATGCATCCTCACTTCCCGTTCAACGACGGGATCAAAATGGTAACCTGGAGCATAGCCTGAAGTGGGATAGGCGGAAGGAGGTGGAGGAGGAGCGGGGTGGTAGGAACCCGGCGGATGGGTAGTGGGTGCACGACGTCTCGGCGCCGCCGGTGGTGGTGGTAGTGCTAGACCCGGAAAAGTAACCAAAAGATCCTCGGGAATCGGATAAGTAACGGGTGGGGGTCGCACCACGTACTCTCTCTCGAGGGGGTCAACAGATGGCAAACGGGCGCAAGGAAGAAGCATGTACGACTCACCTCGGACCCTCTAGTAATGGTCCTTCCCATTCTTAATATCAATATAGGAAATGTCATAGCGAAGGTGGTCATCATCAACAAGTGGCTCATAGTCAGCCATGGGCTCATATGGGTCATCACCCTCAAAGTCACAAACAGCCCTAGCAATCTTGGTGATAAGAGCACCACAGTCAAGGTTCCCGTACCTCCCAATCGCCCTATCAAATGCTGAACACACAAGAGCTGGGGGAGAGAATTGGAATGTCTCCTCCCTAAAAGGATTCAAGTAACTAGCAAGTATTAAGACCTCAATAGTGGAGGTCTTGCTCTTATCAGCCCGACCATACAGCAAATAACTCAGATACCTCAAAAACAGACGAAGACAGACATGTTGGACATCTAACAAAGCCATAGCACTGACGTCCGCATCCATATAACCAGTAAACAATGGAAAATAACGAACGGCAGACAACCCACCAACACCATACAAGTCCCCTTCAGTATGCTTATCCAACTCCAAGATTTCGTAAATACGGCCAAAGGTTAAAGACCGTTCAACATTAAGCAAACGAAATCGATTAGGTGATCACCGGGAAATAAGTATAAGAGCTCGAAATTCAAGAGTTAGAGCGGGGTAAGACAACTCGTGGAGCGTGAAAAGACCCTGCAACCCGATTTCATTAAACATGCCAAACATAATGTCGTCTATCTTCAAAGTGCGCAAAATTTTCCTATCAACACATCGAGTGGCACTCATAGACTTGGATAACAGATACACAAACCTGTCCTTCTGCACTTTGTCATGAAATTCGATAAACGGATAATCGTCTAAGGGAGACAAATCATCCTCTGAAGACACAACCTCCTCAGGAATTACTTTGGGTTGTTGAACCGGTGCTCTCCTTTCTCTAGTCCGCTTATTTCCTTACCTGGAAGTCGACATTATCTACATAAGAGCAAGTAGAAAATTAAACTCCAACAATGTCGAAAACAAATCCCGTTTTGGCACTCATGGGTCCGAAAAATCAATTTTTAAGACTCCAAATGACAATGAAAGCATCCAAAAACTTAGGGGAACATGAGTATGTATCAAATATTGAAGATTCCTAGCAATAGAATACAATTCTAACCAATTTAATGTAAAATTTCTACCCGGATTTTGAAGAACCCTAATTCCCAAATTAGCAAATTAGGCATGAATTTCAACAAGTAAGGGGCTAGAAAGCAAGGAAATAGCAATTGTATACTAGCAATGGAAGATTGAATACAATAAACTCAAGATTTAAGCAAGAAAAATCCAAATTTTCGAGACATACAAAGACCAAATCGCGACTTACCTTGGTAGTTTAAGCAATAGAATGGAGAAAATAAGCACAAGAGAATGATTCAATCAAGTAATAAGCAAGAAAGCACAAATTGTAAGTGAGTTTTGATGATGATTGATGAAGAAAATAGAGAGAATGAGTAGTAGAGGAGGAAGTATGCAGGGATTATGTCGAAAAAGGAAGAAGGAAAGTGAAGGAAATAAGAGCAATTAAACACAAAAACCGCAAAAAACAAAACGCGAACCGGGTTTATTTTGGTTCCTCGATCGAGTCGCATCCGACTCGATCGAGGATCCAATTTCAGACTACCCAACTCTCGTTTTAAACTTTTCTTAATTCTCGCGAGTTCCTCGATCGAGTCGCAGTGACTCGATCGAGTGATAGGTTCCTCGATCGAGTCGCAATGACTCGATCGAGGAAGTAGGCTGGGGCTCCTTTCTTCGTCGTTTGTTACTCATAGCTTCAAATCCCGTCAAAATTCCTGCAAAAGACACTTGAAAGCATATCAAGTACCCTCTCCTCGCCTCTTAAAGTTCAAAGAAACATAAAAACAAAAGCAATACGCGAATTTAAATCCTAATTACAAACTAATGATTTACAAAATCCGAGCTGCCTCTCGGTAGCGCTGGTTTTTGCGGTCCCACACGACCGTAATTCTTCATCAGTGAGAAGAATTAATGGGGAAGAGGTCAAGAGCCTCTATGATCCCCACGAAAGCACCTTCATAGTACGTTTTCAAGCGTTGCCCATTCACTTTGAAGGTCTTTCCCGTGTCGAAATGCGATGTAATCGACCCAAATTTGTTCACATCGATGTGATGAACGGTCCGGACCATCTACTCTTCAATTTACCCGAAACAAGCGCAAACGAGAGTTAAACAAGAGAACTTTCTCACCAACATGAAATTCTCTTTGCAAGATATGCTTGTCATGCCACTTCTTCGTTCGCTCCTTGTATACTTGAGCACTATCATAGGCATGCAGTCGAAATTCATCCAGCTCATTCAACTGCATCAGTCGTTTCTCACCCGCCAGTGAGGGATCCATATTCAGCTCCTTAATGGCCCACATAGCCCTATACTCAAGCTTCACAGGTAAATGACAGGACTTGCCATAGACAACTCGGTAAGGTGAGGTGCCAATCGGCGTTTTGAAGGCAGTACGGTAAGCCCACAAAGTATCATCGAGCTTCCGACTCCAATCCTTTCTATTCTTGCTTACCACCTTTTCCAAGATCTGCTTCAGCTCTCTGTTGGAAACTTCAACTTGTCCACTGGTTTGAGGATGATAAGCCAGTCCTCTTCGGTGTGTAATGCCATACTTCTTCATGAGGGAATTGAGATGACGCTCATTGAAGTGCGTGCCTCCATCACTAATCACTGCGCGAGGCACTCCAAACCGTGGAAAGATAGTCTTCTGAAACAACTTAACAACAGATTTAGCATCACAAGTGGGGGTGGCAATTGCCTCCACCCATTTAGAAACATAATCTACAGCTACTAATATGTATTGGTTCCCAAAATATGTAGGGAACGACCCTTGGTAATCAATGCCCCAAACGTCAAAAATCTCTACTTCGGAGATTCCAGTTTGAGGCATCTCATGCCTTTGCGAGATATTGCCAGTTCTTTGACAAGCATCACAAGAACGGACAAAGTTAGTAGCATCCTTAAGGATAGTAGGCCAATAAAAACCCGATTGCATTACCTTAGCAAATGTCCTAGAAGGACCATGATGACCACCATATGAAGAAGAGTGACAATGAGAAAGGATGGCACGTACCTCACCCTCTGGGATACATCGTCTGTATATACCATCAACATACTCTCGGAACAGATAGGGATCGTCCCAGAAGTACCTCTTCACATCATGCATGAACCTCTTCTTCTGCTGATAAGATAAGTCAAGAGGAAGCGTACCTCCTACCAAATAATTGGCATAATCTGCAAACCATGGGGTATTTGCAGCTACAGCTAGAAGATGATCGTCTGGAAAAGAATCATCGATGGGCAAAATCTCTCTTCCTGAGAATCTCAATCTGGACAAATGATCTGCAACAACATTTTCAAAGACTGGACTTATCACGGATTTCCAAATCAAATTCTTGCAATAATAAAATCCATCTAATAAGTCTAGGTTTAGCCTCTTGTTTGGTTAAAAGATATTTTAAAGTGCATGGTCGGTGTGTACAATAACTTTAGAACCAACAAGATAAGCTCTAAATTTGTCTAAAGAATAGACAACTGCAAGAAGCTCCTTCTCTGTAGTAGCATAGTTGATTTGTGCATCGTCGAGAGTCTTGCTTGCATAATAAATGGCATGTAACACCTTGTCCTTTCGCTGCCCCAAAACAACTCCAACTGCATAGTCACTGGCATCGCACATAATCTCAAAAGGAAGGCTCCAATCCGGAGATCGGATAATAGGAGCTGAGATAAGTGCTTGTTTGATCTGTCAAAGGCTTGAACACACTTGTCGGAAACACAAAAGGAGCATCTTTATGAAGAAGCTGAGTTAGAGGTTGAGCAATTTTAGAAAAATCCTTTATAAAGCGGCGATAGAACCCTGCATGACCAAGAAAACTACGCACACTTTTAACATTAACCGGGTACGGGAGTTGCTCAATTACCTCGACCTTAGCTTTATCCACTTGAATGCCCTTACCTGACACCAAATGACCGAGTACCACTCCTTCAGTAACCATGAAGTGGCACTTCTCCCAGTTGAGAACAAGGTTGCTCTCCTCACAGTGACTATGCAAAAAACCTTAGTCAAGTTTCTCAAGCGAGACATCAAAATCGCACCATATACACTGAAATCATCCATAAAGACTTCCATGATAGACTCTATGTAATCAGAAAATATGGCCATCATACAACGCTGAAAGGTAGCAGGAGCATTACATAAACCAAAGGGCATCCTCCTATAAGCAAATACACCATATGGACAAGTGAAAGTGGTCTTTTTCAGTCGGTTATAGAGAGAGAAAGCGAGTAGAGAGAGAAAGCTTACATTTTCGTAGATTCTTCAGCAATGGCGAGAAATCGTCGAAATGTAAATAATACTAATACTCCACAAAAACACAAAAATACTAGTACATCAACTAATAAACACAAAAATAGTAGTAATATGATACATATTACAGAGTTACGAGAGATTGTTGCTACTGCGAGTACAGCTGAAAGTTCTAAGACTGCGGAACTTCGTTCGTTCAATCTGAGCAAGGAGGTGAGCGCGGTTCCTGAAATTACTGTTACGCCTGAAATGGAGTGGGAAACAGTTGGCGCGAAAACAGGAGCACCATTGGAACAGCCTCGCGTTAAAATTGAAACATGGGACGTCCAAGGTGAGCTTGAGTTTTGGTCTTCGTCTGTATTCTGCTTTGTTTTGGGTGCTAATCCTCCTAATCATGTTATGGATGGCTATGTGAGAAGAGTATGGAAGGATTTATCGATTGATAAAGTCGCTTTTCAATACAATGGTGTATGTATTGTTCGGTTTTCTAAACAAGAAGATAAGGATACGGTACTTCAATCTGAACAGTTGTTTTTTGATAATAAACCTTTTATTATTAGAGATTGGCAACCGGATGTGAAGTGTGTGAAGGATAAGCCTGATTTGGTGCGAATATGGGTGAGATTGTATAATTTGGATCTTAAATTTTGGGGGAAAGCTTTACCTAAGATTGTTAGCATGATAGGTACTCCTATCAATCCTTATCGTGCTACTGAGAAGAAGGAATACTTGGAATATGCTAGATTCATGGTGGAAGTGAAAATGGGACATAATTTACCTGATATGATAGAATTCATTGATGATAAAGATGTGATACAGAAGCAGGCGGTTTCTTATGAATGGAAGCCCCTTGTGTGCTCTCAATGTACTGGCATTGGACATGATGCAGCTATGTGTAGGAAGCATGCAGATGAGGTTCGTAAGAAGCCTGCTCAGAAAGTTTGGAGGCCTAAAGTTCAGGTTCTTGTGAAGCCAGCTGTGAAACCAGTTGTGCAACCAGTTGTTGTTCCTGTGCAGGTTGTTGAGTCTATGCAGGAGACAGTGGTTATGCCACAGGTTACTCCTCATGAGATGATTACCCCCATCCCTTTCAAAAGCAAGGAAATGGCCTCACCAGCTAGTTTGGTCCATCGTCTGTCTAGATTTGGGAGGGGGAACAGTCAGGGGGGGCCTACAGTGTTAGAAGTTGTACAGCAATCCCTGAGGCAAAGTTTACTAAATAGTATGGGGAAGGGGAGAACACCAATTATTCAAAATGGTTAATATAGGATTTTGGAATGTTCGAGGTATTAATAAATGGAATAAGCAAGGTGATATTAGGAGATTCTTGCATATTAATAAAATTGGCCTGTTTGGTCTGGTTGAAACCAGGGTCAAAATAAAGAATAAAGCTAGAATTCAGGATGGGTTTGGTAGGCCTTGGCAAATAATTGATAATAGTGAGATTAAGGATAGTGGGAGAATTTGGTTGTTGTGGGACTCTTCTCAGATTTTGGTTCAGTGCATTAAGAAGGAATTGCAGGTCATACATGCTCGGGTTACTAATTTGGTGACCGGGTTTGTATGGACACCGCTCGTTAATGTATGGGTGTAATGCGGACTGACGATAGAGCTATTCTTTGGGAATCTCTGATAAATATGAAAAGTAATACTATTGGACCTTGGCTGGTAATGGGAGACTTCAATAATGTTTTGTTTATGGATGAAAGAATTGGGTCTCAGGTGACTGATGCTGAGGTCAAGGGCTTTCGAATTGTGTGTGGATGTGTGTGGTTTGTATGATTTAGTCTCTCTCTGCGCTACTTCACCTGGAACAATAAGCAAAAGGGTGATGCTAGGGTCTTGATGGGATTGATAGGGTTTTGGCCAATGATGAGTGGATCCTAACTGGTCCTACTGGGTCTGTTACTTTTTTGCCTGAGGGCCTTTATGATCATAGTCCTTGCTTGATTGAGCTAGGAGCTGATATTGAAAGAAGGAAGGGTAACTTCAAGTATTTTAATATGTGGGGGAAGCATGCCGAGTTTAAGAGTGTAGTCAATGATGTTTGGAGACAAACTATTTCTGGTTGTTGTATGTTTCAGGTGGTCAAAAAACTTAAGTATCTGAAGCATCCTTTGAAAAAATTGAATAATGGTAGGTATGGGGACATTGAGAACTCTGCCTTGGTTGCTAAAATGTTGCTGGAAAGTATTCAAAAGCAGTTGCATACTGATCCTAGGAATGTGCAACTTCAAAATGAGGAGAGAATAGCAGCTGACTCTTATAAAGAGCTTGATGATGCCAGGCTTCTTTTCTTAGCTCAAAAAGCCAAAACTCAGTGGGTCAATTATGCTGATGATAACACTAGGTACTTTCATAGTACTATTAAAGCTAGACGTGCCCAAAATAAGGTCCTGAGGATTAATGATATGAATGGGGTGAACTGTACTGAGGTTAATGCCATTGAACATGCTTTTGTTGAATACTATCAGGCTTTGCTAGGTAGTTCTACAAAGGTTACTCCTGTTTGTAGAGCTGTTGTTAAAAATGGCAAGGTTGTGAGTTCTGAGCATGCCAGAGGGATGGTTAAGCAGGTCACTGCTGATGAGATTAGGGAAGCTCTCTTCTCTATTCCAGTGGAGAAAGCTCCTGGTCCAGATGGGTATTCTGCTGGGTTTTTCAGAGATGCTTATGACATCATTGGAGGTGATGTGATTAATGCTGCTAAGGAATTTTTTACCACTGGTAAACTGTTACAGCAAGTTAATGCCACTGTGCTCACTCTTATTCCAAAAATGGATTGTCCTTCCTCAGTCAATGACTTTCGTCCCATTGCTTGTTGTAATGTCATGTACAAATGCATTTCCAAAATCATTTGTAGCAGGCTTTCTGGAGTTCTGATGGATATTGTCAGCATGAATCAAAGTGCCTTTATTAAAGATAGAGAGATTGTTGACAATATTCTTATTTGTCAAGATTTAGTGAGGCTCTATGGGAGGAAAACTTGCACTCCTAGGGCAATGCTTAAGATTGATCTCAAAAAAGCCTAGGACTCTATTGAATGGGCTTTTCTTAGAGATATGTTGGTTGCCTTAGAGTTTCCTGAGCAGATGATCCAATGGATTATGGTGTGTGTATCCACACCTTCATTCACCATTTCTTTGAATGGGTCCCAGTTTGGGTATTTTAAGGGTAAACGGGGGCTGAGGCAAGGGGATCCTATGTCTCCCTTGCTCTTCACTATTTGCCTGGAGTATTTTTCTAGGATTCTCAGAGTTGTCACTGAGAAGCCTGAGTTCAGATATCATTCTCTTTGTAGGGGTTTGAAGCTTAGTCACCTAGCCTTTGCAGATGATCTCTTATTATTCTGCAGAGCTGATATTCCTTCTGTCACTATTTTGCTGAGAGCTTTTATGACCTTCTCTGAAGCTTCTGGTTTATGCATGAATAAGAACAAGTCTGATGTATATTTGAATGGTGTTAATGACATTCTAGCTACCAATCTTGTCAGGCTTGAAGGGTTTAAGTTGGGGCAATTCCCTTTTCGATATTTGGGTGTGCCAATTTCTTATAAAAGACTGAGTATAGCAGACTGTAGTAGGGTGGTGGATAAGATTGTAGCAAGGATTCGAGGATGGGGAGCTAAACATCTAAGCTATGCTGGGAGGCTAGTGTTGGTTAAAGCTGTCCTTACTCAGATGCATGTGTACTGGGCTAGGATCTTCCTGTTACCAAAAGGAGTGCTTCACAAGGTGGAGAGTATCTGCAGGAATTATTTATGGGCAGGGACTGCAGAGTATAAGCATTCTCCTCCTGTGGCTTGGGAGACCTGCTGCTTACCCAAGGAGCATGGTGGATTGGGTATAGTTAATTGTCAACTGTGGAATGCTGCTCTTATTGGCAAATATGCGTGGTGGATTCATAGTAAAAAGGAGAGTTTCTGGGTTCAGTGGGTTCATCACATCTATATAAAGCAATGTGATTGGTGGTTATATGAGCCTTCTCAGAATTCCAGCTGGGCGTGGAGACAAATCTGTAAGATTAATGAGTTACTTAAGCCTGGTTTTTTGAATGGTGCGTGGGATGGCAACTACACTATTCAGAAGGGTTATACCTGGCTTCTTGGTCCATATCAGAAGAAGGATTGGGCTCCTATAGTTTGGAATAGAGTTTGTGTGCCCAAGCATAATTTCAGTACTTGGATTTTTGTTCAGCAGAGGTTCTTAACTCAAGATAGGATGAATAAGTTTGGTATTTGTACTGCTGGACTGTGCTACTTATGTGGGATGCAAATGGAAACTCACAGGCACCTGTTTTTTGAATGCCCATTTAGCTTGCAGTGCATGCTGCTACTGCAGGCTTGGTTACAGATCCAGTGGCAGGGAGATGTGGTGGCTTGGCTTATTCGGTGGAGATGTTTGTTCTTTCTTTGAAAAAGCGGTGGTTATGGCAAAGAATATCGGTCTCATTTACCACATTTGGGAATGTAGGAACAAGTGTAGAGTGGAGTCAGACATTTTGCAACCAACTTGTGTTGTTAAGAAGGTTCAGAAGCTGGTCACTTGTAGAGTGACAAGAGGAGATTTTGGTAAGGGGAAGTTGAAATGTATGGCTTGGTTACAAAAAATCAATGTAATAGATTAAGAAGCTTAGCTTGATTGTAGGTTGGAATGATGTATGGTGGATTATGATTGATTTTAATGATATTCACATTTTCACCAAAAAAAAGTGGTCTTTTCCTGATCCTCAGGATGAATGGGTATCTGAAAGAAACCGGAGTAGCCATCTAGGTAACAGAAATAACTATGACATGCTAATCTCTCTAACATTTGGTCAATGTAAGGAAGTGGGAAATGGTCCTTTTTAGTGGCCGTGTTCAACTTCCTATAGTCAATGCACATCCTCCATCCTGTGACAAGTCTAGTAGCAATCAATTCATTTTTATCATTCTTTACTACTTTGTAGTACCTCCTTTTTAGGTACAACTTGGACAGATCGACCCATTTAGAATCGAAATAGAGAAAATAATACCAAAGATCAAGTAATTTCTGTACCTCTTTTCTTACCACCTCCTGCATAGGAGGATTTAGTCGTCTCTGACCTTGTGCACTAGGCTTGTGGCCTTCTTCCAAGTGAATTCTATGCATACAAAAGTCAGGACTAATACCTTTGAGATCGTCAATGCTATACCCAATTGCCTTTTTATGAGTTCTCAAAACAGTCAACAAAGCAGATAGTTGACCTTCAGTTAGGTTAGCATTGACAATCACTGGATTCATCTCACAGTCATCAAGAAATTCATATTTGAGATGAGAGGGAAGGGGTTTCAATTCGGGTTTCTTTACCTCAGTTACCTTAGGTGTGACACCCAAACTGTATACCTTCTGATGTAGGAATTCCTCTCCAGTTAGAAGCTTCTCAATTCGATGAACTGGACTCCATGAACCCGTCGATCACCGGATCGAAACCAGGGCAATCTCCAGAGGATCCCTGTCAAAACACATAGGAAGACACTCATCAATAGTAAAATCAACAACATCTATACTATGACAAGTCTCTTCTATCATGGGGTTTTTCAATGCTTTTTCTAAGTTGAAAATAATCGTGTCATCCCCAGCACTAAGGTCAATCTCCCTTGCCTAACATCTATGACCGCCCCGCAGATGTAAAGAACGGTGCCGCCCAAGATGATAGGGATCTGGTTGTCTTCAGCCATGTCCATGACAACAAAATCAACGGGGATGAAAAACTTCCCTATTCGAACGGGAACATTCTCTAACACCCCCGGGGTGTTTAACGATTCTATCGGCCATCTGCGGTGTCATATTAGTAATCATCAACGGACCCATATTTAACTTTTTACAGATAGAATACGGCATAACGCGACACTAGCTCCCAAATCACAAAGAGCTTTACTAATAGAAAGATGACCAATTTGACAAGGGATAGAAAAACTTCCTGGATCCTTTAATTTCGGTGGTGAGTTAATTGGCAACATGGCACGCACTTCGAGTGTAAGCAATAGTTTCTACCGCGTCAAAGGATCTCTTCCTTGTCAAAATCTTCTTCATGAACTTTGCATAAGCCGGCACTTGAGTGATCAATTCGAAAAGGGACACTTACCCGTAGATTCTTCACGACCTCCATAAACTTACCGAATCGCTTATCCGGCTTGGATTTTTGTTGTCGGTGAGGAAAAGGTAGAGAAATAGTTATGGGCTCGGCTTGCTTACCCTTAGAAACCACTTTTGAAACACCGTCGGCTGGCGATATTGGATCCTCGATCGAGTCAGGGGTGACTCGATCGAGCTGGGTGGATCCTCGATCGAGTCGCCTTTGTGACTCGGTCGAGAACCTTTGCGAGTTCACTTTTTCGTCTTTTTTTACTTTTATCGTCGGCTCGTGTTTCAACTTCGTCAGGCTCTTTCTCATCATCACTAAGCTCCAAATTACCCAATCCTTTGGGATGCATGTAAGGGACTTCATCAACAGTAATGGGCACTTCATTCTCAAGACTTTGCGGTCGGGGTTCGTATAAGAAGTACCGCTCCTCACCGAATAACATTAGCTTGCTCATGAGCTTGCTTACCTTGAGGAGGAAGACCTACGGTCTGTTTTGATGGGTTTTGAAGTGCCATCTGAGCCACTTGATTATCTAGCATCTTGTTATGGGCAATCAACTCGAAATGAGCCGTCCGCCTGTCCGCTTGCATTGACAAAGTTTGTTGCAAAAGATTGCGCAACTCTGCCATATCATTATTCGGAGCTTGTTGAGGAATTTGTTGAGGAGTTTGCTTGAGGAGGTCTGCTGATATTGATTGTTGAACTGCTGGCCTCCTTGATTTTGCCTTTGATATCCCCCTTGTTGTTGATTACCGCGATTGTTAGGAGGGATATAAGGATTCTTTTCATTTGTGATCGCTGCGGGTTTTGCACATTCTGGCTAGACCATTGAAGGAATGGATGCTCCTTCGTTCTTTCATTGTAGAAATTAGAGAAAGGTGTACCTTGTGCACCTTGTCCGTAAGCCCGAAAGGCGTTAACCCGCTCAAATGTGCTCATACAATCACCTGCACCATGACCATCTAAACCGCATCTAGCACAAGTCTCCTCTACTTGCGGACTCATAGCATGAACTCTCTCTTTACTACCCAATGATTGGGTAGTCTTCATCTCAGCAATCTGGGCGAAAATAGCCTCCACCGTGTCTTTGCCAAAGCACTATCAACCCCGACCTCGCGTGCTTCCCCTAGGATTTCCATACCTCGCGGTATGGGTAGCAATCTGATCAATCAACTTCCACGCGTCACCATCTAGTGTGTTATCTTGAAACCTCCCATTAGCAGATGAATCCAAAAGGGCACGATGATTGTCAAACAACCCGTTATAAAACTGGTTGCAAAGGAACCACTTTGGGAAACCATGATGGGAACGATCGAACTAAACGCTTGAAGCGAGTCCAAGCTTCGTTCAAATCTTCATGGGCTTGCTTGAAACTAGTAATTTGATTCCTCAAAGCATTAGTCTTCTGAGGCGGGAAGTACCTCTTGTAGAAAGCAAGAGCCAAGGAATTCCAGTCTGAACTCATTCGTATCCATATCCATATCTCTTAACCACTCAAAGCACTCCATCTTTCGGAGAGAAAGGAAAGAGCACCGCTTAACTTGGTCTTGTGTCACTCCAAATTTAATGGGATAGAACAAATGAGAAGTGACAAACTTTTCCATATGCGTTGCGGGGTCCTCGGCACTGTCCGTCCGAACATGTTTCGTTCCACCAAATTAATGTAAGATGCCCGAATCTCGAATGTTCCATTGGTAGAAGTGGGCAGCTTGAAACCTTGTGGAATAGAATCTAAGGTTGGCTCGAGTGACCGGCTAGGGTAGACATGATGATAGTTTCAAGAACAGGAGTTTCAGGAATAGGAATATCAGAGATAGGAATTTCTTCCTCTTCCTCTTCGTAGGACCGATCGGTGTCTCTCTGTAGGGCTCGCCGTTTCGACGTCAAGTATACTCAAGTCTTCTACTTGACTCACTTCTTGATTAAATTTCCGTCTGTAGCGAAAAGTCTTCTCGGTTCGGGATCAAAAGGAATAATCTCGGACCTATTAGACCTGGGCATAAACGGAACTAACAAGAAAGTGTGAGAACGGTCTCAAGGAACCGGGTTCCCGAGACAAAAAGACAAAATAAACACAAAAAGACTAAACAATTGTTGCCTCCCAAGAACGGCGCCAAATTTGATGTGGCTAAAGTCGTATTACCAAATCAAAGTAAAACTATCTCGGACTAACAAGAATAGCTAGCGATAAGACAGTGCTCGAATCCACAGGGAGGCGGTAAAAGCTAGTCTAAGAGTATTTAAACTGTCTAGAAGTAACCAATTTCGGGGTTTTGTTTTGAGTTGATTCTAACAAACTAATTGCAATAAATAAAGGATGAATAACAATATTATTAAAAGTCTAGGAATTAGGTTCACTAGGTCAATCAGACGGGGATTATCAATCAATTACTAAATCTATCAAGTTGTTTAAGGTCATAAGATCGGTCGACTCCATTATGCCCTTTAGATCGATTCTAACATGCGGTCGCTATTATTAGATACTTTCTATTTGATTATCGCAGCCTATATCAATTCTAACCCGGTCGGCGATAGGATCGATTCGCTACACTAATTAATAACTCAGGCCTCAAGTGATTAACTAGAAGAATTACAACAATCAAACAACAACTTTAATGATATCAATAGCACTAATTGATTTTCCCTTCTTAATTAACCTAGATCCCCTTCATCCTAGATGAGGGAATTAGCTACTCATGATTATAATAACAACAACAAACATGATTAAAGATGAAAACATAATTGCAAGATGAAAACAATAATTGAAGAACATAAAACAATGATTTAATTAAAGAGGAAAGATTAGTACCATACAAAAGGAAGATTAGGGTTCTTAAGAGAGTTTTCTAGCAATACTTAGCAAAATATATCGTAGGTTAACAATAAAACCCGAGTCTTTAATTTATAACAAAAGATTAACGTTTTAGGAAATTCCGGAAATAAACCCGCCAGAAAGGATCCTCGATCGAGTCGGTGACTGACTCGATCGAGGGCGGCCGCTCGATCGAGTCGGCAAGATGACTCGATCGAGGAACTAGCTCACAGGTTCCTTCTTCTCTTCTTTGACTTCTAGTCTTCATGATTCCTCGTTTCCCGTGCCATGCTTCGTGTATTTTTCTATGCCGTCTCCGCCATGCTAATCTTAGCTTGATCATACTCATAACGAGTCATTTCTGCATCAAAACACAAAATAGCGGCAGTATCGACAATTCATTGAAATAGAGCATATAAATGATATAATAGGCACGAAACGGTATGTAAAACGGTATAAAGGGAGCTATAAAAGTATATATGAAAGTGATACATCACAAATAATATCCAGCAAATAAGAAAAATAATAATCGGATCAGAATAACCCAACAACTACAAATAATTACGAGCACCCCAATTGTAGTGCCTCCACTAGTATCCACACGTATGAATAGGAGATACGATTTGTATGCTAGTACACAAGGTAGGATTTGTTATTTCTCACATAGGAATTGGATGGATGAAACTGACTCCCATATATCTCTATATATAGGAAAGTAAAGACTCAGTTTCCTAATCAAACCCTAACTTTAATCGCAGTTGGGTCTAATCTAATTAGAGCCCTATTTCCATATTTCAGTCTGACTGTAAAAGGAAACACCGTATTCATCTTGTGTGTGACCCAATGGGCCCATTTAATTCTACACGAGTCCTTAAACTCATTTAAGACTCGGTCCGTAAGCGGCTTCTAGCAAAACGTTACGGATAGAATATAAAATGGGTTACCTTAATTGGACTCCGGACATAAATCCAATAGTTAATTAGTCCCAGGTTCAAAGACAGTGTACCTAGTTGAATAGATTTACATAAGAATATAAGATCGTAATATTTTAGTTATCACTTTTGTCGTGTAAAGTTCTGAAGGCTTTATTGAAGTTTGTAATTAGTGAGCATTTATTATTAGAGTTATTGTAATCTTTGTCAGCTTTAGTGTTTGATTGGAAGCGAAACTAATATTTTATGATTAGTTAATGACTATAATAGTTTTATTATTATTATTATCATTATTGCGTCTCCTTTGCTGTAGCCACCGTTTCAATTGCATCGTAATTTCGGGCTCGAGCTAATTATGCTATATGTTTTACTACCACTATAACAAGTATAAGACCGTATAATCATTGGTTAGAGGCAGAGTTTGGAGATAAAGAAGGATGGATAAGAAGATGCATCATGAAACTAATTAAGTCTAAGTTCGATCCGGAACATACACACAACAACTCGCCTAATCAGTGTATTTGGAGTACATGTACATCTTTGTCGTAAATGTAAAAATTGAGTTATAATATATCACTAAAAGCTTAATACTCTCAAAATTAGAGAGTTTCAAAAAGTAATTGTAAACAATTGAATAAAACGGAGAAATATGAGTTACTTTTTATATTTAAATCTTATAAGCCAATTATCTCATAAAAATTAACAATAGTGACCTAACTAATTACGTAAAATGCCCATATCATCAAATTTTCTCAATCTCTTTCCTATCAGCAATCGTTTTAAGAAATACAATATAGATAACTTGAATTTGGTCAAACATATAATTTTAATATGTAATTTCAAAAATTTAACGTAAATAGCATAGTATGATCAACAATGTAATATAGATAATTAAGATAACGTTTTGTAGTGTGCGTTGTATAACTAACAATTATCGATAAGGAATTTAAATAGAGCCCACAGTTTACCAAATTGCAAATTTACGTAGAATATATGTTGTAACACTTAACAAAACCAAACCTTTGAAACAGTTATTTTATTATCTGATTTGAAGTCTTATAATTATAAGAAGATAATAAAAAGAGAAAAAGAGACAACTAAAAAAAACTTATTAATAAAATACGTACAAGAATTTGGGTAGTAAACAAAAGTCTAATAATTTCATTGTAGTTTTAGTTGGTTTCAATTTTGTATCAATCTGTAATCTATATCTTTGCCTAATGATGGAGTATATTTTATTAATCTTATAATATTGGTTGTTTGAAGAAAGGATTTTATTGTGTGAGTCAATTCAAGTTAACTAATGATGATTTTAATGACAACTACGTTTAAGGAGTACTGCTTGATAGCTAAGATGATATATAGAGCAAGTTTTGTAGTTTTTACTAATGATAGGGATGAGATATAACATGAGGATGATATTATAACTAATCTTATGATGTCTTACGTACTGAAACATTGGTAATATCATCAACAAGAACAATTTCTCCTGCATTTTATTTGACTTGCACAAGGTGTCCATCTGAGTTGATGAACATGGATTCATAGTATTTATTAAATTCCTTAGGATAACTTACAATATTTAATGGAGTATGTGTAGTTATTCATAGCTATATGTTTTCATTCCGTTTCTAAAAAAGTTAAGCCCTTATAAGCTTAATTCAGCTCCTATAAATTCAGTTTAGAAACTTAAGCTCAATTCATAACCCCCCCCCCCCTCTTTTTTTTTTTTTTTTTTATAAATTAAGCTTCTATAAGTTAGTATAGCTCAGCTCCTATAAGTCAGTTCAACTTTTTTATATTCAGTTCAGTATAGTTAAGCTCACCTAGCTTTAGTTCAGTAAATTAACTCCAGCAGAACATGGCCTTAGAATATTAATACATCATAATCATAGGATATTACAAGTTGGCCCGGGCATCGCCCGAACATTAAATCTAGTATATTTATAAAAGAAGCTTTTTTCGAGCGATTCTAAGCTGTCCACATCATCAAAAATTAATTTAGGAAAGTATCACAAATAATATTTTTGGATATAAAAAATAAAGTAAAAAATCTTTTAATTATTATAATATATATTTCCTAAATTATATTCAAGTGATTTTTCTAATTTTTATATAAAAACTTTTTACGTTTCATTTGAAGGAAAAAGTATCGTTACAAAAATTATGAAAATAGTATAATTAGAATCGTGCTAAAAAAAGTTATCATTAGAGTATAGATTTCATATTATTTGCACATATTAAAGATGATATACTTTTTAGTATTTTATATGTTTCACATTGAACATATATAAATAATAAAATTGTCCCACATCGAAAGATTAGCATAAGGTGGGGTGATCCTATGATTATAAATAGAAGACATCCTTGGAATTTATTTATTAACCCAAAATCTTTTGAGTCTCTCAAGTATTATCTTAGAGTTGGGTCTCTCAAGTATTATCTTAGAGAGTTCTTAAGAGTTTGTATCATTATCTTCACAATATGATATAAAAAATAATGTGGAGAATGTTTTAATTATTATAATAATATGTCCTATATTAAAATGGGGGTTATAATGTTTATAATGTTTTAATTATTCAATTTACTGAGAATGAGAATATAAAAATGACGTAGGTATGATTTCATTACAATGGGATCAACTCACTAAATATTAGTCAAACAATTAAGCGGACAACAGTTGAAGAAATCCAAGTATAACAAAGAGCTCATGGTTCAGCTACCATCTAGGAACTGCCAACACACTCATAATAAAATGCTACAAAAACAATTTTCTAAAAGACCCATAGGCCATAACGACTTATGTAGTCTTAATACAAATTTATTTGTATTTTATTATCACGAATTTTTATTTGAGACGGAATTATCCGTCTTCAATCTTTTTTTTTTTTGTTTAAATAGGTACTTAAATTAAAAGACTTACAAACAGAGTTCGTTCATTAATTAAGGAGGAGTAGGAGGCTAGACTCAAAAGAACAAATCGTTATTAAATCGAGTTGGATGTCGAACTAGGTGCGAAAAAGATGATGTACTTCTTAGTATGTTATATGTCACACATTGAAAAATAATGTAGATGTGGTGAACATGTTACGTATAAATAGTAGAAAAGGTGAGGTCATCCTATTATAAATAGTAGAATTGCCCCACATCGAACGATTAACATAAGGTGTGCTGATCCTATTATTATAAATAGTATAATTGTCCCACATCAAAAGATTAACATACTGTGAGTTGATCCTATGATTATAAATATGAGTCATCCTTGAAGCTTAAATATGAACACAAAATCTTTTGAATCTCTTAAGTATGGTCTTAAATAGCTCATATGAGTTTGTATTATTACCTCTACAATAGTGAAATTTATTTGTATTATACTTTTGATTTTGGTGGTTTCACAATTATATATAGTTATAACATCTCATTTTCTACTCAAATTTAGTAGTTTAGCAATAAGTTATTTATTTTTAAATTTTGAAGCTGAATTTTTAAATAACAAACATTCATCAGTAGTATACTTATTATATAAGAGACTTTAAAAGTAACGTTATATAATGTTAATTTTTCATGTTACTTTTTCAAGTTTTAACATTTATTTCATCTAGAGAGTCCAACCCTTAAAAACTACTTAATATCTATAAGGAAAAAAAAAACGTTAAATTTATACGTAAGAAAAACTTTGGACTTTAGATAAGATTAGTTTGTTAGCAATAAGATAAAATTGCACAAATGTTACCAATATACGTGCGAAAAACTTTAGACTCTAGATAAGATTAGTTTGTTAGTATTTGCTCATTATTAATCGGATTGGATGTTGAACGTACGAATATTAACATATAGTATTTGCTCATATTATTAAATATAACTACTATAGGGTATAATGAGTAGCAATTGTCCGTATTTCGGGATTCGGGTTGGATGTCGAGCTAGGTGCGAAAAAGATGGTGTATTTCTTAATATATTATTTGTCCCACATTAATAATGGAGGTGTTGTGAATATACTACGTATAAATAGTAGAACTGTCCCGCTTTTAAAGATGAACATAAGGTAGGGTGATCTTATGATTATAAATAGAAGTCATTTATTAACGGTTAAAATTAAATTTAACAAACTATAATTTTGTTGTCACTAAATTGTATGTTTGCTTATAGTGGCCAAAAACATAGATGAGTTTATCTTTTATGCCTTTACGGTGGAATGATAACAATAAGATAATCATAGGAGTATACATTACATGTGCTTTGTGAAAGAAATAACATAAAAATGTAATTAGAAGATTAATTATTATTATTATTATTATTATTATTATTATTATTATTATTATTATTATTATTATTATTATTATTATTATTATTATTATTATTATTATTATTATTATTATTATTATTATTATTATTATTATTATTATTATTATTATTATTATTATTATTATTATTATTATTATTATTATTATTATTATTATTATTATTATTATTATTATTATTATTATTATTATTATTATTATTATTATTATTATTATTATTATTATTATTATTATTATTATTATTATTATTATTATTATTATTATTATTATTATTATTATTATTATTATTATTATTATTATTATTATTATTATTATTATTATTATTATTATTATTATTATTATTATTATAAAAAGGATGCTTGTGACTTTCATTAAAAGAAAAAGAAAAGTTTACATGAAATTGGTGGGGAGCCGAGAGACAATCTGAGCTCCCACACCCTTAGCAACAGCAAAGCTAAGTCTAGTAAAAATGTAAGCGGCCACCCGAGCCCCCGCATCCTGAGATACCGAGAATTTCTGGATCCGTTTGAGCAAGGCAACAACATCCGAACCCAGCTCCCCAAGAGAAGAGAAAGAGAAAGGAAGAAAACCATAGCCCGCTGCCGCGCACAAATCCCCATATTTAGCACACTTTCGCTGAGCAGCATCAGCGACAACCCGACCAGGCACAAAATCCGTCATCCCAGTCTGAGTCAAAGGATAAGAACCTGTCAAGTCAATGCACACATCACGCCCTCTGTCCCAAGAATAAAGCAACAAATCTGCAGGACGAAGAGAGCCACCATGCCCATCAACCAAACCGATATCAACTTCCTTTCCCGCAGTAATACCAGATCTATAACAGATGTCGAAAAGAGTGTCTCGGACGAGGTTAAGCTGATGTTTAACGCCCACAGTACCAGTACAAGAAACAGCGTGGTCCCCAAAAACATCCTCAGCAAAAACCCGAGAGCAAGCAGGACAGGGTCTAGATACCGTGAATAACGGAACACTCAGACAATACCCAAACAAACTACGGTAAGTCCTCCCGTTCATAGTCTGACCCAACCCCGAGATAGGAACCGCACGTAACCTGTAACACCCCCATACTCCAAGTGCCTTACCAGGACCACTTAAGGCATGGAAGTGCTACCACCTCGGTTCCCCGAGGCAATGATAATCATAAGACAATTAAGAAACGTACTTTAAAAGTAAATATAGTTTAAGTGATTACATGATCAAAACCAAAACTGCTAAACTGAAATACAACATTCTCAGACGGTCTACTTCGCTAAAACTATCAAAGCTATGAAACATCGTCGACACGGCGGAAGACTTCTAACCGCCACGTGATGACTCATCCCGGCTATCCCATACGCATCATATCATACCGCTCAATGATCGCTCACCACCCCGAATGGATCACCACGCTTTTAAAACATTTAAACGGGGTCAATACTAATCACACAATCAATATAGATAACAATAACAAGATAAACAGACAACCGAATCACACACACACACACACACCACCAACCGATTCCCATCATCCCAATCTCGACCGTCCACTTTGGACCAGCCACCACGCCGATGGGGGACCGCAGCCGTTCCCACCTAAGCCCCGCTCATCATACGAGCGATAACCCTGTCCATTAATGTGCACATCCCCCTCCGTGGCGGGTTCCACGAAGGGCGAAACTAGGGCGTGAAGTCACTCCCGCAAGTGACCCCACTCAGCCGAGAACGCATCTCGAGAACCATCAACAACAATCACAACCACAAACACAGTACAATCATCACATCAAACAACTAACTACAGCACATCACCAATATCCCATTATGGGAATAATACTGAGTAGGAAATCCTACCTGGAAAGCACAACAATCAGACGATCTCAACAGCTGATCTCAAAAGGCTTCTTCTATGAATCCTTCTCCTAACATACAATCATGCAATTACTACCAATCAAGAAACATAACAAAAACCCCCAATCCCAAAATTAGGGTTTAACGAAACTTAACGAAATACTATAAAATTGGTATGTAGGACTTACCCTTGACGCAAGGACCACAAAGACACAAAGGACAAAGAAATCCGACCTCTCAAGCTCCGGGATTTGCCAATAATGTGATTGATGCGAAGAACGTAGTTTATTTTCTCTTTGAACGTAAATAGGTTTGATAGAAGTGTATTAAGGAAGTGACGGAATTGTTTATATATCCAATCGCATTATTAACAAAACCCGACAAATCATCACCCCGTAAACCGGCTACTCGATCGAGTACCCAAGGTACTCGATCGAGTACCCCCCTACTCGATCGAGTATCGTAGTTACTCGATCGAGTACCCAACAGATCAGAAACTATTTTAAACGCCACTCACCCTTACTCGACAGAGTAAGGCCTACTCGATAGAGTACCCAGAGACTTATAAATACGGAGTATTACAGTCTTCCCTCCTTAAAAACAACTTCGTCCCCGAAGTTCAACCCATACATAAAAACAACCATACTAACTCGACCAAGACACAGCAACATAGCTAAGAACTCAAGAACTCGACCAAACATAAAACATGAACTCTTAACACCCACTCCACCAACTATGTTTACTTCCCTAACATGACTAACGATATCGTATCCACCACATATATATCTCTCACGACACCAACTCCATACATAACCAACTACCATCCTCTAACGCTGCTAGCTCCATAATATCATCCACTATCAAATCCAAAATCAAGACACTCATAGACATCAAACGGAATGTTACATTCTACCACCCTAAAAAGGAACTTCGTCCTCGAAGTTTACTTACACTCATAAACATCATCATCCAACTGTCAACACAAGTGAAATATTCTCACACTCCTAAACATCGAACTACTACAAGCACGGTCATGACCTTTAACAAAGTTAACCACAACACGAATCAACCTTTTATTCGACATCAAGACTCAAACTTCCAAATATATTACCATATGCACACCCATCAAAATCTCTTTTATCGCATCTACTCCTCTTAAGATAAATGTTACGTCCCCGTAACTCAGTAATACTAAATCCTAGATATATCTTTCATTATCCTCATCACCACCGCTTGTCAAAGATAACCACCTACAATCTAAACACTCGCCATGCACATATCCAAGGCTCTCTTACTTAAACAACTCTCATACTAAACTTCACTCGTCACACCACCTAACCTATACCACAAAATCTTTAACTTAACCAAAAACTTCACTTATTCCCTATTACCGCAACATGACACACCTCTCTATATAAACTATATAAAACTCTTATCGCCAAAAGCATAACTCACGATCCACACTTGTTACGTACACTCACACTAGATCCTCAAGTTCCTTTCTTTCATTACCGCAAGACTCATACATAACTTAACACGATACTAATTACTCAACACTCCACACTCGATGTCTCAACAAAGGATTATGAATCACCCGCATATATCGATCATTACCACACATGTTCTACGAATCACTTGCCATGACTATGACTATCAAACCTTAACTAGAACAAGATCATAATTATTGTAACAACCTCTCACAACCGTGTCCCATTAACAGAATGTCACTATACCATGACAACAACGAAAACATATACGACTCTTTTTCATATCATACTCTACCCCCATACCAAAACTTAACCGGAAGAAACATCAATAAACAAAACAACCTCTATCTGTACTAATCAAACTCACAGAAGCAACATCAAACAAAACAACGGTTTATGTATAATCGTATGTACTTTCAAAACTCGTATCGTAATCATCCTGCCTACTCCACCACAACCGGTGACGGCATCGTAACACCGTCACTAATGACCACACCGGCAGATGCGAAAATACCCGCATCACAACACTAAATACCGTGCCCGGATCACCACCCGAGGCACCACTACCACATCGATAGACATCACAACTACATACAATTCCATAAACACTTACTCGAAAATAACCTTTCGGACAAGAAAACTTACTCAAATCCACTTTACCAATTCACAAAGCAACATATTATATGAATAAACAGATAACCTCATGAATATCATCCCCTTACCATATCACAGATTAACATGTATCGTGAATATATACAAACATAACTAGTCATGCCAAAACAGTCAAACTATTACCTTTTAAAACATCATTCCATTACGCTATCGTATCCCACATGTATTACAGAACATTCAGATAACAACTTTATAATTATCATATCATACCACTTCTTGTGAGGTCAGAACCTCACACCAACATTTATATATAACATAGACCCATAATCACATCCAACCAAATCAATCCCGATCACGTAAGTTACCACTCAACATAGGCTACCTGTCGCCCGAGCTTAACTCGTATACACCTCATAACATATTCTCCCTTTCGCATATCCATCACCCTCTGCCAAATGTAGCCACACCATTAATACTCAACTACTAACACCCGCCTCATATAACCACATCTTATACTCTTTCATAACTGTACTTATCAATCTGGCCTTTGTAAAATCAACCTCTCTAGGACTGCTGTCTTTCTTATCTATCATCACCCTTAACCACTAGTGACAACACCATAATACCACCACTGCTCGTATAACAAACCTCTTACACTCATATCAAAACAACACGGTTTTTCTCCTATCTTTGGTTAACATCCCCAAATAAAGAACATCAAACCCATCAACAAAATTACCTCAACATTATTCCCAATACTATCTTAATTGTATCGTCATCTAACTTTCCACCAAAAATCTCATATCGTGTAAATACTCCACCAACTCTTACTCCCTTAATTCCTCGAAACTCATGAATAATCATGTTGTCCCGAGACTCCTATGTAACCGTTAACTCAAATCCCCATGATAGTATCATACATCTTGACGATTCCTTACTTTTATTTCACATATCTCCGGTCAACAGTTTTCCTAGTTTTACTCCCCTCATTCTTTTCTTTTACTCTCGACAAAATCAATTAACCATAAAACTCCTTATTACTTCTTCTTAACTCTTTAGTGTTCCGGTTGCTTTCTCTTTGCTCCAAGACTCACATCCCATTATTTATATCGATATCATCTCATTCTTTCTTACCATGGATCTTCTCTTATTATGCTATCACTCACACTTGCCACTAATCTATCCATAAAATCAACGTTCACTGTTCAAACAATTGCATCTCCTTCGTACATCTCTAGAAATCAAAATTTATTTCATACCGTTAAATGCTCAAAGAAATCACACGTAGTTTCACCTCCTAATAAACCAAATCTTCCAAACTCATTCACTGTCTACAAATCCACCTCGCAACATGTCTCCATAAAGTTCACTATATACCACTATTCTCAACCCCTTTTAAAATGAACTTTCACTACTTATATTCTTGACTCACTCGACTCCTAACCATCTCCCTCCATAATTCTTTACACATCTCAAGTTGCCACTATCCACATCCTTACTCTCAATCCTTTCATTCTCACGTTCCTTAGACTCATATCATCCCTTGTCCATATTCACTTACTTTTTACATTACTCAACATACAAACATATCACTCATCTCATCTCACAAAACATGCTCTATGTCTCTATAAACCATACCAATCTTCCTTTTCTTTTTCCACTATCTATCACAACACATATAACTCATGTCCTCCAACCGAACTCCTACTCACTACAGGTGCCACTCACTACACCATAAGATTGGGTAACTTACTTATCAAGACCAACATACATGTAAAACAATGCATAAAGAAGCAAAATAACACCTTTGAATTAAACATAATATGCAACGAAGTCAAAGGGTAAGCATATGACCCAAAACAGGGGTCACTAGATCGAGTACCGGCCACTCGATCGAGTAAGGGACTTACTCGATCGAGTAGGTGAAGATCAGAAGCACGTAACACAAATCACCAGGGCTACTCGATCGAGTAGCTAAGGTACTCGATCGAGTATCCTAGTTACTCGATCGAGTACCCCAATTCTCAGCACTGTCCAGTTTTCGTAAAACAGTCATAACTCACTCATTACTTGGTCATTTTAGGCGTGTGACCTATCGTTAGAATCGCAAAAGAACAAGCTATCACCTCCAATTGGAATCACATTAAAATCATTTATGCATCTCAAGTTATAACAGTTTAAATACAACCTTGCTATAATCGAAAACACAACTACTTGCTTTTACTTCCAAACAACTTAAATGTCAACATGATAAACAAAAAAAACAACTCGATGCTCATAAAACCAGTATTGCCAATCTCATGTTACCATCTTCAAAAATCAAGCAACAACATCCATCATGCACATATATTATTTAACTCATTAGTCATGTACTAACCGCATGCTTTAAATTTTATAACTTTTCGTAACACAAAACATTCTCATACATTACAAATCCTATTTCTATGTTACTAATACAACAACATTACAATTACACTTCGTTACCTAAACATAGTCATGATCACAAAATTCATATTCTTATGCAATTGCTACTCCAACTTTTTCCAATCAATTCATCCATTTCCAACACATTACTCTTCATTCTCATATACTTTTCTAACAATTCCAACCAACATTGTAAACCAACTATCATGCAACATGCTTTCAATCAACAACATACGAAATCACATTATCACCATCTTTTCTACACATTCCCCATTCTCCACATACATACATCCATCAATTCATACAACATACTACTACATAGATACACACAGCACACAATAAGCACATAACGATCCCGACACATATCCCATGGTGACCGGTTCAAAATTGTAGGGCGAGTTCGCGACTTTAGGACGTCTCCCAAGTCTTTGCATTAGCTCCTACAACCTTTACCCTGGGTTCATTTTAATTTGACTCCCTATATTCATTAGGTTCATTGGTTACAGGTTTCAGGATCGTCTCTCTGATACCATTTGTAACACCCCCATACTCCAAGTGCCTTACCAGGACCACTTAAGGCATGGAAGTGCTACCACCTCGGTTCCCCGAGGCAATGATAATCATAAGACAATTAAGAAACGTACTTTAAAAGTAAATATAGTTTAAGTGATTACATGATCAAAACCAAAATCGCTAAAATGAAATACAACATTCTCGGACGGTCTCTCGCTAAAACTATCAAAGCTATGAAACATCGTCGACACAATGGAAGATTTCTAACGCCACGTGATGACTCATCCCGGCTATCCCATACGCATCATATCATACCTCAATGATCGCTCACCACCCCGAATGGATCACCACGCTTTTAAAACATTTAAACGGGTCGGTACTAATCACACAATCAATATAGATAACAATAACAAGATAAACAGATGTAACCAATCACACACACACACACACACACCACCAACCGATTCCCATCATCCCAATCTTGACGTCCACCGGACCCCGCCAGCTGGGGGGGACCGCAGCCGTTCCCACCTAAGCCCCGCTCATCATACCGAGCGATAACCCTGTCCATTAATGTGCACATCCCCTCCCGTGGCGGGTTCCACGAAGGGCGAAACTAGGGCGTGAAGTCACTCCCGCAAGTGACCCCACTCAGCCGAGAACGCATCTCGAGAACCATCAACAACAATCACAACCACAAACACAGTACAATCATCACATCAAACAACTAACTACAAAGATATCACCAATATCCCATTATGGGACTAATACGAGTAGAAATCCTACCGGAAAGCACAACAATCGGGACGATCTCAACAGATGATCTCAAAAGGCTTCTTCTATGAATCCTTCTCCTAACATACAATCATGCAATTACTACCAATCAAGAAACATAACAAAAACCCCCAATCCCAAAATTAGGGTTTAACGAAACTTAACGAAATACTATAAAATTGGTATGTAGGACTTACCCTTGACGCAAGGACCACAAAGACACAAAGGACAAAGAAATCCGACCTCTCAAGCTCCGGGATTTGCCAATAATGTGATTGATGCGAAGAACGTAGTTTATTTTCTCTTTGAACGTAAATAGGTTTGATAGAAGTGTATTAAGGAAGTGACGGAATTGTTTATATATCCAATCGCATTATTAACAAAACCCGACAAATCATCACCCCGTAAACCGGCTACTCGATCGAGTACCCAAGGTACTCGATCGAGTACCCCCCTACTCGATCGAGTATCGTAGTTACTCGATCGAGTACCCAACAGATCAGAAACTATTTTAAACGCCACTCACCCTTACTCGACAGAGTAAGGCCTACTCGATAGAGTACCCAGAGACTTATAAATACGGAGTATTACATAACCAATCAGAGGAGTGAGAACCCTGCTGAGACTGCCATAAAGCAAGCTGGCATAGTGTCAAAGAGAAAACAGACTCTGAGGCAGCAGCAACCGTCGCGAAATAAATGTCTGCCAATTTCTTCATAAGTTTTGGGGCAGCAATTTCACTAGGGTTACCTAAAATACCAAAGCCTGTAGTCGCAGTAAACATCCGCGCGACATCATCAAAAGCAGGGTCAGCAGCTACAATAGCAGAAGGGCCAAGGAGCTTAGCCTGCAAACCAGCAGACTGCAAACGGGACGCAATAAAAGCATAAAATAAAACATCTCCCGCCGCATAAACACCAAGACCACCAAGATGAAAAGGGAATGTAGCAAGGCGCCACTGGCAATCCCCAAAACCCGGCCCAGATGCGGTGACAATACGTTCCAAGTTGGAACAAAGAGCGGCATCAAAAGGAAGATGGACCGACCCAAAAACACTAGGGGAGCAAGTACGAAGTGAGAAATAGAGCTTATAAATACCAGTACACGAAGTAGAAGCAACTCACATTGCGGGTCCTCAATCCTCGCAACCAAATCCATTAGCTCAATGGTCTTGGTTACTCTCTTCGCCACAATCTCACTGTTAAAACCAGGACAAGCACTGACAGGTCCACCCAAAACTGTAACACCACGCAATGGCCGAGAAATAGAAGGGGGAAAACCCCAGGAAGCCGACTTCGAGGATTCTCAACAGGCCAAAAGACCTTCGTCTTGGAGACATTAAGATGCAGTCCAAAACGAGGATCATCCACCATAATCAAATCCATGACCTTCCCCACCTCCAAAGTATCACCCACGATGGTGCCATCATCTAAGTACCACGCCTGCATAATAATAATAATAATAATAATAGTAATAATAATAATAATAATAATTATTATTATTATTATTATTATTATTATTTTTTTTTTTTTTTTTTTTTTTGCAGAAAAGCAATGGATCTTATTCATTCAATAAAGAAGTACAATACAAGACCCGGTCCAAACCTTTCCTACAAGGACACCAGTATAGTCCCCTACAAGAAAAAAAAGAAAGCCTAAAAAGATAACCTAAGAGAGCTATAATCCATACAAACGAAGGTTTACAACTTTCTTAATAACAATACAAAGAGTTTCAGGGGAAGATTGAACCCCTCTAAAAATCCTATTATTCCTCTCCTTCCACGAAAAATAAGGAGAGCCATTAGACTTGCCTTACTTGCTTGCTTGTTGTTCGAGTAGAGAGAAGCATCGCAAAACATCTGCAAAGGAATGTAGATAGTAGGGAAATGAGCCCAATTTGCAATATCCAGAAACACAATCCTAGAATAAGGGCAAGCAAAGAAGAGATGTAGCAGGTCTTCAGAGCAACCCTCACATAAAGCACATCTATTCACCAAGTATAAACCACGAGAAATAATACGATCAACAGTGGGCAAACCATTCTGCAAGACTAACAATCCAATGAAAGAATGCTTAGGATGGCAGCCAGCATTAAAAACCAGAGAAGACCAGTCCACAGGGGTACCCCTAGTACGAATAACATCATACATTGCATTAGTATCATACTTCCTATTAGAAGTACAGTCCTGCAGCAACAGGAGGGCCTGATCAGGGGATCCAACATGCCTAAGGAGAAGATCTCTCATCTTGAGTACATTGTTCCAATACCAGGACTGGGAGATAGTTTGAGTAGCATCCCAGAAGCAATCACCTTTAAGCACATAAGCATGAACCCACTTAGTCCAGATACACTGAGGTCTATAGAAGAGCTTCCATACCCATTTCAACATTTGTGAACAATTCCAACTAAGGACTTCTTTTATACCTATCCCCCCCTCTAATTTAGGGGAACATAGTAACTGCCATTTCATAAAAACATGCCTTCTAGCACCCTCATTAATACCCCAGAGAAAATCCTTGCATAGTTTTGCAATTTTCTTGGCTATACCCTTAGGTAAAAGCACACTGGCCCCCCAAAAATTATTCAGTCCAAAAATGACAGAATTAATCAGGAGAGCCTTACCAGCATAGCTGAGACTATGATTGGCCCATTGCATAACCCTACCTTTAATCTTGTCCAAGAGAGGCTGATACATATCTTGAGTGATTCTAGCATTGAACAGAGGAAGCCCTAGATACCTAAAAGGGAAAGCCCCCAGACTATAACCAGTAGCAGCCAGGATAAGGTGCTTAACCTCATCAAAACCCCCCCCCATGTATAAGTCGGTTTTGGCGGGGTTAGCATGCAATCCGAGTAATCTGCTAAACTTGTCCAAACACGAGCGAGCAAAGACCTTCACGAAGGTAAATCACCTCTAGTAAAGATTAGTAAGTCGTCAAAGAAAAAACAAGGTGTGTAAGATTAAGCTGCACACACTTGGGATGATAAGAAAAGTTAACCTCCCTAGGTAGCTTCCTTAAGAGTCTAGACAGCACCTCCATACAAATGACAAACAGATAAGGGGACAAGGGATCCCCTTGTCTAAGCCCACACTTTCCAGGGAAAAAGCCCTTGACCTCACCATTAATAAGTAAAGAATAGTGGGGGGAGGTCACACAAGCCATAATCCAATCAACAAACCTAGTAGGGAAGTTGAGATAAAGAAGACTATCTTTAAGAAAACACCAGTTAACAGAATCAAAGGCTTTCCTTATATCTACCTTAAAAAGGCATCTGGGAGTAAGGTAAGCACGACCATATTTGGAGACTAACTCATGAGCCAGCATAGTGTTATCAAAAATATCCCTATTAGCCACAAAGGCAGCCTGTTCAGGGCCAATGATGGAATCAAGAACAGATTTGAGCCTATTAGCAATAATTTTACTCACCACCTTGTAAAAAGTGGTGCAGCATGCTATAGGTCTAAAATCCTTAACAAAGAGGGGAGTGTCCATCTTAGGAATGAGAACCAACAAAGTGGCGAGTAGCTGCTTTGGGCGATAGCAGTCCGGAAGAAATCAAGAACAACAGCTTTAAAATCAGTCCCAACCACATTCCAAGCATCCAAGAAGAAGCCTGAGGAATACCCATCTATTCCAGGACTTTTATTCCTATCTATAGATTTAAGGGCATCAAGGATCTCAGGCACCCTAATCTGCTGAGCAAGGGGGTTACCAACATCAGGGGAAAGAGTGTCCTGTTGAAATAAATGAGAAGGAAGAGAAGTGACAGGGGAAGAGGAGCCCAACAGATGCTTATAATAAGAAATAAACCCCGAAAATCTCCTCAGTTCCAATGCAGAGGTTCCCATCCTCATCATGAATTCTACCAATACTATTTCTAAGCCTTCTATCAGCAAGCTTAGAGTAGAAAAATCTAGTGCTAAGATCATTAAGTTGAAGGTGCTGGACTTTAGCTCTTTGAAAGAGTACTTGCATCTCAGCCATCTTCACCAACAAGTAGCCATGAAGCAACTTTTTCTCCTGAGTAATGAGAGTAGGATCCATGGGAGAGTTCCTAAGATCATCTTGACATTGCTCAAGAGCCACCTTACTCATCTTCACTCTATCAGATAGACTTGTAAAAGAGGTGGTGTGAAGCTTCTTAAGAGTCCTTCTGAGGTTTTTAAGCTTCAGAAACAGAGAAACAATGTGGTTACCAGAGTACTGAGTACCCCACCCTTCTCTCACATGGTCCTGGAAATGGGGGGGACAGAGCCCAACAATTCAGGTACTTGAATGAAGCTCTGGGAGGATGAGGCAAATCAGCAATAGTCACAAGACAAGGGGAATGATCTGAGACTCCTGCATTATGTAAGACGGTCTTATAATTGAATAAAAAAAAAATTGAAATGACTAATTTAAAAGCATGACATGTGTGAGTAAATTGTCTATATTTGAAGGGTAGATATATGGTTCAAACAAAAAATGTACTCCCTCCGTCCCAGTCAATAGTTTACATTTGCTTTATTCCCCCTCATAAAATACAGCAAATGTAAACTATTCATTAATTTCACACATGTGTTTATATTAATCATAAGGGCTATCAAAGCATCCTGATTCTAGGGATGGCAATGGATCGGGTATCCGCCTCGGATCCGCCAGATCCAATACTATTGGACCGGATTTGGATTTCATTATTTTAGATCCGTAGGATCCGGATCGGATCCAGATCCATATATGATTTTAAGGATCCGGATCTGGATCCTTCCCCTGAGATCCGGATCCGACCCTGGATCCATATATTTTCCTAAGTCTAAGTTTCTCACCCAAGCTCAAGCCCATCTAATTAATAAGCTCAAGCCCATTTCCTTTTTTTAAGTCTAATTTGAAACCCTCGATCCGACTCTCCGTCTTTCCTCAAAACTTTGAAACCCTAATTTTTCCAAATTACCATATCAAACTCATATCCCTCAAAGATGTGACGCCGGTTGTGTTCCTCCGTCTCACAGTCTGACCGTCGATTCAACGACTCTCTTCTATCTTCTATTGCGACACTCTCATCTCTTCGATCTTAGTTTTCTCGGTTGTACAATCAGGTTCGTTTCCTATCAACTTTGTTTGTACAATCAAATTGCCTTACTAATTGGCTCACTAATTAGCTATTGTAACATTGAACTTGGATGTTACTAAGGTAATGGGCTACTGTATTTCTGAAACTTGTTGAGATCCGTTTCGGACCCAGATCCTACCCGGATCCACAGGATCTGGATATGGATCTTGATATTTTAGATCCTTAGGATCTGGATAGGATCTGCGTACACCATCAGTGAAATGGATCTAGATCTGGATCCTGTAGGATCCGGTCCAGATCCGATCCATTGCCATCTCTACCTGATTCCCTTACACTTATGATGATTGGTACTTAATAAAATTTGCAAGAATTCGAGATAACAAAGCTTTAAAAGTTACTTAATGCTTAGAATCAAGTACGTATCAAGAGATAATAAGGGATTAGGGTATTTCATTCTTTTTTAGAATTATGTGACCCGGATTTGAACTTTGAAACACATATTCGATAATGTTATATGCCTTAGTTTTAAAATTATCAAGGTCATTAACCCGTACCAAGTACGAGCTTTCAAACTAGTAATAATAATGATAAGGATTATTTCATGGGAATAATCCATCTTATGGGTATCCTGCAAATAACACTCCATCCTATGAGTAATTCTAATTAAATTCATCATATCCACTATTCTTCCCATAACAAACTCACTTAAAATGATGACCGGTTACTTTAGGTTAATTATAATTATAACTAGGTTTGTGTCCCGTAAAATTCACGAGTTTATCTGTTTTAGTTTTGATATTTTTATCGTATTGTTAATATTTGTTCGATCAATTAGTTGTTGATCTATTTAAAAATATACAGTCTTGAAATACATAGAAATTAGTTAGTTAATAGCTTATTTCTTTGACAACTTTGGTCTATTTTTTTAAATCGAATCCTGCAAGTGATAATGTGGTAGCTACTAATTTTGAGAAACTTGACAACGGAGCAATGACAAAGACGACTCATTATATATACGTGTGTTTTATTCCGCAATATAATAAAGTGAGTTTTTAAAATATTAAAAGTTGAAACCATCCGTATATAATAAATTTCGTATGGAAAAACCTTCAATGACGCCTTATAAGGTTGTAAACTCAATACCTCAGTATAGTCATCTCCAAATTATTTCTAGACCTCTCCATCAACCCTCCCATAGAAATATCTTTGAAGTCTTATCACCACGTGCATGCTTCAAATATTATTTACATCCGAAAAACATTTATTATATCGATAGAAAAATATTAGATACGATTCAACGGTATGGTCGGTATCTACTCCATGTATTACGAATTAAATTTTTATTTCAATTGCTCAATAATCTAAAATCCTATATTCCCTAAATTAGAATTCCAAAAAGTTCATAAAATTTTTTAAGTTCTTTATTACTATTTCAAGAACTTGATCCATCTCTTGTTATACTTATGTCCATGATCCTATATAAAAATAAAAATAGTATTAAAGACTATAAAATAATCTATTCCGGTTTTAAAAAAAAACACATAAACTTAAAAATATACGGATTTGAAATTAGAAACCATACTATTTAATATTTATTTGAAGGTTCACTTTCGCTTCCTTTTAGTACGCTTCCTTTTAGTACATGCCTTGGTAATAGTTCATATGAAATGAAAAAGAAAAATTTATGTTAGGGATGATTATACTCATGAATACAAAAATAAAAATTCAAATAGGTTGATCGGGAAAGCATAATAGTAAAATTGCACAACAATATACGCATAATAACAAATTTAAAGAAATATTATAAGATCTCCATTTTGAGATCAACGATCATCTTATAATGGTTAAAAAAGCATAAACCACTTAAAAAAGTAAAGTAAATTTATAGAAAAATAATCAAAAGGTGGGAGTTGGAGAAAACTTAAATTGGAAGAGGAAATGACATATTTAAAATGATTAATTATTGTCATGATGGTTCAAAAAGTAAATTGTGAAATTTTAAAGATTTTTGATTCAATTATTTGTACTTATTTATTTTCCATTAATTATGAGAGTAGTTTTTTTCTTATAGGAAATTATGAGAGTAAGTTTTATGTATTATTCCTATTTTGACAAAAAAACACATAAACTTAAAAACATACGAAGTAGAATTTAGAAATTATACTATTTAATATTTACCCGAAGGTTCACTTTTACTTCCTTTTATTACATGCCTTGATAATAGTTCATATAAAATGAAAAAGAAAAATATATGTTAGAGATGATTATACTCGTGAATACAAAAATACAAATTCAAATAGGTTGATCAGGAAAGTATAATAGTAAAATTACACCACAATATACGTTTAATAACAAATTAAAAGAAATATTATAAGACTTCTATTTTGAGATCAACAATCATCCATTACTTATCAGTTTCTACCTTACGTTTTTTTACCTTTAATTTTACCTCAGTTTCGTGCCTTTTGTATTTCTTCCCTCTTCAGATTACCCACGTGATGGTTTGCCTTATCTGCATTACATACGTTTCATGGTGCTTTAAAGTTATATAAAAAATATATTGACCAAAAGATAAAATATCAACCTGACAAAAACTTGACAAACGAATCAAAACATTGTCACATGTAAGTCACTTAAATTAAACCAACTGGAAAACATGAATTCAAATATAAAGCAAACGATTCATAAAACCAACAACATAACAAATTAAAATATACTTTATTGGACACATCATCATCATCAACAACAACAACAACAACAATAATACTCGACAATAATACTCAATATAATCAAATAAATAAATTAAACCATAAAATACAATCCACAACTTAGAAATTCATGACAAATGAGCAAATTTTTAAATAAATAAAGTGAATAGAAAATATTATAGGTATTGTAGGTTTTATAATCATTACACAACCATAAATTCCCATATTTTAATTAATTTTTTAATTTATTTTGTGGTATTATTAAATTAGATAATTGATTGCCGAGGACCTTAAGAGATGAATTAAATCGAACAAAATGTTAATAAAATTATGGGTGTTGAGTAATATAAGGAGTTTTAATAAAATTATTAACATATTATATTACAAAAATTAATTAAACAGGAAAAACTTTTAATTAATTTGGTGCGTGTTAAGTATTATGAAGAGTTTTAATCAATTTATTACCATGTTTAATTAAAAAAAATTAAATAGGAAAATGTTAATAATGGTGGGTGTTCGGTAATATGAAGAGGTTTAATTAATTTATTAACAGGTTTTATTACAAAAATTTTAAAAACAGTGAATTAAATAGGAAAATATTAATAATGGTGAATGTTTAGCAATATGAAGAGGTTTAATTAATTCCTTAACATGTTTTATTATAAAAATTTTAATTAAAATTTCAATTTTAATTATAAATTATGAAATTCATTAACATATTTTATTACAAAAATTTCAATTAAAATGTTAATATTAATTATAAATTATGAAATTTGATGTAAATTTGTAATTGTTATATAAATTTTGGAAGACAATATATTTAATATACAAAATTAATTTAAGAATAATGATAATATCCTTTCATATTATAGATATAAGTGAATTAAATTAATTTATAGATAAATGATTTAAATTAATGTCATGTAATAATAAATTGATAATCCATGTCACATTAATTCGCCATGTCACATTAAAAATATGCAACATCACATTTAAATATGTCACGTCACATTAAAATTTAATCTAGGTGGCTTTTTGGAACCTACGTGGCTTTGTCTAGGTGGCGTTTATTTGTCATTTTAGGGTAGCCTTTTAATTATATTTTATAGATTAACAAAACCCAACCATTTAACTTTCTCTCCTTCCATGACCATAATTTTCCCTTGTCAGCAACCACCATTCACCAGCCACCTTCGACCCGCCAACACTTCATCAACTCGAATACCACCACAGCTGCAACCACCATGGCTCAAACTCATAAGCCACACCGGAACCACCACAGTTCATCTTCTTCTCCTTCGCTCGAAACCCGATGACTGCATCCCAATTGAGAACCCAGCCTGGTGATTCGGCATCACAACTCACAATCAACAACCATTCATTACTCCCTGCATCACCAACATGAATTTGCTTTGATTCTGATCAATTGGAATCTACTCAGACCACCGTGCACCCTCGAACAGCCACCTCATCACCTCCGTCTCTCTCCCCTGCTCCGCGACGAATTGAACGAAACCCGAATCCAACATCGAACTACCCAGAACCGTCACATTCCCCTGCTCTGTCTCGACACCGATTCCAATGTTTAGCCATCAATTTGCACCATCAAGCACTTGGTTTCGATACCAAACTCGACTCCGTTGCACTTATGGCACACTTATGGTAGGGTCTTGAGATTTGGTGGCAGAGTGGTTGTTGGGTTGGTGTAGGGTAGAACAATTTTGGAGGAAGGTGGAGTTAATGGAGAATGAGGAATGATGAAGTGCCTTTTTACCTAAAAAATAACAAGGGTGACCTGTTCTTCAAGTTGCCCGTCTTCTGAGAGTGTTATGGAAAGAATGGTGGATAGGATGGATTTAATTGGAATTACTTATAGGATGGAGTGTTATTTGCAGGGCACCCATATGATGGATTATTCCCATGAAATAATAATATATATATATATATATATATATATATAAGAGTTTTTTCGAGCGAATTTTTGATGTAAAAAATAAAGTGGAGAATCTTTTAATTATTATAATATATATATTTCCTAAATTATATTCAAGTGATATTTCCAATTTTTATATCAAACTTTTACATTTCAATTGGCAAAAAAGTATCGTTAAAAAAATTATTAAAATAATATAATTAGCTTCGTGGTAAAAAAATGCTATCATTAGAGTATATATTTCATATTATTTGCACATATTAAAACTTCTTAGTATGTAAAATTGTGTAATTTTTAGTATGTTTGTCCCACATTGGAAAATAACATAAGTGTGGTGAATATACTACATATAAATAGTAGAATTGTCCCACATCGAAAGATTGGTATAAGGTGATGTGATCCTATGATTATAAATAGGAGGCATATTTGGAACTTATGTATCCACCCAAAATTTTTTTGAGTCTCATAAATATTGTTTTAAATAGCTCTTAAGATTTTCTATCATTATCTACGATATGATATAAAAAATAAAGTGGAAATCGTTGGGAACTACCTGAGAAAGAGTTAAGAACATGAACAAGAAAATCAAAAAATACAAAACTAAAGGTTTTAGACCCTGTTCTTTTGGGCTTCTATTTGCTGAACTGAACTGAACTGAACTTATAGGAATTGAACTGAACTTATAGGAGCTAAACTGAACTTATAAGAGCTGAACTGAACTGAACTTATTGGAGCTGAACTGAACTGAACTTATAGGAACTGAACTGAACTTATAAGAGTTGAACTAAACTTATATGAGCTGAACTTATAGAAGTCGAACTAAACTTATAGAAATTTTACGCTTTATATATATTAATTTTTTTTACAACTACTACAATACATTACAATAAAAAATAAATAACATATTACATTTTTTTCTAACCATTTTTTTCTATATTATCATCATACTCGTCACTTTTATCTTCATCTTCATTTTCACTGACATCATCGAATCATCTATTTTTTTTCTAACCATCTATTTTTTTAAGAATAATGTATATAGGATAATTTTAATGTTGGATTTTTTTGCATTGATTTTAATGAAAATGGTACTATTTTTTTTCAAGTCGTCAATATTAAAAAACGGGTATAAATTTATAGTTAATATAAGTTGTATGCACTTATCTAAACTGAACTTATAGGAGCTGTTTTGAACTTATAGGAACTGAACTGAACTTATAAGAATTGAACTGAACTTATAGGAACTGAACTTAAAAAGGCAAATAGAAGTCCAAAAGAACAGGGCCTTACTAATGGTAGTCTCCTGACACAGTACAAAACTAAAGATTTTACTAATGGTTGTCTTATGAATCCAATAATAGAGCGTTAATGAGTCGTTATATGTACGATGTAGAGATCCCTGTCTAATGATCGAGACTAAGTGGATTTTCCTTCAAAGAAAAATAATATGTATACAATAGTGGTTTTTTTTTAAGAAGAGACATGTACTTCTTGGTATGTTATATCTTTCACATTGAAAAATAATGTAGGCATGATGAACATACTACGTCTAAATAATTAAATTATGTATCTCACATCGAAAGAATAGTATACAGTAGGGTGATTCTATAAATATAAATAGGAGACATCCTTGAAACTTAGGTATTAACCCAAAAAATTTTGATATAAAAGATATGTACTTTTTAGCACATTGAAAATATAATGTAAGTGTGGTGAATATATTATGTATAAATAGAACTGTACCATATATATACATTTTCTATATTATATTTAAGTGATGTTTATAATTTTAATATAAAAACTTTATATTTCATTTGACCAAAAAGTATCGTATGAAAATTATACAATTAGATTGTGACAAAAAAATGCTATCATTAGGGTGTAGATTGTATTGTATTTTCTCATTATTAAATCGGGTTGATGTCAAAGTAAGTGCAAAAAAGAAAATGGTGTACTTAGTATGTTATTTGTCCTACATTGAAAAGTAATGTAAGTGTGATGAATATACTATGTATATATATTAGAATTGTCCCACATCGGAAGATTACCATAAGGCAGGGTGATCTTATGATTATAAATAGAAGTCATAACCCAAAATCTTTTGATTCTCTTAAGTATTGTCGGAGATACCTCTTAAAAGAGTTTGTATTACTTTCTCTACAATAATGATTTCTAACCTAAGTTAATCTTTGGAAAATCTTTTAGTTATTATAATATATACTCTGTATTTCTTATTTTATATTCAAGTGATGTTTCTAATTTTTATATAAAAACTTTTACATTTCATTTGGCAAAATAATGTCGGTAAAAAAATTATGAAAATAATATTATCAGATTCATGGCAAGAAATGCTATCATTAGAGTATATATAGATTTCATATAATTTGCACATATTAAAGATGGTGTATTTTATAGTATGTTATATGTCCCACATTGAAAAATAATATAGGTATGACAAATATACTACATATAAAAAATAGAATTTTCCTACATCGAAATATAACATAAGGTGGGTGATTCTATGATTATAAATATGAGGCACCCTTGGAACTTAGGCATCAACCCAAAATCTTTTGAGTCTCTTAAGTATTGACTTGGAGAGCTCTTAAAAGTTTAGATCATTATATTTTCTACCTGTAGATTTTATATGTCCCACATTGAAAAATAATGTAGAAGTGGTAAATATACTACGTTTAAATAATATAATTAGAATTGTGTTAAAAAAAATCCTATCATTAGAGTGTAGGTTCATATCATTTACACATTTTTAATTATGATAAAATAAAAATAGAAAACAAACGTATGAATATTAATAGATAACTAGTTTTGAAACCCGTGGAAAATCACGGGTCCTATACAAATTTTCCTTTTCTGTTAATACTACTTGTATAAAACAAATTTTGATTTGGAAACATTGCAGACGATAAAATAGGATGAAAATTATGAGATTGAACATAATAACACGGTAATATAAACAATAATAATAATAATAATAATAATAATATGAGATTAGTGGAGAATAGCCGAATAGAGGCACTATATTTGTCGTTAAAATGTGGGTCTTTGTAAGAGATACAAAAAAAATCTAATCATGAATAACTTTTATTCTCCTCTATTAACAACCTAGTAAATTAATGGGATTTAGGCATTTAATAGAGAGTTTTTTTTGAATGTATATGGTGAACTGATGACATTGCTCATTACTATGATGATTCATGATTTATGCTAACTCGTAAATTCAGTAATGATTTGCATTCTCAATTCATCATACTCAAATTAAATAGTCTAATTATATTTATATAGACATAATTTGTTTATATAGAAATCAATGATTAATACTTATACATGGGTTATGTATTATGTAACTTCAAGATATTGGTGCTCCGGAAATTGAGGAGTTTCTCTACCGCCAATTTACCAAAGGCGGTCAAGTTTTTCTCCTTCAATAAGTAAAAGAAAAATAGCCTAACAAAGTGAATGAAGTAAGACTAATATAGTAATTGAATACGTGTCTCTCCATTTCAAATTTAATTATCATTTGATGTTTTTTTTTTCTTGTAAGATTTATCCGTCAATGTTGTGTCGATACTATCGCTACAACTAAAAGGCCACGAATAACTAATAGGCTAAAAACCTTAGCATAATTATTGGAACAAAAATAGATAGGCTAATATCAATTAAAATGATCGACGACATAAAAACACATCCTCAATATGGTGATTACTCCTTTCAAGAGCTTCAGATTTGATCATCCATCTGAACACATCCTCCAACATCAAATATCGTGTTAACTGATGTTGAAATAATATCTGAAATGAAACAATTGATAATTCTTAAATTGTGTTATGTACTCACCGATTGTCATGTATTAGTAATTAAAATAAGAAAATCTCTCCAAAAAAGGAAATTCCAAGAAAAAAATGAGAAACATCATGCTACCTCTTAAAAAATCCATATACTTGTCTATTGTCATTTGAACGTATTAATATCCAAGTATGTCATGCTCCTGAAACATTCAATCAATTGTAAAAATTAGTATTATGGCAAATTCAATTGTACAAGAAATAAAAAATTGCATAAGATATACCGAGTATATGTAAAATATTATCAAATGAGTTTTGTATTAATAATTAAAATAGAAAAATCTCCCAAAAAAAATCCAAGGAAAAAAATGAAAAACGTCATGCTACTTCTTAAAAAATCCACATACTTGTCGATTATCATTTGCACGTATTGATCTCCAAGTATGTTATGCTCCTGAAAATTCAATCAATTGTATAAATTAGTATTATGCCAAAATTAATTGTACACGAAATACAAAATTGCATAAGATATACCTAGTATATTTAAAATATTATCAAATGAGTTTGACCAATATAGTAAAATCTTATATTGGAAAAGAGAACATGAGAAAAACGAATGAGTTATAGGCTGATAAAATATTATAATAAAAATGCATGTCTATTGTTGTGCTCATGGAATAGACATTATCATCTCAAGAAAAAAAAAAGTAGTAATTAAAAAGTTATAATATCATCAAAAGTTTCAAGATAAACTAAAAATATGAATCATTATTTCTTCAAAAAAAAAATATGAATCATTATAAAAGAACTTGATAAATGAGTTATGGAGAAAGAAGATGAAAAGTGTGATTAAATGCTTGTGGTGAATTGAATAAAGTATTGAAGTGGAAGAAGATAAAAAGTTTAATATCTTCTTTAATTTTTTCTAATATTGTAATTGTAGAAATAAATATTAGGGGACATAAAAGAAAATAATTATGATATGATGAGACTTGTAATATGGCTTCTTGAAATCATGTGTTTATATCACTTGTCATTTAAAAATGTACTCAACGTTAACCTTTTTTATACTATTATTATTATATAGATTTAAAGAAATAAATAAATGTATACTATAATTTTATGAGTTATGTTAATATGAAAAAATTTAACCGATTCACTACATATACGTTCTTTTCCAAAAATTTCAATTAAAATGTGAAATATAATTGTAAATTTTGAAACTTTTATGTGAATTTTGGTAAGTTACATCGTTTTTTGTTTTTTTTAGCCCATCAAATCTTTAATATATACAATTAATTTAAGAATATTAATGATGTCTTTTGATTTTCTTTATTTGTATGTTACACAACATGTAATGACATTTTTGTATGGACTTTTAGTAATCATTCATTTTTTTAAAAAAATTATATCAAATAACCAATAATCTAATAACAATTAATAAATAATTAAATAATCAATAAAAATTAATAGAAATTAATGGGGTATAAAATATTAAATGTTAATGCCATGTGGAATTAAATTAAATGCTTTAATCTAGCCTTTTAACTATATTGTATAGATAGATAGATTAATTAATATTAACCAATCTAAAAATGACATGTGGAATAAAACTAAATGATATAATTAGCCAAGGTGGCAATGTGAATGTCTATGTGGCTTTTCCACTTCCTACGTGGCTTTGTCTAGTTGGCATTTTTTAGGATGCCTTTTAATAGTATTTATAGATATAGTATTTGCTTATTATTAAATCGGGTTGGATGTCGAATTAGGTTCAAAAAAATATGGTGTACTTTTAAATATGTTATTCGTCTCACATTGAAAAATAATGTAAGTATGATAAATATATACTACGTATAAATAGTTGAATTGTCCAACATCAGAAGATTATCATAAGGTGAGGTGATCCCTTGGAACTTAGGTATCACCCCAAATATATTGAATCTCTCAAAGTATACTTATTATATAAGAGACTTTAAACATAATCTTGAATTAAATGTTAAATTTTTAAAGTTGTAACATTTTTTTAGGTGGGAGAAAGAGCAATAAAATGGTCAATATTATAATGAAAATTTTTCATGGAACCCTAGAATTTTGGTAGATTACACATAATATCCCTAATTTTAAGTTTCTACATATAATACCCTTGTGTTTACTTTTTTCATAACGCCGTTACTTCTATGAGTAACTAGATGAGTAATTGAGTGATACGTGCATTTTATATAGCCTTTTTAGCCTAATTTATGCACGTATTTCTACGCTTTCATCGTAGTTTATTGCTACGAAATGCCCCGAATATGCTACTTTGGTTTATTTTGTCTTATTTGTAGGAATGAACCCGAAAGGAGTGAAATCAAGCTATTTACCGTCCGTTTAGCATGCATTTGGAGGAAGAGATAATTTGGAGCGGGAAATATTGCTGTCTTGGGATGCGTGAAGGTGTTTCGGGAGCTAAAAGGACAAGTCAAAGTCAAACTAACGAGAATTCTAAGCTGCTGAAGTCAATATCCACTTGATCGAGTAGTTTACCACTCGATCGAGTGGTTCTAGGTGCGATAATCAGTCGATCGAGTTGTTTGCTTAGTCGATCGACCAGTTCCTTTATAGCCTTACTCGATCGAGCACTATTCTAGGTCGATCGAGCTGTTTTTGAGTCAAGTTCACTCGATCGAGTGATTTAGTTAGTCGATCGAGTGGCTATGCTGACGGGTTGGGCTTTTAAGCTCTAATTCCGTCATTAGGTTTAGCAATTCCTATTTTCTTATAAATAGGAAGCTTTAGGAGTCATTTACACACTCTATACTCTCCCTTTCTCTCTGGTTCGAATACACTGCTACTCTTTTTACTGTTACTTTTGTTCTTTCATTTCCGGATCATTTATTTCAGTAATCCTTTCTTCCCCTTTCTCTCTTTAATTTAATTTAATGTTTATCATTTGTTCTTTCTTTATTTCTTGTTCTCCCTTAATTATGCATAGCTAATTCCCCTGGTATGTTAGGATTAGGGAAGCCGTGGTAGCGATGTTTTAACTGACTTGAATAGGTTAGACTTGCGATAGGAATTGTATTAGGCAATTTAACTGTTATCCGGTCGAATGAATGCATGCAGGAGACCATAAATTTAGTTAACCCCGACCTAGATCGAAAGATTGGAAGGGAAGGCTTGCTTAATTACAATAGGGTATTGCAGTGAGGGCGAAAGTTAAGCTGTTTACGCTCTAGGGCGGTTTAAGGACCGAAAGGTGACGACCATAACTCTTCTTATCAATAGTTTAATCACCTCAGTATTCCCGATAGTATAAGATCTGATAGCTGCCACGGTGGACCGACTCTTAGCATACTACCCTTCTTCTTTTGTTAATTTCTTTCATTCATTTCCCTCGCTTTAGTCTCTAGTTAGTTAAATCAATTCAAACCCCCAATTGTGACATTTAACAGATAAATAGACAAATAGATAGTACACCGCCTCCCTGTGGAGATCGACCCTACTTACCGACTTCATTAGTAGTACTTAGGTATTTATTTTTGGTACGAAACGACAAAGATATCAAATTTTGGCGCCGTTGCGGGGGCAATCTATTTATTTGTTTAATTTTATCTGTTTTTAGCTTCAAGGGATTTATCCCTTGAGGCCGTTTTTAATCTTTTTCCTTGAGTCTTTGTTTTGATAGGCCTTACAGTACTACCTAGACAGTTCTAGGTGAAAGAACATCAAAGGAAGGCTTGAGTACCTTTGACCCATCACCAATGTTCTATTATATGGAACAGCCGGCGATTTACTGCGGGAGATGTGGTGCTGCTGGGCATGATGCAGTTTCTTGTTTGGCAGAGAATGACGAAGCTTACGCATTCCAACAGCGTAGTCGAGCTAGTCAAGCAACGGTAGTTGTGCCGCCACATCCACCCTATCAATGGCCACCGCAACAAGATCCTCCTGATATACAAGAAGAAGAGATTGCGGAGCTGAAATCCTTGATGGAGACACTTGCATTCCAAGCGCAAGAATACTTCTCGCGAGTTGATAGGCTTGAGTCTGTAGTTGCTCAGTTAGCAGCTGAGATGGAGATAGAAGAGATCACGGAGCTGACATATTCAATGGTAACGCTTGTATCACAAATGCAAGAGAGCAATAAAAATATGGACGCTCGATTCCTTAAGCTCGAAACTGACATAGCTCAGTTAGCAGCTGAGATGCAAGAAGAAGAGGTATACCTCGCTGAGAGCGGTTTCTCCCCTGAGAAAACCGTGTTGCCCAATGCTGAGGATGACCTTTATGACCCGGACGACGAGTTTCTATCACATTTCATTGCCCCACACGAGGATTCCAGCGCTGTACAGGAGGTATCACTCGATCGAGTGACAATTATTGGTCGATCGAGTGATTTCCCAGGAGAAGGTGCTCGATCGAGTGGAATTTCTACTCGATCGAGTGAAACGCAGGAGGAAAATGATCGATCGAGTATTAATTCTACTCGATCGAGTAGTCAGGCCATTGGGAGCTTTGATTCGTCATATGGGTTTGATTTAGATGACGATTTTGATGATGATAATGGATACGGTGAATCTCCCTTATTCAAGGCCGAGCTGGATGCGCTTGAGGCTGAGATTTACGGGACGAATTCCACTGAGGGCGACGAAAGGACAGCTGAGTCGGTATTTGCTCCAAGCACGGATGAGGTATTACATTCTTTTGTCGATGATTCCATTGAGAGCAACCTACCTGAGGTAATTAGCGATAATTTTATTATTGTTAATATTCAAAGTATACTACCTCGTTTGACTCATGCTATTTCTTTTAATGCTACACCCCCTCTTATGTGGACGAATGAATTAGCGAATTTTCACCGTCCTTGCCATTTTAAAATTGCTAATCTGAATCAGGACCTTAATTTATTGACAATTGCTCCCGCGCTCCTTTATTTTGTGGATAAATTTAGGAGCGCTCATAGGAAATTTGTTCGGCTTAAAAAGTTTAACATTTTTATTTCCTATTTCTGTAATCCACTTATGTGCTACTTATGCTTCTGTGTAGCACATGCGCAGATGTACGATCTAATGCTGCGCGCTTTGAGTTGTTTTGATTGTGACTAATTAGAGAGCCTCAAAGAAAAGAAGGTCGAGCTGGGACCTGACTGAAGCTAGCGCTACCCGGGAGGCAAGCCGGCGATTTTATTTTGTTTTTATTTCAATTTCAGTTGTAATAAATGGTTTTATACCATAGACTATCTCAGTATGCTTATCTTGTTAGTTTGCGGGCTGTTTTATTGCGTTTTTGCAGGTATGCACTGGGGATTACTCGATCGAGTACTTTTTGTACTCGATCGAGAGCTTTTTCTGCTATATTCACTCGATCGAGTGAAATATGTACTCGATCGACCACCTGCAAGATGAGAAACTGCTCGATCGACCACAATTCCCTTCGATCGAGTAGTTTTTGGATGCCCTTTCACGTGTTGACTTGGATTAGCTTCCTGAGACAGTTTTCCGGGCCCTTAGCAACCTCCCATTTCATGGTCGGTTTGGGGAGGTCCCCTTATTCGCGCTATCTTGTGAGTTTTCCGCATTTACTCTCTTTCTCCTTCAATTTGCATTTCCTTTCCATGTTTTGGTACAATGGGGGCATTGTACGGTTTGGTTTGGGGAGGTTATGCATCCATATCTGTGTCTGCATCTTGTTTTTATTTGCATTTCTGTTATCACGCTTAATTTATGTTTGCATTGTTGTTTATTTTTGTTAAAATAAAAAATCTCATAAAAATTGAAAAAAATTGTTAAAAATTCAAAAAATTTCATGTTTATTTTAGCATGTAGGTTGAGTCGGAACGGTTTATTTCCGTGATGAAATTGCACCGCATTTGTCTTTTTGCTTAAGCCTTGCATTAAACTGTTATCTTTTAGCTTTGTCTTTTGCATATCTACGAGTTAATGTTTAATTTAGCTGAACGAATAGACTTGACCTGAAATTTTGGCAACCTACTTATAATTTCTAAGGATTAGAGCTTTATAAACTGGTGTCATTTGTGACCAGTTTCATGTAGGATTGTGAGTAGTTACTCCTTGCATAACATGTTCATTAATTTGCACATATATGAAATTCAATTGCTTTTTGCCTGCATACATTCGGGTTAGTGGTTGGTGTCACATGCAGGAAGGTGCTTACAAATTTCCCTTTCTTTCATTTTTACCCATTTAACTCCACATTAGCCAAATTTGCCTGTTTACCCTTAACTACATTCCAAATTTAGCCTGCCTTGTCAAGCTAGTTTAGATTGTCTTTGCGGTATATTGTCTATTGTATCAAGTTTGGCTTATATCTATTGTTTTGGATTTGGTATTTATGAAGAAAAGGAGGAAAATAAAAAAGAAAAGAGTTGAAAAAAGACATGAAAAAAAAAATCAAAAAAAAATGATGTGAAAAAATGAAAAAAACCGAAAAGAAAAAAGAAAAAGAAAGAAAAAAAAAGATGTTGTTTTGTTGAGACGGTTTTCACTCCTATGCTTTATCATTATCATTTGAGGAGTATGTTTGGTTCGGTTTGGTGAGTTTTATGCCAAATGAAGGGCATTGCGCTTAATTCATAATTGAGTTGGAAATGGATGTTGATATATGGTTTTGTTTAGGTACTAGCTTGATCACCTATACCTCCACATTCCCATAAATGTTTTGCCTTTTCTTACCCATTGCCTCACTTCACCATATTTTTGTAAGCCCTCGGCTGTGACAGGACCTTGTTTGGTTGGAATGTGTGTACGGTAGTTAGAATTGTCTATCATATTAGTTGCATGCATGTTTATGTGGGTCGTAGTCTAGGTGAGCGACTACTTTTCTTTCTCTCTTATATATATATATATGTTCACCCTTTGCTTCATGAGAGAAGAGTACCCGTGAGAGTCCATTATTAAAGGTCTTGCAAGGTCGACGGTTCAGCTTTATTTATAAACATCCTATAACTCGTTTGCATTTGACTGTCTGCTATAAGTTTTAGTTCGTTTGCATTAAATTGGCTTAAGTGGGCATTTGTAGCTAGCTCTGAGTTATCTTTTTCCGTTCCATTAGTTGCATTTTAGTTTACTCGAGGACGAGTAAAGGTTTGGTTTGGGGAGATTTGATACGTGCATTTTATATAGCCTTTTTAGCCTAATTTATGCACGTATTTCTACGCTTTCATCGTAGTTTATTGCTACGAAATGCCCCGAATATGCTACTTTGGTTTATTTTGTCTTATTTGTAGGAATGAACCCGAAAGGAGTGAAATCAAGCTATTTACCGTCCGTTTAGCATGCATTTGGAGGAAGAGATAATTTGGAGCGGGAAATATTCTTGTCTTGGGATGCGTGAAGGTGTTTCGGGAGCTAAAAGGACAAGTCAAAGTCAAACTAACGAGAATTCTAAGTCTGCTTTGAAGTCAATATCCACTTGATCGAGTAGTTTACCACTCGATCGAGTGGTTCTAGGTGCGATAATCAGTCGATCGAGTTGTTTGCTTAGTCGATCGACCAGTTCCTTTATAGCCTTACTCGATCGAGCACTATTCTAGGTCGATCGAGCTGTTTTTGAGTCAAGTTCACTCGATTGAGTGATTTAGTTAGTCGATCAGTGGCTATCTTTGTGGGTTGGGCTTTTAAGCTCTAATTCCGTCATTAGGTTTAACAATTCCTATTTTCTTATAAATAGGAAGCTTTAGGAGTCATTTACACACTCTATACTCTCCCTTTCTCTCTGGTTCGAATACACTGCTACTCTTTTCTTCACACTTTTGTTCTTTCATTTCCGGATCATTTATTTGATAATCCTTTCTTCCCCTTTCTCTCTTTAATTTAATTTAATGTTTATCATTTGTTCTTTCTTTATTTCTTGTTCTCCCTTAATTATGCATAGCTAATTCCCCTGGTATGTTAGGATTAGGGAAGCCGTGGTAGCGATGTTTTAACTGACTTGAATAGGTTAGACTTGCAATAGGAATTGTATTAGGCAATTTAACTGTTATCCGGTCGAATGAATGCATGCAGGAGACCATAAATTTAGTTAACCCCGACCTAGATCGAAAGATTGGAAGGGAAGGCTTGCTTAATTACAATAGGGTATTGCAGGTGAGGGCGAAAGTTAAGTTTGTTTTTACGCTCTAGGGCGGTTTAAGGACCGAAAGGTGACGACCATAGCTCTTCTTATCAATATTTTAATCACCTCAGTATTCCCGATAGTATAAGATCTGATAGCTGCCACGGTGGACCGACTCTTAGCATACTACCCTTCTCCTTTTGTTAATTTCTTTCATTCATTTCCCTCGCTTTAGTCTCTAGTTAGTTAAATCAATTCAAACCCCCAATTGTGACATTTAACAGATAAATAGACAAATAGATAGTACACCGCCTCCCTGTGGAGATCGACCCTACTTACCGACTTCATTAGTAGTACTTAGGTATTTATTTTTGGTACGAAACGACAGTATCAAATTTTGGCGCCGTTGCCGGGGAGGCAATCTATTTATTTATTTGTTTAATTTTATCTGTTTTTAGCTTCAAGGGATTTATCCATTGAGGCCGTTTTAATCTTTTTCCTTGAGTGCTGTTTTGATAGGCCTTACAGGTACTACCTAGACAGTTCTAGGTGAAAGACAGTCAAAGGGAAGGCTTGAGTACCTTTGACCCATCACCAATGTTCTATTATATGGAACAGCCGGTGATTTACTGCGGGAGATGTGGTGCTGCTGGGCATGATGCAGTTTCTTGTTTGGCAGAGAATGACGAAGCTTACGCATTCCAACAGCGTAGTCGAGCTAGTCAAGTAACGGTAGTTGTGCCGCCACATCCACCCTATCAATGGCCACCGCAACAAGATCCTCCTGATATACAAGAAGAAGAGATTGCGGAGCTGAAATCCTTGATGGAGACACTTGCATTCCAAGCGCAAGAATACTTCTCGCGAGTTGATAGGCTTGAGTCTGTAGTTGCTCAGTTAGCAGCTGAGATGGAGATATAAGAGATCGCGGAGCTGACATATTCAATGGTAACGCTTGTATCACAAATGCAAGAGAGCAATAAAAATATGGACGCTCGATTCCTTAAGCTCGAAACTGACATAGCTCAGTTAGCAGCTGAGATGCAAGAAGAAGAGGTATACCTCGCTGAGAGCGGTTTCTCCCCTGAGAAAACCGTGTTGCCCAATGCTGAGGATGACCTTTATGACCCGGACGACGAGTTTCTATCACATTTCATTGCCCCACACGAGGATTCCAGCGCTGTACAGGAGGTATCACTCGATCGAGTGACAATTATTGGTCGATCGAGTGATTTCCCAGGAGAAGGTGCTCGATCGAGTGGAATTTCTACTCGATCGAGTGAAACGCAGGAGGAAAATGATCGATCGAGTATTAATTCTACTCGATCGAGTAGTCAGGCCATTGGGAGCTTTGATTCGTCATATGGGTTTGATTTAGATGACGATTTTGATGATGATAATGGATACGGTGAATCTCCCTTATTCAAGGCCGAGCTGGATGCGCTTGAGGCTGAGATTTACGGGACGAATTCCACTGAGGGCGACGAAAGGACAGCTGAGTCGGTATTTGCTCCAAGCACGGATGAGGTATTACATTCTTTTGTCGATGATTCCATTGAGAGCAACCTACCTGAGGTAATTAGCGATAATTTTATTATTGTTAATATTCAAAGTATACTACCTCGTTTGACTCATGCTATTTCTTTTAATGCTACACCCCCTCTTATGTGGACGAATGAATTAGCGAATTTTCACCGTCCTTGCCATTTTAAAATTGCTAATCTGAATCAGGACCTTAATTTATTGACAATTGCTCCCGCACTCCTTTATTTTGTGGATAAATTTAGGAGCGCTCATAGGAAATTTGTTCGGCTTAAAAAGTTTAACATTTTTATTTCCTATTTCTGTAATCCACTTATGTGCTACTTATGCTTCTGTGTAGCACATGCGCCGATGTACGATCTAATGCTGCGCGCTTTGAGTTGTTTTGATTGTGACTAATTAGAGAGCCTCAAAGAAAAGAAGGTCGAGCTGGGACCTGACTGAAGCTAGCGCTACCCGGGAGGCAACCCGACGATTTTATTTTGTTTTTATTTCAATTTCAGTTGTAATAAATGGTTTTATACCATAGACTATCTCAGTATGCTTGTCTTGTTAGTTTGCGGGCTGTTTTATTGCGTTTTTGCAGGTATGCACTGGGGATTACTCGATCGAGTACTTTTTGTACTCGATCGAGAGCTTTTTCTGCTATATTCACTCGATCGAGTGAAATATGTACTCGATCGCCCACCTGCAAGATGAGAAACTGCTCGATCGAGTGAAGCTCGAGCGGCAGGTAACCTATGTTGAGTGGTAACTTACGTGATCAGGACTGACCAGTTGGATGTGATTATGGGTCTATGATGTGTATAAATGTTTGTGTGAGGTTTTGATCTCACAAGAAGTGGTATAGTGTGATTATTATAAAGTCATATTGGAATGTTCTGTAATGCATGTTGGGTACGCTAATCTAATTGAATGGTATTCAAAAAGGTAATAATTCGAGTGATCTGGCGTGACTGGTTATGCTTGTATGTATTCATGATACATGTTAATCTGTGATATGGTAAGGGGATGATACTCATGAGGTTATCTGTTTAATTCATACAATATGTTGCGATGTGATTTAGTAAAGTGGATTTGAATAAGTTTTTCTTGTCTGAGAAGTTATTTTGAGTCAGTGTTTGTGGGAATTGTATGTAGCTGTGATGTCTATCGATGTGGTTGTGGTGCCTCGGGTGGTGATCCGGGCACGGTGTTTAGTATTGTGATGCGGGTATTTTCGCACTGTGGTGTGGCTGTTGGTAGCGGTGTTGCGATGCCGTCACCGGTTGTGGTGGAGTAGGCGCGATGATTATGATTCGAGTTTCGAAAGTTCATACCAGTCATACATAGATTGTTGTTTTGTTTGATGTTGCTTCCTGTGAGTTTCAGTTTGTACAGATAGACAGTTGTTTTGTTTATTGATGTTTCTTACCAGTTAAGTTTTGGTATGAGGGTAGAGTATGATATGGAAGAGAGTTGTATATGTTTTCGTTGTTGTCATGGTATAGTGACATTACTGTTGATGGGACACGGTTGTCGAAGTTGTTCTGATACTTTTGATCTTGTTTTAAGATGAGGCTTTAGACATAATCATGGTAAGTGATGGGTGGAACATGAGTTGTCTTGATCCGGACGCCAGCTGCAGTGGTTCATAATCGGATTTTGGGACGAGAGTGTAGGGTATGGGGAATTAGTGTCATGTTAAGTTTTGTATGAGTTTTGCGGTAATAAAGAAAAGAACTTGAGGATCTAGTGTGAGTGTACGTAACGAGTGTAGATCGTGAGTTATGCTTTTGGGAGATAGGTGCCTTACATAGAGAGGTATGTTGTTTTGCAGTAAGAATGGAAAGTTAGTATGGTGTTTTTGCCACGCATTTTATGGTATAGATTAGGTGGTGTGCCGTATGAGTTGAGGTATGAAAATGTTTAAGTAAGAAAGCCTTGGATATGTGCATGGCGAGTGTTAGGTTACAGGTGATTATCTTTGACATGCGATGGTGATGAGAAAATGGAAAGATATATCTAGGATTTAGTATTAGTGAGTTACGAGGACGTAACATTTATCTTAAGAGGAGTAGGATGCGATAAAAGAGATTTTGATGGTTGTACATATGGTAGTATATTTGGAAGTAGAGTGTTGGTGTAGCATAAGGTATGGTTTTGTATATGTTGTGGTTGATAGTGTTAAAAGGTCATGGACGTGCTTATAGTAGTTCGAGGTTAGGAATGCGAGAATACTTCGATAGTGTTGACAGTTGGATGATGAGGTTATGAGTGTGAGTAAACTTCGAGGACGAAGTTCCTTTTAAGGGTGGTAGAATGTAACATTCCGTTTGATGTTTATGTAGTTGGTTATGTATGGAGTTAGTGTCGGGAGAGTTTATGATGTAGTTGATACGACATCGTGAGCGAGGTGTGGAGGTAGGAATAGTTGGTAGAGTAGGTGTTAAGAGTTCATGGTTTCATATTTTGTAAGTTGGGGTTTTGTTTTGAGTTCTTAGTAGCTTTGTTGCGTCTTGACCGAGTTAGTATGTTTGTTTTTATGTATGGGTTGAACTTCGGGGACGAAGTTCTTTTTAAGGAGGGAAGACTGTAATACTACGGTTTATGAGTCTCTGGGTACTCTATCGAGTAGGCCTTACTCTGTCGAGTAAGGGTGTTTTGCATTTTTTTAAAATAGTTTCTGACCTGTAGGGTACTCTATCAAGTAGCCTTAGGTACTCGATAGAGTAGCCGGGTACTCTATCGAGTAGCCTTAGGTACTCGATAGAGTAGCCGACACTCGATTGAGTATGTCAGTTACTCGATCGAGTAGCCGGTTTACTGGGTGATGTTTTGTCGGGTTTTGTTAATAACACGGATTAATATATATAAATCTTTCCGTCATCTTTACAACACACTTTTACAAACCTAATCACATTGAAAAGAGATTCAAGTTACGTTCTTCGCATTCATCCGTGTTACTGACAAATCCCGGAGCTCGAGAGGTCGGATTCCATCGTTCTTTATACCTTTGTAATCCTTGTGTCGAGGGTAAGATCTACATACCAATTTTATAGTATTTCGTTAAGTTTCGTTAAACCCTAATTTTGGGATTGGGGGTTTTTGTTATGTTTCTTGATTTGTAGCAATTGCATGATTATATGTTAGGAGGAGGATTCGTAGGAGAGGAATTTTGATACAAAATTGTTGAGACCGTCTCGATTGTGTTCTTTGTTCCGGTAGGGTTTCCCTACTCGGTATTACTTACATAATGTGTGGTGATTGTGCTGTAGATAGTGTAATTGGTTGATTCAGACGATTGTTGATATTGTGATTGTGATTGTTTGTCTGTGGTTCTCGAGATGCGTTCTCGGCTGAGTGGAGTCACTTGCGGGAGTGTCTTCACGCCCTAGTTTCGCCCTTCGTGGAACCCGCCACGGAAGGGGATGTGCACATTAATGGGATAGGGTTATCGCTCGGTATGATGAGCGGGGCTTAGGTGGGAACGGCTGCGGTCCCCCACTGGCAGGGCTGGTCCAGTGGACAGTCGGTGACGGAGATGGAGTGGAGTGCCTGATTGTGTATGATTGCTTGAGCTGTGTTGGTTGCTGTACTATTGATATATAACTTGTGTAAATAGTACGACCCGTTTAAATGTTTTAAAAAGCGTGGTGATCCATTCGGGGTGGTGAGCGATTATTGAGCGGTATGATATGATGCGTACGGGATAGCCGGGATGAGTCATCACGTTGCGATCGAAGTCTTCCGCCGTGTCGTCGACGATGTCTAGTAGCTTGATAGTTTTATCAGTAGACGGATTGAGTACTTTGTAATTCCTTTGACAGTTTTGGTTTGAGATATGTAATCACTTAAATTATATTTACTATTTAAATATGTTTCTTTATTGTCTTATGATTATCATTGCCTCGGGTAACCGAGATAGTAGTATCCTTATACCTGAGTGGTCCTGGTAAGGCACTTGGAGTATGGGGGTGTTACAAATGGTATCAGAGAGATGATCCTGAAACCTGTAACCAATGAATCTAATGAATATAGGGAGTCAATTAAAATGAACCTGGGGTAAAGGTTGTAGGAGCTAATGCAAAGGCTTGGGAGACGTCCTAAAGTCGCGAACTTGCCCTACAATTTTGAACCGGTCACCATGGGATATGAGTCGGGATCGCTATGTGTTTATCTTGTGAATTGTGTACCTATATGGTGATGTGTGGCATGAATCAGTGGATGTATGTATGTGGAGAATGGGAATGTGTAGAAAAGATGGTAATGATATGATTTCGTAAGTTATTGATTGAAAGCATGATAGTTGTTTTACGATATGGCATTATAGAGATACGGGAGGAAAATTTGTTTGATTTGAGTTATACATAGAGTTATGTATACATATATGTTGTTGGTAGTGTTGTACGAGTTTATATAGCCGAAAGTTTGAGTAAGAGCATGAATAATTGGTGGAAAAAGATGATAAGTGTTGCATGATAATATGATATTTTTTTTAAGCATGTTGTATGATGGAAGAGATGTTATAATTTTGTTATGCTAGTAACATGTGAATATGATACTTGATGTCATATAATTGTAATTTTGTTTACGTAAAGTTATATAATAAAAACTTGTGGGTAATATGTGATTGGTAAGTTGAATGATATATGTGCATCGAGTTATTTGTTGCTTGGCTTTTGAAGATAGTAACATATGACTAGGAATACTGGTTTTATGAGTTTTGGATTGGTTTTGTTTGCTTGGTTGTTGTCTAAGTTGTTTGGAAGTAAAAATCAAATAGTTTTGTCGTCTGATTACAGCAAAGTTGTCTTTAAACTGTTATAACTTGAGATGCGTAAATGATTTTGATGTGATTCCAATTGGAGGTGATAGCTTGTCATTTTACGATTCTAACGATAGGTCACACGCCCAAATTGACCAAGAAACGAGTGAGTTATGACTGTTTTACGAAAACTGGACAATGCTGAGAATTGCGTAGGGTACTCGATCGAGTAGCCTTGGAACTCGATCGAGTAGGGGGGCACTCGATCGAGTACCTCAGTTACTCGATCGAGTAGCATTGGTGATTTGTTTTACGTGCTTCTGATCTTCACCTACTCGATCGAGTAAGTCACTTACTCGATCGAGTGGCCTGTACTCGATCTAGTGACCCCTGTTTTGGGTCATATGCTTATCTTTTGAATTCGTTGCATGTTATATTTAATTCAAAGTGGTTATTTTGCTTCTTTATGCATTGTTTTACTTGTACGTTGGTCTTGACGCGTAAGTTACCCAATCTTGTGGTGTAGTGAGTGGCACCTGTGGTGAGTATGAGTTCGATGGGAGGACATGAGTTATACGTGGTTGTGATAGATAGTGGAAAAAGAAAAGGAAGATCGTTATGGCTTAATTGAGACATAGAGCATGTTTTCTAAGATGAAATGAGATGAGTGATATGGTTGTGTATTGAGTAACGTAAAAGTAAGTGAATGTAGGCAAGGGATGATGTGAGTTTATGGAACGTGAGAATGAAAAGATTGAAATGAGGGACGCAAATGGTGGCATCTTGAGATGTGTAAAGAATCATGGAGGGGGATGGTTAGGAGTCGTGTGGGTTAAGAATATACATAGTGAAAGTTCGTTTTAAAAGGGTGAGAAGAGTAGTATATAGTGAACTTTGTGGAGACATGTCGCGAGGTGGATTTGTAGACAGTGAATGAGTTTGGGAGATTTGGTTTATTAAGAGATGAAACTACGCGTGATTTCTTTGGGCAATTAGCGGTATGAAAGGAATTTTGATTTCTAGAGATGTAATTGTTGAACAGTAAACGTTGATTCTATGGATGGATTAGTGGCAAGGGTGATTGATGACATAATAAGAGAATATTTGTGATAAGAAAGAGTGAGATGATATCGATATGAAATAATTAGATGTGAGTTTTGGAGCAGTGAGAAAGTAACCGGAACACTAAAGAGTTAGGTAGAAGTGATAAGGAGTTGAATGGTTAATTGATTCTGTCGAGTGTACAAGAAAAGAATGAGGGGAGCAAAACTAGGAAAATGTTGACCGGAGTTATGTGACATAAAAGTAAGGAATCGTCGAGATGTATGATACTATCAAGAGTAAGTAAGTTAGTGATTATACAGAAATTTCAGGACAACATGATTAATCATGAGTTTCGAGGAATTAAGGGAGTAAGAAGTTGGTGGAGAATTTGCACGATAATAGATAATTGGTGGAGAGTTAGATGAAAATACGAATAAGATAGTATTGGGAATGATGTTGATGTAATTTTGTTGTGAATTTGATGATAGTTATTTGGAATGTTAACCGAAGATAGGAAAGAAATCGTGATGTTTAGAGATGAGTGAAAGAGGTTTGATGTCCGGACAGTGGTGGTGTTATGGTTTGTGACTAATGGTTAAGAGTGATGGTATATTAGAAAGGTAGCAATTCAAAAGAGGTTGATTTGGTAGGGACCTGATTGTTGTGTATAGTTGTGAGAAGGTATAAGATGTGGTTAGATGAGGCGGATGCTAATAGTTGAATAGTAATGGTATGGTTATACTTGACAAGAAGTGATGGTTGTGCGAATAGGGGAAAATGTTGTGAGGGGCATATGAGTGAAGCTCGAGCGGCAGGTAACCTATGTTGAGTGGTAACTTACGTGATCAGGACTGACCAGTTGGATGTGATTATGGGTCTATGATGTGTATAAATGTTTGTGTGAGGTTTTGATCTCACAAGAAGTGGTATAGTGTGATTATTATAAAGTCATATTGGAATGTTCTGTAATGCATGTTGGGTACGCTAATCTAATTGAATGGTATTCAAAAAGGTAATAATTCGAGTGATCTGGCGTGACTGGTTATGCTTGTATGTATTCATGATACATGTTAATCTGTGATATGGTAAGGGGATGATACTCATGAGGTTATCTGTTTAATTCATACAATATGTTGCGATGTGATTTAGTAAAGTGGATTTGAATAAGTTTTCTTGTCGAGAAGTTATTTTGAGTCGGTGTTTGTGGGAATTGTATGTAGGCGTGATGTCTATCGATGTGGTTGTGGTGCCTCGGGTGGTGATCCGGGCACGGTGTTTAGTATTGTGATGCGGGTATTTTCGCACTGTGGTGTGGCTGTTGGTAGCGGTGTTGCGATGCCGTCACCGGTTGTGGTGGAGTAGGCGGGATGATTATGATTCGAGTTTCGAAAGTTCATACCAGTCATACATAGATTGTTGTTTTGTTTGATGTTGCTTCCTGTGAGTTTCAGTTTGTACAGATAGACAGTTGTTTTGTTTATTGATGTCTCTTACCAATTAAGTTTTGGTATGAGGGTAGAGTATGATATGGAAGAGAGTTGTATATGTTTTCGTTGTTGTCATGGTATAGTGACATTCTGTTGATGGGACACAGTTGTCAGAAGTTGTTACAGTACTTTTGATCTTGTTTTAAGATGAGGCTTTAGACATAATCATGGTAAGTGATTGGTGGAACATGAGTTGTACTGATCTGGACGCTGCAGGTGGTTCATAATCAGATTTTGGGACAGAGAGTGTAGGGTATGGGGAATTAGTGTCATGTTAAGTTTTGTATGAGTTTTGCGGTAATAAAGAAAAGAACTTGAGGATCTAGTGTGAGTGTACGTAACGAGTGTAGATCGTGAGTTATGCTTTTGGGAGATAGGTGCCTTACATAGAGAGGTATGTTGTTTTGCAGTAAGAATGGAGAGTTAGTATGGTGTTTTTGCCACGCATTTTATGGTATAGATTAGGTGGTGTGCCGTATGAGTTGAGGTATGAAAATGTTTAAGTAAGAAAGCCTTGGATATGTGCATGGCGAGTGTTAGGTTACAGGTGATTATCTTTGACATGCGATGGTGATGAGAAAATGGAAAGATATATCTAGGATTTAGTATTAGTGAGTTACGAGGACGTAACATTTATCTTAAGAGGAGTAGGATGCGATAAAAGAGATTTTGATGGTTGTACATATGGTAGTATATTTGGAAGTAGAGTGTTGGTGTAGCATAAGGTATGGTTTTGTATATGTTGTGGTTGATAGTGTTAAAAGGTCATGGACGTGCTTATAGTAGTTCGAGGTTAGGAATGCGAGAATACTTCGATAGTGTTGACAGTTGGATGATGAGGTTATGAGTGTGAGTAAACTTCGAGGACGACGTTCCTTTTAAGGGTGGTAGAATGTAACATTCCGTTTGATGTTTATGTAGTTGGTTATGTATGGAGTTAGTGTCGGGAGAGTTTATGATGTAGTTGATACGACATCGTGAGCGAGGTGTGGAGGTAGGAATAGTTGGTAGAGTAGGTGTTAAGAGTTCATGGTTTCATATTTTGTAAGTTGGGGTTTTGTTTTGAGTTCTTAGTAGCTTTGTTGCGTCTTGACCGAGTTAGTATGTTTGTTTTTATGTATGGGTTGAACTTCGGGGACGAAGTTCTTTTTAAGGAGGGAAGACTGTAATACTACGGTTTATGAGTCTCTGGGTACTCTATCGAGTAGGCCTTACTCTGTCGAGTAAGGGTGTTTTGCATTTTTTTAAAATAGTTTTTGACCTGTAGGGTACTCTATCAAGTAGCCTTAGGTACTCGATAGAGTAGCCGGGTACTCTATCGAGTAGCCTTAGGTACTCGATAGAGTAGCCGACACTCGATTGAGTATGTCAGTTACTCGATCGAGTAGCCGGTTTACGGGTGATGTTTTGTCGGGTTTTGTTAATAACACGGATTAATATATATAAATCTTTCCGTCATCTTTACAACACACTTTTACAAACCTAATCACATTGAAAAGAGATTCAAGTTACGTTCTTCGCATTCATCCGTGTTCTTGACAAATCCGGAGCTCGAGAGGTCGGATTCCATCGTTCTTTATACCTTTGTAATCCTTGTGTCGAGGGTAAGATCTACATACCAATTTTATAGTATTTCGTTAAGTTTCGTTAAACCCTAATTTTGGGATTGGGGGTTTTTGTTATGTTTCTTGATTGGTAGCAATTGCATGATTATATGTTAGGAGGAGGATTCGTAGGAGAGGAATTTTGATACAAATTTGTTGAGACCGTCGATTGTGTTCTTTGTTCCGGGTAGGGTTTCCCTACTCGGTATTACTTACATAATGTGTGGTGATTGTCTTGTAGATAGTGTAATTGGTTGATTCAGACGATTGTTGATATTGTGATTGTGATTGTTTGTCTATGGTTCTCGAGATGCGTTCTCGGGTGAGTGGAGTCACTTGCAGGAGTGGCTTCACGCCCTAGTTTCGCCCTTCGTGGAACCCGCCACGGAAGGGGATGTGCACATTAATGGGACAGGGTTATCGCTCGGTATGATGAGCGGGGCTTAGGTGGGAACGGCTGCGGTCCCCCACTGACAGGGCTGGTCCAGTGGACAGTCGGTGACGGAGATGGAGTGGAGTGCCTGATTGTGTATGATTGCTTGAGCTGTGTTGGTTGCTGTACTATTGATATATAACTTGTGTAAATAGTACTGACCCCGTTTAAATGTTTTAAAAACTGTGGTGATCCATTCGGGGTGGTGAGCGATTATTGAGCGGTATGATATGATGCGTACGGGATAGCCGGGATGAGTCATCACGTTGCGATCGAAGTCTTCCGCTTGTGTCGACGATGTCTAGTAGCTTGATAGTTTTATCAGTAGACGGATTGAGTACTTTGTAATTCCTTTGACAGTTTTGGTTTGAGATATGTAATCACTTAAATTATATTTACTATTTAAATATGTTTCTTTATTGTCTTATGATTATCATTGCCTCGGGTAACCGAGATAGTAGTATCCTTATACCTGAGTGGTCCTGGTAAGGCACTTGGAGTATGGGGGTGTTACAATAACTATTAGATATAATGAGTAGCTAATTGTCCGTATTCGATATTCGGGATCTGGTTGGATGTCGAACTAAGTGCAAAAAAGATGGTGTAATTCCGAGTATGTTATTTGTCCCAAATTGAAAAACAATGCAGGTTTGATGAATATATACTACGTATAAATAGTAGAATTGTCCCACATCAGAAAAATAATCTAAGTTTGGTGACTATATTACTTATAAATAGTAGAATTGTCCTACATCGATTAGTATAAGGTGGGGTGATTATATGATTATAAATAAGAGTTAACTCACGTATATATTAATCTTTTTTTTAAAGAGATATTTTAATAATATGTAAACAAATCATTAGACATAGAATGTAAACATTAAACCCTTATAACGTTTTTTTTTTTTGCATTATAAATAAGTTAACTACCCCGTTGCAACGCACGGGCATTCAAACTAGTAACTAATACTCCCTCCATTCAACTCCACTACCACTTTACTTTTTTGACGTTTGGCAACGCATGTTTTACGCTTTAAATATCGTTAGCTACGTATTTGCAAAAAATATAAAAGTTAGATATTTTTAATGTACTTTTAAAGACGAATCAAACAAGATCACACATGAATATATTTTCACTTATGTATTGAGAGAAAATTGAAATTGAATGTTGAATTGTGAATAGTGTATAAAATAGATAATGGTAGTGTGAAGTTGAATGGTGGGAGTAATATAATTAGAACTAAATCATTTTTTCAAGTTAATTCAAACATTGCATTTCCTATTCTAGGGTAGTCATTTTTAGCCTTTTTGAGTAATTTTGAAAATGAGAGATAACTGATTAGTCACAACTTATATTTGGGTTCATTTGTTCAGGTCTTAGGATCGTTCGCTCTTATACCACTTTGTAACACCCCCATTTAAGCAGAAGCTTTTAACAAGATATTCCCGATTAAATGTAACTGTTACCATCTCGGTCACCCGAGTTAGTGAATAGCAAATTAAAACAATATAAGGTACTTTAGAAGCAAACTGAACTGATTACTACATGATACAACTGAGTTATTACAATGTTTAATATAGCGGAAGATCTATAAAACTATTAACTAATAGCTGTTGTTAGAACACACTTGGTTGATGATGTCAAGTTTAATTGTTATTTGATTGTTTGCTCTTAGTTATAATTGATTAGTGTTTGAAGCAATCAAAGAACGTCCCATTAAGGCTCAAATGATCAAGATTGAAGTCACGACAAAGATGTTTCCTAGCCATAGTCAAATGTTGTAATAGTAAGTGTAACATTCTCATTTTGTCAAAGTGGCTGCAAAACCATGTAACAGTACATTGTACTGTGGTTTCTGATACTAGCATAAGAAGGAGTTTTTCAAAGAAGATATTTCGAGTATCAAATCTTTATAACTCTCTGATTTCTAAAGATTTTTACATCTGAAATAACCTAGTTAAAAACAAACTAAACTCGTGGATCACAAATCTCTTTAGTCACAATCTCTAGATTTGTCCATTAGCTTTTTACCAAAATGGACGGGTTTGATTAAGTCAAAGGTTTAAAGCATCAAAAGTTTTTTGCCATTTTGGCTAAATGTCACATGTTGAGTGTATTAAGGTCCGAAAATCTAAAAAGGCTAGAAGACTTTGTTTACTTGAGCCTCCAACACTTACCATCACTCAAATGACTCTTATTTATTTAATGGTTTATATTATTACAAAGGTTTACTCCTTAAGTGATCTTGTAATACCTCGATATTGTGGGACCCGGAAAGGAACCTTGGGATACATAACAGAACCTTACACTAGATTAGAGATCACTTTGGAGTGAAGTATGACTATAAAGTGGGTAGAGTATAACCTATACTAGACTTAGTAGAGTTGTTATAATGTCTGCCTATAGAAGGGTTGTCTTAAAACTGTCATAACTTGAGATCTAGACATGGTATTAATGTTATTACAATTGGAGGTTATAGCTTGTTCTCTTACAATTCCATTGGTAGGTCACACGTCCAAAATGACTAAGAAACGAGTGAGATATGACTGTTTTACGAAAACTGGTTATTGTTGAGAACTGCGTTGCACTCGACCGAGTGAAGGTCACTCGACCGAGTGGACTCGGCACTTGATCAAGTGAGTGACACTTAACCGAGTGGACTCGTCACTCGATCGAGTGGTGCTGAATCAGAAAACGGGATAAGAAAATCTTATCCTCTTATCCTCATTCATTCTATCTTCTTCCTTCTCACTCCAAATCCTCTCCCTTCTCTCTAAAACTCTCATAAACCTCTCCCACCATGGATCCAAGCTTGCTGTAAGGAATATCTCACCTTGTTCTTCATCATCCATGTAATACTCCGTATTTATAAGTCTTAGGGTACTCTATCGAGTAGCCCTTACTCTGTCGAGTAAGGGTAAGTTGCGAAATAAAATAGTTTCTGACCTGTTGGGTACTCGATCGAGTAGCTGGGGTACTCGATCGAGTAAGGGGTACTCGATCGAGTACCTTGGGTACTCGATCGAGTGTCCTATTTTTACGGGGAGTTTTCTCGGGTTTTGTTAATTATGCGATTAAGGTATTTAAACATAGTCGTCATTGTTTTAAATCACTTTTACAAAACCTAAAACCCTGTTTAAGAGAGAAAGCAACCGTTCATCTTCCTAATCGCATTCTTAGCAATTCCGGAGTTCGAGACGGTCGGTTCTTATCGTTATTCGTGTCGTTGAGTTCCTTGCGTCGAGGGTAAGCTTTTAATATAATTTTTATAGTGTTTTGTTAAGTTTGGTTAAACCCTAATTTAGAGATTGGGGGTTTTGTGTGTAGTATGTGATGTGTAGCCTCTATGTGTTATATGATAGGAGGAGGGTTCGTAGAAGAGGCTTTTTGACTCACTTTGTTGATACCGTCTGCTTGTTGTGCTTTCCAGGTAGGATTTCCTACTCGGTATTAGTCCCATAATGGGATATTGGTGATGTCTTTGTATTTGGTTGTTTGATATGATGATTATCTTGTGTTTGTGGTTGTGATTGCTTTGTTGATGGTTCTCGAGATGCGTTCTCGGGTGAGTGGGGTCACTTGCGGGAGTGACTTCACGCCCTAGTTTCGCCCTTCGTGGAACCCGCCACGGAAGGGGATGTGCACATTAATGGACGGGGTTATCGCTCGGTATGATGAGCGGGGCTTAGGTGGGAACAGTGCGGTCCCCCATCAGCGGCGGTGGTCCGGTGGACGGTCGATTGAGATGATGGGAATTGGTTGGTGGTGGTGTGTGTGTGTGTGTGTGTGACATTCGGTATGCTGCTTATCTTATTATTGTTATCTATGTTGATTGTGTGATTAGTCGACCCGGTGTTGTTTTGTAAACTGCGGTGATCCATTCGGGGATGGTGAGCGGATATTGAGCGGTATTGAGATGAGTATCTTTGGGATAGCCGGGATGCCACGACATGATGATAGGAGTCTTCCGCTGTAGCCTTTAGTTTGTTTACATTTCGTTAGACGATCAGTTTGAATAATGTATCGTACTTTGGTTTGGTTTTGAGGATTGTATTTATTCACTAAACTATTTATAATAAACGTTGTTTCTTTATTGTTGTTTGATTATCATTGCCTCGGAGTAACCAGAGATGGTAATATCTTCATACCTGAGTGGTCCTGGTAAGGCACTTGGAGTATGGGGGTGTTACAAATGGTATCAGAGCGACGATCCTGAAACCTGTAACCAATGAACTTAATGAACATAGGGAGTCAATTAAAATGAACCCGGGGTAAAAGTTGTAGGAGCTAGTGCAAAGGCTTGGGAGACGTCCTAAAGTCGCAGGGGTCGCCCTACAACTTTGAACCGGTCACATGGGGGAAGTGTTTGTCGAGTCGTATGTGTGTTTGGTTCATTTGTTTACGAATGTGATGGAATGTGTTGGTTGTTGGATGTTGAAGTAGAAAGTTGAGCATCTGAAAGAAAATGGTGATATGAGGAAATTTGTTAATGAAATGATAACATGTTGGATGATTTACAACGTGGCAATTAATAGCATGATGAAATGATCTCGTAGATATAGAAAAGATGTGTAGCGTGATTGTTATGATATAATATGTGATTTATAAAGTTTAACATGTTAGCATATGACGTAACATGCGGGTAGCTCTTACGAATTAGTGTTACTTGATCGAGTGGGACTGACTCGATCGGGTGGGTTTTTGGCGATTTTGAGTCCAGAATCGAGTTTTGGGGCACTCGATCGAGTAACTAGGGGTACTCGATCGAGTAGGGGGTCACTCGATCGAGTAGCCTAGATACTCGATCGAGTAGGTAAGAGATCAGAAGGTCTGTTTGGGTCTGAAGTTTGGGTACTCGATCGAGTACGTGGGGCACTCGATCGAGTAGCCCGTTACTCGATCGAGTGGGTTTGGGAACTCGATCGAGTAGGTTCTGGGGGTCGCGTTTTCGTGTTTTGAAGTTTAGTACGTATGTTCATATCTACCCCTTTTCTTATATATGTATAGTTTCAAGATGCCGCCCAAGAGAACTGCTTTGTACGCGAGAGCTGAGCTTATGACCGTGGATGACATCGTTAAGATGTTAGAGCACCAGGATGCTCTTACTGAGACCCTAAAGAAAGTGAATGAGGACAAGAATAAGGATAAGGAGAAGGAGGTTGATCAATAAAAAATCAGCCTTTACATTGCGAGGTTTAACCCGAAGGAATACAAGGGGGTTGGGGAACCTAATCGTCTTGATAGTTGGCTGAGAGAGATGGAGAACATCTTAGACTTGGTTCATTGTCCTGATGAGATGAGAGTGGAACAGCCGCGTTCTATCCGAGGGAGGCGCGGGCGGTGGTGGGATTCGGTGAAAGTGAGTGCTAGGGAGATATATGCAAGCCAAGGCTTACCTGCTATACCTTGGGAGGAGTTTCGTAAGGCTGTGAGGAAGGAGTTTGTACCGGAGCATGTGAGGAGTAAGATGAGAGAAGAGTTTGATGGTTTTAAGATGACTGCTGAGATGTCTGTGGCTGAGTACTACATGCTGTTCAATGAGAAGTCTAGGTATGATGAAGACATGGGTTTGAGTGAGGAGAATTTGGCTTTGAGGTTTGAGAGGGGGTTGACTACCAAGATTATGGATAAGTTACCCGTGGGGATCCTTACTGATGTTAAGAAAGCTTATGAGAGGGCTGGGAGAGCTGAGAGGTTGGTGGAGATGGCTCAGGAGAGGTCAGGTGGTGAGAAGAGGAAGTCTGAGAGCGAGGGTGGTGGCCAATCGAATCACAAGAAAGGCAACTACAATCAGTCTAAAGGATTTTCTTCCGGGTCCGGGTTTAGTCTTTGGGACTTCCTTTGGGCGTGGCCGTGGAAGTGTGAGTAATAGTTGGGGAGTGGCCTGCTTTGGTTGTGGTGGTGTAGGCCACAAGAGACATGAGTGCACGAGTGCACCGGATCTTTCGAGAGACTCGCACGCAGCTTCGCGAGCAAATGACCTACCGGATCATGGCCAAACCGGGAAGTCGAGTTACCAGAGTGGAGGCAACCGCAACGGCGGTAATTCTTATCAAAAAACACCGACGAACAACAACAACAATCAAGGGTCGGGTGCTAAGCCGACCGCATCACCAATCTTGTCCGGGGAGGTGGACGAAGACCATGGCAAGTTATTCATGATGGAAAAAGAAGGCAAATGAGGAAGATGCGCACGTTATCACCGGTACATTCCTTGTTAATGGTATTCCTACCTTTGTTTTGTTCGATTCGGGGCTTCTCGATCGTTTGTGTCTTGAGTCATGTTAAACATTGGGTTTGAGAGTATATGAATCATTAGTGAGCAAGTTTTCATACCTTCGGGTGAGTCCGTATCGTGTGGGAGGTTGTTTAGAGATGTATCTTTGATAGTTGGGCAAGTTGATTTCCCCGTAGACTTGCTAGAGTTTCCTTTTAACGGTTTTGAGATGATAGTTGGGATGGATTGGTTAGTAAAGTATAAAGCTAAGATAGACTGTCATCAAAAGAAAGTGTCCTTAAGAGGTCCAAAGGGTGTTAGTGTGTCTTATCGTGGGTTTCTCGTCAAACCCAAAGTTAAGTTGATTGCAGCTGTTACCTTGAAGTCTTATCTGAGGAAGGGATGTCCTCTGATCTTGTGCCATGTGAGAGATGACCGGATAGAGAGCCCCGTGCGATTGATGAGATACCGGTGGTGGGGAGTTTGCGATGTTTTTCCCGAGGAGATTCCGGGTTGCCACCGAAGAGGGAGATAGATTTCACCATCGAGTTGAAGCCAGGGACGGGGCCAATCTCTAAGGCACCGTACCGTATGGGTCCTAAGGAGATGGAGGAACTTAGGAAGTAGTTGGATGATTTGATAGAGAAGGGATACATTAGACCAAGTGTATCGCCTTGGGAGCACCGATTACTGTTCGTGAAGAAGAAAGATGGGAGCTTGAGGCTGTGCATAGATTACAGGGAGCTGAACCGTGTGACGATAAAGAACAAGTATCCTTTGCCAAGGATAGATGACCTGTTTGATCAGTTGAGCGGTGCAACAGTCTTTTCTAAGATTGATTTGAGGTCGGGGTACCATCAGGTGAAGATTAGAGAGGTGGATATACCAAAGACAACTTTCACGTCAAGGTATGGCCATTATGAGTATGTGGTGATGCCGTTTGGGTGGTCTAATGCGCCGCGGTGTTTATGGATTTGATGAATATAATCTTCAGACAGTTCTTGGACCAGTTCGTAGTGGTGTTTATCGATGATATCTTAGTCTACTCTAAGACTAAGGAGGAGCATGAGGAGCATCCGAGGATCGTGTTGCAGACTTTGAGAGATCATGAGTTGTATGCTAAGTTGTCCAAGTGTGAGTTCTGTTAGAGAAAGTTGCTTTTAAGGGCATGTAATCTCTAAAGATGGGGTAGTCATGGATCCGGCGAAGATTGAAGCGGGGACAAAGTGGGAAGCACCAAAGAATGTTCTTTGAGGTTAGAAGTTTCTTGGGTTTAGCTGGATACTACCGACGGTTCGTGAAAGATTTCTCCAAGATAGCTAGACCGATGACAGCGTTGATGAGGAAAGAGAACAGTTTTCGTTGGGATGAGAGTTGTGAGACGGCGTTCCAAACATTAAAGGAACGTTTGACCACGCTCTGTCCTAGCATTGCCTGAAGGGAGCGAGAATTTTGAGGTTTATACGGATGCCTCGAAGAATGGGCTGGGATGTGTGTTAATGCAGAATGGTAAAGTGATTGCCTATGCTTATAGGCAATTGAAGCCTTATGAGGAGAACTACCCTACTCATGATCTGGAGTTGGGTGCGGTGGTGTTTGCTCTCAAGATTTGGAGACATTACCTTTATGGAGCAATCTTTAAGGTATTTTCTGATCACAAGAGTCTCAAGTACATCTTCACGCCGAAGGAGTTGAACATGAGACAGAGGAGGTGGATGGAGCTGATTGGCGATTATGACATGGAAATCATCTACCATGAAGGGAAAGCCAATGTTGTTGCTGATGCTTTGAGTAGGAAGAGTGTACATTCCTTGTGTACAGCTCTATCTTTGATGAGGCCGAGGATGAGGTAGCGAGTTTTGGGATTCATATGATGCGAAAGGAGATGCCATGGGTGATATGACAAGATACAACTTGAGTTTTATGATGATATTCGGGATAAGCGGGCTTTGGATCCTAAGATAGTGGAGTGGAGAGTGGAGTAGAGAAAGGGACAGTGTCCCGGTTTTCTATTCATACCGATGGTAGTTTGAGGTTTGATGGTAGGTGGTGTGTTCCTAATGATGAGGAGTTGAAAAAGACGATCATGACAGAGGCGCATTGCACACCATATTCGGTTCATCCAGGTGGAGACAAGCTATACAAGGATTTGAAGAAAACGTTTTGGTGGCCTGGGATGAAGAAAGAGACAACCGAGTTTGTGTCCCGTTGTTTGACATGCGAGAGAGTTAAAGGGGAACAGAGAAGACCACAAGGTAAGATTCGGTCTTTAGAGGTGCCTGAGTGGAAGTGGGAATCCATTTCCATGGATTTCATTATGGGTTTGCCTAAGAGTCAACAAGGTAACAACATGATTTGGGTGATAGTGGATCGTCTGACCAAGTCAGCTCACTTTGTTCCAATGAAAGATACATGGACTAAGGCACAATTGGCTATGGCCTATCGAAAGAACGTGCTTAAGTTACATGGAGTCCCTAAGGACATAGTGTCTGACAGAGATGCGAGGTTTATATCAAGGTTTTGGAAGGAGTTGCAGGAATCGTTGGGAACAACTTTGAAGATGAGTACAACATTTCATCCTGCGACAGACGGCAGACGAGAGAGAACAATCAAGACTCTTGAGGATATGTTGCGAGCTTGTGTGATGGATTTTGGTGGTAGCTGGGAGCAGAGGTTGGACTTGATAGAGTTTTCTTACAACAACAGCTATCACACCAGTATTGGCATGGTACCGTTTGAGGCTTTGTATGGGAGGAGATGTAGGAGTCCAATCTGTTGGGACGATAGTGCTGAGGCAGTGGTTTTAGGACCAGAGATGGTACATGAGATGGTGGAACAGATTAAGATGATCAGGGAACGGATGAGAGCAGCCCAGGATCGACAAAAGAGTTATGCAGATCTACATCGTCGGGACATAGAGTTTCAAGTTGGGGACAAGGTTCTTCTGAAAGTGTCTCCGATGCGTGGGGTTATGAGATTTGGGAAGAAAGGCAAGCTAAGTCAGAAGTTTATAGGGCCTTATGAGATCTTAGAGCGAGTTGGGGAAGTTGCTTATCGTCTGGCTTTACCAGCTGCGTTAGAGAGAGTGCATAATGTGTTTCATGTATCGCATGCGAAGTATGTGAGTGACCCGTCACATGTATTGGAGGCAGAGAGCTTAGAGCTAGATGAGTCCTTATCATATCTTGAGGTGCCTAAGCAGATTCTAGACCGAAAGGTTAGAAAGACTAGGAGTGGTGAGACAGTTTTGCTTAAGATCCTGTGGTCTAACCACGAGACCGAGGAAGCTACATGGGAGCCAGAGGAAGCTATGAAAGAGCGTTACCCTTTCCTTTTTGATCAGGTATGTATGGTTACGGGGACGTAACCTTGTTTCTTTTAGGGGGATAGGAGATGATCGCGAGTAGTTTTTAAGAGTTTTATACACCTTTTATATGTAGTGTCGGTATGTTGTCGAGATGTGTTGGGTTAGTATCGTGTCTTACGTTGAATTTTGTTTGACCTTCGAGTCGAGAAGCTTATGGGAGTACCTTTGTTTAGTAGTGGTTTGAACTTCGGGGACGAAGTTCCTTTTAAGGAGGGAAGACTGTAATACTCCGTATTTATAAGTCTTGGGGTACTCTATCGAGTAGCCCTTACTCTGTCGAGTAAGGGTAAGTTGCGAAAAAAAATAGTTTCGACTGTTGGGTACTCGATCGAGTAGTCAGGTACTCGATCGAGTAAGGGGGTACTCGATCGAGTACCTTGGGTACTCGATCGAGTGTCCGATTTTACGGGGAGTTTTCTCGGGTTTTGTTAATTATGCGATTAAGGTATTTAAACATAGTCGTCATTGTTTTAAATCACTTTTACAAAACCTAAAACCCTGTTTAAGAGAGAAAGCAACCAGTTCATCTTCCTAATCGAATTCTTAGCAATTCCGGAGTTCGAGACGGTCGGTTCTTATCGTTATTCGTGTCGTTGAGTTCCTTGCGTCGAGGGTAAGCTTTTAATATAATTTTTATAGTGTTTTGTTAAGTTTGGTTAAACCCTAATTTAGAGATTGGGGGTTTTGTGTGTAGTATGTGATGTGTAGCCTCTATGTGTTATATGATAGGAGGAGGGTTCGTAGAAGAGGCTTTTTGACTCAAATTTGTTGATACCGTCTGATCGTTGTGCTTTCCGGGTAGGATTTCCTACTCGCATTAGTCCCATAATGGGATATTGGTGATGTCTTTGTATTTGGTTGTTTGATATGATGATTATATTGTGTTTGTGGTTGTGATTGTTGTTGATGGTTCTCGAGATGCGTTCTCGGCTGAGTGGGGTCACTTGTGGGAGTGACTTCACGCCCTAGTTTCGCCCTTCGTGGAACCCGCCACGGAAGGGGATGTGCACATTAATGGACGGGGTTATCGCTCGGTATGATGAGCGGGGCTTAGGTGGGAACGGTGCGGTCCCCCATCGGCGGGTCCAAAGGGACGATCGATATTGAGATGATGGGAATTGGTTGGTGGTGGTGTGTGTGTGTGTGTGTGTGATTCAAATGTCCTTATCTTATTATTGTTATCTATGTTGATTGTGTGATTAGTAGACCGACCCTGGTGTTGTTTTGTAAACTGCGGTGATCCATTCGGGGATGGTGAGCGGATATTGAGCGAGTATTGAGATGAGTACTGGGATAGGTGGGATGCCACGACATGATGATAGGAGTCTTCCGTTTGTAGCCTTTAGTTTGTTTACATTTCGATTAGACATCGTTTGAATAATGTATCGTACTTTGGTTTGGTTTTGAGGATTGTATTTATTCACTAAACTATTTATAATAAACGTTGTTTCTTTATTGTTGTTTGATTATCATTGCCTCGGGTAACCGAGATGGTAATATCTTCATACCTGAGTGGTCCTGGTAAGGCACTTGGAGTATGGGGGTGTTACAAATGGTATCAGAGCGACGATCCTGAAACCTGTAACCAATGAACTTAATGAACATAGGGAGTCAATTAAAATGAACCCGGGGTAAAAGTTGTAGGAGCTAGTGCAAAGGCTTGGGAGACGTCCTAAAGTCGCAGGGGTCGCCCTACAACTTTGAACCGGTCACATGGGGGAAGTGTTTGTCGAGTCGTATGTGTGTTTGGTTCACTTGTTTACGAATGTGATGGAATGTGTTGGTTGTTGGATGTTGAAGTAGAAAGTTGAGCATCTGAAAGAAAATGGTGATATGAGGAAATTTGTTAATGAAATGATAACATGTTGGATGATTTACAACGTGGCAATTAATAGCATGATGAAATGATCTCGTAGATATAGAAAAGATGTGTAGCGTGATTGTTATGATATAATATGTGATTTATAAAGTTTAACATGTTAGCATATGACGTAACATGCGGGTAGCTCTTACGAATTAGTGTTACTTGATCGAGTGGGACTGACTCGATCGGGTGGGTTTTTGGCGATTTTGAGTCCAGAATCGAGTTTTGGGGCACTCGATCGAGTAACTAGGGGTACTCGATCGAGTAGAAATCACTCGATCGAGTAGCCTAGATACTCGATCGAGTAGGTAAGAGATCGAAGGTCCTGTTTGGGTCTGAAGTTTGGGTACTCGATCGAGTACGTGGGGCACTCGATCGAGTAGCCCGTTACTCGATCGAGTGGGTTTGGGAACTCGATCGAGTAGGTTCTGGGGGTCGCGTCTTCGTGTTTTGAAGTTTAGTACGTATGTTCATATCTACCCCTTTTCTTATATATGTATAGTTTCAAGATGCCGCCCAAGAGAACTGCTTTGTACGCGAGAGCTGAGCTTATGACCGTGGATGACATCGTTAAGATGTTAGAGCACCAGGATGCTCTTACTGAGACCCTAAAGAAAGTGAATGAGGACAAGAATAAGGATAAGGAGAAGGAGGTTGATCAATAAAAAATTAGCCTTTACATTGCGAGGTTTAACCCGAAGGAATACAAGGGGGTTGGGGAACCTAATCTTCTTGATAGTTGGCTGAGAGAGATGGAGAACATCTTAGACTTGGTTCATTGTCCTGATGAGATGAGAGTGGAACAGGCCGCGTTCTATCTGAGGGAGGCAGCAGGCAAGTGGTGGGATTCAGTGAAAGTGAGTGCTAGGGAGATATATGCAAACCAAGGCTTACCTGCTATACCTTGGGAGGAGTTTCGTAAGGCTGTGAGGAAGGAGTTTGTACCGGAGCATGTGAGGAGTAAGATGAGAGAAGAGTTTGATGGTTTTAAGATGACTGCTGAGATGTCTGTGGCTGAGTACTACAGGCTGTTCAATGAGAAGTCTAGGTATGATGAAGACATGGGTTTGAGTGAGGAGAATTTGGCTTTGAGGTTTGAGAGGGGGTTGACTACCAAGATTATGGATAAGTTACCCGTGGGGATCCTTACTGATGTTAAGAAAGCTTATGAGAGGGCTGGGAGAGCTGAGAGGTTGGTGGAGATGGCTCAGGAGAGGTCAGGTGGTGAGAAGAGGAAGTCTGAGAGCGAGGGTGGTGGCCAATCGAATCACAAGAAAGGCAACTACAATCAGTCTAAAGGATTTTCTTCTGGGTCTGGGTTTAGTGCTGGGACTTCCTTTGGGCGTGGCCGTGGAAGTGTGAGTAATAGTTGGGGAGTGGCCTGCTTTGGTTGTGGTGGTGTAGGCCACAAGAGACATGAGTGCACGAGTGCACCAGGATCTTTTCAGAGACCAGCACAGAGCTTCGCGAGCAACAGACCGGCTGGATCATGGCCAAACCGGGGAAGTCAGAGTTACCAGAGTGGAGGCAACCGCAACGGAGGTAATTCTTATCAGAAAACACCGACGAACAACAACAACAATCAAGGGTCGGGTGCTAAGCCGACCGCATCACCAAGATCTTGTCCAGGAGGTGGACAAGAAGACCGATGGCAAGTTATTCATGATGGAAAAGAAGGCGGTGAGGAAGATGCGCACGTTATCACCGGTACATTCCTTGTTAATGGTATTCCTACCTTTGTTTTGTTCGATTCGGGGCTTCTCGATCGTTTGTGTCTTGAGTCATGTTAAACATTGGGTTTGAGAGTATATGAATCATTAGTGAGCAAGTTTTCATACGTTCGGGTGAGTCTGTATCGTGTGGGAGGTTGTTTAGAGATGTATCTTTGATAGTTGGGCAAGTTGATTTCCCTGTAGACTTGCTAGAGTTTCCTTTTAACGGTTTTGAGATGATAGTTGGGATGGATTGGTTAGTAAAGTATAAAGCTAAGATAGACTGTCATCAAAAGAAAGTGTCCTTAAGAGGTCCAAAGGGTGTTAGTGTGTCTTATCGTGGGTTTCTCGTCAAACCCAAAGTTAAGTTGATTGCAATTTATTACCTTGAAGTCTTATCTGAGGAAGGGATGTCCTCTGATCTTGTGCCATGTGAGAGATGACCGGATAGAGAGCCCGGCGATTGATGAGATACCATGGTGGGGGGGAGTTTGCGATGTTTTTCCTGAGGAGATTCCGGGGTTGCCACCGAAGAGGGAGATAGATTTCACCATCGAGTTGAAGCCAGGGACGGGGCCAATCTCTAAGGCACCGTACCGTATGGGTCCTAAGGAGATGGAGGAACTTAGGAAGTAGTTGGATGATTTGATAGAGAAGGGATACATTAGACCAAGTGTATCGCCTTGGGAGCACCGATTACATTCGTGAAGAAGAAAGATGGGAGCTTGAGGCTGTGCATAGATTACAGGGAGCTGAACCGTGTGACGATAAAGAACAAGTATCCTTTGCCAAGGATAGATGACCTGTTTGATCAGTTGAGCGGTGCAACAGTCTTTTCTAAGATTGATTTGAGGTCGGGGTACCATCAGGTGAAGATTAGAGAGGTGGATATACCAAAGACAGCTTTCACGTCAAGGTATGGCCATTATGAGTATGTGGTGATGCCGTTTGGGTTGTCTAATGCGCCGGCAGTGTTTATGGATTTGATGAATATAATCTTCAGACAGTTCTTGGACCAGTTCGTAGTGGTGTTTATCGATGATATCTTAGTCTACTCTAAGACTAAGGAGGAGCATGAGGAGCATCTGAGGATCGTGTTGCAGACTTTGAGAGATCATGAGTTGTATGCTAAGCTGTCCAAGTGTGAGTTCTGGTTAGAGAAAGTTGCTTTTCTGGGGCATGTAATCTCTAAAGATGGGGTAGCTGTGGATCCGGCGAAGATTGAAGCAGGGACAAAGTGGGAAGCACCAAAGAATGTTGCTGAGGTTAGAAGTTTCTTGGGTTTAGCTGGATACTACAGACGGTTCGTGAAAGATTTCTCCAAGATAGCTAGACCGATGACAGCGTTGATGAGGAAAGAGAACAGGTTTCGTTGGGATGAGAGTTGTGAGACGGCGTTCCAAACATTAAAGGAGCGTTTGACCACGCTCTCCGTCCTAGCATTGCCTGAAGGGAGCGAGAATTTTGAGGTTTATACGGATGCCTCGAAGAATGGGTGGGATGTGTGTTAATGCGGTGATTGCCTATGCTTCTAGGCAGTTGAAGCCTTATGAGGAGAACTACCCTACTCATGATCCGGAGTTGGGTGCAGTGGTGTTTGCTCTCAAGATTTGGAGACATTACCTTTATGGAGCAATCTTTAAGGTATTTTCTGATCACAAGAGTCTCAAGTACATCTTCACGCAGAAGGAGTTGAACATGAGACAGAGGAGGTGGATGGAGCTGATTGGCGATTATGACATGGAAATCATCTACCATGAAGGGAAAGCCAATGTTGTTGCTGATGCTTTGAGTAGGAAGAGTGTACATTCCTTGTGTACAGCTCTATCTTTGATGAGGCTGAGGGATGAGGTAGCGAGTTTTGGGATTCATATGATGCAGAAAAAAGATGCCATGGGTGATATGACAGTACAGCTTGAGTTTTATGATGATATTCGGGATAAGCAGGCTTTGGATCCTAAGATAGTGGAGTGGAGAGCTGGAGTAGAGAAAGGGACAGTGTCCCGGTTTTCTATTCATACAGATGGTAGTTTGAGGTTTGATGGTAGGTGGTGTGTTCCTAATGATGAGGAGTTGAAAAAGACGATCATGACAGAGGCGCATTGCACACCATATTCGGTTCATCCAGGTGGAGACAAGCTATACAAGGATTTGAAGAAAACGTTTTGGTGGCCTGGGATGAAGAAAGAGACAGCTGAGTTTGTGTCCCGTTGTTTGACATGCCAGAGAGTTAAAGGGGAACAGAGAAGACCACAAGGTAAGATTCAGTCTTTAGAGGTGCCTGAGTGGAAGTGGGAATCCATTTCCATGGATTTCATTGTGGGTTTGCCTAAGAGTCAACAAGGTAACAATATGATTTGGGTGATAGTGGATCGTCGACCAAGTCGCTCACTTTGTTCCAATGAAAGATACATGGACTAAGGCACAATTGGCTATGGCCTATCGAAAGAACGTGCTTAAGTTACATGGAGTCCCTAAGGACATAGTGTCTGACAGAGATGCGAGGTTTATATCAAGGTTTTGGAAGGAGTTGCTGGAATCGTTGGGAACAACTTTGAAGATGAGTACAACATTTCATCCTGCGCGACAGACAGGGCGGACTGAGAGAACAATCAAGACTCTTGAGGATATGTTGCGAGCTTGTGTGATGGATTTTGGTGGTAGCTGGGAGCAGAGGTTGGACTTGATAGAGTTTTCTTACAACAACACTATCACACCGATATTGGCATGGCACCGTTTGAGGCTTTGTATGGGAGGAGATGTAGGAGTCCAATCTGTTGGGACGATAGTCTTTGAGGCAAAGGTTTTAGGACCAGAGATGGTACATGAGATGGTGGAACAGATTAAGATGATCGGGGGAACGGATGAGAGCACCCAGGGATCGACAAAAGAGTTATGCAGATCTACATCGTCGGGACATAGAGTTTCAAGTTGGGGACAAGGTTCTTCTGAAAGTGTCTCCGATGCGTGGGGTTATGAGATTTGGGAAGAAAGGCAAGCTAAGTCAGAAGTTTATAGGGCCTTATGAGATCTTAGAGCGAGTTGGGGAAGTTGCTTATCGTCTGGCTTTACCAGCTGCGTTAGAGAGAGTGCATAATGTGTTTCATGTATCGCAGCTGCGGAAGTATGTGAGTGACCCGTCACATGTATTGGAGGCAGAGAGCTTAGAGCTAGATGAGTCCTTATCATATCTTGAGGTGCCTAAGCAGATTCTAGACCGAAAGGTTAGAAAGACTAGGAGTGGTGAGACAGTTTTGCTTAAGATCCTGTGGTCTAACCACGAGACCGAGGAAGCTACATGGGAGCCAGAGGAAGCTATGAAAGAGCGTTACCCTTTCCTTTTTGATCAGGTATGTATGGTTACGGGGACGTAACCTTGTTTCTTTTAGGGGGGTAGGAGATGATCGCGAGTAGTTTTTAAGAGTTTTATACACCTTTTATATGTAGTGTCGGTATGTTGTCGAGATGTGTTGGGTTAGTATCGTGTCTTACGTTGAATTTTGTTTGACCTTCGAGTCGGGAAGCTTATGGGAGTACCTTTGTTTAGTAGTGGTTTGAACTTCGGGGACGAAGTTCCTTTTAAGGAGGGAAGACTGTAATACTCCGTATTTATAAGTCTTGGGGTACTCTATCGAGTAGCCCTTACTCTGTCGAGTAAGGGTAAGTTGCGAAAAAAAATAGTTTCGACTGTTGGGTACTCGATCGAGTAGTCAGGGTACTCGATCGAGTAAGGGGGTACTCGATCGAGTACCTTGGGTACTCGATCGAGTTTCCGGTTTTACGGGGAGTTTTCTCGGGTTTTGTTAATTATGCGATTAAGGTATTTAAACATAGTCGTCATTGTTTTAAATCACTTTTACAAAACCTAAAACCCTGTTTAAGAGAGAAAGCAACCATTCATCTTCCTAATCGCATTCTTAGCAATTCCGGAGTTCGAGACGGTCGGTTCTTATCGTTATTCGTGTCGTTGAGTTCCTTGCGTCGAGGGTAAGCTTTTAATATAATTTTTATAGTGTTTTGTTAAGTTTGGTTAAACCCTAATTTAGAGATTGGGGGTTTTGTGCGTAGTATGTGATGTGTAGCCTCTATGTGTTATATGATAGGAGGAGGGTTCGTAGAAGAGGCTTTTTGACTCAAATTTGTTGATACCGTCTGATCACAGCTTTCCGGGTAGGATTTCCTACTCAGTATTAGTCCCATAATGGGATATTGGTGATGTGCTGTATTTGGTTGTTTGATATGATGATTATACTGTGTTTGTGGTTGTGATTGCTGTTGATGGTTCTCGAGATGCGTTCTCGGCTGAGTGGGGTCACTTGCGGGAGTGACTTCACGCCCTAGTTTCGCCCTTCGTGGAACCCGCCACGGAAGGAGATGTGCACATTAATGGACAGGGTTATCGCTCGGTATGATGAGCGGGGCTTAGGTGGGAACGGCTGCGGTCCCCCATCGGGCGGTCGGTCCAAAGGGGACGTCGATTGAGATGATGGGAATTGGTTTGTGGTGTGTGTGTGTGTGTGTGTGACAGTTCAGCTGTCTGCTTATCTTATTATTGTTATCTATGTTGATTGTGTGATTAGTACTGACCCCGGTGTTGTTTTGTAAACCTGCGGTGATCCATTCGGGGATGGTGAGCAGATATTGAGCAGGTATTGAGATGAGTACTGGGATAGCTGGGATGCCACGACATGATGATAGGAGTCTTCCGCTGTAGCCTTTAGTTTGTTTACATTTCAGTTAGACAGATCATTTGAATAATGTATCGTACTTTGGTTTGGTTTTGAGGATTGTATTTATTCACTAAACTATTTATAATAAACGTTGTTTCTTTATTGTTGTTTGATTATCATTGCCTTGGGTAACCGAGATGGTAATGTCTTCATACCTGAGTGGTCCTGGTAAGGCACTTGGAGTATGGGGGTGTTACAATCCACACTTGTAAGTCGATTTTCACTCATCCTTGTTTAAGTCTTAACCCTAATTTTTGGGGGTTTTCACTTGGGTTAATTAGTTAATAATTAATATATGTAATATAGGTAATTAGTGGGTAATAATAAGGGGTTTTGTATTATGTTATAGTGTAGGATGATTTATTATAGTTATTATGTGGTATTGTAGGATGAGATGGTCTTATGAGACGGATCTTGCTTATTAATTATATTGCTTGTGAAGAATGCTAAAAGGTAGGTTTACCCTACTCGGTTTCAATATTTTGTGTGCATATTTGTGTGTCTTGCATCATCATTTTTATGTATGAGTCGATTGGGATAACATGTTGGTATTTGAGGGAGTTTTATCCATGATATGTTGGGATTTAGTTCATGATGAGTCATATAATTGGAGTTGTGTTGCATTTTCCATGTATGGTCTTTGTTGTGTTGTGTTGGAGATTATTGGTGGTGTTACTTGGTTATTGAGGAGACGTAAGACGGTTGGGAGACCGTCTTATGCTTGAGTCGCCTCTTGGAGCTTCCCACTCCAAGAGGGATGTGCACATTAATGGCTTGAGTTACGGAGGGACTCATGTGGTTGAGACACGACGTCTGGTAGGGGATCCGGTTGGCTTCCGGACCCGGTACGTCTGGCATGTTCGGGTACCTATTTGTGGTTGTTGGTATGTCGGGGCGTGTCCCGGTACCAGTGTGGTTGTCGGTATGTTTGGGAATGTCCCGTTACCATGGTGTTTGTTTGATAGTATCTCATTCATGTTATTGGCATATTGCATATTTACCTATCATGTTGTGTCGTACGTTTAATTATTGAAACTGGCGTGTTGTGTGTTTGTGTAATTGTCACCTATTTCTGGAGTGGCCTGTGTTGATCCATATGATATTTTCGGTTATATGGAGAGCAGGTTGAGTACAGGTTGTTTGGTGTCACGCGGGAGACGGGACGCGCTTTGGACTTGGAGTCGAGTACTTGGATAGTTGGTAGATAACCTAGATAGTAGTCATGAGTTGCATTCTTTCATTTATTAATTTATGGTTATGTAATCCATTAAATACTTTATTTATATTAAATATTTCTTGATTGTATCTTCGATTCACCGTCTTGGGAAACCGTGATGGTAACATCTTCCAACTACCTTGGCGGGGTAAGAAGGGGATGTTACAAAGTGGTATCAGAGCGACGATTTTGGAACCTAAACCAATGAACCAAAATGAACCTAGGCGTGTCTAATAAAATGAACCCGACATGAGTACAATAGGAGATCAGTTTTGGATGAGTAGGCGCCCTCATATCAAAACTAGTGCCTATTGTCTCGGTTGGTCACTACGTGGATGGTTATGAGTATGGGGCAACGCTATGTGGAAAGTTGTATGGTTTCATGAATGTGTGATTAGTATTAAGCTTCTTGTATGATGTAATTATTTCCGATGATGTGTGAATGTGTATGAAGGTTGAATGCTTGGATTGATGTGAATAGCATGTTCGAGAATGGTTAGCATGTGTTGGTATATGGATAATGATTTCGCTATTTGAACTTACACCGCATGTTACTTGAATGCCTACTACTGTTGTCAATAGTGTATGATTAGCAATTCATGTGGGTAGAATAGTTACTAGTCCTACGATAGTGTACCAAAGACGGTAAGTAGGATGACATATGAACTAACTTGGGTGAGTCACCGATAGCCGGTGGACTCCCGAACCTTCTCTTTGTGTTGCAGGGACTTATCATTCTAATTCAACTCGAAAATCTCAACCATAAGTGTGACACCCCGCGATAAAGCGGAAAATATAACTTATAAATTCAAGCGGAAATTAGGAAAATTTTGAAACTTTTAAAATTTAAAGCGCGGGTTCGTCAAAATCCAAAACATAAATAAATAATGCGGAAATAAAGTTTAAATTATACAAACGTGATAGTCAAGATGAGGGAAAAGATATCCCTCGAATGACAGTACAATAAAAGGTGAGTCTAAACAATCCTAATAAATCGACTAAAAGGCCAAAGTGCTCGCTAGCTCACACATGTCTTCACCCCATGAATGCACCAACTAATACCTGTCATTCATGTAAACATGAACGCCACAGTCAGTGGGGAGTAACTCAAGGTTCTCCCAGCCACAAAATGTCGAAACGAACATAACAAAGAACTAAAACAGGCAAGTCATGTAAGATACTTACAAAAGATATGAATATCAAGTTTATATTTAAGCATGACAAATAAATGAGATGAAATATGATAGATCAATATTAGCATAATGGAGATTCAACTAATCATGTGAGACAATTAAATAATATGAAAGACAAGAATACGGTCATTTATGCAAAAGTACGCATTTCAAGGAATTACAACATAGATATGAGATTCGAAACCGTAGCCATTATTTGGAAAACCACTTAGCTAACATTGCACGGGACGTGGCTACTAATGTCACATTCATACTTATGGCTTGCATCTCACCATAAGAACGGATGGGAACATCAATCCCGACGATCATATCGCAACTAGGGGCTTATAGCTCACCCCTAGTATCCGATAGGACCAAGACAAACAACACAAGGCATAACTCTTGCCTTGAAAGACAAATACCAATATCTATAACCAAGCAAGACCTTTACTACTCATATATAAATATATAATTCCCCTGGTAGGACGACAATGGTACTCCCAAGACTCAGTCCTAGTCTAAATCGCCGGACTCTCGGGGCGAACGGTCCCCGATTCGACATGCGGCAGAACAGTCCGCATCCAAGACTCGATCGACAGAACGGAAGTCGAGAACCCATAATCGGCAGAACAGTCCGAAAGAGGCGGAAAAATATGAGCTAAACCCACAATCGGCAGAACAGTCCGAAAGAGGCGTAAAGACAAGTCAAGCAAAATGTATAGCATAAAGGCATTGTCACTAGAATATGGTATGAGGTAACCCACAATCGGCAGAACAGTCCGAAAGGGCGGGAAAAACATAAATCAAACAACTCCCGGCAGAACGGCACGAGAGCGGCGTAAACCAATACTTGGCAGAACGGCACAAGTAAGGCGAAAAGGCATTATAAAACGGGTACGACTCAACCAAGCGATACGAATCAACTTGGAATGAGACTAATAACGTAATGAGCCAATGATAATCCAAGTAAGACATTCCATGCCAAATTATATTCATGAACATGAATAAACAATCCATTTCTTCAATATTCGTCACTTGAATAAAAATGTAGACAAACAGAAATGAACCATTTATAATAATCAAAACAAGGACTTAATTATAAATGACTCAAATGTAAGATAAAACATTTATTACTTATAAGGCATAAACAATTAAGTTGGACTCATATTAAAATGGAAACATGTCATTTCATATACAAATGAGATAATAATGAATACATTCCACAATTATAAACCATGTGAGAAGAATATAAAAAAGAATGTACCCATTGTATATTTTATGTATGTAAACACGATTCTTAGGTTCCAACTAGTATCCATTTTCGTAAATCTTAAAGTTCCTGACCCGATTGAACATAGGCAATTACACTCTTTATATGGTGAACTATCATTTGTGACCAATGTACGAGTTTAAGTCCCTTTTACTTTCAATTTTAACAGGAAGGTCTTAAACTTATGGTAAGACTCTCTTAGAGGAGACTTAACAAGGCCTAAAAGTAGCAAAGTGTTATTTGGATGGCTGATATTAACCCTCATAAGGAATCGCACAATGACCCTAATATAATCAGAACTCAGACAGTCATATCTCTTTGCACTTATAATTGAAGCATATTAAAGACTGAATTTCTCCCCTACCACCAACCTAATTCACAAATGTATATGTATCCAAGATAGGAGCTAGCAAATTGACTCGAACTAGCGACAAAAGCGACACCAAAATCGCACTCAAAAACGTCATATGCAGCCCCTTCATTCACGGCTTTCACATAGTCCGTTTGCTATACTTCGACATCAAAGGGACAAGTTTTAAGACGGAATTTAACACGGTAAATTCAAGCATACAAGTATTGCAATCAAAAAAATATGGTACAAACTATAGGAGAAAAATTAAAGTTGTTAATTGAACGGTTTCCCGGACTCTTGTACTCTCATCGTAGGATAATTACAAACTCAATGCCAGCAAGTATAATTAATATGCCGAAAGAGTGTTGTCTGGGAAACCAATTTGTGCAACGCATTTTCATAGCCAACAAGTTGCTGATCATTAAAGGATAATGGAACTGAAATCGATTCTCCGCCCAAACAACCCACCATTTTATTGAGTAAACACGGTCCAAAACAAGCACAAGTTGTGACGGAGTTTCACATATAAAACACAAGTCACTAAAATACTTCAAGCATGCATATAAGTCGGTATTATTCCGATACATTCTACCATCCAAGTGAGAAAAGCACAAAGGACCAAACTTTATCAAACAAGGGTATGTAAAACGACATATAATACGGAATTTTGACATTTTTGTCGAGTAACCTATCACCGTTACCTTTTTGCTCTCCTAAACGACTGAGGAATCGCCCAAGGATGACCTTAAACCCAAAAATGGAAGAAATTAGACCAAAATCCGAATCCCTTGTAAGACGGCCGTTCTGAAATAGGACGAAAGTTTGGCTCTTTCTTACATACAAAGAAGGAGGATGAGATGTGGAAGCTATTGGTGCAAAATTCATGGAATTTGGTTGAGAAATAAGGGAGAAAATAGGGATTGAAGGTCGATGGAAATGGAGTTTGGGGGTCTGGTATGTTGTTGCTGCTGTAAGAAGAAGAAAGAAAAAGAGGGGAGTGGTGTTGTGGATAGACGACAACAATAAATAATAATAAAACAAAATATAATAATAATATATAATAATAATAATATCTAATGATATAAATAATACTAATAATATAAAAGTAGAGTGAAAAAGGGTAGGTGGGTGTGATGAGTTGTCGATAAATGGTTGGTCCGGATTAAAGTGGGTACAAGGTAAAATGTGACGGTCTAATGTTAGATGGAAATTAAGACGAAGATTATTATTATTACTGTCACTATTATTATCCGACCAAAAATACTGATGTGACCATAATTAGCGCACATTTAGTCCCCTAATTGAGCCTATTTTGCATACTATTATAACATTCTATGGCCATTTTATCCGTCAAAACCTTCCTATTTGCTTTTCTATCGCATTTCATATGTTTTGTAGAAAAGAAGATAATAAGGCGGAAATTCCCGTCTTTCGTGCATATTTGGAAGCTTATTGATGATATTAGACGGACTAGTATGAAGAGGAAGCAAAGACTAAAGACCAATCTCGCAAGAATAAAATGGAAATGAGCAAAAAGGGAAGAAAAGAAGAAGAACCACTGCTGAAGAACAATCCGAGCGGATTGTACCAAATCCGCCCGTCTCCACTGAACAATCCGAGCGTCCTGCTCAGACTCCGCTCGGATTCATTCACCAGAATCCGCCCGGATTCTCTTGAATCCGCTCGGATTCCTTTGCCAGATTCCGTCCGTCCCGACCCCAATACGCACGGATTCCTTCACAGCATGATTTCGTCTTCTCAAAGCTTCAAAGAAAGACTCCCTTCCTCCGAAAAATACCGGAGTCTCCTTGCTCAAATCTCAAAAGTGTAATTACTAGTTTAGCCCTTAGTTAACCCTAATGCATCCACCTAATTTCCACTATAAATACCCCATTTGTAAATAATTAAGGGGCATCTCATATATGTTGTTTTTGGGTAGAAAATCCTTCTTTAGATTAGATTAGGAGTAGATTAGAATAGATTACTCTTTAATCTTTCCACAAATTACACATTAATCTCTCCTTAATTATTGTTCAAGTTTATCATTCAAGTTTATTATTGGGTAATTGAAGATTATTGGGTTATTATTGGGAGATTGACAACCTTCCATCAATCATCAAGTTTCTTCTATTATTCTTTGCTTTATTATTTGGATCATCTCAAGTTTGGTATAATTCCTTTACTCTTTAATCTTTATTGTTCATTTCTTCATTCTATTATCATGTTTATACTTGTTGTGATGATTGACACCATTAATGACATGTTTCCCATGATAATGAGTGAGTAGTTTCTTTAGCTAGGATTAGTGGGTAATTAAGGGAAACCAACATGGGATTGATTCATGCTTAATCTAATATGTTCACATGATTAAATTGCTTGCTTGTTGTGATGTCGACTTTATGCACATGTTATGTTTGATGAAATGCTAAGCCTATGAATCCTTGCATTTATAACCATCTCTTATCTACTCAACTTGACTTGTAAGATATAAACCAACTCGAGTCTTGTTAGACCATGCATAGAAGTTGATTAGGAGGAAAGTAAGTCGACTTGTAGGTGTTGTACAATCTAATCGATTCGGCTCCGGGACCCAACTCTTCCTAAGAACCGTAAGATATAACCCAACTCGGTTCCTCCACAACATTAATTGCTTGCAACCTTGTAAACATGTTTGTATGATCAAAACCATGAATCCCCTATGAACCCATGACATCCTAGCACCTTTAATCAATTCTTTACATTTCTTAGTTCATTGTTTGCTCTACTTTGTTACTTTCATTAGTTTAGACACAACTACAAACCCAACCAAATTATGACACTAGCATAAATTGAGATAGATAGACTTAGAACCCAAAGCACACCGTCCCATGGATCGACCTCGACTTACCGCTAACTAGTAGTTTGTTGAGTATTATAAATGTGTTTGATTGGATGAGTGACGACATCGTCCGGATCAAAATGGCGCCGTTGCCGGGGATGGTGCTATGTGATTAAGTTCTTACTTGTTTGTCTATTTTAATTGTGCTTTCACCTTGGGGAACTTGTTCCTCAAGGATTGTTCTTACCATTTTTGTGTAGTTTCCATGTTTGTAGTTATCTCCTTGTCTTAGTTATGATGACTCAAGACTTGACACATGGAGTATGTGGTAGATTCTTTGAGTATGACTATGGGTATGGGGAGTTTGAGGAGCAAGTCAACACAAACCTACCTTACTATTTGTACAATGAAAATCCTAACCACTACCCCAATTTTTCTCACCAAAATTACCACACCCAATATCAACAACAACCACCCACTCAATACCCATTTCACAATGAACTTCAATTGCCACAATACAACCATTTTCACACCCACCCACAACAAAGAAATGAACCCATTCAAAACATGATCCTCCAAATGATGGGAGACCAACAAAACTTCTTCAAACAAATGCTAGAAGAGAGCCGAAAAGAAGAAGATGTTCTTAAAAACATCGCTATCCAAAGAAAGGAATTGGGGATTCAAATTGCCCAATTAAAAGAATTCCAAGCAACCCCTCACCACCGCTCTTTGGATATTGAGCATAAATGCGAGTTTGAAGTAGTGACATTTGACATGGAAGACGAAAAGTGGGAGGAGCCAAGTTCCTTGAGCTCTTGTGACTATGAGAGTATTGTGTTTGACGATGAAGACATGAGGTTGAGCAAACCAAATGTTCTTAACCTCTGTGAGTATGAGGGTGTGTCATTTGAAGTAGATGTTGAGGTGTTGGAGAATGAGTTGGTGAAGAAGAGTGAAGCCCCCATTTATGATTCTCGTGAAGATAGCGACAATGATGATGAACCTAGAGGAGGGATTCACAATATCACCTTGCTTGAGGAGCCTATCCTTGAGACATTTGAGATACCTTATCATGAAGAAGAACGTCCTTCCTTTGTCCTTCATAAAGACCACTTGGCACCTATCATGGAGCCAATGATCATTGAAGAGGATATGTTAGATCTTCTTCAAAAAGCCAAAGTGTCTTACAAGAGTTATTTGGTGAAAAAGCTCAAAGAGAAAATTGCTCGTGAGGCTACTTGTGAAGATTTGGCACCCATAATCTCAACTCCTATGGTATCCGACCATCAAAGTCATGAAAACTCTCCTTCCACCTTGGAAGGATTGAAGAATCAAAATGCTATCATCATCACCAGAATTGAAGAAGAAGTTGGTAAGTGGAAGTCCACGGATGAAAATGAACCACACTTCACGCTCAATCTTAACAAGAATCATGAATATGTTTACTTGAAGCATTGGGAAAGCTCTAACGCTAAGGAGGGGACAAGAAAAAGAGCATTTTACAAACCTCCTTGGCCAAATTTCATTTTCAAATGGAGCAACCCATACTTATGCTTGTTTGGAGCTTGTTCACAAGCTTTTGACCTTTCGTTGAGAGCCTTGAGCTCTATGGATAAGAATTGTTACAAATTGAACTAGTTTGGTGGAGTCCTACCTCAAACCACCATTTGTAAGATATTTCTTGAACCTTTTTATTTTGTATAATATTGTACATTTTATTGTTGCATTTAATTTCTTGCATGAGAGAGAAGAGAGAGAGAGAGTCATCTTACATGATTTATGAGCAAATTTCAGAAAAAGATAAGGAAAAAGGAGAAAATCAGTGAAAAAGGGGTTTATCATTTCACGAAAGAAGAAAGAAGAAAGAGAAAGAAGCAGAGACGCTCGGATCCAAGCAAATCCGCCCGTCCAGGGCCCACGGAAAAGAAAAAGCTGAAACTGAGGAAGAATCCGAGCGGATTCAAAGAAATCCGCCCGTCGCTTACAATCCGTCCGTCCTCTTCACGGGACGCCCGTCCCAAATGACGTCCAGAAGCAAGATTTTATTCTGCGCTATAATCCGTGCGGATTATCAAGAATCCGCCCGTCCTGATCAAGACGTCCGTCCCGAACGAAATCCGCCCGTCCTCTCCCTGCTTCTCAACCAACAGATTTCTCTGTTCTAGAATCCGTGCGGATTCTACAGAAGACGCCCGTCTTCCCCATCGAGAATCCGTCCGTCCCGTCTGCAATCCGCTCGGATTGTACTGTTCACGCGAGAAAAATGGGTTAGGTCCAACCCTATCCGTTCGGATTCCCTTCTTCTTCTATATAAACACCCCCCCCCCCCTTCTCCCTCATTTCCTCATCTTATCAAACCCTAAAACACTCTCTTCAATCCTCAAAATCACCTCCAAATCCTCAAAAACACCCACATCACCCCAATCACCAACATGAGTTCAAAGGGAAAGGCCAAGAAATTGATTGAATCGATCGCGAAGAAGCGCAAGGGATCATCCTCTTCAACACAACGAGATGTGATAATGAGGGGAGGTATTGAACAACTCAACAACTTCCAAGAAGTGATCTTCCTATCCGACGACCAACGCGAAAAATTCGTCGAGCTTCTAGGTAAGAAATACGAACCTACTCAATTTGTTGACACTAGGGTGTTGGAAATCCTTAAGATAAGGTACCCTACCGAGATGTTCTTCAATGGCCTTGGCATTGGGGACCTTTTTCATGCTCATGAAGAGACTTACCTTAGTCTCACCCTTGAGTTCTTGAGTAGCCTTCGCATTATAGTGGATGCCCGCAACAATTTAGGCATGGAGTTTAGGTTATGCAACCGAGACCATGTTCTTTCTCTTGAGGAATTTGCCTATGTTTTTGGTCTTCAAGTACCCACCGCCTATACCGAAAAGCCCGATAATTTTCATGTGGATTTTCTTTGGAAAGCTATCTCCGGGAGGGACTTTACCCATATAAAGCGTTGCTATACATTTGCTATCCAACATCCGGTGATTCGATTCACCGAACGCTTTGTAGCCGGGTGCATCAATGGGAGGTACGAGCAAGATCGGTGTACTCTCATCGACTTGACTTTTCTTGAGTCTTATTTGAATGTTCGTGCGGTGAGGCGTTATAACTTCAATGCGCCCCTTGAGATACTCACTAGGTTCCATGACTTTGCTCAAGGGACATCTCAACTTAAGACCTTCGTGATGGGAGGTCTAATTACAATTTTGGCTAAACACCTTTGTCCCGGGTTCAATGCCCGAGGGACCTATATTCCTCTTGAAGGGAGGACTTTGATTGATGAGCACACCATCTTCTATAGTCACCGATGGTGCAACTACACTCAAGATGGGAGTGTGGAATGGTACACCAAGGGTTGCACTTCAATGATCCTTGAAGGATGGAAGATACCGGGCATTGACCCAAGATTGAGTCCATACTCTCCTCCACCAAGCTACCTCCTTGATATCCAAATTCTTGAAAATCCCCCTCAAAGGGAGGAGCCACGCCGTCAACCACCCCGTGGAGGGCCGGGCATACAAATGCGCCCACCTTCCTACGTCCCTATCCCACCTTACCCTATTCCGCATACCCCATTCCAACCGGAAATCCCTAACACCCCGGGTATTAATGATTTGATGGCACTCATGAATAGAGTGGACCTTGGGGTGCATAAAGGGAGGGAAGACAACTACTTAGCCCTCTACCCCCAATACTATAACATGGCTCAACAAGGGTATATTGACCCCAATGGTCCTAAGCCCTCTTGGGCACAACCGGAGCTCTTGTTCCCAAATTATGGGGATCAAACTAGGAGTCGCGGCGATGGAAGGCATTCTAGCCAAGGTGGAGGGTACTCGGGTCAAGGAGGAGATTTTGACCAAGGAGGATATTGGGGCCAAGCATCCGGACATGATCAAGCCGGAAGCTCTCATGGTTATGGCTATGACCAAGATGAGGATGACGAGTGAAAGAGGCCTACTTCACCACTTCCACTTGTATGATACCCATCTCTCCCTCTCTCTTTTATATTTACATTGCATTTAGTATAACATGTAGCTTGCATTTGTATTATATATCATATTGCATTTACATTAGTTAGTTCATATAATATAGTTGCATTGTAATATATCTCACATGATTCATATAGATAGTTGCATATAGACTAGAATTCATGCATAGTCACTAATGACCAATCCTATTCTTTTCTACACTAGAAATAGTGTTTAAATCGGTTTGGGGAGGTTTGATCATAGGTGACTTAAGCATTAATCATGCATCATATAATATAGTTTAGATTGCATTCATTTGTTATATATCTCATATAGAATTGCATTTAGTTAGAGCATGCATTCATTCATATCATATTGCATTTGTACTTCAATTTCAAAAAAATCAAAAATCCAAAAACATGTATTTCCTTTTATTCCTACTCCTACATGTACATTGAGGACAATGTCCAAAATAAAGTGGGGGATGGGAATTTATATTCCAAAAATGATAAAAATTGAAAATTTTTGAAAAAATACAAAAACATGTCTTTTAATTTCATAAAAACAAAACTCATAAAAATTTGAAAAATTGAAAAAAATCAAAAACATGTTCATTTCCTTTGTATTATAGGTTTGTATATATTGTTTTGTATATATTGTGTTTGTCCATCCTTTTTCACATTGATCGACTACGCCACATCCGAGACATGAGGATATTGAAGACCGCATGGTATGATCTTTCCAATCTCCTTTTTCCTTTTTATGTTAATGACTATGTGGCTTTATTTTGATTGATGCGGTATAAACAATGTGAATTTAGGATTGCATTTAGTTTACTTGGCATATTAGTTGGTAGAAGCATATGCATTAGGATGTGTATATGTTAGTTGCATCATGGCATGTAGTTTGCATGTTAGAAAATTTTGTGAAACCGTCTATTTGGGAAGCTTGACTAGTGTATATAGGCCCTAGTAGATGCCTTTTGTTCTTAAGACTTTGCTTGTTAGAATACTTGTAAAACACCCTAGGATGTGTCATGCTAGTATCCTTTGACCCATGGATTAAGGCCTAGTCAAGAGTACCTTGTGGTGTGATAACTCCTTGGCTACCGTTTATTCCAAGGTGACCCTTGAAACCATGCACCCATACATCCATCATCCATGTTCTACCATATTTTTGTCAACAAAAGGGAATGGGCACAAAAAGAAATCAATTTGAGTTCAATGAAATGAAAAGTGAAAGAAAGTTTGCAAAAATGCATCAAAAGAAAAGAGGAGCAAAAATAGAACTCCTATGCTTCAAATACAAGGCACCCTCGTTACTAATTGGGGTGACTTTGAAAATATTCAAAAAGAAATGCAAAAAGTTGTCAAGTATTGAAATGCCAAAAATCAAAAAGAAATGGCAAAGAAAGTGTTCTCAAAAGTCAAATGCCAAATGAAATTGGGGGGAAAAACAAAAATGAAAGCAAACTCCCAAAGAGAAACTCAAAAACTATTGGTCCCTTTATCCATCGTATCCATTTTTGTGCATGGTAGAGAGGGGACGACCCTTCTTCTTGTCTAGGCAAGAGGGGGAATTCCGCGATCCTCCAGTGTTTCTAACACCATAGGGAGTCTACTCTTGACAAAAGCATTTAACGATTGAGGACAAAGGTACCCTAGCTTGACACCTTTTGGAGGTGATTTATTGGTATCCTTCTAGGCTTAGTAGTTTGAAGAAATTGCATCTATGAAGGAGTGTGTACCCTTGAATTGCTTCCCTTTTAGATAATTTCCGCCACTTAGATGAGGAAAGTGGCTATTCTTTTGTAGATGCATCCATTACTTGTTTTGTGTGCTTTAATGTTTGGATGTATCGCCATTTTGGCAAGACCCACCTTGCCTTGCAAGAAGGCATCCTACCTCGTGGTTGTCTTGTTGTGAGTTGAAGGGGCGGAGTGAGACCCGCTAATTGTCTCATATCGGTTATATTAGTAGGCTAGTTTAAATAAAGGTCTAGTTTTAGTCACCTCTTTACTCGGGACGAGTAAAGGTTCGGTTTGGGGATATTTGATGTGACCATAATTAGCGCACATTTAGTCCCCTAATTGAGCCTATTTTGCATACTATTATAACATTCTATGGCCATTTTATCCGTCAAAACCTTCCTATTTGCTTTTCTATCGCATTTCATATGTTTTGTAGAAAAGAAGATAATAAGGCGGAAATTCCCGTCTTTCGTGCATATTTGGAAGCTTATTGATGATATTAGACGGACTAGTATGAAGAGGAAGCAAAGACTAAAGACCAATCTCGCAAGAATAAAATGGAAATGAGCAAAAAGGGAAGAAAAGAAGAAGAACCACTGCTGAAGAACAATCCGAGCGGATTGTACCAAATCCGCCCGTCTCCACTGAACAATCCGAGCGTCCTGCTCAGAATCCGCTCGGATTCATTCACCAGAATCCGCCCGGATTCTCTTGAATCCGCTCGGATTCCTTTGCCAGATTCCGTCCGTCCCGACCCCAATACGCACGGATTCCTTCACAGCATGATTTCGTCTTCTCAAAGCTTCAAAGAAAGACTCCCTTCCTCCGAAAAATACCGGTGTCTCCTTGCTCAAATCTCAAAAGTGTAATTACTAGTTTAGCCCTTAGTTAACCCTAATGCATCCACCTAATTTCCACTATAAATACCCCATTTGTAAATAATTAAGGGGCATCTCATATATGTTGTTTTTGGGTAGAAAATCCTTCTTTAGATTAGATTAGGAGTAGATTAGAATAGATTACTCTTTAATCTTTCCACAAATTACACATTAATCTCTCCTTAATTATTGTTCAAGTTTATCATTCAAGTTTATTATTGGGTAATTGAAGATTATTGGGTTATTATTGGGAGATTGACAACCTTCCATCAATCATCAAGTTTCTTCTATTATTCTTTGCTTTATTATTTGGATCATCTCAAGTTTGGTATAATTCCTTTACTCTTTAATCTTTATTGTTCATTTCTTCATTCTATTATCATGTTTATACTTGTTGTGATGATTGACACCATTAATGACATGTTTCCCATGATAATGAGTGAGTAGTTTCTTTAGCTAGGATTAGTGGGTAATTAAGGGAAACCAACATGGGATTGATTCATGCTTAATCTAATATGTTCACATGATTAAATTGCTTGCTTGTTGTGATGTCGACTTTATGCACATGTTATGTTTGATGAAATGCTAAGCCTATGAATCCTTGCATTTACAACCATCTCTTATCTACTCAACTTGACTTGTAAGATATAAACCAACTCGAGTCTTGTTAGACCATGCATAGAAGTTGATTAGGAGGAAAGTAAGTCGACTTGTAGGTGTTGTACAATCTAATCGATTCGGCTCCGGGACCCAACTCTTCCTAAGAACCGTAAGATATAACCCAACTCGGTTCCTCCACAACATTAATTGCTTGCAACCTTGTAAACATGTTTGTATGATCAAAACCATGAATCCCCTATGAACCCATGACATCCTAGCACCTTTAATCAATTGTTTACATTTCTTAGTTCATTGTTTGCTCTACTTTGTTACTTTCATTAGTTTAGACACAACTACAAACCCAACCAAATTGTGACACTAGCATAAATTGAGATAGATAGACTTAGAACCCAAAGCACACCGTCCCATGGATCGACCTCGACTTACCGCTAACTAGTAGTTTGTTGAGTATTATAAATGTGTTTGATTGGATGAGTGACGACATCGTCCGGATCAAATACGTATACATATATTATTATATAAATCATGCCTTAAAGATATAATTTAATCGTACGTATTTTTATATAAACGAGCTTTTATATAATACGTTTATAAAAATCGTGTTTGACATAAAATTAATTAAATTGAATAATTCAAATTCAAAAGTATATAATAAAGTGGTTAAACGGTTTAATAAATTTTTAAATGTCAAAATGGGAAATTCGCGGGTGTTACAATCACTCCACTTTTTTAAAAAGTTTCGTCCTCGAAACTTGAAAGTAGAGATGAAAGGTTATATAAAATAAAACTGGAATCTTGGAATCGGTAACCAAAACATTTAAAAGGTTACTCATCGTAAGAATTAAAATTCAAAAGCTTCAAATAAAATTTTCCGGCATAACCAAGTCGAAATGTAAATCATTGTATAAATCAAAATCAAAATTTTCAAAAACATTGACGGAGAGTTTTCAAAAGCGTAAGTCTCATTCATGGAACGAAATTGCTCTTGTCGTGCACACAAGAACGCTAACTTTCCAAGTCAAAGACAGATTTAAAACATAATCAATTCGCCGACAAGCGTAGAACAAGTTATCAAACGTCTCCAATAACGAGTTCTAACATCCGATCAACGTCAAAATCAAAAGAAAAAGATAATCTACTCAGATTTTCTTTTGCAAAAGCCAAAATAAAAATGAAGGTTTCACCTTTAAACTCAAAAGGGAGTCAAATTTCTGAAAATGTAACACTAAACCTTGACAAAGAAATCATAAATAGATCAAAGTTAACAGAAATTTGGTAAAATTTAAATAAATTTCGGGTTTAGCAATCAAAATCACGGTAAGTAAGTTTATACTTCAAAGAACAAATAGGAAACTAAATCAAATTTTCATTTTCAACCCTTTTAAAATAGGTAAATCTTGTAAGAGTAATATAGATTCTTAACAACGAATCAAAAATGGTGGTTTGAAATGTTTAGACGTTGGACAAAAGAAAAGTAACTTAGACCTCAAAGATACAAGTATGCTAAGTAGATTCAAACTTAACTAATCAAAAGAGCTATGATGAACTTCCTAGGGTAGGAATTGAAGTCAAGTCAATAAGAAGGTCAAAGGTAGAGATTTATAGGTCACTAGCATCAAACTCAAAGGAGGAGCAAGATGAAGCGAGGAAAGGAGGTATGAACAGTAACACTTATGGTCAAAGAAAAAGGAGATTAGACAGCAAGAAAACGTTAAGTACTCAAATCTCAAACAACAACAACATCCTAAACGGTTCCGAAAATTTCCTAAAAACAAAACTTATAACCACAACAATCTCAAGGATCTCCTCAAAATACTTATGTTACTTCATCCTAAGCCATTCCATGAAACAAGGTACTCCACTATAGGTGTGATTCCACCACTCCAAATCCTTTAACATCTACAAACAACTTCCACAAAATCAAGGTCAAAGTTTCCAACAAAGCTATACTCATATCTAACCAGTGTCAATCATGTGTTCCTCAGAAAAGTAAAACCCTCAATCAAAAATGCTAACTCCAAGCTCTAAGTTCCCAGAAAAGTTTCCTCAAATATTCCACAATAAGCATTTCTCATATGGTAACATCTACATTATCAAACTCTCATGCCCAAAGTGATTATGGAAGCCAATCATAAACTCGACTTACTTAGTTAATCCTACATCCTCAAATCCACCATTCAATTTCAGCCATTTTAGGTCAAGTACTAAGCACTATTATCCCACGGCACGTCTCACTATACTTCCCTAGGCTTTCAAATCCCAAACATAAACAACAAAGCCAAGTCCTATAACTTAATAACAAATGCCACTCACACTTGACACATAGAATCCACCAATCAATTATACTCACCTAATCAAGGAACTAGGTATAAGAATCACCAAGTATGTCTCACCACACTGCCTAAGTCTTTCCAACATCACGACATCTCAAAGCCAGGGTTATAGGTCAACCACAAACAAACTCCACAATGCCAGAATTTCCAACCAAGGTCAACATTCCTCAAAAGAAAGAGTACCATCAAAAGGCGTTAAGGGAGGATAAGCAAGGAACAAAGCACAAGTTGGGAGGGTACAAGAGTAACCTCCAAGGAAAAGGAAAAGAGAGTTTAGGAGAAGAAATAAGCATTAAGAAGCAAAGGATAAGACAAGGTACTCAACAAAAGAGAAATATCTTCGAGGAAGAAGAAGCATTCTTCAAAGGTTGAACATTCTTCAATTCTCGGCAAAAGGCACCAAGTCCGGATCTTCACGTAGGTAAGCTCACGGTCAATGATCCAAGGGCACAAAAAAAATTATTGACATTCAACAAACATGTTAGAACCTGACAAAGAGCAAACACAATACAGACTACCACCTTAAGTCCTTAAATCTACCCATCTCTCATTCATTATTCAAGGTCAAGTTCACATTTAAGTTTGGGGTACACGTGTGTGCGTCGGGAGCAACATAGGCTCTGATACCAACTGTGACACCCCGCGATAAAGCGGAAAATATAACTTATAAATTCAAGCGGAAATTAGGAAATTTTTGAAACTTTTAAAATTTAAAGCGCGGGTTCGTCAAAATCCAAAGCATAAATAAATAATGCGGAAATAAAGTTTAAATTATACAAACGTGATAGTCAAGATGAGGGAAAAGATATCCCTCGAATGACAGTACAATAAAAGGTGAGTCTAAACAATCCTAATAAATCGACTAAAAGGCCAAAGTGCTCGCTAGCTCACACATGTCTTCACCCCATGAATGCACCAACTAATACCTGTCATTCATGTAAACATGAACGCCACAGTCAGTGGGGAGTAACTCAAGGTTCTCCCAGCCACAAAATGTCGAAACGAACATAACAAAGAACTAAAACAGGTAAGTCATGTAAGATACTTACAAAAGATATGAATATCAAGTTTATATTTAAGCATGACAAATAAATGAGATGAAATATGATAGATCAATATTAGCATAATGGAGATTCAACTAATCATGTGAGACAATTAAATAATATGAAAGACAAGAATACGGTCATTTATGCAAAAGTACGCATTTCAAGGAATTACAACATAGATATGAGATTAGAAACCGTAGCCATTATTTGGAAAACCACTTAGAAAACATTGCACGGACGTGGCTACTAATGTCACATTCATACTTATGGCTTGCATCTCACCATAAGAACGGATGGGAACATCAATCCCGACGATCATATCGCAACTAGGGGCTTATAGCTCACCCCTAGTATCCGATAGGACCAAGACAAACAACACAAGGCATAACTCTTGCCTTGAAAGACAAATACCAATATCTATAACCAAGCAAGACCTTTACTACTCATATATAAATATATAATTCCCCTGGTAGGACGACAATGGTACTCCCAAGACTCGGTCCTAGTCTAAATCGCCGACTCTCGGGGCGAACGGTCCCCGATTCGACATGCGGCGAACAGTCCGCATCCAAGACTCGATCGACGAACGGAAGTCGAGAACCCACAATCGGCAGAACCGTCCGAAAGAGGCGGAAAATATGAGCTAAACCCACAATCGGCAGAACAGTCCGAAAGAGGCGTAAAGACAAGTCAAGCAAAATGTATAGCATAAAGGCATTGTCACCAGAATACGGTATGAGGTAACCCACAATCGGCAGAACAGTCCGAAAGGGTGGGAAAAACATAAATCAAACAACTCCGTGAACGGCACGACGAGCGGCGTAAACCAATACTTGGCGAAAATGAAAAGACAAGTAAGGCGAAAAGGCATTATAAAACGGGTACGACTCAACCAAGCGATACGAATCAACTTGGAATGAGACTAATAACGTAATGAGCCAATGATAATCCAAGTAAGACATTCCATGCCAAATTATATTCGTGAACATGAATAAACAATCCATTTCTTCAATATTCGTCACTTGAATAAAAATGTAAACAAACAGAAATGAACCATTTATAATAATCAAAACAAGGACTTAATTATAAATGACTCAAATGTAAGATAAAACATTTATTACTTATAAGGCATAAACAATTAAGTTGGACTCATATTAAAATGGAAACATGTCATTTCATATACAAATGAGATAATAATGAATACATTCCACAATTATAAACCATGTGAGAAGAATATAAAAAAGAATGTACCCATTGTATATTTTATGTATGTAAACACGATTCTTAGGTTCCAACTAGTATCCATTTTCGTAAATCTTAAAGTTCCTGACCCGATTGAACATAGGCAATTACACTCTTTATATGGTGAACTATCATTTGTGACCAATGTACGAGTTTAAGTCCCTTTTACTTTCAATTTTAACAGGAAGGTCTTAAACTTATGGTAAGACTCTCTTAGAGGAGACTTAACAAGGCCTAAAAGTAGCAAAGTGTTATTTGGATGGCTGATATTAACCCTCATAAGGAATCGCACAATGACCCTAATATGATCAGAACTCAGACAGTCATATCTCTTTGCACTTATAATTGAAGCATATTAAAGACTGAATTTCTCCCCTACCACCAACCTAATTCACAAATGTATATGTATCCAAGATAGGAGCTAGCAAATTGACTCGAACTAGCGACAAAAGCGACACCAAAATCGCACTCAAAAACGTCATATGCAGCCCCTTCATTCACGGCTTTCACATAGTCCGTTTGCTATACTTCGACATCAAAGGGACAAGTTTTAAGACGGAATTCAACACGGTAAATTCAAGCATACAAGTATTGCAATCAAAAAAATATGGTACAAACTATAGGAGAAAAATTAAAGTTGTTAATTGAACGGTTTCCCGGACTCTTGTACTCTCATCGTAGGATAATTACAAACTCAATGCCAGCAAGTATAATTAATATGCCGAAAGAGTGTTGTCTGGGAAACCAATTTGTGCAACGCATTTTCATAGCCAACAAGTTGCTGATCATTAAAGGATAATGGAACTGAAATCGATTCTCCGCCCAAACAACCCACCATTTTATTGAGTAAACACGGTCCAAAACTAGCACAAGTTGTGACGGAGTTTCACATATAAAACACAAGTCACTAAAATACTTCAAGCACGCATATAAGTCGGTATTATTCCGATACATTCTACCATCCAAGTGAGAAAAGCACAAAGGACCAAACTTTATCAAACAAGGGTATGTAAAACGACATATAATACGGAATTTCGACATTTTTGTCGAGTAACCTATCACCGTTACCTTTTTGCTCTCCTAAACGACTGAGGAATCGCCCAAGGATGACCTTAAACCCAAAAATGGAAGAAATTAGACCAAAATCCGAATCCCTTGTAAGACGGCCGTTCTGAAATAGGACGAAAGTTTGGCTCTTTCTTACATACAAAGAAGGAGGATGAGATGTGGAAGCTATTGGTGCAAAATTCATGGAATTTGGTTGAGAAATAAGGGAGAAAATAGGGATTGAAGGTCGATGGAAATGGAGTTTGGGGGTCTGGTATGTTGTTGCTGCTGTAAGAAGAAGAAAGAAAAAGAGGGGAGTGGGGTTGTGGATAGACGACAACAATAAATAATAATAAAACAAAATATAATAATAATATATAATAATAATAATAATAATATCTAATGATATAAATAATACTAATAATATAAAAGTAGAGTGAAAAAGGGTAGGTGGGTGTGATGAGTTGTCGATAAATGGTTGGTCCGGATTAAAGTGGGTACAAGGTAAAATGTGACGGTCTAATGTTAGATGGAAATTAAGACGAAGATTATTATTATTACTGTCACTATTATTATCCGACCAAAAATACGTATACATATATTATTATATAAATCATGCCTTAAAGATATAATTTAATCGTACGTATTTTTATATAAACGAGCTTTTATATAATACGTTTATAAAAATCGTGTTTGACATAAAATTAATTAAATTGAATAATTCAAATTCAAAAGTATATAATAAAGTGGTTAAACGGTTTAATAAATTTTTAAATGTCAAAATGGGAAATTCGCGGGTGTTACAATAAGCAACCACTCTACCGAGTACGAGTCCACATTCGGCCGAGTACAGTGCACTCGACCGAGTGGACCCCGACACTCGACCGAGTGGATCATTTTCCAGAGAGTAAATTACAAATAACTCTCTTATATAATCATCTTTTTTGAAATAACTCCCTTTTATAATTTTTTATCCAAATAACTCCCTTATAAAACTTGTTTTTCAACAAATCAATGCCTCTCCATCGGAACTAGATTTATTTTTTATAATTTGATAGATTTACCCTCCTTATAACGTAATCCTTACATCGCCATTATGTTTTCATAACTCGTGACCAATTCCAAATCTTTCTTAAATATAATACACTCAGATCATGCACTCTGAACGAAGAAGAATCAAGCATAAATTCGTCGTTTTGTTTTATTTTAAAGAACAACATAGTGAGTAAACGGGCAGAATTGTAATTTAACATCTTATATAAGTGAAATAATCTAAAAGACGAATTTTTGGCCGGAAAATTCAAAAATAAGTCTCATTTCGGTGAAGGGGCATTAATTTGTATAAAAACATATTTTTAAAGGGAGTTATTTGAATAAAAAGTTATAAAAGGGAGTTATTTCAAAAAAGTCGATTATGTAAGGGAGTTATTTATAATTTACTCTTTTCCAGAAGCTGGAAACATTCTGGAAAATAGGGCACTCGACCGAGTGAAAATTTCACTCGACCGAGTGGAGCTAGGCTGGATTTACACGGGTTTAATTTCGTTTCTTTCCTTTCTTATCTTCTTCACATCTTACTTTCACCTCATTCATTCAACACCAAAATTCTTACAAAAATCATTCCAAAACTCGATTATTGTAATGTGTTACTTTGATTAAGCTTTCTACTCGAATTTTCTGATGCGTGCATTTTATATAGACTTTTTGTACCGTATTTGTACGCATCATCTCTATGCATTTTGTGTAGTGTTTAGCTACAAATGTCTCCCGAATTGTCTACTTTGGTTTCTCTTGCCCTATTTGCAGGAATGAACCAAAGAGAAGCGGAATCAAGCTTAGAACATGTCCCTATGCATACATTTAGGAGATGAGTTGAGTCGGAGCTTGGAAACTACTAATTTGTGATGCGCATAGAAGTAAGGTAGCTAGGCGAGCAAAGGAAGAGCTTCATATAACTAGTGTCTACTTTGAAGAGCCATAACTTGAGTTCTACAACTAATATTCAAGTGATTCCAATTGTATATTAAAGGTTATCCTCTTAGATATCCAACGCCATGAAAATCGCTTGTTTCCAACAAGTAACGAAGAAATGGCGGCCGTTTAAAATTCAGTGCGCGAAGCAGGAATTACGTGTTGGAAACCACTCGATCGAGTACTATAATCCTCGATCGAGTACTTTTTGTGCTCGATCGAGAGGTGCCTTTTTGGTGGTCCTCGATCGAGTACTTTTTGTGCTCGATCGAGAGGTTTTTTCTAGGATTTACTCGATCGAGGAGTTCTAATGTCCTCGATCGAGTACTTTTCTATCTGAAGCAAGATTTTAATATCTTGTTATCGTATCTTAGGTTAAATAAATATCTCTCGTATAAATAGGAGAGACTTAATTAGGTTTAGGGAGTTCTTTTTCTTACCATTTCATTTTGTTGGACGTTACTTTGCTCTTCTATTTCCGGATCCTAAACTCTTGTAATCTCTCTTTACTCTCTCTATTTAATTTAATTCTCCTTTGCATACTCTATATTGTTGTCTTTAATTTCTTTTTTATTAGTATTGTTATTAGTTTATGCAATTTATTCTTATTAATCTCTATATCATGTCTTCTACTATTTCATCAATTGTTGTTAGTTTTATCATAGCCATGAGTAGCTAATTTCTCTGTTGCTAGGATTAGGGGAGCCATGGTAGTAAAGCAATAATGTTATAATTAGATTAGATGGTTTTGATTGTGAGAATTGTTTCATAGCAATTTAATTGTAATCGTTTAGTTGAGTGCACGCTTCTAAACTACTTAATCCGGTTAAATTCAGACCTAGATCGAGAGATTAGAATGAATAGACCTGTTATGGACAATAGACTACACTAATGAGGGTGAAAGCTAAGTTAGTAGTATTTTAGGGCGGATAGCGGACCGAAAGGACCTTTCCTTTACCCTTCTCACATCAGATCGACTGACCTTACCTTTAGCAGAATTGTGTGATATCATGGTGAACCGACATCCTAGCATTCTTCTCTCTATTTGATTACACCTTTATTTCATTCTTATTAAGTTTTATCGTTCTCTCTATTTGCTTTATATTTCATTCAGTAGTTTAGTTAAAAACAATTTAAACACCCCCAATTTGCTACCGTGACAGACTAAGTGACACGTAGATACAATAGCCTCCCTTTGGATACGATACCCGACTTACCTCTACTATATTAGTTAGAGCCGGTTGGTTTATTTTTGATAGGGTTGCGATAGCCGTGTCAAATTTTGGTGCCGTTGTCGGGGAGGCGATGCTTTTTACTTGTTTCACTTAAGTTTGTCTTTAGCCTCAAGGAATTTATTCCTTGAGGCAGTCTCATCTTTTTCCTCTAGTTGTGTTTTGATAGGTCCTACATATCCTAACTACACAATATTCTTGGAGAAAGACCATCAAAGGGAAGGCTTGAGTACCTTTGAATATGAAGGAAGACAATGGTTATGGTGAATCTCCCGTTTGGAAAGCCAAGCTGGATGCTTTAGAGGCTGCAATATATGGGACAAAACCCATAAAGGAGGGGAACGAGAAGGTAGATGAGTCAGTGAATGCTCCTAGCACGGTAGAGGTAAAATACTCTTTTGTCACTGATTCCGACATTAGGAGTGGTAGATCTCCCGATCGATCTAAGGTAATTAACGATAACTTCATGATTATTGGTATGGCGGATAGTAAATTACCTCATGTGACTTCTACTTTATGTTTTGATGCTCCACCCTCTCCCGGTTGGACAAATAATTTAATAATGTTTCACCATACTTGTCATCGGCAATTTTTTAAGTTGAGACGATATTTCAGATTGCTTTTATATGCTCCTTTTGTATTTTGGTGCTACTTATGCTTTTGTGTAGCACATGCGCAGATTTATGATCGATTGCTAAGAGCTTTGAGTTGCTTTGATTGTGACCAACTAGAGTAATTGAGATGAAGACAAAAAGAGGTCGTGCGGGACCTATCTGAAACCAGCGCTGACCGGAAGGCAACCCAGATTTTTAATACTCGTTGTATTTGGATTTTTGAGACACTTTAGTCAGTAGCGTGTGCCTTAGACTTTAGTAGTTCGTCTTTACAAACGATTGATTGCGGAATTTTGTTTGCTTTGTGGTTTTTGTGGGTCGTTTGTTGTATATTTGCAGAGTACGTGCATGGAACCTCTCGATTGAGCACTTTCGAAGCCCCATTGTACTCGATCGAGCACCCTCTGATGATGACCATTCGATAGAGAAGTTTTCTTTCCTCGATCGAACACTTTCGCGGTCCCATTCTACTCGATCAAGTGCTTTACTCCTTCGATCGGGTTCACTTGTCTTAACTCGCGTGCTGCGATGTTATGGGGCTATTATCGACCTCCCTTGTTGCTGGCTGGTTTGGGAGGTCCCTACTTCGCGTATTCTAGTAAGTTTTCCGAGCTTCACTCTTCTTTTCAGTTTGCATTTCCTTTCCCTATTTTTGGGTACAATGAGGGCATTATATAGTTTGGTTTGGGGAGGGTATATGCATCCATATCTATGTCTGCATTTTGTTTTTATTTCATTTCAGTTAGCACGTTTAATTTTTGCATGCATTGTTTATTTTGATTTCAAAAATTCAAAAATCTCATAAAAATCAAAAAATTAGAAATTTTGAAAAAATAAAAAAAAATCACGTTTATTTTTGCATTTAGGTTGAGTCGGAACGATAGATTTCAATGATGAAATTGCACTACAATTAGTCTTTTTGCTTAAGCCTTGCGAAAAACTAATATTCTTTTGGCATTGTCTTATTGCATGATCTACGAATTTATGTTAAAATTTAACTAAACAAATAGACTTGACCTGAAATTTTGGCAACCTACTAATAATATCTAAGATTTAGAGCCTTAAAACTGGTGTCATTTATGACCAGTTCATGTAAGATTGTGAGTAGTTACTCCTTGCATAGCATATATCATTCATTTGCACATATATGAAATTCGATTGCTTTTTGCCTACATACATTCGGGTTAGTGGTTGGCGTCACATGCAGGAAGGTGCTTATTTTCCCCTTTCTTCCATTTTTACCCATTTAACTCCACTGTTAGCCAAATTTGCCTTTTGACCCTTAACTACATCCAAATTTAGCCTGCCCTGTCAAGCTAGTTTAATGATTGTTTTGCGGTATTTTGTCTATTGATCCGAGTTTGGTTTGTATTGTACTGTTTTGGGAGTTGGTAATTTATGAGAAAGGAGGATGAGTTGAGAAAAAAAGAAGTTGAAAAGGAAAAAAAAATGAAAAAAACGTGAAGAAAAGAAAGAAAAAAAACGGAAAAATCGTGGAAAATGAAAAAAAAGGAAAGAGTTTGAATGACGGTTTTGCTCCTATGCTTTATCATTATCTTAGAGGAGTGTGTTTTTGGTTAAGTGGGTTTGTGTGCTAATTTAGGGGCACTTGTGCTTAATTTTATTGGATTAAGAATCAGATTTGGTTTACTTGGTTTTGTTAGGCAGCTAGCTTGGCTTATTACCTCACATATCCAAAATGTTTTGCCTTTTCTTTTCCCATCGCCTCACTTTCCCATACTTTTGTAAGCCCTCGGCTATGACGGACTTTATTTGGTTGGAATGTGTGTATGTCAGTTAGATTGTCTATCATATTGGCTGCATGCATGTTTATGTAGGTCGTAGTTTAGGTGAGCGACTATTTTTGTTCTTCTCTTACAATTAATTGCTTACCCTTTGCTTCATGAGAGAAGGGTGACCCGTGAGAGTCCATTATAAAAGGTCTTGCAAGGTCGACGGTTCAACTTTATTATATACATCTGATAACTCGTTTGCATTTGACAGTTTTTGCTATAAGTATTAGTTTGCTTGCATTAAAATGGTTTAAGTGGACAATTTGTAGCTAGCTCTGAGTTTTTATTCCGTTCCATTAGTTAGTTGCATATAGTTTGCTTAGGGACAAGAAAATGTTTGGTTTGGGGAAGTTTGATGCGTGCATTTTATATAGACTTTTTGTACCGTATTTGCACGCATCTCTATGCATTTTGTGTAGTGTTTAGCTACAAATGTCCCCCGAATTGTCTACTTTGGTTTCTCTTGCCCTATTTGCAGGAATGAACCAAAGAGAAGAGGAATAAAGCTTAGAACATGTCCCTATGCATTCATTTAGGAGATGAGTTGAGTCGGAGCTTGGAAACTACTAATTTGTGATGCGCATAGAAGTAAGGTAGCTAGGCGAGCAAAGGAAGAGCTTCATATAACTAGTGCCTATTTGAAGAGCCATAACTCGAGTTCTACAACTGATATTTAAGTGATTCCAGGAGATGAAAGCTTATCCTCTTAGCTTTCCAACGCCACGAAAATCGCTTATTTTCGACAAGTAACGAAGAAATGGCGGCCGTTTGAAATTCAGTGTGCGAAGCAGAAATTATGCGCTGGAAACCACTCGATCGAGTACTATAGTCCTCGATCGAGTACTTTTTGTGCTCGATCGAGAGGTGCCTTTTTGGTGGTCCTCGATCGAGTACTTTTTGTGCTCGATCGAGAGGTTTTTGCTAGGAGTTACTCGATCGAGGAGTTCTAATGTCCTCAATCGAGTACTTTTCTATCTGATGCAAGATTTTAATATTTTGTTATCGTATCTTAGGTTAAATAAATATCTCTCCTATTTACTTAATTAGGTTTAGGGAGTTCTTTTTTTACCTTTTCATTCTGTTGGACGTTACTTTGCTCTTCTATTTCCGGATCCTAAACTTTTGTAATCTCTCTTTACTCTCTCGATTTAATTTAATTCTCCTTTGCATACTCTATATTGTTGTCTTTAATTTCTGATTTATTAGTATTGTTATTAGTTTATGTAATTTCTTCTTATTAATCTCTATATCATGTCTTCTACTATTTCATCAATCGTTGTTTGTTTTATCATATCCATGAGTAGCTAATTTCTCTGTTTCTAGGATTAGGGGAGCCATGGTAGTAAAGCAATAATGTTATAATTAGATTAGACGGTTTTGATTGTGAGAATTGTTTCATAGCAATTTAATTGTAATCGCTTAGTTGAGTGCGCGCTTCTAAACTATTTAATCCGGTTAAATTCAGACCTATATCAAGAGATTGGAATGAATAGACCTATTATGGACAATAGACTACACTAATGAGGGTGAAAGCTAAGTTAGTAGTATTTTAGGGCGGATAGCGGACCGAAAGGACCTTTCCTTTACCCTTCTCACATCAGACCGACTGACCTTACCTTTAGCAGAATTGTGTGATATCATGGTGAATCGACATCCTAGCATTCTTCTATCTATTTTATTACACCTTTATTTCATTCTTATTAAGTTTTATCGTTCTCTCTATTTGCTTTACATTTCATTCAGTAGTTTAGTTAAAAACAATTTAAACACCCCCAATTTGCTACCGTGACAGACTAAGTGACAAGTAGATACAATAGCCTCCCTGTGGATACGATACCCGACTTATCTCTACTATATTAGTTAGAGCCGGCTGGTTTATTTTTGATAAGGTTGCGACAGCCGTGTCATTTTCCGTCTCAAATCTCTCCTAATTAACAATGTATGTAGACCATCTTTCCTCTTGTTTTCTCCATCTTAATTTGTTAGATCTACACTAATGTGCTCAAGGTTTGTCAATTAATCTCATGCTTTCTTTAATTCATAGTAGTAAATAGCTTTCTATATCATTGATGTTGCTAGAAATCCATTTTTTATGTTAATTTTGCCACATGGTGGAACACGAAAATGGTGATTCTTAGGTCATAAATTGGTTTTTGGTGCTTGTTGTTAGGTTTAATTGAACAACAAAGGCTTAACCTTTGTTGTTATTGATGGATCTTGTTTAGTATGTGAAAATTTCGTCTTAAACTCCGTCTTAAAATTTCGAATTCTAGGCAAGTCATGCCTAAATTTTGATTTCACATGAGTAAAACGTGATTTATTTGCCTTATAAGACTACCATCTTAGTTAGTAATGTGGTATGTGGTCTCAAAACGAAAAAAATTTCGTCTTAAAATTTGGATGAAATTTTTGAAAACCTTCTAAGTAGCCATGAACAAATTTTAATTTGTGTCTTGAAAATGGTTTAAGTAAGTTGTTAAGCTATGAATTTAGTGGTTATTGTTGTGCCATAATGTAAACCAAGAAATTTTCGTCTTAAAAATGTGACCAATTTCTCAAAAATTTGATACTAACCCTGCCAAACTTTTTATTTCTATGCTCACTATAGGTTTGACTTACCCATGGTTATCTTAAACCCCAAAGTTTGATGCTTGAGGAAGCTCCACCTTGAAAATTTCTCCGTCTTAAAGGTTGACAAATTTCCCGTAAAGGTTGTGACAAATATACATAAACTTTGATTTTACGCTTGTGACGTACTTCATTTACTCCTTATTATCCTAATCTTTGATTATAATGCTTTGTGAAGCCGTGCATAAGAGATTTACCCATCTTAAATTTTTCGAAAATGGGTGGTATACCTACCCGGATTTTGACTTTTACCAAGGTAAGTTCTTGTCCTTATTGATCCTTAATACTTTGAACTTGGCTTATATTAACATTTGTCATCTTATATCGGCTTATTCCGCATTAAAGTTTTCAAGAAATTGAAACAAATCATCGTTATGCAAGAGTTTTCATATAGTAATTCACATTTGAGTCAAGTTTGAGTAAAATTGCATAATAAGGAAGAGCATTTTACAACGTTGGTAAAGTTGCTAGAGTTGATTTTTGAATTTGTATCATTTTACAAAGTTCATCATACTTCAAGTGTGCTATTAAGACGAGTTCGTGGTTTGGTTAAAATAAAAAGGAAGGCATCCGTAATTTCTTTAATTCCATTCTTTGGGTTCAGTAAAATCTCAATGGCAAGCTCGTGTCAAGAGTTTATTTTAAAAGTGTCGGTCATTGATTTAAGCATTGGGAAAATTTTCTATCCATCCCAAGTTATTTGATTTCCCACCTCTTCCATGTTCGTTCCGGATTGTTTTAATTCTCGTCACTCCTATCTGGAATTTGACATGTGAAATGGTTCCGCGGCGTGCCAAAGCCATCGAGGAACGCGAGGAGCAACCAAGCAAGGGAAGTTCGCCAAGAGCCGGTGGTACCTTCGGTGATTAAACTGTTGGAATAAGTGTCCTCCGACAATAATGCGATCACAACTATTGATCATAATGATCACATGTTCAAATCTCATTTTTTTAAGAATACATGTGGGATGTAATATTTTACAGTCAACTGGTCTACACATATCGGTAATGATTGTCTGACTAGAGTTTGACATTACTGTCGTGCGATGGTGGTGATCAGTTGATCCCCTTAGGTAATACCTATAGGGAAATACTCTTAATTGATTATTTAATTAATCGTATGCCGATACGAGTTAATTAAATTGATTAAAATTGACGGATGATTTTGTGAGTAAAGTTAACGTGTCTCATTGTAATTCGATTAAATTAGATACGGTCTAAGTAATCGAATTGTTTTATTACTTGGATAAAATTATTGTTTACGAAACAATTGAAATTGAAATTGAATGAATAATTTATTATAAATACAAGACGTTGTGATTTATAATTGATAAACCGTTTTGGTACAAGTAATTACGAATTACTAGTCGATTTTGTATATGACATATTTTATGAGTATGTTGATTTTTAATATGTTAAAAATACATTACAATTTCACATATCAAGTAACATGTCACATATGTCACAATTGACAAATGACAAAAATAAAATGGACCTTCCATTTTATATTAAGTGTACCGAAATGGGGAGGGTTAGGGTCTTTAAATTGTGTTAATTATTTTTAAGTGGAAAACACAATGATAAAACCTTGCTTGTAGCCTTGCATGCCTATTTTTCTTGGGTAGAAAAACAAGCTCATGCATTGGGCACCCTTCCCTCATCACCACCGGTTTTCCAAGAGAAAAGAGAGTTTTTCCTCTATCATTCATTTCACAACTTCAACTCATATTTTCTAGTGTAAGAAAATGAATTCTCTCTATAATTTGTGAAAACTTAGAGAAACAAAAACCTCACAAATCACTCCTCTCTTGACCGAAATATTCAAGAGAACAAATTAATATTTTTGTGTCAAATTTTAAGTAAAACTTATATTATTAATAGTTCATAATTATATAAGTTATTAAGGGATTTTTTGGGTATATGCTTTTGGGAGAGGTTCTAATTTGAACCTTGTTCATCCATTATAAGGAAGCTCAAGAACTAACAAGAAGGAGATCTTGTTGGTGCCCAAATGGCCGAAAATAAGATGGTGAGAAATCGATTTTTCCATCTCCGTTTATTAAGTTTGCATGCATAAGATCTAGCATTTATTTTATGACTAAATAAATTAATTCATATATGAATATGTAAATTAATGAGATTAATGAATCTAACAAGCGGTATCAAGAGCCTTAGGTTGTTTGCATGCAAATCGGTTTATGGTTTTTCCGAGTTATAAGATTAACATACAAAACTAATTAATTTGGATTTATGAAGATAAACCTAAAAATAACTTTGCATGTTAAAAGTTTCTGGTCCTAAGTGATTTTTAGGACATTTTGGTTTATTTATGGATTTTATTGTTCATTTTATATATTATTGGCATTAAAATGTTATTTTTATGATAAAAATGTCATTTTTGGACGAAAAATAGCTAAACTTCGAATTTTTCCGTGGTTTTTGGATATATTTTCATATATATTATCTACTGATGGCCTGTAACTTTTCATGTTAAAATAAGTTGTTTTGCTCGAAATATAAATTTTATAAGTTAAAATCGTATTTAAATGGATAAATAGGTTAATATGAGTTATATTTAGAATCTGGTCATGGAAATTTAGTATGTTGTCACATGAAATGTTACAAGATGTGTATAAAATATTTGGCTATAATGAAGTCTTTTTGCATGATTTATGAATTTTTGATGAAAAATCACATAAATAGTGACTATAATTAGTAATAATGCTAAAACATACTTCATGACTAAAGGAAAAACGTCACATGTAGCATTTTATCATATATTTCAGATATAAAAGTGAAAAGTTGATGAAAATAATTTTTCTCATATTTTTATGGTCATAATTGTTAAAACCGATAAACCGCAACATTGTTTTTCTCGATAAATTTTCGAAATTTTTAACCTAAATTTTGAACGTTATGAGTGTCATGGTATTTTTCCAGAATGTTCATTAGTTTAAATTTTAAATTTCGAAATTATTTGAAATTTTTATAATTTAATTTGAAGTTTATAGCACAATTTTGTATTTTTGGGTCCTTTTATGAACAATATTAAGAAATCAAGTTTAATTATTGTCAAAATGTTAGTGGAGACTAATTTCTGAGTCCTAAGATGGTTAGGGTAATTAACTTGTACATAAATATGAATTTATATAATTATTGTGATTTTAACAAGTTATAATCATGCAAATCCATGAAAACCGATAAATATACGATATTGGCTCTTAAAAAGGCGATTTAGCATAAAATCTAGCATGTTCATACATATTATAATGCTGCATTTTATTTATGATTGTCATATTTTAATTTTATGTAATTTTTGAATTATGTAATTTTACTTAGTATGGCCTTAGTTTTTAATTGGTATTACCCGAAATGTATGGGAATATCGATTCGGTTGTAATTATTGTGATCTCGTATCACCGTTTTGTAATTTAATAGATTTATTTATATTTTTAATTACAAATGTATAATAGGAAATTATGTAATTCATTTTGTAATTTAATTATTCCGGAGTTCCTTGAAGACGGTGCCATTCGAGAAGGCGATCTATCAAAGAAAGTGTTGCCTTGAAGTGCGTGCCAAAACCGAAGTTCAAGGGACCAAATGAGTTGGTTTCCGAATTTGTAATAGTTTATTAGATTTACTATTTTAGGAAGGCCATACGAGGATTTAATTTTATGCTTTGCGTTTTATTTATATGTTGCATGCATCGCTAAATCGCCATAACTAAACATGCATTTTAATCGAGTTTATCGACCGTGTCAATTACAATTATCGTAGTTCACCGCTTTACGTGATAGATAATAAGTTGACATGACCTCTCGCTAAAACAAACAATTGAGACTTAGCCTTACCAAAAAGTAGAAACCATGAAAACCTATTTCGTGAGAGAGTGCGCTCGGCCACACCGGGGTACAAACCTTGTTACGTAGGGGAAGTGGGTGATAAATGTCTATCCACCGAATTCATGTTGATAAGGGATGAATCGGCTACACCGTGCCCAAGTTAATGTGAATTTGGATTATGGACACATTTATTCGAAATTTGGGTTGAACTCAACAAAAGTATTCTCGACCATAGCCGAATGTGTTTTGGGCTAAAGATAATATTAATGTAATTTTATCGACCAAGAGTTCTAAAAGTATAATCGATTAAAGAGTTAATCCACCGAGTTATATTGATAAGGGATGAATCGGCTACACCGTGCCCAAGTTAATATGAATTTGGATCTTGGAATCATTTATAATAGTTGGGTAGAGGTCACTATATAAATGCTCATAACTTGTTAAATTATTTACAAGTATTATTATGACGATAAATGTTAGTTTTCATCATTCCGTTGTCGCATCGTTTACATCGTTCTATTTCTTCACCACAATTTATATACGATATCATTTCGATTCAAATCTCCATTAAAACATCGTAACTTGAGACAAATATGAATTTTTCTTCTAAAACCTCGTGTTTTCCATTGGAAGGATCTCTTATGAAGAGTATAGATGAAAGTTACTCATGATCAAAAGGGTTTTTGACTCTTGACTAACATATCTACTTACAATGGATTATTTTTCATATGCTTAATCGAATTAAGTACTTTGAAACATTAAATCATTTGGTAATTAGATTTGTTAGAAGTCGTAATTGACCAAAATAAAGCAACCACTTCAATGAAAGTTTTAAGACTAAACGAACGAATGAAGAGTAGTCTTCATGAATTTTAATTTTGCTTCTCTTAGCAGAGACTCATTGAAATGAGTGGGAGCATTCTCTTAAACCGTTAAGAAAAGGATGAGGTTCAAAGAAGTAAAATTAGAATGGAATTGATACAAGGTAATGTTAAAAGTAAAGTTATTGAGAATAACGATACTAAACCTATCAATCCCGACCGATAAAGTTTCCATTGTCTTAAGTGTTGGACGCTAGAAAGGAAACTACCCCAAATTATTGAAGAATCAACAATTTAGTTGTGAGACATCTAATGGGACCTTCTTCTTTAAATGTTTATTTGATTAACATAAATTTTTCTAATACTACTTCGTCAATATTAGAAACCGGTGGTGGTTTTCATCATGGTATTTGATACATAGGATGATTAGAATATGATGACTAGCAACAATGATGTTGAGAGATAGAGTCATTGTGTACTCAATCTAGTTTTTGGGTTTAAAGTTATACTTAATTGTGACTATTAAGTGCATAAACTCTAAATAAGAATATAATCTTGTTAAGATACAAAAGAGGTTTCACTTTTGTGACCCTATACACCATGATTTGATGTATGGCTAGCCCATTATCAAGGTGATTATATTCTAAACCAAACTAGAATGATATATCATGTAGATGATTCAAGACTCAAATTGGTCTCAAGATTAAACCTTAAATTCTGGAATGATGAACGCAAAGAGTTATCGAGTACTCTTGGAACCATTAGATTGTTAATCTTATGGTATATGCGTATCTTGTATTCAAAACAAGATGTCTCGTGCCTTTTGGTTGAAAAGGAGATTGAGAATGTAAATCATTAATACAGAATAGGTTGATCATTTTCTTTACCAACGATTTAAGTTGACATTAATGTGTTCACTTAATAAGGTAAATAGAGAAATCTTTGAAGAAGTTCAAAGAGTTCCAGGAATCACGATTTAGTCATGATGGAATTATCAAAGTGAAGACTTTGATATAAGCCAAAGGAAATGTGATATAGTATCAAAAATTAATCTCTCTTAGCACGCATTATGGGATAATGTGTGGTTGGATAAAGAAATCAAACGCTATTCGATATGGTTTGGACTTCAATCAAGTTACTTTGAGTTACTTGATCCTTTTGAGGATTTTATCATTTTGTCTAAATTATTTTTCCACTAAATCTAAAACGAATAATATGAGATATGAAAGGGTAGGGTATCATGTTTGTAAGTTTTCAAAAGAAACAAATGCTCATTTTTCCTTACTATTATCACGAGTACAACGGGTTGGTGGCTCGTGAAACTGTCTTTCTAGAATACAAGTTTATTTCTAGAGGACAGAGTGGGAGAAATTATTCAAGAGCCACAAAGAATGTTATGTCGCAAGAAACTGGTCTTTCTTGGCTACATGAGACGTTTTGTGTAAAACGTTGTTTCTTCAAAACCTAGGAGGTTAAAGTCATCACTTGTTGAAAATGATGAATTAGTGTTACTTTTAGAAAGTAAAGAGCTTGCAACTTACAAAGAAATTGTTTGATTCAAGTTGATTACTTCTGGAAAGTAATGAACATATGACTTACATGAGAGTGTTTAAGTCACAACTCAATACAAGGCTTAGAGCCATAAAAATCCGAAATAAATTCCAAGTGAATTGTTAGATATCAAAGCTTGATTGGTTGCAAAGGGTTTTGCACTAGTTGAAATGCTTAAGTCTATTTGGATCTTCTTAGGGATTGTGTTTCATTATGAGATATATATAGCGAGTGAATATAAAACCCACTTCTTCAATTAGAAGGAATGTATTCAATACATGTCTTGAGTTTTGTAGATCCTTGCCATCCTAAGATAATGTGAAACTTAAGAGAGGGTCTTAAGTAGGACATCAATGAGTTGGAATCAATGTTTTGATCATGTTATAAAACTTTTCTTGATAGGTCGAGAAGTTGTGTTTATACATAAAGTTTAGTGGCAGTTACGGTAATTTTAATTAGTCTAATATGTGGATGACATATTGATCATTGGGAATGATTTAAGACGTGGAGATATATAATACATCTTTAATATCCAGATTTATGGAGATAAATCCACATGATATTAATGTCAAATAAGAAGTCTTATGTTGATAAGATTCATGACTAGTTCAATCAAGTTGAACATATTTGATTGATTCCATTTGCTTCATTTTGGGATCAATTAAATGAGTAATGATGTATAACACTTCATATACTTTGAGTATGATGAATTGTTTCAAATCGAATTTAAGTAATAGTTACCAAATAGCCATATAGATTATCCTTAAGTGCTTGTAGAAGCATTAAGAGTATAAAGTTAAGTGTTTTGTTGCAATTCACAAATTTGTGTAAGGGCTTACACTAATGACTGTTGAGATTATATAAGGTTTCGGACAAAAACCGTATTCAAAACACCTAAAGATGGTTAAGGAACCATTGTGGCTATGTTATTTAAGAAATGGATTTGTTAAAATCGTTCTAGGCAATAAAGAACAATGAGAGATGCTGACAACGGAAATTGAGTACACTTGCAATCATGAGATGTGCGAGAGGGATAGGTCCCGCACACTGTGAAAACAGTGGGAGCTGTTCTATGACTAGAAGAGCTTATGTCTATATTGAATCTAGACATGTACTCAGAAAGTTTTGTAATGCAAATGTATACATTACAAAGGAAAAACGAGTATGTAGTAAGGTTTAGTAAGGTACAAGAAGTTGTTAAAACCTACTAACCAAAGCCTTCTCATAGTCTTAACATGATGAGTCATGTCATTTCAATTGAATTGAGATGAACAACTACATTCAGGATCAAACTGGATTATAGAATATGAAGTAGTAATCAGGTATTGACTATTCATATGTAATAATCGCATTTATCGTTCGAGTTTTTACCTTAAAAACTCTTTTATTACTTTGTTACATCCAAACGAGTTGTGAGACAATATTGAACCCCGTTAAAGTGAACCCGGATTAACATAGTATTCGCCCATAGTCACTTGTATGAGGTGACGTCTCGAAGTGACTAGAGTGTGATGCGATTGATGGCAAGTTCAAGTGCCATAGAGTCATATGAGATGACTAGTCGATCACATATGCAGACTGTTAGGAACACTTTGTCGGGCCTAATGACCGCTTATAGAGTTCTGGCAAATTTATGTAGCCTGGTCGTGGCAAGAGCTACTATAGTATTCTAATGAGTCGATTCTTTTGACTAAAGATTGTTCGCCTAAGGTGGCACAGTTTCAGATTAACTTTGATTTATGTTACTACGACCTTCGTAAATGGGGTCAAATGGGCATATTTTGGGTTATGATGGCTGTGGCTAGTAGAAGGGAATAATGCGATAGGAATTTTCCACCCCTTGGCAGGGTTATAATAATATCTCAGGGCCACTCGAGGAGTAATGAACTGGAAATGCGTGGCCACGCTCGGAAGGTATCTATGGTAGATAATTCCGGTCAATCGGTTATTCTCCATGTTGAGGAAACCACTCTCGATATGATCACTTGCAAGTACGACCTGAAAGACACCTTGCATTGAGTGGGAGATAATAATTGGACAAGAGAATTGGTGACGCACACTTGTCGAGGACAAGTGGGAGATTGTTGGAATAAGTGTCCTCCGACAATAATGCGATCACAACTATTGATCATAATGATCACATGTTCAAATCTCATTTTTTTAAGAATACGTGTGGGATGTAATATTTTAGAGTCAACTGGTCCACACATATCAGTAATGATTGGCTGACTAGAGTTTGACATTACTGTCGTGCGACGGTGGTGATCAGTTGATCCCCTTAGGTCATACCTATAGGGAAATACTCTTAATTGATTATTTAATTAATCTTATGCCGATACGAGTTAATTAATATGCTTAAAATTGACGGATGATTTTGTGAGTAAAGTTAACGTGTCTCATTGTAATTCGATTAAATTAGATACGGTCTAAGTAATCGAATTGTTTTATTACTTGGATAAAATTATTGTTTACGAAACAATTGAAATTGAAATTGAATGAATAATTTATTATAAATACAAGACGTTGTGATTTATAATTGATAAACCGTTTTGGTACAAGTAATTACGAATTACTAGTCGATTTTGTATATGACATATTTTATGAGTATGTTGATTTTTAATATGTTAAAAATACATTACAATCACATATCAAGTAACATGTCACATATGTCACAATTGACAAATGACAAAAATAAAATGGACCTTCCATTTTATATTAAGTGTACCGAAATGGGGAGGGTTAGGGTCTTTAAATTGTGTTAATTATTTTTAAGTGGAAAACACAATGATAAAACCTTGCTTGTAGCCTTGCATGCCTATTTTTCTTGGGTAGAAAAACAAGCTCATGCATTGGGCACCCTTCCCCCATCACCACAGTTTTCCAAGAGAAAAGAGAGAGTTTTTCCTCTATCATTCATTTCACAACTTCAACTCATATTTTCTAGTGTAAGAAAATGAATTCTCTCTATAATTTGTGAAAACTTAGAGAAACAAAAACCTCACAAATCACTCCTCTCATGACCGAAATATTCAAGAGAACAAATTAATATTTTTGTGTCAAATTTTAAGTAAAACTTATATTATTACTAGTTCCTAATTATATAAGTTATTAAGGGATTTCTTTGGGTATATGCTTTTGGGAGAGGTTCTAATTTGAACCTTGTTCATCCATTATAAGGAAGCTCAAGAACTAACAAGAAGGAGATCTTGTTGGTGCCCAAATGGCCGAAAATAAGATGGTGAGAAATCGATTTTTCCATCTCCGTTTATTAAGTTTGCATGCATAAGATCTAGCATTTATTTTATGACTAAATAAATTAATTCATATATGAATATGTAAATTAATGAGATTAATGAATCTAACATAAACCCCCGGGATTTCCGGGCATAGAGTTTGTGTGTGAGCCTAATAGAATGATTTTCTCACCTTAACCTTTATTAGGCATATGTCTTCGACGAGATGTGTGGAATTGGATATAGTCATCGAGTTTTAGAATTTGAAAATGGTAGGAAGATATGTTAGTTTATGCAAAGGTTTGAGTTGGGTGAGTTGATCATGAGAGACAACCTATAAATGCTGATTGGAGTGCGACCAAGGTTTGATATTTAGCAATTGTTCGGACTCATAGTTAGCGGACATAATTTAAAGGACATGTGCGAGTGACATTATTGAGTATGACTCGAGTATTTTGGGATAGCATATGTTTGAGTTGGGATTTATGGAATGATAAGAGAATAATTGGGGTACCAAGAGTAAAAGAGAGTGATGACATGTGTTGATAAAAAGTTTTTGGAGGGTGTGAGATTTGCCTTGAGGAATGGTATGAATTGAATAAATTGTTACAAAGGTTTATGAAACCGGGAAATGAGAGATAACACTAGAACGAGAGATAAGTTGAAGATTTTACAAGTTTTGTAATCCACATTCAATAAGGAATTTGTCATAGGTTTAGGGTGAACCCGTGCGAGGAGGTCGCATTGTCGGCCGTGACATAAGAGGGATGAGTTTGAGTTTTAATAATTGAGATATATGATGGTGATTTTAGTAATACCAAGCTTGGTTTTTGCGGTTATGAGAGTAAGAGTGTGATACATAATGCGTGTGAGTTTAATCATGTTGTTAAGAGATTTAATCACTTGTGTTATATAATATGGCTGCTTAAGCTAAGTGTGTATGCATGAAGTGTGAAAGTAGTTGGGCGAGGTTCTGGCCTATGAGCTTAATTGAGTAATGATCTTGTATTATTCCTTGAGAATAATGAGTGGTTAGGCCGTATCCATGAGATAGTGTAAGTGTTGTGGATACCGATGTGACTATTGCGGTTGTTGGTGACGGTATGGTGTTACTGTCGTCGGGGTGGGGGAGGAGGTATAACAGTTGCGAAAAGCACTATGAAATAGTATGTGACGGTAGTATGTCTCGGACATTTTATTTTAATTATGTAGTGATGATGGCCATAGGCCAAGAGTAGTTTTAAATTTGGTTGTTTGATGGTGTATTAATCACCATCAGAGTTTATTAGCATTTGAGTGATGAAATAGGAAAGCTTGAAAACGAGTTTGAGAACGAAATCATTCTGCCCAGGTGATACTCGACCGAGTGCATCGTGCACTCAACCGAGTGGCCTCCAACATTCGACCGAGTGGTCTTATTTGACCCTTATTTTGTCAATACTCGACATAATATTTGGTGTACACTCTTATTTCACGATTTATAATGGTTGGTTTGTGTCGGATGAACATGTTGACCCCATATGGATGATGTTGGAGTATGTGTCCTCGACAATAATGCGATCACATGATTAAATCTCGTATTAAAAATACTAAAGGGAAAGTAACATTTTATTGACAAATGATCCACATTAATCGGTAATGATTGGCTGTCTAGAGTTTGACATTACTGTCGTATGACGGTGGTGATCAGTTGATCCCTTAAGGAGGTCATACCTCTAGGGAAACATTCTTAATTGACTAATTAATTAATTGTATGACGATACAAATTAATTAATTCCTTAAATTTGAACAAATGATTTTGTGAGTAATAATACGTATCTTATTGTAATTCGATTAAATAAGATTCGTACAAAGTAATTGAATTGTTTTATTACTTAGGTTATTTATTGTTTATGAAACAATTAATATAAAGAATGAATTGTTTACTATAAATACAAGTAGTTGTGATTTATAATTATATGGCCCATTTTAAGTAATTGTAATTGTGAATTACTAGTTATTTTTGTGTGTGATTTATTTTATTTATATAATGAATTTTAATTTGTTAAAAAATGCATTATTTAAATGACATGTCTAGTAACATGTCCAATTTGTCACACAATACAAATTAACAAGTTGACAAAGTTAAAATGGATCCATATTACACATTTGAACCGTGTAAATGGAAAGGATGGGAGGATTTGTGATTAAGTTAATTTAAATTAGTGGGTAACATAATGATTACCTACTAATCATAGGTATGCATACCTATACTCTTGATAAGACAAAAAGAAAATGCATTGGGCACTCTACCCACCTAAAAACCGGTGGCCTCCTCCATAATACACAAAAAGTAGTGTATTTTCTTTTCTCTAAATTCATTCCAATTAGTTTTTATAACTAGAGAATAACTTATCTCTCTAGTTTTGTTGGTGAACAAAATCCTAAACTCTCACATAAATCTCTAATATTATTTATATATTACTAGAAGTAGTAATCTCATAATTAGTATTTTAAGGACACAAATATTAATTTCTAGTAACAAAATTAATATTTGTATTAAGAAGGATATCCTTGGTACAGTCCTTGAGGAGTAGATCTTGCAATTAGGTCTAGGTTTTTGGGGCATTTGGAATATACTTAAGAAGACTAATTTGGTAGGAGACCAAATTAGTATAAACCATTTTCGGCCCTCATGTAAGAATAATCGATTTTTCTTCTTACCTTCTATTTTTTGCTATGCATGCATAAGTTCTTTTTAGTTTATGACCAAACTAATAAACACTTAGTTATTAGAAGAGTCTAATAAGAGATATACGAATCTTTCAATTGGTATCAGAGCAAGAGTTGTTGCATGCATAATCGGTTTTGTTTTTCCGAGTTAATATGTTAACATATAAAACTTAAAATTTGTAATTTATGAAGATAAATGCTACGAAAATTTTGCATGTTAAAGTTTCTGGTCCTAAATTTATTTTAGGTCATTTTGATGATTTATGGTAATTTATTGCTCTTTAAAATGATTATTAGTATTTTTATTACATTTTATTGAGTAAAATGACAATTAAAATGCTAAAAATAGTTAGACTATGATTCTGACCTTAAAATTTTTACACGACCTCACATACATATTTTACAAGTTGTATGTAAAATGTCATATAAAATAATTTTGTATAGCATGATTTATGATTTTAACATGATAAAAGTCGATTAAATAGAGGTATTTATGTTAAAAATGGTTAGACATTGTTTTTACCATAAAAATTTAGTATATTGTCACATGCAATATTTACACACCGTATGTAAATTTTTAGATCAAATGATTTAATTTTGCATGATTTATGATTTTTAGATGTAAAAATCGAATAAATAGTGACTATTTTGACATAAATAGCTAAATTAAATTTTATGGCATGAAAATTTTTCCCAATGTTGTATATATGATATGAACTTCAGATTTAAAGTTGCATGTTAATTTTCCTATGATTTTAATGGTTATTAATTTTTATGGGATATAAATTGATAAATAGCAACTTTAATAGTCATTAATATAAAAATTCGATTTTGGCTTAAAATTTGTCATTTCCAGGTTCTAGAAACTTGTTAATAATATTCAAAATTTTAATTTTAATTTATTACATAATTTTATGTTTAATTTTGAATTAAAGGGTTAAAATTCTGTTTTATACGATTTATTTCTGAAATAAATTAAAGTAAATTAAAGGGCAAATTTTATTAAAATTTTGGGATGTTGCGAATTTTCCATAATATACAAAATTATGATTTTGATTTTTTTTTTCCGAATTTTTATGACTTTTTGGGAATTATTTCCTTATTATTATGAATAATAGTGATTAAAGAGCAATTGTATAATATCAAGTTGAATTATTGTCAAATGTTTAGGGAAGACTAAATTTTGAATCCTAAGAGGTTAGGGTAATTAACTTGGACATAGATGTGATTTATGTAATATTTTGTGATTTTAATAGGTTAATTGTCACAATAATCCATAAAATCGGACCATATATACGATATTAGCTTAAATAGGGCGATTTGACACATAACATGACATGTTTTATACATATTTTAATACTACTTTTAAGTATGATTGTCATATTTTATTTTATATAATTTTTAAATTATGTAATTTGTACTTAGTATGGCCTTAGTTTTTAATTGGTATTTCCCGAAATGAATGGAGATATCGATTTGGTTGTAATTAATGTGATCTCGTATCACTTTTATTTTATTTAGTTTTGTTTTTGTTTTTATATTGTATACAATAGAAAAGCTTTGTAATTTATTTATTGAAGCAAATCAAACCGAGGATGGCCTCATTTCACCCGGTTTTGGACCTCGTCACAATTTGAGGTCTAACACCAAAACCGTCTAAGAAGTCATGGCTCCAACCGTCCCAATTCTTATCTTGGGTGAGTTTTGGACGTTTTTGTGTAGGATCTTTTATCTCCTAAAGCTACCATTCATATTTTAATTGAAGAAACATTGCAAAGGTACAAGGGGACCCGGTTTTGAACAATGAGCTAAATGTCACTATCAATCTTTCCTCTTTTGTTCCAACAAAGCTCAAGGGACTTTTTGGCTGCAGCATGGAGTCTTACACGGTTTCATCAAGCCCCAATTAGTCCATATAATCATAAATAAGAAGTTGAGCTACAAACAAGGAAGATTGGACTATTAGTTTACTTTCTTTGCTTTATGTCATTTTCATTTCAGCATTGTCATAGTCCTTGGCTGCCGTTTTTTTGGTCTTTAGCTGCTCTTTTTGTGGCCCTTAGATGCAACTAGTAATCAAGGGTCAAGATTGTAAGCCTTGGTCTATATAAACCAAGCTAGGCACTTGAGAAACTTCAGATTTGAATGAACATTAATACAAGTGAAAACCTAGTTTTCTCTCTTATAATTCTTTGCTTAGTGCTAGAAGAACCTCCTTTGCTTAGTGCTAGGGGCTGAGTAAGTTCATTTCTTTGTGCTTGAACCAACTCTTAGTCTTAAACCTTGGCTTTGTGCTTGGTTTAAGTCATATCCCAATACTCAATCCTTAGCATTTTGCAATCGTTTTGGTATTCAATTTCTGTCCAAAATCGAGTTCTAGTAGTTTTATTCCAAATTGGTTATCAGAGCTTTGGTTAACAACACAAAAGCCTTTCTTTGTGAGTTCATTATACCCTAACCACATTAAAAACACAAAAAACAACCATGAATGAGGAAAGGCTTGCTGGAATTGAAACACAAGTTACTCAACTTTCTGAAAAATGTGATTTGTTGCTAGATTCTTTCAATGTTATCTTGGCTAATATTCCAACACCACCACCAAGAGGAGGACAACCACCTAGAGGCAGGGGTAGAGGCCGTGACCTCATGGGAAGAGGACAAGCTCATGGTGGCCGTGAGGAAGAGGAGTTTTCAGATTCGGAGGAATCCATGGCCGAGGCCTTTCATGGAGAGCCCAACAAAGACTTAAAGGTAGAGATTCCTGATTTTCATGGTAGTTTAAACCCCGAGGATTTGTTAGATTGGTTTAGGACCATTGAAAGAGTCTTTGAGTTTAAAGGTTATTCCGATAGCAAAGCTTTTAAAGTTGCAATCTTGAAACTCAAAGGCTATGCCTCCCTTTGGTATGAGAACTTAAAAAATCAGAGAAGAAGGGATGGTAAGGAACCTATTAAGTCTTGGTTAAAACTGAAAAAGAAGCTTAATGAGAAGTTTATACCTAAAGAGTACACTCAAGACATTTTCATTAAGCTCACACAACTTAAACAAGACCAACAACCACTTGAGTCATATCTTAGAGACTTTGAACAACTTACTTTGCAATGTGAACTCAATGAGAAGCCCGAACAGAAAATTGCTAGATTTGTTGAAGGTTTAGATACTAAGATTGCTCATAGGGTTAGAATGCAACAAGTATGGTCCTTTGATGAAGCCGTTAATTTGGCTTTAAGGGTTGAGAAATTGGGTAAGGGGAAGGCTACAACCACCAAACCAACCGCCAAAACAGCCACCTTTAAACCCCCAACCGGTTTCAAAATCAATGAACCACCCTCTCAAAACAAAACCCCCATACTTGACAAAGGCAAGGCAGCCGAAACCTCACAAAAAAAGACCATGCCTCTCAAAAAATGTTACCAATGCCAAGGTTATGGTCACTTTGCCAAAGAATGCCTAACCAAGAGAGCCCTTAGTAGCTTTGAAGTGGTTCATTGGGGTGATGATGAGATCCTTGTGTGTGATGAGGATGAGGGAGGGACGGACCATGAGGAGGCTGATGTGGTTATGCCGGATGCGGGTCTTAGCTTGGTTACTTGGAGAGTGATGCATACCCAACCCCAACCCTTGGAAATGGACCAAAGACAACAAATCTTTAGGTCTAGGTGCACCATTAAGGGAAGAGTTTGCAATCTTATCATTGATGGAGGGAGTTGTACCAATGTAGCCTCTAGTACTCTCATTGAAAAGCTATCATTACCCACGCAAGACCATCCTAGTCCTTATAAATTAAGGTGGCTTAACAAGGGGGCAGAAGTTAGAGTGGATAAGCAATGCCTTGTGACCTTCTCCATTGGCAAGAACTATTCGGATGAGGCCCTTTGTGATGTTCTACCTATGGATGCTTGTCATCTTCTTCTTGGGAGACCTTGGGAGTTTGATAGGGACTCGGTACACCATGGGAGAGACAAAACTTACACCTTCAAGTTTGGCTTAAGAAAGGTCATTCTAACACCCCTTCCACTCGTCCTTAAGCATACTACACCACCATCCATGCTTGAACCTTCAAAAGAGGTATTATTGATCAATGAGGCCGAGATGCTTCAAGAGTTAAAGGGTGATGAAGATGTCTATGCTCTTATTGCAAAAGATGTGGTTTTTGGGCAGAATGTTGCACTCCCTAAGGAGGTCCAAGAGCTCCTCCAATCCTATGAAGATGTGTTCTCAAATGAGCTTCCAAGTGGCTGCCTCCTCTTAGGGGCATTGAGCATCAAATTGATTTCATTCCGGGAGCTACATTACCAAACAAGGCTGCCTATAGAAGTGATCCTAAAGCTACTCAAGAATTACAACAACAAATTGGAGAGCTTGTGAGCAAAGGCTTTGCGAGAGAGTCCCTTAGTCCGTGTGCTGTCCCGGCCTTCTTAGTGCCAAAAAAAGATGGGTCTTGGAGGATGTGTACGGATAGTAGAGCTATCAACAACATTACCATCAAGTATAGGTTCCCAATACCTAGGCTTGATGACATCTTGGATAAGCTTAGTGGAGCTCAATTGTTTTCAAAGATTGATTTAAGGCAAGGCTATCACCAAGTAAGAATCAAAGAAGGAGATGAATGGAAAACGGCATTCAAAACTAAGCATGGGTTATATGAGTGGCTTGTGATGCCCTTTGGTCTTTCTAATGCACCAAATACCTTCATGAGGCTCATGACCGAGGTACTTAGACCTTACTTGGGCAGATTTGTGGTTGTTTACTTTGATGATATCTTGGTCTATAGTCCTTCCAAGGAAGAGCACCTCAAGCATTTGCAAGTGTTGTTTGAAACTCTTTGGGAGCACAAGTTGTATGGCAAGCTAGAGAAGTGTTCTTTTATGCAAAATGAAGTCCAATTCTTGGGCTTTATCATTTCTGACCGGGGCATATTGGTTGATCAAGAGAAGGTTAAGGCAATCAAATCATGGCCTATACCTAAGAACATCACGGATGTAAGGAGTTTCCATGGGTTGGCATCGTTCTATAGGAGGTTCATCAAAGATTTTAGCACACTTATGGTTCCTATAACCGAATGTATGAAGAAAGGGGAGTTCAAGTGGGGAGACAAGGCTGAATCATCCTTCAATATCATCAAAGAGAAGCTATGTGAGTCTCCTATTCTTACTTTGCCAAATTTCAATAAGTTGTTTGAAGTTGAGTGTGATGCTAGTGGCATTGGCATTGGGGCTGTCCTTGTTCAAGAGCACAAGCCAATTGCTTACTTTAGTGAGAAATTGAGTGGTGCCAAGCTCAATTATTCAACCTATGATAAGGAGTTTTATGCTATTGTTCGAGCCTTAAACCATTGGAGTCACTACCTAAAAACTCGACCATTTGTCCTCCATTCTGATCATGAGGCTCTCAAATACATTATTGTTAACACAAGCTCAATCATAGGCATGCTAAATGGGTGGAGTTCTTACAATCCTTCAACTTCTCAAGCAAGTACATAGAGGGGAAAGATAATATAGTGGCTGATGCATTGTCAAGGAGGTTCATTATGTTGAGTTTCATGGAGCAAAGGGTCCTTGGGTTTGAGTACATGAAGGAATTATATGTGGAAGATCCGGATTTTAAAGAGGAATGGGAGCTCCTTCAATCTGGCCAAATCAAACTCAAGAGCAAATACTTGGTTCAAAATGGGTTCTTATTCTTTGGAAACAAGTTATGTGTACCTAGGGGACCTTATAGAAACTTGTTGATAAGGGAAGTTCACTCCAATGGCCTTGCCGGACACTTTGGTATTCAAAAGACCTATGACATACTCCAAAAGCAATTCTATTGGCCTAAGATGCTAGGGGATGTCCAAGATGTGATTAAGAGGTGTGCTCCTTGTCAACAATCAAAATCCTACTTCCAAACAGGCCCCTACACTCCTTTGCCGGTTCCAAATCAGCCATGGGAAGACATAAGCATGGATTTCATTGTTGCTTTACCAAGAACTCAAAGAGGGAAGGATTCAATCTTGGTGGTTGTGGATAGATTTAGCAAAATGGCTTATTTCATTGCTTGCAAGAAAATAGAAGATGCAACTAGCGTGGCCGAGCTCTATTTCAAGGAAGTGGTCAAGCTACATGGTATTCCTAAGTCCATTGTCTCGGATAGGGATTCCAAATTCATGAGTCATTTTTGGAGGACCTTATGGAAGCTACTCAAAACAAGGCTCTTGTTTAGCACCTCCCATCACCCTCAAACTGATGGGCAAACGGAAGTTACCAACAAGACCTTGGGGAGGATCCTTAGATGCATGGTTGCAAGGTCATTGAAAGATTGGGACCTCAAACTAGCTCAAGCCGAGTTTGCCTTCAACCGAGCCCCTTCCACAACCACGGGCAAGTCTCCATTTGAGGTGGTATATGGCGTGAATCCTATGATGCCTACTGATTTGGTACCCATCAATAGGAATACCATTGATTATGATGCTAAGAAAAGAGTTGAACAAATGCTCCATATCCATGAACAAGTCAAGAAGCAAATTGAGAAGGCTAATGAGGCTCATAAGGCCAAATCCAAGGGTGTTAAGGACAACAAAAGCTTTGAACCCGGAGATCTTGTTTGGATACACTTGAGAAAGGAAATATTTCTAGAAAAGAGGAAGAATAAGCTCATGCCTAGAGCTGATGGTCTATTCGAAGTACTTGAGAAGTTCAGGTCCAATACATACAAGATAAACCTTCCCGGAGAATATGGAGTCCATGGAACTTTCAATGTTGGGGATTTAAGTCCTTATTATGAAGAAATTGAGGGGGATAAGCTCGAGGATTTGAGGGCAAATCCTTTTCAAGAAGGGGAGATTGAAGCAAATCAAACCGAGGAAGGCCTCATTTCACCCGGTTTTGGACCTCGTCACAATTTGAGGTCTAACACCAAAACCGTCTAAGAAGTCATGGCTCCAACCGTCCCAATTCTTATCTTGGGTGAGTTTGGGATGTTTTTGTGTAGGATATTTTATCTCCTAAAGCTACCATTCAGATTTTAATTGAAGAAACATTGCAAAGGTACAAGGGGACCCGGTTTTGAACAATGAGCTAAATGTCACTATCAATCTTTCCTCTTTTGTTCCAACAAAGCTCAAGGAACTTTTTGGCTGCAGTATGGAGTCTTACACGGTTTCCTCAAGCCCCAATCAGTCCATATAATCATAAATAAGAAGTTGAGCTACAAACAAGGAAGATTGGACTATTAGTTTACTTTCTTTGCTTTATGTCATTTTCATTTCAGCATTGTCATAGTCCTTGGCTGCCGTTTTTTTCGGTCTTTAGCTGCTATTTTTGTGGCCCTTAGATGCAACTAGTAATCAAGGGTCAAGATTGTAAGCCTTGGTCTATATAAATCAAGCTAGGCACTTGAGAAACTTCAGATTTGAATGAACATTAATACAAGTGAAAACCTAGTTTTCTCTCTTATAATTCTTTGCTTAGTGCTAGAAGAACCTCCTTTGCTTAGTGCTAGGGGCTGAGTAAGTTCATTGCTTTGTGCTTGAACCAACTCTTAGTCTTAAACCTTGGCTTTGTGCTTGGTTTAAGTCATATCCCAATACTCAATCCTTAGCATTTTGCAATCGTTTTAGTATTCAATTTCTGTCCAAAATCGAGTTCTAGTAGTTTTAATCCATTTATTCCGGAGTTACTTGAAGACGGTGCCATTCGAGGAGGCGGTCCATCAAAGACGGTGTTTCCTAGAAGTGCGTGCCATATGAAGTGCAAGGGACCAAAGGAGTTGGTTTCCGAATTTGTAAATAGTTTATTTGATTTACTATTTTTAGGAAGGCCATACTAGGATTTGATCATTTTTTGCTTTGCATTTGTTTATATGTTTGCATGCATAGCCAAATCGCCATACCTACACATGCATATCTTTTTATTGAGTCATCGACCGTGTCAATTAAAATTATCGTAGTTCATCGCTTTAGTTCACTTAAAACATGATAGATAATAAATTGGCAAGACCTATCACTTAATAATAATTGAGAATTAGCCTTACCAAATAGTAGAAACCATGAATCCCAATTCCATAAGGAAGTAGGCTCGGCTCACCGGGGTGCTAAACTTGTTACGTTGGGTAAGTGGGTAGTAAAATGTTATTACATCGAAATTTGGATTGAGCTCAACGGAAGTATTCATGACCGTAGTCGCATGTGTTCCGGGCTAAAGATAAATATTAGAGTAATCTTATCGACCGAGAGTTCTAGAAGTAGAATCGATTAAAGAGTTAATCCACCGAGTTATATTGATAAGGGATGAATCGGCTCACCATGCCCAAGTTAATATGAATTTGGATCTCGGGATCATTTATAATAGTTGGGTAGAGGTCACTATATAAATGCTTAAAGCTTGTTAAAAATGTTTACAAGTATTATTAAAACAATAGATGTTTATTAATTCTTTCACTTTTATTTTTGTATTCATATTTGTTTTCTCAATTGCAAAGGCAACTCCAAATTCAAACGCAACCACTAGCTCGAACACTCTAACCAATGTTTCATGGCTCCGATCCTTCATGGATCGTTGTAAATTAGAAAAGAATGGGTCCAATTTCGCCGACTGGGACGCACAACTTCGCTTGGCCGCGGAGGGTGACGATAAGATTCGTTACCTTACCGAGGCCTATCCCGCCGCACCTACCGCTAGGTCTACTCCCACCGCTAGGCAAGCCTATGAGACTTACCAAAAGGAGTCGACCGCGATCAAAAATGTGTTGATCTTCTTAGTGGAGGCTAAACTCCAAAGGAGTGCTATAAAGATTAGCACCGCCTATGAGATCTATACGAAGCTTGTGACCATGTTTTCACAAGCTCCGAGGATCATTCCATATGAAGTGGCATCCGCATTCTTATATCTCAATATTAAGGAGGGCCAAAAAGTTAGCCCTCATGTGCTCAAGTTGATGGAGCATGTTGAGACCTTAAAAATGCAAAAGGTAGAGATTCCCGAGGAACTCATCATTGATCGAATTCTTCATTCCTTGAACAAGGTTAAAGCATACGTCCAATTCAGGGTGAATTTTAATATGCAAAACTTGAAAGTATCCCTCGATGAATTGCACAAAATGCTTGTGCAAGCCGAGAGGGACATGGGGCTAAATGCTAGCACCACCAAGGATGTGCTCAACATTAATCATAAGAGCAAGGGGAATTTCAAGAAAGGCGGTCACAAGGGAAAGAAGCCTACTCCCTTCAAGAACAAAGGAAAAGCTTGTGAAGCTAGCTCCTCTAAGCCCAAGAAGGGTGCCCCATCCGGGGACAAATGCCACTATTGTAATGATGTTGGGCATTGGAAGAGAAATTGTCCTAAGTACCTTGGCGACATCAAAGCTGGAAAAGTTATTCCAGCAGGTAAATAACTATCCCTATCTTTTAAGTTTCGATCTCAACCTTGGTATTTTGATACAAGTTGTGATATTTACCCCTTTTTATTGTAATTAGGGCATCCAAGCAAGGACAAGGGAAAACAAAAGCAAGCTTATAAGATCTTGAGGGAAGCTAGATGTAGCCTCCCATGATGCTAGATCGATGGAAGCTTGGCTTTATTTTGTTTTGTCTTTATTTTCATGTTGTATTTTGAAACTTTAGAACTATTTTGATTTCCTCGTTCAACTTGAAAGTTTGGTTGTTTCCTTAAACAATAGTTGTATTTTGGATATTGGTGACTTGGTTTGTAACCCAAGTCACTTACTTTAACGTATCGTTTATTCTAAAATTTGTCATCATACACTACTTGCTTCGAGAAACATTAAGATTTTATCAACTTAAATTGATCTAATAGACAATTATAATGATTGAGTCATTATATGTCCATGAGCTATGAATTTGATTCTCCTTATGCCATTGTGACTAAAGTCACAACTTACTAATGAAAGATCAATTATGAAGTTATGATTGAGTTGTTGAACTCAGACAAGGGAACGTTTCCAACCTTATTTGATACACCTATCAAAATTTAAATCATCTAGTCTATGATATGCTTTCAATATGTTTCGATTAAATCATCATTATGTTGATATGTACTACGTTTTTCCCTCCGTCTCCGTCTCCATCACTATTAAGTTGTTTTGTGGCTCAAAAGCTATCTTTGGAGAAAAAGAGCATTTTTCCTAAAGATAGAGTGGGAGTGAATTTAGCCACAAACTCTTCTTGTAGAGGAGACCAAAAGAAGATGTTCTTAAGGAAACTACGCGAGGAGACCAAAAGAAGATGTTCTTGGATTGCAAGAATTTTGATTGATGGAGGGATATAACTAGAGATTTTAAAATTCGATATTTTACTTAAGAGCCTTATGAAACTAAAATGGTATATATGCAAGTAAATGGATTTATTTGGGATTGTTGAGACCAATCCAAAAGTAAATGGAAATTTATGATTAAGAGTTGCATAGAGAGAAAGCTGAGTTAATTGTCAGCTATACTAAAGACTCAAAATCATTGCTATACTTGATTATGGAAATAAGTAAGTTATTAAGACCACTTTAAAAAATGGGTATTTTGAAAGGGATATGTGAATGACATATATGGTTTTAACTAACACTTAGAAAAGCAATGATTATTCAATTCATGAAATGTTTCGAATGAGTTGTCAAAAACGAAACATGTGGAATTGAGTGGGAGTCAGTGACAGTCATGCTTAGACATGAAGTTTAGTGGGAGCAATCATCCTTCATGAATTCTATAACATATTACTCATTGGGAATGACGAGCATATACTATCTTTTATAAAGAAGTATTTAGGTTTTCAATTCTGGATGATATAGGACATCATGTGAATCCATTAAAACATGGGATGTTGGATTGACACTTAGATAAGTATCTTATGTTGATAATGATTCTTCATCTTAAAGAAATAAATCAGTTAAGTAGGTTATTCATGTCGATGAATATTGAATTACCATGATAGAGTCATGGTTATTTAAAGAACCTAAGAACTGTTGTCTACATGAATTCGATAACCAATGTTTCCGCCATTGGTATAGTCATGTAATGCCATTATGCACATGACCTAGATGAATTAAATGCTTGGAGCATGATAAGTCGATAACAAGTTAACCCATATGAGAGTCATTGGTAAGCATCCAGAAACCGTCATGAATTCTCAAGGAGAACTAGTGGTCTGTTCTGGAGTTTGGAAGGATACTTAGTTGTGTGTTAAGAGGTTCCACGAACTCAAGTTTCCAAACTCATTTGGATTTGTGAAAATCCTAGGCAATTATTGACATAAGGAGTAATAGACTAGAAAAGTGTATTTTATTGTCATCCATTGCAAGATTCTACGAAATGAACCTAAGTACGTTGTGATAGGGTGGTGAACTTTAAAAACTATAAATAGTGTTGTCCACCGAAACCCACATCACAAGTTATGTGATAATAGTAAGAGCTTCTTTCAAGTTAAAGAACCTAAGTCTAGTATGAAGTCTAGACATGTACTTAGTAAAATTCATGCTATAACGGATAACATGAAATTGAAGGAAATCGCAATTCACAAAGTTTGAACACTTAGACACATGGTATGTTCACAAGCTAAACTTTTATGGCGTTATACAAGTGCATGAGTACACTTATGATTATAATACATAAAGTATTAATATGGTATTGACTACTTATGTGTGATAATCACATTTATTGTTTGAGTTATCGTTAACTCATCTTGTACTTTGTTACATCCAAATGAGATTGTTGAGACAACATTGAACCCCATTAAAGTGAACTTGATTAACATAGTATTCGTCCCTAGTTACTTATATGAGGTGACATCTCGAAGTAACTAGAGTGTGATACGATTGATGTCAAGTTCAAGTGCCATAGAGTCATAAGAGATGACTAGTCGATCACATAGGCAGACTGTGAGGGACACTCTGTCGGGCATATGACCGCTTATAGAGTTTTGGCAATTTTTATAGCCTGGTCATGGAGAGAGCTACTATGGTATTCTTATGAGTCGATTCTTTGACTAATGACTGTTCGCCTAAGATAGCACAGTTTCAGAGTGACTTTGATTTATGTCCGGCGACCTTCGTAATTGGGGTCCAATGGGCATGTTTTGGGTCATGATGAGTTGTGGCTAATCGAAGGGAAGAGTGCAATAGGAATTGTCCATCTCCGTCAGGGTTATCTTATATCTCAAGGCCACTTGAGGAGCAATGAACTTGAAATGCGTGGCCACGCTCGGAAGGTATCTATGGTAGATAATTTCGGTCAGACAGTTGTTCTCCAGATCGAGGAAACCACTCTAGACATGATCAAATGCAAGTACGACCTGCAAGACACCTTGCATTGAGTGGGAGATAGTAATAGGACAAGAGAATTGGTGACGCACACTTCTCGCGGACAAGTGGGAGATTGTTGAAGTATGTGTCCTCGACAATAATGCGATCACATGATTAAATCTCGTATTAAGAATACTAAAGGGAAAATAACATTTTATTGTCAACTGATCCACATCAATCGGTAATGATTGGCTGACTAGAGTTTGACATTACTGTCGTATGATGGTGGTGATCAGTTGATCCCTTAAGGTCATACCTCTAGGGAAACATTCTTAATTGACTAATTAATTAATTGTATGACGATACAAGTTAATTAATTCCTTAAATTTGAACAAATGATTTTGTGAGTAATAATACGTATCTTATTGTAATTCGATTAAATAAGATTCGTACAAAGTAATTGAATTGTTTTATTACTTAGATTATTTATTGTTTATGAAACAATTAATATAAAGAATGAATTGTTTATTATAAATACAAGTAGTTGTGATTTATAATTATATGGCCCATTTTAAGTAATTGTAATTGTAAATTACTAGGTATTTTTGTGTGTGATTTATTTCATTTATATAATAATTTTAAATTTTTTAAAAAATGCATTATTTAAATGACATGTCTAGTAACATGTCCAATTTGTCACACAATACAAATTAATAAGTTGACAAAGTTAAAATGGATCCATATTACACATTTGAACCGTGTAAATGGAAAGGATGGGAGGATTTATGCTTAAGTTAATTTAAATTAGTGGGTAACATAATGATTACCTACTAATCATAGGTATACATGCATACCTATACTCTTGAGAAGACAAAAAGAAAATGCATTGGGCACTCTACCCACCTAAAAACCGGTGGCCTCCTCCATAATACACAAAAAGTAGTGTATTTTCTTTTCTCTCTATAATTGATTCCAATTAGTTTTTATAACTAGAGAATAACTTATCTCTCTAGTTTTGTTGTTGAACAAAATCCTAAACTCTCACATAAATCTCTAATATTATTTATATATTACTACAAGTAGTAATCTCATAATATTAGTATTTTAAGGACACAAATATTAATTTCTAGTAACAATATTAATATTTGTATTAAGAAGGATTTCCTTGGTACAATCCTTGAGGAGTAGATCTTGCAATTAGATCTAGGTTTTTGGGGCATTTGGAATATACTTAAGAAGACTAATTTGGTAGGAGACCAAATTAGTATAAACCATTTTCGGCCCTCATGTAAGAATAATCGATTTTTCTTCTTACCTTCTATTTTTGTTATGCATGCATAAGTTCTTTTTAGTTTATGACCAAACTAATAAACACTTAGTTATTAGAAGAGTCTAATAAGAGATATACGAATCTTTCAGATGTGACCTTGTGAATTGTTTATGTTTGACCATATTATGTGGCTTTCGCTATTTAAAAGTGAAATTGAAATGAAAGTTGTTAATTGACATGTGTAATTGGATGATAAAGATGATGTGACAATTGTGGGTGGTGCACGTTAATTGCCATGAGTTCATTCTGTCATGATAACAATGTCCATATTGTGTGAAGTTTTGTCATGATGTGTGTGTCACATAATAATCTTGAATGAATAATCGGAGTCATATGACACTAGTAACTGAAGTATTTATGATGGACAAATACGCATGTGGAAACACATGTGTGGTCATGTGGTGGATTTGACGCGGTATATGCGTACCATGTCGTGCAAAAATGGTAATATTGAAAATGGTTGAGTCACATAACGAGAAATTTTGGCATTTTCTGATTGTTTCATAGAGTCCGCATATTCATGATTTAATGTGCATACATGTGAGTGTATGAAATTTGACGAAATATATACGTAAGACTAATCGAGACATACCGTGTGATACATAGGTATACATATAACCAACATGAGTTGGGAGTTATTTATGGGAATTATAAATTGGAACCGTGGGTTTGACCTTGTGCTTGACCTTTTGGGAGGCTTGTAGGGTGAAATTGTATCGATAGAATTATGACTATATGTGATTGGATTATGGAATTGCAATAAGTAAGAGAGAGTGCTGAACCTGGAACATGGTCATTTGTGGAATTGGTAATGAGCATATGAGAGCACATTATGAGGTTTGACAGTTGAATTTCAGGACGTAGTTCTCTTTTAGGGGGAGTGGATGTAATAATTCAGAATTAAGGAAAGAAAGAGTACGACATGTGAGGAAGTAATGAGAATTGAGCAAAGAACCTTGGTATAAGTACGATAAACATGTGTGGTTAATAAGAGTGATAATGACAATAAGATCCTTGACGGACTTGATCAGTAAAATGGCGAGAGAGTACATGAGAACCGATAATGAAACTTGAGAGAAGATTGAGGAATAATTATGGAAAGAGCGAGTGAGGTGAACTACGGGGACGAAGTTCATTTTAAGGGGGAAAGATTGTAATACCCGGGTATTGTGGGACCCAGAAAAGAACCTTGGGATGCGTGACAGAACCTTAGACTAGACTAGTGTAGATACCCAGTATCTGTTGAATCCCAACAAACACCCAATGATTATCGGACTACAACATGCTTAGGAATCGCTACGTTTGATCGACAGTTTATATAAACTACGCGTCGGAAAACTCAAAAACGATTTCGAAAACAAAACATTTCAAAAGTACCTGGAGTCTTTTATGCATGACGACGGGGTCGCAATGACACTAACTAGAGTCAAAACCGACACTGAGACAATTTTGGTCCTTCATAAGAACGACCACTGCGCAAGTTAATCAAATTTATCTTCTCATGTGGATTCTTCTCAGATTGAGATGGTAAATAACCCGGTTTTCTCGTGGACTGGCTAGCCGCGAGTTGGGCAACTTGGGTCTCGAGTGACTTAATTGATGCCTCTTTTTGTTGGTCACTCATCTTCATTTGTTTAGTCAATGATTGGATCATCGACTTCAACTCAGCTAACTCACTAACGCCACTAGAGTAATGATCGGGTCCATTTGGTGTTCACAATTAAGCATATGTGGTCGTTGGTCAATGGTCGATACAAAACACAATTTATACTTCACAAACAACTCTACAATTAGTAAAGAGGCAAGTAAAGGTCGGATCCCAAGGGATGGGTATTGAAATGAGAATTCTATTGTAACTAGTAGTGTCTAAGGGGTGTCACAAATTGGGTTGATGTAGAAGGTTACTAAACTAAAATAACAATGAAAATAAACTAGCAAGATGAATAAAATAAGGGGTGTAAACAATTGATTAAAAGCACTAGGGTGTCATGGGTTCATAGGGGAATCATGGGATATGATCATACAAACATGTTCTCAAGTTATAAGCAAGCAATTATTGTTGTGATGGATTGAGTTGGGTTATATCTTACAATCCTAGGAAAGTTTGGGTCCCGGAGCCGAATCGATTAGATTGTACAACACCTACAAGTCGACTTAATCTTTCCTACTCAACACATGCATGGTCTAACAAGACTCGAGTTGGGTTATGTCTTACAAGTCAAGTTGAAAGGATAGAAGATGATAATAAATGCAAGGATTCATAGGCTTAGCATTTCATCAAATATAACATGTGCATGTATTAAGATCAAAACAAGCAAGCAAATAGATTATGAAAGCATATTGATTTAAGCATGAATCATTCCCCATGTTGGTTTCCCCTAATCACCCATTAAACCCTAGCTAAGAGACTACTCACTCATTATCATATTGATCATGCTAGAAAGGTTGTCAATCATACTAACATAATGAAACATGATGAATAAATGAAAGTAATTAACAATAATTAAAAAGGGATTAAGAGATTATACCTACTAATGATTCCAATAATAAAGCAAGAATAATAGAAGTACTTGAATCCTAGATTGAGAGGTTGTCAATCTCCCAATAATAACCCAAATAATCTTCAATTACCCAAAATAAAGGAAGAACAAGAGAGAGATTAAAGAACTAAAACTTGGATTAAAACATGATTAATACTTGATTACAATATTAAAGAGAGATTTGATTGATATTAACTACACTAGTTATTGATAAGAAGAACATGCTCCTCTAATTAGACTAATGGGGTATTTATAGTGAAAATTAGGGAGGATGCATTAGGGTTAACTAAGGGCTAAACTAGTAATTACACTTTTTAAGTTGAGCAAGGAGAATCCGGTATTTTCTGAGAGAAGGGCTTCTCTTTTCGTAGCTTGAAGAATGAAAAACGTGCTGTACTGAAATCCGTGCGGATCAGAGTCGGGACGCCGGATCTGGGCTGAGGAATCCGAGCGGATTCAAGAGAGGGACGCTCGGATTATGCTGGGGGAATCCGAGCGGATTCCAAGGTGGGACGCTCGGATTGGGCTGGACGGACGGGCGGATTTGGTACAATCCGTTCGGATTGTTGGTCAGCTTCAATTCTTCTTCTTTTCTTCCCTTTTCTTCATAAATTCCTTGGGGATTTCCTCGGGGACTCAAGGATCCTTTCTCAACATTGTTCTTCTACTATGATATGTACAAAGGCCTTCTAGTCTTGTCTCTCCTTGATGCTTTGTCATTGAATACAATCAATTTAGTCTCGTTTTGCCATGAAAATGCAAGATTCTTACTCCTTTCCTACCAAGGGATCAAAATCTCAAAGAATATGCAAAACAAAGAACTAAAGATAAGAAATGACCCAAATAGGCACTAAAAAGCATGGAAACAATGGTAATTCGGGGGCTAAATATGCGCCAATTATGGTCACATCAAATATCCCCAAACCGAACCTTTGCTCGTCCCGAGTAAAGAGGTGACAAAGACTAGGACCAATACTAACCTAACCTAATAATAATAGCCGATATGAGACAATTAGCGGGTCTCACTCCGCCCCTTCAACTCACAACAAGACAACCATGAGGTAGGATGCCTTCTTGCAAGGCAAGGTGGGTCTTGCCAAAATGGCGACACATCCAAACATTAAAGCACATAAAATCAAATAATGGATGCATCTACAAAAGAATAGCCACTTTCCTCATCTAAGTGGCGGAAATTATCTACAAGGGAAGCAATTCAAGGGTACACAATCCTTCATAGATGCAATTTGTTCAAACTACTAAGCCTAGAAGGATACCAATAAATCACCTCCAAAAGGTGTCAAGCTAGGGTACCTTTGTCCTCAATTGTTAAATGCTTTTGTCAAGAGTAGACTCCCTATGGTGTTAGAAACACTGGAGGATCGCAGAATTCCCCCTCTTGCCTAGACAAGAAGAAGGGTCGTCCCCTCTCTACCATGCACAAAAATGGATACGATGGATAAAGGGATCGATAGATTTTTGAGTTTCACTTTGGGAGTTTGCTTTTGTTTTTGTTTTTCCCCCCAATTTCTTGTGGCATATAATATTTGAGAACACTTTCTTTTTGCCATTTCTTTTTGATTTTTGGCATTTCAATACTTGACAACTTTTTTGCATTTCTTTTTGAACATTTTCAAAGTCACCCCAATTAGTAACGAGGGTGCCTTGTTTTTGAAGCTTTAGGAGTTCTATTTTTGCTCCTCTTTTCATTTGATGCATTTTTGCAAACTTTCTTTCACTTTTCATTTCTTTGAACTCAAATTGATTTCTTTTTGTGCCCATTCCCTTTGATGACAAAAATATATGGTAGAACATGGATGAATGATGGAAGTATGCATGGTTTCAAGGGTCACCTTGGAATAAACGGTAGCCAAGGAGTTATCACACCACAAGGTACTCTTGACTAGGCCTTAAACCATGGGTCAAAGGATACTAGCATGACACATCCTAGGGTGTTTTACAAGTATTCTAACAAGCAAAGTCTTAAGAATAAAAAGCATCTACTAGGGCCTATATACACTTGTCAAGCTTCCCAAATAGACGGTTTCGCAAAATTTTTCTAACATGCAAACTACATGCCATGATGCAACTAACATATACACATCCTAATGCAAATGATTCTTCCAACTAATATGCCATATAAACTAAATGCAAGTCCTAAGTTCATATTGTTTTACCGCATCAATCAAAATAAAGCCACATAGTCATTAACATAAAGAGGAAAAAGGAGATTGGAAAGATCATACCATGCGGTCTTCAATATCCTCATGTCTCGGATGTGGCGTAGTCAATCAAAGTGAACAAGGATAAACAAACACAATATATACAAGACAATATATACAAAGGAAATGAACTTGTTTTTGGTTTTTCAATTTTCAAATTTTTATGATTTTTTGAAATTATTCAATTTTTATGGGTTTTTGAATAAAAGTTAAGTGTTAGAATTCCCATCCCCACACTAATATGGGCATTGTCCTCAATGGCCAAAATGATGGAAATTATGCAAAGATGATGCATGATTTCTATACTAAATGCAATTCTACACTAAGCTATACTACATGATGCATGGTTTTTGTTATGACGGAGAGGATAATTTAGATTACCTCCCGTTGTGTATGCATTAACTTCCCCAAACCAAATAAGACACTATTGCTAATGTCAAGGATGGGTATAGTTCATGCACACACTATGCTATGCATGAAACTAGATTGTCATTTTGGATTTTCAAAAATGGGAATAATAAAGAACACCTCAATGGTACCGAGGTGTGAGTCCTTTGATGTTGCTAGGACTAAACCAACAATGATCAAAATGAAATAAAATACAAAGAGATATAGACAAACCATGGGAGTGTAGGAGTCTCCAAGGCTAGTCTTCCATCATGCTATCATCATCATCACTTCCCTCATGAGAAGTGGTCACATTGCCACTTTCCTTGGCACTTTCTTCATCTCTTTCTCCATCATCTTGCTCATCATCATCTTCACCATCTCTTTCTTCATCTACACTTGCTTCTTCCTCAATATTTTCATCAAATTCTTCACCATTTCCAACAACCTCATTGTCTTCCGCCACGTCCCTAGATGCACCCGGAAATAAGGCTTCTTTATCCGCCCAACTAGGCAAAGGACAAGATGGATCAAGGAGTCCTTGCCTAGCTAGATGTAAGAGGGGAGGATATTGAGCCAAATAAGCATTCTTCCGATCTTCATAAGCTTGCTTGTGCATGGCTTGCATAAGAAGAGTGACATAGTCTTTCCCAATTTCAACTCCTTGCGGTTTGAACTCTTCATACACAAAGGGGTAAGGCGGTATAACAATGGAAGAGGAGGGGGTTTCATGATCACCCTTTTGTTGTTGAATGATGTACTCGGCTTCTTCGGATAGGGGAAGTAAATAGTTGGTCCGGTGGACACTTAGACGACAAATCTTCGCGGGTAAAGTGAATGATCGAGCCTCACTAGTAAGCCACCCATACTTGGTGTCAAGGGGATTGTGAGCAACCCACTTGAACTTGTTAATCATGATAGACATATCAATAAGATGGCCACCTTCCTTTGCCTTGTACTTGCTATCCTTATTGAAATTAGGATCAAAGTGCTTGGCTAGGACCGTGACTAGGCCGCCATTAACAATAACGGTTGTACCCTTCTTCCCACTATCAACATGGAGCCATCTATCAACCAATAGCCTCAAAGAATTGTAAGGCTTGGTATGAATTCTTCCAATATTCAAAGCCGATTCAAGGAGAATAAAATCAAGTCTTGTGAAAAGATTGGTGTCTTTCCTAGCAATTATGGTATTCCCCACAACTTTGTGCCATACTCTTATGCCCGGATGGTGGACCAAAAGAGCACGACAAGCATGAAAATCATCAAATTTCTTCCCGGAGATTGCCTCCCAAAGAGGCTCGGGGTCATACTTCCCATATTGCTTATAATATTTCTCTTCATCGCTAAGACCCAAAATTTCACCCAATTCCGGAAAGGTAATGCGTCTACTAGTGTTAGCTAGACGAAACTCAAGATTTTCCCTATTCTCAACTTTGGTCACTTTTAAAGAACTTAAGAATTCTAAGACAACGGAGGGGTATGTTACTTCCTTTGTTTCAAACAATTTCTTCAAACCCATGGCATTGAAAAAGGCTTTTGTTTGTTCAAGAACACCTAATTTCTCCAAAGCATCTTTACAAATGAATTTGGTGGGTTGAATTGATTTCATAGCAAACTTGGCAAATGTCTTTCTATGGGTATCGGAAATAAAAGTTACCTCCGGATAATGCAAGAGTTGATCGATTACCGGAGTAGAAGGTGATGCTCCCATAGAAGTTTGTTGTTGTTGTTGCACTTCCAAATTTGGTGTTGCTACCACCATTGCCAAAGCTTTCTTTGTTTGGAGAGCTTTTTGCCTTTGAGAGAGAGCCTTTGCCTTTGGTGCCTTTGTTGCTCCCTTTGTCCTTGCCATTTGATGAACTAACCAAGAAAAGAGTAAAAAATCTTCAATTTGTAGAATGCCCAAATCGATTTGAAGGTGAAAGGCTTTGCCTTTATGAAATCAAAAATCGACTCAAAGGTTGAAGAATTTGTTCTTGGTTTTGATTGTTATTGAAGATGGAGTGATTGATTTGTTGTTTGAAGGATGGTTTGATTTGATTTTGGTGGATTTTGTTGAGGATTTTTGTTTTTGTGATGGAGAGGATGAGGGTTTTGATGTTGTGGGTAGTGTTTGTGAATGAATGAATGAATGAATGAAGGTGGGGTGGGTTATAAAGAACTCGACAATTTCAGAACGCAGGGACAATCCGTGCGGATTGGGCGCAATCCGTGCGGATTGGGCGCAATCCGTGCGGATTCTGCAGCTTCAAAATTTTCAAAATCCCGCCTAGAGACGGGCGGATTCTGGGGAATCCGCTCAGATTCTTTTTGAGGGACGGGCGGATTTTGTGCAGGACGGACGGATTTACATCCGAGATTTTTCTTTGTTTTCTTCACCGCAAGACGGGCGTCTTGTATAAAAGATGGACGGATTACGTGGGACGGGCGTCTTTCCAGAAATCCGCTCGGATTCTTTAACAGTCAAGAAATTTGCAATTTCAGCTCAGCCCAGGACGGGCGTCTTCTCAGCAGGACGCTCGGATTTGCTGCAGACGGGCGGATTCTCAAGAATCCGCTCGGATTCTTCTCTGTTGTTCACGTGTTCAGCTCCACCCGTGCACAAACGCAATCCCTTATCATTCTTTCTTTCTTTCTTTCAAATCTTGTGTTCTTCATTGTGGGGGCACTACTAAGGCATGAATAGCCTAGGCAATTGCCATCCCCACACTAAGGTAAAGCACTACACATCAATTGAAATCGTTAGTCCCTCCCTCACTTCTCTCTTTCATGACAATTATTTTGATCAAAGTAAATAAAATCCAAAAATGACAAAAATGCAATACAAGAATTGAAATGTAAGTTAGGGAGTTAGAAATATTTACAAGTGGTGGTTTAGGGAGGACTCCACCAAACTCTCATTCTTGATGAGATGTCAAGGGGGCATGTTCAAGGTGTTGTTGATGTTGCTCAACACCTTGAAGAAGTAATCAAAAGCATGTTCATTGTTATGGTAGAGGTCCTCAATAGACCGTGGCCCTTGTTGTTGATCATGATCGATGGCATGCCCAATGTAGGGATTAAAGATCCCTTCAAATTCGTCGTCCCAAAGACCACAAACTTCATTGAGTTGATCATTGAAAATCTCTTGCTTAGATGGAGACAACTCTCCCAATTTCTTCTCTTGGCCAATGAGGCCATCTTCTTCTTCTTTGGTTGATTTTGATGAGCCTTGCAAGCTCTCCTTGTCACAATTAACTTGCTCTTTGAATGGAGCATCTTCAATTTTCTTCCTCCATTGGAGTTCCGATTTCTTCCTTTCATCTTTCCGGCTATAATGATCAATCATGAAACATGGCTCATGCAAACGAGGAGCTCTCATGGTTTTGTCAAGATTAAAAGTTATGCTTTCATCTCCCACTTCTAGAGTGAGCTCTCCATGTTTCACATTAATCACTGCACCCGCGGTGTGTAGGAAAGGTCTTCCTAAGATGATTGGAATGTTGGAATCTTCCTCCATATCAACAATGACAAAGTCCACCGGGATGAAAAACTTCCCAATTCGCACGGGGACATCTTCCCATATCCCTAATGGTGTCTTCGTCGATCTATCGGCCATTTGAAGAGTGATATTGGTGCATTTAAGCTCTCCCATTCCCAACCTTTTACTTACCGAGTATGGCATGACACTCACACTAGCTCCTAGATCACATAAGGCTTTGTTGATCGTCGTGTCGCCAATGGTACACGGTATTGAGAAGCTTCCCGGATCTTTTAACTTTGGAGGTGAACTCCCTTGAAGTATTGCACTACTCACCTTAGTAAAGGCGATAGTCTCAAGTTTTCGGATCGACTTCTTCTTTGTGAGGATATCTTTCATGTACTTTGCATAGGCCGGTACGTGATTGATTAATTCCGTGAAAGGAATTGAGACTTCTAAATTCTTCACAATTTCCATGAACTTTCCAAGTTGATCATCAAATTTAGGCTTGGCTTGACGACTTGGAAAAGGAAGTCTAATCACAATGGGCTCCTTCTCTTTGGCTTTGTCTTCATTTTTCTTAGAACTTTCTTCTTTTGATGATTCCTTTTCTTTGGAGTTTTGCACCATTTCTTCCTTTTCACTAGCTTTCACAACTTCATTCTCAACTTGCTCCTTCGGTGCCTCATATCTTGTACCACTTCTCAAGTGAATGGCACTAACCGTTTCATGTCTAGGGGGATTACTTTGAGGTGGTAATTGCCCCTTTTGTCTTTGTGAGCTTGAAGATGCTAGTTGAGTCAATTGTGTTTCCAACATCTTGGTGTGAGCTAGAATGTTGTTGATGGTGGTGTCTTTTGCTTGGCTATCTTTTTGCATTTGGGTGAAAAATTCTTGTTGATTCTTTTGCATTTGGAGGACCGCTTTTTGGACATCAAAACCTTGGTCATTTTGGTGATTGTATGGATTTTTATTTTGGTAACCTTGGTTTTGATTGTAAAAGGGTCTTTGATTTTGATTTCTCATGGGTGGTGGAGTATATGTTGTTTGAGGGTTTTGAACATTTTGGCTTTTGTATGAGAGATTTGGATGGAACTTGGTGTTTTCATTGTAAAAATTTGAATAAGGGGTACCACTTTTGTAAGCTTGGAAAGCATTAACTTGTTCGGTTGTTCCCCTACACTCACTTGAGTCATGACCCAAAGTTCCACAATTCTCACATATCCCACTTGGGATTGATGAGGATGCCGTCATGGCATTGACATGATGCTTTGATGTTTTTGAGTTTTCCTCAAGTCTAGCCATAGCTTGTTCAAACTTCAAGTTGATTGTGTCAATGTGAGCACTAAGTTGAGCACCCAATTGAGTAACGGAGTCCACTTCATACTTTCCTCCTCTAGTAGCCTTGCGAGGTCTACTATATTGTGAATTATGGACCGCCATTTCCTCAATCTTGTTCCATGTTTTATTGTCATCAACTTCGGTGAACATTCCATTTGATCCCATATTGAGAATGTTCCTTGAATCTTCATATAAACCATTCCAAAATTGTTGCACTAAAAACCATTCGCTAAGTCCATGGTGAGGACATGAGCGACAAATACCTTTGAACCGCTCCCAAGCTTCATACAAAGATTCTTCATCCCTTTGCTTAAAACCCGTAATTTGAGCTCTTAGCATATTGGTCTTTTCCGGTGGGTAGAATTTTTTGTAGAAAGCTAGAGCTAGCTTCTTCCAAGAATCTATTCCAAGGGTGGCCTTATCAAGGCCCTTCAACCATTGCTTTGCGGTGCCGATTAACGAAAAAGGAAATAAGACCCATCTTATTTGGTCTTGAGTCACGCCCGTTTGAGAGATAGCTTCACAATAATCGCAAAAGGTTTCCATATGAGAATGAGGGTCCTCACTAGGCATTCCCCCGAATTGGCTCCTCTCAACTAGTTGGATGAAGGCGGACTTGGCAATAAAATTACCGGTGAGATGTTGCGGTGTAGGAGTACCATTTGGTAGATCCTCCTCGGTGGGTATAGAGTGTGACGAGAATTTAGGCATTGTAGGTGGATTTTGTGGGATATTGTGTAATGGGTTTTCTTCTCCTTCTATTGCGAAAGGATTGACAAACTCACTAGTGGGTTGAACAACTTCACCAACACCTCCCAAATTCCTCCTAACAAGTCTCCTATTATTCGTCAAGGTTCTTTCGATTTCACGATCAAAAGGTAACAAATCTCTTTCTAACCTTCTAGACATGCAAAATATCAAACAACTCGAAAACAATTAGAACAAACCTTGAGGAGTTTTACTTCCCCAAGGTGAAAAAAGACACAACTAATAACAATAAAAGAAATCTTAAATCAATTAAACACCGTCCCCGGCAACGACGCCATTTTTGATCGGGTCCATTTGGTGTTCACAATTAAGCATATGTGGTCGTTGGTCAATGGTCGATACAAAACACAATTTATACTTCACAAACAACTCTACAATTAGTAAAGAGGCAAGTAAAGGTCGGATCCTAAGGGACGGGTATTGAAATGAGAATTCTATTGTAACTAGTAGTGTCTAAGGGGTGTCACAAATTGGGTTGATGTAGAAGGTTACTAAACTAAAATAACAATGAAAATAAACTAGCAAGATGAATAAAATAAGGGGTGTAAACAATTGATTAAAAGCACTAGGGTGTCATGGGTTCATAGGGGAATCATGGGATATGATCATACAAACATGTTCTCAAGTTATAAGCAAGCAATTATTGTTGTGATGGATTGAGTTGGGTTATATCTTACAATCCTAGGAAAGTTTGGGTCCCGGAGCCGAATCGATTAGATTGTACAACACCTACAAGTCGACTTAATCTTTCCTACTCAACACATGCATGGTCTAACAAGACTCGAGTTGGGTTATGTCTTACAAGTCAAGTTGAAAGGATAGAAGATGATAATAAATGCAAGGATTCATAGGCTTAGCATTTCATCAAATATAACATGTGCATGTATTAAGATCAAAACAAGCAAGCAAATAGATTATGAAAGCATATTGATTTAAGCATGAATCATTCCCCATGTTGGTTTCCCTAATCACCCATTAAACCCTAGCTAAGAGACTACTCACTCATTATCATATTGATCATGCTAGAAAGGTTGTCAATCATACTAACATAATGAAACATGATGAATAAATGAAAGTAATTAACAATAATTAAAAAGGGATTAAGAGATTATACCTACTAATGATTCCAATAATAAAGCAAGAATAATAGAAGTACTTGAATCCTAGATTGAGAGGTTGTCAATCTCCCAATAATAACCCAAATAATCTTCAATTACCCAAAATAAAGGAAGAACAAGAGAGAGATTAAAGAACTAAAACTTGGATTAAAACATGATTAATACTTGATTACAATATTAAAGAGAGATTTGATTGATATTAACTACACTAATTATTGATAAGAAGAACATGCTCCTCTAATTAGACTAATGGGGTATTTATAGTGAAAATTAGGGAGGATGCATTAGGGTTAACTAAGGGCTAAACTAGTAATTACACTTTTTAAGTTGAGCAAGGAGAATCCGGTATTTTCTGAGAGAAGGGCTTCTCTTTTCGTAGCTTGAAGAATGAAAAACGTCTTTGTCTTGAAATCCGTGCGGATCGAGTCGGACGGCCGGATCTGGGCTGAGGAATCCGAGCGGATTCAAGAGAGGGACGCTCGGATTGTGCTGGGGGAATCCGAGCGGATTCCAAGGTGGGACGCTCGGATTGGGCTGGACGGACGGGCGGATTTGGTACAATCCGTTCGGATTGTTGGCCAGCTTCAATTCTTCTTCTTTTCTTCCCTTTTCTTCATAAATTCCTTGGGGATTTCCTCGGGGACTCAAGGATCCTTTCTCAACATTGTTCTTCTACTATGATATGTACAAAGGCCTTCTAGTCTTGTCTCTCCTTGATGCTTGGTCATTGAATACAATCAATTTAGTCTCGTTTTGCCATGAAAATGCAAGATTCTTACTCCTTTCCTACCAAGGGAACAAAATCTCAAAGAATATGCAAAACAAAGAACTAAAGATAAGAAATGACCCAAATAGGCACTAAAAAGCATGGAAACAATGGTAATTCGGGGGCTAAATATGCGCCAATTATGGTCACATCAAGTAAGTTCCTTGATGTGGCGGAGGAAAGGATGAAGGCTTTTGAAAGCCTTGTTGAGCCTTATGAGGAGGGACATAGGCCTGCTGCTGCTGCTAATAAGGAGTAGGATTGAGAACATTCTGACTGGTCCATCTCAAATTGGGATGGACTGCACTTTGATTATTGTAATAGGAACCTCCTCCTTGCCTATATTGCTGAAAGGCAAGGACTTGCTCCTTCTCTGTCAGACAGTCAACAGCAGTGTGACCGTCATTACTCCCACATCTCTCACAAGTAACGGCTTCTTGTCTAGTTAACAAGTGAACCATTTATTGATCACCAGCAGCTTGCAATTCTAATGATGCGTGTCTTTATATGATATTTTATACCTCATTTTACACGCATTTCAGAGCTCATTTGTGTAGTTTAAGCTACCATTTCCCCTATTTCCGTCTACTTTCGTGTTTTTGTACATTATTGCAGAAATGTGAAGAATTCAGCGGAAATCGAGCTAAATCCGTCCCCGAGTAGCTTGCACTGCATTTGACGTGAAGGATTCACTTAAGGAATGAGCTTGGTGCGCATTTCAAGGCCCGAAAGACAAATCCACGAGATCATAGAAGTCAAGTACCAGCTAAAGCAGTCGATCGACCAGTACCCTTAGTCGATCGACCAACTCACGGGATCCAGAGGCTACTGTATACTGCTAGTCGGTCGATCGACCACACCGCTACTTCAGATGAGAATTAAAAGATCGAGGAAAAGCAAGCCCATTATGTTTAGGTTTTAGAAATAAAAGTTACGTTGGTTTGCTATATAACGTAACCTAGTTCAGAGATACAATCATCCAGTTTTATTCAGAAATTTACCTAGTTTTACATTCAGTTTAGTTTATCAAATAATTAGGGTTTGGGATACTATTTCGCATGGGGTTTTCGTTGTGCTTTCAATCATTCCGTTACAATCCTTCTGCAAATTTCGATATTCCTTCTGTTTTATTTCAGTTTATCTTTATCGCATTGATTGTATAGAAATTGCTAGCTAGTTTCCCAAAGCCGATATTGTTGTTTTATGTTGTCTATTTGTTCAATCGTCTTAATCATGAATTCGGTAGATTTAATGATCAATTTTACCGTTGTTTTCACTGTAGTTATGAGTAGCTAATTTATTCGTGCTAGGATGTAGGGGAATTATAGTGTAGGCGGCGTAGAATAATGCGGACTGAATCGCGAGTCAGTCGATCGACTGACATACTTGGTCGATCGACTGACCTCGTGGGGTTTTACATTCGTTTTAATTGTTTTAATTCTTTATTCGACGAATCGAGTGCACACGACTAGTTGAATGTTTAGGATATGACTGACCCATTAGATCGAGAGATAGGGACAGTTGTTTGACCACCAATTAAAATGACTAAACTATGTTGAGATCGAAAGATAGGTAATGTTTAGATTATAAGTCACTTTTCAGGACGAGAGTCAGTATTAGTGATATTAAGGACTTTTAACGAGATCGAAAGATGCTATCTGTTAAGAGTGGACCGAGAGGACCTCTTGTTTCCCGCCTCATGTGTTTGATTTAGACCGACTTAGTAGGCTGCCGCCGAAACTATAGTGAACCAACCATCCTAGTACCCCTTCTTTTATCTGTTTTATCTGTTTATTTAATTTATTGTCTTTTATTGCTATTAGTATAGACCAAATCAAATCAACCCCCACTTTCGTTACCTTAGACTAAATTAGACAATTAGAAATTACATTCGCCCCCTTGTGGTTCGACCCTGTTACCACTAGCCTAGGTTAGTTTTAATAGGAAATTATAAATCTTATTTTTGGTACTCACAACGACGGGTATCAAATTTTGGCGCCGTTGCCGGGGAGGCAATTGTTCTAATTTTTAGTTGTTTTTATTTAGTCTTTCTTAGTTAAAGGGACATCCGTTCCTTAAACTTTTCTTATATTCTTTTTGTAGTTTCTTCTTATGCGCAGGTCACAGGGTGGTGAACGAGTACCGTTCAATCCTGAGATTGAGAAATCCTTGCGCGAGTTGAGACGATCACAAAGGGTATTACCGACAGAGGAAGAGCTGAGTACTCTGTCAAGTTACTACGAGAATGCTCTGTTCGAAGAAGATCCACCTACATCTCCTGCTTCTATTTCTTCAGCTGAGACAGTCACTTCTCCAGAAATTCCAGTCATGGCTGAAGAAGCAACTATAGCAAGTCATTCTGAGCCGACAAATAAAAATCTTTACAAGGGATTCGAATTACACTGAGGCGATAGGAAATTCGAACCAAAGCCTTCCTATATCAACCTAGTTGAGAGGAACCGATTCGGGAGCTGCAAATGAAGATGCAGCCAAGCATATGAAGATATTTATCGATTACTGCTGCTCTATACCCCCGCCAACCGGTGTGACCCAGGACAAGATAAAGGAGACTATGTTTATATTCTCACTCCGTGATGCTGCAAGGGAGTGGTATAGAGATCTGGACCGAGCCGCTCATGGGATCACCGACTGGAATTCCTTAGCCCTGGCATTTTACAAAAAGTACTTCTCTGCCTCGAAGACTAATGCCATTAGAGCTCAGATCACGAGCTTTAAATAAGGGCCGGATGAGAACTTTCATGAAGCATGGGTTCGTTTCAAGAAGCTGGTGCAAACCATACCGCACCATGGGTTCGAAAAATGGAGTATTTGCAATCAGTTCTATAACGGGCTGTATGACGATCAGAGGGCTATTTTGGATCTTTGCGACCCAATGGCCGATTTGCTGAAAATATGGGAGAGACTAAGGGGTGGAAGATCATTGATGACTTAGCCACCCACAAGGGTGAGTATGGGAATTCCCGGGGGAATCAAAGGAGGAGTGCTGAATCTCCTTCTGTAGCTGCACTTGAAGCTCTCACTGCGAGATTTGACAAGTATGAACTGGGAGGAGCTTTAAAAGGAGGTATTTACCAAGTAAATGCTTTCTCAGATGGTCCTTTCGTTTGCAGAAGGTGTGGAGCTGAGGGACATGTCTCAGAAAATTGTCCTAGTCCCTTCGAGTCTTGTGCTGCCTTTCAACACTATAGGCAGACAAACACCTACTATGAGCCTAATGTTCATCCCAACTTGAGGTGGAGTAGCCAGAATGTCCTAAATCCAACTCCACCTCCGCAGCAGCAGCAGCAGGCCTATGTGCCCCTCATCATAAGCAACAACAATATCAAAAACCTCCCTATGTGCCGCAGCAACAATCTCAAAATTCCGAGTTTGCTGAGCTGAAGAATATGTTGCAAAAGGAGTCCCAAGCTAGAGAGGCTGGAATGAAACTTTTAGAAAGCCAAATTGCTCAATTGGCTAGCAAGAGTACCACTCAAGCTCCGGGACACTTACCAACTCAAACTGACCATAAAGAGACCCTAAATGCCATTACTTTGAGGAGTGGGTCTACCCTGGAGGGGCCTGCTATGGTCGAGGATGCCCCTGAAAAGAATGAGGCGAAACCGAGTCAGAATAAAGCTGTAATGAGTAATACAAAGAAAAAGGCGTCTACCAGGTATATCAGTCGATCGACTGATATACCCGGTCGATCGACTGAAGTGCGGGTTACAGGAGCTTCTGGAACTGTAGACCTCAGTCGATCGACTGAGCAAGGTGGTCGATTGACTGAGGCCACTGCTGATATTGAGAAATTTCGTCCTCCAACGCCCAATAATTTGAGAGACCACTTATTTTGGGGTACGACAACTCCGAAAGTATTGAGGCAAGACCCGAGTGCTGATGGGTCCATCCCGATTCTGAAGTTCGACCCAATGTCGGTCAATGGCTCACATTTGAGATGGTCTGAAGAGGGTTCAAGCTTCAATACAGAGAAGGTGGTGGACTTTCAGCCTAAGTCCACTAATGCCGGCATGCGTGATTTAGAGGAGAGGGCTAAGCTACTTCATACAGCCCCATATCCAGAGAGATTAGTGCCGACAAAGGAACAGGTATCTTTCAGTAAATTTGAAAATGTTGTTCGTAGTCTTAACGTACAAGTACCTTTCCGTGAATTAGTGAATCAAGTGCCCGCTTATATGAAGTTCATGAAGCAATTGCTTTCTAAAAAGAGGTCACTTGAAACAGTGCATACTGTCGCACTCACTAAAGAGTCATGCTCTTATTTGTCTCATACTGCACCTCACAAACTAGAAGACCCGGGTAGCTTTTCCGTTCCTTGTAATATAGGTACCTTCTCTATTGAGAAGGCATTATGTGACCTAGGAGCTAGCATTAGCGTCATGCCCTTAAGTCTTGCTAGGAAGCTAAAATTGACTAGGTTTGCAGTCACAGACATGACCGTTCAGATGGCTGACCGATCTGCGGTCCAGCCTATAGGAGTCCTAGAAGATATCCCTGTGCAAATAGGGAAGTTTTTCTTCCCCGTAGACTTTGTAGTCCTAGATATGCCTGAGGATGCCCACATACCTATCATTCTAGGTAGGCCATTTCTCAGATATCTTCTTGGTGCGATTATTGATGTTGGTTCTGGGACCCTGACCATCAAAGTGGGGAAGCATTCTATTGTCTTCGCCCAAACAGCTAGGAAGAAAGACCCCATGTGGCCTGTCACCTGTAACACGGTTTCTGAAAAGAAATCATACTTTGTGCTTCCTGATATGCCTGTCTCTACTCCTATTCCTGTCATAACCCCTCCGCCCCAGATTGGCAGCAAATTGGAGGAAGATTTGTCTATTTTTGATATTGCAGGAGCTGGTTTGGGGAAGAAAGAGCCGCAAGTCGCTCCAGCTGTGAAGAAGCCGATCATTCAAAGAGGAGGTCTTGGCTGCCTTAGCTATGACACTGATGAGGAAGTTGATGACGAGCCGGTCAAAGTGAGAGAGTCCTATTTAGATTCTGATGAGTCCGAAGAGATCATTGACTGGGGAGATATAGAAGCTGTTGATCCGTTGAGTTCGGCGGATGTTGAAGCTAAGAAGGGTGCGGCTAAGAAGATGAGCATCGTTGAGGGTACCTCTAGTAGCCAGAAGCCGACGAAGTGGGCCATACCATGACCATTCTTGATCAACTACTAGTTGATTAAATGCTTTATCAAACATTTACTTTATTGCTTTTAAGACTATTTACCGTATTTTGTGTGCGCGAGACTTCGCATTTATTTCGTTTCTTAGGATTTTTAAGTACTTTAGACTTTGGTTTGGGTTTTGCGCAATTTTGGGCGCGTATTATTGTGCACTAGCAGGTTTTTAGACCTCATTAGCTCAAGTAATTGAGCAAATATGAAGAAATCAGAAAGTTACAGAAGCTTTCCCGGTCGATCGACTGCCTTCCATGGTCGGTCGACTGAGTTGCCCATCTCAGGAGTTTCTGTTCCTGTTCACTTTGGTCGATCGACTGCCATTTATGGTCGATCGACCACTGCCGCTGCTGTACCTGTTCACGACCTTTCCTCTGTTGTGTTGGGTCGTTTTGCGGGATTAAGGGATTTTTCTACTCTATTTTATTTCCCGACTCATTTCTGATTTCTTCCATTTTCGTAACTGTGCACATAATTACCGCTTCTTCATTGCTTTCTCGGTTTTATGCGTGGTCCTTTGTTTGTCTTTCAGGTACTTATTGGTAGCACTGCTGGCTACTGAAACCTCCTAGCTCACGCTGGTTTGGGGAGGTTTCCTTTGCTGCGCTTAATGTCTTGTGAGTTTCTAAGTCTTTACTTCATGTTTTATTTGTTTAATTTTCTCGCAAATTCCCGTTTCTCTTTTCTTCATTACATGATTTTGCACAATGGAGACATTGTGCGATTTGGTTTGGGGAAGGGTTTTGCGTCGCATATCATTTGCTTGCATTCACGTTTACATTTTGTTTTACATCATTTATTTCATTTCCTATATATATACAAAATTCAAAAAACATTGAAAAATTTCAATAATTTCAAAAAATGCATGTTTACTTTAGCATATAGGTCGAGTCGGAACGGTAGTATTTCAATGATGACATTGCATTTGCACCTGTTTTTGCCTAAGCCTTGCTTAATTGACATGTTATTAGTAGAATCGTATAAGTGCATACCTACGAGTTTTCGTTAATTATTTGCTGAACTTGAGACTTGACTTAGAATTTTGGCAAGCTACATCATATTTCTGAGTTATTAGAGCCTATAACTGGTGACATCTATGACCAGTTTATCTAGGGATGTGAGTAGTACTCCTTATGAGACGTGTTACATAAATGTGCATAAATATGAACTTAATCTGCTTAATACCTGTATGCATTCGGTTTGTGGTCTGTTGACACATATGGTAGAGGTTTCCCTCTATTCATTTTACCCATAAGCCCCACACTGCCAAAAATATCCTTTTTGTCCTATCTACTACATCCTACATTTAGCCCGTCCTTTGTCAAGCTAGTAGTCTATGTTCTTGGGATTGTTACTTAGTTTTTGGTAGCATTTGCTCTTATTTGAGATTTTGTTGGGAAGAAGAAATGAAGGAGGAAAGAAGAAAAGAAAAGAAAAAAGAAAAAAAATGATTCGAAAAAGAAAAAAAAAGTCCTGTACTGTTCATAGCAGTCGATCGACTGCCAATTCTGGTCGATCGACTGAGGTTCGAAAGAAAATCAATTTCGCATAATTAAAAATCCTTATCTTATGGCGATTTTTGCTCCCATGTATTAATTGCATTTTATGGGGAGTTAGTTGATTACTTTTATACCAGGAGATTGTGAGATTTGTGCTTGCTATAGCACCGTTTCGTTTGATTATGAGCAAGAAGAAGGATGTTGCCATATGGTTCCATTTTGGTACTAGCTTGATCACCTGTACCTCCACTTTTCCATAAATGTTTTGCCTCTTCTTACCCATACCTCACATATCCACATATATACCTCGGCATGTGTCATGGTCTTTGTTGGTTGGAATGCATATGTACGGTTGTAGAGATTACTTTCATATTATATTGCAAGCATGTTCTTATAGGTCATAGTTAGGTGAGAGTCTGTACAAAATGAATTCTTTCTATCCTCTTATATATTCACCCGTGCTTATGTGTGATATGAGCGACCCGTGAGAGCCAATTTGATAAGTCTCTATGGTTGACGGTTCAGCAGTTTTTAACGACTTCATAACTCGTTTGCATGATTCACATTACTAATTGATTGTTGGTTATTGCATTAAAATGGTTTAGGCTTTACATCTTGTAATTCGCTCTAAGACTGAACTCGTTCCATTAGGTCATTAGATCGAGTCTAGTTCTTGCTTGGGGACAAGCAAGGGGTTGGTTTGGGGAAGTTTGATGCGTGTCTTTTATATGATGTTTTATACCTCATTTTACACGCATTTCAGAGCTCATTTGTGTAGTTTAAGCTACCATTTCCCCTATTTCCGTCTACTTTCGTGTTTTTGTACATTATTGCAGAAATGTGAAGAATTCAGCGGAAATCGAGCTAAATCCGTCCCCGAGTACCTTGCACTGCATTTGACGTGAAGGATTCACTTAAGGAATGAGCTTGGTGCGCATTTCAAGGCTCGAAACACAAATCCACGAGATCATAGAAGTCAAGTACCAGCTAAAGCAGTCGATCGACCAGTACCCTTAGTCGATCGACCAACTCACGGGATCCAGAGGCTACTGTATACTGCTAGTCGGTCGATCGACCGCCCTGCTTAGTCGATCGACCACACCGCTACTTCAGACGAGAATTAAAAGATCGAGGAAAAGCAAGCCCATTATGTTTAGGTTTTGGAAATAAAAGTTACGTTGGTTTGCTATATAACGTAACCTAGTTCAGAGATAAAATCATCCAGTTTTATTCAGAAATTTACCTAGTTTTACATTCAGTTTAGTTTATCAAATAATTAGGGTTTGGGATACTATTTCGCATTGGGTTTTCGTTGTGCTTTCAATCATTCCGTTACAATCCTTCGGTAAATTTCGGTATTCCTTCTGTTTTATTTCAGTTTATCTTTATCGCATTGATAGTATAGAAATCGCTAGCTAGTTTCCCAAAGCCGATGATGTTGTTTTATGTTGTCTATTTGTTCAATCGTCTTAATCATGAATTCCGTAGATTTAATGATCAATTTTACTGTTGTTTTCACTGTAGTTATGAGTAGCTAATTTATTCGTGCTAGGGTGTAGGGGAATTATAGTGTAGGCGGCGTAGAATAATGCGGACTGAATAGCGAGTCAGTCGATCGACTGACATACTTGGTCGATTGACTGACCTCGTGGGGTTTTACATTCGTTTTAATTGTTTTAATTCTTTATTCGACGAATCGAGTGCACACGACTAGTTGAATGTTTAGGATATGACTGACCCATTAGATCGAGAGATAGGGACAGTTGTTTGACCACCAATTAAAATGACTAAACTATGTTGAGATCGAAAGATAGGTAAAGTTTAGATTATAAGTCACTTTTCAGGACGAGAGTCAGTATTAGTGATATTAGGGACTTTTAGCGAGATCGAAAGATGCTATCTGTTAAGCGTGGACCGAGAGGACCTCTTGTTTCCCGCCTCATGTGTTTGATTTAGACCGACTTAGTATGCTGCCGCCGAAACTATAGTGAACCAACCATCCTAGTACCCCTTCTTTTATCTGTTTATTTAATTTATTGTCTTTTATTGCTATTAGTATAGACCAAATCAAATCAACCCCCACTTTCGTTACCTTAGACTAAATTAGACAATTAGAAATTACATTCGCCTCCTTGTGGTTCGACCTTGTTACCACTAGCCTAGGTTAGTTTTAATAGTAAATTATAAATCTTATTTTTGGTACTCACAACAACGGGTATCATCTAACTTGTCAAAACGGGCATTCATGGCTTCCAGCTGAGCCACAACAGCATTATCAACCAAATGCACTGTCCGAATGCCATCCCTCTGGTTCCCATACTCAGCACAATGGTTCGCCATCTCCTCAATAATGCCCATCCCTTATCATCATCATTATTCTTTTGAAATCGCCCATTAGATGAGGCATAAAGTATAGCACGGTGGTCATCATACAACCGATTGTAAAACTGGTTGCACAAAAACCACTGATCAAAACCATGGTGAGGAAGGGACCTCACCAACTTCTTGAAACGACACCAAGCCTCATAAAAAATTTCATCAGGTGCCTGTTTGAAACTCGTAATCTTTCCTTTCAGCTGATTGGTACATTGTGGAGGAAAGTATCTTTTATAAAAGGCAAGAGCAAGAGTCTCCCAGATAGTGATACCGGCTGCAGTACGATCAAGATCAGTGAGCCACTCCCTGGCTCCGTCGCTCCGTGAAAAAGGAAACAAGACTTCCTTTATTTTATCCTGGGTCACTCCCTTAGTGGCAGGAATGGTAGGGCTATAGTCAGTAAATACCTCCATATGTTTACGCGGATCTTCACCCGCCACACACCGGTGTAGGTTGCTTTCGACCAAATTGATGTAGGACGGTCTAATGTCGAAAGTATTACCATCCTTTGTCACAACCTTAAAATCTTTGGGAATCAAGGCAGCTGTGGGCTCTGAGTGACTCGCTATGTTAGGCATCTTTACTGGCTTGAAGCATAAATAGAGTTGTCTTCTTCACAAGAGTGGTCTTCTGCAAAAAGAAAATGTTGTAGCTCGGGTTCAAAAGTACTCAAGTCTTCCTTTTGAATCATTCTTTGCAGTCTGAGTCTATGCCGAAAAGATCTCTCCCGCTCAGGATCAACAGGAACTAATTCTGACCTGTTAGACCTGGGCATACACAGCACTGAAAGAAATAACTGAGAACTGTCTCAAGGAATAAAAATTCCCTGAGACAGATATAGATAAACGAAACAAGCAAGACAGATAGGGCTATTGTCTCCCCGGCAACGGCGCCAAAATTTGATACGGTCGTTTCCGTACCAAAAATAAAACCTAAATATACTAACAGAAGCTAGTGATAAGTAGGGTCGATCTCCACAGGGAGGCAAGATATCTATCTATAGTCCGTCTATCTAGGTCACAAATGGGGGTTTTTAATTTGATTTTCTAAACTACTGAAGGTCAAAGGTAAGAGAAATAAAGTAAGAGCGATTAAAGCGAGAAAATGTGATAAAAGTGATCAAATAAAGGAGAGTATATCAGGATTTCGGTTCACCATGGTAGTCTATCGACTCAGTTGCAAATAGCCTAGACAATCTACTATGAGAAGGGCATGGGAAAAGTCCTTCCGGTCCACCCTAAAATTCCACCAACTTAACTTCCGTCCTCATTAGGGTAGTCTACTGTTCATAGCAGGTCTGTTTATTCCAATCTTCCGATCCAGGAACAAAGTTAACCAGATTAATGTAATTTAGAAGCGTGCACTCAACTAAATAGGTGTTACAGTTTTATTGCTATGGGGACAGATTCTCACATGTAAATTATCTAGCCTATTCGCTACATCGTCACAATCCTACCATGGATTCCCTAGTCCTAACATAGAGAGTTAGCTACTCATGTTCTTAACGTAATTAACAATAACAACAAAAGATGTGCTAATGGAATACATGTTGAAACGATAATAATCAAACATAAATAAGACAAGGACAAGAATAATAATGGGAGAACAAGAAATTAATGCAAACAAAGTATTAAGATTAAGGAGAATAAAATGATTACAATCTTAAAAAATCCGGCGTAGAGATCAATCCACGAAAGCAAGGTACGAGATTAAGCAGTAAAGTAGTTCAGAGATTAAGAGAAGTAAAGAGTGATAAAGAGTAGTAAAGTATGTTTATTAACCTAATTACGACTCCCTTATATAGGGGAGCGTAAATTAACAAAATAAAACCTATCACGGATTAAGTCAACCCGTGTATCATAGCAAACCCCTCGATCGAGCACCTTCAGATCACTCGATCGAGGTCTTCTCCAACAATTGTACTCGATCGAACAGTTAAGGCTCTCGATCGAGTAACTCCTATAAACTCCATTTCGATCGAGCTGTTAGAATCACTCGATCGACCATCTGCTCCAGCCAAACCACTCGATCGACACATATCTCCACTCGATCGATTGGATATCCAACACAACAGCCTCAAATATATCGTTGGCAGCTTCATGGATCTTCCTTCACACACCACGAGGTATAACTCTTGCTCTAATACTTTCGTCTCCTTACAGTGCATGCTAAATGGGACGAATAAAGGTCGATTCCGCTACTACCAGGTCCATTTCTGCAATAAAGGCAAAACAAACCAAAGTAGCCAATTCGGGGCATTTTGCAATACATAGCGATACAAAAAGTCATAGAAATGCGTGCAATAAGAGGCTAAAAAGTCTATATAAATTGCACGTATCAGAATATTATCAACATAATGATAATTATTCCGAGTCCCGTTTTTCATATTAGCACAAAAGCGGTCTTAACGACCTTTTACATAAAATGGATTTTGACACTCTTTTACAAATAATTTCACAAACGATTTCATAAGAATTTTAAATAACCAGGAGACACCCTTTAGGTCGTCGCCTGACTCGCGCCTAAATAGACCCTCTGATTTCCAGTTTTCAAACTTGGACAGGCTCCCTTGCATCGCGTTATGGCTCGCGCCTTAATAGGCTGCCTGGTGGCGCTCCTTTTTCCTTTTCATCACTCGTCTAGGACGATCCTGACTTCGGTTAACCCGAATACAGGACGGATTAGATCGATTACTTCCCATTTTACAACACACTTTTTCTAAGACAAATGGATCATGTTATGCACCATTAACCTAACTCGGTAAATATATGTTTAATTTCCGTCTTACATGCAAATCAATATTAGATCCAAGTCGACATCAATTACTTGATATTTGGATAAAAAATCTACATAGCAAATCTCACATGTTAGGTTTAAACTCGTGAATGCACATTCATGCATTTAACCCGTTTTATCAATTTCTGCACTTAACCAACCAAGATCGATCAGTAGAGGCCGCTACCGCGGGTGGGGTTGGCTGTCCAATTAAAGGGCTTCCCAACACTTACCCTCACCTCTTACTCAGAAACTTTGGATAGTGGTAGATCTTATCCAGGGCGAACGAGAGCCATTCTAGCGATAAGATGCTAAAGAGGGACGATTCCTTATCTTTAGTACCTATGTCAAGCACCGTTTTTTTCCTTGATTGACCTAGGTATAAAGTGTACTCGAACGGTTACCAGGCATCCCATAATTGCTTGGTGGAAACTCCGAACATCCCTAACATCGTTTCGAGATCTTTGCCGAGACGAAACCGACCGATCTAATGCGATCCGGTCGGAAGCATTTCTTACGCCGCCGAGCGTGACTTTTCGACTGCTGCAGGTCAACGGATTACCATTGGCGTGCAGGTGGCCCATGTCCACAGATTGACGACTCCGCTGGGGAAAACTAGGACACTTGTGTCTTTGCGATCCCTAGATGGTGAAACTCGAACGAGGTCTTGGTTGAAATGCAATAATTGATATTACAGTCATAAGTCGGGTTCCTTGTCCGGGCCCACAACCTAACCTTTATCGACCAACTGGCTCGTCCCGTCAGCATGAGTTTTCTCATCCCCGCGTTTTGAATCCCGATTGCGTCTAACATGCCACTGGCGTTACACCATTTTGTTTCGCCAAAGAGCATTCACTTCCCATGTGCACGAGGCTAGGGCACCAACTTTACATAGTTTGTTTGGATTGTCATTCCTCTTGAAAATTGGGGATTGATCGCTTGGTGTGTAACCACCCTTTTAAGCCAAAACCGGTGTCAGCATTATGCATAATATAATGAACTATGAGTACTTATGTGCTATGTGATCATAAGTCCTTCCGTGTCATTTTCAAACTTTCAAAACAACTTTGTGCCGTCATAATGGCCATTTCAAACCTCGGTCTTTCACCGACCGTTGCAAACACATTTTTCATGCCGTCGTAGTGACGATTTTCAAACCCGGTTTTTACAACCATTTCGACAAACACACCTTTTTGCGCCGTCATAATGGCCACTTTTAAACTCAGTCTTTCGCCGACCGTTGCAAACCTTTTTTGCGCCATTATATTGGCCATTTTCAAAACTTGTTTTTACAACCGTTTAAACAAAAGCACCTTTTCACGCCGTCATAATGTCAGGTTTGAAAAACGGATTTTAAACCGTTTTGCACCGACATAATGGACTTTTGCGCCGACATAATGGCCCCTTTTAAACTCGGTCTTTCGCCGACCGTTGCAAACCTTTTTTGCGCCGTTATAATGGCCATTTTCAAAACCGGTTTTTTCAACCGTTTAAACAAAAGCACCTTTTCACGCCGTCATAATGTCAGTTTTGAAAAACGGATTTTAAACCGTTTTGCACCGACATAATGGACTTTTGCGCCGACATAATGGCCCCTTTCAAAACTCGAAAATGACACACCTTTTTCGAGGACTTTTCAAATCCCGAGGACGACACACCATTCTCGATACCACGACAATTTTAACCCTTTTCAAACCTTGATTTTAAAAACACACGATCTTGAGTTTCAAAAAATAAGTCTTCGGAAACAACGCCGCCGCAACTCTAACTCAAACCGTCTTTTAAAAACAAACCTAAGACAACGCTTTTCAATTGGCCGACTCCTTGAAGATCCTTACTCTTCAGAAGCCGTCCATAAATCAACAAATGTATCTTTTTGAAAATTTTTATTTTCGAAAATTTCAGTCCACCACTCCAATTCCGCCTCGTATCTACAGAGTCAAAGCAAACGTACTTATGGGTCTTTACTTATGAGTCGTCTCACCTCGAGACTCGTCCAACAGCGTCATGCCATTACTTTGAACGCGAGTCAAGGTTTAGTCAATACCGTCGCACCGTCAAATTGAGTTAGCACCGAGGCACTACACACGGTAGTCCTTGTCTCGTTGGGTCCAAAGTGTCTTTCCGTCCTTTGTGCTGTCTGTGTTTAGTCGTTAAACCGTGTCGGATTGGGATGTAACGTGAGCCGTTTTCTGCCCCAGAATCATGGCCCCATCTTCAGCTTCGTCCAACAATAACAACGATGGCAACATGGATCTCACAACTGCTCAGCTAGCCAGCTTGCTCATAGCCCATAAGGTCACTATGGACCGTGCCGAGACCCGTATCGACACTCTGGAAAACAAGGAAACCGGAGAACATAAAACGCCACCTTTAACCAAAACTGAGAAAAGGCTCAAGCTCTTGGAGGAGCAACTCTTGGCCCGTGGAAACAACATCCACCTCGAGAACAATCAAAGGTTCGAGCCCATCGGGGATCAACTGCCTGACAACTTCACCTTAACTGATGTGCCTAAATTCAAGGGAGTGGAGGACCCACTTAATCACATCCAGGTCTTCAAGGATTACATGTCCATCAAAGAGGTCAAATAGGAGCTCTTTACCAGGATCTTTCCATCGTCCTTGGAACCGATTCCTCGTCAATGATACTATTCCCTCGACCCAAAGAGCATTAACACTTGGGACGAAGTCGTCGTTGAATTCGCAAAGCAATACGTCGACAACGTCGAAATTCAACCTAACACCCGCACCCTTGAGGTCCTAACCCAAAATGACAAAGAGGGATTCACCGAATTCCTAACCTGTTGTAGGAGGGTGAGCACCCAACTGGTCAGTAAATCGAGCGAATCGACCTTGGTGGAGAAATTTGTCAACAACCTCCGTCCAATTAATGCCAACCTGCTAAGGTATCAGAACATCAAAACCTTCTAGGATCTGCAAATCCTCGGGACCCGTATCGAAGATGACCTACGCAAGAGCGTTCTAGCCAAGACCACGGGTAGAGGCTATCAGGGTTCTACATCAACTGGGTCTCATCCCTACGGTCAAACAAACAAAATTGACGAGGTCAACCTCCTCAAGCCAACTCCAAAGAAATCCGAACGTCCTTAAAGGACATTCACTAACTTGCGATCGACCTATCCTAGCGCCCTAAAAAGGCTCATGGACCAAGGAAAACCGCAACCATTCAGGCCCACTCCGGACCCGTCTAAAGCAAGGAAAACCCGCTTTTGGAACCCTAACGCCTATTGCGAATATCACTAAGGCAAAGGCCATGACACGGAAACTTGCTTCAAGCTGAAGCTCGCCATTCAGGACATGATCGAGAAGGGAGAGCTACCTCTACCTCCGCCAACAAAACCAAACAAGAAAACAAACCCCTTGGGAATCCACGCCATCTCAGATGACGAACCGACTCTAGATTGCTTACATCTCATCTTGCCTATTGAGGATGAGATCAATGCCTTGGAAAAGGTTACCCGGGACGGGATGTTCGTATTCAGCGCCGCGACCATGCTCGCCATGCTTCAGCAAGTTGAAGAAGCCATAGCTAGTCTCTCAGAGAGGATTACCCAGCTCGAGGATGCTTACCACCGGCTAATATTCAACCCACCAGCACCTGCACCACGTCCAAGGGATGCTCCCTCAAGTACCCAAAATTCCCAATTCCAAAAGGGACTACTTCCACGACTATTCTGACATGTACCGCACAACATAAACCACAATAATCAACCTCACAATAATCACCTTCACAAAAACTACCCACACAAAAATTTCCCTCACAAAAACTATCCTCCGAGGAATACCCCTTCAAGGTACCATCACGACCCTGAAATCAACGGTGTCTTGAGAGACGACGTAGATGACGTCTACATTGTCTCAGGAAAGGGCAAGCAAACCAAAGAGATTGACCACCTTACTTGATCTGTACGCCCTTACCAGAACCCAAACGACACGACAAACAATCCTCCAGCAACCAACGACCAAATCGTCCCAGACGTTAACATTCAACCCAGGATTCCCGATAACTCAATTCTCAAACAACTCTAAAAGGCCAATGCCGAAATATCCATTTGGCAACTAATCGCCACATCTTTCGAGCACCGACATGCATTGCTTCAAGCCTTAGGAAAACTAACAGTGCCTTCCACCTCCTCACCCGAAGAAGTGGTAGCTTATATGACCAGGGATGTCCCTAACCTGAACGACCCAATCATGTTCTCCGACGAGGATATCCCTCCCTTTGGAGCCAATCACAACTTGGCCCTATAAATCACCATGCTTTGCTTGAAATAGAACATACCCATGGTCTTGGTGGATGACGGATCTGCCGTCAACGTCATTCCTCTCAAAACGGCTCATAGACTAGGGATCAAGGAAGCTGACCTAGTCCCAACCCATCAAGGAGTTCGCGCCTACGATGGCACTCGACAAAAAGTCGCAGGTCTTATCACCCTAACCATCACAACAGGACCCTTGGAGACACACGTCAATTTCCAAGTAGTAGACGTCCACGCATCATTCAATATGCTTCTGGGACGCCCCTGGATCCATACGGCCAAAGCCGTAACATCAACCCTTCACTAGAAAACCAGGGTCCCCTTCAATGGGAAAACAATCACAATTCCTGCATCACTATTTAAGGTTGTCATGAAAAAGAGGATAGCCTCTCAAGTCATTGAAGAGGTCGACAACGAAATATGGGGATTCCAAGCTGTGAATGCCCTAACCAATGAACCAACACCTTTTGATTGTGATGTATTCTCAAACCTCATGATTAAGCGCATCTTGATGCACCAGGGGTACTTCCTAGGCATGACTCTTAGCCCGTTAAAAAGCACCTTGCCTCCCCTGAAACAGGCCAAGGTCCCGAACATCCCTTTCGGACTAGGCTACGAGCCGACCGATGAAGACATCCGGAAAATGGGTCTCCTCGTAAGGAAGAGCAAAAAGCATGGAGTCATCCTCCGCCCATATCACTTGAACTTCAATGGCTATTTCATCCTCGAGGGAGAGTATGAACTTTACAACAGCTTTCCTGAGCCAATCTACGACCCCATGACAAGGGTCAAGTATCCGTGTATAGAAGTCTTACAAGACTGTTATTTCATCCTTGACAACAACACCAATATTGCACCGATCAAATCTGAATCGACCCCTTGCTTGGACAGGCAAGATGTGAGCCTCCTTTTCGGAGAAGACAACATCAAGCACCTCAACTACAAGGACATCATAAACATTGCTCTCAAAGACAACTAGTTCGACCCCACTACCTTGATCTCTGATGCTAAACCCAGAGAAAGCTATCCAAGGCTGGAGGAAGACTGTCAAGTGGACCGACCGCCAAGGCCGCATTCTCAAAATCACAATTGGAGAAGGCCCCATGTTCGAAGAGGGAAGTGAGGACGAGACTGAGACCGAGTCTGAGTCTGATAATAAGTCTGAGTCAGGGTCTGTCTTAGGTCCTAACGCTCCCGAAATCCCTGGCAAAGTCCCCTTTCCACTGTTTTATCACAAACTTGTGGCTGTCTCAGAAGCTGAGTCAACTAAGGTCACCCCCACTCCCGCAGAAGGTAGCAACCTGGAGCTTGTTCCAGGGGCCACCTCCTCTACTGCGTCGTCTCTGACTCCCCATGATATTTCTGTCCTATCCGATCTTTTCGCTCAGGTCGACTTAATGAATGCTAAGTTTGTTTACGACTCGTCTCAATTTAACTACAATGCAATTCTGAACGAATATGAGGAATTTGACTTGAGTGACTACCCACCTCACCTAGCCAAAGAACTCGACAAACGCGGACATATAACACCTATCATTGAGGAGACCGAACCTATCAATGTAGGGACCGATAATGCACCTCAAGAACTTAGGATATGGACCACCCTTGACCCCTCGGAAAGACAATAATTCATCGACTTTTTGCACGAATACAAGGACGTATTCGCATGGTCCTACAAAGACATGCCTGGGATCGACAGAGAGATTGCAGAGCACATGATACCTATTAAGCCCGGAGCTAAGCCCGTGAAGCAAATGTTGCGCCGTATGCGCCCTGAGTGGGCCCTGAAAATATAGGAAGAGGTAGACAAACAATTCAAAGCCGGATTCATCAAAGTTTCGAAATATTCTGATTGGGTGGCTAACATAGTCCCCGTGCCCAAGAAAGACGGGAGAATTTGGGTCTGCGTCGACTTCAGAGACCTAAACAAAGCATGTCCAAAAGACGACTTTCCTCTACCACATGTTGACATCTTGGTAGACAACACCGTCGAGCACGCCCTATTATAATTCATGGACGGGTATACTGGGTATAACCAAATCAAAATGGCTGAAGAAGACATGCACAAAACTGCATTCACTACACAGTGGGGTACATATTGCTACACTATCATACCTTCCGGCCTAATCAACGCCGGAGCAACTTACCAACGAACTGCCACCACTCTCCTACACGACATGATGCACAAGGAAGTGGAGGTATACGTCGATGACATGATCGTCAAATCAAAAGAGCAAGACAACCACATCAGCGCTCTTCGAAAATTCTTCGTTCACCTTCGGAAATACAACATGAGACTAAATCCTCAGAAGTGTGCATTCAGGGTCACGTTTGGAAAACTCTTGGGACATGTCGTTAGCAAAAGAGGCATTGAAATCAATCCCACCAAGATCAAAGCTCTCCAACAAATGCCTCGGCCTAAGAACGAGAAGGATATTCGGGGATTTCTCGGTCACGTCCAATACATCAGCCGCTTCATAGCCTAACCCACTATGACTTGTGAACATATCTTCAAGAAGCTCCGCGCCACCAATCACACCGATTGGGATGGCGATTGCCAAAAAACCTTCGATAGGATAAAGGAAAGTCTATCCAAACCTCTTGTCCTCATGCCACCTCAGTAGGGAATTCCCTTATCCCTATACATGGCCGTCATCGACACGGCCATGGGAGCAATGCTAGCACAAACAGTCGACGACGAAGAACGAGCCATCTACTACATCAGCAAAAATTTCATCTAATGCGAAACCAGGTACACCCAACTGGAGAAGACATGTTTCGCCCTGGTTTGGTCAATATAGAAGCTATGACATTACATGCTCAGCTACAAGGTTCACATGTACTCCAAGATGGTCCCCGTCAAATACATCTTCGAAAAGCCCATGCTAAACGGAAAGTTGTCCAGGTGGACACTCATGCTATCCGAATTTGTCCTCAAATTCGTACCCCTCAAGGTTATCAAGGGAAGAGCAGTTGCCGATTTCCTATCATAAAATCCCGTCAACGAGGATCCAACGACCGACACATGCTCACTCCCTGACGAAGACATCCTTTGTGGTGACACCGACGCATGGGACCTATACTTCGACGGTGCATCAAACCTGAGAGGCTTCGGGGTAGGAATCCTTCTAATATCACCAGAAGGAGGACACGTTCCGATCTCAGTCAAACTAGACTTCGCGGTCACCAGCAATGCCGCCGGATATGAAGCATTCCTCATCGACCTACAAGTAGCCATAACACTTGGCATCAAGAGGTCGAGAGTCCACGACGATTCCTCACTCATCATCAATCAGGTGTCTAGATCATGGAAAATCCGAAGCGATAGCTTAGTACCATACCAAGCAAAAATTAACCAGGAGGCCGAATTCTTCGACCAAAGTGACTACTTTCACTTGCCACGGGAGCAAAACCAATTTGTTGATGCCCTAGCAAAACTTGCCGCGCTCGTCAACATACCTGACGACATGACATCCATGCCCGTGTGTGTCGAAAGAAGGAGCGAGCCATATCGAACCTTGGTACCAAGCCATCCTCTACTACAAAACCAAAAACGAATTCCCTCCTAACTCTGATACAAGAGGACAAAGAGCCATCCGCTTATTTGCATCACAATTCATGATAAACCAAGGGCAAATGTGCAAAAGAATACCCCAAGGGATCCTTCTCCTTTGCATTGACCACAACAAAGCAAAGAAAGTCATGGAAGAGGTCCACGGCGGAGAATGTGGCCCTCACATGAGCACAATGATGCTAGTTCGAAAAATCATGCGGTTAGGCTACTACTGGACCACCATGGAAGCCGATTGCAGAAACTACGACAAATATTGCAACAATTGCCAAATCTTCGCCAACATACAACACATACCACCATCCCTTTTATACACCATGACATCACCCCGACCTTTCTCGACCTGGGGCATCCACATCATTGGCAAAGTCAATCCGATAGGCACCAAAGGACATTATTTTGCCTTTGTCGCAATCGACTACTTCACCAAATGGGTAGAAGCACAATCGTATGCAGTCTTGACCGCCAAACAAGTGGCCAAGTTCATCCAAGACAACATCAGCTACAGATATGGGGTACCCCATGAAATCATCAGCAGCCAAGGCTCCCACTTCTGAGCCAAAACGCAACCATTGTTGGACAAATACAAAATCAAACGACACCGCTCATCCCCCTATCGTCCCCAAACCAACGGAATGTTAGAGGCATCAAACAAAACACTTGCCATCATCATCAAGAAGATGCAGAATAATTACCGCGATTGGCCTAGAAAACTCTCATTCGCACTCTGGGGATACCGAACCTCCATTAGAACAACAACAGGAGCAACGCCCTTCTACCTAGCATACGTTATGAAGGAAGTACAACCAGTGGAGTTGGAGGGTCCCATATCTATGCATCCTGCTAGAAAGTCAAGTCCCTGAGACAGAATGAACCTATCGAAGGTTCGAGCAATTCACACTCCTAGATAAACGATGACTCAATGCCTTGCACAACGTCCAACTATACCAACGACGTATAAAATGGGCATTCAACAAAAAAGTCAAACCCAGAAACATAAAGGAAGGCGACTTGGTCCTCAAGTCGGTCCGTGCACCATTACCCATCGATCCGAGGGGGAAATTCAAAACCAATTGGGCCGGGCCATACCTGGACAAAAAAATCCTTTCGGGGGGCGCAGTGAGATTGAGTGACCTAGACGGGGAGGACTTCACAAACCCAACCAACCTAGACCAATTCAAGAAATACTACCCTTGAACCTTAGCACCAGCAGCCAATAACCTTTCCCTAGTTTCGCGACTAGTGACCGCAATCCAAGCCCACAACCTTTCCCTAGGTTCGCGACTAGTGACCACAATCCAAACCAATGATCTTTCCTTAGTTTCACGACTAGTGACCGCAATCCTATTTCAAGTCAATTCCTCAAAAGTTATGATTTGAAATTGCATGTTTAATCGAGTCTAAGTTACGGCACCTTGCCATGTTTCCAGCAGCCTTTGACCTGTCAAAGGCACCACCCATTTGCACAATCAAACAAGACACCTGAACTACGAGCATGGTTTGATTTCACCTTTTCAGGTGAATAAGTAGGCAGTCCTTTCTTACGCAAGAAGGATACAACCACAACACCCAAAAAAAATACACACCCATTCTCAAACAAGACACTTGAACTATGAGCATGGTTTGATTTCACCTCTTCAGGTGAATACGTAGGAAATCCTCTTTTACACGAGAAGGATACAACAACCCCCCCCCCCCACCACAAAAACAATGACCCATATGAATTTCAAAAAAGGGAAAGCATTCCCTTTTTCACAACAAAAAAAAAAAGAAAAAAAAAGTCTTTCTCCCTTCCCACAAAAATCCCCTTCAAAAGTGCAATGTTTAGGACAATTCAAAGCGAATTACCTTTACAAAACGGATGGAAATTGAAGTAAAACCTTAAGGACTCGAGTTTTTGGACAAAGTCTCAAAATTGGATAGTACAACGAACTGTCTGATTGTGAAATAAAGACTTGAATTTTGGACGGACAAGGGGGAATTAAACGGTTGAAAGGACTGTTCAATTCTTGCTGAAAACCTTAAAGAAAACAATTTACTTGAGCCCGACTTTGCACTCGACAAAAACCGTTTGAATGGCGTAAATTGAACAAGATATATTTTAATACAAACACAAAGCAATAGATTAAAACTAAGACTAATCCCAACACTAATTAAAGGATTCGTCCAACTTCAAGCACTAAGCAAAGAGAACTATTCAAGTACTAAGCAAAGAATAGAATTTTGATGAAGAAAACACTTGGTTTCTTACTTGGTTTTTAACTCAATCAAATCTGCCATTTTACAACCAAGGACTTGGTTTATATAGTACCCAAGCCTTATAATCTTAATCACCTATTTTACATCCAAGGGCTATCATTAAACAAGTAAGAAAATAAAGAAAAAGATGCTAATCAGCTCATAGGAAGCCGTGTATGCACAACAACAATAATAGGCCAAGAACTCTTCCCTAAGTCTTACATAGGTCTCCACAAATGAGAGTGACATTTGAGCTATCTAGGGAAGACAAATTTGGAGCCTTCCTTGGTCTACATAGCAGCCGAACAAGCCCTTGGAGCAACCATCATAGGGTCAACAAAAGCCTTACACAAATGTAAGAGTGAAAGCGACATTTGGACCTTCCTTGAAAGTGACATTTGATCTTCATTTGAAAATGATAAAACAACCCTCTTGGACTCTCTTGGACGGCCAACCAGCCCTTATTTAGCCTAGGATTGTCTTGATTTATTTAACTAGAAAGAATATGACCATTTGGAAGCGAACTTAGGCCAATTGTTGAAAACCGATAAACTTGTTAGTCGGTTTTGTCTTGTGATTTTATCCTAGCTCGGATCCTTATTTAAATTAAAGTCCCCGGCAAAAAGTCTCAAAATTCATTATAGAATTGAGACGTGCTAAAAATCACCATGCTTTCCTAGACGGATTTCGAGTTTGACCTCGTTTTGCGTGAAAGATCAAAACCGGGTAAAAGGGTGTTTCGTGTGGCTGCCCGTTTTGCTTCAATCCCTCCCTTTTCAAAAAGGATTTGTCCTCAAATCCTGGACATCATCATTCTCGACCTCATCATGATATGGTTTCGAATTACCAATGTTAAATGTGCTACGGATTCCCGAAAGATCGACCTTGCACTTGTTGGACTCAATTCTCTTGATGACCTTACATTGACCTTCATCACTTGCCATAAGCTTGTTCTTTTCATTCTTGGTTACCCTTTTCTTGCTGAAATGTGCCCATACTTGACCTCCGGGATCAAAAACTTTGGTTTGCATAGGAAACTTGGACCTTTCCTCACAAGTCTCATTGTTTTTCATACCGCTCACGTTTTGACTTAGCCTCTCAATGTGATTACTAGAAGCCACATTAGTACATTTTCCACCGTCAATGATAAGTTCACCTCTTGATTTAGCCTCCAAGGGTTGGGCACTCAATGCTTTCCAAGTAACCAAGCCAAGACCCGTATCCATCTCCGCCAAATCATCACCCATTTCCTCATGACCCGTTTCTTCCCCATCCTCATTACACTCAAGGGCCTCATCATCACCCCAATGCACTACCTCAAATGTGTTAAGGGTTTTATTTGTTGGGAATTCTTTAGCAAAGTGACCAAAGCCTTGACATTGACAACATTTTTTGAGGGTAGTTGCCTATTTTTGTGAGGGTTCGGTTTCCTTACCCTTGTCAAGAGTTATGGTTTCGTTTAGAGGGTTTGGTTCAACAACCTTGGTCTCGGTTTGAGCTTGGTGGGGGACTGTTTTGGAGGACAATTTCATGGTGATAGGCTCATTCATTTTGGTTTTAGGTTGGGGTTTATAGGGGACTGTTTTGGATGACCATTTTGTGGTGGTAGACATGTTTCGGGTGTAGTCTCTAGGCACACACTTTTTCATAAGCTTCTCCTTCAACTTAGACCATGACTTAATATGTTCCTTACCATCTCTTCTCCTTTGAAATTTTAAGTTCTCATAACAAAGAAAAGCATGGCCTTTGAGTTTCAAGATTGCAACTTTGAAAGATTTGCTATCCGAATAATCTTTAAACTCAAAGACTCTTTCCATGGTCTCAAACCAATCTAACCAATCATCGGGGTTTGAGCTACCAAAAAAATCAGGAATTACTACCTTTAAATCCTTGGTGTGCTCTTGTTGGAAAGCTTTGGACATAAAATCCTTCGAATCCAAGTTGGGCTCACCTTCATTGGCACTTTGAGCAACCTCGTGTTCTCTTCCTCTCCCTATGAACCCACGGCATCTACCTCTGCTCGGTGGTGGTTGTGGTGGTGGTCTTCCTCCTCCTCTCGGTAGTGTAGGGATGTTTGCCATCAATAAAGTCATGGATTCCAAGATTAAATCAACATTTGTTGCCAGCCGATCAAACTTTTGTTCAAGACCAAGCATCCTCTCTTCACTCATCTCACTCATGGCTATTTTTGTGATTTTTGATGTGGTTAAGGATATATAATGAACTCACAAAGGGTTGACACTAACACAACAATAGAATTATGTTATACTAACTAAAGCTCTGATAACCAATTGAAGTAAAACCTCTAGGACTCGAGTTTTTGGACAAAGACTCGAAATTGGACTGTACAACGAACTGTCTGATTGTGAAATAAAGACTGGAATTTTGGACGGACAAGGGGGAATTAAACGGTCGAAAGGGCTGTTCAATTCTTGCTGAAAACCTTAAAAGAAAACAATTTACTTGAGCCCGGCTTTGCACTCGACAAATACCGTTTGAATGGCGTAAATTGACCAAGATATGTTTTAATCCGAACACAAAGCAATAGATTAAACTAAGACTAATCCCAACACTAAGTAAAGGACTCGTCCAACCTCAAGCACTAAGCAAAGAGGACTATTCAAGCACTAAGCAAAGAATAGAATTTTGATGAAGAAAACACTTGGTTTCTTACTTGGTTTTTAACTCAATCAAATCTGCCATTTTACAACCAAGGACTTGGTTTATATAGTACCCAAGACTTATAATCATAACCACCTATTTTAAATCCAAGGGCTAGCATTAAACAAGTAAGAAAACAAAGAAAAAGATGCTAATCAGCTCCTAGGCAGCCGTGTATGCACAACAACAATAATATGCCATAAAGATGCTAATCAACTCCTAGGAGTGGGAGAACTCAAGTGCACTAATATGCCTATAAAAATGACGGATCGAACAATAAAGAAACCACTCGGGGTATGGGAAGATATGCCCGTGCGAATTGGAAAGTTTTTCATACCAGTGGACTTTGTTATAGTTGATATGGAGGAAGATTCCAATATCCCAATCATTCTAGGAATACCATTCCTACACACCGCCGGAGCGGTCATTGATGTAAAGCACGAGATGCTCACACTTGAAGTGGGTGATGAAACAATCACCTTTAATATTGATAAGACTATGAGAGCTCCCAACTTGTTTGAACCATGCTTTATGGTTGATTTGAAGGAAATGTAGATTTATATACACTCTAACATACTCATATATGTCGAAATTAATTTGTCATAAAATTAAATACGGAGTTTATGCATGCAAACAATATAATAAAATAGAGAAGAAATCATATCCTTACATTGAAATTTCGGTTCAAATGGGCACAAAACAAATCTCCTTTTCTTTTGTTCTTGAGCTTTCCTTTAATGGAAGAACAAGATCCAAGTGTAGGATCTCTCCTTAGGACTAATACCCAAAGCTAACTCTTAATCTAATCAATATTATTTGAGCTAGTATAATATTAATCTAGTGAAAAATTGAACCAAAATTGTTTGGTTTTTGCTCCTAAAACCGGGTAGGAGAAGGGGTAAGGAAGAATGTAATTTTTATCTCTCTAAAAATTATGATATGTGAAGTGAATGAATAATGTTATTATCAACCCATGCATATAGAGAATGATAATAATTTAAGCAAAAAGCACCCTTGTTCTTTCCAAGGGAAAACCGGTTGGGAGGAAGAGGAAGGCCAATGCATAGGCTAGTTGCTCTTCCACAAGAAGCACTAGGTATGCAAGCCTAGTGTAAAAAGAATGATTACATCTTCCACTATACTTAATTAACATTATAAGAATATGTTAATTAAGTCCAATATTTCGGTCCAAATGGATAATATGAAATCCATTTTATTTTTGTCAATTGTCAATATGTCACATGTCATATGTAACATAAATTTGTTATGTATTTTTAACATATTAAAAATCAACGTATTAATAAAAATACGTCATATGCAAAAATCGACTTAGTAATTCATAATTACTTGTACCAAAATATTTTACCGTTTATAAATCGCATTTATAATAATTCATTCAAATCCAATTGTTTCTTTAAACAATAATTTCATCCGAGTAATGATATAATTCGATTACTCAGACCATATCTCATTTAATCACATTTCAATTTGATACGTAAATTTTACTTCCAAAATCGTCCGTCAATTTTTCAGGTAATTTAATTAACTCGTAACATTATACGATTAATTAAATGATCAATTAAGAGTGTTGCCCTATAGGTATGACCTAGGGGGTCAACTGATCACCACCGTCACACGACAGTAATGTCAAACTCTAGTCAGCCAATCATTACCGATATATGTTGACCAGTTGATAGTAACAAAATTACTTCCCAATTGTATTCTTTAAATGAGATTTAATAATGATATTTAAATCATGTGATCGCACTATTGTTGAGGACACATTTCCCAACAATCTCCCACTTGTCCTCGACAAGTGTGCATCACCAATTCTCTTGTCCTATTACTATCTCCCACTCAATGCAAGGTGTCTTTCAGGTCGTACTTGCAAGTGATCATATCGAGAGTGGTTTTCTCGATCCGGAGAATAACCGATTGACCGGGACTTATCTATCGTAGATACTTTCCGAGCGTGGCCACGCATTTCCAGTTCATTACTCCTCGAGTGGCCCTGAGATATTGTTATAACCCTGACTAGGGGTGGACAATTCCTATCGCACTCATTCCCTTCGACTAGCCACAGCCATCATAACCCAAAATATGCCCATTTGACCCCATTTACGAAGGTCGTAGTAACACAAATCAAAGTTAATCTGAAACTGTGCCATCTTTGGCGAATAGTCTTTAGTCAAAAGAATCGACTCATTAGAATACTATAGTAGCTCTCGCCACGACCAGGCTATATAAATTTGCCAGAACTCTATAAGCGGTCATAAGGCCCGACAAAATGTTCCTAACAGTCTGCCTATGTGATCGACTAGTCATCTCACATAACTCTATGGCACTTGAACTTGCCATCAATCGCCTCACACTCTAGTCACTTCGAGACGTCACCTCATACATGTGACTATGGGCAAATACTATGTTAATCCGTGTTCACTTTAACGGGGTTCAATTGTCTCTACAACCCGTTTGGATGTAACAATGTATAAATTAAAGACAAAAGACAAATGTGATTATGAACATGAACAAAACAACACTTTTATTTCATTTCAAAATCTAACAAAAACTTGGTACACGTTTAAGTCCCATGGACGTAACATGTCCATCATGCTTAGCCTGCGATAAAGGCTTGGTGAGCGGATCGGCTATGTTGTCATCCGTCCCAACCTTACAAATCGCAATTTCCTTTCTTTCAATGAAATCTCTTATTACATGATACTTTCTAAGTACATGTCTAGATCTATTACTAGACTTTGGCTCCTTAGCTTGGAAGATCGTCCCACTATTATCACAATAGAGAGTGATGGGATCATTGGCGGTAGGTACTACTTTTAAACCTTCCGTGAATTGCACGATCCAAACAGACTTCCTTAGCGAGCTTCGATCTTTGCGATGTACTCAGCCTCCGTTGTAGAATCCGCGGTTACAGCTTCCTTGAAGCTTCTCCAGCTTACGGCACCACCATTGAGCATAAACACGAAACCAGCTTGTGATTTCAAGTCGTCTCTATCCGTTTGAAAACAAGAGTCCGTGTATCCATTAACACGCAACTCAGTGTCTCCTCTAAACACAAGGATAGAAACCTTAGTTCTTCTCAAGTACTTAAGGATGTTCTTGATAGCAATCCAGTGACTCTCACCTGGATTTCCTTGATATCTACTCGTCATGCTCAAGGCATACGAGACATCAGGACGTGTGCATATCATGGCATACATGATTGATCCAACAGCGGAAGCATAAGGGATCAACTTCATGCGTTCAACATCATGGGGTTCGGAGGGACATTGAGTCTTGCTCAATATCGTCCCGGTTACAATAGGTACCAAACCCCTTTTGGATTTGTCCATGCTGAACCGTCGAAGAATCTTATCGACATAAGACTCTTGACTTAGTGCCAATATCCTCTTGGATCTATCTCTATAGATCCGGATACCTAATATGCGTTGTGCCTCTCCTAAATCCTTCATTTGGAAGTGGTTACCTAACCACTTCTTAACAGAAGACAACATTGGAATATCATTTCCAATGAGTAGTATGTCATCGACATACAAGATTAGGAACACAACATTGCTCCCACTGAATTTCATATATAAACATGGTTCCTCAACACTTCGAGTGAAACCATTTTCCTTTATCACATGATCGAATCGATGATTCCAACTTCTAGATGCTTGCTTAAGACCATAAATGGATCTCTTAAGCTTGCACACTTTGTTAGGATTTTTAGAATCAACAAAACCTTCGGGTTGTATCATGTACACCTCCTCTTCTAAATGCCCATTTAGAAAAGCGGTTTTGACATCCATTTGCCATATTTCATAGTCATGAAATGCGGCAATCGCTAACAAAATCCGTATGGATCTTAGCATGGCAACGGGGGCGAAGGTCTCATCATAATGGAGACCTTGGACTTGGGTAAATCCTTTTGCCACTAGCCTAGCTTTGTAGACATCGTCATGTCCTTCTATGCCATTCTTGACCTTGAATATCCATTTGCATTGGAGGGGTCTTGCCCCTTTAGGCAAATCTACCAAGTCCCAAACTTGGTTTTCATGCATAGAATCCATTTCGGACTTCATGGCTTCAAGCCATAAGGAGGAATTTGGACTAGAGATTGCGGCCTTGTAGGTGGCGGGCTCGTCACTTTCCATAAGTAACACATCGAGTGTTCCATCTTCCTCGATAAGTCCCACATATCGATCTGGATGGCGAATTACTCGGCCCGTCCTTCTAAGTGGAGGAGGTACAACCGCGTTAGACGACGAAGGAACATCTTCTTGCGTCTCTATCTCGGTTTGTGCATCTTGAACTTCATCAAGTTCAAAATTTCTCCCACTCTGTCTCTTAGAAATAAATTCTCTTTCTAAGAAGACAGCCTCGCAAGACACAAACACTTTATGATCTTGAGGTTTGTAGAAGTAATATCCTCAAGAGGTCGAGGGGTAACCTACAAAGATGCATTTTTCGGATCTTGGGGCAAGCTTGTTGTCGTTCTTAGTTTTGACGTAAGCATCACATCCCCAAATCTTCATATAGGATATATTGGGAATTTTTCCCGTCCACATCTCATATGGAGTCTTTTCGGTGGACTTAGTGGGACTATTATTCAAAGATCGAATTGCGGTTTGAATCGCAAATCCCCAAAACGAGTTCGGTAACTCGGTTTGACTCATCATGGAGCGAACCATATCAAGTAGGGTTCGATTCCTCCTTTCGGCAACACCATTGAGTTGTGGTGTTCCGGGTGGAGTAAGTTGTGATATAATACCACAACCTTTCAAGTGTGAATCAAATTCAAGGCTAAGGTATTCACCACCACGATCGGATCGTAGTGCCTTAATCCTTTTGTTCAATTGGTTCTCTACTTCGTTTTGAAATTCCTTGAATTTCTCAAACGCTTCACTCTTGTGTTTCATTAAATAGATATACCCATATCTACTCAAGTCATCGGTGAAGGTTATAAAGTAGTCATAATTACCACGAGCGGTGATACTCATTGGTCCGCATACATCGGTGTGTATGAGTCCCAATAGCTCACTAGCTCGTGTCCCTTTACCACTAAAAGGATTACGAGTCATTTTGCCAAGTAGGCAATATTCGCATGTACCAAATGATTGATAATCAAATGGTGTAATCACATTAGTTGAAATTAATCTTTTGATGCGATTCTCGTTTATGTGACCTAATCGACAATGCCAAATGAACGCTTCACTTGGGTCACTTGATTTGAGTTTCTTTGATTGAATGTTATAAATATCATTCGTTGGATTTGAGGTCTCTAAAATGTAAATGCCATTAATGGAAGAAGCTTGGCCAATAACCAAATCATTCCTAGAAATAGTACAACGATTGTTCTTAATGACAAAACAAAAACCGTCCATGTCTAGCATGGCGATTGAAATAATGTTTTTAGAGAGCGTAGGCACATAAAAACAATTATGCAAATACAACTCAAATCCATTAGGCAAAGCTAAAACATAAGTTCCCTTGGATTCGGCCGCTACCCGAGCTCCATTTCCAAGGCGTAGATCCACATCTCCCTTGCTAAGCCTCTCCACATCTCTTAAACCCTGTAAATGATTACAAAGGTGAGAACCACAACCGGTATCTAGTACCCATGTCGTAGTGGAAGTATAATTTATATCAATAACATAAATTTCTTTAGGAATTGTACCTTTTGGAGTAATGAGTCCTTCCCTTATATTTCGCAAATACATGGGACAATTCCTAAGCCAATGTCCCATGCCATAGCAATAATGGCACTCATCATTAACTTGCTTGAAGTTTTTGATTTTCTTTCCTTTCTTCTTGAACCTCTTGCCCTTTGAAGCAAGAACTTGATTGCTAGAGCTCCCACTAGCTTTGGCATCTTTATCTTCCAGAGACAAAGACCCTATAGATCGCATGAGGTAGTTTTCCTGAGACGGACTCACACGAGGTCTAGTAGAAGTGGGTGGTTTAGAAGAGGTGATGAAGTTAAGGTTTCCATCCGAACCTATCCCGAAATAAAGTTCTCTAGTTTTATCGAAATTATTGTTGGAGCATACGTCGTCAAGAACATTGTGATATGACTCAATAGTTATCGGTGCGGTAGCATTTGATGGATTCATTGCAAAAAACTACAAATATGGAGGAAAAGGAAATATTAACATTTGTCTTTTAAAATCATACTTGCAAATTAACAAGATATGAACATTTATATAGTGACCTCTACCCAACTATAATAAATGATTCCAAGACCCAAATTCATATTGACTTAGGCACGGTGGGGCCGATACATCCTTTATCAATATAACTCGGTGGATTAACGTTTAATCGATTCTACTTTTAGAACTCTTGGTCGATAATATTACATTAACAATTATCTTTAGCCCAAAACACATTCGACAAGGGCACGGTGGGGCCGATACATCCCTTATCAAAAACTTTTGTTGAGTTCAATCCAAATTTCGAATAAATGTGTCCATGATCCAAACCCACATTAACTTGGGCACGGTGTGGCCGATACATCCCTTATCAACATGAATTCGGTGGATTAACATTCATCACCCACTTCCCCTACGTAACAAGGTTTGTACACCGGTGGGGCCGAGCGCACTCCCTCGCGAAATAGGTTTTCATGGTTTCTACTATTTGGTAAGGCTATGTCTCAATTAATTGTTTTAGCGAGAGGTCATGTCAATTTATGATCTATCACGTTTTAAGTGAACTAAAGCGGTGAACTACGATAATTCGAATTGACACGGTCGATAAACTCGATAAAATGACAATGCATGTTTAGTTATGGCGATTTAGCGATGCATGTGACATAAAATAAAATGCAAGCATAAAAATAAATAAATCCTAGTATGGCCTTTCCTAAAATAGAAAAACTATTTAACTATTACATATTCGGAAACCAACTCCATTGCTCCCTTGAACTTCGGTTGTGGCACGCATCTCGAGGTAACACCGTCTTTATGTATCGCCATTCTTGAAGAAATCCGTCTTTGGGAACTCCGGAATGAATAAAATTACATAATAAATTACATAATTTCCTATTATACATTTGTAACTAAAATAAAATAAATCTATTAAATTACAAAACGGTGATACGAGATCACAAAAAAATTACAACCGAATCGATATTCCCATACATTTCGGGAAATACCAATTAAAATCTAAGGCCATACTAAGTAAAATTACATAATTCAAAAATTACATAAATTAAAATTATGACAATCATAAAGAAAATGCAGCATTATAATATGTATGAACATGCTCAATTTTATGCTAAATCGCCTTTAATTAGCCAATATCGTATATTACTCGGTTCTTTCGGATTTGCGTGATTTCAACATTTTATAATCACAAAAATACATAAACTCATATTTATGCATAAGTTAATTACCATAACCTCTTAGGACTCAAAATTTAGTCTTTACTAATAATTTGACCATAATTAACCCATATTTTATAAAATTGTTCATAAATGGACCAAAAATTACAAAAATAAGCTATTAAACTTCAAATAAATCACAAAATTTCAAATAAATTCAAAATTTGAAATTTCAACTCATGAACATTCTGGAAAATTACCATGACACTCATAATGTTCAAAATCTTAGGTTAAAAATTTCGAAATTTTCCCGGAAAAACAATGTTGCGGTTTATCGATTTTTAATAAAATAATCATAAAAACATGGAAAAATTATTTTCATTAACTTTTCAATTTTAGATCTGAAAAATATAATAAAATGCAACATTATACGTTTTTCCTAAGTCATAAATTATGTTTTATTAATTTTCCACTAATAATGTCACTATTTATGCTATTTTTCTTCAAAAATCCATAAATCATGCAAAAAGACTTCTTTATAGCCAATTATTTTACACACATCTTGTAAAATTGCATGTGACAACATATTAATTTTCTATGACCAGATTCGAAATTTAACTCATATTAACCTATTTTTAACTTAAATCCGAAATTAATAATGAAAAATTCATTTTTCGAGCATAACAAGTCCAAAAATTATGAAAATTTACAGGTTATCTCAAAATAATATATGTGACAACATATCCAAAAATCAATATAAAATTCGAAGTATAGCTAATTTTAGACCAAAAATGACATTTTTACTCATAAAATCACATTTAAATGCCATTATTGTAAATTATGAACAATAAAAATCCGAAAAATTAACCAAAATATCCTAAAACATTTTAGGACCAGAAATATTAACATGCATGGATTAATTTCGTGATATCTCATAATAACACAAATTTTACAAGTTTTATTTGTTATTCTTATAACTCGGAAAAACTTTTAACCGATTTGCATGCAAACAACCGTGGCTCATGATACCGATTGAAGGAAATGTAGATTTATATACACTCTAACATACTCATATATGTCGAAATTAATTTGTCATAAAATTAAATACGGATTTTATGCATGCAAACAATATAATAAAATAGAGAAGAAATCATATCCTTACATTGAAATTTCGGTTCAAATGGGCACAAAAGAAATCTCCTTTTCTTTTATTCTTGAGCTTTCCTTTAATGGAAGAACAAGATCCAAGTATAGGATCTCTCCTTAGGAATAATACCCAAAGCTAACTCTTAATCTAATCAATATTATTTGAGCTAGTATAATATTAATCTAGTGAAAAATTGAACCAAAATTGTTTGGTTTTTGCTCCTAAAACCGGGTAGGAGAAGGGGTAAGGAAGAATGTAATTTTTATCTCTCTAAAAATTATGATATGTGAAGTGAATGAATAATGTTATTATCAACCCATGCATATAGAGAATGATAATAATTTAAGCAAAAAGCACCCTTGTTCTTTCCAAGGGAAAACCGGTTGGGTGGAAGAGGAAGGCCAATGCATGGGCTAGTTGCTCTTCCACAAGAAGCACTAGGTATGCAAGCCTAGTGTAAAAAGAATGATTACATCTTCCACTATACTTAATTAACATTATAAGAATATGTTAATTAAGTCCAATATTTCGGTCCAAATGGATAATATGAAATCCATTTTATTTTTGTCAATTGTCAATATGTCACATGTCATATGTAACATAAATTTGTTATGTATTTTTAACATATTAAAAATCAACGTATTAATAAAAATACGTCATATGCAAAAATCGACTTAGTAATTCATAATTACTTGTACCAAAATATTTTACCGTTTATAAATCGCATTTATAATAATTCATTCAAATCCAATTGTTTCTTTAAACAATAATTTCATCCGAGTAATGATATAATTCGATTACTCAGACCGTATCTCATTTAATCACATTTCAATTTGATATGTAAATTTTACTTCCAAAATCGTCCGTCAATTTTTCAGGTAATTTAATTAACTCGTAACATTATACGATTAATTAAATGATCAATTAAGAGTGTTGCCCTATAAGTATGACCTAGGGGGTCAACTGATCACCACCGTCACACGACAGTAATGTCAAACTCTAGTCAGCCAATCATTACCGATATATGTTGACCAGTTGACAGTAACAAAATTACTTCCCAATTGTATTCTTTAAATGAGATTTAATAATGATATTTAAATCATGTGATCGCACTATTGTTGAGTACACATTTCCCAACATGATTACTATAACTGGGAAGGTGCCAAGAAGAAAGTGGAATCCCCGTTCAAGGGTCAAGTGAAAGATGGAAATCCTAGCAAGGAGGGCAAAGAAACACCGCCCAATTGGAAGAAATATGTTGATGATATTGAAATGGATCTATTTGGAGAGCATTGAATTTTTCACAACAAGAATGAGAGCTTGCAAAGCTCACCCCTCATGAAAAGTATGAATGAAGGCCTCCTTGGCCACGACAAATAATAGTTGCTCTTGCAAATGCATGATCCTCCCAACATGGGGAAAGAAGCAAATGAAGTATATGGTCTATGGGATGACGAGTTTGAAGGACTTGTTAATCCTTACATTGGAAATGCTATGACCCTAGACCAAGGCTTTGTAGATCCTTGTCACCACAACATTGACTCGGACTACTACATGTATGAAGACAACAATGTGCCAAGGTCTATGCAAGACCTTTATCATGACAATGAACAAGCCCTTGATTACTTCTACAAGGCGTTGAGTAACATCAACAACGTCCTTGCTTTACCCCCTTGACGCCTCTCAAAAGAAGGAGAGTTTGGTGGAGTCCTCCCTAAACCACCATTTGTAACTATTCTAACCTCTTAACTTGGATTTCATTTAACTTGTACATTACTCAATTTTTGCATTGCATTTTATATGCTTTGTTTTTAGAATTTGTGTGACATGAGAGCAAGTGAAGGAGGGATTCTAATGTGTTTTGAAATGTGTAGTGTTTGATGATCAAGTGTGGGGAAAAAATTGCCTAGGTAGCCAAGCCTTTGTAGTGCACCCCATGATGGAAGAATATGAGATGAAGAAGCAAAGATTGCGGGAAAGGGATCCCCACGGGCAGACCTGAGCTCGTGGGGGCTGAAGCAAGAAAAAAGAAAAAAATTGAGCTGCAGCAGAATCCGCTCGAGCTAGCTTCAAGACGGGCGTCTCGACACTCAACACGCTCGAGCCGAGCCCGATTCGAGCGTCCCCAAAGCTTAAACAAAAATCCTGAAACAAAAACTGCCCGTCTCCAAAGGAGGTCGAGCGTCCCCTATCTGCTATATGACTAAAACACGAGATTCTTCAACCTTCATCCCTCATTTATATTCTTCCCTAAACACAAACACAACACCTTCCCTCACTATAACAATCCAACCCATCATCCAAAAACACAAATTACTCAACCAAATTCATCCAAATCAATTGCAAACTTGCTCAAAATCAAAACAAATCACTCCTTTGTCAACAAAAAGACCTCCAAACATCAAAATCTTCATAAAATCAATCAAAATTTCTAGGGTTTGAGTAAAATCCGAGAACCCCAAATTGATTGAAAATTTGATTGAAGTTGGAAGATAAGAAGAGCATTCAAGCATAATCAAGGTTAGTTGACACAAATTTGAAGGAGAAAACAATAATGGCAAGAACAAAGGAAAACACCAAAGCATCAAAATCCCCAACTTTATCCAAGAGGTAAAAGGTTCTAGCATCAAATTCTTTAGTGGTAGTGCAACAAGCTATGGATCAAGCAATGGAAGTCGTTGAGGCCGTTGAAGAAGTTACTACCACTATACCGGAGATTGAGCAACTTAAGGATTATCCGGAGGTAAATTTTAATTCTAATGAGCATAGAACCGCTTTTGAATCCCTTGATAAGAATAAAATTATCGCCGCTAAGTTTGTATGCCAAGACACTTTGGGAAAATTGGGGGTACTTGACCAAACAAGAGCATTTTTCGAGTCCATGAGATTGTCTACCTTGTTTGAAATGGATGAATTGACTTACCCTTCCCTCAAATTAGAGTTCATTAGCTCTTTGAAGGAGTATAAGGTAGAGACTCGGAAATATGTTAAATTTCGGCTTGAGAACAAGAGTAGGAGGATGATTAAGGGTGATTTCGGAAAGGTTTTTGGAATTGGTGACCTTTGGAGTTTCCACAAGAAACCCTACAAATTTGATGCCAAGCCCCTTTGGAAGGGAATTTTCGAGAGGGAGTTGACTACATTTAGAGAATGCAATGCCTTGTATATCCATCATCCGGGTATACGGTATTGGCATAGGTCCATTTCCAACACCTTGATTGCTAGGAAAGAAGCTACCCACATGACCGAACTCGACCTCACCTACTTGGATTCCAAGATGAATGCCCATGGGAAATCAAAAAATGAATATAATATCCTTCAATTGTTGATTGAGAGATGGTTAGACTTCAAGGAAGAAAAAGAGAAAGCGGCTTTCATTGTGAATGGAGGCTTGATAACGAGATTGGCTAAGCACTTTAACCCGGCATTCAATAAAAACAACACCTACAAAGCGGTTAAAGGTGGCAACCTCCTTGACGTGAACACTTTGATCCACAAGTTCCATTGGGTAAAGCATGACAACTCCTCCCAAGGATATGAATGGGTGATCAAGGATGCCAATTCGATTATCTTGCCCGGGAAAATATGCCGAAGTTCAACTCGCCATTACAACTACCTTCTCCCCGTCTTAAAGCATGCCAAGAACATCATAAACCAACAACAACAATGCCCAAGTGAAGATACCTCCTCCTTAGTGGTACCTCCTTACCCTTTTGCCTACCAAGAGTTCATAACAAATGATCCTAGTGTTATGACGGGCAATGATTACTTGACGCAATTCATGAAGCATATTCATAAAGAATCTTACAAAGACCGGGTGAATGCTTACTACGCCCAATATCCACCCCTCTACCATCTTGCTAGTCAAGGACTCCTTGATCCCAAGAGGTCTTTACCGGATTGGGTGGATAGGAAAGTATTCTTTCCTCAAGATTCTCAAGATGAAGAAGGGGATAACCGGGTTACAAGGAGTGAGGAAGTTGATGATAAGGATGGGGAAGATAGTGGGTCAAACCATGATGATGAATAACAAAGTTCAAATGGAGAAGAAGAAGAAGAGGATGATGATGATGCCTCCGGGGACATAGAGGGAGATGATGATGATGATGAAATGAGTGAAAGTTGACTGTTGACAAAGCATGAAGGAGGACGACATAAATGCGGGGTTGATAGCTTATGCTAGCATTTCGGCCTATTCTATTGTGAGTCTCCTACCCCTCCTTTTGCTTTGTTTTTCTCATGTTTACATAAATTCCTTAACTTGTATAACATTTAGTTTAGAGCATCTAGAGAGTTATTTTGGACTCTTTGATGGCTAAGAGTTTTTGAGTCCTAGTACCATCAAAGGACTCACACCTCGGTAACATTGAGGTGACTATCTTTTTAGCTCACACCATAAAGAATCCAAAATGACAAAGTAACCTTTCATGCATTGCATTTGCATGCTTGTGAATAGACTTCCCTATTTTGCACTAGAAATAGTGTTTTGTTCGGTTTGGGGAAGTTCATTCATAGGCAACCCGAGTTAATTTAAATTAGCTCTCCGAACAATAGAAAGCATGCATCATATAGCATAGTTTAGTTTGCATCACATGTAAATATTTCACATGAAGTGTGCATTTAGTGTAGAATCATGCATATCATATCATATCGTACATTTGCATAAATTCCTATCGTTTTGTCCATTGAGGACACAAGTAAATTAGAGGCCTTTATATAGCCTTACAATATGACATTTTAACGTAGAAACTAAATATATAAAATAAATATTTCTACGTTTCTATCATAAACTAAATAACTTATTCTCAACATTAACACACTAACTCATAATATCAATAACTCACCTCTATACTAACACATTATTATTGTAATAACTTATTTGAAGCATTATTCAACACACCCCCTTGCTTTAAAGCTTGCAAACACCCATCTGTGATCGTAAATCGTCAACTTTTGCTATTGAAAGTGACTTCGTTAGGATATCCGCTACTTGTTGATTTGTTCCACAAAACTGGAGCTCGATCATTCCTTTTGCAACCATGTCACAAATGAAATGATGACAAATATCAATGTGCTTAGTCCTACTGTGAAAAACGGCATTCTTCGTCAGTGATATTACCGCTTTATTGTCACAGTAAATAGTTGTAGGAGACATTTGCTCATGGAGGCGATCTTTTAGCAACCGTCTAAGTCAAATAGCTTGACATGTAGCTAAAGAAATTGCCGCATACTCTGCTTTAGATGAGGATAAAGCTACTGTCTCTTGCTTCTTTGAACTCCATGAAATAGCTCCCGAACCAAGAGTAAAAACATAACCCGAAGTGATTTTTCGATCATCAAGACAACCAGCCCAATCACTATCTGTGTATCCGACTAGCTTGAAGTCTGATACTTTTGAATAGAAAATTCCATATTCGGTAGTGTCGGCTACATACTTCAAAATTCTTCTAACTGCTCCAAGATGTTGTTTTGACGGATTATGCATAAACTTGGAAACCACACTCACTGAATATGCAATATCAGGCCTAGTGTGACTTAAGTAGTTTAAACCACCTCCCATTTGTCGATAGTATCTGACATTAACATCACCAGTGTCATAATTTGATGACAATTTCTCATTTATATTCATTGGAGTGCTTGATGTTTTGCAATCAAACATTTTAAACCTTGTAACCAGGTCCACTGTATATTTCTCTTGAGAGATAAAAATGCCATTTTAATCTTGCTTCACTTCCAGTCCAAGAAAATAATGTAACAATCCCAAATCTGACATCTCAAATTTTTTCATCATAGAAGATTTGAACTCGGCAACAATTAAGTCCGACGATCCCATGTAGATCATATCATCAACATATAGACATACCACCAAAAACTCATCACCACATTTTTTCAAATAAAGGGTCGGCTCATTTTCGCTCCTTGTAAATCCAGACTCATGGAAATAAGAGTCGATTTTATTATACCATGCGCGCGGAGCTTGTTTAAGACCATACAAAGCCTTTCTAAACTTGTAGACTTTGTCTTCTTCTCCATTTTTCACAAAACCTTTCGGTTGGTACACATATACTTCCTCATTCAATTCTCCGTTTAAAAAAGCTGATTTCACATCAAACTGAAAAACAGGCCAATTAAGTTGCGCAGCTAAGGCCAAGAAAGTTCTCACCGTTTCAAAGCGAGCCACGGGTGAGAATGTTTCATCAAAGTCAACTCCATATTATTGTGCATACCCTTTAACAACTAACCATGCTTTGTGCTTTTGTACACTTCCATCTGCATTATACTTTTTTCTAAACACCCATTTTAGCCCTGTAACATTCTTCCCTTCGGGTGGATTTACCAACTCCCAAGTAGCATTTTTCTCAATGGATTTCATCTCCTCGTGCATTGCATCCTGCCATTTTTTACTTTATGTAGCATCATCATAAGTAAGAGGATCCGAGGCATATAAAAGTAAAATTACAATTTGTGTACACATCTTGAAGTGATCTAAAATGCCTAGGAGGTGTCTATTCGGACGAGCTTGAAGATTAACTCGTAGAAGATGAATTATTTAATGGTGAGCTGGGCGGTGTTTGAATTGTTCTAGCAGAAGGATTTGAAATTGGTGAATTATGGCAAGAGCCACCACCATTTTCTAGTGAAGAAGTTGAATTCTCAGGCTCTTCAATTGTTGCTTTTGGCATTTCATCATCTTCGGGAAATAGAACCGATCTATCATCAGTACTGTTCCATGGCCAGCTAGCATCTTCATTAAACACCACATCTCTACTTATAATAATCTTGCCACTAACAGGATCATATAACCTATATGCTTTAGATTTCATACTATAACCAATAAACACACATTTCTCGGATTTTCCATCAAGCTTGTGGCGATAGGATTTTATTAAAGCATAGGCTACACAACTAAAAACTCTTAAATGACTTACCCGAGGATTAGAACCTCGCCAAGCTTTATAAGGTGTTTTATTAAGAACTGCTTTTGTGGGTGATAAATTTAGAAGATAAACTGTTGTAGTAACTGCTTCTGCCCAGAACGTATTTGGAAGCTGTTTTGCCTTTAACATACTTCTGGCCATTTCAAGAACAATACGATTTTTCCGTTCAACAATGCCATTTTGTTGCGGAGTGCGTGGTGCAGTAAGCTCCCTACGAATACCATGCTCTTCACAAAATTTATCAAACTCTTGCGAGCAAAACTCACCTCCCCTGTCTGTACGGAGTATCTTTATGATCTTTCTTGACTGTTTTTCTACAAGCACTTTAAACTTTTTGAATACCTTAAAACAATCAGATTTTAAGGTTAAGAAATATACCCAACTCATTCGGCTGTAGTCATCAGTAAATAGCAAGAAATAATAACTTCCATTCATAGATGGAGTTTTCATTGGTTCACACAAATCTGCGTACACTAGTTCAAGGCATTTAGACGCTCTCCACGATTGGCTAACATGAAATGAACTTCTGCTATGCTTCCCAAGGACACACCCTTCACAAAATTCTAGGTCAGCAACCTCTGGCAACCCTAAGACCATGTCTTTCCTTTTTAGGAGTTTTAATCCATTTTCATGCAAGTGACCATATCGTATGTGCCATAAATCAGACTCACATAACTTCTTAGCCATAAAAACCCTCTTTTTAAAACAATCTATGTCCAAAGGAAACATCTTATTTTGGGTCATACTAATAGGGACTACAGTTTACCCGGATTTCTTATCTAATATTGTGCAGCTATCATCATCAAATAAGACCCTATAGCCACTAGACATCAACTGTCCCACACTCAATAAATTATGAACTAAACTAGACACAAACAACACATTACGAATTATTTTCTTCTTGCCAGAGCTAGTGGAAAGAGTAATTGTACCTGTACCTTCGACTTGTACTACCTTATCACCACCAAGGCGTACTTCTGATTTTTGTGAGGTGTCTAAATCCATGAACAAAGACTCTGAACTAGACATATGGTTTAAGCAACCACTATCAACAAACTAGACATCACCCGAGATTGCATTATCATGAAAGTGTGCCATAAAAAGAGTTTCCGCCTCTTCTTTTTTTTGCAAAATTTGCTTGATTTTGTTTTTGATTTTGTGCCTTTATCCAACAATTCGCTTCTTTGTGACCGAATTTATTAAAATGATGACATTGAATGGATGACTTTTGTCCATGTTGTCGCTGCCCAAAATGTTGGACACAGCCTTTGCCACCGCCACGACCTCGAACGCGTAAACCACCTCTACCGTTTCCACGTCCACTAAAATTATTATTGTCATTTTGTTTTGAAGACTCTCCCTTCACCTGAAATGCCTTTTCTTCATTCTTTTATTTAGAACGATTTAGCCGTTCTTCATGAGCATACAAAGAACTCATTAATTCATCAAAAGAATAAGTTGACATATCATAAGCTTCTTCAATTGCAGCGACAATAGAATCAAATCTAGAAGTAAGATTTCTCAAAATTTTTGGAACCACTGTTTTATTTGAAATATCTTCCCCATAAGACTTCATTTTATTCATAATTGTACTAGCTCTAGATAGGTAATCCTGTACAGGCTCATTATTATGCATATTTAAATTTTCAACATCGCGGCATAGCGTTTGAAGCTTAACAGCGATTACCTTATCCGAGCCTTTGAATTCAGTTTTTAAAATTTGCCATGCCTCCTTCGAAGTTGCTGCTGATGCAATTCTGGAGAAAATATTTTCATGAACAGATGATTGAAGAAATAGGAGCGCTTTTGCATCTTTTTTCCTATTTTCTTTCAATCTTTGTTGTTCGACATCCGAGTCGTCAAAACCATCTTCAACTAAATCCCATAGCTCTTGAGATTTAAATAAAGTTCTCATTTTAATCGACACAAACTCATATTTATCCCCATCAAAACTGGGAATTAATGGTTAAGAACTGGTGGAGACTCCATTAGTGGCCATGACACTCAAAAAATTATTTTATGGAAAAACTCCGTATATTTCACTCACTAATTTTTTATTTGATCTTACCTGATTTAGACAGAGAGGAGCTGCGTTGCTCTTAAAATATCTCTCTTGCCTATATTGCTCTTGATACCAAACTTGTTGGTAAAGGAGAGAGTAAATAATATAAAGAGATAATTGTTTATTATTTGATGCATTTTACAAGTAAATTAGAGGCCTTTATATAGCCTTACAATATGATATTTTAACGTAGAAACTAAATATATAAAATAAATACTTCTACGTTTCTATCATAAACTAAATAACTTATTCTCAACATTAACACAGTAACTCATAATATCAATAACTCACCTTTATACTAACACATTATTATTGTAATAACTTATTTGAAGCATTATTCAATACACCCCCTTGCTTTAAAGCTTGCAAACCAAAATTTGGTAGGCTTATCGCGTACCTAACAAAGATAAAATACCCTAGGCTTAGATAACGGCAAATGAATATAGTTAGGGAAGTAGGGGTCGATCTCAGGGAGACGGTGGACGCAATATGATAAGCTATGATTAGAATTCTATCAAGGTCGGTCATGATTTGGTTTGGTTTGGTTTGATTAAAGTAAAAGCAATGATGAAAAATAAGTTGTAAACAAATATGAATAAGGATCTAGGGGGAATGGGGTCACACATGTAGATTAGCATAAATTGATGTCAAATTAGACGAACATAAAATCAAATGTTGTTTAGGTTATTAGCAATTTCCTCTCGGTCTATTACCCAACCATTGAACGATTACTAACGAGCTCTCGCACAAATTAGATCGAACTATTAAAACATACTTTGCCTAATTCAATTCCCGATTTTCGCTCTTAGGAAATGAATAACAAATTAATCAACGATTATGGCCAACAATCAAAGATTAACAATATGAAACAAGCATGTATTATAAGCAATAATTTGATAATATAATTATCTAATTCAACATGTGTAAATGGCTAATCAAACAGGCTTCCCCTCCCCTAGATTAAGAAACTACTCACACATAATTACGAGTAGACTAACAACAATCAGATGAATAAAGATGAACATGGTAACAATATATAAACTGGTCAAATAATAGCATAAACAATATTAGAATATAATAAATATAATTGATGTAAATAATGAGAGAATGAATAGAATTTAATATGGAATTAATTATTTTATTGTTTGTTGTCTATGTCTTTATGTTTTTGTACCTTCTCAAAAGCAAATCACCTCCATTATATAGGTGATCATTTGAGCTTTCAAATTTAATTATACATGTACGTTTAGAACAAATAACTAATGTAAATACATTACATATAAAATTATTCCTACGGTTTGTGCTTTTAGTGCATGAATTTTCTTCAAATAAGAATGTTTCATGAATTAAAGAATTAATTTGAGATGTTTCATGTTGTAATTACCAGAATATCTCTTCACCTATGTAAATGTTGGCATGCGTTTTCCTCGTAAAAAATCCTTCAATGTAACATCATCAAATTGAATGCTTCAAGACTTGATGTTCAATGTACCAACTTCTACGAATATGCTTCTTTATTTTATCATTTGTAAAATGATGGTCTTGTCAACATTATTCAATACTATGCTTTCATTTTATTTTGGACGGCTTTGTCTTTATTTTGTGGACTTGGAGATTTTGAGTCTGAGCTTGAAGTCCTTCATTGTTTTGCCATTTTTTATTCATCGCCTCGCTTAGCTATTTAGCTAATATCAACATCAAAATAGTTCCTTCCTTTAAATAATTATATAATTGCAGTAAAATGTTCTTGGAAGGAATTTATTATTAAAATACACTATAACGCTTAAAATCAGTGTAAAATTATGGAAAATAAGTATATAAAATATAGTAAATTATATGCTTGGGGTTGCTCGAAATATCCAAATCTTCACTAGAACTCCAACATAGGACCATTTCTTCATTGAACTAGCAAGTAATCTTCATTATTTCTTCCTCGGATTGAAAGAATCTTCCCAAAACGGCCTTCCATGGTATGGACATGGGCCACATGCCGGTCTGTGGATTTAGGCCACATACCGATCTGCGGTCACGGGCCACCTGTAGCCAAGCCAATCTGTGGACATGCAACAATCTTTTGAAAGCCACGCTCGGCGGCGTAAAAATGCTTTCGACCGGATCGCTTTAGATCAGTCGGTTTCGTCTGGGTAAAGGTCTCGAAACGATGCACAAATGTTTGGAGTCGCCACCAAGCATTTGTGGGATGCTTGGAACCCGTTCGAATCCACTTAATACCTAGGTCAGTCAAGGCAAAAACGGTGCTTGATATAGGTACTAAAGATAAGGACTCGTCCCCCTTTTAGCATTCTATGCCTAAAATGACTCTCGTGCACCCTGGATAAGGCCATCCACTATCCAAAGGTTCTGAGTAAGGGGTGAGGGTACGTATTGGGAAGCCCTTTAATTAGACACCCAATCCCGCCCGCGTTAGCGGCCTCTACTGATCGATCGTGGTTGTTTAAGTGCAAAAGTTGATAAAACGGTTTATATGCATGAATGCGCATCCAAAAGTTTAACCTAACATGTGAAAGTTTGCTAAGTCGGTTTGTTTATCCACATAGCATGAAATTGATGTCAAAGTTGGATTTAGATTGATTTACATGTGAAAATGGAAATTAAACATCCATTTACCAAATTCGGGTTATGATGCTTAACACGATCCATTTATTTGAAAAAGTGTGTTTAAAAGACAAAGTATAAAATGCAGACTCGTCAATCTGATCCGTCACGTATTCGGATAAACCGTAATCGGGATCGTCCTAGACAAGTACCAAAACGAGACAGAACAGCGCCAGGCAGCCCCATTGGGGCGCGCGCCTATTGGCGAGGGAAGGGGCTCTGCCAAGGTTTTTAAAATATGAAAACAGACAGCCTCTTGGGGCGCGAGCCATGAGCCGACCCAAGCGGGTGTCTCCTGGTTGCTGAAAAGGTTATTTGTAACCGTATTTATGATGAAAGATTTACAAATGTGATTTGCATGACTCAGAATAATTACTATTATGTTAGTAATATTCGTTGTCGGAGTTCATGTTTGAAAAACATAGTTTACAAATAAAAATGTAAAATGTTTGATTTGAACTAAATATGTTAAGTTCATTTCTTTGTAATTAGTCAAATTTGTCATCGTACTCGGATTAAACCGACATGGTATAAAGAACCAAGGATGATTATGAATTATGACTAATATATTTACAAATATAAATAAATGAGAAAAATGGTAAATAAAATAAAATGATGTTAAAATACCCATTAAAATGTAATTAACCATAATATCATCGAGTCACGGAATAAACCGTTATGGTATAAGGAACCAAGGATGATTTTTTCTAATGGTCAAAATATTTGTCATAAAAATGAATTGGAATGGTAAATAAAAGAAAAGAATTTCCTTTAAAATGTAATTAACCAATTAATATCACCGAGACACGGATTAAACCGTCATGGTATTAGGAACCACGGGTGATTATGATTTATGGTTAAAAAGTTTGTCATAAAAATGAATTAAAATGGTAAAAACCGATTGCAAATAAGAAATGAAATAAAGAGGAAAGACGAGAACAAACACGGATGAGTCTGACCTGGACACCCACAAGAGGCGCGGGCCTTCCTGCATAGTAAAGAGCTCCTGTCTGAGGCCAAAACTCGGTTTTGGCTCGTCTAACCTATGTTTGAATCGTGTTATGCATCATTCATGCTTATAAAGTTATGAAAACCGTAAAGACATGAAATAAATGAGTTGTTTACACCCTCAAACTTACGTGTATTGATGTTTGCGAAATAGACGACTTTAGAGACGGTTTTCTCGTTGTGACTAATCGCGATCAAATAAGTTAAAAGAGTGACTTAAAAAAGGATTTTGTTTTGAAAATATGTTGAAAATAAGTTAATTAAAACATTTTGATTGATGAATTGAGTTTGTCAAATGGGTCGGTCAAATGGTACCAAATAATATGTTTAAGGCTTGTGTTTACGATCGGTAGGTCGTAAACACGTGTCGATTTTGTGACTTAGTAAGTCGGGTCTAGAAGTTTAAGTGAGAGGTGAGGATGCGGACACTCGCGTGAGGATTGTGTTGTGTAATGGTGGCTATTTATAGAGAAATGTGGGGTGGTAGTTCGGTTGTGTTTGCTTAGAGACTAAGCAGGCACCCTAAAGAGGCGCGAGCTACCTTGAGATACAAGTGGGTGTATTGTCCCTTTCGCAAATTTGGATTTTGCATTTGTTCTAACCAATGTTTTGTTGGTTGTGATTTATGGTCTTCGAAGTTTTCTTAGCCGTGTAAAATTCCTCTTGGGTGATATTTGGGGTAGGTAATTTGTGTGCTTGACTCGGGTTTGACCCGTGTGAGTCGGGATTTGAATTTCGGGTCGGTTTTTGGCTCGGTGTCGGTTTAGACTCTAAATAGGGTCATTTTAATGGAATTTACATGATGAAGATATTCATGGCATTATTTTTGACATTCGAGATTTGGGTTGACTCGGGTTGACTCAGGTTGACTCGAGTTGCGGGTTTCTGAGTCGGTTTTGGGTCCGAAGACGGTTTTAACTCTAAATAGTGTTATTTTAATGTAAATGAAGTTAGAAAACTTTTGAAATCATTTTTCATATTCGAGTAGTGCATTTAACCGTCTCACGTATAGCCAAATCATGCACGCATATCAAAAACACGTTATAGTCCGATCATCATCGGGTGGTTTTTGGAAGGTGCAGATACTGGGTATCTACAGAGCCCCACTTTGACTGAGGCTTGGACAGGGTGAAAGTCAAAGTATGATCTCCAGGACAATCGAAGATTACAACCTGAAGACCATTGCGACGTCGAGGCAACTCAAAAGGGTTTGAGCCAAGGACCTGCCGTCGGGAAGGGCGACTTCAAGGCCACTCGGGGATTCGAGTCAAGGACCCGCCGTCGGGAACATTTTAGAGTCTTTTGACTTTTGATTAGGGTCATTTAAAGGCCATTAGACTACGTATAAAGGCTCGCCAGCCATAAGAAGGAGTCATAGCCGAGGCATCTTGGGGATATGTCTTTGAATCTTTTGCGCGCAAAGGCTCGCCAGCCGATGTTGAAGGCGGTGCGTTTTGAGGCTTGCCAGCCATAGAAAGGAGTCATACCTAAGGCATCTTCGGGATATGTCCTTGAATTATATCTTGTGTGCGTGCAAAGGCTCGCCAGCTGTGATAAGGAGTCGTACCCGAGGCATCTTCAGGATACGTCCCTGAGTTGTGTCTTGTTTGCGGACAAGGCTCGCCAGCCATATGCGTTATAAGGCTCGCCATCCATCTATGGTCGAATGATCGACTGTGGAAAATAGCATGTGTGACATCCATTTAAAAATCGGCACTCGCTGGGGAGTTAGAAACTTCTCAGGACTCGCCGGGGATATGAGTTCTTTGCTCGGCGGGAGGTAGCATAAGCCATGTAATCGGCGGGGTTAAAGCTCTTGGACTTGATGGGTCGCCGTTTGTTGGGAAGAACCCAGTACTCAGTTGGAGCGAGTTTGTCTTCTCAAGATTATCTGCATGGTTAGTGACCACACAAACCCGCAGCCGCATAGACAAGCCCGTCGAATGCAAGCATACAAGCACGTAAGCACATAAGCATGTGAGCAGTTAGCATATAAGCAACTAGCATGTAATATCTCACGCGAAGGGAGATAGAAGTTTTGAATGTTGTGAAGTTTAAAATTGAGTCTTATTACTCGTAGATCCGTGATTTGATAGATTGGAGACACGGGACCGTTGTGACACAGACGCATACTGACAGACTGACAAACAGGCGGTCGTGAACGTGATGCAAACTTGGTATCGACACGACACGTGGGTGACTCTGACAGACTTTGCTTATACAAGTGCAAGTCCTAGTCAAGAAAGCGTGACAGCGCGTATCAAATCCCTGAGGTAGAAGGTCTGCTTGGCTGGGGAATATGAATTGATTATTTTCGCCAGACATCTTTGCCTCCTATTTGCTTGCTGAGATCCCTTCTCGAGGCATGATGATTCGGAGAGCGGAAGACCTTGTCGTCGTCCGAACCGAGCACTAGGCTATGGGCGGTTTTATTTTGGAATGTAGTTGGGACTCAAAAGATGTATGGGGATAAAGGATGGGTGGCGTCTCGAAAGAGAAGCCCCCCAGAGTGATAAGGTGAGAATTTGACAAAACAAGGAATGGGCGACGTCTTAAGGAATAAGCCCCCAGTAAAGAGGTATAAGATTAATTTTTTTTTGCCGCTGGGTGGCCTGCTTTTGAGGATTGATGTTGAGATTGAAATGGATATGCGGTCTTGTCCTTGTAGTAGGACTGCCTACGTATTCGCGTGTTTGCGAAATCAAACCAGATCGTAGTTCTGCTTGTGTGTGTAATGGGTTGTAAATTGAAGGTTTGAAAAGTGAATGTGTGTGGGGGTGTGGTTGTGCCCTTGTAATAGGACTACCTACGTATTCGCGTGTGTGCGAAATCAAAACGGATCGTAGTTCTGAATGTGTGCGTGCCTAAGCGAGATGTTAGGACCTTGAAGTGATTTTGAGGTGTATGGTTGTGTCCTTGAAGGACTGCCTACGTATTCACGTGAAGTGAAATCAAACCAGATCGTAGTTCAGAATGTGTGCCTAAGCGAGTTGTTAGTACCTTAAAGTGTGAGGGTCACCACGGTAAATTCCGTTTGGTGACTCGAAAAATTGATTTGAGAGAATTCCCCTCGATCATGAATCGAAGAGGTCTAATTTGTAAAAATGTTCCTTATCATGTGAGCACACTAAAAAGTGGACCCTAAGGGTAGATTGGGTATGTCCCGTTCTCGGTAGCAAAGCATTCGAGGACTCCGTATCTGGGTCAGGGTGAAAATGGCTTCGACATTAGGGAATGTGGAGCTTGGTAATAACAGGTTTATTTGACAGATAAAAATCTGGAGTTGAGGGTCACGACGGTAAATTCCGTTTGGTGACTCGAAAATTGATTGGAGAGAAATACCTCTTGATCATGAATCGAAGAGACATAGCTTGTGAAAACGTTTCTTGTTGTGTGAACACACTAAAAAGTGGACCCTAAGAAAGCAATGTTTTTTTGAAGACTCCGAATCTAAGTCAAGGTGAAAATGGCTTCGACATTATGGAATGTGGAGCCTGGTAATAATAAGTTTGTTTGATATATAAAAATCTGGAGTTTGTATTTTGTGGTGTTTAGGCCGGTGGGTTGTGGCTTGTAATGTGGTGCGGAATGGGGTCTCCGGCTTGATGTGGCCTGAGCACGAAATGGTTGGTAAATGTGGGATCAGAATCCCATGTCTGGACCTTAAAGGTTAAGGTGTGATATAACGAGCTCGAGGGGAATCCTCAGAAGCCTAGATAGGTCTCCCTGTAGCAGTCTCTAGAAGGACTTAATGGTGAAGCGATGTTGTTTGGGATTTTAGTGTTCGGTGTTTTGGACTTGTTGGTCCTGGACTTTGTGTGGTTGACTCATGGGTCTTAGGCTTTGGACTTGTTGGTCATGGACTTTGTGTTTTGGACTCATGGGTCCTGGGCTTTGGACTTGTTGGTCCTGGACTTGGTGTTTTGGACTCATGGGTCCTGGGCTTTGGACTTGTTGGTCCTGGACTTTGTATTTTGGTGTTGTTGGCCTTGGGCTTTGGACTTGTTGGTCCTGGACTTGGTGTTTTGGACTCATGGGTCCTGGGCTTTGGACTTGTCCTGGACTTGGCGCTTTGGACTCATGGGTCCCGGGCTTTGGACTTGTTGGTCCTGGACTGTGTATTTTGGTGTTGGACTTGTTGGTCTGAAGTTTGAAAAGTGGCGGTTTAATTCTGTTATTTGAAATTGTGGGAAAATAACGAATTTGAATTTCGCTATTTCATTTTTATTTGAAAAGGATGGTTTTTAAATCCGTCGTTTGGAATTGTGGGAAAATAACGAATTTGAATTTCGTTATTACATTTTTGTTTAAAATGGACGGTTTTAATTTCCGTCGTTTGAAATTTGTGAAAATAGCGAATTTGAATTTCACTATTCTGTATTTGTGATTTGAAAATAACGGTTTTTGATTCCGTCGTTGAAATTCCTGAAAATAGCGAATTTGAATTTCACTATTTTGTTTTTGTTTTGGCTTTAGCCTTGGCTTTTGCTTTGGCTTTGGTTTTTGCTTTAGCCTTGACTTTGGCTTTGGCCTTGAATGGCTATTTGATTTTGCCTTTGATTTTGGCCGAATGGCTTTATCGGTTCTTTGCCGTCCTTCGTTCGAGGAAGGTAAAGGTGCAGACGGGGATGTACCCGTTGGTGAGAGGTTGATACTTGGTGATGGGATGTTTTTGTGGGGAATGGGCTTACCTTTCGTCATTGATCGTGAACAAGGAGATGTTCTTGTTTGTTATCTAGGTTCGTCGTAGAATCCCTTTGATAGAAGCTCGTTCGAAATAGGGTGCTAATGAAAGGTTTCTATTGCCAGACATGGAATAGGTAAAGAGATGGACACGGAGTTTCGGGTCCTCTGCTTACTCGGTACAGAACGTCACTCGAGTGTACTCATGTTGAATTGGAACATGTTGTATGCTTTAAATCAATTCTCAAATCAATTCTCGTTGTCAACGGCAAATGGTAAAGGGGAGAATATATGATAGTTGAAAATCGTGCTTTTATTGAGATAAATAAGAGGTTAGCACAGACTTGATGGATACATGTGACTCATGGGGACAGCCCCAGTTGCCATTTATAAATAAAAGGACAGACACTAGGATAGATATGAGAAAGCCTAAGACTCCGACTCAGACTCAGACTCAATCGTAGATACGAACTCCTAATCATAACTTTCCTCCTCGAAGGTCTCTTTCGCAGCATCCAGCGGCTTGAATGTTTGATCTTGAGCATTGACCCACTTGAGCACTTCACTCTCGTTGTTGGGAATGATATGAGGACAATAGTCGATGAGGCTTTTATCTCCTTGCAGAAAGAGATGTTCATTAGGGTTGTCTTCATCACTTGGTTAGCATAGGGATGAAGCTATCAGTTCATGATTGTCGATCATATTTTGAATAACATGTTTCAGTTTGAAGCATGTTTCAGTGTCATGACCATTCCCTTGATGATATTGGCAATAGGCACTGCCGTCCTAGAAACGGGATTTCCTGCTTTCAGATGGGTCCGGTGTGGGCCCGATTAGTTGTAGCTTCCCTTCAGTCATAAACATTTGAAGAGCTGCGGCATAGGTTGTGTTGAGCTTGGTGAATGTCCTTTGAGAACGCTCAACCTTGTTGTTTAACTTGAGACATCCAGGAGGATTGTCTTGAATGCGAGGTGCAACTATGATTTTGCCAGCTTCAATCATATCTTGAATGGCATTCTTGAGTTTGGAATAAGTTTCGGTGTCATGGCCCTTGCGTTGATGGTATTGGCAATAGGCATTACCATCCCAGAATCGGGCTCTCCTGTGTTCTGGTGGGTCCGGAGTCGGACCAATGGGTTGTAGAATTCCTTCTGAAGCAAGTATCTCCAGAGCGGTGCCATATGTTATTCCCAGATATGTGAATACCCTTTGATGTTTTCCCAAGGTTCCAACATTGGTGTTTTTTGGGATGTTTTTGTGAGTTTTGTTTTTGTTTTTGATTTTGTCAATCCTGGGCGGAAATAGGATTTGGTTGTTGTCAATGGGAAGTTTTGGGGATGTTGCTTGGTATTTTGAAGGGTATTTTGGTGAGGCAATTTCATGTTCTTTGTTGGTAGGTTCGTGGATGTGGGAACCATCGGATGACTCCTCATTTTCAACAGCTGTTGGTTGGTGAACAGAGGGTTGGTTTTCTCCTTGATGGTTAGGTTCATTTTCAGTACTACCAAACCTCTTCTCCAAATTAGCCACCCGAGTGTTCAAATCATCGATAGCCACTTGCCGTTTTGAGAAGATTCCTGACTGTGTCCAGTAGGGTTTTCTGGAGGGTTGTTTTTGTTGTTTGTTGAGGGAGGTAATGGTAACTCGCCCTTTTCGATCATATCAAGGATGACACCTTTTAGAGGGAGACACATTTCAGTGTCATGTCCGCTACCTTGGTGATATTAACAAAACAGTCTTCCATCCCATGTACGTCCTCGCTTGCTTGGTAAAGGGTCTGGAGTTGGACCAATCAGACAGAGCTTCCCTGGGAGATTAACCTCTCCAAGGCTGTGGCATAAGGCATACCCAAATCAGGGAAGGACATATGAGGTCGTCTGATTTTGGTTTTGTCGTTGGCAAGTAGTCGGCTTTCAAGGAGCTTAACCCTTTGTTCAATATCGGAAGAGGGAGAATTCCCGGTTATCATTTTTTCCTCAACTTGGGAGAGATGAGTGCTCAAGTCTTCCACGGTAGCTAGGAGTCGAAGGACCATATTTTTGGTTTCAGCAGAAGTCATGGCAGATGCAGATTGATCGGCTTCTTGAGTTTCTTGTCGACGATCGATGGCACCCAAGGGATTCCTATTTTACATAACGATAGGCGTTATAACTTGTCTTGGCAAGAGATTGCACAAACAAAGGCAAGTACGACATATATGCACCAAAGGCAGTTTTGTTGTGGAGACGCAACATTGTGACTAGGTTATGAGTTCATTAAAGATCGTGAATGACTTTTTGTGTTTGAACTCGTGGTGCATGACTTTGAACTTAGACTCGAGTGTCGACTTTGGCATAGTGATGCCTAGACAGACGAACTTTGATGGGATTTGGAGGTTTGTTGATGGCTTGACGCCATTGGACGAGACATGTACACAAACTTGACCTTTGACCCGTAATGTAGGGGAAAGACGGGTTTAATACCCAAGAGGTTTTGACTCTGCTAATGCCATTGAAGATGTCTCGACAATTAGGCGACACGACTAGACCAGAAGATAGGTACTAACTTCGGCAGAGACTCGACGTTATCTAGACGACTTGACTTGAAATCGACTGGACTCTAATCGACTCGAGGCTGAATCTGAAAGATGGACTGAAATTTTCGAAAATAAAAATTTCAAAAAGGTTCATTTGTCGTTTTATGAACGGTTTCCGAAGAGTAGAGATCTCCGAAAGTCGATCAGTTGAAGAGTTGTCTTAAGTTTATTTTCAAAAGACGGTTTGAGTTTGAGTTTACGACGGCTCTGAAAACAATGTATTGTTTCGAAGACGGATTTTGAAATTTCCAATCACGGATTAGAAAATCGAGAATTGAAGAATTTGGAATTGTCATCACAATGGCCATGAAAACGGTTAAATTTGTTTTCAAAGAATTTGAAATTGGGTTGAAAATTTGAAAACGGTTAAATCTATTTTCAAAGATTTGATTTTGATTTGAAATTTGAAAACGGTTAAATTTGTTTTCAATTGATTTGAAATTGGATTTGAAATTTGAAAACGGTTAGAATTGTTTTCAGAGATTTGATTTTGAATTTAAAATTTGAAAACGGTTAGATTCGTTTCCAAAAGGTTTGAAGTTGGATTTGAAATTTGAAAACGGTTAGATTTGTTTTCAGAGATTTGATTTTGAATTTGGAATTTGAAAACGGTTAAATTCGTTTTCAAAGATTTGATTTTGAATTTGAAATTTGAAGATGGTTAAATTTGTTTTCAAATGATTTGAAATTGGAAATTATGAGGATTGAATTCGTCATTACGACGGGTTAGAAAACTGTTTTAACCTTTGAAAGAAGGTATACAAATCGAAAACTGTGAGAATTGAAATCGTCATTAGGACGGCTTAGAAAAGCCAAATTTGATTTCGAAAACGAGATTTGAAATTTGGAAAGTTACACGGGTTGAAATTGCCATTTCGACGGTTTGAAAAACGTTTTTCTTCGAAAACTGATTTCAAATTTTGAAAATTCGAGGGTAGAATTCTTCATTACGACGGTGTAAAAGGGACGTTTTGGGAATGCAACGGTCGGCGATAGACCGAGGTTTGAAGCGGCCATTATGACGACGTAAAAGGGTATTTTGAAATGGTTTGTGAAAACCAATGTTTGAAATCGTCATTACGACGGCATAAAAAGGTGTATTTGAAATGGTTATAAAAAACCAGGTTTTGAAATAGCCATTATAACGGCATAAAAAGGTGTTTTGAAACGGTTATAAAACTGGGTTTTGAAATTGTCATTACGACGGCCTAGAAAGGCGTTTTGAAATGGTTGTAGAAAACAGGGTTTGAAAATCGTTATTGTGACGGCCTAAAAAGGTGTGCAACGTTCAGTGAAAGACCGAGGTTTTGAAATGGCCATTATAACGGCACGAAAGGGTGTTTTTGAAAGTTTGAAAATGACACGGAAGGAGTTATGATCACAAAACACATAAGCACTCACAGTTCATTATATTATGCATAATGCTGACACGGGTTTTGGCTTAAAAGGGTGGCTTACACACCAAGCAATCAAACCCCAATTTTAGAAAAAAATACCAATCCAAACAAAATGTGTAAGGAGGGTGTCCTAGCCTCGTGCTCGAAGGTGATGAAAGCTTTTTGACGAAATAGAAATGTGTAACGTCAACGGTATGCTTGACTCAATCGGGATTCGAAACGCGGGGATGAGAATACTCACGCCGACGAGACGAGCCAATTGGTCGATAAAGGTTAGGTTGTGGGCCTGGACAAGGAACCTGACTTATTACCGTAATATCAATTAATGCACTTTAACCACGACCTCGTTCGAGTTTCACCTCTAAGGATCACAAAGACACAAGTGTACTAGTTTTCCCCACCAGAGTCGCCAATCTGTGGACATGGGCCACATGCTGGTCTGTGGATTTGGGCCACCTACCGATCTGCGGTCACGGGCCACCTGCATGCCAAGCGAATATGTGGACATGCAGCGGTCTTTTGAAAGCCACGCTCGGCGGCGTAAAAATGCTTTCGACCGGATCGCTTTAGATCGGTCGGTTTCGTCTCGGTAAAGGTCTCGGAACGATGCAGAGATGTTCGGAGTCGCCACCAAGCATTTGTGGGATGCTTGGAACCCGTTCGAATCCACTTTATACCTAGGTCAGTCAAGGCAAAAAGCGGTGCTTGACATAGGTACTAAAGATAAGGACTCGTCCCCCTTTTAGCATTCTATGCCTAAAATGACTCTCGTGCGCCCTGGATAAGGCCATCCACTATCCAAAGGTTCTGAGTAAGAGGTGAAGGTATGTATTGGGAAGCCCTTTAATCGGACACCCAATCTCGCCCGCGTTAGCGGCCTCTACTGATCGATCGTGGTTGTTTAAGTGCAAAAGTTGATAAAACGGTTTATATGCATGAATGCGCATCCAAAAGTTTAACCTAACATGTGAAAGTTTGCTAAGTCGGTTTGTTTATCCACATAGCATGAAATTGATGTCAAAGTTGGATTTAGATTGATTTACATGTGAAAACGGAAATTAAACATCCATTTACAATATTCGGGTTATGATGCTTAACACGATCCATTTATTTGAAAAAGTGTGTTTAAAAGACAAAGTATAAAATGCAGACTCGTCAATCTGATCCGTCACGTATTCTGATAAACCGTAATAGGGATCGTCCTAGACAAGTACCAAAACAAGACAAAACAGTGCTAGGCATCCCCATTGGGGCGCGAGCCTATTGGCGAGGGAAGGGGCTCTGCCAAGGTTTTTAAAATATGAAAACAGACAGCCTCTTGGGGCGCGAGCCATGAGCCGACCCAAGGGGGCGTCTCCTGGTTGCTGAAAAGGTTATTTGTAACCGTATTTATGATGAAAGATTTGAAAATGTGATTTGCATGACACTGAATAATTACTATTATGTTAGTAATATTCGTTGTTGGATTTGCATGTTTGAAAAACATAGTTTACAAATAAAAATGTAAAATGTTTGATTTGAACTAAATATGTTAAGTTCATTTCTTTGTAATTAGTCAAGTTTGTCATCGTACTCGGATTAAACCGACATGGTATAAAGAACCAAGGATGATTATGAATTATGAGTAATATATTTACAAATGTAAATAAATGAGAAAAATGGTAAATAAAATAAAAGGGTGTTAAAATACCCATTAAAATGTAATTAACCATAATATCATCGAGTCACGGAATAAACCGTCATGGTATAAGGAACCAAGGATGATTTTTTCTAATGGTCTAAATATTTGTCATAAAAATGAATTGGAATGGTAAATAAAAGAAAAGAATTTCCTTTAAAATGTAATTAACCAATTAATATCACGGAGACACGGATTAAACCGTCATGGTATTAGGAACCAAGGGTGATTATGATTTATGTTTAAAATGTTTGTCATAAAAATGAATTAAAATGGTAAAAACCGATTGCAAATAAGAAATGAAATAAAGAGGAAAGACGAGAACAAGCACGGATGAGTCTGACCTGGAAACCCACAAGAGGCGCGAGCCTCCCTGCATAGCAAGGAGCTCCTGTCTCAGGCCAAAACTCGGTTTTGGCTCGTCTAACCTATGTTTGAATCGTGTTATGCATCATTCATGCTTATAAAGTTATGAAAATAGTAAAGACATGAAATAAATAAGTTGTGTACACCCTCAAACTTACGTGTATTGAGGTTTGCAAAATAGACGACTTTAGAGACGGTGTTCTCGTTACGACTAATCGCGATCAAAGAAGTTTAAAAGAGTGCCTTAAAAAAGGATTTTGTTTTGAAAATATGTTAATTAAAACATTTTGATTGATGAATTGAGTTGGTCAAATGGGTCGGATGAATGCACGGCGACGGTACCAAACAATATGTTTAAGGCTTGTGTTTACGATCGGTAGGTCGTAAACACGTGTCGATTTTGTGACTTAGGAAGTCGAGTCTAGAAGTTTATGAGAGAGGTGAGGGGGTGGACACTCGCGTGAGGATTGTGTTGTGTGATGGTGGGTATTTATAGAGAAATGTGGGGTGGTAGGTCGGTTGTGTTTGCTTAGAGACTAAGCAGGCACCCTAAAGAGGCGCGAGCTACCTTGAGATACAAGTGGGTGTATTCTCCCTTTCGCAAATTTGGATTTTGCATTTGTTCTAACCAATGTTTTTTTGGTTGTGATTTGTGGTCTTTGAGGTTTTCTTAGTCGTGTAAGCTTCCTCTTGGGTGATATTTGGGGTAGGTAATTTGTGTGCTTGACTCGGGTTTGACCCGTGTGAGTCGGGATTTGAATTTCGAGTCGGTTTTTGGCTCGGTGTCGGTTTAGACTCTAAATAGGGTCATTTTAATGGAAATGACATGATGAAAACATTCATGGCATTATTTTTGACATTCGAGATTTGGGTTGACTCGGGTTGACTCAGGTTGACTCGAGTTGCGGGTTTCTGAGTCGGTTTTGGGTTCGAAGACGGTTTTAACTCTAAATAGTGTTATTTTAATGCAAATGAAGTTAGAAAATTTTTGAAATCATTTTAAATATTCGAGTAGTGCATTTAACCGTCTCACGTATAGCCAATCCACGCACGCATATCAATAACACGTTATAGTCCGATCATCATCGGGTGATTTTTGGAAGGTGCAGATACTGGGTATCTACACATGGCCATCACTCGTCTCAAGTAGCCTCGTGATCCTCGGTGAGTGCCAAAATGATAGGAAAAAGCCGACAATTGCTTCATTTTCTACAAAAACACAATAATACATGCAAAACACCTAGAACACGGAATTAGTTCATAAAATCACTTTATAAAGTGCAATTGTCATGTAAAATCGAGCTAAAAGAGGGGTAAAAATAATATAAAAATACGACACATCAAACTCCCCCAAGCTAAGCCCTTTCTTGTCCTCAAGCAAGCATACAAATCAACACAAGGGCAACGAGTCACTAAATCCCATCAATTGCGAATCCCAACATAAGCTAACAAGCACAATGAATCATAATCCCGAAACAACATGGGCATAGGGAGAATGCAAAAACATGGATGAGATTTACATGGCGGCGTAGCATGAAAGACTTCATCGAAACTTTTCGGCTCTTGCATGATCTTTTGACAATGGACTCCCGCGGTTCACTCAAACACAAATTTGTATGTAAAAGGCAATTTATTTGAGTGGCACTCACCTACTCTGACTCATGAGAGTGCGCCCGCAACCTAATAAAGTAATCATTCCACGTCCACAGGTCAAAGCAATCAAATGCAAGCATAGAAAGAAGCCAATGGTTAAAAGAAGGTAAAGGGAAATGGGTAAGAAGGGGGAACAAATGAATTATGGAAAGTGGTGCTAAGTTAAGCTAGCAACTAACCAAGATGTGCATGGATGCTCAATCCAAACTCCAACCCAATCCCAAGTAGAGGACATGAAGCCAAAATTAGCAATTCGACTTCCTTTTATTTCAAAACAAAAGTAAACTTCCCAAAAATCACGTTTAACAACATGGAAGCTATTTCACAAACCTCTTCTCTACTTCTTCTTTTCTAAAAATTCTCAACAAATTCATTTTTTTTTTCATTTTGATTATGTTTCTTTCTTTGATTTTCTTTCTTTTCATCACCTTTTTCAACTTTCTTTTTCCAATTCACTTTTTTTTTTCATTCTTCACAAATTTCACTTTGTTTTTCTCAACTTCTCAATTTCCTTTCATTCTCCTTTTTCAATCTCAAGATAACATTTCAAGTAGACACAAAGGTACGAAAATCAGTAATTCAGCCCAACCAAGCTCACAATGACATAAGATGAGCAATATCCCAAATAAGCACCCAAACATAAATGAAAAAGCTATTAGCTCAACAAGGTAAGCAAGTTTTTAATGTAGCTAGATATGAGGAAATGTGTGTGAGGGTTTCAAAATGGGCAACAATAGTCATGTGAACGGCTTCAAATGCTCGCAAAATATGAATGCAATGCTTGTTAGAAATGGGATAAAGACCATACTTATGCGTTTTGACGTAACGCACACCATAAGGAGACCTACACACACCTAGATGAGACCAGATATAGATGCATCGGTCGTTGGAGGCTCTACCTTACCAATTTTTTATGTTGCCAATGTCAAGATCAAGCCTACTAGATCTAAATTCTTTCCCCAACTCACTATATCAAGACATCCCCATGTAAGCAAAATCCCGTCGATAAGTACGAATCATTAGCTATAAAGCTACAATTGGGATAAGCAAGGAGAGAAAATAGTAAGCCCAAGTGGGGGTAAGCATCACAAAGTCACAAGAGAAGAACAATTTTTCAAATTTTTGATTTTTTTTTTTCAACTAAACAACTTGCAAAGCTAACTAATATGCTCTAACTAGATGCAAATTCCTCCCCCAAGGTAAACATCACATTGTCCCCAATGTTCACACAAGAAAAAACCATCAAACCGTAGAAAACGGTTTTCAGCATATTATCTAGCAAGGTACAATACGTTAAATGGGGAAAGGGAACGAAAAACTAAATGCAAACAAAGGAAAGCTTACTAAACGATCTAGCCTCCCCCAAGCTAGTATGTACAAGGGGATCATCCATTTCGTCATCAAGAAAAGGGCCACCAGCAGTGGCTCGACTCATCATTGGGTGCCTGATCACCTCCGGATTCCGACGCACCATCAAAGGAACTACCTCCAACTTGGTAGTCACTAGCATAGCCATAGATACTCCTTCCACCACTTGAGCTACCACTATAATAATCATAGCCTCCATAGCCGCCTCCCAAGCCTTCAACTCCATAATACGAACCACAATAATCTGGACCGGCTCATAAGTACCTGCAACATTACCAGAAGAAGACAAAAACCCACCCTCTAGCCAAGGATAGAAGTGTAACACCCTCATTTATTTAAGAGCCTTTAGCAAGACATTCCCAAATAAATAAAGGTGTCACCATCTCAGTTTCCTGAGGTAGTAAGTATAAAAGACAAACAATACAAAAGTACTTTAAGATGATATATTATTAGAGTGCCTCAAAAGGTTTATTACAAATATCCAACGTGATAAATAAATATTATTAAGTACTTCCAACAACTACAATAGAATTAAATAAATAGTGTCTGAATACTAATTAAGGTGATCTCTAGACTCAAGTGATCTCGTCCCAAAGCTCCCCTCTAAGCATCCAGCACTTCTCACATGCTAACCTGAAATCAATCTGCTCCCCATTATGGTTCATCACAGGTGTTCACGAATACATAGTCAACGACGAGGTTGAGTAGGATAACCAAACAACAATAACAATAATGACAATACGTTAGCCTGAAACACAATCTAGAGATTCCAATCCGACACCACACGCTGAATTCTAATCCGACACACACACACACACACGCACCATACGCTGAATTCCAATCCGACACCACACGGTGTACTGCTCAGGTTCATGGCCCACTCCTCACGCCACCATGCCTGTCCGACAATCATACGTACATGACCATAGCACTAACACATCCCCGTGCTTAACTGATCATAACTGTACAGGACCACGACTCAATCCCGTGCCTGACCGACCAAACAATCTCAATAACAATGCACATCTCAATGCCAATCTTTTCACAATCAATCAACAACAGAGAATCAACCAACAAGATAATAATATGATCATAAGACAACAATGATATCAATAAGCTCAAGACAATAATTACGATGATGTGCTCAAGACAACAATTGCAACAATAATTTATCTTCCAATAATTATCCAATTACCAATATAGTAAAGTTGAGTAGTTAACCTACCTCTTAGCAAATCTTCTCAATTAAGCAATTAATCAAAAAGCCTCTTCAATAAATTCACCACCTAAACAATAATTGAATTATGTATAATTATTAACTAATCTTATTAATAAATTTAAGATGTAAACTACCCAAAACAAATCCCGCAAAACGCCACAACAATCCCCCAATCACACGGCCAAACTGACGGTGGTCAACCCGCCGGTCAACAACCACCACGGCTCGGTCAACGGTCATGGTCAACGGCCATAATACAGGTCAAGGTCAAACGTAAACAATTGATATTAGATGATTATATATCTTACCGCAATTAATTATCGCAAGGTGAAAAGCTCCATCTTAAAGTTGTCTCACAAAAGCTCTCCTCACAATTGTATTTGAGTTTTAGAAGAAGAATAATTAGAATTGTGAGGCATATGGTTGGTATTTATATAAATTGGTAGGAGAAGTAGGAAGGTTCTAGGAAAGTCCTTTTAATAATAAAATAATGAAAATATCTTAAAGCATAGGTAATACCCAAACCAAATACCACCTTCCTTCTTTGGTCCCACCGTGGCCCTACACGGCTCCTCACACACGGTCCAACCCGTGGTCCCCACTCCGTCTTATTTGCTTATTTTATTTTACTTCTTTTCTTTTACGACTACAACTAATTATTTATTATTCCACTTAATATTTATTCCACTTAATATTTATTCATCTTATTATTTATTTACGACTACTCGCATAAATATAAATATAAACTATTAAATAAAATACGGAGTATTACAGTCTTCCCTCCTTAAAAAGAACTTCGTCCCAAAGTTCACCGCTCCTTACTACTCAACCAACCCAAACAATTTTGTGAACGAACACACACTTAGATAAATTACTAACATAAATGATCACAAATTAACGCGGTGTTATATCGTACCCCCGTAAAAAAGAAAGAGTTACGTCCTCGTAACTAACATACCTTATACAAACAAATGAGGATACTTCTCTTTCATCTCATCCTCAACTTCCCATGTAGCTTCCTTGACATTATGATTAGACCATAAAACTTTCACCAAAACGACCTCACTATTTCTAGTTTTCCGCACCTTTCTGTCTAAAATCTCCCTAGCCACCTCCTCATAAGATAAATTCTCATCCAATTCAACTGTCTCAACTTCTAACACATGAGTAGGATCACTCACATACTTCCTTAATTATGAAACATGAAAAACATTATGAACTCTTGCCAAAGCCGGTGGAAGTGCAAGACGATATGCCACTTCACCAATTCTATCTAAAATCTTATAAGGTAACGTACTTCTGACTCAACTTTCCTCTCTTACCAAACCTCATCACCCCCTTCATTGGTGATACTTTTAAAAAAAACCTTGTCTCCTACGACAAACTCAACCTCACTCCTCTTCAGGTCTGCATAACTCTTTTGTTGATCTTGTGCAACTCTCATCTTTTCTCTAATCACATGCACTTGCTCAATCATCTGCAAGCAATCAATTTAGGACCTAATGTCACGGCTTCAGTGACATCGTCCCAACAAACTGGACTCCCACACTTTCTTTGGGAAATAATCTGTATACTTCCCTTTAACATGAAGGATTATAACGATATAATAAAGATGATCTATGGTCATAAAATAAAATACATAAGCATAAGTAAAAAGATTTAGAATTAACCTCGGGTCCTTGCAAAATTGGCCTAAGAACAATATCAAAATTGATATTCACCTATTAGTTGCACCCAAGACGATCTAAGATATACCCTTTGATTATGCTAGAAATCAATCTAAAATTTTCTGTAAAATTTTATTGTCTTTGTGTTTTTGTGATGAGAAAGAGAAGGCTAGGTCAGAAAAAGAATTAGGTTAGAAATAATTCTCCACCTTTCTTTTTATATAGACCGAAATCCGAAATCAATTAGGAAAGATTTGTATCTCCTAATTTCGGCCAATGTGATCCGAAAATAAGGAATTAAATTTCCTTATTTTTGGTCTTTCCAAAAATATATAAAGTGTGTTAAATTGTCATCTAGTGAGGATCCAACCCATGACCTCTTGGCTTGTGTACCCTCACTATTACCACTATGACACATTCAACTTGTTGATATTAAATACAACTGATTATATTTAACTACGAATTAACAGATTAATTCTTTCAAACAAACCTTATATATATTTAATTAAATGTAACTTATTATATTTAATTTACGAATTGACAGTTAATTCGTCTCAACTTAATATTATTTAATTTTCATTAAATAATTATCTCATCAACACATTGACTAACTTTTTAGTCATTTTGGGCATCAATGTAATTATATTTCTATAACCACATTTCTCAAATACGTCCTATAGGTGTGACCTTTAGGGACCAGTTGATCACCGCCATCTGTATGATAATAACGTCAAACTTTCTAGCAAGCCAACCGTTATTAGGTAAACGTTAATCAACTGATTAAATATACGAAGTATACCCTTGTGAACCTGTAAGAGATTTACAAATGTTATCACACTAATTTGTGGAGGACACCAGCTCCAACAAACTCCCACTTGTCCTCACAAGTGTATGTGCGATAACCGATTCTCATATCCTTTAAAATTTCTCCCACTCAATGTAAAACAATTTGCAAATCCAAATTCACAAAGGTCGTATTTTACAAGCGATCAGTATCAAGAGTGGTTTTCCCGATTAGAGAGTAACTTAACTGATAAACGAATCAACATTCGAGCATGGCCATGCATTTCAGTTACAACTCCTCGAGTGGCCCTGAGAAATAACTATACCTGATAAGGGATGGATATTTTCCTCAACTTAAATCTTGCAGATGTAAGCACAGTATAAAATGACCCAAAAAAAATCTACTTAGCCCCAGTTACGGTAGACCGTGAGAAAGAAACCAAAGTCACCCAAAAACTGCTTTAATCTCAAGAGACAGTTGATAGTCAAAAGAATCGACTCTAGGTACACAATAGATGTCCTATCCACGACCTGGCACCGAATGTTATAGAACATTTAGGACTCCATTACGTTGTCACAAATAAAAATTGTCCTACGAGGTATCGTCATAATCTCGTATCTGTGATCGATTAGTCAACCGTTTAACTTATGGCTCGTTGAACCCATCATCAATCGACTGCACAATATAATAGTCGGAGTTATCAGCTCACATTGGCGATTACGAACCAAAACAAATATAATGTAATTCAGTTCACTTTGTGGCGTTCAATGTTGTCAGTACAATCCACATGAAAAAACAAAATATTATATATAAAACGATGAAATTATAGTATATGAAAAAGATAACGTATCGAATTCATAATCAAGTACTACAACTTTGGAACATGTTTAATTCCCATGGAATTAACATGCCCTACATGCTTATCATAATTCAACGGTTTGGTGAGAGGATTCGCGTTGTTATCATCCATCGCAATCTTGTCAATCACTATCTCTTCTTGCTCCACGTAATCACGGATCAGGTGAGCCTTCCGTAGTACATGTCTAGATTTGTTGCTAGACTTTGGCTCCTTAGCCTGGAAGATGGCACCTCTATTGTCACAATAGATGGTGATCGGGTCATTCGAACTAGGAACTACCGAAAGCCCTTGTAAGAATTGACGCATCCATATCGCTTCCTTTGTTTGCCCGCCGCGGCATAGTACTCAGTTCGATAGTAGAATCTGCTACAACACTCTGTTTGGAACTCTTCCAGCTGACCGCAGCACCATTAAGAGTGAAGACGAACCCGGACCGAGATTTTGAATCATCTCGATCCGTTTGGAAGCTAGCATCTGCAGAATCGGTTGCGCATAGCTTAGTATCGCCTCCATAAGTCGTGCACTAATCCTTAGTCCTCCGTAGGTACTTGAGGATATTTTTGACTGCTATCCAGTGTGTTTCACCTGGAGTCTTTTGGTACCGACTCGTCATACTCAATGCATATGCCACGTCTGGACGTGTGCATATCATGGCATACATGATCGATCCTATTGCAGAAGCATAAGGAACACGACTCATGCGCTCAATACCTTCAGGCGTCGTGGGTGACTGAGACTTGCTCAACTGCATCCCAGTCGTCATAGGAAGGTTCCCCTTGTTGGAGTTGGTCATGCTGAACCTCTCAAGAACCTTATCTAGATAAGATTCCTGACTAAGTGATAACGTCTGTCGTGATCTATCTCGGTAGATACGGATTCCCAAAATACGCTGTGCCTCACCCAGATCTTTCATCTGGAAATGGTTCTTCAACCATTCTTTAACCGAAGAAAGGAGAGGAATGTCATTCCCAATCAAGAGTATGTCATCGACATACAATATCAAGAATACAATCTTGCTCCCACTCGACTTGATATATAAGCATGGTTCTTCGACCGATCGAGTGAAACCATACTCTTTTATCACTTGGTCGAAACGATGATTCCAACTCCGAGAAGCTTGCTTAAGTCCATAAATGGAACACTTAAGCTTGCATACTTTCTTAGGATGTTTAGGATCTATGAAACCTTCGGGTTGCACCATGTACAACTCTTCCTCCAAATAACCGTTTAAGAAGGCGGTTTTCACATCCATTTGCCAAATCTCATAATCATGAAATGCGGCAATTGCTAAGATTATCCGAATGGAACGTAGCATGACTACAGGTGCAAAAATCTCATCATAATGCAATTCTTGCACTCGAGTGAAACCTTTTGCCACAAGTCGTGCCTTATAGATATCTGGTTGCGCATCTACAGAACGCTTTATTTTGTAAAGCCATTTGCACTGTAGAGGTTTTACCTTATTAGGCAAATCAACTAGATCCCATACGTTATTCTCATACATGGAGTCCATCTCGGATTGCATGGCTTCGAGCCATAGCTTTGAGTCGGAACAGGCCATAGCACCTTTATAGGTTGCGGGTTCATTACTTTCTAGAAGTAAAACATCATTCTCCTCGACCATACCAATGTATCTGTCCGGAGGATGAGAGTCTCTACCCGACCTCCTAGGTTCCTCAGGAATATTAACCGTATCGTCAGTTGGAGGTACAGCTTCCTCCATCTGTTCCTTGGTTGTTGGTTCTGGAATCTCCGACAGCTCGAAGGTTCTATTACTCGACTTGTTCTCGAGAAATTCTTTCTCTAAGAACGTCGCACTAGCCGCAACAAATACTCGATGTTCGGTTGGCGAATAGAAGTAATGACCAAATGTTCCTTTTGGATAACCTATAAGGTATGTCTTGACCGATCGCGGGCCGAGCTTATCCTCGTGTCACCACTTGACATAAGCCTCGCAGCCCCAAACCCGAATAAAGGACAAGTTAGGTACCGTTCCCTTCCACATTTCATATGGAGTCTTGTCGACAGCTTTAGACGGACTTCGGTTAAGTATAAGAGCGGCTGACAAAAGAGCATAACCCCATAATGAATCAGGCACTACTGTGTGACTCATCATGGATCGAACCATATCAAGTAAGGTTCGATTTCTCCGTTCGGACACACCATTTAATTGAGGTGTTCTAGGTGGAGTTAACTGTAGAGCGATTCCACAGTCTTTCAGGTGTTGATCAAACTCATTTGAAAGATATTCGCCACCACGATCTGAACGGAGTGCTTTAATCTTTCTACCCAGTTGGTTATGTACCCTATTCTGGTATTCCTTGAATTTCTCAAAGGACTCACTTTTATGCTTCATTAAGTAGACATATCCGTATCTACTCAAATCGTCCGTGAAAGTGATAAAATATCTATAGCCATCTCTAGCGGTAATTGACATAGGTCCACATACGTCCGTATGTATGAGTCCTAATAGGTCACTAGCGCGCATTCCAACACCTTTGAAGGAAATTCGAGTCATTTTGCCAATGAGACATGATTCACACGTGCCATATGCAGAAAATCCGAATGAGGGAATAGTCCCATTATCGACGAGTTTCTTTACGCGTTTCTCATTTATGTGTCCCATTCGACAATGCCATAGATAGGTTTGATCTTTGTCACCAACCTTTAATTTCTTTTTATTCATGTGTAATACTTCCGTGGTTTGATCTAAGATATAAATTCCATTCATGGAAACTGCTTTGCCATAAATCATTTCATTAAAAGAGAAAATACAACTATTATCCTTTATTGAAAATGTAAAACCGTCTTTAGCAAGTACGGAAACAGAAATAATGTTCTTAGATAAACTGGGTACATAGTAACAGTTATTTAATGATAACTCAAAACCACTAGGGAGTTGGATTACATATGTTCCCTTCGAGGCAGCAGCTACTCGTGCTCCATTCCCGACTCGCAGGTCCACATCACCTTTTTCGAGAGGTATGATGTTCTTTAGGCCCTGCAAATGATTACACAGATGAGAACCACAACCAGTATCTAGTACCCAAGTTCCGAAACTTGCATGGTTAATCTCAATCATATGAATATAAGATGACATACCAACAGGAGCGACACGGCCTGCTTTGATGTCCTCACGGTAGACGGGACAGTTCCTCCTCCAATGTCTAGTCTTGTGACAATGGTGGCACTCTATGTCATCGCCCTTGCTCTTTGTCTTGCCCTATGAGCCACTAGTCTCACCGGGCGCACTCTTACCGTTTCCTGGCTTCTTAAACTTTGGCTTACCTACAGCTAGGTCGCCATGAGCCTTGCCCTTACCTTTACTCTTGTTGTGAATCGTGAGAACATCCTGCTTCATGCTCCCACTCAATTTCATATCCTTCTCGGTCTGTACGAGAAGGGAGTGTAGCTCATGAGGACTCTTTTTCAAGTCATTCATGTAGTAGTTCGCCCTGAAAAGGGCAAAACCATCGTGAAGAGAATGAAGCATTCGGTCAATGACAATGCTCTCACTGATTCTACAATTCAGTGACTCCAGTTTCTCGACATTCTCAATCATGTGAAGAATGTGTGGGCTAACCGGTTGGCCCTTCTGGAGTTTCGCATCAAAGAAGCGACAGGTATGCTCATATGTGATGATTCTCGGTGCTTTTGAGAACTCATTAGTGAGCGTGGTGAAAATCTTGTTTGCACCTTGGGCAATGAAGCGTCTCTGCAAATTGGTTTCCATTGCAAAGATGAGTACGTTCTTTATCGCACCCGCTTCCATAACGAAATCACTATAAGCGAGTGACTCGTTGGCTCCTCGCATTTGGGCCTGGGTTGACCGGTATTGGCTCGATTAAATACCCGAGCTTACCGTCGCCAGATGGCAAGACATTCCGTAGTGCCGCCTCCCGATCCGCAAAATTGGACCCATCATTCTTCATTCGAGTGGACTGATTCATTTGGTCCATGAACATTTTAAGCCAGGACGAACGATCTAGTGTGGCACTAGGCATTGGGATTGCGTTATTTCCAGCCATTTGTTGTAACAGTATTATTGATAATTAGCGCGTTCTACACTGTGAAAGAAGAATAAAATAATAAGCATGCATCGTTTTTATTTTAAGTCTAATGAACTAATGTCATAACGCGAAGACTAAAAAACATTTATACAATTGACCTCCCTCAAGAATTATATAAATGACCCCAAGACTCAATTCTCTGTAAATTGATAAGCTAACCTTTTAGCTAATTCTACCGTTAGAATTCTTGGTCGATAAATTTCTGTAAATTCTATCTATAGTCCATCATAATCACGAGAAACTCTTCGGACTATGATGTTGAGGTAAACTAAGTCAACACAACTACTTACCCAACGTAGAAGGGGTCATATTAGGCCTACCGACGAAGAAGGGACTCATAGATGTTTGCCCTTATAAAGACTAATCTCAATTTCCATTTTAGAGGAAGATCCCATCAACTTTTTAATTCATTTTAAGTGAACTATAATCTAGCATGCGAGAATGATTTAAACTAAGGTGATGGCTTAAAGACTGTGACATCTGCATGTCCATGAAAACTAACATACAACCTATATGAGTCAATTTTTATGCATTTTAGTAGTAGGTGGTTTGGTTTTAGGCGGAATATGATGCAATTACTAGTATGTGAATGAAAAGCAATAAAATGAAAAACGTAAAAAAAACAGTAAAGGTCCTAGTGTGGCCTATCCTATCAAAATGAACAATAAATACAAGTTTGGAATCCATCCTTAGACCCGAGAAGCTTGTCTTGATGTTCCATCTTGATCCATGTAGCGGGAGTGAGCTTGAATCTTCATCTTTAGTCTTCTTTGAAATTACAATAATTAAAATTACATAATTGACCTATTAATTACATTCTAATTTCAAAACCCAAAACTAAAATAAAGGAGATTCAAGATCTCATAATTACATAAAAATTATGTTTCCTTCATTACGAAAACATAATTGACTAAGGCCACACTAAGTATTACAAATTACAACCGATTGCAAAATTAAATACGTAAATAAAATTCATTCATTCGATTCATTCAACATAATTAAAAGCATCAACTAAAAATAAATTAAACATACATAATACAATAAATAAATTATGTTGATTAATTTATCCAAACCACCTATTTAAATTAAATTAAGTGACAATTCCGCAATTTAATCACATTAATTTCATACTTAATCCATATTATACTTGTAATATGAATTCTATCCGTCAAAAATTTTAAACTGCTTTAAAATAACTCGGTATCATTAAATTGTGAACCAATTCACAATAACTAATTGGCCAAAATAAAGAAAAAGAAAATCCAATTCTCTAAATTTTACTCGGCCAAAAAAAAAAACGAAAAGCCATTTTTTTTTTATTTGACACGGCTGAAAAAAAAAACAAAAAAAACAACTCCCTTCCTTTTCTAATTAGGTAAATAGGAAAAACAAGGGAAAAAAAACTTTCCAAAAAAAATTTTCTCTATTTTTTTTTTCGGCAAAAGGCAAAAAAAAAAAACTTTCCTAATTTTTTTTTTCTTTTTCACGGTTTACCATAAATAAAATTAACAAAAAAATTTTTTTTTCTCGTAAACCCTAAAAAAAAAACAGCCTATTTTTTTTTCTTTTCCTTTTGCGGCAATTATGCCCTAAAACAAGATTTGATGATCAATTGTTTACCTTTGCTATTAGAACATGATTAGCATATGAAATAATAAACATGATTAATTTATATGCCAAAAACTATATAGCAAAAACAATCTTTTAATCATAAACATGACGATTCCATTTGATTTTAACTTAATCTGCATTAAATCAAAAAATTACCAATTCTTCATATGATAATTTTAACTGATTATAAACTATAATATAAAAAATAGAATGGAAAAACTATCATCAAACAGGAAAAAAAAACGGCACAACAAAAATTTCGATCCAAAAAAATCGAAAACCTAATTTTTCTTCTCGAAAATCTTATCGTTTACATACAAATTTTATGAAAATCATCAAAATTAAAATCGTAGCCTTAAGCTCTGATACCACTTGTGGGAAATAATATGTATACTTTCCTTTAACATGAAGGATTATAACGATATAATAAAGATGATCTATGGTCATAAAATAAAATACATAAGCATAAGTAAAAAGATTTAGAATTAACCTCGGGTCCTTGCAAAATTGGCCTAAGAACAATATCAAAATTGATATTCACCTATTAGTTGCACCCAAGACGATCTAAGATATACCCTTTGATTATGCTAGAAATCAATCTAAAATTTTCTGTAAAATTTTATTGTCTTTGTGTTTTTGTGATGAGAAAGAGAAGGCTAGGTCAGAAAAAGAATTAGGTTAGAAATAATTCTCCACCTTTCTTTTTATATAGACTGAAATCCGAAATCAATTAGGAAAGATTTGTATCTCCAAATTTCGGCCAATGTGATCCGAAAATAAGGAATTAAATTTCCTTATTTTTGGTCTTTCCAAAAATATATAAAGTGTGTTAAATTGTCATCTAGTGAGGATCGAACCCATGACCTCTTGGCTTGTGTACCCTCACTATTACCACTATGACACATTCAACTTGTTGATATTAAATACAACTGATTATATTTAACTACGAATTAACAGATTAATTCTTTCAAACAAACCTTATATATATTTAATTAAATGTAACTTATTATATTTAATTTACGAATTGACAGTTAATTCGTCTCAACTTAATATTATTTAATTTTCATTAAATAATTATCTCATCAACACATTGACTAAATTTTTAGTCATTTTGGGCATCAATGTAATTATATTTCTATAACCACATTTCTCAAATACGTCCTATAGGTGTGACCTTTAGGGACCAGTTGATCACCGCCATTTGTATGATAATAACGTCAAACTTTCTAGCAAGCCAACCGTTATTAGGTAAACGTTAATTAACTGATTAAATATACGAAGTATACCCTTGTGAACCTGTAAGAGATTTACAAATGTTATCACACTAATTTTTGGAGGACACCAGCTCCAACACTTTCTCCCATACAAAGCTTCAAATGGTGCCATACCAATACTAGCATGCTAACTATTGTTATAAGAAAATTCTATTAAGTACAACCTCTCTTCCCATGATCCTCCAAACTCCAAAACACAAGCTCTAAACATGTCCTCTAAAGTCTGAGTGGTTCCCTCCGTCTGTCCATTAGTAGCTGGATGAAATGCAGTGCTCATTTTCAAAGTTATACCCATACACTCTTGCAATTCTAGATAAACCTCGAATCACGATCAGAAACAATATCCTTAGGAATACCTTGTAACCTCACAATACTCTTAACATATGCTCTAGCTAACTCAGCCTTACTCCAAGTATCCTTCATTGGAATAAAGTGCGCTGTCTTAGTCAAATGATCTACTATCACCCAAATCATATTATTGCCCTTCTGAGTACTAGGCAAACCAACGATAAAATTCATAGGAATACTCTCCCATTTCCATCCAGGTACATCCAAAGATTATACTTTTCCTTATGGTCTCTTATCTTCACCTTTCACCCTTTGGCAAACCAGACATCTAGAAACAAACTCAGCAACTTCCTTTTTAATTCCTGGCCACCAAAACGTTTTCTTCAAATCCTTATACAGCTTATCTCCTCCAGGATGCACAGAATATGGCGTAGAATATGCTTCAGACAAAATCTTTCTTTTCAATTCCTCGTCATCAGGTACACACCACCTTCTATCGAATCTCAAACCACCATCTATCCCTAAAACAAATCGCGACGGCACGCCCTCCTCTATGGCCGCACGCCACTTTTCCAACTTCGGATCTCCTTTCTGCTTCTCTCGGATTTCAGCATACAGTTCTGGTTCAACTATCAAATCTCCAACTGAATCCCCTTTCCTTATTACACAAATTCCCATTTCTCTTAATTCATCTTTCAACTTAACCCGCGACATAGCTAAACATAAGGCATGAACCAACTTTTTACTCAAAGCATCTGCTACTACATTAGCCTTGCCTTCATGGTAAACTATCTCCATATCATAATCTTGAATCAATTCTATCCACCTCCTTTGTCTCATATTAAGCTCCTTCCGAGTGTAAATATACTTAAGGCTCTTATGATCAGAAAATACTTTAAAAGTAGCTCCATATACATAATGCCTCCACAACTTAAGAGCAAACACGACCGCCCCTAGCTCCAGATCGTGCGTTGGATAATTCTCTTCATACGGTCTCAACTGTCTTGAAGCATAGGCGATTACTTTCCCTCTTTGCATTAGCACACATCCCAATCCGTTTTTAGAAGCATCGGTATACACCTCGAAATCCTCACTCCCTTCTGGTAAAGCTAGTATAGGTGCCGTGGTCAAACGCTCCTTCAAGGTTAGAAAAGTCGTTTCACAAATCTCATCCCACTTAAACCTATTCTCCTTTCTTATCAACGCAGTCAAAGGCTTAGCTAACTTAGAGAAATCCTTCACAAACCTCCTGTAGTAGCCAGCTAACCCCAGAAAACTTCGCACATTCACCACATTCTTTGGTTTCTTCCAATTAGACACCGCTTCGATCTTCCCTGGATCAACCGACACTCCCTCCTTTGAAACTACGTGTCCTAAAAATGCTACTTTATCCAACCAAAACTCACACTTACTCAACTTAGCATATAAATCATTCTCCCTCAAGGTTTGCAAAATAATCCTTAAATGCTTCTCATGTTCCTCCTTGTTCTTAGAGTACACCAATATGTCATCAATAAAGACTACTACAAACTGATCAAGATAAGGTCTAAACACTCTATTCATCAAATCCATAAATACTGCAGGTGCATTAGTCAAACCAAAAGGCATAATTACAAACTCGTAATGCCCATACCTCGTCCTAAAGGCAGTTTCAGGTACATCCTCCTCCTTAACTCTCAACTGATGGTATCCCGACCTTAAGTCAATCTTAGAGAAAATTCAGCTCCACTCAACTGATCAAATAAATCGTCAATCATGGGCAAAGGATATCTATTCTTAATTGTCACATTATTCAACTCTCTGTAATCTATACACAATCTCATACTTCCATCCTTCTTCTTAACAAATAAAACTGGCGCTTCCTAGGGCGACACACTTGGTCTTATATAACCCTTTTCTAGCAATTCCTCTAACTGCTTCTTCAACTCCTCTAACTCCTTGGGTGCCATTCTGTAAGGTGCCTTAGAAATAGGTCCAGTCCCTGGTTTAAGCTCAATATTAAAGTCCACATCTCTCTTCGGAGGTAAGCCTGGAATTTCTTCTGGAAACACATCCTGAAATTCACTCACCACTGGAATTTCGTCCGCGCCTTTTACCGCCTAATGCGTGTCCCACACGTGGCACAAATTCAACTCTCCTCCCTTCCTCAAACAAGACTTCAAGGTAACTGTTGATATAAGTCTCACCTTGGGTTTCACCATAAATCCCCTATAGGACACTCTTACTCCTTTTGGTCCTTTCAAAGATACTTTCTTTTGATAATAATGTATAAAAGCTCTATTTCTACTCAACCAATCCATTACCAAAATAATCTCAAAACCTCGTAACGGAAATTCTATTAAATCCATAAGAAATAAAACTTCACCTATAAGGATATTCATATTCCTAAACATTTTGGTGCATATTATCGATTCCTCAGAAGGTATTGTTACTTTATCTTTAATCACTACTGGGTCATCCAATCCCATCACTTTAGCATGGTCACTAGATATAAATGAGTGAGTTGCTCCCGAATCAAATAAAACATAAGATGACTTAGAGTTGGTTACAAAAGTACTAGAAACCACATGAGCATCTCCCTCAGCTGCCTTTTTTTCGATCATAAACAACTTGCCACTGTTCTTCACACCACCCTGCACTGTAGATGTTGACGCCACTCCTTGCCTCCCGGTGCCATTTTGGTTTTCGCCATTTCCATTGCCTTGGCTATTGTTAACACGATTCTGAAAGTTGTTGCTATGGTTATAGCTTCTTTAATTATTCCATGATCCATTAAAACGATTGCTTCCGTAGCTAGGTGCTGGTGTTTTAAATCGATTAAAAGTCCCCTACTAATCCTCCATTCATATTATTCATGCTATTCCTTCTCGCAGTAAACCTACACTCCACAATCTCGTGACCAAACTTTCCGCATCCATAGCACTGTGGTCTCTTCATACCACTCGCTCCGCTTGTCATTCTTCCACGGCCGAAACCACCTCCACTCACAGCTCCACCGGCAGAAAACGATCGGTGTTGATTGAAATTATGCTTCTTGTTTCCTCCAGTCCCTTCACTTGTAGACTCAACCTTTCTCTTTTCACCCTTGTCTTTCTTTTCCTCCTTCACCATGTCGGCAATTCTCTCAGCATGTCCCGCTCTTTGGTATACTTCCTCTATGGTACTTAACTCTCCAGCTGCCAACCTCTTCTTGATACGCGTAGTTAAACCCTTCTCAAACCTTAAAGCCAACACCTCCTCTCCATAATTCAAATCCGACACATACTCAGCTAACTCCATGAATCTATTATGATAACCTTCTATGGTCATCTCCTTTGTCATTTTGAATGAATCAAACTCCGACATCATCTTACTCCTAACATGTTCAGGTATAAACGTGCCTCTCAAGGTATCCTTAAATCCTTTCCATGAGACAAACGGTTCATCACTCTCCTTCCAATCCTCTCTAATCACCGCCTTGTTGCGGTTAAACCACAACCCAACCTTTTCCTTCAAGTAGTGAGTAGCTTGATCTACTTGCAATTCCTCAGGACAGTTCAAGACTTCGAAAACATTGTCAAACTCCCTATACCAATCTCCCAGCAATGAAGGTTCACCAAGTCCAACATACTTCATTGGATTATGATGACCAATAGCAGCACTCATCTTAGCAGGATCCTTTGTCGCATCTTTGATTGTAAAGCAGCAGTCAGTGCATCATTGGTTGCAATGAGCCTATCGATCTCTTTCTGAGTCATAGCTGTGGATGTAGCTTTATTGGGCGCCATTTGGGTTCTAATAAGATAAGATAAGAAACATAAGTTTCCGTTCTAAGAAGTTTTTGGGTATTAGGTAGAAGATAAAATTTTCTGCATACAAAAGAATGTGTGATTATCGAGCTGACCTTGCCCGACCAACCACGTCATCACGGCATACACGGCCTCACGACATTACGGTATCACGGCCTCACGGCCTTCTTTCTCTCCTTTCACAATTAATTATTTTTGGTACATGTTTAGTCTTTAATTCACGCGATCTCATAATTCTCTGTCTACAGGCTCATGGCAACACATTCCGCATATCTCTAGACATGAAATTTACTAAACATGTAATTCACGTACATACAATCAATTCATGTGAAGATGCAATAATTCATTATTCATATTTCTCCATCTCATGCCATTTATGATATTTCAAGAAAATTTCCATGTGTAATCAGGTTGTGAATTAGAACAAGCTCAAAATAAATTTTCAATCACCACACTGCCATTACATAGGCCACACGCCTATCACCCATACATAGGCCACACGCCTATTATCTCCATCCATCTTAAAATTTCTTACCTTTCGTTCTCATCCTGCAAATAAAATTAGTACTTCTTGCAACTCAAGGATACATTTAGACCCTTAAGGTAAAGCATCCACGCTAACCACCCTTCTCTATCTTTATCCTTCCTCGAGGTGACCGGCTCAAAACTGAAAAGGGCCAGATCAAGGACGTCTCCCTAACCTAGAAAATGGGCTCCTAAACAGTTTCTACCCCGGGTTCATTTTATTAGACTCATCCTAAGTTCATTAAATTCATTTGTTTAGGCCTTAGGATCGTTCGCTTTGATACCACTTTGTAACACCCCCATTTATCTAAGAACCTTTAGCAAGACATTCCCAAATAAATAAAGGTGTCACCATCTCAGTTGCCTGAGGTAGTAAGTATAAAAGACAAACAATACAAAAGTACTTTAAGACGATGTCTGAATACTAATTAAAACGATCTCTAGACTCAAGTGATCTTATCCCAAAGCTCCCCTCTAAGCATCCAACACTTCTCACAAGCTAACCTGAAATCAATCTGCTCCCCATCATGGTTCATCACGGGTGTTCATGAATACACAGTCAACCACGAGGTTGAGTAGGATAACCAAACAACAATAACAATAATGATAATACGTTAGCCTGCAACATAATCAACAATCCAAACTAAGACCGTCATGCTCACACACACACAGCACACACACGGCTTGACCGTTCCACACACACACACACGCACCATACGGTGAATTCCAATCCGACACCACACGGTGTACTACTCAGGTCCTTGGCCCACTCCTCACGCCACTATACATGTCCGACCATCATACATACAGGACCACGACACTTACACATTCCCGTGCCTGACCGACCATAACTGTACAGGACCACGGCTCAATCCCGTGCCTGACCGACCAAACAATCTCAATAACAATGCCAATCTCAATGCCAATCTTTTCACAATCAATCAACAACAAAGATCCAACCAACAAGATAATAATATGATCATAAGACAATAATGATATCAATATGCTCAAGATAACAATTACGAAGATGTGCTCAAGACAACAATTGCAACAATAATTCATCTTCCAACAATTCTCCAATTACCAATATAGTAAAGTTAAGTAGTTAACCTACCTCTTAGCAAATCTTCTCACTTAAGCAATTAATCAAAAATCCTCTTCAATAAATTCACCACCTAAACAATAATTGATTTATGTATAATTATTAACTAATCTTATTAATAAATTTAAGATGTAAACTACCCAAAACAAATCCCGCAAAACGCCACAATAATCCCCTAATCACACGGCCAAACCGACGATGGTCAACAGCCACCACGGCTCGTTCAATGGTCACGGTCAACGGCCATAATACGGGTCAAGGTTAAACGTAAACAATTGATATTAGATGATTAGATATCTTACCACAATTAATTATCGCAAGGTGAAAAGCTCCGTCTTAAAGTTGTCTCACAAAAGCTCTCCTCACAATTGTATTTGAGTTTTAGAAGAAGAATAATTACAATTGTGAGGCATATGGTTGGTATTTATATAAGTTGGTAGGAGAAGTAGGAAGGTTCTAGGAAAGTCCTTTTAATAATAAAATAATGAAAATGTCTTAAAGCATAGGTAACACCCAAACCAAATACCACCTTCCTTCCTTGGTCCCACCGTGGCCCCACACGGCTCCTCACACACGGTCCAACCCGTGGTCCCCACTCCGTCTTATTTACTTATTTTATTTTAATTCTTTTCTTTTACGACTACAACTAATTATTTATTATTCCACTTAATATTTATTCATCTTATTATTTATTTACGACTACTCACATAAATATAAATATAAACTATTAAATAAAATACGGAGTATTACAAGAAGGATGGGTGAGGGCCCTCGGGTGGAATAACACCTTGCCTTTGGATTTTTGAGCAACCCAATTTTCCCATTGAGTTTTGGACGCAAAAATGACATCAGGATAGTCATTGTCATGGTATTGGGGCACTTCGGTTTCCTCTCGCATCTCATCATCTTCTTCTTCTTCATCATTTGGCTCCTCTTGAGCTCTTCTTCTTTCACCTACAAATGACAATTCAAATAACAACTAAACTAAAAAAGAGTCTCTAATTCTACAAAAGAAATAAATTTTTCAAAATTACAACAAAACATGGGTTGCGTCCCGAGAAGCGCTGATTTTACGTCCCGCACGACGTAATGAAGCTTGAGAATTAATTCGTCAAAGACGGAATGTCCAAGAAAACTTCCTCCACAAATCCAATGATAACATTCTTATGATAAATCTTCAAACGATGGCCATTGACTTTGAACTTCTCTTCATTACTGGTCATTACTTCAATAGAGCCAATCTTGTTGACATTAATGACGGTGAATGGTCCGAACCACTTTGATCGCAACTTTACCGAAAAAAATCTTCATTCGGGAGTTGAACAAGAGCACTTTGTCACCAATTTGAAAATATTTCTTGAGTATCTTCTTGTCATGCCAACATTTTGTTTTCTCCTTATAAAGTCGGGAGCTCTCATTGTCCTGCAAACGAAAATCATCATACTCATTAAGTTGCAATAACCTTTTCTCACCACATAAAGTAGCATCAAAATTAAGCTCCTTGATTGCCCAGTATGATTTTTGCTCCATCTCCACGGGTAAATGACAAGCTTTTCCATAGACCAACCTATATGGCGAGGTGCCAATAGGTGTCTTAAAAGCGGTCCCATATACCCACAAGGTGTGATCTAGCTTCATACTCCAATCCTTTCTTGACTTGGTAACAACTTTTTCAAGTATGTAGTTGAGCTCACGATTTGAAACTTCAACTTGGTCACTTGTTTGTGGATGATAGGCCAAGCCTCTTCTATGGAAAAATCCATACTTAGCAAGCAATGCATCAAGTTGTTTCTCACCAAAATACGTGCCACGATCACTAATCACCGCCCTAGGGACACTAAGTGTGGAAATATGATTTTCTTGAACAAGTTTATCACATGACGAGCATCATTAGTTGGAGTAGCAATTGCCTCTACCCATTTAGAGACATAGTCAACGACGACTAAGATGTAACAATTACCCTTTGATGAAGAAAAAGGGCCTTGGTAATCAATACCCCATACATCGAAAATTCCAACTTCAAGTATCCCAGTTTGAGGCATCTCATGCCTCCTTGAAATAGAGCCGGTTCTTTGGCAAGCATCACATGCCATCACGAAATTCTTGGCATCTTGGAACATGGTGGGCTAATAGAACCTGGATTGGAGAATCTTAGCAACGGTCTTAGATGGTCCATGGTGACCACCATAAGGGGAAGAATGACAACCTTCTAGAACACCCTTCACATCCCATTGTGGGATACATCTCCGGTACAATCCATCGGAGCAATGCTTGAACAAATAAGGATCATCCCATAGATAAAACTTGGCATCATGCATGAACTTCTTCTTTTGTTGATATGAAAGGTTTGGTGGCAACTCATGCCCAACAAGATAGTTGGCAATATCGGCATACCACGGAGTATCTGAATCCACCATCATCAAGGAGTCATCGGCAAAAGAATCATCAATTGGAATATGAATACTTCCATCATCAACTCTCAAGCGGGAAAGGTGATCGGCAACAACATTTTTAGCCCCTTTCTTGTCACGAATCTCAAGATCAAATTCTTGCAAGAGCAAGATCCATTGAATAAGCCTTGGCTTTGCCTCCTTCTTTGAGAGTTGATGTTTTAAGGCGACATGATCAGAGTGGATAATGACTTTGGATCCAATCAGATAGGAGCGGAATTTGTCTAAGGCATAGACAATAGCAAGAAGCTCCTTCTCGGTGGTGGCATAGTTGATTTGAGCTTCATCCAAAGTTTTGCTTGCATAGTAGATAGCATGGAGCACTTTGTCCTTTCTTTGTCTAAGAACGACACCTACCGCATAGTCACTAGCATCGCACATCAATTCAAATGGCAAATTCTAATCCGGTGATTGGATGATAGGTGCAGAGATTAAGGCCTTCTTAATCCTGTTGAATGACTCAAGATAAGCATTAGTAAACATAAAAGGAGTATCCTTTAAACGGAGCTCGGTAAGAGGCTTGGCAATTTTGGAAAAGTCATTAATGAAGCGGCGGTAGAACCCCGCATGGCCTAAAAAGCTCCTTACACCATTAACATTCACGGGAGGGGGAAGTTGTTCAATAACTTGGACCTTAGCGCGATCCACTTCAATACCTCTTTCCGAAACAAGATGACCAAGCACCACTCCTTCATTCACCATGAAGTGGCACTTCTCCCAATTTAAAACCAAATCTACTTCTTCGCATCTTTTTCAAAACCTTGGTTAAGTTAGCTAAACATGCATCAAATGTAGTGTCATAGACACTAAAATCATCCATAAAAACTTCCATGATTGACTCAATAAAATCCGAGAAAATACTAGTCATGCAACGTTGGAAGGTCGTGGGTGCATTACATAGACCAAAGGGCATCCTACGGTAGGCAAAGGTACCATAAGGGCAAGTAAAAGTGGTCTTTTCTTGGTCATCGGGGTGAATTGGTATTTAAAAGAATCCCGAAAAACCATCTAAGTAGCAAAAGTATTTATGACATGCCAGCCTCTCCAACATCTGGTCAGTAAAGGGCAATGGGTAATGGTCTTTTTTGGTGGCCAAATTCAACCTCCTATAGTCAATGCACATGCGCCATCCCATCACAATACTAGTGGGGATGAGTTGATCTTTATCATTTTTTACTACCGTGGTCCCTCCTTTTTTAGGAACCACTTGGACCAGACTTACCCATTTCGAATCGAAAATTGCATAAATAATTCCCGCATCCAAAAGTTTCATGACTTCCTTTTTGACCGCGTCTTGCATGTTAGGATTTAAACGACGTTGACCTTGGACACATGGTTTATGATCCTCTTCAAGATGAATTCTACGCATGCAAAAATCGGGGCTTATACCCCTCAAATCATCAAGTGTATGACCAATGGCTTTCCTATGTGTTCTCAACACATCCAACAATGAAGAAAATTGACTCTCACTCAAGTGGGCACTAACTATGACCGGACGCATTTCCGACTCATCAAGAAAAGCATATTTCAAATTCAAGGGGAGGGGTTTAAGCTCGGGTTTTTGTACCTCAACCTTGGTAGAAGTAGCAACCAAACCTATGAATTGAGAGGTTTCCTCCAATGGTAGCTCCCATCCATCTAATTCCACCTCCAAAGCATCAATTTCTTCACTTCCAATATCTCCATCACCTGAAAAAGATTCCAACAACAAGAGTGCCTCCAAAGGATCTTTGCTTAAAGATCGAGGCAATGAGTCATCTACAATAACATCAACAACATCCAAAACTTCAATGGAATAACAAGACTCCTCTAGCATTGGACTCTTCATAGCATTATTCAAATTATAAGTGAACTTGTCATCACCTACTTCCAATGTTAACTTACCGTTCTTGATATCAATGACCGCGCCCGCGGTATGTAAAAATGGCCTTCCCAAAATGCTTGGGATTTGTGAATCTTCGGTAATATCAAGAATAATAAAATCAACCGGAATGAAAAACTTTCCAACTTTGACGGGCACATCCTCCAAAACACCCAAAGGGCATTTTATAGAATGGTCCGCCATTTGCAAGGTGACACTAGTACATATTAAGACACCCATATTTAACCTTTTACAAATTGAGTATGGCATCACACTCACACTAGCACCTAGATCGCATAAGGCTTTATCAATGGTGTAGGTGCCAATAGTGCTTGGAATAGAAAAGCTACCAGGATCTTTTAACTTGGAAGGGGACTTATTTTGCAAAAGAGCACTGCACTCGGCGGTGAATACTATAGTTTTAACATTATCAAAAGTCCTCTTCTTAGTTAAAATATCTTTCATGAACTTAGTATAAGAAGTGATTTGGGTGACTAATTCGGTAAAAGAAACGGTTACCTGCAAATTCTTCACCACTTCCATGAACTTACCAAATTGATTCTTCTTTTGGGCCTTCTTCAATCTATGAGGGAAAGGCACTTAAATCTTTTTCGGCTCTTTGACTTGATCATCCTTCTTTGGAGGTGCATCCTACACATCTTCCACCACTATTAGCTCATTAACTTTCTTTACATCCTCAACCTTTCTTGACCCATCAACCTTGTTGTCATCTTCAACATCACCACTTTCCTCACCAACTACCCCACCATCATCGTTAGGCATAAGGGGTTAATCATAAGTGGTACCACTCCTCAAAGTAATAGCATTTACGGTGTCATGAGGTTGTGCACCTTGAGGTGGTAATTGACCTTTTTGTCTTTGGGCACTTGAGGTGACAAGTTGGTCTATTTGGGTTTCAAGCATTTTGATTGTCGCATTCCTAGCTTGATCGCACTTTTGAATGTGGGGGGCCATATTCTTATATGTCTCAACCACTTGTGTTAACAAAGACTCAATCTTATTTGATCCTTGGTTGGATTGTTGGTAATTTGATGATTGACCTGGAGTTTGTTGATTTTGGAAGGGTTGTTGAAAGCTTTGTTGGAAATTTTGTTGATATTGAGGCCTTTAAATTTGATTTTGAAAACCCGGTGGGGGTTCTTGAACATGCCTTGGTTGTTGTGGCATATTTTGGATTTGATGTTGTGGATTTATCACATTGGTGCTCTTGTAGGACAAGTTTGGATGGTACTTTGTAGCTTCATTATAGGTGTTGGAGAAAGGACTGAGATTTTGTCTAAAACTTTGAAAAGCATTCACCTCTTCAATAGATGCCCTACACAAAGCGCTGCAATGTCCCGAACCTCCGCAATATTCACACACCATCACTTGGCTAGTAACATTCACTTGTTCATGAGATTGGGATGAGCTTGCTCCTCGGTTGTCCATTTGTTGTTGGCGAAGAGCCAGTTGAGCTTTCCTCTTCCTTGGCTTTCAATGGGGTGTTACGAGAGTTGACGTATTGGGAGTCATGCACCGCCATGGATTCAATGGTAGAATGAGCAAGTTCCATATCAATTTGGTCAAACCTCCCGTTGTTAGCGGAATCTAGAACTCGACGAGACTTGGCACAACAACCATTATAAAATGTAATGGCAAGGAACCATGGATCTAACACGTGATGAGGGCACTCTCTTTGCAACTCCTTATACCTTTCCCATACTTCAAACAAACTTTTATGACCATTTTGACGGAATCCCGTGATTTGGCTTCTCAATTGTTGGATCTTCTCTGGGGGAAAATACTTTTGATAAAATGCAAGAGCCAATGAATCCCAATCGGTAATCTCCATTGTGGCTCTATCAAGGCTATTAATCCACAACTTGGCTTTGTCTCTCAAAGAAAAAGGGAAAAGTATCTCCCTAATTTGAGCTTGTGTAACCCCGGTTGCCTAATCATCGAGCAATAGTCGCAAAAATTTTGAACATGTAAATTAGGATTTTCCGTTGGACTCACACCAAATTGCTTCCTCTAAACAAGGCTAATGAAAGCTGGCTTGATTTCAAAATCTGCCGCACCAATTGTTGGAGTATGTGTCCTGAACAATAGTGCGATCACATATTTAAATCTCATATTAAGAATACACAAGGGATGATTCAATATATTGTCAACTGATCAACATTAATCGGTAAAGATTGGCTGACTAGAGCTTGACGTTACTGTCGTTTGACGGTGGTACTCAGTTGATCCCTTAAGGTCACACCTATAGGACAATTCCCTTAACTGATAAGTTAATTGATTGTATGTCGATACAGATTAATTAAATCCTTAAATTGAACAAATTTTCTATCAGTGAGTGAGAGTTATATATCTTATTGTAATGTGATTAAATAAGATTCAATTTAGTAATTAATATGTTATATTACTAAAATTGATTAATGTTTAAGAAACATTTGAGATAAGAACAATTAGTTAGTTATAATTACAAAATATTGTAGATTATATTAACTAAATCTTAAATGACCTATTTTATATACATATATTTGTGAATTACTACTTAAGTTGTTAAGTTTAATTAATTGATTATGTAATGATATTTAATTTGTTAAATATACATAGATTATCTAATAACATGTCAGGTGTCACATGTCACACATTATATGACAATTGACAAATTGTGAAAGTTGAAATGGAGGTCCATTTTAAGTGTAGGAGCCGGTTTTTAATTAGGGTGGTTAGAGTTGTGATTAGTTGGTTGTTTTAATGCATAAACACCATGATTACCTAAACAACCTAGACCCTAGCCTATTGTTTTTGGTAAGACAAAAAGGAAAAGTGGGCATGCCCTTACCTAGACCCTCCAACCGGCACCCCCTCCCCGTATAATGATAATAGTTCTCATTATTTGACTAACTTGATTTTCTTATGATTATGCATTTACAATCTCATCCTCTCTCATCATAAAATATTTTACGCTTAAATTTTGTTCTAGAAAATTCTAATATCACAAAACATTACTAGGGTAGTAATAATAATATTATTAGAATAAATTTAAGGATACTAATATATTTTACCTAGTTAGTAATTATATTAGTGTTAAGGGTAAGTCTTGGGTGCAACTAAAAGGAGAGTTTCTACTTTGAAACTTGGAGGATCATCCTTATATTCATAGCTCAAGAACAAGGTTGGAAGGAGTCCTTCCTTGTGCCCATATTTCCGTCTCATTCAAATGTAAGGAAAAATCGTTTTCTCTTTTTACTCTTATTTTGTTTGCATGCAACTAGATTCTTCACATCTAAATTAATTAGTAAATTAGATCTACATTAGAAATGTCTAATAAGAGGGTTAAAGAACCTAACACCAATTTGGGTAGTAACAATGCCCCTAGGAAGCATTGCCGTGGTGGGCTTGGAGTGATCGGATAAACGAACCATCTTCTTGATTGGTGGTGTTGAACTAGAAGCCCCCTCTTTGTAATACTACGGATTTTATAGGCCGGTACTCGACTGAGTATGGCCTACTCGGTCGAGTAAAGTGTGTTGGTATTCTGTTTGGCTTCTGCCTAGGAATACTCGGCCGAGTATGAGTAATACTCGACCAAGTAGAGGGTACTCGGCCGAGTATACTCGACACTCGACCGAGTATCCTGGCCCGACGGGTAATATTTCAAATGTTTGATTTGGAGATGATTAGGGTTATATTAAAATGTAAATCAGTTTCTAATTACACTGTTCCACAACATATCACTCAACGACGCTCTAATCTTCTCCAAATCTCTCCCTATGGTGTGGATCGTTCGTGAGTCTAGTTCATCTTTCCTTGTGTCGGTTGTGTCGGTAAGCCTCTAATTTCATAAGTTTCATTAATTGGTCTGGTAGAGCACTTCTAAGAAAGTGTTGGTATGAGGTTCCGGCCTCAAGAGTCATGGTATGGATAATATCCATAAGGTTGGTATTGGTGATCTCTTTCTAATACGCTGCGTCGTGTTCTGGTAGAGCAGTTCTAAGAAAGTCTTGTGGTCAAGGAAGTTGTGTTGAGTCAGTGTTATGAGATTGTAAAAGTTGTGATGGCTATCGATGTGGTTTTTGTGCACTATGCACGGTAATTCGTGTGGTGATACGTGTATTTTCATGTTGTCATAGATTGTTGCTTGTTTACTGTTGTTTCCTGTCAGTGTCGGTCGGAACATATAGACCGTTGTGTTGTTTCCCGATGTTTCTTACTAGTGTCGGTATGGGTATGTTCCTATTGGTTTGTATAGAGGGTGATATGAAAGAGAGTTGGGTATGGTTCTCTTGTTGTCATGGTAAAGTAATATTCTGTTAATGGGACACAGTTGGGAGAGGTGGTTGAAGTACTTTTGATCTGGTTTAGATGAGGCATTGGTGGACATAGTTGTGGCAAGAGAATTGTGGAGCATGTGGGGTATTGAACTGGAACTACATGAGGTTTAACACCTTTTCTTGGGATAACGGATACGGAGTTTTGGGACTTAGTATGATGTTCAGTCAAGGGTGAGTTTGTGGTAATAAAAGAGAGGAACTTGAGAAGCTAATGTAAGTATGGGTAACACTTGAGGATTTTGAGATAAAATTGTGGAGATGAGTGTATATGTATATAGAAATATGTCATTTTGTGGTAATGTAGAAGAGATGGAGTAGTGGTTATACTGAGAATTTTATGATATATGTTATGGGAGTACCGAATAATTGAAGCATGAGAACTGTTAAAGGAAGGGAGTCCTGGTCATAGGAATGGTTGTAGGTGTTGAGGTAATAGTGGGTTATCGCTGTCATGCGGTAGTAATGAGGATTATGGGAGATATAGCAAAGGATCTAGTATTAGTGAGTCACGAGGACCTAACATTTATCTTAAGTGGAGTAGAATGCGACAAGAGAGTTTGATGGTCATACAGGTTACAATTGCAAGTGTGAGTGTTGGTACAGAATAAGAATGGATTTGTGTGATTGTCGATTTTATTAAAGGTAATGGCAGTACTCGTAGTAGTATGATGTTTATGAGTGAGAGTAACGGATTGTGTGAGGATGTTTATATGTGTGAGTAAACTTCGAGGACGAAGTTCGTTTTAAGGATGGTAGAATGTAACATTCTGTTTTGATGGTTGATCTTATTTTGTGGATTATCTTGGTATTGAGTTGCTAGTGAGTGTTATGGAAGTGAGATAAGGTTGGCAACATTATTTTGTGGTTATTCGATAATATTATGGAGTCTATGTCGAGAGGATATGTTATCTAGTAAGCGTGGTTGGCGGAGTTAGTGTTAGGTGTTCATGTTTTATAGGTTGAGTTGGAACTTCGGGGACGAAGTTCTTTTTAAGGGGGGAAGACTGTAATACTACGGATTTTATAGGCCGGTACTCGACCGAGTATGGCCTACTCGGTCGAGTAAAGTGTGTTGGTATTCTGTTTGGCTTCTGCCTAGGAATACTCGGCCGAGTATGAGTAATACTCGACCAAGTAGAGGGTACTCGGCCGAGTATACTCGACACTCGACCGAGTATCCGGTCTGACAGGTAATATTTCAGCGGTTTGATTTGGAGATGATTAGGGTTATATTAAAACGTAAATCACTTTCTAATTACACTGTTCCACAACATATCACTCAACGACGCTCTAATCTTCTCCAAATCTCTCCCTATGGTGTGGCTCGTTCGTGAGTCTAGTTCATCTTTCTATGTGTCGATTGTGTCGGTAAGCCTCTAATTTCATAAGTTTCATTAATTGGTCTTTTAGGGTTTTGCCCTAATTTGTGATTTTGGGGAAAGGGATTTTTGCGATGTGGTAATTGGAATTATATGTGATTATTGTATGTAGGTGACGGTGTCATGAGGAACTGCTATTGATTGCTTATGTGTGCTTGGATTGCGAAAAGGTAGGGTTTCCCTACTCGGTTTATGTTAATTGATTTAAGACTGTGCTTGTGTTGTAATTGTTGTTATCCGCTGATCATCGGAGTATGGCTGTTGTGTTGTGACGGTTGTGGAGTTGGGACAGCTGTGATGCTGTGTGTGTTGTGATTGTGGTGGAGTCACTTGCGGGAGTGGCTTTACACCCTAGTTCGCCCTCCGTGGAACCCGTTACAGGAGGGGATGTGCACATTAAGGGACAGGGATTTTCAGTCGCTCGTTGATGAGCTGGACTTAGTGGGATGGGCTGCGGTCACCCACTGGCGGTGTGGATTACCTGTTGCGATGGGTAATCTGGCAGGGCTACACACTTCGGTGTGTAGTCGGTTACTATGTGAGATCGGGAGACCGGAGAGTGTGGATGATCAGCCGGATGCATCGTTTGTTTGTCTTACATTGATTGAACAGTACTGACCCCGTTGTTGTTGTTTTATAAAACCTGCGGTGATCCATTCGGGGATGGTGAGCAGATTGTGACAGGTAATGCAGATGTTTAGCTATGGGACAGTTATGGGGGTCACCACTCGAGTCTAGCTTCCGCCGTCAGGAGACTTAGCTTGCATTACTTGCAATTAATAGATTTTCATCGTTATGTTTTGGTTTGGTGTAGGAAACATGTAATCGCTAACTCTTTATACTTTAATAAAGGTTGTTTGGAATTGGTAACTTTGATATACTAACCTCGGGAAACCGAGATGGTAACAGCCTTTCATGCTAGGGTAGTCCTTGGTAAGGTACCTTGGTATGAGGGGGTGTTACAAAGTGGTATCAGAGCCGAAGATTCTGGCACCTAAAACTAATGAACCCAATGAATTTAGGGAGTCTAAATAAAATGAACCCGGGGAGAGTTGTTTGGAGCTACCGCAAAGACTTGGGAGACGTTCCGATGTCGCACTATGGCCCTCACAATCTCAAGCCGGTCACCAGGGGGAATTTATTGTGAGTCTTTTCGATGCGTGTGTGTGGTATGTGGAACTTGAATGGTTGAATCATGTGAAAGGAAGTGAGATGTGTGGAAACATGTGTAAGACATGGTGAAACTTGTTGAAACGGATTTGGTATGAAATATGTTGGCATGTTAAGTGTTTATTATGAGGCTTTCAAAAGGGTAGTGGAACATGCGTACATAATCATGATGATGTTAATGTTTGGTTGTTGGTAGTAGCATGTGATTAAGGTCATGCGTCTATGCATATGAATGTCGTGTTTAATTTCCATGTGGATATGATAAAAGTTCACCCATGTACTGGTTTTTAGAAGTATTGGATCGTTATTGTTTGTTTTATGCATGTTTAAGTTGTTTTGTTAAGAAATTTTGATTTGTATACAAACCGATTTTGGAAGGGTTGTCTTAAAACTGTCATAAGTCGAGTTCTGGAAATGATATTGCTGTGATTCTAAGTTGAGGTGATGGATTTTCCTCTTACGATTCTAACGATAGGTCACACGCCCAAAATGACCAAGAAACGAGTGAGATATGACTGTTTTACGAAAACTGGACGTCTTGAGAATCTGCGCGATACTCGACCGAGTAGTCCCTACTCGGCCGAGTATCCTTTATACTCGACCGAGTATTCCATATTCGGCCGAGTAATCTCTCTCGTGATAATACTTGTTTAGCGTCCCGGAGTCGTGAACTCGGCCGAGTATTCTCATACTCGACCGAGTAAGGTCTACTCGGCCGAGTATTCCCAATACTCGACCGAGTAATCCTTCTGCGACAATTGAGTTTGCTTCTGGAGTCGAAAACTCGACCGAGTAATATAGTTACTCGACCGAGTACCTTGTACTCGACCTACTATGTTATGTACTCGACCGAGTACCTCATTGTGCGGCCACTTTGAGTCGGTGCCTATGTTCTTACTTTTGTTTTGAGTCGGTGGCTATGTTCTTACTTTTGTTTTGAGCCGGTGGCTATGTTTTTACATTGTTTTGAGTCGTAGGGTATATACACATGTATGTTTTGAGTCTTAACGCATTCTTTTATATGTGAGACGGGCTTGATACGTAAGTTACCGGAAGTTATGCCATGGAGAATGACGGCTTATCAGGGACATGTGTTGGGTAAGGAAGACATGTGTTAATGTGGTTGTGAAGGATAGTGGAAAAAGAAAAGGGAATAATGATGAGCTAATCGAGGTATAGAGCATGTTTTGTGAGATATGATGAGTGATATAGTCGTGTGTTGAGTAGTATAAAAGTAAGTGTATATGGGCAAGGGTGATGTAAGTGTAAAGAAGCATGAGAATGAAATATTGAGATAAGGGATACGAATAGTGGCATATTTGGATGTGTAAGGATTTATGGAGGACGACAGCTAGGATAGAGTTGCTTAAGGATATATGTAATGGAAGGTTGTTGTAAGAAGATAGGAAAGAGAGGTATATAGTGAACTTAAAGGAAGTTATGTCGCGATGTGGATTTGTAGATAGTGGCTAAGTTTGGGAAGTTGAAATATCAAGGGGTGAGCCTAGTGTATAATTCTTTGGACAAACGGTATGAAGTGAATTTTGGTTTCTAGAGATGCGAAAGGGAGATACGACTAATTGAAGAGTAACTGTTAGTGCGTGGACTTGATGGTGACAAGGGTGAGTGTGAAGCAAGATGAGAGATGATAAATGATAAGAAGAATGATAAGATATTGATATGAATTAATGGAATTAGAGTTGTGGAGCTATGGAAAATAAACAAATGACTAAAGAGTTAGGTAGAAAGAGAAAGGAGATGACTTATTAATTGGCATTATTGAGTAAAAGGAGGGAAAGAGGGATGGGAGTAAGTTGAGAGAACGTTGACCGGAGCATGAAGGTAGGAAATTATGAAATGTACGATATTCCCACTAGAGGGTGTGAGTTAATTAATAGTTATATAGGAGAGCAAGACGACGTATTAGCCGTGAGTTTCGAGGTATTAAGGGAATAAGAAGCTTGTGGAGTGTTGCAAGATCTGAGATTTTGGTGGAGAGTTAGGTAGCGATATGATAAAGGATAGAATTGGGAATAATGTTGAGGTATGTTTTGTTGATGGATTGGATGTTCGTATTTGGGATGATAACCAAAGAGAGGAAACAGATTGTTATATTAAGAAGTGATAGTAAGAGAGTAGTCACATGAAGGATGTTGGTGTCATAGTAGTGTCACTAGTGGCTGAGGATGATGTTACTTTAGGGAAGTTAGTTGTTCTAATGAGGTTGATTTTGTGGAGGTGGTTAGTATGTTTGGTTGTGAGGAAGTATAAGGTGTGGATATACGAGGTGTTCGCTGGAAGTTGGGTACTGATGTTATGGCTACATTTGCCGGAGGGGTGATAATTGTGTGTAAGAGAAGATATGTTAGGAAGGGCACCTGAGTTAAGTCCGAATAAGTGATATTCATTGTCAAGTGGTAACTTACGTGATCATGATTGACTAGTTATATTCGATTATGGGTCGATGAGGTGTGTTAACCTTTGTGTGAGGTCCTGGCATCACGAGTAATGGTGTGGCGTGATAGCTACGAGTCGTTATATGTGTGTTCCGCGTCATATGTCATACTTATATGGGTATGTATGATATCTGTAAGTGTTGGTATGAGGTTCCGGCCTCAAGAGTCATGGTATGGATAATATCCATAAGGTTGGTATTGGTGATCTCTTTCTAATACGCTGCGTCGTGTTCTGGTAGAGCAGTTCTAAGAAAGTCTTGTGGTCAAGGAAGTTGTGTTGAGTCAGTGTTATGAGATTGTAAAAGTTATGATGGCCATCGATGTGGTTTTTGTGCACTATGCACGGTAATTCGTGTGGTGATACGAGTATTTTCATGTTGTCATAGATTGTTGCTTGTTTACTGTTGTTTCCTGTTAGTGTCGGTCGGGACATATAGACCGTTGTGTTGTTTCCCGATGTTTCTTACCAGTGTCGGTATGGGTATGTTCCTATTGGTTTGTATAGAGGGTGATATGAAAGAGAGTTGGGTATGGTTATCTTGTTGTTATGGTAAAGTAATATTCTGTTAATGGGACACAGTTGGGAGAGGTGGTTGAAGTACTTTTGATCTGGTTTAGATGAGGCATTGGTGGACATAGTTGTGGCAAGAGAATTGTGGAGCATGTGGGGTATTGAACTGGAACTACATGAGGTTTAACACCTTTTCTTGGGATAACGAGTACGGAGTTTTGGGACTTAGTATGATGTTCAGTCAAGGGTGAGTTTGTGGTAATAAAGGAGAGGAACTTGAGAAGTTAATGTAAGTATGGGTAACACTTGAGGATTTTGAGATAAAATTGTGGAGATGAGTGTATATGTATATAGAAATATGTCATTTTGTGGTAATGTAGAAGAGATGGAGTAGTGGTTATACTGAGAATTTTATGATATATGTTATGGGAGTACCGAATAATTGAAGCATGAGAACTGTTAAAGGAAGTGAGTCCTGGTCATAGGAATGGTTGTAGGTGTTGAGGTAATAGTGGGTTATCGCTGTCATGCGGTAGTAATGAGGATTATGGGAGATATAGCAAAGGATCTAGTATTAGTTAGTCACGAGGACGTAACATTTATCTTAAGAGGAGTAGAATGCGACAAGAGAGTTTGATGGTCATACAGGTTACAATTGCAAGTGTGAGTGTTGGTACAGAATAAGAATGGATTTGTGTGATTGTCGATTTTATTAAAGGTAATGGCAGAGCTCGTAGTAGTATGATGTTTATGAGTGAGAGTAACGGATTGTGTGAGGATGTTTATATGTGTGAGTAAACTTCGAGGATGAAGTTCGTTTTAAGGATGGTAGAATGTAACATTCTATTTTGATGGTTGATCTTATTTTGTGGATTATCTTGGTATTGAGTTGCTAGTGAGTGTTATGGAAGTGAGATAAGGTTGGCAACATTATTTTGTGGTTATTCGATAATATTATGGAGTCTATGTCGAGAGGATATGTTATCTAGTAAGCGTGGTTGGCGGAGTTAGTGTTAGGTGTTCATGTTTTATAGGTTGAGTTGGAACTTCGGGGACGAAGTTCTTTTTAAGGGGGGAAGACTGTAATACTACGGATTTTATAGGCCGGTACTCGACCGAGTATGGCCTACTCGGTCGATTAAAGTGTGTTGGTATTCTGTTTGGCTTCTGCCTAGGAATACTCGGCCGAGTATGAGTAATACTCGACCAAGTAGAGGGTACTCGGCCGAGTATACTCGACACTCGACCGAGTATCCGGTCTGACAGGTAATATTTCAGCGGTTTGATTTGGAGATGATTAGGGTTATATTAAAACGTAAATCACTTTCTAATTACACTGTTCCACAACATATCACTCAACGACGCTCTAATCTTCTCCAAATCTCTCCCTATGGTGTGGCTCGTTCGTGAGTCTAGTTCATCTTTCTATGTGTCGATTGTGTCGGTAAGCCTCTAATTTCATAAGTTTCATTAATTGGTCTTTTAGGGTTTTGCCCTAATTTGTGATTTTGGGGAAAGGGATTTTTGCGATGTGGTAATTGGAATTATATGTGATTATTGTATGTAGGTGACGGTGTCATGAGGAACTGCTATTGATTGCTTATGTATGCTTGGATTGCGAAAAGGTAGAGTTTCCCTACTCGGTTTCTGTTAATTGATTTAAGATTGTGCTTGTGTTGTAATTGTTGTTATCCGCTGATCATCGGAGTATGGCTGTTGTGTTGTGACGGTTGTGGAGTTGGGACAGCTATGATGCTGTGTGTGTTGTGATTGTGGTGGAGTCACTTGCGGGAGTGGCTTCACACCCTAGTTCGCCCTCCGTGGAACCCGTTACAAGAGGGGATGTGCACATTAAGGGACAGGGATTTTCAGTCGCTCGTTGATGAGCTGGACTTAGTGGGATGGGCTGCGGTCACCCACTGGCGGTGTGGATTACCTGTTGCGATGGGTAATCTGGCAGGGCTACACACTTCGGTGTGTAGTCGGTTACTATGTGAGATCGGGAGACCGGAGAGTGTGGATGATCAGCCGGATGCATCGTTTGTTTGTCTTACATTGATTGAACAATACTGACCCCGTTGTTGTTGTTTTATAAAACCTGCGGTGATCCATTCGGGGATGGTGAGCAGATTGTGACAGGTAATGCAGATGTTTAGCTATGGGACAGTTATGGGGGTCACCACTCGAGTCTAGCTTCCGCCGTCAGGAGACTTAGCTTGCATTACTTGTAATTAATAGATTTTCATCGTTATGTTTTGGTTTGGTGTAGGAAACATGTAATCGCTAACTCTTTATACTTTAATAAAGGTTGTTTGGAATTGGTAACTTTGATATACTAACCTCGGGAAACCGAGATGGTAACAGCCTTTCATGCTAGGGTAGTCCTTGGTAAGGTACCTTGGTATGAGGGGGTGTTACACTCTTCCTCAAGAATTTTAAGATCTTCTTCATAAGATCTCTTCACACTTTCAAGTCTTTCAATAGATGTAGCTTAAGAAATCTCCTTAAGGAAGCGTAGTCGTCTATGCAAAGTTCTTTCGGGCTAGGGATCGATTGGAAGTAATTCACCAATCCGAGAGGACCTGGGCATAAGACAACAACCTAGAGGAGATCATGAGTAACGGTCTTAAGGAAAAAGTGCTCCTTAAGACAAAGAAAAACAAGATAGAAATCAACTAATCACAAAGCAAACAAAACCGTGCTCCCCGGCAACGACGCCAAAATTTGGAAGGCTTATCGCGTACCTAACAAAGATAAAATACCATAGGCTTAGCTAACGACAAATGAATGTAGTTAGGGAGACGGTGGACGCAATATGACAAGCTATGAGTAGAATTCTATCAAGGTCGGTCACGATTTGGTTTGGTTTGATTAAAGTAAAAACAATGATGAAAAATAAGTTGTAAACAAATATGAATAATGATCTAGGGGGAATGAGGTCACACATGTAGATTAGCATAAATCGATGTCAAATTAGACGAACATAAAATAAAATGTTGTTTAGGTTATTAGCAATTTCCTCTCGGTCTATTACCCAACCATAGAACGATTACTAACGAACTCTCGCACAAATTAGATCGAACTATTAAAACATACTTTACCTAATTCAATTCCCGACATTCGCTCTTAGGAAATGAATAACAAATTAATCAACGATTATGGCCAACAATCAAAGATTAACAATATGAAACAAGCATGTATTATAAGCAACAATTTGATAATATAATTCTCTAATTCAACATGTGTAAATGGCTAATCAAACATGGCTTCCCCTCCCCTAGATTAAGAAACTACTCACACATAATTACGAGTAGACTAACAACAATAAGATGAATAAAGATGAATATGGTAACAATATATAAACTGGTCAAATAATAGCATAAACAATATTAGAATATAATAAAGATAATTGATGTAAATAATGAGAGAATGAATAGAATTTAATATGGAACTAATTATTTTATTGTTTGTTGTCTATGTCTCTATGTTTTCGTACCTTCTCAAAAGCAAATCACCTCCATTATATAGGCGATCATTTGAGCTTTCAAATTTAATTATACATGTACGTTTAGAACAAATAATTAATGTAAATACATTACATATAAAATTATTCCTACGGTTTGTGCTTTTAGTGCATGAAGTTTCTTCAAATAAAGAATGTTTCATGAATTAAAGAATTAATTTGAGATGTTTCATGTTGTAATTATCAGAATAACTCTTCACCCATGTAAATGTTGGCATGCGTTTTCCTCGTAAAAAATCCTTCAATGTAACATCATCAAATTGAATGCTTCAAGACTTGACGTTCAATGCACCAACTTCTACGAATATGCTTCTTTATTTTATCATTTGTAAAATGATGGTCTTGTCAACATTATTCAATACTTGGCTTTCATTTTATTTTGTACGGCTTTGTCTTTATTTTGTGGACTTGGAGATTTTGAGTCTGAGCTTGAAGTCCTTCATTGTTTTGCCATTTTTTATTCCTCGCCTCGCTCAGTTGTTTAGCTAATATCAGCATCAAAATAGCTCCTTCCTACAAATAATTATATAATTGCAGTAAAATGTTCTAGGAAGGAATTTATTATTAAAATACACTATAATGCTTAAAATCAATGTAAAATTATGGAAAATAAGTATATAAAATATAGTAAATTATATGCTTGGGGTTGCTCGAAATATCCAAATCTTCACTAGAACTCTAACATAGCTCCATTTCTTCATTCAACTAGCAAGCAATCTTCATTCTTTCTTCCTCGGGTTGCAAGAATATTCCCAAAATGACCTTCCATGGCCAAGACTCATCTCAAGTAGCCTCGTGATCCTTGGTGAGTGCCAAAATGATAACAAAAGGCCGACAGTTGCTTCATTTTCTACAAAAACACCATAATGCATGCAAAACACCTAGAACACGGAATTAGCTCATAAAATCACTTATAAAGTGCAATTGTCATGTAAAATCGAGCTAAAAGAGCGGTGAAAATAATATAAAAATACGACACATCAAATGTCCATACAAAGTGTGGTGATGAGAAATTCTAAAATTTAACATTCTAACATCTAACCCTTATTTCAAAAAATGATAAAAATTTGAAATTTTTTGAAAAAAATCCAAAAACATGTTGTTTTTTTTGTAGTGTAGAATTGTATATATTTGTTTGCTTGTTTGTCACTCTTATGATATTGGGACGACTACGCCACATTCGAGGCTTGAAGGATATAGAAGACCGCATGGTATGATCTTTCCAAATCTCCTTCCTCCTTATATTTTGACAATGTGGCTATATTTTTATTGATGCGGTACAAACCTATGTGTTAAGAGTTTGCATCTAGTTTATATGTCATTTTAGTTGATAGAAGCATATGCATTAGAGCTGTATATATGTTAGTTGCATCATGGCATATAGTTGCATAGTAGAAATTTTTTTTTGTGAAAATGCCTATTTAGGAAGCTTGACAAGTGTATATAAGGCCCTTGTGGATAATTTGTCTCCTTGATACTTTGTTTGCTAGAATACTCTGAAGACACCCTTGGATGTGTCATACTAGTATCCTTTGAACCATGGACTAAGGGCCTAGTCAAGAGTACCTTGTGGTGTGATAACTCCTTGGCTACCGTTTATTCCAAGGTGACCCTTGATGCCATGCAATCGTCCTTACACTTCTATCATCATATTTTGTCAAAAAAAAGGGAATGGGCACAAAAATGTCAAATTGAGTTCAAGCTATCAATGTCAAAAGAGTTTGCAAATTCCACCAATGAAATGAGGAGCAAAAACAGACTCCTATGCTATAATAGAAGTACCCTTGCTACAAATGGGGTTACTTTCAAAATGTTCAAAGAAATGCAAAAGTTGAAAATGCCAAACATCAAAAAAATGGCATAATGTTCTTAATCGTCAAATGCTACAAAAATGGGCGGAAAAATAAACCCAAAATCAAACCACCATCATGAAACTCATATACTTTGAAACTCTTTTATCCTTGATGATCCTATCTTTTTTTGCATGGTGGAGAGGGGAAAACCTTTATTCTTGTCTAGGCAAGAGGAGGAATTCAGCGATCCTACAGTGTTTTCTAACACCATAGGGACTTGGCTCCTGATAAAAAGCATTTAGCAATTGGGACAAAGGTAAACTAGTTTAACACAACTTGGAGGTGACTTGTTTGTATCCTCTTGGACTTAGTAACTAGGAGAAACAATATCTATAGTGGAGTTTGTACCCTTAAATTGCTTCCCTTATAGATGATTTCCGCCACTTAGATGAGGAGAGTGGCTATTATTTTGTAAATGCATCCTTTTACTTGTTTTCATGTGCTTAATGTTTGGATGCATCGCCATTTTGGCAAGCCTCACCTTGCCTTGCAAGAAGGCATCTTACCTCATAGATGTCTTGTTGTGAGAAAGTGAGTTGAAGGGGCAGAGTGAGACCCTCTAATTGTCTCACATCGGCTAGGTTATAAATAAAGGTCATAGTTTTAGTCACCTCTTTACTCGGGACGAGCAAAGGTTCGGTTTGTGAAAATTTGATGTGACTCATATTTACACACATTTAGTCCCCTAACTAGCCTCGTTCCTATGCTTTCTTGCATGCATTAGGGTCGTTTGTTATCTTTAGCTTCCCACTTTGCATATTCTTTGAGGTTTTGTGTCCTTGGTAGGAGAGGAATGCTAGCCTTGCATATATGGAGCAAAATAGAGCTAAATGGATCATATCTAATGACCAAGCAACAAAGAGGGACCAATACTAAAGGCCTAAGTTAATAAAACAAGTATTTGGGCAATGATGAAGGACCCCCAAGGCTCCTCAACGATCCCCACGGTTCATGAGGCAGCCAATTGAAGAAGAAGCCAAACTGACCCTTGAGACGGGCTTCCCAAGCTCGCCCCGAGCGTCCTGAAGAGTAAGACGGGCGTCCCAAGACTCAGCCCGAGCGTCCCACAAGCAGGACGGGTGTTTTCCCTTATAGCATGGGCGTAAAAAAGGGACAGGTCGAGCGTCTCCATGGAGGACTTGCAAGTCCTTAATCTTCATTTTAGGGACTTAATCGTCAATTAAGCCCTTAGTTACCCTAATACTTGTACTTAGTATAAATACTCCATTGTATTAGGAGATTATTATCAAGTTTTAATAGAGTTTATTACCATGTTTTAATCAAGTTTTATTAATGTTAATCAAGTTCTATTACATAATTCAATCTTAATCACATCTTAATCTTTCCTTAATTATTCAAGTGCTCTTAGATTTAGTTGGGTAATTTGAAGACTATTTGGGTTTATTTGGAGAATTGACAACTCTTCAACATTCATCAAGTTTTATTCTATTATTCTTTGCTTTATATTAAATCATCCTAAGTTGGTATAATTCCTTTTACCCTTTGCATAATCCTTGTTTACTGTTTTACTCATCCATCATGTTTAGACTTGTTAATGTTATTGACACCCCTATTAGCATGTTTTCCATGATCATGAGTGAGTAGTCTCCTAGCTAGGGTTAATGGGGGATTAGGGGAGTTAATCACGGGGTAGATCTTTACTTAACAATTTCATATGATTGCTTGCTTGTTGTAGTTTCAACTTATGCACATGTCATGCTTGATGAAATGCTTGACTGACAGCCTAGCATAAATCTCTTATCCATTCAATAAGACTTGTAAGACATAAACTAACTCAAGCCTTGTTAGACCATGCATATAGTTGAATAGGGAGAATTAAGTCGACTTGTAGGAGTTGTAAAGTCTTGACCGACTCGGCTCCGAGACCCAAAACTTCCTAGGAATTGTAAGATATAAAGTAACTCGATTCCACTACAACAATAACTTGCTTGCATCTATGAAACTTGTTTATTTGATCTCACCATGATTCCCTTATGAACCCATGATACCTTAGTGATTTAATCAATTGTTTACAACCTCATTTGCTTGCTTTGCTTTACTTTCATTTGTTTACATTTCCTTTGTTAAGTAGTTTAGATTGGAAACCTCAAACTCAACCCAAATTGTGACACCCAAGACATAGCTTTCTACAATTGATAAATCAATACAATACCCGTCCCTTGGGATCCGACCTTTACTTACCACTTTACTAAGAATAGTTTGTTGAGATTATAAATAGTGTTTGACAGGAGAATAGACGACGTTCCAATCCTCATCAATGCTTCATGGAATGAGGATTGCACCTTGACTTGACGAAGCACCAACAATTGACCAACTCCCAATAAAATGAGTTGATACTTCTCGGGGGGCGATAAATACCGACACCAATGTCGCAACCTATTTTCGAAAGTATCCATGAATTATTTTGTGGAAGAAGAAGAGAAGGTTTTCACAGAAATGTTTTGTGTTTCAGATAATGAAACGGTAAAGCCCAAAGCTCCCTATTTATACAAAACAATCAGCACCTTTTTCCGAAAAAAATGGGGAGGTTCCTTGCATCGCCCAGGGGCTCGTGCCTCTTTAGGCTGCTTCTAAAAAACCGCACCTTGACTTGTCCTTGTCAAGTTGTGCTTATTTCTAACACCTCGCTTTTCTCCCCTTAGGGCTCGCGCCTCTTTAGGCTTACCCGGAATTTCTTTTGTTTTCTCACACTCACATTTTAAAAAATACTACACGGTTTTCATAAACGCAGCTTTAAACATACGGGTTTTTCTCTTATTTTTTAGGGGGGAAGAGCGAGTCGCCCCGATCCACGACGGATCGTTTCCGTGTCAGTCGAATATTTCAAAAAAATTTCGCCTTTCCGCAAAATTGATAACATGGCATCAATTTTTCGCAAAACACTCTTGCAAATTCGAGTCTAGATCTCGCAATAATCAAAATCAACACACTCACAAAATCTCTTTTGAAATTCATCCGTGGCAGTTTGAGTTTTAATTTTTGAGTTGCAAATCAACTTTGGATAAATTCGAGGTGATTTAATTCAAACACGAATTAATTTCTCGAAATTTCAAAACAATTCCAAGCGTGACGTCTTGTTGCGGAATTTCAGAAATTCCTTTTTAACAAACGATTTCAATTTGAACTTCTAGCTATTGTGGTTATTTTTGTTTTTAACAAATACTTCGCATGTTTACGTGTATGCGTATGTGCTACCTGTTGCCTGTTTTCTACACTAACGACGCAGGAACAAATGTCGAAGCGTATGGGGAATCATCCGTTGACCGTGCTTCTCCGAAACACAACACAAAATAAAGCCAAACAAAAACAAACAACAAAGCAAAAACACATATATACAAACAGGATCTGGTGCAAATACTTATCATACAGACACTGGCCTAAAACAATGAACTGGGGGCTATCCGCCACCTACCAAACTAAGCACTCCCTATCCTTCTAACCAAAGAAAGGGAACAACATGAAAATAAAAGGAGTAATAGCGGAAGCAGAGGTGGTTACCATGACGATAACCCCTCTTTTCTACTCCGTAACAAAAAAGGGAAAAGTGTCTGACGGACTTCGGACGACGTGACGATCAGGAATTGTGACACAGTGCATCGCCCGATGTTAACCCCCAATCATCAGAATTCAGCAATGAGTGAGAGCCAGAACATAGGGTGTCAGCCCGATGTTGACCCCCATCATTAGAATTCAGTGACGATTGAAAGCAGCAACACAGCATGACGCCTTGGTGTTGAACCCCAATCATCAGACGTCAAAATCTCTGGAGACAACGGCCGATGATCAACATGTGATCAAAGGCCACTAGGAAGAAACACAACTGGACGAAGACAGGACGACAACCATCTCTCCCCTCCTGTATCTTCCTCCTCCTCTAATGCCTCAGCCTCGGACCCAGCGGCTCTAACAGCTCCGAACACCCACCTGAAATCAAAACAAAAAACAACGTCAGCCAAAATTTCGGCATTACGACGGCACAAAACGGGCAAAATCCCAAAAACAAAATCACCTACAGATACAAAACAAAAGCAAACAACAACAAGGGCAAAGCCACCTAACCTCATCCAGCACAAAAAAAAAAAAAACTCACAAAAAACGACTCGCCCTTCTTTTCAAGCAAAAGACGAGTAAAAACAACAACAACAAAACAAAAACTATAAAAACAACCTAGCACCCTCGGGCCCACACAAGGTCTGCAAAAATAAGCAACAAAAATTCTCGACACAATTGGGCATTTTACACAGCTAAAAAAAGGCAATTTTACGCCAAATTGAGCGCAAACAGGTCAAAAATTCAAATTATGGCCACAACAATGCAACGTGACTCGATCACGCCCAAAGACGACCTAAACTACCGTTAAGGTCCATTCAAAGCAATATGGCTGAGTTTGAGCCCAAACAGACGCTTATCTCGTCAGCATAAGACCGCCTGATAAGGGCAAAATGTGGAATTTCGCCCCTAGCACCCAACGAAGGTTTAACATAGCAAAAACGGCCTTCCCCGACTATAATGAAACCTAGTGGGGCACACAACTCGAGCAAACAAGCACGACATTGCGAAATGAGACGGTCTCTTGTCTCATTCACGTTTTTCGCACCTAGAGAGCGGGAACCGGGACCAAAATGCAAACTAAAAGCACCCCTATACTCCTAAACAGGTTTCTAACCTAATGCAAACATCAATTCCACTCGAAAAAGGGCAAATAAAAAACGCCCAAATCGATTTCGAAAGGGTTAAGGTTTCACCCTAATTTAGTCAACAAAAAGGCAAACAAATTCAAATGGAATCAGGAGGATTGACATACCTTGAGATGACATAATGGCAAGGGCACGAACACAAGCAAAAAAACGGGATCAAAAATGGCGATTTTTGGTGATTTTTCGTATTTTTGTCGAAGAAGACGAAGTGGAATGAAGAGCTACTGCTCCTCGCGTCCTTTTAAGAAAATGAGGAGAGACTCCTTACATCGCTCAAAGGCTCGTGCCTCTTTTAGGTGATTCCAGCAATTTCAGCGAGGTTTTGGGCTTTGACCCATATTCACACAAATTCGCTATTTCTCACAAATACAAACGACGGAATTAAAAACCGTCATTTTCAAAAAAAAAAAAAAAAAAAAAAAAAAACAAAGTAGCGAAATTCAAATCCGCTATTTTTTTCACAAAATTCAAACGACGGAATTAAAAACCGTCATTTTATTCAGAAATAGCAAAATAGCGACATTCAAATTCGTTATTTCTCAAAAATTCAAACGACGAAATTAAAAACCACCATTTTCTTCACAAAAACAAAATAGCGAAATTCAAATTCGCTATTTTTCACAAAATTCAAACGACGGAATTAAAAACCGTCATTTTCTTCACAAGTAACAAAATAGCAAAATTCGAACTCGCTATTTCCCACAAATACAAACGACGGAATTAAAACCGTCATTTTCAAACAAAAAAAAACAAAATAGCAAAATTCAAATTCACTATTTTTAACACAATTCAAACGACCGAATTAAAAACCGTCATTTTCTTCACAAAAAACAAAATAGCCAAATTCAAATTCTTTATTTTTCACAAAATTCAAATGACGGAATTAAAAACCGTCATTTTCCTCCCAAAAAAAAAAAACGAAATAGCGAAACACAAATTCGTTATTTTAACAAATTTCAAACGACAGAATTAAAAACTGGCATTTTCAAACAAAAACCAAATAGCGAAATTCAATCTCGCTATTTCTCACAAATTTCAAAATCGCAGGATAACATAATTAAAAACCATTATCTTTCAAACAAAATATCAAATGGCGAAATTCACATTCGCCATTTCTACAAACTCCGAGCGACGACAGTAAAAACCATTACTTCTCGAAATTTGAAATTACGAATGACGATAATAGAGGCCGCCATCCACAAGAGCCAGGCTCAAACTACAAAAAGCCTATCTCTTTCCGGCACCACAATCATCCCTCATAAACATCAAAATCCCCCAGCGGAACCCATGGAAACCTCCCCGCGGAGTCCATTAACAACAACAACCTCTTGAAATAAGCCCGATAAATCCGGCTATTTCCCGCAGTTCATTACTCGACCCTTGACGGTTGGTGAGCCTCTGCGCACCATTCAAATGACGAACAAGTCTCTACGCACCAACCTCTTGAAATAAGCCCTATAAATCCGGCTACTTCCCGCAGTCGATTACTCGACCCTCGATGGCTGGCGAGCCCATGCGAACCCATCAAACGACGAACAAGTCTCTACGGACCAACCTCTTGAAATAAGCCTGACAAATCCGGGTATTTCCTGCAGTCGATTACTCGACCCTCGATGGCTGGCGAGCCTCTACGCACCCGTCAAACGACAAACAAGTCTCTACGCACCAACATCTTGAAATAAGCCTGATAAATTCGGATATTTCCCACAGTCGATTACTTGACCCTCGACGGCTGGCGAGCCTCTGCGCACCCTTCAAACGACGAACAAGTCTCTACGCACCAACCTCTTGAAATAAGCCCGATAAATTCGGCTATTTCCCGCAGTCGATTACTCAACCCTCAACCACGAGGAAGTCTCTATACACCCTTCAACGACGAACAAGTCTCTACACACCAATCTCTTGAAATAAGCTCGATAAATCCGATTATTTCCCGCAGTTTATTACTTGATCCTCAATGGCTAGCGAGCCTTTACGTGCGTAAAAAGAAATAATTCAAGGACATATCCCGAAGATGCCTCAGGTATGACCCCTTCCTATGGCTGGCGAGCCTTTATAAATAGTCTAACGGACTTTAAACGACCCGCGCCGGCAGTCGACAGACTCTCAACTGTTCCTGACGGCAGATCCTTGACTCGAATCCCCGAGTCACTTTCGAAAATAAGACATTTTCAAAACATTTCAAAAGTACCTGGAGTATTTTATGCACGACGACGGGCTCTCGATGACAATAACTAGAGTCAAAACCGACACCGGACCAAAAACCGACTCAAAATTCAAATCCCGACTCTAACAACGGTTCAAACCGAGTCAAACACAAAGAACAAACATCACAAACCTTCCATGCTAAGTATGCACGGTATACTTGATGGTCAATTACAACAATCATGTCTTACAAAACCTAGGATAGAACAAACCACAAATCCAAATGTGTGTCACTTAAAATGCACACGACAACACAATCCTCTATAAATACCCCTCAAATTCCACCATTTGAAGGTACGCGAGCGTCCGCCCACTTTTTTCTCCCTTAAAATTCTAGACATCGACTTCCCGAGTCAACAAACGACACGTACTCTCGACCTACCGATTGAGAATATGAGCCATACACATTTTTTGGTACCGTCATCGTCCATTAAATCACTTGAATTACCTCGACCAACTACACCATCACTAAAGCAAAGCAACACTCCATACTTTATAAAAAACGGTTTAAAATCGAGTTTTTCGACTCATAAGTTTACACTTTGTCGATTTCTCGTCAAGAAACCTAGCATGTAAGTATGAGGGTGTAATTAATCCTCTTCTTTCATGTTCTTTTTATCTTTTTATGACCTTAACATGCTAAAACATGCATAACATGGTCCAAAATATGGATTGATCGAGCCAAAACTGAGTTTTGACCTGAAGCAGAAGCCCCTAGTCACAACTAGGTGACTCACGCCTCTTACGGCATCCCAGGTCAGAACTCAAATGTGTTTGAATTCATTCTTTCCTTCATTTTTATTTCTTATTTACAATCGGTTTTTACCATTTCAAATTATTTTTACAATAAATATTTTTAACCATAAATTATATTCACCCTTGGTTCCTCATACCATGACGGTTCAATCTGTGACTCGGTGATAATATTTGGTTAATTACATTTTAAAGGGTATTTTAAAGCCTTTTATTCATTTGCTTACATTTGCAAAAACCATATTAGTCATACATGCATAATCATCCTTGGTTCTACATACCATGTCGGTTTAACCCGAGTACGATGATAAACTTTGGCTAATTACAAGGCAATAAACTTAATATAATTAGTTCATATTAAACATCTGTTTACACATGTCATACAAAATAATGGATAAGAAAATCTTATCCCCTTATCCTCATTCATTCTATCTTTTTCCTTCTCACTCCGAATTCTCTCCCTTCTCTCTAAAAGTCTCATAAACCTCTCCCACCATGGATCCAAGATTTACTTAAGGAATCTCTCACCTTGTTCTTCACCATCCATACTTGTAAGTCGATTCCCACTCATCCTTGTTTAAGTCTTAACCTTAATTTTTGGGGGTTTTCACTTGGGGTAATTAGTTAGTAATTAGTATATGTAATATGGGTAATTAGTGGGTAATTATAAGGGGTTTTATATTATGTTATAGTGTAGGATGATTTGTGATAGTTATTATGTTGTATTGTAGGATGAGACGGTCTTATGAGATAGATCTTGCTTATTAATTAGATTGCTTGTGAAGAATGCTAAAAGGTAGGTTTACCTTACTCGGTTTCAATATTTTGTGTGCATATTTGTGTGTCTTGCATCATCATTTTTATGTATGAGTCGATTGGGATAACATGTTGGTATTCGAGGAAGTTTTATCCATGATATGTTGGAATTGAGTTCATGATGAGTCATATAACTGGTGTTGTGTTGCATTTTCCACGTATGGTCATTCTTGTGTTGTGTTGGAGATCATTGGTGGCGTTACTTGGTTATTGATGAGACGTAAGACAGTTGGGAGACCATCTTACGCTTGAGTCACCTCTTGGAGCTTCCCACTCCAAGAGGGATGTGCACATTAATTGCATGAATTACGGAGGGACTCGTGTGGTTGAGACACGATGTCTTGCAGGGAATCGGGTTGGCTTCCGGTCTCGGTATGTCTGGGCATGTCCCGGTACCTATTTGTGGTTGTTGGTATATATATGTGTGTCCCGTTACTAGTGTGGTTTTCGGTATGTATGGGCGTGTCCCATTACCGTGGTGGTTGTTTGATAGTATCTCATTCATGTTATTGGCATATTGCATACTCCCTCCTATTCACACATTTCCTCCCCCTTCTATTTTGCACAAGAATTATGAAAATGATTTTGAACCACACAAAACACTCTATTCCACTCTACCCCACATGTAATTAAATTTGGACCATACAAAAGCTACCAAAAAAAGAAAGAGGGAAGAAAACCCAACTTACCGAAAAAGGAATGAGGGAGGAAATGAATGAATAGGAGGGAGTATTTACCTATCATGTTGTGTCGTATGTTTAATTATTGAAACTGACGTGTTGTGTGTTTGTGTAATTGTCACCTATTTCCAGGGTTGCCTGTGTCGATCCATATGATATTTCCGATCATATGGGGAGCAGGTTGAGTACAGGTTATTTGGTGTCACGCGGGAGATGGTCCGCGATTTGGACTTGTAGTCGAGTACATGGATAGTTGGTAGATAACCTAGATAGTAGTCATGAGTTGTATTATTTCATTTATTCATTTATGGTTATGTAATCCATTAACTACTTTATTTATATTAAATGTTTCTTTATTGTATCTCCGATTCACCGTCTCGGGAAACCGATATGGTAACATCTCCCAATTACCTTGGCCGGGTAAGAAGTGGGTGTTACAGATCTGTTCCACTATAAATAGAGTGCCTTTGCTTGATTTATTACCTAAGACTTTCCTAAACATTTATTGAGAAATCTTGTAAATCATTTGTGCATTTAAAGCCTTGTTCTTTAAGTATATGCAAAACGTTTTTCTGATTTAAAGTCTTCATTTTTTTAAAAGCTGTAAGCCTTCAAGTATCAGTTCACTGCATTGTGACATAATGAGTTTGTTCCATGATTCATGTGTTTAAGTCTTAATCGTGATCTCCATGTTCATTAAGTGAACCCTTGAGATTCAAAGACTCTGTAAACATGTGAGATAGAACATATAAACTCTTGAAGCGGAGTAGCTTTAAGTTTGAGTGCAATCGGGGTAGATTGGCGAGTTATTTTGATTGTAAGGGTTTAGTTGTTTAAGTAAATTTCAAAACAAGAAATAAAATAAAGGTTGGACGTAGGCCTCCGAGTAGAGACTGAACCAATTTTTAAAACATTGTTTGTTTGTTCATTTACTTTTACATTCTCTTACTTTTCTCTTTCTCGTTCATACTTGTTGCCAGTTCTGAGTCACAGTCATCTATACTGTGACATAAAACTGATGTACTTCCTTGTGAACTTACATTCTATTAAGTTTTTCAAGTTTTGTACTTCAAGGTTCTTCACTTAAGTTATCAATTAACTAAGTCAAGAATAAATTTTAAAAAGGTACACCTAATTCACCCCCTCCCCCTCTTAGGTGTTTATCATTCCTAACTCTTCAATTGGTACCAGAGTCTCGTGCTCTTGATATTGGTTAAAACCAAAGAGTTGATCCCATAGTTATGGACGATTCAAAACACACTAAGTATCCCATCTTTAAGGGAGAAAACTATGCCTGGTGGAAACACCGCATGGAGCACTATGTCAAGACTGCGAACTATGAATGTTGGATGATCATTCAAAAGGGTCCACTTGCTATTTCAGTGACTAATGCTGATGGCACTAGTACCCCTAAAAGTGAGGACAAATATGTCAAGGCCGATTATAGAAGAGTTGAGAAAAACTCTAAAGCCATGTTCATCCTTCAATATGGCATTGGTGGACAAGAGATTAACCGGATATCCGGATGTAACTCGGCCAAGGAAATTTCGGACACCCTAAGCCTTGCTTATGAGGGAACGTCACAAGTCAAAAAGCACCGTGTTGATCTTCTCATGCAACAATATGAGATGTTCAACATGGGAAGAGATGAGTCAATTATTAGTTTTTCTTCACGTTTCTCTAGTATTGTTAATGACTTCAAGAGTCTAGGTAGAAATTTTGAATCCGAAGATTTAGTCCGTAAGATCTTTCGTAGCTTAACTGAAAAGTGGCAACCGAAGGTTACAACTATTGAGGAAGCTAAAGACCTTTCATTGCTCTCCCTTAATGAACTTATGGGCTCACTCATGGCTCATGAGTTAACTCTCATGAAGCGCTCTAGTGAAAGCCCTAAAGAGAAAGGACTCACTCTTAATGCTCTCTCAAGTGATGAGGAGAATGAAGATGATGAGTTTGCAATGTTCACTAAGAATATTGTTGGCATGATAAATGTTCAAAACTCACCAAGGTATAGCAACAATGCTAACAAACATCCTAAGAGAAGATCGAGTTCCACTGTTGGTTGCTTTAAGTGTGGTGACAAAGATCATCAAATCAAGGAATACCCAGAGTGGAACGACATCAAATCTAAGAAAAAACGTGACTACAAAAACAAAGTTATGACTGCTATTTGGGGCATGTTTGATTCCGAATAGGACGATGTCCTTGAGGAAGAATTAGACGCCAAATTATGCATCTTGTCTAGCTCCTCTAAGGATGATTCTAAACCATCAAAGAAAGAAAACATCAAGTGTCTTATGGCTCACTCGGCGGACTCAGATTCAGATTCAGACAATGAGGTTAATAAGCTCAAAAAAAAGGTTCAATCTTTCTCTAAATACAAAGTTTGTCTCCTCCTAGACCAATTTATCGATAAGCGTCGTGTCCAAAGCAATAAATTAGAGGCTATGCAAACTGAAATTGAGGACAAAGCTGAAGAGAATGTTAACTTGAAAGAATGTCTAAATGAGGTTGATCAACCTAGTTCATCTTTGAGTCTTGAAAAGGAGAATAAAAATCTTCAAAAACAGAATCTGTTTCTAGTTAAAAGGTTTGATGAAACTCATGCAACAGCGCACCACACTGTTGCATCAGTATCTAACAAAAAGGACGAATCCCTCGCTAAAACCATGTCCTCACTAACCCAAGAACGTGACCAGCTTCTGATTGATTTAACAACATGTGAAAGTACAAAAGATGATCTTGTCAAAATTGCTGAAATGTTGAACGACGAGTCAAGTCATGTCAAAACTTCCTTAGAACGAGTACAAAGATCAAATGATGACCTTCTTGCTCAAATTGAAACCTTGAAAAAGGCTGAACAAACTCATGCAACAGACACTTTAACTGTGGCATCTGAGTTTAATGATATTGAGACTCTCACAAAAGGTGTCACTTATGTGGACATAGGCCACCCGCAACGCCAATCCAATCTGTGGACATGCGGCGATCGGAAAGCCACGCTCGACGGCGTCTTAAATGCTTTAGACCCATGTAGATACCCAATATCTGCACCTTCCAAAAACCACCCGATGATGATCGAACTATAACGTGTTTTTGATATGCGTGCGTGTATTGGCCAAAGCGAAAGGCAAAAATCAAAGGCCCTAGCCAAAAGTCATTCACCCAAGGCCAAAACAAAAGGCCCAAGCCAAAAGTGATTCACCCAAAGGCCAAAAGCCATTCACCAAGGGCCAAAGCAAAAGGCCAAAACAAAAGGCCCAAGCTAAAAGTCATTCACCCAAAGCCAAAGCAAAAGGCCAAAACAAAAGGGCCAAGCCAAAAGTCATTCACTCAAAGCCAAAGCAAAACCAAAACCAAAAGGTCAAAAGCCATTCTCCCGAAGCCAAAGCAAAAACCGAAGCAAAACCCATAACTAGAAGCTACTCAGGCGAAGGCCAAGACCTGAGCCAAAATCAAAACAAAACAAGATTGAAACCATTTTTTTTTAAAGAAGAGGGCCGAAATCTAAAGAAAGCATCCGACACAGTAAGTCCAAAACACCAAGTCCAGGACCAATGTCCAAAACCCAAGACCAATAAGCCCAAAACACCAAAACAGAAAAACACCAAAACATGATGTCAAAGAGCTAAAATAAGAGCTCAAGACTCGTCAACTAATAACAAACCCAACTTTGCTCACCCTTAAGTCCTTCTAGAGACTGTTATAGGGAGAACTATCTAGGCTTATGAGGATTCCTCTCAAGCTCGTAATATCACACCTTAACCTTTAAGGTCCAGACATGGGAATCTGATCCCACATTATTTACCAACCATTTTCGTGCTCGGGCCACATCAAGCTCGAGACCCCATTCCGCACCACATCACAAGCCGTAGCCCATCGGCTTAAACACCACAAATACAAGCTCTAGATTTTTATCCGTCAAACAAACCTCTTATAACCAAGCTCCACATTCCATAATGTCGAAGCCATTTTAACCCTGACCTAGATACGGAGTCCTCGAATGCTTTGCTACCGAGAATGGGACATTCCCAATCTACCCTTAGGGTCCACTTTTTAGTGTGCTTACATGATAAAGAACATTTTCACAAATTACACCTCTTCGATTCATGATGAAGGAGGAATTCTCTCAAATCAATCTTGGAGTCACCAAACGACATTTACCATCTTGACCCTCAGACTTTAAGGTCCTAACAGTTAGCTTAGGCACACACACCCTGAACTACGATCTGGTTTGATTTAACACCACGTGAATACGTAGGCAGACCTTCAAGGACACAACCATACACCTCAAAATCAATTATCAATACACACGTCAGAACTACGATCTGTTTGATTTCTCACACATGCGAATACGTAGGCAGTCCTATTACTAGGACACAACCACACCCCCACACACATTCAATTTTCACACCTTCAATTTGCGATCCATTTCGAACCCAGCAGAACTACGATCTAGTTTGATTTCACAAACACGCGAATACGTAGGCAGTCCCCCAACAAGGACACAACCACACACCACCCACACACATTTAATTTTCACAACATTTCCAATTTTCAATCCTCAAAAACCAGCTCAGAACTACAATCTGGTTTGATTTCACTTCACCTGAATACGTAGGCAGTGCCCAAATAAGGACACAACCGCATACCCTTTTCAATCTTAACCATCAACATCAACTCTCAAAAGTAGCCCACCCATCTGCAAAAATTAATCTTACACCTCTTTACTGGGGGCTTCTTCCTTAGGACGTTGCCCATACCTCATTTTGTGAAATTCCCATCTTCCTACTCTGGGGGCTTCTCTTTCGAGATGCCACCCGTCCTTTATCCTCAAACATCTTTTTTGTCTCAACTACAATCCAAACTAAAACCACTGAAGAGTCTATCGATCCGAAATACTAAAGAGGGGGGGGGGGGGTGAATTGAGGATTTAAAATTTTTCGAAAGCTTTATCGATTGTATAAATGTAATTGATTATTTAAAGTTTATTGATTAAACTTTAACTAAACAACTAATGAATGTAAAACGAAATAAACAAGCGAACGAAAGAGAAGAGACACACTGTTTTTGAAGTGGTTCAGTTTCACAAGTCGAAACCTACGTCCACTATTCTCGATTAATAAATTTAGTACCTTTCTACGGATTACTAATTTGCTAAACCAACTCGTACAACTAACTCTAGCTGTAACTCAATGAGTACCGTTAAATACTTGAGTGACTAACTTACGCTAATAAGAAAGCACTAATGATTCTACTAAAAATTTCACGTTAATGAACGGGTAAGAAATCAATTAAGTACTATTATCTTATAACGATAACAATAAGAACAAGTAAACGAGTTTAAAACACACGACCTTTCAAAAATAACAAAAACGGTTTTCTGATTTGAAACACACGATTTGCTTTGTAAAAATAAGATCAATATTTATGCTTAAGGTCTCTCTTTTAAATGTTGTAAAGAGAAAAGTATTTATAGGAAGGAAAGAGCAAGGCAATTCGGTTTAAAGAAACCCTAATGGCCGAATAATAGGAGATATGTTAACAAATCATATCTTCTATTATTTCTTTCCTAAAAGCCTAAAAGATAATAAATAATATTCGAAAAGATAGAATAAAATCTATTCAAATATTATCTTTACTATAAATTCTAAGATATGATAAGATTTCCTAAATCAAGAATATCTTTTATCGTAAATAAATATATTAAGTAAGATATATAAGATATGTAAAGATATTATTATAGAATAAAATCTTTACCAAATACACCTTAGGTAACACGAGATGTCACGGCTCATAAGCCTCGTGACTCGTGCAAACCCTAGCTCAATATATGGGTTAGAATTTAGGTTTTAAGAGAGGCTTTGTTGAAACCCTAATTAGTAGCATGGTCCAACTCATAAGTTGATCCAACACGACTACTAGTCAACGTTCAGCATAAAACCGAACTCCGCACTAAACCGGGCTTTATTAAATAAATACTTTTATCAAAACATTTAAAATAACTTTTAAACAATTTTCAAAATAATTTTGAAACATTATATGTCGTGTATAATAAACTCGGAAACTCAATGTTATAGTAGGAGAGCTATAACATTGAGCTCTTTTACTAGTAATGTTATAGCTGCAAAGCTATAACTTTACTAATTCAAGAAACTCATTCTTGGTTATCATTACGAGATAATCACCTATACTATTGTAATCTTCAAAGAGATATTCGAGTATAGGCTACGTCATCATCAAGCTTGTTTAATCTTAAAACGGTCTTCGTCTTCACATAAATCTTGAATGAATCTTCACATCGTTTGATCTTGAATTGAGGCTTGATTCTTATATACTTTTCCATCACAACTTCCTTTGTTGTTTGTATTAGACAAATCGAATCTAAAAGACTTAGACAAACGATTACGCGCAACAAGTATATAAATTATAAAGCACCTTGACATCATCAAAACATAAACATATATACTATATAGTTCAACAAATTCCCCCTTTTTTATGATGGCAAGCCTCCTAAATTTGTGACTAAGTAAACAGTTCCCCTTCAATACAATACCGTCATCTTAATAATAAAGATCAACGCAATATCAAGACGATTAACATAAATAGAAACTTTAAGGACTTTAAGAGACAATTGGTCTTGACAAGGAGCAAGCTTAGGTAGATGCTTACCATAGACGTTCTTTCCCCTACTTGACATCATCGAAAAGTTAAGAACAAATAAAAAATGACTAGAATAATATAAGACGAGACAAGAGATAAAACATCATAGAAAATAATATTAGCACGCATAACTATAAGCATCTAGAGAATTAATTAACAAACAAACTTAAGAAAACATGTTTAAAGCCTATGGGCCGAATGAAACACATGTTTAAAGAGACACTTGGGCCATAATCCACAAGTGTATGCCAAAATGGGCCGAATTATAAGTTTGCAAAACACACCACTAGAAAATGAAAAAGAAGGGCTAAAAATAGAAAGATCTAATAAAGGTAAGGCAAGGGTAGATCAAATGTTGCGGGTTTTATATGGGTTCACGTAGTCGGGCCGAGTACGATGTTACAAGGCATCAAGACGATCAAATGAGCTCCGCACAAGTTGGGACATACTTTGAATACTTCGTTCAAAGTTGAGCACCTTCAAGGACAAAGCTTTAGTGGCCTCCAATGTAAGCGATTGATCATTTGCCATAGCCTTTCCGTGCATAACCAACTCTCCACCTTGACTCGTGATAAAAGTGAGACAATCTCCATTTGGGAACACTTTCCCACGGATTGCCTTCAATTCCCGTTCAAAACCCATTAACCTTTTATCCACCTCATCCATCCACGCATAAACCCGACAAGCATCCAAACCCGACTCCAAAGACCGTGATGGTCCAACATGTGATAAAACCGTAGCCAAGTGGGCGGATTGCTCCTCAAACTTCTCCATTTAAGTAGTCATAAAACTTCCCAATTTTGCCTCCATAGCCCCCAAACCCGAATCACTCGGACTTTTCTCAACATCCTTGACAAGAAGTAACTCGGGTCCATCAACGACAAGACCCATAAGCTTAATCAAACGATCACACATGCAATCCCATGCACTTACACCGTAACTATCCCGTCCCACCACTTGTTTCACTTCTAACAACCGAGACACCCACATCCCATATGGAAGGTCGATTGTTGTACTTAATTTTTCCTTGGTAACCGTGAGACTCGTTTGGATGATACGATGTAACACAAGACTCGCTAAATTCACTTTTTGTCCCTCTAACCACGAGTAAATAATGATAGCCTCATAACTCGAAACTTTATCTCGTCCTCCCTTTCTTGGCATAACCGTGTTCCAAAGAAAGTTCAAGAGGAACCTAATTTTTGCCGAGAGAGGACGAACAACAATGTTTCCACCATCCATCCCAACCTCTTCAAAGTACTTTTTAACCAACATCTCCTTTTCACTAACCACATTGGACCATTCAAGACTCGGATTAATTTCAATTCCGTCATCGGGAACCGAAAAAGCAGAGCAAAAATCCGAAATAGAGACCATCACATCAACACCATTAACGTCGCATGCAAGACCCCTTTCTTAACCGACACACTAGCAAAGAATTAAACAACTTCAACTGGATAAATAGGACCCGAAAATTGACTAATGTGACTCCACCCTTGAAAGTCAAGAAAATCGACAAAGAACTTAAGAGCGGGAACATTAATCAACCAAGATTTGGGATAATACCTTCCTCCATGGATAGAATACCTCAAAACACGAGAAACAAGGATGCTTTCGTCATGAGTTAACCGAACACGATTTAATCCTTCTTTTGTGGCGGTTTTCGAAACATCCCGGAGCAAAGTTCGTGCAACACCGTTTCTTACAACAACCTCGAGTTCCTCAATATCTTCACCTTCATCAACAACTACCTTATTTTTCCCTTTAAAAAGGAGGCGTCTTTTTCCCTAGGACATCGAATCATCCCGACCACGAAACAGGGGCGTAGTTGGATTTGGTTAAGGTAAAGGGAAACTAGTATAGTTAAGATCATGAGATGGTAGTGGTGATGATGGTTTGTGAAAGTGGCGGCTTTGTTGATAGCGGGTTGATGATCGGGTTCTTGCATGGTTGGGATTCATTGTGATGTTGATGGTTGAGTAAAGGAGGTGATGGTGAGAAGATGGTAAATATTTTGAAAAGAGAAAAAGTATGCAAGTGGGGGTGTGATTATGTTTACACGGCAAGGAGGGAGTAATATAGGAGTCTAGGTCTAGGACTTAGGTAAGTATTAATCAATTTTGGTAAGTGATAAGAGTTAAGGTATGAATAGGATGTTAGATGATCAATTGAATATGGTAAAAGATAAGATATGGAAATATGATTATTTGAATATATTAGGAATAGGAAGCATAATACGTGCAATTTTGTAAGGCTATTTTTGTGAGAATTTTGTGCAATTAGGAAACAAACACAATATGATGTATCTTGATAAAAGATAAAGTTTGTATGATAATTAAATTCTAAATAACAAATAGAATTTATGATAAATATTTTCCTATTAACGAAATTATTCATGCAACGCTATATACGGACACAGTCATACAATCTTGACTTAAACTAGTCAGTCATAAAGAATTTGAACGTGTACAGAAGCTTAGGTACCACCGATTAAACCAATTTCCAACCGTAAAGTCTCAAATCGTTCTCGGGCTAATGATTTTGTCAAAATGTCTGCCCATTGTTTTTCCGTACTACAAAATTCAAGTTTTATATTCCCCTTCTCAACATGGTCTCGAATAAAATTGTGTCTTATTTCAATGTGTTTAGTACGTGAATGTTGTGCGGGATTTTTAGAAATTATTATTGCACTAGTATTATCACATAAAATAGGAATACATCCTACGTCAACACCATAATCACGTAGTTGTTACTTAAGCCATAATAATTGAGTACATACCAGTCCTGCAGCGATGTATTCGGCTTCAGCAGTTGAGAGGGCAACCGAATTTTACTTCTTCGAACCCCACGTAACAATACACAGTCCGACAAAAGTGGCGACACCCGACGTGCTTTTTCTGTCTAGAGAACATCCTGCGTAGTCGGCATCGGAATAGCCGACTAGATCGAAGTTACACTCCATCGGATACCATAAATACAGCTTGGCCGTTCCAATTAAATATCGTAAAATTCGTTTTAAGGCCGTCATATGCGATTCTTTGGGAGATGATTGGTATCTCTCACAAACGCATACGCTAAACATAATATCGGGTCTACTTGCGGTCAAATATAACAATGACCCAATCATTCCACGGTAAGTAGTTTCATCAGCTGATTTACCGTCTTCATCTAATGTCAATTTCTTATTCTCGACCATTGGAGTAGGCATAGCATGGGAATTTTCCATTCTGAATTTTCGAATTAATTCCTTGATATACTTCTGTTGATGACTCTTAACGCCTTCCTCGGTTTGTTGTATTTGCAGACCCAGGAAGAATTTCAATTCTCCCATCATACTCATCTCGAATTCGGAAGTCGTCAACTCAGAGAAATACTTGCACAAGCTTCGGTTGGTCGATCTAAAGATAATGTCATCGACATAGATGTGAACGACCAAAAGGTCAGAACCCTCAGATTTTAGAAATAGAGTTTTATCAACGGATCCTCTACTGAATCCACTGTCAAGTAGAAATTTAGATATTCTGTCGTACCACGCCCTAGGTGCTTGCTTCAATCCGTATTGGGCTTTATCTAATTTGAAGACGTGATCTTCAAATTTGCTATTCTTAAATCCGGGGGATTGTTCAACGAAGACTTCTTCCTGTAGTTATCCATTCAGAAATGCTGTCTTGACGTCCATCTGGAATAGCTTCATTCCCTTATGTGCTGCGAATGCTATCAGAAATCTAATAGCTTCAAGACGAGAAACAGGTGCGAAAGTCTCGTCATAATCTATTCCTTCTTGTTGATTATTACCTTGAACCACCAATCTTGCTTTGTTTCTAATAGTGGCTCCGGCATCATCTAGCTTGTTCCTAAAGACCCACCTTGTTCCAATGACAGATCGATCCTTTGGTCTAGGAACTAAATGCCAAACTTGATTCTTTCGAACTGTTGAAGCTCTTCTTGCAAAGTTATAATCCAATCTGATTTTGCAAGAGCTTCATTGATATTTGTTGGTTCGATCATGGATAGAAAAGAGTAGAAAGATCAGAAGTTATTCAAGGAACGTCTAGTTTGAACACCCTTCTTAATATTCCCTAGAATATTGTCCATGGGGTGTGAGCTCTTGTATTTCCACTTTGTTGAAGTACTTGGTTCTTCATCGTTATTTGAGCTTGACCCAACTTCATTTGGCTCGGGATTGGAGGAAATTCCCCCTGAATCCAATCCGGGTGTCGTATTAGAACCGATTATAACCTCGGATTATACACCTTGATTTGGATTCAATGTTATAGTAACATCACCTATAACATTAGTTTGGGAGTCTTTATTTTGAGTCAATGTTATAGTATCATCAACTATAACTTTGGTTTTCTCCTTTTTTATCTTTTGAGGAACGATCAAGTTCATCACTTGTTCCCTCAATTTCATTGTCCTCCAATTCCAGTTCCGGGGGATCGTCTCTTGAAAGACGGAAGTCGGGTGCATCCAAGTCTTCTTCCTGTTCCTGTAAAGGCTTATCAAACACGTTATCCTCATCAAAAATAACGTGGACACTTTCTTCAATACAGAGAGTTCTCTTGTTGAAGACTTTGTAAGCCTTGCTATGATCTAAGTATCCTATGAAAATTGCCCTCATCACTCCTAGGGTCGAATTTACTTGACCGATTTTTACCGTTATTATGAACAAAACATTTACTCCCAAAGCAATGAAGATGGGAGATATTAGGTTTTCGACCTCTAAGGAGTTCGTAGGGGGTTTTCTTAAGGATAGGTCGAATCATAGCATGATTATGGATATAGCAAGAAGTACTAATGGCTTCAGCCCAAAAGTTACGAGGTAAACCACTACACAAAAGCATTGTACGAGCCATATCTTCCAACGTTCTATTCACACGTTCAATGACACCGTTTTGTTGAGAAGTTCTTGGTGAAGAAAAGTTATGCCCTACACCATTAACTCTACAATATTCTATGAAAGCTTGATTGTCAAACCCAGTGCCATGATCCGTACGAATAGATACAAGATTAGTCTTATATTTGTTTTGAACACGTTTCATAAGACAATCAAATTCATCAAATGTTTCATCTTTTGAATGAAGAAAGATAGGCCATACATACCTCGAGTAATCATCTACAAGAACAAAGACGTACCTGGATCGTCCTCTACTCCTTACCTTCATTGGTCCACATAAATTCATGTGTACTAATTCCAAGGCTTGATTTGTGCTTACTACTGTTTTCGGTTTGAACGATGATCTTACTTATTTGCACCTTGCACACGTGTCACACATCTTTTCTTGGTCGAACTTGAGCTTAGGTAACCCTTCAACCAAGTCCCACTTCTTGAGTTTGTTCAAGGTTAGTGAGCTAATGTGACCAAAGCGTTTATGCCATAAACAAGGATCATCAAGTGTAACTTTCATGCACGAAAAGAAGTTAGTACGCACAGCATTTAAATCTACCATATAGACATTTATTTTCCAGTGGCCTTCAAGAATAACATTACTAGTTCCTTCAATAATAATGCGACAACTATCAGTATGGAAAACGACTTTGTTACCTTTGTCGCACAGTTGAGATATGCTTAGCAAGTTATGTTTTAGACCGTCCACGAGATAAACATCACTGATCGTGTGAGATTTAGAAATTCCAATTTTGCCTACGCCAATTACTTTTCCCTTTTTGTTGTCCCCGAACGTAACTTTTCCTCCGTTAAAGGGCTTAAGTGAAAGAAACAGATTCTTATCTCCAGTCATGTGTCTTGAACATCCACTATCAAGATACCATTGATTGTTTTCTTTCACTACTTCCTGCAGAAAGGATAAGATACAGTTTTTAGGTACCCAAGCTAAGTTGGGTCCCTTATGATTAGTTACTCTATATACTAAATCCTTTCGAACCCAAACTTGTTTAATGACTGTTTTTCTAACTCTTGGGTTATTTTGCTTGGGAGGAGTTCTAGGTTTAGTGTTTTCCTTCGGTCTGGGAATTCCTCTAGGTCTATCATGACTATTTCCCTTGTGAATAGGTTTACTAGGTTGAGATCGACAAGGGTTTTGTGAGGTGCTACGTTTCTTGGTGTAGTCAAAGGCCATGTCATAGAACCAACGAAATTTATTATTGTTAGGTTCATTTATGGGGGTTTCATCATCCTCGACAACTGTTGTAGATACCCGTATCCGTCGATATTGGAATTTATAGAGAACCCGACAAACACCCGATGATGATAGGACACATGTATTCTTTAGTTGTCATTGTCATTATTTGGGTTCGTTTTACGATGTAGAATGAGCGTTGTCGACGGAGTATTTTATTAATTTAAATGATATTTAAATTAAAGATTTTTTAAGGTGAATTCATTTTATTTTTATTTTGAATTTAGTTTTTTTATTTTTTATTTTTGAAAATAAAATAATTTTTTGATTTGAAAAATTATTTTAGGAGTGTATTTGATTTGAAAAATCATTTATTTTAATGTGTTAATCGATTTGAAAAATCGATTTAAAAATCGAAAAAAACTCGTTTTAAACATGCGTTTTGGAGCTCGATTATAGCTCGGTTTTTGAGCCCGTTTTCTTTATGAGTTGGCACGAATCTCGAGTACACTAACCAACCTAAGCCTCTACCCATCCAACCCCAGTTCTAACCCCCTTAACCACGGCCCAAATCCCGTCCCAAACACTCCCCAACAGCCCGCATAAAACACGAGCAGCCCCCCTGTTTTGCGTGCCAAATCCCGAGCCCAAAACCCGCTCCAAACAGCTACCAAACCCGTGCCCATTAACCCTAACCCATACCCTAGTATCCTACCCATATTACCTTAGCTTAACCACCAAGAAACCCCCCTCACAAAGCCTCTCAAACCCTCACAAAAGCTGCTGGACAGCAGCTATGCGCAGATGAGCCCGTCTGCCTCTCCCCTCTAAAAACCCTACCTTAACTCCTTATAAATACCCCCCCTTCACCATACATTCATTCCTCTAAGTTCTCCATACATACAACCGTCATTAACAAGCTTTAAACTCCAGAAACAAACCCTAATTGCCTCCCAAAAACCCTCGACAAAACCGACTTACAAACTGAGAATCAGTTTGTGTGTCCTCTTTGAAACCCTTCGTTCTCCCTTCAAACCTCCATCAAAATTCGAGTTTCTTGTTCCAAATTAAGCACACAACATCCATCTACACATTAGACAAAGATTTACGAGCCAAATTGCCCTCGAGAGTACACGAATTCCCTCGAAAAACAGAGTGTTATACACTCTGTTTTCGCGGCTTTTCCTGTCTGTCCAGTTCTGTTTGTGCTCGTTTTTCGTGCCCAATAACTCAAAACGAGCAGCGATTGTTTTAAGATCTCTGTTCTCCTCTCTTTCTAGTTTTCAAAACATCTTTTAAATCGAATTTTTACCGTGAAACGAGAGAGAAATCGCAGTTTGAAAGTTGATGTCCAGATTCGCAAAAAACGTGTTGTTTGCTTTGTTTCTTCGTCGACGACGGCCTCTCGAGATAAAATCTACCATCGATTATGACCCAAGACGGTGTCAACGATACATGTAGGTTGAGGGTGCATCAAATCCTCCTCTTTCTCCGTTTTATTTCGTTTTTTATGTTTGTTTGCTTATAGTTCGTTTTTGTTTGTTTATCGTTTTTGTTTATCGATTGTTATCATTAACTATGAAACTAGTTTAGTCCGAGTATGAGTTAAAGTACCACCATGAACACCCGCGTTGACTTGAGATGGGAAAGAAACCGCTAAATCAGTCGGTCGTAACCCCCGTCTCATTTACATATCCTCGTGTTCAAGGTAGGGCATTAATAAAACGAATTCTAACTTCGCTCTTTGCTTTTGACCCCTCTTTTGTTTCGTGTAATTCGATCCACCCTAGGACCATTCACATGTTAGTATGACCTCTGATTGTTAACATATAACTCGTTTAGATGACATTAGATCAGTTTAATAACCTAATTAGACACGTTAGGGTACATCGACATAGCTTTAAAAATCAACTAACGATTCTGTAACTTAATTGAATGCATCTCTCTCTTTCACCTAATTTCTCGCTAGTATTGTTGGGGCTGGTGTCCTCTACAGTTAGTGCAATAACATTTAAATCTCTAAAAGGATCAAAGGGTATACTTTTATATTACTATCAGTTGGTCCACGTTTATCAATAACGGTTGGCTTGCTAGATAAGTTTGACGTTATTGTCATACTGATGGCGGTGATCAACTGGTCCCTAAAAGTCACACCTATAGGATACGTTTGAGAGATGTGACGGTATGAAAATATAGTCATGTTGATGCCTAATTTGACTAAGCAGTTAGTCGGAGTTATTGACTAATAATTAGTCAAACGCGATGTTGAGATAATTATTTAATATGGATTAAATAATAATGGCTAAGACGAATTAAGCGGTTATTTCGTAAATTAAATATAAACGATTATATTTAATTGATGTATATTGAATTAATTATACAATATTGTCTTTGTCGGACATGTATTAATATTTCGACTAATCCATGTTACTAGTCGATGTTTTAATAACCGATAACCGATGACGATTTATAATAAAACCCGTCATATACATTTTAGCGAAATCGAGTCGGACCACGAGTTAAAAATAAGGAGAAAGTGGAAAGCCCACTTCCCCCTTCATGAAACTCACGGCCGAATGAAGGAACAAAAAGAGAGCTTCTCCTCTTTTTGCCCGAACTCATTTCTTTTGAAAGAAAATTAGGTTTTTGAGAGCATTCTTCTCTGAAAAACCTAGATCTCACATCTAGCAAAAATTCACACAAAACTCTCTCAATATTGCAAGTCAATTAGAGAGTATTTCTAGCACAAGGGGCATAGTCTCAGACGGTCTTGGGTGCAACGATTAGGAGGAAATCTACTTTGATTTCTGTTCTTAGGCCGAATTTCAAAGGACCCGAGGTTGATTCTTGTTCTTTATCGTTTCTCTATTGTTTTTCGTTTATGACCATAAATTGCATGTTAAATTTACGTTATAGTCCTAAAATTTAAGGGTTTTATACGGATATTACCCCACAAGTGGTATCAGAGCGAGGCCACGTAAATTTTTCTTTGTGATTTTCATTAAACGAATTGAATCGATATTTTTTTTTGCATAAAAATCCGTGCGGCTGCATTTTTTTTGCCTCGGCAGGTTTTTTTTAAGCACGGCTGGTTTTGTTTTTTTTTTTTTGCATTGGAAGTCGTGCCACACGGCTTATTGCTGATCAGTCTCAATCGTCTGATTTTGTTTTTCGATTTGTTCTTTGCATATTGTTATTTTAAACGTAATCATAGCAATATGTTAAAGATTTGTCATTTGTAATTTTTGTTTTAATACGGATTATGTTCAAATTGCAATTGATTTTGTAAAATCGACTTTGTTTGGCCTGATATGGCTCACGGCTTGAGGTATTAATAAAAAAAAAAAAATTTTTTGGGGATGCTCTCGGTCAGGCCGTGAGATAAAGAGAAAAAAAATTGTGTTTTTGTTCTTTTTGCTGCTCTCGGCATTTGCAGCTGAAATAAAAAAAAAAAAATTTCGTTTTTTTTTTTGCCATAACATATGCATAATACGGATTGTATGCATTCGCTTGATAGTGAAACGGTTCACTCACGTACCATTTAGTTATTTTAAAGCGATTTAAAGTAACGGATTATCATGGATTAAAATTAAGTTGATTAAAGCGGTTTTGTCACATAATTTTAATTATTAAATGTGGTTTGGATAAATTTAACATAATTACGGAATTATGTCACGAATAAATTTTTTTTAGTTGATGCATTTTTATTTATCGTTATTTTGAATGCCTTGAATGTTTTAATTACGTATTTAATTTTTTACAAACGGTTGTAACTTAGTGTGGCCTTAGTAGAACGTGTTACCGTAATGATGGAACACGGTCTTGGTTGTATTTTGAGATCTCGCATCTCCATTTTGATTTTTCCTTGTAATTACAGTTTTAATTTAGAATGTAAATAGGTTTATTTTTGTAAATTTTAATTGTAATTTTAAGAAGACCAAAGATGGAGATCGGATGCTCACTCCCGCTGCATGGACAAAGATGGAACATCAAGACAAGCTTCTCGGGTCTAACGGTGGATTCCAAAGTTGTATTATGTTCTTTTTACTAGGATAGGCCACACTAGGACTTTTATTTACGTTTTGCATTCTTTTATTTATTTTATCGTAACGATAGTTTGCATCATTTTCCTCCTAAAACCAAACCACCTAATAATTGCATGAAAACTGACTCATATAGAGGTCACGCGTTAGTTTTCTATGATATACAGATATCACACGTTTTTATAAGCCATCACCTAAATTAATTCATTCACGCAATGCTAGTTTTTTCGTTCACTTAAAATGAATTAAAACTAAGTTGATGGGATCTTCCTCGTATAACCAAAAATTGAGAATAGTCTTTATAGGTCAAACTCCAATGAATCCCTTCTTCGTCGGTAGGCATAATATGACCCCTTCTACGTCGGGTAAGTTGGAACTGATTGACCTATTTTATCTCAACACTATGGTCACTCGTACGATCCTGTGATTATGGTGGACTATAGATAGGATTTACGGAAATCTATCGACCAAGAGTTATAACGATAGAACTAGCTAAACAGTTGGCTTATCAATTTACGAAAATTGAGTCTTGGGATCACTTGTATTATTCTTGAGGGAGATCAATTATGCAAGTTCAATGAGTCTACACGATTAAAATGAATTTTAAATAGACTTAAATCACCTCGATGAGTTGCTTATTTCGTTTTGTTTTTCCTTTCTTTTTCAGTGTAGATCACGATCACTTAAACTGCTAATAACAAAATGGCTGGCCGTGCTGACGACCCAATGCCAAGTGCCACATTGGACCGTGAGTCCTGGCTTCGGATCTTCATGAATCAGATGAATCAGTCAACTTGACTGAAGAATGATGGATCAAACTTCGCGGACTGGGAGGCGGCATTACGGAATGCTGCCGCTGCTGACGGGAAGCTCAAATATCTGACAGAGCCCATCCCGTCAAACCCAGGCCCCACGGCTGGAGCTAACGAGATCGCCAAGTATAACGATTTCGTCATGGAAGCGGGTGCGATTAAAAACGTACTCATTTTTGCAATGGAATCCAATTTGCAAAAACGCTTCATAGCCCAAGGTGCAAACAAGATTTTCACCACGCTCACTAAGGAATTCTCGAAAGCACCGAGAATCGTGACCTATGAGCATACCACTCGCTTCTTTGATGCGAAACTCCAGAAGGGCCAACCGGTTAGCCCACACATTCTCAACATGATTGAGAATGTCGAGAGACTGGAGGCGCTTGATTGTAAAATCAGCGAGAACGTTGTGATTGACCGCATGCTTCATTCACTCCACGATGGTTTTGTGCTCTTTAGAGCGAATTACTATATGAATGATTTGAAGAAAAGTCCTCATGAACTACAGTCCCTTCTCGTGCAGACCGAGAAGGATATGAAGTTCAGTGGGAGCTTGAAACAGGATGTTCTCGTTGTGTCAAACAAGGGCAAGGGTAAGGGCAAAGCTCAGGCAGACCTAGCAGTAGGTAAACCGAAGTTTAAGAAGTCGGGATCAGGTAAGAGTGGGCCTGGTGAGTCGAGCAACTCATCAGGCACGACAAAGAGCAAGACCGAAAACATGAAATGCCATCACTGCCACAAGACTGGGCATTGGAGGCGTACATGTCCTGTTTACCATGAGGACATAAAAGCAGGTCGCGTTAAACCTGTTGGTATGTCTTCTTCCTCTTCTACTTTTATTCATATGATTGAGATTAACCACGCAAGTTACGGAACTTGGGTACTAGATACTGGTTGTGGTTCTCATCTGTGTAATCATGTGCAGGGGCTCCGAAACATCGAACCCCTCGTAAAGGGTGAGGTGGACCTGCGTGTCGGGAATGGAGCACGAGTGGCTGCCGTCTCGAGGGGAACATACGTGATCCAGCTTCCTAGCGGATTTGAGTTATTTTTATATAACTGGCTATTATGTACCCAGTCTTTCTAAAATATTATTTTCGGTTTCGCACTTGACAAACTTGGTTTTTCATTTGTAATAGAGAATAATACTTGCATTTTCTCATTACACGATATGATTTATGGCAAGGCAGTCTCCATGAATGGAATTTATGTTTTAGATCAGACCACCAAAATATTACACGTAATGAATAAGAAGTTAAAGGTTGGTGACAAAGATCAAACGTATCTATGGCACTGCCGTATGGGACACATTAATGAGAAACGCGTAAAACAAATCATAAAAGAATGGAGCTATCTCGGCCTTTGATTTTCAATCATTTGGCACGTGTGAATCATGTCTCATTGGTAAGATGACTCGAATTTCCTTCAAAGGTGTTGGAATGCGCGCTGCTGACCTATTAGGACTCATACATACGGTTGTGTGTGGACCTATGTCAATCACCGCACGAGAAGGCTATAGGTATTTCATCACTTTCACGGATGATTTAAGTAGATATGGCTATGTCTACTTAATGAAGCACAAAAGTGAATCCTTTGAGAAATTCAAGGAATACCGAATCGGGTACGAACCTCTGGGTAGAAAGATTAAAACACTGCGCTCGGACCGTGGTGGCGAGTATCTTTCTCACGAGTTTGATCAACACCTCAAAGATCGTGGGATTGCCTTGCGCTTAACTACACCTGGAACACCTCAGTTGAATGGTGTGTCCGAACGGAGAAATCGAACACTACTTGATATGGTTCGATCAATGATGAGTCACACCGTGTTGCCTGACTCATTGTGGGGTTATGCTCTTCTGTCAGATGCTCTAATACTTAACCGAAGTCCGTCTAAAGCTGTTGACAAGACTCCATATGAACTATGGAAGGGAACGGTCCCTAACTTGTCCTTTATACGGGTTTGGGGCTACGAGGCTTATGTCAAGTGGAGACACGAGGATAAGCTCGGCCCGCGATCGGTCAAGACATACTTTATAGGTTATCCTAAAGGAACACTTGGTCATTACTTTTATTCGCCAACCGAACAACGTGTATTTGTTGCGGCTAGTGCGACATTCTTAGAGAAGGAGTTTCTCAAGAATGCAAAGAGTGATAGAACCTTCGAGCTGTCGGAGATTCCAGAACCAAATACCGAGCAACCATTGGAGGAACCAGTTCCTTCAATCTCGGCTGCGGTTAATATTTCTGAGGAACCTAGGAGGTCGGGAAGAGTCTCTATTCCTCCGGACAGATACATTGGTATGGTCGAGGAACATGACATAGATGACATTCTACTCTTAACGAGTAGTGAACCCGCAACCTATAAAGGTGCCATGACTAGTTCTGACTCAAAGCTATGGCTTGAGGCCATGCAATCCGAGATGGACTCCATGTATGAGAACAACGTATGGGATCTTGTTGACTTATCTGCTAAGGTTCGTCCCCTTCAATGCAAATGGCTTTAGAAGATAAAGCATTCTGTGGAAGGTCAACAAGATATCTATAAAGCACGACTAGTTGCTAAAGGTTTCACCCAAGTGCCAGGTTTGCACTACGATGAAATATTTGCACCCGTAGTCATGCTGCGTTCCATTCGGATTATCTTAGCGATTGCCGCTTTTCATGACTATGAAATTTGGCAGATGGATGTGAAAACCGCCTTCTTAAACGGTTTTTTGGAGGAAGAGTTGTACATGGTACAACCCGAAGGTTTCATCGATCCTGAACATCCTAAGAAAGTATGCAAGCTTAAGCGTTCCATTTATGGACTTAAGCAAGCTTCTAGGAGTTGGAATCATCGTTTCGACCAAGTGATAAAAGAAAATGGATTTACTCGATCGGTCGAGGAACCATGTCTATATATCAAGTCGAGTGGGAGCAAGATTGTCTTCCTAATATTGTATGTCGATGACATACTCCTGATTGGGAATGACATACCTCTCTTAACTTCGGTAAAAGTGTGGTTGAAGAACCATTTCCAGATGAAAGATCCGGGTGAGGCACAAAGAATTTTGGGCATCCGTATCTATCGAGATAGATCACGTCGGATGTTATCTCTCAGTCATGAGTCTTATATAGACAAGATACTAGAGAGATTCAAAGATGACTAACTCCAAAAAGGGGTTCCTTCCTATGGCTCCGGGGGTGCATTTGAGCAAGTCTCGGGCACCGAGACACCGAAAGTGAAAGAGCGCATGACACGGATTCCTTATGCCTCGGCTATAGGATCAATCATGTATGCCATGATATGCACACGTCCGGACGTGGCATATGCATTGAGTATGACAAGTCGATTCCAACAAAGATCCAGGTGAATCACATTGGATGGCTCTCAAGAACATTCTTAAGTACCTACGGAGGACTAAAGATTGGGCATTGACTTATGGAGGCGAACAAAAACTATGCGCAACCTGATTCTGTGAGATGCTAGCTTCCAAACGGATCGAGATGACTCGAAATCTCGGTCTGGATTCGTTTTTACTCTTAATGGCGCTGCATCACCGGAAGAGTTCCAAACAAAGTGTTACAAAGAGATTCTACGATCGAGTCCGAGTACTATGCCGCGTCTCGAAGGCGCAAAGGAAGCGATATGGATGCGTCAATTCTTACAAGGACTATCTGTAGTGCCTAGTTCGAATGACCCGATCACCATCTATTGCGATAATAGAGGTGCCATCTTCCAAGCTAAGGAGCCTAAGTCTAGCAACAAGTCTAGACATGTACAACGGAAAGCTCATCTAATCCGAGATTACGTGGAGCAAAAGGAGGTAGTGATAGAAAAGATTGCTACAGATGATAACATAGCAGATCCTCTCACTAAACCATTACGACAAGATAAGCATGAAGGGCATGTTAATTCCATGGGAATTAAACGTGTTCCTGAGTTGTAGTACTCTTTTATGGATTAGATTCATTCTCTTTTGTACTCTATACGACATCATCGTTTTGATATTTATATATTTTGTTTTTCATGTGGATTTGTACGACAATTTTGAACAGCACAAAGTGAACTAAACAAACATTATATTTTTGGTCCTTAATTGCCCACGTGAGTTGATAACTCTGGCAATTATTTTGTGACGTTGGTTGATGGTGGGTTCAATGAGCCATAAGTCAAAAGGTTGACTGACCAATTAAAGAGGCGAGTTATACGGATATCTCGTAGGACACAATTGTGACATCGACATGGAGTCCTAAATGTTTTATAACATTCGGTGCCAGGTCGTGGATAGGACCTCCATGGTGATCCTAAGAGTCGATTCTTTTGACTATCGACTGTCTCTTGAGACTAAGGCAGATTTTGGGTGAGTTTGGTTTCTTTCTCACGGTCATCCGTAACAGGGGACCAAGTAGATTTTTTCTGGGTCATTTCATGCTGTGCTTAGATCGGCAGGAGTCGAGTTGAAGGAAATATTCAGCCTTTATCAGGTACTCGATATTTCTCGGGGCCACTCGAGGAGTCAGAATCGAAATGCCTGGCCATGCTCGAATACGAATTCGTTTTATCAGTTAAGTTACTCTCTAGTCGGGGAAACCACTCTTGATACAGATCGATTGTAAAATACGACCTTTGCGGATCCGGATCTGCAAATTGTTTTACATTGAGTGGGAGAAATTTTAAATGAATATGAGAATCGGTTATCGCACATACACTTGTACGGACAAGTGGGAGTTTGTTGGAGCCGTGTCCTCCAGTTAGTGCGGATAACGTTATTGCACATACACTTGTACGGACAAGTGGGAGCTTGTTGGGGCTGGTGTCCTCTACAGTTAGTGCAATAACATTTAAATCTCTAAAAGGATCAAAGGGTATACTTTTGTATTATTATCAGTTGGTCCACGTTTATCAATAACGGTTGGCTTGCTAGATAAGTTTGACGTTATTGTCATACTGATGGCGGTGATCAACTGGTCCCTAAAAGTCACACCTATAGGATACGTTTGAGAGATGTGACGGTATGAAAATACAGTCATGTTGATGCCTAATTTGACTAAGCAGTTAGTCGGAGTAATTTACTAATAATTAGTCAAACGCGATGTTGAGATAATTATTTAATACGGATTAAATAATAATGGCTAAGACGAATTAAGCGGTTATTTCGTAAATTAAATATAAACGATTATATTTAATTGATGTATATTGAATTAATTATACAATATTGTCTTTGTCGGACATGTATTAATATTTCGACTAATCCATGTTACTAGTCGATGTTTTAATAACCGATAACCGATGACGATTTATAATAAAACCCGTCATATACATTTTAGCGAAATCGAGTCGGACCACGAGTTAAAAATAAGGAGAAAGTGGAAAGCCCACTTCCCCCCTTCATGAAACTCACGGCCGAATGAAGGAACAAAAAGAGAGCTTCTCCTCTTTTTGCCCGAACTCATTTCTTTTGAAAGAAAATTAGGTTTTTGAGAGCATTCTTCTCTGAAAAACCTAGATCTCACATCTAGCAAAAATTCACACAAAACTCTCTCAATATTGCAAGTCAATTAGAGAGTATCTCTAGCACAAGGGGCATAGTCTCAGACGGTCTTGGGTGCAACGATTAGGAGGAAATCTACTTTGATTTCTGTTCTTAGGCCGAATTTCAAAGGACCCGAGGTTGATTCTTGTTCTTTATCGTTTCTCTATTGTTTTTCGTTTATGACCATAAATCCCATGTTAAATTTACGTTATAGTCCTAAAATTTAAGGGTTTTATACGGATATTACCACACAAGTATAAGAGTGCGTGATTAGCACCGTCTTATTAACACTCGATGAGTTAAATTAATTAGCGAACTTGACCTAATTGGACCCCTTTAGGCCGTGTAGAATACACGTTTGCAAGACATCTTTTCAATCGATCAACGTCGTTTCTAACTTGTTTTCTAGCCCGCTTTCGAACTTGTTTCGCAATCAATCGATCTAACTAATGAACCTGACCTAGGACCTAGGGTAGTCGTGTCTAGAGTGGCCATGGCTTGGCCGTGTCCTTTGGTCTTTCTTGCTTCGTTTTTTATGAATCGTTTGTTCTTTATTTGTTTTGTCGCTTGTAATTTATCGTTTGCTCGTCGAGTTGTAATTTTCAAGTTAGCTTTCTTTTATCGAGTCAAAACCTCTTTCAAAAACCTTAGTCTTGTTTGGTTAGATGGTTGTGCCCCAATGCAAGTAAGAGCGTAGTAAATCGCATGTTGTTTAAAGCAACATGGCCCGATTTATGCTAGTGCATGCTTTGGTGTGTGGCCCTATGTCTAATTCGATAAGATTAAGTGAAAGCACGCATTACGAGGAGTGACCCAAGGCCGTGAGTCATGTAGGCCGTGGGCCACCTCCTTGTGCACGTTTTTCTAGGCCGAATGGCCGTGTGTCGTGTATGGTGTCGTATATAGCAATTGTATTTAGATCGAGTTGTATCTTTAATTTCTCGTGTGTTGGCATGAAATGCCTGGGTTGTAATAGGGTAGATCCCAACGGCTCCCCCATTCCCATCAAGCCTTGTTTGTTTCGTTTATATGTTGTTAGATCAATCAACCCACATGCTAAATTACAACTTTGACAAAGTTAGTTTAGTTGCATCTAAAACGACATAGAAATTGTTGTCACATGTTAGGGTTTTAAAAACGATGTTTGCATATCATATATCGTAGTAGCTATGACCTTGTTTGAAATCCGATACTTGACTTAGTAGAGGCCGTTATTGACGGGCGGGGTTAGGTGTCCTTATGGGCTTCCTAACACGTACCCTCACCCCTTACTGAAGATCTATGGTTTGTGGATCCGTCTAAATACCATTGGATTACGAGAGTCATTCTAATCGAGTGATATAGGGTACAAGTCTTTATCTTTAATCACTCGTAGTCGATTGGCTTTATGATTTTCGATGAAAGGTGTAAAGTTGACTTGAACGGTTCCAAGTTCCCAAAAAACTTGGTGGCGACTCTAATTTGTCTTAATTCGATTCGAAAGAACCTCGAGTCGATTATGCCTAGTGTGGATCCCGCGGACGCAGTTCCCGCGGGCGTTGTCCACAGTTTGGCGACTCCGCTGGGGAAAAGAGGACTAGTTACACTTTGTTTCTAGGGTCTTTTCCTCCGAGGTGAAACTTGAAAAGAAAGTATTGGAAAGTAAAACATTACTCATAGTGCTACGATTCATGCATAAACCCTTAAGGACTTTCCCGGGCCGTCCCAGCGTTTCTTTGTGATGCGTGGAGGGAGACGTCCCACTATGCCAGGAACTTGCACATTGCTTGCTTCCGCTCCTCCTCGTCGTGGTTCTTGATGGTGGGGATGCTCTTCTAGGTACTCTACCTAAAGGTCGTTGCTCTATAAGACCTAAAAAGGATGGAGGGCATAGACCTTCTTGTAGAAGACTTGCCGAGACTTAGAGATGTCTAGGAGCATACATCCTTATAACATGTGAATGACAATGTGCGAAATGAATTTCCCGAGTCTTTTCAAAATTTTCCATATCGATTTCAAAACCGAACTTTTGACTAACTTACTTTCAAAATAGCATGGTTTTAAAAACGCGGAATGCTGCCCAAATAGGACTAGATTTTTCGGCCCAAAATAAGCTTTTATAGCCGGCATGCTGCCCATTTCAAATCTCATTTTCAAATCAATTATTCGTTCTTTCAAATTCAATCCAAAATGTTTCTCGAACCTCAACCAAGCATGAAATGCGTCAAGTCGTGTCCGGGTCCTGGCCGTGTTAGACAAGGCGTGTTTCGTTCTAAGTATCTAGAACACGACCCTGTTGGGTCACCCAAGCTCACCTCTTGGGATTCGAGTCATGTTGGTCCACCTTTTTGTCTAGGATAGTCCACAGAAACGTCCAAGCTAGGCCATTGTGGACGTTTCATACGAACCTATGGGCTATGTTAGTCCAATCACGGGTTTAGTCACACCGAGTCCGGTTTAGAACCGAATTATGATGATTCGGGTCGTGTCGTTTTGTCGAGTCCAAAATGAATCGAGGTCTAAATCCAACCGTGAGTCGAACCTTTTGGTTAGTCAGTCTTAAGCTGAGTCTTTGCTTGAGTCAAGTTGGTGTCGTGTCCTTAAGTGTGCAGGGGCTCTTACTTTAAATATTGACTCGGTTCGGGGTTTTCTTGTAGAAAGGCCGCCAAAAACCCGACTTCAAGCAATGGAAGACGCTGTTAACAAACTCACTGAGGCCGTGAACCTCATGAGGGCCAGAATGGATGTGATCGAATCCAAGCTGGGTGAAGATTCCTCCACCCCACCTCCGACTGATCTGGAGAAACGGTTCAAATTCATTGAAGACCGTCTCGAAACTCTCCCGGGGAAGAACATCCATTACGAAAATTCTAGGGCCTATGCCCCAATTCAGGATAAGTTGCCCACGAACATGGTACTCACCGATATCCCAAAGTTTAAGGGCACGAAGATCCATCCACCATGTTAAGGCCTATAAGGGGTACTTAGCACTGAAAGGAGTACCTTCTGAAATGCTCTCTGAAATTTTCGCTCAATCTCTGGATGAACACCCGAAGGCGTGGTTCTACAATCTTGACCTTAAGAACTTCCCCACTTTCAAAGATATTACGGTGGAGTTCTGCAAGCACTATGCTGATAATGTCGAGATTCAAACCAACATAAGAACATTGGAGGTGATTACACAGAAAGACAAAGAAGGCTTTACTGAATTCCTTGCAAGATGGCGCGCTGAAAGCGTGAAACTAGCCAAGAAGCCTGATGAAGTTGAAATGGTAGATAAGTTCGTAAAGAATCTACGACCTGTTTACCGCAATGCTCTGAAATACCAGAATTTTGGCTCTTTCAAAGAATTGATAAGAATCGGGATAAAGGTAGAAGATGATGTCATAAGGGCAGAGGCTGAAAGGCCGAAAGGCTACCAAGGGGCCTCATCGTCTAAGGGCAAGGCCCCAGCAACCGCCCATATTGATGAAGCCATGAATCTCTTAGAAGGGCAATCGAAGAAGTCGCAGTGCCAAATACCTAGGGCATTCACCGATATCGGATGCACTTATACATACGCTCTCCAAAGGCTCATAGCCCAAGGAAAGCTGAAGCCTATTGGTCCAACTCCAGACCCTCCCGCTGATCAACAAGGTAAATGGTATAAACCAAATGCCTACTGTGCCTTTCACCAAGGGAAAGGCCATGATACTGAAAGGTGCTATCGACTGAAGCACGAAATCCAATACATGATTGAGAATGGAACACTCCCAATCCCAGCCATAAAACCTAATAACATCACCAATCCATTTGGCGATCACGCCAACTTTGTTTCTGTCGAAGACAATGTCGATTATTCCCATCTTATCCGCCCATGTCACTTGAAAGAGGTGTTTATCGGGAAAATATTTTTGGATTGCTCTGAATTCTTGCCAAACCCGAAGAATGAAATTCAAGTCGGGAGTCTTGCTCTAGAATGTACTCCTCTCATTAACGAAGTTAATAAAGGACAATTCGATTCACCAACCTTCATCATTGGCGTAGATCCTCGGAGGACTACCTCGGGATGGAGGCAGACCATCGAAGGGATCAAGGACAAAAGCGGAGCATCTAAGCTGACAGATGAACAAGAGAAAGCTCAAGACCAGATTTGAAAATTATGAGTCGGGATCTGTTTTCTTATCTTAGTTGAGTCGAGTCTAGGACTTTCCTTTCTTGAAGTTGAGTCGTTTATTCCGCGATGACCTAGGGTGTGTCCTTGGAGTCGTCCCTTCGAGTCTATTAAGCATGTGTCATTCCAATAAAAGTTTCAGTTCATTTCCAAATATGTCTTATTTCCAATCCTCAATCATTCTGAAACATGATAAAGCGCACAACACACTCAAAGGAATACCTGGGGTAGAAATATGTCATGTTTCAAAATGTAAGGTACACTAGGATCCCGTGTTTGATTCCTTTACCTATTCCATGTCTGGTGGTATAAAACCTCCATCTGAACCAATGTTTGTGACAAGCTTTTAGATGATTCTATGACAAACCCGGACTAGCTCCTTGTTTCCCCTATCGATGACGGAAGGCAAGCCTTTTCCCCATACAATCATCCCCTCTCGAAGAGAGAAGATACCAACCCGTTTTAACAAGGAATTGTTAGTTCTTACCCAAATTAGTTGGCGAAGCCCAGTTTTCAAGGTGTATCCATTTATGACTAAGAGAATGAATAGAAGATCATTTTCAAAGAGAGAAAAAAGATGAAAAAGAATGAAAAGATGAGAAAAAGAGAAAAATGAAAAAAAAAATGAAAAAAAAAATGAAAAAAAAAAGAAAAAAAAAGATGAAAGAAAAAGAAAAAAGGAAAAAAGATGTTGAAGTTATTGCGGAATGCTTTTTGGTTGAATGTCGAAGTTACGGAAGCCAGAATTCAAGTCAAGTACCCATAGTTGAGGTTCAATGGGCGAAGCCCAAAAGCTTAAGTAGTAACCTCTTTACCCTCTAAGTCCTTCCTGAGACAGTTACAAAGGGATAGTCGGGAATTTTGAGAATTATTCCGCTTGTGCTGTTACACCCAACCTTTAAGGTCCAGACATGGAAGTTTGAACCCACATCGTTTCCCGACCCATTTGCACTTAGGTTCATCAAACCTGAGACACCATTTCCAACCACGTTATAAGCCATATCCCTTGGCCTTAGCACCACAAAACAAACCTTCAGAATGATGGTTAACCATTCCAACTTGTTATTACCAAGCTCCACATCCCAAAAGATCCAAGCCTTTTACACCTAACCCCAAACACGGGATTTAACGGTACCTTACAGGCTAGAATGGGATACGACATGATACCTTAGGTGAAACCTTTGAGTGTGTACACACAATCAAAATGCCATGTTTATGCACCATGATCGAACTACGTCAGATTTGATTTCGCTCCACGCGAATACGTAGGCAGTCCTTCAGAATAAGGGATTCAATCCACTCATCAACCAAGTTGTCATCTTGTCGGTTTCTTACGGGTCTTAACCAAGTACAAATGAAGCCACCTTTGTTTGAGTCGGTCTTAGCACTCGATGTAGGCTAGGATAAGGATATAGGTTCAGATGAGTAGTGTCAAGTCTCGGAATGAGCTTTATCTAACGGTTTAGGCAAAGATGCTGAGTCATATAGATGTGAGTTTGTGTTGGGAATAGAAAATATGAAAAACCCGCTGAAAAGAATGAAGGCGTGGAAGAAAAATAGTAAAAGCCCGCTGAAAAGAAAGAAGGCGTGGACAAAAAATAGTAAAAGCCCGCTGAAAAGAAAGAAGGCGGTGGCAAGAAATGATGAAACTCGCTGAAAACAAAGGAGGCGAGGAGAAGAGTGACAGAATGTTCCCGACAAAAGTCATGTGTGATGTCTAAGTGTTCTCATAAAATCAGTATGTGTTTAGTGTCTGGGCGAAGCCAACGTTGTTGCTCCGTGAGTTTAATCCACCTTGTCAATGCCAAGTGATCTTGATTCCCAGGTGCCCTCCGTCCCAAGTCGACGACCTTGTGATTCCCATTTGTCGTCTTTTGGCGCCAGAATGGCCAATTTACATTTCTACCCCCAACAAGTCAATAATTGAATTTAAACCCGTGCACACTTGCGGTTTTATTTTCCTTTTTGTTTTACGGTAGCGGGCTACGCCCACGTTATTTACGGGTCATACAAAGTGTCTGAGTCGTATTTCCTGCTCACCCGTCAAGGTTCGATTTCAAAATGCCAAATATTTCAGAATTCCGAAATTTCAAAAACTTTTTGCGAATTATGGATAGATGATCCAAGTAGTGGTACATTTCAAGTTAAGGTTCAAATCTCAAAGTTCAAAATCAAAATGATTCATTTCAAATTCAAATTTCGGGTCGATGGCCCAACATCCAAGGGATTCATTTCAAATTCAAAATTTGGGTTGATGGCCCAATTATTCAAAATTTTCAACTTGTTCAAATTTCGGGTCGATGACCCAGTCATTCAAAATTTAATTTTAGGTCGACGACCCAGCATTCCAACACTTCAACTTCAAACCTCGGGTCGATGGCCCAATATTCTAAGTGATTCAAAATTCGGGTCGATGGCCCAATTATTCAAGATTTTCAACGTGTTCAATCTTCGGGTCAATGACCCAATCTTTTAAATGATTCAATTTCAAGATCGATGATCCAAATGTGCTTATGTGATGATTATTGCTTGTACATTTTCTGTGTTTCAAATATAGCAGGATATGCTTCAATCGGGGCTCTAAAGTCTTCGACTTTAGAGCCATTACAAGAATCGGGGCTCTGCCGTAGGCTTCGAGACCATTATCAAGATGTAAAGGATGACATCCACCAAGAATTCAATTCGATACAAGAGTATGAAATGGAAGAATTCCGTAGCTGAAAGCAAATGATGAAAGTGGCGGCAACCTCCTCGGAAAGTCCCGTCCCATTTTGGCACTGCCAAACAGATGATAAATTTTGGGCAAATGTCGTGATTTTTGGACAAATGCCAGCAGATGATAAACTTTGGGCATGTGTCAGCAGTTGCCGAACTACGACGCGGGTTTGATTCCGTCAGAAACGGATACGTAGGCGCCTAAGGATAAGGCTCAATCCACCATATATGCAATTTATGGGTCGACGACCAATGACGGTAATTTGACACAACAGAAGCAAGAGTCAATCCTCGGCGAAGTTTCGGTATGATCTCTTCTTATGGTCAAGTAGCTTATATACGCAAGTCTAATGGACTATAAACGACCCGCAGAATCCTCAGGTCGAAAGGGACCTGGGGTATACTTTGACTTTCGCCTTGTCCAAGCCTCAGTCAAAGTGGGGGCTCTGTAGATACCCGTATCCGTCGATATTGGAATTTATATAGAACCCGAAAAACACCCGATGATTATAGGACACATGTATTCTTTAGTTGTCATTGTCATTATTTGGGTTCGTTTTACGATGTAGAATGAGCGTTGTCGACGGAGTATTTTATTAATTTAAATGATATTTAAATTAAAGCTTTTTTAAGGTGAATTCATTTTATTTTTATTTTGAATTTATTTTCTCAAGTTTATTTTATTGAAAATAAAATAATTTTTTGATTTGAAAAATTATTTTATGAGTGTATTTGATTTGAAAAATCATTTATTTTAATGTGTTAATCGATTTGAAAAATCGATTTAAAAATCGAAAAAAACTCGTTTTAAACACGCGTTTTGGAGCTCGATTATAGCTCGGTTTTTGAGCCCGTTTTCTTTACGAGTTGGCACGAATCTCGAGTACACTAACCAATCTAAGCCTCTACCCATCCAACCCCAGTTCGAACCCCCTTAACCACGGCCCAAATCCCGTCCCAAACACTCCCCAACAGCCCGCATAAAACACGAGCGGCCCCCCTGTTTTGCGTGCCAAATCCCGAGCCCAAAACCCGCTCCAAAAAGCTACCAAACCCGTGCCCATTAACCCTAACCCATACCCTAGTATCCTACCCATATTACCTTAGCTTAACCACCAAGAAACCCCCTCACAAAGCCTCTCAAACCCTCACAAAAGCTGCTGGACAGCAGCTATGCGCAGATGAGCCCGTCTGCCTCTCCCCTCTAAATACCCTACCTTAACTCCTTATAAATACCCCCCCCCCCCCCCTTCACCATACATTCATTCCTCTAAATTCTCCATACATACAACCGTCATTAACAAGCTTTAAACTCCAGAAACAAACCATAATTGCCTCCCAAAAACCCTCGACAAAACCGACTTACAAACTGAGAATCAGTTTGTGTGTCCTCTTTGAAACCCTTCGTTCTCCCTTCAAACCTCCATAAAAAGTCGAGTTTCGTATTCCAAATTAACCACACAACATCCATCTACACATTAGACAAAGATTTACAAGCCAAATTGCCCTCGAGAGTACACGAATTCCCTCGAAAAACAGAGTGTTATACACTCTGTTTTCGCGGCTTTTCCTGTCTGTCCAGTTCTGTTTGTGCTCGGTTTTTGTGCCCAATAACTCAAAACGAGCAGGGATTGTTTTAAGATCTCTATTCTCCTCTCTTTCTAGTTTTCAAAACATCTTTTAAATCGAATTTTCACCGTGAAACGAGAGAGAAATCGCAGTTTGAAAGTTGCTGTCCAGATTTGCAAAAAACGTGTTGTTTGTTTTGTTTCTTCGTCGACGACGGCCACTCGAGATAAAATCTACCATCGATTACGACCCAAGACGGTGTCAACGATACATGTAGGTTGAGGGTGCATCAAATCCTCCTCTTTCTCCCTTTTATTTCGTTTTTTATGTTTGTTTTCTTATAGTTCGTTTTTGTTTGTTTATCGATTGTTATCATTAACTATGAAACTATTTTAGTCCGAGTATGAGTTAAAGTACCACCATGAACACCCGCGTTGACTTGAGATGGGAAAGAAACCGCTACATCAGTCGATCGTAACCCCCGTCTCATTTACATATCCTCGTGTTCAAGGTAGGGCATTAATAAAACGAATTCTAACTTCGCTCTTCGCTTTTGACCCCTCTTTTGTTTCGTGTAATTCGATCCACCCTAGGACCATTCACATGTTAGTATGACCTCTGATTGTTAAAATATAACTCATTTAGATGACATTAGATCAGTTTAATAACCTAATTAGACACGTTAGGGTACATCGACATAGCTTTAAAAATCAACTAACGATTCTGTAACTTAATTGAATGCATCTCTCTCTTTCACCTAATTTCTCGCTAGTATAAGAGTGCGTGATTAGCACCGTCTTATTAACACTCGATGAGTTAAATTAATTAGCGAACTTGACCTAATTGGACCCCTTTAGGCCGTGTAGAATACACGTTTGCAAGACATCTTTTCAATCGATCAACGTCGTTTCTAACTTGTTTTCTAGCCCGCTTTCGAACTTGGTTCGCAATCAATCGATCTAACTAATGAACCTGATCTAGGACCTAGGGTAGTCGTGTCTAGAGTGGCCATGGCTTGGCCGTGTCCTTTGGTCTTTCTTGCTTCGTTTTTTATGAATCGTTTGTTCTTTATTTGTTTTGTCGCTTGTAATTTATCGTTTGCTCGTCGAGTTGTAATTTTCAAGTTAGCTTTCTTTTATCGAGTCAAAACCTCTTTCAAAAACCTTAGTCTTGTTTGTTTAGATGGTTGTGCCCCAATGCAAGTAAGAGCGTAGTAAATCGCATGTTGTTTAAAGCAACATGGCCTGATTTATGCTAGTGCATGCTTTGGTGTGTGGCCCTATGTCTAATTCGATAAGATTAAGTGAAAGCACGCATTACGAGGAGTGACCCAAGGCCGTGACTCATGTAGGTCGTGGGCACCCCCTTGTGCACGTTTTCCTAGGCCGAATGGTCGTGTGTCGTGTATGGTGTCGTATATAGCAATTGTATTTAGATCGAGTTGTATCTTTAATTTCTCGTTGTGTCGGCATGAAATGCCTGGGTTGTAATAGGGTAGATCCCAACGGCTCCCCCATTCCCATCAAGCCTTGTTTGTTTCGTTTTTATGTTGTTAGATCAATCAACCCACATGCTAAATTACAACTTTGACAAAGTTAGTTTAGTTGCATCTAAAACGACATAGAAATTGTTGTCACATGTTAGGGTTTTAAAAACGATGTTTGCATATCATATATCGTAGTAGCTCTGACCTTGTTTGAAATCCGATACTTGACTTAGTAGAGGCCGTTATTGACGGGCGGGGTTAGGTGTCCTTATGGGCTTCCTAACACGTACCCTCACCCCTTACTGAAGATCTATGGTTTGTGGATCCGTCTAAATACCATTGGATTACGAGAGTCATTCTAATCGAGTGATATAGGGTACAAGTCTTTATCTTTAATCACTCGTAGTCGATTGGCTTTATGCTTTTCGATGAAAGGTGTAAAGTTGACTTGAACGGTTCCAAGTTACCAAAAAACTTGGTGGCGACTCTAATTTGTCTTAATTCGATTCGAAAGAACCTCGAGTCGATTATGCCTAGTGTGGATCCCGCGGACGCAGTTCCCGCGGGCGTTGTCCACAACTGTGTCAACAGTTTTAGCATGTTCGGCATTTTTTCGTATATCATGAGCCTTTTTGACACAACTGTTTTGGATGTGACCCGTATGACCACAGTAATTGCAAATCAGATATTTAGGAAGATCAGCATACTTCCTTTTTCTGAAATCAAAATCCGAAGGTGTTGATTTGCATTTAGAGTGATCTCTACGGCTGTAGCACTCATGTCCTAACCCCATCTTCATATTATTGTCAGATTGTTCGGTTAGGAAGTTTAGGACTTTTGTGCTACCTTCCCACTTATCATGGACCTTTCTAGCATGTAGAAGTAGGTATTTTAGGGTCTTAATTTCCTCCTGACATTTCGTGTGATCTACATAATTGTCTTTCTTAAAGTTATCACGAAAGTCTTGGAATCGTTTGTTAAGAAGGAATACCACATCAGAATGTTGTTTCTTAACATTGATCATGTTGGTCTTAGATTCCTTTAATTGCTTTGAAAGGGAATCTATCTCTTTCTTTTGGTCTAAGATCACTGCTTCATCAGATGTGACCTTAGTTTCCAAAAGTTCTTTGGCTTTTCTAAGTTCTAAAGTTATAGCTTCATTAGCTATAACTTTGGCTTGAAGGTGCTTGATGTTAAGCTTTAGGTCTGAAGTTATAGCTTCATTAGCTATAACTTTGGACTCTAATTCCTTCTTTTCAGCCATAGTAGAATCTAACGTTTTTGCTTTCTCAGCTATAACCTTAGATTTTAACTTCTTAGCTTTAGCCTTCAGAGTATGATTCTCTTCTGCAATTTTGAGAATCTGTTCCTTTAGATCTTTTAGCTCCAAGTCCTGTTCATGACACTTATCGAGAGATTGTTCAAAGAATTCAATTAAAGCACTTTTAGACAGTTTCTTAACGCATTTTTTAAGGTCAAGATGACTTAACTCTTCATCGTCATCTTCGTCTGATTCTCCAAGAAAGCAATAATTTGAATGTGAGTTTGTGCTTTCATTGTCGCTGTCGGAGATTAGATCAAGACTAACGCTGCTGAGACAAAGGTTTGCTACTTCGTCGTCTTCAGATTCCTCGTCATCTTCTGATTCAAGGTCTCCCCAACACGACGCCATCATAACCTGTTTGAATTCTCTCTTTGTCTTCTCACGTTTTGTCTTGTCCTTGATCTTCTCCCATGTTAGACAATCCTTGATCATGTGACCAGATTCTCCACACTTGAAGTAACCTCTTTTTGCGAAAGATGACTTTGATTCAGTAACCTTTTTGTTGGATGACTTGTTGTTGTTGTTGTTGTTGTTGTTGTTGTTGTTGTTGTTGTTGTAGGATGATTTTGTTTGTTTGTTTCGAAATATCTTATTTTTGAAATGGCGTGCAAACAGAACAGTTTCATCCTCTAGTTCAGAGTCAAATTCTTCGCCCTTTAAGGCCATACTCTTATTTCGGCTAGGTTCAGCGTCATCTTTGTTAAGAGTAATTTCATGGGCCATGAGAGCACCGATGAGTTCTTGATAGGATAGGTTTTCAAGATCTCGTGATTCCTCCATTGCAGTGACTTTAGCACGCCACTTCTTAGTCAGGCTCCTAAGAACCTTTCTAGCAATGTCCGCAGTACTGAATTTCCTACCTAGGTTTTTCAGTTCGTTTATGATGCTTGAAAACCTTGCGAACATACTATCTAAGGACTCATTAGGCTCCATAATTAATAGCTCATATTTTTGCATAAGCAAATCTATTCGGTGCTTCCTAACAATGGAAGTACCTTCATAAGCTAGTTCAAGCCCATCCCAAATCTCCTTGGCCGTAGAACACGAAGAAAACCAATCAAACTCTGTAGAAGTCATTCCGTTTTGTAGGAGACTTATTGCTTTAGAGTTCTTTTCGGCCTTCTTGTAGTCGGCCTCGACATAGTCCTCTTCTTTCTTTTCATAGGGAGTGCCTTCCTCGGATGTTACAAGAATTTTGTGCGGTCCATTTTGGATAATCCTCCAGCACTCCCAATCGTGACCTTTCACATAGTGAGTCATCATGTTTTTCCACAATCCATAATTCTTCCCATCAAAGACGGGACACTTGAGATATTTGGAATCCATTTATCACGTTATAGGTAGCGGAATATAAAACGATAAGATAAATAAAAACAAGATAGATCAGCCTCTTTGCGGTTAGGCAATCAAGAGCACGAGGCTCTGATACCAATTGAAGAGTCTATCGATCCGAAATACTCAAGAGGGGGGGGGGGTGAATTGAGTATTTAAAACTTTTCGAAAGCTTTATCGATTGTATGAATGTAATTGATTATTTAAAGTTTATTGATTAAACTTTAACTAATCAACTAATGAATGTAAAACGAAGTAAACAAGCGAACGAAAGAGAGGAGACACACGGTTTTTAAAGTGGTTCAGTTTCACAAGTCGAAACCTACGTCCACTATTCTCGATTAATAAATTTAGTACCTTTCTACGGATTACAAATTTACTAACCCAACTCGTACAACTAACTCTAGCTGTAACTCAATGAGTACCGTTAAATACTCGAGTGACTAACTAACGCTAATAAGAAAGCACTAATGATTCTACTAAAAAGTTCACGTTAATGAACGAGTAAGAAATCAATTAAGCACTATTATCTTATAACGATAACAATAAGAACAAGTAAATGAGTTTAAAACACACGACCTTTCAAAAATAACAAAAACGGTTTTCTGATTTGAAACACACGATTTGCTTTGTAAAAATAAGATCAATATTTATGCTTAAGATCTCTCTTTTAAATGTTGTAAAGAGCAATGTATTTATAGGAAGGAAAGAGCAAGGCAATTCGGTTTAAAGAAACCCTAATGGCCGAATAATAGGAGATATGTTAACAAATCATATCTTCTATTATTTCTTTCCTAAAAGCCTAAAAGATAATAAAGAATATTCGAAAAGATAGAATATAATCTATTCAAATATTATCTTTACTATAAATTCTAAGATATGATAAGATTTCCTAAATCAAGAATATCTTTTATCGTAAATAAATATATTAAGATATACAAGATATGTAAAGATATTATTACAGAATAAAATCTTTACCAAATACACCTTAGGTAACACGAGATGTCACAGCTCATAAGCCTCGTGTCTCGTGCAAACCCTAGCTCAATATATGGGTTTAAATTTAGATTTTAAGAGAGGCTTTGTTGAAACCCTAATTAGTAGCATGATCCAACTCATAAGTTGATCCAACACGACTACTAGTCAACGTTCAACATAAAACCGAACTCCGCACTAAACCGGGCTTTATTAAATAAATACTATTTAAAATAACTTTTAAACAATTTTCAAAACAATTTTGAAACATTATATGTCGTGTATAATAAACTCGGCAACTCAATGTTATAGTAGGAGAGCTATAACATTGAGCTCTTTTACTAGTAATGTTATAGCTGCAAAGCTATAACTTTGCTAATTCAAGAAACTCATTCTTGGTTTTCATTACGAGATAATCACCTATAATATTCTAATCTTCAAAGATATCTTCGAGTATAGGCTACGTCATCATTCAAGCTTGATTAATCTTAAGACGGTCTTCGTCTTCACATAAATCTTGAATGAATCTTCACATCGTTTGATCTTGAATTGAGGCTTGATTCTTATATACTTTTCCATCACAACTTCCTTTGTTGTTTGTATTAGACAAATCGAATATAAAAGACTTAGACAAACGATTACGCGCAACAAGTATATAAATTATAAAGCACCTTGACATCATCAAAACATAAACATATATACTATATTGTTCAACAACCACGTTTAGCCTAGTGCTCGGTTTGGACGATGGCAAGATCTTGGTTCTGCTCTCCGAATCATCAAAACTCGAGAAGGAAACTCAAACAAGCAAACAGAGGCAAAGATGTCTAAATAAGATATCCAATTCGTGTTCCCCAGCCGAGCAGACCTTCTACTCCAAGGATCTGATGCGCGTTGTCACCATTTCTTGGCTAGGAGTTGCACTTATATGTGTAAAGTCTGTCAGAGTCACCCCTGTCTCTTGTCGATACTCGGTTTGTATCACGTTCACGACCGTCTGTTTGTCAGTCTGTCAGTATGCATCCGTGTGAGTCAATATCGCAATGGTCACGTGTCTCCAATCTATCAAATCAAGGATTTACGAGTAACAAGACTCAATTTTAAGCTTCACAACTTTCGAAACTCCTATCTCCCCTCACGCAAGATATTACGTGCTAATTTCTTACATGCTTGTGTGCTTACTTTCTTATATGCTTGCATGCTACGTGCTTGTCTATGCGACTGCGTATTTGTGTGGTCACTAACCCTGCAGATAATCTTGAGAAGAGAAACACACTCCAACTGAGTACTCGGTTCTTCCCAAAAAATGTCGACCCGTCAAGTTCAATGGCTTTAACCGCGTCGATTACATGGCATATGCTACCTCCCAACGAGCGGCAACTCATATCCCCGGCGAGTCCTGAGGAATTTCTAACTCCCCAATTAGTGCTGATTTTCAATTGGAAGGCACACAGTTTTTTCAAAGATCCTCACAACATCATTCATGGTCCCGATGCAGCGCTCTCCCTAAATGGTTTTCCAGAGAGCCTTGCTTAGATGATTTATCCCCACGGAGTTCGTTTAGGACCCCCCCCCCCCCCCCAAGCAAGTTGGAGTTTGTTGCTCCCTACCCAATGTTTCAGGCTATTTCCCACACTCAATCATTTGACCATCAATGGCTGGCAAGTGTCAAAACGCACCTTCAACATGGCTGGCGAGCCTCATCATATCCGCAACACGGCTGGCGAGCCTTTACGCATAAACAAGAAACAATTCAAGGACGTATCCCGAAGATGCCTTAAGTATGATTCCTTCTTATGTTTGGCGAGCATTTATAAGTAGTCTAATGGAATTTAAATGAACCAAATCGGAAGTCGACATACTCTAAGCTATTCCTGACGGCAGGTCTTAGACTCGAATCCCCCAGTCGCCTCGACGTCGCCCTTCCCGACGGCAGGTGCTTGGCTCAAACTCTTTTGAGTCGCCTCGACGTTGCAATGGTCTTCAGGTTATAAGCTTCGATTGACCTAGAGGCTATACTTTGACTTTCGCCCCGTCCAAGCCTCAGTCAAAGTGGGGGCTCTTTAGATACCCACTATCTGCACCTTCCAAAAACCACCCGATGATGATCAGACTATAACATGTTTTTGATATGCGTGCGTGGATTGGCTATACATGAGACGGTTTAATGCACTACTCAGATATGAAAAACGACTTTAAAAATGGTTTTCTAACTTTATTTGCATTAAAACAACACTATTAAAAGTCAAAACCGACACCGGGCAAAAAACCTGCAACTCGAGTCAACCTGAGTCAACCCGAGTCTTGAATATCGAAAATAATGCCATGAATGGTTTTATCTTGCCATTTGCATTAAAATGACACTAATTAGAGTCAAAACCGACACCGGGCAATAAACCGACTCCAAATTAAAATCCCGACTCACACGGGTCAAACCCGAGTCAAGGACACAAAATACCTACCCCAAATAACACCCAAGAGCAAGCTTACACGGCTAAGCAATCACATAAGACCACAAATCACAACCAATAAAACATTGGTTAGAACAAATGGAAAATCCAAATTTCCGAAAAGGACAGGGCACCCCATTGCATAACAGGGTGGCTCGCGCCTCTTTAGGCTTCATGCTTAGCCTCTAAGCAAACTCAACTGACCTACTACCCCACATTTCTCTATAAATACCCACCATCACACACTACAATCTTCACACGAGCGTCCGCCCCCTCACATCTCCCTTAAACTTCTAGACTCGACTTCCTAAGTAAAAAAATCAACACGTGGTTTCGACCTACCGATCGAAAACACAAGCCTTACACATTTTGTTTGGTACCGTTGCTGTGCATTCGACCGACCTATTCGACCAACTAAACATTAATCAACATGTTTTTCAACAACATATTTTCAACTCATTTTCAAAACAAAATCCTTTTTTAAGGCACTCTTTTAAACTTCTTTGATCGCGAGTAGTCACAACGAGAAAACCGTCTTTAAAATCGTCTACCTCGCAAACATCATTACACGTAAGTTTGAGGGTGTAAAAAACTCATTTATTTCATGTCTTTACTATTTTCATAACTTTATAAACATGAAAAATGTATAACACGTTTCAAATATAGGTTAGATGAGCCAAAACCGAGTTTTGGCCTGAGACAGAAGCTCTTTGCTGTGCAAAGAAGCTCGCGCCTCTTGTGGCATCTTGGGTCAAAGTCAAACGTTTTTGAGTTCATCTTCCTTCAACACTTTCTCTTATTTTCTTTCTTTTCTTTTACGGTTTTTACCATTTTAATTCATTTTTATGACAAATATTTTGACCATTACAAAAAATCATCCTTGGTTCCTTATACCATGACGGTTTATTTCGTGATTCGGTGATATTATTGGTTAATTACATTTTAAAGGGTATTTTAACACCCTTTTCTTTTACTTGGCATTTTTTTCTTACTTATTTACACTTGCAAACATATTAGTCATAATTCATAATCATCCTTGGTTTCTCATACCATGTCGGTTTAATTCGAGTACGATGACAAACTTGACTAATTACAAAGAAATGAACTTAACATATTAGTTCAAATCAAACATTTTTCTTTCACTTTTATTTCATTACATTTTCATCTTTATCTTGGCCATATTGCATGTCACCCTTGGTCAAAATAAATACCATGTCGATTTAACTCGAGTACGGTGATAAAATGGTTAAGCACACACATTTTACATTTTTATTTGTAAACTATGCTTTTCAAACTTGCAAATCCGACAACGAATATTACTAAGATAATAGTAATTATTCCGAGTCATGCAAATCATTCTTGGAAATCATTCACACATTAAAATACGGTTTTAAACAACCTTTTTAACAACCAGGAGATGCCCCTTGGGTCGTCGTCTAACTCGCGCCCCAAGAGGCTGTCTCTTTGCAGATTTCAAACCTGGACAGGCCTTGTTTCCTCGCCAATTGGTTCGCGCCCCAATGGGGCTGCCTAGCACTGTTCTAATTCGTTTTGGCACTTGTCTAGGGCGATCCCGATTACGGTTAACCCGAATCTACATGGATCAGATTGACAAGTTTACGTTTTTACACTTTATCCTTTAAACACACCTTTATAAATAATGGATCGTCTTAAGCACCATAATCCGAACTTGGTAAATGGATGTTTAATTTCCGTTTTCACATGCAAATCAATCTAAATCCAACTCGACATCATCTTCTTGATATTTGGATAAACAAACCGACTTAGGAAATTCTCACATGTTAGGTTAAGCTTTTGGATGCGCATTCATGCATTTAAACCGTTTTATCAACTCTTGCACTTAAACAACCATGATCGATCAGTAGAGGCCGCTAGCGCGGGCGGGATTGTGTGTTCGATTAAAGAGTTTCCCAATACGTACCATATGGGGTAATATCCGTATAAGACCCTTTAATTATAGGATTAGAACGCAAATTTTATATGCAAATTATTGTCATAAACGAAAACAATGATGAAACGATAAAGATCAAGGAATAACCTTCAGTCCTAGTGCAAATTGGCAATGAGAGATCAAAGTAGATCTCCTCCTAAATGATGCACCCAAGATCGTCTGAGAAATGCCCTTGTGCTAGAATGAATCCTCTAATTGCGTTGCAATATTGAGAGGATTGTTTTGTGAGTTTTTGTTGGATGAGAGATCCGAATTTTGAGAGGCAATTTTCTCAAAACCCTCAATTTTCCTCAAAATGAATGATTAGGGCAAATAGGAGAGGAAGCTCTCCTTTTGAGCTTGGTTCGGCCGTGAGCTTTAGATGGGGAGAGTGGGCTTTCCACTTTCTCTTATTTTTAACTCATGGTACGACCCGAAATGCGCTAAATGTATATGAAACGGTTTCATTATAAACTGTCATCGGTTATCGGATATTAAAGCATCAACTAATAACACGGATTAGTTGAATCATTAATACGTGTCCGACAAAGACAATATCGTATAATTAATTTATCCAATATACATTAATCAAATATAAATTGCTTATATTTAATTTTACGAATTAACCGCTTAATTCGTCTTTAGCCATTTTTATTTAATCCGTATTAAATAAAATATCTCAACATCACATTTTGACTAATTATTAGTCAAAAAACTCAGACTAACTGGTTAGTCAAATTTGGCATCTACATGACTGTATTTTCATACCGTCACATCTCTCAAACGTATCCTATAGGTGTGACTTTTAGGGACCAGTTGATCACCGCCATCTGTATGACAATAACGTCAAACTTATCTAGCAAGCCAACCGTTATTGATAAACGTGGATCAACTGATAATAATACCAAAAGTATGCCCTTTGATCCTTTTAGAGATTTATAAGTCCTTGCACTAACTGTAAAGGACACCAGCCCCAACAAGCTCCCACTTGTCCGTACAAGTGTATGTGCAATGACGTTATCCGCACTCACCGGAGGACACAAATCAACGAAACTCCCACTTGTCCGTACAAGTGTATGTGCGATAACCGATTCTCATATTCATTTAAAATTTCTCCCACTCAATGTAAAACAATTTGCAGATCCGGATCCGCAAAGGTCGTATTTTACAATCGATCTGTATCTAGAGTGGTTTCCCCGACTAGAGAGTAACTTAACTGATAAAACGAATACGTATTCGAGCATGGCCATGCATTTCGATTCTGACTCCTCGAGTGGCCCTGAGAAATATCGAGTACCTGATAAAGGCTGAATATTTTCTTCAACTCGAACTCCTTCCGATCTAAGCACAGCATGAAATGACCCAGAAACAAACTACTTGGCCCCCTGTTACGGATGACCGTGAGAAAGAAACCAAAGTCACCCAAAATCTGCCTTAGTCTCAAGAGACAGTCGATAGTCAAAAGAATCGACTTTTAGGATCACTATGGAAGTCCTATCCACGACCGGGCACCGAATGTTATAAAACATTTAGGACTCCACGTCGATGTCACAATTGTGTCCTACGAAATATCCGTATAAATCGCCTCTGTGATTGGTCAGTCAACCGGTTGACTTATGGCTCGTTGAACCCACCATCAACCAACGTCACAAAATAATTGCCAGAGTTATCAGCTCATGTGGGCAATTAAGGACTAAAAATATAATGTTTGTTCAGTTCACTTTGTGGTGTTCAAAATTGTCGTACAAATCCACATGAAAAACAAAATATATATAAATATAAAAACGATGATGTCGTATAAAGTACAAAAGAGAATGAATCTAATCCATAAAAGAGTACTACAACTTAGGAACACGTTTAATTCCCATGGAATTAACGTGCCCTTCATGCTTATCTTGTCGTAATGGTTTAGTGAGAGGATCTGCTATGTTATCATCTGTAGCAATCTTTTCTATCACTACTTCCTTTTGCTCCACGTAATCTCGGATTAGATGAGCTTTCCGTTGTACATGTCTAGACTTGTTGCTAGACTTAGGCTCCTTAGCTTGGAAGATGGCACCACTATTGTCGCAATAGATGGTGATCGGGTCATTCGAACTAGGCACTACAGATAGCCCATGTAAGAATTGACGCATCCATATCGCTTCCTTTGTAGCTTCGTACGCGGCATAGTACTCGGACTCGGTCGTAGAATCTGTAGAATAGTTTTGTTTGGAACTCTTCCAGGTGATCGAGCGCCATTAAGAGTAAAAACGAATCCGATCGAGATTTCGAGTCATCACGATCCGTTTGGAAGCTAGCATCTGCGGAACCGGTTGCGCATAGCTTTTGTTCGCCTCCATAAGTCAATGCCCAATCTTTAGTCCTCCGTAGGTACTTAAGAATGATCTTGACAGCCATCCAATGTGATTCACCTGGATGCTGTTGGAATCGACTTGTCATACTCAATGCATATGCCACGTCCGGACGTGTGCATATCATGGCATACATGATTGATCCTATAGCCGAGGCATAAGGAATCCGTGTCATGCGCTCTTTCTCTTCCGGTGTCTCTGGTGCCCGAGACTTGCTCAAATGCACCCCTGGAGCCATAGGAAGAAACCCCTTCTTGGAGTTAGTCATCTTTGAATCTCTCTAGGACTTTGTCTATGTAAGACTCCCCGATCGAGAGATAACATCCGTCGTGATCTATCTCGATAGATACGGATGCCTAGAATTCTTTGTGCCTCTCCCGGATCTTTCATCCGGAAATGATTTTTCAACCATACTTTTACCGAAGTTAAGAGAGGTATGCCATTCCCAATCGGGAGTATGTCATCGACATACAATATTAGGAATACAATCTTGCTCCCACTCGACTTGATATAAAGACATGGTTCCTCGACCGATCGAGTAAATCCATTTTCTTTAATCACTTGGTCGAAGCGATGATTCCAACTCCGAGATGCTTGCTTAAGTCCATAAATGGAACGCTTAAGCTTGTACACTTTCTTAGGATGTTGTGGATCGATGAAACCTTCGGGTTGTACCATGTACAACTCTTCCTCCAAAAAGCCGTTTAAGAAGGCGGTTTTCACGTCCATTTGCCAAATTTCATAATCATGAAAAGCGGCAATCGCTAAGATAATCCGAATGGAACGCAGCATGACTACGGGTGCAAAAATCTCATCGTAGTGCAAACCTGGCACTTGGGTGAAACCTTTAGCAACTAGTCGTGCTTTGTAGATATCTTGTTGACCTTCCACAGAATGCTTTATCTTGTAAAGCCATTTGCATTGAAGGGGACGAACCTTAGCAGGTAAGTCAACAAGATCCCACATGTTGTTCTCATACATAGAGTCCCTCTCGGATTGCATGGCCTCAAGCCATAGCTTTGAGTCGGAACTAGTCATGGCACCTTTATAGGTTGCGGGTTCACTACTCGTTAAGAGTAGAACGTCATCTATGTCATGTTCCTCGACCATACCAATGTATCTGTCCGGAGGAATAGAGACTCTTCCCGACCTCCTAGGTTCCTCAGAATATTCACATGGCGGGATTGTAGGAATTGATTCTCCAATGGTTGCTCGGTATTTGGTTCTGGAACCTCCGACAGGTCGAAGGTTCTATCACTCTTTGCATTCTCGAGAAATTCCTTCTGTAAGAATGTCGCACTAGCCGCAACAAAAACACGTTGTTCGGTTGGCGAATAGAAGTAATGACCAAGTGTTCCTTTAGGATAACCTATAAAGTATGTCTTGACCGATCGCGGGCCGAGCTTATCCTCGTGTCTCCACTTGACATAAGCCTCGCAGCCCCAAACCCGTATAAAGGACAAGTTAGGGACCGTTCCCTTCCATAGTTCATATGGAGTCTTGTCAACAGCTTTAGACGGACTTCGGTTAAGTATTAGAGCAGCTGACAGAAGAGCATAACCCCACAATGAGTCAGGTAACACGGTGTGACTCATCATGGATCGAACCATATCAAGTAGTGTTCGATTTCTCCGTTCGGACACACCATTCAGCTGAGGTGTTCCAGGTGGAGTTAACGAGAGGGGCAATCCCACGAGTCTTTAAGGTGTTGATCAAACTCGTGAGAAAGATACTCGCCACCACGATCCGAACGTAGTGTTTTAATCTTTCTACCCAATAGGTTCTGTATCGTATTCGGTATTCCTTGAATTTCTCAAAGGATTCACTTTTGTGCTTCATTAAGTAGACATAGCCATATCTACTTAAATCGTCCGTGAAAGTGATGAAATACCTATAGCCTTCTCGTGTGGTGATTGATATAGGACCACATACATCCGTGTGTATGAGTCCTAATAGGTCGGCAGCGCATTCCAACACCTTTGAAGGAAATCCGAGTCATCTTACCGATGAGACATGATTCACACGTGCCAAATGATTGAAAATCAAAGGCCGAGATAGCTCCATTCTTTATGAGCTGTTTTTCGCGTTTCTCATTAATGTGTCCCATACGGCAATGCCATAGATACGTTTGATCTTTGTCACCAACCTTTAACTTTTTATTCATTACGTGTAATATTTCGGTGGTCTGATCTAAAACATAAATTCCGTTCATGGAGACCGCCTTGCCATAAATCATATCGTGTAAAGAGAAAATGCAAGTATTATTCTCTATTACAAATGAAAATCCAAGTTTGTCAAGTGCGAAAATCGAAATAATGTTTTTCGAAAGATCAAGGGTACATAATAGCAATTATATAAAAATAACTCAAATCCGCTAGGAAGCTGGATCACGTATGTTCCCCTTGAGACGGCAGACCACTCATGCTCCATTCCCAACACGCAGTCCACCTCACCCTTTACGAGGGGTTCGATGTTTCGGAGCCCCCGCACATGATTACACAGATGAGAACCACAACCAATATCAAGTACCCAAGTTCCGTAACTTGCGTGGTTAATCTCAATCATATGAATAAAAGTAGAAGAAGAAGACATACCAACAAAGTTTAACACGACCTGCCTTTAAGTCCTCATGATAAACAGGACATGTACGCCTCCAATGCCCAGTCTTGTGGCAATGATGACATTCCATGTTTTCATTCTTGCTCTTTGTCGCGCCTGATGAGGTGTTCGACTCACCAGGCCCACTCTTACCTGGACCCGACTTCTTGAACTTCGGTTTACCTACTGCTAGGTTTGCACGAGCTTTGCCCTTACCCTTTCCCTTGTTTGTCACAACAAGAACATCCTTTCATGCTCCCACTTTGGACTTCATGTCCTTCTCGGTCCATACGAGAAGGGAGAGCGATTCATGGGGGCTTTTCTTCAAATCATTCATATAGTAATTCGCTCTAAAGAGCGCAAAACCATCGTGGAGTGAATGAAGCATGCGGTCGATCACAATGTTCTCGCTGATCTTACAATCAAAGGTCTCCAGCTTCTCGACATTCTCAATCATGCTGAGAATGTGTGGGCTAACTGGTTGGCCCTTCTGGAGTCTCGCATCAAAGAAGCGAGTGGTATGCTCATAGGTCACGATTCTCGGTGCTTTCGAGAATTCCTTAGTGAGCGTGGTGAAAATCTTGTTTGCACCATGGGCTATGAAGCGTTTCTGCAAATTGGGTTCCATTGCAAAAATGAGTACGTTTTTAATCGCACCCGCTTCCATACAGAAATCGTTAAACTTGGCGATTTCATTAGCTCTAGCCGTGGGACCTGGGTTAGCCGGGATGGGCTCTAATAGATATTTGAGCTTCCCATCGCCAGTGGCGGCATTCCCGTAATGCCGCCTCCCAATCCGCGAAGTTTGATCCATCATTCTTCGATCGAGTAGACCGATTCATCCGATTCATGAAGATCCGGCCGGACTCACGGTCCAATGTGGCACTTGGCATTGGGTCGTTAGTATGACCACCATTTGTTATAGCAGTTAAATAGATCGTGTTCTACACTGAAAAAGAAAGAAAAACAAAAACGAAATAAGCAACTCATCGAGGTGATTTAAGTCTATTTAAAATTCATTTTAACGTGTAGACTCATGGCACTTGCATAATTGATCTCCCTCAAGAATAATACAAGTGATCCCAAGACTCAATTTCTGTAAATTGATAAGCCAACTGTTTAGCTAATTCTTCCGTAATAATTCTTGGTCGATAGATTTCCGTAAATCCTATCTATAGTCCACCATGATCACAGGATCGTACGAGTGACCATAGTGTTGAGATAAAATAGGTAAACCAGTTCCAACTTACCCGACGTAGAAGGGGTCATATTATGCCTACCGACGAAGAAGGGACTCATTGGAGTTTGACCTATAAAGACTATTCTCAATTTTTGTTTATACGAGGAAGATCCCATCAACTAAATTATAAATCATATTAAGTGAACGAATAACTAGCGTCTGCGTGAATGAATTAATTTGGATGATGGCTTAAAATCATGTGACATAAGAATGTCAAAGAAAACTAACTCGTGACCACTATATGTGTCAGTTTTCATGCAATAATTAGGTGGTTTGGTTTTTAGGCGGAATATGATGCATATTATCGTTACGAAAAAAAAGAAATAAAAGAATGCAATACGTAAATAAAAATCCTAGTGTGGCCTATCCTTATAAAAAGAACATAAAACAACTTTGGAATCCACCGTTGGACCCAAGAAGCTTGTCTTGATGTTCCATCTTGTTCCATGTAGCGGGAGTGAGCATCCGGTCTCCATCTTTGGTCTTCTCAAAATTACAATTTAAAATTTACAAATATAAACCTATTTACATTCTAAATAAAAAACTGTAATTAAAAGAAATAAAAATGGAGATACGAGATCTCAAAATACAACCAAGACCGTGTTCCATCATTACGGTAACACGTTCTACTAAGGCCACACTAAGTTACAACCGTTTGTAAAATAAATAAATACGTAATTAAAAGGATTCAAAATAATCAAAAACGATAAATAAAATGCATCAACTAAATTAAATTTATTCGTGACATAATTCCGTAATTATGTTAAATTATCCAAACCACCTTTTTAACAATTAAAATTATGTGACAAAACCGCTTCATCAACTTAATTTTAATTCATGATAATCCGTTACTTTAAATCGTTTTAAAGTAACTAAATTGTTCGTGGGTGAACCGTTTCACTATCAAGCGAGTGCATAAATCCGTATTATGCAATAATGGCCGAAAAAAAAAAAACAGGAAATATTTTTTTTTTCTTTTACTCTTGGCGTGAATAAAGTACCCACGAAAAAAAAAATTTTTTTTTTTTTTTATTTTGGAGCTAAAAACCGAGAGCTCAAAAAAAAACAACAATCGGCTCAAAAAACGTGAGCCTCATCAAGAACAAGCAAAATCGATTTGACAAAACTCAATTGCAATTTGAACATAATCCGGATTAAAACAAAATTACAAATGACATGATCTTCACATATTGTTGTAATTATCGTTTAAAACAACAATTCGCAAAGAACAAATCGAAAACAAACAAGAGATCGAATGATCTAACAAAATGTGTGGCACGCAAAACGATGCAAAAACAGAAAACAGGCCATTAAGGCCTCACGGTTTTCCCAAAAAAAAATTCTGGCCGAGACAAAAAAAATTGCCACACGAAATTTTATGCAATCATTTTGATAGATCTCTAACATATTGCAATGAATATCGATTACAAAACAATATGCAAAGATCAAAATGAAAACAAAACAAACGACAACCATCACCATGTAAACTTGACACGGATCCCAAGGCACAAAAAAACGCAGCAAACGCAGCAACAAAAAATAATGCCATGATGAATAAAAGGCTGCCGTGACAAAAAATTAAGGAAAAATCCATCGATTCAAAATTCGTTTGATGAAAATCACATAGAAAAATTTACGTGGCCTCGCTCTGATACCACTTGTGGGGTAATATCCGTATAAGACCCTTTAATTATAGGATTATAACGCAAATTTTATATGCAAATTATTGTCATAAACGAAAACAATGATGAAACGATAAAGATCAAGGAATAACCTTCGGTCCTAGTGCAAATTGGCAATGAGAGATCAAAGTAGATCTCCTCCTAAATGATGCACCCAAGATCGTCTGAGAAATGCCCTTGTGCTAGAATGAATCCTCTAATTGCCTTGCAATATTGAGAGGATTGTTTTGTGAGTTTTCGTTGGATGAGAGATCCGAATTTTGAGAGGCAATTTTCTCAAAACCCTCAATTTTCCTCAAAATGAATGATTAGGGCAAATAGGAGAGGAAGCTCTCCTTTTGAGCTTGGTTCGGCCGTGAGCTTTAGATGGGGAGAGTGGGCTTTCCACTTTCTCTTATTTTTAACTCATGGTACGACCCGAAATGCGCTAAATGTATATGACACGGTTTCATTATAAACTGTCATCGGTTATCGGATATTAAAGCATCAACTAATAACACGGATTAGTTGAATCATTAATACGTGTCCGACAAAGACAATATCGTATAGTTAATTTATCCAATATACATTAATCAAATATAAATTGCTTATATTTAATTTTACGAATTAACCGCTTAATTAATTCTTTTAGCCATTTTTATTTAATCCGTATTAAATAAAATATCTCAACATCACATTTTGACTAATTATTAGTCAAATAACTCAGACTAACTGGTTAGTCAAATTTGGCATCTACATGACTGTATTTTCATACCGTCACATCTCTCAAACGTATCCTATAGGTGTGACTTTTAGGGACCAGTTGATCACCGCCATCTGTATGACAATAACGTCAAACTTATCTAGCAAGCCAACCGTTATTGATAAACGTGGATCAACTGATAATAATACCAAAAGTATGCCCTTTGATCCTTTTAGAGATTTATAAGTCCTTGCACTAACTGTAAAGGACACCAGCCCCAACATACCCTCACCCCTTAGTCAGAACCTTTGGATAGTGAATGACCTTATCCAGGGCGTACGAGAGTCATTTTAGCGATAGGACGCTAAAGGGGGACGAGTACTTATCTTTAGTACCTATGTCAAGCACCGCTTTTTGCCTTGGTTGACCTAGTTATAAAGTGGATTCAAACGGGTTCCAAGCATCCCACAAATGCTTGGTGGCGACTCCGAACATCTCTACATCGTTTCGAGACCTTTACCGAGACAAAACTGACCGATCTAAAATGATCCAGTCGAAAGCATTTCTACGCCACCTGTTAGGATTCATTAATCTCATAAGTTTACATATTCATATATGAAATAATTTTTTTAGTCATAAATTAAATAGAAGATCTTATGCATGCAAACTAAAACAAGATAAGAGAAGAAATCGTCAATCTTACTTATATGTTTCGGATATTAGGGCACCAACAAGATCTCCTTCTTGTTAGTTCTTGAGCTTTCCAACAATGGATGAACAAAGGTCATAAATAGAACGTCTCCCAAAAGTATATACTTAAGGAATACCCTTAATAACCAATATTATTATAATCTAGTAACAATATTAGTCTTACTTAAAAATGACACAAAATATTAATTTGTTCTCTCTTATTTCTGTCAAGAGAGAAGAGATTTGTGAGATTTTATTTCTCTAAGTATTTCCACGAATTGTAGAGAGAATTTGATTTTTCTTACACTAGAAAACATATAGTAAGTTGTGAATGAATCATAGAGGAAAAACCCTCTAACCTTTCTCCTAGAAAACCGGTTCGCTTGGGTGGAGGGGAGCCAATGCATGATGCTCATTTTCTTCCCAAGAAAAATAGGTTTGCATGGCTACTATTAGGCTTTTATCATTGTGTTTTCTCTTATTAAAATAATCAACACATTTTATCCACTAATACTCCCTCCAATATTTCGGTACATACAAAATAAAATGGAAGGTCCATTTTATTTTGTCAATTGTGACATATGTGTCATGTTACTTGACATGTGAATTTGTAATGTATTTTTAACATATTAAAAATCAACATACTCATAAAATATGTCATATACAAAATCCACTAGTTATTCGTAATTACTTGTGCCAAAAACGGTTTATCAAATTATAAATTACAACGACTTGTATTTATAATAAATTATTCATTCAATTTCAATTTCAATTGTTTCGTAAACAATAATTTTATCTAAGTAATAAAACAATTCGATTACTTAGACCGTATCTAATTTAATCGAATTATAATAAGACACGTAAATCTTACTCACAAATCATCCGTCAATTTCAAGCAATTTAATTAACTCGTATCGGCATGCGATTAATTAAATAATCAATTAAGAGTATTTCCCTATAAGTATGACCTAAGGGGATCAACTGATCACCACCGTCGCACGACAGTAATGTCAAACTCTAGTCAGCCAATCATTACCGAGATGTATGGACCAGTTGACTGTAAAATATTAAATCCCACATGTATTGTTAAAGTGAGATTTAAACATGTGATCATCATGATCGACAGTTGTGATCGCATTATTGTCGGAGGACACATATTCCAACAATCTCCCACTTGCCCTCGACAAGTGTGCGTCACCAATTCTCTTATCCTATTACTATCTCCCACTCAATGTAAGGTGTCTTTCAGGTCGTACTTGCAAGTGATCATATCGAGAGTGGTTTCCTCGATCTGGAGAATAACTGATTGACCGGAGTTATCTACCATAGATATCTTTCGAGCGTGGCCACATATTTCCAGTTCATTACTCCTCTAGTGGCCCTGAGATATTGTTTTAACCCTGACAAGGGGGTGGACAATTCCTATCGCACTATTCCCTTCGACTAGCCACAACCATCATAACCCAAAATATGCTCATTTGACCCCATTTACGAAAGTCGTAGTAACATAAATCAAAGTTAATCTGAAACTGTGCCACCTTAGGCGAACAGTCTTTAGTCAAAATAATCGACTCATTAGAATACTATAGTAGCTCTCGCCACGGCCAGGCTATATAAATTTGCCAGAACTCTATAACCGGTCATAAGGCCCGACAAAGTGTTCCCAACAGTCTGCCTATGTGATCGACTTGTCATCTCACATGACTCTATGGCACTTGAACTTGCCATCAACCGCATCACACTCTAGTCACTTCGAGACGTCACCTCATACAAGTGACTATGGGCAAATACCATGTTAATCCGGTTTCACTTTAACGGGGTTCAATATTGTCTCTACAACCTGTTTGGATTTAACAAAGTATAAAAGGAGTTTTCAGATTTAAAAACTCGAACGACAAATGTGATTATCACATATGAATAGTCAATACCTGATTACTACTTTATATTTTTATAATCCATTTTCATCTTATATGTAGTTGTTCATCTCAATGCAATTGAAATGACATATGACATGACTCATCATGTTAAGCCCATGAGAAGACTTTGGTTAGTAGGTTTTATCAATTTCTTGTACCTTACTCAACCTTACTACATACTCGTTTTCCTTTGTAATGTATACTTTTGCATTACAAAACTTTCTGAGTACGTGTCTAGATCCAATCTAGACATAAGCTCTCTAGCCTTAGAATAGCTCCCACTGTTTTCACAGTGTGCGGGATCCATCCTCTTGCACATCTCATGATTGCAAGTGTACTCAATTTCCCTTGTAAGCATCTCTCATTGTTCTTTATTGCCTAGAACGATTCTAACAAATCCATTTCTTAAATAACATAGTCACATTGGTTCCTTAACCATCTTTAGGTGTTTTGAATACGGTTTTTGTCGAAACCTTATACAATCTCAACAGTCATTAGTGTAAGCCCTTACACAAATTAGTGAATTGCATCAAAACACTTAACTTTACACCCTTAATTCTTCTACAAGCACTTAAGGATAATCTATATGGCTATTTGGTAACTATTACTTAAATTCGATTTTGAAACAATTCATCATACTCAAAGTATATGAAGTGTTATACATCATTACTCATTTAATTGATCCGGCAGCGGAAGAAAATGGAATCAATCAAATATGTTCAACTCAATTGAACTAATCATGAATCTTATCAACATAAGACTTCTTATTTGACGCTAATATCATGTAGATTTATCTCCATAAATCCGGATATTAAAGATGTATTATAATACTCCAAAAATCTTAAATCATTCCCAATGATCAATATGTCATCCACATATAAGACTAATTAAAATTACCGTAACTCCCACTAAACTCCATGTATAAACACACCTTCTCGACTTATCGAGAAAAGTTTTATAACATGATCAAAACATTGATTCCAACTCATTGATGTCCTACTTAAGACCCTCTCTTAAGTTTCACATTATCTTAGGATTGCGAGAATCTACAAAACTCAAGATATGTATTGAATACATACTTTCTAATTGAAGAAGTGGGTTTTAGATTCACTCGCTATATATCTCAAAATGAAACACAATCCCTAAGATGATCCAAATATACTTTTGCATTTCAACTAGTGCAAAACCATTTGCCACCAATCAAGCTTTGATATCTAACAATTCACTTGGAATTTATTTCGGATTTTCATGGCTCTAAGCCTTGTATTGAGTTGTGACTTAAACACTCTCATGTAAGTCATATGTTCATTACTTGTGATACTATATCACATTTGTTTCTTGTGAAAACTTACAAGGCATGGTAATCTACCATTTCATATCTCATATAATCTTCCAAGCTAAGGAGCCTAAGTCTAGCAACAAGTCTAGACATGTACAACGGAAAGCTCATCTAATCCGAGATTACGTGGAGCAAAAGGAAGTAGTGATAGAAAAGATTCCTACAGATGATAACATAGCAGATCCTCTCACTAAACCATTACGACAAGATAAGCATGAAGGGCACGTTAATTCCATGGGAATTAAACGTGTTCCTAAGTTGTAGTACTCTTTTATGGATTAGATTCATTCTCTTTTGTACTTTATACGACATCATCGTTTTGATATTTATATATATTTTGTTTTTCATGTGGATTTGTACGACAATTTTGAACACCACAAAGTGAACTGAACAAACATTATATTTTTAGTCCTTAATTGCCCACATGAGCTGATAACTCTGGCAATTATTTTGTGACGTTGGTTGATGGTGGGTTCAACGAGCCATAAGTCAACCGGTTGACTGACCAATCACAAAGGCGATTTATACGGATATTTCGTAGGACACAATTGTGACATCGACGTGGAGTCCTAAATGTTTTATAACATTCGGTGCCCGGTCGTGGATAGGACTTCCATGGTGATCCTAAGAGTCGATTCTTTTGACTATCGACTGTCTCTTGAGACTAAGGCAGATTTTGGGTGACTTTGGTTTCTTTCTCACGGTCATCCGTAACAGGGGGCCAAGTAGTTTGTTTCTGGGTCATTTCATGCTAGGCTTAGATCGGAAGGAGTTCGAGTTGAAGAAAATATTCAGCCTTTATCAGGTACTCGATATTTCTCAGGGCCACTCGAGGAGTCAGAATCGAAATGCATGGCCATGCTCGAATACGTATTCGTTTTATCAGTTAAGTTACTCTCTAGTCGGGGAAACCACTCTAGATACAGATCGATTGTAAAATACGACCTTTGCGGATCCGGATCTGCAAATTGTTTTACATTGAGTGGGAGAAATTTTAAATGAATATGAGAATCGGTTATCGCACATACACTTGTACGGACAAGTGGGAGTTTCGTTGGAGCTGTGTCCTCCAGTGAGTGCGGATAACGTCATTGCACATACACTTGTACGGACAAGTGGGAGCTTGTTGGGGCTGGTGTCCTTTACAGTTAGTGCAAGGACTTATAAATCTCTAAAAGGATCAAAGGGCATACTTTTGGTATTATTATCAGTTGATCCACGTTTATCAATAACGGTTGGCTTGCTAGATAAGTTTGACGTTATTGTCATACAGATGGCGGTGATCAACTGGTCCCTAAAAGTCACACCTATAGGATACGTTTGAGAGATGTGACGGTATGAAAATACAGTCATGTAGATGCCAAATTTGACTAACCAGTTAGTCTGAGTTATTTGACTAATAATTAGTCAAAATGTGATGTTGAGATATTTTATTTAATACGGATTAAATAAAAATGGCTAAAGACGAATTAAGCGGTTAATTCGTAAAATTAAATATAAGCAATTTATATTTGATTAATGTATATTGGATAAATTAATTATACGATATTGTCTTTGTCGGACACGTATTAATGATTCAACTAATCCGTGTTATTAGTTGATGCTTTAATATCCGATAACCGATGACAGTTTATAATGAAACCGTGTCATATACATTTAGCGCATTTCGGGTCGTACCATGAGTTAAAAATAAGAGAAAGTGGAAAGCCCACTCTCCCCATCTAAAGCTCACGGCCGAACCAAGCTCAAAAGGAGAGCTTCCTCTCCTATTTGCCCTAATCATTCATTTTGAGGAAAATTGAGGGTTTTGAGAAAATTGCCTCTCAAAATTCGGATCTCTCATCCAACGAAAACTCACAAAACAATCCTCTCAATATTGCAAGGCAATTAGAGGATTCATTCTAGCACAAGGGCATTTCTCAGACGATCTTGGGTGCATCATTTAGGAGGAGATCTACTTTGATCTCTCATTGCCAATTTGCACTAGGACCGAAGGTTATTCCTTGATCTTTATCGTTTCATCATTGTTTTCGTTTATGACAATAATTTGCATATAAAATTTGCGTTATAATCCTATAATTAAAGGGTCTTATACGGATATTACCCCACAAGTGGTATCAGAGCGAGGCCACGTAAATTTTTCTATGTGATTTTCATCAAACGAATTTTGAATCGATGGATTTTTCCTTAATTTTTTGTCACGGCAGCCTTTTATTCATCACGGCATTATTTTTCGTTGCTGCGTTTGCTGCGTTTTTTTGTGCCTTGGGATCCGTGTCAAGTTTACATGGTGATGGTTGTCGTTTGTTTTGTTTTCATTTTGATCTTTGCATATTGTTTTGTAATCGATATTCATTGCAATATGTTAGAGATCTATCAAAATGATTGCATAAAATTTCGTGTGGCAATTTTTTTTGTCTCGGCCAGAATTTTTTTTTGGGAAAACCGTGAGGCCTTAATGGCCTGTTTTCTGTTTTTGCATCGTTTTGCGTGCCACACATTTTGTTAGATCATTCGATCTCTTGTTTGTTTTCGACTTGTTCTTTGCGAATTGTTGTTTTAAACGATAATTACAACAATACGTATGTGAGCTTTAGATGGGGAGAGTGGGCTTTCCACTTTCTCTTATTTTTAACTCATGGTACGACCCGAAATGCGCTAAATGTATATGACACGGTTTCATTATAAACTGTCATCGGTTATCAGATATTAAAGCATCAACTAATAACACGGATTAGTTGAATCATTAATACGTGTCCGACAAAGACAATATCGTATAATTAATTTATCCAATATACATTAATCAAATATAAATTGCTTATATTTAATTTTACGAATTAACCGCTTAATTCGTCTTTAGCCATTTTTATTTAATCCGTATTAAATAAAATATCTCAACATCACATTTTGACTAATTATTAGTCAAATAACTCAGACTAACTGGTTAGTCAAATTTGGCATCTACATGACTGTATTTTCATACCGTCACATCTCTCAAACGTATCCTATAGGTGTGACTTTTAGGGACCAGTTGATCACCGCCATCTGTATGACAATAACGTCAAACTTATCTAGCAAGCCAACCGTTATTGATAAACGTGGATCAACTGATATTAATACCAAAAGTTTGCCCTTTGATCCTTTTAGAGTTTTATAAGTCCTTGCACTAACTGTAAAGGACACCAGCCCCAACAAGCTCCCACTTGTCCGTACAAGTGTATCCGCACTCACTGGAGGACACAGCTCCAACGAAACTCCCACTTGTCCGTACAAGTGTATGTGCGATAACCGATTCTCATATTCATTTAAAATTTCTCCCACTCAATGTAAAACAATTTGCAGATCCGGATCCGCAAAGGTCGTATTTTACAATCGATCTGTATCTAGAGTGGTTTCCCCGACTAGAGAGTAACTTAACTGATAAAACGAATACGTATTCGAGCATGGCCATGCATTTCAGTTACAGCTCCTCGAGTGGCCCTGAGAAATATCGAGTACCTGATAAAGGCTGAATATTTTCTTCAACTCGAACTCCTTCCGATCTAAGCACAGCATGAAATGACCCAGAAACAAACTACTTGGCCCCCTGTTACGGATGACCGTGAGAAAGAAACCAAAGTCACCCAAAATCTACCTTAGTCTCAAGAGACAGTCGATAGTCAAAAGAATCGACTCTTAGGATCACCATGGAAGTCCTATCCACGACCGGGCACCGAATGTTATAAAACATTTAGGACTCCACGTCGATGTCACAATTGTGTCCTACGAAATATCCGTATAAATCGCCTCTGTGATTGGTCAGTCAACCGGTTGACTTATGGCTCGTTGAACCCACCATCAACCAACGTCACAAAATAATTGCCAGAGTTATCAGCTCATGTGGGCAATTAAGGACTAAAAATATAATGTTTGTTCAGTTCACTTTGTGGTGTTCAAAATTGTCGTATAAATCCACATGAAAAACAAAATATATATAAATATCAAAACGATGATGTCGTATAAAGTACAAAAGAGAATGAATCTAATCCATAAAAGAGTACTACAACTTAGGAACACGTTTAATTCCCATGGAATTAACGTGCCCTTCATGCTTATCTTGTCGTAATGGTTTAGTGAGAGGATCTGCTATGTTATCATCTGTAGCAATCTTTTCTATCACTACTTCCTTTTGCTCCACGTAATCTCGGATTAGATGAGCTTTCCGTTGTACATATCTAGACTTGTTGCTAGACTTAGGCTCCTTAGCTTGGAAGATTATTGGGATATAGTATCACATTTAATCTTTCCATAAATTACACATTAATCTCTCCTTAATTATTGTTCAAGTTTATTATTCAAGTTTATTATTGGGTAATTGAAGATTATTGGGTTATTGGAGGATTGACAACCCTTCATCAATCAATCAAGTTTCTTCTTTTATTCTTGCTTTATTATTTGGATCATCTCAAGTTTGGTATAATTCCTTTACCCTTTAATCTTTATTGTTCATTTCTTGTTTCTTGTTCATCATGTTTGGCTTTGTTAGTATGATTGACAACCTTATTAACATGTTAAACTTGATCATGAGTGAGTAGTCCTTTAGCTAGGATTAGTGGGTAATTAAGGGAAACCAACATGGGATTGATTCATGCTTAATCTAATATGTTCACATGATTAAATTGCTTGCTTGTTGTGATGTCAACTTTATGCACATGTTATGTTTGATGAAATCCCAAGCCTATGAATCCTTGCATTTACAACCATCTCTTATCTACTCAACTTGACTTGTAAGATATAAACCAACTCGAGTCTTGTTAGACCATGCATAGAAGTTGAATAGGAGGAAAGTAAGTCGACTTGTAGGTGTTGTACAATCTAATCGATTCGGCTCCGGGACCCAACTCTTCCTATGAACCGTAAGACATAAACCAACTCGGTTTCTCCACAACATTAATTGCTTGCAACTTTGTAAACATGTTTGTATGATCAACACCATGAATCCCCTATGACCCCATGATATCCTAGCACTTTTAACCATTTGTTTACATCCTCCCTTTTATTGTTTGTTTTACTATATTGCTTGCATTAGTTTAGACACAACTACAAACCCAAACAAATTGTGACACTAGCATAAATTGAGATAGATAGACTTAGAACCCAAAGCACACCGTCCCATGGATCGACCTCGACTTACCGCTAACTAGTTGTTTGTTGAGTATTATAAATGTGTTTGATTGGGTGTACAACGACACGCCCACCATCAAAATGGCGCCGTTGCCGGGGATGGTGCTATGTGATTAAGTTCTTATTTGTTTGTCTATTTTAATTGTGCTTTCACCTTGAGGAACTTGTTCCTCAAGGATTGTTCTTACCATTTTTTGTGTAGTTTCCATGCTTGTAGTTGTTTACTTATCTTAGCTATGATGATGATGACCCAAGACTTGGTACATGGAGTATGTGGTGGATCTTTTGAGTATGACTATGGGTATGGGGAGTTTAAGGAGCAAGTCAACACTAACCTACCTTACTACTCATACAACGAAAATCCTAACCACTACCTCAATTTTTCCCACCAAAATCACCACACCCAATATCAACAACAACCACCCACTCAATACCCATTTCACAATGAGCTTCAATTGCCACAATACAACCACTTTCACACCCACCCACAACAAAAAGATGAACCCATTCAAAACATGATTCTCCGAATGATGGGAGATCAACAAAACTTCTTCAAACAAATGCTAAAAGAGAGCCAAAAAGAAGATAATGTTCTTAAAAACATTGTTATCCAAAGAGAGGAATTGAGGATTCAAATTGCCCAATTAAAAGAATCCCAAGCAATCACTCCCCACCATTCTTTGGATATTGAGCATAAACGCGAATTTGAAGTAGTGACCTTTGACATGGAAGATGAGAAGTGGGAGGAGCCAAGTTCCTTGAGCTCTTGTGACTATGAAAGTGTTGTGTTCGATGAAGAAGACATGAGGTTGAGCAAACCAAATACTCTTAACCTTTGTGAGTATGAGGGTGTGTCTTTTGATATGAACGTTGAGGTGTTGGAAAAAGAGTTACATGAAGCCCACATTTATGATTCATGTGAAGAGAGCAACAATGATGATGAACCTAGAGGAGGGACTCACAATATCACCTTGCTTGAGGAGCCTATCCTTGAGGCATTTGAGATACCCTATCATGAAGAAGAACGTCCTTCCTTTATCCTTCATGAAGACCACTTGGCACCTATCTTGGAGCCAATGATCATTGAAGAGGATATGATAGACCTTCTTCAAAAGGCCAAAGTTTCTTACAAGAGCTATTTGGTGAAAAAGCTCAAAGAGAAAATTGCTCGTGAGGCTACTTGTGAAGATTTGGCACCCACAATCTCAACTCCTATGGTATCCAATCATCAAAGCCATGAAAATTCTCCTTCTACCTTGGAAGGATTGAAAAATCAAAATGCTATCATCATCACCAAAATTGAAGAAGAGGTTGGTAAGTGGAAGTCCACGGATGAAAATGAACCACACTTCATGCTTAGTGTTGACAAGAATCATGGGTTTACCTATTTGAAGTATCGGGAAAGCTCTAACGCTAAGGAGAAGGCAAGAAAAAGAACATTCTACAAGCCTCCTTGGCCAAATTTCATATTCAAATTGAGCAACCCATACTTGTGCTTATTTGGAGCTTGTTCACAAGCTTTTGATCTTTTATTAAGAGCTTTGAGCTCTATGGATAAGAATTTAAAATTGAACTAGTTTGGTGGAGTCCTATCTCAAACCACCATTTGTAAGATATTTCTTGAACCCCTTTATTTTGTATAATATTGTACACTTCCATTTGCATTTAATTTCTTGCATGAGAGAGAAGAGAGAGAGAGAGAGTCATCTAACATGTTTCATGAGCAAATTTCAGAAAAAGATAAGGAAAAAGAGAAAATTGGTGAGAAGGGGTGCGTTGTTTTGCGAAAAAGGAAGAAAAAGAAGGAAAAGAACAGAAGACGCCCGGATCGAGAGGAGGACGCCCGACCAAGACCCGCAGAAAAGAAAAGGCTAAAACTGAAGGAGAATCCGTGCGGATTCGAGCGAATCCGCCCGTCCTGGACAATACGTCCGTCTTCTTCACGGGACGCCCGTCCCGTGTGTCATCCAGAAGCAAGATTTTAAGCTGTGAAAGAATCCGTGCGGATTGTTTACAATCCGCCTGTCCCAATCAAGCCGCGCGTCCTAGGCACAATACGCCCGACTCTTCCCACTTCGCAGCCAAGGAAGTTTGCTGTGTTTGAATCCGAGCGGATTCTAGCAAAGACGCCCGTCTTCTTCCTCGACAATCCGCCCGTCCCGACTGAAATCCGCTCGGATTGTCCTGTTCCTGCGGATAAAACGAGTCCGACCCAACCTTATCCGTTCGGATTCCCTACTCCTTCTATATAATCACCCCCCTTTCTCCCTCATTTCCTCACCTTACCAAACCCTAAAACACTCATCTCAATCCTCAAAATCACCATCCCATCCTCAAAAACACCCCCATCATCAACATCCAAATGGCACCATTGACAAACACCAAAGGAAAGGCTAAGAAATTGGTTGAACCATTCGGGAAGAAGCGCAAGGGATCAACCTCTTCAACACCGCGAGAGGTAGTACTACCAAGGAGCACCCGACCCTTAATGAGGGGAGGCATTGAACAACTCAACCACTTCCAAGAAGTGCTCTTTCAATCCGACGACCACCGCCAAAAATTTGTCGAGCTACTAGGTAAGAAGTACGAACCTACTCAATTTGTAGACACTAGGGTGTTGGAAATCCTTAAGATAAGGTACCCTACCAAAATGTTCTTTAATGGCCTTGGCATTGGGAAACTTTTCCATGCCCATGAAGAGACTTACCTTAGTCTCACCCTTGAATTCTTGAGTAGCCTTCGCATTATGGCGGATACCCACAACAATGTGGGCATGGAGTTTAGGTTATGCAACCTAGACCATGTTCTTTCTCTTGAGGAATTTGCCTATGTTTTCGGTCTTGAAGTACCCACCGACCATACCGAAAAGCCCGATAATTTTGGTGTGGACTTTCTTTGGAAGGCTATCTCCGGGAGGGACTTTACCCATATAAAGCGTTGCTATACCTTTGCCATCCAACATCCGGTGATTCGATTCACCGAACGCTTTGTAGCCGGTTGCATCAATGGGAGGTACGAACAAGATAGGTGTACTCTCATCGACTTAACTTTTCTTGAGTCCTATTTGAATGTTCGAGCGGTGAGGCGTTATAACTTTAATACGCCACTTGAGATACTTACTAGGTTCCATGATTTTGCTCAAGGGACCACCCAACTCAAAACCTTCATGATGGGAGGTCTAATTACCATTTTGGCCCACCACCTTTGTCCCGGGTTCAATACCCGAGGAACCTATACTCCTCTTGAAGGGAGGACTTTGATTGATGATCACACCATCTTCCACAGTCACCGATGGTGTAACTACACTCGAGATGGGAGTGTGGAGTGGCACACCAAGGGATGCACTTCAATGATCCTTGAGGGATGGAAGATACCGGGCATTGACCCAAGATTGAGTCCATACTCTACTCCACCAAGCTACCTCCTTCATATCCAAATTCTTGATAATCCCCCTCAAAGGGAAGAGCCACACCGTCAACCACCTCGTGGAGGGCCGGGAGTACATATTCGCCCACCTTCCTACGTACCTATTTCGCCATACCCTACTCCTTATACCGAATTTCAACCGGCAATCCCCAATACCCCGGGTATTAATGATTTGATGGCACTCATGAATAGAGTGGACCTTGGGGTGCATAAAGGGAGGGAAGACAACTACTTGGCCCTCTACCCCCAATACTATAACATGGCTCAACAAGGGTATATTGACCCCGATGGTCCTAAGCCCTCTTGGGCACAACCGGAGCTCTTGTTCCCAAATTATGGGGACCAAGCTTGGGGTCGAGGAGACGAAGGGCATTCTAGCCAAGGTGGAGGGTACTCGGGTCAAGGAGGAGGATTTGACCAAGGAGGATATTGGGGCCAAGCACCCGGATATGATCAAGCCGGAAGCTCTCATGGTCATGGCTATGATCAAGATGAGGATGACGAGTGAAAGAGGCCTACTTCACCACTTCCATTTGTATGATACCCATCTCTCCCTCTTTCTCTCTCTTTTGTATTTACATTGCATTTAATGTAGCTTTTGCATGCATTTGTATTATATTTCATATTGCATTTGCATTAGTTAGTTCATATAGTATAGTTGCATTGTATTATATATCACATGATTCATATAGATAGTTGCATATAGATTAGAATTCATGCATAGTTACTAATGACCAATCCTATTCTTTTCTACACTAGAAATAGTGTTTAAATCGGTTTGGGGAGGTTTGATCATAAGTGACCATAGTTTAACTCATGCATCATATAATCTAGTGTAGATTGCATTCGTTCATTTGTTATATATGTCATATATAATTGCATTTAGTTAGAGCATGCATTCATTCATATCATATCATTGCATTTGTACTTTATTTCAAAAAATCAAAAATCCAAAAAAAACATGTATTTCCTTTTTATTCCTACTCCTACATGTACATTGAGGACAATGTCCAAAATAAAGTGGGGGATGGGAATTTATATTCCAAAAATGCATAAAAATTGAAAAATTTCGAAAAATCACAAAAATATGTCTTTTAATTTCATAAAAACAAAACCATAAAAATTTGAAAAATTGAAAAATCCAAAAACAAGTTCATTTCCTTTGTAGTGTAGTCTTGTATATATTGTTTTGTATATATTGTGTTTGTTCATCCTTTTTCACATTGATTGACTACGCCACATCCGAGACATGAGGATATTGAAGACCGCATGGTATGATCTTTCCAATCTCCTTTTTCCTCTTTATGTTAATGACTATGTGGCTTTATTTTGATTGATGCGGTAAAAACAATGTGAACTTAGGACTTGCATTTAGATTATATGGCATATTAGTTGGTAGAATCATTTGCATTAGGATGTTTATATGTTAGTTGCATCATGGCATGTAGTTGCATGTTAGAAAATTTTTGCGAAACCGTCTACTTGGGAAGCTTGACAAGTGTATATAGGCCCTAGTAGATGCTTTTTATTCTTAAGACTTTGCTTGTTAGAATACTTGTAAAACACCCTAGGATGTGTCATGCTAGTCTCCTTTGACCCATGGATTAAGGCCTAGTCAAGAGTACCTTGTGGTGTGATAACTCCTTGGCTACAGTTTATTCCAAGGTGACCCTTGAAACCACGCAACCATCATTCATCCATGTTCTACCACATTTTTGTCACAAAAGGGAATGGGCACAAAAAAAAGAAATCAATTTGAGTTCAATGAAATGAAAAGTGAAAGAAAGTTTGCAAAATGCATCAAATGAAAAAAGGAGCAAAAATAGAACTCCTAAAGCTTCAAATATAAGGCACCCTCGTTACTAATTAGGGTGACTTTGAAAATGTTCAAAAGAAATGCAAAGAAAAGTTGAAAGTTGTCAAGTGTTGAAAAGCCAAAAATCAAAAGAAATGGCAAAAAGAAAGTATTCTCAAATGTTATATGCCACAAGAAATTGGGGGGAAAACAAAAACAAAAGCAAACTCCCAAATGAAACTCAAATTTTATTGATCCCTTTTATCCATCGTATCGATTTTTGTGCATGGTAGAGAGGGGACGACCCTTCTTCTTGTCTAGGCAAGAGGGGGAATTCCGCGATCCTCCAGTGTTTCTAACACCATAGGGAGTCTACTCTTGACAAAAGCATTTAACGATTGAGGACAAAGGTACCCTAGCTTGACACAATTTGGAGGTGATTTATTGGTATCCTTCTAGGCTTAGTAGTTTGAATAAATTGTATCTATGAAGGAGTGTGTACCCTTGAATTGCTTCCCTTGTAGATAATTTCCGCCACTTAGATGAGGAAAGTGGCTATTCTTTTGTAGATGCATCCATTACTTGATTTTGTGTGCTTAATGATTGGATGTGTCGCCATTTTGGCAAGACCCACCTTGCCTTGCAAGAAGGCATCCTACCTCATGGTTGTCTTGTTGTGAGTTGAAGGGGCGGAGTGAGACCCGCTAATTGTCTCATATCGGTTATATTAGTAGGTTAGTTTAAATAAAGGTCTAGTTTTAGTCACCTCTTTACTCGGGACGAGTAAAGGTTCGGTTTGGGGATATTTGATGTGAACATTATTTGCGCACATTTAGTCCCCTAATTGAGCCTATTTTGCATACTATTATAACATTTTATGGCCATTTTATCCGTCAAAACCTTCCTATTTGCTTTTCTATCGCATTTCATATGTTTTGTAGAAAAGGAGATAATAAGGCGGAAATCCCCGTCTTTCATGCATATTTGGAAGCTACTTGACGATACTAGATGGAATAGTATGAAGAGGAAGCAAGGACTAAAGATCAATCCCACAAGAATAAATCGGAAGTGAGCAAAAGGGAAGAAAAGAAGAAGTATCGTTGCTGAAGAACAATCCGAGCGGATTGTCTCCAATCCGCCCGTCTCCTCACAACACAATCCGAGCGGATTTCCACCAAAGACGCTCGGATTGCCCCGCCAGAATCCGCCCGGATTCCGTCGAATCCGCTCGTCCTCCATCAACAGAATCCGCCCGTCCCGACCCCAATACGCACGGATTTCTTCACAGCATAATTTCGTCTTCTCCAAGCTACAAAGAAAGAAGCCCTTCCTTCGAGAAATACCGGCTCCTCCCTGTTCCATTTAAAAAGTGTAATTACTAGTTTAGCCCTTAGTTAACCCTAAATGCATCCACCTAATTTCCACTATAAATACCCCATCTTGGTAATTAATCAAGAGGGTGGTTTTTAGGAGGAAATTCTCTTAGATTAGATTAGGAGTAGATTAGAATAAATTGTCATTTAATCTTTCCATAAATTACACATTAATCTCTCCTTAATTATTGTTCAAGTTTATTATTCAAGTTTATTATTGGGTAATTGAAGATTATTGGGTTATTGGAGGATTGACAACCCTTCATCAATCAATCAAGTTTCTTCTTTTATTCTTGCTTTATTATTTGGATCATCTCAAGTTTGGTATAATTCCTTTACCCTTTAATCTTTATTGTTCATTTCTTCATTCTTGTTCATCATGTTTGGCTTTGTTAGTATGATTGACAACCTTATTAACATGTTAAACTTGATCATGAGTGAGTAGTCCTTTAGCTAGGATTAGTGGGTAATTAAGGGAAACCAACATGGGATTGATTCATGCTTAATCTAATATGTTCACATGATTAAATTGCTTGCTTGTTGTGATGTCAACTTTATGCACATGTTATGTTTGATGAAATGCCAAGCCTATGAATCCTTGCATTTACAACCATCTCTTATCTACTCAACTTGACTTGTAAGATATAAACCAACTCGAGTCTTGTTAGACCATGCATAGAAGTTGAATAGGAGGAAAGTAAGTCGACTTGTAGGTGTTGTACAATCTAATCGATTCGGCTCCAGGACCCAACTCTTCCTATGAACCGTAAGACATAAACCAACTCGGTTTCTCCACAATATTAATTGCTTGCAACTTTGTAAACATGTTTGTATGATCAACACCATGAATCCCCTATGACCCCATGATATCCTAGCACTTTTAACCATTTGTTTACATCCTCCCTTTTATTGTTTGTTTTACTATATTGCTTGCATTAGTTTAGACACAACTACAAACCCAAACAAATTGTGACACTAGCATAAATTGAGATAGATAGACTTAGAACCCAAAGCACACCGTCCCATGGATCGACCTCGACTTACCGCTAATTAGTTGTTTGTTGAGTATTATAAATGTGTTTGATTGGGTGTACAACGACACGCCCACCATCAATACGATAACGGAATAATGAAAACAAAAACATTTATCGTTATAATAATACTTGTAAATATAATAACAAGTAAAGCATTTACATAGTGACCTCTACCCAACTATGATAAATGATTCCAAGATCCAAATTCATATTAACTTGGGCACGGTGTAGCCGATTCATCCCTTATCAATATAACTCGGTGGATTAACTCTTTAATCGATTCTACTTTTAGAACTCTTGGTCGATAAAATTACATTAATATTTATCTTTAGCCCAAAACACATCCGGTTATGGTCGAGAATACTTTTGTTGAGTTCAACCCAAATTTCGAATAAATGTGTCCATGATCCAAATTCTCATTAACTTGGGCACGGTGTAGCCGATTCATCCCTTATCAACATGAATTCGGTGGATAGACATTTATCACCCACTTCCCCTACGTAACAAGGTTTGTACCCCGGTGTGGCGGAGCGCAGTCCCTCACGAAATAGGTTTTCATGGTTTCTACTTTTTGGTAAGGATAAGTCTCAATTGTTTATTTTAGCGAGAGGTCATGTCAATTTATTATCTATCACGTTTTAAGTGAACTAAAGCGGTGAATTACGATAATTGTAATTGACACGGTCGATAAACTCGATTTAAAATGCATGTTTAGTTATGGCGATTTAGCGATGCATGCAACATATAAATAAAATCCAAAGCATAAAAAAAATCCTAGTATGGCCTTCCTAAAATAGTAAATCTAATAAACTATTAAAAATTCGGAAACCAACTCCTTTGGTCCCTTGAATGTTGGTCTTGGCACGCATTTCAAGGCAATACTTTCTTTGATAGATCGCCTTCTCGAATGGCACCGTCTTCAAGGAACTCCGGAATAATTAAATTACAAAATGAATTACATAATTTCCTATTATACATTTGTAATTAAAAATAAATCTATTAAATTACAAAACGGTGATACGAGATCACAATAATTACAACCGAATCGATATTCCCATATATTTTGGGTAATACCAATTAAAACTAAGGTCATACTAAGTAAAATTACATAATTCAAAAAATACATAAAATTAAAATATGACAATCATAAATAAAATGCAGCATTATAATATGTATGAACTGTAATACTACGGTTTTATGAGCCTTTGGGTACTCTATCGAGTGGGCCTTACTCTGTCGAGTAAGGGTGTTTTGCGATTTAAAATAGTTTCTGACCTGTAGGGTACTCGATCGAGTAGCCTTGGTACTCGATCGAGTTGGCGGCACTCGATCGAGTACGTCAGTTACTCGATCGAGTAGCCCGATTTGCGGGTAATGTTTTGTCGGGTTTTGTTAATAATGCGAATTAATATATAAACACTTTCGTCACTTTCATAATACACTTACAAACCTAATTACTTTGAAAAAGAGATTTCAACCTACGTACTTCACATTCATCGCATTATTGACAATTCCTGGAGCTTGGAAGGTCGGAATTTAGCTTTCTTTACATATTTGTGATCCTTGCGTCGAGGGTAAGATCTACGTACCGAATTTGTTATATTTAATTAAGTCTTGTTAAACCCTAATTTTGGGAATTGGGGATTTGTGTTAGTTTTGTGTGGTTAGTGATATAGGTGATGTTATGTTAGGAGGAGGATTCGTAGAGGAGGGTTTTTGATAACAGTTGTTGAGATCGTCTGACTGTATTGCATTCCAGGTAGGGTTTCCCTACTCAGTATTAGTCCCATAATGTGTTGGTGGTGATTTGTGATTGTTGATTGTTATCATACGAGTATTGTGATGGTTGTTGGTTTTTATTGCTGATTAGTAGTTGTGATTGTTCGTATCTGTCTGTGTTCTTCGAGGTGCGTCACTGGCTGAGTGGAGTCACTTGCAGGAGTGGCTTCACGCCCATTATTCTCCTTCTATGGAACCCGCCACATAAGGGATGTGCACATTAATGGATTTGGGTTTATGGCTCGACGGAGAAGAGCGGGGCTTAGATGGGAACGGTTGCGGTCCCCCACTGGAGGCGAGGAGTAACCTGTTACGATGGGTACTCTGGCAGGGCTACACACTTTAGTGTGTAGTCAGTATTGTGGAGTTGGTGATGGAGTTTGGAGTACATCTGTGACGATTGAGCTGTGTTGTTTGTTGTTTTGTTGAGTTATATAAATTGTGTGATTAGTACTGACCCCCGTTTATTGTTTTAAGAACTGTGGTGATCCATTCGGGGATGGTGAGCAGTTGTTGAGCAGGTATGAGTTGAGATACATGGGCTAGCTGGGACGTGTCACCTTCAGATGATAGAGTCTTCCGCTGTAGATTTAGTAGTTTGTTAGACATTTTCATTTAGTTGATTAGACAGTTGTTTTGAGGACATGTAACCCATATTTTTGGGCATTTGGTTTTGGATTGTATTCTTTCACTAAACTTATACTATTTATATGTTGTTTCGTTATTGTCTTATGATTATCATTGCCTCGGGGAACCGAGATGGTAACAGCTTTATACCTGAGTGGTCCTGATAAGGCACTTGGAGTATGGGGGTGTTATAAAATGGTATCAGAGCGACGATCCTGAAACCTGTAACTAATGAATCTAATGAACATAGGGAGTAAATTAAAATGAACCCGAGGTAAAGGTTGTAGGAGCTAATGCAAAGGCTTGGGAGACGTCCTAAAGTCGCGAACTCGCCCTACAATTTTGAACCGGTCACATGGAGGGTATGTGTCAAGGTCGTATGTGGTGTTTGTCAGCTTATGTGAACGTAACGATGTATGTTGTGAATTGTTGGATGTTGGGAGTAGAAGATTGAAATTGTGATTGAAAATTTGGTGGGGTGTGTACATATGTTGGTTTGAATAAAGAAGCATGATGGTTGTTTATTATGTGGTATTTGATAACATGAAATAGTTTATTTTGTTGATTGAATGAGGAATTGTGTAGAATTACATGCTTAGCTATATTACAATGTTGAGGTTATGAAGTCGCATAGTATGTTGGGTTATGAGAGATAACATGCGGGTAGTATGTACGAGTCAGCATGACTCGATCGAGTAGGGGGCACTCGATCGAGTAGGGGAGGTACTCGATCGAGTGGGTCTGACTTGATCGAGTGGGTATTTTGACGTTTTTATAACCAGAATCGTGTTTTTGGGTACTCGATCGAGTACATAGGGCACTCGATCGAGTAGGGGGTCACTCGATCGAGTGGCTGTGATACTCGGTCGAGTATGTTAGAGATCAGAAGGCCTGTTTTGGGTCTGAAGTCGGGGCACTCGATCGAGTATGGTGGGGACTCGATCGAGTAGCCTCTACTCGATCGAGTAGGTTTAGGCACTCGATCGAGTGGGTTATGGGCAGTTTGTTTTTGTGTTTTGGGTTATGGTACATGTGTTTATATCTACCTTTTCTTATATAGTTTCAAGATGCCGCCAAAGACAACCGCTTTGTATGCGAGAGCTGAGAGCATGAACATCGACGATATAGTTAAGATGTTGGAGCATCAAGATGCTCTTACGGAGGCCCTAAAGAGAGTGGGGAAGGATAAGGAGGTTGATCACTCTAAGATCAGTCTTTATATAGCGAGGTTCAACCCGAAAGAGTACAAGGGGACCGGGGAGCCAATTGTTCTTGATAATTGGCATCGTGAGATGGAGAACATTCTGGACCTGGTACATTGTCCTGATGAGATGAAAGTAGAACAAGCTGCGTTCTACTTGAGGGAGGCATCTGGTGAGTGGTGGTATAAGGTGAAAGCGAGTGCTAGAGAGATGTATACGAAGCAGGGCCTACCGGCTATACCTTGGGAAGAGTTTCGGAGGGCTATGTGTTAGAAATCTATATCTCATTACTTTACATATTCATATATGTTACATTTAATTTAGTCATAAAATTAAATACAAATCTTATGCATGCAAACATAAATAAGATAAGAGAAGAAATTATTGTTCTTACTATATGATTTCGGTTTTATGGGCACCAACAAGATCTCCTTCTTGTTAGTTCTTGAGCATTCCAAATAATGGATGAACAAAGATTCAAGTATAGAATCTCTCCCAAAAGTGAATACCCAAGGAATACTCTTAAAGACTAAAATAATATGATCTAGTATTAGGATTAGTCTCACTTAAAATTTTGACACAAAATATTTACTTGTTCTCTCTTGTTTTCGGTTGTGAGAGAATAGATGAGTGAGTTTTTATTTCTCTAGAATTTTCACAAAAGATAGAGAGAGTATCATTTCTTACATTAGAAATTTTTATGTGAAATGATGAATGAATAAAAATTGAAAAGAAAAACTCTTTTGTTTTCCCCAATGGTGGCCGAAATAATTGGCCTTGGGTAGTATGCCCAATGCCTTTTATTTTTGCTCTTCACAATTTTTCCACTAACTCCCTCCAATATTTCGGTACATGTCTATAAAATAGGAGGTCCATTTTATTTTGTCATTTGTCCATTTTATCACATGTAACATGTTATATGACATGTCACAATGTAATGTATTTTGAACATATTAAAAAATCAACATACTCATAAAATATGTCATTTACAAAATCGACTAGTAATTCGTAATTACTTGTACCAAAATGGTTTATGAATTATAAATCACAACATCTTGTATTTATAATAAATCATTCATTCAATCTCAATTCAATATCAATTGTTTCGTAAACAATAATTTTATCCAAGTAATAAAACAATTCGATTACTTAGATCGTATCTATTTTAATCGAATTACAATAAGACATGTTAACTTTACTCACAAAATCCTCTGTCAATTTTAAGCAATTTAATTAACTCGTATCGGCATACGATTAATTAAATAATCAATTAAGAGTATTTCCCTATAGGTATGACCTAAGGGGATCAACTGATTACCACCGTCGCACGACAGTAATGTCAAACTCTAGTCAGCCAATCATTACCGATATGTGTGGACCAGTTGACTGGAAAATATTTACATCCCACATGTATTCTTAAATGAGACTTAAACATGTGATCATCATGATCGACAGTTGTGATCGCATTATTGTCGGAGGACACATATTCCAACAATCTCCCACTTGTCCTCGACAAGTGTGCGTCACCAATTCTCTTGTCCTATTACTATCTCCCACTCAATGCAAGGTGTCTTTCAGGTCGTACTTGCAAGTGATCGATCATATCGAGAGTGGTTTCCTCGATCTGGAGAATAACTGATTGACCGGAATTATCTACCATAGATACCTTCCGAGCGTGGCCACGCATTTCCAGTTCATTACTCCTCGAGTGGCCCTGAGATATTGTTATAACCTTGACAAGGGGTGGACAATTCTTATTGCACTTATTCCCTTCGACTAGCCACAGCCATCATAACCCAAAATATGCCCATTTGACCCCATTTACGAAGGTCGTAGTAACACAAATCAAAGTTAATATGAAACTGTGCCATCTTAGGCGAACAGTCTTTAGTCAAAAGAATCGACTCATTAGAATACTATAGTAGCTCTCGCCACGACCAGGCTATATAAATTTGCCAGAACTCTATAAGCGGTCATAAGGCCCGGCAAAGTGTTCCTAACAGTCTGCCTATGTGATCGACTTGTTATCTCGATTGACTCTATGGCACTTGAACTTGCCATCAACCGCATCACACTCTAGTCACTTCGAGACGTCACCTCATACAAGTGACTATGGGCGAATACCATGTTAATCCGGTTTCACTTTAACGGGGTTCAATATTGTCTCTACAACCCGTTTGGATGTAACAATGTATAAAAGGAGTTTTTAGATTTTTAAAAACTCGAACGACAAATGTGATTATCATATGAGTAGTCAATACTTAATTACTACTTCATACCCAATTTAGATCTTGTATGTAGTTGTTCATCTCAATTCAATTGAAATGACATGACTCATCATGTTAAGCCTATGAAAAAGGCTTTGGTTAGTAGGTTTTATCAACTTCTTGTACCTTACTCAACCTTACTACATACTCGTTTTCCTTTGTAATGTATACATTTGCATTACAAAACTTTCTGAGTACGTGTCTAGATCCAATCTATACATAGGCTTTCTTGCCTTAAAATAGCTCCCACTGTTTTCACAGTGTGCGGGACTCATCCTTCTTGCACATCACATGATTGCAAGTGTACTCAATTTCCGTTGTAAATATTTCTCATTGTTCTTTATTGCCTAGAACGATTCTAGAAAATCTATTTCTTAAATAACATAGCCACAATGGTATCTTAACCATCCTAATGTGTTTTGATTATGGTTTTGTCGGAAACCATGTACAATCTCCATTGTCAATTGTCATTTGTGTAACACCCTTTCACAAAATTTGCATCAAAAACACTTTGCTTTACATCCTTAATGCTTCTGCAAGCACTTAAGGGTAATTTTTATGGCTTACATAGTAACTATTACTTAAACTCGATTTGAAACAATTCATTATACTCAAGGTATATGAAGTGTTATACATCATTTCCTATTTAATTGATTCGGCAGCGGAAGCAAATGGAATCAATCAAATATGTTCAATTTGATTGAACTAGTCATGAATATTATCAACATAAGACTCCTTATTCGACATTAATATCATGTAGATTTATCTCCATAAATCCGGATATTAATGATGTACTATATTTCTCCAAAAGTCTAAAATCATTCGCAATGATCAATATGTCATCCACATATAAGACTACTTAAAAATTACCGTAACTCCCACTAAACTCCATGTATAAACACAACTTCTCGACTTATCGTGAAAAGTTTTATAACATGATCAAAACATTGATTCCAACTCATTGATGTCCTGTTTAAGACCTTCTCTTAAGTTTCACATTATCAAGAATCTACAAAACTCAAGACATGTATTGAATACATTCCTTCTAATTGAAGAAGTGAGTTTTTGGATTCACTTGCTATATATCTCATCATAATGAAATACAATCCTTAAGAAGATCCGAATAGTGCAAAACACTTTGCAACTAATCAAGCTTTGATATCTCTCTTTGATATCCAACAATTCCACTCAGATTTTGTTTCGGATTTTCATGGCTCTAAGCCTTGTATTGAGTTGTGACTTAAACACTCTCATGTAAGTCATATATTCATTACTTTCCAGAAGTAACTTGAACCAAACAATTTCTTTGTAAGTTGTAAGCTCTTTACTTTAAGCTCTTTACTTTCTTAAAAGTAACACTAATTCATCATCTTCAACAAGTGATGACTTTAACCTCCTAGGTCTCGAAGAAACAACGTCTTACACAAAATGTCTCATGTAGCCAAGAAAGACCAGTTTCTTGCGACATAACATTCTTTTGTGGCTCTTGAAAATTTTCTCTCATTCTGTCTTCTAGAAATAAACTTGTATTCTAGGAAGACAGCTTCACGAGCCACAAACTCGTTGTACTCGTGATTATAGTAAGGGAAAATGAGCATTTATTTCTTGTGAGAACTCACAAGCATGGTACCCTACCATTTCATATCTCATATGAATCGTTTAGATTTAGTGGGAAAAATAACTTAGACAAAATGATAAAATCCCCAAAATTAGATCAAGTAACTCAAGGTAACTTGATTAAAGTCCAAACCCTATTGAATAGCGTTTGATTTCTTTATACAACCACACATTATCCCATAATGCGTGCTAAGAGAGTTTAATTTGTGATAATATATCACATTTCCTTTGGCTTATATCAAAGTCTTCACTTTGATAATGACATCACGACTAAATCGTGATTCTTGGAACTCTTTGAACTTCTTCAAAGATTTCTCTATTTACCTTATTAAGTGAACACATTAGTGTCAACTTAAATTGTTGGTAAAAGAAAATGATTAACCTATTCTGGATCAATGATTTACAACCCCGATCTCCTTTTCAACCAAAAGCACGAGACATCTTGCTTTGAATACAAGATATGCATATACCATAAGATTAACAATCTAATGGTTCTAAGAGTACTCGATAACTCTTTGCGTTCATCATTCCAGAATCTAAGGTTTAATCTTGGGTTACCAATTTGAGTCTTACATCATCTTCATGATATATCATTCTAGTTTGGTTTAGAATATAATCACCTTGATAATGGGCTAGCCATACATCAAATCATGCTGTATAAGGTCACAAAAGTGAAACCTCTTTTGTATCTTAAGAAAATTATATTCTTATTTAGGGTCCATGTACTTAATATTCCTAATTAAGGTACAACTTTAAACCCAAAACTAGATTGAGTACACAATGACTCTATCTCTCGACATTATTTGATGCTAGTCGTCATATTTTAATCATCCTATGTGTTTAATAATGGGAATGATAGGGTGGATCTCTGGCATAAATTAGTTTCTTTTGCTTCTAATTGTCATGGCCCTTGGGCTATGGCTGGGGATTTCAACACTGTTATCTCCCCTGATGAGAGACTAGGAGGAAATACAAAACAGGAGGACATGGAGGATTTCATTGACTGCCTGGATAAATGTGGCATGTCTGACATTGCTGCTAATGGGGCTTTCTTCACCTGGACGAATAAAAAAGATGCTGAACACAGGAAATGTAGCAGGTTAGATAGATTTCTCATTAATAATGACTGGTTGACTGTCTTTCCTGAAATGGCTGCTCACTTCTATCCAGAGGGATTACTAGATCACAATCCCTGTGTTGTTAGCAATATCAACCTGGGTGGAGGGAAGACTAAGAGCTTTAAATACTTCCATATGTGGAGCCTTGCTCCTGCTTTTATTGAGAAGATACAAGATGCCTGGCTAGAGGAATTGGAGGGTACTAAAATGTTTGTTTTGGTAAAGAAACTGAAAAAGTTGAAATCTTTTCTGAAGGAGTTGAATAGAAGTTGTTACTCTGATATTGAGAATCAGGCAAGTGTTGCTGTTTATCATTTAAATGATATTCAGGAAACGCTAATGGCTAATGCTGCTAACCAGGAGCTTATCTCTCAGGAGATTGAAGCTTTAGGCAATGTCAGGTTGCTTACTAAGGCCAGAGATAGCTTTCTACAGCAAAAGGCTAAGAGTAAATGGTTCGAAGAAGGAGACAGTAACACTGCATTTTTTCATGGTGCCATTAAGAAAAGATGCATCAAGAATAAAGTCATTCAAATTGAAGATATCAATGGTCAGACCTGCACTGATACTGACGGTATTCAGGAAGCATTTCTTGAATACTATAAATCCCCCCTTGGCAGTAGTAATGATACTGAGATGGTTCATGCTGCTGTGCTAAGCAAGGGAAGAGTTTGTAGCTCAGACCATGCATCTATTTTATGTATGCCTGTTACTCATGAAGAGATTAAGAAAGCTGTATTCTCTATTCCCAAGGACAAAGCACCAGGTCCTGATGGGTACACCAGTGGCTTCTTCAAAGATGCTTGGGAAGTTGTGGGTGCTGATTTATGCAATGCAGTTACTGATTTTTTTACCACAGGTAGACTTCTCACCCAAGTGAATGCTACTAATGTTACCCTTATTCCAAAGTGTGAGAGGCCAACTTATGTGAAGCATTTTAGGCCCATAGCTTGCTGCAATACTGTATACAAAGTCATCTCCAAGCTTCTTTGCAATAGACTAAGCCAAGTATTGCCTGATATAATTCATGATAACCAAGGAGCGTTCATCAAAGGCAGGTCTATTCTTGAAAATGTCCTTATCTGCCAAGACATTGTGCATTTGTATGTTAGGAAAGGTGTATCTCCACGCTGCCTCTTCAAAATTGACCTACAGAAAGCCTATGACACACTTGAATGGGATTTTGTTGAGCAAATGATGACTAGTTTGAATTTCCCTGAGCATTTCATCCACCTTGTCATGACCTGTGTCAGGTCTCCTACATTTACCCTTTCCCTGAATGGTAATCACTTTGGCTACTTCAAAGGGTAGAGGGGGCTTAGACAAGGGGATCCTATATCTCCCTTGCTATTCACCATTTGTATGGAGTACTTGACTAGACTGGTCAAATATGCAACTGTTAGGTGGCCCTTCCAGTACCATCCTCTCTGCAAAAACCTCAAGCTCACTCATCTTATGTTTGCAGATGATTTGTTGCTATTCTGCAAAGGCAATGCCCCTTCTATTGACAGGTTTTCAGGAGGGCAGCATGCCATTCAGATACTTGGGTGTGCCAATCCAAACTGGTAGACTATCCAAAAAAGATTGTTCTGCCCTAACTGAGAAGATGGTTTCAAAAATAAGGGGACTGGGTGCAAAGAAGCTATCTTACTCTGGTAGAGTTGTTCTTATAAATTCAGTCCTTAATACACCAACGAAAAACTGCATAAAATTAGCTACTGTTCTGATGACCGTTGTCTTTTATGTGACAGTATGCCTGAAAGTATTGATCATTTTTTCTCTAGCTGTGTTTACAGCTGCAAAGTCAAGCACATTTTTGAGAATTGGATTGGAAGTAATATGCCAACTATCAGTCACCTGGCTGCAAGTGTTACTAATTCTGTCCAGTGGAAAACAATGGCTGTCATCCTGAATGCTTATCACTATGCTATTTGGACTCAAAGGAATAATGCTCATGTGAACTGCTGCCTACTCAGATCTGAGAGAGTAGTGAAACAGATAGAAGAAGCTGCAAAGGGGAGGATCAAGCTTAAGCTTGGACAGGAGCTAGCTATGGCTAGAGTTGATGTCTGAAGTTTTTAGGAGTTTAGTCGGTTTTGAGATGTAATGTGGTCAGTGATAGCAGTTGATGAACTTGTCATATAAGCTGTAATTGATATATTTCTTGATATATAATATACATTCTCACATTTCACCCAAAAAAAACTGATGTCCATTGATCAAATAGACATCAGTTTTCCTAAAAATCCGATGTGCAAATTTTAATGGACATCGGTTTAAAATCCGATGTCCATTAATCCACAATGGACATGACCAAACTCTACATCGGTTGTGTATCCGATGTCCATATAGCGAAAAGTCAGATGTCCATCACAAGTTTTGTAGTAGTGAATATAATTAATGTGCTTAAATATTCCTTTATTGCATGGGTAGCAATTCAGGGGAGGCTTTTTACAAAGATGATGTGGGTTATGTCGTCGGGTCACATCCAATCAAACACATTTATAATACTCAACATACAACTAGTTAGTGGTAAGTCGAGGTCGATCCATGGGACGGTGGTTACTCAATTCATTCAATATAATTAAGTTTGTGCTTGGGGTTGTCACAATTATAATGGGTTGATGATTCTAATCTAATAAAAGCAATAAACAAGCAATAAAAGGAAAGATGTAAACAATTGATTAAAAAGGCTAGGATATCATGGGTTCATAAGGGATTCATGGGAGTTGATCATACAAACATGTTTCCTACTAGATGCAAGCAATTATTGTTGTGATGGATTGAGTTGGTTTATATCTTACAATCCTAGGGAGGTTTTTGTCCCGGAGCCGAATCGATTAGATTGTACAACACCTATAAGTCGACTTAATCCACCCTACTCAACTATATGCATGGTCTAATGAGACTCGAGTTGGTTTATGTCTTACAAGTCTCATTGAAAAGGTAAGTGATGGTAGTAAATGCAAGGATTCATAGGCTTAGCATTTCATCAAACATAACATGTGCATAAGTTGAGATCACAACAAGCAAGCAAATAAACTATGAAAGCATATTAATTTAAGCATGAATCATTCCCCATGTTTATTTCCCCTAATTACCCATTAATCCTAGCTAAATAACTACTCACTCATGATCAAGTTTAACATGTTAATAAGGTTGTCAATCATACTAACAAAGCCAAACATGATGAACAAGTAAGAAAGATTAACAATAATTAAAACAAGGATTAAGAGAATTATACCTATGGAGATTCCAAAATAATAATGTAAAGAATAATAGAAGAACTTGATGATTGATGGATGGTTGTCAATCTCCCAATAAACCCAATAATCTTCTAATTACCCAATAATAAACTTGAATTACTCACTAATAAACTTGAACAATGATTAAAGGAAAGATTAATGTGTAATTTGTGGAAAGATTAAATGACAATCTATTCTAATCTACTACTAATCTAATCTAAGGAAGGATTGATTTAACCTATTGAAAACTTGATTCTAATTTAATGAAAACTTGATGATTTGAGTATTACAAATGGGGTATTTATAGTGGAAATTAGGTGGATGCATTAGGGTTAACTAAGGGCTAAATTAGTAATTACACTTTTGAGTTTAGAGCAGGGAGACGCCGGTATTTTTCGAAGGAAGGGCATCTTTCTTTGGAGATTGAAGAAACGGATTTGTGCTAGACTGGAATCCGTGCGTATTGGTGTCGGGACGGGCGGATTGTAGCAGGGGAAGACGGGCGGATTTGGGTGAAGACGGGCGTCTTGTGGTTCACGTAGCAAGGGAAAGTTTCCTGTCCAGGAATACGCCCGTCCCGAGCGAAATATGGGCGTCCTGGGCTTCAACCCGAGCGGGTTGAATTTGACCCGAGCGGGTTGAGCTGTATCTTGAGCTCGGATTGTAAAACGGACGTCATTTCCTCATCCGGACTCCTATTGGAGTGATTCAAAAGCCTAGATCACTTAATTTTTCGACGCCGTTCCATCTAGCATATTTTCAGAGCCAAAGGAGCAACCCTTGGTTCAGTTTTTGAGCGATTTCTTCTTGTAATGCCTTCCCTCTCGTCATTCTTACTTTTAACCCTTTGATCCTTCTATATACACTTTATTCCTACGTATTTGGTCATCATTCCTTCCTCCTCTTCATGCTAGTCCATTTAATATCGTCAATAAGCTTCCAAATATGCACGAAAGACGGGAATTTTCGCCTTATTATCTCCTTTTCTACAAAACATATGAAATGCGATAGAAAAGCAAATAGGAAGGTTTTGACGGATAAAATGGCCATGAAATGCTATATTAGTATGCAAAATAGGCTCAATTAGGGGACTAAATGTGCGCAAAAAATGTTCACATCAAATATCCCCAAACCGAACTTTTACTCGTCCCGAGTAAAGAGGTGACAAAAACTAGACCTTTATTTAAACTATCCTACTAATATAACCGATATGAGACAATTAGCGGGTCTCACTCCGCCCCTTCAACTCACAACAAGACTACCATGAGGTAGGATGCCTTCTTGTAAGGCAAGGTGGGTCTTGCCAAAATGGCGACACATCCAAACATTAAAGCACACAAAATCAAGTAATGGATGCATCTACAAAAGAATAGCCACTTTCCTCATCTAAGTGGCGGAAATTATCTACAAGGGAAGCAATTCAAGGGTACACACTCCTTCATAGATGCAATTTCTTCAAACTACTAAGCCTAGAGGGATACCAATAAATCACCTCCAAATTGTGTCAAGCTAGGGTACCTTTGTCCTCAATCGTTAAATGCTTTTGTCAAGAGTAGACTCCCTATGGTGTTAGAAACACTGGAGGATCGCGGAATTCCCCCTCTTGCCTAGACAAGAAGAAGGGTCGTCCCCTCTCTACCATGCACAAAAATGGATACGATGGATAAAGGGATCGATAGATATTTATTTGAGTTTCACTTTGGGAATTTGCTTTTGTTTTTGTTTTTCCCCCCAATTTCTTTTGGCATATAACATTTGAGAACACTTTCTTTCCATTTCTTTCTGATTTTTGGCATTTCAAAACTTGACAACTTTCTTTGCATTTCTTTTGAACATTTTCAAAGTCACCCCATATGCAGTGAGGGTGGCTTATATTTGAAGCTTTAGGAGTTCTATTTTTGCTCCTCTTTTCATTTGATGCATTTTTTTGCAAACTTTCTTTCACTTTTCATTTCATTGAACTCAAATTGATTTCTTTTTGTGCCCATTCCCTTTGATGACAAAAATGTGGTAGAACATGGATGATGGATGGATGCATGGTTTCAAGGGTCACCTTGGAATAAACGGTAGCCAAGGAGTTATCACACCACAAGGTACTCTTGACTAGGCCTTAAACCATGGGTCAAAGGATACTAGCATGACACATCCTAGGGTGTTTTACAAGTATTCTAACAAGCAAAGTCTTAAGAAGAAAAAGCATCTACTAGGGCCTATTTACACTTGTCAAGCTTCCTAAGTAGACGGTTTCACAAATTTTTTCTAACATGCAAACTACAGGCCATGATGCAACTAACATATAGACATCCTAATGCAAATGATTCTACTAACTAATATGCCATATAAACTAAATGCAAGTCCTAAGTTCACATTTTTATACCGCATCAATCAAAATAAAGCCACATAGTCATTAACATAAAGAGGAAAAAGGAGATTGGAAAGATTATACCATGCGGTCTTCAATATCCTCATGTCTCGGACGTGGCGTAGTCGATCAATGTGAAAAAGGATAAACAAACAAGCAAACAAGTATATACAATATATAAAATTCTACACTAAAAAGGAAATGAACATGTTTTTGGATTTTTAATTTTTCAATTTTTCAATTTTTATGGTTTTTGATTTTATGAAATAAAAAGACATATTTTTGTGATTTTTCGAAATTTTTCAATTTTTATGTATTTTGGAATATAAATTCTCATCCCCCACTTTATTTTGGACATTGTCCTCAATGTACATGTAGGAGTAAGAATAAAAAGGAAATACATGTTTTTGAATTTTTTTTTTTGATTTTTTTGAAATAAAGTACAAATGGAATGATATGATATGAATGAATGCATGCTCTAACTAAATGCAATTCTATATGACATATATAACAAATGAATGCAATCTACACTAGATGATGCATGTTTTCTAGTAAACTATGGTCACCTATGATCAAACCTCCCCAAACCGATTTAAACACTATTTCTAGTGTAGAAAGGAATAGGTTTGGCCATTAGTGACTATGCATGAATTCTAATCTATATGCAACTATCTACATGAATCATGTGAGATAAATACAATGCAAACTAATCTAATCATGTGAGATATATTACAATGCAACTATACTATATGAACTAACTAATGTAAATGCGATATGAAATATAATACAAATACAAGTCTAAACTATATGATATATGTATGTTGCTTCATGGTTTAACCTCCCCAAACCGATTTTAAACACTATTGCTAATGTAGGAAGAAAGGGGTTTAATCATAAGGCAAATACATAAATGCAACTATACATGAAAAAAAAGGGTTCTTACAATCATTGTAGGAGATGAAGATGGTAGATAGGAAACATATATAGCCATGACATGAGCCAAATGAGAGAAAAAGATGAATTTTAGCCTGAACCCGCTCCAGACAGAAATGACGCGCTCGGGTTGACTGAGAACCCGCTCCAGATGATCTCAACCCGCTCGGGTTGGTAGCAAAGACGGGCGTCTTTCTTAAAATCCGCTCGGAATCTTGGGCAGGGAATTTTTCTTCTTTTCTTGGCCTTCAACCCGCCATGATTTATCTCGGGATGGGCGACTTTTTTGAAATTTTGGCCCAACACCTTTCCCTTGATAACACATTTACTCATAAGCCCAAATTTTCCATTTTCTTCATTTCTTGACATTTTTCATCTTCTCATTTTTATGAATTTCCTTCAAAAACTCAATTAAAAATATAAGATCCCTCCCTTTCATCTCTCATGCAATTAAATGAATGCAAAACTACACTAAATGCATATATACAAATTAATGGTTTTTAAGGGACTCCATCAAACCAAAGATTATCAATAAACAATTTCATGGAAAATCATCACTAGCACTCAAAGCACGTAGAAGTCGGTCAAATTCTTGGGAGTGGGACATGAATAGGCATGGATAACAACACAAAATTATGCAATGAAATAATGCCCAAGTAAGGGACCGAACAAGCATGTCAAGAACATTATGACAAAAATCATATGAGAAATGATGGATGGATGGAACATAAAATGGGTAGTTGGTTGGCAATTCACTCAACTCATCCTCCAAATAGTCAAAATCACCACATTCAATGCAAGTACTCTCATTATCATCCAAGGTGATTTTAAGGGTGTCTATTTGGGGTTCCCAAATGTCCTCATCATATTCCTCATCCCAACAAGGTCCATTATCAAAGGGGTTGTCATAGCAAGGCTCACCAAGCTCAACACAATTGTCTCCCTCAAATATGTCATCCTCAAAGGGTGAGTTTTCTCTCAATCACACATCCATATCATTCTCACTTTGCCCATTAACATCAAATTCCATGGAGGTTGATTTCATTAAAACACAAGAAGAGTAGGATGACGGCATCCAAGCATTAGTTTCACAATCAAGAATGTACTCCTCCTCATCATCACTCTCCTCATCTTGCACTCCATCTTCCCAAGGTGGGGTAATTTTGTGGGCATAGTAGGTTGGCTCAAGGTTATAGGAAGGTTTCACATCCTCACAAATCTCATTTTCATCATATTTTTCCTCAATGAATTTTTGAAATGTGGCTTTTATTGCTTCCATACCTTCATTGGCACTCTCAAATATGTCATGTACAATTTGCTTAAGACAATGGATGGTCATGAATTCAACAAATTCCCAAAATTCTTCACAACTTATCTCACATATCCTATACCACCACTCAAGTGAAATGCCAAGTTGCGGGTTTCAAGGTTCATGCCATTATAAACAACACAGCATGCTTCATAATTTGAAAGAGTAAAACCATGATGCCAAGCATTAGTCATATAATCTTCAAATCTTGCAATATACTTATCAAAAGACTCATTTTCATGTTGCCAAAAAGTGAATGTAGACATGTTGAGCATGTGAAATAGAACAAGTACAATAAAACTCAAGAAAAACAAGCACAACTAAAACTAGACAAAAGAACAATTCAAATAAACAACACCGTCCCCGACAACGGCGCCATTTTGATGTGGGTGATGCCGTCGGGTCACATCCAATCAAACACATTTATAATACTCAACATACAACTAGTTAGTGGTAAGTCGAGGTCGATCTATGGGGCGGTGGTTACTCAATTCATTCAATCTAATTAAGGTTGTGCTTGGAGTTGTCACAATTATAAAGGGTTGATGATTCTAATCTAATAAAAGCAATAAACAAGCAACAAAAGGAAAGATGTAAACAATTGATTAAAAATGCTTGGATATCATGGGTTCATATGGGATTCATGGGAGTTGATCATACAAACATGTTTCCTACTAGATTCAAGCAATTATTGTTGTGATGGATTGAGTTGGTTTATATCTTACAATCCTAGAGAGGTTTGGGTCATGGAGCCGAATCGATTAGATTGTACAACACCTACAAGTCGACTTAATCCACCCTACTCAACTATATGCATGGTCTAATGAGACTCGAGTTGGTTTATGTCTTACAAGTCTCATTGAAAAGGTAAGTGATAGTAGTAAATGCAAGGATTCATAGGCTTAGCATTTCATCAAACATAACATGTGCTTAAGTTGAGATCACAACAAGCAAGCAAATAAACTATGAAAGCATATTAATTTAACCATGAATCATTCCCCATGTTTATTTCCCCTAATTACCCATTAATCCTAGCTAAGTAACTACTCACTCATGATCATGTTTAACATGTTAATAAGGTTGTCAATCATACTAACAAAGCCAAACATGATGAACAAGTAAGAAAGATTAACAATAATTAAAACAAGGATTAAGAGAATTATACCTATGGAGATTCCAAAATAATAATGTAAAGAATAATAGAAGAACTTAATGATTGATGGAAGGTTGTCAATCTCCCAATAAACCCAATAATCTTCTAATTACCCAATAATAAACTTGAATTACTCACTAATAAACTTGAACAATGATTAAAGGAAAGATTAATGTGTAATTTGTGGAAAGATTAAATGACAATCTATTCTAATCTACTACTAATCTAATCTAAGGAAGGATTGATTTAACCTAATGAAAACTTGATTCTAATCTAATGAAAACTTGATGATTTGAGTATTACAAATGGGGTATTTATAGTGGAAATTAGGTGGATGCATTAGGGTTAACTAAGGGCTAAATTAGTAATTACACTTTTGAGTTTAGAGCAGGGAGACGCCGGTATTTTTCGAAGGAAGGGCATCTTTCTTTGAAGATTGAAGAAACGGATTTGTGCGGGACTGGAATCCGTGCGTATTGGTGTCGGGACGGGCGGATTGTAGCAGGGGAAGACGGGCGGATTTGGGTGAAGACGGGCGTCTTGTGGTTCACGTAGCAAGGGAAAGTTTCCTGTCCAGGAATACGCCCGTCCCGAGCGAAATATGGGCGTCCTGGGCTTCAACCCGAGTGGGTTGAATTTGACCCGAGCGGGTTGAGCTGTATCTTGAGCTCGGATTGTAAAACGGACGTCATTTCCTCATCCGGACTCCTATTGGAGTGATTCAAAATCCTAGATCACTTGATTTTTCGACGTCGTTCCATCTAGCATATTTTCAGAGCCAAAGGAGCAACCCTTGGTTTGGTTTTCGAGCGATTTCTTCTTGTAATGCCTTCCCTCTCGTCATTCTTACTTTTAACCCTTTGATCCTTCTATATACACTTTATTCCTACGTCTTTGGTCATCATTCTTGCCTCCTCTTCATACTAGTCCATCTAATATCATCAATAAGCTTCCAAATATGCACGAAAGACGGGAATTTCCGCCTTATTATCTCCTTTTCTACAAAACATATGAAATGCGATAGAAAAGCAAATAGGAAGGTTTTACGGATAAAATGACCATGAAATGCTATATTAGTATGCAAAATAGGCTCAATTAGGGGACTAAATGTGCGCAAAAAATGTTCACATCAAAAAGACGGGATGATATCCTTTGGAATGGGCTATGATGGTCTATGTGAGCTCTGTCAAGTGCACCAGGAAAACCATGAACATTTTTTATTTGGATGTAAGTACAGTAGAAAATGTTGGCAGCTTCTTAGGGATTGGCTTGGTATTCTATTACCTACTGCAAGATTAATTGAGTGGTGTCTACAATGGAGATGCAGATTGTTGTTGAAGAAACAAATGCTATTTGCAGTAGTTTTTGCACTTTTTTATCATTTGTGGATAGCTCGCAACATCTATAAGTTTGAAGCTAATCTGATTACTCCAAAGAATTGGTTGAAGCAGATTAAAGGGGAGCTGAAAATTAGATTCCAATCTAGTGTAGTGCATGCAGCTGTTAGGATGAATTTTGATTAAAATGTTATGTTTCCAATATGTTAATTAGTGTCGGATGAATCATTTGTAATCATTTGGACGGTGGTTTATACTTTTATATATATATTTCACATTTCACCAAGAAAAATTTGTAGAGTTCAGTAGCCCAAAAAATACTTTAGAGGAAGGTAAATAAATTATGTACTCTTTTAAAAAAACATGATGCAACACGATGTATACTTCGATTTTTCGTGACTTATGGATTAAGTTCGAATATGTCGAGTATATTAATGAATGTTGTAGAACAATCGTAAAAGCAATAAGAGTACAAAAAATATAAATAACACACGATATTTTAACGTGGTTCGGGCCCAATTGAAAATCCTACGTCCACCCCTTTTTATTAATTTTTTATCACGAGCGCCTAATCCGGTCTAGCCTACATTAAATAACCAATCCCCATAACTAACCCTAATCGTGCTAATGAAGGATGTTAAACCTTCAGTGTTTGAGAGATGTTAAGCTCTCAGTGATGAAGGATGTTAAGCCTTCGATGATGAAGGATGTTAAGCCTTCGTGGTGTAGGATGTTAAGCCTACGATGTGTAAGATGTTAAGCTTAAAAGTATTTCAAATTCAACAATACAATCGATTCTAAAACAATATACTTCAATTGTCTAGAAAAGAATTGTAGAAATATGCATTTTAATATATAAACTTTGGACGAAAAGTACTTAGGCTAAATAACTCGACTTTCGAAAATAAGTTTGCAAAAATAAACTTTAAGAACAAAGCTAAAATGCAGTGGAAATGTTTTTGCAAAGTATCGATATAATCAAGGTTGAAAGTCGTGCTTTTTTTAGATGTGAAAATACGTATATATATGGAGGCACAATAAAGTAAACGCTCTAGTTAGTACAAGCTAGGGTTTATCGTGCAAATGCCTTGACATGTACTCCACATCTAGGTTTATTATAAAATATAGAAAGATAATCATTTCCAAAATATCTTGGCCAAAAATAAGTTTAGAAAATATAGAATTATATTCGATATTTTATGAAAGTATAACCGAAAATGATATTGTTACTATCTTAATCATTTCGATTAAGAAACGTATGGAAAGTAAAATGATTTCCATGATTTCCAAGAAATAAAATTTCTATAAGAGATAAAGATTTCGTTTAGATAGGAAACTAAATTTAGATTATCTTGTTGTTGAAAGATTTTATGATATCTTGTAAACAAGATATAACAAAATATTTTCTCAAATGATATACAAATCTAGATTCCAATCTTAACTTAAAATCCATAAAATAAGACGAGATACTATAGTTTCAAAAGATAATTTTCAATTAAAAATAGAAACTCAAAGATTTTAGAAAGAGTTTAAGAAAAACGAATCACTGCAGACTTGAGGTTACAGTTCCCTCAGTTGAGGATATCATTCCCTCATGTTCAGGCAGAGTTTTAACAACACCTGAAGATGTCGTCCCCTCATCTGAGGATACCATTCCCTCAAGTGTTATTTTAGTTTAGTGCATAATTCTAAATCTCCTTTTGACATAGTATGTCCTTAACTTATATCCTGAACTTAGTGATGACTTTTCATATTTCCTATTGAGTTTGATCATCGTATTTATGCTTCCTTCGAACATGAGCTTTATTACCTAAACAATGTAAACTCCGAAACAAACCAAACTCATAAAAGCATAAATAAAATGACTTAGAAATAAAACGATATCTTAACATGCTTCAAAACCAAATAAAGACCTAGGATCAACAAATTCCCCCCCCCCCCCCCTTTGAAGATGTCAAGTCTTTCCTATGATTTTATTTCTAAGGTCGTTCCCCCTTTAATAGATATCGTCTAATAATCACGGAATCATATGATATAGGGTTCAAATCATTAAACTAGATCACACGTCTAATAATTAGACAATAGAAACTAAAACAGAAGAGGAAGAGAACGAATTTTAATAGTCATCTAAAGGGTTGACAACCAAGTCAATCTAATCTTAGGTCTATTCCCCCCACTTGACTTCATGGAAAAGGACAACCAACTAGAGTAATACCATGTAAAACTAGCACACAAGATCAACAAAATAAGGACATGCATAAGATAAGAAAACATAGAGTTGATTAACATAAAAAACAAGAAAAATAAATTGTTCGTACAGACGAAGGGTTTAAACAAAACGAAGGGGGATGAATAAAAGATGATCCTAAAGCAAACTAAGAGATGAAGATTCATGATCATCAACAAAACATCATCCTGCACCAATCAAGCATCCTCGATACGCCAAGACTGAGACCACACCATTCCCAAAATAAGAAGGCCACAAACCCAATTGCATCCCTTCTCGAATCACCATACACAATTACCAAAGAATTATTGATCTTCAGAAATCCCATCAAAACAGAGAAATCCTTGACCCCTTAATACTTCTGACAATATATACACCAACTCACAACCTAGGTAGCACGGACACTTCTCTTAATCAACCGTCCCGTGTCCAACATCGTGTCCGACACACACTCCTCGGGCACCTATAAAGTCGTGTCTAACTTTCTACATTTATTTTGGCACGTGTCCGACGTGTGTCCATGGTATTTGGGTCGTGTCCGACGCATGCCCATGACATTTGGACATCATTTGGGATGAATGATGTTCTTTAAACGAGAAATGAGCTTGTCGAAAGAGATTGATTAGAAGATGGGTTTGGATGGGAAATGAAAATGAGTTATAATCAAGGGCAAGTTTTAATTTCACTTATTTAAATTTAATATCAAATATTTTTATAAAAATAAAATCGAACATTTATAACTATAAAAAATATATTTTATTAAATTTAAATAACGTGTCTCGTGTCCTAAATTTCATGGGATGTCGTGTCACGTGTCCGTGTCGTCTCTGTGTCTGTGTCCGTGTCTGTGTCCGTTTTGGTGCTACCTAGCTCACAACACCAACCACCCTGAAAATCTATTAAATGTGGATTAGGATTAAGCATGTTTAAAATATAAATAGAGCGGTTGGTATCGTTGACAATGTGCCTCAATATGTCGCGAAGAACATTATACTAATATGGTCATTATTTACGCACTTATAACCCCTTAACTAACCTCATTTTTCATGTCAATCTAGTTAATTATCGTCATTTTCAAAGTCATTGATTCCTATTTGTTATTCCCTCTTTTTTACGGTCGTTTGTAGGAAAGAAGCTAATTGAAGCGGCATTAGCATGATTTTGGGCTTAAATGAAGGAAAATAGACTCATTTGATGATTGAAAAATAATAGGAAGCAAGGCACAAGAACCCTTATATCAATGGAATAATATTTAGGATGGTTTGGATGCTAGCCCCCACAAGTTGTTCGTCAACAATGGTGAGAAGGGAGCAATTACAAGGGAAACTCACTCGAGCCCAAATCAAGAAGTATTGCTTTGGATTTGAAACTATGATAGATAGTACGATATTGAAAAATTAAGTGGTCTAGGCTTTAAATTCACTCGATTCGGAGTCCGGAAGAGCAAATGACGCCCATTTTACGAACAAGGCTCAACTCATAGCTCTACCCGCTCGAGATGATTTCATCTCGCTCGAGATTGTAACACCCCCAATATCCGGCCAAAATAATTAAAGGTGTACCATCTCGGTTTCCCGAGGTAATGTTTCAAAACTCAATTCAAAGAACATTTTATAAATAATATGATTAATGAATTACAAAACCATAAAGAAACGAATGAATGAAATACAACTCGTGTATGACTATATCACCACCTAGTGGCTATGTACTCGACTCCAAAGTCCGTAGCGCGGCCCGAATCGCGATCACTTCAACATGTAAAACCTATACTCAACCTGCTCCCCATATGATCAGATATATCATATGGATCGACACAGGCCACTGCGGAAATAGGTGACAATTACACAGACTCACACACGTCAATTTCAATAAAAGACTTGACACAATATACAAAATGAAACACACCAATGATATGAATGAGACACCATTATCCAATCACCACTACGGTACCAGGACACACCCAGACGTACCCACTGTTGGAGTATGTGTCCTCAACAATAGTGCGATCACATGTTTAAATCTCAAATTAAGAATACGTAAGGGATGATTCATTTATATAGTCAACTGATCAACATTAATCAATAATGATCGGCTACCTAGAGTTTGACATTACTGTCGTTTGGCGGTGGTGATCAGTTGATCCTTTAAGGTCACACCTATAGAACAATTCCCTTAATAGAAAAGTTGATTAATTGTATGACGATACAAGTTAATCAATTCCTTAAAATTGAACAATTCATTTGCGAGAGAGAATATTTATATCTTATTGTAATTTGATTAAATAAGATTTATTTTAGTAATAAAATATTTTAATTATGATTTTGAAATTGAACAATCCCTTAATAGAGAGAATATTTATATCTAAATATTTTGGAATTTTAGGAATTTTTCAGAATATAAAAATTTATGATTTTGAAATTTTCGAATTTTTATGACTTATTGGGAATTATTTCTTTATTATTATGAATAAAAGTGTTTAAAGAGCAATAATAAAATATCAAGTTGAATTATTGTCAAATATTTGGTGAAGAATAAATTTTTAAGTCCTAAAAAGGTTGGGGTAATTAACTTGGACATAGATTTGATTTATGTAATATTTTGTGATTTTAATAAGTTATTGATCGCAATTATTCATAAAACCGGACTAAATATACGATATTAGCTTAAATAGGGCGATTTGGCACATCACATGGCATGTTTCATACATATATTAATGCTGCATTTTTATTATGATTGTCATATTTTAATTTATATATAATTTTGAATTATGTAATTTGTACTTAATATGGCCTTAGTTTTTCATTGATATTTCCCGAAATGAATGGGGATATCGATTCGGTTGTAATTAATGTGATCTCGTATCACTTTTATTTTTATTTTTGTTTTTCTTTCTATAATGTATAAAGTATAAAAGCTATGTAATTTATTTATCCCGGATATCCTTGAAGACGGTGCCATTCGAAAAGACGTTCCGATAAAGACGGTGTTGCCTTGAAGTGCGTGCCAAATGAAGTTCAAGGGACCAAAGGAGTTGGTTTCCGAATTTTTAAATAGTTTATTAGATTTGCTATTTTAGGAAGGCCATACTAGGATTTTATTGCTTTGCTTTGCATTTGTTTTATATGTTTGCATGCATAGCTAAATCGCCATAACTACATAATACGAATTGGGCAGCGGATTTTAGAACGATTTGGACAGTGCTGAGGACTGTTCGTACTAGGTACGCGCAGACCTGAAACTGATCAATTTAAAGAACCAAAGGTAAAAATTAACGGACTTTTTTTGGCGAACCGAACGTACTAGGTACGACCCGTTCTGGTTTTTGTGAATAAAGGATAGTGTTTTGAACAAGTAAGACCTATTACTTGATCAAAGTGAGTGAGATCAAGACCTATTGATCAACAACTCGAGAATTTTAATTAGAATCGCGTCCTAATCAAAACCAGTTTTGTTTCTAAGCAAGAAACGATTTTGTAAACACAAGTTTTTCTGAAATTTCTTAGATGTTTTATTCAAGTAAATGAAGGCATTATATAGACCCATTGAGCCGTGCAAAAAGGCTAGCAAAGTGAAGAGTTAGTCATTCACTCTTCACTTAATTACAATCATTAAAACTCATAGTTCAATGAACTTAGACAACCATAAATTAAGCTAACATTTTATTTGTAAAACATAATCTAAAAATGTAAAGCAAAAACGTCTTGTGGACCGTCCTCCTTGGAATGCGTGCTTCTCCCATCAGCCCCTTTATTCCACATTTAGCAAATTAACAAAGGAAAGATAATTGTAGTTCCTAGGCTGAAAATTACGAGCCAACATCAGACCTTCACCTTGAGTGTTCACAACTAACTCGTCCAGCTCATTACCCAACTCCGAGTCATTAGCTTGATCATTAGCTTGGTTCGCATCATCTCCTCCCCCTTGAAAAGGAATTGACCTCAATTCAGCTAGGCCATCGTCATCTAAGTATGGAGAGATATCACCAACATTAAAAGTGGCGTGAACACCATAATCACCGGGAAGTTCAACCTTATAAGCATTGTTGTTGACTCGACCCACAATCTTGTAAGGACCTTCCGCTCTAGGCATGAGTTTATTCTTTCGTTTGCTTGGAAATCGCTCCTTTCTCAAATGCACCCAAACCAAGTCTCCAACCTCGAACACCCTTAGCTTCTTATTCTTGCTTGACTTGCGTTTATAGGCTGCATTCACGGCCTCAATTCTGGCCCGGACTTGCTCATGGAGCCTTAACATTGCTTTCAACTTGGACTCGGCATCTTTATGCACCAACTCATCTTTAGACAACGGAATTAAATCCAAAGGAAGATAAGGATTAATACCGTATACAATTTCAAACGGCGAATAACCCGTAGCATGAGTAGGCGACCTGTTATAAGCAAATTCGGCATGAGAAAGCTTGAGATCCCAATCCTTTTGTGTCTTGCTCACAAGCCCACGCAACAAGGTACCCAAAGTTCGATTTGTAACTTCGGTTTGCCCATCCGTTTGAGGATGGTGAGAGGTACTAAACAGCAACTTGGTACCCACTTTCCTTCATAATGTATTCCAAAAATAGCTCAAGAATTTAGAATCCCAATCTGACACAATAGTCTTTGGAATGCCATGTAACCTCACAATTTCCCGATAGTATAAATCAACCACATTAGAAGCATCATCGGTTTTATGGCAAGCAACAAAATGAGCCATCTTGGAAAAATGATCAACCACCACCATGATAGCATCCTTACCACGTTGAGTGCGTGGCAAAGCAACAATGAAATCCATTGAAACATCATCCCAAGGTCTGACCGGAATTGGTAAAGGAGTATACTCGCCCGGTTTGAACTTGCTCTTCGACACTTGACAAGTAACACACTTACCCACGACATTGTGAACATCCTTTTGCAATCGTGGCCACAAGAAATATTCTTGCAAAATCTCCACGGTCTTTGCCACCCCGAAATTGCCAGCTAACCCTCCACCGTGAGCCTCACTTACAAGTAGTTCCCGGATAGGATGCTTAGGAACACAAAGTCGATTTCCCTTAAAAAGGAAACCATCTTGAATCAAATACTCTCCCTTAGCTCCTGATTTGCACTCAAGATATATTGTACCAAAGTCTCCATCTTCAACATAGTAATCCTTCAAAGTTTCAAAGCCCAAAAGTCGAACATCAAGTATGGACAGCAATGTATAACGACGTGATAAAGCATCGGCGACAACATTACTCTTCCCATCTTTATATTTGGATGAAAAGTGAAATGATTGTAAGAACTCAACCCATTTTGCATGCCTATGATTCAACTTCTGCGGCCCATTAATATACTTCAAGGATTCATGATCGGAGTGCAATATAAAATGGTTAGGACGGAGATAGTGACTCCAATGATCAAGAGCCCGGACAATAGCATAAAATTCCTTATCATAAGTGCAATAATTCAATCGAGCTCCTCCCAATTTCTCTGAAAAATAGGCTATAGGTCTTTTCCCTTGAATCAAAACAGCACCTATACCTACGCAACTAGCATCGCACTCAACCTCGAATGGTTGAGAAAAATCTGGTAACGCCAAGATAGGAGCGGTACACAACCGTTCCTTAATCAATTCAAAGGCCTGTTTAGCTGCCACGCCCCATTCAAACCCACCCTTCTTTAAACACTCCGTAATAGGGCTGGTTATGGTGCTTAAAGTACGAATGAATCGTCGATAAAAGGAAGCAAGCCCATGAAAAGATCGTACCTCACTAACTGTTTTAGGCTCCGGCCATGATCGAATTGCTTCAATTTTTGATTGATCAACCGAGACACCATCCTTGGACACTACGTATCCCAAGAACACCACGGTCTCCACAAGAAAAGAGCACTTCTCTCGCTTCCCATAAAGTTTCTGATTTCGCAAGGTTTCGAACACTTGTCTCAAATGTTCAAAATGCTCATCAATACTCCTGCTATATACCAAAATATCGTCAAGATAAACCACAACAAATCTGCCCAAGAAGGATTTAAGTACCTCATTCATCAATCTCATGAAGGTACTCGGAGCATTAGTAAGAACGAATGGCATGACGGTCCATTCATACAAGCCATGCTTCGTTTTAAAGGCCGTCTTCCATTCATCACCCTCACGCATCCGAATCTGATGGTAACCACTTCTAAGGTCGATTTTTGAGAAGACAACCAAACCATGAAGTTCGTCAAGCATATCATCAAGTCTCGGTATTGGAAAACGATATTTGATGGTTATGTTGTTTACAGCCCGGCTATCAACACACATACTCCACGAACCATCTTTCTTTGGTACGAGTAACACCGGAACAGCACAAGGACTCATACTCTCACGCACATAGCCCCTCTCCATCAATTCATCAATTTGCCTTTAGAGTTCTTCTGTTTCTTCCGGATTACATCGATAAGCAGCCTTGTTTGGAAGAGTTGAGCCCGGAATAAGGTCAATTTGATGTTCAATTCCTCGAATAGGAGGCAAACCAGCGGGTAATTCATCGGGAAACACATCCCCAAAATCTTCAAGCAAATCGTCAATTGGTTTGTGTTCCTGCAAAACAGCATTAGCACTCGAATTTTCTTTAGCAACAAGCAAATAAACTTGCTCTCCATGATAAATGGCACGCTCCACATCCCGTTCTCCAATCAACATAGCAGCATGGGCCTTTGCTTTCGGTTTTGAACCTAAAGCACGGACAGCTTGTGGTGACATGGGTTTAAGCACAATTCGTTTCCCTTTGTCCTTTAACTCATACTCGTTACTCCTCCCTCTATGCAACACATCCCGGTCATATTGCCATGGTCGTCCCAACAAAATATGACAAGCATCCATGGGAATAACGTCACACAACACCTTATCGACATAGGAACCCATAACCAAACCAACCCGGGCCTGTTTTGTCACCTTAACGCTACTACCATCATCTAGCCAATGTAACGCATATGGGTGTGGATGTTTAGTAGTCACAAGACCCAATTTTGACACCATTTCAGTAGAGGCCGCGTTGGTACAACTACCCCCATCGATAATTAGACTACACCACTTATCATTTACCCGACACTTGGTATGAAACAATTGGTTTCTTTGTTCCGAATCAGTAGGTATAGTCTTTACTTGCAAGGTTCGCAAAACCAGATTAGTGTCGTAAATTGGTGCCTCATAGTCCTCTACTAACTCGTCCTCTTCCTCCCCTTCATTGAAACTAAACAGTTCGCCCAATTGTTCTTCCTCGGCCAACAACTCATCCCTACACTCTAACGCCTCTCTCAAAGTCACGACTCTTTTGTTTGGACACGTACTTTGATAATGACTGAAACCTTGACATTTGAAACAACGGACTTTGGACAGATTAGTCTCCTTGGCCGTGGTCCTAGGGGTAGCATTTGAAGATGACGTGGCTTTGCTAGGACTCACAAACGAACTACTAGGTGTTTCGGTTTTGGGGTTTGTTTCAGTTTTGGTCCATGATTTGTTCTTTCCCGAATCTGAACTCGACCTTCCCCCATATTTAGACTTCCCTTGTGACTCCACTTTCAAACAAAGACCACAAAGAGTATCAAAATCAGAGTATGGGTATAACTCAACGGAACTAGCAATATTGTAATTCAATCCACACAAAAATCTCGACATTTTCTGTTCTTCTACTTCCTCTAATTCACCCATCAAGCACAAGTTTTCAAATTCATCAATATATTCACTAACACTTAATTTTCCTTGTCTCAAATCAGCAATCTTACGATCTGTAGCTAATCTATGGGTCGTTGGCACATACCTTTTACGAAGTTTACGTTTCAGAGACTCCCAAGATTCTATCTTTTCCTTCCCCGCGCGCACCCTCTTGGCCTTCAACCCTTCAAACCAAAGAGATGCTCCTTTGCTTAATTTCAGAATTGCATACTTGCACCTTTTCTCATCATCCAATTCCTTGAAATCAAACATACGATCTATCTTCCGTTCCCATTCCAAATAGGCCTCGGGATCAGCCCCTCCAACGAACTCAGGTAGTTCGTTAACCTTGAACGGTTCAGCCACCCTCTCAAAACGCCTTGGTTGCCACCTATCATCCCTTTCTTGCACGTTTCTCAAGGCATCACGGAGTTGCTGCAAAAAGTTAGGGTTATCAAAATCCATAGATAAATAAGGATCAAGAGCCGAAGCTCTGATACCACAAATGATACAAATTGAGCAGCGGATGTTAGAATGATTTGGACAGTGCTGAGGACTGTTCGTACTAGGTACGCGCAGACCTGAAACTGATTAATTTAAAGAACCAAAGGTAAAAATTAACGGACTGTTTTTAGCGAACCAAACGTACTAGGTACGACCCATTCTGGTTTTTGTGAATAAAGGATAGTGTTTTGAACAAGTAAGACCTATTACTTGATCAAAGTGAGTGAGATCAAGACCAATTGATCAACAACTCGGGAATTTTAATTAGAATCGCGTCCAAATCAAAACCAGTTTTGTTTCTAAGCAAGAAACGATTTTGTAAACACAAGTTTTTCTGAAATTTCTTAGATGTTTTATTCAAGCAAATGAAGGCATTATATAGCCCCATTGAGCCGTGCAAAACGGCTAGCAAAGTGAAGAGTTAGTCATTCACTCTTCACTTAATTACAATCATTAAAACTCCTGTTCAATGAACTTAGACAACCATAAATTAAGCTAACATTTTATTTGTAAAACATAATCTGAAAATGTAAAGCAAAAACGTCTTGTGGACCGTCCTCCTTGGAATGCGTGCTTCTCCCATCAGCCCCTATATTCCACATTTAGCAAATTAACAAAGGAAAGATAATTGTAGTTCCTAGGCTGAAAATTACGAGCCAAAATCAGACCTTCACCTTGAGTGTTCACAACTAACTCGTCCAGCTTATTACCCAACTCCGAGTCATTAGCTTGATCATTAGCTTGGTTCGCATCACTACACATGCATATCATTTTATCGAGTCATCGACCGTGTCAATTATAATTATCGTAGTTCACCGCTTTTTTTTTTTTTTTTTTTTTTGTGAAATGTGAGTATGTATTTTTATATATCACAAAGGACTTTCCCCAATTACAGCTGACTCTAAAAGCAAATAAGATAACAACAAAACAAAGCTACATCAAAACTGACAATCAAAAGAAACCCAAACGACTTCTGATCTCCAGCTCCGTCATATCCTTCCTTATCACACACTTGCTTCGGATTTGCGTCTGAATCATCGTCTTCAGCCCAGCAACAATTTTTTCCGGCCTCATCACGCTCAGCTCAATTCGAGCTCGATTTCTTTGTGCCCATATCACTTATCTGTAAGCTGTGATAATCATTGCTAAGATTTTCCATTTCATATTGTTTCGATTAGCACTCAAAAGACCATTAATGGTAGGAATCGGATGACCTATCCAATCTTCCACACATTTCTGAACTTTACAACTGAATTCACATTCATTGAACAAATGTTCAATTGTTTCAGAGTGTGATTCACAAAGGATGCATCTGTCATCTTGACAGAACCCATAGGCATGCAATTTTACTTTAGTATTGATACCTTCCTGCATGATTAGCCATGTAATAAATGAGTGTTTAGGAACATTCCATTCATTCCAAACTATTGTCGCCCAATTTTGTCTAGGACATGGTCCCATCAACTATTCATATCCATTACTGATTGTATACCCTTTCGGATGAGGAGTCCAACAATTGTCAGTGAACCCAAGTTTCAGTTTCTCCTTCACCTTGCAAATACTCTTCCAAGTCCAAGTAGAGTCAGTTGAAGGTGTGTATTCATGCCAGTCACCCCCCTTAAGATATATGTTGTTAACCCATTAGATCCAAAGTCTATCAGACTTCGTATAAATCCAATTAACCAATTTTCCTACAGAAGCAATATTCCAGATTCCTGCATTCTTAATTCCCAGTCCACCTGCATCTTTAGCCAAAGTGACTCTGTCCCATCCCACCATTGGGACTCTGTGATACTCAGCACTACTATCCCATAGGAAGTTCCTGCATATGGCCTCAACCTTCTTAATGACAGCCTTTGGAATGACAAACATGGCAGCCCAGTAATTATACAAAGTATTAAGCACAGAGTTGATAAGGATAACCCTACCAGCATATGAGAGTTTTTTTGCCCCAATACTTCTAATTCTTGTCACCATTTTTTCTACAAGGCTACTACATTCTTTTTTAGAAATCTTGCCAGGCTGAATGGGAACTCCCAGATATCTAAATGGCATTTGTCCTTCCTGGAACCCTGTGACTGAAAGAATATCATGTTTAAGTTCCTCCTTCATGCCATTAAAGAAGATTTCTGACTTGGTATTGTTCATTTGTAGGCCTGAAGCATTAGAGAATGAGATGAAGGCTTTCATCAGGAGCAGAATTGAGGGAGCATCTCCTTTGCAGAACATCAATAAGTCATCAGCAAACATGAGGTGAGTAAGCTTAATAGTTTTGCATAATGGATGATAGAGAAAAGGCCATCTAGTAGTAGCAAAGGCAATAAGCCTTGTCAGGTAGTCCATACAGATAGTAAATATAAGAGGAGACACTGGATCTCCCTGTCTTAGCCCTCTCTTACCCTGGAAGTACCCAAAATTATTGCCATTTAGAACCAAAGTATAGGAAGTAGTGGTTATGCATGCCATCAGGAGCTCAACAAACTTGATAGGAAACCTCAAACCAATCAACAATTGTTCCACAAAATCCCATTCAACAGTATCATAAGCCTTTTGCAAGTCAATCTTAAATAAACATCTAGAAGAAACACCTTTTCTGGAATATTGGTGCACAATGTCTTGACAGATCAGCACATTCTCAATTATAGATCTCCCTTGTACAAAAGCACCTTGACTTTCATGAATAATGTCAGGTAAGACTAGTGCTAGCCTATTGCATATAAGTTTGGAGATAATCGTGTAAAGCACATTACAACAAGCAATAGGTCTGAATTGCTTAACTGATTTTGGTCTCTCACATTTTGGGATCAGGCTTATATTAGTGGCATTCAATTGAGTCAACAACAGACCAGTAGAAAAGAATTCCTGCACGGCCTTAACAATATCATTCCCAATCAATTCCCAAGAGTCCCTATAAAAACCACTTGTGTAACCATCTGGGCCTGGAGCTTTATCAACAGGAATAGAGAAAACAACCTGTTTCACCTCCTCAAAAAGCACAGGCTTATTTAGGATAGCAACGTGCTCATCTATGCAGTGCTTACCAAACCCCAGTACAGCATGTCTCACATTATCAGTATCTCTTCTACTGCCTAAAAGCCCAGTATAATACTCCAGGAATGCTGACTGAATGCTAAGAGTTGTGTTGCATTATTTCCCTTGTGCATCTTCAATTTGAATGATAGTATTTCTCATACATCTTTTTCTGATAATGCCATGAAAATAGGCTGTGTTGGCATCTCCCTCCTCTAGCCACTTAGACTTAGCTTTTTGCTGTAGAAAACTATCTCTAGCTTGAGTCAGTTCTCTGAGTTTCCCCATAGCTTCCTTCTCTTGAGTAATAGCAGCTTGGTTCATAGGGTCATCAATAAGTTGAGCTTGTATAGCTGCCAACACCTGCTGTGCTTCTCCAGTTTGGATTTCAATATCAGAATAGCACTCTTTATTAAGCTCCTTTAAGACAGCCTTTAATCCTTTGAGCTTATTGACAATACAGAACATTTTGGTACCATTAATTTGCCTATCCCATACATCCTTAACCCTAGCCAGAAACTCTGTTGCCTGTCCCCACATATTGAAGTACTTGAAGCTTTTATTGGTGATGACAGCTAGATTCTTGTTTGACACAACACAAGGGTTATGGTCAAACAGCCCTTCAGGGTGAAAATGTCCAATCATTTCTGAAAAAATATCCACCCAAGCACCATTAACTAAAAATCTATCCAACCTACTGTACTTCCTGTGCTCAGCATCCTGCTTGTTTGTCCAAGTAAAGAAGGCACCAGTGGCCTGAATATCGATCATCCCACAAGTAGTCACACAATCCAGAAAATCTTCTATATCAGCATCCCTAGTCTGCCCTCCTAGCCTCTCATCAGGATGTAAAACAGTATTAAAATCCCCAGCTAAAGCCTAAGGGCCACTGCATATCTGGGCAAAATCTTTCAAACATCTCCACAAATCTAGTCTGTCTTTGCCATCATTGAATGCATAAACCAGAGTATAGAAGAAGCTCTTCCCTGTTACTATAACTGTAATTTTTGCATGAATAAACTGAGGGTTGTAGCTCTGAATTTGCACATCAAACAATTGGGGTTGCCACAACATCCACACCCTACCACCTTTATGAGTATGGCTATTGGTGGTCACACACCAGCCATCGAACAGATTAAGGGTTAAGTTACTCACATTTCCACCACTTATTTTAGTCTCAAGCAAACCAAATAAACCTATTCTTTGATTATTCATAAAAATTTTAACTACTTTCTGTTTATTTACACTATTGAAACCTCTTACATTCCAAAAGCCAATGTTATTCATGAGAAACAGATTGGATAGGAGGGTCACCAGTTTGCATTGCACTTCTCTGTTGCTTTTCAATTTCATCCAAATCAATTGTTTCCTCAATATCACTCTCATCCTGCTCCTCAGGTGGCTTATGTGTAGGACCAGGTGTAATGGGACTTGGCAATGCAGGAAACTCAGTCACAGACAATGTTGATTGGACCTTGGGAACTGGTCTCCATTCTTTCCTTACAACAGGTTTGGTATTTTTCTTTTGTTGAGACTTCCTACAATCTTTAGTATCATGTCCGAGACCTTTGCATTTCAAACATACACTGGGTTTCCAATCATACTCTACCTTAACCTGCACCAGACAGCCATTCTTATCTTTGAACTGAACAGTAGTGGGGAATTTGTGCCCTACTTGGAGTTCACCACTTTAGTTCACTTAAAACGTGATAGATTATAAATTGACAAGACCTCTCACTAAATTATAATTGAGAATTAGCCTTACCAAATAGTAGAACCATGAATCCCAATTTCATAAGGAAGTAGGCTCGGCTCACCGGGGTGCTAAACTTGTTACGTTGGGTAAGTGGGTAGTAAATTGTTATTACATCGAAATTTGAATTAAGCTCAACGGAAATATTCGCGACCATAGCCGCGTGTGTTCCGGGCTTAAGATAATTATTAATGTAATTTTATCGACCGAGAGTTCTAGAAGTAGAATCGATTAAAGAGTTAATCCACCGAGTTATATTGATTAGGGATGAATCGGCTCACCGTGCCCGAGTTAATATGAATTTGGATATCGGAATCATTTATAGTAGTTGGATAGAGGTCACTATATAAATCCTAAAAAACTTGTTTATAATGTTTACAAGAATTATTAAAAATGATGAATGTTTATTAATTCCTTCACTTCCTATTTTGTAGTCAAAAATTATTTCTCAATCGCAATGACAACTCCAAATTCATCCGCAAACACTAGATCAAACACTCTCACCAATGTTTCTTAGCTCCGATCCTTCATGGATCGATGTAAATTAGAAAAGAATGGGTCCAATTTTGCCGATTGGGACGCACAACTTCGTTTGGCCGAGGAGGGTGACGACAAGCTTCGTTACCTTACCGAGGCCTCTCCCGTCGCACCTTCCGCAAGGTCTACCCCCGCCGCTAGGCAAGCCTATGAGACTTACCAATAGGAGTCGGCCGCGATCAAAAATGTGTTGATCTTCTCTATGGAGGCCGAACTCCAAAGGAGTGCTATAAAGATTAGCACCGCATATGAGATCTATACGAAGCTTGTGACCATGTTTTCACAAGCTCCGAGGATCATTCAATATGAAGCGGCATCCGCATTCTTCGATCTCAACATCAAAGAGGGCCAAAAACTTAGCCCTTATGTGCTCAAGTTAATGGAGCATGTTGAGACTCTAAAGATGCAAAAGGTAGAAATTCCCGAAGAACTCATCATTGACCGAATGCTTCATTCCTTGAACAAGGTTAAGGCATATGTTCAATTCAGGGTGAATTTTAATATGAAAAACTTGAAAGTTTCTCTTGATGAATTACACAAAATGCTTGTGCAAGCCGAGAGGGACATGGGGCTAAGTGTTAACACCACCAAGGATTTGTTCAACATTAACCATAAGAGCAAAGGGAATTTTAAGAAAGGTGCCAATAAGGGAAAGAAGTAAACTCCCTACAAGAACAAAGGAAAGGCTTTCAAAGCTAGATCCTCTAAGCCGAAGAAGGGCGCCCCGTCCGGGGACAAATGCCACTATTGTAATGGTGTTGGGCTTTGGAAAAGGAATTGTCCAAAGTACCTTGGCGATAACAACGCTGGAAAGGTTATTCCAGTAGGTAAATAATTATCCCTATCTTTTATGTTTCAATCTCAACTTTAGTATTTTGATACAAGTTCTGATGATTACCCTTTTTATTGTACTTAGGGCATCCAAGCAAGGACAAAGGCAAAGAAAACCAAGCCTAGAAAATCTTGAGGGAAGCTATATGTTGCCGCCCATGGTGCTAGATCTATGGAAGCTAGGCCTTACTTTGTCTTTATTTTCATGTTGTATTTTGAATTTTAGAACTATTTTGATTTCCTCGTTCGACTTGGAAATTTGTTTGTTTCCTTTAAACAATGGTTGTATTTTGGATATTGGTGACTTGTTTGCAACCCAAGTCACTCACTTTATCACATCGTTTGTTCTAAAATTTGTCATCATACACTACTTGCATCCACAAACAAAAGATTATCAACTTAAATTGATTAAATAGACAATTATAATGATTGAGTCATTATATGTCCATATGCTATGAATTCGATTCTCCTTATGCCATTGTTACTAAAAGTAACAACTTACTTATGTAAGATCAATTATAAAGTTATGTTGAGCTATTGAACTCACATATTAGGGAACTAAAATGTATTTACAATATGTCTCAAATGGGTCACTAAAAGTTATCATGTGTAATATTTTCCTCCTTTACTATCATAAGTACAAAGTTGTTTGTGGCTCATAAAGCTATCTTTGAAGAAAATACATGTATTTTTCTAAAGATAGAGTGGGAGTGAATTTAGCCACAAACCTTGACTATGGATCTACGTGAGGAGACCAAAAGAAGATGTTCTTAGGTTAGACTCTTGACGTGAGGAGACCAAAAGAAAGCATTCTTAAGATAACTTGAGACTTACGAAAAGACAAAAGAATATGTTCTTGGAAAATAAGATTTTGATGTATGAAGTGGATATACCTAGAGGTTTTAAAATTCGACATTTTACTTGCCTTATGAAACTAATATGGTATCTATGCAAGTAAATGGATTTATTTATAAATAGAACTTTATGATCAGGAGTTGTATAGATAGGCATGTTGATGTCTACAAAAGCTATGTTAATTGGTAACTATGCTAAAATCATTGCTATACCTCATTGTGAAAATGAATAAGTTAGATATTAAAACTTCTTTCTAAATGGGTATTTAGAAAGGGATATGTGAATGATATATTTGTATGTTTTTAAATAATACTTAGAAAAGCAATGATTATTCCAATTCATGTAATGTTTCGAATGAGTTGTCAAAAACGAAACATGTGGAATTGAGTGGGAGTCAGTGATAGTCATGTTTAGACATGAAGTTTAGTGGGAGCAATCATCCTTCATGAATTGCATAACATATATATATTACTCATTGGGAATGACAAGCAAATACTGTCTTTCATAAAGAAGTATTTAGGTTTTAAATTCTGGATGATATTGGACATTATGTGAATCTATTAAAACATGGGATGTTGGATTGGCACTTAGATGGGTATCTTATGTTGATAATGATCCTTCACCTTAATGATATCAACAAGTTAAGTAGGTTATTCATATCGATGAATATAGAATTACCATGATAGAGTCATGGTTATTTGTTGCACCTAAGAACTAATGTCTACATGAAATCGATTATTAATGTTTCCGCCATTGGTATTGATACGTGAATATTCTATACACTTTATTCGCAGTTTTGGCACGTATTTCTATGCGTATTTTTTAGCTTAAAGCTACTATTTCTCACGAAACGGTTTACTTTGGAATTTCTATGATTTATTGTAGGAATGAGTGGAACTGAGCTAAATCAAGCTTAAATCGTCCTCCGGAGGCAACTTTATGGAAACTGGGAAGATGGGAGTTCGGACTTGTCACCTTGGGATGCGTGCTAGAAGTTGAGAGCTGCTACAGCATATCTGGTCTATCGACCAGATACCCCAGCCTATCGACTGTGGAGTTCAGTGGGGAAAGAAGTGGTGTGTACTGTACTGGCTGGTCGATCGACCGTGCCACTTGGTCGATCGACCAGATTGCGAAGCTGTGGGTCTTTTATGCATTTGTCTTTTGAAAGCCCGTTTGTAATTTACCAAATTTCGATAACGTTTATCAGTTGAGGCAACAATAATTTAGGTTATGCTTTTTATTATTCAACAACTGAATTTTGAGATCTAGTGTTGGAGACACGGAGTGGAGGCACGGATTCGAATTAATTGTTTGTTCATCAATTTCCTTAGTAAGCTTTAATTTAATTTCAATCTTCCTTTATTCTTGTCTTTTTAATTCTTGTTGTTACCAATTTATTTTCAAGTAATTTAGTTTTAATCCTCTATTTTAATTTCAATTCAATCATGTCAATTTCATCCTATGTCTTTAATTTTGCAATTGTTATAGTCTTAATTATGCATAGCTAATTATCTTGATTGGGAACTAGGTGAGCCATGGCATAAATTAGGGTCGAATTCATTAGTGTGATTTCTTCCGTATCGATCTTATTTTCTTTTGATAAACCCGTCTTGCTAGATTGAAAGATTAGTAGGTTAGGTTTTCATTAGTTTTGGAATTTCCTTTGAGCGAAAGCTTTGAGAAATTATAGGGAATTAGAAGACCGTAAGGTTAAATTTGAGCATTGATCGAAAGGCTTGCTCATATTTCCTGAGACCGTATTACAGGACTTCTGCTACCTTTTTTACCTGACCTTAGCCATGGTGAACCAAAGTTCCTGATCTCCCTTTTATCTTATTTGAGAAATTTCTTATTTTGCCAATTAGCCTCTAGAATCAAACAAATTCAAAACCCCCATTTAATTGTTACTTCAATAGATTAAAAATAGCAAATAGAATTGATCTTGTCTCTCTGTGGTTTGACCCTTACTATCACTAGCTATAGTTTTAGTTTGGATTTATAAATTTAATTTTGATACAAAACGACGGTATCAAATTTTGGCGTCGTTGCCGGGGAGAAGGTGTAACTCTGTTTGCTTTATTTTTAGTTTATTTTTCTTATCTCAAGGAACTTTGGTTCCTTGAGGTCGTTGCTTACTCTTGCTTCTAGTTCTGTTTTTGCACAGTTAGAGGACAGATTTTTGAGAGGAAGGCTTGAGTACTCTCAGTTTTGCGATCATGACTACAATATATGATAATCTTCAGCCATAAGTGCAGCATGTTCCAAAGGGATACGATTTACCCACCCCTACTTATGGTCATTTCGAATTACGTTCCTCCTATATTGATTTAGTGGAGCGAAATCAGTTTGCTGGTCTACCGGACAAGGATCCTTTGAAGCATATGGAAATTTTCACAGACTACTGCTGTTCCATACCTGTACCGGATGGGGTGACCCAAGATGAAGTAAAGGGGGTGATGTTCTTATACTCCTTGAAGGATTCGGCGCGAGATTGGTACCGCTACCTTGATAGGGTAGCAGTTGGAGTCACATATTGGATATCTCTAGCATTAGCTTTCTACAAAAAATACTTCCCACTCGCAAAGACTAATGCCTTGAGAAGCAAAATTACAAATTTTCAACAAGGACCTGATGAGGAATTTTGTGAAGCATGGGGACGTTTCAAGAGTTTGGTTCGGTCTGTCCCTCACCACGGTTTCCAGCAGTGGTACCTTTGCAACTTATTCTATAATTCTTTATATGATGACTACAAGGTTATCCTAGATGCAGCTGCGAATGGTAGGTTCCAAAATAATACTGGTCAGAATAAAGGTTGGAACACTATTGAGGAGATGGCAGTCCATAGAGCTGAGTTTGGGAGTTCGCGTGGAAACTCGCGAAAGGAAAGTGATGAAATGAGTGCCGTTGTGACACTCATAGCTTCTATTACAGCCCGGCTCGAAAGGCTCGAGACTTCTAAGGTTTCCGAGAGAGAAATTGAAATTCCTGTTCATAACTCAGATGAGACCGCGGAATTGAGAGAAATAATCCAAGCTCTTTTGGTTCAAGTCACGAAAATAGAAGAAACTGGGATTGAATCTGCAAGGAATTTTGTGAAGCAATTAGAGAATTTAGCGGCTAACCAAGTCGCCAATTCTTCAAGCAAATGTGAGGGGCCAATTAAAACCATTAATGCCATTAATTTCCGAAGTGGCCTTTCTTATGATGGTCCCGATAAGCCAAGAGAAGACTCGGGAAATGATGAAAAAACAAATTTAAATTCTGGTGCGAAAACGAGCTTTACTGCCAGTACCAGCGGTCGATCGACCAACAACATCAATCGATCGACCAGCATCTCTGATGAAAAAGTTTCTGACCAGAAACTAATTGAACCCAGCGCATGTGGTCGATCGACCAACAATATCAGTCGATCGACCGAAGTTCCTGACGAAGGAGTTTCTGACCAGAAACTGTTCGAACCCAGTGTATGTGGTCGATCGACCGAGCCCAATGGTCGATCGACTGGGTCTCCAGCGCAGGACGCAAATCCGTCAATTAATTTGCATGATTCTATACTTATTGATGATTTGACAGAGGTTTTAAATTTACGGAAGCCGAAGGTTGCTGATCCTACGGCCAGTGTTGCAGTCCCGTATCCGGAGCGTTTAAAGAATACTAAGCTGGAGCGCAAGTTTGGTAAGTTTTTGGAGATGGTCAAGAATCTTGAGGTAACCATTCCTTTCACTGATCTAATTACCCAGATACCTTCTTATTCTAAATTTATGAAAGACATTTTGAATCGTAAGAGAAATTTTCATGATGATGGTGCTGTTGCTTTTGTGGAAGAATGTAATGCTCTTTCGCAAATTAACATACCACCTAAATTAAAGGACCCGGGTAGCTTTTCAATTCCTTGTACTATAGGTAACCACGAAATTGGAAAGGCCCTTTGTGATTTAGGGGCCAGTGTCAGTGTCATGTCATATTCTGTTTGCGAAAAGCTAAATATTGGTAGACTTAAGGTGACCGATATTACCCTTCAGATGGCAAATAGATCGACTCAGAGACCTTTAGGAGTCTTAGAGGATGTACCCGTTCGAGTGGGTAAGTTTTTTATTCCTGTCGATTTCGTTGTTTTGGACATTGCGAGGGCGATCGATACCTATTATTTTAGGTAGACCATTTTTACATACAACTGGGGCTGTAATAGATGTCAAACGCGGAATCATAACCTTAGAGGTAGGAGATGACACCATTGAGTTCAGTCTTGCTCGTAAGGCGACTGAACCTGCTGATGATGATACGTGTTATTCCGTTGATATTGTTGACAGGGCTAATAATTGTAACTGGAGGGAATCCTTAACCAAGGATCCCCTAGCTGATCTAACCCGTTAAGATGAGTGTGCAGATAATACAGCGGAGAATGCTGAGGAGCTAGATGTTTTGGTAGCCTCAATGAAAAGCTACGAGCTCACAGAGGAAGAAGATGAGATGCTCATAAGCCTGGCCAACGAAAATTTGGTAAACACTTGCTATACCATTGAAGCTGATTCTGCCTATGCTGTAGAGGTAAAGGTGCCAGAGCGTAAGCCACTTCCTCCTAATCTTAAGTATGTTTTTCTAGATGATACGGAGCAGTACCCAGCTATTGTTAGTGCCAAGCTTAATGATGACTCGCTTCCTGCTTTGATGTGTGTGCTTAAGAAAAACAGGAAAGCTTTAGGTTATTCTTTGGATTATATTAAGGGCATCAGCCCTGATATTTGTATGCATAGGATAGAGCTGGAGGAAGGCCACAAGCCTTACACACAGGGTTAACGCAAGTTGAACCCGAAGATGTAGGAAGTTGTTATGGCCGAAGTGATGAAACTACTCGATGCAGGTATTATTTATACAGTTGGCAACTCCAAGTGGGTTAGCCCAGTTTAGGTAGTTCCGAAGAAAGGAGGGACTACCGTGGTTAAAAATGAGAAAAATTAATTAATACCAACGCGAGTTGTGACAGGGTGGCGGATGTGCATTGATTATAGACAGTTGAATGCCGCCACCAAGAAAGACCACTTCCCCCTCCCTTTTGTTGACCAAATGACTGAAAGACTTGCTTCCAACAAATTTTTCTGTTTTCTAGACAGATATTCAGGGTTCTTTCAGATCCATATTCATCCGGATGATCAGAGTAAGACCACTTTTACCTGTCCACAGGGTGTTTTTGCATACCGCATAATGCCTTTTGGATTGTGTAACGCCCCAGCTACCTTTCAGAGGTGCATGATGGGGATTTTTTCTGATTATATAGAGAACATTATGGAGGTATTTATGGATGATTTCTCAGTTTATGGTAATGACTTTGATCGTTGTTTAGCTAATCTTGATAAAGTCATGCAGCGTTGTATCGATGTTAATCTTGTTTTAAACTGGGAAAAATGTCAGTTCATGGTCAATGAGGGAGTTGTGTTAGGGCATCTGATTTCTGATAAGGGTATACATGTTGATAAGGCAAAAGTGCAGGTGATTGAGCAATTGCCTCCTCCCGTGAATGTTAAAGGAGTGAGGAGTTTCCTTGGTCACGCTGGTTTTTATCGGCGTTTCATTAAGGATTTTATAAAATTTGCTAAACCACTTACACAATTGCTCCTTAAGGATGCTGTCTTTGAGTTTACTGATGAGTGTCTTTTAGCTTTTAACAGGTTAAAGGAGGCTCTAGTTTCTGCGCCAATCATTCAAATTACTGATTGGGACCTCCCATTCGAGATTATGTGTGATGCCGGCGATTATGCGATTGGTGCGGTTTTGGGACAAATGGAAAAATAAAGTTTTGAATGCCATATATTATGCGAGCCGAACTCTGGATGAGGCTCAAGTTAATTATTACACCACTGAGAAGGAGTTTCTAGCTGTAGTTTTTGCCTTAGATAAATTTCGGTCTTATTTGTTAGGTTCTAAGGTTGTTGTTTATACTGACCATGCAGCGCTGAAGACTTTCTTTCTTAATAAGGATGCTAAGCCGAGGCTTTTGAGGTGGATACTCCTTTTACAGGAGTTTGATTTGGAGATCAAAGATAAGAAAGGTGCAGAGAATGTGGTAGCTGACCACTTATCTCGTCTGCAGCTGATAGAAAGGGAGGATTCGTTACCCATTAATGATTCTTTTCCTGATGAGAGTCTGTTAGCTATTACTAATTCGAGGTCTTATCCACCTCCGTGGTTTGCTGATTATGCTAATTTTGCTGTGACAGGTAAGATACCACCCGAGCTTTCATGGCAGCAGAAGAAGCGGTTCGCTTATGATGCTAGACAATACTTTTGGGATGATCCTTATGTTTTCAAGGAATGCACAGACGGTCTTTTCCGGAGATGTGTGCCTCAATGGGAGGTGAAGGATATCCTAGAAGCTTGCCACTCTTCTGCCTATGGTGGTCACCATGGTCCATCCCGGACTGTGGCTAAGGTACTCCAATCTGGTTTCTATTGGCCAACTTTGCATGCAGATAGTCGCACTTTTGTTGCTGAGTGCGATGCTTGTCAAAGATCGGGGAATCTTTCAAAGAGACATGAGATGCCACAGGTAGGCATTATAGAGGTTGAGATTTTTGATGTCTGGGGCATTGATTATCAAGGACCTTTTCCGAGCAGTCAAGGTAATAAATATATCCTCGTAGCTGTAGATTATGTGTCCAAATGGGTAGAAGCTATCGCTACTCCCCATTGCGATGCAAAAGCCGTGATTAAGCTATTTAAAATTATTATTTTCCCTCGTTTTGGTGTCCCTAGGGTTGTCATTAGCGATGGTGGAATGCATTTTAAAGAGAAATAACTTAGTGCTTTATTGACTAAATTCGGTGTCCAACATCGTAGAGGTTTGGGGTATCATCCCCAAACTAGTGGTCAGGTTGAGATTTCTAACCGAGAATTGAAAGAAGTTTTAACTAAAGTTGTTTCTAAATCACGGAAAGATTGGAGTCTTAAGTTAGATGATGTCTTATGGGCTTATAGGACCGCGTTTAAAATGCCAATTGGGATGTCACCATTCCGATTGATTTATGGTAAGACATGTTATTTACCTGTTGAGTTGGAGCGTAAGTCTTGGTGGGCTATATGTGATTTGAATTTACATCCTAACCTCTCCCGTGAGAAATGTATGACACAGCTAAATGAGCTGGAGGAATTTAGGCTGCTGGCCTATGATAATGCTAGGATCTACAAAGAGAAAACGAAGCGCTGGCACGACAAGAGAATTATTAAGCGCGAGTTCCATATTGGTGATAAGGTACTTCTTTTTAACGCTCGTATCCGTTTATTTCCTGGTAAGCAGAAATCCAGGTTGAGTGGCCCTTATACGGTCACAGCAGTTACAAAGTTCAGATCAGTTGAACTGGAGACCTTTGCTGGAGAAAGGTTCAAAGTTAATGGCCAATATGTGAAGCATTATCACGGAACAGATGAATTTGTTGGGAAAGTCGAGGTATTGTACTTCGACCCGTTATCGGATGATGCAAACTGAGGTAAAAAGGTCGTGCGGGACCTCTTAAACCAGCGCTAACCGGGAGGCAACCCGGCTTGTAATTTTTTGTAAGTAGGAACTTTACAGTTTTATTTCATTATTTTGCATTAGGAGCTTTAGATTATTTCATTTTAATTAGCAATTACTTTTGTGGAAAGACGTGCGCCTTTGAGAATGTTTGCAGGTAATTATTTTATGCAAAGCGCGTAGGATGATCTACTGGATGTCGATGAGGGAAAGACGGGAAAATTGAAGTGGAAAAATAATTTTTTGACGTATTTGAGATTAATTGCCAGCACATGCAGTCGATCGACTGAAGAGAAAAAGTCAGAGAGCTGTATAAGGGAAGACTGGTCGATCGACTGGGTCTGATAATCGATCGACCACCGCGCGACACCAGTGGGCAAGTTAATAGGGAAGTAATAATTCTTCTTTCATTCATTCATTCATATTCATTTGATCAAAAAAATCAGAGAAACCCTAGCTTTTTCCCCCTTTCCCGAATTCTTGATAATCTACCCCTTAATCTCGATTTTTCTTGCTCAAATTCCCGAGTTCTCATCAAAGGTATGTCTCTAATCCCCTTTTCATCCTTTAAATTCGATTCTCGCTGAATATCTAGGCCCTAATTTCGAGCAATGTCACCATGTATCGAAAAAAATCGATTTGGGAAAAATCGATTTAGGGCTAATTTCTTTTCGAATTTGTGCTTTGATTGCCTTTGCTATCCTTTTGCCTTGATTTTCGAGCCATCTTAGCAACTAGGAGAAGCTTAATTCCGTTATCCCAAATTTTCAAAACCCTAATTTCGTGTTTGATTTTTGATTTTGTTTGGGGTTTATAAATTTTCATTGTTCAAATTATGAGAAGCTAGTTGTTGATTTGTTAATTTTGTAGGAAGCAACAATGACAAAAGGGAAGCAGACGATCTTCAGTTGGCAATCCAGTCAAGGAGCAGCTAAACGGCCGCGGGGTCCGCCGTTAATGATCGAGGCAACTACGGATAGTCTACCTGACTATCCGCAGGTGACTTTCTCTACCTCTACTCAGAGAGCCAAATTTATTACCTTGGTCGAAAAAATAAAAGTTCAGGCAACTCGTTTTATTCATAAGCCAACTTTAGAGAAACTAGGGTGTCTTGAATCTGTCGTGTCTCTGCTAAATGGGACAGGGATGTCGGGACTGGTGGACATGGCTGAGTTCACCTACTACACTCTAACCCTTGAGTTTTTCTCGTCTTTTGCTTTTGACCAGGCTTTTTTTAAAGCTAATAGGAGTAGCTCTTGCATTTCTTTTCGGCTGTTTAATATCACCTACTCCTTGACATTGGCCGAATTTGCTGGTTAATTGGGTCTTTATTTCGAGGGTAACACCTCGGAACCTTCTGATGTGCACAGGGTAATGTGGTCATGTATCTCTGACTGGAACGGCCCTAAGAGGACGGGCACTTCCGTTCACTTACCCCCTTTTCGTTATTTTTTCCGGCTGATGGGTAATACCATTTTCGGCCGCAAAGAGTCAAATAATGTTAATACTATTGAATTGTCTATCTTGGCGGGCTATCTGAACATTGAGAGTCGGGTAGCCCGTATTTATTGTTGGAGCTTGTGTCCTCCACAAATTAGTGTGATAACATTTGTAAATCTCTTACAGGTTCACAAGGGTATACTTCGTATATTTAATCAGTTGATTAACGTTTACCTAATAACGGTTGGCTTGCTAGAAAGTTTGACGTTATTATCATACAGATGGCGGTGATCAACTGGTCCCTAAAGGTCACACCTATAGGACGTGTTTGAGAAATGTGGTTATAGAAATATAATTACATTGATGCCCAAAATGACTAAAAAGTTAGTCAATGTGTTGATGAGATAATTATTTAATGAAAATTAAATAATATTAAGTTGAGACGAATTAATCAATTAAAATTAAATATAATAAGTTATATTTAATTAAATATATATAAGGTTAGTTTGGACGAATTAATCTGTTAATTCGTAGTTAAATATAATCAGTTGTATTTAATATCAACAAGTTGAATGTGTCATAGTGGTAATAGTGAGGGTACACAAGCCAAGAGGTCATGGGTTCGATCCTCACTAGATGACAATTTAACACACTTTATATATTTTTGGAAAGACCAAAAATAAGGAAATTTAATTCCTTATTTCGGATCACATTGGCCGAAATTAGGAGATATAAATCTTTCCTAATTGATTTCGGATTTCGGTCTATATAAAAAGAAAGGTGGAGAATTATTTCAAACCTAATTTTTTTTCTGACCTAGCCTCCTCTTTCTCATCACAAAACACAAAGACAATAAAATTTTACAGAAAATTTTAGATTGATTTCTAGCATAATCAAAGGGTATATCTTAGATCGTCTTGGGTGCAACTAATAGGCGAATATCAATTTTGATATTGTTCTTAAGCCAATTTTGCAAGGACCCGAGGTTAATTCTAAATCTTTTTACTTATGCTTATGTATTTTATTTTATGACCATAGATCATCTTTATTATATCGTTATAATCCTTCATGTTAAAGGGAAGTATACAGATTATTTCCCATAAGTGGTATCAGAGCACTAGGCTACGATTTTAATCTTGATGATTTTCATAAAATTGTATGTAAACATAACTTGATTTTCGAAAAAAATTAGGGTTTATTTTTTTAGATTCGAAAATTTTGATTGTGCCGTTTTTTTCTTTTCTGTTTGATGATATTTTTCTCTTCTATTTTTCATATTATAGTTTATAATCAGTTAAAATTATCATATGAAGAATTGGTAGTTTTTTTATTTAATGCAGATTAAGTTAAAATTAAATGGAATCATCATGTTTCTGATAAAAGGATTGTTTTTGCTATATAGTTTTTGGCATATAAATTGATCATGTTTATTATTTCATATGCTAATCATGTGCTTATAGCAAAGGTAAACAATTTATTCATCAAATCTTGTTTTAGGGCATGTTTGCCGCAAAAAGAAAAAAAAATTAGGCATTAGGGTTCCTGTTTTTTTTTAAACCGTGATTTTTTTTTTCCGTTTCTCATCGTTTGTTCACGTACAAAGAATAAAAAAAAAAAATAAATAAAAAAAAAAAAAAATCCGTTTACATCTCAGATCGTTCACGTACATGAATAAAAAAAAAAAAAAAAAAAGTTTTTTGGAATGTTTTCCTAATTGCCGAAGAAAAAACTAAATTTGGAAAGTTTTCCCTTTTGTTTTCCTAATTGCTTAATAATAATAAAAAAAAAAAAGGTGTTTTTCAAATTTTTTACTGGATTTTAATAAAAAAAAAAAAAAAAAATTGTTTATTTTTCAGCCGAGTACAATTAAAAATTGCTTTTTGTATTTTTTTTTTGCCAATTAGTTATTGTGAATCGGTTCACAATTTAAAGATACCGAGTTATTTTAAAGCAGTTTAAAATTTTGACGGATAGAATTCATATTACAAGTTTAATATGGATTGAGAATGAAATTAATGTGATTAAATTGCGGAATTGTCACTTAATTTAATTTAAATAGGTGTTTTGGATAAATTAATCAACATAATTAATTTATTGTATTATGTATGTTTAATTTATTTTAGTTGATGCTTTTAATTATGTTGAATGAATCGAATGAATGAATTTTATTTACGTATTTAATTTTGCAATCGGTTGTAATTTGTAATACTTAGTGTGGCCTTAGTCTATTATGTTTTCGTAATGAAGGAAACATAATTTTTATGTAATTATGAGATCTCGAATCTCCTTTATTTTCGTTTTGGGTTTTGAAATTAGAATGTAATTAATAGGTCAATTATGTAATTTTAATTATTGTAATTTCAAAGAAGACTAAAGATGAAGATTCAAGCTCACTCCCGCTACACGGATCAAGATGGAACATCAAGACAAGCTTCTCGGGTCCAAGGATGGATTCCAAACTTGTATTTATTGTTCATTTTGATAGGATAGGCCACACTAGGACTTTTACTGTTTTTTTTACGTTTTTCATTTTATTGCTTTTCATTCACATGCTAGTAATTGCATCATATTCCGCCTAAAACCAAACCACCTACTACTAAAATGCATGAAAATTGACTCATATAGTTGTTTGTTAGTTTTCATGGACATGCAGATGTCACAGTCTATAAGCCATCACTTTAATTTAAATCATTCTCGCATGCTAGATTATAGTTCACTTAAAATGAATTAAAAATAGTGATGGGATCTTCCTCTAAAAACGGAAATTGAGATTAGTCTTTATAAGGGCAAACATCTATGAGTCCCTTCTTCGTCGGTAGGCCTAATATGACCCCTTCTACGTTGGGTAAGTAGTTGTGTTGACTTAGTTTACCTCAACATCATAGTCCGAAGAGTTTCTCGTGATTATGATGGACTAAAGATAGAATTTACAGAAATTTATCGACCAGGAATTCTAACGGTAGAATTAGCTAACAGGTTAGCTTATCACTTTACAGAGAATTGAGTCTTGGGGTCATTTATATAATTCTTGAGGGAGGTCAATTGTTTAAATGTTTTTTTTTTAGTCTTCGCGTTATGACATTAGTTCATTAGACTTAAAATAAAAACGATGCATGCTTATTATTTTATTCTTCTTTCGCAGTGTAGAACACGCTTATTATCAATAATACTGTTACAACAAATGGCTGGAAATAACGCAATCCCAATGCCTAGTGCCACACTAGATCGTTCGTCCTGACTAAAAATGTCCATGGACCAAATGAATCACCCACTCGATCAAGAATGATGGATCCAATTTTGCGGATCGGGAGGCGGCACTACGGAATGCTGCCATCGCTGCGACGGTAAGCTCGGTATTTAATCGAGCCAATACCGGTCAACCCAGGCCCAAATGCAGGAGCCAACGAGTCACTCGCTTATAGTGATTTCGTTATGGAAGCGGGTGCGATAAAGAACGTACTCATCTTCGCAATGGAAACCAATTTGCAGAGACGCTTCATTGCCCAAGGTGCAAACAAGATTTTCACCACGCTCACTAATGAGTTCTCAAAGGCACCGAGAATCATCACATATGAGCATACCTGTCGCTTCTTTGATGCGAAACTCCAGAAGGGCCAACCGGTTAGCCCACACATTCTTCACATGATTGAGAATGTCGAGAAACGGAGTCACCGAATTGTAGAATCGGTGAGAGCATTGTCATTGACCGAATGCTTCATTCTCTTCACGATGGTTTTGCCCTTTTCGGGCGAACTACTACATGAATGACTTGAAAAAGAGTCCTCATGAGCTACACTCCCTTCTCGTACGACCGAGAAGGATATGAAATTGAGTGGGAGCATGAAGCAGGATGTTCTCACGATTCACAACAAGAGTAAAGGTAAGGGCAAGGCTCATGGCGACCTAGCTGTAGGTAAGCCAAAGTTTAAGAAGCCAGAAAACGGTAAGAGTGCGCCTGGTGAGACTAGTGGCTCACAGGGCAAGACAAAGAGCAAGGGCGGTGACATAGAGTGCCACCATTGTCACAAGACTGGACATTGGAGGAGGAACTGTCCCGTCTACCGTGAGGACATCAAAGCAGGCCGTGTCGCTCCTGTTGGTATGTCATCTTATATTCATATGATTGAGATTAACCATGCAAGTTTTGGAACTTGGGTACTAGATACTTGGTTGTGGTTCTCATCTCGTGTAATCATTTGTCGGGCCTAAAGAACATCATACCTCTCGAAAAAGGTGATGTGGACTGCGAGTCGAAATGGAGCACGAGTAGTCGCGCCTCGAAGGGAACATATGTAATCCAACTCCCTAGTGGTTTTGAGTTATCATTAAATAACTGTTACTATGTACCCATTTTATCTAAGAACATTATTTCTGTTTCCGTACTTGCTAAAGACGGTTTTACATTTTCAATAAAGGATAATAGTTGTATTTTCTCTTTTAATGAAATGATTTATGGCAAAGCAGTTTCCATGAATGGAATTTATATCTTAGATCAAACCACGGAAGTATTACACATGAATAATAAGAAATTAAAGGTTGGTGACAAAGATCAAACCTATCTATGGCATTGTCGAATGGGACACATAAATGAGAAACGCGTAAAGAAACTCGTCGATAATGGGACTATTCCCTCATTCGGATTTTCTGCATATGGCACGGGTGAATCATGTCTCATTGGCAAGATGACTCGAATTTCCTTCAAAGGTATTGGAATGCGCGCTAGTGACCTATTAGGACTCATACATACGGACGTATGTGGACCTATGTCGATTCTCTAGAGATGGCTATAGATATTTTATCACTTTCACAGACGATTTGAGTAGATACGGATATGTCTACTTAATGAAGCATAAAAGTGAGTCCTTTGAGAAATTCAAGGAATACCAGAATAGAGTACAGAACCAACTGGGTAGAAAGATTAAAGCACTCCATTCAGATCGGGGTGGCGAATATCTTTTATATGAGTTTGATCAACACCTGAAAGACTGTGGAATCGCTCTACAGTTAACTCCACCTGGAACACCTCAATTAAATGGTGTATCCGAACGGAGAAATCGAACCTTACTTGATATGGTTCGATCCATGATGAGTCACACAGTAGTGCCTGAATCATTATGGGGTTATGCTCTTTTGTCACCGCTCTTATACTTAACCAAGTCCGTCTAAAGTCACGACAAGACTCCATATGAAATGTGGAAGGGAACGGTACCTAACTTGTACTTTATTCGGGTTTGGGGCTGCGAGGCTTATGTCAAGTGGAGAAACGAGGATAAGCTCGGCCCGCGATCGGTCAAGACATACTTTATAGGTTATCCAAAAGGAACATTTGGTCATTACTTCTATTCGTCAACCGAACATCGAGTTTTTGTTGCGGCTAGTGCGACGTTCTTAGAGAAAGAATTTCTCGAGAACAAGTCGAGTAATAGAACCTTTGAGCTGTCGGAGATTCCAGAACCAACAACCGAGGAACAGATGGAGGAAGCTGTACCTCCAACTGAGGATACGGTTAATATTCCTGAGGAACCTAGGAGGTCGGGTAGAGACTCTCATCCTCCGGACAGATACATTGGTATGGTCGAGGAGAATGATGTTTTACTCCTAGAAAGTAATGAACTCGCAACCTATAAAGGTGCTATGGCCTATTCCGACTCAAAGCTATGGCTCGAAGCCATGCAATCCGAGATGGACTCCATGTATGAGAATAACGTATGGGATCTAGTTGATTTACCTAATAAGGTAAAACCTCTACAGTGCAAATGGCTTTACAAAATAAAGCGTCCTGTAGACGCGCAACCAGATATCTATAAGGCACGACTTGTGGCAAAAGGTTTCACTCAAGTGCAAGGATTGCATTATGATGAGATTTTTGAAGGAAATGTAGATCTATATACATACTAACATACTCATATATGTCTAAATAAATTTGTCATAAAATTAAAACGGATTTTATGCATGCAAACAAAATATAATAGAGAAGAAATCATGTCCTTACATAGTGGATTTCGGTTATTAGGGCACAAGAGAGATCACCTTTCTCTCTTGTTCTTGAGCTTTCCTTTATGGATGAACAAGATCTAAGTATAAGATCTCTCCCTAAGCTTTATACCCAAGGCTTAACTCTTAATCTAATTAACATTATAATTACTAGTATCATATTAATCTTAGTAGAAAATTGACCCAAAAATGTTTTTGTTTTCACTCCTAAAACCGGGTAGGAGAAGGTAATTTTGGAGTATATTATCTCTCTAATTTATCTCTAAAATGTGGAGAGGATATTATCTTTCTTACACTAGGAAAAATAATAATTGAATGAATGAAAAATTAGAAGAGAAAACTCTCTAAAATCCCCTTGGAAAAACCGGTGGGTAGGAGCCCTTTTGGGGAGCCAATGCATGCCCATATTTGTCTTCACAAGATGAGTAGGGTTGCATGGCTACTTAAGCTATTTAATCATTATGTTTTCTATTTAAAATATAAACACAATTTTTAGCCTAAAGCTCCTCCATTATTTCGGCACTTTTACATAATATGGATTCCATATTATTTTGTCAATTGTCAACATGTCACATGTCATGTGTGACATAAATTTTGTTATGTATTTTTAACATATTAAAAATCAACGTATTAATAAAAATACGTCACACACAAAAATCGACTTAGTAATTCCATAATTACTTGTGCCAAAATATTTTACCATTTATAAATCACAACAGATTGTATTTATAATAATTCATTCAATTCCGATTGTTTCTTTAAACAATAATTTCATCCGAGTAATGATACAATTCAATTACTCAGACCGTATCTCATTTAATCATATTTCAATTTGATACGTAAATTTTACTTCCAAAATCGTCCGTCAATTTTTCAAATAATTTAATTAACTCGCAACATTATACGATTAATTAAATAGTCAATTAAGAGTATTGCCCTTTAGGTATGACCTAGGGGGTCAACTGATCACCACCGTCACACGACAGTAATGTCAAACTCTAGTCAGCCAATCATTACCGATATATGTTGACCAGTTGACATAAGAATAATATTACTTCCCAAATGTATTCTTTAAATGAGATTTAATAATGATATTTAAATCATGTGATCGCACTATTGTTGAGGACACATTTCCCAACAATCTCCCACTTGTCCTCGACAAGTGTGCGTCACCAATTCTCTTGTCCTATTACTATCTCCCACTCAATGCAAGGTGTCTTTCAGGTCGTACTTGCAAGTGATCATATCGAGAGTGGTTTCCTCGATCTGGAGAATAACTGTTTGACCGGATTTATCTATCATAGATACCTTCCGAGCGTGGCCACGCATTTCCAGTTCATTACTCCTCGAGTGGCCCTGAGATATTGTTTTAACCCTGACAAGGGGATGGACAATTCCTATCGCACTTATTCCCTTCGACTAGCCACAGCCATCATAACCCAAAATATGCCCATTTGACCCCATTTACGAAGGTCGTAGTAACACAAATCAAAGTTAATCAAACGAGCCATCTTAGGTGAATAGTCTTTAGTCAAAAGAATCGACTCATTTGAATACTATAGCAGCTCTCGCCACGACCAGGCTATATAAATTTCCAGAACTCTATAAGCGGTCATAAGGCCCGACAAAAAGTTCCTAACAGTCTGCCTATGTGATCGACTAGTCATCTCACATGACTCTATGGCATTTGAACTTGCCATCAATCGCATCACACTCTAGTCACTTCGAGACGTCACCTCATACAAGTGACTATGGGCGAATACAATGTTAATCCGTGTTCACTTTAACGGGGTTCAATTGTCACTACAACCCGTTTGGATGTAACAAAGTATAAAAGGAGTTTTTAAAGAAAAACTCGAACGACAAATGCGATTATCACATATGAATAGTCAATGCCTGATTACTATTACATATTCTATAATCTAATTCGATCTTGCATGTAGTTGTTAATTTCAATTCAATTGAAATGACATGACTCATCATGTTTAGCCTTTGAGAAGGCTTTGGTTAGTAGGTTTTATCAATTTCTTGTACCTTACTCAACCTTACTACATACTCGTTTTCCTTTGTAATGTATATATATTTCCATCACAAAACTTACTGAGTACGTGTCGAGATCCAATCAAGACATAGGCCCTCTTAGCCTAAGAATAGCTCCCACTGGTTTCACAGTGTGCGGGACTCATCCTCTTGCACATCTCATGATTGCAAGTGTACTCAATTTCCGTTATAAATATCTCTCATTGTTCTTCATTGCCTAGAACGATTCTAGAAAATCTACTTCTTAATTATCATAGCAACAATGGTATCTTAACCATCCTAATGTGTTTTGATTATGGTTTTGTCGGAAACCATGCGCAACCTCAATTGTCAATTGTCACTTGTGTAACACCCTTACACAAAATTGCATCATAAACACTTTGCTTTACTTCCTTAATGCTTCTGCAAGCACTTAAGGGTAATCTTTACATACCAGGTAAAGATTACTTAAATTCGATTTTGAAAACAATTCATCATACTCAAAGTATATGAAGTGTTATACATCATTACTCATTTAATTGATCTGCGCAAATGGAAGCAAATGAAATCAATCAAATATGTTCAATTTAATTGAACTAGTCATGAATCTTATCAACATAAGACTTCTTACTGACGCTAATATCATGTGGATTTATCTTCATAGATCCGGATATTAAAGATGTATTATAATACTCCAAAAGTCTTAAATCATTCTCAATGATCAATATGTCAGCCACATATCGGACTAATTAAAATTTCCGTAACTCCCACTAAACTCCATGTATAAACACAACTTCTTGACTTATCGAGAAATGTTTTATCACATGAATAAAATTTTGATTACAACTCATTGATGTCCTACTTAAGACCCTCTCTTAAGTTTCACATTATCTTAGGATTGCAAGAATCTACAAAACTCAAGACATGTATTGAATACATCACTTCTAATTGAAGAAGTGGGTTTTAGATTCACTCGCTATGTATTTCATAATAATGAAACACAATCCCTAAGAAGATCCAAATAGACTTAAGCATTTCAATTAGTGCAAAACCCTTTGCAACCAGTCAAACCTTGAAATCTCTATTTATTAGTGCAAAACCCTTTGCAACTAATCAAGCCTTGAAATCTCTCTTTATTAGTGCAAAACCCTTTGCAACTAATCAAGCCTTTTTATTTCGGATTTTCATGGCTCTAAGCCTTAGTATTGAGTTGTGACTTAAACACTCTTATGTAAGTCATTTGTTGATTACCTTCTAGAAGTAATCAACTTGAATCAAACAATTTCTTTTGTAAGTTATAAGCTCTTTACTTTCTTAAAAGTAGCATGAATTCATCATCTTTAACAAGTGACGAATTTAACCTCCTAGGTTTTAAAGAAACAACGTCTTACACAAAACGTCTCATGTAGTCAAGAAAGTCCAGTTTCTTGCGACATAACATCTTTGTGGTTCTTGAGACATAACATATTTGTGGCTCTTGAATAATTTCTCCCACTCTGTCTTCTAGAAATAAACTTGTATTTTAGAAAGACAGCTTCACGAGTCGCAAACCCATCGTACTCGTCATAATTGCAAGGGAAAAATGAGCATTTGTTTCTTGTGAAAACTTACAACCATGGTACCCTTACCATTTCATATCTCATATGATTCGATTTAGTGGAAAAATAATTTAGACAAAAATGATAAAATCCCAAATGGATCAAGTAACTCAAAGTAACTTGATTGAAATCCAAACCATATCGAATAGCGTTTGATTTCTTATCTAATCACACATTATTCCATAATGCGTGCTACGAGAGATTAACTTGTGATTCTATATCACATTTTCTTTGGCTTACATCAAAGTCTTCACTTTGATAATCCCATCACGACTAAATCGTGATTCCTTGAACTCTTTGAAATTCTTCAAAGATTTCTCTATTTACCTTATTAAGTGAACATATTAGCGTCAACTTAAATTGTTGGTAAAAGAAAATGATCAACCTATTTTGGATCGATGACATACAACCTCGATTTCCTTTTCAACCAAAAGGCATGAGACATCTTGCTTTGAATACAAGATACGCATATACCATTAACAATCTAATGGTTTCAAGAGTACTCGATAACTATTTGCGTTCATCATTCCAAAATTTAAGGTTTAATCTTGGGTTACCAATTTGAATCTTACATCATCTTCATGATATATCATTCTAGTTTTGGTTTAGAATATAATCACCTTGATAATGGGCTAGCCATACATCAAATCGTGGTGTATAGGGTCACAAAAAGTGAAAACCTCTTTGTATCTTAACAAGTATGTATTCTTATTTAGAGTTTATGTACTTAATAGTCACAATTAAGTACAACTCCAAACCCGAAAACTAGATTGAGTACACAATGACTCTATCTCTCGACATTATTGATGCTAGTCGTCATATTCTAATCATTCTATGTATCAAGTACAACGATGTAAACCACCACCGGTTTCTAATATTGACGAAGTGGTACTAGCAAAATTTATGTCAATTATATAAACATTTAAAGAAGAAAATCCTATTAGATGTCCCACAACTAATTTGTTGATTCTTCAATAATTTGGGGTAGTTTCCTTTCTCGTGTCTAACATTTAAGACAATGGAAATTTTATCGGTCGGGATTGATAGGTTTAGTATCGTCATTCTCAACAACTTTACCTTTAACATTACCTTGTATCAACTCCATTATAATCTTTACTTCTTGAACCTCGTCCTCATCTTAACGGTTTAAGTGAATGCTCCCACTCATTTCAATGAGTCTTTGCTTTGAGAAGCAAAATTGAATTCATGAAGATTAATCTTCATTTGTTCGTTTTAGTCTTAAAACTTTCATTGAAGTGGTTGCATTATTTTGGTCAATTACGAATTCTTACAAATCTAATTACCAAAACAATTTATTGCTTCAAGGTACTTAATTCACTTAAGTATATGAACAACAATCCATTGTAAGTAGAAGTGTTAGTCAAGAATCAAAAACCTGTTTGATAATGAATAACTTTAATCTGTACTCTTTACAAGAGATCCTTAGCAATGGTTCATTTGAGGTTTTAGAAGCAAATTCAAATTTGTCTTTAGTTACGATATTTTAATGGAGATTTGAATCAAAAACGAAATGATATCGTATATGAATTGTGGTAAAGAAATAGAACAATAATAACAACGGAATAGTGGAAAACTTAACATTTATCGTTTTATTAATACTTGTAAACAAGTATAGCATTTACATAGTGACCTCTACCCAACTATGATAAATGATTCCAAGACCCAAATTCATATCGACTTAGGCACGGTATGGCCGATGAAACCCTTATCAATATAACTCGGTGGATTAACGCTTTAATCGATTCTACTTTTAGAACTCTTGGTCGATAAAATTACTTTAATAATTATCTATAGCCCGGAACACATGCAACTACGGTCGCGAATACTTCCGTTGAGCTCAATCCAAATTTCGAATAAATGTGTCCATGATCCAAATCCACATCAACTTGGGCACGGTATGGCCGATGAAACCCTCATCAACATGAATTCGGTGGATTAACATTTATCACCCACTTCCCCTACGTAACAAGGTTTGTACCCCGGTAGGGCCGAGTGCACTCCCTCACGAAATAGGTTTTCATGGTTTCTACTATTTGGTAAGGCTATGTCTCAATTGTTTGTTTTAGCGAGAGGTCATGTCAATTTATTATCTATCACGTTTTAAGTGAACTAAAGCGGTGAACTACGATAATTCTAATTGACACGGTCGATAAACTCGATAAAATGACAATGCATGTTTTAGTTATGGCGATTTAGCGATGCATGTGACATAAAATAAAATGCAAGCATAAAGATAAAAATCCTAGTATGGCCTTTCCTAAAATAGAAAAACTCTTTAACTATTACAAATTCGGAAACCAACTCCATTGGTCCCTTGAACTTCGGTTGAGGCACGCATCTCGAGGTAACACCGTCTTTATGTATCGCCATTCTTGAAGAAATCCGTCTTTGGGAACTCCGAATGAATAAAATTACATAATAAATTACATAATTTCCTATTATACATTTGTAACTAAAATAAAATAAATCTATTAAATTACAAAACGGTGATACGAGATCACATTAAAAATTACAACCGAATCGATATTCCCATACATTTCGGGAAATATCAATTAAAATCTAAGGCCATACTAAGTAAAATTACATAATTCAAAATTACATAAATGAAAAAAATATGACAATCATAAAGAAAAATGCAGCATTATAATATGTATAAACATGCTCAATTTTATGCTAAATCGCCTTTAATTTGCCAATATCGTATATTACTCGGTTTTTACGGATTTGCGTGATTTCAACATTTTACAATCACAAAAATTACATAAATTCATATTTATGCACTAGTTAATTACCCTAACCACTTAGGACTCAAAATTTAGTCTTCACTAACAATTTGACCATAATTAACTCAAATTTCTAAAATTGTTCATTAATAGTCCAAAATAACAAAATAAGCTATTTAAACTTCAAATAAATCACAAAATTTCAAATAAATTCAAAATTTGAAATTTAAACTCATGAACATTCTGGAAAAATACCATGACACTCATAATGTTCAAAATCTTAGGTTAAAAATTTCGAAATTTTCCGGAAAAACAATGTTGCGGTTTATCGATTTTAATAAAATAATCATAAAAACATGGAAAAATTATATTCACTAACTTTTCAATTTTAGATCTGAAAAAGATAATAAAAAGCAACATTAGACGTTTTTCCTAAGTCATAGATTATGTTTTATTAATTTTTAACTAATAATGTCACTATTTATGCTATTTTTCTTCAAAAATCCATAAATCATGCATAAGGACTTCTTTATAGCCAATTATTTTACACACATCTTGTAAAATTGCATGTGACAACATATTAATTTTCTATGACCAGATTCGAAATTTAACTCATATTAACCTATTTTTCACTTAAATCCGAATTTAATAATGAAAAATCATTTTTCGAGCATAACAAGTCCAAAAATTATGAAAATTTACAGGTTATCTCAAAATAATATATGTGACAACATATCCAAAAACCAAGTGAAAATTCGAAGTATAGCTATTTTTAGACCAAAAATGACATTTTTACTCATAAAATCACATTTAAATGTCATTATAGTAAATTATGAACAATAAAAATCCGAAAAATTAACCAAAATATCCTAAAACATTTTAGGACCAGAAATATTAACATGCATGTAATAATTTCATGATATATCATAATAACACAAATTTTACAAGTTTTATTTGTTATTCATATAACTCGGAAAAACTTTTAACCAATTTGCATGCAAACAACCGTGGCTCTGATACCGATTGAAGGAAATGTAGATCTATATACATACTAACATACTCATATATGTCTAAATAAATTTGTCATAAAATTAAAACGGATTTTATGCATGCAAACAAAATATAATAGAGAAGAAATCATGTCCTTACATAGTGGATTTCGGTTATTAGGGCACAAGAGAGATCACCTTTCTCTCTTGTTCTTGAGCTTTCCTTTATGGATGAACAAGATCTAAGTATAAGATCTCTCCCTAAGCTTTATACCCAAGGCTTAACTCTTAATCTAATTAACATTATAATTACTAGTATCATATTAATCTTAGTAGAAAATTGACCCAAAAATGTTTTTGTTTTCACTCCTAAAACCGGGTAGGAGAAGGTAATTTTGGAGTATATTATCTCTCTAATTTATCTCTAAAATGTGGAGAGGATATTATCTTTCTTACACTAGGAAAAATAATAATTGAATGAATGAAAAATTAGAAGAGAAAACTCTCTAAAATCCCCTTGGAAAAACCGGTGGGTAGGAGCCCTTTTGGGGAGCCAATGCATGCCCATATTTGTCTTCACAAGATGAGTAGGGTTGCATGGCTACTTAAGCTATTTAATCATTATGTTTTCTATTTAAAATATAAACACAATTTTTAGCCTAAAGCTCCTCCATTATTTCGGCACTTTTACATAATATGGATTCCATATTATTTTGTCAATTGTCAACATGTCACATGTCATGTGTGACATAAATTTTGTTATGTATTTTTAACATATTAAAAATCAACGTATTAATAAAAATACGTCACACACAAAAATCGACTTAGTAATTCCATAATTACTTGTGCCAAAATATTTTACCATTTATAAATCACAACAGATTGTATTTATAATAATTCATTCAATTCCGATTGTTTCTTTAAACAATAATTTCATCCGAGTAATGATACAATTCAATTACTCAGACCGTATCTCATTTAATCATATTTCAATTTGATACGTAAATTTTACTTCCAAAATCGTCCGTCAATTTTTCAAATAATTTAATTAACTCGCAACATTATACGATTAATTAAATAGTCAATTAAGAGTATTGCCCTTTAGGTATGACCTAGGGGGTCAACTGATCACCACCGTCACACGACAGTAATGTCAAACTCTAGTCAGCCAATCATTACCGATATATGTTGACCAGTTGACAGTAACAATATTACTTCCCAAATGTATTCTTTAAATGAGATTTAATAATGATATTTAAATCATGTGATCGCACTATTGTTGAGGACACATTTCCCAACAATTTTTGCACCTGTAGTCATGCTACGTTCCATTCGAATAATCTTAGCGATTGCCGCATTTCATGATTATGAGATTTGGCAAATGGATGTAAAAACCGCCTTCTTAAACGGTTATTTGGAGGAAGAGTTGTACATGGTGCAACCCGAAGGTTTCATAGATCCTAAACATCCTAAGAAAGTATGCAAGCTTCAGCGTTTCATTTATGGACTTAAGCAAGCTTCTCGGAGTTGGAATCATCGTTTCGACCAAGTGATAAAAGAGTATGGCTTCACTCGATCGGTCGAGGAACCATGCTTATATATCAAGTCGAGTGGGAGCAAGATTGTATTCTTGATATTGTATGTCGATGACATACTCTTGATTGGGAATGACATTCCTCTCCTATCTTCGGTTAAAGAATGGTTGAAGAACCATTTCCAGATGAAAGATCTGGGTGAGGCACAACGTATTTTGGGAATCCGTATCTACCGAGATAGATCACGACGGACGTTATCACTTAGTCGAGTCTTATCTAGATAAGGTTCTTGAGAGGTTCAAAATGACCAACTCCAAGAAGGGGAACCTTCCTATGACGACCGGGATGTAGTTGAGCAAGTCTCGCCACCCACGACGCCCGAAGGTATTGAGCGCATGAGTCGTGTTCCTTATGCTTCTGCAATAGGATCGATCATGTATGTCATGATATGCACACGTCCAGACGTGGCATATGCATTGAGTATGACGAGTCGGTACCAAAAGATTCCAGGTGAAACACACTGGATAGCAGTCAAAAATATCCTCAATTACCTACGGAGGACTAAGGATTGGGTATTGACTTATGGAGGCGATACTAAGCTATGTGCAACCGGTTACGCAGATGCTAGCTTCCAAACGGATCGAGATGATTCAAAATCTCAGTCCGGGTTCGTCTTCACTCTTAATGGTGTCATGGTCACCGGAAGAGTTCCAAACAGAGTGTTGTAGCAGATTCTACTACCATCAATCCGAGTACTATGCCGCTCGGAGGCAAAGAAAGGAAGCGATATGGATGCGTCAATTCTTACAAGGGCTTTCGGTAGTTCCTAGTTCGAATGACCCAATCACCATCTATTGTGACAATAGTGGTTCCATCTTCCAGGCTAAGGAGCCAAAGTCTAGCAACAAATCTACACATGTACTTCGGAAAGCTCACCTGATCCGTGATTACGTGGAGCAAGAAGAGATAGTGATTGACAAGATTGCGACGGATGATAACATCGCGGATCCTCTCACCAAACCGTTGAATTATGATAAGCATGTAGGGCATGTTAATTCCATGGGAATTAAACATGTTCCTGAGTTGTAGTACTTGATTATGGATTTGATACATTATCTTTTTCATATATTATTTATAACTTCATCGTTTTATATATATAATATTTTGTTTTTCATGTGGATTGTACTGACAACATTGAACGCCACAAAGTGAACTGAATTACATTATATTTGTTTTGGTCCGTAATCGCCAATGTGAGCTGATAACTCCGGCTATTATATTGTGCAGTCGATTGATGGTGGGTTCAACGAGCCATAAGTGAAACGGTTGACTAATCGATCCCAGATACGAGATTATAACGATACCTCGTAGGACAATTTTTATTTGTGACAACGTAATGGAGTCCTAAATGTTCTATAACATTCGGTGCCAGGTCGTGGATAGGACATCTATTGTGTACCTAGAGTCGATTCTTTTGACTATCAACTGTCTCTTGAGATTAAGGCAGTTTTTGGGTGACTTTGGTCTCTTTCTCACGGTCTACCGTAACTGGGGCTTAGTAGATTTTTTTTCTGGGTCATTTCATACTGTGCTTACACCTGCATGATTTGAGTTGAGGAAAATATCCATCCCTTATCAGGTATAGTTATTTCTCAGGGCCACTCGAGGAGTTGTAACTGAAATGCATGGCCATGCTCGAATGTTGATTCGTTTATCAGTTAAGTTACTCTCTAGTCGGAAACCCACTCTTGATACGATCGCTTGTAAAATACGACCTTTGTGAATTCGGATTTGCAAATTGTTTTACATTGAGTGGGAGAAATTTTAAAGGATATGAGAATCGGTTATCGCACATACACTTGTGAGGACAAGTGGGAGTTTGTTGGAGCTTGTGTCCTCCACAAATTAGTGTGATAACATTTGTAAATCTCTTACAGGTTCACAAGGGTATACTTCGTATATTTAATCAGTTGATTAACGTTTACCTAATAACGGTTGGCTTGCTAGAAAGTTTGACGTTATTATCATACAGATGGCGGTGATCAACTGGTCCCTAAAGGTCACACCTATAGGACGTGTTTGATAAATGTGGTTATAGAAATATAATTATATTGATGCCCAAAATGACTAAAAAGTTAGTCAATGTGTTGATGAGATAATTATTTAATGAAAATTAAATAATATTAAGTTGAGACGAATTAATTGTCAATTCGTAAATTAAATATAATAAGTTATATTTAATTAAATATATATAAGGTTAGTTTGGACGAATTAATCTGTTAATTCGTAGTTAAATATAATCAGTTGTATTTAATATCAACAAGTTGAATGTGTCATAGTGGTAATAGTGAGGGTACACAAGCCAAGAGGTCATGGGTTCGATCCTCACTAGATGACAATTTAACACACTTTATCTATTTTTGGAAAGACCAAAAATAAGGAAATTTAATTCCTTATTTCGGATCACATTGGCCGAAATTAGGAGATATAAATCTTTCCTAATTGATTTCGGATTTCGGTCTATATAAAAAGAAAGGTGGAGAATTATTTCGAACCTAATTTTTTTTCTGACCTAGCCTCCTCTTTCTCATCACAAAACACAAAGACAATAAAATTTTACAGAAAATTTTAGATTGATTTCTAGCATAATCAAAGGGTATATCTTAGATCGTCTTGGGTGCAACTAATAGGCGAATATCAATTTTGATATTGTTCTTAGGCCAATTTTTCAAGGACCCGAGGTTAATTCTAAATCTTTTTACTTATGCTTATGTATTTTATTTTATGACCATAAATCATCTTTATTATATCGTTATAATCCTTCATGTTAAAGGGAAGTATACAGATTATTTCCCATATTTATAACATAGCTTATTTGACTGCCTCTCACTTTAACACTATAAGTGAGGGTACCTCTTTGGCCAATATTGTTTGTGCTGGGTTGGTGACTCGTATCGCCAACCGTCTGGTTCTTGTCTTCCCTCGAGAGGAGGCCCCTCTTGACCCTGACGCACGCTTCATGGACCTTGACTACGCCAAGTCTGTGAAATGGGTCGATACTCGGGGTCGGTGGAAGATTGATTCTTTCATTTGCGACCCCATCCCTATCCTTGGCCTCCCTCCTATATATCTTGCCCCTTACCACTGTTTTGGGGGCGACTCCCCCGCCCTTGCCTATCTACAGGCTCCCTATTGGGGCGGGCACCACTACTACTAGTACCTCGAGACGAGCTCGTGCCTCCTCTTCACAGGCCCTCTCCTCCTCCACTCTTGCTCCCACGGGTTTCCGGCTACTTTTCGTCCCCCTACACCTATTGTTGTCCCTGCGGTCATGGACCAAAGGGCGGTTTCACGAGTGTTAGGTGACTTGTGCAGGAGTTTTGATCAGCACAGGATAGACATGGCTCTGGCCATGTACCCAGTTTACGAGGAGTACGCTCGGACAGGGATGCTTCCACGAGGTCCCTGGACTGACCCGTCCTTCTTTGTTCCCCCGGTGGGCGGATATCCTCCGCCTGCTACGAGATCTACTCCTACGACTACTATTGCCGCTGCTGCTGAGGCGGAAGAGGAGGATGACTCGGGATCCGAGGAGGATGAGGGTAGCGAGTATGACGGTGGGGATTAGACGCATTCTGACCTCCCCCATTTTTGGCTGGTTTGGGGAGGTCTTCTTTTGTGAATTTCCGATCCCTTTTTGTTAGTTTCCCTTTATTTTGTTGTTGCTTATATTCTTCCCATTATTGTTGTTGATGCTGGTGTTTTACTGCTGAGCACAATGAGGGCATTCTGCGTTTTGGTTTGGGGAGGGTATATGCATATGTCTATTGCATTTGCATTTGTCTTTTATTGCATTTCAGTCACACGTTTATTGCATTTTAGCTTGCATTTGTTTTCAATTCAAAAAATTGATAAACCACCAAAAATTCAAAAAATCACGTTTACTTTCGCATTTAGGTCGAGTCGGAACGGAAGGATTTCAATGATGAGTTTGCATTACATATTGTCTCATTGCCCTTTCCTTGCACTTTGAACATTTTCAAGTATGTCACTTGCATAGTCTACGAGTTTTTGTTGGAATTTTGCTAAACGAATAGACTTTACTCAATATTGGCAAGCTACTTAAATTTCTAAGGATAGAGCTTAATAAATCGGTGATATTCATGACCGATTTCATGTAGGAATGAGAGTAGTTTCTCCTTATAAGGCATGTCACATCAACTTGCATAAACATGTCTAGTCTACTTGATACATATATGCATTCGGGTCCGTGGTTTGTTGACACATGTGGTAGAGGTTCCCCTTTCTCATTTTACCCATAAACCTCACATAGCCAAATAGCTTATTTTGTCCCATTTAGCTACATACTATATTTAGCCTACCTTATCCGAGCTAGTAATGTTAGTGTTTTGGGAATTGCTTGAATGTCTTTTGGTTATTTTGTTCCTCATGAGAAGTTGGAGGTGAAATGGTGGGAAGGAAAGAAAAAAAAAATCAAAAAGAACAGAAAAAGAAAAAAAAAACTCAGAAAAATCAAAAAAAAAAGAGATAGAAGAAGAAAAAAAGGAAACAGGGGCTCTGTTTTGGAGAATAACTGGTCGATCGACCAGTCTCAAGGGTCAATCGACCATGTGCTGCAGTTTTTGAAAATCGCATGTTTAAAAATCTTTTAATAACTGGCGATTATTACTCCCATATTATATTTGAATCCTTTTGGGGAGTCTACGATGTTATTTTATTGGAGGATTGTGAGTTCTATGCTTATGATATTTGAGCATTGATGTTATTTTTGGTAAGTGGAAGTAAGAAGTGGATATGCTTATAATTTGGTTTAGTGGTTATTAGCTCGGCTTAAACCCTCTTTCCCAAATTCATTTTCGCCTCTTTTTACCTCTAGCCTCACAATCCCAAATCGCCTCGGCATGTGTCATGGTCATTAAATGGTTGGAATGCATATGTACGGTTGTAGAGACTTTATTCATGTTAGATTGCAGGCATGTTCTTATGGGTCGTAGATAGGGGAGAGTCTTATTTTTGTCACTCTTCTGTCTTGCATAATATATCTCACCCTATTCTTAAATTGAGTGAATGAGCGACCTGTGAGAGTCCGATATATACGAGTCTTGCAAGGTCGAAGGTTTAGCAAATTCTTTAACATGTTCAACTCGTTTGCATTTGACAAGATACTTGGATGTTAATAGCTGCATTAAATTGGTTGGGTATGATGGTTTGTATTAGCTCTGAGCATGAAATCCGTTCCATTAGAGGTTTTTAGTCAGGTCATAGTGCTTGCTTGGGGAAAAGCAAGGTTTGGTTTGGGGAGATTTGATACGTGCATATTCTATACACTTTATTCGCAGTTTTGGCACGTATTTCTATGCATATTTGTTAGCTTAAAGCTACTATTTCTCCCGAAACGGTTTACTTTGGAATTTCTATGATTTATTGTAGGAATGAGTGGAACTGAGCTAAATCAAGCTTAAATCGTCCTCCGGAGGCAACTTTATGGAAACTGGGAAGATAGGAGTTCGGACTTGTCACCTTGGGATGCGTGCTGGAAGTTGAGAGCTGCTACAGCATATCTGGTCTATCGACCAGATACCCCAGCCTATCGACCGTGGAGTTCAGTGGGAAAAGAAGTGGTGTGTACTGTACTGGCTGGTCGATCGACCGTGCCACTTGGTCGATCGACCAGATCGTGAAGCTGTGGGTCTTTTATGCATTTATCTTTTGAAAGCCCGTTTGTAATTTACCAAATTTCGATAACGTTTATCAGTTGAGGCAACAATAATTTAGTTTATGCTTTTTATTATTCAACAACTGAATTTTGAGATCTAGTGTTGGAGACACGGAGTGGAGGCACGGATTCGAATTAATTGTTTGTTCATCAATTTCCTTAGTAAGCTTTAATTTAATTTCAATCTTCCTTTATTCTTGTCTTTTTAATTCTTGTTGTTACCAATTTATTTTCAAGTAATTCAGTTTTAATCCTCTATTTTAATTTCAATTCAATCATGTCAATTTCATCCTATGTCTTTAATTTTGCAATTGTTATAGTCTTAATTATGCATAGCTAATTATCTTGATTGAGAACTAGGTGAGCCATGGCATAAATTAGGGTCGAATTCATTAGTATGATTTCTTCCGTATTGATCTTATTTTCTTTTGATAAACCCGTCTTGCTAGATTGAAAGATTAGTAGGTTAGGTTTTCATTAGTTTTGGAATTTCCTTTGAGCAAAAGCTTTGAGAAATTCTAGGGAATTAGAAGACCGTAAGGTTAAATTTGAGCATTGATCGAAAGGCTTGCTCATATTTCCTGAGACCGTATTACAGGACCTCTGCTACCTTTTTGACCTGACCTTAGCCATGGTGAACCAAAGTTCCTGATCTCCCTTTTATCTTATTTGAGAAATTTCTTATTTTGCCAATTAGCCTCTAGAATCAAACAAATTCAAAACCCCCATTTAATTGTTACTTCAATAGATTAAAAATAGCAAATAGAATTGATCTTGTCTCTCTGTGGTTCGACCCTTACTATCACTAGCTATAGTTTTAGTTCGGATTTATAAATTTAATTTTGATACAAAACGACGGTATCAGGTATAATCATGTATGCCATAATGCACATGTCCTAGATGAATCACATGCTTGGAGCATGATAAGTCGATAAACAAGTTAATCCATATGAGAGTCATTGGTAAGTCTCAAGGAACCGTCATGAATTCTCAAGGAGAACTAATAGTCTGTTCTGGAGTTTGGAAGTATACTAAGTTGTGTGTTAAGGATACACAAACTCAAGTTTCCGAACTCATTAGGATCTGTGAAAATCCTAGGCTGATTTTATTAATCTAAGGATAAAATGACTAGAAAGGGTGTTTTATTGTCAATCATTGCAAGATTCTACAAGAGGAACCTAAGTACGTTGTGATTAGGTGGTGTACCATAAAAACTACCAGTAGTGATGTCCACCGAAACCCACATCACAAGTTATATGATAATAGCAGGAGCTTCTTTCAAGCTAAAGAACTTGAGTCTAGCATGGTATCTAGACATGTACTTAGTAAAGTTCGTGCTATAAGAGATAACATGAAATTGAAGGAAATCGAAATTCATAAAGTTTTAACATTTGAACACATGGTATGTTCACAAACTAAACTTTTATTGCATTAGGCAAGTGTATAAATACACTTATAATTATAAGACATAGAATGGTAATATGGTATTGACTACCCGTATGTGATAATCACATTTATCGTTTAAGTTATCGTTAACTCATCTTATACTTTGTTACATCCAAATGGGTTGTTGAGACAATATTGAACCCCATTAAAGTGAACTGGATTAACATAGTATTCGCCCCTAGTTGCTTATATGAGGTGACATCTCGAAGTAACTAGAGTGTGATGCGATTGATGGCGATTTCAAATGCCATAGACTCATGAGAGATGACTAGTCGATCACATAGGGAGACTTTATGGGACACTCTCTCGAGCTAATGACCGCTTATAGAGTTCTGGAAATTTTTATAGCATGGTCATAGCGAGAGATACTATAGTATTCTTATGAGTCGATTCTTTGACTAAAGACTGTTCGCCTAAGATGGCACAGTTTCAGAGTGACTTTGACTCATGTTCTATGACCTTCTTAATTGGGCCCAAATGAGCATGTTTTGGGTCATGATGAGCTGTGGCTATTCGAAGGGAAGAGTGCAAAAGGAATTGTCCATCCCTGTCAGGGTTATCTTATATCTCAAGGCCACTCGAGGAGTAATGAACTGGAAATGTGTGGCCACGCTCGGAAGGTATCTATGGTAGATAATTCCGGTCAGACAGTTATTCTCCAGATCGAGGAAACCATTCATGATATGATCAAATGCAAGTACGACATTCAAGACACCTTGCATTGAGTGGGAGATAGTAATAGGATACGAGATTTGGTGACGCACACTTGTCGTGGACAAGTGGGATATTATTGGAGTATGTGTCCTCGAAAATAATGCGATCACATGTTTAAATCTCATATTAAGAATGTTGAGGGAATGTAATATTTTATTGTCAACTGATCCACATTAATCGATAATGTTTGGCTGGCTAGAGTTTGACATTAATGTCGTATGACGGTGGTGATCAGTTGATCCCTTAAGGTCATACCTCTAGGGTAATACTCTTAATTGATTAATTAATTAATTGTATGTTGATACAAGTTAATTAATTCCTTAAAATTGAACAAATGATTTTGTGAGTGAGAATACGTATCTTATTGTAATTTGATTAAATAAAGATTCGTACTAAGTAATTAAATTGTTTTATTGTTTAGGTTTTATTATTGTTTATGAAACAATTAAAATAAGAACGAATGGTTTATTATAAATACAAGTTGTTTTGATTTATAAGTCTATGACCCATTTTAAGTACTTATAATCATGAATTACTAGTTAATGTTTGTATGTGATTTATTTTGTTAATATATTGATTTTTAATAAGTTAAAAATGCATTATTTAATAACATGTCAAGTAACATGTCCAATATGTCACACTATACAAATTGACAATTGACAAACTTAAAATGGACCCATTTTATCTCATGTGTGCCGTGTAAATGAGGATTATAGCGATGGTTGTGTTTTGTTTATTTAATTAAAGGGGAACACAATCATACCCTACTAATCATAGGGTTGCATGCCTAGACTCTTGAGAAGATCAACTTGCAAATGCATTGAGCACTCTTCCCATATACCACCCGGCCCTCTAAGTAAATAAGGAGAGTTTTTCTCTTTTTATTTCAAGCAATTCATTCTTGTATATGATTATCACATTGATAATTAAAAACTCACTCTAATTGTTGTTGAAAACTTAAGAAGTAAAAACTCACAAATCTCTATTATTATTCTATCATTACTACAAGTAGTAAAGTAATAATATTAGTTGTTATTTTAGGGCACATATACTAATTTCTAGCAACAAATTAGTACTTGTATTAAGTGGGTTATCTTGGTACAAATCCTTGAGGAGTAGATTCCACTATTGAATCTAAGGGTTTTGTTGGAGCACTAGGATTTTCTTAAGAAGACTAATTTGGAAGGTGTCCAAATTAGTATAACCTTTCGGCCCTCAATGTAAGTAGATCGGTTTTCTTCTTACTTTGTATTTTATTGTTTTGCATGTATAAGATCTAAATAGTTTGTGACTAAACTAAACTTATATAGTTATTAGATGTGTCTAATAAGAGGTTAATGAATCTTTCACCTTCAACCAATTCGAACCACCATACCAACTCCAACTCACCCCCATGTCGATTCCGCTACCACCAACATTCACCATAGCTGCTCAATTCAACCACCACATCAACCACAGCTCGAGCAGGCTAATCCTTCTGTCACCGTCCTACTAATACTCCGACCACCACCCGAGCCCAGACCACCATCGGATTGCTACCCCTTTATTCGTGATGCTTGGTTTGTTTTGATATGCTGAAGACCAATTTTAGAAGACGAAATGATGACTCAGCCCTTGATATCCACTCATATTGTTTTGTTTAAGTGGGGGTAATTCGGTCATTTGACATTTTGTATTGTGAGGGTAGAAAACACATTTTTTTGTAACTACAGAAAGGGTACCCATAATTTTGTTAGACGGTAGCCTTCATACTTTAGACCAAACAGTAGGAGTAGAAATAAAAAACACTCTCATATTTCCTCATCTATAATTATTTTAGAGTAGAATTTAGTAATTAATTTGGGACAAGATTTCATCTTTTGTAATCATCCTCTTAGATCTATGCAATTTCATTCCTGATCTTTCTTATGGTATAATTTCTTCCTCCTTTATCTTTTATAGCATTTATTTCCATTTCATGTTTATTCCAATTTTAATCGGTAATTAGTTTAAAGCGTGTATCTTTATTGTGTTAGTCATGTTTATTTTATGTTTAATGTTAGTGGGTAGCATTATTAGTTTAGTTTTAATTATGTTTAGTGAGTAGATTATACTAGGGTAAGAGGAAGCTCTTGTGGGATTAATGGGTTGGATTCGAGTTGTGTTTGAATGTTAAATGTTTGTTTGGCTCTTATCTTGTGCTTTGAACATGTTTGTGGGATTGCTTAGACGAGAGTTTGGCTCTCCTTATGTTTGGTTTGACTTGCTTACGGCGAGAGTCGGGCTTAGTTGGACCGTACTAGATAGGTGGGTTGGGGTTAGTTTGGGCGAGAGTTCAACTAGACTCGACCCAAGGACCGTCTTATATCGAGATATAGAGACACACCTAGACTTCATTCTTTGTTATATCGTGTATATCGACTCAAACTTGATCCCTCCTACTTGGGTGACCCGACAATCTAGTCTTTTTTCTCATTGTGCTTACCTTATTTGTTTACTTGCTTGTTCATTTATTTTATGTTCTTAGCTTTGACTTTTAGCATAGAAATCACTTCAATCTTGTTGACCGACTAGACTAAAATGAAGACCGAGACTTATAAACCATTTATAACACACCATCTCTGTGGATCGATCTCTTTACCCTACTACATTCATTAGTTTGGTATTGAGTTTATAAATATTGTTTGCATATTGAGGAGTACGACAAAACTCGGTATCAAAATGGCGCTTTTGCCGGGGATGGTGCATAGTTAGATATAAGCCTTAGTTTAAGTTTCGGGACTAGTCACTTTTATTGCTTTTCAAAACAAAACAAAACAAAAATTGAATATTTGAAAAAAGAACAAAATATGTTGTTTCTTTAGTTGCATCTTTAGTTATAGTTGTTATTCACTAGCATTTAGAGTCTTTCATTCAATAATGGCTCCATTCAATATTTGTCAAAATGAAAATGAAGCATTTCATTTGTATCTTGATAGGTTCAATGATTCTGTATCTCATGCTTGTTTTTGTGGCTACTCTCTTTCTAGTTTTGAGGCGCTTTGCCCTTTATGTGAAGGCATGAATTTTGAAACTCGTAATTTGGCAAATTATATGAGTTGTGACCGAGTCTTTTACATGAATTGTGGAGAATTTTTGAATTTCGTAGAATTTATGGCTTCCCAATGTGAAGAGGCGGCCCTCAAAGCATTTTTGGCAAATGCTAGAGATGAGCCAAATATAAACCCTTTATTTGATGATTTGACTAGGAATGATGATTCTTCCCCTCTTGATGATATGCATGATGCCCGTCCTTATCACTCTTCCCCATTTCCTATGAATATGCATGATGTAAATGACTATTATTCTACTTGTGGGACATGTGGAGGTGTAGGACATACTTCTCAAGTTTGCACTTCTTATGCTTATTCTCTGCCCCCATTGAATATGAATTTGATGAATGACTTGAACACCATGCCGCCACCTAGGGAAGAATGTCCACAATACCCTTCCCCTCCAACTTCACCTCTTGAACACCAACTCATACCCCAAAATGAGAATTTTGAAATTTCAAATAATGGTAGTGAGTTTGAGTTCATGAGGTTTGATGATGACTATAGCATGAATGACATTTATTTGGTTGAGTTGGAATGTGTGGCACTTGATGTGAATCTCAAGAATGAGAAAGGTGTTGATGATTTTGTCGGTGGGAAAAGTCCTTGGCATGAGTATGCAATTATTGATGTTCCCTACGATGAGGAAAGTGATTTGGGGAATGATGGTGGTAAAATTGTGGATGTTAGTCATGAGAGCGTTGAGGATGTTGTCATAGAGGGGAGCTCTCATGAGGAATATGAGGTTGTTGATGAACCTTATGACGAGGAGTGCGTAAATATAACTTATGATTCTTTTGATACGAATTGGAATGATAATTGTGTGCTTGAGGAAATCGAATTACGCTCTCCTTGTCTTGAGTATGAATGTATTCCTAGCATGGTCAATGAATTAGTAGATGAATGTCTTGAGAGATCATATGACAATAAGATTGTGGACACCACCTTTGATAGCCTTGATGAGGGAGGGGATATTTTTCATGATGTTTATGAGCCCCTTTTTGAAAGATTTGAGGATCCCTTTCATAGTGAGGATGAGCTCCTTGTACCCACATATGACCTAGACCTCCTTTCTCTCACCCCCTTGTTGGAGGTGATGTATGTTGAGGAGGAGAGTGTAAGCTTTGATAGTGAGAGGGATTGTGAGGTGGACTTACTTGTACCTCACTTAGAGAAATTTGAGGCACCTTTTTCCGGTGAGGATGAATACCTTATGCCCACCGATGACATTGACCTCATTTCTTATGCCCCCTTACTTTAGATCATGTATGTTGATGATGTAGGAAATATCGCTATACTTCATCAAGAAAAATTCGGATTATAACGAATTATGATATATGAAATTACTAGTCATAAACGAATTGCATAAACAAAAGAATAGAGATTTAGAATTAACCTTTGGTCCTAGCAAAATGTCCTAAGAACAATATCGAAATCGATATTCTCCTAATCGTTGCACCCAAAATGTTTTGTGAAATGCCCTTGTTCTTGCTAGAAAGAGATCCCCAAAATTGTAAATTAATTTTAGGGTTTTGTGTTTTTTTTTGTGAGAGAATTAGGTCAAAAGAATGAGAGAGAATGATCTCTCTTTCTCATCCTCTTAAACCGTCCAAAGAAGGAAGATCTTTTTCCTCTTTTATTTCCTCAAATCGTGTAACCAAATAAGGAGAAAAATCTCCTTATTTTCGGTTGGTTATGTATTTGTATAAAATGCGTATATTTTATCCATTGTCATTTATTTCGTCACGTATTTAATAAGTCCACACACAACAGCTTGTAGTCGATTTATTAATACCGGTCTGTAATAATTTATTATGACAATCTCGTATAATATATACTTTAACTATAAATATCGCATATTTATAATTTGCTAATTAAATATAACTAGTTACGTTTAATTACGAATTAACATCTTAATTCGTTTAAGCTAACATTATATACAATAATTAAATATAACAGTTTATATTCAATTTACGAATTAACAGTTAATTCGTCTCAGCTAATATTATTTAATTGTATTAAATAATAGTCTCATCATCACATTGACTAACTTTTTAGTCAAATACATGAACTAACCTTTTAGTCATATAAGGCATCAATGTGATTATATTTTCATACAATCACATCACACAAACACATCCTTTAGGTGTTACTTTTAGGGACCAGTTGATCACCGCCATCAGTATGATAATAACGTCAAACTTCTAGCAAGCCAACCGTTATTAAGTAAACGTTAATCAACTGATAAAATACTAAGTATACCCTTGTGAACCTATAAGAGATTTATATATGTTATCACACTAATTATGGAGGACACTAGCTCCAACAAACTCCCACTTCTCCTCACAAGTGTATGTGCGATAACCGATTCTCATATCCTAAAATTTCTCCCACTCAATGTAAAACAATTTGCAAAATTCGTATTCACAAAGGTCGTATTTTACAAGTGATCAATATCAAGAGTAGTTTACCCGACTAGAGAGTAACTTAACTGATAAACGAATCATCATTCGAGCATGACCAGGCATTTCAGTTACAACTCCTCGAGTGTCCCTGAGAAATAACTAAACCTGATAAAGGTTGGATATTTTCTTCAACTCGAATCCTGCAGATATAAGCACGGTATGAAATGACCCAGTGAAAATCTGCTTAGCCTCCTGTTACGGCCGACCATGAGAAAGAAACCAAAGTCACCCAAAAACTGCCTTAATCTCAAGAGACAATCGAAAAGAATCGACTCTAGGAACACAATGGACGTCCAATCCACGACCTGGCATCGAATGTTTTTAAACATTTAGGACTCCATTACGTTGTCACAATTTGTCCTACGAGGTATCGTTATAACTCGCATCTGTGATCGATCAGCCAACTATTTGACTTATGGCTCGTTGAACCCACCATCAATCAACTTCACAAAATAATAGCCAGAGTTATCAGCTCATGTAGGCGATTACGAACCAAAACAAATATAATGTAATTCAGTTCACTTTGTGGCGTTCAATGTTGTCATACAATCCACATGAAAAACAAAATATGAAATAAAACGATGAAGTTATAAATAGCATATGAAAAGGATAATGTATCGAATTCATAATCAACTAGTACAACTCAGGAACACGTTTAATTCCCATGGAAATAACGTGCCCTTCATGCTTATCATATGACAATGGATTAGTGAGAGGATCCGCGATGTTGTCATCCGTGGCAATCTTGTCAATCACTATCTCCTCCTGCTCCACGTAATCACGGATCAGGTGAGCTTTCCGATGTACATGTCTAGACTTGTTGCTAGACTTAGGCTCCTTAGCCTGGAAGATGGCACCTCTATTGTCACGATAGATGGTAATTGGGTCATTCGAACTAGGAACTATGGATAGTCCTTGTAAGAATTGACGCATCCATATAGCTTCCTTTGCTGCTTCTGAAGCGGCATAGTACTCGGATTCAGTAGTAGAATCTGCTACAACATCCTGTTTGGAACTCTTCCAGCTGACCGTAACACCATTAAGAGTAAAGACGAATCCAGACTGAGATTTCAAATCATCTCGGTCTGTTTGGAAGCTAGCATCTGCGTAACCGATTGCACATAGCTTAGTATCTCCTCCATAAGTCAATACCCAATCCTTAGTCCTCCGTAGGTACTTAAGGTGTTGGAGCTTGTGTCCTCCACAAATTAGTGTGATAACATTATAAATCTCTTATAAGTTCACAAGGGTATACTTCGTATTTTATCAGTTGATTAACGATTACCTAATAACGGTTGGCTTGCTAGAAAGTTTGACGTTATTATCATACTGATGGCGGTGATCAACTGGTCCCTAAAAGTCACACCTAAAGGATGTGTTTGAGAGATGTGATTATGGAAATGTAATCACATTGATGCGTGACTAAAAGGTTAGTCCATGTATTTGACTAAACAATTAGTCAATGTGTTGATGAGATGATTATTTAATACAATTAAATAATATTAGCTGAGACGAATTAACTGTCAATTCGTAAATTGAATATAATAAGTTATATTTAATTATTGTATATGATGTTAGCTAAAACGAATTAAGATGTTAGTTCGTAATTAAATGTAATCGGTTATATTTAATTAGCTAATTATAAATATGCGATATTTATAGTTAAAGTATATATTATTCGATATTGTCATAATAAATTATTACAGACCAATATTAATAAATCGACTGCAAGCTGTTGTGTGTAGACTTATTAATACGGAATAAATTAAATGACGACTTATAAATTATACACTTTATATACATTTTGTAAACTACCAAAAATAAGGAGATTTAATCACCTTATTTTGGTAGGTGGGCAAACCGAAAATAAGGAGATAATCCTCCTTATTATTTCGGTTGAGAGGCCGAAAATAAGGAGAAAATATCTCCCCTTGACTCTCTCCTATTTCGGTTATAATAGGTGAGGTGGGAGATCATTTTTTAACCTAATTTTTTCTATCATTTTTCTCATCAAAATCACACACACAAACCCTAATATTTACAAAAAATTGGGGATCTCATTCTAGAAATTTGAAAGGCATGTCTCATATCATCTTGGGTGCAACGATTAGGCGAATATCATTGCGATATTGTTCTTAGGCCGATTTTGCTAGGACCGAAGGTTGATTTCTTAATCTCTTTATTTTTGTTTATGTAATTTCTTTTATGACTAGTTTCACAGTCATAATTTCGTTATAATCCGTAATTTCTTAAAGGAAGTATACCGATATTTCCTACAAGTGGTATCAGAGCCAAGGCCACGAAATTATTTTTGATGATTTTCATAATTGAATTAAACAAATTTCGAGAAAGAAAAAAAAAATCAACCGTGTATAAAAAAAAAAAAAATTGCCGTGTTAAATTTTTTTTGTGCCGATTGTTTTTGTTTTTTTTATGATTATTTCCATTTTGATTCATTCATTTTGTTGTTTTAATAAGTTAAAATGATTACATGATGAATTGTAGATGTTTGATTTAATGAGGATTAAATTAAAATGTAAATGGAGATTGTTTCATTGATGATAAATTGTTTTTTGCTATATAGCTTGGCATAAATGGTTCTAAATCGTTGTTTAGAATCATGTTTCATAAATTTACATGTTTAAATTATAAGGTGATTATGCCAATCTTGTTCTAATAGCAACTATAAACGATTTTGTTCTCTAATTGTTTTCGGATTTAGGGCTTTATGCCGAATCACAAATAAAAAAAAGTTTCTGTTTTTTTTTTTGTGGTTGTGCCGAGGATTTTTTTTTGTTTTTGGGCTGTTTTAGCCGAGAGTTAAAAAAATATACCTTTTTTCTGTTTTGTTTCGGTTTTTTTGGAAGAGTTGCCGAAGAAAAAAAGGGGTTCCTGTTTTTTTTTTTCGGCCGAGCTGAAAAAAAAAAAAAATCTGTTTTTTTTTTCTACTGTTTTGCCGAGACCCAAAAGAAAAAAAAAAGAGGTTTTTTGTTTTTGTTTGTTTTGGCCAATATTGATTATACATTAAATTATTAATGTATGATTAATTGTTGTTAAGAAGTTCACAATTTTAGATACCTAATTATTTTAAAGAAGTTTAAAATAATGTTGGATTAAATTCATATTACAAGATTAATGTGAATTAAGATTAAAATTATTGTGATTAATTGAGGAATTGTCACTTAATTTGATCATTTAATAGGTGGTTTGGATAAATTAATCTACATAATTAAGGAATTATGTCTTGTATGTTTAATTTTATTTAGTTGATGCATTTTTTTTAGTTGAATGAATCGTTGAATGGTTTTATTTATGTTTTTTGCAATCGGTTGTAATTTGTAATACCTAGTGTGGCCTTAGTTAAATTATGTTTTCGTAATGATGGAAACATAATTTTTAATGTAATTTGAGATCTCGTATCTCCGTTTTGGTTTTCTTTTATATTACGGTTTTGAAATTAGAATGTAAATAGGTTTATTATGTAATTTTTAAATTGTAATTTTTGAGAAGACTAAAGATGGAGATTGGATTGCTCACTCCCGCTACATGGATCAAGATGGAACATCAAGACAAGCTTCTCGGTTCCACGGATGGATTCCAAAGTTGTATTTATGTTATTTTTGGTAGATAGGCCACACTAGGACTTTATTTTGTTTTACGTTTTACCGTTCTTATTGCTTTTCATTCACATGCTAGTTAGTGCATCATTTTCCGCCTAAAACCAAACCACCTACTAAAATGCATCAAAATTGACTCATATAGATTGTATGTTAGTTTTTATAGACATACAGATGTCACACAGTTTAAGCCATCACCTTAGTTTATTCATTCACGCATGCTAGATATTAGTTCACTTAGAATGAATTAAAATAAAGTTGATGGGATCTTCCTCTAAAATGGAAATTGAGACTAGTCTTTATAAGGGCAAACAACTATGAATCCTTTCTTCGTCGGTAGGCATAATATGATCCCTTCTACGTTGGGTAAGTAGTTGGTGTTGACTTAGTTTATCTCAACATTATAGTCCGAAGAGTTTCTCGTGATTATGATGGACTAAAGATAGAACTTAAAGAAATTTATCGACCAAGAATTCTAACAGTAGAATTAGCCAAAAGGTTGGCTTATCAATTTACAGATAATTGAGTCTTGGGATCATTTATATAATTCTTGAGGGAGGTCAATTGTATAAATGCTTGAGTCTTCGCTTATAACAGTTTTGCATTAAGACTTAAATCATAACGATGCATATGCTTATTATTTTTATTCTTCTTTTCGCAGTGTAGAATACGTTTATTTTGATAATACTGTTACAACAAATGGCTGGAAATAACGAAATCCCAATGCCGAGTGCCACACTTGGACGCGAGTCCTAGCTTAAAGTTTTTATGGACAACATGAATCAGTTCACACGACTGAAGAATGATGGGTCCAACTTTGCGGACTGGGAGGCAACACTACGGAATGTTGCCATTGCTGATGATGCGTGTCTTTTATATAAGGGTTTTACCTCATTTTTACACGCATTTATGTACTTTTTATGTAGCATCTAGCTACAAATACCCCCGAATATTCTACTTTGGTTCGTTTTATGCAATTTGTAGGAATTGACCAAAGAGGAGCTAACCCGAGCCTTAATCCGTCCCATTTGCATGCATTCATGGAGAATAAGGAGCCGGAGCTTGGAAATCTAACACTTGGAAGACTCATGAGCTGGATTCGGGAAGTATTTCAAGGTCTAACGTGCTTGAATAGCTCGATCGAGTAGATTTTATGCTCGATCGAATGCTTTATATGCCTAAGGATGCTCGATCGACCACTTTCGGGTATGCGCAAGAGGAGACAAGCAAGAAGTGCTCGATCGAGTGGTTTATTTCCACTCGATCGAGAGGGTTGGTGCTAGTTTGCTCGATCGAGTAGTTTAATTCTACTCGAACGAGTGGTTTGTCCTTCTAAAGACTTTTTCTGCCTAATTATCTTATGGGCTTTTGTAATTAGTCCATAGATTAGGTTTTAGGATGGATTTTTCGTATAAGACAGAGAGGAGGGACTACGTTACTCTCTCTCCTCTCTTGGTTCGTTCATTTTTACTCTATACCTTGCTACTGTTGATTGGATTTGGTCTTTCTTCCTATACTTTTGCTACTCGGATTCAGATTGTATTGGTACTATTATTCTGCTCTAATCTTTTAATTCTTAATCACTGTTTTAATTCCTTCTTCCTCTATTTGTTATCATAATTGCTTTTATTAAATCCTTATTAGTTATATCATCATGTTTGGTTTTAATGATCTATTTGTTGTTATTGTCAATTCAATGATAATGAGTAGCTAATTCCCTTCTGCTAAGACTATATGGGATCCATAATCATGAGGGAATAGTAATCGATTTATTGGGTTAATGCGGGTATAATCTTTGTTGTTTAAATGTTGCAATTAATTGTATCTGTCTGATTGAGTCGACGTGATTAGACATTTATATCTTAGTGATCCTTGACCTGGACCGAAAGGTTGGAAAAGGCAAGACTAGTAGCGAGCAATAAGGTATTGTAGTGAGGGCGAAAGCTAAGCTATTTACGCTCTAGGGTGAATTAAGGACCGAAAGGTGACATTCGTTACCCCTTAGACCGTTTTTGCACTGACCTGAGACCTAGATTACTTGACCGGATAATTATGGTGAACCGTCTGTCTTAGCTGTTTCCTCTATCTGCTTAACTTATTCCTTTCTCTCATTCTCTCTTCCTTCTCTTATTAGTTTAGAACACCACAATTAAAAACCCCACAATTTGGTTACCTTGATAGACTTAGATTAAGTTAACAATTTCCTACCTCTCTGTGGATTCGACCCGACTTCCCTAGCTATATTAGTTAGAGCCAGTTGGTATTTTTGACAGGTACGCGACAGACGTGTCAAATTTTGGCGCCGTTGCCGGGAAGGTGGCGCATTTTTGCAGCTTAAATTAAGTTTGTCTCTCGTCTCAAGGAATTTATTCCTTGAGGCTGATCTCATTTCTGCAAAGTTTTGATTAGTTTTGCAGGTTAGTCGTTGCTTTGAAAGTCTTTTTGCCAGGATGCCTACGATTACTGAGCATATAGAGCCATGTGGTTGATGTGGCGAGGAAGGGCATGACCCTATTGGATGCATGGCAAGTGTAGAGCGTGTCCTTGCTTATCGGAAATACAAGCAAGGAGTTCCTTTTTCTCAGTTGTATGAGGAAATAAAGAATGTCTCTGCCCCTTCTATGCCAGAGCCGCAGCCGGTTTCTCCTACTGCAAATGAAGAAATTGCTGAATTAAAATCCTTTGTGATGAGCATGTCACAACAGTGTGATGAGAAGTGCAATAGGAAAGACACGGTCATAACGAAATTGATGGAACAAGTCGCGCAGTTAACACTCGCGAAAGACCAAGCCGAGCTTCTACCAACATGCAATTCAGTTAGTGCAATGAATTTACAAGTTGGCTTTACTTATGAAGAGCTAAAAGTACCAGAAGACGGGGTTTTAACAAACAAGATACCCCGAGGATGATTTGGATGAGTTTTTAGCCGAAAATGCTTCTTTGTGTGTCTTGAAGACACTCGATCGAGTGATTTATCTACTCGATCGAGTGAATTAATTCATCCTATCACTCGATAGAGTGAAAATACTGGTCGATCGAGTAGTGCAGAATTTGATGTTGGTCGATCGAGTGATATTTTTACTCGATCGAGTGATAAAACCGGTCGATCGAGTGAAACAGAAGAAGAGAATGGTCGATCGAGTGATAAAAGTACTCGATCGAGTACCAGAAGTGGCGGAGACCCTATTTTACTATCTGATTCCGCTACCGTGTCATCTTCCCCTGCTGTGGAGACGTCACGCATTGATAAAGGTAAAGAAAAAGTTGCGGGTACACTCATTGCTACCAGGGTGCCCTTCCCAGGTCGTCTGAAGGACGCAAAGATCGAGCAACAGTACGGTAAGTTTATGGACATCGTGAAGAACCTCCAGGTAACCGTCCCTTTTTCCGAACTTGTTACTCAGGTACCTACTTACGCTAAGTTTATGAAAGACATTGTGACGCGTAAGAGAAATTTAAGCGAGTTTGAGACGATTTCATTTATGGAAGAGTCTAGTAATTTGCTTTTAAATAAGGGTCCACCTAAAATGAAAGACCCGGGCAGCTTTTCTATTACTTGTATTATAGGCAACATGGTTATTGATAAGGCTCTTTGCGATTTAGGAGCCAGTGTTAGCGTCATGCCCCTTCCTGTCTGCAAGAACCTGAACATGAGTCATTTTAAAGTGACTAACATTACCCTACAGATGGCTGATAGATCTGTTAGGAAGCCCTTAGGTGTCTTAGAGGACGTGCCTGTGAAAATAGGCAAGCTCTTCATCCCAGTTGAGTTCATTGTTTTAGATATAGCTGAGGACACCCGGACCCAAATTATCTTAGGAAGACCATTCCTTTGTACAGCTGGGGACGTCATTGACGTCAAACAAGGGCGTTTGACTCTTGCAGTAGGGGATGACGCGATCACTTTCAGTCTGTCTAGCACTTTGGCTCGACCAATGATAGAGGATACCTGTTATTCGGTTGATATTATTGATGAGTCTATTTATGACTTCTGGTCGGGTTCTTTTATGAAGGACCCACTAGAAGCTCTTATGCTTTTTGATGAGTGTGCAGATAGCCCAGACGACGATGACGATACGTTGGATTTGGTTGTTGATGATTTAGATGAGCATGAGGGAGAGCAAGTGGAACAAATGATTAGCACTCTTTGCTCCATTGAGGTAAAGGTACCGGAACGTAAGCCTATCCCTTCTCATCTTAAATATGTTTTCTTAGACGATACAGAGCAATATCCAGTCATTATTAGTGCTAAACTTAATGATGATCAGCTGACTTCTCTGTTAGCTGTACTTAAGAGAAACAGGAAAGCAATGGGTTATTCACTGGACGATATCAAGGGGATTAGTCCTGATGTTTGTATGCACAGAATAGAGCTGGAGGAAGATCACAAACCTTGCAGACAGGGTCAGCGCCGGCTGAACCGGAAGATGCGGATGTTGTGATGGCCGAGGTAATGAAGTCGCTAGATGCGGTATTATTTATTCTTTGGTAATTCCAAATGGGTAAGTCCAGTACAGGTGGTCCCGAAGAAAGGAGGGACAACTGTTGTTAAGAATGAGAAGAATGAATTAATACCTACTCGAGTAGTGACTGGTTGGCGGATGTGCATAGATTACAGACAGATCAATGCCGCCACCAAGAAAGATCACTTTCCCCTTCCTTTTATTGATCAAATGGTAGAAAGGTTAGCATCTCATAAATTTTTCTGCTATTTAGACGGGTATTCAGGGTTCTTTCATATCCCTATCCACCCAGACGATCAGGCTAAGACTACATTTACTTGTCCTCAGGGCGTTTTTGCTTATCGCAGGATGCCTTTTGGTTTGTGTAATGCCCCTGCCACCTTTCAAAGGTGTATGATGGGGATATTTTCAGAGTATATTGAGTCTATTATGGAAGTTTTTATGGACGATTTCAGTGTATATGGAAGTGATTTTTCTAACTCATCTGTCTAACCTTGAGAAAGTGTTGCAAATATTTGTATTGAGGTTAACCTTGTGCTGAACTGGGAGAAGTGCCACTTTATGCTCAACGAGGGAGTTGTCTTAGGGAACTTAGTTTCTGATAGGGGAATAGTGTTGGGGCTGGTGTCCTCTACAGTTAGTGCAATAACATTTAAATCTCTAAAAGGATCAAAGGGTATACTTTTGTATTATTATCAGTTGGTCCACGTTTATCAATAACGGTTGGCTTGCTAGATAAGTTTGACGTTATTGTCATACTGATGGCGGTGATCAACTGGTCCCTAAAAGTCACACCTATAGGATACGTTTGAGAGATGTGACGGTATGAAAATACAGTCATGTTGATGCCTAAGTTGACTAAGCAGTTAGTCGGAGTTATTGACTAATAATTAGTCAAATGCGATGTTGAGATAATTATTTAATACGGATTAAATAATAATGGCTAAAACGAATTAAGCGGTTAATTCGTAAATTGAATATAAACGATTATATTTGATTAATGTATATTGAATAAATTAATTATACAATATTGTCATTATCGGACATGTATTATTATATCGACTAATTCATGTTACTAGACGATATTTTAATAACCGATAACCGATGACGATTTATAATAAAATCGCGTCATATACATTCAGCATTTTCGAGTCGGACCACGAGTAAAAATAAGGAGAAAGTGGAAAGCCCACTCTCCCCTATTGAAGCTCACGGCCGAACCAAAACAAACAAAAGGAGAGCTTTCTCTCCTTTTGCCCTAACTCAATTCATTTTGAAACTAAATTAGGGTTTTGGGAGTGTTTTTCTCTGAAAACCTAGATCTCACATCAAGAAAATTCACAAAAGCTCTCTCAATATTGCAAGGCAATTAGAGAGCATTTCTAGCACAAGGGGCATAGTCTCAGACGGTCTTGGGTGAAACGATTAGGAGTAAATCTACTTTGATTTCTGTTCTTAGGCCGCATTCACAAGGACCCGAGGTTGATTCTTGTTCTTTATCGTTTCTCTATTGTTTTTCGTTTATGACATTTTATCACATGTAAAATTTGCGTTATAGTCCTAATTTTTAAGGGTTTTATACGGATATTACCTCACAAGTGGTATCAGAGCGAGGCCACGTAAATTTTTCATTGTGATTTTCATTATACGAATTGAATCGATAAATTTTTTTTTGCATAAAAAAAACGCACGGCTGGATTTTTTTTATGCTCGATTGTTTTTTTTCTTTCTTGAAAACCGTGTCATGTTAATACACGGCTGTTTTTCTTGAATTCCGTGCCATGTTTACATTGTTGTTGTTCTTTGAAAACCGTGATAATCAGTTACCGTCTGATCAGACGATGTTTTTGTTTTCATTTTGTTCTTTGCATATTGTTATTTTAAACGATAATCATAGCAATATGTTAAAGTATCATCAATTGTAGATTAAATTTTATATGAATTTGATCAAAATTGCAATTGGTCTTGTTTTGTTCAATCTTTTTCACAAAGGTTTTGGCCGCGCTGGCATTTTGAGCCGCTGTTTTGCTCTCGGCCAGCTGCTATTAAAAAAAAAAAAAAAAAATTTTTTTGCATTTCTCACGGTCAGGCCGTGAAAAGAAAAAAAAAATTTCGCGTTTTTATTTTTTTCGGTTTTGGCCATAACATATGCATAATACGGATTTTATGCATTCGCTTGATAGTGAAACGGTTCACTCACGTACCATTTAGTTATTTTAAAGCGATTTTAAAGTAACGGATTGTAATGAATTAAAATTAAGTTGATTAAAGCGGCTTTGTCACATAATTTTAATTATCATAGGTGGTTTGGATAAATTTAACATAATTACGGAATTATGTCACGAATAAATTTTATTTTAGTTGATGCATTTTATTTATCGTTATTTTGAATGCCTTGAATGTTTTTTTTATTTACGTATTTAAATTTACAAACGGTTGTAACTTAGTGTGGCCTTAGTAGAACGTGTTACCGTAATGATGGAACACGGTCTTGGTTGTATTTTGAGATCTTGAATCTCCGTTTTGGTTTTTCCTTGTAATTACAGTTTTTTATTTAGAATGTAAATAGGTTTATATTTTGTAAATTTTAATTGTAATTTTGAGAAGGCCAAAGATGGAGATCGGATGCTCACTCCCGCTGCATGATCAAAGATGGAACATCAAGACAAGCTTCTCGGGTCCAACAGTGGATTCGAAAGTTGTATTATGCTCTTTTTACTAGGATAGGCCACACTAGGACTTTTATTTACGTTTTGCATTCTTTTATTTATTTTATCGTAACGATAGATTGCATCATATTCCGCCTAAAACCAAACCACATAATAATTGCATGAAAACTGACTCATATAGAGGTCACGCGTTAGTTTTCTTTGATATACCGATATCACACGATTTTATATATAAGTCATCACCTAAATTAATTCATTCACACAATGCTAGTTTTTCGTTCACTTAAAATGAATTAAAACTAAGTTGATGGGATATTCCTCGTATAAACAAAAATTGAGAATAGTCTTTATAGGTCAAACTCCAATGAATCCCTTCTTCGTCGGTAGGCATAATATGACCCCTTCTACGTCGGGTAAGTTGGAACCGATTGACCTATTTTATCTCAACACTATGGTCACTCGTACGATCCTGTGATTATGGTGGACTACAGGTAGGATTTTCGGAAATCTATCGACCAAGAGTTCTAACGATAGAACTAGCTAAACAGTTGGCTTATCAATTTAAGGAAATTGAGTCTTGGGATCACTTGTATTATTCTTGAGGGAGATCACTTATGCAAGTGCAATGAGTCTACACGATTAAAATGAATTTTTAATAGACTTAAATCACCTCGATGAGTTGCTTATTTCGTTTTGTTTTTCCTTTCTTTTTCAGTGTAGATCACGATCACTTAAACTGCTAATAACAAAATGGCTGGCCGTGCTGACGACCCAATGCCAAGTGCCACATTGGACCGTGAGTCCTGGCTTCGGATCTTCATGAATCAGATGAATCAGTCTACTCGACTGAAGAATGATGGATCAAACATCGCGGACTGGGAGGCAGCATTACGGAATGCTGCCGCTGCTGACGGGAAGCTCAAATATCTGCTAGAGCCCATCCCGTCAAACCCAGGCCCCACGGCTGGAGCTAACGAGATCGCCAAGTATAACGATTTCGTCATGGAAGCGGGTGCGATTAAAAACGTACTCATTTTTGCAATGGAATCCAATTTGCAGAAACGCTTCATAGTCCAAGCTGCAAACAAGATTTTCACCACGCTCACTAAGGAATTCTCGAAAGCACCGAGAATCGTGACCTATGAGCATACCACTCCCTTCTTTGATGCGAGACTCCAGAAGGGCCAACCGGTTAGCCCACACATTCTCAGCATGATTGAGAATGTCGAGAGACTGGAGTCGCTTGATTGTAAAATCAGCGAGAACATCGTGATTGACCGCATGCTTCATTCACTCCGCGATGGTTTTGCGCTCTTTAGAGCGAATTACTATATGAATGATTTGAAGAAAAGTCCTCATGAACTACACTCTCTACTCATACAGATCGAGAAGGATATGAAGTTCAGTGGGAGCTTGAAACAGGATGTTCTCGTTGTGTCAAACAAGGGCAAGGGTAAGGGCAAAGCTCAGGCAGACCTAGCGGTAGGTAAACCGAAGTTTAAGAAGTCGGGATCAGGTAAGAGTGGGCCTGGTGAGGCAAAAACTCATCAGCGCGACAAAAGAGCAAGACCGAAAACATGGAATGCCATCACCGCCAAGACTCGGGCATTGGAGGCGTACATGTCCTGTTTACCATGAGGACATAAAAGCAGGTCGCGTTAAACCCGTTGGTATGTCTTCTTCCTCTTCTACTTTTATTCATATGATTGAGATTAACCACGCAAGTTACGGAACTTGGGTACTAGATACTGGTTGTGGTTCTCATCTGTAATCATGTGCGGGGGCTCAAACATCGAACCCCTCGTGAAGGGTGAGGTGGACCTGCGTGTCGGGAATGGAGCACGAGTGGCTGCCGTCTCGAGGGGAACATACGTGATCCGCTTCCTAGCGGATTTGAGTTATTTTTATATAAATGCTATTATGTACCCAGTCTTTCTAAAAACATTATTTCGGTTTCGCACTTGACAAACTTGGTTTTTCATTTGTAATAGAGAATAATACTTGCATTTTCTCATTACACGATATGATTTATGGCAAGGCAGTCTCCATGAACGGAATTTATGTTTTAGATCAGACCACCGAAATATTACATGTAATGAATAAGAAGTTAAAGGTTGGTGACAAAGATCAAACGTATCTATGGCACTGCCGTATGGGACACATTAATGAGAAACGCGTAAAACAGCTCATAAAGAATGGAGCTATCTCGGCCTTTGATTTTCAATCATTTGGCACGTGTGAATCATGTCTCATTGGTAAGATGACTCGAATTTCCTTCAAAGGTGTTAGAATGCGCGTTGCTGACCTATTAGGACTCATACATACGGATGTGTGTGGACCTATGTCAATCACCGCACGAGAAGGCTATAGGTATTTTATCACTTTCACGGACGATTTAAGTACATATGGCTATGTCTACTTAATGAAGCACAAAAGTGAATCCTTTGAGAAATTCAAGGAATACCGAATCGGGTCCTGGGTGCAGAACCTACTGGGTAGAAAGATTAAAACACTACGATCAGACCGTGGTGGCGAGTATCTTTCTCACGAGTTTGATCAACACCTTAAGGACTGTGGGATTACCCTACAGTTAACTCCACCTGGAACACCTCAATTGAATGGTGTGTTCGAACGGAGAAATCGAACACTACTTGATATGGTTCGATCCATGATGTGTCACACCGTGTTACCTGACTCATTATGGGGTTATGCTCTTCTGTCAGCTGCTCTAATACTTAACCGAAGTCCGTCTAAAGCTGTTGACAAGACTCCATATGAACTATGGAAGGGAACGGTCCCTAACTTGTCCTTTATACGGGTTTGGGGCTGCGAGGCTTATGTCAAGTGGAGACACGAGGATAAGCTCGGCCCGCGATCGGTCAAGACATACTTTATAGGTTATCCTAAAGGAACACTTGGTCATTACTTTTATTCGCCAACCGAACAACGTGTATTTGTTGCGGCTAGTGCGACATTCTTAGAGAAGGAATTTCTCGAGAATGCGAAGAGTAATAGAACCTTCGAGCTGTCGGAGATTCCAGAACCAAATATCGAGCAACCATTGGAGGAACCGGTTCCTTCAATCCCGGTTGCGGTTAATATTCCTGAGGAACCTAGGAGGTCGGGAAGAGTCTCTATTCCTCCGGACAGATACATTGGTATGGTCGAGGAACATGACATAGATGACATTCTACTCTTAACGAGTAGTGAACCCGCAACCTATAAAGGTGGCATGACTAGTTCTGACTCAAAGCTATGGCTTGAGGCCATGCAATCCGAGATGGACTCCATGTATGAGAACAACGTATGGGATCTTGTTGACTTACCTGCTAAGGTTCGTCCCCTTCAATGCAAATGGCTTTACAAGATAAAGCATTCTGTGGAAGGTTAACAAGATATCTATAAAGCACGACTAGTTGCTAAAGGTTTCACCCAAGTGCCAGGTTTGCACTACGATGAAATTTTTGCACCCGTAGTCATGCTTTGCGTTCCATTCGGATTATCTTAGCGATTGCCGCTTTTCATGACTATGAAATTTGGCAGATGGATGTGAAAACCGCCTTCTTAAACGGTTATTTGGAGGAAGAGTTGTACATGGTACAACCCGAAGGTTTCATCGATCCTGAACATCCTAAGAAAGTGTGCAAGCTTAAGCGTTCCATTTATGGACTTAAGCAAGCTTCTCGGAGTTGGAACCATCGTTTCGACCAAGTGATAAAAGAAAATGGATTTACTCGATCGGTCGAGGAACCATGTCTATATATCAAGTCGAGTGGGAGCAAGATTGTCTTCCTAATATTGTATGTCGATGACATACTCCTGATTGGGAATGACATACCTCTCTTAACTTCAGTAAAAGTATGGTTGAAGAACCATTTCCAGATGAAAGATCTGGGTGAGGCTCAAAGAATTTTGAGCATCCGTATCTATCGAGATAGATCACGTCGGATGTTATCTCTCAGTCAGGAGTCTTATATAGACAAGATACTAGAGAGATTCAAAGATGACTAACTCCAAAAAGGGGTTTCTTCCTATGGCTCCGGGGTGCATTTGAGCAAGTCTCGGGCACCGAGAGACACCAAAAGAGAAAGAGCGCATGACACGGATTCCTTATGCCTCGGCTATAGGATCAATCATGTATGCCATGATATGCACACGTCCGGACGTGGCATATGCATTGAGTATGACAAGTCGATTCCAACAAAGATCCGGGTGAATCACATTGGATTGCTTTGTCAAGAACATTCTTAAGTACCTACGGAGGACTAAAGCTTGGGCATTGACTTATGGAGGCGAACAAAAGCTATGCGCAACCGGTTACGCAGATGCTAGCTTCCAAACGGATCGAGATGACTCAAAATCTCAGTTTGGATTCGTTTTTACTCTTAATGGCGCTGCATCACCGGAAGAGTTCCAAACAAAGTGTTACAAAGAGATTCTACGACCGAGTCCGAGTACTATGCCGCGTCTGAAGCTGCAAAGGAAGCGATATGGATGCGTCAATTCTTACAAGGACTATCTGTAGTGCCTAGTTCGAATGACCCGATCACCATCTATTGCGACAATAGAGGTGCCATCTTCCAAGCTAAGGAGCCTAAGTCTAGCAACAAGTCTAGACATGTACAACAGAAAGCTCATCTAATCCGAGATTACGTGGAGCAAAAGGAGGTAGTGATAGAAAAGATTGCTACAGATGATAACATAGCAGATCCTCTCACTAAACCATTACGACAAGATAAGCATGAAGGGCATGTTAATTCCATGGTAATTAAACGTGTTCCTGAGTTGTAGTACTATTTTATGGATTAGATTCATTCTCTTTTGTACTCTATACGACATCATCGTTTTGATATTTATATATTCTGTTTTTCATGTGGATTTGTACGAAAATTTTGAACACCACAAAGTGAACTGAACAAACATTATATTTTTGGTCCTTAATTGCCCACGTGAGCTGATAACTCTGGCAATTATTTTGTGACGTTGGTTGATGGTGGGTTCAACGAGCCATAAGTCAAAAGGTTGACTGACCAATCACAGAGGCGATTTATACGGATATCTTGTAGGACACAATTGTGACATCGACGTGGAGTCCTAAATGTTTTATAACATTCGGTGCCAGGTCGTGGATAGGACCTCCATGGTGATCCTAAGAGTCGATTCTTTTGACTATCGACTGTCTCTTGAGACTAAGGCAGATTTTGGGTGACTTTGGTTTCTTTCTCACGGTCATCCGTAACAGGGGGCCAAGTAGATTTTTTCTGGGTCATTTCATGCTGTGCTTAGATCGGAAGGAGTCGAGTTGAAGGAGATATTCAGCCTTTATCAGGTACTCGATATTTCTCGGGGCCACTCGAGGAGTCAGAATCGAAATGCATGGCCATGCTCGAATACGAATTCGTTTTATCAGTTGAGTTACTCTCTAGTCGGGGAAACCACTCTTGATACAGATCGATTGTAAAATACGACCTTTGCGGATCCGGATCTGCAAATTGTTTTACATTGAGTGGGAGAAATTTTAAATGAATATGAGAATCGGTTATCGCACATACACTTGTACGGACAAGTGGGAGTTTGTTGGAGCTGTGTCCTCCAGTTAGTACGGATAACGTTATTACACATACACTTGTACGGACAAGTGGGAGCTTGTTGGGGCTGGTGTCCTCTACAGTTAGTGCAATAACATTTAAATCTCTAAAAGGATCAAAGGGTATACTTTTGTATTATTATCAGTTGGTCCACGTTTATCAATAACGGTTGGCTTGCTAGATAAGTTTGACGTTATTGTCATACTGATGGCGGTGATCAACTGGTCCCTAAAAGTCACACCTATAGGATACGTTTGAGAGATGTGACGGTATGAAAATACAGTCATGTTGATGCCTAATTTGACTAAGCAGTTAGTCGGAGTTATTGACTAATAATTAGTCAAATGCGATGTTGAGATAATTATTTAATACGGATTAAATAATAATGGCTAAAACGAATTAAGCGGTTAATTCGTAAATTGAATATAAACGATTATATTTGATTAATGTATATTGAATAAATTAATTATACAATATTGTCATTATCGGACATGTATTATTATATCGACTAATTCATGTTACTAGACGATATTTTAATAACCGATAACCGATGACGATTTATAATAAAATCGCGTCATATACATTCAGCATTTTCGAGTCGGACCACGAGTAAAAATAAGGAGAAAGTGGAAAGCCCACTCTCCCCTATTGAAGCTCACGGCCGAACCAAAACAAACAAAAGGAGAGCTTTCTCTCCTTTTGCCCTAACTCAATTCATTTTGAAACTAAATTAGGGTTTTGGGAGTGTTTTTCTCTGAAAACCTAGATCTCACATCAAGAAAATTCACAAAAGCTCTCTCAAAATTGCAAGGCAATTAGAGAGCATTTCTAGCACAAGGGGCATAGTCTCAGACGGTCTTGGGTGCAACGATTAGGAGGAAATCTACTTTGATTTCTGTTCTTAGGCCGCATTCACAAGGACCCGAGGTTGATTCTTGTTCTTTATCGTTTTTCTATTGTTTTTCGTTTATGACATTTTATCACATGTAAAATTTGCGTTATAGTCCTAATTTTTAAGGGTTTTATACGGATATTACCCCACAAATAGAAGTTGATAAAGCAAAGGTGGATGTGATTCAGCAATTACCACCTCCTGTCAATGTTAAGGGGGTGAGGAGTTTCCTTGGTCACGCTGGCTTTTATCGCCGGTTCATCAATGACTTCTCAAAGATTGCTAAACCACTTACACAGTTGCTCCTTAAGGATGCCCCTTTTGTGTTTATGCGATGATCTTCTTTCTGCTTTTAACAGGTTAAAGCAGGCTTTAGTCTCTGCCCCGATCATACAGCCTCCCGACTGGGACTTGCCGTTTGAGATTATGTGTGATGCGAGTGACTATGCACTAGGAGCGGTGCTAGGCCAAAGGAAAGACAAAGCTTTGAATGCTATCTACTATGTGAGCCGAACTCTAGATGAGACTCAAGTGAAGTACACTACCACTGAGAAAGAGCTGCTAGCTGTAGTTTATGCCTTAGAGAAATTTCGTACTTATTTAGTTGGGTCAGAAGTCACTGTTTTTACTGACCATGCAGCTTTGAGGCATCTCCTTGCTAAGAAGGAGGCTAAACCACGGCTACTGAGATGGATACTCCTTCTTTAGGAGTTTGATTTGCAGATTAAGGATAAGAAAGGAGCTGAGAACGTTGTAGCTGATCACTTGTCGCGACTGATGCGACAAGAAGGGGAAGATTCACTACCTATTGATGATTCTTTTCCTGAAGATACTTTAATTACTGTTATATCGTCTATTGTTAACCAAGAACCTTGGTATGCAGATATAGCTAACTTCGTTGTCAGTGGCAAGGCAAGTGCCACCGACCTTTCTCATCGCCAGAGGAAGCGTTTTACGTATAACGCTAAGCGGTATTTCTTCCGGATGATCCTTACTTGTTTAAGGAATGTGCAGACGGTCTCTACAGACGGTGTATTCCACAGTGGGAGACCAAGTAGTCCTGGAAGGCTGTCACTCCTCTTCATATGGTGGTCACCACGGTCCATCGCGCACCGTGGCTAAGGTACTTCAGTCTGGTTTTTACTGGCCTTCTTTGTTTGCTGAAGCTAAGTCTTTTGTTTCAGCTTGTGATGCGTGCCAACGATCAGGGAACATTTCGAAGAGACATAAGATGCCACAAAACGGCATCTTAGAGGTTGAGGTCTTCGATGTCTGGGGCATTGATTTCCAAGGACCGTTCCCATCCAGTAAAGGTAACAGGTATATCTTAGTGGCTGTAGACTATGTGTCAAAATGGGTTGAGGCAATTGCCTCACCCCATTGTGATGCTAAGACCGTGATAAAGATGTTTAAAAAGATCATATTCCCCTGATTTGGTGTCCCTAGGGTCGTTATTGGTGATGGGGGATGCATTTTAAAGAAAAGAAACTCACTTTTATTCTGTCTAAAGTTGGTGTCCAACACCGGCGTGGTTTGGGGTATCATCCCCAAACTAGTGGTCAGGTTGAGGTCTCTAATCGTGAGCTGAAAGAGATCTTGTCTAAGGTAGTTTCTGAATCACGGAAAGACTGGAGTCTTAAGTTAGATGACACATTATGGGCCTCTGAATCGCTTTAAGACACCAATTGGTGCATCACCTTATAGGCTAGTTTATGGGAAATCGTGTCACTTACCTGTTGAATTGGAATGTAAGGCTTGGTGGGCAATTCGTGAGCTTAACTATGATCCTAAGTTGTGTGGTCAGAATCGTCTTTTGCAGCTAGATGAGTTGGAAGAGTTTAGGCTTAATGCCTATGATAGCTCGCGCATTTACAAAGAAAAGATGAAGAGATGGCATGACAAGAGAATTCTACCTCGGGAGTTTCATGTTAGGCAAAAGGTGCTGCTATTTAATGCCCGATTGAGATTATTTCCTGGCAAGCTGAAGTCCAGGTGGAGTGGTCCTTATACGGTGATAGCTGTTACCAAATTTGGATCCGTGGAGCTCGAAGATTCCGAAGGTCATAGGTTCAAGGTGAATGGCCAATATGTGAAGCATTACCACGAGGCGAAGGAAACGGGCAATCGTGTTGAAGTCTTGTATTTCGACACACTTGATACGCCAGTTTTTTGATGCCAGAAGGATGGTCGTGCGGGACCTCTTAAACCAGCGCTCTCCGGGAGGCAGCCCGGACTGTTTTATTGTACTTTTGTTGAACTATTTATTTTTCCTTAGCTTTATGTTGAACTTTAGACGCTGTTTTACGAACTCTCTATGTGTTTCCTTGCTTTAAATGCGTGTTTTGCAGGTCCAAGTACTCGATCGAGTGGTTTTCTGCTCGATCGAGTGGTTTTTTGCTCGATCGAGTGGTTTTCTGCTCGATCGAGCACTTTCTGGGGTAGTCTTCACTCGATCGAGTGATAATCATCCTCGATCGACCAAAGCTGAAACCGCATCTGCTCGATCGACTGGTTTTCTGCTCGATCGAGTCCTTCCTTTTGCCAGTTCACTCGATCGAGACGTTCCAAGTTGCTCGATCGAGTAGTTATGTCTTCCAGCGGCTGATTTACGTCTATGGAGCTACTGTTTAACTTTCTTTGACCTCCCATGTTCATGGTCGGTTTGGGGAGGTCCCTCCTTATGATGTTTTGTAAGGTTTCCGACTCCACTTCTCCTTTTCTCTTTAGTTTGCATTTCTTTCCCTAGTTTTAGTACAATGAGGGCATTGTACGGTTTGGTTTGGGGAGGTATGCATCCATATCTGTGTCTGCATGGTTTCTTGTATTTCTGCTTGAACGTTTATTTATTTCCGCATGCATTGTTGCTTTAATTAATTCAAAAATCATAAAAGTTTAGAAAAACTTCAAAAATTCAAAAAAATTCACGTTTAATTTGAGTCGGGACGTTTGAACATTTACGCTACATTGAACCCTTACTTGAGCCTTGCATATTCTTGACATTTAGTTGGCATGATTAGGTGCATAATCTACGAGTTTTTGCTTCTTTCTTATCTGAACGAATAGACTTGATTCATCATGTCGGCAAGCTACATTACATTCTGAGGTTAGAGCTTTATAAACTGGTGACATTCATGACCGGTTTCATTTAGGATGTGAGTAGTACTCTCTTTAAGGCATGTAACATCAATTTGCATAAGCATGAGTCTAGTCTTCTTAATACCTGTATGCATTCGGTCTGTGGATGGTGACACATGTTAGGAGAGGCAGTTCCCTTCATTTCACTCTACCCATGAGCCTCACATAGCCAAATTGCCTTTTTGTCCTTTTAACTACTTTCTATAATACTCCCTACCCTAGCCGAGCTAGTGACTAGTAGTTGTTGGAATGCTTTATTGCAGTATGGTTATTTTATCTGATTTCAGAAGATGGTGGAAGAACTCAAGGGGAAGAAAGAAAAAGAATTGTTGAAAAAATGAAAAAAAAATGATGAAAAAAAAAATGAAACGAAAAAGAAAAAAAGAGAGAGCGAAAAAACGAGATAAGAAAAAAAAAATCTTGTGTGAAGAAAAATGAGAATTGTATAATGACTTTCACTCCCATGTTTTCACTTATATCTTATGGGGAGTTGATGAGTTCTTGGTGTTTTGTGAGTTCAGTGCATAGTTTTTGCACCGTTTCATCTTGTTATATTGAGTACGAAGTTGGGATGCAGTTTATGTTTGGATCCGTTGTTGCTAGCTTGGCTATTAACTCCACATATCCAAATTCATCTTAGCCCCTTCTTACCCATTACCTCACTTAACCAAATGTAAGTCCTCGGCATGTGTCTTGGTCATTAGTATGGTTGGAATGCATATTTACAGTTGTAGAGACCTTATTGATGTTAACTACATGCATGTTCTTATGGATCGAGTTAGGTGAGTGTCTTTACTTCTTCCTATCTTTCACATATATACTCACCCTGTGCCTAATCTTGAGTGACGAGCGACCCGTGAGAGTCCGATATCTTTTGAGTCTTGCAAGGTCGACGGTTCGGTAAGTTTGAAACATTGATTTAACTCGTTTGCACTTCTCATTTGCCACTTTGTCATTTTGTCGCATTAAATTGGTTCTAGTGGGTGATTTGTAGCTGATGCGTTGGTCCCGTTCCACTTTTATTCCTTAGTTGCATTCATATTTGCTTGGGGACAAGCAAAGGTTTGGTTTGGGGAGATTTGATGCGTGTCTTTTATATAAGGTTTTTACCTCATTTTTACACGCATTTCTGTACTTTTTATGTAGCATCTAGCTACAAATACCCCCGAATATTCTACTTTGGTTCGTTTTATGCAATTTGCAGGAATTGACCAAAGAGGAGCTAACCCGAGCCTTAATCCGTCCCATTTGCATGCATTCATGGAGAATAAGGAGCCGGAGCTTGGAAATCTAACACTTGGAAGACGCATGAGCTGGATTCGGGAAGTATTTCAAGGTCTAACGTGCTTGAATAGCTCGATCGAGTAGATTTTATGCTCGATCGAATGCTTTATATGCCTAAGGATGCTCGATCGAACACTTTCGGGTATGCGCAAGAGGAGACAAGCAAGATGTGCTCGATCGAGTGGTTTATTTCCACTCGATCGAGAGGGTTGGTGCTAGTTTGCTCGATCGAGTAGTTTAATTCTACTCGATCGAGTGGTTTGTCCTTCTAAAGACTTTTTCCGCTTAATTATCTTATGGGCTTTTGTAATTAGTCCATAGATTAGGTTTTAGTATGGATTTTTCGTATAAGACAGAGGGGAGGGACTACGTTACTCTCTCTCCTCTCTTGGTTCGTTCATTTTTACTCTATACCTTGCTACTGTTGATTGGATTTGGTCTTTCTTCCTATACTTTTGCTACTCGGATTCAGATTGTATTGGTACTATTATTCTGCTCTAATCTTTTAATTCTTAATCACTGTTTTAATTCCTTCTTCCTCTATTTGTTATCATAATTGCTTTTATTAAATCCTTATTAGTTCTATCATCATGTTTGGTTTTAATGATCTATTTGTTGTTATTGTCAATTCAATGATAATGAGTAGCTAATTCCCTTCTGCTAAGACTATAGGGGATCCATAATCATGAGGGAATAGTAATCGATTTATTGGGTTAATGCGGGTATAATCTTTGTTGTTTAAATGCTGCAATTAATTGTATCTGTCTGATTGAGTCGACGCGATTAGACATTTATATCTTAGTGATCCTTGACCTGGAGCGAAAGGTTGGAAAACGCAAGACTAGTAGCGAGCAATAGGGTATTGTAGTGAGGGCGAAAGCTAAGCTATTTACGCTCTAGGGTGAATTAAGGACCGAAAGGTGACATTCGTTACCTCTTAGACCGTATTTGCACTGACCTGAGACCTAGATTACTTGACCGGATAATTATGGTGAACCGTCTGTCTTAGTTGTTTCCTCTATCTGCTTAACTCTTTCCTTTCTCTCATTCTCTCTTCCTTCTCTTATTAGTTTAGAACACCACAATTAAAAACCTCCCAATTTGGTTACCTTGATAGACTTATATTAAGTTGACAATTTCCTACCTCTCTGTGGATTCGACCCGACTTCCCTAGCTATATTAGTTAGAGCCAGTTGGTATTTTTAACAGGTAGGCGACAGATGTGTCAGCTGACGGTAACCTCAAGTACTTAACTGAGGCAATACCGGTAAACCCAGGCCCCAATGCAGGAGTTAACGAGTCACTTGCTTATAGTGATTTCGTCATGGAAGCGGGTGCGATAAAGAACGTAATCATCTTTGCAATGGAAACCAATTTGCAGAGACGCTTCATTGCCCAAGGTGCAAACAAGATTTTCACCACGCTCACTAACGAGTTCTCTAAAGCACCGAGAATCGTTACTTATGAGCATACCTGTCGCTTCTTTGATGCGAAACTCCAAAAGGGCCAACCGGTTAGCCCACACATTCTTAACATGATTGAGAATGTCGAGAAATTGGAGGCACTTGATTGCAAAATCAGTGAGAGCATAGTCATTGACCGAATGCTTCATTCACTTCAGGATGGTTTTGCCCTTTTCAGGGCGAACTACTACATGAATGACTTGAAGAAAAGTCCTCATGAGCTACACTCACTTCTCGTACAGACCGAGAAGGATATGAAATTGAGTGGGAGCATGAAGCAGGATGTTCTCACGATTTCCAACAAGAATAAAGGTAAGGGCAAAGTTCCAGGCGACCTAACTGTAGGTAAGCCAAAGTTTAAGAAGCCAGGAAATGGTAAGAGTGGGCCTGGTGAGACTAGTGGCTCACAGGGCAAGGCAAAGAGCAAGGGCAGTGACATTGAATGCCACCATTGTCACAAGACTGGACATTGGAGGAGGAACTGTCCCGTGTACCGTGAGGACATAAAAGTAGGCCGCGTCGTTCCTGTTGGTATGTCATCTTATATTCATATGATTGAGATTAACCATGCAAGTTTCGGAACTTGGGTACTTGATACTGGTTGTGGTTCTCATCTGTGTAATCATTTGCAGGGCCTAAAAAACATCACACCTCTCGGAAAGGGTGATGTGGACCTGCGAGTCGGGAATAGAGCTAGAGTTTCTGCAGTCTCGAAGGGAACATACGTAATCCAACTCCCTAGTGGTTTTGAGTTATTTTTATATAACTGTTACTATGTACCCAGTTTGTCTAAGAACATTATTTCTTTTTCCGTACTTGATAAGGACGGTTTTTCATTTTTAATAAAGGATAATAGCTTAGATCAAACCACGGAAATATTACACGTGAATAATAAGAAATTAAAGTTTGGTGACAAAGATCAAACCTATCTATGGCATTGTCGAATGGGACACATAAATGAAAAACGTGTAAAGAAACTCGTCGATAATGGGACTATTCCCGCATAAGATTTTTCTACATTTGGCACGTGTGAATCATGTATTATCGGCAAAATGACTCGAATTTCCTTCAAAGGTGTTGGAATGCGCGCTAGTGACCTATTAGGACTCATACATACTGATGTTTGTGGACTTATGTCAATTACCGCTAGAGATGGCTATAGATATTTTATCACTTTCACGGACGATTTGAGTAGATACGGATATGTCTACTTAATGAAGCATAAAAGTGAGTCCTTTGAGAAATTCAAGGAATACCAGAATAAGGTTGAGAACCAACTGGGTAGAAAGGTTAAAGCACTCTGTTCAGATCGGGGTGGCGAATATCTTTCAAATGAGTTTGATCAACACCTTAAAGACTGTGGAATCGTTTTACAGTTAACTCCACCTGGAACACCTCAATTAAATGGTGTGTCCGAACGGAGAAATCGAACCTTACTTGATATGGTTCGATCCATGATGAGTCACACGGTAGTGCCTGATTCATTATGGGGTTTTGCTTTTTTGTCAGCTGCTCTTATACTTAACCGAAGTCCGACTAAAGCTGTCGACAAGACTCCATATGAAATGTGGAAGGGAACGGTCCCTAACTTGTCCTTTATTCGGGTTTGGGGCTGCGAGGCTTATGTCAAGTGGAGACACGAGGATAAGCTCGGCCCGCAATCGGTCAAGACATACTTTATTGGTTATCCAAAAGGAACGTTTGGTCATTACTTCTATTCGCCTACCGAACATCGAGTTTTTGTTGCGGCTAGTGCGACGTTCTTAGAGAAAGAATTTCTCAAGAACAAGACAAGTAATAGAACCTTCGAGCTGTCGGAGATTCAAGAACCAACAACCGAGGAACAGATGGAGGAAGTTGTTCCTCCAACTGATGATACGGTTAACATTCCTCAGGAACCTAGGAGGTCGGGTAGAGTCTCTAATCCTCCGGACAGATACATTGGTATGGTCGAGGAGAGTGACGTTTTACTCCTAGAGAGTAATGAACCCGCTACCTATAAAGGTGCCATGACCTGTTCCGACTCAAAGCTATGGCTTGAAGCCATGCAATCCGAGATGGACTCCATGTATGAGAATGACGTATGGGATCTAGTTGATTTACCTAATAAGGTAAAACCTCTATAATGCAAATGGCTTTACAAAATAAAGCGTTCTGTAGATGGGCAACCAGATACCTATAAAGCACGACTAGTGGCAAAAGGTTTCACTCAAGTGCACGGCTTGCATTATGATGAAATTTTTGCACCCGTAGTTATGCAGCGTTCCATTCAGATTATCTTAGCGATTGCCGCTTTTCATGATTATGAAATTTGGCAAATGGATGTGAAAACCGCCTTCTTAAACGGTTATTTGGAGCAGGAGTTGTACATGGTGGAACCCGAAGGTTTCATAGATCCTAAGAATCCTAAGAAAGTGTGCAAGCTTAAGCGTTCCATTTATGGACTTTAGCAAGCTTCTCGGAGTTGGAATCATCGCTTCGACCAGGTGATAAAAGAGTATGGTTTCACTCGATCGGTCGAGGAACCATGCTTATATATCAAGTCGAGTGGGAGCAAGATTGTTTTATTGATATTGTATGTCGATGACATACTCTTTATTGGGAATGATATTCCTCTCCTATCTTCGGTTAAAGGAAGGTTGAAGAACCATTTCCAGATGAAAGATTTGGGTGAGGCACAATGCATATTGGGAATCCGTATCAACCGAGATAGATCACGATGGACGTTATCACTGAGTCAGGAGTCTTATTTGGATAAGATTGTTGAAAGGTTCAGCATGACCAACTCCAAGAAGGGGAACCTTCCAATGACGTATGGGATGCAGTTGAGCAAGTCTCAGTCACCCACGATGCCTGAAGGAATTGAGCGCATGAGTCGTGTTCCTTATGCATTTGCAATAGGATCAATCATGTATGCCATGATATGCACACGTCCAGACGTGGCATATGCATTGAGTATGATGAGTCGGTACCAAAAGAATCCAAGTGAAACACACTGGATAGTTGTTAAAAACATCCTTAAGTACCTACGGAGGACTAAGGATAGGGTATTGACTTATGGAGGAGATACTAAGCTATGTGCAATCGGTTACGCAGATGCTAGCTTCCAAACGGATCGAGATGTTTTAAAATCTCAGTCTGGGTTCGTCTTCACTCTTAATGGTGCTGCGGTCAGCTAGAAGAGTTCCAAAAAGGATGTTATAGCAGATTCTACCACTGAATTCAAGTACTATGCCGCTTCGGAAGCAGCAAGGGAAGCTATATGGATGCGTCAATTCTTACAAGGACTTACGATAGTTCCTAGTTCGAATGACCCGATCACCATCTATTGTGACAATAGAGGTGCCATCTTCCAGGCTAAGGAGCCTAAGTCTAGCAACAAATCTAGAATTGTACATCGGAAAGCTCACCTGATCCGTGATTACATGGAGCAAGAAGAGATAGTGATTGACAAGATAGCTTCGGATGACAACATCGCGGATCCTCTGACTAAACCGTTGAATTTTGATAAGCATGCAGGGCACGTTATTTCCATGGGAATTAAACGTGTTCCTGAACTGTAGTAGTTGATTATGGATTTGATACATTATCTTTTTCATATACTATTTATAACTTCATCGTTTTTATAATATTTTTTTTTCATGTGGATTGTACCGACAACATTGAACGCCACAAAGTGAACTGAATTACATTATATTTGTTTTAGTCCGTAATCGCCTTAATGAGCTGATAACTCTGGCTATTATATTGTGCAGTCGATTGATGGTGGGCTCAACGAGCCATAAGTCAAACGGTTGACTGATCGATCACAGATGCGAGATTATAACGATACCTCGTAGGATAATTTTCTGTGACAACGTAATGGAGTCCTAAATGTTTAAAAACATTCGGTGCCAGGTCCGGGATTGGACGTCCATTGTGTTCCTAGAGTCGATTCTTTTGACTATTGACTGCCTCTTGAGATTAAGGCAGTTTTTAGGTGACTTTGGTTTCTTTCTCATGGTCTGCCGTAACAGGAGACTAAGTAGATTTTTTCTGGGTCATTTCATATTGTGCTTACATCTGCAGGATTCGAGTTGAAAAAAATATCCAACCCTTATCAGGTATAGTTATTTCTCAGGGCCACTCGAGGAGTTGTAACTGAAATGCATGGCCATGCTCGAATGATGATTCATTTATCAGTTAAGTTACTCTCTAGTGGAGGAAACCACTCTTGATATAGATCACTTGTAAAATACGACCTTTGTGAATACGGATTTTGCAAATTGTTTTACATTGAGTGGGAGAAATTTTAGTATATGAGAATCGGTTATCGCACATACACTTGTGAGGACAAGTGGGAGTTTGTTGGAGCTTGTGTCCTCCACAAATTAGTGTGATAACATTATAAATCTTTTATAGGTTCACAAGGGTATACTTCGTATTTTATCAGTTGATTAACGATTACCTAATAACGGTTGGCTTGCTAGAAAGTTTGACGTTATTAACATACTGATGGCGGTGATCAACTGGTCCCTAAAAGTCACACCTAAAAGATGTGTTTGAGAGATGTGATTATGGAAATGTAATCACATTGACGCCTGACTAAAAGGTTAGTCCATGTATTTGACTAAACAAGTAGTCAATGTGTTGATGAGACGATTATTTAATACAATTAAATAATATTAGCTGTGACGAATTAACTGTCAATTTGTAAATTGAATATAATAAGTTATATTTAATTAATGTATATGATGTTAGCTAAAACGAATTAAGATGTTAGTTCGTAATTAAATGTAATCGGTTATATTTAATTAGCTAATTATAAATATGCGATATTTATAGTTAAAGTATATATTATTCGATATTGTCATAATAAATTATTACAGACCGATATTAATAAATCGACTGCAAGCTGTTGTGTGTAGACTTATTAATACGGAATAAATTAAATGACGATTTATAAATTATACACTTTATATACATTTTGTAAACTACCAAAAATAAGGAGATTTAAACACCTTATTTTGGTAGGTGGGCAAACCGAAAATAAGGACATAATCCTCCTTATTATTTCGGTTGAGAGGCCGGAAATAAGGAGAAAATATCTCCCCTTGACTCTCTCCTATTTCGGTTATAATAGGTGAGGTGGGAGATCATTTTTTAACCTAATTTTTTCAATCATTTTTCTCATCAAAATCACACACACAAACCCTAATATTTACAGAAAATTGGGGATCTCATTCTAGCAATTTGAAAGGCATATCTCATATCATCTTGGGTGCAACGATTAGGCGAATATCATTGCAATATTGTTTTTCGACCGATTTTGCTAGGACCGAAGGTTGATTTCTTAATCTCTTTATTTTTGTTTATGTAATTTCTTTTATGACTAGTTTCACAATCATAATTTCGTTGTAATCCGTAATTTCTTAAAGGAAGTATACCGATATTTCCTACATAAGGATGTTTTTAACAGTAATCCAGTGTGTTTCACCTGGATTGCCTTGGTACCGACTCGTCATACTCAATGCATATACTACGTCTGGACGTGTGCATATCATGGCATACATTATTGATCCTATTGCTGATGCATAAGGAACACGACTCATGCGTTCAACCCCTTCAAGTGTCATGGGTGACTGAGACTTGCTCAAATGCATCCCAGACGTCATTGGAAGGTTCCCCTTCTTGGAGTTGGTCATGCTGAACCTTTCAAGAATCTTATCTAAATAAGACTCCTGACTCAATGATAACATCCGTCGTGATCTATCTCGATAGATACGGATTCCCAATATGCGTTGTGCCTCACCCAGATCTTTCATCTCGAAATGGTTCTTCAACCATCCTCTTACCGAAGATAAGAGAGGAATGTCATTCCCAATCAAGAGTATGTCATCGACATACAATATCAAGAAAACAATCTTGCTCCCACTCGACTTGATATATAAGCATGGTTCCTCGACCGATCGAGTTAAACCATACTCTTTTATCACCTGGTCGAAACGATGATTCCAACTCCGAGAAGCTTGCTTAAGTCCATAAATGGAACGCTTAAGCTTGCACACTTTCTTAGGATTTTCAGGATCTATGAAACCTTCGGGCTGCACCATGTACAACTCCTCCTCCAAATAACCGTTTAAGAAGGCGGTTTTCACATCCATTTGCCAAATTTCATAGTCATGAAAAGCGACAATCGCTAAGATTATCCGAATGGAACGCAACATAACTACGGGTGCAAAAATTTCATCATAATGCAATCCGTGCACTTGAGTGAAACCTTTTGCCACTAGTCGTGCCTTATAGGTATCTGGTTGCCTGTATACAGAATGCTTTATTTTTTAAAGCCATTTGCACTTTAGAGGTCGTACCTTATTAGGTAAATCAACAAGATCCCATACGTCATTCTCATACATGGAGTCCATCTCGGATTGCATGGCTTCAAGCCATAGCTCTGAGTCGGAACATGCCATGGCACCTTTATAGGTAGCGGGTTCATTACTCTCTAGGAGCAAAACGTCATTTTCCTCGACCATACCAATGTATCTGTCTGGAGGATTAGAGACTCTACCCGGCCTCCTAGGTTCCTGAGGAATATCAACCGTATCATCAGTTGAAGGAACAACTTCCTCCATCTGTTCCTCGGTTGTTGGTTCTTGAATCTCCGATAGCTCGAAGGTTCTATTACTTGACTTCTTCTCGAGAAATTCTTTCTCTAAGAACTTCGCACTAGCCGTAACAAAAACTCGATGTTCGGTAGGCGAATAGAAGTAATGACCAAACATTCCTTTTGGATAACCAATAAAGTATGTCATGACCGATCGTGGGCCGAGCTTATCCTCGTGTCTCCACTTGACATAAGCCTCGCAGACCCAAACCCGAATAAAGAACAAGTTAGGGACCGTTCCCTTCCACATTTCATATGGAGTCTTGTCGACAGCTTTAGATGGACTTCGGTTAAGTATAAGAGCAGCTGACAAAAGAGCAAAACCCCATAATGAATCAGGTACTACCGTGTGACTCATCATGGATCGAACCATATCAAGTAGTGTTCGATTTCTCTGTCGGACACACCATTTAATTGAGGTGTTCCAGGTGGAGTTAACTGTAAAACTATTCCATAGTCTTTAAGGTGTTGATCAAACTCATTTGAAAGATATTCGCCACCCCGATCTGAACTGGGTGCTTTAACCTTTCTTCCCAGTTAGTTCTCAACCTTATTCTGGTATTCCTTGAATTTTTAAAAGGACTCACTTTTATGCTTCATTAAGTAGACATATCCGTATCTACTCAAATCGTCCGTGAAAGTGATAAAATATCTATAGCCATCTCTAGCGGTAATTGACATAGGTCCACATACATCAGTATGTATGAGTCCTTATAGGTCACTAGCGCGCATTCCAACACCTTTGAAGGAAATTCGAGTCATTTTGCCGATAAGACATGATTCACACGTGCCAAATGTAGAAAAATCGAAGGCGGGAATAGTCCCATTCTCGATGAGTTTCTTTACACGTTTTTCATTTATGTGTCCCATTCGACAATGCCATAGATAAGTTTGATCTTTGTCACCAACCTTTAATTTCTTATTATTCACATGTAATATATCTGTGGTTTGATCTAAGATATAAATTCCATTCATGGAAACTGCTTTGCCATAAACCATTTCATTGAAAGAGAAAATACATCTATTATCCTTTATTGAAAATGAAAAACCGTTTTATCAAGTACGGAAACAGAAATAATATTCTTAGATAAACTGGGTACATAGTAACAGTTATATAAATATAACTCAAAACCACTAGGGAGCTGGATTACGTATCTTCCCTTTGAGACTGCAGCAACTCGTGCTCCATTCCCGACTCGCAGGTCCACATCACCCTTTGCGAGAGGTGTGATGTTTTTTAGGCCCTGCAAATGATTACACAGATGACAACCACAACCAGTATCAAGTACCCAAGTTCTGAAACTTGCATGGTTAATCTCAATCATATGAATATAACATGACATACCAACAGGAGTGACGCGGCTTGCTTTTATGTCCTCATGGTACACGGGACAGTTCCTCCTCCAATGTCCAGTCTTGTGACAATGGTGGCACTCAACGTTACTGTTCTTGCTCTTTGCCTTGCCTTGTGAGCCACTATTCTCACCAGGCCCACTCTTACCGTTTCCTGACTTTTTATACTTTGGCTTTCCTACAGTGAGGTCGCCGTGAGCTTTGCCCTTACCCTTATTCTTGTTGGAAATCATGAGAACATCTTGCTTCATGCTCCCACTCAATTTTATATCCTTCTCGGTCTGTACCAGAAGTGAGTGTAGCTCATGAGGACTTTTCTTCATGTCATTCATGTAGTAATTTGCTCTGAAAAGGGCAAAACCAACATGAAGTGAATGAAGCATACGGTTAATGACTATGCTCTCACTGATTTTGCAATCAAGTGCCTCCAGTTTCTCGACATTCTCAAACATGTTAAGAATGTGTGGGCTAACCGGTTGGCCCTTCTGGAGTTTCGCATCAAAGAAGCGACAGGTATGCTCATAAGTAACGATTCTCGGTGCTTTTGAGAACTCATTAGTGAGCGTGGTGAAAATCTTGTTTGCACCTTGGGCAATGAAGCGTCGTTGCAAATTGGATTCCATTGCAAAAATGAGTACGTTCTTTATCGCACCCGCTTCCATAACGAAGTCACTATAAGCAATTGACTCGTTAGCTCTTGCATTGGGGCCTGGGTTTGGCGGTATTGGCTCAGTTAAGTACTTGAGCTTACCGTTAGTAATGGCAGCATTCCGTAATGATGCCTCCCAGTCCGCAAAGTTGGACCCGTCATTCTTCAGTCGTGTGAACTGATTCATGTGGTCCATGAAAGCTTTTAGCCAGGACTCGCGTCCAAGTGTGGCACTTGGCATAGGGATTTCGTTATTTCCAGCCATTTGTTGTATGCAGTATTATCAATATAAAACGAATTCTACACTGCGAAAAGAAGAATAAAATATAATAAGCATACTCATCGCTATGATTTAAGTCTAATGCAATATTGTTATAACGCGAAGACTCAAGCATTTATACAATTGACCTCCCTCAAGAATTATATAAATGATCCCAAGACTCAATTATCTGTAAATTGATAAGCCAACCTCTTGGCTAATTCTACTATTAGAATTCTTGGTCGATAAATTTCTGTAAATTCTATCTATAGTCCATCATAATCACGAGAAACGCTTCGGATTATAATGTTGAGGTAAACTAAGTCAACACAAACTACTTACCCAACGTAGAAGGGGTCATATGGAGAGTGAGGTCTTATATGCTTACCGACGAAGAAGGGATTCATAGTTGTTTGGCCTATAAAGACTAGTCTCAATTTCAGTTTCAGAGGAAGATCCCATCAACTTTATTTTAATTCATTTTAAGTGAACTAATATCTAGCATGCAAGAATGAATAAACTAAGATGATGGCTTAAAATTGTGTGACATCTTTATGTCCATGATAACTAACATTCAATCTATATGAGTCAATTTTCATGCAAATTAGTAGGTGGTTTGGTTTAGGCGGAAAATGATGCACTAATTATCATGCGAATGAAAAGCAATAAGAATGGGAAAACGTAAAACAAAATAAAGTCCTAGTGTGGCCTATCTACCAAAATGAACATAAATACAACTTTGGAATCCTTCCTAGGACCCGAGAAGCTTGTCTTGATGTTCCATCTTGGTCCATGTAGCGGGAGTGAGCAATCCAATCTCCATCTTTAGTCTTCTCAAAATTACAATAAAAATTACAAAATAAACCGATTTACATTCTAATTTCAAAACCATAATATAAAAGAAAACCAAAGGAGATACGAGATCTCAAAATTACATTAAAATTATGTTTCCATCATTACGAAAACATAATTAACTAAGGCCACACTAGGTATTACAAATTACAACCGATTGCAAAAATACGTAAATAAACCATTCAACTAAACATTCAACTAAATAAAAAATGCATCAACTATAAATTAATCATTCAAGACATAATTCCTTAATTATGTAGAGTAATTTATCCAAACCACCTATTTTATAATTATCAAAATTATGTGACAATTCCTCAATTACTAACAATAATTCCAATTTTAATTCACATTAACTAGTGATATGAATTAATCCAACATTATTTTAAACCTCTTTAAAATAATTGGGTATCTAAAATTTGTGAACTTTTTCACAACAAACAATCATACATTATAAAAGTAATGTATAATTATAATTGGCCAAAAACTAAAAAAAAAAAATATTTTTTTTATTAATTGCTCTCGGCAAAACAAAAAAAACAGAAAACAGTTTTTTTTTTTTAATTTCATCTCGGCATTTAGCCAAAATAAATAAAAACAGGTTTTTTTTCTTTTGGCTCTCGGCATTCAAACCCAAAAACAAAAAAACATTTTTTTTCTTTCGGCATTTAGCCCTAAAACCGTAAAAAACAGTTTTTTTTTTTTTTTAAACTCTCGGCTGAATTAAAACGAAAACAATCCCTTTTTTTCTTATCAAAAAAAATATTTAGATGAACAAATTTGTTTAAAGTTGCTATTAGAACAAGATTGGCATATTCATCAACATTTAAATTAATGAATCATGACCCTTAAACAACAATTTAACATCATGTGTGCCAAAAACTATATTGCAAAAACAAATAATCATCATAAATCAAAACAATTCCATTTACATTTCAATTTAATTTTATATTAAATCAAAACATCTACAAATTGATCATATTATCATCTTAACAAATTAAAACAACAATATGAATAAATCAAATGGAACAAAAACATCAAAACAAAAACAGAAATCATCTCGGCAAAAATTGCACTTGGCAAAAAAATCCTCACGGCCGAATTTTTTTTTTTTCCTTCTTCAAAATTTTTGTTTAAATCCATTTATGAAAATCATATAAAATAAATTCGTGGCCTATGCTCTGATACCACTTGTAGGAAATATCGGTATACTTCATTAAGAAAAATTCGGCTTATAACGAATTATGATATATGAAATTACTAGTCATAAACGAATTGCATAAACAAAAGAATAGAGATTTAGAATTAACCTTTGGTCCTAGCAAAATGGCCTAAGAACAATATCGAAATCGATATTCTCCTAATCGTTGCACCCAAAATGTTTTGTGAAATGCCCTTGTACTTGCTAAAAAGAGATCCCCAAAATTGTAAATTAATTTTAGGGTTTTGTGTTTTTTTTATGAGAGAATTAGGTCAAAAGAATGAGAGAGAATGATCTCTCTTTCTCATCCTCTTAAACCGTCCAAACGAGTCCAACGGAGGAAGATCTTTTTCCTCTTTTATTTCCTCAAATCGTGTAACCAAATAAGGAGAAAAATCTCCTTATTTTCGGTTGGTTATGTATTTGTATAAAATGCGTATATTTTATCAATTGTCATTTATTTCGTCACGTATTTAATAAGTCCACACACAACAGCTTGTAGTCGATTTATTAATACCGGTCTGTAATAATTTATTATGACAATCTCGTATAATATATACTTTAACTATAAATATCGCATATTTATAATTTGCTAATTAAATATAACTGGTTACGTTTAATTACGAATTAACATCTTAATTCGTTTAAGCTAACATTATATACAATAATTAAATATAACAGTTTATATTCAATTTACGAATTAACAGTTAATTCGTCTCAGCTAATATTATTTAATTGTATTAAATAATCGTCTCATCATCACATTGACTAACTTTTTAGTCAAATACATGAACTAACCTTTTAGTCATATAAGGCATCAATGTGATTATATTTTCATACAATCACATCTCACAAACACATCCTTTAGGTGTGACTTTTAGGGACCATTTGATCACCGCCATCAGTATGATAATAACGTCAAACTTCTAGCAAGCCAACCGTTATTAAGTAAACGTTAATCAACTGATAAAATACTAAGTATACCCTTGTGAACCTATAAGAGATTTATATATGTTATCACACTAATTGTGGAAGACACTAGCTCCAACAGATGAGGAGTATGATGCTCCTTTAATTGATTATGCTCGCATGGGTGAGTCGGTTGAAACCACCCTCCCTTATAAACTCGATAATTGTGATGTCTTCCCTTCCATTTTTGAGAAATTTGTGTTTGAAATGGATGAGTGGAAGGGAGAAGCGGGGGACAAGGAGACTAATATAGTCTCATATGTTGTTGATTGTCCCTTGAGTGTAGGGTTTGATCATCCTCCTCCCACAAGGGAGGAAATGTTTTACACCTCCGAGTTTGAAAATTTTGTGGAGAATGATCAAATCCTCGTTGATTGGAAGAGGCTTAAAGATGTGAGCTTCATCGACATGGGCAAGGAGTTGAGTGGCCTTGCCCATATATTGTGGGATCCCGAGTAGTTTTTGGGACCAAACATAGGTTTGGCGGTTTTCTTAAAACCGCGCTTCTTGGGAAGCAACCCAAGTTTTTTATGCATTCTTTTTCTTTTTGATAAATTTTTCTAAAAACTCAAAAACATGTTCTTTTCTTTGAAAAAGAGTTTGAAAAACCAAAAACATGCATTTAATTTCAATTTCTTCCACACATTTATTTCTTTTTGAAACATAGTAAATAAATAAGTGTGGGGAGGAAATTTTATATTCAAAAACCCAAAAACATGTATTTCATTTCCGAATTTACTCCACACATTTATTTCCATTGGAAATTATGTAAATAAATAAGTGGGGGAGGAAGTTCTATTATTAAAAAATACAAAACATGTCTTTTATTTTTCCTATTTCTTCCCTACATTGCGTTCTATCGAGGACGATGTAAATTTTAAGTGTGGGGAGGAAAATATCCACCTTGTGTATATTTGTTTATATTTGTATATATTTACTTTTTAATTTGAAAAATAAAAAAATGCCTAAAAATTGAAAATTTTCAAAAAATCAAAAAATTTGCATTGTTTATATTATATATATTATATTTGTCCTAACCTTTTTTGTAGACAACACATGCGAGCATCAGAGAAGACGTTTGGTAAAATTCTTCCAATCCTTTCTCTTTTATCCCTTCTTTTCTTTTTGTATGTATTAGCATGGAGGAGGACGGGATTTTTTATGTGGGTGTTTCTTTTGGGAACCGTTTTGGATATACTTGTGTTGTTGGTGTGTTGCTAGGACTAGAACTTGTATGCATTTAGATTAGACATGTATATATGTGTTCACTCTTGCATTCACATAGCTTGTTCATATGTTTAGTTGCATTTCATACACGTTGCATCTTGTTTGTAAATAGTTGCATAGAGAGTCTAAATGTGGAGGGTATATGTCGTTAATAATGATAATTGTTTTGCCCGTGTCATTTCCCTCATGATAGCTCATGCCACTTGATGACACATGATTAGGGTTTTTGCTTGCAAAAACCCGGAAGTCTAGCTTAACAACCAAGTTGCGACCACTCTGTGAGACCATATTAGGCCCGAGACGCGACCTAGGACCGACATAGCTACTTAAATGTGAGGATAGAGCCTCCATATAGCCGGTCCATCAAACCGGTCCCGTTAGGTATTTGTGAGTAGTTCTCCTTGCGTGGTGTGTCATATCAAAACGCATAAGTATGGAGCTCATTCCTTGATTCCGTAGAAATGTTGATGTGCATATTGAGACGATCTTTATTCAATAAAGTAACCTCACTATAGCCAAATAAGCCTATGTTATGCCCTTGAGTCATTTTTCCCTTTTGTTAACCCATTTTGAGCCTAAGCCTTGTCGTTTCTATTGCCAAAAAAACAACTACATCCCTTAAACAACTCACCTATGTTGAGTAGTTCATCATTGTAGTCCTTTTGTGGAAGAGTATTTGGGTTGGAATTGATCCTCTTTGGGGTATATAATCTTGAATATCACATGTTTGTGACGGTGTTTCAATTTTGGCTCATTTTGCAAGAATAAGAAGGTTACAAGTGTTGGAAAATGAAATAAAGAAAATCAATTAGAAAAGAAAAAAAATGAAATGAAAAATAAAAAAGAAAAGAATTGTATTTGTGTCAATAAAGGGTTGATGGTTGTGCAATAATTAATCTTGTTTCGAAAAGAATTGAATGATTTGTAGAAATGGTAATCTTTGCCAAATTTTGTGTAAGAATTATTTTGCATTTGGTATAGTTAAGTGAATTGGTTAGATGTGGCGACTACTCGATCGTTAGCCCCACATGTCCTAAAATGGTGCTTGCACCAACCCCTTTTCACCTAACATAAGCCCGGTTACAACCCGATTGTCTCTCTTGTATGTGCATCATTTTGACACTTATCTTACGGATATTGGATGGAGTACCATATTAGATTGCGGGCATGCTTCGCAAGTCGAGTTAGGAGAGTGATTTTGGTTACTTTTTGTCACAAAAATCACCCGGTTCATCAATGAGTGTCTAGTGAAACCGTGAGAGTCGGTCTTATGTCTCATTTGGTCAAGGGTTTGATATGGAGTCGAATCTTGTGTGTGTCGTGTCAATCTTTGGAGCATAGCTATGTACTTCCCCTTCCCCGCCTAGAATTTGTTTCTTAGGCACCCCGTGTTGTCAATGTTGGCTACTTGAGCTAGAATTAGGGATTTGACACCTTGGTAAGACCCGGAGATGACATCCTCCACTAATGACTTTTTTTTACTCGATTTTTGAAAGCAAAACGGCCGCTTAGATAAGGAAAGCGGTTTGACTTTTTGTAAATGCAACCATTGTTTGTTGTGTGCTTAATGTTTGGATGCGTTAAAATTTTCCGCAAGCCCCCACTTGCCTTGCAATGGAGCACATACCCTATTGTGTTTCGTTGTGAGTTGAAGGGACGGAGAGGGCCCGTTAATTGCCTTCATTGGATATTAGTAGTTTAGATAGTCCTCTTTTTATTACGGGTCTTAGTTTATTTAATGAGCTTACTCGAGGACGAGTAAGGTTTAAGTGTGGGGATATTTGATGAGTAGTATTTTTGTCCCTCATTTATATCTTATTTCAACTCGATTTTGTGTGCTTTAATTGTCTAATAGCTCATTTATTAGTTTAATTAGTAATGATTAGTTTTATTATATTTATTGCAATAATTGTAAGATTTGTGGAATTTGGTACTCTTTGGTTATTTTAATTTTGTGTAGGAACTAGTTCATGACTGAAGACGGAAATTGAGAAGTAAATCGAGTCGAGGCGGAATTAAGACGGGTTGGTCATGTTAGAGGAAATCAACAAAAATACTAAAGTCAAGGTCAAATTTGGCCTTTTTCACCCATTCAACATTTTAACTCCCCTGCTATCTCATCATTAACACTCCCATATCAAACACCCACCATTCTCACCATTAGACAGCATCTCACCCTCCTCTGATGACCTCTGCAATCACCCAACTCGTAATCAAAACCCGAGTATCGTCCTAAAGAATCATTCCAGCATATAGCCTCACCGCCGGCAGCCACTATCAACCCCGGCATCACCAACACATTTATCAATTTGTGCAACCCGAGTGTACTAAGCTGCCCAGAACTGGTGCTTTTAATCAGGCCACGACGAGTCAGCTAACCGAACTCCGCTGCCCAGAACAATTCGAGTTTGCACCACCAGGCGCGTTCACAACCGCCATGAAACAAGCTCATCCCGAGCCTGCAATCTCGACAACAACCAGACCACCACAGCCTTTCTCACCGCTGCTGCTCTTTCTCCTGTTGGCAGCCCACATCGCAGCTCCGCTGCTCCATCTTTGCCCACGGCTCGCACAACACCATCAGCAGCACCGTCAATTGACCATTTCACCACCACAACCTTCAACCAATTTGAACCACCATACCAACTCCAACTCGCCCCCATATCGATTCCGCTACCACCAGCATTCACCATAGTTGCTCAATTCAACCCCCGCATCAGCCACAATTCGAACAGGCCAATCCTTCTGTCACCGTCCTGCTAGTACTCCGACCGCCACCCGAGCCCAGACCACCATCGGATTGCTACCCCTTTATTCGTGATGCTTGGTTTGTTTTGGTATCCTGAAGTCCAATTTTAGAAGACAAAATGACGACTCAACCCTTGATATCCACTCATATTGTTTTGTTTAAATGGGGGGTAATTCGGTCATTTGACATTTTGTATTGTGAGGGTATAAAACACATTTTTGTAACTACAGAAAGGGTACCCTTATTTTTGTTAACCGACAGCCTTCATACTTTAGACCAAACAATAGGAGTAGAAATAAAAAACACTCTCTTATTTCCTCATCTATAATTATTTTAGAGTAGAATTTAGTAATTAATTTGGGACAAGATTTCATCTTTTGTAATCATCCTCTTATATCAATGCAATTTCATTCCTAATCTTTCTTATTGTATAATTTCTTCCTCCTTTATCTTTTATAGCATTTATTTCCCTTTCATGTTTATTCCAATTTTAGTTGGTAATTAGTTTAAAGTGTGTATCTTTATTGTGTTAGTCATGTTTATTTTATGTTTAATGTTAGTGGGTAGCATTATTAGTTTAGTTTTAATTATGTTTAGTGAGTAGATTATACTAGGATAAGAGGAAGCTCTTGTGGGATTAATGGGTTGGATTTGAGTTGTGTTTGAATATTAAATGTTTGTTTGTCTCTTATCTTGTGCTTTGAACATGTTTGTGGGATTGCTTGGACGAGAGTTTGGCTCTCCTTATGTTTGGTTTGACTTGCTTGCGGCGAGAGTCGGGCTTAGTTGGACCGTACTAGATAGGTGGGTTAGGTTTAGTTAGGGCGAGAGTTCAACTAGACTCGACCTAAGGACCGTCTCATATCGAGAGATAGAGACACACCTAGACTTCATTCGTTGTTCTATCTTGTATATCGACTCAAACTTGATCCCTCCTACTTGGGTGACCCAACACCCTAGTCTTTCTTCTCATTGTGTTTACCTTATTTGTTTACTTGCTTGTTCATGTTGGAGTAGTGTCCTCCACAATGAGTGCGTTTACATATTAAATCTCGTAAAAGGAATATCAGGGATTTATTTATTTATTTGTCAGCTGGTCATCGTTAATCGTTAATGATTGGCTGACTAGAGTTTGACATTACAGTCGTGTGACGGCGGTGATCAGCTGATCCCTTTAGGTCACACCTATAGGATGACGCCCAAATAGAATAAATTAATTGTTTGTATGAGATACGAGATAATTAATTCCTTGTATTATTTGACTTTTAATTAGTCACGTAAATGTATTTAATGACGGGTTACGAACTCGGGACAAGGAGATTTATTATTTAATTATGTGATATTTAAATAATAAATTTATTAGAATTTATTAATTAATTGTTAATTAATTAATTTTATACGATATGTGTATATGTTTTGAGGTGGAATTAATTAGCTATTAAATTTTACCAGAGGTTGTAAAATTAGCTAAATGGGTTAATATTGACACATTGTATGTTGATAAAATAGTCTTATGATTACATAATAGTTAAGTAGTCATTAGTAGTTAATTTATATTATTTAATTGTTAAATAAATTAAATTAATATTTAATTATGTAAGATAATTAAATATAAGACTTATAAGCATTTGTGGGGCAAATATCGAACACCGAAATGGACCAAAAGTAGTCCACATATACTGGTTTTTTGAGGACATCACAAGTGTCCTTTAGGTGGATTTTTCCACTTATAATTGTCCCCTCAAATTGCCTATAAATACCATTGAAACTCCACCATTTCTTTAGTTGGAAAAATTTGAAGAAAAATTGGTCTAGGTTCATATACACTACCTAAAGACCAAATTTTTCTTCTTATTTTGTTCATCTTTTATATCAAAAACATATATAAATATTAACTAAAAATATTATCAAAGTAATAATATTTATTAGTACATCAAATATACAAATAAACAAGGTTTACTACTACATATATCTAATTAGTATTATAGTAGTATTTTGGGTTGATTCTTGGGTGCATCCTTAGGAGACCATCTTTTTGGTGGTTTGTTGTCTTGGAGGATCATCCATTTTCATAGCTCAAGAACAACATCAAGGAAGGAGTCCTTGAGTTATGCCCAAAACTTGCCTTATACAATGTAAGGAACTTTTGTCTTAAGATGGTTTAATACCATCTTTTATACTTTTATTAGCATGCATGTTGATTTAGACCATTTTAAATTAATTTGTAATTTTAATATCATAAGATGAGTTTTAATATGTTCTAAATAACTAACAAGTGGTATCAGAGCATTGTTAAATACATGCATGTTGTCTTAAGACGATTTTAGTAATTTATGAGATAAATTAATAAAATTGATATTATGTTACTAAAATTATTTTTATCACATAATATGGTTTTTCATGTAAATAATCTGGTATTAGAATGATATGGGACGAAAATTTTGATTTTTGTTAATTTATTTAATTTTTATGGCTTAAAATGGCATAAAATTGGTTAAAAATGCATTAAAATTAATTAAGAGTTAATTAAATTTGGTTGCAAGTTAATTTTATGCATGTTTATTTAGAAATAACCACTTTAATGTTCTATTGATGAGATAAGTAGATACTTTAAATTAATGTGATTTATTTAGGTTGTTTATTAATTTTTATTTGATAAAAGATTGGTAAATAATGGTTATTTCCCAAATAAATATTGATTTATTTTTTGGGCTCGAAATTTTTGAATTTTTAGCTCCTGGAAATTGTTTCAAAATGTACAAAATTTTATTTTAAGTCATTTCAATTTTTATGGTTTGATTTAGAATTAAATCGTAAAAATTGTCCGTTTATCGATTAAATTGTGAAATCGTTTTAAATAAATTTTAAAAACAAAAATTTTCACTTGTATGGCATTTTTGGTGTAAGACCAGAATGTTCATGGCTTTGAATTTATTTTTCCATAAATTTTTAAATTAAATGGAATTTTCATATGATAATTGTGAATTATTATATCGTTTTTGTCATAAATGTGTTTTAATTCCCATATAAATTCAAGATAATTGTTGAGAATAATTATTTTGATATTAGACCAGATTAATATGATGAGTAAGTCTTAAAATTGTTTTAAGAATTGATTATGAATTTTTATTGGTAAAAATTCCGTCAAAGCAAGCTCAAATGATCGTTGTTGGTAAGTTAGACGATTTGGCATGTCATTTTCCATAATGCATTTTATTATTCATTTGGATGAATATTTTTTTAGCATTATAATTATGTAATTTTTTTCTAATATGGCCATAGGTAGAAGTTAGTATTATTTTTCTTGTATTATACTACCTTTGTTTTGTCCTTTTTTGGTCAAAAACTACCTATGCTGAAACTATGACGAGATTTGGTCCATTTAGCGACATTAACTTATCTCACATGACTCTGTCTACATCTAACAACAATAATCAACTGCTTCCAAACCACAATTTAACTTCATGTAAGCAAAATTCATATTTTCACATTTCAATAATAACTACGAACATCTACTAAAGCTAAGCATAAGTACATCATGACTTCCCAAAATCGGGCCTAAGGTAGATTAAAGCATAAAAGAGTCATGTAAGATAGGTTATAGCCAGGAATTAGAGCAAGTTTGTCTAGACTCTTACCGTAGGTAGTTATTGACCAAAAATAAAGAAAACAAAGGTAGTTGAAAACAAAAACAAAAAAATATAAGGTAGTTTTTTTACAAATACCCATAAATATAAGGTAGATTTCGACAAAAAAACCCTTAATTTTATTACAAATTGTATAATAGGGTATTTTATGTAATTTAATTATTAGTAATTAGATGAAGCATCTAAAGACGGAGTTTTCATGAAGACGGTGTTTTCGGAAAGGCGATCTGAAATCCTAAAGAAGGAGGCCAATTTATGAAGACGCAAGGGACCAAGGAGTTGGTTTACGAAGTGTAATAATTTTAGTTAATTAGATTAACTAGGTGGCCATATTAGGACTTGTTGGTTTTAATTCCTATATGCATTCATGCCAAATCGTCACTACATGTTTTATTTTTGTTGTTATCGATTTAATTGTCTAGCATTAACCAATTTAGTTCACTTAAAAGTGATAGACAATTAAATTGATAAGATCTCTCACATTTGTTTAAAATTGAGATTAAGCCTTACCAAATAATAGCACCTATGAATCCCTTCTTCATTAGAGGTAGGTTCGGATCACCGAGGTACACTCTTTTTACGTTGGGTAAGTAGGGTAAAAAAAGTTATTACGCGTGAAAATTGGTTGGACTCAACGGGATAAATATGGGTTGAATCGGTCCACCGTACCTCTAATACCCGCCCTTTTAGGGACCCTTTGACCAGCATTGACTGGCCTTGGGAGCGGGAATAGTTCTTAGAAGTGCGTGCCAAAGCTATCTTGGGTTACGAGTTATGGGTGGTACTCGATAGAGTAGAGGCTACTCGATCGAGCAGCGTGGTTACTCGATCGAGTAGGGGGTCACTCGATCGAGTATGTGTGGTACTCGATCGAGTATCGGGTTTTCAGCGAGGGTTTTTAATCGCGTTTTGTTAAATCCGCAAATCATTTCCGCCTCATTCCTTCTATCCTCTAGTCGCCCCTTTCCCTTCCCTTCACCATAAAACCTCCATGGAAGCCCTTTTGAAGGTTCTTGTGCCTTAGGAGAGCATAGCTTGAGTCGGGTAGCAGTCTTTTGCCGGGTTTCTCCTTGTAGGTACGTTGTCATCATCATCCGTGTCCTTGTCTTTACGATTAGGGTTTGCTTGATAGTAATAGATGATTGTGTTGTGCTTATAGGCTTTGCTTGATTGCTAGATATGTCATATGTTGGCATGGATTGGTTGCAGTTGCTTAAAGGTAGGTTCGCCTACTCAGTTTCTGTAGATAGCCTAGTGTGTCGATCGTTGTGTCGTTGTTGTTGTGCTGTGGTTGTGTTTGTGCGGCAGCGTGTATACGGTTGTTGATGTTGTATTGTGATTGTGATTGTTTATCTCTGGTTCTCGAGGTGCGTTCTCGGCTGAGTGGAGTCCCTTGCGGGAGTGGCTTCACGCCCTAGTTTCGCCTTCCGTGGAACCCGCCACGGGAGGGGTTGTGCACATTAATGGGACAGGGTTATCACTCGGTATGATGAGCGGGGATTTGGTGGGTACGACTGCGGTCCCCCACTGGCAGGGCTGGTCCAGTGGACAGTCGGTGACGGAGATTGACTGGAGTGGGTGTGATGGTGTGTGTGACTGTTTATATTGTATTGTATTGTTAGATGTGGTACGCTTTGTTGTGTCTTATCTCAGTACTGACCTTGTGTGGTTGTCTTGTTGTTTTATGTGTCTGTCGTGATCCCTTATGGTGAGCAGTCTGTCTTAGCAGGTGTTGATATCGTTGATAGCTGGAGTCCGGGTAGGGATGAGTCCTCACGAGATTTGATAGTTATAGCGAGTAGCCTTTGAGTTGTATCTTTTATATCATCAGTTGGTTTTAAATCACTTGTAATGTAACATAATAGTTCTTTTATCGACATTTGATTATTACTGTCCTCGGGTAACCGAGATGGTAATGCCCTTATATGCTAAGGAAGGCCTAGTTAAGGCTCCTCTGGATATGGGGGTGTTACAAAGTGGTATCAGAGCGATGATTTTGGAACCTGTAACAAATGAATTTAATGAACGTAGTGAGTCTAATAAAATGAACCTGGTGTATGTATAATGGGAGCCCCGCTGATGCTAGATTTTGGGTGAGTAGGCGCCCCCATTTCAAAATCTTGGCCCCATGGTACTTAAGCCAGTCACAGGGTATGGGAATGTGGAGTCCGTGTGTATATATGTGACGTATGTGTTAGTTATGTCGGAATTATTTGAGGTTGAGTCTTTGCTAACGCAGAAATGGGTATAGTAGTTGCATTTGGATGGTGCTTAGTGAAGTTTTGGCATGATTAGTGGGCTTATACGATGATTATGAGAAACGTGGCAAGGGTATAGATGATAGAGTGGTAAAAATGTGGAAGTGTATACTATAGTATGAATAGTAATCGTGTTGGTATTTGCTTCAGGATTGTTAATAACGGTATAGTTATAGAATTGTTGAGTTATAATATGAAACATAGCATGTAGTAATGAATATATGCCTTGTTTATTGGTTAAAATTTTTCCGCTGCGTGACAAACGATTTATGTAAGATGATTTGCTTATGATTGAGTTTGGAACATGATAGATTAATTTGCTATGAAGAGTATGCATTTATATGACATATGAAAGAATGAATTAATGTTAATTATATGTTTCATGTTGATGTGAACACGAGTTTGGTAGTAATGCGGTAAGATAAGTTTAAGTAAGGTATGATAACGTGATTATGCTTATGAATGACTCGGTAGCAGGTAAACCGAGTTGGGTAATTTGTTGTATCATAGTATGACATAAGCCTTAATTGTTGAGACGATATGGTAAGTTTGAGTAATAATGGTAATGCGTGAGTAAGTGTGGTGACTAGTGGCGAATTCCGAACTCAGTTTGGAATCGACACGCGGTATTGTTTTTGCAGGAATCTTCGATTTATCTCGTATTTCTGACCGTGTACTTAACTATACTTGACCGAGTGCGAGTGCTTACTAGACCGAGTATACCTCACCCGATCTAGTTAGGAAGCTATGACGTCGGGATGTGAAAATTTTCTGCAGATACTCGACGAAATAGCACCTACTCGATCGAGTAGAGGGAACTCGATCGAGTACCCTAGGCACTCGATCGAGTAGGCTACAGTACAGAGCCACTTACGGGTTTCTTAAAACCCTTATTCTTTCTTATTCCTCTTATTCCTCTTTCTTATTTAGAACCCTAATCCTAAATTCCTCTCAAAAGCTTCCTCATCTCGTGTGTTAGTGGTGATTCTTGGGGTTGTTTTCCTTGTTTAATTTCGTTCTTTTACTTTCCAATTTAGTCAAGGTATGATTTCTCCTATATTTACATGATTTATTAATTTGGAGGTGTTAGAATAATGATGTAATCTGAAATTTTCGATTTATATGGATAGATTATTGCTTTTAATTGTTGAAATATGATTCACATTCTTCCCTTTTCTTAAATGTTGGTGATTAATTGCTGTAAAATAGATTAGAAATCACGAAATTTGGGGGCCGAAATTTCTAGGGTTACGAAATCAAAAATTTATTTTGGTTGTTTTACATTGATTAGATGATGGAATTGAGTGCTATACATTATATATATCATGTTGAAAGATGAATTTTGATGATTTTCACCTTAAAAGTTGCCTTAAAACTCCGTCTTAAAAGTGCCCCAAATTGAAATTCGTCTTCTATATTTGAAATTTGGTGTTGAATATGAATGTTTAGGTAAGAGATAAACTTCAATATGATAGTGGTAATGTTAATTGATGGGGAATATGTCAAAATTATTACAGCTGTAGAGACCGTCTGACAAGCCTAATTGAATTGTTTTGTGTCTAATAATGAAAGTTGATGATGATATGTTCTAAATTACTTTTCTATGAGCATGTACAAGTACCTCACATGTTATTAAGAGTGTGTGTGGAGTAACATTGAATAATGCTAGGATGTTAGAAATGGTTGGGTATGTGTGTTCACCATGATAAACTTTTCACAACTATTGAACATGAGTGGCTATAAACTGAGTTTGCATATCAAATTGGGAATTCGTTGGTGACGTGTGTACTTAGCTTCGCATTCAAAGTTCAAATGTATGAATTATGTGCTTCACATGCCTATACAAGTTTGTTTAAGTTATATGCTGAAACAGATGCCGAGACCGAACGTAGGGACCTGTCAGAGTAAACGGGGAAGGGTGACACATCCTGAGATTGGGGAGGGGAGTGGACCCGTGATACCCGCGGTACCGGAGTACCCTTCGATTGTGTTTGTAGATTTCAAACAAAGAGAGCGTTTTGTAGCTTTGAAAAGACGCAAAATGAGGCCAACGAGGTGTGTGGATACCACACTTCTGACTGATTTGGGAATAGAGACGGATGTCCGTCACATATTCGAGACTTTGGGTTTTACGGGGTTGTATAGACTGAGGAAACATTCCTACCCTTTTCTCACTTTGGAGTTTATGAGCTCCTTTAGCTATGACCCAGCTGCCCAGACCGTCGAGTTTCGGTTGATGAACACCAGTTTCTTGCTTACTATGGACCTTTTTGCTTCTCACCTTGGGTTGGCCAAGCCTCCCAAGGATTGTATCACTAATATTCCTGCTGAGTGCGGTGTCTGCCGCATAATGCCTTGTCTGACCGGAAAGCCAGCTCCCACCTCAAGCAACATGCTGATTAATGACGTTCAGCATGTTACATTGAGAATCTTTCTTCGTTCTCTTTTGAACCTCCTTTATGATAGACCGGGATATCGATGGTCGAACAACCATGAGGTGTTGCTTTTGATGTCTTACTTGAACCCGGAGCGGGCCAGGAGGGTGGTCTTCAATGCTCCTGCCATCGTCTGCACTAGCCTTGCCTTGATGGCTACTACCTCTTCCCGGTACCTGAGTTGTGGCGCTATCGCCACTCGGTTAGCTGAAAAGCTAACCTCCTTTGAGGATTCTGCGGAGTATGTGCCTCTGGCTACACCAGTGCCTACGATGGACCGTGACTACTATCTCGACCTGAAATGGTTGAGAACTTTGGCCGACGGTAGCCTAGCCTGGAGAGTGTGGGGGATGAGTTGGATGGGAATCCCGGCTCCTGAGCACCTTCCACCGACCGAGCCGTTAGAGCCGGTGGTGACAGCTGTTGACTCCGACGAGGAGGAGGAGGATGATGATGTGCCCCGCCAGTTGCAGACCTATCTCATCGATGACGTGATTCTCCAGGTGATGCCCGAGCCGAAGAAGGGGGAGAACGCGACAGTAGCAGAGGAAAGGCCCAGGTTGGGGAGGGGACCCCGTCGAGTGAGAGAGAGGACCGCTGAGACCAGATCACGGCCGGTAGCACCACCACAGCAGCACCCTTTTCCGTGCTACCCCTACCTTGACACCCCGGAGACGCGATCGAGTTACTTGGCAGAGAGAGTGTCATCTACTTTGACACTCAGGAATATGCACGAGATGGCGTACACTCGGGGGATTGGGACAGAGGGACCGCATCCGGTTTGGTGGAGTGGTGTTGGGGACTACAGTGGGGTTTTCCACTCTTACGGGGTGGATCAGTCAGCTTGGGGGACGCCTCAGTCCTTTGCTTATGGTGGCTTGACCCCATGGTACGTAGGTCCTGGAGCTTGAGCGGGGGTTGATGCGGGGATTGGGTCATCTGGAGCGGGCACATCAGGAGGTGATGGTGGTGGTGATGAGGTGATGGAGGAGGAGTAGCAGCAGCAGCAGGAGTGACACTCCTATTTCTTTATCTTTGTTATGATTGTTGGTCTTGGATGTTGGTAGTTGTTGGTCGTTAGAACCTTTATTCTCGGATTTGTATGCTTGGCCATAAGGCCGGATTTGCTGGTTGACTTTGTTGTAGAATTCTGTGAGTCAGGAGGTCATTCCGCCTCAAGTTATGTGACGATTTTATGTATATACATGCGGTTTATGACAGGTTTTCCAAGGTGTTTGACCTGTAGGTACTCGACAGAGTACCCCATACTCGGTCGAGTAGCTACAGGTATGGCAGAATTGATGCATTCTGATCTCAGGGCTACTCGATCGAGTAGCAGGGCACTCGATCGAGTACCACTACTTACTCGATCGAGTAGCACTGTTACAGGAACTTTTCAAAAATTAAAATTGTTTAATTGTTATATAATTGCAAGTTTGATGTTTAACGTGGTTATTAGCGAGTGGTAACATGTTTGGATCATTTATTTCACATGTTAGAAGTCGTGCTTGGTTTCAGCGGCGTATATGCAGTGAATAGTGGAGTTGTGATTCTTCTAATTGTATTCGTTTTACATCCGTTTTGTTTACAAGTTACATTTCAACGAATTCTATATATACACATTCAAACGATACGCTTAACATGCTTTCTCGACGGCGGCTAGTTATTCGGATGAGTTGTGTATGTTTTTCTAATTTAATGAGAATATAATTAGTGAGTAATGTCCGTAATAAATAATATGGGTTTAATTTATGACATGATACAAGTAATGAGCAACATGGGTGATAATTTGGTGGTGAACTTCGGGGACGAAGTTCCTTTTTAGAGGGGAAGAGTAATGTCGCAAAATAAAAAGGCTGATTTTGAAATTATGTTGTTGTTCGTTTAAAATGTTTTGTTGTTTATTTACAAAATTTTTTATTGCTTCGGTCACATTGCTTGTATGAAGTTTGTAATCGGTTATTTTAGTTCGTTGAGTAATTCATGCGTTGAAGTGAAAATTGATAGTATGTTTAAAAGAGGGTCATAAAGAGATAGTTGTGGTGCAATGTGTCGTAGTAGGATTGCGTTGTTGAGTAACATGGTGGTATATTCGTGAGGCATGGAGTTCATATGAGATATGTTTCGTATTGATAGTTGTTACTGGTGAATGGAGTAATCCCGTAATATGATGGGCGATCGTTGTTGGTGTTGGTTTGCATTGCAAGGCCGATGTTTTAGACGATAGTTTGTAAGAGCCGATATACATATACATATATTTAGAACGTTAGATAATGATGATGATGACATGGGGGATGGCGTTTCAAGAGAGTAGGTGACTTGTGTCGAAAGAGTGGTGAGGTCGTTGTTCCCGTGTCTTGTGTGTTGAGGTAGGTGAGTTGAACTTCGGGGACGAAGTTCTTTTTAAGGGGGGAAGACTGTAATACCCGCCCTTTTAGGGACCCTTTGACCAACATTGACTGACCTTGGGAGCGGGAATAGTTCTTAGAAGTGCGTGCCAAAGCTATCTTGGGTTACGAGTTATGGGTGGTACTCGATAGAGTAGAGGCTACTCGATCGAGTAGCGTGGTTACTCGATCGAGTAGGGGGTCACTCGATCGAGTATGTGTGGTACTCGATCGAGTATCGGGTTTTCAGCGAGGGTTTTTAATCGCGTTTTGTTAAATCCGCAAATCATTTCCGCCTCATTCCTTCTATCCTCTAGTCGCCCCTTTCCCTTCCCTTCACCATAAAACCTCCATGGAAGCCCTTTTGAAGGTTCTTGTGCCTTAGGAGAGCATAGCTTGAGTCGGTTAGCGGTCTTTTGCCGGGTTTCTCCTTGTAGGTACGTTGTCATCATCATCCGTGTCCTTGTCTTTACGATTAGGGTTTGCTTGATAGTAATAGATAATTGTGTTGTGCTTATAGGCTTTGCTTGATTGCTGGATATGTCATATGTTGGCATGGATTGGTTGCAGTTGCTTAAAGGTAGGTTCGCCTACTCAGTTTCTATAGATAGTCTAGTGTGTCGATCGTTGTGTCGTTGTTGTTGTGCTGTGGTTGTGTTTGTGCGGCAGCGTGTATACGGTTGTTGATGTTGTATTGTGATTGTGATTATTTGTCTCTGGTTCTCGAGATGCGTTCTCGGCTGAGTGGAGTCCCTTGCAGGAGTGGCTTCACGCCCTAGTTTCGCCCTCCATGGAACCCGCCACGGGAGGGGATGTGCACATTAATGGGACAGGGTTATCGCTCGGTATGATGAGCGGGGATTTGGTGGGTACGGCTGCGGTCCCCCACTGGCAGGGCTGGTCCAGTGGACAATCGGTGACGGAGATTGACTGGAGTGGGTGTGATGGTGTGTGTGACTGTTTATATTGTATTGTATTGTTAGATGTGGTTGGCTTTGTTGTGTCTTATCTCAGTACTGACCTTGTGTGGTTGTCTTGTTGTTTTATGTGTCTGCCGTGATCCCTTATGGTGAGCAGTCTGTCTTAGCAGGTGTTGATATCGCTGATAGCTGGAGTCCGGGCAGGGATGAGTCCTCACGAGATTTGATAGTTATAGCGAGTAGCCTTTGAGTTGTATCTTTTATATCAGCAGTTGGTTTTAAATTACTTGTAATGTAACATAATAGTTCTTTTATCGACATTTGATTATTACTGTCCTCGGGTAACCGAGATGGTAATGCCCTTATATGCTAAGGAAGGCCTAGTTAAGGCTCCTCTGGACATGGGGGTGTTACAGTACCCATATTTATTCTGGGGCTAAAAGATAGATTTTAAGAAAATCCGTCGACCAAGAGTTCTAGTAGTAGAATCAGTCAAAGTTGTTGACTCACCAAATTTATATAAATGTGGGTTGAATCGGTCCACCGTGCCCGTGTTTATATAAAATTGGATCTTGGAATCATTTATATAATTCAGTTGGAGAACATTATATAAATGGGAACTTGTTAAAATAGTTTCACAAGTTCAAAAAAAAAATTTAGACGATAAATGTTAATCTTTCCTTTATTTCCTTTGTTGTAATCACGATGACTTCTACTAGTGAAACCGTCACCATAGCTAAAGATTCATGGCTACGTTCTTTTATGGACAAATATGTATTAAAAGCCGACGGTAGTAATTTTAAAGATTGGGAGGAACAACTTCGATTAGCTGCCGCAGGTGATGGCAAATTACGCTACCTTGTCGATCCATCTCCCCCTTCGCCTAGTACTAGGGCCACTGCCGATGTAAGGGAGGCTTTTTCAAATTATCAAAAGGAATCCGCTGCGATTAAAAATATTTTGATTTTTTCAATGGATCCTGCTTTACAAAGGCAATGTGTCAAGTTTCATGATGCACATGAAGTATTCTCGAGACTTTCAACTATGTTTTCTCAAGCCCCTAGAATAATTCAATATGACACCGCAGTTCGTTTCTTTGAGGCTAACCTCAAAGATGGTCAACGTGTAAGTTCACACGTACTTAAAATGATTGAGTACATGGAAACTTTAGAGGGGTTGGGATGTAAAATCCCCGACGAACTAGTGGTGGACCGAGTGCTCCACTCTCTCTCTCTCACGTCAAAGGATTTACCCAATATAGGGTAAATTATAATATGACAAACATGAGAAAGAGTTTACATGAACTCCATTCTCTGCTTGTGCAAGCATAGAAGGACATGGGATTGAGTGGGAGTACGAGGAAAGATGTGCTAGCGATAAACGTGAAGGGGAAGAAGTAGTTTAAGAGGAATGCAGGTAAGATGCCCGTTCAGGTGGAGGGCAAAGGTAAAGCAATTGCGAATTGCTCTACCAAGCCTAAACCTATAAAGGGTAATCCTCTTAAAGATACTTGTAATTATTGTAATAACAAGGGACATTGGAGGTGTAATTGCACAAAATACCTAGATGACATAAAAGCTGGCATTGTGAAGCCAACATGTAATTTCTCAACCGAATCTTTTATGGTAGACATAAATTATGCTTCAAATACAACTTGGGTATTAGATACTGGTTGTGTTTCTCATTTGTGCAATCACTTGCAGGGCCTAAAAAGCATAAGAAAGCTAAACAAGGGTGATGTTGATCTCCGAATGGGAAACGGGTCTAAGGTAGTTGCCGTCTCAGTAGGAACTTATGTACTTAGTTTAGCTTCGGGGTTGGAGTTGCATCTTAATAATTGTTATTTTGTACCAACGTTATCTATAAATATAATATCCGTATCTGTGTTAGACACAGAAGGGTTTTCCTTTGTAATTAAAAGACAAGTGTTGTACTTTTTCCCTTAATGGGATTGTATATAGCCAAGCTATTTCGATCAATGGAATTTATATTCTAGACACTTGCAACGATGTTTATCATTTAGATAATAAAAGACTCAAAACATGTGATCCCAATCAATCTTATTTATGGCATTGTCGATTAGGACATATCAACGAGAAGCGCATTAAAAGACTAGTGTCGACTGGTGTAATTAAACCTTTTGATTTCGAATCATTTGGTACATGCGAATCTTGTCTTCTTGGCAAGATGACTCGTTCACCTTTTCTAGGAAAGGGATCTCGAGCTAGTGAGTTGTTGGGTGTAATACATACCGATGTATGCGGTCCAATGACAGTCACTGCTAGAGGTAATTATGACTATTTCATTACTTTTACCGATGAGATGAGTAGATATGGGTATATCTACTTAATGAGGTATAAAAGTGAAGCTTTTGATAAGTTCAAAGAGTTTCAGAATGAAGTAGAAAACCAGTTAAATAAGAAGAATAAAGCATTAAGATCAGATCGTGGTGGGGAATATTTAAGCAATGACTTTAAAGATCACCTTAAAAACTGCGGTATTGTATCTCAGTTAACTCCTCCTGGCACACCACAATTAAATGCTGTGGCTGAAAGGAGGAATCGAACTTTATTAGATATGGTTCGATCGATGATAAGTCAAACAGAGTTACCTAAGTCATTCTGGGGTTTTGCCATTTTATCTGCTGTACAATCACTTAATAAAAGTCCCACTAAAGCAACTGACAAAACTCCATATGAGATATGGAAAGGGAAAGTCCCGAATCTGTGATACATAAAAGTATGTGTAACACCCCCATACTCCAAGTGCCTTACCAGGACCACTCAGGTATGAAGACATTACCATCTCGGTTACCCGAGGCAATGATAATCAAACAACAATAAAGAAACAACATTTATTATAAATAGTTTAACGAATAGTTACAATCCATGAAACCAACCAAAAGTGCGATACATTATTCTCAAATGACTGTTTAACTGAAAGGTAAATAAACTAAGGCTACAATGGAAGACTCCTATCGTCATGTCGTGGCATCCCAGGCTATCCCAAAGACTCATCTCAATACCGCTCAATATCTGCTCACCATCCCCGAATGGATCACCGCAGGTTTACAAAACAACACCAGGGTCAGTACTAATCACACAATCAATATAGATAACAACAATAAGATAAACAGACAAAATTGAACCGTCACACACACACACACACACACACACCAACTCCCATCATCTCAATACTTGACGTCCACTGGACCAGCCCACCGATGGGGGACCGCGCAGCTGCCGTTCCCACCTAAGCCCCGCTCATCATACCGAGCGATAACCCTGTCCAATTAATGTGCACATCCCCTTCCGTGGCGGGTTCCACGAAGGGCGAAACTAGGGCGTGAAGTCACTCCCGCAAGTGACCCCACTCACCGAGAACGCATCTCGAGAACCATCAACAAAGAATCACAACCACAAACACAAGACAATCATCATATCAAACAACTAACTACAAGACATCACCAATATCCCATTATGGGACTAATACGAGTAGGAAATCCTACCCGAAAGCACAACAAGCGCATTTGGTAGCTACAAAATGTATAAAAACGCCTCTTCTACGAATCCTCCTCCTATCACATAACACATAGAGACTACACATCACATACTACACACAAAACCCCCAATCCCTAAATTAGGGTTTAACCAATCTTAACAAAGCATTATAAAAAATTATGTTAAAAGCTTACCCTTGACGCAAGGAACTCAACGATACGAATTACGACAAGAACTGACCGTCTGAACTCCGGGAATTGCTAAGAATGCGATTAGGAAGATGAAGTGGCTGCTTTCTCTCTTAAACAGGGTTTTAGGTTTTGTAAAAGTGATTTAAAACAATGACGATTATGTTTAAATACCTTAATCGCATAATTAACAAAACCCGAGAAAACTCCCCGTAAAACCGGACACTCGATCGAGTACCCAAGGTACTCGATCGAGTACCCCCTTACTCGATCGAGTACCACATCTACTCGATCGAGTACCCAACAGGTCAGAAACTATTTTATTTCGCAACTTACCCTTACTCGACAGAGTAAGGGCTACTCGATAGAGTACCCCAAGACTTATAAATACGGAGTATTACAGTCTTCCCTCCTTAAAAGGAACTTCGTCCCCGAAGTTCAAACCACTACTAAACAAAGGTACTCCCCTAACATTCCCGACTCAGCAACCGAACATAAAACATGATACTAACCCAACTTATCCCGACAAACATCCCGACACAACATATAAAAGGCGTAAAAAAACTCTTAAAACTGCTCGCGATCATCTCCTACCCCCCTAAAAGAAACAAGGTTACGTCCCCGTAACCATACATACCTGATCAAAAAGGAAAGGGTAACGCTCTTTCATGATATCCTCTGCCTCCCATGTAGCTTCCTCAGTCTCGTGGTTAGACCAAAGGATCTTAAGCAAAACTGTCTCACCACTCCTAGTCTTCCTAACCTTTCGGTCTAGAATCTGCTTAGGCACTTCCAGATATGATAAAGACTCATCTAGCTCTAAGCTCTCTGCCTCCAACACATGTGACGGGTCACTCACATACTTCCGCAGCTGCGATACATGAAACACATTATGCACTCTCTCCAACGCAGCTGGTAAAGCCAAACGATAAGCAACTTCCCCAACTCGCTCTAAGATCTCATAAGGCCCTATAAACTTCTGACTTAACTTGCCTTTCTTCCCAAATCTCATAACTCCACGCATCGGAGACACTTTCAGAAGAACCTTGTCCCCAACTTGAAACTCTATGTCCCGACGATGTAGATCCGCATAACTCTTTTGTCGATCCTGGGCTGCTCTCATCCGTTCCCTGATCATCTTAATCTGTTCCACCATCTCATGCACCATCTCTGGTCCTAAAACCACTGCCTCAGCACTATCGTCCCAACAGATTGGACTCCTACATCTCCTCCCATACAAAGCCTCAAATGGTGCCATACCTATACTGGTGTGATAGTTGTTGTTGTAAGAAAATTCTATCAGGTCCAACCTCTGCTCCCAGCTACCACCAAAATCCATCACACAAGCTCGCAACATATCCTCAAGAGTCTTGATTGTTCTCTCAGTCTGCCCGTCTGTCGCAGGATGAAATGCTGTACTCATCTTCAAAGTTGTTCCCAACGATTCCTGCAACTCCTTCCAAAACCTTGATATAAACCTCGCATCTCTGTCAGACACTATGTCCTTAGGGACTCCATGTAACTTAAGCACGTTCTTTCGATAGGCCATAGCCAGTTGTGCCTTAGTCCATGTATCTTTCATTGGAACAAAGTGAGCTGACTTGGTCAGACGATCCACTATCACCCAAATCATGTTGTTACCTTGTTGACTCTTAGGCAAACCCACAATGAAATCCATGGAAATGGATTCCCACTTCCACTCAGGCACCTCTAAAGACTGAATCTTACCTTGTGGTCTTCTCTGCTCCCCTTTAACTCTTTGGCAGGTCAAACAACGGGACACAAACTCAGCTGTCTCTTTCTTCATCCCAGGCCACCAAAACGTTTTCTTCAAATCCTTGTATAGCTTGTCTCCACCTGGATGAACTGAGTATGGTGTGCAATGCGCTTCTGTCATGATCGTCTTTTTCAACTCCTCATTATTAGGAACACACCACCTACCATCAAACCTCAAACTACCATCTGTATGAATAGAAAACCGGGACACTGTCCCTTTCTCTACTCCAGCTCTCCATTCCACTATATTAGGATCCAAAGCCTGTTTATCCCGAATATCATCATAAAACTCAAGTTGTACTGTCATATCGCCCATGGCATCTCCTTTCTGCATCATATGTATCCCAAAGCTCGCTACCTCATCCCTCAGCCTCATCAAAGATAGAGCTGTACACAAGGAATGTACACTCTTCCTACTCAAAGCATCAGCTACAACGTTGGCCTTCCCTTCATGGTAGATGATTTCCATGTCGTAGTCGCCAATCAACTCCATCCACCTCCTCTGTCTCATGTTCAACTCCTTCTGCGTGAAGATGTACTTAAGACTCTTGTGATCAGAAAATACCTTAAAGATTGCTCCATAAAGGTAATGTCTCCAAATCTTGAGAGCAAACACCACTGCACCCAACTCCAGATCATGGGTAGGGTAGTTCTCCTCATAAGGCTTCAATTGCCTAGAAGCATAGGCAATCACTTTACCATTCTGCATCAACACACATCCCAACCCATTCTTCGAGGCATCCGTATAAACCTCAAAATTCTCGCTCCCTTCAGGCAATGCGAGGACAGGAGCTGTGGTCAAACGTTCCTTTAATGTTTGGAACGCCGTCTCACAACTCTCATCCCAACGAAACCTGTTCTCTTTCCTCATCAACGCTGTCATCGGTCTAGCTATCTTGGAGAAATCTTTCACGAACCGTCTCGTAGTATCCACTAAACCCAAGAAACTCCTAACCTCAAAGAACATTCTTCGGTGCTTCCCACTTTGTCACCGCCTTAATCTTCGCCGGATCCACAAACTACCCCATCTTTAGAGATTACATGCCCTTAAAAAAGCAACTTTCTCTAACCAGAACTCACACTTGGACAACTTAGCATACAACTCATGATCCCTCAAAGTCTGCAACACGATCCTCGGATGCTCCTCATGCTCCTCCTTAGTCTTAGAGTAGACTAAGATATCATCGATAAACACTACTACAAACTGGTCCAAGAACTCGTCAAGATTCTATTCATCAAATCCATAAACACTGCCGGCGCATTAGACAACCCAAACGGCATCACCACATACTCATAATGGCCATACCTTGACGTGAAAGTGTCTTTGGTATGTCCACCTCTCTAATCTTCACCGATGGTACCCCGACCTCAAATCAATCTTAGAAAAGACTCACAGCACCGCTCACCGATCAAATAGGTCATCTATCCTTGGCAAAGGATACTTGTTCTTTATCGTCACACGTTCGGCTCCCCCGTAATCTATGCATAGCCTCAAACTCCCATCTTTCTTCTTCACGAAAAGAACTGGTGCTCCCCAAGGCGATACACTTGGTCTAATGTATCCCTTCTCTATCAAATCATCCAACTGCTTCCTAAGCTCCTCCATCTCATTAGGACCCATACGGTACGGTGCCTTAGAGATTGGCCCCGTCCCTGGCTTCAACTCTACGGTGAAATCTATCTCCCTCTTCGGTGGCAACCCCGGAATCTCCTCTGGAAAAACATCTCGCAAACTCTCCCACCACCGGTATCTCATCAATCGTCGGACTCTCTATCCGGTCATCTCTCACATGGCACAAGATCAAAGGACATCCCTTCCTCGGATAAGACTTCAAGGTGACAACTGCAATCAACTTAACTTTGGGTTTGACTAGAAACCCACGATAAGACACACTAACACCCTTTGGACCTCGTAAGGATACTTTCTTTTGATGACGATCTATCTTAGCTTTATACTTTCCTAACTAATCCATCCCAACTATCATCTCAAAACCATTAAAAGGAAACTCTAGCAAGTCTACAGGGAAATCAACTTGCCCAACTATCAAAGATACATCTCTAAACAACCTCCCACACGATACGGACTCACCCGAAGGTATGAAAACTTGCTCACTAACAGACTCATATACTCTCAAACCCAATCTGTTTAACATGACTCGAAGACACAAATGACCGAGAAGCCCCGAATCAAACAAAACAAACGTAGGAATACCGTTAACAAGGAATGTACCGGTGATAACGTGCGCATCCTCCTCACCGCCTTCTTCTCCATCATGAACAACTTGCCATCGGTCTTCCGCCCCCTCCTCCCCGGACAAGATCGGGCGATGCGGTCGGCTTAGCACCCGACCCTTGATTGTTGTTGTTGTTCGTCGGTGTCTTCCGATAAGAATTACCGCCGTTGCGGTTGCCTCCACTCTGGTAACTCGACTTCCCCGGTTTGGCCATGATCCAGGCCCGGTGCATTTGCTTGCGAAGCTCGTGCGGGTCTCGAAAAGATCCCGTGCGCTCGTGCACTCATGTCTCTTGTGGCCTACGCCACCACAACCAAAGCAGTCACTCCCCAACTATTACTCACACTCCCCGGCCACGGCCAAAGGAAGCCCCCGCACTAAACCCAGACCCAGCAGAAAATCCCTTAGACTGATTGTGGTTGCCTTTCTTGTGATTCGATTGGCCACCACCCTCGCTCTCGGACTTCCTCTTCTCACCACCCGACCTCTCCCGAGCCATCTCCACCAACCTCTCGCTCTTCCACGGCCCTCTCATAAGCTTCCTTAACATCGGTAAGGATCCCCACGGGTAACTTATCCATAATCGTGGTAGTCAACCCTCTTTCAAACCTCAATGCCAGGTTCTCCTCACTCAAACCCATATCCTCGGATACCTGGACTTCTCATTGATCCGTCTCGTAGTACTCGGCTCACCGACATCTCGCCGTCATCTTAAACTTATCAAACTCTTCCCTCAACTTACTCCTTACATGCTCCCAGTTACGAACTCCTTCCTCACCACCCTACGAAACTCCTCCCAAGGTATAGCAGGTAAGCCTTGGTTGGTGTATATCTCCTTAGCACTCACCTTCACCGAATCCCACCACTTGCCTTTGCCTCCCTCGGATAGAACGCAGCCTGTTCCACCCTCATCTCATCAGGACAATGAACCAAGTCTAAGATGTTCTCCATCTCTCTCAGCCAACTATCAAGAAGGTTAGGTTCCCCAACCCCCTTGTATTCCTTCGGGTTAAACCTTGCAATGTAGAGGCTGATTTTTGAATGATCAACCTCCTTCTCCTTACTCTTATCCTTGTCCTCATTCACTCTCTTCAGGGTCTCGATAAGAGCATCCTGGTGCTCTAACATCTTAACGATGTCATCCACGGTCATAAGCTCAGCTCTCGCGTACAAAGCAGTTCTCTTGGGCGGCATCTTGAACTATACATATATAAGAAAAGGGGTAGATATGAACATACGTACTAAACTTCAAAACACGAAGACGCGACCCCCAGAACCTACTCGATCGAGTACCCAAACTCCAGAACCAAACAGACCTTCTGATCTCTTTCCTACTCGATCGAGTATCTAGGCTACTCGATCGAGTGACCCCCTACTCGATCGAGTACCCCTAGTTACTCGATCGAGTGCCCCAAAACTCGATTCTGGACTCAAAATCGCCAAAAACCCACCCGGTCGAGTCAGTCTCACTCGATCGAGTAACACTAATTCGTAAAAGCTACCCGCATGTTACGTCATATGCTAACATGTTAAACTTTATAAATCACATATTATATCATAACAATCATGCTATTAATTGCCACGTTGTAAAACATTCAACATGCTATCATTTCATCAACAGTTTCTATATATCATCACTTTTCTTTCACCTTCTCAACTTCCAACTTCGAACATCCAACAATCAACACATTCCATCAAATTTGTAAACAAGTTAACCAAACACACATACAACTCGACAAACACTTCCCCATGTGACCGGTTCAAAGTTGTAGGGCGACCCCCGCGACTTTAGGACGTCTCCCAAGCCTTTGCACTAGCTCCTACAACTTTTACCCCGGGTTCATTTTAATTGACTCCCTATGTTCATTAAGTTCATTGGTTACAGGTTTCAGGATCGTCGCTTTGATACCATTTGTAACACCCCCATACTCCAAGTGCCTTACCAGGACCACTCAGGTATGAAGACATTACCATCTCGGTTACCTGAGGCAATGATAATCAAACAACAATAAAGAAACAACATTTATTATAAATAGTTTAACGAATAGTTACAATCCATGAAACCAACCAAAAGTGCGATACATTATTCTCAAATGACTGTTTAATCGAAAGGTAAATAAACTAAGGCTACGCGGAAGACTCCTATCGTCATGTCGTGGCATCCCAGGCTATCCCAAGTACTCATCTCAATACCTGCTCAATATCTGCTCACCATCCCCGAATGGATCACCGCAGTTTACAAAACAACACCGGGTCGATCTAATCACACAATCAATATAGATAACAACAATAAGATAAACAGACAAAAATGAACCACACACACACACACACACACACACACACACCACCAACTCCCATCATCTCAATACTTGTTGTCCACTGGACCAGCCACGCGATGGGGGACCGCAGCCGTTCCCACCTAAGCCCCGCTCATCATACCGAGCGATAACCCCGTCCCATTAATGTGCACATCCCCTTCCGTGGCGGGTTCCACGAAGGGAGAAACTAGGGCGTGAAGTCACTCCCGCAAGTGACCCCACTCACCGAGAACGCATCTCGAGAACCATCAACAAAGAATCACAACCACAAACACAAAGACAATCATCATATCAAACAACTAACTACAAGACATCACCAATATCCCATTATGGGACTAATACGAGTAGGAAATCCTACCCGGAAAGCACAACAAGCGGACGGTAGCTACGGTGTATCAAAACGCCTCTTCTACGAATCCTCCTCCTATCACATAACACATAGAGACTACACATCACATACTACACACAAAACCCCCAATCCCTAAATTAGGGTTTAACCAATCTTAACAAAGCATTATAAAAAATTATGTTAAAAGCTTACCCTTGACGCAAGGAACTCAACGATACGAATTACGACAAGAACTGACCGTCTCGAACTCCGGGAATTGCTAAGAATGAGATTAGGAAGATGAAGTGGTCGCTTTCTCTCTTAAACGGGGTTTTAGGTTTTGTAAAAGTGATTTAAAACAATGACGATTATGTTTAAATACCTTAATCGCATAATTAACAAAACCCGAGAAAACTCCCCGTAAAACCGGACACTCGATCGAGTACCCAAGGTACTCGATCGAGTACCCCCTTACTCGATCGAGTACCACAGCTACTCGATCGAGTACCCAACAGGTAAGAAACTATTTTATTTCGCAACTTACCCTTACTCGACAGAGTAAGGGCTACTCGATAGAGTACCCCAAGACTTATAAATACGGAGTATTACAGTATGGGGTTGTGATGCTTATGTCAAGAGCAAGTTTGACGATAAGCTTGCACCTCGTTCTGAAAAATGTATTTTTGTAGGCTACCCTAAGGAAACTTGTGGATATTACTTCTATAATAGTAACGAGAATAAAGTGTTTGTGGCTCGTGAAGCTGTCTTTCTAGAAAAAGGGTTTATTTCTAGAAGACAGAGTGGGAGAAAATTTGAACTTGACGAAGTTCAAGAGCCACAAACTGATATGACAATACAAGAAGATGTTCCTTCTACGTCTGAATCAGTTATTGTTCCTTCTGAACCTGGGAGGTCAGAAAGGGTCAGTCGCCAGCCTGATAGATACCTTGGTATTATCGTTGAAGATGGTGACTATGAGGTTTTACTTTTAGAAAGTGATGAACCAAAGACCTACAAAGCAGCTATTACGAGTTCTGACTCTAAGCTATGGCTCGAGGCCATGCAATCGGAAATGGATTCCATGTACGATAATCAGGTATGGGACCTGGTTGACTTACCTAAAGATGTTCGACCTTTTCAGTGTAAGTGGATATTCAAGATTAAAATCGGCATGGATGGACATAAAGATGTCTACAAAGCTAGATTGGTTGCAAAAGGTTTCACCCAGGTTCATGGTTTACACTATTATGAAAATTTTACACCAGTTGCTATGCTTAGATCTTTTCGTATAATGTTAGCGATTGCTGCATTTCATGATTATGAGTTATGGCAAATGGATGTCAAAACCGCTTTCCTGAACGGGTTTCTGGAAGAGGAAGTATTCATGACACAACCTGAGGGTTTTGTGGATCCTAAATATCCTAACAAAGTATGCAAACTTAAGATATCCATTTATGGTCTTAAGCAAGCGTCAAGGAGTTGGAATCATCGTTTTGATCATGTTATTAAACAGAATGGTTTTTCTTGAAGTGTTGAGGAACCATGTTTATACATGAAGTTTAGTGGGAGTAAAGTTGTTTTCTTACTTCTTTATGTGGACGACATATTACTCATTGGGAATGATGTTGATATGCTTGCTTCTGTTAAGAAGTGGTTGGGAAATCACTTCCAAATGAAAGATTTGGGAGAAGCTCAACGCATCTTGGGTATCCGGATCTATAGGGATAGATCCAAAAGGATATTAGCATTGAGTCAAGAAACCTATATCGATAAGATTCTTGACCGATTCAATATGAAAAACTCCAAGAGAGGTTTTCTATCTGTGGGCAGTGGATCACTTTGAGTAAGTCACAGTGTCCTACTAAGCCTAAGGATATTGAACGCATGAAATCGATTCCCTATGCTTCCGCTGTTGGATCGATCATGTATGTTATGATTTGTTCTCGTCCTGACATCTCGTATGCTTTGAGTATGACGAGTCATTTTCAGAAAACTCCAGGTGAGAGTCACTAGATAGCCGTCAAGAATATTCTAAAGTACTTGAGAAGGACTAAAGATTCATTCTTAGTGTTCAGAGGAGAATCTGAATTACGTATAAGAGGTTATACGGATGCCAGTTTCCAAATCGATAGGGATGATTTGAAATCCCAGGCTGGTTTTGTCTTTTTGTTGAACGGAGGGGTGGTTTGCTGGAGAAGTTTCAAAGAGTCTGTGACTGCTGATTCTACAACGGAAGCTGAGTACATTGCAGCCTCTGAGGCTGCAAAGGAAGCTGTTTGGATTAGGCAATTTTTAGAGGGACTGAAAACAGTTCCGACAGCCGAGGATCCTATCACTTTATATTGTGATAACAGTGGGGCTATTTTTCAAGCAAAAGAGCCCAAGTCTAGTAACAAGTCTAGACATGTACTTAGGAAATTTCATGTAATTAGAGATTTAATAGAAAGGAAAGAAATTACAGTTTGTAAGGTTGGGACAGCTGACAACATCGCTGATCCTTTAACCAAGCCATTGTCTCAATCTAAACATGATAGTCATGTAGTTTCAATGGGATTGAGACGAATGCCAGAACTGTTGTAAATTATATGATATGTAATAATCAAAATATCGTATTTATTATTTCATATATGATAATTGCATTTATCGTCATATTCAGTTTTATGTCTGAATTTATATACTTTGTTTTCTCCAAATAGGTTGTAAAGACAATGTCGAACCCTAATAAGTGAACTGGATTAACATTGTATTTTGTCCCTAGTTACTTAATGAGGTGACGTCTCGGAGTGACTAGATTGTAAGGTGATAGATGACAGGTTCGACTGTCATTTGGTCATAGTGATGGCTGGTCGATTACATAGGCAGATTGTGAGACAATTTGTCGGACAGTGACCGTTTATAGAGTCCTTTTGTTGCTAGGTCGTGGCAAGGATTTCTATTTATTCCTTTGAGTTAATTCTTTAGACTGGTGACTATTTATCTGAATTGGTACGGTTTTCCGATGGCTTTGGTTTTTGTTCTAGGTCGCACCGTAAAAGGAGGCCGATGAGCACTTACTGGGTCATTGTGATTTGTATCGAATGAAGAAAATAGGTCAACGGGATTGTCCTTTTAAGTCATATTTTATCTCAAGGCCACTCGAGGAGAGATGACTGTGAATGCGTGGCCACGCTCGGATGCGATCTATAGTATATTATCCGGTCAGACAGTCATTCTCCGAATCGAGGAAACCACTTTATGATATGATCACGTGCAAGAACGACCTGAAAGACATCTTGCATTGAGTGGGAGATATTATTAGACAAGAGAATTGGTAACGCACACTTGTGTCAGACAAGTGGGAGATTGTTGGAGTAGTGTCCTCCACAATGAGTGCGTTTACATATTAAATCTAGTAAAAAGGAAAATCAGGGATTTATTTATTTATTTGTCATCTGGTCATCGTTAATCGGTAATGATTGGCTGACTAGAGTTTGACATTACTGTCGTGTGACGGCGGTGATCAGCTGATCCCTTTAGGTCACACCTATAGGATGACGCTCAAATAGAATAAATTAATGTTTGTATGAGATACGAGATAATTAATTCCTGGTATTATTTGACTTTTAACTAGTCATGTAAATGTATTATTTGATGACGGGTTACGAACTCGGGACAAGGAGATTTATTATTTAATTATGTGATATTTAAATAACAAATTTATTAGAATTTATTAATTAATTGTTAATTAATTAATTTTATACGATATGTGTATATGTTTTGAGGTGGGATTAATTAGCTATTAAATTTTACAAGAGGTTGTAAAATTAGCTAAATGGGTTAATATTGACACATTGTATGTTGATAAAATGGTCTTATGATTACTTAATAATTAAGTAGTCATTGGTAGTTAATTTATATTATTTAAGTATTAAATAAATTAAATTAATATTTAATTATGTAAGATAATTAAATATAAGACTTATAAGCATTTGTGGGGCAAATATCGAAAACCGAAATGGACCAAAAGTAGTCCACATATACTGGTTTTTTGAGGACATCAAAAGTGTCCTTTAGGTGGATTTTTCCACTTATAATTGTCCCCTCAAATTGCCTATAAATACCATTGAAACTCCACCATTTCTCTAGTTGGAAATATTTGAAGAAAAATTGGTCTAGGTTCATATACACTACCTAAAGACCAAATTTTTCTTCTTATTTTGTTCATATTTTATATCAAAAACATATATAAATATTAACTAATAATATTATCAAAGTAATAATATTTATTAGTACATCAAATATACAAATAAACAAGGTTTACTACTACATATATCTAGTTAGTATTATAGTAGTATTTAGGGTTGATTCTTGGTTGCATCCTTAGGAGACCATCTTTTTGGTGGTTTGTTGTCTTGGAGGATCATCCATTTTCATAGCTCAAGAACAACATCAAGGAAGGAGTCCTTGAGTTGTGCCCAAAACTTGCATTATACAATGCAAGGAACTTTTGTCTTAAGATGGTTTAATACCATCTTTTATACTTTTATTAGCATGCATGTAGATTTAGACCATTTTAAATTAATTTGTAATTTTAATATCATAAGATGAGTTTTAATATGGTCTAAATAACTAACAGTTCATGTATTTCATGTTTTTAGCTTAGACTTTTAGCATAGAAATCACTTCAATCTTATTGACCGACTAGACTAAAACGAAGACCGAGACTTATAAACCATTTCTAACACACCATCTATGTGGATCGACCTCCTTACCCTACTACATTCATTAGTTTGGTATTGAGTTTATAAATATTATTTGCATATCGAGGAGTACGACAAAACTCGGTATCAGTATTACAATCTCTCCCACCCCCCCCCCCTAAAATGAACTTCGTTCCCGAAGTTCGCTACACTCTCTCTCTCTTTTCACAATTATTGCTCAAGTCTCATTTCCAATTCTCATGTACTCTTTCGCCATTACCATTGTCCTTTATGCTATCATAAGGTCCATCAAGATTCTTACCGTCATCATCACTCTCATTAAGCCACACATGTTTATCTACCGTATACACTCTTCTATAATCATCATACTCATCCCAATGTTCATTGTTCAACTCTTATTACTTCCTCGCATTCCGCACTTTCCGTACTTTCTCTTTCCTAACTTCTGAATTATTACATCCACTCCCCCTAAAAGAGAACTTCGTCCCGAAGTTCAACGGTCAAGCCTCAAAATGTGCTCTCATACATTCATTACCAAATTCCACAAGTGACTATGTTCCAGGTTCAACACTCTCTCTTACTCATTGCAATTCCGTAATCAAATCTCATATAGTTATAATTCCATCGATATAATCCCCCTCTACAAGCCTCCCAAAAGGTTAAGCGTCAGGTCAAACCCACGGTTCCAATCTATAATCCCATAAATAACTCCCAATTCATGTTGGTTATATGTATATGTATCTATCACGGGGTGTAACACCCCCTTCTTACCCGGCCAAGATAATTAGGGAATTTTACCATCTCGGTTTCCCGAGGCAGTGAAATCGGAATTACAATTTAGAAAATCTTTAAATAAATGACAAGTTTACAGATTAGAAACCATAAACTAATAAATGAAGGAAGTACAACTTATGACAACTATACTCTTCTAGCCAACTATACTCGAGTCAGATGTCATCAAGGCTCGTCCCATCTCCCATGTGCTATCAAAGATAACCTGTACTTAATCCATTCCCCATATGATCAGAAATATCATAGAGATAAACACAGGCCACCCTCGAAATAGGTGATAATTACACAGACAAACACCCGTCAATTTCAATACTTTAATATAAGACACAACATAGTAAATAAACATGCATCGTGCCAAAATATAATTGAAATGTAATTACCATATCGTTACCGAGACACTCCAGACATACCCATAACCACCTGTGCCAGGGACACGCCCACGACACCACATCTCACCATAAGGTACCAGGACACGCCCAAACGTACCGGGTCCGGAAGCCAACCAGATCCCCTGCCAGACGTCGTGTCTCACCCACACGAGTCCCTCCTAACTCAAGCCATTAATATGCACATCCCTCTTAGAGTCGGAAGCTCCAAGAGGTGACTTGTAATACCTCGCATTTATAAATACCGTACTTGATCGAGTAGACCATCCACTCAGCCGAGTGGAGCCCACTCGACCGAATGGAGGGCCGAGTGGGATTTGGTGTGAGGCTGGAAGTTTCTAAACCTCGATCACTCGACCGAGTTAATGTTCACTCGACCGAGTGGAGCCCCACTCGATCGAGTGGTCCGGACACTCGACCGAATACCCGGTCGAGTTCAGTTTTACGCGAGAATTGGTTGGTGGAGTGTCGCTTTCGAACCTTATCTTTTTAGATTTTCCCCATCTAAAATCGCTCCCTAGCCTAATCCTACCACTCTCTAAACTCCCTAATCTCTCTCAAAACACTCACCAACAACCACCTAAACTTATACTCTAAAAATCTAGCCTCCACTAGTGAAGAATTCTTGCCATCCTTCCTCCTTAGTTCATCCACATTATTTGTAAGTCGATTTACACTTTGTTTCCTAAATTTTATCTTAGTAAACCTTAATTTATCCTAGTGGATTATTCCATGTTTAATTAGGGTTATTGGTAATTAAGATGGGTAATTAAGGGGATTAATTAGTATGTTTATTATAGTGTATTATGGTAATGAATGTAGTAATTAATTTGTGTAGAAAGCTTCATTGAGGAGCATTTTTAGGTCCTAACTAGAGGCTTTGTGAAGATAAGCTTGAGGTAGGGTTTTCCCTACTTAGATCTAATAATATGAGTGTTTAGTTATGCATTTATTTTCATTAATTACACTTGTCTCAGGGTAGTTGCATTACAACATGTTGTTGGTAATTAGGATTTATGACATAATATGGTTTCATGTTAATTATGAATATGGTGAAAGATTAAGTAGGGTTAATTGTCATATAAATTGTTAGAATGCACTATAACATGGTAGGAAGCAATTACAGGAAAAGAGGTGAATTAATGAAGGATTGATCATTGTGATATATATTTGTTTTGCAAAAAGTTATCATTTTATTTCACTAAGAAATAAAACTACAATTTTGCAAGAATATCACACTAGAGTACAACTCGAGAAAGAGATCTCAAGTAAACCAAGCTCTTCTTAAGAGCAAAGCCTATCTAACATGACTCTTGACTGCCTCCTCATATACATCCTAACTGAAACTATGAACTTTATGCTATCAATTATAGATTTAACAGAATGCTCCTAGCTCTGAAAAACGCGTGCATTACGTTCCATCCAAATCCTATAAGTGGCAGTAGCAAGAGTAGCCCTATACCAGGCAGTAGACCAGCCAGTTTTACTCCCACGATCATAGCTCAATTTCATCCCTTCTTGCAAATCAGAGATCTGAACAACTAGTTGCTGCCATTGTTGCAGACCAGACCAAACTGCCTGAGAAAAGGAACATCTGAAAAATAGATGTTGATGAGTTTCATTTTCCTGCTTACACAGGCAGCATCTGTTTGCCAACTGGAATCCCCTCTTCTGTAGGTTATCCACAGTTGCCAGTTTACCTTGAGCTGCAAGGATTGCAATAAGCTTATGAATAAGAACAATACTATTGTGATATATATTATGTTTGGTGTAATTACATGATTATTCTTGTTGAAAATTGATTGTGTTGGTTGTTATTTGATTGGTGTTGGAGGATGGTGGAGTATACTTGGTTGTTATTGTGGAGACGGAAGGCGGTTAGGAAACCGTAATCCGCTTGAGTCACCCCTTGGAGCTTCCCACTCCAAGGTCGATGTGCACATTTAGTACTTGAGTTTTGGAGGGACTCGTGTGGTTGAGGCACGATGTCTGGCAGAGGACTTGAGTCGCTCTCGGCCCCAGAACCACGGACGTGTTCCGAGTACCTAGTGTTGGTATGTGGCGTCATGGGAGTGTCCCGACCATCAGTTATATGGAGGTGAGAAACTTGGAGAATGGTTGTCATGCATCTCATACACTTGGAGAAGCTCACCGTTAATCAAGCTAAATCTTAATCGGGAGGAGCACAAGTGAATAGCTTTGGAAGGACGGGCGGCTACGAAGGGAGAGCCGCTAGTGAAGGAGGTGGGTTAAGGTGCTTAAATTGCGGTGGCTTCGGCCATAAGAGGATTGAGTGTACTAGCACTTAAAAGGGACCCAACCAGAGGTTCAGACACAGAAATTACTAATACACCCCTTCCCCAAGCGGGGCAAGCAACTGGAATTCGGGGGCATGGAGCAACCCGGGGAATGCCAACCCAGCTTTTAATGGTGGAAACAACCAGGGAAACTTCAACCGGGCATATTGGTCCTAGTAACTACATAAAGCTGGTAATGGGCATGGGCTTCATACTATATAAATTTGGTAGCACAAAGGAAACAGTGGGCTTTTCAGTGATTATATGACATTTTGACTTATTTCTCGGAAAATAAGCGTAAAGAGCCTTTAATTATAAAATCGTCAATTTTTGTATCAGTCATTAAGTTTTAGCCTCATTATCGGGTACCCGTAAGGCTTGTAGACATTTTGAGGTATCTATAGAAGCCCCCACTTTGACCGAGTCTGAGTAAGACGAAGGTCAAAGTAGTCCAGTCGGGACAGATAAAGGATAAGAAACGTACATGGGGCTCTTACATTACCTGTCTGAAGTAGCTGGAAACTAGGACTGGCATGGCAAAACTTTGTTTCGCCTGTCTGGAATCTGGTAAAGAAAAACTTTGTTTTGCTGGTCTGGAATCTGGAATAGCCAAACTTTGTTTAGCTGGTCTGGAATCTGGTATGGCTAAACTTTGTTTAGCTGGTCTGGATCTGGTAGAGCGAAGCTTTGTTTCGCTGGTCTGGAATCTAGTATAGCCAAACTTTGTTTAGCTGGTCTGGAATCTGGTTAAGCAAAACTTTGTTTCACTTAAGAGTGAACCTGCAAAATCTGATTTCACAAGCTCGAATGCGTGTCAAGGCTCGCCGACCGAGGAATTCAAAATTTTATTTTGAAAAGGGATTATAATGTAAAATCTGATTTTACAAACTAAGATTTTCAAAAATTTATTTCGCAAAAAGGAAAAGTTCAAAAAAAAATTATTTTAAAAACTCAAATGCATGTCAGGGCCTGCCGACTAATTGATTTGAATATTGCAAAATTTTATTTTGCAAAAAGGCAAGTTCAGAAAAATCTATTTTAAGAACTCAAAATGCATGTCAGGGCCTGCCGGCCAATTGATTTGAAAATTGCAAAATTTTATTTCGCAAAAAGGTAAGTTCAGAAAATTTTAATTTAAGAACTCAAATGCATGGCAGGGCCTGCCGACCAGGATGAATTTCAAAATTTTATTTCGAAATAAGTTGAATTTGAAAATCGCAAAATTTTATTTCACGAAAAGGGCTGGGAAATTGCAAAATTTTATTTCGCATAAAGATTAGGCTGGAAAATTTTTGATTGATTTTGAAACTGGCAAAATTTTATTTTACGAGAAGATGAGACTTTTTGAGAAAGCCCCCACTTTAGATGAATCTGGAAGATGAATGACAAAGTAGTCGACTGGAGCAGTTAATGACAAATACATGACCTGGACGACTAGATATGTTGCACTGATGAATGCAAAATGTTGTTTTTGAAAACATTCGAAATGAGTATTGAAAAGGTTTTTATTTTTATTTTTTGAATATATTTTGAAAAAGATGGGGTCTGACCCAAATGTGATCCAAGTAGAATTAATGGACACAGTTACTCTAGAAATATCTCTGATGTGGAGAATATTTATCATTTTGGTTTGACCTGTTAATTTGAGTTATTTTTGATGAGTTCTGCCCTCTCTAGAGTAACAAGCTCTACTAATTAAGCAAAACTAATATCGTAGAAACAAAATAATTTTGTGAGCGTATAAACTTAGTGTACATCCCCCAAATTCTTAGATGCTAAACGAGGGTGATAAATGGAGTGGAGTAGAAAGTTCTATGGTGTTAGAAGACACTGGAGACCTGTGTGCCTCTCTCACTCACCTAAATGAATGAAAGGATCGTCCCAAGAGGAATGGAGACAAAGTAATTGTGGATTGACTCGTCTAGAAAATGGAATGACTACTCTGCAATTTGATTACAAATTTTTGAGAAATGAAAAATGATTACTCTGCAATTTTAATTGCAAATTGGACTGGAATTTTTGTTGACTGAATTTTTGAGATTGGATTTGTATCTATTTGAGAACATATGTTTTGGTCTTCTTGATTTTTTGAGACTTTTGTCACTAGAGTCATTCTATCTATTAAAGACCATATTTTTTTGTCTTTGCCTTTTTGAGACTTTTGATATTAGAGTTCATTGCAATTTTGACTGAAATTTTTGTTGACTGAATTTTTGGTGTGAGTATTTTTGAGCTTGTATTGGTACTTGAACTCACATCTTAAGTTCATTCTAAAGGACTAGTGGCCACCTCTCTTGTTTTAACAGCATGGAGTGTACTCGGAATCTGGTTTGCACATTTTTGAGCTAGTTTTCTAGCACCAATGAGAATGGTTGACAATATTTGATGAAATGATCGACTATATGAAATTTGTACTCATTTGGTAGTCACGTGGAATATGGGAATTGACCAATCTGGTAGAAAGTAATTTGTGCTTATTTGGGAAATTGACGAATCTCGTGGTCATTTGAAATATGTAAAATTGACAGGTCGGGTAGAAATATTAAGTCTCCAAACCTAGAGGTCACCTAGAGACACTGCGATCAAGGAATTATCACACCACGGGAGATGGAAAAAGTGGTCAAATGCACGCCCTCGTTCAGGCTGATTCTAAGAGGTCGATTGTTCTACACTAAAGAGATACGCCGTAAAGTATTTCAAGTCTATTCTACTAGTTAAGGGTAAAAAGTAGAACAAGTGACTAATAAAGATAACATATAATGCTCTCTTATTTATTTATTTAACTAAAAAAGGACTAGGGTGGTTCTAACTTAATAGACACTCTAAACCACATGTTATTTGATAATGTCAGCAATAGAGCTATAAGATTATTGACTATAAGTGATTTTTTTGGTTTTATTAACATGTTTGTGCTTACTCTCTGTTTTTTTTTTTTCAAACAGGTTGACATGACTTTATGAGGAGAAATCTGGGAATGTTGTTTAGAAACTGATGGAAAGACTCAAAAAGTGTAAGACGACATATACAGATTTCTACATGGATCACGAATGAGCTAGAAAAGAAATTGGAAAATAGAAAATTGTAAAGTCAGAAAAAAAAAAATTTAAAAAATAAATTGAAAAAAATAAAAATAAGACCACTTTTAAAAGAAAATTTGGAATCATCAATTTTGTTGCAAAGACACTAATTGTAGGAAATGGGTGGATAAAATGCATGCATGTTTGATGTATGTACTTAATTGTCAATTAGACTAAACGACGGAATTATGCAAAGTGTTAATTTACACGTGTGACTTAACATGATAGTTGATGTGACCATAATTAGCGCATATTTAGCCCCCGAATTAGCCTTGTTCCCATGCTTTTTAGTGCATATTTGGGTCATTTATTATCTTTAGTTCTTTGTTTTGCATATTCTTTGAGATTTTGATCCCTTGGTAGGAAAGGAGTAAGAATCTTGCATTTTCATGGCAAAACGAGACTAAATTGATCGAATCCAATGACCAAGCATTAAGAAGAGACAAGATTAGAAGGCCTTTGTACATATTATAGTAGATGAGCAATGTTGAGAAAGGATCCTTGAGTCCCCGAGGAAATCCCCAAGGAATTTATGAAGAAAAGGGAAGAAAAGAAGAAGAAATGTTGCTGAGGAACAATCCGTGCGGATTGTCTACAATCCGGCCGTCCTCCACATGCACAATCCGTGCGGTTTTATCCCAAGACGCTCGGGTTTGCCTTCACCAGAATCCGTCCGGATTCCTCCAAAGCCGCTCATGTTCCACCGCCAGAATCCGCCCGTCCCGACACTAATCCGCTCGGATTCCTCTACAGCGCAATTTCGTCTTCTCCAAGCTACAAAGAAAGAAGCCCTTCCTTCGAAAAATACCGGCTCCTCTCTGCTCAATCTAAAAAAGTGTAATTACTAGTTTAGCCCTTAGTTAACCCTAATGCATCCCCCTAATTTCCACTATAAATACCCCATTAGTCTAATTAGAAGAGCATGTTCTTCTTATCAATAATTAGAGTAGTTAATATCAACCAAATCTCTCTTTAGTATTGTAATCAACAATTAATCAAGTTCTAATACAAGTTTTATTTCCTTAATCTCTCTTTTGTTCATCCTTTATTTTGGGTAATTTAAGATTATTTGGGTTATTATTGGGAGATTGACAACCTCTTAATCAAGCATCAAGTACTTCTTTTATCTTTGCTTTATTATTGGAATCATTAGTAGGTATAATTCTCTTAATCCCTCTTTAATTATTGTTAATTACTTTCATTTATTCATCATGTTTCCTTTTGTTGGTATGATTGACAACCTTGCTAGCATGATCAACATGATAATGAGTGAGTAGTCTCTTAGCTAGGGTTAATGGGTGATTAGGGGAAACCAACATGGGGAATGATTCATGCTTAAATTAATATGCTTTCATGTTTTATTTGCTTGCTTGTTTTGATCTCAACTCATGCACATGTTATATTTGATGAAATGCTAAGCCTATGAATCCTTGCATTTACCACCATCTCCTATCTTTTCAATGAGACTTGTAAGACATAAACCAACTCGAGTCTCATTAGACCATGCATGTTGTTGAGTGGGGAAGATTAAGTCGACTTGTAGGTGTTGTACAATCTAATCGATTCGGCTCCGGGATCCAAACTTTCCTAGGATTGTAAGATATAACCCAACTCAATCCATCACAACAATAATTGATTGCTTATAATTTGAGAACATGTTTGTATGATCAATTCCCATGATTCCCCTATGATCCCATGACACCCTAGTGCTTTTTAATCAATTGTTTACACCCCTTTTATTTCATCTTGCTTGTTTATTTTCATTGCTATTTTAGTTAGTGATCTTCTACATCAACCCAAATTGTGACACCCCTAAGACACCACTAGTTTCAATAGAAATCTCATCTCAATTCCCGTCCCTTGGGATCCGACCTTTACTTGCCTCTTTACTAATTGTAGAATTTTTTGTGAAGCTATAAATTGTGTTTTGATTCGGACATGACCCAACGACCACACCTTTAATTGTGAACACGAAACGGACCGATAAAAAATGGCGCCGTTGTCGGGGACGGTGTTTACTTGATTTAGATTTTCTTTTATTGTTATTAGTTGTGTCTTTCTTCGCCTTGGGGAAGTAAAACTCCTCAAGGTTTGTTCTAATTGTTTTCAAGTTGTTCGATATTTTGCAAGATGGACTTTGTTAGGCCCAGTTTAGCCTGGCCTGATCATAGCCTAGCCCGACCCTACTAGGCTGATTAAGGCAACCTAGGACCGGACAAGTCTTACTACTATAAAGCCGTTAAAGAACATCACAACAAGAAGGCTACTAAATCCTGGTAGAAAGGCTTGATGGTAAATACAGAATAACCTGGCAGAGTATTCAAATAAGCTGGATTGAGAAGATAAGTCAGAAATACAGTTGTATGGGCCAATAAATCGTGCCCTATTCTCAAGGAAGACCAAGTCCAAACCATGAGACTATATCATCTATGAATCAAGACGGGAAAAGCTAAAGATTGGTTGAGAATAGAACGGGTCAAGCGAATTAATAGGGAGCGTGCCCTATTAATCCGGTAACAGCTCCAACAAAAGAGGGGAACGTTGAAGATCAATCCAACGTTATCATTTGAGAACTATAAATAGCAGAATCTAAACAATTGTAAAGGCATTCAATTTTAGTCGATTATTTTACACTTTATCTCTTTTTACTCCTGAATATTCAGATATACATATAATATTGTACTCGGCTTATCAAGATAATAAAAACGTTATTCCTTATACTTAATTCTTCCTTTGTTATTCACTCATATCATTCCAAATATATAGAACTAGATACCCAAATTACTCTTTAATAAAGCCGGACCTGTTCAGGGAAAATCCTGCTAAAACAATTGGCGCCCACCGTGGGGCATCTAGTTCTTCAACCAATAAAATTCCCTTCATCATTTAATATTCACACACAAAAATGGTGGAACTCACCGCAGAACAACAATTAGCGGCTGCCCTGGCCAAGATCAAAGAATTGGAAACAATCCAAGAGAAGGCGGCTCGGTGAAGCAGAAATCAATAGGCTGAAGGAATCTGAGTCTAGCCTGAAGAAGAAATTGGAAAATCAGGCTTCGGGCTCCAAGACCAGATTCGAACCAGGAACCCCATTCTCATCCATTATCAAAAACATTGACTTCTCTAATTTTGGAACCCCGGAGAAGGATACATTATCCGACACCCCAACCATTCCCAATGATGAGACAAACAAAACTGAAGCAGCAATAATGATGGCTATGCTTCAGGAAATCCAAAAACTCCACAACAAAATAGAAAATATACCCGGAGTGCCGGACCACCTGTGGGTCAAGTAGAAGTTGATGACTTTGCGATTCACCCTTTGCGGATGAAATTGCAAAGATTGATCTCCCAAGAAATTTACTTGTTCCATCCATGAGAACTTATGATGGAACCTCCGATTCACAAAATCATGTTGCCATATTCAAACAAAAAATGTTGGTCGCCTCAATACCCAGTGAACTCAGCAAGTCTGCGCATGTGCAAAGGCTTTGGTACAACCCCGACCGGAGCAAAGATTACAATGGTTCATCAATCTCCCAAATGGAGGTATCAAGAATTTTGCAGAATTGATCAATGCCTTCAATCAACAATTCGCAAGTAGCGAGATATGGCCAAGAGACCCAAGAACTGCTCAGGGTAAAGCAACTTCCTGAAGAATCTCTCAAAGAATTCCTGGCCGGATTTGTCAAAGAAAAGGTGGCCATTCCCGGATGCGATGAAGAAACAAATGGTAGAAGCATTCGGCAAGGAGTCCTGCTTGACAAAGTGACATCTATGCGGATCGACCAAGAAAGCATGTCCAACCTTTGCCACTGTTCAATCCATCGCTTTAGAGCATGTCAGATTGGAAGAAGACCTCAACTTCAGAACGAACTCATCCGGAGGAAAGCAAGGCTATGGACACACTAACAGAAAAGTTCCTACCGTAAAGGAAGCAATCCCGGATCGCACCCTATTCCAGGCCCGAACGATCCAAGTCAATATGGCACAAGAACATAAAGGTAACCTTTCTAACCTCCCAACTATTCCCGAATATAACTTCTCTATTAATACTGGGATTAATCAAACGCTGAAAACCTGGGAGATACGGTTAGATGGCCAAAGAAATCGATAACCCCAGAAAGATCCAACAAGATGGTGTGACTTCCATCAGGACATCGGACACACCACAAAAGAATGCATCCAACTCAGGAAACAGGTGGCATATCTTCTAAAGAAAGGCTACTTGAAAGACATAATCCAGCAACCAAAGAACAAAGATGAAGGACAAAACAAGAGAGACCCGGGAAGCGGCAGAGACCCTCCTCCTCCTCCTCCTCCCCCATCTATGAAGTCAAATTCATAAATGGAGGATCGAAATCGTGGTCCGACCACTCGGCCCGCCAAAAGAATATCCAGGGAATCCGGACTCCAACCTCCTCCCTGGCCCAAGTCATTGCCTGCTATTACCTTTGATGACTCGGATCTGCAAGGAATATCGATCTACACCATGACAACCGGTAATCACCATGCAAATCGGCACAAAGAAAAGTGTCAAGAATCCGATAGACGGAGGCGCTTCAATCAACCTGGTGATGCTTGACGTCCTTAAAGCTATGAAGATAGACGAAGGAAAGATCATCAAGAAATCCAGCGTCCTGGTTGGATTCGATGGAGAAACAAAGAACACCCTGGAGAAATCACCGCCTACCTATGTGGAAGGCGTGGCTTCATATGAGAGATTTGGAGTAATGGATTGCCTATCCTCGTATAATGTAATCCTGGGCGGACCATGGATCCACAATGTCAAAGCAATCCCATCAACATACCATCAATGCGTGAAAATTCCAACGAGAATGGGGATAACCACCATCGAGAGGAGAACAAAGGACGGCTCGGAATGTTACACTCGGGCTTTGAAACCCTCAAAGTCAGGTAAGTCCCTCGCATAGCAATTAAAATCACCTGTCAGGGAAGAATATGTAGCACAGTCACAAATGGAAACAGGAGAAGTCATATTAGATCCAGAATTCCCTGACAGGAAAGTACTTGTAGGGTCAGATGCACCCGACTCAATCAGACCAAATCTGGTCAGCTTTCTCAAAACTAAAATGTCTTGTTTTGCTTGGTCACATTTTGATATGACTTGGTATAGATGCTGATATTATTACTCATAAGTTAAATATTGACAAATCCTTTAAGCCTCGTACAAAGAAAAGAGAAGAAAATTCGCTGCAGAGAGGCATGAAATCATCAACCAAGAAGTTGACAAGCTACTAGACATGGGAATGATCAGGGAAGTAATGTACCCTGACTGGCTTGCAAACGTAGTAGTCGTCCAAAAGAAAAATGGCAAATGGAGAGTCTGTGTAGACTACACCGACTTGAACAAAGCCTGCCCAAAAGATCCATTTCCCCTGCCGCACATCGATGCAATGGTAGATGCCACCGCAGCCACAAAATGTTAACATTCATGGATGCCTCCAGCAGATTTAATCGAGATAAAAATGCATCCAATGAGACCGGAAAGCACAGACTTTCATCACCGAAAGAGGTATATATTGTTATCTTTGCTATGCCCTTTGGATTAAAAAATGCAAGTGCAACCTACCAAAGGCTAGTCAACATGATGTTCAAAGATCAGATAGGAGACACCATGGAAGTCTACATAGATGACATGGTAGTCAAATAAAAAAGGCGAGAAGACCACGTCAAAGACCTGGAAGTAGCCTTTCAAATATTGGAAAAATTCAATATGAAGCTCAACCCACAAAAATGCCACTTCGAGTCTCGGCGGGCAAATTCCTGGGCTACATGGTGACAAAAAGAGGAATAGAAGCCAGCCCTGAACAGATCAAAGCTATCCTGGAGCTAGAACCACCAAAAACAGTCAAAGACATACAAAAGCCGACGAAGAATAGCGGCCCCGAACGCATTCATTTCAAGATCATCAGAAAGATGCAAATCGTTTTATAACCTGCTAAGGAAGAACAAGGACTTTCAATGGACCCCCGATCATCGGGATGCCTTTGAAGACCGAAAATATATCTATCTTCTCCCCCTTGCTGGCAAAACCAGTCAAAGATGAACCCCGACAAGATATACACTCGATCCACAGCTTGTTATCGGTGCGGTCCTGGTCAAAGAAGCGGACGGACAACAAAGACTCCGCTATAATGTAAGTAAAAGTCTACTGGATGCAGAGATCGGGTATGGCCTACTTGAAAAATATGTTTTAGCTTTAATTATGAGTTGCACAAAATTAAGACCATATTTTGAAAGTCACCCTATAATAGTCGAACCAATCTCCCTATCAAGTCTCAGATTAGGAAACCGTAATTGTCCTGGACGAATGTGCAAATGGTCGATCCAGCTAAGTACATACAATATAACATTTGAACCAAGGACAAAATTAAGTCACAAGCATTAGCTGATTTTGTGGGCGATTTTAGTCCGACCCTAGAACCCGACCTAATAAAAGAAGTGAATAAACGACCAGCGATCAAACAGGACCTAGAATGGACCCTATTCGTCGATGGTGCAGCCAACATGAGGGGCACAGGATCAGGGTTAGTACTAAAATCGCCACGGGGGATAAGATAGTACAGGCTATAAGTCGTGCATTTGAGGCTACCAACAATGAGGCGAAATATGAAGCCCGATAAATAGGGATTAAAGGTATGTATTGACCTTGGTGTGCAAAACCTAAAGGTACGTACTGATTCCCTTCTTATCTCCAACCAAGTAAATGGGATATATACTGCAAAAGACTCCAAAATGATGCTTTATCTGGACGTTGTCCAAATTTTAAAAGGAAAATTTCGAAATTTTAATATTGACCAAATTCCCAGGGATTTGAATACCCAGGCCGATGCTCTAGCCGGCCTAGGATCCAACTTTAGTCCCCTTGACTTCGACAAAATACCCATCGTGCATTTATTAGAACCTGCAATAAATAAACAAGATGAGAGTTTCCCAATCTACATTGCTAATTCTTGGACAAAACCTTACTATGACTGGCTACAACAGGGAATCCTTCCCTTAAATAAGCAATATGCCAGAGCACTAAAAATAAAAGCCGCTTCATATACTATTATTGACAACGTGCTTTTTAAGAAATCGCAGTCGGGCCGTACCTCGGATGCCTGGAACCACGGGAAGGCGAGCAGATATTATCGTAAATCCATGAAGGATCTTGTGGAAATCACAAAGGTGGAAGAAGCCTGGCAAGCAAAGTACTCGAACAGTTATTATTGGCCTACCTTGAGAGCCGATTGCCTGGATTTTAGCTCTAAATGCAAAGCTTGTCGATTCACGGACCATATATCCATCGCCATCCGAGGAACTACATTCCATATCCGCACCATGGCCATTTATGAAGTGGGGCATGGATATAGTAGGAAAACTACCTCAAGCACCCGGACAAAAGGTTTTCATGCTAGCAATGACTTATTACTTCTCCAAATGGATAGAAGCTGAATCATACAAGCAAGTCAAGGAGAAGGATGTCATAGCATTCATCAAACACAACATCATATGTAGATATGGCATCCCCTCTGAAATAGTATGTGATAATGGCACGCAATTTGTGGGAAAAAGAACAAAGACCTTCCGTGCTCAATGGAACATCAATCTGGTGACATCCACACCAGGATATCCAAAAGCTAACGGTCAAGCGAGTCCAAGAATAAGGTGGTAATCACCGCATAAAGAAAAAGCTGGAAAGAAGAAAAGGCGGATGGGTCAAGAACTCCCCCGGTCCTTTGGGGTGACGAACCACACCTAAAACATCCACAGCCAAACCCCTACTCCTTGGTCTATGGATGTGAAGCGATAATCCCAGTGAGGTGGACGTTCCATCACCGGATGCAGCCTGAATACAATAACAAGCAATATACCTCTAATGGAGGACACTGGACTTAACGGAAGAGCTAAGAGATGCAACCAACATCGATTAGCGGATATCGGAAAGAGTTGCGAAAAGCTATAACAAGACCACAAAGCCAGGGTATTCAGGGTAGGAGACCTTGTCCTAAGGAAAGTCTTCCAAAACACAAAAGAAAAGAATCTTTGGCAAATTGGCCCCGACACGGGAAGGTCCCTACCTAATTGACTCAATAGTCGGCCGGGAGCCTACGACACAAACCCTGGAAGGTGAGATGATCCCAAGAGCTTGGAACATTGCACACCTAAAATTATTTCACATATAAAATATATCTCCCGGTTCAGGTATAATTTTCGTGTTCACATTTCCTGCCTAACTTGATATGAAATTACATGTATGATACTTGCCATTACGTGAATAAATGCAATATATGATTTCTTCAAAATTGCGTGCCAAAGTACTGATCTATGTTCCCATATCTTTACCAAGTAGAATCTTCAATACTTGTTTTTACATACTGCATTTTATTTAAAACAAATCTTAAAGATTGGGGCTACCCCCACCAACATTTAACTAATACCCAACGATATCCAAAATTCATTTGCAAAAAACACAGCCTTATAATACCGAGCTCAACATAACATACAAACCTGGAAAATCTATTCCTGGATCAGTATGACATAAATGGGTCATAAGCCCTCCCAGACAGGCAAGGGACATAAGCCCTCCAGGACATGTGCAACAACCCCACCCATAACACATTAAACTGCGAGATCCAAGCCAAAACTTGCCCGATCCGGTCAAATAACTCGGCGATCCATGAGCAGATCAACATCACCTTTTCAAAACACAAGAAGAAAATTTGACCAAATATTTATTCATCCAAAATAAATGGCCTTACCACACACCTAAAAAACATCCATTCCAGGGACATCCCCCCTGGATGGGTCAAAAAAAAATGTTTCTAAATATTCATTCCAGGGACATTCCCCCTGGATAGACCAAAAAGAAAAACAAAACTAAGCTATCTTTGAGCCAGTAACCGACTCACAACCATCCGCCATTTCCGATCATCGGACTTTGCCTTGGAAGGAGGAGAATCCACTTCTTCTTCTTGACCCATATTGGCCAAATCGGATACGAGCGTCCAAAGCTATCTCATCCCGGTCCGGATTCCAATTAGTCCGGTCGATTCCGATCCCTCATAGCATCAACCCGACCTTTCCCGAAAAAGTCTTTGGCGGCATCGCCAACCGCGCCTCCACCAACTCCTTTTCAAAGAAGCAAGCTCCTCGTTTTTTCTTAATCGATCCTGCATTGCCCGCTTCTCGGCCTCCAACTCTTGCCGACAACCTTCTCAGCATTTTTTGCAGCCACCTCACAAACTATAGCAGCCCTGGTCGCCTCCTTAGCTGTCCCCAACTGAGATTGAAGTACTACTTCATTACCCCTGGACGTGTGCAGGTCACGGTTGAGCCTATCCAGTTTTTCCTCCAAATTAGCAACCTTGGCCTGGCATCATTGAACCGACAGCAGCCCAAACCAACATCCAATCCCTACAACAATGAAATTAATCACCAAGTACAAAACAAAACAAAAAGCACATGAACAATTAAAAACATTCCTTTACAACCAACCTCCTTAGCCTCGAGAAGCAAGTTCAAGACCTTTGTTACCGCAGAAGTCGAATAGAAACCACTCTGGTAGACGACTCAAGGGTACTAGCAGACAATAGCTGGTCACTCATCTTTGCAAAAACTCATCTATCCGTGCCGGGCATCATCCATGTCATCAATCCTAGCAGTGCACTTGCCTTATACTCCCGAGTGGCCGAGCCGGGATAGGTTGTTTCTCTCCTTCCTCCTCTTCCAGGATAACATCTTCCCTCTTTCTTTTTTGAGCCTGGACGATCTCCGGTGACATTACCCTGGTGGATCTTGAGGAGGCCGAACATCGAAACCAGGATATCAAGCGTTTTGTCACTCCCACTAGCCTCCTGGCTCTTGGACTGCGTTCAAAGAATCCTAGCCACCCCAAACCTTCAAATCCTTTGCGAAAAGCTGGCCACCCTAGCGAAAGACCTAAATACTGAATATGTAAAAAAAAAAATATACGTGAGTATCAAATAAAGAACGACAGAAAATAACGGCCAACATAAAAGCATACGAAGACGTACGAAAGAGCGGTAGAAACTAGGCTTGCCTTTGGGTACTCGACCCCGATCGACTTGGTCTTCATATACCGGGCAACAACTCCCCCCAAACTAGCGGGCCAGGTCCTCTCCTCCTCAGGAATAGCAAGGAAAGCCTCTATTCTGGAAATAGCTTCCTCATCAAGAGGATCACAACTCCAATCAGGAGCTGCAAAAACCGTCAAAATTACACAGGTAAGAATCAAAATCCATTAATTTCATGTCATATATATACTGCAAAATAAAAAGTACAAGGAACCTACCACTCTCCAAGGGAGGATATCTCGATAATCAAAGCCGATCCCGAGTCTCGGTCCGGACAAACAGGAAAGTCTTTGCCCAATTTTTATCATCTCCAGAGTCCAGGTTAGTAATTAATGGAGACATTTTCGATTTTATTCTCAAATTAAAGCGACCATCAACAGGATTTTTCATATGATATACTGCCTTGATATCATTAATAGTAATTACAAGATTATGTTTAGCACATAAATTTTCAATAGAATGGACAAGTTTCCAAACCATTGGCATAATCTGAAAAGGAGATACCTCCATAGCACGAATGGTATCAATCATTAAGGGAGTAAAAGGTAACTTACAGCCTGCTTTGAACGCCCATTCAAAAATACAGAACCAACCAGGTGATACCCAGTTAGCCCTAACCGGACACGACTCAGGGATCCAACCTCAGTTGACTCAGGAATTATATTCTTCTCCCTTAGAATCTTGTCATAGTTTGTCTTTAGTAAGTTTTCCTCAGGGAAAGAAGAATCTAGAGATTGAAGAGCAGTAAAAACAGAATCCTGATACTTGAAAGCCACAGCACGAGCAGGAGGATCAATTTCCCTCACCTCTTCCTCTTGGATGTCTGTGGGTTCAGGCTCGACAGCAGCAGCAGCTTTCTGGGATGCAGGACGTTTCTTGGCTCCCATATCTCTGAATGTTCGATTTATTGTGATGAAATTGAAATTATTGAGAAAGTACAAATTAGCGGAACAAGGTTCCTGGGAAATAGAGGAGAATTTCAGAAGAATATTTAGCAAAGAAAGTGGAGGAAATTTGGTAAGGAACAACCCCACATCAAATACCGTATTTATAGGAGATGTATAACGGCATGAAAAACCTAGGAATTGCAAAACTGTCAGCATGACATCACTTAGCCGTTGCAGTGTTCAACGGTAAGTAGGAGTCTAAGAGTCACTGAATAAATATGACTCTTCTTATTGTTTAACCCGGTAAAGTTGACATCTCACCCCTGGCCAGATCCAGCATGGGTAAAATGTCAAGGGGCAATTGTTAGGCCCAGTTTAGCCTGGCCTGATCATAGCCTAGCCCGACCCTACTAGGCTGATTAAGGGAACCTAGGACCGGACAAGTCTTACTACTATAAAGTCGTTAAAGAACATCACAACAAGAAGGCTACTAAATCCTGGCAGAAAGGCTTGATGGTAAATACGAAATAACCTTGGCAGAGTATTCAAATAAGTTTGATTGAGAAGATAAGTCGAAATACGATTGTATGGGCCAATAAATCGTGCCCTATTCTCAAGGAAGACCAAGTCCAAACCATGAGACTATATCATCTATGAATCAAGACAGAAAAGCTAAAGATTGGTTGAGAATAGAACGGGTCAAGGTCGAATTAATAGGGAGCGTGCCCTATTAATCCTAGAAATGACTCAACAAAAGAGGGGAACGTTGAAGATCAATCCAACGTTATCATTTGAGAACTATAAATAGCAGAATCTAAACAATTGTAAAGGCATTCAATTTTAGTCGATTATTTTACACTTTATCTCTTTTTACTCCTGAATATTCAGATATACATATAATATTGTACTCGGCTTATCAAGATAATAAAAACGTTATTCCTTATACTTAATTCTTCCTTTGTTATTCACTCATATCATTCCAAACATATAGAACTAGATACCCAAATTACTCTTTAATAAAGCCGGACCTGTTCAGGGAAAATCCTGCTAAAACAGACTTTATAGATTGTTTTGTAGACGACCACTTAAGTATACCTTTCTTCAAAGATCCCATGCAAGCATTGGAAGCCTTGGAAGCAAGTGAGGCTAAAAATATGTATTGGGAATTGGAGGTAGATCTTTTTGAGGCCGCTCTAGCTAATAACGAACTTACTCATGCACAATTCGTATTAGTGCATAACATCCTTGTGGAAGCATGTCAACCCATAGAAGATGAGCAATCCATCCTAGAAGATATTTTACAAGCTCAAGAGCAAGAGGAACCCATCATGAAATTTGAATATGATGAGGTTGATGAAAATGAAGTTGAGTATGCTATGAGAATGGAATGTCTAATGGAGATGGAGCAAATTCTCAATGAAACTCCAAATGAGGAAAGTGAGGTACAAACTCCTACTTTAAAACCCCTTCCCCCAAATTTAAAATATGCTTACCTTGATGAATCAAAGACCAAACCCATGATTGTTAATGATAGACTTGATGATGACCAATTGGGAAAATTGCTTGATGTGTTGAAACAACATGAAAAGGCTATAGGTTATAGTCTAGATGACCTTAAGGGGATAAGTCCCAACTTTTGCATGCATAGAATTCATCTAGAGGAAGACCATAGACCTACCATTCAACCCCAAAGAAGATTGAACCCCCACATGCAAGAAGTTGTCAAAGGAGAAGTCATGAAATTACTTGATGCGGGAATCATATATCCCATATCGGATTCTTTGTGGGTTAGCCCCGTCCAAGTGGTACCTAATAAAGGAGGCACCACGGTAGTGACAAATGAAAAGAATGAACTAATACCCACAAGAATGATCACCGGTTGGCGTATGTGTATTGACTATCGAAAATTAAACTCCGCAACAAGAAAGGATCATTTCCCCCTCCCATTCATTGACCAAATGCTTGAGAGGTTAGCCTCCAACAAATTCTTTTGTTACCTTGATGGGTATTCGGGATTCTTCCAAATCCCCATACACCCGGATGACCAACATAAGACCACCTTCACATGCCCTTATGGTACTTTTTCATATAGGAGGATGCTTTTTGGTTTATGTAATGCCCCCGCCATTTTCCAAAGATGCATGATGAGTGTCTTCTCCGATTACTTAGAGACCATAATGGAAGTTTTTATGGATGATTTCAGTGTTTATGGAAAGGACTTTGACTCATGTTTGCATAATCTTTCTCTTGTATTGCAAAAATGTGAAGATGTTAGTCTTGTTTTAAATTGGGAAAAGTGTCACTTCATGGTCAATGAAGGAATTGTCTTGGGTCATTTGATATCGGAAAAGGGCATCGAGGTCGATAAAGCTAAAGTTGAGGTGATAGAGAAACTCCCACCTCCCGTGAATGTTAGAGGGGTGAGAAGTTTTCTCGGTCACGCGGGTTTTTATCGCCGTTTCATAAAGGATTTTTCAAAAATAGCGAAACCCCTCACTCAACTTTTGCTTAAAGATGCCCAATTCCAATTCACTGATGAGTGTGTTGAAGCTTTTAATAGAATCAAGGAAGCATTAATCTCGACACGAATCATCCAACCCCCGAATTGGGAGTTACCTTTCGAGATTATGTGTAACGCTAGCAACTACGCCGTTGGAGCGGTTCTTAGCCAACGGGTAGGGAGAGCTCTTCACGCCATCTACTACATAAGCAAGACTCTCGACCCTTCCCAAGTGAATTATGATACAACCGAGAAGGAGCTTCTTGCCATTGTCTATGCTTTGGATAAATTCCGTTCCTACTTGCTTGGATCCAAGGTGATTGTATTTTCGGATCACCGTGCTCTCCGACATCTCTTGATAAAGAAGGAGGCAAAACCAAGATTGTTGAGATGGATTTTGCTTCTTCAAGAATTTGACTTGGAAATAAGAGACAAGAAAGGAGCCGAGAATGTAGTGGCGGATCATTTGTCAAGGATCCGGTTTCATGATGAAAATGGAGAAACCCCGATCAATGACTCATTTCCCGACGATATTTTAATGGCTATTCAAACACAACTTGAAAGGCACATCACCCCATGGTTTGCCGATTATGCCAATTATATTGTTGGAAAGGTACTCCCTCCAAATTTGAACCACAACCAAAGGAAGAGATTCTTATTCGAAGTGAAGAGGTACTTTTGGGATGACCCAAACCTCTACAAGGAGTGTAGTGATGGGCTCTACCGGAGATGCATCCCTCAATGGGAAATCTAAGGAATCTTGGAAGGATGTCATTCATCACCCTACGGTGGGCACCATGGAGCAAGGAGAACCGTTGCAAAAATTCTTCAATCGGGCTTCTATTGGCCTACAATGTTTCAAGATACAAGAGAATTCATCATTCATTGCGATGCTTGTCAAAGAACAGGGAATATCTCTTGGAGGAACGAAATGCCACAAAGGGGCATTCTAGAGGTGGAGATCTTCGATGTTTGGGGAATCGACTACCAAGGTCCCTTTGTGACATCAAATGGGAATAAGTACATCCTTGTGGCCGTAGACTACGTCTCAAAGTGGGTGGAGGCAATTGCCACCCCAAATGATGATGCAAAAACGGTCACCAAGCTCTTCTAGAAGATAATCTTCCCAAGATTTGGAGTTCCTAGAGCAATCATTAGTGATGGAGGAACGCATGTCCATGAGAAGAAACTTGCATCTCTTTTGACCAAATATGGTGTCCAACATAGAACCGGCTTGGGATATCATCCTCAAACAAGCGGTCAAGTTGAGATTTCAAATAGAGAGATCAAGCAAATCCTTGAGAAAGTTGTGAACAAGACTCGGAAAGATTGGAGCACAAAGCTTGATGATGCTCTTTGGGCTTATAGGACGGCCTACAAGACTCCCATAGGAGCCTCCCCTTACAAGCCTGTCTATGGAAAAGCATGTCATTTGCCAATCGAATTGGAGTACAAAGCTTATTGGGCAATCCGAGCACTTAATCTTGATCTCAAATTGAGCGGTCAAAGGAGGATGATTCAAATCCAAGAGTTGGAGGAATTCCGACTACAATCTTATGAGAATGCGAAGATTTACAAAGAAAGAACGAAATTGCTTCATGATAAGAGAATTCGACAAAAGGCCTTGCACAAGGGAGACAAAGTCCTTCTATTCAATTCCCGCTACCGACTTTTTCCGGGAAAATTGAACTCTAGATGGATGGGTTCCTATGTGATAACCGAAGTTGGAAAATACGGAGATTTCGAACTCAAGGCGGAAGGTGGAAGCAAGTTTAAGGTTAATGGTCAAAGATTGAAGCCATACTATGAAGGAGCGTTTATTGGAGAGGTCGAGGTCACCTACCTCGGGCCTTATAATCCTTGAAAGAACTATCGAAGGGAGAGTTTGGTGGAGTCCTCCCTAAACCACCACTTGTAAATATACTAACCCTCTAACTTGTATTTATTGTTTTATTGCATTTCTTTTAATAATTAGCATGAACTCTTTTCATGAGCGTAAGTGAGGGAGGGTTACTAATGAATTTTGAATGAAGGAAGGAACCAATTTTCAAGTGTGGGGACGCATCTAAGAGAGGAGATAAAGTCAAAGGATGAATTCACAGCCTGAACACATGCGTGTTCCCTGGAATCCGGTCGTCTTGCTGGAATCCGGGCGTTCTAAGGAGAATCCGTCTGTCCTGCTACGCTGAGAATTTGAAGATTTTTGGACTGAGGTTGAATCTGAGCGTCTCAGGAGGAAAAACGCCCGTCCTGATGAATCCGGCCGGTTTTGAAGAAAGACGCCCATCTTTCTACCTGTGCATTTCAAGGAAAATCGCTGTAAAGGAATCCGTCCGTCTTCAGAAGAAGACGCTTGTCCCGTTGAAAAAGAATCCGAACGTCTTATGCTCGGGACGCCCGTCTTTGAGGTGTCAAATTTTGGAAATTTTCGCTGTGACAGAATCCGGGCGTATTACCTCGAATCCGCCCGTCCCGAGAAGCACGAATCCGAGCGTCTTCTGCTCGAATCCGCTCGTCCTCCCACGGTGTTTTGACCCGACTTTTCCTAATTAAATTACACCCCGCCACACATTTGATGACACATCACTACTCCTTCCACTTGCATTATAAAACCCACCTCCTTATGACTCCCATACTTATCCAAATCACTCTCTTAACCCACAAAATCAAAAAGCCCCAATTTTCTAGGGTTTCCAAAGGCAACACTCAATCAACAAGGAGCATCTTTATTCCTTCACAAATCAAAAGAATTCAACTCTATAATCAAGGAATGGCACCAAGGAGATCCTCTTTTAGGAATGGGAGAAGACCAAGGATGAGGGGAAGTTCTTCCACCTCCCATGTCAACACTTTAAGAAGGGAGCATGAAGAGATTGTAGATCTCACAAGGCTTGATGACTTCTCAAATGTGGAATTTGTCAATGATGTGCAAAGATTAGTCTTCCACCGGCTTCTAAGTAAGGACATTCTTCCCACTAAGTTTTTATGTCATGATACCTTGAGGAAACTTGGAATTTATCACCAAGTAGAAGCTCTCTTTGAAGTATTTGGTCTCTCTACCCTTTTTCACATGCATGAACCAACTTATCGATCTCTTGTGCTTGAGTTTCTGAGCTTTTTGAAGATTACAACCTTGAACAAAACAATTTACATAGAGTTTAGGCTAGAAAATGTTTCAAGGATAATGACCCTTGTAGAATTCCCAAATGTGTTCGGACTCGATGTTTCGCCTACCCGAACATCGAAGCCAAAGAAATACAGTTTTGAGCCTTTGTGGAGGGCCATGACCGGCCGGGATTTCGTACACAACAAGGAATGTCTCGCTTTTCGTATTCAAAATCCAATCTTGAGACTTACTTATCGATTCCTCTTGAAGGAAAACTAGATCTTTATACTCGACATATTCATATATGTTTTAATTTAATTATCATAAAATTAAATGGTGGATCTTATGCATGCAAACTAATAAACAATATAAAGAAGAAACCATCATCTTACATTGTGATTTTCGGATTTATGGGCACAAGTGAGTTCACCTACTCACTTGTTCTTGAGCTTTCCTTATGGATGAACAAGATTCAAGTATAGAATCCCTCCCAAAAGCATATACCCAAGGAAACTCATAATTAACCAATATTATTTAGATCTAGTAATAATATTAGTTTTACTATAAAATTGACACAAAATAAATTGTATTTTGGCTCTTGAATGATTCGGTCAAGAGGGAGTATATGAGATTTTATTTCTCTAGAAAAATCACATATTGTAGAGATTATGCATTTTCTTACACTAGAAAATTGTGTTGTGAAAGGAATGAATAATAATATGTAAGAGAAAAGCTCTTCTCTCTTTTCTTGTGGAATGGCCGAAAAAAATGGCCTTGGGTAGCATGCCCAATGCCTTTCATTTTTGCTCTTCTCAAAAGGTAGGTGTGCATGGCTACTACTTAGATATGATAATTGTGTTTTCCACTCAAGATAAAAACACAATACATATCTTACACTCCCTCCTCATTTTCGGTTTTAAGCATAAAATGGAGAATCCATTTTATTTTGTCATTTGTCAAATTTGTCACATGTAACATGTTACATGACATGTCACAATGTAATGTATTTTTAACATATTAAAAATCAACATACTCATAAAATATGTCATTTACAAAATTGACTAGTAATTCGTAATTACTTGTACCAAAAATGTTTCCAAATTATAAACTACAACATTCTGTATTTATAATAATTTATTCATTCCGTTTCAATTGTTTACAGAAACAATAATTTCATCTAAGTAATAAAATAATTCGATTACTTAGACCGTGTCTCATTTAATCATATTTACAATAAGATACGTAAATTATACTCACAAAATCATCCGTCAATTTTAAGTAATTTAATTAACTCGTATCGGTATACGATCAATTAAATAATCAATTAAGAGTATTTCCCTATAGGTATGACCTAAGGGGATCAATCGATCACCACCGTCGCACGACAAAGAATGTCAAACTCTAGTCAACCAATCATTACCGATATGTGTGGACCAGTTGACTGTAAAATTACATCCCACATGTATTCTTAAAATGAGATTTAATAATGATATTTAAATCATGTGATCGCACTATTGTTGAGGACACATTTCCCAACAATCTCCCACTTGTCCTCGACAAGTGTGCGTCACCAATTCTCTTGTCCTATTACTATCTCCCACTCAATGCAAGGTATCTTTCAGGTCGTACTTGCAAGTTATCATATCGAGAGTGGTTTCCTCGATCTGGAGAATAACTGATTGACCGGATTTATCTATCATAGATACCTTCCGAGCGTGGCCACGCATTTCCAGTTCATTACTCCTCGAGTGGCCCTGAGATATTGTTTTAACCCTGACAAGGGGATGGACAATTCCTATCGCACTCATTCCCTTCGACTAGCCACAGCCATCATAACCCAAAATATGCCCATTTGACCCCATTTACGAAGGTCGTAGTAACACAAATCAAAGTTAATCTGAAACTGTGCCATCTTAGGTGAATAGTCTTTAGTCAAAAGAATTGACTCATTAGAATAATATAGTAGCTCTCGCCACGACCAGGCTATATAAATTGCCAGAACTCTATAAGCGGTCATAAGGCCCGACAAAGTGTTCCTAACAGTCTGCCTATGTGATCGACTAGTCATCTCACATGACTTTATGGCACTTGAACTTGCCATCAATCGCATCACACTCTAGTCACTTCGAGACGTCACCTCATACAAGCGACTATGGGCTAATACTATGTTAATCCGGGTTCACTTTAACGGGGTTCAACGTTGTCTCTACAACCCGTTTGGATGTAACAAAGTATAATAAAAGAGTTTTAAAATAAAAAACTCGAACGACAAATGCGATTATCACACATGAATAGTCAATGCCTGATTACTATTTCATGTTCTATAATCTAATTTGATCTTGTACGTAGTTGTTCATTTCAATTCAATTGAAATGACATGACTCATCATGTTTTAGCCTTTAAGAAGGCTTTGGTTAGTAGGTTTTATCAATTTCTTGTACCTTACTCAACCTTACTACATACTCGTTTTCCTCTGTAATGTATACATTTGCATCACAAAACTTTCTGAGTACGTGTCGAGATCCAATCAAGACATAGGCCCTCTAGCCTAAGAATAGCTCCCACTGTTTTCACAGTGTGCGGGACTCATCCTTCTTGCACATCTCATGATCGCAAGTGTACTCAATTTTCGTTATAAATATCTCTCATTGTTCTTTATTGCCTAGAATGATTCTAGAAAATCTACTTCTTAATTAACATTTCCACAATGGTATCTTAACCATCCTAATGTGTTTTGATTATGGTTTTGTCGGAAACCATGCGCAATCTCAATTGTCAATTGTCACTTGTGTAACACCCTTACACAATATTGCATCATTAACACTTTGCATCATAGCCTTAATGCTTCTGCAAGCACTTAAGGGTAATCTTTATGGCTTACTTGGTAAAGATTACTTAAATTCGATTTTGAAAACAATTCATCATACTCAAAGTATATGAAGTGTTGCACATCATTTCTTTTTAATTGATTCGGCAGCGGAGCAAATGAAATCAATCAAATATGTTCAATTTAATTGAACTAGTCATGAATCTTATCAACATAAGACTTCTTACTGACGCTAATATCATGTGGATTTATCTTCATAAATCCGGATATTCAAGATGTATTATAATACTCCAAAAGTCTTAAATCATTCTCAATGATCAATATGTCATCCACATATCGGACTAATTAAAAATTCCGTAACTCCCACTAAACTCCATGTATAAACACAACTTCTCGACTTATCGAGAAATGTTTTACCACATGATCAAAATGTTGATTCCAACTCATTGATGTCCTACTTAAGATCCTCTCTTAAGTTTCAGATTATCTTAGGATTGCAAGAATCTATAAAACTCATGACATGTATTGAATACATTCCTTCTATTGAAGAAGTGGGTTTTAGATTCACTTGCTGTATGCATATCCTCATAATGAAACACAATCCCTAAGAAGATCCAAATAGACTTAATCATTTCAATTAGTGCAAAACCCTTTGCAACCAATCTTGCTTTGAAATATCTCTTTATTAGGGCAAAACCCTTTGTCACTAATCAAGCCCTTTCGTTTCGGATTTTCATGGCTCTAAGCCTTGTATTGAGTTGTGACTTAAACACTCTTATGTAAGTCATATGTTCATTACTTTCTATAAGTAATCAACTTGAATCAAACAATTTCTTTTGTAAGTTATAAGCTCTTTACTTTCTTAAAAGTAGCATGAATTCATCATTTTTAACAAGTGACGAATTTAACCTCCTAGGTTTTGAAGAAACAATGTCTTACACAAAACGTCTCATGTAGCCAAGAAAGACCAGTTTCTTGCGACATAACATTCTCTGTGGCTCTTGAATAATTTCTCCCACTCTGTCTTCTAGAAATAAACTTGTATTTTAGAAAGACAGCTTCATGAGCCGCAAACCCGTCGTGCTCGTGATAATTGCAAGAGAAAAATGAGCATTTGTTTCTTGTGAAAACTTACAACCATGGCATCCTAACCATTTCATATCTCATATGATTCGATTTAGTGGAAAAATAATTTAGACAAAAATGATAAAATCCCCAAAAGGATCAAGTAACTCAAAGTAACTTGATTGAAGTCCAAACCATATCGAATAGCGTTTGATTTCTTATCCATCCACACATTATTTCATAATGCGTGCTAAGAGAGATTAACTTGTGATACTATATCACATTTCCTTTGGCTTATATCGAAGTCTTCACTTTGATAATCCCATCACGACTAAATCGTGATTCCTTGAACTCTTGAACTTCTTCAAAGATTTCTCTATTTACCTTATTAAGTGAACACACTAGTGTCAACTTAAATCGTTGGTAAAAGATGATGATCAACCTATTTTGGATCGATGATTTATAACCTCGATCTCCTTTTCAACCAAAAAGTACAAGATACCTTGCTTTGAATACAAGATACGCATATACCATTAACAATCTAATGGTTTCAAGAGTACTCGATAACTCTTTGCGTTCATCATTCCAAAATTTAAGGTTTAATCTTGGGTTACCAATTTGAGTCTTGCATCATCTTCATGATATATCATTCTAGTTTGGTTTAGAATATAATCACCTTGATGATGGGCTAGCCATACATCAAATCATGGTGTATAGGGTCACAAAAGTGAAACCTCTTTTGTATCTTTAACAAATTGTATTCTTATTTAGAGTTTACGTACTTAATAGTCACAATTAAGTACAACTCCAAACCGAAAACTAGATTTAGTACACAATGACTCTATCTCTTGACTTCATTGTTGCTAGTCGTCATATTCTAATCATCCTATGTATCAAACATAATGATGAAAACCACCACCGGTTTCTAATATTGACGAAGTAATACTAGCAAAATTTATGTTTAATCAAATAAACATTTAACGAAGAAGGTCCCATTAGATGTCCCACAACTAACTTGTTGATTCTTCAATAATTTGGGGTAGTTTCCTTTCTCGTGTCTAACATTTAAGACAATGGAAACTTTATCGGTCGGGATTGATAGGTTTAGTATCGTCATTCTCAACAACTTTACCTTTAACATAACCTTGTATCAATTCCATTCTAATTTTACTTTTTTATCCTCGTCCTCATCTTAACGGTTTAAGAGAATGCTCCCACTCATTTCAATGAGTCTTTACTTAGAGAAGCAAAGGTGAATCTTATAAAGATTACTCTTCAATTCAATCGTTTTAGTCTTAAAACTTTCATTGAAGTGGTTGCGTTATTTTGGTCAATTACGAATTCTGACAAAACTAATTACCAAAACAATTTATCGCTTCAAGGTACTTAATTCAATTAAGTATATGAAACATAATCCATTGTAAGTAGAAGTGTTAGTCAAGAATCAAAAACCTGTTTGATAATGAATAACTTTAATCTATACTCTTTACAAGAGATCCTTAGCAATGGTTCATTCGAGGTCTTTAGAAGAAAATTCAAATTTTGTCTTTAGATACGATGTTTTAATGGAGTTTTGAATCGAAATGATATCGTATATGAATTGTGGTAAAGAAATAGAACAATATAACAACGGAATAGTGGAAAACTTAACATTTATCGTTTTATTAATACTTGAAAAACAAGTATAGCATTTACATAGTGACCTCTACCCAACTATGATAAATGATTCCAAGATCCAAATTCATATCAACTTAGGCACGGGGTAGCCGATGAAACCTTTATCAATATAACTCGGTGGATTAACCTTTTAATCGATTCTACTTTTAGAACTCTTGGTCGATAAAATTACTCTAATGTTTATCTATAGCCCAAAACACATCAACAAGGGCACGGGGTAGCCGATGAAACCCTTATCAATAACTTTTGTTGAGTTCAATCCAAATTTCGAATAAATGTGTCCATTATCCAAACCCACATTAACTTAGGCACGGGGTAGCCGATGAAACCCTCATCAACATGAATTCGGTGGATGGACATTTATCACCCACTTTCCCTACGTAACAAGGTTTGTACCCCGGGGTAGCCGAGTGCACTCCCTCGCGAAATAGGTTTTCATGGTTTCTACTATTTGGTAAGGCTATGTCTCAATTAATTGTTTTAGCGAGAGGTCATGTCAATTTATTATCTATCACGTTTTAAGTGAACTAAAGCGGTGAACTACGATAATTTTAATTGACACGGTCGATAAACTCGATGAAAGAAGATGCATGTTTTAGTTATGGCGATTTAGCGATGCATGTGACATAAAATAAAATGCAAGCATAAAATAAATCCTAGTATGGCCTTTCCTAAAATAGAAAAACTATTTAACTATTACATATTAGGAAACCAACTCCATTGGTCCCTTGAACTTCGGTTGTGGCATGCATCTCGAGGTAACACCGTCTTTATGTATCGCCATCTTGAAGAAATCCGTCTTTGGGAACTCCGAGATGAATTTAAATTACATAATAAATTACATAATTTCCTATTATACATTTGTAACTAAAATAAAATAAATCTATTAAATTACAAAACGGTGATACGAGATCACAATAAAATTACAACCGAATCGATATTCCCATACATTTCGGGAAATACCAATTAAAATCTAAGGCCATACTAAGTAAAATTACATAATTCAAAAATTACATAAATTAAAATTATGACAATCATAAAGAAAATGCAGCATTATAATATGTATGAACATGCCCAATTTTATGCTAAATCGCCTTTAATTAGCCAATATCGTATATTACTCGGTTTTTACGGATTTGCGTGATTTCAACATTTTACAATCACAAAAATTACATAAATTCATATTTATGCATAAGTTAATTACCCTAACCTCTTAGGACTCAAAATTTAGTCTTCACTAATTATTTGACCATAATTAACTCATATTTATAAAATTGTTCATTAATGGACCAAAAATTACAAAAATAAGTTTTAAACTTCAAATAAATCACAAAATTTCAAATAAATTCAAAATTTGAAATTTAAACTCATGAACATTCTGGAAAAATACCATGACACTCATAATGTTCAAAACCTTAGGTCAAAAATTTCGAAATTTTTCCGGAAAAACAATGTTGCGGTTTATCGGTTTTAACTAAAATGATCATAAAAACATGTGAAAAATTATATACATTAACTTTTCAATTTTAGATCTGAAAAAGATAATAAAATGCAAGATTGGACGTTTTTCCTTAGTCATAGATTATGTTTTATTAATTTTTTCACTAATAATGTCACTATTTATGCTATTTTTCTTCAAAAATCCATAAATCATGCAAAAAGACTTCACTATAGCCTATTATTTTACACACATATTGTAAAATTGCATGTGACAACATAATAAATTTCTATGACCAGATTCGAAATTTAACTCATATTAACCTATTTTTCACCTAAATCCGAATTTAATAATGAAAAATCCATTTTTCGAGCATAACAAGTCCAAAAATTATGAAAATTTACAGGTTATCTCAAAATAATATATGTGACAACATATCCAAAAATTACTGGAAAATTCGAAGTATAGATAATTTTAGACCGAAAATGACATTTTTACTCATAAAATCACATTTAAATGCCATTATTGTATAATATGAACAATAAAAATCCGTAAATTTAACCAAAATATCCTAAAACATTTTAGGACCATAAATTTTAACATGCATGAGTTAATTTCGTGATATCTCATAATAACACAAATTTTACAAGTTTTATATGTTAATCTTTATAACTCGGAAAAACTTTTAACCGATTTGCATGCAAACAACCATAGCTCATGATACCGATTGAAGGAAAACTAGATCTTTATACTCAACATATTCATATATGTTTTAATTTAATTGTCATAAAATTAAATGGTGGATCTTATGCATGCAAACTAATAAACAATATAAAGAAGAAACCATCATCTTACATTGTGATTTTCGGATTTATGGGCACAAGTGAGTTCACCTACTCACTTGTTCTTGAGCTTTCCTTATGGATGAACAAGATTCAAGTATAGAGTCCCTCCCAAAAGCATATACCCAAGGAAACTCATAATTAACCAATATTATTTAGATCTAGTAATAATATTAGTTTTACTATAAAATTGACACAAAATAAATTGTATTTTGGCTCTTGAATGATTCGGTCAAGAGAGAGTATATGAGATTTTATTTCTCTAGAAAAATCACATATTGTAGAGATTATGCATTTTCTTACACTAGAAAATTGTGTTGTGAAAGGAATGAATAATAATATGTAAGAGAAAAGCTCTTCTCTCTTTTCTTGTGGAATGGCCGAAAAAAATGGCCTTGGGTAGCATGCCCAATGCCTTTCATTTTTGCTCTTCTCAAAAGGTAGGTGTGCATGGCTACTACTTAGATATGATAATTGTGTTTTCCACTCAAGATAAAAACACAATACATATCTTACACTCCCTCCTCATTTTCAGTTTTAAGCATAAAATGGAGAATCCATTTTATTTTGTCATTTGTCAAATTTGTCACATGTAACATGTTACATGACATGTCACAATGTAATGTATTTTTAACATATTAAAAATCAACATACTCATAAAATATGTCATTTACAAAATTGACTAGTAATTTGTAATTACTTGTACCAAAAATGTTTCCAAATTATAAACTACAACATTCTGTATTTATAATAATTTATTCATTCCGTTTCAATTGTTACTGTAAACAATAATTTCATCTAAGTAATAAAATAATTCGATTACTTAGACCGTGTCTCATTTAATCATATTTACAATAAGATACGTAAATTATACTCACAAAATCATCCGTCAATTTTAAGTAATTTAATTAACTCGTATCGGTATACAATCAATTAAATAATCAATTAAGAGTATTTCCCTATAGGTATGACCTAAGGGGATCAACTGATCACCACCGTTGCACGACAGTAATGTCAAACTCTAGTCAGCCAATCATTACCGATATGTGTGGACCAGTTGACTGTAAAAATTACATCCCACATGTATTCTTAAAATGAGATTTAATAATGATATTTAAATCATGTGATCGCACTATTGTTGAGGACACATTTCCCAACACCTCTCGGGTACCCTCTTTGCTCGCCGAGATCCGGCGATCGTGAACCAATTAGACCTTGTGTTTATGGAATCCTACCTCAATATTCAAGGAAGAAGTTTGTACCACCTCAATGCACCTCTAGTGCTAGTCGAGAAATGGGCAAAGTTTAGGAATGGTGACGATGATGGAATGAAACACATTGTGAATGGAGGACTCATTACTAGGCTTGCGAAGCATTTCAACCCAAGATTCAATGAGAATAATGAGTATACTCCTCTTTTGGGAAACACGAGGATAAATGAAGATCTTCTTCTCATTCAACATCATTGGATAACCCTTGATGGGGTTGACAAGCGCATCAAGTGGATAACGAAAGGATGTGATCCGATTTTTCTTCCAATGAATGGTTTACCACGAGTTTCTCCGAGAAGAGGACATTTGTCTCCAATCCCATCCTACCTCATCCCTCCAAATCCAACCCAACCAAGGCAAGCACCACCACCACAACAACAAGAACAACAAACTCAAGATGAGAAGATCAAAGTGCCTCCCTACCCATTTCCTTACCAACCGTACAACCATCCAAATCCCTTCATCCTCCCCCGTGACGACTTTGTCACGGGAATCTTACAAGATTTACACTACCGTCAATATGAAACCTCCGTGGACACTTACTATGCTCTCTACCCCCAATATCACGAGATGGTTCGAAAAGGACGGATTAGTGAGGAAGGAGCATTTCCCTCATGGGCTCAAATGGAATTGCTCTTCCCCAACTCGGAGAGAGCTAATGAAGGGGCGAACGGTAGACAAGAGGAGGGGAGTGGCAATTCTTATGGAGGAGACACGGTGGGGCTTGAAAGTGAAGAAGACGAATTCATGGACCCAAGTTTGAGTGATGCTTCAAAGGAGATTTGGGATAGCGATGTAGAGGGAGATGATGCCGATGTCTAGAAGACTACTTCATCACTAGGTGGAGCGGGCGAGAGGCACCCACCTAAGCTTAAGTGAAGTTTTCTCATCTCTCCTCTTTATTTTTCAAAGTTTCATGAAAAGAAGTTTGTGTCTTGTTACCTTGTATTTTAATTATTTTCTTGATCATTGTTGGAGTAGTCCTAGCACCATAGAGGACTCACACCTCGGTACCATTGAGGTGTTCTCATTTTATTGTTCCCACTTTCAAAATCCAAAATGACAAATTAGTTTCATGCATTGCATAGTGTGTGCATGAACTACACCCATCCTTGGACATTAGCAATAGTGTCTAACTCGGTTTGGGGAAGTTAATGCATACACAACGGGAGGTAATCTAAATTATCCTCTCCGTTATAACAAAAACCATACATCATGTAGTGTAGACTAGTGTAGATTGCATTTAGTATAGAAATCATGCATCATCTTTGCATAATTTCCCATCATTTTGGCCATTGAGGACAATGCCCATATTAGTGTGGGGATGGGGAATTCTAACTTAACTCTTATTCAAAAATCCAAAAAATTGAAAAATTTTGAAAAACCATAAAAATTTGAAAATTGAAAATCCAAAAACATGTTTATTTCCTTTTGTAGTGTAGTCTTGTATATATTATTGTATATATTGTGTTTGTTCTATCCTTGTTCACATTGATTGACTACGCCACATCCGAGACATGAGGATCCTGAAGACCGCATGGTATGATCTTTCCAATCTAATTTTTCCTCTTTATGTTAATGACTATGTGGCTTTATTTTGTTTGATGCGGTATAATAATGTGAACTTAGGACTTGCATTTAGTTTATATGTCATATTAGTTGATAGAATCACTTGCATTAGGATGTTTATATTAGTTGCATCATAGCATATAGTTGCATTTAGATAAAAGTTTTGAAAAATGCCTAATTAGGAACTTTGACAAGAGCAACTAAGCCATTACAAATACTTTTTCAACTTAAGACTTTGCCTACTAGAATGGTTGTAAAACACCCTAGATAGTGTCATACTAGTGTATTTTGACCCATGACCCAAAGCCTAGTCAAGGGTTTGCATGTGAGTCACCTATCCAACCCCGTGATGCGATGTGGACTTGGTTAACTTGTCTAGGTGACCTTGATCGGCCTTGTGGTAAGGCAACCCAAAAATATTTTCTATCAATAAGTTTGAAGTGCTCATTTCAAAGAATTTTGTCATGTGGAAGTAATTTAATGCCAAGGAAACCTCAAATGTTATGAATTGTTGAATGTTGAGAAATTTAAACTGTTTTGCTGGAGGCGTGCCACTTCGATGTGCTTTGGAGCGGGATCCATTGAATTGGGCCCCCACACGGTTGTGAATTCGGCCGCCCAGAGACAGAGTGACTATCACCCCGAAAAGCTATTGTCTAGAGGTTAACCGGTTGCCTAATAAGCGATTAGCGAAAGCAAAGGACACTAGCCCGGAAGGGACAAACCCCATCTAAAATTTTTGAAATGTGAAAGTCGAATGAGGTCAATTTTGAATACTAGTCATATCCACCCGTTGTGTATAAAGATTTGAGCATTTCATTCCCAAAAAGCCTTTTTGTCAAGCCATTTTGTCGAGCTTGGGACGATCCATGACCTTTACTTTTGTAGAGAATTCGAGACTTGTCATGTCATATGCTACTAGCATCATAGGGATCATCATTCCACCACCATCCGATCGCTCTTGACGAAAGCATTTGGAAATTGAGGACGAAATTAGTCTAGTTTAACACCATTTGGAGGTGATTTAGTGCCATCCTCTTAGCCTTAGTAATTTGTTGAACTAGTATTTGTGAAGGATTACATGCTCTTAAATTTGTTCCTCTTTAGTGCCTCCGCCGCTTGATGAGGAAGTGGCTATTCTTTTGTAAATGCATCCATTATGTGATTTTGTGTGCTTAATGTTTGGATGTGTCGCCATTTTGGCAAGACCCGCCTTGCCTTGCAAGAAGGCATCCTACCTCATGGTTGTCTTGTTGTGAGTTGAAGGGGCGGAGTGAGACCCGCTAATTGTCTCATATCGGCTATGTTATTAGGTTAGTTTAAATAATGGTCCTAGTCTTTGTCACCTCTTTACTCGGGACGAGCAAAGGTTCGGTTTGGGGATATTTGATGTGACCATAATTAGCGCATATTTAGCCCCCGAATTAGCCTTGTTCCCATGCTTTTTAGTGCATATTTGGGTCATTTATTATCTTTAGTTCTTTGTTTTGCATATTCTTTGAGATTTTGATCCCTTGGTAGGAAAGGAGTAAGAATCTTGCATTTTCATGGCAAAACGAGACTAAATTGATTGAATCCAATGACCAAGCATCAAGGAGAGACAAGATTAGAAGGCCTTTGTACATATTATAGTAGATGAGCAATGTTGAGAAAGGATCCTTGAGTCCCCGAGGAAATCCCCAAGGAATTTATGAAGAAAAGGGAAGAAAAGAAGAAGAAATGTTGCTGAGGAACAATCCGTGCGGATTGTCTACAATCCGGCCGTCCTCCACATGCACAATCCGTGCGGTTTTATCCCAAGACGCTCGGGTTTGCCTTCACCAGAATCCGTCCGGATTCCTCCAAAGCCGCTCGTGTTCCACCGCCAGAATCCGCCCGTCCCGACACTAATCCGCTCGGATTCCTCTACAGCGCAATTTCGTCTTCTCCAAGCTACAAAGAAAGAAGCCCTTCCTTCGAAAAATACCGGCTCCTCCCTACTCAATCTAAAAAAGTGTAATTACTAGTTTAGCCCTTAGTTAACCCTAATGCATCCCCCTAATTTCCACTATAAATACCCCATTAGTCTAATTAGAAGAGCATGTTCTTATTATCAATAATTAGAGTAGTTAATATCAATCAAATCTCTCTTTAGTATTGTAATCAACAATTAATCAAGTTCTAATACAAGTTTTATTTCCTTAATCTCTCTTTTGTTCATCCTTTATTTTGGGTAATTGAAGATTATTTGGGTTATTATTGGGAGATTGACAACCTCTTAATCAAGCATCAAGTACTCCTTTTATCTTTGCTTTATTATTGGAATCATTAGTAGGTATAATTCTCTTAATCCCTCTTTAATTATTGTTAATTACTTTCATTTATTCATCATGTTTCCTTTTGTTGGTATGATTGACAACCTTGCTAGCATGATCAACATGATAATGAGTGAGTAGTCTCTTAGCTAGGGTTAATGGGTGATTAGGGGAAACCAACATGGGGAATGATTCATGCTTAAATTAATATGCTTTAATGTTTTATTTGCTTGCTTGTTTTGATCTCAACTCATGCACATGTTATATTTGATGAAATGTTAAGCCTATGAATCCTTGCATTTACCACCATCTCCTATCTTTTCAATGAGACTTGTAAGACATAAACCAACTCGAGTCTCATTAGACCATGCATGCTGTTGAGTGGGGAAGATTAAGTCGACTTGTAGGTGTTGTACAATCTAATCGATTCGGCTCCGGGACCCAAAGTTTCCTAGGATTGTAAGATATAACCCAACTCAATCCATCACAACAATAATTGCTTGCTTATAATTTGAGAACATGTTTGTATGATCAATTCCCATGATTCCCCTATGATCCCATGACACCCTAGTGCTTTTTAATCAATTGTTTACACCCCTTTTATTTCATCTTGCTTGTTTATTTTCATTGCTATTTTAGTTAGTGATCTTCTACATCAACCCAAATTGTGACACCCCTAAGACACCACTAGTTTCAATAGAAATCTCATCTCAATTCCCGTCCCTTGGGATCCGACCTTTACTTGCCTCTTTACTAATTGTAGAGTTGTTTGTGAAGCTATAAATTGTGTTTTGATTCGGACGTGACCCAACGACCACACCTTTAATTGTGAACACGAAATGGACCGATCAATAGTGCATATGGCTATTAGGCTATATTACAAATCATACACAACAATGATTAATGGATAAAAAAAAATATTAAGTAGAATAAGTACAATTTACAATGACCCATACGGCCAAACGACCACCCAAAGCTTGATATTAGTATTGATTTAATACATGACTATTTTACTTTTTATGTCTTTTGGTTCAGCAGTGATTTTTCATGCAGAATAGACACAAGTTATATCACCTAACAAAGGTTTTAGGGGATTCATGGTTAGGTTAACGGGTTGGAAATTGGGTACTCACAAAATTAAAATACCCGAGGGTATTTCTCGCTTTTGTGCTCATCCAGTCGAATGGACCAAGCGAGTTGCCAAAACACGACGTCATGAGGTGGAAAATACGTGTAAGGCCTAGTCGGTGGAATGACCTTCTAAGTATACAACGCACTTACCGAGGGTGAATTAGGGTAGCTTAAATGGCATAATATTGGCTTACGGAGAGCCTACACCTTTATATATATATATATATATATATATATATATATATATATATATATATATATATATATATATATATATATATTATATATATATATATATATATATAAAATTGGAGACAAATATACAATAAATAGCGAGAAATATAATAAATTTACAATGATGCAGGACTCAATGGATGGTTGAGATGAATTTGATTAAGGGCTATTAAAAAGAAAAGGGAAAAAATGTGGATTGTTGGATTGAGATGGGTGGTTGAGATTGTAAATAACCAACAAAAATTACCACTAATCAAATTTCTATAAACTAATTAATTTTTCTTTCTCTCTCTAGCCCCTAATTAATCAGTTTTGAGTTTCAGATTTCAGAAGTGTAAATGTAATGTTGTATGAGTTTTACAAGTGTAAATCTAACATTTTACGAGTGTAAATGTAACATTTTAAGAGTGTAAATTTGATTTTTTGTGACAGAAATTTTGAATTTATATAATTTTAACATTTTACAAGTGTAAATTTGATGTTTTACGAGTGTAAATGTAACATTTTAAGAGTGTAAATTTGATTTTTTCTGACGGAAATTTTGATTTATATAATTTTAATATTTTACAAGTGTAAATTTGATGTTTTACGAGTGTAAATGTAATATTTTAAGAGTGTAAATTTGATTTTTTGTGACGGAAATTTTGAATTTATATAATTTTAGCATATTACAAGTGTAAATTTGATGTTTTACGAGTGTAAATGTAATATTTTAAGAGTGTAAATTTGATTTTTTGTGACGGAAATTTTGAATTTATATAATTTTAACATTTTACAAGTGTAAATTTGATGTTTTACGAGTGTAAATGTAATATTTTAAGAGTGTAAATTTGATTTTTTGTGACGGAAATTTTGAATTTTGATAATTTTAATATTTTACAAGTGTAAATTTGATGTTTTACGAGTGTAAATGTAATATTTTAAGAGTGTGAATTTGATTTTTGTGACGGAAATTTTGAATTTATATAATTTTAACATTTTACGAGTGTAAATTTGTTGTTTTGCGAGTGTAAATGTAAATATTTTTAGAGTGTAAACTTGATTTTTTAGGCAATTTTCTATATAAAATTTTGAATTTATATAATCTTAATATGTTACCAAGTGTAAATGTGATGTTATACGAGTGTAAATGTAGTATTTTAAGTATAAATTTGAAGATCTACGAGTGTAAATTTGAAGGTTTAAGAGTGTAACTTTGGTCCTTTGAGTGTAACTTTGGTCCTTTACAAGTTTAACTTTGGTCCTTTACGAGTAAAATTTTAGTCCGACTACCAACAAACACCACCAACGTCATCCTCCACCACCAACTCATATCCACAAAAACTATGGGTGCAAATCTATATAATTTTAACGAGTGTAAATGTAAAGAGTGTAAATGTGAGGAGATACAAGAGAAAATATAAAGAATTATGAGTGTAAATGTGAGGAAATACAAGTGTAAATTTAAATAAATATGAGTGTAAATGTGAGAAAATACAAGTGTAAATTTAGAGAAATATTAGTGTAAATGTGAGGAAATACAAGTGTAAATTTAAAGAAATATGAGTGTAAATGTGAGGAAATACGAGTGTAAATGTAATGATTTACGAGTGTAAATGTAAAGAATTATGAGTGTAAACGTAAAAAAATATGAGTGTAACTGTAAGGAATATGAGTGTAAATCTGAAAAATGCGTGTAAATGTAAAGAAATATGAGTGTAAATGTGAAGAAGTACGATTGTAAATGTAAAAAAATCTGAGTATAATAAATATATTTATTAGATCTAAGAATAAAAATCATGATAATACAATTTTTTTCAAAAATCTACCATATACTTATTAGATCTACCCAACAAATCATGGAAAAATGATTAGAAAACGAAATTAGAAAGGGGTAACAATAACCCATTTCCCAATCAACAATAACACCACCACAACTTTCCAATTAAAAAAAAAGATCTGAAAATTTTAAAAAGTAAAAACAAAAACCAAACATTGAAAAACAATAAAAAAAAGAAACAAAATCATGTACAAAACAAAGGAAATATGAAAAATAAACGAGATTTGTGACAAATTAAAAACAACAAACTCCCATATGAAAAAAAAAAAATATATATATATATAACAAAAAAACTCCTTCAAATCTGAATAACAACACCCGAAAATATAAAAAAAACAAAAAAAAAAATGAAGGCTGAGAGAACAGCCCGTGGCCCGTGGTCGTGGATGCGGCGAGGGTGCGGCAGGGCTGGAGCGTGGTGTGTAGCGGCGTTGTAGGGGATGTCGACTTGCAGATCTGGTGTGGCGGTTGGTGGTGGTAGGTCAAACGGTAGTGGTGCGTGAGGGTGGCGGTTGTTGGGGCGTGAGGGAGGGAGTTCTGGTGCGTGAGGGTGTTGGTGGTGCGGGAGGGTGGCGGTAGGAGAAAGGGAGGCAGGTGGTTGGGCTGGTGGAGGTGTGGGGTTCCGATCTGGACAAAAGGGGAGGAAGTTGGTCGGTCGGTTGGCGTGGTTGTCTGGTAGAGGTGGTGCGTGGTGCGTGGTGGTCGGTTCTTGGTGGTGCGTGTATGGTGGTTGGTGGTGGTAGGTGGATGAGTGAGGAAGAGATGAGGGAAATATTATTTGAGTTTTTTTATTTATTTTGGTTTTTAGAGGGAGGAGAGGAATGATATTTGTGTGATAGGAGAGAAGTGGGTGGAAAAAGAAAGGTTTTATAGTGAAATTAAGGGTTGATTAGTGAGGTAGTGAGAGAGAGTGTCTGTTGAGTTTATGGATTCAAGTACCTAAGAGGGGGAGGGGGTGAATTAGGTGCTATTTAAAAATTTTAACTTCAACTTTATTGATTTAAAGTGAGTTAAGAGAACAAAAGAAAAGAGAGAATACTTCGAGTAATATTGCGAGATTACACGAGTACTAAAATGAATGTCTGCTGAAGTATGAAAGTAACAACTGTTCGGACTGTATCTATTTGTCTCGGTTTATGGAATACAGATCTGCAGACCAAATGTGACAAGATGATGAATCACTTTCAAATGTAAGCAAAGCAAGACAAACAAAAATAAAAGAGCAAATAAATAAAGTAAGACAATTGAACACGAGATTTTTGAATTGGTTCGGCAAGAAACTCAAGTGCCTACGTCCAATCTGCTTTTTATTGATTTCTTTTAGTGATCTACTCCGACAACTAAAAGACCCGTACAATAAAAGACACCAACCTACTCCAGTTGTAAAGCGAGTCCAAGAACTACTTCGTTCTTATGACAAGCCAACTCGCAACCTACTCCGGTTGCCAAGAGTTGAAGACTACTCCGTCCTAAACTCTACTAACACACTTAGAATGTTATAAGGATCAAGTTTCCACTAACATATTCTTAGCAAAGAATAGAGATGGACAACTTTTACAAGATCAACAATTCTTAAGCAAGAGAGTTTACTATGTTAAAGTAACAGTAGCCACGACTGTAACAACTTGAAGACTCTTAGAAGTTTTGCAAAGGACACACGGTTTAAAGCTTTAAAAAACAATTTTGCAAACTTGAAATTAATTTCAGAAAGAAGTCTTGAGAGTTTTATGGAGGAATGGCTCGCCTTTTATAGAGGAAGTGAGTATGGGGGTTGCTAGGGTTTTGAAGGGTCAAAGACCACACATGTGAAGAGCTTCAACAACCACCCAATACTTGCACCAAAGAAGGTTCTTTTGCAAAGGCAAGAATAGAGAAAGAGTGTTTGAAAGTTATCCATAAAAGCTCATGCAAATTCAGAAAACAAAGAGAGAAAAACAAGTCACATGATGACAAGTTTACACAAATATGGCAAAAAGCATTTCTTGTTTTCTAAAGGACCAAAGGGTCAAATTTGCATAAAGAGGAAACATTTTGAAATTAATAATTATTCAAACCACTCTTTATTGAAAGCCAACTCCTAATAAAAATATGAAGTTTATCTTTGAAAAATAAGAGACACGTGAAAGATTTTTGAAAGATAAAAAGGCTTCAAGTGTTACGAGTTGTGGCAACAATCCAAGCAGATGTTCACTTGTAAAAGTAACAGTCGTCTTGACTGTTCCTATTACTCTAGGATACTCTACTTTCTCACTTGTACATTAGATGACACATAAGACTCAATACAATGGCATGATTTACAACTTCAACACTTCTTAATTCATGCTTGATTTAATCATTAATCCTGAAACGGTAAACTAAGATATATAACACAAATCAAATGGGCATGTTATCATCAATTTAAGGAACCCAACAAATTCCCCCTTTGATGATGACAAGCCCTAAACGAATGTATAAGCAATGTAAACACCTTAATTCAAGATTTTAAACAAGCAAGATCAAATGAGAGAAGGGACAATATTACCTTATATAAAGCAAGAACTAGAATCAAACTAACCATGACAATTTTACATTGCCCCAAAACAAGATTCAAAGCTAAGAAGGTTAGGCCTAGACATTAGTTAATCAATATACAAAGAGATTAAGAGCATGAGTTTACCTTTTCCCCCTCTTGACATCATCAAAAAGGATAGGGATGTCAAAGGCATTAGAGTGCAGATAACCACAAGAAAACACAAAAAGACACATATAACCGTGACAAGGTAACAAAGTCAACATAAACATACGGATTAAACATAAGTTAACCATAGTTCACCATGGCTAAATAAAGTTTAAGATACACCACCAAGCATCAAAATAACGAGTAAAAAAAAGTCTTAGGAGGGCACAACATGGTGGGACAAAATGAAGAAGGCAAGGATAAAAGTCAAGGGGCCGAAATAGATAGGATAGGCTAAGGGGAGGAAGCTTGTTCACCATCGGAGCCACTACCCAAGGGATCATCATCCAATTGAGCATCATCACCATTTTCCTTTGTTGAGACGAGAGTGGAGATGATATCCACCTCACCACGAATGAGGTCCACGGTGGAAGCAAGAGCCGAGATGGCCAAATCCTTTTGATGAGCATCGTGCTTAATCCAAGCACTCAACTCAGCCACGGCTTGAAGAACTTCCCGCATGCTACCCGTATTCACTTGACTAGACGACCCACCCTCAGGATCCGTCTTAATTGTCACAGAAATCAATTCATCATTTTCCACTTTGATAAGCATTTTCCCCATTTGACCATTACTCATAATGTCACACATGTCTAATTACCCCAAGCTAGAACTCACTAACACCCCATGTGCCTTGAGCACAACCGACAACCACATTCCATAGGGTAAGTGTAGCATGCTAGAAGAGGGTTTACGGAGTTTGGTCGAAATAAGATGAAATCGCTTAAACATTAACCCAATCAAGTTCACCTTTTTATGAGTTGCAATGTGGTAAATTAGGTATTGTTGGGCTATGGAAAGCTTGCCCCGGTCACCCGAAGGGTAAATGGAATGACACAACATGTTAAAGACAATTCGAAGAGGAGGGGGTATTTGGGTGTTGCTCACGGGACCACAGGTGACTGTTTTAGGACAAACGACTTGGGCGACTCCTAGGGGTGATGCGTAAGGTAAGGCAATCCAGGTTTCAGAGGGGAGATTATCATAACCTCCGGTTGGGATACCAAGGGCGGAAGCAAAATCAGATTGAGTCAGTTTTAGAGGCTTACCATTCACCTTAGCCGTGAGGAAATCACCCGATTTGTCAACTCGGACGGATGCAAAAAATTGAATCACTTCACTAACAAAGACCGGTTCCCGTACTTCCAACAACTTTTCCCAACCTTGAGCTAAAATCATGTCACGGACAGTGTGAAAGGCGGGAGGCTCAAACCAAGATTGATTGTAAACCCGAGGAGAATGGATGGCTTTGGGATTCATCAACCTCTCACAGTTTTTGTAGATGGAGGTAGGAAGATCTAGACTTTCAAGGTGATCCCAAACAAGAGCCAAATCCCATTTAGAGACTAGGGATACCGAATCTGAGGGTGAAAGGTACACTAATTTCTTCTTTGAAGGTTTCGATTTTTTCAAGGGTGGTTCACTTGGTGTTTCAACAGGAGGATTAACAGGTGCGGTTTTGACTTCACTTTTTTCAACACTTTCAGAAATAGGGGGTAATTGAGATGAAGAGGCTTTATCTTTTCTTTTGTTGTTTTTCTTCGCCGGAATCGGATCTGACTCGGCAGACTTAGACGGATTCTCATTCAAATCAATTTCAGATTCTTCAATATCATCAACATTCACCGTCATGGTTTTAGAGGAAGAGCTTGGGACAGTAGTACTCTTCTTCCGACCTCCTCGGGTACGACGCCCGACCATAGTGGAGATGGGGATGTCGTCAGATGGGACCGATGATGGTGGGACAGTGGAGAGAGGTGTTGGATGAGGGTTTGGTAGATCCGGGTTCGGTGATGGAGTTGGATTCGTGGTTGAGGTTTGTGGAGGAAAGGCATGGGAGATTTTGTGTGAAGGCATGGTTTGAGCTATTGTTGTTGGTGGGGCGGATGTGAAGGGTGGAGATGTCATTGTCACGGGTTTGATGGGTATGGTAGTATTGAAAGATGTTTTTAGCATGGTGGGTTAAAAGGGTAGGTGAGATGGAGGGATTTGGGAGATGAATAGATGGATGGGTTGTGAAATTTCTGTGGGTTGAGGGAGTTGGGACGATGGATTGTAGGTAGGAAGTGGCCCAAACATTAAATGAGGCTAATGAGGTAGTTGGCCCAACTAATCAAATTTAATCACTCGAGATAAGAACGCAAGGTAGCATATTATAAACGTAAATTTAGATATGAGGTTGAGTGATTACCGACTCACGAATACGGTGTCAATTTTTGGTCTAAAAATGATGTCAATGCACTTAGAATACTTAATAACATATATCCAATTTTAATTTAATCAATTAAGGAAATTTGTAAAACTCATACTAAAAATCACAAGCAATTAATTAACCCAATTTCTAGTCTAAATTTCTCAAAATGTTCTCTTGCAAGTGGCTTAGTGAAAATATCGGCAATTTGATTTTCGGTTTTGCAAAAGATAAGTTTAACATGTCCTTTTTCCACATGATCACGAATAAAATGGTGACGAATATCAATATGTTTGGTTTTAGAGTGTTGAATAGGATTTTTGGAAATATTTATTGCACTCGTATTATCACACATTATGGTAACGGAGTCAAAAATAATACCAAAATCCAAGAGTTGTTGTCTTACCCAAAGTAATTGAGAACAACAATGTGCGGCACTAACGTACTCACTTTCGGCCGTTGAAAGAGCTACCGTATTTTGTTTCTTTGAGCCCCAAGAGATCAAACAAGGACCCAAGAATGTTGCAATTCTGGAGGTGCTCTTTCTATCAACCGTACATCCCGCATAGTCCGCATCCGAAAAGCCTATGAGATCAAAAGGACAATTTAAGGGATACCATAAGTAAATATTTTGTGTTCCAATCAAATACCGAAGAATTCGTTTAACGGCTTTAAAATGTGATTCTTTCGGATTTGTTTGGAACCTAGCACATAAACAAACGCTAAAGAGAATGTCGGGACGACTTGCGGTCAAGTAGAGAAGTGAGCCTATCATACCTCTATACACCTTATCACTAACATTCTTACCGAGTTCGTCTTTGTCCAATTTGGACCCGGCTACCATAGGTGTATCATGAGACTTACCATTAGTCATCCCAAATTTCTTAAGCATTTCCTTAATGTACTTTTGTTGATGGATCATGATTCCATCCTTTGATTGCTTAATTTGGAGCCCAAGGAAAAATCCTAGCTCACCCATCATGCTCATTTCAAACTCCGATTTCATTAGTTCCAAAAAATATAAGTAAAGGAGTTCATTTGTTGCACCAAATATAATGTCATCAACATATACTTGTACAACCAACAGTTCGTCTGACTGTGACTTTAAGAACAATGTTTTGTCAACGGAGCCTCTTTTAAAACCATTTTCAATAAGAAACTTAGACAATCTATCATACCAAGACCTAGGTGCTTGTTTTAAACCATAAAGAGCTTTGTCTAGTTTGAAAACATGGTTAGGCAAGTCATTGTTCTCAAAACCCGGTGGTTGCTCTACAAAGACATCTTCTTCCAAATATCCATTTAAGAAAGCGGTTTTAACATCCATTTGGAAGGGTTTAATGCCTTTGTGAGCCGCAAAAGCTATAAGCAATCGTATGGCCTCAAGTCTAGCTACCGGTGCATAGGTTTCATCGTAATCAATACCCTCTTGTTGGTTATAACCTTGCACCACTAGTCTAGCCTTGTTCCTTACAATTTCTCCCGAGTCATCAAGCTTATTGCGAAAGACCCACCTAGTACCAATGACGGTACGATTAGGCGGTCTAGGGACTAAGTGCCATACCTCGTTTCTTTTGAATTGATTGAGTTCTTCTTGCATAGCAAGCAACCATCTGCATCGATCAAAGCGATCACATTTGAAGGTTCAATTTGAGAAAGGAAGGCATTGTGGGCACAATACTCATTGAGATGAGCGAGATTGTTGAGGGATGATCTTATTCGAATTCCCGAGTTGAGATCACTTGTGAGATTAGTGAGTGGATGAGAGCTTTGATGTTTCCACTTCTTTGGAACAATGGTTTCCTGTTCCCCCTCAGCAGCATCAGTCACAGTGACTGTTTTGTTTGGCCTGGAGTGATTTTCATCATCACTGTTTTGGGTTACTTCAGTTCTGGAGGTGGAGGCAACAGTCGTTGGGTCTGTTGCTTCCATAGAGGAAACAGCAGCAGATGTGCTACGTGTTCCCCCTGAATTGCTGATTTCCTTTGAAGGTGACAGTCTCTGTGTCTGTTGCAAGTCAGTGATGGGAGCTTCTTCATCCTCGAACACGAAGTCCTTTCGAACAAGGCCAATCTCAAACTCATCGTCATCACTATCATCATCATCATTCACGTTTTGTACCTGTCCAAGCACACTAGATTCATCAAAAATGACATGAATGATTTCTTCAATTAACAAGGTTCGTTTATTGTAGACTTTATAGGCCTTGCTATGGTCGGAGTACCCAATAAATACTCCTTCATCACTACGTGGATTGAACTTACCCAAGTTGTTTTTACCATTGTTATGAACAAAACATTTGCTTCCAAAACATCTAAAATATGAAATGTTGGGTTTTCTTCCACGTAGTAATTCATAGGGAGTTTTATTCAATATACTCCTTATCATGACACGATTATGAATGTAGCAAGCGGTATTTACCGCTTCGGCCCAAAAGTTCTTAGGCAACTTACTTGATAATAACATTGTTCTAGCCATTCCTTCAAGGGTTATATTCATCCTTTCAACCACACCATTTTGTTGTGGTGTTCTAGGAGCCGAGAAGTTATGGTCTACACCATTGTCATCACAATAAGCACCAAATGATGAGTTTTCGAATTCGGTTCCGTGATCGGTTCTCATTGAAACAAGTTTTAAACCAAGTTTATTTTGAATCTTTCTTAACCAAATTAGAAACTCATCAAATGTCTCATCCTTAGAGCTTAGGAAGAGTGCCCAAACGAACCTAGAGTAATCATCAACAATGACATACACATAACGACTACCACCTCTACTTCTAGTTCTCATTGGTCCACACAAGTCGATATGTCAAAGTTGCAAAGGTTGAGATGCACTCACAATTCTTTTGGATTTAAAGGAACTTCTAACATGTTTGCCTCTAGCACATTCATCACATACTTTATCAAAATCAAACTTCATATTAGGAATGCCTTCAACTAAGTCAAGTCTTTTAAGGGTATTAAGAGTTTTTGTACTAACGTGACCAAACCTTTTATGCCATAACCAAGGATCATTGTTCATTACACTCATGCAAGACATGGTGTGACCGGATAGAGTGTTCAAATTAGTTAAGTAGACATCTTTGACACGTCTTCCTTCGAGTATTAGTTCATTAGTAGTGGCATCAAATATTCGACACATATTAGCACTAAATTCTACAATATTACCCTTATCACAAAGTTGAGAAATGCTAAGGAGATTATGCTTCAAACCTTTGACAAGCCGCACGTTGTCGACACAAAGTAATGGTGACTTACCAACTTTTCCAATGCCAATTACTTCACCTTTCTTGTTGTCACCAAACCTTACCGTGCCACCATTGTATGCTTTAAGTGAGAGGAATTGGCTTCTATCACCCGTCATGTGACGAGAGCATCCACTATCCAAGTACCAATTGCGGCCGCCTCTCACCAAGCCCTACACAAGATTAGACTTTGAGTTTAGGAACCCAAACAAACTTGGGTCCCCTTTTGTGATCCACATATCTTATGGTATCTTTCCTAATCCATATTTGCTTTATTGTTTTGATATTCTTGTTAATGTCATCAAATCGTTTTTTACATCCATTGAAAACATGACCATTGTTACCACAATAATTGCAAATGATGTATTCGGGAAGACCCACGTATTTTCTCCTTCTAAAATCAGTTTTAGGCTTCTGGATGCAACAGTCAGTCTGACTGTTCCATTTGAACCCCAAACCAGCAGTTTTGTTACATCTCTCGGTTTGATTCGTGAGGAAGTTTAACACGGTTTGACTTCCTTCCCATTTTTCAGTGATGTTTTTAGCATTAACAAGTTCATTGGTCAAGTCATTAACCCTAGAGAGGAGATGCAAATTCTTTTCTTTTTCCCTCTTGAGTTCATCATTGTTAACACTTTCTATAGACAACCTTTTCTCAACAATGAAGTCATGGGTGTGGTTGTTGAGTTTAGACACGAGATACATGATTCTTTCTTTGGACTCTTCATATTTAGACGTCATCTCGTCAAGACTTTTGTTTAGATCAACGATTTCATCGGATCTATGATGAGGAGAAGACCTAGAAGTGCTACATTCGGGCATACCTTTTTGAAAGAAAGTAAGCCTATCATGAAGAACTTCTATTTCATTCTTGAGACAAACAACCTCACCTTTAAGACACTTGTTTTCATTTTCTAAACATTCAATCTTTTCTTTAGACTTGTCTAAATCTTTGTCGGAAGCAACAATCTTAGACACTGTTTCTCTTAGGTCTACAACTTCAACTACAAAGTCATAGATCTCATTCTCAAGAGCATCTTTGTCCTTCAAAAGATCATCACGTTCCTTGGTTAGTGAGGAAACTTGCATCACCAAGGTAGTGTTGACATTTTCAAGGTCAGAGACGTCCGTGGGGGTCAACCTAAGACGTTCTAGTTCTTTAGTCAAATGTTTGTTTAACTTGTTGACTCTTTTAACTTCATCATAAGCCTCAGAGGTGACAGTGACGCTGTCTGTTGCTTTTAGTTCATTTTTAAGATTAAAGTTCTCTTGAGCAATTTCCTCAATCTCATTTTGCATTACCTCAAGCTTATCATTTTGAAACCGACACTTATCAAAAAGTTGGTCAAGAAGCTTACATACTTTCTCTTTGGAGTAAGTTCTAGCCTTGGCCTTTAGATGGTTTACCTCGTTGTCGGAATCGGAGTCGGAATCGTCGGGGTTAGCCATGAGGCCTCTTAAGTGTTCAAGTTTTGAGGTTTTTGAGACTTTTTCTTTACCATGATTTGTAAGACACATTTTACTCATGACTCTATGTTTATAGTCCTTTTTAACCTTTTCTCTTCTTTCCTTTGATTTGATTTCATCCCACTTGGGACATTCTTTAATTTGGTGAGTTTTATCACCACATTTAAAGCATCCCACGGTGGAGTTAGGTCGTTTCTTAGGAAAGCGTTTTTTCGAGTAATTATTAGTGAACCTTTTGTTTCCTTGGCCATTGACCAACCCGGCTAGATTCCTTGTGAACATAGAAAACTCGTCTTCCTCCTCATCTTCTCCATCACTTGGAGAGGATGTGAGGGTGAGACTCTTTCCCTTTGAAGACTCACTAGAATGCTTATCGAGATTAAACTCGTGAGCCATTAGTGATCCCATTAGTTCATGAAGAGATAGGGTTGACAAGTCTTTAGCTTCCTCTATGGCGGTGACTTTAGGTTGCCATTTAGGGGTTAGACTACGAAGGATTTTTCGAATGATGTCCTCGGACTCAAAATTCCTTCCTAGACTTTTAAGCTCATTAATAATACAAGAAAAACGTGAAGAGAAACTATTTAAGGACTCGTCTTTTGACATTCTAAACATCTCATATTGTTGCATGAGAAGGTCAATACGGTGTTTTCTTACTTGGGACGTCCCTTCATAGGCAAGTACAAGGGAATCCCAAATAGATTTTGCCGTAGGACATCCGGAGATTCGACTTACTTCCCCCTCACCAACACAACGTTGAAGAATCGACATTGCTTTGGAATTCTTTTCGGCGAGTTTGAAGTCATTTTCATTGTAATTTCTTTCCTCTTTTGTCTTGGTGAAACCGTTTAAGATATCGGTTTCCTCAATGGCAAGAGGTCCATTTTGGATGATGTTCCAACATTGGTAATCAATACTTTTGATGTAATGTTCCATTTTGAGTTTCCACCATCCAAAATTCGAACCGGTAAAGACCGGGATCTTGGAGTGTTTCTCGGAATCCATTACCCACGAATCAAACTCTAAGGCGATTAGCCTCGATCAAGAGCACGAGGCTCTGATACCAATTGTTGAGTTTATGGATTCAAGTACCTAAGAGGGGGAGGGGGTGAATTAGGTGCTATTTAAAAATTTTAACTTCAACTTTATTGATTTAAAGTGAGTTAAGAGAACAAAAGAAAAGAGAGAATACTTCGAGTAATATTGCGAGATTACACGAGTACTAAAATGAATGCCTGCTGAAGTATGAAAGTAACAACTGTTCGGACTGTATCTATTTGTCTCAGTTTATGGAATACAGACTGCAGACCAAATGTGACAGTATGATGAACTGTTACATCGAAATGTAAGCAAAGCAAGACAAACAAAAATAAAAGAGCAGCGGAAATAAAGTAAGACAATTGAACACGAGATTTTTGAATTGGTTCGGCAAGAAACTCAAGTGCCTACGTCCAATCTACTTTTTGTTGATTTCTTTTAGTGATCTACTCCGACAACTAAAAGACCCGTACAATAAAAGACACCAACCTACTCCGGTTGTAAAGCGAGTCCAAGAACTACTCCGTTCTTATGACAAGCCAACTCGCAACCTACTCCGGTTGCCAAGAGTTGAAGACTACTTCGTCCTAAACTCTACTAACACACTTAGAATGTTATAAGGATCAAGTTTCCACTAACATATTCTTAGCAAAGAATAGAGATGGACAACTTTTACAAGATCAACAATTCTTAAGCAAGAGAGTTTAGTATGTTAAAGTAACAGTAGCCACGACTGTAACAACTTCAAGACTCTTAGAAGTTTTGCAAAGGACACACGGTTTAAAGCTTTAAAAAACAATTTCGCAAACTTGAAATTAATTTCAGAAAGAAGTCTTGAGATTTTTATGGAGGAATGGCTCGCCTTTTATAGAGGAAGTGAGTAAGGGGGTTGCTAGGGTTTTGAAGGGTCAAAGACCACACATGTGAAGAGCTTCAACAACCACCCAATACTTGCACCAAAGAAGGTTCTTTTGCAAAGGCAAGAATAGAGAAAGAGTGTTTGAAAGTTATCCATAAAAGCTCATACAAATTCAGAAAACAAAGAGAGAAAAACAAGTCACATGATGACAAGTTTACACAAATATGGCAAAAAGCATTTCTTGTTTTCTAAAGGACCAAAGGGTCAAATTTGCATAAAGAGGAAACATTTTGAAATTAATAATTATTCAAACCACTCTTTATTCAAAGCCAACTCCTAATAAAAATCTGAAGTTTATCTTTGAAAAATAAGAGACACGTGAAAGATTTTTGAAAGATAAAAAGGCTTCAAGTGTTACGAGTTGTGGCAACAATCCAAGCAGTTGTTCACTTGTAAAAGTAACAGTCGTCTTGACTGTTTCTATTACTCTAGGATACTCTACTTTCTCACTTGTACATTAGATGACAACACTTCTTAATCCATGCTTGATTTAATCATTAATCCTGAAAAGGTAAACTAAGATAACACAAATCAAATGGGCATGTTATCATCAATTTAAGGAACCCAATAGTGTCTTACATTAGCATTAATCCTTTCTTTTTGCACTAATCCCTTCCATTTTTCCCTTCAATCTCAGCCCCTCATCCCATCTTTTCAATGGCCCTAAAGAGGACTTATGGACTCAATGAATATTGGTGGACTCATTAGATCTCATTTCTATATATATATATATATATATATATATATATATATATATATATATATATATATATATATATATATATATATATAGTCGGGATCCTATGAGAACTCATAAATATTTGAGGATTGAGGATTAGTGAATACAATATCACAAGTTCTTCAATACAATATCACGAAAAATTTGACCTTTGCCACAAAATAAAAATTTTTAAAAAAAAATCATAATTTTTTTTTTTTTTTTTTGAACAGGTGTTTTTTTCCCTGATATTTTATCGAATAACCTCTGATATTGTATTGAACAACCTGTGATGTTGTAACAAATCCTCAATCCTCAAAAAGATAGTGTATCCTCACATGATCTCATTACTATATATATATATATATATATATATATATATATATATATATATATATATATATGGAGGCAAGATCCGGTGAGTTTGACACTTTTCGTGAGTTTTCCCCGCATATATATACAAGTGATGTAACAAATATACCTGCTCACACAAAACTTCATCGCACTTTCTCTCTACTTTTTTTTCTCCTTTCTCTCTCCTTACAAACACAACAAATTCATCAATCAATCAAAATTACCCAGATTCATCAACAAATTCATCAATTCTTCCCAATTTTTTTTGTAATTTCAATCGTCTACACCAAATTCATTCACAAATTTAATTATTTTAATTGATACGATCAATTTATTCTCCAATTAACGATGAAATTTTGGAAAAACCCTAATATATCAAATAAAATCTGATTTTTGTGTTTAATTTTCCGTGAGTTTCAAAGATAAAAAGCGGGATGAGAATAACAAACAATCTCGATTTACGTCTTTTTTTGCGAATTCATGATTAATAACATTACTAAAGAACAAATTCAACAGAAAATTTGTTGATTACAACAAATTCTGATAAGATTTCATTATTTTTGGTAATTTGCAGGTGGAATAACGACGTTGAACATGGGATAATTGATGCTCCAAGGAATAATTGACGTCGTGTAATAGAATAACTGATGTTGTATGATAAAATAATTACGTTACTATAATAAAATAACTTGTTTATTGAGAATAATGTTCTCCTGTATATATAGTTATTTTAATATAGAAACTCAGTTATTGTAATGTAGGAACTCAGTTATTGTAATGTAGGAACTCAGTTATTATAATGTAGAAACTCATGTATTGTACTGTAGAAACTCTGGTATTTGTAATTATTGTAATGCGAAAACTCTGTTATTGTAATGAATAAAGTCGGTTATTCTATATGTGATTTAGTTATTCACTCGTGAGTTATAGTTATTTTACAATCCAGTTACTTCTTGGGTGTTCTGTTAAGTTATATCCCGCTTTTTGGTGATTTGCAGGTTGAGTCACGATATACGCGGATAATTGATGTCCAATGGAAAAATTGATGTATATCCCAATTCATTGGGATTTCCTTATTGGGTCGGGTCATTGCGGGGCAAGCGTATCATTTATGATGAAGAGGATGAGCTTCAAGAGAATGATTCGGAGTTCTTGCAGAGTGGAACCATGCAGAACTTGGTCATTTTTTGTTAGCTTTCATCTTGTTTAATTGATTAACGTAGTTATTGTAATGTAAAGAAACTCAGTTATTGTAATTGTAGAAAGTCTGATATTTGTAGTTATTCCAATGTAGAAACTCAATTATTGAAATGTAGAAACTCAGTTATTATAATGTAAAACTTTGGTATTTGTAATTATTGTAATGCAGAAACTCGGTTATTGTAATGAGTAAATCGTGTTATTGTATTGAGATGAAACTCAAATATAATCAAATTTATATCTTGTGTTTGTTTTCATGTTGTTTAATTGAATAACTAGTTATTTTCATTCAATCAATAATTGAGATTGGTTAATGCAATAGCAAAATCAGAAAAATGAAATAATAATATATATAACAAGGTTAAAAAAAATCACTTACTTTCATTATATAACTTTCCAACACATTACATTTAAACATCTCCAATAAGTTATAACTAAGCATCAGTAACATTACATCTAAGCGTTTCAAATAATACATCAAACAATGGTAACATCACAAATATTACATATATTTATCTCCGATACTACGTCTAAAAGTGTTTCTTCCAACGAAAATCGCGTCTTGTCGTTGTTTTAACCGTTTTTCCACCAGTATTTCTTCCCGGCGAGAACCATATTTTGCCTATTGATGAGGGTTGAATCCGCAGAAAACAAAAGCTCATTGAAAGATCTAAAAGCAAAACGAATGGGGTAAGTTATAAATAATTATGAAACTATAAGCAAATTATATAAGACCACAACAATAACTCCAAATTGAAATAACTAAGTTAAAACAATACAATAATTGATATGTAATATTACTATAACTAACTTAAACAGATTATATTAAAAGAAATCATCTTACAACAACTCTAATTTGAAATAAGTAAGTTAAAACAATACAATAATTAAGTTTGAATAATAGAATAATTCGGTTAAAGCTATACAATAACTATTATTAACAAAATATATTTTAACATATATAGCAAACAAGAAATAACTAGAAAATACAATAACTGAATTAGAATAATACAATAACTCGGTTAAAGTAATACAATAACAATTATTTACAGATTAACACAATAAACCAGAAATAACTATAAAATACAATAACTTGGTCAATGCAATACAATAACTAACACCAACATAAAAAATAACTTTGCAACTGATATACAATAACCACCTATAAGTATTGAAATAACCGTAAAACTACTACAAAATAGCTGGATATTTTAGAGAAGTAAAGTATACTATTATAACCGACTATAAGCATATTATATGAGACCACAATAATAACTCTAAATTGAAATAACTAAGTTAAAACAATACAATAATTGAGGTGTAATATTATTATAACCAACTTAAACAGATTATATAAGAATACGCCATCTTACAACAACTCTAATTTGAAACAACTAAGTTAAAACAATACAATAACTAAGTTTGAATAATACAATAACTCGGTTAAAGCAATACAATAACTATTATTAACAGAATATATTCAAACATAGCAAACAAGAAGTAAATACAAAATACAATAACTGAGTTTGAATAATACAATAACTCGGTTAAAGTAATACAATAACTGCTATTAACTGATTAACTAGAGAATCCGAGATATTATCAAAGATACAAAAACACAATTGAATAACAAAAAACCTACTCAAACACCTTACAAACAACATGAAAATGCACAAATCATTTAGAATTCTCATCTCAAACTCAAAACCTTATAAATTATTGGCAAAAACAATGAGAGAACAAGTAATTTAACAACAAAGACATAAGAACAAGCAGATATACAACGAATCAACGAAAATGAAACGAACATTAGATAAGAACGATAATGAAAACGCACAAATCAGATCTAGAAAAACAAAATTAGTACTTACTGATAAGCTCGTATTTATACTATCTATTTAGCTTATTTTATGCATAATAAAGCGGCATTTGGGACGTGGTTTCACATGATTTACGTCACATTTACCATATTCTCAATGCCGGGTTAGTAATGGAGTTTTGAGTAATGATCGGAAGCAAAGGCATGTCTTGAAGTCTACCGTGGTACAAAACATTTACAAGCAAGAAAGAAGACTAGATAAGACATGAAGAAGTGAAAGGATGAAGCAATTGAAGATTTGAAGCGTCGTTTGCATAAGGATCGACTTCAAATGGGTATATATTGAGTTATAGAGCTCGTATCGATACAAGGCCAAGTGGAGGTGAAAGCTTATGTTCTTAGCTTTCCAACGGAGGTCACACGGCTCATTTGGCCAAGTAACGAGAGAGATATGGCCTTTGGAAAAAATACTGTCCAGCAGGGAACTCGCACCGTGCGAAATTCCAGGACCCATATTTCGCACGGTGCGGAATATCTGGGTTTCAGCGTGTTTTATCATGTTTTGATTACGGGCTTGCACCATGTTATGGCCCATTAATCCCTTTCATACCTAGACTATATATAGATGATTGTCTCTAGGTTTTCAAGATCTTTTGTTCACTTTAATTAATCAAGGTTGTAATTTGGGAATATTTTCATCTTTTGAATTGGGTTTTAGATCTAATTATGGAGAACTAATCTCCTATCTTAATCCGACTCAAGGCTTAATCTTTGGTTGTAAGACCCTTTAATCCTTCCTTAATTTTCATTATCATTGTTAATCCTTTTGTGTTTATTGTTTGAATTTTGGAATCCTTGTTTATATTGAGTAATTAAGTGTGATTTCCTTGTTGCTTAATTAATCAAGTTCCTTAATTTATTGTTGTTGGGATTATTAAGTGTGATTTCCTTGTAATCTCATCTTTGCAACACCATGTTATTATGCTAATGAATGTGATTTCTTCTCGGCTTAATTAGCAAGTAAAGGATTAACTTGTAATTAGGCATTAATTGTGATTTCATTGTGTCTAATTACCTCTATTGAATCTCTTGTGCTCATATCTTCTTGTTAATTTGACCAATGTATGTGATTTCTACTTGGTAGAATTGATAAGTTGGGTTATTTGATTAAGTGTGATTTCCTTGTCATTTGGCCATTATTAAGGAGATTTAGAAGATTTATCTTCACAATAGGGTGATAATATATAATTGAAGGATTGATTGAGGGGTTTTGTCAACTAAAGTGCCAAACTTTGAGTCGGGTTAAGTCTTTCCTAATATTGATTAATTTCCGTCTTTAAACTCTTGATTGATTACTTGCTTTGCACTCTTGTTTGAATTTCCTTGCTTTTGTTACAATCGAAAACTCAACCAAAACCCCCCCTTTTTATTTATTTGTTGTTATTGTTGTCACAATTGTTCTAATTACTCTTTTAATTTCACTTTTGCAAAACCCACCTTCTCTTGGGTTCGACCCCTTGCTTGCTATTTTACTAGTTTATAATTAGTGCTAATTAGTGTGTTTAGTGGTATATAAATTGTTAATTTGGCCGTCTTTTAGTGCGACATTTTAGGCGTGTCACTTACCTATTGTGAAATTGAAGAGAAATACGAAGATGAAGCGAAAGTGACGACGAAATCTCCTTAATTGATGACGAATTTGAACGAGTATGATGAAGACTGAGTTTGTAGCTGCAACTTGAACGAAATTGATGAAGATTGAATTTCATAATTTTTATCGATTCTTTTTTTTTCTGGTTTTTTAGAGGTTGAAGGAGGAGAGAGAGTGATTTTTTCTAATAATGGGGGAGATTGAGGGAAAAGTGGGTATTTGTAGGTTGACTAAGATCTAATCTCAGCCATCCATCTTAGATTAGATTAGTGGTTCAGATTTAGAGGGGTAACTCACCAAAAAAACCAAACTCATATGATCCTATATATATATATATATATATATATATATATATATATATATATATATATATATATATATATATATATATATAGAGGCAAGATCCGGTGAGTCCACCTATATATTTGAGTCCATGAGTCCATAAAACAATATCACGCACTATACAAAACAATATCACGAATTTTTTTTTTCAAAATTTTTTTTTCGAATTTTTTTTTTTCAAATTTTTTTTTTTCAAATTTTTTTTTTTCAAAATTTTTTTTCGAAATTTTTTTTTTTTTTTTTTTAGCTGTGATATTGTTTAGTATAACGTGTGATATTGTAATACAAAATAATATCACGATTTTTTTTTTCAAACTTTTTTTTTCGAAATAGTTTTTTTTTTTTTTTTTTTTTTTTTAGCTGTGATATTGTTTAGTATAACGTGTGATATTGTATTACAAAACAATATCACGATTTTTTTTTCGAATTTTTTTTTCAAAAACTTTTTTTTTTTTCAGTTGTGATATTGTTTAGTATAACGTGTGAAACGTAAGTCGTGATATTGTGTAGTATAACGTGTGATATTGTATCATGGACTCACGGACTCAAAAAGATAGGGTGGACTCATGTGATCCTAATTCTATATATATATATATATATATATATATATATATATATATATATATATATATATATATATATAGGCAAGATCTGGTGAGTCCACCTATATATTTGAGTCCATGAGTCCATAAAACAATATCACGCACTATACAAAACAATATCACGAATTTTTTTTTCAAATTTTTTTTCGAAATTTTTTTTTTCAAATTTTTTATTTTCGATTTTTTTTTCGGAAATTTTTTTTTTTCAAATTTTTTTTTTTCGAAATTTTTTTTTTTTTTTTTTTTTTTTTTTTTTTTTTTAACCTGTGATATTGTTTAGTATAACGTGTGATATTGTATTACAAAACAATATCACGATTTTTTTTTTTTTTTTTTTTTATGAAGATGTGATATTGTTTAGTATAACGTGTGATATTGTATTACAAAACAATATCACGATTTTTTGTTTTGAAAAATTTTTTTTTTTTTTTTTTTTTTTATGTAAGATGTGATATTGTTTAGTATAACGTGTGATATTGTATTACAAAACAATATCACGATTTTTTGTTTTGAAAAAGTTTTTTTTTTTTTTTTTTTTTTTTTTTTTTTTTTTTTTGTAAGCTGTGATATTGTTTAGTATAACGTGTGATATTGTATTACAAAACAATATCACGACTTTTTTTTGGAATTTTTTTTTCAATTTTTTTTTTTTTTGGTTTTTTTTTTTTTTTTTTTAATATAAGCTATGATATTGTTTAATATAAAGTGTGATATTGTATCATGGACTCACGGACTAAAAAAGATAGGGTGGACTCATGTGATCCTAATTCTATATATATATATATATATATATATATATATATATATATATATATATATATATATATATATATAGAGAGAGAGAGAGAGAGAGAGAGAAAGGATCATGTAAGTCCACTTATTTTGGTTGAGTCCATAAGTTCTAATCTAAACCTTTAGATCTAAGAGATGAGTGGTGAGGATTAAAAGAAAATGGAAGGCTGAGATTAAAAGCTCCCAAATCCCACCCAAACCCTAATCACTCTCACACCCCCCCCCCCCCTCTTCATTCTCTCTCAACTTCTCTCTCAATCTCTCCTTGCCGCCGCCGCCCTCCACTCGCCGCCGCCGCCTCACCAACCACACCACCATGCTTTTCTCTCCTCCGTCTTTCTCCTTCTCCATCGTTCTCCCCTTCACCCACCATACACCACCACGCCGCCGCCGTCCTCCTCTTCTCCTTTCTCTATTTTTTTTCAGATCTGAAAAATTGAAGTCATGGTTGTTGTTGGTTGTTGATGGGTGAGTTGTTACCGTTTTTGTGTTTTTTTTTTTCAGTTTTTTGTTTTTTTTATGGTGGTGCCGTGGTGGGTTTGTGGTGGTGTTTTTTTTTTTTACTGGTGACGCGGGGGATGGGGGATGGGGGCTGGAGATAAGGATGGTGGTGGTGGTGGTGGCGGTGGTTATGGTGTTGGGGTGCGCACGTGGTGGGTATGCCGTCTCCTCTCCTTCTTTTTTTTTCAGATTTGAGATCGTAAGTGGTTGGTGTTGGTGTTGGTGTTGTTTGTTGTTTGTTGTTTGTTGTTGGTTGCGGTTTGGAGGTGGTGGTGGGACTGTGGTGGTCGTACTGTGGTGGTTGGGTTAGGAGGTCGTAGAATGGTGATGGTGGTGGGGTTGAGAAAGAAGAGTTATTAGTATAAAGTTACATTTTCCGGGACTAAAGTTAGAAATTCAAGGACTAGAGTTACAATCGTAAGACAATAAAATTACACCTCTAATGACAAAACTTCCTCCACGCTAAAGTTACACTTTTGAAGGACAAAAGTTACACTTGAAAGGACTAAAGTTACAGTAGAAAAGTTTATTAATTTAAATTTTTACATACAAACCACTATACGACTAAAGTTACAACTCCAACGACTAAAGTTACACTTAAAAGGGGTAAAGTTACACTTGTAATAGTATATAAATTCAAATAAGCCACCATACGACTAAAGTTACACCTAAAACGACTAAAGTTACATCTAATATGACTAAAGTTATACTCGTGAAACAATAAAGTTACATTTACTTTTGTTAAAATTATATAAATTCAAATTTATAAATTCAATTTTTCATATACACAGTGACCTTAAAATGAAAAAATTACACTCCTGAAGCTAAAATTACACTCCTAAATCAATAAATGAATAAAATTACACTCATGTAGTAGTAAAGTTACACTCAGAAAATGATTGGCTAAGAATATGACTTAGGGACTCAATCAAATTTGTGGACTTACCTGAACCTATCTATATATATGTGTGTGTGTGTGTGTGTGTGTGTGTGTGTGTGTGTGTGTGTGTTAGAAAGATAAGAACTTTCCAAACTCATACTTGCACTTCGCATCATTGTCAAATATAATCGTACAGTAATTTAACAATCTCTCTAATTTTAAACTAGGAATTTGCCATCCAGTTGCTGTCCAATTTAATCTAGCAACTTCGCGTGCTCAAATTTGTGGAATTCCTTACGAGCATAATACTCAGAAAAAAAAAAAAAAACAAATTAATTTCGTCAATTATACAAGATTATAAACAAATTCTAAGTCTTACCCTCTTATTAAGTCCCCAGCAGAGTCACCACTGTGAGATCTCTGAAAAAATCTCTTTTTTTAAAAAAAAAAAAAAATATTAAGGAGTTGTCAGTAGGTTTTATAAAAAAACATACAAAACCAATTTTAACGGAAAAGACCCCTTTTGATCCTTGGTATGGGGACTGATCTGTCACTCCGGTCTGAACCAAAGATTGCGGATTCGGGGGTAAAGGTACGGTCAGGGAAGGTGTTAGGCACCCGGACCACCCATCAACCTGACGGCCTCTACTATTTATTTATAATATTATATATTTGACGAAATTAAGACAAAGAAAAGAAAGTTAGAAACAAACTTTATACAGTTATTTACGAGAACAAGTTACAAGGTTAGTTTATATACAATTATAAAAAAAAAAGACAACAAAATAGAGAAAATAAATAAAAGATGAAATAAAAGAGTAAAGAAAACTTATTTGATTCGGTACCCTCAGGCCTATTTGGATGTTGACTATTAATAAATATCGACTTTGTCGTAAATTATTGGCTCTTATGCGTTTATATGGAAACTGGGGCAATTTTTATGTGTGTGGTTTGATTTGAAACTGGGATAGAATATTTGAGACGGTGTTCGGGAGTATTGAATTTATGGTCTGATCTCGTATGTCTCTCTATATTGTTTGTATACTAGTCTTAAACCCGTGCAAATTGCACGGGTTTGTTATTTAGAATATTGTAGCAAGGTGTGTTAATAGTGGTTGGTCTTTAACTGAACTCATATTTCATATTCCCAATGCGTATCGTAATTTCGTTTGCAATTATCAAAATTGTATCGGTCGAGGGTATCTAAAATATGGCAATAATACTTAAGAGAAATTGCACTATTAATTAAAAAAGAAAATATAAATGTTGTTTTTACCTTGTCTAATTATAAAAAAAAATGTTCGTAAATGTTGCTTCAAATTTTGTTCTTATACATTAGGGTTTCGTTTGCAAACAAAGTATTTCGTTCGTAACGCGGAATATTTTGTTTGCAACAGCAAATACAAAGTTTCGTTTGCAATTAACGTAAATGATTCATTAAAGTCATTTGGTCAAATAGTTATAGTACGTTATGTCCTTCTATTAGCTAAATTTGAGTTTTCACTTTGTCTTGTTACTCGAATGATTTCATAAAACCTGAATTATTCATTCCATATGAAATAAATTATTCAAATGAAAAAAATAACACATAATTAGTCAAATTACACGGGTCTGATTAATTGCAGCTTGTGCAAATTGTTAAACATGTGTTTCATTATTAAGTCAAACTCGTGTGTGTTTGTAAAAACATGTGCGCTAAGTGAGAATTTTGGACCGTTGACTATTTAGTACAAATCACGTAGTATTAATCGGTGAAAATAGGACGAAAATAAAATTGTAACCCGTATACGTTTGAACAATTTAGTCAAATTGTTAAATATACAAACCCGTGATATAATTATACAAAAATAATACTAAATTTGATATACAAACCCGTAATATAATATTATAATTTCAAAGTCGCAACTTTTAAAACTTGCTTCATAAATCTCATTGTTATTTTTGTATGCAAAGATGATAATTAGCCTGAAATTATGGCTAAAACAGGATAACTCAAGTTCTTACCAAGCAATACTTACTAAAAAATGGGTCTAAGCATTTTTCAAATAGTCAACAATCCAAAATTTCAAATTCTTCTAAAACAATGAATAAATCTATAGCACTCAAATTTTTTTTAAGCCAATACTAACTGTTTTAAGCTTAAGACGGGTCCAGTATCATACAATAAATATATTATTTTTCCCTAAACATTGTTATATACATAAGCGGTATATCCTTCACTCGTCTTAAACTTAAGACGAATAATATCGTATTATGGGAGACTTACGGATTTACGATCTACAACGTCATATCTTGGGCTTAAAACAGACGGATTAACGGATTTACGATACACGTAAAAGTCTATAACAACTTAACCTAAATAAGAGTAGATCCAAAAGTCTAACACATTAATCCTTCGCCCTTATCAATGTTGTAACTCACCCTCCTCTCTTTTTAGTCAAAATTACCAATTAAGCAAATAACTCTCCCCTCCTTTGTCTTACACACATCCCTCCCTCAAATCACCAACTTCATTATTGAAATCCTAAACAAATTACCCTCATCTCCTAATTTAAATCAATCGTGCCTCAGATTATGTTTTTGTGAAATCTGTATTGGGTGGCGAAAAGGGATAGTTCCGTGTTTGCATGTCTCAACTACCAAATATTTGGTCAGGAATTTGGTTTATTTTTTTTTCTTCTATAAATTTAATGATTGAGATACAAATAGTATTAGCATAACTTTATTTCTCTATTTTTTTAATTCAAGTTCTTCAAATTAATGAGAAATTGTTTTAGTTTAAATAAATATTTCAATCTTTTGAACTATTAGTAAAATTATCTCTCATAATTAATTTATGGTGATTGTAGATTAAGAAAATTGGAGATATTTTAAATGATTATATACTCGTATTCATGATTTCGACATAATAGAATTTATTAAGTAAATAATAGATTTTTTTTCCACATAATTGGCTAGCATAAGCAAATTACTTTTTTTCCTGGGTAAATTTTGTTGTATAGTAAGGAAATTTTTTTTTTTGTACTCAAATTACTGAATATTGTATTTATTATGCTCATGTTGTTTTTTGTATTTTTCTTAAAGTTAAATATATTTTAAATTGAATGGCTGACAATTCTTTAAGTGCCCAATTTGATTATTCTAAATAATTGATGTAATTATTATAAAATTGTAAATTTGTATGTTTAATATATTATTCAAGCAAGGTGTAATTTTGTGATTGAATTATTTTGGAATTGAACAATTCAATGAAGCATCATATCAAATTGTTTGCAATTAATTCTTGGAAAAAACGTGGTCCCTAAATTCAGGAGAAAAGAAATGTTTTTTGACTTATTGACTTTCAACCACAGGCTGACAACTCAGCACTGTGGTTGTTTGTTTAATAAAAAGGATGTTTCACGTATGTCTCATTCGTCCTCCCCCCTTTTTGGTATTCCCGAGTTACATATATAGTGCCATGGGCGATTGTAGTTTGGTACAATTAGAAGTCCTAAAAGATATAGTTTAGTCCTCAAAAGTCAATGACAATTCGTTGCATTATGCATATAATTCTTAATGCAAAAGAGTCTCAATGCTACTTTACTTTCCATTATTATCCATGATTTTCATGATCTAGGTACATAATATTCTATTTTATTACCGAATGACTGGCAATATGTCAGCTTCCTCACCTGTTGGATAACACTAGTTCTTTTGATTTGATTACTTGCATATTAGTCCTAATAACTACACGAAGCTAGTAATGGGCATGGGCTTCGTACTATGTAAATTTGGTAGGACAAAGGAAACAGTGGGCTTTTCGGTGATTATATGACATTTTGACTTATTTCTCGGAAAATAAGCGTAAATAACCTTTAATTATAACATCATCAATTTTTATACCAGTCATTAAGTTTTAGGCTCATCATCGGGTACCCGTAAGGCTATAGACATTTTGAGGTGTCTACAGAAAGACACTTGGAGCAAGGTAGAGTTAGCTAATGCATATTACAAGTATGTGGTCAAGCTCCATGTGTTTCCCAAAGATATTGTGTCGGACCGTGATTCGCGATTCATGTCAAGGTTTTGGCAAAAGCTTCAAAGCTCCTTGGGTACCCAATTGAATATGAGTATGGCTTTCCACCCGGCAACGGATAGACAAACGGAGAGAACCATCCAAACGTTGCAAGACATGTTGAGAACTTGCATCTTGGAATTTGGAGGTTCTTGGGAAAATAGGCTACATTTGATAGAATTTTCTTACAACAATAACTACCATACTAGCATTGGCATGGCACCGTTTGAAGCCTTGTATGGGAGGAAGTGTCGAAGTCCGATATGTTGTGATGATAGCACTGAAGCCATCTTGTTGGGGTCTCAAATGATCCAAGACATGATTGATCAAGTCCATATAATCCGAGAGAAGATGAGGGCGGCACAAGATAGGCAAAAGAGTTATGCCGACTTGAGGAGAAGTGACATTGAATTTGCGGTGGGAGATAAGGTGTTACTCAAGGTTTCACCCATGAGGGGAGTAATGAGATTTGGGAAAAGAGGTAAGTTGAGCCAAAAGTTCATTTGTCCTTATGAGATATTGAGTAGAGTTAGGGAAGTGACCTAGCGTCTAGCACTTGTGGGATTTATTTGTATGCATCCCTTTAACTTTAAGGACTATAACGAATATATAGTGATGATAACTAGTCATAAAATAAATTGCATAAATAAAATCATAAAGGATTAAGAAATAACCTTCGGTCCTAGCTTTTATGGCCTATGAACAATATCGCAATGATATTCTCCTATCAGTTGCACCCAAGATGATATGAGATATGCCCTTGCTTCTTTCTAGAATCGATCCCTAAATTTTCTGTAAAATTAATTAGGGTTTTCGGTTTTTTGTGTTTTTGGATGAGAGGCAAGAATGAGTTAGAAAAATTAGGGTAGAAAAAATAATCTCCCTACTCCTCTTATTTGCACCGAAATAAGGAAGTCCAAGGGGAGATATTTTTCTCCTAATTTCGGCCCATAATACCGAAATAAAGAGAGATTATTTTTCTCCATTTTTCGGTTATTCACCTACCCAAAAATAAGGATATTAAATCTTCTTATTTTGGTAGTATACAAAATGTATAAAATGTATTAAATATAAATTGTCATTTATATTATACCGCATTAATTAATACGGGTCAATAATAATTTATTATGACAATATCGTATAATTTATCATTTGCTGATTAAAAATAACCGATTACATTTAATTACGAATTAACATATTAATTCATCCAAGCTAACATTATATACATTAATTAAATATAAATTATTATATTCAATTTACGAATTGATTAATTGTCTCGACTTATATTATTTAATCAAAGATTAAATAATCGTCTCATCAACACAGTGACTAACTGTTTAGTCATATAAGGCATCAATGTGATTACATTTCCATAACCACATCTCTCAAACACATCCTTTAGGTGTGACTTTTAGGGACCAGTTGATCACCCCCATCTGTATGATAATAACGTCAAACTTTCTAGCAAGCCAACCGTTATTAGGTAATCGTTAATCAACTGATAAAATACGAAGTATACCCTTATGAACCTATAAGAGATTTAAAAATGTTATCACACTAATTTGTGGAGGACACAAGCTCCAACAAACTCCCACTTGTCCTCACAAGTGTATGTGCGATAACCGATTCTCATATCCTAAAATTTCTCCCACTCAATGTAAAACAATTTGCAAAATCCGTATTCACAAAGGTCGTATTTTACAAGCGATCTATATCAAGAGTGGTTTCCCCGACTAGAGAGTAACTTAACTGATAAACGAATCATCATTCGAGCATGGCCATGTATTTCAGTTACAACTCCTCGAGTGGCCCTGAGAAATAACTATACCTGATAAAGGTTGGATATTTTACTCAACTCGAATCCTGCAGATGTAAGCACAGTATGAAATGACCCAGAAAAAATCTACTTAGCCTCCAGTTACGGCAGACCGTGAGAAAGAAACCAAAGTCACCCAAAAACTGCCTTAATCTCAAGAGACAGTCGATAGTCAAAAGAATCGACTCTAGGAACACAATGGATGTCCTATCCACGACCTGGCACTGAATGTTTTTAAACATTTAGGACTCCATTACGTTGTCACAAAAAATTTGTCCTACGAGGTATCTTTATAATCTCGCATTTGTGATCGATCAGTCAACAGTTTGACTTATGGCTCGTTGAACCCACCATCAATCGACTGCACAATATAATAGCCAGAGTTATCAGTTCTTGTAGGCGATTACAGACCAAAACAAATATAATGTAATTCAGTTCACTTTGCGGTGTTCAATGTTGTCAGTACAATCCACATGAAAAACAAAATATTATATTAAAACGATGAAGTTATAAATAGTATATGAAAAAGATAATGTATCAAATCCATAATCAACTACTACAACTTAGGAACACGTTTAATTCCCATGGAAATAACGTGCCCTTCATTCTTATCAAAATTCAACGGTTTAGTGAGAGGGTCCGCGATGTTATCATCCGAAGCTATCTTGTCAATCACTATCTCTTCTTGCTCCACGTAATCACGGATCAGGTGAGCTTTCCGATGTACATGTCTAGATTTGTTGCTAGACTTTGGCTCCTTAGCCTGGAAGATGGCACCTCTATTGTCACAATAGATGGTGATCGGGTCATTTGAACTAGGAACTATCGTAAGTCCTTGTAAGAATTGACGCATCCATATCGCTTCCTTAGCTGCTTCCGAAGCAGCATAGTACTCGGATTCAGTAGTAGAATCTGCTACAACACTCTGTTTAGAACTCTTCCACCTGACCGCAACACCATTAAGAGTGAAAACGAACCCGGACTGAGATTTTGAATCATCTCGATCCGTTTGGAGGTTAGCATCTGCGTAACCAATTGCGCATAGCTTAGTATCCGCCTCCATAAGTCAATACCCTATCCTTAGTCCTCCGTAGGTACTTGAGGATATTTTTAACAGCTATCTAGTGTGTTTCACCTGGATTATTTTGGTACCGACTCGTCATACTCAATGCATATGCCACGTCTGGACGTGTGCATATCATGGCATACATGATTGATCCTATTGCAGATGCATAAGGAACACGACTCATGCGCTCAATCCCTTCAGGCGTCGTGGGTGACTAAGACTTGCTCAACTGCATCCCAGACATCATTGGAAGGTTCCCCTTCTTGGAGTTGGTCATGCTGAACTTCTCAAGAATCTTATCCAAATAAGACTCCTGACTAAGTGATAACGTCCGTCGTGATCTATCTCGGTAGATACGGATTCCCAAAATGCGTTGTGCCTCACCCAGATCTTTCATCTGGAAATGGTTCTTCAACCATTCTTTAATCGAAGATAAGAGAGGAATGTCATTCCCAATCAAGAGTATATCATCGACATACAATATCAAGAATACAATCTTGCTCCCACTCAACTTGATATATAAGCATGGTTCCTCGACCGATCGAGTGAAACCATACTCTTTTATCACCTGGTCGAAACGATGATTCCAACTCCGAGAAGCTTGCTTAAGTCCATAAATGGAACGCTTAAGCTTGCATACTTTCTTAGGATGTTCAGGATCTATGAAACCTTCGGGTTGAACCATGTACAACTATTCCTCCAAATAACCGTTTAAGAAGGCGGTTTTCACATCCATTTGCCAAATTTCATAGTCATGAAATGCGGCAATCGCTAAGATTATCCGAATGGAACGTAGCATGACTACAGGTGCAAAAATCTCATCATAATGCAATTCGTGCACTTGATTGAAACCTTTTGCCACTAGTCGTGCCTTATAGGTATCTGGTTGCGCGTCTACAGAACGCTTTATTTTGTAAAGTCATTTGCACTGGTGAGGTTTTACCTTATTAGGTAAATCAACTAGATCCCATACGTCATTCTCATACATGGAGTCTATCTCGGATTGCATGGCTTCGAGCCATAGCTTTGAGTCAGAACAGGCCATAGCACCTTTATAGGTAGCGGGTTCATTACTCTCTAGGAGTAAAATGTCATTCTCCTCGACCACACCAATGTATCTGTCCGGAGGATGAGAAACTCTACCCGACCTCCTAGGTTCCTCAGGAATATTAACCGTATCATCTGTTGGAGGAACTACTTCCTCCATCTGTTCCTCGGTTCTTGGTTCTGGAATCTCCGACAGCTCGAAGGTTCTATTACTTGTCTTATTCTCGAGAAATTCTTTCTCCAAGAACGTCGCACTAGCCGCAACAAAAACTCGATGTTCGGTAGGCGAATAGAAGTAATGACCAAATGTTCCTTTTGGATAACCTATAAAGTATGTCTTGACCGATCGCGGGCTGAGCTTATCCTCGTGTCTCCACTTGACATAAGCCTCGCAGCCCAAAACCCGAATAAAGGACAAGTTAGGGACCGTTCCCTTCCACATTTCATATGGAGTCTTGTCGACAGCTTTAGTCGGACTTCGGTTAAGTATAAGAGCAGCTGACAAAAGAGCAAAACCCCATAATGAATCAGGCACTACCGTGTGACTCATCATGGATCGAACCATATCAAGTAAGGTTCGATTTCTCCGTTCGGATACACCATTTAATTCAGGTGTTCCAGGTGAAGTTAACTGTAGAACGATTCCACAGTCTTTAAGGTGTTGATCAAACTCATTTGAAAGATATTCGCCACCCCGATCTGAACGGAGTGCTTTAACCTTTCTACCCAGTTGGTTTTCAACCCTGTTCTGGTATTCCTTGAATTTCTCAAAGGACTCACTTTTATGCTTCATTAAGTAGACATATCCGTATCTACTCAAATCGTCCGTGAAAGTGATAAAATATCTATAGCCATCTCTAACGGTAATTGACATAGGTCCACAAACATCAGTATGTATGAGTCCTAATAGGTCACTAGCGCGCATTCCAACACCTTTGAAGGAAATTCGAGTCATTTTGCCAATGAGACATGATTCACACGTGCCATATGTAGAAAATTCGAATGCGGGAATAGTCCCATTATCGACAAGTTTCTTTACGCGTTTCTCATTTATGTGTCCCATTCGACAATGCCATAGATAGGTTTGATCTTTGTCACCAACCTTTAATTTCTTATTATTCACGTGTAATACTTTCGTGGTTTGATCTAAGATGTAAATTCCATTCATGGAAACTGCTTTGCCATAAATCATTTCATTTAAAGAGAAAATACAGCTATTATCCTTTATTAAAAATGAAAATCCGTCTTTATCAAGTACGGAAACTGAAATAATGTTCTTAGACAAACTGGGTACATAGTAACAGTTATTTAAAAATAACTCAAAACCACTAGGGAGTTGGATTACATATATTCCCTTCGAGACAGCAGCAACTCTAGCTCCATTCCCGACTCGCAGGTCCACATCACCCTTTCCGAGAGGTGTGATGTTTCTTAGGCCCTGCAAATGATTACACAGATGAGAACCACAACCAGTATCAAGTACCCAAGTTCCGAAACTTGCATGGTTAATCTCAATCATATGAATATAAGATGACATACCAACAGGAACGACGCGGCCTGCTTTAATGTCCTCACGGTACACGGGACAGTTCCTCCTCCAATGTCCAGTCTTGTGACAATGGTGGCACTCAATGTCACCGCCCTTGCTCTTTGCCTTGCCCTGTGAGCCACTAGTCTCACCAAGCCCACTCTTACCGTTTCCTGGCTTCTTGAATTTTGGCTATCCTATAGTTAGGTCGCCTGGAGCTTTGCCCTTACCTTTATCCTTGTTGGAAATCGTGAGAACATCCTGCTTCATGCTCCCACTCAATTTCATATCCTTCTCGGTCTGTACGAGAAGGGAGTGTAGCTCATGAGGACTCTTTTTCAAGTCATTCATGTAGTAGTTCGCCCTGAAAAGGGCAAAACCATCGTGAAGAGAATGAAGCATACGGTCAATGACTATGCTCTCACTGATTTTACAATCAAGTGCCTCCAATTTCTCGACATTCTCAATCATGTTAAGAATGTGTGGGCTAACCGGTTGGCCCTTTTAGAGTTTCGCATCAAAGAAGCGACAGGTATGCTCATAAGTAACGATCCGCTGTGCTTTTGAGAACTCGTTAGTGAGCGTGGTGAAAATCTTGTTCGCACCTTGGGCAATGAAGCGTCTCTGCAAATTGGTTTCCATTGCAAAGATGAGTACGTTCTTTATCGCACCCGCTTCCATAACGAAATCACTATAAGCAAGTGACTCGTTAACTCCCGCATTGGGGCCTGGTTTACCGTATTGGCTCGATTAAGTATTTGAGCTTACCGTCGGCAATGGCGATTCCGTAGTGCTACCTCCCAGTCCAAAGTTGGACCCATCATTCTTCGATCGCGTGTCTTGATTCATGTTGTCCATAAAAACATTCAGCCAGGACTCGCGTCCAAGTGTGGCACTTGGCATTGGGATTTCGTTATTTCCAGCCATTTGTTGTAACAGTAAAATAAACGTGTTCTACATTGCGAAAAGAAGAATAAATAATAAGCATGTGCATCGATTTTAATTTAAGTCTAATGTAATACTGTTATAACGCGAAGACTCATGCATTTATACAATTGTCCTTCCTCAAGAATTATATAAATGATCCCAAGACTCAATTATCTGTAAATTGATAAGCCAACCTTTCGGCTAATTCTACTGTTAGAATTCTTGGTCGATAAATTTCTGTAAATTCTATCTTTAGTCCATCATAATCACGAGAAACTCTTCGGACTATAATGTTGAGATAAACTAAGTCAACACAAACTACTTACCCAACGTAGAAGGGGTCATATTATGCCTACCGACGAAGAAGGGATTCATAGTTGTTCGCCCTTATAAAGACTAATCTCAATTTCCGTTTTAGAGGACGATTCCATCAACTTTATTTTAATTCATTTTAAGTGAACTAATATCTAGCATGCGTGAATGAATAAACTAAGGTGATGACTTAAAAAACATGTGACATCTGAATGTCTATGAAAACTAACATACAACCTATATGTTTCAATTTTCATGCATTTTAGTAGGTGGTTTGATTTTAGGCGGAAAATGATGCATAAACTATCATGTGAATGAAAAGCAATGGGAATGAAAAACGTAAAAACAATAATAAAGTCCTAGTGTGGCCTATCCTATCAAAATGAACATTAAATACAAATTTGGAATCCATCCTTGGACCCGAGAAGCTTGTCTCGATGTTCCATCTTGATCCATGTAGCGGGAGTGAGCTCCAATCTCCATCTTTAGTCTTCTTTGAAATTACAATAAATAAATTACAAAATAAACCTATTTACATTCTAATTTCAAAACCCAAAAACTAAAGAAAAATAAAGGAGATTCGAGATCTCATAATTACATAAAAATTATGTTTCCTTCATTACGAAAACATAATTAACTAAGGCCACACTAGGTATTACAAATTACAACCGATTGCAAAAATACGTAAATAAATTCATTCAACGATTCATTCAACAAAAGAAAAGCATCAACTAAAAAAAATTAAACATGCAAGACATAATTCTTTAATTATGTTGATTAATTTTATTCAAACCACCTATTTAAATAATCAAATTAAGTGACAATTCCTCAATTAATCACATTAATTTCAACTTAATTCATATTAAACTTGTAATATGAATTTAATCCATCAATATTTTAAACTGCTTTAAAATAATTAGGTATCTTAAAATTTGTGAACCGTTTCACAACAATTAATCATACATTGTAAGTGTAATGTATAATTAATATTGGCCAAAACAAACAAAAAAAACAACCCTTTTTCTTTTTAATAGTCTCGGAATATTGAAAAAATAAAAAAACAGTTTTTTTTTCTTCTTGTTGCTCACGGTTTTAGCCCCGAAAAAAAAAACAGAATCCTTTTTTTCTTGGCTCACGGTTTTAGCCAAAACGATAAAAAACAGAATATATTTTTTTTCCCTTTTTGGCTCGGCAAACCCTAAAAAAAACAGAAAATCATTTTTTTTTCTTTTTCGGCTGGAACAAAAAAAACAGTAGCAGCCTTTTTTTTTCTCTTTCACGGCATTCTTGAAAAAAAAAACAGAAACCTATTTTTTTTAATGCATACGGCCTAAAAAATTTGAAAACAGCCCTAAACAAAAATCCGATGAAGAAAATCGTTTATAGTTGCTATTAGAACATGATTAGCATATGAATTAATGAAACATGATTAACGTATATTCCAAAAACTATATAGCAAAACAATTTTTATATCATCAACATGACGATTCCATTTACATTTTAACTTAATCTGCATTAAATCAAACATCTACCAATTCTTCATATAATCATTCTAACTAATTAAAAAAACAATATGAAAAATCAAAATGGAAATCAAAGCAACAAAAACGAAAACAACTCGGCTGAAAAAAAAATTTCAAATCGGCAAAAAAAAATTTTAACCGAAACCCTAAATTTTTTTTTTCGAAACCCTTATATCGTTTACATCCAATTTTTATGAAAATCATCAAAATAAATTCGTGGCCTTGGCTCTGATACCACTTGTGGGATTTATCTGTATGTATCCCTTTAACTTTAAGGACTATAACGAATATATAGTGATGATAACTAGTCATAAAATAAATTGCATAAACAAAATTGTAAAGGATTAAGAAATAACCTTCGGTCCTAGCTTTTATGGCCTATGAACAATATCGCAATGATATTCTCCTATCAGTTGCACCCAAGACGATATGAGATATGCCCTTGCTTCTTGCTAGAATCGATCCCTAAATTTTCTGTAAAATTAATTAGGGTTTTCGGTTTTTTGTGTTTTTGGATGAGAGGCAAGAATGAGTTAGAAAAATTAGGGTAGAAAAAATAATCTCCCTACTCCTCTTATTTGCACCGAAATAAGGAAGTCCAAGGGGAGATATTTTTCTCCTAATTTCGGCCCATAATACCGAAATAAAGAGAGATTATTTTTCTTCTTTTTTCGGTTATTCACCTACCCAAAAATAAGGATATTAAATCTTCTTATTTTGGTAGTATACAAAATGTATAAAATGTATTTAATATAAATTGTTATTTATATTATACCGCATTAATTAATACGGGTCAATAATAATTTATTATGACAATATCGTATAATTTATCATTTGCTGATTTAATATAACCGATTATATTTAATTACGAATTAACATATTAATTCGTCCAAGCTAACATTATATACATTAATTAAATATAACTTATTATATTCAATTTACGAATTGACAGTTAATTCGTCTTAGCTTATATTATTTAATCAGCATTAAATAATCGTCTCATCAACACAGTGACTAACTGTTTAGTCATATAAGGCATCAATGTGATTACATTTCCATAACCACATCTCTCAAACACATCCTTTAGGTGTGACTTTTAGGGACCAGTTGATCACCGCCATCTGTATGATAATAACGTCAAACTTTCTAGCAAGCCAACCGTTATTAGGTAATCATTAATCAACTGATAAAATACGAAGTATACCCTTGTGAACCTATAAGAGATTTATAAATGTTATCACACTAATTTGTGGAGGACACAAGCTCCAACAAATCCCCCGGCCTTGGACCGAGTTCACAACGTCTTTCATGTGTCTCAATTGCGTAAGTACATAAGTAACCCTTCACATATACTTAGGCGAAGATGATCGAGTTAGATGATCCTTTAACATATGTGGAAATACCCAAGGAGATCCTAGACCAGAAGGTAAGGAAGACAAGACGTGGTGAAACGGTGTTGGTAAAGGTGTTGTGGTCCAACCATCTAGTAGAGGAGGCCGAGGAAACCATGAAAGAACTTTACCCCCACCTTTTCGCACATGTATGAGTTGATTACGAGGTCGTAACCATGTTTCTAGAGGGGTAGGCCGTATCACGTAAGTACAAGAAGTACAAGTTCTCCTTCTTTCTTTCTTAAGTTGTCATAACCGCACCTCATAGCACCTTAGTTTGTTATACCATACTAGTTTCATGTTGTTTCAACCGACCATCATGCACCCTGCGGGCATTAAGAGACATAGAAGTTTTGGTAATAATAGTGTCGGGTGTGAAATTTGGGAACGAAGTTCTTTTTAAGGGGGGAGATTGTAGTATCTCGCATTTATAAAGACCGTACTTGACCGAGTAGACCATCCACTCGGCTGAGTGGAGCCCACTCGACCGAGTGGAGGACCGAGTTGGATTTGGTGTGGGGCTGGAAGTTTCTGAAACTAGGTCACTCGACCGCTCGATCGAGTGGACTGGACACTCGATCGAGTGCGCGGTCAAGTCAAGTTTTACGCGAGAATTGGTTGGTGGAGTGTCGCTTTCGAACCTTATCTTTTCAGATTTTCCCCAACTAAAATCACTCCCCAACCTAATCCTACCACTCTCTAAACTCCCTAAACTCTCTCTAAACACTCACCAACAACCACCTAAACTTATCCTCTAAAAACCTAGCCTCCACAAGTGAAGAATCCTTGTCATCCTTCCTCCTTAGTTCATCCACATTATTTGTAAGTCTATTTACACTTTTTTTCCTTAATCTTATCTTAGTAAACCTTAATTTATCCTAGTGGATTATCCCATATTTGATTAGGGTTATGGGTAATTAAGATGAGTAATTAAGGGGATTAATTAGTATGTTTATTATAGTGTATTATGGTAATGAATGTAGTAATTAATTTGTATATGAAGATTCATTGAGAAGCATTTCTAGGTCCTAGATTGAGGCTTTGTGAAGATACGCTTGAGGTAGGGTTTTCCCTACTTAGCTCTAATAATATAAGTGTTTAATTATGCATTTATTGTCATTAATGACACTTATCTCAGGGTAGTTGCATTATAACATGTTGTTGGTAATTAGGGTTTATATATGACATAATATGGTTTCATGTTAATTATGCATATGGTGAAAGAGTAACTATGATTAATTGTCATATAAATGGTTAGAATGCATTATAACATGTCAGGAAGCAATTACATGAAAAGAGGTGAATTAATGAAGGATTGAGTATTGTGATATATATTATGTTTGGTGTAATTACATGATTATTCTGGTTGGAAATTGATTGTGTTGGTTGTTATTTGATTGGTGTTGGAGGATGGTGGAGTATACTTGGTTGTTGTTGTGGAGACGAAAGGCGGTTGGGAAACCGGATTCCCCTTGAGTCACCCCTTGGAGCTTCCCACTCTAAGGGGGATGTGCACATTTAGTACTTGAGTTGTGGAGGGACTCGTGTGGTTGAGACCCGATGTCTGGCAGGGGACTCGAGTCGCTCTCGGGCTCGGTACCACGGACGTGTTCCGGGTACCTAGTGTTGGTATGTGGCGTCGTGGGCGTGTTCAGGCCACCAGTTATATGGAGGTGAGAAACTTGGAGAATAGTTGTCATGCATCTCATACACTTGTTGGATTTATGGTTGGGTATCCTAGTGATGAGTCATAATTATATACATATTTATGCCTCCCCTTAATTACTTTTGATACAGTTTCATGCTAAATTATATTATTTACATGCCTTTTATACTAGAATGTCGATACTTCCGCTATTTGATGTTTAATGCATGAATGATGCATTTGAGGAGCAAAGGAATGAAATGGGCATCGCGGAGTGGGCATGAAGGAATACATGAAGTATGGCACGGGAATCCATAAGAGTGAGGAAGAGAAGTTAAGAAGACAACACGAAGAAAAGAGCAGAAACAGAGTGATTCCTCGATCAACTACACACGGGCTCGATCGAGGAAGTTGGTTAATCGATCGAGTAAGAGCAGACTCGATCCAGGAACCTCTAATTTCCAGTATTTTCTGCAATTTTCTTAAGTCGGTTATGTTTTACTCTAAATACCCAAATTGTACCCTAGTTTATTTTTACATCTTATTTTACCTAGTTTCCTAGAACTTCTCTAAAAAACTCTCTAAAACTCTTAGTTTAGTTTAGTTTATTGTTCGGATCTTCTAATAAGATTATTCTTCATTATTATTACGGTATTGTTTCTAATCTTTCTTCAATAATTACAATTCAATCGTTATTCATCTTTTATAATTGTTCATCATGTTTCTTATTATTGCTATTATTGTTCTTCCCTTTAGTATAAGTAGCTAAGCCTTTAATCTAGGGTGAAAGGGGATCTAGGTTGTTAGAAAAAGGTTACCTTATGAATTGATTGTTAAATTGCTTTTGATTATTTAATTATCGTCATACTTCTAATTAGTTAATTACTGATCAGAATTGATTAATTAGTCTTGCATAAACTAGGATTTTCACCGACCGGGTTAAGACTAGTATAGGCCACGATAATTGAATTAGACCGACTTAATAATAGCGATCACATGTTAAGTTTAGATCTAAAAAGACATATTAGAATCGACCGATCATATGACTTTCAACAATATAAATTGCTCAATCAATGAATTAAACCTTACCCTGGGATGACTACCTAGTGAACCCGATCCCTAGACTCTTTTAATATTATTGTTATCTATCTTTATTTCACTTGTAATTAGTTTAGAAATCAAACAATCAAACTCCCATAAAAGTGTTACCTTTAAGACGGACTTAAATATAAACAGACTAGATTAATTAAACTCGTCTCCCTGTGGATTCGATACCTGACTTACCGCTAGATATCTTGTTAGTACTAAGCTAGGATTTATTTTGATTAAGGCCAAACGACTGAAAATAACCTTATCAAATTTGGCGTCGTTGCCGGGGAGGCAACAATTTTTCTGTTTGTTTTTGTTTATTTTTGTTTTTTGTCTCAGGGAGCATTAGTTCCTTGAGACAGTTTGATATTTTCTTGTTATTTTCGTGTATGCCCAGGTCTAACAGGTTAGAGATTGTACCTTTTGATCCCGAGCCAGAGAAGACTTTTCGCTATAGACGAAAATTTCAAAGAGAAGTAAGTCAAGTGGAAGACTTGAGTACACTTGACTAGGAGCGGTTTACTTTCGCAGAAGATTCGTCATTTGAAGAGGACACACTTATTTCTACACCCGTTACTCCTATAAAATTGAAGATGCCGACCTTGGCAAGTCATTCCGAACCCACGGTTGATTCGATTCCTAAAGGCTTTAAGCTTCCTACTACCGATAAAGGGACCTTTGAGATCAAGCCTTCTTACATAAGCCTAGTTGAGAGAAATCTATTTGGAGGAAAAGCTGGAGAGGACCCCGCCAAGCACAAGGATAAATTTGTTACATATTGCTGTTTTATTCCTTTGACAACTGGGTGACTCAAGATTAAATCAAGCAGACTTTATTTTCTTTCTCTCTGAGAGATGATGCAGCAGAATGGCTACGTGATTTGGATATGGAGGCTGATTCAATCACTAACTGGACTTCACTAGCTCTTACATTCTACATGAGGTATTTTCCACCGCAGAAGACTAATGCTCTTAGAAGCCAGATCACGAGTTTTAAACAAGGTCATACTGAGGATTTTAATGAAGCCTGGGTTCGTTTCAAAAGGCTAGTTCGATCCGTCCCCCATCGTGGCTTTCGGATTTGGTTTCTTTGCAACCAGTTTTACAATGGGTTGTATGACGAGCACAGAGCTTTACTTGATTCAGCTGCCAATGGAAGATTCCAGGATAATACTATTGACAGTAATGCTTGGAAGTTGATTGATCAGATAGCTACTCACACTGCTGAGTATGGTAACCCCAGAGGTAGTAAGAGAGGAAGTGGTTCAGACAATGCTATTGCGGCACAGCTGGAGGCTTTAACGGCTCAAATAGCCGAATTGAAGACTACCCAGTCTTTGGGTAATAAGTAAGAGATGGTTCATATGGTTCAACAAGAAGTGTCCTGCGAAAGATGTGGGATAGATGGCCACACTACGGCTAAGTGTATGAGTACTATTGAACAAGTTTATGCGTTCCAATCTTTCAAGCAAGGTACTCCCTATTTTAACTTATTCCCTGAAAGGAGTCAGAATGTGTTTGCTCAAGCCCCGCCGCAGAATGCTTATATTATTCCTCCAAATCGTGGTAATCAACCACAAGGAAATTTTGTTCGGGAAAATCAAGGAGGTTTTCAACAAATCCAACCTCCTCCTCAAGGTCCAAGTAATGAGATGGAAGAGATGAAGGCCTTATTACAACAAAGTTTGATGATCCAACAAAAGCAAACGGCTCAAATTTCCAAACTCATGGCTCATAGCAAGATGTTGGATACTCAAGTTGCTCAAATGGCGGCTCAAAATCCCTCAAAACAGTCTGGTAATTTTCCTCCTCAAGGTAAATAAGCACATGAACAAGTTAATGCTATTTTGTTGAGGAGCGGTACCACTTATCAAAGTCCGGATGTGCCCATTGATGAAGATAAGGTCCCTTACAAGCATCCTAAGGGATTGGGTAATTTGGAGCTAAGTGACGATGAAAAAGAAGTTGACGAAACTGAAACACGAGATGAGAATAAAAGCGAGAAAAACAAAAAAGATGGAACTGCAGAAGATCCTCGATTGAGTAGACCAAGGATCAGTCGAGAAACCACTGTGCTCGATCGATTACTACATGGGCTCGATCGAGGTACCCCCTCAGTTGACAAAATTTCTACTGTTTCAGCTACGGCATTGGACAAAAGAAAGTTCCTCGATCGAGTGCACACAAGGCTCGATCGAGTCACCCCTGAACTCGATCTTGTGACTACTGGACTCAATCGAGTCACTCCTGTAACTGACGATAACACTTCCAAACGTAATTCTACAGCAAAAGAAGTCAAGCCAATTAAAATTCAACTACCTTTTCCTCAAAGATTGCAGAAATCCAAGCTTGAACAACAATTTGGGAGATTCATGAAGGTAGTGAAGAATCTTCAAGTGAGTATGCCATTTACTGAATTAGTCACTCAAGTGTCGGCGTATGCTAAGTTTTTGAAAGAGATTTTGTCAAAGAAGCGGTCTTTTGATAAAGTTGAGACGGTAGCATTCACTCAAGAGTGTGCGGCCGCATTACAAGCTAACTCACCACCTAAGCTAAAGGATCCAAGGAGTTTTTCTATTCCTTGTCATATTGGTAGTATAGCTATTGATAAAGCCCTTTGCGATTTAGGGGTTAGTGTTAGTGTTATGCCGTATTCAATTTGCAAAAAGTTAAATATGGGTCAACTATGTATCACTAATATGACCTTACAAATGGCCGATAGATCTTTAAAGAAGCCTATGGATGTCTTAGACGATGTGTCAGTTAGAGAAGGGAAGTATTTCATTCCACTTGACTTTATTGCTATGGATATGGCTGAGGACTCTCAAGTTCCTATTATTCTTGGTAGACCATTCCTTCACACTGCAAGAGCACTCATAGATGTTAGGGATGGTAGTCTGACACTAAGAGTTGGCGATGACACTATTAAATTTGTTCTTGATAATACTTTAAAGCGTCCCCTTTCAGTAGCTCCTTGTTATATGCTTCATGTTGTTGCTTCTACTATTGATGATTCTTTTGCTTATTGTTTAGACAGGAATCCATCTGACGCCCCTACTGCTGCGTCATATCCATGGAGCAAGGAAGTGGATGACATAGAGAGGTTGATTTATGGAGATGGGCCTCCTTCTGAGATGATTTACAGCTCTGATAAGAGTGTTGACTTGGAAACCAAGTTAAATGCTTTGGAAGCATAGATATTCAGAGAGGAGCCCGTCGGAATTTATGAGATGGAGCAAGCTCCTATGATGGATGAAGTGCCCTATCTCCTTCCTCAAGAAGATGACATGAAAAGCGATGAACATACTTGCTCCTATTTTATTTTAGACTTTGAGTTTGATGAGCCGGAACTTTATTCATTGCTTATTTTCTTTGCTTGGACTATTTATTGGTACTACTTATGTCTTTGTGTAGCACATGCGCTACTTTTTGATTTACTAATACGTGCTTTGAGTCGTATTGATTGTGATTTGTATGGGCATTTTTTTTAAATGCAGAATTTGTGCTCGCCAGATGAGTACTCGATCGAGTAAGCATGGGCTCGATCAAGTACCCAAGGTTTTTGGGTTTAATTCGTTGTCAAATGATGATAGGAATTGCGCGGTTGATATTTCTCCCCTATTTTTGCAGCTGGTTTGGGGGAACTTCTACGCTCTTACCCGATATTATCTTCCCTTGTACCTTCTTTTATTGTATTATCTGTTGTTATTCCTATTCCTTTTGTTAGGTGTGTCCTTTAGGTTGCTAGAATTTTTTGTGTGATTGCTATGATGTAGGCGTCACAATGAGGACACTGTGACATTTAGGTTTGGGGGAGGAGTCTTTATTTATGTTGTGTGCCTTTATTTTATGTTGTGTGCATTTATATCAAAAATCCTAAAAAAATTTAAAAAATTCAAAGTACAAAAACATATTTTTTTACGTTGTTTTAGGTCGAGTCTTGGTGAATTTAATAACAATGACGTTAAATTGCATTATTTTTGATTTGAATCCCATTTAGTTGTCCATGTACTTTGTTTTGACCCGTTATTTATGAAAACAAAGCTCATAATTCAAGTCTTAACCGTGTTGACATGCCTTATGCTAATTAGATTTGACACAATTTTGTTGGTAAACTACTTAAATTTTGAGGTCTATAGAGCTTCCTAGGCCAGGAACATCAATAAACTGGTCTCATTGTCAATTAGGCTTGAGTGTGGTTTCTCCTTGTGGAATGTGTAATATCAAACTGCATAAGTATGACATTGATTTTTTGATACTTGTATTGCTTTCATTTGACTAAGTACATATGGATAGGCGGTTCTTACCGTTCAAATAAGCCTTACATTACCTTTTGTTTAGCCCGTTTGAACCCTTGTAGCCATTCATATCCTACATTTATTAGCTACAATCCAAAAATTTGCCTACCTTATCGGGACAGCCACAATTGCTTGTTTATCATGTCTATTTTGCTATTATGGTTGGGTTGGGACTTATTATTGTCATGTGGATATACAAAAGTACTTATTAGCAATTGTGTTGTATCCTTGTGTTGGAAAAAGAAAAATATGAAGCGAAAGAAATGAAAAAAAAAAGTCGAAAAAAAAAGAGAAAAAGAATTGAAAAAGAAAGAAAGAGAAAAGAAATTGATTGCTTCATTTGGTTTTGTCAAGGATCAAAAGGATAGTCGTTAGAGTCTAATGCATATTTGGAGAGTACTTCATTCGCTCTCATATGTTGTAAAGTTAAGATTATTTCTCTAAGTTGGGTTCATTTGTTATCATCGATTTGGTTTTGGTTTTGGTTTAGCGCTGCGACTACCGTCTTAGCTCCACATATCTATAACGTGATTTGGCACAAACCATTTCTATCCCTTTAACCCATTTGCCACCCTTATTGTCCTTGATACATGTGCTTTTGTCTACATATGTGAATGCATATTAGTTGGGGAAATCTCTATCACATTAGATTGCATGCATGTTTCATAAGTTGAGTAAGTGTTTCTACTTCTTTCTATCTTCACATATAACTCGCCCATATTTATGAGTGCATGAGTGACTCCGCGAGAATCCGACTAATTTGTCTTGCAAGATCGAAAGGTATTTGGCTACGATGACTTGAGACTTGAGCTGCGTTTTCTATTTCCCGTACCTTTGAATTTGTTTTATTGGTACACTTTGGTCATTGCTTTGTTACAAATATGGATAGCTTGGGATTTGTATGTGCATTAAACATTAGCTCTGAGTTGTATATTCGCCATTTTTATGATTGCCTTGTGTAATGTGTGATGCTTTGCTTGAGGACAAGCAAAGAGATGGTTTGGGGGAGTTTGATGAGTCATAATTATATACATATTTATGCCTCCCCTTAATTACTTTTGATACGGTTTCGTGCTAAATTATATTATTTACATGCCTTTTATACTAGAATGTCGATACTTCCGCTATTTGATGTTTAATGCAGGAATGATGCATTTGAGGAGCAAAGGAATGAAATGGGCATCGCGGAGTGGGCATGAAGGAATACACGAAGTATGGCAAGGGAATCCATATGAATGAAGGAAGAGAAGTTAAGAAGACAATACGAAGAAAAGAGCAGAAACAGAGTGATTCCTGATCAACTACACACGGGCTCGATCGAGGAAGTTGGTTATTCGATCGAGTAAGAGCAGGCTCGATCGAGGAACCTCTAATTTCCAGTATTTTCCGTAATTTCCTTAAGTCGGTTATGTTTTACTATAAATACCCAAATCGTACCCTAGTTTATTTTTACGTCTTATTTTACCTAGTTTCGTAGAACTTCTCATAAAAAACTCTCTAAAACTCTTAGTTTAGTTTAGTTTATTGTTCGGATCTTCTAATAAGCTTTTTCTTCATTATTATCACGGTATTGTTTCTAATCTTTCTTCAATAATTACAATTCAATCGTTATTCATCTTTTATTATTGTTCATCATGTTTTTTTATTATTGCTATTGTTATTCTTCCCTTTAGTATGAGTAGCTAAGCCTTTAATCTAGGGTGAAAGGGGATCTAGGTTGTTAGAAAAGGGTTAACTTATGAATTGATTGTTAACTTGCTTTTGATTGTTGTTTAATTATCGTCTTACTTCTAATGAGTTACTTACTGATCAGAATTGATTAATTAGTCTTGCATAAACTAGGATTTTCACCGATCGGGTTAAGACTAGTATAGGCCACGATAATTGAATTAGACAAGTATGTGATATTATATTTAGGAACATATTTACACTTTAAGTGTGGTGTTTGGTTTTTAAATGGTAAAGTCATTATGGTTAGATAAGTATGTGATATTATATTTAGGAACATAATTAGCCGCTTCAGACTTTCGTATATAACTAGATATATCTAATTTAGAAACTCCAGTGGAATTTGTGTCAGGGGAAGGATTGGGGTCATCAACTTAGTGGAAAAATAAAATGGAGGGCAATAACAATGCATATACTGTATACTTGAAGATGGCTCATTTCCAAGTACAATATCATGGAAAGTATACCCAATTTAGGTTGGTAAATGTTTCTGTAATTGGGGATCGAAACTCAAATGTGCTAATTTCCCTGATACCATCTAATTATTACAGTCAATTGGTGAAACTATTATGTGAAATTTCAATTATTGGAAGTTGATGCAAGATTTAATGTAGTTGGGCTCATCATTATTCTTGACCTGTTATTTAAAGTTCAATGATTGGTTTGCTATACTGGGTTAGGTTTTGCTTTTTTTTTTTTTTATCAGATTCTATGTGAGACTCCCATCATGAGATTGTGGGAAATAAGTCTGTATACTTCCCTTAAACTAGAAGGATTATAACGATTTAATGCAGATGATCAATGGTCATAAAATAAAATACATAAACAAAAGTAAAAGGATTTAGAATTAACCTCGGGTCCTAGCAAAATTGGCCTAAGAACAATATCAAAACTGATATTCGCCTATTAGTTGCACCCAAGACGATCTGAGATATGCCCTTTGATTATGCTAGAAATCAATCTAAAATTTTCTGTAAAATTTTATTGTCTTTGTGTTTTGTGATGAGAAAGAGGAGGCAAGGTCCGAAAAAGTATTAGGTCAGAAATAATTCTCTACCTTTCTTTTTATATAGACCGAAATCCGAAATCAATTAGGAAAGAAATAACCTCCCAATTTTCGGCCAAACAGACCGAAAATAAGGAGTGTATTTTCCTTATTTTGGTCTTTCCAAAAATATATAAAGTGTGTTAAATTGTCATCTAATGAGGATCAACCCCATGACCTCTTGTGTACCCTCACTATTACCACTATGACACATTCAACTTGTTGATATTAAATACAACTGATTATATTTAACTACGAATTAACAGATTAATTCGTCCAAACTAACCTTATATATATTTAATTAAATATAACTTATTATATTTTAATTTGCGAATTTACAGTTAATTCGTCTCAACTTAATATTATTTAATTTTCATTAAATAATTATCTCATCAACACATTGACTAACTTTTTAGTCATTTTGGGCATCAATGTAATTATATTTCTATAACCACATTTCTCAAATACGTCCTATAGGTGTGACCTTTAGGGACCAGTTGATCACCGCCATCTGTATGATAATAACGTCAAACTTTCTAGCAAGCCAACCGTTATTAGGTAAACGTTAATCAACTGATTAAATATACGAAGTATACCCTTGTGAACCCGTAAGAGATTTACAAATGTTATCACACTAATTTGTGGAGGACACCACTCAACAAACTCCCACTTGTCTTCACAAGTGTATGTGCGATAACCGATTCTCATATCCTTTAAAATTTCTCCCACTCAATGTAAAACAATTTGCAAATCCGAATTCACAAAGGTCGTATTTTATAAGCGATCGATCAAGAGTGGTTTTCCCGACTAGAGAGTAACTTAACGATAAACGAATCGATTCGAGCATGGCCATGCATTTCGGTTACAACTCCTCGAGTGGCCCTGAGAAATAACTATACCCGATAAGGGATGGATATTTTCCTCAACTCAAATCTTGCAGATGTAAGCACAAAGATGAAATGACCCGAAAAAAATCTACTTAGCCCCGATTACGGTAGATCGTGAGAAAGAAACCAAAGTCACCCAAAGACTGCCTTAATCTCAAGAGACAGTTGATAGTCAAACGAATCGACTCTAGGTACACAATAGATGTCCTATCCACGACCTGGCACCGAATGTTATAAAACATTTAGGACTCCATTACGTTGTCACAAATAAAAATTGTCCTACGAGGTATCGTCATAATCTCGTATCTGTGATCGATTAGTCAACCGTTTAACTTATGGCTCGTTGAACCCACCATCAATCGACTGCACAATATAATAGCCGGAGTTATCAGCTCACATTGGCGATTACGGACCTAAAAAAATATAATGTAATTCAGTTCACTTTGTGGCGTTCAATGTTGTCAGTACAATCCACATGAAAAACAAAATATTATATATAATACGATGAAGTTGTAAATAATATATGAAAAAGATAATGTATCAAATCCATAATCAAGTACTACAACTTAGGAACATGTTTAATTCCCATGGAATTAACATGCCCTACATGCTTATCATAATTCAACGGTTTGGTGAGAGGATCTGCGATGTTGTCATCCGTCGCAATCTTGTCAATCACTATCTCTTCTTGCTCCACGTAATCACGGATCAGGTGAGCCTTCCGAAGTACATGTCTAGATTTGTTGCTAGACTTTAGCTCCTTAGCCTAGAAGATGGCACCTCTATTGTCACAATAGATGGTGATCGGGTCATTCGAACTAGGAACTACCGAAAGCCCTTGTAAGAATTGACGCATCCATATCGCTTCCTTTGCTGCCTCCGAAGCGGCATAGTACTTGGATTCAGTAGTAGAATCTGCTACAACATTCTGTTTGGAACTCTTCCAGCTGACCGCGGCACCATTAAGAGTGAAGACGAACCCGGACTGAGATTTTGAATCATCTCGATCCGTTTGGAAGCTAGCATCTCACAGAATCCGTTGCGCATAGCTTAGTATCGCCTCCATAAGTCGATGACGATCCTTAGTCCTCCGTAGGTACTTGAGGATATTTTTGACTGCTATCCAGTGTGTCTCACCTGGAGTCTTTTGGTACCGACTCGTCATACTCAATGTATATGCCACGTCTGGACGTGTGCATATCATGGCATACATGATCGATCCTATTGCAGAAGCATAAGGAACACGACTCATGCGCTCAATACCTTCAGGCGTCGTGGGTGACTGAGACTTGCTCAACTGCATCCCAGTCGTCATAGGAAGGTTCCCCTTCTTGGAGTTGGTCATGCTGAACCTCTCAAGAACCTTATCTGGATGAGATTCCTGACTAAGTGATAACGTCCATCGTGATCTATCTCGGTAGATACGGATTCCCAAAATACGTTGTGCCTCACCCAGATCTTTCATCTGGAAATGGTTCTTCAACCATTCTTTAACCGAAGATAGGAGAGGAATGTCATTCCCAATCAGGAGTATGTCATCGACATACAATATCAAGAATACAATCTTGCTCCCACTCGACTTGATATATAAGCATGGTTCTTCGACCGATCGAGTGAAACCATACTCTTTTATCACTTGGTCGAAACGATGATTCCAACTCCGAGAAGCTTGCTTAAGTCCATAAATGGAACGCTTAAGCTTGCATACTTTCTTAGGATGTTTAGGATCTATGAAACCTTCGGGTTGCACCATGTACAACTCTTCCTCCAAATAACCGTTTAAGAAGGCGGTTTTCACATCCATTTGTCAAATCTCATAATCATGAAATGCGACAATCGCTAAGATTATCCGAATGGAACGTAGCATGACTACAGGTGCAAAAATCTCATCATAATGCAATCCTTGCACTTGAGTGAAACCTTTTGCCACAAGTCGTGCCTTATAGATATCTGGTTGCGCGTCTACAGAACGCTTTATTTTGTAAAGCCATTTGCACTGTAGAGGTTTTACCTTATTAGGTAAATCAACTAGATCCCATACGTTATTCTCATACATGGAGTCCATCTCGGATTGCATGGCTTCGAGCCATAGCTTTGAGTCGGAACAGGCCATAGCACCTTTATAGGTTGCGGGTTCATTACTTTTTAGAAGTAAAACATCATTCTCCTCGACCATACCAATGTATCTGTCAGGAGGATGAGAGTCTCTACCCGAGCTCCTAGGTTCCTCAGGAATATTAACCGTATCATCGCTTGGAGGTACACTTCCTCCATCTGTTCCTCGGTTGTTGGTTCTCGAATCTCCGACAGCTCGAAGGTTCTATTACTCGACTTGTTCTCGAGAAATTCTTTCTCTAAGAACGTCGCACTAGCCGCAACAAATACTCGATGTTCGGTAGGCGAATAGAAGTAATGACCAAATGTTCCTTTTGGATAACCTATAAAGTATGTCTTGTATGATCGCGGGCCGAGCTTATCCTCGTGTCTCCACTTGACATAAGCCTCGCAGCCCCAAACCCGAATAAAGGACAAGTTAGGTACCGTTCCTTCCACATTTCATATGGAGTCTTGTCGACAACTTTAGACGGACTTCGGTTAAGTATAAGAGCAAATGACAAAGAGCATAACCCCATAATGAATCGGGCACTACGGTGTGACTCATCATGGATCGAACCATATCAAGTAAGGTTCAATTTCTCCGTCGGACACACCATTTAATTGAGGTGTTCCAGGTGGAGTTAACTGTAGAGCGATTCCACAGTCTTTCAGGTGTTGATCAAACTCATTTGAAAGATATTCGCCACCCCGATCTGAACGGAGTGCTTTAATCTTTCTACCCAGTTGGTTCTGTACCCTATTCTTCGTATTCCTTGAATTTCTCAAAGGACTCACTTTTATGCTTCATTAAGTAGACATATCCGTATCTACTCAAATCATCCGTGAAAGTGATAAAATATCTATAGCCATCTCTAGCGGTAATTGACATAGGTCCACATACGTCCGTATGTATGAGTCCTAATAGGTCACTAGCGCGCATTCCAACACCTTTGAAGGAAATTCGAGTCATCTTGCCAATGAGACATGATTCACACGTGCCATATGCAGAAAATCCGAATGAGCGAATAGTCCCATTATCGACGAGTTTCTTTACGCGTTTCTCATTTATGTGTCCCATTCGACAATGCCATAGATAGGTTTGATCTTTGTCACCAACCTTTAATTTCTTATTATTCATGTGTAATACTTCCGTGGTTTGATCTAAGATATAAATTCCATTCATGGAAACTGCTTTGCCATAAATCATTTCATTAAAAGAGAAAATACAACTATTATCCTTTATTGAAAATGTAAAACCGTCTTTAGCAAGTACGGAAACAGAAATAATGTTCTTAGATAAACTGGGTACATAGTAACAGTTATTTAATGATAACTCAAAACCACTAGGGAGTTGGATTACATATGTTCCCTTCGAGGCAGCAGCTACTCGTGCTCCATTCCCGACTCGCAGGTCTACATCACCTTTTTCGAGAGGTATGATGTTCTTTAGGCCCTGCAAATGATTACACAGATGAGAGAACCACAACCAAGTATCTAGTACCCAAGTTCCGAAACTTGCATGGTTAATCTCAATCATATGAATATAAGATCACATACCAACAGAACGACGCGCCTGCCTTGATGTCCTCACGGTAGACGGGACAGTTCCTCCTCCAATGTCCATCTTGTGACAATGGTGGCACTCTATGTCACCGCCCTTGCTCTTTGTCTTGCCCCGTGAGCCACTAGTCTCACCAGGCGCACTCTTACCGTTTCTCGGCTTCTTAAACTTTGGCTTACCTACGCTTAGGTCGCCATGAGCCTTGCCCTTACCTTTACTCTTGTTGTGAATCGTGAGAACATCCTGCTTCATGCTCCCACTCAATTTCATATCCTTCTCGGTCTGTACGAGAAGGGAGTGTAGCTCATGAAGACTCTTTTTCAAGTCATTCATGTAGTAGTTCGCCCTGAAAAGGGCAAAACCATCGTGAAGAGAATGAAGCATTCGGTCAATGACAATGCTCTCACTGATTCTACAATTCAGTGACTCCAGTTTCTCGACATTCTCAATCATGTGAAGAATGTGTGGGCTAACCGGTTGGCCCTTCTGGAGTTTCGCATCAAAGAAGCGATAGGTATGCTCATATGTAACGATTCTCGGTGCCTTTGAGAAATCGTTAGTGAGCGTGGTGAAAATCTTGTTTGCACCTTGGGCAATGAAGCGTCTCTGCAAATTGGTTTCCATTGCAAAGATGAGTACGTTCTTTATCGCACCCGCTTCCATAACGAAATCACTATAAGCGAGTGACTCGTTGACTCCTGCATTTGGGCCTGGGTTGACCGGTATTGGCTCAGTTAAATACCTGAGCTTACCGTCGCAGATGGCGACATTCCGTAGTGCCGCCTCCCACTCCGCAAAATTGGACCCATCATTCTTCAGTCGAGTGGACTGATTCATTTGGTCCATGAACATTTTAAGCCAGGACGAACGATCTAGTGTGGCACTAGGCATTGGGATTGCATTATTTCCAGCCATTTGTTGTAACAGTATTATTGATAATAAGCGTGTTCTACACTGCGAAAGAAGAATAAAATAATAAGCATGCATCATTTTTATTTTAAGTCTAATGAACTAATGTCATAACGCGAAGACTCAAAAACATTTATACAATTGACCTTCCTCAAGAATTATATAAATGACCCCAAGACTCAATTCTCTGTAAATTGATAAGCTAACCTGTTAGCTAATTCTACCGTTAGAATTCCTGGTCGATAAATTTCTGTAAATTCTATCTTTAGTGCATCATAATCACGAGAAACTCTTCGGACTATGATGTTGAGGTAAACTAAGTCAACACAACTACTTACCCAACGTAGAAGGGGTCATATTAGGCCTACCGACGAAGAAGGGACTCATAGATGTTTGCCCTTATAAAGACTAATCTCAATTTCTGTTTTTAGAGGAAGATCCCATCACTATTTTTAATTCATTTTAAGTGAACTATAATCTAGCATGCGAGAATGATTTAAACTAAAGTGATGGCTTATAGACTGTGACATCTGCATGTCCATGAAAACTAACAAACAACTTGATGCGATCCCGCTAAGTGTTCACAAATTAAGATGTGGTCGTTGGTCACGGTCGAATCAAAACACAATTTATAGCTCCACAAACAACTCTACAATTAGTAAAGAGGCAAGTAAAGGTCGGATCCCAAGGGACGGGAGTTGAAATGAGATTTCTATTGTAACTAGTGGTGTCTAAGGGGTGTCACAAATTGGGTTGATGTAGAAGGTTACTAAACTAAAATAATGAAAATAAACAAGCAAGATGAATTAAAGGGGTGTAAACAATTGATTAAAGGCACTAGGGTGTCATGAGATCATAGGGGAATCATGGGATATGATCATACAAACATGTTCTCAAATTATAAGCAAGCAATTATTGTCGTGATGGATCGAGTTGGGTTATATCTTACAATCCTAGGAAAGTTTGGGTCCCGGAGCCGAATCGATTAGATTGTACAACACCTACAAGTCGACTTAATCTTCCCTACTCAACAACATGCATGGTCTAATGAGACTCGAGTTGGGTTATGTCTTACAAGTCTCATTGAAAAGATAGAAGATGATAGTAAATGCAAGGATTCATAGGCTTAGCATTTCATCAAATATAACATGTGCATGAGTTGAGATCAAAACAAGCAAGCAAATAAAACATGAAAGCATATTAATTTAAGCATGAATCATTCCCCATGTTGGTTTTCCCTAATCACCCACTAACCCTAGCTAAGAGACTACTCACTCATTATCATGTTGATCATGCTAGCAAGGTTGTCAATCATACCAACAATATGAAACATGATGAATAAATGAAAGTAATTAACAATAATTAAAAAGGGATTAAGAGATTATACCTACTAATGATTCCAATAATAAAGCAAAGATAAAAGAAGTACTTGAATGCTTGATTGAGAGGTTGTCAATCTCCCAACAATAACCCAAATAATCTTCAATTACCCAAAATAAAGGATGAACAAAAGAGAGATTAAAGAACTAAAACTTGGATTAAAACTTGATTAATACTTGATTACAATATTAAAGAGAGATTTGATTGATATTAACTACACTAATTATTGATAAGAAGAACATGCTCCTCTAATTAGACTAATGGGGTATTTATAGTGGAAATTAGGGAGGATGCATTAGGGTTAACTAAGGGCTAAACTAGTAATTACACTTTTTAAGTTGAGCAAGGAGGAGCCGGTATTTTCCGAGAGAAGGGCTTCTTTCTTCGTAGCTTGGAGAAGACAATCCGTGCTGTGCTAGAATCCGGGCGGAATAGGGTCGGGACGGGCGGATTCTGGCGTTGGAATCCGAGCGGATTCAGGGGAATCCGGGCGGATTGTGGAGGTGGAATCCGAGCGGATTGTGGCAAAGCCGCTCGGATTGTGCTGCTGCGGGACGGACGGATTGGTGACAATCCGCTCGGATTGTCAGTCAGCAACAATTCTTCTTCTTTTCTTCCCTTTTCTTCATAAATTCCTTGGGGATTTCCTTGGGGACTCAAGGATCTTTTCTAAACATTGCTCGTCTACTATGATATGTACAAAGGCCTTCTAATCTTGTCTCTCCTTGATGCTTGGTCATTGAATTCAATCAATTTAGTCTCGTTTTGCCATGAAAATGCAAGATTCTTACTCCTTTCCTACCAAGGGATCAAAATCTCAAAGAATATGCAAAACAAAGAACTAAAGATAAGAAATGACCCAAATAAGCACTAAAAAGCATGGGAACAAGGCTAATTCGGGGGCTAAATATGCGCCAATTATGGTCACATCAAATATCCCCAAACCGAACCTTTGCTGGTCCCGAGTAAAGAGGTGACAAAGACTAGGACCAATACTAACCTATCCTAATAATATAGCCGATATGAGACAATTAGCGGGTCTCACTCTGCCCCTTCAACTCACAACAAGACAACTATGAGGTAGGATGCCTTCTTGCAAGGCAAGGTGGGTCTTGCCAAAATGGCGACACATCCAAACATTAAGCACACAAAAACACATAATGGATGCATCTACAAAAAGAATAGCCACTCCCTCATCAAGTGGCGGAGGCACTAAAGAGGAACAAATTTAAGAGCATGTAATCCTTCACAAATACTAGTTTAACAAATTACTAAGTCTAAGAGGATGGCACTAAATCACCTCCAAATGGTGTTAAACTAGACTACTTTCGTCCTCAATTTCCAAATGCTTTCGTCAAGAGCGATCGGATGGTGGTGGAATGATGATCCCTATGATGCTAGTAGCATATGACATGACAAGTCTCGAATTCTCTACAAAAGTAAAGGTCATGGATCGTCCCAAGCTCGACCAAGTGGCTTGACAAAAGGTTTTTTGGGAATGAAATGCTCAAATCTTTATTCACAACGGGTGGACATGACTAGTATTCAAAATTGTCCTCATTTCACTTTCACATTTCAAAAATTTAAGATGGGGTTTGTCCCTTCCGGGCTAGTGTCCTTTGCTTTCGCCAATCGCTTATTAGGCAACCGGTTAACCTCTAGACAATAGCTTTTCGGGGTGATAGTCACTCTGTCTCTGGGCGGCCGAATTCACAACCGTATGGGGGCCCAATTCAATGGATCCCACACCAAAGCACATCGAAGTGGTACGCCTCCATCAAAACAACTTAACTTTCAACTTTCAACAATTCATAACATTTGAGGTTTCCTTGGCATTACATTACTTCCATATGACAAAATTTCTTTGAAATGAGCACTTCAAGCTTATTGATAGAAAATATTTTTGGGTTGCCTTACCACAAGGTCAAACAAGGTCACCTAGACAAGTTAACCAAGTCAACATCGCATCACGGGGTTGGATAGGTGACTCACATGCAAACCCTTGACTAGGCCTTGGGTCATGGGTCAAAAGACACTAGTATGACACTATCTAGGGTGTTTTACAACCATTTTAGTAGGCAAAGTCTTAAGTTGAACAAGTATTTATAATGGCTTAGTTGCTCTTGTCAAAGTTCCTAAATAGGCATTTTTCAAAACATTTCTAACATGCAACTACATGCCATGATGCAACTAATATAAACATCCTAATGCAAGTGATTCTATCAACTAACATGACATATAAACTAAATGCAAGTCCTAAATTCACATTGTTATACCGCATCAATCAAAATAAAGCCACATAGTCATTAACATAAAGAGGAAAAAGGGGATTGGAAAGATCATACCATGCGGTCTTCAATATCCTCATGTCTCGGATGTGGCGTAGTCAATCAATGTGAACAAGGATAGAACAAACACAATATATATACAAGACAATATATACAAGACTACAAAAGGAAATAAACATGTTTTTGGGTTTTCAATTTTCAAATTTTTATGATTTTTGAAATTTTTCAATTTTTTTTGGATTTTTGAATAAGAGTTAAATGTTAGAATTCCCATCCCCACACTAATATGGGCATTGTCCTCAATGGCCAAAATGATGGAAATTATGCAAAGGTGATGCATGATTTCTATACTAAATGCAATCTATACTAAGCTATACTACATGATGCATGGTTTTTGTTATGACGGAGAGGATAATTTAGATTACCTCCCGTTGTGTATGCATTAACTTCTCCAAACCGAGTGAGACACTATTGCTAATGTCCAAGGATGGGTATAGTTCATGCACACACTATGCTATGCATGAAACTAATTTGTCATTTTGGATTTTGAAAACGGGAACAATAGAATGAGAACACCTCAATGGTACCGAGGTGTGAGTCCTTTAATGGGGCTAGGACTACTCCAACAATGATCAAAATTAAATAGAATACAAAGAGAGAAATAGACAAACCATGAGAGTGTAGGAGTCTCCAAGGCTTGCTAATCTTCCATCATGCTATCATCATCACTTCCCTCATGAGAAGTGGTCACATTGCCACTTTCCTTGTCATTTGCTTCTTCACTTTCTTCCTCATCTTCCTCATCATCATCTTCACCATCCTTGTCTCCTTTACTTGCTTCTTCCTCAATATTATCATCAACTTCCTCATCATTTCCAACAACCTCATTGTCACCCAAAACGACCCTAGATGCACCCGGAAATAAGACTTCTCTATCCGCCCAACTAAGCAAAGGACAAGATGGATCAAGTAGTCCTTGCCTAGCTAAATGTAGGAGGGGTGGATATTGAGCCAAGTAGGCATTTTTCCGATCTTCATAGGCTTGCTTGTGCATTGCTTGCATGAGAAGAGTCACATAATCTTTCCCAACTTCAACTCCTTCCGGCTTGAACTCTTCATACTTAAAGGGGTAAGGTGGTATGACAATGGAAGAGGAGGGCATTTCAAGATCACCCTTTTGTTGTTGAATGATATACTCGGCTTCTTTGGAAAGGGGAAGTAGATAATTGGTCCGGTGGACGCTTAGACGACAAATCTTCGAAGGCAAGGTGAACGATCTAGCTTCACTAGTTAGCCATCCATACTTAGTGTCAAGGGGGTTATGGGCAACCCACTTGAACTTGTGAATCATAGTATGCATATCAACAAGATGGCCACCCTCCTTTGCTTTGTACTTGTTATCCTTATTGAAGTTAGGATCAAAGTGCTTGGCTAGGAGTGTGACTAGGCCGCCATTGACAATAACGGTCGTGCCCTTCTTCCCACAATCAATATTGAGCCATCTATCTACCAAGAGCCTCAAAGAATTGTAAGGTTTGGTGTGCACTCTTCCGATTTTCAAAGCCGATTCAAGGAGAATAAAATCAAGTCTTGTGAAATGGTTGGTATCTTTCCTAGCAATTATGGTGTTACCCACGACCTTGTGCCATACTCTTATGCCCGGATGGTGGACCAAAAGAGCACGACTCGCATGAAAATCCTCAAATTTCTTCCCGGAGATTGCCTCCCAAAGAGGTTCGGGGTCATACTTTCCATAACTCTTAAAATAACTCGGTTCATCACTAAGACCCAAAATTTCACCCAATTCCCTAAAGGTAATGCGTCTACTAACATTAGCTAGACGAAACTCGATATTCTCCCTATTCTCAACTTTGGTGACTTTCAAGGAACTTAAAAATTCCAAGGTAAGGGAGGGGTATGTCAATTCCCTTGTTTCAAACAATTTCTTCAACCCCATGGCATTGAAAAAGGCTTTTGTTTATTCAAGAACACCCAATTTTTTTAAGGTATCTTCACATATGAATTTGGTGGATTGTAATGACTTCATAGCAAACTTGACAAAGGTATTTCTATGGGTATCGGAAATAAAAGTTACCTCCGGATAATGCAAAAGTTGATCAATTACCGGAGTAGAAGGTGTTGTTGCTCCCATAGAAGGTTGTTGTTGTTGTTGCACTTCCAAGTTTGGTGTTGCTACCACCATAGCCAATGCTTTCTTTGTTTGAAGAGCCTTTTGCCTTTGTGAGAGTGCCTTAGTCTTTGGTGCCTTTGTTGCCTTTGTTACTCCCTTAGTCCTTGCCATTGATGAACTAACCAAGAAAAGAATGAAAAATCTTCAATTTGTAGTATGCCCAAATCGATTTGAAGGTGAAAGGCTTTGCCTTTATGAAATCAAAAATCGACTCAAAGGTTGAAGATTTTGTGCTTGGTTTTGATTTTTGTTGAAGAAGGAGTGATTGATTTGTTGTTGGAAGGATGGTTTGATTTGATTTTGGTGAATGTTGTTGAGGGTTTTTGTTTTTGTGATGGAGAGGATGAGGGTTTTGATGTTGTGGGTAGTGTTTATGAATGAATGAATGAATGAATGAAGGTGGGAGGGGTTTTAAAGAGACCGAAATTTTCGAATCTGCAGGGGCAATCCGTGCGGATTCTGCCCAATCCGTGCGGATTCTGCTCTTTCTGAACTTTGCAAAACTCGCCTAAAGACGGGCGGATTTGTGACAATCCGCTCGGATTTGATGAACACGGGACGGGCGGATTTGCTTGAAGACGGACGGATTTCAGTCCAGAAAATTTTGCTTGTTTTCCTCAGCTGCAAAGACGGACGTCTTTCTTACAAGACGGACGGATTCATCAAGACGGGCGGATTCTTCACAGGACGCCCGGATTCAGTCACAGTCAAGAATTTTTCAAAATTTAGCTCAGTTCAGGACGGGCGTCTTTTCTGCAATACGCTCGGATTCTGTAAGACGGGCGGATTCTCAGGAATCCGCTCGAATTCTTCCCCTGTGTACACGGATTCAGTTCCATCCGTGCACACTGCATTTCCCATACCGTTCTTCCATTCTTTCTTCAAGTCTTGTGTTCGTCATTGTGGGGGCACTACTAAGGCATGGATAGCCTAGGCAATTGCCATCCCCACACTAAGCTAAAAGCACTACATATCAATTGAAACCGTTAGTCCCTCCCTCACTTTCTCTCAAACATGACAATTATTTTGATCAAAGTAAATAAAAATCCAAAGATGACAAAAATGCAATACAAGAATTGAAATGTAAGTTAGGGAGTTAGAAATATTTACAAGTGGTGGTTTAGGGAGGACTCCACCAAACTCTCATTCTTGATGAGATGTCAAGGGGGCATGTCCAAGGTGTTGTTGATGTTGCTCAACACCTTGAATAAGTAATCAAAAGCTTGTTCATTATCATGGTAGAGGTTCTCAATAGACCGTGGCCCTTGTTGTTGGTCTTGATCAATGGCATTACCAATGTAGGGATTAAAAATCCCTTCAAATTCGTCGTCCCAAAGACCACAAACTTCATTGAGTTGGTCATTGAAAATCTCTTGCTTAGATGGAGACAACTCTCCCAATTTCTTCTCTTGGCCAATGAGGCCATCCTCTTCTTCCTTGGTTGATTTTGATGAGCTTTGCAAGCTCTCCTTGTCACAATTCACTTGCTCTTTGAATGGAGCATCTTCAATTTTCTTCTTCCATTGGAGTTCCGATTTCTTCCTTTCATCCTTTCGGCTATAATGATCAATCATGAAACATGGTTCATGCAAACGAGGAGCTCTCATAGTCTTGTCAAGATTAAAAGTTATGCTTTCATCTCCCACTTCTAGAGTAAGCTCACCATGTTTCACATCAATCACCGCACCGGCGGTGTGTAGGAAAGGTCTTCCTAGGATGATTGGAATGTTGGAATCTTCCTCCATATCAACAATGACAAAATCCACCGGGATGAAAAACTTCCCAATTCGCACGGGGACATCTTCCCATATCCCTAACGGTGTCTTCGTCGATCTATCGGCCATTTGGAGTGTGATATTGGTGCATTTAAGCTCTCCCATCCCCAACCTTTTACTCACCGAGTATGGCATGACACTCACACTAGCCCCTAGATCACATAAGGCTTTGTTGATCGTTGTGTCGCCAATGGTACACGGTATTGAGAAGCTTCCCGGATCCTTTAACTTTGGAGGTGAACTCCCTTGAAGTATTGCACTACTCACCTTAGTGAAGGCGATAGTCTCAAGCTTCCGGATCGACTTCTTCTTTGTGAGGATATCTTTCATGTATTTCGCATAGGCCGGAACGTGATTGATTAATTCCGTGAAAGGAATTGAGACTTCCAAATTCTTCACAATTTCCATGAATTTTCCAAGTTGATCATCAAATTTGGGCTTGGCTTGACGACTTGGAAAAGGAAGTCTAATCACAATGGGCTCCTTCTCCTTGGCCTTGTCTTCATTTTTCTTTGAACTTTCTTCTTTTGATGATTCTCCATCTTTGGAGTTTTGCACAATTTCTTCCTTTTCACTAGCTTCCACAACTTCATCCTCAACTTGCTTCTTCGGTGCTTCATACCTTGTACCACTTCTCAAGTGAATGACACTAACCGTTTCATGTCTAGGGGGATTACTTTGAGGTGGTAATTGCCCCTTTTGTCTTTGTGAGCTTGAAGATGCTAGTTGAGTCAATTGTGTTTCCAACATCTTGGTGTGAGCTAGAAATGTTGTTGATGGTGGTTTCCTTTGCTTGGCTATCTTTTTGCATTTGAGTGAAAAATTCTTGTTGATTCTTTTGCATTTGGAGGACCGCTTTTTGGACATCAAAGCCTTGGTCATTTTGGTGATTGTATGGATTTTGATTTTGGTAACCTTGGTTTTGATTGTAAAAGGGTCTTTGATTTTGGTTTCTCATGGGTGGTGGAGTGTATGTTGTTTGAGGGTTTTGAACATTTTGGCTTTTGTATGAGAGATTTGGATGGAATTTGGTATTTTCATTGTAAAAGTTGGAATAAGGGGTACCACTCTTGTATGCTTGGAAAGCATTCACTTGTTCATTTGTTCCCCTATATTCACCTTGGTCATGTCCCAAAGTTCCACAATTCTCACATATCCCACTTGGGATTGATGAGGATGCCGTCATGGCATTAACATGATGCTTCGATGATTTTGAGTTTTCCTCAAGTCTAGCCATAGCTTGTTCAAACTTCAAGTTGATTGTGTCAATGTGAGCACTAAGTTGAGCACCCAATTGAGTAACGGAGTCCACTTCATGCTTTCCTCCTCTAGTAGCCTTGCGAGGTCTACTATATTGTGAGTTATGGACCGCCATTTCCTCAATCTTGTTCCATGTTTGATTGTCATCAACTTCGGTGAACATTCCATTTGATCCCATATTGAGAATGTTCCTAGAATCTTCATATAAACCATTCCAAAATTGTTGTACCAAAAACCATTCGCTAAGTCCATGGTGAGGACATGAGCGACAAATTCCCTTGAACCGCTCCCAAGCTTCATACAAAGACTCTTCATCCCTTTGCTTAAAACCCGTAATTTGAGCTCTTAGCATGTTAGTCTTTTCCGGTGGGTAGAATTTTTTGTAGAAAGCTAGAGCCAACTTCTTCCAAGAATCTATTCCAAGGGTGGCCTTATCAAGGCCCTTCAACCATTGCTTCGCGGTGCCGATTAAGGAAAAAGGAAATAAGACCCATCTAATTTGGTCTTGAGTCACGCCCGTTTGAGAGATAGCATCACAATAGTCGCAAAAGGTTTCCATATGAGAATGAGGGTCCTCACTAGGCATCCCCCCGAATTGGCTCCTCTCAACTAATTGGATGAAGGCGGACTTGGCAATAAAATTTCCGGTTAGATGTTGCGGTGTAGGAGTACCATTTGGTAGATTCTCCTCGGTGGGTACGGAGTGTGACGAGAATTTTGGCATTGTAGGTGGATTTTGTGGGGTATTGTGTAATGGGTTTTCTTCTCCTTCTATTGCGAAAGGATTGACAAACTCACTAGTGGGTTGGACAACTTCACTAATACCTCTTAAATTCCTCCAAACAACTCTCCTATTGTTCGTCAAGGTTCTTTCGATTTCACGGTCAAAAGGTAACAAATCACCTTGTAACCTTCTAGACATGCAAAATATCAAACAACTCGAAAACAATTAGAACAAACCTTGAGGAGTTTTACTTCCTCAAGGCGAAGAAAGACACAACTAATGACAATAAAAAGAAATCTAAATCAAACAAACACCGTCCCCGGCAACGGCGCCATTTTTTGATGCGATCCCGCTAAGTGTTCACAAATTAAGATGTGGTCGTTGGTCACGGTCGAATCAAAACACAATTTATAACTCCACAAACAACTCTACAATTAGTAAAGAGGCAAGTAAAGGTCGGATCCCAAGGGACGGGAGTTGAAATGAGATTTCTATTGTAACTAGTGGTGTCTAAGGGGTGTCACAAATTGGGTTGATGTAGAAGGTTACTAAACTAAAATAGCAATGAAAATAAACAAGCAAGGTGAATTAAAGGGGTGTAAACAATTGATTAAAGGCACTAGGGTGTCATGGGATCATAGGGGAATCATGGGATATGATCATACAAACATGTTCTCAAATTATAAGCAAGCAATTATTGTCGTGATGGATCGAGTTGGGTTATATCTTACAATCCTAGGAAAGTTTGGGTCCCGGAACCGAATCGATTAGATTGTACAACACCTACAAGTCGACTTAATCTTCCCTACTCAACAACATGCATGGTCTAATGAGACTCGAGTTGGGTTATGTCTTACAAGTCTCATTGAAAAGATAGAAGATGATAGTAAATGCAAGGATTCATAGGCTTAGCATTTCATCAAATATAACATGTGCATGAGTTGAGATCAAAACAAGCAAGCAAATAAAACATGAAAGCATATTAATTTAAGCATGAATCATTCCCCATGTTGGTTTCCCCTAATCACCCACTAACCCTAGCTAAGAGACTACTCACTCATTATCATGTTGATCATGCTAGCAAGGTTGTCAATCATACCAACAATATGAAACATGATGAATAAATGAAAGTAATTAATAATAATTAAAAAGGGATTAAGAGATTATACCTACTAATGATTCCAATAATAAAGCAAAGATAAAAGAAGTACTTGAATGCTTGATTGAGAGGTTGTCAATCTCCCAACAATAACCCAAATAATCTTCAATTACCCAAAATAAAGGATGAACAAAAGAGAGATTAAAGAACTAAAACTTGGATTAAAACTTGATTAATACTTGATTACAATATTAAAGAGAGATTTGATTGATATTAACTACACTAATTATTGATAAGAAGAACATGCTCCTCTAATTAGACTAATGGGGTATTTATAGTGGAAATTAGGGAGGATGCATTAGGGTTAACTAAGGGCTAAACTAGTAATTACACTTTTTAAGTTGAACAAGGAGGAGCCGGTATTTTCTGAGAGAAGGGCTTCTTTCTTCGTAGCTTGGAGAAGGCAATCCGTGCTGTGCTAGAATCCGGGCGGAATAGGGTCGAGACGGGCGGATTCTGGCGTTGGAATCCGAGCGGATTCAGGGGAATCCGGGCGGATTGTGGAGGTGGAATCCGAGCGGATTGTGGCAAAGCCGCTCGGATTGTGCTGCTGCGGGACGGACGGATTGGTGACAATCCGCTCGGATTGTCAGTCGGCAACAATTCTTCTTCTTTTCTTCCCTTTTCTTCATAAATTCCTTGGGGATTTCCTTGGGGACTCAAGGATCTTTTCTCAACATTGCTCTTCTACTATGATATGTACAAAGGCCTTCTAATATTGTCTCTCCTTGATGCTTGGTCATTGAATTCGATCACTTTAGTCTCGTTTTGCCATGAAAATGCAAGATTCTTACTCCTTTCCTACCAAGGGATCAAAATCTCAAAGAATATGCAAAACAAAGAACTAAAGATAAGAAATGACCCAAATAAGCACTAAAAAGCATGGGAACAAGGCTAATTCGGGGGCTAAATATGCGCCAATTATGGTCACATCACAACTATATGAGTCAATTTCCATGCATTTTAGTAGTAGGTGGTTTGGTTTTAGGCGGAATATGATGCAATTACTAACATGTGAAAGAAAAGCAATAAAATGAAAAACGTAAAAAAACAGTAAAAGTCCTAGTGTGGCCTATCCTATCAAAATGAACAATAAATACAAGTTTGGAATCCATCCTTGGACCCGAAAAGCTTGTCTTGATGTTCCATCTTGATCCATGTAGCGGGAGTGAGCTTGAATCTTCATCTTTAGTCTTCTTTGAAATTACAATAATTAAAATTACATAATTGACCTATTAATTACATTCTAATTTCAAAACCCAAAACTAAAATAAAGGAGATTCGAGATCTCATAATTACATAAAAATTATGTTTCCTTCATTACGAAAACATAATTGACTAAGGCCACACTAAGTATTACAAATTACAACCGATTGCAAAATTAAATACGTAAATAAAAATCATTCATTCCATTCATTCAACATAATTAAAAGCATCAACTAAAATAAATTAAACATACATAATACAATAAATTAATTATGTTGATTAATTTATCCAAACCACCTATTTAAATTAAATTAAGTGACAATTCCGCAGTTTAATCACATTAATTCATACATAGTCCATATTAAACTTGTAATATGAATTCTATCCGTCAAAATTTTAAACTGGTTTAAAATAACTCGGTATCATTAAATTGTGAACCGATTCACAATAACTAATTGGCCAAAATAAATAAAAAAACAAAATCCAAATGCTTTAAATATGTCTCGGCCAAAAAAAACAAAAAAAATTTTTTTTTTTTTTTTAATTGTCACGGCTGAAATAAAAAAAACAACCCCTTTCCTATTTTAATTTGGTAAATAGAAAAGAAACAAGGAAAAACTTTCCATAAAAATTTTTCTCCATCTTTTTCGGCAAAAGGCAATAAAAAACTTTCCTAATTTTTTTTTTCTTTTCTCTCTAGGTTTACCAAAAAAAACAAAACAATTTTTTTTTTTTTTTTATACAGTAAACCCTAAAAAAAACGCCCTTCCCCCTTTTTTTTTTTCTTTCGCGACACTTATGCCCTAATTCAAAGATGTGATGAAAAAGTTTAAGTTGCAATTAAGACATGATTTAGCAAATACATTAACAAACATGATTAATCGTATATGCTAAAACTATATAGCAAAAAAAACGAATTCTTATATCAATGACATGATGATACTATATGTAATTTAACTTAATCTGCATTAAATCAAAAATCTACCAAATTCTTCATATGATAATTTTAACCGATTAAAACAATGATATGATCTATAGAAATTGGTTATATATCATCAAACAAAAGAAAAACGGCACAAAAAAATTTTCGAATCACAAAAAGAAACCCTAATTTTTTTTTCGAAAATCAGGTTATGTTTACATACAATTTTTATGAAAATCATCAAGATTAAAATCGTAGCCTAGTGCTCTGATACCACTTGTGGGAAATAAGTCTGTATACTTCCCTTAAACTAGAAGGATTATAACGATTTAATGCAGATGATCAATGGTCATAAAATAAAATACATAAACAAAAGTAAAAGGATTTAGAATTAACCTCAGGTCCTAGCAAAATTGGCCTAAGAACAATATCAAAACTGATATTCGCCTATTAGTTGCACCCAAGACGATCTGAGATATGCCCTTTGATTATGCTAGAAATCAATCTAAAATTTTCTGTAAAATTTTATTGTCTTTGTGTTTTGTGATGAGAAAGAGGAGGCAAGGTCCGAAAAAGTATTAGATCAGAAATAATTCTCTACCTTTCTTTTTATATAGACCGAAATTCGAAATCAATTAGGAAAGAAATAACCTCCCAATTTTCGGCCAAACGGACCGAAAATAAGGAGTGTATTTTCCTTATTTTGGTCTTTCCAAAAATATATAAAGTGTGTTAAATTGTCATCTAATGAGGATCAAACCCATGACCTCTTGGCTTGTGTACCCTCACTATTACCACTATGACACATTCAACTTGTTGATATTAAATACAACTGATTATATTTAACTACGAATTAACAGATTAATTCGTCCAAACTAACCTTATATATATTTAATTAAATATAACTTATTATATTTTAATTTACGAATTTACAGTTAATTCGTCTCAACTTAATATTATTTAATTTTCATTAAATAATTATCTCATCAACACATTGACTAACTTTTTAGTCATTTTGGGCATCAATGTAATTATATTTCTATAACCACATTTCTCAAATACGTCCTATAGGTGTGACCTTTAGGGACCAGTTGATCACCGCCATCTGTATGATAATAACGTCAAACTTTCTAGCAAGCCAACCGTTATTAGGTAAACGTTAATCAACTGATTAAATATACGAAGTATACCCTTGTGAACCTGTAAGATATTTACAAATGTTATCACACTAATTTGTGGAGGACACCGGCTCCAACAGAGATAAGGAGGTATAATAAGTTGATCTTTGTGCTCTAAGATTTCATGTTTGTAGACGCTGAGTACAATAAAGCGCTGTTTCTGGAGAATGTTTTGTTTGTTTTTTGTGTCATTAGCTGCACAGATGTCTCATTTGATTAATTTGAGTTAGTTTGCCATGCCATTTTCAGGTATACTCTACTTACATCGTGCATACACAAAGTGCCCCCAGACCTACCTGTACGCAGGTCCCAATGGCCAGGACGCTGGCCATCAAGGCTATAAAATTGTCCTTACTGGTAGAATTTGAGATTGGGGTTTTACCGAATGACTTCAATGATGACTATAATTATTGGAAACATGTCATGCCGAGCTCATATATGAATGGAATTGGGTTGACTGGTAAGTGGTGAGGAATGTAATGGATATGAAAGTTTCCAGGGAGGGTGAGCATATACATCAATCTTTCATCATAATTTCTATCGTCACTTGTCCTTCAAAGCCTTCTGTCTAAATCACTGCTCCTAGCAAAAGCTTGGGCTGTAATAAAACAATGGAAGTATGTAATACTCCGTATTTAATAATTATATAATAATAATATTTTATTTTATTTATACGGGTTATATTTGAGACGGAATAAAATAATAATAATAATAATAATAATAATAATAATAATAATAATAATAATAATAATAATAATAATAAGTTGTAATGATAATAATAATACATAATACGATACGCGTATACGTATACATATATACTCCGCCTCACCTTATATACTCCACCCTATCCACTCACCATCTTATCCTAACATAATCCACCAAAATCCACCCATAACATGAGAGATGAGAGAAAGAGAGAAAAAGGAAGAGAAAGGGAGATTTTGTCCCTCCGCCTCGAGATCGAAAGGTAAACCGTCTTATAATAGCCTTTATATTATTTATTTTATACCTTTAATGTAACGCCCCGTAAATTTCGGACCGTTAATATATTTCGAAAATAATTAATTAATCAAGTAAAATTTGACAATAATGTATTTAAAGTAAAAATAATTCAAAGAAATATAATTTTATTATATTTTGAAGAAAAGTATTTATTTTGATAGTTTTGAAATGTTTAAAAATAGTTTAAACCGTGTAAAATCTTTTATTTCGAAATAAGAGCGTATCGGGGGGAAAATGACAATTCGTTTGAACGTTGGGTAAACGAAATTGGAAATGGGTCGTATGAATACTCAATTTTATTGTAATCTCGTGTTTAAGAACTTTGGTCTTGACGGAATTTGCATTTGACTTACGGATTTAATTATTATCGAAACGAGTCAAAACCGACTCGAAAAATCCCGACTCAAACCCGAATCCCGTCCTTTCTTTTCCTCTTACACGGCTCCCCTTCCACTTTACTCTTTTTTTTCTGATTTTCCTTTGTTCTTCATCCTTATCTTTCCCAAAACACCATTTTCACAATTTCAAGCTCATTTTCGTCACAATTTCTTCGTTACTCGTCCGTTTTTCGCATAATTTACCTTTCCGGAATCCCCTCGCCGAGATCTACGACTTAGTATGTTCTAATTTCAGTTTTCATTAAGTTATTTTAAGACCAATTTTCGGAAATTCGGTATTTTTGTTTAACTATTGTGTTTTAATTGTTTATTTAGGTGAAGGATTGTAAGACGAGTTCGGGGACTCGTATATTGTAGAAGATAGCGGATAGTTGCTAGTTAGGGTTTGGGTTTGAGGTGCTAATTGCTCTTTTTTCTAGCTTAAGGTAACATATTTCGAGCTACTCGACGAATTATCGTCACAATCTTTGTTGTTTTTGTATGTTTGGTGATTTTTGTTTGAATAGTAGTTTTCACATGTAAAATTTGTTGCATGCATGTTTAATTTGTGCCTTTTGTTAGTTTAAATTAACAAAGTTGAATTGGGGTCGATTAATTAATGTTCAGACGGTCTTATAATGTATAAAAATGAAAAAAAAAGAGGAGAAATGGTGCGGCGGCGTGAGCAAGCAAGCCCATGGCAGCCCACAGCGACCCGGCCTCTTGGGGATTGGCCCGGGTTGGTCCGTGCTTGTTTCGCGGGTTTTCGTACAATCTTGGTCTTATCGGGTTAATTAATATTAGAATAGTATAAGTAACAAAAGGGTAGTAATTTGAATTGAAGCATACTAGTAACAAAAATTATGTTAACGGAAAAATTGTGCTTATATTAATAGTTATCACATGTTAGGATAGTTTACAAAATGAATTTTATAGCGATAATTGTAATGCTTTGTTGATTGTCTTAAAATTGAGCCTTAGTCCCTTTGATCGATGCGATGTCGCTTAATTGAGTGATTGGTCACCGCAATTTGACCCGCACTGCCGCAGGTCAAGGGTTGCGGGTAAAAATTCGGTTGAATGATTTAGATAATCGGCCTTTTTCTTGTTTTAGGCCATTTATCAAGCTTTTGTTCACATGTATAGCTTATTGAATTTAATAGTGACTTGTATTGTAGAAATGGCCCTAGTTCCCCCTCAAGCCTTTAATATGGTTACTATTGTTAGAATTAGAAATTAGTATTGAATACTTATTGAGGATTCTCATTGGGATTGTATCTTTGTAAATAGACATTATAAGCCTTTCACATGATAGAATGCTAGAATTTATATTGATAAGTAGGACTTTTTGCCCTCTTAAGGTTAAGTGGGTGTCTTACTTGACTTGTGTGGTGAGTCATGTGTGGTGTGGGCTAAAATATTCAAGTCGGGACTAGTCGGACTAGGTCCTAGGTGAGTATTTCGGCCTTCATCATAGATAGGTCTTTATAGTCTTTGACGAGTATATGTTCACCGCTTGATAGCCTTTGTGTTCCTGACTAGTGGATGTTTATCCAAGTTGGGGCATAACCTCGTGTACTTATTTTGATAGTATGGGGTCGGCTTAAGTACTAGCCAACCCTTCGGTGGTGTCCTTAGGGTACTCACTTCACTTTGTTTTAAAAAAAGTTGTGAGTCTTGGGTGCGGTGGTGTGTATCCGCATGTCTAGGTCTCAAGTGATTTTAGGCTAGGGTTGTGTTGTCTCTTGGCCATGTTTTCTTAATAGTAACCGCCGAGCCAAGATACCGGTTCGATTACCTTCCCTACCTCGTGGTATAGACTTGAGTTACAAAGTGACTATTGACCGTACTAAGAACTTATGCCTGTCTTTGATATATTGCCCTTTCTTGTATGGTGATTTTATGAACTATAATAGGTGAGATGTAAGCTTCTATTCTGATTGATAAAGTTTGGATTACTATTTGAATTATATGATTCACATGATAGTTTAGTTTGGTCAGTTAGGGGTCATTTGTTAGAATACATGATAAGTAAATGGTTTATCAAATTGTTTACATGTTACATTACATGTTACATTAATTTTGACGATTCGTGGCTGGGAGGACTCGAAGTTACTCCCCACTGAATTGTGGCTTTCGTGTTTGTATAAAATGCGATTGACAGGTTGTTGATGCTTAGTTGGGGTCACAGACGGGCTAGTGAGCAAGGAACCTTGGACCTAGTTTTGGCTATTCTATTAGTAACCTTTTACACTTTTGGTTTGTATATTATTTGAAGGGACATATGTCTCCCTTTTCTATTTTTGGTTTGTATCCTTATATTTCCGCGTCTTTAGTTATGTATGTAAATTAGTTTATCAGTTGTTGCAGGGTTTTTGACACTCTTCTTGAGTTGGAATTGGTTGTGAATGGTTTAGTTAGAAAATTTTTGAAATTGCAGGTTTTTGGACTAGTTGAACCATTTACAAACATATCCTACCAGTTTTTCTGTAGAATTTACGTATATAATTAAGGCTAGATTTAAGGGTGTCACATTTAACCCGTCCCGACCTTGACCCGTCTTTGACCACCTCAAGACTACTGTTGACCGCCCATTAAGGGATTTGACCGAGCATGTTTAAAAAGGGTTTTTATGGGTTTTGGGAACCGGGTTAGGGCAGCGGTTTTGAGGGTGTTACGGGCTGGTTTGGGTAGAAATAGGGTGTACGGACGGGTGGTTATGGGTGTGTGTGTGTGTGTGGTTGTTGCGGGTGGGGTTTATTGGTGTCGGGTGTTGTTGGTGGGGGCCGTGGGCGGCTGCTACTGGTCGTGGCCACCCCGGCTAGTGGTGGTGGTCCACGGTGGCAGCGGAGGTAGTGTAGTGGGGGCTTGGGTGAGTCGGGTTTTTGGGTAATTATACATGACGGGTTTATTTGGTCGTATACGTAATTGTATAAATATATTAATATATTTATACATATTTGTGTAAGTGTATTAGTATATTTATACATATTTATACATGTATTTGTATGATTAGATGAGTATCTTTATACGTATTTGTATTATTATCGTATTTTAGGAAATGAGTTTTGTGAGACGGTTTTACGAGACGGGCCTAGTTTGTGTGACGGTTTGCTTATGCGGATTTGCTGTGAGGTAGGTTTATCCTACTCAGTTTCATTGTTGCATTTATTTATAAAATGAGTCTTTTATCATTCATTTGCATTGAGTGAGTCGGTAATTGGCATGTTATATGGTATATCGTATTTATTGTGTTGTCGTGTATGTCGGAGGACATGGTGATTTGATTTGTTACCTGTTTTGGAGACGTAAGACAGTTGGGAGACCGTCTTGCGCTTGAGTCACCTCTTGGAGATTCCCACTCCAAGAGGGATGTGCATATTAATGGCTTGAGTTACGGAGGGACTCGTGTGGTTGAGACACGACGTCTGACAAGGGATCCGGCTGGCTTCCGGACCCGGTACGTCTGGGCGTGTCCCGGTACCTGTTTGTGGTTATCGGTATGTATGGCCGTGTCCCGGTACCAGTGTGGTTGTCGGTATGTCTGGGCGTGTCCCAGTACCATGGTGGAGGTTGCTTGACAGTGGTTCATTCATATCATGGTCATGTTGTATGCTCGCACACTCGAGTCGTGTCACACTTTATTTATTTAATGAAACTGACGTTTGTGTGTCTGTGTCCTTGTCACCTATCTCTTTTGGGGTGGCCTATGTCGATCCATATGATATTCTTTGGTCATATGGGGAGCAGGTTAAGTACAGGTTGTTTGAATAGTACGCGGGAGATGGGACAAGCTTGATGAATCACGAGACGAATCTAGTTGGCTAGAAGAGTATAGATGTCATGAGTTGTACTTTTATTCATTTGTTTACGTTTCATGTAATTCATTAAACTTTACGTTAATAAAATGTTCTTTGATTGAAGTTTTGAAACCCTACCTCGGGAAACCGAGATGGTAACGCTCCAATTATCTTGGCTGGATAGTTGAGGTGTTACAAAGTAGGAGTTTTACCTGTTTAAACTTAATTTAATGGCAAGTTAAGGTCAATATTTAAAGATGCCAGTGAGTTGAATTCATTAGTCGTGGCAGCGTGTTAGGAGAGCATTCTCCGGTGGGGGTTGTCATTTTGGATTTTACTCAATTATGAGTGTAACTGAATCCTGCCTATCTCTTCCTTTCAGATTTGCTGCAGCATTGAAGGATTTACCATTGAACTCGTCAGACACACTCCCAATAATTTATAAGCGTGGTCTGTTAGGACTGTACCATGACTGGTGTGAATCATTCAACACCTACCTAAGATCTGACGATCTCCTTCATGCAAATCACATATTCTCTTATCTGAAACAAAGGTATTGCACATTCTTAAGCTCTGATGTAAATTATTATAAAGCTTATAGATCAATTTATTTAACACTTTTTTGGTAACAAGTGCGATTTTGTAGCAGTAATGGCGGAAGTAGATCGAATTTTAAGGTTGTGGGGCAAGCTGATAGCTAGAGATGACACGGTGACCATATCTGTGGTTGGGAGTGTTGTTAAGTAGCTTCATTGGAAGATCAAGTTTATGCAATTGAGGGATAATGCAGCTCTTTTGTGCGTCGAAAAGACATTTTGGCGACCCTTTGAAGTGCAAACAATTGTTGCTGCCATATCTTGACTTGTTATTGTAAAAGTCCTCTAGTTCCATTGCCCAAACTGGTTAGAATATTCGGCACATAGTGCATCACTAATCTCCAAATAACATGATCCTCTCTTTATGACAATCCCTCGGGTTATGGCTTTATGAAAGTGTCCCTTCTTGTGTCAAAGTGTCAAATGTCAGAATACTGGAATGTAAAAATGCATGTAGTTGAAATACTCCGTACTTCACTTGTTGACTGCATTTCTCCCTGTTTTGAAAGGCTAAAAAGTAGACGGTGCACATTCATAATAATGTGATGTCATGATGTCAAATGAAAGTTTAGAAAAATGTTCGGGCTGAATTGAGAGTTGGAATAAAGTAATAAACCGGTCTCTCATTGCAGCTGTCAAATAGCTTACATTTAGGTGGTTGGAAAAATAGACCTCTGATTTCATCACTCTATTGGATGATGTTTAAGGCTTCAAGCTCTTCATCGGGTCTCCCTTCAGTTACCATTTGTGTGTTTTTGTGTTGTACAAGGATACTTGCGTTCTTTTACCAATGTGTGTTTTTCTAGGAGTTCCTCTTCTCTTACATTTTGCCGTGATTTTAAATTGAAATCATTTCTGTATTGTTTGTTATGCATGCCCGATTGTGTTTAGTTGCATTTTAGTTTGGAATAAACATCATACTGTTCTCTGATTGAGCAAGCAAGTAGTAAATTGGATAATGACGTGTTTCTTACATCCGAGGAATACCTTCAAAGTGGTGTCTATCAATCTTACTTCTAGATTTCGAGCATAATGTGGGTGTATATCAATAGTGCACAATCTCTCCTTGATAAAGAAACTGTTTGCCTAATACGTGCTTATAAGTCGTCATTGAAGGCGTTTATTTCCTAATAGGACTCGGTGCACTAAGAATTTCAAACTCTTTACGACGTTAGTAAATTAGAGGTAGAGGGTGAGTAAGGTGGTGAAAAAAGGAGGAGTAGGAGTACGAAGGGCTAAGGGGAGAAGTGCGATTAGTATGAGGAAGGGAAGGAGGATGGGTGATGTTTACGTTACTTCCCACGCTACAACATAATGCTAATGTCTTATGTATTCCATGTAATTGTGTTCTTTGAAAATTAATCATCTAAGCAAAAGGCGTAGTTATATCCGACTATTCATGTTCTCGACAAAGATAAGTATGAATTATTTACGAATAATAGTAATTTTGTTTACAATCGATTCAACCACCAAAATAATATAACGACAAGAGTTTAATTGTGATCGGAACTTAATATGTAGACAACCGAACCAAATAAAAAAAAACGCTTACATACACATGAAACGTCAACGATCAAAATATATTGGGAGACCGGGCGTATTTGCGGTGGAACCGTGGAACCAACTAGTTACCCAAAATGTGCTTGAAGTATTTTACACAAATGTCTTCTTTTATGCGCCTCTCTTGCATGTAGCCATAAATTGATGAAGGCTCTGTATGGCAGCGCATTTCAGGTACCTTTTTTCCTCGAAGTAGCTTTTTTGACAAAAATTTCAGGTAGCTTATTTTCTTGAAAGTGTTTGGCAAGTACTCGTAGCATTTTATAGCAAAAAAGGTACCTGAAATGAAATGCTACCTAGGGCAGCATTTGAGATTTCAGGTACCTGATTATATTTTGCTTACCTTTTTTACCCTTCAACTTTTTATATATTACTCCAATATTATTATTTTTTATATTATGATCCCAAATAAACTCAATTAAAGAGTTTCTACGGAAATGAAAAGCGTCCGTGATAATATCAATACTTTAATTCTGGGTGCAATTTAATTAACTATTTTTATGTATGGTTTAATAGAAAACTTACTTCATATCCATAAAATACATTTTTTTGATGATATATTGTTTGATTTTTTTTTTACGTTATCGTGATATTTTAATTATTGTTTCCGTCATTTTGAAACATGTTGAAGACTTGTGCAATTATAGTGAAAAAAATTACATTTTCTTCTAATTACTAACAATGCTAACGACGATAACACAACAATAATAATAAAAACATAAATGATAACAATAATAAGCCATGTACGTCATTTGACCAAATATCAACTACCTTTTCAGCTAGTCTTCCAAACAGTTTTAATAAAAATCAGGTACTTTTTCAGGTCGTAATTTTCAGCTACCTTTTCAGGTTTTAGGTAGCTTTTCAGGTTTCAGGTAACTTTTCAGCTAGTTTTACCAAACGGAGGCCAAGTACAGGTTAGAAGAGGGAAGAAAAAACAAACAATATCACAACACCCCTCGTTTTTATGTGTTTTTTTCCCACAAAATCTCATTTGTGACTGCACATATCCGTCACTTTGGAGTGACGGATACCATTTTCCCTCACAAATGACCCAAATTATCGGAGAGAGGGAAGCACATAGGGGTGTCCCCACCTTGTCCCCCCTATCCATTTTGTGAGTGACATTATCCGTCACTTGCTCCGACCCGTCTTCAGCAAGAATAAGGGCTCGCTTGGAATGAGAGTAATTATTAAGGGAGTAATAGAGGCAAAAATATGAAGAAATGAAAGGAGATTGGTGGTTTGTGGTGGTTGTGGAGGGTGGAAAGAGATGGTGAGGTATTACTTCTATATGGAGGTAATGCATTACTTGAGGGGGAAGTGGGTAATTATTACCTCCTTAATGGATAAACTATTACACTATCTTCCTCTATTTGTATCTCCAACCTCCATCACTTTCCTCCATTTTCTAGTTCATTTAACCTCTATTACTCCTTTAATAATTACTCCAATTCCAAGCGAACCCTAATTGTTTTTTTCCCTCCTCTCTTCCTCTCGCTACTTGACTCTTGACTGTTCCTTTATTTTTTTTTATTTTTTTTTTCTGCTTATTTTAAACCCCCACTTTTCTATTCAACATGTTCCTCCACTTTCTCTCTCTAAATTCTCACACCAAAAACCTTGAAACAAAAATTAGCCATGGAAATTCCTCATTTTGTTGTTGTTATTATTTGGCCCTTTTCCCCTTAAATTTATCTTTCTTTCTCTCCACATTTGACTGTCCTTCTAGAAGCTACCGCCATTAACACTCTTTTCCCACCTCTCTTCTCTCTTCATTAAATTACACCCCTCCAAAAAACGGACACACATTTAATAATTAAAACCTATAATTATATAAAACAAAAAAGTTGGGTCCTTTTTAAGTTTCTGTTGGCAAGAATTCGAGTGATTTTTTGCGTGATCTCGTTGGTTTTTGTTCTTGTACTTGTGAATTATTACGTACTACACATTTTCCTACCTCAAACAATAAAGTAGTAACAAAATTTGTTAGCTCCTAAAAAACACCCCCTTTTTTCATAGTAAAGGGGGGAGATTGAGAGAGAGAGATGGCGATGATGGCGATGCAGTACAGGGAGAGCAGCAGCGGAAGTAGCGGGGGAAGAGGAGGAGGCGGAGTGGCGGACGCAGGGAAGTATGTGAGGTACACGACGGAGCAGGTGGAGGCGTTGGAAAGGGTGTACGCAGAGTGTCCAAAACCAAGCTCGTTACGGCGACAACAATTGATCCGTGAATGCCCAATTCTATCTAATATTGAGCCTAAGCAGATCAAAGTCTGGTTTCAAAACAGAAGGTGTAGAGAGAAGCAGAGGAAAGAGTCGTCGCAGTTGCAAACGGTGAATAGGAAGTTGACGGCTATGAATAAACTGTTGATGGAAGAGAATGATAGGTTGCAAAAACAGGTGTCTCTCTTGGTTAATGAAAATGGTTTTATGAGACACCAGCTTCACACTGTATGTTTATGTTTCTTTTTCTTTTTCTTTTTTCTTTTATGTCTCTTTCTTCAGACGGGCCAATTTCGTCTTAAACAAGAATTTGCGCTTTGTTTCTTTTAAGTCTAATACGAGTAATTTTAAGTTAGCTGAATGTTTGACTTGGTACTTAATTTTATTATTTCAGAATTAAATTTTGAATTTTGTTCTTTGAATTCTGTGCATACTTAATTTGTTTTTAATGAATGAATGCTGAAAATTATTTTCTATGATGGCGGCAACAAAACATAAATGGGGTTGACAAGTAGAAACAGTATCTATTTTAGAGCAGTTTGGTATTGTAGGACACTGTAATAAACCTGTGTTATCATTTATAGTTGATGGATTTTTTTTCTTTTACTTTTATGAATATCCAGGCACCGACTGTGGCCACTGATGGAAGCTGTGAGTCTGTGGTCACCACTTCTCAGCATTCTCGTAAAGTCTCCGACAACCCTGCTGGGTAAGTTTTATGAGTTCTGAAACCATTTCTGCCATGCAGGTTTAGTATGCATTGTTTTCTTAAGGTTCACACCATCTGTTGAAGTCCCAAATCTGAATTGACACATCGTGCCTCCTTGAAATCAAGCATCTATGGTTATGGGGATGACCAGAGTCTCCCTCCATCTTCTGGTTAAATATGCAATGTTAGAGAAATATGTGCCACCATTTTTGAAGCTTCTTTCTTCTTAAACTTATTGACAGCCTCCTGTCTATTGCGGAGGAGACCTTGGCAGAGTTCATTTCAAAGGCCACAGGAACTGCTGTTGATTGGGTGCAGATGCCTGGGATGAAGGTTCCATTTTTTGTTCTTGGCCAGTTGTTGCGGTTTCATTTCAAGTTTCTGATTTATCTTAATTTTTTCGTAAAATGCTGATACTCACAGCCTGGTCCGGATTCGGTTGGGATCTTTGCCATTTCACAAAGATGTAGCGGAGTGGCAGCCCGAGCCTGTGGTTTAGTTAGTTTAGAGCCTTTGAAGGTAATTTCATCAACAAGCTTGTTTGTTCTTTCTCTAAGGTTACCCATCGATCACGCCTTTGTGGAAACAGTAAGTCTTTTGTGAGATGACCACTTTTTGTGGGACCATGTCACAATTGATACCGAAATGGTCACTTACAGTTGTCAAGGAATCAAACAGAAAAGGTCTCTATCGATGATACACTGGTCACTAAGAAAACGAAAATGTGAAATGTGCCAGTGTCCCGTAAAAGAGTTAATTATTAAAATGTACAGGGTTACTTTACTTTCAAGTTAATTGGTCTCGTGATAGATCATACTCCCTCCGTCCCGGTCATTTGTTTACCTTTGGTTTTGGCACAAAGAACAGGGAGAGGGATGGGGACCATTTGTGGGTGTTGTTATTGAGTGACAAAGTGGACAAATAGGTTATGTGGATGATCAAATTACCCTTAAAAAATGTTCCCAATATAGAAAGGTAAACAAATGAATGAGAGTATGAGACACCCATAAATAGAATAGGTAACCAAATGACCGGGACGGAGGGAGTATATGATATTGTCTCATTTGAGAATTTGTCTCTGAAAATAGGTGCTGCCTGCACAAAATGAGTTTTATTGAATAGTCATTGCAGTGTGCATTGTCTATTACAGATTGCAGAAATACTTAAAGATCGCCCTTCTTGGTTTCGTGACTGCCGAAGCCTTGAAGTGTTTACTATGTTTCCTGTTGCAAGTGGAGGAACAATTGAACTTATTTATACACAGGTGAGGTACTGAGTACCTCTGTTTTTTTGGGCTTCAGCGCTCTTTTTTTTTTGTAAATTTCTCATTTGTCTTGTTACTGAATCAATTCTTGCCAGATATATGCACCTACTACATTGGCCCCTGCACGAGATTTTTGGACTCTGCGATATTCTACCACGTTAGAGAACGGGAGTGTAGTGGTATGTCTACTCCTGGTATATCCTGTTATGTATATCATAACTGTGTTGAATCTTTTATGATAGATTAGGACAGTTATGCTTCCTGTGTGAGTGTATAATGGTGGGGCTTTGTGGCAGACTTCTGTGTTTTAGTAGTGATTGCCTTCAATTTATATTTTGTTACTTTACTAACTGGAAGTATACACTTGTTCTTGATTCTCTTATTCATCCCATTAAGGTCTGTGAGAGATCTTTGTCTGGTTCCGGGCCCAACACCCCTGCGCCCCAGTTTATACGAGCTGAAATGCTTCCAAGTGGCTATCTCATTCGACCCTGCGAAGGTGGTGGCTCAATTATCCATATAGTTGACCACCTGAACCTTGAGGTTTGTTACTTTCCATTTGGCTTATTGAAGTGTTTTCACTTCGAGGAAGCTTATGAGTTGATTCATGCAGGCATGGAGTGTGCCAGAGGTGCTTCGGCCATTATATCAATCGTCAAAAGTTGTAGCCCAGAAGATGACCATAGCAGTAAGTTCACATCTGTATATCTTTTACTCAAGTATTAATGCCTTTTTGTTATTATTAGTGAAACACATAGTCCCTATGTTCCATTTATACTGTCTCAATTTCTCTTTTGATACAGTCCAAAATAATTAGCCCCTTTATGTATCTAGTAAATCATCAAAAGGTACTTACTTCCTCGTAGAGGATGCGCTACGAGGAAAAAATAGCTAATTATGTTCTCTTTATGGAGGCTTTGCGCTACATCCGACAAATTGCACAGGAAACAAGTGGGGAAGTTGTATATGGCCTAGGTAGGCAGCCAGCAGTTCTACGCACATTTAGTCAGAGACTTAGCAGGTATTTCTCTACTTCTGAGTATGGTTACCTGTTGGCTTCACTGATGGCTTTTGCGATTTTTAGGTCTGGTTCTTTTGGACTTGATTTTAGTTCACTTTAGTTCAGTTCATTTTTGTTCTTCTGTTCAGTTCAGAACAGAGCAGAAAGTTTCTTAGCGTGATGACATTTGGACATTGTATTGGGATTGGCTTTATGCACTTAAAACAACAAAACATTACCCAATGCCTTAAAGACTCTTGCCGATGGAGGGGTAATGGGGTCCATCATGCCACGTATGGAATTTTACTCTTATTAATAACTAGAGACGCTGTTTCCGAAAGACCCATTATGAATATTGTGTTAGAAGTGCACCAAATGGCTGCTAGCTCAAAATAGAAAGAAGCCAAGGTATTTTATTGAGCTATTTTGATTTATTTCACCATAATCTGTAACCAAAGGATAGTTAGTGTTCGACTCCATTTGAAACGGAAACTGCCTTCCACGCTGAATCTTTCTTTAAATAATTTTGACCGTTGATTGTCGGTTACCTTCAGAGGTTTCAATGATGCAATCAATGGATTCAGTGATGATGGTTGGACATTGCTGAACTGTGATGGTGCTGAAGATGTGATAATTGCCTGTAATTCAGCCAAGACTTTTATGGCTGCTTTAAATGGTGCTAATTCACTTCCAGTGATTGGTGGAGTTCTATGTGCAAAGGCTTCGATGCTACTCCAGGTATCTGCATCTTGCTCTCTTCAGTTTCTTTAGTTAACTCCAGTCATTGGAGTAATTTGGAATCTTGATATACAAATACAATTGGGTCATTCAGAAACAACCGCTTTGTGTTATTTACACAAGGATAAGGCTGTGCAGATTCAACCCCCCTTACTCCACAACCTGCGGAGCCATTGAGGCAATGTTGTCAGGATCGAGATTCTACTTTGAATCGTTCGGGTTCCGTGGAATCGGATCGTGGGATCGGATCGTAGGATCGTACGATTCTACGATTCTCACTAGTTTAGGCATGATTGATGGAAGCGATCTCACAAATATGTAAATTAACTATAAAATAACATAAATGAAGTATTAATTATATAATTATAGAAGCCACTATAGTGTTTTTGAACAAAAGAATTGATAATTCAACCGGATCGCGATTTTAACAACATTGCATCGAGGCATTGGGATAATGTTGTTATTTTCAAATACAAAAGAAAGTATATGGAACTTTCTTGTCAATCAAATTACCGTCCTAGTTTATCACTTTAATTTGTACATCCTTTGTCCAAAAAAATCTTCCTAGTTTATTTTGCGCAAAAATTAAGGAATATAATAAGATATTACTGGACACGTGGGATCGTAAACTATAGTGACCACAAATAGCGTACAAAAAATGAATGTTTCCAAGTTAGTTTATTGGACATCAAGATTAGGATACAAATATCATCTTTACGTTATGCTACTTCACCATGTCTTTCAACTACTGAGGAAAGAAAGTCATTTTCCAGATTTAAGCAACAAATCTATAGTTCTAGCAAATGATTCTTCTCAAGGTCTCCTCCACAATGTTTTAAATTTTCCATGGTGTGGTTGGATTTCCATCTGCAGAATGTATCTCCTGCTGTGTTGGTTCGGTTCTTGAGGGAGCATCGTTCTGAGTGGGCTGATTTCAGTGTTGATGCGTATTCTGGAGCAGCTTTGAAGGCAAATGCATATGCGTTTCCGGGAATGAGGGCCACGAGATTTTCCGGGAGTCAAATAATCATGCCTCTGGGTCACACTATTGAGCAAGAAGAAGTAAGTTTAGGTGTTCTGCTTATCTGGCGTCTTTACATTGATGATTTATCTCGGAATTTCTGATTACATGGTTCTATTAGCATTACTTATGAACATTGCTCTGCAAGGGATTATAATGTCATTAGTTGACACAAGTATAGACAAATTTGGAGTTTTAAGGTCTGGAATTCTGAGAATTAATTGGTTACCTTCAAATTTGACGTTTGACCATAAATTTTTTGAAGGGATGTTGAATCATTGATGATGTCGCTGTTATGACTTTTATTAGGAATTTGCAAAATAACAAAAACTTTTTACTCTTATGTTCTAATATGTTGTTTCCAGCTAGCTGAGAGTCTAACTGATATCTGCCAATGCTAGATGTTGGAGGTGATACGACTGGAAGGCCATTCTCTTACACCAGAAAATGATTATACGTCTAGAGACGTTCATCTCTTACAGGTATGTTCTAAAATCTCAAGTAGTTGTGGTTTTGAAAGATTGATTGTCTTTTTAAGGAGTTTTTGTTTTAAATTAGACGTAGTCTTTGTCAATATTTGTCTGCGTTGTTCTCAATTTATCCCCAGGTTGTCTGTGTTCATTCCTATGTTGTACGCACGTTAGTGTTTGAGCTCCCAATATGTTGTCCCATTGTCTGCTCTTTTGATGTTTTAGCATCTTTTTCTCCTTTCATATTAAGTGCATCGAAATAATTATTTTGGTTGCAGGTATGTAGTGGAATTGATGAGAAGGCAGTTGGAGCTTGCTCGGAACTTGTTTTTGCACCAATCGATGAAATGTTTCCAGATGATGCTCCCTTACTGTCTTCTGGATTCCGTATTATCCCCTTGGATTCAAAATCAGTAAGTCTGTTAGTTAAATTACTGCTTTTGATGATATGGCCTCTAGTCAAATGTGGGACATTTTAAATGGGAGTGGAGGGAATATCAGCAGAGTAGCTCTTTTTTTTATTGCTGGATTGAGTAATAGTGATTTGAAAATACACTTATCCATGATTGAATGTAGCTGGTGTTGCTCTTTATTGATTAAGAACTAATTACTACTCTCTCTGGCTCTCTGCCTTAGGATAATTCAACAAACCGGACACTTGACTTGACTTCAAGTCTTGATGTGGGTCCATCAACAAACCAGGGAGCTTCTAATGCCACAACTTCATGTAGTACTCGTTCTGTTCTGACCATTGCCTTTCAGCTCCCATTTGACAGTAACCTGCAGGAAAGTGTTGCAACTATGGCTCGCCAATATGTGCGCAGTGTGATAAACTCTGTTCAAAGGGTTGCCATGGCTATAAGCCCTTCTGGGTTAACCCCTAAGGTGGGGCCCAAATTATCTCCAGGTTCTCCTGAGGCACTTACACTGGCTCATTGGATTTGTCAAAGTTATAGGTAGGTCGTTATCTATAGGTATGTCATTAGCACGTAGGCCTAGTAAATGTGGGAAGACATGAAGCTGTTGCCCATGTAATCTTGATGGCTTATATTAATTATTTTATTTCTTCTCTATAGCTACCATATGGGAGCAGAATTACTTCGGACGTCTTCTAGTGTTGGTGACACAGTACTGAAGCATCTCTGGCATCACCAGGATGCCATTTTGTGCTGCTCATTGAAGGTATGATGCCTAGAACACAGAGAAATTGTTTGTTGAAGTTATTTTAGGGTCAGTTGTTTTGGGTTATGGCTGTTAAAAAGGTCCTGTGTCAAAGTAGTTACTAGGGTTTAATCAGTGCAATTGCAAGGCTTTACTTATAAAATTGGTATTTAGAATGTAACATGTTTGAATGTTATAGGTGTTTGATCTGCTTATAAAGTTTAATAACATAAGTGAAAATATAAAATATATTAACTATAAATTCATTATATGATTTGACATGAGATTTCAACTACAAATATATACTCCCTCCGTCCCGTTCATTTGTTGTCCTTTGGTTTTGGCACAAAGACCAAGGAAAGAGGAGGAGGCCAAGTACTAAATGACAAGTGGAATAAATTGAGTGTGAATGATCAAATTGTTCATCAAATTCATTCTTAAAATAAAAAGGACAACAATTTATTGGGACACCCCAAAATGGAAAAGGACAATAAATGACTGGAATGACTAAGACAGAGAGAGTACAATTCTTGTTTTGAGACGTTTGTAAGAGTGAAGCGGATCTATGGTAACCCATATACCCGGTCAATGACGAGCGAGCATTAATTAGTGCTATAAATATGTTTTTGGGTCCGTTTCACGCTTACAACTGTCTTAAGAGAGACTATTGAATAATGTATAAATACAATAAACGATGATAGATAATTGACATTACAAATTATAGAAAATTTATGTACACACTAAGAGCAATAGCAATTGAAGCACTCTATATAAAGTTCTTCTCATGCCATATCATATTTGTCTATTTCCAATATTTAAGAAATAGACAAAGTTTAAAGACACTTCACATTTTCTATGTCATGGTCATTGGTCATCACATTTTCATATGCTTATAAACCTAGTTCTTATATTAGAACTCAATTCTTAAAATTAAGAACCAACTTTATGATTTAGTAGATCAACTCTTTAAATAAAGTTCTTGGTGATAATCTTAAGAATAAGAACTACTATTGCTAATGCTCTAAATTAACTACAAAATCAGATACTCCTATTACCCTTCTTTGCACAGTTTTTTTTTTGTACTAAATTTTTTTAGTAGATAAATGTTCAAATATGATCGAATTTAATTCCCATGTTAATTTATGAAGACGGAAGATGAATTTTATTTGATACGTTAATAAATGAACGCGTGTTAATGTAAGAGATACATGTATGTTATAGATTAATTAGAAACATACATGTACAAAAAAAAAATGCATTAGATGTAACATGTTTATGTTATTAGGTTCATTATGGTGAGTTTCCTATATAACGAAATTTGATGTGTTGTAAAGTGTGTTTGAGATGTAGCTTCAACAATAACAATGACATAGTCTGAGGTCTCTCCACCGCAGTGATATGTGATAGTTACCGGAAAAAGAGTGTTGTATGAGAATTTATCCATGACCCTTTGAGTGAGATGTGTGCTCGGGGTCTTAGGTTGGTTTATTGTATGAAAGTTTGTCAAGTTGTCCATAAACTTGTATTTGTGAGATGATAATATATGATGGTTGAGATAGTGGACGTAGGAATTTGCCGAACCACTATAAAAATCGTGTTCTTACATTTATTTTTCCTGCTTTTGTGTGAGCGCTAATTTTTCCCAACAAAAAGTAGTTGTGGAGTATCGTCGGGATTCAGGTTGCAAAAATGTTAGATGTAGTTTGGGGAAGAGAAAGACGTAAGAGAAACGGAGTTATGGGGTTGGGTAAAACTGATGTAAAATAACCACGAGTTTTACCAAATTGATGTAAAACTAGTACAATTTTTATTGTTAGTTTTAGATGAATGAAATACGCAGCGGAATTAATGTGTTTTTGGTGTTTTTTGTATGAAATATGCACGAAAAATAAAGGGAGGGATATGAATTAGTTGTAACAATCTCGGAAGACCCCTGAACTTTTACTAGGATATGACGTGAACAACTCTCCTCCCTCGCAAGGAACTCGAAACCGAACACGAATGGCACTCAATCTCGCAAGGATGAATGTGTATTATCTCACCCTCGCAAGAACGAAATAATAAATCTTAGGATTAATTGATAGGAATACTCTAAACTATGAGTGTACTGCTTAAAATACTCCAAAGTCTATTTTAACTACCAATATAACCTAGTTCCCCCTTCTGCTTTTATTTATTACAATGTGACCGATTACCTGCTACAATGTGACCGATTACCTACTAAACAGGTGAATAAATTTCTACCCTTCTTTAACCCCTTTTTTTTTGTACATAAATGTCACGCAAAATATGAAGATCATGAAAAATTGAATACTGAGTACTGCATAATTCATACTGCATAAGACCATTGATGATCCTCACTCTTCTACAACACACAACACCATATACAATCTCCAATCTCTGCAATTTCTTCTGCCAAACAAATTTTGACCCTTTTCATTTGGGTTGGTCGGATATTTCTGGACTTCTTCTTCTTCTTCTTCTAAATCAAGCCAAACAAATTTACAAATTTACAATTTTACAAATTTACAATTTTTACTTCTTCTTCTTCTTCATTTTAGGATTTGATTTTGACCCTTTTCATTTGGGTTTGTGGGTTGGTCGGATATTTCTGGAATTTGATTATCTAGGTTTTTGTGATCTGGGTTTTGAATTTTTAGGTTTTCGGATATGGGTTTTGGGAATTGGGGGAAATTGAAGACATGGTTCAGGTTGATGGAGGTGGGTTTTGGTTGTTAGCTAGGGTTTCGGGGTGTTCATGTTGTTGATAAATTAGCTCCCATGGAGACTTTTTTTACGGTTTATTATATGGGAGATGGTGTTTGTGGATGCTCTTGAGAAACAATGCATTAGACTGGGAAAAAGGAAATTGAATTCATATTATTATGCTTTGTTATCTCTTTTTCTTAGTAGAAATGAAGAATGGAGAAGATTGGAAGACGAAGAAGGGAGAAGAAAGAAAAAGGGGTAAAGGAAGAAGATGAAGATCAATAAAGGGGAAAATGTGGGGTACCGACAAAATTACCTGCTACAATGAGTTAACAAAACACCAATTCTATTCAAAGTGGAGGGGGGCACTAGTTGGTTTTATTGATGGTTAATATAGACTTTGGAGTATTTTGAGCAGCCCACCACCAATAGCTCATAGTATTCCTATCAATTAATCCTAAATCTTATAACTCGCAAGCTATAAAACACAAAGTAAAAACTTGAAATAAACTCTCGAATTCAATGAATAAAACTGAATATAAAGCCCTCTATTTATAGTAGAGTAGGCCGACTAAGAGGACTCCTAAAACTGCCTAAAAACAACTTCCTAAACTCAACCCTTAGAAAATTGGCAAAATTGTCTTATTACAACTTGCTAAAATTAGGAAAGAAACAACAAGGAAATAAACAACACTACTTTAAATTTAGGGATATTCTACATGGTACCCCTCAATTTTTCGACTTTCTACATGGTATCCCTACACTTTTCAAAACATATATGGTACCCCTAATTGTTATCATTATCACTAAGTGTATCCCTAAACTTTATTTTGCGTCAATTAAACACAGTTTTAGGCGTTGAGTGATTACTTGGACGGGTAACCAAGCTTGTCATTCATCATCCCATGACATAATGACTCTATTAGGCTCAATATCCATCTTTGGAAGTGATAATTTGGCAATGAATCAATTAATTTTCGGTCAATTTTTTTTAGCCCATATATATGTCAATAAATATTAGGATCGAGATGGATATTAAGCCTAATAGAGTCCTTATGTCACGGGATAATAAATGACAAGTTTGGTTACGCGTCCAAGTCATTACCTAACGCCTAAAACTGAGTTTAATTGACGGAAAATAAAGTTTAGGGGTACACTTAGTGATAATGACAATAATTGGGGGTACCATTTATGTTTTAAAAAGTGTAGGGGTATCATGTAGAAAGTCGAAAAATTGAGGTGTACCATGTAGAATATCCCTTAAATTTATTAGGCAAAATAAACTAAGGAAACTAATAATAAGACTCGATTTAGGGAAGTAAACTTAAAGTGAGTTCGTCACCCGCGTACGCGTAGAAGTTTGACAGCTCAACTTAAAACGATCATATCTCCTTCGTTACTTACCAAATAAGGCGTATGACCACTTGTTGGAAACCTAACATCATGTACTTTCATCTCCAACAAAAATCACACCAAAAATAGCTATATTTTCGGAGATATTGATCTTTGAAATCAAGTGAACGAATCTGAAAGACAAGAGTGACTTGAACTTGCGTTTTGAACTTAGACCCATGTCCCTCATGTATCACTTGAACTTATACAAGAAATAAAAACTAACCTCGCAAGATTAATTTGATAGCTCACAATATGTAAACTTTTATTAAAACTCATAATCTGAAAAATAAGGTCATAAATCGGCCTTATTTATAATCCTACCCGATGTCACAATCTCACTCCAGATCTAATTCCTTAACTTGTCTAAAAAGTTATCTAACTCTTTCCTAAACTAACTAGGAATAGGAATATTAAACTGAAATTAAACTAATAATAATTTAACTAGAATTAGGAAATAACAAGTTTCCTAACTTGACTAGGATAAGCTAATTTTCCTAATCTTATTCGAGAAAATAATAAACTGATATACTAAGTCCTACACGGTTTAGGAAACCGTGTCTCCAGCTCTTCCCTCGTCGATGTGTTGTCATGTTACCATACCTGCTATTTTTGAGCCAATTTTTGCTAATTGATGCTTCGCTTTCATTATCCTCTAATGCTCCCGCATCATTCTCCCCTTCTTTTTAAGAATTTGTCCTCAAATTTCGAAGATATGCGCTGTCACCCGGATAAAAAACGAACCATACAAACTTCACCATTCTAGAAATTGTGGTGCCGTGGCCCGTGTATAATTCCTTCGAACTCCTCCAAAGCAGCAATTTTCTTGCGGTCTTTACGTTTCTTTAACCACCTTTTCTTGTGCCTTCCACCCCGCCGCCCTCCTTGCACAAGTGTAGCAAAATCGACATAATACTTGATTGAAGTAGTAAAACCACCGTGAACAACCCCAGAAATCGATCATACGAAGAAATAGCATTGATATTCTTCACCATATAGTTTCTTATCAATTGATATATCAAGTGGTGAATGGTAAATTTTGTTAATATTGAAATCCGAGCAAATATTACCCTCACCTAAGATTGGTAGCATAATAGGATCGTCTTTTTCACCATGGGACAGATCTGGAATTTCTTCGTGATCACTCACCATCAGATTATCAACAAAGTCCTCCTTAATACCGTCATCTTTAATAGCAACATCGAAGTTAATCGGATAAGCATGTAAGTTGCAAACTAGGTCTTCTTGTTGCTCATCTTCACTTAACGGTTCAATAATATGGGCCTCCACGAACTCTCCTCCGTTGGCTAGTTCAAATAACTTTGGATCTGGTTCACTCTTTACCTTTGGGTTCTTTATTTCATACGATTGAGCAAGTCCACGTTCAAGATTGTTTAAATTGTTGGAAGTATGATCAAGCCTTTGTGCTAACCCCGTGAATAATAAGGAAAGCTGAAATTCCTCTAATTTTTTCAAGGCACGATTGATCTTCCTTCGAGACATGATTTCGTTATTCCCAAGATTAATTTGTTAAGAAACAAATTAAAGCATAGCTCTGATGCCTATTTGTTTGAAAGCTAACATCATATACTTTCATCTCCAACAAAAATCATACCAAAAATAGCTATATTTTCGGAAATATTGAGCTTTTAAATCAAGTGAACGAATCCGAAAGACAAGAGTGACTTCAACTTGCGTTTTGAACTTATACCCATGTCCCTCATGTATCAAAAAAACACTGGAGACGAAAGGTGCGTGGGAACTTAGGTGACTTATCTATGAGATGTGGGTAGTTTATGAGAATTAATTGTTTTTGACGTTTTATTTAAAAAATGTATTTTGTATTTTTGTTGGCTAATGTACTTGTGTTTTCCTTCTGCCACATCAGCATTTTTAGTTTCTTACTCCTATTTAATACTAAAACTAGTATAAATCCCGCGCACACGCGGTTTTTTAGATAGGGACATTAGAGAATTTAACAATTATTTAATTATATTTAACTTATTTTAACTCCATTTGAAATTTTAGTATAGAATAAAACTTAATATTAGTAATGTTTTATATTAAGAGATAGAAAAAAAGAAGGTTCAACACTACTACTCTATATGAAATTGCTGAAACTATTTTTTGTGTATATATGTGTTGTAATAAATATACTTATGTATATATTAAATAAAAAAAAGTAAAAAATTAACCAAAATTTAAATGCTCGTGTTGTATAGAGTAGAAATAGATATTAAATTAAAATGTGAGAAAAATATACACTTATCTTGTAGTAGGTTATCTTGTACTCCTTATTGGCAATTTTGTCGTTTTAGAAGTAAAAAGAATATGAATGCTCTTATCTTGTAGTAGGTTAGTTATTGTATGTAATAAATTATTGGCCCAGTTGTAGGTATATAAATGTGTAAATGAAATAGAATTATATGGAATTAAGCAGTTTGGCCCAACTGTAAATAGAATATAACGAAGCCCAAATATGAAATATTCATTTAGGCGGGAAAATATTAGAGTTTTCTTATTCTATTAGTTTAGTGGGGATGATTTTTGACGTGTTCAGTTTGAGAGAATTAATTGTTTTTGAGGTTTTATTTTAAGGGAAATGAGATTGGGTTGTATTTAAGCATTTAATACCCTTCCAAATTTGGTATTAATTTAGAAATTAGGGAATAAATTACACATGAATTAAGTATTTATTTCTTTTTTTAGTTTCTTATATACAATCCCTTGGGTTGTATTTATCATTTTCCTTATTTTAATAAATGGATCTTGTACATTTGTTGTCTTTAAGTGTGTTCTCCATCTGGCACAATTTCTAATGTTTCTCCTTTAATATAAAAATTAATTTCTGATCGGATCATTTTATGGCTGGGTCAATTTGGTTTCGTTACTTAGAGTGGTTCTTTTGGGTCATTTGCATGCCCCCCTCTCTCTCCTTGTATGCTGGTTATGGATATGGTACATTGGCGAAAGCCAAACTTATGATATGCCTTGACAAGTTCATTTTTCCACGCAGTCTCTTCCCGTTCTCATCTTTGCGAACCAAACAGGGCTTGATATGTTGGAAACGACTTTAGTAGCTCTACAAGATGTGCGCTTAGATAAAATACTTGATGAATCAGGGCAGAAATCATTGTGCGCTGAGTTTCCTAAAATAATGCAGCAGGTAATAGACTTACCTGTTAAGGGTAGCTGCACCAAGTTTAACTTTTTCTGGAAATACAATAGGAAATGAATCTTATAAAATATCCCTCATTCCTTGATGTTTTTTAGTTCCGCTAGTAGAGTGAGCGTAATAATAACTTTGTTTCCAGGGGTTTGCCTACTTGCCTACTGGGATGTGCATGTCAACGATGGGGCGTCATGCTTCGTTTGAGCAGGCCATTGCATGGAAAGTCTTTGCTGCTAACGAGACTACTGTCCATTGCCTCGCTTTCACATTCGTCAATTGGTCGTTTATTTGAAACAGCTTCGTCCGTTAAACTATTCCAAACCTTTTTGTTTCTCAAGCAATCAAACAGTGAAGAAATGCATCCGAGTGGCCGAAAAATTATCAGGATGGTGGGTATGGGCAGAAGTCCCAAAAATCCCTCTTATTTTTTCTTATTATCTATGGTAGAGGCGTAGCTCGCGTTGTATTAATTATTCTTCCCTCTTTCCTTTTTTTCGACCGTTTTGTGTGGTTCAAATTCAATTAAATTACATGTGGGATAGGGTGGGGTCGAGTGTTTTGTGTGTTTCGAAATCATTTCTTATTTCTCGTGCATAATGGAAAGAGTGAAGAAATGAGCGAATAAGAGAAAGTATTGACATTCTTAATTTTAAGTTTAGTCGACTTTAGGTCCTATAAGTTAAGAGAAGTCAAAATCTAATTTCAGTTCGGATTTCACAAGCTCACTTAAGAAAGGTTGAGATCAAGTACACAAAAGTTCAAAAAAATAAAGTCCAAGAGAATAGGGGCCGTAGTTAAATGGATTGCCATCCAGGGTTAATTGGGTTGGTGAATTTGCGATTCAAGCTGGTTCTTTATAAAGTATAAAAATGAAGTAGTACTGCACTGAACCGAAGACGTTATTCGGGTGGGGTACCTCCTTGAATAGATTCATTGATAAGCTTAAAATCTACTAGTACTTAAAGTGATAGAAAGTACTACTCATATCAATGAAGTGCACTTTCTTTCTTGTTTATCCATGCGAAAGAACTTCATAGTTAAGCATGCTTGCCTGAGGAGTCTTAGGATGGGTGACCTCCTAGGAAGGCTCCCCGGATATGCATGACTAGGGATAAAATGCATTGAAAAAAGACCCGTGCTGATCTGTGGGCCATTTCACAGTCTGACAAGCAACCGTGATTGGCTGCTCCCGACCCTAGATTTGGGTTAGGGTGTTACAAGTGGTATCACAAGTGGTATCACAAGTGGTATCAGAGCAACCTTGTGACCGTCTGGTTAGTCTGTGGTCTGGAGTACCCGAGTCACCAACCTATCAGGGGAGGATTCTGGGTTTGGCTCGGCTGTGGTCAGATGCTGCCAGGCGCAATGCGGACGTGGTCCATTGATTGGCTTAAAATCTGACTAGTACTTAAAAGGGATTAAAAGTAGTACTCATATCAACAAAGTGTACTTTTTTTTTTCTGGTTATCTATACGAAAGAACTCCACAATTAAGCGTGTTTAGTGCTTAGCTTGAGTAGTCTTAGAATAGGTGAACTATTGGGAAGGTTCACGGGATGCGCATTAGTGAGGGCAAAATGCGCTGGAAAAGATCCGTGTTGATCTGTGAGCCATGTACATAGCCTGACAAGCTACCGTAACTGACCGCTTTGGACCCTAGGTTTAGACCGGGGTGTTACAAGTGGTATCAAAGGAACCTTGCGACCGTCTAGTGAGCCTATGGTCTATGGTCAGGAGAACCTGTAACACCCCCATACTCCAAGTGCCTTACCAGGACCACTCAGGTATGAAGACATTACCATCTCGGTTACCCGAGGCAATGATAATCAAACAACAATGAAGAAACAACGTTTATTATAAATAATTAGCGAATAGTTACAATCCTCAAAACCAAACCAAAAGTACGATACATGATCTCAAACCGATCGTTCTAATCGAAATGTAAATAACTAATAAGCTACAAATGGAAGACTCCTATCATCCTGTCGTGGCATCCCGGCTATCCCGTGAATCGATCTCAATACTCGCTCAATATCTCGCTCACCATCCCCGAATGGATCACCGCAGTTTACAAAACAACACCGGCCGTACTAATCACACAATCAATATAAACAACAACGATAAGATAAACAGACATGACTTAACTCACACACACACACACACAACCAACCAATTCCCATCATCTCAATACTGATCGTCCACTGGACCACCGCCAGATGGGGGACCGCACTGCACCTACCAAAATCCCCGCTCCACATAGTGAGCGATAACCCCGTCCATTAATGTGCACATCCCTTCCGTGGCGGGTTCCACATAAGGCGAAACTAGGGCGTGAAGCCACTCCCGCAAGTGACCCCACTCGGTAGAGGCCACGCCTCGCGAACCATCAACAACGATCACAACTACAATCACAATACAATTATTATATCAAACAACCAAATACAATACATCAACCAATATCCCATTATGGGACTAATACCGAGTAGAAATCCTACCTGTATGCACACAATCGACGGTCTCTCTTCTTTGAATCAAAAAGCCTCTTCTATGAACCCTCCTCCTATCATACAACACATAGAGGCTACCAAATCACATACTACACATAAAACCCCCAATCTCTAAATTAGGGTTTAACCAATTCAAAGGAAAGACAATAAAAAGGGTACATAGATCTTACCCTCGACGCAAGGAACTCAACGGTATAATCAACGACAAGAACTGACCGTCTGAACTCCGGGAATTGCTAAGAATGCGATTAAGAAGATGAACTTGTTTGCTTTCTCTATTAAACAGTAATTTAGGTTTTGTAAAAGTGATTTAGAATAATGACGACGAAGCTTAAATACCTTAATCGCATAATTAACAAAACCCGAGAAAACTCCCCGTAAAACCGGCTACTCGATCGAGTACCCAAGGTACTCGATCGAGTACCCCCTTACTCGATCGAGTGCCCCAGCTACTCGATCGAGTACCCAACAGGTCAGAAACTTTTCTAAAACGCAACTTACCCTTACTCGATAGAGTACCCCAAGACTTACAAATACGGAGTATTACAGTCTTCCCTCCTTAAAAGGAACTTCGTCCCCGAAGTTCAAACCACTAAAAAACAAAGGTACTCCCATAACATTCCCGACTCAACAACCACAACAAAATTCAACATAAAACATGTTACTAACCCAACTCATCCCGACAAACATACCGACACAAGCATATAAAAGGGGTATGAAACTCTTAAAAACTGTTCGCGATCATCTCCTACCCCCCTAAAAGAAACAAGGTTACGTCCCCGTAACCATACATACCTGATCAAAAAGGAAAGGGTAACGCTCTTTCATAGCCTCCTCTGGCTCCCATGTAGCTTTCTCGGTCTCGTGGTTAGACCAAAGGATCTTAAGCAAAACTGTCTCACCACTCCTAGTCTTTCTAACCTTTCGGTCTAGAATCTGCTTAGGCACCTCAAGATATGATAAGGACTCATCTAGCTCTAAGCTCTCTGCCTCTAACACATGTGACGGGTCACTCACATACTTCCGCAGCTGCGATACGTGAAACACATTATGTACTCTCTCTAACGCAGCAGGTAAAGCCAGACGATAAGCAACCTCTCCAACTCGCTCTAAGATCTCATAAGGACCGATAAACTTCTGACTTAGCTTGCCTTTCTTCCCAAATCTCATAACCCCACGCATAGGAGACACTTTCAGAAGAACCTTATCCCCAACCTGAAACTCTATATCCCGGCGATGTAGATCTGCATAACTCTTTTGTCGATCCTGAGCTGCTCTCATCCGTTCCCTGATCATCTTAATCTGTTCCACCATCTCATGCACCATCTCTGGTCCCAAAACCACTGCCTCAGCACTATCGTCCCAACAGATTGGACTCCTACATCTCCTCCCATACAAAGCCTCAAACGGTGCCATACCTATACTTTGGTGTGATAGTCATTATTGTAAGAAAATTCTATCAAGTCCAACCTCTGCTCCCAGCTACCACCAAAATCCATCACACAAGCTCGCAACATATCCTCAAGAGTCTTGATTGTTCTCTCGATCCCCGTCTCGTCGCAGGATGAAATGTCAGACTCATCTTCAAAGTTGTTCCCAACGATTCCTGCAACTCCTTCCAAAACCTCGATATAAACCTCGCATCTCTGTCGGACACTATGTCCTTAGGGACTCCATGTAACTTAAGCACGTTCTTTCGATAAGCCATAGCCAATTGTGCCTTAGTCCATGTATCTTTCATTGGAACAAAGTGAGTGACTTGGTCGACGATCCACTATTACCCAAATCATGTTGTTACCTTGTTGACTCTTTGGCAAACCCACAATGAAATCCATGGAAATGGATTCCCACTTCCACTCAGGTACCTCTAAAGACCGAATCTTACCTTGTGGTCGTCATTGTTCCCCTTTAACTCTCGGCATGTCAAACAACGGGATACAAACTCACTGTCTCTTTCTTCATCCCAGGCCACCAAAACGTTTTCTTCAAATCCTTGTATAGCTTGTCTCCACCGGATGAATCAATATGGTGTGCAATGCGCCTCTGTCATGATAGTCTTTTTCAATTCCTCATCATTAGGAACACACCACCTACCATCAAACCTCAAACTACCATCTCTATGAATAGAAAACCGGACACTTTGTCCCTTTCTCTACTCCACTCTCCACTCCACTATCTTAGGATCCAAAGCCTCGCTTACCTCGAATATCGTCATAAAACTCAAGATGTCTTGTCATATCACCCATGTCATCTCCTTTCTGCATCATATGTATCCCAAAACTCGCTACCTCATCCCTCGGCCTCATCAAGGATAGAGCCGTACACGAGAGAATGTACACTCTTCCTACTCAAAGCATCAAAGAACAACATTGGCCTTCCCTTCATGGTAGATGATTTCCATGTCATAATCGCCAATCAGCTCCATCCACCTCCTCTGTCTCATGTTCAACTCCTTCTGCGTGAACATGTACTTGAGACTCTTGTGATCAGAAAAATACCTTAAAGATTGCTCCATAAAGGTAATGTCTCCAAATCTTGAGAGTAAACACCACCGCACCCAACTCCGGATCATGAGTAGGGTAGTTCTCCTCATAAGGCTTCAATTGCCTAGAAGCATAGGCAATCACTTTACCATTCTGCATCAACACACATCCCAACCCATTCTTTGAGGCATCCGTATAAACCTCAAAGTTCTCGGTCCCTTCAGTAATGCTAAGACTAGAGCCGTGGTCAAACGCTCCTTTAATGTTTGGAACGCCGTCTCACAACTCTCATCCCAACGAAACCTGTTCTCTTTCCTCATCAACGCTGTCATAGGTCTAGCTATCTTGGAGAAATCCTTCACGAACCGTCCGTAGTATCCAAATAAACCCAAGAAACTCCTAACCTCGGCAACATTCTTCTGCTTCCCACTTTGTCACTGCCTCAATCTTCGCCGGATCCACAGCTACCCCATCTTTAGAGATCACATGCCCCAGAAAAGCAACTTTCTCTAACCAGAACTCACACTTGGATAGCTTAGCATACAACTCATGATCCCTCAAAGTTTGCAACACGATCCTCAGATGCTCCTCATGCTCCTCCTTAGTCTTAGAGTAGATGTAACACCCCGGTTTATAAAAGAAGTCTTCGTCAAGACATTCCCTAATAAAACGGACTGTTACCATCTCGGTTTCCCGAGGTAGTGAATAACAAATTAAACTCCAAGGCATTTTATATAATATTTTAACTTAATTATTACAAATCCTATTTTCAACTCAAATTACAAGAACTGACATAAATAAAAGTGAAAGTCTTCTAGATGATGATCTAGCTACTAAGTCGTCTGATCCAGTGTCTCACGCCCATCAAGCTCCCGTCCTATCTCTTAAACCTGTCAAGTCTGCTCCCCATAAAACGGTTCATCACAGGTGTTCACGAATACACAGGGTCAACCACGAGGTTGAGTAGGGAAAACAATGAAACAATAAAATATGATATGCATGCTCCTCCGTCACCTCCATCTCCATCTCAACTCATGTCTCATATCTCATAACCCGGACAACCCAGCCATACCGATCCCCGGTAGACTATATATATCGACCGTAGCCGATCTGCGCATTCCGGTGAGGACACCAGGGCAAGTCTGCAGAACGCCGCCCGGGCCTTATCACAACATCATCATCACCGCACCACATCACCACAACATCCTCCATCTCCAATGCATATGAATGCTCAAAAGAAATGAATGCAACACAATATATATATATATATAATGAACTGATAAATCATAAAATCATGCCAGTTACCCGATGTTGCGATATCATACTCAATATGATCAATTCAGTCAATCACCTTCCGTATATATAAATCGTACTTAAATCAACAACCAAAAATCAAGTCAACACAATTCAACAACAACGATAATAGGACAAGTGTATTTCCCTACCTCAAAGTGCCAGCAATTCCAATTAAGCAGTTAAGCAGTCCAGAAAGTAAAGCAATGAATTTGATTATCGATCCTTCACGAATCCGTCACCTAAAACAATTATAATATTTATAATTACTAACTACTAAATATAGAAATCTCCCAAAATGGAAACTTTCCCGATATAGTAACTTTCCACTTTTAACAAACCCGACTTGAATTATTTAACCGACTCGGGAATAATTTATTTAAATGACTCGGGATTTAAATTAAATAACTAATATAATAAATAAAGATTAAACGAATTATACGATTTAGAAATATCCGAATCAATCCTTAAACAACTCAAACAATCCCGACTCAAACCCGTCTCTAATTATATTAAATAACTCAGGGATTAAATTGAATAAATTATTTAGAAGACTCGGGAATTAAATTAATTAATTAAGTATACGACCAATTAACGAATTATAACGATTTAAACTATGAAAAACCCGTTTCCAAAACAAACACAACCCGTCATCAACCACGTCCCTTCACACGCACCCCCACACTCCCACGCGCCACCTCACCACCGCGACAACCACCTGACCAAACCCCCACTCTGCCCCAGCCACCAACGGCCACCCCCATTGGGGTCGACTGCCGCCGGCGAGTCAAACCCAGGCCGCCATTTGGCCTGGTTCACCACCACGCATCACCAAACACCCTCTGTTCTCGCCATACCACCACCGCACCAACAACCATCCCCCCGCAAACCCACCACATCGTCGGGTTCGCCGCCAACCCACAAACCCGCACGCCATGGAACCACCATTTCGACCTCCCCCGAGTCCACGGTGGTGCCACCCCAACATAGTCGTGTAAAAACCCATCCGAAACCGTATAAAAACCCGTTTGACCACCCCCATCGACGCCGCCTATTTCACCACCACCACCACCTAAAGCCACCATAACCACCACCATTTCACTCGTCCCCTACCACTCTACCCATATGCCCCGTCAACAACCACCAGCAACCTCACCAAGACACGCACAACCCCCCCTAAAAACCCGACAGACAAAATGAAAACAGAGAAGGTTGCACTCTTACCTTTTTCCTGCCGCCACTACCGCCACCAGGGCCACCTATGAAGGTCGACAAACACCCTAAGGTCTTCCTTGCTGCACCGCCAATACCCATGCTCTCTCTCTCTCTCGTTTTGCGTGAAGATAGAAGTTGGAGTTGATGAAAGGAGGGAGGCGGCTGAGGGAAGAGGGAGGCGGTTGAGGGAGGTACTATTAGGTTTAGGTTTAGGGTTAGGGTTAGTGTTTAGGGTTTAGTTGGGCTTAGGGTTAAATGGGCTGAACAGTTAATAGGCCAACTCAGTTGGGTTAGCTCATAATTCGAATTCTTATAAACCCGTCACAATTAACTTATATCGATACATCGCGGGTTAAATAAAATAACTTAACGAATTTATCGACTCAATATTAACTCGACTTAATTAGTAATATAAAATGTATAATAATTAATATATAATAATATCCGTTAAATTTATTATATAAAAATACGGGGTATTACAGTCTTCCCCCCTTAAAATGAACTTCGTCCCGAAGTTCGCACCCGTACCCAAACCTCAGAAGGGTATTGTATATCGTACTTACGGACGTCGCGCATTTCTAACACGGTTAACACACACTTTTGACACCTCAATTAAACATAACAAACACGGAATGTTACATTCTGCCCTCCTAAAAATAAACTTCGTCCCGAAGTTTAACTCATCTTCACTTAACCCAATTAACTACAACTAGTAACTACCTGCGAACACAGATATATAACAACTATATAATCATCTGAGAACACCGTCATCTTCCATCTAAATTCCGATCTCAAACTCAAATAACTCAATCACCATGGTCTCACTGGACCGCAAATGTAACTCGGCGCAAAGGCCCCACAACTCATAACTCAATACCAGAAGTTTAACTTATACTCTCATTTTACACCTCAACCAACTAACAGAAGTATATGAATAAAACATATAGAGCTCATTTGCATAGGTACCCCACAACGAAACATCTACTTGATCAAAACTACAATCTACAAACAAGTGCAAATTAAACATCAAGATTTTACAATCCTCCCCAACTAAAAACATGGTTACGTCCTCGTAACCTTCATTATTATAACAAAGTTCTCAACTACTGCTAACAACTGAAAGAGGATAAAAGATTCACCACTCACGCTCAAGTTAACTAATCCTTACCAAAGACAATCAATATACAAACTCTCTCAAGGAAGCTACCGTTACCAGTAAAATCATTAGTAATTATTTATTTTACCAATCATTGTAATCTCATACCTTAGAAACATAGGGAATCAACCAACATGAGAAAAGAATTAGGGTCAAAACTTACTGAATTGATTTATGAAAATTTATAACCTAATAGGTCCAGTCTGACTTTCCTTTGCTTAATTGTACAGATTTAGGTCAAGACACAGGATCCTCAATAAAATGAAGACAACCAGCTTCGCAGTACTTATCATCTTCGAAATATTTTAATCCTCACAACAAAAGGGTTTGGTATTTATTCATAAATGACGGAAGCACCTTGATTGGCAAATTTTACAAATATTCATTACATGTTATGCTAATATCAACATACCATGTTAACACATAACTCCCTTAATCAGCACATTACCTTTCCCGTTTTGACATTCGTAACTAACCACAACCCACCGATCCGCTATATGAACGAACAACATGGCTAATTTAACCCACTACTTAAGAGTCCGTTCTAGTTTCATTTCTCTAGACTAGCAACTATCAGGAAACCATACAATCAGACACTGGCTGGATATCTCATTCCGAATTTATATTCATATGACAAAATTTAACTTTATTTTAAAAACTTTTACTTTCATACTGGACGGTGAGTAACTTTCCTAACATAATTCTTATAACAGAGCCATCCATAGAATCCATTTACAGCTTACTACGAAACTCAAAATCAGATAAACTTAATTCAATTCCTTCTAACCAAAACAAGCTTAGGTGTCGACTCATATCTCGTAATTTACAGGTTCATCTTATTCATTTCAGTCCTATCTTTACTAATGGACGATTATTACCTCAATCATCAGGATTTTAGTTGCACTTCTTTACTCAGTTATATTCACGGCTCAATTAAACGTAACTATAACGACTATCATTTAAACCAACGCATATCATGTGAATCATCAAAGGGTTATTCCATTATAATTGCTAATATAATTATCATAAACAATCTTTATTAAAATATAATTGATAGTAACGACTCGAGAATATAGATGTGTCAAATGTCGTGCTGAAATTGCAAAAATCATTTTAGCATTTTATGACAATGTAATAACAAATATATCCAATAAGAAACAACAACACTGTTTATTATCATGTTATAGGTTTAGGGTTAACTGAAATAATTTAATGAAATGAAAGTTATAAGTATAACTATAGGCACACAGACTCACATAAAAGACCTTAGAACTCAGATGACATCCTACATGTGGGAACATTTAGACATAATTATTATAATTATTCGTGCGAGTATATTAGAACAATCAAATTAACTTTTAACACCATCAACTTACAAAGATATGACAATATGGTTTTATATTTATATATATATATCCGACCACTATGCAAATATGACGCACACCCCAGAGATATTACAACATGCCAAACGTATGTAAATTATGCAAACAACTGGACTCGTATCAATTATTTTACTCTCGATTAAGAATCAAATTAAGCTATTCATTTTCACTCATACTATCATGCCAACAATGTTATCAACTACACTTTAATTTTTATCATTTGTTAAGATACATAACTACTGAACATGCGTGCTACTATCATCATATAAGGACATTATCAATTCACATTACTAAAGCTCATGAATTAACCAAACAATTGTATGAAAATTCAACATAGAACGCACATTTTAAATGTTTTGATTTACGTTGTAGCTTCCAAAAATCACGAATAAATAACTGTTCAATTAGAACTTGATTCATATTACTTTTACAAAACACGGTGAGTTCAAAACACAGGGAAAAAGAATTAGGTTTAAAGCACCAGAATTCCATTTTTTTAAAGAATTTTACAACTCAGTTGGTCCAACAAACATGTGACGGCAATTGGTCCAAAACTTGGGTCAGTTTGCAAAATTTACCGTTTAATATAGAAACATCAAAAATTTTCGTGGCTTATTAATTTGAAAACATATGCGAATCTTCTGATCGATGGAGTTGGAATTATGCAAAAATTATTAATACAATTTAAATGAGGATTTTTACAAAATTGTTGGTCACAACATCATCGCACAGGAACTTTCCTGACCACCGCCCACTAAAGTATTTATTACTCCTAATCCGTTTATCATATAAGCATGAAACCGACGCCAAATGAACACTAACTCACGAGGCTACCTCTCATAAAATTTTTATCCCGGGGCAATGAACAGAAAAGAAATGGAAGTAAGGTCAATTAAAGGGTAACACCAACCAGAACGAGTTTTATCACTAAGTTATTCATTTTCTATGTTCCAAACTCTTACAACCATACTATCGATACTAACTCATCCTAACTTAAATCTCCGACTGTACTTACGTAAACATCTATCCCATAGAATCCCTTCGCATCTCGATATACTCCGTACATCTAAATCACGTTTGCTATGACTATAAACATGCAATTCAATAGGGTTTCTAATTACTATCACAAGACTATACTAGCATGGCTTCGGGATCACATAACCGCATATTACTAGATATAGTAGTACTATCAACACATCATTCATACAAAATACTTACCGTAGCATGGTTCTGCAGAATGGTTAGAATATATGGGTCTCAAGGTATACATCAACTCGATTATGCAATAATCAATGTATTAATCAGTTAATACTTAGGTAACGATATATGAATTTCCTGTTCAACCTCAAGCAACTTTTCTACCCCTTTCTCTCGTATACACTCATGGTTTCCGGTTCAACTGAGAGGACCACTGGTTCGGTGTGAGGGGGCCCCTAACTCATACCTTACCTTAGTGTGCTCCTACAGTTCTATCCCGGGTTCATTTTATTTAGACTCATCCTATGTTCATTGGGCTCATTGGTTTAGGCCTGAGGATCGTTCGCTCTGATACCACTTTGTAACACCCCGGTTTATAAAAGAAGTCTTCGTCAAGAAATTCCCTAATAAAACGGACTGTTACCATCTCGGTTTCCCGAGGTAGTGAATAACAAATTAAACTCCAAGGCAATTTATATAATATTTTAACTTAATTATTACAAATTCTATTTTCAACTCAAATTACAAGAACTGACATAAATAAAAGTGAAAGTCTTCTAGATGATGATCTAGCTACTAAGTCGTCTGATCCAGTGTCTCACGCCCATCAAGCTCCCGTCCTATCTCTTAAACCCACAAGTCTGCTCCCATAAAACGGTTCATCACAGGTGTTCACGAATACACAGGGTCAACCACGAGGTTGAGTAGGGAAAACAATGAAACAATAAAATATGATATGCATGCTCCTCCGTCACCTCCATCTCCATCTCAACTCATGTCTCATATCTCATAACCCGGACAACCCAGCCATACCGATCCCCGGTAGACTATATATATCGACCGTAGCCGATCTGCCCACTCGCTTGTGAGGACACCAGGGCAAGTCTGCAACCCGCCCGGGCCTTATCACAACATCATCATCACCGCACCACATCACCACAACATCCTCCATCTCCAATGCATATGAATGCTCAAAAGAAATGAATGCAACACAATATATATATATATATATATAATGAACTGATAAATCATAAAATCATGCCAGTTACCCGATGTTGCGATATCATACTCAATATGATCAATTCAGTCAATCACCTTCTGTATATATAAATCGTACTTAAATCAACAACCAAAAATCAAGTCAACACAATTCAACAACAGCGATAATAGGACAAGTGTATTTCCCTACCTCAAAGTGCCAAAGAATTCCAATTAAGCGATTAAGCGATCCGAGAAAGTAAAGCAATGAATTTGATTATCGATCCTTCACGAATCCGTCACCTAAAACAATTATAATATTTATAATTACTAACTACTAAATATAGAAATCTCCCAAAATGGAAACTTTCCCGATATAGTAACTTTCCACTTTTAACAAACCCGACTTGAATTATTTAACCGACTCGGGAATAATTTATTTAAATGACTCGGGATTTAAATTAAATAACTAATATAATAAATAAAGATTAAACGAATTATACGATTTAGAAATATCCGAATCAATCCTTAAACAACTCAAACAATCCCGACTCAAACCCGTCTCTAATTATATTAAATAACTCAGGGATTAAATTGAATAAATTATTTAGAAGACTCGGGAATTAAATTAATTAATTAAGTATACGACCAATTAACGAATTATAACGATTTAAACTATGAAAAACCCGTTTCCAAAACAAACACAACCCGTCATCAACCACGTCCCTTCACACGCACCCCCACACTCCCACGCGCCACCTCACCACCGCGACAACCACCTGACCAAACCCCCACTCTGCCCCAGCCACCAACGGCCACCCCCACTGGGGTCGACTGCCGCCGACGAGTCAAACCCAGGCCGCCATTTGGCCTGGTTCACCACCACGCATCACCAAACACCCTCTGTTCTCGCCATACCACCACCGCAGCCAACAACCATCCCCTGCAAACCCACCACTGTCATGTTCGCCGCCAACCCACAAACCCAGACGCCATGGAACCACCATTTCGACCTCCCCCGAGTCCACGGTGGTGCCACCCCAACATAGTCGTGTAAAAACCCATCTGAAACCGTATAAAAAACCTGTTTGACCACCCCTGTCGACGCCGCCTATTTCAGCCACCACCACCACCTAAAGCCACCATAACCACTACCATTTCACTCGTCCCCTACCACTCTACCCATATGCCCCGTCAACAACCACCAGCAACCTCACCAAGACACGCACAACCCCCCCTAAAAACCCGACAGACAAAATGAAAACAGAGAAGGTTGCACTCTTACCTTTTTCCTGCCGCCACGTACTACCGCCACCAGGGCCCCCTATGAAGGTCGACAAACACCCTAAGGTCTTCCTTGCTGCACCGCCAATACCCATGCTCTCTCTCTCTCTCTCTCGTTTTGCGTGAAGATAGAAGTTGGAGTTGATGAAAGGAGGGAGGCGGCTGAGGGAAGAGGGAGGCGGTTGAGGGAGGTACTATTAGGTTTAGGTTTAGGGTTAGGGTTAGTGTTTAGGGTTTAGTTGGGCTTAGGGTTAAATGGGCTGAACAGTTAATGGGCCAACTCAGTTGGGTTAGCTCATAATTCGAATTCTTATAAACCCGTCACAATTAACTTATATCGATACATCGCGGGTTAAATAAAATAACTTAACGAATTTATCGACTCAATATTAACTCGACTTAATTAGTAATATAAAATGTATAATAATTAATATATAATAATATCCGTTAAATTTATTATATAAAAATACGGGGTATTACAGTAGACTAAGATGTCATCGATAAACACCACTACAAACTGGTCCAAGAACTGTCTGAAGATTCTATTCATCAAATCCATAAACACTGCTGGCGCATTAGACAACCCAAACGGCATCACCACGTACTCATAATGGCCATACCTCGACGTGAAAGCTGTCTTTGGTATGTCCACCTCTCTAATCTTCACCTGATGGTACCCCGACCTCAAATCAATCTTAGAAAAGACTGTTGCACCACTCAACTGATCAAACAGGTCATCTATCCTTGGCAAAGGATACTTGTTCTTTATCGTCACTCGGTTCAGCTCCCTGTAATCTATGCATAACCTCAAACTCCTATCTTTCTTCTTCACGAAAAGAACTGGTGCTCCCCACGGCGATACACTTGGTCTAATGTATCCCTTCTCTATCAGATCATCCAACTGCTTCCTAAGCTCCTCCATGTCCTTAGGACCCATACGGTACGGTGCCTTAGAGATCGGCCCCGTCCCTGGCTTCAACTCAACGGTGAAATCTATCTCCCTCTTCGGTGGCAACCCCGGAATCTCCTCTGGGAAAACATCTGCAAACTCTCCCACCACTGGTATCTCATCAACTGTCGGACTCTCTATCCGGTCATCTCTCACATGGCACAAGATCAAAGGACATCCCTTCCTCAGATAAGACTTCAAGGTGACAGCTGCAATCAACTTAACTTTGGGTTTGACTAGAAACCCACGATAAGACACACTAACACCTTTAGGACCTCTTAAGGACACTTTCTTTTGATGACAGTCTATCTTAGCTTTATACTTTCCTAACCAATCCATCCCGACTATCATCTCAAAACCGTTAAAAGGAAACTCCAGCAAGTCTACAGGGAAATCAACTTGCCCAACTATCATAGATACATCTCTAAACAATCTCCCACAAGATACAGACTCACCCGAAGGTATGAAAACTTGCTCACTAACAGACTCATATACTCTCAAACCCAACTGTTTAACATGACTCGAAGACACAAACGACTGAGTAGCCCCCGAATCAAACAAAACAAAGGTAGGAACACCATTAACAAGGAATGTACCGGTGATAACGTGCGCATCTTCCTCCGCCGCTTTCTTCTCCATAATGAATAACTTGCCACTGGTCTTCTGCCCACCTCCCTGGATAGTACTGGCTGATGTGGTCGGCTTAGCACCCGACCCTTGATTGTTGTTGTTGTTCGTTGGTGGTTTCTGATAAGAATTACCGCCGTTGCGGTTGCCTCCACTCTGGTAACTCGACTTCCCGGTTTGGCCATGATCCGGCCGGTCTGTTGCTCGCGAAGCTCTCTGGAAAGATCCTGGTGCACTTGTGCACTCATGTCTCTTGTGGCCTACACCACCACAGCTGTAGCAGGTCACTCCCCAACTATTACTCACACTTCCTCGGCCACGCCCAAAGGAAGCCCCAACACTGAACCCAGACCCAGAAGAAAACCCCTTAGACTGATTGTGGTTGCCTTTCTTGTGATTCGATTGGCCACCACCCTCGCTCTCAGACTTCCTCTTCTCACCACCTAACCTCTCCTGAGCCATCTCCACCAACCTCTCAGCTCTCCCAGCCCTCTCATAGGCTTCCTTAACATCGCAAAGGACTCCCACGGGTAACTTATCCATAATCTTAGGGGTCAACCCCTCTCAAACCTCAACGCCAGGTTCTCCTCACTCAAACCCATATCCTCAGCATACCTAGACTTCTCATTGAACTGTCTGTAGTACTCGGCTACAGACATCTTAGCGGTCATCTTAAAACCATCAAAACTCTTCTCTCAACTTACTCCTCACATGTTCCGGTACAAACTCCTTCCTCACAGCCCTACGAAACTCCTCCCAAGGTATAGCAGGTAAGCCTTGGTTTGTATATATCTCCTTATGCCAGCTGCCTCCCTCAGATAGAACGCAGCCTGTTCCACCCTCATTTCATCAGGACAGTGAACCAAGTCTAATATGTTCTCCATCTCTCTCAGCCAACTATCAAGAAGATTAGGCTCCCCAACTCCCTTATATTCTTTCGGGTTAAACCTCGCAATGTAGAGGCTGATTTTAGAATGGTCAACCTCCTTCTCCTTATCCTTATTCTTATCCTCATTCACTTTCTTTAGGGTCTCAGTAAGAGCATCCTGGTGCTCTAACATCTTAACGATGTCATCCATGGTCATAAGCTCAGCTCTCGCATACAAAGCGGTCTTCTTGGGCGGCATCTTGAAACTATACATATATAAGAAAGGGTAGATATGAACACACGTACTAAACTTCAAAACACGAAAACACGCCACCCAGGACCTACTCGATCGAGTTCCTAAACACACTCGATCGAGTAACGGGCTACTCGATCGAGTGCCCAACATACTCGATCGAGTACCCAAACATCAGACCCCTAACAGACCTTCTACTCGATCGAGTGACCCCCTACTCGATCGAGTACCCCTAGTTACTCGATCGAGTACCCAAAAACACGATTCTGGACTCAAAACCGTCAAAAACCCACCCGATCGAGTCAGTCCCACTCGATCGAGTCATGCCAATCATAAAAGCTACCCGCATGCTACGTCATATGCTAACATGCTAAACTTTATAAACCACATTATATCATAATAAATATGCTACGCATCTTTTCTACTATCTACGAGATCAATTCATCATGTTATTAAATGCCACGTTGTAAAACATTCAACATGCTATCATTCCATCAACAGTTTCCACATATTTCATTAACCTTTAACATTCTCATCCTTCAACTTCAAACATCCAACAATTAACACATTTCATCACATTCTTACACAAGTTAACCAAACACACATACGACTCGACAAACACTCCCCCCATGTGACCGGTTCAAAGTTGTAGGGCGACCCCGCGACTTTAGGACGTCTCCCAAGCCTTTGCATTAGCTCCTACAACTTTTACCCCGGGTTCATTTTAATTGACTCCCTATGTTCATTAGGTTCATTGGTTACAGGTTTCAGGATCGTCGCTCTGATACCATTTGTAACACCCCCATACTCCAAGTGCCTTACCAGGACCACTCAGGTATGAAGACATTACCATCTCGGTTACCCGAGGCAATGATAATCAAACAACAATGAAGAAACAACGTTTATTATAAATAATTAGCGAATAGTTGCAATCCTCAAAACCAAACCAAAAGTACGATACATGATCTCAAACTGACTGTTCTAACTGAAATGTAAATAACTAATAAGCTACAACGGAAGACTCCTATCATCCTGTCGTGGCATCCCAGCTATCCCAGAACTCATCTCAATACCTGCTCAATATCTGCTCACCATCCCCGAATGGATCACCGCAGGTTTGTTGGGGCTGGTGTCCTTTACAGTTAGTGCAAGGACTTATAAATCTCTAAAAGGATCAAAGGGTATACTTTTGTATTATAATCAGTTGGTCCACGTTTATCAATAACGGTTGGCTTGCTAGATAAGTTTGACGTTATTGTCATACAGATGGCGGTGATCAACTGGTCCCTAAAAGTCACACCTATAGGATACGTTTGAGAGATGTGACGGTATGAAAATACAGTCATGTTGATGCCAGAAAATTGACTAAGCAGTTAGTCCGAGTTATTTGACTAGTAATTAGTCAAAATGCGATGTTGAGATATTTTATTTAATACGGATTAAATAAAATGGGCTAAGGCGAATTAAACAGTTAATTCGTAAATTAAATATAAACGATTATATTTAATTAATGTATATTGAATTAATTATACAATATTGTCTTTGTCGGACATGTATTAATATTTCAACTAATCCGAGTTATTAGTTGATGTTTTAATAACCGATAATCGATGACGATTTATAATAAAACCGCGTCATATACATTTAGCATTTTTCGAGCCGGACCACGAGTTAAAATTAAGAGGAAGTGGAAGCCCACTTCCCCATGATAGCACACGGTTGGCCGAGCAACAAAAGGAGAGCCTTCTCTCCTTTTGTAACCTAATTCATTTTGAAAACAAAATTAGGGTTTTGGAAGGGCATTTTTCTCTCTCAAAACCTAGATCTCACATCTAAGAAAAACTCACACAACTATTCTCTCAATATTGCAAGACAATTAGAGAATACATTTCTAGCACAAGGGCATAGTCTCAGACGGTCTTGGGTGTATCGATTAGGAGGAAATCTACTTTGATTTCTGTTCTTAGGCCGCATCTCAAAGGACCCGAGGTTATTTCTTTACCTTTATCGTTTCTATTGCATTTTCGTTTTATGACAATAATTACATATAAAATTTTGCGTTATAGTCCTATATTTTAAGGGTATTATACGGATATTACCCCACAAGTGGTATCAGAGCGAGGCCACGTAAATTTTTCTATGTGATTTTCATCAAACGAATTTGAATCGATAATTTTGTGCATAAAATTTCGTGCGGCAGCCATTTTTTTTTTCTCACGGCAGATTTTTTTTTTGGCTGTTGCGGTTTTGTGTCTTGGAAACCGTGCCTTGCATACACGGTTCATGTTGTTGTTTGTTTTGGTTTCGATTTGATCTTTGCATATTGTTTTGTAATCGATATTCATTGCAATATGTTAAAGATTTATCAATTGTAAATTCATTTCTATACGGATTAGGTGATATTGCAATTGGTTTTTATCAAATCGATATTGTTTTGGCTTGTCGATGCTCACGTTTTTGAGCCGCATTTTTTTTTTGCTCTTTAGAGCTCACGGCATCAGCAGCAAATAAAAAAAAAATAAAAAATTTTGGGTACTGTTCACGGTCAGACGTGAAGAAGAAAAAAAAAAAAATTTGTTTTAATTTTTCTTCTCGGCCGTTTAAAAATTTTTTTGTTCTGTTTTTTTTTGCTGCTCACGGCATTAGCAGGTAAAATAAAAAAAAAAAAATTTTCGGTTTTTGGCCATGTTTTATGCATAATACGGACTTTATGCATTCGCTTGATAGTGAAACAGTTCACTCACGTACCATTTAGTTATTTTAAAGCATTTAAAGTAACGGATTATGATGAATTAAAATTAAACTGATAGAAGCGGTTTTATCTCATAATTTTAATTATCTTTGGTGGTTTGGATAAATTTAACATAATTACGGAATTATGTCACGAATAAATTTTATTTTAGTTGATGCATTTTATTTATCGTTATTTTGAATGTTTTGAATGCTTTTATTACGTATTTTTTTTTTTTTTACAAACAGTTGTAACTTAGTGTGGCCTTAGTAGAACGTGTTACCGTAATGATGGAACACGGTCTTGGTTGTATTTTGAGATCTTGTATCTCCGTTTTGGTTTTTCATTGTAATTACAGTTTTTATTTAGAATGTAAATAGGTTTTTATTTTGTAAATTTTAATTGTAATTTTTGAGAAGACCAAAGATGGAGACCGGATGCTCACTCCCGCTACATGAAAAAGATGGAACATCAAGACAAGCTTCTCGGGTCCAACGGTGGATTCCAAAGTTGTATTATGTTCTTTTTACTAGGATAGGCCTGTTGGAATATGTGTCCTCCGACAATAATGCGATCACAACTGTTGATCATGATGATCACATGTTTAAGTCTCATTAAAATGAATACAATTGGGAAGTAATATTGTTACTGTCAACTGGTCAACATATATCGGTAATGATTGGCTTACTAGAGTTTGACATTACTTTGTCGTGTGACGGTGGTGATCGATTGACCCCTAGGTCATACCTAAAGGGCAACCCTCTTAATTGATTATTTAATTAATCGTATAATGTTACGAGTTAATTAAATTACTTGAAAATTGACGGACGATTTTGGAAGTAAAATTTACGTATCATATTGAAATGTGATTAAATAAGATACGGTCTGAGTAATTAAATTGTATAATTACTCGGATGAAATAAATTGTTTAATGTAACAATTAAAATGAATGAATTATTATAAAATCAATCAGTTGAAATTTATAAATGGTAAAATATTTTGGTACTAGTAATTATGAAATTACTAAGTCAATTTTTGTATATGACGTATTTTTATTAATACGTTGATTTTTAATATGTTAAAAATACATAACAAATATATGTGACATGTGACATGTAACATATAGACAATTGACAAAAATAATATGGATTCCATATTATCAAATGGACCGAAATATAGGAAGTGGATTAAGCTAATTAATTATTTAATTAGTAGCTAAACATAATGATTGTTTTGCTTTTTAGCCATGCAACCCTACTACTCCTTGTGAAGACAAAAGTGATCATGCATTGGCTCCCCTAAAAGCCTTCCCTTCCAACCGGTTTTTTAGGTGAAAAAATCATCATTGGTTTTTCAATTTAATTTACCTATTACTCTAAAATGTGTTAGAGATTAATTCATTCAACAATTCATCCAAAATATAAGTTTTCTAGAGAAATAAAATCCTCTCTTTATCTCTCATCAAAACCGAAAATATTGAAAGTGTTAACAATATTTTTGGTTCAATTTTCTCATAGATTAATATTATAACTAGTATTTGTAATATTAATTTTATTAAGAGGAGCCTTGGGTATTATATTTAGGGAGAGATCTTACTCTTAGATCTTTGTTCTTCCATTGGAATAAGCTCAAGAACAAAAGAGAAAGGTGATCTCTTTTGTGCCCAAATATCCGAAATTTAATATGTAAGGACATAATTTCTCCTCTATTTATTTTAATGTTTGCATGCATAAGATCCGTTTTAATTTTATGACAAATTATTTAGACATATATAAATATGTTATAATGTATATGAATCTACATTTCTTTCAATTGGTATCAGAGCCACGGTTGTTTGCATGCAAATTGGTTAAAAGTTTTTCCGAGTTATATGAATAACAAAATAAAACTTGTAAAATTTGTGTTATTATGATATATCACGAAATAATTACATGCATGTTAATATTTCTGGTCCTAAAATGTTTTAGGATTTTTTGGTTAATTTTTCGGATTTTTATTGTTCATATTTAATAATAATGACATTTAAATGTGATTTTATGAGTAAAAATGTCATTTTTGGTCGAAAATTAGCTATACTTCGAATTTTCACTTGGTTTTTGGATATGTTGTTACATATATTATTTTGAGATAACCTGTAAATTTTCATAATTTTTGCACTTGTTATGCTCGAAAAATGAATTTTTCATTATTAAATTCGGATTTAAGAGAAAAATAGGTTAATATGAGTTAAATTTCGAATCTGGTCATAGAAAATTTATATGTTGTCACATGCAATTTTACAAGATGTGTGTAAAATAATTGGCTATAAAGAAGTCTTTTAGCATGATTTATGAATTTTTGAAGAAAAATGACATAAATAGTGACATTATTAGTGAAAATTAATAAAACATAATCTATGACTTAGGAAAAACGTCTAATGTTGCATTTTATTATATTTTTCAGATCTAAAATTGAAAAGTTAATGAAAATAATTTTTCCATGTTTTTATGATTATTTTATTAAATATCGATAAACCGCAACATTGTTTTTCCGGAAAATTTTCGGAATTTTTAACCTAAGATTTTGAACATTATGAGTGTCATGGAATTTTTCCAGAATGTTCATGAATTTAAATTTCAAATTTTGAATTTATTTGAAATTTTTGGATTTATTTGAAGTTTAATAGCTTATTTTTGTAATTTTTGGTCCTTTTATGAACAATTAAGTAAATAAAAGTTAATTATGGTCAAATTACTAGTGGAGACTATATTTTGAGTCCTAAGAGGTTAGGGTAATTAACTTATGCATAAATATGAGTTTGTGCATTTTTGTGATTATAAAATGTTGAAATCACGCAAATCCGTAAAAACCGAGTAATATACGATATTGGCTAATTAAAGGGCGATTTAGCATAAAAATTGAGCATGTTCTTACATAATATAATGCTGCATTTTCTTATGATTGTCATAATTTTAATTTATGTAATTTTGAATTATGTAATTTTACTTAGTATGGCCTTAGATTTTAATTGGTATTTCCCGAAATGTATGGGAATATCGATTCGGTTGTAATTTTTATTGTGATCTCGTATCACCGTTTTGTAATATTTAATAGATTTATTTTATTTTAAGTTACAAATGTATAATAGGAAATTATGTAATTTATTATGTAATTTTATTCATTCCGGAGTTCCAAAAGACGGATTTCTTCAAGAATGACGATACATAAAGACGGTGTTACCTCGAGATGCGTGCCACAACCGAAGTTCAAGGGACCAATGGAGTTGGTTTCCGAATATGTAATAGATTAATAGTTTTTCTATTTTAGGAAAGGCCATACTAGGATTTATTTATTTTATGCTTGCATTTTATTTTATGTCACATGCATCGCTAAATCGCCATAACTAAACATGCATTGTTATTTTATCGAGTCTATCGACCGTGTCAATTAGAATTATCGTAGTTCACCGATTTAGTTCACTTAAAACGTGATAGATAATAAATTGACATGACCTCTCGCTAAAAACAACTAATTGAGACATAGCCTTACCAAATAGTAGAAACCATGAAAACCTATTTCGCGAGGGAGTGCACTCGGCTACCCCGGGGTACAAACCTTGTTACGTAGGGGAAGTGGGTGATAAATGTCTAATCCACCGAATTCATGTTGATGAGGGTTTCATCGGCTACCCCGTGCCTAAGTTAATGTGGGTTTGGATAATGGACACATTTATTCGAAATTTGGATTGAACTCAACAAAAGTAATTAATGAGGGTTTCATCGGCTACCCCGTGCCCTTGTTGATATGTTTTGGGCTATAGATAAATATTAGAGTAATTTTATCGACCAAGAGTTCTAAAAGTAGAATCGATTAAAAGGTTAATCCACCAAATTATATTGATGAGGGTTTCATCGGCTACCCCGTGCCTAAGTCGATATGAATTTGGGTCTTGGAATCATTTTTCCTAGTTGGGTAGAGGTCACTAGAAAAATGCACATAACTTGTTTAAATCATTCATTTTTACGAGTATTATTAAAACGACAATTGTTTTACTCCTTATATCTTGTTTTGTAGACCACTTCTTATTCATAACAAATGGCAACACCAACTCCTAATGCTACACCACTCGCTACTTCATCATGGCTCCGATCCTTTATGGATCGATGTAAACTTGAAAAGAATGGGTCAAATTTCTCCGAGTGGGATGCCCAACTCAAATTAGCCGCCGAAGGTGACGACAAGCTTCGTTACCTTACCGAGGCCTCTCCACCCGAGCCCTCCACTAGGTCCACCGCGGCCATTAGGGAAGCCTATGAGGCTTACCAAAAGGAGTCCGCCGCAATGAAAAATGTCTTAATATTTGCGATGGAGGCGGAACTCCAAAGGAGAGCCTTCAAAATGGGCAATGCTAATGAGATTTACTCCAAACTTGTGACCATGTTTTCACAAACTCCGCGGATCGTCCAATATGAGGCGGCCGCGGCATTCTTTGATCTCGACTTCAAAGAGGGCCAAAAGGTTAGCCCTCATGTGCTCAAACTCATGGAGCTTGTCGAGACCTTGAAGATTCAAAAGGTTGAAATCCCCAAAGAACTCATCGTAGATAGGATTCTACACTCCTTGTCTAAGGTTAAGGCATATGTGCAATTCCGGGTGAATTTCAATATGCAAGACAAGGATGTGTCTCTTGAGGAGTTGCACAAGTTACTTGTGCAAGCCGAGAGGGACATGGGGTTAAATGTGAACCCTCCCAAGGATGTGCTTAACATAAGCACAAAGAGTAAGGGGAAGTTCAAGAAGAATGGGAGAAAGGGTAAAAAGCAAGCTCCCACATTCACCAAAGCTAAGTCTTGTGAAGCTAGCACCTCCAAAGTCAAGAAGGGTCCTCTTGACAAATGCCATTATTGTAATGGCATGGGACATTGGAAGAGGAATTGTTCCAAATACCTTGGTGATATCAAAGCTGGAAAGATCACTCCAGTAGGTAAATGACTAACCTTCTTTTATGTTTCTAATACAACTATGGTAATGTGATGCAAAGTTGTGATAATGTATCTCCCTTTTTATTGTAAATAGGGCCTCCACCAAGCAAAGACAAGGGAAAAGAAAAACAAGCATGATAAACCATGGAGAAGCTAAGGATAGCTTTTATGGAGTTTTGTTTTTCATTGTCTTATTTTAAGTAATGTTTTGAATTTTTAGAACTTTAAGTTTCCGTGTTCGACATGGAAAGGTATTTTGGATAATGGTTTGTATTTTGGATAATAGTGACTTGGTTTGCAACCCAAGTCACCCGTTTTATCATTTATCCTTTATGTTCTAAAAATTTCATCTTCAAATGCTTGCGTTTTGAAACATAAGATTATTCACTAAAAGTGATCCAATAGACAAATATAATGACCGGTTTCATTATATGTCCACATGCTTAAGGCTTGTGTATGATCATTTATGAAGCGATTTTGAGTCTATGAACTCTCTTAAAGGAATGTCAATCACCAAGAATTCATATGAAATTCATAACAATTAGTCAACCTATGAGATAGTTCTCCTTATACTTCAACATCATTAATTTGTGTCTCATATGCTATCTTTGAATGCTTAGTGTATTCATTCTAAAGATAGAGTGGGAGAAAAATGAGGACACAACACACAAGGCAAGATAATTGTGTACTTGTGTAAATGGAGATCTACGCAAGAGAGAATGTTTTGAATGAAGGTATATCTATTTACATAGTATACCAAATAGATGAGATCTATAGTCTCAAGTATGTTCTAAATGACTTAAGAGACCAAGTGAAGTAATCATAAGAGTTTATTCTCAAGATAGTTTATTCTCAAGATAACTACACGAGGAGACCAAAAGAAGTTTTGGAAGAAAAATGACTAATGTATAGTCTTAACAAGTTTTTGACTAAGTTTATGAAACATTTGACCAATAGTTTCAATCATGAGTTTTACTTAAGAGCCTAAATGAATCAAAGTAACATACTAGTTATGATCAAAATCAAATTGCAAAATTGATATTCCGATATCTTCTATAGCCAACGTTTTAACCATACAAATGTCATTGCTTAACCTCCCTATGAAATGGTTAAATCTCCTTCCAAAAGGGTATTTGCGAGGGACGTATTTTAAATATTATTTACTTGAATAATGACATAGCTGCACATCATTATGACATGAGTGTGTTAGAGATTTAAAATCTCTTTCCGTATGGTTGAGATAAGACCACTTCAAAATTGGCATTTTGAAGGGATATGATGGGAACATATATGGTTTTATACTAATAACTTGGAAATGCAATTTATATTTCAATTCTTGATAAATTTCGATTGAGAAGTCAAATTCGAAATGTGTAGAATTGAGTGGGAGTTATGGAATTCTCATGTGAAGACATGGAATTTAGTGGGAGCTATCATCCTTAAATATTTACAACTCATCACTCATTAAAGAATGACGAGCTAATACCTTCTTTTCATAAAGAAGCTTTTGAGTTTTCAATTCTGGATGAAAATGGACAAAGATGAATCCAATTACCTCATGGGATGTTGGATTAGTATTAAAGAGATACACATCGTATCAACATATACATAGGTTATTCATATGAATGAAAATGAGATTACCATTAGCAATCATGGTAGTTCATTGAACACGAGAACGATTGATCTCATGATTATTAGTGACTAATGTTTCCGCCATTAGAATAATCATGTACATGTCCAATAATGAATCATATGCATGAGAGCATGATGAATGATTTGTGAGCCATAATAGAAACGTCATGAATTCTCGAGTAGAATCCGATGAGCGATTTCGATGATTGACGGAATGTTCCATTGTGTGTTAAGAGGTTGCACATATTGTAGAAAATCCGAGCACATATCAGGATTTATGAGAATCCCAAATATTTCAAGCCTAGAAAGAGAAATGAGAAGTTTTGGAAAGATGCTTGGTTGAATAAGAAGTTATTCAAAAACAATCTTTCCTAGTTAAGCTAGGACTTGCGAGAAGTGCTAAGCTAATAATCTTGTCAATTGTTACAAGATTCTACAAAACATGTACCTAGTGCATTGCGTGTGGATGGAATACTTGATCGGTACAAGTTGTATTATTCATCGCAAATTCGTTCGTTATGACATGATCGATAAGAAAGTTCTTTCAAGTTAAAGAACCAAAACCAAGGTCGAGAACCTTTGATGTGTACTTGGTAAGATTCATGCTATGAGAACATGAATGTGAAGGAAATTGCAAGTGTAAGAAGTTTGAACACATGGGCACATGGGATGTTAAACCTCTATTGCAATCAATGAGTGTTTACACTTATGATATACATCACAAGGTTGTAATATGATATTGACTACCCGAGTGTGATGTCGACATTTGTCGTTTGAGTTATTATTAACTCACATTGAACATTGTTATATCCAAACGGGTTGTAGAGACAATTGAACCCCGTTAAAGTGAACATGGATTAACATTGTTTTGCCCATAGTTACTTATATGAGGTGACGTCTCGAAGTGACTAGAGTGTGAGGCGATTGATGGCAAGTTCAAATGCCATAGAGTCATGTGAGATGACTAGTCGATCACATAGGCAGATTGTTAGGAACACTTTGTCGGGCCTTATGACCGCTTATAGAGTTCGGCAAATTTATATAGCCTGGTCGTGGCGAGAGCTACTATAGTATTCAAATGAGTCGATTCTTTTGACTAAAGACTATTCTCCTAAGATGGCACGATTTGATTAACTTTGATTTGTGTTACTACGACCTTCGTAAATGGGGTCAAATGGGCATATTTTGGGTTATGATGGTGTGGCTAGTCGAAGGGAATGAGTGCAATAGGAATTGTCCACCCCTAGTCGGGGTTATAACAATATCTCGGGGCCACTCGAGGAGTAATGAATCGGAAATGCGTGGCCACGCTCGGAAGGTATCCGGTGTGGATAAATCCGGTCAATCGATTATTCTCCGGATCGAGGAAACCGCTCTCGATATGATCACTTGCAAGTACGACCTGAAAGACACCTTGCATTGAGTGGGAGATAGTAATAGGACAAGAGAATTGGTGACGCACACTTGTCGAGGACAAGTGGGAGATTGTTGGAATATGTGTCCTCCGACAATAATGCGATCACAACTGTTGATCATGATGATCACATGTTTAAGTCTCATTAAAATGAATACAATTGGGAAGTAATATTGTTCTTGTCAACTGGTCAACATATATCGGTAATGATTGGCTGACTAGAGTTTGACATTCTTGTCGTGTGACGGTGGTGATCGATTGACCCCTAGGTCATACCTAAAGGGCAACCCTCTTAATTGATTATTTAATTAATCGTATAATGTTACGAGTTAATTAAATTACTTGAAAATTGACGGACGATTTTGGAAGTAAAATTTACGTATCATATTGAAATGTGATTAAATAAGATACGGTCCGAGTAATTAAATTGTATAATTACTCGGATGAAATAAATTGTTTAATGTAACAATTAAAATGAATGAATTATTATAAAATCAATCAGTTGAAATTTATAAATGGTAAAATATTTTGGTACTAGTAATTATGAAATTACTAAGTCAATTTTTGTATATGACGTATTTTTATTAATACGTTGATTTTTAATATGTTAAAAATACATAACAAATATATGTGACATGTGACATGTAACATATAGACAATTGACAAAAATAATATGGATTCCATATTATCAAATGGACCGAAATATAGGAAGTGGATTAAGCTAATTAATTGTTTAATTAGTAGCTAAACATAATGATTGTTTTGCTTTTTAGCCATGCAACCCTACTACTCCTTGTGAAGACAAAAGTGATCATGCATTGGCTCCCCTAAAAGCCTTCCCTTCCAACCGGTTTTTTAGGTGAAAAAATCATCATTGGTTTTTCAATTTAATTTACCTATTACTCTAAAATGTGTTAGAGATTAATTCATTCAACAATTCATCCAAAATATAAGTTTTCTAGAGAAATAAAATCCTCTCTTTATCTCTCATCAAAACCGAAAATATTCAAAGTGTTAACAATATTTTTGGTTCAATTTTCTCATAGATTAATATTATAACTAGTATTTGTAATATTAATTTTATTAAGAGGAGCCTTGGGTATTATATTTAGGGAGAGATCTTACTCTTAGATCTTTGTTCTTCCATTGGAATAAGCTCAAGAACAAAAGAGAAAGGTGATCTCTTTTGTGCCCAAATATCCGAAATTTAATATGTAAGGACATAATTTCTCCTCTATTTATTTTAATGTTTGCATGCATAAGATCCGTTTTAATTTTATGACAAATTATTTAGACATATATAAATATGTTATAATGTATATGAATCTACATTTCTTTCAAGGCCACACTAGGAATTTTTTATTTACGTATTGCATTCTTTTATTTATTTTATCGTAACGATAGATTGCATCATTTTCCGCCTAAAAACCAAACCACCTAATAATTGCATGAAAACTGACTCATATAGAGGTCACGCGTTAGTTTTCTTTGACATTCTTATGTCACACGATCAATTTTAAGCCATCACCTAAGTTAATTCATTCACGTAATGCTAGTTATTCGTTCACTTAAAATGAATTAAAACTAAGTTGATGGGATCTTCCTCGTATAACCAAAAATTGAGAACAGTCTTTATAGGTCAAACTCCAATGAATCCCTTCTTCGTCGGTAGGCATAATATGACCTCTTCTACGTCGGGTAAGTTGGAACTGATTGACTTATTTTATCTCAACACTATGGTCACTCGTACGATCCTGTGATTATGGTGGACTATAGATAGGATTTACGGAAATCTATCGACCAAGAGTTCTTACGGAAGAACTAGCTAAACAGTTGGCTTATCAATTTACGGAAATTGAGTCTTGGGATCACTTGTATTATTTTTGAGGGAGATCAATTATGCAAGTGCAATGAGTCTACACGATTAAAATGAATTTTAAATAGACTTAAATCACCTCGATGAGTTGCTTATTTCGTTTTTGTTTTTCTTTCTTTTTCAGCGTAGATCACGTTTTTTAAACTGCTAATAACATAATGGCTGGCATCCTCGATGACCCAATGCCAAGTGCCACATTGGACCGTGAGTCCTGGCTTCGGATCTTCATGAATCAGATGAATCAGTCTACTAGTCTGAAGAATGATGGATCAAACTTCGCGGAATGGGAGGCGGCATTACGGAATGCTGCCACTGCTGACGGGAAGCTCAAGTATTTGACTGAGCCCCTCTCGCCAGCCCCAGGCCCCACGGCTCGAGTTAACGAGGTCTCCACGTATAGCGACTTCATCATGGAAGCGGGTGCGATTAAAAACGTACTCATTTTTGCAATGGAATCCAATTTGCAGAAACGCTTCATAGCCCAAGGTGCAAACAAGATTTTCACCACGCTCACTAAGGAATTCTCGAAAGCACCGAGAATCGTGACCTATGAGCATACCACTCGCAAACAAGATTTTCACCACGCTCACTAAAGTATACCCTTTGATCCTTTTAGAGATTTATAAGTCCTTGCACTAACTGTAAAGGACACCAGCCCCAACAAGGTTTACAAAACAACACCGGGGTCGGTACTAATCACACAATCAATATAAACAACAACGATAAGATAAACAGACAGCTTAACAGTCACACACACACACAACCAACCAATTCCCATCATCTCAATCTTGACCGTCCACTTTGGACCCACCCCCAGGGGGGGACCGCACTTGTACCCACCAAATCCCCGTTCCACATAGTGAGCGATAACCCTGTCCATTAATGTGCACATCCCCTCTCGTGGCGGGTTCCACGGAAGGCGAAACTAGGGCGTGAAGCCACTCCCGCAAGTGACCCCACTCGGTAGGAGGCCACGCCTCGCGAACCATCAACAATGATCACAACCACAATCACAATACAATTATTATATCAAACAACCAAATACAATACATCAACCAATATCCCATTATGGGACTAATACTTTTAGGAAATCCTACCCGGTATGCACACAATCGACGGTCTCTCTTCTTTGAATCAAAAAGCCTCTTCTATGAACCCTCCTCCTATCATACAACACATAGAGGCTACCAAATCACATACTACACATAAAACCCCCAATCTCTAAATTAGGGTTTAACCAATTCAAAGGAAAGACAATAAAAAGGGTACATAGATCTTACCCTCGACGCAAGGAACTCAACGGTATAATCAACGACAAGAACTGACCGTCTGAACTCCGGGAATTGCTAAGAATGCGATTAAGAAGATGAGCTTGTTTGCTTTCTCTCTTAAACAGTAATTTAGGTTTTGTAAAAGTGATTTAGAATAATGACGACGAAGCTTAAATACCTTAATCGCATAATTAACAAAATCCGAGAAAACTCCCCGTAAAACCGGCTACTCGATCGAGTACCCAAGGTACTCGATCGAGTACCCCCTTACTCGATTGAGTGCCCCAGCTACTCGATCGAGTACCCAACAGGTCAGAAACTTTTCTAAAACGCAACTTACCCTTACTCGACAGAGTAAGGCCTACTCGATAGAGTACCCCAAGACTTACAAATACGGAGTATTACAGAACCCGGGTCAGCAACTAGCGAGAGATGATTATGGGTTTGGCTCGGTTGCGGTCAGATGCTGCCAGGCGCAACGAGGACGTTGCGTTCTTCAAGTGGGGGTGTGTAATACTCCAATGAACCGAAAACGTTATTCGGGTGGGTTAACCCCTTGAAGTGGTTCATTGATTTACTTAAAATCTGACAAATGTTTAAAAAGATTGAAAGTACTATTTATATCAACAAAGTGCAGTTTCTTTTCTGATTATCCATGCGAAAGTATTATACAGTTAAACGTGCTTGACTAGGAGTAGTCCTAGAATGGGTGACCTCCTGGAAAGGTTACCGGGATGCGCATGAGTGAGGATAAAATGCGCTGAAATGACATGTGTTAATCTGTGGGCCATGTACATGGCCTGACAAGCTACTCTGAGTGACTGCTTTGCACCCTAGGTTTGGGCCGAGGTGTTACAAGTGGTATCAGAGTAACCCTGCAACCGTCTGGTGAGCCTGTGATCCGGAGTACCCGGGTCACACACCTAGCGGGGGAGGATTCTGGGCTAGGCTAGTTGGCTGCGGTCAGACACTGGCAGCGCAACGAGGATGTTGCGTTTTTCAAGTGGGTTTGTGCAATACTCCACTGAACCGAAGACATTATTCGAGTGGGGAAACCTCTTAAAGTGGTCCATTGATTGAGTTAAAATCTGACTAGTGCTTAAAGTGATTGAAAGTATTAGTCATATCAATAAAGTGCACTTTCTTTCCTATTTATCCATGCGAAAGAAACTCCATAGTTAAGCGTGTTTGCCTGAGAGGAGTCTTAGAATGGGTGACCTCCTAGAAAGGTTCCCCGGATGCGCTTGAGTGGGGATGATAGGCTATTGCACACTTATGCAAAGATAATTACCCTAGATACAAATTAATGTAGTAATAGGGGTCGAACACAAGGAGACGAGAATTGCGTTATGAAATGCAATGGAAAGATTTGTATCAAGGTCGATTACGTTTGGTTTGGTTTGTTGGTTGGTTTGATGATTAGCAAATATAAAGATGTAAACTATATGATAAAAGGAGTTTAGGGGAGTCGGGTCACACATGCAAATGTAAATATATGTGTAACATTATGTTTAAGCTTAAAGACACCTACCTCACAATATTAGTGTCAACCATAGACGGGGTCCTAGAGAAACTCTCGTTTATGACTAGGTCGTCCTACTATACATGATTAGTCTAATCCGATTCCGTGCCTCTCGGCTTATAGAACGAATTAACAAACTTAATCTACGATTACGGCCAATAACCAAAGATTAAACGTTGTGGCGCAAACATGTGATAGAAACAATTAGACAATATTATATCAACCTAATTTATCATTTTACATATATTAGATTTTGCATGGCTTCCATAGTTCTTAGACTAAGGAATTTAGTTACTAATATTAAAAATGTAAACTACAAACTTTGATATAAGAAATGATAGACATGCTAATGGAAATGATATAAACTAAATGGTAGAGCATATAATGTAATAAAAACCTATGTGATATAAAGTAAATACTAATGATAAAATGATGTGACAACTAAATAGAAATGTAAACTAAATAAACAAGAATTAGAATTACTGAAATGGAAATGGAACTTGCAAAGAATAATTGAGAACCAAAAGCTTAAATAAAATTAGAACCAAATGTTTAACAACCAAATGCTTAACAATATTGAAACTACAAATGAAAACTAAGAGAGAATTTTGCTTAAGGCTATTAGAGTGTATGAAAGACGTAAAATAAGATGTGAAGAAGATATCCCTAATGATGGATTAAGGCCCCTATTTATAAGAAAATAGGGGCATAACGTAAAATCCAAGGAAGGGGTCAGCTCCGATCGGGGTTGCCACCCCCGATCGGGGGCGTGGTTATCCGGCTATTTTCCTTCACTTCTTGCTTTAATGCTCCAAGGAATCCCATGCAACGTAATTAAGTCTTCTTAATCGCCCGGTTAAATGTGGTATTTAGTATCTTGAGACATTCCAAAGAGCATCCTAAGTTGAGCATCTTATGTAGAATTTTATGGACTTGTAATGTGGGCTCATTTTGTGATCATTCTACATTTCGCATTTCTTCATGCTTGGCCTTGTAATTTCTTCCATGGTCCATTTAGCTTTCATACTTAGCCATATGTTCTAGTGCTTGCAAATGTGATAGGAAAAAGCCTCTAAATGCTTAGATTCCTACAAAATGTAACAAATACAAACAATACACCTAGAAAACAAGATTTGCTAACAAATATACTAATTAAAATATGATATGCAATCAAAACCGAGCTAAAATGAGGGGTAAAAATATATATAAAATGAACACATCAAACTCCCCCAAGCTAAACCCTTGCTTGTCCCCAAGCAAGAAACAATATCCCATAAATTGCAATATCCTAAAACAAGCTAAGTATAATGATTCAAAACCCGAGACAACATGGGTAAAAGGAATAATGCAAAACATGGACGAGATTTACATGACGGTGTAGAACAAAAGACTTTGAATGAACCTTTAAGCTCTTGCATGATCTTTTGACTAATGGACTCTCACGATGCACTCAAACTCATTTGTATGTGAAAGGACATTTTTGTGTGAAAACACTCACTTATCCTCGACTCATGAGAATGTGCCCGTAATCTAATATGGTAAACATTTCAAAACTACAAGCCAAAAGCAATCATATGCAAGAATGAAAAAAAGCCAAATGGGTAAGAAGAAGGCAATATGTAATGGGTAAGAAAGGGGAACAAATGAATTATGGATTGTAGATCTAATGTCAAGCTAGCAATAATTAAATGTAAGGAAGCTCAATCCCAATTCTAATCCCAAATTACAATACAAATCATAAGCAAATTTTTCAAAATATGTGAATAATGCATGAGAGCTTCTCACATCAACTTCTTCTTCTCTTTTCTTTTCAAATCATACTTTTTTTCCCCCATTTTCTTTCATGCTTTTCCATTTCTTTTTTTATTCTTTTCTTTCTCATTTTTTTCATTTCAATTATTCATTTTTCCTTTCATTTTTTTTTCTTTTTTTTTCATTTCTTTCTTGAGCATTAAGACCAAGCTCACATGATATTTCAAAATAAAACCAAGTCCCAAATGAGCACCCAAAAACAACTAATCAAAGCTAATAGATCAACAAGGTAGGCAATTTATAATGTAGCTAGGGATAAATGTTTGTGAAGGGGTCAAAAAGGCAATTATAATCTTGTGAATGACTCCAAAATGCTATAACAAATGAATGCATGCTTATAAAGAGATGAAATGAGAACCATACTTGTGCGTTTTGATGAAACACACATCATAAGGAGATCTACTACACTCACCTAAGAGAGACCGGATATGGATGCATCGGTCTAAAGAGGTTCTACCTTACCAATTTTGTAGTTTGCCAATAGTCAAGATCAAGCCTATTCGATTCATTTTCCATCTCCCACCTACTATGTCAAGACATCCCCATGTAGCAATTATCCCATCATAAGAGAATAAATCATTAGCCATAAGCTATCATTAAGATAAACAAGAGGGAAAGTAGGCCAAAAGCAAGCAAAAACACATAAATTTCTCTCAAAATTTTTAAATTTTCTACATGCAAACTACACTACATGCAAATACAATCTCCCCCAAAGCTAAACACAACATTGTCCTCAATGTGCCAACAATTAAATTACCCAACTAAACCATTAAAAAAATGGCTCAAAGCACATAAACAAGAAGGACAAGGGGTCATATTTAATGGGTTGCGAGAAATAAACTAAAATGCAAAGCAAAGAAAACTTACTAGACAAGCTAGCCTCCCCCCAAGCTAGTATGTATACGGGGGACTCTTCCTTCATCATTCATCTAAGAAAAGGGCCAAAAGTTGAACCCCTTCCTTTCTTCCTCTTACCACTTCCACTTCAGGATGCTTCACCTTGTTGACCACTTCCACTAGAATCATCCTCGTGGAGAGGAGTGACATACTCACCAATATTTTGGCCATTACCAAGACCATCACCATAGCTACTATAACCACCATACCCACCATACCCACCATATATTACATATAATGCCTCAACTCCATAATCCGAAACACAAAAATCCGGACCGGGAGCATATGTAGTAAAAGTACCCGCATCATTGTTAAGAGGGGGAGAAGGAGGAGGAAATCCACCTGAGGGATAAGTATAAAATGAAGGGTACGGCCCCTCGGGTTGGATTACTCCTTGCCTAGCAAAATGATCATATATGGGATGCAATGAAAGTCTTTGGTCATCACGAATTGTATTAACACTTAAGCTTAAGTCTCGCATCATATCCATCATTTCTAGATTAGAGGGTGAATGAATACTAGAGGTGGAATGACGTGTGATACCCGTCGCTGTGAGTACCAAAGATAAAATTTATAAACTCCTATTAAGACTAACCTAGGCTAGTGGTAACAGGGTCGATCCACAAGGAGGCAGTTGTAAATTCTAGTTGTTCTATGATCAGTCTAAGGTAACTATTGTGGGGGTTGAATTGAGTTGGTCGACAGCTAAAGATAACAAAGATAAATAAACGTAAATAACAGATAAGAGAAAGGTACTAGGATGGTCGGGTCATTACAGCTTCGGCGGCAGCAAACTAAGTCGGTCTGAATTAAACACAAGTAAGGCGGGAAATAAGAGGTCCTCTCGGTCCACTCCTAACAGTTAGCATCTCTCGATCTCGCTAAAGGTCCCTAATGTCACTAATACTAACTTTCGTCTGGCGACTAATGGTCTAAACTATACCTATCTTTCGATCTTAGCACAGTTTAGTCGAATTAATTGATGGTCACATAACCTACCCTACCTTTCAGTCTAATGGGTCGGTCACAAAATAGGTATCTAACTGGTCGCATGCATTCGATTCGTTAAATACAGGATTAAAAACAATTAAGACGAAGATATCCTTACAAGGTCAGTCGATCGACCAACAACGTCAGTCGATCGACTGACACGCGGGTTCAGTCCGTGTCTAACCTATTGCCGCCTAGCCATAAATCGCCTACATCCTAGCACTAGCTATTTAGCTACTCATGGCAATGATGAAAACTATAACAACATTAAAGATTAAGACTAAAGAATTCATGCTTAAATTGACAAAGAAAACAATAAACATAAATAATAAAACGGCTTAGGGAATTAACTAACAATTCTATACTAACGAAAATAAAGAAAAAACAGGAATTAGGGCAGAGGAATACCGAGAATTCAAAGGAAGATTAAGATTAAGAACTGAAAGATCCGATGCAAAAGTCGATATATCAAACCCTAATTCGGAAAATAAGCTAGAACTAAAGTACTGTATGTGATATAAAACTTGATGAAAACTTGATGTAAATTCTCTGATAAAAGCTAGATGTGTTTATGTTACGTTATATAGGAATATCAACGCAACAACTTATTCCAAAACCTAAAACTTCACGGGCTTTCTAAATCTCGTCTGGAATCGAAATATGGTCGATCGACTGAGGAGAGTGGTCGATCGACTGCTCCTCAGCAACAGTAGCTTCTGGGATCCGATAGGTGGTCGATCGACTGATGATACTAGTCGATCGACCGGATTAGCTGCTACTTGACTTCTTTAAACTCATGGATTGGTCTTTCGGGCCTTGGATTGCGCACCAAGCTTGTTCCTTAAGCGGTTCCTTTACGTCATTTGCAATGCAGCTTACTCGGGAACAGATTTGGCTTGATTTCCCGTCGAATTCTTCACATTTCTGCAATAAAGTACAAAATACGGAAGTAGACGGAAATAGGGAGAAAAGCAACAAATATTATACAAATGAGCTAAAATGCGTGTAGAAAGAGATGTAAAACATCATATAAATGACACGCATCAAATCTCCCCAAACCAAACCTTGCTTGTCCCCAAGCAAGAACTAGACTCGATCTAATGACCTAATGGAACGAGTTCAATCTCAGAGCGAAATGCAAACTGTAAAGCCTAAACCAATTTAATGCACAACAACAATCAACTAGTAATGTGAATCATGCAAACGAATTATAAAGTCGACAAAAACTGCTGAACCGTTGACTGTAGAGACTTATCAAACTGGACTCTCGCGGGTCGCTCAAATCACTCAATTAAGCACGGGTGAAAATATGTAACAGATAGAAAGAATTCATTTTGTAGTGACACTCACCTAACTACGACCTATGAAAACATGCCAGCAATAAAATATGAAAATGACCTCTATGACCGTACATACGCATTCCAACCAAACAGATGACCATTGACACACGCCGAGGTATAATTATGGAAATGTGAGGTATGGGTAAGAAGAGGCAAAACATTTTATGGTAAAGTGGAGGTACAGGTGATCAAGCTAGTACCAAAACGGAACCAAGTGACAATATCCAACTTCTTGCTCAATAACGAACGAAACGGTGCTATAACAAGCACAAATCTCACAATCTCCAAACTATTAAATCAATAAAACTCCCCATAAGATATAAAGGAATCATGGGAGCAAAAATCGCCAAAAGATACAGGATAAAGAATGCGAATTGATTTTTCTCTTTCTTTTGTTTCACGCACGTCAGTCGATCGACCTGAAGGAGCAGTCGATCGACTACTTTGAACAGTACAGGAACTCTCTTTTTTTTCATTTTCATTTCTATTTTTTTCTTTCTTTTTTCTTTCTTTCCTCTTTCATTTTCCAAACTTCATCTCAACAGAGCATTTGCCACCAAAAATGAGTAACAACCCCAAAAACACAGACTACTAGCTTGACAAGGGACAGGCTAAATGTAGGATGTAGTAAATAGGACAAAAAGGATATTTTTGGCAGATGTGGAGCTTATGGGTAAAATGAGAAAAGGGAACCTCTACCACATGTGTCAACTAACCACAAACCGAATGCATACAGGTATTAAGCAGATCAAATTCATAATTATGCAAATTAAGGAAACATGCCTCATAAGGAGTAACTACTCACATTCCTAGATGAACTGGTCATGAATGACACCAGTTATAAGCTCTAAAAACTCAGAAAATATGATGTAGCTTGCCAATTATCAAAGTCAAGTCTATAGTTCAGCAAATAAATTGACGAAAACTCGTAGATATGCACTTACGATTCTACTAGTAACATGTAAGTCAAGCAAGGCTCAGGCAAAACAGGTGCAAATGCTAAATCATCATAGAAATACTCCCGTTCCGACTCGACCTATATGCTAAAATAAACGTGCATTTTATGGAAATGTTTTTGAAATTTTTCAATTTTTTTTTTTTTTTGGATTTTTGTATATATGAAACAATGCAAAACAGAATTAAATGTGAATGCAAGCAAATGATATGAAGTGCGACGCAAAACCCTCTCCCCAAACCAAATCGCACAATGTCCCCATTGTGCAAAATCATGTAATGAAGAAAAGAGAAATGGGAATTTGCGAGAAAAAGGGAAATAAAAACAAGGACATAAAGTGAAGGCTTGGGAACTCACAAGACTTTAAGCGCAGCAAAGGAAACCTCCCCAAACCAGCGTGAGCTAGGAGGTTTCAGTAGCCAGCAGTGCTACCAATAAGAGACCTGAAAAGACAATTAAAACCACGCATAAGACTGAGAGAAACAATTTTGGAACGTAAATATTGTGCAAAAATGAGACAAAAGAAGAAATAGATAATTCGACGGAAATAAAGCGGAGTAGAAAACTCCCTTAGGTCCGCATATCGACCAAACACAGCAGGGGAGAGGTCGTGAACGAAAATAGCAGCAGCGGCAATCGATCGACCTAAAGGGGCGGTCGATCGACGATAGTCGAACAGTAGCTCCTGTAACCCGCAACTCGATCGATCGACCAATTATACCATCGATCGATCAAAACATCGTGATGTCTTATTTCTTCGTAATTGCTCAATGATTTGAGCTAATAAGCTCTAATTACCTGCAAATGCACAATAGTACGCGCCAAAAATTGCGCAAAACCCGGAATAAAGTCTAAAGTACTTAAAAATCCTAAGCAAACTAAATAAAAGCGAAGTTTTCGCGCACACAAAAGCAATAAAAAAAAAATAGTTCGAAAGCAATAAAATTTATGTTTAGAACGAATTTGATCAACTAATAGTTGATCAAAAAGGACCAAGGGATGGCCCACTTCGTCGGCTTCTGGCTACTAGAGGTAGCCTCAATGGTGCTCATCTTATCAGTTGCACCTTTCTTAGCTTCAACAGTCGGAGAGTTCAAATGATCGGCCGTCATCTCCCCAATCAAGGACTTCCTCGGAATCGTCGGACTCCAAATCTGCCCATCTCACCTTAACTGGCTCATCTTCCACCTCCTCGTCAGTCCCATAACTTAGGCATCCAAGACCGCCTCTTGAGATGATCTGCTCTGTCGCAGCTGGAGCATCCAGCGGCTCTTCCTTCCCCAAACCAGCTCCTGCATTATCTAAAACAACAAAGTCTTCCTCCTTTTTGCTCCCGGTTCGGGCGGAGGGGTTAACACAAAGAAGAGTAATAGGGACGGTCGGTTCGGGAAGCACAAAGTACGATCTCTTTTCGAGACCGTATTACAGTGACAGCCACATGGCATCCTTTTTCTTAGCCTACTGGCAAAAACAATAGAGTGTTTCCCAACCTTGAAGGTCAAGGTTCCCAAACCGACGTCAATGACTGCACCAGCAGTGTGCAGAAATGGCCTACCTAAGATGATCGGTATATGTTCATCCTCAGGCATATCTAGGACAACAAAGTCGACAGGGAAGAAGAACTTCCCTATCTGGACGGGTATGTCCTCTAGGATTCCTATAGGCTCGACCGCAGATCGGTCAGCCATCTGAACTGTCATTTCTGTGATAGCAAACCGGGTCAACTTGAGTCTCCTAGCTAAACTCAAGGGCATGACACTTATATCGGCCCCTAAGTCACACAAAGCCTTCTCAATTGAGAAGGTACCTACTTTGCAAGGGACAGAAAAAAGCTGCCCGGTCCTCTAACTTAAGGGGCGCGGTGTGAGACAGATAAGAACAAGACTCCTTTGTGAGTGCGACAGTGTGCACTGTTTCAAGTGACCGCTTTTTTGACAACAATTGCTTCATAAATTTGGTGTAAGCGGGTACTTGGTTAACTAACTCAAGGAATGGGACTTGCACATTAAGACTACGGATAACTTTCTCAAACTTATTGAAAGATACCTGTTCTTTGGTCGGCACGAGTCTCTCCGGATATGGGCTGTAAGGAGCACCTTAGCCCTCTCTTCTAATTCGCGCGCGTCCCTTGGACTTTGGTTGAAAGTCCGTCACCCTCTCTTTGTTGAAGCTAGATCCTTCCTCGGACCGTCTCGGATGAGACCCATTGACCGTCATTGGATCGAACTTGAGCCGGATCGACCCATCGATTCGGTCCGCCCCTAAAATCTTCGGGACTGTGGTACCCCGGAACAAGTGATCTCGTAGGTTATTGGGCATTAAAGGACGAGACCCTTCAATATCAGCAGTGATAGTGGTCGATCGACCACTCTCCTCAATCGATCGACTGGAATGCACAGTTCCAGAAGCTCCTGGAACCCGTGTTTCAGTCGATCGACTAGGTACGTCAGTCGATCGACTGAAATTCCTGGCAGACGCCTTTTTCTTTGAATTGTTCGTTGAAGCTTTCTCTTTGCTTGTTTCTGGCTCATCTTTCCCAACAGCATCCTCAACCATAGCAGGACCGTCAAGGGTGGACCCGCTCCTCAATGTGATGGCATTTAGGGTCTCCTTTTGTTCGGGTTGAGTGGGTAAATGTCCGGGAGCTCGGGTGTTATTTTTACTAGCCAACTGAGCAATTTGGCTCTCTAATAGCTTCATCCCGGCCTCTCTTGCTTGGGACTCCTTTAGCAACAAATTCTTAAGCTCAGAAAACTCAGAATTTTGTGATTGTTGTTGTTGCGGCACATAAGGAGGCTTCTGGTATTGCTGTTGCTTTTGATGAGGCGCACATACACGCCGCGCTTCTTTGTGGCGGAGGTTGAGTTGGGTTTTGGACATTCGGCTCCTCCAACTCGGGTTCGGATGTGGTGGCTCGTAGTAGGTGTTTGTCCGCCTATAGTGTTGAAAGGCGACACATGATTCAAAAGGACTAGGGCGGTTTTTCGAGACATGGCCCTCAACTCCACACCTTTCACGAGGCAGAAGGGACCATCCCGCACAAAGCATTGACTTGGTAGATCCCACCTTTAGATGCTCCCCCTAGCTCGTATTTGTCGAATCTCGCGGTAAGAGCCTCAAGTGCAGAACAGAGGAGGATTCAAAGCAGCTCTCTCCTCCGGTTCCCTCTCGAATTCCCATACTCGGCCTTATGGGTAGCTAGATCGTCAATGATCTTCCACCCCTTGGTTGCTCCTAAATTTTCAAAAATCTCCCATTGGTCGCAAATCCAAAATGGCCCTCTGATCGTCGTACAACCCATTGTAGAAATGATTGCACAAACTCCACTTAGCAAACCCATGGTGCGGTATGGTTCGCACCAACTTCTTGAATCGGACCCACGCCTCATGGAAATTTTCATCTGGCCCTTGTTTAAAACCCGTGATTTGGGCTCTAATAGCGATCGTTCTCGGCGAGAAAAAGTACTTCTTGTAGAACGCCAATGCCAATGTATTCCAGTCGATCTCCAAAGCGGCTCGGTCCGTATCTCTATACCATTCCCTTGCAAAGATCGCGAAGGAGAAGATAAACATAGTTTCCTTGATCGTCCTGGGTCACACCACCGGTGGTGGGGAATGGAGCAAATAGAGTCAATGAAGGTCTCCATATGTTTAGCCGCATCTTCATTTGCACTCCCCGAATCGGTTTCTTTCTACCATAGTGATGTAGGCAGGCTTTGGTTCGAACTTTCTGGCTTCTCCCGGTAGTTCGAATCCCTTGTATAAATTGTCGGCTGTCGGCTCAGAAAAACTAGCTATACTCGCTTCTTCGGCCATGACTGAAATTTCTGGAGAGGTCACTGTTTCAGCCGAAGAGGTGGGTGAAGTCTGTTGGTCTTCTTCAAACAGATCGTGCTCGAGATAGCTTGACAGAGTACTCAGCTCTTCCTCTGTCGACAATATCCTTCGTGCTCGTCTCAATCCGCGCAAAGATCTCTCAATTTCAGGGTTCAACGGTACTAATTCTCCACCCTGTGACCTGCGCATAAGAAGAAACTACAAAAGGAATATAAGAACAGTTTAAGGAACGGAAGTCCCTTAAACTGAGAAAGACTAAAAATAAAGACAACTAAAATTAGGACTATTGCCTCCCCGGCAACGGCGCCAAAGACTAATGGTCTAATGTCACTAATACTAACTTTCGTCCTGAAAAGCGACTAATGGTCTAAACTATACCTATCTTTCGATCTTAGCACAGTTTAGTCGAATTAATTGATGGTCACATAACCTACCCTACCTTTCAGTCTAATGGGTCGGTCACAAAATAGGTATCTAACTGGTCGCATGCATTCGATTCGTTAAATACAGGATTAAAAACAATTAAGACGAAGATATCCTTACAAGGTCAGTCGATCGACCAACAACGTCAGTCGATCGACTGACACGCGGGTTCAGTCCGTGTCTAACCTATTGCCGCCTAGCCATAAATCGCCTACATCCTAGCACTAGCTATTTAGCTAATCATGGCAATGATGAAAACTATAACAACATTAAAGATTAAGACTAAAGAATTCATGCTTAAATTGACAAAGAAAACAATAAACATAAATAATAAAACGGCTTAGGGAATTAACTAACAATTCTATACTAACGAAAATAAAGAAAAAACAGGAATTAGGGCAGAGGAATACCGAGAATTCAAAGGAAGATTAAGATTAAGAACTGAAAGATCCGATGCAAAAGTCGATATATCAAACCCTAATTCGGAAAATAAGCTAGAACTAAAGTACTGTATGTGATATAAAACTTGATGAAAACTTGATGTAAATTCTCTGATAAAAGCTAGATGTGTTTATGTTACGTTATATAGGAATATCAACGCAACAACTTATTCCAAAACCTAAAACTTCACGGGCTTTCTAAATCTCGTCTGGAATCGAAATATGGTCGATCGACTGAGGAGAGTGGTCGATCGACTGCTCCTCAGCAACAGTAGCTTCTGGGATCCGATAGGTGGTCGATCGACTGATGATACTAGTCGATCGACCGGATTAGCTGCTACTTGACTTCTTTAAACTCATGGATTGGTCTTTCGGGCCTTGGATTGCGCACCAAGCTTGTTCCTTAAGCGGTTCCTTTACGTCATTTGCAATGCAGCTTACTCGGGAACAGATTTGGCTTGATTTCCCGTCGAATTCTTCACATTTCTGCAATAAAGTACAAAATACGGAAGTAGACGGAAATAGGGAGAAAAGCAACAAATATTATACAAATGAGCTCTGAAATGCGTGTAGAAAGAGATGTAAAACATCATATAAATGACACGCATCAACGTGCTTGAGAGGGTTGACTTCCCTCACGCCGCTCAACGGTGGTGCGTGTCTCACCCCAAAGAGCCAAGTGGTAAATAAGTCTATTAAAAGGGGCACTCCCATGATAGGGCTTGGTATGGACTAAGGCCTTAATTTCTTTCTTCTCTTCCGGTAGACTAATGGAGTCTTGCCTACCAATTTTCCAAACCATGTTAGGGTGAGAATCCCTAAACCAATTCCAAGATAGGAAGTATTCATAATTTAGTCCAACCCCTTTTTCCCTAGAGATAAGCAATGGTCTCAAGTCGTTGTTTTCTTGGTTGAAGCGACACAAGTGTTGAGCAATTTTTGTAACCAAACCTCCTAAGACAATACAACTATTCTTCGGGTTACATTGCTTGGTCAAGTGTACCGCAAAGTAGTAGGGAATATTGATCCCCTAATTGTCATCACCATTAACATTAAGGAAGGCAACCAAAATTTCAACCTCAACTTTCTTCACTGAATGAGGCTCATTTCTCCCAAAGAAAGCACCACCCCATAAACCTTTGCCAAACACGGATGTCGGGGTAGTAAATGTCTTGTTTGGGGGGGGGGGGGGGGACATGGTCCCAACTTTGAAAAGGGTAGTGAGAAATGGAATTCCATGTCAAAACCGGATTATAAGACTCGGGTGATTCGATAGGTAAGTCTCGATGGGGCAATATAATATATTAGCAAAGTCCGCTAGGTCCATTCGATGGTCATCATTAAACAATCGGAAAGTTACAAAAAGCAAAAAACCGGGTTTCTTCGACCTATGAAACTCAAAAGAGCTCAAGAACTCAAGGGTGAGTTGGGAAAGGTCTTATAAGCCATTGTATAACAATGTTTCATACCAAGGTTCTTATATAATGTCTTAACATTCTTTTCTATTCCAATATTGTTCGAAGAATCTTGGTTAATGAACTTAGTCGGTTTCATACCTTTACTTTTTAGGATGACCCAATTGTCATATTGCTTTTGGCAACTGAAAATTACTCCGGGAAATTCCGGATCATGCCATTTCAGAACCTCTTCCATTTGCACATCCTCCGCAGCCCGGGAGGATTCCGCATCACCTCCTCTCCTTTTAGAAGCACCTTGGGTAGGAGGTCTTCTTGGTGCCATTTTTCTGAAATTTAAGACAAAAATTTATCTTAAGGCAAACCAAAATCCATCCAAATAGACATAATAGAACGAATTAGTTACCTAATTCATCCTATAAACATGAATAGAGCATAATACAATCAATTTTTAGTACAAATAAACACAAAATCAAATCCCCCCAATTTGAGTTAGGGTTTGATAAACTTGATGAAATTGATTAAATTGGATGAAATTAAAGAGAAAAGGGAAGAAAACTTACTTGTTGATGATAAATGATGAAAGATTCTGGCAAAATGATGAAGAAAAAGATGTTTTGTTGTGATTTTGAGTGAGGAAATGAAGAAAATAAGATAGGAGTAGGAGGAGAGTACCGTCGGGTTGCTGGAAGAATGATAGAAAATGTTTTGCCTTACTCGTATTATGAAGGAGCTGCCAAGAAAATACGAATCCACGTCTCCAATCGGGGCTGGCAACCCCGATCGGGGTTGACCGGTCAATGTTTTTTTTTCGATTTTCTTCCGTATTTGTTTACTTTCGTCCCGTTTTTGAAACTTACGTCCCCGAACGGGGTTTTTGCATGGGGAAGCGTGCTATTTCTCCTTGAAGTCCCCTTTCCTTCACTTTTCACCTATAAATCACAAAAACAAACATCGTCAAGTCTAGTAGTTTATTTCTAATCTACAAAAAACAGTAAATTGCGGAAAATTAAAAACAAAAATAAATAAAAGCAAATAAAAAGCTTGGGTTGCCTCCCAAGAAGCCCTGGTTTAACGTCCCGCACGACGAAAAAACTTTTTTAAGTAGAGGTTGAACGGTCACTTCCTTTATCACTCCAACGATCACATTCTCATGATAAACCTTCAAACGATGGCCATCACTTTGAATTTTTCGCCCTTGGTGGTCATTTCTTCAACGGAACCGAACTTGTTGACATTTGTGACGGTATATGGACCGGATCACCGTGATCGTAATTTTCCCGAAAATAGCTTGTAGCGGGAATTGAATAGCAACACCTTATCACTGATTTGAAATTCCTTGTTCAAGATCTTTTTGTCATGCCATCTCTTCGTTTTCTCCTTGTAAAGACGGGAGCTCTCATAAGCTTGTAAGCGAAATTCATCAAGCTTATTTAGTTGCAACAACCGCTTTTCTCCACTCAACTTTGGATCCATGTTAAGCTCCTTAACCGCCCAATAAGCTTTTTGTTCCAACTCAACGGGGAGATGGCACGCCTTTCCATAGACCAACCTATATGGTGAGGTACCGATAGGTGTCTTATATGCGGTACGGTAGGCCCACAAGGTATAATCGAGCTTCATACTCCAATCCTTGCGTGATTTGGCAACAACTTTCTCAAGTATGGACTTGAGCTCTCGGTTAGAAACCTCTACTTGGCCACGAGTTTGTGGGTGGTAAGCCAAGCCTCTTCTATGATAGACCCCATATTTCTCCAATAAGGCATCAAGTTGTTTCTCACAAAAATGAGTACCACGATCACTAATGACCGCTCTTGGAACACCAAACCTTGGAAATATGATCTTCTTGAATAAGTTGATTGCGGCACGGGCATCATTTGTTAGAGTAGAAATTGCCTCTACCCATTTACAGACATAATCAACGACAACCAAAATATACCGATTTCCTTTTGATGAAGGAAACGGTCCTTGATAATCAATTCTCCAAACATCGAATACCTCGACTTCCAAGATACCATTTAAAGGCATCTCGTGCCTCCTTGATATGGAACCCGTCCTTTGGCAAGCATCGCAAGTCATCACGAAATCTTTAGCATCTTGGAACATAATTGGCCAATAGAAGCCAGATTGCAACACCTTTGCAACGGTCTTGGATGGTCCATGATGACCACCATAAGGAGAAGAATGACATCCTTCTAGCACCCCTTTCACATTGCAATGTGGGATACATCTCCGGAATATCTCGTCGGAGCAATGTTTGAATAGATATGGATCATCCCATAGGAAGAACTTGGCATCATGTAAGAACTTCTTCCTTTGTTGATATGAAAGGTTAGGTGGCAACTCTCTTCCAACTAGATAGTTGGCTATGTCGGCATACCAAGGAGTATTGACTTCCAACATCATCAAAACATCATCGGCGAAGGAATCATCAATAGGTAATTCAATACCTCCATCATTAAACTTCAAACGGGATAGGTGATCGGTAACAACATTTTCGGCCCCCTTCTTATCTTTAATCTCAAGATCAAATTCTTGCAAGAGCAAGATCCATCGTATCAACCTTGGCTTAGCTTCTTGTTTGGCTAGGAGGTGCTTTAGTGCGGCATGATCGGTATGAACAATGACTTTTGAACCGATCAAGTAAGAGCGGTATTTGTCTAAGGCATAGACAATGGCGAGTAGCTCTTTCTCCGTGGTGGCATAGTTGATTTGAACCGCATCCAAGGTTTTTCTAGCATAGTAGATAGCATGGAGAACCTTGTCTTTTCTTTGTCCTAGCACGGCACCTACCGCATAGCCGCTTGCATCACACATGAGTTCGAATGGCAAGTTCCAATCCGGTGATTGGATGATATGAAAAGACTCAAGACAATCGTTAGTAAACACAAAGGGAGCATCTTTTAAAAGAAGCTCCGTAAGGGGTTTTGCAATCTTAGAAAAGTCTTTAATAAAACGGCGGTAGAATCCCGCATGACCTAAGAAACTCCTTACACTCTTCACATTTATCGATGGGTTTAGTTGCTCAATAACTTGGATCTTAGCACGGTCCACTTCAATTCCTCTTTTCGAGACAATATGACCAAGTACCACTCCTTCATTCACCATGAAGTGGCACTTTTCCCAATTCAACACCAAGTCAACCTATTCACAACGCTTCAACACTTTAGACAAATTAGCCAAACATGCATCAAAAGAAGAACCATAGACACTAAAATCATCCATAAACACCTCCATGATAGAATTGATAAAGTCGGAAAAGATGCTTATCATGCAACGTTGGAAAGTGGCGGGGGCATTACAAAGACCAAAGGGCATTCTACGGTAAGCAAAGGTACCATAAGAACATGTAAATGTGGTCTTCTCTTGGTCATCCGGGTGAATGGGTATTTGAAAGAACCCGGAATAACCATCTAGATAGCAAAAATACTTGTGACCGCTCCAACATTTGGTCAATAAAAGGCAATGGGTAGTGGTCTTTCTTGGTGGCTAAATTTAGCCTCCTATAGTCAATACACATTCTCCAACCCATCACAATTCTAGTTGGAATTAGTTCATTTTTATCATTTTTGACCACGGTGGTTCCTCCTTTCTTAGGAACCACTTGGACCGGACTCACCCATTTAGAATCGGAAATTACATAAATAATCCCCGCATCCAAAAATTTAAGCACTTGTTTTTTGACCACTTCTTGCATGTTAGGATTTAGTTGTCTTTGACCTTGAACACATGGTTTATGATCTTCCTCAAGATTGATTCTATGCATGCAAAATTCGGGGCTTATGCCCTTTAAATCATCAAGTTTGTATCCAATGGCTTTCTTGTGAGACCTTAAAACATGAAGCAATTTAGACAATTGACTTTCATTCAATTTAGCACTAACAATTACCGGACACATCTCCTCATCATCTAGAAAAGCATACCTAAAATTGGAGGGGAGGGGTTTAAGTTCGGGTTTTTGTACCTCGAGGTCTTGAGGTGTAGCAACCAAACCTATAAAGTGTGAGCTTTCCTCCAATGATAGCTCTTCTCCATCCAATTCATGCTCCAAAGCATCTATCTCCTCATTTCCAATCTCATCATCACAAATGATTCCAATAGCAAGAGTGCCTCCAAGGGATCTTTAGATAAAGATCGAGGTGTAGAGTCTTCTATGACAATGTCAACAACATCCAAAATTTCAATAAAATAACAAGACTCTTCTATCATAGGACTCTTCATGGAACTATTCAAATTGTATGTGACCTTATCGTCACCACTTCAAATGTGATTTTACCATTCTTGTCATCAGTTATCGCACCCGCGGTATGTAAAAAGGGTCTTCCCAAAATGATTGGGATTTGGGCATCTTCGGCCATGTCAAGAACAATAAAATCAACCGGAATGAAAAACTTACCAACCTTCATAGGAACATCCTCCAAAACTCCCAAAGGGCGTTTTAGGCTAATGCATGCTTTGGTGCGTAGCCCTATGTCTAATTCGATGAGATTAAGTGAAAGCACACATTACGAGGAGTGACCCAAGGCCGTGAGTCATGTAAGCCGTGGGCCAGCCCTTTGTGCACGTTTTCCTAGGCCGAATGGCCGTGTAATGCGTCATGTACGATTTTGTGTATAGCGTTGTATTTAGATCGAGTTGTATCTTTAATTCCTCGTTGTGTCGGCATGAAATGCCTGGGTTGTAATAGGTAGATCCCAACGGCTCCCCCATTCCCATCAAGCCTTGTTTGCTTTGTTTTGTATGTTGTTAGATAAATCAACCCACATGCTAAATTACAACTTTGACAAAGTTAGTTTAGTTGCATCTAAAACGACATAGAAATTGTTGTCACATGTTAGGGTTTTAAAACGATGTTTGCATATCATATATCGTAGTAGCTATGACCTTGTTTGAAATCCGACACTTGACTTAGTAGAGGCCGTTATTGACGGGCGGGGTTAGGTGTCCTTATGGGCTTCCTAACACGTACCCTCACCCCTTACTCAAGATCTATGGTTTGTGGATCCGTCTAAATACCATTGGATTACGAGAGTCATTCAAATCGAGTGATATAGGGTACAAGTCTTTATCTTTAATTGCTCGTAGTCGATTGGCTTTATGCTTTTCGATGAAAGGTGTAAAGTTGACTTGAACGGTTCCAAGTTCCCATAAAACTTGGTGGCGACTCTAATTTATCTTAATTCGATTCGAAAGAACCTCGAGTCGATTATGCCTAGTGTGGATCCCGCGGACGTAGTTCCCGAGGGCCTTGTCCACAGTTTGGCGACTCTGCTGGGGAAAAGAGGACTAGTTACACTTTGTTTCTAGGGTCTTTTCCTCCGAGGTTAAACTTTAAAAGAAAGTATTGGAAAGTAAAACATTACTCATAGTGCTACGATTCATGCATAAACCCTTAAAGATTTTCCCGGGCCGTCCCAGCGTTTCTTTGTGATGCGTGGGGGGCGACGTCCCACTATGCCAGGAACTCGCACATTGCTTGCTTCCGCTCCGCCTCGCGTGGTTTTTGATGGTGGGGATGCTCTTCTAGGTACTCTACCTAAAGGCCCTTGCTCTATAAGACCGCAAAAGGATGGAGGGCATAGACCTTCTTGTAGAAGACTTGCCGAGACTTAGAGATGTCTAGGAGCATACATCCTTATAACATGAGAATGACAATGTGCAAGGTGTTTTTTTTCCGAGTCTTTTCAAAATTTCCATGTCAACTTCAAAACCGAACTTTTGAACAACTTACTTTCAAAATAACATGATTTTCAAAACGCGGAATGCTGCCCAAATAGGACTGGAATTTTCGGCCAAAATGAGCTTTTATAGCCGGCATGCTGCCCATTTCAAATCTCATTTTCAAATCAATCTTTCGTTTTTTCCAAATTCAATCCAAAATGTTTCTCGAACCTCAACCAAGCATGAAATGCGTCGAGTCGTGTCCGGGTCATGGCCGTGTTAGGCCAGGCGTTTTTTCGTTCCAAGAGTCTAGAACACGACCCTGTTGGGTCACCCAAGCTCACCTCTTGGGCTTTGAGTCATGTTGGTCGACCATTTGGTCTAGGATAGTCCACAGAAACGCCCAAGATAGGCCATTTAGGGCGTTTCACTCGAACCTATGGGCTATGTTAGTCCAATCACGGATTTAGTCACACCAAGTCCAGTTTAGAATCGAGCTATGACAGCTTGAGTCATGTCGTTTTGTCGAGTCTAAAATGAATCAAGGTCTAAATCCAACCGTGAGTCGAACCTTTGGTTAGTCAATCTTAAGTTGAGTCTTGACTTGAGTCAAGTTGGTGTCGTGTCCTTAAGTGTGCAGGGGCTCTTACTTTAAATATTGACTCGGTTCGGGGTTTTCTTGTAGAAAGGCCGCCAAAAACCCGACGTCAAGCAATGGAAGATGCTGTTAACAAGCTTACTGAGGCCGTGAACCTCATGATGACCCGAATGGATGCAATCGAATCTAAGCTGGGTGAAGATTCCCCTCTATCTACCCCACCTCTGACTGATCTGGAGAAATGGTTCAAGTTCATCGAAGACCGTCTGAAACTCTCCCAGGGGAAGAACATCCATTATGAGAATGCTAGGGCCTATGCCCCAGTTCAGGATAAATTGCCCACGAACATGGTACTCACTGATATCCCAAAGTTTAAGGGCACAGAAGATCCAGTCCACCATGTTAAGGCCTATAAGGGGTACTTAGCACTGAAGGGAGTACCTGCTGACATGCTCTCTGAAATTTTCGCCCAATCTCTGGATGAACACCCGAAGGCGTGGTTCTATAATATTGACCTTAAGAACTTACCCACTTTCGAAGATATTACGGTGGAGTTCTGTAAGCACTATGCTGACAATGTCGAGATTCAAACCAACATAAGGACTTTGGAGGTAATGACACAGAAGGAAAAGGAGGGCTTTACGGAATTCCTCGCAAGATGGCGCGCTGAAAGCGTGAAATTAGCCAAGAAGCCTGATGAAGTTGAAATGGTAGATAAGTTCGTAAAGAATCTACGACCTATTTACCGCAATGCTCTGAAATACCAGAATTTTGGTTCTTTCAAAGAATTTATAAGAATCGGGATAAAGGTAGAGGATGATGTCCGAATGGCTGAAGCTGAGAAGCCAAAAGGATACCAAGGGGCCTCGTCATCTAAAGCAAAAGCACCAAAGCCCCCACTTTGTTGAAACTGTCAATCTCTTAGATGGACAGTCAAAAAGGCCTCCGCGCCAAGCTCCGAGGGTATTCACCGATATCGGGTGCACTTACGCCTACGCTCTCCAAAGGCTCATGGCCCAAGGAAAGTTGAAGCCCATTGGTCCAACTCCGGATCCACCTGCTGAACAACAAGGCAAATGGTACAACCCAAATGCTTACTGTGCCTTTCATCAAGGGAAAGGCCATGATACTGAAAGGTGCTATCGACTGAAGCACGAAATCCAAGACATGATTGAGAGTGGAACACTCCCGATCCCAACTGTTAAACCCAATAACATCACCAATCCATTTGGCGATCACACCAACTTTGTTTCTGTCGAAGACAATGTCGATTACTCCCATCTTATCCGCCCATGTCACTTGAAAGGGGTGTTTATCGGGAAAATATTTTTGGATTGCTCTGAATTCTTGCCAAACCCGAAGAATGAAATTCAAGTCGGGAGTCTTGCTCTAGAATATACTCCTCTTATTAACGAAGTTAATAAAAGATAATTCGATTCACCAACCTTCATCACTGGCGTAGATCCTCAGAGGACTACGTTGGAATGGAGGCAGACCATCAAAGGGATCAAGGATAAGAGTCGAGCATCTAAGCTGACAGCTGAACAAGGGAAAGCTCAAGACCAGATTTGAAAATTATGAGTCGGGATCTGTTTTCTTATCTTAGTCGAGTCGAGTCTAGGACTTTCTTTTCTTGAATTTGAGTCGTTTGTTCTGCGATGACCTAGGGTGTGTCCTAGGAATCGTTCCTTCGAGTCTATTATGCATTTGTCATTCCAATAAAAGTTGCAGTTCGTTTCCAAATATGTCTTGTTTCCAATCGTCAATCATTCTGAAACATGATAAAATGCACAACACACTCAAAGGCATCCCTGGGGTAGAAATATGTTCCGTTTCAAAATGTAAGGTACACTAGGATCCCGTGTTTAATTCCTTTACCTATTCCATGTCTGGCGGTAGAAAACCTCCATCAGAACCAGTGCTTATGACAAGCTTTTAGATGATTCTATGACAAACCCGGACTAGCTCCTTGTTTCCCATATCGACGATGGAAGGCAAGCCTTTTCCCCAACAAAATCATCCCATCTCGAAGAGAGAAGATATCAACCCGTTCTAACAAGGAATTGTTAGTTCTTACCCAATTTAGTTGGCGAAGCCCAGTTTTCAAGGTGTATCCATTTATGACTAAGAGAATGAATAGAAGATCATTTTCAAGAAGAGAAGAAAAAAAAAAGATGAAAGATAATGAAAAGATGAGAAAAAAAAAAGCAAAAGAAAAAAAAACAAAAGAAAAAAAATGAAAAAGATGAAAGAAAAAAGAAAAAAGAAAAAAGATGTTGAAGTTATTGCGGAATGCTTTTTGGTTGAATGTCGAAGTTACGGAAGCCAGAAGTCAAGTCAAGTACCCATAGTTGAAGTTCAATGGACGAAGCCCAAAAGCTTAAGTAGTAACCTCTTTACCCTCTAAGTCCTTCCTGAGACAGTTACAAAGGGATAGTCGGGAATTTTGAGAATTATTCCGCTTGTGCTGTTACACCCAACCTTTAGGGTCCAGACATGGAAATTTGAACCCACATCATTTTCCAACCCATTTGCACTCGGGTTTCATCAAACCCGAGACACCTTTTCCAACCGTGTTATAAGCCATAGCCCTTGGCCTTAACACCACAAAACGAACCTTCAGAATGATGGTTTACTTTTCAAACCTATTTTTACCAAGCTCCGCATCCCAAAAGATCCAAGCCTTTTACACCTAACCCCAGACACGGGATTTAACGGTACCTTACAGGCTAGAATGGGATACGACATGATACTTTAGGTGAAACCTTTGAGTGTGTACACACAATCAAAATGCCATATTTATGCACCTTGATCGAACTACGTCGGATTTGATTTCGCTCCACGCGAATACGTAGGCAGTCCTTCTGAACAAGGGATTCAATCCACTCATTAACCAAGTTGTCATCTTGTCGATTTATTACGGGTCTTAACCAAGTCCAAATGAAGCCACCTTTGTTTGAGTCGGTCTTAGCCCTCGATGTAGGCTAGGATAAGGATATAGGTTCAGATGAGTAATGTCAAGTCTCGGAATGAGCTTTATCTAACGGTGTAGGCAAAGATGCTAAGTTAGATTGATGTGGGTTTGTGTTAGGAACAGAAAATATGAAAACCCGCTGAAAAGAAAGAAGGCGTGGAAGTAAAATAGTAAAAGCCCGCTGAAAAGAAAGAAGGCGGTGGCAAGAAATGATGAATACTCGCTGAAGAGAAAGGAGGCGAGGAGAAGAGCGGCGGAATGTTCCCAACAAGAGTGATGTGTGATGTCCAATTATTCTCATAAAATCAGTCTGTGTTTAGTGTCTAGGCGAAGCTAACATTGTTGCTCCGTGAGTTTAATCCACCTTGTCAATGTCGAGTGATCTTGATTCCCATGTGCCCTTGGGAGCACGCCCATGCCATACGATATCCCTGTCTCAAGTCCGATGACCTTGTGATTCCCATTTGCCTTCTTTTGGCGCCGGAATGGCCAATTTACATTTCTACCCCCAACAAGTCAAAAATTGAATTTAAACTCGTGCACACTTGCGGTTTCATTTTCCTTATTTGTTTTACGGTAGCGGGCTACGCCCACGTTGTTTACGGGTCATACGGAGTGTCTGAGTCGTATTTCATGCTCACCCATCAAGGTTCGATTTCAAAAAATTTCAAAATTTCAAAATTCCAAAAACTTTTTGCGAATTATGGATAGATGATCCAAGTAGTGGAATCTTTTCGGGTCGATGACCCCAATCTTTCGAAATTCAAAAAATTTCAAATTTCTCAGCAGAGAAGACGGACGTCTTCTTTCCAAGACGGACGGTTTTTCAGAGACGGGCGTATTGCTGTTCAGGACGGACGGATTCTCTTACAGTCAAAAATCTTTCAAAATTTCAGGTTATAGGGACATGCGTCTTCAACCCAGTACGCTCGGATTGTATGAAGACGGGCGGATTCTCTTGAATCCGCTCGGATTCTACCCCTTTGTACCCGGATTCAGTTCCATCCGTGTACAATGCATATCCCTTATCATTCTTCCATTCTTCTTCATATCTTGGTTTCTTCATTGTGGGGGCACTACTAAGGCATGGATAGCCTAGGCAATTGCCATCCCCACACTAATATAGAGCACTACACATCAATTGAAATTACTAGTTCCTCCCTCACTTCTCTCAAACATGACAATTATCTAGATCAAAGTAAATAAAAATCCAAAGATGACAAAAATGTAATACAAGAATTGAAATGCGAGTTAGGGAGTTAGAAATATTTACAAATGGTGGTTTAGGGAGGACTCCACCAAACTCTCATTCTTGATGAGATGTCAAGGGGGCATGTTCAAGGTGTTGTTGATGTTGCTTAACACCTTGAAAAAGTAATCAAAAGCTTGTTCATTATTGTTATAGAGGTCTTCAATAGACCTTGGCCCTTGTTGTCGATCTTGATCGATGGCATTACCAATGTAGGGATTAAAAATCCCTTCAAATTCGTCGTCCCAAAGACCACAAACTTCATTAAGTTGATCATTGAAAATCTCTTGATTTGATGGAGACAACTCTCCCAATTTCTTCTCTTGGCCAATGAGGCCATTCTCTTCTTCTTTGATTGATTTTGATGAGCTTTGCAAGCTCTCCTTGTCATAATTCACTTGCTCTTTGAATGGAGCATCTTCAATTTTCTTCTTCCATTGGAGTTCCGATTTCTTCCTCTCATCCTTTCGGCTATAATGATCAATCATGAAAAACGGTTCATGCAAACGAGGAGCTCTCATAGTCTTGTCAAGATTAAAGGTTATGCTTTCATCTCCCACTTCTAGAGTGAGCTCACCATGTTTCACATCAATCACCGCACCCGCGGTGTGTAGGAAAGGTCTTCCTAGAATGATTGGAATGTTGGAATCTTCCTCTATATCAACAATGACAAAGTCCACCAGGATGAAAAACTTCCCAATTCGTACGGGGACATCTTCCCATATCCCTAATGGTGTCTTCGTCGATCTATCGGCCATTTGGAGAGTGATGTTGGTGCATTTAAGCTCTCCCATCCCCAACCTTTTACTCACCGAGTACGGCATGACAGTCACACTAGCCCCTAGATCACATAAGGCTTTGTTGATCGTTGTGTCGCCAATGGTACACGGTATTGAGAAGCTTCCCGGATCCTTTAGTTTTGGAGGTGAACTCCCTTGAAGTATTGCACTACTCACCTTAGTGAAGGCGATAGTCTCAAGTTTTCGGATCGACTTCTTCTTTATGAGGATATCTTTCATGTATTTCGCATAGGCCGGCACGTGATTTATTAATTCCGTGAAAGGAATTGAGACTTCCAAATTCTTCACAATTTCCATGAACTTTCCAAGTTGATCATCAAATTTGGGCGTGGCTTGACGACTTGGAAAAGGAAGTCTAATCACAATGGGCTCTTTCTCCTTGACCTTGTCTTCATTTTTCTTTGAACTTTCTTCTTTTGATGATTCTCCATCTTTGGAGTTTTGCACCATTTCTTCCTTATCACTAGCTTCCACAACTTCATCCTCAACTTGCTTCTTCGGTGCTTCATACCTTGTACCACTTCTCAAGTGAATGGCACTAACCGTTTCATGTCTAGGGGGATTACTTTGAGGTGGTAATTGCCCCTTTTGTCTTTGTGAGCTTTAAGATGCTAGTTGAGTCAATTGTGTTTCCAACATCTTGGTGTGAGCTAGGATGTTGTTGATGGTGGTTTCCTTTACTTGGCTATCTTTTTGCATTTGAGTGAAAAATTCTTGTTGATTCTTTTGCATTTGGAGGACCGCTTTTTGGACATCAAAACCTTGGTCATTTTGGTGATTATATGGATTTTGATTTTGGTAACCTTGGTTTTGATTGTAAAAGGGTCTTTGATTTTGGTTTCTCATGGGTGGTGGAGTGTATGTTGTTTGAGGGTTTTGAACGTTTTGGCTTTTGTATGAGAGATTTGGATAGAATTTGGTGTTTTCATTGTAATAGTTGGAATAAGGGGTACCACTCTTGTATGCTTGGAAAGCATTCACTTGTTCATTTGTTCCCCTACATTCACTTTGGTCATGTCCCAAAGTTCCACAATTCTCACATATCCCACTTGGGATTGATGAGGATGCCGTCATGGCATTAACATGATGCTTTGGTGATTTTGAGACTTCTTCAAGTCTAGCCATAGCTTTTTCAAACTTCAAATTGATTGTGTCAATATGAGCACTAAGTAGAGCACCCAATTGAGTAACGGAGTCCACTTCATGCTTTCCTCCTCTAGTAGCCTTGCAAGGTCTACTATATTGTGAGTTATGGACCGCCATTTCGTCAATCTTGTTCCATGTTTGATTGTCATCAACTTCGGTGAACATTCCATTTGATCCCATGTTGAGAATGTTCCTTGAATCTTCATATAAACCATTCCAAAATTGTTGTACCAAAAACCATTCGCTAAGTACATGGTGAGGACATGAGCGACAAATTCCCTTGAACCGCTCCCAAGCTTCATACAAAGATTCTTCATCCCTTTGCTTAAAACCCGTAATTTGAGCTCTTAGCATGTTAGTCTTTTCCGGTGGGTAGAATTTTTTGTAGAAAGCTAGAGCCAACTTCTTCCAAGAATCTATTCCGAGAGTGGCCTTGTCAAGGCCCTTCAACCATTGTTTCGCGGTGCCGATTAGAGAAAAAGGAAATAAGACCCATCTAATTTGGTCTTGAGTCACACCGGTTTGAGAGATTGCATCACAATAGTCGCAAAAGGTTTCCATATGAGAATGAGGGACTTCACTAGGCATCCCCCCAAATTGGCTCCTTTCGACTAATTGGATAAAGGCGGATTTGGCAATAAAATTTCCGGTTAGATGTTGTGGTGTAGGAGTACCATTGGGTAGGTTCTCCTCGGTGGGTACGGAGTGTGACGAGAATTTAGGCATTGTAGGTTGATTTTGTGGGGTATTGTGTAATGGGTTCTCCTCTCCTTCTATTGCGAAAGGGTTGATGAACTCAATAGTTGGTTGAATAACTTCACTAATACCTCTCAAATTCCTCCTAGCAAATCTCCTATTGTTCGTCAAGGTTCTTTCAATTTCACGGTCAAAAGGTAACAAATCACCTTGTGACCTTCTAGACATGCAAAATATCAAACAACTCGAAAATAATTAGAAGAAACCTTGAGGAGTTTTACTTCCCCAAGGCGAAGAAAGACACAACTAATAACAATAAAAGGAAATCTAAATCAAGTAAACACCGTCCCCGGCAACGGCGCCATTTTTGATCGGTCCGTTTCGTGTTCACAATTAAAGGTGTGGTCGTTGGGTCACGTCCGAATCAAAACACAATTTATAGCTTCACAAACAACTCTACAATTAGTAAAGAGGCAAGTAAAGGTCGGATCCCAAGGGACGGGTATTGAAATGAGATTTCTATTGAAACTAGTGGTGTCTTAGGGGTGTCACAATTTGGGTTGATGTACAAGGTCACTAACTAAAATAGCAGTGAAAATAAACAAGCAAGATGAATTAAAAGGGGTGTAAACAATTGATTAAAAAGCACTAGGGTGTTATGGGATCATAGGGGAATCATGGGAATTGATCATACAAACATGTTCTCAAATTATAAGCAAGCAATTATTATTGTGATGGATTGAGTTGGGTTATATCTTACAATCCTAGGAAAGTTTGGGTCCCGGAGCCGAATCGATTAGATTGTACAACACCTAAAAGTCGACTTAATCTTCCCTACTCAACAACATGCATGGTCTAATGAGACTCGAGTTGGGTTATGTCTTACAAGTCTCATTGAAAAGATAGGAGATGGTGGTAAATGCAAGGATTCATAGGCTTAGCATTTTATCAAATATAACATGTGCATGAGTTGAGATCAAAATAAGCAAGCAAATAAAACATGAAAGCATATTAATTTAAGCATGAATCATTCCCCATGTTGGTTTCCCCTAATCACCCATTAACCCTAACTAAGAAACTACTCACTCATTATCATGTTGATCATGCTAGCAAGGTTGTCAATCATACCAACAAAATGAAACATGATGAATAAATGAAAGTAATTAACAATAATTAAAAAGGGATTAAGAGAATTATACCTACTAATGATTCCAATAATAAAGCAAAGATAAAAGAAGTACTTGATGCTTGATTGAGAGGTTGTTAATCTCCCAATAATAACCCAAATAATCTTCAATTACCCAAAATAAAGGATGAACAAAAGAGAGATTAAGGAAATAAAACTTGTATTAGAACTTGATTAATTGTTGATTACAAAACTAAAGAGAGATTTGATTGATATTAACTACTCTAATTATTGATAAGAAGAACATCCATCTCTAATTAGACTAATGGGGTATATATAGTGGAAATTAGGGGGATGCATTAGGGTTAACTATGGGCTAAACTAGTAATTACACTTCTTAGATTGAGCCGGGAGGAGCCGGTATTTTTCGAAGGAAGGGCTTCTTTCTTTGTAGCTTGGAGAAGAGGACATCGCGCTGTAGAGGAATCAGAGAGGATTAGGGTCGGGACGGGCGGATTCTGGCGATGGAACCCGAGCGGATTCAAGAGAATCCGGGCGGATTGTGGTGATGGAATCCGAGCGTCTTGGTGGAAAACCGCACGGATTGTGCAGGTGGAGGACGGCCGGATTGTAGACAATCCGCACGGATTGTGCCTCAGCAAGACTTCTTCTTCTTTTCTTCCCTTTTCTTCATAAATTCCTTGGGGATTTCCTTGGGGACTCAAGGATCCTTTCTCAACATTTCTCATCTACTATAATATGTACAAAGGCCTTCTAATCTTGTCTCTCCTTGATGCTTGGTCATTGAATTCGATCAAATTAGTCTCGTTTTGCCATGGAAATGTAAGATTCTTACTCCTTTCCTACCAAGGGATCAAAATCTCAAAGAATATGCAAAACAATGAACTAAAGATAATAAATGACCCAAATATGCACTAAAAAGCATGAGAACAAGGCTAATTCGGGGGCTAAATATGCGCTAATTATGGTCACATCAGTACTATATACAATTCCTCCTCCAAATAACCGTTTAAGAAGGCGGTTTTCACATCCATCTGCCAAATTTCATAGTCATGAAAAGCGGCAATCGCTAAGATTATCCGAATGGAACGCATCATTACTACGGGTGCAAAGATTTCATCATAATGCAATCCGTGCACTTGGGTGAAACCTTTTGCCACTAGTCGTGCCTTATAGGTATCTGGTTGCCCTTCTACAGAATGCTTTATTTTGTAAAGCCATTTGTACTGAAGAGGTCGTACCTTGTTAGGTAAATCAACAAGATCCCATACGTCATTCTCATACATGAAGTCCATCTCTGATTTCATGGCTTCAAGCCATAGCTTAGAGTCGGAACAGGTCATGGCACTTTTATAGGTAGCGGGTTCATTACTCTCTAGGAGCAAAACGTCATTTTCCTCGACCATACCAATGTATCTGTCTGGAGGATTAGAGACTCTACCCGACCTCCTAAGTTCCTGAGGAATATTAACCGTATCATTAGTTGGAGGAACATCTTCCTCCATCTGTTCCTCGGTTGTTGGTTCTTGAATCTCCGACAGCTCGAAGGTTCTATTACTTGACTTGTTCTCGAGAAACTCTTTCTCTAAGAACTTTGCACTAGCCGCAACAAAAACTCGATGTTCGGTAGGCGAATAGAAGTAATGACAAAAAATTCCTTTTAGATAACCAATAAAGTATGTCTTGACCGATCGCGGGCCGAGCTTATCCTCGTGTCTCCACTTGACATAAGCCTCGCAGCCCTAAACCCGAATAAAGGATAAGTTAGGGACCGTTCCCTTCCATATCTCATACGGAGTCTTGTCGACAGCTTTAGACGGACTTCGGTTAAGTATAAGAGCAGCTGAGAAAAGAGAAAAACCCCATAATGAATCAGGTACTACCGTGTGACTCATCATGGATCGAACCATATCGAGTAGTGTTCGATTTCTCCGTTCGGACACACCATTTAATTGAGGTGTTCCAGGTGGAGTTAACTGTAAAACTATTCCACAGTCTTTAAGGTGTTGATCAAACTCATTTGAAAGATATTTGCCACCACGATCTGAACGGAGTGCTTTAACCTTTCTTCCCAGTTGGTTCTCAACCTTATTCTGGTATTCCTTGAATTTTTCAAAAGACTCACTTTTATGCTTCATTAAGTAGACATATCCGTATCTACTCAAATCATCCGTGAAAGTGATAAAATATCTATAGCCGTCTCTTGCGGTGATTGACATAGGTCCACATACATCAGTATGTATGAGTCCTAATAGGTCATTAGCGCGCATTCCAACACCTTTGATGGAAATTCGAGTCATTTTTCCGATAAGACATGATTCACACGTGCCAAATGATGAGAATCAAATGTGGAGATAGTCCCATTCTCAATGAGTTTCTTTACACGTTTTTCATTTATGTGTCCCATTCGACAATGCCATAGATATGTTTGATCTTTGTCACCAACCTTTAATTTCTTATTATTCAGATGCAATATATCCGTGGTTTGATCTAAGATATAAATTTCATTCATGGAAACTGCTTTGCCATAAACCATTTCATTAAAAGAGAAAATACAGCTATTGTCCTTTATTGAAAATGAAAAACCGTCTTTATCAAGAACGGAAAAAGAAATAATATTCTTAGATAAACTGGGTACATAGTAACAGTTATATAAATATAACTCAAAACCACTCGAGAGCTGGATTATGTATGTTCTCATTGAGACTGCATCAACTCTTGCTCCATTCCCTACTCGTAGGTCCACATCACCCTTTGCGAGGGGTGTGATGTTTTTTAGGCCCTGCAAATGATTACACAGATGAGAACCACAACCAGTATCAAGTACCCAAGTTCCGAAACTTGCATGGTTAATCTCAATCATATGAATATAAGATCACATACCAACAAGAGTGACGCGGCCTGCTTTTATGTCCTCACGGTAGACGGGACAGTTCCTCCTCCAATGTCCAGTCTTGTGACAATGGTGGCATTCAACGTTACCGCCCTTGCTCTTTTTCTTACCTTGTGAGCCACTAGTCTCACCAGGCCCACTCTTACTGTCTCCTGACTTCTTAAACTTTGGCTTTCCTACAGTTAGCTCGCCGTGAGCTTTGCCCTTACCCTTATTCTTGTTGGAAATCATGAGAACATCTTGCTTCATGCTCCCACTCAATTACATATCCTTCTTGGTCTGTACGAGAAGTGAGTGTAGCTCATGAGGACTTTTCTTCATGTCATTCATGTAGTAATTTGCCCTGAAAAGGGCAAAACCATCATGAAGTGAATGAAGCATACGGTCAATGACTATGCTCTCACTGATTTTGCAATCAAGTGCCTCCAGTTTCTCGACATTCTCCATCATGTCAAGAATGTGTGGGCTAACCGGTTGGCCCTTCTGGAGTTTCGCCTCAAAGAAGCGACAGGTATGCTCATAAGTAACGATTCTCGGTGCTTTTGAGAACTCATTAGTGAGCGTGGTGAAAATCTTGTTTGCACCTTGGGCAATTAAGCGTCTTTGCAAATTGGTTTCCATTGCAAAACTGAGTACGTTCTTTATCGCACTCGCTTCCATGACGAAGTCACTATAAGCAAGTGACTCGTTAGGTCTTGCATTGGGGCCTGGGTTTGGCGGTATTGGCTCAGTCAAGTACTTGAGCTTACCGTCAGCAATGGCAGCATTCCGTAATGATGCCTCTCAGTCCGCAAAGTTGGACCCGTCATTCTTCAGTCGTGTGGACTGATTCATGTGGTCCATAAAAGTTTTGAGCCAGGACTCACGTGCAAGTGTGGCACTTGGCATAGGGATATCAGAATTTCCAGCCATTTGTTATAAGCAGTATTATCAATATAAAACGAATTCTACACTTCGAAAAGAAGAAGAAAAACATAATAAGCATACTCATCGTTATGATTTAAGTCTAATGCAAAACTGTTATAATGCGAAGACTCAAGCATTTATACAATTGACCTCCCTCAAGAATTATATAAATGGTCCCAAGACTCAATTATCTGTAAATTGATAAGCCAACCTCTTGGCTAATTCTACTTTTAGAATTCTTGGCTGATAAATTTCTGTAAATTCTATCTATAGTCCATCATAATCTCGAGAAACTCTTCGGATTATAATGTTGAGGTAAAATAAGTCAACACAAACTACTTACCCAGCGTAGAAGGGGTCATATGGAGAGTAAGGTCCTATATGCCTACCGACGAAGAAGGGATTCATAGTTGTTTGGCCTATAAAGACTAGTCTCAATTTTCGTTTTACAAGAAGATCCCATCAACTTTATTTTAATACATTTTAAGTGAACTAATATCTAGCATGCGAGAATGAATAAACTAAGATGATGGCTTAAAGAAGAAGGTCCCATTAGATGTCCCACAACTAACTTGTTGATTCTTCAATAATTTGGGGTAGTTTCCTTTCTAGCGTCCAACAATTAAGACAATGGAAACTTTATCGGTCGGGATTGATAGGTTTAGTATTGTTATTCTCAACAACGTTACTTTTAACATTACCTTGTATCAATTCCATTCTGATTTTACTTCTTAGAACCTTATCCTTTTCTTAACGGTTTAAGAGAATGCTCCCACTCATTTCAATGAGTCTTTGCTTAGAGAAGCAAAATTTAATTTCATGAAGACTACTCTTCATTCGTTCGTTTAGTCTTAAAACTTTCATTGAAGTGGTTGCGGTATTTTGGTCAATTTTGATTTCCAACAAATCCAGTTACCAAAATGATTTAACGTTTCAAAGTACTTAACTCAATTAAGCATATGAGAAACAATTCATTGTAAGTAGATATGTTTGTCAAGAATCAAAAACCCGTTTGCTCATGAATAACTTTTATTTATACTCTTCACAAGGGATCCTTCCAATGGATAATACGAGGTTTTAGAAGAAAAATTCATATTTTGTCTTTAGTTACGATGTTTTAATGGAGATTTGAATCAAAAATCGAAATGATATCGTATATGTATTGTGGTATAGAAATAGAACAATATGATAACGGAATAGTGGAAAACTCAACATCTATCGTTTTATTAATACTTGTAAATAACAAGTAAAGCATTTACATAGTGACCTCTACCCAACTATGATAAATGATTCCAAGATCCAAATTCATATTAACTTGGGCACGGTGTGGCCGATGAATCCCTTATCAATATAACTCGGTGGATTAACTCTTTAATCGATTCTACTTTTAGAACTCTTGGTCGATAAAATTACATTAATATTTATCTTTAGCTCGGAACACATGTGACTACGGTCACGAATACTTCCGTTGAGCTCAATCCAAATTTCAAATAAATGTGTCCATGATCCAAACCCACATTAACTTGAGCACGGTGTGGCCGATAAATCCCTCATCAACATGAATTCGATAGATAGACATTTATCACCCACTTCCCCTACGTAACAAGGTTTGTACCCCGGTGTGGCCGAGTGCACTCCCTCACGAAATAGGTTTTCATGGTTTCTACTTTTTGGTAAGGCTAAGTCTCAATTGTGTATTTTTAGCGAGAGGTCATGTCAATTTATTATCTATCACGTTTTAAGTGAACTAAAGCGGTGAACTACGATAATTGTAATTGACACGGTCGAAAAACTCAATAAAATGATGATGCATGTTTTAGCTATGGCGATTTAGCGATGCATGCAACATATAAATAAAATGTAAAACATAAAAAATCCTAGTATGGCCTTTCTAAAATAGTAAATCTAATTAACTATTACATATTCGGAAACCAACTCCTTTGGTCCCTTGAACTTCGGTCTTGGCACGCATTTCAAGGCAACAAATTCTTTAATGGATCGCCTTCTCGAGTGGCACCGTTTTCAAGGAACTCCGGAATAAATAAATTACATAATTTCCTATTATATATTTGTAATTAAAATAAAATAAATCTATTAAATTACAAAACGGTGATACGATATCACAATAAATTACAACCAAATCGATATTCCCATACATTTCGGGTAATAGCAATTAAACTAAGGCCATACTAAGTAAAATTACATAATTCAAAAATTACATAAACTTCAAATATGACAATCATAAATAAAATGCAGCATTATAATATGTATGAACATGTCCAATTTTATGCTAAATCGCCTTTAAGGAGCCAATATCGTATATTAATCGGTTTTTACGGATTTGCGTGATTTAACCTTTTATAATCACAATAATTACATAAATTCATATTTATGTACAAGTTAATTACCCTAACCATCTTAGGACTCAAAATTAGTCTCCACTAATATTTGACAATAATTAAACTTGATTTCTTAATATTGTTCATAAATGGACTCAAAAATACAAAATTATGTCATAAACTTCAAATTAAATCATAAAAATTTCAAAATAAATTCAAAATTCAAAATTTTAAACTCATGAACATTCTGGAAAAATACCATGACACTCATAATGTTCAAAAACTTAGGTTAAAAATTCGAAATTTATCGAGAAAAACAATGTTGCGGTTTATCGGATTTATCAATTATAATCATAAAAATATGAGAAAAAATATATTTCTTAACTTTTTACATTTAGATCTGAAATATGTGATTAAATGAAACATGTGACATTTTTCCTTAGTCATGAAGTATGTTTTAGCAATTTTTACTAATTAAAGTCACTATTTATGTGATTTTTCATCAAAAATTCATAAATCATGCATAAAGACTTCATTATAGCCAAATACTTTACACACATCTTGTAAAATTGCATGTGACAACATACTTGATTTCTACGACCATATTCGAAATATATCTCATATTAACCTATTTTCTCATTTAAATTCGATTTTATCTTGAAAAATCCATATTTCGAGCATAACAACTCATATTATTATGAAACATTACAGGCTATCAGAAGATAATATATGTGAAAACATATCCAAAAACCACTGGAAAAATCAAAGTTTAGTTATTTTTAGTCCAAATATGACATTTTTATCATAAAATCACATTTTAATGCCATTATTATATAAAATGAACAATAAAAATCCATAAATAAACCAAAATATCCTAAATACATTTTAGGACCAGAAACTTTAACATGCAAATAAATTTCGTGATATTTCATAATAAACACAAATTTATAAGTTTTGTTTGTCAATCGTATAACTCTAAAAAACAATAACCGATTTGCAAGCAAACAACCTAATGCTCTGATACCACTTGTTAGAAATTATTAATCCCATTAATTTACATATTCATATATGAATAAATTTATTTAGTCATAAAATAAATTCTAGATCTTATGCATGCAAACATAAATTAAACGGTTTTTTCCCATGGTACCCTCGAACTTTGTCAGATTACACATGGTACCCCTCATTTTAATTTTCTACATATGGTACCCCTGTATTTACCTTTTTCTTTCCCAAAATACCCTTAACAGACTTTCCGTCATAACACCGTTAGTTTACATCTACTAAACACTTTACCCCTTACTTTTACCCATAATAAATCCTCTAATCCCTAATCTTCATCTTCTTCCTTCACATCTTCAAACCTAATCTCACTCATCCCCTCTATCACCACCTTCACACCACCACATCACCACCTCCCGACTCCGACAACCACCACTCATCGCTGACACCAAAGCTCCGACACAGGCCATGCGCGCGTCCCTGTGTAACACCCCTCTCTTCCCGTAAAAACTCACTCCTCTAAATAATAGTTTTGTAGTTGATTTCCTGCAAATAGCTTTGTGTAATTGTGTTGGATTTAGATTATAGTTTCATGTAGTTTGAGACTTTGGATTGTGGCAGCTATTGATTTTGTTAGAATGTGAATGATTTTATTGAAATTATCACATATTAAACATATACCCCTCATACGACTCTCACCAAATACAATCGTCATCAATTCCATCAACAACAACTAACCCCATTATATAAACACAACACAAAAAGTCTTCCCTTTCTTCAGCAACTTTCCCTTCATCTAATCTCAATTTCTTCAATTCATCATTAATGGCGACCATTGCTCACAACAATCATCATTTACTCCATATTTCTTCAAGTATACAGCAAATTAAACCAACTACCAACATAATTTCCAAAAATTGTACGATTTCAAGTACAGAGAAATCAATTAGAAGCCATGGATTTAGAAGCAAATTCGAGCAAGTACTTCACATCAGAAATAAAAGGCATGTTTTGGTATGCATTCTTGAAATTAAAATCGATGGTAGTAGTATGGTTTTAGAATGGGTGATGGTGCGGGTCCCATTGATTCTAGCGGTTGCGGGTCTCACTGATGGTGGCGATGGCGATGGCGGATCCCGTTAATGGTGATTGGGTATTGCCGGTAATGGTGGGCGATTAAATAGGGGGAAAGAATAAATGGTGGTTTGCAAATGGTGATGAGGAGTGACTGAGATTGAATAGGTTTAGGTTGAAAATAGATTTGAAGATGTAAAGGAAGAAGATGAAGATTAGGGATTAGAAGATTTATTATGGGTAAAAGTAAGTGGTAAAGTGTTTTAGAATATATAAACTAACGGTGTTATGATGGAAAGTCTGTTAAGGGTATTTTGGGAATGAAAAGGGTAAATACAGGGGTACCATATGTAAAAACTTAAAATGAGGGGTACCATGTGTAACCCTTACTATGATAATTTCGGTTTTATGGGCACCAACAAGATCTCCTTCTTGTTAGTTCTTGAGCTTTCCAATAATGGATGAACAAGATTCAAGTTTAGAATCTCTCCCAAAGGCATATACCCAAGGAAATCTCTTAATAACTAATATTATTTTATACTAGAAATAATATAAGTCTTACTATCAATTTGACACAAAAATTATAATTTTGCTCTTGAAAAATCGGTTCAAGAGGGAGTAATTATGTGAGTTTATTTCTCTAGAATTTTCATAAATTGTAGAGAGTATATAATTTCTTACACTAGAAATTTTTATGATAAGAGTGAATGATAAAATTGTAGAGGAAAAACCTCTTGGCATCACTAGAGAAAACCGTTTTGAGAGAGGGGGGGGGGGGGGGAGATTTTAAGCCCAATGCATGAAAAGTTGCTCCTCTCAAAAGCTATAGGGTTGCATGGCTAGTAGTTAGCTTTCATCATTGTGTTTTCCACTTAAAACAATTAACACAATTTTTCCACTAACTCCCTCCAATATTTCGGTACATATCTATAAAATGGGAGGTCCATTTTATTTTGTCATTTGTCAATTGTGACATATGTGACATGTTACTTGACATGTGAAATTGTAATGTATTTTTAACATATTAAAAATCAACATACTCATAAAATATGTCATATACAATATCGCCTAGTATTTCGTAACTACTTGTACCAAAATGGTTTATCGAATATAAATCACAACATCTTGTATTTATAATAAATCATTCATTCAATCTCAATTCAATATCAATTGTTTCGTAAACAATAATTTTATCCAAGTAATAAAACAATTCGATTACTTAGACCGTATCCAATTTAATCGAATTATAATAAGATACGTTAATCTTACTCACAAATCATCCGTCAATTTTAAGTAATTTAATTAACTCGTATCGGCATACGATTAATTAAATAATCAATTAAGAGTATTTCCCTATAGGTATGACCTAAGGGGATCAACTGATCACCACCATCGCACGACAGTAATGTCAAACTCTAGTCAGCCAATCATTACCGATATGTGTGGACCAGTTGACTGTAAAGATATTACATCCCACATGTATTCTTAAAATGAGATTTAAACATGTGATCATCATGATCGACAGTTGTGATCGCATTATTGTCGGAGGACACTTATTCCAACAGTGATAACTCCTTGGCTACCATTTATTCCAAGGTGACCCTTGAAACCATGCAACTATCATTCAACCATGTCCTACCATACATTTTGTCATAAAAGGGAATGGGCACAAAAAGAAATTGATTTGAGTTCAAGAAATGAAATGAAAAGTGAAAGAAAGTTTGCAAATGCATCAAAAGAAAAGAGGAGTAACAAAAATGAAAACTCCTATGCTTCCAATATAAGGCACCCTCACTACATATGGGGTGACTTTGAAAATGTTCAAAAGAAAAATGCAAAAAGTTGAAAGTTGTCAAGTGTTGAATTACCAAAAATTAAAAGAAATGGCAAAAGAAAGTGTTCTCAAATGTTATATGCCACAAGAAATTGGGGGGAAAAACAACAACAAAAGTAAACTCCCAAAATAAAACTCAAATTCTATTGATCCCTTTATCCATCGTATCCATTTTTGTGCATGGTAGAGAGGGGACGACCCTTCTTCTTGTCTAGGCAAGAGGGAGAATTCCGCGATCCTCCAGTGTTTCTAACACCATAGGGAGTCTAATCTTGACAAAAGCATTTAACGATTGAGGACAAAGGTACCCTAGCTTGACACAACTTGAAGGTGATTTATTGGTATCCTTCTAGGCTTAGTAGTTTAAAGAAATTGCATCTATGAAGGAGTGTGTACCCTTGAATTGCTTCCCTTGTAGATAATTTCCGCCACTTAGATGAGGAAAGTGGCTATTCTTTTCTAGATGCATCCATTACTTGATTCTATGTGCTTTAATGCTTGGATGTGTCGCCATTTTGGCAAGACCCACCTTGCCTTGCAAGAAGGCATCCTACCTCATGGTTGTCTTGTTGTGAGTTGAAGGGGCGGAGTGAGACCCGCTAATTGTCTCATATCGGCTATGCTATTAGGTTAGTTAAATAACGGTCCTAGTTTTTGTCACCTCTTTACTCAGGACGAGCAAAGGTTCGGTTTGGGGATATTTGATGTGACCATTATTTGAGCATATTTAGTCCCCGAATTAGCCTTGTTCCCATGCTTTTTAGTGCATATTTAGGTCATTTATTGTCTTTAGTCCTCTGTTTTGCATATTCTTTGAGGTTTTGATCCCTTGGTAGGAAAGGAGTGCAAACCTTGCATTTTCATGGCAAAATGGAGCTAAATTGATTGAATTCAATGACCAAGCATCAAAGAGAAGACAAGACTATAAGGCCTTTGTACATATTGTAGTAGATGGGCAATGATGCGAAAAGATCCTTGCATCTCCGACAAAATCCTCAAGGATTGTATGAAGAAGAAGGAAGAAAAGAAGAAAGGAAGAAGCTGACTCAGAATCCGAGCGGATTGCCCTCTGGACGCCCGTCCAAGACAAGGAATCCGAGCGTCTTCTTTAGAGGGACGCTCGTCCAAAAGACCCACTATCCGCCCGTCCAGCCAATGAATCCGCTCGTCCAAAAGACCGACAACCCGCTCGTCCCGTGCCCTGGACGTTCGTATTGTGTTACAGCTATTCCGTTATCTTCTTGTTCTATGAAGGATGCGCATATCTCGGGAAAGACTAGCAAAAAGGAGACTCGCATATTTTTCTAAGAGGAGCGATTCCTCAAGGACTTAATCGTCATTTAAGCCCTTAGTAAACCCTAATTTGTGTACCTAATCTCCACAATAAATACCCCATTAGTCTAATTAGATTATCATGTTCTTCTTATCAATCTTTAGTGTAGTTTATATCATACTAATCTCTCTTTAATCTTGTAATCAACTTTTAATCAAGTCTTAATACAAATCTCATTTCCTTAATCTCTGTTTTGTTCATCTTTCATTTTGGGTAATTGAAGATTATTTGGGTTATTATTGGGAGATTGACAACATTTCAATCAATCATCAAGTACTTATATTATTCTTTGCTTTATTATTGAAATCATTAGTAGGTATAATTCTCTTAATCCCTTTTTAATTATTGTTAATCATCTTCATTTATTCATCATGTTTTACTTTGTTGGTATGATTGACAACCTTGCTAGCATGTTCAACATGATAATGAGTGAGTAGTTTCCTTAACTAGGGTTAATGGGTAATTAGGGGAAACCAACATGGGGGATGATTCATGCTTAATTTAATATATTTTCATAGTTTATTTGCTTACTTGTTGTGATCTCAACTTATGCACATGTTATATTTGATGAAATGCGAGCCTATGAATACTTGCATTTTTTACCCATCACCTATCTTTTCAATGAGACTTGTAAGACATAAACTAACTCGAGTCTCATTACACCTTGCATATAGTTGAGTAGGGAAGATTAAGTCGACTTGTAGGTGTTGTACAATCTAATCGATTCGGCTCCGGGACCCAAACTTTCCTAGGATTGTAAGATATAAACCAACTCGATCCATCACAACAATAATTGCTTGCTTATAATTTGAGAATATGTTTGTATGATCAATTCCCATGAATCCCCTATGACCCCATGACACCCTAGTGCCTTTTATCAATTATCTACATCCCTTTTTAATCATCTTTTTTTTTTTGGTGAAATGTGAGTATGTATTATATATATATCAAAAAACTTCCCCAATTACATCAAGAGCATATGTGACAATGAAAGAACCAAATCAAAAACAACAAAAACCAGGTATTTTCGAAACATCAATAGAATCCCAAACAATTTCGGATTTCCATTTCACTCATTCCAGCTTTACCCATACATCTCCGTCTAATGTGCAGCTGAACCATCTTCTTCATCCGCTCAACAATCACTGAAGGTCTCATCACATGAAGCTCAAGTCTTGCATGATTCCGCTGATCCCAGATTAAGTAACGGTAAGTCGTCAAAATCACAGCTAGAGCTTTCCATTTCATCATCTGTTCATTGAGTGTGAATATAGCAGAAAGATTCAAAAGGATGTCGAGGATTGGATTGGTCGATCAATGCCCACAATTAATGAATTACTGACTACAAATCGCAACAATATGAAATGGAAAGCTCTAGCTGTGATTTTGACGACTTACCGTTACTTAATCTGGGATCAGCGGAATCATGCGAGACTTGAGCTTCATGTGATGAGACCTTCAGTGATTGTTGAGCGGATGAAGAAGATGGTTCAGCTGCACATTAGACGGAGATGTATGGGTAAAGCTGGAATGAGTGAAATGGAAATCCGAAATTGTTTGGGATTCTATTGATGTTTCGAAAATACCTGGTTTTTGTTGTTTTTGATTTGGTTCTTTCATTGTCACATATGCTCTTGATGTAATTGGGGAAGTTTTTTGATATATATATATAATACATACTCACATTTCACCAAAAAAAAAAATAAAAAAAAAAAAAAAAATAATAATAATAATAATAATAATAATAATAATAATAATAATAATAATAACAATAATAATAATAATAATAATAATAATAATAATAATAATAATAATAATAATAATAATAATAATAATAATAATAATAATAATAATAATTTTTGACAACACCATGTTGGCCAATGAGATCTATTTTTGACAACACCATGTTGGCCAATGAGCTTGTGCAGGGTTATGATAGAAAGTATAAAACTCCTCGTTGTGTGGTTAAAGTGGATATTCGTAAAGCCTTTGATACTGTAAATTGGGACTTCCTGAGAGCCATTCTTCCTCGCCTTTGGCCTTCCTCAAGTTTTTTGTGATCGGATTATCTTTGCTAGTTACCAGTTCCCGGTTCTCTCTTAAGATCAATGGGTGCTCTGAAGGATATTTTGAAGGAAAAAGAGGACTCAGACAGGGGGACCCCCTCTCCCCCCTCCTCTTTGTTCTCTGTATGGATGTTCTTACTAGAATTTTCAGGGGATTAAAACAGGCTCCTCAGTTTAGTTTCCATCCTAAATGTGTTCAAATTGAGCTTACCCATCTCTTCTCTTGTTATTCTGGTCTGGTTCCTAACCCTAGTAAAACCAATGTCTATTTTGCTGGAGTGAGGTCTGATGTGAAGGCCTTAATTCTCAGGGATATTGGGTATGTGGAGGATCATTTTCCTTTTAAATATCTTGGTGTCCCCCTCCACTCTTCCAGACTCACCAGAGATTTGCTCCAGCCCCTGCTTGCACGAATCAGAGCTAAGATGGGGCATTTGGAAAGTTTGCACTTAACTTATGCTGGGAAAGTGACTTTGCTAAACTCGGTTATCTTTGGAATTGAGGCTTTTTGGTGTGCCAGTCTTCTTCTTCCCAAAGGGATCATAAAGGAACTTGAAGCTCAATGTAGGAAATTTCTTTGGGGTACCACTGGTAATAGGAGGTTCATTTTCTTTAGTTGGGAGAAGGTGTGTCGAGCTCGTAAGCATGGTGGTTTGGGGATCAGAGAGGTGCTTAGCTGGAATAAAGCACTCCTCTTGCACATGTTCTGGAAGCTTTGCCATAAACCTACTTCTATATGGATGCAATGGTCTTGCCATTACATCTTCAAGAAGTCTTCTTGTTGGGATCTCAATTCTGAGGTTTGTCTCTCTCCAATATGGACCAAAATTCTTCGCAACAGAGATGAGTTCATACAACTCATGGGCTCTAGAGAGGCTGCCAAATGCTGCTTTCAGCAATGGGTGACTCGGCCAAAGTTCCCTGTTCTGGAAGCTTACTCAGTTTTTCGTGGTGAGCAGCTTGAACCAAAGTGGATGCGGCCCATTTTGGACTCTATTGTTATCCCTAGGCATGCTCTCACTGCTACCTTGGCTGCCCAGAATGGCCTTGCCACTGTTGACAAACTCTGTTCCAGTGGCATGGTACTGGTGAATCGTTGTGTGCTCTGTTGCAGGGCTGCTGAGGATGCTCAGCATCTTTTCTTTGCTTGCCCATTCTCACAGCATCTTATGCAGCAGATATTGGCTTGACAAGGGGTGTCTAGGCGTGTTCTTAGCCTGAAGCATGAGCTTTACAAATTGGCTACTTGTAGAGGAAACCCTTGGCGTAGGCAGTTGGCTTATTGTGCTACGGTTGCTACCATTCATCATGTCTGGCAGGAGCGTAATATGAGAATATTTCACGGGGTTTGTCTCACTGCTGACAGGATTCTTGATCAAATTAAATATGAAGTGTGTGTGAGATTCCTTGTACTCTTCTTTAGATTTTAATGAGAACTGCTGACCTTTCTCCAAAAAAAAAAAAAAAAAAAAAAATAATAATAATAATAATAAAAAAAAAAACACTATATGTGCCTCACTCACAACATCCAAGGCACCTGCCAAAAGGCTGACAGCATGATCTACTGAAGTAACCGCCTGAGTAATAGTCTCAATAGGATCAAGGGTGAGCATAACATCAGATTTGGAAGTGGCACAATCACTAATTTTCACCATGACAGCCTCCAAATTACCCACCCTGGCACGCACATCCCTGAGTGGGGCAGACAGATCAACTTCCTCCACTTTCCTCTTCTGGGCTGTTGAACTTATTTTAGCAGGAGCAACTGGAGCAGATGAGTCCTTGGGAGTAGCAGGCTACTCAGTTAAATCAATGATAGGCCCAGTATAGCCACCTCCCTGAGAACCCTCCTCTTTGACCTTGGCCAGCCTGGGAGAAAGGTCAGCCATGCCAAACTTGGCAAGGTGGGTGGATGACCTAGTGGCTATAACACGAGACACTATATTAGCAATAAAGACAGGCTGTCATGAGAAAGCCAAAATAGAAAGAAAAGCAAAACAAAAATAGAGAACATGAAGACTTATTGCCTAAAGTAGAAGCACTGACAACTTTTGAAGGCATGGGCACTCTAGCAGCACCTTCGGTCTTCAGGCAACGAGGAAGATGACCAGCCCCATAACAAAGAGGCCAAGTCCTCTCCAATTGAGGAAATGCAAGGAAAGCAGAGATGCTTGCAGTAGGATACTCGATCACACTGGACCAATCATTAACTACCGACAAAAAGAGGTATAAGTTATTCAAGTTTATTTACTTTCTTTAAAACTAACAAATAAATATGCAGGATAAAAGTAAAATTATAGGTACTCACAACCAACACAGGCATCATATTTCAAGTATGCCAGGTCAGGACCCACAGAATTGGTCCTGATAAACATGTACCCAGCAGCCCAATTCTTGTCATGGCCCCTGTCCAAGTTGCTGAGAAGAGGAGCGGCTAAAGTCCTGGCCTTCAAACTAATACGGCCAAGACTGTTAGTCCTGACAGCATAGCAGGCCTTCAAGTCCTCCAAGGAGAAGGAAATATTGTGTTTTTTGCAGAGGTATTCAACGGAGCAGACCACCTTCCACACCATAGGCATCAGTTGGCAGGAAGGCACACCAATTTATTTAATGATATCCACCATAAGTGGAGAGAAAGGAAGCTTGCAACCAGCCCCGAAGGCCCTGTCGTAGATACACAACCAGTCATGACATGACCAGTCTGCCCTGATAAGAGAATTTTCAGAGATCCAGACTTTGGAATCAGCAGGAATGATTCCCTTATCCTTCAAGACTTTATCAAACTCGGGTTTCAGATGGTTTGGAAGAGACTGATAATCTTTTAGAGCTTTTGTGGGTTTAAACTCAAATTCTTTGTGAAAAATGGAAATCATTTCGAGAGGGGGATTAATTGACTTTTCAGCCGCAAAAGGTTGAACAGCAGCAGACACTGGTAAATTTTAAGAGGTGGTTTCTTCATGATTGGAAACGAATGGGGTTCCAGGAGACATCACTCTCTTGGAAGATTTCTTTTTTGCAACCATTCTTGAAGCTTTGTTGAAGGATTATTGAAGATTAAAAACTGGGAATTAAGGGAACTTGAGGATGAAGATTATTATAAGAAAATGATTGGATTTTGGTGGAGTTAGAATCAATGAAGTGAAGGCTATTTATACTCGGTAAATTTATGGGTTTTCAACCGCAACTTGCAGAGTAATTATTGAAGAGTTGCAGTAATTGCAACACGCGTCACAACCGCTAATTAGCTATTAGAGGATCCAATTAGTCACAATTCAGCCGTTAAAAGGAATTATCCAAAGGTTGAAGTTACCTCCTTAATTCTAGCCTGACCCAGCGAAAATAAGGAGATAAGGGGCAATTGTTAGGCCTGGAAATCCGCAGATATTTCAGGTTGCTATCCCACCCTGGCCTGGCCATCAGGCTGTCAGGACGTCAAATCGCCAAGGTAAAAGAAGACTGGTGCCAGCCATAGAGAGGACAACGGTCAAAATATAAGGACAATATTTGACTAATTTAATGACTATATTATTGACAATATACGGATAATAATTGGAGCATTAATGGAGAAGATTTGGTAATAAAAGACAGTAATTAAAGGATCAATAAATCGCATTAAACTGAGCAACTAAGGCGAAATATTCAGTATTAATGTAGGAGATCCAACAGCCGTTCAACATGGACTATATAAACAACACTTGAAGATTATTTACAATAGACTCAACACAATACAACGTAGCACATACAAGAGCTTACAATATTCTCTCATACAATACTCAAGCTATATTACAATCATTTGTGCTAGATACTCAACATTACAGTGAAATGCTCTCCTGGCTTGGTGCCCGTGGTTTTTTCCCATTTAAGGGTTTTCCACGTACAAATTCCTTGTCTTATTATTTTTTATTTGTCTTACTTTACTTTTCTAGTTTCGTACCCTGCCCTGCATATACATATATAAGTTTGAGCTAGTTAACCCTGCCTAGACCTTCCCTGATCTGATTTCGCTTTGCGCAAAATCCATACAAAACAGTTACTTTTGATATACTAACCTCAGGCAACTGAGATGGTAGCAGCTTCACATGCTAGGGTGGTCCTTGGTAAGGCACCTTGGTATGTGGGGGTACTACAAAGTGGTATCAGAGCGATGATTTTGGAACCTAAAACCAATGAACCAAATGAACATAGGGAGTAATTACAATGAACCCGGGTAGGAGTTGTTTGGAGCTACCGTAAAGACTTGGGAGACGTCCCGAAGTCAAATTGAGACCCTTACAACTTCGAGCCCGTCAACATGGGGGTGTCTAGGGAATCGTTGTGTAATGAAGTGATGTCTGTTGTATCTGTACATGAGTTTCTTGTGAAGTAGTTGGATGAAATTAGAAAGTGATTGCATATCTTGAGCATGGAATATATGTTATTAATTGGCTTTAGAAGGGTAGTAATATGTTGGATATAGTGTATGCATGTTTTAGTATGTTTTCCGTATTAGTTAGCTTGTTTTTTAGCATGATTTGGCCGAGCAGGGCGGGTAGTCGACCGAGTAGGGGATAATCGACCGAGTAACCAAGCACTCGACCGAGTTCTTGATTGTGTGTAGCAGGTAATATGATACGTTAGCGGAAGCGTTAAATATTTAGTGATTTCGACACTACTACAAATCTAGGCAACCACAACGGCCCTTTAACAACGCTTCTTCACGAAAATCACCATAAGACGTTGTAGAATGGATGGCGCGAATTTTAGTAAACTTAATTACAACGGTTATGTGTTGTTAACCATTGTTATTGGTTTTAACAACGGGTCAAACTTGCACAACCGTTGTTAATATAAAAACTAATAACAACAGTTTACTCTGTAATACATTATAACCGTTGTTAATAATTTGGCGCATAATTAGTGAAAAGTAATTACAACAGTTATATTAAAACCCGTTGTTAATACGTTTTAACAACGGTTTTCTAAGGAACCATTGTTAATATATTATCTAATGACAACGGTTATATATGTAATAATCGTTGTCAATACTTATACCACATTATATACCACACAAAAACAGATCAGCTACAACCACAACCACAAATACAAACACAAACACACAACCACACTCTTTCTCATCGTCTCTTTCTCATCGTCGCTTTATCATCTCCGTCACTACTGTTGTCATCGTCTCTTTCTTTTTCTAATTATCAGGTAAATATCTATCGCTTTATGGTTTTAGGTTTTGTCATCTCCGTCATTATTGTTCTTTCTCTAATTCTTTTATTTGCATGTGTTTTTCTCCGTCATTATTCTTTCTCTAATTATTATTCGCTTAATTAGTTTTTATGCGTTTTTTAGTAAAACAAATTAAAAAAAATAAAACAATGAAGATGATGGAGAGGAATGCATAAACTTAATTAATTGATATATATATATACATAAACTTAATGCATTGTTAAAAATACAATTCCTAGATATTCATATAGGGATGCATTCACTTCTATGATATTCATCCTCTCCTCCTTTGCTTTTTGGAGGTTTCGTTCCACAGATACTATATCGTCATATAGCTGCATTATCTGCGGCTCTAATAAGCCATTTTTTTTTTTGCGTCCTTGAGTGCGATCCGAGCGTCCTCAAGGTAGCTCCTGTACCTCCTCTCGATTTACATTAACCGTCGTATGAAACTCTTGTTGTAATCGGTCATAATGCATGTATTACGAACGGTATCATTCATTGTTGAAGGAAGTTTGGAGTTTATTAGGTTTTAAAGATTTAGGGTTTGGAGTTTAGGGTGGAGATAGTGATATAATGGATTGGTTATTGAGATAATGCATGAATTTATACTTAGTAATGTGTCGTTTTAGTTGTTTTTTTAATTAATATGTTTAGGAAGTTGTGCCAAACCTTATAACCTTTCTCATTCCATATATTATTGTGTCCTTTCATATGCAGGGATTCGGCAGTAATAATGCATTATGCATCGGAATTGCAGTAATAATGCATGCATCTAGTAATATATATTTTTTTTTTAAATCAACAACAACGATTATTAAAAAAACACCCGTTGTCTTTAGTTATAACAACGGTTTTTTCTATTGTAACCGTTGTTATAACTTTCCCACCAAAAAATAGTCACGCTTTCCACAACGAATGTCTCGTAATGACAACGGTTTTTAACTGTTGTTAATAGTTTTCACAACGGTTTCTTAGATAAACCAACCGTTGTTACAACCTTTAATAACGGACGCTTTAACAACGTCTGCTTTTTTATATAACAACGGTTTTTGACCGTTGTTATAGCCTGTATCTGTAGTAGTGCCACAAAGTGGAAATAAATAAACAAAGTACTCTTTTTGTGGATTTTGTTGCTGTTTATAATTAAAATTATAAATGTAATTTAAAGATATGATTGCATAAAGTTGACCTTCAATTTATACAAAATGGGGTGCTTAATATTAGACGATCTTGCCTAATAATTAAACGATTGATTTCACTAACCGCAGCCAGAAAACCAAGACAGAATTGAATTACTTCTCAACTCTAATATTAAAATTCAACGAGAACTTTAATGTGTGTTTATATTCCAATGTGATTGTTTAAATGAATTACAAAATCACTTATTTATAGTGATTTAGGAAATGAATGTACATAAATATGTAAACGCACACTACTTATTACATTAAATAAAAGTACGTTGTTATTTCCAATAAACTTGCGAGATACTTAAAACTTCATGAGTTACTAACATTAACTCAATTGATTAAGCCTTCTGTTCTCAATGAATTAAAATGCGCTGCCTTGAAAATAACTCTGCTTTCTCATTCTTTGTTTATTCTCATAATAAAGTTTCTAAATAAACCTCCCCCTTTATTCAATATGCGATCAATATGTTGAGAAGGTAAGGAGTTTTCAATCACCTTATTAAGCAATTGATCCATCAACATAATTCTCATTAATCAACGTAACGTGACTTAAACTTGAATTCATCCCAAATGAATAAGTCAAATTTGCAGCACATAAGAGAATTTCTTTGTCATTTGCGTCAAATAATAACTGATCACTTACTCCCGTATCATCCTCTCCCTCTTGAAAATGAATTGACCTCAATTCAGCAAGACCATCATCATCTAAGTAAGGAGATAAATCACCAACATTGAATGTAGCATGAACACAGTAATCTTCTGGTAAATCTAACTTGTAAGAATTATCATTCACACGCTCAATAATTCTATATGGACCCTCCGCTCGAGGTATTAACTTGTTTTTCCTTTTACTAGGAAATCTTTCCTTTCTAAGATGAAACGGTAACCATATGATGCGAAAAACGCGGAAGCAGAATAACAGAAAAATAAAACAAAAGGATATTTGCCTTGAATTTGTTGGAGTAGTGTCCTCCACAATAAGTGCGTTTACATAATAAATCTCGTAAAAGGAATATCAGGGATTTATTTATTTATTTGTCAGCTGGTCATCGTTAATCGGTAATGATTGGCTGACTAGAGTTTGACATTACTGTCGTGTGACGGCGGTGATCAGCTGATCCTTTTAGGTCACACCTATAGGATGACGCCCAAATAGAATAAATTAATTGTTTGTATAAGATACGAGATAATTAATTCCTTGTATTATTTGACTTTTAATTAGTCACGTAAATGTATTATTTGATGACGGGTTACGAACTCGGGACAAGGAGATTTATTATTTAATTATGTGATATTTAAATAATAAATAATTAGAATTTATTAATTAATTGTTAATTAATTAATTTTATACAATATGTGTATATGTTTTGAGGTGGAATTAATTAGCTATTAAATTTTACAAGAGGTTTTAAAATTAGCTAAATGGGTAATATTGACACATTGTATGTTGATAAAATAGTCTTATGATTACTTAATAGTTAAGTAGTCATTGGTTGTTAATTTGTATTATTTAATTTTTAAATAATCAAATTAATATTTAATTATGTCAGATAATTAAATATAAGACTTATAAGCATTTGTGGGGCAAATGTCGAAAATCGAAATGGACCCGGAGGGGACCATTTGGACAAATTTTTTATACACTACTAATACACTCATTGTGAGTGGAAAAGGTAGGCATTTCCCACTATCTTTTGTATGTCAATTGTTTACATTTGCATGGCTATAAATACCCAACTATTCACCCATTTCATAAGAGGAAAAATTTGAAGAAAAACTTGGTCTTTGAGGCTATAAAATTTCAGTTGCTTCTCCTCCATAAAAGACCATTTTTTCCTTCTTATTTTATTCATCTTTTTCATCCAAAAACACAAATAAAATTAACTAATATTAAATATACAAAAAAACAAGGTTACTACTACATTTACCTAGTTTGTTTTTTAGTAGTATTTTGGGTTAGTCTTGGGTACCACCTTAGGAGATTACCTACATTGGTAATTAAGGTGTTGGAGGATCATCCTTGTTCGATTAGCTCAAGAACAACATCTAGGAAGGAGTCCTTGAGTTGTGCCCAATTTTTGCCTTATAACAATGTAAGGAATTCTTGTCTTAAGATGGTTTTATACCATCTCTTTTTATGCATGCATGTAGATTTAGACTAAACAAAATTAGTATGTAATTTTGATATCATAAGATGACTATTATTTAGTCTAAATGACTAACTAGTGGTATCAGAGCATTGTTAAATAAATGCATGTTGTCTTAAGACGATTTTAGTAATTTATGAGATAAATTGATAAAATTGATATTATGTTACTAAAATTAGTTTTATGAAATAATATGGTCTTGCATATAAATAATCTGTTCTTAGGATGTTATGGGACGAAAATTTTATTTTTGTTAAAATTTTCAACTTTTTATAACTTAAAATGGCATAAAATTGAGTAAAAATGCATTAAAATTAATGAAGAGTTAATTAAAATTGATTGCATGGTAATTTTATGCATATTTATTTAGAAATAACCACATGTATGTTCTATTTATGAGAAGAATAGAAACTTTAAATTAATGTGATTAATCTAGGTAGTTTATTGATTTTTATTTGATAAAAATTGGTAAATAATGGTTATTTTGCAAATAAATATTGATTTAATTTTAGGGATCAAAATTTTTGAATTTTTAGCTCATGGAAATTGTTCCAAAATGTACAAAATTTTATTTTAAGTCATTTCAATTTTTATGGTTTGATTTAGAATTAAATCGTAAAAATTGTCGCTTTACCGATTATATTGTGAAATCGCTTTAAATAAATTTTAAAACTAAAAATTTTCACTTGCATGGCATTTTTGGTGTAAGATCAGAATGTTCATGGCTTTGAAATTTATTTTTCTATAAATTTTTAAATTAAATGGAATTTTTGTATGATAATTATGAATTATTATATCATTTTTGTCATAATTGTGTTTTAATTCCCATATAAATTCAAGATAGTTGTTGAGAACAATTATTTTGATATTAGACCAGATTAGTATTATGAGTGAGTCTTAAAATTGTTTTAAGAATTGATTATGAATTTTTATTGGTAAAAATTTCGTCAAAGCAAGCTCAAATGATCGTTGTTGGTAAGTTAGACGATTTGGCATGTCATTTTCCATAATGCATTTTATTATTCATTTGTATGAATGTTTTTTTTCATTATAATTATGTAATTTTTCCTAATATGGCCATAGGTAGAAGTTGGTATTTCCCGTAATGTAAGGGAATATCGATTTGTTTTGTAATTAATTGCGATTTCGTATCGTCTAATTTGTAATTAATTAATAGTTTTTATTTTAATTTTATTACAAATTGTATAATAGGGTATTGTTATGTAATTTAATTATAAGTAATTAGATGAAGCATCTAAAGACGGAGTTTTCATGAAGAAGGTGTTTTCGGAAAGGCGTTCCGAAATCCTAAAGAAGGAGGCCAATTTATGAAGACTCAACTCTCAAGGGACCAAGGAGTTGGTTTCCGATATGTAATATTTTTAGTTAATTAGATTAAATAGGTGGCCATATTAGGACTTACTTGTTTACATTTTTGCATTCATGCCAAATCGTCACTACATGTTTTATTTTTGTTGTTATCGATTTAATTTTCTAGCATTCACCAATTTAGTTCACTTAAAAGTGATAGACAATTAAATTGATAAGATCTCTCACATTTGTTTAAAATTGAGATTAAGCCTTACCAAATAATAGCACCTATGAATCCCTTCTTCATTAGAGGTAGGTTCAGATCACCGAGGTACACTCTTTTTACGTTGGGTAAGTAGGGTAATAAAAGTTATTACGCGTGAAAATTGGTTGGACTCAACGGGATAAATATGGGTTGAATCGGTCCACTGTGCTCATATTTATTCTGGGGCTAAAAGATAGAATTTAAGAAAATCCGTTAACCAAGAGTTCTAGTAGTAGAATCAGTTAAAGGTACTGACTCACCAAATTTATATAAATATGGGTTGAATCGGACCACCGTGCCCGTGTTTATATAAAATTGGATCTTGGAATCATTTATATAATTCAGTGGGAGATCATTATATAAATGCGAACTTGTTAAATAGTTTCACAAGTTAAATATTACCAGACGATAAATGTTAATCTTTCCTTTATTTCCTGTGTAGTAATCACGGTGACTTCTACTAGTGAAACCGTCACCATAGCTAGAGATTCATGGCTACGTTCTTTCATGGACAAATATGTTTTAAAAGCCGACGGTAGTAGTTTTAAAGATTGGGAGGAACAACTTCGATTAGCTGCCGCAGGTGATGGCAAATTACGCTACCTTGTCGATCCCTCTCCCCCTTCACCTAGTACTAGGGCCACTGCCGATATAAGGGAGGCTTTTTCAAATTATCAAAAGGAATCCGCTGCAATAAAAAATGTTTTGATTTTTTCAATGGATCCTGCTTTACAAAGGCAATGTGTCAAGTTTCGCGATGCACATGAAGTATTCTCGAGGCTTTCTACTATGTTTTCTCAAGCCCCGAGGATAATTCAGTATGATACCGCAGTTCGTTTCTTTGAGGCTAACCTCAAAGATGGTCAACCTGTAAGTTCACACGTACTTAAAATGATTGAGTACATGGAAACTTTAGAGGGGTTGGGATGTAAGATCCCCGACGAACTAGTGGTGGACCGAGTGATGTGACCATAATTAGAGCATATTTAGTCCCCGAATTAGTCTTGTTCCCATGCTTTTTTAGTGCATATTTGGGTCATTTATTGTCTTTAATTCTTTATTTTGCATATTCTTTGAGGTTTTGTGTCCTTGGTAGGAAAGGAGTGCAACCCTTGCATTTTCATGACAAAACGAGACTAATATATTGAATTCAATGACCAAGCATCAAGGAGAGACAAGATTAGAAGGCCTTTGTACATACTATAGTAGATGGGCAATGATGAGAAAAGATTCTTGCATCCCCGAGGAAATCCCCAAGGATTTTATGAAGAAAAGGGAAGAAAAGAAGAAGAAATGAAACTGCACAGCAATCCGTGCGGATTGTCCTGAAAACGCCCGTCCTCCACCTTCACAATCCGTGCGTCTTCACTCCAAGACGCCCGGGCAGCAACACCTGAAGACGCCCGTCTTCTCCCCAAGACGCCCGGGCAGAGACCCACGAATCCGGCCGTCCCGTGCTAAAGACACACGGATTCCCAGGCTGACAACTTCGTCTTCTTCAAGCTTCGAGAAAGATGCCCATCCTTCCAAAAATACCGGCGTTTCCTTAAGTAGGGACTTAATCGTCATTTAAGCCCTTAGTTAACCCTAATTCCTACACCTAATCCCCACTATAAATACCCATTAGTCTAATTAGAAGAGCATGTTCTTTTTAGCAATCTTTAGTGTAGTTAATATCAATCAAATCTCTCTTTAATATTGCAATGAACAATTAATCAAGTTTTAATACAAGTTTTATTTCCTTAATCTCTCTTTTGTTCATCCTTTATTTTGGGTAATTGAAGATTATTTGGGTTATTATTGGGAGATTGACAACCTCTCAATCAAGCATCAAGTACTTCTTTTATTCTTTGCTTTATTATTGGAACCATTAGTAGGTATAATTCTCTTAATCCCTTTTTAATTATTGTTAATTACTTTAATTTATTCATCATGTTTCACTTTGTTGGTATGATTGACAACCTTGCTAGCATGTTCAACATGATAATGAGTGAGTAGTCACTTAGCTAGGGTTAATGGGTAATTAGGGAAACCAACATGGGGAATGATTCATGCTTAAATTAATATGCTTTCATGGTTTATTTGCTTGCTTGTTATGATCTCAACTCATGCACATGTTATGTTTGATGAAATGCGAGCCTATGAATCCTTGCATTTTTTACTCATCACCTATCTTTTCAATGAGACTTGTAAGACATAAACCAACTCGAGTCTCATTAGACCATGCATGTTGTTGAGTAGGGAAGATTAAGTCGACTTGTAGATGTTGTAAAATCTAATCGATTCGGCTCCGGGACCCAAACATTCCTAGGATTGTAAGATATAACCCAACTCAATCCATCACAACAATAATTGCTTGCTTATAATTTGAGAACATGTTTGTATGATCAATTCCCATGAATCCGCTATGACCCCATGATACCCTAGTGTCTTTTATCAATTGTTTACAACCCTTTTAATTCATCTTGCTTGTTTACTTTCATTGCTATTTAGTTTAGTGACCTTCTACATCAACCCAATTGTGACACCCCTAAGACATCGCTAGTTGCAATAGAAATCTCATCTCAATTCCCGTCCCTTGGGATCCGACCTTTACTTGCCTCTTTACTAATTGTAGAGTTTTTTGTGAAGCTATAAATTGTGTTTTGGTCTAGGTGCTCCTAACGACAAGTTACCAAAAAGATTTTAGTCCCGACCAAAAATGGCGCCGTTGCCGGGGACGGTGTTAACTTGATTTAGATTTTCTTATATTGTTATTAGTTGTGTCTTTCTTTGCCTTGGGGAAGTAAAACTCCTCAAGGTTTGTTCTAATTGTTTTCAAGTTGTTTGATATTTTGCAAGTCTAGAAGGTCACAAGGTGACTTGTTACCCTTTGATCGTGAAATTGAAAGAACTTTGACAACCAATAGAAGACTTGCTAGGAGAAATTTGAGAGGTATTGGTGAGGTTATAGATATTCAACCAACTATTGAGTTCATCAACCCTTTTGCAAGAGAAGGTGAGGAGAACCCAACACAAAATACAACACAAAATCAACCCACAATGCCTAAGTTTTATTCACATTCTGTAGCCGCCGAGGAGAACCTACCCAATGGTACTCCCACACCACAACATCTAACCGGAAATTTCATTGCCAAATCCGCATTTATCCAATTAGTCAAAAGAAGCCAAGTTGGGGGAATGCCTAGTGAAGACCCTCACTCTCATATGGAGACTTTTTGCGATTATTGTGATGCGATTTCTCAAACCGGTGTAACTCAAGACCAAATTCGATGGGTCTTATTTCCTTTTTCTCTAATTGGCACCGCGAAACAATGGTTGAAGGGCCTTGATAAGGCCACTCTCGGAATTGATTCTTAAAAAAAGTTGGCTCTAGCTTTCTACAAAAAGTTCTATCCACCATAAAAGACTAACATGCTAAGAGCTCAAATTATGGGTTTTAAGCAAAGGGATGAAGAATATTTGTATGAAGCTTGGGAGCGGTTCAAAGTAATTTGTCGCCCATGTCCTCACCATGGACTTAGCTAGTGGTTCTTGGTACAACAATTTTGGAACGGTCTTTATGAAGATTCAAGGAACATTCTCGACATGGGATCAAACGGAATGTTCACGGAAGTTGATGACAATCAAACTTGGGACAAAATTGAGGAAATGGTGGTCCATAACTCACAATATAGTAGACCTCCCAAGGCTACTAGAGGAGAAAAGCATGAAGTGGACTCCGTTACTCAATTGGGTGCTCAACTTAGTGCTCACATTGATACCATCAATTTGAAGTTTGAAAAAGCTATGGCTAGACATGAAGAAGCCTCAAAATCACCAAAGCATCATGTTAATGCCATGACGGCATCTTCATCAATCCCAAGTGGGATATGTGAGAATTGTGGAACTTTGGGACATGACCCAAGTGAATGTAGGGGAACAAATGAACAAGTGAATGCTTTCCAAGCATACAAGAGTGGTACCCCTTATTCGAACTATTACAATGAAAACACCAAATTCCATCAAATCTCTCATACAAAAGCCAAAATTTTCAAAACCCTCAAACAACATACACCCCACCTCCCATGAGAAACTAAAATGAAAGACCCTTTTACAACCAAAACCAAGGTTACCAAAATCAATCTCCATACAATCAACAAAATGACCAAGGTTTTGATGTTCAAAAAGCGGTCCTTCAAATGCAAAAGAATCAACAAAAGTTTTTCACTCAAATGCAAAAGAATAGTCAAGCAAAGGAAACCACCATCAACAACATCCTAGCTAACACCAAAATGTTGGAAACCCAATTGACTCAACTAGCATCTTCAAGCTCACAAAGACAAAAGGGGAATTTACCACTTCAAAGTAATCCCCCAAGACATGAAACGGTTAGTGCCATTCACTTGAGAAGTGGTACAAGGTATGAAGCACCGAAGAAGCAAGTTGAGGATGAAGTTGTGGAAGCTAGTGAGAAAGAAGAAAATGTGCAAAACTCCAAGGATGGAGAACCATCAAAAGAAGAAGTTTCAAAGAAAAATGAAGACAAGGTCAAGGAGAAGGAGCCCATTGTGATTAGACTTCCTTTTTCAAGTCGTCAAGCCAAGCCCAAATTTGATGACCAACTTGGAAAATTTATGGAAATTGTGAAGAATTTGGAAGTCTCAATTCCTTTCACGGAATTAATCAATCACGTGCCGGCCGATGCGAAATATATGAAAGACATCCTCACAAAGAAGAAGTCGATCCGGAAGTTTGAGACTATCGCCTTCACTAAGGTGAGTAGTGCAATACTTCAAGGGAGTTCATCTCCTAAACTCAAGGATCCGGGAAGCTTCTCAATACCGTGTACCATTGGTGACACCACGATCAACAAAGCCTTATGTGATCTAGGGGCTAGTGTGAGTGTTATGCCGTACTCGGTGAGTAAAAGGTTGGGGATGGGAGAGCTTAAATGCACCAATATCACACTCCAAATGGCCGATAGATCGACGAAGACACCATTAGGGATATGGGAAGATGTTCCGTTTAATTGGGAAATTTTTCATCCCAGTGGACTTTGTCATTGTTGATATGGAAGAAGACTCCAACATTCCAATCATTCTAGGAAGACCTTTCTTACACACCGCGGGTGCGGTGATTGATGTAAAACATGGAGAGCTCACTCTAGAAGTGGGAGATGAGAGTATAACTTTCAATCTTGACAAGACCATGAGAGCTCCCCGTTTGCATGAACCATGTTTTATGATTGATCATTATAGCTGGAAGGATGATAGGAAGAACTCGGAACTCCAATGGAAGAAGAAAATTGAAGATGCTCCATTCAAAGAGCAAGTGAATTGTAACAAAGAGAGCTTGAAAAGCTCACCAAAGTCAAGCAATGAAGAAGATGGCCTCATTGGCCAAGACAAGAAAATGGGAGAATTGTCTCTATCAACTCAAGAGATCTTTAGTGATAAAGTAGTTGAAGTTTGTGGTCTTTGGGACGATGAGTTTAAAGGGATTTTCAATCCCTATATTGGTAATGCTATCGATCAAGACCGACAACAAGGGCAAAGATCTATTGAAGATCTTTATCATGACAATGAACAAGCTTTTGATTGCTTCTTCAAAGTGTTGAGCAACATCAAGAAAACCTTGGACATGCCCCCATGACATCTCACTAAGGATGAGAGTTTGGTGGAGTCCTCCCTAAACCACCATTTGTAAATATTTCTAACTCCCTAACTCGCATTTTAATTTTCGTATTGCATTTTTGTCATTTTTGGATTTTTATGCCTTGATCAAGATAATTATAATTTTTGAGAGAAGTGAGGGAGGGACTAATGATTTCAATTGATGTGTAGTGCTTTAGCTTTGTGTGGGGATAACAGTTGCCTAGGCTATTCATGCCTTAGTAGTGCCCCCACAATGAAGAACACGAGATTTTGAAGAATGAAAAATGACACGGGATATGCAAGTACACGGATGGAACTGAATCCGGGTAAAAGGGGCAGAATCCGAGCGTTTTCAAGAAAATCCGCCCGTCTTCAGGCAACTCGGGCGTATTTGTCACAAAACGCCCGTCCCTCTGAGCTGAATTTTTAAAATTTTGGGACTGTTAGCAAATCCGGGTGTCCTGCAAAAGAATCCGCCCGTCCTAAAAAAGACGCTCGTCCTGCAAGAGAAGACGACCGTCTTTTTGGTTGAGAAAAACAAGAAAATTCCCTGGAAAGAAATCTGCCCGTCTTCACTGAAAGACGCCCGTCCCGCAGCTGAACAATCCAAGCGTCTTTGCTCAAAGACGCCCGTCTTTAGGCGAGAATCCTGAAGCCCACAACAGACAGAAACCGGGCGCCCCAAAGGAAATCCACCCGTCTTCCCCCTGCATTTCAAATTTTTCGGGTTTTAATAAACCCCCTCCCACATTCATTTCTTCATTCCTTCATTCAAAACACTACCCATAAACCCCAAAACTCAAAACCCTCATCCTCTACATCACAAAAACAAAATTTCCTCAACCACATTCATCAAAATCAAATCAAAACATCCTTTTAACAAAAATTAATCACCCCTCTTTCAACAAAAATCAAACCAAGCACCAAAATCTTCAACCTTTGAGTCGATTTTTGAATTTATAAAGGCAAAGCCTTTCATCTTAAAATTGATTTTGGTACACTTGGAAATTGAGGATTTTCACTCTTTTCTTGGTTCAAGCATCAATGGCAAGGACAAAAGGAGCAACAAAGGCACCAAAGGCAAAGGCACTATCAACAAGGCAAAAGAGCCTTCAAGCAAAGAAAGCCTCATTTGCTATGGTGGTAGCTAGCTCAAACTTGGAAGTGCAACAACAACAACCTCCCTTGGAAGCAACAACTTCTACTACTCCGGAAATTTCTCAACTTTCGAACTATCAGGAGGTAATTTTCATCTCTAACTCCCATAGGGAAACTTTTGCCAAGTATGCTAGAAAACCCTTTCTAACCACCAAGTTTATTTGTGAATATGCCTTGAATAAGTTGGGTGTCCTTGAGCAAACCAAAGCCTTCTTTAAAGCCATGGGGTTGGAAAAATTGTTTGCAACAAAATAATTGACATACCCCTCCCTTACCTTATAATTCTTGAGTTCTTTGAAAGTTACAAAGGTTGAGACTATGGAAAGCATCGAGTTCCGCCTAGCTAATGTGAGTAGGCGCATCTCCTTTGAGGAAATGAGTAAAGCTTTGGGTCTTAGTGATTCACTAGTTATTTCAAGAATGTTGGCAAGTATGACCCCGCTCCTCTTTAGGAGGCGATTTCCGGAAGGAAATTTGAGAACTACCATGCTAGTCGCGCTCTATTAGTCCACCATCCGGGCATTAGAGTGTGGCACAAGGTCATAGGGAATACCATCATTGCAAGAAAAGACACCAACCACTTTACCAAGCTCGATTTTGTTCTTCTTGAGTCAGCCTTAAACATTGGAAGGTAATTCACCAAGCCTTTCAACTCTCGAAGGATTTTGGTGGATAGATGGCTAAATGTTGATTGTGGGAAGCAAGGCACTACCGTTATTGTAAATGGAGGTCTAGTCACTCTTTTGGCTAAATACTTTGATCCGAACTTCAACAAGGATAGCAAGTATGTGGCGAAAAAGGGTGGTCATCTCATTGATATTGACGCTATGATAAACAAATACAAGTGGGTCTCTCATAACCCTCTTGACACGAAGTATGGATGGCTCACTAGTGAGGCTAGATCTTTTACTTTGCCTTCGAAGATTTGTCGTTTAAGTGTCCATCGGACCAACTATCTCCTTCCCCTCTCGAAAGAGGCCGAATACATTATCCGACAACAAAGGGATGAAATTGAAATGCCCTCCTCTTCCATTGTCACACCACCCTATCCTTTCAAGTACCAAGAGTTCAAACCCGAAGGTATTGAAGCAAGCAAAGATTATATGACTCTTCTTATGCAAGAGATGCACAAGCAAGCTTTTAAGGATCGTGAAGATGCTTACTTAGCCCAATATCCACCCCTCCTTCATTTATCTAGGAAAGGACTACTTGATCCTTCATGTCCTTTGCCTAGTTGGGCGAATAGGGAAGTCTTCTTTCCGAGTGCATCTAGGGGTGAGATTCCGGGTGACGATGAGGTTGTCGGTGATGCGGTTGATGATAGCATTGATGAAGAGGCTAGTGAAGAATAAGAAGAGGATGATGAACAAAGTGAACAAGAAAGTGAAGAGGGAAGTGGTGATGAGTCCACTTCTATTGAGGAAGATGATGATAGTGATGATATGATGGAAGATTAGCAAGCTTTGGAGGCTCCCACCCTCTTGAGGTTTGTCTATTTCTCTCTTTGTTTTATTTATTTATCTTGATCATGTTTGGAGTAGTCCTAGCAACATAGAGAACTAACACCTCTGCCCCATTGAGGTGTTCTTATTTTATTGTTCCCACTTTTGAAAATCCAAAATGACAAATTTAGTTTCATGCATTGCATCGTGTGTGCATGAACTACACCCAACCTTAGGACATTAGAAATAATGTCTAACTCGGTTTGGGGAAGTACATACATACACAACGGGAGGTAATCTAAATTATCCTCTCCGTCATAAACAAAAACCATGCATCATGTAGTGTAGATTAGTGTATCTTGTATTTAGTGTAGAATTCATGCATCATGCTTGCATGATTTCCCATCATTTTGGCCATTGAGGACAATGCCCATATTAGTGTGGGGATGGGGAATTCTAACTTAACTTTTATTCAAAAATCCAAAAAAATTGAAAAAATTGAAAAACCAAAAACATGTTCATTTCCTTTGTAGTGTAGTCGTGTATATATTGTTATATATACTGTGTTTGTTTTACCCTTATTCACATTGATCGACTATGCCACATCCGAGACATTAGGATATTGAAGACCACATGGTATGATCTTTCCAATCTCCTTTTTCCTCTTTATGTTAATGACTATGTGGCTTTATTTTGATTGATGCGGTATAACAATGTGAACTTAGGACTTGTATTTAGTTTATATGTCATATTAGTTGGTAGAATCATTTGCATTAGGATGTTTATATGCTAGTTGCATCATGGCATGTAGTTGCATGTTAGAAAATTTTGTGAAACCGTCTACTTGGGAAACTTGACAAGTGTATATAGACCCTAGTAGATGCTTTTTCTTCTTAAGACTTTGCTTGTTAGAATGCTTGTAAAACATCCTAGGATGTGTCATGCTAGTATCCTTTGACCCATGGATTAAGGCCTAGTCAAGAGTACCTTGTGGTGTGATAACTCCTTGGCTACCGTTTATTCCAAGGTGACCCTTGAAACCATGCATCCATCCATCCATTATCCATGTTCTACCACATTTTTGTCATCAAAGGGAATGGGCACAAAAAGAAATCAATTTGAGTTCAATGAAATGAAAAGTGAAAGAAAGTTTGAAAAAAAAATGCATCAAATGAAAAGAGGAGCAAAAATAGAAATCATAAAGCTTCAAATATAAGCCACCCTCACTACATATGGGGTGACTTTGAAAATGTTCAAAAGAAATGCAAAGAAAGTTGTCAAGTGTTGAAATGCCAAAAATCAAAAAGAAATGGCAAGAAAGTGTGTTCTCAAATGTTATATGCCACATGAAATTGGGGGGAAAAACAAAGATGAAAGAAAACTCCCAAAGTGAAACTCAAATATCTATTAATCCCTTTATCCACCGTATCCATTTTTGTGCATGGTAGAGAGGGGACGACCCTTCTTCTTGTCTAGGCAAGAAGGGGAATTCCGCGATCCTCCAGTGTTTCTAACACCATAGGGAGTCTACTCTTGACAAAAGCATTTAACGATTGAGGACAAAGTTACCCTAGCTTGACACAACTTGGAGGTGATTTATTGGTATCCTTCTAGGCTTAGTAGTTTGAAGAAATTGCATCTATGAAGGAGTGTGTACCCTTGAATTGCTTCCCTTGTAGATAATTTCCGCCACTTAGATGAGGAAAGTGGCTATTCTTTTGTAGATGCATCCATTATTTGTTTTGTGTGCTTAATGTTTGGATGTGTCGCCATTTTGGCAAGACCCACCTTGCCTGGCAAGAAGGCATCCTACCTCATGGTTGTCTTTTTGTGAGTTGAAGGGGCGGAATGAGACCCGCTAATTGTCTCATATCGGTTATATTATTAGGTTAGTTTAAATAATGGTCCTAGTCTTTGTCACCTCTTTACTCGGGATGAGCAAAGGTTCGGTTTGAGGATATTTGATGTGACCATAATTAGAGCATATTTAGTCCCCCAGTTAGCCTTGTTCCCATGCTTTTTAGTGCATATTTGGGTCATTTATTGTCTTTAGTTCTTTGTTTTGCATATTCTTTGAGATTTTGTGTCATTGGTAGGAAATGAGTGCAACCCTTGCATTTTCATGGCAAAACGAGACTAAATTGATTGAATTCAATGACCAAGCATCAAGGAGAGACAAGATTAGAAGGCCTTTGTACATACTATAGAAGATGGGCAATGATGAGAAAAGGTCCTTGCATCCCCGAAGAAATCCCCAAGGATTTTATGAAGAAAAGGGAAGAAAAGAAGAAGAAATGAAACTGCACAGCAATCCGTGCGGATTGTCCTGAAGACGCCCGTCCTCCACCTTCTCAATCCATGCGTCTTCACTCCAAAACGCCCGGGCATCAACACATGAAGACGCCCGGGCAGAGACCCACGAATCCGGCCGTCCCGTGCTAAAGACGCACGGATTCCCAGGCAGACAACTTCGTCTTCTTCAAGCTTCGAGAAAGATGCCCATCCTTCCAAAAATACCGGCGTTTCCTTAAGTAGGCACTTAATCGTCATTTAAGCCCTTAGTTAACTCTAATTCCTACACCTAATCCCCACTATAAATACCCCATTAGTCTAATTAGAAGAGCATGTTCTTTTTAGCAATCTTTAGTGTAGTTAATATCAATCAAATCTCTCTTTAATATTGTAATCAACAATTAATCAAGTTTTAATACAAGATTTATTTCCTTAATCTCTCTTTTGTTCATCCTTTATTTTGGGTAATTGAAGATTATTTGGGTTATTATTGGGAGATTGACAACCTCTCAATCAAGCATCAAGTACTTCTTTTATTCTTTGCTTTATTATTGGAACCATTAGTAGGTATAATTCTCTTAATCCCTTTTTAATTATTGTTAATTACTTTTATTTATTCATCATGTTTCACTTTGTTGGTATGATTGACAACCTTGCTAGCATGTTCAACATGATAACGAGTGAGTGGTCACTTAGCTAGGGTTAATGGGTAATTAGGGAAACCAACATGGGGAATGATTCATGCTTAAATTAATATGCTTTCATGGTTTATTTGCTTGCTTGTTATGATATCAACTCATGCACATGTTATGTTTGATGAAATGCGAGCCTATGAATCCTTGCATTTTTTACCCATCACCTATCTTTTCAATGAGACTTGTAAGACATAAACCAACTCGAGTCTCATTAGACCATGCATGTTGTTGAGTAGGGAAGATTAAGTCGACTTGTAGATGTTGTAAAATCTAATCGATTCGGCTCCGGGACCCAAACATTCCTAGGATTGTAAGATATAACCCAACTCAATCCATCACAACAATAATTGCTTGCTTATAATTTGAGAACATGTTTGTATGATCAATTCCCATGAATCCCCTATGACCCCATGCTACCCTAGTGTCTTTTATCAATTGTTTATAACCCTTTTAATTCATCTTTCTTGTTTACTTTCATTGCTATTTAGTTTAGTGACCTTCTACATCAACCCAATTGTGACACCCCTAAGACATCGCTAGTTGCAATAGAAATCTCATCTCAATTCCCGTCCCTTGGGATCCGACCTTTACTTGCCTCTTTACTAATTGTAGAGTTGTTTGTGAAGCTATAAATTGTGTTTTGGTCTAGGTGCTCCTAACGACAAGTTACCGAAAAGATTTTAGTCCCGACCACCGAGTGCTCCACTCTCTCTCGCACGTCAAGGGATTTACCCAATTTAGGGTAAATTACAATATGACGAACATGAAAAAGAGTTTACATGAGCTCTATTCTCTGCTTGTACAAGCAGATAAGGACATGGGATTGAGTGGGAGCACGAGGAAAGATGTGCTTGCAATTAACCTGAAGGGGAAGAAGCAGTTTAAGAGGAACGCAGGTAAGAAGCCCGTTCAGGTGGAGGGCAACGGTAAAGCAATTGCGAATTGCTCTACCAAGCCTAAAACTATAAAGAGTAATCCTCTTAAAGATACTTGTAATTATTGTAATAACAAGGGACATTGGAGACGTAATTGTACAAAGTACCTGGATGACATAAAAGCTGGCATTGTGAAGCCGACATGTAATTTCTCAACCGAATCTTTTATGATAGACATAAATTATGCTTCAAATACAACTTGGGTATTAGATACTGGTTGTGGTTCTCACTTGTGTAATCATTTGCAGCGCCTAAAAAGCATAAGAAAGTTAAACAAGAGTGATGTCGATCTCCGAATGGGAAACGGGTCTAAAGTAGCTGCCGTCTCAGTAGGAACTTATGTACTTAGTTTAGCTTCAGGAATGCAGTTGCATCTTAATAATTGTTATTTTGTACCAACGCTATCTAGGAATATAATATCCGTATCTGTGTTAGACACTGAAGGGTTTTCTTTTGTAATTAAAGACAAGTGTTGTACTTTTTCCCTTAATGGGATTGTATATAGTCAAGCTATTTCGATCAATGGAATTTATATTCTAGATACTTGCAACAATGTTTATCATTTAGATAGTAAAAGACTCAAAACAGGTGATCCTGATCAATCTTATTTACGGCATTGTCGATTAGGACACATCAACGAGAAGCGCATTAAAAGACTAGTGTCGACTGGTGTAATTAAACCTTTTGATTTCGAATCATTTGGTACATGCGAATCTTGTCTACTTGGCAAGATGACTCGTTCACCTTTTCTAGGAAAGGGATCTCGAGCTAGTGAGTTGTTGGGTTTAATACATACCGATGTATGCGGTCCAATGACAGTCAATGCTAGAGGTAATTATGACTATTTCATTACTTTTACCGATGACATGAGTAGATATGGGTATATCTACTTAATGAGAAATAAAAGTGAAGCTTTTGATAAGTTCAAAGAGTTTCAGAATGAAGTAGAAAACCAATTAAATAAGAAGATTAAAGCATTATGATCAGATCGTGGTGGGGAATATTTAAGCAATGACTTTAAAGATCACCTTAAAAACTGCGGTATTGTATCTCAGTTAACTCCTCCTGGCACACCACAATTAAATGGTGTGGCTGAAAGGAGGAATCGAACTTTATTAGATATGGTTCGATCGATGATGAGTCAAACAGAGTTACCTAAGTCATTCTGGGGTTTTGCCATTTTATCTGCTGTACAATCACTTAATAAAAGTCCCACTAAAGCAACTGACAAAACTCCATATGATATATGGAAAGGAAAAGTCCCGAATCTGCGATACATAAAAGTATGGGGTTGTGATGCTTATGTCAAGAGCAAGTCTGACGATAAGCTTGCGCCTCGTTCTGAAAAATGTATTTTTGTAGGCTACCCTAAGGAAACTTGTGGATATTACTTCTATAATAGTAGCGAGAATAAAGTTTTTTTGCTCGTGAAGCTGTCTTTCTAGAAAAAGAGTTTATTTCTAGAAGACAGAGTGGGTGAAAATTTGAACTTGATGAAGTTCAAGAGCCACAAACTGATGTGACAGTGCAGGAAGATGTTCCTTCTACGTCAGAATCGGTTATTGTTCCTGTTGAACCTAGGAGGTCAGAAAGGGTTACTCGCGAGGCTGATTGATACCTTGGTATTATCGAGGAAGATGGTGACTATGAGGTTTTACTTTTAGAAAGTGATGAACCAAAGACCTATAAAGCATCTATTATGAGTTCTGACTCTAAGCTATGGCTCGAAGCCATGCAATCCGAAATGGATTCCATGTACGATAATCAGGTATGGGACCTGGTTGACTTACCTAAAGATGTTCGACCTCTTCAGTGTAAGTGGATATTCAAGATTAAAATTGGCATGGATGGACATAAAGATGTCTACAATGCTAGATTGGTTGCAAAAGGTTTCACTCAGGTTCATAGTTTACACTATGATGAAACTTTTGCACCAGTTGCTATGCTTAGATCTGTTCTGTTAATGTTAGCGATTGCTGCATTTCATGATTATGAGATATGGCAAATGGATGTCAAAACCGCTTTCCTGAACGGGTTTCTGGAAGAGGAAGTGCTCATGACACAACCTGAGGGTTTTGTGGATCCTAAAAATCCTAACAAAGTATGTAAACTTAAGAGATCCATTTATGGTCTTAAGCAAGCGTCAAGGAGTTGGAATCATCGTTTTGGTCATGTTATTAAATAGAATGGTTTTTCTCGAAGGGATGAGGAACCATGTTTATACATGAAGTTTAGTGGGAGTAAAGTTGTTTTCTTACTTCTTTATGTGGACGACATATTACTCATTGGGAATGACGTAGATATGCTTGCTTCTGTCAAGAAGTGGTTAGGAAATCACTTCCAAATGAAAGATTTGGGAGAAGCTCAGCGTATCCTGGGTATCCGGATCTATAGGGATAGATCCAAAAGGATATTAGCATTGAGTCAAGAAGCCTATATCGATAAGATTCTTGACCGATTCAATATGAAAAACTCCAAGAGAGGTTTTCTACCTATGGGCAGTGAGATCACTTTGAGTAAGTCACAGTGTCCTACTGAGCCTAAGGATATTGAACGCATAAAATCGATCCCCTATGCTTCCGCTACTGGATCGATCATGTATGTTATGATGTGTTCTCGTCCTGACGTCTAGTATGCTTTGAGTATGACGAGTCGTTTTCAGAAAACTCCAGGTGAGAATCACTGGACAGCCATCAAGAATATTCTAAAGTACTTGAGAAGGACTAAAGATTCATTCTTAGTGTTTGGAGGAGAATCTGAATTACGTATAAGAGGTTATACGGATGCCAGTTTCCAAACCGATAAGGATGATTTGAAATCCCAGGCTGGTTTTGTCTTTTTGTTGAACGGAGGGGCGGTTTGCTGGAGAAGTTTCAAGGAGTCTATGACTGCTGATTCTACAACGGAAGCTGAGTACATTGCAGCCTCTGAAGGCTGCAAAGGAAGCTGTTTGGATTAGGCAATTTTTAGAGGGAGTGAAAGTAGTTCCTACCGCCGAGGATCCTATCACTTTGTATTATGATAACAGTGGGGCAATTTTTCAAGCAAAAGAGCCCAAGTCTAGTAACAAATCTAGACATGTACTTAGGAAATTTCATGTAATTAGAGATTTAATCGAAAGGAAAGAAATTACAGTTTGTAAGGTTGGGACAAATTTGACAAAATTGCGATCCTTTAACCAAACCTTTGTCTCAAGCTAAACATGATAGTCATGTAGTTTCGATGGGGTTGAGACGAATGCCGAATCATTGTAAATTATATGATATGTAATAATCAAAAATATTGTATTTATTATTTCATATATGATAAGTTGCATATATCGTTATATTCAGTTTTATGTCTGAATTTATATACTTTGTTTTCTCCAAAAAGGTTGTAAAGACAATGTCGAACCCTATTAAGTGAACTGGATTAACATTGTATTTTGTCCCTAGTTACTTAATGAGGTGACGTCTCGGAGTGACTAGATTGTAAGGCGATAGATGACATGTTCGACTGTCATATGGTCATAGTCATGGCTGGTCGATTACATAGGCAGATTGTGAGACAATTTGTCAGACACTGACCGTTTATAGAGTCCTTTTGTTGCTAGGTCGTGGCGAGGATTTCTATTTATTCCTTCGAGTCAATTCTTTAGACTGGTGAATATTTGTCTGAGTTGGTACGGTTTTCTGGTAGCTTTGTTTTTTGTTCTAGGTCGCACCGTAAAAGGAGGCCGATGAGCATTTACTGGGTCATTGTGATCTGTATCGAATGAAGAAAATAGGTCAACGGGATTGTCCTTTTAAGTCATATTTTATCTCAAGGCCACTCGAGGAGAGATGACTGTGAATGCGTGACCACGCTCGGATACGATCTATAGTAGATTATCCGGTCAGACAGTCATTCTCCTGATCGAGGAAACCACTTTATGATATGATCACGTGCAAGAACGACCTGAAAGACATCTTGCATTGAGTGGGAGATATTATTGGACAAGAGAATTGGTAACGCATACTTGTGTCGGACAAGTGGGAGATTGTTGGAGTAGTGTCCTCCACAATAAGTGCGTTTACATAATAAATCTCGTAAAAGGAATATCAGGGATTTATTTATTTATGTGTCAGCTGGTCATCGTTAATCGGTAATGATTGGCTGACTAGAGTTTGACATTATTCTTGTCGTGTGACGGCGGTGATGATCAGTGATCCCTTTAGGTCACACCTATAGGATGACGCCCAAATAGAATAAATTAATTGTTTGTCTGAGATACGAGATAATTAATTCCTTGTATTATTTGACTTTTAATTAGTCACGTAAATGTATTATTTGATGACGGGTTACGAACTCGGGACAAGGAGATTTATTATTTAATTATGTGATATTTAAATAATAAATAATTAGAATTTATTAATTAATTGTTAATTAATTAATATTATACGATATGTGTATATGTTTTGAGGTGGAATTAATTAGCTATTAAATTTTACAAGAGGTTGTAAAATTAGCTAAATGGGTAATATTGACACATTGTGTGTTGATAAAATAGTCTTATGATTACTTAATAGTTAAGTAGACATTGGTTGTTAATTTGTATTATTTAATTGTTAAATAATCAAATTAATATTTAATTATGTCAGATAACTAAATATAAGACTTGTAAGTATTTGTGGGGCAAATGTCGAAAATCGAAATGGACCCGGAGGGGACCATTTGTACAAATTTTTTATACACTACTAATACACTCATTGTGAGTGGAAAAGGTAGGCATTTCCCACTATCTTTTGTATGTGAATTGTTTACATTTGCATGGCTATAAATACCCAACTATTCACCCATTTCATAAGAGGAAAAATTTGAAGAAAAACTTGGTCTTTGAGGCTATAAAATTTCAGTTGCTTCTTCTCCATAAAAGACCATTTTTTCCTTCTTATTTTATTCATCTTTTTAATCCAAAAACACATATAAAATTAACTAATATCAAATATACAAAAAAAACAAGGTTACTACTACATTTACCTAGTTAGTTTTTTAGTAGTATTTTGGGTTAGTCTTGGGTGCCACCTTAGGAGATTACCTACATTGGTAATTAAGGTGTTGGAGGATCATCCTTGTTGGATTAGCTCAAGAACAACATCTAGGAAGGAGTCCTTGAGTTGTGCCTAATTTTTGCCTTATAACAATGTAAGGAATTCTTGTCTTAAGATGGTTTTATACCATCTCTTTTTATGCATGCATGTAGATTTAGACTAAACAAAATTAGTATGTAATTTTGATATCATAAGATGGCTATTATTTAGTCTAAATGACTGACAGAATTCATGTGTCGAATTCAAGTCAATGGGATATTTACTCAGTGCTAGACCTATAACATGAGTAGTGGCGAGAATACTCAAGAATTCGACACATGAATTCAACTACCTGCTTGAGTTTAACCCTTGAACTCCAATCGCAATCGGAAATTCAACTAAAAACTTGGCTTTGACACGTCTAGGACCGTCTAAATATACCAAAATGTTCTCGTTTGAACGCACCAACGAGGAGAATATTAAGTTTGATCCGACATTACTTCCAATAGTTGATGAATATGGTGAAAAGGAGACAATTGCTTCCAAACGGTCCTAAGGCGTGTCAAAGTTAAGATGTTGGTTGAATTTCTGATTGTGATTGGAATTCAAAGGTTAAACTCGAGCGAGGTCGTTCGAGGCTTGATCGGCTTTTGATAACCCATATCATATGTCCAAGAATCGGGACAATTCTTTTTGAAGAAAGGGAGTATGATACGAATATGGCTACCGTTTCATCTTAGACTAAGTTAAATGTATTTTGTTCATTGTTTTTGATGTTGGACTATGTTTGTTTGGGCTAAAATTCACTATTTAGCCTAAGGTACGTGGCACGAGATGAGTGGATAATTAATTAAGCAAATAGACCCATGTCATACATGGGGGAGTCGGGCCCTTGGACCGAAAGGGGAGAAATACGGATAGAAGACCGAAGACGGGTATGACCCGTGAAGACTAAACACTTTCTTGAGGAACAAGGTAATTAAGTCGGAAACCCTAATCAACCCACTAGGATTTATTCACTATAAATACAAGGAGACAAGGGGAGAGAAGGGACCTATTATTCATATACACAAGGAAACACAACGGCGTGCAACCGAACTCACATACAAAGATTAACACCATGGGTAATGATTATGTAATCATTACTAACCAAATTCTACCCACCATAGCTACGTACAAATATACCTAGAACACCATGTATGCCATATACATTCATACACCGTCATTCCATAACCACATATACATCCCCAACATCATTATTACCTAAATTCTCCACTAACTTACGTACCATACTATAAACTTATGAAATAGCCGACACCGTCAAATTACTACACCATCCGTTCCGTTGATGCTTAGAACTACATATTCGTCATCGGATGTGAACTGGATCATTATACTTGTACTCTAATAATCAAATAGTGGAATATTGGCGTGATACCGACTACTTTCGCGGTTGTTTCCCGCATCGGGTTTTCCGCGTCACCAAAATTTCTTGTGTCATTATTTCTTTATTTTGCCCTTTACATTATTTACATCATTATTTTGTCATAAGTCATATATAATTTAACCCCCCCCCCCCCATACGAGGCTAAAAAGCGTAGGTCACTTTAACCCCTAACGAGATAGAATAACGTATTTTGACAGTTTTTACCCAAAACAGTTTGGCGCCCACCGTGGGGCATGGTGATCGATTTCTATAGCCAAGTTATCATCAAGTCAGTTTCCAGTGCCATGTCGGCTAGCGAGCAAGATCTCATCACTATTCATGGAGTCAACAGTAGAACTGCTGCCCGAAAGTTATCCGGAAGCCAGCAGCATATCTTCTTTCTGGGATCCTCCAGAAGTTAAAAGTAGATCTGCTCCCCGAAACTTATCCGGACGCCAGCATCAGATCTATTCTCTGTGATCTTGCAGAAGTCCCGCAACAGATTTGCTCCCTAAAGTCCCACTAGAGACCTGCAGCAGACCTGGTCCCCAGAGTTCCTCTTGAGTCCGACAGCAGATCTGGTCCTCGGAATTCCTCCAGACGCCGAGTTCGGCAGCAGATCTGGTTCCTGGAATTCCTTCAGACGCATGAGTCTGGCAGCAGTTCTGGTCCCCGGAATTCCTTCAGACGCCTGAGTCCGGCAGCCGATCTGGTCCCCAAAATTCCTTCAGACGCCTGAGTTGGTAGCTGATCTGGTCCCTGTAATTCCTTCAGACGCCTGAATCCGGCAGCAGATGTGGTCCCAAAATTCCTTCATACGCTTGAGTCCGGGAGCAAACCCGCTCCCCAGAATTTATCCAGACGCCTACAACATACCTGCTCCCCAAAGTTCCTCTGGAGCCCTACAGTAGATCTGGTTCCTAGAGTTCCACCAGTTTGTGTCAGGGCAGGAATGTTCAATCCACCAGAAATCAGCAACATTGTATAAGCAACAGGTGTACAGACAACAGGTGGGCTAGCACAAATATTTAGCACAGCTGCAAAGGGGCGCAGACTCAAAGGTACCAGGCTGGGAGGTAGATCAGAACATCTAGAATCTATGGACACGAAATCCCTAGACGTCATGCAAATACTCCAGATGGGAATACACAACCTGACTGAGGCTATCTAGCAGCAAGCTGTAGAGTGACAATCTGGAGTAGGCAGAGGAGCAGATAGATAGATCTTTCAGGAGCTGGACACCAGACTCCATCCAGAAGGCCTGACATGCAGCCACCCTTCCATTGACCAGATTACAAACTACGTCAGGTAACACCTTATTTTCTGATTCCGTTGGAGCTAAAATTCTCCTTATTGCAGGAATTTCACCCAGCAAGAATCAGAATGACAATCTGGAGCCATTACCACACAACTCCAGTAATCAGTAACCCTAGAGGACATATCTCTACAGGAGTGTTGTCACGTAGTTAACATCTGTGGTACTATTCCGCCTGTCCCTAACCCTCTTGCAGGAACAGGAAGCCTGGTCGACAGCCAGGAGAGAGGTCAAATATCAATATGAACAGGGCAACCTGGACCACCTGCTATCACGTGGGGCAAGGTCAAGTAAATTATGCTTCACGAATTAGGTTCTACCCTATACATTTCCTATTTGTCCTAGAATAATATACGTGATAACAGGTGGATCAGAACTGTGCGGCCTAACATGCTAAGCAACAAAAAAAGGCATGACACAGAAACAAAAAAGATTTCCTAGAGTCCTCCTGCAGAGTCAGCCATGGGAATCTGCCACCTGTTATATTCGACGAGGTAGATGCTCATGACACTCAGGGACACCACCATGATGCTCTCATCATAACATCATACATAGAAACTACGCCATGTGAAAAATCCTAGTGGTCACATTAAAACTCAGTCAACATGGGTAAGCTGGACCCAGAACTAACAGTGCTAACAGGTTCAGAGTATACAGGTAATATTCATCAACAATAGATTGAATTTCATAAAATTAATATGGATTGTTTCGTTTGGTCCCATGATTATATGATAGGAATGAGACCAAATATAGCCAGCATGATGGACCAAGCTAAGGCAAAAATAATCAGAATGCTAACTCCGCCAACTAAGCAACTGATGTGACCATAATTGGCGCATATTTAGCCCCCAAATTACCCTTGTTTCCATGCTTTTTAGTGCTTATTTGGGTCATTTCTTATCTTTAGTTCTTTGTTTTGCATATTCTTTGAGATTTTGATCCCTTGGTAGGAAAGGAGTAAGAATCTTGCATTTTCATGGCAAATCAAGACTAAATTGATCAAATTCAATGACCAAGCATCAAGGAGGGACAAGATTAGAAGGCCTTTGTACATATCATAGTAGAAGAGCAATGTTGAGAAAGGATCCTTGAGTCCCCAAGGAAATCCCCAAGGAATTAATGAAGAAAAGGGAAGAAAAGAAGAAGTTACCACGCTGACTGACAATCCGAGCGGATTGTCAACAATCCGCCCGTCCTGCCCTTGCACAATCCGAAGCGTCCCAGTGAATCCGCTCGGATTCCCCTCGCAATCCGCCCGGATTCCCCAGAATCCGCTCGGATTCCATCGACCAAATCCGGCCGTCCCGACCTTAATCCGCCCGGATTCCTTCACAAAGACGGGTTGTCTTCTTCAAGCTACGAAAAGAGAAGCCCTTCTCTCCAAAAATACCGGCTTCTCCTTGCTCTACTTAAAAAGTGTAATTACTAGTTTAGCCCTTAGTTAACCCTAATGCATCCTTCCTAATTTTCACTATAAATACCCCATTAGTCTAATTAGAGGAGCATGTTCTTCTTATCAATAATTAGTGTAGTTAATATCAATCAAATCTCTCTTCAATATTGTAATCAAGTATTAATCAAGTTTTAATCCAAGTTTTAGTTCTTTAATCTCTCTTTTGTTCATCCTTTATTTTGGGTAATTGAAGATTATTTAGGTTATTATTGGGAGATTGACAACCTCTCAATCTAGCATTCAAGTACTTCTATTATTCTTGCTTTATTATTGGAATCATTAGTAGGTATAATCTCTTAATCCCTTTTTAATTATTGTTAATTACTTTCATTTATTCATCATGTTTCATATTGTTGGTATGATTGACAACCTTGCTAGCATGATCAACATGATAATGAGTGAGTAGTCTCTTAGCTAGGGTTAATGGGTGATTAGGGGAAACCAACATGGGGAATGATTCATGCTTAAATTAATATGCTTTCATATCTTATTTGCTTGCTTGTTTTGATCTCAACTCATGCACATGTTATATTTGATGAAATGCTAAGCCTATGAATCCTTGCATTTACTATCATCTCCTATCTTTTCAATGAGACTTGTAAGACATAACCCAACTCGAGTCTCATTAGACCATGCATGTTGTTGAGTAGGGAAGATTAAGTCGACTTGTAGGTGTTGTACAATCTAATCGATTCGGCTCCGGGACCCAAACTTTCCTAGGATTGTAAGATATAACCCAACTCAATCCATCACAACAATAATTGCTTGCTTATAATTTGAGAACATGTTTGTATGATCATATCCCATGAATCCCCTATGACCCCATGACACCCTAGTGCCTTTAATCAATTGTTTACACCCCTTTTTATTCATCTTGCTTGTTTATTTTCATTGATTTTCTAGTTTAGTAGCCTTCTACATCAACCCAATTTGTGACACCCCCTTAGACACCACTAGTTACAATAGAAATCTCATTTCAACTCCCGTCCCTTGGGATCCGACCTTTACTTGCCTCTTTACTAATGTTAGAGTTGCTTGTTAAGCTATAAATTGTGTTTTGATTCGACCGTGACCAACGACCACATCTATTTATTTGTGAATACGAAACGGACCGATCAAAAAAATGGCGCCGTTGCCGGGGATGGTGTTTGTTTGATTTAGATTTCCTTTTTGTTATTAGTTGTGTCTTTCTTCGCCTTGAGGAAGTGAAAATCCTCAAGGTTTGTTCTAATTGTTTTTGAGTTGTTTGATATTTTGCATGTCTAGAAGGTTACAAAGTGATTTGTTACCTTTTGACCGTGAAATCGAAAGAACCTTGATGAACAATAGGAGACTTGTTAGGAGGAATTTGAGAGGTGTTGGTGAATTTGTTCAACCCACTAGTGAGTTTGTCAATCCTTTCGCAATAGAAGGAGAAGAAAACCCATTACACAATACCCTACAAAATCCACCTACAATGCCAAAATTCTCGTCACACTCACTCCCACCGAGGAGAATCTACCAAATGGTACTCCTACACCGCAACATCTCACCGGAAATTTTATTGCCAAGTCCGCCTTCATCCAACTAGTTGAGAGGAGCCAATTCGGGGGAATGCCTAGTGAGGACCCTCATTCTCATATGGAAACCTTTTGCGATTATTGTGATGCTATCTCTCAAACGGGCGTGACTCAAGACCAAATTAGATGGGTCTTATTTCCTTTTTCCTTAATTGGCACCGCAAAGCAATGGTTGAAGGGCCTTAATAAGGCCACCCTTGGAATAGATTCTTGGAAGAAGTTGGCTCTAGCCTTCTACAAAAAATTCTACCCACCGGAAAAGACCAACATGCTAAGAGCTCAAATTACGGGTTTTAAGCAAAGGGATGAAGAGTCTTTGTACGAAGCTTGGGAGCGGTTTAAAGGTATTTGTCGCTCATGTCCTCACCATGGACTTAGCGAATGGTTTTTGGTGCAACAATTTTGGAATGGTTTTTATGAAGATTCTAGGAACATTCTCAATATGGGATCAAATGGAATGTTCACCGAAGTTGATGACAATCAAACATGGAACAAGATTGAGGAAATGGCGGTCCATAATTCACAATATAGTAGACCTCGCAAGGCTACTAGAGGAGGAAAGCATGAAGTGGACTCCGTTACTCAATTGGGTGCTCAACTTAGTGCTCACATTGACACAATCAACTTGAAGTTTGAACAAGCTATGGCTAGACTTGAGGAAAACTCAAAATCATCGAAGCATCATGTCAATGCCATGACGGCATCCTCATCAATCCCAAGTAGGATATGTGAGAATTGTGGAACTTTGGGTCATGACCCAAGTGAGTGTAGGGGAACAACCAAACAAGTTAATGCTTTCCAAGCTTACAAAAGTGGTACCCCTTATTCAAATTTTTACAATGAAAACACCAAGTTCCATCCAAATCTCTCATACAAAAGCCAAAATGTTCAAAACCCTCAAACAACATACACTCCACCACCCATGAGAAACCAAAATCAAAGACCCTTTTACAATCAAAACCAAGGTTACCAAAATCAAAATCCATACAATCACCAAAATGACCAAGGCTTTGATGTCCAAAAAGCGGTCCTCCAAATGCAAAAGAATCAACAAGAATTTTTCACCCAAATGCAAAAAGATAGCCAAGCAAAAGAAACCACCATCAACAACATTCTAGCTCACACCAAGATGTTGGAAACACAATTGACTCAACTAGCATCTTCAAGCTCACAAAGACAAAAGGGACAATTACCACCTCAAAGTAATCCCCCTAGACATGAAACGGTTAGTGCCATTCACTTGAGAAGTGGTACAAGGTATGAAGCACCGAAGAAGCAAGTTGAGGATGAAGTTGTGGAAGCTAGTGAAAAGGAAGAAATTGTGCAAAACTCCAAAGATGGAGAATCATCAAAAGAAGAAAGTTCAAAGAAAAATGAAGACAAGGCCAAAGAGAAGGACCCCATTGTGATTAGACTTCCTTTTCCAAGTCGTCAAGCCAAGCCCAAATTGGATGATCAACTTGGAAAGTTCGTGGAGATTGTGAAGAATTTAGAAGTCTCAATTCCGTTCACGGAATTAATCAACCACGTTCCGGCCTATGCAAAGTACATGAAAGATATCCTCACAAAGAAGAAGTCGATCCGGAAACTTGAGACTATCGCCTTTACTAAGGTGAGTAGTGTAATACTTCAAGGGAGTTCACCTCCAAAGTTAAAGGATCCGGGGAGCTTCTCGATACCGTGTACCATTGGCGACACGACGATCAACAAAGCCTTATGTGATCTAGGGGCTAGTGTGAGTGTCATGCCGTACTCGGTAAGTAAAAGGTTAGGAATGGGAGAGCTTAAATGCACCAACATCACACTTCAAATGGCCGATAGATCGACGAAGACACCATTAGGGATATGGGAAGATGTCCCCGTGCGAATTGGGAAGTTTTTCATCCCGGTGGACTTTGTCATTGTTGATATGGAGGAAGATTCCAACATTCCAATCATCCTAGGAAGACCTTTCCTACACACCGCGGGTGCGGTGATTGATGTGAAACATGGAGAGCTCACTCTAGAAGTGGGAGATGAAAGCATAACTTTTAATCTTGACAAGACCATGAGAGCTCCTCGTTTGCATGAGCCATGTTTCATGATTGATCACTATAGCCGAAAAGATGAAAGGAAGAATTCGGAACTCCAATGGAGGAATAAAATTGGAGATGCTCCATTCAAAGAGCAAGTGAATTGTGACAAGGAGAGCTTGCAAAGCTCATCAAAATCAACCAAGGAAGAAGAGGATGGCCTCATTGGCCAAGAGAAGAAATTGGGAGAGTTGTCTCCATCTAAGCAAGAGATTTTCAATGATCAACTCAATGAAGTTTGTGGTCTTTGGGACGACGAGTTTGAAGGGATTTTTAATCCCTACATTGGGCATGCCATCGATCATGATCAACAACAAGGGCCACGGTCTATTGAGGACCTCTACCATAATAATGAACAAGCTTTTGATTACTTTTTCAAGGTGTTGAGCAACATCAACAACACCTTGAACATGCCCCCTTGACATCTCATCGAGAATGAGAGTTTGGTGGAGTCCTCCCTAAACCACCACTTGTAAATATTTCTAACTCCCTAACTTACATTTCAATTCTTGTATTGCATTTTTGTCATTTTTGGATTTTCATTTACTTTGATCAAAATAATTGTCATGTAAGAGAGAAGTGAGGGAGGGACTAACGACTTCAATTGATGTGTAGTGCTTTACCTTAGTGTGGGGATGGCAATTGCCTAGGCTATCCATGCCTTAGTAATGCCCCCACAATGAAGAACACAAGCCTTGAAAGAAAGAATGGAAGAATGAAAAAGGGAATGCGCTGTGCACGGATGGAACTGAATCCGTGTACACAGGAAGAATCCAAGCGGATTCCAGAGAATCCGTCCGTCTTATGCAATCCGAGCGTCCTGCAGAAAAGACGCCCGTCTTGAACTGAGCTGAAATTTGAAATTTTCCTGACTGTTAAAGAATCCGAGCGGATTCCAAAAAAATCCGCCCGTCTTGAAGAATCCGGCCGTTTTGTAAAAAAGATGCCCGTCTTTGCAGCAAAGGAAAACAAGCAAAAATCTCTGGACTGAAATCCGTCCGTCTTTGAAGAAATCCGCCCGTCCCGTGTTCAGCAAATCCGAGCGGATTGTACCAAATCCGCCCGTCTTTAGGCGAGCTTTTGCAAAGATTGAAGAAGCAGAATCCGCACAGATTGTGCCTAATCCGCACGGATTGCCCCTGCAGCTTTGAAAATTTCGGCCTCTTTATAACCCCTCCCACCTTCATTCATTCATTCATTCATTCATAAACACTACCCACAACATCAAAACCCTCATCCTCTCCATCATAAAAACAAAAACCCTCAACAACATTCAACAAAAACAAATCAAACCACCCTTCCAACAACAAATTAATCACTCCATCTTCAACAAAAATCAAAACCAAGAACAAAATCTTCAACCTTTGAGTCGATTTTTGTTTTCATAAAGGCAACGCCTTTCACCTTCAAATCGATTTGGGCATCCTACATATTGAAGATTGTTCATTCTTTTCTTGGTTAAGCTCATCAATGGCAAGGACTAAGGGTGCAACAAAGGCAACCAAGGCACAAAAGGCTAAGGCACTCTCACAAAGGCAAAAGGCTCTTCAAACAAAGAAAGCTTTGGCTATGGTGGTGGCAACACCAAACTTGGAAGTGCAACAACAAAAACATTCTATGGGACCATCTGTTAGGATCATATACCTATTATTAGACTCCTCTAATAGTGAACTAATTAACTTGTTAATTATTTGTTCTTTAGATCTAGTGCATGCATAACAAAATGAAAGATTTATAAGAAAAACAATGTTCCTTACATTGTTGGTTGGTTCGAAATTAAGGGCACAAGTAAGGTCACCTTCCTACACTTGTTCTTGAGCTTATAATGATGGATGATCCTCCTAAGACTCCAAGTATAGAAGCCACTCCAATAAATTGCACCCAAGATTAATCCCAAAAATTCCTACTAATATTAACTAGATATATAGTAGAAATATTTCCTTAATAATACTAATATTTTTGCATTACTACCTCTAGTAATATTAGATGAGTGTATTAGTATTTATAGAGAGTTTTGTGCAATTGCATGTGAGGAAAACTTAGAGAGAAAAACAACACAAGCACCAACAAGAAAAATGAGCAAAAATGCTCTCTTATTAAGGCCAAAACCGGTGGCCCTCTTCCCATGTAGGGAATCTTGTGCTTTTGTTTTTAGTCTATTGTTTAGTTATAGGTAGAGTGTAGGATGTAGGCTTGTAAGATGTAGTATGTAAAGCCTAGTGTGATATGTCATAGTCACACAATAAACAACATCAACATAAGACAAAAGAGCATCTTTGCTCATCTTATTGTGGCCGAAATATTGGTCCTTTTATGGACCATTTTTGCCTTTTGTTATTTGTCCCACAAATGCTTATAAGTCTTATGTTTAACAATCTTACATATTTAATTATTAATGTAATTATTTAACACTTAAATATTACAATTAATAATATAATATACACTCCACTTTTTGAGTAGTATACTACCATTATATCAACATATAATGGGTCCCAAAATTACTAGTTAGTTAAAATTATAACTTCTTGTAACTTTTAAATAACTAATTACCTCTACCTCAAAACTTATATTAATACCTCAACAAATTTAGTAAATTAACACTTAATAACTAAATTTAATCTTATTTAATCACATTACAATAAGACGCAAAATTGCACTCCCATAATTAAGGAATTAATTAATTCGTATCGCATACAATTAATTAAATATCTATTTGGGCCTCATCCTATAGGTGTGACCTAAAGGGATCAACTGACCACCACCGTCACACGACAGTAATGTCAAACTCTAGTTAGCCAATCATTACCGATTAATGACGGTCAGTCGACTGTATAAAGAATCATCCCTCACGTATTCTTTATATGAGATTTAATAATGATATTTAAATCATGTGATCGCACTATTGTTGAGGACACATTTCCCAACAATCTCCCACTTGTCCTCGACAAGTGTGCGTCACCAATTCTCTTGTCCTATTACAATCTCCCACTCAATGGAAGGTGTCTTGCAGGTCGTACTTACATTTGATCATATCTTGAGTGGTTTTCTCGATCTGGAGATTAACTGTCTGACCGGAATTATCAATCATAGATACCTTCCGAGCGTGGCCACGCATTTCCAGTTAACTACTCCTCGAGTGGCCTTGAGATTTCAAACAACCCTGACAAGGGGTGGACAATTCCTATCGCCCTATTCCCTTCGTTCACCACACCATCATAACCCAAAATATACCCAGTTTGACCTCATTTACGAAATCGTAGAGTATAAATCAAAGCTAATCAGAAGTTGTGCCAACTTGGGCGAATAGTCTCTAGTCAAAAGAATTGACTCATAAGAATACTATAGTAGCTCTTGCCACGACCAGGCTTTATGAATTACCGAACTCTATAAGCGGTCCTTTGCACCCCGACGAGTGTCCCATACAATCCGCCTATGTGATCGACTAGTCATCCCATATGACTCTATGGCACTTGAACTTGCCATCAATCGCATCACACTCTAGTCACTTGGAGACGTCACCTCATATAAGTAACTAGGGGCCAATACCCCGTCAATCCAGTTCACTTTAATGGGGTTCAATTTGTCTCTACAACCCATTCGGATACGACAAAGTAGCGGGTGAGTTTAATAAAACTCAAACGATAAATGTGATTATCACATATGAATAGTCAATACACTATTACTACTTCATATTCTATAATCTTTAGTGTATTATTAACACTAATTAAAATGCAATACAAGCTTGGCAAGTGGATATACCCGATATCCATATATTCCAACTTTATTAATTGCTATTTCCTTTCAATTAATGTCATCTCTAATGATACGAATTTTATCCAAGTATATGTCTAGACATCTTACTAGACATGGGCTCTTTAACTTGAAAGATGCTCCCACTGTTATCGCATAACATGTGACAAAGTCATTTATAGAGAGATTCACTCTTAATCCCTTCGTTGACTATTTTATCACAACTTACTTAGATTCCTTTTGTAGATATTTGCAATGCACGAAACTAAAACACCTTTCTTAGTCTATTACTCCTATGTCAATAAGACATCCTAGGATTTCAACAAATCCCTTTTGGTTTGGAAACTTAAGTTTGTGCAACACTTCAACACCTAACTTAGTTTGTCATCCAAACATGTGAACGAATCCTTAATTCTTCTCAAGAATCTCAAGGATGTTCTTTAAGGCTCTCACAAACCATATGATCGGGATTATCTTGTTATTGACTTATAATGCCCTAGGCATATATTTCATCACAGCACATGCGTCTGTTGGCATACATAATCGTTCTAATGGCGGAAACATTAGCAATCGATTTCATGTAATCAACAACTTAATGGGTTCAGTGAACGACTATGATTCCATCATAGTAATTCCACTTTCATCATCATGAATAAGCCATTCATCCTTGTTGATGGTAAACAGATACTCTCACATAGATTCGGTAATCTAAAGCATATTGCACCTTTTCTTAGTCTCCCAATCACTGATTCTTCAATCATGTGAATGAAACAATTCACTATAATCACATGAACGAAAAGTATAATCCTATAATGCTTGCTTAAGACCATCTTAGGTTCACTTAAGAAAGCTACACATAAGATGTTAGGATTCTTAGATCTTCATCTAAGATTTTTGTGTTTCAAACACTTTCTTCTCTAAATTCCCATTTTAGAAAAGCGAATTCAATTTGCCATTCTTCATTAAAATGAAATGCGGCAATTCCTAACACAACTTATCTTGATCAACATCTTCATGGAAATCATATGCATTTGTGTACTCCGGAGTTCTATTTACTTTTGAGGAGACCCTCGCCTTAAAGTAAATCTACTCTTGAGTAACATTTTCGGATTGTAATGCTTCGGATCGTATGTAACAAGGTCATGATACTATCACTTTCACAAAGTAATATTTTTAAACAATACGACATGTGCGATAAACTCCCACTTAACTATACTTCCAATCTATCTTTATAGACTATAGTTCATATACACTCCAACTCTATAATTCTATTACTTTCACAAAGTAACATTTCAACTATAAGAGATGTTTGTGACGATACAATCTTCTCCCACTCTATCTCTCAGAAATACATCTATCTTCTTGAGAGATAGCTTTGTGAGTTACAAACATATATATTTAACGGAGTATTAGGTGTTTATCTAGACAATGTATTAGCCTTCAAAAGGCCATCCCAAACATGGCAACTTAATACATGTAATTTGACAGTCTGATCCATGTCATATGGTTCAATAGACTCTCTATTCTAGGTATCTCCAGGTTGACCTTCCGTTAAATTAAATTCCCCAAAAGTGAGTTCAACAACTCGATCGACTCATATTAGAATGATCTTATGGGTAGTGACACAAGGTCATAAACCATCTATAATAAATCAAATCTATTACTTAGATCTTTGCCACTACGATCGGATCGTAATGCTTTCGTCTTTGTTCAATTGGTTCTTTTCGTCATTATAGAAATTTCTCAAATCTCTCAAATGCTTCACCTTTTAATTGATTAAGTAAATATACCCTTATCTACTTGAATCATTGGTAAAAGTGACGAAGTAGTCATAAATTCCCCTTGCGATGATGCATATTTAGAACACATACATCGGCATGTATTAGTCTCAACAAATCACTTGCTCGTGTTCCTTTACCACTAAAGGAAGTACAAATTATTTTGCAAAGGAGATAAGATTCGCATATTCCATATGATTGCAAATCAAATGATCCAATAATTCTAGTCGACACTAGCGTTTAATGCGTTTCTCATTTACGTAACCTAATTGAAAAATCAAATGTACAAATCATTTGGATTACCAGTTATGAGTCTTTTGGTGCGTATTATGTAGATATCTTTACATGAGTTGGAACTGTCTAAAACTTGTGTATCATCAAGATAAGTGACATGGCTCACATCCATGTCAATTTTTAATAAAATACAACAATTGTCTTTGATGACTGAATATAGATCCTTTCATGTCTCACATGGAAATAATGTTTTAGACTAAGTGGGAACATAATAACAATTATGTAAATCATAACTCAAAGCTATTAGAAAAAACAAGTATATAAATTTCTCTTGAAGTGGCGGCTACACGAGCTCCATTTCATTGTTTCTGAGATTCATATCACTCTTGTTTAGCTTTTCCACATTTCCAAGTCCCACTTGGAGTAACAAGCCCAACTTTGATATCTTTCAAATACTTGGGGCAAATATGCTTCCATTGGCCCATGACATTTAAATAATGATATTCATGGTAGGATTGGATACCCATCTTGCTTTTGTGGTAGTCTCACTATCAACTTCCAATTCACAATCGGATTTGGGTTTCTTACCTTTCTTTGCTTTTCCTTTATTAATACCAATAATTTGTTCATTTGCAAGGACATTCTTGCTAGAACTCCCACTTAATTTGATATTACTCCTTGTTTCATCAAACAAGGATATCTTGGAATCTGTGAGATTCCCCTCATATGATCCTCTTACCTGAGAGGTAGGCATGAGTATGGAGTGGGAGGTGTAGAAGTAGTAAAAAGACAAAGATTCCCATCTTCACCAATGCTAAAGCGTAGTACTCTAATCGGGTCGTCGATATACGAGAAGCATTTTTCATTGAATGATTGGAGCCATGAATTAACGGTGATTGGTGTAGGAGTATTAGATGAAATTGGAGTTGCCATTGCAATTGTGAAAACAAATTTGACTACAAAATAGGAAATGAAGGAATTAATTATCATCTATCGTTTTAATAATACTCGTAAATTTATCTACAAGTATTGCATTTATATAGTGACCTCTACCCAACTATATAAATGATTCCGAGATCCAAATTCATATTAACTCGGGCACGGTGAGCCGATTCATCCCTTATTAATATAACTCGGTGGATTAACTCTTTAATCGATTCTACTTTTAGAACTCTCGGTCGACAAAAATTACTCTAATTCTCATCTTTAGCCCCGAACACATGCGACTACGGTCAACAATACTTCCGTTGAGCTCAATCCAAATTTCGATGTAATAACTTTTTACTACCCCACTTCGCCAACGTAACAAGGTTTGTATTACGGTGAAGCCGGATTAACTCCCTCATGAAATTGGTACTTCATGGGTTTCTACTATTTGGTAAGGCTTTATCTCAATTATTATATGTGAGAGGTCTTGTCAATTTATTATCTATCACGTTTTAAGTGAACTAAAGCGGTGAACTACGATAATTATAATTGACACGGTCGATGACTCGATATGATATGCATGTGTTGTTATGGCGATTTGGCAATGAATGTAACATATTAAAAGAAATGCAAAGCAATAAATAAAATTCCTAGTATGGCCTTCCTAAAAAAAAAATAGAAAATCAAATAATCTATTACATATTCGGAAACCAACTCCTTTGGTCCCTTGAATCTTCAAATGGCACGCCTCCCAATACACCGTCTTTGTCGGATCACCTTTCCGAATGGCACCGTCTTTGAAGATGCTCCATAATTACAAATAATAATAAAAATACAAAGCTATTCCTATTATACATTTGTAAAATGGAAAAAAAAACTAATAAAATAAAATAAGTGATACGAGATCACATTAAATTACAACCGAATCAATATTCCCTTTCATTACGGGTAATATCGATTAAAACTAAGGCCATACTAAGATAAAATTACATAATTCAAAATTATATAAATTAAAAACATTCAACAATTGAAATATGCAGCATTATAATATGTATCTATCATGCCAAATGATGTGCCAAATCGCCCTATTTAACTTATGTCGTATATAACCCTATTTTATGGAAATGCGTGATAATAACCATTTAAAATCACTAATTAACACTTAAATCACATCTAAGCTCAAGTTAATTATCCTAACACATTTTAGGACTCAAAAATCAGTCATCACTAAATTTTTGACAATAATTCAACTTGATTTAATTTTATGCTCATTTTTGACCTTAAAAACACAATATTTATGAAATAAATCCAAATTAAATCATAAAAGTTTCAAAATTTGAATTTTAAATTTTTGAACATTCTGGAATAAATCCATGATACTCATAATGTCAAAAATCATGGTTAAAATTTTCGAATTAATTTTGAGAAAATGTAGTTGCATTTTTATCGTTTTTATCTCATAAAATGTATAATGTATACGAAAATCAAACCAATAATTTTTACAACTTTAGATCTGATTATTGGGATATTAATGCAACTTAAAATAATTTTCTTAAGCCATGCAATACGTTTTAGCTAATTTTTGCTAAAATAGTCACTGTTTATGCCATTTTTACTCAAAAATCCATAAATCATGCTAAAGAAGATATTTAAATCTAGAAATTTACATACTCTCTGTAAATCTTGCATGTGACATCATATTAAAATATCATGGCTTAATTCGAAATTTTACTATTTTTAACCATTTTACCTCTTTTAATCCATTTTTATCTCATAAAAATCATAAATCATGCAAAATTAATCAAATTAACTCGTCCTTTTACATAAAACTTGTAAAATATGCATGTGAGGTCATATAAATTTTCCAAGGTCAGAAACGAAATTTAACTATTTTTAGCATTTTAATTCCCATTTTAGTCATAAAAATGTAATAAAATGACCAAAAATCCTTAAAATGAGCAATAAATTTCCATAAATCATAAAAATGACCTAAAAACATTTTAGGACCAGAATATATAACATGCATGGTTATTTCGTGGCTTATACTTATAAATCACAAATTTTTAAGTTTTATATGTTAACCTTTTAACTCGGAAAAACAATAACCGATTATGCATGCAACATCCTTATGCTCTGATACCACTTGTTAGGATCATATACCTATTATTAGACTCCTCTAATAGTGAACTAATTAACTTGTTAATTATTTGTTCTTTAGATCTAGTGCATGCATAACAAAATGAAAGATTTATAAGAAAAACAATGTTCCTTACATTGTTGGTTGGTTCGAAATTAAGGGCACAAGTAAGGTCACCTTCCTACACTTGTTCTTGAGCTTATAATGATGGATGATCCTCCTAAGACTCCAAGTATAGAAGCCACTCCAATAAATTGCACCCAAGATTAATCCCAAAAATTCCTACTAATATTAACTAGATATATAGTAGAAATATTTCCTTAATAATACTAATATTTTTGCATTACTACCTCTAGTAATATTAGATGAGTGTATTAGTATTTATAGAGAGTTTTGTGCAATTGCATGTGAGGAAAACTTAGAGAGAAAAACAACACAAGCACCAACAAGAAAAATGAGCAAAAATGCTCTCTTATTAAGGCCAAAACCGGTGGCCCTCTTCCCATGTTGGGAATCTTGTGCTTTTGTTTTTAGTCTATTGTTTAGTTATAGGTAGAGTGTAGGATGTAGGCTTGTAAGATGTAGTATGTAAAGCCTAGTGTGATATGTCATAGTCACACAATAAACAACATCAACATAAGACAAAAGAGCATCTTTGCTCATCTTATTGTGGCCGAAATATTGGTCCTTTTATGGACCATTTTTGCCTTTTGTCATTTGTCCCACAAATGCTTATAAGTCTTATGTTTAACAATCTTACATATTTAATTATTAATGTAATTATTTAACACTTAAATATTACAATTAATAATATAATATACACTCCACTTTTTGAGTAGTATACTACCATTATATCAACATATAATGGGTCCCAAAATTACTAGTTAGTTAAAATTACAACTTCTTGTAACTTTTAAATAACTAATTACCTCTACCTCAAAACTTATATTAATACCTCAACAAATTTAGTAAATTAACACTTAATAACTAAATTTAATCTTATTTAATCACATTACAATAAGACGCAAAATTGCACTCCCATAATTAAGGAATTAATTAATTCGTATCGCATACAATTAATTAAATATCTATTTGGGCCTCATCCTATAGGTGTGACCTAAAGGGATCAACTGACCACCACCGTCACACGACAGTAATGTCAAACTCTAGTTAGCCAATCATTACCGATTAATGACGGTCAGTCGACTGTATAAAGAATCATCCCTCACGTATTCTTTATATGAGATTTAATAATGATATTTAAATCATGTGATCGCACTATTGTTGAGGACACATTTCCCAACACCATCAACATCCTCTACTCCGGTAATTAATCAACTTTTGCATTATCCGGAGGTAACTTTTATTTCCGATACCCATAGAAATACCTTTGTCAAGTTTGCTATGAAATCTATTCAATCCACCAAATTCATATGTAAAGATGCCTTGGAAAAATTGGGTGTTCTTGAACAAACAAAAGCCTTTTTCAAAGCCATGGGGTTGGAGAAATTGTTTGAAACAAAGGAATTGACATACCCCTCCCTTGTCTTGGAATTTTTAAGTTCCTTGAAAGTCACCAAAGTTGAGAATAGGGAAAATATCGAGTTTCGTCTAGCTAATGTTAGTAGACGCATTACCTTTAAGGAATTGGGTGAAATTTTGGGTCTTAGTGATGAAGAAAGTTATTTCAAGAGTTATGGAAAGTATGACCCCGAACCTCTTTGGGAGGCAATCTCCGGGAAGAAATTTGAGGATTTTCATGCATGTCGTGCTCTTTTGGTCCATCATCCGGGCATAAGAGTATGGCACAAGGTTGTGGGAAATACCATAATTGCTAGGAAAGACACCAATCATTTCACAAGACTCGATTTTATTCTCCTTGAATCGGCTTTGAATATCGGAAGAATTCACACCAAGCCTTACAATTCTTTGAGGCTATTGGTTGATAGATGGCTCAATGTTGATAATGGGAAGAAGGGCACGACCGTTATTGTCAATGGCGGGCTAGTCACGGTCCTAGCTAAGCACTTTGATCCTAATTTCAATAAGGATAAGAAGTACAAAGCAAAGGAAGGTGGCCATCTTATTGATATGCACATTATGATTCACAAGTTCAAGTGGGTTGCCCATAACCCCCTTGACACTAAATATGGATGGCTAACTAGTGAAGCTAGATCGTTCACCTTGCCCTCGAAGATTTGTCGCCTAAGCGTCCACCGGACCAATTATCTACTTCCCCTTTCCGAAGAAGCCGAGTATATCATTCAACAACAAAAGGGTGATCTTGAAACCCCCTCCTCTTCCATTATCATACCACCTTACCCCTTTGAGTATGAAGAGTTCAAGCCGGAAGGAATTGAAATTGGGAAAGACTATGTGACTCTTCTTATGCAAGCAATGCATAAGCAAGCCCATGAAGATCGGAAAAATGCGTATTTGGCTCAATATCCACCCCTCCTACATCTAGCTAGGCAAGGACTCCTTGATCCATCTTGTCCTTTGCCTAGTTGGGCGGATAGAGAAGTCTTATTTCCGGGTGCATCTAGCGACGTGGTGGGAGATAATGAGGTTGTTCGAAATGATGAAGAAGTTGATGATAATATTGAGGAAGAAGCAATGGAAGGAGAAAGAAACGGTGAAGATGATGATGAGCAAGATGAGGAAGAAAGTGAAGAAGCAAATGACAAGGAAAGTGGCAATGTGACCACTTCTCATGAGGGAAGTGGTGATGATGATAGCATGATGGAAGACTAGCAAGCCTTGGAGACTCCTACACTCCCATGGTTTGTCTATATCTCTTTGTATTCTATTTAATTTTGATCATTGTTGGTTTAGTCCTAGCAACATCAAAGGACTCACACCTCGGTACCATTGAGGTGTTCTTATTGTTCCCATTTGTAAAATCCAAAATGACAAACTAGTTTCATGCATAGCATAGTGTGTGCATGAACTATACCCATCCTTGGACATTAGCAATAGTGTCTCACTCGGTTTGGGGAAGTTAATACATACACAACGGAGGTAATCTAAATTATCCTCTCCGTCATAACAAAAACCATGCATCATGTAGTGTAGCTTAGTATAGAATTGCATTTAGTATAGAAATCATGCATCATCTTTGCATAATTTCCATCATTTTGGCCATTGAGGACAATGCCCATATTAGTGTGGGGATGGGAATTCTAACATTTAACTCTTATTCAAAAACCCATAAAAATTGAAAAATTTCAAAAATCATAAAAATTGAAAAAAATTGAAAACCCAAAAACAAGTTCATTTCCTTTGTATATATTGTCTTGTATATATTGTGTTTGTTTTATCCTTGTTCACATTGATTGACTACGCCACATCCGAGACATGAGGATATTGAAGACCGCATGGTATGATCTTTCCAATCTCCTTTTTCCTCTTTATGTTAATAACTATGTGGCTTTATTTTGATTGATGCGGTATAACAATGTGAATTTAGGACTTGCATTTAGTTTATTTGGCATATTAGTTGGTAGAATCATTTGCATTAGGATGTTTATATGTTAGTTGCATCATGGCATGTAGTTTGCATGTTAGAAAAATTTTGCGAAACCGTCTACTTGGGAAGCTTGACAAGTGTATATAGGCCCTAGTAGATGCATTTTGTTCTTAAGACTTTGCTTGTTAGAATACCTGTAAAACACCCTAGGATGTGTCATGCTAGTATCCTTTGACCCATGGATTAAGGCCGAGTCAAGAGTACCTTGTGGTGTGATAACTCCTTGGCTACCGTTTATTCCAAGGTGACCCTTGAAACCATGCATACATCCATCAACCATGTTCTACCATACATTTTTGTCATCAAAGGGAATGGGCACAAAAAGAAATCAATTTGAGTTCAATGAAATGAAAAGTGAAAGAAAGTTTGTAAAAATGCATCAAAAGAAAAGAGGAGCAAAAATAGACTCCTAAGCTTCAAATACAAGGCACCCTCGTTACTAATTGGGGTGACTTTGAAAATGTTCAAAAAGAAATGCAAAAAGTTGTCAAGTATTGAAATGCCAAAAATCAAAAAGAAATGGCAAAGAAAGTGTTCTCAAATGTCAAATGCCACAAGAAATTGGGGGGAAAACAAAAACAAAGCAAACTCCCAAAGTAAAACTCAAATATCTATTGATCCCTTTATCCATCATATCCATTTTTGTGCATAGTAGAGAGGGGACGACCCTTCTTCTTGTCTAGGCAAGAGGGGGAATTCCGCGATCCTCCAGTGTTTCTAACACCATAGGGAGTCTACTCTTGACAAAAGCATTTAACGATTGAGGACAAAGGTACCCTAGCTTGACACATTTTGGAGGTGATTTATTGGTATCCTTCTAGGCTTAGTAGTTTGAACAAATTGCATCTATGAAGGATTGTGTACCCTTGAATTGCTTCCCTTGTAGATAATTTCCGCCACTTAGATGAGGAAAGTGGCTATTCTTTTGTAGATGCATCCATTACTTGATTTTGTGTGCTTAATGTTTGGATGTGTCGCCATTTTGGCAAGACCCACCTTGCCTTGCAAGAAGGCATCCTACCTCATGGTTGTCTTGTTGTGAGTTGAAGGGGCGGAGTGAGACCCGCTAATTGTCTCATATCGGCTATATTATTAGGATAGGTTAGTATTGGTCCTAGTATTTGTCACCTCTTTACTCGGGATGAGCAAAGGTTCGGTTTGGGGATATTTGATGTGACCATAATTGGCGCATATTTAGCCCCCGAATTACCCTTGTTTCCATGCTTTTTAGTGCTTATTTGGGTCATTTCTTATCTTTAGTTCTTTGTTTTGCATATTCTTTGAGATTTTGATCCCTTGGTAGGAAAGGAGTAAGAATCTTGCATTTTCATGGCAAATCAAGACTAAATTGATCAAATTCAATGACCAAGCATCAAGGAGGGACAAGATTAGAAGGCCTTTGTACATATCATAGTAGAAGAGCAACGTTGAGAAAGGATCCTTGAGTCCCCAAGGAAATCCCCAAGGAATTTATGAAGAAAAGGGAAGAAAAGAAGAAGTTACCACGCTGACTGACAATCCGAGCGGATTGTCAACAATCCGCCCGTCCCCCTTGCACAATCCGAAGCGTCCCAGCTGAATCCGCTCGGATTCCCCTCAAAGAATCCGCCCGATTCCCGAATCCGCTCGGATTCCATCGACCAAATCCAGCCGTCCCGACCTTAATCCGCCCGGATTCCTTCACATCACAGGTTGTCTTCTTCAAGCTACGAAAAGAGAAGCCCTTCTCTCCAAAAATACCGGCTTCTCCTTGCTCTACTTAAAAAGTGTAATTACTAGTTTAGCCCTTAGTTAACCCTAATGCATCCTCCATAATTTTCACTATAAATACCCCATTAGTCTAATTAGAGGAGCATGTTCTTCTTATCAATAATTAGTGTAGTTAATATCAATCAAATCTCTCTTCAATATTGTAATCAAGTATTAATCAAGTTTTAATCCAAGTTTTAGTTCTTTAATCTCTCTTTTGTTCATCCTTTATTTTGGGTAATTGAAGATTATTTAGGTTATTATTGGGAGATTGACAACCTCTCAATCTAGCATTCAAGTACTTCTATTATTCTTGCTTTATTATTGGAATCATTAGTAGGTATAATCTCTTAATCCCTTTTTAATTATTGTTAATTACTTTCATTTATTCATCATGTTTCATATTGTTGGTATGATTGACAACCTTGCTAGCATGATCAACATGATAATGAGTGAGTAGTCTCTTAGCTAGGGTTAATGGGTGATTAGGGGAAACCAACATGGGGAATGATTCATGCTTAAATTAATATGCTTTCATATCTTATTTGCTTGCTTGTTTTGATCTCAACTCATGCACATGTTATATTTGATGAAATGCTAAGCCTATGAATCCTTGCATTTACTATCATCTCCTATCTTTTCAATGAGACTTGTAAGACATAACCCAACTCGAGTCTCATTAGACCATGCATGTTGTTGAGTAGGGAAGATTAAGTCGACTTGTAGGTGTTGTACAATCTAATCGATTCGGCTCCGGGACCCAAACATTCCTAGGATTGTAAGATATAACCCAACTCAATCCATCACAACAATAATTGCTTGCTTATAATTTGAGAACATGTTTGTATGATCATATCCCATGAATCCCCTATGACCCCATGACACCCTAGTGCCTTTAATCAATTGTTTACACCCCTTTTTATTCATCTTGCTTGTTTATTTTCATTGATATTCTAGTTTAGTAGCCTTCTACATCAACCAAATTTGTGACACCCCCTTAGACACCACTAGTTACAATAGAAATCTCATTTCAACTCCCGTCCCTTGGGATCCGACCTTTACTTGCCTCTTTACTCATTGTAGAGTTGCTTGTTAAGCTATAAATTGTGTTTTGATTCGACCGTGACCAACGACCACATCTATTTATTTGTGAATACGAAACGGACCGATCAGCAACTGTCACCCTCATATGGTCGGCAGCCAACAGTAATCAGTTTGTAAGACGAGTCTCCTATCCAGGCTAGAACTTGAGAAACATCACAATACGAAACAAAGCAAAAGAGAAAGGGCCAAGCCCCGAAACTGACAAACAAAAGTGGTATCGGTTTATAAAACTCGTCGTCAAAGCTACCAACGAAAACAATATTTATAACTTTACAAACTACTCTTCGTAAAGAGGTAAGTAAAGGTCGGATCCCAAGGGACGTGTGTTGATTTAGGATTTTAATTTTAAGTAGTTATGTCTTAGGGTGTCACAAATTGGGTTGAGATGAGGTATGGTCTAAACTTATCAACAAGATGGATGTAAACTAATAAAAGCAAAGTAAAGCAATTAAAGGGGTTTGTAAACAATTAATTAATGGCACTAGGGTGTCATGGGTTCATAGGGGAACCATGAAAATAGATCATACAAACATGTTCTCAAATAGATGCAAGCAAGTTATTGTTGTGATGGAATTGAGTTAGTGTATATCTTACAATTCCTAAGAAGATTTAGGTCCCGCAGCCGAGTCGATCAAGACTTTACAAAACCTACAAGTCAACTTAGTCTCTTCCTATTCAACTCTATGCATGGTCTAACAAGGCTCGAGTTGGCTTATATCTTACAAGCCTCATTGAAAAGATAAGAGATGGGTAAAAAATGTAAGGAATCATAGTCTCGCATTTCATCAAACATAACACGTGCATAGGTCAAAATCACAACAAGCAAGTAAATGATTATGAAAGCATATTAGATTAACCATAGATCAATTTCCATGATTTACTTCCCCTAATTCCCCATTAACCCTAGCTAAAGGACTACTAACTCATGATCAAGTTTAGCATGCTAATAGGGTTGTCAATCATACTAACAAAGCAAAACATGATGAATAAATGATGTGATTAACAATAATTAAACAAGGGTAAAAAAAGATTATACCTACTTAAGATGATCCAAATAATAATGCAAATAATAATAGAAGTAAACATGATGATTGATGGAAGGTTTTCAATCCTCCAATAAACCCAAATAATCTTCTAATTACTCAACTAAACTAAGGACAATTGAGAGAATTAAGGAAAGGTTAAGATATGATTAATATTGAAATATGTATTACAACTTTGATTAGGACTAAATTAAGTAATTGATTATGATAAGATGATTCTAAGCTAGTACAATAAGGTATTTATACTAAAATTAAGTAGAAGGATTAGGGTTACTAAGGGCTTAAATGACGATTAAGACCCTAAGAGAAGCTTGATGATTTGCAACTCCCGAGGGACATGCGCGGATTGTTGTAGCAACTCCCCGGGGACACGCGCGGATTTAGGTGAAGCACGCCTTGTTCTGTGAGGGGATCCGCTTGGGCTGGCAGTCGGGATGCTCGGATCGTGCTCTGGCACGCTCGGATCCTGCTCTGGGACGCTCGGATCATTGCTCTGATCTGCTCTTCCTGAGCTCAGGACGCTCGGATCGTTGGACAGAGTTCTTCTCTTGTTCTTGGCTCCCTAACAATCCGTGAGGAATGTCTTAGGGATGTGAGGATCTTTCATCATTGCCCATTTTAGTTCATTTATTTGCTTAGGCTTCTAGTGTCGGTCTCCTCTTCGATGCTTGGTCATTAGATGTAATCCATTTACCTCTATTTTGCTCCATAAATGCATGGCTAGCAATCCTCTCCTACCAACGACACAAAACCTCAAAGAATATGTAAAATGGGAAACTAAAGATAAGAAATGACCCTAATAGGTGCTATAAAGCATATGAACGAGGCTAATTCTGGGACTAAATGTGCTCAAATATAAGTCACATCAAACATCCCCAAACTGAACCTTTGCTCGTCCCGAGTAAAGAGGTGACTAAAAATATGACCTTTATTTAAACTAACCTACTAACATAGCCGATATGAGACAATTAGCGGGTCTCACTCCGCCCCTTCAACACACAACAAGAAACCCATCAGGTAAGATGCCTTCTTGCAAGGCAAGGTGGGGCTTACCAAAATGGGGATACATCCAATCATTAAGCACACAAAAGAAGGTAATGGATACATCTACAAAAGAATAGCCACTTTCCTCATCTAAGTGGCGGAAGTTATCTAAGGGGGAAGCAATCTAAGGGTACACACTCCATTATAGATATGGTTTCTTCAAATTACTAAGCCTAGAAGGATACCAACAAATCACTTCCATGTTGTGTTAAGATAGGGTACCTTTGTCCTTAGTTGCTAAATGCTTTTGTCAAGACTAGACTCCTCGTGAAGTTAGAAACATTGTAGGATCGTGGAATTTCCCTTCTTGCCTAGACAAGAAGAAGGGTCGTCCCCTCTCAACCATGCACAAAAGTGGGATCAATGGAAAAAGTGGGATCAATATGCTTTTGAGTTTCATAGTGGGAGTTTGCTTTTGGTTTTGTTATTCCCCCCAATTTCTTGTGGCATTAGACTTTTTTGAGAACAATTTCCTTTGCCATTTCTTTGATGTTTGGCATTTTGATACTTGGCAATTTTTTCAATTTTGCATTTTTTAACATTTTCAATGTTACCCCAATTTGTAACGAGGGTGCTTTTATTTGAACATAGGAGTTCTTATTTTTGTACTCCTCTTTTCTTTGATGCAAATTTGTGCAAACTTCTTATTTTTCATTTTGATGCTTGAACTCATTTTGAGATTTTTATACCCATTCCCTTTTTGTTGACAAAACATGATGATAGAAGTGGAAGATGGTTTCATGGTTTCAAGGGTCACCTTGAAATAAACGGTAGCCAAGGAGTAATCACATCACAAGGTAATCTTGGCTAGGCCTTAGTCCATGGGTCAAAGGATACTAGCATGACACATCCTAGTGTGTTTTGGAAGTATTCTAATGAGCAAAGTCTCAAGAAGAAAAAGTATCTACAAGGGCCTTATATACACTTGTCAAGCTTCCCAATTAGATGTTTTCATGTAATACCCGCAATTTTTATAAAGTTTGATTACCATTTTATATTGTATAATTTTTATGAGTCGGGATTAATAAGTTAAACGGTTTCAAAAATAAAAATAAAAATAAGAACCAAACAAGGCTTAGTAACTCGGTTTGGGCTGGGTAACGTTAGAGCCCAAATGCCCACTCATATATATTCACAAAATTACATCATCTCTACCTTATAACACAAACAACAAAAAAAAGAAGGAAATCAGAGAGCAGCGAGAGGCGACGAGTGCAACGAAGGGAAGGGGATTTCGACTGGATTTTTGGAGACGATTTCTGGCTTATTTTCATTCAAAATCGTAAGTAAGTTTATCCTATACTTTAATTCGATTACTAGCTTAATTATTGTAGTATACAGTTCGAATGATGGAACCCTAGAAAATTAATTTGGGGGTTTTGGTTATAGTTCGTTGAGACGGTTTTATACGACTTGACTGACCATGGATGGGGGATAATTGACCTAGAATCATTCATTGTTAGGACCGTGTGTTAGGATTGGTAGTGCCCAATTATTATACCATCTTATAGCTCGTTTGCGACCGTCTAATACATGGTGGTGTGGGTTTGTTGGGTGCTTGTTGGATGTGTATATAGGCTGCTATGTGTGTTAATGGAGGAATTTCCTCGACATTATTTTTCCACTAAGCTTGATTAATTGAAAAGAATAATCAATCAGTTTGGTAGTTTGGTACGTTGTAGTTGTGACTTCATGCTACAACAATTAGATTATTATTAAACCTACAAGTCGTAATTGATGAGGCCACTGTTTTAGATAATCCAAATAATTGAATTTCTTGGTTGGATGAATAGCCTTATGGTCTATTAAATTACGCAACAATGGAGAGTGGAACTTGACTAGCTAGTGCTGCATCATTGTCTTACATTATCATCTCACACTTCCACCCATGTGTCCTCGAATTTCCAATTTGTGAGCGATGTTTGGGAATGTGTGATCGACTGAACTTAGAGTCTGCTGGTCGGTCAACTATGGGGGTCGGTCAATCGACTAGGCTTTTAGCTTTTTCATGATTAGTTACCTTATGTACTAAATTTATTAAACTATTCAGTAATTGAATGTTATTTATTTTATTTAGGTAACGACTTTGTCGAGGAACCATTTTAGTACTATTTGCTGAGCTCGGAATTTGCTACAGGTAGGCTAGCTACTCAACGTTTACTTGCGGGGTTCTTTATGTGCTTATTTGCTTTGCATTATGGTCATTCATTGGTCTTGGTTGCTGAGTAGCATTGGTGGCTGTTAGTTATTGTTTTAAGTTGCTCTTGGTATGTTTATATTATCAGTGGATATTTTACCTTATTTCATTACTTAGTTGGCATATTATATCGAGTTAAAGGAACTTGGCATTGAGGTAGTTCATACTTGTTTTTTTTTTTTTATATTATCCTATTGGTATTGTCGATACATATTATTATGTAAGCATTGGGACGAGGTGGATTATGTTTTGGATAGGCCAGGCACGGGGATGTTGAAGAGCCGTGGACCTTGGTTTGGATAGGACATGCAGGGCATGGTGTAAGGAGTTAGCCCTGGACCTGGCGTGGCTAGTCCACATGATGTGGTTGAGCTTGGGCCGAGAGCCTCAGCAACAGACTACTTGTGGCATATTATTGAGAGCGTGACATTGTTACTTCGTATTCATTTCATTGTTTATTTTTTTTATATTATTCGCGTGTCCTTTTATTTTATTATGGTTCTTAGATTGTTGACTTGTGTGTTCATTATTGTCTTTAAATTGTCTATTTCCATCATGGAAATAGATTTATAAGCAGGTATGGCGATGGTTGTTGCTTGGCTGGGACGTGAGAGCGGGGACTCGAGTCATCACTTTTATTTATCATTAGTAGTTGGACTTTACTTATTAGCTATCGCTTAAATTTGTCAGTTGTAATTAAATTTATTTAGTACTTCATTTATTGGTGGATTTTAGCCGTGGGATTTGTAAGTCCAATGCGGACAAGTTTCTTTTTTTTACCATTCGCTAAATTTACATTTAAAGTACCCGATAACGTTGTTTCTTATACTATTTACCTCAGGTAACTGAGATCATAACACCGTCTCTTATCTTAGAGGCCTAACATAAGGCTCTTGGATAAGCGGGGTGTTACAAAGTGGTATCAGAGCGACAGTCCTAGGGCATAAAACAAATGAATTAAGTGAACCTAGGATGTGTCTAAATAAAATGAACACCGGATAGAAACTATTAGGAGCCCCCTTAGCTCAAGTTGGGGAGACGTCTTTGATTCGGGTTATGGCCCTTCTAGTTTTGAACCGGGTACCTCGGTGAGAATCAGTGAGAGTGGGTAGTTAGAGTGGATGCTTTTATGTATTATTTTGTATGCTTGTGTAATTAACGAAAGTTGCAGGTACAATATGATAAAATTTAGCCTTAATGGCAAGAGGGTAAGTACCGTGGAGGGTGTAGAACCGTAAGGTTCAGAGAAATTAATATAAAGTGCCCAATGCGAAGTTTCCATAGAATATACCAAATAAAAGGAGGAAATCATACTGCATTTGCATTATAACATGTGTGGTGATTAACGTTTTCTTAATTAACATGTTAGTGTGTAAGAGAACGTGTGAATTCTTCTGTGCACTATATTGTGAATATAACATGCGGAATGTGTGCCCCTAAGCCAAGTAGTAAGTTTAGGGTATGATAAAGTGAATGTTAGAGTGGGTAGAAGTAATTGAGGACTGAAATTTGTGCTCTTAAGAGGGCTGATTTCTAGATTATTTATCTCAGCTCGGGGTGAAATAAATCCGACTGAGTAGTTTATTATTGATGCAGGGATTTATTCTTCTTACTTATATTTATTCTCCAATTAATAGTAGTATATACATAATATATTAGCTCCAATACGTAAATGCTTATTCCTTATCTCATAATTTTATTTATTCTTAATAGAATTTCGTAATGCCTCCAAAGAAATCTGTCCCTACAACAATGTCCCAAGAAGAGAAAGATCGACTGATCGCTACAAATGAAGCCTTGGCTGCCGCGCTGAAGGCTAAGAGTTCAACCCAAGATCCTGCAAAAATGAGTGCCACTATTGCAAGGCATAATCCAACAAAGTATGATGGCATGGGTGAACCATCATTACTAGGAGACTGGTGTAGCGAGTTTGACAACAATTTCGAGCTATTGAGTTGTCCGGCGGTGATGCAAGTTGATCAAGCTGCGTTCTACTTAAAAGGAAAAGCTAAGCTATGGTGGACTCACAGTAAGGAGGCCATAAGATAATTTGTTGCTAATAATAATAGTCCGTATGTGAAGTGGAAAGGATTTAAGAAGATTTTGCAGGCTACATTTGTTCCCGAACATATTAGGAGCAAGATGAGGGCAGAGTTCGATTCTTTCAAGATGACAGATGACATGACAGTAGAAACTTATCATAATCGGTTTATGAAGCTGTCAGAGTATGTAGCAGATCTGAATTTCATGAAGAGATGTTGGCGATGAGGTTCGAGAAGGGTTTGACTGTGAGCATAAAGAAGAGGGTAGTAGCTGGTGAGCCAACCACTCTGGAAGAGGTTTACCAGCAAGCTGGTCATGCGGAGAGGATAGCGGATATGATAAAGGAGGAGAAGAAAGTAAAGGGGGAGAAAAGAAAGGCTGAGACGGTTAGTGAAGGAGCAGGTGGGAGTAAGAAGCATAACCAGTTCCGGGCCTACTTCTCTAATGGGGCCGGGCAGGGCAACTATGGAGGTAATAATGGTGGGAGCTACGGCCGTGGGGTTACTGGAGGCCGCGGCCAAGGCTCCATCCAGAAGCGACAATGCTTTGGCTGTGGGAAGTTTGGCCATGTAAGAGCCGAATGCAGATCCGAAGGAAGGAATAACTACAATAATGGTAATGGAGATTGTGGTTTCAGGACTCCTCAGTTCGGTTATAGAGGCAATTCGGGGTATAACCAGAAAAGTAACTACAAAAGCAATAATAGGTACAACCAGTTTCTGAACCAGGGGAGTAATAATTATGGGAATGATTCATATCACAGGCAGAATGTGGGTAATGACAATCAAGCAAGTGGAGTAAAGTCGGGTAACCAGTCAGCTACAACTGTTAAAGGTTCAGGTCAGAAGTCAGCTGGGAAATTATTTATGGTTGAGAAGGAAGTAGCTCAGAACGACACACACATCGTTTCGGGTACATTTTCTGTGAATCTTAAACCTTCTTTAGTATTATTTGATTCGGGAGCAACCCACTCATTTGTCTCTTGTGAGCATGCCAAATACCTAGGGTTAAATGATCCAGTGCTTATTAGTGATAATGTGGGGATACCTTCGGGAGAGTCGGTAAGGTGTACTAAAATATATAAAGATGTAAAAATTAAGATTGGTGAGGTGATATTTTTAGTAGATTTAATTGAGTTTCCTGTAGGAAGTTTTGAAATAATCCTGGGAATGGATTGGTTGATTCAACAGAGAGCCTTTATAGATTGTTATCAAAGAAAAATATCTTTAAGAGGACCTAAAGGGGTGAGAGTATCTTATAAAGGTTTTGTGATGAAACCAAAGGTGAAATTTATAAATGTTGCGACCCTAAAATCGTATCTGAGGAAGGGGTGTCAAATTTATTTGTGTCACGTAAGGGACACGAGAGAAGTCGAACCTAAGAGGGATGAAATCCCAGTTGTGTGTGAATTTTCTGATGTTTTTCCTGAAGAAATTCCTGGGCTACCACCTAAGAGGGCGATAGACTTTAGCATTGACTTAAAACCTAGGACTGGACCAATTTCAAAAGCACCCTATAGGATGGCACCAAAGGAGATGGAGGAATTAAAGAAGCAGTTAGAGGAGTTACAAGAGAAAGGTTATATGAGACCGAGTGTTTCACCTTGGGGAGCACCTGTCCTATTTGTAAAGAAGAAAGATGGAAGTATGAGATTGTGCATTGACTATAAGGAGTTGAACAATGCGACTATCAAAAACAGATACCCTTTACCTCGCATTGATGACCTGTTTGACCAATTGAGTGGCGCTGGTGTGTTTTCTAAAATTGACCTGAGATCGGGGTACCACAAGTTGAGAGTCAAGGAAGGGGATATTCCTAAGACAGCTTTTAGGACTAGGTATGGCCATTATGAATGTGTGGTAATGCCTTTTGGGTTAACTAATGCACCTATTGTATTTATGGATTTAATGAACCGGGTTTTTAGTGCTTACCTAGATCAGTTTGTGGTTGTTTTCATTGATGACATTCTAGTTTATTCAAAAACTAAAGAAGAGCATGAACGACATTTGAGACTAGTTTTACAGACCTTGAGGGATAATAACTTGTATGCAAAATTGAGTAAGTGTGAGTTTTGGCTAGAGAAAGTAGCATTCCTTGGCCATGTGATTTCGAAAGAGGGAGTGTCGGTAGACCCAAGTAAGATTGAGGCAGTATCTAATTGGGTAGTACCGAAGAATGTGGCTAATATTAGAAGTTTCTTGGGGTTAGCTGGGTATTATAGAAGATTTGTGAAGGATTTCTCGAAAATAGCTAAGCCCTTAACAGCCTTGATGAGGAAGGAGAATCGGTTTAGATGGGATGAGAGTTGTGAGACAGCATTCCAAACTCTTAAGGAGCGCTTGACCACAGCGCCTATCTTAACCTTCCCAGAGGGAAGTGAAAATTTTGAGGTGTACACTGATGCCTCAAAGAATGGGTTGGGGTGTGTCTTGATGCAAGGTGGGAAGGTGATAGCCTATGCTTCGCGTCAGTTGAAACCATATGAAGAGAATTACCCTACCCATGATCTTGAATTGGGAGCCGTAGTATTTCCACTGAAGTTATGGAGATACGACCTGTATGGCGCGACGTTCAAGGTGTTTTCAGACCATAAAAGTTTGAAGTATATTTACACCCAAAGAGAGTTGAATATGAGGCAGAGAAGGTGGATAGAGCTAATTACTGACTATGATATGGAAATTGTGTATCATGAGGGGAAGGCAAACGTGGTGGCAGATGCACTAAGTAGGAAATCTATTCATCACTTATGCAGTGCTTTGTCCCGTGTGAGCCTGAGAGATGAAATCGAAAAGATGGGAGTTCATGTGATAAGAAAAGGAGAGAGTGTTGGTGATTTGACTATAGAGCCCGAGTTGTATTCTGAGAGCCGGGAGAAGCAGCAATATGATTTGAGAATGGCGAAATGGTGGGCCCTTGCCGCCAGTGGGGAGACTACACGGTTTGGGTTAGAGGCTGATGGTAGCCTCCGCTTTGAGGGTCGTTGGTGTGTTCCTGATGATGAAGAATTGAAGAGGAGTATCTTGTCTGAGGCTCATAATACTCCATATTCAATTCACCCTAGTGGAGATAAATTATATAAAGACTTGAAGAAAACATTTTGGTGGCCTGGAATGAAAAGAGAAGTAGCGGAATTTGTAGCTAAGTGTTTGACTTGTCAGAGGGTTAAAGGAGAGCATAAGAGGCCTCAAGGGAAAGTGCAGCCCTTGGAGGTTCCTGAGTGGAAATGGGAATGTATATCTATGGATTTTATTGTGGGATTACCTAAGAGTCAAAAGGGGAACAATATGATATGGGTAATAGTGGACCGATTAACAATGTCTGCTCACTTTATTCCTATGAAAGATACTTGGAGTAAGGCTGAGTTAGCTAAGGCATATAGGAGGAATGTGGTGAAATTGCATGGGATTCCTAAGGATATCGTGTCAGATAGGGATTCGAGGTTCATATCTAAATTTTGGAAGGAGTCAAAGAGTCGTTGGGAACACAATTGAAGATGAGTACAAAGTTTCATCCGTGACAAAGGGGTCGGACGGAGCGAACCATCCAAACACTAGAAGACATGCTTCGGGCCTGTATTTTGGAGTTTGGAGGGTCTTGGGAGGAGAAGCTGGATTTGATTGAATTCTCTTATAAAAATAGCTACCATGCCAAGATGTCGCATGGCCCCTTTTGAGGCCTTGTATGGTAGGAGGTGTAGAAGTCCAATTTGCTGGGATGATAGTGCTGAGAGGATGGTGGTAGGACCTGAAATGGTCCAAGAGATGATTGAGCAAGTTCAAGAAATTAAAAAGAAGATGAAAGCTGCACAAGATCGTCAGAAAAAATATGCAGATTTGAGGAGATCCGAGATTGAGTTTAATGTTGGTGATAAGGTGTTGCTTAAAGTGTCACCAATGAAGGGAGTCATGAGATTTGGGAAACGTGGAAAGTTGAGTCAGAAATATGTGGGACCATATGAGATTCTGGATAGAGTTGGGGAGGTAGCATACCGTCTTGCCCTACCTCCAGCTTTAGCAAGAGTCCATAATGTGTTTCACGTGTCACAGCTGAGAAAATATATAAGTGACCCGTCACATGTGCTGGAAATTGAGAATATTGAGCTGGATGAACAACTGACTTATGAAGAATTTCTTAAGGAGATATTGGACACCAAAGTTCGCAAGACTAGGAATGGTGAAGTATCTTTAGTGAAGGTGCTATGGTCTAATCATGAAGTGGAGGAAGCTACCTGGGAGACAGAAGCCTCCATGCGCGAGAAATATCCTCATCTTTTTCATTAGGTACGTATATGGTTACGGGGACGTAACCTTCCTTTTAGGAGGATAGAATGTAAAACACCGTCTAAATTTAGTAATGTTGTGATAGCTTTGGGTGAACTTCGGGACGAAGTTCATTTTAAGGGGGGAAGATTGTAATACCCGCAATTTTTATAAAGTTTGATTACCATTTTATATTGTATAATTTTTATGAGTCGGGATTAATAAGTGAGACGGTTTCAAAAATAAAAATAAAAATAAGAACCAAACAAGGCTTAGTAACTCGGTTTGGGCTGGGTAACGTTAGAGCCCAAATGCCCACTCATATATATTCACAAAATTACATCATCTCTACCTTATAACACAAACAACAACAAAAAAAAGAAGGAATTCAGAGAGCAGCGAGAGGCGACGAGTGCAACGAAGGGAAGAGGATTTCGACTGGATTTTTGGAGACGATTTCTGGCTTATTTTCATTCAAAATCGTAAGTAAGTTTATCCTATCCTTTAATTCGATTACTAGCTTAATTATGTAGTATACAAATCGAATGATGGAACCCTAGAAAATTAATTTGGGGGTTTTGGTTATAGTTCGATGAGACGGTTTTATACGACTTGACTGACCATGGATGGGGGATAATTGACCTAGAATCATTCATTGTTAGGACCGTGTGTTAGGATTGGTAGTGCCCAATTATTATACCATCTTATAGCTCGTTTGAGACCGTCTGATACATGGTGGTGTGGGTTTGTTGGGTGCTTGTTGGATATGTATATAGGCTGCTATGTGTGTTAATGGAGGAATTTCCTCGACATTATTTTTCCACTAAGCTTGATTAATTGAAAAGAATAATCAATCAGTTTGGTAGTTTGGTACGTTGTAGTTGTGACTTCATTCTACAACAATTAGATTATTATTAAACCTACAAGTCGTAATTGATGAGGCCAGTGTTTTAGATAATCCAAATAATTCAATTTCTGGGTTGGATGATTAGCCTTATGGTCTGTTAAATTACGCAACAATGGAGAGTGGAACTTGACTAGCTAGTGCTGCATCATCGTCTTACATTATCATCTCACAATTCCACCCATGTGTCGTAGAATTTCCAATATGTGAGCGATGTTTGGGAATGTGTGATCGACTGAACTTAGAGTCTGCTGGTCGGTCAACTATGGGGGTCGGTCAATCGACTAGGCTTTTAGCTTTTTCATGATTAGTTACCTTATGTACTAAATTTATTTAACTATTCAGTAATTGAATGTTATTTATTTTATTTAGGTAATGACTTTGTCGACGAACCATTTTAGTACTATTTGCTTAGCTCGGAATTTGCTACAGGTAGGCTAGCTACTCAACGTTTACTTCCGGGGTTCTTTATGTGCTTATTTGCTTTGCATTATGGTCATTCGTTGGCCTTGGTTGCTGAGTAGCATTGGTGGCTGTTAGTTATTGTTTTAAGTTGCTCTTGGCATGTTTATATTATCAGTGGATATTTTACCTTATTTCATTACTTAGTTGGCATATTATATCGAGTTAAAGGAACTTGGCATTGAGGTAGTTCATACTTGTTTTTTTTTATATTATCCTATTGGTATTGTCGATACATATTATTATGTAAGCATTGGGACGAGGTGGATTATGTTTTCGATAGGCCAGGCACGGGGATGTTGAAGAGCCGTGGACCTTGGTTTGGATAGGACAGGCAGGGCATGGTATAAGGAGTTAGCCCTGGACCTGGCGTGGCTAGTCCACATGGTGTGGTTGAGCTTGGGCCGAGAGCCTCGGCAACAGACTACTTGTGGCATATTATTGAGAGCGTGACATTGTTACTTCGTATTCATTTCATTGTTTATTTTTTTTATATTATTCGCATGTCCTTTTATTTTATTATGGTTCTTAGATTGTTAACTTGTGTGTTCATTGTGGTCTTTAAATTGTCTATTTCCGTCATGGAAATAGATTTATAAGCAGGTATGGTTGATGGTTGTTGCTTGGCTGGGACGTGAGAGCGGGGACTCGAGTTATCACTTTTATTTATCATTAGTAGCTGGACTTTACTTATTAGCTATCGCTTAAATTTGTCAGTTGTAATTAAATTTATTTAGTACTTCATTTATTGGTGGCTTTTAGCCGTGGGATTTGTAAGTCCAATGCGGACAAGTTTCTTTTTTTTACCATTCGCTAAATTTACATTTAAAGTACCTGGTAACGTTGTTTCTTATACTATTTACCTCAGGTAACTGAGATGGTAACACCGTCTCTTATCTTAGAGGCCTAACATAAGGCTCTTGGATAAGCGGGGTGTTACATTTCACAAAACTTTTCCTAAAATGCAACTACATGCCGTGATGCAACTAGCATATCTACAACCTAAATGCAAGTGCTTCTAACAACTAGTATGCCATATAAACTAAATGCAACTCCTAACAACACATTGGTTTGTACCTCATCAATCAAAATATAGCCACATTGTCATTAACATATAGAATGGAGGAAGGAGACTTAGAAAGATCATACCATGCGGTCTGCTTTTTCCTTCATGCCTCGAATGTGGCGTAGTCGATCCAATATGATAAGAGTGATAAACAAACACAAATATATACAATATGTACAATTCTACACTACAAAAGACATGTTTTTGGATTTTTGAGAAATTTTTCAATTTTAATGAATTTTTCAAGAATTTTTCATTTTTTATCATTTTTGATTTTAAAAGATTAAGTTAGAATTTCCCATCCCCACACTAATATGGGCATTGTCCTCATTGGCCAATACGATAGGAAATTATGAAATGCAATCTATATGAATATGCATGATTTTTAAACTAAAATGCACACTATATGACATATACAACAAGTGAATGCATTCTAATATATCCTATATTATGCATGCTTTCGATTGTTCGGAGAGCTAATTTGAATTAACTCGCATCCCTTGTGAGTGAACTTTCCCAAACCAAGTAAGACACTATTTCTAGTGTCAAAATAGGGGGAGTTCATGCACAAGGAAAGGGATGCAATGCATGAATTCTAATTGTCATTTTCGATTTTTCAATTGGGAACAAAATATTTATCATCACCTTGATGTTGCTAAGGTGGAAAAATAGTACTTAATTTTTACAAGGACACCGAAAGATTTTAAACAATTAATGATAAAATAAGCATGTGAAATAATTGACATGAAAAATGAGAGGGAATTGAAGAGCTTCACCTAAGCCATGGTGGGTGCCTCTTGCCCGCTCCACCAAGCCTATGAACATCTTCACTAGTTATCATCATCCCCTCCTCCGAGATTGTCATCCCATTGTGCTCGTGATTCATCGCTCTCATAGAAATCCATAAACTCATCACCATCGCTATTGACCTCCACCGTGTCTCCACCACTTAACCCCGCTCCTTCTCCTTCTCCATTTCCATGTGCACCACCGTTGGCATGCTCCAATTCTGGAAAGAGAATTTCCATTTGAGCCCAAAAGGGAAGCATTCCCTCTTCGCTAATGTGCCCTTGATGAGCCAACCGGTGGAATTGAGGATAAAGAGCATAATAATTATCCACTCTATCTTCATATTGCTCACTTTGTTGATGTTGAGATGGAGGTGGGGTTTTGTTTACTTGGCTTAAACGAGTTGGTACATGGTAGGATGGCACTTGGGAAAGGGGACCCCTTCTAGGTGAAACTCTTGATAAACCTTCCTTTGGAAGAAAAAGAGGGATGCTTCCCTTGGTGAGCCACTTGATTCTTCGTTCATAGCCTTCAAAGGTAATCCAATGGTGATGTCGGAAGATTACTATCTCATAAATCTTGGTAGTACCCGGGAGGGGTACATATGCATTGTTGTTGTTAAAAGATGAATTAAAGAACTTGGCAAGTCTTGTTACTAATCCTCCATTGACAATGTGAATCATACCACCATCATCTCTATTCCGGAATTATGCCCACCTCTCAAGAAGTACTAAGGGGGCATTGAAATGATAGCCACTCCTCCCTTGTATCTTCAATTAGGACTCCATAAAGATTAGATCAAGTTCGTTGACGTACAACCGCGGGATCGCAGCGAGCTATAGGGGTGCTTGCTAAAAATCGGCATCTGAATATCCGATAAGATCGAAATTGAATTCCATATGACACCATAGATAAAGTTTGGCCGTGCCAATAATATATCGTAAAATTCTCTTTACGGCCGTCATATGCGACTCTTTAGGAGATGATTGATATCTCGCACAAACGCATACGCTAAACATGATATCTGATTTACTTGCAGTTATATATAGCAATGACCCAATCATTCCTCGGTAAGTTGTTTCATCAACTGACTTACCGTCTTCATCTAAAGCTAATTGCTTGTCTGCGACCATTGGAGTAAACATAGCATGGGAATTTTCCATACCGAACTTTCGAATTAATTACTTAATATATTTCTGTTGATGAATTTTGATTCCTTCCTCAGTTTGTTGAATTTGCAGACCTAGGAAGAATTTTAATTCTCCCATCATACTCATTTCCAATTCGGAAGTCATCAACTCCGAAAAATACTTGCATAGACTGCGGTTGGTTGATCCAAAAATAATATCGTCAACGTAGATTTGAACAACCAAAAGGTCAGTACCCTCGGATTTTAGGAATAGGGTTTTATCAACAGATCCTCTTTTAAATCCAATGTCAAATAGAAATTTTATAATCTGTCAAACCAACCCTTGGTGCTTACTTTATTCCATACAGGGCTTTGTCTAATTTAAAGACATGGTCTTCAAATTTGCTATCCTTAATTCAAGGAGCTTGTTCTACGAAAACTTCTTCCTGTAGATACCCATTTAGAAACGCGGTCTTGACATCCATCTGAAAGAGTTTCATTCCTTTATGAGTTGCGAATGCTATCAGAAGTCTAATAGATTCAAGACCAGCAACAGGTGCAAAGGTCTCGTCATAGTCTATTCCTTCTTGTTGATTATAATCATATACCACGAATCTTGGCTTATTTCGAACAATGACTCCAGCATCATCTAGTTTATTTCTGAATACCCATCTTGTTCCAATTACAGATTGGTCCTTGGGTCTAGGAACTAAGTGCCAAACTTTGTTACGTTCGAATTGTTGAAGTTCTTCTTGCATAGCTATAATCCAATCTGATTCTGCGAGAGCTTCCTTAATATTTGTTGGTTCGGATAGAAACGAATAGAACGAGCAGAAATTATTCAAAGATCGTCGCGTTTGAACTCCCTTCTTAATATTGCCGAGAATATTATCCATTAGATGTGAACTCTTGTATTTCCACTTTCATGAAGTACTTGGTTCTTCATTATTTGAGCTTGATCCAATATTATTTGGCTTAGAATTTAAGGACGATCCCCCTGAATCCAATCCAGGTGTTGTAGTAGAGTCAGGTATAACTTCGGACTTATTACCTTGATTTGGATTCAATGTTATAGTAACATCATCTATAACATTGGATTGGGAATCCTTTTCTTGAGACATTGTTATAGTATCATCAATTATAACTTTCGTTTTCTCCTATTTATCTTTAGAAGAATGATCAAGCTCATCATTAATTCCCTCAATCTCATTGTCCTCCGTTTCCAATTCTGGGAGATCGTCTCTGGAAAGACGAAAGTCAGGTTCATTCAAATCTTCTTCCTCATCCTGTAAGGGCTTATCAAACACGTTATCTTCATCAAAAATAACATGAATACTTTCTTCGATGCAATGTGTTCTTTTGTTGAAAACCTTATAAGCTTTGCTATGATCTGAGTATCCTATAAAAATAGCCTCATCACTCCTAGGGTCGAACTTACTTAACCTATTTTTACCATTCTTATGAACAAAACACTTACTCCCAAAACAACGAAAATGAGAGATATTAGGTTTACGACCTCTTAGAAGTTCATAAGCGGTTTTCTTAAGCATAGGTCTTATCATAGCACGATTATGGATATAACATGAAGTGCTAATAGCTTCAGCCAAAAAATGACGAGGTAAACCACTACATAAGAGCATTGTACGAGCCATATCCTCTAGTGTTCTATTCATACGTTCAACGATATTGTTTTGTTGAGGAGTTCTTGGTGCGGAAAAATTATGTCCTACACCATTAACTATACAATATTCTATAAAGGCTTGATTATCAAATTCAGTGCCATGATCCGTACGAATAGACACAAGGTTAGTCTATATTTATTTTGAACAAGTTTCATAAGACAATCGAATTCATCAAAAGTATTATCTTTTGAATGAAGAAAGATAGGCCATACATACCTTGCGTAGTCATCTATGAGGACAAAGACATACCTGGATCCTCCTCTACTTCTTACCTTCATAGGACCACATAAGTCCATGTGTACCAATTCCAAGGCTTGATTCGTGCTTACCACTCTTTTAGGTTTGAACGATTATCTCACATGTTTGCAGCATGCACAAGTGTCACACATCTTTTCTTGATTGAACCTGATCTTAGGTAGTCCTTCGACCAAGTCCCATGTCTTGAGTTTGTTTAACGTAAGTAAGCTAATGTGACCAAAATGCTTCTGCCATAAACAGGGATCATTAAGTGTAACTTTCATGCATGTAAAAGAGTTAGTAGGCTCGACATTTAAATCTACCATATATACATTTCTTTTCCTTTGGCCTTCAAGGATAATATTACTTGGACCTTCAATAATAATACGACAAACATCTGTATGAAAAACAATCTTGTTACCTTTGTCGCATAGTTGAGATATGCTAAGTAAATTATGCTTGAGACCATCCACTAGATAAACATCACTGATTGCATGTGATTTGGAGACTCCAACTTTGCCCACACCAATCACTTTGCCCTTCTTGTTGTCCCCAAACCTCACTTTTCCTCCATTGAAGGGTTTGAGTGAAAGAAACAAGTTCTTATCTCCAGTCATGTGTCTTGAGCATCCACTGTCAAGATACCATTGATTGTTTTCTTTCACTATTACCTGCAAAAGGTTTAGATGTAACACTACAGACTTTATTAAGCTAAGTACTCGACCGAGTAGAGCCTACTCGGCCGAGTAGTGCTAAGTGTATGTTCTGTTTGGCTTCTGCCGAGGAATACTCGGCCGAGTAAGATGAATACTCGACCGAGTAGAGGATACTCGGCCGAGTATACATCATACTCGACCGAGTATCCTGGTCCGACGAGTATTAATTCAAATTGATGGGAGTGTTTTTAGAGATTATAAAATTTGAGAAATCAGTTTCTAAAACACGTTTTGTAAACCTAATCAAAACCTACGACGCTCTAATCATTCCCAATCTCTCCTCTGTGTATGTATGGACAATCTTAGCAACCGCATTCAATCATTCATCCTTTCGTCGGTAAGTCTTTATTCCCCATGCTTGTTGATGATTGTCCTAGGGTTTGTCTTTGATTATGAATTTGGGGGAAATGGGGTTTTGCATATAGTGTGTGCGTTATGTGATTGTTGATTATCATTGTTGTAGGTGACGATGTGGTAATTGTTATGCTTATTGTATGATTGATTGCGCGTAAGAGGATTGCGAAAAGGTAGGGTTTCCCTACTCGATTCATCGTTAATTGATTTAAGACTGTAGTTATGTTGTATTTGTTGTTATCTGCTGATCATCGGATTATGGGTGTTGTGGTGACGGTGGTGATGTGATTGTGTGGTGACCCGGTTGTGGTGTTGAGACAAATTGATGATCTTTGTGGTTTGTGTGATTGTGGTGGAGTCACTTGCGGGAGTGGCTTCACACCCTAGTTCGCCCTCCGTGGAACCCGCCACGGGAGGGGATGTGCACATTAAGGGACAGGGATTGTTAGTCGCTCGTTGATGAGCCGGACTAGGTGGGGATGGGTCATGCGTCACCCACCGGCGGCGAGGATTACTTGTTGCGATGGGTAATCGGCGGGGCTACACACTTCGGTGTGTAGTCGGTTCTCGAGTGAGATCGATGATCACCGGTGTTATTGTTTGCTTTGTCTTATATTGATTGAGTGGTACTGACCCCGTTGTTGTTGTTTTGTAAAACCTGCGGTGATCCATTCGGGATGGTGAGCGACTTGACAGTATTGCATTTGATGAGCTTGGGCGGTCATGGGAAGTCGTCATCACCAGTTGTAGTATCACGATCACGAGTCCTAGCTATGATTTTGTAATTGTCCTCGATTGTATTCACCGTATTGGTTTTGGTTTGGGTTTGGATTGTTGTAAACATTAATACTTTACAGTACTTCTAATAAATGTGTTTGGGACGGACGCTTTTGATCTATACTAACCTCGGGCAACCGAGATGGTAACAGCCTTTCATGCTTAGGTAGTCCTGGTAAGGTACCTTGGTATGAGGGGGTGTTACAAAGTGGTATCAGAGCCGACGATTCCGGCACCTAAAACAAATGAACCCAATGAACTTAGGGAGTCTAAATAAAATGAACCCGGGGAGAGTTGTTTGGAGCTACCGCAAAGACTTGGGAGACGTCCCGGAGTCGCACTAAGGCCCTTACGATCTCAAGCCGGTCACATGGGGTGAAATTTTGTATGTTTGAGTCATGTGTGTGTAATACTTGTAACTTGAGCCTTGTGTAGTTGTTGGATGAAATGAAAGGATTTGACCATGGTGGTATATGATAAAGGAATTGTGTAGTTGTGTGTGACAGAATTTGAAGCATGTTATGTGGTTACTGCTAGGCTTTTGAAATGGGGTGTGAAGTGTCATATATAGATGGAAAATTTTGTGTAATTGTGCTAACGAAATGTGAAATTGGAGTATATGTAATGTGAGGTAGGATGTGTATACATAATCATGATGATGTTAATGTTTGGTTGTTGGTCGTAGCATGTGGTTAAGGTCATACGTCTACATATGTGAATGTCGTGTTTAATTCTAATGTGAGTATGATGAAAGTTCACCTATGTACTGGTTTTTAGAAGTATTGAGTGGTTATTGTTTGCTTTATGCATGTTTAAGTTGTTTTGTTAAGAAATTTTGATTTGTATACAAACCGATTTTGGAAGGGTTGTCTTAAAACTGTCATAAGTCGAGTTCTAGAAATGATATTGCTGTAATTCCAAGTTGAGGTGATAGCTTGTCCTCTTACGATTCTAACGATAGGTCACACGCCCAAAATGACCAAGTAACGAGTGAGATATGACTGTTTTACGAAAACTGGACGGTGCGAGAATCAAGCGATACTCGACCGAGTGGTCCCTACTCGGCCGAGTGTCTTTTGTACTCGACCGAGTGTTCCATATTCGGCCGAGTAATCTCTCTCGTGATAATACTTTTTAGCGTCCTGAGTCCCGAACTCGGCCGAGTAGTCTCATACTCGACCGAGTAAGGTCCACTCGGCCGAGTATTCCCAATACTCGACCGAGTAATCCTTCTGCGACAATTGAGTTTGCTTCTGGAGTCGAAACTCGACCGAGTAATATAGTTACTCGACCGAGTACCTTATACTCGACCTGGTATGTTATGTACTCGACCGAGTACCTCATTGGGCGGCCACTTTGAGTCGGTGGCTATGTTCTTACTTTTATTTTGAGCCGGTGGCTATGTTTTTACATTGTTTGAGTCATAGGGTATATACACATGTATGTTTTGAGTTTTAACGCATTCTCTTATATGTGAGACGGTCTTGATATGTAAGTTACCAAATACTATGATAGGGGAATGCTAAACTTATGAGGGACATGTGTTGGATAAGGAAGACATGTGAGAGATAGTGGAAAAAGAAAAAGAAAAAAAAAAAAGGAATGTGAGCTAATTGAGGCAAAGAGCATGTTTTGTGAGATATGATGAGTGATATAGTCGGTGTGTTGAGTAGTATAAAAGTAAGTGTATATGGACAAGGGTGATGTAAGTGTAAAGAAGCATGAGAATGAAAGATTGAGATATGGGACCAGAATAGTGGCATATTTGGATGTGTAAGGATTTATGGAGGAAGACAACTAGGATAGAGTTGCTTAAGGATATATGTAATGGAAGGTTGTTGTAAGAAGATAGGAAAGAGAGGTATATAGTGAACTTAAAGGAAGTGATGTCGCGATGTGGATTTGTAGATAGTGGCTAAGTTTGGGAAGTTGGAATATTAAGGGGTGAGCCTAGTGTGTAATTCTATGGAAAATTAACGGTATGACATAAATTTTTGGTTTCCTAGAGATACGAAAGGGAGATACGACTAATGGAAGAGTAACCATTAGTGTGTAGACTTGATGTGACAAGGGTGAGTGAGAAGCAAGATGAGAGAGGATAAATGATAAGAAGAATGATAAGATATTGATATGAATTAATGGAATTAGAGTTGTGGAGCTATGGGAGAAATAAACAAATTACTTAAGAGTTAGGTAAGAAGTAATAAGGAGTTGAGTGGTTAATTGCTTTTGTCGAGTGTAAAAAGAAAAGAATGAGGGGAGTAAAACTAAGAAAATGTTCACCGAAGTTATGTGATATAAAGTAAGAAATAATCGTCGAGATGTATGATACTAGCATGAGGATTTGAGTTAATGGTTATATAGGAGTTTCAGAACAACATGATTAGTCAGGAGTTTCGAGGAACTAAGTAAAGTAAAAGTTGGGTAGAGAATTTGCACGATATGAAATCTTGGTGGGGAATCGGGTAATATGACAATTAAGCATAGTATTGGGAAGAATATTGAGGTAAATCTTGTTGATGGATTGGATGTTCTTTATTTGGGATGATAACCAAAGAGAGAAAACGGATTGTGATATTACGAAGTGTTAGTAAGAGAGTGATCACATGAAGGATGTTGGTGTCATCGTATTGTCACTAGTGGTTGAGGATGATGTAACTTTAGGGAAGTTAGTTGTTTTAATGAGGTTGATTTTGTGGGGGTAATTAATATGTTTGGTTGTGAGGGAGTATAAGATGTAGATATGTGAGGTATTCGCTCGAAGTTGGGTACTGATGTTATGGCTACAATTTTCGGAGGAGTGATAATTGTGGGTATGAGAGGATATGTTATGAAAGGCACCTGGGTTAAATCCGGATGAGAGGTATTCATTGTCAAGTGGTAACTTACGTGATCGTGGATTGACCGGTTGGATGTGATTATGGGTCTATGATGTGTATAAATGTTTGTGTGAGGTTCTGACCTCACGAGAAGCGGTATGGTGTGATAGTCATAAAGTTGTTATATGAATGTTTGTGATATATGTTGGGTACGACAATATAATGGAATAAGGTTCAAAAGGTAATAATTTGATTGATCTGACATGGATAGTTAAAATTGTATGTGTATTGATGATACATGTTTATTCCGTGAAATGGTAAGAATGATGTACATGAGATTCTTGTATGTTTATTCCGTATAAAATGTTGTGTTATGATCGAGTAAAGCGGTTTTGAGTAAGTTTTCTTGTCCGGGAGAGTTATACTTGAGTCGTGTTTGTGGGAATTATATGTGGGCGTGATGTTTATCGATGTGGTTGTTGTGCCTCGGGTGGTGATCCGGCACGGTACTTCGTATTGTGATGCGGGCATTTTGCTCATGCGGTGCGGCTGTTGGTGGCGAAGTTGCGATGCCGTCACCGGTTATGGTGGAGTATACGGGGTGGTTACGATTGAGTTTCAAAGTCTGATCGATTATGCACGATCGTTATTTTGTTGTTTGTTGTTTCGGTGAGTTTCGGTTAGACATGTAGACTCGTTGTTTTTTTTGTTGATGTTTCTTACCGCCTTTCGGTTTGGGAATGAGGGTAGAGGATGATATGAAAGAGAGTTGTATATGTTTTCGTTGTTGTCATGGTATAGCGATAATCTGTGATGAGACACATTGTGATAGGTTGTTACAAAGAATTTTGATCTTGTTCTAGATGAGGCTTTGGTAGAAATGGTAATGGTTAGTGATTCGTAAAACATGTGTGGTAATGACCGAAAGATGCGGGTGGTTCATAATCCTGGGTTGAGATAGTGAGTGTAGAGTGTTGGGGAATTAGTGTCATGTTAAGTTATGTATGAGTTTTGCGGTAATGAAGGAAAGAACATGAGGATCTCGTGTGAGTGTACGTAAAAAGTGTGGATCGTGAGTTATGCTTTTGGCGATAAGAGTTTTATATAGTTTATATAGAGAGGAATGTCGTGTTGCGGTAATGTGGAAGAGTTAGAGTGTTTGTTTTGATCAGGATTGTGTGGTATTGGTTAAATGGAGTGCAAAATGAGTTGAGGTATGATAACTGTTTAAGTAAGAGAGCCTTGGATATAGGAATAGTAAGTGTTTAGATTATACACGTGTATCTTTCACATGTGGTGGCAATGAAGATAATGAGAGGTATAGCTGAGGATTTAGTACTAATGAGTTACGAGGACGTAACATGTGTCTTAAGAGAAGTAGGATGCGGCAAATAGCGTTTGAGGATTGTGCATGTCGTAATATTATTGGAAGTAGAGTGTTGGTGTAGCATAGAGGACGGATATTTGTTTTAATTGATTTGATTAAAGGTCATGACCGTGCTTGTAGTAGTTCGATGTTTAGCAATGAGAGAATATTTCAACAAAGGTTGACATTGTATGATAATGATTATGAGTCCGATAGTTTTGACAGTTGGAAGATGATGTTTATGTATTTGAGTAAACTTCGAGGACGAAGTTCGCTTTAAGGATGGTAGAATGTAACACTCCGTTTTGATGATTGATCTTCTTTTGTGGATTGAGTGCTCGAGTGTTATGGAAGTGAGACAAGGTTGACAACGTTATATTGTGGTTATTCGATAATATTATGGAGTTAGTGTCGAGAGGCTATCTTTGTAGTTGGGATGATACCGTGAGTCATGTTGTGGAAGTAAGTGTTGTTGGTAGACTTAGTGTTAGGTGTCCATGTTTTATAGGTTGGGTTGGAACTTCGGGGACGAAGTTCTTTTTAAGGGGGAAGACTGTAATACTACGGACTTTATTAAGCTAAGTACTCGACCGAGTAGAGCCTACTCGGCCGAGTAGTGCTAAGTGTATGTTCTGTTTGGCTTCTGCCGAGGAATACTCGGCCGAGTAAGATGAATACTCGACCGAGTAGAGGATACTCGGCCGAGTATACATCATACTCGACCGAGTATCCGGTCCGACGAGTATTAATTCAAATGTTGATGGGAGTGTTTTTAGAGATTATAAAATTTGAGAAATCGCTTCTAAAACACGTTTTGTAAACCTAATCAAAACCTACGACGCTCTAATCATTCCCAATCTCTCCTCTGTGTATGTATGGACAATCTTAGCAACCGCATTCAATCATTCATCCTTTCGTCGGTAAGTCTTTATTCCCCATGCTTGTTGATGATTGTCCTAGGGTTTGTCTTTGATTATGAATTTGGGGGAAATGGGGTTTTGCATATAGTGTGTGCGTTATGTGATTGTTGATTATCATTGTTGTAGGTGACGATGTGGTAATTGTTATGCTTATTGTATGATTGATTGCAGCGTAAGAGGATTGCGAAAAGGTAGGGTTTCCCTACTCGATTCATCGTTAATTGATTTAAGACTGTAGTTATGTTGTATTTGTTGTTATCTGCTGATCATCGGATTATGGGTGTTGTGGTGACGGTGGTGATGTGATTGTGTGGTGACGGTTGTGGTGTTGAGACAAATTTGTGATGCTTTGTGGTTTGTGTGATTGTGGTGGAGTCACTTGCGGGAGTGGCTTCACACCCTAGTTCGCCCTCCGTGGAACCCGCCACGGGAGGGGATGTGCACATTAAGGGACAGGGATTGTTAGTCGCTCGTTGATGAGCTGGACTAGGTGGGGATGGGCTGCGGTCACCCACTGGCGGCGAGGATTACTTGTTGCGATGGGTAATCTGGCAGGGCTACACACTTCGGTGTGTAGTCGGTTACTGAGTGAGATCGATGATCAGCTGGTGTTATTGTTTGCTGTCTTATATTGATTGAGTGGTACTGACCCCGTTGTTGTTGTTTTGTAAAACCTGCGGTGATCCATTCGGGGATGGTGAGCAGACTTGACAGGTATTGCATTTGATGAGCTTGGGCGGTCATGGGAAGTCGTCATCACCAGTTGTAGTATCACAGTCACGAGTCCTAGCTATGATTTTGTAATTGTCCTCAGTTGTATTCACTGTATTGGTTTTGGTTTGGGTTTGGATTGTTGTAAACATTAATACTTTACAGTACTTCTAATAAATGTGTTTGGGACGGACGCTTTTGATCTATACTAACCTCGGGCAACCGAGATGGTAACAGCCTTTCATGCTTAGGTAGTCCTGGTAAGGTACCTTGGTATGAGGGGGTGTTACATTAGATACAGTTTTTAGGTATCCAAGCTAGGTTGGGTCCTTTACGGTTAGTTACTCTGTATACTAAATCCTTTCATACCCAAACTTGTCTAATGGTCATATTTCTAAACCTTGGGTATTTTTCTTTAGGAGGAGTTCTAGGTTTAGGGATTTCTCTAGGTCTAGGGATTTCTCTAGGTCTAGGGATTTCTCTAGGTCTCACATATCCATACTCCTTGTGTTTAGGTTTACATTGTTTAGACTGACAAGGAGTTTGTGAGGTGCTAGACTTTTTGGTGTAATCCAAAGCCATATCGTATAACCAACGAAAGCTATTATGCCTTTCTTCGTTAGGTTCATCTATAGGGGATACCACGTCCTCGACTGTTGTGTCAACCGTTTTAACAAATTCGGTATTTTCTCGTATATCACGTACACGTTTGACACAATTGTCTTGGATGGTGACCCGTATGACCACAATAATTGCAAATCAGATATTAAGGAAGATCGGCATATTTTCCTTTTCTGAAATCATAATCTGAAGGTGTTGATTTGCATTTAGAGTGATCTCTATGGCTCTAGCACTCATGTCCTAACCCCATCTTCATATTATTGTCAGATTGTTCGGTTAGGAAGTTTAGGACTTTTGTGCTACCTTCCCACTTGTCATGGTCCTTTCTTGCGTGTAGGAGTAAGTCCTGTAGGGTTTTACTCTCCTCATGACATTTCGTGTGATCTACGTCATTATCCTTCTTGAAATTGTCACGAAAGTCTTCGAACCTTTTGTTAAGACTAAGTACAACATCCGAATGTTGTTTCATAACATTGATCATGTCAGTTTTAGATTCCTTCAATTGCTTTGTGAGAGAATCTATTTCTTTCTTTTGGTCTAAAATCACTGCTTCATTAGATGTGACTTTAGTCTCTAAAAGTTCTTTGGCTTTTCTAAGTTCTAAAGTTATAGCTTCACTAGCTATAACTTTGGCTTGAAGGCGCTTAATATTAAGCTTTAGATCTGAAGTTATAGCTTCATTAGCTATAACTTTAGACTCTAGTTCCTTCTTCTCAGCATTAGCAGTATCTAAAGTTATAGCTTTATCAACTATAACTTTAGACTTCAACTTCTTAGCTTTTGCCTTTAGAATATGATTCTGCTCAGCAACATCAAGAATCTGTTCTCTTAGATCCTTTAGTTCCATATCTTGTTCATGACATTTGTCGAGGGATTGCTCAAAAAATTCAATTAGGGCATTTTTAGATAATTTTTTAACACGTTTTTTGAGTTCAAGATAACTAACCTCATCATCGTCATCTTCATCAGATTCTCCTAGAAAGTAGTAATTTAAATGAGAAATCGGGCTATCATCATCGGTGACAGAGATTAGGTCAAGACTGACGCTGCTGAGATAAAGATTGGCTTCTTCGTCATCTTAACATCCTTTATCATCTTCTGAGTCATGATCTCCCAAACACTAAAGCCATCATTACTTGTTTGAACTCCTTCTTTGTCTTCTCGCGTTTTGCCTTGTCTTTATTTTTCTCCCAAGTTGGACAATCCTTGATCATGTGATCAGATTCCCCACACTTGAAGCAACCTCTGTTAGCAAATGACGATTTTGATTCTGTTGCTTTCTTGTTGAAGGACTTGTTGTTGCTAGACGAAGATTTTGCTTGCTTGTTTCGAAAAATTCTATTTTTAAAACGACGAGCAAACAATACGATCTTATCCTCTATGTCGGGGCTTACATTCTCACTTTTTATGGCCACGTTTTTACCTCTACTTGGTTCATCTTCATCAGCATTTAGATTTACTTCATAGGACATGAGGGCACCAATGAGTTCTTGATAGGATAGGTTCTTAATATCTCTCGATTCCTCCATTGTTGTGACCTTGGCACACCACTTTTTAGTCAGGCTCCTAAGAACCTTTCATCCAATGTCCTCGGTGTTAAACTTTCTTCCTAGGTTTTTCAATTCGTTTATGATGCTTGAAAAACGTGCAGACATACTATCCAAGGACTCGTTTTGCTCCATACTAAATAGCTCATATTTCTGCATTAACAGATCTATGTGGTGTTTCCTAACAATAGAAGTACCTTTATAAGCTAGTTCTAGGCCGTCCCATATTTCCTTGGCCGTTGAGCACGAAGAGAAGCAATCGAATTCTATAGTAGTCATACCGTTCTGCAATAGAATTATAGCTTTAGAATTCTTTTTGGCCTTCTTGTAGTCAGCCTCGATGTAATCCTCTTCCTTTTCTCTCATAGGTTGTGCCTTCAGCGGATGCAGCCAAAATTTTATGCGGTCCATTTTGGATAATCCTCCAGCACTCCCAATCATGACCCATCACATAGTGAGTCATCATGTTCTTCCATACACCATAATTCTTCCCATCAAAGACGGGACACTTGAGGTATTTGGGATCCATTTATCACGTGATAGGCAGCGGAATATAAAACGATAAGATAAATAAAGATAGACATATCAACCTCTTTGTGGTTAGGCAATCAAGAGCACGAGGCTCTGATACAAATTGAAGAGTCTATCGATCCGAAATATTACACAGGGGGGGGGGTGAATTGAGGACTAAAAACTTTAACCTACTTTTTAGATTGTAATTGTATAATTAAATATTTAAAGTTTATTGATTAAACATTAACTAATTAACTAATGAACGAATAAGAACAAAGCAAATAAACGGAAGAAAGAAAGAAGCACATGGATTTTTGAAGTGGTTCAGTTTCACAAATCGAAACCTACGTCCACTATTCTCGATTAATAAATTTAGTACTTTGTACGGATTACAAATTTACTAACCCAACTCGTACAACTGACCCTAGTTTTAACTCAAGTGAGTACCGTTAAATACTCGAGTGACTAACTTACGCTAATAAGGAAGGACTAATAATTCTTCTAAAAGTTCACGTTAATGAACGAGTAAGAAATCAATTAAGCACTATTATCTTATAACGATTGATGCCCGTCGTTGTGTGCACCAAAGATAAAATTTATAATACCTATTAAAACTAACAGAAGCTAGTGGTAACAGGGTCGAACCACAGGGAGGCGATGCAATTTTTAATTGTCTAATTTTAGTCTTTAAAGTAACAAATGTGGGGGTTTGATTTGATTTGGTCTATAGCTAAAGGCAATAAAAGACAATAAACTAAATAAACGGATGAAAACAAATATTAAAAGGGTGCTAAGATGGTCGGTTCACTATCGTTTCGGCGGCAGTATACTAGGTAGGTTTAAAACAAGCACGTGAGACGGGAAAATAAGAAGTCCTCTCGGTCCATTCTTAACAGGTAGCATCTTTCGATCTCGCTACAGGTCCCTAATATCACTAATACTGACTTTCGTCCTGAAAAGTGACTAAAAAGGCTAAATTAACTCATCTCTTGATCTTATTAATTTAGTCGTCTTAATTAGGTAGGCTATCTCCCTTCCCTATCTTTCGATCTTTATTGGGTCGGTCAATTCCTAAACATTCAACTAGTCGCGTGCACTCGATTCGTCAAACATAGCAATTAAATTAATTAAAACGAAGTAAAGCTCCCGTGGCCAGTCGATCGACCATGGCGCGATTTAGGTCGTGCTATTCTAATGCCGCCTACACTACAGATTCCCTACATCCTAGCACAAGGTATTTAGCTACTCATGACTACGACGAAAACAACAATGAGATTAAGGAATAAAAATACTGAATTCATGATTGAATTAATTAAACAAACAAATAACATAAAACGATAATATCGGCTTCGGGAAAATAATCTAGAAATTTCTAATCTATGAACAAATAGAGTGATAAAACTGAATTAAGAGCAGAAGAATACCGTAAAAGCAGGGAGGAAGATCAAAAACCGAATGCAAAAGTAAATTGTATTGAAAGGAATTATTCTAAACTAATGAACCCTAAAATTTTATGATAAACTAATTGATACTTGATAAAAACTAGATGATCGTATATGGATGAGCAGGTTACTTTATATAGAAATATCACGTAACTTTATTCTTAAAACCTAAAACACAATGGGCTTCCTATTCCTCGTTCTATTAATTCACGCAGATTAGCGGCTTGGTCGATCGACCATTGTGACCGGTCGATCGATTGGACTGTAATAAGCAGGAGCTACTGGAACTCGTGATCTGGTCGATCGACTAAGGGCAGCGGTCGATGGACTGAAGTAGCTGATACTTGACTTCTAAATTCTCGTGGATTTGTCTTTCGGGTCTCGAAATGCGCACCAAGCTCGTTCCTTGAGTAAATACTTCATGACAAATGCAATGCATTGTACTCGGGGACGGATTTAGCTTGATTTCCGCCGGATTCTTCACATTTCTGCATTAATGTACAGAAACACGAAAGTAGATGGAAATAGGGAGAATAGTAGCATAAACTACATAAATGAGCTCTGAAATGCGTTTAAAATGAGGTGTAAAACATCATATAAATGACACGCATCAACGATAACAAAAGAACGAATGCACAAGTTTATAAACACACGACCTTTTCGAAAATTGCAAAACGGTTTTCTTGTATGAAACACACGGTTTTTGCTCTTAAAATAAAATCAAATTATGCTTACATGTATTACTTTCAAATGTTGCAAAGTGTAAAGTATTTATAGTAAAGGAAGGAGCATGGCACTCGGTTTACACGAAACCCTAATGGCCGAAATAATAGATATGTAAGCAAATCATATCTTTGTTATTTCTTTCCATAAATCCCGAAGAGATAATAGAGAATATTACAAAAGGTAATTTATAAATTATTCTCTTATTATCCTTTCCTTAAATCTTAAGATATGATAGGATTTTCCATAACAAAAATATCGTTATCATAAACAACCATATCAAGCTAAATATAAACGATATGTTAAGATAATTCTAGAGAATAAAATCTTAACAATAGACAACTTTTATCCTTAAGCTCACACGAAATAAACACGGCTCATATGCCTCGTTTTGAGTGAAAACCCTAGCTTGAAGTTAGGTTAGATTTTAGGGTTTAAGAGTATGCTTTGTTAGAAACCCTAATTAGTAATATAGCTCAACTCATAAGTTGATCCAACATGATTATTAATTATAGGATTAAAATAAAACCACACTCTATATGAATATGGGCTTCCTTATTAAATAAATACTTTTGCTAAAACAGTTAAAAGAAACAAAAACACTTTTCAAAAACAATTTGAAAACCTCTTTAAGTCGTGTGTAATATAAGCTCAACATCTCAATGTTATAGTAGAAGAGCTATAACATTGAGCTCTTGCATAAGTAATGTTATAGCTGCCAAGCTATAGCTCTACTAACATAAGGAATCCATTCTTATGTTACCATTATGAGATAATCACCTACACTATTCTAATCTTCTTAGGAGATCTTCGAGTATAGGCTACTTCATCATTCAAGCTTGATTAATTTTTAGATGAGCTTCATCTTCTCATGAAGCTTGAAGAATTCTTTCACTTATCTTGTGATATCTTGATCCGTAATTGAGGGCTTGATCACAATATAGTCTTGTATGTTTTCATCACAATTCTTTAAGATTTGCAAATAGTAAGTTTAATCTGGAGGGACTAAACAAACAATTACGCGCAACGAGTATATAAAAAGTGAAGTACTCTTGATATCATCAAAACATAAACATATATTCTAGATGGTTCAACAAATTACCCCTTTTTGATGATGGCAAGTCTCCAAAAATTGTGACTAAGTATATAGTTCCCCCTCAATATAATATCGTGATCTTCATAGATGAAGATCAACGCAAGATCAAACGATTATCACAAGCTCGAAACTTAAAGGACTTTAAGAGACAATTGGTCTTGACAAGGAGCAAGCTTAGGTAAATGCTTACCATGGTCGTTCTTTCCCCCTCTTGACATCATCGAAAAGATAAGAACAAACATAAAATTACTAGAATAATACACGACGAGACAAGAGATAAGAACGATTAAGAAACTTAATAAAACGTATAAAATCATAAGGATCTACGAATTAAGATAGCATACAAACCAAAGAAAACATGTCTATGCTAACTCGGTCAAATGAACAACATGTTTAGAACTACTTGGGCCATAACCACAAGTAGCATGCCAAAATGGGCCGAATGATAAGTTTTGAAAACAAAAGAAATTAAGGCCAATAAGAGAAAATGCTTAAATAGGGGAGGGGTAAGGCAAGGCTAAATTTGACGGGTTTTGTACGGGTTAACGTAATCGGGACGAGTACGATGTTCCAAGGCATCAGGACGATCAAATGAGCTCTGCAAAAGTGTAGCTTGAGATTGAAGGCTTCTCTCAAAGTTAAGGACCTTCAAAGACAAGGCCATTGTTGCCTCCAAGGTAAGAGCTTGATCGGCCTTCATAGCTTTCCCGTCCATGACTAACACACCCCCTTGACTACTAAGGTAAGAAAGACGATGACCGTGTTGGAACACTTCCTTACGAATAGCCACCAAATGTCTCTCAAAACCCGTAAGCCTCTGATCAACCCCTTCCATCTACGCATAAACCCAAGCACTATCCAAGCCACCATCCGAGGACCGTGATGGTCCAACCCGAGACATGGCCGTGGCTAATGTCGTGGTTTTCTCCTCAAACTTAGCGATCAAAGACCCCATAAAAGCATCCAATTTGGCTTCCATAGCCACCATTGCAACATCACTAGGGCTCTTTTCAACATTCTTAGCAAAAACCAATTCAGGTCCTTTAAACCCGAGACCCATCAACTTAATCACACAGTCACACATACTGTCTTTCGCACTTACACCGTAACTCTCTCATCCCAAAACTCGTTTTATCTCTAGTAACCTTGATATCCACATACCATATGGAAGATCAAGTGTAGTGCAATGTTTTTTCTTGGTGACGGTGATACTTGTTTGAACAATTCGGTTGAACACAAGACTAGCCAAATTAACCTTCCAACCCTCCAACCATGAATACACAATTATCGCCTCATAACTTGATACCTTATCCTGTCCACCCCTTCTCGGCACAACGGTATTCCACAAAAAGTTCAAAAAGAACTTGATTTTGGCCGAGAGAGGACGGACCACAATGTTGCTTTTTTTGGAAGCAACTTCATCAAAGTACCTTTTAATGACCAACTGCTTGTCATCATCAACATTAGACCATTCCAAACTTGGATTAATATCGATTCCATCATGAGGAATCTTAAAAGCCGAACAAAAATCGTCAATAGTAACTATGACATCTACACCATTCACGACCGCGGGCAAGACACCCTCCTTAATTTTTACCGAAGCAAAGAATTGTATCACCTCAACCGGGTAAATAGGACCCGAAAACCGACTCACATCACTCCAACCTTGAAAATCAAGAAAATCGACAAAGAACTTAAGAGACGGAATTTGAGACAACTAAGATTTAGGGTAATACCTTCCTCCATGAATTGAGTATTGCAAAACCCGAGAAACAAGGATGATTTCTCCTTTGGTAATCTGAACCCGGCTCAAACCGGCCTTAGTCGCTCTTTTAGAAGACTCCAAAAACAAAGTCCTCGAAATCCCATCCCGAACAATTACTTCGGGTTCATTAGCTTCCTCAACTTCCTCTACTACCATCTTATTCTTTCCTTTGTTAAGCCGACGCCTTTTACCCTCGGAAATTGCTTCATCCCGACCACGAAACAGGGGAACTATTTGTGATGGATGTGGGTTTGTTGAAGTAAGGGTGGAGGAATTGGGGTGATGAGATGGTGGTTGATGTGGTTGATTTCATGGGTTTTGTTGATGTTGGTTGCGGGTTGAAGACCATGTATGTAACACCCCCTCATACCAAGGTGCCTTACCAGGACCACCCTGCCATGAAAATGTGTTACCATCTCGGTTGCCCGAGGTTAGTACATATCAAAAGCGTCTGAACTGAGCACATTTATTAAAGTACTGTAAAGTTTAAAAGTTTACATCAACCAAATCCAAAAACTGATTCTACAAAATACAACTACAATGTCTGACAATAAAAGAAATCAAACTAAGACTCAAACGGTGATACTATGACTGGTGATGACAATACTCCCATGACTGTCTCCAAGCTCATCACTAGCAAAACCTGTCAAGCCTGCTCACCATCCCCAAATGGATCACAGCAGATTCCACAAACAACAACGGGGTCAGTATTACTCAATCAATATAACACAAACAAACGAAGTAATCAACTGATCATCTTCCAATCCCAATCTTTTGTTCTCACACTGTAACCGACTACACACCGAAGTGTGTAGCCCTGCCAGATTACCCATCGCAACAGGTAATCCTCGCCGCCAGTGGGTGACCGCAGCCGATCCCACCTAGTCCAGCTCCTCGATTAGCGACAAACAATCCCTGTCCCTTAATGTGCACATCCCCTCCCGTGGCGGGTTCCACGGAGGGCGAACTAGGGTGTGAGGCCACTCCCGCAAGTGACTCCACCACAATTACAATCACAGGACATCACAGCCGTCACAACACCTTCAAACCAACATCGTCACAACAACCTCCATACTCCGATGATCAATAAATAACAATAGTCACACAACAAACATGCCTTAACAATGAATAGTAAACTTAGTAGGGAAACCATACCTTAGCAGTCAGCAGTAGCACGAAACACGGACAATCAGAAAGGCTCCTCTACGAAGTCTTCTCCTATATAATAATCACGTAACACGATTACACATTGTACAAACCCCCATATTCCCAATTCCATATATGTATACACTAACCCCAAAGAATACAATTAACATAGAGATAGAACTTACCAACAGTAGAATGAGGAATTATACGCAAGAACTCCGAAGATTACACACACAGCGATGCTATGGAATTATTAGGAAGTGATTAGGGAGAGATTAGGGTTAACATAGAAATGATGAAGTTTGAAATGATCTTTTAGAAACTGACGCGGGATATAAAATGTCCCTAAACATTTCCTAATCAAACCGTCAAAATACACTTCGCCAGACCGATACTCAGTCAAGTAAAGTGTATACTCGGCCGAGTATCCTCTACTCGGTCGAGTATCCACTATACTCGGCCGAGTATTCATCGGCAGAACCGAAACAAACTATACCAACAGCACTACTCGGCCGAGTAGGCTCTACTCGGTCGAGTAGTCACTAAAGAAAAACCGTAGTATTACAGTCTTCCCCCCTTAACAAGAACTTCGTCCCGAAGTTCACACTCCACTCTAAAACAAGACACAACACCACACAACTCCACTCTAAAACAAGATACAACACAACGCAACAAGGCTATGCTAACCACATGTCACAACGCCAAAGAAATACACAAGCCACCACAAAACTCACTAACCCGACTCAAAACAAACTACAAAACAAGACAAAGCACGACCTCGACCATCTCCTACCCCCCTAAAAAGACAACGGTTACGTCCCCGTAACCAAACATACCTGATAAAAAAAGGTTAGGAAAACGTTCTTGCTTAGCTTCTTCGGGTTCCCATGTGGCTTCCTCCACATTATGATTAGACCAAAGGACCTTGAGCAAGACCGTCTCACCATTCCTTGTCTTACGAACCTTGCGATCAAGAATCTCCTTAAGAATCTCAGGGTAGGACAAGGATTCATCAAGCTCGATGTTCTCCATCTCAAGGATATGCGATGGATCACTCACATACTTCCGAAGCTGAGATACATGAAAAACATTGTGTATCCTATCCAAAGCTGGTGGCAACGCTAACCTGTAAGATACTTCGCCTATACGGTACAAAATCTCATAAGGACCTATAAACTTTTGGCTTAGCTTACCTTTCTTCCCAAACCTCATAACACCTCGCATAGGTGACACTTTCAAAAGGACCTTGTCACCTACCGCAAACTCAATGTCCCTGCGGTGTAAATCGGCATAGATCTTCTGACGATCTTGAGCTGCTCTCATCTTTTGCCGAATTAACTGGACTTGCTCAACCATATCTTGTACCAGCTGTGGCCCTAAAACCACTGTCTCAGAACTATAATCCCAACAAACTGGACTTTGGCACTTCCAGCCATACAAAGCTTCAAAAGGTGCCATCCCGATGCTCGTATGATAACTATTATTGTATGAAAACTCGATCAGATCAAGCATGTCTTCCCAACTGCCCCCAAACTCCATAACACATGCCCTCAACATGTCCTCTAAGATCTTGATGGTCCGTTCTGTCTGCCATCGGTCCCTCATACCAAGGTGCCTTACCAGGACCACCCTGCCATGAAAATGTGTTACCATCTCGGTTGCCCGAGGTTAGTACATATCAAAAGCGTCTGAACTGAGCACATTTATTAAAGTACTGTAAAGTATAAAAGTTTACATCAACCAAATCTAAAAACTGATTCTACAAAATACAACTCCAATGTCTGACAATAAAAGAAATCAAACTAAGACTCAGACGGTGATACTATGACCGGTGATGACAATACTCCCATGACTGTCCCCAATCTCATCACTAGCAAAACCTGTCAAGCCTGCTCACCATCCCCGAATGGATCACCACAGATTCCACAAACAACAACGGGGTCAGTATTACTCAATCAATATAAGACAAACAAACGAAGTAATCAACTGATCATCTTCCAATCCCAATCTTTTGTTCTCACACTATAACCGACTACAAACCAAAGTGTGTAGCCCTGCCAGATTACCCATCGTACCAGGTAATCCTCGCCGCCATTGAGTGACCGCAGCCGATCCCACCTAGTCCAGCTCCTCGACGAGCGACAAACAATCCCTGTCCCTTAATGTGCACATCCCCTCCCGTGGCGGGTTCCACGGAGGGCGAACTAGGGTGTGAAGCCACTCCCGCAAGTGACTCCACCACAATCACAATCACACGACATCACAGCCGTCACAACACCTTCACACCAACATCGTCACAACAACCTCCATACTCCGATGATCAACAGATAACAATAGTCACACAACAAACATGCCTTAACAATGAACAGTAAACTGAGTAGGGAAAACCCTACCTTAGCAGTCAGCATTAGCACAAAACACGGACAATCAGAAAGGCTCCTCTACGAAGTCTTCTCCTATATAATAATCACGTAACACGATTACACATTGTACAAACCCCCCTTATTCCCAATTCCATATATGTTTACAGTAACCCCAAAGAATACAATTAACATAGAGATAGAACTCACCAACAGTAGAATGAGGAATTATACGCAAGAACTCCGAAGATTACACACACAACGATGCTATGGAATGATTAGGAAGTGATTAGGGAGAGATTAGGGTTAACGTAGAAATGATGAATTTGAAATGATCTTTTAGAAACTGACGCGGGATATAAAATGACCCTAAACATTTCCTAATCAAACCGTAAAAATACACTTCGCCAGACCGGATACTCGGTCGAGTAAAGTGTATACTCGGTCGAGTATCCTCTACTCGGTTGAGTATACACTATACTCGGCCGAGTATTCATCGGCAGAATCGAAACAAACTATACCAACAGCACTACTCGGCCGAGTAGGCTCTACTCGGTCGAGTAGTCAATAAAGAAAAACCGTAGTATTACAATGTAGATGCATGTGGAGGTGTCATGGTGAAAGGTTGAGGATGATGATGATTATGGAGATTGTGTAAGATTTTGGTAAAGAAAAAAAGTAAGAGCAAATGGGATTTTAGTCAATATTACACAGCTTGATGGGTAATTATAGGGTCTAGAGTAGGAGTCAAGGTTTCGGTGAGGGAGGTGGTTGTTTGATTAAATATGGTAAGTTAAGTATATATAGTTTATGATGTGACTCATATTTGAGCACATTTAGTCCCCGAATGAACCTCGTTCCTATGCTTTATAGCACATAATTGGGTCATTTACTATCTTTAGTTTCCCATTTTGCATATTCTTTGAGGTTTTGTCTCGTTGGTAGGAAAGGAGTGCTAACCGTGCATTTATGAGGCCAAATGGAGCTAAATTGATCGCATCTAATGACCAAGCATCAAAGAGAAGACCAATACTAGAGGCCTAAGTAGATAATAAAGTGAAATGGGCAATGTCGAAAGGATCCTTGCATCCCCAACACGATCCTTGCAGATTGTTGGGAAGGAAAAGAAGAGAAGTTGTCGGTTCAGAAATCCGAGTGGATCATGCACGATCCAGGCGTCTCACAACAGCAAGATCCGGGCGTCTTGTGCCCAAGACGAGCGGATTGCAACGCAAGGAGCCGAGCGTCTTCCCCTGGATCCGAGCGGATCCTAAGTCAGTGAGCCCGTGCCACAGCACAGGACGGCCAGATCGTGGCAAGACTAGCATGGGAATCTGCTCATTTCCTTCGAGAGGAGCATTTCCTCAACTTTTCTTAGGGTCTTAATAGTCATTTAGCCCTTAGTAACCCTAATCTTTGTACCTAATTTTAGTATAAATACCCCTTTGTACTACCTAAATTGGCATGAATTCTAATACTTTCTTAATCCATCCTTAATCACTTTGTAATTCTCTCAAATTAGTCTAAATTTAGTTGTAATGCAATTTCTCAATATTAAGCAATCTTAATCTTTCCTTAATTTCTCTATTGTTCTTCCTTTAATTTGGGTAATTAGAAGATTATTTGGGTTTATTTGGAGGATTGACAATCTTCCATCAATCATCAAGTACTTCTATTATTCTTTGCTTTATAATTTGGAATCATCTTCAAAGGTATATTTCTCTCTTAACCTTGTTTAATTATTGTTAATCACTTTTATTTATTCATCATGTTTTGCCTTGTTAGTATGATTGACAACCTTATTAACATGTTAAACTTGATCATGAGTGAGTAGTTTCCGTAGCTAGGGTTAATGGGGAATTAGGGGAAACCAACATGGGGAATGATTCATGCTTAATATAATATGTTTTCATAATTAAATTTCTTACTTGTTGTGATTTCAGCTTATGCACATGTTATGTTTGATGAAATGCGAGCCTATGAAACCTTGCATTTTTTACCCATCACCTATCTTTTCAATGAGGCTTGTAAGCTTATACACCAACTCGAGCCTCATTAGACCATGCATATAGTTGAATAGGAAGAATTAAGTCGACTTGTAGGTGTTGTTTATTCTAATCGATTCGGCTCCGGGACCCAAAGCTTCTTAGGTATTGTAAGCTTAAACACCAACTCGATCCCATCACAACAATAAGTGCTTGCTATATAATTGAGAACATGTTTGTATGATCAACTCCCATGAATCCCCTATGAACCCATGACACCCTAGTGCCTTTAATCAATTGTTTACAACCCCTCTATTTGCTTTACTTTGTTTTTGTTCATCTTGTTAATTAGTTTAGTTGATCTCCTATCTCAACCCAAATTGTGACACTCTAATACATAACCATTTGCAATTGACAATCCTACATCAATACCCGTTCCTTGGGATCCGACCTTTACTTGCCTCTTTGCTAAGAGTAGTTTGTGAAGTTATAAATATTGTTTTGTTTGGTAGCTTTTGACGACGAGTTTAAACCGGACCAAAAATAGCGCCGTTGTCGGGGACGGTGTTAACTTGATTTGATTTTCATTAATTGTTTTTAGTTATGTCTTTCATTACCTTGGGGAAGTTAATCTCCTCAAGGTTATTCTAATTGTTTTCAAGTTGTTTGATATTTTGCATGACTAGGAGATCATAAGGTAATCCATTATCCATTGATCTTGAAATTGAAAGAAGCTTAACCAACAATAAAAGAGTTGCTAGAGGTACTTTAAGAGGTATTGGAGAGATTGTGGACATTCAACCAAATAACATTGTGTTTACCAACCCTTTTGCAAGAGAAGGAGAGGATAACCCAATACAAAATCCACCACAAAATCAACCCAAATGCCTAAATTTTCATCACACTCCGTACCAACCGAGGAGAACGTACTAAACGGTACTCGTACACCACAACATCTAACCGGTAATTTCATTGCCAAATCTGCATTCATACAACTAGTTGAGAGAAGTCAATTTGGAGGGATGCCTAGTGAAGACCCTCATTCACATATGGAAACTTTTTGTGACTATTGTTATGCGATTTCTCAAACCGGAGTTACTCAAGACCAAATCCGATGGGTATTATTTCCTTTTTCTTTAATTGGTACCGCAAAGCAATGGTTAAAGAGCCTATATAAGGCTACCCTTAGTATTGATTCATGGAAGAAGTTGGCACTTGCCTTCTACAATAAATTCTTGAAAGATTCATCAACCTCTTATTAGACATTTCTAATAACTATATAAATTTAGTTTAATCATAACCTAATAAGATCTTATGCATGTATAACAATATAATTCGAAGTAAGAAGAAAACCGATCTACTTACAATGAGGGCCGAAATGGCTATACTAATTGGTCTCCTACCAAATTAGTCTTCGTAAAAATACGAGTGCTCCAATGGTGAATTTAGACCCAATATTAGAATTTACTCCTTAAGGAGTTGTACCAAGATAACCCGCTTAATACCTTTACTAATTTGTTACTAGAAATTAGTATAAATGCCCTAAAATTGATACTAATATTATATTTTACTACTTCTAGTAATGGTGGAATAATATTAGAGATTTGGGAGTTTTTTCTTCTTATATCTTCTAAAACTATTAGTGAGATGTTCTAGTTATCAATATTTGTAATTTTGTAAGAATGAATGATAAATAAGAAGAGAAAAACTTCTCATCTTTTGCATAGGGTGGCCGGGTGGGTAGAGGGAAGAGTGTCCAATGCTTTTCAAGTTCGTTCCTCTCAAGCTGTAGGCATGCAAGCCTATTATTAGTAGGGCATCATTATGTTCCCTCTAATTAATAGAACAAAACACAACAAACCCCTACACCCTCCATTTACACGGCACAATGGACTTAAAATGGTCCATTTTAAGTTTGTCGATTTTCAATTTGTATAGTGTGATATTTGGGTCATGTTACTAGACATGTAATTAAATAATGCATTTTTAACTTATTAAAAATCAGTATATTTAAACAAAATAAATCACATAGAAAATTAACTAGTAATTCACAATTACAAGTACTTAAAATGGGTCATAGTATTATAAATCACAACAACTTGTATTTATAATAAACCATTCATTCTTATTTTAATTGTTTCATAAACAATAAATAAACCCAAGTAATAAAATAGTTTAATTACTTAGTGCGAATCTAATTTAATCGAATTACAATAAGATACATATTATCACTCACAAAATTATTAGTTCAATTTTAAGGAATTAATTAACTTTTATCATCATACAAATAATTAATTAATCAATTAAGAGTGTTACCCTAGAGGTATGACCTTAAGGGATCAACTGATCACCCCCGTCATACGAAAATAATGTCAAACTCTAGTCAGCCAATCATTACCAATTATTGTGCTTATCATAATTCAACGGTTTGGTGAGAGGATCCGCGATGTTATCATCCGTCGCAATCTTGTCAATCACTATCTCTTCTTGCTCCACGTAATCACGGATCAGGTGAGCCTTCCGAAGTACATGTCTAGATTTGTTGCTAGACTTTGGCTCCTTAGCCTGGAAGATGGCACCTCTATTGTCACAATAGATGGTGATCGGGTCATTCGAACTAGGAACTACCGAAAGCCCTTGTAAGAATTGACGCATCCATATCGCTTCCTTTTTGCCCTCCGAAGCGGCATAGTACTCGGATTCAGTAGTAGAATCTGCTACAACACTCTGTTTGGAACTCTTCCAGCTGACCGCAGCACCATTAAGAGTGAAGACGAACCCGAACTGAGATTTTGAATCGTCTCGATCCGTTTGGAAGCTAGCATCTGCGTAACCGGTTGCGCATAGCTTAGTATCGCCTCCATAAGTCAATACCCAATCCTTAGTCCTCCGTAAGTACTTGAAGATATTTTTGACTGCTATCCAGTGTGTTTCACCTGGAGTCTTTTGGTACCGACTCGTCATACTCAATGCATATGCCACGTCTGGACGTGTGCATATCATGGCATACATGATCGATCCTATTGCAGATGCATAAGGAACACGACTCATGCGCTCAATCCCTTCAGGCGTTGTGGGTGACTGAGACTTGCTCAACTGCATCCCAGTCGTCATAGGAAGGTTCCCCTTCTTAGAGTTGGTCATGCTGAACTTCTCAAAAACCTTATCCAAATAAGACTCCTGACTAAGTGATAACGTCCGTCGTGATCTATCTCGGCAGATACGGATTCCCAAAATGCGCTGTGCCTCACCCAGATCTTTCATCTGGAAATGGTTCTTCAACCATTCTTTAACCGAAGATAGGAGAGGAATTCATGGGCCATGAGGGCATCAATGAGTTCTTGATAGGATAGGTTCTCAAGATCTCTTGATTCCTCCATTGCTGTGACCTTGGCACGCCACTTTTTAGTCAGGCTCCTAAGAACCTTTCTTGCAATGTCCTCGGTGTTAAAATTTCTTCCTAGGTTTTTCAATTCGTTTATGATGCTTGAAAAACGTGCGGACATACTATCCAAGGACTCGTTTTGCTCCATACTGAATAACTCATATTTCTTCATGCATTAACAGATCTATGCGGTGTTTCCTACCAATGGAATTACCTTCATAAGCTAGTTCAAGGCCGTCCCATATTTCCTTGGCCGTTGAGCATGAAGAGAAGCGATCGAATTCTGTAGTAGTCATGTCGTTCTGCAATGGACTTATAGCTTTAGAATTCTTTTCGGCCTTCTTGCAGTCAGCCTCGATGTAATCCTCTTCCTTTTTCTCATAGGTAGTGCCTTCAGTGGATGCAATTAAAATTTTATGCTGTCCATTTTGGATAATCCTCCTGCACTCCCAATCATGACCCTTCACATAGTGAGTCATCATGTTCTTCCATAAACCATAATTCTTCCCATCAAAGATGGGACACTTGAGGTATTTGAAATCCATTTATCGTGTGATAGGCAGCGGAATATAAAACGATAAGGTAAATAAAGATAGACGGATCAGCCTCTTTGCGGTTAGGCAATCAAGAGCACGAGGCTCTGATACCAATTGAAGAGTATATCGTTCCGAAATACTCAAGAGAGGGGGGGGGGGGGTGAATTGAGGACTAGAAACTTTAACCTACTTTTTAGATTGTAATTGTATAATTAATTATTTAAGGTTTATTGATTAAACTTTAACTAATTAACTAATCAACGAATAAGAAAAAAGCAAATAAACGAAAGAAAGAAAGAAACACACGGATTTTTGAAGTGGTTCAATTTCACAAATCGAAACCTACGTCCACTATTCTCGATTAATAAATTTAGTACCTTTGTACGGATTACAAATTTACTAACCCAACTCGTACAACTGACCCTAGTTGTAACTCAAGTGAGTACCGTTAAATACTCGAGTGACTAACTTACGCTAATAAGAAAGCACTAATGATTCTTCTAAAAGTTCACGTTAATTACCGAACGAGTAAGAAATCAATTAAGCACTATTATCTTATAACGATAACAAAAGAACGAATGCACAAGTTTATAAACACACGACCTTTTCGAAAATTGCAAAACAGTTTTGTTGTTTGAAACACACGGTTTTTGCCCTTAAAATAAAATCAAATTATCCTTAAAGGTCTTACTTTCAAATGTTGCAAAGTGTAAAGTATTTATAGTAAAGGATGGAGCATGGCACTCGGTTTACACGAAACCCTAAGGGCCAAAATGTTAGATATATTAACAAATCATATCTTTGTTATTTATTTCCTTAAAACCCTAAGAGATAATAGAGAATATTACAAAAGATAATTTATAAATTATTCTCTTATTATCCTTTCCTTAAATCTTAAGATATGATAGGATTTTCCATAACAAAAATATCCTTATCATAAACAACCATATCAAGCTAAATATAAAAGATATTTTAAAATAATTCTAGAGAATAAAATCTTAACAATAGACAACTTTTATCCTTAAGCTCACACGAAATAAACACGGCTCATATGCCTCGTTTTTCGTGAAAACCCTAGCTTGAAGTTAGGTTAGATTTTAGGGTTTAAGAGTATGCTTTGTTAGAACCCCTAATTAGTAATATGACTCAACTCATAAGTTGATCCAACATGATTACTAATTATAGGATTAAAATAAAACCATACTCTATATGAATATGGGCTTCCTTATTAAATAAATTCTTTTGCTAAAACATTTAAAAGAAACAAAAACATTTTTAAAAAACAATTTGAAAACCTCTTTAAGTCATGTGTAATATAAGCTCAGCATCTCAATGTTATAGTAGAAGAGTTTTACATTGAGCTCTTGCATAAGTAATGTTATAGCTGCCAAGCTATTGCTTTACTAACATAAGGAATCCATTCTTATGTTACCATTACGAGATAATCACCTACACTATTCTAATATTCTTAGGAGATCTTCGAGTATAGGCTACTTCATCATTCAAGCTTGATTAATCTTTAGATGAGCTTCATCTTCTCATGAAGCTTGAATAATTCTTTCACTTATCTTGTGATATCTTGATCCATAATTGTGGACTTGATCACAATATAGTCTTGTATGCTTTCATCACAATTCTTTAAGCTTTGTAAATAGTAAGTCTAATCTGAAGGGACTAAACAAACAATTACGTGCAACGAGTATATAAAAAGTGAAGTACTCTTGACATCATCAAAACATAAACATATATTCTATATGGTTCAACAAATTACTCCTTTTTTATGATGGCAAGTCTCCTAAAATTGTGACTAAGTATATAGTTCTTCCTCAATATAATACCGTCATCTTTATAGCTAAAGATCAATGCAAGATCAAACGAAAATCACAAGACCGAAAGTTAAAGGACTTTAAGAGACAATTGGTCTTGACAAGGAGCAAGCTTAGGTAAATGCTTACCATGGTCGTTCTTTCCCCCTCTTGACATCATCGAAAAGATAAGAACAAACATAAAATGACTAGAATAATACACGACGAGACAAGAGATAAGAATGATTAAGAAACTTAATAAAACGTAAATAATCATAAGGATTTATGAATTAAGATAGCATACAAACCAAATAAAACATGTCGATACCAATTGGGCCGAATGAACAACATGTTTAGAACTACATAGGCATTAACCACATGTAGCATGCTAAAATGGGCCGAATGATAAGTTTTGATAACAAAAGAAATTAAGGCCAATAAGAGAAAATGCTTAAACAGGGAAGGGTAATAGCTTGAACGGCCTTCATAACTTTCCCGTCCATGACTAATGCACCCCCTTGACTAGTAAGGTAAGAAAGACGATGACCATGTTGGAACACTTCCTCACGAATAGCCATTAAATCTCTCTCAAAACTCGTAAGCCTCCGATCAACCCCTTCCATCTAAGCATAAACCAGAGCACTATAAAAGCCACCATCCGAGGACCGTGATGGTCCAACCGAGACATGTCCGTGGCTAATGTCGTGGTTTGCTCCTCAAACTTAGCCATCAGACACCCCATAAAAGCATCCAATTTGGCTTCCATAGCCACCATTCCAACATCACTAGTGCTCTTTTCAACATTCTTAGCAAAGACCGATTCGGGTCCTTCAAACCCGAGACCCATCAATTTAATCACACGGTCACACATACCGTCTTTCGCACTTACACCGCAATTCTCCCATCCTAGAACTCGTTTTATCTCTAATAACATTGATATCCACATACCATATGGAAGATCAAGTGTAGTGCAATGTTTTTCCTTGGTGATGGTGATACTTGTTTGAACAATTCTGTTGAACACAAGACTAGCCAAATTAACCTTCTGACCCTCCAACCATGAATACAAAATTATCTCCTCATAACTCGATACCTTATTTTGTCCAGCCCTTCTCGGCACAACGGTATTCCACAAAAAAGTTCAAAAAGAACTTGATTTTGGCCGAGAGAGGACGAACCACAATGTTGCTTTTTTCGAAAGCAACTTCATCAAAGTACCTTTTAATGACCAACTGCTTGTCATCATCAACATTAGACCATTCCAAACTTGGAATAATATCGATTCCATCATGAGGAATCTTAAAACCCGAACAAAAATCGTCAATAGTAACTGTGACATCGACACCATTCACGACCGCATGCAAGACACCCTCCTTAATTTTTACGACCGCATGCAAGACACCTCAACCGGGTAAGTGGGACCCGAAAACCGACTCACATCACTCCAACCTTAAAAATCAAGAAAATCGACAAAGAACTTAAGAGACGGAATTTGAGACAACCAAGATTTAGAGTAATAATTTTCTCCATGAATTGAGTATTGCAAAACCCGAGAAACAAGGATGCTTTCTCTTTTGGTCATCTGAACCCGGTTCAAACCAGCCTTAGTCGCGCTTTTCGAAGACTCCCGAAACAGAGTCCTCGAAATCCCGTCCCGAAAAATTACTTCGGGTTCATTAGCTTCCTCAACTTCCTCTACTACCATCTTATTCTTTCCTTTGTTAAGCCGACGCCTTATACCCTCGGAAATTTCTTCATCCCGACCACGAAACAAGCGAGGTGTTTGTGATGGATGTGGGTTTGTTGAAGTAAAGGTGGAGGAATTGGGGTGATGAGATGGTGGTTGATGTGGTTGATTGCATGGGTTTTGTTGATGTTGGTTGCGGGTCAAAGACCGTGTAGATGCATGTGGAGGTTCCATCGTGAAAGGTTGAAGATGATGATGATTATGGAGATTGTGTAAGATTTTGGTAAAGAAAAAAGTAAGAGCAAGTGGGATTTTGGTCAATATTACAAGGCTTGATGGGTAATTATAGGGTCTAGTGTAGGAGTCTAGGTTTAGGTGAGGGAGGTGGTTGTTTGATTAAATATGGTAAGTTAAGTATATAGAGTTTATGATGTGACTCATGTTTGAGCACATTTAGTCCCCGAATTAACCTCGTTCCTATGCTTTATAGCAAATAATTGGATCATTTACTATCTTTAGTTTCCCATTTTGCATATTCTTTGAGGTTTTGTCACCTTGGTAGGAAACGAGTGCTAACCTTGCATTTATGAGGCGAAATGAAGCTAAATTGATCGCATCTAATGACCAAGCATCAAAGAAAAGACCAATACTAGAGGCCTAAGTAGATAATAAAGTGAAATGGGCAATGTCGAAAGGATCCTTGCATCCCCAACACGATCCTTACGGATTGTGGGAAACGAAAAGAAGAGAAGCTGTCTGTCCAGGATTCCGAGCGGATCATGCACGATCCGGGAGTCTCACAATAGCAAGATCCGGGCGTCTTATGCCCAAGACGAGCGGATTGCAATGCAAGGAGCCGAGCGTCTTCCCCTGGATCCGACACTACAAGAATTCCTGTTTCGGGCGACTTAAAATGGCGACTGAAAAAAAATTCGGGCGACTACTAACTGTCGCTAATTTGGCGACTACCAATTTCCTCCCAGTTATTAGAGCTGGCGACTGAATTTCAGAATGGGCGACTGAAATCAGTCGCCAAATTAGCGACTACCCGTGGTCGGTTTCCAATTCAGTCGCCCACTCACTTATTATAGACAACCAAACGGGACTCTTTCTCCCCTCTCTCTTACTGTACTAAGACATAAACACACAAAGCCGACTACAACCGCAACACCTAATCCGACCTGCACTCCGACCACTACTCCGACCACCATCACTGCGACCACCTCGACGCCGGCAAGAAGAGTTGGTCCTTTATTTCGGTTCATCCTAAGATATTTGAATGTATATTTTCTTTCTTTGTTTTAAATTTCAATTACTTTGTTTAATTTTAGATTATTTTGTTATTTTAATTAGTATTAGGATGATTTGATATGTTTATATAAACATTTGTGATGATTCTTAGGTTTTTAAATGTAATTTAATTAGGTTTTGGTGAAATTGGGTTTAAGGGTTGTGTAAATTGGGGGTTTTGATAGTGATGATTGTGGTTATAGTAGTGTTGTTGATTTTGATTAATATTAGTTTTGTTATTGTTGTTGATTTTGTTTATTGGATATATTGTTTAGTGAATTAGTATAATGTTGGTAAGGTGGAAGTTATTATATGTTAGTAATGTTGAATATAGTAAGTTAGTATAAAGTTCGGTTTTTTGAAGGTAGTAAATTATTTTAATTTGTTTGATGTGGAGTATTCTTAAAGGTAGTAATAAATTAGTATAGTTAGTATAATTTTAGTTAATTAGTATAATTTTAGTTAATTAGTATAAATTAGTATAATTTTAGTTAATTAGTATAATTTTAGTATAATTAGTGAAAATTAGTATAATTTTAGTTAGTTAGTATAATTTTAGTTAGTTAGCATAATTTTAGTTAATTAGTATAGTTAATTAGTTTGTATGGATTATTATTAAAAATGGTTCTATGTTTTATTGTTAAAATTATGGTTTATATATTTTTTTGATTAAAATGAAGAGATTGGAACGTGAATGGATGTACGAAGAAAGAGAAGATAAGAAGAGACGTCCTATCGCTAGATTTATAAAGGGGGTTCGTGGATTTATTGAATTTGCTAAACAAAATGATGAATATGATTTGGTAGAAAATAAACTTAGATGTCCTCGTACTAAATGCAAAAACTTGAAATATCTACATGACATAGAGGTAGAAGAACATCTTTATACAAATGGGTATTGTCCAAACTATTACAATTGGATTTCTCATGGAGAAGCATATTCTCTCGGACAACCTCAAATCCAACAAAATGAGAACCCATATAGAGATATGGTTGTTGATGCCTTGAAGTATAATATTTTCAATAATGACGATCATCTTGCAATGAATGAAGAAGAACCACCAAATCCACAAGCAAAGTCCTTTTTTGACATGTTAAAAGCTTCTGAATAACCATTATATGAAGGGAGCAAAATGTCATTGTTACAAGCCACCTCTAGGATAGTAACCATGAAATGTGAGTTTAATATGCCATTTAATGCCGTTGATGGCATTACTTCTTTGCTTGAGGATGTTACCCCCGAAAATAATGTCATGACCCGAAGTTTCTACAATACCAAAAAAGTAGTTAAAGGTCTTCAACTTCCGCATCAAAACATTGATGCATGTCCCGAAGGATGTATGCTCTTTTGGAAAGATGATGCTTTCCTTGACAAGTGCAAGAAATGTTAAAGAGAGAGATATGAGACAAGTGAGGGAGATACTATTTTGAGGGGGAAAAAGGCAACAAGGGTTGTAAGAGAGGTGGAAAGAGTAGGAAACCAACATCAATAAACCCGCCATTAATTTACTCTTCACTCGCTCAAAGACTTCAAAGAATGTATGCAACAAAAAATATTGCCGAGCAAATGAGATGGCACAAGGAAAATCCTCGTACTCCGGGAAAGATGTGTCATCCGAGTGATGGGGAGGAATGGAAGCGTTTTTATATGATGTATCCTGATTTTGCCGATGAACCCCGCAATGTGCGACTTGGCTTTTGTGCAGATGGGTTTTCTCCATTCGATCAGTTTGGTAAACCTTATTCATGTTGGCCTGTAATGGTCACTCCATACAACTTACCACCTTGGTTGTTCTTGAAAAACCAATTTATCTTCTTGTCACTTATTGTTCCCAGTCCAAAGAATCCAAAAAGTAATTTAGGCGTTTATTTACAACCGTTGGTGGAAGAGTTGAAACATTTGTGGGAAGTTGGAGTGGAAATATATGATGTGTCCAAAAATCAAAATTTTCAATTAAGAGCTTCACTGTTATGGACAATAAATGATTTTCCCGCTTATGGAATGTTATCAAGTTGGGCTACTGCTAGGCAAAAGGCATGTCCTTGTTGCATGGAAGAGAGTAAAGCATTTTATCTCCCTAATTACAAGAAAATAAATTGGTTTGATTGTCATCGACACTTTTTATCGGAAAGACATGGATATAGGAGGAACAAGAAAGCTTTCTTAAAAGGTAAAGAGTGTTGGAGTATGTGTCCACGACAATAATGCGGTCACATGTTTAAATCTCATATTAAGAATACTGAGGTAAAGTAATGTTTTATTGTCAACTGATCCACATTAATCGGTAATGATTGGCTAACTAGAGTTTGACTTTACTGTCGTGTGACGATGGTGATCAGTTGATCCCTTAAGGTCATACCTCTAGAGTAACACTCTTAGTTGATTAATTAATTAATTGTATGACGATACAAGTTAATTAATTCCTTAAATTTGAACGGATGATTTTGTGAGTGAAAATACCTATCTTATTGTAATTCGATTAAATAAGATTCGTGCTAAGTAATTAAAATGTTTTATTACTTAGGTTTATTTATTGTTTATGAAACCATTATAATAAGAATGAATTGTTTATTATAAATGCAGGTAGTTGTGATTTATAATTCTATGACCAATTTTAAGTAATTTTAATTGTGAATTACTAAGTTAATTTTGTATGTGATTTATTTCATTTATATAATGATTTTTAATAAGTTAAAAATGCATTATTTAAATTACATGTCTAGTAACATGACCATTATGTCACACTATACAAATTAACATTTGACAAACTTAAAATGGACCCATTTTAAATGCTTGAGCCATGTAAGTGGGAGGATAAGAAGAAATTGTTCTTTGTTATTTTATTTAAGTGGAAAGCATAATCATAACCTACTAATGATAGGTTTGCATGCCTAAACTCTTGAGAAGAGAAACTTGAAAAAGTATTGGGCATCCTACCCCATACCATCCGGCCACACCCATACAAAAGAGGAGAAGTTTTTCTCTCATTAATTTATTATTCATTCTTATATAATTATATTGATAATTTTTCACCATCTCTCTAATTTTTGTGGTGAACACACTCGAAAATCTCACATCATCTCTAATATTATTCTCTCATTCTAGAAGTAGTATAATAATAATATTAGTAATAATTTAAGGTCATAAATACTAATTTCTAGTAACAAAATTAGTATTTGTAATAAGAGTGTTTCCTTGGTACAAATCCTTAAGGAGTATATCCCATTATTGGATCTAAGGTTTTTGGGGCATTTGGATTTTCTTTAAGAAGACTAATTTGGTAGGAGACCAAATTAGTATAAACCACTCGGCCCTCATTATAAGAATAATCGATTTTTCTTCTTACTTTGTATTTTTGTTATGCATGCATAAGTCCCTTTTAGTTTATGACTTAACTAATTAACACTTTGTTATTAGAGGTGTCTAATAAGAGGTATATGATTCCTTCAATTGGTATCAGAGCAAGAGTTGTTGCATGCATAATCGGTTTTGTTTTTCCGAGTTAAAATGTTAACATATAAAACTTGTATTTTGTGCTGCTGTGGGTTCATTGTATACTTGGAGTAATAAACAGGATGTTTCCTCAAGGGTGTATAGCAGGTTGGATAGGGTTTTGGTAAACAAGACCTGGCTTGATGAGAACAGTGAGATGTATGCACACTTTTATCCTGAAGGTATCTTTGACCATACTCCTTATGTGGTGCAGACACATAGGAATTGGGATAGGAAGAGAAGAAGCTTTAAATATTTCAATATGTAGAGGCAGGCAGATGAGTTTAAAAATTGTGTTCTGAGTGTGTGGAATAAGCATTGGTATGGCACCCGAATGTATGAACTGGTCTGCAAATTAAAAGCTCTTAAGAGACCTTTAAAGCAGCTCAATAGTGCCAATTTCAATGACATTGAGAATAATTCTGCTAGGGCAAGAATGCATTTAGAGTATATCCAGGAGCAAATTAGAGGCGATCCTTTTAATTCTGACCTGGTACAGCAAGAACTTGAAGCATCTAGCAGTGTGACGTGGATGGAGAAAGCCTGCAATGAATTTCTTTTGCAAAAATCAAAAGCTACTTGGGTTGATATGGGGGACAATAATACAAAGTATTTTCATAGTATAATCAAGGGCAGGCAAGTAAGAAACAAAGTGTTGAGAATTGAGGATCCTACTGGTAAAATTTGTGATGAACCTGCAGCAATCCAGGGTGCTTTTCTGGAATTCAATACTTCCCTTCTTGGATCCTCTGATGCTGTTATTCCTATTAGCCAGTCTGTTGTTCAAATGGGTAGGTGTTGTACTTCTGATCACCAGGTTCTGTTGATGTCTCCTGTCACTGATCAAGAAATCAAGGAGGTTATGTTCTCTATTCCTATCCATAAGGCTGTAGGGCCTGATGGATACACTAGTGCCTTTTTTAGAGACTCTTGGGATATTGTGGGAGGGACTGTGTGTTTAAGGATTTTTTCCACACTGGGAAAATGCTTAAACAACTTAACCATACCCTTATTACACTTATTCCTAAATGTGAAATACCACAGAATGTTACCCAATTTAGACATATTTCTTGTTGTAATGTGGTATACAAGTGCATCTCCAAATTGTTGTGCAAGAGATTGTATAAGGTGCTCCCTCATATTATGAGTGATAATAAAGGAGGGTTTATAAAAGGAAGGAGTATTGTTGAAAATATTTTAATCTGTCAGGATATAATCAGAATGTACAATAGGAAATCTGTCTCCCCTAGATTTCTTCTCAAGTTTGACTTAAGGAAAGCTTATGATTCTGTGAGTTGGAGCTTCTTGGAGGAGATGATGATTGCTTTGAACTTTCCTGGACAGTTCATTGGCCTGGTAATGGAGAGTGTAAGAACTGCAACCTACTCTTTGGTGCTTAATGGAGATATGTTTGGGTTTTTCAAAGGGAAAAAGGGGTTGAGGCAAGGTGATCCTTTGTCTCCTCTCCTCTTTACTATTGCAATGGAATATTTGAGTAGGGTTTTGACCTATGTTACAGACACTATGAAATTAAAGTATCATCCCTTATGTGCTCCCCTTAAGCTATCCCATCTCATGTTTGTTGATGACTTGTTATTATATAGTAGAGGGGATGTTGCTTCTATAATGGTGCTGCTAAGGGCCTTTCCTACATTCTCTAAAGCCTCAGGCTTGCTCATGAGTCCTTCTAAGACTAGTGCCTATTTCAATGGAGTGGATGCTGGGGTGAAGTAGGATATCTTGCAAGTGGCTGGGTGTTCTGAGGGTAGACTTCCATTTTCATACTTGGGAGTTCCCATCACTGCAGGGAGAATGAAAAAAGCAGAAGGTCAGATTCTTGTTGAGAAGCTTATAAGTAGAATCAGAAGTTTTGGCTCAAAGAAACTCTCGTATGCTGGCAGGTTGGTGCTTGTTAACTCAGTACTAACGACATTATATAATTACTGGGTCAACATTTTAATCATTCCAAAAGGTGTGCTTAATAGACTAAATGCCATTTGTAGAAGTTATCTTTGGGATGGTAGCAGTGAATTGATGAGAGTTCCTCTTGTGAGCTGGGAAAAGGTGTGTGCTCCTAAAACTGAGGGTGGACTGGGTATTAGGGATAGTTACTCATGGAATGTTGCAGCCATGGGTAAGCTGGTGTGGTGGATTTATTGTAACCCTGATAAGCTGTGGGTTAAGTGGGTTCACCAAGTCTACTTAAAAGGTACACCCTGGTCTGATTATACGTCCTCTGGTGATATTAGTTGGGGATGGAAATCAGTCTGCAGGGTGAGAGACAAGTTGAATGCAGGTTACCAGGATGGTCATTGGATGCTTGATACTAAGGGTTACACAGTGAGTAGTGGCTATGAGTTGTTAAGGACTAAGTTCCAGGTTGTTTCTTGGGATAAATATGTGTGGAGTGACTGGAATGTTCCTAAACATAGCTTTTTTGGTTGGTTGATTGCACGAGAAGCTCTACAGGTAAAAGCTAAACTGTTTGCCTTAGGGATTTCTCAGGATGATCAATGTCTGTTATGTTGGATTGCTGGTGAGGCTCATGAACATTTATTTCAGCAGTGCCCCTACAGCTAGCGTATTCTCAAGGTGATAGTTGATGATGTCCAAGTAGTACCCTCTGTTGGGGCATTATTTGCAGGAATATGGAATCAGGTAAGGTCTAGTGTCCAGAAGAAGGTAGTGATGTGTGCTTTTATGGCAGCAGTATACTCCATCTGGATGCAGAGGAATAGGGTTCGTGTTGAAGGCAGTCTGCTTAGGCCTGAAGTTTTGATACATCAGATCAGGCAGATGCTTAAACATAGGCTTAAGGCTAGGCTTACTCATGTGTATGATCGTAGAGATGTTGATTGGTTGAGTAGGGTTAGTTTTTTGAATTGAAATCTCCGTATGGGTGATTTCTGACGTTTGTTGAAATTGTATTAGTTTGTAATAGTTTGTTATGTGCTTAATGAAATCTTACCTTTCACCAAAAAAAAAAAACTTGTATTTTGTGTTTTATGAGGATAATCACCACGAAATGTTTTGCATGAATAACATTCTGGTCGTAAATTAATTTTAGGTCATTTTGATGATTTATGGTATTTTATTGCTCTTTAATATGATTTTTGTATTTTTATTACATTTTATTGAATAAAATGACATTTAAAATGCTAAAATTAGTTAGACTATGATTCTGACCATGAAATCTTTACACGACCTCACAAGCATATTTTACACATTGTATGTAAAATTTCGTATAAAATGGTTTTATATTGTATGTTTTATGTTTTTTACATGATAAAAATTGATTAAAAAGTGGTATTTTGTTAAAAATGGTTAGACTTCGTCTCTGCCCATGAAATTTTAGTATGTTCTCACATGCAATATTTACACACTGTATGTAAATTTTGAGATAAAACGGTTTTATTTTGCATGATTTTTATTTTTAGATGTAAAAATCACATAAATAGTGACTATTTTAGCAAAAATAGCAAAAATTTATTTTATGGCATGAAATTTTTTCCCAATGTTGTATATATGATATGAACATCAGATCTAAAGTTGCATGTCACATTTCGTTTGATTTGGACGATTATTGATTTTTATATTGTAAAAATTTATAAATAGCAACTCTAATAGTCATAATTGTAAATTCGATTTTTGGACTTAAAAAATTTGTCATTTCCAGGTTCTAGAAACTTGTTTAGAATATTCAAAATTTTAATTTTGATTTATTGCATAATTTTATGTTTAATTTGGAATTAAAGGGTTAAAATTATTTTTTATACGATTTATTTGTAAAATAAATTAAAATAATCTAAGGGCAATTTTTATTAAAATTTTAGAATGTTGGGAATTTTCCAGAATATACAAAATTATGAATTATGAATTTTCTAATTTTAATGACTTTTGGGAATTATTTCTTTATTATTATGAATAATGGTGTTTAAAGAGCAATAATAAAATATCAAGTTGAATTATTGTCAAATATTTAGTGAAGACTAAATTTTTGAGTCCTAAGAAGGTTGGGGTAATTAACTTGGACATAGATTTCATTTATGTAATATTGTGTGATTTTAATAAGTTAATAGTCACAATAATCCATAAAACCGGACCGAATATACGATATTAGCTTAAATAGGGCGATTTGGCACATTAATGGCATGTTTCATACATATATTAATGCTGCATTTTTATTATGATTGTCATATTTTATTTTATCTAATTTTGTATTATGTTATTTGTACTTAGTATGGCCTTTTAATTGGTATTTCCCGAAATGAATGGAGATATCGATTCGGTTGTAATTAATGTGATCTCGTATCATTTTTATTTTTTTTAGTTTTTCCTTTTTACAATGTATAAATTAGAAAAGCTATGTAATTTATTTATCCCGGAGTTCCTTGAAGACGATGCCATTGAAGAAAGCGTTCCGACAAAGACGATGTTGCCTTGGAGTGCGTGCCAAATGAAGTTCAAGGGACCAAAGGAGTTGGTTTCCGAATTTGTAAATAGTTTATTTGATATACTATTTTAGGAAGGCCATACTTGGATTTTATCGTTTTTGCTTTGCATTTGTTTTATATGTTTGCATGCATAGCCAAATCGCCAAAACTACACATGCATATTATTTTATCGAGTCATCGACCGTGTCAATTATGATTATCGTAATTCACCGCTTTAGTTCACTTAAAACGAGATAGATAATAAATTGATATGACCTCTCACTAAATAATAATTGAGAATTAGCCTTTACCAAATAGTAGAACCATGAATCCCAATTTCATAAGGAAGTAGGCTCGGCTCACCGGGGTGCTAAACTTGTTACGTTGGGTAAGTGGGTTGTAGATTGTTACTACATCGTGGGATTGAGCTCAACGGAAGTATTAGTGACCGTAGTCGCGTGTGTTTGTAGATACCCAGTATCTGCTGAGACTCCAACAAACACCCGATGATTATCGGACTACAACATGTTTTGAAATCGCGGCGTTTGATGGACAGTTTGTGTACAACTTTACGTCGGAAAACTTAAAACGATTTCGAAAATAAAACATTTCAAAAATACCTGGAGTGTTTAATGCACGGCGACGGGGTCACAATGACACTAACTAGAGTTAAAACCGACACCGGACCAAAAACCGACTCAAAAATTCAAATCCCGACTCCAACAACGAGTGAAACCGAGTCAACCACCAAAAACAAAACATTTCAAACCTTCTACCTTAATTTTTCCCGGATTCATGAATGGTCAAGTACCAAACATGTGACTACAAAACCTAGGATAGAACAAATCATGATTGCGTTTGTTGTGAAAGTGACAACACAACTCGAAGAACCGCGACGTGGCTCGCGCCTCTTTGAGCAGCCCAATTGGCCACGTCGCTCAAAACTCACACAACCACTCATTTCCCTATAAACACCCTTCAAATGCCACCCATTTGAGAGTTACGCGAGTGTCCGCCCCCTCTTTTCTCCCTTAAAATTGTCGACTCGACTTCTTAAGTCACAATCCGACGCGTATTTACGACCTACCGATCGTAAACACGAGCCTTACACATTGTTTGGTACCGTCATCGTGCATTAAACCACTTGACCAACCATTTCGACCACTACACCATCACTAAACTTTTAAAACACTCTTTTTACTTACCAAAACGGTTTTAAACCGAGTTTTTTTCCGATCAAACGAGTTGTTACACTTACGTCGGTCACTCGCCACAACCAAACATGTAAGTATGAGGGTGTAAAAATCCTCTTTTATTATGTTTTCATTTGCTTCATGACTCTAACATGCTAAAACATGCATAACATGAACCAAAACATGGAATAAACGAGCCAAAACTGATTTTTGGTCTGAGGCAGAAGCCCCTTAGGTCGCCAACTGGCCCGCGCCTAAATGGGGTGCTCACACCAGAGATCAACCGTGTTTGTTCTCGTCACTTCCTTTTAATCCACTTTCATATTTGTAATCGGTTTTCACCATTTCAAGTATTTTCGAACCCTTTTTACTTTATTTCATTTGTTTTAACCATAAAACATTTTTCACCCTTGGTTCCTCATACCATGACGATTAAATCCGTGTTTCGGTGATAATATTTGGTTAATGATATTTAGAAGGTATTTTAAAGCCTTTTATTTCATTTCTTTGCATTTTCAAACAAACATGTTAGTCACCAACACAAAGTCACCCTTGGTTCTAGATTCCATGCCGGATTTTAACCCGGGTACGATGACGAGTATCGACTAATAACATTCAAATGGACTTAAAACAATTAGTCCATAATAATTTTCAAAACTATTCATGTCAAGTTTGTCAAACCGAACCCGACACCGAATATTATCAAAATAATGATGATTATTTGAGTCTAGTTCTTCAAATCAACAAATGCGGTCTAAACGACCCCTTCAAACCAAACCGGGTTCAAATACCCATTTTCAACACGTTTTATAACGTTTTCTAAAAGGTCAGAACACGGCACATAAACGTGGGCTAACCCGCGCCTAAACAGGCTCCCCATTTCTCATTTTCAAAACCAGAAGGAGGCCCCTTGTATCGCCTGCTGGCTCGCGCCTTATATGGCCGTCAGGTACAGGGCCTGTTCCCTTCCAGCATTAGTCTAGGACGATCCCGACTCCGGTTAACTTGGATATAGGACGGGTCAGATGACTATTCAAAACCACACTTACAAAATGTCTTACTAAGACAAATGGATCATGTTATGCACCATAAACCTTACACGGTAAATGGATGTTTAATTTCCGTCTTGCATGCAAATCAACCATTAATCCAACTCGACATCTTATACTTGATACTTGGATTAAATCAACCGACTTAGAAAGCTTTCACATGTTAGGTTTAAATAATTGGATGCGCATTCATGCATTTAAATCGTTTTATCAACTTTTGCATTCAACCAACCAAGATCGATCAGTAGAGGCCGCTAAACGCGGGCGGGATTGGGTGTCTGATTAAAGGGCTTCCCAATACGTACCTTCACCTCTTACTCAGAAACTTTGGATAGTGGACGACCTTATCCAGGGCGTACGAGAGTCATTCTAGAGATAGGATGCTAAAGAGGGACGATTTCCTTATCTTTAGTACCTATGTCAAACGCTGCTTTGTGCTTCGATTTGACCGAGGTATAAAGTGGAATTCGAACGGGTTCCAAGCATCCCACAAATGCTTGGTGGCGACTCCGAGCATCTATAATCGTTTCGAGACCCTTACCGAGACGAAACCGACCGATCTAAAACGATCCGGTCGAAAGCATTTTTACGCCGCCAAGCGTAGCTTGCAAAAAAGACTGCTATACATCCGCAGATTGGCCTGGCGTGTAGGTGGCTATGTCCACAGTGTTCCGGGCTAAAGATAAATATTAAAGTAATTTTATCGACCGAGAGTTCTAGAAGTAGAATCGATTAAAGAGTTAATCCACCGAGTTATATTGATTAGGGATGAATTGGCTCACCGTGCCCGATTGATATGAATTTAGATCTCGGGATCATTTTTAATAGTTGGGTATAGGTCACTATATAAATGCTAAAACATTTTTAAATGTTTTAAATATAACGATGAATGTTTGATTTTCCCACTATTTCGTTGTTTTATGTTGTTCTTTATTATCGCTCGTGCTCATAAATGATATCACTTCAATTGTAACACGAGTCTTCGCTAAACCACTATTACTTACGACAAATAGATTCTCTTTCTAAAATGAACCGTATCATAGGTTGTGGACTAGATCCATAGGAATCGTTATATTCCATAGAACTCGATAGGAATCGTCCTATGCAAATATAAGATTAACATCTTAAATTCCCTGCATACCTATGATTTCTTATGAAGAAATGTGAATAGAAGTAATGATTAGTCAAAATATGTTTTGATAATGTCTTCTATGCATCCATGGTTCAAAAGTCTTATTGCTCAAACCAATGACTTGTCATCAAACACTTAAGTTGTTAAGCACATGACGATATAAAATTGGTAAATTAATTTGTTAGAAATTTTGATTAACCAAATACCACTATAAAGTTCATCCTTGTGAAGGATTAACTAGGAATTTATATGAAGATAAGTCTTCATCGAGTATAAATTCTTGAAATAAGTGGGAGCAATAAGAAGTAAAGTATCTATCTTAATTGTTAAGGATAGAACTAAGCTCGAAAGAGAAGGTGTTAGACGCTAAAATAGAGACAAATTTCTAAATAAGTAAAGATCAAGGAAGTTGGTCGTGTGACACCAACATATTCTTTCTTAAATATGTATGACATTGACATAGCCTTCTTGCGAATTATCACATCATGGGTATTTGATACAAATTTGTGAACAATGTTAGTAAATCCCACATTTCATGATTATGAAATATGGCAAAAGGTTGTCAAATCCACCTTTCTAAATGGGTATTTATAGGAGGATGTGTTCATAACACAATCCGAGGGTTTTTTAAATCCTTAGAATCCTAACATTGAATAATCGTACGACGACTATCAAGAATAAAGTCAGAGTTTTACATGAATGGAACTAGGGTAGTTGCCATTTCATTCATAGACATATAAGTGTTATAGTGTATTCATTGTATAAGACTCAAATTGGTGACCCCAATTATTTCTCGATTCTCGATTGAAATTCCATTTAGAAGACTAGTTTTGACTAGTGTCCCAAACCATCTGATAGGGAATCTCTTGTTATGTGTGCGAATCTTGTATTCAAAGTAAGATTAATTCATGACTTCTTTCTGGAAAAGAATTATGAATAAAGAAAGATATTCGCCCTACTTAGACTTAGAAGTGTATGGTCGAATACAATTCAATCAGAAAGGGTTATTACTTCTTCATCTCTTTTACCAACGAACTAGGTAGATACTTGGTATCCACTTAATGAGATTAGAAGAGAAATTCTTTGAATAAGTTCAATGAATGTTTAAAAGTATCAAAACCTAGAGATTATGACCAAAGTATTAGTACTTTGTTAATATAGGGAACAATAAAGTGAAGACTTTTATATGCACCAAAAGGAGTTTGATATAGTATCACAAGTTCACCTTCATAATATTATAAAGTGACAAAGAATACTATACGATATGATTGAATCTTTACTATTAAGTTGGAAGTAGTTTCTATCACAATTTGTCTAGTATTTATTCCACTAACTTAAAATATAATTAAAGCATTGTAGCTTATTTCAATAATAAACGTGTGGTCTCTCTTCCTACATGATCACGAGAACAAAGGGTTTGTGACCCGTGATGCTGTCTATTAGAGAAAAGAGGATTATTTCTTATAGACAGAGTGGGAGAAAATGTTCAAGAGACACAAACTGAGAATAAGACATAGGAAGATGTTCCTTCTTGGTCAAAATCAGTAATTATTTCTTCAAAAATCTAAGTAGACAGGAGTCATGTTATTTTTAAAAAGTAACAAACCTGTAACTTATTATGATGCTTTATCTAGTTCCAACTCCGCAAAAGTCCGAAGCAAGCATAAATATAAAAATGTTTATTTAACCTGGTTGGTTGGTGGCAAAGGGTTTTGCACGCAACAACAATGCTTCATTGTATTCAGATATGATTTGATATAGTTGGATTTTAAAATCATCTTGCATGAGTTTTGTAAATCGCAACTATCCTAAAGTAGGATACAAACTTAAGAGGAAGTCTTAAGTAGATGTCAAAGAGTTGAATTGTATGATCATGTGATAAATATTTCTCGAATTGTCGAGTAGTTCTATTTATACATGGAGTTTAGTGGGAGTAATGTGGTGTTATTAGTCTTATATGTAAGGGACATATTGATCATTGTGAATAATGAAAGACTTAGGAGAAGAATAATACATCTCTCTAAGATATCCAGACCTATAAAGATAGTGCTGAGAGGATATTAGCGTTAAATGAATATTCTTATATTGATAAGAGTCTAGTCATGTTCAAAGGTATTGAACATGTAGAAATTGAGTCCACTTGCTTCCGCTGCGGGATTAATTCATTACGCTTAGATGTATCACCATTCTTAAATTTCGCATACTTGGAGTATGACGAAAAGTTACAAATCGAATTTTTGAGAAAAGTCTTTGTATAGCCATATATATAGTTCATTAGTTAGTACTCAGGAAGTACTAAAGATATGAAGCTAAGCATTTAGAAATGTGATGGATTTATGTGCAAGGAGTTACACAAAAACCATGTTCTAAACACATAAGAATGGTTAGAGAACCATCTTGGCTGTATTATTTAAGGAGCAAATCTGCTAAAAACGTTCTAGACAGTAGAACAAAGAGGGATTAACAACGGAAATTGAGTACACTTTCAATAATGAGATATGCAAGTAGAAAGGGATAATATTAGGATTCGGTTTTATGAATTGGAAGAACCATGGTCGTTCGTTCCAATAACCGACGGTCCTATCCCTACACACTGTGAGGACACTGGGAGTTATTCCAAGGCTAAGGAACCTATCTCTAGATTGGATCTGGACATGTACTCAAAAGGTCGTTATAATAAAGATTATACAAAGGGAAATGGTATATAGTAAGGTTAGGGAAAGTGCAATGCGTTGCTAAAATTTGCTAACCAAGGCCTTTTCATAGGCTAAACATGAAAAGTCATGTCATTTCAACTGAGTTGAAATGTCCAACATATACAAAATGGAATATGGATTATAGATTATGTAGTAATTGATATTGTATCAACTTCACATATATGATAATGCATTCATCGTTTGAGTTTTATTAAAAACTCTTCTATAACTTTGTTACATCCAAATGGGTTGTTGAGAGAATATTGAACCCCATTAAAGTGAACTTGATTAACATAGTATTCGCCCATGGTTGCTTATATGAGGTGCCGTCTCGAAGTAACTAGAGTGTGATGAGATTGATGGCAAGTTCAAGTGCTATAGAGTCATGAGAGATTATTAGTCGATCATATAGGCAGACTGTATGGGACACTCTGTCGGGCAATGTCCGCTTATAGAGTTCTAGCAATTTTTATAGCCTGGTCATGGCAAGAGCTGCTATAATATTCTTATGAGTCGATTCTTTGACTAAAGACTGTTCGCCTAAGATGGCACAGTTTCGGAATGACTTTGATTTATGTTCTACGACCTTCGTAATTGGGGTCAAATGGACATGTTTTGGGTCATGATGAGTAGTGGCTATTCGAAGGGAAGAGTGCAATAGGAATTGTCCATCCCTAGTCAGGGTTATCTTATATCTCAAGGCCACTCGAAGAGTAATGAACTGGAAATGAGTGGCCATGCTCGAAAGGTATCTACGGTAGATAACTCCGGTCAGACAGTTATTCTCTAGATCGAGGAAACCACTCATGATATGATCAATTGCAAGTACGGCCTGCAAGACACCTTGCATTGAGTGGGAGATAGTAATGGGACAAGAGAATTGGTGACGCACACTTCTCGCGGACAAGTGGGAGATTGTTGGAGTATGTGTCCTCGACAATAATGCGATCACATGTAATCCCCTATAAAATCTAGTGCAAAACAGTGGCGAAAACACTGTCGAATCAGATTAAATACACAAAGATAAAGGTTCTAAATGTTATAAATTGAGAATGTATAAAATTCTCAAGGATAAAATTAAATGGTTAAGTCTAAACAAATGCCACTTTTATAAAAGGGCGAAAATAAAGAAAACCTCCAAAATTGTTCAAGAGTAAAACCGTAAAAGAAAGCAGAAAGAACAGAGTACGATCTGCAAACTACTCGCTAGCTCACTCAGAAATCCCCAACAAAGCTAACACCTGTCATGTTATAAACATAACAGCCACAATCAGTAGGGAGTAATTCGACGTTCTCTCAGCGATATGACATGATATAAATGTTACCGATGCAAATAATATATCAAAGTAAATTGAAATGTTATAAAAAATAAGTAACAAAATATGATTACCAAATCACGTCAACCAACGTGCTGCATGCTTAAAAGCAAAATATTCAAAAGATAGAATGGAAATAATGTAGTTCAGGCTAGATATCCACTTTAGCTATACTTTTGACACCGCAGCATCTTTACTAGTTTTGGGAACCCTGTGTCACGCTAAGATGACCAACTCTAAGCTCGCTAACTAGACAACAAACTATAATAGAACACGACTTACCACGCAGTGCGAAGTCCTAGTCTAAGTACATGTACATGACTCTACGACGATCTGTACCGCCCACAGGATACCCAACCATATAGCTGTTTTAGTAAAACCGTATGCCTTAGTTTATTATTCTTTCCCTTTACTTTAATTATTCCAAACTTAAAAATGTCCCAAGTGATATAGTATATTATTCTAATGGTTCGTAAGTGAAGTACACTTTTATTTTATTTTTCGAATTAGAAAACTTAAACTTAAATCCAAAAGTATAAAATTTATTTAAGGACTTTAAATAAATTAAGTTACTGAAAATAAACTTTAAAGACCATCCTTTGACTTAAGGTACTTTAGTAAGGACTTATTACTTCGGCTTTAATGAGACGGAGTTCTACATTAGTTTATAAAACTGAACAGCAGTATTGTAAAATTCATAATTAATTAATGAAAAATCGAAATGACGCAAGGCTAATTTTCATGGTTTCCTGTACCTTTTAACTACAACTTTCATTTTTTGACCAACTTTAAATTACGAAAGTATCAGGGGTCTAAAAAAATCATTTCTAAAAACTGTCAGAAAACGTCACCCATAATGTTTCAGTTCATAAATCCACTTTTAGAAAATATTTGAAGGCAAGGCATAATTTTAAACATAAGTAAAAATTATAAATCTTCTTTGAGAAAAAGATTAGCTACGGTATCAAAATAAAAATATATTTGAAAAATAAATCTTTGAGAAAAGTCATAAACGCGTTTTACAGGCGAGTTGTTCACAAGTAATTTATTCTGACCAAACCGTAAATTTTAATCTTATGAAATTTTTTATGCAGACTCTACACTTTAAAATAATAGGAGTCTATTCTTTACACTTTGCAAATTCGAAATTAAAACAGGTGATATGGTTTTTAAAAACAGACGAACATATTTGACTGATTTAACAACGTTTTCATCAAACTTGTAAAATACACCATAAATCGAAAATAATGATCCAAGACCTAAAATTTTATACACAACCTAATACTCCATGTCTTTGCCACATATTAAAATTTTGTGAATTAAGAATTTGATTTACTATTTTTAACATAATTAAAACCGAACAGAATCGTTATGATCGCAGAAACTGCATCAATACTTTAAAAAACGAAATAAATATTAAAACTCCAAAAAAATTACCATGAAAATGGTATTTTAAAATCTATCATTTAACCCAGAAAAATAATTTACACCTCCTGGAAATCATAAAAACGAATTTATACCATCCTTCTATCATATTAATCGGTTTAATCCTAAAACTTGCAAATCAACCAAATAAATTCCTATTGACAAAATAAAATTTATATATAGTCAAAATAATTTATAAACATTAAGGGATCGGAAATCATATGGTTCGAAAATCATATTAATGAATAATATGTATAAAACCACAAAAATGCAATAATACATACAACTACAACAATTAAATCAATGTAATACCGAGTAACGTCGTAGTTACGTAGTTACGAATCCGAATCTACATATGCTAGCCTTCAATATCTCCTCTACAAACCCTTAGAATAGGATGAAGAGATGATCAGAGAAGGTCGATCCAAATAAAGAAGCAAGAAGGCAAGCACGTACGTAAAATAATTTGTAAAACGGAAATAAAGAAGCAAGAAGGCAAGCACGTACGTAAATTTTTTTGAAACTACAGTACAAGGTTTAAGTTTTGATTTTTTTTGTTTTTTTTTAAAGTAAACCCTAATGAATCTACACAAAAGATAGGGTTTATAAGAGACTAAAATAAGAAAGAAAGCTTCTTAAAAGTTTTAAGTTGATTGGCCAAAATAGTTGTTTAAACAACCAAAAATATCTTCCCATTTTAAATAAAAATAAATATTTTAAATAAAAATAAATAAAAGGGATGATGCAAATATTATCTCATAAGTTTTAATAAATACAAAGGGTATAAATGTTTTATATTAAAATTACTATTAACAATGTCCAAAAAGGTAATGAACCAGAATCGTATTCCCATTTTATAAAAATGTGACATATAATTAAAAGTCATTACATTTATAAAATAGGACTAAAATTAATAAAAATAGTGTTAAATAAAATATTAAACCAAAATTAGTATAAAAATAAATAAAAATAAACCTCTTTAATGAAAATCAAATAAATGAGATTTATTAAAATGGTGGGTGTTACAATCTCCCCCACTAAAAGAAAGTTTCGAGGACCTAAAACTAGAAAACAAAATTTAAAGAACAAGATTTTTTTATTTAAATCATTTCAGTTTACACTTAAATTCGAAAAATCATCGTTGAGGTCATATAATTTGTAAACCAGTTTTCAAAATTGAACTATTAAAAATCACTTGTCTCATCTCATGGAACGAGGGAATTCTGTCGCGAACCAGGATTCTGTCGTCCAAGATAAGGGTAAGTCAACATTGGAAAAATCAAATCTTACAACTATGCATCAGCAACTACTGAACCGGTCATTAGATGTCTTTAATGACAAGTCCTAACATCCACCAATGTCGAAATTCAAAAGTAAATGTGCCAATTTGACTTAAAACCTTTGAACAAATCAAATTTTGAAAATACAACACCACTTTTGAAAGTTTCTCAGGGCATCAAAGTATTGAAAAACAAAATTCGGAAGTATTTTCAAACGAATTTCAAGTCATTTCGAAACAAAACCAAATTTAAATGATGACCCAAAACTAAAAGAGAAAGAGAAGTTCAAAACTTTGAAGCTAGTCATAATTTAAAATTTCCAAGATAATCAAAAAATATTTTTACAAAAGTCAAAATATTTTGTGTAAAATGGAATTTCTCAAAGAAAAAGGTTAACGAGAAATCAAATTTGTATATACAACATAACATTTGAATGTTTTTTTTATGCATTAAATAACTTTATTTGAAACAATTCAGGTATATTTCCAAATGAGTTTTAAGTCATTTTGAAACAAAACCAAGTTTAGACACTAATCCAAAGTAACACTAACAATGAAATTAAAGTTTTTAAATCATAACTCAAAATTTAAAATTTTCGAGAACCAAACTTTGTAAAAGCCGAAATTCTTGTATAAAATGGAAATATCCGAGGAAAAAGGTCAACGGTAAATCAAGACAAAAGTTTTGAAACTAAAGCAAGGGAGAGAAAGATTTAAGAGTCATATATAACTCTCTCAAGGATTATGAAAGGGGATAAACATCTCGAGATTCTTGCTACAACTCCTCTATGAAACTCCAGCTGTTGTCAAGTTCAAATTTGCCAAACTTCCTAATCTATATCTCCAAAATTATCAATTGGGACAACATTGATCCAAAACCTTACATACTTGCGCAACCTCTCATAATAGCATATGGTAAGAATCCATCAAATAGTTCAACATCCAACCGACTAACTAAATCCCTCAAGTTATCAAATCCATAAGACTCCTGGAAACAACAAACGGAAAACATCGTCTAACAAAGCTCTGATGAGAATTCCTCTAACCTAAAAGCAAAAAGGCCTCTAACATCCACAAGTACAATCTAAAGAAGATAAAGCTCTCTTAGAAGTCCATCAAAGTCTTTTAGAAGTTCAGTAAATTCCTAATCATAACACTGCAACAGCTACGGGGTAAAGAACTCAACCAAGCAACAATTTCGATCATATAAGGTCATCAAACAACAATTTCCTTTAAGGTAATTCAGACCAAAATATTCCTCCGAGAAATACCAGTACTAAGGTTAAGACATTAAGATATGATAGGTATACAAAATTCCCAACTTCGGGTTCTTAATTCTTCAAGTCAATATAATCAATCCAAACTGCAGTTGAGCTAAGACACTCCTTATTTCCAAGGTTAACACTAAACAATCCAAATTAAGTTAAGTCACACAACCAAAAGTTCCAAGGTTACAACCTTACATAAGAACTCAACAATCTAAATCCATAAGAATCTAAGCCGAGATTAGTCTAGGTCAAACAATAATGATACATGGTTACTATAAAAACCTTAATCACATCTAGACCAAAATATGCAAGCTGCTTGTAATCCAAAGCCAACATCTAAGCTAAAATCGTAAATCCATAATCCACTAGCCACCATTCAAGTTAATCCTTAAGGAATGAAATCTCTTACAAGATTAGGCATTAAATATAAAACTTACTATCCTCAAACCATAAGTAACAAGACTTTACTAAACCTCAAACACACTTAACTTCCATCAAAGCTCACCAAGGGAGGGCCAGTCTAACCAGTGAATCTCAAGAGAATAGATACCAAGGTGAAGGAATCACAAAGAAGGATTATTCATCAGAATACGAGATGAAAATTTATAATAAGGATATAGGAAGCAGCTAAGGCTGAAAAAGTAAAGCAAGAAAAAAGATGATCATAGACTAACAAGGTCTGAGACCAGAGAAGGAATTTTTAAGGCTCTAGAGTTGCAAGAGGGCTGTAACACCCCCTCATACCAAGGTGCCTTACCAGGACCACCCTACCATGAAAGTGTGTTACTATCTCGGTTGTCCGAGGTTAGTACATATAAAAAGCATATGAACTGAGCACATTTATTAAGGTACCGTAAAGTATAAAAGGTTACATCAACCAAATCCCAAATTGTTACAAAAAAATAAACCAAATGTCTGACAACTAACAAATCAAAACTAAGACTCGGACGATGATGCTACGACTGGTGATGACAACTCTCTCAGGACTGCCCTAAGCTCACCAATAGCAATACCTGTCAAGTCTGCTCACCATCCCCACATGGATCACAGCAGATTCCACAAACAACAACGGGGTTAGTATTACTCAATCACTACAAGACAAAGAAACACAGTAACCAGCTGATCATCATCCAATCCCAGTCTCCCGATCTCACAGAGTAACCGACTACACACCGAAGTGTGTAGCCCTGCCAGATTACCCATCGCAACAGGTAATCCTCGCCGCTAGTGGGTGACCGCAGTGGATCCCACCTAGTCCAGCTCATCAACGAGCGACTAACAATCCCTGTCCCTTAATGTGCATATCCCCTCTCGTGGCGGGTTCCACGGAGGGCGAACTAGGGTGTGAAGCCACTCCCGCAAGTAACTCCACCATAATCACAATCACACAGCACCACGGCTGTCACAACACCTCCACACCAACACCTTCACAACAACGCCCATACTCCGATGATCAGCAAATAACAATAATCATAAAACAATCATGTCTTAAACAATGAACAGTAAACTGAGTAGGGAAAATCCTACCTTAGCAATCAACAGTAGGACGGAAACCGAACAATCAGAAAGGCTCCTCTATGAAGTCTTCTTCTATACAATAATCACATAACACAATTACACATTGCACAATCCCCCATATTCCCAATTCCATATATATACAGTAACCCGAAAAGAATACAAATGACATAGAAATGAAACTTACCAACAGTAGAATAAGAGATTTTACGCAAGAACCACGACGATTGCACACACAATGAGATTAGGGGATGATTAGGGAGTGATTAGGGTAATCGTTAAATGATTACGGTTAGAAATGATGTTTTCGAAACTGACGTTGAATATAATGTAACCCTAAACATTCTCTAATCAAACCGATAAAATAACACCCGCCAGTCCGGATACTCGGTCGAGTAAAGCTATACTCGGCCGAGTATCGTCTACTCGGTCGAGTATTCCCCAAACTCGGCCGAGTATTCCTTGGCAGAACCAAAACAGACTCCACAAACAAAACTACTCGGCCGAGTAGGCTCTACTCGGTCGAGTATACAGCTTAACAAATTCCGTAATATTACAGTCTTTCCCCCTTAAAATAACTTCGTCCCGAAGTTCACACTCCAACCTAAAACAAAACACCACAAACACAAAAGACACACCACCAAAACACAACAAGACTTCACACACAAACATATATCAACCCAAAGGACTACACCAAACACCACCAACCCGACACAAAATAAGACAAAATGCAACCGCGACCATCTCCTACCCCCCTAAAAGGACAAAGGATACGTCCCCGTAACCAAACATACCTGATCAAAAAGACTAGGAAAACGTTCTCGCATGGCTTCCTCGGGTTCCCATGTGGCCTCTTCCACATTATGATTAGACCAAAGGACCTTGAGTAAGACCGTCTCACCATTCCTTGTCTTACGAACCTTGCGATCAAGAATATCTTTAGGAACCTCGGCGTAGGACAAGGATTCATCAAGCTCGATGTTCTCCATCTCAAGGATATGCGATGGATCACTCACATACTTCCGAAGTTGGGAAACATGGAAAACATTGTGGACTCTATCCAAAGCTGGTGGTAAAGCTAATCTGTAGGCTACTTCGCCTATACGGTCAGAGATCTCATAAGGACCTATAAACTTCTGACTTAGCTTACCTTTCTTTCCAAACGTCATCACACCTCGCATAGGTGACACTTTCAAAAGGACCTTGTCACCTACTACGAACTCAATGTCCCTGCGGTGTAAATCGACGTAATTCTTCTGACGATCTTGAGCTGCTCTCATCTTTTGCCGAATCAACTGAACTTGCTCAACCATATCCTGTACCAGTTGTGGCCCTAAAACCACTATCTCAGAACTATCATCCCAACAAACTGGACTTCGGCATTTCCGACCATACAAAGCCTCAAAAGGTGCCATCCCGATACTCGTATGATAACTGTTGTTGTATGAAAACTCAATCAGGTCAAGCCTATCTTCCCAGCTGCCCCCAAACTCTATGAAACATGCCCTCAACATGTCCTCTAAGGTCTTGATGATTCGTTCTTTCTGACCATCGGTTGCCGGGTGAAAGGCTGTACTCATCTTCAAGGTTATACCCATCAACTTCTGCAGTTCTTGCCAAAACTTGGTTATGAACCTCGCATCACGATCAGAAACGATATCCTTGGGTATACCATATAACCGTACCACATGCCTCCTGTAAGCTAGTGCCAGCTGCATCTTAGACCAAGTATCTTTCATAGGAACAAAGTGAGCTGACTTGGTTAACCGATCAACAATCACCCAGATCATGTTATTACCTTGCTGTGACCTAGGCAATCCCACAATGAAGTCCATAGAGATTGACTCCCACTTCCACTCGGGTACTTCCAAAGACTAAATCTTACCTTGTGGTCTCCTTTGTTCACCCTTGACCCTCTGACAGGTCAAACATATGGCCACAAACTCAGCTACATCTTTCTTCATGTTTGGCCACCATAAAGTCTTCTTAAGGTCTTTGTAAAGCTTGTCACCACCCGGGTGAACTGAATAAGGAGTGCAATGAGCCTCCGTCAAGATCACTCTCCTCAACTCTGCATCCTCAGGAACATACCATCTCCCATCAAAATGGACACTCTCATATATATGGATGGAGAACCTGGAAACTGTCCCACTCTCTACTCTTGCCTTCCATTCTTGAATCTTAGGATCAAGCTCCTGTTTACTCTTGATGTTTTCGTATAACTCTGGCTCGATCGTCAAGTCCCCGATGGTATCTCCCTTCCTTAACATAAAGATCCCCATCCTAGACACCTCATCCCTCAGCTTCAGCAAGGACATGGCTGTATATAGCGAATGAACGCTCTTCCTACTCAGAGCATCTGCAACAACATTAGCCTTACCCTCGTGATAGATGATCTCCATATCATAATCTCGGATCAGCTCCATCCACCGTCTTTGTCGCATGTGAAGCTCCTTCTGAGTGTAGATATATTTTAGACTCTTATGATCAGAAAACACCTTGAAAGTTGCTCCATAAAGGTAGTGCCTCCAAATCTTAAGAGCGAAAACAACTGCACCCAGCTCTAGATCATGAGTAGGGTAATTCTCCTCATATGGCTTTAGCTGTCTCGAAGCATAAGGTATGACTTTTCATGCCTGCATCAAAAAACAACCAAGACCATTCTTTGAAGCATTAGTATATACCTCAAAGTTTTCACATCCCTCTGGCAATGCTAGAACAGGAGCTGTGGTCAAGAGTTTCTTTAAGGTCTGAAACGCCGTCTCACAACTCTCATCCCAAACAAATCTGGTCTCTTTCCTCATCAAGGATGTCATAGGCCGTGCTACGGTAGAGAAATCTTTCACAAATATCCTGTAGTAGCCAGCAAGGCCTAAGAAACTCCGAATCTCAACAACATTCTTCGGTGATTACCACTTGGTCACGGCTTCAATCTTACTAGGATCCACAGACACCCCCTTCTTAGATATCACATGACCCAGAAAAGCTACCTCCTCCTGCCAGAACTCGCACTTAGACAGCTTGGCATAAAGTTGATTCTCTCTCAGAGTCTGCAAGACTATCCTCAAGTGCTCCTCATGTTCTTCCTTAGTCTTAGAATAGACTAAGGTGTCATCGATGAAAACAACCACAAACCTGTCCAAGAACGGTGTAAAGATCCGATTCATCAAGTCCATGAAAGCTGCTGGTGCATTGGTCAACCCAAAAGGCATCACCACGTACTCATAATGACCATATCGAGATCAGAACGCTGTCTTAGGAATATCCTCATTTGCTATCCTCAGCTGGTGATAGCCCGACCTCAGATCAATCTTGGAAAACACACCTGCTCCACTTAGCTGATCAAACAGGTCATCAATCCGAGGCAAAGGATACTTGTTCTTCACTGTGACACGATTGAGCTCTCTGTAATCAATGCACAGTCTCATACTCCCATCTTTACAAAACGAACTGGGGCTCCCCACGGTGACACACTAGGCCTGATATAATCCTTTCTTAGCAACTCATGTATCTGCTTCTTCAACTCAGCTAACTCTTTAGGTCCTATACGGTAAGGTGCTTTGGATATCGGCCCTGTCCCTGGTTTAAGCTCGACACTGAAATCCACATCCCTCTTGGCTCGGTATCTCCTCAGGAAAGACATCATCAAACTCTCCCACCATAGGTATCTCAACAGCTGTATGCGGCTCTACTCGACGATCTCTCACATGACAGAGAATCAAGGGGCACTTCTTCCTCAAACATGACTTTAAAGTCATCACAGCTATGAACTTACACTTAGGTTTTACCACAAACCCTCTATAGGACACCCTAACACCCTTAGGACCCCTTAAGGACACTCTCTTTTGCCGACAATCTATCTTGGCATCATACTTATCCAGCCAATCCATCCCGAGGATCACCTCAAACCCATTCATAGGCAACTCTAATAGGTCTACCGGTAAATCTACCCCTCCAACCACCATAGACACTCCCTTATACAACTTTAGACACGACACAGACTCCCATGAAGGTATGAACACATCATCTTTTACAACCTCAAACTTCCCCAAACCCATAGACAAGGCATGGCTCTTAGACACAAAAGAGTGTGTGGCCCCCGAATCAAACAAAACAAAGGATAGTACATTATGAATAAGAAAGGTACCGGTAACTACATGAGTATCATCCTGCGCTTCCTGTTTGTCCATCATGAAAATCTTCCCACTGTTTTTCTGTCCTCCACCCTGAACCGAAGCATTGGAGGTACTTGGCTTGGCTCTTGATCTTGGGTGGTCTTTGTTGTTCGCGCGATATGATCCACCACCACTGCGGTTATAACTGCCCTGGTTGCCCTGTCCACCTTTGTTGCCCCACGAACCTCCCGGTTGGTTACTAGCAAAACTCTGAGTTGGCCCATGAGAGAAATTCCCCTGCTGAGCTCCTGAACCAGTGCCGGGCCTGTAACTCGTGCATTCCCGTCTTCTGTGGCCTACACCCCCATAGTTGAAGCATGTAAGGTTAGAGTTGTCACTCACACTCCGACCTCCATTCTTCCCCCAGCCACGAGATCCCCCCGAGAAGCCAGCTCTACCAGAAAAAGCCTTTGCATGGTTGAAGTTCCCTTTCTTGTTGCCCGACTGACTGTTGCTTCCACTGTCAGCCTTCCTCTTTTCAGCAGCAGTCCTCTCATTGATCTCTCTCGAGAGATCTACCATCCTCTCATCTTGGCCCGCTCTCAGGTACACTTCCTTAAGATCAGTAGCAACCCCAGCTGGCATACGGCTCACGATCTTGGCAGATAAACCCCTCTCAAAACGGAGAGCCAAACCCCTCTGTCGCAGCTGCATATCTTCAATATAACGAGATAGCTCTATAAACCGATGATAGTACTTAGTGACGGTCATCTCCTCAGACATGGTGAAGGAATCAAACTCAGATCTCATCTTGTGTCGGATATGCTCCGGCACAAACTGCTCTCTCATAGCGCTCTTTAACCCAAAGCACGAAATAGCTCCCAGACCTTCAGCCTCGTAATAGGCTCTTGCATCTTCCTTGACGTTTTGCCATCAAACAGCAGCTTCTCCTCTCAGGTAGTATACTACCTGCTCAACGATCATGTCTTCGGGGCACTTAACCATTTCCATGAGAGCTTCAATCTAACGGTGCCACTTATCAAGTAGCTTTGGTTCTCCCACCCCTTCATATGTGGGAGGGTTGAAGCGAGCAATGATGATGCTAAGCTGGGTAGCATCCATCGGCTTCTCATTACACTTTCCCACATTTCTGAGAGCCTCAATTAGAGCCTCTTGTTACTCTATCATGCGAGCAACCTCATCAAGAGTCATCTCAGAAGCTTGGATCTGTGCGGGGGTTCTTTTGGGCGGCATTTTGAGCTGATAAGAAACAAGGAAACGAAAGCACAAAAGCCTACGGCTCAAAATGTATCAATCTTCCGCCAAAGGAACACTCGACCGAGTATAATACGATACTCGGTCGAGTAACGACTACTCGGTCGAGTATCCCAGATACTCGGTCGAGTAATCGACTCCAGTAGCCAACGTCAAATAGCCAGAAACAACACTCGATCGATTACAAACAATACTCGGCCGAGTAGTCACTACTCGGTCGACTACACCTACTTACACGGTCGAGTAAACACATACAGTAGCCATTGCTACTCACTGCCAAACAACACTCGGTCGAGTGCTTGGTTACTCGGCCGAGTACTCCCTACTCGGTCGAGTACCTGCCCTGCTCGGCCGAGCCATACCAAAGACGGGTTAAAAAAGTAAAAAGTCCCCTATCATGCTTTCTGTTCCCACAACAAACATATATCAACAGAAACTAAATCCCACGTTATAACCATACAATCATACCAATCATTCACATGCTAAATCCACTTCACCAATATTTCACATACCCGACCCTCTACTGCTTTTCCAATCACCATCCTTACAAATTCCGCATATAAATTTCCAACCATCACTTATTATCACCATGAATCTTCACATACATGCACATACAAGCCACCACTCTCAACACACTTCCCATGTGACCGGCTCGAGTTAATGAGGGCCAAATTGCGACTTCGGGACGTCTCCCGAGTCTTTGCGGTAGCTCGAAACAACTCTCCCCGGGTCCATTTTATTTGGACTCCCTAATTTCATTAGATTCATTTGTTTAGGTGCCAGAATCTTCGGCTCTGATACCACTTTGTAACACCCCCTCATACCAAGGTGCCTTACCAGGACCACCCTACCATGAAAGTGTGTTACCATCTTGGTTGTCCGAGGTTAGTACATATCAAAAGCGTCTGAACTGATCACATTTATTAAGGTACCGTAAAGTATAAAAGTTTATATCAACTAAATCCCAAACTGTTACAATAAAATAAACCAAATGTCTGATAACTAAGAAATCAAAAATAAGACTCCGACGGTGATGCTACGACTGGTTATGACAACTCTCCCATGACTGCCCCAAGCTCACCACCAGCAATACCTGGCAAGTCTGCTCACCATCCCCGAATGGATCACATCAGATTCCACAAACAACAACAGGGTTAGTATTACTCAATCACTACAAGACAAACAAACACGGTAACCAGATGATCATCCTCCAATCCCAGTCTATCGATCTTACACAGTAACCGACTACACATTGAAGTGTGTAGCCCTGCCAGATTACCCATCGCAACAGGTAATCCTCGCCGCCAGTGGGTGACCGCAGCCGATCCCACCTAGTCCAGCTCATCAACGAGCGACTAACAATCCATGTCCCTTAATGTGCACATCCCCTCCCGTGGCGGGTTCCACGGAGGGCTTCCTAGGGTGTGAAGCCACTCCCGCAAGTGACTCCACCACAATCACAATCACATAGCACCACGGCTGTCACAACACCTCCACACCAACAACGTCACAACAACGCCCATACTCCGATGATCAGCAGATAACAATAATAAAAAAACAATCATGTCTTAAACAATGAACAGTAAACTGAGTAGGGAAAACCCTACCATAGCAATCAACAGTAGGACGGAAACCGAACAATCAGAAAGGCTCCTCTATGAAGTCTTCTCATATAAAATAATCACATAACACAATTACACATTGCACAATCCCCCATATTCCCAATTCTATATATATATACAGTAACCCCAAAAGAATACAAATAGAAATAAAACTTACCAACAGTAGAATAAGAGATTATACGCAAGAACCACGACGATTGCACACACAAAGGGGATGATTAGAGAGTGATTAGTGTAATCGTAAAATGATTAGGGTTGGAAATGATGTTTTAGAAACTGACGTTGAATATAATATAACCCTAAACATTCCCTAATCAAACCGATAAAATAACACCCGCCAGTCCGGATACTCGGTCGAGTAAAGCTATACTCGACCGAGTATCCTCTACTCGGTCGAGTATTCCCCATACTCGGCCGAGTATTCCTCGGCAGAACAAAAATAGACTCCACAAACAACACTACTCGGCCGAGTAGGCTCTACTCGGTCGAGTATACAGCTTAACAAATTCCGCAGTATTACAAGGGCTCACTAGGTCGCTCCATCTTCTGGTAGAGAAATGAACACACGAGTCTTGGGCCGCTTCATCTAACAGATCCACAGTGTAATCATCTCTTGGTCTACTGCACCATCGCGAAACATGAGTCTACTCTTGGCCAATTGGTCTGCAGCTTGATCAAGACTGAATCTGGGCTGGAACTACCATTGTCCCTTCCTTATGGCATCAAGTTCTCCATGCGGTCAGCTAGGTTGTGGAGCGGGTTCAATAACACCATAATGATCGCGTTCTAGTCCGGGAAAACAGCACGTGCATGTCCACCTTCGTTCATCTTCTTCATCGGAGAAATAAAACATACATTCAATACTAGTCATTGAATTTACAGGAACACAAAGACTAACATCCAAGTCCTTATTGATTTCTACCCACCTCTCACTAAATCATTTATTAGGCATTTTTCTAAAGATCAATGTGTGAGCGTCGGGAGCAATGATGCTCTGATGCCAACTATAATCTCCTAAAAAATCTAGTGCAAAACAGTGGCGGAAACACTGTCGAATGGGATTAAATACACAAAGATAAAGGTTCTAACTGTTATAAATTGAGAATGTACAAAATTCTCAAGGATAAAATTAAATGGTTATATCTAAACAAATGCCACTTTTATAAAAGGGCAAAAATAAAGAAAACCTCCAAAAGTGTTCAAGAGAAAAACCGTAAAAGAAAGCAGAAAGAACAGAGTAGGATCTGCAAACTACTCGCTAGCTCACACAGAAATCCCCAACAAAGCTAACACCTGTCATGTTATAAACATAACAGCCACAATCAGTGGGGAGTAACTCGACGTTCTCCCAGCCATATCACATGATATAAATGTTACAGATGCAAATAATATATCAAAGTAAATTGAAATGTTATAAAACATAAGTAACAAAATATGATTACCAAATCACGTTAACCAACGTGCTGCATGCTTAAAAGCAAAATATTCAAATGATAGAATGGAAATAATTTAGTTCAGGCTAGATATCCACTTTAGCTATACTTTTGACTCCGCAGCATCTTTACTAGTTTCGGGAACCCAGTGTCACACTAAGATGACCAAATCGAAGCTCGCTAACTAGATAACAAACTATAATAGGACACGACTTACCACGCAGTGCGAAGTCCTAGTCTAAGTACATGTACATGACTCTACGACGATCTGTACAGCCCGCAGGATACTCAACCATATAGCTGTTTTAGAAAAACTGTATGCCTTAGTTTATTATTCTTTGCCTTTACTTTCATTATTCCAAACTTAAAAATATCCCAAGTGATATAGTATATTATTCAAATGGTTCGTAAGTGAAGTACACTTTTATTTTATTTTTCGAATTAGAAAACTTAAACTTAAATCCAAAAGTATAAAATTTATTTAAGGAGTTTAAATAAATTAAGTTACTGAAAATAAACTTTAAAGACCATTTTTTGACTTAAGGTACTTTTATAAGGACTTATTACTTCGGCTTTAATGAGACGGAGTTCTACATTAGTTTATAAAACTGAACAACAGTATTGTAAAATTCATAATTAATTACAGAAAAATCGACATGACGCAACGCCAATTTTCATGGTTTCCTGTACCTTTTAACTACAACTTTCATTTTTTAACCAACTTTAAATTACGAAAGTATCAGGGGTCTAAAAAATTCATTTCTAAAAACTGTAAGAAAACGTCACCCATAATGTTTCAGTTCATAAATCCACTTTTAGAAAATATTTTAAGGCAAGACATAATTTTAAACATAAGTAAACATTATAAATGTTCTTTGAGAAAAATATTAGCTACTGTATCAAAAGAAAAATATATTTTAAAAATGAATTTTTGAGAAAAGTCAGAAACGCGTTTTACAGGCGAGTTGTTCACAAGTAATTTATTCTGACCAAGCCGTAAATTTAAATCTTATGAAATTTTTTATGCAGACTCTACACTGTAAAATAACAGGAGTCTATTCTTTACGCTTTGCAAATTCGAAATTAAAACATGTGATATGATTTTTAAAACAGACGAACATATTTGACTGATTTAACAACGTTTTCATCAAACTTGTAAAATACATCATAAATCGAAAATAATGATCCAAGACCTAAAATTTTATACACAACCTAATAGTCCATGTCTTTGCCACATATTAAAATTTTGTGAATTAAGAATTTGATTTACTATTTTAAACATAATTAAAACCAAACAGAATAGCTATGATCGCAGAAACTGCATCAATACTTTAAAAAACGAAATAAATACTAAAAGTCCTAAAAAATTACCACGAAAATGGTATTTTAAAATCTATCATTTAACCCAGAAAAATAATTTACACCTTTTGGAAATCATAAAAACGAATTTATATCATCCTTATATCATATTAATCGGTTTAATCATAAAACTTGCAAATCAACCAAATAAATTCTTATTGACAAAATAAAATTTATACATAGTCAAAATAATTTATAAACATTAAGGGATCAGAAATCATATGGTTCGAAAATCATATTAATGAATAAATATTTATAAAACCACAAAAATGCAATAATACATACAACTACAACAATTAAATCAATGTAATACCGAGTAACGTCGTAGTTACCTTGTTACGAATTCGAATCCACATATGCTAGCCTTCAATATCTCCTCTACAAACCCTTAGAATAGGATGACTAGATGATCAGAGAAGGTCGATCCAAATAAAGAAGCAAAAAGGCAAGCACGTACGTAGAATAATTTGTAAAACGAAAATACAGAAGCAAGCAAGCACATACGTAATTTTTTTTTGAAACTAAGGCAGAAGGTTTAAGTTTTGATTTTTTTTTTTTTTTGAATGAAACCCTAATGAATCTACACAAAAGGTAGGGTTTATAAGAGGCTAAAATAAGAAATAAAGCTTCTTTAAAGTTGTAAGTTGATTGGCGAAAATAGTTGTTTAAACAACCAAAAATATCTTCCCATTTTAAATAAGAATAAATATTTTAAATAAGAATAAATAAAAGGGATGATGCAAATATTATCTCATAGGTTTTAATAAATACAAAGTGTATAAAATGCTTTGTATTAAAATTACTATTAACACAGTCCAAAAAGGTGATGAACCAGAATCGTTTTCCCATTTTATAAAAATGTGACATATAATTAAAAGTCATTACATTTATAAAATAGGACTAAAATTAATAAAAATGATGTTAAATAAAACATTAAACCAAAATTAGTATAAAAAGAAATAAAAATAAACTTCTTTAATGAAAATCAAATAAATGAGATTTATTAAAATGGTGGGTGTTACATCACATGTTTAAATCTCATATTAAGAATGCTGAGGGAAAGTAATATTTTATTGTCAACTGATCCATATTAATCGGTAATGATTGGCTGACTAGAGTTTGACATTACTGTCGTGTGATGGTGGTGATCAGTTGATCCCTTAAGGTCATACCTCTAGGGTAACACTCTTAATTGATTAAGTATTTAATTATATGACGATGCAAGTTAATTAATTCCTTAAATTTGAACGGATGATTTTGTGAGTGAAAATACATGTCTTATTGTAATCGATTAAATACGATTCGTGCTAAGTAATTAAATTATTTTATTACTTAGGTTTATTTATTTTTATGAAACAATTATAATAAGAATGAATTGTTTATTATAAATTTAAGTAGTTGTGATTTATAATTCTATGACCAATTTTATGTAATTGTAATTGTGAATTACTAAGTTAATTTTGTATGTGATTTATTTCATTTATATAATGATTTTTAATAAGTTAAAAATGCATTATTTAAATACATGTCTAGTAACATGACCAATATGTCACACTATACAAATTAACATTTGACAAACTTAAAATGGACCCATTTTAAATGGTTGAGCCGTGTAAGTGGGAGGATAAGAAGAAATTGTGCTTTGTTATTTTATTTAAGTGGAAGGCATAATCATAACCTACTGATTTCATGAAAGATCATCCTAATGTGAGCAAGGATGATGTGACTGATTTCATGAAAGAGCATCCTAATGTGAGCAAGGATGATGTTTGGAATAAACACAAGGAGGAATTTTCATCGTGGTTTAAGAAGCATGTTATTGAGTTGAATTTCGAAGATGATTTGATAAGGAGTTTGGCCTCTGGTCCTTCACGAATGGTTAGAACCTGAAATCGATACCTAGTTAATGGATTCAATTTTCATACATTCAACTATGGTAAAAATAAGGCTAGCTGCAATTTTGGTGTCACTATTTCTTCTCTTGATGACAATGACTATTATGGTATAGTAGAGGAAATATTTGAGATGTGATATAATGGGCGTGACCGTGCTTATAAGACTATCTTATTCAAGGTTGAATGGAAGGATAATTTTATGGCCGGAACAAGAGTACATGAACGTTACAAACTCGTAGAAGTGAACCATACTCGAACATATTCTAAGTATGACCCATTTATACTCGCACATCAAGCTCATCAAGTGTATTTCTCTTCTTATCCGTGCACGAGGAATGATAGAAATCAAAAGCAATGGTGGGCAGTCTTTATGACAAAGGTAAGATCAAAAATAGACACCTCTTTTTTCCAAGAAGAAGTAGTATCAACTAGCACAATTTTGTCTCCAATTGAAGAAATCAGTTACGAGAATGGGAATGAAGAGGGTGAAGAGTTGGAAGAGGAGGAAGGGAATGGAGAAGATGTAGATTTGGAGGAGTGGGAGGAGGAAGTGGATAATGATGATGATGATGATGATGATGATGATGATGATGATGATGATGATGATGATGATGATGATGATGATGATGAGGAGGAGGAGGAGGATGAAAATAAGGATGAGGATGAAACTGATGAAGAGGATGATGAGGATTAGTGTTAGTTATATTGGTAATTTTTTTTAATTTTATTTTATATTTTATTGCAATTATGTTTTTATTTTACTAACATCATTGTTTAATAATTTTTTTTTTGCAATTGTAGATGGCAGGAGGTCCTGCAGGACGAGGTAGACAGCGAGGCGGGGGTAGCCAGCGTCGTAGTACGTCTTCTTTAGAGGAAGAGGAGACGGAGATTGAGCAACCGTCGGTCGAGGGATCGACCAATGATGATTACTCATCAGATCAGGGACCCGCGATTCAGTGGACTACGGATGGGAAGATGATACTTGATCCGGTGGGTCTTTGGTAAGATATATGTTACTCATATGTTCATTTCATATACTCCATTAAAGTTACAATATTCAGTCTTTGTTTAATATAAACGCGTACTTGTATTTAACATATTGTATTTCAGGTTTAACTGCAGAACGGTTGTTAGTGGTTGTTCGGCTAGTACGAAACAGAAGATGACGGGGCATGTTCCTACTTGTTGGACTGACGCTACGCCCCAACAAAAAGAAGAATGGTTCAACATCTTTCGGGTATGTGTTTGTATATATTTAATTTGTTAATTTATATCTAAGTTTCAATTATTAATTTATACAAATAAAAACTTTTTATAGAAATCCTTTGATTGGCCGTCGGGATTGGAACATGTTGTCCGTGATAGGTACAATGCTATTTGTACTAGAAGATATAGGGACCTCATCTATAAGTCCGTGAGGAGGAAAAAGGAGCCCGAGCATATGAAAGGTGTGTATTATTTTATTAGTTTGATTACTTGTATTTAGTTATAATAAATTTACGTGACCATTTTATTTTTTCTAACACTATTTTGAATTTTAGGTGACGCATATCAAGGTCTAATGAAGAAACGTGGAACCCCGGAATTTAAGATCAAGACGGAGCGAGGTTCACTCAACAAAAGAGGAGGAAAGAAAGAAGGCATTGTTGAGGCTACTCACTAAGGGGGGATCTCGTTCTTTCTTGGATCGTGTTTTGGGAGTAAGTTTACATAAAAACACCTTAGATTATTATTAAAAAATTTAACCGTGAAAACCACGAATTTATGCCTTGTTTATTTTTAGAATGGGAAGAAAAAAGGTAAGGTAGAGATGACGGCTCCCGTGCTCTTTGCAAAAACGCATAGCAAGGTTGATGATAAGGGTAATAGGCATTGGATTAAGGCGAAAGACAAGGAATTACATGTAAGTTTCATTTAATTAGTCAATTTCCCTTACTAAGATTATTTATTATAGGTAAATTTTTCATGTAAAAATAACCTTTAATGATATTTCGTTTGACTTGTAGGATGCTTATTTGCGTGAAAAACAGAACACCCCCAATAAGCCCGATAATGAATTTGGTTTGACTTGGTTGAGGGGTACAAAAAGGGCTCGGTGTATGGAACCGGAGAAGCTCATGGAGTTTTCTACAAGGCGCCAAAAGCAAGGACTTCTTCAAAGTCCAAACAAACTTATGAGCCGGGAATTGTAAGTGTCTTACAAGCACAACTTGATGAAGAAAGGCATCAAAACGCCGAAAGGGATCAACAAATGTGGGAAATGAAAGAAAAGTTTGACAAGATGGAAGCCTTCTTCAGTTCGTGCAACTCCGGTCCCCGTCCCCATTGGCAAAATCCTAATGATCCATCCGGGGGAGGCGGTTTTGGCGCGGGTGCTTCTTTTCCTTGTGGTTGACTTATGTGCCCCTTTCCCAAAACCTAAGAACATGGTAGTGTTAGTTAGGCTTGTGACGGATTTGGTTTGATCAGGATTTGTTGGTACACTTGTTAACTTGGTTTATTCTCATTTTATATATGAGATTTGGTTATTGGTGTTCCATTTGTGTTGTGTTATGAGTTTGGTTTGCTCAAGTTGGTGTTGTAGTAATAGAAATGCAGGTACGAGCTATGAAATGGATTGGGTAGTAGGAAATACCGAATTTTCATGCAAAATTACCGTATAAATGGCGACTGAAATGAATTTTTGGCGACTGCTTTCAGTCTCCAAAACAGAGTACCCAAACCTGGAGCCCCTGACCTGCCACCACCAAAGGCGACTACATGGCGACTGAAAGTAGTCGCCAAATTGGCGACTGATGTCAAAGTAGTCGCCAAATTGGCGACTAAAAGTCAACAATGGGCGACTAATTTCAGTCGCCATTTTGGAGACTACTTTGACGTTCAGTCGCCAATGTGGCGACTACTATCAGTCGCCATTTTGCGTATTTGGCGACTATTTAGTCAGTCGCCAATTTTAGCGGCTGAGATCAGTCGCCCGATTTCTATTTGGCGACTAAGGGTTGCTACTGTGTTCTGGCGACCAATTTAAGTCGCCAATATTGTTTTAGCGACTGATTTCTGACGCCAATTGCAGTCGTCCGAAACAAGATTTCTTGTAGTGCAAGCGGATCTTAAGTCAGAGAGCCCGTGCCACAGCACATGATGGGCGGATCGTGGCAAGACTAGCACGAGAATCTGCTCATTTCCTTCGAGAGGAGCATTTCCTCAACTTTTCTTTGGGTCTTAATAGTCATCTAAGCCCTTAGTAACCCTAACCTTTGTACCTAGTCTTTAGTATAAATACCCCTTTGTACTACCTAGATTGGCATGAATTCTAATACTCTCTTAATCCATCCTTAATCACTTTGTAATTCTCTCAAATTAGTCTAAATTTAGTTGTTATAAAATTTCTTAATATTAAGCAATCTTAATCTTTCCTTAATTTCTCTATTGTTCTTCCTTTATTTTGGGTAATTAGAAGATTATTTGGGATTATTTGGAGGATTGACAACCTTCCATCTATCATCAAGTACTTCTATTGTTCTTTGCTTTATTATTTGGAATCATCTTCATAGGTATAATTCTCTCTTAACCTTGTTTAATTATTGTTAATCACTTTCATTTATTCATCATGTTTTGCCTTGTTAGTATGATTGAGAACCTTATTAACATGTTAAACTTGATCAAAAGTGAGTAGTTTCCTTAGCTAGGGTTAATGGGGAATTAAGGGAAACCAACATGGGGAATGCTTCATGCTTAATCTAATATTTTTTCATAATTAAATTGCTTGCTTGTTGTGACTTCAACTTATGCACATGCTATGTTTGATGAAATGCGAGCCTATGAATCCTTGCATTTTTTACCCATCACCTATCTTTTCAATGAGGCTTATAAGCTTATACACCAACTCGAGCCTCATTAGACCATGCATATAGTTGAATAGGAAGAATTAAGTCGACTTGTAGATGTTGTATAATCTAATCGATTCGGCTCCGGGACCCAAACCTTTTTAGGGATTGTAAGCTTATACACCAACTCGATCCCATCACAACAATAAGTGCTTGCTATATAATTGAGAACATGTTTGTATGATCAACTCCCATGAATCCCCTATGAACCCATGACACCCTAGTGCCTTTAATCAATTGTTTACAACCCCTCTATTTGCTTTACTTTGTTTTTGTTCATCTTGTTAATTAGTTTAGTTGATTTCCTATCTGAACCCAAATTGTGACACCCTAAGATAAAACCATTTGCAATTGAGAATCCTACATCAATATCCGTCCCTTGGGATCCGACCTTTAATTGCCTCTTTGCTAAGAGTAGTTTGTTAAGTTATAAATATTGTTTTGGTTGGTAGCTTTTGACGACGAGTTTAAACCGGACCAAAAATGGCGCCGTTGCCGGGGACGGTGTTAACTTGATTTTATTTTCATTAATTGTTTTTAGTTGTCTTTCTTTACTTTGCGGAAGTTAATTTCCTCAAGATTGTTCTAATTGTTTTCAAGTTGTTTGATATTTTGCATGACTAGGAGATCACAAGGTAATCCATTACCCATTAATCTTGAAATTGAAAGAACCTTAACCAACAATAGAAGAGTTGCTATAGGTACTTTAAGGGGTATTGGAGAGATTTTGGACATTCAACCAAATAACATTGAGTTTACCAACCCTTTTCCAAGAGAAGGAGAGGACAACCCAATACAAATTCCACCACAAAATCAACCCACAATGCCTAAATTTTCATCACACTCCATACCAACGGAGGAGAACCTACCAAACGGTACTCCTACACCACAACATCTAACCGGTAATTTCGTTGCCAAATTCGCATTCATACAACTAGTTGAGAGAAGTCAATTTGGAAGGATGCCTAGTGAAGACCCTCATTCACATATGGAGACTTTTTGTGACTATTGTGATGCGATTTCTCAAACCGGAGTTACTCAAGACCAAATCCGATGGGTATTATTTCCTTTTTCTTTAATTGGTACCGCAAAGTAATGGTTAAAAAGCCTAGACAAGGTCACCCTTGGTATTGATTCATGGAAGAAGTTGGCACTTGCCTTATACAAGAAATTCTTGAAAGATTCATTAACCTCTTATTAGACACTTCTAATAACTATATAAATTTAGTTTAATCATAAAATAATAAGATCTTATGCATGCAAAACAATATAATGCGAAGTAAGAAGAAAACCGATATACTTACAATGAGGGCCGAAATGGGATACTAATTGGTCTCCTACCAAATTAGTCTTCGTAAAAATCCGAGTGCTCCAAGGGTGAATTTAGACTGAATATTAGAATCTACTCCTTAAGGATTTGTACCAAGATAACCCACTTAATACTTTTACTAATTTGTTACTAGAAATTAGTATAAGAAAATTGATACTAATATTATATTTTACTATTTCTAGTAATGGTGGAATAATATTAGAGATTTGTATGTTTTTTCTTCATATATCTTCTAAAACTATTACAGAGATGTTCTATTTATCAATATTTATAATTTTGTAAGAATGAATGATAAATAAGAAGGGAAAAACTTCTCATCTTTTGCATAGGGTGGCCAATGGGTAGAGGGAAGAGTGCCCAATGCTTTTCAAGTTTGTTCTTCTCAAGATGTAGGCATGCTAGCCTATTATTAGTAGGGCATCATTACGTTCCCTCTAATTAATAGAACAAAACACAACCAACCCCTACACCCTCCATTTACACGGCATAATGGACTTAAAATGGTCCATTTTAAGTTTGTCAATTGTCAATTTGTATAGGGTGATATTTTGGTCATGTTACTAGACATGTAATTAAATAATGCATTTTTAACTTATTAAAAATCATTATATATAAACAAAATAAATCACATACAAAATTAACTAGTAATTCACAATTACAAGTACTTAAAATGAGTCATAGTATTATAAATCACAACAACTTGTATTTATAATAAACCATTCATTCATATTTTATTTGTTCCATAAACAATAAATAAACACAAGTAATAAAATAATTTAATTACTTAGTACGAATCTTATTTAATCGAATTACAATAAGATACGTATTATCACTCACAAAATCATTAGTTCAATTTTAAGGAATTAATTAACTTGTATCATCATACAATTAATTAATTAATCAATTAAAAGTGTTACCCTAGAGGTATGACCTTAAGGGATCAACTGATCACCACCGTCATACGACAATAATGTCAAACTCTAGTCAACCAATCATTACCGATTAATGTGGATCAGTTGACAATAAAATATTACTTTCCCTCATGCATTCTTAATATGAGATTTAAACATGTGATCGCATTATTGTCGAGGACACATACTCCAACAATCTCCCACTTGTCCGCGACAAGTGTGCTTCATCAATTCTCTTGTCCTATTACTATCTCTCACTCAATGCAAGGTGTCTTGCAGGTCGTACTTGCATTTGATCATATCATGAGTGGTTTCCTCGATCTGGAAAATAACTCTCTAACCGGAATTATCTACCATAGATACCTTCCGAGCGTGGCCACGCATTTTCGGTTCATTACTCCTCGAGTGGCCTTGAGATATAAGATAACCCTGACAGGGATGGACAATTCCTATTTCACTCTTCCCTTTGAATAGCCACAGCTCATTATGACCCAAAACGTGCCCATTAGACCCCAATTACGAAGATCGTAGAACATAAATCAAAGTCACTCTGAAACTGTGCCATCTTAGGTGAGCAGTCTTTAGTCAAATAATCGACTCATAAGAATACTATAGTAGCTCTCGCCATGACCAGGCTATAAAAATTTCCAGAACTCTATAAGCGATCATTAGCCCGACAAAGTGTCCCATACAGTCCGCCTATGTGATCGACTAGTCATCTCTCATGACTCTATGGCATTTGAACTTGCCATCAATTGCATCACACTCCAGTTACTTCGAGACGTCACCTCATATAGGTAACTAGGGGCAAATACTATGTTAATCCAGTTCACTTTAATGGGGTTCAATATTGTCTCAACAACCCATTTGGATGTAACAAGGTACAAAATGAGTTAATGATAACTCAAACGATAAATATGATTATCACATACGAGTAGTCAATACCATATTACTACTCTATGTTTCATAATCATATGTGTATTTATACACTTGCCTAATGCAATAAAAGTTTAGCTTGTGAACATACCATGTGTCCAAGTGTTCAAACTTAATGAATTGTGATTTCCTTCAATTTCATGTTATCTCTTATAGCATGATTTTCTCTAAGAACACATCTAGACTCCATACTAGACTCAGGTTTTTTTAGCTTGAAAGAAGCTCCCATTGTTATCACATAGCCTATTATGTGGGTATAGTCTTCAAAGTACACCACTTTATCACAACGTACATAGGTTTGTTTTTTAGAATCTTGCAATGGTTGACAATAAAATACGCTTTCTAGTCATTCTCTCCTTAGGTCAATAAAATCAGCCTAGGATTTTCAAAGATCCTAATGAGTTCGGAAACTTGAGTTTGTGTATCCTTAACACACAACTTAGTATACTTCGAAACTCCAGAACAGACCATTAGTTCTCCTTGAGAATTCATGACGGTTCCTTGAGGCTTACCAATGACTCTCATATGGATTAACTTGTTTATCGACTTATCATGCTCCAAGCATGTGATTCATCTAGGACATGTGCATTATGTATACATTATTATACCAATGGCGGAAACATTAGTAATCAATTTCATGTAGACAACAGTTCTCAGGTGCAGCAAATAACCACGACTCTATCATGGTAATTCTATATTCATCGATATGAATAACCTACTTAACTTGTTGATTTCATTAAGATGAAGGATCATTATCAACATAAGATACCCATCTAAGTGCCAATCCAACATCCCATGTTTTAATAGATTCACATAATGTCCAATATCATCCAGAATTGAAAACCTAAATACTTCTTTATGAAAGACAGTATTTGCTCGTCATTCCCAATGAGTAATATGTTTATGTAGTTCATAAAGGATGATTGCTCCCACTAAACTTCATGTCCAAACATGACTGTCATTGACTCCCACTCAATTCCACATGTTTTGTTTTTGACAACTCATTCGAAACATTACATAAATTGGAATAATCATTGCTTTTCTAAGTATCAGTTAAAACCATATATGTCATTCACATATCCCTTTCAATATACCTATTTGGAAAGTGGTTTTAATACCTTATTTATTTTCATAATGAGGTAATGATTTGAATCTTTTTCTTAGTTACTAATTAACATAGCTTTTGTAGACATCGACATGCCTCTCTATGCAACTTTTAGTCATAAATTTCTATTTACTTTGGATTGTTCTCAACAATTCCAAATAAATCCATTTTCTTGCATAGATACCATTTTGGTTTCATAAGGCTCATAAGTAAAATGTCGAATTTTAAAATCTCTAGGTATATCCACTTCATAGATCAAAATCTTATTCTCCAAGAACATATGCATTTGTCTTTTCATAAGTCTCAAGTCATATTAGGAATGCTTTCTTTTGGTCTCCTCACATCAAGAGTCTAACCTAAGAACATATTCTTTTGGTCTCCTCACATAGATCCCATACTTAAGAACCTCTTCTTTTGGTCTCCTCACGTAGATCCCATCTAGTCAAGGTTTGTGGCTAAATTCACTCCCACCCTATCTTTAGAAAAATACATGTATTTTCTTCAAAGATAGCTTTATGAGGCACAAACAACTTTGTACTTATTATAGTAAAGGAGGAAAATATTACACATGATAACTTTTAGTGACCTATTTGAGACATATTGTAAATACATTTTAGTTCCCTAATATGTGAGTTCAATAGCTCAACATAACTTTATAATTGATCTTACATAAGTAAGTTGTTACTTTTAGAAACAATGGCATAAGGGGAATCGAATTCATAACTTATGGACATATAATGACTCAATCATTATAATTGTCTATTTGATCAATTTAAGTCAATAATCTTATGTTTCTCGACGCAATTATTATATGATGACAAATTTTAGAACAAACGATACAATAAAGTAAGTGACTTGGGTTGCAAACCAAGTCACCAATATCCAAAATACAACCATTGTTTAAAGGAAACAAATAAATTTCCAAGTCGAACGATGAAATCAAAATAGTTCTAAAATTTCTAAATACAACTTGAAAATAAAGACAAAGTAAGCCCTAGCTTCCATTGATCTAGCATCATGGGCGGCTACATCTAGCTTCCCTCAAGATCTTCTAGGCTTGCTTTTCTTTGCCCTTATACTTGCTCGAATGCCTTAAGTATAATAAAAAGGGTAAAAATCACAACTTGTATCAAAATACCAAGGTTGAGATTTGATGTGACTCATAACTGCGCACATTTACCCTCCTAATTGAGCCCATTTTGCATACCATTATAACATTCTATAGCCATTTTATCCGTCAAATGCTTTCTATTTTACTTTCCTAGTGTTGTTCATATGTTTTGTAGGAAGGAAGACAATTAGGCAGAAATTCCCGTCTCCCGTGCATATTTGGAAGCTTATTGATGTTAATCGGTGAACTAGTATAAAAGAGGAGGCAAGAACAAAGACCAACAAACACAAGAATAAGGAGCATGCAAGAGAAGGAAAAGCAAGGACAATTCTGAGGAACAATCCGAGCGGACTACAAAGAATACGCTTGTCTCCCCTGCCCAGAATCCGAGTGTCCCGAGCAAGCGACGCTCATTTTCCCGTCTCTTCATCCGAGTGTCCCGACCATCAACAGCTCATTGCCGCAACCCACAGACCGAGCGTCTCCCTCCTTGGTCCGAGCGTCTTGTGATGACTCTAGCACGATATGCTAATCTCGTTGAAGAGACTTGCATTTCCCTAATTTAGAACTTGGCATTGTTAACTACTAATTTATCCTCACTTAACCTAGTAATGCACTACTATAAATACCCCATTTTGTAATAATAAAAGGGGATTATGAAGGAGGTTCCCATAGTAGGAAATTCTCTTAGATTAGATTAGGAGTAGATTAGAATAGATTACTCTTTAATCTTTCTACAAGTCACACCTTAATCTTTCCTTAATTATTGTTCAAGTTTATTATTGGGTAATTGAAGATTATTGGGTTATTATTGGGAGATTGACAACCTTCCATCAATCAATCAAGTTCTCTTCTTTTACTCTTTGCTTTATTATTTGGAATCATCTTCATAGGTATAATTCTCTTCTACCCTTGTCTAATTATTGTTAATCACATCATTTATTCATCATGTTTTGCTTTGTTAGTACGATTGACAACCTTATTAACATGTTGAACTTGATAATGAGTGAGTAGTCTTCTAGGTAGGATTAATGGGTAATTAAGGGAAACCAACATGGGGAATGATTCATGCTTAATCTAATATTTTCACATAATTTATTTGCTTGCTTGTTGTGATTTCAACTTATGCACATATTACGTTTGATGAAATACGAGCCTATGAATCCTTGCATTTCTTACCCATCACTTATCTTTTCAATGAGACTTGTAAGACATAAACCAACTCGAGTTTCATTAGACCATGCGTATAGTTGAATAGGAAGGACTAAGTCGAGTTGTAGGTGTTTTACAATCTAATCGATTCGGCTCCGGGACCCAAACCTGCTTAGGGATTGTAAGATATACACCAACTCGATCTCATCACAATAATAAGTGCTTGCTATTTAATCGAGAACATGTTTATATGATCAACTCCCATGAATCCCAAATGAACCCATGACATCCTAGTAACCTATATTATTTGTCTACACCTTTACTTGCTTGTTTTATTTTGTTGCTTGCATTAGTTTAGAACACAACTACAAACCTAAATCAATTATGACACTAGCATAAATTTAGATAGATATACTTAGAACCCAAAGCACACCGTCTCGTGGATCGACCTCGACTTAACCACTAACTAGTTGTTTGTTAATAATTATAAATGTGTTTGATTGGGAGACACGACGACACCTTCCATCAAAATGGCGCCGTTGCCGGGGATGGTGTTATGTGATTAAGTTCTTGCTTGTTATTCTATTTTTATTTGTGCTTTAACCTTGAGGAACTTGTTCCTCAAGGTTCGTTTTTACCGTTTTATTGTAGTTTCATGTTTGTAGTTCTATCTTTATCTTGGTTATGATGATGACCCAAGACTTGGTATATAGATTATGTGGTGGATCTTTTGATTATGACTATGGGTGTGGGGAGTTTGAGGAGCAAGTCAACACAAACCGACCTTACTATTCATACAATGAAAATCCTAACTACTACCCCAACTTTTCCCACCAAAATCACCACATCCAATACCCACTTCTTAATGAATTTCAATTGCCACAATACAACCACTTTCACACCCACCCACAACAAGAAGATGAACCTATTCAAAATGTGATTCTCAAAGTGATGGGAGACCAACAAAACTTCTTCAAACAAATGTTAGAGGATAGCCAAATTACGGACAATGTTCTTCGAGGCATTGTTACCTAAGGTGAGGAGTTGGAGATTCAAATTGCCCAAATAAAGGCAACCCAAGAAACCACCCAACCAACCACTCCCCACCAATCCTTAAACATTGATCATGAATGCGAATTTGAAGTAGTGACATTTGATATGGAAGATGAGAAGTGGGAAGAGCCAATTCCTTTGAGCTCTGGTGAGTATGAAAGTGTTGCATTTGATGAAAAAGATATGAGGTTGAGTACGCCGAATACTCTTAGCCTTTGTGAGTATGAGGGTGTGTCTTTTGATGTGAATATTGAGATGGTAGAGAAAGAATTATTGAAGAAGAATGAAGCCCCCGTTTATGATTCCTATGAAGATAGCCATGATGATAAGATCGTGTTTTGCAAGAACTCATGGGACAAAGAAGCGGAAGGTTGTGAGATCACTCTACTTGAGGAACCTATCCTTGAGAAATTTGAGATACCTTATCATGAACAAGAAGAATGCCCCTCCCCTATTGTCTATGAAGACTATTTTACACCCACCATGGAACCTATGATTGTTGGAGATGATATGGTGGACCTTCTCCAAAAGGTCAAAACATCATATAAAGGATACTTGGTAGAAAAGCTCAAGAAGAAACTCGCAAATGAACATGCTTGTGGAAATTTGGCATCCACAATTTCGACTTCTAAAGAACCCGATCAATTGAATAAGAATTCTCCTTCTACCTTGGAAGGATTGAATAATCAAAACGCTATCAAAATCACCAAAATTGAAGAGGAAGATGGTAAGTGGAAGTCTCCGGACAAATATGAACCATACTTCATACCTTATGTTGACAAGAATCATGGGGTTGTTGGTTTGAAGCATCGCAAATACTCAACCGCCAAGAAAAGGATGAAAAAGAAAATAAATGACAAATTCCTTTGGCCAAGCTTTGTTTTGAAGTTAAGTAAACCATACCTATGCTTATTTGGGGCTTGTTCACAAGCTTTTGATCTCCTTCTAAGAGCCTTGAGCTCTATGGACAAAGAATCTCGACAATTTGAACTAGTTTGGTGGAGTCCTATCTTAAACCACCAATTAAAAAGACAAGGAGAAATAGCAAAAGGGTGCAGGGGAATGATTTTTGGAAGAAAAGAATAAAGAAATGAGAAAGACGGCACGAGACGCTCGTCCTACAAGAAAGACGCTCGTCCTAAAAGAAGACGCTCATACCAGAGGAAAGACGCTCATCCTGAGTAGCAACACGAGAATAATTTTGGTCCAGAGAAGAATCCGAGCGGATTCTCATTAAGACGCTCGTCCTACACAAGACGACCGTCTCAACAACAAGACGCTCGTCCTCAGCCGATCTCAAAAGAGCCAAAATCACTGTCTAAGAATCCGAGCGGATTCTTACCAAGACGCTCGGATTCCCCCTGCGAGACGCTCGTCTCGACACCAAGACGCTCGGATTCCTTTGAAACCTCGTGAAATCCGCCCGAGCCCGACCCTCAACCGCTCGTCCCTCACCCCTTTTTCTATATAAACACCCCCACCATCCCTCATTTTCTTACCTTATCTAAACCTAAAACTCACATTATCATCTCCCAAACACTCCCATCACAAAAATCAACCCCAAAACCCTAACTCTCTCAACTAAAAAATGATGAACCTAAAGGAAAAAGCCACGAAAATCGTTGAGTCCGCCACCAAGAAACGCAAGGGCTCTTCTACATCCGCCCAAGGAGGGATGCCGGCAAGAGGCCATCGCAATGTGATAATAGGTGGGGTGCAGCAACTTGAATACTTTTCGGAGGTGATCTTTACATCCAATGAGCACCGCAATAAGTTCGTCGCATTGCTAGGTAAACATTTTGAGCCGACTCAATTCATTGATACCAAAGTGTTAGAAGTCCTAGGTATAAGGTACCATACTGAAATGTTCTTTGATGGTTTGGGGATTGGAAAACTATTCTATGCCCACGAAGAGACCTACCTTAGCCTTACCCTGGAATTCTTGAGTAGCCTCCGCATCGTCACAAACACGCAAAGAACCGTTTGTATGGAATTCCGATTGTGCAATAACGACCATAGACTAACCCTCAACCAATTTACGAATATTTTTGGTCTTATTGTGCCAACGAAAAACACCGACAGACCCGCCGACTTTGATGTGGACCAAGTTTGTAAGGCTATTTCCGGGAGGGATTTCATATATTTAAAACAATGCAATACCTTCGCAATCCAACATCCGGTGATTCAAATCACCGAACGCTTCATTGCCGGCACTATTAATGGGAGATTTGAGCAAGATAGGTGCACTCTCCTTTATTTGACCTTTCTAGAGTCCTATCTAAATGTTCGGGGGACAAGGCCCTATAGTTTCAACACCCCCTTTCAGATGCTCACAAGGTTCTTCGACTTTGCTCAAGAGAGTTCCCAAATTAAGACCTTCGTGATGGGAGGTCTAATCACAATGTTGGCTAATGATCTCTGTCCCGGGTTTAACATTCATGGGGCTTATGTGAGACTTAAGGGTAGTACTTTAATTGATGAGGATGCCATCTTCAACCACTACCGGTGGTGTACCTACACTCAAACCGGGATTGTAGAATGGTTTAAAAAAGGGTGCTCCTCTATTGTTCTTACGGAGTTGAATGTACCCGCTACCGACCCGAGGTTGAGCTGGTACTCACCTACTCCGAGCTACCTCCTCGACATTGAGATCTACCCCAACCCCCCTCAAAGAGAAGAAGCACCCCGCCAACCTCAACAACCTCGTGGGATGCCGGTAAGGGGTATTGCATCCCCATCTTATGTACCCATCCCACCATACCCTACTCCGTATATGCAATTTAGACCAAAAGTCCCCAATGCTCCGGATGTGAATGATTTGATCAGCCTTATGCAACTGGTCGATCTCGGGGTACACCGAGGGCAAGAAGACAACTATTTGGCCCTCTATCCCCAATACTACCAAATGGCACAACAAGAGTATATGGACCCCAATGGCCCTCGTCCATCTTGGGCTCAACCGCCGCACCTTTTTTTCCGTATTAAAGGGAACGAAGACGGGAACTATGGCGGTCAAGGTGGAGGATTCTACGGTCAAGGTGGAGGATTCTACGGTCAAGGTGGAGGATCCTATGGTCAAGTAGGAGGGTATGACCAAGGAGGTTCTAGCGGATATGGATACCGCGATTATGGTGATGATGACGAATGAGAGATGCCTACCACACCATCTCCAATTGTATGATACTCTTCTCTCCCTACCTCTTAAGTATAGTTGCATTGCATTTCAAATTACCTTGCATTTAGTTTACACCTTACTTGCATTTGTATTATATTCCATATTTCATTTAAATTAGTTAGTACATATAGTATAGGTTGCATTGTAATATATTTCACATGTCTCATATAGTTAGTTGCATTCATACATAGTCACTAATGACCCAACCTCATTTCTCCTACACTAGAAATAGTGCTTAAATCAGTTTGGGGAGGTTTGACCATAGGTGACCATAGTTTACTAGAAATCATGCATCATATAGTATAGTTTGGATTGCATTCATTTGTTATATATGTCATATAGAATTACATTTAGTTAGAGCATGCATACATATCATATCATTGCATTTGCACTTCAATTTTCATAAAACTTTACAAACCCAAAAACATGTACTTTCTTTTTCATTCCTACTCCTACATGAACATTAAGGACAATGTCCAAAATAAAGTGGGGGATGAGAATTTATATTCCAAAAACACATAAAAATTGAAAATTTTTGAAAAATACAAAAACATGTCTTTTTGTTTCATAAACATAAAAACCCATAAAAATTTGAAAAATTGAAAAACTCAAAAACATGTTCATTTCCTTTGTAGTGTAGTCTTGTGTATATTGTATATATTGTGTTTGTCCATCCTTTTTCACATTGATCGACTACGCCATATCCGAGACATGAGGATATTGAAGACCGCATGGTATGATCTTTCCATTCTCCTTTTTCCTCTTTATGTTAATGACTATGTGGCTTTATTTTGATTGATGCGGTATAAACAATGTGATTATAGGATTGCATTTAGATTATTTGGCATACTAGTTGGTAGAAGCATGTGCATTAGGTCGTATAAATGTTAGTTGCATCATGGCATGTAGTTGCATGGTTAGAAAATTTTGTGAAAGCATCTATTTGGGAAACTTGACAAGTGTATATAGGCCCTTGTAGATACCTTTTCTTCTTGAGACTTTGCTCATTAGAATGCTTGTAAAACACCCTAGGATGTGTCATGCTAGTATCCTTTGACCCATGGATTAAGGTCTAGTCAGAGTACCTTGTGGTGTGATAACTCCTTGGCTACCATTTATTCCAAGGTGACCCTTCAAACCATACAACCATCATCCATATTATACCACATTTTGTCATCAAAGGGAACGGGTACAAAAATTGTTCAAACTTTGAGTTCAAGAATTGAAATGAAAAGTCAAAAAGTTTGCAAATTGCATCAAACGAAAAGGGGAGTAACAAAAATAGACTCCTAATGCTTCAAATATAAGCAGCCTCCCTACAAATGGGGTAGATTTGAAAATTTTCAAAAAGAAATGCAAAGAAAAAGTTGAAGTTGTCAAGTGTTGAAAATGCCAAACATCAAAAGAAATGGTAAAAGAAATGTTCACAAAATGTCAGATGCCACAAGAAATTGTGGGGAAAAACAACAACAAAAGCAAACTCTCACATGAAACTAAAAATTCTATTGATCCCTTTTCCATCGTATCCACTTTTGTGCATGGTAGAGAGGGGACGACCCTTCTTCTTGTCTAGGCAAGAAGGGGAATTCCGCGATCTTCCAGTGTTTCTAACACCATAGGGAGTCTACTCTTGACGAAAGCATTTAACAATTGAGACAAAAGTACCCTAGTTTGACACAACTTGGAGGTGATTTATTGGTATCCTTCTAGGCTTAGTAGTTTGAAGAAACCATATCTATAATGTAATATGTACCCTTGAATTGCTTCCCCTTTAGATAATTTCCGCCACTTAGATGAGGAAAGTGGCTATTCGTTTTCGTAGATGCATCCATTACTTGTTTTGTGTGCTTTAATGCTTGGATGTATCGCCATTTTGGCAAGCCCCACCTTGCCTTACAAGAAGGCATCCTATCTCATGGTTGTCTTGTTGTGAGTTGAAGGAGCGGAGTGAGACCCGCTAATTGTCTGACATCGGCTATATTATTAGAATAGTTTAAATAAAGGTCTAGTTCTAGTCACCTCTTAACTCGGGCCGAGTAAAGGTTCGGTTTGGGGATATTTGATGTGACTCATAATTGCACACATTTAGTCCCCTAATTGAGCCCTTTTTGCATAATATTAAAACATTCCATAGCCATTTTATCCGTTAAATGCTTTCTATTTTGCTTTCGTAGTGTTGTTCATATGTTTTGTAGGAAAGAAGACAATATTCGGAAATTCCTGTCTCCCATGCATAATTTGAAGCTTATTGATGATAATGGGTGAACTAGTATGAAAGAGGAGGCAAGAACAAAGACCAAAAAACACAAGAATAAGGATCATGCAAGAGAAGAAAAAGCAAGGACCATTCTGAGGAACAATCCGAGCGGACTACAAAAAAGACGCTCGTCTCCCCTGCCCAGAATCCGAGCGTCCCGAGCAAGCAACGCTCGTCTTCCCGTCTCTTCATCCGAGCATCCCGACCATCAACTGCTCGTCGCCGAAACCGACAGTCCGAGCGTCTCCCTCTTTGGTCCGAGCGTCTTGTGATGAATCTAGCACGATATGCTCATCCCCTTGAAGAGACTTGCATTTCCCTAATTTAGAACTTGGCATTGTTAATTACTAATTTATCTTCACTTAACCTACTAATGCACTACTATAAATACCCCATTTTGTAATAATGAAAGGGGATTATGAAGGAGGTTCCCATATTAGGAAATTCACTTAGATTAGATTAGGAGTAGATTAGAATAGATTACTCTTTAATCTTTCCACAAATCACACATTAATATTTCCTTAATTATTGTTCAAGTTTATTATTGGGTAATTGAAGATTATTGGGTTATTATTGGGAGATTGACAACCTTCCATCAATCAATCAAGTTCTCTTCTTTTACTCTTTGCTTTATTATTTGGAATCATCTTCATAGGTATAATTCTCTTCTACCCTTGTCTAATTATTGTTAATCACATCATTTATTCATCATGTTTTGCTTTGTTAGTATGATTGACAACCTTATTAACATGTTGAACTTGATAATGAGTGAGTACTCTTATAGCTAGGATTAATGGGTAATTAAGGGAAACCAACATGGGGAATGATTCATGCTTAATCTAATATGTTTACATAATTTATTTGCTTGCTTGTTGTGATTTCAATTTATGCACATGTTACGTTCGATGAAATGCAAGCCTATCAATCCCTGCATTTCTTACCCATCACTTATCTTTTCAATGAGACTTGTAAGACATAAATCAACTCGAGTTTCATTAGACCATGCATATATAGTTGAATAGGAAGGACTAAGTCGACTTGTAGGTGTTGTACAATGTAATCGATTCGGCTCCGGGACCCGAACCTGCTTAGGGATTGTAAGATATACATCACTCGATCTCATCACAATAATAAGTGCTTTCTATTTAATCACGAACATGTTTGTATGATCAACTCCCATGAATCCCATATGACCCCATGACATCTTAGTATCATTTATTATTTGTCTACACCTTTACTTGCTTGTTTTACTTTGTTGCTTGCATTAGTTTAGAACACAACTACAAACCCAAATCAATTGTGACACTAGCATAAATTTAGATAGATAGACTTAGAACCCAAAGCACACCGTCCCATGTATCGACCTCGACTTAAACACTAACTAGTTGTTTGTTGAGAATTATAAATGTGTTTGATTGGGAGACACGACGACACCTCCCATCAAGATTGAAACATAAAAGATAGGGATAGTTATTTACCTACTGGAATAACTTTACCAGCTTTTATATCGCCAAGGTACTTTGGACGATTCCTCTTCCAATGCCCAACACCATTACAATAGTGGCATTTGTCCTCAGACGGGGCACCCTTATTGGGCTTAGAGGAGCTAGCTTCGAAAACCTTTCCTTTGTTCTTGTAGGGAGTTTGCTTCTTTCCCTTATTGCCACCTTTCTTAAAATTCCCTTTTCTCTTATGATTAATGTTGAGCACATCCTTGGTGGTGCTAACACTTAGCCTCATGTCCCTCTCGGATTGCACAAGCATTTTGTGCAATTCATCGAGAGAAACTTTCATGTTTTGCATATTAAAATTCCCTCTGAATTGAACATATGCATTAACCTTGTTTAAGGAATGAAGAATTCGGTCAAGGACGAGATCCTCTAGAATCTCTACCTTTTGCAATTTTAAGGTCTTAACATGCTCCATCAACTTGAGCACATGAGGGCTAACCTTTTGGCCCTCCTTGATGTTGAGATCGAAGAATGCGGATGCCGCTTCATATTGAATGATCCTCGAAGCTTGTGAAAACATGGTCACAAGCTTTGTATAGATCTCATATGCGGTGCTAATCTTTATAGCAGTCCTTTGGAGTTCGGCCTCCATAGAGAAGATCAACACATTTTTGATCGCGACCGACTCCTTTTGGTATGTCTCGTAGGCTTGCCTAGCGGTGGGGGTAGACCTTGCGGTATTTTCGGCGGGAGAGGCCTCGGTAAGGTAACGAAGCTTGACGTCACCCTCCGCGGCCAATCGAAGTTGTGCGTCCCAATCGGCGAAATTGGACCCATTCTTTTCTAATTTACATCGATCCATGAAGGAATGGAGCTAATGAACATTGGTGAGAGTGTTCGATCTAGTGTTGGTGAATGAATTTGGAGTTGTCATTGCGATTGAAAAACAATTTTTTGACTACAAAATAGAAAGTGAAGGAATTAATAAACATCTGTCGTTTTAATAATTCTTGTAAACATTTTTAAACAAGTTTTTAAGCATTTATATAGTGACCTCTACCCAACTACTATAAATGATTCCGAGATCCAAATTCATATTAAATCGGGCACGGTGAGCCAATTCATCCCTAATTAATATAACTCGGTGGATTAACTCTTTAATTGATTCTACTTCTAGAACTCTCGGTCGATAAAATTACTTTAATATTTACCTTAAGCCCGGAACACATGCGGCTACGGTCGTGAATACTTCCGTTAAGCTCAACCCAAATTTCGATGTAATAACAATTTACTACCCACTAACCCAACGTAACAACTTAAGCACCCCGGTGAGCCGAGCCTCCTTCCTTACGAAATTGGGACTCATGGTTCTACTATTTGGTAAGGCTAATTCTCAATTATTATTTAGTGAGAGGTCTTGTCAATTTATTATCTATCTCATTTTAAGTGAACTAAAGCGGTGAACTACGATAATTATAATTGACACGGTCGATGACTCGCTTAAATATAATATACATGTGTTGTTATGGCGATTTGGCTATGCATGCAAACATATAAAATAAATGCTAAGCAAAAAGATAAAATCCTAGTATGTTCTTCCTAAAATAGTAAATCTAATAAACTATTTACAAATTCGGAAACCAACTCCTTTGGTCCCTTGAACTTCATTTGGCACGCACTCCAAGGCAACACCGTCTTTGTCGGAACGCCTTTCCGAATGGCACCGTCTTCAACGATCTCCGGGATAAATAAATTACATAGCTTTTCTACTTTACACATTATAAAAAGAAAATTAAAAATAAAAATAAAATTGATACAAGATCACATTAATTACAACCCAATCGATATCCCCATTCATTTCGGGAAATATCAATTAAAAACTAAGGCCATACTAAGTACAAATTACATAATTCAAAAGTTATATAAATTAAGATATGACAATCATAATAAAATGCAGCATTAATATATGTATGAAACATGCCCTGTGATGTGCCAAATCACCCTATTTAAGTTAATATCGTATATTCGGTCCGGTTTTATGGATAATTGTGACTATTAACTTATTAAAATCACACAATATTACATAAATCAAATCTATGTTCAAGTTAATTACCCCAACCTTCTTAGGAATCAAAAATTTAGTCTTCACTAAATATTTGACAATAATTCAACTTGATATTTTATTATTGCTCTTTAAACACTATTATTCATAATAATAAAGAAATAATTCCCAAAAAGTCATACAAATTCGAAAAATTTCAAAATCATAATTTTTTATATTTTGGAAAATTCCAAACATTCCAAAATTTTTATAAAACTTGCCCATAGAATATATTCAACTTATTTCACAAAAAAATCGCATAATACATAACTTTAACCTTTTAATTCCAAATTAAACATAAATTTATGTAAAAATAAAAATTTAAAATTTTGAATATTCTATATAAATTTCTAGAACCTGGAAATGACAAACTTTCAAGCCCAAAAATCAAATTTATAATTATGACTATTTAAAGTTGTTATTTATCAATTTTATAATATAAAATTAATAAACATCCAAATAGAACGAAATTTGACATGCAACTGTAGATCTGATGTTCATATCACATATAAAATATTGGGAAAAAATTTCATGCCATAAAATTCATTTTAGCTATTTTTGCTAAAATAGTCACTATTTATGTGATTTTTACATCTAAAAATCCTAAATCATGCAAAATAAAACCATTTTATCTCAAAATTTACATACAGTGTGTAAATATTACATGTGACAACATACTAAAATTTCATGGGCAGAGACGAAGTCTAACTATTTTTGACCAAAAAACCTCTATTTAATCAATTTTTATCATGTAAAAATCATAAATCATGCAATATAAAACCCTTTTATACGAAATTTTACATACAATGTTTAAAATATGCATGTGAGTTTGTGTTAAATTTCAAGGTCAGAATTATAGTCTAACTAATTTTAGTATTTTAAGTGTCATTTTATTAAATAAAATGTAATAAAAATACTAAAAAATCATATTAAAGAGTAATAAAATACCATAAATCATCAAAATGACCTAAAATCAATTTAGGACCAGAATGTTATTCATGCCAAAAAATTCGTGGTATTTATCCTCACAAAAACACAAATTCCTAGTGTTATATGTTAATAATTTAACTCGGAAAAACTATAACCGATTATGCATGCAACAACTATTGCTCTGATACCAATTGAGATATTCATTAACCTCTTATTAGATACTTCTTATAACTATATAAATTTATTTTAATCATAAAATAATAAGATCTTATGCATGCATAACAATATAATGCAAAGTAAGAAGAAAACCGATCTACTTACAATGAGGGCCGAAATGGGTATAGTAATTGGTCTCCTACCAAATTAGTCTTCGTAAAAATCCGAGTGCTCCAACGGTGAATTTAGACCCAATATTAGAATCTAATCCTTAAGGATTTGTACCAAGATAACCCACTTAATACTTTTACTAATTTGTTTCTAGAAATTAGTATAAGTGCCCTAAAATTGATACTAATATTATATTTGACTACTTCTAGTAATGGTGGAATAATATTAGAGATTTGTGAGTTTTTCTTCTGATATCTTCTAAAACTATTAGAGAGATATTCTAATTATCAATATTGATAATTTTGTAAGAATGAATGATAAATAAGAAGAGAAAAACATCTCATCTTTTGCATAGGGTAGCCGGGTGGGTAGAGGGAAGAGTGCCCAATTCTTTTCAAGTTTGTTCTTCTCAAGATGTAGCCATGCAAGCCTATTATTAGTAGGGCATCATTATGTTCCCTCTAATTAATAGAACAAAACACAACCAAACCCTACACCCTCCATTTACACGGCACAATGGACTTAAAATGGTCCATTTTAAGTTTGTCAATTGTCAATTTGTATAGTGCGACATTTTGTTCATGTTACTAGACATGTAATTAAATAATGCATTTTTAACTTATTAAAAATCATTATATATAAACAAAATAAATCACATACAAAATTAACTAGTAATTCACAATTACAAGTACTTAAAATGAGTCATAGTATTATAAATCACAACAACTTGTATTTATAATAAACGATTCATTCTTATTTTAATTGTTTCATAAACAATAAATAAACCCAAGTAATTAATCAATTTAATTACTTAGTACGATCTTATTTAATCGAATTACAATAAGATACTTATTATCACTCACAAAATCATTAGTTCAATTTTAAGGAATTAACTAACTTGTATCATCATACAATTAATTAATTTATCAATTAAGAGTGTTACCCTAGAGGTATGACCTTAAGGGATCAACTGATCACCACCGTCAAACGACAGTAATGTCAAACTCTAGTCAGCCAATCATTACCGATTAATGTGGATCAGTTGACAATAAAATATTACTTTCGCTCATGCATTCTTAATATGAGATTTAAACACGTGATCGCATTATTGTCGAGGACACATACTCCAACAATTCTATCCTCCGGGGAAGACTAACATGTTGAGAGCCCAAATCACCTGGTTCAAGCAAAGGGATGAGGAATCATTGTGTGAAGCATGGGAGAGATTTAAGGACACTTGTCGTTCTTTTCCACACCATGGACTTAATGAGTGGTTCCTTGTGCAACAATTTTGGAATGGTCTATATGAAGACTCCCGCAACATTCTCAATATGGGATCCTATGTTATGTTTACCGAAGTTGATGACAATCAAACATGGGCCCAAATTGAAGAGATGGCGGTTCATAATTCACAATATAGTAGGCCTCGAAAAGCCACTAGAGGAGGAAAGCATGAGGTAGATTCCATCACTCAATTGGGCGCTCAACTAAGTGCTCATATTGATACCATCAATTTGAAGTTTGAGAAGGCTATGGCTAAGCTTGATGAACCTTCCAAATCTCCCAAACAACATGTTAATGCTATGGTGGCATCATCCTCAATTCCAAGTGGAGTATGTGAGAGTTGTGGAACTTTGGGACATGACCAAAGTGAATGTAGGGGAACAAGTGAACAAGTGAATGCTTTCCAAGCATACAAGAGCGCCACCCCTTATTCCAACTATTACAATGAGAATAGCAAATTCCATCCCAACCTTTCATACAAAAGCTAAAATGTTCAAAACCCTCAACCAACATACACCCCACCTCCAATGAGAAATCAAGCTCAAAGACCCTTTTACAACCAAAGCCAAGGTTATCGAAATAAACCTTCATACAATCGATCCGATGACCAAAGCTTTGATGTTCAAAAAGCGGTCCTCCAAATGCAAAAGAATCAACAAAAATTTTCACCCAAATGCAAAAAGATAGCCAAGCCAAAGACATCACCATCAACAACATCCTAGCCCACACCAAAATGCTAGAAACCCAAATGACTCAATTAGCATCTTCTAGCTCTCAAAGACAAAAGGGGCAATTACCACCTCAAAGTAATCCCCCTAGACCTGAGTCGGTTAGTGCCATCCATTTGAGGAGTGGTACGAGGTATGAACGGTCGAAGAGGCCAATTGATGAAGACATTGTGGATGGTAGTGACAAGCAAAGAGTTGTGGAGAACTCTAAGGAAGAAGAAGAATCCACCATCCAAGAAGTTTCAAAGAAGAAGATTGAAGAGAAGGCTAAGGAAAGAGAGCCTATTGTGATTAGACTTCCATTCCCAAGTCGTCAAGCTAAGCCTAAGTTTGATGAACAACTTGGAAAGTTCATGGAAATTTTGAAGAACTTAGAAGTCTCAAGCCCATTCACGGAATTGATTAATCATGTTCCGGCCTATATAAAGTACATGAAAGATATTCTTACATAGAAGAAGTTCATCCGGAAGCTAGAAACTATTGGATTCACTAAAGTGAGTAGTGCAATATTCTTCAAGGAAGTTCACCTCCAAAACTCAAAGATCCGGGAAGCTTCTCTATTCTATGCACCATTGGCGACACTACAATCAACAAAGCATTTTGTTACCTTGGAGCAAGTGTGAGTGTCATGCCATACTCGGTATGCAAGAGGCTAGGAATGGGAGAACTCAAATGCACCAACATTACCCTTTAAATGGCAGATCAATCAACAAAGATACCTTTAGGGGTATGGGAGGATGTGCCCGTGAGAATTGGCAAATTGTTCATCCCGGTAGACTGTCATTGTTGACATGGAGGAGGATTCCAACATTCCTATCATTTTCGGAAGACCTTTCTTGGACATCGCGGGAGGGGTAATTGATGTGAAACATGGAGAGCTTACACTTGAAGTGGGGGATGAGACAATCACTTTTAATCTTGACAAGACAATGCGAGCTCCGCGACTACATGAGCCATGTTTTATGGTCGATCATTATAGCCGAGAAAGTGGTAGGAAGAAGTTGGCATCTCAATGCAAAGATCAAGCTATGGGTAAAGAATCATCACACATATGGAAGAAGAAAGTGGACAATCCTCAAGATGCTCTATCCGGAGAGCAAGGGAATTTCAACAACAATGAGAGCTTGAATAGCTCACCACCAATCATGACAAGTAAGGAAGAAGGCTCCATTGGCCATGACAACAAGAAAGAGGAGTTGTTTCCACAAGTCATGATACAATTGGAGAGCAAGCTAATGAAGTATGTGGTCTCTGGGATGACGAATTCAAAGGACTAGTCAATCCCTACATTGGCAATGCTATGACCTTAGACCAAGGCTTTGTTGATCCCTTTCATCACTTTGACATGGGTCACCACCTTGAAGAACACAATGTGCAAAGTTCTATTGAAGATCTTTATAATGACAATGAACAAGCCTTTGACTACTTCTACAAGGTGTTGAGCAACATCAACAACACCTTGGCTATGCCCCCTTGACATCTCATTCAAGAATGAGGGTTTGGTGGAGTCCTCCATAAACCACCATTTGTAAATATTCTAACACTTAACTTGCATTTTAATTATTGTATTGCATTTTTTTTTGTCAATTTTGGATTTTGAATTTCATACTTTGATCAAGATTTTAATTTTGAGAGAAAGTGAGGGAGGTATTTTAATGTGCTTTGATGTGTAGTGTCTGATCTATTGTGGAGATAGAAATTGCCTAGGCTATCCGAGCCTCCATAGTGCACCCATAATGATGAACAAAGGAATGAAGAAAGAATGCCATGGGAAATGAAAATCTCCACGGGTGGAACTGTATTCGTGGGTATAGGAAGAAATCCGAGCGTCCCAAAGGGAACCCGCTCATCTTGGAAGTAATCTGAGCGTCCTGGCTACTAAGACGCTCGTCTTGGGAGTGTTGAGAATGAAAAATTTGGTCTGTTTAAAAATTTGAGCAGACTACATAGAAGACGCCCGTCCCAGTCCTGAAGCCGCTCGTCTCAGGAGCAATCTGCGCGTCCTGACTGCTTCAAAAGTTTAAGTTCATTGTTGTTTAAAAATCCGAGCGTCCCTAGGTGAAGACGAGCGTCTCCTGCAGAAATCCACTCGTCTCCTGAAGAATCCGCGCGTCTCAGCACGGGTTAGAAATTACAAAGCTTACTGACTAAGGATCTGAACGTGCCCAGCCCAAGACGCCTGTCTCCTACTGCTGAATGCATATATCACGGGATTAAAATCTCCTCATCCCCAATTCATTTCTTTCTTTCAAAACACAAACACACACCTTTCTCCTTTAAAACCCCCAATCCCTTCATCAACAAAACACAAATTCCTCAACCAAATTTACCAAAATCAAACCCAAACTTCCTAAAATCACAATCAAATTAGTCCTTTATCAACAAAACACCAACCAAACATCAAAATCCTCAAAAAATTGAATCGATTTTCTTGGGTTTCAAGTCAATTTCGAAAATTCCAAAATCGATTAGGGATTAATTGGAGCATGAGGAGACTAGAAGCATTCAAGCAAAACTTTGGTTTGTTGATACAATCTTGACAAGGAGAACATGGCAAGAACAAAAGGTGGAAACAAGGCGCCCACAACATCAAATCTTTCCAAAAGGCAACAAGCTCTTTTAGTCTCAAAGGCTATGGTAGTGCATCAAGCAAGGGTGGAGATTCAAGAAGTTGCTACTCCTATGGTGGAAGCTACTCCTACTCCGGTCATTGAACAATTGCAAGATTATCCGGAGGTAACTTTCACAGACGATTCCCATAGAAAAGCATTTGTATCCCTTACTAGGAAGACAATTTTGCCTACCAAATTTATATGTCAAGATGCTTTAGCCAAATTGGGTGTTCTTGAGAGGACTAAGAATTTTTTCGAGTCTATGAAGTTGAAAACACTCTTTGATATGCAATAATTGATTTACCCTTACCATAAACTTTATAAGCTCTTTGAAAGTCACTAAGGTAGAGACTCGGAAAAATGTTGAATTCCGTCTAGAAAACAAGGATAGAAAAATTTCTTTGGATGAGTTTGGCAAGTTGTTTGGTCTTAAAGACCATTCTCCTTATGTGAAGAAGCCTTCGAAATATGACTCCGTACCACTATGGAAAGCAATCACCGGGAGAAAATTTGAATCCTTCCATGAGTGTCATGTTCTTTATGTCCACCATCCGGGCATAAGAGTGTGGCATAAGGTTGTGGGCAACACTTTAATTGCAAGAAAGGGCACTAATCATTTTACCGAAATCGACTTTATCTACCTTGAATCCACCATGAATGTCAACAAAAAGTTCACCAAGGAATACAACATACTTCAACTCTTACTTGAACGGTGGCTTACGACTGACCATGGTAAAGATGGAGCGGCTTTTATTGTTAATGGAGGATTAGTAACATGGTTAGCAAAACACTTTCACCCGCATTTCAACAAAGATAAGACATATAAACCGGTTAAGGGTGGCAACCATCTTGATATGGCCACTATGGTCAACAAGTTCCATTTGGTCAAGAATGATAATCTTGACAACAAGTATGAGTCGCTCACTAAAGAAGCTAAGTCCTACATATTTCCAAGCAAGATATGCGCATCAATGTCCGAAGTCCAAGCTACCTTCTACCAGTCTCCGATGAAGCCGAGATGATTATAAAGCAACATAGGAAATCTAATGCCAAGCCCTCCTCCTCTTCTATTGTGACTCCACCTTATCCATTTGCCTACCGTGAATTCACACCAATTGGCACTAATGTCGTGGTAGGCAACGACTACTTGACCCAATTATTGCAACACATGCATAAGCAAGCTTATGAAGATCGAGTCAATGCTTACCGGGCTCAATATCCACCCCTCCTTCATCTAGCTATGCAAGGACTCCTTGATCCTACATGTCCTTTGCCTAGTTTGGTGGATAGGGAAGTATTATTTCCAAATGCTCCTTGAGATTCCATCGTGGATAGTGAAGTTGCTAAGGGGAAGGAGATTGTTGTTGAGAGCGGGGAAGGTAGTGACTCTTGTCATGGGGAAGAAGAGGAAGAAGTGCAAAGCTCAAGTGATGAAGATGATGGTGAAGCCTCCGGGTCCATGGAGGTAGATGATGATGATAATAATGAGGAAGATGATGATGATAGCGATGGTAGTGATGGGGATGTCGCCATGAGCGACAATTGAGGATTTACAAGATTTTTGGAGGATGCCACAATCCATTGGGAGTTTCCTACACCTCCTCTAGCTTTGTTTATTTCTCTTGTTTTCAAAATTTTTTATCTTGATCATTTGTTTGAGTCCTAGCAACACTTAGAGGACTCCCAGCTCGGTCTTATTGAGGTGTCTCATATTGTTCCCACTTGTACAATCCAAAATGACAAACTAGTTTCATGCATTGCATACTTGTGCATGAACTTTCCCATTTTTACACTAGAAATAGTGTCTTACTTGGTTTGGGGATGTTCAAGCACAAGCATTGGGAGTTAATTTAAATTAGCTCTCCAACCAATAAATTCATGCATCATATAGTGTAGTATAGAATGCATCACTTGTGTATATGTCATGTAGCTTGCATAGTAGTGTAGAAATCATGCATTCTCATTTAGCTTGCATAATTTCCTATCGTTTTGGCCATTGAGGACAATGCCCATACTAGTGTGGGATGGGAAATTCTAACTTGACTTCTAAATCAAAAATGATAAAAATTGAATTTTTTTGAAAAATACAAAAACATGTCTTTTTTTATTTCATAAACATAAAAACCATAAAAATTTGAAAAATTGAAAAATACAAAAATATGTTCATTCCTTTATAGTGTAGAATTGTATATATTTTGTATATATTGTGTTTGTTTGTCCTTCTATCACATTGATCAACTACGCTACATCCGAGACATGAGGATCATGAAGACCGCATGGTATGATCTTTCCAATCTCCTTTTTCCTCTCTATGTTAATGACTATATGGCTTTATTTTGATTGATGCGGAATTCACCAATGTGATTATGGGAGTTGCATTTAGTTTATATGTCATACTAGTTGGTATAATCATTTGCATTAGGATGTATGTATGTTAGTTACATCATGGCATGTAGTTTGCATATTAGAAAATTTTGTGAATCCGTCTACTTGGGAAGCTTGACAAGTGTATATAGGCCATAGTAGATGCTTTTTCTTCTTAAGACTTTGCTTGTTAGAATACTTGTAAAACACCCTAGGATGTGTCATGCTAGTATCCTTTGACCCATGGATTAAGGCCTAATCAAGAGTACCTTGTGGTGTGATAACTCCTTAGCTACCGTTTAATCCAAGGTGACCCTTGAAACCATGCAACCATCTTCAACATTATACCATAATTTTGTCAACAAAAGGGAATGGGCACAAAAATTATCAAAATTTGAGTTCAAGCATTGAAATGAAAATGAAAAAAGTTTGCAATTTGCATAAAAAAAAAAAAAGAGGATTACAAAAATAAGAACTCCTATACTTCAAATATAAGCACCCTCTCTACAAATGAGGTAACTTTGAAAATGTTCAAAAGAAAATGCAAAAAGTTGAAATTTGTCAATTATTGAAATGCCAAACATCAAAGAAATGGCAAAAAGAAAGTGTTCTCAAAATGTCAAATGCCATAAGAAATTGGGGGGAATAACAACATCAAAAGCAAACTCCCATATGAAACTCAAAACATATTGATCCCTTTTTCCTTCGAATCCACTTTTTTGCATGGTAGAGAGGGGACGACCCTTCGTCTTGTCTAGGCAAGAAGGGGAATTCCGTGATCCTCCAGTGTTTCTAACAACATAGGGAGTCTACTCTTGACAAAAGCATTTAACAATTGAGGACAAAGGTACCCTAGCTTGACACAACTTGAAGGTGATTTATTGGTATCCTGCTAGGCTTAGTAGTTTGAAGAAACCGTATCTATGATGCAGTGTATACCCTTAGATTGCTTCCCTTGTAGATAATTTCCGCCACTTAGATGGGGAAAGTGGCTATTCATTTTTGTAGATGCATCCATTATTTTCTTTTGCGTGCTTAATGCTTGGATGTATCACCATTTTGGCAAGACCCACTTTGCCATGCAGGAAGGCATATTACCTCATGGTTGTCTTGTTGTGAGTTGAAGGGGCGGAGTGAGACCCGCTAATTATCTCATATCGGTTATATTAGTAGGTTAGTTAAAATAAAGGTCCTAGTTGTAGTCACCTCTTTACTCGGGACGAGCAAAGGTTCGGTTTAGGGATGTTTGATGTGACTCATATTTGAGCACATTTAGTCCCCGAATTAACCTCGTTCCTATGCTTTATAGCACATAATTGGGTCATTTACTATCTTTAGTTTCCCATTTTGCATATTCTTTGAGGTTTTGTCTCCTTGGTAGGAAAGGAGTGCTAACCTTGTATTTATGAGGCGAAATGGAACTAAATTGATCGCATCTAATGACCAAGCATCAAAGAGAAGACCAATACTAGAGGCCTAAATAGATAATAAAGTGAAATGGGCAATGTGAAAGGATCCTTGCATCCCCAACACGATCCTTGCGGATTGTTGGGAAGGACAAGAAGAGAAGCTGTCTGTCCAGGAATCCGAGTCGATCATGCACGATCCGGGCGTCTCACAACAGTAAGATCTGGGCGTCTTGTGCCCAAGACGACCGGATTGCAACGCAAGGAGCCGAGCGTCTTCCCCTGGATCCGAGAGGTTCCTAAGAGAGAGAGCCCGTGCCACAACACACGACGGGCGGATCGTGGCAAGACTAGCACGGGAATATGCTCATTTCCTTCGAGAGGTGCATTTCCTCAACTTTTCTTGGGGTCTTAATAGTCATTTAAGCCCTTAGTAACCCTAATCTTTGTACCTAATCTTTAGTATAAATACCCCTTTGTACTACCTAGATTGGCATGAATTCTAATACTCTCTTAATCCATCCGTAATCACTTTGTAATTCTCTCAAATTAGTCTTAATTTAGATGTAATACAGTTTCTCAATATTAAGCAATCTTAATCTTTCCTTAATTTCTCTATTGTTCATCCTTTATTTTGGGTAATTAGAAGATTATTTGGGTTTAATTGGAGGATTGACAACCTTCCATCAATCATCAAGTACTTCTATTATTCTTTGTTTATTATTTGGAATCATCTTCATAGGTATAATTCTCTCTTAAACTTGTTTAATTATTGTAAATCACTTTCATTTATTCATCATGTTTTGCCTTGTTAGTATGATTGATAACCTTATTAACAAGTTAAACTTGATCATGAGTGAGTACTTCCCTTAGCTAGGGTTAATGGGGAATTAGGGGAAACCAACATGGGGAATGATTCACGCTTAATCTAATATGTTTCATAATTAAATTACTTGCATGTTGTGATTTCAACTTATGCACATGTTATGTTTGAGGAAATGCGAGCCTATGAATCCTTGCATTTTTTACCATCACCTATCTTTTCAATGAGGCTTGTAACCTTATACACCAACTCGAGCCTCATTAGACCATGCATATAGTTGAATAGGAAGGATTAAGTCGACTTGTAGGTGTTATACAATCTAATCGATTCGGCTCCGGGACCCAAACCTTCTTAGGGAATGTAAGCTTATACACCAACTCGATCCCATCACAACAATAAGTGCTTGCTATATAATTGAGAACATGTTTGTATGATTTACTCCCATGAATCCTATATGAACCCATGACACCCTAGTGCTTTTAATCAATTGTTTACAACCCCTCTATTTGCTTTACTTTGTTTTTTTTCATCTTGTTGATTAGTTTAGTTGATCTCCTATCTCAACCCAAATTGTGACACCCTAAGACAAAAACCATTTGCAATTGAGAATCCTACGTCAATACCCGTCCCTTGGCATCCGACCTTTACTTGCCTCTTTGCTAAGAGTAGTTTGTGAAGTTATAAATATTTTTTTGGTTGGTAGCTTTTGACGACGAGTTTAAACCGGACCAGTTTAGGATAGATATGGTTAGACGAGATATAGTATAGAGATTTAGGAAACATTTTGATAAAATTTTGGAAAATAAAAAAATATGGTGTATCTCAATTTTGGTAAAAGATAAAATTTTTATGCTACTCAAATTCTTAAATACAAATAGAATATATACGATAAACAAATTTCTATAAACGTAAATATTCATGCAACGCAATATACGGACACAATCATACAATCTTATCTTTACTAATCAATCATTGAGACAAAAAAGTTTTATAGAAGCTTAGGTACCACCGATTAAACTAATTTCCAACCGTAAAGTCTCAAAACGTTCTCTAGCTAATGATTTTGTCAGAATGTCTGCTCATTGTTTCTCAGTACTACAAAATTCAAGTTTTATATTCCCTTTTTCAACATGGTCTCGTATAAAATGGTGTCTAATGTCAATGTGTTTGGTACGCGAGTGCTGCACAGGGTTTACAGAAATAATAATAGCACTCGTATTATCACATAAAATAGGAATACAACCTACGTCAATACCATAATAACATAATTATGGCTTAATAATTGAGTACATGCCAGTCCTACTGCAATATATTCGGCTTCTGCAGTTGAAAGGGAAACTGAATTCTGCTTCTTTGAACCCCATGTGATAATGCAAGGTCGAACGAACGTGGCAACACCTGACATACTTTTTCTGTCTAAGGAGCATCCTGCGTAATCGGCATCTGAATATCCGACAAGATCAAAATTTGCCTTCCATAGGATACCATAAACAAAGGTTGGCCGTGCCAATAAGATATCGTAAAATTCTCTTTACGGCCGTCATATGCGATCCGTTAGGAGATGATTGATATCTCGTACAAACGCATACGCTAAACATGATATCTGGTCTACTTGCAGTTAAATATAGCAATAACCCAATCATTCCTCGGTAAGTTGTTTCATCAACTGACTTACCGTCTTCATCTAAAGTTTATTTCTTGTCTGCGACCATTGGAGTAGACATAGCATGGGAATTTTCCATACCGAACTTTCGAATTAATTCCTTAATATATTTCTATTGATGAATTTTGATTCCTTCCTCAGTTTGTTGAATTTGCAGACTTAGGAAGAATTTTAATTCTCCCATCATGCTCATCTCAAATTCGGAAGTCATCAACTACGAAAAATACTTGCATAGACTGCGGTTGGTTGTTCCAAAAATAATATCATCAACGTAGATTTGAACAACCAAAAGGCCAGTACCCTCGGATTTTAGGAATAGGGTTTTATCAACAAATCCTCTCTTAAATCCACTGTCAAGTTGAAATTTTGATAATCTGTCATACCAGGCCCTTGGTGCTTGCTTTAATCCATACAGGGCTTTGTCTAATTTAAAGACATGGTCTTCAAATTTGCTATCCTTAAATCTAGGAGGTTGTTCTACGAAGACTGCTTCCTGTAGATACTCATTTAGAAACGCGGTCTGGACATCCATTTGAAAGAGCTTCATTCCATTATGAGCTGCGAATGCTATCAGAAGTCTAATAGCTTCAAGACGAGATACAGGTGCAAAGGTCTCGTCATAGTCTATTCCTTCTTGTTGATTATAACCTTGTACCATCAATGTTGCCTTATTTCGAACAATGACCCTAGCATCATCTAGTTAATTTATGAATACCCATCTTGTTCCAATTATAGATCGGTCCTTGGGTCTAGGAACTAAGTGCCAAAATTTGTTACGTTCGAATTGTTGAAGTTCTTCTTGCATAGCTATAATTGAATATGATTCTGCGAGACCTTCCTTAATATTTGTTGGTTCGATTATAGATAGAAACGAATAGAACGAGCAGAAATTGTTTAAAGATCGTCGCATTTGGACTCCCTTCTTAATATAGCCGAGAATATTATCCATTGGATGTGAACTCTTGAATTTCCACTTTGTTGAAGTACTTGGTTCTTCATTATTTGAGCTTGATCCAACATTAGGGACGTTCCCCCTGAATCCAATCCAGGTGTTGTAGTAGAGTCAGGTATAACTTCGGACTCATTACCTTGATTTGGATTCAATGTTATAGTAACATCATCTATAACATTGGATTGGGAATCCTTTTCTTGAGACAATGTTATAGTATCATCAACTATAACTTTCGTTTTCTCCTCTTTATTTTTAGAAGGATGATTAAGCTCATCATTAATTCCTTCAATCTCATTGTCCTCCATTTCCAATTCTGGGGGATCATCTCTGTCAAGACGAAAGTCAGGTTCATTCAAATCTTTTTCCTCATCCTGTAAGGGCTTATCGAACACGTTATCTTCATCAAAAATAACATGAATACTTTCTTTGATGCAAAGTCTTATTTTGTTGAAAACCTTATAAGCTTTGCTATGATATGAGTATCCTATAAAAATAGCCTCATCACTCCTAGGGTCTAACTTACTTAACCTATTTTTACCATTGTTATAAACAAAACACTTACTCCCAAAACAACGAAGATGAGAGATATTAGGTTTACGACCTCTTAGAAGTTCATAAGGGGTTGTCTTAAGGATAGGTCTTATCATAGCACGATGATGGATATAACATGAAGTGCTAATAGGTTCAGGCAAAATATTACGAGGTAAACCACTACATAAGAGCATTGTACGAGCCATATCCTCTAGTGTTCTATTCATACGTTCAACGACACCATTTTGTTGAGGAGTTCTTGGTGTGGAAAAATTATGTCCTACACCATTAACTCTACGCTATTCTATAAAGGCTTGATTATCAAATTCAGTGCCATGATCCGTACGAATAGACACAAGGTTAGTCTTATATTTATTTTGAACAAGTTTCATAAGACAAACGAATTCATCAAAAGTCTCATATTTTGAATGAAGAAAGATAGGCCATACATACCTTGAGTAGTCATATACGAGGACAAAGACATACCTGGATCCTCCTCTACTTCTTACCTTCATAGGACCACATAAGTCCATGTGTACCAATTCCAAGGCTTGATTCGTGCTTACCACTCTTTTAGGTTTGACCGATGATCTCACATATTTGCAGCGTGCACAAGTGTCACACATCTTTTCTTGATCGAACCTGATCTTAGGTAGTCCTTCGACCAAGTCCCATGTCTTGAGTTTGTTTAACGTAAGTGAGCTAATGTGACCAAAGCGCTTGTGCCATAAACAGGGATCATCAAGTGTAACTTTCATGCATGTAAAAGAGTTAGTAGGCACGACATTTAAATCTACCATAGATACATTTATTTTCCTATGACCTTCAAGGATAATATTACTCGTACCTTCAATAATAATACGACAAACATCTGTATGAAAAATAACCTTGTTACCTTTGTCGCATAGTTCAGATATGCTAAATAAATTATGCTTGAGACCATCCACTAGATAAACATCACTGATTGCGTGTGATTTGGAGACTCCAACTTTGCCCACACCAATCACTTTGCCCTTCTTGTTGTCCCCAAACGTCACTTTTCCTCCATTGAAGGGTTTGAGTGAAAGAAACAAGTTCTTATCTCCAGTCATGTGTCTTGAGCATCCACTGTCAAGATACCATTGATTATTTTTTTTTCACTATTACCTGCAAAAGGTTTAGATACAGTTTTTAGGTACCCAAACTAGGTTGGGTCCTTTACGGTTAGTTACTACATACTAAATCCTTTCGTACCCAAACTTGTCTAATGGTCATATTTCTAAACCTTGGGTAGTTTTGTTTATGAGGACTTCTAGGTTTAGGGATTTCTCTAGGTCTAGGGATTCTCTAGGTCTCACATATCCATTCTCCTTGTGTTTAGGTTTACTTTGTTTAGACAAACAAGGAGTTTGTGAGGTTCTAGGCATTTTGGTGTAATCAAAAGCCATATCGTAGAACCAACGAAAGTTATTATTCCTTTCATCTTTAGGTTCATTTATAGGGGATACCTCGTCCTCGACTGTTGTGTCAACCGTTTTAAAAAATTCGGTATTTTTTCGTATATCACGTACACATTTGACACAATTGTCTTGGATGTGACCCGTATGACCACAATAATTGCAAATCAGATATTCAGGAAGATCGGCATATTTTCTTTTTCTGAAATCATAATCTGAAGGTGTTGATTTGCAATTAGAGTGATCTCTACGGCTGTACCACTCATGTCCTAACCCCATCTTCATATTATTGTCAGATTGTTCGATTAGGAAGTTTAGGACTTATGTGCTACCTTCCCACTTGTCATGGACCTTTCTTTCGTATAGAAGTAAGTCCTTTAGGGTTTTAATCTCCTCATGACATATCGTGTGATCTACGACATTATCCTTCTTGAAATTTTCACGAAATTCTTGGAACCTTTTGTTTAGAATAAGTACAACATCCGAATGTTTTTGTCTTAACATTGATCATGTCAGTTTTAGATTCCTTCAATTGCGCATTATGAGAGAATCTATGTATTTCTTTTGGTCTTAAATCACTGCTTCATTAGATGTGACTTTAGTCTCTAAAAGTTCTTTGGCTTTTCTAAGTTCTAAAGTTATAGCTTCAGTAGCTATAACTTTGGCTTGAAGGTGCTTAATATTAACCTTTAGATCTGAAGTTATAGCCTCATTAGTTATAACTTTAGACTCTAGTTCCTTCTTCTCAGCATTAGCAGTATCTAAAGTTGTAGCTTTATCAGCTATAACTTTAGACTTCAACTTCTTAGCTTTTGCCTTTAGAATATGATTTTCCTCAGCAACATCAAGAATCTCCTCAGCAACCTTCATAAGCTAGTTCAAGGTCGTCCCATATTTCGTTGGCCGTTGAGCACGAAGAGAAGAGATCGAATTCTGTAGTAGTCATGTCGTTATGCAATATTCTTATAGCTTTAGAATTCTTTTAGGCCTTCTTGTAGTCAACCTCGATGTAATCCTCTTCCTTTTTCTCATAGGTAGTGCCTTCAGCGGATGCAACCAAAATTTTATGCGGTCCATTTTGGATAATCCTCCAGCACTCCCAATCATGACCCTTCACATAATGAGTCATCATGTTCTTCCATAAACCATAATTCTTCCCATCAAAGATGGGACACTTGAGGTAATTGGAACCCATTTATCACGTGATAGGCAGCAGAATATAAAACGATAAGATAAATAAAGATAGACGTATCAGCCTCTTTGCGGTTAGGCAAACAAGAGCACGAGGCTCTGATACCAATTGAAATGTCTATCGATCCGAAATACTCAAGAGAGGGGGGGGGTGAATTGAGGACTAAAACTTTAACTTACGTTTTAGATTGTAATTGTATAATTAGTTATTTAGAGTTTATTGATTAAACTTTAACTAATTAACTAATCAACGAATAAGAACAATACAAATAAATGAAAGAAAGAAAGAAACACACGGATTTTTGAAGTGGTTCAATTTCACAAATCGAAACCTACGTCCACTATTCTCGATTAATAAATTTAGTACCTTTCTACGGATTACAAATTTACTAACCCAGCTCGTACTACTAACCCTAGTTGTACCTCAAGTGAGTACCGTTAAATACTCGAGTGACTAACTTATGCTAATAAGAAGGACTAATGATTCTTCTAAAAGTTCACGTTAATGAACGAGTAAGAAATCAATTAAACACTATTATCTTATAACGATAACAAAAGAACGAATGCACAAGTTTATAAACACACGACCTTTTTGAAAATTGCAAAACGGCTTTCTTGTTTGAAACACACGGTTTTTGCTCATAAAATAAAATCAAATTATGCTTAAAGGTCTTACTTTCAGATGTAGCAAAGTGTAAAGTATTTATAGTAAAGGAAGGAGCATGGCACTCGGTTTACACGAAACCCTAATGGCCGAAATATTGGATATGTAAACAAATCATATCTTTGTTATTTCATTCCTTAAAACCCTAAGAGATAATAGAGAATATTACAAAAGATAATTTATAAATTATTCTCTTATTATCCTTTCCTTAAATCTTAAGATATGATAGGATTTTCCATAACAAAAATATCCTTATCATAAACAACCATATCAAGCTAAATATAAAAAAATATGTTAAAATAATTCTAGAGAATAAAATCTTAACAATAGACAACTTTTATAGTTAAGCAAACACTAAATAAACACGGCTCATATGCCTCGTTTTTCGTGAAACCCCTAACTTGAAGTTAGGTTGGATTTTAGGGTTTAAGAGTATGCTTTGTTAGAAACACTAATTAGTAATATGGCTTAACTCATAAGTTGATCCAACATGATTATTAATAATAGGATTAAAATATAATCACACTCTATATGAATATGGGCTTCTTTATTAAATAAATACTTTTGCTAAAACATTTAAAAGAAACAAAAACATTTTTCAAAAACAATTTGAAAACCTCTTTAAGTAGTGTGTAATATAAGCTCAGCATCTCAATGTTTTTTTTTTTTGGTAAAATGTGAGATATTTATATTATGATATAAAACAAGGTTACAAATGGTGAGCAAGCATCAATTAATCATCTAATACATACAATTCTTTATGCCTTAACCAGTGTAAGTCCGTTTTTGTTAAAACCTTGTAATCCCTTCCTCGCACTCTAGCTTTAACTTCTTCAATGACTTGGTCTGCTAACCTCTCAGGCCTTAGTAGAACCCCTTCCATGTTGCTTTTATTCCTCTGCTTCCAAACATGATAGATCACACCCCACATCAGAGTTGCTTGTATTCCTTTTTGCAATTTCGTACCTGTCCTCTGTGTACACCATACAATCATCTCATTCACTAGAAAGTTGATCTGCATTTTCTGACTGATAGCCTATATGACTCTTCTACTAATCAGCTTGTCTCTTGTTCTCAATGCTCCATGTGCAACTAACCAGCCTATGAACTGATGCTTTGGTATCACATGATCATTCCAAAGACAATTATACCAGGTAACCTTTAGGTTTGTGCCCTTAAGCCATTCATAGCAGTCACTAGGAGAATACTCTGACTTAGCATTCCATTTACCAGTAGTATAACCAGGGAGCATTTCCTCCTTTACCTTGCATATCCTTCTCCAAACCCAGCTAGAGCTAGTAGATGGTGTATAGTCCAGCCAATCCCTCCCTTTTAGATAATTCTTTTGCACCCACTTCACCCATATAGAGTCTTTCTTTACAGTTATCCAGTGCACTAGCCTACCAATCATAGCTTTGTTCATTATTCCCTGATCTTTCAGTCCTAAACCTCCCTCTTCTTTTGGCCTGCATATTTTTTCCCAGGCTACCATTGGCACCCTCATGTAGTCTGTACTACTATCCCACGGAAAGTTCCTACATGTGGCTTCAATCCTGCTAATAATCCCTTTGGGGATAATGAAAATTAAAGCCCAATACGAGTGTAATGAAGAAAGGACAGCCTTGACTAATACCAATCTCCCCGCATAGAAGAATTTCTTTGCCCCATAGTTGTGGATCCTGCTGCAAATCTTCTCAACCAGGCACTCACAGTCACTTCTTCATCCTGGTGGTCTGTATTGGCATCCCCAGGTACTTGAAAGGCAGCTGTCCCTCAAAATCCTGAGACACTCAAAATATCCTGTTTTATATGCTCAGGCACACCCTGGAAATAGGCATTTGACTTGGTGGCACGTACCTTCAGTCCAGACGCATTAGAGAAGGTAGAGAAAGACTTTAACAGGAGCATCATGGAATGCGCATTACCCCTGCTGAAAAGTAGCACATCATCTGCAAACATCAGGTTTGCCAGTTTTAATTCTTTGCACAAAGGGTGATAGTTGAAATCAAACTTGTTAGCTGCATACTTCAGAGTCCTTGTCAAGTATTCCATGCATAAGGTAAAGAGTAGGGGGGAGAGTGGATCTCCCTGCCTAAGACCCTCTTGCCTTGAAAATACCCAAACATATCCCCATTTAAAGAGAGTGAGAAACTGGCAGTGCTGATACACTGCAGAACCATAGCTTTGAAATCATCAGGGAATAGGAGCTCATCCAACAGTTGTTCAACAAAGGACCACTCTACTGTGTCATATGCTTTTTGCAAATCAATCTTGAACATACATCTAGGAGTAGCATTTGACCTTTCATATAATCTGATTAAGTCTTGACAAATCAGAATGTTCTCCTAGATGCTCCTATTCTGAATGAAAGCTCCCTGATTCTGATCAATGATACCAGGCAACACCTCTGCTAGTCTAGCACATAAAAGCTTTGAGATAATTTTATAGATGACATTACAGCAGGCTATTGGACGAAATTGCATTACACTTTGGGGTCTCTCACATTTGGGTATGAGTGTAAGAGTTGTTGCATTGATTTGCCTAAGAAGTCTTTTTAGGGTAAAGAAATCTTTGACAGCACTGATAACATCCCCACCTACCACTTCCCATGCATCTTTGAAGAACTTACTCGTGTATCCATCAGGTCCTGGGGACTTTATGTCAGGTATGCTGAATAGGATGTCCCTGATCTCCTTGCCAGTGACAGGTCTAGCCAGCTGCACATAGTGGTCTGCATTACACCTAGGACCTTGATCAATGATTTTTCTATGAACCTTTTTGGTTTCCTGATTATCCCCAAGCAAGTGTTGGTAGTAATCCAGAAAAGCATTGTGCACTTGCTCTGGGGTATCACTCATTTTACCATTCCTGTCTTCAATCCGGATGACTCTATTCCCACTCCTTTTTTTGAGCAAACAACGAAAGTATGCACTATTAGAGTCTCCTTTCTGCAGCCACTGCATTTTAGCCTTCTGAGCTAGGAAGCTGCCCCTGGCAGCACTCATCTCCCTAAGAGTTTTAGATGCCTCAAACTCGTCAGAAATTATTTGCAGGTTAGTAGGATCTTTCCCAATCAGTTCCTACAACTCAGAGACCCGTCTTTGCATAATGGCAGTAGAGTTCTCAATATCACTGTATTTCTCCCAGTTCAAAGCCTTCAATGCAGGTTTCAGAAGTTTCAGATTCTTTGTTAGCCTGAAAAGAGGTGTGCCATGAATACTATTACTCCAATTTTGTGTGATGGTAGGCAAGAACTCTTTAGATGCTCCCCACATGTTATAATACTTGAAGCTTCTGGTTTTCTGGACCTGAGTTGAGCTACTAATCAGATAAGGGGTGTGATCAAGCATGCCCTCAGGCAGGAAGTTAGCATATAGATCAGGGAAATGGTCACTCCAAGCTTTATTAGTCATAAATCTATCAATCTTGCTATAGATCCTATCTTCAGGCCTTTGCTTATTGTTCCATGTAAAGAGTGAACCAATTGCAGGTATATCCACTATTCCATAATCAAGAACACATGTCCTAAAGGGATCAATCTCAGCAGTAGGGGTATTGCCTCCCACTCTCTCAGTTGCAGATAGCACACAATTAAAATCTCCTGCTATGGCCCAAGGACCATCAACCAATCCTGCAATTCTCCTTAGATGATCCCATAGGGGAGCCCTTTCATGAATATTATTGAAAGCATATATCATTGTTAGATACACGACACTTCTACTCACCATTGTCTCAACCTTCATGTGAATAAACTGAGAATTATACTCAAGAAATTGAATCCTGAATATCTTAGGATCCCACAAAACGCAAATTCTCCCACTATTGTGATACCCATTATTTGTGGATATGCACCAATTATTGAAATTATTTACAGTTCTAGCATGAGCCCTACTCTTTATTTTTGTTTCCAACAAACCAAATAAACCTACTCCCTTATTTTGCAAGAAAAAATTTATAAATTTCTGCTTATGTACTCTATTCATGCCTCTCACATTCCAAAATCCTATTTTATCCATAAGAATTTGGAGAAAATTTACCATTACTATTATCTCCACCATTCATTTTTGAGGGAGAGGCCAAGACATCCTTGTAAGAGTGAGCTCCAAATGATTCAGTGTTGTATCCACTCTTATCCCCCTCCTGTCTATGCATCCTAACTAGTCTTTTGTGTGGAGTGACAGTCCCAGATACAACCGGAACTTTCTGAACAGTGGTTACAATCACATTGTTCTCCTGAGGTTTAACAAGAGCATTCTGCTTCACCACTGGCCTCCATACTTTCTTAACTGGTTTTTGAACAAATTTCTCCTGTGTACCTTTCCTACAGTGCTCCAAATCATGCCCCATACCCATACATTTCTTGCATTTAATCGGGCGCCATTCATACTCTACATCAACTCTTATGATTGAACCCTTCTCATCTTTGAATGCAACCTGTGGAGGTAGTTCCTGATCAACAACAAGTTCAACCATAACACGAGCATACCCCAACCTAGTCCTCTCCTCAGTGGCAGCATCACTCTTTATAAACTTCCCTATCAAACCTGCTATTTTAGGTAGTCCTTTACCCCAAAATTTCAGGGGTAATTTATGAATTTGAACCCAAGCAGGAACCGATTTTACATCCTCCTTTGTCATTTCTAAATCTCTTGTCCACGACTTCACTATCATAGGCTTACTATCAAATAAATCAGCATCTCAATGTTATAGTAGAAGAGCTATAACATTGAGGTCTTCTATAAGTAATGTTATAGCTGCCAAGCTATAGCTTTACTAACATAAGGAATCCATTCTTATGTTACCATTACGAGATAATCACCTACACTATTCTAATCATCTTAGGAGATCTTCGAGTATAGGCTACTTCATCATTCAAGTTTGATTAATCTTTAGATGAGCTTCAGCTTCTCATGAAGCTTGAATAATTCTTTCACTTATCTTTTCATATCTTGATCTGTAATTGAGGGCTTGATCACAATATAGTCTTGTATGCTTTCATCACAATTCTTTAAGCTTTGCAAATAGTATGTCTAATCTGAAGGGACTAAACAAACAATTACGCGCAACGAGTATATAAAAAAATAAGTACTCTTGACATCATCAAAACATAAACATATATTCTATATGGTTCCACAAAGTAGTTATGTCTTAGGGTGTCACAAATTGGGTTGAGATGAAGTATGGTCTAAACTAATCAACAAGATGGATGTAAACTAATGAAAGCAAAGTAAAGCAATTAAAGAGGTTTGTAAACAATTGATTAAAGGCACTAGGGTGTCATGGGTTCATAGGGGAATCATGGAAATAGATCATATAAACATGTTCTCAAATAGATGCAAGCAACTTATTGTTGTGATGGAATCGAGTTAATGTATATGATACAATTCCTAAGAAGATTTAGGTCCCGGAGCCGAGTCGATCAAGACTTTACAACACCTACAAGTCGACTTAGTCTCTTCCTATTCAACTCTATGCATGGTCTAACAAGGTTCGAGTTGGCTTATATCTTACAAGCCTCATTGAAAAGATAAGAGATGGGTAAAAAAAATACAAGGATTCATAGTCTCGCATTTCGTCAAACATAACATGTGCATAGGTTGAAATCACAACAAGCAAGCAAATGATTATGAAAGCATATTAGAGTAAGCATAGATAAATTCCCATGATTTACTCCCCCTAATTCCCCATTTACCCTAGCTAAAGGACTACTCACTCATGATCAAGTTTAGCATGCTAATAAGGTTGTCAATCATACTAACAAAGTAAACATCATGAATAAATGATGTGATTAACAATAATTAAACAAGGGTTAAAAGAGATTATACCTACTTGAGATGATCCAAATAATAATGCAAATAATAATAGAAGTAAACATGATGATTGATGGAAGGTTGTCAATCCTCCAATAAACCCAAATAATCTTCTAATTACCCAATTAAACTAAGGACAATTGAGAGAATTAACGAAAGATTAAGATATGATTAATATTGAAATATGTATTACAACTTTGATTAGGACTAAATTAAGTAATTGATTATGATAACATGATTCTAAGCTAGTACAATAGGGTATTTATACTAAAATTAAGTAGAAGGATTAGGGTTACTAAGGGCTTAAATGACGATTAAGACCCTAAGAGAAGCCTGATGATTTGAAATCCCGAGGGACATGCGGGATTGGTGTAGCAACTCCCCAGTGACACGCGCAGACTGAGGTGAAGCACGCTTTGTCCCGTGAGGGAATCCGCTCAGGCTAGCAGTCGGGACGCTCGGATCGTGCTCTGGCATGCTCGGATCCTACTCTAGGACGCTCGGATCATTGCTCTGGTCTACTCGTCTTGAGCTCAGGACGCTCGGTTCGTTTGACAGAGTTCTTCTCTTGTTCTTGGCTCCCTAACAATCCGTGAGGACTATCTTAGGGATGGGAGGATCTTTCATCATTGCCCATTTCACTTCATTTATTTGCTTAGGCTTCTAGTTTCGGTCTCCTCTTCGATGCTTGGTCATTAGATGCAATCCATTTAGCTCCATTTTGCTCCATTTAGCTCCATTTTACTCCATAGATATGGTTTCTTCAAATTACTAAGCCTAAGAGGATACCAAAAAATCACCTCCAAGTTGTGTCAAGCTAGTGTACCTTTGTCCTCAAGTGCTAAATGCTTTTGTCAAGAGTAGATGTAATACTACAGATTTTATAGGCTAGTACTCGACCGAGTATGGCCTACTCGGTCGAGTAAAGTGTGTTGGGTATTCTGTTTGGCTTCTGCCCAGGAATACTCGGCCGAGTACGGGTAATACTCGACCGAGTAGAGGGTACTCGGCCGAGTATACTTTATACACGACCGAGTATCCGGTCTGACAGGTTTAATTCCGCGATTTGGTTAAGGCGATTAGAGATTATTATAAATTATACTTTTACGGTTTCTGAATCATTTTACCAAATCTACACGACGCTCACTTCTCTCTCTAATCACCCTAACCATTCTCAAGGCTAATTGATCGGTCTCAAGTCTACCCTTCCGTATCTTGTCTCAATTTAATGGGTATGTCTCTAGTTCGTTGTAATCTGCTAATAGGTTATCTTTTAGGGTTTTTCCCCAATTTGTGATTTGGGGGTTTAGGGTTTGTTCATCATATGTGTGTTGATTGTGGATTATAATTGTTGTAGGTGACGCTGTGGTAATTGTTGTGCAACTATATGATTGATTTCAGCATAGCGGATTGCGAAAAAGTAGGGTTTCTCCTACTCAGTACTGTTAATTGATTGAGATTGCATATGTTTCATAATTGTTGTTATCTGCTGATCATCGGAGGTTGGGTGTTGTGGTGATGGTGTCGGTGTGGTTGTGTTGTGACGGTTATGGTGTTGTGACAGCTGTGATGCTGTGTGTGTGTGTGTGATTGTGGTGGAGTCACTTGCGGGAGTGGCTTCACACCCTAGTTCGCCCTCCGTGGAACCCGTCACGAGAGGGGATGTGCACATTAAGGTACAGGGATTGTTAGTCACTCGTTGAAGAGCTGGACTAGGTGGGGATGGGCTGCGGTCACCCACTGGCGGCGAGCATTACCTGTTGCGATGGGTAATCTGGCAGGGCTACACACTTCGGTGTATAGTCGGTTACTGTGTGAGATCGGGAGACCGGGGATGGAGGATGATCAGTCGGTTACATTATTTATTTGTCTTATCTTGATTGAACGGTACTGGCCCCGTGTTGTTATTTTGGGAAACCTGCGGTGATCCATTTGGGGATGGTGAGGATATTATGACAGGTAATGTAGATGTTTAGCTATGGGACAGTCACGGGGAGTCATCACTTGAGTCTAGCTTCCGCTGTTACAAGTTTAGCTATCTTTGATTTCAGTTGTATTGAGACCTTATACTTTTATTTTGAGTCGGCCGAGTTTTATGTAATCGCTAACTCTTTATACTTTAATAAATGTGTTTTTGGATTGTTGCTTTTGATATATACTTACCTCGAGCAACCGAGATGGTAACAGCCTTTCATGCTGAGGTAGTCCTTGGTAAGGTACCTCGGTATGAGGGGGTGTTACAAAAGACTCCCCATGATGTTAGAAACACTGTAGGATCGCGAAATTCCCCTTCTTGCCTAGATAAGAAGAAGGGTCGTCCCCTCTCTACCATGTACAAAAGTAGGATCAATGGAAAAAGGGATCAATATGCTTTTGAGTTTCATAATGGGAGTTTGCTTTTGGTTTTGTTATTCCCTCCAATTTCTTGTGGGATTTGACTTTTTTGAGAACAATTTTCTTTGCCATTTCTTTTATGTTTGGCATTTTGATACTTGGCAATTTTTTCAATTTTGCATTTTTGAACATTTTCAAAGTCACCCCAATTTGTAACGAGGGTGCTTTTATTTGCGCATACGAGTTATTATTTTTGTACTCCTCTTTTCTTTAATACAAATTTGTGCAAACTTCTTGTTTTTCATTTTGATGCTTGAACTCAAATTCTGATTTTTGTGCCCATTCCCTTTTTGTTGACAAAACATGATGATAGAAGTGGAAGTTGGTTGCATGGTTTCAAGGGTCACCTTGGAATAAACGGTAGCCAACGAGTCATCACATCACAAGGTACTCTTGACTAGGCCATAGTCCATGGGTCAAAGGATACTAGCATGACACATCCTAGGGTGTTTTGGAAGTATTGTAATGAGCAAAGTCTCAAGAAAAAAAAGTATCTACAAGGGTCTTATATACACTTGTCAAGCTTCCCAAATAGATGTTTTCACAAATTTTTTCCTAAACTGCAACTACATGCCATGATGCAACTAGCATATATACAACCTAAATGCAAATGCTTCTATCATCTAGTATGCCATATAAACTAAATGCAGCTTCTAACAAGACATTGGTTTGTACCGCATCAACCAAAATAAAGCCACATTGTCATTAACCTATAAAAGGAGGAAGGAGATTTGAAAAGATCATACCATGTGGTCTTCTATTTCCTTCATGCCTCGAATGTGGCATAGTCGATCCAATGTGACAAGAGTTACAAACAAACACAAATATATACCATATGTACAATTCTACACTACAAAGGAATAAACATGTTTTTGGATTTTTGAGAAATTTTTCAATTTTTATGAATTTTTCAAGAATTTTTCATTTTTTTCATTTTTGATTTTAAAAGATTAAGTTAGAATTTCCCATCCCCCACATTAGTATGAGCATTGTCCTCAATGGCCAATACAATAGAAAATTATGGAATGCAATCTATATAAATATGCATGATTTCTAAACTTAAATGTACACTATATGACATATATAACAAGTGAATGCATTCTAATCTATCCTATATGATACATGCTTTCGATTATTCGGAGAGTTAATTTGAATTAACTTGCATCCCTTGTGAGTGAACTTCCCCAAACCAAGTAAGACATTATTTATAGTGTAAAAATAAGGGGAGTTCATGGACAAGGAAAGGGATGCAATGCATGAATTCTAATTGTCATTTTGGATTTTTCAATTGGGAACAAAATATTTATCATCACCTTGATGCTGCTAAGGTGGAAAAATAGTCCTTAATTTTTACAAGGACACCGAAAGATTTGAAATAATTAATGATAAAAAAAGCATATGAAATAATTGACACGAAAAATGAGAGGGAATTGAAAAGCTTCCCCTAAGCCATGGTGGGTGCCTCTTGCCCGCTCCACCAAGCCTATGAATATCTTCACTAGTTATCATCATCCTCTCATCCAAGATTGTCATCCCATTGTGCTCGTGATTCATCGCTCTCATAGAAATCCATAAACTCATCACCATCATTATTGACCTCCACCGTGTCTCCACCACTTGACCTCGCTCCTTATCCTTCTCCATTTCCATGTGTTCCACCATTGGCATGCTCCGATTTTGAAAAGAGAATTTCCATTTGAGCCCAAGAGGGAAGCATTCCCTCTTTGCTAATGTGGCCTTGATGAGCCAACCTGTGGAATTAAGGATAAAGAGCATAATAATTGTCCACTCTATCTTCATATTGCTTGCGGTGTAAATCTTGGAGTAGACTCGTTGCAAAGTCATCTCTGGGAAAGATGAAGGGATTTGGGTGATTGTAGGGTTGATATGGAAAGGGGTATAGTGGGATAGCAATCTTTTCTTGATCATTTGCTTGAGGCTCACTTTGTTGATGTTGAGAAGGAGGTGGGGTTCAGTTTGCTTTGCTTGAACGAGTTGGTACAAGGTAGGATGGCACTTGGGAAAGGGGAACCCTTCTAGGTGAAACGCTTGATAAACTGGTCGGACTCAATTGGGGGTTTAGTTTTCGGTACTTGTCGTTAGGAGCACCTAGACAAAAACAATATTTATAACTTCACAAACAACTCTACTATTAGTAAAGAGGCAAGTAAAGGTCGGATCCCAAGGGACGGGTATTGAAGTGAGATTTTCAATTGTAAGTAGCGGTGTCTAGGGGTGTCACAATTTGGGGTTGGAATAGAAGATCACTAAACTAAATAGCAACGAAAGTAAACAAGCAAGATGATTAAAAAGGGGTGTAAACAATTGATAAAAGGAACTAGGGTGTCGTGGGGTCATAGGGGATTCATGGTAATTGATCATACAAACATATTCTCAAATTATAAGCAAGCAATTATTGTTGTGATGGATCGAGTTGGTTTATATCTTACAATTCTAGGAAAGTTTGGGTCCCGGAGTCGAATCGATTAGATTGTACAATACCTACAAGTCGACTTAATCTTCCCTACTCAACTATATGCATGGTCTAATGAGACTCGAGTTGGTTTATGTCTTACAAGTCTCATTGAAAAGGTAAGTGATGAGTAAAACATGCAAGGATTCATAGGCTCGCATTTCATCAAACATAACATGTGCATAAGTTGAGATCACAACAAGCAATCAAATAAACTATGAAAACATATTAAATTAAGCATGAATCATCCCCCATGTTGGTTCCCCTAATTACCCATTAACCCTAGTTAAGGAAACTACTCACTCATTATCATGTTGAACATGCTAGCAAGGTTATCAATCATACCAACAAAGTAAAACATGATGAATAAATGAAGATGATTAACAATAATTAAAAAGGGATTAAGAGAATTATACCTACTAATGATTCCAATAATAAAGCAAAGAATAATAGAAGTACTTGATGATTGATTGAAAGGTTGTCAATCTCCCAATAATAACCCAAATAATCTTCAATAACCCAAAATAAAAGATGAACAAAAGAGAGATTAAGGAAATGAGATTTTTATTAAGACTTGATTAAAATTTGATTACAAGATTAAAGAGAGATTAGATTGATATAAACTACACTAAAGATTGATAAGAAGAACATGATTATCTAATTAGACTAATGGGGTATTTATAGTGGGGATTAGGTGCACAAATTAGGGTTTACTAAGGGCTTAAATGACGATTAAGTCCTTGAGGAATCGCTCCTCTCAGAAAAATATGCGAGTCTTCTTTTTGCCGGTCTTTCCGAGATATGCGCATCCTTCATAGAACAAGAAAAATGGAAAGTTGCTGTAACACAATCCGAGCGTCCAAGGCACGGGACGAGCGGATTCTCTGGCTTTTGGACGAGCGGATTCATTGGCTGGACGGGCGGGTTGTGGCCTTGTTGGACGAGCATCCCTCTGGCAAAGACGCTCGGATTCCTGGTCTTGGACGGGCGTCCCAATGGCAATCCGCTCGGATTCTGAGTCAGCTTCTTCCTTTCTTCTTTTCTTCCTCCTTCTCCCAACAATCCTCGGGGATTTTGTCGGAGATGCAAGGATCTTTTCTCATCATTGCCCAACTACTACAATATGTACAAAGCCCTTCTAGTCTTGTCTTCTCTTTGATGCTTGGTCATTGAATTCAATCAATTTAGCTCTATTTTGCCATGAAAATGCAAGGTCTGCACTCCTTTCCTACCAAGGGGACAAAAACTCAAAGAATATGCAAAAACAAAGGACTAAAGACAATAAATGACCTAAATATGCACTAAAAAGCATGGGAATAAGGCTAATTCGGGGACTAAATACGCTCAAATAATGGTCACATCAAATATCCCCAAACCGAACCTTTGCTCGTCCCGAGTAAAGAGGTGACAGAGACTAGGACCGTTATTTAAACTAACCTAATAGCGTAGCCGATATGAGATAATTAGCGGGTCTCACTCCGCCCCTTCAACTCACAATAAGACAACCATGAGGTAGGATGCCTTCTTGCAAGGCAAGGTGGGTCTTGCCAAAATGGCGCCACATCCATGCATTAAAGCACATAAAATCAAGTAATGGATGCATCTACAAAAGAATAGCCACTTTCCTCATCTGGGTGGCGGAAATTATCTACAAGGGAAGCAATTCAAGGGTACAGACTCCTTCATAGATGCAATTTCTTCAAACTACTAAGCCTAGAAGGATACCAATAAATCACCTCCAAATTGTGTGAAGCTAGGTTACCTTTGTCCTCAATCGTTAAATGCTTTTGTCAAGATTAGACTCCCTATGGCGTTAGAAACACTGGAGGATCGCGGAATTCCCCCTCTTACGTAGATAAGAAGAAGGGTCGTCCCCTCTCTACCATGCACAAGAATGGATACGATGGATAAAGGGACCGATAGATATTTGAGTTTCATTTGGGAGTTTGCTTTTGTTGTTGTTTTTCCCCCCAATTTCTTGTGGCATATAACATTTGAGAATACTTTATTTTTTGCCATTCCTTTTGATTTTTGGCATTTCAATACTTGACAACTTTCAACTTTTTGCAGTTTTTCTTTTGAACATTTTCAAAGTCACCCCATATGTAGTGAGGGTGCGTTATATTTGAAGCATATGAGTTTTCATTTTGTTACTCCTCTTTTCATTTGATGCAAATTGCAAACTTTCTTTCACTTTTCATTTCATTTCTTGAACTCAAATCAATTTCTTTTTGTGCCCATTCCCTTTGATGACAAAATGTATGGTAGAACATGGATGATAGATGGTTTCATGGTTTCAAGGGTCACCTTGGAATAAACGGTAGCCAAGGAGTTATCACACCACAAGGTACTCTTGACTAGGCCTTAATCCATGGGTCAAAGGATACTAGCATGACACATCCTAGGGTCTTTTACAAGTATTCTAACAAGCAAAGTCTTAAGAAGAAAAAGCATCTACTAGGGCCTAGATACACTTGTCAAGCTTCCCAAATAGATGGTTTCACAAAACGTTTCTAACATCCAACTACATGCCATGATGCAACTATCATATATACATCCTAATGCATATGATTCTACTAACTAATATGACAAATAATCTAAATGCAAGTCCTAAATTCACATTGTTTATACCGCATCAATCAAAATAAAGTCACATAGTCTTTAACATAAAGAGGGAAAAGGAGATTGGAAAGATCATACCATGCGGTCTTCAATATCCTCATGTCTCGGATGTGGCGTAGTTGATCAATGTGAACAAGGATAGACAAACATAATATATACAAACAATGTATACAAGACTACACTACAAAGGAACTGAACTTGTTTTTGGATTTTAAATTTTTCAATTTTTTTGATTTTTTTGAAATTTTTGATTTTTTTGGATTTTTGAATAAAAGTCAAGTTAGAATTTCCCATCCCCACACTAATATGGGCATTGTCGTCAATGGCCAATATGATAGGAAATTATGCAAAGATGATGCATGATTTCTAAACTAAATGCAAGCTATACTAGGCTACACTACATGATGCATGGGTTTTTGTTTATGACGGAGAGCATAATTTGGATTACCTCCCGTTGCGTATGCATGTACTTCCCCAAACCAAGATAGAGATTATTTTTAATGTCTTAAATTTCGGGGTAGTTCATGCACACGAAATGCAATGCATGAAACTATATATTGTCATTTTGGATTTTCCATGTGGGAACAATAAAAAGAACACCTCAATGGGGCCAAGGTGTTAGTCCTCCGTGTTGCTAGGACTCTCCAAACTATGATCAAGATAAAATAAAGAAAACAAATAAAGAAGTAGACAAACCTCAAGAGGGTAGGAGCCTCCAAAGTTTGCTAATCCTCCATCATATCATCATTGTCATTATTTTCCTCCATGGAAGTGGAATCATCTCCACTCCCATCTCCACTTCCTTGATCTTGCTCACTTTCCTCATCATCTTCATTAGCCTCTTCTTCTTTATCTACCTCTTCATCAACACCCTCATCTTCAACAACCTCATCATCGAGATTCTCATCTTCACCCGGTCTTTCACCACTAGATGTGCTTGGAAAGAAAACTTCCCTATCCGCCCAACTAGGCAAAGGACATGATGGATCAAGTATTCCTTGCCTAGTTAAATGAAGGAGGGGTGGATATTGGGCCAAGTATGCATCTACTCAATCATTATAAGCTTGTTTGTGCATTTCTCTCATGAGTAGAGTCATGTAATCATTTCCCACTTCAACATCTTTGGGTTTGAACTCTTGATATTTGAATGGGTAGGGTGGTGTGACAATGGAGGAGGAGGGCTCTTCAATCTTACCTCTTTGTTGACGGATGATGTACTCGGCGTCCTTGGAGAGTAGAAGAAGGTAGTTTGTCCGATGGGCACTCAATCGACAAATCTTGGAAGGCAAAGTGAAGGATCTAGCATCATTGGTTAGCCACCCATAGTTGGTGTCAAGAGAATTATGCTTGACCCACTTATACTTGTTAATCATGGCATCCATATCAATGAGATGACCCCCTTTGATCGACACATAGGTGTTATCTTTGTTGAAGTTTGGATCAAAGTGCTTGGCCAAGAGAGTAACTAGACCTCCATTTACAATATGAGCGGTGCCTTCCTTACCACAATCGACATTAAGCCATCTTTCCATCAAAAGCCTTAGAGCATTGAAGGGCTTAGTGAATTCCCTTCCTACATTCAAGGCCGACTCAAGTAGAACACAATCGAGCTCGGTAAAGTGATTAGTGCCTTTTCTTTTTATTATAGTATTCCCGATGACCTTGTGCCACACTCTAATGCTCTGATGGTGGACTAATAGAGCACGACAAGCATGAATGCTCATAAATTTCTTCCCGGAAATTGCCTCCCAATAAGGAGCGGGGTCATACTTTTCGGGCATCTTGTGATAATATGGTGTATCACTAAGGCCTAATATCTTACTCAAAACATCAAAGGTGATGCGCCTATTCACATTTGCAAGGCGAAACACGATGTATTCTCTAGTCTCTACCTTAGTCACTTTCAATGAACTTAAGAATTCCAAGGTAAGGGAGGGGTATGTCAATTCTCTTATGGTAAACAATTTACCCAATCACATGGCTTCAAATAAGGCTTTTGTTTGTTCAAGGACACCCAATTTGTTCAAGGCATCTTCACAAATGAATTTGGTGAGAAAAATGGCTTTCTTAGCATACTTGGCAAATGTATCCTTATGGGAGTTGGAAATGAAAATTACCTCCGGATAGTTGGATAATTGAGCGATTTCCGGAGTTGTTGATGTTGTTGCTTCCAAGGGAGGACTTTGTTGTTGTTGAACTTCCAAGTTTTCATTAGAAACCACCATAGCCATTGAAGCTTTCCTTGCTTGAAGGCTTTGTTGCCTTTTCGAAAGTGCCTTTGCTTTGAGTGCCTTTGTTGCTCCTTTTGTTCTTGCCATTGTTGATTACACCAAGAAAAGATTGAAAATCTTCAATTTCTAATTATACCCAAATTGATTTAAGATGAAAGGATTTTGCTTTGTTTTTCAAAAATCGACTCAAAGGTTGAAGATTTTGGTGCTTGAATCAATTAATGTTGCAAAAGGAGTGATTAATTGTTGTTGCGAGGATGTTTTTATTTGTTTTTGTGGAATTTGGTTGAGGAAATCTTGTTTTAGGTGATGGAGAGGATGAGGGTTTTAGGGTTTTAGGGTTTTAGGGTAGTGTTTGAATGTTTGAATGAATTAAATGAATGTGGGAAGGGGTATTAAAACACCCGAAAAATTCAAAACAGCAGGGGAAAGACGAGCGGATTCCCGTCGGGACGCTCAGATTCTGCTCAAATGGGCTTCAGGAAAACTCGCCTTAAGACGAGCGTCTTTCAGAGGAGACGAGCGGATTCTGCAATTTAGGATGAGCGACTTTCCTTAAAGACGAGCGGATTCTCTTACAGGAACTTTGCTTAATGTGCACTGGCAGAAAGACGAGCGTCTTTCTACAAAGACGAGCGGCCAGTTTCAGACGACCATCTTCTCAGCTGGAACGCTCGGATTCTCTTACAGACCAGATTTTTTATTTTTGCAGCTCGTTTAGAAGGACGGATTCCTCCACAAACGCTCGGATTTCTGTAAGACGAGCGGATTACCCATTAAGCCGCTCGGATTCCTCCTGGTCTACCCAGATTTAGGCCCATCCGTGCACTTGCATAACCCGTGTCATTTTCATTCTTCAAATCCCGTGTTCTTCATTGTAGGGGCACTATAAAGGCATGAATAGCCTAGGCAATTGCTATCCCCACACTAAGTTAAAGCACTACACATCAATAAAATCATTAGTCCCTCCCTCACTTCTCTCAAAAATGATGAATATCTTGATCAAGGCACAAAAATCCAAAAATGACAAAAATGCAATGTAAGAATTAAAATGCATGTTAGAGAGTTAGAAATATTTACAAATGGTGATTTGGAGAGGACTCCACCAAACTCTCATCCTTAGTGAGATGTCATGGGGGCATGGCCAAGGTGTTGCTGATGTTACTCAACACCATGAAGAAGTAGTCAAAAGCTTGTTCATTATCATGATAAAGATCCTCAATAGATCTTTGCACTTGTTGTCCTTCATGATGGTCTTGATCGATAGCATTACCAATATAGGGATTGAAAATCCCTTCAAACTCATCATCCCAAAGACCGCAAACTTCGTCTACTTGATCATTAAAAATCTCTTGAGTTGATAAAGACAACTCTCCTCCTTTCTTGATTTGGCCAACAAGGCCATTCTCTTCACTTGTCATGGGCGAGCTTTTCAAGCTCTCTTTGTTGCTATTCTCTTGCTCTTTTGATAGAGCATCATCAACTTTCTTTTTCCATTGGAATTCCGACTTCTTCCTCTCATCCTTCCGGCTATAATGATCAACCATAAAACATGGTTCATGCAAACGGGGAGCTCTCATGGTATTGTCAAGATTGAAAGTTATGCTCTCATCTCCCACCTCTAGAGTGAGATCTCCATGCTTCACGTCTATCACCGCACCCGCGGTGTGCAAGAAAGGTCTACCTAGAATGATTGGAATATTGGAGTCTTATACCATGTCAACAATGACAAAGTCCACCGGGATGAAAAATTTCCCAACTGTTACGGGAACATCTTCCCATATCCCTAATGGTGTCTTCGTCGATCTATCGGCCATTTGGAGTGTGATGTTGGTACATTTAAGCTCTCCCATCCCTAACCTTTTACTCACCGAATACGGCATAACACTCACACTAGCCCCTAGATCACATAGGGCTTTGTTGTCGTTGTGTCGCTAATGGTACACGGTATTGAGAAGCTTCCCGGATCTTTAGGTTTTGAAGGTGAGCTCCCTTGAAGGATTGCACTACTCACCTTAGTGAAGGCGATGGTTTCAAGCTTCCGGATCGACTTCTTTTTCGTAAGGATGTCCTTCATGTACTTTGCATAAGCCGGCACGTGATTGATTAATTCCGTGAAAGGAATCGAGACTTCCAAAGTCTTCACAATTTCCATAAATTTTCCAAGTTAGTCATCAAATTTGGGCTTAGCTTGACGACTTGGAAAAGGAAGTCTAATCACAATGGGTTCCTTCTCCTTGGCCTTGTCTTCATTTCTCTTTGAGACTTCTTCTTTTGATGGTTCTCCACCCTTGGAGTTTTGCACAACTTCTTCTTTGTCACTAGCTTCCACAACTTCATTCTCAACTTGCTTCTTTGGTGCTTCATACCTCGTACCACTCCTCAAGTGAATGGCTCTAACCGTTTCATGTCCCGGGGGATTACTTTGAGGTGGTAATTGCCCCTTTTGTCTTTGTGAGCTTGAAGATTCTAGTTGAGTCAATTGGGTTTCCAACATTTTGGTGTGGGCTAGGATGTTGTTGATGGTGATTTCCTTTGCTTGACTATCCTTTTGCATTTGAGTGAAAAACTCTTGTTGATTCTTTTGCATTTGGAGGACCGCTTTTTGGACATCAAAACCTTGGTCATTTTGTTGATTATATGGAGTTTGATTTTGGTAACCTTGGTTTTTGTTGTAAAAGGGTCTTTGATTTTGGTTTCTCATGGGAGGTGGGGTGTATGTTGGTTGAGGGTTTTGAACATTTTGGCTTTTGTATGAGAGATTTGGGTGGAATTTGGTGTTTTCATTGTAATAATTTGAATAAGGGGTACCACTTTTGTATGCTTGAAAAGCATTCACTTGTTCATTTGTTCCCCTACATTCACTTTGGTCATGTCCCAAAGTTCAACAATTCTCACATATCCCACTTGGGATTGATGAAGATGCCGTCATAGCATTCACATGATGCTTTGGTGATATTGAGGCTTCTTCAAGTCTAGCCATAGCTTTTTCGAACTTCAAATTGATGGTATCAATGTGAGCACTAAGTTGAGCACCCAATTGAGTAATAGAGTCCACTTCATACTTTCCTCCTCTAGTAGCCTTGCGAGGTCTACTATATTGTGAGTTATGGACAGTCATTTCCTCAATCTTGTTCAAAGTTTGATTATCGTCAACTTCGGTGAACATACCATTTGATCCCATGTTGAAAATGTTTCTTGAGTCTTCATAAAGACCATTCCAAAATTGTTTTACCAAGAACCACTCGCTAAGTCATTGATGAGGACATGAGCGACAAATTCCTTTGAACCGCTCCCAAGCTTCATACAAAGATTCTTTATCTCTTTGCTTAAAGCGCGTAATTTGAGCTCTTAGCATGTTAGTCTTTTCCGGTGGGTAGAACTTTTTGTAGAAAGCTAGAGCCAATTTCTTCCAAGAGTCAATTCCGAGAGTAGCCTTATCAAGCCCTTTCAACCATTGTTTTGCGGTGCCAATTAGAGAAAAAGGAAATAAGACCCATCGAATTTGGTCTTGAGTTACACCGGTTTGAGAAATCGCATCACAATAGTCACAAAAAGTCTCCATGTGAGAGTGAGGGTCTTCACTAGGCATCCCCCCAAATTGGCTTCTTTCGACTAATTGGATAAATGCGGATTTGGCAATGAAATTTCCGGTTAAGTATTGTGGTGTGGGAGTACCATTGGGTACGTTCTCCTCGGTTGGTACGGAATGTGATGAAAATTTAGGCATTGTGGGTTGATTATGTGTTGGATTTTGTGTTGGGTTCTCCTCACCTTCTCTTGCAAAAGGGTTGACGAACTCAATAGTGTTTGGTTGAATAACTACAACCTCACCAATACCTCTCAAAGTACCTCTAGCAAGTCTTCTATTGTTTGTCAAAGTCCTTTCAATTTCGTGATCAAAGGGTAACAAGTTACCTTGTGATCTTCTAGACATGCAAAATATCAAACAACTTGAAAATAATTAGAACAAACCTTGAGGAGTTTTACTTCCCCAAGGCAAAGAAAGACACAACTAATAACAATCTAAGAAAATCTAAATCAAGTTAACACCGTCCCCGGCAACGGCGCCATTTTTGGTCGGACTCACTTGGAGGTTTAGTTTTTGGTACTTGTCGTTAGAAGCACCTAGACCAAAACAATATTTATAACTTCACAAACAACTCTACTATTAGTAAAGAGGCAAGTAAAGGTTGGATCCCATGGGACGGGTATTGAAGTGAGATTTTCAATTGTAAGTAGCGGTGTCTAAGGGTGTCACAATTTGGGGTTGGAATAGAAGATCACTAAACTAAATAGCAATGAAAGTAAACAAGCAAGATGATTAAAAAAGGGTTTAAACAATTGATAAAAGGCACTAGGGTGTCATGGGGTCATAGGGGATTCATGGGAATTGATCATACAAACATATTCTCAAACTATAAGCAAGCAATCATTGTTGTGATGGATCGAGTTGGTTTATATCTTACAATCCTAGGAAAGTTTGGGTCCTGGAGCCGAATCGATTAGATTGTACAACACCTACAAGTCGACTTAATCTTGCCTACTCAACTATATGCATGGTCTAATGAGACTCGAGTTGGTTTATATCTTACAAGTCTCATTGAAAAGGTAAGTGATGGGTAAAAAATGCAAGGATTCATAGGCTCGCATTTCATCAATCATAACATGTGCATAAGTTGAGATCACAACAAGCAAGCAAATAAACTATGAAAACATATTAAATTAAGCATGAATCATCCCCCATGTTGGTTTCCCCTAATTACCCATTAACCCTAGTTAAGGAAACTACTCACTCATTATCATGTTGAACATGCTAGCAAGGTTGTTGATACGTGCATATTCTATATACTTTATCTGCGGTTTTGGCACGTATTTTCATGCATAATTGATAGCTTAAGGCTACTATTTCTCCCGAAACGGTTTACTTTGCATTTTCTATGATTTATTGTAGGAATGCATGGAAGTAGGCTAAATCAAGCCAAGTTCGTCCTCCGGAAGCGAGTTCAAGGAAGCTAAGAGGAAGGAGAGTTCATTCACTCACCTTGAGATACGTGCAAGGAGTGAAGAGTCATTTTGGAAGCATCAAGGAGCCACTGCACAGCATTATCAGTCGATCGACTAAGCCTTTCAGTCGATCGACCACTGGATCTCAGACAGAAGTTACTGTTCCGCGTGTTCAGTCGATCGACCGTGCAGACCAGTCGATCGACCTGATTTCGAGCTGATGTTTAATTTTCCGTGTTAGACTTTTAAAAGCCCAACTTGTAATTAACTTTCAGTATCTTTTTATCAGTAGCACGCAGCAACTTTTAGGTTATGTCATTCATTCTGAAAAAACTCAGTTTTCAGATCTAGCTTGAGACGGAAACCTTTGATTCGAATGCTTTGTTCTTGATATTCAATTAGTAAGCCTTTTATGCAATTTTTCCTTTTCTTAATTTCACTTGTTATTTTGATTCTTATTTCATCAATTAATTTCAGCAATTGATTTCTTCCCCTTTGTGTTAATTAGATTTCATTATGTCAAAGTTGTTCTTCACTATTAATTTCGTAATTAGTGTAGTTATGATTATGCGTAGGTAACTCCTTTGATTGGGAATTAGGTGAGCCATGGTATAAAATTAGGATAGTTGTGTAGTTTGGGTTCTTCCGTATTGGTCTTGTTATCTTTTGATGGATTTCTTGTTAGGTCGAAAGATTGGTAATTTGATTTATCGCTAGATTTAGAATTTCTCTTGAGTGAAAACTTTGATAAACTCTAGGGAATTATTGGACCGTGAGGTTATTTGAGCTTTGATCGAAAGACTAGCTTATTTTCCCTGAGACCGTATTATGAGAACTCTGCTGCTTGACTGACCTGCTTTTTGCCATGGTGAACCGAAATTCCCGATCCTCTTTTTTTATCTTGTTAAGAATATTCATTTAGCAATTAGCCAGTTAATCAATCGATTTCAAAACCCCCATTTTATCGTTACTTTATAGACTGAAAAATAGCAAACAAAATCAACCTTGTCTCTCTGTGGTTCGACCCTTACTATCACTAGCTATAGTTTTAGTTTGGAATTATAAATTTATTTTTGGTACTAAACGACGGTATCAAATTTTGGCGCCGTTGCCGGGGAGACGGTGTAATTCTGTTTGCTTTATTTTAGTTTATTTTCCTTGTCTCAGGGAACTTTTGTTCCTTGAGGCCGTTGCTTACCTTTGCTTCTAGTTTTGCTTTTGCACAGTTAGAGGACGGGTTTTTGAGAGGAAGACTTGAGTACTCTCATTTTGGAAGTTATGGCTACGATATATGATAATTTTCAGCCAAAGGAGCACCACCTTCCAAAGGGGCAACAGTTACCTACCCCTTCTACCGGTAAATTCGAGTTTCGTTCCTCTTATATTGATTTAGTGGAACGGAATCGATTCAGCGGTCTACCAGATGAAGACCCCTTGAAACATATGGAAATTTTCACGGATTATTGTTGTTCAATACCTATACCGGAGGGGGTAACTCAAGATGAAGTAAAGGGGTTTATGTTCCTATACTCCTTGAAGGATTCGGCGCGAGATTGGTGTCTAAAATATGATGTTTCACACTGTATTCTACACGCATTTCAGAGCTCAAATGTGCTATATATGCCCATATTTCTCTATTTTCCTCTACTTTCGTGCTTTTGTACTTTATTGCGAAATGTGGAGAAATCAACGGAAATCAAGCCAAATCCGTCCCCCGAGTAAGCCGCATTGCAAATGACGTAAAGGAATCACTTAAGGAACGAGCTTGGTGCGCGATCCAAGGCCCAAAAGACAAGTCCACGAAGAATAAAGAAGTCAATTAGCAGCTCAAGCGGTCGATCGACGAAACCCATCGATCGATCGACCAATGCTCGGATCCGTGCTATCGTTGTTCTTTGAGATCCGATCGATCGACTAGCCTGAGTAGTCGATCGACCAGATTTCGATTCCAGACGGGAATTAAAAGATTGAGAAACTCAAGGCCCGTGAAGTTTAGGTTTTAGAAATAAGTTGTTACGTTGATTCCTATATAACGTAACCTAAGAACATCGAAGGAGACACCAAGTCTTTCATTCAGAATTTTACATCAAGTTTTAGCCTTAAGTTTTCATTAAAGTTCTTTATCGAATAATTAGGGTTTGGAATTATTGTGAGCATCGAAATTCGGTTCTTATTAATCAATCTTACCCCTGCAATTCGGTACTCTTCCTGCTTAATTTCAGTTTTATTGTTTTACTTCCATTGTTAGTATAGAATTGATAGTTAGTGTCCCTAAAGCCAATTATCGCTTCATTATCGTTGTTATTTATTTTAAGTATGAATTCCGTAATTGTCATGAGTTTTATTGCTGTTTTTACCTTCACCATGAGTAGCTAATTTCGTAGTGCTAGGATGTAGGGGAGTTGTGGCATAGGCGGCAATAGGTTAGACACGGACTGAACCCGCATGTCAGTCGTTCGACTGATATTGTTGGTCGATCGACTGACCTTGTAAGGTTATCCTTCGTTTTAATTGTTTTTAATCTTGTATTTAACAAATCGAATGCATGCGACCAGTTAGATACCTATTTTGTGACTGACCCATTAGACCGAAAGGTAGGGAAGGTTATTTGACCGTCAATTAATTCGACTAAACTGTGCTAAGATCGAAAGATAGGTATAGTTTAGACCATTAGTCACTTTTCAGGACGAAAGTCAGTATTAGTGACATTAGGGACCTATAGCGAGATCGAAAGATGCTATTTGTTAGGAGTGGACCGAGAGGACCTCTTATTTCCCGCCTTACCTGTGTTTAATTCAGACCGACTTAGTTTGCTGCCGCCGAAGCTATAATGACCCGACCATCCTAGTACCCTTCTTTTATCTGTTTAAATCATATTTTTAGTTTATTTTCCTTTTATTGTTGCTAGCTGTCGACCAATTCAAATCAACCCCTATTATAGTTACCCCAGACTGAATATAAATCAACTAAAGTTTACAACTGCCTCCTTGTGGTTCGACCCTGTTACCACTAGCTTAGGTTAGTCTTAATAGGAGATTATAAATATTATTTTTGGTACCTACAACGACGGGTATCAAATTTTGGCGCCGTTGCCGGGGAGGCAATAGTCCTAATTTTAGTTGTTTTTACTTTTTAGTCTTTCTTAGTTTAAGGAACATCCGTTCCTTAAACTGTTCTTATATTTTGTTGTAGTTTCCTCTTATGCACAGGTCACAGGGTGGTCCATTACTGCCATTTGATCCAGAGATTGAGAGATCTTTGCACGTTAAGAGGAGATTGTTTCAAGAACAACAGCTGGAAGAGCCCAGTTCTCATTCTAGCTTTTACGAGAACGAGCTGTTCGAGGAGAATCCACCATCTTCACCCGTTTCTACATCTTCAGCCGAGACAGTTACTTCTCCGGAATTTTCAGTCATGGCCGAGGAAGCGAGTATAGCTAGTTTTTCTGAGCCGACAGCCGATAACTTGTATAAGGGGTTCGAATTACGGAGATGCCGGGAAATTCGAACCAAAGCCCGCCTACATCACTATGGTAGAGAGGAACCGATTCGGGAGGCTGCAAATGAAGATGCGGCTAAACATATGGAGACCTTCATTGACTCTGCTGTTCCATACCCCCACCAAATGGCGTGACCCGGACCGGATCAAGGAGACTATGTTTATCTTCTCCCTTCGTGATGCTTTGCAAGGGAGTGGTATAGAGATCCGGACCGAGCCGCTCGGAGATCACCGATTGGAATACATTGGCATTGGCGTTCTACAAGAAGTACTTTTCTGCTTCGAGGACGATCGCTATTAGAGCTCAAATCACGGGCTTTAAACAAGGGCCTGATGAGAATTTCCACGAGGCATGGGTCCGATTCAAGAAGTTGGTGCGAACCATACCGCACCATGGGTTTGCGAAATGGAGTTTGTGCAATCATTTCTACAATGGGTTGTACGACGATCGAGGGGCCATTTTGGATCTGCAGCCCAATGGAAGATTCGCTGAAAATTTGGGAGCAACCAAAGGGTGGAAGATCATTGACGATCTAGCTACCCACAAGGCCGAGTATGGGAATTCGAGAGGAAACCGGAGGAGGAGAGTGCTGAATCTTCCTCTGTCGCTGCACTTGAGGCTCTTCTTGCGAGATTTGACAAGTATGAGCTAGGAGGAGCTTCTAAAGGGGGGGTGTACCAAGTCAATGCCGTGATGGACGGTCCCTTCGTCTGTGAAAGGTGTGGAGTTGAGGGCCATGTCTCGAAGAACTGCCCTAGTCCCTTTGAATCTTGTGCTGCCTTTCAACACTATAGGCAGACAAACACCTACTACGAGCCACCGCATCCGAACTTGAGTTGGAGGAGCCAGAATGTCCAAAACCCAACTCAACCTCCGCCACAAAGCAGCCCATATGTGCCTCCTCATCAAAAGCAACAGCAATATCAAAAGCCTCCTTATGTGCCGCAGCAACAATCACAGAACTCTGAGTTCTCCGAGCTTAAGAATCTGTTGCTAAAGGAGTCCCAAGCAAGAGAGGCCGGGATGAAGTTATTAGAGAGCCAAATTGCTCAATTGGCTAGTAAAAATAACACTCGAGCTCCGGGACACTTGCCCACTCAACCCGAACAAAAGGAGACCCTAAATGCCATCACCTTGAGGAGCGGGTCTACCCTTGATGGTCCTGCCATGGTTGAGGATGCTGTTGGAAAAGATAAGCCAGAAGTAAGCCAAGAGAAAGCTTCAACGAACAATTCAAAGAAAAAGACGTCTGCCAGGAAATTCAGTCGATCGACTGAAGTACCTAGTCGATCGACTGAATTACGAGTTACAGGAGCTTCTGGAACTGTGCAACCCAGTCGATCGACTGAGGAGGGTGGTCGATCGACCAAAACCACTGCTGATGTTGAAGAATCTCGTCCTTTAATGTCAAATAACCTACGAGATCACTTGTTTCGGGGTACCACAGTCCCGAAGATTTTAGGGGCAGACCCGAGTGCTGATGGGTCAGTCCCGGCTCCGAAGTTCGATCCAATGACGGTCAATGGGTCTCATTTGAGACAGTCTGAGGAGGGGTCTAGCTTCAACAAAGAGAAGGTGACGGACTTTCAGCCTAAGTCCAAGGATACCGGCACACGTGACTTAGAAGAGAGGCTAAGGTGCTCCTTACAGCCCCATATCCGGAGAGACTCGTGCCAACCAAAGAACAGGTATCTTTCAATAAGTTTGAGAAAGTTATCCGTAGTCTGAATGTGCAAGTCCCCTTCCTTGAACTAGTTAACCAAGTACCCGCTTACACTAAATTTATGAAACAACTATTGTCCAAAAAGCGGTCACTTGAAACAGTGCACACTGTCGCACTCACCAAGGAGTCTTGTTCTTATCTGTCTCACACTGCGCCCCTTAAGTTAGAGGACCCGGGCAGCTTTTCTGTCCCTTGCAAAATAGGTACCTTCTCAATTGAGAAGGCATTGTGTGACTTAGGGGCCAGTATAAGTGTCATGCCCTTGAGTTTGGCTAGGAAACTCAAGTTGACCCGGTTTGCTATCACAGAAATGCAAGTTCAGATGGCTGACCGATCTGCGGTCGAGCCTATAGGAGTCCTAGAGGACATACCCGTCCAAATAGGGAAGTTTTTCTTCCCTGTTGACTTTGTTGTCCTTGATATGCCTGAGGATGACCATATTCCCATCATTTTGGGTAGGCCATTTCTGCACACTGCTGGTGCAGTCATCGATGTCGGTCTAGGCACCTTGACCTTCAAAGTTGGGAAACATTCTATCGTTTTTGCCCAACCTGCTAAAAAGAAGGACCCCATGTGGCCCGTTACTTGTAATACGGTCTCTGAAAAGAGATCGTACTTTGTGCTTCCTGAATCGACCGTTCCTTTTACTACTGTTGTGTTAACCCCTCCGCCCCAGATTGGGAGGAAGAAGGAGGAAGAATCTGTTGTTTTAGATAATGCAGGAGCTGGTTTGGGGAAGGAAGAGCCGTTGGATGCTCCAGCTGTGACGGAGCAGATTGTTTCAAGAGGAGGTCTTGGTTGCCTAAGCTATGGGACTGATGAGGAAGTGGAAGATGAGCCAGCCAAGGTGAGATGGGCAGATCTGGATTCCGACGATTCCAAGGAAGCCCTTGATTGGGGAGATGACGAAGCTGATCAGTTGAGTTCTCCGACTGTCGAAGCTAAGAAGGGTGCAACTGATAAGATGAGCACCATTGAGGCTACCTCTAGTAGCCAGAAGCCGACGAAGTGGGCCATACCGTGGTCCTTTTTGATCAACTATTAGTTGATCAAGCTCGTTATAAACTTCATTTTATTGCTTTCGAACTATTTTTTTATTGCTTTTGCGTGCGCGAAAACTTCGCTTTTATTTCGTTTGCTTAGGATTTTTAAGTACTTTAGACTTCGTTCTGGGTTTTGCGCAATTTTGGGCGCGTACTATTGTGTATTTGCAGGTATTTAGAGCTTATTAGCTCAAATCATTGAGCAATTACGAAGAAATAAGACACTGCAGCAGTGTTTTCAGTCGATCGACTGGCCATCATGGTCGATCGACTGAATTGCAGGTTTACAGAGCTACTGTTCATGCCACACCTGGTCGATCGACTGACCCTCGTGGTCGATCGACCCCTGCTGCTGCTATATGCGTTCACGACCTCTCCCCTGCTGTGTTTGGTCGATATGCGGACCTAAGGGAGTCTTCTACTCCACTTTATTATCCGTCGAATTATCTATTTCTTCTATTGCCTCAATTTTGCACAATTTTTACCGCTTCAAAGTTGCTTTCTTCAGTCTTATGCGTGGTTTAACTGTCTTTCAGGCATTCTTGTTGGTAGCACTGCTAGCTACTGAAACCTCCTAGCTCACGCTGGTTTGGGGAGGTTTCCTTTGCTGCGCTTAAAGCCTTGTGAGTTCCCAAGTCTTTAATTCATGTCATTATGTTTTATTTTATTTCTTTTCCCGCAAATTCCCATTTCTCTTTTCTTCATTATATGATCTTGCACAATGGGGACATTGTGTGATTTGGTTTGGGGAAGGGTTTTGCGTTGCATTCATTCTATTTTGCATTCACGTTTATTTTAGTTTGCATTGTTTTTTTTTCATCCCATATATATATCACAAAAAAAAAAAAATTGAAAAATTTCAAATATTTCCATAAAATTGCACGTTTATTTCAGCATATAGGTCGAGTCGGAACGGTAGTATTTTTATGATGATTTTGCATTTGCACCTGTTTCGCCTGAGCCTTGCTAACCTGACATGTTATTAGTAGAATCGTAAATGCATATCTACGAGTTTTCGTTACATTCTTGCTGTACCTGAGACTTGACTTAGAAAATTGGCAACCTACATCATATTTTCTGAGAATTAGAGCCTATAACTGGTGACATTCATGACCAGTTTATCTAGGAATGTGAGTAGTACTCCTTATGAGGCATGTTTCCTTAATTTGCATAATTATGAATTTGATCTGCTTAGTACCTGTATGCATTCGGTTTGTGGTTTGTCGACACATGTGGTAGAGGTTTCCTTTATTCATTTTGCCCATAAACTCCACACTGCCAAAAATATCTTTTTTTGTCCTATTTACTACATCCTGCATTTAGCCTGCCTTTGTCAAGCTAGTAGTCCGTGTTCTTGGGATTGTTACTCATTTTTGGTAGCATATGCTCTGTCGAGATGATTGTTGGGAGAATGAGAAGGAGGAAAGAGGAAAAGATGAAAAATGAAAGAAAGAAAAAAAAGAGAAAAAACGATTCGGAAAAGAGAAAAAAGTTTATGTACTGTTCAAAGCAGTCGATCGACTGCTCCTTTTAGTCGATCGACTGAGATTCGAGAAAAAGAAAAAGTCAATTCGCATAATTTAATCCTTATCTTTTGGCGATTTTTGCTCCCATGTTTCATTTATATCCTATGGGGAGTTTTATTGATTTGATAATTTGGAGATTGTGAGTTTTGTGCTTGCTATAGCACCGTTCATTTGTTTATGAGAAAGGAGTCGGATGTTGTCCTTTGGTTCCGTTTTGGTACTAGCTTGATCACCTGTACCTCCACTTTACCATAAAATGTCTTGCCTCTTCTTACCCATACCTCACATATCCCATATATATACCTCGGCATGTGTCAATGGTCATCTGTTTGGTTGGAATGCATATGTACGGTCATAGAGGTCATTTTCATATTTTATTGCTGGCATGTCTTCATAGGTCGTAGTTAGGTGAGAGTCACTACAGAATTAATTCTTTCTATCTTACATATATATCACCTGTGCTTAATTGAGTGATCTGAGCGACCCGCGAGAGTCCAGTTTGATAAGTCTCTACAGTCAACGGTTCAGCAGTTTTTGACGACTTTATAATTCGTTTGCATGATTCACATTACTAATTGATTGTTGGTTGTGCATTAAATCGGTTTAGGCTTAACAGTTTGCATTTCGCTCTGAGATTGAACTCGTTCCATTAGGTCATTAGATCGAGTCTAGTTCTTGCTTGGGGACAAGCAAGGCTTGGTTTGGGGAGATTTGATGCGTGTCTAAAATATGATGTTTCACACTGTATTCTACACGCATTTCAGAGCTCAAATGTGCTATATATGCCCATATTTCTCTATTTTCCTCTACTTTCGTGCTTTTGTACTTTATTGCAGAAATGTGGAGAAATCAACGGGAAATCAAGCCAAATCCGTCCCCGAGTAAGCTGCATTGCAAATGACGTAAAGGAATCACTTAAGGAACGAGCTTGGTGCGCGATCCAAGGCCCAAAAGACAAGTCCACGAAGAATAAAGAAGTCAATTAGCAGCTCAAGCGGTCGATCGACGAAACCCATCGATCGATCGACCAATGCTCGGGATCCGAAGCTTATTTCTTTGAGATCCAGATCGATCGACTAGCCCGAGTAGTCGATCGACCAGATTTCGATTCCGGCGGAATTAAAAGATTGAGAAACTCAAGGCCCGTGAAGTTTAGGTTTTAGAAATAAGTTGTTACGTTGATTCCTATATAACGTAACCTAAGAACATCGAAGGAGACACCAAGTCTTTCATTCAGAATTTTACATCAAGTTTTAGCCTTAAGTTTTCATTAAAGTTCTTTATCGAATAATTAGGGTTTGGAATTATTGTGAGCATCGAAATTCGGTTCTTATTAATCAATCTTACCCCTGCAATTCGGTACTCTTCCTGCTTAATTTCAGTTTTATTGTTTTACTTCCATTGTTAGTATAGAATTGATAGTTAGTGTCCCTAAAGCCAATTATCGCTTCATTATCGTTGTTATTTATTTTAAGTATGAATTCCGTAATTGTCATGAGTTTTATTGCTGTTTTTACCTTCACCATGAGTAGCTAATTTCGTAGTGCTAGGATGTAGGGGAGTTGTGGCATAGGCGGCAATAGGTTAGACACGGACTGAACCCGCATGTCAGTCGATCGACTGATATTGTTGGTCGATCGACTGACCTTGTAAGGTTATCCTTCGTTTTAATTGTTTTTAATCTTGTATTTAACAAATCGAATGCATGCGACCAGTTAGATACCTATTTTATGACTGACCCATTAGACCGAAAGGTAGGGAAGGTTATTTGACCGTCAATTAATTCGACTAAACTGTGCTAAGATCGAAAGATAGGTATAGTTTAGACCATTAGTCACTTTTCAGGACGAAAGTCAGTATTAGTGACATTAGGGACCTATAGCGAGATCGAAAGATGCTATTTGTTAGGAGTGGACCGAGAGGACCTCTTATTTCCCGCCTTACCTGTGTTTAATTCAGACCGACTTAGTTTGCTGCCGCCGAAGCTATAATGACCCGACCATCCTAGTACCCTTCTTTTATCTGTTTAAATCATATTTTTAGTTTATTTTCCTTTTATTGTTGCTAGCTGTCGACCAATTCAAATCAACCCCTATTATAGTTACCCCAGACTGAATATAAATCAACTAAAGTTTACAACTGCCTCCTTGTGATTCGACCCTGTTACCACTAGCTTAGGTTAGTCTTAATAGGAGATTATAAATATTATTTTTGGTACCTACAACGACGGGTATCATTTAGCACTAGCCTTCTACAAGAAGTACTTCCCGCCTTCGAAGACTGATGCCTTGAAGAGTAAAATCACGAGTTTTCAGCAAGGAGCCGACGAAGATTTTTGTGAAGCATGGGGACGTTTCAAAAGTTTGGTCCGAGCTGTCCCCCATCATGGTTTCCAGCAATGGTATCTTTGCAATCTATTTTACAATGCTTTATATGATGATTACAAAGTCATTTTGGATGCAGCTGCTAATGGTAGGTTCCAAAATAATACCGGTCAAAGTAAAGGTTGGAACACCATTGAGGAGATGGCAGTCCATAAAGCTGAGTTTGGAAGTTCACGTGGTAAGTCACGAAAGCAAAGTGAAGACATGACTGCTGCTGTGTCACTTATAACTTCCATTTCTACCCGTCTCGAGAAACTCGAGACTTCTGAAGCTTCCAAAGGGAAAGTCGAAGTTCCTATTCAAAACTCAGATGAGATCGAGAAGTTAAGGGAGATGGTCCAACTCCTTTTGGTTCAAGTGGCGAATATGGAAGCAGCCGGGATTGAGTCCTCACAGAATTTTGTGAAACAATTGGAGAATATGGAGGCTAAGCAAGCCGCTAATTCTTTAATTAAATGTGAAGGGCCGGTTGAGACGATCAATGCCATCAATCTCAGAAGTGGCCTTTCTTATGAAACTATGAAAGTCCCGATAAGCCAAAGGAAGACTCGGGAAATGATGAAGAAGCTCGTTTGAATCCTGATGCAAAAACGAGTCTGAATGCCAGTAATTCAGGTCGATCGACCTGCATTCCCGATCGATCGATCAATCGTCGAGACAAAATAGTTTCTGGTCGAAACTATTCACACCTAGCACATCCAACGATCGACCAACATCCTCGGTCGATCGATCGAGATACCCGATGACGATAATTACGAGCAGAACTGTTTCGCCCGGCTTACATGGTCGATCGACCACCCATACCCGATCGATCGATTGGATCTCCAGAGCGAGGATGCAAATCCGTCAACTAGTTTGCATGATTCGTCACTCATTGATGATTTGACGGGGTTTTAAACCTACGGAAGCCGAAGGTTACTGATCCTACGGCCGGTGTTGCGATCCCGTATCCGGAGCGTTTGAAGGCTACCAAGCCGGAGCGCAAGTTTGGTAAGTTTCGGAGATGGTCCGAATCTCGAGGTAACGGTTCCTTTCACTGATTTAATTACCCAGGTACCCTCTTACGCTAAATTTATGAAAGATATTTTGAATCGTAAGAGAAATTTTCGTGATAATGGTAATGTTGCGTTTGTGGAGGAGTGTAATGTTCTTTCACAAGTTAATGTGCCACCCAAATTAAAGGACCCGGGTAGTTTTTCAATTCCTTGCACTATAGGTAATCACGTAATTGGGAAGGCCCTTTGTGACTTAGGGGCCAGCGTTAGTGTCATGCCGTATTCTGTTTGCGAAAGGTTAAACATTGGTAGACTTAAGGTGATCGATATTACCGTTCAAATGGCAAATAGATCGACTCAGAGACCTATAGGTGTTCTAGAGGATGTACCCGTTCGAGTGGGTAAGTTTTTTATTCCTGTCGATTTCGTTGTTTTGGACATTGCAGAGGATAGTCGGATACCTATCATTTTAGGCAGACCGTTCTTACATACAAATTGGGTGTGATAGATGTCAAACGCGGAACCATCACCTTAGAGGTAGGGGATGACACCATTGAGTTCAGTCTTGCTCACAAGGCAACTGAACCTGCTGATGAGGATACGTGTTATTCTATTGATGTTGTTGACACGGTTGTTACTTGTAATTGGAGGGAATCCTTAGCCAAGGATCCCTTAGCTGATCTAACCCATTCAGATGAGTGTGCAGGTAATACAGTGGAGAATGCTGAGGAGCCAGACACTTTGGTTGCCTCAATGGAGAGCTACGAGCTCAATGAGGAAGAAGATGAGATACTTTTGAGCCTGGCCAACGATAACTTGGTGAACACTTGCTACACCATTGAAGCTGATTCTGTCCTGTTGTAGAGGTAAAGGTGCCAGAGCGTAAGCCACTTCCCCCTAATCTTAAGTATGTTTTTCTAGATGATACGGAGCAGTACCCAGCTATTGTTAGCTCTAAGCTTAACGATGACCGGTTATGTCTTTTTGATGTGTGTACTTAAGAAAAACAGGAAGGCTTTGGGTTACTCTTTGGATGACATTAAGGGCATCAGCCCTGATGTTTGTATGCACAGGATAGAGTTGGAAGAAGGCCACAAACCTTATAGACGGTGGTCGCAAAAATGTCGAACCCGAAGATGCAGGAAGTTGTTATGGCCGAGGTGATGAAACTACTTGATGCAGGTATTATTTATACAGTTGGCAACTCCAAGTGGGTTAGCCCAGTTCAGGTAGTTCCGAAGAAAGGAGGGACTACCGTGGTAAAAAATGATAAAAATGAATTAATACCAACTCGAGTAGTGACAGGGTGGCGGATGTGCATTGATTATAGACGTTAAATGCCGCCACTAAGAAAGACCATTTCCCCCCCTTTTGTTGACCAAATGACTGAAAGACTTGCTTCTAACAAATTTTTCTTTTTCTAGACGGATACTCGGGTTCTTTCGGATCCCTATTCATCCTGACGATCAGAGTAAGACTACTTTTACCTGTCCACAGGGTGTTTTTGCATATCGTAGAATGCCTTTCGGATTGTGTAATGCCCCCGCTACCTTTCGAGAGGTGCATGATGGGGATTTTTTCTGATTATATAGAGAATATTATGGAAGTATTCATGGATGATTTCTCGGTTTATGGTAATGACTTTGATCGTTGTTTAGCTAACCTTGATAAGGTCATGCGGCGTTGTATAGATGTTAATCTTGTTTTAAACGGGAAAAGTGTCGTTTATGGTCAATGAGGGAGTTGTGTTAGGGCACCTAATTTCTGATAAAGGTATACATGTTGACAAGGCAAAGGTGCAGGTGATTGAGCAATTACCTCCTCCCGTGAATGTTAAAGGAGTGAGGAGTTTCCTAGGTCACGCTGGTTTCTACCGGCGTTTCATTAAGGATTTTTCAAAAATTGCTAAACCACTTACACAATTGCTTCTTAAGGATGCTGTCTTTGAATTTACTGATGAGTGCCATGTCGCTTTTAACGGGTTAAAGGAGGCCCTAGTTTCTACGCGCCAATCATTCACCCCCGATTGGGACCTCCCATTTTAGATCATGTGTGATGCCGCGATTATGCTATCGGTGCGATTAAGGGACAAATGAAAGAATAAAGCTTTGAATGCCATATACTATGCGAGCCGAACTCTGGATGAGGCTCAAGTCAACTATTTTACCACCGAGAAAGAGTTTCTAGTCGTTGTTTTTTTTGCTTTAGACAAATTTCGGTCTTATTTGTTAGGTTCTAAAGTTATTGTTTACACTGACCATGCAGCGTTGAAGACTCTCTTTATTAAGAAAGATGCGAAGCCGAGGCTTTTGAGGTGGATACTCCTTTTGCGGGAGTTTGATTTGGAGATCAAGGATAAGAAAGGAGCGAGAGAATGTGGTAGCCGACCACTTATCTCGTCTGCAAAATGACGAAAGGGAGGATTCTTTGCCTATTAATGATTCTTTTCCCGATGAGAGTCTCGTTAGCTATTACTACTTGGGGTCTTATCCACCTCCATGGTTTCTTGATTTTGCTAACTTTGCTTTGTGAAAGGTAGGATACCACCCGAGCTTTCATGGCGTGAAAGAAGCGGTTTACTTATGATGCCGGACAATATTTTTGGGATGATCCTTATGTTTTCAAGGAATGTGCCGACGGTCTCATCCGGAGATGCGTACCTCAGTGGGAGGTGAAGGATATCCTAGAGGCTTGCCACTCTTACGCTTATGGTGGTCATCACGGTCCGTCCGGACCGTAGCTAAGGTACTCAATCTGGTTTCTATTGGCCAACTATGCATGCGGTTGTCGCATTTGTTCTTTGAATGCGATGCTTGTCAAAGATCGGGGAATATTTCCAAGAGACATGAGATGCCACGGGTAGGCATTCTTGAGGTCGAGATTTTCGATGTCCGGGGCATTGATTATCAAGGACCTTTTCCGAGCATCAAGGTAATAAATATATCCTCGTAGTCAGTAGATTATGTATCCAAGTGGGTGGAAGCTATTGCTACTCCCCATTGCGATGCAAAGGCCGTGATTAAATTGTTTAAAAAGATTATTTTCCCTCGTTTTGGTGTCCCTCGGGTTGTCATTAGCGATGGGGGAATGCATTTTAAAGAGAAACAACTTAGTGCTTTATTGACTAAATTCGGTGTCCAACATCGTAGAGGTTTGGGGTATCATCCCCAAACCAAAGGTCGAGTTGAGGTTTCTAACAGAGAATTGAAAGAAGTCTTAGCTAAAGTTGTTTCTAAATCACGGAAAGACTAGAGTCTCAAGTTAGTGATGTCTTCTGGCTTATAGAATGCGTTTAAAACGCCAATCGGGATGTCACCGTACCGATTGATTTATGGTAAGACATGTCATTTACCTGTTGAGTTAGAGCGTAAGTCTTGGTGGGCTATTTGTGATTTGAATTTGGATCCTAACCTCTCTCGTGAGAAACGCATGACACAGCTGAATGAGCTAGAGGAATTTAGGCTGCTGGCCTATGACAATGCAAGGATCTACAAGGAGAAATCAAAGCGGCTGCACGACAAGAGAATCATAAAGCGCGAGTTCCATATTGGCGATAAGGTACTTCTTTTTAACGCTCGTATCCGTTTATTTCCTGGTAAGTGAAATCCGAGGTGGACCGCCCCTATACGGTCACAGTTGTCACAAAGTTCGGATCTGTTGAATTGGAGACCTCAGCTGGAGAAAGGTTCAAGGTAAATGGCCAATATGTGAAGCACTATCATGGATCAGATGCATATGTTGGGAAGGTCGAGGTTTTGTACTTCGATCCGCTATCAGATGATGAGAAGTGAGGTAACAAGGTCGTGCGGGACCTCTTAAACCAGCGCTAACTGGGAGGCAACCCAGGTTGTAGTTATTTTGTAATTTAGGATTTCCATTTTGTTGTTTCATTCATTTTGCTTTTAAGTTTTCTTGTTTTGTTCCCTTTATTTTCATGCATTTGCAATTTCTTGGTTTGGGAAAGTTGTACGCCTTTGATAATTTCTGCAGGAATTTATTTTATGCAAAGTGCGTAAGTGGTTTACTGGATTTTTGCGAGAGAAAGACAGGAAGTTTGATGGCAAAATGAATTTTGACGAATTTAATTCCAATTACCAGCTCAAATAGTCGATCGACTAGGATGTTCAGTCGATCGACTGAAGCGAGGAGTACAGAGGCTACTGTGCATAGGTGAGTGGTCGATCGACTGGGTCACATAGTCGATCGACCGCCAAGGAGAGTCCAGAAGCAATGATTTTGAAGGATCAGTCGATCGACCAAGTGAGCTGGTCGATCGACCAGTCCGCGGGTTCAGAGGAAGTTAATAAGGGGAGTTTACATCCTTCTTTTCTCATTCATTCACTTCCCAAAAATCTGAAAAAAACAAAAGAAACCCTAAGTTCCCTCCCCCTGCTACGATTTTCACCTCATTCCCGTCTTAATCACTTGATTTTATTGCTTTAATCTTCAAAGTTCATCAAGGTATGCTACTAATCTTATCTGTATGCTATTTATTCGAGTTTTGCTGAAGTTCCATGTGAAATCTTCGAGTAATATGCCCTTGAGATGACAAAAATCGATTTGGGGAAAACGATTTTAGGGTGTGATTCCTGGCCTTTTATGTACTTTAATTGCTTATTCTAGGCTTTTCCCCTTGATTTTCGACACTAATTAGCAATTAGAAGATGGTTATTTCTGTTTTCCCCAAAATTTCGAAACCCTAATTTGCGCGGATAATCTGATTTTGATTCGGGTTTCTAGAAATTGGAATTTAAGTTGGTTGATTGTTGCTAATTTGATCCTTTTGCAGGAACAAGAATGACAAAAGGGAAGGAGCCAATGCAGGAAGGGCAGTCGAGCCAACGGCCTGCTAAGCGGCCGCGCGGACCGCCTCTGATGATAGAAACCACTACGGATAGTTTACCTGACTATCCGCAGGTTATCTTTGAAAAACCTATTCAGCGCGCTAAATTCTCTTTCTTTGCTTCGTGCCTCAAAGGTCACACTACCCGGGTTTCTCCACAAAGACACTTTGGAGAAACTAGGCTGTTATGAGTCGGTCGTGTCCCTGCTAAATGGGACGGGTATGACGGGTCTTGTGGACATGTCTGAGTTCACATATTATGTCATGACCCTCGAATTCTTTTCCTCTTATTCCAAAGCCTTTGAGGCTGATAAGACCAACCCCTGCATTTCCTTTCGACTTTTTAATATTAATTATTCTCTGACACTTGCTAATTTTGCGGGTTTTCTGGGTCTGTACTTCGAGGGTAGCACCTCGGACCCCTCTGACACTCACAGGGCCATGTGGTCTTGTATTGGTGACACTTACGGGTCGAGGAGGACGGGCACTTCCGTCCACTTGCCCCCTCTTCGTTATTTTTTACGGCTAATAGCTAACACCATTTTTGGCCGTAAAGAGTCTAACAATGTTAATAATATTGAGCTTTCAATTTTGGCGGGTTATCTGAACGTTGAGCGTCGGAGAGCCCGCATCTATAACATTGCCTACTTGACCGCCGCTCACTTTCAGACTGTAAGTGCGGGCGCCTTGACCACCATTGCCTGTGGCGGTTTGGTGACACGTATCGCCAACCGCCTTGTTTTACTTTTCCCTCGACAGGAGGATCCCATTGACCCAGAGCTGCGTTTTATGGACCTCCCTTACGCGAGGGGTGTCTATTGGGTCGATAGACAGATGCGGTGGAAGATTGACTCTTTCATCTGTGACCGCATCCCTGTCACCGGCTACCCTCCTGTCTTGCCCCTCACCACTGTTGAGGGGGCTGCTAGGACACCTTTGCCTAGTTACAGGCTTCCTTTGGTGGCAGCCACGCCTTCTGCTGGCACTTCGAGGAGGGCTCGTGCTTCCTCTTCACAGGCACCCCCTACCTCCACTACTCCCACTGCTGGCACCTCCACTTTTCGACCACCTACTCCCTTAGTTGTCCCTCCGGTCATGGACCAGAGGGCAATGTCACGTGTCTTGGGTGATTTGTGCAGGAGCTTCAACGAGCACAGATTGGACACGGCCATCGCCCTGTTCCCGGTCTACGACGAGCTAGCTCGGGGGGGGGGATGCTTCCCAAGGGTGACCGGGGCTCACCCTTCTTACTTTGTTCCCCCGAGGGTGGCTACCCTCGGTGCTAGAGACCCCCTCCTACCACCACCACTCTTGGTCCCTCCACTTCCGGAGAGCTACACCTGCCGAGGGAGGACGAGAGTGAGTCGGGTCCGACGAGGACAATGACCCCTCCTACGAGGGTGGAGATTAGATCTTTGGTGACCTCCCGTTTTTGGCTGGTTTGGGGAGGTCGTATTTTGTGAGTTGTTTTCCTTTCTCTTTTCGCTTCCTTTTACTTTTTATGCTTTTATTCTCCCATTTTTCTGCTGGTGATTTGCTGTTGAGCACAATGGGGACATTGTGCGTTTTGGTTTGGGGAGGGTATTTGCATATGCCTTTTGTTCTGCATCTGCATTTGTTTTTATTGCATTTCAGGCACATGTTTAGTGCATTTCTGTTTGCATTTGTTTTTATTTTCACCATTCAAAAAAAAAAAAAAATAAATAAATAAATAAAAAAACAAAAACAAAGAAAAAATTGAAAAAATGCATAAAAAACCAAAAATATCACGTTTACTTTTGCATTTAGTTGAGTCGGATTGGAGTTTTTAATGATGATTCTGCTCTATTAGTCAAATATGCCATTCCTTGCCTTTTCATAGCTGCTTAGCAAGAATTAGAAGTGATCTCTCAAATTTCGTTATGGAATCCATTTCGGGCAATTAGACTTGACTCATTACTTTTGGCAAACTACTTATACCTTCTGAGATATAAAGCCTATAACTGGTGACATTTATGACCGGTTAATTTAGGATTGAGAGTAGTTACTCCCTTCATTTCATGTTTTGCACGTGTATGAGTTTTGATTTCTTATTGCCTATACGCATTGGTTTGTGGTCGGTATTGCATGTTTAGAGAACTTTTGCATCCTCCCCTTTCTCATTTTACCCCACTAACTCCACTATAAGCCAAAATTGCCAGTTGCCCTCAACTACATCCCATATTTAGCCTGCCATTGTGCCAAGCTAGGAATTAGTAGAGGAATTTGTTGATTTAAGCTGTTTTGGTTCGCTCTTGTGTAGACACCTCGTTTCTGCACCTCCCGCAAACCACCCGGTGATGATTGGGCCGCATGTTTGGTATACGGAACGATTTGTGACAGTTCGTAAGATTATCGTCAAGTGATCGCTCAAATATTAATGTCGACCTCATGGTCATCATCTAGGTGTCGTTACGGTCGTTTTGGCAGTAATTAGAGTACATTTGGAGTCCGGGTCAAAAACCGTCTTCATTTCCTAAAGCCGTCAAATCCCGAGTCAAAGCAATGTGTTTGTCTACCTAAGGTTAGGATGTCATAAAATGTTGAGATTATATCTCATTTTGAGTCACATGTCACTTCTTTGGTCTAAACTAAAAGTTTACATTACAAAATGTGCATTTCATTTAGTTAAAATGACAACCCGATCTTTAGGCCCGTTTTACGAGGTCATAACTACTTTTATGGGTCAGGCCTATTTCACATAAAGTTCTAGATCTTTCTCTTAGCTTTCCAACGCCACCAAAATCACCTTAATCCGAGTCTTGTAGAGAAAGTTATGCCTAAAATACGACAGGCTGTCAAACGCGTTTTCTACGCGCAAAGGAACCTACCCGGGAAAGGACGCAGCAAGTGCTGCGCCTCTTCCAAGGGACGCAGCACCTGCTGCGCCTTTTCCCAGGGCTTTCTTTTTGTCCAAGTTTCCGTGTTTAACCTAAGTCGGTTGTTTCCGGATCTTTCCTTCCGTATCCAACTCTTACCCTAATTCCGTCGTGTGATTAGTATAAATAGGAGCCTTCGTTCCTCATATTTCTCACGCGAGTGTCCGCCCTTCTCTTCTCCCTTTGCATTCTAGACTTTGTTCTTACTAATTGGCGCCTACGTGCTTGAACATTCGACCACGTAAGCTCGGATCCTTCCGGGTACCAGCCTCTCCGTTGCATGACCGACCAATTTGACCACTACACTCAATCAATCTAATTAATCAATTTTTGTTAAATCGTTTTCCTCTTTCGAGGGCACTCTTTCCTTGCATTCGCGTCGAGCATCACTAATCGATTTTCTTAGTTCTTCTCGTTCCGTCAACATGTAAGTCTGAGGGTGTATTAATCTCTCTTTTATTTATTGTACTTTTTATTTTTCGTATAACAATTGTAAGGTTTGTGTCGAAAGTACCTCATTAAAACCGATTTCTAAAACCGTCTTTAAAACCTTTTTTGCGGATTTCCAGTAGACAGACGTCGAGAAAAGACGCAGCAACTGCTGCGCCTCTTCGAAGGAGCGCGGCACCTGCTGCGCCTCTTCGTGAGGGCCGCCGAGCTTCTCGCTTCTTTTCTTCTTCCTCCGTCCTCTGTAATTCGTATCAAATTTACTTCTTTTGTTTTGTTCGTCTGTTAATTCTTCGTCTTAATGTCATAATAATTCATATGTATATTAACCATCATCATTAACATGCTTTAATCGTCATAAATCCGACTCAAATCCCAAATAATCAATATTTGCGGGTTTTCGTCATTAAATTCAATTCGAGTTTTAGAGATTCAATTTCGTTCATATTGAGTTTCTGGAATTTACCTTTGATATATTTGCATCTATGTTTAGTTGTTAATTCGTCATGTTTATCTAATTAATTGTTAGTTCGTTTCACCGATGTCACTAATTAATCGTTCATTAACATCGACCCTTCACATAATTAATCTGTTTTATTTCCGTCTCAATCATGTTTCATTGTTTTTATGACTTCAATCATATGTAAATAATCTGCTAATCACTTTTATCCGAGTCCGATAATCAAATCAATCCATTAATTTACCAATTAACATTAACGGTTTGCGATTAAACTTCACGGCCTTAACTCACCCTTGGAATAGACGCAAAGAATCGCGCGCTCTTCCAAAGGGCGCATGCTCTTCGCTTCTTGTTCCCAGTTGAGTTCGTCTCGAACTCCGTTTTGCCTTGACATAATTAATTAGCTTACGTATTAATCTACTATTATCCGTATTATTATCGCTAATTTACGTTCGTTTATTTCATTAATTTTATTGTTTTATTGTTTTATTCCTTTTTCTCAAATTATCCGTTTTAAAGGTATTTTCGACATAAATCGCCTATTCCGTTGTAATTAATGTAATTTTCTTTATTGTAATTTTCGTTTATTGTATTTCTTTTGTTGTTTGTATGTTTTCACATGTAAATAAGCATTAAATCCCAACTTCGACCCAATTGTATGCTAAATTACATGTCAACCGACTTAGTTAAATCTTCACATGTTAGGATTAAAACTTGGATGTTGCATTGCATGCATATAGCCGACGATATATCAAGTACGAATAACTTCCCTAATCATTAGTAGAGGCCGCTATCGAGGCGGGCGGGATTAGGTGTTCGATCAAAAGAGCTTCCTAATACGTACCCTCACCCCTTACTCCAGATCTCCGTGAGCACCCGTGTTCATTGGCATCCACGAGAGTCATTCTAGACATAGAATGCTAAGGGTAACGATTGCTTAGTGTTCATGTCACTACTTTGTGTCTTGACATGACACGAGGTACTCGAACGGTTCCAATTTCCCATAAAAATTGGTGGCGACTCCATACAAAATGCAAACGCTTGTTTCGCTTCTCACCAAGCGCCCCCGTGGGCGGCCCGCTGTCCACAGTTTGGCGACTCCGCTGGGGATAATACACTTACGTGTAGCTAAGGGTGAAACTTGAACAAGGTTAGGGAATAATTTGTACGAGACAATTGTCGGTTTTCATAACTCGGTCTTCCTAGACCGTTTTACTCGGCCTTCCTAGGCCCAACCCAACCCATTCGACCAATCGTCCCGTCTAAACGGTCCTAATTCTTATTTGGGCCTAAGGATGGATAGCGATTGACGTCATCCATACCATGGTACTTACTCCTGTTTGTATCAAGGGCTTTCACTACTTGAGGAAATGGACTAGGAATCGGCCTTACTCTTGTTTGGCACGAGCCTCTCCACAGACTTCGGGTTTGATGGTTCGGTAGGGCAACCCACCCTTTAAACCAAAACCCTTTTAGATGCACTCAGCATCCCATTATAATGCCTGTATGAATGTTTGTACCTTACGTGATCACCATTTCTAAACGAAACCATGACGATTTTGCTAAAATCAAAACCTTTTCTTTTAATAAATATTTTCGAAATAGGCCTTGATTAGCGCAAAACCCGGTCAAAACTCTGTCCATATGTCGAGTCAAACTTCGGGCCTAAAACCCATTTCAAAATCCGTGTAAAATAAACGAGTCAAAAAAAAAAAACGAAAAAAAAAAAGTCCAAGGAAAAAAAAAACAAAAAAAACAAAAAACGTTTTATTCAAAATATTTTCAAACCGTGTAAATGCGAATATGTAAATTCAATGGGCTAAGTTAGAGTCGAAGTTCAAACGGACTATGTCCTAGTCAAAACTCTGTCGAGTCATAAACTCGTCTTCCTTTACATTTTGGGTCTTTTCAAAATTCAAGTCAAGTCCTAAGGCGTCACGCCGTCATTTTGGACTCCCTACCCCATTTCAGTTAGGATCTAAGCATTTTCGACACATCGAGTCACACGTTCCGAAGCTCAACACACGAGTCTCAATGGGCCTCATATTTGAGTCTAAACTACAGCAGTCTTCTTAACACCTATAAGCAAACCTCGAGTCCAGAATCAACACGTGTCTTCAATCCCGTCAATAAAATCAATCGTCTAAATGTCACTCTGTCAAAGTCAACACTCGAGTCTAAAGGTCAAGGTCAAGCACCGTGAATCCAAACACGAGAAGTCGCTCACGACATTTCACGAATTCACAAGACAAGTCTAGATGTGTCATCTTATCCCTTCCTTTGTTTGTTGCTCTAGTATGCGTAATCCCATGTCAAATCAAGTTATAACGCACATCATTTTCTTCTCGGTAGGAATTCCGCAATTTCCAATAAAAGTGTTCAAGAACGTTTATCTGTCGACGTCAAGGAACTAAGTGCTGCAATCATTAAGCTTCAGGCCACCATCGAAGACTTGAGCGTTCGTGTCATCAATATGGAAAACAAAATAGGCATGATGAAACCTTTACCATCTTCTCATACCCCAAGGCCAAGTTTTAGCTTCAACACGACTCACCCATCTAAGAAGGCCAATGAAGGCAAGGGAGTCAACCTCTTGGAAACTCCACCCGGAAGGCCGGGACGAGCCCATAGGGAATTCGTTGACCTCGGAACCACATATGAAGTAGCTCTACGAAGACTGGTTTCCCAGGGAAAACTTCATCCAATCGGTCCAACCCCAGACCCTGAAAAGATATTCCCTAGATGGAAGGGCGATTCATATTGTCAGTACCATCAAGGTAGGGGACACGATACGGAGGAATGCTTTTGTCTAAAGCATATTATTCAGGATATGATCGAGGATCGCAAGCTTCCTGTGCCACCTTCCGCCAAGAAATCCAAGAAGACCGACCCTCTTGGGTCCAATATCATTAAACATGACGAAGAGTCATCTCTAGACTGTTCTCATCTCCTCGATCCTCATGATGATAAAGAAATCAATGTCCTCGAAGACGGAGATATCCAAGATGGAATGCTCATGCTTTCCAGGGCCTTTGACAATAAATTCTCCAAAATAGAGGGAGCTATTGATACTCTAAACTCTCGACTTTCCAACATAGAAAACCTGCTCGCCGAAACGGATAAGAAGCTTGATGCCCAACCTCTCAAAATGAAAAGTGTCCAGACAAACCCTCAATTTGACAGTCCTAAGGAGAAAACAATAAGTAGACAATCTATTCTTAGTTCTTCTTATCCGGGAATCAAGATCAATAAAGGCATCCTCATGGATCCTTCGTCAAAGAAACCTAGCAATTCTCCAGGGTCATTCACAAAGGCTTTTGACAAGAAGGATACACCACCCAGGAAATTTACCAACATTGGTATTACATACGCCAATGCCCTTCAGAGACTCATGGAGCAACGAATGTTGAAGCCAATCGGTCCTACACCTGACCCCGAAAAGAAATCCAAATTCTGGGATGGGAATTCCTACTGCAAATACCATGGAGGCAAAGGGCATGATACAGAGAAATGTTACAAATTAAAACATGTCATTCAGGATATGATCGAAAGCGGGAGGTTGTCCCTCTCAACCTTTAACCCACAAGGTAGCTTAGGCAATCCTCATGGATATACCACTTATCAAGAAACTCTTCTTGACTGTTATCCTTCCAATGTTCCCAATGATGAGGACGGGGTGCTCAAATGGGCGAATGCTCAAAGCCAAATGCCGAAGCCAGTTGCTGGAAGGAAAAATGCTCAAGCATGGGCCGATGACTACGAGTCTAGTTCTAGGATCGAGTCAAAGTCCGAGTCCGAGTCTTAGGCTTTCTATCTCATATTTGTTCTAGTAACTTTCTTCGTGTCCATTTTCATTCCTAGTGACAACCTGGGGGCTGTCCCACGAGTCACATGTCTTCTCAAGTCTATGCTAAATACCTTCATTCTTCATTTCAATAAAAGTACACTTTTCAATCCACGTATTCTATCATATCTCTTCCTTTATCCATTTCCTGTGACAACAAGAATTGGTTTGAGACATTTTTTAAAATGAACAACAACAACGCATGTCAGTCGATGTGAGTGCACTTAGGTGATGTTCCATTCCAAGTTGTAGAGGACCCGAAACTCCGTGTTCTTTCTTTACCTATTCCATGTCTGGCAATAGAAACCACAATATGACCCTAGTTTAGACGAGCCTATCTCAAGAGATTCTAGGACGAATCTAGACCATCTCCCTTGTTAACAATCCATGACGGAAGGCAAGCCCATTCCCCACAATAAACAACCCGTGTTACTAAAGACCAACCCGTTTCACACCAAAGGTGCTAGTATGACCCAAACCCATGGTAGCGATCAAATCCAAGACAATATGAGCCATGATCAAAGACAAAGGCTCAATCAATAGAAATACCCAAAATTAATATCGAAGGCCACAATTATGCCCATAATCCAACACAAAAGAGTCAAAATAAGAACAAGGTTCAATTAAGCAAGTCATTGTCAATATCCAAAGACAACGTTATCCTTCAAAACCTGATCAAAAATCTGAGCAGAAATCCAAGATATACCCTAGACCAAGAATCCAAATCTGAATCAAGAACAAGCCTGAAATCAAATACTAAACGGAATACTCCTGAAGTCTATATAGAATCAAGTTACAGTATAGAATCAAGACATCGATGAAGATGGTCAGCTAGCACCCACTTAGCCTTTCACATCACACACCCTAAGTCCTTCTCGAGACCGTTATGGGGAGATAGTTAGGAATTTTGAGAATCCTCTCAAGCTTGCCAAGTATATCCATCCTTTAGGGCCAAGACATGGAAACTTGATCCCACGTCATTTCAACCTACCCTTTATGTGCTCAGGCTACATCAAGCCAAGAGACTCCATTTCCAAACCACATTACAAGCCATAACCCCATTAAGCCTTAACTCCACAAAATCGAAGCTCCAGAGATTTGTTCATCAAAGCCTCTTATTACCGAGCTCCACATTCCAAATATCCAATCCAGTTTCACCTTGACCCATACACGGACTCTTCAAATACTTTACTACCCAGGACGGTACATACCCAATTCATCCTTAGGGTCCACTAAGTGTGCTCACACGACAAGGAAATTTTTACAAAATTAGTTACACTTCTTTGGTCTATGATCAGAGGGAGTCATCTCAAATCGATTCTTCGAGTCACCAAAGGAATATACCCTTGTGACCCCTGCACTTTAAGGTCCTAACAACTTAGCTTAGGCACACACCTGAACTACGAGCATGGTTTGATTTCACTTTACGTGAATACGTAGGCAGTCCTTTCTTACCCAAGAAGGATACAACCACAACACCCAAACAAAATTAACCAAACCTCAGAACTACGATCTGGTTTGATTTCACTTTACGTGAATACGTAGGCAGTCCTCAAGGACACAACCATCCCCACTTCCAACTTTCAATCTCAATTATCAACCACCTCAAACATTAACTTTCAACCAACCTCTATTTAAACCTTCCAACCTCAATTAACATCTCTTCCACAACCAACACCTCTATACTGGGGGCTCCTTATTGTCGCCCAACCTTTTTTTTTTTACCAAAAGTCCAGAGTCATCTTCTCATCCTGGGGGCTTCTTTTCCGAGATGCCACCCTTCCTTTATTCCTTTAAGTCTAGCTAGTACTCGGTCCGGACAATGGCAAAGATCTTAGATCGATTCTCCAAGTTATCGTGCCTCAAGAGGGGTCTCTTTTACAGCAAACGGTGGTGAAAGAAGTCCTAGTAGACAGATGGTCCATGGCTCATGCCTTGTCTTTATATGCCATCATCATTCTTTCAATTATTATACCTTTGGAACTGATACGCATTGTCACCCGTACTTGGCTAGGGGTTGCGCATACTTAGGCAAAGTCTGTCTAAGTCATCCCTATGTCGCGTCAAATCTAAGTTAGTGTTGCGTCAGTCCAACCTACGTCTACATTTCGCGTCACGTCCGTATAAGGTCTACGTCGCGTCAGTCCTATGTCTAAAACCCATTTGAATATGCATAACGCATTACAAACAACAAACTTCTTTGAACAAGTTTTAAACGACTTTTATAAAGAAACAACTTTTGCAAAACCTATGTGTTTCCTCATTCGAGGTCCATGTGATAATTGCTTACATGCATATATTAGATTGCGTTCTTGTGTGGCTACTAACCATGCAGGTAAGTATCAGAAGCAGTGCTCGCTCTAACTGGGGGCTTCGCTCAAGTCTCCATTCTCTCCAAATAAGCAAAGATTTTTGCAAAGATTGCTCAAATTGTTATGTCCAAAGCAGCAAAGATTTTTGCGATTGCTCACCAAGGGTTCTTCCACGACGATCAAGATGTTCCTAATCGTCATTTCTCTCCAAATAGCAAAAGATTTTTGCGATTGCTCAAATTGTTATATCCAACGAAGCAATTTTTGCGATTTGCTCACCAAGGGTTCTTCCACGACGATCAAGATGTTCCTAATCGTCATTTCTCTCCAGCGCAGCGGTATTTTGCAGTATTGCTCACCAAGATTTCTCCCATGACGATCAAGATGTTCCTAATCGTCAATATAATCACCCAACGAGAGTTTGCTTAAGGACAGAGACAGGCAGATTCCCCAAAGTCATCGTTTCATTCCCCAGTGAGAGTTTGCTTGAGGACAGAAGCAGGCAGATACCCCCAGGCGATCCTTCATCCCTTTAGGTAACCCTTTCAGGATAAACCCTTAGATCTTTTAGATCCTTCAGACACTTCAGAATAATCCTTTCAGTAATCCTTCAGATTCCCCCAGTTTAAATCCCCTTTCAATCCTTTAGAGAGAAGTATCCTTCAGCCTTCCCTTTAGAGAGAAGTATCCTTCAGCCTTCCCTTTAGAGAGAATTATCCTTCATCCTTCCTTCAGTGAGAGATAGCCTTCAGAGTTAGCCTTCGAAAGTGTTAAGAAGCTTCTTCAGAATCCGTGTGACCCCCTAATGCCTTCAGACACCAAGTTATCTTCAGACCAAAGAGTTTTGCCGAAGCGTCTTCAGTCCCGTTTCACCCAGGGGTATCTCAGGTATGGTTTCTTCTTATGGTCAAGCGAGCTTCCTTACGTAGTCTAATGGACTTTAAACGACCCTCCCCGATAGTCGACAGACTCTAAAATGTTCCCGACGATAGGTCCTTGGTTCAGACCCCTTGAGCCGCCTCGCGTCGCCATAGTCGTTAGGTTGTAATCTTCGATTGACCTGATGGCTATACTTTGACTTTCGCCTTGTCCAAGCCTCAGTCAAAGTGGGGGCTCTGTAGACACCTCGTTTCTGTACCTCCCGCAAACCACCCGGTGATGATTGGGCCGCATGTTTGGTATACGGAACGATTTGTGACAGTTCGTAAGATTATCGTCAAGTGATCGCTCAAATATTAATGTCGACCTCATGGTCATCATCTAGGTGTCGTTACGGTCGTTTTGGCAGTAATTAGAGTACATTTGGAGTCCGGGTCAAAAACCGTCTTCATTTCCTAAAGCCGTCAAATCCCGAGTCAAAGCAATGTGTTTGTCTACCTAAGGTTAGGATGTCATAAAATGTTGAGATTATATCTCATTTTGAGTCACATGTCACTTCTTTGGTCTAAACTAAAAGTTTACATTACAAAATGTGCATTTCATTTAGTTAAAATGACAACCCGATCTTTAGGCCCGTTTTACGAGGTCATAACTACTTTTATGGGTCAGGCCTATTTCACATAAAGTTCTAGATCTTTCTCTTAGCTTTCCAACGCCACCAAAATCACCTTAATCCGAGTCTTGTAGAGAAAGTTATGCCTAAAATACGACAGTCAAAACGCGTTTTCTACGCGCAGGAACCTACCCGGGAAAGGACGCGGCAAGTCTTTGCGCCTCTTCCAAGGGACGCTTTTGCTTTTTGCGCCTTTTCCCAGGGCTTTCTTTTTGTCCAAGTTTCCGTGTTTAACCTAAGTCGGTTGTTTCCGGATCTTTCCTTCCGTATCCAACTCTTACCCTAATTCCGTCGTGTGATTAGTATAAATAGGAGCCTTCGTTCCTCATATTTCTCACGCGAGTGTCCGCCCTTCTCTTCTCCCTTTGCATTCTAGACTTTGTTCTTACTAATTGGCGCCTACGTGCTTGAACATTCGACCACGTAAGCTCGGATCCTTCCGGGTACCAGCCTCTCCGTTGCATGACCGACCAATTTGACCACTACACTCAATCAATCTAATTAATCAATTTTTGTTAAATCGTTTTCCTCTTTCGAGGGCACTCTTGTTGGGGTTGGTGTCCTTAACAGTTAGTGCAAGGACTTATAAACCTCTAAAAGGATCAAAGGGCATACTTTGGTATTATTATCAGTTGATCCACGTTTATCAATAACGGTTGGCTTGCTAGATAAGTTTGACGTTATTGTCATACAGATGGCGGTGATCAACTGGTCCCTAAAAGTCACACCTATAGGATACGTTCGAGAGATGTGACAAGATGAAAATACTTGTCATGTAGATGCCAAAATTGACTAACCAGTTAGTCCGAGTTATTTGACTAAGTAATTAGTCAAATATGTGATGTTGAGATATTATATTTAATACGGATTAAATATCATGGGCTAAGGCGAATTAACCAGTTAATTCGTAAAATTAAATATACGTGATTTATATTTAATTAAATGTATATTAAAATAAATTATACAATACTGTTTTGTCGGACACGTATTAATAATTCAAACTAACTCGTATTATTAGCCGATGCCTTAATTTCCGATAACCGATAACAGTTTATAATATAAACCCGTCATATACATTTTAGCGATTTTGCGAACCAGACCATGAGCCAAGACTAAAAGGAAGTGGAAGCCCACTTCCCTAGGTAGCCCATGGCCGGCCGAGTGAGAGGGAACAAAAGGGAGGGTTTCTCCTCCCTTCTAACCAAATCAAAACATTTGTAAAAAAACTAGGGTTTCGAGAGAGCATTTTTCTCTGTAGAAACCGAGATCTCACATCTCAAGCAAAACACACATCGTTCTCCCTATATTGCAAGGCAATCGGAGAACACTGTTCTAGCACAAGGGCATATCTCGGACAAGGTCTTGGGTGCAACAATTAGGAGGGAATCTCATTTGATTTCTGTTCTTTACGCCGCACTATAAGGACCCGAGGTTGATTCTAATTCCTTATCGTTTCCATTTTGTTTTTATCGTTTTATGACTATAAATTGCATGTATAAATTTACGTTATAGTCCTGCAATTAAAGGGTAGTATACGGATATTAACCAACAAGTGGTATCAGAGCGAGGCCACGTAAATTTTTCTATGTGTTTTTCATAAAACGATTTTGAAACGGTTGTTTTTGTCTCAAAAACCGTGCGGCATCAACCAATTTTTCTCACGGCAAATTTTTTATTTGGTTGTTGCGTTTTTGAAACCGTGTCATGTCTATACACGGTTCACAAGTTTTGTCTATTGCATATTGTTATTTTACCCGATCATTATAGCAATATGCTCATGTTTTGCAATTTATAGAATTGATTTTAATCAGTTTTGATCTAAATTGCATTTGTTTTGTTTTTAACAAATTGTTTCACGAGGGTTTTGGATTTTCCAGAAATTTTGCACTCGATCGACCATGTTTTTAATCGATCGAGTGGCCTTTTCAGATAATTTTTGCTCGATCGAGTCCCTGCTTTGTACTCGATCGACCTGTTCCAAAATTTTTTGCTCGATCGAGTCCTTCTTTGTACTCGATCGACCGCTTTCAAAACCCTCTGCTCGATCGAGTTGTCCTCGTACTCGATCGAGTAGTTTTGCTTGATATAGGTACTCGATCGACCTCCGCTTTAGTCGATCGAGCACCTCCCGATTAGTATACCTCTCGATCGACTTGCGTTCGATCGATCGAGCCCTCCTGTCCCTCGATCGAGCACTCGTGTCCCTGGATCGAGGGATTTCGTCTTTAATGACTTTGAAAATTTGTTTCTTTTGATTTAAATTTTCTTTTGGCTTCAATATGTACTTTATCCGGATATAGTACACTCGCTATGATTGTGAAACGGTTCACACACGTACCATTAAGTTATTTTAAATTATATTTAAAGTAACGGATTATAATAGATTAAAATTAAATGATAGAAGCGGTTTTATCACACGAATTTTAATCATTAAAAGGTGGTTTGGATAAATTTAACATAATTACGGAATTATGTCACGAATGAATTTGTTTTTAGTTGATGCATTTTTATTTATCGTTAATTTATGAATGCCGTGAATGCCTTTTAATTACGTATTTAATTATTACAAGCGGTTGTAACTTAGTGTGGCCTTAGTAGAACGTGTTACCGTAATGATGGAACACGGTCTTGGTTGTATTTTGAGATCTTGTATCTCCGTTTTGGATTTTTCACTTGTAATTACAGTTTTAATTAGAATGTAAATAGGTTTATATTTTGTAATTTTAATTGTAATTTTTGAGAAGACCAAAGATGGAGACCGGATGCTCACTCCCGCTACTTGGATCAAGATGGAACATCAAGACAAGCTTTTCGGGTCCAACGGTGGATTCCAAAGTTGTATTATGTTCTTATACTAGGATAGGCCACACTAGGAAAATTTTATTTACGTTTTTGCATTCCTTTATTTATTTTTCGCAACGATAATTTGCATCATATTCCGCCTAAAAACCAAACCACCTAATTATTGCATGAAAACTGACACATATAGAGGTCACGAGTTAGTTTTCATTGACATTCTCTTGTCACACGTTTTAAGCCATCATCCAAATAAATTCATTCACGACAGACGCTAGTTATTCGTTCACTTAAAATGAATTATAATTTTGATTGATGGGATCTTCCTCGTATAAACCAAAATTGAGAACGGTCTTTATAGGTCAAACTCCAATGAGTCCCTTCTTCGTCGGTAGGCATACTATGACCCCTTCTACGTCGGGTAAGTTGGAACCGATTGACCTATTTTATCTCAACACTATGGTCACTCGTACGATCCTGTGATCATGGTGGACTATAAGATAGGATTTACAGAAATCTATCGACCAAGAGTTCTTCCTAAGAATTAGCTAAACAGTTGGCTTATCAATTTATCAAATTGAGTCTTGGGATCACTTGTATCTTTCTTGAGGGAGATCAATTATGCAAGTGCGAGAGTCTACATGTTTAAAATGATTTTTAAAATAGACTTAAATCACCTCGATGAGTTGCTTATTTCGTTTTGTTTTTCTTTCTTTTTCAAAGTGTAGATCACGTTTTAAATCGCTAAACATCAAATGGCTGGTTCAAGTGATAACCCAATGCCAAGTGCCACATTGGACCGTGAGTCCTGGCTTAGGATCTTCATGAGTCGGATGAATCACCCCACTCGATCAAGAATGACGGATCCAACTCGCGGATCGGGAGGCAAAGATTACGGAATGCTGCCGCTGCTGACGGAAAGCTCAGATATCTGCTTGAGCCCATGCCGTTAAACCCAGGTCCCACGGCTGGAATTAACGAAATCAACAAGTATAATGATTTCGCTTTAGAAGTCAAAAAAAGAACGTACTTATTTTTGCAATGGAACCCAATTTGCAGAAACGCTTCATAGCCCAAGGTGCAAACAAGATTTTCACCACGCTCACTAAGGAATTCTCGAAAGCACCGAGAATCGTGACCTATGAGCATACCACTCGCTTCTTTGATGCGAGACTCCAGAAGGGCCAACCGGTTAGCCCACACATTCTCAGCATGATTGAGAATGTCGAGAAGCTGGAGACCTTTAACTGTAACATCAGCGAGAACATTGTTATCGACCGCATGCTTCACTCACTCCACGATGGTTTTTCGCAATTTAGAGCGAATTACTATATGAATGATTTGAAGAAAACTCCCCATGAACTGCACTCCCTCCTCGTACAGACCGAGAAGGACATGAAGTGCAGTGGGAGCTCGAAACAGGATGTTCTCGTTGTGTCAAACAAAGGGAAAGGTAAGGGCAAAGCTCCCAAACCTAACATGAGGTAAGGCGAAGTTCAAGAAGTCGGGTTCAGGGAAGAGTGGTCCTGGTGAGGCGAGTAACTCATCAGGCATGACAAAGAGCAAGAGTGAAAACATGGAATGCCATCATTGCCACAAGACTGGGCATTGGAGACGCACATGTCCTGTTTATCATGAGGACTTAAAGGCAGGTCGTGTTAAACCTGTTGGTATGTCTTCTCTCTCTTCTACTTTTATTCATATGATTGAGATTAACCACGCAAGTTACGGAACTTGGGTACTTGATACTGGTTGTGGTTCTCATCTGTGTAATCATGTGCAGGGGCTCCGAAACATCGAACCCCTCGTAAAGGGTGAGGTGGACCTGCGTGTTGGGAATGGAGCAAGAGTAGCTTGTTGGAATATGTGTCCTCCGACAATAATGCGATCACGACTGTTGATCATGATGATCACATGTTTAAGTCTCATTAAAATGAATACAATTGGGAAGTAATATTGTTATCAAATCGGTCAACATATATCGGTAATGATTGGCTGACTAGAGTTTGACATTACTGTCGTGTGACGGTGGTGATCAGTTGACCCCCTAGGTCATACCTAAAGGGCAATACTCTTAATTGATTATTTAATTAATCGTATAATGTTACGAGTTAATTAAATTACTTGAAAATTGACGGACGATTTTGGAAGTAAAATTTACGTATCATATTGAAATGTGATTAAATAAGATACGGTCTGAGTAATTAAATTGTATAATTACTCGGATGAAATAAATTGTTTAATGTAACAATTAAATTGAATGAATTGATATAAATACAATATGTTGTGATTTATAAATTGGTAAAATTTTTGGCACAAGTAATTATGAAATTACTAAGTCAATTTTTGTATGTGACGTATTTTTATTAATACGTTGATTTTTAATATGATAAAAATACATAAACAAATATATGTGACATGTGACATGTAACATATAGACAATTGACAAAAATAATATGGACACCATATTATGCAAAGGGCCGAAAAATTAGAAGGTGTTTAGCTTATTATATGTTGTTTATAATTAGTGGAAAACACAATGATTAAAGGCATCCCTAGCCATGCAAACCTATTGTTCCTTGTGAAGAACAATTTCTCTATGCATTGGCTTCTTTTTCCTTCTCCTCTTACACGGTTTTGGGAAGAAAAATGCCATCATTGTTTTTCCTATTTTTTCACCTAATAACACTAAAAATGTTTAGTAGGGTATTCATTCTAATTCCATCATCAAAATAGAGATTTTCTAGAGAAATAAAATCCTCTCTTCTTCTCTCTAAAACCGAAAACACATAAGGGTTTTATAAAGTTTTTGGTTCAATTTTCTTCTAAATTTAATATTATAACTAGTACTTGTAATATTAATTTTAATTAAGAGGAGCCTTGGGTATAAAGCATAGGGAGAGATCTTACACTTAGATCTTCATTCTTCCATTGGAATAAGCTCAAGAACAAAAGAGAAAGGTGATCTCTTTTGTGCCCAAATATCCGAAATTAAATATGTAAGGACATAATTTCTCCTCTATTCATTTTATTGTTTGCATGCATAAGTTCCGTTATTAATTTTATGACAAATTATTAGACATATAAGAGTATGTTATAATGTATATGAATCTACATTTCCTTCAATTGGTATCCGAGCCACGGTTGTTTGCATGCAAATTGGTTAAAAGTTTTTCCGAGTTATATGAATAACAAAATAAAACTTGTAAAATTTGTGTTATTATGATATATCACGAAATAATTACATGCATGTTAATATTTCTGGTCCTAAAGTGTTTTAGGATTTTTGGGTTAATTTTTCGGATTTTTATTGTTCATATATAATAATAATGACATTTAAATGTGATTTTATGAGTAAAAATGTCATTTTTGGTCGAAAATTAGCTATACTTCGAATTTTAAGTTGATCTTTGGATATGTTATCACATATATTATTTTGAGATAACCTGTAATTTTTCATGATTTTTGCACTTGTTATGCTCGAAAAATGAATTTTTCATTATTAAATATGAATTTAAGAGAAAAATAGGTTAATATGAGTTAAATTTCGAATCTGGTCATAGAAAATTTATATGTTGTCACATGCAATTTTACAAGATGTGTGTAAAATAATTGGCTATAAAGAAGTCTTTTAGCATGATTTATGAATTTTTGAAGAAAAATGGCATAGATAGTGACATTATTAGTTGAAAATTAATAAAACATAACCTATGACTAAGGAAAAACGTCTAATGTTGCATTTTATTATATTTTTCAGATCTAAAATTGAAAAGTTAATGAAAATAATTTTTTCCATGTTTTTATGATTATTTTATTAAATATAGATAAACCGCAACATTGTTTTTCCGGAAAAATTTCCAAATTTTTAACCTAAGATTTTGAACATTATGAGTGTCATGGAATTTTTCCAGAATGTTCATGAATTTAAATTTCAAATTTTGAATTTATTTGAAATTTTTGGATTTATTTGAAGTTTAATGGCTTATTTTTGTAATTTTTGGTCCATTTATGAACAATTTTATAAATAAAGGTTAATTATGGTCAAATTATTAGTGAAGACTATATTTTGAGTCCTAAGAGGTTAGGGTAATTAACTTATGCATAAATATGAGTTTATGTATTTTTGTGATTATAAAATGTTGAAATCACGCAAAACCGTAAAAACCGAGTAATATACGATATTGGCTAATTAAAAGGCGATTTAGCATAAAAATTGAGCATGTTTATACATATTATAATGCTGCATTTTCTTATGATTGTCATAATTTTAATTTATGTAATTTTGAATTATGTAATTTTACTTAGTATGGCCTTAGATTTTAATTGGTATTTCCCGAAATGTATGGGAATATCGATTCGGTTGTAATTTTTATTGTGATCTCGTATCACCGTTTTGTAATATTTAATAGATTTATTTTATTTTAGTTACAAATGTATAATAGGAAATTATGTAATTTATTATGTAATTTTATTCATTCCAGAGTTCCAAAAGACGGATTTCTTCAAGAATGACGATACATAAAGACGGTGTTACCTCGAGATGCGTGCCACAACCGAAGTTCAAGGGACCAATGGAGTTGGTTTCCGAATATGTAATAGATTAATAGTTTTTCTATTTTAGGAAAGGCCATACTAGGATTTATTTATCTTTATGCTTGCATTTTATTTTATGTCACATGCATCGCTAAATCGCCATAACTAAACATGCATTGTCTTTTTATCGAGTTTATCGACCGTGTCAATTAGAATTATCGTAGTTCACCGCTTTAGTTCACTTAAAACGTGATAGATAATAAATTGACATGACCTCTCGCTAAAACAATTAATTGAGATATAGCCTTACCAAATAGTAGAAACCATGAAAACCTATTTCGCGAGGGAGTGCACTCGGCCCTACCGGGTACAAACCTTGTTACGTAGGGGAAGTGGGTGATGAATGTTAATCCACCGAATTCATGTTGATAAGGGATGTATCGGCCCTACCGTGCCCAAGTTGATATGGATTTGGATCATGGACACATTTATTCGAAATTTGGATTGACCTCAACAAAAAGTTTTTGATAAGGGATGTATCGGCCCTACCGTGCCCTTGTCAAATGTGTTTTGGGCTAAAGATAAATGTTAATGTAATATTATCAACCAAGAGTTCTAAAAGTAGAATCGATTAAGCGTTAATCCACCGAGTTATATTGATAAAGGATGAATCGGCCCTACCGTGCCTAAGTCGATATGAATTTGGGTCTTGGAATCATTTATTCTAGTTGGGTAGAGGTCACTAGAAAAATGCTTATAACTTGTTTAAATCATACATTTTTACGAGTATTATTAAAACGACAATTGTTTTACTCCTTATATTTTGTTTTGTAGACCACTTCTTTTTCATAACAAATGGCAACACCAACTCCTAATGCTACACCACTCGCTACTTCATCTTGGCTCCGATCCTTCATGGATCGATGTAAACTTGAAAAGAATGGGTCAAATTTCTCCGAGTGGGATGCCCAACTCAAATTAGCCGCCGAAGGTGACGACAAGCTTCGTTACCTTACCGAGGCCTCTCCACCCGAGCCCACCACTAGGTCCACCGCGGCCACTAGGGAAGCCTATGAGGCTTACCAAAAGGAGTCCGCCGCAATGAAAAATGTCTTAATATTTGCGATGGAGGCGGAACTCCAAAGGAGAGCCTTCAAAATGGGCAATGCTAATGAGATTTACTCCAAACTTGTGACCATGTTTTCACAAACTCCGCGGATCGTCCAATATGAGGCGGCCATGGCATTCTTTGATCTCGACTTCAAAGAGGGCCAAAAGGTTAGCCCTCATGTGCTCAAACTCATGGAGCTTGTCGAGACCTTGAAAATTCAAAAAGTTGAAATCCCCAAAGAACTCATCGTAGATAGGATTCTACACTCCTTGTCTAAAGTTAAGGCATATGTACAATTCCGGGTGAATTTCAACATGCAAGACAAGGATGTGTCTCTTGAGGAGTTGCACAAGTTACTTGTGCAAGCCGAGAGGGACATGGGGTTAAATGTGAACCCTCCCAAGGATGTGCTTAATATAAGCGCAAAGAGTAAGGGGAAGTTCAAGAAGAGTGGAAGAAAGGGTAAAAAGCAAGCTCCCACATTCACCAAAGCTAAGTCTTGTGAAGCTAGCACCTCCAAAGTCAAGAAGGGTCCTCTTGACAAATGCCATTATTGTAATGGCATGGGACATTGGAAGAGGAATTGTTCCAAATACCTTGGTGATATCAAAACTGGAAAGATCACTCCGGTAGAGGTAAATGACTAACCTTCTTTTGTGTTTCAAAATTCAACTATGGTATTATGATGCAAAGTTGTGATAATGTATCTCCCTTTTTTATTGTAAATAGGGCCGCCACCAAGCAAAGACAAAGGAAAAGAAAAGCAAGCATAAAAAACCATGAAGAAGCTAAGGATAGCTTTTATGGAGCTTTGTTTTTCATTGTCTTATTTTAAGTTATGTTTTGAATTTTAGAACTTTAAGTTTCCGTGTTCGACATGGAAAGGTATTTTGGATAATGGTTTGTATTTTGGATGATAGTGACTTGGTTTGCAACCCAAGTCACACGTTTTATCATTTATCCTTTATGTTCTAAAATTTCATCTTTAAATTGCTTGCGTTTTGAAACATAAGATTATTCACTTAAAGTGATCTAATAGACAAATATAATGACCGGTTTCATTATATGTCCACATGCTTAAGGCTTGTGTATGATCATTAATGAAGTGATTTTGAGTCTATGAACTCTCTTAAAGGTATGTCAACCACCAAGTACACATATGAAATCTATAACAATTAGTCAACCTATGAGGTAGTCCTCCTTATACTTCAACATCATTAATTTGTGTCTCATATGCTATCTTTGAATGTTTAGTGTATTCATTCTAAAGATAGAGTGGGAGAAAAATGAGGACACAACACACAAGGCAAGATATAATTGTGTACTTGTGTAAATGAAGATCTACGCAAGAAAGAATGATTTGAATGAAGGTATATCTATTTACATAGTATACCAAATAGATGAGATCTATAGTCTCAAGTTAGTTCTAAATGACTTAAGAGACCAAGTGGAATAATCACAAGAGTTTATTCTCAAGATAACTACACGAGGAGACCAAAAGAAGTTTTGGAAGAATAATGACTAATGTAAAGTCTTAACAAGCTTTTGACTAAGGTTATGAATCATTTGACCAATAGTTTCAATCATGAGTTTTACTTAAGAGCCTAAATGAATCATAGTAACATACTAGTTATGATCAAGTTGCAAAGATTGATATTCCGATATCTTCAATAGCCAACGTTTTAACCGCAAATGTCATTGTTTAACCTCCCTATGAAATGGTTAAACCTCCTTCCGAAAGGGTATTCCGAAGGAACTATTCTAAATATTATTTGTATTTGAATAATGACATTGCTACACATCATTATGACATGAGTGTGTTAGAGATTTAAAATCTCTTTCCGTAAGGTTGAGATGAGACCACTTCAAAATAGGCATTTTTGAAAGGATATGATGGGAACATATATGGTTTTATCCTAGTAACTTGGCAAAGCAATTTATATTTATATTCTTGACAAATTTCGATTAAGAAGTCATCTCGAAATATGTAGAATTGAGTGGGAGTTAGGAAATTCTCATGTGAAGACATAGAATTTAGTGGGAGCTATCATCCTTGAATGTATAAAACTCATTACTCATTAAAGAATGACGAGCTAATATCTTCTTTCATAAAGAAGCTTTTGAGTTTTCAATTCTTGATGAAAATGGACAATGATGAATCCAATTACATCATGGGATGTTGGATTAGTATTAAGAGATACACATCACATCAACATACGCGTAGGTTATTCGTATGAATGAAAATGGGATTACCATTAGCAGTCATGGTAGTTCATTGAACCTATGAACGGTTGATCTCATGATTATTAGTAACTAATGTTTCCGCCATTAGAATAATCATGTACATGTCCAATTATGAATCATATGCATAAGAGCATGATGATTGACTTGGTGAGCCATAATAGAAGCGTCATGAATTCTCGAGTAGAATCCGATGAGCGATTTCAGTGATTGACGGATGTTCTATTGTGTGTCAAGAGTTTGCACATATTGTAGAAAATCCGAGCACATATGAGGATTTATGAGAATCCCAAATCTTTCAAGCCCAGAAAGAGAAATGAGGAGTTTTGGAAAGATACTTGGTTAAATAAGAGGTTATTCAAAACAATCTTTCCTAATAAAGCTAGGACTTGTGAGAAGTACTAAGCTAATAATCTTGTCAATTGTTACAAGATTCTACAAAACATATACCTAGTGCATTGTGTGTGGATGGAATACTTGATCGGTACAAGTTGTATTATTCATCACAAATTCGTTCATTATGAGATGATCGATAAGAAAGTTCTTTCAAGTTAAAGAACCAAAACCAAGGTCGAGAACCTTGATGTATGCTTGGTAAAATTCATGGTATGAGAACATGAATGTGAAGGAAATTGCAAGTGTAAGAAGTTTGAACACGTGGACACATGGGATGTTAAACTTCTATTGCAATCGATAAGTGTTTACACTTATGATAAACATCACAAGGTTGTAATATGATATTGACTACCCGAGTGTGATGTCGACATTTGTCGTTTGAGTTATTATTAACTCACTTGGTACATTGTTATATCCAAACGGGTTGTGGAGACAATTGAACCCCGTTAAAGTGAACATGGATTAACATTGTTTATGCCCATAGTTACTTATATGAGGTGACGTCTCGAAGTGACTAGAGTGTGATGCGATTGATGGCAAGTTCAAGTGCCATAGAGTCATGTGTGATGACTAGTCGATCACATAGGCGGATTGTTAGGAACATTTTGTCGGGCCTTATGACCGCTTATAGAGTTCTCGCAAATTTATATAGCCTGGTCGTGGCGAGAGCTACTATAGTATTCAAATGAGTCGATTCTTTTGACTAAAGACTATTCACCTAAGATGGCACAGTTTGATTAACTTTGATTTGTGTTACTACGACCTTCGTAAATGGGGTCAAATGGGCATATTTTGGGTTATGATGGTCAGTGCTAGTCGAAGGGAATGAGTGCGATAGGAATTGTCCACCCCTAGTCAGGGTTATAACAATATCTCGGGGCCACTCGAGGAGTAATGAATCGAAATGCGTGGCCACGCTCGGATGGCATCCGAGTGGATAAATCCGGTCAATCGCTTATTCTCCGGATCGAGGAAACCACTCTCGATATGATCACTTGCAAGTACGACCTGAAAGACACCTTGCATTGAGTGGGAGATAGTAATAGGACAAGAGAATTGGTGACGCACACTTGTCGAGGACAAGTGGGAGATTGTTGGAATATGTGTCCTCCGACAATAATGCGATCACGACCGTTGATCATGATGATCACATGTTTAAGTCTCATTAAAATGAATACAATTGGGAAGTAATATTGTTACTTCACAACCGGTCAACATATATCGGTAATGATTGGTGACTAGAGTTTGACATTACGTCGTGTGACGGTGGTGATCGATTGACCCCTAGGTCATACCTAAAGGGCAATACTCTTAATTGATTATTTAATTAATCGTATAATGTTACGAGTTAATTAAATTACTTGAAAATTGACGGACGATTTTGGAAGTAAAATTTACGTATCATATTGAAATGTGATTAAATAAGATACGGTCCGAGTAATTAAATTGTATAATTACTCGGATGAAATAAATTGTTTAATGTAACAATTAAATTGAATGAATTGATATAAATACAATATGTTGTGATTTATAAATTGGTAAAATTTTTGGCACAAGTAATTATGAAATTACTAAGTCAATTTTTGTATGTGACGTATTTTTATTAATACGTTGATTTTTAATATGATAAAAATACATAAACAAATATATGTGACATGTGACATGTAACATATAGACAATTGACAAAAATAATATGGACACCATATTATGCAAAGGGCCGAAAAATTAGAAGGTGTTTAGCTAATTATATGTTGTTTATAATTAGTGGAAAACACAATGATTAAAGGCATCCCTAGCCATGCAAACCTATTGTTCCTTGTGAAGAACAATTTCTCTATGCATTGGCTTCTTTTTCCTTCTCCTCTTACACGGTTTTGGGAAGAAAAATGCCATCATTGTTTTTCCTATTTTTTCACCTAATAACACTAAAAATGTTTAGTAGGGTATTCATTCTAATTCCATCATCAAAATAGAGATTTTCTAGAGAAATAAAATCCTCTCTTCTTCTCTCTAAAACCGAAAACACATAAGGGTTTTATAAAGTTTTTGGTTCAATTTTCTTCTAAATTTAATATTATAACTAGTACTTGTAATATTAATTTTAATTAAGAGGAGCCTTGGGTATAAAGCATAGGGAGAGATCTTACACTTAGATCTTCATTCTTCCATTGGAATAAGCTCAAGAACAAAAGAGAAAGGTGATCTCTTTTGTGCCCAAATATCCGAAATTAAATATGTAAGGACATAATTTCTCCTCTATTCATTTTATTGTTTGCATGCATAAGTTCCGTTATTAATTTTATGACAAATTATTAGACATATAAGAGTATGTTATAATGTATATGATTCTACATTTCCTTCATAGCTGCCATCTCCAAGGGGACATATGTGATCCAGCTTCCTAGCGGATTTAAGTTATCATTATATGATTGCTATTATGTACCCAGTCTTTCTAAAAACATTATTTCTGTTTCTGCGCTTGATAAACTTGGTTTTTCATTTGTAATAGAGAATAATTCTTGCATTTTCTCATTACACAATATGATTTATGGCAAGGCAGTCTCCATGAATGGAATTTATGTTTTAGATCAGACCAACGAAATATTACACGTAATGAATAAAAAGTTAAAGGTTGGTGACAAAGATCAAACGTATCTATGGCACTGCCGTATGGGACACATTAATGAGAAACGCGTAAAACAGCTCATCAAACATGGAGCTATCTCGGCCTTTGATTTTCAATCATTTGGCACGTGTGAATCATGTCTCATCGGTAAGATGACTCGGATTTCCTTCAAAGGTGTTGGAATGCGCGCTGCTGACCTATTAGGGCTCATACACACGGATGTATGTGGTCCTATGTCAATCACCGCACGAGAAGGCTATAGGTATTTCATCACTTTCACGGACGATTTGAGTAGATATGGCTATGTCTACTTAATGAAGCACAAAAGTGAATCCTTTGAGAAATTCAAGGAATACCAAAATAGGGTACAGAACCTGTTGGGTAGAAAGATAATAACACTGCGTTCGGATCGTGGTGGCGAGTATCTTTCTCACGAGTTTGATCAACACCCAAGGACTGTGGGATTGCCCTACGCTTAACTCCACCGGAACACCTCGGTTGAATGGTGTGTCCGAACGGAGAAATCGAACACTACTTGATATGGTTCGATCCATGATGAGTCACACGGTTTTACCGATTCATTGTGGGGTTATGCTCTTATGTCGGCTGCTCTAATACTTAACCGAAGTCCGTCTAAAGCTCATGACAAGACTCCATATGAACTATGGAAGGGAACGGTCCCTAACTTGTCCTTTATACGGGTTTGGGGCTGCGAGGCTTATGTCAAGTGGAGACCTAAAGATAAGCTCGGCCCGCGATCGGTCAAGACATACTTTATAGGTTATCCTAAAGGATCACGTGGTCATTACTTCTATTCGCCAACCGAACAACGTGTTTTTGTTGCGGCTAGTGCGACATTCTTAGAGAAGGAATTTCTCGAGAATGCAAAGAGTGATAGAACCTTCGACCTGTCGGAGATTCCAGAACCAAACACCGAGCAACCATTGGAGGAACCAATTCCTTCTTCCTGGCTGCGGTGAATATTCCTGAGGAACCTAGGAGGTCGGGTAGAGTCTCTATTCCTCCGGACAGATACATCGGTATGGTCGAGGAACATGACATAGATGACGTTCTACTCTTAACGAGTAGTGAACCCGCAACCTATAAAGGTGCCATGACAAGTTCTCGACTCAAAGCTATGGCTTGAGGCCATGCAATCCGAGATGGACTCCATGTATGAGAACAACGTGTGGGATCTTGTTGACTTACCCGCTAAGGTTCGTCCCCTTCAATGCAAATGGCTTTACAAGATAAAGCATTCTGTGGAAGGTCAACAAGATATCTACAAAGCACGACTAGTTGCTAAAGGTTTCACCCAAGTGCCAGGTTTGCACTACGATGAGATTTTTGCACCCGTAGTTATGTTGCGTTCCATTCGGATTATCTTAGCGATCGCCGTTTTTCATGACTATGAAATTTGGCAAATGGATGTGAAAACCGCCTTCTTAAACGGTTTTTTGGAGGAAGAGTTGTACATGGTACAACCCGAAGGTTTCATCGATCCCGAACATCCTAAGAAAGTGTGCAAGCTTAAGCGTTCCATTTATGGACTTAAGCAAGCATCAAGGAGTTGGAATCATCGCTTCGACCAAGTGATAAAAGAAAATGGATTTACTCGATCCGTCGAGGAACCATGTCTATATATCAAGTCGAGTGGGAGCAAGATTGTCTTCCTAATATTGTATGTTGACGACATACTCCCGATTGGGAATGACATACCTCTCTTAACTTCGGTGAAAGTATGGTTAAAGAACCATTTCCAGATGAAAGATCTGGGAGAGGCACAGAGAATTCTAGGCATCCGTATCTATCGAGATAGATCACGACGGATGTTATCTCTCGCCAGAGTCTTACATAGACAAAGTCCTAGAGAGATTCAACATGACTAACTCCAAGAAGGGGTTCCTTCCTATGGCTCCAGGGGTGCATTTGAGCAAGTCTCGTGCACCGAGACACCGGAAGAGAAAGAGCGCATGACACGGATTCCTTATGCTTCAGCTATAGGATCAATCATGTATGCCATGATATGCACACGTCCGGACGTGGCATATGCATTGAGTATGACAAGTCGATTCCAACAGCAACCAGGTGAACCACATTGGTTGGCTGTCAAGAACATTCTTAAGTACCTACGGAGGACTAAAGATTGGGCTTTGACTTATGGAGGCGAACAAAAGCTATGCGCAACCGGTTACGCAGATGCTAGCTTCCAAACGGATCGTGATGACTCGAAATCTCGGTCGGATTCGTTTTTACTCTTAATGGCGCTGCATCAATCACCGGAAGAGTTCGAAACAAACTCATATAAAGCAGATTCTACGACTGAGTCCGAGTACTATGCCGCGTCTGAAGCAACAAAGGAAGCGATATGGATGCGTCAATTCTTACATGGGCTCTCTGTAGTGCCTAGTTCGAATGACCCGATCACCATCTATTGCGACAATAGTGGTGCCATCTTCCAAGCTAAGGAGCCAAAATCTAGCAACAAGTCTAGACATGTACAACGGAAAGCTCATCTAATCCGGGATTACGTGGAGCAAAAGACAGTAGTGATAGAAAAGATTGCTACAGATGATAACATAGCAGATCCTCTCACTAAAGCATTACGACAAGATAAGCATGAAGGGCACGTAAATTCCATGGGAATCAAACGTGTTCCTGAGTTGTAGTACTCTTTTATGGATCAGATTCATTCTCCTTTGTACTCTATACGACATCATCGTTTTGATATTTTATATATATATATATATTTTGTTTTTTTCATGTGGAATTGTACGACAATTTTGAACACCACAAAGTGAACTGAACAAACATCATATCTTGTTAGTCCTTAATTGCCCACATGAGCTGATAACTCTGGAAATTATTCTGTGACGTTGGTTGATGGTGGGTTCAACGAGCCATAAGTCAACAGGTTGACTGACCAATCACAGAGGCGATTTATACGGATATTTCGTAGGACACAATTGTGACATCGACGTGGAGTCCTAAATGTTTTATAACATTCGTTGCCCGGTCGTGGATAGGACTTCCATAGTGATCCTAAGAGTCGATTCTTAGACTATCGACTGTCTCTTGAGACTACGGCAGATTTTGGGTGACTTTGGTTTCTTTCTCACGGTCATCCGTAACAGGGGGCCAAGTAGATTTTTTCTGGGTCATTTCATGCTGTGCTTAGATCGGAAGGAGTCGAGTTGAAGGAAATATTCAGCCTTTATCGGTACTCGATATTTCTCGGGGCCACTCGAGGAGTCAGAATCGAAATGCATGGCCATGCTCGGATACGGATTCGTTTTATCAGTTAAGTTACTCTCTAGTCGGGGAAACCACTCTAGATACAGATCGATTGTAAAATACGACCTTTGTGGATCCAGATCTGCAAATTGTTTTACATTGAGTGGGAGAAATTTTAAATGAATATGAGAATCGGTTATCGCACCTACACTTGTTCGGACAAGTGGGAGTTTGTTGGAGCTGGGTCCTCCAGTTAGTGCGGATAACGTCATTGCACATACACTTGTACGGACAAGTGGGAGCTTGTTGGGGTTGGTGTCCTTAACAATTAGTGCAAGGACTTATAAACCTCTAAAAGGATCAAAGGGCATATTTTGGTATTATTATCACTTGATCCACGTTTATCAATAACGGTTGGCTTGCTAGATAAGTTTGACGTTATTGTCATACGGATGGCGGTGATCAACTGGTCCCTAAAAGTCACACCTATAGGATACGTTCGAGAGATGTGACAAGATGAAAATACTTGTCATGTAGATGCCAAAATTGACTAACCAGTTAGTCCGAGTTATTTGACTAAGTAATTAGTCAAATATGTGATGTTGAGATATTATATTTAATACGGATTAAATATCATGGGCTAAGGCGAATTAACCGGTTAATTCGTAAAATTAAATATACGTGATTTATATTTAATTAAATGTATATTAAAATAAATTATACAATACTGTTTTTTTTTTGTCGGACACGTATTAATAATTCAGCTAACCCGTATTATTAGCCGATGCCTTAATTTCCGATAACCGATAACAGTTTATAATATAAACCCGTCATATACATTTTAGCGATTTTGCGAACCAGACCATGAGCCAAGACTAAAAGGAAGTGGAAGCCCACTTCCCTAGGTAGCCCATGGCCGGCCGAGTGAGAGGGAACAAAAGGGAGGGTTTCTCCTCCCTTCTAACCAAATCAAAACATTTGTAAAAAAACTAGGGTTTCGAGAGAGCATTTTTCTCTGTAGAAACCGAGATCTCACATCTCAAGCAAAACACACATCAGTTCTCCCTATATTGCAAGGCAATCGGAGAACACTGTTCTAGCACAAGGGCATATCTCGGACAAGGTCTTGGGTGCAACAATTAGGAGGGAATCTCATTTGATTTCTGTTCTTTACGCCGCACTATAAGGACCCGAGGTTGATTCTAATTCCTTATCGTTTCCATTTTGTTTTTATCGTTTTATGACTATAAATTGCATGTATAAATTTACGTTATAGTCCTGCAATTAAAGGGTAGTATACGGATATTAACCAACAACTCTTTCCTTGCATTCGCGTCGAGCATCACTAATCGATTTTCTTAGTTCTTCTCGTTCCGTCAACATGTAAGTCTGAGGGTGTATTAATCTCTCTTTTATTTATTGTACTTTTTATTTTTCGTATAACAATTGTAAGGTTTGTGTCGAAAGTACCTCATTAAAACCGATTTCTAAAACCGTCTTTAAAACCTTTTTTGCGGATTTCCGTGAGATGACGTCGAGAAAAGACGCAGAATCGCTGCGCGCCTCTTCGAAGGAGCGCGGCACCTGCTGCGCCTCTTCGTGAGGCTGCCGCAGTTCCTGCTTCTTTTCTTCTTCCTCCGTCCTCTGTAATTCGTATCAAATTTACTTCTTTTGTTTTGTTCGTCTGTTAATTCTTCGTCTTAATGTCATAATAATTCATATGTATATTAACCATCATCATTAACATGCTTTAATCGTCATAAATCCGACTCAAATCCCAAATAATCAATATTTGCGGGTTTTCGTCATTAAATTCAATTCGAGTTTTAGAGATTCAATTTCGTTCATATTGAGTTTCTGGAATTTACCTTTGATATATTTGCATCTATGTTTAGTTGTTAATTCGTCATGTTTATCTAATTAATTGTTAGTTCGTTTCACCGATGTCACTAATTAATCGTTCATTAACATCGACCCTTCACATAATTAATCTGTTTTATTTCCGTCTCAATCATGTTTCATTGTTTTTATGACTTCAATCATATGTAAATAATCTGCTAATCACTTTTATCCGAGTCCGATAATCAAATCAATCCATTAATTTACCAATTAACATTAACGGTTTGCAGTTCCGGCTTCACAGCCAGAACTCACCCTTGGAACAGACGCAGCAACTGCTGCGCCTCTTCCAAAGGGCGCAGTGCCTGCTGCGCCTGTTCCAGGTTGAGTTCTGTCTCTGAACTCCGTTTTGCCTTGACATAATTAATTAGCTTACGTATTAATCTACTATTATCCGTATTATTATCGCTAATTTCTGTTCGTTTATTTCATTAATTTTATTGTTTTATTGTTTTATTCCTTTTTCTCAAATTATCCGTTTTAAAGGTATTTTCGACATAAATCGCCTATTCCGTTGTAATTAATGTAATTTTCTTTATTGTAATTTTCGTTTATTGTATTTCTTTTGTTGTTTGTATGTTTTCACATGTAAATAAGCATTAAATCCCAACTTCGACCCAATTGTATGCTAAATTACATGTCAACCGACTTAGTTAAATCTTCACATGTTAGGATTAAAACTTGGATGTTGCATTGCATGCATATAGCCGACGATATATCAAGTACGAATAACTTCCCTAATCATTAGTAGAGGCCGCTATCGAGGCGGGCGGGATTAGGTGTTCGATCAAAAGAGCTTCCTAATACGTACCCTCACCCCTTACTCCAGATCTCCGTGAGCACCCGTGTTCATTGGCATCCACGAGAGTCATTCTAGACATAGAATGCTAAGGGTAACGATTGCTTAGTGTTCATGTCACTACTTTGTGTCTTGACATGACACGAGGTACTCGAACGGTTCCAATTTCCCATAAAAATTGGTGGCGACTCCATACAAAATGCAAACGCTTGTTTCGCTTCTCACCAAGCGCCCCCGTGGGCGGCCCGCTGTCCACATCTTGTAATGTTGGAGCGGGTATTTTTTTTTAGAAGTGAAGGATTTACTTCAGCCTGGAAACAGGAAGAAAGAAAAAGATTCAGAAAAAAATGAAAAAAAAAAAGGGAAGTTGTTTACCTGGCAGAATGTTCTGAAGTGTGCAGGGTGGTCGATCGACAGCCCTCATTGGTCGATCGACCACCAGTTCAAATTTCGAAAAAAAAAAAAAAAAAAAGGAAAAAGAAAGAAACAGAAATAGAAAAATGAAAAAAAAGAGAGAGTCTTGAAAATAATAAGTCTTGGCTGAAATAAAACACGCCTCATGTGTTTACCTCTTGATTTGGAGGCGTCCGTTTGGATTTGTGAGTTGCCTAGTCAATGAAGGCATGTTCTTTTTGTTGAGTTGGAAGAACGGGATTCGGTTTCTGATGGTTCGTTAGGTACTAGCTTGGCTCTTACCTTCACTTTCCCATAATTGTTTTGCCTCTTCTTTCCCACTTAGCCTCACATTTCCAAATTTTGCAATGGTTCGGCATGTGATAGTCCTTGACGGTGGTTATGCGTATGTACGGTAAATAGAATCGCTATTCATGCTAGTCAAGCATACATGTTTTGTCGGTCGCAGTCTAGGTGAGAGACTATATTTTTCTTCCCTCCCTTTATATAATATCTTACCATTTGCTTTGCTGAGAGAAGAGCGATCCGGGAGAGTCCGACTGTATGAGTCTTGCAAGGTCGAACGCCCGACTTAATTCTATGATATGCATAAATTTGTTCGCTTGATTTAAGCTTCGCAGTAGTTGACTTTGGGCATTAAATGGTTTGGCATTGACTTGTAGTTAGCTCTGAAATGTACTCCTTTCCATTTAGTTTCATACGGGTCATAGTGCTTGCTTGGGGACAAGCAAGGTTTGGTTTGGGGAGATTTGATACGTGCATATTCTATACACTTTATCTGCGGTTTTGGCACGTATTTTCATGCATAATTGATAGCTTAAGGCTACTATTTCTCCCGAAACGGTTTACTTTGCATTTTCTATGATTTATTGTAGGAATGCGTGGAAGTAGGCTAAATCAAGCCAAGTTCGTCCTCCGGAAGCGAGTTCAAGGAAGCTAAGAGGAAGGAGAGTTCATTCACTCACCTTGAGATGCGTGCAAGGAGTGAAGAGTCATTTTGGAAGCATCAAGGAGCCACTGCACAGCATTATCAGTCGATCGACTAAGCCTTTCAGTCGATCGACCACTGGATCTCGCAGGCGAGTTATTGTTCACAGCGTGTTCGATCGATCGATCGGCCAACTCACCGATCGATCGACGATTTCGAGCTGATGTTTAATTTTCCGTGTTAGACTTTTAAAAGCCCAACTTGTAATTAACTTTCAGTATCTTTTTATCAGAGCACGCAAAGAACTTTTAGGTTATGTCATTCATTCTGAAAAAACTCAGTTTTCAGATCTAGCTTGAGACGGAAACCTTTGATTCGAATGCTTTGTTCTTGATATTCAATTAGTAAGCCTTTTATGCAATTTTTCCTTTTCTTAATTTCACTTGTTATTTTGATTCTTATTTCATCAATTAATTTCAGCAATTGATTTCTTCCCCTTTGTGTTAATTAGATTTCATTATGTCAAAGTTGTTCTTCACTATTAATTTCGTAATTAGTGTAGTTATGATTATGCGTAGGTAACTCCTTTGATTGGGAATTAGGTGAGCCATGGTATAAAATTAGGATAGTTGTGTAGTTTGGGTTCTTCCGTATTGGTCTTGTTATCTTTTGATGGATTTCTTGTTAGGTCGAAAGATTGGTAATTTGATTTATCGCTAGATTTAGAATTTCTCTTGAGTGAAAACTTTGATAAACTCTAGGGAATTATTGGACCGTGAGGTTATTTGAGCTTTGATCGAAAGACTAGCTTATTTTCCCTGAGACCGTATTATGAGAACTCTGATGCTTGACTGACCTGCTTTTTGCCATGGTGAACCGAAATTCCCGATCCTCTTTTTTTATCTTGTTAAGAATATTCATTTAGCAATTAGCCAGTTAATCAATCGATTTCAAAACCCCCATTTTATAGTTACTTTATAGACTGAAAAATAGCAAACAAAATCAACCTTGTCTCTCTGTGGTTCGACCCTTACTATCACTAGCTATAGTTTTAGTTTGGAATTATAAATTTATTTTTGGTACTAAACGACGGTATCAGTTGTCAATCATACCAACAAAGTAAAACATGATGAATAAATGAAGATGATTAACAATAATTAAAAAGGGATTAAGAGAATTATACCTACTAATGATTCCAGTAATAAAGCAAAGAATAATAGAAGTACTTGATGATTGATTGGAAGGTTGTCAATCTCCCAATAATAACCCAAATAATCTTCAATTACCCAAAATAAAAGATGAACAAAAGAGAGATTAAGGAAATGAGATTTGTATTAAGACTTGATTAAAAGTTGATTACAAGATTAAAGAGAGATTAGATTGATATAAACTACACTAAAGATTGATAAGAAGAACATGATTATCTAATTAGACTAATGGGGTATTTATAGTGGGGATTAGGTACACAAATTAGGGTTTACTAAGGGCTTAAATGACGATTAAGTCCTTGAGGAATCGCTCCTCCCAGAAAAATATGCGAGTCTCCTTTTTGCCGGTCTTTCCGAGATATGCGCATCCTTCATAGAACAAGAAAAATAGAAAGTTGCTAGAACACAATCAGAGCATCCAAGGCACGGGACGAGCGGATTCTCTGGCTTTTGGACGAGCGGATTCATTGGCTGGACGGGCGGATTGTGGCCTTGTTGGACGAGCGTCCCTATGGCAAAGACGCTCGGATTCCTGGTCTTGGACGGGCGTCCCGAGGGCAATCCGCTCGGATTCTGAGTCAGCTTCTTTCTTTCTTCTTTTCTTCCTCCTTCTTCCAATAATCCTCGGGGATTTTGTCGGAGATGCAAGGATGTTTTCTCATCATTGCTCAACTACTACAATATGTACAAAGGCCTTCTAGTCTTGTCTTCTCTTTGACGCTTGGTCATTGAATTCAATCAATTTAGCTCTATTTTGCCATGAAAATGCAAGGTTTGCACTCCTTTCCTACTAAGGGGACAAAACCTCAAAGAATATGCAAAAACAAAGGACTAAATACAATAAATGACTTAAATATGCACTAAAAAGCATGGGAACAAGGCTAATTCAGGGACTAAATACGCTCAAATAATGGTCACATCATAAACCTTCCATTGGAAGGAAAAGAGGGGTGCTTCCCTTGGTGAACCACTTGATTCTTCGTTCATAGCCTTCAAAGGTAATCCAATGGTGATGTCGGAATATTAGCATCTCATTAATCTTGGTAGTACCCGGAAGGGGTACATATGCGTTGTTGTTGTTAAAAGATGGATTAAAGAACTTGGCAAGTCTTGTTACTAATCTTCCATTAACAATGTGAATCATACCACCATCATCTCCATTCCGTAATTGCGCCCATCTCTCAAGAAGTACTAAGGGGGCCTTTGAAAGGATACCCACTCCTCCCTTGTATCTTCAAATAAGACTCCATAAAGATTAGATCAAGTTCGTTGATAACCACGGGGACGCGGTGAGCTATAAGGGGGCTTGCTATAAACCGGTAGGTGAGCCGGATGATTGGATTTTGGATATAAGAGGCCGAGCATTCTTTGATTGTTTAGAAATCGCGGCCCGTAAAGGCTCGCCAAAGCGAAGCTATGCTATAGTTCCGGGGTTTTGATGTACGGGTAGGCAATACCTCAAGTCCCAATACATCAACAAATTCTACAAGGGTCATCATTCTTATTGTGTTCTCAAGTCAGAATTCAACACAAATCGTCTTGTTTAGGGTTGATATTTTCATAAAACTCAAGAATTCGAGGACTAAAGGTCGATATGTAGGCTCATGCATGTTGAACATAGTCGAAAGACCAAATAGTTCAAAGAGTACCTCGATTTGATGGTATATCCCTAGTTTCCTTAATGTCTCATGGCAAATGAACTTAGTTCGAAGAATATTCTTACCTAGGAGACGGTGAAAGACGATTCGCTGAGCATCATTAACAAATTCGATGTTTGAGAACTCATTTAACCTTGAAAGATCGATGATTTCTTCATTTCCTCTTCTTAATGTGTTGAGATGATAGGCTGAAGAGCTTCCTATGACCCTTGTTCTTCTTATTTCTCTTGGTAAGGATACCCTTGGTCTTATCATGGAAGTAGATCGAGATATTTTGCTTGTCTAAGATGGAAGATTAAACTTTGTATTGTAAATCCTTTGTGAAACCCTAGGTTTTAGGTATTTTTATTTGAAGATGCAATTCGGTGTTTTGAGTGTTTGAGAGAGGATTCTTTCTTTTATAAAGGAGGAAAGGAGGTGATGTGTCTTAGTATGTGTGGTGGAAATAAGGGTTTGTCTTTGAGAATAGAAGGCTGGCACGGGAGGGAGACGCGCAGATCATGGACGGCTCGAGCGTCTTTTTCTATAGAGGGGACAGGCGGATTGATGTCGGGCTATGCAGATGATATGACTCTTAATTGCGCACATCTAGTATCATAATTAAACCCATTTTGCATACTAATATAGCATTTCATGACCATTTTATCCTTCAATTCCTTCCTATTTTGCTTTCCTATTGCATTGTATATGTCTTGTAGGAAAGAAGATAATGAGGCGGAATTACCATTTCTCGCGTATATTCGGAAGCTTGTTGATGATCTTGGATGGACTAGTATGAAGAGGAGGCAAGAATGATGACCAAGGATGTAGGAATAAAGAGTATATAGAAGGATCAAAGGCTTAAAAGCAAAGATGACGAGAAGGAAGCCACAACAAGAAGAAATTGCTCGGAACCAAACCAAGAGTTGCTTGTTTGGCTCTGAAATATGCTAGATGAAACGGCATCGAAAAATCAAGTGGTCTAGGCTTTTGAATCACTCCAATAGGAGTCCGGATGAGGAAATGACGTTTGTTTTACAATCCGAGCTCAAATAGATAAGCTGGCCGCTAATCCGCGCGTCCCAGACTTGGTTTGCCATTTCCAAACACCCTGTGAGACAATCCGCGCATCCCAGACTCAGTCCGCGCATCCCAGACCTAGGATCCGCGCATCCCGATGCCTGGACGAGCGGATCGTTCTACAGCAAGCCTTCTCTTCAGGCCAATCCGCGCAGATTTCCTTGGGAGTTGATACATGATCCGCGCATGTCCCTCGGGACTTGCAAAGCTCTATTCAACACTTAAGAATTTTATTTACTAATCTTCCCTTGCTTAACTTAATGATGTACCACTATATATACTCCATTTATAATACTCAATAGACTAAGCTTCCTAAGATTAGATTAAGCCTTTATTAGGAGTAGATTATAATAGATTAGTCTTTAATCATTCCACAAATCACACATTAATCTTTTCCTAATTATTGTTCAAGTTTATTATTGGGTAAGTCAAGTTTATTATTGGTTAATTGAAGATTATTGGGTTATTATTGTAGAATTGACAACTCTTCATCAATCAATCAAGTTTTCTTCTATTATTATTTCCTTTCCAAGTGTTCATCTTAAGTTTGGTATAATCTCTTTACTCTATGCTCTTTACTGTTTATTTCCTCACTCTTTAATCATGTTTATACTTGTTGTAATGATGGACACCATTGATAATATGTCATCCATGATAATAAGTGAGTAGTTACTTAACTAGGATTAGTGGGGGAATAGGGGAGTTAATCATGGGATAGATTTATGCTTAATGAGTCCATATGAATGCTTGCTTATTGTTTTTCAACTTATGCACATCATGTTTGACGAAATGCTAGACTATGAAACCTTGCATTTTTTGCCCATCTCTTACCTATTCAACAAGGCTTGTAAGATATAAACCAACTCAAGCCTTGTTAGACCTTGCATAGAGTTGAATAAGGAAAACCCAAGTCGACTTGTAGGTGTTGTAAAGTCTTAACTGACTCGGTTCTGAGATGTATGTTTCCCCAGGAATTTGTTTATCATGCATGTAGTTTAATAGGAAGAATTAAGTCGACTTGTAGGTGTTGTAAAGTCACAAATGACTCGGCTCCGGGACTCAAATCTTCTTATGAGTTATATGACATAAACTAACTTCATTCCAACAATAATAAATTGCTTGCATCTATATAACTCATTTATGCTTTCTTACTATGATTCCCCTATGATTCCATGACATCCTAGTATCCTTTATCATTTGTTTACATCTTTTAGTTTATTGCATGTTTTACTTTATTGCTTCTATTAGTTTAGACTCACCAACTCCAACCCAAATCAATTGTGACACTAGCATAAATTGAGATAGATAGACTTAGAACCTAAAGCACACTGTCCCATGGATTGACCTCGACTTAACCAGTATCTAGTTGTTTGTTGAGAAATATAAATGTGTTTGATGGAGTGAACAATGCCTCGCTCACCATCAAAATGACGCCGTTGTCGGGGACGATGTTTTGTGATTAAGTTCTTACTTGTTTGTCTATTTTTAATTGTGCTTTAGCCTTGAGGAACTTCTTCCTCAAGGTTGTTTTTACCGTCTTCTTGTAGTTTCCTGGTTTGTAGTTGTATCTTTGTCCTAGCTATGATGATGACCCAAGGCTTAGCACATGGAGTATGTGGTGGTTCTTTTGAGTATGACAACCATGGGTATGGGGAGTTTGAGGAGCAATTCAACACAAACCTACCTTATAACTCATACAATGAAAGTCCTAACTACTACCCCAACTTTTTACACCAAAGCCCCCACATCCAATATCCACAACAACCACCCTCCCAAAACCCAATTTACAATCAATGCCAAATGTCATCCTACAATCAACACTCATACAACCAATCTCCCATGTACCCACAACAAGAGAATGAGCATACCTTTGGCATGCAAAGTGTGGTTCTCCAAATGCTAAGAGACCAACAAAACCTCTTCATACAAATGCTAAAGGAGAGCCAAGCTAGGGACAATGTTCTCAAAAACATTGTTACTAATGGTGAGGAGTTGGCAAATCAAATTGCCTAAATGGAAGCCACCCAAATGCTCAATGAAGAAGAAGGGGAAGATAATGAGTGTGAAGAAGAATTTGGATGGCATTATGAAGCTACTCTTGTGAATCCCCTCCACCTCCAAAATTCATAAGCATTGAACATCCCATATTCCAACTTATACCCCACTTTACAAACATTCATGATGGATGTGAATATGAAGATGTAACTTTTGAGGATGAGGAGTGCTCGATTGATTATGGACCAAGAGTGGATGATGAATTGGAGGATGATGAAGTTGGAGAGGAGAGCGATGGTGAATATGAATTGGGGCTAATTATGAGACAAGCACTTTGTCTAAATTGCCTCATGTATCTAGCTCATCCACTAGCTTTGCTTCTCCAATTTGGGATACCTATGATGATGATGAGGAAGACCTCCCACCACAATTTCCTTCTATGACCCATGTAGAGGAAGTGGGTACCCTTGACACTTGTGGGAGTGAAGTTAAATATTGGAAAGAGGAGGTTGATGAAATTGAACTTACTATGTATGAAGAATTCAGAGACCAAGAGATAAACTATGATGATGGCACCTTTGATCATAGTTTGGAAGAAATAGAAGCTCTCTTCTTTGGAAATGGTTCAAGTTCTAAGGAGGGTCAAGAAGAAAGTGAAGAAAATGAAAGCATGAATGACCTCAATGGTGAGAAGTTGACTCCTCCACATCTTATCCTGTAACTATCCCCTCATCAAAGAAACGTGAACTCTCCGTCTACTATTGAAGGATTGATGAATCAATGCTCAATCATCATAGAATTTGAAAGAGATGGTAGAGAGTGGAAGCCTTCGGATGAATATGGGCAATACTTCATACCTTGTGTTGACAAGAATCATGGGCTTGTTGGTTTGAAGCATTGTAAGAAGCCAAGTTCTATTCCAAGCCAAGATGGCTAAACTACGTTTTGACATCGTCAATCTCCTATTTGTGTTTATTTGAAGCCCATTCAAAAGCCTTTGACCGGTTATTGAGAGCATTGAGCAACATGGACAACATCAATAAACATGGCAACATGAAATGAGTTTGGTGGAGTCCTCCCTCAAACCACCATTTGTATGATATCCTATCCTTTGACTTTGCATTGCGTTTACACTTGCATTTAGTTATATACATATAAATTTAGCTTGCATTCATTTAGTAACCTCATGATTGGATGATGTTTTGAGTGGTTTGGGGAGGTTCAACCATGAAGTAACATACATCATAGTCATATAGTATAGATTGCATTGTAATATATCTCACATGTCCATTAAAACGTTGCATATAGGTAGTTCTTGCATTCATACATAGTCACTAATGACCATTCCCATTCTTTTCTATACTAGAAATAGTGCTTAAATCGGTTTGGGGAGGTTTGATCATAGGTGACCTAAGCATTTAGAATGCATCACATAGTGTAGTTTTGATTGCATTCATTTGTTATATATGTCATATAGAATTGCAATTACTTAGAGCATGCATTCATTCATATCATTGCATTTGCATTTGTACTTCGATTTCTATAAAATAAAAAATCCAAAAACATGAAGTTCTTTTTTATTCCTAATCCTACATGTACATTGAGGACAATGTCTAAAATAAAGTGGGGGATGGGAATTTATATTCCAAAAATGCATAAAAATTGAAATTTTTTGAAAAAAAACTCAAAAATATGTCTTTTAATTTCATAAAAACAAAATCCATAAAAATTTGAAAATTTCAAAAACCAAAAACATTTTCTTTCCTTTGTAGTGTAGAATTTTATATGTTTGTTTGTTTGTTTATCACTCTTATCCCATTAGGTCGACTACGCCACATTCGAGGCATGAAGGAAATAGAAGACCGCATGGTATGATCTTTCCAAATATCCTTCCTCCTTTTTATATGTTAATGACAATGTGGCTACATTTTGATTGATGCGGTATGAACCAATGTGTTGCTAAGAGTTTGCATCTAGATTATATGGCATAATATTTGATAGAAGCATATGCATTAGAGTTTTATATATGTTAGTTGCATCATGGCATATAGTTGCATGGTTAGAAATGTTTATGAAAATGCCTATTTGGAAAGCTTCACAAATGTATATAAGGCCCTTGTAGATAATTTTTCTCCTTGAGACTTTGTTTTCTAGAATACCCTTAAGACAGCCTAGGATGTGTCATACTAGTATCTTTTGAACCATGGACTAAGGCCTAGTCAAGAGTACCTTGTAGTGTGATAACTCCTTGGCAACCGTTTATTCCAAGGTGACCTTTGAAGCCATGCAACCGTTCTTACACTTCTATCATCATATTTTTGAAGGATTCGTATATCTCTTATTAGACTCTTCTAATAACTAAGTGTTTATAAGTTTAGTCATAAAACTTAAAGGAACTTATGCATGCATAACTATTAGAATAAAAGAGAAGAATTTAGTCATTCTTACAAGGAGGCCGAAAATGGTTTATACTAAATTGGTCTCCTACCAAGTTAGCCTTCTTAAGAATAATACAAATGCCCCAAAAACCGTAGATCTATTTGCAAGATCTACTCCTCAAGGATTGTACCAAGGAAATCCTTCTTAAAATCTAATACTAATTTGATACTAGAATTAGTATAAGACTACCTTAATAAGACTTAATATTATTTTAGTTACTACAACTAGTTATAATAATATTATGGATTTTGTGAGGTTTTTCCTTCTTTAGAAATGAAACAATTTGAGAGAATAAGATTAATTCTCAAGATGATGAGTAAGAATGAATTAGTAGTAATCTCTAAAATACACTACTTGAGTGTATATGGGGGAAGGCATCGGTTTTTGCCCAAGGGAAGAGTGCCCAATTCTTTTTACTTTTCTCTTCTCAAGATTGTAGGTACGCATGCCTATGATTACTAGGTAATCATCAGGCTACACACTAATTAGAATAATTAAAGCACAAAATTCCTTATCCCCTCCATTTACACGGTTCATGTGTGTGATATGGATCCATTTTACCTTTGTCAATTTGTTAATTTGTATTGTGTGACAAATTGGTCATGTTACTAGACATGTAGTTTAAATAATGCATTTTTAACAAATTAAAAATCATTATATAAATGAAATAAATCACATACAAAAATTAACTAGTAATTCTCAATTACAATTACTTAAAATGGGTCATAGAATTATAAATCACAACTACTTTTATTTATAATAAACAATTCACTCTTTATTTTAATTGTTTCATAAACAATAAATTAACCTTAAGTAATAAAACAATTTAATTACTTAGTACGAATCTTTTTTAATCAAATTACAAAAAGATACATATTATCACTCACAAAAACATTTCTTCAAATTAATGAATTAATTAACTTGTATCGTCATACAATTAATTAATTAATCAATTAAGAATGTTTCCCTAGAGGTCTTACCTTAAGGGATCAACTGATCACCACCGTCACATGACAGTAATGTCAAACCCTAGTCAGCCAATCATTACCGATTAATGTGGATCAGATGACAATAAAATGTTATTTTCCCTTTAGTATTCTTAATATGAGATTTAAACATGTGATCGCATTATTGTCGAGGACACATACTCCAACAATTTTGCCAACAAAAAGGGAATGGGCACAAAAATTACCAAATTGAGTTCAAGTACCAAAATGAAAAGTCAAATGTTTGCAAATTGCATCAAATGAAAAGAGGAGAAAAAAATAGACTCCTATGCTTCAATAAAAGTACCCTAGCTACAAAATGGGGTTACTTTGAAAAATGTTCAAAAATGCAAAATTGAAAAATTGCCAAGTATCAAAAATGTCAAACATAAAAAATGGCAAAGAAATGTTCTTAAAAATTTCAATGCCACAACAATTTGGGGGAAAAACAAATCAAAAAGCAAACTACAACTGTGAAACTCATACACTTTGAATCCCTTTTATCCATTGATCTTATTTATTGCATGGTGGAAAGGGGACGATCCTTCTTCTTGTCTAGGCAAGAGGGGAATTTCGTGAACCTACAGTGTTTCTAACACCAGAGGAAGCCTACTCTTGACGAAAGCATTTAGCAACTGTGGACAAAGGTACCCTAGTTTGACACAACTTGGAAGTGATTTGTTGGTATCCTTTTAGACTTAATAGCTTGGAGAAACTGTTGGAGTTAGTGTCCTCCACAATAGTGCGTTAACATAATAAATCTCATTAATGGAATATCATCAGATATTTAATTATTTGATCCTTGTCAGTTGATTAACGTAAATCGATAACGGTTGGCTGACTAGAGTTTGACGTTATTGTCGTGAGACGGCGGTGATCAACTGACCCCTTTCGGTCACACCTAAAGGAACGAACCCCAATTGATAACTAATTAATTGTATGAGATACAATTTGTTTAGTCCCTTGATTTATAGACTAAGAGGTTAGTCGATTATTTTTAGAGAGATTTCGAGTTGCGAACTCGAGGAGCGGCAGTTATTATTTAATCATGCGATAATTAAATAATAAGTTTTGGGAAACGGGTTTTAGTTAATTAACTGTTAATTTACTAAAATTATACTAATTGATTAATGTGATTAATATTAGTACGTAAATAATATGTGTAGTGGTACACGTATATTTACGGAGTGAATTGGAGGAATTAATTATGGAAGTATTTAAACATGATACGATGTTTAAATTAAAAATTACACGGATTTGTGCGACAAATATAAGAACCAACATGGACCCGTAAATGGTCAAGTGGACCGTGTAAAATAAGAGTAGTGGATGATTATTCACATAATCATTTCACCTTATTTTGTATACTACCATAATTTATCATATGTAAGATTTTGCATGTGATGTAAGATAAAAACATAAGACAAATTTTCTCTACTCCCTCACTCCACCTTCCACCCGCCACTTCCCTTCTCTATATACTCCATCTATTGTTCACATTTTACTCCACCTCATTTCTTTTACTCTACCTACATGCATGTGAACTTTTTTATTCATCTCTCTAAAATAATAATCCTTACTACCTAGCTTGTTAGTAAGAACACAAATAATATTACTAAGACTAGTTAGTAATACTACTAACAATAATCAAGGGTAAAATATTAACAAGTTCTAGTTCATAATTGTTATTATTTTTGGGTTAGTTCTTGGGTGCAACAAGAAGGACATCTTCTATTTTGAAGATTTGCAAGGAGGATCTTCCATTAGTATAAGCTCAAGAACAAGCTAGTAAGGTGAACTAGTTTGTGCCCTTTTTACCACAAATTCAATGTAAGGAAATTGTTCTTTCCTTTTATGCTTTCATATTAGCATGCATGTTAGATAGTTCACCTAAATGATAATTTATGAGAAAAATTAGTTTTATTAGAGAGTCTAATATGGATCTATGATCGTTCAAGTGGTATCAGAGCTTAGGCTTGTAATTTGCATGTTGATTTTAAGTATTTTAATGAATTATGAGATAATTTATAAAAACTCAAAAATTGTGTTAGAAGAGGTTTTAGCACGAAATTTTTGGGACATACATACCTACTTATCTAAAAAGGTTTGTGGAATTTTTTGGTGATTTTTGAAGTAAGTTTGCTATTTTTAATGATTTTTGGTAGAAAACCGAGTCAAAATGTCGCATTTTAGTGAAACATTGACTAAAAATAGTTAAAGTTGATTCGGTGCATGGATTTTTTATGATAGTTCATGCATGTTTTCTACTTATTTTATTCAAAACATTTAAGGTTGGTTCGAATTTTTTGCATGTTTATTGATTTTATGAGATAAAAGTCTATAAAAGTCAAATTAATTTATCATAATTTCGAAACATTTGATTCTGCCCATGATAAATTTATGTACATTTAAGAATATTATTTAAATGTCAAAAGTGATTTTGCATGTATGTTTTCACTTTGTTTTGATGTTTATTGTTTTTAGTGGTTAATAACCGATAAATATCGATCTTTATCTTCATCAAATTTATCCGGATTTTTTGGGCAATTTTTCTGACATTTTGGTGTTCTTGGGAGTGTTCCAGAAAACTAAAAAAAAAATCAATTTTTTGGGTAATTTTTCAATTATTTTGGATTTTTACTTAAATATTATGATTTTATCGATTAAATTGGCAAAATATTACCAAATCAAACTAATTATTCATTATAAAATTAGTGAGGACTAATTTTGAGGTTCAAAACAGTTTGGACAATTAGTTTGGATTTAAATAAGATTTAAGAGTTAATTATTGATTTTTACATGTTAAAAATCGATTAAATCCACAAAAAAACGAGATGGATACCAATGAATGATAGATAGGGCGATTTTGGCATCATATTTTACAGCATTTTAAGCATATTTATTTAAGTTGAATTAATGTTTATCATTTATTTAAAGTATTTATCTTATTGTACCTAGTATGGCCTAGTTAATTTTAATCGTCATTACCCGAAATGAATGGGAATATCGATTTGTTTGTAATTAAATACGATCTCGTATCGTCGGTTTGTAATTAATTAATAGTTTTATTTTATTTTATTAATTAATGTATAATAGGAATAACTTTGTAATTCATTTGTAATAGTTATTTTTACCGGCGTTTACAAAAGACGGATTACAACGAGACGGAGTTTATTTTTGGAAGGTGTTCCAAATCCCACAAGGAAGAGCCACTTATGGAATGGAGAGGCAAGGGACCAAGGAGTTGGTTTCCGAAATGTAATAGACTAGTTTTTATTAACTAGGTGGCCATACTAGGATTTATTCATATGCTTACATGTTTGCTTGTTTTATTTTCGCGCATGCCAAAATCGCCACACATGCATTTTATGTTCGCGGTTGTCAATTCACGTCATTTACATTCACCGAATTAATTCACTTATAAGGAATTTATGACTAAATTGACAAGATCTCTCACATAACTAAAATTGAGATTAGCCTTACCAATTAGTAACACCTATGAATCTCTTGTTCATTAGAGCCACGCTCGCCCAAGCGGGGTGTTCTCTTTTTACCTTGGGTAAGTAGGGTGGTAAACGGTTATCACACGCTAAAATTGGTTGGACTCAACGGGATATATGACGGTCTTGTGTTCCGGGGCTAGTAGTTGAATTTGAGGAAATTCGTCGACCAAGAGTTTTAGAGGTAGAATTAGTCAACGTGACTTACCGAATTTACGCAATTATGGGGTGTTTCGCCCAAGCGATGCTCATTTTTGTTTAATATTTGGGTCTTGGAATCATTTATATAATCTAGTGGGAGGTCATTATATAAATGCTAAAACTTGCTAAACATGTTTTTACAAGTAATTTTAAAACAATGAATGTTAATTTTTCCTTTTTGTTGTAGCATTTTAATTCGCAATGACAACTTCATCAACTCCATCGACTACTTCACTAGGAAAAGATTCATGGCTAAGGTCCGTAATGGACAAATGTATTTTAAAAGATGACGGTAGTAACTTTATTGAATGGGAATCCAACATCAAAAGTGCCGCGTTGTCCGACAATGTGCTCACTTACTTGACCGATGCTCCTCCAATCGAGCCTGATGCAAGAGCTTCATCGGCGGTGCGGACCGCCTATGATGACTATGTGAGGATGTTGAATGATATCAAGAATGTGTTGATATGGTCAATATCCCCAAAGCTCAAGCTATCATGCATTTCTTTAAATGCTTACGAGATTTTCACTCGTATGATCACTATGTTTTCACAAACACCAAAAGTCCGTCAATACGATGCGGCGGCACGCTTCTTTGAAGCTAAGCTTGAGAGGGGCCAAAAGGTTGGTACCCATGTACTCAAAATGGTCGAATATGTTGACATCCTAGAGCGTTTAGGGTGTAAGATTTCTAAGACTCTTGTGGTGGATCGTATCCTTCACTCACTCCCCACGAAGTTTGCCCACTTTAGGGTAAACTACAACATGAATGACATGGATAAGAGTTACGATGAAATTCATGAACTACTCACCCAAGCGGAGAGGGATATGGAGGCTAGTGGGAGTGAAAAGGGAGATGTTTTAACCATGAAGTTAAAGAACATGTCTCTTGGAGTTAACAAAGGAAAAGGGAAAGAAAAGTCCCAATTCAAGAAATCGTCAAAGAAACATGACAAGGGGAAGGCTGTTGAGAATGGCAATCCCAAGGCAAAAAGTGTCAAGCTCTCCGAGGCCGAATGTTTCCATTGTAATGGGAAGGGGCATTATAGGAGGAGTTGTCCCAAATACTTGGAGGATCTCAAGGAAGGGCGTGTGACGCCTATTGGTATGATTTCCTCTCTCTATGTGATAGACGTTAATTATGCTTGTACTTCCACTTGGGTACTTGATACCGGATGTGGCTCTCACCTTTGTAACCATTTGCAGGGTATAAGGGACGTGCAAGCACTAGCAAAAGGTGATGTGGATCTCCGCATGTGCAATGGAGCTAGAGTAGCCGCCGTTGCCGTAGGGACCTATGTGCTCACTTTAGCTAGTGGTTTAGAGTTGTATTTAAATAAGTGTTATTTTGTACCAACTTTAACTAAGAACATCATCTCCATTTCTGCGTTAGACGCGGAAGGCTTTTGTTTTATGATTAAGGACAAGTGTTGTACTTTTTCTTTTAATGATGTGGTTTATGGCAAGGCCATTTCAATTGGAGGCATTTATGTTTTAAATAATTTTAATGACGTTTATCATATGGAAACTAAAAAGCTCAAAAAGAGTGATCCAAACGAATCCTACCTTTGGCATTGTTGTTTAGGCCACATAAACGAAAGACACATTAAGAGACTTGCTTCATCAAAAGTGCTCAAACCATTTTGTTTCGAATCTTATGGTACATGCGAGTCTTGCCTTTTAGGCAAGATGACTCGTGCACCTTTTGCGGGAAAAGGGACACGAGCTAGTGAGGTTTTGGCTCTCATACACACGGATGTGTGCGGACCATTAACCATCACCGCTAGAGGAGGTTTTCACTACTTCATTACTTTTACTGATGACTTAAGTAGATATGGGTATGTCTACTTAATGAACAACAAGAGTGAAGCCTTTGACAAGTTCAAAGAGTTTCAAAAAGAAGTAGAGAACCAATTGGATAAAAAGATAAAGACCCTACGGTTCGACATGGTGGTGAGTATCTAAATATTGAATTTTATTCACACCTAAAAGATTGTGGTATAGTATCACAATGGACTCCTCCTGGTACACCGCAATTAATTGGTGTGGCCGAAAGGAGAAACCGAACTTTACTTGATATGGTTCGGTCAATGATGAGTCTAACTGAGCTTCCTAGTTCATTTTGGGGTTTTTCCCTCTTGTCTGCAGTATTTTCACTAAATGAAAGCCCGACTAAAGCGGCCGATAAGACTCCATCTGAGAGATAGACAGGGAAAGTCCCTCATTTGTCATTCATGCGTATTTGGGGTTGCGAAGCATACGTTAAGATCAAGTCTGACAATAAGCTTGCACCCAGGTCTGACAAATGTCTTTTTGTAGGATATCCAAGGGAAACACGTGGCTATTACTTCTACAATAAACACGAGAACAAAGTGTTTGTGGCTCGTGATGCTGTCTTCCTAGAAAAGGAGTTTATTTCTAGGAGACAGAGTGGGAGAAAATTTGAACTTGAAGAAGTTCGAGAGCCACAAGCCAAGAATGAGGTAGAGGAGAACGTGGAGGATAGCATTACCTCTTCCTCTGAAACGGTAATTATTCCTAGAAAGTGAAGTAGGATTTCTAATCCACCTGACCGTTACCTTGGTAACATCGAAGAAGATGGTGTTTTGTTACTTTATGAAAGTGATGAACCCACTACCTACAAATCGGCCATGTCTAGTCCCGACTCCTCGCTTTGGCTAGAAGCCATACGGTCCGAAATGGATTCCATGTACGAGAACCAAGTATGGGACTTGGTGGATTTACCTAAGGGAGTGCGACCCCTTCAGTGTAAATGGATATATAAAATTAAGCTCGGCGTGGATAAACATGTGGATGTTTACAAAGCTAGATTGGTGGCAAAAGGTTTCACCCAAGTTCATGGTTTACACTATGACGAAACCTTCGCTCCAGTCGCTATGCTTAGGTCCATTAGGATAATCTTAGCGGTTGCCGCATTTCATGATTATGAGATTTGGCAAATGGATGTCAAAACCGCCTTCTTGAATGAGATTCTAGAAGAAGAGGTGTACATGATACAACCTGAAGGTTTTGTGGATACATCTAACCCTAATAAGGTGTGTAAACTTAAAAAGTCCATCTATGGTCTTAAGCAAGCATCTAGGAGTTGGAATCATCGCTTTGATCATGTTATTAAACAATACGGTTTCACTAGAAGTGTGGAAGAACCGTGTTTATACATGAAGTTTAGTGGGAGTAAGGTTGCATTCCTAGTCCTATATGAGGATGACATATTGCTCATTGGGAATGATGTTCCATCACTCACTTCCGTTAAGGAGTGGCTAGGGAAACACTTCCAAATGAAGGACTTGGGAGAGGCACAACGAATCTTAGGTATCCGGATCTATAGGGATAGGTCCAAGAGGATACTAGCATTGAGTCAAGAAGCTTATATTGACAAAGTTCTTGACCGGTTCAATATGAAAGACTAAGAGAGGATTCCTACCTATGGGCCAAGCGATTACTTTGAGCAAGTCACAGTCTCCCTCCACCCCTAAGGAAATTGAACACATGAAGACCGTCCCTTGTGCTTCCGCTGTTGGGTCTATCATGTATACTATGATTTGCACTCGTCCCAACGTTGCGTATGCCTTGAGCATGACAAGTCGGTATTAAGCCAAGCCTGGTGAGAGTCACTGGATAGCCGTAAAGAACATCCTTAAGTACTTGAGAAGGACTAAGGATTCGTTCTTAGTGTTTGGAGGAGAAAGTGAGTTGCGTGTAAGAGGTTACATGGACGCAAGTTTCCAAACCGATCGGGATGACATAAAATCCCAATCCGGCTACGTGTTTATGCTAAATGGAGGAGCTGTTTGCTGGAAGAGCTTCAAGCAAAGTGTTTGATCCGTTTGATGTCGTCACTCATCCAATCAAAGACTTTATAATACTCAACAAACAACTAGTTAGCGGTAGGTCGAGGTCGATCCATGGGACGGTGTGCTTTGGGTTCTAAGTCTATCTATCTCAATTTATGCTAGTGTCACAATTTGTTTGGGGTTTTTAGTTGTGTTCTAATAAAAGCAATAAAGTAAATCAAGCAATGAACTAAGAAATGTAAACAAATGACTTAAAAGCACTTATGCACATATGATGTTTGATGAAATGCTAGACTATTAAACCTTGCATTTTCTGCCCATCTCTTACCTATTCAACAAGCCTTGTAAGATATAAACAAACTCAAGCCTTGTTAGACCTTGCATAGAGTTGAATAGGGAAAACCCAACTCGACTTATAGGTGTTGTAAAGTCTTAAACGACTCGGCTGCGAGATGTAAGTTTCCCTAGGAATTGGTTTATCATGCATGTAGTTAAATAGGAAAATTTAAGTCGACTTGTAGGTGTTGTAAAGTCACAAACGACTTGGCTCCGGGACCGAAATCTTCTTATGAATTATATGACATGAACTAACTTCATTCCAACAATAATAAATTGCTTACATCTATATAACTCATTTATGCTTTCTTACTATGATTCCCCTATGATCCCATGACATCCTAGTATCCTGTATAATTTTTTTACATCTTTTAGTTTATTGCTTGTTTTACTTTATTGCTTTTATTAGTTTAGACTCACCAACTCCAACACAAATCAATTGTGACACTAGCATAAATTGAGATAGATAGACTTAGAACCCAAAGCACACCATCTCGTGGATCGACCTCGACTTAACCACTATCTAGTTGTTTGTTGAGAAATATAAATGTGTTTGATGGAGTGAAGAACGACTCTCTCACCATCAGTCGATTCCCTCGCAGGGTTTTCTGAAGTGGTATAGCAGCGCTGGGACGCGCGCATCAGGCTCAGCTCGAGCGGATTTCAGCTGAGACGCTCGGATCAGGATTGGGATGTGCATATTTTCTCGCAGCGAGGTTTTATCAATTTGAGCATTGCCATGACCCGCGGCTCGATAGCAGCTCGAGCGGATTGTTGTAGAGGATGAGTGTCCTGAGCTCGGCTTGCGCAGATTTTCTTACAGGACGTTCTCCCACAATTTGAAGCCTCCCAGCCCCCACGTCCCGACAGCAGGATGCGCGAATCGAACATGGGGCCGCTCGGATTGCCCTCAGTACCCACGAGCTCAGGTTTGCTCGTGGGGATCCTCCTTTTTACTCTTCTTTTCTATTCTTTAATGAATTAACAAGGTGCTTCCCCACACTATAATAGTCATATCCTTCTTTCATCAAACAAGATTAGTAACACTCCCTCACTAACTCTCATGCCAAAATCATGCTATAGGAAAATTAAATGCAAATGCAATAAAATACAAGTAAGAAGGGTTAGTATATTTACAAGTGGTGGTTTAGGGAGGACTCCACCAAACTCTCTCATTTGATGGTTTCATCATGGTGGGAGAGGTTCGAGGCGGGTGAACTCTACTTCTCCTATGAATGTTCCTTCATAGTAAGGTTTCAATCTTTGACCGCTGACCTTGAATTTGTTTCCATCCTCCGACTTTTTCTCAAAGTCTCCATACTTTCCCATTTCGGTTATTACATAGGGACCCATCCATCTTGAATTTAACTTCCCGTGGAAATGTCGATATCGTGAGTTGAATAAGAGGACTTTTTCTCCTTTGTGCAAGGCCTTTTGCCTAATCCTCTTTTCATGAAGCAATTTGGTTCTTTCCTTGTAGATCTTTTCATTTCCGTTACAGTGTAGTTGGAATTCCTCCAACTCTTTAATTTGCAAGATCATCTTCTCTCCACTTATCTTGAGGTCAAGGTTGAGAGCCTTGATTGCCCAAAAGGCTTTATACTCCATCTCAATTGGCAAATGACATGTCTTTCCATAGAATAGCTTGTAAGGAGAGGCTTCTATGAAAGTCTTATAGGCCGTCCAATAAGCCCAAAGAGTATCATCAAGCTTCATGCTTCAATCCTTACGAGTCTTGTTAACTACCTTCTCAAGAATTTGCTTGATCTCTATATTAGAGACTTCAACTTGACCACTTGTTTGAGGATGGTACCCCAAGCCGGTTATATGTTGAACACCATACTTTTTCAAAAGAGATGTGAGCTTCTTTTTATGGAAGTGTGTCCCTCCATTACTAATAATTGCTCTAGGGACTCCGAATCTTGGAAAGATCACTTTCGTGAGGAGCTTAGTAACCATTTTTCCGTCATCGGTTGGGGTAGCAACTGCTTCTACCCACATTAATACATAATCGACAACTACTAAAATGTACTTGGTCCCTTGAGATGACACGAATGGTCCTTGGTAGTCAATTCCCCAACCGTCGAAAATTTCTACCTCCAATATTCCTCGTTGTGGCATCTCATTTTTCCAAGAAATGTTTCTGGTTCTTTGGCAAAGATCACAATGGAGAATAAATTCTCTAGCATCTTCAAACTGGGTAGGCCAAAAGAAGCTTGATTGTAGGACTTTAGCAATTGTTCTTCGTGCTCCATGATGTCCTCCATATGGTGATGAATGGCATCTTTCTAAAACACCTTGGACTTCCCATTGGGGAACACATTTTCGGTAAAGTACATCGCTACATTCCTTGTATAGGTTGGGATCATCCCAAAAGTATCTATTCACTTCAAACAAGAATATCTTTCTTTGATTGTAGTTCAAGTTTGGGGGAAGAACTCCTCCCACAATGTAATTTGCATAGTCGGCGAACCATGGTGTTGAGTGTCTCTCGAGTTGTGAATGGATGGCCATCAAAATATCATCGGGGAAAGAGTCATTGATGGGTGTCTCTCCCTCCTCATCATGGAATCGAACTCTTGATAAGTGATCCGCTACTACATATTGGAGCTTGTGTCCTCCACAAATTAGTGTGATAACATTTATAAATCTCTTATAGGTTCACAAGGGTATGCTTCGTATTTTATCAGTTGATTAACGATTACCTAATAACGGTTGGCTTGCTATAAAGTTTGACGTTATTGTCATACAGATGGCGGTGATCAACTGGTCCCTAAAAGTCACACCTACAGGATGTGTTTGAGAGATGTGGTTATGGAAATGTAATCACATTGATGCCTTATATGACTAAACAGTTAGTCAACGTGTTGATGAGACGATTATTTAATGCCGATTAAATAATATTAGATGAGACGAATTAACTGTCAATTCGTAAATTGAATATAATATGTTATATTTAATTAATGTATATAATGTTAAGTTTGGACGAATTAATATGTTAATTCGTAATTAAATGTAATCGGTTATATTTAATTAGCTAATTATAAATATGCGATATTTATAGTTGACGTATATATTATACAATATTGTCATTATAAATTATTACAGACCGACATTAATATATCGACTGCAAGCTGTTGTATGAAGACTTATTAATACGGAATAAAATAAATGACAATTTATAATAAGAGACATTATTATACATTTGAGGTAACAACTTAAAATAAGGAGATTTTTCACCTTATTTGTGATTTGGACCTCTCGGTCAAACCGTGTAAAAGGGAAAAGAAATATCCCTCTTTTCTTCTCTTATTTTCGGCTTTATAAAGGGAAAAGAGGATTCATTTTGTACCCTAATTCTCTTTTGACCTAGCCTTCTCTCATCAAAGAAAAACACAACAAAAACCTAAAAAATTTACAGAAAATTTAGGGATCGATTCTAGTAAGAAGCAAGGGCATATCTCACATCATCTTGGGTGCAACTGATAGGTGAATATCATTGCGATATTGTTCTTAGGCCGATTTTGCTAGGACCGAAGGTTGTTTCTTCATTCAATACTTTTGTTTATGCAATTTATTTTATGACTAGTTTTCATCATTATAAATTTCGTTATAATCCTTAATAATAAGGGAAGTATACAGATTATTTCCTACACTACATTCTCGGCTCCCTTCTTATCCCTAATCTCCAAATCAAATCTAGGAGTAGCAAAATCCACCTCAACAATCTTGGTTTTGTTTCTTTCTTTATTAAGAGATATCAAGAGCACGGTGGCTGAGAAAACAATCACTTTTAATCCAAGCAAATAGGAACGGAATTTGTTCAATGCGTAGACAATGGCGAGAAGTTCCTTCTCCGTGGTGTCATAGTTCACTTTGGCGGCATCAAGAGTCTTACTTATGCAATAGATATCATGCAAAGCCTTTCCCACCATTTGGCCAAGAACCGCTCCAACGGCGTTGTTACTTGCATCCACTACTATAGTTACAGTCTGTAACAACGGGTAAAAACCGTTGTAAAAAGAAAAGGCGGACGTTGTTAAAGCGGCTGTTGTAAAAGGTATTTACAAGGGTTAGGTTATTTACTTAAACCGTTGTGGAAAGTATTCACCACGGTTAAAAGCCGTTGTTGTTGCGTGTAAGCCGTTGTGGAAAGTGTTTCAAAAATTTGGTGGGAATAATATAACAACGGTTGTCATATGAATAACCGTTGTTGTAACTTTCCCTCCAAAATTGTGAATACTTTTAACAACGGGTATATGCTAAATACCCGTTGTTGAAATTTGTAGTAACAACGGTTCTTCTTTTAAAACCCGTTGTTGTAACTTTCCCACCAAAATTGTGAAGACTTTTAACAACGGTTCTTCGTTTAAAACCTGTTGTTGAATATTATGCGCGGGTATTTGTGAAAGGTATTTACAACGGTTCCTATTTTAAAACCTGTTGTAGAATATTATGGCGGGTATTTGTGAAGGGTATTTACAACAGGTTTTTTTTTAGTAACCGTTTTTATTACGAACTCCTAATGTTTTTAAAAATTAAATTTGTTTTATGCCATTCAAAAACCTACATATATCAACAGCACCATATATCAGCACCAACACAAATCACAGCTGGGTTCATCAGAACTCAATAGATTCAATTCAACCACAACAGCAACATCATATATATATATATATATATATATATATATATATACTTACTAGGAGTTAAATTTACATGAACTAATCATTCCCTAACTTCAACAAAAAATTTACTAATAAGCTGATCTAAGCTTTGAGTATCATGCATTTAGCCTACAACATTGCTATGTTCTAAGACGTATTTGCCCAACATGTCCCTTACCTCGTCTATATGTAAACATTTGTACTGCTGAAGCTCTTGTGACGGGTTGATTACATACTGCGGAAAAAACAAAGACAAGACATTATTGTAACAACATCAAATACTGCATAGCAACATCATGGTATAGCAGCAAGCAAGACAACATCAGCTCTAATTTAAAAAAAGTAATAAACACATTATTAAATTACCAACCTTTTCTGGAATAAGGATATGTCTTCGCGTAATAATCTCCAACATGAACCGACAAACGTAGTATCCACATTGTATGATATCCGGCTGGCGAGCGACCTATTATTACATAAAAACAAAGAGACGAGAGAAGGCTCACATCAGAATCTTGAACTGTAGGTATTGTATTAGTATTAAACACAGATTTTTTCACTTAAGGTATTGTATGTGAGCACGTACCCCTGTTATCGTAATAAAAGTAGGGCCATCATCAGAATCTTTCGTGGGTTGATCCTGCTCGTTAGCTCTTTTCTTCTCAAAGGCCCTTTTTTTTAAAAAAAGGAGGCAGAAACTCATTTTTTTAGGGGCAAAAATGAGGTTTTTGCTATAAATAAAAATTGAAAATGTTATTATAAATAAATCAGTATTATAAACTTACTTAATAGTCAAGCGCTTAAAAGTCTCGCTTGGTGGATTATGTATAGAGTCCAACCAAAATACTTTCTTCTTCGTCGGCATGATGGCTGCTAGCACCCAATGAGTCCTACATCAAGAGACATCATCATTATTAACAAGTACATATATTAGTTATGAAAATGCAATTGTAGGGCAAACATAATATTAATTACTTTATTACCCTTTTTCATTATAAGGGGCAAAAACCAGCTTCTTGTTTGTCGCCAATTGCTGAGCAATATAATCTACCCGATCTTCGAACGAAAAAACCGGAGATAAACATAGATAAAACATAGGGGCACAGGAATCCGTATTGATCACTTGGAATCTTGTTCTCCGGGATCACTCTCAATTTCAATATCCTACATTATTACGGTATTAATTCCGGTATTTAAAACACTATCTAGTAGTCAGAATATTAGAATATGAAATTATTTATTAAGAAACTTACTTCATCCAAACAAATAGGTGTTGGACATCAATATCGTCTAGGCCAGCCCAAATGGCTAGCATATCCCATGACATAATTGCTTCGCGCTCAACCCCTAGAATATTCTCCTCGAGCGGAATAATTATCAATTGCTCGTTTTCTATGCGATCGCAAGCTTCCTCATGCAGTTTCCTCATCGTCACCGTTCTTACTTTTAGCATGTAATCATTCCTAGAATATGTTGTGGAGTTTAAACTCCTAACATCTTTCAGTTCGGGGAAATAATGATTCTTTGATTTTGTGCTACTACCACCAGCCTACACATGTAGATAATTAAAATAATAAAAAATCCAAAGGTAACATATCCTAGCTAGCTAGTTGGAGTAATAAAAATAAAAGAGTACTTAACTAAATACCTCATCAACCTGCTCTTTCAATGATGAGGTAGTAGTAGCAGGTATGCCTGGGGACTTAGACTTACCCGTCTCTTTTGTCCCCTACACAAAATTTCCATTCTTTTTAGAAATACAGAAAAAATATAAATAAAGGGAGGTTTTTAAAAAAAATGGAGAAGTTAATTAAATACCTCATCAAGTTGTTGTCTGGATGAGGTAGTTGGCATGTCCGGGGACTTAGGCTTATCTGCCTTAGCCGGCTTTTTTGTTCCCTACAAAAAATTTCCATGCTTTTTAGAAATACAGAAAAAATATAAATAAAGAGAGGTTTTCAAAAAAATGGAGAAGTTAATTAAATACCTCCTCAATATGTTGTCTCGACGAGGTAGTTGGCATGTCTGTGGACTTAGGCTTATCCGTCTTAGCCGGCTTTTTGGTTCCCTACAAAAAAAAAATTAATATATAAATTTCACATATAAAAACATTCAACAATTAAAAATTTAACATATATATAAAGGTATTTCTTGTAACTCCAACTGCTTTCGGCTGAGGCGGAGACGAACGAGCCAAGAAGATGTGAGACTCAGGACATTGGATGAAACTTCCAACCGCATCTCCCAGTATGGTAATGTCTTCACGAACTGGGACAGGCAGTTGAAAGTTTTCATGGCCTGGAAAGACTTCGGTTATCTCCACTTTTCTATGATTCGGAAAAAGTTTTTCGGCATGAACAACCACTACAGTTTCCGTTGCTGATTTGGTGGGCATTTCTACGAGAGCCCGGCCAACACATACATATGGTTTATCGAATTTAGGGTCAACAAGAATAACTGGCCTCTTGTTTACGGCCTGAAGAATACACATACATTATTATATCCCAAAATTTAATAGAATTCATATAAATTTAACTAATTAAACACTTCATGCATACCTTACTGAAAATAGCGAACTGACTTGAAAGGGATGTATGCTGTTTTCCATCAACCGTCTTCTCAAGTTGCATCTCCTTTTCATACCCATTATTTACGTAATAAAATTAACCAATGGCACGATGTCAGAAGTTATAGCATTAGAGCTGGCAGGGAACACACCCCCTGATCTTACCCAAAAAAAAAAGAAAAGAAAAATAAGGAAGTATTAGGTACCTGATCGACTTTAGTTGTTACAACTTCAGAAGCATTAGGTACCTGATCTTTCTGAATCTCGTTGACCGATACTTCCTTCTCATGTATTGCCAAGGTAGTAGTGTTCTCGGCCTCTTGACCAATCTGTTGTACCTTATTACCCCCTTTATAAACGACATCCTCCATCATACTCACTTCTTCTTCGGAAAGCTTGCCTCCAGCATTCAACTTTAGTAGTACGGATGCCATTAACTGAAGCTGCGTGCCAAGAATTTAATGTTTCGGCAATTTTTATCCCAACAATAACATGTGAATTGAACTTAAATGAAAATAATAGAATAAATGGTATCATGTCAGCCTTCTCAGCCTTAGTCTTCCTTTTCTTCTTTTTCGGGGCAGTTGTCCCATAATATTTCTTTACTCCAACCTGTAACGGGACGCCCCCTCAATCGACCTGGATGTTCGGGTCGGCCGATCGCTCTAGCAAGAACGTCATCACGACCATTGGGAGTGAATTTACCTTCTTCTACCTCCTTCAATATGTTGTCCTATAATATATTAAATAAACTATAAATTATATTTGTGACTAAAAAATAAAGTTAGTAATGAACTCGTCTTAATAAAATAATGCTTACTATGTTGGCCAACACTTCCTCATCATATTTGTCACGCGACCGGGATCCTTTAGGTGTGTGCCCTTCTTTATAAGTTACATGCCGATCCAAGTTGGTCACTCCCTTTGCCACCTACACATTAACATAGTAACAGTTATACATGTAAATGTGTATCAAGTCCAAGTGTGATTAAAAAAATCAAGTCTCACAGGGGAATGCATGCTACTTACGAGGTTCTCTTCTATCTTTATGTAACCGCCTCGAGAACCATACCATATCCCCTTCTTGCATGAAATGTAAGCACGATTTCTTCTGCTAACGGCCTTAAAATATTTATAAAAAAGAACAAGTATATTAGATAATAAAAAGATTATATAAAGAACTCATTAACTAAAAAAATGATAGGTAAATCGTTAAAAGGCGAGGATATTTAACCTGAAACTTCTCACTAGTTCTCATCTCTTTGAAAAGATCCCATTGCTCCTGACTGATGGTGGGACACTTATTGTCTCCCAGTGGTTTCTTATGCATCTCCCCCGTTGCCTTGTCCACATCCAACCAATCCCTAGCAACGTCACACTTCCACTGCCTTAGGGCATCCCCTGCCTTATGCATTAAATACTTATCATGGCATTCATCGGCAATATCAAAGGCTTCCTTTACACGAGCTAAGTATAACTTCCTCAATTTCGGATTCAAATTACTAATTTCATCTAAATGGATAGGCACAAACTGTCTTGTGCAACATCCAATCCAACTGGATAAAAAACCCGCATTTGGACCAGTAGGGAAACCCTTCGAGCTCCATGTTATTTCAAGCGGCTCTTTAGCGGCTATAGCTGCAAGGGCTTGCGGGCACTTCGTAGCACCCCTCTCACCAGGCTTATTATCATCCCCACGCTTATTATTCTTTTGACTTCTTTTCTGTTTTTCACACATGATAATCCTAAAACCCAAATATGAATGAAATAGTAAATGAACAACTTAACAACGTCATGCATAGTATTATCTAAAACCCTAAAGAGGAATGAAATTTTAAAACAACAGATTGAGGTTCTAAAATCCTAAACCCTAATAAGAGGAGTGAAGTAGATGATGCGGGATGATAAAGATAACAAAGAAGACGAAAAACAAACAGATGCATGAAAAAGAAAAAAGATGATCGTCTTAAAACCCTAATGACGAAACATAAAATTAAAGTGAACATACCTGATGATGATGATAACGAGCAGGATGATAAGGGAATGCAACGGAATCTGGGCGTCGGAAACTGGGCGACGGCCGGCAACGAGAATGTAGAAAGCGGGGGAGAGAGAATTATAAACTCAGGATACCAACGGTTGAACTGGTGTTGTGTGTGTTTGTGTGGTATGCTGTATGTGTTTGTAAATTAGTTTTTTATTAAGACAAACTATTGACAACGGGTCCTCAAAACAAAACCGTTGTTATATGTTAATAACAATGGGTCAATAAAAGTCAACCGTTGTCAAAACTTATTAAAATATACCCGTTGTAATATATTTTCACCAAATTTGCGCCAAAATGAAATATGTCTAAAAAATCAATGACAACAGGTAGGGGTACTACACCCGTTGTGGAAAGTAATAACAACGGGTGATGTAACTATAACCGTTGTTGATAGTAATAACAGCGGGTGATGTAAATATAACCGTTGTTGAAAGTAATAATAACGGGTAATTTAAATATAACCGTTGTTATTGTTGAACCATTTTTTTTAAAAAAAAAAAATTTCTGTAATTCCATTACACCAAACCTGTAACAATACATACTGTAACAGCAGAAGCAACATATACGGCAACATTATTCAGCAATTTCAACACCAGCATCCACATCTAATAATAAGATCAAGAAAATAAGACAACACCAGCTACTATTTCATTATAAGATACAGTGGGTAGATCATATGAGAACGGAGGAAGTAATAACTTATATTCTGGACAATCTCAGGATCGGGGACGTTTCTTGGATGCCATAGTTTCTTCGTTAACCCTAATACCTTCACCATGGTCATCACGCATATAGATGCTTTCAGTATCCTCATGATCAGTGTCAACATCGTCCAAATAAGATACAGTGGTAGAGTGATCCATTCCCTCAAAAACGACATCCTAATCATCATCACCATTATCGGATGGACTACTCCTTCTACTCCTTATAGACAAGACAATGACCACTTCTTATCCATAGGATCGGTGACATAGAACACTTGTTTAGCTTGGGATGCCATTATGAAAGGATAATCCTTATTATTGCCAACCTTACCCAGATTGACCAACGTAAATCCCATCTTATCCTTTCAGACACAATGAATGTTGTTATCAACCCAGATACATCGAAACAAAGCCATTGTGAAATCAATGTAATCTAGTACCAATATTTCTTGAATAACACCATAATAAAGGCATTTTTCCCAAATAGGCTTTTTATCTTTTGAAGTAGCAAAGTGCATTGCTTCAAATTCAGAACTCACACCACTATTTTGCATTGTGCTCAACTCATCTTGCTCGCGGGTGTAAAAAGTATATCCATTAATGGCAAAATCTAACTAAAGGTGACCCTGGCATTTGGACCTAAACCAAGACGTAGTAACCTAGGAGAGATGTCATCACCAGTTTGATTCGTACACTCTAAGACAATATTCCTAAACAACTCTGCAAACGTCTTCGTATGCTAGTTTGCAATCCACTTCTCAGTCTTGTTTGGGTGATCGTATTAGAGCTCATCTTTGTGTTGTTGAATATAAGGTTGCACCTCATCTTCGTTGTTTAGCACATACGTATGTGCTAAATGCAACATTTCACATGTCACATTTTTTTCAAACCGGCCCCTAATACCTTTTCCGGTCATCCAGTCACTATGACGATTCTTAGGAGCGCCAATAACCTCCTCAGGGGAGAGATGCGCGTAACAATATGAAAGAGATTCGTCTAAAATAGCGCGTTCAACAATACAACCTTCCGGACGATACCTATTAGATGTATAGTCCTTGTAGACTTTCATCGATCTTACGAAAGGATACTGGTATCTCAAGTACACGGGCCCAAGGTACAAAATCTCCCTAACCAAGTGAATGGTCAGATGAATCATGATAGTGAAGAAAGAGGGTGGAAAATACATTTCCAACTGACAAAGAGAGGTTACAACGAGGTCCTGCAATGAATCCGCGTCATCGGATCGATGACTTTCTCGCAATGGACTGGAAGAAGAGACATAATCTAGTTATAGCATATCTTACCTTTTCAGGTAAAATGGAACGAATAGCCACAGGTAGTAATTGTTGCATCAAAGTGTGACAATCATGTGACTTTAACCCGGTGCGTTTTAGGTCTTGCATCGACACTAGGCTTTTGATGTTTGACGAATAACCATGTGGCACTTTAATCTATTCAAGCATGCACATAACTCTTTTTTTTCATTCCGTGAAAGGGTATAAGCTGCTGGCAGTAAAAATGTACGATTACCTCTCTTCTGTGGTGCCAACTCTAGCCTAATACCCATCATTTTCATATCTTCCCTAGCTGTGGCGTTATCCTTTGTTTTACCAGGAACATTCAGAAGGGTATTGATAATATTATCACAAACATTTTCCTCAATGTGCATGAAATCGAGGCAATGCCTGACGTCCAGGTCAGGCCAATATGGAAATTTATCAAAAAATATGGATCTTTTTTTATACCCACGAGTAGACAATTTAGAGCCGCTTTTTTTTCCATAATCTATCTCAATATGCTTTACTTTCTGATAAACTTCATGCCTACTCAAATATCTAGGAGGTTGACGAAGTTCTTGTCTTCTATTGAATGCTTTCTGCATCTTGCGATAACAATGGTCATGATACAAGACCTCTTATTTCCCATATACACATACTTAGGAGAACACTTCAAGTATTCAGACTCGATATCCTCCCCACACAATGGACAAGCCACTTTCCCATGAACTTTGTGCCCAGAAAGGTCGCCATAAGCCGGATAGTCAGATATTGTACACAATAACATCGCTCTCAAATTGAAAGTTTCGTTCTTATATGCATCAAATACTTCTATCCCACTATCCCACAACATTCGCAAATCATCTAGAAGAGGTTCCAAATAGACATCTATATCATTTCCAGGTTGTTTAGGGCCAGAAATTAACAACGACAACATTAAATACTTTCTTTTCATGCACATATATGGAGGTTAGTTTTAAATAGCCACCACTACTGGCCAAGTACTATGTTGGCTACTCATGTTTCCGTGTGGGTTCATTCCATCAGTGGATAGCGCTAGACGTAAGTTTCTAGGTTCATTGCCGAACTCAGGATACTTAGCGTCGAACGATTTTCATTGCATACCATCTGCCGGGTGTCTTAGCTTTCCATCATTTATTCTTCCTGTTTCATGCCAAGTTAACATTTTTGAATCATCGGGATTCACATAAATCCTTATGAATCTTGGTATCACTGGAAAATACCACAACACCTTAGCCGGGATCCCTTCCTTATCCTTATAACGCCACTCCAAACATTTAGGGCAATTGGTTAAGTTTTGATATAATTTCCGATACACTATGCAATCATTTGGACATGCATGTATTTTCTCATATTTCATACTCACTCCTCTTATTAGTTTTTTCGCCTCGTATGTTTTAACAGGTAGAACATTACCATCTGGAAGCAACTCCTTTATCAAGGCTAAAAAACTAGTGAAACACGTGTCACTCACCCCATTTGCCCCCTTGATATTATACAACTTCACCACAGCCGACATTTTTGTAAACTTACAACCAGGATACAGAGGTGCTTCAGACTCACACAACTTCTCATACATGTTGTTAAGGTCATCCCAATTAATAGTCTCATCACCTACATCTTCAAAAGCATTCGACTCATCATCATTCTCTTCATTATCTATAGACCCAACATTCAACTTCTCTGCTTCCAACTCTTCCAACTCAAAAAAATCGGCAAACTCAGGATCATCAGTTAGCCTTTCGTGTACCTCAACATTATCTTCTTCAGAGCTATTCTCGTCCTCTAATGGTTCCCCATGAAAAATCCAACGTGTATAGGATCGACTAAATCTCCACTTTTCTAGGTGTATTTTAACGTCCGGAAAAGCCATATAGCTAATATTACCACATCTTTCACAAGGACATGCAATACTAGAAGAACCTTTCAAATTGTTCGAAACGGCTTCATAAAATTAAGCTAAACCATCCTTATAGTTGCGGTCTGTAGACACCTCAAAGTTGTCTACCTAGCCTTATGGGTACCCGATGATGAGGCTAAAACTAAATGACTAAATGAAAATTGATAATGTTATAATTAAAGGCTCTTTACGCTTATTTTTTCGAGAAGTTATTCAAAATGACATAAAACCATAAAAAAGGCCATTATCTCCTTTGTCCGACTAATCTTTATATATAAAGCCCACCTTATTTCTCCATAAAATTGACCTACGGACCACGCCCATTATAGGCCTAATTAAATAGTGCAGCTTATCATTAAACGCCCAAAATCACATGTAGACAAAGTACGTAAAATGGTGTATTAGGTTGGGCTTTGTTGTTGTTGCTCCTAATTAAGAGACGCTTAAAGATAGAATATTAGTGAAAGTGTGATGCGTCTTAATACAATCGTGTAAGATAACAATTTTCGGCCTAGAAATCTATCTTCTCTGATTCCCAAATTTTGTCAAACTCAAACAAGAATTACTATATATACCTTTCATGCACATGCGCATGCGGAGGGAGGCAGAGCGAGACAAACACAAACCAGCGACACCAAATATCAATACAAGATCAGACCACATATTCAATACTCTTATACCGTCTCAAATATACTATTTCTGTTCCCAAATCAAACTACAAATAAATCGTCTCAGATCAAACCACATACAATAAATTGTCCCAATTTCATATAAGCGCATAAGAGCCAATAATTAACGAAAAAGTCGAAATTCATTAATAGTCAAACATCCAGATAGGCCTGAGGGTACCGACATCAAATAAGTTTTTCTTTACTCTTTCTTTTTCTCTTTAATTCTTTTCTTTTGTCTTTTATTTATTTTGTCTATTTTATTGTATTTACTAACCAAGTTAATTTGTCCTTGTCTCAGATTTATATCGTCTTATGTATAAAATTGTATAATTAACCTTTTCTTTTATTAAAATCGTCAAATATATAATATTACAAATAGATAGTAGAGGCCGTCAGTTTGATGGGCGATCCGGGTGCCTAACACCTTCCCTGATCGTACCTTTACCCCCGAATCCGCAATCTTTGGTTCAGACCGGAGTGACGGATCAGTCTCCATCCCAGGGATCAAAAGGGGCCTTTCCGTTAAATTTATTTTTGTATGTTTTTTATAAAACCTACTGACGACTCCATACTATTACATATTTCGAAAAAAGGAGATTTTTTCAGGGATCTCACAGTGGCGACTCTGCTGGGGACTTTTTAAGAGGGTAAGACTCGAAATTTAATTGTAATATTATTTATTTGACTAACTCTGTTTTTGAGCACATGTTGGTTAGCGGCAGGACTTAAATTTAGTGCAAATCAGGTAAGCAATCCGCATCATGATTTTCCTAGTAATTCCTCTAAATTGGACTATATTCTTGTTACGTGTGTCTCATGCTAGCAAAATTGAAATTGTTTTACCATTCTGTCATATATATGTGGAATATCACTCATGTTGATTTTTACGCATATTCTTGTTTGTGTTCCAACCCTTTTGTTTTGTCTCTTCTTATCATCACGTTTCGTTTTTTTTTACAAGACAAAAAAGGCGTAGGCTCCCCGTTAGCCAATATAACGTCATTTAAGCTACCCTAATTTACCCTCGGAAATTATGTTGTATACTTAGAAGGTTCATTCGACCGACTAGGCCTTACATGTATTTTCCACCTCATGATGTCGCGTTTTGGCAACTCGTCCCTGGTATATGACCGGGGAGACAAAAGCGAGAGAGATCTTTCTCGGGTATTTTAATGTTGTGAGTCTTTCGATTTCCTACCCACAAACCTAACCATAGATCCCGTAGAACCTTTGTTAGGCTATATTATGTGTCCTGTTTGTTGATAATTATTGACATGATCTTACTCGTAATAAATTAACCCAAAAAAAAAAATATGATAAATAGAATTTGTTCAAGACGTGTGTTAACAGGGATAGCTAGTATGCATTGTCCACTCACATACAGCCATAAATTAGCCTATGCATGCATTTGCAATTACATGCGTCAGTTTCGTTCTCAGTCCGTCATTTTGTCCATCGGTCCTGCACACTCCAAAAAAAAAAGAGAAAAAAAAATAATACAAAGTTCAGTTTGTTTCGTCAGTCACACAAAAAAAATTTAGTACTCAGCACTTCCGTCTTAGGTGACCCTTCTTCCATAAGTCATTGCATGTATCGTTATCACATCTGAGTCTCTCCGTCTGTCTTTTCGCCAGTAGCAAGTCTAGCATTATGTAAAAAATCAAGTTCAATTATACCTTCATTACATCTTGTATGCATCACTTAGGGATTAGTGAACATGATTTATGGACTTATAGGTGGTTTGACATTTGCCTCGTATAGAGTATATACACTTAGAACTCATATCTAGGCAGTGGCACGATTTTCTGTCAGCACTTGCGCATAGTGTCGATCTCTGCATGACCCCAGTCCAGTACATCAGTAGTACCTGATCATATAAAAAAGGGGTTTATTAGGCATTTACATTCAGATCTCATATAAGCAGTTGTACATGTGCATTCACTTACTCCATTCTTGTCCTGTTGTAAAAGAAATAATTCCTTTTCTAAAAGCTACGATGTCATGATCCGGGATAGGGGGGAGTAAACGAGACCCTAATTTTAATAGCCACTCTAGCTTGGTAACAAAAGAAGGGTACAGAAAGACTAGACAATAGCCCTAACTCACATGTAGTTTCCATCAAAATTTGCTTAAACTAGGACCATCCTAGTCCTCGTTAAATTATATAAAAGAAAAAAGAAAGTCAAAACCACTACCAAATTACTCCCTCAAAATACGGTACTATCACAGAAAATGCTAGAATCAAAAAAAAAAAAGTTATACCTATTGAGTACATATTGTCTAGCCATATTGAGTTAAGGGAAGAAAGATCTACTGAGCTTTAGTCAATTACACTAAAAAGGTCATAATTACTTTGTCGTATGTAAGACGTAGTGACACAGTCATAGGAATTCATAGGAATTTTGTCGAGCTTTCGCCAAATATAGGACCATCCTAGTCCTTTTTGAGTGCATTAAAAAATGAAACAAAGAGCATATGCCATTTTTATTAGTCATTTGTTCTACCTTTTACCCTTAACTAGTAGAATAGACTTGAAATACTTTAGGTCGTATCTTTTTAGTGTAGATCAGTCGACGTCTTAGAGTCAGCCTAAACGAGGGCGTGCACTAGACCATCTTTTCCATCTCTGTGGTGTGATAATTCCTTGATCGCCGTGTCTCTAACTAGGTGACCTATAGGTTTGGAGATTTCATCTTTCTACTTGATTCATTAATTTTCCATACTTCATGTGACTACTAGTTTAAGTGAGCAAAACTCTCTATATACCAAATTTATCAATTTCCCATATCTCAAATAATTACTAGATGAGCACAACCTCATATGATCGGCCATTTCGCCAAATATTGCCATCCATTCTCATTGGTGCTAGAAAACTAGCTCAAAAATGTTCAAACCAGATTCTTAGTACACCCGTGTCCAAACATATCAAATAAAACACGGGAGCGCACACTCCATGTCCTTAAAACGTAGAGGTGACCGCTAGCCCTTTAGAACGAACTTAAGATGTGAGTCTAATTCCAATACAAGCTCAAAAATACTCACACCGAAGACTCTCATAAGTCGACGAAAATTCCAGTCAAATTTGCAATCAAAGCCAGTGACAAAAGTCTCAAAATTTCATAAGAAAAAAAAAACCAAAGTGCAATTTATGATCCACTGTCAAAAATCCCGAAGATTCACAAGACAAAAATAATTCCAGAAAAAAAAAAGCAAAAAAAAAAAAAAAAAAAAAAAACTCAATTCAAAAAGACAAAAAAAACTCCAGTCAATGATGCAACTTTTAATTATATTAAAAATTGCAGAGTAGTCATTTTTCATTTCTCGGACGAGTCAATCCACACTTACATTGTCTCCATTCCTCTTGGGACGATCCTTTCATTCACTTAGGTGAGTGAGAGAGGCACGCAGGTCTCCACTGTCTTCTAACACCATAGAACCTTCTACTCCATTCCATTTATCACCCTCGTTTAGCATCTAAGACTTCGGGGGATGTACACTTAATTTATACGGTCATATAAGTATTTTGTTTCTATGCTATTAGTTTTGGTTAATTAGCAGAGGTTGTTACTGTAAAGAGGGCAAAACTCATTTTATAATCTGAATCTCAAAATCCAAGGCAAAAAATAATAATAATAAGAAAACATTTTGGCACAGTCATGACCCATACCAGGTCGAAAAAAAAGAAGAAGAAAGCAACAGAAGAAAACAGGTGTGTTAGCTATGTGACTGTTGCGTGACTGACATAGGAAAATACCTGAAGTAATAGGGGGCTGACATAAGTAACAGGGGGCTATCATGAAACACAGAGTGAAGGATTTTAGCTCAGACCACGGCCATAAGTGAACACTCATTTAGAAGGCATCCGTGACCAAAATGTGGAAGGACTTACAACGAGGTAGTTCAATAGGCATAACACCTAATTAGTCAAGAGCTATTAGGAATCCTTATCCGTATCAAATACGAAGTTCCCAAATATCAAATTATATCCTTATAGATGAGAAATAGCTACTCGGGGTTAGTAATAGAAGTCGATAAGCTGAGTATTTTAAGAACTAAAAGCATGGTCAGAAACTGGATATCAATCCAAACTCAGAATACTCCGCCCCTTTCCCGGATCATCAGCACCATTTTTTTTATTCTTAGCAGGGCTAGTAAAGGAGACATCATATTTCTATAGTCTATTTAAAAAAAAAAGGTGAATTATCAATTAGCTAGTGTGGTACTTGTTGTCGTAAGAACATTAGAATCATCTTTAGCATACACATCATCTGCATCATACTATTTGCATTAATGTCGCAATCGCACTATCAGTTCAGTTCTATTATCAAGCACACTACTTGATTCGCTGTCCCAGTAAAACTATCAGTTCAATCTTATTATCAAGCATACAACTTGACCAGTAAAGAAATAAAACAAAGAAGAGAGGCGGTTAAAAAATCAGTTCAGACGGAAAAGCTTACTATTCGAAACGGAGCTTGATACCAAGAATGGAAATCCGGTCACAAAGCACAAAATCCGACGGTGCTCCTTCAACAGTCAACCGTCGCCAACCGGCGCAACCCACATCAGGAGCCAAGGATGTGAATGCAGTCCACTATTCAAGCACACAACTTGATTTAGTCGAAGAGTAATAAAAAGGGGCATAATTTCAAAATCAATCAAAAAAGAAAAGGAAGCACTTACTTCGACTGTGCTCCATCAGCAGTCATCCAGTCGCCAATCAGGGGCTCCAATGATGGCTATGCCTGCACACCTCCGCTGATCTTGTCCCAAATCAGGATAGTAAGCTTGAGCAACGATGGAAAATTTGAAGATTATTATTTAAAGAGTATAAGTTCAAAATCAATCAACAAAGAAAAGGAGGCACCTACTTCAACGATGCTTCGCCATTAGTTATCTGGTTACCGACCGGCAGCTCAAATGAAGGCTACAACTTTCATCCCATATCAGGAGCTAGAGGATCGACGGTGCCCCGTTGTAAATCATTTTGTCCCCAATCGACATGCATGCGCCGGCCACGACACAAATAACGGCTAGTTTTGTTCCATATCAGAGCATCGAACTGATTTGATTTGCTCCTCCCCAAAGGCGAATTGGAAAAGCAGAAAACAAAGAAATTGAAAGGAGAGAAAATTGTTGATTACAGCTTTTAAAAATCACTTTTTGAAAATTACAGCCTTATAAATTTTTTTTGAAAATTACATCTAAAATATTACTTTTCTTCTAAAATTGCACCAACTTGAGGTTTCCGGTTTCCGGTGAATTTTGATGATGTTTTTATGATGTTTGGGGTGATTAATTGGTTTGTGTTAAGGAGAGATAAGAAATCTGGGTAAGTAGGCTCTCAAATAATAAAGGGTACATCATAAAAACATCATCAAAATTCACCAAAAACATCAAGTTGGTGCAATTTTAGAAGAAAAGTAATATTTTGGATGTAATTTTAAAAAAAAAATTTATAAGGCTGTAATTTTCAAAAAGTGATTTTTAAAAGGCGGTAATCAACAATTTTCTCTTGAAAGAAGATCAATTAGGGGAAGTCAAAGTTTGGTCAGTTAAATATGAAAGAAGCCAAATGGAATTTTCGTTCTCCTAATCCTATAGTAAAAAACCCACGATTAAGTGGATAAGATTGGTCCACTAATTATTTCTCGTCTTTTGTTTTGCGACTTTCAAATTCGAGTTTGTAACTCAAATCTTACGCTCTTATATAATTTTACGAGTTAAATTTTAAGATTTTAAAATTTTAGTGTGTAAAAATGGATTTCACAATCCAGCTATTTTTAAAATATAAATTTTCAAATCCTGGTCGCTAGGCCCTGACACACATTTTGAGTTCTTTAAATAAAATTTTCTGAACTTGACTCTTTGCGAAATAAAATTTTGCAAATTTCAAATCCTTTGGTCGGCAGGCCCTGACATGCATTTTAAGTTCTTAAAATAAAATTTTCTGAACTTGCCCTTTTTGCGAAATAAAATTTTGCAATTTTCAAACTTATCGGTCGGCGGGCCCTGACACGCATCTAAGTTTGTAAAATAAAATTTTACGATCTTACCCATCCTTTTTCAAAATAAAATTTTGAATCCCTTGGTCGGCAGGCCCTGACATGCATTTGAGTTCTTAAAATAAAATTTTCTGAACTTCCTTTTTGCGAAATAAAATTTTGCAAATCCTAGTTTGTAAAATAAAATTTTACATTCTAATCCCTTCTCAAAATAAAATTTTGAATTCCTCGGTCGGCGGGCCCTGACACGCATTCGAGCTTGTAAAATCAGATTTTGCAGGTACACCCTTAAGTGAAACAAAGTTTTGCTTAACCAGATTCCAGACCAGTCAAACAAAGTTTGGCATTCCAGATTCCAGACCAGCTAAACAAATTATGGCTATTCCAGATTCCAGACCGGCGAAACAAAGTTTTGCCTTGCCAGTTTCCAAATTGGTGAAACAAAGTTTAACCAACTCCATTCCAGATTGACAAAACAAAGTTTTGTCATGCCAGTTCCAGACCAGCTAAACAAAGTTTGGCTATACCAGTTCCTGACCGGTGAAACAAAGTTTCATTATGCCAGTTTCGGACCAACGAAACAAAGTTTCGTTGCACCAGTTCAATCTTCATTCCAGATTAGTAAAACAAAGTTTTGCTAAACCAGTCCCAGATTCCAGCTACTACAGACAGGTAATGTAAGAGGCCCAGGTACGTTTCTTAACCTTTATCTATCCCGACCGGACTACTTTGACCTTCGTCTTACTCGGACTCGGTCAAAGTGGGGGCTTCTGTAGACACCTCAAAGTTGTCTACCTAGCCTTATCGGTACCCGATGATGAGGCTAAAACTAAATGACTAAATGAAAATTGACAATGTTATAATTAAAGGCTCTTTACGCTTATTTTTTCGAGAAGTTATTCAAAATGGCATAAAACCATAAAAAGGCCATTATCTCCTTTGTCCGACTAATCTTTATATATAAAGCCCGCCTTATTTCTCCATAAAATTGACCTACGGACCACGCCCATTATAGGCCTAATTAAATAGTGCAGCTTATCATTAAACGCCCAAAATCACATGTAGACAAAGTACGTAATATGGTGTATTAGGTTGGGCTTTCATCATATTAAAAGAGGCGTAGGATTTGATTGGAAGACGAAAAACATGATTAAACATTGCTTTGTTGCTGTTGCTCCTAATTAAGAGACGCTTAAAGATAGAATATTAGTTGAAGTGTGATGCGTCTTAATACAATCGTGTAAGATAACAATTTTCTGCCTAGAAATCTATCTTCTCTGTTTCCCAAATTTTGTCAAACTCAAACAAGAATTACTATATATACCTTTCATGCACATGCGCATGCGCATGCGGAGGGAGGCAGAGCGAGACAAACACAAACCAGCGACAGTGCGACACCAAATATCAATACAAGATCAGACCACATATTCAATACTCTTATACCGTCTCAAATATACTATTTCTGTTCCCAAATCAAACTACAAATAAATCGTCTCAGATCAAACCACATACAATAAATTGTCCCAATTTCATATAAGCGCATAAGAGCCAATAATTAACGAAAAAGTCGAAATTCATTAATAGTCAAACATCCAGATAGGCCTGAGGGTACCGACATCAAATAAGTTTTTCTTTACTCTTTCTTTTTCTCTTTAATTCTTTTCTTTTGTCTTTTATTTATTTTGTCTATTTTATTGTATTTACTAACCAAGTTAATTTGTCCTTGTCTCAGATTTATATCGTCTTATGTATAAAATTGTATAATTAACCTTTTCTTTTATTAAAATCGTCAAATATATAATATTACAAATAAATAGTAGAGGCCGTCAGTTTGATGAGCGATCCGGGTGCCTAACACCTTCCCTGATCGTACCTTTACTCCCGAATCCGCGATCTTTGGTTCAGACCGGAGTGACGGATCAGTCCCCTTCCCAGGGATCAAAAAGGGCATTTTCCGTTAAATTTATTTTTGTATGTTTTTTATAAAACCTACTGGCGACTCCATACTATTTACATATTTCGAAAAAGGAGATTTTTTCAGGGATCTCACACGGTCACTCATATTTGCATCAATCATCCAAGTTCGAGTCATTTTTCTACATTCGTAATATATAGGCAACTAATTAAGAAAATCCAATAATAGGTAAACAAATAAACGAAATTCAGGAAAGCAATTAAGCTAAATTATCAACAAATTAGATAATAACCCAAAAAATCCTATATCTATAAGCATTACTAAGAAACATATATACCTGATTGATAAACACGATGAGGGAGAGAAGACAGTGACAACAGTGACGGAGATGAAGACAGAGAGACGATCAGGGAGGAATGGAGGATGATATAGTAGCAGTATTAGCTTGTGTTTGTGTTTTGTAGCGTATAGCAGATTAAAGCAATCTGTTGTTCTTAAGATTTGCATTACATTAATAACAACGGTTACTCAGTATACAACCGTTGTTACAACCTAATAACAACGGGTTCTAAACAAACCGTTGTAATTACTTTTCACTAATTTTGCGCCAAATTATTAACAACGGTTAAAATGTATTACAGATTCAACCGTTGTTATTTGTTTTTATATTAACAACGGTTTTGAAAGTATGATCCGTTGTTAATACCAATAACAACGGTTAACAACACAGAACCGTTGTAATTATGTTTGGTAAAATTCGCGCCATCCATTCTACAACGTCTTTTGATGATTTTCGTGAATAAGCTTTGTTAAAGGGCTGTTGTAGTTGCATGTATTTGTAGTAGTGATCGCACATGATCTGATGTAGTTCCCAATTTTGTGGTTGGATGATTGGTGCCAAGATTAAGGCTTCCTTGATTCTATCAAAAGCTTCAACACACTCATTAGTGAATTGGAATTGGGCATCCTTAAGCAAAATTTGTGTGAGTGGTTTCGCGATTTTGGAAAAATCTTTTATAAAACGGCGATAGAACCCCGCATGACCGAGAAAGCTTCCCACTCCTCTTACATTTACGGGAGGTGGAAATTTCTCTATTACCTCAACTTTGGCTTTGTCAACTTCGATGCCCTTTTCCTAGATTAAATGACCCAAGACAATACCTTCATTGAACATAAAATGACACTTTTCCCAATTCAAGACAAGGCTAACATCTTCACAGTTTTTCAATACAACAGAAAGGTTATGCGAACAAGAATCAAATTCTTTTCCATAAACGCTAAAATCTGTTAGAATTATTTAATCTCATTAATATACATATACACATATGTTCAAATTTATTTAGACATAAAATAAATTGTTGATCTTATGCATGCAAACTAAATAACAAGAAATGAGAAAATCGTTTTCTCACTATTAAAAATTCGACCAAATGGGCACAAATGAAGGTCTCCTACCTTCATTTGTTCTTGAGCTAGAAAATACATTAGGATGATCATCCAAGACTTCAAATAGAAGCCCTCCAATAAGTAGCACCCAAGACTATCCCAAAATCCCACAAAATAATATGTACTAGATATTTGTAATGTGGTTTACCTTAAAATCGATTACTAATACTCATATACTACTACTAGTATTATTAGTGATTGATTTGTACAAATTAGATTCATAAAAATAATCTTTACGAAGAACAAGAGGGAGAGAGTGTTGTGTTTATCATAAAACATGAGAGTGAAAAATTGAGAAAAAATCTCTCAATTACTACTCCTAAAAACCGGTGGGTGGGGAGAGTTTTTGGACCTTTTCTTTTTCCTTTTTTGTCTTCACAAGACTAATTAGTGTAAGCCTTTGTCATAGTCAAGTCACTATCAAATGTCATAGACAAATGAATAAGACAAAACTTCTAAAATTGCCCACCAATTTTTTTGGTTATCATGTGTAATATGGAGTCCATTTTATTTTTGTCAATTGTACAATTGAATGTCATGTGACATGTGACATGTCTTATGTCATGTTTTAATTTAAAATGCATATTTAACAAATTAAATATCATTTACAAATTAAATAAATCACATTTAACAAATTGACTAGTAATTCAAAATTACTTTCACATAAAATGGTCATTTAAATACTAGTTAGTATAATTCACAACATCTTGTAATTATAACTAACTTATCATTCTCATCTCGCGTGTTTCGCAAACACTAATTAATTTTAGTAATATAACTTCTTAAATTACTAAATAAAATCTTATTTAATCACATTATAATAAGATGTCATTTTCTCTCTTATGATAATAATTTGTTCAATTTTAAGGAATTAATTAATCTGTATCGACATACAATTAATTAACCTTTTTCAATTAAGGGAATCGTCCTTTAGGTGTGACCTCAAGGGATAAACTGATCACCACCGTCGCATGACAGTAATGTCAAACTCTAGCCAACCAATCATTAACGATATGTGTGGACCAGTTGACTATATATGTAATATATCATCCCTTCCGTATTCTTGTTATGAGATTTAAATATGTGATCAATATGATCGACAATTGTGATCGCATTATTGTCGGAGGACACATATTCCAACAATCTCCCACTGGTCGTCGACAACTGTGCGTCACCAATTCTCTTGTCCTATTACGATATCCCACTCAATGCAAGGTGTCTTTCAGGTCGTACTTGCAAGTGATCATATCGAGAGTGGTTTCCTCGATCTGGAAAATAACTGATTGACCGAAATTATCTACCATATATACCTTCCGAGCGTGGCCACGCATTTCCAGTTCATTACTCCTCGAGTGGCCCTGAGATATTGTTTTAACCCTGACAAAGGGGTGGACAATTCCTATCGCACTTATTCCCTTCGACTAGCCACATCCATCATAACCCAAAATATGCCCATTTGACCCCATTTACGAAGGTCGTAGTAACATAAATCAAAGTTAATCTGAAACTGGGCCATGTTAGGCGAACAGTCTTTAGTCAAAAGAATCGACTCATTAGAATACTATAGTAGCTCTCGCCACGACCAGGCTATATAAATTTGCCAGAACTCCATAAGCGGTCACTGCCCGACAAAGTGTTCCTAGCAGCCTGCCTATGTGATCGACTAGTCATCTCACATGACTGTATGGCACTGAACTTGCCATCAATCGCATCACACTCTAGTCACTTCGAGACGTCACCTCATACAAGTGACTATGGGCGAATACTATGTTAATCCGGGTTCACTTCAACGGGGTTCAATATCGTCATACAACCCGTTTGGATGTAACAAAGTATAATAAAAGAGTTTTAAAGTAAAACTCGAACGACAAATGCGTTATCACATATGAATAGTCATTGCCTGATTATTATTTCATATTCTATAATCTAATTTGATCTTGTATATAGTTATTCATCTCAATCCAATTGAAATGACATGACTCATCATGTTAAGCCTATGAATAGGCATTGTAAGTAGGTCTTAGCAACTCCCTGCTCAACCTTGCTACATACTTGTTTTCCTTTCGTAATGTATACATTTGCATTACAAAACTTTCTGAGTACGTGTCTAGATCCAATATAGACATAGGATTTCTTGCCTTAAAATAGCTCCCACTGTTTTCATAGTGTGCGGGATTCATCCCTCTTGCACATCCCATGATTGCAAGTGTACTCAATTTCCATTGTAAATATTTCTCATTGTTCTTTATTGCCTAGAACGATTCTAGAAAATCTATTTCTTAAATAACATAGCCACAATGGTATCTTAACCATCCTAATATGTTTTGATTATGGTTTTGTCGGAAACCATGCGCAATCTCAATTATCAATTGTCATTTGTGTAACAATCTTACACAAAATTGCATCAAAAACACTTTGCTTTACATCCTTAATGCTTCTGCAAGCACTTAAGGGTAATCTTTATGGCTTACTTTGTAACTATTACTTAAATTCGATTTGAAACAATTCATCATACTCAAAGTATATGAAGTGTTATACATCATTTTCTATTTAATTGATTCGGCAGCAGAAGCAAATGGAATCAATCAAATATGTTCAACTTGATTGAGCTAGTCATGAATCTTATCAACATAAGACTTTTTATTTGACGCTAATATCATGTAGATTTATCTCCATAAATCCGGATATTAAAGATGTATTATAATACTCCAAAAGTCTTAAATCATTCCCAATGATCAATATGTCATCCACATATAAGACTAATTACCGTAACTCCCACTAAACTCCATGTATGAACACAACTTCTCGACTTATCGAGAAACGTTTTATAACATGATCAAAAACATTGATTCCAACTCATTGATGTCCTACTTAAGACTCTCTCTTAAGTTTCACATTATCTTAGGATGGCAAGAATCTACAAAACTCAAGACATGTATTGGATACATTCCTTCTAATTGAAGAAGTGGGTTTTAGATTCGCTTGCTATATGTATATCCTCATAATGAAACGCAATCCTTAAGAAGATCCAAATAGACTTAAGCATTTCAACTAGTGCAAAACCATTTGCCACCAATCAAGCTTTCATATCTAACAATTCACTTGGAATTTATTTCGGATTTTCATGGCTCTAAGCCTTGTATTGAGTTGTGACTTAAACACTCTCATATAAGTTATATGTTCATTACTTTCCAGAAGTAATCAACTCGAATTTAACAATTTCTTTGTAAGTTACAAGCTATTTACTTTCTAAAAGTAACACTAATTCATCATCTTCAACAAATGATGACTTTAACCTCCTAGGTTTTGAAGAAACAACGTGTTACACAAAACGTCTCATGTTGCCAAGAAAGACCAGTTTCTTGCGACTGCGAAATAACATTGTTTGTGGCTCTTGTTTAATTTCTCCCACTTTGTCTTCTAGAAATAAACTTGTATTTTAGAAAGACAGCTTCACGAGCCACAAAACCGGTATACTCGTGATTATAATAAGAAAAATGAGCATTTGTTTCTTTTGAAAACTTACAAACATGATACCCTACCATTTCATATCTCATATGATTCGTTTTAGATTTAGTGGAAAATAATTTAGAAGAAATGACAAAATCCTCAAAAGGATCAAGTAACTCAAAGTAACTTGATTGAAGTCCAAACCATATCGAATAGCGTTTGATTTCTTATCCAACCACACATTATCCCATAATGCGTGATAAGAGAGATTAACTTGTTATACTATATCACATTTCCTTTGGCTTATATCAAAGTCTTCACTTTGATAGTCCCATCACGACTAAATCGTGATTCCTGGAACTCTTTGAACTTCTTTAAAGATTTCTCTATTTACCTTATTAAGTGAACACATTAGTGTCAACTTAAATCGTTGGTAAAAGAAAATAATCAACCTATTTTGGATCAATGATTTACAACCTCGATCTCCTTTTCAACCAAAAGCACGAGACATATTGCTTTGAATACAAGATACGCATATACCATAAGATTAACAATCTAATAGTTTCAAGAGTACTTGATAACTCTTTGCGTTTCATCATTCCAGAATTTAAGGTTTAATCATGGGTTACCAATTTGAGTCTTGCATCATCTACATGATATGTCATTCTAGTTTGGTTTAGAATATAATCACCTTGATAATGGGCTATCCATACATCAATTCATGGTGTATAGGGTCACAAAAGTGACACCTCTTTTGTATCTTAAGAAGTTTATATTCTTATTTAGAGTTTATGCACTTAATAGTCACAATTAAGTACAACTTTAAACCCAAAAACTAGATTGAGTACACAATGACTCTATCTCTCAGCATCATTGTTGCTAGTCGTCATATTCTAATCATCCTATGTATCAAATACAATGATGAAAACCACCATCGATTTCTAATATTGACGAAGTAGTACTAGCAAAATTTATGTTAATCGAATAAACATTTAAAGAAGAAGGTCCCATTATATTTCCCAAAACTAACTTGTTGATTCTTCAATAATTTGGGGTAGTTTCCTTTCTAGCGTCCAACAATTAAGACAATGGAAACTTTATCGGTCGGGATTGATAGGTTTAGTATCGTTATTCTCAATAACTTTACCTTTAACATTACCTTGTATCACTTCCATTCTAATTTTACTTCTTTAAACCTCACCCTTTTCTTAACGGTTTAAGAGAATGCTCCCACTCATTTCAATGAGTCTTTGCTAAGAGAAGCAAAAATGAAAATCATGAAGACTACTCTTCATTCGTTCGTTTAGTCTTAAAACTTTCATTGAAGTGGTTGCGGTATTTTGGTCAATTACGATTTCTAACAAATCTAGTCACCAAAATGATTTAACGTTTCAAAGTACTTAACTCAATTAAGCATATGAGAAACAATTCAGTGTAAGTAGATATGTTAGTCAAGAATCAAAAACCCTTTGATCACGAATAACTTTTATCTATACTCTTTAAAAGAGATCCTTAGCAATGGTTCATATGAGGTTTTGGAAGAAAATTCATATTTGTCTTTAGTTACGATGTTTTAATGGAGATTTGAATCAAAAACCAAAATGATATCGTATATGAATTGTGGTAAAGAAATAGAACAATATGATAACGGAATAGTGGAAAACTTAACATTTATCGTTTTATTAATACTTGTAAATAACAAGTAAAGCATTTACATAGTGGCCTCTACCCAACTATGATAAATGATTCCAAGATCCAAATTCATATTAACTTGGGCATCGGTAAAGCCGAATACAATCCTCATCAATATAACTCGGTGGATTAACTCTTTAATCGATTCTAATTTTAGAACTCTTGGTCGATAAAATTACATTATATTTATCTTTAGCCCGAAACACATCCGGTAACCGTCGAGAATACTTTCGTTGAGTTCAACCCTAATTTCGAATAAATGTGTCCATGATCCAAATTTACATCAACTTGGGCATCGGTAAAGCCGAATACAACCCTTATCTTTATAAATTCGGTGGATAGACATTTATCACCCACTTTCCCTACGTAGCAAGGTTTGTACCCCGGTAAGGCCGAGTGCACTCCCTCACGAAATAGGTTTTCATGGTTTCTAATTTTTGGTAAGGCTAAGTCTCAATTGTTTATTTAGCGAGAGGTCATGTCAATTTATTATCTATCACGTTTTAAGTTATCTAAAGCGGTGAACTACGATAATTATAATTGACATGGTCGATTTACTCGATTTAATAAAATGCATGTTTAGTTATGGCGATTTAGCGATGCATGCAACATATAAATAAAATGCATAGCATAAAAATAAAATCCTAGTATGGCCTTCCTAAAATAGTAAATCTAATAAACTATTACAAATTCGGAAACCAACTCCTTTGGTCCCTTGAACTTCGGTCTTGGCACGCATTTCAAGGCAATACTTTCTTTGATGGACCGCCTTCTCGAATGGCACCGTCTTCAAGGAACTCCGGAATAATTAAATTACAAAATGAATTACATAATATCCTATTGTACATTTGTAATAAAATAAAAAAAATCTATTAAATTACAAAACGGTGATACGAGATCACAATAATTACAACCAAATCGATATTCCCATACATTTCGGGTAATATCAATTAAAACTAAGGCCATACTAAGTAAAATTACATAATTCAAAAATTACATAAAATTAAGATATGACAATCATAAATAAAATGCAGCATTATAATATGTAAGAACATGCTAAATCGCCTTTTAAGAGCCAATATCGTATATTAATCGGTTTTTACAGATTTGCGTGATTTAACTTGTGAAAATCACAATAATTACATAAATTCATATTTATGTACAAGTTAATTACCCTAACCATCTTAGGACTCAAAATTAGTCTTCACTAACATTTTGACTATAATTAAACTTATTTTCTTAATATTGTTCATAAATGGACCTAAAAAACAAAATTATGCTATAAACTTCAAATTATATTATAAAAATTTCAAATAAATTCGAAATTTGAAATTTAAACTTATGAACGTTCTGGAAAAATCTCATGACACTCATAATATTCAAAATTTAGGTTAAAAATTCCGAAAATTTATCGTGAAAAACAATGTTGCGGTTTATCGATTTTAACAATTATGACCATAAAAATTTGAGGAAAAATATTTTCATCAACTTTTCACTTTTAGATCTGAAATATATGATAAAATGCAACATGTGGCGTTTTTCCGTAGTCATGAAGTATGTTTTAGCATTATTACTAATTATAGTCACTATTTATGTGATTTTTCATCAAAAACTCATAAATCATGCAAAAAGACTTCATTATAGCCAAATATTTTACACACATCTTTTAAACTTGCATGTGACAACATACTAAATTTCAATGACCATATTCGAAATATTACTCATATTAACCTATTTACCCATTTAAATACGATTTTAAGTTGAAAAATCCATATTCCGAGCAATACAACTCATTTTATCATGACAATTTACAGGCTATCAATAGATAATATATGAGAAAACATATCCTAAAATCACTGAAAAATTCGATGTTTAGCTATTTTTCATCCAAAAATGACATTTTTATCATAAAAATCACATTTTAATGCCAATATTATATGAAATGAACAATAAAATCCGTAAATAAACCAAAATGTCCTAAAAATCACTTAAGATCAGAAACGTTTAACATGCAAAGTTATTTTAAGGTTTATCTTCATAAAATCAAATTTATTAGTTTTGTATGTTAAATCATATAATCCGGAAAAACTATAAACCGATTTGCATGCAAACAACCTAAGGCTCATGATACCACTTGTTAGAATTATTTAATCTCACTAATATACATATACACATGTGTTCAAATTTATTTAGTCATAAAATAAATTGTTGATCTTATGCATGCAAACTAAATAACAAGAAATGAGAAAATCGTTTTCTCACCATCAAAAATTCGGCCAAATGGGCACAAATGAAGGTCTCCTACCTTCATTTGTTCTTGAGATAGAAAATACATTAGGATGATCATCCAAGACTTCAAATAGAAGCCCTCCAATAAGTAGCACCCAAGACTATCCCAAAATCCCACAAAATAATATGTACTAGATATTTGTAATGTGGTTTACCTTAAAATCGATTACTAATACTCATATACTACTACTAGTATTATTAGTGATTGATTTGTACAAATTAGATTCATAAAAATAATTTTTATGAAGAACAAGAGAGAGTGTGTTGTGTTTATCATAAAACATGAGAGTGAAAAATTGAGAAAAAATCTCTCAATTACTACTCCTAAAAACTGGTGGGTGGGGAGGTTTTTGGACCTTTTCTTTTTCCTTTTTGTCTTCACAAGACTAATTAGTGTAAGCCTTTGTCATAGTCAAGTCACTATCAAATGTCATAGACAAATGAATAACACAAATGAATAAGACAAAACTTCTAAAATTGCCCACCAATTTTTTTGGTTATCATGTGTAATATGGAGTCCATTTTATTTTTGTCAATTGTACAATTGTAGGTCATGTGACATGTGACATGTCTTATGTCATGTTTTAATTTAAAATGCATATTTAACAAATTAAATATCATTTACAAATTAAATAAATCACATTTAACAAATTGACTAGTAATTCAAAATTACTTTCACATAAAATGGTCATTTAAATACTAGTTAGTATAATTCACAACATCTTGTAATTATAACTAACTTATCATTCTCATCTCGCGTGTTTCGCAAACACCGATTAATTTTAGTAATATAACTTCTTAAATTACTAAATAAAATCTTATTTAATCACATTATAATAAGATGTCATTTTCTCTCTTATGATAATAATTTGTTTAGTTTTAAGGAATTAATTAATCTGTATCGACATACAATTAATTAACCTTTTTCAATTAAGGGAATCGTCCTTTAGGTGTGACCTCAAGGGATCAACTGATCACCACCGTCGCACGACTGTAATGTCAAACTCTAGCCAGCCAATCATTACCGATATGTGTGGACCAGTTGACTATATATGTAATGTATCATCCCTTCCGTATTCTTGTTATGAGATTTAAATATGTGATCAATATGATCGACAACTGTGATCGCATTATTGTCGGAGGACACATATTCCAACAAATCATCCATAAAAACCTCCATTATGGTTTCTAAATAGTCGGAAAAGACGCTCACCATGCATCTTTGGAAGGTAGCGGGGGCATTACATAGCCCGAAAGGCATTCTCCTGTATGTAAAAGTACCGTAGGGACATGTGAAAGTAGTCTTGTGTTGGTCATCCGGGTGTATCGGGATTTGAAAGAATCCCGAGTACCCATTAAGGTAGCAAAAGAATTTGTTAGAGGCAAACCTCTCAAGTATTTGGTCAATTAATGGTAGGGGAAATGATCCTTTCTTGTTGCGGAATTCAATTTATGATAATCGATACAGATACGCCAACCGGTAATCTTCCTTGTGGGTATTATTAGCTCGTTCTTATCATTTGTCACCACCGTGGTACCTCCTTTCTTAGGTACAACTTGAACGGGGGTAACCCACAAAGAATCCGATATAGGATAAATGATTCCTGCATCAAGTAATTTCATAACCTCCGCTTTCACAATTTCTTGCATGTGGGGGTTTAGTCTCCTTTGTCCTTGGATGGTAGGTCTATGGTCGTCCTCAAGATGAATCCTATGCATGCAAAAGTCGGGGCTTATTCCCTTAAGGTAATCTAGACTATAACGTATAGCCTTTTCATGTTCTTTTAACACATCAAGCCAACTTTCCAATTGATTCTCATCAAATTTTTCATTAACAATCACGGGTTTTGTTTTACACTCATCAAGGTAAGCATACTTCAAATTTGGGGGAAGGGGCTTTAGAGTTGGAGTTTGTATGTCATTTTCTACCTTTGAAGGTTCACTAGGGACATCTTCCATCTCCATTACACATTCCACCCTCATGGCATATTCGACTTGTTTGTCGAACTCCTCATACCCATTGTAGTCAAATTCCTCGACATATTCAACTTGCTCCTTGACTTGCATGGTATGATCTTTAGTTGCTTGTTCTTCTTTAGTGGATTGTAATGCTTCCTCGAGAATTACATTTATCAATACGGATTGCTCATAAGTGAGCTATTTTTTGGCTAGAGCGGCTTCAAGGAGATCTACTTCCAATGCCCAATGCTTGTTTTTGGCCTCACTTGCTTCTAATGCTGCCAATGCTTGCAAAGGGTCTTTGATGAGAGTAGTACTCACATGGTCCTCTACACAACAATCTATAATATCCATCTTGCAAAGTACACTAAGAGAAAAAGGTTAGAAGTACCTTGAGGAAGTGCTCTCCCCCAAGATAAAGAAAGACACAACTAAAAACAATTAACGAAAATTAAATCAATTGAACACCGTCCCCGGCAACGGCGCCATTTTTGGTATCGGTTTATAAAACTCGTCGTCAAAGCTACCAAGCAAAACAATATTTATAACTACACAAACTACTCTTACTAAAGAGGTAAGTAAAGGTCGGATCCTAAGGGACGGGTATTGATTTAGGATTTCAATTGCAAGTATTTATGTCTTAGGGTGTCACAAATTGGGTTGAGATGAGGTATGGTCTAAACCAATCAACAAGATGGATGTAAACTAATGAAAGAAAAGTAAAGCAATTAAAGGGGTTTGTAAACAATTGATTAAAGACACTAGGGTGTCATGGGTTCATAGTGGAATCATGGAAATAGATCATACAAACATGTTCTCTTCATATTCAACTCTATGCATGGTCTAACAAAGACTTTACAACACCTACAAGTGAAGCAACTTATTGTTGTGATGGAATCGAGTTAGTGTATATCTTACAATTCCTAGGAAGATTTAGGTCCCGGAGCCGAGTCGTTAAAGACTTTACAACACCTACAAGTCGACTTAATCTCTTCATATTCAACTCTATGCATGGTCTAACAAAGCTCGAGTTGGCTTATATCTTACAAGCCTCATTGAAACGATAAGAGATGGGTAAAAAATGCAAGGATTCATCGTCTCGCATTTCATCAAACATAACATGTGCATAGGTTGAAATCACAACAAGCAAGCAAATGATTATGAAAGCATATTAAATTAAGCATAGATCAATACCCATGATTTACTTCCCCTAATTCCCCATTAACCCTAGCTAAAGGACTACTCACTCATGATCAAGTTTAGCATGCTAATAAGGTTGTCAATCATATTAACAAAGCAAAACATGATGAATAAATGATGTGATTAACAATAATTAAACAAGGGTAAAAAGAGATTATACCTACTTGAGATGATCCAAATTGATGGGGCATATTCTGCACCCGCTGACCAGTCAACATATTGAGCAAGGTCAAAGATATCCACAGCAAGTCAACGGCATAGACAGCCTAACCGACGCCACCTGTCGGCCTGTCTCTCGTGCCTCGGCGGGGACAACTAGCCAGCCGAGGCACACATCTGCGAACTCATATCCAAGACCCCTCGGCGGTGAGTCAACAGGGCCCGCCGGCCTGACATGGGTCCCTCGGCCGAGGGGTAGATCAGTCTTTCCACCTGCTGGCCACTTGGCCACTTGGCCACTACGTGACAAAAGGTGAAAGTCTATAAATACTCCTCAACTCTCATTGAGAAGAGGATCCACAATTTAACCTAAGAATCACTATTCATCTGCTAATATCTTCCTTATCTCTCTACAATACATACTTCGCCAAGTAACAACAACTTACCTATCTAAGTTACTGACTTGAGCGTCGGAGTGAGTTCGCTCGGCCCAAAGCCGAGCCCTAAGTTTGCTCATTGTTTCAGGAGACCGCAAGGAGGATTCAACCAAGGACGTCATTCTACAAGCACGGGTGGTAACTTATAACTGCTCTGGAATTACACCCGGAACAATTGGCGCCGTCTGTGGGGAAAGATACTAGAAGCTAGTCACATTCATTCCCAAACAAAAAAAAAAACAAAACAAAAACCCACCCAAAAAGCTAAGAAGATGTCAAAACAACAAGAGGTATTCGTAACTGACGAAACCGAGTTCTGCCAAGATGATACCGTCCACAATTCTGGAGTTGCGCAGCCCTCCACCGGCCGGGTAATTCAACCAGAGTACGGGATGCCAATAATACCAGATACGCCGTTGCCCGCCAACCAGGTCACCATCATGGGACATGTGGTTGATGTAGCAAAACTGAAGCTACTCCTGGACCTCATTAGTAGTACGTCGGCTCACACTGTCACACCGACAAGAGCGGCGGAACCCGTCCAGGAGACCAGGGCCCAGAATGTGACTCCAAGAGACTTAAATGGAGCACTGGAAGAGGCTGGCCCTGTCAAGACGTCGGAGGAGCCCAGAATGCTAGTGGTGGACCTGAGTCCTTCCCGCACTCGCGGGAGGACGGCGTCGCCGCAGCATCGACGAGGCACCCCCCAGAGGAGTGAAAGAAGTCCGACTCGCCAGAGTCGGAGAAGAAGCCCGACTCACCAGAGTCGAAGAAGAAGCCCGACTCACCAGAGTCGGAGAAGAAGCCCTTCCCGCCATGGGGAGAGGAGCCGGACTAGGAATGCGAGGAGCCGATCGCCGCGTGTCGTTCGACACGTGGTCAGACAGCCCCTCAATGCCTACGTCCTTGAAACCGCCGTGCCAACCAAGCTAAAGTTGCCGGCGTTCACATACAAAGGGGATAGCGACCCCACCGACCATGCCGAGGCCTTTGAGTCGTACATGTCGGTGTGGGAGCAACCCGACGAAGTCTGGTGCCGAGTCTTCCCAACAACCTTGCATGGGATGGCTCAGAGTTGGTACAAGGGGCTGCCCGACGGCTCGGTATATCTTTGTTACGCCGACCTAAGGGACGCCTTCTTAGCTCGAGATTTGCAATAAAAGGAGGGCCGTGGAGACATCGGACCTCCCGACTATCAAGCGGAGGGAGGCGAGTCTCTCCGCACTATGTAAAGAGATTCGACGCCAAGGTTCGGCAGATTCGTGAGTGAACAATGAGTGGCAGACCTTCGCGATGAAAGGCCTCCCAAGGGGAGACTTAAAAAACGAGCTCATCAAGTGCGGCTGTAATACTCCGTATTTATATGTCTTGGGGTACTCTATCGAGTAGCCCTTACTCTGTCGAGTAAGGGCAAGTTGCGAAACAAAATAGTTTCGACTGTTGGGTACTCGATCGAGTAGCTCAGGTACTCGATCGAGTAAGGGGTACTCGATCGAGTACCTTGGGTACTCGATCGAGTGTCCCGCTTACGGGGTGTTTTTCGCGGGTTTTGTTAATTATGCGATTAAGGTATTTAAACATAATCGTCAATGTTTTAAAACACTTTTACCAAAACGTAAAACCTGTTTAAGAGAGAAAGCAACTAGTTCTTCTTCCTAATCGCATTCTTGACAATTCCCGGAGTTCAGACGGTCAGTTCGGATCATAGTTCGTGTCGTTGGATTCCTTGCGTCGAGGGTAAGCTTTTAACATAGTTTTTATAATGTTTTGTTAAGTTTGGTGAAACCCTAATTTAGGAATTGGGGTTTTGGTGTGTAGTTTGTGATGTGTAGTCTTTATGTGTTGTATGATAGGAGGAGAATTCGTAGAGGAGCCGTTTTGATACAGCTGTAGATACCGTCTGCGTGTTGTGCTTTCCAGGTAGGATTTCCTACTCAGTATTAGTCCCATAATGGGATATTGGTGATGTGCTGTAGTTAGTTGTTTGATATGATGATTGTGATTGTGATTGTGATTGTGTTTGGTTGTCTATGGCTCTCGAGATGCGTTCTCGGCTGAGTGGGGTCACTTGCGGGAGTGACTTCACGCCCTAGTTTCGCCCTTCGTGGAACCCGCCACGGAAGGGGATGTGCACATTAATGGACAGGGTTATCGCTCGTACGATGAGCGGGGCTTAGGTGGGTACGGCTGCGGTCCCCCACTGGCAGGGTTGGTCCAGTGGACAGTCAGTGTTGAGATGATGGGAGTTGGTGTGTGTGTGTGTGTGTGTGCGTATGTGACAGTTCAGCTGTCTACTTATCTTATTACTGTTATCTATATTGATTGTGTGATTAGTACTGACCCCGGTGTTGTTTTGTAAACCTGCGGTGATCCATTCGGGGATGGTGAGCAGATATTGAACAGGTATAGAGATGAGTACTGGGATAGCTGGGATGGCCACGACATGACGATAGAGTCTTCCGCTGTAGTTTAGCATTTATTTACATTTCATTGAGAAAGATAGTTTGGAATAATGTATTGTACTTTCAGTTTGGTTTCGAGGATTGTAGTTATTCATTAAACTACTTATAATAAATGTTGTTTCTGTTTTGTCTATTTGATTATCATACCTCGGGCGACCGAGATGGTGATGTCTTCATACCTGAGTGGTCCTGGTAAGGCACTTGGAGTATGAGGGTGTTACAAATGGTATCAGAGCGACGATCCTGAAACCTGTAACCAATGAACTTAATGAACATAGGGAGTCAATTAAAATGAACCCGGGGTAAAAGTTGTAGGAGCTAGTGCAAAGGCTTGGGAGACGTCCTAAAGTCGCGGGGGTCGCCCTACAACTTTGAACCGGTCACGGGGGAAAGTGTTTGTCGAGTATATGTGTGCTTGGTTAACTTGTTAACAATGTGATGAAGTGTGTGATTGTTGGATGTTGAAGGAGGAGTTGAGAATGTGAAAGAAAAGTAATATATGTGTAGACTTGTTGTTGGAATAACATGTTGGATGTTTACAATGTGGCTTTAATGGCATGATGAATTGATCTTGTTGATAGTAGAGTAGATGCGTAGCATATTTATTATGATATCATGTGATTTTATAAGGTGAGCATGTTAGCATATGATGTAATATGCGGGTAGCTCTTACGTAATAGTGATACTCGATCGAGTGAGACTGACTCGATCGGGTGGGTTTTCGGCGATTTTGAGTCCAGAATCGAGTTTTGGGGCACTCGATCGAGTAACTAGGGGTACTCGATCGAGTAGGGGGTCCCTCGATCGAGTAGCCTAGATACTCGATCGAGTAGGTTGGAGATTAGAAGGTCTGTTTGGTTCTGGAGTTTGGGTACTCGATCGAGTACATGGGGGCACTCGATCGAGTAGCCCGTTACTCGATCGAGTGGGTTTGGATACTCGATCGAGTAGGTTCTGGGCAGCGTGTTTTCGTGTTTTGAAGTTTAGTACGTATGTTCATATCTACCCCTTTTCTTATATATGTATAGTTTCAAGATGCCGCCCAAGAGAAATGCTTTGTACGCGAGAGCAGAGCTTATGACCACGGATGACATCGTTAAGATGTTGGAGCACCAGGATGCTCTTACTGAGACCCTGAAGAGAGTGAATGAGGACAAGGATAAGAGTAAGGAGAAGGAGGTTGACCATGCTAAAGTCAGCCTCTATATTGCGAGGTTTAACCCGAAGGAGTACAAGGGAGTTGAGGAGCCTAACCTTCTTGATAGTTGGTGAGGGAGATGGAGAACATACTAGATTTAGTTCGTTTGTCCCGATGAGATGAGAGTGGATCAGCTGCATTTTATCCGAGGGAGGCAGGTGGCAAGTGGTGGGATTCAATGAAAGTGAGTGCCAAGGAGATATATACCAACCAAGGGTTACCCGCTATACCTTGGGAGGAGTTTCGTAGGGTCATGAGGAAGGAGTTCGTACTGCGAACATGTGAGGAGTAAGTTGAGAGAGGAGTTCGACAAGTTTAAGATGACCGCCGAGATGTCCGTGGCCGAGTACTATAGGCGATTCAATGAGAAATCTAGATATCTTTGAGGATATGGGTTTGAGTGAGGAGAATCTGGCTTTGAGGTTTGAGAGAGGGCTAACCACGAAAATTATGGATAAGTTACCCGTGGGAGTCCTTACGATGTAAAGGAAGCGTATGAGAGGGCCGGGAGAGCCGAGAGACTAGTGGATATGGCTCGGGAGAGGTCGGGTGGAGAGAAGAGGAAATCGAGAGTGAGGGTGGGTGGCCAATCTAATTTCAAGAAAGGCAACCACAATCAATCTAAGGGATTTTCTTCCGGTCCGGGTTTAGTCTTTGGAACTTCCTTTGGGAGAGGCCGTGGGAGTGTGAGCAATAGGCCGGGAGTGACTCGCTTTGGTTGTGGTGGCGTAGGCCACAAGAGATATGAGTGCACGAGTGCACCGGATCTTTTCGAGACTGCGCGAGCTTCGCGAGCAAATGCACCACCGGATCATGGCCAAACCGGGAGGTCGAGCTACCGAGTGGAGGCAACCGCAACGGCGGTAATTCTTATCAGAAGACACCGATGAACAACAACAACAACAATCAAGGGTCGGGTGCTAAGCCGACCGCATCAGCCAGTACTGTCCAGGGAGATGGGCTGAAGACCAGTGGCAAGTTATTCATGATGGAGAAGAAAGCAGCTGAGGAAGATGCGCATGTTATCACCGGTACATTTCTTGTTAATGGTGTTCCTACCTTTGTTTTGTTTGATTCGGGGGCTTCTCAGTCGTTTGTGTCTTCGAGTCATGTAAAACAGTTGGGTTTGAGAGTATATGAGTCTGTTAGGGAGCAAGTTTTCATACCTTCGGGTGAGTCTGTATCGTGTGGGAGGTTGTTTAGAGATGTATCTTTGATAGTTGGGCAAGTCGATTTCCCTGTAGACTTGCTAGAATTTCCTTTTAATGGTTTTGAGATGATAGTTGGGATGGATTGGTTAGGAAAGTATAAAGCTAAAATAGACTGTCATCAAAAGAAAGTGTCCCTAAGAGGTCCTAAGGGTGTTAGTGTGTCTTACCGTGGGTTTCTAGTCAAACCCAAAGTTAAGTTGATTGCAGCTGTTACCTTGAAGTCTTATCTGAGGAAGGGATGTCCTCTGATCTTGTGCCATGTGAGAGATGACCGGATAGAGAGTCCGACAGTTGATGAGATACCAGTGGTGGGAGAGTTTGCAGATGTCTTCCCGGAGGAGATTCCGGGGTTGCCACCGAAGAGGGAGATAGATTTCACCGTTGAGTTGAAGCCAGGGACGGGGCCAATCTCTAAGGCACCGTACCGTATGGGTCCTAAGGAGATGGAGGAGCTTAGGAAGCAGTTGGATGATTTGATAGAGAAGGGATACATTAGACCAAGTGTATCGCCTTGGGGAGCACCAGTTCTTTTCGTGAAGAAGAAAGATGGGAGTTTGAGGTCATGCATAGATTACCGGAGCCGAACCGTGTGACGATAAAGAACAAGTATCCTTTGCCAAGGATAGATGACCTGTTTGATCAGTTGAGCGGTGCAACGGTCTTTTCTAAGATTGATTTGAGGTCGGGGTACCATCAGGTGAAGATTAGAGATGTGGACATACCGAAGACAGCTTTCACGTCGAGGTATGGCCATTATGAGTATGTGGTGATGCCGTTTGGGTTGTCTAATGCGCCGGCAGTGTTTATGGATTTGATGAATAAAATCTTCAGACAGTTCTTGGATCAGTTTGTAGTAGTGTTTATCGATGACATCTTAGTCTACTCTAAGACTAAGGAGGAGCACGACGAGCATCTGAGAATCGTGTTGCAGACTTTGAGGGATCATGAATTGTATGCTAAGCTGTCCAAGTGTGAGTTCTGGTTAGAGAAAGTTGCTTTTCTGGGTCATGTAATCTCTAAAGATGGGGTAGCTGTGGATCCGGCGAAGATTGAGGCAGTGACAAAGTGGGAAGCACCGAAGAATGTTGCTGAGGTGAGAAGTTTCTTGGGTTTAGCTGGATACTACAGACGGTTCGTGAAAGATTTCTCCAAGATAGCTAGACCGATGACAGCGTTGATGAGGAAAGAGAACAGGTTTCGTTGGGATGAGAGTTGTGAGACGGCGTTCTAAACATTAAAGGAGCGTTTGACCACAGCTCCTGTCCTCGCATTGCCTGAAGGGAGCGAGAATTTTGAGGTTTATACAGATGCCTCGAAGAATGGGTTGGGATGTGTGTTGATGCAGAATGGTAAAGTGATTGCCTATGCTTCTAGGCAGTTGAAGCCTTATGAGGAGAACTACCCTACTCATGATCTGGAGTTGGGTGCAGTGGTGTTTGCTCTCAAGATTTGGAGGCATTACCTTTATGGAGCAATCTTTAAGGTATTTTCTGACCACAAGAGTCTTAAGTACATCTTCACGCAGAAGGAGTTGAACATGAGACAGAGGAGGTGGATGGAGTTGATTGGCGACTACGACATGGAAATCATCTACCATGAAGGGAAGGCCAATGTTGTTGCTGATGCTTTGAGTAGAAAGAGTGTACATTCTTCGTGTACACTCTATCGTTGATGAGGTGAGGATGAGGTAGCGAGCTTTGGGATACATATGATGCAGAAAGGAGATGCCATGGGTGATATGACAGTACATATGGAGTTTTATGATGACATTCGGGATAAGCAGGCTTTGGATCCTAAGATAGTGGAGTGGAGAGCTGGAGTAGAGAAAGGGACAGAGTCCCGGTTTTCCATTCATACAGATGGTAGCTTGAGGTTTGATGGTAGGTGGTGTGTTCCTAACGATGAGGAGTTGAAAAAGACGATCATGACATAAGCGTATTGCACACCATATTCAGTTCATCCAGGTGGAGACAAGCTATACAAAGATTTGAAGAAAACGTTTTGGTGGCCTGGGATGAAGAAAGAGACAGCTGAGTTTGTGTCCCGTTGTTTGACATGCCAGAGAGTTAAAGGGGAACAGCGACGACCACAAGGTAAGATTCAGTCTTTAGAGGTGCCTGAGTGGAAGTGGGAATCCATTTCCATGGATTTCATTGTGGGTTTGCCAAAGAGTCAACAAGGTAACAACATGATTTGGGTGATAGTGGATCGTCTGACCAAGTCAGCTCACTTTGTTCCAATGAAAGATACATGGACTAAGGCACAATTGGCTATGGCCTATCGAAAGAACGTGCTTAAGTTACATGGAGTCCCTAAGGACATAGTGTCTGACAGAGATGCGAGGTTTATATCGAGGTTTTGGAAGGAGTTGCGGGAATCGTTGGGAACGACTTTGAAGATGAGTACAACATTTCATCCTGCGACAGATGGGCGTGATCGAGAGAACAATCAAGACTCTTGAGGATATGTTGCGAGCTTGTGTGATGGATTTTGGTGGTAGGCGGGAGCGGAGGTTGGACTTGATAGAGTTTTCTTACAACAACAAATTATCACACCGGTATTGGTATGGCACCGTTTGAGGCTTTGTATGGGAGGAGGTGTAGGAGTCCAATCTGTTGGGACGATAGTCTTGAGGCAAAGTGGTTTTAGGACCGGAGATGGTGCATGAGATGGTGGAACAGTTAAGATGATCGGGAACGGATGAGAGCGACCCGGGATCGACAAAAGAGTTATGCGGATCTACATCGTCGGGACATAGAGTTTCAGGTTGGGGACAAGGTTCTTCTGAAAGTGTCTCCGATGCGTGGAGTTATGAGATTTGGGAAGAAAGGCAAGTTAAGTCAGAAGTTTATAGGGCCTTATGAGATCTTAGAGCGAGTTGGGGAAGTTGCTTATCGTCTGGCATTACCAGCTGCGTTAGAGAGAGTGCATAATGTGTTTCATGTATCGCATTTGGGAAGTATGTGAGTGACCCGTCACATGTGTTGGAGGCAGAGAGCTTAGAGCTGGATGAGTCTTTATCATATCTTGAGGTGCCTAAGCGGATCCTAGACCGAAAGGTTAGAAAGACCGGGAGTGGTGAGACAGTTTTGCTTAAGATCCTTTGGTCTAACCACGAGACTGAGGAAGCTACATGGGAGGCAGAGGATATCATAAAAGAGCGTTACCCTTTCCTTTTTGATCAGGTATGTATGGTTACGGGGACGTAACCTTGTTTCTTTTAGGGGGGTAGGAGATGATCGCGAGAGTTTTTAAGAGTTTTATACACCTTTTATATGTTGTGTCGGTATGTTTGTCGGGATAGGTTGGGGTTAGTATCATGTTTTACGTTGTGTTTTGTTTGACCTTCGAGTCGGGAGGCTTATGGGAGTACCTTTGTTTAGTGGTGGTTTGAACTTCGGGGACGAAGTTCCTTTTAAGGAGGGAAGACTGTAATACTCCGTATTTATATGTCTTGGGGTACTCTATCGAGTAGCCCTTACTCTGTCGAGTAAGGGCAAGTTGCGAAATAAAATAGTTTCGACTGTTGGGTACTCGGTCGAGTAGTCGGGGTACTCGATCGAGTAATGGGGTACTCGATCGAGTACCTTGGGTACTCGATCGAGTGTCCGGTTTACGGGGTGTTTTTCGCGGGTTTTGTTAATTATGCGATTAAGGTATTTAAACATAATCGTCATTGTTTTAAAACACTTTTACCAAAACCTAAAACCTGTTTAAGAGAGAAAGCAACTAGTTCTTCTTCCTAATCGCATTCTTGACAATTCCCGGAGTTCAGACGGTCAGTTCGGATCATAGTTCGTGTCGTTGGATTCCTTGCGTCGAGGGTAAGCTTTTAACATAGTTTTTATAATGTTTTGTTAAGTTTGGTGAAACCCTAATTTAGGAATTGGGGGTTTTGGTGTGTAGTTTGTGATGTGTAGTCTTTATGTGTTTGTATGATAGGAGGAGAATTCGTAGAGGAGCCGTTTTGATACAAATTGTAGATACCGTCTGCGTGTTGTGCTTTCCAGGTAGGATTTCCTACTCGGTATTAGTCCCATAATGGGATATTGGTGATGTCTTTGTAGTTAGTTGTTTGATATGATGATTGTGATTGTGATTGTGATTGTGTTTGGTTGTCTATGGCTCTCGAGATGCGTTCTCGGTGAGTGGGGTCACTTGCGGGAGTGACTTCACGCCCTAGTTTCGCCCTTCGTGGAACCCGCCACGGAAGGGGATGTGCACATTAATGGACGGGGTTATCGCTCGTACGATGAGCGGGGCTTAGGTGGGAACGGCTGCGGTCCCCCATCGGCGGTGGTCCAGTGGACGATCGGTGTTGAGATGATGGGAGTTGGTGTGTGTGTGTGTGCGTATGTGACGATTCAAATTGTCTACTTATCTTATTACATATTATCTATATTGATTGTGTGATTAGTCTGACCCGGTGTTGTTTTGTAAACTGCGGTGATCCATTCGGGGATGGTAAGCGGATATTGAACAGTATAGAGATGAGTCTTGGATAGGCTGGGATGGCCACGACATGACGATAGAGTCTTCCGCTTTGTAGTTTAGCATTTATTTACATTTCGATTGAGAAAGATAGTTTGGAATAATGTATTGTACTTTCAGTTTGGTTTCGAGGATTGTAGTTATTCATTAAACTACTTATAATAAATGTTGTTTCTGTTTTGTCTATTTGATTATCATACCTCGGGCGACCGAGATGGTGATGTCTTCATACCTGAGTGGTCCTGGTAAGGCACTTGGAGTATGGGGGTGTTACAGCGGCGGCTTGGGCTTAGACGCCGCTAGGAAGATGGCCGACCAGGACATCAAGGTGGAAGACTATCACAAGACCTGGGTAGGCCACAGCGAGGCTAGGCACTCAGAGAAGAAGAGCCACCGGGAGGACAACCCGGATGAAAGACGCCGTGACAATAATAGGTCACGGTCTGATAGATCTGCCAGGAAGCAGAGCTCGGCGGGCGCCGGGGAGCTCGGGAACGTACCACCAAAGGCGGTGCGGTGATCACACCCCCTGGTTGTATCCGCCGCCGAGGTCTTCGCCCGAGCAAGGGCGAGGGCCGAAAATGGGAAAGGCCCCCAAGCCAAAGGGAGACGGTGACACGAGCCGATCGTGAGTACCACGGCCACACCGGTCACCTTATCGACAACTAGGCATCGAAGAATGCCATTGAAGAGCTAATCCGGAAGGGGAGCCTCGGCAAGTATGTCGCCAAAGGCCAAAAGACCGAGGCCGGCGGTTCAAATAAGAAATCCGTCTTTGAACGGATAGGAGTGATCCATGTTGTCATCGGGGCAACGAGAATGGTGGGTCCGCTCATGGGCACAAACGGCACTGAACGAGCCGTCGGGCCATCAACTTTGTGCCCAAAACAGCGGTCCCCGCTTCCAACATCCCCGACATGACTATTGGGAAGAAGGACTACGAGGGAGTCATCGCCCCTCACAGCGACCCACTTGTAGTCCACCTGGACATATCCAACCACCTGGTCAAGAGGTGCCTGGTTGACACAGGCGCCTACACGAACATCATGTTCAGGGAGTGCTTTCTCAACCTCGGTCTGAAGGTTGAAGACTTGAACCCCTGCACCAATCCGTTGTATAGCTTCTCCGGAGCCGGCCTGGTACCCCTGGGGTTGATCAAGCTGCCGGTGATGTTCGGCGAGGGGAATGCGGCGAAGAATGTCCTGTCTGAGTTCGTAGTCATTGACGGCTCGTCCGCCTACAACGTCCTCATAGGCCGCGTCACTCTGAGCGAGGCTGATGCAGTAATGTCAGTCCGGGCCCTGACACTGATGTATGTCTCGGACCGGGGGGAAGCACATAAGCTCGTCTCCAAGGACGAGAAGGACGAGGTGGTCAACACCCAGATATCCGCCAGAGGGTGCAACATGCAATCCCTCAAAGTGGCAAAGAGGTCAGGGAAGGGGAAGAGCCCATCCTTGCAGCAGGAGGGTGACCCGATGAATACCGACGTCGGCATGGTTGAAGGAACCCCGACCGACCAAGAAGAGCCGCATCCCGGCGTATGGGAAATAACTGCTGACGGGTCCCCCGCGGCGAACAGCCCAGAAGCTACCATTCTTATCACCAGCCCAAACGGGGACGCGTTTGAGCACGCCTTGAAACTTACCCTTCGACCTCAAACAACGAATCCGAATACGAGGCGGTGATAAATGGAGTCGAGTTAGCTAGGGCTGCCGGGGCGGAGCACGTCGTGGTGAAGACATGCTCACTATTGGTTGCCAGCCAAATCAGAGGAGAGTGTGAGGCTCGAGACGACGGGATAGTAAGATACCTGGAAAGGGTAAAAGCCGACACCGCCAAATTGAAGTCCTTCCAGATACAGTACATTCCCAGGTCCGACGATCCCTCGAGACACACCAGCTGACAGACATGGAGGGTGCACCTTTGATGAGCCATTAGGGCACTGACAATCTCGGGAAAAATTTTGTATAGCGGCGGAGGTGCCCAAGACAGCTGTGGGCACCCCAACGCATGTTCATATCTAATGAAGAATCGTCCAAGTTTTCCATGAAAGTGTTCATTTCCCCCATAGTCACTATCGAAAAAGCGACACCGCTCACACTGTCACACCGACAAGAGCAAGGCGGCGATCATCATCAAGAAGCAAGCACCGTCGCAGTCACCCCAAGTAGTAGACGCTACGGCGATCACCCCAAGAGGTAGACGTCGCGGCGGTCACTCCAAGTGGTAGACGCCATGGCGATCATCATCAAGAAGCATGCACCGTCGCGCACCCCAAGTAGTAGACGCTACGGCAGTCACCCCAAGAGGTAGACGTCGCAGTAGTCACTCCAAGTGGTAGACGCCACGGCAGTCATCATCAAGAAGCCGGCACCGTCGCAGTCACCCCAAGTAGTAGACGCTACGGCAGTCACCCCAAGAGGTAGACGTCGTAGCAGTCACTCCAAGTGGTATACGCCACGGCAGTCATCATCAAGAAGCAGGCACCGTCGCAGTCACCCCAAGTAGTAGACGCTACGGCAGTCACCCCAAGAGGTAGACGTCGCAGCAGTCACTCCAAGTGGTAGACGCCACGGCAGTCATCATCAAGAAGCAGGCACCGTCGCAGTCACCCCAAGTAGTGGACGCTACAGCAGCCACCCCGAGAGGTAGACGCCACGGCAGTCATTACCAGCATAGCTGATACTCGCAAAAGCGATCAACGTACCTTGGGAACGTTAAACACAGTTGAGATACGCACTCCAGACTGCCTCGGCCAGGCCGAGGCGAAAACAAAAGTGGCGCTCAATTAATAACAAAAGAAGACAACTCAGACGAAGACGAGAAAAGACCTCGGCCAAGCCAGAGGCAAAGTGAAAACGTTTACAGTTAAGATGCTTAACTACTAGCGCAAGAAGACAACTCAGAAAAATGGGGTAAAGACCTCGGCCAAGCCGGAGGCAAAAGAAACGAGCTCTTATTAAAAATGTTCAACAGATTACAAGAAATGCAGACGACGGCCGTCCCCATAAGGATAAGCCAAAAGACAACCTACCAAAGTTGTACAAAATACAAGGAAAAGAAAGACAAAAGGTTACAGATATCATTTAAGCGCCAAAAGATGGCAGGGAGGAAAGGCTTAATAATTGGCCCCCGAACAGCTAAAGCTATCCGAGACGCCGGTGAGCCTCGGTGACGACCGCCCGTCTCCCTATGCCCTTGCTTGCCATCGGCAGCGTTAGCGACATCGTCCTTAATGGGCGACCCGGAGAGGTCGTCTCGGCGAGTCTCGGCTTTCTCGGCGACCACGGCCTCGGCGGCCTCGGGCCGCCTTCATCCTCTCGGCTTCCTCCTTGGCCGCCTTAGCCTCCTCGGCAAAGGGCCGCTCTCTCCGCGGCCACCTCTTCCTCCTTCTTCACCCTTAGCTCCTCCTTGGCCTTCTCCTTCGCGGCTTCCTCCTTAGCTTCGAGCTTGTCATCAAACAGCTCGTCAAATTTGTCCCACGGAAAGGAGCCATCAAGAGGGAAGAGCTCCTCAATCACTTCCCTGGCAGCATCTTCGGCCAGGTCCCGGTATTGGGCGCACATGTTAGGGAGGAGCACGGTTTGGAGTGTCTTAATGCCCTCCTCCCTTTGGGCGATGATAGCATCCTTGTTCCGGACCACCTTCCCCTGGCACTGGAACAAGTCCCTAAATTCGTTCCTCTGCGTAAGGTAAAGGTCGGCGTGCTTCTGAACGAGGTCACGCATCTCCCGCAGCTTAGCAGCTTCAGCCGCCGCAGCCTCGACCTTGGCTCTCTCAGTAAGGACTTCCTTTTCAGCGTCCTCCCTGAGTTTTCTCTCGGACGGACGCCTCTTGACCTCATCCTTGGCCCTCTTAGCCTCCTTGTTCGCCGCGTCGAGTTCCAGCCTTAGCCGCTCGAGCTGTGGGGCAGCCTCAGCCATGGTCCTCTCTTGCTCCATAATGTGGGAGCCGGCTAGCTGAGTCCATTTCGCCAGCCTCTTGCCTATTCTCATCCCCTCTGCCACAAGCTCGGTGGGGGAAACCTTCTGAGGTAGGGGATCGACGGCGACATTTCTATCACCCGCCTTCTCAGGCTGCTTCCCCAATTGCCGCACAGTGAGAACGGCGGCTGCCGACGGTTGATCTACAAAAAGTCAATTAAAACATCCGTGTCAGTATACATGGACGTATCGGAAAGCTTTGTCATCGGAACGCCTAAATAACCGGCTAAGCTTGAGCCACGGGATGTATCCGCCATGCTTGGCCTTCTTGCTCGGAGGGTGCATCTCCTCGCCGCGACGATTGCGCGATAGCGAGAAGTATCGGCGAGCGGGGTGGGCTCTTTCCTTTTACGGATAAGGGGAGATCCCTCCGCATCGGAGTCCCCCCCATCGGTAATGTCAACGATCTCCACCGTCTCCTTCTGGACTGAAGGGATGGGAGGTGGAACGGATGTCGATGCCGTCACCGCCGAAGATTTTGTTTTCCGCGTTCGGCGCGGCATGTTACTAGCAACCCTCGCCTGGGCCGCCTCCACATTCGGGCCTTTCACTGCGATCCATCGGATCATTCGGCGACGTCCTGCGATCACGGGCCGAGCCTTAGGGTGCAAATCAAGCAACGGTCTTATCCTTGTGCAGCCCCATCCTCCGAAGGATATCCTCAGACAGGTCCGGTCCAAAGTGTTCTGCGAAGAAAACAAAGCAAGTTTTGAGTAGAAGAAATAAGTCAAAATTCAAGAAACGAAACTTTGAGAGCGAGATGGGCCTCACGCCGACCCTACTCACCTGCGTCGGGGCGGTATGAGGCCGACATGGCAGAAGCGCTCATCCGAAGGATGATCTCAAGTCGGGGGATCCATCTTTTCGACACCCCACTCTTGTACGTCTCAAAGAGCCTCATCGCCACCTCTCATCCTCATTAAGAGGGACCTTTCGCGTCCATCTTAAGCTTTTTTCGTTTGACCCATCCGTCATGCTCCGCCTCGATCTCGCACCGCAAGTTAACTTGGTGTCTTTGGAAGGACGGGGACGGCGGATAGTCATCCGCACCTCAACGTACACCCACCGATCTTTCCGGCCCTTGCGGGAAAGCTTATCAACGGAGATGTAACCCGGCTCCACTTGCACGCTGTACCATCCGACATGACCGGGAAACGACGGCCGAAGGTGGTGAAGCCGAGGGAATAAATTAACCGTTGGGACCTCCCCCTTGAAGAGACAGAGCCAGAAAAAGCCAACTATGGTCCTAATAGCCAACGGGTGCAGTTGGGCCACGGCGACGTTCATGGCTCTAATGATAGCCATGACGTAATCATTCAGCGGAAATCGGAGCCCGTACTCCAAGTGCCGGATGTATACGCCGGTGCAACCGGTGGAGGACAACGGATGGCCGACCCTCCTCGGGGATAACAATTTTGTACCCCCTGCCAAAGTAGAAATGGCCCTCGAAAAATGTCTCGCCGGAACAATCGGCGAACTTATGGATCCGGACACGGTCCAAAGGCGGACCTTACAGGCTTCGCCGTGATCCATAACGTACTGCCTCCCCTCATCAGGATGAGCCCTTTCAGCGTCATCACCAGCATCATCACCGTCGTCATCATCATCATCATCGTCCTCCCAGTCCTCCAAAACTTGTTGGTCGACCTCGGGGGAAGGAGACCTAGGACCCCCGGACCTTAGCGGGACGGCGACCAATGCCTCCTCTTCACCCAGACGCGACAGGGAATCCCCCGGCGCACGGTTACTAGGTCTGGCCTCAGTAGAAGACATGGTAGCAACAATTTTTCAACAAAATAAGAGATCGAGAAAAGTTTGTTTGTTTACCTTGAAGAAAAACACTAGCCGAAGTAACGACACTGAAGATTAGAAAAGAGAAAAGCCCTTGGAAATTTGGAGAGAAGAAAATTTTAGAGAGAATGATATTGGTGGCCAATTTCAGGGACTAAGTACCCTATTTATAGAGGAAAGCCCATGAAGAAGGACCAATCAGGGCACAGCCCATGAAACGTCAGCCAATCAACAAACAGACACGTGTCGGACATGCAACCACGAAATGTCAATCGTTGCAACAGTTGAATGTCAATCAATGCAACAGTGACCAAGCGTCTTCAACACGCCCCTTCATATCTCTCTGCCTGTTCATCTTCCTCAACAAATTCCTAAGTATCCGTTTCTCCGCCGGCCACATGATCAACCAAGCCAGAAAGCACCGGCAAGGGGCAATCGAAACAACCGCACTCTCCACCCTGGTCTCGGCCAAATCATTGCCTTTTCCACATCGGATGTCCATTACACAACCATGTGGAGGGGGGATATGGTACGGCCTAAGCAGGGCCACGCCGAGGTAGAAGAAGCCGGGGCAGAAAATTTGTCTTGCGCAGAATATACGCTCAACATACATCGGAGCCTATACCACGGCATAGACTACGCTGGGGGCAAATTGATGGGGCATATTCTGCACCCGCTGACCACTCAACATATTGAGCAAGGTCAAAGATATCCACAGCAAGTCAACGGCTTAGACAGCCTAACCGACGCCACCTGTCGGCCTGTCTCTCGTGCCTCGGCGGGGACAACTAGCCAGCCGAGGCACACATCTGCGAACTCATATCCAAGACACCTCGGCGGTGAGTCAACAGGGCCCGCCGGCCTGACATGGGTCCCTCGGCCGAGGGGTAGATCAGTCTTTCCACCTGCTAGCCACTTGGCCACTACGTGACAAAAGGTGAAAGTCTATAAATACTCCTCAACTCTCATTGAGGAGAGGATCCACACTTTAACCTCAGAATCACTATTCATCTGGTAATATCTTCCTTATCTCTCTACAATACATACTTCGCCAAGTAACAACAACTTACCTCTCTAAGTTACTGACTTGAGCGTCGGAGTGAGTTCGCTCGGCCCAAAGCCGAGCCCTCAGTTTGCTCATTGTTTCAGGAGACCGCAAGGAGGATTCAACCAAGGACGTCATTCTACAAGGACGTCATTCTACAAGCACGGGTGATTAACAATAATTAAACAAGGGTAAAAAGAGATTATACCTACTTGAGATGATCCAAATAATAAAGTAAAGAATAATAGAAGTATACTTGATGATTGATAGAAGGTTGTCAATCCTACAATAAACCCAAATAATCTTCTAATTACCCGACTAAACTAAGAGCAATTGAGAGAATTATGGAAAGATTAAGATATGATTAATATTGAAATGTGTATTACAACTTTGATTAGGACTAAATTAAGGAATTGATTATGATAAGATGATTCTAAGCTAGTACAATAGGGTATTTATACTGAAATTAAGTACAAGGATTAGAGTTACTAAGGGCTTAAATGACGATTAAGACCCTAAGATAAGCTCGATGATTTTGAACTCCCGAGGGACATGCACGGATTGGTGTAGCAACTCCCAAGGGACACGCGCGAATTGAGGTGAAGCACGCCTTGTCCTGTGAGGGGATTCGCTCGGGCTGGCAGTCGGGACACTCGGATCCTTCTCTGGCACGCTCGGATCGTTGCTCTGTTATGCTCGTTCTGAGCTCAGGACGCTCGGATCGTTGGACAGAGTTCTTCTATTGTTCTTGGCTCCCTATCAATCCGTCAGGACTGTCTTAGGGATGCGAGGATCTTTCATCATTGCCCATTTCACTTCATTTATTTGCTGAGGCTTCTAGTGTCGGTCTCCTCTTCGATGCTTGGTCATTAGATACAATCCATTTAGCTCTATTTTGCTCTATAAATGCAAGGCTAGCAAACCTCTCCTACCAAGGACACAAAACCTCAAAGAATATGCAAAATGGGAAACTAAAGATAAGAAATGATCCTAATAGGTGCTAGAAAGCATAGAAATGAGGCTAATTCGGGGACTAATTGTGCTCAAATATGAGTCACATAAAAAAGTCCGAACAAGTTAGTGTTGGAATATATGTCCTCCGACAATAATGCGATCACAATTGTCGATCATATTGATCACATATTTAAATCTCATTACAAGAATACGGAAGGGATGATACATAATATATATAGTCAACTGGTCCACACATATCTGTAATGATTGGCTGACTAGAGTTTGACATTACTGTCGTGCGACGGTGGTGATCAGTTGATCCCTTGAGGTCACACCTAAAGGACGATTCCCTTAATTGAAAAGGTTAATTAATTGTATGACGATACAGATTAATTAATTCCTTAAAATTGAACAAATTATTATAAGAGAGAAAAAATGACATCTTATTCTAATGTGATTAAATGAGATTTTATTTAGTAATTTAAGAAGTTATATTACTAATATTAATCGGTGTTTATGAAACACGCGAGATGAGAATGATAAGTTAGTTATAATTACAAGATGTTATGAATTATACTAACTAGTAACTAAATGACCATTTTAGGAGAAAGTAATTTTAAATTACTAGTCAATTTGTTAAATATGCATTTTAAATTAAAACATGACATAAAACATGTCACATGTCACATGACATACAATTGTACAATTGACAAAAATAAAATGGACTCCATATTACACAAGGAAACCAAAAATTGGGTGGCTCTTTTAGTAGTTTTGTCTTATTCATTTGTCTTGTTCATTTGTCTATGACAATTGATAGTGACTTGACTATGCAAAAGACTTACACATTTTTGTCTTGTGAAGACAAAAAAGAAAAATAAAATAGCCTATTATTCCCCCTCACCCCACCGGTTTTACCACCACCATTTAGAGGGATTTTTCCTCTAATTTTCATCCTCTCTCATGTTTTACGAAAAACATCTACTTCTCTCTCTTGTTCTTCATAAAATTCAAGTTTTATGAATCTAATTTGTTTAAATCAATAACTAATAATACTAGTAGTAGTATATGAGTATTAGTAATCAATTTTAAGGTAAACCACATTACAAATATCTAGTACATATTATTTTGTGGGATTGAGGGATAGTTTTAGGTGCTACTAATTGTATGGCTTCTATTTTGAAGCCATGAATGTTCATCCAATATTGGAAAGCTCAAGAACTAACAAGAAGGAGATCTTGTTGGTGCCCATATGATGACCGAAATTATCATAGTAAGAATGAAGATTTCTTCCTTATTTTACTTATTGTTTGCATGCATAAGATCGCCTTTTAATTTTATGACTAAATTAAAATAAAACATATATGAATATGTTGAGTAAAGAGATAAATATTTCCAACAAGCGGTATCAAGAGCCTTGGTTGTTTGCATGCAAATCGGTTATAGTTTTTCCGAGTTATACGATTAACATATAAAACTTGTAAATTTGTGTTATTATGATATATCACAAAATAAATTTATGGATGTTAAAGTTTCTGATCCTAAAATGTATTTAGGATATTTTGCTTAATTTATGGATTTTATTGTTCATTTTATATTATATTGGCATTAAAATGTGATTTTTATGATAAAAATGTCAATTTTAGACGAAAATTAGCTACACTTCGAATTTTCCAGTGGTTTTTGGATATGTTTTCACATATGTTATTTTTAGATGATCTGGAAATTTTCAAAATTTTTGGAGTTTTTATGCTCGAAATATGGATTTTTCATGATAAAAATCGAATTTAAATGAAAAATAGGTTAATATGAGAAATATTTCGAATCTGATCATAAGCATTTAGAATGTTGTCACATGCAATTTTACAAGATGTGTGTAAAATAATAGGCTATAATGAATTCTTCATGCATGATTTATGGATTTTTGATGAAAAATAGCATAAATAGTGACTTAATTAGTGAATAATTTCTAAAACATACCTCATGACTAAGGAAAAACGTCACATGTTGCATTTTATTATCTTTTTTCAGATCTAAAATTGAAAAGTTGATGAATATAATTTTTCTCATGTTTTAATGATTATAATTGATAAATTCGATAAACCGCAACATTGTTTTTCCCGATAAATTTCGAAATTTTTAACCTATGTTTTTTGAACATTATGAGTGTCATGGTATTTTTCTAGAATGTCCATGAGTTTAAATTTCAAATTTCAAATTTATTTGAAATTTTTGTGATTTATTTGAACTTTATAGCATTTTATTGTAGTTTTGGGTCCATTTATAGAAATATGAGTTAATTATAGTCAAATAGTTAGTGGAGACTAATTTTGAATCCTAAGTTGGTTAGGTTAATTAACTTGTGCATAAAACCGGATTTTCCGCCCGTTCTTGGATAGGTTTGTGGTCGTCGTTATTGATGACATCTTGGTCTACTCTAAGACTAAGGAGGAGCACGAGGAGGATCTGAGGTTAGTACTGCAGACTTTGCGAGATAATCAGTTGTGCCTAGTTATCTAAGTGCGAGTTTTGGTTGGAGAAAGTGGACTTTCTGGGTCATGTGATATCAAAGGAGGGTATGTCAGTGGATCCTAGTAAGATTGAGGCAGTGACTAAGTGGCAATCACCAAAGAATGTTGTTGAGATTCAAAGTTTCTTGGGTTGAGCTGGTTACTACAGGAGGTTCGTGAAGGACTTTTCGAAGGTCGCAAGATCTATGACAGCTTTGATGCGGAAAGAGACCAGATTTTGTTGGGATAAGAGTTGTGAAACGGCGTTCCAAACCGTAAAGGAGCGTTTGACCACAACTCCTATTCTAGCTCTACCTGAGGGAATTGAGAACTTTGAAGTATACACTGATGCTTTAAAGAATGGTCTGGGTTATGTGTTGATGCAGAATGGGAAAGTTATCGCTTATGCGTCGAGGCAGCTGAAGCCGTATGAGGAGAACTATCCTACTCACGATTTGGAGCAGGGTGTAGTTGTTTTTGGTCTAATATTTGGAGGAACTATCTTTATGGGGCGACCATTAAGGTGTTTTCATATCATAAGAGTTTAAAATATATATACACACGGAAGGAGCTGAACATGAGACAAAGACGATGGATGGAGTTGATAGGGGACTATGACATGGAGATCATCTATCACGAGGGTAAGGCCAATGTGGTGGCAGATGCTTTGAGTAGGAAGAGTGTACATTAGTTGTCAACAGCTATGTCTTTGATGAAACTAAGGGATAAGATGACCAAGATGGGGATCCATATGATTCGAAAGGGGGATGCTATCGGGGACTTAACTATCGAACCTAATTTGTATGATGACATAAAAAGGAAACAGGAACTCGATCCCAAGGTTCAAGAGTGGAAGTCAAGGGTAGAGAGTTGCATAGTTTTGAGGTTTTGGATCCACACAGATGGTAGTGTTCATTTTAATGGGAGATGGTGTGACCTAGTGATGCGGACTAGAAAAAGTTGATCATGACGGAGGCTCATTGCTCTCCTTATTCAGTTCATCCATTCGGGGATGGTGAGCAGATTGTGACAGGTGGTGGTTGTCTTTGTAATACTCCGTATTTAATAATTATAAAATAATAATATTTTATTTTATTTTATTTATACGAGTTATGTTGAGACGGAATGATATAATAATATAATAATAATAAGATACATGTATTATACTACTCTCACCCTATATATATATATATATATATATATATATATATATATATATATATATATATATACATATACACATGTTTATTCGAATTTTATCAAATGATTGCATCACTTGTTCGATTTCATAGTGATGATTGATTTTCTATATCATTAGAATGGTTAAAAATCATATTTTTACGATAAATTTTCTTTTCCACCATGGATGAGCTTGGAAACTTGTGCTTTTGAGTCGATAACCGGATTTTCTTGTTTGTTATTGGGTCAAATTGGACAAGAAAGGCTTAACACTTACCTTAATGTCGGATTTTGTCTTGTATATGAAAATTCTATCTTAAAAGTTTACCTTAATCTTTGATTTTCATAGTTGGAATTCGTTTTTAATCATCTTACAAAGACTATTATCATCCCTAGTAGTGCGGTACATTGTCTTAACAAAACGAAGATTTCATCGTCAATTTTTAGCCTAAAATTTGGAACCAAGTGAGGAATATGAACATTTTTTATTTTAACCCAAATATGATTTAATAGTATTGTAAAACTATAATAATATTTTGGAATTTTACTATAAAATGGTGTGAATCAAAATTTTCCATCTTGAAGGTTGACAAATTTCCCGAAAATGTTGTGAAAAGTTTACATAAGCTTTGATTTTTACACATGTATGTACCTTATTTACTCCTTATTATTCATCTTTAAGTATAAAGTTTTGTGAAGTCATGCATAAGGAATTTTTCCGCCTTAAAGTTTTCTTTTGATAATGAATGACATACCTACCCGTATTTTTGACTTTTCTAAGTTATGTTTTGCACCAATCTAATAGTAATGCTTTGAATTTGGCATATAGTGACATGTACCATCCAATGACGGATTACTCCGTATTAAAATTTTCGAAAAATTTGAAACAAATGACCTTTATGTTGAAGTTTTAATGTAGCATTTCGCATTGAGTCAAGTTTGAGTAACATTACATTAGAGTTGAGTTTTTAAATAGCATCGTTTTACAAAGTTCATCGTTTTCCAAGTGTGCTATTAGGGAAATTTTAAGGTGTCGGTCATGGATTTCCTATCCCCTCCATGTTATTTGATTCCCTATCCTTTCCATATCTGTTCTGGCTTATTTTAATCCCCATCATCCTTATCCGCTGAGTTAACTCGGGATATCCGGGCATAGAGTTGCATGTGAGCCCAAAAGAGTGCTTTCTCACCCTAGCCCTTAGGCATGTGTTTCGGACAAGATGAGTGATTTTGGACATAGTCATTAAGTTTGATAATTCGGGAGGACTAGGAGGGTAGTTGGCCCATGTAATGTTTTGAGTATGGTAAATTGATCATGGGAGATAACTTGTAAATGATGAGTGGAGTGCAATCAAAATTCGATACTTAGTGATTGTGTGGACTCATAGATAGTGAACGCAATTTGAGGACATGTGAGAGTGACCTTTTGAGCACGACTCGAGTATTTTGGCTGGCATATAGCTGAGTTGGATTTGTAGAATGATGAGGGAATAATTGAGGAACTACGTGTAAGAAAGAGCGATGACACGAGCTGATAAAAGTTGCGGAGAACGTGAGATGTGACTTGAAGAATAGTGTAAAACTGGGTAAATAGTGATTAGATTTAGGAATCTGGAATACGAGATAGAGAGTACTAGAGCAAGAGACGAGTTGGAGATTTTGCAAGTGGTAACCCAACGTTTAAATGAGGAACTTGTTGTAATTTTCGAGTGAACCCGTGTGAGGTGGCATAATTATGGATTTGGTGTTACCAAGGTTGGTTTTGTGGTCGTGAGGGTAAGAATGGTGCATGTAATGCTTAAGGACTCAATCTTATGGTTGAGGTATTTGAATATTTGTGATACATAATGTAACCATAAACCTAAGTATATAGGCATGAGCTGTGAAAGTGGTTGTGTTAGACTCCGACCGTAAGAGTGGTAGTTTAGATTTTGTTCGTAAATTGCCTCCCAAGCGTTATTGTGAAACGCCCACGGTGTACATCGTGATTTTGTTGTAGTGAGTGATGTGAAATGATTCTTTAACCCTCTAATTAAACTCTTTAATTATTTTTCTAAATTACTCATTGATTTAGATAATGATCTAGTGCATGCATAACAATAATAAAATTAGAAAAGTAAGAACAAAGTTCCTTACATTTGTAGAAATCAGTTTAGGGCACAAGTGAGGACTCCTTCTCACTTGTTCTTGAGCTACAAGTTAATGGATGATCCTTCAAAATCCCAATAGTAGAGATTCTCCTTTTGATGACACCAAGACAACCCCTTAAATCTAATAATATATTAACTAGATATGTTATTATAACCCTTAAAATATAATCTAATAATATTTCTTATTACTACTTTTAGTAATCTAAATAAATTAGATTTTGAACAATATATATATATATATATATATATATATATATAAACTAAAACTTATTTTAGAGAGAAGATAAGAGAAGTGAGAAGAATGAATAGAATGTAAGAATGAATAATTAGAATAAGAACAATTCTTATTCTAGTAAAGGGGAGGAATACCGGTGGGAAAGGGGGTGGCCAAGGGAGCCAATGCATGCCCATTTCCTTTTAGAGTTGTTCTTCTCAATATGTAATAGGGTGTAGTCTAGGCTAGAATGTTAATCATTGTGTTTACCACAATATAAAAACAATTAACCAATTCATCCTATTAAGCCATAAAACCGGTGCCCTTATGATAATATGGAGTCCATTTTATTTTTGTCAATTGTCATTTTGTCATATAATGTGTAACATGTAACACGTTAGTTATAATATTAATGCATATTTAACAATTAAATATTATTACATATATTAATATAATTATATATAACAATTGACTAGTAATTCATAATTACAAGTATATAAAATGGGTCAAGTTAATATAATCTACAACACATTGTAATTATAATTAACCGATCATTCTTAATTTAATTTTTTCATAAACAAAATTTTATTAATATAACATTTTAATTACTAAAACGAATCTCATTTAATCGAATTACAATAAGATTCATATTCTCACTCCAATATGTAAATTGTTCAATTTTTAAGGGATTCATTAATCTATATCAATATACAATTAATTAATTTATCTATTATGGGAATTGTCCTTTAGGCGTGACCTTAAGGGATCAACTGATCACCACCATGAAACGACAGTAATATCAAACTCTAGTCAGCCAATCATTACCGATTAATGTTGATCAATTGACGTATAAAAACGAATCATCCCTTTACGTATTCTTATCATGAGTTTTAATAATGTGATCGCACTATTGTTGAGGACACATACTCGAACATGATGATGTCGCTATTATTCCTTGAGAGTGATGAGTAATTAGGCCGTGTCCATGAGATATGATGTGACTTATATTTGTGCATATTTAGTCCCGAATTAACCTCGTTCCCATGCTTTCTAGCAACTATCAGGGTTATTTCTTATCTTTAGTTCCCTATTTTGCATATTCTTTGAGAGTTTGTGTCCTTGGTAGGAGAGGAATGCTAGCCTTACATTTATGGAGCTAAATGGAGGTAAATGGATCGCATCTAATGACCAAGCATCGAAGAGGAGACCAATATTAAAGGCCTAAGCAAATAAATCAAGAGAATTGGGCAATGATGAAGATCCCCTTGGCCCTAAATCAATCCCCACGGATTGTTAGGAAGTCAACATAAGAGGAGGAACCCTCTCCCAGGATCCGGGCGTCCTAAGCTCAGGACGAGCGTCCCAGCCCAGGATCCGGGAGTCCCAAGACTCAGCTCGCGTGGATCCCATTACAGACCCGAGCATACTTGAAGCCAGGACCCGTGTGTCCCTAGGGAGTTGCTACTCAGGACGCGCGTGTCCCTACGGGATTTGAAAATCATCAAGCTTCTCTTAGGGTCTTAATCGTCATTTTAGCCCTTAGTAACACTAATCCTTGTACTTAATTTTAGTATCAATACCATATTGTACTACCTAGATGAGCTTCAATCTTAGGAAAAAAGTCCTAATCTCCTTCTAAATCTCTTAATTTAGTCTTAATCTAAGTTGTAATACACATTTCAATATTAATCACATCTTAATATTTCCTTAATCTCTCAATTATTCTTAGTTTTAGCTGGGTAATTAGAAGATTATTTGGGGTTTATTGGAGGATAAACAACTCTCCATCAATCATCATGTTTCCTTTTATTATTCTTTGCTTTATATTTGGATTATCTCAAGAGATGGCGGTTCATAATTCCCAATATAGTAGGCCTCAAAAGGCCATTAGAGGAGGAAAGCATGAGGTAGATTCCATCACACAATTGGGTACTCAACTAAGTGCTCATATCGACACCATCAACTTGAAGTTTGAGAAGGCCATGGCTAAGCTTGATGAAACTTCCAAATCACCCAAACATGTCAATGCTATGATGGCATCATCCTCAATCCCAAATGGAGTATGTGAAAGTTGTGGAACCTTGGGACATGATCAAAACGATTGTAGGGGAACAAATTAACAAGTGAATGCTTTCTAAGCATACAAGAATGGCACCCCTTATTCCAACTACTATAATGAGAATACCAAATTCCATCCAAATCTCTCATACAAGAGCTAAAATGTTAAAAATCCTCAACCAACATACACCCCCACCTCCAATGAGAAATCAAACTCAAAGACCCTTTTTCAACCAAAGCCAAGGATATTAAAATCAACCTTCCTACAACCAATCCAATGACCAAAGCTTTGACGTTCAAAAAGCGGTCCTCCAAATGCAAAAGAACCAACAAGAATTCTTCACCTAAATGCAAAACGATAGCCAAGCTAAAGAAACCACCATCAACAACATACTTGCCCACACCAAAATGTTAGAGACTCAAATAACTCAACTAGCATCTTCTAACTCCCAAAGACAAAAGGAGCAATTGCCTCCTCAAGGTAACACCCCACCCCCCCCCTCCCAGCACCACCACCACCACAAGACATGAAACAGTTAGTGCCAATTGATGAAGATATTATGGATGATAGTAGCAAGCAAAGAGTTGTGGAGAACTCTAAGGTAGTAGAGCCTACTACCAATGAACTTTCAAAGAAGAGAAATGAAGAGAAGGCCAAGGAAATTGAGAAAGAGCCTATTATGATTAGACTTCCATTCCCAAGTTGCCAAGCTAAGCCTAAGCTTGATGAGCAACTTGGAAAGTTCATGGAAATTGTGAAGAACTTAGAAGTCTCAATCCCATTCACGGAATTGATCAATCATGTTCTGGCTTATGCAAAGTACATGAAGGATATTCTTACCAAAAAGAAATCCATCCGAAAGTTGGAGACTATTGCCTTTACCAAAGTGATTAGTGCTATTCTTCAAGGGAGTTCCCCTACAAAGCTTAAAGATCCGGGAAGTTTTTCTATCCCATGTACCATTGGCGACACTACAATCAACAAGGCATTGTGTGATCTTGGAGCAAGTGTAAGGGTCATGCCATACTCGGTATGTAAGAGGCTTGGAATGGGAGAGCTCAAATGCACCAACATTACTTTTCAAATAGCGGATCAATCGACGAAGATACCTCTAGGGGTATGGGAGGATGTGCCCGTGAGAATTGGCATATTCTTCATCCCAGTAGACTTTGTCATTGTAGACATGGAGGAGGATTCCAACATTCATATCATCTTAGGAAGACCTTTCTTGCATACCGCCGGAGCGGTAATCGATGTATAACATGGAGAGCTTACACTTGAAGTAGGGGATGATACAATAACTCTCAATCTTGCCAAAACCATGAGAGCTCCCCGATTACATGAGCCATGCTTCATGGTCGATCACTATAGCCGAGAAAGTGATAGGAAGAACTTAGAATCTCTATGCAAAGATCAAGCCAAGGGTAAGGAAACATCACCCATATGGAAGAAGAAAGTAGATGACATTCAAGTAGCTCTATTCGGAGAGCATGGAATTTTCAACGACAATGAGAGCTTGAATAGGTCACCCATCATGACAAGTAATGAAGAAGGCCTCATTGGCCATGATAACAAGGAAGGAGAGTTGCTCTTGTCAACTCATGAACCACCTTACATAGGGGAGAAAGCGAATAAAGTTTGTGGTCTATGGGACGATGAATTTGAAGGATTGGTCAATCCTTATATTGGGAATGCTATGATTCTACACCAAGGCTTTGTAGATCCTTGTCATCACTTTGACTCGGACTGCAACAATGAAGAAATCGATGCACAAAGGTCTATGCAAGATCTTTACTATGAGAATGAGCAAGCCTTCGACTACTTCTAGAAAGTGTTGGGCAACATCAACAACACTTTGGCTTTGCCCCCTTGACATCTCATCCAAGAAAGGAGAGTTTGGTGGAGTCCTCCCTAAACCACCATTTGTAAATATTCCAAACCCTCTAACAAGCATTTCATTTCCTTTATTTCATTTTTGTCATTTTTGCATTGCATTTTCATGCTTTGTTATAAGATTTTTGACATGAGAGCAAGTGAGGGAGGGATTTTAATGTGTTTTAATGTGTAGTGTTTGAACAAGTATGGGGATAGTAAATGCCTAGGCTAACCAAGCCTTTGTAGTGCAACCCACAATAATTAACAAGGAAAGGAACAAGAAATGACGCGGGAAGAGGATCCCCACGAGCAGACCTGTGCTCCTGAGAGCTGAGGAACAAGACAAGCAAAATCTGCTCAAGCCAGCCTTGACACGAGCGTCTCAAACTTCAGGACGCCCGTCCTGGCCTTGAAACGTGAGAGCTGGGAAGCATCAAGTCTTGGTAGAAATTCCTGTAAAGAATTTACCCGAGTTGACTTCAGGACGCCCGTCCTATTCTCGAGCTATGGGTCCTGGGAGGCTACAAATTGTTGAGATTTTCCTGTAAAAAAATCCGCCCGTCCCAAAGGTAAAACGAGCATCTCACCCAAAAATCCGCTCGAGCCGGCTTGAAGACACCCGTCCCAGACCTAGTTTGACCTTTCAGAATTTCCTGCAAGAAAATCCACGCGTCCTAGGCTTAATCCGCCCATCCCAGACCTGCTACATAGCAAAAACACGGGATTTTTCCCTTCTTCCCAATTCATTTACCTCTTTGAAACACAAACACATATATTTTTCCTCACTTCAACCTTCAATCCCCTTATCTAAAAACATTAATTTCTCACCAAAATTCACCACAACCAAATCAAAACTTGCACAAAACACAATTAAATCACTCCTTCATCAACAAAAGACGATTTAAACATCAATTTCCTCGCAAATTGAATCAATTTTCTAGGGTTAGGGGCAAATTCCGAAAATCCCTAATTGATTGAGGAATTGATTGAAGTTTGAAGAATCAAGTAGCATTCAAGAATCATCTTGGTTTGTTGATATCAAATTTATAAGGACCATACAATGGCACAGACTAAAGGCGGAACTAATACACCCAAAACCCCAAATTTGTCAAAGAGGCAACAAACTCTTCTAGCATCAAAAGCTTTGGTAGTAGCTCAACCAAGGGAGCAAGCACAAGAAATCGTCAATCCCAGTGAGGAAGCTACCCCTTCTATTTCGGTTGTGGAACAATTGCCAAACAATCCGGAGGTAACTTTCTTATCCAATAAACATAGGCTTTCACTTCAATCCCTTGCCAAAAAGACAATTTTAGCTACCAAGTTTATTTGCCAAGATACTTTGCAAAAATTGGGTGTACTTGAGCAATCTAGAGCATTTTTCGAGTCCATGGGGTTGAAAACCCTCTTTAATATGAATGAATTGACTTACCCCTCATTGACCATGGAGTTCATAAGCTCCTTGAGGGAGTTCAAGGTAGAGACTCGAAATTATGTTGTGTTTCGACTTGAAAACGAGAGTAGAAGAATGCTTAAGGGTGAATTTGGTAAAGTGTTTGGACTTACGAAATATGATCATTTTTAAAAGAAGCCTTTGAAGTATGATGCCGCACCCCTGTGGAAGGCTATAACCGGTCGTCAATTATATTCCTTCCGGGAGAGCTATGCTTAGTATGTTCACCATTCGGGTATAAGAACTTGGCAAAAGTTTATGGCTAATACTTTAATCGCTAGGAAAGGAGCCAACCATTTCACCGAACTCAATTTTGTCTACCTCGAATCCTTCTTGAATATTAATGGAATGTCAACCCGAAAATACAACATTCTTCAATTATTGATTGAGCGATGGTTAGATATTGATAATGGGAAAGAGGGAGCGGCCTTTATTGTAAATGGGGGCCTGGTGACGACGTTAGCTAAACACTTTAACCCAGAGTTCAACTAGGATAATACCTTCTTGACATGAGTACTTTGATCAACAAGTTTCATTGGGTCAAAAATGATAATCTTGATCATAAATTTGAATGGTTCATCAAGGAAGCCAAGTCCATTGTCTTGCCAACCGAGATTTGTCGTATCTCCGCCCATAGAGAAAACTACCTCATTCCCATCTCCAAAGAAGCCGAATTGATAATCAAGCAACAAAGGGGCCCGATTGCAAAGCCCTCCTCCTCCACCATTGTGACTCCTCCCTATCCTTTTGCCTACCAAGAATTTGAACCAAGTGGCTCTAATGTTGAGGTAGGCAATGATTACTTGACCCAATTGATGCAACACTCACTTACATAGAGAAACTTATGATGACCGGGTAAATGCTTATCGTTCCCAATATCCACCACTACTACATCTTGCTAAGCAAGGACTTCTTGATTCTTCATGTCCTTTGCCTAGTTGGGCGGATAATAAAGTGTTCTTCCCTAGTACTTCTCAAGATGCCGACAAGGATAGCCGGGTGGTTAATGAAGGGGAGATTGTTGTTGAGGAAGATGAGGAAGGTAGTGGTTCGTGCCATGAAGAAGAGCAATGTCCGAATTCCGATGATGATGAAGTTGGTGAATCCTCCGGTCCAATGGAGGTGGCTAATGATGAAATTGATGTTGATGATGATGATAATGATAACAATTCTGATGATGATGATACCGATAATGAGGCCATTGATGATGATGTCGCGATGAGCGACAGTTGAAGGTTGACAAAGCCTAATGGAGGATACTACAAGTGCGGGGTTGATTGCTTAGCATCAACCTATTCCATTGTCAGTTTCCTACCCCTCATTTAGCTTTGTTTTTATATAATGTTTTTAATCTTTATCTTGTTCACTTGTATAGTCATTTTGGGCTCTTGGTAATTTTGATTTTAGAGTCCTAGCACCATTCAAAGGACTCCCACCTCAGTCCCATTGAGGGGTTTATCTTTTCGCTACCATTACAAAGAATCCAAAATGACAAATTAGAATTCCTGCATTACATTCATACCTTGTGCATGGACTTCCCCTCTTTTTTCACTAGCAATAGTGTTTTATTCAGTTTGGGGAAGTTCACTCAAAAGGAATGCGAGTCAATTCAAGTTGACTCTCCAACTAATCGAGACCATGCATCATATAGGATAGATTAGATTGCATCACTTGTTATATATTTCATATAGTTTGCATACTAGTTTAGAAATCATGCATTTTCATATAGATTGCATTGCATAATTTCCTATCGTATTGGCCATTGAGGACAATGCCCATACTAGTGTGGGGATGGGAAATTCTAACTTAGCATTCAAAAATCGAAAAAATGATAAAAATTGAAAAATTCTCAAAAATCCAAAAACATGTTCATTCCTGTGTAGTATAGTATTGTACATTTTGTATATATTTGTGTTTGTTTGTCACTCTTATCACATTGGACCGACTACGCCACATTCGAGGCATGAAGGAAATAGATGACCTCATGGTATGATCTTTCCAAATCTCCTTACTCCTTTTATTTGTTAATGACAATGTGGCTTTATTTTTGGTTGATGCTGTACAAACCAATGTGTTGTTAGGAGTTGCATTTAGTTTATATGGCATACTAGTTGATAGAAGCATTTGCATTTATGTTGTATATATGCTAGTTGCATCATGGCATGTAGTTGCATTTTAGGAAAATTTTTGTGAAAACATCTATTTGGGAAGATTGACAAATGTATATAAAGCCCTTGTAGATAATTTTTCTGCTTGAAACTTTGCTCATTAGAATATCTTCAAAACACCCTAGGATGTGTCATCCTAGTATCCTTTGACCCATGGACTACGGCCTAGTCAAGAGTACCTTGTGGTGTGATAACTCCTTGGCTACTGTTTATACCAAGGTGACCCTTGAAACCATGAAACCATCTTCCACTTATATCACATCTTTCACGCAAAAAGGGAATGGGCACAAAAATTCTCAATTTGAGTTCAAGCACCAAAATGAAAAGAAAAAAGTTTCTATCAAAGAAAAGAGGAGTACAAAAATAAGAACTCTTATGCTTCAATAAAAGCACCCTTGTTACAAATAAGGGTGACTTTGAAAATGTTCAAACAATGCAAAACTTGAAAAAAAAATGCCAAGTATCGAAATGCCAAACATCAAAGAAATGGCAAGAAATTGTTCTAAAAAATGTCAAATGCCACAAGAAATTGGGGGGAATAACAAATCCAAAAGCAAAATCCCGTTATGAAACTCAAAATCATATTGATCCCTTTATCCATTGATTCCATTTTTGTGCATGGTGGAGAGGGGACGACCCTTCTTCTTGTCTAGGCAAGAGGGGGAATTCCGCGATCTTACAGTGTTTCTAACACCATAAAAAGTCTACTCTTGACGAAAGCATTTAGCGATTGTGGACAATGGTACCCTAGCTTGTCACAACTTGGAGGTGATTTGTTGGTAATCTCCTAGGCTTACTAACTTGAAGAAACCATATCTAAAATGGAGTGTGTGCCCTTAGATTGCTTCCCTCTTAGATAATTTCCGCCACTTAGATGAGGAAAGTGGCTATTCTTTTGTAGATTCATCCATTACTTATTTTGTGTGCTTAATGCTTAGATGTATCGCCATTTTGGCAAGCCCTACCTTGCCTTGCAAGAAGGCATCTTACCTCATGGGTGTCTTGTGAGTTGAAGGGGCAGAGTGAGACCCGCTAATTGTCTCACATCGGCTATATTAGTAGGCTAGTTTAAATAAAGGTCATAGTTTTAGTCACCTCTTTACTCGGGACAAGCAAAGGTTCGGTTTGGGGATCTTTGATGTGACTCATATTTGTGCACATTCAGTCCCCGAATTAACCTCGTTCCCATGCTTTCTAGCAATTATTGGGGTCAATTCATATATTTAGTTTCCTATTTTGCATATTATTTGAGGTTTTGTGTCCTTGGTAGGAGAGGATTGCTAGCCTTGTATTTATGGACCAAAATGGAGCTAAATGAATCGCATATAATGACCAAGCATCAAAGGGGAGACCCATACTAAAGGCCTAAGCAAATAAATCAAGAGAATTGGGCAATGATGAAGATCCACACGGCCCTAAATCAATCCCTACGGATTGTTAGGAAATCAACATAAGAAGAGGAACCCAGTCCCAGGATCCGGGCGTCCCGAGCTCAGGACGACCGTCCCAGCCCAGGATTTGGGAGTCCCAAGGCTCAGCTCATGCAGATCCCCTTACAGACTCGAGCATACTTCAAGCTAAGACGCGCGTGTCCATGGGGAGTTGCTACTCAGGACGCACGTGTCCCTACGGGATTTGCAAATCATCAAGCTTCTCTTAGAGTCTTAATCGTCATTTAAACCCTTAGTAACCCTGATCCTTGTACTTAATTTTTGTATAAATACCCTATTGTACTACCTAGATGAGCATCAATCTTAGGAAAAAAGTCCCAATCTCCTTCTAAATCTCTTAATTTAGTCTTAATCCAAGTTGTAATACACATTTCAATATTAATCACATCTTAATCATTCCTTAATCTCTCAATTGTTCATAGTTTTAGTTAGGTAATTAGAAGATTATTTGGTGTTTATTGGAGGATTGACAACTCTCCATAAATCATCAAGTTTCCTTCTATTATTCTTTGCTTTATATTTGGATCATCTCAAGTTGGTATAATCTCTTTTGCCTTTGCTTAATTATTGTTATTTACATTACTTGTTCATCATGTTTTGCTTTGTTAATATGATTGACATCCTTATTAGCATGTTAAACTTTGATCATGAGTGAGTAGTTTCTTAAGCTAGGGTTAATAAGGAATTAGGGGAATCAATCATGTGATTAGATCTATGCTTAATTTAATATGCTTTCATAATTAAATGCTTGCTTGTTGTGATTTCAACCTATGCACATGTTATGTTTGATGAAATGCTATATTATGAAACCTTGCATTTTTTACCCATCTCTTATCTTTTCAATGAGGCTTGTAAGATATAAGCCAACTCAAGCCTTGTTAGACCATGCATAGAGTTGAATAGGAAGAGACTAAGTCGACTTATAGGTGTTGTAAAGTCTTGATAGACTCGGCTCCGGGACCTAAATCTTCTAAAGAATTGTAAGATATACACTAACTCGATTCCATCACAACAATAAGTTTCTTGCATCTATTTGAGAACATGTTTGTATGATCTATTTCCATGATTCCCTTATGAACCCATGATACCCTAGTGCCCTTAATCAATTTTTCACAAACCCCTTTTATTGATTTACATTGTTTTCATTCATCTTGTTAATTAGCTTAGATTGCATCTCATCTCAACCCAAATTTGTGACACCTTAGGACATAACTACTTGCAATTGAAATCTTAAATCGATACCCGTCCCTTGGGATCCGAGCTTTGCTTATCACTCTACTAAGAGTAGTTTGTAAACATATGATGTGAACATTATTTGCGCACATTTAGTCCCCTAATTGAGCCTATTTTGCATACTATTATAACATTCTTTGGCCATTTTATCCGTCAAAACCTTCCTATTTGCTTTTCTATCACATTTCATATGTTTTGTAGAAAAGGAGATAATAAGGCGGAAATTCCCGTCTTTCGTGCATATTTGGAAGCTTATTAATGATACTAGATGGGCTAGTATGAAGAGGAAGCAAGGACTAAAGATCAATCCCACAAGAATGAAATGGAAGTGAACAAAAGGGAAGGAAAGAAGAAGAATCATTGCTGAAGAACAATCCGAGCGGATTGTCTACAATCCGCCCGTCTCCTCACAACACAATCCGAGCGGATTTCCTTCAAAGACGCTCGGATTGCCCCGCCAGAATTCGCCCGGATTCCATCGAATCCGCCCATCTTCCATCAACAGAATCCGCCCGTCCCGACCCCAATACGCACGGATTTCTTCACAGCATAATTTCGTCTTCTCCATCCTACAAAAGAAAGAAGCCCTTCCTTCAAGAAATACCGGCTCCTCCCTGCTTTAAACTAAAAAGTGTAATTACTAAATTAGCCTTAGTTAACCCTAAATGCATCCACCTGATTTCTACTATAAATACCCCATTTGTAAATAATCAAAGGGGATCTCTCTTGGCTAGAAAATCTATCCTTAGATTAGATTAGGAGTAGTTTAGAATAGATTACTCTTTAATCTTTCCACATATTACACATTAATCTTTCCATAATTATTGTTCAAGTTTATTATTCAAGTTTATTATTGGGTAATTGAAGATTATTGGGTTATTATTGGGAGATTGACAACCTTCCATCAATCATCAAGTTCTTCTATTATTCTTTGCTTTATTATTTGGATCATCTTAAGTTGGTATAATTCCTTTACTCTTTAATCTTTATTGTTCATTTCTTCATTCTATTGTCATGTTTATACTTGTTGTGATGATTGACACCCTTATTAACATGTTAAACTTGATAATGAGTGAGTAGTCCTTTAGCTAGGATTAGTGGGTAATTAAGGGAAACCAACATAGGATTGATTCACGCTTAATCTAATATGTTCACATGATTAAATTGCTTGCTTGTTGTGATGTCAACTTTATGCACATGTTATGTTTGATGAAATGCTAAGCCTATGAATCCTTGCATTTACAACCATCTCTTATCTACTCAACTTGACTTGTAAGATATAACCCAACTCAAGTCTTATTAGATCATGCATAGAAGTTGAATAGGAGGAAAGTAAGTCGACTTGTAGGTGTTGTACAATCCAATTGATTCGGCTCCGGGACCCAACCCTTCCTATGAACCTTAAGACATAAACCAACTCGGTTCCCCCACAACATTAATTGCTTGCAACTTTGTAAACATGTTCGTATGATCAACACCATGAATCCCCTATGACCCCATGATATCCTAGGACTTTTAATCATTTGTTTACATCTTTCCCTTTATTGCTTGTTTTACTTTATTGCTTTTATTAGTCTAGAACACAACTAAAAACCCAAACAAATCGTGACACTAGCATAAATTGAGATAGATAGACTTAGAACCCAAAGCACACCGTCCCATGGATCGACCTCGACTTACCAATAACTAGTAGTTTGTTGAGTATTATAAATGTGTTTGATTGGTTGTGACCCGACGACATCGCTCCACATCAAAATGGCGCCGTTGCCGGGGATGGTGCTATGTGATTAAGTTCTTACTTGTTTGTCTATTTTTATTTTGCTTTCACCTTGAGGAACTTGTTCCTCAAGGTTGTTTTTACCATTTTCTTGTAGTTTCCATGTTTGTAGTTGTATCTTTATCTTGGCTATGATGATGACCCAAGACTTGGTACATGGAGTATGTGGTGGATCTTTTGAGTATGACTATGGGTATGGGGAGTTTGAGGAGCAAGTCAACACAAACCTACCTTATTATTTGTACAACGAAAATCCTAACCACTACCCCAATTTTTCCCACCAAAATCACCACACCCAATATCAACAACAACCACCCACCCAATACCCATTTCACAATGAACTTCAATTGCCACAATACAACCACTTTCACACCTACCCACAACAAAAAGATGAACCCATTCAAAACATGATTCTCCAAATAATGGGAGATCAACAAAACTTCTTCAAACAAATGCTAGAAGAGAGCCAAAAAGAAGATAATGTTCTTAAAAACATTGTTATCCAAAGAGAGGAATTGAGGATTCAAATTGCCCAATTAAAAGAATCCCAAGCAATCACTCACCACCGTTCTTTGGACTTTGAGCATAAATGCGAGTTTAAACTAGTGACCTTTGAGATGGAAGATGAGAAGTGGGAGGAGCCAAGTTCCTTGAGCTCTTGTGACTATGAAAGTGTTGTGTTCGATGAAGAAGACATGAGGTTAAGCAAACCAAATACTCTTAACCTTTGTGAGTATGAGGGTGTGTCTTTTGATATGGACGTTGAGGTGTTGAAAAAAGAGTTACATGAAGCCCACATTTATGATTCATGTGAAGATAGCAACAATGATGATAAAACTAGAGGAGGGACTCACAATATCACCTTGCTTGAGGAGCCTATCCTTGAGGCATTTGAGATACCCTATCATGAAGAAGAACGTCCTTCCTTTATCCTTCATGAAGACCACTTGGCACCTATCTTGGAGCCAATGATCATTGAAGAGGATATGATAGACCTTCTTCAAAAGGCCAAAGTTTATTACAAGAGCTACTTGGTGAAAAAGCTCAAAGAGAAAATTGCTCGTGAGGCTACTTGTGAAGATTTGGCACCCATAATCTCAACTCCTATGGTTTCCAATCATCAAAGTCATGAAAATTCTCCTCCTACCTTGGAAGGATTGAAAAATCGAAATGCTATCATCATCACCAAAATTGAAGAAGAAGTTAGTAAGTGGAAGTCCACGGATGAAAATGAACCACACTTCATGCTTAGTGTTGACAAGAATCATGGGTTTACCTATTTGAAGCATCGGGAAAACTCTAACGCTAAGGAGAAGGCAAGAAAAAGAACGTTCTACAAGCTCCCTTGGCCAAATTTTGTATTCAAATTGAGCAACCCATACTTGTGCTTATTTGGAGCTTGTTCACAAGCTTTTGATCTTTTATTAAGAGCTTTGAGCTCTATGGATAAGAATTTAAAATTGAACTAGTTTGGTGGAGTCCTATCTCAAACCACCATTTGTAAGATATTTCTTGGACCCCTTTATTTTGTATAATATTGTACATTTCCATTTGCATTTAATTTCTTGCATGAGAGAGAAGAGAGAGAGAGAGAGTCATCTTACATGTTTCATGAGCAAATTTCAGAAAAAGATAAGGAAAAAGAGAAAATTGGTGAGAAGGGGTGCGTTATTTCACGAAAAAGAGAAGAAAAAGAAGGAAAAGACCAGAAGACGCCCGGATCGAGAGGAGGACGCCCGACCAAAACCCACGGAAAAGAAAAAGCTAAAACTGAAGGAGAATCCGTGCGGAATCAAGCAAATCCGCCCGTCCAGGACAATACGTCCGTCTTCTTCACGGGACGCCCGTCCCGTGTGTCATCCAGAAACAAGATTTTAAGCTGTGACAAAATCCGTGCGGATTGTTCACAATCCGCCCGTCCCGATCAAGCCGCGCGTCCTAGGCGCAATACGCCCGACTTTTCCCACTTCTCAGCCGAGGAAGTTTGCTGTGTTTGAATCCGAGCGGATTCTAGCAAAGACGCCCGTCTTTTTCTTCGACAATCCGCCCGTCCCGACAGAAATCCGCTCGGATTGTTCTGTTCCTCCGGATAAAACGGGTTTGATCCAACCTTATCCGTTCGGATTCCCTACGTCTTCTATATAATCACCCCCCTTTCTCCCTCATTTCCTCACCTTACCAAACCCTAAAACACTCATCTCAATCCTCAAAATCACCATCCCATCCTCAAAAACACCCCCATCACCAACATCCAAATGGCACCATTGATGAACACCAAAGGAAAGGCCAAGAAATTGGTTGAATCATTCGGGAAGAAGCGCAAGGGATCAACCTCTTCAACACCACGAGAGGTAGTACTACCAAGGGGTTCCCAACCCTTAATGAGGGGAGGCATTGAACAACTCAACCGCTTTCAAGAGGTGCTCTTTCAATCCGACGACCACCGCCAAAAATTTGTCGAGCTACTAGGTAAGAAGTACGAACCTACTCAATTTGTAGACACTAGGGTGTTGGAAATCCTTAAGATAAGGTACCCTACCGAGATGTTCTTTAATGGCCTTGGCATTGGGAAACTTTTCCATGCCCATGAAGAGACTTACCTTAGTCTCACCCTTGAATTCTTGAGTAGCCTTCGCATTGTGGCGGATACCCACAACAATGTGGGCATGGAGTTTAGGTTATGCAACCTAGACCATATTCTTTCTCTTGAGGAATTTGCCTATGTTTTCGGTCTTGAAGTACCCACCGACTATACCGAAAAGCCCGATAATTTTGGTGTGGACTTTCTTTGGAAGGCTATCTCCGGGAGGGACTTTACCCATATAAAGCGTTGCTATACCTTTGCCATCCAACATCCGGTGATTCGATTCACCGAACGCTTTGTAGCCGGTTGCATCAAAGGGAGGTACGAACAAGATAGGTGTACTCTCATCGACTTAACTTTTCTTGAGTCCTATTTGAATGTTCGAGCGGTGAGGCGTTATAACTTTAATACGCCACTTGAGATACTTACTAGGTTCCATGATTTTGCTCAAGGGACCACCCAACTCAAAACCTTCGTGATGGGAGGTCTAATTACCATTTTGGCCCACCACCTTTGTCCCGGGTTCAATACCCGAGGAACCTATACTCCTCTTGAGGGGAGGACTTTGATTGATGAGCACACCATCTTCCACAGTCACCGATGGTGTAACTACACTCGAGATGGGAGTGTGGAGTGGCACACCAAGGGATGCACTTCAATGATCCTTGAAGGATGGAAGATACCGGGCATTGACCCAAGATTAAGTCCATACTCTCCTCCACCAAGCTACCTCCTTGTTATCCAAATTCTTGATAATCCCCCTCAAAGAGAAGAGCCACACCGTCAACCACCTCGTGGAGGGCCGGGAGTACCTATTCGCCCACCTTCCTACGTACCTATCCCGCCGTACCCTACTCCATATACCGAATTTCGGCCGGCAATCCTCGGTACCCCGGGCATTAATGATTTGATGGCACTCATGAATAGAGTGGACCTTGGGATGCATAAAGGGAGGGAAGACAACTACTTGGCCCTCTACCCCCAATACTATAACATGGCTCAACAAGGGTATATTGACCCCGATGGTCCTAAGCCCTCTTGGGCACAACCGGAGCTCTTGTTCCCAAATTATGGGGACCAAGCTTGGGGTCGAGGAGACGGAGGGCATTCTAGCCAAGGTGGAGGGTACGCAAGTCAAGGAGGAGGATTTGACCAAGGAGGATATTGGGGCCAAGCCCCCGGATACGATCAAGCCGGGAGCTCTCATGGTTATGGCTATGATCAAGATGAGGATGACGAGTGAAAGAGGCCTACTTCACCACTTCCATTTGTATGATACCCATCTCTCCCTCTCTCCCTTTTGTATATACATTGCATTTAGTATAACTTTTGCATACATTTGTATTATATTTCATATTGCATTCACTTTAGTTAGTTCATAGTATAGTTGCATTATAATATAATTCATATAGACAATTGCATGTAGACTAGAATTCATGCATAGTTACTAATGGCCAAACCTATTCTTTTCTACACTAGAAATGGTGTTTAAATCGGTTTGGGGAGGTTTGATCATAGGTGACCATAGTTTACTAGAAATCATGCATCACATAGTATAGTTTAGATTGCATTCATTTGTTATATATATCATATAGAATTGCATTTAGTTAGAGCATGCATTCATTCATATCATATCATTGCATTTGTACTTTATTTCAAAAAAAAAATCAAAAATCCAAAAAACATGTATTTCTCTTTTATTCCTACTCCTACATGTACATTGAGAACAATGTCCAAAATAAAGTGGGGGATGGGAATTTATATTCCAAAAATGATAAAAATTGAAAATTTTTGAAAAAATACAAAAACATGTCTTTTAATTTCATAAAATCAAAAACCATAAAAATTTGAAAAATTGAAAAATCCAAAAACATGTTCATTTCCTTTGTAGTATAGTCTTGTATATATTATTGTATATATTGTGTTTGTTCATCCTTGTTCACATTGATTGACTATGCCACATCCGAGACATGAGGATATTGAAGACTGCATGGTATGATCTTTCCAATCTCCTTTTTCCTCTTTATGTTAATGACTATGTGGCTTTATTTTGATTGATGCGGTAAAAACAATGTGAACTTAGGACTTGCATTTAGTTTATATGGCATATTAGTTGGTAGAATCATTTGCATTAGGATGTATATATGTTAGTTGCATCATGGCATGTAGTTTGCTTGTTAGAAAATTTTTTGCGAAACCGTCTACTTGGGAAGCTTGACTAGTGTATATAGGCCCTAGTAGATGCTTTTTCTTCTTAAGACTTTGCTTGTTAGAATACTTGTAAAACACCCTAGGATGTGTCATGCTAGTATCCCTTGACCCATGGATTAAGGCCTAGTCAAGAGTACCTTGTGGTGTGATAACTCCTTGGCTACCGTGTATTCCAAGGTGACCCTTGAAACCATGCATCCATCATTCATCCATGTTCTACCATACATTTTTGTCATCAAAAAGGGAATGGGCACAAAAAAGAAATCAATTTGAGTTCAATGAAATGAAAAATGAAAGAAAGTTTGCAAAATTGCATCAAATGAAAAGAGGAGCAAAAATAAACTCCTAAAAGCTTCAAATATAAGGCACCCTCACTACATATGGGGTGACTTTGAAAATGTTCAAAAGAAAATGCAAAAAGTTGAAAGTTGTCAAGTGTTGAAATGCCAAAAATCAAAAAGAAATGGCAAAGAAAGTGTTCTCAAATGTCAAATGCCACAAGAAATTGGGGGGAAAAACAAAAACAAAAGCAAACTCCCAAAGTGAAACTCAAATATCAATTGATCCCTTTATCCATCGTATCCATTTTTGTGCATGGTAGAGAGGGGACGACCCTTCTTCTTGTCTAGGCAAGAGGGGGAATTCCGCGATCCTCCAGTGTTTCTAACACCATAGGGAGTCTACTCTTGACAAAAGCATTTAACGATTGAGGACAAAGGTACCCTAGCTTGACACATTTTGGAGGTGATTTATTGGTATCCTTCTAGGCTTAGTAGTTTGAACAAATTACATCTATGAAGGATTGTGTACCCTTGAATTGCTTCCCTTGTAGATAATTTCCGCCACTTAGATGAGGAAAGTGGCTATTCTTTTGTAGATGCATCCATTACTTGATTTTGTGTGCTTAATGATTGGATGTGTCGCCATTTTGGCAAGACCCACCTTGCCTTGCAAGAAGGCATCCTACCTCATGGTTATCTTGTTGTGAGTTGAAGGGGCGGAGTGAGACCCGCTAATTATCTCATATCGGTTATGTTATTAGGTTAGTTTAAAAAAGGTCTAGTTTTAGTCACCTCTTTACTCGGGACGAGTAAAGGTTCGGTTTGGGGATATTTGATGTGAACATTATTTGCGCACATTTAGTCCCCTAATTGAGCCTATTTTGCATACTATTATAACATTCTTTGGCCATTTTATCCATCAAAACCTTCCTATTTGCTTTTCTATCACATTTAATATGTTTTGTAGAAAAGGAGATAATAAGGCGGAAATTCCCGTCTTTCGTTCATATTTGGAAGCTTATTGATGATACTAGATGGGCTAGTATGAAGAGGAAGCAAGGACTAAAGATCAATCCCACAAGAATGAAATGGAAGTGAACAAAAGGGAAGGAAAGAAGAAGAATCATTGCTGAAGAACAATCCGAGCGGATTGTCTACAATCCGCCCGTCTCCTCACAACACAATCCGAGCGGATTTCCTTCAAAGACGCTCGGATTGCCCCGCCAGAATTCGCCCGGATTCCATCGAATCCGCCCATCTTCCATCAACAGAATCCGCCCGTCCCGACCCCAATACGCACGGATTTCTTCACAGCATAATTTCGTCTTCTCCATCCTACAAAAGAAAGATGCCCTTCCTTCAAGAAATACCGGCTCCTCCCTGCTTTAAACTAAAAAGTGTAATTACTAAATTAGCCTTAGTTAACCCTAAATGCATCCACCTAATTTCTACTATAAATACCCCATTTGTAAATAATCAAAGGGGATCTCTCTTGGCTAGAAAATCTATCCTTAGATTAGATTAGGAGTAGTTTAGAATAGATTACTCTTTAATCTTTCCACATATTACACATTAATCTTTCCATAATTATTGTTCAAGTTTATTATTTAAGTTTATTATTCAAGTTTATTATTGGGTAATTGAAGATTATTGGGTTATTATTGGGAGATTGACAACCTTCCATCAATCATCAAGTTCTTCTATTATTCTTTGCTTTATTATTTGGATCATCTTAAGTTGGTATAATTCCTTTACTCTTTAATCTTTATTGTTCATTTCTTCATTCTATTATCATGTTTATACTTGTTGTGATGATTGACACCCTTATTAACATGTTAAACTTGATAATGAGTGAGTAGTCCTTTAGCTAGGATTAGTGGGTAATTAAGGGAAACCAACATGGGATTGATTCATGCTTAATCTAATATGTTCACATGATTAAATTGCTTGCTTGTTGTGATGTCAACTTTATGCACATGTTATGTTTGATGAAATGCTAAGCCTATGAATCCTTGCATTTACAACCATCTCTTATCTACTCAACTTGACTTGTAAGATATAACCCAACTCGAGTCTTGTTAGATCATGCATAGAAGTTGAATAGGAGGAAAGTAAGTAGACTTGTAAGTGTTGTACAATCCAATCGATTCGGCTCCGGGACCCAACCCTTCCTATGAACCGTAAGACATAAACCAACTCGGTTCCCCCACAACATTAATTGCTTGCAACTTTGTAAACATGTTTGTATGATCAACACCATGAATCCCCTATGACCCCATGATATCCTAGCACTTTTAATCATTTGTTTACATCTTTCCCTTTATTGCTTGTTTTACTTTATTGCTTTTATTAGTCTAGAACACAACTACAAACCCAAACAAATCGTGACACTAGCATAAATTGAGATAGATAGACTTAGAACCCAAAGCACACCGTCCCATGGATCGACCTCGACTTACCACTAACTAGTAGTTTGTTGAGTATTATAAATGTGTTTGATTGGTTATGACCCGACGACATCGCTCCACATCAATATATAAATATTGTTTTGGTTTAAAGCATTAACGAGCAATAACGACTATACACCAAGATAGTGTTGTAGATACCCAACATCTGTTGATTCCTCAACAAACACCTGATGATTATCGGACAACAACATGCTTAAGAATCGCTACGTTTAATCGACAGTTTTGTATAACTATACGTCGGAAAACTCAAAACGATTTCGAAAATAAAATGTTTTCAAAACTTTTCAAAAGTACCGGGTGTGTTTTATGCACGACGACGGGGTCGCAATGACACTAACTAGAGTTAAAACCGACACCGGACTAAAAACAGACTCAAAATTCAAATCCCGACTCCAACAACGAGTCAAACTGAGTCAAAGACAAAAAAAACAAACATCACAAAGCTTCCATGTTAATTATACCCGGTATACTTGAATGGTCAAGTACTACAATCATGCCATCCAAAACCTAGAATAGAACAAATCATGATTTCAAATACGTGATTGTGACAAAACAGCTCGAAGACCCGCGAAATGGCTCGCGCCTCTTCGAGTAGCCCTTGCGGCCACGTCTCTCAAAACACACACAACCACTCAATCCTCTATAAATACCGCTCAAATGCCACCATTTGAAGGTACGCAAGTGTCCGCCCCTCATTTCTCCCTTAAAATTTTAGACTCGACTTCTCAAGTCACAAACCGACATGTATTTTCGACCTACCGATCGGAAATACAAGCCATACACATTATTTGGTACCGTCCCCGTGCATTCAATCACTAGACCGACCATCTCGACAACTACACGATCACTAAACAAAACAAAACACTCTTTACATTGCTAAAACAATTTTCAACCGAGTTTTCTGACCTAACAAGTTTTTACACTTTCGTCGATTTCTCGTCTTCAACCTAGCATGGAAGTATGAGGGTGTAATTAATCCTCTTCTTTCATGTATTTTTATCTGTTTTTATGACCTTAACATGCTAAAACATGCATAACCTGGTCCAAAATACAGATCGAATTAGCCAAAACCGAGTTTTGACCAGAAACAGAAGCTCCTAGTCACCACTAGGTGCCTCGCGCCTCAATGGGCTATCCAGGTCAAACTCAGACGTGTTTAAGTTCATTCTTTCAATTTTCATTTCATTTTACAACCGGTTTTTACCGTTTTAAATCAATTTTATGATAAACTTTTTAACCATAAATCATGTTCACCCTAGGTTCCTCATACCATGACGGTTTAATCCGTGTTTCGGTGATAATACTTGGTTAATTACATTTTAAAAGGTATTTTAAAACCTTTTTTTCATTTCATTACATTTTAAAAATAACCATATTAGTCTCATATGCTTAATCATCCTTGGTTCCACATATCAAGTCGGTTTAAACCCGAGTACAATGGTAAACATTGGCTAATTACAAGCAATGAACTTAATACAATTACTTCATAATAAACATTTTTCAAAACTATTCATGTCAAGCTTGCAAAATCGAACCCGACATCGAATATCGTCAATACAATGATGATTATTCAAGCCCCGTTCTCATATTGGGATAAAAGCGGTCTAAACGACCCTTTCAACAAAGACGGGTTCAAATACCCTATTACAAACCATTTCACAAACATTTTCAACAGTCAGGAGACGTCCCTTTGGATCGTCTGCTGCCTCGCGCCTAAACAGGCCAACTGATTTCAAGTTTTCAAACGTGGACATGGCCATATGCATAGCCCTAAGGCTCGCTCCTCAATAGGCTGCCTGATGCAGGCCCTGTTTCCTTTCCAGCACTCGCCTAGGACGATGCCGACTTCGGTTAACCCGAATAAAGGGCGGATCAAATGGCAGGCCTACCCTTTTACTTCGTATTTGCAAAACGGCTTTCTAGGAAAAATGGATCACGTTATGCACCATAAACCTAACTCGGTAAATGGATGTTTAATTTCCGTCTTGCATGCAAATCAACTTTAAATCCAACTTGGCATCAATTTGTGACTCCCCTTGATAGGGCATCAAAAGAGAACTAATAAATCTAAGCGGAAGATACTAGATTTTTAAAACTTTTTAAAGTTTAAAGTGTGAAATCCACCATTCGTGATCAAACGGAAATGAAAAGTAAGATAGTTAAGTTTTATAATTAAAAACAAAGTGCGTTGGGAAAAACATATCCCACGAATAAGCACAAGTCTAAAGATAGGTGAGTCTATGAAAACGATAACTAAAGTCTAAGGGTCAATGTTCTCACTAACTCACACGTCTTCCACATATAATCTGCATCACGAACCTGTCATTCATGTAAACATGAACGCCACAGTCAGTGGGGAGTAACTCAGGGTTCTCCCAACCACAATATGCAAAATGCAAGTAATTAAGAACTCAATTAAGTAAACCAATATAAATAAAAAATCACATGAGGTAGCAAGAGATTACAATTGATAGGCATAGTAAGATAGGCATAGTGAAATAAGAGTGATTATGCACACATGAGAGAAGAATAATTAGGCCATCCGTTTATATATTGACTCGTTGAATAATAATGAACAAGGGAATATGAATGATAATCATAAAGATAGACATAATATGTTCATAATGAAGTAGGCATAATACATTAAATATAGATATGCATCCAAGAAAGTAGAAAAACTAAATCAACCAATTTCATATTAACGCGACTCAATTATTCATGTGAGATAATTAAAGAATATGGAAGACACGAATACGGTCGTTTAGACAAAAGCACGTATTTCAAGGAAATATAACATAGATATGAGATTAGACATCGAATCATATGAAGAAGATAAATAACGGATCAATTAAATAGAAAATACCTGGATGGAAACCATAGCCATTACTTTAAAAACCTCTTAACAAACATTGCACATGACGTGGCTACTAATGTCGCATTCATACTTATGGCTTGCATCTCACCTTAAGAACGGATGGGAACATCGATCTCGGCGATCATAGCGCAACTAGAGGCTTGCATCTCACCTCAAGTATTCGATAGGACTAAGTCTCTTACAAACAAATCATATAAGACGTAAACACTCGTATATAAGGACATGCCAGTGACCATAATCAAGCAAGACATTTACGTAGCATGGACTTACAAGACAAACAACTAGACTCCAACCTCTTGGTAGGACGACGGTAATAATACGGTCCTAGTCTAAACCTGGATCCAGACTCTCGGGATGGGCGTCACCCGATTCGACAAACGATATACATCCCAACCAAGACTCGAAACATGGCACACATAGCCGTAACCGAAGGTCGAGTAACCTTTAATCGGAAACATGGCACACATATCCATAACCAAAGGTCCGAAAAAAGGCGGAAGGATAACCCAATCCGGAAACATGGCACACATAGCCGTAACCAAAGGTCCGAATGGGGTAAATAAGGAATGTCAAGTCGTCACACTATGTAAAACGTCACACTCGGGTCATAAACAAGGGCAACAATAATTTGCATGATTATCACGTAAACAAGTCCTAAATTGACCACTTACTAATCATGGAAAAGATACGTGCGTAAATCAATGATTAATAGAAGTAACGAGTGAAGAAAAGCATTCAGAGGGTTCTCAGACGGTTGGGAGTCGGCGGCTGGTCCACCGGCTGGGACCCATGATCAAAAATCTGAAACTTGCATACACCAATACAATCTTTAGGGGGTTCCCAGCCGGTTGGGAACCGGCGGCCTGTCCACCTACTGAGACCCACGATAAATTTCAAAATACAAATAAACTTCAGGGGGTTGCCAGCCGGTTGGGAACCGGCGGCCTGTCCACCGGCTAAGGCTCACTGTACGCATTTTCCGCCAAAAATCGTTTCCCAAACATTTTACAACCAACCAAAATTGTTCCACAATAATAATTTACATGTCCTAGCATGTTTCTAACCCAGAAAAACAACATATTAGAGACGGAAATTTGACCATTACGGATCTAAGACAATGAAGATTGAAACTTTCAATTAAACATGCGAGAAATTCATGTGAGAACACAATCCAACCAAAATACAAGTGAAACACAGGCAAAATTCAGATTTCAACATTTGAAAGAATAAATTAACAAACAAAGCACACAAATTTGACATTTTGTCGAGTAACCCATCACCGTTACCTTTTTTCACTGCAATCTTCTAATGAGTCGTCAACAATGTAGCTATCCTCTTCCGGGTCATCTAAACCTTCCCCTAAACACAAAAATGAAAGAGTTAAGTCAAGAATCCACATCCTTATAAGATGAGAATCTCGAGATATGAGGAAAGTTGACATATTTCTTACTTAGAAAGAAGGAAAACGAGATGAGGAGGAGAATGGCGCAAGAATGGACGAAATTGGCAAAGAATTGAGTGAGGTATGAGGATTTTAGGGTTGAGTGGAGATGGAGTAACAATGGTGGTGTGTTTGTTGTAAAATTTCAGAAAAATGTGTGAAGCAGATGAAGTTGTGAGGTTTATGTGAGGGTTTTGTGAAGAGAAAAGAGAAGGAAAAAGGTCCATAAGGCATACTAGGCCCAACAACTCTAAATTAGTCGATTTCTACTAGAAATTACGCCTGAAGCCCACCACAACTCAAGACGGAAAATATTATTATTAATATTATTACTATCCGACCAAAAATATTTATTTTTATATAAGTTAAGCTTTAAAAATATAATATTTATAAAAAATCATGCTTAAAAATGAAATTAATGAAATTAAATAATTTAAAATATAAATAAGACAATAGAATGGTTAATTAAACTATAAATGTCAAAATGGAAATTTCGCAGGTGTTACAATCACTCCACCTTTTAAAAAGTTTTGTCCTCGAAACTTGAAAGTGGAAAATGAAAAGTTATAATGATAAAGTCGGACTACTTTTGAAATCGGCGACCAAAACATTAAAAGGTTACTTATTGCAAGAATTAAAATTCCTTCAAAAGTTTCAAGTAAAGTTTTCCAAAGGTATAAATTTCCTTCATGGAACAAAATTGCTCTTGTCGTACACACAAGAGCGCTAACTTTCCAAGTCAAGGACAAGTTCAAAATCATTTGCCGATAAGTGTAGAACAAGTTATTAGACGCCTTTAATAATGAGTCCTAACATCCCATCAATGTTTAAACCAAATGAAAATGATAATCCACTCAATTTTTCTTTTACAAAAGCCAAAACAAAAATAAAATTTCTATTTTTAAACTAAAAAACGAGTCAAGTTCTTGAAAGTATAACTTCAAACTTTGACAAAGAAATCATAAATAGATCAAAGTTAGTTAGAAGTTAAGCAAAATTAAAGCAATCTCGAGTTTAGCAATCAAAGATCATGATAAAGAAGTTTATACTCAAAGAACAAAAAGGGGGACTAATAAATCAAATCCTCATTTTCAAACCATTAAAATAGTTAAAGTTTTGTAAAAGTATCATAAACTCTTAACAACAAATCAAAAATGGTAGCTTGAATTGTTTAGAAATTGTACGAATTGAAAAGTATCTTAGACATCAAAATACAAAGTACGCTGAGAGAATCCAAACGTAACCAACAAAAGAGCTATGAAGCACTTTCTAAGGGTAAGAATCAAAGTAAGGTCAACAAGGATGTCAAAGATAGAGTTTCATAGATTACGAGCATCAAAATTAAAGGAGGAGCACGATGAAGCGAGGAAGAGAGGTATGAACGGTAATGCTTATAGTCAAAGAAAAAGGGGATTAGACAACAAGAAAACGCCAGACACTCAAATCTCAAATAACAACATCATCCTAAGCGGTCCTGAACACTTCATAACAACAAAATAATAACCACATCACTCCCAAAGATTTCCTCAAAACACTTACGTTACTTCATTCTAAGCTATTTCATGAAATGAGGTACTTCACTATAAGTGTGATTTCACCACTCCAATTCCTCAAACATCTACTAACAACCTCCACGAGATCCAGGTCAAAGCTTCTAACAAAGCTATACTCATATCCAACTAATGTCAACTACGAGTTTCCCAAAATGGTAAAACCCTAAATCAAAAATCCAAATTCAAAAGTTCTTTTGCTCATTCTAACATCCCAAAGAGATCTTGCTATGCTCTCGAAACCTAAAGCATAGATGGTGACATTCTCCAAATTACGAGACAACCACCCAAAACATATAACTCATCCCAGCTCAACACCTATCGATCCCAACTTATAATTACATCTCAAGGACTCTGGCTACTAAACCTCATTACCGCAAAGTGAATACTAAAATGAGATTCCAAGACTAGCAACAACTCTCGCCTATCATGGTTCTTATGTAATCATCACAACACTCATAAAAGTATACCAACTATGCTAACCTCAAGCTTAACTCAAACTTCCAAGTAACATTTTCATCACCAATGGCCAACAACGTCCTATAGGTGTTTCCTTTTAAGCTCTCATCATATACTCTACTCCATGTCAAAACCTCAAGCAACAATACTCGGGTCACCAAGTTCCCAAATTCCAAGTGTAAACAACAAGGCCAAGTTCCATAATTCTAGTAACGTGTACAACTCACACTTTACACAAAGAATTCCACTAATCATCCACAGTCACTTCACATCAAGCAACTACGTATAAGGGTATGTCTCACCGCGGTACCTAAGCCTCTCCAACAACACAACCTCTCAGAACAAAGGTCATGGGTCAACCACAAACAATCTCCTCGAAGCCCAACTTATTCGACCAAAGTTAACTTTCCATAAGGCGCATGAAGGTGTCCATGAGGGGTCTTATAATAAGAAAAGGTACAAAGGCTACTTCCAAGATATGAGAGGAGAGTTTCGAAAGGTATAGAAGCACAAAGATAAAGGGGTAAGACAAGGTACTCTAAGAGAAGAAGGAATCTTCGAGACAGTGAAGACATCCTTCAAGAGAAAGAGATCCATATGCACGATGTTATGGAAGGATAAAATAAAAACGAAAGATACGTCGGGTGGGTACCAAACTAGTTTCCAAGGTAAAGCAAAAGAGAGTTTAGAAAGGAAGGATGAGTATCACGGGATAAAAGTAAGGAAAGGTTGACCAAGGATAGAAAATAGACCCGTAGCGGTGTCGGGAGGAACGGCGGCTCCGACTTGATTCTCGACAAGAATGACTCTTCTTGGCTTGGCTTCCGGAGCATGAGGAGGAGGAGGAGTAATCTTCTTCTCGGGGCAATCCTTGATGAGATGTCCGGGCTTCTTGCAATGGTAGCCCTTCAAGGGCATATCATAGCATCCAATCCCGGGGTGATAAGCTTGCCTACCCTTGAAGCACTTGCGGTCCTTCTCAAGCCTATTAGTAGATGTAGGGACTTGTCCTCTCGGCTCTTGCACTCTTAGGTCTTGTCCTCCATAGTTGTGTACTCTTTGCCCCTGGACTCTCGGCACCAGCCTCTTCTTGTTAGCAGATGACGAAGATGAGGGCACAAAGGGACTCTTGCCACGACAGTTAGGGAGATGATTGACTTGAGCATTGCATTCCGTTGATTTCGAAGAATTAGAGTTAGGGCTTCCATGATAGTATTCTCCACCTTGTTTGATTGCACCATCTTCTCAAGACACCAAATAAATCAATTATGTTAGCACCTAACAAACACCATGCACAAAGAGACTACCAACTTAGGTCCTTAGTTCTACCCATCTCTCATTTATTATTTGAGGTCAAGTTCAAGTTTAAATTCGGGGTACACGTGTGGGCGTCGGGAGCAACAAAGGCTCTGATACCAATTGTGACACCCCTCGATAGGGCATCAAAAGAGAACTAATAAATCTAAGCGGAAAATACTAGATTTTTAAAACTTTTTAAAGTTTAAAGTGTGAAATCCATTATTCGTGATCAAACGGAAATGAAAAGGGAGATAGTTAAGTTTTACAACTAAAAACAAAGTGCAATGGGGAAAAGATATCCCATGAATAAGCACAAGTCTAAAGATAGGTGAGTCTATGAAAACGATAACTAAACTCCAAGGGTCAACTTTCTCGCTAGCTCACACGTCTTCCCCATATAATCTGCATCACAAACCTATCATTCATGTAAACATGAACGCCACAGTCAGTGGGGAGTAACTTAGGGTTCTCCCAGCCACAATATGCCAAAATTCAAGTAATTAAGAACTCAATGAAGTAAACCAATATAAATAATCACATGAGGTAACAAGAGATTACAATTGATAGGCATAGTAAGATAGGCATAGTAAAATAAGAGTGATTATGCACACATGAGAGAAGAATAATTAGGCCATCCGTTTATATATTGACTTGTTGAATAATAATGAACAAGGGAATATGAATCATAATCATAAACATAGACATAATATGTTCATAATGAAGTAGGCATAATACATTAAATATAGATATGCATCCAAGAAAGTAGAATAACTAAGTCAACCAATTTCATATTAACTCGACTCAACTATTCATGTGATATAATTAAATAATATGGAAGACACGAATACGGTCATTTAGACAAAAGCACGCATTTTAAGGAAATATAACATAGATATGAGATTAGACATCGAATCATATGAAGAAGATAAATAACGGATCAATTAAATAGAAAATACCTGGATAGAAACCATAGCCATTACTTTAAAAACCTCTTAACAAACATTGCACGGGACGTGGCTACTAATGTCGCATTCATACTTATGGCTTGCCTCTCACCATCAGAACGGATGGGAACATCGATCCCGGCGATCATATCGCAACTAGAGGCTTGCATCTCACCTCTAGTATCCGATAGGACCAAGACTCTTACAAACAAATCATATAAGACGTAAAAACTTATATATAAGGACATGCCAGTGACCATAATCAAGCAAGACATTTACGTAGCATGGACTCACAAGACAAACACCTAGAGTCCAACCTCTTGGTAGGACGACGATAATAATATGGTCCTAGTCTTAACCTGGATCCAGACTCTCGGGATGGGCAACACCCGATTCGACAAACGATATACATCGCATCCAAGACTCCAAACATGGCACACATAGCCGTAACCAAAGGTCGAGTAACCTTTAATCGGAAACATGGCACACATATCCGTAGCCAAAGGTCCAAAGAAAGGCGGAAGGATAACCCAATCCGGAAACATGGCACACATAGCCGTAATTAAAGTTCCGAAAGGGGTAAATAAGGAACGTCAAGTCGTCACACTATGTAAAACGTCACACCCGGGTCACAAACAAGGGCAACTACAATTTGCATGATTATCACGTAAACAAGTCCTAAATTGACCACTTACTAATCATGGAAAAGATACATGCGTAAATCAATGATTAGTAGAAGTAACGAGTGAAGAAAAGCATTCAGAGGGTTCTCAGCCGGTTAGGCCCCGACGGCCAGTCCACCGACTGTGACCCATGGTATAAAATTCGAAACTTTTAAAAACCAATAAAATCTTCAGGGGGTTCCTAGCCGGTTGGGAACCGGCGGCCTGTCAACCTGCGGCCTGTCCACCGGCTGAGACACACTGTACGCATTTTCCGCCAAAAATCGTTTCCCAAACATTTTACAACCAACCAAAATCGTTCCACAATAATAATTAACATGTCTTAGCATGATTCTAACCCAGAAAAACAACATATTAGAGACGGAATTTGACCATTACGGATCTAAGACAATAAAGATTGGAACTTTCAATTAAACATGTGAGAAATTCATGTGAGAACACAATCCAACCAAAATTCAAGTAAAACACAACCAAAATTCAGATTTCAACATTTGAAAGATTAAATTAACAAACAAAGCACACAAATTTTACATTTTGTCGAGTAACCCATTACCGTTACCTTTTTGCACTTCAATCTTCTAATGAGTCGTCAACAATGTAGCTATCCTCTAGCGGGTCGTCTAAACCTTCCCCTAAACACAAAAATTAAAGAGGTAAGTCAAGAATCCACATCCTTATTGATACCGTCGTTTTGTATCAAAGTTAAATTTATAAACCAAACTAAAACTATAGCTAGTGATAGCAAGGGTCGAACCACAGAGAGACAAGATCAATTCTATTTGCTATTTTTAATCTATTGAAATAACAATTGTTGGGGGGGTTTGGTTGGTTGATTCTGAACTAATTACTGAAATGTAAATGAAGTTTAAAATAGATATTAAAAGGCAGCTAGGAACTTCGGTTCACCATGGCTTAAGGGTCAGTCAAGCAAAGTCAAGGTCTATCCAATACCGTCTCAGGATGTCAAATAGGTCCTCTAAGTCCCTATTCGAACTAAGCCTCTCGGTCTTCTTTCACCCTAGAAAGAAACTAGATTGTTTTCGCTCCACTAGTCTTTCCACTTACTTGTAAGAAATCTACTCCGCTAATCTCTCAATCTAGCAAAGGGGTGAAATCTCGCAAAAGTAAATAAGGCCGGTACGGGTTCAACCTAAACTTAACAAAATCAACTCATGACGCCATGGATTCCCTAATTCCTAGCATATGAATTTAGCTACACATGATTAAGAATATGACAATTGCAAAATTAAAGATACGGAATAAAATTGACAAGATTGAATTAGAATTAAAGCTAAGGGATTGAAATTGAATTGCTTAAATAAAAGTTGGCAAAAACTAGAATTAAATAGATAAGAGCAAGAGAAGTTGAAATTGAATTGAAGCTTACTAAAGAATTCGATGAACAAAACAATTGATCGTAATTCTTACCCTCTCCTTCTTCGTTCCAAAAACCAAATCTAAAACTTCCGTTGTTCAATAATGAAAAGCATAACCTAAATTATTTGTTACGTTCTACTCAAATAGTTCTGCCCAAAAGATAAATTACAAGTGGGCTTCCAAAAGACAAACGCGTAAAAAGAACCCGCAGCTTCGAAACCTGGTCGATCGACCAAGTGACACGGTCGATCGACCGCCCAGTACAGTGCTGGCAACACTGTTTTCTCTACTGAACTCCACGGTCGATAGACTAGGGTCTCTGGTCAATAGACTAGGGTCTCTGGTCGATAGACCAGTAGTGCTGTAGCAGATTCCAACCCTCCAATCTTTATGCACGCAATCCGAGGCGATCAAGTTCCGAGCTTCTAACTTCATAGTTTCCATAAAATGCCCCCGGGAACAGATAAAGGCTCGATTTAGCTTACTTCCGGTCATTCCTACAATAATGACATAGGAAATACAAAGTAAACCGTTTCGGGAGAAATAATAGCTTAAAGATAACAATTACGCATAGAAATACGTGCCAAAACCGCTAATAAAGTGTATAGAATATGCACGTATCAAATCTCCCCAAACCAAACCTTGCTTGTCCCCAAGCAAGCACTAAGACTCAATCTAAACACCTATTGGAACAGATTTCTTTCTCAAGACAAGAACGTATTATCATGCCCAACCAATTTAATGCAACAACTAATATCAAAGCATTTTGTAAAGCGCAAACGAGTTGAACATGTTCAAGAATTTACTAAACTTTCGACCTTGCAAGACTCGTGTATATCGGACTCTCACAGGTCGCTCATTCACTCAATTTTAAGAATAGGGTGAGAATTTAATTGTGCAAGAAAGAAGAATGATTGAAATAAGTCTCTCAACTAACTGCGACCCATAAAAACATGCCTGCAATCTAACATGAATAAAATCTCTACAACCGTACATATGCATTCCAACCATTTAATTACCATGACACATGCCGATGTGATTTGGGATTGTGAGGCTACGAGTAAGAAGGGGCTAAAATAAATTTGGATAAGGGAGATAAAGCCGAGCAAGCAACTTCTAAATACCAAATTTCTGAATATTTCCAACTTCGTACTCGAGAGAAAATCAAACGGTGCTACTAAAAGCATAAATCTCACAATCTCCCAAAATAATAATAATTCCCTAAATAATTATAAATAGCAACATGGGAATAAAAATCACCATCCATAAATCATTCTAATCATGTGATTTTTTTTCTTTTTTCTTTCTTTTTTCTTTCTACCTCTCTCTTTTTTTTTTCAAACCTGTACTGGCAGTCGATCGACCAGGTGATGCAGGCGATCGACCACCCCTTTTGACCTGAACCTCTCTGCTTCAGTTTAGTTCCCCCATTTTTTTTTGTTTTTTTTTTTAATTCACAACTTCCCTTCATTTCCCAACAAATCATCCAAAACTGATGTATTTCTCACATGAGACAATAAAAACCAAATCGCAAGATAATATTCCCGAATCACTACCTTTACTAGCTCGGCTAGGGTGGCTAAATTTGGAATGTAGTTTATGGGACAAAAAAGGCAAATTTGGCTTTTGTGGGGCTTATGGGAAAAATGAAATAAAGGGAACCTCTTCCACATGTGTCAGCAAACCGCAAAACCAAATGCATACAGGTATTAAGCAGATAAAATTCATGTTTATGCAAATTTATGTGACATGCCTTACGAGGAGTAACTACTCTCATTCCTACATGAAACCGGTCATAAATGACACCAGTTTAAATAAGCTCTAACCTTAGATATTTGAAGTAGTTTGCCAATATTGAGTCAAGTCTATTCGTTTGGTAAAATTCCAACAAAAACTCGTAGACTATGCAAGTGACATACTCAACGACATTAAAAGTGCAAGGAAGGGCAATGAGACAATACGTAAAGCAATTTTATCATTGAAATCCATCCATTCCGACTCGACCTACATGCAAAAGTAAACGTGATATTTTTTTTTTTTTTTTTTTTTTTTTTTTTTTTTTTTATCGATGATCATTGAAAATGCAAATGCATGCGGAAATGCAATAAACATGACCTAAAATGCAAGTAAAACAATGCAAAGGTGACAAGCATATGCATATACCCTCCCCAAACCAAAACACGCAATGCCCTCATTGCGCTCATCAACTAAACAGCAGCATCCAAAAACAGGGAAGGATATAAACATCTACAGAAGAAATGGAAACCAATGAAAAAGAAACGGAAACTCACTAAATACGGCCTCCCCAAACCAACCGTCAAAAAGGGGAGGCAGACAACTGCTACCGGTCCTCCTCTGGCTCATACTCAGAACCACTCGCCTCATCTGACCCTGAGTCATCCTCCTCCTTTTTCTCAGCAGCAGCAGCAGCAGTGGGAGTAGACGTCGTGGCAGGCGGAGGATATCCGCCTTCCGGGGGAACGAAGAAAGACGGGTGGGTCCAGGGACCCCGTGGGAGCATCCCTGTCCGAGCAAACTCCTCATAAACTGGGTACATGGCAAGAGCCATGTCCATCCTGTGCTGATCAAAACTCCTGCATAAATCACCCAACACACGTGAAACCGCCCTTTGGTCCATGACCGCAGGGATAACAATAGGTGCAGGGGGTCGAAAAGTAGCCGGGAAACCCGGCCCAGGAGTAGGAGTGGAGGACGAAGGAACTCGTGAAGAAGAGGTATGAGCTCCTCTCGAGGTGGAAGCATGAGAGGAGCCTGCCCTAATAAGGAGCCTATAGCTAGGCAAGGGCGGTCGAGTCACCCCCTCAACAGTAGTAAAGGGTAAAATTAGAGGGAGGGTAAGGATAGGAATGGGGTCGAAAATGAAAGAATCGATCTTCCACCAACCCCGAGTATCGACCCACTTCACGGACTTGACGTAGTCAAGGTCCATGAAGCGTGCAGGAGGGTCGAGAGGAGCCTCCTCTCGAGGAAAGACAGGAACAAGACTGTGGGCTATACGAGTCACGAGCCCACCACAGACAATGGTAGTCAGAGAGGTGCCCTCACTTATATTGTTAAAGTGAGAGGCAGTCAAATAAGCAATGTTATAGATGCGGGCTACTCGACTCTCAATGTTCAAGTAGCCTGCCAAGATAGACAATTCAATGGTATTAATGTTATTTGACTCTTTGCGGCCAAAGATGGTGTTGCCCATCAGCCGGAAGAAGTAACGAAAGAGGGGTAAATGGACGGAAGTGCCCTTCCTCTTAGGGGCGTCCAGGTCGGATATGCACGACCACATAACCCTGTGCACATCAGATGACTCCGAGGTGTTACCCTCGAAACAAAGACCCAAATAACCAGTAAACTCAGCTAATGTCAAAGAGTAAGTGACATTAATTAGCCTAAAAGAGACACATGAGCTATTTTTATTAGTTTCAAAAGAAGCTTGGTCGAAAGCAAAGGAAGAGAAAAACTAAAGGGTCAAAATACGGAATGTGAACTCAGCCATGTCCACCAACCCAGACATCCCTGTCCCATTTAGCAGAGAAACAGTGGAGTCAAGACACCCTAGTTTTTCTAAAGTCGGTTTATGCAGAAAACGGGTTGCTTGAACTTTCGTTTTTTCGACCAAAGTAAGAAATTTAGCTCTCTGTGTAGAGGAAGAGAAAATCACCTGCGGATATCCAGGTAAACTATCCGTAGTTAACTCGACCATTGGCGGCGTAATCCGCGACCGTTTTAATGCTCCCTGACTGGACTGCCCACGGATGATTGCCTGCTTCCCTTTCGTCATTTATGCTTCCTACAAAAATTAACAAACTCAACAACTAGCATACCACAATCTTAAATAATGAAAATTAATAAACCCTAAATTACAATCAGAAATCAATCATCAAACTAGGGTTTAGAAAAATTTGGGGAAAACGAAATTAGACTCCTACTAGTTGCTAAGATGTCTCGAAAATCAAGGAAAAAGGATAGCAAAATGCAATTAAAGCAAAAATTCAACAAGAAATTAGCCCCAAATCGATTTTCCCCAAATCGATTTTTTCGAAACAATGTGAAATTGCTCGAAATTTGGGCATTAATATTCAGCAAAAATCGAATTTAAAGGACCAAAAGATGATTAGAAACATACCTTTGATGAAACCTTGGAGATTTTGAGCAAGAAAATCGAAATTAAAGGGGAGATTTGACAAGAAAAATCGCAATAAGGAAGAACTAGGGTTTTTTCTCTCTTTTTTTTCGTTCAATTGAATGAATGAATGAAAAAAATGAAATAAGACTTCCCTTTGCGTTTGGCCTCTGATACGTGCTGTGGTCGATCGACTAACATACCCAGTTGATCGACCAGTCTTCCTCTTAAATAGCTCAATTACGTCAAAACTTGCTTTTTTAAACTTTAATTTCCCGTCTGTCTCTCATCGACATCCAGCAGATCACCATAAGCACTTTGCATAAAATAATTACCTGCAAATACTCTCAAAGGCGCACGTCTTTCCATAATAGTAATTACTAACTGAACTAAAAAAAATCTAAAGCTCCTAATGAGATGTAAGCTAAATAAACGGTAAAATTCCTAATTACAAAAGAAAAATACAAGCCGAGTTGCCTCCCGGTTAGCGCTGGTTTAAGAGGTCCTGCATGACCTTCTTACCACAATTTTCAGCTTCTAAAAGTGGGTCAAAGTATAGTACTTCGACCTGGCCAAGAAATTCGTCTGCACCGTGATAGTGTTTCACGTATTGACCATTCACTTTGAATCGGTCTCTAGATGAGGTTTCCAATTCAACTGATCCGAATTTTGTAACTGCTGTGACCGTATAAGGGCCACTCCACCTGGATTTCAGCTTACCAGGAAATAAACGGATACGAGCATTAAAAAGGAGTACCTTATCACCGACATTGAACTCGCGCTTGATGATCCTCTTGTCATGCCAGCGCTTCGTCTTCTCCTCGTAGATCCTAACATTATCATAGGCCAGCAACCTAAATTCCTCTAACTCATTCAACTGCGTCATACGTTTCTCACGAGAGAGGTTAGGATCTAAATTCAAATCAGAAATTGCCCACCAAGATTTATATTCTAATTCAACAGGCAAATGACATGTTTTACCATAAATCAATCGGAACGGTGACATCTTAATTGGCGTTTTAAACGCGGTCCTATAAGCCTACAAGACATCATCCAACTTAAGACTCCAATCTTTCCGTGATTTAGAAACAACTTTAGCTAACATTTCTTTCAATTCTTGGTTAGAAATATCAACTTGACCACTAGTTTCGGGATGATACCCCAAACCTCTACGATGTTGGACACCGAATTTAGTCAACATAGCACAAAGTTGTTTTTCTTTAAAATGCATGCCTCCGTCGCTAATGACAACCCTAGGGACACCAAAACGAGGGAAGATTATCTTTTTAAACAGCTTAATCACGGCTTTTGCATCGCAATGAGGGGTAGCAACAGCTTCTACCCATTTGGACACATAATCTACGGCTACGAGGATATATTTATTACCTTGACTGCTCGAAAAGGGTCCTTGATAATCGATGCCCCAGACATCGAAAATCTCAACCTCTATAATACCTACCTGTGGCATCTCATGTCTCTTCGAAATATTCCTCGATCTTTGACAAGCATCGCACTCAGCAACAAAATTCCGACTATCTGCATGCAAAGTTGGCCAATAGAAACCAGATTGGAGTACCTTAGCCACAGTCTGGGACGAACCATGGTGACCACCATAGGCAGAAGAGTGGCAAGCTTCTAAGGTATCCTTGACCTCCCATTGAGGCACACATCTCCGGATAAGACCGTCTGCACATTCCTTGAAAACAAATGGATCATCCCAAAAGTAATATCTAGCATCATAAGCGAACCGCTTCTTCTGCTGCCATGAAAGCTTGGGTGGTATTTTACCTGTCACTGCAAAATTAGCATAATCAGCATACCATGGAGGTGGATAAGACCTCGAATTAGTAATAGCTAATAGACTCTCATCAGGAAAAGAATCATTAATAGGTAACGAATCTTCCCTTTCTGTCAGCTGGAGACGAGATAAATGGTCAACCACCACATACTCTGCACCTTTCTTATCTTTAATCTCCAAATCAAACTCTGCAAAAGGAGTATCCACCTCAAAAGCCTCGGCTTCGCATCCTTCTTAAGAAAGAGAGTCTTCAACGCTGTATGGTCAGTATAAACAATAACCTTAGAACCCAACAAATAAGACCGAAATTTATTTAAGGTAAAAACTACAGCTAGAAACTCCTTCTCAGTTGTGTAATAATTAACTTGAGCCTCATCCAGAGTTCGGCTCGCATAATATATGGCATTCAAAACTTTATTTTTCCGCTGTCCTAAGACTGCACCAATCGCATAATCGCTAGCATCACACATAATCTCGAATGGGAGGTCCCAATCAGGCGGCTGAATAATTGGCGCAGAAACTAAAGCCTCCTTTAACCTGTTAAAAGCTAAAAGGCACTCATCAGTAAATTCAAAAACAACATCTTTAAGAAGAAATCGTGTAAGTGGTTTAGCAATTTTCGAAAACTCCTTAATGAACCGCTGATAAAAACCAACATGGCCAAGGAAACTCCTCACTCCTTTAATATTCATAGGAGGAGGCAGTTGCTCAATCACTTGCACTTTTGCTTTATCAACATGTATGACCTTATCATAAATCAAATGTCCCAACACAACTCCCTCATTGACCATGAACTGACATTTTTCCCAGTTTAAAACAAGATTAACATCAATACAACGTTGCCTGACTTTATCAAGGTTAGCTAAACAACGATCAAAGTCATTACCATAAATTGAGAAGTCATCCATAAATACCTCCATAATATTCTCAATATAATCAGAAAAAATCCCCATCATGCACCTCTGAAAGGTAGCTGGGGCGTTACACAATGCGAAAGGCATTCTACGGTATGCAAAAACACCCTGTGGACAGGTAAATGTGGTCTTACTCTGATCATCCGGATGAATAGGTATCTGAAATAACCCTGAATATCCGTCTAGGAAACAGAAAAATTTATTAGAGGCTAGTCTTTCGGTCATCTGGTCCACAAAAGGGAGGGGAAAATGGTCTTTCTTTGTGGCAGCATTTAACTGTCTGTAGTCAATGCACATCCGCCAACCTGTTACAACTCGAGTTGGTATTAATTCATTTTTCTCATTCTGTACCACAGTGGTCCCTCCTTTCTTCGGGACTACCTGAACAGGGCTAACCCACTTGGAGTTGCCAACTGTATAAATAATACCTGCATCGAGTAGTTTCATCACCTCAGCCATGACAACCTCCTGCATCTTCGGATTCAGCTTTCGCTGACCCTGTCTGTAAGGCTTGTGACCCTCCTCCAGCTCAATTCTGTGCATACAAATGTCAGGGCTGATGCCCTTATTGTCATCCAAAGAGTAACCTAAAGCTTTCATGTTTTTCTTAAGTACACACATCAAAGCAGAAAGATGGTTATCGTCAAGCTTAGCACTAACAATAGCTGGGTATTGCTCCGTATCATCTAAAAAGGCGTACGTAAGATTTGGAGGAAGTGGCTTACGCTCTAGCACCTTTACCTCTACAGCATAGGCAGAATCAGCTTCAATGGTATAGCAAGTGTTTACCAAATTCTCGTTGGCCAGGCTTATGATCATCTCATCTTCTTCCTCTGTGAGCTCGTGGTCTTCCATTACCGCTTCCAAAACATCCACTCATCAAAGCATTCTTCGCTGGATTAATCGCACACTCATCTAAACGGGTTAAATTAGCTAAAGGATCCTTGGCTAAGGATTCCCTCCGATTACAATTAACACCACAAACAATATCAACCGAATAACACGTATCATCATCGCAGAGTTCATCGCAGATGCAGCAAAGACTCGAACTCAATTGTGTATTCCCCTACCTCCAAGGTCAAGACTACGCGTTTGACATCTATCACGGCCCCAGCCGTATATAAAAATGGTCTACCTAAGATAATAGGTATCTGACTATCCTCGGCAATGTCTAAAACGATGAAATCGACAGGAATAAAGAACTTACCCACTCGAACGGGTACATCTTCTAAAATTCCTAAGGGTCTCTGAATCGATCTATCTGCCATCTGAAGGGTCATATTGGTCACCTTAAGGTTACCTATATTCAACTTTTCACACACAGAGTATGGCATAACACTGACACTGGCCCCTAGATCACAAAGAGCTTTCCCAAATTCATGGTTACCTATAGTACATGGAATTGAAAAAACTACCCGGGTCATTTAATTTAGGTGGTATGTTACTTCGTAAAAGAACATTACACTCCTCCGTGAAAGCAATAGCACCAACATCATTAAAGTTCTTCTTACGAATCAAAATATCCTTCATAAGCTTAATGTAAGAAGGTACCTGGGTAATTAAGTCAGTGAAAGGAATGGTTACCTCAAGATTCTTGACGATCTCCAAAAACTTACCGAACTTATGCTCCAACTTTGTATTCTTTAAACGCTCCGGATACGGGACTGCAACACTTTTCGTAGGGTCGACAATTTTCGTCTTCCGAATGTTTAAAATCTCTGTCAAATTGTCACTAGTTGAGGTACTTTGCAATTCAATTACGGATTTTCATTCAGCACTGGCGACCCAGTCGATCGACCATGGGGCTCGGTTGATCGACCAAGTGCACTGGGTTCAAATAGTTCCTGGTCAGAAACTTTTTCGTCAGAGATTCTGGTCGATCGACTGATGTTGTTGGTCGATCGACCACTGGCACTGGCAGTAGAGTTCGTTTTCGCACCAGAATTTAAATCTGACTTTTCATCATTTTTCGGGTCTTTTCTTGGCTTATCGGGACCGTCATATGAGAGACCATTGCGGAGGTGAATTGCATTAAGTGTCTCGATAGAAACCTCACGATTGCTTGAAGAATTGGCGACTTGGTTAGCCGCTAAAATCTCCAACTACTTCTCAAAATTCCTTGCAGATTCAATCACAGCTTCTATTTTCGTAACTTGAACCAAAAGAGCTCGGATTATTTCTCTCAATTCTGCAGTCTCATTAGAGTTATGAACAGGAATTTCAATTTTCTTCTCGGAAGCCTTAGAGGACTCGAGCTTTTCGAGCCGGGCATTAATAGAAGCTATGAGTGTCGCAACTGCACTCATTTCATCACTTGCCTTTCACGAATTTCCACGCGAACTCCCATATTCAGCTCTATGAACTGCCATCTACTCAATAGTGTTCCAACCTTTATTCGACTCCACATTGTTTTGGAACCTACCGTTTGCTGCCGCATCAAGGATGACTCTGTAGTCATCGTACAAGATATTATAAAATTGGTTGCAAAGGTACCACTGCTGAAAACCGTGGTGAGGAACAGATCGAACTAATTTCTTGAAACGGACCCATACTTCATGTAATTCCTCATCGGGTCCTTGCTAGAAATTTGTAATTTGACTTCTCAAAGCATTGGTTTTCACTAGCGGATAATATCTTTTGTAGAAAGACAAAGCTAGAGATGTCCAGTTTGTAACTCCAGCTGCTACCTTATCAAGGTAGTGATACCATTCACGTGCAGAATCTTTCAAGGAGTATAGAAATAATGTCTCCTTTACTTCATCTTGGGTCACTCCAGCCGGTATAGATATGGAACAACAATAATCCGTGAAGATCTTCATATGCTTCCCAGGATCTTCATCTGGTAATCCCCCAAACAGGTTCCACTCCACAAAAGAGATATGAGAGGGGCGGATGTCAAAAGTCCCCTGTGTAGGAACAGGGAGGCTAAATCCCTGAGGAATATCTTGTACCTTTGGCTAAGAATGATCATATATTGTTGGCATGATTGTAGCAAAATCGGGAGTACTCCAGTCTTCCTCTCGAAATCTTCTTCTAACTGTGCACAAGCAAAACTAGAAGGAAAAGGTAAGCAACGGCCTCAAGGAACCAAAGTTCCTTGAGACAAGAAAAATAAACTAAAAATAAAGCAAACAGAATTACACCGTCTCCCCGGCAACGGCGCCAAAATTTGATACCGTCGTTTTGTATCAAAGTTAAATTTATAAACAAAACTAAAACTATAGCGAGTGATAGCAAGGGTCGAACCACAGAGACACAAGATCAATTCTATTTGCTATTTTTAATCTATTGAAGTAACAATTGTTGGGGGGGGGGGGGGGGGGGGGGGGGGCGGTTTGGTTGGTTGATTCTGAACTAATTACTGAAATGTAAATGAAGTTTAAAATAGATATTAAAAGGCAGCTAGGAACTTTGGTTCACCATGGCTTAAGGGTCAGTCAAGCAAAGTCAAGGTCTATCCAATATCGTCTCAGGATGTCAAATAGGTCCTCTAAGTCCCTATTCGAACTAAGCCTCTCGGTCTTCTTTCATCCTAGAAAGAAACTAGATTGCTTACGCTCCACTAGTAAGAAATCTAAATCCGCTAATCTCTCAATATAGCAAAGGGGTGAAATCTCACAAAAGTAAATAAGGCCGGTACGGGTTCAACCTAAACTTAACAAAATCAACTCATGACGCCATGGATTCCCTAATTCGTACCATATGAATTTAGCTACGCGTGATTTAGAAAATGACAATTGCAAAATTAAAGATACGGAATAAAATTGACATGATTGAATTAGAATTAAAGCTAAGGGATTAAAATTGAATTGCTTAAATAAAAGTTGGCAGAAACTAGAAATAAGTAGACAAGAGCAAGAGAAGATTGAAATTGAATAGAAGCTTACTAAAGAATTCGATGAACAAAATAATTGATCGTAATTCGTACCCTCTCCTTCTTCGTTCCAAAAACCAAATCTTAAACTTTCGTTGTTCAATAATGAAAAGCATAACCTAAATTAATTGTTACATTCTACTCAAATAGTTCTGCCCAAAAGATAAATTAAAAGTGGGCTTCCAAAAGACAAACGCGTAACAAGAACCCGCAGCTTCGAAACCTGGTCGATCGACCAAGTGACACGGTCGATCGACCGCCCAGTACAGTGCTGGCAACACTGCTTTCTCTACTGAACTCCACGGTCGATAGACTGGGGTCTCTGGTCAATAGACCAATAGTGCTGTAGCAGATTCCAGCCCTCCAATCTTCATGCACGCATACTGAGCCGATCAAGTTCCGAGCTTCTAACTTCATAGTTTCCATAAAATGCCCCCGGGAACAGATAAAGGGTCGATTTAGCTTACTTCCGGTCATTCCTACAATAATGACATAGGAAATACAAAGTAAACCATTTCGGGAGAAATAATAGCTTAAAGCTAACAATTACGCATAGAAATACGTGCCAAAACCGCTAATAAAGTGTATAGAATATGCACGTATCACTTATAAGATGAGAATTTCGAGATATGAGGAAAGTTGACATCTTTCTTACTTAGAAATAAGGAGAGCGAGATGAGGAGGAGAATGGCGCGAGAATGGACAAAATTGGCGAAGAATTGAGTGAGATATGAGGATTTTAGGGTTGAGTGGAGATGGAGTAACAATAGTGGTGTGTTTGTTGTAAAAGTTCAGAAAAATGAGTGAAGGAGATGAAGTTGTGAGGTTTATGTGAGGGTTTTGTGAAGAGAAAAGAGAAGGAAAAAGGTCCATACGGCATACTAGGCCCAACAACTCTAAATGAGTCGATTTCTACTAGAAATTACGTCTCAAGCCCACCATAACTCAAGACGGAAAATATTATTATTATTATTATTACTATCCGACCAAAAATATTTATTTTTATATAAGCTAAGCTTTAAAAATATAATATTTATAAAAATCATGCTGAAAATGAAATTAATGAAATTAAATAATTTAAAATATAAATAAGACAACAGAATGGTTAATTAAACTATAAATGTCAAAATGGAAATTTCGCAGGTGTTACAATCACCCCACCGTTTAAAAAGTTTCGCCCTCGAAACTTGAAAGTGGAAAATGAAAGGTTATAAAGATAAAGTCGGACTTTTGAAATCGACAACCAAAACATTAAAAGGTTACTTATTGCAAGAATTAAAATTCCTTCAAAAACAAGTAGAGTTTTCCAAAGGTATAAATTTCCTTCATGGAACAAAATTGCTCGTCACCTGTGCAGGCTAGCATGACACCTCAGAAAGGATGCAGCAACAGAGGATAAAACGAGGGCAATGGCCATAATAATGGAAAAAAGAGAGGACTAGAGGAAGAGGAGGTTTTACGTACTAAGCCTATGCATGAGATACATCCTGTGACTGGCCTGTCCTTTGATGATGAAGAGGATCCAGTCCAAACCACAACATGGGTTACTCAACGTGGTAAGAAGACGGATGCTAAAAAGGATGGTAGGGTTCCTAATGAAGAGAGCCCTAGTGTAGTGAATGTTACTGAGGAGACTGTTACTGAGGAGATGCTAGAATTTACGCCTGAGGATGTCAAAGAGGAGGTAGAATATTGGAATCAGGCAGTTTATTGTTTTGTTCTTGGAGCTAATCCTCCATGGGAAGTTTTAAATGGTTTTATCTATCGTATATGGAGCAAGTTTGGTATAGATAAGGTGTCATTTCTTCCTAATGGAGTTTTCTTGGTCAGATTTAAGGAGATGAAAGACAGAGATGCTATACTCACGGCTGGTTATCATATGTTTGATAACAAGCCACTCATTATCAAGCCATGGCAGGTTAATGTGGATCTCTTAAAAGAGGATGTCAAAGTGGTTCCTGCTTGGATAAGGTTACATGGTCTGCCATTGAAATTTTTGGGCAAATGCCTTCTTCCCATTGCTGGACTAGTTGGTATGTATGTCAGAAAGGATGCAGCAACAGAGGATAAAACGAGGCTAGGGTTTGCTAGAACCATGGTGGAGCTTACAGTGGGACAGAAATATCCTAACTCTGTTAAATTTAAGGATGAGCAGGGTAAAATAATTGTGGTAAATGTGGAATATGATTGGAAGCCGACCATTTGTACTAAGTGTAAGGGCATGGGTCATGAAGAGAAGAACTGTAGGAGGGTGAGTCAGAAGGCAAAGCCTGTTGCCAGGGTTTGGAAGCCTATTCCTAAACCTATTGCTACTGACAATAAGCTTTCTGCAACTGAATATCCTGATTTGACTGTAGCTAATGGTACTCCTGGGGCACGAGTGACAACTCCTACAAAGAGGTCACCTGTGCAGGCTAGCATGACACCTCAGAATGACACAGATAGCTCAACTCAGGAGGATTTGAATTGCAAAACCCCCACTGTTCAGAATTCTCAGCAAGGAATGGTAGATGATACTGGTAACCATCCTATCCAAACTGATATCAATGAATAACATTGGGTTTTGGAATGTTAGAGGTTTCAATAATGTAAATAAGCAACATAAAGTGAAGAATTTTATCAATAAGCAGAATATTGGACTGTTTGGTTTATTAGAGACAAAAATAAATGCTGGAAATGTGAGTAACATATCTCATAATTTATTTGATGGCTGGTGTGTCACAACTAATTGCCATACTCATAAGAGAGGTAGAGTTTGGCTCATCTGGCAACCTAGCCTTTTTGATATTTTAGTACTGCAATACAATCCTCAATTCATTCATGTTCAGGTCACTGTGACATCATCTCAGCAAGTCTTCCATCTAACAATGATTTATGCTTTTAATGATGGGAGTGAGAGAATTGAACTTTGGAATTGGTTGAAATCCTTTGCATTGCAATGCAATGGGCCCTGGGCACTAGCTGGGGACTTTAATACTGTTGTCCACCCAGAAGAGAGGATGGGGGGACAAACTAGACAGGAGGATATGGAGGATTTCTTGAATTGTTTGGGGGTATGTGGAATGACTGATATTCCTGCAACTGGAGCTTTTTACACTTGGAATAACAAAGAGGATGCTGAGCATAGGAAGTATAGTAGGCTTGATAGGTTTCTAATCAACCAGGCATGGGTGGAAAGAATCCCTGATATGGTAGCACACTTTCATCCTGAGGGACTGTTGGACCACACACCCTGTGTGGTGAGTAATAGAAATCTGAACAAGGGTAAGGCTAGAAGCTTCAAGTATTTCAATATGTGGAGCAGTGCTCCTGCTTTTTTGCCAACTGTGAAGGAAGTTTGGGACAGGCCCCTAACAGGGACAAAAATGTTCTGTCTGACAAAAAAATTGAAGGAATTGAAATACAAGCTGAAAGCTTTAAACAAAGACTGCTTCTCTGATATTGAAAATCAGGCTAGCCAAGCTGCATACCTGCTAGCTGAAATCCAGATACAGATTACCACACCAGGTCAAAGTGCTGAGCTTATTGCTAAAGAAGTGCATCTCATGACTGAGCTTCGAAATTTGACAAAAGCCAGGGATAGTTTCTTGCAACAAAAGGCAAAAGTTCAATGGATGGAAGAGGGAGATACAAATACAGCTTATTTTCATTGTGCTATTAAGAAGAGATGCCTGCGAAATAGGGTTATCCAAATTGAGGATAAGGAAGGACAACTGTGCACTGATACTGAAGCCATTGAGCATGCATTCTTAGACTACTATGAGGATCTGCTAGGTAAGAAGAGTCCCACTGAGGAAGTCAAAGCTGCTGTACTGGCTAAGGGAAAAGTATGCAGCTCAGAACATATTGCGATTCTTAATAGCAGTATCACTTATGAGGAGGTGAAACAGGCAGTCTTTTCTATTCCTAAAGACAAAGCCCCAGGGCCTGATGGCTATTCCAGTGGTTTTTTTAGGGATACTTGGGATATGATAGGGAAGGATGTCTATGCAGCTGTTGCAGTTTTTTTTACTACAGGTCAGATTCTCCAACAGATCAATGCCACAAATATTACACTAATCCCTAAGTGTGATAGGCCCACTTCTGTTAAGCAATTTAGGCCTATTGCTTGCTGTAACATGATCTACAAGGTTATATCTAAGCTTCTATGCAACAGGTTGGCCCTTGTATTACCTGATATTATTCATGACAATCAGGGAGCTTTTATCCAGGGTAGATCAATTATTGAGAATGTCTTAATTTGTCAAGATATTGTGCATTTGTATGCTAGAAGCCATGTATCTCCTAGATGCCTCTTCAAAATAGATCTCCAGAAGGCTTATAACACTGTAGAATGGGATTTTGTGGAGCAGCTTCTTTCTGGCCTCAACTTCCCTACTCATTTCACAAATATGGTCATGGCTTGCATCAGGTCCACCTCCTTTACTCTGGTCTTGAATGGAAGCATTTTTGGCTATTTCAAAGGGCAAAGAGGGCTTAGACAGGGTGATCCAATCTCCCCTCTAATTTTCACTATTTGTATGGAGTACTTGACTAGACTTATTGCTTTTGCTACAGAGAGATGGCCCTTTCACTATCATCCACTCTGCAAGAATTTAAAGCTCACCCACCTGATGTTTGCAGATGATCTTCTCATGTTTTGCAAAGGGGATGCTCCTTCAATTATGCTTCTTATGAAGGCTTTCACCTCATTCTCTAATGCTTCTGGTTTGAGAATGAATAACACAAAGTCTAAAATATTCTTCAGTGGTATGGTACCTGAGCTACAGACTGATATTTTGAGAGTCACTGGGTTTCAGGAGGGCACAATGCCATTCCGATATCTGGGGGTTCCAATACAGCCAGGTAAATTGAGCAAGAAGGACTGTAGTTGTTTAACTGAAAAAATTATTAGAAGGATTAGAGGTTTGGGGGCCAAGAAACTCTCTTATGCAGGCAGGATTACCCTCGTCAATTCAGTGCTAAACACTCTTCACACTTACTGGGCTACTATGTTCTTGATTCCCAAAGCTGTGCTAAGGAGAATAGAAGCAATCTGTAGAAATTATCTCTGGGATGGAAGTCCTGACTACCACAGAGTACCATTAGTAGCTTGGGATAGAGTTACTATGCCTAAAGATGCTGGTGGATTAGGCATTAAGAAAGTGGAGGCTTGGAACTGGGCAGCTGTAGGGAAACTGGTGAATTGGGTGTATAGCAAAGCTGACAGGTTGTGGATAAGGTGGATAAGTAATGTGTACCTGAAAAACCAGAACTGGCATTCTTATTCTCCCCCTGCAGATTCTCCCTGGACTTGGAAAAATATATGCAAGACTAAGGAAAAACTGAAGGAGGGATTTGTTGAGAACTGTTGGGTGACTGATGAGAAGGGTTATACACTCAAGAATGGATATAGATGGATCTGCAATCAACAACCTAAGGTAGATTGGTGTTCTCTAGTATGGAACAGTTGGAACATACCCAAACATTCAATCATCACTTGGCTTATTATGCAGGAAGGATTAAATCTTAAAACCAGACTGCACCAGTTTGGTTTTTGTGAGGACAACTTGTGCTTAATCTGTGGGGAGCTACCTGAAATGATGGCTCATCTCTTCTATGAATATACTTACAGCTGCAGAATCAGGGCAGCTGTTGCTACCTGGCTGGGGAGATCATTCCCTAGTCTTATTGAGCTCCAGAATGGGAGGGAAAATAGTCTACAGTGGAAAGCAATGACTATGGTATTCAATGTCTATCTATATACTATGTGGTACCAGAGAAACAATACAAGACTTCAGTACTCAGTTCAGAGGCCTGAATTTGTAGCAAAACAGATTGAGGATATTGCAGGAAGAAGAGGATGCAGCAAAGCAGGCCCTGGTTTGTGTCACAGCACTAATGGTTGGCTTAGTTGCTTTGATTAGCAATGAGAATATGTTTGAGTAGGTTTGGTTGCTGTATGGTTATTTTTTGAGCTCTACGGGGTTCGAACCCCAAACCTTGTATATGGACGTTTGGTTTTTTGATATATATATACTCACATTTCAGCTAAAAAAAAAACAAAATTGCTCGTCGTGCACACAAGAGCGCTAACTTTCCAAGTCAAGGACAAGTTAAAAAAAATCATTCGCCGATAAGTGTAGAACAAGTTATTAGACGCCTTTAATAATGAGTCCTAACATCCCATCAATGTTAAAACCAAATGAAAATGATAATCCACTCAATTTTTCTTTTACAAAAGCCAAAACAAAAATAAAAGTTCCATTTTTAAACTCAAAAACGAGTCAAGTTCTTGAAAGTATAACTTCAAACTTTGACAAAGAAATCATAAATAGATCAAAGTTAGTTAGAAGTTGAGCAAAATTAAAGGAATCTCAAGTTTACCAATCAAAGATCATGATAAAGAAGTTTATACTCAAAGAACAAAAAGGGGGACTAAATCAAATCCTCATTTTCAAACCTTTAAAATAGTTAAAGTTTTGTAAAAGTATCATAAACTCTTAACAACGAATTAAAAATGGTAGCTTGAATTGTTTAGAAATTGTACAAATTGAAAAGTATCTTAGACATCAAAATACAAAGTACGCTGAGTGAATCCAAACGTAACCAAGAAAGAGCTATGAAGCACTTTCTAAGGGTAAGAATCAAAGTAAGGTCAACAAGGATGTCAAAGATAGAGTTTCATAGGTTACGAGATCCAGGTCAAAGCTTCTAACAAAGCTATACTCATATCCTACTAGTGTCAACTACGAGATTCTCAAAATGGTAAAACCCTCAATCAAAAATCCAAATTCAAAAGTTCTTTTGCACATTCTATCATCCCAAAGAGATCTTGCTATACTCTCGAAACCTAAAGCATAGATGGTGACATTCTCCAAATTACGAGACAACCACCCAAAACATATAACTCATCCCAGCTCAACACCTATTCATCCCAACTTATAATTACATCTCAAGGACTCTGGCTACTAAACCTCATTACCGCAAAGTGAATACCAAAATGAGATTCCAAGACTAGCAACAACTCTCGCCTATCATGGTTCTTATGTAATCATCGCAACACTCACAAAAGTATACCGACTATGCTAAGCTCGAGCTTAACTCAAACTTCCAAGTAACACTTTCATCACCAATGGCCAACAACGTCCTATAGGTGTTTCCTTTCAAGCTCGCATCATAAACTCTACTCCATGTCAAAACCTCAAGCAACAATACTCAGGTGACCAAGTTCTCAAATTCCAAGTGTAAACAACAAGGCCAAGTTCCATAATTCTAGTAACGTGTACAACTCACACTTTACACAAAGAATTCCACTAATCATCCACACTCACTTCACATCAAGCAACTATGCATAAGGAACATCAAGGTATGTCTCACCGCGCTACCTAAGCTTCTCCAACAACACAACCTCTCAAAACAAAGGTCATGGGTCAACCACAAACAATCTCCTCGAAACCCAACTTATTCGACCAAAGTTAACGTTTCATAAGGCACAGATGAAGGTGTCCTTGAGGGGTATTATAAGAAGAAAAAGTACAAAGGCTACTTCCAAGATATGAAAGGAGAGTTACAAAAGGTATAGAAGCAAAAAGATAAAGGGGTAAGACAAGGCACTCTAAGAGAAGAAGGAATCTTCGAGACAGTGAAGACATCCTTCAAGAAAAAAAGATCCATATACAAGATGTTATGGAAAGAAAAAAAAAACGAAGGATACGTCGGGTGGGTACCAAACTAGTTTCCAAGGTAAAGAAAAAGAGCGTTTAGAAAGGAAGGATAAGTATCACGGGATAAAAGTAAGGAAAGGTTGACCAAGGATAGAAAATACACCCGAAGCAGTGTCGGGAGGAACGGCGGCTCCGACTTGATTCTCGACAAGAATGACTCTTCTTGGCTTGGCTTCCGGGGCATGAGGAGGATGAGGAGTAATCTTCTTCTCAAGGCAATCCTTGATGAGATGTCCGGGCTTCTTGCAATGGTAACACTTCAAGGGCATATCATTGCATCCAATCCCGGGGTGATAAGCTTGCCTACACTTGAAGCACTTGCGGTCCTTCTCAAGCCTATTAGTAGATGTAGGGTCTTGTCCTCCATGGTCTTGTACTCTTTGCCATTGGACTATCGGCACCAGCTTCTTCTTGTTAGCAGATGACGAAGATGAGGGCACAAAGGGACTCTTGCCACGGCGGTTAGGGAGATGATTGACTTGAGCATTGCCATTCCGTTGATTTCGAAGAATTAGAGTGAGGGCTTCCATGATAGTATTCTCCACCTTGGTTGGTCGCACCATCTTCTCAAGACACCAAATAAATGAATCATGTTAGCACCTAACATGTAGCATGCACAAAGAGACTACCAACTTAGTCCTTAGTCCTATCCATCTCTCATTTATTATTTGAGGTCAAGTTCAAGTTTAAATTCGGGGTACACGTGTGTGCGTCGGGAGCAACAAAGTCTTTGATACCAACTGTGACACCCGTCGATAGAGCATCAAAAGGGAACTAATAAATCTAAGCGGAAAATACTAGATATTTAAAACTTTCTAAAGTTTAAAGTGTGAAACCACCATTCGTGATCAAACAGAAATGAAAAGTGAGATAGTTAAGTTTTACAACTAAAAAAAAAGTGTGTTAGGGAAAAGATATCCCACGAATAAGCACAAGTCTAAAGATAGGTGAGTCTATGAAAACGATAACTAAAGTCTAAGGGTCAACGTTCTCGCTAACTCACACGTCTTCCCCATATAATATGCATCACGAAACTGTCATTCATGTAAACATGAAAGCCACAGTTAGTGGGAAGTAACTTAGGGTTCTCCCAGCCACAATATGCCAAAATGCAAGTGTAGATACCCAGTATCTGCACCTCCCAAAAACCACCCGATGATGATCGGACTATAACGTGTTTTTCATATGCGTGCGTGGATTGGCTATACATGAGACGGTTTAATGCACTACTCGGATATGAAAATGATTTCATAAATGGTTTTCTAACTTCGTTTTCATTAAAATAACACTATTTAGAGTTAAAACCGTCTTCAGACCCAAAACCGACTCAGAAACCCGCAACTCGAGTCAACCCAAATCCTGAATGTCAAAAATAATGCCATGAATGTCTTTATCATGTCATTTCCATTAAAATGACCCTAATTAGAGTCAAAATTGACACCAGGCCAAAAACCGACTCAAAATTCAAATCCCGATTTAGACGAGTCAAACCCGAGTCAAGCACACAAAACACCCACCTCAAGTAACACCCAATATCATCTTATTAGATGCCCATATTGTTATATGACATCTTATATGAATACCACATATCAAACCAACAAAACAAGGGATAGAGCAAAGGCCACGTCCAAATTGAAAAGGACAATACACCCATTTGTATCACAAGGTAGGTCGCGCCTCTTTAGGGTGTCTGCTTAGCCTCTAAGCAAACTCAACCGACATACCATCCTACATTTCTCTATAAATACCCACCATCACACACCACAATCCTCACGCGAGAGACCGCCAGCTCCTTCTCCCTTAAACTTCTAGACCCGACTTCTTAAGTCACAAAATCGTCACGTGTTTACGACCCACCGATCGTAAACACAAGCCTTACACATTTTGTTTGGTACCATCGCCGTGCACTTGACCGACCCATTTGACCAACTCAATTCATCAATCAACATGTTTTAATTAACATATTTTCAACTCATTTTCAAAACAAAATCCTTTTTTAAGGCACTCTTTTGAAACTTCTTTGATCGCGAGTAGTCACAACGAGAAAACCGTCTCTAAAGTCGTCTACCTCACAAACATCAATACATGTAAGTTTGAGGGTGTAAATATCTCATTTATTTCATGTCTTTACTGTTTTTATGAGTTTATATGCATGAACAATGCATAACACTATTCAAATATAGGTTAGACGAGCCAAAACCCAGTTTTTGCTCGAGACAGAAGCCCTTTGCTATGCAAAGAGGCTCGCGCCTCTTGTGGGTTCTCGGGTCAGACTCAAACGTGTTTGTTCTCTTCTTTCCTCTTTATCTCTTTCTTATTTGCAATCGGTTTTTACCATTTCAAATGCTTCAACTCGTTTTTATGACAAACTTTTTTAACCATAAATCATAATCACCCTTGGCTCCATATACCATGACGGTTTAATCCGTGGGTGATATTATTTGGTTAATTACATTTTAAAGGAAATTCTTTTCTTTTATTTACCATTTTAATTCATTTTTATGATAAACATATTTTGACCATAAATCAAAATCATCCTTGGTTCTTTATACCATGACGGTTTATTCCGTGACTCGATGATATTATTGGTTAATTACAAATTAAAGGGTATTTTAACCCCCTTTTATTTTATTTACCATTTTTCTCATTTGTTTACATTTGTAAATATATTAGTCATAATTCATAATCGTGCTTGGTTCTTTATACCATGTCGGTTTAATCCGAGTACGATGACAAACTTGACTAATTATAAAGAAATGAACTTAGCTTATTTAGTTCAAATCAAACATTTTACATTTTTTATTTGTAAACTATGCTTTTCAAACTTGCAAATCCGACAACGAATATTACTAACATAATTGTAATTATTCCGAGTCATGCAAATCATACATGCAAATTATTAATCACAAAAAACGGTTTTAAACAACCTTTTTAACAACCAGGAGACGCTCCTTGGGTCGTTGTCTGACTCGCGCCCCAAGAGGCTGTCTGTTCTCATATTTCAAAACCTGGGCAGAGCCCTTCCCTCGTCAATAGGCTCGCGCCCCAATGGGGCTGCCTGGCACTATTTTGTCTCGTTTTAGCACCTGTCTTGGACGATCCCGATTACGGTTAACCCGAATATGTGACGGATCAGATTGAAAAGTTTATGTTTTTACACTTTGTCATTAAACACAGTTTTTCAAATAAATGGATCGTGTTAAGCATCATGACCCGAATTTGGTAAATGGATGTTTAATTTCCGTTTTCACTTTTGGATGTGCATTCATGCATTTACACCGTTTTATCAACTTTTGCACTTAAACAACCACGATCGATCAGTAGAGGCTGCTAACGCGGGCGGGATTGGGTGTCCGATTAAAGGGCTTCCCAATACGTACCCTCACCCTTACTCAGAACCATTGGATAGTGGATGGCCTTATCCAAGGCGCACGAGAGTCATTTTAGCCATAGAATGCTAAAATGGGGACGAGTCCTTATCTTTAGTACCTATGTCAAACACACCTTTGTGCTTCGTTTAACCGAGGTATAAAGTGGATTTCGAACAGGTTCCAAGCATCCCACCAATGCTTGGTGGCGACTCCAAACATCTCAAACATCATTTCGGGATCTTTGCCGAGACGAAACCGACCGATCTGAAGCGATTCGGTCGAAAGCATTTTTACGTCACCGAGCGTGGCTTTCTAGACCGCTGCATGTCCACAGATTGGCTTGGCGTGCAGGTGGCCCATGTCAATAGATTGGCGTTTCCGCTGGGGAAAACTAGGACACTTGTGTATTTGTGATCCTTAGAGGTTAAACTCGAACGAGGTCGTGGTTAAAGTGCATTAATTGCATCCCAATTCGTGATAAACCAAGATCAACTATACAAAAGGAAACCAAAAGGGATTCGCCTCCTTTGCATCGACCATCACAAAGCCAAAAAAGTCATGGGAGAGGTCCACGGCGGAGAATATGGCCCTCACATGAGCGCAATGATTCTTACCCGAAAGATCATGCGGCTAGGCTACTATTGGACCACCATGGAAGCCGATTGCCGTAACTACGTCAAACATTGCCACAATTTCCAAATCTTCGCCAATATACAACACATACCACCATCTCTTTGTAGATACCAGGTATCTGCTGAGACTCCAACAATCACCCGATGATTATCGGACTACAACATGCTTTGGAATCGCGGCGTTTGATCGACAGTTTGTGTACAACTTTACGTCGAAAAACTTAAAACGATTTCGAAAATAAAACATCTCAAAACATTTCAAAAATACCTGGAGTGTTTAATGCATGACGACGGGGTCGCAATGACACTAACTAGAGTCAAAACCGACACCGGACCAAAAACCGACTCAAAAATTCAAATCCCAACTCCAACAACGAGTCAAACCGAGTCAACCACCAAAAATAAAACATTTTAAACCTTCTACCTTAAGTTTTCCTGGATTCATGTTGGTCAAGTACCAAACATGTGACTACAAAACCTAGGATAGAACAAATCATGATTGCGTTTGTTGTGAAAGCGACAACACACCTCGAAGACCCGCGACGTGGCTCACGCCTCTTTGAGCAGCCCAAGTGGCCACGTCGCTCATAACTCACACAACCACTCATTCTCCTATAAATACCCCTCAAATGCCACCCATTTGAGAGTTACGCGAGTGTCCGCCCCCTCTTTTCTCCCTTAAAATTCTCGACTCGACTTCTTAAGTCACAACCCGACGCGTATTTGCGACCTACCGATCGTAAACACGAGCCTTAAACATTGTTTGGTACCGTCATCGTGCATTAAATCACTTGACCGACCACTTCGACCACTACACCATCACTAACATTAAAAACACTCTTTTTACTGACCAAAACGGTTTTAAACCGAGTTTTTTCCGATCAAACGAGTTGTTACACTTACGTCGGTCACTCGCCATAACCAAACATGTAAGTATGAGGGTGTAAAAATCATCTTTTATTATGTTTTCATTTGTTTCATGACTATAACATGCTAAAACGTGCATAACATGAACAAAAACATGGAATAAACGAGCCAAAACTGATTTTTGGTCTGAGGCAGAAGCCCCTTAGGTCGCCAAGTTGCCCGCGCCTAAATGGGGTTTTCAGACCAGAGATCAATCGTGTTTGTTCTCGTCATTTCTTTTTAATCCATCTTCATATTTGTAATCGGTTTTCACCATTTCAAGTATTTTCGAACCCTTTTTATTTTATTTCACTTGTTTTAACCATAAAGCATTTTTCACTCTTGGTTCCTCATACCATGACGGTTAAATCCGTGTTTCGGTGATAATATTTCGTTAATAACATTTAAAAGGTCTTTTAAATCCTTTTATTTCATTTCTTTACATTTTCAAACAAACATATTAGTCACCAACACAAAGTCATCCTTGGTTCTACATACCATGCCGGATTTTAACCCGGGTACGATGATGAGTATCGACTAATAACATTCAAATGGACTTAAAACAATTAGTCCATAATTATTTTCAAAACTATTCATGTCAAGTTTGTCAAATCGAACCCGACACCGAATATTATCCAAATAATGATGATTATTCGAGTCTAGTTCTTCAAATCAACAAATGCGGTCTAAACGACCCCTTCAAATCAGACCGGGTTCAAATACCCATTTTCAACACGATTTATAACGTTTTCTAAAAGGTCAGGACACGGCAGATAAATCATGGGCTAACCCGCGCCTAAACAGGCTCTCCATTTCTCACTTTCAAAAACCAGAGGGAGGCCCCTTACACCGCCGTTTGGCTCGCGCCTCATATAGCCGTCTGGTACAGGGCCTATTACCTTCCAGCATTAGTCTAGGATGATCCCGACTCCGGTTAACCCGAATATAGGACGGATCAGATGACTATTCGATTATTCAAAATCATATTTGCAAAATGCCATACTAAGACAAATGGATCACGTTATGCACCCTAAACCTAATACGGTAAATGGATGTTTAATTTCCGTCTTGCATGCAAATCAATCGTTAATCCAACTCGACATCTTATACTTGATACATGGATTAAATCAACCAACATAGAAAGCTCTCACATGTTAGGTTTAAATTATTGGATGTGCATTCATGCCTTTAAACCGTTTTTTCAATTTTTGCATTTAACCAACCAAGATCGATCAGTAGAGGCCGCTAACGCGGGCGGGATTCGGTGTCTGATTAAAGGGCTTCCCAATACGTACCTTCACCTCTTACTCAGAAAATTTGGATAGTGGACGACCTTATCCAGGGTGTACGAGAGTGATTCTAGTGATAGGATGCTAAAGAGGGACGATTTCCATATCTTTAGTAGCTATGTCAAACGCTGCTTTGTGCTTCGATTTGACCGAGGTATAAAGTGCATATCGAACGGGTTCCAGGCATCCCACAAATGCTTGGTGGCGAGTCCAAACATCTCTAATCGTTTCGAGACCCTTACCGAGACGAAACCGACCGATCTAAAATGATCCGGTCGAAAGCATTTTTACGCCGCCGAGCATGGCTTTCAAAAGACCGTTGTATGTCCACAGATTGTCTGGGCTTCCAGGTGGGCCATGTCCACAGATTGGCGACTCCGCTGGGGAAATCTAGGACACTTACATCTTTGTGATCCCTAGAGGGTGAGACTCGAACGAGGTCTTGGTTGGAATGCATTAATTGATATTACGGTCACGGTCGGTTTCCTTGTTCGGGCCCACAACCTAACCCTTTTCGATCAATTGGCTCGTCTCGTCGGCGTGAGTTTTCTCATCCCCGCGTTTCGAATCCCGATTGAGTCAAGCATACCGTTGATGTTACATATTTCTGTTTCGTCAAAGAGCTTTCATCACTTTCGAGCACGAGGCTAGGGCACCCTCCTTACACATTTTGTTTGGATTGGTATCCCTCTCGCAAATCGAAGTTTGATTGCTTGGTGTGTAACCCACCCTTTTAAGCCAAAACCCGTGTCAGCATAATGCATAATATAATGAACTGCGAGTGCTTATGTGCTACTTGATCATAAGTCCTTCCGTGTCATTTTCAAACTTTTAAAATCACCCTTTTTGCGCCGTTATAATGGCCATTTCAAAACTCGGTCTTTCGCCGACCGTAACAAGCCTTTCTAGGCCGTCGTAATGACGATTTTCAAACCCGGTTTTGTATAACCATTTCAACACGCCTTTCTAGGCCGTCGTAATGACGATTTTCAAACCCGGTTTTGTACAATCATTTCAACACGCCTTTCTAGGCCGTCGTAATAACGATTTTCAAACCCGGTTTTGTATAACCATTTCATCACGCCTTTATAGGCCGTCGTAATGACAATTTTCAAACCCGGTTTTCTACAACCATTTCAAATCACCTTTTTACGCCGTTATAATCGCCGCGTCTAGACACGGATTTTAACCCGTTTTGCGCCGACATTGGCTCTTCCAAAACCCGAGAAAACCACACACCCTTTCTCTCGAGACACTTTCGAGAACCCGAGGACCATACACCGTCCCGGAGACCTCTTCAAACATTTCAAACCCGATTTTCAAAACATACGATTTTGAATTTCAAAACCGTCTTGGGAAACAATGCACTATTTTCCGAGCCGACTCAAACTCAAACCGTCTTTTGCAAATAAACTTAAGATGACCCCTTTCAACTGATCGACTTGCGGAGATTTCTATCTTCGGAAGCCATCCATTTAAATGACAAATCAGTCTTTTTGAAAATTTCTATTTTCGAAAAATTCAGTCCACCTTTCCAATTCTGCCTCGTGTCTATCGAGTCAAAGCAAACGTACTTATGGGTCTTTACTTATGAGTCGTCTCACCACGAGACCCGCCTAACGGCGTCACGCCGTCATGTTGGACTCGTGTCAAAGGTACGGTTAAACACCTTCACGTCATAAATCGAGTCAGCACCGAGGGACCACACACGGTCGCCCCCGTCTTGTTGAGTCTGATCTTTGTCTCGTCCTTTGCGTTGTCTACGTTCAGTCTTGGAACCGTGTCGGATTGAGTTGTAATGTGAGCCGTTTTTCTGCCTCAGAGCCATGGCCCCGTCTTCAGCTTCGTCCAACAACAATGACAACAACAGAGATGTCACAACAGATAAGCTAGCCAGCCTGCTTACCGCTCTTATGGTCACCCTGGATCGCGTCGAGACCCGTATCGACGCCCTGGATAACAAGGAAACTGGGGAACACAATACCCCACCTCTCGATCGAAACGAGAAGAGATCAAACTCTTGGAAGAACAGCTCCTAGCCCGGGTAACAATATCCATCTTGAGAACAACCGAAGGTTCGAACTGTTGGGGACCAAGATTCACGTGACAACTTCACCCTGACCGATGTGCCTAAGTTCAAGGGAGTGGAGGACCCACTCAACCATATCCGTGCTTTCAAGGACTACATGGCCATTAAAGGGGTCAAACAGGAACTTTTTACCCGGATCTTCCCATCTTCTTTGGAGCCGATTCCTCGCCAATGGTACTACTCCATTGATCCAAAAAACCTTACTACTTGGGATGAGATCGTAGTTGAGTTTGCCAAACTATATGCCGACAATGTCGAGATCCAGGCCAATACCCGTACTCTCGAAGTGCTAACCCAGAACGACAAGGAGGGGTTCACTAAGTTCCTAACCCGTTGGAGGAGGGTGAGTACTCAATTGGTCAGTAAGCTGAGTGAATCAACTTTGGTGGAAAAGTTTGTCAACAATCTCCGCCCAGTTTATGCCAACCTACTGAGGTATTTGAATATCAAGGCTTCCAAGATCTGTAGATTCTTGGGACGCGCATTGAGGACGACCTCCGAAAGGGTATCTTAGCCAAGACCACTGGCAGAGGTTACCAGGGATCCACCGATCGGAGTGTTTACCAACATAGAGCGCCCCAGAGAGTGTTTACCAACATAGGGTCGACTTACGCAAGTGCCCTGAAAAGGCTCATGGACCAGGGGAAGTTACAACCGATCGGAACCACCCCGGATCCGACCGATGCTAAGAAGTCCCGGTTCTGGAACCCCAATGCCTACTGTCAGTATCATCGAGGGAAAGGGCATGATACCGAAACTTGCTTCAAACTCAAGCACCTCATTCAAGACATGATTGAGAAAGGAGATTTGCCTTTACCCCCACCAACTAAACCGAGCAACAAAACGAATCCCTTGGGAATCCACGCCATCTCTGACGATGAGCCGACCCTAGACTCCTCTCACCTCATCTTGCCGATTGACGATGAGGTGAATGCTTTGGAAAAAGATCCTTCAGACGGAGTGTTTGTGTTTAGTGCCGCTACTATGCTCACTATGTTTCAACAAGTTTAGGAGGCCATAGCCAGCCTTTCTGAGAGAATCACCCGACTCGACGACGCCTACCGTCGACTCATCTTCAATCCTCCAGCACCGCGCCCAAGGGAGAATACCCCAAGCATTCAAACCTACCCACCCCAGGATGGATTGCTCCCGCGACCATTCTGGCATAGACCTCACGAAATCAACTACCGTTAAAATAACTACCCTTAAAATAACTACCCCCATAAAAATCACCCACACAAAAACCATCCTTACAAAAATATCCCTCACAAGAACTACCCACCGAGGAATACCCCTCTAAGGTATCCTCGATACTCCGAATTTAACGGCATATGGAGAGATGATGTTGAGGATGTCTATATCATCCCAAGGAAGGAGAAGCGGGCGAAAGAAATCGGGCATCTCACCCGGTCCGCACGTCCCTATCAGAGTCCGAACAATCCAACGGTCGTCCCAACAACAAATGACCAAATCGTTCCATAGGTGGACACTCAACCAAAGGCTCCCGAGAACTCAATCCTGAAACAGCTCCAGAAAGCAAAAGCCGAAATCTCAATTTGGCAGCTGATCGCAACGTCTTTTGAGCATCGACAAGCCTTGTTGTAGGCCTTGGGAAAATTATTCGTGCCCTCCACCTCTTCCCCAGAAGAAATAGTGGCGCACATGACGAGGGAAGCCCCTGATCTGAAAAACTCGGTCGTCTTCTCCGACGAGGATATCCCTCGGTTCAGAGCCAATCATAACATGGCCCTGTATATCACGGTACAATACCTCCAGAAAAATGTACCTATGGTCCTCGTGGATGACGGTTCCGCGGTAAATGTCATTCCTCTTAAGACTGCCCACAGGCTGGGTATGAAGGAAGCTGACTTAGTCCCAACAAATCAAGGAGTACGCGCCTACTATGGCACTCGTCGCAAGGTCGCTGGGCTTATCACTTTGACCGTCGCAACCGGGCCATTGGAAAGACAAACCAGTTTTCAAGTGGTCGACATCGACGCTTCTTTCAACATGCTTCTGGGACGTCCCTGGATTAACGCCGTCAAGGCGGTCACCTCAACTCTCCACCAGAAGATCAGGGTCCCCTTCAACGGGAAAACGATCACAATTCCCGCTACCCCAATCAAAGCTGTTATGAGAAAGGGGATAGCCTCCCAAACAATTGAAGAGGTTGACAACAAAATGTTGGGGTTTCCAAGCCGTGAACGCCATAACTGATGAATTGACGCCCTCTGATTGCGACCCGTTCCCCAACCTCACGATCATACGTATTATGATGCGTCAGGGTTATTTTCCGGGTTTGCCGCTCAATCCACTGAAGGACCCATTGCCTCCCTTGAAACAGGCTTAGGTCCCCAACATTCCCGTTGGGCTGGGATACGAACCCACCGACGAAGATATCCAGGAGATGAACCTCCTAGTCCGTAAACGCAAGAAGCACGGGGTTATCCTCCGTCCCTACCATCTGACTCTCAACGGATACTTTGTCCCCGAGGGAGAGTCCGAGCTCTACCACGGCTTCCCGGAGCCAGTCTATAACTCTGTGGCCAGGGCTAGATACCCGGGAGTGGAAGTCTTCCAGGACTGCTACTTTATCCCCGACAACATCGAAGCTGCATCAACTGAGTCCAAGCCGTCACTATGCCTTGACGGATAAGCTGTCACAATCCTCTTTGAGGAAGATAACGTCAAACACCTCGACTATGAGGAAACCAACAACATCGCCCTGAAGGACAATCAATTTGATCCAACCGCCTTGATCTCCGATACTGACCCGAAGAAGGCTACCCAAGGCTGGAGGAAGACCGTCAAGTGGACCGATCGCCAAGGCCGCATTCTCAAGATAACAACTGGAGAGGGCCCTATGTTCAAGGAAGGAAGTGAAGAAGGATCTGAGTCTGAGTCTGAGTCGGAGTTAGAGTCTGTCGTAACTCCTAAAACTTCTAATGTCCCGGTCAAGGTCCCCTTCCCACGTATTTATCACAAAGTCGTGGCTGATTCAGAGGCTGAGTCTACTAGGGACACCCCCACTCCCATGAAAGGTGACAACCTGGAGCCTGTTCCAGCGGCCGCTTCCTCTGTTGTGTCGCCTCTGACTGACCACGAGATGTCTGTCCTTTCCGAGCTTTTCGCTCGTGTCAACTTAATGAACGCTAAGTTTGCTTATGACTCGTCTCAATTTAACTGCAATGCAATTCTGAATGACTACGAGGAATTTGACTTGAGTGACTACCCACCTCACCTAGCCAACGAACTTGACAAAAGGGAAACCAGAACCCCCATCATTGAGGAGACCAAACCTATTAACGTAGAAACCGACAATACACCTCAAGAACTTAGGATAGGGACAACCCTGGACCCCTCGGAAAGTCAGCAGTTCATTGACCTCCTCCACGAATACAAGGACGTGTTCGCCTGGTCTTATAGAGACATGCCTGGGATTGACAGAGAAATTGCAGAGCACCGGATACCCATTAAACCCGGGGCTAAACTTGTTAAGCAGAAGCTACGCCGGATGCGTCCTGAGTGGGCCATAAAAATCAAGGAAGAAGTGGATAAACAGTTCAAGGCTGGTTTTATCAAGGTGTCCGAATACTCGAATTGGGTGGCCAACATTATGCCCGTACCAAAGAAAGACGGAAGAATTTGGGTTTGCGTCGACTTTAGGGATCTGAATAAGGTGAGTCCAAAGGACGATTTCCCTTTGCCACATGTTGACATTCTGGTGGACAATACTGCCGAGCATGCTCTCCTATCATTCAAAGACGGGTATGCTGGGTACAACCAGATTAAAATGGCTGAGGAAGACATGCACAAAACTGCGTTCACTACACAGTGGGGTACATATTGCTACACGGTCATGCCTTTTGGCCTCATCAACGCCGGGGCAACCTATCAAAATACCGCTACTACTCTCCTACATGATATGATGCACAAGGAGGTAGAGGTATATGTCGATGACATGATTGTCAAATCAAAAGAACGGGACGGCCACATCAATGCCCTCCAGAAATTCTTCGCTCGTCTGCGGAAATATAACATGAGACTAAATCCTCAAAAGTGTTCATTCGGGGTCACCTCCGGAAAACTCTTGGGATATGTCATCAGCAAAAGAGGAATTGAGATTGATCCAACCAAAACCAAAGCCCTTCAACAAATGCCTCGGCCTAGGAACGAGAAGGAGATTCGGGGATTTCTCGGTCAGGTTCAATACATCAGCCGCTTCATTGCCAAGCTCACTATGATTTGTGAACCAATATTCAAAAAGCTTCGTGCCTTCGATCACACCGATTGGGACGACGACAGTCAGAAGGCCTTCGGCAGGATAAAGGAAATCCTATCCAAACCTCCTGTCTTCATGCCACCTCAACCGGGGATTCCTCTATCCCTATACTTGACTGTTACCAACACGGCCATGGGAGTAATGTTAGCACAAACAGTTGGCAACGAAGAACGAGCCATCTACTACATCAGCAAAAAGTTCATTAAGTACGAGACGAGGTATACCCAACTGGAAAAGACATTCTTGCCCTAGTATGGTCAATAAAAAAGCTGCGGCATTACATGCTCAGCTACACGGTCCACATCTACTCCAAGACGGACCCGGTTAAATACATCTTCGAAAAACCCGTACTAAACGGAAGGCTGTCTAGATGGACACTCATGCTGTCCGAATTTGACCTCAAGTTTGTACCCCTCAAGGTTATCAAGGGAAGAGCAGTTGCCGATTTCCTAGCAGAAAATCCCGTCAACGAGGATCCTACGACCGACACATGGTCACTTCCTTACGAGGACATCCTTTGTGCCAACTCTGACGCATGGGACCCATACTGCGATGGTGCATCTAATCTGAGAGGCTTCGGGGTAGGAATCTTTCTAATATCACCAGAGGGAGAACATGTTCCGATCTCGGTCAAGCTAGATTTCGCCGTCACTAACAATGCCACTGAATATGAAGCATGTCTCATCGGCCTACAAGCAGCCATCACACTTGGCATCAAGAGATTGAGGGTCCATGGCGATTCCTCGCTCATCATCAATCAGGCGTCCGGATCATGGAAAATCCGATCTGACAGCTTAGCTCCCTACCGAGCAAAGATCACTCAAGAGGCCGAATTCTTCGACCAAGTCGACTACTTCTACTTGCCACGAGAGGAAAATCAATTTGCTGATGCCCTGGCAAAACTTGCCGCGCTCGTCAAAATACCTGACAATGTGACATCAATGCCCCTATGTCTCGAGAGAAGGAGCGAGCCAGCCCACATTTGTGCTATTATCGACGACGAGGAAAGCCAAGATGAACCTTGGTACCAAACCATCCTCAATTACAAAACCAAAAACAAATTCCCTCCCAACTCTGATCAAAGAGGACAAAGAGCCATCCGTTTACTTGCATCACAATTCGTGATAAACCAAAATCAACTCTACAAAAGAACACCCCAAGGAATTCTCCTCCTTTGCATTGACCATCACAAAGCCAAAAAAGTCATGGGAGAGGTTCACGACAGAGAATGTGGCCCTCACATGAGTGCATTGATGCTTACACGGAAAATCATGCGGCTAGGTTGCTATTGGACCACCATGGAAGCTTATTGCCGTAACTACGTCAAACATTGCCACAATTGCCAAATCTTCGCCAACATACAACACATACCACCATCCCTTTTATACACCATGACATCACCTTGGCCTTTCTCAACCTGGGGCATTGACATCATCGGGAAAGTCAACCCGATAGGAACCAAGGGGCATTGCTTCGTCGGGAAAGTCAACCCGATAGGAACCAAGGGGCATTGCTTCGTCCTCGTCGCCATCGACTACTTCACCAAATGGGTGGAAGCGCAGTCATATGCAGTCTTGACCACCAAACAAGTGGTCAAGTTCATTCAAAACAACATCATCTGCCGATATGGGGTACCCCATGAAATCATCAGCGATCAAGACTCTCTTTTCCGGGCGGAAACTCAAGCTTTGCTGGACAAGTACAAAATCAAATAACATCGATCATCCCCCTACCGTTCCCAAACCAACGGAGCAGTGGTGGCAGCGAACAAAACTCTTGTCACCATTATCAAGAAAATGCAAGACAACTACCGCGATTAGCTGAGCAAACTCCCATTCGCACTCTGGGAATACCAAACCTCCATTCGAACACCGACAGGTGCCACACCCTTCTACCTAGCATATGGTACGGAGGCGGTTCAACCAGTAGAGTTATAGGTCCCATCTCTAGGCATCCTACTGGAGAGTCAAGTCCTTGAGGCGGAATGGACCCGTCGAAGGTACGAGCAACTCACTCTTCTAGACGAACGGCGACTCAACGCCTTGCACAACAACCAGCTATACCAACGATGTATACAACTGGCATTCAACAAGAAGGTCAAATCCAGAAACATCCAGGAGGGCGACTTGGTCCTCAAGTCAGTTCGAGCACCAATACCCGTCGATCCGAGGGGGAAATTCAAACCCAACTAGGCCGGGCCATACCTGGTCAAGAAAATACTTTCTGGGGCGCAGTGAGACTAAGTGACCTAGATGGGGAGGACTTTACAAACCAACCAACCTAGACCAACTCAAGAAATACTACCCTTGAACCATAACAACCAACGACCTAGCCTAGTTTTACAACTAGCAACGACCTCAACCCTTTTCAAGTCAAGTTCCTCAACATGTTCTGATTTGAAATTGCATGTTTTGTCGAGTCTAAGCTACGGCACCTTGCCCGTTTCGAATGTCCTTTGATCTGGCAAAGGCAATGTCCATTTGCACTAAAACAAAACAACCCCCTGAACTACGAACATGGTTTGATTTCACCTCTTCAAGTGGATACGTAGGCAGTCTCTCTTATGCATAAGGGATACAACCACAAAACCCAATAAAATTTACAACACCTTTCGAACTACGATCATGGTTTCATTTCACCTCTTCAGGTGAATACGTAGGCAGTCCTTTCTTACACAAGAAGGATACAACCATTCCCACAATAAAAAACAACCATCCCCATACAAAAATCCCACGTACAAAAACATCCCAAAAAAAGGAAAAGGGAAAACCATTCCCTTTTCCCACAAAAATACAAAATAAGCCTTTCTCCCTTTCCACAAAATATCACTTTTCCAAGTGCAAATGTTTAGGACGATTCAAATTGAATTGCCTTCACCAAATGGATGGAAGAAACAAGTTTTCACAATTTTCGACACGAGCAATCCTCTTATTTAATTAATAATGGGAGGGATTACATTTCAACAACAAATAAAGCTCGATGAGTCTACAACTTGTCAAAGCTAAGATGTCAACTAAAACACCTCTCATAATAAAACTAGCACAAAACACACAATAACTAGCTAGTACAACATAATAAAAACCTACAACAATAATACAACATAATAATAAAGTGGGTAATGGAAGTCTTCACTCTTCCATTCTACCCTTGCCTTTTCCTTCGGGGTACATCTTCCCCTTGTTCTTCTTGTTGGCCCGCCTAGCATGGATTTCCTCCTCGGAACGGATCCTCAACGGATCTAAGACGGTGACGGCCTCCGGTCTAGCACAAGACCCCATATTCGACCCAAGACGAGCCAATGCACGGCCCACCATATTCTTGGGGCCGGAACTCCTCCTCTTCGGTGGTCTCATCACATCGGGAGTAGCTCCATCAACATACTCCTCAAAGAAGGCACGGATGGCCTTGCCAACCTCTCGATACTTCAAGTCGACAACCCTGTCCTTACGAAATTTGGATCTCTCTTCCAAGGACGGAGCACGTGACCACTTGATATAAGCTGGAGTCACCCATGTCGTGGCAGCGGGGTTTGGCACCTCCCAAAGCGGCTGAGCGGCCCACCAGCTTTCGAAGAACTCCACAAGCTCGGAATTCCGGAAAATATTCTTTAGACAAGAGTATCTTGAGCGGGCACCTTTTGTTGACGCCCCATTTGCCTCATGAGCCTTTCGGGATATATGAAGGAAACAACCTTCAAACCCACCACCATCAAAGAACAAGGACTAGCACCAGAAGCGGGCAACCCGGTGAAGGACCTCAAGTGCCACCACGACACCATCCAACGGATATGAGGACCACCCTCCTCCGCCAATCTTGCGGCCCAATAGGCCTCGGTGGAAGCGAAACTATCCGTGTACAACTTCTTCCTCATGCTAAGATGACAGAAGGAATAAGAAGAAGAATCAACAGGAGGCTGTACATACCTTAGCCTCTCCAATAGCCACACTTGGAGGATCCTTGGGGATCCGAAAGAGGGAGCTTCTCCACAAGAGCCTTCCTTGTCTAAAGCTTGGATAATCTCTCCAAGCACCAACCATGATGGATCTCTATCATGCTCCATTTGCTCAATCACATGGATAAGGGTCATGCTACCATGGCATCTTGGCCCCTCCTTCTTCAAGACATCAACAAAGAGGTACACATGGACAAGGCAAAATGCAAGAGCCCTTCTCCTAGCCACCTCTGAGACATTAACATCTAATCGGTTTGAAAAGATGTTGATAAGAGCCAACATATCCACACCATGTGGAGCAAGAAGAAAGTTGATTTGGCTTGTTGATAAGCCCAACATAGACCGGAATTTCTCCTTGTAGCACAACCGAGTCGGAGGAAGCACCGGAACACAACCCGGCCACCCACCAATGGCTCCAACTTCTTCAGCAAGAGGACAAAGCTCACCTTTCAGGAAAACGAAAACATGGTGTTTCGAATCCCAAAACCGGGAACATGCTTCAAGAAACGAAGGTTGCACCTTGACTTGACGAAGCACCAACAATTGAACAACTCCCATGCAAGCGATTTGATACTTTTCGGGAGGCGACAAATCCCGGCACCATTGTCGCAATGCGTTCTCAAAAGCATCCATGAAATATTTTTGTGTAAGAAGAAGAGGTTTTGTAGAGATGATTTTGTGTTTCGGATGACGAAACAATGAAGCGCAAACGTCCCTGTTTATACAAAATGATCAGCACATTTTTCAGAAAAAGGGGAGAGCCGGCTTCCATCGCCAGGCTGTTCGCGCCTCTTCGAGGCTTCTCCAGGATTCCCGCTGTTGACTTGTCTCTTTCAACTTGTGCTTTCTCCTGACACCTCAAACCTCCCGCCAGGAAGCTCGCGCCTCTTCGGGATGACTCATGATATTTTGTGTTTCCTCACACTCACATTTCCTTGTTTCGCGTTTTACGAAATCCGACACGGTTTCCATGACGCAGCTTTAAACATGCGGATTTTTCTTTCTTTTTTTAAGGGGGAAGGGCTAGTCGCCCCGATCCGCGATGGATCGTTTCCATGTAAGTCAAAATTCCGAGAATTTTTCGCTTTTTCGCAATGTCCAATAAATAATCAAAATCGAAGATTGATAACACGACGTCAATTTTCCACAAAAATTCAAGCACTCACAAATTCGAGTCATCACATCAAAAATCAAATATACTCGCAAAAATACTTTTTAAAAATTCTTTCCTGACGGTTTGAGTTTGAATTTTTCGAGTCAATTTCAATAATTTCGACGCAATTTAATTCACGACACGAGTTAATTGCTCAAATTTTCAAATCATTTCCTTTTGAATTCCGAACGTGACGATTTGTCACGGAATTTTGAAAATTCATTGCAAAATTTCAATTTTAACTTCAATTTATCTTGGTTAATTTTGGTTTTCAATCAAATGCTTTTACGTGTTTACGTTTATGCGTATGTGCTATCTGTTGCTTGTTTTCTACACTAACGATGCAGGAACTGGTGCGAAGCAAAAGGAGAATTAACAGCCGACAACGGTCCTCTGAAACACAAAAACCAAAGTTCACAAAATGAACCACAGCCCAAAAACACATATATACAAACCACCTCACGCAAAATACATCGACACGCGTTTGATACGAGCAAGTGACCGTACAAACAGGGTTCAGTACAGACATTGGCCTAAGACAACGAACTGGGGGCTATCTGCCACCTACCGAACTAAGCACTCCCTACCCTTCCAAACAGAAAATAAAGGGAGCAACATAGGGAATAGAGAAGCAACAACAGAAGCAGAGGTGGTTACCATGACGGTAATACCTCTTTCCTGCTCCATGACAAAAAGAAAAATGGTGCCTGGCAGATTTTGGACGACGCGATAATCGAGGCTCGTAGCTCAGCACGCTACCCCGACGTTGGCCTCCCATCGTCAGAATTCGAGGATGAAAAGAGATCAGGACAACGGATGCTATCCTGATGTTGAACCTAACTCAGCTGAATTCGACAACAACCGAAAGCGGCAACGTGGGATAACACGCCCGCATTGAACCCCACTCATCGGTCATCCGAACCTCTACAGACAACGACCAACGATCGATACCCGAACATTGGCCAGGCAAACGCCGCCAGGCAGAAACACAACCAAGCCTGTAACAAAAAGTAGTCGTCACTCCCCCTTCAGGACCGACTTCCTCCTCCAAGGCCTCAACGGCAGACCCCATAAGTCCCAAACGATATCCTACAATCAAAAAACACAACAAACAAAAAACGTCAGTTGAAATTTCGGCATTACGACGGCATGAAATGGATAAATCCAAACCAAAACAACAACAACCTTCAATGAAAAACTAGGGCAATCCCGCCCAAAATCCAGCCAAACAAAACCATTCACAATAAACAAACAAAAACAACTCGCCCCTCTTTTCAAGCAAAAGACGAGTAAAAAAAAACGGCATTTCAAGACCCATACAAGGTCCGCCAACAAACCAAAATACATTCCCGACACAATGGGGTATTTTTCCGCGGCTCTAAAAGACAATTCATACGCTAATTTGAGCCCAAACTGGTCAAAAATTCAAAAATGACCGCAAAAAGGCGAACGTGAGTTTATCACGCCTCAAGGTGACCTAAATTACCAATAAGGTCCATTTCAAGGCAAACTGACTCATTTCAAGCCCAAACACACGCTTATTTTGTCAGACATAAGACCGTCACAAAAGGCAAAAATCCAATTTTGCCCACAATATCTAACGAAGGTCCATAAATGGCGAATACGGGTTTTCCCAACTACAATGCAACCTAGTGAGACCCACTCTCCAAGCAAATAAACTTGACATCGCGAAGTGAGACGGTCTCTCACCTCACTCGCGTTTTTATCGAGAATAGGGAGCGGGAACGGGGACCAAAATGCAAACTAAAAGCACCCCTATACTCCTAAACAGGTTTCTAACCTAAGGCAAGTATCAATTTCACTCGAAATGGGCTCAATCAAAAATGCCCAATTCGATTTTTTTAGGGTAAAATTCGCCCTAATTCAATCAAGCTAAAGATCAACAAATTTAAATGGATTCAAGAGGAAATAGATACCTTGAGATGACATTGTTGATTATGGCACGAGTGGAAGCTAGCGAAGGTCCTTCAATGGCGATTTTTGCGGGTTTTTTTGGGTCGAATGAAGAAGACGAGATGATAAATGGTATGCAGCCTGAACTCGCGTCTTTTACAGAAAAAAAGGAAGCCCCTTTGATTCGCAAGATGGCTCGCGCCTCAATCAGGTGTCCACTTGCTTTTTCAGCGAATTTTGGGCTTTAGCCCAATTTCCACATAACAAAATTCGGATTTTCATTGACGATATTGAAAATCGTCATTTCCTCAAAGACAAAGAAAAGCAAATAGTAAAAATTTGAATTCGCTATTTTCAAAAATTTCAAGCAAACGGCGATCAAAACCGCCAATTTCAAAAATAATAGTGAAATCAAATTCACTATTTTCCTTCAATTTCAAAAATAATAACGAAGATTCAAAAACCGCTATTTCTTCAAATTTTAAGCGACGACAATTAAAACCGTCATACTCAAAATAATAGTTGGAAATTTAATTCCACTATTCTCACCACGCATGTCAACGGCGGCACATAAACCGTCACTTCAATCAATAGTGAAGATTCCAAATTCACTATTTCCATCAAACAACGGCGGCACATAAACCGTCACTTCAATTAATAGTGAAATCAAATTCACTATTTCCATCAAATGTCAACGGCGGCACATAAACCGTCACTTCAATCAATAGTGAAGATTCCAAATTCACTATTTCCACGCATGTCAACGGCGGCACATAAACCGTGACTTCAATCAATAGTGAAGATTCCAAAATCACTATTTCCATCAAATGTCAACGGCGGCACATAAACCGTCACTTCAATCAATAGTGAAGATTCCAAATTCACTATTTCCATCAAATTTCAACGGCGGCACATAAACCGTCACTTCAATCAATAGTGAAGATTCCAAATTCACTATTTCTATCAAATGGAAACGGCGGCACATAAACCGTCACTTCAGTTAAATAGTGAAAATTCCAAATTTACTACCAGCATGGGGATTCCTCGCGGAACCCGCTCATTCCAAAAACAGTAATAGTGAAAATCCAAATTCACTGTTTCCACGGCGGCATCATGAGTTCGCTACTTTCAAGACAAGCCCTTTTGAGGCGGTTATTCTCATTCAAATTCACGGCGGCATCACGAGTTCGCTATGTTCAAACGAGCCCATTTGACGCGACTATTCCCTTTATTCATTAATCGACTGTACCATTGGCTGGCGAGCCTTTGTCCGCAACCTTTCAAGGACAGATCCGGAAGATGCCTCAGGTACATTTCCTTACCATTGGCTGGCGAGCCTTTGTCCGCGAACACCTCAAGGACACATCCCGAAGATGTCTCGGTTACATTTCCTTACCATTGGCTGGCGAGCCTTTGTCCATAACCTTCCAAGGACACATCCCGAAGATGCCTCGAGTACATTTCCTTGTCATGGTTGTGGTCGTGATCCCTCGTGGGGTTTAGTTTTCAGTACTTGTCGTTAGGAGAACCTAGACCAAAACACAATTTATAACTTCACCAACAACTCTACAATTAGTAAAGAGGCAAGTAAAGGTCGGATCCCAAGGGACGGGAATTAAGATGAGATTTCTATTGCAACTAGTGGTGTCTAAAGGTGTCACAATTGGGGTTTGAAGTAGAAGATCACTAAACTAAATAGCAAAGAAAGTAAACAAGCAAGATGAATTAAAAGGGGTGTAAAAAATTTATAAAAGGCACTAGGGTGTCATGGGGTCATAGGGGATTCATGGGAATTGATCATACAAACATATTCTCAAATTATAAGCAAGCAATTAATGTTTTGATGGATCAAGTTGGTTTATGTCTTACAATCCTAGGAAAGTTTGGGTCCCGGAGCCGAATCGATTAGATTGTACAACACCTACGAGTCGACTTAATCTTCCCTACTCAACAATATGCATGGTCTAATGAGACTCGAGTTGGTTTATGTCTTACAAGTCTCATTGAAAAGATAGGTGTTGGGAAAAAAAATGCAAGGATTCATAGGCTCGCATTTCATCAAACATAACATGTGCATAAGTTGAGATCACAACAAGCAAGCAAATAAACTATGAAAGCATATTAATTTAAGCATGAATCATTCCCCATGTTGGTTTCCCTTAATTACCCATTAACCCTAGCTAAGGAAACTACTCACTCATTATCATGTTGAACATGCTAGCAAGGTTGTCAATCATACCAACAAGGTGAAACATGATGATTAAATGAAAGTGATTAACAATAATTAAAAAGGGATTAAGAGAATTATACCTACTAATGATTCCAATAATAAAGCAAAGAATAAAAGAAATACTTGATGCTTGATTGGAAGGTTGTCATCTCCCAATAATAACCCAAATAATCTTCAATTACCCAAAATAAAGGATGCACAAGAGAGAGATTAAGGAAATAAAACTTGTATTAAAACTTGATTAAATGTTGATTACAAGATTAAAGAGAGATTTGATTGATATTAACTACACTAAAGATTGCTAATAAGAACATGCTCTTCTAATTAGACTAATGGGGTATTTATAGTGGAGATTAGGTACATAAATTAGGGTTTACTAATGGCTTAAATGACGATTAAGTCCTTGAGGAATCGCCGGTCTCAAGGGAGACTCTGGTCTCTTTTTCGCCGGTCTTAGAAAAAGATGCGCATCCTTCCTTGAAGCTTCTAGAAGACGAAAGTACTGTCTGGGAATCCGGGCGTTTTTGGCACGGGACGGGCGGATTTGGGAGCTTCTGGACGGGCGTCCAGGGGGGAAGACGGGCGTCTTGTGGAGCTTTTGCCCGGGCGTCTTGTGGAGGAAGACGCTCGTATTGTGGGTGAGGGACGGGCGTCTTCAGGGAAATCCACACGGATTGTCAAACAGTTTCATTCCTTCTTCTTTTCTTCCTTTTTCTTCATGAAATCCTTGAGGATTTGTTCGGGAATGCAAGGATCTTTTCTCATCATTGCCCATCTACTATAGTATGTAAAAAGGCCTTCTAATCTTGTCTCTCCTTGATGCTTGGTCATTGAATTCAATCAATTTAGCCTCATTTTGCCATGAAAATGCAAGGTTTGCACTCCTTTCCTACCAAGGACACAAAACCTCAAAGAATATGCAAAACAAAGAACTAAAGACAATAAATGACTCAAATATGCACTTAAAATCATGGGAATAAGGCTAATTCGAGGACTAAATATGCTCTAATTATGGTCACATCAAATATCCCTAAACCGAACCTTTTCTCGTCCCGAGTAAAGAGGTGACAAAGACTAAGACCATTATTTAAACTAACCTAATAACATAGCCGATATGAGACAATTAGCGGGTCTCACTCCGCCCCTTCAACTCACAACAAGACAACCATGAGGTAGGATGCCTTCTTGCAAGGCAAGGTGGGTCTTGCCAAAATGGCGACACATTCAAACATTAAGCACACAAAATCAAGTAATGGATGCATCTACAAAAGAATAGCCACTTTCCTCATCTAAGTGGTGGAAATTATCTACAAGGGAAGCAATTCAAGGGTACACACTCCTTCATAGATGCAATTTCTTCAAACTACTAAGCCTAGAAGGATACCAATAAACAAGTTGTGTCAAGCTAGGATACCTTTGTCCTCAATCGTTAAATGCTTTTGTCAAGAATAGACTCCATATGGTGTTAGAAACACTGGAGAATCGCGGAATTCCCCTTCTCGCCTAGACAAGAAGAAGGGTCGTCCCCTCTCTACCATGCACAAAAATGGATACGATGGATAAAGGGATGAATAGATATTTGAGTTTCACTTTGGGAGTTTGCTTTGTTTTTTTTTCCCCAATTTCTTGTGGCATATAACATTTGAGAACACTTTCTTTTGCCATTTCTTTTTGATTTTTGGCATTTCAATACTTGACAGCTTTTCAACTTTTTGCATTTCTTTTTTTGAACATTTTCAAAGTCACCCCATATGTAGTGAGGTTGCCTTATATTTGAAGCATTAGGACTCTATTTTTGTTCCTCTTTTCATTTGATGCATTTTTTCAAACTTTCTTTCACTTTTCATTTCTTTGAACTCAAATCAATTTCTTTTTGTGCCCATTCCCTTTGTTGACAAAAATGTGTGGTAGAACATGGATGATGGATGCATGCATGGTTTCAAGGGTCACCTTGGAATAAACGGTAGCCAATGAGTTATCACACCACAAGGTACTCTTGACTAGGCCTTAATCCATGGGTCAAAGGATACTAGCATGACACATCCTAGGGTGTTTTATAAGTATTCTAACAAGCAAAGTCTTAAGAAGAAAAAGCATCTACTAGGGCCTATATACACTTGTCAAGCTTCCCAAGTAGACGGTTTCACAAAATTTTTCTATCATGCAAACTACATGCCATGATGCAACTAACATATATACAACCTAATGCATATGATTCTACCAACTAGTATGTCATATTAACTAAATGCAAGTCCTTAGTTCACATTGTTATACCGCATCAATCAAAATAAAGCAACATAGTCATTAACATAAAGAGGAAAAAGGAGATTGGAAAGATCATACCATGCGGTCTTCAATATCCTCATGTCTCGGATGTGGCGTAGTCAATCAATGTGAACAAGTATAGAACAAACACAATATATACATGACTACACTACAAAGGAAATGAACTTGTTTTTGGATTTTCTAATTTTCAAATTTTTATGGTTTTTCGAAATTTTTTGATTTTTTTTTGGATTTTTGAATAAAAGTTAAGTTAGAATTCCCCATCCCCACACTAATATGGGTATTATCCTCAATGGCCAAAATGATGGGAAATTATGCAAACATGATGCATGAATTCTACACTAAATGCAAGCTATACTAATCTACACTACATGATGCATGGGTTTTTGTTTATGACGGAGAGCGTAATTTAGATTACCTCCCATTGCGTATGCATGTGCTTCCCCAAACCGAGATAGACATTATTTCTAATGTCCTAAAGTTGGGGGTAGTTCATGCACACAAGATGCAATGCATGAAACTAAATTTGTCATTTTGGATTTTCAAAAGTGGGAACAATAAAATAAGAACAGCTCAATGGTGCCGAGGTATTAGTCCTCTATGTTGCTAGGACTCTCCAACCATAGACAAAGTCAAATAGTGTACAAGTTAACAAAACATAAACTTCTTTCATGAAAATTGAAAATAAAGAGAAGAGATGAGGAAACTTCACTTAAGCTTGAGATGGGTGCCTCACGCCCGCTCCATCTAGCTATGAAGAGATCCTCTAGAGATAGCCGTCATCTCCCTCTAGATCACTATCCCATATTTCGTTGGATGCATCACTTGTATTTGGGTCCATGAACTCGTCCTCTTCACTTCCAAGCTCCACCGTGTCCCCTCCGCAAGAATTGTTGCTCCCTTCCTCTTGTCGCCCGTTTGCCCCCTTATTTGCCCTTTCCGAATTGGGGAAGAGTAAATCCATTTGTGCCCAAGAGGGAAATGCTCCCTCCTCACTAATATTTCCCCTTTGAATTATATCGTGGTATTGAGGATAGAGTGCATAATAATTGTCCACGGTAGTTTCATATTCTCGGAAGTGCAAATATTGTAGAATTTCCGTTACAAAGTCATCACGGGGAAGGATAAAGGGGTTGGAATGGTTGTACGTTTGATAAGGAAATGGGTAGGGAGGCACTTTGATTTTCTCATCTTGAGGTTGTTGCTCTTGTTGTTGTTGTTGTTGGGAATTTGGAGGTGGTGGTGCTTACCTTGCTTGAGTTGGGTTTGGAGGGATGAGGTAGGATGGGATTGGTGATAAAGGTCCTCTTCTTGGTGATATTCTTGGTAGACCGGTCATTGGTAGGTAGATTGGATCACTTCCTTTCGTTATCCACTTGATCCTTTTATCAACCCCCTCAAGGGATATCCAATGATGATGGATAAGAAGTAGGTCTTCATTTATCCTTGTATTTCCGGAAAGAGGAGTATACTCATTATTCTCTTTGAATTTTGGATTGAAATGTTTTGCAATCTTCATAATGAGCCCTTCATTAACAATGTGTTTCATCCCATCATCATCACCGTTCCTAAACTTTGCCCATTTTTCGAGTAGCACAAGAGGCGCATTGAAGCGGTACCCACCCCTTCCTTGGATATTGAGATAAGACTCCATGAACACAAGGTCAAGTTCGTTCACTATTGCCGGATCTCGGTGAGCAAGTAGAGTGCCGGAAAGGAACCGGTAGGTAAGTCTCAAAATAGGATTTTGAATATGGAAAGCTAGACACTACTTTTTTCATCTACATGAAATCTCGGCCGGTCATGGCCCTCCATAGGGGTGCAACACTATATCTCTTCGATTTTGATGTCCGGGTAGGCGAGACATCGAGACCAAGCACATTAGCAAATTCCACTAGAGTCATCATTCTTGAAACACTTTCCAACCTAAATTCTATGCATATTGTTCTATTCAAGGTTGTAATCTTCAAGAAGCTCAAAAATTCAAGCACAAGGGATCGGTAAGTTTGCTCATGCATGTGAAAAAGGGTAGAGAGACCAAACACTTCAAAAAGAGCTTCCATTTGATGATAAATCCCAAGTTTCTTTAAAGTACTATGACATAAAAACTTAGTAGGGAGAATGTTCTTACGAAGAAGCCTGTGGAAAACGAGTCTTTGCACATCATTGACGAATTCAACATTTGAGAAATCATCAAGTCTTGTAAGATCCACAATTTCTTCATGCTCCCTTCTTAATGTGTTAATATGGGAGGTAGAAGAGCTTCCTCTTACCCTTGGTCTTCTCCTATCCCTAAAGGAAGATCCCTTTGGTGGCATTCTTTGATTGTTGAGCTGTAAATTTTTTTTATTTGTTAAAGTATAAAGATACTCCTTGTGGATTGAATGTTGCCTTTGGAACCCTAGAAAATTGGGGCTTTTGGATTTTGTGGGGTAAAAGAGTGATTGGGATATGCTTTGGAGTCATAAGGAGGTGGGTTTTTATAATACAAGTTGTGTGGTGGGGTGTAATAAAATTAGGAAAAATCGGGGTTCATTTACCGCAGGAAGACGAGCGGATTCGAGCATAAGACGCTCGGATTCCAGCATTTCAGGACTAGCGGATTTAAGGGAAGACGCCCGCATTCTGTCACAGTTAATTTTCCAAAAATTTGACGCAGCCAAGACGAGCGTCCGGAGCCCAAGACGCTCGTATTTTCTGTAAGGAGACGGACGTCTTTTCCCAAAGATGGGCGGATTCTGAGACAGGAACCTTTCTTGAAATGCACTGGCAAAAAGACGGGTGTCTTTTTGCAAAGACGGCCGGGTTCTTCAGGACGAGCGTCTTCTCTGCTGGGACGCTCGGATTCTTCGACAGTCCCAAAATTTCAATTTCACAGCCTAAAAGGACGGATGGATTCTGACAAAGTATTGCCTGGATTCCAGCAAGATGGGCGGATTCTAGGGTAGACGCTCGGGTTCCTTGTTGCGGATTTTCCTTTGATTTCCTTCCCTTTCATAAATGCTTCCCCACACTTGAATATTGGTTCCTTCCTTCATTCAAAATTCGTTAGTGACCCTCCCTCACTTACGCTCATGGAAAGAATTTATGTTTATAATTAAAGTAATGCAATAAAAATATAAATACAAGTTAGAGGGTTAGTATATTTACAAGTGGTGGTTTAGGGAGGACTCCACCAAACTCTCCCTTTTGATGATTCTTTCAAGGATGAGGAGGCCCGAGGTAGGTGACCTCAACCTCTCCAATAAACGCTCCCTCATAGTATGGCTTCAATCTTTCCCCATTGACCTTGAACTTGCTTCCATCTTCCGCCTTGATTTCAAAATCCCCATATTTTCCAACTTCGGTGATCACATAGGGACCCATCCATCTAGAGTTCAACTTTCCCGGAAAGAGTCGGTAGCGGGAATTAAATAGAAGGACTTTATCCCCTTTGTGCAAGGCTTTTTGCTTAATCCTCTTGTCATGGAGCAATCTTGTCCTTTCCTTGTAGATTTGGCATTCTCATAAGATTGTAGTCGGAATTCCTCCAACTCTTGAATTTCAATCATCCTCTTTTGACCACTCAATTTGAGATCAAGGTTAAGTGTTCGGATTGCCCAAAAAGCTTTGTACTCCAATTCGATTGGCAAGTGGCATGATTTTCCATAAATAAGCTTGTAAGGGGAGGCTCCTATGGGAGTCTTATAGGCCGTCCTATAAGCCCAAAGAGCATCATCAAGCTTTGTGCTCCAATCTTTTCGGGTCTTGTTTACAACTTTCTCAAGAATTTTCTTGATCTCTCTAGTTGAAACTTCAACTTGACCGCTTGTTTGAGGGTGATATCCCAAGCCGGTTCTATGTTGGACACCATATTTGGTCAAAAGAGATGCGAGTTTCTTTTCATGAAAATGCGTTCCTCCATCACTTATGATTGCTCTAGGAACTCCAAATCTTGGGAAGATTATTTTCTTGAAGAGCTTGGTGACCGTTTTTGCATCATCGTTTGGAGTGGCAATTGCCTCCACCCACTTTGAGACGTAGTCTATGGCCATAAGGATATACTTATTCCCATTGGATGTCACAAATGGACCTTGGTAGTTGATCCCCCAAACATCGAAGATCTCCACCTCTAGAATGCCCCTTTGTGGCATTTCATTCCTCCAAGAGATATTCCCCGTTCTTTGATAAGCATCACAATGAATGATGAATTCCCTCGTGTCTTGAAACATTGTAGGCCAATAGAAGCCCGATTGAAGAATTTTTGCAATGGTCCTTCTTTCTCCATGGTGCCACCGTAGGGTGATGAGTGACACCCTTCCAAGATTCCTTGGACTTCCCATTGAGGGATGCATCTCCGGTAGAGCCCATCACAACACTCCTTGTAGAGGTTTGGGTCATCCCAAAAGTACCTCTTTACTTCGAATAAGAACCTCTTTCTTTGGTTGTAGTTCAAATTTGGAGGGAGTACTCTTCCAACAATATAGTTGGCATAATCGGCAAACCATGGGGTGATGTTCCTTTCAAGTTGTGTTTGAATGGCCATCAAGATATCGTCGGGAAATGAGTCATTGATCGGTGTTTCTCCTTGTTCATCATGAAACCGGATCATTGACAAGTGATCCGCCACTACATTTTCGGCTCCTTTCTTGTCTCTTATTTCCAAGTCAAATTCTTGAAGAAGCAAAATCCATCTTAACAACCTTGGTTTTGCCTCCTTCTTTATCAAGAGATGTCGGAGAGCACGGTGATCCGAAAAGACAATCACCTTGGATCCAAGTAAGTAGGAACGAAATTTGTCCAAAGCGTAGACAATGGCAAGAAACTCTTTCTCGGTGGTATCATAATTCACTTGGGAGGGAACAAGAGTCTTGCCTATATAATAGATGGCATGAAGAGCTCTTCCTATCCGTTGGCCAAGAACCGCTCCAACGGCATAGTTACTAGCATCACACATAATCTCGAACGGTAGTTCCCAATTTGGAGGTTGAATGATTGGTGCCGAGATTAGTGCTTCCTTGATTATATTAAAGGATTCAACACACTCATCAGTGAAATGGAATGGGCCATCCTTAAGTAAGAGTTGAGTGAGGGGTTTCGCTATTTTTGAAAAATCTTTTATGAAACGGCGATAGAAACCCGCGTGACCGAGAAAACTTCTCTCCCCTCTAACATTCACGGGAGGTGGGAGTTTCTCTATCACCTCAACCTTAGCCTTTATCAACCTCGATGCCCTTTTCCGAACTTAAATGACCAAAGACAATTCCTTCATTGACCATGAAGTGACACTTTTCCCAATTTAAAACAAGACTAACATCTTCACATTTTTGCAATACAAGAGAAAGATTATGCAAACATGAGTCAAAGTCCTTTCCATAAATGCTAAAATCATCCATAAAAAACTTTCATTATGGTCTCTTGGTAGTCGGAGAAGACACTCATCATGCATCTTTGGAAAGTGTCGGGGACATTACATAAACCAAAAGGCATCCTTCTATATGCAAAAGTACCATAAGGGCATGTGAAGGTGGTCTTATGTTGGTCATCCGGGTGTATAGGGATTTGAAAGAATCTCGAATACCCGTCATGGTAGCAAAAGAATTTGTTGGACGCTAACCTCTCAAGCATTTGGTCAATAAATGGTAGGGGGAAATGATCCTTTCTTGTTGCAGAATTCAATTTTCGATAGTCAATACACATACGCCAACCAATGATCTTCCTTGTGGGTATTAACTCATTCTTTTCGTTTGTTACCACCATGGTACCTCCTTTCTTAGGTACCACTTGAACGGGGCTAACCCACAAAGAATCCGATATGGGATATATGATTCTCGCATCAAGTAATTTCATAATCTCTCCTTTGACAACTTCTTGCATGTGGTGGTTTAATCTTCTTTGAGGTTGAATGGTAGGTCTATGGTCCTCCTCTAGATGAATTCTATGCATGCAAAAGTTGGGACTTATCCCCTTAAGGTCATCTAGACTATAACCTATAGCCTTTTTCATGTTGTTTCAATACATCAAGCAATTTTTCCAATTGGTTCTCATCAAGTCTATCATTAACAATCACGGGTTTGGTCTTTGATTCATCAAGGTAAGCATATTTCAAATTTGGGGGAAGGGGTTTTAAAGTAGGAGTTTGTACCTCACTTTCCTCCATTGAAGGTTCATTGAGAATTTGCTCCATCTCCATTAGACATTCCATTCTCATGGCATATTCAACTTGTTCTTCATTCCCATCATTCTTATCACATTCGAATTCCATGACGAATTCCTCTTGCTCTTGAGCTTGTAAGATGTCTTCTAGGATGGATTGCTCATCTTCTATGGGTTGACATGCTTCCACAAGGATGTTATGTATTAATTCGGATTGTGCATGAGTAAGTTCTTTGTTAGCTAGAGCGGCCTCAAAAAGATCAACCTCCAATTCCCATTACATATTTTTAGCCTCACTTGCTTCCAAGGCTTCCAATGCTTGCATGGGATCTTTGAAGAAAGGTATACTTAAGTGGTCCTCTACAAAACAATCTATAAGATCCATTTTGCAAAATATCAAACAACTCTAAAATAGTTAGAACAAACCTTGAGGAGTTTTACTTACCCAAGGCAAAGAAAGACACAGCTAATAAGAATGTAAGAAAATCTAAATCAAGTTAACATTGTCCCCGGCAACGGCGCCATTTTTGGTCGTGATCCCTCGTGGGGTTTAGTTTTCTGTACTTGCCGTTAGGAGCACCTAGACCAAAACACAATTTATAACGTCACCAACAACTCTACAATTAGTAAAGAGGCAAGTAAAGGTCGGATCCCAAGGGACGGGAATTGAGATGAGATTTCTATTGCAACTAGTGGTGTCTAAGGGTGTCACAATTGGGGTTTAAAGTAGAAGATCACTAAACTAAAAAGCAATGAAAGTAAACAAGCAAGATGAATTAAAAGGGGTGTAAACAATTGATAAAATGCACTAGGGTGTCATGGGGTCATAGGGGATTCATGGGAATTGATCATACAAAGATATTCTCAAATTATAAGCAAGCAATTATTATTGTGATGGATCGAGTTGGTTTATGTCTTACAATCCTAGGAAAGTTTGGGTCCCGGAGCCGAATCGATTAGATTGTACAACACCTACAAGTCGACTTAATCTTCCCTACTCAACAATATGCATGGTCTAATGAGACTTAAGTTGGTTTATGTCTTACAAGTCTCATTGAAAAGATAGGTGATGGGAAAAAAATGCAAGGATTCATAGGCTCGCATTTCATCAAACATAACATGTGCATAAGTTGAGATCACAACAAGCAAGCAAATAAACTCTGAAAACATATTAATTTAAGCATGAATCATTCTCCATGTTGGTTTCCCCTAATTACCCATTAACCCTAGCTAAGGAAACTACTCACTCATTATCATGTTGAACATGCTAGAAAGGTTGTCAATCATACGAACAAGGTGAAACATGATGAATAAATGAAAGTGATTAACAATAATTAAAAAGGGATTAAGAGAATTATACCTACTAATGATTCCAATAATAAAGCAAAGAATAAAAGAAGTACTTGATGCTTGATTGGAAGGTTGTAAATCTCCCAATAATAACCCAAATAATCTTCAATTACCCAAAATAAAGGATGAACAAGAGAGAGATTAAGGAAATAAAACTTGTATTAAAACTTGATTAAATATTGATTACAAGATTAAAGAGAGATTTGATTGATATTAACTACACTAAAGATTGCTAAGAAGCACATGCTTTTGTAATTAGACTAATGGGGTATTTATAGTGGGGATTAGGTACATAAATTAGGGTTTACTAAGGGCTTAAATGACGATTAAGTCCTTGAGGAATCGCCGGTCTCTAAGGAGACTCCGGTCTCTTTTTCGCCGGTCTTAGAAAAAGATGCGCATCCTTCCTTGAAGCTTGTAGAAGACGAAAGTACAGTTTGGGAATCCGGGCGTTTTTGGCACGAGACGGGCGGATTTGGGAGCTTCTGGACGGGCGTCCAGAGGGGAAGACGGGCGTCTTGTGGAGCTTTTGCCCGGGCGTCTTGTGGAGGAAGACGCTCGAATTGTGGGTGAGGGACGGGCGTCTTCAGGGCAATCCGCACGGATTGTCAAACAGTTTCATTCCTTCTTCTTTTCTTTCTTTTACTTCATAAAATCCTTGAGGATTTCCTCGGGGACGCAAGGATCTTTTCTCATCATTGCCCATCTACTATAGTATGTACAAAGGCCTTCTAATCTTGTCTCTCCTTGATGCTTGGTCATTGAATTCAATCAATTTAGCCTCATTTTGCTATGAAAATGCAAGGTTTGCACTCCTTTCCTACCAAGGACAAAAAAACTCAAAGAATATGCAAAACAAAGAACTAAAGACAATAAATGACCCAAATATGCACTAAAAAGCATGGGAACAAGGCTAATTCGGGGACTAAATATGCTCTAATTATGGTCACATCAGGCTGGCGAGCCTTTGTCCGCAACCTTTCAAGGACACATCCCGAAGATGCCTCGGGTACATTTCCTTACCGTACCTAGCGAGCCTTTATCCGCAAAAGTGCAAGGACATATCCGAAGATGCCTCAAGTATGACTCCTTCTTATGGCTGGCGAGCCTTTGTACGTAGTCTAACGGACTTTAAACGACCCACACGGACAGTCGACAGACTTTAAACTGTTCCCGACGACTGGTCCTTGACTCGTACCCTCGACTCACCTTGGCGTCACCCTTCCCGACGGCGGGTCCTCAGCCCGAATCCTTTCGAGCCGCCTCGACGTCGCTTGGGTCTCCAGGTTCTAATCTTCGATTGACCTGGGGGCCTACTTTGACTTTCTCCCTGTCCAAGCCTCATTCAAAGTGGGGGCTCTGTAGATACCCGGTATCTGCTGAGACTCCAACAAACACCCGATGATTATCGGACTACAACATGCTTTGGAATCGCGGCGTTTGATCGACAGTTTGTGTACAACTTTACGTCGGAAAACTTAAAATGATTTCGAAAATAAAACATCTCAAAACATTTCAAAAATACCTGGAGTGTTTAATGCATGACGACAGAGTCGCAATGACACTAACTAGAGTCAAAACCGACACAGGACCAAAAACCGACTTAAAAATTCAAATCCCCACTCCAACAACGAGTCAAACCGAGTCAACCACCAAAAACAAAACATTTCAAACTTTCTACCTTAAGTTTTCCCGGATTCATGTTGGTCAAGTACCAAACATGTGACTACAAAATCTAGGATAGAACAAATCATGATTGCGTTTGTTGTGAAAGCGACAACACACCTCGAAGACCCGCGACGTGGCTCGCGCCTCTTTGAGCAGCCCAAGTGGCCATGTCGCTCAAAACTCACACAATCACTCATTCTCCTATAAATACCCCTCAAATGCCACCCATTTGAGAGTTACGCGAGTGTCCGCCCCCTCTTTTCTCCCTTAAAATTCTCGACTCGACTTCTTAAGTCACAACCCGACGCGTATTTACGACCTACCGATCGTAAACACGAGCCTTACACATTTTTTGGTACCGTCATCGTGCATTAAATCACTTGACCGACCACTTCGACCACTACACCATCACTAACATTAAAAACACTCTTTTTACTTACCAAAACGGTTTTAAACCGAGTTTTTTCCGATCAAACGAGTTGTTACACTTACGTCGGTCACTCGCCATAACCAAACATGTAAGTATGAGGGTGTAAAAATCCTCTTTTATTATGTTTTCATTTGTTTCATGACTTTAACATGCTAAAACGTGCATAACATGAACCAAAACATGGAATAAACGAGCCAAAACTGATTTTTGGTCTGAGGTAGAAGCCCCTTATGTTGCCAACTTGCCCACGCCTAAATGGGGTGTTCAGACCAGAGATCAATCGTGTTTGTTCTCGTCATTTCTTTTTAAGCCATCTTCATAATTGTAATCGGTTTTCACCATTACAAGTATTTTCGCACCCTTTTTATTTTATTTCAATTGTTTTAACCATAAAGCATTTTTCACCCTTGTTTCCTCATACTATGACGGTTAAATCCGTGTTTCGGTGATAATATTTGGTTAATGACATTTAAAAGGTATTTTAAAGCCTTTTATTTCATTTCTTTACATTTTCAAACAAACATATTAGTCACCAACACAAGTCATCCTTGGTTCTACATACCATGCCCGATTTTAACTCGGGTATGATGATGAGTATCGACTAATAACATTCAAATGGACTTAAAACAATTAGTCCATAATTATTTTCAAAACTATTCATGTCAAGTTTGTCAAATCGAACCCGACACGGAATATTATCCAAATAATGATGATTATTCGAGTCTAGTTCTTGAAATCAACAAATGCGGTCTAAACGACCCCTTCAAATCAGACCGGGTTCAAATACCCATTTTCAACACGTTATATAACGTTTTCTAAAAGGTCAGAACACGGCACATAAACCGTGGGCTAACCCGCGCCTACACAGGCTCTCCATTTCTCACTTTCAAAACCAGAGGGAGGCCCCTTACACCGCCGGCTGGCTCGCGCCTCATATAGCCGTCTAGTACATGGCCTATTCCCTTCCAACATTAGTCTAGGACGATCCCGACTCCGGTTAACCCGGATATAGGACGGATCAGATGACTATTCGATGATTCAAAATCATATTTGCAAAACGCCTTACTAAGACAAATAGATCACGTTATGCACCCTAAACCTAATACGGTAAATGGATGTTTAATTTCCGTCTTGCATGCAAATCAATCATTAATCCAACTCGACATCTTATACTTGATACTTGGATTAAATCAACTGACATAGAAAGCTTTCAAATGTTAGGTTTAAATTATTGGATGCGCATTCATGCATTTAAACCGTTTTATGAATTTTTGCATTCAACCAACCAAGATCAATCAGTAGAGGCCGCTAACGCGGGCGGGATTGGGTGTCTAATTAAAGGGCTTCCGAATACGTACCTTCACCTATTACTCAGAAACTTTGGATAGTGGACGACCTTATTGATGTGACCATAATTGGCGCATATTTAGCCCCCGAATTACCATTATTTCCATGCTTTTTAGTGCCTATTTGGGTCATTTCTTATCTTTAGTTCTTTGTTTTGCATATTCTTTGAGATTTTGATCCCTTGGTAGGAAAGGAGTAAGAATCTTGCATTTTCATGGCAAAACGAGGCTAAATTGATTGTATTCAATGACCAAGCATCAAGGAGAGACAAGACTAGAAGGCCTTTGTACATATTATAGTAGAAGAGCAATGTTGAGAAAAGGATCCTTGAGTCCCCAAGGAAATCCCCAAGGAATTCATGAAGAAAAGAAGAAGAAAAGATGCTGCCAGACAATCCGAACGGATTGTACACAATCCGTCCGTCCGTCCAGCCTAAACCGAGCGTCCCTCAAAGAAATCCGCTCGGATTCCACCTCGCCAAATCCGAGCGTCTTGCACAAGAATCCGCTCGGATTCTCCAGCCCAGATCCGGCCGTCCCGACTCCCATCCGCACGGATTTCAGTACAGCACGTTTTCATTCTTCAAGCCACGATAAAGAGAAGCCCTTCTCTCGGAGAATACCGGAGTCTCCTTGCTCAACTTAAAAAGTGTAATTACTAGTTTAGCCCTTAGTTAACCCTAATGCATCCTCCCTAATTTTCACTATAAATACCCATTAGTCTAATTAGAGGAGCATGTTCTTCTTATCAATAATTAGTGTAGTTAATATCAATCAAATCTCTCTTCAATATTGTAATCAAATATTAATTAAGTTTTAATCCAAGTTTTAGTTCTTTAATCTCTCTCTTGTTCTTACTTTATTTTGGGTAATTAGAAGATTATTGGGTTTATTGGGAGATTGACAACCTTCCATCAATCATCAAGTTCTTCTATTATTCTTTGCATCATTATTTTGGAATCATTAGTAGGTATAATCTCTTAATCCCTTTTTAATTATTGCTAATTACTTTCATTTGTTCATCATGTTTCATTATGTTAGTATGATTGACAACCTTTCTAGCATGATCAATATGATAATGAGTGAGTAGTCTCTTAGCTAGGGTTTAATGGGTGATTAGGGGAAACCAAAATGGGGAATGATTCATGCTTAAATTAATATGCTTTCATATCTTATTTGCTTGCTTGTTTTGATCTTAATACATGCACATGTTATGTTTGATGAAATGCTAAGCCTATGAATCCTTGCATTTACTATCATCTTCTATCCTTTCAACTTGACTTGTAAGACATAACCCAACTCGAGTCTTGTTAGACCATGCATGTGTTAAGTAGGAAAGATTAAGTCGACTTGTAGGTGTTGTACAATCTAATCGATTCGGCTCCGGACCCAAACTTTCCTAGGATTGTAAGATATAACCCAACTCAATCCATCACAACAATAATTGCTTGCTTATAATTTGAGAACATGTTTGTATGATCATATCCCATGAATCCCCTATGAACCCATGACACCCTAGTGCCTTTAATCAATTGTTTACACCCCTTATTTTATTCATCTTGCTAGTTTATTTTCATTGTTATTTTAGTTTAGTAACCTTCTACATCAACCCATTTGTGACACCCCCTAGACACTACTAGTTACAATAGAATTCTCATTTCAATACCCGTCCCTTGGGATCCGACCTTTACTTGCCTCTTTACTAATTGTAGAGTTGCTCGTGGAGTATAAATTGTGTTTTGTATCGACCATTGACCAACGACCACATATGCTTAATTGTGAACACCAAATGGACTCGATCAAAAATGGCGCCGTTGCCGGGGACGGTGTTTAATTGATTTAAGATTTCTTTTATTGTTTTTAGTTGTGTCTTTTTCACCTTGGGGAAGTAAAACTCCTCAAGGTTTGTTCTAATTGTTTTCGAGTTGTTTGATATTTTGCATGTCTAGAAGGTTACAAAGAAATTTGTTACCTTTTGACCGTGAAATCGAAAGAACCTTGACGAATAATAGGAGACTTGTTAGGAGGAATTTGGGAGGTATTGGTGAAGTTGTTCAACCCACTAGTGAGTTTGTCAATCCTTTCGCAATAGAAGGAGAAGAGAACCCATTAAACAATACCACACAAAATCCACCTACAATGCCTAAATTCTCGTCACACTCTATACCCACCGAGGAGGATCTACCAAATGGTACTCCTACACCACAACATCTCACCGGAAACTTTATTGCCAAGTCCGCCTTCATCCAACTAGTTGAGGAGCCAATTCGGGGGAATGCCTAGTGAGGACCCTCATTCTCATATGGAAACCTTTTGCGATTATTGTGAAGCTATCTCTCAAACGGGCGTGACTCAAGACCAAATAAGATGGGTCTTATTTCCTTTTTCGTTAATCGGCACCGCAAAGCAATGGTTGAAGGGCCTTGATAAGGCCACCCTTGGAATAGATTCTTGGAAGAAGCTAGCTCTAGCTTTCTACAAAAAATTCTACCCACCGGAAAAGACTAACATGCTAAGAGCTCAAATTACGGGTTTTAAGCAAAGGGATGAAGAATCTTTGTATGAAGCTTGGGAGCGGTTCAAAGGTATTTGTCGCTCATGTCCTCACCATGGACTTAGCGAATGGTTTTTAGTGCAACAATTTTGGAATGGTTTATATGAAGATTCAAGGAACATTCTCAATATGGGATCAAATGGAATGTTCACCGAAGTTGATGACAATCAAACATGGAACAAGATTGAGGAAATGGCGGTCCATAATTCACAATATAGTAGGCCTCGCAAGGCTACTAGAGGAGGAAAGTATGAAGTGGACACCGTTACTCAATTAGGTGCTCAACTTAGTGCTCACATTGACACAATCAACTTGAAGTTTGAACAAGCTATGGCTAGACTTGAGGAAAACTCAAAAACATCAAAGCATCATGTCAATGCCATGACGGCATCCTCATCAATCCCAAGCGGGATATGTGAGAATTGTGGAACTTTGGGTCATGACTCAAGTGAGTGTAGGGGAACAACCGAACAAGTTAATGCTTTCCAAGCTTACAAAAGTGGTACCCCTTATTCAAATTTTTACAATGAAAACACCAAGTTCCATCCAAATCTCTCATACAAAAGCCAAAATGTTCAAAACCCTCAAACAACATACACTCCACCACCCATGAGAAATCAAAATCAAAGACCCTTTTACAATCAAAACCAAGGTTACCAAAATCAAAATCCATACAATCACCAAAATGACCAAGGTTTTGATGTCCAAAAAGCGGTCCTCCAAATGCAAAAGAATCAACAAGAATTTTTCACTCAAATGCAAAAAGATAGCCAAGCAAAAGACACCACCATCAACAACATTCTAGCTCACACCAAGATGTTGGAAACACAATTGACCCAACTAGCATCTTCAAGCTCACAAAGACAAAAGGGGCAATTACCACCTCAAAGTAATCCCCCTAGACATGAAACGGTTAGTGCCATTCACTTGAGAAGTGGTACAAGATATGAAGCAATCAAGGAGCAAGTTGAGAATGAAGTTGTGAAAGCTAGTGAGAATGAAGTTGTTGTGCAAAGTCCCAAAGAAGGGGAATCATCAAAAGAAGAAAGTTCAAAGAAAAAAGAAGACAAAACCAAAGAGAAGGAGCCCATTGTGGTTAGACTTCCTTTTCCAAGTCGTCAAGCCAAGCCCAAATTTGATGATCAACTTGGAAAATTCATGGAAATTGTGAAGAACTTAGAAGTCTCAATTCCTTTCACGGAATTAATCAATCACGTTCCGGCCTATGCAAAGTACATGAAAGATATCCTCACAAAGAAGAAGTCGATCCGGAAACTTGAGACTATCGCCTTCACTAAGGTGAGTAGTTCAATACTTCAAGGGAGTTCACCTCCAAAGTTAAAGGATCCGGGAAGCTTCTCAATACCGTGTACCATTGGCGACACAACGATCAACAAAGCCTTATGTGATCTAGGGGCTAGTGTGAGTGTCATGCCGTACTCGGTGAGTAAAAGGTTGGGAATGGGAGAGCTTAAATGCACCAATATCACTCTTCAAATGGCCGATAGATCGACGAAGACACCACTAGGGATATGGAAGATGTCCCCGTGCGAATTGGGAAGTTTTTCATCCCGGTAGACTTTGTCATTGTTGATATGGAGGAAGATTCCAACATTCCAATCATCTTAGGAAGACCTTTCCTACACACCGCGGGTGCGGTGATTGATGTGAAACATGGAGAGCTCACTCTAGAAGTGGCAGACGAAAGCATAACTTTTAATCTTGACAAGACCATGAGAGCTCCTCGTTTGCATGAGCCATGTTTCATGATTGATCATTATAGCCGGAAAGATGAAAGGAAGAAATCGGAACTCCAATGGAGGAAGAAAATTGAAGATGCTCCATTCAAAGAGCAAGTGAATTGTGACAAGGAGAGCTTGCAAAGCTCATCAAAATCAACCAAGGAAGAAGATGATGGCCTCATTGGCCAAGAGAAGAAATTGGGAGAGTTGTCTCCATCTAAGCAAGAGATTTTCAATGATCAACTCAATGAAGTTTGTGGTCTTTGGGACGACGAATTTGAAGGGATCTTTAATCCCTACATTGGGCATGCCATCGATCATGATCAACAACAAGGGCCACGGTCTATTGAGGACCTCTACCATAACAATGAACAAGCTTTTGATTACTTCTTCAAGGTGTTAAGCAACATCAACAACACCTTGAACATGCCCCCTTGACATCTCATCAAGAATGAGAGTTTGGTGGAGTCCTCCCTAAACCACCACTTGTAAATATTTCTAACTCCCTAACTTACTTTTCAATTTTTGTATTGCATTTTTGTCATTTTTGGATTTTATTTACTTTGATCAAAATAATTGTCATGAAAAGAGAGAAGTGAGGGAGGGATTAACAATTTTAATTGATGTGTAGTGCTTTACCTTAGTGTGGGGATGGCAATTGCCTAGGCTATTCATGCCTTAGTAGTGCCCCCACAATGAAGAACACAAGATTTGAAAGAAAGAAAGAAAGAATGATAAGGGAATGCGTTTGTGCACGGATGGAATCAATCCGTGTACACAAGGACCAATCCGAGCGGATTCCCGAGAATCCGCCCGTCTGCAGCAAATCCGAGCGTCCCTGCCGAGAAGACGCCCGTCTTGGGCCGAGCTGAAATTGCAAAATTCTTGATCACAAAGAATCCGAGCGGATTTAGGAAAGACGCCCGTCTCACGAAATCCGTCCGTCTTGTGAACAAGACGCCCGTCTTGCAGCTGAGAAAAACAAAGAAAAATCTCTGGACTAGAATCCGTCCGTCCTGCACGAAATCCGCCCGTCCCACCACAGAAGAATCCGAGCGGATTCCCCAGAATCCGCCCGTCTCTAGGCGGGATTTTGAAAATTTTGAAGCTGTAGAATCCGAACGGATTGCGCCCAATCCGCACGGATTGTCCCTGCGTTTTGAAAAATGCCGAGTTCTTTAAATACCCATCCCACCTTCATTCATTCATTCATTCATTCATAAACACTACCCATAACAACAAAACCCTCATCCTCTCCATCTCAAAAACAAAAACCCTCAACAAAACTCACCAAAAACAAATCAAACCATCCTTCAAACAACAAATCAATCACTTCATCTTCAACAACAATCAAAACCAAGCACAAAATCTTCAACCTTTGAGTCGATTTTTGTTCTCATAAAGGCAAAGCCTTTCACCTTCAAATCGATTTGGGCATTCTACAAATTGAAGATTTTTGATTCCTTACTTGGTTAGTTCATCAAATGGCAAGAACAAAGGGAGCAACAAAGGCAACAAAGGCACCAAAGGCAAAGGCTCTCTCTCAAAGGCAAAAAGCTCTACAAACAAAGAAAGCTTTGGCAATGGTGGTAGCAACACCAAGCTTGGAAGTACAACAACAACAACAAATTTCTATGGGAGCATCACCTTCTACTCCGGTAATCGATCAACTCTTACATTATCCGGAGGTAACTTTCATTTCCGATACCCATAGAAATACATTTGTCAAGTTTGCTATGAAACAAATCCAATCCACCAAATTCATATGTCAAGATGCCTTAGAGAAGTTGGGTGTTCTTGAACAAATAAGAGTCTTTTTCAATGCCATGGGTTTGAAGAAATTGTTTGAAATGAAGGAAGTAACATACCCCTCCCTTGTCTTAGAATTCTTAAGTTCTTTAAAAGTGACAAAAGTTGAGAATAGGGAAAATATTGAGTTTCGTCTAGCTAACACTAGTAGACGCATTACCTTTCCGGAATTGGGTGGAATTTTGGGTCTTAGCGATGAACATAAATTTTATAAGCAATATGGGAAGTATGACCCCGAGCCTCTTTGGGAGGCAATCTCCGGGAAGAAATTTGAAGATTTTCATGCTTGTCGTTCTCTTTTGGTCCATCATCCGGGCATAAGAGTATGGCACAAAGTTGTGGGAAATACCATAATTGCTAGGAAAGACACCAATCATTTCACGGGACTCGATTTTATTCTCCTTGAATCAACTTTGAATATTGGAAGAATTCACACCAAGCCTTACAATTCTTTGAGGCTATTGGTTGATAGATGGCTCCATGTAGATAGTGGGAAGAAGGGTCAAACCGTTATTGTTAATGGCGGCCTTGTCACGGTCCTAGCCAAGCACTTTGATCCTAATTTCAATAAGGATAGCAAGTACAAGGCAAAGGAAGGTGGCCATCTTATTGATATGTCCATCATGATTAACAAATTTAAGTGGGTTGCTCACAATCCCCTTGACACCAAGTTTGGGTGGCTTACTAGTGAGGCTCGATCATTCACTTTACCCGCGAAGATTTGCCGTCTTAGTGTCCACCGGACCAACTATTTACTTCCCCTATCCAAGGAAGCCGAGTACATCATTCAACAACAAAAGGGTGATCATGAGACTCCCTCCTCTTCCATTGTTATACCGCCTTACCCCTTTGTGTATGAAGAGTTCAAACCGCAAGGAGTTGAAATTGGAAAAGACTATGTAACTCTTCTTATGCAAGCCATGCACAAGCAAGCTTATGAAGATCGGAAGAATGCTTATTTGGCTCAATATCCTCCCCTCTTGCATCTAGCTAGGCAAGGACTCCTTGATCCATCTTGTCCTTTGCCTAGTTGGGCGGATAAAGAAGCCTTATTTCCGGGTGCATCTAGGGACGTGGTGGAAGACAATGAGGTTGTTGGAAATGGTGAAGAATTTGATGATAATATTGAGGAAGAAGCAAGTGGAGATGAAGAAGGAGATGATGAAGATGATGATGAAGAAAGTGATGAAGAAAGTGCCAAGGAAAGTGGCAATGTGACCACCTCTCATGAGGGAAGTGGTGATGATGATAGCATGATGGAAGACTAGCCTTGGAGACTCCTACACTCCCATGGTTTGTCTATATCTCTTTGTATTTTATTTTCATTTTGATCATTGTTGGTTTAGTCCTAGCAACACCAAAGGACTCACACCTCGGTACCATTGAGGTGTTCTTTATTGTTCCCATTTTTGAAAATCCAAAATGACAATCTAATTTCATGCATAGCATAGTGTGTGCATGAACTATACCCATGCTTTGACATTAGCAATAGTGTCTCATTTGGTTTGGGGAAGTTAATGCATACACAACGGGAGGTAATCTAAATTATCCTCTCCGTCATAACAAAAACCATGCATCATGTAGTATAGCTTAGTGTAGAATTGCATTTAGTATAGAAATCATGCATCATTTTTGCATAATTTCCATCATTTTGGCCATTGAGGACAATGCTCATATTAGTGTGGGGATGGGAATTCTAACACTTAACTTTTATTCAAAAACCATAAAAATTGAAAAATTTCAAAACACAAAAAAATTGAAAAAAAATTGAAAAACCAAAAACAAGTTCATTTCCTTTGTATCTATTGTCTTGTATATATTGTGTTTGTTTATCCTTGTTCACTTTGATCGACTACGCCACATCCGAGACATGAGGATATTGAAGACCGCATGGTATGATCTTTCCAATCTCCTTTTTCCCCTTTATGTTAATGACTATGTGGCTTTATTTTGATTGATGCGGTAAAAACAATGTGAACTTAGGACTTGCATTTAGTTTATATGGCATATTAGTTGGTAGAATCATATGCATTAGGATGTGTATATGCTAGTTGCATCATGGGATGTAGTTTGCATGTTAGAAAAATTTTGCGAAACCGTCTATTTGGGAAGCTTGACAAGTGTATATAGGCCCTAGTAGATGCTTTTTATTCTTAAGACTTTGCTTGTTAGAATGCTTGTAAAACACCCTAGGATGTGTCATGCTAGTATCCTTTGACCCATGGTTTAAGGCCTAGTCAAGAGTACCTTGTGGTGTGATAACTCCTTGGCTACCGTTTATTCCAAGGTGACCCTTGAAACCATGCATACTTCTATCATTCATCCATGTTCTACCACATTTTTGTCATCAAAGGGAATGGGCACAAAAAGAAATCGATTTGAGTTCAATGAAATGAAAAGTGAAAGAAAGTTTGCAAAAATGCATCAAATGAAAAGAGGAGCAAAAATAGAACTCCTAAAGCTTCAAAAACAAGGCACCCTCGTTACTAATTGGGGTGACTTTGAAAATGTTCAAAAGAAATGCAAAAAAAGTTGTCAAGTATTGAAATGCCAAAAATCAAAAAGAAATGGCAAGAAAGTGTTCTCAAATGTCAAATGCCAATGAAATTGGGGGAAAAACAAAAATAAAAGCAAACTCCCAAAATGAAACTCAATTACTATCGATCCCTTTATCCATCGTATCCATTTTTGTGCATGGTAGAGAGGGGACGACCCTTCTTCTTGTCTAGGCAAGAGGGGGAATTCCGCGATCCTCCAGTGTTTCTAACACCATAGGGAGTCTACTCTTGACAAAAGCATTTAACGATTGAGGACAAAGGTACCCTAGCTTGACACCTTTTGGAGGTGATTTATTGGTATCCTTCTAGGCTTAGTAGTTTGAACAAATTGCATCTATGAAGGATTGTGTACCCTTGAATTGCTTCCCTTGTAGATAATTTCCGCCACTTAGATGAGGAAAGTGGCTATTCTTTTTGTAGATGCATCCATTACTTCATTTTGTGTGCTTTAATGTTTGGATGTGTCGCCATTTTTGCAAGACCCACCTTGCCTTGCAAGAAGGCATCCTACCTCATGGTTGTCTTGTTGTGAGTTGAAGGGGCGGAGTGAGACCCGCTAATTGTCTCATATCGGCTATTATTATTAGGTTAGGTTAGTATTGGTCCTAGTCTTTGTCACCTCTTTACTCGGGACGAGCAAAGGTTCGGTTTGAGGATATTTGATGTGACCATAATTGGCGCATATTTAGCCCCCGAATTACCATTGTTTCCATGCTTTTTAGTGCCTATTTGGGTCATTTCTTATCTTTAGTTCTTTGTTTTGCATATTCTTTGAGATTTTGATCCCTTGGTAGGAAAGGAGTAAGAATCTTGCATTTTCATGGCAAAACGAGGCTAAATTGATTGTATTCAATGACCAAGCATCAAGGAGAGACAAGACTAGAAGGCCTTTGTACATATTATAGTAGAAGAGAAATGTTGAGAAAAGGATCCTTGAGTCCCCAAGGAAATCCCCAAGGAATTCATGAAGAAAAGAAGAAGAAAAGATGCTGCCAGACAATCCGAACGGATTGTACACAATCCGTCCGTCCGTCCAGCCTAAACCGAGCGTCCCTCAAAGGAATCCGCTCGGATTCCACCTCGCCAAATCCGAGCGTCTTGCACAAGAATCCGCTCGGATTCTCCAGCCCAGATCCGGCCGTCCCGACTCCCATCCGCACGGATTTCAGTACAGCACGTTTTCATTCTTCAAGCCACGATAAAGAGAAGCCCTTCTCTCGGAGAATACCGGAGTCTCCTTGCTCAACTTAAAAAGTGTAATTACTAGTTTAGCCCTTAGTTAACCCTAATGCATCCTCCCTAATTTTCACTATAAATACCCCATTAGTCTAATTAGAGGAGCATGTTCTTCTTATCAATAATTAGTGTAGTTAATATCAATCAAATCTCTCTTCAATATTGTAATCAAATATTAATTAAGTTTTAATCCAAGTTTTAGTTCTTTAATCTCTCTCTTGTTCTTACTTTATTTTGGGTAATTAGAAGATTATTGGGTTTATTGGGAGATTGACAACCTTCCATCAATCATCAAGTTCTTCTATTATTCTTTGCATCATTATTTTGGAATCATTAGTAGGTATAATCTCTTAATCCCTTTTTAATTATTGCTAATTACTTTCATTTGTTCATCATGTTTTATTATGTTAGTATGATTGACAACCTTTCTAGCATGATCAATATGATAATGAGTGAGTAGTCTCTTAGCTAGGGTTTCATGGGTGATTAGGGGAAACCAAAATGGGGAATGATTCATGCTTAAATTAATATGCTTTCATATCTTATTTGCTTGCTTGTTTTGATCTTAATACATGCACATGTGCATGGTCTTAATCTTTCCTACTTAATCTTTCCTACTTAACACATGCATGGTCTAACAAGACTCGAGTTGGGTTATGTCTTACAAGTCAAGTTGAAAGGATAGAAGATGATAGTAAATGCAAGGATTCATAGGCTTAGCATTTCATCAAACATAACATGTGCATGTATTAAGATCAAAACAAGCAAGCAAATAAGATATGAAAGCATATTAATTTAAGCATGAATAATTCCCCATTTTGGTTTCCCCTAATCACCCATTAAACCCTAGCTAAGAGACTACTCACTCATTATCATATTGATCATGCTAGAAAGGTTGTCAATCATACTAACATAATGAAACATGATGAACAAATGAAAGTAATTAGCAATAATTAAAAAGGGATTAAGAGATTATACCTACTAATGATTCCAAAATAATGATGCAAAGAATAATAGAAGAACTTGATGATTGATGGAAGGTTGTCAATCTCCCAATAAACCCAATAATCTTCTAATTACCCAAAATAAAGTAAGAACAAGAGAGAGATTAAAGAACTAAAACTTGGATTAAAACTTAATTAATATTTGATTACAATATTGAAGAGAGATTTGATTGATATTAACTACACTAATTATTGATAAGAAGAACATGCTCCTCTAATTAGACTAATGGGGTATTTATAGTGAAAATTATGGAGGATGCATTAGGGTTAACTAAGGGCTAAACTAGTAATTACACTTTTAAGTTGAGCAAGGAGACTCCGGTATTCTCCGAGAGAAGGGCTTCTCTTTATCGTGGCTTGAAGAATGAAAACGTGTTGCATCAAATCCGTGCGGATGGGAGTCGGGACGGCCGGATCTGGGCTGAGAATTCGAGCGATTCTTGTGCAAGACGCCGGATTTGGCGAGGTGGAATCCGAGCGATTCCTTTGAGGGACGCCGCTTTAGGGCCGGACGGACGGACGGATTGTGTACAATCCGCTCGGATTGTCTGGCAAAGATCTTTTCTTCTTCTTTTCTTCATGAATTCCTTGGGGATTTCCTTGGGGACTCAAGGATCCTTTTCTCAACATTGCTCTTCTACTATAATATGTACAAAGGCCTTCTAGTCTTGTCTCTCCTTGATGCTTGGTCATTGAATACAATCAATTTAGCCTCGTTTTGCCATGAAAATGCAAGATTCTTACTCCTTTCCTACCAAGGGATCAAAATCTCAAAGAATATGCAAAACAAAGAACTAAAGATAAGAAATGACCCAAATAGGCACTAAAAAGCATGGAAACAATGGTAATTCGGGGGCTAAATATGCGCCAATTATGGTCGCATCAAATATCCCCAAACCGAACCTTTGCTCGTCCCGAGTAAAGAGGTGACAAAGACTAGGACCAATACTAACCTAACCTAATAATAATAGCTGATATGAGACAATTAGCGGGTCTCACTCCGCCCCTTCAACTCACAACAAGACAACCATGAGTTAGGATGCCTTCTTGCAAGGCAAGGTGGGTCTTGCCAAAATGGCGACACATCCAAACATTAAAGCACACAAAATCAAGTAATGGATGCATCTACAAAAAGAATAGCCACTTTCCTCATCTAAGTGGCGGAAATTATCTACAAGGGAAGCAATTCAAGGGTACACAATCCTTCATAGATGCAATTTGTTCAAACTACTAAGCCTAGAAGGATACCAATAAATCACCTCCAAAAGGTGTCAAGCTAGGGTACCTTTGTCCTCAATCGTTAAATGCTTTTGTCAAGAGTAGACTTCCTATGGTGTTAGAAACACTGGAGGATCGCGGAATTCCCCCTCTTGCCTAGACAAGAAGAAGGGTCGTCCCCTCTCTACCATGCACAAAAATGGATACGATGGATAAAGGGATCGATAGTAATTGAGTTTCATTTTGGGAGTTTGCTTTTATTTTTGTTTTTCCCCCAATTTCATTGGCATTTGACATTTGAGAACACTTTCTTGCCATTTCTTTTTGATTTTTGGCATTTCAATACTTGACAACTTTTTTTGCATTTCTTTTGAACATTTTCAAAGTCACCCCAATTAGTAACGAGGGTGCCTTGTTTTTGAAGTTTTAGGAGTTCTATTTTTGCTCCTCTTTTCATTTGATGCATTTTTGCAAACTTTCTTTCACTTTTCATTTCATTGAACTCAAATCGATTTCTTTTTGTGCCCATTCCCTTTGATGACAAAAATGTGGTAGAACATGGATGAATGATAGAAGTGTGCATGGTTTCAAGGGTCACCTTGAATAAACGGTAGCCAAGGAGTTATCACACCACAAGGTACTCTTGACTAGGCCTTAAACCATGGGTCAAAGGATACTAGCATGACACATCCTAGGGTGTTTTACAAGCATTCTAACAAGCAAAGTCTTAAGAATAAAAAGCATCTACTAGGGCCTATATACACTTGTCAAGCTTCCCAAATAGACGGTTTCGCAAAATTTTTCTAACATGCAAACTACATGCCATGATGCAACTAGCATATACACATCCTAATGCATATGATTCTACCAACTAATATGCCATATAAACTAAATGCAAGTCCTAAGTTCACATTGTTTTTACCGCATCAATCAAAATAAAGCCACATAGTTATTAACATAAAGAGAAAAAAGGAGATTGGAAAGATCATACCATGCGGTCTTCAATATCCTCATGTCTCGGATGTGGCGTAGTCGATCAAAGTGAACAAGGATAAACAAACACAATATATACAAGACAAAGGAAATGAACTTGTTTTTGGTTTTTCAATTTTTTCAATTTTTTTGTGTTTTGAAATTTTTCAATTTTTATGGTTTTTGAATAAAAGTTAAGTGTTAGATTTCCCATCCCCACACTAATATGGGCATTGTCCTCAATGGCCAAAATGATGGAAATTATGCAAAAATGATGCATGATTTCTATACTAAATGCAATTCTACACTAAGCTATACTACATGATGCATGGTTTTTGTTATGACGGAGAGGATAATTTAGATTACCTCCCGTTGTGTATGCATTAACTTCCCCAAACCAAATGAGACACTATTGCTAATGTCAAAGCATGGGTATAGTTCATGCACACACTATGCTATGCATGAAATTAGATTGTCATTTTGGATTTTCAAAAATGGGAACAATAAAGAACACCTCAATGGTACCGAGGTGTGAGTCCTTTGGTGTTGCTAGGTCTAAACCAACAATGATCAAAATGAAAATAAAATACAAAGAGATATAGACAAACCATGGGAGTGTAGGAGTCTCCAAGGCTAGTCTTCCATCATGCTATCATCATCACCACTTCCCTCATGAGAGGTGGTCACATTGCCACTTTCCTTGGCACTTTCTTCATCACTTTCTTCATCATCATCTTCATCATCTCCTTCTTCATCTCCACTTGCTTCTTCCTCAATATTATCATCAAATTCTTCACCATTTCCAACAACCTCATTGTCTTCCACCACATCCCTAGATGCACCCTAAATAAGGCTTCTTTATCCGCCCAACTAGGCAAAGGACAAGATGGATCAAGGAGTCCTTGCCTAGCTAGATGTAAGAGGGGAGGATATTGAGCCAAATAAGCATTCTTCCGATCTTCATAAGCTTGCTTGTGCATGGCTTGCATAAGAAGAGTTACATAGTCTTTCCCAATTTCAACTCCTTGCGGTTTGAACTCTTCATACACAAAGGGGTAAGGCGGTATAACAATGGAAGAGGAGGGAGTCTCATGATCACCCTTTTGTTGTTGAATGATGTACTCGGCTTCCTTGGATAGGGGAAGTAAATAGTTGGTCCGGTGGACACTAAGACGGCAAATCTTCGCGGGTAAAGTGAATGATCGAGCCTCACTAGTAAGCCACCCAAACTTGGTGTCAAGGGGATTGTGAGCAACCCACTTAAACTTGTTAATCATGATGGACATATCAATAAGATGGCCACCTTCCTTTGCCTTGTACTTGCTATCCTTATTGAAATTAGGATCAAAGTGCTTGGCTAGGACCGTGACAAGGCCGCCATTAACAATAACGGTTTGACCCTTCTTCCCACTATCTACATGGAGCCATCTATCAACCAATAGCCTCAAAGAATTGTAAGGCTTGGTGTGAATTCTTCCAATATTCAAAGTTGATTCAAGGAGAATAAAATCGAGTCCCGTGAAATGATTGGTGTCTTTCCTAGCAATTATGGTATTTCCCACAACTTTGTGCCATACTCTTATGCCCGGATGATGGACCAAAAGAGAACGACAAGCATGAAAATCTTCAAATTTCTTCCCGGAGATTGCCTCCCAAAGAGGCTCGGGGTCATACTTCCCATATTGCTTATAAAATTTATGTTCATCGCTAAGACCCAAAATTCCACCCAATTCCGGAAAGGTAATGCGTCTACTAGTGTTAGCTAGACGAAACTCAATATTTTCCCTATTCTCAACTTTTGTCACTTTTAAAGAACTTAAGAATTCTAAGACAAGGGAGGGGTATGTTACTTCCTTCATTTCAAACAATTTCTTCAAACCCATGGCATTGAAAAAGACTCTTGTTTGTTCAAGAACACCCAACTTCCTTCATTTCCCCGGCAACGGCGCCATTTTTGATCGAGTCCATTTGGTGTTCACAATTAAGCATATGTGGTCGTTGGTCAATGGTCGATACAAAACACAATTTATACTCCACGAGCAACTCTACAATTAGTAAAGAGGCAAGTAAAGGTCGGATCCCAAGGGACGGGTATTGAAATGAGAATTCTATTGTAACTAGTAGTGTCTAGGGGGTGTCACAAATGGGTTGATGTAGAAGGTTACTAAACTAAAATAACAATGAAAATAAACTAGCAAGATGAATAAAATAAGGGGTGTAAACAATTGATTAAAGGCATTAGGGTGTCATGGGTTCATAGGGGATTCATGGGATATGATCATAGAAACATGTTCTCAAATTATAAGCAAGCAATTATTGTTGTGATGGATTGAGTTGGGTTATATCTTACAATCCTAGGAAAGTTTGGGTCCCGGAGCCGAATCGATTAGATTGTACAACACCTACAAGTCGACTTAATCTTTCCTACTTAACACATGCATGGTCTAACAAGACTCGAGTTGGGTTATGTCTTACAAGTCAAGTTGAAAGGATAGAAGATGATAGTAAATGCAAGGATTCATAGGCTTAGCATTTCATCAAACATAACATGTGCATGTATTAAGATCAAAACAAGCAAGCAAATAAGATATGAAAGCATATTAATTTAAGCATGAATCATTCCCCATGTTGGTTTCCCTAATCACCCATTAAACCCTAGCTAAGAGACTACTCACTCATTATCATATTGATCATGCTAGAAAGGTTGTCAATCATACTAACATAATGAAACATGATGAACAAATGAAAGTAATTAGCAATAATTAAAAAGGGATTAAGAGATTATACCTACTAATGATTCCAAAATAATGATGCAAAGAATAATAGAAGAACTTGATGATTGATGGAAGGTTGTCAATCTCCCAATAAACCCAATAATCTTCTAATTACCCAAAATAAAGTAAGAACAAGAGAGAGATTAAAGAACTAAAACTTGGATTAAAACTTAATTAATATTTGATTACAATATTGAAGAGAGATTTGATTGATATTAACTACACTAATTATTGATAAGAAGAACATGCTCCTCTAATTAGACTAATGGGGTATTTATAGTGAAAATTAGGGAGGATGCATTAGGGTTAACTAAGGGCTAAACTAGTAATTACACTTTTTAAGTTGAGCAAGGAGACTCCGGTATTCTCCGAGAGAAGGGCTTCTCTTTATCGTGGCTTGAAGAATGAAAACGTGCTGTACTGAAATCCGTGCGGATGGGAGTCGGGACGGCCGGATCTGGGCTGGAGAATCCGAGCGGATTCTTGTGCAAGACGCTCGGATTTGGCGAGGTGGAATCCGAGCGGATTCCTTTGAGGGACGCTCGGTTTAGGCTGGACGGACGGACGGATTGTGTACAATCCGTTCGGGTTGTCTGGCAGCATCTTTTCTTCTTCTTTTCTTCATGAATTCCTTGGGGATTTCCTTGGGGACTCAAGGATCCTTTTCTCAACATTGCTCTTCTACTATAATATGTACAAAGGCCTTCTAGTCTTGTCTCTCCTTGATGCTTGGTCATTGAATACAATCAATTTAGCCTCGTTTTGCCATGAAAATGCAAGATTCTTACTCCTTTCCTACCAAGGGATCAAAATCTCAAAGAATATGCAAAACAAAGAACTAAAGATAAGAAATGACCCAAATAGGCACTAAAAAGCATGGAAACAATGGTAATTCGGGGGCTAAATATGCGCCAATTATGGTCGCATCAAATATTCTCGATGGGGAAGACGGGCGTCTTCTGTAGAATCCGCACGGATTCTAGAACAGAGAAATCTGTTGGTTGAGAAGCAGGGAGAGGACGGGCGGATTTCGTTCGGGACGGACGTCTTGATCAGGACGGGCGGATTCTTGATAATCCGCACGGATTATAGCGCAGAATAAAATCTTGCTTCTGGACGTCACCTCATTCTCAACCTTTAACCATGTTAAAGAACATATTATCCAGGACGTACGAGAGTCATTCTAGAGATATGATGTTAAAGAGGGACCATTTCCTTATCTTTAGTACCTATGTCAAACGCTGCTTTGTGCTTCGATTTGACCGAGGTATAAAGTGGATTTCGAACGGGTTCCAGGCATCCCACAAATGCTTGGTGGCGAGTCCGAACAGCTCTAATCGTTTCGAGACCCTTACCAAGACGAAACCGACCGATCTAAAACGATCCGGTCGAAAGCATTTTTACGCCGCCGAGCGTGGCTTTTAAAAGATCGTTGTATGTCCACAGATCGACTGGGCTTGCAGGTGGGCCATGTCCACACTCTTTTATACACCATGACATCACCCTGGCCATTCTCAACCTCGGACATCGACATCATCGGTAAAGTCAACCCGATAGTCACCAAGGGGCATTGCTTCGTCCTCGTCGCCATCGACTATTTCACCAAATGGGTGGAAGCACAGTCATATGCAGTCATGACCGCCAAAGAAGTGGCCAAGTTCATCCAGAATAACATCATCTGCCGATATAGGGTACCCCATGAGATCATCAGCAATCAAGGCTCTCACTTCCGGGCGGAAACACAAACCTTGCTGGACAAATACAAGATCAAATGACATCGATCATCCCCCTACCGTCCCCAAACCAACAGAACGGTGGAGGCAGGTAACAAAACTCTTATCACCATTTTCAAGAAAATGCAAGACAACTACCGCGATTGGCCGAGCAAACTCCCATTCGCACTCTGGGGATACCGAACCTCCATTCGAACACCAACAGGCGCCACACCCTTCTACCTAGCATACGGTATGAAGGCGGTTCAACCGGTAGAATTAGAGGTCCCTTCTCTACGCATCCTACTGGAGAGTCAATTCCCTAAGGCGGAATGGACCCGTCGAAGGTACGAACAACTCACTCTTCTAGACGAGCAGCGGCTCAACACCTTGCACAATGTCCAGCTATACCAACGACGTATACAACGGGCATTCAACAAGAAGGTTAAACCCAGGAACATCCAGGAGGCCGACTTGGTCCTCAAGTCGGTTCGAGCGCCATTACCTGTCGATCTGAGGGGAAAATTCAAACCCAACTGGACCAGGCCATACCTGGTCAAGAAAATACTTTCGGAGGGCGCGGTGAGACTGAGTGACCTAGACGGGGAGGATTTTACAAACCCGACCAACCTAGACCAACTCAAGAAATACTACCCTTGAACCGTAGCAACCAACGACCTAACCCTAGTTTTACAACTAGCAACCACCTTAACCCTTTTCATGTCAAGTTCCTTAACGCATTCTGATTTGAAATTGCATGTTTTATCGAGTCTAAGTTGCGGCGCCTTGCCTGTTTCGAATACCCTTTTATCCGTCAAAGGCAATATCCATTTGCACTAAACAAAAAATCCCTGAACTACGAGCATGGTTTGATTTCACCTCTTCAGGTGGATACGTAGGCAGTCCTTTCTTACACAAGAAGGATACAACCATCCCCATAATAAAAAAAAAAAAAGAAAACATCCCCATAATAAAAAAACATCACACATATCATCCCCATCAAAAAAAAGAGGGAAAGAACATTCCCTTTCCCAAAAAATACAAAAAAGAAGCCTTTCTCCCTTCCTACGAAAATCTCACCTTCCCGAGTGCAAATGTTTAGGACGATTCAAACTGAATTGCCTTTACAAAATGGATGGAAGAAACAAGCATGCACAATTTTGACACGAGCAATCCTCTTATTTAATTAATAATGGGAGGGATTACAATTTCAACAACAAATAAAGCTCGACGAGTCTACAACTTTTCAAAGCTAAGGTGTCGACTAAAACACCTCACATAGTAAAACTAGCACAAAAGACACAAAACATAGCTAGTACAACATAATAAAAACTCACAATGCTAATACAACATAATAATAAAGTGGGTAATGGAGGTCTTCATTCTTCCATTCTACCCTTGCCTTTTCCCTCGGGGTACATATTCCCCTTGTTCTTCCTGTTGGCCCGCCTAGCATGGAATTCCTCCTCAGAACGGATCCTCAATGGATCTACAACGGCGACGGCCTCTGGTCTATTGCAAGACCCCATGTTCGGCCCAAAACGAGCCCATGCACGGCCCACTACATTTTTGGGACCCGAGCTTCTCCTCTTTGGTGGCCTAATCACATCCGGGCTAACTCCATCAACATAATCCTCAAAGAAGGCACGGTTGGCCTTACCAACCTCTCGATACTTCAAGTCGACGACCTCGTCCTTACGGTATTTGGACCTCTCCTCCAAGGATGAAGCTCTTTACCACTTGACAAAAGCGGGAGTCACCCATGTCGTGGCAACGGGTTTTGACACCTCCCAAAGCGGCCAAGCGGCCCGCCATCTTTTGAAGACCTCTACAAGCTCGGAGTTTTTGAAAATGTTCTCCTGGACAAGAGTATCTTGAGCGGGCACCTTTTGTTGACGCCCTATTTGCCTCATGAGTCTTTCGGGATAGATGAAGGAAACAACCTTCAAACCCACCACCATCAAAGAACGAGGACTAGCGCCCGAAGCGGGCAACCCCGTGAAGGACCTCAAGTGCCACCATGGCACCACTCAACGGATATGAGGACCACCCTCCTCCGCTAATCTTGCGGCCCAATAAGCCTCGGTGGAAGCAAAACTATCCGAGTACAACTTCTTCCTCATAGTAAGGTGATGGAAGGAATAAGAAGAAGAAGAATAAACCGAAGGCTCTACATACCTTATCCTCTCCAATAGCCACAATTGGAGGATCCTTGGAGATCCAAACGAGGGAGCTTCTCCACAAGAGCCCTTCTTGTTCAAGGCTTGGATGATCTCGCCACGTACCAACCATGATGGTGTTGGAATATGTGTCCTCAACAATAGTGCGATCACATGTTTAAATCTCATATTAAGAATACGTAAGGAATGATTCATTTATATAGTCAACTGATCATTATAAATTGTTAATGATTGGCTAACTAGAGTTTAACATTACTGTCGTTTGACAGTGGTGATCAGTTGATCCCTTAAGGTCACACCTACAGGACAATTCCCTTAATAGACAAATTTATTAATTATATGACGATACAAGTTAATCAATTCCTTAAAATTGAACAATTCAATTGTGAGAGAGAATATTAATATCTTATTGTAATGGGATTAAATAAGATTTATTTTAGTAATAACAATGCTTTATTACTAAAATTGTTTATTGTTTGTGAAACAATGGAGATAAGAATGAATGGTTAATTATAATTACAAGATGTTGTGAATTATAATTATATGACCCATTTTATTTATGTGATCAAGTATCACTAGTCAATTTGTTGTATTTAATTTAATTAATTTATAAAATGAAATTTATTTGATAAATATGCATTAAATTAATGAATAACATCTATCATACTACGTGTGACATATTGTGTGACAAGTGACAAATTGACAAAATAAAATGGATGTCCATTTTATACATATGACTGAAAAAATGGAGGGACCTTAGTGGATTATAGGTGATATTATTTTATGAGATAAAGTATATATCATGATGGCTATTGCATACTAGCCTTACAAGCCTATTTTTGAGAAGTGAACAAGAAAAAGCTAGATGCCATTTTGGCCTTATACTAGCGGGCTCCTACCTCCTCCATATGAGTATTTTTGTTCTCATTTTTGGTCGTTCATTCAAGCTACATAAAAAAATACTCCATTCTCTCTTCCACTCTCTAAAAACTTGTTTTATAAAACAAGAATTTGTTCATCAATTCTAATGTCAAAATAAGGTTACTAGTGTAGTAATAATAACAATATTGGAATTAATTTTAAGAGTACTAGTGTATTAATCTAGTTAATTAGTATACTAGTTTAAGGGATTAGTCTTGGGTGCAATCAAATGAGAATATCTACATTGGGATTTTTGGAGGATCATACAACATTTTAAGCTCAAGAACAAATAAGTAAGGTGACCTTATTTATGCCCATAATTTTGAACCCATATACAATGTAAGGGGACATTGTTTTTCTTATAAATCTCTTATTTTGTTATGCACGCACTAGTTCTAAAGAATAAATAATTAAGAAGTTAATTAGTTCACTATTAGAGGAGTCTAATAAGAGGTATATAAACCTAACAAGTGGTATCAGAGCATAGGTTGTTGCATGCATAATCAGTTATTGTTTTTCCGAGTTAAAATGTTAACATATAAAACTAAACATTTGTGATTTATAAGATTAAGCCACGAAATAATTATGCATGTTATATATTCTGGTCCTAAAATTGTTTTGGGTCATATTTATGATTTATAGAAATTTATTGCTCATTATAATGATTTTTAGTGATTTTATTACATTTTTATGAGTAAAAGGAACTTTTATTCACTAAAATAAGTTAACCTCACATGAATATTTTATGTATTACATGTAAAATATCATATTAATATGATTAATATTTCATGATTTATGAATTTTTAGTGTAAAAATGGCATAAATGGAGGTTAAATGATTACAAATAGTTAAACTTACTCTCTGACCTTGAGAATTTTATATGACCTCACATGAATATTTTATGTATTGTATGTAAAATATCATATTAATGTGATTAATATTTCATGATTTATGAATTTTTAGTGTAAAAATGGCATAAATGGAGGTTAAATGACTACAAATAGTTAAACTTACTCTCCGACCTTGAGAATTTTATATGACCTCACATGCATATTTTAAAAGTTGTTTGTAAAATCTCGTATTAATTGGATTAATAATGCATGATTTATGATTTTTATGAAATAAAAATGGATTAAAAAAGGTAAAATGGTTAAAAACAGTTAAATTTCGAATTAGGCCATAAGATTTTAATATGTTGTCACATGCATGATTTACAGAATGTATGTAAATTTTGAGAAGAAATGATCACATTTAGCATGATTTATGTATTTTTAGATTAAAAATGGCATAAACAGCAAGGTTGAGCGTTCTCATAGGGCATTCACCAAACTCAACACAACCTACGCCGCAGCTCTTCAAAAGCCCATGGCTGAAGGGAAACTACAACCAATCAGGCCCACTCCTGACCCGTCTAAATGCAGGAAAACCCATTTTTGGGACGGCAGTGCTTATTGCCAATATCATCAAGCAAAAGGTCATGACACCGAAACATGCTTCAAACTAAAACATGCTATTCAAAATATGATTGACAACCATGACCTGGTAGCTTCATCGCTAGGCCAACCAAGTGATAAAAACAACCCTAATAGACATCTCTTTCTACAAGGAGATGAAAGCCTCATGGACTATTATCCTCATATCATTCCCAACAACGAGAGTGAAGTGCCAAAGTGGGTCAATGCTCAAGACCAGACATTCAAGCCGTTGGATGCTGCGAAGGAGATCTTCAAGGAGGAAGATGATGATTAGGAGTCCGTATCTACGATTGAGTTTGAGTCCGAGTCCGAGTCTTAGGCTTTCTCATATCTATCCTAGTGTCTGTCCTTTTATTTCTTAGTGACAAACTAAGAGATGTCCCCATGAGTCACATGTATTCATTGCGTGTGTGCTATCCCCTTATTTATCTAAATAAAAGCACGATTTCCAACTATCATATATTCTCCCCTTTACCATTTTCTGTTGACAACGAGAATTTATTTGAGAATTGATTTAAAACAAACAACATGTTCCAATTCAATGTGAGTACACTCAAGTGACATTCCATACCGAGTAAGCAGAGAACTCGAAACTCCGTGTCCATTTATTTTCTTTACCAATTCCATGTATGGCAATAGAAACCTTTCATCAGCACCCAATTTGAACGAGCTTTTATCGAAGGAATTCTACGACGAACCCAGATAACAAACTAGAACATATCCTTGTTCATGATCAATGATGGAAGGCAAGCCCATTTCCCACAAAACATCTCATCACCAAGTATCAACCTCTCACCAACGGGTACATCCCTGTCTGTACCTCTACCTTCCTCGAACGAAGGACGGCAAAAAACCAACTTATCCAAACCAAAACCAAAGCGAAAGGCCAAAATCAAAGGCCCAAGCCAATAGCCATTCACCTAAAGCCAAAACAAAAGGCCAAAATCAAAGGCCCAAGCCAATAGCCATTCACCCGAAGCCAAAGCGAAAGGCCAAAATAAAAGGCCCAAGCCAATAGCCATTCACCCAAATTCAAAGCGAAAGAACAAAATCAAAGGCCCAGGCCAATATCAATTCACCCAAAGCTAAAGCTCAAGACCAAATAAGAAACCAAAGCAAAAAGCAATTCACTCAAGGCCAAAGCCAAAGTCAAAGTGAAAGCAAAAACCAAAGTCAATTCACTCAAAGCAAAAGCCAAAGCCAAAGGCTACTCTCACCCAACGTCAAGGCCAAGACACGAGCCAAAATCAAAACAAAACAAGATTGAAACCCTTTTCTAAAAAAGGCCAAAATCCAAAGAAAGCATCCAACATACAAAATCCCGGACAGGTGAGTACAAAATACCAAGTCCAGACCAACAAGTCCAAAGCCCAGGACCAACGAGTCCAACACCCCAATCTCGGACCGACAATTCCAAAACACCAAACAAGTCAGTCCAAAACACCAAGTCCAGGACCAACAAGTCCAAAGCCCATGACCAATGTTTCTTCCCTCCAAACTGCGGGATCAACAAGTACAAAACACAAGAATACCAAAACCTAATGTCAAAGAGCTAAAATGAGAGCTCAAGACTCGTCAACTAACAACAAACCAAACACTGCTTCACCCCTAAGTCCTTCTAGAGACTGTTATAGGGAGACCTATCTAGGATCCTGGGGATTGCCCTCAAGATCATAACCAACATCGCTTCCCCCTTAAGTCCTTATAGAGACTGCTACAGGGAGACCTATCTAGGATCCTAGGGATTCCCCTCAAGATCATAACCAACATCACTTCACCCTTAAGTCCTTCTAGAGACTGCTACAGGGAGACCTATCTAGGCTTATAAGGATTCCCCGCAAGTTCGTAATATAACACCCTAACCTTTAAGGTCCAGACATGGGAATCTGATCCCACATTAATTACCAGCCATTTCGTGCTCAAGCCACATCAAGCCTGAGACCCCATTCTGCACCACATTACAAGCCGTAACCCATTGGCCTAAACACCACAAATACAAGCTCCAGATTTTTATCTGTTAAACAAACCTATTATTACAAGGCTTCACATTCCAAAATGTCAAAGCCATTTTCACCTTGACCCGGATACGGAGCCTTCAAAAACGTTGCTCCCTGGAACGGAGCATGCCCATTTCATTCTTGGAGTCCACTTTTTAGTGTGCTCACATAACAAGAAACTTTTTCACAAATTATGCCTCTTCGATTCATGATCAAGAGGGATTTCTATCCAATCAACCTTCGACTGACCAAACGGAATTCACCGTCGTGACCCTCAGCTCCATATTTTTATCTTTTAAACGAACCTATTATTACCAAGCTCCACATTCCATAATGTCGAAGCCATTTTCACCCTGACCCAGATACAATGTCCTCGAATGCTTTGCTACCGAGAACGGGAAATACCCAATCTACGCTTAGGGTCCACTTTTTAGTGTGCTCACATGATAAGGAACATTTTCACTAATAACACCTCTTCGATTTATGGTCAAGGAAGGATTCTCTCAAATCAATTTTCGAGTCACCAAACGGTTTCTACCATCGTGACCCTCATCACTTTAAGGTCCTAACAACTCACTTAGGCACACACATTCAGAACTACGATCTGGTTTGATTTCACTTCATGTGAATACGTAGGCAGTCCTTCAAGGACACAACCATACAACTCAAAATCACTTCAAGGTCCTAACAGTTAGCTTAGGCATACAAACACATGAAGAACTATGATCTGGTTTGATTTCAAAAACACGCGAATACGTAGGTAGTCCTATTACAAGGGCGCAACCACTCCCCCACAAACATTCAATTTTCACACCATCAATTTGCAACCCATTGCACACACACGCAGAATTATGATCTGGTTTGATTTCGCAAACACGCGAATACGTATGCAGTCCCCAACAAGGACACAACTGCACACCTATTTCAATATCACCCATTAACATCAATCCTCAAAAGCGGCCCATCCAGCTGCAAAAATTAATCTCTTTAATGAGGGCTTCTTCCTTAAGACGTCGCCCATTCCTCCTTTTGCCGAATTCCGGTCTTCTCACTCGGGGGGCTTCTCTTTCGCGATGCCACCCATCCTTTATCCTCAAACATCTTTTGAGTCTCAACTACAGTCCAAAATAAACCACCCATAGTCTAATGCTCGGTTTGGACGATGACAAAGTCTTAGTTCCGCTCTCCGAATCATCATGCCTCAGAGAAGGATCTCAAACAAGCAAACGGTGGCAAAGATGTCTGGAGAAGATAATCAATTAGCTTTCCCCAGCCGAGCGGACCTTCTACCCCAAGAATTTGATGTGCGTTGTCACCCTCTTTTGGCTAAGGAGTTGCACTTACATTGGCAAAGTCTGTCAAAGTAACCCTCGTGTCGTGTCGCTAGTGAGTTTGTGTCGCATCCACGACCGCCTATTTGTCAGTCTGTCAGTATGCGTCTGTGTGCGTCAATGTCGTAAGGGTCACTTGTCTCCAATCTATTAAATCACGAATCTATGAGAAATAAATTCCAACTCTTAACAGCTTTTACGCTTCACAACTTCCGAAACTCATATCTCCCCTTACGCGAGATTTTACGTGCTAATTACTTACATGTTTATGTGCTTACGTGCTTATATGCTTGTGTGCTACGTGCTTGTTTATGCGACTGCGGATTTGTCTAGTTACTAACCATGCAGGTAATCATGAGAAGACAAACTCACTCCAACTGAGTACTGGGTTCTTCCCAACAAACACCGACCCGTCAACTCGAAGGGCTTTAACCATGTCGATTACATGGCATACGCTACCTCCCAACAAGCGGCAACTCATATCCCCGGCGAGTCCCGAGAAGTTTCTAACTCCCCAGCGAGTTCCGATTTTCAAATAGAAGTCACACAGATGATCTTTCCCCATGGAGTTCATTTAGGACCCCATCAAGTTGGAGTTCATTGCTCCCTGGCCGAACCGATCAACGTCAACTTGGTTAAAAGTCATTACCGGATGATATCTAGAAGTAAGCCCGATGTTCCAATCTATTTCCCGAAGTCGATTATTCGACCATCCATGGCTGACGAGCCTATACGCACCTTTGATGGTTGGCGAGCCTCAAGACGTACTGCTGGCGAGCCTTTGCACGCGCACAAGAAGCAACTCAAGGACATATCCCGAAGTTGCCTCAGGTATGACTCCTTCCTATGGCTGGCGAGCCTCAAAACGCATCACCTTCAACACCGGCTGGCGAGCCTTTGCGCGCAAAAGATTCGAGGTCGTATCTCGAAGATGCCTCAAGTATGACTCCTTCTTAAGGCTGGAGAGACTTTATACATAGTCTAATGGACTTTACACGACCCGAACCGGAAGTCGACAGACTCTAAACTATTTCCGGTGGCAGGTTGAAGAGTTTATGGATTCTAAGTACCTAAGAGGGGGAGGGGGTGAATTAGGTACTTTTTTAAAAAATTTAACTAAACTTAATTGATTTAAGTTAGTCAAATGAAATGATATATCAAGTATCTAATAAACACCCCTTTTAAATGAAGGTTAAAAGGCGTATTGTTGAACTGACTGGAGCCACAGTGAGACAGACTGTTACTAGTTGGCTTTGCAAATGTTGTATGCAACAGACCAAACCGACAGTATCGCAGACTGTTATGCTTAAGAACAATAAATGAGTTTAACTGAAAATTTCAACTTAATGTTTATTGTTTTAATGTAAGTTGATGAACAATGTGAAGAACAAGTGGATACATCAATTAAATGAAGATATTAATTGTGTATCACGGAAGCTCGAGGAAACAAGTGATGTCTGTAAGTGACAGTTGTTCTAACTGTTACTCATTGGTCTTAGTTTATGAAGTAAAAACAGAAGACCAGGAGTGACAGTATTCAGGACTGTTACTAACAAAATCGTAAAATGAAAAGAGTAAATAAGTTGCAGCGGAATTAAAAGCGAAGAGAAAAAAAACACAACGATTTTGAATTGGTTCGGCCGACACTCTAAAGGCCTACGTCCAATCTTCTTTTTTTGATAAGTGAAGTAATCTACTCCGACCACTTTAAAACACTAACAACAAAAGGACAAACAACCTACTCCGGTTGCGATACCAACAACCTACTCCGGTTGCGACATGAGTTCTAAGACTACTCCGTCTATGAACTAAAGAACCAACAACCTACTCCGGTTGCGACTCGAGTTCTAAGACTACTCCGTCGATGAACTCAACACTATAACTAGAATGTTAACAACACCAAGTTTCCTCAAACTTATTCTTTAAAAGAATTAAGAAGGACAACTTATTGGTACAAACGATTCTTGATGAGAGAGTACAATACTGTGAAGTAACAGTGATTTCGACTGACACACTTGAAGACTTAAAAGATTTTTTGCAAAGAAAATTTCGTGTTCGTTAAAAACTGATTTTGCAAAAATACTTTGATTCCTATGAAAAGTCTTGCTTTCAAAGTGAAGAGAAGGGTTCCTTTTATAGAGGAGGCACACAAGAGGAGGCAAGCTAGGGTTTGTGAGTCAAGGCATTTGAAAAGAAACAAAGACTTTAGCTTTCCCAAACTAGCACCAAAGTGGCTTGTTTCTAAGGATCAAAAAGGAGAAAAGAGAGTATGTAACTATCCTTAAAAAGCTCTTGTGTTTTCATAAATTTAACATGTGAACCGAGCAAAAGAGGACAACCCTTGAAAGACTATTGTGGAAAAAAACAAGTTTTGCTTTCATAAAGTAAGGGAAAGTCTTTTTGCTATTTTGGAGAAAGCCTTTTAGGATATTCAAAGCATATTCTTTTCAAAGGCCACCCTTCAATCTTTTAAGTTTAAAACTTCTTTTAAAGATGATGAATAAAAGCCCATTTTAATAAGAGTGAAATATTCACGATGAAAGACTTGCTTCAAGTGTGACGGGTCAAACGTGACAGTCAGACACACTGTTATCCGTGATGAGTAACGGTATGCTTGATTGTTACCATTAAATGTATTCTACGCTTTCATCTTTACATAGGCTGACAAAACGACTCTAAATCTTGGGTAGCAAATTATCAACCATTCTTGACTTTGACATTGATTAAATCTTGATTAAGGAGGTTGCATTATTCCTGAAATGGTACACTTAGAAACACGATTAGATTGTGTATGTCATCATCAATAAATAGGGCCTAACAAATTCCCTCTTTGATGATGACAAGCCCCATAAAATTAATGTTCCCATTGAGTTCCCCTTAAGTGGTGGAAATAAGAGCATGTAGACTTAAGAAACACACAAAGCCTAGAACAAGATTACTAACATATATAGTCCACCACATAACAAGAGTTTAATCAATAAGCAAGTAGAAAGAACATGAATTTTCCCTTTTCCCCCTCTTGACATCATCAAAAGGTAAGAGGCTACCCTCGGACACAGAATAGTCATGCATGAGACGTCGCATGAAAGACAACCATGGTTGCATCATAATAACAAGGTCAACACAAAGCAAAGGTTTAAACATGAGTTCAAACACAAAGTTCAACAAGGCTAAACCATAGTTTAACAAGTACACCACCGAATGATAATGAGAGAGGGACAAGAGGAGTAAGGCAAAAGACAAGTTTGATTATGGGCAAATTCTTGGCGTGGAAGTTTGGTCATCGTTTTTGAGGATAATGAAAAGGATTTCAAAATGGTTGAGGTTTGACAATGAAGGTCTGAGTCACAGTCATCTCTACTGTTGCATTGGACTTTGTATATTGAAACCACCAAGGTATTCACCAAATAAGTTCCCAACATGTGATGAAGGAACATCAACTTCTTTTATTTTCCTTAGTACACAACATGTGATGAGGGAACATCAACTTCTTATATGTTGCTCTCATTTCATGAAAATTCTTGACAAATTTGATCTTGACCTTTCAGCATAGCAACAGTGGCATACATTGTGACTTTCTTTCAATTTCTTCCAAATTTTTGCTTTACTTCTTTTCTCAAGACCGTCGCATTTTTCAATTTCATCTATCTCGTTTCCAATAATCACTTTGACATTTCACATCTTGCCTTCCCATTTCTTTCCATTTTTTTTATTCTCCGTTTTTCTAACCAACTTCCCAATCATCTCTTGATGCATATATAGAACATGTAGTTGTTTGGTTCTTTGTTTCACATAGACCTTTGCAACATAAGTGAATTGAATGTGAAGGGGTGAGGTCTTTGGGTATTGAAAATGAAGGATTTTGAGCAATTTGAATAGTAAAAGAGACATCCATTTAAAGGTGGTTGAAAGGGTTGGTATTCGGATTGATTTGATAGGGTAGGTGTCCTCATTCAATAGGGTATGTACCATTAAACACAAGACTAGACATGCGGTTGAGTGATTATTAAGCACACACACGGTTTATCGATTATGGACATAACATGGAATGAATAAACTAGAATAAAAGATAGCAAACCCGTTCTAGTCAATCATATGAGGGATTAGTTAAATTCACACAAAGATTACATGTAATTAATTAAACCAATTTGTAACCTAAGTTTTTCAAATTGTTATCTTGCAAGTGGTTTAGTAAATATGTCGGCAATTTGATCTTCGGTTTTGCAAAAAATAAGTTTAATATGCCATTTTTCTACGTGATCACGAATAAAATGGTGACGAATCTCAATATGCTTAGTCTTAGAATGTTGAATCGGATTTTTAGAAATATTTATTGCACTCGTATTATCACACATGATAGGAACGGAGTCATAAATAATACCAAAATCTAGGAGTTGTTGTCTTACCCAAAGAAGTTGTGAGCAACAATGAGCGGCGCTAACGTACTCACTTTCGGTCGTTGAAAGAGCAATCTTATTTTGTTTCTTTGAGCCCCACGAGATCAAGAAGGGACCCAAGAACGTTGCAATTCCGGAAGTGCTCTTTCTATCAACACTACACCCCGCATAGTCTGCATCGTATTATCTATAAGATTAAATGGACAATGTAAGGGGTACCACAAATAGAGATCTTGTGTTCTAATCAAATACCGAAGAATTCGTTTAACGGCTTTAAAGTGGTATTCTTTCGGTTTTGCTTGGAACCTAGCACATAAACAAACACTAAAGAGAATGTCGGGATGACTTGCGGTCAAGTAAAGAAGTGAGCCTATCAGACCTCTATACACCTTTTCACTAACATTCTTACCGAGTTCATCTTTGTCCAATTTGGACCCGGCTACCATAGGTGTATCATGAGACTTACCATTAGTCATCCCAAATTTCTTAAGCATTTCCTTAATGTACTTTTGTTGTTGGATCATGATTCCATCCTTTGTTTGCTTGATTTGGAGGCCAAGGAAAAATCCTAGCTCACCCCATCATGCTCATTTCAACCCCCGATTTCATTAGTTCCAAAAAATACACATAAAGGAGTTTATTTGTTGCACCAAATATAATGTCAACATATACTTGGACAACCAACAGTTCAGCAGACTGTGACTTTAAAAACAATGTTTTGTCAACGGAGCCTCTTCTAAAACCATTTTCAATGAGAAATTTAGACAATCTATCATACCAACACCTAGGTGCTTGTTTTAGACCATAAAGAGCTTTATCTAATTTGAAAACATGGTTAGGCAAATCATTGTCTTTAAAGCCGGAGGTTGCTCTACAAAGACATCTTCTTCCAAATATCCATTTAGAAAAGCGGTTTTGACGTCCATTTGGAAGAGCTTGATGCCCTTGTGAGCCGCAAAAGCAATAAGCAATCATATGGCTTCAAGTCTAGCTACCGGTGCATAGGTTTCATCTTAATCAATACCCTCTTGTTGGTTATAACTTTGCACCACTAGTCTAGCCTTGTTCCTCACGATTTCTCGGGAATCATCAAGTTTATTGCGAAAGACCCACCTAGTACCAATGACGGTACGGTTAGGCGGTCTAGGGACTAAGTGCCATACCTCGTTCCTTTTGAATTGATTGAGTTCTTCTTGCATGGCAAGTAACCAGTCTTTATCAGTCAGAGCGACTGTTACATTGGCAGGTTCAATTTGAGAAAGGAAGGCATTGTGGGCACAATACTCGTCAAGATGAGCGAGATTTTTGAGAGAAGATCTTGTTCGAATTCCAGAGTTAAGATCACTTTTGAGGTTTGAGAGTGGATAAGAGCTTTGATGTTTCCACTTCTTTGGAACAATGGTTTCTTGTTCCCCCTCAGCAGTGTTAGTCTCAGTGACTGTTTCCTTCTGTTTAGAGTGGTCATCATCAGCACTGTTCTGAGTTGCTTCATTTATGGAGGTAGAAGCAACAGTCGTTATGTCTGTTGCATCCTTAGAAGAAACAGTGGTAGAGATACCACGCGTTCCCCCTGAAATGTTGATTTCCTTTAAAGGTGACAGTCCCTGAGGTTGTTGCTGATCAGCGTCATTATTCATTGCTTCCACTTCCTCAAACACAAAGTCCTTTCGAACAAGACCAATTTCGAACTCATCATCATCATCTTCTTCATCCTCACTTTGTACCTGTCCAAGCATACTAGATTCATCAAAAATGACATGGACGATTTCTTCAATTAACATGGTTCGTTTATTGTAGACTTTATAGGCCTTGCTATGGTCGGAGTAGTCAATAAACACCCCTTCATCACTATGTGGATCAAACTTACCCAAGTTGTCTTTACCATTGTTGTGAACAAAGCATTTGCTCCCAAACATCTAAAATATGAAATGTTGGGCTTTATTCCACGTAGTAATTCGTAGGGACTTTTATTGATTATACTCCTTATCATGACACGATTATGAATATAGCAAGCGGTGTTTACTGCTTCGGCCCAAAAGTTCTTACGCAACTTACTACATAATAACATAGTTCCAGCCATACTTTCAAGGGTCCTATTCATTCTTTCAACCACTCCATTTTGTTGTGGGGTTCTAGGAGCCGAGAAATTATGGTCTACATCATTGTCATCACAATAAGTACCAAATGATGAGTTTTCAAATTCGGTTCAATGATCGGTTTTTATGGAAACAATTTTTAAATTGAGTTTGTTTTGAATCTTTCTCAACCAAATTAGAAACTCATCAAATGCCTCATTCTTAGAGCTTAAGAATAGCACCCAAACGAACCTAGAATAATCATCAATAATGACACACACATAACGACTATCACCTCTACTCCAAGTACTCATTGGTCCACATAAGTCGATATGTAAAAGTTGCAATGGTTGAAGTGTGCTCACAATTCTTTTAGGTTTAAAGGAACTTCTAACATTTTTACCTCTAGCACATTCATCACACACTTTGTCAAAGTCGAATTTCATGTTAGGAAAACCTTCAACCAAGTCAAGTTTTTTAAGGGTATTAAGAGTTTTAGTACTAACATGACCAAACCTTTTATGCCACAACCAAGGATCATTATTCATTACCCTCATGCAAGACATGGTATGACCGGATAAAGTGTTCAAGTTGGTTAAATACACATCTTTGACACGTCTTCCTTCGAGAATTAATTCATGAGTAGTGGCATCAATTATTCGACACAAATTAGCACTAAATTCCACAATAATACCCTTATCACAAAGTTGAGAAATACTAAGGATATTATGATTCAAACCTTTGAAAAACCGCACGTTGTCGACACAAAGTAATGGTGACTTACCAACCTTTCCAATGCCAATTATTTCCCCCTTTTTGTTGTCACCAAACCTTACCGTGCCACCATTATATGCTTTAATTGAGAGGAATTGACTTCTATCACCCGTCATATGACGAGAGCATCCACTATCCAAGTACCAATTGCGGCCGCCTCTCACCAAGTCCTACACAAAATTAGACTTTAAGTTTAGGAACCCAAACAAACTTGGGTCCCCTTTTATGATCAACATATCTCACAATGTCTTTCCTAATCCACATTTGCTTTACAAGTTTAAAGTTCTTGTTAATGTCATTATGTCTTTTCTTGCAAGCATTAAAGACATGACCATTATTACCACAATAGTTTCAAATAATGTATTCGGGAAGACAACCATATTTCCTTCTCCTAAAGTTGGGTTTAGGCTTCTGGATATAACAGTCGGACTGACTGTTCCATTTAAAACCTAGACCGACAACCTTATCACATATTTTGGGCTGATTTGTTGGAAAGTTTAAAACATTTTGGCCACCTTCCCAATTCTTTGAAACATTCTTAGCCTCAACAAGTTCCTTGTTTAGTTCCTTGACTTTGAAGGTGAGATACGTGTTTCTTTCTTTAGAGCTTTCAAGCTCCCTTTTCATTATGTCATACTCGGATTTAAGCTCCATGAAAGTTTCAGATTTTTGTTGAACATTAAGCTTAAGACCCGAGATGCATTTATCTAGGTGAATGATTTTAGAGCTAGATGAACTACATTCGGGAGAATCATGTTGAAATTTGACAAATTTTTAGTGAAGCAATCTAATTTCCCTTTTGTAGGCATCTATGTTAACCTTAAGACATTCATTCTCCTTGGATAATTTAGTGACAAGTTACTTTGAAACTTCATTGTTACTGTCAGAGGTGACAGTCTGAGACACTGTTACTTTTGGTTCTTCTACCTCATCAACTAGGTCATTAATGACGCCTTTGAAAACAAATTTTTCTTTTAAAAGTTCATCATTCTTTTCAACTTCTATAGACAATATTTTTTCCACTATGAATTCATGGGTAGTGTGAGCATTGAGTTTCGACACAAGGTATCGAATTGTTTCTTTAGAATCCTCATACTTAGATGTCATTTTATCAAGACGTTTGTTTAGATCAACGAATTCTTCGGATCTTTTGTAAGCATTAGACTTAGAAGTGCTACATTCGGGCATACCCTTTTTGAAAAAGGCAAGCTTTTCATGAAGAACTTCTATTTCTTTCTTGTGATCACATAATTCAATTTTAAGACGCTCCTTTTCATTGACAAAATGTTTGATATGTTCATTTAACTTAGCTAAATCTTTGTTGGAAGCAGCAGTTTCATATACTGTTTCTCTTAAGTCAATTATCTCAACCACTAGGTCATCCAATTCATCTTTGAGAACATCTTTGTCCTTCGAAAGGTCATCACGTTCCTTGATTAGCAAGGAAACTTGCATCACCAAGGTGGTGTTGACATTTTCAAGGTCAGAGACATCCATGGGGATCATTTTAAGACACTCAAGTTCTTTAGTCAATTGTTTGTTCAATTTGTTGACTCTTTTTACTTCATCATAAGCCTCAGAGGTGACAGTGACACTGTCTGTTGCTTTCAGTTCGTTTTTAAGGTTAAAGTTTTCTTGTGCAATTTCTTCAATTTCGTCTTGCATGACATCAAGCTTATCATTTTGTGAACGACACTTATCAAAGAGTTTGTTAAGAAGCTTACATACCTTTTCTTTGGAGTAAGATCTAACCTTAGCTTTTAGATGTTTTACCTCATTGTCAGAGTCTGAGTCGGAATTATCGGGGTGAGCCATGAGACATCTAAGATGCTCAATTTTAGGAGTTTTTCAGACTTTGTCCTTGAGATGACTTGTAAGACGCATTTTAGCCTCTAGTTGCTCCTGATGAATTCCTCATCTTCCTCGGAGTCGGACATTCCCCAAATAGCGCTCATGACTCTATGTTTGTAGTCCTTTTTAACTTTATCTCGTTACTTGATGTGAACATTATTTGCGCACATTTAGTCCCCTAATTGAGCCTATTTTGCATACTAATGTAGCATTCTATGGCCATTTTATCCGTCAAAACCTTCCTATTTGCTTTTCTATCGCATTTCGTATGTTTTGTAGAAAAGGAGATAATAAGGCGGAAATTCCCGTCTTTCGTGCATATTTGGAAGCATATTGACGATATTAGATGGACTAGTATGAAGAGGAAGCAAGGACCAAAGACCAATCCTACAAGAATAAAATGGAAGTGAACAAAAAGGGAAGAAAAGAAGAAGAATCACTGCTGAAGAACAATCCGAGCGGATTGTCTCCAATCCGCCCGTCTCCTCACAAAACAATCCGAGCGGATTTCCTCCAAAGACGCTCGGATTGCCCCGCCAGAATCCGCCCGGATTCATTCGAATCCGCTCGTCTTCCATCAGCAGAATCCGCCCGTCCCGACCCCAATACGCACGGATTTCTCCACAGCATAATTTCGTCTTCTCCAAGCTACAAAGAAAGAAGCCCTTTCCTTCGAGAAATACCGGCTCCTCCCTGTTCCATTTAAAAAGTGTAATTACTAGTTTAGCCCTTAGTTAACCCTAAATGCATCCACCTAATTTCTACTATAAATACCCCATCTTTGTAATTAATCAAGTGTGTGGTTTTTAGGAGGAAATTCTCTTAGATTAGATTAGGAGTAGATTAGAATAAATTATCATTTAATCTTTCCATAAATTACACATTAATCTCTACTTAATTATTATTCAAGTTTATTATTCAAGTTTATTATTCAAGTTTATTATTGGGTAATTGAAGATTATTGGGTTATTGGAGGATTGACAACCCTTCATCAATCAATCAAGTTTCTTCTTTTATTCTTGCTTTATTATTTGGATCACCTCAAGTTTGGTATAATTCCTTTACCCTTTAATCTTTATTGTTCATTTCTTCATTCTATTATCATGTTTATACTTGTTGTGATGTTTGACACCATTAATGACATGTTCCCCATGATAATGAGTGAGTAGTTACTTAGCTAGGATTAGTGGGTAATTAGGGGCAACCAACATGGGATTGATTCATGCTTAATCTAATATGTTCACATGATTAAATTGCTTGCTTGTTGTGATGTCAACTTTATGCACATGTTATGTTTGATGAAATGCTAAGCCTATGAATCCTTGCATTTTTACCATCTCTTATCTACTCAACTTGACTTGTAAGATATAAACCAACTCGAGTCTTGTTAGACCATGCATAGAAGTTGAATAGGAGGAAAGTAAGTCAACTTGTAGGTGTTGTACAATCTAATCGATTCGGCTCCGGGACCCAACCCTTCCTATGAACCGTAAGACATAAACCAACTCGGTTCCCCCACAACATTAATTGCTTGCATATAATTGTAAACATGTTTGTATGATCAACACCATGAATCCCCTATGACCCCATGATATCCTAGCACCTTTTAGTCAATTATTTACATCTTTCCTTTTATTGCTCGTTCTACTTTATTGCTTGCATTAGTTTGGACACAACTACAAACCCCATCAATTGTGACACTAGCATAAATTGAGATAGATAGACTTAGAACCCAAAGCACACCGTCCCATGGATCGACCTCGACTTACCGCTAACTAGTTGTATGTTGAGTATTATAAATGTGTTTGATTGGATGAGTGACGACCTCAAGCCACATCAAAATGGCGCCGTTGCCGGGGATGGTGCTATGTGATTAAGTTCTTACTTGTTTGTCTATTTTGATTGTGCTTTCACCTTGAGGAACTTGTTCCTCAAGGATTGTTCTTACCATTTCTTTCCATAGTTTCTATGCTTGTAGTTGTTTCCTTGTCTTAGCTATGATGGCTCAAGACTTGACATATGGAGTATGTGGTGGATCTTTTGAGTATGACTATGGGTATGGGGAGTTTGAGGAGCAAGTCAACACAAACCTACCTTACTACTCATACAATGAAAATCCTAACTACTACCCCAATTTTTCGCACCAAAATCACCACGCCCAATATCAACAACAACCACCCACCCAATACCTATTTCACAATGAACTTCAATTGCCATAATACAACCACTTTCACACCTACCCACAACAAAAAGATGAACCCATTCAAAACATGATTCTCCAAATGATGGGAGATCAACAAAACTTCTTCAACCAAATGCTAGAAGAGAGCCGAAAAGAAGATAATGTTCTTAAAGACATTGTTATCCAAAGAGAGGAATTGGGGATTCAAATTGCCCAATTAAAAGAATCCCAAGCAATCACTCACCACCGTTCTTTGGACATTGAGCATAAATGCGAATTTGAAGTAGTGACCTTTGACATGGAAGATGAGAAGTGGGAGGAGCCAAGTTCCTTGAGCTCTTGCGACTATGAAAGTGTTGTGTTCGATGAAGAAGACATGAGGTTGAGCAAACCAAATACTCTTAACCTTTGTGAGTATGAGGGTGTGTCTTTTGATATGGACGTCGAGGTGTTGAAAAAAGAGTTACATGAAGCCCACATTTATGATTCATGTGAAGATAGCAACAATGATGATGGACCTAGAGGAGGGACTCACAATATCACCTTGCTTGAGGAGCCTATCCTTGAGGCATTTGAGATACCCTATCATGAAGAAGAACGTCCTTCCTTTATCCTTCATGAAGACCACTTGGCACCTATCTTGGAGCCAATGATCATTGAAGAGGATATGATAGACCTTCTTCAAAAGGCCTAAGTTTCTTACAAGAGCTATTTGGTGAAAAAGCTCAAAGAGAAAATTGCTCGTGAGGCTACTTGTGAAGATTTGGCACCCACAATCTCAACTCCTATGGTATCCAATCATCAAAGTTATGAAAATTCTCCTTCTACCTTGGAAGGATTGAAAAATCGAAATGCTATCATCATCACCAAAATTGAAGACGAAGTTGGTAAATGGACGTCTACGGATGAAAGTGAACCACAATTCATGCTTAGTGTTGACAAGAATCATGGATTTATTTATTTGAAGCATCGGGAAAGCTCTAACGCTAAGGAGAAGGCAAGGAAAAGAACATTCTACAAGCCTCCTTGGCCAAATTTCATATTCAAATTGAGCAACCCATACTTGTGCTTATTTGGAGCTTGTTCACAAGCTTTTGATCTTTTATTAAGCGCTTTGAGCTCTATGGATAAGAATTTAAAATTGAACTAGTTTGGTGGAGTCCTATCTCAAACCACCATTTGTAAGATATTTCTTGGACCCCTTTATTTTGTATAATATTGTACATTTCCATTTGCATTTAATTTCTTGCATGAGAGAGAAGAGAGAGAGAGTCATCTTACATGTTTCATGAGCAAATTTCAGAAAAAGATAAGGAAAAAGAGAAAATTGGTGAGAAGGGGTGCGTTATTTCACGAAAAAGGAAGAAAAAGAAGGAAAAGACCAGAAGACGCCCGGATCGAGAGGAGGACGCCCGACCAAAACCCACGGAAAAGAAAAGGCTAAAACTGAAGGAGAATCCGTGCGGATTCCAGCGAATCCGCCCGTCCTGGACAATACGTCCGTCTTCTTCACGGGACGCCCGTCCCGTGTGTCATCCAGAAGCAAGATTTTAAGCTGTGAAAGAATCCGTGCGGATTGTTCACAATCCGCCTGTCCCGATCAAGCCGCGCGTCCTAGGCACAATACGCCCGACTTTTCCCTCTTCTCAGCCGAGGAAGTTTGCTGTGTTTGAATCCGAGCGGATTCTAGCAAAGACGCCCGTCTTCTTCCTCGACAATCCGCCCGTCCCAACTGAAATCCGCTCGGATTGTCCTGTTCCTTCGGATAAAACGGGTCCGATCCAACCTTATCCGTTCGGATTCCCTACTCCTTCTATATAATCACCCCCTTTCTCCCTCATTTCCTCACCTTACCAAACCCTAAAACACTCATCTCAATCCTCAAAATCACCATCCCATCCTCAAAAACACCCCCATCACCAACATCCAAATGGCACCATTGACAAACACCAAAGGAAAGGCCAAGAAATTGGTTGAATCATTCGGGAAGAAGCGCAAGGGATCAACCTCTTCAACACCACGAGAGGTAGTACTACCAAGGGGCTCCCAACCCTTAATGAGGGGAGGCATTGAACAACTCAACCGCTTTCAAGAGGTGCTCTTTCAATCCGACGACCACCGCCAAAAATTTGTCGAGCTACTAGGTAAGAAGTACGAACCTACTCAATTTGTAGACACTAGGGTGTTGGAAATCCTTAAGATAAGGTACCCTACCGAGATGTTCTTTAATGGCCTTGACATCGGGAAACTTTTCCATGCCCATGAAGAGACTTACCTTAGTCTCACCCTTGAATTCTTGAGTAGCCTTCGCATTGTGGCGGATACCCACAACAATGTAGGCATGGAGTTTAGGTTATGCAACCTAGACCATAGTCTTTCGCTTGAGGAATTTGCCTATGTCTTCGGTCTTGAAGTACCCACCGACTATACCGAGAAGCCCGATAATTTTGGTGTGGACTTTCTTTGGAAGGCTATCTCCGGGAGGGACTTTACCCATATAAAGCGTTGCTATACCTTTGCCATCCAACATCCGGTGATTCGATTCACCGAGCGCTTTGTAGCCGGTTGCATCAATGGGAGGTACGAACAAGATAGGTGTACTCTCATCGACTTAACTTTTATTGAGTCCTATTTGAATGTTCGAGCGGTGAGGCGTTATAACTTTAATACGCCACTTGAGATACTTACTAGGTTCCATGATTTTGCTCAAGGGACCACCCAACTCAAAACCTTCGTGATGGGAGGTCTAATTACCATTTTGGCCCACCACCTTTGTCCCGGGTTCAATACCCGAGGAACCTATACTCCTCTTGAGGGGAGGACTTTGATTGATGAGCACACCATCTTCCACAGCCACCGATGGTGTAACTACACTCGAGATGGGAGTGTGGAGTGGAACACCAAGGGATGCACTTCAATGATCCTTGAAGGATGGAAGATACCGGGCATTGACCCAAGATTGAGCCCGTACTCTCCTCCACCAAGCTACCTCCTTGATATCCAAATTCTTGATAATCCCCCTCAAAGGGAAGAGCCACACCATCAACCACCTCGTGGAGGGCCGGGAGTACCTATTCGCCCACCTTCCTACGTACCTATCCCGCCATACCCTACCCCATATACCGAATTTCAGCCGGCAATCCCCAATACCCCGGGTATTAATGATTTGATGGCACTCATGAATAGAGTGGACCTTGGGGTGCATAAAGGGAGGGAAGACAACTACTTGGCCCTCTACCCCCAATACTATAACATGGCTCAACAAGGGTATATTGACCCCGATGGTCCTAAGCCCTATTGGGCACAGCCGGAGCTCTTGTTCCCAAATTATGGGGACCAAGCTTGGGGTCGAGGAGACGGAGGGCATTCTAGCCAAGGTGGAGGGTACTCGGGTCAAGGAGGAGGATTTGACCAAGGAGGATATTGGGGCCAAGCACCCGGATATGATCAAGCCGGAAGCTCTCATGGTTATGGCTATGATCAAGATGAGGATGACGAGTGAAAGAGGCCTACTTCACCACTCCCATTTGTATGATACCCATCCCTCTCTCTCTTTCGTATATACATTGCATTTAGTGTAGTTTTTGCATGCATTTGTATTATATTTCATATTGCATTCATATTAGTTATTTCATATAGATTAGCTTGCATTGTATTTATCCCACATGATTCATATAGATAGTTGCATATAGACTAGAATTCATGCATAGGCACTAATGGCCAAACCTATTCATTTCTACACTAGAAATAGTGTTTAAATCGGTTTGGGGAGGTTTGATCATAAGTGACCATAGTTTACTAGAAAATATGCATCATATAGTATAGTTTAGATTGCATTCATTTGTTATATATGTCATATAGAATTGCATTTAGTTAGAGCATGCGTTCATTCATATCATATCATTGCATTTGTACTTTATTCCAAAAAATTCAAAACTCCAAAAAACATGTACTTTTTTTTATTCCTACTCCTACATGTACATTGAGGACAATGTCCAAAATAAAGTGGGGGATGGGAATTTATATTCCAAAAATGCATAAAAATTGAAAAATTTCGAAAAATCACAAAAATATGTCTTTTAATTTTATAAAAACAAAAACCATAAAAATTTGAAAAATTGAAAAATCAAAAAATAAGTTCATTTCCTTTTTAGTGTAGTCTTGTACATATTGTTTTGTATATATTGTGTTTGTCCATCGTTTTTCACATTGATCGACTACGCCACATCCGAGACATGAGGATATTGAAGACCGCATGGTATGATCTTTCCAATCTCCTTTTTCCTCTTTATGTTAATGACTATGTGGCTTTATTTTGATTGATGCGGTAAAAACAATGTGAACTTAGGACTTGCATTTAGTTTATATGGCATATTAGTTGGTAGAATCATTTGCATTAGGATGTATATATGTTAGTTGCATCATGGCATGTAGTTTGCATGTTAGAAAAAATATTGTGAAACCGTCTACTTGGGAAGCTTGACTAGTGTATATAGGCCCTAGTAGATGCTTTTTCTTCTTAAGACTTTGCTTGTTAGAATATTTGTAAAACACCCTAGGATGTGTCATGCTAGTATCCTTTGACCCATGGATTAAGGCCTAGTCAAGAGTACCTTGTGGTGTGATAACTCCTTGGCTACCGTTTATTCCAAGGTGACCCTTGAAACCATGCATGCAACCATCATCCATATTCTACCACATTTTGTCATCAAAAAGGGAATGGGCACAAAAAGAAATCAATTTGAGTTCAATGAAAAGAAAAGAAAAGAAAACAGAGTTTGCAAAATGCATCAAAAGAAAAGAGGAGTAACAAAAATGAAAACTCCTAAAGCTTCAAATATAAGCCACCCTCACTACATATGGGGTGACTTTGAAAATGTTCAAAATAAATGCAAAGAAAAGTTGAAAAGTTGTCAAGTATTGAAATGCCAAAAATCAAAAGAAATGGCAAGAAAGTGTTCTCGAATGTTATATGCCACAAGAAATTGGGGGGAAAAACAACAACAAAGCAAACTCCCAAAGTGAAACTAAAATATCTATCGATCCCTTTATCCATTGTATCCATTTTTGTGCATGGTAGAGAGGGGACGACCCTTCTTCTTGTCTAGGCAAGAGGGGGAATTCCGCGATCCTCCAGTGTTTCTAACACCATAGGGAGTCTACTCTTAACAAAATCATTTAACGATTGAGGACAAAGGTACCCTAGCTTGACACAATTTGGAGGTGATTTATTGGTATCCTTCTAGGCTTAGTAGTTTGAGGAAATTGCATCTATGAAGGAATGTGTACCCTTGAATTGTTTCCCTTGTAGATAATTTCCGCCACTTAGATGAGGAAAGTGGCTATTCTTTTGTAGATGCATCCATTACTTGATTTTGTGTGCTTAATGTTTGGTTGTATCGCCATTTTGGCAAGACCCACCTTGCCTTGCAAGAAGGCATCCTACCTCATGGTTGTCTTGTTGTGAGATGAAGGGGCGGAGTGAGACCCGCTAATTGTCTCATATCGGTTATATTGGTAGGATAGTTTAAATAAAGGTCTAGTTTTAGTCACCTCTTTACTCGGGACGAGTAAAGGTTCGGTTTGGGGATATTTGATGTGAACATTATTTGCGCACATTTAGTCCCCTAATTGAGCCTATTTTGCATACTAATGTAGCATTCTATGGCCATTTTATCCGTCAAAACCTTCCTATTTGCTTTTCTATCGCATTTCATATGTTTTGTAGAAAAGGAGATAATAAGGCGGAAATTCCCGTCTTTCGTGCATATTTGGAAGCATATTGACGATATTAGATGGACTAGTATGAAGAGGAAGCAAGGACCAAAGACCAATCCTACAAGAATAAAATGGAAGTGAACAAAAAGGGAAGAAAAGAAGAAGAATCACTGCTGAAGAACAATCCGAGCGGATTGTCTCCAATCCGCCCGTCTCCTCACAAAACAATCCGAGCGGATTTCCTCCAAAGACGCTCGGATTGCCCCGCCAGAATCCGCCCGGATTCCTTCGAATCCGCTCGTCTTCCATCAGCAGAATCCGCCCGTCCCGACCCCAATACGCACGGATTTCTCCACAGCATAATTTCGTCTTCTCCAAGCTACAAAGAAAGAAGCCCTTCCTTCGAAAAATACCGGCTCCTCCCTGTTCCATTTAAAAAGTGTAATTACTAGTTTAGCAATTAGTTAACCCTAAATGCATCCACCTAATTTATACTATAAATACCCCATCTTTGTAATTAATCAAGTGTGTGGTTTTTAGGAGGAAATTCTCTTAGATTAGATTAGGAGTAGATTAGAATAAATTATCATTTAATCTTTCCATAAATTACACATTAATCTCTACTTAATTATTGGTCAAGTTTATTATTCAAGTTTATTATTGGGTAATTGAAGATTATTGGGTTATTGGAGGATTGACAACCCTTCATCAATCAATCAAGTTTCTTCTTTTATTCTTGCTTTATTATTTGGATCACCTCAAGTTTGGTATAATTCCTTTACCCTTTAATCTTTATTGTTCATTTCTTCATTCTATTATCATGTTTATACTTGTTGTGATGTTTGACACCATTAATGACATGTTCCCCATGATAATGAGTGAGTAGTTACTTAGCTAGGATTAGTGGGTAAATAGGGGCAACCAACATGGGATTGATTCATGCTTAATCTAATATGTTCACATGATTAAATTGCTTGCTTGTTGTGATGTCAACTTTATGCACATGTTATGTTTGATGAAATGCTAAGCCTATGAATCGTTGCATTTTTACCATCTCTTATCTACTCAACTTGACTTGTAAGATATAAACCAACTCGAGTCTTGTTAGACCATGCATAGAAGTTGAATTAGAGGAAAGTAAGTCAACTTGTAGGTGTTGTACAATCTAATCGATTCGGCTCTGGGACCCAACCCTTCCTATGAACCGTAAGACATAAACCAACTCGGTTCCCCCACAACATTAATTGCTTGCATATAATTGTAAACATGTTTGTACGATCAACACCATGAATCCCCTATGACCCCATGATATCCTAGCACCTTTTAGTCAATTATTTACATCTTTCCTTTTATTGCTCGTTCTACTTTATTGCTTGCATTAGTTTGGACACAACTACAAAACCCATCAATTGTGACACTAGCATAAATTGAGATAGATAGACTTAGAACCCAAAGCACACCGTCCCATGGATCGACCTCGACTTACCGCTAACTAGTTGTATGTTGAGTATTATAAATGTGTTTGATTGGATGAGTGACGACCTCAAGCCACATCATTACTCCTTTGATTTTATTTCATCCCACGTGGGATATTCTTTAATTTGGTGGGTTTTATCACCACACTTAAAGTATCCCACAGTGGAACTAGGTCGTTTCTTAGGAAAGCGTTTTTTCAAGTAATTATTTTTGAACCTTTTATTTTTTTGACCATTGACTAACCCGGCTAGATTCCTTGAGAACATAGCAAGCTCGTCTTCCTCCTCGTCTTCTCCATCGCTTGGAGAGGACGTGAGAGCGAGACTCCTTCCCGTTGAAGACTCACTAGAATGCTTGTCGAGATTGAACTCGTGAGCCATTAGTAATCCCATTAGTTCATGAAGAGATAGGGTTGACAAATCTTTGGCTTCCTCTATAGCGGTATCTTTGGGTTGCCACTTAGAGGTGAGACTACGAAGGATTTTCCGAATGATGTTCTCGGAATCGAAATCCCTTCCTAGACTTTTTAGCTCATTAATAATTCAAGAAAAACGTGAAGAAAAGCTACTTATGGACTCGTCCTTTGACATTCTAAACATCTCATATTGCTGCATGAGAAGGTCAATATGGTGTTTTGTATCTTGGGAGGTCCCCCCATAAGCAAGTACAAGAGAGTCCTAAATAGATTTTGCCGTAGGACATCCAGAGATTCGACTAACTTCCCCCTCACCAACACAACGTTGAAGTATCGACATTGCCTTGGAGTTCTTTTCGGCAAGTTTGAAGTCATTTTCATTGTAATTTCTTTCCTCTTTGGTTTTGGTGAAACCGTTTAACATATCGGTTTCCTCAATAACAAGAGGTCCATTTTGGATGATGGTCCAACATTGATAGTCTATACTTTTTATGTAATGTTCCATTTTGACTTTCCACCATAAAAAATTCGCACCGGTAAAGACCGGGATCTTGGAGTGTTTTTCAGAATCCATTACCGAAGAATCAAACTCTAAGGCGATTAGCCTCGATCAAGAGCACGAGGCTCTGATACCAATTGAAGAGTTTATGGATTCTAAGTACCTATGAGGGGGAGGGGGTTAATTAGGTACTTTTTTAAAAAATTTAACTAAACTTAATTGATTTAAGTTAGCAAATGAAATGATATCTCAAGTATCTAACAAACACCCCTTTTAAATGAAGGTTAAAAGGCGTATTGTTTAACTAACTGGCGCAACAATGACACAAACTGTTACTAGTTGGCTTTGCAAATGTTGTAAGCAACCGACCAAACCGACAGTATCGCAGACTGTTATGCTTAAGAACAATAAATGAGTTTAACTGAAAATTTCAACTTAATCTTTATTGTTTTAATGTAAGTTGATGAACAATGTGAGAACAACTGGATACATCAATTAAATGAAAAGATTAATTTTGTATCACGGAAGCTCGAGGAAACAAGTGATGTCTGGAAGTGACAGTTGTTCTGACTGTTGCCCATTGGTCTTAGTTTATGAAGTAAAAACAGAAGACCAGGAGTGAGAGTATTCAGGACTGTTAATAACAAAATCGTAAAATGAAAATAGTAAATAAGTTGCAGCGGAATTAAAATCGAAGAGAAAAACAACACAACGATTTTGAATTGGTTCGGCCGACACTCTAAAGGCCTACGTCCAATCTTCTTTTATTGATAAGTGAAGTAATCTACTCCGACCACTTTAAAACACTAACAACAAAAGGACCAACAACCTACTACGGTTGCGATACCAACAACCTACTCCGGTTGTGACACGAGTTCTAAGACTACTCCGTCTATGAACTAAAGAACCAACAACCTACTCTGATTGCGACACGAGTTCTAAGACTACTCCGTCTATGAACTCGACACTCTAACTAGAATGTTTACAAGACCAATTTTACTCAAACTGATTCTTTAAAAGAATTGAGAAGGACAACTTATTGGTACAAACGATTCTAGATGAGAGAGTACAATACTGTGAAGTAACAGTGATTTCGACTGACACACTTGAAGACTTAGAAGATTTTTTGAAAAGAAAATTTCGAGATCTTTAAAAACTGATTTTGCAAAAATACTTTGATTTCTCTGAAAAGTCTTGCTTTCAAAGTTAAGAGAAGGGTTCCTTTTATAGAGGAGGCAAACTAGGGTTTGTGAGTCAAAGCAATTGAAAAGAAACAAAGACTTTAGCTTTCCCAAACTAGCACCAAAGTGGCTTGTTTCTAAGGATCAAAAAGGAAAAAAGAGAGTATGTAACTATCCTTAAAAAGCTCTTGTGTTTTCAAAAATTTAACATGTGAACCAAGCAAAAGAGGACAACCCTTGAAAGACCATTTTGGAAAGAACTAAGTTTTGCTTTCATAAAGTAAGGGAAAGTCTTTTTGCTATTTTGGAGAAAGCCTTTTAGGATATTCAAAGCATATTCTTTTCAAAGACCAGCCTTCCATCTTTCAAGTTTAAAACTTCATTTAAAGCTGATGAATAAAAGCCCATTTTAGTAAGAGTGACATATTCACGATGAAAGACTTGCTTCAAGTGTGACGGGTCAAACATGACAGTCAGACACACTGTTATCCGTGATGAGTAACGGTATGCTTGACTGTTACCATTACATGTATTCTACCCTTTCATCTTTACATAGGTTGACAAAACGACTCTAAATCTTGGGTAGCAAATTATACACCATTCTTGACTTTGACATTGATTAATTCTTGCTTAAGGAGGTTGCATTATTCCTGAAATTGTACACTTATAAACACGATTAGATTGGGCATGTCATCATCAAAAAATAGGTCCTAACACAGGTCCTTGACTCGAATCATTGAGTCGCCTCGACGTCGCCCTTCCCGACAGTAGGTCCTTGGGTCAAACCTTTTTGAGTCGCCTTGACGTCACAATGGTCTTCTGGTTGTAATCTTCGATTGACTTGGATATCATACTTTGAATTTCGCCATGTCCAAGCCTCAGTCAAAGTGGGGGCTCTGTAGATACCCAGTATCTACACCTCCCAAAAACCACCCGATGATGCTCGGACTATAACTTGTTTTTGATAAGCGTGTGTGGATTGGCTATACATGAGACGGTTTAATGCACTACTCGGATATGAAAAATGATTTCATAAATGGTTTTCTAACTTCATTTGCATTAAAATAACACTATTTAGAGTTAAAATCGTCTTCAGACCCAAAACCGACTCAGAAACCCGCAACTCGAGTCAACCTGAGTCAACCCAATTCCCGAATGTCAAAAATAATGCCATGAATGTCTTTATCATGTAATTTCCATTAAAATGACCCTAATTAGAGTCAAAACTGAAACCGGGCCAAAAACCGACTCAAAATTAAAATCCCGATTCAGACGGGTCAAACCCGAGTCAAGCACACAAAACACCCACCTCAAGTAACACCCAAAATCATCTTATTAGATGCCCATATTGTTACATGACATCTTATATGAATACCACATATCAAACCAACCAAACAAGGGATATAGCAAAGGCCACGTCCAAATTGAAAAGGACAATACACCCATTTGTATCACAAGGTAGCTTGCGCCTCTTTAGGGTGTCTGCTTAGCCTCTAAGCAAACTTAACCGACCTACCATCCCACATTTCTCTATAAATACTCACCATCACACACCACAATCCTCACGCGAGAGTCCGCCCCCTCCTTCTCCCTTAAACTTCTAGACCCGACTTCCTAAAACGCAAAATCGACATGTGTTTACGACCTATCGATCGTAAACAAAAGCCTTACACATTTTGTTTGGTACAGTCACCGTGCATTCGACCGACCCATTTGACCAACTCAATTGACCAACTCAATTCATCAATCAACATGTTTTAATTAAAACATATTTTCAACTCATTTTCAAAACAAAATCCTTTTTTAAGGCACTCTTTTGAAACTTCTTTGATCGCGAGTAGTCACAACGAGAAAACCGTCTCTAAAGTCGTCTATCTCGCAAACATCAATACACGTAAGTTTGAGAGTCTAAATATCTCATTTATTTCATGTCTTTACCGTTTTTATGAGTTTATATGCATGAACAATGCATAACACGATTCAAATATAGGTTAGACGAGCCAAAACCCAGTTTTGGCCCGAGACAGAAGCCCTTTGCTATGCAAAGAGGCTCGCGCCTCTTGTGGGTTCTCGGGTCAGACTCAAATGTGTTTGTTCTCGTCTTTCCTCTTTATCTCTTTTTTATTTGCAATCGGTTTTTACCATTTCAAATGCTTCAAATCGTTTTTATGACTAACTTTTTTAACCATAAATCATAATCACCCTTGGTTCCATATACCATGACGGTTTAATTCGTGACTCGGTGATATTATTTGGTTAATTAAATTTTAAAGGAAATTCTTTTCTTTTATTTACCATTTTAATTAATTTTTATGATAAACATATTTTAACCATAAATCAAAATCATCCTTGGTTCTTTATACCATGACGGTTTATTCCGTGACTCGATTATATTATTGGTTAATTACAAATTAAAGGGTATTTTAACCCCCTTTTATTTTATTTACCATTTTTCACATTTGTTTACATTTGTAAATATATTAGTCATAATTCATAATCGTCCTTGGTTCTTTATACCATGTCGGTTTAATCCGAGTACGATGACAAACTTGACTAACTACAAAGAAATGAACTTAGCATATTTAGTCAAATCAAACATTTTACATTTTTTTATCGTCGGTTTAATCCGAGTACGATGACAATTTTGACTAACTACAAAGAAATGAACTTAGCATATTTAGTCAAATCAAACATTTTACATTTTTTTATTTGTAAACTATGCTTTCAAACTTGCAAATCCGACAACGAATATTACTAACATAATAGTAATTATTCCGAGTCATGCAAATTATTAATCATAAAAAAACGGTTTTAAACAACATTTTTAACAACCAGGAGACGCCCCTTAGGTCGTCGTCTGACTCATGCCCCAAGAGGTCGTCTGTTCCCATATTTCAAAACCTGGGCAGAGCCCTTCCCTCGCCAATAGGCTCGCGCCCCAATGGGGCTGCCTGGCACTGTTCTGTCTCGTTTTAGCACCTGTCTAGGACGATCCCGATTACGGTTAACAAGAATATGTGACGGATCAGATTGACAAGTTTATGTTTTTACACTTTGTCATTAAACACACTTTTTCAAATAAATGGATCGTGTTAAGCATCATGACTCGAATTTGGTAAATGGATGTTTAATTTCCGTTTTCACATGCAAATCAATCTAAATCCAACTCGACATCAATTACTTGATATTTGGATTAACAAACCGACTTAGGAAATTCTCACATGTTAGGTTAAAACGTTTTGATGTGTATTCATGCATTTACACCGTTTTATCAACTTGTGCACTTAAACAACCACAATCGATTAGTAGAGGCCGCTAACGCGGGCGGGATTGAGTGTCCGATTAAAGGGCTTCCCAATACGTACCCTCACCCCTTACTCAGAACCTTTGGGTAGTGGATAGCCTTATCCAAGGCGCACGAGAGTCATTTTAGGCATATAATGATAAAAGGGGGACAAGTCCTTATCTTTAGTACCTATGTCAAACACTGCTTTGTGCTTCGTTTGACCGAGGTATAAAGTGGATTTCGAACGGGTTCCAGGCATCCCACAAATGCTTAGTGGTGACTCCGAACATCTTAAACCTCGTTTCGAGATCTTTGACGAGACGAAACCGACCGATCTAAAGCGATCCGGTCGAAAGCATTTTTAGGTCACCGAGTGTGGCTTTCTAGACCGCTACATGTCCACAGATTGGATTGGCATGGAGGTGGCCCATGTCCACAGCAAGTAATTAAGAACTCAATTAAGTAAACCAATATAAATAATCACATGAGGTAACAAGAGATTACAATTGATAGGCATAGTAGGATAGGCATAGTGAAATAAGAGTGATTATGCACACATGAGAGAAGAATAATTAGGTCATCCGTTTATATATTGACTCGTTGAATAATAATGAACAAGGGAATATGAATGATAATCATAAAGATAGACATAATATGTTCATAATGAAGTAGGCATAATACATTAAATATAGATATGCATCAAAGAAAGTAGAATAACTAAGTCAATCAATTTCATATTAACTCGACTCAACTATTCATGTGATATAATTAAATAATATGGAAGACACGAATAAGGTCGTTTAGACAAAAGCACGCATTTTAAGGAAATGTAACATAGATATAAGATTAGGCATCGAATCATATGAAGAAGATAAATAACGGATCAATTAAATAGAAAATACCTGGATGGAAACCATAGCCATTACTTTAAAAACCTCTTAACAAACATTGCACGGGACGTGGCTACTAATGTCGCATTCATACTTATGGCTTGCATGTCACTATAAGAACGGATGGGAACATCGATCCCGACGATCTTATCGCAACTAGAGGCATGCATCTCACCTCTAGTATCCGATAGGACCAAGACTCTTATAACCAAATCATATAAGATGTAAACTCTCGTATATAAGGACATGCCAGTGACCATAATCAAGCAAGACATTTACGTAGCATGAACTCACAAGACAAACACCTAGACTCCAACCTCTTGGTAGGACGACGATAATATTACGGTCCTAGTCTTAATCTGGATCCAGACTCTCGGGATGGGCATCACCCGATTCGACAAACGATATACATCGCATCCAAGACTCGAAACATGGCACACATAGCCGTAACCAAAGGTCGAGTAACCTCTAATCGGAAACATGGCACACATATCCGTAACCAAAGGTCCGAAGAAAGGCGGAAGGATAACCCAATCCGGAAACATGGCACACATAGCCGTAATTAAAGGTCCGAAAGGGGTAAATAAGGAACGTGAAGTCATCACACTATGTAAAATGTCACACTCGGGTCACAAACAAGGGCAACAACAATTTGCATGATTATCACGTAAACAAGTCCTAAATTTACCACTTCCTAATCATGGAAAAGATACATGCGTAAATCAATGATTAATAGAAGTAACGATTGAAGAGAAGCATTCTGAGGATTCTCAGCCGGTTGGGGGCAGGCGGCCGGTCCACGGGCTAGGACCCATGGTCTAAAATTCGAAACTTGCAAAAACCAATAAAATCTTCAGGGGGTTCCCAGCCGGTTGGGAACCGGCGGCTTGTCAAACGGCGGCCTGTCCACCGGCTGAGATCCACGACAAATTTCAAAATACAATTAAACTTCAGGGAGTTCCCAGCCGGTTAGGAACCGGCGGCCTGTCCACCGGCTGAGACCCACTTTACGCATTTTCCGCCAAAAATCGTTTCCCAAATATTTTACAGCCAACCAAAATCGTTCCACAATAATAATTTACATGCCATAGCATGATTCTAACCCAGAAAAACAACATATTAGAGACGGAAATTTGACCATTACGGATCTAAGACAATAAAGATTGAAACTTTTAATTAAACATGTGAGAAATTCATGTGAGAACACAATCCAACCAAAATTCAAGGTAAAACACAACTAAAATTCAGATTTCAACATTTTAAAGATTAAATTAACAAACAAAGCACACAAATTTGACATTTTGTCGAGTAATCTTCACCGTTACCTTTTTTCACTTCAATCTTCTAATGAGTCATCAACAATGTAGTTATCCTCTTCCGGGTCGTCTAAACCTTCCCCTAAACACAAAAATAAAAGAGTTAAGTCAAGAATCCACATCCTTATAAGATGAGAATTTCGAGATATGAGGAAAGTTGACATCTTTCTTACTTAGAAAGAAGGAGAACGAGATGAGGAGAAGAATGGCGCGAGAATGGACGAAATTGGCGAAGAAATGAGTGAGATATGAGGATTTTAGGGTTGAGTGGAGATGGAGTAACAATGGTGGTGTGTTTGTTGTAAAATTTCAGAAAAATGAGTGAAGGAGATGAAGTTGTGAGGTTTATGTGAGGTTTATGTGAGGGTTTTGTGAAGAGAAAAGAGAAGGAAAAAGGTCCATAAGGCATAGTAGGCCCAACAACTATAAATGAGTCGATTTCTACTAGAAATTACGTCTCAAGCCCACCACAACTCATGACGGAAAATATTATTATTTTTATTATTACTATCCGACCAAAAATATTTATTTTTATATAAGCTAAGCTTTAAAAATATAATATTTATAAAAATCATGCTTAAAAATGAAATTAATTAAATTAAATAAATTAAAATATAAATAAGACACTAGAATGGTTAATTAAACTATAAATGTCAAAATGGAAAATTCGCATGTGTTACAAATTACTTTATATTTGGATAAACATCCGACATAGAAAGCACACATGTTAGGTTAAAACTTGTGGATGCGCATTCATGCATTTACCCGTTTTATCAACTTTTGCATTCAACCAACCAAGATCGATCAGTAGAGGCCGCTACCGCGGGCGGGATTGGGTGTCCGATTAAAAGGCTTCCCTATATGTACCATCACCTCTTACTCAGAAACTTTGGATAGTGGACGACCTTATCCAGGGCGAACGAGAGTCATTCTAGAGATAGGATGCTAAAGAGGGACAACTCCTTATCTTTAGTACCTATGTCAAACACCGCTTTTTGCCTTGGTTGACCTAGGTATAAAGTGGATTCAAACGGGTTCCAAGCATCCCACAAATGCTGTGGGGCGACTCCGAACACCTCTAACATCGTTTCGAGACCCTTGCCGAGATAAAACCGACCGATCTAAAGCGATCAGGTCGAAATCATTTTACGCCACCGAGTGTGGCTTTCAGACTGCAGCATTTCCACAGATCGGCTGGTGTAGATACCTCATTTCTGCACCTCCCGCAAACCACCCGGTGATGATTGGGCCGCATGTTTGGTACGCGGAACGATTTGTGACAGTTCGTAAGTTTATTGTCAAGTGATTGGTCAAACACTGATGTCTACCTCTTAATTGGCATCTACGCGCCGATACGGTCGTTTTGACAGTAATTAGAGTACATTTGGAGTCCGTGCCTAAACCCGTCTTCATTTTCTGATAACCGCCTAATCCCGAGTCAGAATGTTCTGGAACCTTCCGGATATTTCTATTCCATATTTTATAAATCTTTCACAATCTTTTATTCTTTGGTAAAGTATTTCCCGTAATATTCATACAAAATATTAAGGAAAATAAGATTATCCCGTCATTCCATAAACCAAACACGAAAATCTTTCTTCCGTAGGAGGAAACCACTTGGGAACAGAAGCAGCAGGTGCTGCGCCTCTTCCAAGAGACGCAGTGACTACTGCGCCACTTCCCAGGTCCTTTTCTGCGTATTTTTTCGTATCTTTTCATATCTTTTCGAGATTCACTTCCAAAGTTTCTCCGAAAACCCTATTCCTCCGTGTGATTAGTATAAGTAGGAGCCCTCGCTCCTTATATTTCTCACGCGAGTGTCCGCCCTTCTCTTCTCCCTTTGCATTCTAGACCACGTTCTTACTTTTTGGCGTCTACGTGCTTGAACATTCGACCACATAAGCTCGGCTCCTTCTGAGTACCAGCCTCGTTTGCATGACCGACCAATTTGACCAACTCCACAATCAATCAACTTAACTAATCTTAATCGTTTTCCTCTTACGAGGGCACTTTCGTTACATTCGAGTCGAGCATCACTAAATCGTAAACTTAGTTCATCTCGTTTCATCAAACATGTAAGTCTGAGGGTGTAAATCTCTCTTTTATTATTGTTATTTACTTTTTGTATCATTAATGTAAGGTTTATGTTGAAAATACTTCTTAAAACCGATTTATAAAACCATGCTTTAAAACCCCTTTTTTACGGATTACCAGAAGATGACCGTCGAGAAAGAACGCAACAACTGTTGCGCCTCTTCTAAGGGATGCAGCACCTGTTGCGCCTCTTCGTGAGGCTGCCGCAGTTCCTGCTTCCTTTCTTCTTCCTTCGTCCTCTGTCAATTCGTCGTTCATTATTTGTCTTCGTTTGTTCTTCGATTCTTTGACATACAAGCACAATAATTTCACATGTATATTGTTTATCATCATTAATGCGTATAATTCATCGTTAATCCCGACCTAAATCCCAAGTAATCCAATATTTGCGGGTTTTCGTCATTAAAATCAATTCGGGTTGTAGAGATTCGATTCTTTCATATTGAGTTTCTGGAATTCGATCTTTGATATATTTCCATCTGTCTAATGTCCTATTCATCGTTAATTTGTCTTATTTAACCTATTTAGTTCACCTATGTCACTAATCAACCCTTCGTTCATGTAATTAATTCGTTTACGTTCGTCTCATTCATGTTTCATTGCTTTTATGACTCATTCGCATGTAATTAACCTGTTAAATCACTTTCATCCGAGTAAATATCATAATCAATCCTTAAATTCACTAACGAACATTAACGATTTGCTGTTCCGGCTTCACAGCTAGAACTCACGCTTGGAACAGATGCAGTACCTGCTGCACCTCTTCCAGAGGGCGCAGCTCTGCTGCGCCTGTTCCAGGATGATTTCTAACTCTGAACTTCCGTTCTGTCTTGAACTAGTTTAATTCGTTTACGTATTTAATTAACTATTAATCGTATTATCGCCTAATAATCTGTTCGTTCCTTTATTTTATTCTTCCTCAAATTATCCGTTTTGGAAGTATTTTTGACATAATTCATTGAATCCGATGTAATTATTGTATTTTCTTTATTGTAATTTCATTATTGTATGTCTTGTATCATTTGTATGCCTTCACATATAATTGAGCTTAAATCCCTACTTTGACATCTATTGTATGCTAAATTACGTGATAACCGACTTAGCTAATCTTCACATGCTAGGATTAAAACTTGGATGTTGCATTGCATGCATATAATCCATGATATATCAATTATAGACGATCTTCCCGAATCATTAGTAGAGGCTGCTATCGAGGCGGGCGGGATTAGGTGTTCGATCAAAAGAGCTTCCTAATACGTACCCTCACCCCTTACTCCAGATCTCTGTGATCATCCGTGTTCATTGGCATCCACGAGAGTCATTCTAGACATAGAATGCTAAGGGTAACGAGTTCTTGGTGTTCATGTCACTACTTTGTGTCTTGACATGACGCGAGGTATTCGAACGGTTTCAAATTTTCCACAATAAATTGGTGGCGACTCCACAAATACAAACGCTTGTTTCCCAAGCGTCCCCGTGTCCACAGTTTGGTGACTCCGCTGAGGATAATACACTTACGTGTAGCCAAAAGGGTGAAACTTGAACAAGGTTAGGGAATAGTTTGTACAAGACAATTGTCGGTTTTCATAACTCGGTCTTCCTAGATCGTTTCATTCGGCCTTCCTAGGCCTAACCCAACCTATTCGACCAATCGTCCCGTCTAAACTGTCCTAATTCTTATGTGGGCCTAAGGATGGATAGCGATTGACGTCATCCATACCATAGTACTTACTCTTATTTGTATCAAGGACTTTCACTACTTGAGGAAATGGACTAGGAATTGGTTTTACTCTTGTTTGGTACGAGCCTCTCCACAGACTTCGGGTTTGATTGTTCGGTATGGCAACCCACCCTTTAAACCAAAACCTTTTTAAATGCACTCATCATCCCGTTATAATGCTTGTATAAATGTTTGTACCTTACGTGATCACCATTTCTAAACGAAACCATGACGATTTTTGTAAAATCAAAATCCCTTTTAAAATGTAAATTTCGAAAAAGGCCAATGATTAGCGCAAAACCGAGTCAAAACTCCGCCATTTATCGAGTCAAATTTCGGGCCCAAGCCCATTTCAAAACCTCACTTCGAGTCCACTCCTACAACTACACTAAAGTTGACTAGGACCAACATTTTTCAAACCTTGTCATTTCTTCAAAATCTCACTGACACAAGTGGCACACACCCACTTCACGAGTCAAAACATTTCTTTCTTAGTAAGTGTGCTAGAATGGTCGATCGTGTTTTGATTTGCCGTCGATCTCTTATCCAGTTTCCAAGATGCCTGAAACAAGCGACGCGAACTTCAATCAACTCCAGGATAGTAATGATCGAATCCTAACCACGCTAGCTCAACTCCAATTTACTCAAGACCAAGTGTATGATCGCCTTGACACCATTGAGGGCCGGATCTATACCGTAGAAACGAGGTTGCCTCCTCGAGAAAGTGAAGTCGTTGATGACTTCAGGGACGACAACCCTCCCATGGGTATGACTGCAGCTGAGAAACGGCTCCAATACTTAGAGGAGCAATTGATGTATCTTAAAGGGGATGACATTTATAAGGAGATTAATCACAAGTATGAGGCCGTGAGTTCCAAATTGCCAACCAACTTCAACATGACGGATATCCCTAAATTCAAGGGGCATGAAAACCCTTTGAACCACATCCGTGCTTTCAAGGACTATATGTCTACCAAAGGCATCAAACCCGAGATGTTCTTAAGGATCTTTCCTTCATCTCTTGACACCATCCCAAAGCAATGGTTCTACTCTCTAGAACACAAGAAAATCGCTACTTGGGAAGACGCCGCGGTCGAGTTTGCTAAACAATATGCGGATAATGCCGAAATTCAAGTTAACATGCGCACTTTAGAGGTTCTTACCCAAAATGACAAAGAAGGTTTCACCGACTTCCTAAGTAGGTGGAGGAAGACTAGCACCCAACTAATTGAGCGCCCTGATGAGGCTACGCTTGTGGAGAAATTTGTGGACAACTTAAAGCCCATCTATGCCAATCATTTGAGGTACCAAAACATTAAAACTTTCAAGGACTTAACCGTACTAGGAACAAGGATCGAAGATGACATCCGTAAAGGGCTCTTGTCTAAAACGGTAGGTCGAGGATATCAAGGCTCAACAAGTCGTTCTTACGGCTCCACTAGCGAGACCGATGAAGTTAACCTCCTCGAGCCATCCAAGATGAGTGCCCCACCAAGGAAATTTACAAATCTTGGGGACACATACTCCAATGCTCTAAAAAGGCTAATAAAGGCAAACTCCAACCCATAGGACCTACTCCCGAACCCGAAAAGAAGTCCAAGTTATGGGACGAGAACTCATACTGCGAATATCATAGGGGTAAGGGACATGACATAGAAAAATGCTATAAATTGAAAAATGTGCTTCAAGACATGATAGAGGATGGTCGACTACCAATACCGCCGGGAGGAAAGCCCAACAACACTCAGAATCCTCTTGGAATTCTAGTGATCACAAGTGAAGAATCTACCTTAGATTGTTCACACCTCATTTCTCCAGTCGAAGACAAGATCCACGCGATCGAGAATGAAGGGTTCTACTCTACCATTTCCCCTACCATTGCCGACTTCATCACATGGGCAAGAAGTGTGGATAGGCAAGTTTGGGAATTGGAAATTGTGCTGACAACTTTACATGACCCCAATGCGACACCCAAAGAACATGCGCCATTAATCTTTTCTCAAAATGCCACTATGCAAGAAATAGTCGCCGTGGTTGATAAACTAGTCGACCAAGTCAACAATTAGAGGACGAGATCATGAGAATGAGGGAACTAGCTACAATCAATGAAGTATGGGCCGATGATGATGAGGACGAGTATCTCATTGAACACTCCCTAGTCAAGGAAATAGTCCAAAATGGTGAAGACCAAGATGTGGACACCTAACTCGTTCGGGGCGTCCGTATCAAAGCACTACTCAAAATGGTCCAACCAACGTTATCACACCAAATGATAATGAAGATGACTCTACTGATCATTTGCTCAATCAATTACAGAAGACAAAGGCTGATCTTTCAGTCTGGCAATTAGTAGCAAGCTCATTCCCACATCGCCAAGGTTTACTGCAAGCTTTGGCCAAGCTAAATGTAGCGCATAAATCCACACCCGACGATGTAGTCAAATTGGTCTTCCAAGAATCACCGAAGCTAAGTAATCCTATTACTTTCTCAGACGAATATTTGCCACCCTTTGGAGCTAGTCACAACTTGGCTCTTTACATCATCGTCATTTGCTTAAAGAAGAATGTGCCAATGACCTTGGTAGATGATGGCTCCGCGGTCAACGTCATTCCCCTGAAAACGGCATAAAAACTAGGCATGAAAGAGTCGGATTGGACCCCTACCAATCAAGGTGTCCGTTCATATGATGGTACACGACGAAAGGTCGTAGGACTCGTTAACCTAACCATAGCCACAGGGCCAATTGAGCGAAAGGTTAAATTCCAAATAGTGGACATCGAAGCTTCCTTCAACATACTTCTGGGAAGACCTTGGATTCACGCTTCCAAAGCGGTAACATCCACCCTTCACCAAAAGATCAAAATCCCACTAAATGGCAAAGTGGTGACGATCACTTCGTCGCCCATCAAAGCAATAATCGAAAAGAAGTCAAATAATCAAGTCCTTGCGGATCCAATACATGAACTTGGGGGCTTTCAAAGCATAAGTGTCATAGAAAGCGAATTGGTACCCCTATACTACGATCCCTACTCCAACTTGGTGGTCAATCACATACTCAAATCCCAGGGATACTTCCCTGGAATGCCTTTGAACCCTATACGAAGAAACACCTTCGCACCCTACAAGGAAGGCAACTAAAAAATGATACCACTTGGACTAGGATACAAACCCACTAAAGAGGAAGTTCTCGAGAAGCTTGCTCAAGTTCCAAACCGTAAGTACGTAGGAGTCCAAATGCGACCCTATCTCCCTACCCTAAATGGATACTTTGTTAAGGATGGAAGTCTAGAACTCTTTCACGGATTTCCCGAACCTTGGCATTATCTCGAAAGGAAGCTAGCCGGAATCGAGATCTTTCACGATTGCTACTTCATTCCTCCAGAAACGGTTCCTACCGTCAAAGCACGTCAAGCACCTTGCTTAGACGAACAAGCTGTTAGTTTACTGTTCGGAGAAGATCGATTTGAAAGAGCCGCGCAGGATGAGATCATTACTATGATACTTCAAGACAACCACTTCAACCCTACCCCGTTAATCACAGAAACAAACGCGAATCAGCAGAAAGGATGGAGAAAATCAATCAAGTGGACCAACAATCAAAGAAGACTCTTCAAGCTCACCACTGGAGAAGGAGAGATGTTCAAAGGAGAACCAGAAGACGATGAATTCGAGTCAGAGTCAGAGTCGGAGTCTAGAGAAGTCACTAAGGATACTCCTTCTGTCGTCATCCCCACTCCCTTTGTTTCTCCTAGCTTTATCTCAAATAGTAACAGTAGTTCGGGAAATGTCCCAACAACTGTCCCTTTACCGCCGCTGACCACAGATCAGATGGCCTCTTTGTTTCAACTTTTCTCAAACTTTAATATGAATAAATCAGGTTCTGCTTACTATGTGTGTTATCTTAAATACAATTATGTTTACGATGATACTGAGGATGACCCAGACCCAGACTCAATTGAGATACCTCCCTACGTAGCCAAGGAAATAATACAAGAAGGGGAAGGGGGACCAGTAATAGAGAACACTGAACCCATTAACGTAGGAACCGAACTAGAACCCCAAGAACATAGGATAGGGACTACCTTGAGCTCCACCGAAAGGGCCAGTTTCATAGACCTCCTAAACGAGTTCAAAGACGTTTTCGCTTGGTCCTACAAAGACATGCCAGGGATCGACAGGGATATCGCCGAACATAGAATCCCAATTAAGCCAGGTTTCAAGCCCGTAAAACAGAAGCTTCGTCGAATGAGGACAGAATGGGCTCTCAAGATCAAAGAAGAAGTCGATAAATAATTCAAAGCCGGGTTCATCAAAGTTTCCGAGTACTCTGACTTGGTAGCCAACATAGTACCCGTACCCAAAAAGGATGGGAGAATCCGTGTTTGTGTTGATTTTAGAGACTTAAATAAAGCAAGTCCTAAAGACGACTTTCCTCTACCACATATCGACATATTGGTGGACAATACCGCAGATCACGCGCTACTATCCTTCATGGATGGGTACGCGGGTTATAACCAAATCAAGATGGCCATAGAAAACATGCATAAGACCGCCTTTGTCACTCAATGGGGAACCTATTGCTATACGCGTATGCCGTTTGGGTTAATCAACGCCGGAGCTACATATCAACGAACCGCAACTACACTCCTACATGACATGATGCACAAAGAAGTTGAGGTGTACGTAGACGACATGATCGTCAAGTCCAAGGATAGAGAGGGGCATATTGCGAACCTTCGCAAATTCTTCTTGAGGCTACGAAAGTACAACATGAGGCTCAATCCTCAGAAGTGCACATTCGGAGTAACATCTGGCAAACTCCTGGGATAGGTCGTTAGCCAACGAGGTATAGAAATAGACCCTTCCAAAATCAAAGCCTTGATCGAAATGCCGCAACCTCAAACGGAGAAAGAAGTCAGAGGATTCCTGGGAAAAGTACAATACATAAGTCGATTCATATCGAAACTCACCATGATCTGTGAACCTATCTTCAAAAAGCTCAAGAAAACAGATCACACCATGTGGGATGATGACTGTCAAAAGGCATTTGACCGAATCAAGGAGATATTAGCTAAACCACCCGTGCTCATGCCACCTTAACGAGATCAACCTCTTGGTTTGTATCTCATAGTGACTGAAACCGCCACGGGCGCCATGCTAGCTCAAACCTTAGTAAGAAGTTCTTGGAGTACGAGTGCAAATATTCACAACTCGAAAAGACATGCGTCGCTCTTATGCGGGGAACGAAGAAGCTACGACATTAAATGCTTAGCTACTCCATCAAAATATACTCCAAAATGGATCCAGTCAAATACCTCTTCGAGAAACCCGTTCTCAACGGACGATTAGCAAGATGGACTTTGATGCTCTCAGAGTTCGATCTCAAATACGTGCCCCTTAAAGTTATAAAAGGGCGCATCGTTGCCGAATTCTTTGTAGAAAATCCCGTAATTGATGCACAAACAATAGATACTTGGTCATTTCCAGACGAGGATATACTCCAAACCGATGTAGACTCTTGGGACCTTTACTTCGATGGAGCATCAAACTTAAGAGGATTTGGAATAGGAGTGTTGCTCATTTCTCCCGAAGGCGAGCATACACCGACCTCTGTCAAACTCGACTTCGAGGTGACAAACAATGCTGCAGAATACGAAGCTTGTCTTATTGGACTACAGGCGGCAGTATGCTTAGGCATTGAAAACCTCCGAGTACATGGGCATTCGTCCTTGATCATCAATCAAGTTACGGGATCTTGGAAAATCCGAAGCGAATGCTTAACACCTTATCAAGCCAGAATAGACCAAGTTGCCCAATTCTTTGATCACGTGACCTATCTACACCTACCTCGGGAAGAAAATCAATTTGCGGATGCTCTTGAAAAACTCGCATCTTTTATTAATATGCCAGAAGACATGGTGGAAATGCCTTTGTGCATCGAACGACGATCAGAGCCAGCTTATGTCCACCAAATCACCGACGAAGAGGAAGTCACATAGGAGCCTTGGTTTCAAGAAATCCTAAATTTCAAGCTCAACGGTACCTATCCACCGGATATGGACAAAAGGGGACAACGTGCTATATGCCTACTAGCTTCCCAATATGTTCCCATACAAGGAGAACTATACAAAAGAACACCTCTTGGTGTAATCCTATGTTGCCTTGATCATTCACAAGCGTGGAAAGTGATGGAAGAAGTTCACGATGGAGAATGTGGTCCTCACATGAGTGGGCCCATGATGGCAAAGAAAATCACACGTTTGGGGTACTATTGGACCACAATGGAATCTGATTGCATCAAATACGTAAGACATTGCCACAACTGCCAAATATTCGGGAACATATATCATGTCCCTCCTTCATTGCTCTATACGATGACATCTCCTTGGCCATTTTCTGCCTGGGGAATTGATATAAGCGGGAAGATAACTCCAGCCGGAACAGGAGGTCACTGTTTCATCCTAGTGGCAATTGACTATTTCACCAAATGGGTAGAAGCGGCTTCCTACACTAGTCTCACGGCTAAAAACGTGGCAAAGTTCATACAGAACAACATCATCTGTCGATATGGTTGCCCAAATGAGATCGTCAGTGATAATGGATCACATTTCCAAGCCGAGACTGAGCAATTGCTAGCCAAGTACAAAATTAAGCATCACCACTCTTCGCCGTATAGGCCACAGACTAATGGCGCGGTAGAGGTGGCAAACAAGAACGTTGTCAGAATTCTCAAGAAAATGATTGACAACTATCGAGATTGGCCAAGCAAAATACCCTTTGCTTTATGGGGATATCGCACATCAGTTAGGATGCCCACTGGGGCCACCCCTTTTTATTTGACCTATGGCATGGAAGCTGTACAACCAGTCGAGTTAGAAATACCATCATTGCGTATCTTACTCGAAAGTCAAATCCCGGAAGCCGATTGGAAGAGGGATAGATATGAAGAACTCATCCTCTTGGATGAACGTAGGCTACGCGCATTACATAATGTCCAAACATATCAAGCACGTATCAAACGAGCCTTCAACAAAAGGGTAAAGCAAGGAACATCAAGGAAGGAGACTTAGTACTCAAATCGGTTAGTGCTCTTTTACCTGTCGATCCACGGGGAAAATTCAAACCTAATTGGGCCGGGCCATTTCTAGTCAAGTCCATACTTCCAGGGGGTGCAATTAGGATCACATACCTAGATGGGAATGAATTCGCCAACCCGACGAACCTTGACCAACTAAAGCGGTATTATGCCTAGAATAGGAACAAAAACGCGCCTCGCGTAACCTCACGTGTCGCTCTTGTGGCACTAAATAAACGGCCCCCGGCCAAGCTGAAATAAGCTAATGTCACTCTGCTCTTGCATTTTGACAATTTGTCATCCTCATATCATCAAATAAACTAATAGCACCTTAAGAGTAAGTAAAAAGCTCATGCTTATCTTCTAAGTTCATTACAAGCTCTTGCTTAGAACAATTATATTTTTACATTTACTCGAACTACGCGTGTTTTAGCAGGATTTTCCTGAATGGTTCCGGCTCTGATTATTGAATAATAAGGATTTCTAGTTCAACAAATTTAGAATAAAAGTATGAATAAATAATAGGAAAGAATTATAGATAAATAATGTTGTTTGTATTTCTCTGATAGGCCGATCACAATTTCTTGTATACAATTAAATATATAGGAAAATAAGAGGTAAGTTATAGATGATTTTCTGAATGACTATCAGATGATCTTTACAATTGTTCAACCATGCTATTTATAGCCTTCAAATATTAACGTTGGATGCATGCGTAACATTCTCCATGATCATTGGAGTGGTTAGCTGGAAAATAGGGCACATTCCCTATTAATCCGGTTGACTTGTTCTGCTTCAACAAACTTCTGTTCTTATCCTCTTGCACGTTTTGATTTATGGAGATAATATGGTCTTTGTAGTTGGACTTGGTCATCCTTGAGAATAGGACGTGGGGGTTTTCTCTTATATAAATCCAAGAAGTAGGATCGATCTAAGCACGAAAGATGATGGAGGAAGGAGGAAGAAAGGAAGAACGGCACGAAACCCTAGGAAGGGGCGCGGCACAAGGAGGAAGAGAGGAGGAGGGAATTTAGGTTTAGGGTTTTGTGAGAAAAGAGAAGCAAGGGTTTGATTTCCCTTCTTATTTATAGAGAAGCTCATGGGTTTATTCTAAGTTTAGGCCCAAAACTCACCCATCTACACCAAGAACACGTGAGACCCAAGGGAGGAGCGGGTCTTCATCGTTTTTCGAGCCCAAAATATAAAAGACGGATATTTTCTCGGAAAATAAAATATAAAATATGGGAAAATAAAATTATAGATTTATATTACGGAAATTAGGGGTGTTACAATCCAACCCCCTAAAAAGAAGTTTCGTCCTCGAAACTTGATAAGAGAACTACCTCACTCGAAAAGATGTGGATGCTTCTCTCGCATAGACGCTTCGGTTTCCCAAGTCTCTTGCTCAAACTTTTGACTCCTCCACAGAACCCGAACCAAAGGTACAACCTTATTCCTTAACCTCTTCTCTTGACGTTCCAAAATGCGAACAGGACGTTCCTCATAAGTCAGGTTAGGCTCAACCTCGATAACATCAGCCTGAAGAACATGAGAAGGATCACTGCGATAACGGCGCAACTGCGACACATGGAACACATCGTGAACCTTCGACAAGTTCGGAGGTAAAGCCAACCTATAGGCTACCTCGCCAACTCTCTTGAGCACCTCATACGGTCCAATGTACATAGGACTAAGCTTGCCCTTAAGCCCAAACCTCTTGACACCTTTCATCGGCGAAACATTAAGAAAAACCTTATCGCCAACCTCAAACTCGATCGGCCTAGGCCGCAAGTCTGCATACGTCTTCTGTCGATCCTGGGCTGCCTTAAGCTTCTCGCGAATCAACCTCACTTGCTCAATCGATTCTTGAACCAACTCTGGACCAAGAACGAAAGCCTCACTAGAATCATCCCAACACAAAGGACTACGACACTTCCTTCCATAAAGTGCCTCAAACGGAGCCATCTGAATACTAGCTTGATAACTGTTGTTGTAGGAGAACTCCACAAGCGGTATACTCTTCTCCCAACTAACATGAAACTCCAAAGCACAAGCTCGTAACATATCCTCGAGCGTCTGAATCGTACGCTCAGTCTGACCATCAGTTGCGGCATGAAAAGCCGTACTCATCTTAAGCTCACTACCCAAAGCCAACTGAAGATTCTTCCAAAACTGAGAACAAAACCTCGGATCACGGCCGGAGATGATATCCTTAGGAACCCCATGAACACGAATGATCTCTCGCTGATAAGCATTCGCTAGTTCCTCGAGACTCCAAGTCTCCTTCATTGGAATGAAATGCGCGACCTTAGTCAACCGATCAACCACGACCCAAATCGCATTCATTCCTCTCGGCGACCTCGGCAAACCCATAACGAAGTCCATCGAAATCGAATCCCATTTCCATGTGGAAATCTCCAAAGGTTGCAGTTGACCACCAGGTGTCTCATGTTCGAACTTGACCTTCTGACAAACCAAGCAACGACTCACAAACTCGGTGATCTCTTTCTTCATACCCGGCCACAAAAACTTTAGCTTCAGATCCTTATACATCTTATCACTACCAGGATGAACCGAATACGGAGTACTATGAGCCTCCTTGAGAATCTTACATTTTAAGACCTCACAGCTAGGCACACACCAACGACCATGGAATCGTAGACCATCATCAGGTCCAACGTCGAAGTCTTTGGCACGTCCTTCGCTTATAGCGACTCGAACTCCTTCTAAGTATTCATCCTCTCTTTGCTTAACTCGGATCTCATGAAGGATCTCGGGTTCAGCAACCATCGCATTCAAATCTAAAGTACCAGGAAGAACTACCTCAAGGCTCATCTTCTGGAACTCTCGACTCAAGTCATCAGGTAACACCAACACAGATCTCATACCATGGCACATCTTGCGACTCAAAGCATCGGCAACCACGTTTGCCTTACCCTCATGATACTGCAGCTCAATCTTGTAGTCGTTAAGCAGCTCCAACCAACGTCTCTGCCTCATATTAAGATATCTCTGAGTGAAGATATACTTCAAGCTCTTATGATTCGTATAAAAGTAGCAAGAGACTCCATACAAGTAGTGTTGCCACAGCTTAAGTGCAAACACCACTGCTGCTAACTCAAGATCGTGAGTCAGATAGTTCATCTCGTGAACTTTCAACTGACGGGAAGCATAAGCCACAACTTTGCCCTTCTGCATCAAGACACAACCTAACCCAAACTTTGATGCATCACAGAAAACATCGAACTTAACACCCTCTTCTGGTAGAGTCAACACAGGAGCGGTAGTCAACCTCTTCTTCAACTCCTGGAAGGCAGCTTCACAAGCCTCGGTTCAAATGAACTTGGATTCCTTCTTCATTAACTGAGTCATCGGTCTTGCAATCTTAGAGAAATCATGTACAAACCGACGATAATACCCAGCTAGTCCAAGGAAACTCCGAACCTCGTTCACATTCTTTGGACTCTCCCAATCGACTACAGCTCGGATCTTTGACGGATCAACCATAACTCCATCTCCAGATATAACATGACCCAAGAGAGTAACTTCCTTTAACCAAAACTTGCACTTTGAGAACTTAGCATACCACTTCTGCTTACGCAGAGTCTCTAGGATAACACGAAGGTGATTCTCGTGTTCTGCCTCATCCCTTGAGTAAATCAGTATGCCGTCTATGAACACCACGATACACTTATCCAAATACTCGCTGAAGGTGCGGTTCATCTGATCCATGAAAACGGCAGGTGCATTCGTCAACCCAAATGGCATCACCACGAACTCATAGTGGCCATACCTCGAACGAAAAGCAGTCTGAGGAATATCTTCATTCCTAACTGGAATCTGATGGTAACCTGACCTCAGATCGATCTTCGAGAACACACTAGCACCACGGAGCTGATCAAACAAATCCTCGATCCTCGGCAACGGATACTTATTCTTGATAGTAACCTTGTTCAGCTCACGGTAGTCGATGCACAAACGCATACTACCATCTTTCTTTTTGACGAACAAAACAGGAGCACCCCACGGCGAAGCACTCGGTCAGATAATACCCTTGTCGATCATCTCCTCAAGTTGTTTCTTCAGTTCCTGTAACTCAGGTGGTGCCATACGATAAGGAGCTTTCGAAATAGGACCAGTTCCAGGTAGCAACTCAATCGAGAACTCCACGTCTCATTCAGGAGGAATACCAGGTAGATCCTCAGGAAAGACATCGGGAAACTCCCTAACCACAGGGATATCCTCTAACTTAGGCTCAACTGAAACACCATGAACACTGCACAGATAGATCTGATGACCCTTTCTACCCATGTTAACCATCTTCATAGCAGAAACCCACTTGACCGTAGGTATAACCCTAACACCCTGATAAGAAACCCTCGAACCTGTAGGACTCTTAAGCACGATCTTCTGATCACGACACATGAACCTAGTGTCATAGCGAGATAACCAATTCATACCCAAAATCACATCAAACTCTCCGAGTCTAAATTGAACGAGATCGGCAGGAAGGATCGCCCCTGCGATAATGACAGGTACGTCCTTGAAAAGAATGGAGCAAGTAACAATCTCACCCATAGGAAGGGATATAGAGGTATGAACGGATGATGAAGAAGAGAGTCCAGCACGGACGGAAAAGGATTCGGATACGAAAGACATCGATGCACCCGTATCAAAAAGAACAAAAGCAGATAAAGAATGAATGAGAAAGGTACCCGTAACCACATCTATATTAGCATCTGCCTCGGCACGACTCATAACGAACACTCGGCCAGTCTTCGGAGCATCAACCTTCGGCGCTTCCGTCTTTGGTTTCTGGGGACAATCAATCGACTTGTGTCCCGGAGCCTTGCAGGTATAACATGTAAGCGGAGTACCGGATACGCATTTCGTACCCGGATGTTACGCCTTTCCACACCTGAAGCAAGTCTAATCCTTCTTAGCTTGACCTTGATCACGCGAAGCATACAGACGAGCCTCATAGTTCTGTTTCTTCTGGGAAGAACTGGGAGCAACATAAGGCCCCTTCATGAACTTAATCTTCGCACTCTCTTCAGCCTCGGTAGCAAGAACTGAATCATAGATGCTAAGAGCACGATCATAAGCCTGCTGGGAAGAAGTTGAAGGAATGCCAGACATAGCAGTCCGGACTTTAGGAGCTAGATTCTTCTCATAGCGACGAGTCCTCGAAACCTCGTCCATGGCTACAGAAGTAACGAAACGTGACAGCTTCACGAACTTGTTGGTGTACTCCTCAACGGTCATGGAACCTTGCTGTAGACGAAGGAACTCTTGCTCCTTCTGCCAGCGCATCTCCTCAGGATAAAACCTCTTCTTCAGAGCTTCAGAGAAGACAACCCAACCATATCCTGGTTGAACTTCCAGACCAGCTCTAGCAAGAGCCCACCAGTTGTCGGCCTCGTCCTTCAGATAATAGGTGGCGATATCCACCATTTGATCCTCAGGACATCCAGTAGCGAGTAACAACTTATAGATCTCTCGAATCCATGCCTGCAAAGCAGTAGGATCATTCGGACCATCATAAGTAGGAGGACGGTGACCAGAAAAGAGATCAAACACAGTCGGTTGCGGATGGTGGTTGTTGTTTTTGTTGTTATTGATGTTGTTGAGGTGGTTGGTGAAACCTTCGGCCATAGATGCCAAAGAGGCCTCAAGTCTCCTGATGTGATCGGCATCAGACTCACCATTTCCGTTACGTACCATCTGCAAGAACGAAATGTCGTTATAAGTGGTAGAACCTAAGTACCACTTCCAAACAACTACTCATACACCTCACAAACATAAGAGAACCAAGCAATCCTATTGGTTTCTACCCCATTTACTCTCATTCATTAACTAGGTCATTTATTTTAGTCATCAACTAAGCGAGAGTTGGGAGCGTGTTCGCTCTGATACCAACTGTAACAACCCGGATTATAAAAAACAAGGCAAAAACTTATATAAAAGAATATCAGAGTACGATACTGATAAAAGGGTCAAGGTGGCGAAAACACCTGACTAATCCGGTTCTCTACTAAAACCAAAACACCTAATACATTATTCAAAGGTTCTTAAAACTTAAAAGCAAACTCCTATTTTATTATTCATCTTGCCGCACAGCACTTCCCCAGCAAGATATCATCCAAACAGCAAACATCTGAACAACTTGAGAAGGGGGTCGACAATCAGTCGGGAGTAACTAGATGCTCTCCCAGTCATGTTTACAACAATTGAATATAACCAACAATCATTAACAACTGAAATGTACAACCAGTAAACATATGAGATCATCTATGCTCATGAAAAACCCAACAAAGCTTACCACGACTTATCAACCTTGGACGAATGCAATCATGCAACCTAGCCATATGCAACCACTAGACCATGAACACTTACAAGACTAGAAGCAACAAACGACTACATCAACGAAAGGCACAAAGCTAGCATTAAAGCATAGCAAATATGGCGACACACAATCCACAGCAACAGAAGGCACAAAGTTATCATCAAAGCATAGCCGAATAGAGCGAACGCCGTTAGAGCGTATAACGCACTGCCTCTAACTGATGGAGCCTATAACGCATTGCCTCCATCGGTGTGGAGCATATAACGCACTGCCTCCAAGATACTATGTATAACGTATAACCACTGCCTATTTGTCTAAGACCTGGCCAGACTCTCGGTAAACCGAACGACACTCGGCGAACAGAGCGTATAACGCACTGCCTCTGCTACCCCCCGACCATAGACCTTACACCAATCCCCGAAGGGTAGCGTTTGTTAATTCGATAGTATACAACCGATACTACCGTCATCTATTCAAACCACCCAACAAACAAATGCACAGTATAACTGACTGTACTAACATGCGTGAATAACATCACAACTCAACTCATAGGATAGTATAACTGACCATCCTACTTATCATGTGAACAAGAGTAACCAAAGATATATGCAAACACAAGGACATAACACCACTACTACAAATCCCTTGTATATGTGACGCTTAACCATTGACGCTTCAATAGAGCGTAGACCACATAATTGTGTATACTTTAGTTTTTATTTCAGCGCAATTATTAAATTTAAAAATTCACCAAAATTCCAACGCGCCTAGGTATTCTGCCTAAACATATTCGGTTTTCATCTTCTTCTCCCATTTTCTACAAACAATTGAATAAAACCCTAATAACTGGAAAAATCTCTAAACAATAGTCCAAAATCTCTCAACAATAATCGATTTCTAGCAAAATTGATTCGATTTTTGCCGTTATTATTGCTAGTAATCGTTCTCGCATGCCCAGCCGCATCTGTCGATGTGTACGATTCAATATACCGCTTCCTTCAACAACCACTCAAGGTTTTCTTCATTATCCTTCTTTTCAATTTTGAAATTGTTTGATCAATTGATTAGAATCTTACGAATTCTTTTGTTACTAATGGTAACATATAGTTGATTACAATAAATATTTAGATTTTAATTGAAGTAAAATCGATATTTTTTAGATTTAGATTGGTAATAGGAATTATTCGCCTCGGTCATGAACACTAGCATGAAAGGATATGAATCCTAGGTCAGTCATATTCAACTAGAGAACTTTTTCAAGTAATGCTTCTTTCCTGTACGAATTTTTTTGTATGAGGCTCCATCATAACTTATGTAAAGTTGAATTATTGACTAATATCAGTGTGTGCATATTTCAAATATGAAAACGTTAAAAAAGAAGAGTCGTCAATTGATGGATGTTTACCGATATCACCTAAACATGAATTAGTTTAGTTTATTTTTGTGCTTTCCTAATTGTTGTTTGGTCTTACGATAGTTGTAGGTTCACAACAAGCATGTACTTTTTATTTCAGACTTTGCGGTAGGCTAGTAACTACTGATTTAATATATAATGAACTCTAAGTACGGTTTTCCATGGTTCAACTCACTATTTTTTCAATTAATACCTTCGATGTTTCCCTAATTCCGTTCTGAAAGTAAATGTATACAGCCTCTGAATTTGAGGATTTTCCTGGTTTCTCAGGATCGGTTGTTAACAGGTTTTACCTTTGATGATGCCAAGCACTAATAGCAGTGTGCTAGTTGGCTGAGGTGCAAGCAGCGGACCAACGATAAACGATGGGTTGACGACTACCAAGTCAAGGCCACTTTCCCTTGCCATCTGCCACGCTGTCTGCTCAGTTAATGTCTTCGCGTGTTGATACCATACCTTCAAAAAATAGTTTGGTTCAATTAATTTGATGCATTTGTCAGAGTATGATAAATCTGGTTTTCAGGCATGAAATTCTGATAATAAGAGCATTCATTACTTACATTGTTTTTCTTGCAGTACTCTGGATCACTCCAGTGGGATTCATTAAGAGGCGTATTTATGTCAATATCTGAACTGTATGTTATCACGGAACAGGTACAGGAACAGGAAGAGGTAAGCTTGTCAAGCAGTTTGTTGCTAATGTTTTGTCAGTGACTCTTATCCTATTTTTTGGAGAGGTAATGATGCTTAAATTGTATTGTTGTATTCTCCTTCTTCTTTTTTTCATTTCCTTTTCTACAAGTCATTTGCAATATTCTAATTTTTCCAAATTGTTTATAGGTTATTCCTCAAGCCATCTGCTCCAGATATGGACTTGTTGTTGATGCAAATTTTGTGTGGCTTGTGCGACTACTAATGATAGCCAACTATCCAATTGCTTATCCTATAGGAAAGGTATTGGTATGACATCTACCTTACCTAGCCCTCTTTGTAATTGTAGCGAATTCCATGTCTCTAATTTTTTTTTCCAGTTAACTTTGATGATTTTATGTTTCTCTAGCTTTTCTTGGAATACTTGTTAGTGAAGTTGGGTTTTAGAATTCGTTTGATGAACTTAATGAGTTAATGCTAGCCATTATCATTATTATCTGAAGAACATATCAGAGGAATCAATAGGTTTTTTTTATATTTCCTTGTCAAATGCAGCTGATCTGATAAACTGTGTGTTTTTCAGCATGCTCTAACAAATAAGGATTAGGTATGGTTTCACAAGCGAGATCTTTTCATACTAGTCTCTCTATCGATATTGTTGGCTTGATTCTATGTACTTGTACAGGCTAACGTCTTCTTGGGGAATGGGACCTGTGCAACTTTACTTTACAATTATCATTTCATCTCATCTAAGAGGGTAATATTCCGTGATAAATAGTACTCCATATGATTTATCAGCATAGTCTATAAGCATTACTCCCTGATTGTAAAATGTAGTCTTCAACACGACCAATGTATGTTTGTTCGTTATTCCCGTATTATTTAGTAGGTTATTTCTCTTGTGACTAATTTTCAACTACGATTCTTCCCTTGTTATCTAGGCTGGAGTTCAAACCCCAAATAGTGCAAGCTAAGTGTGATATATTTGACAACAAACCTTCATTTATCATTTGGATTGAGCTCTCAAATATTCCGCTTAAGCATTCAAACCTATTGTTAAACGCTTTATCTCCCTATTTTTTAGATATTACTTCAGATCTATTTTTTACAGGAGTAATTTGGACGCGTTTTCATGGTGTGGGTTGTTAAACGCCCTTCCTCTATATTTCCTTTGTTTTCCTCCTCCAAATTTGTTATGTTAGTTAACTTTCATATTCATAAAATTTATTCTCCTTCTAGATATCTTTATTACTGGGATAGTTTGATATATCCTTAAAATTGATGGGAAATGTTATATTATACTCCCTTTGTCTCGATCATTTATTTACCTTTCTAATTCTTCGTGAGAGGTATTTTAATCAAAGGTAAACAAATGGTTGGGATCGAAGAAGTATGCATTTTAGAATTAGGTTAACCTTTCCCCTGTCGCTTTAACTTTACAATAATTTTGATACCGTATTATGTACTCCATTTCTGGCCTGACATAAGTCATCAAACTTTGAACAAAGTTTGCTGAACTCTTTTCTACTGTATTTTTAAGGAAAACTAAGTGACATTACAAATTTTTATGCAATGAATGTATGTAACTGGAAATCGGAATTATTCGTCTGATCAGAAGTATTGATGTTTTACAATATAGATAAAAGTTGGGATTGCTCTTATATTAAGCATGTACTCTCATCAATTATGCTCATCTCATATTACCTTTGTGGGATTTCTGTTAAGTATAATGGACTAACACCGCCTTTCTGTCTATATTAAAATTAAAATTTTGATTTTACGTAGCCAAGTTGGTTTTTAATGTGAATGAATATGCTTGTCAACGCTTTAAAGTCCATTACACTAATGATAAATTCCTTAGACTCACCTTCCTGTTACATGCAAAGTTACAAGTTGGGTTATTATTTTTATTTTATATTTAGTGTCTTTATGTCACTACACATTGTTCACTTCTCTAGTTTTCTCTGTTCATACATACCTCAATCTCACCTTCATGTTACATGCACAGTTACAGGTTATGGATGATCTGACCAAAGAAAATAAAGTGCTAAAAACCAAGTACGATGAGAGTAATGGACTGTTGAAAAAAATGACGACACAGTTTGCTCAAATACTAGACGTCTTTTGTACTGGAAAAGCTACGACGGAAGATATAGACATGGCAAAATCAGTCTTGAACATGAACGTGACCGGTACACAGGTATGCTTAATTTTTTTACTTCTCTATTTTATTTGACATGGGGTGTGCTATTTTCCTATATAGTCTATGGTGAGAGCTATTCTGTCAGATTTTAGCTTCTAATATGTTCTGATGAGTTTCGTTTCTAATGATCTGTTTAGTGTTACTCCATAGTATACCGTGTAAGTCGAGAACTATTAAACTTAAATATACATCCTCATCACAAAATATCATGTTGTCAAATTCAAAATGCGTGTCACATATTCAATCATGTTTTAGGTTGAACTTATTGTCAATGGGTTATAAGTCGGTCTTACGGATGAGACCTTCCTAGACAACAATTTAAGCAACGACAATCATTGGCAAACGGTAATCAATGAGATGGTTTGTTTGTATGAATTTTTCTGAAGATCAGAGAAATGGTTTTTTTGTACTTGCTAGTCCATGGGAATAGGTGCTTTTGTCTTCATATTGGTAGCTCTTACGCTCGCTCCACTTGTTACATAGCCTCGTCATCCAGTAACCTGCATCTCTATCTTCTACTCTCTGAATGCTAATGGAAGCGCTCTCTTTTGGTATATCCCTCTTTTTCTCAAACCCCTGCAATTTCTGATGAACATATTTACACCTCATATGGGCACCTCATTCCTCTTGGATAAGTAATTGCAGATTGGCCTTGGATAGCTTTCTTCATTTCTCGACTTCAGACCCAAGTTCATGTTACGAATTATAAAGCATCGTTAGTGTATATGTACTAAACAAATATATTCATATAAATTATATTTTGTTTGTCTATTACAGGTTTCAGATTCATCAGATGGTGACGATGCGCCTTTATATGTTGATTGGAGTCCCTTTGATATTGCGCCTACATGATTGAAGCCCCTACGACGCTCAAACTACTAAGTGTCCTTGTCTAGCTAGTTACGTAGCATTATTTACGATTTTTTTGGACAACTTTGTGTTGGATTTTACTATCATCACGATCGCTTTTGATACTTTTGATTTTGTCATACTTTTATATTAGTTAAATTGTTAGTACTAGTATTTGTGACGGAGACGATATTATATGTATTAAACGTATGATTATTTATAAAAGTACGTGGGTACGTACTACTTCATTATATATATTGCATTTATTTTTTCATGATTTAGTCATCTAGTAGTACTATTACTTATAGGTCTATTTAATTTATCTCTACATTTTATCAGGAAATCAAAATCTCAAAAATCTATAAGCATAAATTATATCGTGACAATAAGTACATTGTCAATATATAAATATTTGACGCCTAATTTTGTCTCATCGAGTGACACATAAAAGCATCAATAGTCGCTGAAGACGCTTAAAAGCGTCAATTTTGTTGACAAAAAAACCGTCAATGGTCACTGACGACGATTAAAAGCGTCAAATTTGTTGACAATTAAAAGCGTCAATAGTCCATGAAGACGTTTAAAAGCGTCAAATTTGTTGACAATAAAATGCGTCAGAATCACTGAAGACGCTTAAAAGCGTCAAACTTGTTGACAATTAAAAGCGTCAATAGTCCATAAAGACGCTTAAAAGCGTCATATTTGTTGACCAAACAAAGCGTCAAAAAATAACGACGGCCCAAAAATTGACGCTTTTATAAAGCGTCAATAAATAAAAACGTGACGCTTTAAAGCGTCGAAAAACGCTTAAAAAAGCGTCATTAATGCAAGGTATGTGTAGTAGTGTTAGTCCCCCTTTTTGTTCTTTGAGTATAAACTTCTTTATCATGATCTTTGATAGCTAAACTCGAGATTGCTTTAATTTTGCTCAACTTATAACTAACTTTGATATATTTATGATTTCTTTGTCAAAGTTTGAAGTTATACTTTCAAGAACTTGACTCGTTTTTGAGTTTAAAAATGGAACTTTTATTTTTGTTTTGGCTTTTGTAAAAGAAAAATTGAGTGGATTATCATTTTCATTTGGTTTTAACATTGATGGGATGTTAGGACTCATTATTAAAGGCGTCTAATAACTTGTTCTACACTTATCGGCGAATGATTTTGAACTTGTTCTTGACTTGGAAAGTTAGCGCTCTTGTGTGCACGACAAGAGCAATTTTGTTCCATGAAGGAAATTTATACCTTTGGAAAACTCTACTTGAAACTTTTGAAGGAATTTTAATTCTTGCAATAAGTAACCTTTTAATGTTTTGGTTGCCGATTTCAAAAGTAGTCCGACTTTATCTTTATAACCTTTCATTTTTCACTTTCAAGTTTCGAGGACAAAACTTTTTAAAACGTGGGGTGATTGTAACACCTGCGAAATTTCCATTTTGACATTTATAGTTTAATTAACCATTCTAGTGTCTTATTTATATTTTAATTTATTTAATTTAATTAATTTCATTTTTAAGCATGATTTTTATAAATATTATATTTTTAAAGCTTAGCTTATATAAAAATAAATATTTTTGGTCGGATAGTAATAATAATAATAATATTTTCCGTCTTGAGTTGTGGTGGGCTTCAGACGTAATTTCTAGTAGAAATCGACTCATTTAGAGTTGTTGGGCCTAGTATGCCTTATGGACCTTTTTCCTTCTCTTTTCTCTTCACAAAACCCTCACATAAACCTCACAACTTCATCTGCTTCCCACATTTTTCTGAAATTTTACAACAAACACACAAACATTGTTACTCCATCTCCACTCAACCCTAAAATCCTCATACCTCGCTCAATTCTTCGCCAATTTCGTCCATTCTTGCGCCATTCTCCTCCTCATCTAGTTTTCCTTCTTTCTAAGTAAGAAATATGTCAACTTTCCTCATATCTCGAAATTCTCATCTTATAAGGATGTGGATTCTTGACTTAACTCATTCATTTTTGTGTTTAGGGGAAGGTTTAGACGACCCGGAAGAGGATAGCTACATTGTTAACGACTCATTAGAAGATTGAAGTGCAAAAAGATAACGGTGATGGGTTACTCGACAAAATGTCAAATTTGTGTGCTTTGTTTGTTAATTTATTCTTTCAAATGTTGAAATCTGAATTTTGGTTGTGTTTCACATGTATTTTGGTTGGATTGTGTTCTCACATGAATTTCTCGCATGTTTAATTGAAAGTTTCAATCTTCATTGTCTTAGATCCCTAATGGTCAAATTTCCGTCTCTAATATGTTGTTTTTCTGGGTTAGAATCATGCTAGGACATGTAAATTATTATTGTGGAACGATTTTGGTTGGTTGTAAAATGTTTGGGAAACGATTTTTGGCGGAAAATGCGTACAGTGAGTCTCAACCGGTGGACAGACCGCCAGTTCCCAACCGGCTGGGAACCCCCTGAAGTTTATTTGTATTTTGAAATTTATCATGGGTCTCAGCAGGTGGACAGGCCGCCGGTTCCCAACCAGCTGCGAACCCCCTGAAGATTTTATTGGTTTTTGCAAGTTTCGGATTTTTGACCATGGGTCCCAGCGGGTGGACCAGCCGCCGACCCCAACCGTCTGAGAACCCTCTGAATGCTTTTCTTCACTCGTTACTTCTATTAATTATTGATTTACGCATGTATCTTTTCCATGATTAGTAAGTGGTCAATTTAGGACTTGTTTACGTGATAATCATGCAAATTGTTGTTGCCCTTGTTTATAACCCGAGTGTGACGTTTTACATAGTGTGATGACTTGACATTCCTTATTTACCCCATTCGGACCTTTGGTTACGGCTATGTGTGCCATGTTTCCGGATTGGGTTATCCTTCCACCTTTCTTCGGACCTTTGGTTATGGATATGTGTGCCATGTTTCCGATTAGAGGTTACTCGGCCTTCGGTTACGGCTATGTGTGCCATGTTTCGAGTCTTGGTTGCGATGTATATCGTTTGTCGAATCGGGTGACGCCCATCCCGAGAGTCTAGATCCAGGTTTAGACTAGGACCGTATTATTACCGTCGTCCTACCAAGAGGTTGGAGTCTAGGTGTTTGTCTTGTGAGTCCATGTTACGTAAATGTCTTGCTTGATTATAGTCACTGGCATTTCTTTATATACGAGAGTTTACGTCTTATATGATTTTTTTGTAAGAGTCTTAGTCCTATCGGATACTAGAGGTGAGATGCAAGCTTCTAGTTGCGATATGATCGCCGGGATCGATGTTCCCATCCGTTCTTATGGTGAGATGCAAACCATAAGTGTGAATGCGACATTAGTAGCCACGTCCTGTGCAATGTTTGTTAAGAGGTTTTTAAAGTAATGGCTATGGTTTCCATCCAGGTATTTTCTTTTTAATTGATCCGTTATTTATCTTCATCATATGATTCGATGTCTAATCTCATATCTATGTTATATTTCCTTGAAATGCGTGCTTTTGTCTAAACGACCGTATTCGTGTCTTCCATATTATTTAATTATCTCACATGAATAGTTGAGTCAAGTTAATATGCAATTGGTTGATTTAGTTTTTCTACTTTCTTGGATGCATATCTATATTTAATGTATTATGCCTACTTCATTATGAACATATTATGTCTATCTTTATGAATATCATTCATATTCCCTTGTTCATTATTATTCAACGAGTCAATATATAAAGGAATGGCCTAATTATTCTTCTCTCATGTGTGCATAATCACTCTTATTTCACTATGCCTATCTTACTATGCCTATCAATTGTAATCTCTTGTTACCTCATGTGATTGTTTATTTATATTGGTTTACTTAATTGAGTTCTTAATTACTTGTATTTTGCATATTGTGGCTGGGAGAACCCTGAGTTACTCCCCACTGACTGTGGCGTTCATGTTTACATGAATGACAGATTCGTGATGCAGATTATATGGGGAAGACGTGTGAGTTAGTGAGAACATTGACCCTTGGACTTTAGTTATCGTTTTCATAGACTCACCTATCTTTAGACTAGTGCTTATTCGTGGGATATGTTTTTCCCAACGCACTTTGTTTTTAATTATAAAACTTAACTATCTTACTTTTCATTTCCGTTTGATCACGAATGGTGGATTTCACACTTTAAACTTTAAAAAGTTTTAAAAATCTAGTATCTTCCGCTTAGATTTATTAGTTCTCTTTTATTGCCCAATCAAGGGGAGTCACAAATTGATGCCAAGTTGGAGTTAAAGTTGATTTGCATGCAAGACGGAAATTAAACATCCATTTACCGAGTTAGGTTTATGGTGCATAACGTGATCCATTTGTCTTAGAAAGGCGTTTTGCAAATACGAAGTTAAAGGGTAGGCCTGCCATCTGATCCGTCCTTTTTTCGGGTTAACCGAAGTCGGCATCGTCCTAGGCGAGTGCTGGAAAGGAAACAGGGCCTGCATCAGGCAGCCTATTGAGGAGCGAGCCTTAGGGCTATGCATAGGGCCCTGTCCAGGTTTGAAAACTGGAAATTAGTTGGCCTGTTTAGGCGCGAGGCAGCAGACGATCCAAAGGAACGTCTCCTGACTGTTGAAAATGTTTGTGAAATGGTTCGTAAGAGGGTATTTGAACCCGTCTTTGTTGAAAGGGTCGTTTAGACCGCTTTTATGCCAATATGAGAACGGGGCTTGAATAATCATCATTGTATAGACGATATTCGATGTCGGGTTTGATTTTGCAAGCTTGACAAGAATAGTTTTGAAAAATATTTATTATGAACTAATTGTATTAAGTTCATTGCTTGTAATTAGCCAATGGTTACCATTGTACTCTGGTTTAAACCGACATGATATGTGGAACCAAGGATGATTAAGCATATGAGACTAATATGGTTATTTTTGAAATGTAAAGAAATGAAAAAAAGGTTTTAAAATACCTTTTAAAATGTAATTAACCAAGTATTATCACCGAAACACGGATTAAACCGTCATGGTATGAGGAACCTAGGGTGAACATGATTTATGGTTAAAAAGTTTATCATAAAAATGATTTGAAACGGTAAAAACCGGTTGTAAAATGAAATGAAAATGAAAAGAATAAACTCAAACACGTCTGAGTTCTGACCTGGATAGCCCATTGAGGCGCGAGGCACCTAGTGGTGACTAGGAGCTTCTGTTTTTGGTCAAAACTCGGTTTTGGCTAATTCGATCCGTATTTTGGACAAGTTTATGCATGTTTTAGCAAGTTAAGGTCATAAAAACAGATAAAAATACATGAAAGACGAGGGTTAATTACACCCTCATACTTACATGCTAGGTTGAAGACAAGAAATCGACGAAAGTGTAAAAACTTGTTAGGTCAGAAAACTCGGTTGAAAATTGTTTTAGCAATGTAAAGAGTGTTTTGTTTTGTTTAGTGATCGTGTAGTTGGTCGAGATGGTCGGTCAAGTGATTTAATGCACGATGACGGTACCAAACAATGTGTATGGCTTGTATTTCCGATCGGTAGGTCGAAAATACATGTCGGTTTGTGACTTGAGAAGTCGAGTCTAAAATTTTAAGGGAGAAATGAGGGGCGGACACTTGTGTACCTTCAAATGGTGGCATTTGAGGGGTATTTATAGAGGATTGAGTGGTTGTGTGTGTTTTGAGAGACGTGGCCGCAAGGGCAACTCGAAGAGGCGCGAGCCATTTCGCGGGTCTTCGAGCTGTTTTGTCACAATCATGTATTTGAAATCATGATTTGTTCTATCCTAGGTTTCGGATGGCATGATTGTAGTACTTGACCATTCAAGTATACCGGGTATAATTAACATGGAAGCTTTGTGATGTTTTTTTTTTGTCTTTAACTCAGTTTGACTCGTTGTTGGAGTCGGGATTTGAATTTTGAGTTGGTTTTTAGTCCGGTGTCGGTTTTGACTCTAGTTAGTGTCATTGCGACCCCGTCGTCGTGCATAAAACACACCCGGTACTTTTGAAAAGTTTTGAAAATGTTTTATTTTCGAAATCGTTTTGAGTTTTCCGACGTATAGTTATATAAAACTGTCTATTAAACGTAGCGATTCTTAAGCATGTTGTTGTCCGATAATCATCAGGTGTTTATTGGGGAATCAACAGATGCTGGGTATCTACAACACTATCTTGGTGTGTAGTCGTTATTGCTCGTTAATGCTTTAAACCAAAACCATATTTATATATTTACAAACTACTCTTAGTAGAGTGATAAGCAAAGCTCGGATCCCAAGGGACGGGTATCGATTTAAGATTTCAATTGCAAGTAGTTATGTCCTAAAGTGTCACAAATTTGGGTTGAGATGAGATGCAATCTAAGCTAATTAACAAGATGAATGAAAACAAAGTAAATCAATAAAAGGGGTTTGTGAAAAATTGATTAAGGGCACTAGGGTATCATGGGTTCATAAGGGAATCATGGAAATAGATCATACAAACATGTTCTCAAATAGATGCAAGAAACTTATTGTTGTGATGGAATCGAGTTAGTGTATATCTTACAATTCTTAAGAAGATTTAGGTCCCGAAGCCGAGTCGATCAAGACTTTACAACATCTATAAGTCGACTTAGTCTCTTCCTATTCAACTCTATGCATGGTCTAACAAGGCTTGAGTTGGCTTATATCTTACAAGCCTCATTGAAAAGATAAGAGATGGGTAAAAAATGCAAGGTTTCATAATATAGCATTTCATCAAACATAACATGTGCATAGGTTGAAATCACAACAAGCAAGCATTTAATTATGAAAGCATATTAAATTAAGCATAGATCTAATCCCATGATTGATTCCCCTAATTCCTTTTTAACCCTAGCTTAAGAAACTACTCACTCATGATCAAAGTTTAACATGCTAATAAGGATGTCAATCATATTAACAAAGCAAAACATGATGAACAAGTAATGTAAATAACAATAATTAAGCAAAGGTAAAAGAGATTATACCAACTTGAGATGATCCAAATATAAAGCAAAGAATAATAGAAGGAAACTTGATGATTGATGGAGAGTTGTCAATCCTCCAATAAACTCCAAATAATCTTCTAATTACCTAACTAAAACTAAGAACAATTGAGAGATTAAGGAAAGATTAAGATGTGATTAATATTGAAATGTGTATTACAACTTGGATTAAGACTAAATTAAGAGATTTAGAAGGAGGTTGGGACTTTTTTCCTAAGATTGATGCTCATCTAGGTAGTACAATAGGGTATTTATATAAAAATTAAGTACAAGGATCAGGGTTACTAAGGGTTTAAATGACGATTAAGACTCTAAGAGAAGCTTGATGATTTGCAAATCCCGTAGGGACACGCGCGTCCTGAGTAGCAACTTCCCATGGACATGCGCGTCTTAGCTTGAAGTATGCTCCAGTCTGTAAGGGGATCTGTATGAGCTAAGCCTTGGGACGCCCAGATCCTGGGCTGGGACGCTCGTCCTGAGCTCGGGACGCCCGGATCCTGGGACTGGGTTCCTCCTCTTATGTTGATTTCCTAACAATCCGTAGGGATTGATTTAGGGCCGTGTGGATCTTCATTATTGCCCAATTCTCTTGATTTATTTGCTTAGGCTTTTAGTATTGGTCTCCTCTTTGATGCTTGGTCATTATATGCGATCCATTTAGCTCCATTTTGGTCCATAAATACAAAGCTAGCAATCCTCTCCTACCAAGGACACAAAACCTCAAATAATATTCAAAATAGGAAACTAAAGATATGAATTGACCCCAATAATTGTTAGAAAGCATGGGAACGAGGTTAATTCGGGGACTGAATGTGCATAAATATGAGTCACATCAAAGATCCCCAAACCGAACCTTTGCTCGTCCCGAGTAAAGTGGTGACTAAAACTATGACCTTTATTTAAACTAGCCTACTAATATAGCCGATGTGAGACAATTAGCGGGTCTCACTCCGCCCCTTTAACTCACAAGACATCCATGAGGTAAGATGCCTTCTTGCAAGGCAAGGTAGGGCTTGCCAAAATGGCGATGCATCCAAGCATTAAGCACACAAAATAAGTAATGGATGAATCTACAAAAGAATAGACACTTTCCTCATCTAAGTGGCGAAAATTATCTAAGAGGGAAGCAATCTAAGGGCACACACTCCATTTTAGATATGGTTTCTTCAAGTTACTAAGCCTAGGAAGATACCAACAAATCACCTCCAAGTTGTGTCAAGCTAGGGTACCATTGTCCACAATCGCTAAATGCTTTCGTCAAGAGTAGACTCTTTATGGTGTTAGAAACACTGTAGGATCGCGGAATTCCCCCTCTTGCCTAGACAAGAAGAAGGGTCGTCCCCTCTCCACCATGCACAAAAATGGAATCAATGGATAAAGGGATCAATATGATTTTGAGTTTTATAACGGGAGTTTGCTTTTGGATTTGTTATTCCCCCCAATTTATTGTGACATTTGACGATTTTGAGAACAATTTCTTGCCATTTCTTTGATGTTTGGCATTTCGATACTTGGCATTTTTTTTTCAAGTTTTGCATTGTTTGAACATTTTCAAAGTCACCCTTATTTGTAACGAGGGTGCTTTTATTGAAGCATAAAAGTTCTTATTTTTGTACTCCTCTTTTCTTTGATAGAAACTTTTTTATTTTCATTTTGGTGCTTGAACTCAAATTGAGAATTTTTGTGCCCATTCCCTTTTTGCGTGAAAGATGTTATATAAGTGGAAGATGGATTCATGGTTTCAAGGGTCACCTTGGTATAAACAGTAGCCAAGGAGTTATCACACCACAAGGTACTCTTGACTAGGCCTTTGTTCATGGGTCAAAGGATACTAGCATGACACATCCTAGGGTGTTTTGAAGATATTCTAATGAGCAAAGTTTCAAGAAGAAAAATTATCTACAAGGGCTTTATATACATTTGTCAAGCTTCCCAAATAGATGTTTTCACAAAAGTTTTCCTAAAATGCAACTAAATGCCGTGATGCAACTAGCATATATACAACATAAATGCAAATGCTTCTATCAACTAGTATGCCATATAAACTAAATGAATTTCCTAACAACACATTGGTTTGTACAACATCAACCAAAATAAAGCCACATTGTCATTAACAAATAAAAGGAGTAAGGAGATTTGGAAAGATCATACCATGAGGTCTTCTATTTCCTTCATGCCTCGAATGTGGCATAGTCGGTCCAATGTGATAAGAGTGACAAACAAACACAAATATATACAAAATGTACAATACTATACTACACAGGAATGAACATGTTTTTGGATTTTTGAGAATTTTTCAATTTTTATCATTTTTTCGATTTTTAAATGCTAAGTTAGAATTTCCAATCCCCACACTAGTATGGGCATTGTCCTCAATGGCCAATATGATAGAAAATTATGCAATGCAATCTATATGAAAATGCATGATTTCTAAACTAGTATGCAAACTATGTGAAATGTATAACAAGTGATGCAATCTAATCTATCCTATATGATGCATGGTCTCGATTAGTTGGAGAATCAATTTGAATTGACTCACATTCCTTTTGAGTGAACTTCCCCAAACCGAACAAAACACTATTGCTAGTGAAAAAAGAGGGGAAGTCCATGCACAAGGTATGAATGTAATGCAGGAATTCTAATTTGTCATTTTGGATTCTTTGTAATGGTAGAGAAAAAATAAACACCTCAATGGGACGGAGGTGGGAGTCCTTTGAATGGTGCCAGGACTCCAAACTCAAAATTACCAAGAGCCCAAAATGACTCTATAAGTGAACAAGATAAAGATTAAAAACATGATATAAAAACAAAGCTAAATAAGGGGTAGGAAACTGACAATGGAATAGGTTGATGCTAAGCAATCAACCCCGCACTTGTGGTGTCCTCCATTGGGCTTTGTCAACCTTCACCTGTCGCTCATCGCGACATCATCATAAATGACCTCATTAGCGGCATCATCATCATCGGAATTGTTATCATCATCATCATCATCATCAATTTCATCATTATCCACCTCCATTGGACCGGAGGATTCACCAACTTCATCATCATCGGAATTTGGACTTTGCTCTTCTTCATGGCATGAACCACTACCTTCCTCATCTTCCTCAACAACAATCTCTCCTTCATTAACCACCCGGCTATCCTTGTCGGCATCTTGAGAAGTACTAGGGAAGAACACTTTATTATTCGCCCAACTAGGCAAAGGACATGAAGAATCAAGAAGTCCTTGCTTAGCAAGATGTAGTAGTGGTGGATAATGGGCACGATAAGCATTTACCCGGTCATCATAAGTTTCTCTATGTAAGTGAGTGTTGCATCAATTGGGTCAAGGAATCATTGCCTACCTCAACATTAGAGCCACTTGGTTCAAATTCTTGGTAGGCAAAAGGATAGGTAGGAGTCACAATGGTGGAGGAGGAGGGCTTTGCAATCGGACCCCTTTGTTGCTTGATTATCAATTCAGCTTCTTTGGAGATGGGAATGAGGTAGTTTGCTCTATGGGCGGAGATACGACAAATCTCGGTTGGCAAGACAATGGACTTGGCTTCCTTGATGAACCATTCAAATTTATGATCAAGATTGTCATATTTGACCCAATGAAACTTGTTGATCAAAGTACTCATGTCAAGAAGGTATTATCCTAGTTGAACTCTGGGTTAAAGTGTTTAGCTAACATCGTCACCAGGCCCCCATTTACAATAAAGGCCGCTCCCTCTTTCCCATTATCAATATCTAACCATCGCTCAATCAATAATTGAAGAATGTTGTATTTTCGGGTTGACTTTCCATTAATATTCAAGAAGGATTCGAGGTAGACAAAATTGAGTTCGGTGAAATGGTTGGCTCCTTTCCTAGCGATTAAAGTATTAGCCACAAACTTTTGCCAAGTTCTTATACCCGGATGGTGAACATACAAAGCATAGCTCTCCCGGAAGGAATAGAATTGACGACCGGTTATAGCCTTCCATAGGGGTGCGGCATCATACTTCAAAGGCTTATTTTCAAAATGATCATACTTCGTAAGTCCAAACACTTTACCAAATTCACCCTTAAGCATTCTTCTACTCTCGTTTTCAAGTTGAAACTCAACATAATTTCGAGTCTCTACCTTGAACTCCCTCAAGGAGCTTATGAACTCCATGGTCAATGAGGTGTAAGTCAATTCATTCATATTAAAGAGGGTTTTCAACCCCATGGACTCAAAAAATGCTCTAGATTGCTCAAGTACACCCAATTTTTGCAAAGTATCTTGGCAAATAAACTTGTTAGCTAAAATTGTCTTTTTGGCAAGGGATTGAAGTGAAAGCCTATGTTTGTCGGATAAGAAAGTTACCTCCGGATTGTTTGGCAATTGTTCCACAACCGAAATAGAAGGGGTAGCTTCCTCACTGGGATTGCCGATTTCTTGTGCTTGCTCCCTTGGTTGAGCTACTACCAAAGCTTTTGATGCTAGAAGAGTTTGTTGCCTCTTTGACAAATTTGGGGTTTTGGGTGTATTAGTTCCGCCTTTAGTCTGTGCCATTGTATGGTCCTTATAAATTTGATATCAACAAACCAAGATGATTCTTGAATGCTACTGGATTCTTCAAACTTCAATCAATTCCTCAATCAATTAGGGATTTTCGGAATTTGCCTCTAACCCTAGAAAATTGATTCAATTTGCGAGGAATTTGATGGTTACATCGTCTTTTGTTGATGAAGGAGTGATTTAATTGTGTTTTGTGCAAGTTTTGATTTGGTTGTGGTGAATTTTGGTGAGAAATTGATGTTTTTGGATGAGAGGATTGAAGGTTCAAGTGAGGAAAAATATATGTGTTTGTGTTTCAAAGAGGTAAATGAATTGGGAAGAAGGGAAAAATCCCGTGTTTATGCTATGTAGCAGGTCTGGGATGGGCGGATTGAGCCTAGGACGTGTGGATTTTCTTGCAGGAAATTCTGAAAGGTCAAAGTAGGTCTGGGACGGGTGTCTTCAAGCCGGCTCGAGCGGATTTTTGGGTGAGATGCTTGTTTTACCTTTGGGATGGGCGGATTTTTTTACAGGAAAATCTCAACAATTTGTAGCCTCCCAGGACCCATAGCTCGAGAATAGGACCGGCGTCCTGAAGTTGGAGGACCCGCGTCCTGAAGTCACCTCGGGCAGATTCTTTTATAGGAATTTCTACCAAGACTTGATGCTTCCCAGCTCTCACGTTTCAAGGCCAGGACGGGCGTCCCTAAGTTTGAGACGCTCGTGTCAAGGCTGGCTTGAGCAGATTTTGCTCGTCTTGTTCCTCAGCTCTCACGAGCACAGGTCTGCTCGTGGGGATCCTCTTCCCGCGTCATTCCTTGTTCCTTTCCTTGTTAATTATTATGGGTTGCACTACAAAGGCTTGGTTAGCCTAGGCATTTTCTATCCCCACACTTGTTCAAACACTACACATTAAAACACATTAAAATCCCTCCCTCACTTGCTCTCATGTCAAAAATCTTATAACAAAGCATGAAAATGCAATGCAAAAATGACAAAAATGAAATAAAGGAAATGAAATGCTTGTTGGAGGGTTTAGAATATTTAGAAATGGTGGTTTAGGGAGGACTCCACCAAATTCTCCTTTATTGGATGAGATGTCAAGGGGGCAAAGCCAAAGTGTTGTTGATGTTGCCCAACACTTTCTAGAAGTAGTCGAAGGCTTGCTCATTCTCATAGTAAAGATCTTGCATAGACCTTTGTGCATCGATTTCTTCATTGTTGCAGTCCGAGTCAAAGTGATGACAAGGATCTACAAAGCCTTGGTCTAGAATCATAGCATTCCCAATATAAGGATTGACCAATCCTTCAAATTCATCGTCCCATAGACCACAAACTTTATTCGCTTTCTCCCCTATGTTGGGTGGTTCATGAGTTGACAAGAGCAACTCTCCTTCCTTGTTATCATGGCCAATGAGGCCTTCTTCATTACTTGTCATGATGGGTGAGCTATTCAAGCTCTCATTGTCGTTAAAAATTCCATGCTCTCCGAATAGAGCTACGTGAATGTCATATACTTTCTTCTTCCATATGGGTGATGTTTCCTTACCCTTGGCTTGATCTTTGCATAGAGATTCTAAGTTCTTCCTATCACTTTCTCGGCTATAGTGATCGACCATGAAGCATAGCTCATGTTATCGGGGAGCTCTCATGGTTTTGGCAAGATTGAAAGTTATTGTATCATCCCCTACTTCAAGTGTAAGCTCTCCATGTTATACATCGATTACCGCTCCGGCGGTATGCAAGAAAGGTCTTCCTAAGATGATAGGAATGTTGGAATCCTCCTCCATGTCTACAATGACAAAGTCTACTGGGATGAAGAATATGCCAATTCTCACGGGCACATCCTCCCATACCCCTAGAGGTATCTTCGTCGATCGATCCGCTATTTGAAGAGTAATGTTGGTGCATTTGAGCTCTCGCATTCCAAGCCTCTTACATACCGAGTATGGCATGACACTTACACTTGCTCCAAGATCACACACAATGCCTTGTTGATTGTAGTGTCGCCAATGGTACATGGGATAGAAAAACTTCCCGGATCTTTAAGCTTTGTAGGGGAACTCCCTTGAAGAATAGCACTAATCACTTTGGTAAAGGCAATAGTCTCCAACTTTCGAATGGATTTCTTCTTGGTAAAAATATCCTTCCTGTACTTTGCATAAGCCAGAACATGATTGATCAATTTCGTGAATGAGATTGAGACTTCTAAGTTCTTCACAATTTCCATGAACTTTCCAAGTTGCTCATCAAGCTTAGGCTTAGCTTGGCGACTTGGGAATGGAAGTCTAATCATAATAGGCTCTTTCTCAATTTCCTTGGCCTTCTCTTCATTTCTCTTCTTTGAAAGTTCATTGGTAGTAGGCTCTACTACCTTAGAGTTCTCCACAACTCTTTGCTTGCTACTATCATCCATAATATCATAATCAATTGGCACTAACTGTTTCATGTCTTGTGGTGGTGGTGGTGCTGGGAGGGGGGGGGGGTGTTACCTTGAGGAGGCAATTGCTCCTTTTGTCTTTGGGAGTTAGAAGATGCTAGTTGAGTTACTTGAGTCTCTAACATTTTGGTGTGGGCAAGTATGTTGTTGATGGTGGTTTCTTTAGCTTGGCTATCGTTTTGCATTTAGGTGAAGAATTCTTGTTTGTTCTTTTGCATTTGGAGGACCGCTTTTTGAACATCAAAGCTTTGGTCATTGGATTGGTTGTAGGAAGGTTGATTTTAATATCCTTGGCTTTGGTTGAAAAAGGGTCTTTGAGTTTGATTTCTCATTGGAGGTGGGGGTGTATGTTGGTTGAGGATTTTTAACATTTTAGCTCTTGTATGAGAGATTTGGATGGAATTTGGTATTCTCATTATAGTAGTTGGAATAAGGGGTGCCATTCTTGTATGCTTAGAAAGCATTCACTTGTTCATTTGTTCCCCTACATTCATTTTGATCATGTCCCAAGGTTCCACAACTTTCACATACTCCACTTGGGATTGAGGATGATGCCATCATAGCATTGACATGTTGTTTGGGTGATTTGGAAGTTTCATAAAGCTTAGCCATGGCCTTCTCAAACTTCAAGTTGATGGTGTCGATATGAGCACTTAGTTGAGTACCCAATTGTGTGATGGAATCTACCTCATGCTTTCCTCCTCTAGTGGCCTTTCGAGGCCTACTATATTGGGAATTATGAACCGCCATCTCTTGAGATGATCCAAATATAAAGCAAAAAATAATAGAAGGAAACATGATGATTGATGGAGAGTTGTCAATCCTCCAATAAACCCCAAATAATCTTCTAATTACCCAACTAAAACTAAGAATAATTGAGAGATTAAGGAAATATTATGATGTGATTAATATTGAAATGTGTATTACAACTTAGATTAAGACTAAATTAAGAGATTTAGAAGGAGATTAGGACTTTTTTCCTAAGATTGATGCTCATCTAGGTAGTACAATATGGTATTTATACTAAAATTAAGTACAAGGATTAGTGTTACTAAGGGCTCAAATGACGATTAAGACCCTAAGAGAAGCTTGATGATTTGCAAATCCCGTAGGGACACGTGCGTCCTGAGTAGCAACTCCCCAGGGACACACGGTTCCTGGCTTCAAGTATGCTCGGGTCTGTAAGGGGATCCACGCGAGCTGAGCCTTGGGACTCCCGAATCCTGGGCTGGGACGCTCGTCCTGAGCTTAGGACGCCCGGATCCTGGGACAGGGTTCCTCCTCTTATGTTGACTTCCTAACAATCCGTTGGGATTGATTTAGGGCTAAGGGGATCTTCATCATTGCCCAATTCTCTTGATTTATTTGCTTAGGCCTTTAGTATTGGTCTCCTCTTCGATGCTTGGTCATTAGATGCGATCCATTTACCTCCATTTAGCTCCATAAATTCAAGGCTAGCAATCCTCTCCTACCAAGGACACAAACTCTCAAAGAATATGAAAAATAGGGAACTAAAGATAAGAAATAACCCTGATAGTTGCTAGAAAGCATGGGAATGAGGTTAATTCGGTACTAAATATGCACAAATATGAGTCACATCATATCTCATGGACACGGCCTAATTACTCATCACTCTCAAGGAATAATAGCGACATCATCATGTTGGAGTATGTGTCCCCAACAATAGTGCGATCACATTATTAAAACTCATGATAAGAATACGTAAAGGGATGATTCATTTTTATACGTCAACTGATCAAGATTAATCGGTAATGATTGTCTGACTAGAGTTTGATATTACTGTCGTTTCATGGTGGTGATCAGTTGATCCCTTAAGGTCACACCTAAAGGACAATTCCCATAATAGATAAATTAATTAATTGTATATTGATATAGATTAATTAATCCCTTAAAAATTGAACAATTTACATATGTGAGTGAGAATATGAATCTTATTGTAATTCGATTAAATGAGATTCGTTTTAGTAATTAAAATGTTATATTAATAAAATTTTGTTTATGAAAAAATTAAATTAAGAATGATCGGTTAATTATAATTACAATGTGTTCTAGATTATATTAACTTGACCCATTTTATATACTTGTAATTATGAATTACTAGTCAATTGTTATATATAATTATATTAATATATGTAATGATATTTAATTGTTAAATATGCATTAATATTATAACTAACATGTTACATGTTACATGTTACACATTATATGACAAAATGACAATTGACAAAAATAAAATGGAGTCCATATTATCTTAGGGGCACCGGTTTTACGGGTTAATAGGATGAATTGGTTAATTGTTTTTATACTGTGGTAAACACAATGATTAACATTCTAGCCTAGACTACACCCTATTACATATTGAGAAGAACAACTCTAAAAGGAAATGGGCATGCATTGGCTCCCTTGGCCACCCCTTTTCCCGCCGGTTTTCCTCCCCTTTACTAGAATAAGAATTGTTCTTATTCTAATTATTCATTCTTACATTTTATTAATTCTTCTCACTTCTCTTATCTTCTCTCTAAAATAAGTTTTACTATATATATTGTTCAAAATCTTATTCATTTAGATTACTAAAAGTAGTAATAAGAAATATTATTAGATTATATTTTAAGAGTTCTAATCACATATCTAGTTAATATATTATTAGATTTAAGGGGTTGTCTTGGTGCCATCAAGAGGAGAATCTCTACTATTGGGATTTTGGAGGATCATCCATTAACGTGTAACTCAAGAATAAGTGAGAATGAGTCCTCACATGTGCCCTAAACCGATTTCTACAAATGTAAGGAACTTTGTTCTTACTTTTCTAATTTTATTATTGTTATGCATGCACTAGATCATTATCTAAATCAATGAGTAATTTAGATAAATAATTAAAAAGTTTAATTAGAGGGTTAGGTTGTTGCATGCATAATCGGTTTATTATTTTTCCGAGTTAAATGAATAACATATAAAACTAGAGATTATATAATTTATATTATAAAGTCACAAAAATTTTTGCATGTTATATATTCTGGTCCTAAAATGTATTTAGGTCATTTTGATGATTTATGGTATTTTTGGCTCATTTTAATGATTTTTAGTGATTTTATTATATTTTAATGTATAAAATGGTATTTAAAATGCTAAAAATAGTTAGACATAGTTTCTGACCTTGAATTTTTTATATGACCTCACATGCATATTTTAATTATTGAATGTAAAATTGAATAAATGGAGGTTAAATGGTTAAAACTAATTAAACTTCGAAACATGCCATAAAATTTTAATATATTGTCACATGCACATTTTAATCACCGTGTGTAAAATTCTAGATGAACTTGATTAATTTTGCATGATTTATGAATTTTTTTAGTGTAAAAATGACATAAATAGTGACTATTTTAGCAAAAATAGCTAAAACAAATTACATGGCATGAGAAAATTATTTAAGGTTGCATTATTATTATCCCACATATCAGATCTAAAGTTGGAACATTGATTAGCTTAATCTTCATATGCTTTAGATGTTTTATTTGATAAAACCGATAAATTGCAACTATATTTTTCTCGAAATAAATTCGAAAATTTTAACCTTGATTTTTGACATTATGAGTGTCATGGAATTATTCCAGAATGTTCAAAAATTTACAATTCAAATGTTAAAATTATTGTAATTTAATTTGTTATTTCATAAAAGGTTATGATTTTTAAGGTCTATAATGAGCATAAAAATTAAATCAAGTTGAATTATTGTCAAAAATTGAGTAATGACTAATTTTTGAGTCCTAAAAGGTTAGGATAATTAACTTGGACAAAAATTTGATTTTAGTATTATTTTGTGATTTTAATAAGTTAAAGATCGCGAATATCCATAAAACCGGACTATATTTACGATATAAGTTTAAATAGGGTGATTTGGCACCTAGCTTGGCATGTTAGATACATATATAATGCTGCATTTTTTTCCTTTTGATTAATGCCATATTTTATTTATATAATTTTGAGTTATGTAATTTTATCTTAGTATGGCCTTAGTTTTAATCGATATTACCCGTAATGTAAGGGAATATTGATTCGGTTGTAATTAATTGTGATCTCGTATCACTTTTATTTTATTTTATTAGATTTTATTTTACAAATGTATAATAGGAAGTACCATGTACATTTTATTATTTAATTATTTGTAATCCAGGAGTTTCCTAAAGACGGTGCCATTCGGAAAGGAGTTCCGATGAAGATGGTGTCTATCCTTGGGAGGCGTGTCACGTGAGGATTCAAGGGACCAAAGGAGTTGGTTTCCGAATTTGTAATAGAATATAAGATTTTCTATTTTAGGAAAGGCCATACAAGGAAATTCTTTTTTCTTTATTTGCTTGCTTTATATGTTTGCATGCATTGTCAAATCGCTATAACTTCACATGCATATCTTATCGTCTTATCGACTATTTTCAATTGTATTTATCAAGTATTCATCGACTTAGTTCACGTTGGACTCAAAGGGATATCAAGACTAGTCTTATCTTCCGAGGCTAGAGATGGAATTTAAAGAAATACATCGACCGAGAGTTCTATAGTAGAATCAATTAAAGAGTTAATTCTACAAATTTATGCAAATATGGGATATATCGGTTTCCCGTGCCAATGTTTGTGTAAAAATGGATCTCATAATCATTTATATAATTTAGGTGCGAGGTCATTATATAAATGTATACTTTTAAACCTTGTTAAAATGTTAACAAGTAAAACGATAAATGTTAATTATTTCCTTCATCTCCTTTTATAGTTATCTATCACAATGGACATATCTAGTTCTTTAACACCTATCACCATTAAATCATGTCAAGAATCCTTCGATGAGATATGCTCACTACACAACTTGATATGACTAGAGCAATTCACTTTGGCATTGGTTCCGATGGAAACCTTAACTTTATCACTACTTCTTCAACTCCCATCAAAGCTAGCAACTTGGTGAATAAGTCTTGTGAAGACAAGCCCACTAATACCATTGGATCCTTGTCTTTAGAAGCAAGGAAAAATGATGAAGCTAGTGGGAGTTTTAGCAAAAAGCTTGTAATAAAAGGAAGAAAGTTCAAGGGAAGGAAGAAAAGTAAGAGGTCAAATTCGAACCATAGGGATATATTGACTAGTGGGACTACCAATAATATATGCCTTTATTGTCATGGCATAGGCCATTGGGTGGGGAATTGCCCCGTGTTTTTGGGAGTTATCAATGGTAATATTTCATCCGAAATCTTTGTTATCGATATAAATCTTACTTCCACCTCAACATGGGTATTGGATACCGCATGGGGTTCTCAACTTTGTAGTAATATACAGGGGCTTAGAGACGTGGAAAAGCTAAACAAGGGTGATGTGGATCTCCGACTTGGAAATTGAGCTAGGGTAGCCGCCACCTCAACAGGGACTTATGTACTTGTTTTAGCTAATGGCTTTAAGTTGTACTTACATAATTGTTATTTTGTACCTTCTTTATCTAAGAACATCATTTCCGTTGCCATGTTAGACATGGAAGGTTTTTCTTTTGCTCTTAAGAACAATAGTTGTGAAATTTCTAGAAATGACTTGGCCATAGGCCAAGCCACTTCAATTAATGGCATTTATGTTCTTGAAACATCTAGCTCAAGTAAAGATATCTATAACATGCAAACAAAAAGACTCAAAACAAGTGACCCAAATGAATCATACATTTGGCATTGTCGATTAGGTCACATAAATGAAAAGCGCATTAAAAGACTAGTGTCGACTGGTGTAATTAAATCATTTGATTTTCAATCACTTGGTATATGCGAATCATGTATTCTAGGGAAAATGACTCGTAATCCTTTTAGTGGTAAAGGCACACGAGCAAGTGATTTATTGGGACTAATACATACCGATGTATGTGGACCAATGACTATCACCGCTAGAGGAAATTATGACTACTTCGTCACTTTTACCGATGACTTAAGTAGATATGGGTATGTCTACTTAATCGAGTTTAAAAGTGAAGTTTTCGATAAATTCAAGGAATTTCAAAACAAAGTGGAGAACCAATTGAACAAGAAGATTAAAGCACTTCGATCCGATCGTGGTGGTGAATATCTTAGTAATGAATTTGATTCACACTTAAAGGGATGTGGCATTGGGTCACAACTCACTCCACCTGGAACGCCACAATTAAATGATGTTGCTGAGAGGAGAAATCGAACGTTACTTGATATGGTTCGATATATGATGAGTCATTCTGATTTACTTGATTCCTTTTGGGGATCTGCTCTTCAAACGGCCGTTCACTCACTCAATCGTAGCCCGACTAAAGCAACCGAGAAGACTCCATATGAGATGTGGAAAAGGAAAGGTCCCCAATTTGTCTTACCTTAAGATTTGGGGTTGTGATGCTCATGTCAAAGTTAAGACCGACAATAAGCTAGCCCCAAGATCTCGAAGTTGTATATTTGTAGGTTATCCGAAGGAAACATATGGCTTTTACTTCTACATATGTCACGAGAACAAAGTGTTTGTGGCTCGTGAGGCTGTCTTCTTAGAAAGTGATTTTATTTCTAGAAGACAGAGTGGGAGAAAGTTTGAATTTAATGATGTTCAAGAGCCACAAACTGAAGAGAGGACGCAAGTAGATGTTCCTTCCTCGTCTAACACAAAAGTTGTTCCTTCCGAACATAGGAGGTCAGGGAGAGTCAGTCGCCAACCTGATAGATACATAGGTATTATCGAGGGGGATGGCAACTTAGAAGTGTTACTTTTAGAAACTGACGAACCTGCAACCTACAAAGCCGCAATCTTTAGTCCAAATTCAACTTTATAGCAAGAAGCCATGTAATCCGAAATAAATTCTATGCATGAAAATCAAGTTTGGGACTTGGTTGATTTGCCTCAAGGTGTAAAACCTCTCCAATGCAAATGGATCTTTAAGATAAAGAATACATAGAAGGACATGATGATGTCTACAAAGCAAAGTTAGTGGCAAAAGGTTTCACCCAAATTCATGGTTTACACTAAGATGAAACTTTTGCCCCCGTGGCCATGCTTATATCTATTTGTATTATGTTAGCGATTGCCGCATTTCATGATTATGAAATATGGAAAATGGATATCAAAAATTCCTTCCTAAATGGGTATTTAGAGGAGGAAGTGTACATGACGCAACCAGAGGGGGTTGTAAATCCAAAAAATCATAACAAGGTATGCAAGCTTAAGCTATCCATTTATGGTCTTAAGCAAGCATCAAGAATTTGGAATCATCGTTTCAATCATGTGATAAAAGAGAATGGTTTCACCCGAACTGTCGAGGAACCGTGTTTACACATGAAATTCAGTGAGAGCAATGTCATCTTCCTTATCTTGTATGGGGATGACATATTACTCCTTGGAAATGATGTACCTATGCTTACCTCGGTCAAGGGGTGGTTGGGATATCATTTCCAGATGAAAGATTTAGGAGTTGCACAACGCATATTAGGTATCCGAATCTATAGAGATAGATCTAAAGGGATATTGTAATACTCAGGCTATTCAGGGACCCTGTTGACCGACCCTGTTGACCAAGACAGACAGTAGGGATGAATGGATGAGGGATCGGGCTTATAACATGAGCTTTATAGGATGGTTTACTCGACCTAGCAGAGGCTACTCGGCCGAGTATCACCTATACTCGACCAAGTAGAGCCTACTCGGCCGAGTACTCCAGTACTTGACCTAATATGGCTGCTGTCGACGCGTTAATATAAAACAAATGTTCGCGAGATTCATTTCATTTTCTATCTCTTCGACAGTTCCACTTTCTTTAACCCTAGCCTACCTCCCTCTCCTATCACCCCATCTCTATACACTCTCATACATATAGCCTAAACCTCCACCATGGGAATGATGGGATTCGCTTAGGAAGGATGGCGTGCGTGGTGGTCGTCTATGTTGTCGTCGATGCGTTTTGTTAGGTAAGTCTCTGCCTTGTGTTTCTTTTGGATAGTTCATTGAGGATAGTTGGGTAATAGGAAATGGTTATCGTTGTAGGATGCATTTTGGAGTCCTGCTTGGCTGTATATGGATGTCTCTCATGGTTTATGACGAGGTAGGGTTTCTCCTACTCAGTACAGTTAATTGATTGAGATTGCATATGTTTTATAATTGTTGTTATCTGCTGATCATCAGAGGTTGGGTGTTGTGGTGACGATGTTGGTGTGGTTGTGTTGTGACGGCTGTGGTGTTGTGACAGTTGGGATGATGTGTGTGTGATTGTGGTGGAGTCACTTACGGGACTGCCTTCACACCCTAGTTCGCCCTCCGTGGAACCCGCCACGGGAGGGGATGTGCACATTAAGGGACAGGGATTGTTAGTCGCTCGTTGATGAGCTGGACTAGGTGGGATGGGCTGCGGTCACCCACTGGCGGCGAGGATTACCTATTGCGATGGGTAATCTAGCAGGGCTACACACGCCAGTGTGTAGTCGGTTACTGTGCGAGATCAGGAGACTGGGTTAAAGGATGATCAGCTGGTTACATTATTTTTTTGTTTTACTTTTGATTAGTCAGTACTGACCCCGTGTTGTTTTGTGGCATCTGCGGTGATCCATTCGGGGATGGTGAGCAGTTGGCTTAGCAGGTACAGTTTCTTGTGGCTGCTAGGATTGGAGGGATCGAGTCATCATGCTACCGATCTAGAAGTGCTGTAACATGAGTGTAGTAGTTCTCATCTTTGTAGAGGGATGTTATACAGAGTTATGTTGTATAAGATACATTAAAGCTTTATAAATGATCTTTTATTGTCCTATTTGATCTACTTCCTCGGGAAACCGAGATGGTGACACCCTCAGACACGGGAATGGTCCTTGGTAAGGCATTCTGGTGTACGGGGGTGTTACAAAGTGGTATCAGAGCCGACGATTTTGGAACCTGAACCAATGAATCTAATGAATGTAGGGTGTCAATTAAAATGAACCTAGTGTATGTGCGTTTGGAGCCCCAGCCGATGCTAGATTTTGGGTGAGTAGGCGCCCTCATTTCAAAATCATGGCCCATCGAACTTAACCCAGACACGGGAAAAAGGGTAGCTAGTAAGAGTCGTTGATTGCTTAGTAATGGTTGTTGTGTGCATCTATGTTTATGATAATGTGTGTCAAGGTGTGTGTGGAAAAGTTCAGAGTGGGTGATGGGATTGCTACAGTGCGCGACCAGAGGTAAGTCAATCAATTTGTTTGACGATGATTGCGTTGTGTGTTGATTACTGTCTTGTAAATGTGGTTAAGGTGTGTACCTTGTGACTAGCGAAATCTGTGGTGATGTGGTATAGGAGCTAAACCTTGCAGGTACAGTAATTAATTGCTAAGTATGCTTAAAGGTGTAATGTAATCGTGTCATAGCAAAGTGAGGAATGAAGGTAGAAATGATGATCGAATTGGTAATGGATGTACAAAATTTGTGTTGATGTGTGTTTATCTGGTAGGATAAGCTCTAACAGTGACGAGCCGATTGCACGGAACTCTGAACTATGCTATTTGTTTTGCAGGAACAAAGAAAATTTCAATTCCGTCTTCATTTTTGAAAACTCGACCGAGTAGAAATTTGTACTCGACCGAGTGGACGATACTCGGCCGAGTATGAAGGTGCTCGACCGAGTGTCTATTTTGTGACAATTATAATCACTACTGTTCTTCAAAACTCGACCGAGCAAGAGGAATACTCGACCGAGTAGTCGACACTCGTCCGAGTATGCCTAATACTCGACCGAGTACTGCTGTATCGGGACTTACACGGGTTATACAAAAACCCTATTTTCGTCCCATTCTTTCTTATTTCCGCCTCCCATCTTCACATCTCCTTCTCTCTAAAATTCCATACCCTTCCTTCCTCAAGCTTTTGGGTCAACTCTTGGTGGTTAATTTGTTCTCTCTTGCTATAAACTAGTTCAAGGTAGGGTTTTAATTCGATTTCTTCCTTTGTTTTCAAAGTTATGGTGTAATTTTGTCAATACTTCGAATTTTCATCTTGGGTAATTGAAATTAAGCCTTCTTCTTGCTATTTCTTGGATTTAATTGTGCATAAACCTTGATTACACCCTTATTTGAGCAATTACATAGTTTAAAGTTGGATTTCGAATTCTAGGGTTTGCCAAAAAAAATACGAAATATCTTCTGTTTTGCTTGATTATCATTCGGTTTGAGACAATTTGAGGCTGGGAACAATGTAATGGAAAAAGTATTTTGTGATTTTTGATAAAGTTTGTCTTAAAAAGTTCGTGACAAAAATTGTGTTCCATTGAAAAACAGTCCGTCTTTTGCGGTAAGTGTTAGTGTGTCAATCCCTTTGTTAAAACTTGTTTCCTTGCAGCATGGTGAAAACCAGAGGCCTACCCAACAAGAGGACCCGTCCTAATGTCCAACTTGAGACGGGTCAGTCAAGCAGTGGACCTGTAGTTCCACCAGTGGAGGCATATCCATCGGTAGTCTTCTCTTATTTCAGGCAGTGCAAGGCCTTTGTAGCCTTGATGAAGCGTCCTTTCCGACCTACTCGATGTGTGAACCCCGAGATTTTAGAGACCTTGGGGATTTGGGGAGATATAATTCATATGTTTTTGATTTTGGGAATGGAGGGGTTATATCACTTAAGGAAGAAGTCCAACCCCCATCTGACCTTAGAATTCCTGAGCTCGTATGAGTAGGATAAGAAGGAGAAGACCGTATCCTTCCGCCTCATGAATGAGGATCGCGAGCTGACTTTGGATGAGTTTGCGGGCCATCTGGGTTTGGAGGAGGAGGGGACGGGATACTTGAGTGATGTTGCTAAGAATAGTGGTGCCCCTCTTTACCTTCCTTTCTTGACTGGCCGACCTGCCCCTAGTGCCGTGCTATCTTTGATTAATAATGTGCAGCATGTTTCCCTTCGTATGTTGCTGAGGATGATGACTTGTTTGTTGTATGCGAGAGATGATGTGAGTAAGCTTAATCCTCATGAGGTCATGTTACTTATGTCTTACCTTAACTTGCACTGTAGGAAGCCGGTTTATTATAGTGCTCCAGGGATAGTGTGCTCTAGTCTGGAGCGTATGGCATAGTCTGAGACCCGACACATTGCTTGCGGGGCCATAGTGACCCACCTAGCTCAGCGACTGGCTGATTTTAAGACCCCACCTCCTGAGGGGGATGAGTATGTGGAGACTGTGCCTACCATGGACGCCCAATATTGGCGTCAGAATAGGTGGTTGAGGAAGTTGGATGACGGGTCTTTTGCCTGGAGGGCGAGGGGATCTATGTGGATGACCCGACACATTCCTTGAGGTCGTTGCTTACCTTTTCCTTCTAGTTTTGCTTGTGCACAGTTAGAAGAAGATTTCGAGAGGAAGACTTGAGTACTCCCGATTTTCCTACAATCATGCCAACAATATATGATCATTCTCAGCCAAAGGTACCAGATATTCCTCAGGGATTTAGCCTCCCTGTTCCTACACAAGGGACTTTTGACATCCGCCCCTCTCACATCTCTTTTTTGGAGTGGAACCTGTTTGGGGGATTACCAGATGAAGATCCTGGGAAGCATATGAAGATCTTCACGGATTATTGTTGTTCCATATCTGTACCGGCTGGAGTGACCCAAGATGAAGTAAAGGAGACATTATTTCTATACTCCTTCAAAGATTCTGCACGTGAATGATATTGCTACCTTGATAAGGTAGCAGCTGGAGTTACAAACTGGACATATCTAGCTTTGGATTTCTACAAAAGATATTATCTGCCAGTGAAAACCAATGCTTTGAGAAGTCAAATTACAAATTTCCAGCAAGGACCCGATGAGGAATTACATGAAGCATGGGTCCGTTTCAGGAAATTAGTTCGATCTGTTCCTCACCACGGTTTTCAGCAGTGGTACCTTTGCAGCCAATTTTATAATGCCTTGTACGATGACTACAGAGTCATCCTTGATGCGGCTGCAAACGGTAGGTTCTAAAATAATGTGGAGTCTAATAAAGGTTGGAACACTATTGAGTAGATGACAGTTCATAGAGTTGAATATGGAAGTTCGCATGGAAATTCGTGAAAGCCAAGTGATGAAATGAGTGCAGTTGCGACACTCATAGCTTCTATTAATGCCCGGCTCGAAAAGCTTGAGTCCTCTAAGGCTTCCGAGAAGAAAATTGAAATTCCTGTTCATAACTCAAATGAGACCGCAGAATTGAGAGAAATAATCCGAGCTCTTTTGGTTTAAGATACGAAAATAGAAGCGGGGATTGAATCTGCAAGGAATTTTGAGAAGTAGTTGGAGATTTTAGCGGCTAACCAAGTCGTCAATTCTTCAAGCAATCGTGAGGTTCCTATCGTGACACTTAATGCAATTCACCTCTGCAATGGTCTCTCATATCACGGTCCTGATAAGCCAACAAAAGACCCGGAAAATGATGAAAAGTCAGATTTAAATTCTGGTGCGAAAACGAATTGTACTGCCAGTGCCAGTGGTCGATCGACCAACAACATCAGTCGATCGACCAGAATCTCTGACGAAAAAGTTTCTGACCAGGAACTATTTGAACCCAGTGCACTTGGTCGATCAACCGAGCCCCATGGTCGATCGACTGGGTCGCCAGTGCTGAATGAAAATCCGCAATTGAATTGCAAAGTACCTCAGCTAGTGACAATTTGACGGTGATTTTAAACATTCGGAAGACGAAAATTGTCGACCCTACGACAAGTGTTGCAGTCCCGTATCCGGAGCGTTTAAAGAATACAAAGTTGGAGCATAAGTTCGGTAAGTTTTTGGAGATCGTCAAGAATCTTGAGGTAACCATTCCTTTCACTGACTTAATTACCCAGGTACCTTCTTACACTAAGTTTATGAAGGATATTTTGACTCGTAAGAAGAACTTTAATGATGTTGGTACTATTGCTTTCGCGGAGGAGTGTAATGTTCTTTTACGAAGTAACATACCACCTAAATTAAAAGACCCGGGTAGTTTTTCAATTCCATGTACTATAGGTAACCATGAATTTGGGGGAAAGCTCTTTGCGATCTAGGGACCAGTGTCAGTGTTATGCCATACTCTGTGTGTGAAAAGTTTAATATAGGTAACCTTAAGGTGACCAATATAACCGTTCAGATGGCAGATAGATCGATTTAGAGACCCTTAGGAATTTTAGAAGATGTACCCGTTCGAGTGGGTAAATTCTTTATTCATGTCGATTTCGTCGTTTTAGACATTGCTGAGGATAGTCAGATACCTATTATCTTAGGTAGACCATTTTTACATACGGCTGGGGCCGTGATAGATGTCAAACGCGGAGTCTTGACCTTGGAGGTAGGGGATGACACAATTGAGTTCAGTCTTGCTCGCACTGCGATAGAACCTACTGATGATGATACGTGTTATTCCGTTGATATTGTTGACAGGGCTGTTAATTGTAACTGGAGGGAATCCTTAGCCAAGGATCCTTTAGCTGATTTAACCCGTTTAGATGAGTGTGCATTTAATCCAGCGAAGAATGCTGATGAGCTGGATGTTTTGGAAGCAGTAATGGAAGACCACGAGCTCACAGAGGAAGAAGATGAGATGATCATAAGCCTGGCCAATGAGAATTTGGTAAATACTTGCTATACCATTGAAGCTGATTCTGCCTATGCTGTAGAGGTAAAGGTGCCAGAGCGTAAGCCACTTCCTCCAAATCTTAAGTATGTCTTTTTAGATGATACGAAGCAATACCCAGCTATTGTTAGTGCTAAGCTTGACGATAACCAGCTTTCTGCTTTGAAGTGTGTACTTAAGAAAAACATGAAAGCTTTAGGTTACTCTTTGGATGATATTAAGGGCATCAGCCCTGACATTTGTATGCACAGAATTGAGTTGGAGGAGGGTCACAAGCCTTACAGACAGGGTCAGCGAAAGCTGAATCCAAAGATGCAGGAGGTTGTCATGGCTGAGGTGATGAAACTACTCGATGCAGGTATTATTTATACAGTTGGCAACTCCAAGTGGGTTAGCCCTATTCAGGTAGTCCCGAAGAAAGGAGGGACCACTGTGGTACAGAATGAGAAAAATGAATTAATACCAACTCGAGTTGTAACAGGTTGGCGGATGTGCATTGACTACAGACAGTTAAATGCTGCCACAAAGAAAGACCATTTCTCCCTCCCTTTTGTGGACCAGATGACCGAAAGACTAGCCTCTAATAACTTTTTCTGTTTCCTAGACGGATATTCAGGGTTATTTCAGATCCCTATTCATCCGGATGATCAGAGTAAGACCACATTTACCTGTCCACAGGGTGTTTTTGCATACCGTAGAATGCCTTTCGGATTGTGTAATGCTCCAACTACCCTCCATAACGCCACAAACTGGGACGGCGCAACTTGCATTTTCAAATAAGAAGTTCTTAATAATGAGATAAATACAATCAAACATGTTCTTACACAAGAAAATCATACAAATTAGAGGCCCACCCTCCGAATCAGATGCTGCCAGTCGTCCAGGCCAGCATCCGTCACAGCTACATCAAAGTCACGCAGCTCGGAGATCATCGTCCTCTCGGTCGCGTTAGTGTACTCGAGGGTCTCGGGGTACTCTGGGGGCTCGATGCCCGCCGCCTCGACCTCCTGCAAAGTCAAATGATTCTCATTAATCGATGATCTTTCATCGCATTCTCAAAAAATCAAAATAAAGAAGGATAAAAGCACTTACCACAACCGGTGATGCGTGTAACACTACGGATTCTCTTTGGAGCCTACTCGACCGAGTAGAGCCTACTCGGCCGAGTAGTGCTCTGGGTGCGTGTTATTTTGGTTCTGCCGAGGAATACTCGGCCGAGTATAGTGAATACTCGACCGAGTATTGGACACTCGGCCGAGTATGCACTTACTCGACCGAGTGTCCTGGCTTTGGAGTGTTATTTCGACGGTTTGATTAGGGAATGTTTAGGGTATTTTATACAACCGCGTCGCTTCTAATATCATTTCATAAGCGTTATCATTTCTACGTTAACCTAATCACACCCAAATCATTCCCTAATCCTCCTCTTAAGCATTTCGTAGCGTCATTGTGTGGATAATCGTCGTGGTCCTTGCGTATAAGTTCTCGTTGCACTGTTGGTAAGTTCTATCTTCATGATTATTTGTATTGTTGTGAGTTACTGTACGTTTATATGAGAAGAAGATTTTGGGAATTGTACAAAGTGTAATCGTGTTGCATGATCATTGTATAGGAGAAGACTTCGTAGAGGAGCCTTTTTGATTGTTCGTGTTGCATCTTTTCTTGTTTATTGCTAAGGTAGGGTTTCCCTACTCAGTTTACTGTGCTTTACATGACTTGTTGTTGTAATTATCGTCGTCTATTGATCATCGTAGAATGAAGGTTTTTGTGACAGTGTTGGTGTGAGGGGATTGAGATGACTGTGATGTCATGTGATTGTGATTGTGGTGGAGTCACTTGCGGGAGTGGCTTCACACCCTAGTTTGCCCTCCGTGGAACCCGCCACGGGAGGGGATGTGCACATTAAGGGACAGGGATCGTTGTCGCTCGTTGAGGAGCTGGACTAGGTGGGATCGGCTGCGGTCACCCACTGGCGGCGAGGATTACCTGTTGCGATGGGTAATCTGGCAGGGCTACACACTTTGGTGTGTAGTCGGTTACTATGTGAGCTCGGGTGATTGGGAGTTGGTGATGATCAGACGATTATTGCATTTGTTTGTCTTGTTAGTTGCATAATACTGACCCCGTTGTTGTTTGTGCAATCTGCGGTGATCTATTCGGGGATAGTGAGCAGGCTTGACAGGTTTTGCTAGTGAGAGCTTGGGGATTATCTTGGGAGATTTGCCACCACGAGTCATAGCATCACCGTCTGAGTCTAATGTTAAGACTTTGAAGTTGTATTTCATTAGACAGTATTTGGTTTTGGATATTGTAAACCTTGCATTTCACATTACTTTAATAATAATGCTCAATTCAGATGCTTTGGTATATACTAACCTTGGGAAACCGAGATGGTAACGCACTTTCATGGTAGGGTGGTCTTGGTAAGGCACCTTGGTATGAGGGGGTGTTACAAAGTGGTATCAGAGCCGAAGATTCCGGCACCTAAACAAATGAATGTAATGAACTTAGGGAGTCTAAATAAAATGAACCCGGGGAGAGTTGTTTGGAGCTACCGCAGAGACTCGGGAGACGTCCGGAGTCGCACATTGGCCCTTCGACTCGAGCCGGTAACATGGGGGAGTGTGATGAGAACTAGGCTTAGTATGTGTACGTATGTGAAGATGTATGCTAGTAAAAGTCGATAGTTTCATATATGTGTGTTGAAGTTCTTAATTGTGGTGATGGGAGGAGTGGTCGATGAAACGTGTTGTGATTTCAATGTTGGATTTAGTATATGTGCAAATTGGATGCTGATATGGTTACAATACGGTATTAAAGTTTTGATATATGCATTGCATGCTGACGTGATTATAACATGGTTTTTAAGTCCATACTTATTTGCTGCGGGAATAGTGAGCATGATAGGGGAATCGTAATCCGTAAACCTGTTTATAGCGTAACTCGGCCGAGCAGGGCAGGTACTCGACCGAGTATGGAGTACTCGGCCGAGTAGCCGATAGCTCGACCGAGTGTTGTTTGATGGAAAGTAGCGATTTGCTACTTTGTTTGTGATAACTCGACCAAGTATGAGTGTATACTCGACCGAGTAGCGTTCACTCGGCCGAGTGTTGTTACACTCGACCGAGTGTTGTTTTTGTGTTTTGACGTTTGTCTCTGGAGTCGATACTCGACCGAGTATCTGGGAGGGTACTCGACCGAGTTAGCTTTACTCGACCGAGTATGATGTATACTCGGCCGAGTGTTCTTATGGCGGAACAGTGTTAAATTTTGAGCATGTGTTTACGTTTCTTTCATTCTTATCAGCTCAAAATGCCGCCCAAAAGAACTCCCGCGCAGATCCAAGCTTCAGAGATGACTCTTGATGAGGTTGCTCGCATGATTGAGCAACAAGAGGCTCTCCTTGAAGCTCTCAAAAATGTGGGAAAAGGGAACGAGAAGGTGATGGATGCAACCCAGCTTAGCATCCACATTGCTCGTTTCCACCCTCCCACCTATGACGGGTTAGGTGAACCAAAGCTGCTCGAGAAGTGGCACCGTGAGATTGAAGCTCTCATGGAAATGGTTAAGTGCCCCGAGGATATGATTGTGGAGCAGGTAGTGTACTACCTAAGAGGAGAAGCGGCGTTTGGTGGCGAGAATGTCAAGGATGATGCTAGAGCTTACTACCAGGCGGAAGGGGCTATTCCGTGGTCTGGGTTGAAGAGTGCTATGAGAGAGCAGTTTGTGCCGGAGCATATCCGACACAAGATGAGATCCGACTTTGATTCTTTCACCATGTCTGAGGAGATGACAGTCACTGATTACTATCATCGGTTTTTGGAGCTATCTCGTTATGTGGAAGATATGCAGCTCGGGCAAAGAGGTTTGGCTCTCCGTTTTGAGAGGGGTTTGTCTGTTAAGATCGTGAGTCGTATGCCGGCTGGGGTTGCTACTGACCTCAAAGAAGTGTATTTGAGAGCGGGTCAAGCTGAGAGAATGGTGGATCTCTCAAGGGAGATCGAGGAGAGGACTGCTACAGAAAAGAGGAAGGCTGATAGTGGGAACAACAATCAGCCAACCAACAAGAAAGGGAATTTCAACCATGCTAAGGCTTTTTCTAGTGGAGCCGGTTTCTCTGGAGGTTCTCGTGGCTGGGGAAAGAATGGAGGTCGGGCTGTAAGTGACAACACCAACCTTACGTGCTTCAACAGTGGTGGGATAGGCCACAAAAGGCGGGAATGCACGAGCTACAAGCCCGGCAATGGTTCAGGAGCTCGATCAGGAAATTTCTCTCAGGGGCCGACTCAGAGTTTTGCTAGCAACCGACCGGGAGGTTCATGGGGCAACAGAGGTGGACAGGGGTAACCGGGCGGTTACAACCGCGGTGGTGGTGGATCTTACCAGGCGTCGAATAACGGCGTCACCCGAGATTCGCGGCTAAGCCAAGTACCTCCAACGCTTCAGTTCAGGGTGGAGGACAGAAAAACAGTGGAAAGCTCTTCATGATGGACAAGCTGGAGGCACAAGATGATGCTCATGTAGTTACCGGTACCTTTCTTGTTAATAATGTACCGTCCTTTGTTTTGTTTGATTCCGGGGCTACACATTCTTTTGTGTCTAAAAGTCATGCTGTGTCTATGGGTTTGGGAAAGTTTGAGGTTGTAAAGGATGATGTGTTCATACCTTCGGGGGAGTCTGTGTCGTGTCTCAGGTTATATAAGGGTATATCTATGGTGATTGGAGGGGTAGATTTACCAGTAGACCTGTTGGAGTTTCCTAAGGGTGGGTTTGAGGTGATTGTCGGGATGGATTGGCTAGGTAAGTATGATGCCAGGATAGATTGTAGACAAAAGAGAGTGTCTTTAAAGGGTCCCAAGGGTGTTAGGGTATCCTATAGAGGGTTTGTGGTAAAGCCTAAGTGTAGGTTTATAGCAGTTATGACCTTAAAGTCATGCTTAAGGAATAAGTGTCCCTTAATTCTTTGTCATGTGAGAGATCACCGAGTAGAGCCGCCGACAGCTTCTGAGATTTTCGTGGTGAAAGAATTCGAAGATGTCTTTCCTGAGGAAATACCGAGTTTGCCTCCCAAGAGGGATGTCGATTTCAGCGTGGAGCTTAAGCGAACGGTCCTATATCTAAAGCACCTTATCGTATGGCACCTAAAGAGTTGGCTGAGTTGAAGAAGCAGATACATGAGTTGTTAGGCAAGGGTTATATCAGGCCTAGCGTGTCACCGTGGGGAGCTCCAGTTCTTTTTGTAAAGAAGAAAGATGGGAGTATGAGACTATGCATTGATTACGAGAGAGCTCAATCGGGTCACGATGAAGAATAAGTATCCGTTGCCGAGGATTGATGATTTGTTCGATCGCTAAGTGGAGCTGGTGTGTTCTCTAAGATTGATCGAGGTCGGGTATCATCAATCGAGGATAGCGGATGAGGATATTCCTAAAACAAAGATTCCGATCTCGTTATGGTCACTACGAGTACGTGGTGATGCCTTTTGGGTTGACCAATGCACCAAAGAACTTTTATGGATTTGATGAACCGAATCTTCACACCGTTTTTGGATAGGTTTGTGGTTGTTTTCATCGACGATATCCTAGTTTATTCTAAGACTAAGGAAGAGCACGAAGAGCACTTGAGGATAGTTCTGCAGACTTTGAGAGAAAATCAGCTCTATGCCAAGTTATCCAAGTGTGAGTTCTGGTTAGAGGAAGTGGCTTTTCTGGGCCATGTAATATCCAAGAAGGGGGTATCTGTGGATCCTAGTAAGATTGAGGCCGTTACCAAGTGGGAATCGCCAAGAATGTTGCTTGAGATTCGGAGTTTCTTAGGTCTTGCCGGCTACTACCAGAGATTTGTGAAAGATTTCTCTACCATAGCGCGGCCTATGACATCCTTGATGAGGAAGGAAGTCGATTTGTTTGGGATGAGAGTTGTGAAACGGCGTTTCGGACCTTAAAGGAACGCTTGACCACAGCTCCTATCCTAGCCTTGCCGGAGGGTTGTGAGAACTTTGAGGTCTATACCGACGCTTCAAGAACGGTCTAGGTTGTGTCTTGATGCGGGGAGGGAAAGTGATAGCTTATGCTTCGAGGCGGTGAAGCAATATGAGGAGAATTACCCTACTCATGATCCGGAGTCAGGTGCGGTTGTGTTCGCTCTTAAGATATGGAGGCACTACCTTTATGGCGCAACTTTTAAGGTGTTCTCTGATCATAAGAGTTTAAAGTATATCTACACTCAGAAGGAGCTTAACATGCGACAGAGGCGGTGGATGGAGCTGATTGGAGATTATGATATGGAGATCATCTATCACGAGGGTAAAGCTAATGTTGTTGCGGATGCATTGAGCGGAAGAGCGTTCATTCGCTATGTACGCTTATGTCCTTCTTTGAAGTTGAGAGATGAGATGTCTAGGTTGGGGATCTTTATGATTCGAGAGGGGAATACCATCGGGGATTTGACGATCGAGCCAGAGTTGTATGAAAACATCAAAAGCAAGCAAGAGCTTGATCCTAAGATCCAGGAGTGGAAGTCTAAGGTAGAGAGTGGAGCAGCTTCCAGGTTCTCTATACATCCAGATGGGAGTGTTCATTTTGATGGGAGATGGTGTGTTCCTGATGATGCAGAGTTAAGGAGAATGATTTTGTCAGAGGCTCATTGCACTCCTTATTCAGTTCACCCGGGTGGTGACAAGCTTTACAGAGACCTTAAGAAGACCTTTTGGTGGCCGAACATAAAGAGGGATATAGCTGAGTTCGTGGCTAGATGTTTGACCTGCCAGAGGGTCAAAGGTGAACAAAGGAGACCCCAGGGTAAGGTTCAGTCTTTGACAGTGCCCGAGTGGAAGTGGGAGTCGATCTCCATGGACTTCATTGTGGGGTTACCTAAGTCACAACAAGGTAACAACATGATTTGGGTGATTGTGGATCGGTTAACCAAATCAGCCCATTTCGTCCCCATGAAGGATACTTGGTCTAAGATGTAGCTGGCATTGGGTTACAGAAAGCATGTGGTTCGGTTACATGGTATTCCGAAAGATATCGTTTCTGATCGTGATGCGAGGTTCATATCAAAGTTTTGGCAAGAACTGCAAGAGTTGATGGGTACAACGTTGAAAATGAGTACACTTTTCATCCGCAACCGATGGTCCGACGAACGGACCATCAAGACCTTAGAAGACATGTTAAGGGCATGTGTTATGGACTTTGGGGGCGATTGGGAAGACAGACTTGATTTAATCGAGTTTTCATACAATAATAGTTATCATACAAGCATTGGGATGGCACCTTTTGAAGCTTTGTATGGCGAAAAAATGCCGAAGTCCAGTTTGTTGGGATGATAGTTCCGAGGCAAAGGGTTTTAGGGCCACAATTGGTTCAAGATATGGTTGAGCAAATCCAGTTGATTCGCCAAAAGAAGAGAGCAGCTCAAGATCGTCAGAAGAGCTACGCCGACTTACACCGCAGGGACATTGAGTTTGCCGTAGGTGACAAGGTTCTTTTGAAAGTGTCACCTATGCGAGGTGTTATGAGGTTTGGGAAAAAGGGTAAGCTAAGCCAAAAGTTTATAGGTCCTTATGAAATTTTGGACCGTGTTGGCGAGGTAGCCTACAGGTTAGCTTTACCACCCGCTTTGGATAGAGTGCACAATGTTTTTCATGTATCTCAACTCCGGAAGTATGTGAGTGATCCGTCGCATATCCTCGAGATGGAGAACATCGAACTTGATGAATCCTTGTCCTATGCCGAAATTCCTAAGGAGATTCTTGATCGCAAGGTTCGTAAGACCCGGAATGGTGAGACGGTCTTACTCAAGGTCCTTTGGTCTAATCATAATGTGGAGGAAGCCACATGGGAACCTGAGGAAGCTATGCGAGAACGTTTTCCTAACCTTTTTGATCGGTATGTTTGGTTACGGGGACGTAACCGTTGTCTTTTTAGGGGGGTAGGAGATGGTCGCGATGGTGTTTTGTTGTGTTTTCTTTGTTTGGTTCGAGTCGGGAGATGAGTTTGGGGTAACTTGTTGTGATGCTTGTATAGTTCCTTGGAGTTGTCTCATGTAATTGTTATAGTCTTGTGACGTAGTGTTGTGCTTGCTTGTGTAGTAGAGTGTGAACTTCGGGACGAAGTTCTTTTTAGGGGGAAAGATTGTAACACTACGGATTCTCTTTGGAGCCTACTCGACCGAGTAGAGCCTACTCGGCCGAGTAGTGCTCTGGGTGCGTGTTATTTTGGTTCTGCTGAGGAATACTCGGCCGAGTATAGTGAATACTCGACCGCGTATTGGACACTCGGCCGAGTATGCACTTACTCGACCGAGTGTCCGGTTTGGCGGAGTGTTATTTCGACGGTTTGATTAGGGAATGTTTAGGGTATTTTATACAACCGCGTCAGTTTCTAATATCATTTCATAAGCGTTATCATTTCTACGTTAACCTAATCACACCCAAATCATTCCCTAATCCTCCTCTTAAGCATTTCGTAGCGTCATTGTGTGGATAATCGTCGTGGTCCTTGCGTATAAGTTCTCGTTGCACTGTTGGTAAGTTCTATCTTCATGATTATTTGTATTGTTGTGAGTTACTGTACGTTTATATGAGAAGAAGATTTTGGGAATTGTACAAAGTGTAATTGTGTTGCATGATCATTGTATAGGAGAAGACTTCGTAGAGGAACCTTTTTGATTGTTCGTGTTGCATACTGCTGTTTATTGCTAAGGTAGGGTTTCCCTACTCAGTTTACTGTGCTTTACATGACTTGTTGTTGTAATTATCGTCGTCTATAGATCATCGTAGAATGAAGGTTTTTGTGACAGTGTTGGTGTGAGGGGATTGAGATGACTGTGATGTCATGTGATTGTGATTGTGGTGGAGTCACTTGCGGGAGTGGCTTTACACCCTAGTTCGCCCTCCAGGGAACCCGCCACGGGAGGGGATGTGCACATTAAGGGACAGGGATCGTTGTCGCTCGTTGAGGAGCTGGACTAGGTGGGATCGGCTGCGGTCACCCACTGGCGGCGAGGATTACCTGTTGCGATGGGTAATCTGGCAGGGCTACACACTTTGGTGTGTAGTCGGTTACTATGTGAGCTCGGGTGATTGGGAGTTGGTGATGATCAGACGATTATTGCATTTGTTTGTCTTGTTAGTTGCATAATACTGACCCCGTTGTTGTTTGTGGAATCTGGGTGATCCATTCGGGGATGGTGAGCAGGCTTGACAGGTTTTGCTAGTGAGAGCTTGGGGATTATCTTGGGAGATTTGCCACCACGAGTCATAGCATCACCGTCTGAGTCTTAGCGAGTTTTCTTTTAATGTTAAGACTTTGAAGTTGTATTTCGTTAGACAGTATTTGGTTTTGGATATTGTAAACCTTGCATTTCACATTACTTTAATAATAATGCTCAATTCAGATGCTTTGGTATATACTAACCTCGGGAAACCGAGATGGTAACGCACTTTCATGGTAGGGTGGTCTTGGTAAGGCACCTTGGTATGAGGGGGTGTTACAATGCGTGTCTTTTATATAAGGTTTTTACCTCATTTTTACACGCATTTATGTACTATTTATGTAGCATCTAGCTACAAATACCCCTGAATATCCTACTTTGGTTCGTTTTATGTAATTTGCAGGAATTAACCGAAGAGGAGCTAAATCGAGCCTTTTACCGTCCGTTTAGCATGCATTTGGAGGAAGAGTGAATTTGGAGCGGGAATGTAGCTATTTTGGGATGCGCAAAGAAGAAAGTTTGTCCTCTTAGCTTTCCAACGCCACTGGAATCGCCCTATTTGCCCAAGTAACGAAGAAATGGCAGCCGTTTGAAGTTCAGTGCGCAAAGTAGGAAAAGTACTCGATCGAGTAGATATATGGTCGATCGAGTACTAGCTACATCGAGAATATTTTAGTCGAGAATAATTAGATTAATAATAATACTACTTAGTATAAATAAGAGTAGTTTAGACCTAATAAGGATGGAATTCATTCCCTGGAGTCAGTAGAGGAAAAGGACGACTGCTTTGTTCTTCATTTCTCTATTTTTCGGATCAATTGTATTTCTCTTCTTTTCTCTCGTTCAATTTCATTTCTACCTTAGGTTACTGTTCTTTGAGATTTTGTTCTTCCTTATACTTTTTCTACTCAGATTCGGATTGTATTGGTACTATTGTTCTTCTTTAATCTTTTAATCATTTTTATTGCTTGAATTCCTTCCTCCCTTAGTTATTATCATAATTGCTTTTATTCAATCCTTATCAGTTTTATCACTATGTTTAGTTTCAATTATTTATTTATTGTTGTTGTTAATTCAATGATAATGAGTAGCTAATTTTCATATGCTAAGACTATAGGGGATCCATAATTATGAAGGGAGAGTAATCGATTTATCGGGTTAATGCTGGTATTGTCTTTGTTGGTTAAATGTTGCAGTTAATTGTATCCGTCTGATTGAGTTGGCACAATTAGGCATTTATTTCTTAGTGATCCTCGACCTGGACCGAAAGGTTGGAAGAGGCGAGACTAGTAGTGAACAATAGAGTATTGTAGTGAGGGCGAAAGTTAAGCTGTTTACACTTTAGGGTGAATTAAGGACCGAAAGGTGACGTTCGTTACCCCTTAGACCGTATATGCATTGACCTGAGACCTAGATTACTTGACCGGATGATTATGGTGAACCGTTTGTCTTAGCTGTTTCTCTCTATCTGGTTAATCCCCTTCTCTTGTTCTCTTTTCCTTATTCTTATTAGTTTAGAAAATCACATCTAAACCCCCATCTCTGTGACATCCTGACAGACTAAGTTAAACAGATAATTAGCAAAATAGCCTCCCTGTGGAGATCGACCTTACTTGCTGCTAGCTTCTGTTAGTTGTTTTTAGGTTTATTTTTGGTACAGAAACGACCGTATCAAATTTTGGCGCGCCGTTTGGGGAGGCGACGCTTTTATCTGTTTTATTTTTGTATGTTTTTCACCTCAAGGGAAGACTGAGTACCTTGAGGCCGTTCTTATCTTTTTCTTTAGTGCTGTTTTGATAGGTCTTACAGGTCTATTAGACAGATTTTAGAAAAAGACTGCCGAAGGGAAGGCTTGAGTGCCTTCGATTCTTTTGCCAAGATGACGTCCGTCTCTCGACTTATTGCTCAGTTTGAAGCTCAAACTGAAAGATCTACTAATTGGGAGAGGAAAGAATCTTGGGGTTGTGGTAATCACTATGAGGCTGCTCCTTCACTGAGGCCTAGACCACAACCGTTGCTACAACAAGGCTATCCACCGCCTTGTTATTCTTTCTCACCGCAACCAATTCCCCCACTAGCTCGGAATGATGAGGCTGAAGAAGTTAAGTCAATGATAAGGGCACTTGGTGAGGAATTTGCCATCCGTATACAGAAGCTACAGGCTTGGGTGAACCAACTAGCTGTCGAGCAAATCCAAGACCAATATGAGACGGTGTATGCTATCAACACCGACACCAATCCGTCTCATGAAGAAACCGTGTCACCCAATGTTGAGAATGATTTCTATGACTCGGATGACGAATTCCTATCATACTTCAAGAGTTTATGCGAAGATTTAAACCCTGTACAGGAGGAATCACTCAATCGAGTGACTAACATAGGTCGATCGAACGAAGCTGGAAGGGATCACCACGATCGAACAGACTCAGATAATGTTCGATCGATCACTGCTGGGAAGGAGAACCTCGATCGAACAGTCACAAAGTATGTTCGATCGACCACGGCTGAAGAACAAAATCTGGATCGAACAGTCTCTGTGACTGTTCGATCGAGTAATATGAGTGAAGAAAGCTCTCGATTGAGTACTGTGATACCTCGATCGAATTGCCTTGCTATGGACAGCACTGATACGTCAATAATGCCTATTTCTAATGACGATAAAAAGGAACATATAGTCAACTCCTATTCTGTTCAAGTTCCTTATCCACAACAATTGCTACCACACCGTGCATTCCTGGACCGTATCCGAGATCTCAATGTCGCTGATCACTACAAAGCGATGATTGCCCAGGTACCCTCTTATTCTGAATTTATTGGTCAAATTAATTGGTCTAAGAAGGATATTAGTGATGTTAAGACGGTAATGAATGTTGCTATGACTGAAGAGTGCAGTGCACTTCTTCAAAATGGGACCCCGCCCAAAATGTCTGACCTAGGTCGTTTTTCTATACCATGTTCAATAGGCACCCATTCAATTGATAGTGCTTTATGTGAACTAGGAGCTAGTATTAGCGTTTTACCTTTGTCCCTTGCCTTGAAATTTGGGTTGACTAAGTTCACACTTGCTAAAACGACTGTTCAGCTAGCTGACCATTCTTATGTTCGGGTCAAAGGAGCTCTACATGATGTACTTGTTAGGATCGGGAATTTCTTTATTCCCATAGATTTTATTGTCTTAAATATACCCGAGGACCGTAACATTCCCGTTATTTTGGGAAGACCATTTTTGTGCACTGCTGGCGCAATTATCGATGTCGGGTGGGACACTTACCTTCGTGCCGGAGGGGAGGACTTGGTTTTTACTAAGTCTGATGACCCTAGGGAACCCATGCACATCACGCCGTGTGAGGATGTCCATCATGAAGAGTCCTTTGATATACCGTCTGATAGTCCTTCTGAGTCACATATTGTCGCTGCTGTTGTAACACCTCTGCCTCATTCTGGGAGCGAATTGGAGGAACATTGTTTTGTTTCTCATTTTACAGGTCTTGACAAGTTCACAGACCCGAGAGGCGAGATGGGTGCTCCGAGTCCGAATCCGGAATCGCTGGATAGACGACCCAGGAGGAGGTGTTGATAAAGCTACACCGCCTAGGAAGAAGCTGCGTGATGAGATAATAGTTTGGGACCCGGATGCTGTGGGAAGTTGTTGTTCTTACATTGCCAAGTTGTGGAGGCCGGATGTCCGCTTGACGATTGCTGAAGCTACCGCGTACAGTCAGAGGCCTAGTAGTAGGCAACTGATTTGTGCTGTTGGATGATCCGGGAGGCAGCCCGGACTGTTTTATTGTACTTTTGTTGAACTATTTATTTCTCTTTAGCTTTTGTTGAACCTTAGACGCTGTATTATGAACTCCTTATGCTTTTCTAGCTTTGGCATGCGTGTTTTGCAGGACCAAGTACTCGATCGAGTGGTTTTGTCCTCGATCGAGCACTTTTTGGGGCAGTTTTCACTCGATCGAGTGATAATTGTCCTCGATCGACCAAAAGCAAATGCACGTTTACTCGATCGACCGGTTTTCTGCTCGATCGAATCCATCCCATTGCCAGTTTACTCGATCGAGCTGTTCCAAGTGCTCGATCGAGTAGTTTTGAATCCCAGCTAATGTTTTCCGTCTATGGAGCTACTATTTGACTTTCTTTGACCTCCCATGTTCATGGTCGGTTTGGGGAGGTCCCTCTATATGACGTTTTGTATGTTTTTTCGACTCCATTTATCCTCTCCTCTTCAGTTTGCATTTCTTTCCCTATTTTTGGTACAGTGAGGGCATTGTACGGTTTGGTTTGGGGAGGTATGCATCCATATCTGTGTCTGCATGTTTCTTGCATTTCTGCTTGCACGTTTATTTATTTTCGCATGCATTGTTGTTTTAATTAATTTCAAAAATCATATAAAAAAAAATCATATAAATCATAAAATTTTCAAAATTTTCATGTTTAATTTAAGTCGGAACGCTTGAACATTGACGCTACTTTGAATCCTTACTTGAGCCCTGCATATTCTTGACATTTAGTTGGCATGATTATGTGCATAATCTACGAGTTTTTGTTTCTCTCTTATCTGAACGAATAGACTTGATTCAATATGTCAGCAAGCTACATTACATTCTGAGGTTAGAGCTTTATAAACTGGTGACATTCATGACCGGTTTCATTTAGGATGTGAGTAGTGCTCTCTTTAAGGCATGTAACATCAATTTGCATAAGCATGAGTCTAGTCTTCTTAATACCTGTATGCATTCGGTCTGTGGATGGTGACACATGTTAGGAGAGGCAGTTCCCTTATTTCATTCTACCCATGAACCCCACATAGCCAAATTGCCTTTTTGTCCTATTAACTACTTTCTATAATACTTCCTACCATAGTCGAGCTAGTGACGAGTAGTTGTTGGAATGTGCTATTGCAATATGGTTATTTTATCTGATTTCAGAGGATCGTGGAAGAATCAAAGGGAATGAAATAAAAGAATTGTTGAAAAAAAAAATGAAACGAAAAAGAGAACGAAAAAAAAATGGAAATAAGAAATGAAAAAGAAAAAAAAATCATGTGGAAAAGAAACTGGTTAATGATTTTCACTCCCATGTCCTATTCATATCTTATGGGGAGTTGACGATTCCTGGTGTTTTGTGAGTTTAGTGCATAGTTTTGCACCGTTTCATCTTGCTATATTGAGTACGAAGTTGGGATGCAGTTTAAATTTGGATTCGTTGTTGCTAGCCTGGCTATTAACCCCACATATCCAAATTCATCTCAGCCCCTTCTTACCCATTACCTCACTTACCCAAATGTAAGTCCTCGGCATGTGTCTTGGTCATTAGTATGGTTGGAATGCATATGTACGGTTGTAGAGGCTTTATTCATGTTAACTGCATGCATGTTCTTATAGGTCGAGTTAGGTGAGTGTCTTACTTCTTTCTATCTTTCACATATATACTCACCTTGTGCCTAATTTTGAGTGAGGAGCGACCCGTGAGAGTCCGAATCTTTTGAATTTTGCAAGGTCGACGGTTCAGTAAGTTCGAACCATTGATTTAACTCGTTTGCACTTCTCATTTGCCACTCTGTCAGTAATTGCATTAAATTGGTTTTAGTGGGTGATTTGTAGCTGATGCGTTGGTCCTGTTCCACTGTTGTTTCTTAGTTGCATTCATATTTGCTTGGGGACAAGCAAAGGTTTGGTTTGGGGAAATTTGATGCGTGTCTTTTATATAAGGTTTTTACCTCATTTTTACACGCATTTCTGTACTATTTATGTAGCATCTAGCTACAAATACCCCCGAATATCCTACTTTGGTTCGTTTTATGTAACTTGCAGGAATTAACCGAAGAGGAGCTAAATCGAGCCTTTTACCATCCGTTTAGCATGCATTTGGAGGAAGAGTGAATTTGGAGCGGGAATGTAGCTATTTTGGGATGAGCAAAGAAGAAAGATAGCTGGGCGAGCAAAGGAAGAACTTCAAATTGCTAGTGCCTACTTTGGAGAGCCATATCTCGCGTTCTACAACATATATTCAGGTGATTCCAATTGGAGATAAAAGTTTGTCCTCTTAGCTTTCCAACGCCACCGGAATCGCCCTATTTGCCCAAGTAACGAAGAAATGGCAGCCGTTTAAAGTTCAGTGCACAAAGCAGGAAAAGTACTCGATCGGGTAGATATATGGTCGATCGAGTACTAGCTACAGCGAAAAGATTTTAGTCGAGAATAATTAGATTAATAATAATACTACTTAGTATAAATAAGAGTAGTTTTGACCTAATAAGGATGGAATTCATTCCCTGGAGTCAGTAGAGGAAAAGGACGACTGCTTTGTTCTTCATTTCTCTATTTTTCGGATCAATTGTATTTCTCTTCTTTTCTCTCGTTCAATTTCATTTCTACCTTAGGTTACTGTTTTTTGGGATTTTGTTCTTCCGTATACTTTTGCTACTCAGATTCGGATTGTATTGGTACTATTGTTCTTCTTTAATCTTTTAATCATTTTTATTGCTTGAATTCCTTCCTCCCTTAGTTATTATCATAATTGCTTTTATTCAATCCTTATCAGTTTTATCATTATGTTTAGTTTCAATTATTTATTTATTTTTGTTGTTAATTCAATGATAATGAGTAGCTAATTTTCATATGCTAAGACTATAGGGGATCCATAATTATGAAGGGAGAGTAATCGATTTATCGGGTTAATGCTGGTATTGTCTTTGTTGGTTAAATGTCTTTGCTTAATTGTATCCGTCTGATTGAGTTGACACAATTAGGCATTTATTTCTTAGTGATCCTCGACCTGGACCGAAAGGTTGGAAGAGGCGAGACTAGTAGCGAACAATAGAGTATTGCAATGAGGGCGAAAGTTAAGCTGTTTACACTTTAGGGTGAATTAAGGACCGAAAGGTGACGTTCGTTACCCCTTAGACCGTATTTGCTTTGACCTGAGACCTAGATTACTTGACCGGATGATTATGGTGAACCGTTTGTCTTAGCTGTTTCTCTCTATCTGGTTAATCCCCTTCTCTTGTTCTCTTTTCCTTATTCTTATTAGTTTAGAAAATCACATCTAAACCCCCATCTCTGTGACATCCTGACAGACTAAGTTAAATAGATAATTAGCAAAATAGCCTCCCTGTGGAGATTGACCCTACTTGCTGCTAGCTTCTGTTAGTTGTTTTTAGGTTTATTTTTGGTACAGAAACGACCATATCAACCGGCCAGTACGCCAACCTCCCGTAGAGGAACGCCGAGTAGTCCTCACCAGGAAGAAGGAGGGCGTCACCACCAACGCCAGCCAAGTCAGCCTCCCTCTCAGCCTCAGAAGGCTCCCTGAACATCGTCTTAGGAGGATCGATGGGAACCGTCAAGACATCCCGAGAGCACTGACGAGCCAAACGCTCGCCTAAGTACAACACAAGACCCATCGACGTCCTCAACAGCAGCCGGCTCGAGCTCCTAGGTCGAAGGAACTCAGCACGAAAGAAGGACCGCCAGCGTACTCCGCCCAAGGCCTGGGCACCCACTGGGAAAAGACAAGCAAGAGATCATTCTTATGATCAGTAAAAGTAATAAAGAAGCAAAACAAGTATAAGTGAGATGATCACGCTGTCCATCTGAAGAGCGTTCACGTCCCACCGGTAGACACCGTGAGAGGAGCGCTTGCTCCTCGTCCGACACATCACCCAATCCCTCACGACGGGATAAGCCTTCTCCAGCGGCTCCGTCCTCTTGGGCGAGAGGCTCGGAAAGTAGGAGTACACCCACGCCTGTGAAGCAAGATAGTCAATAACGATCTTTCGTGATTCAATAAGGAAAAGAAATGATTATTAGTCCAAATGAAGGTTTATACCTCCAACAGTAGTCCAGGGCCGACAACACCAGGAGAAGTTCCCTTCTCCATCAACTCCGGACGAACCATGGCCCTCATGAAGCGGATGAGGACCACAAAACAGCAGTGACCCAGTCCCAACGCCCTTAGGAGCTCAGGTCAGAAAGGAAGGGAAGAAGCTTCGTCGACAGCCTCTCTCCCTTGTCTCCGAGGTAGATCGAAGACAAGAACCACCAGAGCCACAAGCGGACTCTCTGCTCAGCTGTACAGGGAGGAGGAGCCGTCTCTCTCCCGTCGATCACCACCAGCGCCGGGGTCTTCCCCGCAAAGTAGTCTCGGACATAAGAACTAGGCACCAAACCAGGCACTGTAACAACCTTCTACGCCAAGTTCCAGCCGATCAACCTCCTAGCTTCGGCCGAGTCCATCCTCATGGCAGTCTCCGGCCACTCCACCTCCTCGGTCCTACATGGCGGCCCAGAGATCATGCCGTAGTCCTCCAATGTGACCCCCACCTCACCAAAAGGCATGTGAAAAGTGGAAGTCGTATCCCAGAATCGGTCCAAGAAAGAGCGGACCGGGATGAGGTTTGCCCGCAGCTTCCTCTTCGCGATATCCCTCCAAGCCTGCACCAGGGCACCGAACGCTCCGCGCTCGATCATGGCCCGCTACTCCGCCGACAGCCTCTCGTAGCACTCTATAGCCGTCGTGTAGCCCGAGAACGATCTGATATTCCCGGCCTCCTATTGTGATTTGAAACAAAAGTTATCTTTAGTTTCAATGAAATTGGAGCGAATGAAACGAAAGAATATGAGTGATGAGTAATGAATTCAAGGATTACCCAGCTCTTCATCGTCCTATAGGACATGTGACCCTCCGCAGCCCAAAGCAAGTGCCTGTTGTCCCAGGTCTCAGCCCACGCAGGTGCTCACCTCAGTTGTCGACCTCCTCGTCCCACGTTGGCCCGCCTCGGGGCCTCTGATGTGAACATTATTTGCGCACATTTAGTCCCCTAATTGAGCCTATTTTGCATACTATTATAACATTCTATGGCCATTTTATCCGTCAAAACCTTCCTATTTGCTTTTCTATCGCATTTCATATGTTTTGTAGAAAAGGAGATAATAAGGCGGAAATTCCCGTCTTTCGTGCATATTTGGAAGCTACTTGACGACACTAAATGGACTAGTATGAAGAGGAAGCAAAGACTAAAGACCAATCCCGTAAGAATAAAATGGGAATGAGCAAAAGGGAAGAAGAGAAGGAGAATCACTGCTGTAGAACAATCCGAGCGGATTGTCTCCAATCCGCCCGTCTCCACACTACGCAATCCGAGCGTCTTGGATTGAATCCGCTCGGATTGCCCCGCCAGAATCCGACCGGATTGTCTCCAATCCGCCCGTCTTCTTCTCCTTGAATCCGCCCGTCCCGACCACAATACGCACGGATTCCCCCACAGCACAATTCCGTCTTCTCCAAGCTACAAAGAAAGAAGCCCTTCCTTCAAGAAATACCGGCTTCTCCCTGCTCAAATCTCAAAAGTGTAATTACTAGTTTAGCCCTTAGTTAACCTTAATGCATCCACCTAATTTCCACTATAAATGCCCCATTTGTAATAATCAAATCATCAAGTATTATTAGAGATACACAAGTTTTTAGAGTAGAAAATCCTTCTTTAGATTAGATTAGGAGTAGATTAGAATAGATTACTCTTTAATCTTTCCACAAATTACACATTAATCTCTCTTTAATTATTGTTCAAGTTTATTATTCAAGTTTATTATTGGGTAATTGAAGATTATTGGGTTATTATTGGGAGATTGACAACCTTCCATCAATCATCAAGTTTCTTCTATTATTCTTTGCATTATTGTTTGGATCATCTTAAGTTGGTATAACTCCTTTACTCTTTGATCTTTATTGTTCATTTCTTCATTCTATTATCATGTTTATACTTGTTGTGATGATTGACACCATTAATGACATGTTTCCCATGATGATGAGTGAGTAGTTACTTAGCTAGGATGAGTGGGTAATTAAGGGAAGTCAACATGGGATTGATTCATGCTTAATCTAATATGTTCACATGATTAAATTGCTTGCTTGTTGTGATGTCAACTTTATGCACATGTTATGTTTGATGAAATGCTAAGCCTATGAATCCTTGCATTTTTACCATCTCTTATCTACTCAACTTGACTCGTAAGATATAAACCAACTAGAGTCTTGTTAGACCATGCATAGAAGTTGATTAGGAGGAAAGTAAGTCAACTTGTAGGTGTTGTACAATCTAATCGATTCGGCTCCGGGACCCAACTCTTCCTAAGGACCGTAAGATATAACCCAACTCGGTTCCTCCACAACATTAATTGCTTGCAACTTTGTAAACATGTTTGTATGATCAACACCATGAATCCCCCATGACCCCATGATATCCTAGCACATTTAATCATTTGTTTACATCCTTCCTTTTATTGCTTGTTTTACCTTATTGCTTGCATTAGTATAGACACAACTACAAACCCAACCAAATTGTGACACTAGCATAAATTGAGATAGATAGACTTAGAACCCAAAGCACACCGTCTCATGGATCGACCTCGACTTACCGCTAACTAGTAGTTTGTTGAGTATTATAAATGTGTTTGATGGACGTGTGACGACCGACTCTTGTCACATAAAAAATGGCGCCGTTGCCGGGGATGGTGCTATGTGATTAAGTTCTTACTTGTTTGTCTATTTTAGTTGTGCTTTCACCTTGAGGAACTTGTTCCTCAAGGATTGTTCTTACCATTTTATTGTAGTTTCCATGCTTGTAGTTGTTTCCTTGTCTTAGCTATGATGATGACCGAAGGCTTGGTACATGGAGTATGTGGTGGATCTTTTGAGTATGACTATGGGTATGGGGAGTTTGAGGAGCAAGTCAACACAAACCTACCCTATTATTTGTACAACGAAAATCCTAAGCACTACCCCAATTTTTCCCACCAAAATTACCACACCCAATATCAACATCAACCACTCACCCGATACCCATTTCACAATGAACTTCAATTGCCACAAAACAACCACTTTCACACATACCCACAACAAAAAGATGAACCCATTCAAAACATGATTTTCCAAATGATGAGAGATCAACAAAACTTCTTCAAACAAATGCTAGAAGAAAGCCGAAAAGAAGATAATGTTCTTAAAGACATTGTTGTCCAAAGAGAGGAGTTGAGGATTCAAATTGCCCAATTAAAAGAATTCCAAGCAAACACTCACCACCGTTGTTTGGATATTGAGCATAAATGCGAATTTGAAGTAGTGACTTTTGATATGGAAGACGAGAAGTGGGAAGAGCCAAGTTCCTTGAGCTCTTGTGACTATGAGAGTGTTGTGTTCGATGAAGAAGACATGAGGTTGAGCAAACCAAATACTCTTAACCTTTGTGAGTATGAGGGTGTGTCTTTTGATGTGAACGTTGAGGTGTTGGAAAAAGAGCTAAATGAAGCCCCCATTTATGATTCACGTGAGGATAGCAACAATGATGATGAGCCTAGAGGAGGGATTCATAAAATCACCTTGCTTGAGGAGCCTATCCTTGAGGCATTTGAGATACCCTATCATGAAGAAGAACGCCCTTCCTTTATCCTTCATGAAGACCACTTGGCACCTATCATGGAGCCAATGATCATTGAAGAGGATATGTTAGACCTTCTTCAAAAGGCCAAAGTTTCTTACAAGAGCTATTTGGTAAAAAAGCTCAATGAGAAAATTGCTCGTGAGGCTACTTGTGAAGATTTGGCACCCATGATTTCAACTCCTATGGTATCCAATCATCAAAGTCATGAAAATTCTCTTCCTACTCATGAAGGATTGATAAATTCAAATGCTATCGTCATCACCAAAATTGAAGAAGAAGTTGGTAAGTGGAAGTCCACGGATGAAAATGAACCACACTTCATGCTTAGTCTTAACAAGAATCATGGGTGTATATATTTGAAGCATCGGGAAAGCTCTAACGCTAAGGAGAAGCCAAGAAAAAGAACATTCTACAAGCCTCCTTGGCCAAATTTCATATTCAAATTGAGCAACCCATACTTATGCTTATTTGGAGCTTGTTCACAAGCCTTTGATCTTTTATTAAGAGCTTTGAGCTCTATGGATAAGAGTCTCTACAAATTGAACTAGTTTGGTGGAGTCCTACCTCAAAGCCACCATTTGTAAGATATTTCTTGAACCCCTTTACTTTGTATAATATTGTACATTTACTTTTGCATTTAATTTCTTACATAAGAGAGAAGAGAGAGAGAGAGAGTCATCTTACATGTTTCATGAGCAAATTTCAGAAAAAAAATAAGGAAAAAGAGAAAATCAGTGAAAAAGGGGTATGTTGCTTCATGAAAAAGAAAGAAGGAGAAGGAGAGAAGCAGAAAGACGCCCGGATTCCAGCAAATTCGCCCGTCCAGGGCCCGCGGGAAACAAAAAGTTGAAACTGCTGAAGAATCCGTGCGGATTCTAGAAAATCCGCCCGTCCCAGGCAATCCGTCCGTCTTCTTCACGGGACGCCCGTCCCGTGTGTCATCCAGAAGCAAGATTTTGAACTGTGTCAAAATCCGTGCGGATTATCGAAAATCCGCCCGTCCAGATCAAGCCGTGCGTCCTGAAGAAAATCCGCCCGTCTTTTCCCTACTTCCCGGCCAAAGAAATTCTCTGTCCTAGAATCCGTGCGGATTCTACCAAAGACGCCCGTCTTCTTTCCCGACAATCCGCCCGTCCCCTCTTAAATCCGCTCGGATTGTACTGTTTATACGGATAAAACGGGTTCGATCCAATCTTATCCGTTCGGATTCCCTACTTCTTCTATATAATCACCCCCCTTCTCCCTCATTTCCTCACCTTACCAAACCCTAAAACACTCATCTCAACCCTCAAAATCACCCTCCAATCCTCAAAAACACCCCCATTACCAACATGAGCACCAAAGGAAAGGCCAAGAAATTGATTGAATCATTCGGGAAGAAGCGCAAGGGATCAAGCTCTTCAACACCACGAGAGGTAATACTACCAAGGAACACCCGACCCTTAATGAGGGGAGGGATTGAACAACTCAACAACTTCCAAGAAGTGATCTTCCTATCCGACGAACACCGCGAAAAATTCGTCGAGCTCCTAGGTAAGAAGTACGAACCTACTCAATTTGTTGATACTAGGGTGTTGGAAATCCTTAAGATAAGGTACCCTACCGAGATGTTCTTTCATGGCCTTGGCATTGGGAGCTTTTTCCATGCCCATGAAGAGACTTACCTTAGTCTCACACTTGAATTCTTGAGTAGCCTTCGCATTGTGGCGGATACCCACAACATTGTAGGCATGGAGTTTAGGTTATGCAACCTAGACCATGTTCTTTCTCTTGAGGAATTTGCCTATGTTTTCGGTCTTGAAGTACCCACCGACTATACCGAAAAGCCCGATAATTTTAATGTGGACTTTCTTTGGAAAGCTATCTCCGGGAGGGACTTTACCCATATAAAGCGTTGCTATACATTTGCTATCCAACATCCGGTGATTCGATTCACCGAACGCTTTGTAGCCGGTTGCATCAATGGGAGGTACGAGCAAGATCGATGTACTCTCATCGACTTAACTTTTCTTGAGTCTTATTTGAATGTTCGAGCGGTGAGGCGTTATAACTTCAACACGCCACTTGAGATACTTACTAGGTTCAATGATTTTGCTCAAGGGACCACCCAACTCAAAACCTTTGTGATGGGAGGTCTAATTACAATTTTGGCCAATCACCTTTGTCCCGGGTTCAATGCCCGAGGAACCTATATTCCTCTTGAAGGGAGGACCTTGATTGATGAGCATACCATTTAAAAAAGCACGACTTGTTAGGCCGTCGTAATGACAATTTTTAAACCCGGTTTTCTACAACCATTTCAAAAAGCACGCCTTTTTAGACCGTCGTAATGACGATTTTCAAACCCGGTTTTCTACAACTGTTTCAAAAAACACCTTTTTACGCCGTTATAATCGTCGCGTCAAGACATGTATTTTAACCAGTCTCGCGCCGACACAATTGCTCTTTCAAAACCCAAAAATGACACACACCCTTTTTCGAGGCTTTTCAAATCCCGAGGACAATACACCGTCCCCGGGACCACAACCTTTTCAAACCTTTCAAAACTCGATTTTCAAAACACACGATTTTGGATTTCAAAGCCGTCTTCGAAAACAACACATTTTTTTCAGAGCCGCCGTAACTCGAACTCAAACCATCTTTTGAAAACAAACTTAAGACAACTTTTCGACTGGCCGACCTTTTGAAGATCCTTACTTTTCGGAAGCCATCCATAAAACGACGAATGAACCTTTTTGAAAATCTTTATTTTCGAAAATTTCAGTCCACCATTCCAATTCCGCCACGTGTCTATCGAGTCAAAGCAAACGTGCTTATAGGTCTTTACTTATGAGTCGTCTCACCTCGAGACTCATTCAACGGCGTCAAGCCCTTACGTTGAACTCGGGTCAAAGTTCGGTCAACACCGTCACACCATAAATCGAGTCAGCACTGAGGCACCACACACGGTTGCTCTCGTCTCGTTGGGTCCAAAGTGTCTTCCCGTCTTTTGTGTTGTCTGTGTTTAGTCATTAAACCGTGTCGGATTGGGATATAATGTGAGCCATTCTCTGCCTCTGAGCCATGGCCCCGTCTTCAGCTTCGTCCAACAACAACGATGACAACCGAGATCTTACGACTGGTCAGCTAGCGAGCCTGCTCACAGCTCTCAAGGTCACTCTGGAACGTGTCGAGACCCGTATTGACACCCTGGAAAACAAGGAAACCGAAGAACACAACACTCCGCCTTTGACCAAAACTGAGAAAAGGCTCAAGCTCTTGGAAGACCAACTTTACCGTAACTGATGTACCCAAGTTTAAAGGAGTGGAGGACCCACTCAATCACATCCGGGCCTTTAAATATTACATGTCCATCAAGGGGGTCAAACAGGAACTTTTCACCCAGATCTTTCCTTTATCCTTGGAACAAATTCCCCGCCAATGGTGCTATTCCCTCGACCCCAAGAGCATTACCACTTGGGACGAAGTCGCCATTAAATTTGCTAAACAGTACGCCGACAACGTCGAAATATAAGCCAACACCCGCACTCTTGAGGCCCTTACTCAGAATGACAAGGAAGGATTCACCAAATTCCTAACCCATTCGAGGAGGGTAAGCACCCAATTGGTCAGTAAGCCAAGTGAATCAACTCTGGTGGAGAAGTTTGTCAACAACCTCCGTCCAGTGTATGCCAACCTGTTAAGATATAAAAACATCAAAACCTTCCAGGACCTGCAAATCCTCGAATCCCGCATTGAAGACGACCTCCGCAAGGGTGTTCTAGCCAAAACCACCGGTAGAGGCTATTAGGGATCTACCTCAACTGGATATCGTCCCTATGGTCAGACAAACAAAATCGATGAGGTCAACCTCCTCGAACAAGTGATAAAGAAACCTGAGCGTCCTTAAAGGGTATTCACTAACTTGGGAACAACCTATGCCAGCGCCCTAAAAAGACTCATGGACCAACGGAAACTACAGCCAATTAGGCCCACTCTGGACCCATCCGAGGCCAAGAAAACTCGTTCATAGAATCCCAACGCGTACTGCCAATACCACCAGGGCAAAGGTCATGACACGGAAGCTTGTTTTAAGCTAAAGCACGTCATTCAAGATATGATTGAGAAAGGGGATTTACCTTTACCTCCGCCAACAAAACAAAATAACAAGACAAACCCCTTGGAAAGCTATGCCATCTCTAATGACGAGCCAACCCTGGATTGCTCACACCTCATCCTACCAAAGAAAAATGCCAAAATCAAGGGCCCAAGCCAATAGCCATTCACCCAAAGCCATGGCGAAAGGCCAAAATCAAAGGCCCAAGCCAATAGCCATTCACCCAAAGCCAAAGCGAAAGGCCAAAATCAAAGCCCTAAGCCAATAGCCATTCACCCGAAGCCAAAGCGAAAGGCCAAAATCAAAGGCCCAAGCCAATAGCCATTCACCCAATGTCAAAGCGAAAGGCCAAAATCAAAGTCCCAAGCCAATATCCATTCACCCAAGGCAAAAGCTCAAGACCAAAGAAGAAACCAAAGCCAAAAGCAATTCACTCAAGGCCAAAGCCACAGTCAAAGTCAAAGCAAAAACAAAAGTCAATTCAGTCAATGCAAATGCCAAAGCCAAAGGCTACTCACCCAACGTCAAGGCCAAGACCCAAGCCAAAATCAAAACAAAACAAGATTGAAACCCTTTTCTCAAAAAGCCCAAAATCCAAAGAAAGCATCCAACACACAAAATCCTGGACAGGTTAGTACAACATACCAAGTCCAGGACCAACAATTCCAAAGCCCAGGACCAACGAGTCTAACACACCAAATCTCGGACCGACAAGTCCAAAAGACCAAACAAGTCAGGCCAACACACCAAGTCCAGGACCAACAAGTCCAAAGCCCATGACCAACATTTCTTCCCTCCAAACTCTGGGATCAACAAGTACAAAACACAAGAATACCAAAACCTTATGTCAAAGAGCTAAAATAAGAGCTCAAGACTCGTAAACTAACAACAAATCCAACACTGCTTCACCCCTAAGTCCTTCTAGAGACTTTTATAGGGAGACCTATCTAGGATCCTGGGGATTGCCCTCAAGATCATAACCAACATCGCTTCCCCCTTAAGTCTTTCTAGAGACTGCCATAGGGAGACCGATCTAGGATCCTGGGGATTCCCCTCAAGATCATAACCAACATCGCTTCACCCTTAAGTCCTTCTAGAGACTGCTACAGGGAGACCTATCTAGGCTTCTGAGGATTCCCCTCAAGCTCGTAATATAAAACCTTAACCTTTAAGGTCCAGACATGGGAATTTGATCCCACATTAATTACCAGCCATTTCGTGCTCAGGCCACATCAAGCCTGAGACACCAATCCGCACCATATTACAAGCCGTAACCCATTGGCCTAAACACCACAAATACAAGCTCCGGATTTTTATCTGTTAAACAAACCTATTATTACAAGGCTCCACATTCCATAATGTCGAAGCCATTTTTACCCTGACCCGGATACGGAGCCTTCAAAAATGTTGCTCCCTGGAATGGAGCATGCCTATTTCATTCTTGGAGTCCACTTTTTAGTGTGCTCACATAACAAGAAACTTTTTCACAAATTATGCCTCTTCGATTCATGATCAAGAGGGATTTCTATCCAATCAACCTTCGAGTCACCAAACGGAATTCACCGTCCTGACCCTCAGCTCCAGATTTTTATCTGTCAAACGAACCTATTATTACCAAGCTCCACATTCCATAATGTCGAAGCCATTTTCACCCTGACCGAGATACGGAGTCCTCGAATGCTTTTCTACCGAGAACGAGAAATACCCAATCTACCCTTAGGGTCCACTTTTTAGTGTGCTCACATGATAAGGAACATTTTCACAAATTACACCTCTTCGATTCATGATCAAGGAGGGATTCTCTCAAATCAATTTTTGAGTCACCAAACGGTTTCTACCGTCGTGACGCTCATCACTTTAAGGTCCTAACAACTCGCTTAGGCGCACACATTCAGAACTACGATCTGAATTGATTTCACTGCACATGAATACGTAGGCAGTCCTCCCAGGACACAACCATACACCTCAAAATCACTTCAAGGTCCTAACAGTTAGCTTAGGCACACAAACACATGCAGAACTATGATCTGGTTTGATTCCGTAAACACGCGAATACGTAGGCAGTCCTATTACAAGGGCGCAACCACACCCCCACAAACATTCAATTTTCACACCTTCAATTTGCAACCCATTGCACACACACGCAGAACTACGATCTGGTTTGATTTCGCAAACACGCGAATACGTAGGCAGTCCCCAACAAGGACACAACCGCACACCTATTTCAATCTCAACCATTAACATCAATCCTCAAAAGCGGCCCATCCAGCTGCAAAAATTAATCTCTTTACTAGGGGATTCTTCCTTAAGGCGTCGCCCATTCCTCCTTTTGCCAAATTTCGGTCTTCTCACTCTAGGGGCTTCTCTTTCGAGATGCCACCCATCCTTTATCCTCAAACATCTTTTGAATCTCAAATACAATCCAAAATAAACCACCCATAGTCGAGTGCTCGGTTCGGACGATGACAAAGTCTTGGTTCCGCTCTCCGAATCATCATGCCTCAGAGAAGGATCTCAAACAAGCAAACGGTGGCAAAGATGTCTGGAGAAGATAATTAATTCGCGTTCCCCAGCCGAGCGGACCTTCTTCCCCAAGAATCTGATGCGCGTTGTCACCCTCTTTTGGCTAAGGAGTTGCACTTACATTGGCAAAGTCTGTCAAAGTAACCGCCGTGTCGTGTCGCTACTGAGTTTGGGTTGCATCCACGACCGCCTATTTGTCAGTCTGTCAGTATGCGTCCATGCGCGTCAATGTCGTAACAGTCACGTGTCTCCAATCTATCAAATCACGAATCTATGAGAAACAAATTCCAACTCTTAACTGCTTTTAAGCTTCACAACTTCCGAAACTTTTATCTCCCCTTACGCGAGATATTACGTGCTAATTACTTACATGTTTATGTGCTTAGGTGCTTATATGCTTGTGTGCTACGTGCTTGTCTATGCGACTGCGGATTTGTCTGGTCACTAACCATGCAGGTAATCATGAGATGACAAATTCACTCCAAGTGAGTACTGGGTTCTTCCCAACAAACACCGACCCGTCAAGTCGAAGGGTTTTAACCCCGTTGATTACATGGCATACGCTACCTCCCAACAAGCGGCAACTCATATCCCCGGCGAGTCCCGAGAAGTTTCTAACTCACCAGTAAATGCCGATTTTCAAATAGAAGTCACACAGATGATCTATCCCCACGGAGTTCATTTAGGACCCCATCAAGTTGGTGTTCGTTGCTTCCTGGCTGAACCAATCAACGTCAACTTGGTTAGAAGTCATTACCGGACGATATCTGGAAGTAATCTCAATGTTACAAGCTATTTCCCGAAGTCGATTATTCGACCATCCATGGCTGGCGAGCCTATACGCACCTTCGATGGCTGGCGAGCCTCAAAACGTACTGCTGGCGAGCCTTTGCACGCGCACAAGAAGCAACTCAAGGACATATCCCGAAGATGCCTCTGGTATGACTCCTTCCTATGGCTGGCGAGCCTCAAAACGCACCACCTTCAACACTGACTGGCGAGCCTTTGCGCGCAAAAGATTCAAGGACGTATCCCGAAGATACCTCAGGTATGACTCCTTCTTATCGCTGGCGAGACTTTATACATAGTCTAATGGACTTTAAATCACCCAAACCGGAAGTCGATAGACTCTAAACTGTTCCTGACGGCAGATCCTTGACTCGAATCCCCGAGTCGCCCCGATGTCGCCCTTCCCGACGGCAGGTCCTTGGCTCAAACCTTTTTGAGGCGCCTTGATGTCGCAATGGTCTTCAGGTTGTAATCTTCGATTGACCTGGAGATCATACTTTGACTTTTGCCCTGTCCAAGCCTCAGTCAAAGTGGGGGGCTCTGTAGATACCCAGTATCTACACCTCCCAAAAACCACCCGATGATGATCGGACTATAACGTATTTTTTATTTGCGTGTGTGGATTGGCTATACATGAGACGGTTTAATGCACTACTCGGATATGAAAAATGATTTCATAAATGGTTTTCTAACTTCATTTGCATTAAAATAACACTATTTAGAGTTAAAACCGTCTTCAGACCCAAAACCGACTCAGAAACCCGCAACTCGAGTCAACCTGAGTCAACCAGAGTCAACCCAAATCCCGGATGTCAAAAATAATGCCATAAATGTCTTTATCATGTCATTTCCTTTAAAATGACCCTAATTAGAGTCAAAACTGACACTGGGCAAAAAACCAACTCAAAATTTAAATCCCGATTCAGACGGGTCAAACCCGAGTCAAGCACACAAAACACCCACCTCAAGTAACACCCAAAATCATCCTATTAGATGCCCATATTGTTATACATCTTATATGAATACCTTATATCAAACCAACCAAACAAGGGATAGAGCAAAGGCCACGTCCAAATTGAAAAGGACAATACACCCATTTGTATCACAAGGTAGCTTGCGCCTCTTTAGGGTGTCTGCTTAGCCTGTAAGCAAACTGAACCGACCTACCATCCCACATTTCTCTATAAATACCCACTGATGTGACCATAATTAGAGCATATTTAGTCACCGAATTAGCCTTGTTCTCGTGCTTTTTAGTGCATATTTGGGTCATTTGTTGTCTTTAGTTCTTTGTTTTGCATATTCTTTTGAGGTTTTGATCCCTTGGTAGGAAAGGAGTGCAAACCTTGCATTTTTATGGCAAAATGAGGCTAAATTGATTGAATTCAATGACCAAGCATCAAGGAGAGACAAGATTAGAAGGCATTTGTACATACTTTAGTAGATGGGCAATGATGAGAAAAGATCCTTGCATTCCAGAGGAAATCCCTAAGGATTTTATGAAGAAAAAGGAAGAAAAGAAGAAGAAACAAGACTGCCTAACAATCCGTGCCTCTTCCCCTGAAGCCGCCCGTCCACAACCCACAATACGTGCGTCCTCATCACCAAGACGCCCGGGCAAAATCTCCAGAAGACGCCCGTCTTCAATCCCAAGACGCCCGGGCAGAAACCACCAAATCCGCCCGTCCCGTGCTAAAGACGCCCGGATTCCCAGGCAGGCCCATTTCGTCTTCTTCAAGTTTCAAGGAAGTATGCAAGGAAGGATGCACATCTTTTTCTTGAGACCGGAGTCTCCCTAGAGACCGGAGTCTTCCAAAAGAGACCGGCGTTTCCTTAACAAGGGACTTAATCGTCATTTAAGCCCTTAGTTAACCCTAATTCATACACCTAATCCGCACTATAAATACCCCATTAGTCTAATTAGAAGAGCATGTTCTTCTTAGCAATCTTTAGTGTAGTTAATATCAATCAAATCTCTCTTTAATCTTGTAATCAACATTTAATCAAGTTTTAATACAAGTTTTATTTCCTTAATCTCTCTCTTGTTCATCCTTTATTTTGGGTAATTGAAGATTATTTGGGTTATTATTGGGAGATTGACAACCTTCCAATCAAGCATCAAGTACTTCTTTTATTCTTTGCATTATTATTGGAATCATTAGTAGGTATAATTCTCTTAATCCCTCTTTAATTATTGTTAATCACTTTCATTTATTCATCATGTTTCACTTTGTTGTTATGATTGACAACCTTGCTAACATGTTCAACATGATAATGAGTGAGTAGTTACTTAGCTAGGGTTAATGGGTAATTAGGGGAAACCAACATGGGGGATGATTCAGGCTTAAATTAATATGCTTTCATAGTTTATTTGCTTGCTTGTTGTGATCTCAACTTATGCACATGTTATGTTTGATGAAATGCGAGCCTATGAATCCTTGCATTTTTTACCCATCACCTATCTTTTCAATGAGACTTGTAATATATAAACCAACTCGAGTCTCATTAGACCATGCATGTTGTTGAGTAGGGAAGACTAAGTCGACTTGTAGGTGTTGTACAATCTAATCAATTCGGCTCCGGGACCCAAACTTTCCTAGGATTGTAAGATATAAACCAACTCGATCCATCACAACAATAATTGCTTGCTTATAATTTGAGAACATGTTTGTATGATCAATTCCCATGAATCCCCTATGAACCCATGACACCCTAGTGCCTTTTATCAATTGTTTACATCCCTTTTAATTCATCTTGCTTGTTTACTTCCATTGCTATTTAGTTTAGTGATCTTCTACATCAAACCCCAATTGTGACACCCCTTAAGACACCACTAGTTGCAATAGAAATCTCATCTCAATTCCCGTCCATTGGGATCCAACCTTTATTTGCCTCTTTACTAATTGTAGAGTTGTTTGTGAAGTTATAAATTGTGTTTTTGTCTAGGTACTCCTAACGACAAGTAACCGAAAAGTAAAAATCACCGACCAAAAATGGCCGTTGCCGGGGACGGTGTTAACTTGATTTAGATTTTCTTATATTATTATTAGTTGTGTCTTTCTTTTCCTTGGGGAAGTAAAACTCCTCAAGGTTTGTTCTAATTGTTTTCGAGTTGTTTGATATTTTGCATGTCTAGAAGGTCACAAGGTGACTTGTTACCCTTTGATCGCGAAATTGAAAGGACTTTGACAACCAATAGGAGACTTGCTAGGAGAACTTTGAGAGGTATTGGTGAGGTTGTAGATATTCAACCAAATACTATTGAGTTCATCAACCCTTTTGCAAGAGAAGGCGAGGAGAACCCAACACAAAATCCAACACAAAATCAACCCACAATGCCTAAGTTTTCATCACATTCCGTACCCACCGAGGAGAACCTACCCAATGGTACTCCCACACCACAACATCTAACCGGAAATTTTATTGCCAAATCTGCATTTATCCAATTAGTCGAAAGAAGACAATTTGGGGGGATGCCTAGTGAAGACCCTCATTCTCATATGCAGACTTTTTGTGACTATTGTGATGCGATTTCTCAAACCGGTGTAACTCAAGACCAAATTCGATGGGTCTTATTTCCTTTTTCTCTAATTGGCACCGCAAAACAATGGTTGAAAGGCCTTGATAAGGCTACTCTCGGAATTGATTCTTGGAAGAAGTTGGCTCTAGCTTTCTACAAAAAGTTCTATCCACCGGAAAAGACTAACATGCTAAGAGCTCAAATCACGGGCTTTTAGCAAAGGGATGAAGAATCTTTGTATGAAGCTTGGGAGCGGTTTAAGGGAATTTGTCGCTCATGTCCTCACCATGGACTTAGCGAGTGGTTCTTTGTACAACAATTTTGGAACGGTCTTTATGAAGATTCAAGGAACATTCTCAACAAGGGATCAAATGGAATGTCACCGAAGTTGGTGACAATCAAACTTGGAACAAAATTGAGGAAATGGCGGTCCATAACTCACAATATAGTAGACCTCGCAAGGCTCATAGAGGAGGAACGCATGAAGTGGAATTCATTACTCAATTGGGTGCTCAACTTAGTGCTCACATTGATACCATCAATTTGAAGTTTGAAAAAGCTATGGCTAGAATTGAAGAAGCCTCAAAATCACCAAAGCATCATGTTAATGCCATGACGGCATCTTCATCAATCCCAAGTGGGATATGTGAGAATTGTGGAACTTTCGGACATGACCAAAGTGAATGTAGGGGAACAAATGAGTAAGTGAATGCTTTTCAAGCATACAAGAGTGGTACCCCTTATTCAAACTATTACAATGAAAACACCAAATTCCATCCAAATCTCTCATACAAAAGCCAAAATGTTCAAAACCCTCAACCAACATACACCCCACCTCCCATGAGAAACCAAAATCAAAGACCCTTTTACAATCAAAACCAAGGTTACCAAAATCAAACTCCATACAATCAACAAAATGACCAAGGTTTGGATGTTCAAAAAGCGGTCCTCCAAATGCAAAAGAATCAACAAGAGTTTTTCACTCAAATGCAAAAGGATAGTCAAGCAAAGAAAATCACCATCAACAATATCCTAGCTCACACCAAAATGTTGGAAACCCAATTGACTCAACTAGCATCTTCAAGCTCACAAAGACAAAAGGGGAAATTACCACCTCAAAGTAATCCCCCAAGACATGAAACGGTTAGTGACATTCACTTGAGGAGTGGTACAAGGTATGAAGCACCGAAGAAGCAAGTTGAGGATGAAGTTGTGGAAGCTAGTGACAAAGAAGAAATTGTGCAAAACTCCAAGGATGGAGAACCATCAAAAGAAGAAATTTCAAAGAAAAATGAAGACAAGGTGAAGGAGAAGGAGCCCATTGTGAATAGACTTCCTTTTCCGAGTCGTCAAGCCAAGCCCAAATTTGATGACCAACTTGGAAAATTTATGGAAATTGTGAAGAATTTGGAAGTCTCAATTCCTTTCACGGAATTAATCAATCACGTGCCAGCTTATGCAAAATACATGAACGACATCCTCACAAAGAAGAAGTCGATCCGGAAGCTTGAGACTATCGCCTTCACTAAGGTTAGTAGCGCAATACTTCAAGGGAGTTCACCTCCAAAACTCAAAGATCCGGGAAGCATCTCAATACCGTGTACCATTGGCGACACCACGATCAACAAAGCCTTATGTGATCTAGGGGCTAGTGTGAGTGTTATGCCGTACTCGGCGAGTAAAAGTTTAGGGATGGGAGAGCTTAAATGCACCAATATCACACTCCAAATGGCCGATAGATCGACGAAGACACCATTAGGGATATAGGAAGATGTTCCTGTAAGAATTGGGAAATTTTTCATCCCGGTGGACTTTGTCATTGTTGACATGGAAGAAGACTCCAACATTCCAATCATTCTAGGGAGACCTTTCTTACACACCGCGGGTGCGGTGATTGACGTGAAGCATGGAGACCTCACTCTAGGAGTGGGAGATGAGAGCATAACTTTCAATCTTGACAAGACCATGAGAGCTCCCCGTTTGCATGAACCATGTTTTATGGTTGATCATTATAGCCGAAAGGATGATAGGAAGAGGTCGGAATTCCAATGGAAGAAGAAAATTGAAGATGCTCCATTCAAAGAGCAAGTGAATTGTAACAAAGAGTGCTTGAAAAGCTCACCAAAGTCAAGCAATGAAGAGGATGGCCTCATTGGCCAAGACAAGAAAATGGGAGAGTTGCCTCTATCAAGTCAAGAGATCTTTAGTGATCAAGTAGATGAAGTTTGTGGTCTTTAGGACGATGAGTTTGAAGGGATTTTCAATCCCTATATTGGTAATGCTATCGATTAAGACCAACAACAAGGGCAAAGGTCTATTGAAGACCTTTATCATAATAATGAACAAGCTTTTGATTACTTCTTCAAGGTGTTGAGCAACATCCACAACACCTTGGACATGCCCCCATGACATCTCACTAAGGATGAGAGTTTGGTGGAGTCCTCCCTAAACCACCATTTTTAAATATTTCTAACTCCCTAACTCGCATTTTAATTCTTACATTACATTTTTTGTCATTTTTGGATTTTTATGCTTTGATCAAGATAATTATCATTTTTGAGAGAAGTGAGGGAGGGACTAATGATTCAATTGATATGTAGTGCTTTAGCTTAGTGTGGGGATAGCAATTGCCTAGGCTATTCATGCCTTAGTAGTGCCCCTACAATGAAGAACACATGATTTGAAGAATGGAAAATGACAAGGGATATGCAAGTACACGGATGGAACTGAATCCGGGTAAAAGGGGCAGAATCCGAGCGTCTTCATGGGAATCCGCGCGTCTTCAGGCAATCCGCGCGTGTTTGTCAAAATCCGCCCGGCCATCTGAGCTGAAATTTTGAAATTTTGGGACTGTTGATAAATCCGAGCGTCCTGGAAGAGAATCCGCCCGTCTTCAGAAATCCGCCCGTCCTGAAAGGAGAGACGCCCATCTTTTTGGCTGGGAAAAACAAGAAACCTCACTGTCTGAGAATCCGCCAGTCTTCAGCAGAAGACGCCCGTCCCGCAGTCGATGAATCCGAGCGTCTTTGTTGAAAGACGCCCGTCTTTAGGCGAGAAATCCTGAACCAAAACAGGCAGAATCCGAGCGTCTCGAAGGAAAGACGCCCGTCTTCCCCTGCTATTTCAAATTTTTCGGTTATTTTAAATACCCCATCCCTCATTCATTTCTTCATTCCTTCATTCAAAACACTACCCATAAACCCCAAAACTCAAAACCCTCATCCTCTCCATCACCAAAACAAAATTTCCTCAACCACATTCAACAAAATCAAATCAAAACTTCCTTTTAACAACAATTAATCACTCCTCTTTCAACAAAAATCAAACCAACCACCAAAATCTTCAACCTTTGAGTCGATTTTTGAAATTATAAAGGCAAAGCCTTTCATCTTAAAATCGATTTGGGTATACTTGGAAATTGAAGATTTTCACTCTTTTCTTGGTTAAATCATCAATGGCAAGGACAAAAGGAGAAACAAAGGCACCTAAGGCAAAGGCACTCTCAACAAGACAAAAGAATCTTCAAGCAAAGAAAGCCTCATTGGCTATGGTGGTAGCTAGCTCAAACTTGGAAGTGCAACAACAATAACCTCCCTTGGAAGCAACAACATCAACAACTCCGGAAATTGCTCAACTTTCGAACTATCCGGAGATAATTTTCATTTCTAACTCCCATAGGGATACATTTGCCAAGTATGCTAGAAAATCCTTTCTATCCACCAAGTTCATATGTGAAGATGCCTTGAACAAGTTGGGTGTCCTTGAACAAACTAAAGCCTTCTTTGAAGCCATGGGGTTGGGAAAAGTGTTTGCTACAAAAGAATTGACATACCCCTCCCTTACCTTACAATTCTTGAGTTCTTTGAAAGTTACTAAAGTAGAGACTAGAGAAAACATCGAGTTCCGCCTTGCTAATGTGAGTAGGCGCATCACCTTTGATGAATTGGGTAACGCATTGGGTCTTAGTGATTCACCTAGTTATTTCAAGAATCCCGGAAAGTATGACCCCGCTCCTCTTTGGGAGGCGATTTCCGGAAGGAAATTTGAGAACTATCATTCTAGTCGCGCTCTATTAGTCCACCATCCGGGCATTAGAGTGTGGCACAAGGTCATCGGGAATACCATCATTGCAAGAAAATACACTAACCACTTTACCAAGCTCGATTGTGTTCTTATTGAGTCGGCCTTAAATATTGGAAGGGAATTCACCAAGCCTTACAATTCTCTAAGGCTTTTGCTGGAAAGATGGCTAAATGTTGATTGTGGAAAGCAAGGCACCACCGTTATTGTAAATGCAGGTCTAGTCACTCTTTTGGCTAAGTACTTTGATCCAAATTTCAACAAGGATAGCAAATATGTGGCAAAAAAGGGGGGTCATCTCATTGACGTGGACTCCATGATTAACAAGTACAAGTGGGTCACTCATAACCCTCTTTACACCAAGTATGGGTGGCTCACCAATGAGGCTAGATCTTTTACTTTGCCTTCCAAGATTTGCCGTTTGAGTGTCCATCGGACCAACTACCTTCTTCCCCTCTCAAAAGAAGCCGAATACATCATCCGTCAACAAAGGGGTGAAATTAAAATGCCTTCCTCCTCCATTGTCACACCACCCTATCCATTCAAGTACCAAGAGTTCAAACCCGAAGGTGTTAAAGCAAGCAATGACTATATGACACTACTTATGCAAGAGATGTACAAACAAGCTTTTAAGGATCGGGAAGATGCTTACTTAGCCCAATATCCACCCTCCTTCACTTAGCTAGGCAAGGACTACTTCATCCTTCATGTCCTTTGCCTAGTTGGGCGGATAGGGAAATCTTCTTTCCGAGTGCATCTAGGGGTGAGATTCCGGGTGACGATGAGGTTGTCGGTGATGAGGTTGTTGATGATAACATTAATGAAGAGGCTAGTGAAGAATAAGAAGAGGATGATGAAGAAAGTGAGCAAGAAAGTGAAGAGGGAAGTGGTGATGAGTCTACTTCTATTGAGGAAGATGATGATAATGATGATATGGTGGAAGACTAGCAAGCTTTGGAGGCTCCTACCCTCTTGAGGTTTGTCTACTTCTTTATTTGTTTTATTTACTTTATCTTGGCCATGGTTGGAGAGTCCTAGCAAGATGATGATAATGATGATATGTTGGAAGACTAAATTTGTCATTTTGGATTTTCCAAAGTGGGAACAATGAAATAAGAACACCTCAATGGGGTGACTTTGAAAATGTTCAAAAGAAAATGCAAAAAGTTGAAAGTTGTCAAGTATTGAAATGCCAAAAATCAAGAAATGGCAAGAAAGTGTTCTCAAATGTCAAATGCCACAAGAAATTGGGGGCAAAAACAAAAACAAAAGCAAACTCCAAAGTGAAACTCAAATATCTATCGATCCCTTTATCCATCGTATCCATTTTTGTGCATGGTAGAGAGGGGACGACCCTTATTCTTGTCTAGGCAAGAGGGGGAATTCCGCGATCCTCCAGTGTTTCTAACACCATAAGGAGTCTACTCTTGACAATAGCATTTAACGATTGAGGACAAAGGTACCCTAGCTTGACACAACTTGGAGGTGATTTACTGGTATCCTTCTAGGCTTAGTAGTTTGATGAAATTGCATCTATGAAGGATTGTGTACCCTTGAATTGCTTCCCTTGTAGATAATTTCTGCCACTTAGATGAGGAAAGTGGCTATTCTTTTGTAGATGCATCCATTATTTAATTTTGTGTGCTTAATGTTTGGATGTGTCGCCATTTTGGCAAGACCCACCTTGCCTTGCAAGAAGGCATCCTACCTCATGGTTGTCTTGTTGTGAGTTGAAGGGCGGAGTGAGACCCGCTAATTGTCTCATATCGGCTATGTTATTAGGTTAGTTTAAATAATGGTCCTAGTCTTTGTCACCTCTTTACTCGGGACGAGCAAAGGTTCGGTTGGGGGATATTTGATGTGACCATAATTAGAGCATATTTAGTCCCCGAATTAGCCTTGTTCCCATGCTTTTTAGTGCATATTTGGGTCATTTATTGTCTTTAGTTCTTTGTTTTGCATATTCTTTGAGGTTTTGATCCCTTGGTAGGAAAGGAGTGCAAACCTTGCATTTTCATTGCAAAATGAGGCTAAATTGATTGAATTGAATGACCAAGCATCAAGGAGAGACAAGATTAGAAGGCCTTTGTACATACTTTAGTAGATGGGCAATGATGAGAAAAGATCCTTGCATCCCCGAGGAAATCCCCAAGGATTTTATGAAGAAAAAGGAAGAAAAGAAGAAGAAACAAGACTGCCTAACAATCCGTGCGTCTTCCTCTGAAGCCGCCCGTCCACAACCCAAAATACGTGCGTCTTCACCACCAAGAAGCCCGGGAAAAACTCCAGAAGACGCCCGTCTTCACTCCCAAGACGCCTGGGCAGAAACCACCAAATCCGCCCGTCCCGTGCTAAAGACGCCCGGATTCCCAGGCAGACCCATTTCGTCTTCTTCAAGCTTCAAGGAAGGACGCACATCTTTTTCTAGAGACCGGAGTCTCCCTAGAGACCGGAGTCTTCCAAAAGAGACCGGCGTTTCCTCAACAAGGGACTTAATCGTCATTTAAGCCCTTAGTTAACCCTAATTCATACACCTAATCCCCACTATAAATACCCCATTAGTCTAATTAGAAGAAGATGTTCTTATTAGCAATCTTTAGTGTAGTTAATATCAATCAAATCTCTCTTTAATCTTGTAATCAACATTTAATCAAGTTTTAATACAAGTTTTATTTCCTTAATCTCTCTCTTGTTCATCCTTTATTTTGGGTAATTGAAAATTATTTGGGTTATTATTGGGAGATTGACAACTTTCCAATCAAGCATCAAGTACTTCTTTTATTCTTTGCTTTATTATTGGAATCATTAGTAGGTATAATTCTCTTAATCCCTCTTTAATTATTGTTAATCACTTTCATTTATTCATCATGTTTCCCTTTGTTGGTATGATTGACAGCCTTACTAACATGTTCAACATGATAATGAGTGAGTAGTTACTTAGCTAGGGTTAATGGGTAATTAGGGGAAACCAACATGGGTGATGATTCATGCTTAAATTAATATGTTTTCATAGTCTATTTGAATGCTTGTTGGGATCTCAACTTATGCACATGTTATGTTTGATGAAATGCGAGCCTATGAATCCTTGCATTTTTTACCCATCATCTATCTTTTCAATGAGACTTGTAAGACATAAACCAACTCGAGTCTCATTAGACCATGCATGTTGTTGAGTAGGGAAGACTAAGTCAACTTATAGGTGTTGTACAATCTAATCGATTCGGCTCCGGGACCCAAACTTTCCTAGGATTGTAAGATATAAACCAACTCGATCCATCACAATAATAATTGCTTGCTTATAATTTGAGAACATGTTTGTATATGATCAATTCCCCATGAATCCCCTATGAACCCATGCCACCCTAGTGCCTTTTATCAATTGTTTACATCCCTTTTAATTCATCTTTCTTCTTTACTTCCATTGCTATTTAGTTTAGTGATCTTCTACATCAAACCCCAATTGTGACACCCCTTAAGACACCACTTGTTGCAATAGAAATCTCATCTCAATTCCCGTCCCTTGGGATCCGACCTTTACTTGCCTCTTTACTAATTGTAGAGTTGTTTTTGAAGTTATAAATTGTGTTTTGGTCTAGGTACTCCTAACGACAAGTAACCGAAAAGTAAAAATCACCGACCACCCACCATCACACACCACAATCCTCGCGCGAGAGTCCGCCCCCTCCTTCTCCCTTAAACTTTTAGACCTGACTTCCTATGTCACAAAATCGACACGTGTTTACAACCTACCGATCGTAAACACAAGCCTTACACATTTTGTTTGGTACCGTCGCCGTGCATTCGATCAACCCATTTGACCAACTCAATTCATCAATCAACATGTTTTAATTAACATATTTTCAACTCATTTTTAAAACAAAATCCTTTTTTAAGTCACTCTTTTGAAACTTCTTTGATCGCGAGTACTCACAACGAGAAAACCGTCTCTAAAGTCGTCTACCTCGCAAACATCAATACACGTAATTTTGAGGGTGTAACTATCTCATTTATTTCATGTCTTTACTGTTTTTATCAGTTTATATGCATGAACAATGCATAACACGATTCAAATATAGGTTAGACGAGCCAAAACCCAGTTTTGGCCCGAGACAGAAGTCCTTTGCTATGCAAAGAGGCTCGCGTCTCTTGTGGGTTTTCGGGTCAGACTCAAATGTGTTTGTTCTCGTCTTTCCTCTTTATCTCTTTTTTATTTCCAATCAGTTTTTACCATTTCAAATGTTTCAAATGTTTCAAATCGTTTTTATGACAAACTTTTTTAACCATAAATCATAATCACCCTTGGTTCCATATACCATGACGGTTTAATCCGTGACTCGGTGATATTATTTGGTTAATTACATTTAAAAGGAAAGTCTTTTCTTTTATTTACCATTTTAATTCATTTTTATGATAAACATATTTTGACCATAAATCAAAATCATCGTTGGTTCTTTATACCATGACGGTTTATTCTGTGACTCGATGATATTATTGGTTAATTACAAATTAAAGAGTATTTTAAACCCCTTTTATTTTATTTACCATTTTTCTCATTTGTTTACATTTATAAATATATTAGTCATAATTCATAATCATCTTTGGTTCTTTATACCATGTCGGTTTAATCTGAGTACGATGACAAACTTGACTAATCACAAAGAAATGAACATAGCATATTTAGTTCAAATCAAACATTTTACATTTTTTATTTATAAACTATGCTTTTCAAACTTGCAAATCCGACAACGAATATTACTAGCATAATAGTAATTATTCCGAGTCATGCAAATCATACTTGCAAATTATTAATCACAAAAAAACGGTTTTAAACAACCTTTTTAACAACGAGGAGACGCCCCTTGGGTCGTCGTCTCACTTGCACCCTAAGAGGCCGTCTGTTCTCATATTCTAAAACCTGGGCAGAGCCCTTCCCTCGCCAATAGGCTTGCGCCCCAATGGGGAAGCCTGGCACTGTTCTGTCTCGTTTTAGCACCTGTCTAGGACGATCCCGATTAAGGTTAACACGAATATGTGATGGATCAGATTAACAAGTTTATGTTTTTACACTTTGTCATTAAACACACTTTTTCAAATAAATGGATCGTGTTAAGCATCATGACCTGAATTTGGTAAATGGATGTTTAATTTCCGTTTTCACATGGAAATCAATCTAAATCCAACTCGACATCAATTACTTGATATTTGGATTAAAAAACCGACTTAGGAAATTCTCACATGTTAGGTTAAAACTTTTGGATGTGCATTCATGCATTTACACCGTTTTATCAACTTTTGCACTTAAACAACCACGATCGATCAGTAGAGGCCGCTAACGCGGGCGGGATTGGGAGTCCGATTAAAGGGCTTCCCAATACGTACCCTCACCCCTTACTCAGAACCTTTGGATAGTGGATGGCCTTATCCAGAAGCACGAGAGTCATTTTAGGCATAGAATGATAAAAGGGGGACGAGTCCTTATCTTTAGTACATATGTCAAACACTACCTTGTGCTTCGTTTGACCGAAGTATAAAGTGGATTTCGAACGGGTTCCAGGCATCCCACAAATGCTTGGTGGTAACTCCGAACATCTCAAACATCGTTTCGAGATCTTTGCCGAGACGAAACCGACCGATCTAAAGCGATCCGGTCGAAAGCATTTTTACGTCACCGAGTTTGGCTTTCTAGACCGCTGCATGTCCACAGATTGGCTTGCCGTGAAAATGGCCCATGGCCACAGCAAGTAATTAAGAACCCAATTAAGTAAACCAATATAAATAATCACATGAGGTAACAAGAGATTACAATTGATTGGCATAGTAAGATAGGCATAGTGAAATAAAAGTGATTATGCACACATGAGAGAAGAATAATTAGGCCATCCGTTTATATATTGACTCGTTGAATAATAATGAACAAGGGAATATGAATGATAATCATAAAGATAGACATAATATGTTCATAATGAAGTAGGCATAATACATTAAATATAGATATACATCCAAGAAAGTACAATAACTAACTCAACCAATTTCATATTAACTTGACTCAACTATTCATGTGATATAATTAAATAAAATGGAAGACACGAATAAGGTCGTTTAGACAAAAGCACGCATTTTATAGAAATATAACATAGATATGAGATTAGACATTGAATCATATGAAGAAGATAAATAACGGATCAATTAAATAGAAAATACCTGGATGGAAACCATAGCCATTACTTTACAAACCTCTTAACAAACATTGCACGGGACGTGGCTACTAATGTCGCATTCTTACTTATGGCTTGCATCTCACCATAAGAACGGATGGGAACATCGATCCCGGCAATCATATCGCAACTAGAGGCCTACATCTCACCTCTAGTATCCGATAGGACCAAGACTCTTACAAACAAATCATATAAGACGTAAACTCTCATATATAAGGAAATGCCAGTGACCATAATCAAGCAAGACATTTACGTAGCATGGACTCATAAGACAAACACCTAGACTCCAACCTCTTGGTAGGACGACAATAATAATACGGTCATAGTCTTAACCTGGATCAAGACTCTCTGTATGGGCATCACCCGATTCTACAAACGATATACATCGCATCCAAGACTCGAAACATGGCACACATAGACGTAACCAAAGGTCGAGTAACCTCTAATCAGAAACATGGCACACATATCCGTAACCAAAGGTCCGAAGAAAGGCGGAAGGATAACCCAATCCGGAAACATGGCACACATAGCGGTAATTAAAGGTCCGAAAGGAGTAAATAAGGAACGTCAAGTCGTCACACTATGTAAAACGTCACACTCGGGTCACAAACAAGGGCGATAACAATTTGCATGATTATCACGTAAACAAGTCCTAAATTGACCACTTAGTAATCATGGAAAAGATACATGGGTAAATCAATGATTAATACAAGTAACGAGTGAAGAAAAGCATTCTGAGGATTCTCAGCCGGTTGGGGGCCGGCGGCCGATCCACGGGCTGGGACCCATGGTCTAAAAATCAAAACTTGCAAAAACCAATAAAATCTTCAGGGGGTTCCCAGCCGGTTGGGAACCGGGGGCCTGTCAACCGGCGGCCAGTCCACCGGTTGAGACCCACAACAAATTTTAAAATACAATTAAACTTCAGGGGGTTCCCAGCCGGTTGGGAACCGGCGGCCTGTCCACCGGCTGAGACCCACTGTACGCATTTTCCGCCAAAAATCGTTTCCCAAACATTTTACAACCAACCAAAATCGTTCGACAATAATAATTTACACTTCCTAGCATGATTCTAGCCCAGAAAAACAACATATTAGAGACGGAAATTTGACCATTAGGGATCTAAGACAATAAAGATTGAAACTTTTAATTAAACATGTGAGAAATTCATGTGAGAACACAATCCAACCAAAATTCAAGTAATACACCACAAAAATTCAGATTTCAACATTTGAAAGATTAAATTAACAAACAAAGCACACAAATTTGATGTTTTGTCGAGTAACCTTCACCGTTACCTTTTTGCACTTTAATCTTCTAATGAGTCATCAACAATGTAGTTATCCTCTTCCGGGTCGTCTAAACCTTCCCCTAAACACAAAAATGAAAGAGTTAAGTTAAGAATCCACATCCTTATAAGATGAGAATTTCGAGATATGAGGAAAGTTGACATCTTTCTTACTTAGAAAGAAGGAGAATGAGATGAGGAGGAGAATGGGTGAAATTGGCGTAGAATTGAGTGAGATATGAGGATTTTAGGGTTGAGTGGAGATGGAGTAACAATGGTGGTATGTTTGTTGTAAAATTTCAGAAAAATGAGTGAAGAAGATGAAGTTGTGAGGTTTATGTGAGGGTTTTATGAAGAGAAAAGAGAAGGAAAAAGGTCCATAAGGCATACTAGGCCCACCAACTCTAAATGAGTCGATTTCTACTAGAAATTACGTCTCAAGCCCACCACAACTCAAGACGGAAAATATTATTATTATTATTATTACTATCCGACCAAAAATATTTATTTTTATATAAGCTAAGCTATAAAAGTATAATATTTATAAAAATCATGCTTAACAATGAAATTAATTAAATTAAATAAATTAAAATATAAATAAGACAATAGAATGGTTAATTAAACTATAAATGTCAAAATGGAAAATTCGCTGGTGTTACAAATTACTTGATATTTGGATAAACAACCGACATAAAAAGCTCACATGTTAGGTTTAAACTTGTGGATGCGCATTCATGCATTTACCCATTTTATCAATTTTTGCATTCAACCAACCAAGATCGATCAGTAGAGCCCGCTACCGCGGGCGAGATTGGTTGTCCGATTAAAGGGCTTCCCTATATGTACCTTCACCTCTTACTCAGAAACTTTGGATAGTGGACGACCTTATCCAGGGCGAACGAGAGTCATTCTAGAGATTGGATGCTAAAGAGGAACGACTCCTTATCTTTAGTACCTATGTCAAAAACAGCTTTTTGCCTTGGTTGACCTAGGTATAAAGTGGATTCGAACGGGTTCCAAGCATCCCAAAATGCTGTGTGGCGACTCCGAACACCTCTAACATCGTTTCAAGACCCATGCCGAGACGAAACCGACCGATCTAAAGCAATCAAGTCGAAATCATTTTTACGCCACCGAGCGTGGCCTTCAGATTGCCGCATGTCCACAGATCGGCTGGGCGCGCTGGTGGTCTATGTCCACAGATTAGCGACTCCGCTGGGGAGAACTAGGACACTTGTGTCTTTGTGATCCCTAGATGGTGAGACTTGAATGAGGTCTTTGTTGAAATGCATTAATTGATATTACGGTCATAAGTCGCGTTCCTTGTCCGGGACCACAACCTAACCTTTATCGACCAATTAGCTCGTCTCGTCGGCGTGAGTTTTCTCATCCCCGCGTTTCGAATCTCAGTTGCGTCAAGTATACCATTGACGTTACACATTTTTGTTTTGTCAAAGAGCTTTCATTTCCTTCGTGCATGAGGCTAGGCCACCCTCCTTACACATTTTGTTTGGATTGGTACCCCTCTCGAAAATCGGGGTTTGATCGCTTCGTGTGTAACCCACCCTTCAAAGCCAAAACCCGTGTCATCATTATGCATATTATAACGAACTGCGAGTGTTTATGTGTTATGTGATCGTAAGTCCTTACGTGTCATTTCAAACCTTTCAAAACACCCTTTTGCGCCGTTATAATGGCCATTTCAAACCTCGGTCTTTCGCCGACCGTTGCACGCCTTTTTAGGCCGTGGTAATGACGATTTTCAAACCTGGTTTTCTACAACCATTTCAAAAAGCACGCCTTTTTAGGCCGTCGTAATGACGATTTTCAAACCCGGTTTTCTACAACTATTTCAGAAAAGCACGCCTTTTTAGGCCGTCGTAATGACGATTTTCAAACCCAGCTTTCCCCAACCATTTCAAAAAGCATGCCTTTTTAGGCCGTCGTAATGACAATTTTCAAACCCGGTTTACTACAACCATTTCAAAAAGCATGCCTTCTTAAACCATCGTAATGACGATTTTCAAACGCGGTTTTCTACAACCGTTTCAAAAAACACCTTTTTACGCCGTTATAATCGTCGCGTCAAGACACGTATTTTAACCCGTCTCACGCCGACACAATTGCTCTATCAAAGCCAAAAAATGACACACACCCTTTTTCGAGGCTTTTCAAATCCCGAGGACAATACACCGTCCCCGGGACCACAACCTTTTCAAACCTTTCAAAACACACGATTTTGGATTTCAAAGCCGTCTTCGGAAACAACACATTTTTTTCGGAGCCGCCGCAACTCGAACTCAAACCGTCTTTTGAAAAAAACCATAAGACAACTTTTCGACTGGCCGACCTTTTGAAGATCCTTACTCTTCGGAAGCCGTCCATAAAATGACGAATGAACCCTTTTCAAAATCATTATTTTCGAAAATTTCAGTCCACCATTCCAATTCCGCCTTGTGTCTATCGAGTCAAAGCAAACATGCTTATGGGTTTTTATTTATGAGTCATCTCACCTCGAGACTCATTCAATGGCGTCAAGCCCTTACGTTGAACACGGATCAAATTTCGGTCAACACCGCCACACCATAAATCGAGTCAGCACTGAGGCACCACACACGGTTGCTCTCAGCTCGTTGGGTCCAAAGTGTCTTCCCGTCTTTTGTGTTGTCTGTGTTTAGTCGTTAAACCGTGTCGGATTGGGATATAACGTGAGCCATTTTCTGTCTCTGAGCCATGGCCCCGTCTTCAGCTTCATTCAACAACAACGATGACAACCGAGATCTTACGACTACTTAGCTAGCGATCCTTCTCACAGCTCTCAAGGTCACCCTCGACCATGTCGAGACCCGTATCGACACCCTGGAAAACAAGGAAACCGGAGAACACAACACTCCGCCGCCTTTGACAGAAACTGAGAAAAGGCTCAATCTCTTGGAAGACCAACTTTACCGTAACTGATGTACCCAAGTTTAAGGGAGTGGAGGACCCACTCGATCACATTCGGGCCTTTAAATATTACATGTCCATCAAGGGAGTCAAACAGGAACTTTTCACCCGGATCATTCCTTTATCCCTGGAACCAACTCCCCCCCAATGGTATTATTCCCTCGACCCCAAGAGCACTACCACTTAGGACGAAGTCGCCATTAAATTAGCTAAACAGTACGCCGACAACGTCGAAATCTAAGCCAACACCCGCACTCTTGAGGCCCTTACTCAGAATGACAAGGAGGGATTCACCGAATTCCTAACCCGTTGGAGGAGGGTAAGCACCCAATTGGTCAGTAAGCCAAGTGAATCAACTCTGCTTGAGAAGTTTGTCAACAACCTCCGTCCAGTGTTTGCCAACCTGTTAAGATATCAAAACATCAAAACCTTCTAGGACCTGCAAATCCTCGGAACCCGCATTGAAGACGACCTCCGCAAGGGTGTTCTAGCCAAAACCACCGGTAGAGGCTATCAGGGATCTACCTCAACTGGATATCGTCCCTATGGTCAGACAAACAAAATCGATGAGGTCAACCTCCTCGAACCAGCGACAAAGAAAACTGAGCGTCATCAAAGCGTATTCACTAACTTGGGAACAACCTATGCCAGCGCCCTAAAACGACTCATGGACCAACGGAAACTACAGCCAATAGGGCCCACTCCGGACCCGTCCGAGGCCAAGAAAACTCGTTTCCGGAATCCCGACGCGAACTGCTAATACCACCAGGGCAAAGGTCATGACACGGAAGCTTGTTTTAAGCTGAAGCACGTCATTCAAGATATGATTGAGAAAGGGGAATTACCTTTACCTCCGCCAACAAAACCAAATAACAAGACAAACCCCTTGGAAAGCTATGCCATCTCTAATGGCGAGCCAACCCTGGATTGCTCACACCTCATCTTACCTATTGAAGACGAGGTAAATGCCTTGGAAAAGGACACCCCGGACGGGATGTTCTTATTCAGCGCCGCAACCATGGTCACCATGTTCCAGCTAGTTGAAGAAGCCATAGCTTGTCTCTCAGAAAGGATCACCCGACTTGAGGACGCCTACCACCGGCTGATTTTCAACCTGCGAACACTCGCACCACGCCCAAGGGAGGGTCTTCCAAGCACCTAGTTCCAGAAAGGATTTCTCCCGCGACCATTTTGGCATCCACCCCATAATAATCAACCCCACAATAATCAACCTCACAACAACTACCCCCATAAGAACTTCCCCTGCAAAAACTATCCGTCGAGGAATACCCTTCCAAGGCACCCTCGCGATCCCGAAAACAACGGTATCTGGAGCGACGACGCAGAGGATGTCTACATTACTTCGGGGAAACGCAAACGGGCAAAAGAGACCGGTCACCTTACCCGGTCCGGACGCCCCTACCAGAATCCAAACAATTCAACAGCCATTCCAACAGCGAATGAACAAATCATCTCGGATGTGGATATTCAACCCAGGGTTCCCGAGAACTCGATCCTTAAACAACTGCAAAAGGAAAAGGCCGAAATTTCAATTTGGCAGCTGATTGCTACATCCTTCGGACATCGGCAGGCTTTGCTGCAAGCCTTGGGAAGGTTGACAGTTCCCTCTACCACCTCTCCTAAATAAGTGGTAGCACATATGACCAGGGAAGTCCTTGACCTGAACAACCCGGTCATCTTCTCCAACGAAGATATCCATCCGTTCGGAGCCAACCATAACCTGGCCCTGTACATCACTGTGCAGTGCCTGAAAAAGAACGTACCTATGGTCCTAGTGGATGACGGATATTTGGTCAACGTTATTCCCCTCAAGACGGCTCATAAACTGGGTATCAAGGAAGCCGACTTGGTCCCCACTAATCAAGGAGTACGCGCTTATGACGGCACTCGTCGTAAGGTCGCGGGGCTCATCACCTTGACCATTGCAACTGGACCCCTGGAAAGACAAGCCAGTTTTCAGGTGGTCGATATTGACGCCTCTTTTAACATGCTTCTGGGACGCCCCTGGATTCACGCCGCCAAGGCCGTCACCTCAACCCTTCACCATAAAATCAGGGTCCCTTTTAAAGGGAAAATAATCACAATTACTTCATCCCCGATTAAGGCTATCATGAAGACGGGAATAGCTTCTCAGGTCATTGAAGAGGACGATAAAGAAATGTGGGGGTTCCAAGATGTGAATGCCCTAACCAATGAATTGGCTCCCTTTGATTGTGACCTGTTCTCGAACCTCGCAATCAACCGCATTTTGATGCGCCAGGGTTATTTCCCCGGCCTACCTCTCAATCCACTAAAGAGCACCATGCCTCCCATAAAACAAGCCAAGGTCCCCAAAATCCCCTTCGGGCTAGGCTATGAGCCGACCGATGAAGACATCCAGGAAATGAATCTACTAGTACGGAAGCGCAAGAAGCACGGAGTCATCTTCCGACCCCACCACTTGATCCTCAATGGATACTTCGTCCCCAAGGGAGACTCTGAGCTCTACAACGGCTTTCCTGAACCAATCTACGACCCAGTAGCAAAGTTCAAACACCCGGACGTAGAAGTTTTTCAAGACTACTACTTCATCCCCGACTACACCAAACCTACGTCAACCAAATCTGAATCGACCCATTGACTGGACGGGCAAGCCGTGAGTCTTCTCTTCGGAGAAGACAACATCAAGCACCTCGACTATGAGGACATTATCAACATCAGTCTAAAGGATAACCAGTTTGATCCCACTGCCTTAATCTGATGCTGACCTAGAGAAAGCTACACAAGGCTAGAGGAAAACTGTCAAGTGGACCGATCGTCAAGGTCGCATTCTCAAGATCAAAACTGGGGAAGGCCCTATGTTCAAAGAGAGATGTGAAGATGAGAAGGAGTCCCAGTCAGAGTCAGAGTCAGAGTCTGAGTCTGTCTTAGCTCCTAGCACTCCTGATGTCCCAGTCAAAGTCCCTTTTCCACTGTTTTATCACAAACTCGTGGCTGCCTCAGAGGCTGAGTCAACTAGGGTAATTCCCACTCCCACAGAAGGTGTAAACCTGGAGCTTGTTCCAGCAGGGGCGCCCTCATCTACTGTGTCGCCTCTGATTGCCTATAAGATGTTTGTCCTATCCGAGCTTTTCGCTCAGGCCGACTTAATGAACGCTAAGTTTACTTACGACTCGTCTCAATTTAACTGCAATGCAATTCTGAACGAATATGGGGAATTTGACTTGAGTGACTACCCACCTCACCTAGCCAAAGAACTTGACAAACGAGAGGAAAGGATACTGTCATTGGGGAGACCGAACCTATCAACGTAGGGACCGGCAACACACCTCAAGAACTTAGGATAGGGACCACCCTTGACCCCTCGGAAAGACAACAGTTCATCGACCTCTTACACAAATACAAGGACGTATTCACTAGGTCTTATAAAGACATGCCTGGGATCGACAGGGAGATTTCAGAGCACAGAATATCCATTAAACCCGGAGCTATACCCCTGAAACAGAAGTTGTGCCGTATACGCCCTGAATGGGCCTGAAAATCAAGGAAGAGGTAGACAAACAGCTCAAAGCCGGATTCATCAAAGTGTCTGAATACTCTGACTGGGTGGCCAACATAGTCCACGTACCCAAGAAAGACAGGAGAATTCGGGTTTGCGATGACTTCAAGGACCTAAACAAAGCAAGTCCAAAAGACGACTTCTCTCTGGCACATGTTGACATCTTGGTGGATAATACCGCCGAGCACGCCCTTTTATCATTTCTGGACGGGTATGTTGGGTACAACCACATCAAAATGGCTGAGAAAGACATGCACAAGACTGCATTCACTACACAGTGGGGTACATACTGCTACACTGTCATGCCCGTCGGTCTAATCAACACCGGAGCAACCAATCAAAGAACCGCCACCACTCTCCTACATAACACTCTCCAACATGACATGATGCACGAAAAAGTGGAGGTATACATCGACGACATGATCGTCAAATCAAAAGCGCGGGACGGCCACATCAGCGCTGATGCGTGTCTTTTATATGATGTTTTACATCCCATTTTACACGCATTTCAGAGCTCATTTGTGTAGTTTAAGCTACCATTTCCCCCATTTCCGTCTACTTTCGTGTTTTTGTACTTTATTGCAGAAATGTGAAGAATTCAACGGAAATTGAGCTAAATCCGTCCCCGACTATCCTGCATTGCAATTGACGTGAAGTATTGACTCGAGGAATGAGCTTGGTGCGCATTTCAAAGCCCAAAAGACAAATCCACAAGATTATAGAAGTCAAGTAGCAGCTCAAGCAGTCGATCGACCACTACCATCAGTCGATCGACCGACTTGCGGGTTCCAGAAGCTACTGTACACTGAAGAGCAGTCGATCGACTGCCATGCTTAGTCGATCGACCAAGCTGCTATCCCAGACGAGAATTAAAAGATCGAGGAACTTGAAGCCCATTATGTTTAGGTTTTGTTAATAATCGTTATGTATGTTTGCTATATAACGTAACCTAGAACATCAGATACAGGCATCCAGTTTTGATCCGATTTTTATCTAAGTTTTACACAGTAACATTCAGTTTCTATTAGGGTTCGGAATATTGTTTTAGCATTGGAATTTCGTTCTTATTCTTAATCATTCCTCTGCAATCTCGGTATTCTTCTGCCTTATTTCGATTCACTTTTATTTCGTCGTTGGTATAGAATTGCTAGTTTAGTTCCCAAAACCGTTTTATCGTTGCATGATAATTATTTATCTTACCGCTTTAATTATGAATTCATTACTTTTATGCCCTAGTTTTATTGTTGTTATCACCCTCAGCATGAGTAGCTAAATCAATTGTGCTAGGATGTAGGGGAATTGTAGTGTAGGCGGCAATATAATGAACACGGCCTGATTCGCGTGTTGGTCGATCGACCACCCTACCCGGTCGATCGACTGACCACGTGAGGTTTTATTTTCGTTTTAATTGTTTTAATTCTTTATTCGACGAATCGAGTGCACACGACTAGTTGAATGCTTAGGATATGACTAACCCATTAGATCGAGAGATAGGGACAGTTGCTAGATCACCAATTAAAATGACTAAACTATGCTGAGATCGAAAGATAGGTAAAGTTTAGACCGTAAATCACTTTTCAGTACGAAAGTTAGTATTAGTGATATTAGGGACCTATAGCGAGATCGAAAGATGCTATTTGTTAAGAGTGGACCGAGAGGAACTCTTTATTTCCCGCCTCATGTGTTTGATTTAGACCTGTTTAATATACTGTCGTCGAAACTATAATGAACCGACCATCGTAGTACCTCTTTTATACTTGATTTTATATATTTCAATAGTTTACTTTTCTTTTGTTGTTATTAGCTATAGACCAAACCCAATCAAACCCCCACCTTTTGTTACCTGAGACCGAATTTAAACAACTAGAAATTACGTCTGCCTCCCTGTGGTTCGACCCGACTGCCGCTAGCTATAGTTGTAGTTGAAGTTTATAAATATTATTTTTGACACCTCACGACGGGTATCAAATTTTGGCGCCGTTGCCGGGGAGACGGTGTAATTCTGTTTGCTTTATTTTTAGTTTATTTTACTTGTCTCAAGGAACTTTGGTTCCTTGAGGCCGTTGCTTACCTTTACTTCTAGTTTTGCTTTTGCACAGTTAGAAGAGAGGTTTTTGAGAGGAAGGCTTGACTACTCTCAGTTCTGCGAATATGGCTACAATATATGATAATCTTCAGCCAAAGGAACACCATCTTCCAAAGGGGCACCAGTTACCTACCCCTACTAGGGGTAACTACGAATTTCGTTCCTCTTATATCGATTTAGTGGAGCGAAATCAATTTGTCGGTCTACCAGATGAGGACCCCTTGAAGCATATGGAAATTTTCACAGACTACTGCTGTTCCATACCTATACCAGCTGGGGTGACCCGGGATGAAGTAAAGGGGTTGATGTTCTTATACTCCTTGAAGGATTCGGCGCGAGATTGGTACCGCTACCTTGATAGGGTAGCAGCTGGAGTCACGGATTGGACATCTCTAGCATTAGCCTTCTACAAGAAGTACTTCCCACTTTCAAAGACTGACGCCTTAAGAAACAAAATCACAAGTTTCCAGCAAGGAGTTGATGAGGATTTTTGTGAAGCACGGGGACGTTTCAAAAGTTTGGTCCGAGCTGTCCCTCATCATGGCTTCCAGCAGTGGTATCATTGCAACTTATTCTACAATGCTTTATATGATGATTACAAGGTCATCCTGGACGCAGCTGCGAATGGTAGGTTTCAAAACAATACCGGTCAGAATAGAGGTTGGAACACTATTGAGGAAATGGCGGTCCATAGAGCTGAGTTTGGGAGTTCACGTGGGAATTCACGAAAGCAAAGTGATGAAATGAGTACCGTCGTGACACTCATTACCTCTACTACTGCCCGTCTTAAGAGGCTCGAGGCCTCTGAAGCTTCCAAGGAAAGAGTTGAAATTCCTATCCATAATTCAGATGAGACCGCGAAGTTGAGAGAAATGGTCCAAACTCTTCTGATTCAAGTGGCGAATTGGGAAGTAGCCGGGATTGAGTCCTAAAAGAATTTTGTGAAGCAGTTGGAGAATATAGAGGCTAAGCAAGTCGAAAATTCTTCAAACAAATGTGAAGGGCCAATTAAAACGATTAACGCCATTAATCTCAGAAGTGGCCTCTCTTATGAAGATCCCGACAAAGCCAAGAGGAGACTCGGAAAATGATGAAGAGGCTAGTCTAATTTATGGTACAAAAACGAGCTCAATCGCCGATTTCCGGTCGATCGACCAACATTGTCGATCGATCGATCAAGCGTCGATAAAAAGTTTCGATCGAAACTATTCACACCAAAGACAAGCATCGATCGACCAACATTGTCAGTCGATCGACTGAGTCACCTGACGAGATTAATTCTGAATAGGAACTGTTCACGCCCAGCCAAGTTGGTCGATCGACCATGCTTGACGTCGATCGATCGGGTCTTGATGCAAGACGCAATTCCGTCAACTAATTTGCATAATTCTACACTTATCGATGATTTGACGGAGGTTTTAAGCCTACGGAAGCCAAAGGTTACTGATCCTACGGCCAGTGTTGCAGTCCCGTATCCAGAGCGTTTGAAGACTACTAAGCTGGAGCGTAAGTTTGGTAAGTTTCTGGAGATGGTCCAGAATCTCGAGGTAACGGTTCCGTTCACTGATTTAATTACCCAGGTACCCTCTTACGCTAAATTTATGAAAGATATTTTAAATCGTAAGAGAAATTTTCGTGATGATGGTAATGTTGCTTTTGTGGAAGAATGTAATGCTCTTTCGCAAATTAATGTACCACCTAAATTAAAGGACCCGGGTAGTTTTTCAATTCCTTGCACTATAGGTAACCACGAAATTGGAAAGGCCCTTTGTGACTTAGGGGCCAGTGTTAGTGTCATGCCGTATTCTGTTTGCGAAAGGTTAAATATTGGTAGACTTAAGGTAACTGATATTACCGTTTAAATGGCAAATAGATCGACTCAGAGACCTATAGGAGTTCTAGAGGATGTACCCGTTCGAGTGGGTAAGTTTTTTATCCCTGTCGATTTCGTTTTTTTGGACATTGCTGAGGACAGTCAGATACCTATTATTTTAGGTAGACCGTTTTTACATACAAACAATGTAATAGATGTCAAACGCAGAACCATAACCTTAGAGGTAGGGGATGACACCATTGAGTTCGATCATGCTCACAAGGCGATCAACTCGCGATGAGGATACGTGTTATTCCATTGATATTGTTGATGAGGTCATTTACTTGTAATTGGAGGGAATCCTTAGCCAAGGATCCCTTAGCTGATCTAACCCGTTTAGATGAGTGTGCAGGTAATACAATGGAGAATGCTGAGGAGCCAGATGCTTTGGTAGCCTCAATGGAGAGCTACGAGCTCAATGAGGAAGAAGATTGGATGCTTTTAAGCTTGGCCAACGAGAACTTGGTCAACACTTGCTACACCATTGAAGCTGATTCTGTCTATGCTGTAGAGGTAAAAGTGCCAGAGCGTAAGCCACTTCCTCCTAATCGTAAGTATGTCTTTCTAGATGATACGGAGCAGTACCCAGCTATTGTTAGCTCTAAGCTTAATGATGACCAAATGCCTTTTTGATGTGTGTGCTTAAGAAAAACAGGAAGGCTTTGGGTTACTCTTTGGATGACATTAAGGGCATCAGCCCTGATGTTTGTATGCACAGGATAGAGCTGGAGGACGGCCGCAAGCCTTACAAACAGGGTCAACGCAAGTTGAACCCGAAGATGCAGGAAGTTGTTATGGCTGAGGTGATGAAACTACTTGATGCAGGTATTATTTATACAGTTGGCAACTCCAAGTGGGTTAGCCCAGTTCAGGTAGTACCGAAGAAAGGAGGGACTACCGTGGTTAAAAATGAGAAAAATGAATTAATACCAACTCGAGTAGTGACAGGGTGGCGGATGTGCATTGATTATAGACAGTTAAATGCCGCCACCAAGAAAGACCACTTCCCCCTCCCTTTTGTTGATCAAATGACTGAAAGACTTTCTTCAAACAAATTTTTCTGTTTTCTAGACGGATATTCAGGGTTTTTTCAGATCCCTATTCATCCGGACGATCAGAGTAAGACCACTTTTACCTGTCCACAGGGTGTTTTTGCATATCGTAGAATGCCTTTCGGATTGTGTAACGCCCCTGCTACCTTTCTGAGGTGCATGATGGGGATTTTTTCTGATTATATAGAGAATATTATGGAGGTATTCATAGATGATTTCTCAGTTTATGGTAGTGACTTTGATCGTTGTTTAGCTAACCTTGATAAAGTCATGCAGCGTTGTATAGATGTTAATCTTGTTTTAAACTGGGAAAAGTGTCAGTTTATGGTCAATGAGGGAGTTGTGTTAGGGCATCTGATTTCTGATAAAGGTATACATGTTGATAAGGCAAAGGTGCAGGTGATTGAGCAATTACCTACTCCCGTGAATGTTAAAGGAGTGAGGAGTTTCCTTGGTCACGCTGGTTTTTACCGGCGTTTCATTAAGGATTTTTCAAAAATTGCTAAACCACTTACACATTTGCTCCTTAAGGATGCTGTCTTTGAATTTACTGATGAGTGTCTTACCGCTTTTAACAAGTTAAAGGAGGCCCTAGTTTCTGCGCGAATCATTCAGCCGCCTGATTGGGACCTCCCATTTGAGATCATGTGTGATGCCAGCGATTATGCGGTTGGTGTAGTTTTGGGACAGCGGAAGAATAAAGCTTTGAATGCCATATATTATGCGAGCCGAACTCTGGATGAGGCTCAAATTAATTATTTTACCACTGAGAAGGAGTTTCTAGCTGTAGTTTTTGCCTTAGACAAATTTCGGTCTTATTTGTTAGGTTCTAAGGTTATTGTTTATACTGACCATGCAGCGTTGAAGACTCTCTTTGTTAAGAAAGATGTGAAGCCGAGGCTTTTGAGGTGGATACTCCTTTTGCAGGAGTTTGATTTGGAGATCAAAGATAAGAAAGGAGCAGAAAATGTGGTAGCTGACCACCTATCTCGTCTGCAGCTGACAGAAAGGGAGGATTCGTTGCCTATTAATGATTCTTTTCGTGATGAGAGTCTATTAGCTATTACTACTTCAGGGTCTTATCCACCTCCGTGGTTTGATGATTTTGCTAATTTTGCTGTGACAGGTAAGATACCACCCGAGCTTTCATGGCAGCAGAAGAAGCGGTTTGCTTATGATGCTAGACAATATTTTTGGGATGATCCTTATGTTTTCAAGGAATGCGCAGACGGTCTCATCCGGAGATGCGTGCCTCAATGGGAGGTGAAGGACATCCTAGAGGCTTGCCACTCTTCTGCTTATGGTGGTCATCACGGTCCGTCCAGGACTGTGGCTAAGGTACTCCAATCTGGTTTCTATTGGCCAACTTTGCATGCAGATTGTCGCAATTTTGTTGCTGAGTGCGATGCTTGTCAAAGATCGGGGAATATTTCCAAGAGACATGAGATGCCACAGGTAGGCATTCTTGAGGTTAAGATTTTCGATATCTGGGGCATTGATTATCAAGGACCTTTTCCGAGCAGTCAAGGTAATAAATATATCCTCGTAGCTGTAGATTATGTATCCAAATGGGTGAAAGCTATTGCTACTCCCCATTGCGATGCAAAACCCGTGATTAAACTGTTTAAAAAGATTATTTTCCCTCGTTTTGGTGTCCCTCGGGTTGTCTTTAGCGATGGGCGAAAGCATTTTAAAGAAAAACAACTTAGTGCTTTATTGACTAAATTCGGTGTCCAACATCGTAGAGGTTTGGGGTATCATCCCCAAAGTAGTGGTCAGGTTGACGTTTCTAACAGAGAATTGAAAGAAGTCTTAGCTAAAGTTGTTTCTAAATCACGGAAAGATTGGAGTCTTATGTTAGATGATGTCTTATGGGCTTATAGAACTGCGTTTAAGACGCCAATCGGGATGTCACCATACCGATTGATTTATGGTAAGACATGTCATTTGCCTGTTGAGTTAGAGCGTATGTCTTGGTGGGCTATATGTGATTTGAATTTGGATCCTAACCTCTCTCGTGAGAAACGCATGACACAGCTGAATGAGCTAGAGGAATTTAGGCTGCTGGCCTATGACAATGCTAGGATCTACAAGGAGAAAATGAAGCGCTGGCATTATAAGAGAATCGTCAAGCGCGAGTTCCATATTGGCGATAAGGTACTCCTTTTTAACGCTCGTATCCGTTTATTTCCTGGTAAGCTGAAATCCAGGTGGACTGGCCCTTACACGGTCACAGCAGTCACAAAGTTCGGATCAGTTGAATTGGAGACCTCTGCTGGAGAAAGGTTCAAGGTTAATGGCCAATATGGGAAGCATTATCACGGATCAGATGCATATGTTGGGAAAGTCGAGGTATTGTACTTCGACCCGTTATCGGATGATGCAAAGTGAGGTAAAAAGGTCGTGCGGGACCTCTTAAACCAGCGCTAACTGGGAGGCAACCCGGGTTATAACTTTTTGTAATTAGGAAGTTTATTTTGTTATTTTTTTTAATTTGCATTTTGAGCTTTATTTATTTGTTTATTTCCTTTTAATTAGCATTTCTTGGTTTGGAAAATTTGTGCGGCTTTGATAATTTTTGCAGGAATTTATTTTTATGCAAAGTGCGTAGGTGGTTTACTGGTAGTTTGTGAGAGAAAGACGGGAAATTATGATGGCAAAATGAATTTTTGACGAACTAAAGTTTAATTGCCAGCGTAGGCAGTCGATCGGCTAAGTGAGTCAGTCGATCGACTGAGGTGGAGAAAGTAGAAGCTACTGTTTATAGGGGAGTGGTCGATCGACTTGGTCATATAGTCGATCGACCACCACACGGGAATCCAGAAGCTGTGTAAATGGAAGACTGGTCGATCGACCGAGTCAAGTGGTCGATCGACCATTTCGCGGGTTCCGAACGCGTAATAATAAGGGAAGTTCTATTCTATTTTCATTCATTCTTTCACTTCACACTTAATCCAATAAAAAAAAAATCAGAGGATAAAAACCCTTGTTCTTCTTCCCTTTGCGATTTCCAACTGCAAATCCCCCTTTAATCTCGAATTTCTTGCTTAATCCTTCAAGTTCTCGTGTAAGGTATGCCCTTAATCTTGCTTCCATCCTTCTTATTTGATTTTTATGCGAGTTTCATGCCAGATTTTTGAGCATTGTGTCATTGAGACGGAAAAATCGATTTGGGGAAATCGATTTTGGGGATTGTTTTCTTGCCATTTTTGTGATTTAATTGCTTGTTCTACCCTTTCCCCCCTGATTTTCGAACCTAATTAGCAACTAGGATGTGTTTAAAACCGTTTTCCCCAAATTTGGAACCCTAATTTGGATTTTCAAATTCTGATTTTGTTCGGGTTTTCGTAATTCGACAATGTTAGGGGATTTTTGTTGCTAATGGGGATTCTTTTGCAGGCAAAAACAATGTCAAAAGGCAAGGAACACATGTTTGAAGGGCAGTCGAGTCAAGGAGCTGCCAAGCGGCCACGAGGACCGCCACTGATGATTGAGGCTACCACGGATAGTCTACCGTAGGTTATCTTTGCTAATTCTACTCAGCGTGCTAAGTTTTCTCTTTTTGTTTCGAGAATGAAAGTTACAGCTACCGGATTTCTTCATAAACCTACTTTGGAGAAATTAGGCTGTTATGAGTCGGTTGTGTCCCTGCTAAGCGGGACAGGTATGATGGGTCTAGTGGACATGGCTGAGTTCACATATTACATTTTGACCCTGGAGTTCTTTTCGTCTTATGCTTTTAACTCAGCTTCTTTTGCGGAAAATAAGACTAGTGCTTGCATCTCTTTTCGGCTATTCAATGTCAATAACTCCTTAACATTAGCCGATTTTGCTGGATTTTTGGGTCTTTATTTCGAGGGCAGAACCTCGGAAGCTTCTGATATTCACCGAGTCATGTGGTCCTGCATCAGTGACTTTTACGGGCCTAAGAGGACGGGCACTTCCGTCCATTTGCCCCCTCTTCGTTATTTTCTACGGCTAATGGGTAATACCATTTTCGGCCGTAAAGAGTCAAATAATGTGAATTCTATTGAACTGCCTATTTTGGCGGGCTATCTGAACATTACCAATCGGGTAGCCCGTATATATAACATTGCTTATTTGACTGCCGCTCACTTTCAGACTGTTAGTGAGGGCACCTTGGCCACGATTGCTTGTGGCGGGTTGGTGACGCGTCTCGCCAACCGTCTTGTTTTACTTTTCCCTCGACAGGAGGACCCTATAGACCCTGACCTACGCTTCATGGACCTTGCCTACGCGCGGTCCGTGAAGTGGATCGATAGTAAGAGACGGTGGAAGATTGATTCTTTCATCTGCGACCCCATCCCAGTCACAGGGTACCCTCATGTCATGCCCCTCACTACTGTCTCGGGGGCAGCTCGGCCGCCCTTGCCTAGTTACAGGCTTCCTATTGTGGCGGCCACTGCTACTGCTACCACCTCGAGGAGAGCTCGTGCCTCCTCTTCGCAGGCACCCTCTTCCTCCACTCCTGCTCCCACTGGCTACCCGGCCACTTTTCGATCACCCACACCTTTGGTCATCCCTCCGGTTATGGACCAAAGGGCAATGTCATGTGTACTGGGTGATTTGTGCAGGAGCTTTGACCAGCACAGGCTAGACACGGTTCTAGCCCTGTACCCAATCAACGAGGAGTTAGCCCGGGGGGGGGGAGGGATGCTCCCACGGGGTGCTTGGACTCACCCTTCCTACTTTGTTCCCCCGTGGGCGGCTACCCTCGGCCTGCCAGAGACCCCCCTACTATTATCGCTGGTGCCTCCACTTCCCGGAGAGCCACCCGCGCTAGCTGCTTCGAGGCGGAAGAGGAGAGCGACTCGGGGTCCGTAGAGTCTAGTGGTGAGGAGTACGATGGTGGAGATTAGATGCTGGTGACCTCCCCGTTTTTGGCTGGTTTGGGGAGGTCATTTTTTGTGAGTTCCGAACCTTCTTTATTAGCTTCGTTTTTATTGTTTTATGCTTTTATTTTTCCCTATTTCTGCTGGTGATTTGCTGCTGAGCACAATGAGGGCATTGTGCGTTTTGGTTTGGGGAGGGTATTTGCATATGCCTTTTGTTTTGCATCTGCATTTGTTTTTTATTGCATTTCCGTCACATGTTTAGTGCATTTCTGTTTGCATTTGTTTTTCAGTTCAAAAAAAAAAAAAAAACAACGAAAAAAAATTGAAAAAATTCATAAAAATCAAAAATATCACGTTTACTTTTGCATATAGTTGAGTCGGAATGGAGTTATTAATGATGATTTTGCACCATTAGTCAAATATGCCATTCCTTGCCTTTTCATAGCTGCTTAGCAAGAATTAAAAGTGATTTCTCAAATTTTGTCATGGAATTCATTTCGGGTAATTAGACTTGACTCATTACTTTTGGCAAACTACTTATACTTTCTGAGATATAGAGCCTATAACTGGTGACATTCATGACCGGTTACTTTAGGATTGAGAGTAGTACTCCCTTCATTTCATGTTTTGCACGTGTATGAGTTTTGATTTCTTATTGCCTATACGCATTGGTTTGTGGTCGGTATTGCATGTTTTGAGAACTACTGCATCTTCCCCTTTTTCATTTTACCCCATTAACTCCACTATAAGCCATAACTGCCGGTTGCCCTCAACTACATCCCATACTTAGCCTACCATTGTGCCAAGCTAGGAAGTAGTAGAGGAATTTGTCGAATTATAAGTTGTTTTGGTTTGCTTTTGTAATGTTGGAGCGAGTATTTTTGAGAAGAGGAGGAGATGTTTCAGCCTGGAAACAAGAAAAAAAAATGAAAAAAAAAAGAGAAGATGTTTACCAGGCAGAGAGCACTAGATTGCACAGGGTGGTCGATCGACTGCCCTCACTGGTCGATCGACCACCAGCTCAGAAGTTGAAAAAAAAAGGGGAATGAAAAGAAAAAAGAAAGGAAAGAATAATAGGAAATTTGAAAAAAAAAATAATAATTCGGTTGAATTGAGAATACACCTCATGTGCTTATTTCATGATATGGAGGTGTTTGTTTTGGGATATTGTGTCGCCTAGTCCTTTAAGGGCATGGTTTATTTTTTTTAAGTTGGAGGAATGGGATGCGGTTTTTGTTGGTTTGTTAGGTACTAGCTTGGCTTCTTACCTTCACATTTCCATATTTGTTCTGCCCTTCTTTCCCACTTAGCCTCACATATCTAAATCTTGCAATAGTTCGGCATGTAGTAGTCCTTGACGGTGGTTATGCGTATGTACGGTAGCTAGAATCATTATTCATGCTAGTCAAGCATACATGTTTTGTCGGTCGCAGTCTAGGTGAGAGTCTGTATTTTCTTCCCTCTCTTTTACATATATTCTTACCATTTTCTTTGCTGAGGGATGAGTGACCCGGGAGAGTCCGAATGTATGAGTCTTGCAAGGTCGAACGCCCGATTTAATTTCATGATATGCATAAGTTTGTTCACTTGATTTGAGCTTTACGGTAGTTGACTATGTCCACTAAACGGTTTGGCATTGACTTGTAGTTAGCTCTGAGATATACTCCTTTCCATTTGGTTTTTTATACGGGTCATAGTGCTTGCTTGGGGACAAGCAAGGTTTGGTTTGGGGAGATTTGATACGTGCATATTCTATACACTTTATTTGCAGTTTTGGCACGTATTTTCATGCATAATTGTTGGCTTAAGGCCACTATTTCTCCCGAAACGGTTTACTTTGCATTTTCTATGATTTATTGTAGGAATGAATGGAAGTGAGCTAATTCAAGCCTAAACCGTCCTCCGGAGGCAACTTCAGAGAAGCTTTGAAGAAGGGAGTTCGGATTCATCCACCTTGGGACGCGTGCATTGGGGTGAAGAGTTGATTTGAAGAGAGATAGAAGCCCTTGCACAGCTCAGTCCAGTCGATCGACCATGCTGACTAGTCGATCGACCATTGAAGTACAGCAGACGCTACTGTTCTGAGGAGATCAGTCGATCGACCATGCTGACCGATCGACCGACCAGTCTGCGTGCTGATATTGATTTTTCGTTTAAGATTTTTAAAAGCCCAACTTGTAATTAACTTTTAGCATCTTTTATCAGTAGAACGCAGCAATTATTAGGTTATGCTTTTCATTATTGAAGAACTCAGCTTTTAGATCTAGTTTTGGGAGACGGAAAACCTCGAATTCGATTACGTTGTTCATCTTTTCAATTAGTAAGTTTTATGCAATTTTCCTCTTCTTTTAATTCTTGTTATTTCAATTCTTGTTTTACCAATTTAATTCCAGCAATTCATCTCTTGTCTTTTGTCTTTTATTTAAATTCAATCATGTCAATCTTGTTCTTTGTTATCAATTTAGCAATTGTTTTAGTTTTAGTCATGCGTAGCTAATTGTTTTGATTGGGAACGAGGTGAGCCATGGCATAAATTAGGATTGTTTGTTAGCATGAATTCTTCCGTATCGATCTTGGTGTCTTTTGATAAGCCTTTTTACTAGATTGAAAGATTAGTAATTAGAATTATCATTAGATGGGAATTTCCTTTGAGCGAAAGCTTTGAGAAATTTCGGGGAATTAGAAGACCGCAAGGTTAATTTGAGCATAGATCGAAAGGCTTGCTTATACCCCCTGAGACCGTATTATAGGATTTCTGCTACCTTATTGCCCTGACCATTGCCATGGTGAACCGAATTTCCCGATCTTCCTTTTATCTTGAAATTCTTATTTAAGCAATTAGTCATTAGAATCAACCAATTTCAAAACCCCCCCTTTTAATTGTTACTTCTATAGACTGAAAAATAGCAAACAAAATCAACCTTGTCTCTCTGTGGTTCGACCCTTACTATCACTAGCTATAGTTTTAGTTTGGAATTATAAATTTAATTTTGATACAAAACGACGGTATCAAATTTTGGCGCCGTTGCCGGGGAGGCAATTGTTCTAATTTTTAGTTGTTTTTATTAAGTCTTTCTTTAGTTTAAGGGACTTCCGTTCCTTAAACTTTTCTTATATTCTTTTTGTAGTTTCTTCTTATGCGCAGGTCACAGGGTGGTGAACTAGTACCATTAAATCCTGAGATCGAGAAATCCTTGTGCGAGTTGAGACGATCACAAAGGGTATTACCGACAGAGGAAGAGCTGAGTACTCTGTCAAGCTACTACGAGAACGCTCTGTTCGAAGGAGATCCACCTACATCTCCTGCTTCAATTTCTTCAGATGAGACAGTTACTTCTCCAGGAATCCCAGTCATGGCTGAAGAAGCAACCATTGCAAGTCACTCAGAGCCTACAGCTGCGAATCTCTACAATGGATTCGAACTACCTGGGGAGGCGAGAAAATTCGAGCCAAAGCCTTCCTATATTAACCTAGTTGAGAGAAACCAGTTCGGGGGAGCTGCAAATGAAGATGCAGCCAAGCACATGGAGATTTTTATTGATTATTGCTGCTCTATACCCCCGCCGGCCGGTGTGACCCAAGACCAGATCAAGGAGACCATGTTTATTTTCTCCCTTCGTGATGCTGCAAGAGAGTGGTATAGAGATCTGGACCGAGCCGCTCATGGGATCAACGACTGGAATTCCTTAGCCCTGGCATTCTACAAAAAGTACTTCTCTGCCTCGAAGACGAATGCCATTAGAGCTTAGATCACTAGCTTTAAACAAGGGCCTGATGAGAACTTTCATGAAGCATGGGTCCGTTTCAAGAAACTGGTGCGAACCACACCGCACCATGGGTTCGAAAAATGGAGTCTTTGCAACCAGTTCTATAATGGGATGTATGACGATCAGAGGGCTATTTTGGATGCTGCAGCCAATGGTCGATTTGATGAGAACATGGGAGAGACTAAGGGGTGGAAGATCATCGATGATTTGGCCACTCATAAGGCCGAATATGGGAATTCGAGAGGAAACCAAAGGAGAGCTGCTGAATCTTCCTCTGTTGCTGCACTAGAAGCTCTCACTGCAAGGTTTGACAAATATGAGTTGGGAGGAGCTTCTAAAGGAGGGATATACCATGTTAACGCTGTTTCAGATGGTCCTTTCGTCTGTAGAAGATGTGGAGCTGAGGGGCATGTCTCAGAAAATTGTTCTGTCCCCTTTGAGTCTTGTGCTGCCTTTCAACACTATAGGCAGACAAACACGTACTATGAGCCGAATGTCCACCCCAACTTGAGGTCGAGTAGCCAGAATGTCCTGAATCCGACTCAACCTCCACAACAGCAGCAGCAAGCTTATGTGCCCCCTCATCATAAGCAACAACAATACCAAAAGCCTCCCTATGTGCCGCAGCAGCAACAATCCCAGAATTCCGATTTTACTGAGTTTAAGAACTTGCTGCTAAAGGAGTCCCAAGCTAGAGAGGCCGGGATGAAGCTACTAGAGAGCCAAATTGCTCAATTGGCTAGTAAGAGTACCACTCGAGCTCCTGGACACTTACCGACTCAAACTGACCAGAAAGAGACTCTGAATGCCATTACTTTGAGGAGTGGGTCTACCCTGGAGGGGCCTGCTATGGTCGAGGATGCCCCTGAAAAGAATGAGGCGGAACCGAGTCAAAAGAAAGCTTTAACGAAAAATAACAAGAACAAGGCGTCTACCAGGTATATCAGTCGATCGACTGATATACCCAGTCGATCGACTGACATGTGGGTTACAAGAGCATCTGGAACTGTACACCTCAGTCGATCGACTGAGAAAGGTGGTCGATCGACTGAGACCCCTGCTGATATTGAGAAATTTCGTCCTTCAATGCCCGATAATTTAAGAGACCATTTGTTCCGGGGTTCGACAACTCCGAAAGTGTTGGGGCAAGACCCGAGTGCTGATGGGTCCGTCCCGATTCCGAAGTTCGACCCAATGTCGGTCAATGGCTCACATTTGAGACGGTCTGAGGAAGGTTCAAGCTTCAATAAGGAGAAGGTGGTGGACTTTCAGCCTAAATCCACGGATGCCGGCATGCGAGACTTAGAAGAGAGGGCTAAGGTACTTCTTTCAGCACCATATCCAGAGAGACTAGTGCCGATAAAGGAACAGGTATCTTTCAATAAATTTGAAAAGGTTATTCGTAGTTTGAATGTACAAGTTCCTTTCCTTGATTTGGTCAATCAAGTGCCTGCCTACACTAAATTCATGAAACAACTCTTGTCTAAGAAAAAGTCACTTGAAAATGTGTATACTGTCGCATTAACCAAAGAGTCATGCTCTTATTTGTCTCACACTGCACCCCATAAGCTAGAGGACCCGGGTAGCTTTTCTGTTCCTTGCAATATAGGTACATTCTATATTGAGAAGGCATTATGTGACTTAGGAGCTAGTATAAGCGTCATGCCCTTGAGTCTAGGTAGGAAGCTCAAACTAACTAGGTTCGCAGCGATGATATGATGAGATCTGAGATGGTGACCGATCTGCGGTCCAGCCAGTAGGAGTCTTAGAGGACATCCTTGTCCAAATAGGGAAGTTTTTCTTCCTCGTCGACTTCGTTGTACTTGACATGCCTGAGGATGCCCACATTCCCATTATTTTGGGTAGGCCATTTCTGCACACTGCTGGTGCAGTCATAGATGTCGGTCTAGGAACCTTGACTTTTAAAGTGGGCAAGCATTCTATTGTTTTTACCAAGCCGTCTAAGAAAAAGGACCCCATGTGGCCTGTGACTTGTAACACGGTTTCTGACAAGAAATCGTACTTTGTGCTTCCTGATTTACCTATCTCTATTCCTGTTGTAACCCCTCCGCCCCAGATTTGTCTATTTCTGATATTGCAGGAGCTGGTTTGGGGAAGGAAGAGCTGCAAGTCACTTTAGCTGCAAAGAAGCCAATCATTTCATGAGGAGTTCTTGGTTGCCTTAGCTATGCCACTGATGAGGAAGTTGATGACAAACCGGTCAAGGCACGGAAGTCCGACTTGGACTTTGATGAGCAAAAAGAGGTCATCGACTGGGGAGATGATGAAAGTGTTGATCCGTTGAGCCATACGGACGTGGAAGCTAAGAAGGGTGCAGCTGAGAAGATAAGCACCGTTAAGGCTACCTCTAGTAGCCAGAAGCCGACGAAGTGGGCCATTCCGTGGCCATTCTTGATCAACTACTAGTTGATCACATGTTTTCCAAACTTTTTATTTGCTTTTGTCAGACACTTTTTATTGCTTTTGTGTGCGCGAAACTTCGCATTTTATTTTGCGTGCCTAGGATTTTATACGCTTGAGACTTTATTTTGGGTTTTGCGCAATTTTGGGCGCGTATTATTGTGCACTTGCAGGTTTTTAGACCTCTTTAGCTCAAGTAATTGAGCAAATACGAAGAAATAAGAAGTTACAGCAGTATCTTCAGTCGATCGACTGGGCTATGTAGTCGATCGACCAGTCTACAGGTTCCAGGAGCTACTGTTCCTTTCACCTCGGTCGATCGACTGAGTGATGTGGTCGATCGACCGACCTGCACTGCTGTACCTGTTCACGACCTCTCTCCTGCTATGTTTGGTCGATTTGCGGAATTAAGGGAGTTTTCCACTCCACTTTATCTTCCGTCATTTATTTATTTCTTCTATTTTTCTCAATTTTGCACATAATACCGCTTCATTATTGTCTTTCTCGATTTTATGCGTGGTATTTTGTTTGTCTTTTCAGGTACTTATTACTAGCACTGCTGGCTACTGAAACCCCTAGCTTACGCTGGTTTGGGGAGGTTTCCTTTTGCTGCGCTTAAAGTCTTATGAGTTCCCGATTTCCACTTCATGTCATGTTTTATTTGTTTAAATTTCTCGCAAATTCCCGTTTTCCTTGTTTATTTCCTTACATGATTTTGCACAATGGGGACATTGTGCGATTTGGTTTAGGGAAGGGTTTTGCGTCACATATCATTTGCTTGCATTCACGTTTACATTCTGTTTTGCATTGTTTAGTTCATTTTATATATGTATACCAAAAAAATCCAAAAAAATTAAAAAAATTCAAAAAAATGCACGTTTATTTTAGCATATAGGTTGAGTCGGAACGGTAGTATTTCAATGATGACATTGCATTTGCATCTATTTTCTGCCTAAGCCTTGCTTGATTAACATGTTTTTAGTAGAATCATATATGCATAGTCTACGAGTTTTCGTTAATTATTTGCTGAACTTGAGACTTGACTTTGAAAATTGGCAAACTACATCATATTTCTGAGATTTAGAGCCTATAACTGGTGACATCCATGACCAGTTTATCTAGGATGTGAGTAGTACTCCTTATGAGGCATGTTACATAAATGTGCATAAATATGAACTTAATCTGCTTAATACCTGTATGCATTCGGTTTGTGGTTAGTTGACACATGTGGTAAAGGTTTCCCCTTATTCGTTTTGCCCATGAACTCCACACTGCCAAAAATATCCTTTTTGTCCTATTTACTACATCCTACATTTAGCCTGCCCTTGTCAAGCTAGTAGTCTTAGTTGTTAGGATTGTTACTTCGTTTTTGGTGGTAAATGCTCTTATTGAGATTTAGTGGGGAAAATGAAATGAACGAAGGAAAGAAAAGAATAGAAAAGAAAAAAAAGAAGTGAAAAAGAATGATTCGAAAATATGAAAAAGAGGTTCTGTACTGTTTAAGCGGTCGATCGACTGGCATCATAGGTCGATCGACTGAGGTTCAAGAGAAAGAAAAGGATTCAATTCGCATAATTCAAATCCTTATCTTTTGGCGATTTTTGCTCCCATGTATTATTCATATCTTATGGGGAGTTAGTTGATTACTTTTATACCTAGAGATTGAGAGATTTGTGCTTGCTATAGCACGGTTTCATTTGTTTTTGAGCAAGAAGTTGGATGTTGCCATATGGTTCCATTTCGGTACTAGCTTGATCACCTGTACCTCCACTTTTCCATAAATGTTTTGCCTCTTCTTACCCATACCTCACATATCCCATATATAACTCGGCATGTGCCATGGTCATTTTGTTGGTTGGAATGCGTATGTACGGTTGTAGAGATTGCTTTCATATTAGATTGCAGCATGTTCTTATAGGTCGTAGTTAGGTGAGTGTCACTACAAATGAATTCTTTCCATCTTTACATTATTCACCTGTGCTTATTTGAGTGATATGAGCGACCCGTGAGAGTCCGATTTGATAAGTCTCTACAGTTGACGGTTCAACATGTTTTTAACGACTCCATAACTCGTGTGCATGATTCGCATTGCTAATTGATTGTTGGTTATTGCATTAAAATGGTTTAGGCTTTACATGTCGTAATTTTCTCTGAGATTGAACTCGGTCCATTAGGTCATTAGATCGAGTCTGGTACTTGCTTGGGGACAAGCAAGGGTTTGGTTTGGGGAAGTTTGATGCGTGTCTTTTATATGATATTTTACATCCCATTTTACACGCATTTCAGAGCTCATTTGTGTAGTTTAAGCTACCATTTCCCCCATTTTCGTCTACTTTCGTGTTTTTGTACTTTATTGCAGAAATGTGAAGAATTCAACGGAAATTGAGCTAAATCCGTCCCCGACTATCCTGCATTGCAATTGACGTGAAGTATTGACTCGAGGAATGAGCTTGGTGCGCATTTCAAAGCCCAAAAGACAAATCCACAAGATTATAGAAGTCAAGTAGCAGCTCAAGCAGTCGATCGACCACTACCATCAGTCGATCGACCAACTTGCGGGTTCCAGAAGCTACTGTACACTGAAGAGCAGTCGATCGACTGCCATGCTTAGTCGATCGACCAAGCTGCTTTCCCAGACGAGAATTAAAAGATCGAGGAACTTGAAGCCCATTATGTTTAGGTTTTGTTAATATGTGTTACGTTTGTTGCTATATAACATAACCTAGAACATCAGATACAGGCATCCAGTTTTGATCCGATTTTTATCTAAGTTTTACACAGTAACATTCAGTTTCTATTAGGGTTCGGAATATGGTTTTAGCATTGGAATTTCGTTCTTATTCTTAATCATTCCTCTGCAATCTCGGTAATCTTATGCCTTATTTCGATTCACTTTTATTTCGTCGTTGGTATAGAATTGCTAGTTAGGTTCCCGAAACCGTTTTATCGTTGCATGTTAATTATTTATCTTACCGCTTTAATTATGAATTCATTACTTTTATGCCCTAGTTTGATTGTTGTTAACACCCTCAACATGAGTAGCTAAATCAATTGTGCTAGGATGTAGGGGAATTGTAGTGTAGGCGGCAATATAATGAAAACGGCCTGATTCGCGTGTTGGTCGATCGACCACCCTACCCGGTCGATCGACTGACCACGTGAGGTTTTATTTTCGTTTTAATTGTTTTAATTCTTTATTCGACGAATCGAGTGCACACGACTAGTTGAATGCTTAGGATATGACTGACCCATTAGATCGAGAGATAGGGACAGTTGCTAGATCACCAATTAAAATGACTAAACTATGCTGAGATCGAAAGATAGGTAAAGTTTAGATCGTAAATCACTTTTCACGACGAAAGTTAGTATTAGTGATATTAGGGACCTATAGCGAGATCGAAAGATGCTATTAGTTAAGAGTGGACCGAGAGGACCTCTTTATTTCCCGCCTCATATGTTTGATTTAGACCTGTTTAATATGCTGCCGCCGAAACTATAACGAACCGACCATCCTAGTACCTCTTTTATACTTGATTTTATATATTTCATTAGTTTACTTTTCTTTTGTTGTTATTAGCTATAGACCAAACCCAATCAAACCCCCACCTTTTGTTACCTTAGACCGAATTTAAACAACTAGAAATTACGTCTGCCTCCCTGTGGTTCGACCCGACTGACGCTAGCTATAGTTGTAGTTGGAGTTTATAAATATTATTTTTGACACCTCACGACGGGTATCAAGCGCCTTTCGGAAATTCTTCCCTCGTCTTCGAAAATACAACATGAGACTAAATCCTCAGAAGTGTGCATTCGGGGTCACCTCCGAAAAAATCATGGGACACGTCATCAGCAAAAGGGGTATCGAAATTGATCCTACTAGAATCAAGACTCTTCAACAAATGCCTCTGCCTAAGAACGAGAACGAGAGTCGGGGATTTCTCGGTGAAGTCCAATACATCAGCCGGTTCATAGCTAAACTCACTATGATTTTGGAACCAATCTTCAAGAAGCTTCGCGTCTCTTATCACAACGATTGGGACGATGATTGTCAAAATGCCTTCGACAAAATAAAGGAAATCCTATCCAAACCTCCTGTCCTCATGCCACCTCAACAAGGAATTCCTTTATCCTTATACCTGACTATTGATCGGTCCGTTTCGTGTTCACAATTAAAGGTGTGGTCGTTGGGTCACGTCCGAATCAAAACACAATTTATAGCTTCACAAACAACTCTACAATTAGTAAAGAGGCAAGTAAAGGTCGGATCCCAAGGGACGGGTATTGAAATGAGATTTCTATTGGAACTAGTGGTGTCTTGAGGGTGTCACAAATTGGGTTGATGTAGAAGGTCACTAGCTAAAATAACAATGAAAATAAACTAACAAGATGAATTAAAAGGGGTGTAAACAATTGATTAAAAAGCACTAGGGTGTCATGGGATCATAGGGGAATCATGGGAATTGATCATACAAACATGTTCTCAAATTATAAGCAAGCAATTATTGTTGTGATGGATTGAGTTGGGTTATATCTTACGATCCTAGGAAAGTTTGGGTCCCGGAGCCGAATCGATTAGATTGTACAACACCTACAAGTCGACTTAATCTTCTCTACTCAACAACGTGCATGGTCTAATGAGACTCGAGTTGGGTTATGTCTTACAAGTCTCATTGAAAAGATAGGAGATGGTAGTAAATGCAAGGATTCATAGGCTTAGCATTTCATCAAATATGACATGTGCATGAATCATTCCCCATGTTGGTTTCCTCTAATCACCCATTAACCCTAGCTAAGAGACTACTCACTCATTATCATGTTGATCATGCTAGCAAGGTTGTCAATCATACCAACAAAATGAAACATGATGAATAAATAAAAGTAATTAACAATAATTAAAAAGGGATTAAGAGAATTATACCTACTAATGATTCCAATAATAAAGCAAAGATAAAAGAAGTACTTGAATGCTTGATTGAGAGGTTGTCAATCTCCCAAAAATAACCCAAATAATCTTCAATTACCCAAAATAAAGGATGAACAAAAGAGAGATTAAGGAAATAAAACTTGTATTAGAACTTGATTAATTGTTGATTACAAAACTAAAGAGAGATTTGATTGATATTAACTACTCTAATTGTTGATAAGAAGAACATGCTCTTCTAATTAGACTAATGGGGTATTTATAGTGGAAATTAGGGGGATGCATTAGGGTTAACTAAGGGCTAAACTAGTAATTACACTTTTTAGATTGAGCAGGGAGGAGCCGGTATTTTCCGAAGGAAGGGCTTCTTTCTTCGTAGCTTCGAGAAGAGGAAATCGCGCTGTAGAGGAATCCGGGCGGATTAGGGTCGGGACGGGCGGATTCTGGGGATATAATCCGAGCGGATTCAAGAGAATCCGGGCGGATTGTGGTGATGGAACCCGGGCGTCTTGGTGGAAAACCGCACGGATTGTGCGGGTGAAGGACGGCCGGCTTGTAGACAATCCGCACGGATTGTGCCTCAGCAAGGCTTCTTCTTTTCTTCCCTTTTCTTCATAAATTCCTTGGGGACTCAAGGATCCTTTCTCAACATTGCTCATCTACTACCATATGTACAAAGGCCTTCTAATCTTGTCTCTCCTTGATGCTTGGTCATTGAATTCGATCAATTTAGTCTTGTTTTGCCATGAAAATGCAAGATTCTTACTCCTTTCCTACCAAGGGATCAAAATCTCAAAGAATATGCAAAACAAAGAAATAAAGATCATAAATGACCCAAATATGCACTAAAAAGCATGGGAACAAGGCTAATTCGGGGGCTAAATATGCGCTAATTATGGTCACTTCAAATATCCCCAAACCGAACCTTTGCTCGTCCCGAGTAAAGAGGTGACAAAGACTAGGACCATTATTTAAACTAACCTAATAGCATATCCGATATGAGACAATTAGCGGGTCTCACTCCGCCCCTTCAACTCACAACAAGACAACCATGAGGTAGGATGCCTTCTTGCAAGTCAAGGTGGGTCTTGCCAAAATGGCGACACATCCAAACATTAAGCACACAAAATCACATAATGGATGCATCTACAAAAGAATAGCCACTTCCTCATCAAGTGGCGGAGGCACTAAAGAGGAACAAATTTAAGAGCATGTAATCCTTCACAAATACTAGTTCAACAAATTACTAAGGCTAAGAGGATGGCACTAAATCACCTCCAAATGGTGTTAAACTAGACTACTTTCGTCCTCAATTTCCAAATGCTTTCGTCAAGAGCGATCGGATGGTGGTGGAATGATGATCCCTATGATGCTAGTAGCATATGACATGACAAGTCTCGAATTCTCTACAAAAGTAAAGGTCAAGGATCGTCCCAAGCTCGACCAAGTGGATTGATAAAAAGGCTTTTTGGGAATGAAATGCTCAAATCTTTATACACAATGGGTGGATATGACTAGTATTCAAAATTGTCCTCATTTCACTTTCACATTTCAAAAATTTAAGATGGGGTTTGTCCCTTCCGGGCTAGTGTCCTTTGCTTTCGCCAATCGCTTATTAGGCAACCGGTTAACCTCTAGACAATAGCTTTTCGGGGTGATAGTCACTCTGTCTCTGGGCGGCCGAATTCACAATGGTGTGGGGGCCCAATTCAATGGATCCCGCACCAAAGCACATCGAAGTGGTACGCCTCCATCAAAACAACTTAAATTTCTCAACATTCAACAATTCATAACATTCGAGGTTTCCTTGGCATTAAATTACTTCCACATGACAAAATTCTTTGAAATGAGCCAAGCTTATTGATAGAAAATATTTTTGGGTTGCCTTACCACAAGGTCACCTAGACAAGTTAACCAAGTCCACATCGCATCACGGGGTTGGATAGGTGACTAACATGCAAACCCTTGACTAGGCCTTGGGTCATAGGTCAAAAGACACTAGTATGACACTATCTAGGGTGTTTTACAACCATTCTAGTAGGCAAAGCCTTAAGTTGAACAAGTATTTGTAATGGCTTAGTTGCTCTTGTCAAAGTTCCTAATTAGGCATTTTTCAAAACATTTCTAACATGCAACTACATGCCATGATGCAACTAATATAAACATCCTAATGCAAGTGATTCTATCAACTAATATGACATATAAACTACATGCAAGTCATAAATTCACATTGTTATACCGCATCAATCAAAATAAAGCCACATAGTCATTAACATAAAGAGGAAAAAGGAGATTGGAAAGATCATACCATGCGGTCTTCATTATCCTCATGTCTCGGATGTGGCGTAGTCAATCAATGTGAACAAGGATAGAACAAACACAATATATACAAAACAATATATACACAAGACTATAAAGGGAAATAAACATGTTTTTGGGTTTTTCAATTTTCAAATTTTTATGATTTTCGAACTTTTTCAATTTTTTTGGATTTTTTGAATAAGAGTTAAATGTTAGAATTCCCATCCCCACACTAATATGGGCATTGTCCTCAATGGCCAAAATGATGGAAATTATGCAAAGATGATGCATGATTTCTATACTTATTGCAATCTATACTAAGCTACACTACATGATGCATGGTTTTTGTTATGACGGAGAGGATAATTTAGATTACCTCCCGTTGTGTATGCATTAACTTCCCCAAACCGAGTTAGACACTATTGCTAATGTCCAAGGATGGGTATAGTTCATGCACACACTATGCAATGCATGAAACTAATTTGTCATTATCCTTACATTGAAATTACGGTTCAAATGGGCACAAAAGAAATCTCCTTTTCTTTTGTTCTTGAGCTTTCCTTTAATGGAAGAACAAGATCCAAGTGTAGGATCTCTCCTTAGGATTTATACCCAAAGCTTAACTCTTAATCTAATTGATATTATAAGTACTAGTATAATATTAATCTAGTAGAAAAATGAACCAAAAATATTTTGGTTTTTGCTCCTAAAACCGGGTAGGAGAATAGATGAGGAAGGATGTAATTTTTATCTCTCTAAAAATTATATTATGAAGTAAGAATGAATAATTATCTAACCACACACTACATATGGTGAATGATAAAGATAATAAGTAAAAGAACTCCTTGTTCTTTCCAAGGGAGAACCGGGTAGGGTGGTAGGAAATGGCCTACGCATGGCCTTTGTGCTCTTACACAAAAGGCACTAGGTATGCATGCCTATATTAGAGTAATTATCATTATGCTTACCACTAACTTAAACAAACACAATATTTGTTTAAACAACCTCCCATTTTCGGCACATATGATAATATGAGATCCATATTATTTTTGTCAAATGTCAATATGTCACATGTCATATGTGACATAAATTTGTTATGTAATTTTTAACATGTTAAAAATCAACGTATTAATAAAAATACGTCACATACAAAAATCGACTTAGTAATTTCATAATTACTTGTGCCAAAATATTTTACCAATTCATAAATCGTATTTATAATAATTCATTCAAATTTAATTGTTTCTGTAAACAATAATTTCATCCGAGTAATGATACAATTCGATTACTCAGACCGTATCTCATTTAATCACATTTCAATTTGATACGTAAATTTTACTTCCAAAATCGTCCGTCAATTTTTCAAGTAATTTAATTAACTCGTAACATTATACGATTAATTAAATGATCAATTAAGAGTATTGCCCTATAGGTATGACCTAGGGGGTTAACTGATCACCACCGTCACACGACAGTAATGTCAAACTCTAGTAAGCCAATCATTACCGATATATGTTGACCAGTTGACAGTAACAATATTACTTCCCAATTGTATTCTTTATAATGAGATTTAAACATGTGATCATCATGATCAATAGTCGTGATCGCATTATTGTCGGAGGACACATATTCCAACAATCTCCCACTTGTCCTCGACAAGTGTGCGTCACCAATTCTCTTGTCCTATTACTATCTCCCACTCAATGCAAGGTGTCTTTCAGGTCGTACTTGCAAGTGATCATATCAAGAGTGGTTTCCTCGATCTGGAGAATAACTGACTGACCGGACTTATCTATCATAGATACTTTCCGAGCGTGGCCACGCATTTCCAGTTATTTACTCCTCGAGTGGCCCTGAGATATTGTTTTAACCCTGACAAGGGGATGGACAATTCCTATCGCACTCATTCCCTTCGACTAGCCACAGCCATCATAACCCAAAATATGCCCATTTGACCCCATTTACGAAGGTCGTAGTAACACAAATCAAAGTTAATCTGAAACTGTGCCATCTTAGGTGAATAGTCTTTAGTCAAAAGAATTGACTCGTTTGAATACTATAGTAGCTCTCGCCACGACCAGGCTATATAAATTGCCAGAACTCTATAAGCGGTCATAAGGCCCGACAAAATGTTCCTAACAGTCTGCCTATGTGATCGACTAGTCATCTCACATGACTCTATGGCACTTGAACTTGACATCAATCGCATCACACTCTAGTTCCTTCGAGACGTCACCTCATACAAGTAACTATGGGCAAATACAATGTTAATCCGTGTTCACTTTAACGGGGTTCAATTGTCTCCACAACCCGTTTGGATGTAACAAAGTATAATAAAAGAGTTTTAAAATAAAACTCGAACGACAAATGCGATTATCACACATGAATAGTCAATGCCTGATTACTATTTCATGTTCTATAATCTAATTTGATCTTGTACGTAGTTGTTCATTTCAATTCAATTGAAATGACATGACTCATCATGTTTAGCCTTTGAGAAGGCTTTGGTTAGTAGGTTTTATCAATTTCTTGTACCTTACTCAACCTCACTACATACTCGTTTTCCTTTTGTAATGTATACATTTGCATTACAAAACTTTCTGAGTACGTGTCGAGATCCAATCAAGACATAGGCCCTCTAGCCTAAGAATAGCTCCCACTGTTTTCACAGTGTGCGGGACTCATCCTTCTTGCACATCTCATGATCACAAGTGTACTCAATTTCCGTTATATCACTCATTGCTCTTCATTGCCTAGAACGATTCTAGAAAATCTACTTCTTAATTAACATTGCCACAATGGTATCTTAACCATCCTAATGTGTTTTGATTATGGTTTTGTCGGAAACCATGCGCAATCTCAATTGTCAATTGTCACTTGTGTAACACCCTTACACAATATTGCATCATAAACACTTTGCTTTACTTCCTTAATGCTTCTGCAAGCACTTAAGGGTAATCTTTATAGCTTACTTGGTAAAGATTACTTAAATTCGATTTTGAAAACAATTCATCATACTCAAGGCATATGAAGTGTTATACATCATTTCTTTTTAATTGATTCGGCAGCGGAAGCAAATGAAATCAATCAAATATGTTCAATTTAATTGAACTAGTCATGAATCTTATCAACATAAGACTTCTTACTGACGCTTATATCATGTGGATTTATCTTCATAAATTCGGATATTCAAGATGTATTATAATACTCCAAAAGTCTTAAATCATTCTCAATGATCAATATGTCATCCACATATCGGACTAATTAATAATTCCGTAACTCCCACTAAACTTCATGTATAAACACAACTTCTCGACTTATCGAGAAATGTTTTATCACATGATCAAAATGTTGATTCCAACTCATTGATGTCCTACTTAAGACCCTCTCTTAAGTTTCACATTATCTTAGGATTGCAAGAATCTACAAAACTCATGACATGTATTGAATACATTCCTTCTTTTGAAGAAGTGGGTTTTAGATTCACTTGCTACGTATTTCATAACCTCATAATGAAACACAATCCCTAAGAAGATCCAAATAGACTTAAGCATTTCAATTAGTGCAAAACCCTTTGCAACCAATCTTGCTATGAAATATCACTTTATTAGTGCAAAACCCTTTGTCACTAATCAAGCCTTTTATTTCGGATTTTCATGGCTCTAAGCCTTGTATTGAGTTGTGACTTAAACACTCTTATGTAAGTCATATGTTCATTACTTTCTAGAAGTAATCAACTTGAATCAAACAATTTCTTTTGTAAGTTATAAGCTCTTTACTTTCTTAAAAGTAGCATGACTTCATCATTTTTAACAAGTGACAAATTTAACCTCCTAGGTTTGCAAGAAACAATGTCTTACACAAAACGTCTCATGTAGCCAAGAAAGACCAGTTTCTTGCGACATAACATTCTCTGTGGCATTCTTTGTGGCTCTTGAATAATTTCTCCCACTCTGTCTTCTAAAAATAAACTTGTATTTTAGAAAGACAGTTTCACGAGCCGCAAACCCGTCGTACTAGTGATAATTGAAGAGGGAAAAATGAGCATTTATTTCTTGTGAAAACTTACAAATATGGCACATTACCATTTCATATCTCATATGATTTAGTGGAAAATAAATTAGACAAAAATGATAAATTCCCCAAAAGAATCAAGTAACTCAAAGTAACTTGATTGAAGTCCACACCATATCGAATAGCGTTTGAATTCACATCCAACCACACATTATTCCATAATGCGTGTTAAGAGAGATTAACTTGTGATACTATATCACATTTCCTTTGGCTTATATCAAAGTCTTCACTTTGATAGTCCCATCACGACTAAATCGGGATTCCTTGAACTCTTGAACTTCTTCAAAGATTTCTCTATTTACCTTATTAAGTGAACACACTAGTGTCAACTTAAATCGTTGGTAAAAGATGATATTTTGGATTGATGATTTATAACCTCGATCTCCTTTTCAACCAAAAGGCACGAGACATCTTGCTTTGAATACAAGATACGCATATACCATTAACAATCTAATGGTTTCAAGAGTACTCGATAACTCTTTGCGTTCATCATTCCAAAATTTTAAGGTTTAATCTTGGGTTACCAATTTGAGTCTTGCATCATCTTCATGATATATCATTCTAGTTTGGTTTAGAATATACTCACCTTGATGATGGGCTAGCCATACATCAAATCGTGGTGTATAGGGTCACAAAAGTGAAACCTCTTTTGTATCTTTAACAAATTGTATTCTTATTTAGAGTTTATGTACTTAATAGTCACAATTAAGTACAACTCCAAACCCGAAACTAGATTTAGTACACAATGACTCTATCTCTTGACTTCATTGTTGCTAGTCGTCATATTCTAATCATCCTATGTATCAAAAATAATGATGAAAACCACCACGGGTTTCTAATATTGACGAAGTAATACTAGCAAAATTTATGTTTAATCAAATAAACATTTAACGAAGAAGGTCCCATTAGATGTCCCACAACTAACTTGTTGATTCTTCAATAATTTTGGGTAGTTTCCTTTCTCGTGTCTAACATTTAAGACAATGAAAACTTTATCGGTCGGGATTGATAGGTTTAGTATCGTCATTCTCAACAGCTTTACCTTTAACATAACCTTGTATCAATTCCATTATAATCCTTACTTCTTGAACCTCGTTCTCATCTTAACGGTTTAAGAGAATGCTCCCACTCATTTCAATGAGTCTTTGCTTTGAGAAGCAAAATTGAATTCATGAAGATTACTCTTCATTTGTTCATTTTAGTCTTAAAACTTTCATTGAAGTGGTTGCGTTATTTTGGTCAATTTCGAATTCTGACAAAACTAATTACCAAAATAATTTATCGCTTCAAGGTACTTAATTCACTTAAGTATATGAAAAATAATCCATTGTAAGTAGAAGTGTTAGTTAAGAATCAAAAACCTGTTTGATAATGAATAACTTTAATCTATACTCTTTACAAGAGATCCTTAGCAATGGTTCATATGAGGTTTTAGAAGCAAATTCATATTTGTCTTTAGCTACGATGTTTTAATGGAGTTTTGAATCAAAAACGAAATAATATCGTATATGAAAAGTGGTAAAGAAATAGAACAATATAATAACGGAATAGAGGAAAACTTAACATTTATCGTTTTATTAATACTTGAAAATAACAAGTATAGCATTTACATAGTGACCTCTACCCAACTATGATAAATGATTCCAAGATCCAAATTCATATTAACTTGGGCACGGGGTAGCCGATGAAACCCTTATCAATATAACTCGGTGGATTAACTCTTTAATCGATTCTACTTTTAGAACTCTCGGTCGATAAAATTACTCTAATATTTATCTATAGCCCAAAACACATCAACAAGGGCACGGGGTAGCCGATGAAACCCTTATCAATTACTTTTGTTGAGTTCAATCCAAATTTTGAATAAATGTGTCCATTATCCAAACCCACATTAACTTAGGCACGGGGTAGCCGATGAAACCCTCATCACCATGAATTCGGTGGATAGACATTTATCACCCATTTCCCCTACGTAACAAGGTTTGTACCCCGGGGTAGCCGAGTGCACTCCCTCGCGAAATAGGTTTTCATGGTTTCTACTATTTGGTAAGGCTATGTCTCAATTAATTGTTTTAGCGAGAGGTCATGTCAATTTATTATCTATCACGTTTTAAGTGAACTAAAGCGGTGAACTACGATAATTCTAATTGACACGGTCGAAAAACTCGATAAAATGACAATGCATGTTTTAGTTATGGCGATTTAGCGATGCATGCGACATAAAATAAAATGCAAGCATAAAAATAAATAAATCCTAGTATGGCCTTCCTAAAATAGAAAAACTATTTAACTATTACATTTCGGAAACCAACTCCATTGGTCCCTTGAACTTCGGTTGTGACACGCATCTCGAGGTAACACTGTCTTTATGTATCGCCATTCTTGAAGAAATCCGTCTTTGGGAACTCCGGAATGAATAAAATTACATAATAAATTACATAATTTCCTATTATACATTTGTAACTAAAATAAAATAAATCTATTAAATTACAAAACGGTGATACGAGATCACAATAAAAATTACAACCGAATCGATATTCCCATACATTTCGGGAAATACCAATTAAAATCTAAGGCCATACTAAGTAAAATTACATAATTCAAAAATTACATAAATTAAAATTATGACAATCATAAAGAAAATGCAGCATTATAATATGAATGAACATTCTCAATTTTATGCTAAATCGCCTTTAATTAGCCAATATCGTATATTACTCGGTTTTTACGGATTTGCGTGATTTCAACATTTTACAATCACAAAAATACATAAACTCATATTTATGCATAAGTTAATTACCCTAACCTCTTAGGACTCAAAATTTAGTCTTCACTAATAATTTGACCATAAATAACCCATATTTTATAAAAATTGTTCATAAATGGACCAAAAATTACAAAAATAAGCTATTAAACTTCAAATAAATCACAAAATTTCAAATAAATTTGAAATTTGAAATTTAAACTCATGAACATTCTGGAAAATTTCCATGACACTCATAATGTTCAAAATCTTAGGTTAAAAATTTCGAAAATTTACCGGAAAAACAATGTTGCGGTTTATCGATTTTTAATAAAATAATCATAAAAACATGGAAAAATTATTTTCACTAACTTTTCAATTTTAGATCTGAAAAAGATAATAAAATGCAACATTAGACGTTTTTCCTAAGTCATAGATTATGTTTTATTAATTTTCCACTAATAATGTCACTATTTATGCTATTTTTCTTCAAAAATCCATAAATCATGCAAAAAGACTTCTTTATAGCCAATTATTTTACACACATCTTGTAAAATTGCATGTGACAACATATTAATTTTCTATGACCAGATTCGAAATTTAACTCATATTAACCTATTTTTCACTTAAATCCGAATTTAATAATGAGAAATTCATTTTTCGAGCATAACAAGTCCAAAAATTATGAAAATTTACAGGTTATCTCAAAATAATATATGTGACAACATATCCAACAATCAATGGAAAATTCGAAGTATAGCTAATTTTAGACCAAAAATGACATTTTTACTCATAAAATCACATTTAAATGCCATTATTGTAAATTATGAACAATAAAAATCCGAAAAATTAACCAAAATATCCTAAAACATTTTAGGACCAGAAATATTAACATGCATTGTTTAATTTTGTGATATATCATAATAACACAAATTTTACAAGTTTTATTTGTTATTCTTATAACTCGGCAAAACTTTTAACCGATTTGCATGCAAACAACCGTGGCTCATGATACCGATTGAAGGAAATGAAGATTCATATACATACTAACATACTCATATATGTCAAAATTAATTTGTCATAAAATTAAATACGGATTTTATGCAAGCAAACAATATACTAAAATAGAGAAGAAATCATATCCTTACATTGAAATTACGGTTCAAATGGGCACAAAAGAAATCTCCTTTTCTTTTGTTCTTGAGCTTTCCTTTAATGGAAGAACAAGATCCAAGTGTAGGATCTCTCCTTAGGATTTATACCCAAAGCTTAACTCTTAATCTAATTAATATTATAAGTACTAGTATAATATTAATCTAGTAGAAAAATGAACCAAAAATATTTTGGTTTTTGCTCCTAAAACCGGGTAGGAGAATAGATGAGGAAGGATGTAATTTTTATCTCTCTAAAAATTATATTATGAAGTAAGAATGAATAATTATCTAACCACACACTACATATGGTGAATGATAAAGATAATAAGTAAAAGAACTCCTTGTTCTTTCCAAGGGAGAACCGGGTAGGGTGGTAGGAAATGGCCTATGCATGGCCTTTGTGCTCTTACACAAAAGGCACTAGGTATGCATGCCTATATTAGAGTAATTATCATTATGCTTACCACTAACTTAAACAAACACAATATTTGTTTAAACAACCTCCCATTTTCGGCACATATGATAATATGAGATCCATATTATTTTTGTCAAATGTCAATATGTCACATGTCATATGTGACATAAATTTGTTATGTAATTTTTAACATGTTAAAAATCAACGTATTAATAAAAATACGTCACATACAAAAATCGACTTAGTAATTTCATAATTACTTGTGCCAAAATATTTTACCAATTCATAAATCGTATTTATAATAATTCATTCAAATTTAATTGTTTTTGTAAACAATAATTTCATCCGAGTAATGATACAATTCGATTACTCAGACCGTATCTCATTTAATCACATTTCAATTTGATACGTAAATTTTACTTCCAAAATCGTCCGTCAATTTTTCAAGTAATTTAATTAACTCGTAACATTATACGATTAATTAAATGATCAATTAAGAGTATTGCCCTATAGGTATGACCTAGGGGGTCAACTGATCACCACCGTCACACGACAGTAATGTCAAACTCTAGTAAGCCAATCATTACCGATATATGTTGACCAGTTGACAGTAACAATATTACTTCCCAATTGTATTCTTTATAATGGGATTTAAACATGTGATCATCATGATCAATAGTCGTGATCGCATTATTGTCGGAGGACACATATTCCAACAGTAGTCTTCTAGACATCGGCATCATCTCCCTCTATATCGCTATCCCAAATATCCTTTGAAGCATCACTCAAACTTGGGTCCATGAATTCGTCTTCCTCACTCTTAAGTTCCACCGTGTCACCTCCACAAGAATTTCCACTCTCCTCCTCTTGTCTACCGTTCGCCCCTTCATTAGCTCTCTCCGAGTTGGGGAAGAGCAAATCCATTTGAGCCCATGACGGGAAAGCTCCTTCCTCACTAATTCGTCCTCTTCGAACCATCTCGTGATATTGAGGATAGAGGGCATAGTAAGTGTCCACGGAGGTCTCGTATTGACGGTAATGTAGATCTTGTAAGATTCCCGTGACAAAGTCGTCACGGGGGAGGATGAAGGGGTTTGGATGGTTATACGGTTGGTAGGGGAAAGGGTAGGGAGGAACTTTTATCTTCTCATTTTGAGTTTGTTGTTCTTGTTGTTGTGGTGGTGGATTTGGTGGTGTTGGTGCTTGCTTTGTTTGACTTGGGATGAGGTAGGATGGCATTGGGGACAAGTTTCCTCTTCTTGGGGAGATCCGTGGTAGATCGGCCATTGGAAGATAAATCGGATCGCTTCCTTTTGTCAACCACTTTATCCGCTTATCGACCCCCTCAAGGGTTATCCAATGGTGATGGACGAGAAGGAGATCTTCATTAATTCTCGTGTTTCCCGTAAGTGGAGTGTACTCATTGTTCTCATTGAACCTTGGGTTGAAGTGCTTTGCAAGTCTAGTAATGAGTCCTCCATTCACTATGTGCTTCATTCCATCATCATCCCTATTTCTAAACTTTGCCCATTTCTCTAGCAAAACTAGAGGTGCATTGAAGTGATACCCATTTCTCCATTGAATGTTGAGGTAGGATTCCATAAACACAAGGTCTAATTGGTTCACGATGGCCGGATCTCGGCGGGCAAGTAGACTGCCCGAGAGAAATCGATATGTAAGCCTCAAGATCGGGTTTTGGATATGAAAAGCAAGACATTCCTTGGTGTGAATGAAATCCCAGCCCGTCATGGCCCTCCACAAAGGTGCAACACTATACTTTTTGGGTTTCGATGTTCGGGTAGGCGAAACATCAAGTCCAAACACATTTGCGAATTCTACAAGGGTCATCATCCTAGAAACATTCTCCAACCTAAACTCTATGCATATCACTTTGTTCAAGGTCGTAATCTTCAAAAAGCTCTAAAATTCAAGCACAAGAGACCGATAGGTTGGTTCATACATGCGAAAAAGGGTTGAAAGACCGAAAACCTCAAAGAGAGCTTCCACTTGGTGATAAATTCCAAGTTTCTTCAATGTAGCATGACATAAAAACTTACTGGGAAGAATATTCTTACTTAGAAGCCGGTGGAAGACTAATCTTTGCACATCATTGAGGAATTCCACATTTGAGAAGTCATCAAGCCTTGTAAGATCTACAATCTCTTCATGTTCCCTTCTTAAAGTGTTGAGATGGGAGGTAGAAGAACTTCCCATCATCCTTGGTCTTCTTGCACTCCTAAAAGAGGATCTCCTTGGTGCCATTCTTGATTCTTTTGTTGGATTCTTTTGATTTGTGAAAGGGTAAGGATGTTCCTTGTTGATTGAGTGTTGCTCTTTTGGAAACCCTAGAAAATTGGGGCTTTTTGATCTTGTGGGTTAAGAGAATGATTTGGGTATGTATGGGAGTCATAAGGAGGTGGGTTTTATAGTGCAAGTGGAAGGAGTAGTGATGTGTCACTATATGTGTGGTGGGGTGTAATTTAATTAGGGAAAAGTCGGGTCAAAACAGCGTGGGAGGACGAGCGGATTCGTACTGAAGACGCTCAGATTCGTGCTCTTCGGGACGGGCGGATTCTGGGCAATACGCCCGGATTCTGTCACAGCGAAAAATTCCCAAAATTTTGACGCCTTAAAGACGGGCGTCCCGAGCTTAAGACGCTCGGATTCTTTCTCACCGAGACGGGCGTCTCCTTTTGAAGCCGGACGGATTCTTCTACAGAGATTTTCCTTGAAATGCACAGGTAGAAAGACGGGCGTCTTTCTTCAAATCCGGCCGGATTCTGCAAGACGGGCGTTTTTCTTCCTAGGACGCTCGGATTCGACCTTAGTCAAAAAATCTTCAAATTCTCAGCGTATCTGGACGGACGGTTTCTCCTCTGAACGTCTGGATTCCAACAATACTGCCGGATTCCAGGGAATCCGGACGGATTCGGGCTGTGAATTTCTTCCCTTGACTTTTTCTCCTCTCTTAGATGCGTCCCCACACTCGAGAATTCGTTCCTTCCTTCATTCAAAATTCATTAGTAACCCTCCCTCACTTACGCTCATGAAAAGAGTTCATGCTATTTATTAAAACAAATGCAATAAAACAATAAATACAAGTTAGAGGGTTAGTATATTTAAAAGTGGTGGTTTAGGGAGGACTCCACCAAACTGTCCCTTAGATGGTCCTTTCAAGGGTGAGGAGGCCCGAGGTAGGTGACCTCGACCTCTCCAACAAACGCTCCTTCGTAGTATGGCTTCAACCTTTGACCATTTACCTTGAACTTGCTTCCATCTTCCGCCTTGAGTTCGAAATCTCCATATTTTCCAACTTCGGTTATCACATAGGGACCCATCCATCTAGAGTTCAATTTTCCCGGAAAGAGTCGGTAGCGGGAATTGAATAGAAGGACTTTGTCTCCCTTGTGCAAGGCCTTTTGTTTAATTCTCTTGTCATGAAGCAATTTCGTTCTTCCTTTGTAAATCTTTGCATTCTCATAGGATTGTAGTCGGAACTCCTCCAACTCTTGGATTTGAATCATCCTCTTTTGACCGCTCAATTTGAGATCAAGATTAAGTGCTCGGATTGCCCAATAAGCTTTGTACTCCAATTCAATTGGCAAATGGCATGCTTTTCCATAGACAAGCTTGTAAGGGGAGGCTCCTATGGGAGTCTTATAGGCCGTCCTATAAGCCCAAAGAGCATCATCAAGCTTTGTGCTCCAATCTTTCCGAGTCTTGTTCACAACTTTCTCAAGGATTTGCTTGATCTCTCTATTTGAAATCTCGACTTGACCGCTTGTTTGAGGATGATATCCCAAGCCGGTTCTATGTTGGACACCATATTTGGTCAAAAGGGATGCAAGCTTCTTCTCATGGAAATGCGTTCCTCCATTACTAATGATTGCTCTAGGAACTCCAAATCTTGGGAAAATTATCTTCTTGAAAAGCTTGGTGACCGTTTTTGCATCATCATTTGGGGTGGCAATTGCCTCCACCCACTTTGAGACATAATCTACGGCCACAAGGATGTACTTATTCCCATTGGATGTCACAAAGGGCCCTTGGTAGTCGATTCCCCAAACATCGAAGATCTCCACCTCTAGAATGCCCCTTTGTCGCATTTCGTTCCTCCACGAGATATTTCCCGTTCTTTGACAAGCGTCGCAATGAATGATGAATTCTCTTGTATCTTGAAACATTGTAGGCCAATAGAAGCCCGATTGGAGAATTTTTGCAACGGTTCTCCTTGCTCCATGGTGCCCACCGTAGGGTGATGAATGACATCCTTCCAAGATTCCTTGGGTTTCCCATTGAGGGATGCATCTCCGGTAGAGCCCATCACTACACTCCTTGTAGAGGTTTGGGTCATCCCAAAAGTACCTCTTCACTTCGAATAGGAATCTCTTCCTTTGGTTGTGATTCAAGTTTGGAGGGAGTACCTTTCCAACAATATAATTGGCATAATCGGCAAACCATGGGGTGATGTGCCTTTCAAGTTGTGTTTGAATGGCCATCAAAATATCGTCGGGGAATGAGTCATTGATCGAGGTTTCTCCATTTTCATCATGAAACCGGATCCTTGACAAGTGATCCGCCACTACATTCTCGGCTCCTTTCTTGTCTCTTATTTCCAAGTTAAATTCTTGAAGAAGCAAAATCCATCTCAACAATCTTGGTTTTGCCTCCTTCTTTATCAAGAGATGTCGGAGAGCGCGATGATCCAAAAATATAATCACCTTGGATCCAAGCAAGTAGGAACGAAATTTATCCAAAGCATATACAATGGCAAGAAGCTCCTTTTCGGTTGTGTCATAATTCACTTGGGAGGGATCGAGGGTCTTGCTTATGTAATAGATGGCGTGAAGAGCTCTCCCTACCCGTTGGCCAAGAACCGCTCCAACGGCGTAGTTGCTAGCGTCACACATAATCTCGAAAGGTAACTCCCAATTCGGGGGTTGGATAATTGGTGCCGAGATTAGTGCTTCTTTGATTCTATTAAAAGCTTCAACACACTCATCAGTGAAGAGGAATTGGGCATCTTTAAGCAAAAGTTGAGTGAGGGGTTTCGCTATTTTTGAAAAATCCTTTATGAAACGACGATAAAAACCCGCGTGACCGAGAAAACTTCTCACCCCTCTAACATTCACGGGAGGTGGGAGTTTCTCTATCACCTCAACTTTAGCTTTATCGACCTCGATGCCTTTTTCCGAAATCAAATGACCCAAGACAATTCCTTCATTGACCATGAAGTGACACTTTTCCCAATTTAAAACAAAAATAACATCTTCACACTTTTGCAACACAAGAGAAATATTATGCAAACATGAGTCAAAGTCCTTTCCATAAACACTAAAATCATCCATAAAAACTTCCATTATGGTCTCTAGGTAATCGGAGAAGATACTCATCATGCATCTTTTGAAAGTGGCGGGGGAATTACATAAACCAAAAGGCATCCTCCTATATGCAAAAGTGCCATAAGGGCATGTGAAAGTGGTCTTATGTTGGTCATCCGGGTGTATAGGGATTTGGAAGAATCCCGAATACCCGTCAAGGTAACAAAAGAATTTGTTGGAGGCTAACCTCTCAAGCATTTGGTCAATGAACGGTAAGGGGAAGTGATCCTTTCTTGTTGCGGAGTTTAATTTCCGGTAGTCAATGCACATACGCCAACCGGTGATCATTCTTGTGGGTATTAGTTCACTCTTTTCATTTGTCACTACCGTAGTACCTCCTTTCTTAGGTACCACTTGGACGGGGCTAACCCACAAAGAATCCGATATGGGATATATGATTCCCGCATCAAGTAATTTCATGACTTCTCCTTTGACAACTTCTTGCATGTGGGGGTTCAATATTCTTTAGGGTTGAATGGTAGGTCTATGGTCTTCCTCTAGATGAATTCTATGCATGCAAAAGTTGGGACTTATCCCCTTAAGGTCATCTAGACTATAACCTATAGCCTTCTCATGTTGTTTCAACACATCAAGCAATTTTCCCAATTGGTCATCATCAAGTCTATCATTAACAATCACGGGTTTGGTCTTTGATTCATCAAGGTAAGCATATTTCAAATTTGGGGGAAGGGGTTTTAAAGTGGGGGTTTGTACCTTACTTTCCTCCTTTGGAGTTTCATTGAGAATTTGCTCAATGTCCATTAGACATTCCATTCTCATAGCATACTCAACTTTATTTTCAACCTCATCGTATTCAAATTCCATGATGGGTTCCTCTTGCTCTTGAGTTTGTAAAATCTCTTCTAGGATGGATTGCTCATCCTCTATGGGTTGATATGCTTCCACTAGAATGTTATGCACTAATTCGGATTGTGCATGAGTAAGTTCCTTGTTATATAGAGCGGCCTCAAAAAGATCCACCACCAAATCCCAATACATATTGTTAGCCTCACTTGCTTCCAAGGCTTCCAATGCTTGCATGGGATCCTTGAAGAAAGGTATCCTCAAGTGGTCCTCTACAAAACAATCTATAAGATCCATCTCGCAAAATATCGAACAACTTGAAAACAATTAGAACAAACCTTGAGGAGTTTTACTTCCCCAAGGCGAAGAAAGACACAACTAATAACAATAAAAAGGAAATCTAAATCAAACAAACACCGTCCCCGGCAACGGCGCCATTGTTGATCGGTCCGTTTCGTGTTCACAATTAAAGGTGTGGTCGTTGGGTCACGTCCGAATCAAAACACAATTTATAGCTTCACAAAAAACTCTACAATTAGTAAAGAGGCAAGTAAAGGTCGGATCCCAAGGGACGGATATTGAAATGAGATTTCTATTGGAACTAGTGGTGTCTTGAGGGTGTCACAAATTGGGTTAATGTAGAAGGTCACTAGCTAAAATAGCAATGAAAATAAACTAACAAGATGAATTAAAAGGGGTGTAAACAATTGATTAAAAAGGACTAGGGTGTCATGGGATCATAGGGGAATCATGGGAATTGATCATAAAAACATGTTCTCAAATTATAAGCAAGCAATTATTGTTGTGATGGATTGAGTTGGGTTATATCTTACGATCCTAGGAAAGTTTGGGTCCCGGAGCCGAATCGATTAGATTGTACAACACCTACAAGTCGACTTAATCTTCCCTACTCAACAACGTGCATGGTCTAATGAGACTCGAGTTGGGTTATGTCTTACAAGTCTCATTGAAAAGATAGGAGATGGTAGTAATTGCAAGGATTCATAGGCTTAGCATTTCATCAAATATGACATGTGCATGAATCATTCCCCATGTTGGTTTCCCCTAATCACCCATTAACCCTAGCTAAGAGACTACTCACTCATTATCATGTTGATCATGCTAGCAAGGTTGTCAATCATACCACCAAAATTAAACATGATGAATAAATGAAAGTAATTAACAATAATTAAAAAGGGATTAAGAGAATTATACCTACTAATGATTCCAATAATAAAGCAAAGATAAAAGAAGTACTTGAATGCTTGATTGAGAGGTTGTCAATCTCCCAAAAATAACCCAAATAATCTTCAATTACCCAAAATAAAGGATGAACAAAAGAGAGATTAAGGAAATAAAACTTGTATTAGAACTTGATTAATTGTTGATTACAAAACTAAAGAGAGATTTGATTGATATTAACTACTCTAATTGTTGATAAGAAGAACATGCTCTTCTAATTAGACTAATGGGGTATTTATAGTGGAAATTAGGGGGATGCATTAGGGTTAACTAAGGGCTAAACTAGTAATTACACTTTTTAGATTGAGCAGGGAGGAGCCGGTATTTTCCAAAGGAAGGGCTTCTTTCTTCGTAGCTTGGAGAAGAGGAAATCGCGCTGTAGAGGAATCCGGGCGGATTAGGGTCGGACAAAGTGATTACGGCGATAGAATCCGAGTGGATTCAAGAGAATCCGGGCGGATTGTGGTGATGGAACCCGGGCGTCTTGGTGGAAAACTGCACGGATTGTGCGGGTGAAGGACGGCCGGATTGTAGACAATCCGCACGGATTGTGCCTCAGCAAGGCTTCTTCTTCTTTTCTTCCCTTTTCTTCATAAATTCCTTGGGGATTTCCTTGGGGACTCAAGGATCCTTTCTCAACATTGCTCATCTACTATTATATGTACAAAGGCCTTCTAATCTTGTCTCTCCTTGATGCTTGGTCATTGAATTCGATCAATTTAGTCTTGTTTTGCCATGAAAATGCAAGATTCTTACTCCTTTCCTACCAAGGGATCAAAATCTCAAAGAATATGCAAAACAAAGAACTAAAGATAATAAATGACCCAAATATGCACTAAAAAGCATGGGAACAAGGCTAATTCGAGGGCTAAATATGCGCTAATTATGGTCACATCAACTATCACCGATACAGCCATGGGAGGAATGCTAGCACAAACGCTCGACGGTGAAGAACAAGCCATCTACTACATTAGCAAAAAGTTCATCGAGTACGAAACAAGATACACCCAACTGGAAAAAACATGCCTTGCCCTGGTTTGGTCAAGGAAGAAGCTGCGACATTACATGCTCAGCAACACGGTTCACATCTACTACAAGATGAACCCCGTTAAATATATCTTCGAAGAGCCCGTACTAAACGGAAGGCTGGCTAGATGGACGCTCATGCTATCCGAATTTGACCTCAAATTCGTATCCCTCAAGGTTATCATGGGAAGGGTAGTCGTTGATTTCCTAGCATAAAATCCCGTCAACGAGGATCCAACGACCGAAACATGGTCACTCCCTGATGAAGACATCCTTTGTGCCGACACCGACGCATGAGACTTATACTTCGATGGTGCATTAAACCTAAGAGGCTTCGGGGTAGGAATCCTTCTAATATCACCAGAAGGGGAACATGTTCCGATCTCAGTCAAGCTAGACTTCTCCGTCACCAACAATGCCGCCGAATATGAAGCATGCCTCATCGGCCTACAAGCAGCCATAACACTTGGCATCAAGATATTGAGAGTCCACGGCGATTCACTCATCATCAATCAGGTGTCCGGATCTTGAAAAATACGAAGCGACAGCTTGGCGCCCTGCCAAGAAAAAATCAATCAAGAGGCCGAATTCTTCGACCAAATCAACTACTTCCACTTGCCACGGGAGGAAAATAAATTTGTTGATGCCCTAGCAAAACTTGTCACGCTCGTCAACATACCCGCTGACATGACATTGATGCCCTTATGTGGCAAGAGAAGGAGCAAGCCAGCTCACATCTGCGCCATTAACAATGACGAGGAAAACCATGTCGAACCTTGGTACCAAGTCATCCTCAACTACGAAACCAAAAACGAATTCCCTCCCAACTCTGATACAAGAGGAAAAAGAGCCATCCGCTTACTTACATCACAATTCGTGATAAGCCAAGAACAACTATACAAAAGAACACCCCAAGGGATCCTTCTCCTTTGCATTGATCACCACAAAGCCAAAAAAGTCATGGGAGAGGTCCACGACGGAGAATGCGTCCCTCACATGAGCGCAATGATGCCAACCCGAAAGATCATGCAGTTAGGCTACTATTGGACCACCATGGAAGCCGATTGTAGAAACTACGTCAAACATTGCCACAATTGCCAAATCTTCGCCAACATACAACGCATACCATCGTCCTTCTTATACACCTTGACATCACCCTGGCCTTTCTTGACCTGGGGCATTGACATCATCGGGAAATTCAACCCGATACGCAACATAGGGCATTGCTTCGTCCTTGTCGCCATCGACTACTTTACCAAATGGGTAGAAGCACAGTTCTATGCAGTCTTGACCGCCAAACAAGTGGCCAAGTTCATCCAGGACAACATCATCTGCAGATATGGGGTACCCCATGAAATCATCAGCGACCAAGGCTCCCACTTCCGGGCGGAAACACAAGCCTTTTTGGACAAGTAAAAAATCAAACGGCATCGATCATCCCCCTATCGTCCCCAAACCAACAGAGCGGTAGAGGCATCAAACAAAACTCTGGTCACTATCATTAAAAAGATGCAAGATAATTACCGCGATTGGCCGAGCAAACTCCCATTCGCACTCTGGGGATACCGAACCTCCATTCGAACTCCAACAGGAGCAACAACCTTCTACCTAGCATACAGTATGGAGGCGGTTCAACCAGGGGAGTTGGAAGTCCCATCTCTGCACATTCTACTGGAAAGTCAAGTTCCTGAGGCGGAATAGACCCGTCAAAGGTTCAAACAACTCACGCTTCTAGACGAACGGCGACTCAACGCCTTGCACAACGTCCAGCTATACCAACAACGTATACAACGGGCAGCTAACAAAAAGGTCAAACCCAGAAACATCAAAGATGGCGACTTGGTCCTCAAGTCGGTGCGAGCACCATTACTCATCGATCCGAGGGGGATATTCAAACCCAATTGGGCCGGGCCATACCTGGTCAAGAAAATACTTTCGGGGGGCGCATTGAGTCTGAGTAACCTAGACGGGGAGGATTTCACAAACCCGACTGACAGGGCTGTCGTATACCTATCAAAAATAACTAACAAAACTAACTATATAGCTAAGGAAGTCAGGTCGATCTCCTCAGGGAGGCAAGATATCTGTAACAGTCCGTCTATTTTGGTCACAAAATGGGGGTGTTTAAATTGGGTTTCTAAAAGGTTTAAAGGAAGAGAAGCAGAGAAAAGAGCAATAAAGGCAGAAAAAGATGATAAACTATCAATAGAGAAGGGACCTGTCAGGATTTCGGTTCACTACGGTAGTCCAGTGACTCAACTGTAATCAACTTAGATAAATTACTGCGAGACGGATATGGAAAGGTCCTTCCGGTCCACTTTCTATCCTAAATTACGACTAACTTAACTTCCGTCCTCGTCAGGGTAGTCTACTGTTCATAGCAGGTCTATTTAGTCCAATCTTCCGATCCAGGATTAAATTTAACCAGATTAAAAAGGTGACTCAGAAGCGTGCACTCAACTAAGTCGGTAAATACAGTTATATTGCTATGGTGACAGAATCTCACAATTAATTCATCTAACTTATTCACTACATCGTCACATTCCTACCGTAGATCCCCTAATCCCAACATGAAATAGATTTAGCTACTCATATCGCTATTAATATTACCAAAACTAATAAAGATGAATGAACTAACAATAAACATAATGAAACGATAATTAAATTGCATAAAAGTAATTAGGGCAAAGAAATAAATGAAGTAAAATGAACAATTAAAGTAAATGGAAGAGAGATTATTATTAAGAAAGGAGAAAGAGATTGCAATCGCAAGAATCTGGCGTAAAGAACGACAAAATCTGAGCTAAATAACCCTGAAAGCAAAGTTACAGTGAAGGATGAAAGCAACGCAGTCTTCGAAAAATGATAGATAATGAATTAGATGATAATGACCTAGTAAAGTTGCGTTTAAATAGAAAATAAACTAAGTTCAAAAGCTAAAACAAGTTCACAGGATAATTAAAGCCCACGAAAGCCTAAACCACTCGATCGAGTAGTTTGAAACCACTCGATCGAGTAAAACTCCAGATAAGTTACTCGATCGGACATAAATGTTACTCGATCGAGTAACTCCACTTTTCATCAATTCTTGATCGAGTAATAATCCCCTCGATCGATCAACCAGGGCCACAGAAACCACTCGATCGAGTAATAAAACCACTCGATCGTGTATTCTTCCTTCAAATCAGCCCAATCTCGTACCCGACTCCCTCGTAGAGCGTGCCTTCACGCATCCCAATGCAGAAACTCACTCCGAAAAATCCCGTCCCCTCAAAATGCATGCAAAAAGGACGAAAAATGGTACGATTCCATTACTTCCGCGTTCATTTGTACAAAACGGACAAAACTAACCAAAGTAGCCAATTCGGGGGCAAAATGCAATATAAACAGTATGAAACTGCATAAAAATACGTTCAAAAATAGGCTAAAAAGACTATATAAAATGCACCTATCAAATCTCCCCAAACCGGACCTTTACTCGTCCTCGAGTAAACTAAAATGCAACTAATGGAACGGAAATGAAAACTCAGAGCTAGCTTAACTTGTCTACTTGAACCAATTTAATGCAACGAAAATTAACAGTCATAGCTAAGTAGTCAATACGCAAACGAGTTATAAGCTGTTCAGAAATATAGCCAACCTATCGACCTTGCAAGACCAACAAAATCGGACTCTCACGTGGTCACTCTTCTCTCATGAAGTAAAGGGTGAATGTTATATTTAAAAGAGAGAAGGAGAAACAGTCACTCACCTAACTGCGACCTACATAGCATGCATGCAACAAAAATGAAAGACGATTCAAGTACTAATGCACACACTCCAACCAATAATGTCCGTCACAGCCGAGGGCTTAAAAATGATATGGGAATAGTGAGGTTCAGGTGAGAAAAGGCAAAACAAGTTATGGTAATGTGGAGGTAAAAGCGTCAAGCTAGTTCCTAACAGGACCATATAAAACTATCCGAATCTCAACTGTCTGAAAAATAAAGTATAAGTGCCCTTCATTGGCACACAGCTCACTAATCTCATACACAATCTCCTCAAAAATATGGAATAAAACAGAGGAGTGAGACCGTCACAATATAGAAAATAATACAGACGGTCTCAAAATCAACCAGCTTAAGACTTTTTGGAACTTTTCATCCTCCCTGGTTTTACTGTACACGTGATTCCCTTTTTTTTTTTTCATTTTTCTCTCTTTTTTTCCTCTTTTCTTTTTCACGTTTTTCTCATCTTTTTTTTTTCTTTTTTCAATTCTTTTTTTTTCTTATTCTCCTTTTTCCTCTATTTCCACCAACTCCAATCATATACACACGGGCCAAACTACAGACGGAAAAACGTACCACAAAAGACATACTAAACTAGCTTGACTAGGCAGGCTCAGTTTGGGATGTAGCTAATGGATCAAAAAGGCAAGTTTTGGCTTAAGTGGAGCTAAATGGGTGAAAAATATAAGGAAAAGGGAAACTTTGCAAGCATCTCCATGCATGTGACACCGACCACAAACCCGAATGTGTGCATTTGACAAGAAATCGAATGTTATAAAAGTGCAAAAATGATGAACATGCTATGCAAGGAGTACTACTCTCAATTCCTAATGAACTGGTCATGAATGTCACCAGTTATGGGCTCTACACCTCAGAAATTGTAAAGTAGGTTGCCAATTTATCAGGTCAAGTCTAAACAGTCAGCTATAATTGAATAGAAATTCGTATACTATGCGTATGACAAAGCTAATAACTATCAACAGAAGTGCAAGGCTCAAGTAAAAATGACAAGTTATAGTGCAGCATAATCAAGGAAATCTACCGTTCCGACTAAACCTATATGCAAAAATAAACGTGAAAATTTTTGAATTTTTTTGAAATTTTCTTATTTTTTGATTTTTTGTTTTTTAATGAAATAAATAAACGATGCAAGCTGAAATAAAAAAAAAAAGTGAATGCAAATGCAGACTCAAAAGGATGTAATACCCTCCCCAAACCAAAACGGACAACGCCCTCGTTGTCCTCCAGCATACACCAGCAGATATATACAGGGGAACGGGAATATACAACCAATAAAGAATAAAAAATAAAATAAATAGGAGACAAAAATGGAAGAGTGAGATGTACATACAAAACACGAACTTCCCCAAACCAGCCAGAAAACTGGGGAAGTGAGGAGACCAGTAGCTACTCGTCAGCCTCCTCGTCGCTATCGCGCACGTCCTCCATCGTCACCCTGAAGTGCGGGTCTACCTGCTGCTCTCTCCTCCTCTGCTCAGCTCGAGCTCTCTCCGCCGCCACCGCCGGGTCCTCGTCCTCGTTCTCCTCCTCCTCCTCAGCAGACTCCGGGTACCCATCAGCTGGGTACTAGTAAAAGGAAGGGTGTGTCCAACCCTCTGGGATCGGACGGTGTCAACTCAAGTGGTACTCGTATAGAGGGAACAAAGTCAAAGCTAAGTCCCGCTCCATACGAGCCTGTCTCTCTGCAATCTCAACTAACAAACCGTCACGACGCCCTTGGTCCATTACCGAGGACGCCTCAAAGGGTGGTGGTGGTATAAAATTAGCTGGTAGGACCGGCTGTGTCTGTGTCTGGTCAGCGGGTGCGAGAGTAGGAGTGGAGGTAGGGATCGGGGTAGGAGTAGGAGTGGCCGTGGAAGGTTGGCCGCTCCCAGAAGGTGTGGACCCCTCTCCGGTCTCAAGTCTATGCCGCTTCTTAGCGGCGGGTAAAGTAGTAGGTGGTCGGACGTGGAGGTGGTAGTCACGCAGTGGTGGAAGTCGGGCTCCCCGTGCGACAGTAGGCAAAGGGGCTAGACAGGGGAGAGTGGTGCAAGGTAAGTCCAAGGACAAGGAACCGTCTATCTTCCATGTCCGGTAGTCTGTGGTCAGCCAATGCTGAGAATGCATGGCATCTAGCCTCAGATACCTCTCTCCCGGGAGGTACGGTAAGTCACGAGGCCAGACAGGGAAAAGGGAACGGGCAAGAATGGTGGCTATGCCACCGCAGACAATAGATCTCGTAACCTTCTCCCCTTGGGCCTGGAAGTACTGGGCGGTCAGATAGGCTATGTTAAGGGTAAAAGGACCCTCGCAGTCAATGTTCAGGTAACCGCCTAAGATAGAGAGCTCGTTGTTGTTGATGTTGTTTGGCTCCCTACGGCAAAAAATGGTGCTCCCCATCATTCTAAGAAAGTAACGGGCAGGGGGAAGGTGGACCTGTGTGAGCTTTCGCTCGGGAAAGGTGGTCTGGGCCAAGGTCCGCCAAAGCTGATGAATGACCTTCCTCGGGGCAGTAGTGTTGCCCGTAAAGGAAAGGTCGAGTCTGGTACCAAACTCCTCCAATGTCATCGAAAAAGTCTGGTTGAACAACCGGAATGACACGGAAAGACTAGTGGGGGCAGCGTCGTGTGCCCCGGAGGAGAAGGTGAAGGAGCTGAGGAACTCAAGACTCAGCTCCAGAAAGGTGTGGCCACTCATAGTGATGAGTCCGGCCATCCCTGTGCCCCGTAACACCTCACAAACTAACTCGTAGAAGCCGAGTCTCTCAAGTGCCGGTCGGTCTAAGAACCGGGTAGGGAAAAACTCACAGCCAACTAGGTTATAAAACCTCTTACGATGTACATCGTTAACGAAACTTACCTGCGGGAACTCAGGGTGGGAGTTGAGGGAGTTGTCCCCTTGGACAGTGACCGTGCCAGAAGGAGCAACAGAAGTAGAAGTACTAGGAGCTAGCGTAGCACGAGCACGTCCACAACCTCGGCCCGACCTCTAGAACCTGAGGTAGAAGCCCATCCAGTGATGGTGCGAGGAACTAGAGCCGCCCGAAAAGTAGCTGCAACTGCTGGTGAGTCCGCCACAGGTGTGCTCACCGTGGCTGAAGTAGAGGTTGTGGCTACTGTGACCACCACTGAGGAAGAAAGACTAGCAGCAGTGCTAGCATTGGTGGTGGTCATTCTTGAAGTGGCAGCCAAAAACAGGGGCTAGCAGGCGGTGCTAGCAGTGTAAAAACTGCATCTCGAAGCGGAGACTAAGAACACAGGGGCTGCGGTACTAACAAAAGTGGAGGCGATGGTGATAGTAGGGACCACCGTCTCAGGCAAGGATGAACTAGAAGTCGAGCTAGTGGAGGGCAGAGAGCTAGAATCCATCCTGAATAAAAAGGGCAGGGGAATTTGATAAGAAAAAGCATGAAAACAACATGATAATTCCCGTAGTCAGTCGAAAAATTCGACTTACAGCACAAAAATTCCCAACTTCCTCAAAAATTTCGAATAAAAGCATGTAAACAGCGATAGGGGAAAGGTAGCAGATGACAGTAGCAACAATTTACGCAACAATGCAGATAAATTGAGCAAACGACATCAGCAAAAACTAGGTGACAGTCGAGAATTTCGACTGAAATTTGCCCTAATCGCAAATTTCTCAGAAAAATTCGAATTTAACAAGCAAAAATCAACGAGGCATGGGAATTAAGCATCAAGTAGTGTAAATTAAACATGGAATCGAAATTTTTGTCGATTTTTTTGACCCAAAACTGAAATCGAAACCCTAATTCCTAATACACTAAAAGGCATAATTAATGAAATTAAAAAGCAATGAGGTGTAGGAATTACTTACTTGATGCTAGAGATCCTACAAATTGCAATTAATCAACAAAGAGCAAGCAGAAAAGGCGATTTTTGATCGAAAAGACGCAAACCCTAATCCCATTAATAAACCTTGTAAAACAGCACAGATCAAGGGGAAAACAGAGGGCTTTGAACGATTAATTAACAAAGAGCAAAATGTAGGTGATGAATTTGGTAAATGGGCAAGAAAATGGAGGAATTTGGGGTTCTTTTGTCGCAAATAGGGAAAGAGTCGAAAAATTGGGTGAAAATGAAATAACAATAAAAAAGAAGGAAGTTAAAGAAAACTCCATGCGTGTCATTTCCCATTTCACTTGATCGAATGGTTTAGAACTGCTCGATCGAGGACTTCATGGATCCATCTACTCGATCGAGTAAAAATTTACTCGATCGAGAACTCCCCTTTTCAGCTTTACTCGATCGAGTAATATGGAATCACTCGATCGAATACATTTCACTTGATCAAGTACGAAAAGTACTCGATCGAGCTCTTTTCCTCGTGTAAGCTCTTGAATTCGTCATTGTTCCTTTGAATTCGCGTAAAATTCCGCAAACCTGCATAGAAACACTCGCAAAAGTATCCCAAAATACCAAATACGCCAATTAACAGTCTATAGTCTCTAATCTACGCTAAAAATTGTCTAAATTCTAATTGTCCTAATTAAAAGCAATAAATAAAATTCAACGGGAAAATTCAAAAACTGTTTTTACAAGTTGGTACACGGGGCATTTCCCCGCTCACTTCCCAAGGCAATTCAGTAGCCCCTTGGAGAGCTCCTGACTGGAGGACGTCATCTCAGCAACATTAATCATCCACTTTAATTTCCACGAGCTTGAACTTGAATCGTTAGGAGGAGAATAGTTGACATCCATATATGCGGGAACTTTTCTCGTCCTTGCTCCTTTCTCACCGGCTTTAACATTGTCACTCCCACCTTGACTGACATTAATTGCACAATGCCCTTTGACAGCTCCTGCATTATTTTCATATGTACCTGCAGCAAGGGAAATAGACGAACTTTCCTCCTTTTTGCTCTCAACCTGAGGCGGAGGGGTCACAATAGCAGCACAATGCTCCAAATTTTCAGTTGGAGTGTCAATAATAGGGTCAATAGAAGAGAGGGCATTGCAAGGATGAGCTTGCATGGGAGCCCTCCGGAACTTAGACTGATTAAATATCAATTCCTCGTCCCCAACCTGAAAAGTCAATGTCTTGCCCCCGACGTCTATTACTGCACGAGCAGTAAATAAAAATGGTCTCACTAAAATAATAGGGGTATGGGCATCTTCGGGGATGTCAAGTACAATAAAGTCAACGGGAATAAAGAACCTCCCGATCTTAACAGGTATGTCTTCTATTACACCTAGTGGCCATGATATGCTACGATCGGCCATTTGAACAGTCATGTTTGTGCAATTAAACTTTGTAAAACCAAGTCTCTTAGCCAGAGACAACGGTAGGACACTCACGCTAGCGCCATGATCGTATAATGCGTTATCAATCAAATGGGTACCAATATGACACGGAATTGAGAAACTACCCGGGTCTGACTGTTTAGGAGGTAACTTATTCTGAACTAGGGTTGTCCCTACCTCGGTCAAAGCTACCGTCGATCATTAATGTGCCTCTTACGCGATAAAATTTCTTTCATAAATTTAAGGTAAGAGGGTACTTGTGTCAGCAGTTCGGCGAATGGCACAGTGACCTGCAAGCTTCTAAGGATTTCGGCAAATTTGCTGAATTGGTGATTAGCTTTAGTACTCTGCCGATGCCTCGGGAAGGGAACCGTGATGGGTATCTCGAGTACCTTCTTCTTCTCTTCCAACGTATCAGCCGGATCAAGCTCCAAATCCTTCGGACGCTTCTTTCCTCTCGAACGAGGTCTTTCAGGCGATTTCTCACTCGATCGAGCACTAGCAGGCTCTCGATCAAGCTGTCCTTTATCTACACTACTCGATCGACCAAAAATACCACTCGATCGAGTAGTTTTTTCAACAGAGTAACTCGATCGAGCAGAAATTTCACTCGATCGAGCAGTTTCTTTTTTCTGTTCTCTCGATCGAGTAGAAATTCCACATAATCGAGCACTTCCTTCAGCATTTTTACTCGGGTTTCCATACTCAGCACAGTGGTTCGCCATCTCCTCAATAAGGGCCCATCCTTTATCATCATCAGTGTTCTCTTGGAATCTTCCGTTAGATGACGCATCAAGTATGGCTCTGTGATCATCATACAACCCATTGTAGAACTGGTTAGACAGAAACCACGGATCAAAACCATGGTGAGGAATAGACCTCACAAACTTCTTGAAACGGGACCACGCTTCATATAAAGTTTCATCAGGTGCTTGCTTGAAACTTGTGATCTTTGCCCTCAGCTGATTGGTGCGCTGTGGAGGGAAATATCTCTTGTAAAAAGCAAGAGCAAGGGTCTCCCAGTTAGTAACCCCTGCGGCCGCGTGGTTCAAATCAGTCAGGCACTCCCTGGCTGAATCAGTCAAAGAAAAAGGAAACAACACCTCCTTAATCTTGTCTTGAGTTACCCCCTTTGTCGCGGAGATAGTAGAACAGTAGTCCGTAAAGACCTCCATGTGCTTCCTCGGGTCTTCACCTGCCACACCTCTATAGAGATTTCTCTCCACCAGATTGATATAGGAAGGACGAATGTCAAATGTATTTCCATCCTCAGTCTGGAGATTGAAACTCTTTGGAATTGATGCTACTTTAGGATCCGAGTGACTGGCAATGTTCGGCATCTTTACTGGTTGGTTTATAGAACTGAAAGTGTCTTCTTCAAAGATGGATTTTCCGCAAATAGAAAATGCTGAAGCTCTGGTTCGAAAGTACTCAAGTCTTCCTTTCCTGATTCTCTTTGCAGACGGAGTCTATGCCTAAATAGTCTCCCTGGCTCAGAATCAGCTGCAACTAACTCAAACCTGTCTGACCTGGGTATACACAACACTGAAAGAAAATAAATAAGAACTGCCTCAAGGAAAAAAAATTCCCTGAGACGGATAAAATAAACGAAACAAAGACAAATAGGGCAATTGGCTCCCCGGCAACAGCGCCAAAATATGACAGGGCTGTCGTATACCTATCAAAAATAACTAACTAAACTAACTATATTGCGAGGGAAGTCAGGTCGATCTCCTCAGGGAGGCAAGATATCTGTAAGAGTCCGTCTATTTGGTCACAAAATAGGGGGTGTTTAAATTGGGTTTCTAAACTAAAAGGTTCAAAGGAAGAGAAGCAGAGAAAAGAGCAATAAAGGCAGAAAAAGATGATAAACTATCAATAGAGAGAGGACATGTCAGGATTTCGGTTCACTACGGTAGTCCAGTGACTCAACTGTTAACAACTTGGATAAATTACTGCGAGACGGATATGGAAAGGTCCTTCCGGTCCACTTTCTATCCTAAATTACCACTAACTTAACTTTCGCCCTCGTCAGGGTAGTCTACTGTTCATAGCAGGTCTATTTAGTCCAATCTTCCGATCCAGGATTAAATTTAACCAGATTAAAAAGGTGACTCAGAAGCGTGCACTCAACTAAGTAGGTAAATACAGTTATATTGCTATGGTGACAGAATCTCACAATTAATTAATCTAACTTATTCACTACATCGTCACATTCCTACCGTAGATCCCCTAATCCCAACATGAAATAGATTTAGCTACTCATATCGCTATTAATATTACCAAAACTAATAAAGATGAATGAACTAACAATAACCATAATTAAACGATAATTAAATTGCATAAAAGTAATTAGGGCAAAGAAATAAATGAAGTAAAACGAACAATTAAAGTAAATGGAAGAGAGATTATTTTAAAGAAAGGAGAAAGAGATTACAATCGCAGAAATCCAGCGTAAAGAATGACAAAATCCGAGCTAAATAACCCCGAAAGCAAAGTTACAGTGAAGGATGAAAGCAACGCAGTCTTCGAAAAATGATAGATAATGAATTAGATGATAATGACCTAGTAAAGATGCGTTTAAATAGAAAATAAACTAAGTTCAAAAGCTAAAACAAGTTCACGGGCTAATTAAAGCCCACGAAAGCCTAAACCACTCGATCGAGTAGTTTGGAACCACTCGATCAAGTAAAACTCCAGATAAGTTACTCGATCGAACATAAATGTTACTTGATCGAGTAACTCCACTTTCCAGCACTTCTTGATCGAGTAATAATCCACTCGATCGATCAACCAGGGCCACAGAAACCACTTGACCAAGTAATAAAACCACTCGATCGAGTATTCTTCCTTCAAATCAGCCCAATCTCGTACCCGACTGCCTCGTAAACCGTGCTTTCACGCATCCCAATGCAGAAACTTACTCCGAAAAATCCCGTCTCCTCGAAATGCATGCAAAAAGGACGAAAAATGGTACGATTCCACTACTTCCGCGTTCATTTCTACAAAACGGACAAAACGAACCAAAGTAGCCAATTCGGGGGCAAAATATAATATAAACAGTATGAAAGTACATAAAAATACGTGCAAAAATAGGCTAAAAAGACTATATAAAATGCACATATCACTGACCAACCTAGACCAACTCAAGAAATACTACCCTTGAACCCTAGCAACCACAAGCCTTACCCTAGTTTCAAAGTAGTGACAACAATATCCCTTTTAAGTCAATTCCTTAAAGTGTTCTGATTTGAAATTGCATGTTTTATCAGTTCTAAGTTACGGCACCTTGCCATGTTTTAAACAGCCTTTGATCTGTCAAAGGCAAACATCCATTTGCACTCAAAACAAAACACCTGAACTACGAGCATGGTTTGATTTCACCTCTTCAGGTGGATACGTAGGCAGTCCTTTCTTACACAAGAAGGATACAACCACAACATCCAAACAAAATTAACAAAACATTCAAACTACGAGCATGGTTTGATTTCACCTCTTCAGGTGAATACGTAGGCAATCCTTTCTCATACAAGAAGGATACAACAATCCCCACACAATAAAAAACAATCACCCATACCAACTTTAAAACAAATGAGAAGGGGAAACATTCCCTTTTCCACAAAAAAAAAAACAAAAAAGAAGCCTTTCTCCCTTCCCACAAATACCCCATTCACATGTGCAATGTTTAGGATAATTCAAACCGAATTGCCTTTACACTATGGATGGAAGAAACAACAAGAGTTCACAATTTCTTTCAACACAAGCAATCCTCTAATTTAATTAATAATGAGAAGGATTACAAATTTGGCAACAAATAAAGTTATTCAAGTCCACAACTTGTCAAAGCTAGGATGTCGACTAAGACATCTCCCATAGTAAAACTAGCACAAAAATACACAATACATAGCTAGTACAACATAATAAAAAACACACATACACTATTACAACATAATAGTAAAACGGGTAATGGAGGTCTTCACTATTCCATTCTACCCTTTCTTTTTCCCTCGGGGTCCATCTTCCCCTTGTCCTTCTTGTCGGCCCGACTAGCACGGACTTCCTCTTCGGAACGGATCCTCAACGGATCTACAACGGCGACGCCATCCGGTCTCCTACAAGACCCCGTACTCGGCCCTAGTCGAGCCCATACACGGCCCACCACCTCTTTACGACCCGAGCTCCTCCTCTTCGGTAGCCTCACTACATCCGGGCTACCATCATCGGCAAAGTCGTCAAAGAAATCACGGTTGGCCTTTCCAACTTCCTATACTTAAAGCCAACGACTTCGTCTTTATGGAACTTAGACCTTTCTTCCATGGTTTGAGCTCTTGACCACTTGACATAAGGGGGAGTCACCCATGCCGTGGCAATGGAGTTTGGTACCTCTCAAGTCGGCCGAGTGGCCCACCACCTCTCGAAAGTCTCCACAAGGTCGGAGTTTCGAAAAACACTCTCTTGGACGAGAGTATCTCGAGCGGGCACCTTTTGTTGGTGGCCCATTTGCCTCATAAGTGTTTCGGGATAAATGAAGGAAATAAACTCAAGCCCACCACCATCAAGGAACAAGAACTAGTGGCCGAAGCGAGCAATCCCGTGAAGGACCTCAAGTTCCACCATGGCACCACCCAGCGGATATGAGGACCACCCTCCTCCACCAATCTCGAGGTCCAATTGGCCTTGGTGGACGCAAAGCTATCTGAATACAACTTCTTCCTCATAGTAAGGTGACGTAAGGAGTAAGAAGAAGAATCGACCGGAGGCTCTAAATACCTTAGCCTCTCCATGAGCCACACTTGTAGGATCCTAAGAGATCTGAACGAAGGAGCTTCTCCACAAGGGCCCTTCTTGTCCAAAGCATGGATGATCTCGCCAAGCATTAAACTTGATGTTTCCCACCCGTTCTCCATTTACTTAACAATATGCACAAGGGTCATACTACTGTACCAACTTGACCCCTCCTTCTTCAAGGCATCAACAAGAAGGCACACATGTCCTAGGCAAAAGTCAAGAGCCCTTCTCCGATCCTAGCCACCTCCGAGACATTGACATCCAAACGGTTTGAGAAGATGTTGATGAGAGCCAACGTATCCACACCATGGGGAGCAAGGAGTAAGTTCAATTAGCTCGTTGACAAGCCCAACATTAAACGAAACTTCTCTTTGTAACACAACCGAGTCGAAGGAAGCACCGGAGTACAACCCGGCCATCCTCCAATGGCACCCACTTCTTTGGCAAGAGGGCAAATTTCACCTTTCGGGAAAACGAAAACATGATGTTTCGAATCCCAAAACCGAGAGCATGCTTAAAGGAACAAGTACTGCACCTTAACTTGACAAAGCACCAATAATTGACCAACTCTCATTACAACAAGTTAATACTTCTCAGGAGGCGACAAATCCCGACACCAATGTCGCAACCTATTTTCGAAAGCATCCATGAATTATTTTGTGGAAGAAGAAGAAGGAAGGTTTTCATAGAGTTGTTTTTCGTGTTTCGGATGATGAAACAATGAAGCACAAATGTCCCTATATATACAAAACACTCAGCGCTTTTTTCCGAAAAAAGGGGAAGCTCCCTTGCATCGCCCAGGGGCTCGCACCTCTTTGGGCTAATTCTCAGGATCCGCACCTCGATTTGTCCCTATCAAGTTGTGTTTCTTCCTGGCACATAGATTTTCTCGCCTTAAGGCTCGCGCCTCTTCAGGCTTATCCGGAATTTTTTGTTTTCTCACACTCACATTTCCTTGATTTCGCATTTTACGAAACCCGACACGGTTTCCATGGCGCAGCTTTAAACATAAGGGTTTTTCTCTTTTTTTTTTATGTGGAAAGGGCTAGTCGCCCCGATCCACAACGGATCGTTTCCATGTAAGTAAAAAATCCGAATTTTTTTCATATTTTCCACAAAAATCAAAATTGATTACACGACGTCAATGTTTCTCAAAAATTCAAACTCTTGCAAATCCGAGTCTTGATCTCGCAAAAAATCAAAATCAAACACACTCGCAAAATATCTTTTGAAATTCATCTATGACGGTTTGAGTTTTAGTTTTCAGGTCTCAAATCAATTTCGGCAAAATTTGATGCAATTTAATTCAAACACGAATTAATTCCTTGAAATTCCAAAAAAATTTCATTTGAAAAACCCAAACGTGACGACTTGTCACGGAATTTTCAAAATTTCTTTTCAAATTTCAATTTTAACTTCGAGTCATCGTGGGTATTTTTGTTTTCATCAAATGCTTTTGCGTTTTCATGTGTGTGCATATGTGCTACTTGTTGCCTGTTTTCTACACTAACGATGGAGGAACAAATGCCGAAGCAGATGGGGAATCAGCCGATGACCGTGCTTCTCCGAAACACAACACAAAAAAAAAGCCAAACACAATCAAACTTCAAACCTAAAACACATATACACAAACCGCCTCACGCAAAATACATCGACACACGTTTGATACAAACGACTTTATCCGTCAAAACCTTCCTATTTGCTTTTCTATCGCATTTCATATGTTTTGTAGAAAAGAAGATAATAAGACGAAAATCCCCGTCTTTCATGCATATTTGGAAGCATATTGACGATACTAGATGGACTAGTATGAAGAGGAAGCAAGGACCAAAGACCAATCCCACAAGAATAAAATGGAAGTGAACAAAAAGGGAAGAAAAGAAGAAGAATCACTGCTGAAGAACAATCCGAGCGGATTGTCTCCAATCCGCCCGTCTCCTCACAACACAATCCGAGCGGATTTCCACAAAGACGCTCGGATTGCCCCGCCAGAATCCGCCCGGATTCCGTCGAATCCGCTCGTCTTCCATCAACAGAATCCGCCCGTCCCGACCCCAATACCCACGGATTTCTTCACAACATAATTTCGTCTTCTCCAAGCTACAAAGAAAGAAGCCCTTCCTTCGAGAAATACCGGCTCCTCCCTGTTCCATTTAAAAAGTGTAATTACTAGTTTAGCCCTTAGTTAACCCTAAATGCATCCACCTAATTTCCACTATAAATACCCCATCTTTGTAATTAATCAGGTGTGTGGTTTTTAGGAGGATATTCTCTTAGATTAGATTAGGAGTAGATTAGAATAAATTATCATTTAATGTTTCCATAAATTACACATTAATCTCTCCTTAATTATTGTTCAAGTTTATTATTCAAGTTTATTATTAGGTAATTGAAGATTATTGGGTGATTGGAGGATTGACAACCTTCCATCAATCATCAAGTTTCTTCTATTATTCTTTGCATTATTATTTGGATCACCTCAAGTTTGGTATAATTCCTTTACCCTTTAAATCTTTATTGTTCATTTCTTCATTCTATTATCATGTTTATACTTGTTGTGATGTTTGACACCATTAATGACATGTTCCTCATGATAATGAGTGAGTAGTTACTTAGCTAGGATTAGTGGGTAATTAGGGGCAACCAACATGGGATTGATTCATGCTTAATCTAATATGTTCACATGATTAAATTGCTTGCATGTTGTGATGTCAACTTTATGCACATGTTATGTTTGATGAAATGCTAAGCCTATGAATCCTTGCATTTCCAACCATCTCTTATCTACTCAACTTGACTTGTAAGATATAACCCAACTCGAGTCTTGTTAGACCATGCATAGAAGTTGATTAGGAGGAAAGTAAGTCGACTTGTAGGTGTTGTACAATCTAATCGATTCGGCTCCGGGACCCAACTCTTCCTAAGAACCGTAAGATATAACCCAACTCGGTTCCTCCACAACATTAATTGCTTGCAACCTTGTGAACATGTTTGTATGATCAACACCATGAATCCCCTATGACCCCATGATATCCTAGCACTTTTAATCAATTGTTTCCATCTTTCCTTTTATTGCTTGTTTTACCTTATTGTTTGCATTAGTCTAGACACAACTACAAACCCGAACAAATCGTGACACTAGCATAATTTGAGATAGATAGACTTAGAACCCAAAGCACACCGTCCCATGGATCGACCTCGACTACCACTAACTAGTTGTATGTTGAGTATTATAAATGTGTTTCATGGATGTGTGACGACCAACTCTTGTCGCATCACCTAATGCAAGCATCAATTTCACTCGAAAATGGGCCAATCAAAAGCGCCCAAATCAAGTTTCAAGGGGTTAGGATTTCGCCCTAATTCAATCAACAAAAAGGCAAATAATTTCAAGTGGAATCAACAGGATTTACATACCTTGAGACAACATGATGAATTTGGCACGAACACAAGCGAGAGAACAAGATCAAGAATGGCAATTTTTGGTGTTTATCGAGTATTTGTAGGTTGAAGACGAAGAGAATAAGGAGCAACTCATTCTCGCGTCTTTTTACAGAAAAAAGGGGAAGCCCCTTGTATCGCCAAAGGGTCCGCGCCTCTTTGGCTTATCCTTGTTTTTTCTGGAAAGTTTTGGGCTTTAGCCCAAAACGACCATCCAAAGATCAATTTAACAAATTTCAATCGATGGAATCAAAAGCCATCATTTTTCAAACAAATACAAAATAGTGAAATTGAAATTCGCTATTTCCACAAAATTCAAACGACGGAATTAAAAACCGTCATTTTCAAACAAATACAAAATAGTGAAATTCAAATTCGCTATTTTCACTAATCTCAATGATTGAATTAAAACCCATCATTTTCAAACAAAACACATAATGGTGAAATTTAAATTCGCTATTTTCACAAATTTCAACGACGGAATTAAAAAACCGTCATTTTCAAATACAAAAACAAAATAGTGAGATTCGAATTCACTATTTTCAAAAGTTTCAAGCAATGAAATTAAAAACCGTCACTTTTCAAAAAACAAACAGAATAGCGAAATTCAAAATTCGTTATTTTCCCACAATTTCAAGCGACGGAATTAAAAACCGCCACTTCTTCACCAAAGCAAAATAGCGAAATTCAGATTCGTTATTTACACAATTTCAGATGACGGCATTAAAAGCCATCAACTTTTTCAAACAAAAACAGGATAGTGAAATTCAAATTTACTCCTCCTCACAAATTTCAAATCACAAGAAGACGGAACTAGAACTATTATCTCCCAAACAAACATTGAATGGCGGAATTCACATAAGCTATTTCTACAAACTCCGAACAACGGCAGTAAAAACCGTTACCTCCCTTGGAAATTCGAAATCACCGCCGTCCGTAGAAGCCAGGCTTAAGCCTATCTCTTTCCGGCGCCACAAACATCCAATGTAACACCAAAATTCCCCAGCAGGATATCGGAGACCTCCCCACGGAGCCCACTATCTCAAGAACTTCTCGAAATAAGCCCGTCCAACATGGCTATTTCCCGCAGTCGATCGTTCGACTTTCAACATGGATGGCGAGCCTCAGAACGTGCGTTCAACATGGCTGGCGAGCCTCAAAACGCACCTTCAACATGGCTGGCGAGCCTCAAAATGCACCTTTAACATGGCTGGCGAGCCTCAAAATGCACCTTCAACATGGCTGGGGAGCCTCACAACGTAACCTCAACATGGCTGGCGAGCCTCAAAATGCACCTTCAATAGTGCTGGCAAGCCTTAAAACGCATCTTCAACGCGGCTGGCGAGCCTCAAAAGGCACCTTAAACATGGTTGGCGAACCTCAAAACGCGCCTTCAACATGGCTGGTGAGCCTCAAAACGCAACTTCAATATGGCTGGCGAGCCTCATAACGCGTCTTAAACATGGCTGGCGAGCCTCATAACGCGTCTTAAACATGGCTGGCGAGCCTCATAACGTAACCTTCAACGCGGCTGGCGAGCCCCATCATATCCGCGACACGGCTGGCGAGCCTTTGTGTACAAACAAGAAACAATTCAAGGACATATCCCGAAGATGCCTCGGGTATGACCCCTTCATATGGCTGGCGAGCCTTTGTACGTAGTCTAACAGACTTTAAACAATCTACAGGGACAGTCGACAGACTCTAAACTGTTCCCGACAGCAGGTCCTTGGCCCGTATCCTTTCGAGCAGCCTCGACGTCGCTTCGGTCTCCAGGTTGTAATCTTCAATTGACCTGGGGGCTATACTTTGACTTTCGCCCGGCCAAGCCTCAGCGAAAGTGGGGGCTCTATGAATACCCAGTATCTGTTGATTCCCCAACACACATCCGATGATTATCGGACTACAACATGCTTTGGAATTGCTAAGTTTAATCGACAGTTTTGTATAACTATACGTCGGAAAACTCAAAACGATTTCAAAAATAAAACATTTTCAAAAGTTTTCAAAAGTACCTAGAGTGTCTTATGCACGACAACGGGGTCGCAATAACACTAACTATAGTCAAAACCGACACCGGACCAAAAACCGACTTGGAATTCAAATCCCGACTTCAACAACGTGTCAAACTAAGTCAAACACAAAAAAACAAACATCACAAAGCTTCCATGTTAAGTATACCCGGTATACTTGAATGGTCAAGTACTAAAATCATGTCATCCAAAACCTAGGATAGAACAAATCATGATTTCAAATGCGTGATAGTGACAAGACAGCTCGAAGACCCGCGAAATGGTCCGCGCCTCTTCGAGTAGCCCATGCGGCCACTGTTAGTTAATTAGACCATATTAATACTCATCTTATGATATTAAAATTACAAATTAATTTAAAGTGGTCTAAATCTACATGCATACAAATAAAAGTATAAAAGATGGTATTAAACCATCTTAAGACAAAAGTTCATTACATTGTATAAGCCAAGTTTTGGGCACAACTCAAGGACTCCTTCCTTGATGTTGTTCTTGAGCTATGAAAATGGATGATTTTCCAAGACAACAAACCACCAATATAGATGGTCTCCTAAGGAAGCACCCAAGAATCAACCCAAAATACTACTAAAATACTAACTAGGTATATGTAGTAGTAAACCTTGTTTATTGTATATTTGATGTACTAAATAATATTATTACTTTGATAATATTACTAGTTAATTTATATATGTGTTTTTAAGATGAACAAATGAGAAGAAAAATGGTCTCTTGATAAAGTGCTCAAACAAAGACACAATTTTCTTCAAATTTTTCCAACTAGTAAAATGATGTGAATAGTTGGGTATTTATAGCCAATTATGGGAGACAAATCTAAGTGGAATTTGCCACTTAAAAGGACACTTGGTGTCCTCTAAAAAATCAGCCAAATGGACTTATATGGGTCCATTTCGGTTTTCGACATTTGCCCCACAAATGTTTATAAGTCTTATATTTAATTATCGTACATAATTAAATATTAATTTAATTATTTAACACTTAAATAATACCAATTAACTACCAATGACTACTTAACCATTAAGTAATCATAAGACCATTTTATCAACTTACAATGTATCAATATTAACCCACTTAGCTAATTTTACAACCTCTTGTAAAATTTAATAGCTAATTAATTCCACCCTCAAAACATATACACATATCGTATAAAATTAATTAATTAACAATTAATTATTAAATTCGAATCATTTATTATTTAAACATCACATAATTAAATAATATATCTCCTTGTCCCGAGTTCGTAACCCGTCATCAAATAATACATTTATGTGACTAACTAAAAGTCAAAAAATACAAGGATTTAATTATTTTGTATCTCATACAAATAATTAGTTTTTCCTTTTGGGCATCATCCTATAGGTGTGACCTAAAGGATCAGCTGATCATCTCCGTCACACGACAGTAATGTCAAACTCTAGTCAGCCAATCATTACCGATTAAGGATGACCAGCTGACAAATAAAAAGATAAATCCCTGATATTCCTTTTACGAGATTTAATATGTAAACGCACTCATTGTGGAGGACACTACTCCAACAATCTCCCACTTGTCTGACACAAGTGTGCGTTACCAATTCTCTTGTCCAAAAATATCTCCCACTCAATGCAAGATGTCTTTCAGGTCGTTCTTACACCTGATCATATCATAAAGTGGTTTCCTCGATTAGGAGAATGATTGTCTGACCGGATAATCTACTATAGATCGCATCCGAGCGTGGCCACGCATTCACAGTCATCTCTCCTCGAGTGGCCTTGAGATAAAATATGACTTAAAAGGACAATCCCGTTGACCTATTTTCTTCATTCGATACAGATCACAATGACCTAGTAAATGCTCATCGGCCTCCTTTTATGGTGCGACCTAGAACTGTTGGGAAATGTGTCCTCAACAATAGTGCGATCACATGATTTAAATATCATTATTAAATCTCATTTCAAGAATACGGAAGGGATGATACATTACATATATATAGTCAACTGGTCCACACATATCGGTAATGATTGGCTGGCTAGAGTTTGACATTACTGTCGTGCGACGGTGGTGATCAGTTGATCCCTTGAGGTCACACCTAAAGGACGATTCCCTTAATTGAAAAGGTTAATTAGTTGTATACCGATACAGATTAATTAATTCCTTAAAATTGAACAATTCGATTTGTGAGAAAGAGAATATTGATATCTTATTGTAATGGGATTAAATAAGATTTATTTTAGTAATAAAATGCTTTGTTGCTAAAATTATTTATTGTTTGAGAAACAATAAAGATAAGAATGAATGGTTAATTATAATTACAAGAAGTTGTGAATTATAACTGTATGACCCATTTTATTTATGTGATCAAGTATCACTAGTCAATTTGTTGTATATAATTTAATTAATTCATGAAATGGTATTTATGTGATAAATATGCATTAAATTAATTAATAACATGTATCATGTAACATGTGACATATTGTGTGACAAGTGACAAATTGACAAAATAAAATGGTAGTCCATTTTACATATGGACCGAAATATTGTAGATAGTGGAGGATAGTGGGTGTATTATTTTAATGCCTAAAATTATTATAATCATACCTATTATTGCATAGCCTTACACCTACAATATTGGTAAGACAAAAAGGAAAGCAAGATGCTCTCCTTTGGCCTTGAGTGGGCTGCTCTACTACTCCAAAAGAGGAGTTTTAGTTCTTTTATATGATTATTCTTACACAACCATTCAATACACATGCAAATGTTCATGTATCCTCTCTTCTCTCTCTTTTATTTTCATCAAAAAGATGAGATTATAATCTAAATTGTTCATATAAATTACTAAGATTACTAGAAGTAGTATATGAGTATTAGTAATAGATTTTAAGGTAAACTACAATACAAACATCTAGTACATGTTTATTTGTGGGATTAAGGGATTGTCTTGGGTGCTACTAATTGGAGGGCTTCTAATTTGAAGTCAAGAATGTTCATCCATTAATGGAAAGCTCAAGAACTAACAAGAAGGAGATCTTGTTAGTGCCCATTATGACCGAAATCCTTATGGTGAGAAAATGTTTTCTTATCTTATTTTATTAATGTTTGCATGCATAAAATCCACATTTAATTTTATGACAAATTAATTTTAACATATATGAGTATGTTAGTATGTATATAGATCTACTTTTCCTTCAATTGGTATCAGAGCCACGGTTGTTTGCATGCAAATTGGTTAAAAGTTTTTCCGAGTTATATGAATAACAAAATAAAACTTGTAAAATTTGTGTTATTATGATATATCACGAAATAATTACATGCATGTTAATATTTCTGGTCCTAAAGTGTTTTAGGATTTTTTGGTTAATTTTTCGGATTTTTATTGTTCATATTTAATAATAATGACATTTAAATGTGATTTTATGAGTAAAAATGTCATTTTTGGTCGAAAATTAGCTATACTTCGAATTTTCACTTGGTTTTTGGATATGTTGTTACATATATTATTTTGAGATAACCTGTAAATTTTCATAATTTTTGCACTTGTTATGCTCGAAAAATGAATTTTTCATTATTAAATTCGGATTTAAGAGAAAAATAGGTTAATATGAGTTAAATTTCGAATCTGGTCATAGAAAATTAATATGTTGTCACATGCAATTTTACAAGATGTGTGTAAAATAATTGGCTCTAAAGAAGTCTTTTAGCATGATTTATGATTTTTTGAAGAAAAATGGCATAAATAGTGACATTATTAGTTGAAAATTAATAAAACATAATCTATGACTTAGGAAAACGTCTAATGTTGCATTTTATTATATTTTTCAGATCTAAAATTGAAAAGTTAATGAAAATAATTTTTCCATGTTTTTATGATTATTTTATTAAATATCGATAAACCGCAACATTGTTTTTCCGGAAAATTTTCGAAATTTTTAACCTAAGGTTTTTGAACATTATGAGTGTCATGGAATTTTTCCAGAATGTTCATGAATTTAAATTTCAAATTTTGAATTTATTTGAAATTTTTGGATTTATTTGAAGTTTAATAGCTTATTTTTGTAATTTTGGTCCATTTATGAACAAATTTGTAAATAAAAGTTAATTATGGTCAAATTATTAGTGAAGACTATATTTTGAGTCCTAAGAGGTTAGGGTAATTAACTTATGCATAAATATGAGTTTATGTATTTTTGTGATTATAAAATGTTGAAATCACGCAAATCCGTAAAAACCGAGTAATATACGATATTGGCTAATTAAAGGCGATTTAGCTTAAAATGAAGCATGTTCATACATATTATAATGCTGCATTTTTCTTTATGATTGTCATAATTTTAATTTATGTAATTTTGAATTATGTAATTTTACTTAGTATGGCCTTAGATTTTAATTGGTATTTCCCGAAATGTATGGGAATATCGATTCGGTTGTAATTTTATTGTGATCTCGTATCACCGTTTTGTAATTTAATAGATTTATTTTATTTTAGTTACAAATGTATAATAGGAAATTATGTAATTTATTATGTAATTTTATTCATTCCGTAGTTCCAAAAGACGGATTTCTTCAAGAATGGCGATACATAAAGACGGTGTTACCTCGAGATGCGTGTCACAACCGAAGTTCAAGGGACCAATGGAGTTGGTTTCCGAATATGTAATAGATTAATAGTTTTTCTATTTTAGGAAAGGCCATACTAGGATTTATTTATTTTTATGCTTGCATTTTATTTTATGTCTCATGCATCGCTAAATCGCCATAACTAAACATGCATTGTCATTTTATCGAGTTTATCGACCGTGTCAATTAGAATTATCGTAGTTCACCACTTTAGTTCACTTAAAACGTGATAGATAATAAATTGACATGACCTCTCGCTAAAACAATTAATTGAGACATAGCCTTACCAAATAGTAGAAACCATGAAAACCTATTTCGCGAGGGAGTGCGCTCGGCCCTACCGGGGTACAAACCTTGTTACATAGGGGAAGTGGGTGATGAATGTTAATCCACCGAATTCATGTTGATAAGGGATGAATCGGCCCTACCGTGCCCGAGTTGATGTGGATTTGGATCATGGACACATTTATTCGAAATTTGGATTGAACTCAACAAAAGTTTTTGATAAGGGATGTATCGGCCCTACCGTGCCCTTGTCGGATGTGTTTTGGGCTATAGATAATTATTAGAGTAATTTTATCGACCAAGAGTTCTAAAAGTAGAATCGATTAAAGAGTTAATCCACCGAGTTATATTGATAAGGGATGAATCGGCCCTACCGTGCCCAAGTTAATATGAATTTGGATCTTGGAATCATTTATCATAGTTGGGTAGAGGTCACTATGTAAATGCTATACTTGTTTACAAGTATTAATATAACGATAAATGTTTTGTTTTCATTATTCCGTTATCATATTGTTCTATTTCTTTACCGCAATTCATATACGATATCATTTTCGTTTTTGATTCAAATCTCCATTAAAACATCGTAACTTAAGACAAATTTGAATTTGCTTCTAAAACCTCACATAAACCATTGCTAAGGATCTCTTGTAAAGAGTATAGATAAAAGTTATTCATTATCAAACAGGTTTTTGATTCTTGACTAACACATCTACTTACAATGGATTGTTTTTCATATACTTAAATGAATTAAGTACCTTGAAAAGATAATATTGTTTTGGTGATTAGATTTTCAGAATTCGTAATTGACCAAAATAACGCAACCACTTCGATGAAAGTTTTAAGACTAAAACGAACAAATGAAGAGTAATCTTCATGAATTCAATTTTGCTTCTCAAAGCAAAGACTCATTGAAATGAGTGGGAGCATTCTCTTAAACCGTTAAGATGAGGACGAGGTTAAAGAAGTAAGGATAATAATGGGATTGATACAAGGTAATGTTAAAAGTAAAGTTGTTGAGAATGACGATACTAAACCTATCAATCCCGACCGATAAAGTTTCCATTGTCTTAAATGTTGGACACAAGAAAGGAAACTACCCCAAATTATTGAAGAATTATCAAGTTAGTTGTGGGACATCTAATGGGACCTTCTTCTTTAAAAATGTTTAATTGGTTAAACATAAGTTTTGCTAGTATTACTTCGTCAATATTAGAAACCGGTGGTGGTTTTCATCATTATGTTTGATACATAGGATGATTAGAATATGACGACTAGCAACAATGAAGACGAGAGATAGAGTAATTGTGTACTCAATCTAGTTTTTGGATTTAAAGTTGTACTTAATTATGACTATTAAGTGCATTAACTCTAAATAAGAATATAAACTTGTTAAGATACAAAAGAGGTTTCACTTTTGTGACCCTATACACCACGATTTGATGTATGGCTGGCCCATTATCAAGGTGAATATATTCTAAACCAAACTAGAATGATATATCATGTAGATGATGTAAGACCCAAATTGGTAACCCAAGATTAAACCTTAAATTCTGGAATGATGAACGCAAAGAGTTATCGAGTACTCTTGAAGCCATTAGATTGTTAATGGTTTATGCGTATCTTGTATTCAAAGCAAGATGTCTCGTGCCTTTTGGTTGAAAAGGAGATCGAGGTTGTAAATCAACGATCCAAAATAGGTTGATCATTATCTTTTACCAACGATTTAAGTTGACACTAATATGTTCACTTAATAAGGTAAATAGAGAAATCTTTGAAGAATTTCAAAGAGTTCAAGTAATCACGATTTAGTCGTGATGGGATTATCAAAGTGAAGACTTTGATATAAGCCAAATGAATTGTGATATAGTATCACAAATTAATCTCTCTTAACACGCATTATGGGATAATGTATGATTGGATAAGAATTCAAACGCTATTCGATAAGGTTTGGACTTTGATCAAGTTACTTTGAGTTACTTGATCCTTTTGGGGATTTTATCATTTTGTCTAGATTATTTTTCCACTAAATCGAATCATATGTGATATGAAATGGTAAGGGTACCATGTTTGTAAGTTTTCACAAGAAACAAATGCTCATTTTTCCCTCTTAAATTATCACGAGTACGACGGGTTTGCGGCTCGTGAAGCTGTCTTTCTAAAATACAAGTATATTTTTAGAAGACAGAGTGGGAGAAATTATTCAAGAGCCACAAAGAATGCCACAGAGAATGTTATGTCGCAAGAAACTGGTCTTTCTTGGCTACATGAGACGTTTTGTGTAAGACATTGTTTCTTTAAAACCTAGGAGGTTATTCGTCACTTGTCAAAAAGGATGAATTCATGCTACTTTTAAGAAAGTAAAGAGCTTATAACTTACAAAGAAATTGATTGATTCAAGTTGATTACTTCTGGAAAGTAATGAACATATGACTTACATAAGAGTGTTTAAGTCACAACTCAATACAAGGCTTAGAGCCATGAAAATCCGAAATAAAAGGCTTGATTAGTGACAAAGGGTTTTGCACTAATAAAGAGATATTTCAAAGTAAGATTGATTGCAAAGGGTTTTGCACCAATTGAAATGCTTAAGTCTATTTGGATCTTCTTAGGGATTGTGTTTCATTATTATGAAATACATAGCGAGTGAATCTAAAACCCACTTCTTCAATTAGAAGGAATGTTTGGATCTTCTTAGGGATTGTGTTTCATTATTATGAAATACATAGCGAGTGAATCTAAAACCCACTTCTTCAATTAGAAGGAATGTATTCAATACATATCTTGAGTTTTGAAGATTCTTGCAATCCTAAGATAATGTGAAACTTAAGAGAGGGTCTTAAGTAGGACATCAATGAGTTGGAATCAACATTTTGGATCATGTGATAAAACATTTCTCGATAAATCAAGAAGTTGTGTTTATACATGGAGTTTAGTGGGAGTTACGGAATTTTAATTAGTCCGATATGTGGATGACATATTGATCATTGCGAATGATTTAAGACTTTTGGAGTATTATAATACATCTTTAATATCCGGATCTATGAAGATAAATCCACATGATATTAGCGTCGATGAAGTCTTATGTTGATAAGATTCATGACTAGTTCAATTAAATTGAACATATTTGATTGATTTCATTTGCTTCCGTTGGGATCAATTAAATGAGTAATGATGTATAACACTTCATATACTTTGAGTATGATGAATTGTTTTCAAAATCGAATTTAAGTAATCTTTGCCAAGTACGCCATAAAGATTACCCTTAAGTGCATGCAGAAGCATTAAGGAAGTAAAGCAAAGTGTTTATGATGCAATTTTGTGTAAGTGTGTTACACAAGTGACAATTGACAATTGAGGTTGCGCATGGTTTCCGACAAAACCATAATCAAAACACATTAGGATGGTTAAGATACCATTATGGCTATGATAATTAAGAAGTAGATTTTCTAGAATCGTTCTAGGCAATAAAGAACAATGAGAGATATTAATAACGGAAATTGAGTACACTTGCAATCATGAGATGTGCAAGAGGATGAGTCCCGCACACTGTGAAAACAGTGGGAGCTATTCTTAGGCTAGAGGGCCTATGTCTTGATTGGATCTCGACACGTACTCAGAAAGTTTTGTAATGCAAATGTGTACATTACAAAAAGGAAAACGAGTATGTAGTAAGGTTGAGTAAGGTACAAGAAGTTGATAAAACCTACTAACCAAAGCCTTCTCAAAGGCTAAACATGATGAGTCATGTCATTTCAATTGAATTGAAATGAACAACTACGTACAAGATCAAATTAGATTATAGAATATGAAATAGTAATCAGGCATTGACTATTCATATGTGATAATCACATTTGTCGTTCGAGTTTTTATTTTAAAACTCTTTTATTATACTTTGTTACATCCAAACGGGTTGTGGAGACAATTGAACCCCGTTAAAGTGAACACGGATTAACATTGTATTCGCCCATAGTCACTTGTATGAGGTGACGTCTCGAAGTGACTAGAGTGTGATGCGATTGATGGCAAGTTCAAGTGCCATAGAGTCATGTGAGATGACTAGTCGATCACATAGGCAGACTGTTAGGAACATTTTGTCGGGCAGTGACCGCTTATAGAGTTCTGGCAAATTTATAAAGCCTGGTCGTGGCGAGAGCTACTATAGTATTCTAATGAGTCGATTCTTTTGACTAAAGACTATTCACCTAAGATGGCACAGTTTCAGATTAACTTTGATTTGTGTTACTACGACCTTCGTAAATGGGGTCAAATGGGCATATTTTGGGTTATGATGGCTGTGGCTAGTCGAAGGGAATGAGTGCGATAGGAATTGTCCATCCCCTTGTCAGGGTTAAAATAATGTCTCAGGGCCACTCGAGGAGTAATGAACTGGAAATGCGTGGCCACGCTCGGAAGGTATCCAGAGTGGATAAATCCGGTCAATCAGTTATTCTCCAGATCGAGGAAACCACTCTCGATATGATCACTTGCAAGTACGACCTGAAAGACACCTTGCATTGAGTGGGAGATAGTAATAGGACAAGAGAATTGGTGACGCACACTTGTCGAGGACAAGTGGGAGATTGTTGGGAAATGTGTCCTCAACAATAGTGCGATCACATGATTTAAATATCATTATTAAATCTCATTTCAAGAATACGGAAGGGATGATACATTACATATATATAGTCAACTGGTCCACACATATCGGTAATGATTGGCTGGCTAGAGTTTGACATTACTGTCGTGCGACGGTGGTGATCAGTTGATCCCTTGAGGTCACACCTAAAGGACGATTCCCTTAATTGAAAAGGTTAATTAGTTGTATACCGATACAGATTAATTAATTCCTTAAAATTGAACAATTCGATTTGTGAGAAAGAGAATATTGATATCTTATTGTAATGGGATTAAATAAGATTTATTTTAGTAATAAAATGCTTTGTTGCTAAAATTATTTATTGTTTGAGAAACAATAAAGATAAGAATGAATGGTTAATTATAATTACAAGAAGTTGTGAATTATAACTGTATGACCCATTTTATTTATGTGATCAAGTATCACTAGTCAATTTGTTGTATATAATTTAATTAATTCATGAAATGGTATTTATGTGATAAATATGCATTAAATTAATTAATAACATGTATCATGTAACATGTGACATATTGTGTGACAAGTGACAAATTGACAAAATAAAATGGTAGTCCATTTTACATATGGACCGAAATATTGTAGATAGTGGAGGATAGTGGGTGTATTATTTTAATGCCTAAAATTATTATAATCATACCTATTATTGCATAGCCTTACACCTACAATATTGGTAAGACAAAAAGGAAAGCAAGATGCTCTCCTTTGGCCTTGAGTGGGCCGGCTCTACTACTCCAAAAGAGGAGTTTTAGTTCTTTTATATGATTATTCTTACACAACCATTCAATACACATGCAAATGTTCATGTATCCTCTCTTCTCTCTCTTTTATTTTCATCAAAAAGATGAGATTATAATCTAAATTGTTCATATAAATTACTAAGATTACTAGAAGTAGTATATGAGTATTAGTAATAGATTTTAAGGTAAACTACAATACAAACATCTAGTACATGTTTATTTGTGGGATTAAGGGATTGTCTTGGGTGCTACTAATTGGAGGGCTTCTAATTTGAAGTCAAGAATGTTCATCCATTAATGGAAAGCTCAAGAACTAACAAGAAGGAGATCTTGTTAGTGCCCATTATGACCGAAATCCTTATGGTGAGAAAATGTTTTCTTATCTTATTTTATTAATGTTTGCATGCATAAAATCCACATTTAATTTTATGACAAATTAATTTTAACATATATGAGTATGTTAGTATGTATATAGATCTACTTTTCCTTCAAGAACAAAAACCAAAGCCACCGGAAAACCGTACCAACTCAGACAAATAGTCACCAGTCCAAAGAATTGACTCGAAGGAATAAATAGAAATCCTCGCCACGACCTAGCAACAAAAGGACTCTATAAGCGGTCACTGTCCGACAAATTGTATCACAATCTGCCTATGTAATCGACCAGTCATCACTATGACCATATAATAGTCGAGCCTGTCATCTATCGCCTTACAATCTAGTCACTCTGAGACGTCACCTCATTAAGAAACAAGGGACAAAATACAATGTTAAACAAGTTCACTTAATAGGGTTCGACATTGTCTTTACAACCTATTTGGAGAAAACAAAGTATAAAAATTCAGACATAAAACTGAATATAACGACAAATGCAACTTATCGTATATGAAATAATAGATACAATATTTTGATTATTACATATCATATAATTTACAACAGTTCTGGCATTCGTCTCAACCCCATCGAAACTACATGACTATCATGTTTAGCTTGAGTAAAAGGTTTGGTTAAAGGATCAGCGATGTTGTCAGCTGTCCCAACCTTACAAACTGTAATTTCTTTCCTTTCGATTAAATCTCTAATTACATGAAATTTCCTAAGTACATGTCTAGATTTGTTACTAGACTTGGGCTCTTTTGCTTGAAAAATTGCCCCACTGTTATCACAATACAAAGTGATAGGATCCTCGGCGGTAGGAACTACCTTCAGTCCCTCAAAAAATTGCCTAATCCAAACAGCTTCCTTTGCAGCTTCAGAGGCTGCAGTGTACTCAGCTTCCGTTGTAGAATCAGCAGTCACAGACTCCTTGAAACTTCTCCATCAAACCGCCCCTCCGTTTACCAAAAAGACAAAACCAGCCTTGGATTTCAAATCATCCCTATCGGTTTGGAAACTGGCATCCGTATAACCTCTTATACGTAATTCAGATTCTCCTCCAAACACTTAGAATGAATCTTTAGTCCTTCTCAAGTACTTTAGAATATTCTTGACGGCTATCCAGTGACTCTCACCTGGAGTTTTCTGAAAACGACTCGTCATACTCAAAGAATACAAGACGTTAGGACGAGAACACATCATAGCATATATGATCGATCTAACAGCGAAAGCATAGGGAATCGATTTCATGGGTTCAATATCCTTAGGCTCAATAGGACACTATGACTTACTCAAAGTGATCCCACTGCCCATAGGTAGAAAACCTCTCTTGGAGTTTTTCATATTGAATCGTTCAAGAATCTTCTCGATATAGGCTTCTTGACTCAATGCTAATATCCTTTTGGTTCTATCCCAATAGATCCGGATACACAAGATTTGTTGAGCTTCTCCCAAATCTTTCATTTGGAAGTGATTTCCCAACCACTTCTTAACAGAAGCAAGCATATCTACGTCATTCACAATGAGTAATATGTCGTCCACATAAAGAAGTAAGAAAACAACTCTACTCCCACTAAACTTCATGTATAAACATGGTTCCTCAACACCTCGAGAAAAACCATTCTGTTTAATAACATGATCAAAATGATGATTCCAACTCCTCGACGCTTGCGTAAGACCATAAATGGATCTCTTAAGTTTAGGATTTTTAAGATCCACAAAACCCTCAGGTTGTGTCATGAACACTTCCTCTTCCAGAAACCCGTTCAGGAAAGCGGTTTTGACATCCATTTGCCATATCTCATAATCATGAAATGCAGCAATCACTAACATTATCCGAACAGATCTAAGCATAACAACTGGCGTAAAAGTTTCATCATAGTGTAAACCATGAACCTGTGTGAAACCTTTTGCCACCAATATAGCTTCGTAGGCATCCTTATGTCCATCCATGCCGATTTTAATCTTGAATATCCACTTACACTGAAGAGGTCGAACATCTTTAGGTAAGTCAACCAGGTCCCATACCTGATTATCGTACATGGAATCCATTTCGGATTGCATGGCCTCGAGCCATAGCTTAGAGTCAGAACTCGTAATAGTTGCTTTATAGGTGTTGGGTTAATCACTTTTTGTAGATACCCAGTATCTGCTGAGACTCCAACAAACACCCGCTGATTATCGGACTACAACATGTTTTGGAATCGCGGCGTTTGATCGACAGTTTGTGTACAACTTTACGTCGGAAAACTTAAAACGATTTCGAAAATAAAACATTTCAAAACATTTCAAAAATACCTGGAGTGTTTAATGCATGACGACGGGGTCGCAATGACACTAACTAGTGTCAAAACCGACACCGGATCAAAAACCGACTCAAAAACTCAAATCCCGACTCCAACAACGAGTCAAACCGAGTCAACCACCAAAAACAAAACATTTCAAACATTCTACCTTAAGTTTTCCCGGATTCATGTTGGTCAAGTACCAAACATGTGACTAAAAAACCTAGGATAGAACAAACCATGATTGCGTTTGTTGTGAAAGTGACAACACAATCGAAGAACCGCGACGTGGCTCGCGCCTCTTTGAGCATCCCAAGTGGCCACGTCGCTCAAAACTCACACAACCACTCATTCTCCTATAAATACCCCTCAAATGCCACCCATTTGAGAGTTACGCGAGTGTCCGCCTCCTCTTTTCTCCCTTAAAATTCTCGACTCGACTTCTTAAGTCACAACCCGACGCGTATTTACGACCTACCGATCGTAAACACGAGCCTTACACATTTTTTGGTACCGTCATCGTGCATTAAATCACTTGACCGACCACTTCGACAACTACACCATCACTAACATCAAAACACTCTTTTTACTTACCAAAACGGTTTTAAACCGAGTTTTTTCCGATCAAACGAGTTGTTACACTTACGTCGGTCACTCGCCATAACCAAACATGTAAGTATGAGGGTGTAAAAATCCTCTTTTATTATGTTTTCATTTGTTTCATGACTATAACATGCTAAAACGTGCATAACATGAACCAAAACATGGAATAAACGAGCCAAAACTGATTTTTGGTCTGAGGCAGAAGCCCCTTAGGTCACCAACTTACCCGCGCCTAAATGGGGTGTTCAGACCAGAAATCAACCGTGTTTGTTCTCGTCATTTCCCTTTAATTCATTTTCATATTTATAATCGGTTTTTACCACTCCAAATACTTTCGAACCCTCTTTATTTTATGTCATTTGTTTTAACCATAAAACATTTTTCACCCTTGGTTCCTCATACCATGACGGTTAAATCCTTGTTTCGGTGATAATATTTGGTTAATGACATTTAAAAGGTATTTTAAAACCTTTTATTTCATTTCTTTACATTTTTCAAACAAACATATTAGTCCCCAACACAAAGTCATCCTTGGTTCCACATACCATGCCGGATTTTAACCCGGGTACGATGATGAGTATCGACTAATAACATTCAAATGGACTAAAGGCAATTAGTCCATAATTACTTTCAAAACTATTCATGTCAAGTTTGTCAAACCGAACCCGACACCGAATATTATCCAAATAATGATGATTATTCGAGTCTAGTTCTTCAAATCAACAAATGCGGTCTAAACGACCCCCTTCAAGTCAAACCGGGTTTAAACACCCATTTTCAATACGTTTTATAACGTTTTCTAAAAGGTCAGAACACGGTGCTGTTGGAAATTATTAATCACATTATACTCAACATATTCATATATGAAGCAATTTATTTAGTCATAAAATAAATTCTAGATCTTATGCACGCAAACATAAATAAATATAGAGAAGAAATCGTTTTCCTTACTATAAAATTTCGGATCAAAGGGCACAAGTAAGATCTCCTTCTTACTTGTTCTTGAGCTTTCCTTATATGGATGAACAAAGATTCAAAGATAGAATCTCTCCCAAAGATGAATACCCAAGATAACCCCTTAATAGATTAATATTATTAGATCTAGAATAATAATAATCTTACTAAATATTGACCCAAAATAATTATTTTGTACTCTATTATTTCGGTAAAATAGAGGAAGGAATTTTGGAGTTTTTATCTCTCTAATTTCATAAGATGTGTAGAGAGTTTTTTTATTTCTTACACAAGAAAAATAAGAATTGTATGAATGAATAATGAAAGAACCCGTTTGGCTCTCTTTAGAAGGCAAAACCGGTTGGTGTGGGGAGGGTGCCCTATGCATGGGCTTGATTCTCTAACCAAGAATATAGGCATGCAAGGCTAGGTGTAGGTTTCATAATTATGTTTTCCACTTATAAATAATCAACACAATTTTATCCTAATACACCCTCCATTTCGGTATACACACATAAAATTTATGAGTCCATTTTATTTGTGATTTTGTCAATATGTCACATGTGACACATTACATGACATCTTATATATAAAATGTATTTTTAACAATTAAAAATCAACATATTAATAAAATATGTCACTTATAAAAATTAACATAGTAATTCACAATTACTTGTACCAAAATGGTTTACCAATTTATAAATCACAATATCTTGTATTTATAATAAATTATTCATTCAGTTTCAATTGTTTCTGTAAACAATAATTTTATCTAAGTAATAAAACAATTCGATTACTTAGACCGTATCCTATTTAATCAAATTACAATGAGACACGTAAATATTACTTCCAAAATCGTCCGTCAATTTAAAGTAATTTAATTAACTCGTATCGTCATACGATCAATTAAATATTCAATTAAGAGTGTTACCCTTTAGGTATGACCTAAGGGAATCAACTGATCACCACCGTCACACGACAGTAGTGTCAAACTCTAGTCAGCCAATCATTACCGATATGTGTAGACCAGTTGACTGTAAAAATATTACATCCCACATGTATTCTTAAAATGAGATTTAAACATGTGATCATCATGATCGACAATTGTGATCGCATTATTGTCGGAGGACACTTATCCTAACAATCTCCCACTTGTCCTCGACAAGTGTGCGTCACCAATTCTCTTGTCCTATTACTATCTCCCACTCAATGCAAGGTGTCTTTCAGGTCGTACTTGCAAGTGATCATATCGAGAGTGGTTTCCTCGATCTGGAGAATAACTGATTGACCGGAATTATCTACCATAGATACCTTCCGAGCGTGGCCACGCATTTCGAGTTCATTACTCCTCGAGTGGCCCTGAGATATTGTTTTAACCCTGACAAGGGGGTGGACAATTCTTATCCCACTTATTCCCTTCGAATAGCCAAAGCCATCATAACAAAAAATATGCCCATTTGACCCCATTTACGAAGGTCGTAGTAACACAAATCAAAGTTAATTTGAAACTGTGTCATCTTAGGCGAACAGTCTTTAGTCAAAAGAATCGACTCATTAGAATACTATAGTAGCTCTCGCCACGACCAGGCTATATAAATTTGCGAGAACTCTATAAGCGGTCATAAGGCCCGACAAAGTGTTCCTAACAGTCTGCATATGTGATCGACTAGTCATCTCATATGACTCTATGGCATTTGAACTTGCCATCAATCGCATCACGCTCTAGTCACTTCGAGACGTCACCTCATACAAGTGACTATGGGCGAATACCATGTTAATCCGGGTTCACTTTAATGGGGTTCAATATTGTCTCTACAACCTGTTGGGAAATGTGTCCTCAACAATAGTGCGATCACATGATTTAAATATCATTATTAAATCTCATATTAAGAATACGTGAGGGATGATTCTTTATACAGTCAACTGACCGTCATTAATCGGTAATGATTGGCTAACTAGAGTTTGACATTACTGTCGTGTGACGGTGGTGGTCAGTTGATCCCTTTAGGTCACACCTATAGGATGAGGCCCAAATAGATATTTAATTAATTGTATGCGATACAGATTAATTAATTCCTTAATTATGGGAGTGCAATTTTGCGTCTTATTTTAATGTGATTAAATAAAGATTAAATTTAGTAATTAAGCGTTAAATTACTAAATTAGTTGAGGTATTAATATAAGTTTTGAGGTAGAGGTAATTAGTTATTTAAAGTTACAAGAAGTTGTAATTTTAACTAACTAGTAATTATGGGACCCATTATATGATGATATAATGGTAGTATACTACTCAAAAAGTGGAGTGTATATTATATTATTAATTGTAATATTTAAGTGTTAAATGATTACATTAATAATTAAAAATGTAAGATAGTTAAACATATGACTTATAAGCATTTGTGGGACAAATGACAAAAGGCAAAAATGGTCCATATAAGGACTAAAATTTCGGCCAAATAAGATGAGCAAAAGATGCTCATTTGTCTTTATTGTTTTATGATTAAAGCTTGATAGTGACCTTGCATGCTAGCTTTAATCATTCCAACTCTTACACACTCTACCTAAACAATACAAGTGAATAAAAACAAGGAAAAAGAGATTCCCTTGTAGCCCTTATGCCAACCGGTTTTGGCCTTTACAAAAGGGGCTTTTGTTGCTCATTTTTGAGTTTACTACTTCACTTGCTTTCTCTCTAAAATCCTCACATGCAAATGAAAATAAATGCTCTCCAAAAATACTAATAGATATCATATATTACTTAAGATAGTAATACAAGATTATTAGTATTATTAAGGTAATATTTCTACTACATATCTAGTTAATATTAGTAGGAATTTTTGGGATTAATCTTGGGTGCAATTTATTGGAGTGGCTTCTAAACTTGGAGTCTTGGGAGGATCATCCATAATTATAAGCTCAAGAACAAGTGAAGGAAGGTGACCTTACTTGTACCCATAATTTCGAACCTTACAACAATGTAAGGAACATTGTTTTTTCTTATAAATCTTTCATTTTGTTATGCATGCACTAGATCTAAAGAACAAATAATTAACAAGTTAATTAGTTCACTATTAGAGGAGTCTAATAATAGGTATATGAACCTAACAAGTGGTATCAGAGCATAAGGATATTGCATGCATAATCGGTTATTGTTTTTCCGAGTTAAAAGGTTAACATATAAAACTTAAAAATTTGTGATTTATAAGTATAAGCCACGAAATCATCATGCATGTTATATATTCTGGTCCTAAAATGTTTTTAGGTCATTTTTATGATTTATGGAAATTTATTGCTCATTTTAAAGATTTTTGGTCATTTTATTACATTTTTATGACTAAAATGGGAATTAAAATGCTAAAAATAGTTAAATTTCGTTTCTGACCTTGGAAAATTTATATGACCTCACATGCATATTTTACAAGTTGTTTGTAAAAGGACGAGTTAATTTGATTAATTTTGCATGATTTATGATTTTTATGAGATAAAAATGGATTAAAAGAGGTAAAATGGTTAAAATTAGTTAAATTTCGAATTAAGCCATGATCTTTTAATATGATGTCACATGCAAGATTTACAGAGAGTATGTAAATTTCTAGATTTAAATATCGTCTTTAGCATAATTTATGGATTTTTGAGTAAAAATGGCATAAATAGTGACTATTTTAGCAAAAATTAGCTAAAACGTGTTGCATGGCTTGAGAAAATTATTTTAAGTTGCATTAATATCCCACTAATCAGATCTAAAGTTGTAAAAATTATTGGAGTAATTTTCGGATACTTTATGTATTTTATGAGATAAAACCGATAAAATGCAACTATATTTTCTCAAAATTAATTCGAAAATTTTAACCATGTTTTTTTACATTATGAGGGTCATGGAATTATTCCAGAATGTTCAAAAATTTAAAATTCAAATTTTGAAACTTTTATGATTTAATTTGGATTTATTACATATAAATGATGATTTTAAGGTCAAAAATGAGCATAAAATTAAATCAAGTTGAATTATTGTCAAAAATTTAGTGATGACTGATTTTTGAGTCCTAAAATGTGTTAGGATAATTAACTTGAGCTTAGATGTGATTTAAGTGTTAATTAGTGTTTTTAAAAGGTTATTATCACGCATTTCCATAAAACCGGGTTATATGTACGACATAAGTTAAATAGGGCGATTTGGCACATGATTTTGCATGATAAGTACATATTATAATGCTGCATATTTCAATTGTTGAATGTCTTTTATTTATATAATTTTGAATTATGTAATTTTATCTTAGTATGGCCTTAGTTTTAATTAATATTACCCGTAATGAAAGGGAATATTGATTCGGTTGTAATTTATTGTGATCTCGTATCACTTTTATTTTTATTTCATTAGTGTTTTCATTTTACAAATGTATAATAGGAATAGCTTTGTATTTTTATTATTATTTGTAATTATGGAGCATCTTCAAGACGGTGCCATTCGGAAAGGTGATCCGACGAAGACGGTGTCTTGGGAGGTGTGCCGATTGAAGATTCAAGGGACCAAAGGAGTTGGTTTCCGAATATGTAATAGATTATTTGATTTTTTATTTTTAGGAAGGCCATACTAGGAATTTTATTTATTGCTTTGCATTTCTTTTAATATGTTGCATGCATTGCCAAATCGCCATAACAACACATGCATTTCATATCGAGTCATCGACCGTGTCAATTATAATTATCGTAGTTCACTGCTTTAGTTCACTTAAAACGTGATAGATAATAAATTGACAAGACCTCTCACATATAATAATTGAGATAAAGCCTTACCAAATAGTAGAAACCCATGAAGTACCAATTTCATAAGGGAGTTAATCCGGCTTCACCGTAATACAAACCTTGTTACGTTGGCGAAGTGGGGTAGTAAAATGTTATTACATCGAAATTTGGATTGAGCTCAACGGAAGTATTGTTGACCGTAGTCGCATGTGTTCCGGGCTAAAGATTAGAATTAGAGTAATTTTTATCGACCGAGAGTTCTAAAAGTAGAATCGATTAAAAGGTTAATCTACCGAGTTATATTAATAAGGGATGAATCGGCTCACCGTGCCTGAGTTAATGTGAATTTGGATCTCGGAATCATTTATGTAGTTGGGTGGAGGTCACTATATAAATGTTAAAACTTGTTTAAAAATGTTTACAAGTTTAAATTAAAAAAATGACAAATGTTAATATTTCCTTTACCTCCAAAATTGTAGTTGATTTATATCACAATGGATCCATCACAAGCAACAACACCAATTACCGTTGAGTCATGTCACAACTTATTTGACGAGATTTGCTCCAACCACCAACTCGATACTACTAGAGAGCTTCATTTTGGGATCGGTTCCGATGGAAATCTAAATTTCATCACTTCCTCCATACCTCCTACTATTACTAGGCCTTATGTGAATGTGTCTCAGGTAGACCATGTCACTAAGTCTATGAGGTCCCTATCTTTGAAAGAGAAGGATGCCGAAGTAAGTGGGAGTTCTAGCAAGCAAGTTCTTGCTACTAATGGGAAAAGGTTCAAGAGGAAGGGAAGAAAAGGCAGAAAACCCAACAATGGTCGAGGAGCCAAAGTTGATGATAAATGCCATTATTGTCAAGAAATGGGACATTGGATGAGAAATTGCCCCATATGTTTGGGAAATATAAGGGATGGACTTGTCATTCCACTTGGTAAAATTCCTACTGAAATTTATGTTATTGATGTAAATTTCACTTCCACGACAACATGGGTACTAGATACTGGTTGTGGTTCTCACCTTTGTAATCATTTACAGGGGCTAAGAAACGTGGAAAAGCTGAACAAAGGCGATGTTGATCTCCGACTTGGGAATGGAGCTAGGGTAGCGGCCGCATCCAAGGGTACTTATGTACTTGTTCTAGCGAATGGATTTGAATTGTATTTGCATAATTGTTTTTATGTACCTACTCTATCTAAGAACATTATTTCAGTTGCTATGCTAGACATAGATGGCTTTAATTTTGCTATCAAGAACAATTGTTGTACTATTTCTAGAAATGACTTGGTCATAGGCCGAGGTTCATCTATTAATGGTATTTATGTTCTAGAAACATCAAATCCAAAGAATGACATCTATAACATTCAAACTAAGAAACTCAAATCAAGTGATCCAAATGAGTCGTACATTTGGCATTGTCGATTGGGTCATATCAATGAGAATCGCATTAAGAGGTTAGTTTCTACTAACGTGATCAAACCATTTGATTTCCAATCATATGGTATATGCGAATCATGCCTCCTAGGTAAAATGACTCGTAGTCCTTTTAGTGGTAAAGGGACACGAGCTAGTGAACTTTTGGGCCTTATTCATACCGATGTTTGTGGACCAATGAGTATCACCGCTAGGGGTAATTATGATTACTTCATTACCTTCACCGACGATTTGAGTAGATATGGGTATATCTACTTAATGAAATATAAGAGTGAAGCTTTTGAGAAATTTAAACAATTTCAAAATGAAGTTGAGAACCAATTGAACAAAAGGATAAAGACACTACGATCGATCGTGGTGGAGAATATCTCGATAATGAATTTGATTCACACTTGAAGAATTGTGGCATTGTGTCACAACTCACTCCACCTGGCACACCACAACTAAATGGTGTAGCCGAAAGGAGAAATCGAACCCTACTAGATATGGTTCGATCTATGATGAGTCTAACCGAGTTACCTGACTCGTTTTGGGGATTTGCAACCCAAACTGCAATTAAATCATTAAACATTAGTCCATCAAAAGCAACCGAAAAGACACCATATGAGATATGGAAAGGAAGAGTTCCTAATATATCCTATATGAGGATTTGGGTTTCTGATGCTTACGTCAAAGTGAAGACTGACAACAAGCTAGCCCCACGATCCGAAAAATGCATCTTTGTGGGTTACCCAACCACCACCCGAGGTTACTACTTCTACAAACCTCAAGAGAACAAAGTGTTTGTGTTTAACGAGGCTGTCTTCTTAGAAAATGAGTTTATTTCTAAGAGACAGAGTGGGAGAAATTTTGAACTTAATGAAGTTCAAGAGACACAAACCGAAGTAGAGTCACATGAAGAAGCACGTGAAGACGTTCCTTCATCTTCTAATTCGGTAGTCATTCCTCAATTGAGGAGGTCGGGTCGAGAAATTCGCCATCCTGATAGATACGTGGGACTTATCGAAGAGGATGGGAGTCTTGATGTGTTGCTTGTAGAAAGCGACGAACCTGCTACATACAAAGCTGCAATCTCTAGTCCTAATTCAGCTTTATGGCTTCAAGCCATGGAATCCGAAATTAATTCTATGCACGAAAATCAAGTCTGGAACTTGGTGGATTTGCCTGAAGGAGTGAGACCTCTTCAATGCAAATGGATATTCAAAATAAAGAATGGCATAGAAGGACATGATGATGTCTACAAGGCTAGGCTTGTTGCAAAGGGTTTTACTCAAGTTCAGGGTCTTCACTATGATGAAACCTTTGCTCCTGTAGCCATGCTAAGATCCATTCGGATATTGTTAGCGATTGCTGCATTTCATGACTATGAAATATGGCAAATGGATGTAAAGACCGCTTTTCTAAATGGGCATTTAGAAGAGGAGGTGTACATGTTACAACCTGAAGGTTTTGTAGATCCGAAAAATCCTAACAAAATATGCAAGCTTAAGAGATCCATTTATGGTCTTAAGCAAGCATCTAGAAGCTGGAATCATCGATTCAATCATGTTATAAGAGAGAATGGTTTTACTCGAAGTGTTGAGGAACCATGTTTATACATGAAGTTTAGTGGGAGCAATGTTGTGTTCCTAATATTGTATGGGGATGACATACTACTTATTGGAAATGATATTCCAATGTTATCCTCCGTCAAGGAGTATTTGGGAAATTACTTTCAAATGAAGGATTTAAGGGAAGCCCAACGCATACTAGGTATCCGGATCTATAGAGATAGAACCAAAAGGATATTGGCATTAAGTCAAGAATCTTATGTTGAAAAGATTCTTCGACGTTTCAGCATGGAAAACTCTAAGAGAGGTTTAATTCCAATGGGGAGTGGAATCATTTTGAGCAAGTCTCAATCTCCTTCCAAACCCGAAGATGTTGAACGCATGAAGTTGATTCCTTATGCTTCCGCTGTTGGATCAATCATGTATGCCATGATATGCACTCGTCCAGATGTCTCATATGCTTTAAGCATGACTAGTAGATATCAAGAGAATCCAGGTGAGAGTCACTGGATAGCTGTGAAAAATATCCTTAAGTACTTGCGAAGGACTAAGGATTCTATCTTAGTGTTTGGAGGTGACTCTGAGTTATGTGTTAAGGGTTACACAGACTCGAGTTTTCAAACAGATAGAGATGATATGAAATCCCAAGCTGGATTTATATTCATGCTCAATGGTGGTGCCATAAGCTGGAGGAGCTTCAAAGAAGCTGTGATTGCGGATTCTACTACGGAGGTCGAGTTGCGTTGCGGATCGTGGTCGCTAAGGAAGCCGTGTGGATTGGGCAATTCTTGGAAGGGCTAAAGGTAGTACCCACCGCCAAAGATCCCATCACGATCTTCTGTGACAATAGTGGGGCGATCTTTCAAGCTAAAGAACCCAAGTCTAGCAATAAATCTAGACACGTACTTAAAAAATTCCATGTAATTAGGGATTACATTGAAAGAAAGGAAGTAGCGATTTGTAAGGTTGGAACTGATGACAACATAGCTGATCCATTAACCAAACCTTTATCGCAAACAAAGCATGACCATCATGTTATATCCATGGGTCTAAGGCGTATGCCAAATTTGTATTAGATTATAAGATATGAAATGAAAAATCTGAGTTTTTGGTTCATATATGATAATCGCATTTGTCGTTTGAGTTTATTTATACAAACTCGTTTATTTATAACCTTGTTCTATCCAAATGGGTTGTGGAGACAAATTGAACCCCATTAAAGTGAACTGGATTAACATGGTATTCGCCCCTAGTTACTTATATGAGGTGACGTCTCGAAGTGACTAGAGTGTGATGCGATTGATGGCAAGTTCAAGTGCCATAGAGTCATATGGGATGACTAGTCGATCACATAGGCAGATCAGTATGGGACAATCATGTCGAGGCAGTGACCGCTTATAGAGTTCTTGTAATTCATAAAGCCTGGTCGTGGCAAGAGCTACTATAGTATTCTTATGAGTCAATTCTTTTGACTAGAGACTATTCGCCCAAGTTGGCACAAGTTCGATTAGCTTTGATTTATACTCTACGATTTCGTAAATGAGGTCAAACTGGGTATATTTTGGGTTATGATGGACTGTGGCTGAACGAAGGGAATAGGGCGATAGGAATTGTCCACCCCTTGTCAGGGTTGTTTGAAATCTCAAGGCCACTCGAGGAGTAGTTAACTGGAAATGCGTGGCCACGCTCGGAAGGTATCTATGATAGATAATTCCGGTCAGACAGTTAATCTCCAGATCGAGAAAACCACTCAAGATATGATCAAATGTAAGTACGACCTGCAAGACACCTTGCATTGAGTGGGAGATTGTAATAGGACAAAAGAATTGGTGACGCACACTTGTCGAGGACAAGTGGGAGATTGTTGGGAAATGTGTCCTCAACAATAGTGCGATCACATGATTTAAATATCATTATTAAATCTCATATTAAGAATACGTGAGGGATGATTCTTTATACAGTCAACTGACCGTCATTAATCGGTAATGATTGGCTAACTAGAGTTTGACATTACTGTCGTGTGACGGTGGTGGTCAGTTGATCCCTTTAGGTCACACCTATAGGATGAGGCCCAAATAGATATTTAATTAATTGTATGCGTCTGATTAATTAATTCCTTAATTATGGGAGTGCAATTTTGCGTCTTATTTTAATGTGATTAAATAAAGATTAAATTTAGTAATTAAGCGTTAAATTACTAAATTAGTTGAGGTATTAATATAAGTTTTGAGGTAGAGGTAATTAGTCATTTAAAGTTACAAGAAGTTGTAATTTTAACTAACTAGTAATTATGGGACCCATTATATGATGATATAATGGTAGTATACTACTCAAAAAGTGGAGTGTATATTATATTATTAATTGTAATATTTAAGTGTTAAATGATTACATTAATAATTAAAAATGTAAGATAGTTAAACATATGACTTATAAGCATTTGTGGGACAAATGACAAAAGGCAAAAATGGTCCATATAAGGACTAAAATTTCGGCCAAATAAGATGAGCAAAAGATGCTCATTTGTCTTTATTGTTTTATGATTAAAGCTTGATAGTGACCTTGCATGCTAGCTTTAATCATTCCAACTCTTACACACTCTACCTAAACAATACAAGTGAATAAAAACAAGGAAAAAGAGATTCCCTTGTAGCCTTTATGCCAACCGGTTTTGGCCTTTACAAAAGGGGCTTTTGTTGCTCATTTTTGAGTTTACTACTTCACTTGCTTTCTCTCTAAAATCCTCACATGCAAATGAAAATAAATGCTCTCCAAAAATACTAATAGATATCATATATTACTTAAGATAGTAATACAAGATTATTAGTATTATTAAGGTAATATTTCTACTACATATCTAGTTAATATTAGTAGGAATTTTTGGGATTAATCTTGGGTGCAATTTATTGGAGTGGCTTCTAAACTTGGAGTCTTGGGAGGATCATCCATAATTATAAGCTCAAGAACAAGTGAAGGAAGGTGACCTTACTTGTGCCCATAATTTCGAACCTTACAACAATGTAAGGAACATTGTTTTTTCTTATAAATCTTTCATTTTGTTATGCATGCACTAGATCTAAAGAACAAATAATTAACAAGTTAATTAGTTCACTATTAGAGGAGTCTAATAATAGGTATATGAACCTAACAAGCCCGTTTGGATGTAACAAAGTATAAAAGGAGTTTTTCAGCTTAAAAACTCGAACGACAAATGTCATTATCACATATGAATAGTCAATACCCGATTACTATTCCATATTCTATAATCTAATTTGATCTTGTATGTAGTTGTTCATCTCAATTCAATTGAAATGTCATGACTCATCATGTTAAGCCTATGAGAAGGCTTTGGTTAGTAGGTTTTATCAACTTCTTGTACCTTACTCAACCTTACTACACACTCGTTTTCCTTTGTAATGTATACATTTGCATTACAAAACTTTTTGAGTACGTGTCGAGATCCAATCAAGACATAGGCGGTCTAGCCTTAGAATAGTTCCCACTGTTTTCACAGTGTGCGGGACTCATCCTTCTTGCACATCTCATGATTGCAAGTGTACTCAATTTCCGTTGTAAATATTTCTCATTGTTCTTTATTGCCTAGAACGATTCTAGAAAATCTATTTCTTAGATAACATAGCCACAATGGTATCATAACCATCCTAATGTGTTTTGATTATTGTTTTGTCAGAAACCATGCGCAATCTCAATTGTCAATTGTCATTTGTGTAACACCCATACACAAAATTGCTTCAAAAACACTTTGGATTACATCCTTAATGATTCTGCAAGCACTTAAGGGTAATCTTTATGGCTTACTTGGTAACTATTACTTAAATTCGATTTGAAACAATTCATCATATTCAAAGTATATGAAGTGTTATACATCATTACTCATTAATTGATCCGGCAGCGGAAGCAAATGGAATCAATCAAATATGTTCAACTTGATTGAACTAATCATGAGTCTTATCAACATAAGACTTCTTATTTGACGCTAATATCATGTAGATTTATCTCCATAAATCCGGATATTAAAGATGTATTATCATACTTCAAAGTCTTAAATCATTCGCAGTGATCAATATGTCATCAACATATTAGACTAATTAAAATTACCGTAACTCCCACTAAACTCCATGTATAAACACAACTTCTCGGCTTATCGAGAAAAGTTTTATAACATGATCAAAATGTTGACTCCAACTCATTGATGTCCTACTTAAGACCCTCTCTTAAGTTTCACATTAACTTAGGATGGCAAGAATCTACAAAACTCAAGACATGTATTGAATACATTCCTTCTAATTGAAAAAATAGGTTTTAGATTCACTCGCTATATGTATATCATCATAATGAAACACAATCCCTAAAAGATCCAAATAGACTTAAGCATTTCAACTAGTGCAAAACCCTTTGCCACCAATCAAGCTTTGATATCTAACAATTCACTTGGAATTAATTTCGGATTATCATGGCTATAAACCTTGTATTGAGTTGTGACTTAAACACTTCTCTTTGTAACACAACCGAGTTGGAGGAAGCACCGGAGTACAACCCGACCATCCTCCAATGGCACCCACTTCTTCGGCAAGAGGGCAAATTTCACCATTCGGGAAAACGAAAACATGATGTTTCGAATACCAAAACCGAGAGCATGCTTCAAGGAACGAGTACTGCACCTTAACTTGACAAAGCACCAATAATTGACCAACTCTCATTACAACAAGTTAATACTTCTCAGGAGGCGACAAATCCTGACACCAATGTCGCAACCTATTTTCGAAAGCATCCATGAATTATTTTGTGAAAGAAGAAGGAAGGTTTTCATAGAGATGTTTTTCGTGTTTCGGATGATGAAACAATGAAGCAAAAATGTCCCTATTTATACAAAACACTCAACGCTTTTTTCCGAAAAAAGGGGAAGCTCCCTTGCATCGCCCAGGGGCTCGCGCCTCTTTGGGCTGATTCTCACGATCATTGATTCTCACGATCCGCACCTCAATTTGTCCCTATTAAGTTGTGTTTCTTCCTGGCACATAGATTTTCTCGCCATAAGGCTCGTGCCTCTTCAGGCTTATCCGGAATTTTTTGTTTTCTCACACTCACATTTCCTTGATTTCGCATTTTACGAAACCCGACACGGTTTCCATGGCGCAACTTTAAACATATGGGATTTTCTCTTTTTTTATGGGGGAAGGGCTAGTCGCCCCGATCCACGACGGATCGTTTCCATGTCAGTCAACAAATCCGAATTTTTTTCATATTTTCCACAAAAATCAAAATTGATAACACGACGTCAATTTTTCTCAAAAATTCAAACTCTTGCAAATCCGAGTCTTGATCTCGCAAAAAATCAAAATCAAACACACTCGCAAAATATCTTTTGAAATTCATCTTGACGGTTTGAGTTTTAGTTTTCGAGTCGCAAATCAATTTCGGCAAAATTTGATGCAATTTAATTCAAACACGAATTAATTCCTCGAAATTCGAAAACAATTTCATTTGAAAAATCCAAACGTGACGACTTGTCACGGAATTTTCAAAATTTCTTTTCAAATTTCAATTTTAACTTCGAGTCATCGTGGTTATTTTTGTTTTCATCAAATGCTTTTGTGTGTTCACGTGTGTGCATATGTGCTACTTGTTGCCTGTTTTCTACACTAACGATGGAGGAACAAATGTCGAAGCAGATGGGGAATCAGCCGATGACCGTGCTTCTCCGAAACACAACACACAAAAAAAGCCAAACACAATCAAACTTCAAACCAAAAACACATATACACAAACCGCCTCACGCAAAATACATCGACACACGTTTGATACAAATGACTGACCATATAAACAGGATCCGGTACAAGTGTTTATCATACAGACATTGGCCTAAAACAACGAACTGGGGCTATCCGCCACCTACCGAACTAAGAACTCCCTACCCTTCTGATCAGAAAAGAAAGGGAGCAACATGGAAAAGAAAGGAGCAACAGCAGAAGCATGGGTGGTTACCATGACGGTAAAACCTCTTTCCTACTCCGAAATAAAAGGAAAAAATGCCTGGCAGATTTCGGACGACGTGACAATCAGGAATTGTGACACAGTGCATCACCCCGACGTTAACCCCCAATCATCTGAATTTAGCAATGACTGGAAGCCACGGCGTAGGGTGCCACACCGACGTTAACTCCCAATCATTAGAATTCAGCGACGATCGAAAACGGCAACGTAGAACGATGCACTGGTGTTAACTCCCAACCATCGAACGTCCAAATTTTCGAACAAAACAGTCAATGATCGACACACGATCAAAGGCTGGACAAAAGCTACCAGGGAAAAACGTAACTCGATAAGGTCCAGACAACAGCCGTCTCTCCTCTCCTTGGATCATCCTCCTCCTCTAAGGCCTCGGCCACGAACCCCGTGGGCCCAGAACATTCACCTAAAATCAGGACAAAACAAAAACAACGTCAGTCGAAATTTCGGCATTACGACGGAACAAAATGGACAAAATCCCAAAAAAATAATCACCTGCAAAGCAAAAACAAGGGCAAACCCGCCCGAACCCATCCAACAAAACATTTCACAAAAATCGCACAAAAAATAACTCGCCCTTCTTTTCAAGCAAAAGACGAGTCAAAACAACGACAAAAATTACAAAAAATACACCCAACACCCCAGACCTACACAAGGTCCACATAAATAAGCAATAAAAATTTCTGACACAACGGGGCATTTTTCACAGCTCGAAAAAGGCGACTTTACGCCAATTCGGGTGCAAACAGGTCAAAAATACAAATTACGACCACAACAAAACAACGTAATTTAGTCACGTCTCAAAGTGACCTAAAATACGATTAAGGTCCGTTTCAAGACAAAACGGCTCAGTTGGAGCCCAAACAGACGCTTATTTCGTCAGCATAAGATTGTCTGACAAAGGCAAAAATTCAAATTTTGCCCACAATGCCCAACGAATGTCCAACATAGCAAAGACGGTATTCCCTGACTACAATGCAATCTAATGGGGGACACAACTCATGCAACAAACACAACATTGCGAAATACGACGATCTCTCGTCTACTCGCATTTTTTGTTCCTAGAGAGCGGGAATGGGGACCAAAATGCAAACTAAAACCACCCCTGCGCTCCTAAACAGGTTTCTATCCTAATACAAGCATGAATTTCACTCGAAAATGGGCCAATCAAAAGCGCCCAAATCAAGTTTCAAGGGGTTAGGATTTCGCCCTAATTCAATCAACAAAAAGGCAAATAATTTCAAGTGGAATCAATAGGATTTACATACCTTGAGACAACATGATGAATTTAGCACGAACACAAGCGAGAGAACAAGATCAAGAATGGCAATTTTTGGTGTTTATCGAGTATTTGTAGGTTGAAGACGAAGAGAATAAGGAGCAACTCATTCTCGCGTCTTTTTACAGAAAAAAGGGGAAGCCCCTTGTATCGCCAAAGGGTCCGCGCCTCTTTGGCTTATCCTTGTTTTTTCTGGAAAGTTTTGGGCTTTAGCCCAAAACGACCATCCAAAGATCAATTTAACAAATTTCAATCGATGGAATCAAAAGCCGTCATTTTTCAAACAAATACAAAATAGTGAAATTGAAATTCGCTATTTCCACAAAATTCAAACGACGGAATTAAAAACTGTCATTTTCAAACAAATACAAAATAGTGAAATTCAAATTCGCTATTTTCACTAATCTGAATGATTGAATTAAAACCCGTCATTTTCAAACAAAATACAAAATGGTGAAATTTAAATTCGCTATTTTCACAAATTTCAACGACGGAATTAAAAAACCGTCATTTTCAAATACAAAAACAAAATAGTGAGATTCGAATTCACTATTTTCAAAAATTTCAAGTGATGAAATTAAAAACCGTCACTTTTCAAAAAACAAACAGAATAGAGAAATTAAAAATTCGTTATTTTCCCACAATTTCAAGCGACGGAATTAAAAACCGCCACTTCTTCACCAAAGCAAAATAGCGAAATTCAGATTCGTTATTTACACAATTTCAGATGACGGCATTAAAAGCCATCAACTTTTTCAAACAAAAACAGGATAGTGAAATTCAAATTTGCTCCTCCTCACAAATTTCAAATCACAAGAAGACGGAACTAGAACCGTTATCTCCCAAACAAACATTGAATGGCGGAATTCACATACGCTATTTCTACAAACTCCGAACAACGGCAGTAAAAACCATTACCTCCCTTCGAAATTCGAAATCACCGCCGTCCGTAGGAGCCAGGCTTAAGCCTATCTCTTTCCGGCGCCACAAACATCCAATGTAACACCAAAATTCCCCAGCAGGATATCGGAGACCTCCCCACGGAGCCCACTATCTCAAGAACTTCTCGAAATAAGCCCGTCCAACATGGCTATTTCCCGCAGTCGATTGTTCGACTTTCAACATGGATGGCGAGCCTCAGAACGCACCTTCAACATGGCTGGCGAGCCTCAAAACGCACCTTCAACAAGGCTGGCGAGCCTCAAAATGCACCTTTAACACGGCTGGCGAGCCTCAAAATGCACCTTCAACATGGCTGGCGAGCCTCACAACGTAACCTCAACATGGCTGGTGAGCCTCAAAACGCACCTTCAACATGGCTGGCAAGCCTTAAAACGCATCTTTAACACGGCTGGCGAGCCTCAAAACGCACCTTAAACATGGCTGGCGAGCCTCAAAACGCGCCTTCAACATGGCTGGCGAGCCTCAAAACGCAACTTCAACATGGCTGGCGAGCCTCATAACGCGCCTTAAACATGGCTGGCGAGCCTCATAACGTAACCTTTAACGCGGCTGGCGAGCCCCATCATATCCGCGACACGGCTGGCGAGCCTTTGTGTACAAACAAGAAACAATTCAAGGACATATCCCGAAGATGCCTCGGGTATGACCCCTTCCTATGGCTGGCGAGCCTTTGTACATAGTCTAACGGAATTTAAACAATCTACAGGGACAGTCGACAGACTCTAAACTGTTCCCGACGGCAGGTCCTTGGCCCGAATCCTTTCGAGCTGCCTTGACGTCGCTTCGGTCTCCAGGTTATAATCTTCGATTGACCTGGGGCCTATACTTTGACTTTCGCCCGGTCCAAGCCTCAGCCAAATTGGGGGCTCTATGAATACCCAGTATCTGTTGATTCCCCAACACACATCCGATGATTATCGGACTACAAGATGCTTAGGAATCGCTAAGTTTAATCGACAGTTTTGTATAACTATACGTCAGAAAACTCAAAACGATTTCAAAAATAAAACATTTTCAAAACTTTTCAAAAGTACCTGGATTGTTTTATGCACGACAACGGGGTCGCAATAACACTAACTAGAGTCAAAACCGACACCGGACCAAAAACCGACTTGGAATTCAAATCCCGACTTCAACAACGTGTCAAACTGAGTCAAACACAAAAAAACAAACATCACAAAGCTTCCATGTTAAGTATACCCGGTATACTTGAATGGTCAAGTACTACAATCATGCCATCCAAAACCTAGGATAGAACAAATCATGATTTCAAATGCGTGATAGTGACAAGACAGCTCGAAGACAAGTGAAATGGCTCGCGCCTCTTCGAATAGCCCATGCGTCCACTGTTAGTTATTTAGACCATATTAATACTCATCTTATGATATTAAAATTACAAATTAATTTAAAGTGGTCTAAATCTACATGCATACAAATAAAAGTATAAAAGATGGTATTAAACCATCTTAAGACAAAAGTTCCTTACAATGTTTAAGGCAAGTTTTGGGCACAACTCAAGGACTCCTTCCTTGATGTTGTTCTTGAGCTATGAAAATGGATGATCCTCCAAGACAACAAACCACCCAAATAGATGGTCTCCTAAGGAAGCACCCAAGAATAAACCCAAAATACTACTAAAATACTAACTAGGTATATGTAGTAGTAAACCTTGTTTATTGTATATTTGATGTACTAAATAATATTATTACTTTGATAATATTACTAGTTAATTTATATATCTGTTTTTAAGATGAACAAGATGAACAAATGAGAAGAAAAATGGTCTCTTGATAAAGTGCTCAAACAAAGACACAATTTACTTCAAATTTTTCCAACTAGTAAAATTATGTCAATAGTTGGGTATTTATAGCCAAAGTATGGGAGACAAATCTATGTGGAATTTGCCACTTAAAAGGACACTTGGTGTCCTCTAAAAAATCAGCCAAATGGACTTATATGGGTCCATTTCGGTTTTCGACATTTGCCCCACAAATGTTTATAAGTCTTATATTTAATTATCTTACATAATTAAATATTAATTTAATTATTTAACACTTAAATATTACAAATTAACTACCAATGAATACTTCACCATTAAGTAATCATAAGACCATTTTATCAACATACAATGTATCAATATTAACCCACTTAGTTAATTTTACAACCTCTTGTAAAATTTAATAGCTAATTAATTCCACCCTCAAAACATATACACATATTGTATAAAATTAACTAATTAACAATTAATTAATAAATTCTAATCATTTATTATTTAAACATAACATAATTAAATAATAAATCTCCTTGTCCCGAGTTCGTAACCCGTCATCAAATAATACATTTATGTGACTAACTAAAAGTCAAATAATACAAGGATTTAATTATTTTGTATCTCATACAAATAATTAGTTTTTCCATTTGGGCATCATCCTATAGGTGTGACCTAAAGGGATCAGCTGATCATCGCCGTCACACGACAGTAATGTCAAACTCTAGTCAGCCAATCATTACCGATTAACGATGACCAGCTGACAAATAAAAAGATAAATCCCTGATATTCCTTTTAGGATATTTAATATGTAATCGCACTCATTGTGGAGGACACTACTCCAACAATCTCCCACTTGTCTGACACAAGTGTGCGTTACCAATTCTGTTGTCCAATAATATCTCCCACTCAATGCAAGATGTCTTTCAGGTCGTTCTTGCACGTGATCATATCATAAAGTGGTTTCCTCGATCAGGAGAATGACTGTCTGACCGGATAATCTACTATAGATCGCATCCGAGCGTGGCCATGCATTCACAGTCATCGCTCCTCGAGTGGCCTTAAGATAAAATATGACTTAAAAGGACAATCCCGTTGACCTATTTTCTTTATTCGATACAGATCACAATGACCTAGTAAATGCTCATCGGCCTCCTTTTATGGTGCGACCTAGAATAAAAACCAAAGCCACCAGAAAACCATACCAACTCACACAAATAGTCATCAGTCTAAAGAATTGACTCGAAGGAATAAATAGAAATCCTCGCCACGACCTAGCAACAAAAGGACTCTATAAACAGCCACTGTCCGACAAATTGTATCACAATCTGCCTATGTAATCGACCAGTCATCACTATGACCATATAACAGTCGAGCCTGTCATCTATCGCCTTACAATCTAGTCACTCTGAGACATCACCTCAGTAAGTAACTAGGGACAAAATACAATGTTTATCCAGTTCACTTAATAGGTTTCGACATTGTCTTTACAACTGATGTGACCATAATTAGCGCACATTTAGTCCCCTAATTGAGCCTATTTTGCATACTATTATAGCATTTTATGGCCATTTTATCCGTCAAAACCTTCCTATTTGCTTTTCTATCGCATTTCATATGTTTTGTAGAAAAGGAGATAATAAGGCGGAAATTCCCGTCTTTCGTGCATATTTGGAAGCTTATTGATGATATTAGATGGACTAGTATGAAGAGGAAGCAAAGACTAAAGACCAATCTCGCAAGAATAAAATGGGAATGAGCAAAAAGGGAAGAAAAGAAGAAAAACCACTGCTGAAGAACAATCCGAGCGGATTGTACCAAATCCGCCCGTCTCCACTGAACAATCCGAGCGTCCTGCTCTTGAATCCGCTCGGATTCATCCACCCGAATCCGCCCGGATTCTCTTGAATCCGCTCGGATTCCTTTGCCAGATTCCGTCCGTCCCGACCCCAATACGCACGGATTTCTTCACAGCATGATTTCGTCTTCTCCAAGCTTCAATGAAAGACTCCCTTCCTTCGAAAAATACCGGAGTCTCCCTGCTCAAATCTCAAAAGTGTAATTACTAGTTTAGCCCTTAGTTAACCCTAATGCATCCACCTAATTTCTACTATAAATACCCCATTTGTAAATAATTAAAGGGGCATCTCATATATGTTGTTTTTGGGTAGAAAATCCTTCTTAGATTAGATTAGGAGTAGATTAGAATAGATTACTCTTTAATCTTCACACAAATTACACATTAATCTCTCCTTAATTATTATTCAAGTTTATTATTCAAGTTTATTATTGGGTAATTGAAGATTATTGGGTTATTGTTGGGAGATTGACAACCTTCCATCAATTATCAAGTTCTTCTATTATTCTTTGCATTATTGTTTTGGAATCTCCATAGGTATAATCCTCTTAATCCTTGTTTTAATTATTGTTAATCTTTCGTACTTGTTCATCATGTTTTACCTTGTTAATATGATTGACAACCTTGTTAACATGCTAAACTTGATAATGAGTGAGTAGTTTCTTTAGCTAGGATTAGTGGGTAATTAGGGGAAACCAACATGGGATTGATTCATGCTTAATCTAATGTGTTTTCATAATCAAATTGCTTGCTTGTTGTGATGTCAACTTTATGCACATGTTATGTTTGATGAAATGCTAAGCCTATGAATCCTTGCATTTTCACCATCTCTTATCTATTCAACTTGACTTGTAAGATATAAACCAACTCGAGTCTTGTTAGACCATGCATAGAAGTTGAATAGGAGGAAAGTAAGTCGACTTGTAGGTGTTGTACAATCTAATCGATTCGGCTCCGGGACCCAACTCTTCCTATGAACCGTAAGATATAACCCAACTCGGTTCCTCCACAACATTAATTGCTTGCTTATAATTGTAAACATGTTTGTATGATCAACACCATGAATCCCCTATGACCCCATGATATCCTAGCACTTTTAATCATTTGTTTACATCCTTTATTTCATTGCTTGATTTACTTTATTGTTTGCATTAGTTTAGACACAACTACAAACCCAACCAAATTGTGACACTAGCATAAATTGAGATAGATGGACTTAGAACCCAAAGCACACCGTCCCATGGATCGACCTCGACTTACCGCTAACTAGTTGTTTGTTGAGTATTATAAATTGTGTTTGATTGGATGTGACCCGACGACATCACTCCCATCAAAATGGCGCCGTTGCCGGGGACGGTGCTATGTGATTAAGTTCTTACTTGTTTGTCTATTTTAATTGTGCTTTCACCTTGAGGAACTTGTTCCTCAGGGATTGTTCTTACCGTTTTTGTGTAGTTTCCATGCTTGTAGTTGTTTCCTTGTCTTAGTTATGATGACTCAAGACATGTGTTATGGAGTATGTGGTGGATCTTTTGAGTATGACTATGGGTATGGGGAGTTTGAGGAGCAAGTCAACACAAACCTACCTTATTATTCGTACAAAGAAAATCCTAACCACTACCCCAATTTGTCTCGCCAAAATTACCACACCCAATATCAACAACAACCACCCACTCAATACCCGTTTCACAATAAACCTCAAATACTACAATACAACCATTTTCGCACCCACCCACAACAAAGAAATGAACCCATTCAAAACATGATCCTCCAAATGATGGGAGACCAACAAAACTTCTTCAAACAAATGCTAGAAGAGAGCCGAAAAGAAGAAGATGTTCTTAAAAACATCGCTATCCAAAGAAAGGAATTGGGGATTCAAATTGCCCAATTAAAAGAATTCCAAGCAACCCCTCACCACCGCTCTTTGGATATTGAGCATAAATGCGAGTTTGAAGTAGTGACATTTGACATGGAAGATGAAAAGTGGGAGGAGCCAAGTTCCTTGAACTCTTGTGAGTATGAAAGTGTGGTATTTGATGAGGAAGACATGAAGTTGAGCAAACCAAATGTTCTTAACATTTGTGAGTATGAGGGTGTGTCCTTTAATGTGAACATTGAGGTGTTGAAAAAGGAGCTAGATGAAGCCCCCATTCATGATTTACGTGAAGATAGCAACAATGATGATGAACCTAGAGGAGGGATTCACAAAATCACCTTGCTTGAGGAGCCTATCCATGAGGCATTTGAGATACCCTATCATGAAGAAGAACGTCCTTCCTTTATCCTTCATGAAGATCACTTGGCACCTATCATGGAGCCAATGATCATTGAAGAGGATATGTTAGATCTTCTTCAAATAGCCAAAGTGTCTTACAAGAGTTATTTGGTGAAAAAGCTCAAAGAGAAAATTGCTCGTGAGGCTACATGTGAAGCTTTGGCACCCATAATCTCAAATCCTATGGTATCCGATCATCAAGACTCTCCTTCCACCTTGGAAGGATTGAAGAATCAAAATGCTATCATCCTCACCAAAATTGAAGAAGAAGTTGGTAAGTGGAAGTCTTCGGATGGACATGAACCATACTTCATACCTAGTGTTGACAAGAATCATGGGCTAATTGGTTTGAAGCATCGTGAATATCCAAGTGCCAAGAAGAGGAAGAAAACAAGAATGAATGATAAAATTCCTTGGCCAAGTTTCGTCTTGAAGTTAAGCAAACCATACTTATGCTTATTTGGAGCTTGTTCACAAGCTTTTGATCTTCTACTAAGAGCCTTGAGCTCTATGGATAAGAACTTCTACAAATTGAACTAGTTTGGTGGAGTCCTACCTCAAACCACCATTTGTAAGATATTTCTTGAAACTTTCTATTTTGTATAAAATTGTACATTTTATTGTTGCATTTAATTTCTTGCATGAGAGAGAAGAGAGAGATGGTCATCTTACATGATTTATGAGCAAATTTCAGAAAAAGATAAGAAAAAAAGGAGAAAATCAGTGAAAAAGGGGTTTATCATTTCACGAAAGAAGAAAGAAGAAAGAGAAAGAAGTAGAGACGCTCGGATCCAAGCAAATCCGCCCGTCCAGGGCCCACGAGAAAGGAAAAGCTGAAACTGAGGAAGAATCCGAGCGGATTCGAAGGAATCCGCCCGTCCCTTACAATCCGTCCATTTTCTTCACGGGACGCCCGTCCCAAATGACGTCCAGAAGCAAGATTTTAATCTGCGCTATAATCCGTGCGGATTATCAAAAATCCGCCCGTCCTGGTCAATCCGTCCGTCCCTTGAAAAATCCGCCCGTCTTGCCCCTGCTTCTAAACCAACAAAATTCTCTGTTTAAGAATCCGTGCGGATTCTACAGAAGACGCCCGTCTCCTCCATCGAGAATCCGTCCGTCCCGTCTGCGATCCGCTCGAATTGTACTGTTCACGCGAGAAAAACGGGTTAGGTCCAACCCTATCCGTTCGGATTCCCTTCTTCTTCTATATAAACACCCCCCTTCTCCCTCATTTCCTCATCTTATCAAACCCTAAAACACCTTCATATCCTCAAAATCACCCACATCAATCTACCCACATCACCCACATCACCCCCATCACCAACATGAGTTCAAAGGGGAAGGCCAAGAAATTGATTGAATCGATCGCGAAGAAGCGCAAGGGATCATCCTCTTCAACACAACGAGATGTGATAATGAGGGGAGGTATTGAACAACTCAACAACTTCCAAGAAGTGATCTTCCTATCCGACGACCAACGCGAAAAATTCGTCGAGCTTCTAGGTAAGAAATACGAACCTACTCAATTTGTTGACACTAGGGTGTTGGAAATCCTTAAGATAAGGTACCCTACCGAGATGTTCTTCAATGGCCTTGGTATTGGGGACCTTTTTCATGCTCATGAAGAGACTTACCTTAGTCTCACCCTTGAGTTCTTGAGTAGCCTTCGCATTATAGCGGATGCCCGCAACAATTTAGGCATGGAGTTTAGGTTATGCAACCGAGACCATGTTCTTTCTCTTGAGGAATTTGCCTATGTTTTTGGTCTTCAAGTACCCACCGCCTATACCGAAAAGCCCGATAATTTTCATGTGGATTTTCTTTGGAAAGCTATCTCCGGGAGGGACTTTACCCATATAAAGCGTTGCTATACATTTGCTATCCAACATCCGGTGATTCGATTCACCGAACGCTTTGTAGCCGGGTGCATCAATGGGAGGTACGAGCAAGATCGGTGTACTCTCATCGACTTGACTTTTCTTGAGTCTTATTTGAACGTTCGTGCGGTGAGGCGTTATAACTTCAATACGCCCCTTGAGATACTCACTAGGTTCCATGACTTTGCTCAAGGGACATCTCAACTTAAGACCTTCGTGATGGGAGGTCTAATTACAATTTTGGCTAAACACCTTTGTCCCGGGTTCAATGCCCGAGGGACCTATATTCCTCTTGAAGGGAGGACTTTGATTGATGAGCACACCATCTTCTATAGTCACCGATGGTGCAACTACACTCAAGATGGGAGTGTGGAATGGTACACCAAGGGTTGCACTTCGATAATCCTTGAAGGATGGAAGATACCGGGCATTGACCCAAGATTGAGTCCATACTCTCCTCCACCAAGCTACCTCCTTGATATCCAAATTCTTGAAAATCCCCCTCAAAGGGAAGAGCCACACCGTCAACCACCTCGTGGAGGGCCGGGCATACAAATGCGCCCACCTTCCTACGTCCCTATCCCACCTTACCCTTTTCCGCATACCCCTTTCCAACCGGAAATCCCCAACACCCCGGGTATTAATGATTTGATGGCACTCATGAATAGAGTGGACCTTGGGGTGCATAAAGGGAGGGAAGACAACTACTTAGCCCTCTACCCCCAATACTATAACATGGCTCAACAAGGGTATATTGACCCCGATGGTCCTAAACCCTCTTGGGCACAACCGGAGCTCTTATTCCCAAATCATGGGAACCAAGCTTGGGGTCGCGGCGATGGAGGGCATTCTAGCCAAGGTGGAGGGTACTCGGGTCAAGGAGGAGATTTTGACCAAGGAGGATATTGGGGCCAAGCACCGGGACATGGTCAAGCCGGAAGCTCTCATGGTTATGGCTATGACCAAGATGAGGATGACGAGTGAAAGAGGCCTACTTCACCACTTCCATTTGTATGATACCCATCTCTCCCTCTCTCTTTTATATTTACATTGCATTTAGTATAACATTTAGCTTGCATTTGTATCGTATTTCATATTGCATTTACATTAGTTAGTTCATAGTATAGTTGCATTGTAATATAATTCATATAGATAGTTGCATATAAATTATAATTCATGCATAGTTACTAATGGCCAAACCTATTCATTTCTACACTAGAAATAGTGTTTAAATCGGTTTGGGGAGGTTTGATCATAAGTGACCATAGCTTAATAGAAATCATGCATCATATAGTATAGTTTAGTTTGCATTCATTTGTCATATATGTCATATAGAATTGCATTTAGTTCAAGCATGCATTCATTCATATCATATCATTGCATTTAACCAAAAATCCAAAAACATGTATTTTCCTTTTTATTCCTACTCCTACATGTACATTGAGGACAATGTCCAAAATAAAGTGGGGGATGGGAATTCATATTTCAAAAATGCATAAAAATTGAAAAATTTCGAAAAATCACAAAAATATGTCTTTTAATTTCATAAAATCAAAAACTATAAAAATTTGAAAATTGAAAAATCAAAAACATGTTCATTTCCTTTGTAGTGTAGTCTTGTATATATTGTGTTTGTTTATCCTTGTTCACTTTGATCGACTACGCCACATCCGAGACATGAGGATATTGAAGACCGCATGGTATGATCTTTCCAATCTCCTTTTTCCTCTTTATGTTAATGACTAAGTGGCTTTATTTTGATTGATGCGGTAAAAACAATGTGAACCTAGGACTTGCATTTAGTCTATATGTCATACTAGTTGGTAGAAGCATATGCATTAGGATGTATAAATGCTAGTTGCATCATGGCATGTAGTTGCATGATTAGAAAAATTTTGCGAAACCGTCTACTTGGGAAACTTGACAAGTGTATATAGGCCCTAGTAGATGCTTTTTATTCTAAAGACTTTGCTTGTAGAATGCTTGTAAAACACCCTAGGATGTGTCATGCTAGTATCCTTGGACCCATGGATTAAGGCCTAGTCAAGAGTACCTTGTGGTGTGATAACTCCTTGGCTACCGTTTATTCCAAGGTGACCCTTGAAACCATCCATCCATCCATCATCCATGTTCTACCACACTTTTGTCATTAAAGGGAATGGGCACAAAAAGAAATTATATCAATTTGAGTTCAATGAAATGAAAAGTGAAAGAAAGTTTGCAAAAATGCATCAAATGAAAAGAGGAGCAAAAATAGACTCCTAAAGCTTCAAAAATAAGGCACCCTCCCTACATATGGGGTGACTTTGAAAATGTTCAAAAAGAAATGCAAAGAAAAGTTGAAAGTTGTCAAGTGTTGAAATGCCAAAAATCAAAAAGAAATGGCAAAAAGAAAGTGTTCTCAAATGTTATATGCCACAAGAAATTGGGGGGAAAAACAAAAATAAAAGCAAACTCCCAAGATGAAACTCAATTACTATCGATCCCTTTATCCATCATATCCATTTTTGTGCATGGTAGAGAGGGGACGACCCTTCTTCTTGTCTAGGCAAGAGGGGGAATTCCGCGATCCTCCAGTGTTTCTAACACCATAGGGAGTCTACTCTTGACAAAAGCATTTAACGATTGAGGACAAAGGTACCCTAGCTTGACACCTTTTGGAGGTGATTTATTGGTATCCTTCTAGGCTTAGTAGTTTGAACAAATTGCATCTATGAAGGATTGTGTACCCTTGAATTGCTTCCCTTGTAGATAATTTCCGCCACTTAGATGAGGAAAGTGGCTATTCTTTTGTAGATGCATCCATTACTTGATTTTGTGTGCTTTAATGCTTGGATGTGTCGCCATTTTGGCAAGACCCACCTTGCCTTGCAAGAAGGCATCCTACCTCATGGTTGTCCTGTTGTGAGTTGAAGGGGCGGAGTGAGACCCGCTAATTGTCTCATATCGGCTATGTTATTAGGTTAGTTTAAATAAAGGTCTAGTTTTAGTCACCTCTTTACTCGGGACGAGTAAAGGTTCGGTTTGGGGATATTTGATGTGACCATAATTAGCGCACATTTAGTCCCCTAATTGAGCCTATTTTGCATACTATTATAGCATTTTATGGCCATTTTATCCGTCAAAACCTTCCTATTTGCTTTTCTATCGCATTTCATATGTTTTGTAGAAAAGGAGATAATAAGGCGGAAATTCCCGTCTTTCGTGCATATTTGGAAGCTTATTGATGATATTAGATGGACTAGTATGAAGAGGAAGCAAAGACTAAAGACCAATCTCGCAAGAATAAAATGGGAATGAGCAAAAAGGGAAGAAAAGAAGAAAAACCACTGCTGAAGAACAATCCGAGCGGATTGTACCAAATCCGCCCGTCTCCACTGAACAATCCGAGCGTCCTGCTCTTGAATCCGCTCGGATTCATCCACCCGAATCCGCCCGGATTCTCTTGAATCCGCTCGGATTCCTTTGCCAGATTCCGTCCGTCCCGACCCCAATACGCACGGATTTCTTCACAGCATGATTTCGTCTTCTCCAAGCTTCAATGAAATACTCCCTTCCTTCGAAAAATACCGGAGTCTCCCTGCTCAAATCTCAAAAGTGTAATTACTAGTTTAGCCCTTAGTTAACCCTAATGCATCCACCTAATTTCTACTATAAATACCCCATTTGTAAATAATTAAAGGGGGCATCTCATATATGTTGTTTTTGGGTAGAAAATCCTTCTTAGATTAGATTAGGAGTAGATTAGAATAGATTACTCTTTAATCTTCACACAAATTACACAATAATCTCTCCTTAATTATTATTCAAGTTTATTATTCAAGTTTATTATTGGGTAATTGAAGATTATTGGGTTATTGTTGGGAGATTGACAACCTTCCATCAATTATCAAGTTCTTCTATTATTCTTTGCATTATTGTTTTGGAATCTCCATAGGTATAATCCTCTTAATCCTTGTTTTAATTATTGTTAATCTTTCTTACTTGTTCATCATGTTTTACCTTGTTAATATGATTGACAACCTTGTTAACATGCTAAACTTGATAATGAGTGAGTAGTTTCTTTAGCTAGGATTAGTGGGTAATTAGAGGAAACCAACATGGGATTGATTCATGCTTAATCTAATGTGTTTTCATAATCAAATTGCTTGCTTGTTGTGATGTCAACTTTATGCACATGTTATGTTTGATGAAATGCTAAGCCTATGAATCCTTGCATTTTTACCATCTCTTATCTATTCAACTTGACTTGTAAGATATAAACCAACTCGAGTCTTGTTAGACCATGCATAGAAGTTGAATAGGAGGAAAGTAAGTCGACTTGTAGGTGTTGTACAATCTAATCGATTCGGCTCCGGGACCCAACTCTTCCTATGAACCGTAAGATATAACCCAACTCGGTTCCTCCACAACATTAATTGCTTGCTTATAATTGTAAACATGTTTGTATGATCAACACCATGAATCCCCTATGACCCCATGATATCCTAGCACTTTTAATCATTTGTTTACATCCTTTATTTCATTGCTTGATTTACTTTATTGTTTGCATTAGTTTAGACACAACTACAAACCCAACCAAATTGTGACACTAGCATAAATTGAGATAGATGGACTTAGAACCCAAAGCACACCGTCCCATGGATCGACCTCGACTTACCGCTAACTAGTTGTTTGTTGAGTATTATAAATTGTGTTTGATTGGATGTGACCCGACGACATCACTCCCATCAACAACCTATTTGGAGAAAACAAAGTATAAAAATTCAGACATAAAACTGAATATAACGACAAATGCAACTTATCATATATGAAATAATAGATACAATATTTTGATTATTACATATCATATAATTTACAATAGTTCTGGCATTCGTCTCAACCCCATCGAAACTACATGACTATCATGTTTAGCATGAGTAAAAGGTTTGGTTAAAGGATCAGCGATGTTGTCAGCTGTCCCAACCTTCCAAACTATAATTTCTTTCCTTTCGATTAAATCTCTAATTACATGAAATTTCCTAAGTACATGTCTAGATTTGTTACTAGACTTGGGCTCTTTTGCTTGAAAAATTGCCCCAATGTTATCACAATACAAAGTGATAGGATCCTCGGCGGTAGGAACTACCTTCAGTCCCTCTAAAAATTGCCTAATCCATACAGCTTCCTTTGCGGCCTTCGGAGGCGCAATGTACTCGACTTTCCGTTGTAGAATCAGCAATCACAGACTCCTTGAAACTTCTCCAGCAAACCGCCCCTCCGTTTAACAAAAAGACAAAACCAGCCTGGGATTCCAAATCATCCCTATCGGTTTGGAAACTGGCATCCGTATAACCTCTTATACGTAATTCAGATTCTCCTCCAAACACTAAGAATGAATCTTTAGTCCTTCTCAAGTACTTTAGAATATTCTTGACGGCTATCCAGTGACTCTCACCTGGAGTTTTCTGAAAACGACTCGTCATACTCAAAGAATACAAGACGTCAGGACGAGAACACATCATAGCATACATGATCGAACCAACAGCGGAAGCATAGGGAATCGATTTCATGCGTTCAATATCCTGAGGCTCAATAGGACACCGTGACTTACTCAAAGTGATCCCACTGCCCATAGGTAGAAAACCTCTCTTGGAGTTTTTCATATTGAATCGATCAAGAATCTTCTCGATATAGGCTTCTTGACTCAACGCTAATATCCTTTTGGATCTATCCCAATAGATCCGGATACACAAGATTTGTTGAGCTTCTCCCAAATCTTTCATTTGGAAGTGATTTCCCAACCACTTCTTAACAGAAGCAAGCATATCTACGTCATTCACAATGAGTAATATGTGGTCCACATAAAGAAGTAAGAAAACAATTCTACTCCCACTAAACTTGATGTATAAACATGGTTCCTCAACACCTCGAGAAAAACCATTCTGTTTAATAACATGATCAAAATGATGATTCCAACTCCTTGACGCTTGCGTAAGACCATAAATGGATCTCTTAAGTTTAGGATTTTTAAGATCCACAAAACCCTCGGGTTGTGTCATGAACACTTCCTCTTCCAGAAACCCGTTCAGGAAAGCGGTTTTGACATCCATTTGCCATATCTCATAATCATGAAATGCAGCAATCACTAACATTATCCGATCAGATCTAAGCATAACAACTGGTGTAAAAGTTTCATCATAGTGTAAACCATGAACCTGTGTGAAACCTTTTGCCACCAATATAGCTTCGTAGGCATCCTTATGTCCATCCATGCCGATTTTAATCTTGAATATCCACTTACACTGAAGAGGTCGAACATCTTTAGGTAAGTCAGCCAGGTCCCATACCTCATTATCGTACATGGAATCCATTTCAGATTGCATGGCCTCGAGCCATAGCTTAGAGTCAGAACTCGTAATAGTTGCTTTATAGGTATTGGGTTCATCACTTTTTTGTAGATACCCAGTATTTGCTGAGACTCCAACAAACACCCGATGATTATCGGACTACAACATGTTTTGGAATCGCGGCGTTTGATCGACAGTTTGTGTACAACTTTACGTCGGAAAACTTAAAACGATTTCGAAAATAAAACATTTCAAAACATTTCAAAAATACCTAGAGTGTTTAATGCATGACTACGGGGTCGCAATTCAAAACCGACAAAACCGAGTCAACCACCAAAAACCGACACCGGATCAAAAACCGACTCAAAAATTCAAATCCCGACTCCAACAACGATTCAAACCGAGTCAACCACCAAAAACAAAACATTTCAAACCTTCTACCTTAAGTTTTCTCGGATTCATGTTGGTCAAGTACCAAACATGTGACTACAAAACCTAGGATAGAACAAATCATGATTGCGTTTGTTGTGAAAGTGACAACACAACTCGAAGAACCACGACGTGGCTCGCGCCTCTTTGAGCAGCCCAAGTGGCCACGTCGCTCAAAACTCACACAACCACTTATTCTCCTATAAATACCCCTCAAATGCAACCCATTTGAGAGTTACGCGAGTGTCCGCCCCCTCTTTTCTCCCTTAAAATTCTCGACTCGACTTCTTAAGTCACAACCCGACGCGTATTTACGACCTACCAATCGTAAACACGAGCCTTACACATTGTTTGGTACCGTCATCGTGCATTAAATCACTTGACCGACAACTTCGACCACTACACCATCACTAACATCAAAACACTCATTTTACTTACCAAAACGGTTTTAAACCGAGTTTTTTCCGATCAAACGAGTTGTTACACTTACGTCGGTCACTCGCCATAACCAAACATGTAAGTATGAGGGTGTAAAAATCCTCTTTTATTATGTTTTCATTTGTTTCATGACTATAACATGCTAAAACGTGCATAACATGAACCAAAACATGGAATAAACGAGCCAAATCTGATTTTTGGTCTGAGGCAGAATCCCCTTAGGTCGCCAACTTACCCGCGCCTAAATGGGCTGTTCAGACCAGAAATCAACCGTGTTTGTTCTCGTCATTTCCCTTTAATTCATTTTCATATTTGTAATCAGTTTTTACCACTCCAAATACTTTCGAACCCTCTTTATTTTATGTCATTTGTTTTAACCATAAAACATTTTTCACCCTTGGTTCCTCATACCATGACGGTTAAATCCGTGTTTCGGTGATAATATTTGGTTAATGACATTTAAAAGGTATTTTAAAACCTTTTATTTTATTTCTTTACATTTTTCAAACAAACATATTAGTCCCCAACACAAAGTCATCCTTGGTTCCACATACCATGCCGGATTTTAACCCGGGTACGATGATGAGTATCGACTAATAACATTCAAATGGACTGAAGGCAATTAGTCCATAATTACTTTCAAAACTATTCATGTCAAGTTTGTCAAATCGAACCCGACACCGAATATTATCCAAATAATGATGATTATTCGAGTCTAGTTCTTCAAATCAACAAATACGGTCTAAACGACCGCCTTCAAGTCACACCGGGTTTAAACACCCATTTTCAATACGTTTTATAACGTTTTCTAAAAGGTCAGAACACGGTGTTGTTGGAAATTATTAATCACATTATACTCAACATATTCATATATGAAACAATTTATTTAGTCATAAAATAAATTCTAGATCTTATGCATGCAAACATAAATAAATATAGAGAAGAAATCGTTTTCCTTACTTTAAAATTTCGGATCAAAGGGCACAAGTAAGATCTCCTTCTTACTTGTTCTTGAGCTTTCCTTATATGGATGAACAAAGATTCAAAGATAGAAAATCTCCCAAAGATGAATACCCAAGATAACCCCTTAATAGATGAATATTATTAGATCTAGAATAATAATAATCTTACTAAAAATTAACCCAAAATAATTATTTTGTACTCTATTATTTCGGTAAAATAGAGGAAGGAATTTTGGAGTTTTTATCTCTCTAATTTCATAAGATGTGTAGAGAGTTTTTTTATTTCTTACACAAGAAAAATAAGAATTGTATGAATGAATAATGAAAGAACCCGTTTGGCTCTCTTTAGAAGGCAAAACCGGTTGGTGTGGGAAGGGTGCCCTAAGCATGGGCTTGATTCTCTAACCAAGAATATAGGCATGCAAGGCTAGGTGTAGGTTTCATAATTATGTTTTCCACTTATAAATAATCAACACAATTTTATCCTAATACACCCTTCATTTCGGTATACACACATAAAATGGATGAGTCCATTTTATTTGTGATTTTGTCAATATGTCACATGTGACACATTACATGACATCTTATATATAAAATGTATTTTTAACAATTAAAAATCAACATATTAATAAAATATGTCACTTATAAAAATTAACATAGTAATTCACAATTACTTGTACAAAAATGGTTTACCAATTTATAAATCACAATATCTTGTATTTATAATAAATTATTCATTCAGTTTCAATTGTTTCTGTAAACAATAATTTTATCTAAGTAATAAAACAATTCGATTACTTAGACTGTATCTTATTTAATCAAATTACAATGAGACACGTAAATATTACTTCCAAAATCGTCCGTCAATTTAAAGTAATTTAATTAACTCGTATCGTCATACGATCAATTAATTATTTAATTAAGAGTGTTACCCTTTAGGTCTGACCTAAGGAGATCAACTGATCACCACCGTCACACGACAGTAATGTCAAACTCTAGTCAGCCAATCATTACCGATATGTGTGGACCAGTTGACTGTAAAAATATTACATCCCACATGTATTCCTAAAATGAGATTTAAACATGTGATCATCATGATCGACAGTTGTGATCGCATTATTGTCGGAGGACACTTATCCCAACAATCTCCCACTTGTCCTCGACAAGTGTGCGTCACCAATTCTCTTGTCCTATTACTATCTCCCACTTAATGCAAGGTGTCTTTCAGGTCGTACTTGCAAGTGATCATATCGAGAGTGGTTTCCTCGATCTGGAGAATAACTGATTGACTGGAATTATCTACCATAGATACCTTCCGAGCGTGGCCACGCATTTCCAGTTCATTACTCCTCGAGTGGGCCTAAGATATTGTTTTAACCCTGACAAGGGGGTGGACAATTCCTATCGCACTTATTCCCTTCGACTAGCCACAACCATCATAACCCAAAATATGCCCATTTGACCCCATTTACGAAGGTCGTAGTAACACAAATCAAAGTTAATCTGAAACTGTGCCATCTTAGGCGAACAGTCTTTAGTCAAAATAATCGACTCATTAGAATACTATAGTAGCTCTCGCCACGACCAGGCTATACAAATTTGCCAGAACTCTATATGCGGTCATAAGGCCCGACAAAGTGTTCCTAACAGTCTGCCTATGTGATCGACTAGTCATCTCATATGACTATGGCATTTGAACTTGCCATCAATCGCATCACACTCTAGTCACTTCGAGACGTCACCTCATACAAGTGACTATGGACGAATATCATGTTAATCCGGGTTCACTTTAATGGGGTTCAATATTGTCTCTACAACCCGTTTGGATGTAACAAAGTATAAAAGGAGTTTTTCAGCTTAAAAACTCGAACGACAAATGTGATTATCACATATGAATAGTCAATACCTGATTACTATTCCATATTCTATAATCTAATTTGATCTTGTATGTAGTTGTTCATCTCAATTCAATTGAAATGTCATGACTCATCATGTTAAGCCTATGAGGAGGCTTTGGTTAGTAGGTTTTATCAACTTCTTGTACCTTACTCAACCTTACTACATACTCGTTTTCCTTTGTAATGTATACATTTGCATTACAAAACTTTTTGAGTACGTGTCGAGATCCAATCAAGACATAGGCCCTCTAGCCTTAGAATAGCTCCCACTGTTTTCACAGTGTGCGAGACTCATCCTTCTTGCACATCTCATGATTGCAAGTGTACTCAATTTCCGTTGTAAATATTTCTCATTGTTCTTTATCGCCTAGAACGATTCTAGAAAATCTATTTCGTAGATAACATAGCCACAATGGTATCTTAACCATCCTAATGTGTTTTGATTATGGTTTTGTCAGAAACCATGCGCAATCTCAATTGTCAATTGTCATTTGTGTAACACCCTTACACAAAATTGTTTCAAAAACACTTTGCATTACATCCTTAATGCTTCTGAAAGCACTTAAGGGTAATCTTTATGGCTTACTTGGTAACTATTATTTAAATTCGATTTGAAACAATTCATCATATTCAAAGTATATGAAGTGTTATATATCATTACTCATTAATTGATCCGGCAGTGGAAGCAAATGGAATCAATCAAATATGTTCAACTTGATTGAACTAATCATGAGTCTTATCAACATAAGATTTCTTATTTGACGCTAATATCATGTATATTTATCTCCATAAATCCGGATATTAAAGATGTATTATAATACTTCAAAGTCTTAAATCATTCGCAGTGATCAATATGTCATCCACATATTAGACTAATTAAAATTACTGTAACTCCGACTAAACTCCATGTATAAACACAACTTCCCGACTTATCGAGAAACGTTTTATAACATGATCAAAATGTTGACTCCAACTCATTGATGTCCTACTTAAGACCCTCTCTTAAGTTTCACATTAACTTAGGATGGCAAGAATCTACAAAACTCAAGACATGTATTGAATACATTCCTTCTAATTGAAAAAGTGGGTTTTAGATTCACTCGCTATATGTATATCATCATAATGAAACACAATCCCTACAAGATCCAAATAGACTTAAGTATTTCAACTAGTGCAAAACCATTTGCCACCAATCAAGCTTTGATATCTAATAATTCACTTGGAGTTAATTTCGGATTTTCATGGCTCTAAGCCTTGTATTGAGTTGTGACTTAAACACTCTCATGTAAGTCATATGTTCATTACTTTCCAGAAGTAACTTGAATCAAACAATTTCTTTGTAAGTTGTAAGCTCTTTACTTTCTTAAAAGTAACATGAATTCATCATCTTCAACAAGTGATGAATTTAACCTCCTAGGTTTTGAAGAAACAACGTTTTACACAAAACGTCTCATGTAGCCAGGAAAGACCAGTTCCTTGCGACATAACATTCTTTATGGCTCTTGAATAATTTCTCCCACTCTGTCTTCTAGAAATAAACTTGTATTTTAGAAAGATAGCTTCACGAGCCACAATCCCGTTGTACTCGTGATTATAGTAAGGAAAATTGAGCATTTGTTTCTTTTGAAAACTTACAAACATGGTACCCTACCATTTCATATCTCATATGATTCGTTTTAGATTTAGTGGAAAAAATAATTTAGACAAAATGATAAAACCCCAAAGAGGATCAAGTAACTCAAAGTAACTTGATTGAAGTCTAAAATATATTGAATATCGTTTGATTTCTTTATCCAACCACACATTATCCCATAATGCGTGCTAAGAGAGATTAAAATGTGATATTATATCACATTTCCTTTGGCTTATATCAAAGTCTTCACTTTGATAATCACATCACGACTAAATTGTGATTCTTTGAACTCATTGAATTTCTTCAAGGATTTCTCTATTTACCTTATTAAGTAAACACATTAGCGTCAACTTAAATTGTTGGTAAAAGAAAATGATCAACCTATTTTGGATCAATGATTTACAACCTCGATCCACTTTTCAACCAAAAGGCACGAGACATCTTGCTTTGAATACAAGATACGCATATACCATAAGATCTAATGGTTTCAAGAGTACTCGATAACTCTTTGCGTTCATCATTCCAGAATCTAAGGTTTAATCTTAGGTTACCAATTTGAGTCTTGCATCATCTTCATGATATATCATTCTAGTTTGGTTTAGAATATAATCACCTTGATAATGGGCTAGCCATACATCGAATCATGGTGTATAGGGTCACAAAAGTGAAACCTCTTTTGTAACTTAACCAGATTCGAAATATAACTCATATTAACCTATTTTCTCATTTAAATTCGAATTTAACATGAAAAATCCATATTTCGAGCATAACAACTCATAAAATTATGAAAATTTACAGGTCATCAAAACATAATATATGTGAAAACATATCAAAAACCACTGGAAAAATCGAAGTTTAGCTATTTTTCGTCCAAAAATGACATTTTTATCATAAAAATCACATTTTAATGCCATTATTATATAAAATGAACAATAAAATCAATAAATTAAACCAAAATTTCCTAAAACATTTTAGGACCAGAAACTTTAATATGCATAATAAATTTCGTGATATATCATAATAAACACAAATTTATAAGTTTTGTTTGTTAATCTTATAACTCGGAAAAACAATAACCGATTTGCATGCAAACAACCTAAGGCTCTTGATACCGCTTGTTGGAAATTATTAATCACATTATACTCAACATATTCATATATGAAACAATTTATTTAGTCATAAAATAAATTCTAGATCTTATGCATGCAAACATAAATAAATATAGAGAAAAAATTGTTTTCCTTACTATAAAATTTCGGATCAAAGGGCTCAAGTAAGATCTCCTTCTTACTTGTTCTTGAGCTTTCCTTATATGGATGAACAAAGATTCAAAGATAGAATCTCTCCCAAAGATGAATACCCAAGATAACCCCTTAATAGATTAATATTATTAGATCTAGAATAATAATAATCTTACTAAAAATTAACCCAAAATAATTATTTTGTACTCTATTATTTCGGTAAAATAGAGGAAGGAATTTTGGAGTTTTTATCTCTCTAATTTCATAAGATGTGTAGAGAGTTTTTTTATTTCTTACACAAGAAAAATAAGAATCTATAAAATACTATTAAAAGGCATCCTAGAAAATGCCAACTAGACAAAGCCACGTAGGATGTAGAAAAGCCACATAGACATTCACATTGTTACCTTGGTTAAGATTGACACACGCCTACCCAACCATTCTCCATGCAGACAACTATACTATATAGTTAAAAGGCTACTTATACCATTTAATCTTATTCCACATGTCATTTTTAGATTGGTTAATATTAATTAATTTTAATTTATATTGCTTACTTGATTAATGACAATTGATAATATAACATCGATATATAAAATTAACATTTTTATTATATGTTTTGTAATAAAACATGTTAATGAATTGATTAAAGTTTTTGATAGTTTTTTTTAATTTATTTTCATATGATGAAATATTAGTTGAAAATGTTGTATATTTTTTTTTTTTGGTAAAAAGTTAAACTTAACTTTCCTGAAAATGTACTACTTAAAATTTACACATACATCTATTTATTTAAGATCATTATACAAACCCTTTTAATTAAAAATAAAATAATTGTGAAGTTTAATAATATTCTTAAAATTAAGGTATGACATTTTATTTCAACTACTATTTAAGATCAATAATAATAATTATAATAATAATAGTAATTTTTAATAACATTTTTCCTATTTTTTACCTCTTGAGCTCCTCACTAATAAATTATCTTATTTAATAATACTCATAACTCAAAAATAAATAAAAAGGCAAATCAAAAGATGGGAATCAATAGTTTATAATGGTTATTAAATCTACAATAGTTTCCATTTACTAATCCTCCATTTAATAACTATTACTCATGAACTTCCAGATTACAAACTATATTTCATGGTTGAATTAATAAATTCCAAAAAAAAAAAAAAGATGTAACTTACCAAAATTCAAATCAAAATTTCTTAATTTACAATTAAAATTCCCATTTTACAATAAAAAAAATGTTACTGAATCGATTAATATTTTTCATAGTAATATAGCTCATAAAAGTTATACATTTATTTATTTATTTAAAATTACACAAACTTGAAAAGAAAAACAAATGAGTAGCTTAATAATATTCTTAAACATAAAATTATGACATTTTATATTCAACCATTATTTAAGTTCAACCCACGATAATTTTCACATAAGTCCAATGATTTTCTTAAAGCATCGTCGAATTTTCTCACAAGTCTCTTCTAATTCCCTAACTTAGCGTAACCGTTACTCCATTTAACTCTCATACTAATTTTGCAATTATTCCTACCACCATAAAGATTATATAAAGCAACCCATTATATACAACCCTTTGAATGCATTTGTTTTTTTTTCTAATTAATATTTATGTCATTTAAAGTTTGTGAACACGAATTTTAGTGTACATCATTTAACTTCCAAATTAGCATTATTTAGCCTCTTCTATTTAAGAGCGTCTCATTTGTTTTCCTCCAAAACAATCATTTGGGGGTGGTAAAAATTTGCAGTATTTTCTTTAACTTGAATTTGGAATGACGAATTACTAATTTGTGTATTGTTTTTTGTTGCACTTTTGTTTTGTAGGCGGTACGAAAGGAAGACCTTGTGGTGAAGTCGTATGGTTAGTGGTTAACTCTTGATGCCATGCACACTCCACAGGTAAATTCACTTTTTATACAACTAACAACTTCAATATTTCAATTTGGTTTTAAAGTTTTCTAATTCGTACATAATCAAATTCTAAAATTTATGAATTTTTATTAGATGATGATCAAAATTAAAGAATAGGAATATGTATCAATGATGAAATAAATTACGATTTCATATGATATTCACAAAAAAAAAAAAAATTAATTTTCCTAGAGATAACCCGTGATTTTCACGGGTAACAAAACTAGTTGTATGAATGAATAATGAAAGAACCCATTTGGCTCTCTTTAGAAGGCAAAACCGGTTGGTGTGGGGAGGGTGCCCTATGCATGGGCTTGATTCTCTAACCAAGAATATAGGCATGCATGGCTAGGTGTAGGTTTCATAATTATGTTTTCCACTTATAAATAATCAACACAATTTAACCCTAATACACCCTCCATTTCGGTATACACACATAAAATGGATGAGTCCATTTTATTTGTGATTTTGTCAATATGTCACATGTGACACATTACATGACATCTTATATATAAAATGTATTTTTAACAATTAAAAATCAACATATTAATAAAATATGTCACTTATAAAAATTAACATAGTAATTCACAATTACTTGTACCAAAATGGTTTACCAATTTATAAATCACAACATCTTGTATTTATAATAAATTATTCATTCAGTTTCAATTGTTTCTGTAAACAATAATTTCATCTAAGTAATAAAACAATTCGATTACTTAGACCGTATTTTATTTAATCAAATTACAATGAGACACGTAAATATTACTTTCAAAACCGTCCGTCAATTTAAAGTAATTTAATTAACTCGTGTCGGCATTCGATCAATTAAATATTCAATTAAGAGTGTTACCCTTTAGGTATGACCTAAGGGGATCAACTGATCACCACCGTCGCACGAGAGTAATGTCAAACTCTAGTCAGCCAATCATTACCGATATGTGTGGACCAGTTGACTGTAAAAATATTACATCCCACATGTATTCTTAAAATGAGATTTAAACATGTGATCATCATGATCGACAGTTGTGATCGCATTATCGTCGGAGGACACTTATCCCAACAGGTACATAAACTGTGGGCTAACCCGCGCCTAAACAGGCCCTCCATTTCTCATTTTCAAAACCAGAGGGAGGCCCTTTGTATCGCCAGCTGGCTCGCACCTCATATAGCCACCTGATGCAGGGTCTGTTCCCTTCCAGAGTTCCAGCATTAGTCTAGGGTGATCCCGACTCCGGTTAGCCCGGATATAGGACGGATCATATGACTATTCAAAACCATATTTGCGAAAAGCCTTACTAAGACAAATGGATCATGTTATGCAGCCTAAACCTAATACGGTAAATGGATGTTTAATTTCCGTCTTGCATGCAAATCAATCATTAATCCAACTCGACATCTTATACTTGATACTTGGATTAAATCAACCGACTTAGAAAGCTCTCACATGTTAGGTTTAAATTATTGGATGCGCATTCATGCATTTAAACCGTTTTATCAACTTTTCCATTCAACCAACCAAGATCGATCAGTAGAGGCCGCTAACGCGGGCGGGATTAGGTGTCTGATTAAAGGGCTTCCCAATACGTACCTTCACCTCTTACTCAGAAACTTTGGATAGTGGACGACCTTATCCAGGGCGTACGAGAGTCATTCTAGAGATAGGACTCTAAAGAGGGACGATTTCCTTATCTTTAGTACCTATGTCAAAGGCTGCTTTGTGCTTCGATTTGACCGAGGTATAAAGTGGATTTCGAACGGGTTCCAGGCATCCCACAAATGCTTGGTGGCGACTCCGAACATCTCTAATCGTTTCGAGACCCTTACCGAGACGAAACCGACTGATCTAAAATGATCCGGTCGAAAGCATTTTTAATGCCGTCGAGCGTGGCTTTCAAAAAGACCGATGTGCGTCCACGGATCGAGGTGGGCACGCAGGTGGGCCATGTCCACAGATTGGCGACTCTGCTGGGGATAACTAGGACACTTACGTCTTTGTAATCCCTAGATGGTGAGACTCGAAAGAGGTCTTGGTTGGAATGCATTATTTGATATTACGGTCACGGTCGGGTTCCTTTTCTGGGCCCACAACCTAACCCTTTTCGACCAATTGGCTCGTCTCGTCGGCGTGAGTTTTCTCATCCCCGCGTTTCGAATCCCGATTGAGTCAAGCATACCATTGATGTTTCACATTTCTGTTTCGTCGAAGAGCTTTCATCACTTTCGAGCACGAGGCTAGGGCACCCTCCTTACACATTTTGTTTGGATTAGTATCCCTCTCGCAAATCGGGGTTTGATCGCGTGGTGTGTAACCCACCCTTTTAAGCCAAAACCCGTGTCAGCATAATGCATAATATAAAGAAACTGTGAGTGCTTATGTGCTACTTGATCATAAGTCCTTCCGTGTCATTTTCAAAACTTTCAAAATCACCCTTTTGCGCCGTTATAATGGCCGTTTCAAACCTCGGTCTTTCGCCGACTGATGCACGCCATTCTAGGCCGTCGTATGACGATTTTCAAACCCGGTTTTTATAACCATTTCAACACGCCTTTCTAGGCCGTCATAATGACGATTTTCAAAACCCGGTTTTTATAACCGTTTCAACACGCCTTTCTAGGCCGTCGTAATGACGATTTTCAAACCCGGTTCTCTACAACCATTTTAAATCACCTTTTTGCGTCGTTATATCGCCGCGTCCTGACACGGATTTTAACCCATTTCGCGCCGACAATGGCTCTTTCAAAACCCGAGAAAAGCATACACCCTTTTTCTCAAGACACTTTCGGGATCCCGAGGACCATACACCGTCCCCGAGGCCTCTTCAAACATTTCAAACTCGATTTTCGAAACATAGAATTTTGAATTTCAAAACCGTCTTGGGAAACGATGCACTGATTTTCGAGCCGACTCAAACTCAAACCGTCTTTTGCAAATAAACTTAAGACAACCCTTTCAACTGACTGACTTGTGGAGATCTCTATCTTCGGAGGCCGTCCATTAAAGCGACAAATGAATCTTTTTGAAAATTTCCATTTTCGAAAACTTCAGTCCACCATTCCAATTCCGCCTCGTGTCTATCGAGTCGAAGCAAACGTACTTATGGGTCTTTACTTATGAGTCGTCTCACCAGGAGACCCGTCCAATGGCGTCGCGCCTTTACGTTGGACTCATGTCAAAGGTTCGGTCAAACACCGTCACGTCATAAATCGAGTCAGCACCGAGGGACCACGCACGGTCACCCCCGTCTTGTTGAGTCTGATCTTTGTCTCTTCCTTCGTGTTGTCTGCGTTCGGTCTTGGAACCGTGTCGGATTGAGTTGTAATGTGAGCCGTTTTTCTGCCTCAGATCCATGGCCCCGTCTTCAACTTCATCCAAAAATAATGATAACAACAGAGATGTCACGACTAATCAGCTAGCCAGCCTACTTACCGCTCTTACGGTCACCCTGGATCGCGTCGAGACCCGTATCGACGCCCTGGAGAACAAGGAAACTGGGGAACATAATACCCCACCTCTGACTGAAACTGAGAAGAGGCTAAAGCTTTTGGAGGAACAACTCCTAGCCCGGGGTAACAATATCCATCTTGAGAACAACCGAAGGTTCGAACCTGTTGGGGATCAATTACCTGACAACTTCACCCTAACTGATGTCCCTAAGTTCAAAGGAGTGGAGGACTCGCTCAATCATATCCGTGCTTTCAAAGACTACATGGTCATTAAAGGGGTCAAACAGGAACTTTTTACCTGGATCTTCCCATCCTCTTTGGAACCGATCCCTCGCCAATGGTACTACTCCCTTGATCCGAAAAACCTTACTACTTCGGATGAGATCGTAGTTGAGTTCGCCAAACAGTATGCCGACAATGTCGAGATCCAGGCCAATACCCGCACTCTCAAAGTGCTAACCCAGAACGATAAGGAAGGGTTCACCGAGTTCTTGACCCGTTGGAGGAGGGTGAGTACTCATCTGGTCAGTAAGCCCAGCGAACCAACTTTGGTGGAAAAGTTTGTCAGCAATCTCCGCCCAGTTTATGCCAACCTACTGAGGTATCAGAATATCAAGACCTTCCAAGATCTGCAGATTCTGGGGATGCCTTTTGAAGATGACCTCCGAAAGGGTGTCTTGGCCAAGACTACTGGCAGAGGCTACCAAGGATCCACCTCAACCGGATCTCACCCTTACGGCCAGACGAACAAGATTGATAAGGTTAACCTCGTCGAACCATCTGCTAAGAGAACTGAGCGCCCCCAAAGAGTGTTCACCAACATAGGGTCAACTTATACAAGTGCCTTGAAGAGGCTCATGGACCAGGGGAAGTTACGACCGATCGGACCCACCCCGGATCCGACCGATGCCAAGAAGTCCCGGATCTGGAACCCCAGTGCCTACTGTCACTACCATCAGGGAAAAGGGCATGATACCGAAACCTGCTTCAAACTCAAGCACCTCATTCAAGACATGATTGAGAAAGGAGATTTGCCTTTACCCCCACCAACTAAACCGAACAACAAAACGAACCCTCTGGGAATCCACGACATCTCTGACGATGAGCCAACTTTAGACTCCTCTCACCTCATCCTTCCAATTGATGACGAGATGAATGCTTTAGAAAAAGATCCTTCCGACGGAGTGTTTGTATTTAGTGCTGCCACTATGCTCACTATGTTTCAACAAGTTGAGGAGGCCATAGCCAGCCTCTCTGAGAGAATCACCCGACTCGATGACGCCTACCGTCGACTCATTTCAATCCTCCACCACCGCGCCCGAGGGAGAATTCCCCAAGCATTCAAAACTACCCACCCCAGGATGGCTTGCTCCCGCGACCATTCTGGCATAGACCTCACGAAAATCACCCTCAAAATAACTACCCTCAAAATAACTACCCTCAAAATAACTAACCCCATAAAAATCACCCTCACAAAATCCATCCTCACAAAAATATCCCTCACAAGAACTGCCCACCGAGGAATACCCCTCCAAGGTATCCTCGAGACTCCGAAATTAACGGCATCTGGAGAGATGATGTTGAGGATGTCTATATCGTCCCAGGGAAGGAGAAATGGGCGAAAGAAATTGGACATCTCACCCGGTCCGGACGTCCCTATTAGAACCCGAACAATACAACAGTCGTTCCAACAACGAATGACCGAGTCATCCCAGAGGTGGACACTCAACCAAGGGCTCCTGAGAATTCAATCCTTAAACAGCTTCAGAAGGCGAAAGCTGAAATCTCAATTTGGCAACTAATCGCAACGTCTTTTGAGCATCGGCAAGCTCTGTTGCAGGCTTTAGAAAATTAACAGTGCCCTCCTCCTCTTCCCAAGAATAAATAGTGGCGCACATGACGAGGGACGCCCCTGATCTGAACAACCCAATCGTATTCTCCGACGAGGATATCCCTCCGTTCGGAGCCGATCATAAGCTGGCCCTATATATCACCGTACAATGCCTCCAGAAAAATGTACCCACGGTCCTCGTGGATGACGGATCCGCGGTGAATTTCATTCCCCTAAAGACTGCTCACAAGCTGGGTATTAGGGAAAATGATTTGGTCCCAACAAATCAAGGGGTACGCGCCTACGACGGCACTCGTCGCAAGGTCGCTGGGCTTATCACCTTGACCGTCGCAACCGGACCACTGGAAAGACAAACCAGTTTTCAGGTGGTCGACATCGACGCCTCCTTCAACATGCTCCTAGGACGTCCCTGGATGCACGTCGTCAAGGCAGTCACCTCGACACTCCACCAGATGATCAGGGTCCCCTTCAACGGGAAATCAATCACAATTCCTGCTTCCCCGATCAAGGCAGTCATGAGAAAGGGGATAGCCTCCCAATCCATTGAGGAGGACGATAACGAAATGTGGGGTTTCCAAGCCGTAAACGCCATAACTGAGGAGTCAACACCCTCTGATTGTGACCCGTTCGCCAACCTCACTGTCAACCGTATCATGATGCGTCAAAGTTATTTCCCGGGTTTGCCGCTCAATCCACTGAAGGACCCATTGTCTCCCTTGAAACAGGCTGAGGTCCCCAATATTCCCTTTGGGCTGGGATACGAACCTACCGACGAAGATATCCAGGAGATGAACCTCTTAGTCCGAAAGCGCAAGAAGCACGGAGTTATCCTTCATCCCTATCATCTGTCTCTCAATGGATACTTTGTCCCCGAAGGAGAATCCAAGTTCTACCATGGCTTTCCGGAGCCAATCTATGACTCTGTGGCCAGGGCTAGGTACCCAGGCGTGGAAGTCTTCCAGGACTGCTACTTTATCCCCGACAACGCCGAAACTACATCAACTGAGTATAAGTCGTCACCATGCCTCGACGGACAAGCCGTCACTGAAGGACAACCAATTTGATCCCACCGCCTTTATCTCCGACACTGACCCGGAGAAAGTTACCCAAGGTTGGAGGAAGACCGTCAAGTGGACCGATCGCCGAGGCCGCATTCTCAAGATCACAACTGGAGAAGGCCCTATGTTCAAGAAGGGAAGTGAGGAAGAGTCCGAGTCTGAGTCAGAGTCAGAGTCTTTCATAGCTCCTAACACTCCTGATGTCCCAGTCAAGGTCCCCTTCCCACTGTTTTATCAGAAAGCCGTGGCTGATTCAGAGGCTGAGTCTACTAGGGTCACCCCCACTCCCATGAAAGGTGACAACCTGGAGCCTGTTCCAGGGGCTACCTCCTCTGTTGTGTCGCCTCTGACTGACCACGAAATGTCTGTCCTCTCCGAGCTTTTCGCTCATGTCAACTTAATGAACGCTAAGTTTGCTTATGACTCGTCTCATTTTAACTGCAATGCAATTCTGAATGACTATGAGGAATTTGACTTGAGTGACTACCCACCTCACCTAGCCAAAGAACTTGACAAACGGGAAACCAGAACCCCCATCATTGAGGAGACCGAGCCTATTAACGTAAGAACCGATAACACACCTCAAGAACTTAGGATAGGGACAACTCTGGACCCTCGGAAAGACAACAGTTCATTGACCTCCACCACGAATACAAGGACGTGTTCGCCTGGTCTTACAGAGACATGCCTGGGATTGACAGAGAAATTGCAGAGCATCGGATAACCATTAAACCCGGAGCTAAACCTGTAAAGCAGAAGCTATGCCGGATGCGTCTTGAATGGGCCCTGAAAATCAAGGAAGAAGTGGATAAACAGTTCAATGTTGGCTTCATCAAAGTGTCTGAATACTCTGACTGGGTGGCCAACATTATGCCCGTACCAAAGAAAGACGGAAGAATTCGGGTTTGCGTCGACTTCAGGGATCTGAACAAGGCGAGCCCAAAATACGACTTCCCTTTGCCACATGTTGACATTCTGGTGGACAATACCGCCGAGCATGCTTTCCTATCATTCATGGACAGGTATGCTGGGTACAACCAGATTAAGATGGCTGAGGAAGACATGCACAAGATAGCATTCACCACACAGTGGGGTACATATTGCTACACGGTCATGCCCTTCGGCCTCATCAACGCCAGGGCTACCTATCAAAGAACTGCTACCACTCTCCTACATGATATGATGCACAAGGAGGTAGAGGTATATATGTCGATGACATGATTGTCAACTCAAAGGAACGAGATGGCCACATAAATGCCCTCCGGAAATTCTTCGCTCGTCTGCACAAATACAACATGAGACTAAATCCTCAGAAGTGTGCATTCGGGGTTACCTCCGGAAAACTCTTGGGACATGTCGTTAGCAAAAGAGGCATTGAGATTGATCCAACCAAAATTATGGCCCTTCAACAAATGCCTCGGCCTAGGAACGAGAAGGAGATTCGGGGATTTCTCGGGCAGATCCAATACATCAGCCGCTTCATTGCCAAGCTCACTATTATTTGCGAGCCAATATTCAAAAAGCTTCGTGCCTCTGATCACACCGATTGGGACGACGACTGTCAGAAGGCCTTCGACAGGATAAAGGAAATCCTATCCAAACCTCCTGTCCTCATACCACCTCAACCGGAGATTCCTCTATCTCTATACCTGACTGTTACCAAAACAACCATGGGAGCAATGTTAGCACAAACAGTTGACAACGAAGAACGAGCCATCTACTATATCAGCAAAAAGTTCATTGAGTACGAGACGAGGTATACCCAACTGGAAAAGACATGCCTTGCCCTAGTATGGTCAACAAAGAAGCTGCGGCATTACATGCTCAGCTATACGGTCCACATCTACTCCAAGATGGACCCTGTCAAATACACTTTCGAGAAACCCGTACTAAACGGAAGGCTGTCTAGGTGGACACTCATGCTGTCCGAGTTTGATCTCAAGTTTGTACCCCTCAAGGTTATCAAGGGAAGAGAAGTCGCTGATTTCCTAGCAGAAAATCTCGTCAACGAGGATCCAACGACCGACACATGGTCACTTCCTGAGGAAGACATCCTTTGCACCGACTCCGACGCATGGGACTTATACTTCGATGGTGCGTCTAATCTGAGAGGCTTCGGGGTAGGAATCCTTCTAATATCACCAGAGGAAGAACATGTTCCGATCTCGGTCAAGCTAGACTTTGCCGTCACCAACAATGCCGCTGAATATGAAGCATGCCTCATCGGCCTACAAGTAGCCATCACACTTGGCATCAAGAGACTGAGGGTCCACGGCGATTCCTCGCTCATCATCGATCAGGTATCCGGATCATGGAAAATCTGATCCGATAACTTAGCTCCCTACCGAGCAAAGATCGATCAAGAGGCCGAATTCTTCGACCAAGTCGACTACTTCCATCTGCCGCGAGAAGAAGATCAATTTGCTGATGCCTTAGCAAAACTCGCCGCGCTCGTCAACATACCTGACGACATGACATCAATGCCCCTATGTGTCGAAAGAAGGAGCGAGCCAGCTCACATTTGTGCCGTTATCAACGACGAGGAAAGCCATGATGAACCTTGGTACCAAGCCATCCTCAATTACAAAACTAAAAACGAATTCCCTCCCAACTCTGATCAAAGAGGACAAAGAGCCATCCGTTTGCTTGCATCACAATTCGTGATAAACCAAAATCAACTATACAAGAGAACACCCCAAGGAATTCTCCTCCTTTGCATCGACCATCACAAAGCCAAAAAATTCATGGGAGAGGTTCACGACGGAGAATGTGGCCCTCACATGAGCGCAATGATGCTTACACGGAAAATCACGCGGCTAGGTTACTATTGGACCACCATGGAAGCCGATTGCTGTAACTACGTCAAACGTTGCCACAATTACCAAATATTCGCCAACATATAACACATACCACCATCCCTTTTATACACCATGACATCCCCTTGGCCTTTCTCAACCTGGGGCATTGACATCATCAGGAAAGTCAACCCGATAGGCACCAAGGGGCATTGCTTCGTCCTCGTCGCCATCGACTACTTCACCAAATGGGTGGAAGCACAGTCATATGCAGTCTTGACCGCCAAACAAGTGGCCAAGTTCATTCAAAACAACATCATCTACCAATATGGGGTACCCCATGAAATCATCAGCGATCAAGTCTCTCATTTCCGGGCGGAAACTCAAGCTTTGTTGGACAAATACAAGATCAAACGACATCGATCATCCCCCTACCGTCCCCAAACTAACAGAGCGGTGGAGGCAGCAAACAAAACTTTTGTCACCATTATCAAGAAAATCTAAGACAACTACCGCGATTGGCCGAGCAAACTCCCATTCGCACTCTGGGGATACCGAACCTCCATCCGAACACCGACAGGCGCCACACCCTTCTACCTAGCATATGGTATGGAGGAGGTTCAACCGGTAGAGTTAGAGGTCCCTTCTCTACGCATTCTACTGGAGAGTCAATTCCCTGAAGCGGAATGGACCCGTCGAAGGTACGAACAACTCACCCTTCTAGACGAACGGCGACTCAACGCCTTGCACAACGTCCAGCTATACCAACGACGTATACAACGGGCATTCAACAAGAAGGTTAAACCCAGAAACATCTAGGAGGGCGACTTGGTCCTCAAATCAGTTCGAGCACCATTACCCGTCGATCCGAGGGGAAAATTCAAACCCAACTAGTTGGGCCATACCTCGTCAAGAAAATACTTCGGGGGGCGCAGTGAGATTGAGTGACCTAGATGGGGAGTATTTTACAAACCCGACTAACCTAGACCAACTCAAGAAATACTAACCTTGAACCATAACAACCAACGACGTAGCCTAGTTTTACTACTAGCAACCACCTCAACCCTTTTCAAGTCAAGTTCCACAACGCGTTCTGATTTGATATTGCATGTTTTATCGAGTCTAAGTTACGGCACCTTGCCAGTTTCAAAGGTCTTTTGATCTGTCAAAGGCAACATCCTTTTGCACTAAAAAAGAAAAAACCCCCTGAACTACGACCATGGTTTGATTTCACCTCTTCAGGTGGATACGTAGGCCCTCAGCCCTAGGCAGGCCGGCGACTGTTGCTTGCTTGCTGGTCAATAAGATCAAGGAGGAGACTGAACAGAGCTCGTGTCGTTTGCGGGTGAGCTCGTCCAGTCCCTCTTATGCCTGAGGTATATAACCACAAAACCCAATTCAAATATACAAATCACTTCGAACTACGATCATGGTTTGATTTCACCCCTCCAGGTGAATACGTAGGCAATCCTTTCTTACACAAGGAGGATACAACCATCCCCACATACAAAAAATCCCTATCAAAAAAGGAGAAAAGGGAAAACCATTCCCTTTCCCACAAAAATACAAAAATAAGCCTTTCTCCCTTTCCACAAAATACCACTTTCCCAAGTGCAATTATTTAGGATGATTCAAATTGAATTGCCTTCACCAAATGGATGGAAGAAACAAGCGTTCACAATTTTTTACACAAGCAATCCTCTTATTTAATTAATAATGGGAGGGATTATAATTTCAACAAATAGAGCTCGACGAGTCTACAACTTGTCAAAGCTAAGGTGTCAACTAAAACACCTCACATAATAAAACTAGCACAAAACACACAATAACTAGCTAGTACAACATAATAAAAACTCACAACAATAATACAACATAATAATAAAACGGGTAATGGAGGTCTTGACTCTTCCATTCTACCCTTGCCTTTTCCTTCAGGGTACATCATCCCCTTGTTCTTCTTGTTGGCCCGCCTAGCATGGATTTCATCCTCAGAACGGATCCTCAACGGATCTAAGACAGCGACGGCCTCCGGTCTAGCACAAGACCCCATATTCGACCCAAGACGAGCCAATGTAAGACCCACCATATTCTTGGGGCCGGAACTCCTACTCTTCGGTGCTCTCATCACATCAGGGGTAGCTCCATCAACATACTCCTCAAAGAAGGCACGGTTGGCCTTGCCAACCTCACGATACTTCAAGTCGACAACCTCGTCCTTACGAAATTTGGATCTCTCTTCCAAGGACGGAGCACGTGACCACTTGACATAAGCGGGAGTCACCCATGTCGTTGCAGCGGGGTTTGGCACCTCCCAAAGCGGCCGAGCGGCCCACCACCTTTCAAAGAACTCCACAAGCTCGGAGTTCCGGAAAATATCCTCTTGGACAAGAGTATCTTGAGCGGGCACCTTTTGTTGACGCCCCATTTGCCTCATGAGCCTTTCGGGATAAATGAAGGAAACAACCTTCAAACCCACCACCATCAAAGAACGAGGACTAGCACCCGAAGTGGGCAACCCCGTGAAGGACCTCAAGTGCCACCACAGCACCACCCAACGGATATGAGGACCGCCCTCCTCCGCCAATCTTACGGCCCAATAGGCCTCGGTGGAAGCGAAACTATCCGGGTACAACTTCTTCCTCATGGTAAGATGACGGAAGGAATAAGAAGAAGAATCGACCGGAGGCTCTACATACCTTAGCCTCTCCAATAGCCAAACTTGGAGGATCCTTGGGGATCCGAAAGAGGGAGCTTCTCCACAAGAGCCTTCCTTGTCCAAAGCTTGGATAATCTCTCCAAGCACCAACCATGATGGATCTCTACCATGCTCCATTTGCTCAATCACATGAATAACGGTCATGCTACCATGGCATCTTGGCCCCTCCTTCTTCAAGACATCAACAAAGAGGTACACATGGACAAGGCAAAATGCAAGAGCCCTTCTCCTAGCCACCTCCGAGACATTAGCATCCAATCGATTTGAAAAGATGTTGATAAGAGCCAACATATCCACACCACATGGAGCAAGAAGAAAGTTGATTTGGCTTGTTGATAAGCCCAACATGGAACGGATTTTCTCCTTGTAACACAACCGAGTCGGAGGAAGCACCGGAACACAACCCGGCCACCCACCAATGGCTCCAACTTCTTCAGCAAGAGGACAAAGCTCACCTTTCGGGAAAACGAAAACATGGTGTTTCGAATCCCAAAACCGAGAACATGCTTCAAGAAATGAAGGTTGCACCTTGACTTGACGAAGCACCAACAATTGCCCAACTTCCATGCAAACGAGTTGATACTTTTCGGGAGGCGACAAATCCCGGCACCATTGTCGCAATGCGTTCTCAAAAGCATCCATGAAATATTTTTGTGGAAGAAGAAGAGGTTTTGAGGAGATGTTTTTGGGTTTCGGATGATGAAACAATGAAGAGAAAACGCCCCTATTTATAAAAAATGATCAGCGCATTTTTCAGAAAAAGGGGAGAGCCGGCTTCCATCGTCAGGCTGCTCGCGCCTCTTTAGGCCTTCCCCAGGATTCTTGTTGTTGACTTGTCTCTTTCAACTTGTGCTTTCTCCTGACACCTCAAACCTCCCGCCAGGAAGCTCGCGCCTCTTCGGGATGATCGAAGGACATTTTGTGTTTCCTCACACTCACATTTCCTTGTTTTCGCGTTTTACGAAATCCGACACGGTTTCCATGACGCAGCTTTAAACATACGGATTTTTCTTTCTTCCTTTTTTAAGGGTGGAAGGGCTAGTCGCCCCGATCCACGACGGATCGTTTCCATGTCAGTCGAAATCCCGAAAATTTTTCGCTTTTTCGCAATTTTCCATCAAAAATCAAAATCGAGAATTGATAACACGACATCAATTTCATCAAAATTCAAGCACTCACAAATTCGAGTCTTGACCTCAAAAATCAAAAATCAAATATACTCGCAAAAATCCTTTTCTAAAATTCTTTCCTGACAGTTTGAGTTTGAATTTTTCGAGTCAATTTCAGTAATTTCGACGCAATTTAATTCACGACACGAGTTAATTGCTCAAATTTTCAAATCAATTCCTTTTAAATTCCGAACGTGACGATTTGTCACGGAATTTTAACTTCAAGTCATCTTGGTTAAATTTGTTTTCAATCAAATGCTTTTACATGTTTACGTTTATGCATATGTGCTATCTATCGCCCGTTTTCTACGCTAACGATGCAGGAACTAGTGCAAAGCAGAAGGAGAATCGACAGACGACAGCGCTCCTCCGAAACACAACACAAAAAAGCCAAAAATCACAAAATGAGCTACAATCCAAAAACACATATATACAAGCCGCCTCACGCAAAATGTAAATATGTACAAACAAGATCCAATACAGACATCTATCATACAGGCACTGGCCTAAGACAACGAACTGGGGGCTATCTGCAACCTACCGAACTAAGCACTCCCTACCCTTCCAATCAGAAAAGAAAGGGAGCAACATAGGGAACAGAGGAGCAACAAAAGAAGCAGAGGTGGTTACCACAACGGTAACACCTCGTTCCTGCTCCACGACAAAAATGAAGACAGTGTCTTGCAGACTTCGGATGATGAGGAGGCCAAGAACCGTGATGCGATGAACCACCCCGGTGCTGACCCCCAATCATCAGCCATCCTGTCTATGAGCCGCAATGAAAATGACAAGCCGGCCACATCAGCCGCCTCTCCTCCTCTACGGAAGCATCCTCCACGACCGCCTCAAATCCGGCAACCTCCTCGGTTGTGTCTTCCCCTCCAAGATCATCCTCCTCCTCCAAAACCTCAACAACGGACCCCATAGGTCCCAAACAATACCCTATGATCAAAAGAACAAAGAAAAAAACGTGAGCCAAAATTTCGGCATTACGACGGCATGAAATGGATAAATCAAAAAAACACAATCTGCAATACAAAACAAGGGCAATCCCGCCCAAAATCCAACCAAACAAAACAATTCAAAAAAAACAAAAAACCGAACGACTCGCCCATCTTTTCAAGCAAAAGACGAGTCAAAACCACAAAAACGACATTTCGAGACCCCTACAAGGTCCGCCAACAACCCAAAATACATTCCCGACACAATGGGGATTTTTTTACGGTTCAAAAAGGCAATTCATACGCTAATTTGAGCCCAAACCGGTCAAAAATTCAAAAACGACCGCAAAAAGGCAAACGTGATTTTATCACACCTCAAGGTGACCTACACTACCGATGAGGTCCATTTCAAGGCAAACTGACTCAATTCAAGCCCAAACAGCCGCTTATTTTGTCAGACATAAGACCGTCACAAAAGGCAAAAATCCAATTTTGCCTACAAATACCCAACAAAGGTCCATAAATGGCAAATACGGGTTTTCCCAACTACAATGCAACCTAGTGGGACCCACTACCCAAGCAAATAAACTTGGCGTTGCGAAATGTGACGGTTTCTCACCTCACTCACGTTTTTCGAGCATGGGGAGCGGGAACGGGGACCAAAATACAAACTAAAAGCACCCCTATACTCCTAAACAGGTTTCTAACCTAATGCAAACATCAATTTCACTCGAAAGGGGCTCAATCAAAAACGCCCAATTCGATTTTTCTAGGGTAAAATTCCGCCCTAATTCAATCAAGCTAAAGATCAATAAATTTAAATGGATTCAAGAGGAAATACATACCTTGAGATGACATTGTTGATAATGGCACGAATTCAAGCGAGCTAGAAGGACCAACAATGGCGATTTTGGTTTGTTTTTTGTCGACAAATGAAGAACACGAAATGGTGAATGGGATGCAGTCCAATCTCGCGTCTTTTTACAGAAAAAAGGGAAGCCCCTTTGGCTCGCGCCTCAATCAGGCGTCCTTTACTCTTTCAGCGAATTTTGGGCTTTGGCCCAATTTCCACATAACAAAAATCGGATTTTCATTGTCGATATTAAAGGTCGTCATTTTATCAAAAACAAAAACAAATAGTGAAAATTTAAATTCGCTATTTTCGAAAATTTCAAGCAAGCGGCGATCAAAACCGCCAATTTCAAAAATAATGGTGAAATCGAAATTCACTATTTTTCTTCAAAAAAAATTCAAAAATAATAGTGAATATTCAAAATTCGCTATTTCTTCAAATTTTCAAGCAACGGCAATTAAAACCGTCAGTTTCAAAATAATAGCTGGAAATTGAATTCCACTATTTTCGCCACACATGTCAACGGCGGCACATAAACCGTCACTTCAATCAATAGTGAAGATTCCAAATTCAGTATTTCTTTCAAATGTCAACGGCGGCACATAAACCTTCACTTCAATCAATAGTGAAGATTCCAAATTCACTATTTCCATCAAATGTCAACGGCGGCACGTAAACCGTCACTTCAAACGTAATGGCTGATTTAAAATTTGCTATTTCCTTCAGAATTCAAACGGACGGCGATCGAAACCGCCACTTCAAAATCAAAGAAGAACAACCAGTAGCGAATATCCCAAATTCACTATTCCTTCAAAAACAAGCAGGGGGCTTCCCCACGGAACCCGCTCATTTCAAAAATAGTGATAGTGAAAATTCAAAGTCACTATTTCCACAGCGGCATCGCGAGTTCGCTACCTTCAAACAAGCCCTTTTGACGCGGCTATTCTCTTGGTCCATTAATCGACCGCCTCACAGCTGGCGAGCCTTTGTCCGCAAACATCCAAGGACAGATCCCGAAGATGCCTCGGGTACATTTCCTTACCATTGGCTGGCGAGCCTTTGTCCGCAACCTTTCAAGGACAGATCCCGAAGATGCCTCGGGCACATTTCCTTATCACAGCTGGCGAGCCTTTGTCCGCAACCATCCAAGGACAGATCCCGAAGATGCCTTGGGTACATTTCCTTACAATGGCTGGCGAGCCTTTGTCCGCAAACACTCAAGGACACATCCCGAAGATGCCTCGGGTACATTTCCTTACCACAGTTGGCGAGCCTTTGTCCGCAAACACTCAAGGACAGATCTCGAAGATGCCTCGGGTAGATTTCCTTACAATGGCTGGCGAGCCTTTGTCCACAAACAAGCGAGGACATACCCGAAGATGCCTCAGGTATGACTCCTTCCTATGGTTGGCGAGCCTTTGTACGTAGTTTAATGGACTTTAAACGACCCGCACGGATAGTCGACAGACTCTAAACTGTTCTCGACGACAGGTCCTTGGCTCGTACCCTCGAGTCGCCTTGGCGTCGCCCTTCCTGAAGGCAGGTCTTTGGCCCGAATCCTTTCGTGCCGCCTCGACGTTGCTTGGGTCTCCAGGTTGTAATCTTCGATTGACCTGGGGGCTCTACTTTGATTTTCGCCCTGTCCAAGCCTCAGTCAAAGTGGGGGCTCAGAGATACCCGAGTGATCTGCCGAGACTCCAACAAACACCCGATGATTATCGGACTACAACATGTTTTGGAATCGCGGCGTTTGATCGACAGTTTGTGTACAACTTTACGTCGGAAAACTTAAAACGATTTCGAAAATAAAACATTTCAAAAAATTTCAAAAATATTTGGAGTGTTTAATGCATGACGACGGGGTCGCAATGACACTAACTAGAGTCAAAACCGACGTCGGATCAAAAACCGACTCAAAAATTCAAATCCCGACTCCAACAACGAGTCAAACCGAGTCAACCACCAAAAACAAAACACTTCAAACCTTCTACCTTAAGTTTTCCCGGATTCATGTTGGTCAAGTACCAAACATGTGACTACAAAACCTAGGATAGAACAAATCATGATTGCGTTTGTTGTGAAAGTGACAACACAACTCGAAGAACCGCGACGTGGCTCGCGCCTCTTTGAGCAGCCCAAGTGACCACGTCGCTCAAAACTCACACAACCACTCATTCTCCTATAAATACCCCTCAAATGCCACCCATTTGAGAGTTACGCGAGTGTCCGCCCCTTCTTTTCTCCCTTAAAATTCTCGACTCAACTTCTGAAGTCACAACCCGACGCGTATTTACGACCTTCCGATCGTAAACACGAGCCTTACACATTGTTTGGTACCGTCATCGTGCATTAAATCACTTGACCGACCACTTCGACCACTACACCATCACTAACATCAAAACACTCTTTTTACTTACCAAAACGGTTTTAAACCGAGTTTTTCCCGATCAAACGAGTTGTTACACTTACGTCGGTCACTCGCCATAACCAAACATGTAAGTATGAGGTTGTAAAAATCCTCTTTTATTATGTTTTCATTTGTTTCATGACTTTAACGTGCTAAAACGTGCATAACATGAACCAAAACATGGAATAAACGAGCCAAAACTGATTTTTGGTCTAAGGTAGAAGCCCCTTAGGTCGCCAACTTACCCGCGCCTAAATGGGGTGTTCAGACCAGAAATCAACCGTGTTTGTTCTCGTCATTTCCCTTTAATTCATTTTCATATTTGTAATCGATTTTTACCACTCCAAATACTTTCGAACCCTCTTTATTTTATGTCATTTGTTTTAACCATAAAACATTTTTCACCCTTGGTTCCTCATACCATGACGGTTAAATTTTGGTTAATGACATTTAAAAGGTATTTTAAAACCTTTTATTTCCTTTCTTTACATTTTTCAAACAAACATATTAGTCCCCAACACAAAGTCATCCTTGGTTCCACATACCATGCCGGATTTTAACCCGGGTACGATGATGAGTATCGACTAATAACATTCAAATGGACTTAAGGCAATTAGTCCATAATTACTTTCAAAACTATTCATGTCAAGTTTATCAAATCGAACCCGACACCGAATATTATCCAAATAATGATGATTATTCGAGTCTAGTTCTTCAAATCAACAAATGCGGTCTAAACGACCCCCTTCAAGTCAAACCGGGTTTAAACACCCATTTTCAATACGTTTTATAACGTTTTCTAAAAGGTCAGAACACGGTACATAAACTGTGGGCTAACCCGCGCCTAAACAGGCCCTCCAGTTCTCATTTTCAAAACCAGAGGGAGGCCCTTTGTATCGCCGGCTGGCTCGCGCCTCATATAGCCACCTGATACAGAGTCTGTTCCCTTCCAGCATTAGTCTAGGACGATCCCGACTCCGGTTAAACCGGATATAAGACGGATCAGATGACTATTCAAAACCATATTTGCGAAATGCCTTAATAAACAAATGGATCATGTTATGTACCCTAAACCTAATACGGTAAATGGATGTTTAATTTCCGTCTTGCATGCAAATCAATCATTAATACAACTCGACATCTTATACTTGATACTTGGATTAAATCAACCGACTTAGAAAGCTCTCACATGTTAGGTTTAAATTATTGGATGCGCATTGATGCATTTAAACCGGTTTATCAACTTTTGCATTCAACCAACCAAGATCGATCAGTAGAGGCCTCTAACGCGGGCGGTATTGGGTGTCTGATTAAAGGGCTTCCCAATACATACCTTTACCTCTTACTTAGAAACTTTGGATAGTGGACGACCTTATCCAAGGCGTACGAGAGTCATTCTATAGATAGGATGCTCAAGAGGGACGATTTCCTTATCTTTAGTACCTATGTCAAACGCTGCTTTGTGCTTCGATTTGACCTAGGTATAAAGTGGATTTCGAACGGGTTCCAGGCATCCCACAAATGCTTGGTGGCGACTCCGAACATCTCTAATCGTTTTGAGACCCTTACCGAGACGAAACCGACCGATCTAAAATGATCCGGTCGAAAGCATTTTTAACGCCGCCGAGCGTGGCTTTCAAAAAGACCGTTGTGCGTCCACGGATCGAGGTGGGCACGCAGGTGGGCCATGTCCACACTTTCTAAAATTAAAATCTAATAGTCAACATCTTCCTCGATAATACCAAGGTATCCATCAGGCTGGCGACTAACCCTTTCTGACCTCCTAGGTTCAGCATGAACAATAACCGATTCTGACGTAGAAGGAACATCTTCCTGCACTGTCACATCAGTTTGTGGCTCTTGAACTTCATCAAGTTCAAATTTTCTCCCACTTTGTCTTCTATAAATAAACTCCTTTTCTAGAAATACAGCTTCACGAGCAACAAACACTGTAATCTCGTTACTATTGTAGAAGTAATATCCACAAGTTTCCTAAGGGTAGCCAACAAAAATACATTTTTCAGAATGAGGTGCAAGCTTATCATCAAACTTGCTCTTGACATAAGCATCACAACCCCATAATTTTATGTATCGCAGATTCGGGACTTACCCTTTCCATATCTCATATGGAGTATTGTCAGTTGCTTTAGTGGGACTTTCATTAAGTGATTGTACATCAGATAAAATGGCAAAACCCCAGAATGCCTTAGGTAACTCTGTTTGACTCATCATCGATCGAACCATAACTAATAAAGTTCGATTCCTCCTTTCAGCCACACCATTAAATTGTGGTATGCCAGGAGGAGTTAACTGAGATACAATACCACAGTCTTTAAGGTGATCTCTAAAGTCATTGCTTAAATACTCCCCACCACGATCTGATCGTAATGCTTTAATCTTCTTATTTAATTGGTTTTCTACTTCATTCTGAAACTCTTTGAACTTATCAAAAGCTTCACTTTTATTCCTCATTAAGTAGATATACCCATATCTACTCATGTCATCGGTAAAAGTAATGAAATAGTCATAATTACCTCTAGCAGTGATTGTCATTGGACCACATACATCGGTATGTATTAAACCCAATAACTCACTAGCTCGAGATCCTTTTCCTAGAAAAGGTGAACGAGTCATCTTGCCAAGAAGACAAGATTCGCATGTACCAAATGATTCAAAATCAAAGGTTTAATTATACCAGTCGACACTAGTCTTTTAATGTGTTTCTCGTTAATGTGTCCTTATCGACAATGCCATAATTAAGATTGATCGGGATCACCTAATTTGAGTCTTTTATTATCTAAATGATAAACATCGTTGCAGTATCTAGAATATAAATTCCATTGATCGAAATAGCTTGGCTATATACAATCCCATTAAGGGAAAAAGTACAACACTTGTCTTTAATTACTAAAGAAAACCCTTAAGTGTCTAACACGGATACAGATATTATATTTCTTGATAACGTTGGTACAAAATAACAATTATTAAGATGCAACTCCAACCCCGAAGCTAAACTAAGTACATAAGTTCCTACTAAGACGGCAGCTACTTTATACCCGTTTCCCATTCGGAGATCGACATCACCCTTGTTTAGCTTTCTTATGCTTTTTAGGCCGTGCAAATGATTGCACAAGTGAGAACCACAACCAATATCTAATACCCAAGTTGTATTTGAAGCATAATTTATGTCTATCATAAAAGATTCGGATGAGAAATTACATGTAGGCTTCACAATGCCAGCTTTAATGTCATCCAGGTACTTTGTATAATTACGTCTCCAATGTCCCTTGTTATTACAATAATTACAAGTATCTTTAAGAGGATTACCCTTTATAGGTTTAGGCTTGGTAGAGCAATTCGCAATTGCTTTACCTTTGCCCTCCACGTGAACGGGCTTCTTACCTACGTTCCTCTTAAACTGCTTCTTCCCCTTCACGTTAATCGCAAGCACATCTTTCCTTGTACTCCCACTCAATCCCATGTCCTTCTCTGCTTGCACAAGCACAGAATGGAGCTCATGTAAACTCTTTCTCATGTTTGTCATATTATAATTTACCCTAAATTGGGTAAATCCCTTGACGTGAGAGAGAAAGTGGAGCACTCGGTCCACCACTAGTTCGTCGGGGATCTTACATCCCAACCCCTCTAAAGTTTCCACGTACTCAATCATTTTAAGTACGTGTGAACTTACAGGTTGACCATCTTTGAGGTTAGCCTCAAAGAAACGAACTGCGGTGTCATACTGGATTATCCTCGGGGCTTGAGAAAACATAGTAGAAAGCCTCGAGAATACTTCATGTGCATCACAAAACTTGACACATTGCCTTTTTAAAGCAGGATCCATTGAAAAAAAAAACATTTTTAATTGCGGCGGATTCCTTTTGATAATTTGAAAAAGCATCCCTTACATCTGCAGTGGCCCTAGTACTAGGCGAAAGGGGAAGAGGGATCGACAAGTTAGCGTAATTTGCCATTACCTGTGGCAGCTGTAACACCCCCGCACACCAGGATGCCTTACAAAGGACCATACCAGTGTATGAAGGTGTCACCATCTCGGTTTCCCGAGGTAGTAGATCAAGTAGACAATAATAGAACATTGTTAATAAATTAATGTGGCCTATACAACGTAACTTAGTACAAACACTTCTATAAAAGATGAATACTACTATAACTCATGATACAGCACTTCTAGAATGGTAGCGTGATAACTCGATCCCTCCCATCCTAGCAGCCACAGGGCAATAGCCAACTGTACCTGCTAAGCCAACTACTCACCATCCCCGAATGGATCACCACAGTTTTAAAAACATAACACGGGGTCAGTTACTGAGCAATTAAAATAAGACAAGTACGATAAATAACCAGCTGATCATCCACCACCCGGTCTCCCGATCTCACACAGTAACTGACTACACACCAAGGTATGTAGCCCTGCCAGATTACCCATCGCAACAGGTAATCCTCGCCGCCAGTGGGTGACCGCAGCCCATCCCCACCAAGTCCAGCTCCTCAATGAGTGACTACAATCCCTGTCCCTTTATCTGCACATCCCCTCCCGTGACGGGTTCCACGGAGGGCGAACTAGGGTGTGAAGCCACTCCCGCAAGTGACTCCACCACAAACACACACACCATAGCAACACAGCAACACAGCTGTCACTACACCACAACCACATCACCACCGTCGCCACGATACTCATACTCCGATGATCAGCAGATAACGATAATTACAAACAAACACAATCTTAAATCAATTGACAGTAACCGAGTAGGGAAACCCAACATCGTCGCAATTCGTGAAAGACATCCAAATACAGCCAAGCAAGACTCCAATATGCATCCTACAATGATAGCCAACCCCTATTATACAACTATCCTCAAATCTACCAAAGGAGACACAAGGCAGAAACTTACCTAATGACTTACATCGACGACGACATGGACGACAACCACGCACGCAACCTTCCTAGGCAAATCCCGTCTTCCCCTTGGTGGAGGTGTAGGCTATATACATGAGAGTATAAGGAGATAGGGTGATAGGAGAGAGAGGTAGGCTAGGGTTAGAGAAAGAGGAACTGTCGAGGAAATGAGGAAATGAAATGAATGTCGCGAACTTGCGTTTTATATAACGCGTCAACAGCAGCCATACTCGGTCGAGTACTGGCATACTCGGCCGAGTAGGCTCTACTCAGTCGAGTATATACGATACTCGGCCGAGTAGCCTCTGCTAGGTCGAGTAAACAATCCAATAAGGTTCATGTTGCAAGTCTGGTCCTTCACCCATTCCTCCCTAAGGTCTCTCTTGGTCAACAGGGTCGGTCAACGTAGTCCTTAAATATCCTGGGTAATACAGTCTTCCCCCCTTAAAAATAACTTCGTCCTCGAAGTTCAGCCCACACGTCACTCACCACAAGGTTACGCACTATGACACCATCCACCTACATAAAGGCATACGAACTCTAGCCATCCTTAATACTACCACCACACCACATTATTCAAACAACAATCATATCATCACAACTATTATTCCATGTATTACCGGCCAACAACTATCACACACAAAACTTACGGGAAATAATCTCATCATAAATTCATAGCAAAATATGTTCCTATCCCATACCACATGTTTTTCATATGCACCCTCTTGTTAAAAGCAACACAACGACCAGCAACAATACACAACCACAAAACAATACACAACCACAAAAGTACACGTCCCGCACACCCATACAGAGTTGTTCAATGCACATTCATATCACTTAAATATAGCATGGATACAACTTCAAGGAAACGTAAATGTAACTTCAATAACATGTAACATGAATGTACTTCCGAATACTAACATACATAACATACATGTGATTTCAAGTATTATAGACATAATTTCATCATTTGTTTCCGCGACACATTACTCTTCCTCTCTTAAAGGAACTTCGTCCCCGAAGTTCACCACTAATCACTTCCCGTACCCACAATTAACACATACATCATAACTGTGACATTACTCACAAACTGTAAATGACCTTAATTCATGTTACAAAACTTGATCTACGACATTACACAATTGTGTCCCATAGCAACAGAAGGTGACGGCAATTAAGTATTCTATATACATCTAAAGATGTTGTTATCAAATGATAGCAGCTTTATTCATTATCTGTTATTTTAGTCACATACTGACCACCAGTTTCACTCATCCTGTTGGACCCGTTATAACTATAACCAAACATTGACACCATGGAAGGTTGCATTAAATAACCAAACATATATACGTATAAGACTCGGGACAGCTACAACACCTTCCTTGTTATTGCGTTAACATTCACCTATCATATATAGACTCATGCAGCACCTTGAACAAGTTAAGTTCCTTCATTTCAACCATGGCAATATGACTAACCTTCATAAATCGGTATTTTATCCAAGCACATACATACCTGTAACGTGATCGTAGCCCATTTTTGGACAATGGATTACGCTAAGCGATACTATGAAGCCCCCACACACTCCATCATACAAATGTTCACATAAATCTTACAATTCGTAATTATCAAACACATAAGGTCCTTGTAACAGTAATATTCGGCCGAGTATGAGTGGCTACTCGGTCGAGTAAGATCTACTCGGTCGAGTATAATTGTATACTCGGCCGAGTAAGCTCTACTCAGTCGAGTAGTGTCTATACTCGGTCGAGTTGTGACAGGCAGAGAGCTTTTGATGCAATTCACACAATGCATCCACGAATTCACCTGCAACCAAACTCACTACTACAATACCAAATATAACTAAATCCAACACGTCTCCACACGATAAGCTAAATAAGTAACGGCCTTATGGCCGAGTACAGTCATCCAACGGTAAGAAATAAATCCGAAAATAAACATCCAACACAAAAGAAACCAATCCAGAAAATACAACAAAAGGATCAAAAGCCAGGACCCTCCTCCATGTTATCGTCACCACCTGCACCAGAAGTACCTGCACCTGAACTACCTGCTCCTGGAAAACCTGCTGCTGCTGAGTAATCCCCTCCTAGCTGGCTGCCGTAGTTAGCTCCCTACGGTCCCGCGAGGCAGCCAAACTCAGTCTCCTCCGGTGGTCTCCAGAAACCAGGATCAACTCTGTAGCTGTGGAAGACTCCCGTGTCCACTCCAGGTCCTCTCCACCAAACAGGCTGCGCTAGCTGTGCCCCTATGCCCTGATTAAGGGCCATCTCGTGCATGTTGCGGAGCACCAATGTAGTGGAGATCCGCTCGGACAAGTCACTCGGCTACATCCTAGGGTCATGCACCGTGGGGTAGGGCGAGTACTGGTGAGGGTAGAAGCCAGGGGCAGAGTAAGAGGCTCAGGTTCGACCGGGTCTGGCCTAGACTGCCTAACCCTACGGTGCTCCCGAGGTGGGGGAGGTGTCTGCTGTCCCTCAGGTACTAGGGCAGGCTCATGTAGATCCAAGAGAATAGTAGGATCAATCAGATAGGTCTGGGGCTCAGGCCTAGGTATAACACAGGGTTCCCACTCGGCCAGGTGGTCGACAACAAGGAGATGGGCAGGGTCAGGAAGTACCATCCACATAGATCCCCTCACCCTCCAGGCATAAGACCCGTCATCCATCTTCCTCAACCATATGTTCTGACGCCAATACTGAGCGTCCATGGTCGGAACAGTCTCTACATACTCATCCCCCTCAGGAGGTGGGGCCTCAAAGTCAGCCAGACGCTGAGCTAGGCGAGTCACTATGGCCCCGCAAGCAATGTGTCGGGTCTCAGACTGTGCCATGCGCTCCAGACTAGAGAACACTATCCCTGGGGCACTATAATAAGACGGCTTCCTACGGTGCAGGTTAAGGTAAGACATAAGCAACATGACCTCGTGAGAATTAAGCTTGCTCACATCATCTCTCGCATACAATAAACAAGTCATCATCCTCAAGAACATACGAAAGAAAACATGCTGCACATCATTGATCAGCATAGCACTGGCACTAGGGGCAGGTCGGCCAGTTAAGAAAGGAAGGTAGAGAGGGGCACCACTGTTCTTAGCCACGTCACTCATGTATCCCGTCCCTTCCTCCTCCAAACCCAGGTGGTCCGCAAACTCATCCAAAGCCAGCTCGTGATCCTCATTCATGAGGCGGAAGGAGACGGTCTTCCCCTTCGCCACATACTCGTACGGGCTCAAGAATTCTAAGGTCAAGTGGGGGTAGGACTTCTTCCTTAAATGGTATAACCCCTCCATGTTGGAATATGTGTCCTCCGACAATAATGCGATCACAACTGTTGATCATGATGATCACATGTTTAAGTCTCATTAAAATGAATACAATTGGGAAGTAATATTGTTACTGTCAACTGGTCAACATATATCGGTAATGATTGGCTGACTAGAGTTTGACATTACTGTCGTGTGACGGTGGTGATCAGTTGACCCCCTAGGTCATACCTAAAGGGCAACACTCTTAATTGATTATTTAATTAATCGTATAATGTTACGAGTTAATTAAATTACTTGAAAATTGACGGACGATTTTGGAAGTAAAATTTACGTATCATATTGAAATGTGATTAAATAAGATACGGTCTGAGTAATTGAATTGTATCATTACTCGGATGAAATAATTGTTTAATGTAACAATTAAATTGGATGAATTGTTATAAATACAATCAGTTGTAATTTATAAATGGTAAAATATTTTGGCACAAGTAATTATAAAATTACTAAGTCGATTTTTGTATGTGACGTATTTTTGATAATACGTTGATTTTTAATATGTTAAAAATACATAACAAATTTATGTCACATATGACATGTGACATATTGACAATTGACAAAAATAATATGGAATCCATATTATTGAATGGGCCGAAAATTAGAGGGATTTAAACTAATTATATGTTGTTTGTAATTAGTGGAAAACACAATGATTAAAAGCAAACCTAGCCATGCAAGCCTATTGTTCCTTGTGAAGAACAATTTCTCCATGCATTGGCTCCCCTAATGCCCTCCTCTTACACGGTTTTGAGAAGGCAAATGCCATCATTGTTTTTCCAAAATTTTTCCTAATAATATACTTAGTGAAGTGTATTATTCATTAATCCAATCCATCATCCAAAATAGAGTTCTAGTGAGAAGAAATATCCTCTCTTCTTCTCTCTATAAAACCGAAACATATAAGTGTTTTATAAAAGTTTTGGTTCAATTTTCTACCTTGATTAATATTATACTAGTATTTGTAATATTAATTAAATTAAGAGAAGCCTTGGGTATAAAGCTTGGGGAGAGATCTTATACTTAGATCTTGTTCATCCATAAAGGAAAAGCTCAAGAACAAGAGAGAAAGGTGATCTCTCTTGTGCCCAATATAACCGAAATCTTCAATGTAAGGACATGATTTCTCCTCTATTATATTATTGTTTGCATACATAAAATCCGTTTTAATTTTATGACAAATTAATTAGACATATATGAGTATGTTAGTATGTATATGAATCTACATTTCCTTCAATCGGTATCAGAGCCACGGTTGTTTGCATGCAAATTGGTTAAAAGTTTTTCCGAGTTATAAGAATAACAAATAAAACTTGTAAAATTTGTGTTATTATGATATATCACGAAATTATTACATGCATGTTAATATTTCTGGTCCTAAAATGTTTTAGGATATTTTGGTTAATTTTTCGGATTTTTATTGTTCATAATTACAATAATGGCATTTAAATGTGATTTTATGAGTAAAAATGTCATTTTTGGTCTAAAATTAGCTATACTTCGAATTTTCACTTGGTTTTTGGATATGTTGTCACATATATTATTTTGAGATAACCTGTAAATTTTCATAATTTTTGGACTTGTTATGCTCGAAAAATGGATTTTTCATTTTTAATTCGGATTTAAATTGAAAAATAGGTTAATATGAGTTAAATTTCGAATCTGGTCATAGAAATTTTATATGTTGTCACATGCAATTTTACAAGATGTGTGTAAAATAATTGGCGATAAAGAAGTCCTTATGCATGATTTATGGATTTTTGAAGAAAAATAGCATAAATAGTGACATTATTAGTGAAAAATTAATAAAACATAATCTATGACTTAAGAAAAACGTCTAATGTTGCATTTTATTATATTTTTCAGATCTAAAATTGAAAAGTTAATGAATATAATTTTTCTTCATGTTTTATGATTATTTTAGTTAAAAATCGATAAAACCGCAACATTGTTTTTCCGGGATAATTTCGAAATTTTTTAACCTAAAATTTTGAACATTATGAGTGTCATGGTATTTTTCCAGAATGTTCATGAGTTTAAATTTTGAATTTTGAATTTATTTGAAGTTTTGTGTTTTATTTGAAGTTTAATAGCTTATTTTTGTAATTTTTGGTCCATTTATGAACAATTTTATAAGATATGGGTTAATTATGGTCAAATTATTAGTGAAGACTATATTTTTAAGTCCTAAGTGGTTAGGGTAATTAACTAGTGCATAAATATGAATTTATGTATTTTTGTGATTATAAAATGTTGAAATCACGCAAATCCGTAAAAACCGAGTAATATACGATATTGGCAATTTAAAGGCGATTTAGCATAAAATTGAGCATGTTCATACATATTATAATGCTGCATTTTCTTTATGATTGTCATAATTTTTCATTTATGTAATTTTGAATTATGTAATTTTACTTAGTATGGCCTTAGATTTTAATTGATATTTCCCGAAATGTATGGGAATATCGATTCGGTTGTAATTTTTATTGTGATCTTGTATCACCGTTTTGTAATTTAATAGATTTATTTTATTTTAGTTACAAATGTATAATAGGAATTATGTAATTTATTATGTAATTTTATTCATTCCTGTTCCTAAGACGGATTTCTTCAAGAATGGCGATACATAAAGACGGTGTTACCTCGAGATGCGTGCCTCAACCGAAGTTCAAGGGACCAATGGAGTTGGTTTCCGAATTTGTAATAGTTAAAGAGTTTTTCTATTTTAGGAAAGGCCATACTAGGATTTTTTTTATGCTTGCATTGCATTTTATTTTATGTCACATGCATTGCTAAATCGCCATAACTAAAACATGCATTGTCTTTTTATCGAGTTTATCGACCGTGTCAATTAGAATTATTGTAGTTCACCGCTTTAGTTCACTTAAAACGTGATAGATAATAAATTGACATGACCTCTCGCTAAAACAATTAATTGAGACATAGCCTTACCAAATAGTAGAAACCATGAAAACCTATTTCGCGAGGGAGTGCACTCGGCCCTACCGGGTACAAACCTTGTTACGTAGGGGAAGTGGGTGATGAGTGTTAATCCACCGAGTTCATGTTAATGAGGGTTTCATCGGCCATACCGTGCCCAAGTTGATGTGGATTTGGATCATGGACACATTTATTCGAAATTTGGATTGAGCTCAACGGAAGTATTCGCGACCGTAGTTGCATGTGTTCCGGGCTATAGATAAATATTAGAGTAATTTTATCGACCAAGAGTTCTAAAAGTAGAATCGATGAAAGAGTTAATCCACCGAGTTATATTGATGAGGGTTTCATCGGCCATACCGTGCCTAAGTCGATATGAATTTGGGTCTTGGAATCATTTATCTAGTTGGGTAGAGGTCACTAGAAAATGCATAAAACTTGTTTAATTCCTACATTTTACGAGTATTATTTAAACGACAATTGTTTTACTCCTTATATTTTGTTTTGTAGACCACTTCTTATTCATAACAAATGGCAACACCAACTCCTAATGCTACACTTCTCGCTAGTTCATCTTGGCTCCGATCCTTTATGGATCGATGTAAACTTGAAAAGAATGGGTCAAATTTCTCCGAATGGGATGCCCAACTCAAATTAGCCGCCGAAGGTGACGACAGGCTTCGTTACCTTACCGAGGCCTCTCCACCCGAGCCCTCCACTAGGTCCACCGCGGCCACTAGGGAAGCATATGAGGCTTACCAAAAGGAGTCCGCCACAATGAAAAATGTCTTGATATTTGCGATGGAGGCGGATCTCCAAAGGAGAGCCTTCAAAATGGGCAATGCTAATGAGATTTACTCCAAACTTGTGACCATGTTTTCACAAACTCCGCGGATCGTCCAATATGAGGCGGCCGCGGCATTCTTTGATCTCGACTTCAAAGAGGGCCAAAAGGTTAGCCCTCATGTGCTCAAACTCATGGAGCTTGTCGAGACCTTGAAAATTCAAAAGGTTGAAATCCCCAAAGAACTCATCGTAGATAGGATTCTACACTCCTTGTCTAAAGTCAAGGCATATGTGCAATTCCGGGTGAATTTCAACATGCAAGACAAGGATGTGTCTCTTAAGGAGTTGCACAAGTTACTTGTGCAAGCCGAGAGGGACATGGGGTTAAATGTGAACCCTCCCAAAGATGTGCTTAACATAAGCACTAAGAGTAAGGGGAAGTTCAAGAAGAATGGGAGAAAGGGCAAGAAGCAAGCTCCCACATTCACCAAAGCTAAGTCTTATGAAGCTAGCACCTCCAAAGTCAAGAAGGGTCCTCTTGATAAGTGCCATTATTGTAATGGCATGGGACATTGGAAAAGAAATTGTTCCAAATACCTTGGTGATATCAAAGCTGGAAAGATCACTCCAGTAGGTAAATGACTAACCTTCTTTTATGTTTCAAATTCAACTATGGTATTATGATGCAAAGTTGTGATAATGTATCTCCCTTTTTATTGTAAATAGGGCCTCCACCAAGCAAAGACAAAGGAAAGGAAAAGCAAGCATAAGAAACCATGGAGAAGCTAAGGATAGCTTTTATGGAGCTTTGTTTTTCCATTGTCTTGTTTTAAGTTATGTTTTGAATTTTAGAACTTTAAATTTCCGTGTTCGACATGGAAAGGTATTTTGGATAATGGTTTGTATTTTAGATGATGGTGACTTGGTTTGCAACCCAAGTCACCCGTTTTATCATTTATCCTTTTATGTTCTAAAATTCATCTTTAAATGCTTGCACATTGGAACATAAGATTATTTACTTAAAGTGATCTAATAGACTAATATAATGACGGGTTTCATTAAATGTCCACATGCTTAAGGCTTGTGTATGATCATTTATAAAGTAAATTGAGTCTATCACCAAGTACACATACAAAATCTAAAACAATTAGTCAACCTATGAGGTAGTTCTCCTTATACTTCAAAAATCATTATTTGTGTCTCATGTGCTATCTTTGAATCTCTAGCGTATTTATTCTAAAGATAGAGTGGGAGAAAATGAGGACACAACACACAAGGCGAGATTAAACTTGTGTACTTGTGTAAATGTCTACGCAAGAAAGAAGAATGATTTGAATAGTGGTATGTCTATTTAAATAGACATACCCAATAGATGTGATCTATGGTCTCAAGCAAGTTCTATATGACTAAAGAGACCACGTGAAGAATCGAAAGAAGATATTCTTGAGATTACTACGTAAGGACACCAAAAGAAAGTTTTGGAAGAAATGACTAATGTAAAGTCTTAATAAGAATTTTGACTAAGTTTAGACTACTTTGTGATAAGTTTTTGACCTATAGTTTCAACCGAGATTTACTTAAGAGCCTAAATGAATCAAAGTAACCTTCTAGTATATATATATATATATACGAGATTTATGACTAGAAATTGCGAGGATTGATATACCGATATCTTCAAAAGCTAAGTTAAGTACTAACCAAGCAAATGTCAATTATTAACCTCATTGTGAAAATCAAATGGTTAAACCTCCTTTCGAAAGGGTATTTCAAAGGATGTATTCCAAATATTATTTATATTTGAATAAAGACATTGCTACACATCATTATGATATGTGTGAGTTAGATTAAAATCTTTTAATAAGGTTAAGATTAGACCACTTCAAAATAGGTATTTTGAAGGGATATGATGGGAACATATATGGTTCTATCTTAATAACTTGGCAAATACAATTCTTCGATTTCAATTCCTTAAAAGTTCCGATTGAGAAGTCAATGTCGAAACATGTGAAATTGAGTGGGAGTTAAGCAATTATCATGTGAAGACATGGAATTTAGTGGGAGCAATCATCTTGAAAAAGTTATAACTCATCACTCATTGAAGAATGACGAGCTAATACCTTCCTTCAAAAAGGAAGATTTGAGTTTTCAATTCGGATGAACATGCTGGACTATGATGAATCCAATTACATCGAGGGATGTTGGATTAGTATTAAGAGATACACATCACATCAACTTTCATATAGGTTATTCACATAAATGAAAATGGGATTACCATTAGCAGTCATGGTAGTTCGTTGAACCTAAGAACGGTTGATCTCATGATTATTAGTAACTAATATTTCCGCCATTAGAATAATCATGTACGTGTCCAATTATGAATCATATGCGTAAAAGCATGATGATTGATTGGTGAGCTATAAAAGAAACGTCATGAATTCTCAAGAAGAATCCGATGAGCGATTTCGGTGTTTGACGGAATACTCTATTATGTGACAAGAGGTTGCACATATATATGAAATCCGAGCACATGTAAGGATTTATGAGAATCCTAAAACTTTCGAGCTAAAAAGAGAAATAAGAAGTTGTGGAAAGATGCTTAGTTGAACAAGAAGTTGCTTGAAACTAATCTTTCCAATAAGCTAGGACTTGTTAGAAGTGCTAGGCTAATAATCTTGTCAATTGTTGCAAGATACTACAAAACATATACCTAGTGCATTATCTGTGGATGGAATACTTGATCAGTACAAGTTATATTATTCATCACAAATTCGTTCGTTATGTGATAGTCGATAAGAAAGTTCTTTCAAGTTAAAGAACCGAAACCAAGGTCGTGAACCTTGATGTGTACTTTGTAAGATTCATGCTATGAGAGAGAACATGAATGTGAAGGAGATTGCAAGTGTAAGAAGTTTTGAACACATGGACACATGGCATGTTAAACTTCTATTGCAATCAATAAGTGGTTACACTTACGATATACATCACAAGGTTGTAATATGATATTGACAACCCGAGTGTGATGTCGACATTTGTCGTTTGAGTTATTATTAACTCACCTTATACTTTGTTACATCCAAACGGGTTGTGAAGACAATTGAACCCCGTTAAAGTGAACGCGGATTAACATAGTATTTGCCCATAGTCACTTGTATGAGGTGACATCTCGAAGTGACTAGAGTGTGAGGCGATTGATGGCAAGTTCAAGTGCCATAGAGTCATGTGAGATGACTAGTCGATCACATAGGCTGATTGTTAGGAACATTTTGTCGGGCCTTATGACCGCTTATAGAGTTCTGGCAAATTTATATAGCCTGGTCGTGGCGAGAGCTACTATAGTATTCAAGTGAGTCGATTCTTTTGACTAAAGACTATTCACCTAAGATGGCACGGTTTCAGATTAACTTTGATTTGTGTTACTACGACCTTCGTAAATGGGGTCAAATGGGCACATTTTGGGTTATGATGGTTGTGGCTAGTCGAAGGGAATGAGTGCAATAGGAATTGTCCATCCCTAGTCAGGGTTATAACAATATCTCGGGGCCACTCGAGGAGTAATGAATCGGAAATGCGTGGCCACGCTCGGCGGTATCCGAGTGGATAAATCCGGTCAATCAGTTATTCTCCAGATCGAGGAAACCACTCTCGATATGATCACTTGCAAGTACGACCTGAAAGACACCTTGCATTGAGTGGGAGATAGTAATAGGACAAGAGAAATGGTGACGCACACTTGTCGAGGACAAGTGGGAGATTGTTGGAATATGTGTCCTCCGACAATAATGCGATCACAACTGTTGATCATGATGATCACATGTTTAAGTCTCATTAAAATGAATACAATTGGGAAGTAATATTGTTACTGTCAACTGGTCAACATATATCGGTAATGATTGGCTGACTAGAGTTTGACATTACTGTCGTGTGACGGTGGTGATCAGTTGACCCCCTAGGTCATACCTAAAGGGCAACACACTTAATTGATTATTTAATTAATCGTATAATGTTACGAGTTAATTAAATTACTTGAAAATTGACGGACGATTTTGGAAGTAAAATTTACGTATCATATTGAAATGTGATTAAATAAGATACGGTCTGAGTAATTGAATTGTATCATTACTCGGATGAAATAATTGTTTAATGTAACAATTAAATTGGATGAATTGTTATAAATACAATCAGTTGTAATTTATAAATGGTAAAATATTTTGGCACAAGTAATTATAAAATTACTAAGTCGATTTTTGTATGTGACGTATTTTTGATAATACGTTGATTTTTAATATGTTAAAAATACATAACAAATTTATGTCACATATGACATGTGACATATTGACAATTGACAAAAATAATATGGAATCCATATTATTGAATGGGCCGAAAATTAGAGGGATTTAAACTAATTATATGTTGTTTGTAATTAGTGGAAAACACAATGATTAAAAGCAAACCTAGCCATGCAAGCCTATTGTTCCTTGTGAAGAACAATTTCTCCATGCATTGGCTCCCCTAATGCCCTCCTCTTACACGGTTTTGAGAAGGCAAATGCCATCATTGTTTTTCCAAAATTTTTCCTAATAATATACTTAGTGAAGTGTATTATTCATTAATCCAATCCATCATCCAAAATAGAGTTCTAGTGAGAAGAAATATCCTCTCTTCTTCTCTCTATAAAACCGAAACATATAAGTGTTTTATAAAAGTTTTGGTTCAATTTTCTACCTTGATTAATATTATACTAGTATTTGTAATATTAATTAAATTAAGAGAAGCCTTGGGTATAAAGCTTGGGGAGAGATCTTATACTTAGATCTTGTTCATCCATAAAGGAAAAGCTCAAGAACAAGAGAGAAAGGTGATCTCTCTTGTGCCCAATATAACCGAAATCTTCAATGTAAGGACATGATTTCTCCTCTATTATATTATTGTTTGCATGCATAAAATCCGTTTTAATTTTATGACAAATTAATTAGACATATATGAGTATGTTAGTATGTATATGAATCTACATTTCCTTCACTCCATTCCCAAAATCTCAAATATATGAATTATGTCCCTCCAAATCCCCAAGGTCTCTAAGATCTCGGGATTCACACATCGAGTAGGTCGAAAAGGGCGCCTCATCAAGGCTACAAAGGCCTTGCGCTGCTTGAAATCAGAGAAAACTACCGATGGATATGCCTCCACCGGTGGAACTACGGGTTCACTGCTTGACTGAACCGTCTCAAGTTGGACGTTAGGATGGGTCCTCTTGTTGGGTAGACCTCTGGTTTTCACCATGCTGCAAAAGACAAGTCTTTAACAAAGATACCAGGCACATCAAAATTTTACAAAAGATGGACTGTTTTTACTTGTATAAAAAATTTTGAGCAAACTCTTAAGGCAATTTTCTCAGCAAATCACCAAGTATTTTACTCAAAACACCAATACTTTACTCAAAAACACCTTCACCAATATCAAGAGGCCTAAGACAGTATGATAATCAAACAAAATACAAGGTATTTTGATTTTAGCAAACCCTAGAACTCAAAAATCCAATTTAAACCAAGAAATTGCTCTAATAACGGTATAATCGAGGTTTATATACAATTAAATCCAAAGAATAACATGAAGAAGACTTTATTTCAGTTACATATGATGAAAATTCGAAATATTAACAAAATCATACCATGACTTTGAAAACAAAGGGAGAATTGAGTTAAAACCTTACCTTGAATTGATTTATGGCAAGTGAGAACAAATTGACTACCAAGAATTTACCCAAAAAGCTTGAGGAATGAGGAATATGGAGTTTTAGAGAGAAGGAGATGAAGAGTTAGGAGGCGGAAATAAGAAAGAATGGGACGAAAATAGGGTTTTTGTATAACCCGGTTAAGTCCCGATAAAGCAGTACTCGATCGAGTACTTGGTATACTCGGCCGAGTATCGACTACTCGGTCGAGTATTCTACTTACTCGGTCGAGTTTTCGAAAACAATAGCGATTTTAATTTCCACAAAATGGGCACTCGGTCGAGCACCTTCATACTCGGCCGAGTATGGTCCACTCGGTCGAGTACGAATTCCTACTCGGTCGAGTTTCCAAGAATTGAGATGGAATTGAATTTTAAATGTTCCTGCAAAATAAATAGCATAGTTCGGAGTTCCGTGCAATCTGCTCGTCTCTGTTAGAGCTTACTTCTACCACAAAAACACGCATCAACACGAATTTTGCACATCCATTACCAATTCAATCGTCATCTCCACCTACATATCTTACTTTGCTATAAAAACAATTTACATGTCACCCTAAGCACATGTAACCATTAACTACTGTACCTGCAAAGTTAAACTCACATACCACATCATTACACATTCCACTAAACCTATTGCACTTACCTTAAATCAAACGTTTACAAGATAGCAATCATCACATCACACAACCATAATCAAGCATATTAATTGACTTACCCCTGGTCACACCTTGCAACAATTCATTCACAAATTCTAGACTTTCCCACACACATTGATACACATTATTCTAACCTCAGATGCACACAACAACCAAAACTGAACAACGACTTTTACTAGCTACCCTGTTTCCCCGTGTCTGGCTTAAGCTCGATGGGGCCATGATTTTGAAGTGAGGGCGCCTACTCATCCAAAATCTAGCATCGGCTGGGGCTCCCAACGCACATACACCAGGTTCATTTTAGTTGACACCCTACATTCGTTAAATTCATTGGTTCAGGTTCCAAATTCGTCGGCTCTGATACCACTTTGTAACACCCCCGCACACCAGGATGCCTTACCAAGGGCCATACCAGTGTATGAAGGTGTCACCATCTCGGTTTCCCGAGGTAGTAGATCAAGTAGACAATAATAGAACATTGTTAATACATTAATATGGCCTATACAACGTAACTTAGTACAAACACTTATACAAAAGATGAATACTACTATAACTCATGATACAGCACTTCTAGACTGATAGCATGATAACTCAATCCCTCCCATCCTAGCAGCCACAGGGCAACAACCAACTGTACCTGCTAAGCCAACTACTAACCATCCCCGAATGGATCACCACAGTTTTGAAACCATAACACGGGGTCAGTTAGTGAGCAATTAAAATAAGACAAGTACGATAAATAACCAGCTGATCATCCACCACTCCGGTCTCCCGATCTCACGCAGTAACCGACTACACACCAAGGTGTGTAGCCCTGCCAGATTACCCATCACAACAGGTAATCCTCGCCGCCAATGGGTGACCGCAGCCCATCCCCACTAAGTCCAGCTCCTCAACGAGCGACTACAATCCCTGTCCCTTAATGTGCACATCCCCTCCCGTGACGGGTTCCACGGAGGGCGAACTAGGGTGTGAAGCCACTCCCGCAAGTGACTCCACCACAAACACACACACCACAGCAACACAGCTGTCAACACACCACACCGTCACACCACAACCACATCACCACCGTCGCCACGACACTCATATTCCGATGATCAGCAGATAACGATAATTACAAACAAACACAATCTTAAATCAATTGACAGTAGCCGAGTAGGGAAACCCTACCTCGTCGCAATTCGTGAAAGACATCCAAATACAGCCAAGCAAGACTCCAATATGCATCCTACAATGATAGCCAACCCCTATTATACAACTATCCTCAAATCTATCAAAGGAGACACAAGGCAGAAACTTACCTAATGACGTGCATCGACGACGACATGGACGACAACCACGCACGCAGCCTTCCTAGGCGAATCCCGTCTTCCCCTTGGTGGAGGTGTAGGCTATATACATGAGAGTATAAGGAGATAGGGTGATAGGAGAGAGAGGTAGGCTAGGGTTAGAGAAAGAGGAACTGTCGAGGAAATGAGGAAATGAAACGAATCTCGCGAACTTGCGTTTTATATAACGCGTCAACAGCAGCCATACTCGGTCGAGTACTGGCATACTCGGCTGAGTAGGCTCTACTCGGTCGAGTATATATGATACTCGGCTGAGTAGCCTCTGCTAGGTCGAGTAAACAATCCAATAGAAGGTTCATGTTGCAAGCCTGGTCCTTCACCCATTCCTCCCTAAGGTCTCTCTTGGTCAACAGGGTCGGTCAACGTAGTCCTTAAATATCCTGGGTATTACAACAGCTAATCGAAGTTGCTCCGCCCTATATTTAAAATTACTACCGTCGGCTTTTAAAACATATTTGTCCATAAAAGAACGTAGCCAGGAATCTCTAGCTATGGTGACGGTTTCACTAGTTGAAGTCATCGTGATTACTACAAAGGAAATAAGGAAAAATTAACATTTATCGTCAAGAAATATTTAACTTGTGAAACTATTTAACAAGTTCCCATTTATATAATGATCTCCCACTGAATTATATAAATGATTCCAAGATCTAATTTTATATAAACACGAGCACGGTGGACCGATTCAACCCATATTTATATAAATTTGGTGAGTCAACATTTTGACTGATTCTACTACTAGAACTCTTGGTTGACGGATTTTCTTAAAATCTATCTTTTAGCCCCAGAATAAATATGGGCACGGTGGACCGATTCAACCCATATTTATCCCGTTGAGTCCAGCCAATTTTTACGCGTAATAACTTTTATTACCCTACTTGCCCTACGTAAAAAGAGTGTACCTCGGTGATCCAAACCTACCTCTAATGAAGAAGGGATTCATAGGTGCTATTATTTGGTAAGGCTTAATCTCAATTTTAAACAAATGTGAGAGATCTTATCAATTTAATTGTCTATCACTTTTAAGTGAACTAAATTGGTGAATGCTAGACAATTAAATCGATAACAAAAAAAATAAAACATGTAGTGACGATTTGGCATGAATGCATAAATGTAAACAAGTAAGTCCTAATATGGCCACCTAGTTAATCTAATTAACTAAAATTATTACATATCGGAAACCAACTCCTTGGTCCCTTGAGTCTTCATAAATTGGCCTCCTTCTTTAGGATTTCAGAACGCCTTTCCGAAAACACCGTCTTCATGAAAACTCCGTCTTTAGATGCTTCATCTAATTACTAATAATTAAATTACATAACAATATCCTATTATACAATTTGTAATAAAATTAAAATAAAAACTATTAATTAATTACAAATTAGGCGATACGAAATCGCAATTAATTACAAAACAAGTCGATATTCCCTTACATTATAGGAAATACCAACTTCTACCTATGGCCATATTAGGAAAAAATTACATAATTATAATGCTAAAAAAAAACATTCAACCAAATGAATAATAAAATGCATTATGGAAAATGACATGCCAAATCGTCTAACTTACCAACAACGATCATTTGAGCTTGCTTTGACGGAATTTTTACCAATAAAAATTCATAATCAATTCTTAAAACAATTTTAAGACTTACTCATCATACTAATCTGGTCTAATATCAAAATAATTATTCTCAACAATTATGTTGAATTTATATGGGAATTAAAACACAATTATAACAAAAATGAAATAATAATTCACAATTATCATACAAAAATTCCATTCAATTTACAAATTTATGGAAAAATAAATTTCAAAGCCATGAACATTTTTGTCTTACACCAAAAATGTCATGCAAGTGAAAATTTTTGATTTTAAAATTTATTTAAAACGATTTCACAATTTAATCGGTAAAGCGACAATTTTTACGATTTAATTCTAGATCAAACCATAAAAATTGAAATGAATTAAAATAAAATTTTGTACATTTTGGAATAATTTCCAGGAGCTAAAAATTCAAAAATTTCGAGCCCTAAAATTAAATCAATATTTATTTGCAAAATAACCATTATTTAGCAATATTTATCAAATAAAAATCAATAAACTACCTAAATTAATCACATTAATTTAAAGTTTCTATTTTTCTCATAAATAGAACATGCATGTGGTTATTTCTAAATAAATACACATAAAATTAACATGCAATCAATTTTAATTAACTCTTAATTAATTTTAATGCATTTTTACTCAATTTTATGCCATTTTAAGTTATAAAAAGTGGAAAAATTTAACAAAAATCAAATTTTGGTCCCATATCATCCAAAGACCAGATTATTTACATGCAAGGCCATATTATGTGATAAAACAAATTTTAGTAACATAATATCAATTTTCTTAATTTATCTCATAAATTACTAAAATCGTCTTAAGACAACATGCATGTATTTAACAATGCTCTGATACCACTTGTTAATTATTTAGACCATATTAATACTCATCTTATGATATTAAAATTACAAATTAATTTAAAGTGGTCTAAATCTACATGCATGCAAATAAAAGTATAAAAGATGGTATTAAACCATCTTAAGACAAAAGTTCCTTACATTGTATAAGGCAAGTTTTGGGCACAACTCAAGGACTCCTTCTTTGATGTTGTTCTTGAGCTATGAAAATGGATGATCCTCCAAGACAACAAACCACCAAAATAAATGGTCTCCTAAGGAAGCACACAAGAATCAACCCAAAATACTAACTAGGTATATGTAGTAGTAAACCTTGTTTATTGTATATTTGATGTACTAAATAATATTATTACTTTGATAATATTACTAGTTAATTTATATATGTGTTTTTAAGATGAACAAGATGAAGAAATGAGAAGAAAAATGGTCTCTTGATAAAGTGCTCAAACAAAGACGCAATTTTCTTCAAATTTTTCCAACTAGTAAAATGATGTGAATAGTTAGGTATTTATAGCCAAATGTGGGAGACAAATCTAAGTGGAATTTGCCACTTAAAAGGACACTTGGTGTCCTCTAAAAAATCAGCCAAATGGACTTATATGAGTCCATTTCGATTTTCGACATTTGTCCCACAAATGCTTATAAGTCTTATATTTAATTATCTTTCATAATTAAATATTAATTTAATTATTTAACACTTAAATAATACAAATTAACTAACAATGACTACTTAACCATTAAGTAATCATAAGACAATTTTATCAACATACAATGTATCAATATTAACCCACTTAGCTAATTTTACAACTTCTTGTAAAATTTAATAGCTAATTAAATCCACCTCAAAACATATACACATATCGTATAAAATTAATTAATTAATAAATTCTAATCATTTATTATTTAAACATCACATAATTAAATAATAAATCTCCTTGTCCCGAGTTCGTAACCCGTCATCAAATAATACATTAATGTGACTAACTAAAAGTCAAATAATACAAGGATTTAATTATTTTGTATCTCATACAAATAATTAGTTTTTCCATTTAGGCATCATCCTATAGGTGTGACCTAAAAGGGATCAGTTGATCATCGCCGTCACACGACAGTAATGTCAAACTCTAGTCAGCCAATCATTACCGATTAACGATGACCAGCTGACAAATAAAAAGATAAATCCCTGATATTCCTTTTACGAGATTTAATATGTAAACGCACTCATTGTGCAGGACACTACTCCAACAGCCACGTCTCTCAAGACGCACACAACCACTCAATCATCTATAAATACCCCTCAAATGCCACCATTTGAAGGTACGCGAGTGTCCGCCCCCTCATTTCTCCCTTAAAATTCTAGTTTCGACATCTCAAGTCACAAACCGACAAGTATTTTCGACCTACCGATCGGAAATACAAGCCATACACATTGTTTGGTACCGTCTTCAACCTAGCATATAAGTATGAGGGTGTAATTAATCCTCTTCTTTCATGTCTTTTTATCTATTTTTATGACCTTAACATGCTAAAACATGCATAACATGATCCAAAATACGGATCGAATGAGCCAAAACTGAGTTTTGATCTGATACAGAAGCTCCTAGTCACCACTAGGTGCCTCGCACCTCAATGGGCTATCCAAGTCCGAACTCAAACGTGCTTGTGTTCATTCTTTCCATTTTCATTTCATTTTACAACTGATTTTTACCGTTTCAAATCAATTTTTTTGATAAAATTTTTAACCATAAATCATGTTCACCCTTGGTTCCTCATACCATGGCGGTTTAATCCGTGTTTCGGTGATAATACTTGGTTAATTATATTTTAAAACCTTTTCTTCATTTCTTTACATTTCAAAAACAACCATATCAGTCATATATGCATAATCATCCTTGGTTCCACATACCATGTCGGTTTAAACCCGAGTACGATGATAAACATTGGCTAATTACAATCAATGAACTTAATACAATTAGTTCATAATAAACATTTTTCAAAACTATTCATGTCAAGCTTGCAAAACCGAACCCGACATCGATTATAATTAATACAATGATGATTATTCAAGTCTCATTCTTTATATTGGCATAAAAGCGGTCTAAACGACCCTTTCAACAACGACGGGTTCAAATACCCTCTTATAAACCATTTCACAAACATTTTCAATAGTCAGGAGACGTCCCTTTGGATCATCTGCTGCCTCGCGCCTAAACAGGCCAATTGATTTCCAGTTTTAAACCTGGACAGGGCCCTATGCATCGCCCTAAGGCTCGCGCCTCAATAGGATGCCTGATGCAGGCCCTGTTTCCTTTTCCGCACTTGCCTAGGACGATCCCGACTTCAGTTAACCCGAATACAGGACGGATCAGATGGCAGGCCTAAGACAAATGGATCACGTTATGCACCATAAACCAAACTCGGTAAATGGATGTTTAATTTCTGTCTTGCATGCAAATCAACTTTAAATCCAACTTGACATCAATTACTTGATATTTGGATAAACAACCGACATAGAAAGCTCACATGTTAGGTTTAAACTTGTGGATGCGCATTCATGCATTTACCCGTTTTATCAACTTTTGCATTCAACCAACCAAGATCGATCAGTAAAGACCGCTACCACGGGCGGGATTGGGTGTCCGATTAAAAGGCTTCCCAATACGTACCTTCACCACTTACTTAGAAACTTTGGATAGTGGACGACCTTATCCAGGGCGAACGAGAGTTATTCTAGAGATATGATGCTAAAGAGGGACGACTCCTTATCTTTAGTACCTATATCAAACACTGCTTTTTGCCTTGGTTGACCTAGGTATAAAGTGCATTCGAACGGGTTCCAAGCATCCCACAAATGCTTGGTGGCGACTCCAAACATCTCTAACATCGTTTCGAAACCCTTGCCGAGATGAAACCGACCGATCTAAAGCGATCCGGTCGAAAGCATTTTACACCACCGAGCGTGGCTTTGAGACGGCCGCATGTCCACAGATCGGATGGGCGCGCGGGTGGCCTATGTCTACAAATGTAATGTGCTATGCTTACCAATGTCACTAGAGTGTCGCACAACGGTGTAGTTGTTGGTGAAGAAATAGTATGTTTGTGTTGTCTGTATGCCTTGTATGTTTTATTTAAGTTGTGTAGTAATGATGGCTATAAGGCCAATTACTGTGTTTGATTTGGTTGTTTAATGGTATATGAGTCAGCATCGGATTTTTTAACATCTATGTGATGGAATAGGAGAGTTTGGAAATGGGTTTGAGAACGGAAGTGTTATACCCTGGTGACACTCGACCGAGTGCACTATGCACTCGACCGAATGGCCGCCTACTTAGCCGAGTGACCTCCTACACTCGACCGAGTGGTCTGCTTTGGTCCATGTTTTTGTCAGTACTAGATCTGACTGTGTGTATACCCTTATGTTCACGATCTACAGTGGTCGATTTGCGTCGGATGGACATGTTGACCCCATATGAATGAGACCTTATGAATTGTTTGTGTTTGACCACATTTTGTGACTTTTCTATGTAAAATTGAGACTTGGATAAAAGTTATTAGCGTAAAATATGTAATTGGGTTACAATGGGTGTGTGACATAGTGGTCATTTGCGTACTTGTGTATTGTGGTCTTTCGTATGAGCGGAAGTGTTGGTAATAGATGGAAATGTATGTTCAAAACATATGTGTGATCATGTGGTGGATTTGACACGGTATATGAGTGGTATAGTATCCGGAAACGGGGAATGTTGAGCATAGTCGAGTCACATGACGAGTGACGTTGCATCATTTGGTCATTTCATAGAGTCTGTAAGTTTGTGATTGATTTGCATACATGTGCATGTATGACATTAGACGTGATATATATGTGTGTAGTAATAATCGAGTTATACCCCGAGATTGATGTGTAGACTTGGAAATAATTGAGTTGGGTGTTGTTATGGGATTAGGGTTTCGATCCGTGGGCTGAACCTTGTACCTTGACGTTTGTGTAATACCTTGGATTGATGAGTTGTTGACTACTCTGTCGAGTAAGTTAGTTTTGCATTCTAGAATACGTTCTACCTGATGGGTACTCGATCGAGTAGAAGCAACTCGATCAAGTAGGCGGTACTCGATCGAGTACGCTAGTTACTCGATCGAGCAGGAGCAACTCGATCAAGTAGGCGGTACTCGATCGAGTACGCTAGTTACTCGATCGAGTAAGTCGTGTTTTACGGGTTTTCAGCGGGGTTCGATAGTAATGCGTGAGGAGATATATAAACCTAATTTGACAATTCCTTTTTACTTTTACTCTTATTCTCTAAACTTTTTACAAAGAAAACAAAGCAACGTCGATTCTTCTTCTCTCATTGCTATCAAATCCAAGGGCAAGAGTCGTCGGATTTCAGAGTTCTTTATACCGTTGTGACCTTCATATTGTGGGTAAGATCCTAGTATAATTTTTATGTTCATTCGTTAGCTTTGGTTTAAACCCTAATTGGGTGATTTGGGGATTTTGGGAGTATTATTGGTATTAGATTATGAATGTATGATTATATGTTGGTAGGAGGTGATTATGAGATGGTTGTTTGTTATTGGTTGTTGGTTGTTGGCATTTGATTATATCGTAATTTATTTGGTATTGTTGATATTGTAATTGGTTGTTGTTTTTTGTTGGTGGTTCGCGAGGTGCGCCCTCGGCTGAGTGGAGTCACCTTCGAGAGTTGCTTCACGGCCTTGATTCGCCCCTTGTGGAACGCGCCACAAGAGGGGATGTGCACATTAAGGAACATGGGTTTTCGCTCGGTAAAGATGAGCGGGGCTTAGGTGGGAAAGGCTGTCGTCCCCCACTGGCGGTATGGATTACTGATTGTGATTGGTAATCTGGCAGAACTAGATATTCAGGATAGTCAGGTGATTGGTGATGTGACGGTGTTGGAGGATTGTGATTGTGTACTTGTTGATGTATTATCTTATATTGTGTATGCAGTTACTGACCTCGTTTAAATGTTTTGAAAATTGTGGTAATCCATTCGGGGATGGTAAACGGTTATTGAGTAGGTATGATTTGGATGCGCGAGGGTTAGCTGGGGATGAGTCACCACGAGTCAGCTAGTAGTCTTCCGCTTTTATGTCGAGACATTTTATTTACTTTAGATGGATTTTGGTTTAGAAACTTGTATTGTATTTTATCAGTTCGGTTTTGGCATGTAATCACTTAAACTATTTATTTAAAGTGCGTTCTTTTATGGTCTATTTGATATACTCTACCTTGGGCAACCTTGGTGTATGGGGGTGTTTTAAAGTGGTATCAGAGCGACGATTTTGGAGCCTGTAACTAATGAACCCAATGAATGTACAAAGTCAAACTAAAATGAACCCGAGTAGGAGTTGTTTGGAGCTAATGCAAAGGCTTGGGAGACGTCCTAAAGTCACGAACTCGCCCTACAACTTTGAACCAGTCACTATGGGGTGTCATGGGATCGCTACGTGTTTACTATTGTTCATATGCATATGTTGTTAGGTTCATATACCTATTATTAGACTCTTCTAATAGTGAACTAATTAACATATTAATATGAGTTCATTAGATCTAGTGCATGCGTAACTAAATAAGAGATAAAATAAGAAAAACAATGTTCCTTACATTGTAATATGGCTCGAAATAAAGGAACAAATATGGTCACCTTCCTTATTTGTTCTTGAGCTCAAATATTATGGATAATCCTCCTAAATCCCAAATGTATAAATCCTCCTTTGATTGCACCCAAAACAAATCCCTTAAAATAATATACTAATTAACTAGATTAGTATATTATTATACCTTAAATAGATTCTAATATTATCTCTATTACTACACTGGTAATCTAATAGTGTTGATAATATTAGATGAACAATTTTAATGTATTCTAAAATAAGTTTTAGAGAGAAGTGGGAGAGAAGAGATAAGAATGCATACATAAGAATATGGAGAAGTGAAAATGAGAACAAAATTCTCATCATAAAAGGAGGAAGGGGCCGGGTATAGTGAAGGCCTTGTGCCAATGCATGGCTACCTCATTTCCTTTTGTTCTTCTCCAAATAGTAGGTATGTAAGGTTAGTGTAGGATAGGTATAATTATTCTTATTTTATCACATAAAATAAATCACCCACTAACTCCTACATCCTCCATTTTTTCGGTCCATTTTATTTTGCCAATTTGTCACTTGTCACACAATATGTTACATGTAGCATGTAACAAGTTATTAATTAATTTAATGCATATTTATCAAATAAATATCATTTTATACATTAATTAAATTACATATAACAAATTTTCTAGTGATTCTTGATCACATAAATAAAATGGGTCATATAATTTTTTTTTTTTGCAAGAAAAGCAAGCCATATATTCATCCTTAAAGGGAATAAAAGAGGCAATTTCTTACAAGTATAGCGAATAACTTAGATGCTACTCTAAGCATTAAGGTACTCTATCATCTCATGTTCGTCACATTTTCCCAATACATGATATAGTCTAACACAAACAATATATTGTACTCGACGTAGCAAGTACTCAACTTTGTGCTCCACACCTCTGAAAATTCTGCAATTTCGTTCCTCCCATAAACTGTACACCAAGGTACTCAGACATCCCCAAAACTAGTTTTGTTTCCAATGTTTCTTAGCTCGCCTGCTGGAGATCCATGCTATTTCCTCGCGTAGTTGATTTGAGACCCAAAATGCGCATCCACTACAAAAGTTTCAGCCAAATTGTTGCAGAGTAAGAACAGTTGAAGAATAGATGCTTGTGGGTTTCAAGTGCTGCTTTACAGAGAACACATCTGTTAACAAGGACCATGCCCTTCTTATTCAGTTGATCCACCGTAGCTAATTTCCTCTGCAAAGCCAGTGTCATGATGACACTGTGCTTAGGTAAGACAGCTCGTGTCCAAACCATCCTCCCCCATCTCACTTTCTCCTCTTTGTCTCTGATCTGGTCATAAACCAAAGACAAACAAAGCTTTCCTTTTTTAACACAAGACTGCAGAACAGCCTGGACAGCAGCTACAGTGCCATGTTTTTGAAGTAAATCATCCCTTACCTTGAGAATACTCTTCCAACTCTCAGCATGATAATTCTTAGGAATCATAGTCCAGAAGCTATCTGTCTTAATGTTACAGATAGTTCCAAGCTGACCAAGAGCTATCAGAATTCTGATCAATGTCCCAAATCCATTTACAAATCAGACATTTGTTCCATGCCAATACTTCTTTAATATTGAAACCACCCTCATGCACTGGTTTACAGCAAGTGACCCAGCTTTTCATTACCATTTTCTTTGTGCCTTCATCTGTATTCCATAAGAAATTTCTACAGAATTTGGTAATCATTTTGATTACTCCTTTGGGAATCAACAAAGTAGAACACCAAAATTCTTCCAAGGCCAAAAATAACTGTATTAAGCAGACTAATTTTCCCAGCATAGGAAAGAGTTTGAGTTGACCAGTGATGGAGAGTTTACTGAACTTTAGTGAGCAGGTCAGCAAACATGGATTTATTGAGTTTTCCTTCATTTAGAGGTACACCTACGTATCTGAAAGGGAAGGTCCCCTCCATATAACCAGTGTTCCTCAGAATTTCCTGCTTGACATCCTCCCTAACACCACCCATATAGATGTTGGTCTTCTCTGGATTTGCCTGCAGTCCTGAAACTTTTGCAAAGTAGTCCAAAGAGTGAGTTACAGCTGCAACAGAGGGAGTGTCTCCCCTAACAAGGATCATCAAATCATCAGCAAAATCCAAGTGATTCAAACCAAGTCTCCCACACTTTAGATGATAAGAAACCTGATTTCGTTTATGGATACCTCTGAGAATTCTTGAGAGAATTTCCATACTCATAACAAAGATAAAGGGAGAAAGAGGGTCCCCTTGTCTTAGACCACTTTTGCCTTTAAAAAATCCTACATTGTCCCCATTAATTTTAAGGCTAAACCAAGTAGAGGTGAGGCATCCCATAATCCACCTGTGAAACTGAGGAGGAAACTTATAAATCTTCAGCATTTGGTCAATAAAACCCCATTGGAGTGAATCAAACGCTTTTTTGATGTCAACTTTGATGAGACATCTAGGGGAGACTCCTTGCTGTCCATATCCTTTTATCAGAGATTGAGTGAGCATTATGTTTTGGAATATACTTCTTCCTGCAACAAACGCTCCTTGTTCCTTTCCCACAAGGTGAGGCAGCAATGGTTTCAACCTGCCATAGAGAACTTTACTGATTGTTTTGTAGAAAACTGTGCAGCAAGCTATAGGCCGGTAATCCATCACGGTATTCACCACAGATTTCTTAGGTATCAGAGCCAGCAGAGTAGTGTTAGCTGCCTTAGACATCTTCTCCTTCTGAAAGAATTCCTGAATAGCTTTGCAGAAATCAGGTTGAATCATGTCCCAATTCTTTTTGAAGAACTGTGCAGAAAATCCATCTTGCCCTGGGCTTTTTGTTGAGTCAATTGAGAACAGTGCCTCCTTTATTTCGGTAATCTCAATAGGTTTACAGAGGTCACCCCATGAGTTGCTATCCACTGTAGGCCCTTCTAAGATATCATCAAGTGGGGAGATGGGACTGGTTTGACCCAGGAGCCACTGATAATAATCTACAAAGGCACTATTAACATCCTGAGTACCTTCTCTAACCCTGCCAGTTCTATCATGTATCCTGCCCACAATGCTTTGATGCTTCCTAACAGCTATTCTAGAGAAGAAATAACTGTTTGGAGCATCATTATACTGTATATTATGCATTTTTGCTCTTTGCAGCAGAGAACTTCTTTCAGTTTTCCTGAGAAGAAGATACTGTGCTAGTAAATCTTTCTCACAAGCCAAGAGATTATCATCCAATGGGCTAGACTGTACCTGAATCTGACATTCAGTCAGGCTTGCTCGTGCCTGTTTAACTCTCTTAGAGATATCAGAAAAGTGAGACTTGTGCAGGGTTATAAGGCTTCTTTTAACATTCTTCAATTTCCCAAATAGTCTGAACATAGCATTTCCCCTAACTGGACTAACCCAGGCCTGAGTTACAGCACTAGCATAATTAGGATGCTCTTCCCAGCAATTTAGATAACTAAATCTCTTTTTTGGTTTATATGCCTCCTGAATAGTCACCAATAGAGGAGAATGGTCAGAAATCCCTGAAGGTAAAATGTTCACTTGGGTCTGGGGATACTTAACCAACCAAAGAGGATTGGCTAGCACTCTGTCCAGTTTAGACCAGATTCTAGCATTAACTTCTCTTTTGTTAGTCCAAGTGTGCTCACACCCAAAGTCATGTGCATCTTCCAAAATTGGCAGTCCGAAGGCATTGATTAAAAGCCAAGATTTCTGCCAAAGAAGGTGGATTTGGTCCAACTCGTTCCTCCATTACCCTAACAATATTGAAGTCTCCCAAAATGATCCAATTTGTAACTCTGTGACTTAAACCCCTTAAATCATCCCATAATCTTTCCCTGACTCTAGCATCATTGAATCCATATATAAAAGTAATGTGGACTGTTTGGTTAGATATATGATGAATTATAATTTACAATATATTGTAATTATAATCAATCTTTCATTTTTATCTCAATTGTTTCATAAACAATAATCAATTTGAGTAATAAAATATTTTAATTACTAAAATAAATCTTATTTAATTAATTAGAATTAATATATAAATATTCTCTGTCACAAATAAATTGTTCAATTTTAAGGAATTGATTAACTTGTATCGTCATACAATTAATCAATTTGTCTATTAAGGGAATTGTCCTATAGGTGTGACCATAAGGGATCAACTGATCAGCATCGTCAAATGACAGTAATGTCAAACTCTAGTTAGTCAATCATTACTGATTAATGTTGATCAGTTGACTATATAAATGAATCATCCCTTACGTATTCTTAATTTGAGATTTAAACATGTGATCACACTATTGTTGAGGACACACACTCCAACATATGTTGGATGAATAGGTTGGATGAAGATGTTGGATGGCAATGTTGGATGAATATGTTGGATGAATACGTTCGATGAATACGTTGGATGAATATGATGGATGAATTTGTTGGAAAAGATAGAAGTAGTAATTGCATGGGGATATGGAATTTATGTTTGGAGCATGTCCATGTGACGAATTGAATTTATGTTGTGGTTATATTAGTAACATGTGATTAGGGGATATGATGTTATATATTTATGATTTTGTTTACGTAAAGTTAGAAAAACATACGGGTAGTACATGATTGATAAGATGAATATTGTATGAGCATGATGGATGTTACTGTTTCTCTTTTATAGATAGTAACATGTGGTTAGGGATACTGTTTTTACGAGTATCAATTCACTTTTGTTTGCTTTGTTGTTGTTTAAGTTCCTACAAAGGAAATCAAGTAGTTATGTTGTCCGATTATAGAGAAGTTATCTTTAAACTGTTATAACTTGGGATTCATGTATTGTATTGATGTGATTCCACTTGAAAGTGATAGCTTGTTCTCTTAGGATTCTAACGATAGGTCACACGTCCAAAATGACCAATAAATGAGTGAGATATGACCGTTTTACGAAATTTGGACAGTGCTGAGAACTGTGTAGGGTACTCGATCGACTAGCCCTTACTCGAGCGCGTACACCTCTTGGTACTCGATTGAGTAGCCCTGGTAATTTATTATACGTGCTTCTGATCTCCACCTACTCGATCGAGTAGGCCGTACTTGATCTAGTGACCCCTATATTGGTCTTATGCTTATCTTTTTGACCTCCCCGCATGACATAATTATTTTAAAGTTGTTCTTTTGTTTCTTTGTGCATTGTTTTACATATGTGTTGGTCCTGATGTGTAAGTTATCCAATCTTATGATGTAAGGAGTAGCACCATATGGTGGGTATGAGTTTGGTGGGGAGGACATGAGTTATATGTGGTTGTGAGGGATAGTGGAAAAGGAAAGGGAAGATTGGTGAGTTTATCGAGGCAAGAAGCATGTTTTGTGATATGTGGTGAGTGATATAATCGCGAATTTGAGTAATGTAAAGGTAAGTGAATATGGGCAAGGGGTGATGTAAGTCTAAGGAACGTGAGAATGAAAACATTGAAATGAGGGATGCGAATTGTGGTAACTTGGGATGTTTAAGGATTTATGGAGGGAGATAGTTATAACTGGGTTGGTTAAGAATATATATATATATATATATATATATATATATATATATATATATATATATATATATATATATATATAATGGATGATCGTTGTAAAAGGATGGAGAAAAATCACTACTACAAATACAGGCTATAACAACGGTCAAAAACCGTTGTTATATAAAAAGCGGACGTTGTTAAAGCGTCCGTTGTAAAAGGTTTTAACAACGGTTGGTTTTCTTAAGGAAACCGTTGTTAAAAATATTAACAACGGTTTTAAGTATAAAATCCCGTTGTGGAAAGTGTGACTCAATTTTGGGGGAAAAGTTATAACAACGGGTTTTAATATACAAAACCGTTGTTATAACTAAAGACAACGGGTTGTTTGTAAATAACCGTTGTTGTTTGTTCTTAAAAAATAAAAAAAAAATTAAATTAAATATTACTAGATGCATGCATAATTACGGCCCGTTAGAATTCCGATGCATGCATTATTACTGACATCACTGTACATATGAACGGATAATATGGAATGAGAAGGGTTAGTAATAAGATTTGAAGCAGCATTATTGAGAGATATGATGATGATTATGGCACAACTTCCTAACATATATATTAATTAAAAAACAACTCAACCCACACATTGCTTAGTATAAATACATTGCATTATCTCAACTAACATTTCCATTATCTCAATATATTCATCTCCAAACCCTAACTGCTAAAACAAACTCTACTTAATCTTTTAAAACAAACTCCAAAAACTCCAACAAAATGAATGATTTCATCCTTAAGACTCTTACCATGATCGAGAACAACAACGACTTCATCCGCCGGTTCCTCCATATTGAGGAAAGTTCAGAGCTACCTTGCGGATGCTCGATCCGCATCAAGCACGCCAAAGAAGATGGCTTGACGGAGCAAAGCGCGATTGCGGCTATATGACGATATAGGAACTGCTGAACGGAACCTCCAAATAGCCAAGGAGGAGAGGACGGATACGATAGAGCAGAATAAGATCATCTATGAAAATATAAGAATTGCATTTTTATATATGTAATTTTTTTTTTTAATTTATGTATTTATGTATTTATAAATATATATATATATATATATATATATTAATTATCTTTATCTTGCTTCTTCATCTTGCTTCTTCATTGTTTTACTAACTAATTATGCGAACAATACTTAAACAAATAACATAATGGTCGATAAAAACACATACATGCAAAAGAAATAAATAGAAAAATAAAATAATGATGATGAAACTAACAGTGACGGCGAGAGTTACCTGATATATACAGAACGTAATAGACGATGAAATCAACAATGACGGCGAGAAGATAAAGCGACGATGAGAAAGAGAGAAAGAGAGAAAGAGAGTGTGTGTTTTGTGTTTGTTTGTCTGCTGTGTTTGTGTTTGTGTATTAAGGGTTGTGTTTTGTGGCTGCAGCAGACTTCTGTTTGTGTGGTTTATAGTATGGAAGGTATTGACAACGGTTATTAAACAACAACCGTTGTGAAATATGTTTTAACAATGGTTGTAAAAAACACCCGTTGTTAAATAAGTTTTAACAACGGGTTTCAAAAATAACCGTTGTGATTACTTTTCACTAACTTTGCGCCAATTTTGCGCCAAATTATTAACAACGGTTGTGCATGTGTGACCCGTTGTTAAAACTAATAACAACGGTTTTTATAACCATACCCGTTGTAATTGATTTTAGTAAAATTCGCGCCATACATTCTACAACGTCTATTGTGATTTTCGTGAATAATCGTTGTTAAAGGGGCGTTGTAGTTGCCTGGATTTGTAGTAGTGAATGGTATATAGTGAACTTAGATTGAGTTATGCCGCGACGTGGATTTGTAGATAGTGACTGAGTTTGGGAATTTGGATTATTAAGAGGTTAGCCTAGTGTGTAATTCTTTGGCCAATTAACGGTATGAGGTGAATTTTTCGTTTTCTAGGGATACGAAAGCAAGATACAACTAATTGAAGAGTAACCGTTGGTTGTGTGGACTTAATGGTGACAAGTTTGAGTGAATAGCATGATGAGAGAGGATCAATGATAAGAAAGAATGAGAAGATATTGATATGAATTAATGGAATTTGAGTTATGGAGCAACGAGAAGGTAACCGGATTACTAAAGAGTTAGGTAGAAGGAGGAAGGAGATGAATTATTGATTGGTATTATTGAGTGAAAAGGGGAAAGAAGGATGGAAGTAAGCTGAGAGAACGTTGACCTGAGTTAAGGAGCATGAAAGTAAGGAATCATGGAGATGTACGATAGCATCATGAGAGGATGTGAGTTAATGGTTATATAGGAGTTTCAGGATAACATGTTCGTCATGAGTTTCGAGGAAAACAAATTGGTAAAGTATTTGCACGATATGAGATTTTGGTGGTGAGTTGGGTGACGATACAATTAAGGGCAGAATTGGGATGAATGTTGAGGTAAATTTTGTTGACGAATTTTTTGTTTGTTAACTGGGATGTTAACCGAAATAGAAATGAGCTGTTATGTTTAGATGTGAGTGTAATAGATTTGTTATACGAAATATGGTGGTGTTGTGATGTTATCACTAGTAGTTAAGGATGACATTAACTAGAGAAGATAGTCGTCCTAGAAAGGTTGATTTTGTGGAGACCGGATTGGTATAGATGGTTGCGAGGGAGTATAAGATGTGGATATAGGAGGCGCCTCCTAGTAGTATATTATTATACCTTAAATAGATTCTAATATTATCTTTATTACTACACTAGTAATCTAATATTTTTGATAATATTATATGAACAATTTTAATGTATTCTAAAACATGTTTTAGATAGAAGTGGGAGAGAAGAGATAAGAATGCATGCATAAGAATATGGAGAAGTGAAAATGAGAACAAAATTCTCATCATAAAAAGAGGAAGGGGTCGGGTATGGTGAAGGCCTTGTGCCAATGCATGGCTACCTCTTTTCCTTTTGTTCTTCTCCAAATAGTAGGTATGTAAGGCTAGTGTAGGATAGGTATAATTATTCTTATTTTATCACATAAAATAAATCACCCACTAACTCCTACATCCTCCATTTTTTCGGTCCATATGTAAAATGGACTACCATTTTATTTTGTCAATTTGTCACTTGTCACACAATATGTTACATGTAGGATGTAACAAGTTATTAATTAATTTAATGCATATTTATCAATAAATATCATTTTATACATTAATTAAATTACATATAACAAATTTTCTAGTGATTCTTGATCACATAAATAAAATATGTCATATAATTATAATTTACAACATATTTTAATTATAATCAATCATTCATTCTTATCTCAATTGTTTCATAAACAATAATCAATTTTAGTAATAAAATAATTTAATTACTAAAATAAATCTTATTAATCAAATTACAATAAGATATAAATATTCTCTCTCACAAATGAATTGTTCAATTTTAAGGAATTGATTAACTTGTATCGTCATTCAATTAATCAATTTGTCTATTAAGGGAATTGTCCTATAGGTGTGACCTTAAGGGATCAGCTGATCACCACCGTCAAACGACAGTAATGTCAAACTCTAGTTAGTCAATCATTACTGATTAATGTTGATCAGTTGACTATATAAATGAATCATCCCTTTCGTATTCTTAATTTGAGATTTAAACATGTGATCACACTATTGTTGAGGACACATACTCCAACAATCTCCCACTTGTCCGAGACAAGTGTGCGTCACCAATTCTCTTGTCCTATTACAATCTCCCACTCAATGCAAGTTGTTTTCCGGGTCGTACTTGCATTTGATCATATCTTGAGCGGTTTCCGCGATCTGGAGTGTAGCTGTCTGACCGGAATTATCTACCGTAGATACCTTCCGAGCGTGGCCACGCATTTTCAGTTCACTACTCCTCGAGTGGCCCTGAGATTTTAAACAACCCTAACAAGGGGGTGGACAATTCCTATCGCACTATTCCCTTCGATAGCCGCAGTTCATCATGACCCAAAATATACTCATTTGACTTCAATTACGACAGTCGTAGAGAATAAATCAAAGCTAATCAAAAATTTGTGCTAACTTGGGCGAATAGTATTTAGTCAAAAGAATTGACTCATAAGAATACTATAGTAGCTCATGCGACGAACAAGCTTTATGAATTTTCAGAACTCTATAAGCGGTCACTGCCCGACAGAGTGTCTCATACAGTCTGTCTATGTGATCGACTAGTCATTCCGTATGACCCTATGGCACTTGAACTTGCCATCAATCGCATTACACTCTAGTCACTTTGAGACGTCGGCTCCTATAAGTAACCAGGGGCGAATACTATGTTAATCTAGTTCACTTCAATGGGGTTCAATATTGTCTCAACAACCCATTTGGATTTAACAAAGTAATGAATGAGTTTAAAGAAACTCAAACGATAAATGCGATTATCACATATGACTAGTCAATACAATATTACTACTTCATATCTTATAATTTGTAGTGTACATTGTTGCGTGCATTTTATATAGGTATTTCATACTTCATTTGTACGCATTTCTATGCATTTTGTGTAGTATTTAGCTACAAATGTCCCTCGAATTGGCTACTTTGGTTTGTCTTGTATTATTTGCAGGTATGAACCGGAAAGGAGCGTAATCAAGCCTAAAACATGTCAATATGCATGCATTTAGGAGATGAGTTGAGTCGGAGCTTTAAGACTACTATTTTAAGATGCGCAAAGAAGTAAGATAGCTAGGCGAGTAAAGTAAGAACTTCAAATTACTAGTGCCTACTTTGAAGAGCCATATCTCGAGTTATACAACTGACTTTCAGTTGATTCCAATTGGAGATGAAAGTTTGTCCTCTTAGCTTTCCAACTCCACCGTAATCGCCCTGTTTGCCTAAGCAACAAAGAAATTGCAGCCGTTTGAAGTTCAGTGCGCGAAGCAGGAATTGTGCGCTGGAAAGTACTCGATCGAGTACAATTGTGTTCAATCGACTCATTTTTCTACTCGATCGAGTAGTGCCTATTTAATAAGTGTTCGATCGAGTACCTAAAGTACTCGATCGAGAGGTTTTAGCTTGGTTTTGCTCGATCGAGTGATATAAAAGTCCTCGATCGAGTAAATCTCTATTGGGCTCGGGCTTTTTAGCTTTAATTTGTTTTTAGGTTAAATAAAATCCTATTTTCTTATAAATAGGAAGGGGAGACGTCATTTGTAACTCTCCCCTCTCTCCTATATCTTATCTATCACACACTACACTTTAAGTTACATTTCTACTGTTCTATGTTCTTCTCTATTTCCCGGATCTACTGTAACTTTCTGTCTTTCCCTTTTCTCCTTTATTCATGTTAATGTTTATTTCTCCCTTTATTTCTGTTCTTCCCTTTATTATGTCTAGCTAATTCTCTATGCTAGGATTAGGGGATTCAATGGACCGATGTTAATCGCTAATTAGTTCATATATTTGTCGTTCTTCTTTTATCTATGTTGTTAATCGCTGTTTTAATTGTATCTTGCTGATTGAATCGATGCAATTAGCCTTTTTAACCTTGGTAAGCCTTGACCTAGACTGGAAGGTTGGAAGGGGTGAGACCCGCAGTGAATGATAGAATGCTTTAGTGAGGGTGGAAGCTAAGCTAATAGTATTTTAGGGCGAATTGAGACCGGAAGGAGATATTCATTGCCTCTTAGACCGACACATCGTCTAATCTGTGACCTTAACTGCAATTAATTGACATTCATTGATGAACTGACATCCTAGTTTCCCTTCCCTCTGCTTAATTTCTTTTATCACTATTTATCTTGCCTTACTCTCGTTAGTTTAGTCAAAACAATCAAACCCCCATCTTGTGACCGTAGACAGACCAAATGAACAAGTAGATAGTAACCGCCTCCCTGTGGAGATCGTCCCTACTTACTGCTAGCTTCTATTAGTGTAACTGTAACACCCCCATACTCCAAGTGCCTTACCAGGACCACTCAGGTATAAGGATGCCACCATCTCGGTTACCCGAGGCATGATATTCATAAGACAATAACGAAACAACTTTAAAAGTAAATAAAGTTTAAAGTGATTACATAGCAATTCCAAACTGATAAAAAGAAATACAAGATTCTCGGACGGTCTCTTTGCTAAAACTATCAAAGCTACAAAACACCGTCTGACACAGCGGAAGACTTCTAACTGCCACGTGATGACTCATCCCAGCTATCCCATACGCGTCATATCATACCTGCTCAATAACTGCTCACCACCCCCGAATGGATCACCACAGTTTTTAAAACATTTAAACGGGGTCAGTACTAATCACACAACTCAATATATCAACAATAAGATAAACAGACAGCTTAACCGCCACACACACACACAATCACGCCAATCCCAACAATCTCAATCATTGACTGTCCACTGGACCAGCCCTGCCAGTGGGGGACCGCAGCCGTACCCACCAAATCCCCGCTCCACATAGTGAGCGATAACCCTGTCCATTAATGTGCACATCCCTTCTGTGGCGGGTTCCACATAAGGCGAAACTAGGGTGTGAAGCCACTCCCGCAAGTGACCTCACTCAGCCGAGGCCACGCCTCGCGAACCATAGACAACGATCACAATCACAATCACAATCACAATACAATTACTATATCAAACAACCAATCACAACACATCAACAATCATCCCATTATGGGACTAATACTGAGTAGGAAATCCTACCTGGAAAGCAACACAATCATCAGACGATCTAGCAAAATGTCTCAAAACCTCTCCTCTACAAATCCTTCTCCTATCACATAATCACATAATCACATAATCACAATCTAACCTTAACAAATCATAAAAACCCCCAGTTCCCAAAATTAGGGTTTAACGAAACTTAAAGAAATACTATAAAATTGGTATGAAGATCTTACCCTCGACGCAAGGATCACAAAGGTATAACCAACGATGAGAACCGACCTTCCAAACTCCGTGAATTGCTAACAATGCGATTAGGATTAAGAACGTACTTGCTTTTTCTCTTTAACAGTAAATTAGGTTTTGCAAAAGTGTTTAGAATGAGGACGGAAAAGGTTATATATCTTAATCGCATAATTAACAAAACCCGAGAAAAACTCCCCGAAAACCGGCTACTCGATCGAGTATCTAAGGTACTCGATCGAGTACCCCCTTACTCGATCCAGTATCCTAGTTACTCGATCGAGTACCCAACAGGTCAGAAACTATTTTAAAACGCAACTCACCCTTACTCGACAGAGTAAGGCCTACTCGATAGAGTACCCAGAGACTTATAAATACGGAGTATTACAGTAACTAGGTATTTTATTTTTGGTACCTGACGACGGTATCATAAATTTTACACTAATTAAATTGCAATAGAAGCTTGGTAAATGGATATACCATGTATCCATGCATTCCAACTTTATTAATTGTTATTTCCTTCCATTCAATGTTATTTCTAATAACATAAATTTATCTAAGTAAATGTCTAGTCTTCTAGCTAGACTTGGACTCTTGTACTTGGAAGATGCTCCCACTGTTTTCATATAACTTGTGATAAAGTCTTTGGTAGAGGGATTCACTCTCATTCCCTACGTTGACCATCTTATCACAATTTACTTAGATTCTGTTTGTAGAATTTGCAATGGTTGAAACTAAAACGTCTCTCTAGTCTCTTACTCCTAAGTCAATAATATAGGCCTGGGATTTCGATAAATCCTTATAGGTTTGGAAACTAGAGTTTGTGTAACCCTTCAACACACAACTTAGTATATCATCCAAACATAATAACGAATCCTCAATTCTCATCAAGAATCTTAAAGGATGTTCTTTAAGGCTTTCACAAGATTATCATTCGAATTAACTTGTTATTGACTTATTACGCTCCAAGCATATGATTCATCCCGGTATGTGCATGTAATGGGATACATGATCGTTCTAATAGTGGAAACATTAGCAATCGATTTCATGTGATCAACAACTTATTAGGTTCAGTGAACGACTATGACTCTATCATAGCAATTCCACTTTCATCAATATGAATAACCTACTCAATTTTGTTGATGTTTAACAGATATGAAAGATCTTATCATCATAAGACTCGACTCTATGCCAATATCGTCTCAAATTTAACACATAGATTCAGAAATCTAAAATACATCGTACCTTTTCCTAGTCTCCCAATCACTCTTTCACAGAAGAGATCATTGGTACATTATTCTCAATAAGTAATATGTTATCAACATATAAGACATGGAAAATAATTCCGGCTCCCGCTTTTTTTGGTAGAATGTAAGAATTATTATTAAAAAAACAACCAACCAATACAAAGTTTTTAGTTACATATGACAATATATAACTCTGATTACCAACACAAACTAATGCAAGTCTACCTTGGCTAGCCACTCCTTATCCCTGATCCTTATAGGGAAGGGAAAAAGATTACTAAGTCTTTCTTTGATTACAGCCTGGATCTGTTTTACCACCTATTCAGGCCGCATAAGAATACCATGTATCCTCGCCTGATTCCTCTGGTACAAGATATAGTACCAAACAGCGAGAACGATTACTGTAATTGTTCTCTTCTTAATCTTGGACCATGTTTTGCTTTTGATACTGCTCAATCTATCTGCAGTCCCTAGCTTGCAACCCAGCCAGCTTTCAGTTTTACCCCAAATTGCGTCTGCATTATCACACTGACTGAACAAATGCTCTGAAGTTTCAGTAGAGTTTTGGCAAATGCAGCATTGATCATCAGAGCTGATATTAAACCTGAACAGCCTGTATTTCAGCAACAAAGCATTATGACAAATCAGCCAACCAATAAAAGAATGTTTGGGCACCACCCAGCTATTCCACACACTTCTATGCCACTTAACCTTCTCCTTATGAGCCCGCAAGAACTCATAATAACTTGAAGTAAACACCATTCCCCATTGTCCAATGATCACCATCAAACCTATCTTTAATATTATGAATAACATTATAAATTTGTTTCCAATGCCAGCCTATATCACCAGCAGGGACATTCTCAGACCAGTGGGTTATTCTGGCTCCCACTTAACTTCATGTATAAATATGATTCTTCACAATGTGAATGAAACCATTCTCAATTATCACATGAACGAAAAGTATAATCCTTTTATGCTTGCTTAAGACCATTCTATGATTGCTTAATTAAGCTTTGCATAATATGTTAGGATTCTCAGATCTTTTTTTTTTGGTGGAAATGTAAGTAATATTAAGCTCCTCCCAAAAAACGGGAGTGTTCACCTTAGTACAACCTATTCATATCATCTATTCATGCTAAATACAGTCATTACCGCATACATTAGAAACTCGCTTACAATAGTCCTTTCACACAACACCAATTAACATCTACAACAGCTAAATTATCATTCCTGATCTTGTGCAATAGAATTCCCTTACCAGCTTCCTGCACTGCCTTCAGTATAGAAAAGGGATGTAGGACTTTGTGTTCCATTCTACAAATATTGCGAGCATACCAAATTTGGTATTGTGTTGCAATCACCAGCGGGCAAGGAAGCTTTCTCCTGAATCCAGACACTTTCCTTAATCTCATCATCTCCTCAAGGCTTCCAATTTGCCTAGGTTGCAGGTTGATCCAGTTGTATAACATTCTAAAGCAAAGACAGGTGAACTTGTATTTAGAAAACAAATGCTCATGGTCCTCATCTTGCTCTCCGCACAAGAACCACAGTTTCTACACAGTAATCCCTATTCTGCATAGCCTATCCAAGGTGAGGAGTCACTTATGTTTGATTAACCATGCAATGAACCTGTGTTTAGGCATATTCAGATTGTTCCAGACAGCATTGTACCATTCAACCTTAGGAGCAGGTCCCTGTCTCATCAAGTCATATCCATCAGCAATCTTATAGTCACCATCCTTCCCCAACCATTTATCGCCAATATAGCCTCCTTTAAGTCTCTTCTTCACTATACAAATCTGTCTCCAAGCCCAAGAGCTATTAGGGCTCGGTTGATAGTCATACCAGTGCTTACCTTTCATATAAATTTTATCAATCCACCTAATCCACAAGATATCCTTCTTGGTAACTATCCACCAGACAAGTTTCCCTACAGCTGCTATATTCCAGTCCTTATTGTCAATCAACCCCAGGCCACCAACTTTGAGAGGTGAGCAAACAACTTTCCAAGAGATAAGAGGAGCTTTAGAATAATCATCAGTCCCCTCCCAAAGAAAATTCCTACATAAAGCCTGTATTTTATCCATAACTCCCATGGGTAAAACAAAAATTTGCGCCCAATAGTTATGCAATGTGGCCAACACAGATTCTACCAACACCAACCTTCCAGTATAAGAAATTCTTCTCTTATTCCATCCTTTGATTCTGTGAATCATCTTATCCACCAGAGTATTGCAGTCCATTTTGGACAGTTTCTTGTGAGAGATGTTGACCCCTAGATATTTGAAAAGGAGTGTCCCTCTCTTAAACCCAGTTTCCTTCATAATAAGGTCCTCCACCTCAGGTTGCATACCATTAAAAATAATATCAGTCTTCTCAGTATTAATGTGCAAACCACTAGCCTCAGAAAAACAATCAAAAGCCTCCACCAATGTGAACACAGACCCTATTGTCCCTTTGCAAAACAAAAGGAGGTCATCAGCGAACATCAAATGGGTAAGCTTGATTCCTCTACACAGGGGGTGATAGTGGAAGTGTGGTCCCTTACAAGCCATGTCAAGGAGTCTACTCAAGTACTCCATACATAAAGTAAACAGTAAGGGGGAAAGAGGATCCCCTTGCCTTAATCCACGTTTCCCTTTGAAGAAGCCTTGGATGTTACCATTGAGAGCAATAGAAAAGGTTGTGGTAGAAATGCATTGCATCACCAATTGAACAAACTTAGGGGGGAAGTTTAGAGCTACCAGCATCTGGTGAACAAATGCCCACTCAATGGAGTGATACGCTTTTCTTAGATCCACTTTCAACATATATCTAGGTGACACACTAGCTCTCCTATACAGCCTGACCAAGTCCTGACTAATCAGGATGTTGCCCATGATACTACGTCCCTTAATAAATGTAGCTTGAGTAGGGTTGATGATTTTAGGAAGTATAGCTACAAGTCTGGCACAAAGGACCTTTGAGATTATCTTATATAAGGTATTGCAACAAGACAGAGGCCTAAATTCCTTCACAGAGTATGAATTCTGTACTTTAGGGATAAGCACAAGATTGGTACAGTTAAGTTGCTTCAGAAGTTATCCATCTCTAAATAAATCAATGACAGCCCCACACATCTCCTCACCCATAACTTTCCAACTTGTCTTAATGAAGCAACTAGAGTAGCCATCAGGCCCTGGGCTCTTATCATCAGGTATATCAAACATGATTTTCTTTATCTCCTCCTTATTTGGTATTCTATTGATATCATGCTAGTCACTGTGTTCAACTCTATCCCCTCTACTCACAATAGTGGACATAAATCCCTCAGCGATACCTTGAACCTCTAGCAGTTCTTGGTAGTAATCCACAAAGGCCTTCATTATGCCCCGAGGTGTGTTACACAACTACCAAGAGATATCTTCAATTTGTAACACCTTGTTAGTGAGTTGTCTTTGCTTGATATCCTTATGGAACATAGAAGAATTACTATCACCATCCCTAGCCTACTCACACTTAGCCTTTTATCTTAGGAAATCCATTTTTGCTTTGTGAAGAATTTGAAAACTAGCTCTGATGTTGTATTCATTATCCCTTAAAACAGTACTCTGAGGGTCAGAATGCAACTGCCTCTGTGCACTAATCAAAAGTTCATAAGCAATATCAGAAGTTCTCTTAATGTCAGAAAATAAGTCTTTATTCAAACCTTTAAGGTTTGGCTTGCGCAGTTTCAACTTCCTCACCACCTTATACATCATAGTCCCTTGCACACTATTACTCCAACCATTCTCAACAATCTCCAAAAAGTCAGGTACCCCAGTCCACATATTAAAAAATTTGAATGGCCTCTTCTATCTCAAATTGGTGTCACCAGATCTAATAAAGCATGAGCAATGATCATAGTCACCCTCAGGAGCATAATGATCAAAATGATCAGCCCATTTAGTCAACCATTCATCATTCACAAGTACCTTGTCAATCCTACTGAAAACCCTAGTAGAGCTAGGTTGTTTATTGTTGCAGGTAAACAATGACCCAGTACATTTCATATCATGTAAACCACATATATCAATGGTGTCCTGAAATGGCATAGTCTCAGTATCCTTAACAGGTAAACCAATTTTTTCATCCATATGTAGCACATTATTAAAGTCCCCCATGACAATCCACGGTTCCTTTAAAGTGAGTCTCACCATAGCATCCCACAAAGGCTATGATGAGAGAGGATCAATGATGAGAAAGAATGAGAAGATATTGATATGAATTAATGGAATTTGAGTTATGGAGCAACGAGAAGGTAACCGGATTACTAAAGAGTTAGGTAAAAGGAGGAAGGAGATGAATTATTGATTGGTATTATTGGGTGAAAAGGGGAAAGGAGGATGGAAGTAAGCTGAGAGAACGTTGACCTGAGTTAAGGAGCATGAAAGTAAGGAATCATGGAGATGTACAATAGCATCATGAGAGGATGTGAGTTAATGGTTATATAGGAGTTTCAGGATAACATGTTAGTCATGAGTTTCGAGGAAAACAAATTGGTAAAGTATTTGCACGATATGAGATTTTGGTGGTGAGTTGGGTGACGATACAATTAAGGGCAGAATTGGGATGAATGTTGAGGTAAATTTTGTTGACGAATTTTTTGTTTGTTAACTGGGATTTTAATCGAAATAGAAATGAGTTGTTATGTTTAGAGGTGAGTGTAAGAGATTTGTTATACGAAAGATGGTGGTTTTGTGATGTTATCACTAGTAGTTAAGGATGACGTTAACTAGAGAAGATAGCCGTCCTAGAAAGGTTGATTTTGTGGAGGCCGGATTGGTATAGATGGTTGCGAGGGAGTATAAGATGTGGATATAGGAGGCGCCTGCTAGTAGTTGGATATTAATGGTATAGTTATATTTGTCAGGAGGTGATAGTTATGCGAATGGGAGAATGTGATATGAGGGGCATACGAGTTAAGCTCGGGCGAGAGGTAACCTTTATCGGGTGGTAACTTACGTGATCAATATTGGCTAGTTAGATTCGACTATGGGTCTATGGTGTGTGTAAGTGTTTATGTGAGGTTCTGACCTCACGAGTAGTGGTATAATGCAATAGTCATAAAGTTGTTATCTGAGTGTTCTGTAATATATGTTGGGAACGGTAACCTAATAGGATGATATTCAAAAGTGATAATTTATGTGATAATTTATGATATATGTAAGTGATAGTGTGATGTTCCGACCTCATGAGTAATAGTATGGATGACATTCTCAAGGTTATTATCTATTTATTCCGTATGATTTGTTGCGTTGTGATCTAGTAGAGCAGTTTTAAGTTTTATTGTCAAGGAAGTTATACTGAGTCAATGTTTATGGGATTGTATAAGTTGCGATGATTATCGATGTGGTTGTTGTGCCTCGGGTGGTGATCCGGGTACGGTACTTCATGTTGTGATGCGGGTATTTTCGCACTGAGGTGCGGCTGTTGGTGGCGGTGCAATGCCGTCATCGGTTGTGGTGGAGTAGGTGGGATGCTTACGAGACGAATTTTCAAAAGTGTATACCAGTTATATATATTGTTGTTTTGTTTACTGTTGTTTCCTGTGAGTTTCGGTTTGGACATATAGACTGTTGTTTTGTTTATTGATGTTTCTTACCAGTTTCGGCATGAGAGTGAGGGTAGAGTATGATATGGAAGAGAGTTCTGTAAATTTCCGTTGTTGTCATGGTATAGTGATATTCTGTTGATGGGCACAGTTGCGAGAGGTTGTTGGAGTACTTTGATCTTCTTTTAGAGAAGGCACTGGTTGACATAGTAATGGCAAGTGCTTTGTGGAACATGTGTTATACTGAACTGGAAGCTGCAGGTTGTTCATAATCTTTTATCGGGACAGTAGGTACGGAGTGTTGGGAATTACTATCATGTTAAGTTATGGAAGAGTTTTGCGGTTATAAAAGAAAAGAACTTGACGATCGTGAGTTATGATCATGGAGATAAGTGCATGTATACAGAAGTATGTCATCTTGCGGTAATGTTGAAGAGTTGGGGTAGTGGTTATGTTGAGGATTTTATAGTATAGGTTAGATGGAGTGCAGAATGATTTGAGGTATGAGAACTGTTAGAGAAAGAGAACCCTGGATATAGGAATGGTTGTAGATGTTGAGGTTATAGGCGGTTATCATTGACATGCGGTGTGACACGGCTGTCGCAACCCTATCAAAAAATAAAACCAACCGGTCTCTATAAAAATGTAGTAGAGGCAGTCGGGTATCCTATCCACAGGGAGATGGGAACTCTGTATGCTAAACTAAGTCTGCCTAAGTAACCGTTTATTAGGGGTTGATTATTTGACTCTAAACTACGGAGAAATAGAGAAAAGGGACAGTAAAGAAACAAGCCACGAGATCTAATGAAATTACCAGAGAGAGAGACACAGCTAGGACAGTCGGTTCACCATGGTTTTCAAGAGATCAAATCTAAGGTCAAAGGTCAGCTTGAACTCGATCTGTAGGGCGGTGAAAAGGTCCTTCCGGTCCGCTATTCGCCGTGAAATATTACTAACTTAGCTTCCGCCCTCATTAAAGTGTCCTAATGTTCACCGCGAGTCTCACCCCTTCCAATCTTTCGATGTAGGTCAAAGTGTAACGAATCAGCTAGCTAAATGCGTCGACTCAAGCAGCTAGCTACTATTAAATGCAGTGATTAACAACACAAACCTAATTCTAGCCAAGTCCAGTCACCTAATCTTAACCTTCCTAATTACCATGGCTCCCCTATGTCCTAGCATAAAGAGATTAGCTATGCATAATGAAAGTAGAGAAATTAACAATAATAAATGAAATAATTAACTTGAACATGATAACAAGAAGATGACGAATTATGAATCTAAAGCTAGAAATTGATTACTAAAGAGAACAAGAATTAAAGCAATAGAGCAAAGAGATGATAGGAACAAGAACAATTGCAATAATTAATAAATGAAATTAAAGAGCAAAGAATACCCAATACAATGAATTCCAAAAGCTAGAGTTTTTAGGTCTAAGGAGTAAGGAGCCAAAGAGAGGGGGAAGAGAGATAGACCCGAGAGTCGTCCTCCTCTGTTCTAATTTATTCTAAGATAGAACTAAAATATCCAAAAGGGTAAATCTAAAAGATTGCGTAGAAAATATTATAATCGTCAAAACTACTTGATCAAGAAGAAAAAAACTACTCGATCGACCAAAGTAAAGGTCAAACACCTCGATCGAGTAAATCAAGCACTCGATCAAGGAACTCAGCAAACACCTTTCTTGATCGAGCAAAGCTAGTACTCGATCGAAGGTTCTCAGCATCAAAGGGTACTCGATCGACCAGTTTTAGCAGTCAACTTAGTCGATCGAGTTAGCTAGCACTGAATCAGCGTGGGTGAACTCAAGACACCTTCCGAAGCCACTTCACGCATACTTAGGTGACAAATTCCGGGCTTCGATTCTTCTATCTCTAAAATGCACGCAAACGAGACAGGTTCAGGCTTAATTTAGCTCCTCTCTGGTTCATACCTGCAAATAATACAAGACAAATCAAAGTAGATTATTCGGGGGACATTTGTAGCTAGATGCTACATAAATAACACAGAAATGCGTGTAAATATAGGGCAAAAACCATATATAAAATGCACGCATCAAATCTCCCCAAACCAAACATTTTCTTGTCCCCAATCAAACTATAAATGCAACTAAAACAACTAGTGGAACGGGACCAGCTTATCAGCTACAAATTGTCCGCCTAAACCAATTTTATGCAAAATATTAACAAAGTAGCAACAGGTCAAGTGCAAACGAGTTAAATCAATGTTTGAAACTACTGAACCGTCGACCTTGCAAGACTCATATATGTCGGACTCTCATGGGTCGCTCGTCACACTGATCAAGCACAAGGTGAGTATAATTTTGTGAGAAAGAAAGAAATAAAGCCGCTCACCTAACTTTGACCTATAAGAACATGCATGCAACTGACATGAAACCAATTTCCACCGACCATACATATGCATTCCAACCAATCAGGACCAAGACATATGCCAAGGACTTACATATAATGTGAGGTGAAGTAATTGGGTAACAAGGGGCAAAAATAATTTGGATAAGTGGAGGTAAAGCCAAGCTAGTACAACCGTAACCAAATAATAAACTCATCCCGCTTCACTACTCAACATACAAAACGTAAAGTCGTGCCATTTCTGCAAAAACATCACTCACACCATACAAAGACTCCCCATGAAAAATAATGATGAGCATGGGAGTCATGTTCCGAATTTTTTCATTTCTTTTAGTTTTTTTTCTTCTTCTTTCAACTTTTTTTCATCAACGTTTTCCATATTTTTCTTTCTTCAATCTTTTCCATTACACTTTTTTTTTTCTTTCTTTCTATTCTCCTCATCTTCTTAATTCAAGACGGAATACCAAATTGATAATCACAACATACCCAAAATAACTACTAAACTAGCTTGACTAGGATAGGCTAAATTTAGTATCGTAGTTAAATAGTGGGTCAAAACATGTTAATTTAGCTATGTGAGGCTCATTGGTAGAAATGAAATAAGGGGTCGTAAGTTACCTCTCCACGTGTGTCACCGCCACGAACCCGAATACATACAGGTATTAAGAATATAGTGTCATGTTTGTGCAATTTTGATGTTACATGCCTTATAAGGAGTACTACTCACATCTTATATGAAATCGGTCATGAATATCACCAGTTTTTCAAGATCTAAATCTTAGAATATATATGTATTTTGCCAATATTAGAGTCAAGTCTATTCGTTTAGTTAAGTTTAAACAAAAACTCGTAGATTATGCAAATAATTATGCCACTAAAATTGCTAAACATGTGCAAGGCAAAGGTAAAAGGACTCAATGTAGCATAAAAGTCTCAATGTTCTGACTCAACCTATATGCTGAATAAACGTGGAATTTTTTGAAATTTTCAAAAAAAATTCTAATTTTTATCATACTTGAAGTTTTGAAATTGAAATAAACAATGCATGCAGAAATAGAAATAAATGTGCAGACTGAAATGCAATAAAAACAAAATGCAGACACAGATATGGAAGCATATACCCATACTTGAAGTTTTGAAATTGAAATAAACAATGCATGCAGAAATAGAAATAATCGTGCAGACTGACAAGCAATAAATACAAAATGCAGACACAGATAAGGAAGCATATACCCTCCCCAAACCAAACCGTACAATGCCCTCATTGTACCCAAAAAAAGGGAAAGGAAATGCAAACTGAAAAGAAGAGTGTAGCCTCGGAAAACTTACAAGATAACGCGAAGTAGGGACCTCCCTAAACCAGCCATTAACAAGGGAGGTCGTAAACAGCCCCATAACATTGCAACACGCGAGTCAAGGCAAATGAACTCGATCGAAGGATTAAAGTACTCGATCAAGTAGAATGGGACTGTGGAAATGATCGATCGAGGGATGTGTGGACATGGGCCACGAGCCGTTCTGTGGGCGAGCGCCACCTACCGGTCCATAGTCACGGGCCACCTGCATGCCAAGCCAAATTGTGGACATGCAGCGGTCTTTTGAAAGCCACGCTCGGTGACGTAAAAATGCTTTCGACCGGATCGCTTTAGATCGGTCGGTTTCGTCTCGGCAAAGGTCTCGAAACGATACAGATATTTTCGGAGTCGCCAACAAGCTTTTATGGGATGCTTGGATCCCGTTTGAATCCATTTTATACCTAGGTCAGTCAAGGCAAAAAGCAGTGTTTGACATAGGTACTAAAGATAAGGACTCGTCCCCCTTTTAGCATTCTATGCCTAAAATGACTCTCGTGCGCCCTGGATAAGGCCATCCACTATCCAAAGGTTCTGAGTAAGGTGTGAGGGTACGTATTGGGAAGCCCTTTAATCGGAAACCCAATCCCGCCCGCGTTAGCGGCCTTTACTGATCGATCGTGGTTGTTTAAGTGCAAGAGTTGATAAAACGGTTTAAATGCATGAATGCACATCCGAAAGTTTTAACCTAACATCTGAGAATTTCCTAAGTTGGTTTGTAAATCCAAATATCAAGTAATTTATGTCGAGTTAGATTTAGATTGATTTGCATGTGAAAACAGAAATTAAACATCCATTTACCAAATTCGGGTTATGATGCTTAACACGATCCCTTTATTTGAAAAGGGGTGTGAAATGACAAAGTGTAAAAATGTAAACTTGTCGATCTGATCCGTCACGTAATCGGATTAACCGTAATCTGGATCGTCCTAGACAAGTACCAAAATGAGACAGAACAGTGTCAGGCAGCCCCATTGGGGCGTGAGCCTATTGGCGAGGGATGGGGTTCTGCCCATGTTTTAAAATATGAAAACAGACTGCCTCTTGGGGCGCGAGTCAGACGACGACCCAAGGGGCATCTCCTGGTTGTTAAAAAGGTTGTTTAAAACCGTATTTGTGTTTAAATGAACTGCATGACTCGGAATAATTACTACTATCTTAGTAATATTCTTTGTCGGATTTGCAAGTTCGAAAATCATAGTTTACAAATAAAAATGTAAAATATGTGTGCTTAACCGTTTTATCACCGTACTCGAATTAAATTGACATGGTATTTATTCAAACCAAGGGTGATATGCAATATGGCCAAGACAAATATGAAAATAAAATGAAATAAAAGTGAAAGGAAAAGGAAAATGTTTGATTTGAACTAACTATGTTAAGTTCATTTATTTGTAATTAGTCAAGTTTCTCATCGTACTCGGATTAAACCGGCATGTTATAAAGAACCAAGGATGATTATGAACTTGACTAATATGTTTTCAAGTGTAAATAAATGAGAAAAATGGTAAATAAATTAAAAGGGTGTTAAAATACCCGTTAAAATGTAATTAACCAATAATATCATCGAGTCACGGAATAAACCGTCATGGTATAAGGAACCAAGGATGATTTTTGTAATGGTCAAAATATTTGTCATAAAAATGATTTAAAATGGTAAAAAACCGTAAAAGGAAGGAAGTAAAAATAAAACAAAGTGTTGAAGGAAAGACGAACTCAAACACGTTTGAGTCTGACCTGGACACCCCATTGAGGCGCGAGCCTCTTTGCATAGCAAGGGGCTTCTGTCTCAGGCCAAAACTCGGTTTTGGCTCGTCTAACCTATGTTTGAATCGTGTTATGCATTGTTCATGTTTATAAATTTATGAAAACAGTAAAGACATGAAATAAAGGAGTTGTTTACACCCTCAAACTTACGTGTATTGGTGTTTGCGACATAGACGACTTTAGAGACGGTTTTCTCGTAGCGACTACTCACAATCAAAGAAGTTTAAAAGAGTGCCTTAAAAAATGATTTTGTTTTGAAAACATGTTGATTGATGAATTGATTTGGTCAAATGGGTCGGTCGAATGCACGGCGACGGTACCAAACAAAATGTGTAAGGCATGTGTTTACGATCGGTAGGTCGTAAACGTGTCGATTTTGTGACTTAGGAAGTCGAGTCTAGAAGTTTAAGAGAGAGGTGAGAGGGTGGACGCTCGCGTAAAGATTATGGTGTGTGAGGGTGGGTATTTATAGAGAAATATGGGGTTGTAGGTCGGTTGAGTTTGCTTAGAGGCTAAGCAGATGGCCTAAAGAGCCGCAAGCCACATACTGACTGAAAGGGGTGTACTGTCCCTTTCAGAAATTTGGATTTTGCATTTGTTCTAACCAATGTTTTGTTGGTTGTGATTTGTGGTCTTTTATGGTTGCTTAGCCATGTAAGCTTGATCTTGGGTGTTATTTGGGGTAGGTATTTTGTGTCCTAGACTCGGGTTTGACCCGTGTGAGTCGGGATTTGAATTTCGAGTCGGTTTTTGGTCCGGTGTCGGTTTAGACTCTAAATAGGGTCATTTTAATGCAAATGGCATGATAAAGACATTCATGGCATTATTTTCGACATTCGAGATTTGGGTTGACTCAGGTTGACATGAGTTGCGGGTTTCTGAGTCGGTTTTGGGTCCGAAGACGGTTTTAACTCTAAATAGTGTTATTTTAATGCAAATGAAGTTAGAAAACCATTTATGAAATCATTTTTCATATCCGAGAAGTGCATTAAACCGTCTCATGTATAGCCAATCCACGCACGCATATCAAAAACACGTTATAGTCCGATCATCATCGGGTAGTTTTTGGAAGGTGCAGATACCGGGTATCTACAGGATGAAAGCACTCGATCGAGAAATCATCTTCTGAGGGTGCTCGATCTAGCGGGTGAAGTACTCGATCGAGTGAGAAAAGTACTCGATTGAGAAGGAAAGTGCTCGATCGAGCCCCTTATGTAAGAGCTCTTAAGCGTCATTTGAGGCACCTGTAAACACGCAACAAACGACCCATAGAACTAACGAAACCAGTTCAAACGTTCCAGTCTATCGTATGTAAAACTAGCAACTAAAGCACCCGAAACTAGCTAAATGTTTTAAGCAAAGTACAATGAATTACAAGTCGGGTTGCCTCCCGGATAGCGCAGGTTTAAGACGTCCCGCACGACCATTTGGCTTCTATTATCTTGTTCATCTGGATGGTCGAAGTAGAATACTTCGACATTGCCAACATAATAATCTGCTCCATAGTAAAGCTTCACATGATGGCCATTCACTTTAAATCTTCTGCCCTCGGGATGCTCTAACTCAACGGACCCAAACTTGGTGACAGCAGTCACGATATAGGGGCCACTTCACCTAGATTTCAGCTTACCAGGAAACAAGCGCAGTTAGGCATTAAACAGCAACACCTTCTGCCCGACATGGAATTCGCGCGGTATGATACTTTTGTCATGCCATCTTTTCGTTTTCTCCTTGTAGATGTGCGCGCTGTCATAGGCATTTAGCCTAAACTCTTCTAGCTCATCCAGCTGCAATAAACGGTTCTCACAACACAACTTAGGATCATAATTCAATTCACGTATAGCCCGCCAAGCCTTATATTCTAGCTCAACAGGTAAATGACAAGACTTCCCATAAACCAACCGATATGCTGATACACCAATCGGTGTTTTAAAGGCAGTCCGATATGCCCATAATGTGTCATCCAATTTTAAACTCCAATCCTTCCGTGATTTAGAAACAACTTTAGCCAAAATCTCCTTTAGTTCCCTATTAGCGACCTCATCCTGCCGACTGGTTTGGGGATGATACCCCAAACCCCTACGATGTTGGACACCGACTTTAGATAGTAAAGCTGTAAGTTTCTTTTCTTTAAATTGGATACCCCCATCACTAAGGATGACCTTAGGGACACCAAATCGGGGGGAAATAATCTTCTTGAATAGTTTAATCATGGTCTTGGCATCACAGTTAGGTGAAGCAATAGCCTCTACCCATTTAGACACATAGTCTACAGCTACTAAGATATACCTGGTACCTTCACTAGACGAAAAAGGTCATTGGAAATCAATGCACAGACATCAAAAACCTGGACCTCTAGAATGCCATTTTTAGGCATCTCATGTCTCCTAGAAATATTTCCCGAGCGCTGGAAAGCATCACAAGCTGAAACAAACACTTTAGCATCTGCAAACAAAGTAGGCCAGAAAATACAAGACTAAAGTACCTTAGCCACGGTTCGCGACGGACTGTGGTGACTGCCATAAGAGGAAGAATGACATCCCTACAGGATTTCTTTGGTCTTCCACTACGAAATACATTATCTATAAAGACAGTCAACACACTCCTTAAATATATAAGGATCATCCCAGAAATATCGCGTCACGTCATGAAGAAATCGCTTCTTTTGCTGATAAGACAGGTTAGGTGGCAGCTCACCACATACAACGTAGTTAGCAAAATCTGCATACCACGGATCAACACTTGTGTTATTAGCAACCACAAATAAAGAATCATCAGGAAAAGAATCATTAATAGGTAATGGATCCTCTCCCTCCTGCTGGAATAATCGCGACAGGTGATCAGCTACTACATTCTCAGCGCCCATATCATCTTTGATTTGCAGATCAAATTCCTGGAGGAGGAGTATCCATCTTAACAATTGTGGCTTAGCTTCCTTCTTAGCAAGAAGGTGTCTCAGCACTGCATGGTGTTGGAGCTTGTGTCCTCCACAAATTAGTGTGATAACATTTGTAAATCTCTTACAGGTTCACAAGGGTATACTTCGTATTTTATCAGTTGATTAACGATTACCTAATAACGGTTGGCTTGCTAGAAAGTTTGACGTTATTATCATACAGATGGCGGTGATCAACTGATCCCTAAAAGTCACACCTAAAGGATGTGTTTGAGAGATGTGATTATGGATATGTAATCACATTGATGCCATATATGACTAAACAGTTAATCAACGTGTTGATAAGACGATTACTTAATGCCGATTAAATAATATTACCTGAGACAAATTAACTGTCAATTCGTAAATTGAATATAATATGTTATATTTAATTAATGTATATAATGTTAGCTTGGACGAATTAATATGTTAATTTGTAATTAAATGTAATCGGTTTTATTTAATTAGCTAATTATAAATATGCGATATTTATAGTTAAAGTATATTTTTCATGAGATTGTTATAATATATGTTGTCAGGCCGGACTTAATAAATCGACTACAATCAGTTATGTATAGACTTATTAAAATGGGACAACATGTATGACAATTAATAAAATGTACACATTATATATAATTTTAGAATAACCAAAAATAAGGGAATTTTATCCTAATTTGTGGTTGTTGCTAAAACCGAAAATAAGAAGAAATATCCTCTTATTTTCGGATATATGGGCCAAAAATTTAAAAAGAAATACCCACCCTAATCACTCCCCTTACACGGTTAAAGGGAGAGGAAAAGGGGAATTTTTCGAACCTAATTTTCTAACCTAGCCTCTCATTGTTGGAGCTTTTGTCCTCCACAAATTAGTGTGATAAAATTTATAAATCTCTTATAGGTTCACAAGGGTATACTTCGTATTTTATCAGTTGATTAACGATTACCTAATAACGGTTGGCTTGCTAGAAAGTTTGACTTTATTATCATACAGATGGCGGTGATCAACTGGTCCCTAAAAGTCACACATAAAGGATGTGTTTGAGAAATGTGATTGTATGAAAATATAATCACATTGATGTCTTATATGACTAAACAGTTAGTCAATGTGTTGATGAGACAATTATTTAATGTCGATTAAATAATATTAGTTGAGACGAATTCAATTCGTAAATTGAATATAATAAGTTATATTTAATTAATGTATATAATGTTAGCTTGGACGAATTAATATGTTAATTCGTAATTAAATGCAATCGGTTATATTTAATCAACAAGATGAATGTGTCATAGTGGTAATAGTAAGGGTACTCAAACCAAGAGGTTATGGGATCGATCCTCACTAGATGACAATTTATAAATAATACATTTTATACATTTTGTATACTACCAAAATAAGAAGATTTAATCTCCTTATTTTTGGGTAGGTAGTAAAACCGAAAAAGAGAGAAAATAACTCTCTTATTTTCGGAATTTTTGGGCCTAGAAAATGGAAAGAATAATCCCTCCTTTTCTTTCTTATTTTTGGCTAATATAAGGAAGTAAGGGGATTTTTTTCTAACCTAATTTCTTTTTCCCATTCTTGCCTCTCATCTAAAAACACAAAAACAAAAACCCTAATTAATTTACTGAAATTTGGGGATCGATTCTAGCAACAAGTTAAGGGCATTTCTCATATCGTCTTGGGTGCAACTAATAGGCGAATATCATTGTGATATTGTTCTTAGGCCGAATTTGCTAGGACCGAAGGTTGATTCTTCATCTCTTTACCTTTTTGTTTATGTAATTTAATTTTATGACTAGCATTCATCATTATCATTCGTTATAATCCTTAAAATTAAAAGGGATGCATACAGATAATTCCCACAAGTGGTATCAGAGCCAAGGCCACGAATTTATTTTGATGATTTTCATAAAATTGGATGTAAACAACATAAGGGTTTCGAAAACAAATTTAGGGTTTCGGTTAAAAAAAATTTTTTTGCCGATTTGAAAATTTTTTCTGCCGAGATTTTGTTCTTGTTTTTGATGATTATTTCCATTTTTATTTTTCATATTGTTGTTTAATCAGTTAAAACAAACATATGATAAATTGGTAGTTTTTTATTTAATGAAGATTAAGTTAAATTGTAAATGGAATCGTCATGTCGATGATATAGAAATTTGTTTTTGCTATATAGTTTTTGGCATATACGATTAATCATGTTTTATTAATTCATATGCTAATCATGTTCTAATAGCAACTATAAACGATTTTCTTCATCGAATTTTTGTTTAAGGGCATTTTTAACGCAAAAGAAAAAAAAGGAGTCATTAGGGTTCTTATTTTAATTTGGGCCGTGAAAAAAAAAATTCTTTTTCGGTTACTGTTCATAGTGGGCAGATTATAAAAAAAGAAAACAAAATTTTTTGTTTGTTTCGGTTTTTACAGAAAAACCGTGAAGAAAGAAAAAAAACCGGGTTGTTTTAATTATGCCGAGAGTTTTTTTTTCATAAAAAAAAAAAAAAAAAAAAAAAAATAAATTCTGTTTGTTTTTTTTTTGGAATGCCGAGACCAAAAAATAAAAATAAAAAGGTTGTTTTCGTATTTTTTGTTTTGTTTTGGCCTAAAATGATTATACATTATATTTGCAATGTATGATAAATAATTGTGAAACGGTTCATAATTCTTAGATACCTAATTATTTTAAAGCAGTTTAAAATATTGATGGATTAAATTCATATTACAAGTTTAATATGAATTAAGATTAAAATTATTGTTATTAATTGAGGAATTCTCACTTAATTTGATCAATTAAATAGGTGGTTTGGATAAAATTAATCTACATAATTAAATAATTATGTCTTGCATGTTTAATTTTTTTTTTTAGTTGATGCTTTTTATTTTAGTTGAATGAATTGTTGAATGGTTTTATTTACGTATTTTTGCAATCGGTTGTAATTTGTAATACTTAGTATGGCCTTAGTCAAATTATGTTTTCGTAATGATGGGAACATAATTTTAATGTAATTTGAGATCTCGAATCTCCTTATTTTTCTTTAGTTTTTGGGTTTTGAAATTAGAATGTAATAAATAGGTTTATTATGTAAATTTATTTTGTAATTTTCAAAGAAGACTAAAGATGGAGATTGGAGCTCACTCCCGCTACATGGATCAAGATGGAACATCAAGACAAGCTTCTCGGGTCCATGGATGGATTCCAAAGTTGTATTTATGTTCATTTTGATAGGATAGGCCACACTAGGACTTTATTTTTTTACATTTTACCGTTCTTATTGCTTTTCATTCACATGCTAGTTAATGCATCATATTCCGCCTAAAACCAAACCACCTACTAAAATGCATGAAAATTGACACATATAGGTTGTATGTTAGTTTTCATAGACATACAGATGTCACATGTTTTTAAGCCATCACCTTAGTTTATTCATTCACGCATGCTAGATATTAGTTCACTTAAAATGAATTAAAATAAAGTTGATGGGATCTTCCTCTAAAACGGAAATTGAGATTTGTCGTTATAAGGGCAAACAACTATGAATCCCTTCTTCGTCGGTAGGCATAATATGACCCCTTCTACGTTGGGTAAGTAGTTTGTGTTGACTTAGTTTATCTCAACATTATAGTCCGAAGAGTTTCTCGTGATTATGTTGGACTAAAGATAGAATTTACAGAAATTTATCGACCAAGAATTCTAACAGTAGAATTAGCCAAAAGGTTGGCTTATCAATTTACAGATAATTGAGTCTTGGGATCATTTATATAATTCTTGAGGAAGGTCAATTGTATAAATGTTTTGAGTCTTCGCGTTATGACACTAGTTCATTAGACTTAAATTAAAATCGATGCACATGCTTATTATTTATTCTTCTTTTCGCAGTGTAGAACACGTTTATATTACTGTTACAACAAATGGCTGGAAATAACGAAATCCCAATGCCTAGTGCAACACTTGGACGCGAGTCCTGGCTGAAAGTTTTTATGGACAACATGAATCAGTACACGCGACTGAAAAATAATGGGTCCAACTTTGCGGACTGGGAGGCAGCGCTACGGAATGCTGCCATTGCTGACGGCAAGCTCAAGTACTTAACTAAGCCAATACCGGTCAAACCAGCCCCCAATGCAGGAGTTAACGAGTCACTTGCTTATAGTGATTTCGTTATGGAAGCGGGTGCGATAAAGAACGTACTCATCTTTGCAATGGAAACCAATTTGTAGAGACGCTTCATTGCCCAAGGTGCGAACAAGATTTTCACCACGCTCACTAACGAGTTCTCAAAAGCACTGAGGATCGTTACTTATGAGCATACCTGTCGCTTCTTTGATGCGAAACTCCAAATGGGCCAACCGGTTAGCCCATACATTCTTGACATGATTGAGAATGTCGAGAAGTTAGAGGCACTTGATTGCAAAATCAGTGAGAGCATTATCATTGACCGAATGCTTCATTCTCTTCACGATGGTTTTGCCCTTTTCAGGGCGAACTACTACATGAATGACTTGAAAAAGAGTCCTCATGAGCTACACTCCCTTCTCGTACAGACCGAGAAGGATATGAAATTGAGTGGGAGCATGAAGCAGGATGTTCTCACGATTTCCAATAAGGGTAAAGGTAAGGGCAAAGCTCCAGGCGACCTAACTGTAGGTAAGCCAAAATTCAAGAAGCCAGGAAACGGTAAGAGTGGGCCCGGTGAGAATAGTGGCTCACAGGGCAAGGCAAAGAGGAAGGGCGGGGGCATTGAGTGCCACCATTGTCACAAGACTGGACATTAGAGGAGGAACTGTCCCGTCTACCGTGAGGACATCAAAGCAAGCCGCGTCGTTCCTGTTGGTATGTTATCTTATATTCATATGATTGAGATTAACCATGTAAGTTTCGGAACTTGGGTACTTGATACTGGTTGTGGTTCTCATCTATGTAATCATTTGCAGGGCCTAAGAAACATCACACCTCTCGGAAAGGGTGATGTGGACCTGCGAGTCGGGAATAGAGCCAGAGTTTCTGCTGTCTCGAAGGGAACATATGTAATCCAACTCCCTAGTGGTTTTGAGTTATTTTTAAATAACTGTTACTATGTACCCAGTTTGTCTAAGAACATTATTTCAGTTTCCGTACTTGATAAAGACGGATTTTCATTTTTAATAAAGGATAATAGCTGTATTTTCTCTTTCAATTAAATGATTTATGGCAAAGTGGTTTCTGATACCCATCGTGAGGTGTCAAAAATAAGATTTATAATTTCCAACTACAACTATAGCTAGCGGCAATCGGGTCGAACCACAGAGAGGCAGATGTAAATTCTAGTTGTCTAATTCTAGTCTAAGGTAACGATAAAGTGGTGGGTTTGATTTGAATTGGTCTACAGCTAAGAGTAAATAATAAACTAGAAAGATGGATTAAACAGATAAAGAAGGGGTACTAGGATGGTCGGTTCATTAAAGCTTCAAGGCAAAGATACTAAACAGGTCTAAATCGAACACAAGTGAGGCGGGAAACAAGAGGTCCTCTCGGTCCACTCTTAACAAATAGCATCTTTCGATCTCGCTATAGGTCCCTAATATCACTAATACTAACTCTCGTCCTGAAAAGTGACTAACGGTCTAAAGTATACCTATCTTTCGATCTCAGCACAGTTTAGTCATCTTAATTGGTGATCAAATAACTTTCCCTATCTTTCGATCTAATGGGTCAGTCATAAATTAAGCATCTAACTGGTCGCATGCATTCGATTCGTTAAATACAACATTAAAATCAATTAAAACGAAGGGTAACCTTACGAGGTCAGTCGATCGACCGAGAATGTCAGACGATCGACTGACACGCGAATCAGGCCGTGTTCAATACTTTGCCGCCTACGCTATAATTCGCCTACATCCTAGCACAAACTATTTAGCTACTCATACTGAAAGTGATAACAACAATAATAGTAGGGCAATAAAGTATTGAATTCATGAGTAAAGCGGTAAAACAAACAATTAACATGCAATAATAAGATGGTTTCGGGAATCTAACTATCAATTCTATACTAATAACGAAATAGAAGTAAATTGAAATAGGGCAGAGTAATACCAAGATTGCAGAGGAACGATTAAGAACAAGAACGAAATTCCAATGCTAACAAAATTCCAAACCCTAATTCTAAAAACCGTATGTAGAAATTAATGTCAAAACTGAATGTGAAACTTGGATAAAAAAACTGGATCCCAAAACTGAATTCCTAGGTTACGTTATATAGCAAATAACGTAACATTATTTCCTAAACCTAACACAACTTTGGGCTTCAAGATTCACGGTCTTTTAATTCTCGTCTGTTTAGCGGTTTGGTCGATCGACTGCTAGGACTGGTCGATCGACTGGTCTTCAGTAAACAGTAGCTTCTGGAACCCGATGGTTGGTCGATCGACTGAAGGTATCGGTCGATCGACTACTTGAGCTGCTACTTGCCTTCTTTAAACTCGTGGACTTGTCTTTTGGGCCTTAAATTGCGCACCAAGTTCGTTCCTCAGGTGAATGCTTCACGTCACATGAAATGCAGGATACTCGGGGACGGATTTAGCTCGATTTCCGCTGGATTCTTCACATTTCTGCAATAATGTACAAAAATACGGAAGTAGACGGAAATAGGGAGAAATGTAGCATAAACTACATGAATGAGCTCTGAAATGCGTGTAAAATGGGATGTAAAACATCACATAAAAGACACGCATCAAACTTCCCCAAACTAAACCCTTGCTTGTCCCCAAGCAAGAACTAGACTCGATCTAATGACCTAATGGAACGAGTTCAATCTCAGAGCGAAATGCAAACTGTTAAGCCTAAACCAATTTAATGCATAACCAAAAATCAATTAGCAAAAGAATCATGCAAACGAGTTATGGAGTTTTTAAAACTACTGAACCGTCAACTGTAGAGACTTATCAAATTGGACTCTCACGGGTCGCTCAAATCACTCAATAAGTACAGGTGAATATATGTAAGATAGAAAGAAGTAAATGTAATGACGCTCACCTAACTACGACCTATAAGAACATGCCTGCAGTCTAATATGAAAATAATCTCTACAACCATACATACGCATTCCAACCAACAGGAGACCATGACACATGCCGAGGTATAAATGTGGATATGTGAGGTATGGGTAAGAAGAGGCAAAACATTTATGGTAAAGTGGAGGTACAGGTGATCAAGCTAGTACCAAAACGGAACCAAATGGCAACATCCAACTTCTTGCTCATAAACAAATGGAACGGTGCTATAACAAGCACAAATCTCACAATTTCCAGAGATAAAAGTAATCAACTAACTCCCCATAAAATATGAATAATACATGGGAGCAAAAATCGCCAAAAGATAAAGGATTGAATTATGCGAATTAATTCTTTCTCTTTCTCGAACCTCGATCGATCGACCTATAAGGGCAGTCGATCGACTACTTAAACAGTACAGAACTCTTTTTTTTTTCGAATCATTTTTCTTCATTTTTTTTTTCTTTCTTTCCTTCTTTTCATCTTCCCAATATTATCTCGAACAGAGCATATGCCACCAAAAATGAGTAACAACCCCAAGAACACAGACTACTAGCTTGACCAAGGCAGGCTAAGTGTAGGATGTAGCAAATGGGACAAAAAAAAGGTATTTTTGGCAGTGTGGAGTTCATGGGCAAAACGAATAAGGGGAAACCTCTACCACATGTGTCAACTAACCACAGACCGAATGCGTACGGTATTAAGCGATTAAGTTCATATTTATGCACATTTAAGTGACATGTCTCATAAGGAGTACTACTACTCACATTCCTAAATAAACCGGTCATAGATGTCACCAGTTATAGGCTCTAAATCTCAGAAATATGATGTAGTTTGCCAATTTTCAAAGTCAAGTCTTAAGTTCAAAGAAATAATTAACGAAAACTCGTAGATATGCACTTATACGATTCTACTAATAACATGTCAATCAAGCAAGGCTCGGGCAAAACAGGTGCAAAATGCTTTTTCATCCTTGAAATACTACCGTTCCGACTCGACCTATATGCTAAAATAAACGTGCATTTTATGGAAATTTTTGAAATTTTTCAATTTTTTGATATTTTTTGTATATATGAGAGAAATGAAATAAACAATGCAAAACAAAATGTAAACGTGAATGCAAGCAAATGATATGCGACGCAAAACCCTTCCCCAAACCAAATCGCACAATGTCCCCATTGTGCAAAATCATGTAATGAAGAGAAGAGAAATGGGAATTTGCGGGAAAATGAAATAAATAAGACATGAAGTGAAAATCGGGAACTTACAAGACTTTAAGCGCAGCAAAGGAAATCTCCCCAAACCAGCGTGAGCTAGGAGGTTTCAGTAGCCAGCAGTGCTACTAATAAGTACCTGATAAGACAAATAAAACCCACGCATAAAATCGAGAAGACAATTTTGAAGCGGTAAAATTGTGCACAAATGAGACAATAGAAGAAATAAAGAAATGGACGGAAAATAAAGTGGAGTAGAAAACTCCCTTAAGTCCGCATATCGACCAAACACAGCAGGGGAGAGGTCGTGAATAGGTACAGCAATGTCCTTGGTCGATCGACTAGAAGGGGCAGTCGATCGACCACTGTTTCAGGAACAGTAGCTCCTGGAAAGTGCAACTCAATCGATCGACCATTGTAGCCAGTCGATCGACTGAAAATACTGTTGTACTCCTTATTTCTTCGTATTTGCTCAATTACTTGAGCTAATGAGGTCTAAAAACCTGCAAGGGCACAATAATACGCGCCCAGGATTGCGCAAAACCCAAAACAAAGTCTCAAACGTATAAAATCCTAAGCAAGCAAAATAAAATGCAAAGTTTTCGCGCACACAAAAGCAATAAAAAGTGTCTAGCAAAAGCAAATGAAATGGAGTTTATAAAGAGCTCGATCAACTAATAGTTGATCAATAATGACCACGGTATGGCCCACTTCGTCGGCTTCTGGCTACTAGAGGTAGCCTCAATGGTGCTTATCTGAGCAGCTGCACCCTTCTTAGCTTCCACGTCCGTATGGCTCAACGGATCAACATTCTCATCATCTCCCACCAAGGATCTCTTCGGGCTTGTCAGAATCCAAATTAGACTTTCTGGCTTTGACCGGCTCGTCATCAACTACCTCATCGATTCCATAGCTCAGGCAACCAAGACCTCCTCTTTGAATGATCGGCTTCTTTACAGCTGGAACAACTTGCAGCACTTCCTTCCCCAAACCAGCTCCTGCAACATTTAAAACAACAGATTCTTCCTCCTTTTTGCTCCCAATCTGGGGCGGAGGGGTTAACACAGGAGTGATAATAGAGACAGGCAATTCAGGAAGCACAAAGTACGATTTCTTTTCAGAAACCGTATTACAAGTCACAGGCCACATGGGGTCCTTTTTCTTAGCAGGTTGGGCAAAGACAATAGAATGCTTTCCCACTTTGAAAGTCAAGGTTCCTAGACCGACATCTATGACTGCACCAGCAGTGTGCAGAAATGGCCTACCCAAAATAATGGGTATATGAGCATCCTCAGGCATGTCAAGTACAACAAAGTTGACAGGGAAGAATAACTTCCCTATTTGGACAGGGATGTCCTCTAAGACCCCTATTGGCTGGACCGCAGATCGGTCAGCCATCTGAACTGTCATATCTGTCACTACGAACCTAGTCAACTTGAGCTTTCTAGCTAGACTCAAAGGCATGACACTTATACTAGCTCCTAAGTCACATAATGCCTTCTCAATAGAGAAGGTACCTATATTGCAAGGAACAGAAAAGCTACCCGGGTCCTCTAGCTTATGGGGTGCAGTGTGAGACAAGTAAGAGCATGACTCTTTAGTTAATGCGACAGTGTGGACATGTTCAAGCGACTTTTTCTTTGACAGGAGTTGTTTCATGAATTTAGTGTATGCTGGCACTTGGTTAACTAACTCAAAGAAGGGTACCTGTACATTCAAGCTACGAATAACTTTTTCAAATTTACTGAAAGATTCCTGTTCCTTTGTTGGCACTAGTCTCTCCGGATATGGGGCTGTAAGAAGTACCTTAGCCCTCTCCTCTAAGTTGCGCATGCCGGCATCCGTGGACTTAGGCTGGAAGTCCACTGCTTTCTCCTTGTTAAAGCTCGAATCCTCCTCAGACCGTCTCAAATGTGAGCCATTAACCGTCATCGGATCGAACTTCGGCGTTGGGACGGACCCATCGGACTCGGTCCGCCCTAACACTTTCGGAGTCATCGTGCCTGAAACAAATAGTCCCTCAAGTTATCGGGCATCGGAGGACGAACAATCTCTCTATCGGTAGTAATCTTGGTCGATCGACCACTATCCTCGATCGATCGACCAAGGTGTACAGATTCCGAGTCGGCTCAGAACCCGCATATCGATCGATCGACCAAGGTGTATCGATCGATCGATATACCTGGTAGACGCCTTTTTCTTTGAATTATTCGTTTCAGCTTTCTTTTGACTCGGATCTGCCTTATTCTTTTCAACAGCATCCTCGACCATGGCAGGCCCCTTCAGGGTGGACCCACTACTCAACGTGATGGCGTTTAGGGTCTCTTTTTGGTCGGTTTGAGTCGGTAAGTGTCCCGGAGCTCGAGAGGTACTCTTACTAGCCAATTGAGCAATTTGGCTCTCTAGTAGCTTCATCCCGGCCTCTCTTGCTTGGGACTCCTTCATCAACAAGTTCTTAAACTCAGCAAAATCAGAACTATGGGATGGTTGTTGCTGCTGCGGCACATAACGAGGTTTCTGATATTGTTGTTGCTTTTGATGAGGAGGCACATAGGGTTGCTGCTGCTGAGGTGGAGTTGGATTTAGGACATTCTGGCTACTCCACCTCAGGTTGGGATGAACATTAGGCTCATAGTAGGTGTTTGTCTGCCTATAGTGTTGAAAGGCAGCACAAGACTCAAAAGGACTAGGGCAATTCTTGAAACGTGTCCCTCGGCTCCACACCTTTCACGAGACGAAAGGACCATCGACACAAAGATTTACTTGGTACATCCCACCTTTAGAAGCTCCTCCCAATTCATATTTGTCAAATCTCGCAGTGAGAGCTTCAAGTGCGAAGAACAGAGGAAGATTCAGCAGCTCTCCTCTGGGTCCCTCTGGAATTCCCATATTCAGCCTTGTGGGTGGCTAGATCGTCGATTATCTTCCACCCCTTGGTCTCTCCCAAGTTCTCAGCAAATCGGTCATTGGCTGCAGCATCTAAAATAGCCCTCTGATCGTCATACAGCCCATTATAGAAATGATTGCACAAGCTCCATTTTTCGAAACCACGGTGCGGTATGGTTCGTACCAGCTTCTTAAATCGGACCCACGCCTCGTGGAAGTTCTCATCCGGCCCTTGTTTGAAACTTGTGATTTGGGCTCTAATAGCAATCGTCTTAGAAGCAGAAAAGTACTTCTTGTAGAATGCCAATGCCAAGGAATTCCAGTCAGTGATCCCATGAGCAGCTCGATCCAGATCTCTATACCACTCCCTTGCAGCATCACGAAGGGAGAAGATAAACATGGTCTCCTTGATCTGGTCTTGGGTCACACCGGCTGGTGGGGGTATGGAACAGCAGTAGTCAATAAATGTTTCCATGTGCTTAGCTGCATCTTCATTTGCAGCTCCCCCGAACTGGTTTCTCTCAACCATATTAATGTATGAAGGCTTTGGTTCGAACTTCCTGGCATCTCCTGGTAATTCGAACCCCTTATATAAATTTGCAGCTGTCGGCTCAGAATGACTAGCTATACTCGCTTCCTCGGCCATGACTGGAATCTCTGGAGAAGTGACTGTCTCGGCTGAAGAAGTGGAAATGGGTGAAGACTGTGGGTCTTCCTCGAACAGCTCGTTCTCGTGATAGCTTGACAGAGTACTCAGCTCTTCCTCTGTCGGTAATACCCTTTGTGTTCGTCTCAACTCGCGCAAAGATTTCTCTATCTCAGGATCAAATGGTACTAGTTCACCACCCTGTGACCTGCGCATAAGAAGAAACTACAAAAAGAATATAAGAAAAGTTTAAGGAACAGAAGTCCCTTAAACTAAGAAAGACTAAAAATAAAACAACTAAAATTAGAACTATTGCCTTCCCGGCAACGGCGCCAAAATTTGATACCCGTCGTGAGGTGTCAAAAATAAGATTTATAATTTCCAACTACAACTATAGCTAGCGGCAATCGGGTCAAACCACAGAGAGGCAGATGTAAATTCTAGTTGTCTAATTCTAGTCTAAGGTAACGATAAAGTGGGGGGTTTGATTTGAATTGGTCTACAGCTAAGAGTAAATAATAAACTAGAAAGACGGATTAAACAGATAAAGAAGGGGTACTAGGATGGTCGGTTCATTAAAGCTTCGGCGGCAAAGATACTAAACAGGTCTAAATTGAACACAAGTGAGGCGGGAAACAAGAGGTCCTCTCGGTCCACTCTTAACAAATAGCATCTTTCGATCTCGCTATAGGTCCCTAATATCACTAATACTAACTCTCGTCCTGAAAAGTGACTAACGGTCTAAACTATACCTATCTTTCGATCTCAAAGACAGTTTAGTCATCTTAATTGGTGATCAAATAACTGTCCCTATCTTTCGATCTAATGGGTCAGTCATAAATTAAGCATCTAACTGGTCGCATGCATTCGATTCGTTAAATACAACATTAAAATCAATTAAAACGAAGGGTAACCTTACGAGGTCAGTCGATCGACCGAGAATGTCAGTCGATCGACTGACACGCGAATCAGGCCGTGTTCAATACTTTGCCGCCTACGCTATAATTCGCCTACATCCTAGCACAAACTATTTAGCTACTCATACTGAAAGTGATAACAACAATAATACTAGGGCAATAAAGTATTGAATTCATGAGTAAAGCGGTAAAACAAACAATTAACATGCAATAATAAGATGGTTTCGGGAATCTAACTATCAATTCTATACTAATAACGAAATATAAGTAAATTGAAATAGGGCAGAGTAATACCAAGATTGCAGAGGAACGATTAAGAACAAGAACGAAATTCCAATGCTAACAATATTCCAAACCCTAATTCTAAAAACCGTATGTAGAAATTAATGTCAAAACTGAATGTGAAACTTGGATAAAAAAAAACTGGATCCCAAAATGAATTCCTAGGTTACGTTATATAGCAAATAACGTAACATTATTTCCTAAACCTAACACAACTTTGGGCTTCAAGATTCACGGTCTTTTAATTCTCGTCATTTAGCGGTTTGGTCGATCGATCGCTAGGACTGGTCGATCGACCGTCTTCGATAAATGATAGCTTCGAACCCGATGGTTGTTCGATCGATTAAGGTATCGGTCGATCGACTGCTTGAGCTGCTACTTGCCTTCTTTAAACTCGTGGACTTGTCTTTTGGGCCTTAAATTGCGCACCAAGTTCGTTCCTCAGGTGAATGCTTCACGTCACATGAAATGCAGGATACTCGGGGACGGATTTAGCTCGATTTCCGCTGGATTCTTCACATTTCTGCAATAATGTACAAAAATACGGAAGTAGACGGAAATAGGGTGAAATGTAGCATAAACTACATGAATGAGCTCTGAAATGCGTGTAAAATGGGATGTAAAACATCACATAAAAGACACGCATCAAACTTCCCCAAACTAAACCCTTGCTTGTCCCCAAGCAAGAACTAGACTCTATCTAATGACCTAATGGAACGAGTTCAATCTCAGAGCGAAATGCAAACTGTTAAGCCTAAACCAATTTAATGCATAACCAACAATCAATTAGCAAAACAATCATGCAAACGAGTTATGGAGTTTTTAAAACTACTGAACCGTCAACTGTAGAGACTTATCAAATTGGACTCTCACGGGTCGCTCAAATCACTCAATAAGTACAGGTGAATATATGTAAGATAGAAAGAAGTAAATGTAATGACGCTCACCTAACTACGACCTATAAGAACATGCCTGCAGTCTAATATGAAAATAATCTCTACAACCATACATACGCATTCCAACCAACAGGAGACCATGACACATGCCGAGGTATAAATGTGGATATGTGAGGTATGGGTAAGAAGAGGCAAAACATTTATGGTAAAGTGGAGGTACAGGTGATCAAGCTAGTACCAAAACGGAACCAAATGGCAACATCCAACTTCTTGCTCATAAACAAATGGAACGGTGCTATAACAAGCACAAATCTCACAATTTCCAGAGATAAAAGTAATCAACTAACTCCCCATAAAATATGGATAATACATGGGAGCAAAAATCGCCAAAAGATAAAGGATTGAATTATGCGAATTAATTCTTTCTCTTTCTCGAACCTCGGTCGATCGACCTATAAGGGCAGTCGATCGACTACTTAAACAGTACAGAACTCTTTTTTTTTCGAATCATTTTTCTTCATTTTTTTTTTCTTTCTTTCCTTCTTTTCATCTTCCCAATATTATCTCGAACAGAGCATATGCCACCAAAAATGAGTAACAACCCCAAGAACACAGACTACTAGCTTGACCAAGGCAGGCTAAGTGTAGGATGTAGCAAATGGGACAAAAAAAAGGTATTTTTGGCAGTGTGGAGTTCATGGGCAAAACGAATAAGGGGAAACCTCTACCACATGTGTCAACTAACCACAGACCGAATGCGTACAGGTATTAAGCAGATTAAGTTCATATTTATGCACGTTTAAGTGACATGTCTCATAAGGAGTACTACTACTCACATTCCTAAATAAACCGGTCATAGATGTCACCAGTTATAGGCTCTAAATCTCAGAAATATGATGTAGTTTGCCAATTTTCAAAGTCAAGTCTTAAGTTCAAAGAAATAATTAACGAAACTCGTAGATATGCACTTATACGATTCTACTAATAACATGTCAATCAAGCAAGGCTCGGGCAAAACAGGTGCAAAATGCTTTTTCATCCTTGAAATACTACCGTTCCGACTCGACCTATATGCTAAAATAAACGTGCATTTTATGGAAATTTTTGAAATTTTTCAATTTTTTGATATTTTCTGTATATATGAGAGAAATGAAATAAACAATGCAAAACAAAATGTAAACGTGAATGCAAGCAAATGATATGCGACGCAAAACCCTTCCCCAAACCAAATCGCACAATGTCCCCATTGTGCAAAATCATGTAATGAAGAGAAGAGAAATGGGAATTTGCGGGAAAATGAAATAAATAAGACATGAAGTGAAAATCGGGAACTTACAAGACTTTAAGCGCAGCAAAGGAAATCTCCCCAAACCAGCGTGAGCTAGGAGGTTTCAGTAGCCAGCAGTGCTACTAATAAGTACCTGAGAAGACAAATAAAACCCACGCATAAAATCGAGAAGACAATTTTGAAGCGGTAAAATTGTGCACAAATGAGACAATAGAAGAAATAAAGAAATGGACGGAAAATAAAGTGGAGTAGAAAACTCCCTTAAGTCCGCATATCGACCAAACACAGCAGGGGAGAGGTCGTGAATAGGTACAGCAATGTCCTTGGTCGATCGACTAGAAGGGGCAGTCGATCGACCACTGTTTCAGGAACAGTAGCTCCTGGAAAGTGCAACTCAATCGATCGACCATTGTAGCCAGTCGATCGACTGAAAATACTGCTGTACCCCTTATTTCTTCGTATTTGCTCAATTACTTGAGCTAATGAGGTCTAAAAACCTGCAAGGGCACAATAATACGCGCCCAAAATTGCGCAAAACCCAAAACAAAGTCTCAAACGTATAAAATCCTAAGCAAGCAAAATAAAATGCAAAGTTTTCGCGCACACAAAAGCAATAAAAAGTGTCTAGCAAAAGCAAATGAAATGGAGTTTATAAAGAGCTCGATCAACTAATAGTTGATCAAGAATGACCACGGTATGGCCCACTTCGTCGGCTTCTGGCTACTAGAGGTAGCCTCAATGGTGCTTATCTGAGCAGCTGCACCCTTCTTAGCTTCCACGTCCGTATGGCTCAACGGATCAACATTCTCATCATCTCCCCAGTCAAGGATCTCTTCGGGCTTGTCAGAATCCAAATTAGACTTTCGGCTTTGACCGCTCTCGTCATCAACTACCTCATCGATTCCATAGCTCGTGCAACCAAGACCTCCTCTTTGAATGATCGGCTTCTTTACACTGAACAACTTGCAAAGCACTTCCTTCCCCAAACCAGCTCCTGCAACATTTAAAACAACAGATTCTTCCTCCTTTTTGCTCCCAATCTGGGGCGGAGGGGTTAACACAGGAGTGATAATAGAGACAGGCAATTCAGGAAGCACAAAGTACGATTTCTTTTCAGAAACCGTATTACAAGTCACAGGCCACATGGGGTCCTTTTTCTTAGCAGGTTGGGCAAAGACAATAGAATGCTTTCCCACTTTGAAAGTCAAGGTTCCTAGACCGACATCTATGACAGCACCAGCAGTGTGCAGAAATGGCCTACCCAAAATAATGGGTATATGAGCATCCTCAGGCATGTCAAGTACAACAAAGTTGACAGGGAAGACTAACTTCCCTATTTGGACAGGGATGTCCTCTAAGACCCCTATTGGCTGGACCGCATATCGGTCAGCCATCTGAACTGTCATATCTGTCACTGCGAACCTAGTCAACTTGAGCTTTCTAGCTTGACTCAAAGGCATGACACTTATACTAGCTCCTAAGTCACATAATGCCTTCTCAATAGAGAAGGTACCTATATTGCAAGGAACAGAAAAGCTACCCGGGTCCTCTAGCTTATGGGGTGCAGTGTGAGACAAGTAAGAGCATGACTCTTTAGTTAATGCGACAGTGTGGACATGTTCAAGCGACTTTTTCTTTGACAGAGTTGTTTCATGAATTTAGTGTATCTTTGGCACTTGGTTAACTAACTCAAAGAAGGGTACCTGTACATTCAAGCTACGAATAACTTTTTCAAATTTACTGAAAGATACCTGTTCCTTTGTTGGCACTAGTCTCTCTGGATATGGGGCTGTAAGAAGTACCTTAGCCCTCTCCTCTAAGTTGCGCATGCTGCGGCATCCGTGGACTTAGGGCCGAAGTCCACCGCTTTCTCCTTGTTAAAGCTCGAATCCTCCTCAGACCGTCTCAAATGTGAGCCATTAACCGTCATCGGATCGAACTTCGGCATTGGGACGGACCCATCAAAGACACTCGGTCCGGCCCTAACACTTTCGGAGCCTGTCGTGCCCGAAACAAATAGTCCCTCAAGTTATCGGGCATCGGAGGACGAACAATCTCGCTATCGAGTAGTAATCTTGGTCGATCGACCACTATCCTCGATCGATCGACCAAGGTGTACGATTCCGAGAAAGCTCTTGAACCCGCATATCGATCGATCGACGATGTGTATCGATCGATCGACCGATAGACCTGTAGACGCCTTTTCTTTGAATTATTCGTTTCACTTTCTTTTGACTCGGACTGCCTTATTCTTTTCAACAAAGCATCCTCGACCATGGCAGCCCCTTCGGGGTGGACCCACTACTCAACGTGATGGCGTTTAGGGTCTCTTTTTGGTCAGTTTGAGTCGGTAAGTGTCCCGGAGCTCGAGAGGTACTCTTACTAGCCAATTGAGCAATTTGGCTCTCTAGTAGCTTCATCCCAGCCTCTCTTGCTTGGGACTCCTTCATCAACAAGTTCTTAAACTCAGCAAAATCAGAACAATGGGATGGTTGTTGCTGCTGCGGCACATAAACGAGGTTTCGATATTGTTGTTGCTTTTGATGAGGGGGCACATAGGGTTGTTCTTCTTGCGGAGGTGGAGTTGGATTTAGGACATTCTGGCTACTCCACCTCAGGTTGGGATGAACATTAGGCTCATAGTAGGTGTTTGTCTGCCTATAGTGTTGAAAGGCAGCACAAGACTCAAAAGGACTAGGGCAATTCTTCGAAACGTGTCCCTCAGCTCCACACCTTTCACAGACGAAAGGACCATCTGACACAGCATTTACTTGGTACATCCCACCTTTAGAAGCTCCTCCCAATTCATATTTGTCAAATCTCGCAGTGAGAGCTTCAAGTGCAGCAACAGAGGAAGATTCAGCAGCTCTCCTCTGGTTCCCTCTGGAATTCCCATATTCAGCCTTGTGGGTGGCTAGATCGTCGATTATCTTCCACCCCTTGGTCTCTCCCAAGTTCTCAGCAAATCGGTCATTGGCTGCAGCATCTAAAATAGCCCTCTGATCGTCATACAGCCCATTATAGAAATGATTGCACAAGCTCCATTTTTCGAAACCACGGTGCGGTATGGTTCGCACCAGCTTCTTAAATCGGACCCACGCCTCGTGGAAATTCTCATCCGGCCCTTGTTTGAAACTTGTGATTTGGGCTCTAATAGCAATCGTCTTAGAAGCAGAAAAGTACTTCTTGTAGAATGCCAATGCCAAGGAATTCCAGTCAGTGATCCCATGAGCAGCTCGATCCAGATCTCTATACCACTCCCTTGCAGCATCACGAAGGGAGAAGATAAACATGGTCTCCTTGATCTGGTCTTGGGTCACACCGGCTGGTGGGGGTATGGAACAGCAGTAGTCAATAAATGTTTCCATGTGCTTAGCTGCATCTTCATTTGCAGCTCCCCCGAACCTGTTTCTCTCAACCATATTAATGTATGAAGGCTTTGGTTCGAACTTCCGGCATCTCCTGGTAATTCGAACCCCTTATATAAATTTGCAAAATGTCGGCTCGAATGACTAGCTATACTCGCTTCCTCGGCCATGACTGGAATCTCTGGAGAAGTGACTGTCTCGGCTGAAGAAGTGGAAACGGGTGAAGACTGTGGGTCTTCCTCGAACAGCTCGTTCTCGTGATAGCTTGACAGAGTACTCAGCTCTTCCTCTGTCGGTAATACCCTTTGTGTTCGTCTCAACTCGCCCAAAGATTTCTTTATCTCAGGATCAAATGGTACTAGTTCACCACCCTGTGACCTGCGCATAAGAAGAAACTACAAAAAGAATATAAGAAAAGTTTAAGGAACAGAAGTCCCTTAAACTAAGAAAGACTAAAAATAAAACAACTAAAATTAGAACTATTGCCTCCCCGGCAACGGCGCCAAAATTTAATACCCGTCGTGAGGTGTCAAAAATAAGATTTATAATTTCCAACTACAACTATAGCTAGCGGCAATCGGGTCAAACCACAGAGAGGCAGATGTAAATTCTAGTTGTCTAATTCTAGTCTAAGGTAACGATAAAGTGGGGGGTTTGATTTGAATTGGTCTACAGCTAAGAGTAAATAATAAACTAGAAAGACGGATTAAACAGATAAAGAAGGGGTACTAGGATGGTCGGTTCATTAAAGCTTCGGCGGCAGCATACTAAACAGGTCTAAATCGAACACAAGTGAGGCGGGAAACAAGAGGTCCTCTCGGTCCACTCTTAACAAATAGCATCTTTCGATCTCGCTATAGGTCCCTAATATCACTAATACTAACTCTTGTCCTGAAAAGTGACTAACGGTCTAAACTATACCTATCTTTCGATCTCAGCACAGTTTAGTCATCTTAATTGGTGATCAAATAACTTTCCCTATCTTTCGATCTAATGGGTCAGTCATAAATTAAGCATCTAACTGGTCGTATGCATTCGATTCGTTAAATACAACATTAAAATCAGTTAAAACGAAGGGTAACCTTACGAGGTCAGCCGATCGACCGAGAATGTCAGTCGATCGACTGACACGCGAATCAGGCCGTGTTCAATACTTTGCCGCCTACGCTATAATTCGCCTACATCCTAGCACAAACTATTTAGCTACTCATACTGAAAGTGATAACAACAATAATACTAGGGCAATAAAGTATTGAATTCATGAGTAAAGCGGTAAAACAAACAATTAACATGCAATAATAAGATGGTTTCGGGAATCTAACTATCAATTCTATACTAATAACGAAATAGAAGTAAATTGAAATAGGGCAGAGTAATACCAAGATTGCAGAGGAACGATTAAGAACAAGAACGAAATTCCAATGCTAACAATATTCCAAACCCTAATTCTAAAAACCGTATGTAGAAATTAATGTCAAAACTGAATGTGAAACTTGGATAAAAAAACTGGATCCCAAAACTGAATTCCTAGGTTACGTTATATAGCAAATAACGTAACATTATTTCCTAAACCTAACACAACTTTGGGCTTCAAGATTCACGGTCTTTTAATTCTCGTCTGTTTAGCGGTTTGGTCGATCAACTGCTAGGACTGGTCGATCGACTGGTCTTCAGTAAACAGTAGCTTCTGGAACCCGATGGTTGGTCGATCGACTGAAGGTATCGGTCGATCGACTGCTTGAGCTGCTACTTGCCTTCTTTAAACTCGTGGACTTGTCTTTTGGGCCTTAAATTGCGCACCAAGTTCGTTCCTCAGGTGAATGCTTCACGTCACATGAAATGCAGGATACTCGGGGACGGATTTAGCTCGATTTCCGCTGGATTCTTCACATTTCTGCAATAATGTACAAAAATACGGAAGTAGACGGAAATAGGGAGAAATGTAGCATGAACTACATGAATGAGCTCTGAAATGCGTGTAAAATGGGATGTAAAACATCACATAAAAGACACGCATAAAACTTCCCCAAACTAAACCCTTGCTTGTCCCCAAGCAAGAACTAGACTCGATCTAATGACCTAATGGAACGAGTTCAATCTCAGAGCGAAATGCAAACTGTTAAGCCTAAACCAATTTAATGCATAACCAACAATCAATTAGCAAAAGAATCTTGCAAACGAGTTATGGAGTTTTTAAAACTACTGAACCGTCAACTGTAGAGACTTATCAAATTGGACTCTCACGGGTCGCTCAAATCACTCAATAAGTACAGGTGAATATATGTAAGATAGAAAGAAGTAAATGTAATGACGCTCACCTAACTACGACCTATAAGAACATGCCTGCAGTCTAATATGAAAATAATCTCTACAACCATACATACGCATTCCAACCAACAGGAGACCATGACACATGCCGAGGTATAAATGTGGATATGTGAGGTATGGGTAAGAAGAGGCAAAACATTTATGGTAAAGTGGAGGTTGGTGACTAATAAGAAATTAAAGGTGTTGGAATAATAAGAAATTAAAGGTTGGTGACAAAGATCAAACCTATATATGGCATTGTCGAATGGGACACATAAATGAGAAACGCGTTAAGAAACTCGTCGATAATGGGACTATTCCCGCATTCGAATTTTCTACATATGGCACGTGTGAATCATGTCTCATTGGAAAAATGACTCGAATTTCCTTCAAAGGTGTTGGAATGCGCGCTAGTGACCTATTAGGACTCATACATACTGATGTTTGTGGACCTATGTCAATTACCGCTAGAGATGGCTATAGATATTTTATCACTTTCACGGACGATTTGAGTAGATACGGATATGTCTACTTAATGAAGCATAAAAGTGAGTCCTTTGAGAAATTCAAGGAGTACCAGAACAGGGTTGAAAACCATCTGGGTAGAAAGGTTAAAGCACTCCGTTCAGATCGGGGTGGCGAATATCTTTCAAATGAGTTTGATCAACACCTTAAAAACTGTGGAATCGTTCTACAGTTAACTCCACCTGGAACACCTCAATTAAATGGTGTGTCCGAACGGAGAAATCGAACCTTACTTGATATGGTTCGATCCATGATGAGTCACACGGTAGTGCCTGATTCATTATGGGGTTTTGCTCTTTTGTCAGCTGCTCTTATACTTAACCGAAGTCCGACTAAAGCTGTCGACAAGACTCCATATGAAATGTGGAAGGGAACGGTCCCTAACTTGTCCTTTATTCGGGTTTGGGGCTGCGAGGCTTATGTCAAGTGGAGACACGAGGATAACCTCGACCCGCGATCGGTCAAGACATACTTTATAGGTAATCCAAAAGGAACATTTGGTCATTACTTCTATTCGCCTACCGAACATCGAGTTTTTGTTGCGGCTAGTGCGACGTTCTTAGAGAAAGAATTTCTCGAGAACAAGACAAGTAATAGAACCTTCGAGCTGTCGGAGATTCCAGAACCAACAATAGAGGAACAGATGGAGGAAGTGGTTCCTCCAACTGATGATACGGTTAGTATTCCTGAGGAACCTAGGAGGTCGGGTAGAGTCTCTAATCCTCCGGACAGATACATTGGTATGGTCGAGGAGAATGACGTTTTACTCCTAGAGAGTAATGAACCTGCTACCTATAAAGGTGTTATGGCCTGTTCCGACTCAAAGCTATGGCTCGAAACCATGCAATCTAAGATGGACTCTATGTATGAGAATGACGTATGGGATCTTGTTGATTTACCTAATAAGGTAAAACCTCTACAGTGCAAATGGCTTTACAAAATAAAGCGTTCTGTAGACGCGCAACTAGATACCTATAAGGCACGACTAGTGGCAAAAGGTTTCACTCAAGTGCACGGATTGCATTATGATGAAATTTTTGCACCTGTAGTCATGCTACGTTCCATTCGGATAATCTTAGCGATTGCCGCATTTCATGACTATGAAATTTGGCAAATGGATGTGAAAACTGCCTTCTTAAATGGTTATTTGGAGGAAGAGTTGTACATGGTGCAACCCAAAGGTTTCATAGATCCTGAACATCCTAAGAAAGTATGCAAGCTTAAGCGTTCCATTTATGGACTTAAGCAAGCTTCTCGGAGTTGGAATCATCGTTTCGACCAGGTGATAAAAGAGTATGGTTTCACTCGATCGGTCCAGGAACCATGCTTGTATATCAAGTCAAGTGGGAGCAAGATTGTATTCTTGATATTGTATGTCGATGACATACTCTTGATTGGGAATAACATTCGTCTCCTATCTTCGGTTAAAGAATGGTTGAAGAACCATTTCTAGATGAAAGATCTGGGTGAGGGACAACGCATTTTGGGAATCCGTATCTACCGAGATATATCACGACGGACGTTATATCTTAGTCAGGAGTCTTATTTGGATAAGATTCTTGAGAAGTTCAGCATGACCAACTCCAAGAAGGGGAACCTTCCAATGACGTCTGGGATGCAGTTGAGCAAGTCTCAGTCACCCACGATGCCTGAAGGGATTGAGCGCATGAGTCGTGTTCCTTATGCATCTGCAATAGGATCAATCATGTATGCCATGATATGCACACATCCAGACGTGGCATATGCATTGAGTATGACGAGTCGGTACCAAAAGAATCCAGGTGAAACACACTGGATAGTTGTTAAAAATATCCTCAAGTACCTATGGAGGACTAAGGATAGGGTATTGACTTATGGAGGCGATACTAAGTTATGCGCAATCGGTTACGCAGATGCTAGCTTCCAAACGGATCGAGATGATTTAAAATCTCAGTCCGGGTTCGTCTTCACTCTTAATGGTGTCTTTGCGGTCACCGGAAGAGTTCCAAACAGAGTGTTGTAGCAGATTCTACCACTGAATCCGAGTATTATGCCGCTTCGAAAGCAGCTAAGGAAGCGATATGGATGCGTCAATTCTTAAAAGGACTTACGATAGTTCCTAGTTCGAATGACCCGATCACCATCTATTGTGATAATAGAGGTTCCATCTTCCAGGCTAAGGAGCCAAAGTCTAGCAACAAATTTAGACATGTACATCGGAAAGCTCACCTGATCCGTGATTACGTGGAGCAAGAAGAGATAGTGATTGACAAGATTGCGACGGATGATAACATCGCGGACCCTCTCACTAAACTGTTAAATTTTGATAAGCATGAAGGCCACGTTATTTCCGTGGGAATTAAACGTGTTCCTGAGTTGTAGTAGTTCATTATGGATTTGATACATTATCTTTTTCATATACTATTTATAACTTCATCGTTTTATTATAATATTTTGTTTTTCATATGGATTGTACTGACAACATTGAACAACACAAAGTGAACTGAATTACATTATATTGTGTTTGGTCCGTAATCGCCTTAAAGAGCTGATAACTCTGGCTATTGTATTGTGCAGTCGATTGATGGTGGGTTCAATGAGCCATAATGCAATCGGTTGACTGATCGATCACAAATGCGAGATTATAACGATACCTCGCAGGACAAATTTTTTGTGACAACTTAATGAAGTCCTAAATGTTTAACAACATTCGGTGCCAGGTCGTGGATAGGATATCCATTGTGTTCCTAGAGTCGATTCGTTTGACTATCGACTGTCTCTTGAGATTAAGGCAGTTTTTGGGTGACTTTGGTTTCTTTCTCACGGTCTGCCGTAACTGGAGACTAAGTAGATTTTTTCTGGGTCATTTCATACTGTGCTTAGATCTGCAGGATTTGAGTTGAGGAAAATATCCAACCTTTATCAGGTATAGTTATTTCTCAGGGCCACTCGAGGAGTAGTAACTGAAATGCATGGCCATGCTCGAATGATGATTCGTTTATCAGTTACGTTACTCTCTAGTCGGGGAAACCACTCTTGATACAGATCGCTTGTAAAATATGACCTTTTTGAATACAGATTTTGCAAATTGTTTTACATTGAGTGGGAGAAATTTTAGGATATGAGAATCGGTTATCGCACATATACTTGTGAGGACAAGTGGGAGTTTGTTGGAGCTTGTGTCCTCCACAAATTAGTGTGATAACATTTATAAATCTCTTATAGGTTCACAAGGGTATACTTCGTATTTTATCAGTTGATTAACGATTACCTAATAACGGTTGGCTTGCTAGAAAGTTTAACGTTATTATCATACAGATGGCGGTGATCAACTGGTCCCTAAAAGTCACACCTAAAGGATGTGTTTGAGAAATGTGATTGTATGAAAATATAATCACATTGATGCCTTATATGACTAAACAGTTAGTCAATGTGTTGATGAGACGATTATTTAATGCCGATTAAATAATATTAGTTTAGACTAATTCAATTCGTAAATTGAATATAATAAGTTATATTTAATTAATGTATATAATGTTAGCTTGGACGAATTAATATGTTAATTCGTAATTAAATGTAATCGGTTATATTTAATCAACAAGATGAATGTGTCATAGTGGTAATAGTAAGGGTACTCAAACCAAGAGGTTATGGGATCGATCCTCACTAGATGACAATTTATAAATAATACATTTTATACATTTTGTATACTACCAAAATAAGAAGATTTAATCCCCTTATTTTTGCACAAATAGGATTATACATCCTGTTGTACAGAAGCATTGTACATCAGGCCCGTATAATATATGATTAAAAATCTATCGCCCATTAAAAGAAATTAAAATTTTTACTTCAACAACGTAAAACTTAACTGTTGTAGTTCTCTCTTTAGCAAAAGTTCCCCTTTCTCCCAAATTTGATCTTATATAATATTTCAATGTCTATAAACTAGCAAATAGTACGCACATGAATAATACGAGTTATTATTATATACAAAAAAAAACATGAGCTTAAAAATTCAAGTTAAAAAGAATACGAGCTATTATGAGAAGAATACGAGCTACTTTGAAAAGAACACGAGCTTGAACTAAATTGTAATGTATGGAAAAGATACGAGTTATTAAGAAAAGAGTATGAGTTATTATAAAAAGAATTCGAGTTAAATTTTATGTAATGTGCTTTCAAAAAACACGACCAAATAATGTTTCAGATGTTATCGTATTTCATAACTAAATGTCTATGAACTCATAAATTGTACGCACATGAAGAATACGAGCTATTTTTTTTAAAAAAAAGTGAGCTAATAAGAATACGAGCTATTATGAGAAGAATGTGAGCTATTATAAAAAGAACACGAGCTTGAACTAAATTGTAATGTATGAAAAGAATACGAGTTATTAAGAAAAGAATATGAGTTATTATGAAAGAATTTGAGCTTAAATTTATAGGAAATATAGTTTAAAAAAAACACAACCTAATTCAAACAGATTTGTAAGATGAGATTCCATTATTTATATAATCTAAATCCCGATAAAAACTCTATTGATTATTTCATGCTCCTTCAAAGTTTTTTTTTCCATTGATGATGATACCTTTTGATGTTTCATCTGCCGTTGAAGCTTCTCTCACCGTGATGGTAAAACTCAATTAAATTCATATTGATTCTGATTGAAGAATGGGAGATATAATAGTTGTTAAAATAATTTAAAAGGAGAAGATTAGTTAACAACATAATGGAGGAAGATGGAGATCAAAATATAGAAGCAGTTAGAGAGAGAAGAGGAGTTGAATTGAATTACGTAGTCTTGGTTTTAGGGTTTAACATATAAAAGTAGTTGAGGAAGACTAAAATAACCTTGGATGTACAATGCTATTGTACATCCAGTTGTATAGTCCATAAACTGTTATTTTTGGGTAGGTAGTAAAACCGAAAAAGAGAGAAAATAACTCTCTTATTTTCGGAATTTTTGGGCCGAGAAAATGGAAAGAATAATCCCTCCTTTTCTTTCTTATTTTCGGCTAATATAAGGAAGTAAGGGGATTTTTTTCTAACCTAATTTCTTTTTCCCATTCTTGCTTCTCATCTAAAAACACAAAAACAAAAACCCTAATTAATTTACTGAAATTTGGGGATCGATTCTAGCAACAAGTTAAGGGCATTTCTCATATCGTCTTGGGTGCAACTAATAGGCGAATATCATTGTGATATTTTTCTTAGGCCGAATTTGCTAGGACCGAAGGTTGATTCTTCATCTCTTTACCTTTTTGTTTATGTAATTTAATTTTATGACTAGCATTCATCATTATAATTCGTTATAATCCTTAAAATTAAAAAGGATGCATACAGATAATTCCCACACTCATCAAAACACAAAAACGATAAACCCTAAATAATTTACTGAAATTCGGGGATCGATTCTAGCAAGAAGCAAGGGCATATCTCACATCATCTTGGGTGCAACTGATAGGTGAATATCTTTGCGATATTGTTCTTAGGCCGATTTTGCTAGGACCGAAGGTTGTTTCTTCATTCTCTACTTTTGTTTATGCAATTTATTTTATGACTAGTTATCATCACGATAAATTCGTTATAATCCTTAAAGTTAAAGGGATGCATATAGATAAATCCCACAAGTGGTATCAGAGCCAAGGCCACGAATTTCATTTATTGATGATTTTCATAAATGATGTAAACAAAAAAAATTGGTTTCGAAAAATTAGGGTTTAAATTTGTCAAAAATGTTTAGCAGTGAAAATTTTTTCGTTTCAGCCGAAATTTTTTTTTTTCGTTTTTGATATTTTGATTTTTATTTTTATTTTTCATATTGTTGTTTTAATCAGTTAAAATGATTATATGATGAATTTGTAGATGTTTGATTTAATGAAGATTAAATTATAATGTAAATGAAAATCGTCTAGTTGTTGATGATAAATTGTTTTTTGCTATATTGTTTTTGGCATAAATGGTTCTAAATTGTTGTTTAGAATCATGTTTCATGAATTTACATGTTGAAATTATAAGATGAATCTGTCAATCTTGTTAATAGCAACAATAAACGATTTTGTTCATCAATATCATGTTTTTGCAATTTAGGGCATAATGCCGATTTGAAAAGAAACCGAGAAAAGAAAGAAAAAAAATTTTCCCTGCTTTTGTTACTGTTCACGTTGCGCAGATTTAAAAAAAAAAAAGAAAAGAAAAAAAAAAATTTTTTTTTTCATTCGGTTTTAGCTGTAAAACCGGGAAAAAGTTTTTTTTGGGACTGTTTCGGTTTTTGCCGAGAAAAACTTAAAAAAAATAAATAAATAAATAAAAATTGTCGTTTTTGGCCAATTAATTATTGTGAAGCGGTTCATAATTCATAGATACCTAATTATTTTAAAGAGGTTTAAAATAATGATTGGATTAAATTCATATTACAAGTTTAATGTGAATTAAGATTAAAATTAATGTGATTAATTGAGGAATTGTCACTTAAATTGATCATTTAAATAGGTGGTTTGGATAAAATTAATCTACATAATTAAAGAATTATGTCTTGCATGTTTAATTTTTAGTTGATGCTTTTTATTTTAGTTGAATGAATCGTTGAATGATTTTATTTACATTTTTTTTTTTTTTGCAATCGGTTGTAATATGTAATACCTAGTGTGGCCTTAGTCAAAGTATGTTTTCGTAATGATGGAAACATAATTTTTAATGTAATTTGAGACATCGTATATCCGTTTTGGTTTTCTTTATTTATTACGGTTTTGAAATTAGAATGTAAATAGGTTTATTATGTAATTTTTAAATTGTAATTTTTGAGAAGACTAAAGATGAAGATTGGAGCTCAATCCCACTATATGGATCAAGATGGAACATCAAGACAAGCTTCTCGGGTCCAAGGATGGATTCCAAAGTTGTATTTATGTTCATTTTGATAGGATAGGCCACACTAGGACTTAATTTTGTTTTACGTTTTACCGTTCTTATTGCTTTTCATTCACATGCTAGTTAATGTTTCATATTCCGCCTAAAACCAAACCACCTACTAAAATGCATGAAAATTGACACATATAGGTTGTATGTTAGTTTTCATAGACATACAGATGTCACATGTTTATTAAGCCATCACCTTAGTTTATTCATTCACGCATGCTAGATATTAGTTCACTTAAAATGAATTAAAATAAAGTTGATGGGATCTTCCTCTAAAACGGAAATTGAGACTAGTCTTTATGAGGGCAAACAACTATGAATCCCTTCTTCGTCGGTAGGCATAATATGACCCCTTCTACGTTGGGTAAGTAGTTTGTGTTGACTTAGTTTATCTCAACATTATAGTCCAAAGAGTTTCTCGTGATTATGATGGACTAAAGATAGAATTTACAGAAATTTATCGACCAAGAATTCTAACAGTAGAATTAGCCAAAAGGCTGGCTTATCAATTTACAGATAATTGAGTCTTGGGATCATTTATATAGTTCTTGAGGAAGGTCAATTGTATAAATGCTTGAGTCTTCGCGTTATAATAGTATTGCATTAGACTTCAATCAAAACGATACACATGCTTATTATTTTTATTCTTCTTTTCGCAGTGTAGAACACGTTTATATTACTGTTACAACAAATGGCTGGAAATAACGAAATCCCAATGCTAAGTGCCACACTTGGACGCGAGTCCTGGCTGAAAGTTTTTATGGACAACATGAATCAGTACACGCGACTAAAGAATGACGGGTCCAACTTTGCGGACTGGGAGGCAGCACTATGGAATGCTGCCATTGCTGACGGTAAGCTCAAGTACTTAACTGAGCCAATACCGGTTAACCCAGGCCCCAATGCGGGAGTTAACGAGTCACTTGCTTATAGTGATTTCGTCATGGAAGCGGGTGCGATAAAGAACGTACTCATCTGTTGGACCATATGGTTTATATGTTTATGTTTTGATGATGTCAAGGTGCCTTATATATTATATATTTGTTGCGTGTAATTGTTTGTTAAGTGTTTTAGCATTAACCTATTACGAGCAACCAAGAGGATTGTGACGATTACATGAGAAGTTCAAGCCCTCTAATATGATCAAACAACTCAAAGATTCATTCAAGTATTATTGTGAAGACGAAGTTCGTCTAGAAGATTAATCAAGCTTGGATGATGATGTAGCCTATACTCGAAGATCTCTTTGAAGATTAGAATAGTATAGGTGATTATCTCGTAATGGTAATAAGAGAATGAGTTTCCTAATTAGTAAAGTTATAGCTTTGCAGCTATAACATTACTAGTAAAAGAGTTCAATGTTATAGCTCTTCTACTATAACATTGAAATGCTGAGTTTTTATACACGACTTTTATATGGCTCGAAAATTGATTTGCAATTTTCTTAAAGTTTATTTTATATGTTTTATGGAAAGTATTTATTTTATAAAGCCCGGTTTAATGACGAGTTCGGTTTTATGGTTGGCGTTAATTGATAGCTTTTGGGTCGACTTATGAGTTGGACTCTACTATCAATTAGGGTTTCCATCTAGCCTCTCTTAAAACCTAAATTCTAATTATATAATAAGATTAGGGTTTGCATGGATTCACGAGCCCATGAGCCATGTTATGCCGTGTTGCCTAAGAGATTAGGTAAAGATTTTATTCTATAAGATAATCTTTACATATCTTGTATATCTTACTTATATATTTGTTTATGGTAAAAGATTTTCTTGTTTTAGGAAATCTTATCATAATTTTAGAATTTATAGTAAAGATAATATTAGAAAGATTATATTCTATCTTTTAGAATATTCTTTATTATCTTCTATGGCTTTTAGGTAAGAGATAATAAGAAGATATAATTTATAGTTATATCTTATTATTCGGCTATTAGGGTTTCCTTGAAACCGTGTAGCTCTCCTTCTCTTTGCCTATAAATACTTTGTCATTTGCAACATCTAAAATAGAGACCTTAAGCATAAAATTGTTTTCATATTTTAAAAGTGCAAACCGTGTGTTTTTAGCGAAAACCGATTTGCAAATTTCGAAAGGTCGTGTTCTACAAACTCGCATACTTGTTCTTCATTTATCGTTATAAGATAATAGTGCTTAGTTGATTTCTGAACTTGTTCATTAACGTGAACCTTTGTTAGAATCATTAGTGCTTTCTTATTAGCGTAAGTTAGTCACTCGAGTATTTAACGGTACTCATTGAGTTACAGCTAGAGTTAGTTGTACGAGTTGGGTTAGTAAATTTGTAATCCGTAGAAAGGTACTAAATTTATTAATCGAGAATAGTGGACGTAGGTTTCGACTTGTGAAACTGAACCACTTCAAAAATCCTCGTGTCTCTCTTTCTTTCGTTTGTTTCGTTTCTTTTGCTTACAATCATTAGTTGATTAGTTAAAGTTTAATCAATAAACTTTAAATAATCAATTACATACGCACAATCAAAAAGCTTTCAAAAAGTTTTAAATACTCAATTCACCCCCCCCCCCCCCTCTTGAGTATTTTGGATCAATAGACTCTTCAATTGGTATCAGAGCCTCGTGCTCTTGATTGCCTAACCGCAAAGAGGCTGATCTATCTTGTTTTTCATTTATCTTATTGTTTTATATTCCGCTGCCTATCACGTGATAAATGGATTCCAAATATCTCAAGTGTCCCGTCTTTGATGGGAAGAATTATGGATTGTGGAAAAACATGATGACTCACTATGTGAAAGGACACGATTGGGAGTGCTGGAGGATTATTCAAAACGGTCCACACAAAATTCTTGTGGCATCCGAGGAAGGCACTACCTATGAAAAGAAAGAAGAGGACTATGTCGAGGCCGACTACAAGAAAGCCGAGAAAAACTCCAAAGCAATAAGTCTTCTGCAAAACGGAATGACTTCCACTGAGTTTGATCGGTTCTCTTCATGTTCCACGGCCAAGGAGATATGGGACGGGCTCGAACTAGCTTATGAAGGTACTTCCATTGTTAGGAAGCACCGAATTGATTTACTTATGCAAAAATATGAGCTATTCATCATGGAGCCTAATGAGTCTCTAGATAGTATTTCCGCAAGGTTTTCAAGTATAATAAATGAACTAAAAAACCTAGGTAGGAAATTCTGTACTGAGGACATTGCTAGAAAGGTTCTTAGGAGCCTTACTAAAAAGTGGCGTGCTAAAGTCACCGCAATGGAGGAATCACGAGATCTTGAAAACCTATCTTATCAAGAACTTATCGGTGCTCTCATGGCCCATGAAATTACTCTTAACAAAGATGACGCTGAACCAAGTCGTAATAAGAGTATGGCCTTAAATAGTGAAGAGGTTGACTCTGAATTAGAGGATGAAACCGTTTTGTTTGCACGGCGTTTCAAAAATAAAATATTTCGAAATAAACAAACAAAATCATCCTACAACAACAACAACAAGTCATTCAAAAAGAAGGTTAATGACTCAAAGTCGTCCTTCGCAAATAGAGGTTGCTTTAAGTGTGGAGAATCTGGTCATATGATCAAAGATTGTCCAACATGGGAGAAAATAAAGGACAAGACGAAACGTGAAAAGACAAAGAGAGAATTCAAGCAAGTTATGATGGCTTCGTGTTGGGGAGACCTTGACTCAGAAGATGACGAGGAATCTGAAGATGACGAAGTAGCAAACCTTTGTCTCAGCAGTGTTAGTCTTGACCTAATCTCCGACAGTGACAATGAAAGCACATATTCTCATTCAAACTATTGCTTTCTTGGAGAATCAGACGAAGACGACGATGAAGAGGTAAGCTATCTTGAGCTTAAGAAACGTGTTAGAAAATTGTCTAAAAGTGCTTTAATCGAATTTTTCGAACAATCTCTTGATAAGTGTCACGAACAGGATTTGGAATTGAAGGATCTAAAGGAACAGATTCTTGAAATTGCGGAGGAGAATCATATTCTCAAGACTAAAGCTAAGAAGTTGAAGTCCAAAGTTATAGCAGAGAATGCTACAACATTAGATTCTACTATGGCTGAAAAGAAGGAATTAGAGTCCAAAGTTATAGCTAATGAAGCTATAACGTCCGACCTAAAGCTTAAAATTAAGCACCTTCAAGCCAAAGTTATAGCTAATGAAGCTATAACTTTAGAACTTAGAAAAGTCAGAGAACTTTTGGAAGCTAAGGTCACTTCTAATGAAGAAGTGATCTTGGATCAAAAGAAAGAAATGGATTCTCTTTCAAAGCAATTAAAGGAATCTAAGACCGATATGATCAATGTTAAGAAACACCACACCGATGTTGTGTTCATTCTTAACAAACGATTCCAAGACTTTCGTGACAACTTTAAAAAGAACAATGATGTAGATCACACGAAATGTCAAGAGGAAATTAAGACCCTAAAAGACTTACTTCTACACGCTAGAAAGGTCCATGACAAGTGGGAAGGTAGCACACAAGTCCTAAACTTCCTAACCGAACAATCTGACAATAATATGAAGATGGGGTTAGGACATGAGTGCTACAGCCGTAGAGACCACTCTAAATGCAAATCAACACCTTCGGATTATGACTTTAGAAAAAGGAAGTATGCTGATCTTCCTGAATATTTGATTTGCAATTACTGTGGTCATACAGGTCACATCCAAATCAATTGTGTCAAAAAGGCTCATGATTTACGGAAAAATGCCGAACATGCCAAAACTGTTGACACAGTTGACGAGGATAAAGAAACCCCCACTAACGAACCTAACGAAGAAAGAAACAATAAATTTCGTTGGTTCTATGACATGGCCTTTGACTATTCTAAGAAACCTAGCACCTCACAAAGCCCTTGTAAATCTCAATCCAGTAAACCTATTCACAAGGCAAATAGTCAAGAGAGACCTAGAGAAGTTCCGAGACCTAGAGAAGTTCCGAGACCTAGAGAAATTCCGAGACCTAGAGAAAACCCTAACCCTAGAACTCCTCCCAAGCCAAACAAACCTAAGGTTAGAAAAACGGTCATTAGACGTGTTTGGGTTCGAAAGGATTTGGTATTTAGAGTAACTAATAATAAGGGACCCAACTTAGCTTGGGTACCTAAAAACTGTATCTAATCCTTTATGCAGGAAGTAGTGAAAGAAAACAACCAATGGTATCTTGACAGTGGTTGTTCAAGACACATGACAGGAGACAAAAATCTATTTCTTTCACTCAAGCCCTTCAATGGAGGAAAAGTGACGTTCGGGGATAACAAAAAGGGAAAAGTGGTTGGCGTTGGCAAAATTGGAATTTCTAAGGATCACGCAATCAGTGATGTTTATCTTGTAGATGGTCTAAAGCATAACTTGCTAAGTATATCTCAACTATGCGACAAAGGTAACAAAGTAGTTTTTCATACTGATAGTTGCCGCATTATTATTGAAGGAACTAGCAATGTTATTCTTGAAGGCCACAGAAAAAGGAACGTTTACATGGTGGATTTAAATGCTGTACCTACTAACTCTTTTTCGTGCATGAAAGTTACATTAGATGATCCTTGTTTATGGCATAAGCGTTTTGGTCACATTAGCTCTCTAACCTTGAACAAACTCAAGAAATGGGACTTGGTAGAAGGGTTACCTAAGATCAAGTTTGACCAAGAAAAGATGTGTGACACATGTGCAAGATGTAAACAAGTACGATCATCGTTCAAGCCAAAAAGAGTAGTAAGCACAGATCAAGCCTTGGAATTAGTACACATGGATTTATGTGGACCTATGAAGGTAAGGAGTAGAGGAGGATCCAGGTACGTCTTTGTTCTTGTAGATGACTACTCAAGGTATGTATGGCCTATCTTTCTTCACTCAAAAGATGAGACTTTTGAGGAATTTGACTGTCTTATGAAACTTGTTCAAAACAAATATAAGACTAAACTAGTGTCTATTCGTACGGATCATGGCACCGAATTTGATAACCAAACCTTTATAGAATATTGTCGAGTTAATGGTGTAGGGCATAACTTTTCTGCACCAAGAACTCCTCAACAAAACGGTGTCGTTGAACGTATGAATAGAACCTTAGAAGATATGGCACGTACAATGCTCTTGTGTAGTGGTTTACCTCGTAACTTTTGGGCTGAAGCCATTAGTACTTCTTGCTACATCCATAATCGTGCTATGATCCGACCTATCCTTAAGAAAACCCCCTACGAACTCCTTAGAGGTCGAAAACCCAATATCTCTCATCTACGTTGTTTTGGGAGTAAATGTTTTGTACATAATAACGGTAAAAACCGCTTAAGTAAGTTCGACCCTAGGAGTGATGAGGCGATTTTCATAGGATACTCAGATCATAGCAAGGCTTATAAGGTCTTCAATAAAAGGACTCTTTGTATTGAAGAAAGTGTACACGTTATTTTTGATGAGGATAACGTGTTCGATAAGCCATTACAGGATGAGGAGGAAGACTTGGATGAGCCCGACTTTCGTCTCTCTAGAGACGATCCCCCGGATTTGGAATTAGAGGATAATGAGATTGAGGGAATAAACGATGAAATTGATCGTTCCTCAAAGGATAAAGGCAAAGTTATAGTTGATGATACTATAACATTGACTCAAGACAAGAACTCCCAAAACAATGTTATAGATGATGTTACTGTAACATTGAATCCAAATCAAGGTGTAGAGTCCGAGGTTATAATCGGCTCAAATACAACACCCGAATTGGATTCAGGGGGAACTTCCTCAAATTCCGAACCAAGAGAAGTCGGGTCAAGCTCAAATAACGAGGATGAACCAAGTACTTCGACGAAGTGGAAATACAAGAACTCACACCCTATGGACAATATTCTTGGGAATATTAAGAAGGGTGTTCAGACAAGACGTTCCTTGAACAATTTCTGCTCTTTCTACTCTTTCCTATCCATGATCGAACCAAAGAACATCAATGAAGCTCTCGCTGAATCAGATTGGATTGTAGCTATGCAAGAAGAGCTACAACAGTTCGAAAGAAACAAGGTTTGGCATTTAGTTCCCAGACCAAAAGATCGAACAGTCATTGGAACTCGGTGGGTCTTCAGGAACAAATTGGATGATGCCGGGGTCATTGTTAGAAATAAAGCAAGATTGGTGGTCCAAGGATATAATCAACAAGAAGGAATAGATTATGACGAGACTTTCGCACCTGTTGCTCGTCTTGAAGCTATTAGACTTCTGATAGCATTTGCCGCACACAAGGGAATGAAGCTCTTCCAGATGGACGTTAAGACGGCATTCTTGAATGGATATTTGCAAGAGGAAGTCTTCGTTGAACAACCTCCTGGTTTTAAGAATATCAAATTTGAGGATCATGTGTTCAAATTAGATAAAGCCCTATACGGATTGAAGCAAGCACCTAGGGCTTGGTACGACATTATCCAAGTTTCTACTTGACAAAGTGGATTCAAAGAGAGGATCCGTCGACAAAACCCTATTTCTAAAAACTGAGGATTCTGACCTTTTGGTTGTTCAAATATACGTCGATGATATCATCTTTGGATCGACCAACCGAAGCCTATGCAAATACTTTTCTGAATTGATGACTTCCGAGTTCGAGATGAGTATGATGGGAGAATTAAAATTCTTCCTAGGTCTACAAATACAACAAACAGATGAAGGCATTAAGATCCATCAACAGAAATACATTAAGGAGTTGATTCGGAAATTTGGAATGGAAAATTCACATGCTATGCCTACTCCAATGGTCGAGAACAAGAAATTGACATTGGATGAAAACGGTAAATCAGTTGATGAGACTACTTACCGTGGGATGATTGGGTCACTGTTATATTTGACCGCAAGTAGACCCGATATTATGTTTAGCGTATGCGTTTGTGCGAGATATCAATCATCTCCCAAAGAATCGCATATGACGACCGTAAAACGAATTTTACGTTACTTAATTGAACGCCAACTTATACCTATGGTATCCAATGGAGTGCAATTTTGATCTAATCGGTTATTCCGATGCCGACTACGCGGGATGTTCTCTAGATAGGAAAAGCACGTCGGGTGTCGCCACATTTGTCGGACCATGTATCATCACGTGGGGTTCGAAGAAACAAAATTCGGTTGCTCTTTCAACTGCTGAAGCCGAATATATTGCTGCAGGACTGGTATGTACTCAACTTTTATGGCTTAAGCAACAATTACGTGATTATGGTGTTGATGTAGGATGTATTCCTATTTTATGTGATAATACTAGTGCGATAATTATTTCTAAAAATCCCGCACAACATTCACGTACCAAACATATTGAAATTAGACATCATTTTATTAGAGACCATGTTGAGAAGGGGAATATAAAACTTGAATTTTGTAGTACTGAAAAACAATGGGCTGACATTTTGACAAAATCATTAGCTAGAGAACGATTTGAGACTTTACGGTTGGAAATTGGTTTAATCAGTGGTACCTAAGCTTTTATATGTGTTTAATCTTTTTATGACTGACTAGTTAAGTTAAGATTGTATGACTGTGTCCGTATATTGCGTTGCATGAATAATTTCGTTATAGAAATTTTTGTTTTCATAAAATTCTATTTGCTATTTAGAATTTAATTAATATCCAAACCTATTTTTATCTCAATAAACAAACACACCATATTTCTTTTATCTTTCCAAATCAAAAGAAAATCTCACAAAAAGGCTCACAATACACGACTCATATGACTCCTATATCAACCCAATTTCCTAATTCATGTCTTATCATCATAAATTTCATCTTATCACTTTCCTATTCCTAATTAACTACACTTACCATATTACACCTACACTTGTTTACCCTAAAACCTACACCTATATCTACCCTTGCTTGTAACCGTCCACCCATCCCCACTTGCCTACCTCTTTCCTTCCCCAAAATATTTACCATCATTGCATATCTTCCTCTTTACTCCAACAATCACCATCATCTTTTTTTTAAACCATCTCCATCATCATGAACACATCCCATGCAAGAAACACCCGATCCTCAACCCGTCACCACCAAAACCGTCCCCTTCCTCATCAAACATCACCCTTGCTACCACATACCCCTCATTCCATGAATTGTCCTTCACCACAACCAAACCAAAACTCGCCCCTGTTTCGTAGTCGGGACGAATCGGTCTCCGAAGGAAAAAGACGCCGCCTTTTCAAAGGTAAAAATAAAGTTGTTGTTGATAATGGTGAAGCGATTGTGGAGGAACCCGAGGTGATCGTTCGGAACGGTGTTACTCGTACTCTGTTCGAGATGATGCTCAAAGCCGCGACAAAGGAGGGATTAAATCGTGTTCGGCTTACACACGATGAAAGCATCTTGGTCAATCGCGTTTTGAGGTATTCTATTCATGGTGGTCGGTATTATCCGAAGTCTTGGTTGGTTAGTGTACCTGCTCTTTCCTTCTTTATCAATTTTCTTGATTTTCAAGGATGGAGTCACATAAGTCAGTTTTCGGGTCCTGTATACCCGGTTGAGGTGGTACAGTTCTTTGCTAGTGTGTCAATTAAAAAGGGAGTGTTGCATGCGGTTGTTAATGGTGTCGATGTTACCGTCTCTGTTTCGGATTTTTGCTCTGCTTTTTCGGTTCCTAATGAAGGGATTGAATTAAATCCGAGTCTTGAATGGTCTAATGTGGGAAGTGAAAAGGAATCTTTGGTGAAACAATATTTTGAGGAGACGACGGAGGGTGTCAATATCGTGGTTCGTCCTCTTTCGGCCAAAATTAAGTTTCTCTTGAATTTTTTGTGGAACACCATAGTGCCGAGAAGAGGGGGCCGTGATAAGGTGTCGAGTTATGAGGCGATTATGGTTTATTCTTGGTTGGAAGGTCAAAAGGTGAACTTGGGGAGTGTTGTTTTGCACCGTATTCTTCAAACGGGTCTTACGGTCACTAAGGAAAAATTGAGCACTACAATTGATTTGCCTTACGGTATGTGGATATCTAGGTTGTTGGAAATTAAGCAAGTGATAGGGCCTGAAAGTTATGGTGTAAGTACTAGAGATTGTATGTGTGACAAGTTAATCAAATTAATGGGTCTTGTTGTTGATGGACCCGAATTGCTACTTGTCAAAGATGTTGAGAAAGTTCCGGTGGATTTGGGTTTGGGAGCAATGGAGTCGAAGTTGGAAGGGTTTATGAGTGGGTTAATGCAGAAATTTGAGGAACATTCGACTAGTTTGGCTACGGCATTGTCACGAGTTGGACCATCTCGGTTCTTAGATTCGGAATTGGATGCTAGTCGGGTGTACTCGTGGATGGAGGGTGTGGATAAGAGATTGGCGGGTTTTGAAAGGGAGCTAAAGGCTATCCGTGGGGAAGTGTTCCCACATGGTGATCGTCTCACTTTCCTTACTAGTCAGGGTGGTGCGTTGGTGATGCACGGGAAAGCGATGGCGGGAGATCAAGCTCTTACGTTGGAAGCTACAAAGGCCCTTTCCTTAAAGGTCCTTAATTTTGAGAGGAGCATTGGGACTCTTTCACAGTTGGTTAGGAGTTCTTTCGACCGTCTGGATGCTTTGGAGCACCGTACCCGACCCGACTATGTGAACCCGTATAAGACCCGCAACATCTGATTTTCTCTCGTCCTACCTTCATTAGCCCTTACCTTAATTAGCTTTTTTTTATTTTCATCTAATGGTGTGTTAATCAAACTCTTTTCGGCCCATTTTGGCATTACACTTGTGGTTATGGCCCAAGTGTTCTATTAGACATGTTATCATTCGGCCCATTTCGGCTTTCGACATGTTTAATTCTTGGTTTGTATGCTAATTATCTTTTGGATGCTTCTAGTATTGCATGTTACTTTAATTCTTATGTCGTTTTTATCTTTTGTCTCGTCTTATATTATTCTAGTCATTTTTGATTTGTTCTTAACTTTTCGATGATGTCAAGAGGGGGAAAGAACGTCTATAGTAAGCATCTACCTAAGCTTGCTCCTTGTCAAGACCAATTGTCTCTTAAAGTCCTTAAAGCTTTGGTTTTGAATATAATTGTTTGATCTTGCGTTAATCTTTATTATCAAGATAATGGTATTATATTAAGGGGGAACTTTTTTCATTAGTCACAATTTTAGGAGACTTGCCATCATCAAAAAGGGGGAATTTGTTGGACCATATGGTTTATATGTTTATGTTTTGATGATGTCAAGGTGCCTTATATATTATATATTTGTTGCGTGTAATTGTTTGTTAAGTGTTTTAGCATTAACCTATTACGAGCAACCAAGAGGATTGTGACGATTACATGAGAAGTTCAAGCCCTCTAATATGATCAAACAACTCAAAGATTCATTCAAGTATTATTGTGAAGACGAAGTTCGTCTAGAAGATTAATCAAGCTTGGATGATGATGTAGCCTATACTCGAAGATCTCTTTGATGATTAGAATAGTATAGGTGATTATCTCGTAATGGTAATAAGAGAATGAGTTTCCTAATTAGTAAAGTTATAGCTTTGCAGCTATAACATTACTAGTAAAAGAGTTCAATGTTATAGCTCTTCTACTATAACATTGAAATGCTGAGTTTTTATACACGACTTTTATATGGCTCGAAAATTGATTTGCAATTTTCTTAAAGTTTATTTTATATGTTTTATGGAAAGTATTTATTTTATAAAGCCCGGTTTAATGACGAGTTCGGTTTTATGGTTGGCGTTAATTGATAGCTTTTGGGTCGACTTATGAGTTGGACTCTACTATCAATTAGGGTTTCCATCTAGCCTCTCTTAAAACCTAAATTCTAATTATATAATAAGATTAGGGTTTGCATGGATTCACGAGCCCATGAGCCGTGTTATGCCGTGTTGCCTAAGAGATTAGGTAAAGATTTTATTCTATAAGATAATCTTTACATATCTTGTATATCTTACTTATATATTTGTTTATGGTAAAAGATTTTCTTGTTTTAGGAAATCTTATCATAATTTTAGAATTTATAGTAAAGATAATATTAGAAAGATTATATTCTATCTTTTAGAATATTCTTTATTATCTTCTATGGCTTTTAGGTAAGAGATAATAAGAAGATATAATTTATAGTTATATCTTATTATTCGGCTATTAGGGTTTCCTTGAAACCGTGTAGCTCTCCTTCTCTTTGCCTATAAATACTTTGTCATTTGCAACATCTAAAATAGAGACCTTAAGCATAAAATTGTTTTCATATTTTAAAAGTGCAAACCGTGTGTTTTTAGCGAAAACCGATTTGCAAATTTCGAAAGGTCGTGTTCTACAAACTCGCATACTTGTTCTTCATTTATCGTTATAAGATAATAGTGCTTAGTTGATTTCTGAACTTGTTCATTAACGTGAACCTTTGTTAGAATCATTAGTGCTTTCTTATTAGCGTAAGTTAGTCACTCGAGTATTTAACGGTACTCATTGAGTTACAGCTAGAGTTAGTTGTACGAGTTGGGTTAGTAAATTTGTAATCCGTAGAAAGGTACTAAATTTATTAATCGAGAATAGTGGACGTAGGTTTCGACTTGTGAAACTGAACCACTTCAAAAATCCTCGTGTCTCTCTTTCTTTCGTTTGTTTCGTTTCTTTTGCTTACAATCATTAGTTGATTAGTTAAAGTTTAATCAATAAACTTTAAATAATCAATTACATACGCACAATCAAAAAGCTTTCAAAAAGTTTTAAATCCTCAATTCACCCCCCCCCCCCCCCCCCTCTTGAGTATTTTGGATCAATAGACTCTTCATCATCTTTGCAATGGAAACCAATTTGCAGAGACGCTTCATTGCCCAAGGTGCGAACAATATTTTCACCACGCTCACTAACGAGTTCTCAAAAGCACCGAGAATCCTTACTTATGAGCATACCTGTCGCTTCTTTGATGCGAAACTCCAAAAGGGCCAACCGGTTAGCCCACACATTCATAACATGATTGAGAATGTCGAGAAATTGGAGGCACTTGATTGTAAAATCAGTGAGAGCATAGTCATTGACCGTAAGCTTCATTCTCTTCACGATGGTTTTGCCCTTTTCAGGGCGAACTACTACATGAATGACTTAAAGAAAAGTCCTCATGAGCTACACTCACTTCTCGTACAGACCGAGAAGGATATGAAATTGAGTGGGAGCATGAAGCAGGATGTTCTCACGATTTCCAACAAGGGTAAAGGTAAGGGCAAAGCTCCAGTCAACCTAACTGTAGGTATGCAAAAGTTCAAAAAGCCAGGAAACGGTAAGAGTGGGCCTGGTGAGACTAGTGGCTCACAGGGCAAGGCAAAGAGCAAGGGCGGTGACATTGAGTGCCACCATTGTCACAAGACTGGACATTGGAGGAGGAACTGTCCCGTCTACCGTGAGGACATTAAAGCAGGCCGCGTCGTTCTTGTTGGTATGTCATCTTATATTCATAAGATTGAGATTAACCATGCAAGTTTCGGAACTTGGGTACTTGATACTGGTTGTAGTTCTCATCTGTGTAATCATTTGCAGGGTCTAAGAAACATCACACCTCTCGGAAAGGGTGATGTGGACCTACGAGTCGGGAATGGAGCCAGAGTTGCTGCTGTCTCGAAGGGAACATATGTAATCCAACTCCCTAGTGGTTTTGAGTTATTTTTAAATAATTGTTACTATGTACCCAGTTTGTCTAAGAACATTATTTCAGTTTCCGTACTTGATAAGGACAGTTTTTCATTTTTAATAAAGGATAATACCTGTATTTTCTCTTTCAATGAAATGATTTATGGCAAAGCAGTTTCCATGAATGGAATTTACATCTTAGATCAAACCACGGAAGTGTTACACGTGAATAATAAGAAATTAAAGGTTGGTGACAAAGATCAAACCTATCTATGGCATTGTCGAATGGGACACATAAATGAGAAACGCGTGAAGAAACTCGTCGATAATGGGACTATTCCCGCATTCGATTTTTCTACACATGGCACGTGTGAATCATGTCTCATTGGCAAAATGACTCGAATTTCCTGCAAAGGTGTTGGAATGCGCGCTAGTGACCTATTAGGACTCATACATACAGATGTTTGTGGACCTATGTCAATTACCTCTAGAGATGGCTATAGATATTTTAGCACTTTCACGGATGATTTGAGTAGATACGGATATGTCTACTTAATGAAGCATAAAAGTGAGTCCTTTGAGAAATTCAAGGAATACCAGAACAGGGTTGAGAACCAACTGGGTAGAAAGGGTAAAGCACTCCGTTCAGATCGGGGTGGCGAATATCTTTCAAATGAGTTTGATCAACACCTTAAAGACTGCGGAATCGTTTTGCAGTTAACTCCGCCTGGAACACCTCAATTGAATGGTGTGTCCGAACGGAGAAATCGAACATTACTTGATATGGTTTGATCCATGATGAGTCACACGGTAGTACCTGATTCATTATGGGGTTTTGCTCTTTTGTCAGCTGCTCTAATACTTAACCGAAGTCCGACTAAAGCTGTCGACAAGACTCCATATGAAATGTGGAAGGGAACGGTCCCAAACTTGTCCTTTATTCGGGTTTGGGGCTGCGAGGCTTATGTCAAGTGGAGACACGAGGATAAGCTCGGCCCGCGATCGGTCAAGACATACTTTATAGGTTATCCAAAAGGAACATTTGGTCATTACTTCTATTCGCCTACCGAACATCGAGTTTTTGTTGCGGCTAGTGCGACGTTCTTAGAAAAAGAATTTCTCGAGAATAAGACAAGTAATAGAACCTTCGAGCTGTCGGAGATTCCAGAACCAACAACCGAAGAACAGATAGAAGAAGTAGTTCCTCCAACCGATGATACGGTTAATATTCCTGAGGAACCTATGAGGTCAGGTAGAGTCTCTAATCCTCTTGACAGATACATTGGTATGGTTGAGGAAAATGAAGTTTTGCTCCTAGAGAGTAATGAACCCGCTACCTATAAAGGTGCTATGGCCTGTTCCGACTCGAAGCTATAGCTCGAAGCCATGCAAGCCGAGATGGACTCCATGTATGAGAATGACGTATGGGATCTTATCGATTTACCTAATAAGGTAAAACCTCTACAGTGCAAATGGCTTTACAAAATAAAGCGTTCTGTATACACGCAACCAGATACCTATAAGGCACGACTAGTGGCAAAAGGTTTCACTCAAGTGCACGGATTGCATTATGATGATATTTTTGCACCTGTAGTCATGCTACGTTCCATTCGGATAATCTTAGCGATTGCCGCATTTCATGACTATGAAATTTGGCAAATGGATGTGAAAACCGCCTTCCTAAACGGTTATTTGGAGGAAGAGTTGTACATGGTGCAACCCGAAGGTTTCATAGATCCTGAACATCCTAAGAAAGTATGAAAGCTTAAGCGCTCCATTTATGGACTTAAGCAAGCTTCTCGGAGTTGGAATCATCGTTTCGACCAGGTGATAAAAGAATATGGTTTCACTCGATCGGTCGAGGAACCATGCTTATATATCAAGTCGAGTGGGAGCAATATTGTATTCTTGATATTGTATGTCGATGACATACTCTTGATTGGGAATGACATTCTTCAACTATCTTCGGTTAAAGAATGGTTGAAGAACCATTTCCAGATGAAAGATCCGGGTGAGGCACAACGCATATTGGGAATCCGTATCTACCGAGATAGATCACGACGGACGTTATCACTTAGTCAGGAGTCTTATTTGGATAAGATTCTTGAGAGGTTCAGCATGACCAACTCCAAGAAGGGGAACCTTCCAATGACGCCTGGGATGCAGTTGAGCAAGTCTCAGTCACCCATGACGCCTGAAGGGATTGAGCGCATGAGTCGTGTTCCTTATGCATCTGCAATAGGATCAATCACGTATGCCATGATATGCACACGTCCAGACGTGGCATATGCATTGAGTATGACGAGTCGGTACCAAAAGAATCCAGGTGAAACACACTGGATAGCTGTTAAAAATATACTCAAGTACCTACGGAGGACTAAGGATAGGGTATTGACTTATGGAGGAGATACTAAGCTATGCGCAATCGGTTACGTGGATGCTAGCTTCCAAACGGATCGAGATGATTCAAAATCTCAATCTGAGTTCGTCTTCACTCTTAATGGTGCTGCGGTCAGCTGGAAGAGTTCCAAACAGAGTGTTGTAGCAGATTCTACCACTGAATCCGAGTACTATGCCGCTTCGTAAGCAGCTAAGGAAGCGATATGGATGCGTCAATTCTTACAAGGACTTACGATAGTTCCTAGTTCGAATGACCCGATCACCATCTATTGTGACAAAATAGGTGCCATCTTCCAGGCTAAGGAGCCAAAGTCTAGCAACAAATCTAGACATGTACATCGGAAAGCTCACCTGATCCGTGATTACGTGGAGCAATAAGAGATAGTGATTAACAAGATAGCTTCGGATGATAACATCGCGGACCCTCTTACTAAACCGTTGAATTTTGATAAGCATGAAGGGCATGTTATTTCCATGGGAATTAAACGTGATCCTGAGTTGTAGTAGTTGATTATGGATTTGATACATTATCTTTTTCATATACTATTTATAACTTCATCCTTTTTATTATATTTTGTTTTTCATGTGGATTGTACTGACAACTTTAAACGCCACAAAGTGAACTGAATTACATTATATTTTGTTTCGTCCGTAATCGCCTTAATGAGCTGATAACTCTGGGAATTATATTGTGCAGTCGATTGATGGTCGGTTCAACGAGCCATAAGTCAAACGGTTGACTGATCGATCACAGATGCGAGATTATAACGATACCTCGTAGGACAAATTTTTGTGACAACATAATGGAGTCCTAAATATTTAAAAACATTTGGTGCCAGGTCGTGGATAGGACATCCATTGTGTTCCTAGAGTCGATTCTTTTGACTATCGACTGTCTTTTGAGATTAAGGCAGTTTTTGGGTGACTTTGGTTTCTTTCTCACGGTTTGCCGTAACTGGAGGCTAAGTAAATTTTTTCTGGGTCATTTCATACTGTGCTTACATCTGCAAGATTCAAGTTCAGGAAAATATCCAACCTTTATTAGGTATAGTTATTTCTCAGGGCCACTCGAGGAGTGGTAACTGAAATGCATGGCCATGCTCGAATGATGATTCGTTTATCAGTTAAGTTACTCTCTAGTCGGGGAAACCACTCTTGATATATACAGATCACTTGTAAAATACGAGCTTTGTGAATACGGATTTTGCAAATTGTTTTACATTGAGTGGGAGAAATTTTAGGATATGAGAATCGGTTATCGCACATACACTTGTGAGGACAAGTGGGAGTTTGTTGGAGCTTGTGTCCTCCACAAATTAGTGTGATAACATTTGTAAATCTCTTACAGGTTCACAAGGGTATACTTCGTATTTTATCAGTTGATTAACGATTACCTAATAACGGTTGGCTTGCTAGTAAGTTTGACGTTATTATCATACAGATGGCGGTGATCAACTGGTCCCTAAAAGTCACACCTAAAGTATGTGTTTGAGAGATGTGATTATGGATATGTAATCACATTGATGCCATATATTACTAAACAGTTAGTCAATGTGTTGATGAGACGATTATTTAATGCCGATTAAATAATATTACCTGAGACAAATTAACTGTCAATTCGTAAATTGAATATAATATGTTATATTTAATTAATGTATATAATGTTAGCTTGGACGAATTAATATGTTAATTTGTAATTAAATGTAATCGGTTATATTTAATTAGCTAATTATAAATATGCGATATTTATAGTTAAAGTATATTTTACATGAGATTGTTATAATATATGTTGTCAGGCCGGACTTAATAAATCAACTACAATCAGTTATGTATGGACTTATTAAAACGGGACAACATGTATGACAATTAATAAAATGTACACATTATATATAATTTTAGAATAACCAAAAATAAGGGAATTTTATCCTAATTTGTGGTTGTTGCTAAAACCGAAAATAAGAAGAAATATCCTCTTATTTTCGGATATATGGGCCGAAAATTTAAAAAGAAAAACCCACACTAATCACTCCCCTTACACGGTTAAACGGAGAGGAAAAGGGGAATTTTTCGAACCTAATTTTCTAACCTAGCCTCTCATCAAAACACAAAAACGATAAACCCTAAATAATTTACTGAAATTCGGGGATCGATTCTAGCAAGGGCATATCTCACATCATCTTGGGTGCAACTGATAGGTGAATATCATTGCGATATTGTTCTTAGGCCGATTTTGCTAGGACCGAAGGTTGTTTCTTCATTCTCTACTTTTGTTTATGCAATTTATTTTATGAATAGTTATCATCACGATAAATTCGTTATAATCCTTAAAGTTAAAGGGATGCATACAGATAAATCCCACACATGGTCCGTAAAAACAGTAACTTGCGAACCTATCAAATAAGATCGAAATTTCTCCAGCGCATAAACAACAGCTAACAACTCCTTCTCAGTGGTAGTGTACTTCACTTGAGCCGCATCCAGAGTTAGGCTCGCATAGTAGATCACACTAAAAGCTTTGTCTTTCCGCTGGCCTAACACCGCTCCTAGTGCATAATCACTAGCATCACACATAATCTCAAATGGAAGCTCCCAGTCGGGAGGCTGGATAATTGGTGCTGAAATCAAGGGATGTTTCAACTTGTTAAAAGCAAAAAGACACTCATCAGTAAATACAAATGGGGCATCCTTTAGTAACAATTGTGTAAGTGGTTTAGCAATTTTAGAAAAATCCTTGATGAACCGGCGATAAAAGCCAGCATGTCCAAGGAAACTCCTCACTCCTTTAACATTAACAGGAGGAGGTAATTGCTTAATCACTTGCACCTTTGCTTTATCGACCTCGATGCCCCTATCAGAAACTAAGTGCCCTAAGATAACTCCCTCGTTGACCATAAAGTGACACTTTTCCCAGTTAAGAACAAGATTAACCTTAATGCAGCGCTACAACACTTTATCAAGGTTAGACAACCAGTTATCAAAATCACTCCCATAGACGCTGAAATCGTCCATAAAAACCTCCATAATAGACTCTATATACTCAGAAAATATCCCCATCATGAACCTTTGAAAGGTAGCTGGGGCATTGCATAAACCAAAAGGCATTCTACAATAAGCAAAAACACCTTGAGAAAAAGTAAAAGTAGTCTTTTCCTGATCATCCGGATGAATAGGGATCTGAAAGAACCCTGAGTATCTATCTAGATAACAGAAAAACTTATGAGAGGCTAACCTTTCTACCATATGATCAATAAAAGGAAGGGGGAAATGATCTTTCTTTGTGGTGGCATTCAGCTGTCAATAGTCTATACACATCCGCCAACCAGTCACCACTCTGGTAGGTATCAACTCATTTTTATCATTCTTAACCATGGTAGTTCCTCCTTTCTTAGGAACTATCTGAACTGGACTCACCCATTTAGAATGACCAACAGAATAGATAATACCTGCATCAAGTAGCTTCATTACCTCAGCCATCACAACATCCTGCATCTTCTGATTCAGCCTGCGATGACCTTGTCTGCAAGGCTTGTGATCCACCTCTAGCTCAATCCTGTGCATACAAATATTAGGGCTGATGCCCTGAATATCATCCAACGAATAACCCATCGCTTTTCTGTTTTTCTTAAGAATAGCTAACAAAGCAGTTAGCTGCTTATCATCAAGCTTAGCACTAGCAATGACTGGATGTTGCTCAGTTTCATCTAGAAATGCATATTTAAGATGAGAAGGAAGTGGCTTACGCTTAGGTACCTTTACCTCAATAGCGCAAGAAGTGTTTACCAGCTGTTTTACCTTCTCTCCTTCAGCGTTGGTGAGTTCACGCTCATCTATCGCAGCTTCAAGCAGATCCAACATAGCGTCATTGTTCTCCGGGTTATCTGCACACTCATCTAGCAACACCAAAGCTTCCAGTGGATCCCTTATTAACGAATCTGACCAGACCTCATAAACAGACTTATCAATGATATCAACTGAATAGCAAGTATTCTCTATCATTGGTCTAGCAAGTGTACCAGGCAAATTGAAAGTGATAGCGTCATCCCCCACCGCAAGAGTCAAACGCCCTTTTTTGACATCTATAATAGCGCCAGTTGTACACAAGAACGGTCTTCCTAATATAATCGTGGTCCGTGCATCCTCAGCTATGTCTAAGATAATAAATCTACTGGGATAAAGAACTTGCCTACCTTGACAGGCACGTCTTCTAGGATACCTAAGGGTCGTCTAACCGATCTATCGGCCATCTGGAGGGTGATATTGGTCCTTTTAAGGTGACCCATATTAAGTTTCTTGCAAACAGAGTAAGGCATGACACTGACACTGGCTCCTAAATCACAAAGAACCTTTTCTATCACTTCATTTCCTATAATATAGGTAATAGAAAAACTACCCGGGTCTTTCAATTTAGGCGGAGCTTTATTAAGAATTAAATTAATAGACTCTTCTATGAAGGCAACAGTATTAAAATCACTAAGCTCTCTCTTACGCGTCAAAATATCTTTCATAAATTTCGCATAAGAAGGTACCTGGGTAATTAGTTCGGTAAAAGGAACGGTTACCTGAAGGTTCTTGACCACCTCCACGAACTTACCGAACAGTCGCTAAACGTTAGCATCCTTCAGTCGTCTTGGGTAAGGAATTCCGGTAACAGTAAGCGGGTCTGCAACTTTCTCTTTACCATTGTCTAAACTGGGCATCTCCGCATCAGAGGAAGATGATCCATCAGCGTGTTTAGACCTCGAAACAGCGTCTTCGCCATTGCATGTGTTCGATCGAGTACCTAAATCACTCGATCGAGCACTTTGACGAGGTTCAGCAACGTCTTCGTCAAATTTCTCTTCCAAAACAGTCTCCGAATTTCCATCAACGGGTAAATCAGTATTTTCAGGCATTATTGGTCCGTCATAAGTAAGACCGCTTCGGAGGTTAATTGCATTAATCAAGTCGTAAGTAGGTGATCGATTTGCTTGATTCATTTGCTCGGATGCAAATTGTGTGAATTGTTCTTTCAACTTCTCTATGGAATTCTCATTGTCTTCCGCATTTTTCTGGAGTTGAAGTGCCAAAGATACCACCAAGGATTTCAACTCTGCTATCTCTGTATTTGTAGAAGAAGAATTATCTTTTTGCGGTAATGAAATGGTAGGACTAGAAATGCTTGATATGGCTATATCCTCATAAAATTTGGAGAACGGAATTCCTTGCTTATATTGTTGGTAGGCATGGACTCGCTCTACTTCTGCCATACAAGTAATAGGATTATGTCCTTCCGCACCACACCTACCACAAAACACTTATTGTTCAATCATAGCATGGACCTGTTCTTGATTACCCAATATTGGCGGACTTTCTTACTTGTCACACCTAGCATTAAGGACTTCTACCTCAGCTACAAGGGATTCACCATCTTTTTCGCTCACTTGCCTACCTCCTCTGGGGTTCCCATACTCAGCTACATGAATGGACATGTGTTCAATAAGATGCCATCCCATATTGTCTTCAATATTTTTCTAGAATCTTCCTTTGGTTGCAACATCCAATATGGCTCTTTGATCGTCATACAACCCATTGTAAAATTGGTTGCAAAGGAACCATTGTTGGAAACCATGATGAGGTATAGAGCGAACTAGCTTCTTGAACCTAGTCCAAGCTTCATTCAAATCTTCTGTGGCCAATTGTGTGAATTTAGTGATTTGGCCTCTTGATGCGTTGATGCGCTGTGGTGGAAAGTACCTTCTGTAGAAAGCTAATGCCAAAGAATTCTATTCGGTCACACCAGCAGCTTCCCTATCCAAATCTCTCAACCACTCCCGGGCGTCATTAGTCAAGGAAAAATGAAAAAGAATTTCTTTGACCCATCTTGCGTCACCCCAGCAACTAAAGGAATGGCGGAGCAGTAATCAGTGAACAACTCCATATGCTTGCCCGGATCTTCGCCAGCTACTCCCTGGAAAAGCTTCTTCTCTACCAACTGAATGTAAGATGGATAAATTCCAAAGGTGCCAGCATCTGTAGTAGGAAGTAGGAAACCCTTGGGTAAGGAATCTATAGTAGGTTCCAAGTGGCTAGAGATGTTAGGCATTTTAGCAAATGAAATTGTAAGAACAACAGATATTTCAGTGCCCTCTTCTAGTATGGATCACCTGCAAAACAACTATAGCACTAGAGAAAAATATGAGAACTGTCTCAAGGAATAAATTCCTTGAGACGAGAGACAAACTTAATATAAAGCAAACCAAATAACACCGTCTCCCCGGCAACGGCGCCAAAATTTGACACGGCTGTCGTAACCCTATCAAAAATAAAATTAAATGTCTCTATGCAGTCGGGTATCGTATCCACAGAGAGATGGGAACTCTGTATACTAAACTAAGTCTGCCTAGGTAACCGTTTCTTGGGGGTTGGTTGTTTGATTCTAAAGTACGGAGAAATAGAGAAAAGGGACAGTAAAGAAACAAGCAACAAGATCTAATGAAATTACCAGAGAGAGAGAAACAGCTAGGACAGTCGGTTCACCATGGTTTTCTAGAGATCAAATCTAAGGTCAAAGGTCAGCTTGAACTCGATCTGCAGAGCATTGAAAAGTTCCTTCCGGTCCGCTATTTGCCATAAAACATTACTAACTTAGCTTCCGCCCTCATTAGAGTGTCCTAATGTTCACCGCGAGTCTCACCCCTTCCAATCTTCCGATCTAGGTCAAGGTGTAACGAATAATCTAGCTAAATGCGTCGACTCAAGCAGCTAACTGCTATTAAATGTAGTGATTAATAACACAAACCTAATTCTAGCCAAGTCCAATCACCTAATCTTAACCTCCCTAATTACCATGCCTCCCCTATGTCCTAGCATAGAGAGATTAGCTATGCATAATGAAAGTAGAGAAATTAACAATCTCAAATGAAATAATTAACTTGAACATGATAACAAGAAGATGATGAATTATGAATCTAATGCTAGAAATTGATTACTAAAGAGAACAATAATTAAAGCAATAGAGCAAAGAGATGATAGGAACAAGAACAATTGCAATAATTAATAAATAAAATTAAAGAGCGAAGAATACCCAATACAATGAATTCCAAAAGCTAGAGTTTTTAGGTCTAAGGAGTAAGGAGCCAAAGAGAGGGGGAAGAGAGATAGATCCAAGAGTCGTCCTCCTCTGTTTTAATTTATTCTAAGATAGAACTAAAATATCCAAAAGGGTAAATCTAAAAGATTGCGTAGAAAATATTCTAATCGTCAAAACTACTCGATCGAGTAGAAACAAACTACTCGATCGACCAAAGTAAAGGTCAAACACCTCGATCGAGCAAATCAAGCACTCGATCGAGGACTCAGCAAACACCCTTCTTGATCGAGCAAAGCTAGTACTCGATCGAGGGTTCTCGGCATCAAAGGTTGCTCGATCGATCAGTTTTAGCAGTCAACTTAGTCGATCGAGTTAGCTAGCACTGAATCAGCGTGGGTGAACTCAAGACACCTTCCGAAGCCACTTCACGCATACTTAGGTGACAAATTTGGGGCTCCGATTCTTCTATCTCCAAAATGCAAGCAAACGGGACAGGTTCAGGCTTAATTTAGCTCCTCTCCGGCTCATACCTGCAAATAATACAAGACAAACCAAAGTAGACTATTCGGGGGACATTTGTAGCTAGATGCTACATAAATAACACAGAAATGCGTGTAAATATAGGGCAAAACCTTATATAAAATGCACGCATCACGGTGGTATGAGGATAATGAGAAGATATAGTTAAGGATCTAGTATTTGTGAGTTACGAGGACGTAACATTTATCTTAAGAAGAGTCGGATGCGACAAAGAGAGTTTGATGGTTGTACATGTTGCGGTATATTTGTAAGTTTAAGCCTTAGTGTAGAATAATGGATGGATTTATGTTGTGGTTGATACTATTAAAGGTAATGGCAGTGCTTGTAGTAGTATGTCGTTTATGAGTGTGAGAATACTTCGATAGTATTGACAGTTGGGTGATGTTCATGGGTGTGAGTAAACTTCGAGGACGAAGTTCATTTTAAGGGTGGTAGAATGTAACATTACGTTTGGTGGTTGACCTTGCTTAGTGGTGATTGATCTTGCTTGGTGTATTGTCTTAATATTGGATTTGCTAGTGGATAATATGTTAGTGAGACGGAGCTAGCGGCGTTTGTGGATGGTATTCGGTAGTGTACGGAGTTATTGTCGAGAGGCTATAATGTAGTTGATACAATATCGTGAGCCATGTTGTGGAGGTAGGCATAGTTGGTGGAGTTAGTGTTAGAAGTTCATGTTTTATAGGTAGGATTTGAACTTCGGGGACGAAGTTCGTTTTTAAGGAGGGAAGACTGTAATACCTCGGATTTATGAGCTGTTGGGTACTCTATCGAGTAGGGCTTACTCTGTCGAGTAAGTTAGTTTTGCATTCTGGAGTACGTTCTGCCTGATGGGTACTCGATCGAGTAGGATCAACTCGATCGAATAGGCGGTACTCGATCGAGTACGCTAGTTACTCGATCGAGTAAGTCGTGTTTTACGTGTGATGCGGTCGTTTATACACCAAAAATAAAATACCTAAGTACTGCTAACAGAAGTCAGCGGCAAGTAGGGTCGATCTCCACAGGGAGGCTAAGTTGCTATCTATCTGTCTAATTCGGTCTGTCAGGGTGTCACAGAATGGGGGTTTTGATTGTGTTGACTATACTAATGAGATTAAAGCAAAAGAGAAATTAACAATAAGAGAAAGGAAGTATGCTAAGAGTCGGTCCACCGTGGCAGCTATCAGATCTTATACTATCATGAATACTAAGGCGATTAGACTATTGATAAGAAGAGCTATGGTCGTCACCTTTCGGTCCTTAAACCGCCCTGGAGTGTAAACAGCTTAACTTTCGCCCTCACTGCAATACCCTATTGTAATTAAGCAAGCCTTCCCTTCCAATCTTTCGATCTAGGTCGGGGTTAACTAGAATTATTGGTCTCCTGCATGCATACATTCGACTGGATAACAATTAAATTGCCTAATACAATTCTTATCGCAGGTCTAATCTATTTAATACAGTTAAAGCATCGCTACCACGGCTTCCCTAATCCTAACATACTAGGGGGAATTAGCTAAGCATGGAATAAGTAAGAATAAGAATAAAATAAATAATAACAAATAAACATTAAAAGGGAAGAAGAAAAGGAAGAGGAATTACTAGATTAAAATCCTAAAATGGAAGAACAAGAGTAACAATTAACGTAACAAGGAAAGAAAAGAGAGAATTAGGGTCTCTCCGGATAAAAAGAGATATCTAAATGACTCCTAAAGCTTCCTATTTATAAGAAATCAGGAATAAGATTAAACCTAATGACGGAAAATTAACTAAAAAGCCCAACCCGTAGCAAAGTCCACTCGATCGAGTAGAGAAATCACTCGATCGAGCAAACTCAGCCAGGAAATAGCTCGATCGACCAAGAAGGTTGCTCGATCGAGTAAGGCTATACAGAAACTGGTCGATCGACTTAGCAAACAGCTCGATCGACTAATTATTCAACCTAAAAACCACTCGATCGACTAAGAATGTCTTCGATCGAGTGATAATTGACTTCAGCAGCTTGTATTTCTCGTTAATTTGCCTTTGACTTGTCCTTTTAGCTCTCGAAACACCTTCACGCATCCCAAGACAGCAACATTTCCCGCTCCAAATCTACTCTTCCTCCAAATGCATGCAAAATGGACGGTAAATGACTTGATTTCGCTACTTTCTGGTTCATTCCTGCAATTAAGACAAAATACACCAAAGTAGCATATTCGGGGCATTTCGTAGCGTAAAACCACGATAAAAGCATAGAAATACGTGCATAAAATAGGCTAAAAAGGCTATATAAAATGCACGTATCAAATCTCCCCAAACCAAACCTTTACTCGTCCTCGAGTAAACTCAAAACTATACGCTAATGGAACGGAAAAATAACTCAGAGCTAGCTACAAATGCCCACTTAAGCCAATTTATTGCAAGCAAACTAACACCTATAGCTAAACAGTCAAATGCAAACGAGTTGTAAGATGTTTATAATAAAGCTGAACCGTCGACCTTGCAAGACCTTTAATATTGGACTCTCACGGGTCACTCTTTCTCTCATGAAGCAAAGGGTAAGCATATATATGTATAAGAGAGAAAAAAGATAGTCGCTCACCTAAACTACGACCCACATAAACATGCATGCAACTAATATGATAGACAATTCTAACTACCAAACATACATTCCAACCAAACAAGGTCCTGTCACAGCCGAGGGCTTACAAAAATATGGTAAAGTGAGGCAATGGGTAAGAAATGGCAAAACATGTATGGGAATGTGGAGGTATAGGTGATCAAGCTAGTACCTAAACAGAACCATATATCAACATCCATTTCTTAAGCAATTATGGAATTAAGCACATGCCCTTCATTTGGCATACAACTCACCAAACCAAACTGAACTCACTCCTCAAATAATACAAGATAGAACATAGGAGCAGAAACCGTCAACCAAACAACATCTCTTTTCAATTTTTCGAAATCTTTTTCCTTCCTTTTCTGATTTTTTTCTTCTTTTTCTTTCGGTTTCTTCTTTTTCATTCTTTTTTTTTTCTTTTTCACGTTATTTTTTTTTGCATCATCCTCCTTTTCTTCATAAAATACCAACTCCGATTCAATAGAATATGCGCCAATATTTGATACAATAGAAAATATACCGCAAAGCAATCTAAACTAGCTTGACAAGGCAGGCTAAATTTGGGATGTAGTTAAGGGTCAACTGGCAAATTTGGCTAATGTGGAGTTAAATGGGTAAAAATGAAAGAAAGGGAATTTGTAAGCACCTCCCTGCATGTGACACCAACCACTAACCCGAATGTATGACGGCAAAAAGCAATTGAATTTCATATACGTGCAAATTAATGATACATGTTATGCAAGGAGTAACTACTCACAATCCTACATGAAACTGGTCATAAATGACACCAGTTTATAAGGCTCTAAATCTTAGAAATTATAAGTAGGTTGCCAAAATTTCAGGTCAAGTCTATATGTTCAGCTAAATTAAACATTAACTCGTAGATATGCAATAAGACAAAGCTAATAAGATAAAAGTTTAATGCAAGGCTTAAGCAAAAAGACAGTTGCAGTGCAATTTCATCATTGAAATCTACCGTTCCGACTCAACCTATATGCTAAAATAAACGTGAAATTTTTCAAATTTTCAACAATTTTTCAAATTTTTTTTATGGAATATTAAATTTTTATGAAATAAATAACAATGCAAGCATAAAAATTAAACGTGATAACTGAAATGCAATAAAAACAAAATGCAGACACGGATATGGATGCATAACCTCCCCGAACCAAACTGTACAATGCCCCCATTGTACCAAAACATGGAAAGGAAATGCACTAAAGGAGAAAGAGAGTAAAAGCGGAAAACTCACAAAATAGCGCGAATAAGGGGACCTCCCCAAACCGACCATGAAATGGGAGGTTGCTAAGGGCCCGGAAAACCGTCTCGGGAAGCTAATCCAAGTCAAATACACTCGATGTCCGTCCAACAGTGGTCGATCGAGTAGCATGGCCATCTAAACTGCTCGATCGACTGGAATATGGGTCGATCGAGTGGTTTCTCATTCTGCAGGGGGTCGATCGAGAGGAAGGTCTACTCGATCGAGTGAATACATCAGCTACAGTTCTCGATCGAGTAGAAAAACTACTCGATCGAGTGATCCTTAATGTAATTCCTGCAAAACGTAATGTAAACAGCCGCAAACTAACAAAAACAAGCTTACTGAGATAGCCTATGGTATAAAAACCATTTATTAAACTGAAATTGAATAAAAACAAAATAAAATCTCCGGGTTGCCTCCCTGGGTAGCGCTAGCTTCATCAGTCCCAGCTCGACCTTCTTTTTCTTCGAGCCTCTATAATTAACCATGATCAAAACAAACAAAGCGCGCAAAGAACTCACAAATAGCTGCGCATGTGCTACACAAAACAGTAAGTAGCACCAGAGTGGAATAACAAAATAGGAAATAAAAATGTTTAACTTTTTAAGCCGAACAAATTTCCTATGGGCGCTCCTAAATTTATCCACAAAATAAAGGAGCGCGGGAGCAATCGTCAATACATTATGGTTTAAATTCAAATTAGCAATTTTGAGATGACATGTACGGTGAAAATCAGTTAAATTATATGTCCACATGGGAGGGGGTAAAGCGTTAAAAGGACATGCATGAATCAGACGAGGTAATATACAAACAATAATAAAATTACCATTTACTACCTCAGGTTGGTTGCTCTCAACTACGGAATCATAAGTAAAAGAGTTTATTACCTCTTCCGTGCTAGGAGCAATTACCGTCTCAACTGCTTCATCATCAACCTCCTCAGTGGAGTCTGCCCCGTAGATCGCAGCTTCAAGTGAATCCGACTTACTGTTTGTGAATAAGGGAGGTTCACCGTAATCATCGTCAGAGTCGTCATCCATATCAAACCAAAATGACGAACCAAAGCTCCCATTGGCCATTTCAGTCGATCGAGCAGAGTAATCACTCGATCGACCACTTTCCTCCCGCATCTCACTCGATCGAGAAGCAAAATCGCTCGATCGAGCACTTTCCTCGTGAATGTCACTCGATCGAGAAGGTATATCACTCGATCGAGGATCGTCTTCTGAAATCCACTCGATCGACCATTAACGATCACTCGATCGAGTGGTTCTTCCCCGTCTGTGTACCGTATCCCCGCATGCATTACGAAATACGCTAGAAAGTCTTCATCCGAAATATAGAGGTCATTTTCAAAGAATAGGCAATGCGGGTTCTTCATGGGAAAAACCGTTATTGGGCAAGCACACCTCTTCCGGTTGCCGATCATCCAACCCACCTAACCGAGCAATTTCGATTGCAACTCGGTGACTTGAGTTCCCATGTTTCTATCGTATTCAAGGATTAAGGATTTCAGCTCTGCGATTTCTTTTTTCAGTGTATCACGAGGATCCTGTCGCGGTGGCCATTGATGAGGTGGATGTGGCGGCACAACTACAGCTGCATTGTGCTCAGCAGGACCACATCCCCAAGACTTCTTCCTTTCCCAACTAGCAGGTTTCTCAGCTTGGGCTTCAAACTGAGCAATTAGTCGGGAGACGGATGTCATCTTGGCAAGAGGGATCGAAGGTACTCAAGCCTTCCCTTCGATAATCTCCCTCAGTAGCCTGTCTAATAAACCTGTAAGCCTATCAAAACAGCACTAAAAGAGAAAGATAAGAACAGCTTCAAGGTACTTAGTCTTCCCTTGAAGCGAAAGGACAAACAAAATAAAGCAGATAAAAAGCGTCGCCTCCCCGGCAACGGCGCCAAAATTTGATGCGGTCGTTTATACACCAAAAATAAAATACCTAAGTACTGCTAACAGAAGTCAGCGGCAAGTAGGGTCGATCTCCACAGGGAGGCTAAGTTGCTATCTATCTGTCTAATTCGGTCTGTCAGGGTGTCACAGAATGGGGGTTTTGATTGTGTTGACTATACTAATGAGATTAAAGCAAAAGAGAAATTAACAATAAGAGAAAGGAAGTATGCTAAGAGTCGGTCCACCGTGGCAGCTATCAGATCTTATACTATCATGAATACTAAGGCGATTAGACTATTGATAAGAAGAGCTATGGTCGTCACCTTTCGGTCCTTAAACCGCCCTGGAGTGTAAACAGCTTAACTTTCGCCCTCACTGCAATACCCTATTGTAATTAAGCAAGCCTTCCCTTCCAATCTTTCGATCTAGGTCGGGGTTAACTAGAATTATTGGTCTCCTGCATGCATACATTCGACTGGATAACAATTAAATTGCCTAATACAATTCTTATCGCAGGTCTAATCTATTTAATACAGTTAAAGCATCGCTACCACGGCTTCCCTAATCCTAACATACTAGGGGGAATTAGCTAAGCATGGAATAAGTAAGAATAAGAATAAAATAAATAATAACAAATAAACATTAAAAGGGAAGAAGAAAAGGGAAGAGGAATTACTAGATTAAAATCCGGAAATGGAAGAACAAGAGTAACAGTGTAACGTAACAAGGGAAAGAAAAGAGAGAATTAGGGTCTCTCCGGATAAAAAGAGATATCTAAATGACTCCTAAAGCTTCCTATTTATAAGAAATCAGGAATAAGATTAAACCTAATGACGGAAAATTAACTAAAAAGCCCAACCCGTAGCAAAGTCCACTCGATCGAGTAGAGAAATCACTCGATCGAGCAAACTCAGCCAGGAAATAGCTCGATCGACCAAGAAGGTTGCTCGATCGAGTAAGGCTATACAGAAACTGGTCGATCGACTTAGCAAACAGCTCGATCGACTAATTATTCAACCTAAAAACCACTCGATCGACTAAGAATGTCTTCGATCGAGTGATAATTGACTTCAGCAGCTTGTATTTCTCGTTAATTTGCCTTTGACTTGTCCTTTTAGCTCTCGAAACACCTTCACGCATCCCAAGACAGCAACATTTCCCGCTCCAAATCTACTCTTCCTCCAAATGCATGCAAAATGGACGGTAAATGACTTGATTTCGCTACTTTCCTTTCATTCCTCGCAATTAAGACAAAATACACCAAAGTAGCATATTCGGGGCATTTCGTAGCGTAAAACCACGATAAAAGCATAGAAATACGTGCATAAAATAGGCTAAAAAGGCTATATAAAATGCACGTATCAACGTGTTTTCAGCCGGGTTCGATAGTAATTCGTGAAGAGATATATAAACCTATTTCGACAATTCTTTTTTACTTTTACTCTTATTCTCTAAACTTTTTACAAAGAAAACAAAGCAACGTCAATTCTTCTTCTCTCATTGCTATCAAATCCAAGGGCTAGAGTCATCGGATTTCGGAGTTCTTTATACCATTGAGACCGTCGTATTGTGGGTAAGATCCTAGTACAATTTTTATGTTGATTCATTAGCTTTGGTTTAAACCCTAATTGGGTGATTTGGGGATTTTGGGAGTATTATTGGTATTAGATTATGGTTGTATGATTATATGTTGATAGGAGGTGATTTCATAGAGGAGCACTATTGATCTGCTGCTTGTGTCGATTTGTGGTGATTTCTTTCCAGGTAAGGTTTTCTACTCAGTTATTTTATACATGATTATGAGATGATTGTTGGTTGTTGGTTGTTGGTTGTTGGTTGTTGGTTGTTGGTTGTTGGTTGTTGGTTGTTGGTTGTTGGTTGTTGGTTGTTGGTTGTTGGTTGTTGGTTGTTGGTTGTTGGTTGTTGGTTGTTGGTTGTTGGTTGTTGGTTGTTGGTTGTTGGTTGTTGGTTGTTGGTTGTTGGTTGTTGGTTGTTGGTTGTTGGTTGTTGGTTGTTGGTTGTTAGTTGTTGGTTGTTGGTTGTTGGTTGTTGGCATTTGATTATATCGTAATTGATTTGGTATTGTTGATATTGTAATTGGTGGTTGTTGTTTGCCAGTCAATCGCGATGTGTGCCCTCGGCTGAGTGGAGTTACTTGCGGGAGTGGCTTCATGCCCTTGATTTGCCCCTTGTGGAACCCGCCACAAGAGGGGATGTGCACATTAATGAAGATGGGTTTTCGCTTGGTAAAGACGAGCAGGGATTAGGTGCGAAAGGCTGCGGCCCCCCACTGGCGGTGTGGATTACTGATTGCGATTGGTAATCAGGCAGGACTAGACCTTCAGGCTAGTCAGGTGATTGGTGATGTGACGGTGTTGGAGGATTGTGACTGTGTACTTGTTGTTGTATTATCTTATATTGTGTATGCAGTAACTGACCCCGTTTAAATTTTTTGAAAACTGTGGTGATCCATTCGGGGATAGTGAGCAGTTATTGAGCAGGAATGATTTGGATGCGCGAGGGTTAGCTGGGGATGAGTCACCACGAGTCAGCTAGTAGTCTTCCGCTGTTATGTCGAGACATTTTATTTACTTTAGATGGATTTTGGTTTGGAAACTTGTATCGTATTTTATCAGTTTGGTTTTGACATGTAATCACTTAAACTATTTATTTAAAGTATGTTCTTTTATGGTCTATTTGATATACTCTACCTTGGGCAACCAAGATGGTAGGATTCATATGCATTAGGTGGTCTTGGTAAGGCACTTTGGTGTATGGGGGTGTTACAGTTTGGGAGGCTCGTAGAGTAGGGTTATGTCAATCGCATTAGGACCATATCTGATTTATTATGGATTTGCAATAAGTAGGAGAGAGTGTTGAACCTGGATGGCCATTTGTGGAATTTAGTAATAAGTGTATCAGACCGTATTTTGAGGTTGATTGTTGAACTTCGGGACGAAGTTTTCTTTTAGGGGGAGTGAATGTAACAATTCGGAAGTTTAGGAAAAAGGAAGTACGGAATGTGAGAAAATAGTGAGAGTTGAGAGGAAGTAGTTAGAATGGAACACCGAACTTTGGGAATAGAGTACACATGAGAATTGAGGGAATAGTCGGAAAGGGAAGAGTGACGTGAAACTTCGGGGACGAAGTTTATTTTAGGGGGGGGAGATTGTAATACTCCGTATTTAATAATTATATAATAATAATAATTTATTGTATTTATACGAGTTATGTTGAGACGAAATAATATAATAATAATAATAATAATAATAATATTTACTTGGGGAGCTGGGTTCGGATGCTGTTGCCTTGCTCAAGCAGATCCAGAAATTCTCGGTATCTCAGGATGCGGGGGCTCGGGTGGCCGCTTACATTTTTACTAGACTTAGCTTTGCTGTTGCTAAGGGTGTGGGAGCCCAGATTGTTTCTCGGCTCCCCACCAATTTCATGTAAACTTTTGTTTTTCATTTAATGATAGCTGCGTGCATCCTTCTATAATAATAATAATAATAATAATAATAGTAATAGTAATAGTAATAGTAATAGTAATAGTAATAGTAATAGTAATAGTAATAGTAATAGTAATAGTAATAATAATAATATACTCCCTTATCCCTTACCCTTATCCATTTGAAATCCACCAAAATCCACCATCAAATTATAGAGAGACAAGAGAGAGTTTAGAAGAGAAGGAGATTTTGTCCCTCCGCCTCGAGTTTGTAAGGTAAGACCGTCTTATGCTAGCGTTTATGTTATTATTTTTATACCGTTGACCCACCTTGACCTTGGCTCACCTTGGATCGTCTTTGACCACCCGTTTACCACTGTTGACCGCAATAAAATAGGATTTGACCGAGCATACATAAGGGCTTATTGTTGTTAGTGTGTGACGGTCTTAAGAAGCGTTTTTGAACCACCTATAGTGGCTGTATAGGGTCACCCTTGGGGTGGTTGTGTAGAGGGGAGTGAGGAGGTCACAATGGTGGTCTTAGGTGGTGGGTTAGGTGGCTGTGGTGGTCGAGATCTGGGGTAGAAAGGGGGGTGTATGGACGGTTGTGTGGTTGATTATTGTATGTTGTTGTTGTCGCCATTGGTGTTGCTGGCGGTTGTTGCCACCATCATTGCAGCTACTAGACTCGCGGTGGTCGGGGGACACGGTGGGGGTGGTCGACGTCGGCCGGCGTGGCCAGTGGTGGCCGTGGTGGGGGTCGGTTATGGTCGTTGGAGGGGCTGTTGTTGTCATTGTTGTGGCCGATTGCCACTGTTACGGTTGCCGTGGTGGTGGTTGGTGGTGGCAGTGGCGGCTCACGGTGGTGTGGTGGTGGTTGGGTTGAGTCGGGTTTTTGGGTAGTGTATAAGACGGGTTTAAGTAGTCATATTTCTATTACTATATTAGTATATTTATACGTATTTGTATACGTATTAGATTTGTATTTTCATTCGTATTTATATTATTATTGTATTTTAGGAAATGGGTTTTGTGAGACGGTTTTACGAGACGGTCGTAGCTTGTGTGACGGATTGCTTATGCGGCTTTGTTGTGAGGTAGGTTTATCCTACTCATTTTCAATATTGTGTTTATTTGTTAAATGAGTCATTTATTATCAATTGCATTGAGTGAGTCGGTAATTGGCATGTTATATGGTATATCGTATTTATTGTGTTGTCTTGTATGTCGGAGGACATGGTGGTTTGATTGGTTACTTGTTTTGGACACGTAAGATGGTTAGGATATCGTCTTATGCTTGAGTTGCTTCTTGGAGCTTCCCACTCAAAGAGGGTTGTGCACATTAATGGCTTGAGTCACAGAGGGACTCGTGTGGTTGAGACACGAGGTCTGGCAGGGCATCCGATTGGCTTCCGGACCCGGTACGTCTGGGCGTGTCCCGGTACCTGTTTGTTGTTATCAGTATGTCTGGGCGTGTCCCGGTACCAGTGTGGTTGTCGGTATGTCTGGGCGTGTCCCGGTACCGTGGTGGTGGTTGTTTGATCGTGGTTCATTCATGTTATAGTCATGTTGCATGTTCACACACTCAAGTCGTGTCACACTTTATTTATTTATTTATTTATTGAAACTGACCTTTGTTGTATCTGTATAATTGTCACCTATTTCCGGGGTGGCATGTGTCGATCCATATGATATTTCCGATCATATGAGGAGCAGGTTAGGTATAGGTTGTTTGGATAGCACGCGGGAGACGGGACGAGCTTGATGAGTCACGAGACGAGTCAAGTTGGCTAGGAGAGTATAGATGTCATGAGTTGTACTTTTATCCGTTTGTTTACGTTTATGTAATTCATTAAACATTACATTAATAAAATTTTCTTTAATTGAAGTTTTGAAACACTACCTCGGGAAACCGAGATGGTAACGCTCCAATTATCTTGGCCGGATAATTTGGGTGTTACAGTCTTAGCTACGAAGACGAGAATGGGATGTCATCACTTCGAGTCTAGCTTCCGCTGTTACGAGTCTAGATGTTTTGGATTTCATTTGTAATGAGATTTTATGCACTTTCGTTTTGGTATTTCTTTGAGACGTTGTAAACATTAAACTTTATACTTTAATAAATGTTTATGAATGGTTACTTTACTAATCTTGGGCAACCGAGATGGTAGCTGCTTCACATGCTAGGGTGGTCCTTGGTAAGGCACATTGGTATGTGGGGGTGTTATACGTTTATTGTGGTTAAATTCCCCCAATTGCATCGAACTCACCCCTTCCGCATATCGTTCTTGGTCCACTCATCAGATTGAAGATCTTCTTAATGGATATATAATCTTTTCAAATACTAAGATGACAGTCATTGTAACACCCCCATAGGTCGGGACCCTTCCTCTAGGCATTCCCAACTCATGGAGGCATTTTAAGACTTGGTTTCCCAAGCTTGTAGTGCGGACAATCGTGTAAAGAAGTACTGAACACAAACTTAAATAGATAAGTTGTAGTTAGTTAAATAGTTACAAGTTTAGGGGATGCAATTACCATCCCATTAATACAACCCAATCAAAAGAAGTGGAGTTTAAATGTCAAAAACTAAGATAAGTACAAGTGATGACAACTAAGGAAGACCGTTCCGAGGCCCTCGGTTCAAGCATGGTAACATGTCAACACTGCTCCCCGTATGGGCGAAAATCACCATATGGTTCACCGCAGACATTTAAAACCAAGTGTTAGCTTAACAATATAAATGTTCAATAAATGTAATGATCATGCCTACATGCTCATAAGACAATGTTAAGACAATAACCATAATTCCAACAAGGTATGAAATGCATGACAATTATCCTCCAACATACTCACCTCCACATACCGGTGGCCGGGACACGCCCAAGACGCCACAACCAATACAAGGTACTCGGAACACGTCCATGGTACCGGGCCCGAGAGTGACTCAAGTCCCCTGCCAGACGTCGTGCCCCAACCACACGAGTCTCTCCATATCCCAAGTACTAAATGTGCACCCCCCCCCCCCCCCCCCCGGAGTGGGAAGCTCCTAGGGTGACTTGAGCGGAAGACGGTTTTCTAACCGCCTTCCATCTGCAAAATTGTAAACCAGAACCCTCCATTATCCTCCATTGTCAACCAAACCACAATCAAGCCAAACAAATTCAGCCAAGGTAATTATGCAATCAAATTGACACAACAAGTATTACCATGCTCAATTCTTCATCAATCCATTTCTTCTCATTTAATTGCTCTTTAACATGTTATGCTACATTGCAACCATCATATGACCATTAGTTATACTCGCCTTTACATTATTCATCATGAAACCACATTATGTCATAAACCTTAATTATCAAGAACATGCTATAATGCAACTACCATGAGACAAATGCAATTAACGACAATAAATGCATAATTAAACACCCATATCATTATAGCTAAGTAGGGAAAACCCTACCTCAAACTTATCTTGCCAAATACTCAAGCTACCCACTAGAAGTGCACCTCGATGAAGCTTCCTACACAATTAATTACTACACTCATTACCATAATTCACTACAATAACTATACTAATTAAACCCCCTAATTACCCATCTTAATTCCATAACCTAATTAATTAGAGGATAATATACTAATGATAAATTAAGGTAACTAATATAAGATTAAGAAAATAAAACATAAAACGACTTACAAATAGGGTGGATGAACAAGAAAGAAGGAGATGGTAGAAAATCTTCACTTGGGGAGGCTAGGTTTAGAGAGGATTGTTGGGTGAATGTTCTAGAGAGATTTTGAGAGTTTAGAGAGTGGTGGAAATAGGGTTGGGAAGGGTTTTTTGGTGGGAAATCTGAAACGATAAGCCTTGAAAGCGACTTCCCACCAAACAAGTTTCCCGTGTAAGCCGAACTCGACCGGCACTCGGTCGAGTGGTCGGTCCACTCGATCGAGTAGGGGCTCCACTCGGTCGAGTGAATGGTCGCTCTGTCGAGTGACCAATTTTCCAGACTTCCAGCCTTTTGCTCAGGCGTACTCGGTTGAGTGGAGCTTCACTCGGCCGAGTGGATCATCTACTCGGTCAGGTGATATCTATATAAATACGAGGTATTACAGTCATCATATGCCTTCTAAGATGCTTATCTCTGACACGAAGGAATATCCCAATCTAGCCTATTCAACATGGATGAGGCTGTAAGATTCATTAACCTCTTATTAGACACTTCTAATAACTTTATAATGTTAGTTTAGTCATAAACTAATAAGATCTTATGCATAACATTAAAATGCAAAGTAAGAAGAAAACCAATCTACTTACAATGAGGGCCGAATGGTTTATACTAATCGGTCTCCTACCAAATTAGTCTTCTTAAGGAAAACCAAGTGCTCCAACAAAACTCTTAGATTCAATAGTATAATCTACTCCTCAAGGATTTGTACCAAGGTAATCACCCTTAATTCATAAGCTAATTTATATACTAGAAATTAGAATATGAGTCCTTAAAATATAAGTAATATTATTGTATACAACTTCTAGTAATGGTGGAATAATATTAGAGATTTGTGAGATTTTCTTTCTAATTGTTCTTGGCAATTTTAGAGAGATTATCTGAAATTATCAATATATTTTTGGGTAATAATGAATAATAATGAAAAAGAAGAGAAAACTCTCCTTTTTCATGTGGGTGGCCGGGTGGTATGGGGTAGGTTGCCCAATACATTTTCAAATTTGTTCTTCTCAAGATTTAAGCATGCAAGCCTATGATAAGTAGGGCATAATTGTGTCTTCCACTAATTAAATGAATAAAGCACAATCTAATCCCTACACACCCATTTACACGGCACACCCATATAAAATGGGTCCATTTTAAGTTTTTCAAATGTCAATTTGTGTAGTGTGACATATTGGACATGTTACTAGACATGTTGTTTAATAATGCATTTTTTTAACTTATTAAAAATCATTATATAAACAAAATAAATCACATAAAAAAATTAACTAGTAATTCACAATTACAAATACTTAAAATGGGTCATAGAATTATAAATCACAACAACTAGTATTTATAATAAACCATTCATTCTTATTTTAATTGTTTCATAAACAATAAATAAACCTAAGTAATAAAACAATTTAAATTACTTAGACCGAATCTTATTTAATCGAATTACAATAAGATACGTAATCTCACTCACAAAACCATTTGTTCAATTTTAAGGAATTAATTAACTTGGATCAACATACAATTAATTAATTAATTAATTAATCAATTAAGAGTGTTACCCTAGAGGTATGACCTTAAGCGATCAACTGATCACCACCGTCATACGACAGTAATGTCAAACTCTAGTCAACCAATCATTACCGATTAATGTGGATCAGTTGACAATAAAATATTACTTTCCCTAAGCATTCTTAATATGAGATTTACACATGTGATCGCATTATTGTTGAGGACACATACTCCAACAATCTCCCACTTGTCCGCAACAAGTGTGCGTCACCAATTCTCTTGTCCTATTACTATCTCCCACTCAATGCAAGGTGTCTTGCAGGTCGTACTTGTATTTGATTATATCATGAGTGGTTTCCTCGATCTGGAGAATAACTGTCTGACCGGAATTATCTACCATAGATACCTTCCGAGCGTGGCCACGCATTTCCAGTTCATTACTCCTCGAGTGGCCTTGAGATATAAGATAACCTTGACAGGGACGGACAATTTCTTTTGCACTCTTCCCTTCGAATAGCCACAGCTCATCATGACCCAAAACATGCTCATATGACCCCAATTTCGAAGGTCGTAGAACATAAATTAAAGTCACTCTGAAACTGTGTCATATTAGGCGGACAGTCTTTAGTCAAAGAATCGACTCATAAGAATACTATAGTAGCTCTCGCCACGACCAGGCTATAAAAATTTCCAGATCTCTATAAGCGGTCATTAGCCCGACAGAGTGTCTCATACAGTCTGCCTATGTGATCGACTAGTCATCTCTCATGACTCTATGGCATTTGAACTCGCCATCAACCGCATCACACTCCAGTTACTTCGATATGTCACCTCATATAAGTAACTGGGGGCGAATACTATGTTAATCCAGTTCACTTTAATTGGGTTCAATATTGTCTCAACAACCCATTTGGATGTAACAAGGTACAAGATGAGTTAATGATAACTCAAACGATAAATGTGATTATCACATATGAGTAGTCAATACCATATTACTACTCTATGTCTCATAATCATAAGTGTATTTATACATTTGCCTAATGCTCTTTCTAGTCATTCTCTCCTTAGGTCAATAAAATCAGCCTAGGATTTTCACAGATCCTAATGAGTTCAAAAACTTGAGTTTGTGTATCCTTAACACACAACTTAGTATACTTCCAAACTCCAGAACGGACCATTTGTTCTCCTTAAAAATTCATGACGGTTCCTTGAGGTTTACCAATGAATCTCATATGGGTTAACTTGTTATCGACTTATCATGCTCCAAGCATGTGATTCATCTAGGACATGTACATTATGGCATACATGATTATACTAATGGCGGAAACATTAGTAATCGATTTCATGTGGACAACAGTTCTTAGGTGCAGCAAATAACCATGACTATATCATGGTAATTCTATATTCATCGATATGAATAACCTACTTAACTTGTTGATATCATTAAGATGAAGGATCATTATTAACATAAGATACTCATCTAAGTGTCAATCCAACATCCCATGTTTTAATAGATTTACATAATGTCCAATATCATCCAGAATTGAAAACCTAAATACTTCTTTATGAAAGACAGTATATGCTCGTCATGCCCAATGAGTAATATGTTATGCAATTCATGAAGGATGATTGCTCCCACTAAACTTCATGTCTAAACATGACTGTTACTGACTCCCACTCAATTCAACATATTTCGTTTTTGACAACTCATTCGAAACATTACATGAAGTGGAATAATCATTGCTTTTCTAAGTATTATTTAAAACCATATTAATATGTCATTCATATATCCCTTTCAAAATACCCATTTGGAAAGAGGTTTTAATATCTAACTTATTCATTTTCACAATGAGGTATAGCAATGATTTTAGCATAGTTACCTATTAACATAGCTTTTGTAGACATCATCATGCCTATCTATGCAACTCTTGATCATAAAGTTCTATTTACTTTGGATTGGTCGCAACAATCTCAAATAAATCCATTTACTTGCATAGATACCAATTTAGTTTCATAAGGCTCTTAAGTAAATTATCGAATTTTAAAATTTCTAGGTATATCCACTTCATAGATCAAAATCTTAATTTCCAAGAACATATTCTTTTGTCTTTTCATAAGTCTCAAATTATCATAAGAACGCTTTCTTTTGGTCTCCTCACGTCAAGAGTCTATCCTAAGAACATCTTCTTTTGGTCTCCTCACGCAGATTTCATACCTAAGAACATCTTCTTTTGGTCTCCTCACGTAGATCCCATCTAGTCAAGGTTTGTTCAAGGTTTGTGGCTAAATTCACTCCCACTCTATCTTTAGAAAAATACATGTATTTTTTTTTACAAAGATAGCTTTATGAGCCACAAACAACTTTATACTTATATGATAGTAAAGGAGGAAAATATTACACATGATAACTTTTAGTGACCTATTTGAGACATATTACAAATACATTTTAGTTCCCTAATAATTGAGTCCAATAGCTCAACATAACTTTATAATTGATCTTACATAAGTAAGTTGTTACTTTTAGTAAGAATGGCATAAGGAGAATCGAATTCATAATGACTCAATCATTATAATTGTCAATTTGATCAATTTAAGTCGATAATCTTATGTTTCTCGACGCAAGTAGTGTATGATGACAAATTTTAGAACAAACGATACGATAAAGTATGTGACTTAGGTTACAAACCAAGTCACCAATATCCAAAATACAACCATTGTTTAAAGGAAACAAACAAATTTCCAAGTCGAACGAGGAAATCAAAATAGTTCTAAAATTTCAAAATACAACATGAAAATAAAGACAAAGTAAGCTCTAGCTTCCATAGATCTAGCACCATAGGCGGCTACATCTAGCTTCCCTCAAGATCTTCTAGGCTTGCTTTTCTTTGCTCTTATTTTTGGGCTTAGAGGAGCTAGCTTCGAAAGCCTTTCCTTTGTTCTTGTAGGGAGATTGCTTCTTTCCCTTAATGCCACCTTTCTTAAAATTCCCTTTGCTCTTATGATTAATGTTGAGCACATCCTTGGTGGTGCTAACACTTAGCCCCATGTCCCTCTCGGCTTGCACAAGCATTTTGTGCAATTCATTGAGATAAACTTTCAAGTTTTGCATATTAAAATTCACCCTAAATTGAACATATGCGTTAACCTTGTTTAAGGAATGAAGAATTCGGTCAATGACGAGTTCCTCGGGAATCTCTACCTTTTGCAATTTTAGAGTCTCAACATGCTCCATCAACTTGAGCACATGAGGGCTAACTTTTTGGCCCTCATTGATGTTGAGATCGAAGAATGCGGATGCCGCTTCATATTGAATGATCCTCGAAGCTTGTGAAAACATGGTCACAAGATTCGTGTAGATCTCATATGCGGTGCTAATCTTTATAGCACTCCTTTGGAGTTCGGCCTCCATAGAGAAGATCAACACATTTTTTTTATCGCGACCGACTCCTTTGGGTAAGTCTCATAGGCTTTCCTAGCGGCGGGGGTAGACCTTGCGGTAGGTGCGGCGGGAGAGGCCTCGGTTAGGTAACACGAAGCTTGTCGTCACCCTCTGCGGCCAAGCGAAGTTGTGCGTCCCAATCGGCGAAATTGGACCCATTCTTTTCTAATTTACACCATGAAGGATCGGAGCCAAGAAACATTGATGAGAGTGTTTGAGCTAGTGTTGGTGGATGAATTTGGAGTTGCCATTGCAAAAACAATTTTGACTACAAAATAAGAAGTGAAGGAATTAATAAACATTTATCGTTTTAATAATTCTTGTAAACATTTTAAACAAGTTTTAAGCATTTATATAGTAACCTCTACCCAACTATTATAAATGATCCCGAGATCCAAATTCATATTAACTCGGGCACGGTGAGCCGATTCATCCCTAATCAATATAATTCGGTGGATTAACTGTTTAATCGATTCTACTTCTAGAACTCTCGGTCAATAAAATTACTTTAATATTTATCTTAAGCCCGGAACACATGCGGCTACGGTCGCGAATACTTACTTTGAGCTCAATCCTAATTTCGATGTAATAGCAATTTACTACCCACTTACCCAACGTAACAGGTTTAGCACCCTGGTGAGCCGAGCTTACTTCCTTATGAAATTCGGATTCATGGTTCTACTATTTGGTAAGGCTAATTCTCAATTATTATTTAGTGAGAGGTCTTATCAATTTATTATCTATCACATTTTAAGTGAACTAAAGCGGTGAACTACGATAATTATAATTGACACGATCGATGACTCGATAAAATGATATGCATGTAAAGTTATGGCGATTTGGCTATGCATGCAAACATATAAAACAAATGCAAAGCAAAAAGATAAAATCCTAGTATGGCCTTCCTAAAATAGTAAATCTAATAAACTATTTAAAAATTCGGAAACCAACTCCTTTGGTCCCTTGAACTTCATTTGGCACGCACTCCAAGGCAACACTGTCTTTATCGGAACGCCTTTCCGAATAGCACCGTCTACACGGATCTCCGGGATAAAAAAATTACATAGCTTTTCTACTTTATACATTATAAAAAGAAAAAACCAAAAATAAAATAAAATAAAAGTGATACGAGATCACATTAATTACAACCAAATCGATATCCCCATTCATTTCGGGAAATATCAATTAAAAACTAAGGTCATACTAAGTACAAATTACATAATTCAAAATTATATAAATTAAAATATGACAATCATAATAAAAATGCAGCATTAATATATATATATATGAAACATGCCATGTGATGTGCCAAATCGCCCTATTTAAGCTAATATCGTATATTCGGTCCGATTTTATGGATAATTGTGACTATTAACTTATTAAAATCACACAATATTACATAAATCAAATCTATCTCCAAGTTAATTACCCCAACCTTCTTAGGACTCAAAAATTTAGTCTTCACTAAATATTTGACAATAATTCAACTTGATATTTTATTATTGCTCTTTAAAAACTTTTATTCATAATAATAAAGAAATAATTCCCAATAAGTCATAAAAATTCGAAAAATTTCAAAATCATAATTTTGTATATTCTGGAAAATTCCAAACATTCCAAAATTTTAATAAAAATTGCCCATAGAATAATTTTAACTTATTTCACAAATAAATCGCATAATACATAATTTTAACCCTTTAATTCCAAATTAAACAAAAAATTATGCAATAAATCAAAATTAAAATTTTGAATATTGTATATAAGTTTCTAGAACCTGGAAAAGACAAATTTTTATGTCCAAAAATCGAATTTACAATTATGACTATTTAAAGTTGCTATTTATCAATTTTACAATATAAAAATCAATAAACATCCAAATCAAACAAAATTTGACATGAAACTTTAGATCTGATGTTCATATCACATATACAATATTGGGAAAATATTTCATGCCATAAAATTCATTTTTGCGATTTTTGCTAAAATAGTCACTATTTAAATGATTTTTACATCTAAAAATCATAAATCATGCAAAATAAAACCATTTCATCTCAAAATTTACATACAGTGTGTAAATATTGTATGTGACAACATACTAAAATTTCATGGGCATAAACAAAGTCTAACTATTTTTAACCAAAATACCTCTATTTAATTAATTTTTATCATGTAAAAATCATAAATCATGCAATATAAAACTATTTTATACGAAATTTTACATACAATGTGTAAAATATGCATGTGAGGTCGTGTAAAAATTTCAAGCTCAGAATCATAGTCTAACTTATTTTAGCATTTTAAAAGTCATTTTACTAAATAAAATGTAATAAAAATACTAAAAATAAATTAAAGAGCAATATTTATACCATAAATCATCAAAATGACCTAAAATCAATTTAGGACCAGAATGTTATTCATGCAAAAAAAAATTTGTGGTGATTATCCTCATAAAATACAAATTTCTAATTTTATATGTTAACATTTTAACTCGGAAAAACAATAACCGATTATGCATGCAATAACCTTAGCTCTGATACCAATTGTAAGATTCATTAACCTCTTATTAGACACTTCTAATAACTTTATAATTTTAGTTTAGTCATAAACTAATAAGATCTTATCCATGCATAACAATAAAAATGCAAAGTAAGAAGAAAACCAATCTACTTACAATGAGGGCCGAATGGTTTATACTAATCGGTCTCCTACAAAATTAGTCTTCTTAAGAAAAACCAAGTGCCCCAACAAAACCCTTAGATTCAATAGTAGAATCTACTCCTCAAGGATTTGTACCAAGGTAATCACCCTTAATTCATAAGCTAATTTATATACTAGAAATTAGAATATGAGTCCTTAAAATATAACTAATATTATTGTATACTACTTCTAGTAATGGTGGAATAATATTAGAGATTTGTGAGATTTTCTTTCTAATTGTTCTTGACAATTTTAGAGAGATTATGTGAAATTATCAATATATTTTTGGGTAAGAATGAATAATAATGAAAAAGAAGAGAAAACTCACCTTTTTCATGTGGGTGGCAGGGTGGTATGGGGTAGGTTGCCCAATACATTTTCAAGTTTGTTCTTCTCAAGATTTAGGCATGCAAGCCTATGATAAGTAGGGCATAATTGTGTCTTCCATTTATATGGCACACCCATATAAAATGGGTCCATTTTAAGTTTGTCAAATGTCAATTTGTGTAGTGTGACATATTGGACATGTTACTAGACATGTTTAATAATGCATTTTTTTAACTTATTAAAAATCATTATATAAACAAAATAAATCACATAGAAAAATTAACTAGTAATTCACAATTACAAGTGCTTAAAATGGGTCATAGAATTAGAAATCACAACAACTTGTATTTATAATAAACCATTCATTCTTATTTTAATTGTTTCATAAACAATAAATAGACCTAAGTAATAAAACAATTTAAATTACTTAGACCGAATCTTATTTAATCGAATTACAAAAAAATACGTAATCTCACTCAGAAAACCATTTGTTTAATTTTAAGGAATTAATTAACTTGTATCAGCACAATTAATTAATTAATCAATTAAGAATGTTCCTCTAGAGGTATGACCTTAAGGGATCAACTGATCACCACCGTCATACGACAGTAATGTTAAACTCTAGTCAGCCAATCATTACCGATTAATGTGGATCAGTTTACAATAAAATATTACTTTCCCTCAGTATTCTTAATATGAGATTTAAACATGTAATCGCATTATTGTCGAGGACACATACTCCAACACAGGCAGGACCGATTCATCAGTGGTGCACTTCGTGGGACTATCTCATCCAGCATCGCTCCTCTTCTTCTTCAACAAAAGACATCCCGTGAAATCTGGACTACACTTGCATCTACCTATGCCAACAACTCTCGCGGCCATCTTCTTCAAGTCAAAGACCGTCTTAAATCAATTTTCAAAATCATTCAATCTATTACGAAATATATGCAAGCTATTAAATCATGTGTTGATGAATTGGCTCATATAGGCAAGCCCGTGGATCAGGAAGACATCATAGCCTCGGTGATTAATGGTTCTTGACAATGAAGCCTATCGATCGATTATTGAAGTCGTCAAAGCTCGAGACAACATCATCTCGTTTGAAGCTCTATGTGAAAAGCTTATCCAGCATGAGTTAACTATCCAACACACCACTCCTTCCAACTCGACCTTATACGCCACTGCCCTAGTTGCTACTATAAGCCTACCTCTCGGCCCTCCACCAAACCGTCCTCCTCTCCTGGCCTGTTGTCCACACCCACCTCTGACCAACCTGCCACCAACTACAAGGGCAAGTGCTAGTGGTGTCATACCCCTGGTCACTTTCTTCTTGTTTGCCAAGTCTTTGAGCAATTATATCCCTACATTCAAGTGCCACCAAGACCGTCTTTACAACCCAAACGAACTAGTGTCAAACCCCAAGCTAGTACCGCTGCCACCATCTTGTCTCCTACCCTCAAACCATGGCTGCTTGATAGCGGCGCTACCAATCATATTACTCAAGACCTTGACACCCTTGCTCTCCATAGTCCTTTAGGAACCGATAATCTAATTATAGGTGATGACCCTTCTCTCCCAATTCATCATATTGGTTCCTTTTCTTTCTTAAACTCCTCTAAAATTATTCTTATTAATGTCTTACATGTTCCCTCAATTTCTCGAAATATCTTGTCAATTTCTCAACTTTGCTCTGATACCATATAAGAAGATAGAAGAGATAATTTTGTGTATATTCTTATTAATCATAAGATGGGTATTTATACAAGAGATGCCCTAGCTAAATTACAACTAGATATGGAATAGGAAAGTACAATTAAGCATATATTTAACTGAATAAATCTAAGCACACGGCTGGCACGGCTGCAGCGGAGCACTTGATGTAGAAGGAGGAGACTGAGATACAATTGGAGTAGGAGTATTCTCAATAAAATATACCTAGGTCTTCTCAGCTCCTAAAAAGAGAGAATTTTTTGATCTGTATTTCCCCTGTCATCTGTATCTCTGTATGTACTTCTATGCAGTAGGCTCAGTTGTACAAACTGGCTATTTGGTCTCTGTATCTAGCAGTTACTTGGTCTCTCCGAATCTTCAGAGTTGGCGTCATCAGACCGTTTTCAATCTGCAGCAAGACAATGACATTTGTAATAACGTTTGTATAATTGTATGTCTATATCATCCATGCTTCTAAATTAGAGTGTTGATATAACGTACCGTGAACGGTTCATCCACAATCAGAATTGGGCCGACCCGATATGAACAACCTGAAGTCCTGCAATATGGGGCCACGGGATCAAATGCGATATAAACGAACGTGTGAATATTATTGGTTCGAACGCTCGGGTAATGGCTACGTAAAGGGCCCGGATGCTAATAGTCCTTACCTTGCGCATGAAATGAAAACACAAAGACACTGTTTTAGATGACCCATGATGGAAATTTCCTCTAAATATTCGTCAATCGACTGGCGACTGTGTTCTCATAATATAAGTAAAAATGAGTGGCAAATGCCATATTCCTTAAAACAGCGTGCACATTCCACGACAAGACAGACGCCAAAGGCGATAAGGCATGTCATTAGACGGAGGTGATCAAAAAAACTTCGAAAACAAAGATAATATAGACATTAATTATAGAGCTATACCAAGTCTTCAACTCCGCTCGTAAAAGGTTTGTCAATGATTCCCTGCTTAGATCACCAGACTCTGCATCGTCAACAGATAATCTTTTTGCTTCCTTTAGAGCCTCTTTTTTATTTGGAACAATAATGGCTCCGATGCGCCGTTCATCCTGATACACCAAAAGATGCCGCATAACTTTACAGATATTCTCAGGAAAGCCAGACCCTAATATGGCTCCAGAATGAAGAGTGAGGCCTGGGTAACTGGGTTCCCCTCCATCCCGTAAAAAATTGTGAGGGTTTCTCTAATCACCCCCTCTTGCCATATATACTCCCTGAGTCCTTAGTCCCTCCGATTGTTTGATCTCTTAACAGTTTTTAGTTTCTGCTGTTTGTTTGGATTCTTACCTTGTCCGTTTTAGGTAACTTTTGATATGAGAGATTGAAAAAGAGCGCTCTTAGAAAGCAACAATGACGGTTGGGAAAGAAAGTGGTACGTAAGGGAAGATATTTCAATATTTTAAAACTAAAAAAGGCGAGGATGCTCCACCATTAATATTCGCTTCCTTATTTTCTCCCCAAACCCAAATTACTAATAATCAAATTACTGAAGTAAAGAAAATACTTCCCTCACGACTCACCTGGCCAAAGACTACAATTTGGTGAACTAGACTACTTCTCATGGCCGCTTCTTCGATTTCTGAAGGCTCGACATTTTCACCTGACAGGCATAAATGGAAGTCAGAAACAGGCAGAACTCAAAAAAATACAAGCAAGTGTTGAGTTAAACACATGAAGTCATAGAAATAGATCACCTGTTGAGAGAACTATAGTATCTTTCAGCCTTCCTTCAATAACAAGAACACCTCCACAAAGTCGACTTCTCCCTGTTGAATGATAAGGTGCTATCCAACCTAAGTCCCCAGTGTTTAGCCAACCGTCACAATCTAGAACTTGCCTTGTAGCAGATGGATTCTGATACAGCAGAAATGCTTTATATTATAAGTGTGTGTTTCTACACAATTTCAGTTGCTTAAAGCCTTAAAACTACAAAACTTTCAGAGAAGTCAGGACCAGAAAGACATTGAGCTGCGTTAGTACACCATTAAACGTTGAATCTTTATTCACCCAAGATATGAATCTTGACAAAGGGAATAGGACAGGGCAATAAAATGCCGTATTGAGGTGGGAAACCAAATCTGTATTCTAAAATTAAATTATATCCAATAGAAAGATAAGGGCCGCCTTATAATAGCCTTTCATCACATGGACAAATTTGTATTGTCAAATGAAATTATATCAAATGGAAAGAAAAAGGGTACCTTATAATAGCCTTTCATCACATGGGGACCCCTAATTTTAACAATGCCTTTGGAACCAGGAGGCAGAACTTGATTAGTATCAGCCTCTACAACTTTTATTTCTGTATGCGGAAGTGGGTGACCAACCGTTCCCAAAACCTTCAGAACACGTTCAAGAGAATACATCAGATGCACAAGAATCCGTTACTTATTAGAGAGAAAAGATAAATAAGAGAGATGCTGTAGGAAATACAATGTTTTCAAGTGGACACTGACATTGCAATCTGGTCGTCTAGAAGCAGTGACAGGAGACGATTCAGTCAACCCATATCCGTTTTGTAGTAAAATACCAAAAGCCTGAAATGTATTGACAAAGTATAGTAGCATTAAATTAAAAAAAAAAAAAAAAAAAAAAAAAAAAAAAAAAGATAACTTAGATAGATGGTAAATAAAAGAGCGTCATTGACCTCGAAAAACTTGTCTATATGAAGAGGCAGATTACCACCTCCACTTATGCCAGCCTGCACAGTTCAGAAAACCAGATTAATTTTTCCCACAGAACTCCTTTTTGAAATCATAACTGGAAACAAAACCCAAACCTGATAGAGTAGTTACTAACAGTGAGATTCTCAAGTTCAAGGTGCTTAAATACGGGAAACTAGTTGAGCACCGTACATTGAGCTATAAAACCTTAAAAGCTATCTTTATACACATGAAACAACAGTAACATGAGGATGCAAACGAATAATCGTCGTCTAATGAGGAGGAGGACAAGAAGTTGATACGTCTTTGTTAAGTAAACACTGAACAGCAGGAAATTTTATTCCCAGCATTCTGAAATGGTTGTTCCATTTCCAATCGAGATAAATAGTCACAATTCTTTGGCTTTAGAATATCAAGTACAAAAAGCAAAATGACCCACTATACTCTGTGGTTCTCTTTTTGTGAAGTAGCAGCTGGTAGATGAAATTTGCGATGATTTTCATTGGGTCACCAAGAAACAGGCTCATTGTGTTCACATGACATCACAGGTGTAAGGGTGTGTACACCTAATCCACATTATCTTGCCATAGGCGGGGGATTTTCAAGGAAATAGGGTAATTTTGTTATTGTTTTGAGATGCCAAAGCAAATTTTCAAACTTTATCAGATATCAGACTAAGAGAACTTTAGATATTGAACTAGAGTAATTTTGTTATTGTTTTGAGATGCCAAAGCAAATTTTCAAACTTTATCAGATATCAGACTAAGAGAGCTTTAGGTATCAGATTTTGAATATATCATGGTTGAATGGATAACAACAACAACAACAACAACAACAACAACAACAACAACAACAAACAATAATTGCATTATCTGCCTCAAGGGCTCCCGCAAATGGTAACGATTGGAGCTACGCAGCCGTACCCATGTGTTCACCGGAAAAGAGGCTATTTCTAAATGGCCCATACTGAAAATTGCATCGAGAATAACATCAAAGGACAACAAATTAAAATAATTGCAAAAGATAATCAATCCTAGGGAGAAATGACAACCTTTGAAATCCCAATAGCAGATCGGATTTTGCTATACACAAGCTTTCTAGCTAATGCATGAATTGGCCACAAAACTGCTGCAGCTATGCGTGCCCAAAACCACTCCACAGCTGCAATGAGGTAAGGCTGTTGTTGTAGCTTCTTCGTGAGGCATTTCCCCTAAAATGACACCATTTAACAAAGCAAGCAACTGTCCTTAAAGAATATGCATTCAATTCTTCCAGTTCAACTGTTATTACCGAGCGTAAGTGATACAAAATAAAAGATTAGATTTAGTTAATTAGTTGTTTGGGATTAAGTTAGAATTAATTATTTTATTAGAATGTCGATTAAGTTTAGCGTTGTTAATTGTTTTCTAGCTGAGGTAGGAGTCTCGTTGGTTAAGGAGACTAATTATTTAAGGAGAGTTGTACGTTTATTTTCTAGTCAGATTTTGATGAAATAAAAAGAAAGGTTACAGCTTTACAAACTGGTTGTTTGTTTCATAATTTCCGAGTTAGATTGAATAGGTCTTCATCCAATTCACTAAACCATACGAAATAGGTCTTTCGTAGGGTTATATCCATTTGTTTTCATTGTTTCATTGTTGTCCGTTTGTGTCGTTTCTCACGTGACTCTTTAAGTTCGTTAAAGTTCGTTACTAGTTTCCGCTTTTGTATCAGTAAGTTTATGAGAGATATATGAAAAATTAGCCACATTACTACGTCTTGACCAAAAAGCCGAAAAAGAAACCTAAAGAAGGAACTGCTCACTGCTCAAATTAATTCACCTAAAGACATATTTGTGAATAGATAAAGCCGGGCTGATAAAAGACGAGAAACAAATGAGGCAAAATCCAATCCCATCCCAATGCACGAGAAACAAATGAGGCAGCAAAAGCAGCATCGAACATGTCAAACCTCGTAAATTCTCTTGAGCTCCATGTATATTAAACTAATCTTGATTAATGACAGTGCTAATATCTTTCGAAGAGCCGAGCTACTTAATATCTGTGAGTGAATGGCCCTGCCAAAATTAAAATATAAATGAAAACCAAACATACATACAAGAGTAGATGCAATGACACACAAAAACAGTGGTAGCAAATCTAAATTGTACAAGTGAACAGGACAAGATTAACAAAGTTGCAGGGCTGCATTCTATGAGAACAAGAACAAAGCCTTGATCCCTCAATAATATTGAGGTTACAAAAATGCACCGTGATTAGCAATAGTTACAGCAGAAGATCCAACTCATAAAAGTACTGCACTCTAATGCCCAAATAAAATTCAAAAAGGTTAGATGCCACTACTAGCACCATAAAGTAAAAATAAAATATAAACAGGACAGCACACAGACAACTTTAATCAGAACAGACAAGATATACTAGGCCACAACGAGTGATGCATTGAAATCATTTCTATTCAAGCATGTGGAGAGATACAACAAAGAGGGGAATGCAATAATTCACGCGATTTGCTTGATTTCCAAATTTACGGACAAAAATTATAAACTAAGTTGTATTTCTCTGATATTCAGAAAAGAACTCCAAAATAAAGCAGTGCATACATGATTTAAAACAAAGATTCCATATGTATGACTGTATGAGGAAACTTGTTCTCCGCCATAAAAGGCAACATTGCATAAACATCACTGCAAAGTGGAGAACAAGGTGATCATCAAAGGCAATCTTCTGAATAACACAGATAATAAAGTCTGGTTCCTGCGAGATTAATTTATGAGGGCATAAGAGACGTCTATCTGATAGACCTCACTTTGTGTTTGTTACTACTTTCTTCTGACATTAATTTATTGCTACTTTTACAGGTCTCATACAAATCTAAATGTCAACTGTGGGTTTTGTGGAGTTTGTAATGATGATGATGATATCTGACATTTACAGCAGCTTCAATATTAGTTTGCCAAGGATGATCTTGATATCAATAAAGAACGTACTAATACAATCACAGAATATATGAAAACAAAAGAGATGTCTCTAACCAGAATCAAGAGTATATAGCAACATACTAATTGGATTCATTCTTAGCTTAGGTAACGTCCCTTTTTGTAATTCGTTTGGACCTAATACCACAAAGTCGTTGAGTCTTCTCGGCTCTCAACAAAGACATTATCTTGGTGCCTCATGAGCTCCAGGAAATTATTGGAGTAAGGGGGGTTTTGAATTAGAAATCCAAAATTATAAGAATACATTCAACCAAAATTGAAAATTGCATCCAACGAATACTGCTTCAAAATTAAAAGAAGGGCAACTAAGTCACTAAATCATTTACTTCGTTCCTCACCCAAAAAAAAAAAAAAAAAAAAAAAAAAAAAACAATCTTTGGCTCTTTCAGAAACGGACACGTATATTCTCGTCTCTGCCATCCCCCTTCCCTCCTCCTGTGAAAGAAGTAAAGAAGCGGCCACTGAAATTCACACAAACACTTAGAGAAAGAAAAAGAAGGGAGTCAAGGGACACTAAATGAACCAAGGAAAGCCTATAATGGAAACATGCAAGGACAAAACCAAGAACACAAGATAACCAAGACAGCTTTTGATGAATAATGGCAAAGAAGTCGAATAGAGATCAGGGCCCATGACTGATTAATAATGACTAACCTGTATAGAACTTCATATACTGATGGAACAGAAATAAAATAATCAGGTTGATATCTCCTCAAATCATCCTGTAGTCAGAAGCAGAAAAGGCTGAGGAGCTTGCAAAAAGAGGTATACTGGAAAAAAACATTAAATATCTCCCTTCACTTCTGGGAGAACTGACAAATTTTCATCTAGCTACCTTTAGGTTCTTTACGGTTGTGTAGGCTTGCTTTATCCCATGTGTGTGAACAAAATACTCACATGCCCGTTCATAAGCATGCCAAGGAGGCAGCACACTCAGACTTTTATCACCAGCTTTAACAGGAACAATCTTCCACAAAACATTGATCTACAAAGAAGAATGGAGGATGATAAGAAACATATGAGATGCTATTTTTTGGTAATTCGGTTACAAAGGGTGTAAAAGTCAGTGAGGCAATTGAGCATGGTATAAAATATCGGCTCTGACACCAAGTTGGACCGAGTTATCATGGTCAGAAGTTTACCAGAACAGTATTTTGAGGCTGTGTCGGCGCCATTTATACCACTATGACCCATGACTTATTTGAAGATCAAGTCTCAAACTGAGATGTGAAATCAGGTTTAAGTGGAAGAGGTGAAGAAAAGCATAGTTGGGGGGGGCTGCAAAATTAAAGTACTCATATGAACCCATGCTTCATGATTTAAAACCTAGACCATTTACTTATAATTAAAAGCACAAAAAACCATATATATTGGCCAACGAATTAATTTAGGAATGCCAAAGGTTTAACATAGATGTACTGCAGGAAAGTATAGGCAAAAACCATCACCTGATGAAGAAGATTTTGATGTGTAATCATTACGCCTTTTGGGTTATCAGTAGTCCCACTAGTATACATCAGTGTAGCGACATCATTGGAGCTTATAGGCTCATAAGTGTATTGTTCTCCTAAAATTATCATGTAAATAAGAAGTTAAGAATTTAAAACCTCGAGAAAATGAATTGAAGCAAGTGTTTTGAAATTAATTTTTACTAGGCACTAGAGATTATGGGTAGTTTCCATATTTCCAATGGAGCCAAAGATTCATTACACTTTGGTTCTGGATTATGATGGAATAAAGCAAAATGGCTCACTAAAGTGGCTGCGCTTCTTTCTCTTGTGAAGTAGTGGTCCTATGCAGTTCTCGACGCAATTTTCATCTTGGGTCATTCGGAAACAGCCTATTTGTGTTGCTAACACAAGGGTAAGGCTGCGTACATCCGACCCCCTCTTACCCCGCATTTTGCGGGAGCCATTGAGGCACTGGGGTAATGTTGTTGTTGTTGTTGTACTAGAGATTATGGGTGTATCATTAAGATGATAATTCTTGCAAAGTTTAATTTCATTCACAATGTAATCTTAATGCAACTGCAAAAACAGCAAGAAAATTATCTTCTTTCACTAACTATCGTATCCTGAACAGACATCAAAAAAACTAAAAAACTGCATGATAGTAAGGGGGCGTTTGGTTCGCATTAGGGAAAGGGAAACCAGTGAAAAGGATTGGGATTACCCTTAACCTTCCTACTTGCAGTGGGGCGACGACGGATATGCTGTCGTGGTGGTGGTCGTTTAGTGGGGTTTAGTGATGGTGGTGGGTGCGCAAGTGAGGTAATTGAGTTTGGAGGGGAAATGGAATCGCATTCTCTTGGGGGTGAGGGATAAGGAGTTAGAGGAGTTCAGGGGCAGGGGAGGGGTAAAGGGAATGATTGATTTTTGTCAAACAAACACAAACCAAGGGAAATATTAAATTTGATTCACTTTCCCTTTCCGTTAGACCCCCAACCAAACAGCCCCTAAAAGAAGCAAATTCTTCTTTATTCACTCACTATTCTATCTCGGACATAATACATATAGATCAGATCAGACATAGACCAACAACAACATCAGTGCCTTAATCCCAAAATGATTTGGGGTCCACTGACATGAATCATCCTTTAGAACCGTCCATGGGTGAACACGCACCTCAGAATGCGAAAATATAAAAAAAGAAAAAGTGAAAAACGAAAGGGGAGTGAAACATAATACAAAAGAAGGCAAACTTAGGGTTTTAAAACCGATGTCCGGATTTCTTTTATAAAAACTTAGAATTTAAATCGAGAATAAAGATTAAAACGATTTTGAAAACCGAAGTAAAACTTAAGGGTCCGGAAAACCTTAAAAGTGAACCAAGTATTAATATATAGGAAAGCTGTTGGTAAAAAGGTGTAATAAAACCGAAAAAAATAAATACATTTTTAAAAATTAAATAAAACATTAAATACTTCAAATAACATCAAATACTAAAAACCCACATATATCATTTCCCTCCATTGTGCCCTCTCTGTCACCATTCCCTCATCAAGCCCGAGAAATCTCATGTCGTGCTCTATTACTCTCAGCCATGTGTATTTTGGTCTCCCTCTACCCCTAACAACCTTTTCTGTTCCCCGGGTCTCCAGTGACTAGTGCGTCCATAGGTCTCCTTCTCACATGGTCAAATCATCTTAGTCGATTTTCCATCATCTTGTCCTCTATTGGCGCCACATTCACCTTTTCCCTAATCACCTCATTCCTTAAACGATCTTTCCTTGTATGGCCACACATATAGATCAGACATAATACATGATTAAAATCTAGTTAAGTCCTGGTGAACATAAATTCTGATTAAAATGCACCACCTTCAAACATTACCAATGATTTTTTTTACCATTTAATAAAATCTGATTCTGCACTTATGAAACAGGCAACTTTTAATATTCTTAAACTAGGGAGCCCATATATCGTTCAAGCATGCATACAAAATACAAAAATCCACCTTTTATATTTCCAGTATGCCAAAGCTAAACTATATATCAGTGATAAAATCCTGTCTTACTTGCATCATGAGAACCTACAAGCAGTTTCTGACTTTCTCTTCCAATCCCTATGATCTCGCTAAAGTTGAGAACGTGTAATTTATCAGAAACTCCTCTATCTAAAACTGATTTCTCTCTCCAAAGCAAAATAATGAATTTCATTGTTGTCTGGGCAATAAACAAGTCCGCCATTCCATTAAACATTTCAGGGCCATCCACGATGAGTGCGACACTGCAGAGACATTTATCGCTCATCAATAAGACAACATATGTCCGACAATTTTGAATACCCTTGCCTGTTTTTGTTCCTCAACATTGTTAACTCACTAACCTCTCAGAATGCTTGTATATTTGCAACAGTTCTTCCTTGGATGACTTTGAACCTCTTACAACATTGATAGCACCCATTGCCATAGCACCTGTAAGAATAAACCATCTGTATAACACGATTCTTATAGCATATAATCAACATCACTGCTGGCTACTGCATGTATATATGCTTCTAAGATATCACAAAGAGTATGGGAAGGAAGACAACATGCCTTGGTCCGCAATTAACCAGCGACATGAATTATCGGCAAAAAGTGCAATCTTTTCATCTGGTTTTAGTCCTACAACTCTAAGACCTTCAGAGAAATACAATATCTCTTGCTCAAGCTGCATATAAACAAATGAAAAGAAATCAATAAACACCAATATCAAGCCCAGTTAGCAACACAAAAGACAACTGCAAAATGTTTGTAACGAAGGCTGTTTATTTTGCATTCTGTATTTTGGCACAAACATTAAAAAAAAAATAGAAGGGGGAGGGGGGCTTAACTTGCTTATAAGTAAACTCCGATGGAGGTTCATGATAGCGATCAACCAAAGCTATCCGATCACCATATTTCTCAGCAGCAGTTCTCCATATGTCAGGAACTGCTATCCATTTGATAGAGTCCGAGGGTACGTTGTTAGATAGAATGACATGTTCTAATAAAGGCGAGTATTTCCTCTTTTGTAGATCCTCTGCCTGTTAATAGAAAATTGTCGGAAACTATTAATTGCAGAGAATAGTTGGAATCCAGAACAGTCGTGATATTTAATACCGAGCATTAAAAGAAGCAAGGTGCTGAGTTGTACATTCTCTAGTTAAGAGTTATAAAATCAGTAAAACCATGAGAAGACAATCAGCAACCAGAATACAGTCAAGCAGAAAATGACGAGGCTTGCAGTTGATGATTATCAAACGCGGCCAAACCCATCATTTGTAGACTTTTCCTATCATAAATCTTGTTAAGAAAGGAACTACTTGTTAGTTTGGGATAGATAAGGTATGATTGGAATTAGCATAAATCTTCTAAAACCCTGACTGTCTATAACGTCAGGTTTGAGAAAACCCGATTTTGCGACTTCCAATCATCAACTTAAAATACGGAAGCTCATAACTGGCCACAACATAACTCATTTATTATGTCAAATAAATCATACTCATAAGCCATAACTCCTATCTTCTTCATCAATGTTGATGAGACAACCCGATTTTGCGACTTCCAATCATCAACAAACCAATTCACATCTACAGATTTCAACCAATCAAAACAAAAACCAATGACTTTTAAACCAAAAAATAAAAATCTCTCTGTCTCTTATTGTTTACTTTTGATTAAATACCGTCACATATAATAGAAGAACATATGCATTTGACTGGGTCCTGGGACCGAAGTAGTAATATCCATTTTACAGCCTTCTAATAGACTGAATTTAATAACCAATTCACATAATATATAGAAAGAAGCCACTATGACCCAGTTCACCCAATTTCATTACTTTAGCGTAAAAGCAAGAGCATGTTATCAAACTCGTTAGCATCAAAATCGCCCTTGTGCCTCCTTTTACACCAAAAAAGGGTAATTAGAACTTTGTATGATTGATTACCTGAGTAGGGTTTAACTGAGCAGAGGTAGTAGGCCTAGGCAGAGAAGAGGGGTGTTGATGGTGTTTTGTGGTCAAATTAGTGAAGACCCATTTGAGTTTAGAAGGTGGAAAATGATGGCTAATTCTACGATTATTGTCAAAATAATTGAAAATTAACCCACAAGTTAAGGAAACGCTACAAAAAGTGGTAGACATTTTAGTTGGAATTGCCTTTATGTTAGTGTTCACAGAAGTTGATCTGATAATAAGTTGGGTTTATAAGAATTTTTTAATTAATATGGAGTTCCAAGTTTAAAAGAGTGTGACTCATTTTATATTGTTAATAATAAAAACAATAGGTCTTGGTATAGACGGGTGGGGCGAACAGACGGGTAAAGACCTCTAATAAAATGGGTAGGGGGACAATGTGGGGCATCCCCGTGTGCTTCCCATTTTATGATAAATGGGTATTTTGTGAGAGGAAATGATATCCATCTATACATATAGACGGATAGTGTCCATCTATAATGAGAATTTGTGTAATAAAAAGGAAACAAGTGCTAAAATATGGGAATTCTTGAAAGATTCAAAGATTGGGATGTACACAACACAAACTAACAAAGTTGATTGTGATGTGCTACAGAAACAAATGGCGGAATACTATTGAAATTTCTGACTACTTTTATATTTCCCATGGTACCCTCGAACTTTGGCAGATTACACATGGTACCCCTCATTTTAAGTTTCTACATATGGTACCCTTTTGTTAAACTTTTCTTTCCCAAAATACCCTTAACTGATATTCCGTCATAACGCCGTTACTCTTATTAACTAAATTCTAATTTTATCTACACTTAGTCCCTAAATTCCCAAACTATCCATTATCATCTTCTTTAAAAAATGTGAACCAAAAAAATCAACCTCATACCATCATGACTCAACTTCATATTCTCCCTCCATTGAAGCCTACCAAAAAGCTACCGAGCAAAAGTTACCACAAACCCAATCCATTTAAGCTTTGCATATTCTCCATAATCGCCCGACAAAAAAAACAAAATATAATAAAATAGTAAATCTAATAAACAATCAAGCACCCATCTTTTTCCTTGTTATTTCATCAAATCTCTGGTAATATTTTTCCCACTTACTCAATTATTGAGGCGGCTCCAATTATTGTATTTTTCTGGGTTGTGTTTCATGATTTGTGCAAGTTTTCAGCTTTAAATTTGATGAATGTTCTTGGGTTTATTCATTTATGATGGATTAGGTTAATTGGGTTTATGGATCGTGATTTGCTACAAAATTTGAGCTTTAAATTTGAGTAATTGTTGATTTATGATGAATTAGGTTTAGTTGGGTTTTCTGGGTTTTGGGGGTTTTCTGGATTTGTGTTATAATTGCTGCAATTTTTCAGGTTCAAATTGGATGAATTTGGTTAGGTTTAATCATCAATATTCATCTTTTCTCCATATTTTTCAAGCATACAACAAATTAGACCATTTGACAACCTAATTCACCATATTCCCACTAATGGTGATTGAGTATTCCCGGTAATGGTGGCTGATTGAATAGGGAGAAAGAATGAGAGGTGGTTGCAAATGGTGATGAGTGATGGCGTGTGGTTGCGTCGGGGTAGGGGCAGTGGGGGTCGCGCATGGCGGTGTGGTGGTGGTGGTGTTAGAGGGGATGCGTGAGATAGGCTTGAAGATGTAAAAGCAAGAAGATGAAGATTAGGGATTAAAAGATGTGTTATAGGTAAAAGCAAGATGTTAAGGGTTTAGAAGATGTAAACTAACGGCGTTATGACGTAATGTCAACTAAGGGTATTTTGGGAAAGAAAAAGGTAAACACAGGGGCACCATATGTAGAAACTTAAAATGAGGGGTACCATGTGTAATCGACCAAAGTTTGAGGGTACCATGGGAAATATCCGTTTAAATTTTAATACGGCTCTCACTTGTTCATGCAAGAAAACAAGTACAACTACTGCTGGGTTACGATACTACTAACAATTAGTCTCCCTTGTGACGGACGCTATCCGTCACAAGGTGAAGACGGGGCGAATACATACCATATTACGTTAATATGGTAAAAAGTGACCCATTTTCTGCAACCAGCTAATTAATGATGATTTGACATTACACAATAAAAAATAAATAAAAAAAGGGGCAATTTCCCATGTAATACGGCTGCTAGCTAGAGACTTTTGTGTCCATTGTCAGTAAGTCACTTTATCTTTCTTTTTCCTTCCTCTCTCCAGAAGCCAAAAAAAGGGGCATCATCAACAACCTTCATCATCAACAACCTTCAATTAGGTGATAACATCTCCATTTTCATCATCAATTAATTTCCCCTCTGTAAAAATCTTAAAGCTTCACAAACCTCATCTCCATTATCAAGATGTTCATCTTCAACAACAATGATCTTCATCTCCATCTTCAACAACAATCATGCATCTTCGAAGCTCCATTTAAGGTTGATTATTGTGTTGTTTTTTTTAATTATGCAAAAATTTTAAATATCTATGTTATTTTTTACTCAAAGTTGATAATTTTATTGGGTTTTTGTTTGATTTATGTTTAAAAAGTTTGAATATTTTGTGTTTTGATTTGTAGATCTGGGGTTGTTGATAAAAATATGTGAATTTTATCCAAATCAGTGAGGTTTGGAGTTATAATCTTAGTTCACAATATCATTTGTAAAAAATTCACATTGGTTTAATTATTAATTTTTTTGGTGTATTAATTTTTTGTTTTATTTGTAAAAATTCTTAGTTTCAAGAACGGAGTTTTATTTGTAATTTTTTTTTGCAAATTTTGTTGGTTAATAATAGATTTATTTGTAGTGTATTACTAATGCATTTTTCTTGTCATGTAATAGTGCTTAACGTTGTCATTAGCTACTGTCACAAAAAAGAAGAGCAAGAGACCGATATGCGCGGAAGAGGTATGACTGTAAATTGGAATATATTTTTGCCATAACCTGAGAAAAAATGTAACCACCTTAGTGTTGATAATGTGATCACTTTTGTTGAGAAATGTACCTACATTTGAGTGTATTGCTATTTATATTTATGTTTGTTTGGGTTTAAAATGAATCTTAACAAGTTAACATAAATGACTAAACATGGTGACATATGCGTGTGTTGAAAATGTGACCAACTTAGCTGAAAAATGTACCTATGTTTAAGTATGTTGCTCATTATATAAATGTTTATTAGGGTTTAAAATGAATCCTAACATGATAACATAAATGAGTAAACATGGTGATATAGGTGGTAATGTTGAATATGTGACCACATTTGTTGAGAAATGTACCTACGTTTGAGTGTGTTGCTATTTATATTTATGTTTGTTTGAGTTTAAAATGAATCTTAACACGTTAACATAAATGACTAAACATGGTGACATATGCGTGTGTTGAAAACGTGACCAACTTAGCTGAAAAATGTACCTATGTTTAAGTATGTTGCTAATTATAGAAATGTTTATTAGGGTTTACAACGAATCTTAACAAGATAACATAAATGAGTAAACATGGTGGCATATGTGTTAGTTTTGAATATGTGACCACCTTAGTTGAGAAATGTACATATGTTTGCTTGTGTTGTTATTTATGTGTATGTTCATTTGGGTTTAAAATTAATCTTAACATGTTAATATAAATTACTCAAGATGGTGACAAATGTGTCAGTTTGAAAATGTGATTGCCTTAGTTGATAAATGTATCTATGTTTGAGTGTCTTACTCATTATAGAAATGTTTGTTTGAGTTTAAAATGGATCTTAACATGATAACATAAATGAGTAAACATAATGACATGTGTGTTAGTGTTGAACATGTGACCACCTTAGTGGAAAATATGTACCTAGTGATAACACATGTAACCATTACACTATATGTTTGTTTAGATTTGAATGAATGTTATAGTGACAACATATAAGAATAAACATGGTGACATATGGTTTGTGTTAAAAATGTGACCATCTTAGTCTCGAAATGTAACCCTGTTTTAAATATTGTCGTATTAGTTAGAATGTGTGAATAAATATAATAATGATAACATTTATGAATAAAGATGGTGATATATGAATTGTGTTAAAAATGTTACCACCTTAGTCTCGAAATGTAGCCATGTTTTTAGTTGTTGTCACATTAGTTAGAATGTGAATGAATGTTATAACGACATCTACGAATAAACATGGTGACATATGAAAATGTTACCATCTTTGTCTCGAAATGTAACCATGTTTGAAATATTGTCATGTTAGTTAGAATGTGTGAATGAATATTACAATGACAATATTTATGAATAAACATGGTGACATATGAAAATGTTACCATCTTTGTGTCGAAATGTACCCCTGTATGAAATGTCGTTGTATTAGTAAGAATGTGTGAATGAATGTTATGATGGTAACATCTATGAATAAACATGGCGACAAATGAAAATGGTACCACCCAAGTCTCGAAATATAACCATATTTTAAATGTTACCATATATTAGTCAGAATGTGTTGCCATATATTTTGTTTGAAGAGCATTTTTAATGTAAAGTAATGGGAAAGTTTCATACTCATTTCGCAGAAATTCGTATGCAACCGCAGCACCTAAAAATGGACAAAACAAAGTCTGACGTTAGACAAACCTCGAAGTAGTTGGAGGTGCAAACAACAAAGAAATTGGAGGTCCTCCAAAGGGTGTTGCCAAGAAAAAAATGAAGGGGGCAGAGGCCATTCATGGACTATTATCTGTTTAACAGTCAGTTTGTAATAAAACTTATGTTTAGTACTTGGAGGTTTGTTTGGGGATATGTTATTTTGAAACAGAATTTTAGTACCTCTGGTCAGACATCTAAGACAATGTTTGTTTTGTGACCACCTTAATAATTATAAAATGTCATCGTTATCTATTTAAATGTGCGCATTTTTTCTTAACAATTATAACTATGTCATCATAAACATCTAAAAATGTCTTAATTTTTGTCGAATTTATGACCACTAAAATTATAAAATATTTTAAAGAGTAGTATGTGACCATAAGAGAGTACAATGTTACCATTTAAGCTATAGTAGTATATTACCTTCAGTTTTAAAATACTATAAAATTTGTTCGTTTAATTTCTAATGTTACCATAGGAGAGTACATTGTTAACATTTGAGAATGTATATAAAATTGTAATTAGTTATTAACAGATTTATTTTAAATGGTAACATAACATAATGTTAATATAAGATACTAATATGTGACCACATCAGTAGTAAAATATTACATACTTCGTTCTTTTAATTTCTAATGTTACCATAGAGAGTTTAGTGTTACCATTTAAATTCTACTGGTAGTCTGAAATGGTTTCCAAAATGATAGCATACTTAGCTAAATTGGTGACATACTGGAGTGAAATTGTAACATATTTAGTTAAACTTAGTCATATACCAGAGTGAAATGGTAACAATTTGAGCACTTGTGATTACAAAACGTACGCTGATAATGTTATAATAACCTTACATCACTATACAACATGTACTACCTAAAACGTTTTCCCCAAAATGTGGTCGGATTGTTATCATATACCCTAATGCCCTTCTACGCCTTTTATATCAGACACGGGAAAACATTGTACACGGAACTGTTAGTTGCCCGCATCTTAGTCCCTTTCCTAGCCTTCTTCTTTCCCATGTTCTTTTTTTTTTTACATTGATTGCGCCCGTTGTTCTACAATATATAGGGTCAATAATAGCAGGTAGACCTGGCAAAACGGGTCAACGGGTCGGGTTCGGGTCGGGCCAATTCGGGTCGGGTCAATTCGGGTCTCTCGCAGAGTTCGGGTTAATTCGGGTCGGGACGGGTCTTTTCGGGTTTCGGGTCTATTTCGGGTTTGTTGTCGGGTCTGTTTCGGGTCAAGCGGGTCGGGTTATTTTGGGTCGGGTCATTTTCGGGTCAATGAATAATAGGGAAATAGCCATTTCAAGTCTTTTCGGTTCAATTAGAATTATATTTTGTCGGGTCATTTTCGGGTTTAGTGGTTTCGGATCGGGTCATTATCGGGTCGGGCCAGTACGGGTCAAGAAAGCTCGGGTCATGTTCGGGTCGGGTCGGGTCAATTCGGGTTTTCGGGTCACATTCGGGTGATGTAGTTCGGGTCACTTCGGGTCTCGGGTCAACTTTTTCGGGTCGGGTCAATCGGGTCGGGTTGCTTTTGCCAGGTCTAATAGCAGGCGCCCCGCAACTGTGTGGTTGGTTGATCTTCGTCCATATTAAGGGACAAATATGTGCCACTAACATAGCCGATGTCTCGTTGCTGGTAAATATAAACACATTATCAGCATATAAACTTCAAATGTTTACACATTAACATTTAATGTAACCAGTTAATAAGTAGAATGTTACCATCTTAGTTATACCATTAAAAATCTAACTGTACAAAGAAGATGTGATTGAATTTGAATAGAGACTTATAATGAACACATATATCCATTGAGATGGTGACATGAAAGTTTGTGTAAAATGTAACTATAATAACAACGCTTAATTGGTCTTAAAAATGTCAACAAATAAGTGGCAACATTTATGTAGGAATGTGGTGACATAAGACAATATGTCAAAATGTAACCATGTTAGCTTATATTCTTACACACTAAGATGGTAATATTGTGACACATTCTCCTTTGTATGCATATTCAGATAATAACATTTGGAATACAACCAAAAGATGTGCGAAGTTGGTCACATTCCTATATATGTCATTATGGTGACAATTGTATAGTAGACAAAGATAAGTACATAATTCTGATAAGGTAGTCACATTCACATATATGTAACCATGTTTAATCAATTATGTTAACAAGTTAATAATATTTATACGTTCCTAAAATATAAGTACAAATCTTTGATAAGGTGGTCACATTTTCAACAATCACATATAACTCACTATGTTTATTAAATATGTTAATATGGTGACAATTGTATAATCAGACTAAGATAGGTACATATCTCAGATAAGGTAGTGGTCAGTGGTTACATTCACATATCTGTCACCATGTTTAGTCAATTATGTTAACAAGTTAATAATATTGGTACCTTCCTCAAACATGGTCACATATTTGTAAAAACATGCTTATATTTTCAACAATCACATATAAGTCACCATATTTATTATATTATGATAACATCTTACGGATAATTTGTAACACCAAAAAACATAATATTATTGGTACATATATTTGATAAGGTGGTCACATTTTGAACAATCACATATATGTCACCATGTTTAGTCTATTATGTTAACATGTTAAGAATAATTTAAAACATAACATTGGTACATTCCTCATCTAAGGTGATCACATTTTCAACAATCACTTATATGTCACCATGTTTAGACTAAGTTGATATGGTGACAATTGTATAATCAGATGGTCGCAACTGAACAAGGGTGTTTTGTTAAGAAATGATATCATCTTAGTCTGAACACCCCGAAAGATCAGTACCTATGACAAAAGCAACCAAATTTAAAACTTTGGTTAAAATGGTAACACTGTATTCATAAAGGTGGTCACACTGTACGCTAAAATGGTAACATATATGACTGATTGTATAAAATTTTCAAAACGCATTTTATGCAATGTTAAATTAGTGAAGTCAGTTTTATAGACGTAGTTGTGCTCGCCATTTTATGTTAATCTTCATAATCAACTAAAACCTTCATCTAAAATTGAATCAATAACAACAAAAACAACATCTTAAAATCTCATCAACAAAATCTTAAATCTAATCAACAAAAACAACATCTTAAAATCTCATCAACAACAACAAAAACAATAAGACTAACAATCTTCCAAATTTTCATTTAAAATCTTCTTAACTCAAAATTTTCATCTAAAATTTTCAACCCCAACAACACCTGAAATATATTACCCTAAATATCATCAACAAAAACATCTTAAATAATAAAGAATATAAACCTTTACTAAACACCAACACAAATTCCCTTCAAATTTTTGACCTAAATTTGCTCTAAAATCTCATGAACAAGTTAAAAGATACAATACCCAACCTTTCAATATCAACAACGACACACAATCTCATCATGAAAAATTATGAACTAAATTCACATCAAATTTTACTCATCAACATCATCAGAAAATCAAGTTTTACTCATTCACCAAAATCATTGCCCTAAAAGACGACAATTTAAAAATGAAAAAGTACAAACCTTGACTCATCAACATCGTCACAAAATCTTCATCAACTAACCTCAAAAGCCAAGTTCAAAAAATCAACCATTTTTTTTTTTGCTTTTTGGTGTGGTTATGTGATTTAAGCTTTTAAATTAAATTTTGATGAATTTTTTTATGTTCAATGCTATATGATAGTTAGAAATGGTGAGGTGCAAGGTAAATATGAATTTTTTTTTGAAATTTTTAATAGACGAAGAGAAGGTTTTAGAAAGGTGAAGGATAGTGGTGTAGGGTTTGTGATATGGTGATTGAAACTGGTTTGACATAAAGGCAAATGAGTGATATGGTGTAGTTTTTTATGCATGTGAGCATTAAATGCAAAACAGTGCTTTGTCCCCAAGCTGTCATATCTATATTATACTCCGTATATAATATACATAGTCGGGCCCAATATGCGCTCCATATTGTTAATACAGTATGTATTCGCTCCGTCTCTCATTTGTGACGGATAGCGTCCGTCACAAATGAGAATTTGTGTACTACTAAATTGTCTAATTCACGTAAGTATCTATCTCTTGCGTGACACTGATAGAGTCAAATAATGTCGGCCTAATTAGGTAATTTTAGTTGAATAAACTTGTCATAAAGCCGGTTTTGAATGTTAATCGTGGTATTTTCCGGTGATTCCACTTTTGTTGTAATTTGGATCATGTGAACTTGTTGGTGGTATTTACATCTCAAGGTAATTCAAGTACTTCATATTGGTAAGTTGAGATGAATGGATCATTTTGTACAAACCGACTCACAAGTTAAACCCGAGCCACGGTCAACCAAGGTGAAGAAGGAGAGCAAAAGGTAAGTCAAGGGAATAAGTTCAAAGTCAAGAAAAGTAAGCTAATGGAAGATTTGATGCCTTGGCATAGACAAACAAGAGCCAAAATGAAGAATTGAAAACTCGGTTTCACAAGGGTCAACTTCAAATGGATATATCTCGAGTTCTAGAGCTCGTATTGACACAAGGCCAGTTGGAGGTGAAAGCTTGTGATCTTAGCTTTCCAATAGTAGGTCACACGACTCGTTTGTCCAAGAAACGAGGGAGATATGGCTTTCGCAAGATGCTACTGTCAGTTTGAAGCGCAGCCTGCGCAATTGTTTGCGCAGCCTGCTATCGCAACTCTAATTCCGTGTTTTGGGCTTTCTTAAGGGACTTAACCTAGATTCTCGTGCCTCCCTATATATATCTAGAATTTTGAGATCTAAAGGGACTCCTACTCACATCATACAACCTCCTTACCATTAAGATCTCATGCTTGGCTTTAATCTTGTAATAATTAAAACTTAATCTTTCCTTAATTCATGTTAATCTTTCTTCATTTTATGGGTTGTAAGCAAACTATGGAAGGTTAATCTTTCTTTACTTGGTGTAATTTGATCAAAGTATCCAACTTTGATGTTGTAAGACTCCTAAATCTCTCTCAATTTATCTATTGTTCTTTCCTTTGTTCTTAAATTCTTATGTTGAGTAGATGAATGTATGAATTGATCACTCTTGCATCTTATTTACCCAACTATTGCAAATTCTAGAGAAATGGTTTAATCTATCTAGAATTGTTTGGAGCAAACTTGTTGTATGTTGATTTGGTTTAAAGGATTCATATTTCAAGTAGGAAATTACATGTCTTTTCTTGCTAGCATGGTTTAATCTAGTAGGATTTGATTCTAACTTACATCTCTTGGTAAAAGCTTCATGCTCAATTCTAGTTTTCATTCATGGTTTAATGAGTTGTGGTTGGAATTGAAGGACTCACATATATGGTTTAATTGTGTGTGTCAATTTCTTGAGATGATAGTATTGGATAGATAACAATAGAGAGAAAAGAGTCAAACTTTGTCATTGTTGGATTACTAAGAGAGAATTACACCAAGTCTTTCCCATATTTGATTGTTGCATATCTAGTGTTTGTTGTTTTGCTTCTATGATAAAAATTGCATCTTTACTTTTCCTTATGCTACTTCAAAACCAAATTTTCTCCATTTATGTCATACTACATGTTAACCATTGTTCATAATCATTGTTTGTTGATAAACATAATTAGTAGGTCTTGATTATGGTTAGTGTCTTGATTAGTCAATAGAGTCCTAATTAGTAGTCAATAGTTTACAATTCAAGTCTTTAGCTTAAAAGTCCTTCTCTTGGGATCGACCCTTACTTGCACTATATTGCTTTATCCATTAGAGTAATCTAGCGTATAGTTTGGCTTATAAATTGTTAATTTGATAGGTTAATTCTAGCATTTAACGACCTAGTCTTATTTTCTATCAAATTTTGGCGTCGTTGCCGGGGAAGGGCAACATAGCTAAAGCTTGTTTTTGAACTATTGGTCTTTAAATAGCGTAGTTAGTCTTTGTAAATATAGGACTCCTTTACTTGCCTTAGTTTGTTTACTTCTTTGATTTGATGGCTACTCTTTATTGTCGCCAAACTCATGATGAACCATTTTACAAGTTTTTTAATAGAATGAAAGAGTTTAACTCTCTACGTGAATACCCTTATGAGATGAGAAAGCTTTGTAAGGTGGTATATAATGGGTTGAATGAAGAAACTTTGTTCCTTACCGATAAATTGACTAATCAAGAATTTATTGGCAATACTTATAACTATGAAGAGAAGTGGAAATTTTTCCTTATGTTGGCTATTGCGAGTAAAGAATTGGAGTTGAGAAATTCACTCCCTAGTGTAGCATGTGAGGCTATTCATGAAGAGGTTATTCATACTTTAGACAATGAGTGTTTTGATGATGGTTCCTATGATAAAGAGAATGATCTTGAGTTTGAAAACCCTCCTCCCCTTAATCTTGATACGAGCTACTCTTATAAAGAGTATTGTTTTTGGGATGATGAGAAGGATGCTTATGTTTTCACCACACTTCCATGCCACTCCCCCGTTGTGGTATCTACCGACACCTTGTGCACTAGTGATGATGGTTCCTCGAGTAATAGTCATGTGAATGAGGACAACTCCTCGGTCCTTAGTGGCCTTGGTGAAGAGTTGTGGTGTGAGGAGTCATTGGGTCAAATTATTGAAAAAGATGAACATGAGGGAAGTAAGGTTGAGGAAGAGGTTGTTTACACCTTTGACAACTCTTATTTTGAGGGTCTATTTGATGAGCAAGATGATATGTGTGACTTGAAACCTTCTTTAGCCTTGCCATCCATTGAGATCCCTATTCACATTCCTTGTACCGAAGTTGACGATTCACACCTTGGAAACAATTCTTTAGTTCATAGTAACTCTTGCCCGGAATTGACCTTTAAAGGATCGGGGAGTGAAGTGTTTGAAAAGAATGACCAAGGAGCAATGATTTTTGAGGTGGTTGGGATAGAAAAAGAAAAGGTGGAGGCTCTTGAAGACGTGATTTGGGAACCTTCAAAACCTATGAAACTTGTAAGTGTGGGGGTTAAGAAAGATGTTAAAGAAGAAACGGAAAATGAGTTTGTAGAGGTGTACCCCCTTAAGGAGGAACCTCCTCAAATTTGCTTTGAAGTGCCATCCAATTTATTCCCCAAAGAAGCTCACGGTTCGCCTCATTCTTACTTGGTTTTCACCAAGTCCATCCCATCATTCAAAGAGCCTTATCATGACAAGAAACCGTTTCTTGGGCATGAAAAGTTGAAATATGTGTCTTGTGCACACTCGTTCCTTACTTATGCTTGCTACATGAGTGATATTTGCTATTATCATGGCTCTTGTCTATGGGGTAACGCATTTGATAAGTTGCTAAGGGTTTTGACTTGTTCCGCTCTTGACTCTTGAAAAGAAGAAGACTCACATATATGGTTTAATTGTGTGTGTCAATTTCATGCTCAATTCTAGTTTTCATTCATATTTTAATGAGTTGTGGTTGGAATTGAAGGACTCACATATATGGTTTAATTGTGTGTGTCAATTTCTTGAGATGATAGTATTGGATAGATAACAATAGAGAGAAAAGAGTAAAACTTTGTCATTGTTGGATTACTAAGAGAGAATTACACCAAGTCTTTTCCATATTTGATTGTTGCATATCTAGTGTTTGTTGTTTTGCTTCTATGATAAAAAAATGCATCTTTACTTTTCCTTATGCTACTTCAAAACCAAACTTTCTCCATTTATGTCATACTACATGTTAACCATTGTTCATAATCATTGTTTGTTGATAAACATAATTAGTAGGTCTTGATTGTGGTTAGTGTCTTGATTAGTCCATAGAGTCCTAATTAGTAGTCAATAGTTTACAATTCAAGTCTTTAGCTTAAAAGTCCTTCTCTTGGGATCGACCCTTACTTGCACTATATTGCTTTATCCATTAGAGTAATCTAGAGTATAGTTTGGCTTATAAATTGTTAATTTGATAGGTTAATTCTAGCACGTAACGACCTAGTCTTATTTTCTATCAGACACAAAACAATTACATGTCTTCCTCAGGTCAACACCCCCATTGCTAATGGTGAGCCGAAGTCGTATGCTCCCAAAGATAGTATTTATAACACTTAAAACCTCTAACTAAATGATAGTATATGGTAATAAGGATCGATCCACAAAGAAGGCGATGTAATTTATGTGAATTAAAGTATAGAAAAAAGGTAACCAAAATGGGGGATTTTAAACGATTGAGTAACTAAACAAGAGATTAAATAGGCAATTGAATGAAGAATAATAAATATGAATTCAGATGGTTTAAGCGGTCTCGGGTAAGAATTTCCACAAACTGATTATTAAATTGATCATAGACTAACAACTTCCAATTGATTCTTAAGCAAACTATCGTGGGATCAATTTCCCAATTCCTTTGTAATATTATTTGACTCGAAACGCGATAATCAAATAACCTAATTATCAAACAACCTAATACACGCGATTAAGTTTAATTTAATAACAGCATGAACGAATAAGGAACGATAGAAGTGACGACCAATAAAACACGCGATTATTAGTTCGAATCACATGTTTTTTTTTGGTGAAAATGTAAGTAATATTAAGAACTTCCCAAAAGGGAAACTAACACCAATTACAACCTACCAATTTAATACCACCTCACAACCAGGATCAAATAAACTAAACAAGACTATTACATTAATCCTCTCAAATTACACCACTCTCTATCATGTTGCGAAATTTGATAATATTGATATTTCAGAAGAGCTAATCTACCATCTTCTAATACTGCTTGAACAATAAGCTTAGGATGTAACACCCGTTGCTCCACACGGCAAATATTGCGAGTGTGCCAAATATGATAATGCGTGGCTACTACCAGTGAACATAAAAGCTTTCTCAGAAAACCAGAATAGTGTCTGAGCTTCAGCACCTGTTCAGCAGACCCAAAACCATTGCCTTGCATACCAATCCAGGACTGCAAACTAGCATAGCACATACATGTATAACTGCATTTCCTGAACAAGTGATCAAGATCCTCATCCTGCAATCCACACAAATAACAAGTCTTCTGATAAGTGATACCCATTTTTTTTAACCTGTCCAGAGTAAGAAGCCGTCCATGCCTGATGAGCCAGGCATTAAATACATGCTTTGGAGTGTTAATTCTACTCCAAACAATGTTAAACCTAGGAACTTTAGGGCTATTATCCTGCCTAAGCCACTTATATCCATCCTCAATGGTATAGTAACCATCCTTTTGCTGCCACTGGCCATTACTCTACCCTGCTGCAAGCTTTTCCTTCACCATACAAACCTGTCTCCACGCCCAAGAACTATTAGGATTAGGCTGGTAGTCAAACCAGTCTCTACCCTTCAGATAAACTTTATCAATCCACTTAATCCAAAGGAGGTCCTTCTTAGAAGCTATCCACCAAACTAGCTTCCCAACAGCTCCAACATTCCAGATCTTGCTGTCAATGACACCCAATCCACCAGCACTAGTAGGGAGGCAAACAATCTTCCAAGATATAAGAGGTGCCTTTGAGTAACTATCAGACCCTTCCCACAGAAAGTTCCTGCACAAGGCTTGTATCCTGTCCATCACTCCTGCAGGAAGCACAAAAATTTGTGCCCAATAGTTATGCAAGGTGGCCAAAACAGACTTGACCAGAATTAGCCTGCCAGTATAGGAAATTTTCCTCTTATTCCACCCCTTAATTCTATTGATCATCTTCTCCACCAGTAAGGAACAGTCAAGCTTTGAAAGTTTCCTATGAGAAATGTGAACCCCAAGATACTTAAAAGGTAGCTTACCCTTTGTGGAGCCAGTCCTACTCAAAATTGCTTCCTCTACCTCAGAAGGAACACTATTGAATACAATATCAATCTTGTCAGTGTTGATATGTAAGCCACTAGCTCGAGTAAAACAGTCAAAGGTCTCAACCAAAATACACACTGACTTCATATTCCCCTTACAAAATAATAAAAGGTCATCAGCAAACATTAAGTGGGAAAGTTTAAGACCCTTGCATAAAGGGTGATAAGAGAAATTTGGCCCATTGCAGACTACCATAAGCATCCTACTCAAGTATTCCATACATAAGGTAAAAAGAAAAGGGGACAGGGGATCACCTTGCCTTAACCCTCGTCCACCTTTAAAGAAACCATAAGTGTTACCATTAAGAGCAATAGTAAAGGTGGTAGTAGTTACACATTGCATCACCAGGTGGATAAAATGTGGAGGAAAGTTAAGAGCCCTCAACATTTGAAGCACAAAATTCCATTCAATGGAATCACATGCCTTCCTCAAGTCAACCTTAAGCATACACCTAGGAGATACACTAGTCCTCTTGTACAATCTAATCAAATCCTGGCTGATGAGAATATTACCCATAATGCTTCTCCCTTTAACAAACGCAGCCTGGGCTGGATTGATGAGCATAGGAAGAACATGCCCCAATCTCACACAAAGTATCTTAGAAATAACCTTATACAAGGTATTACAACACGCAATTGGTCTAAATTCCTTGACTGAATTAGGGTTCTAGACCTTAGGAATCAGTACCAGATTTGTACTGTTCAGCTGTTTCAGTAGTTGGCCCTCATGGAAGAAATTAATAATAGCCTCACTTATATCATTACCCATAATATCCCAGCCTGCTTTGAAAAAACAGCCCGAGTATCCATCAGGACCCGGGTTCTTGTCATCAAGAATGCCAAAAATGATACTCTTAATCTCCTCTTTTGTTGGAATTCTATTAATAACATTCCAGTCATCAGCATGGACACACTTACCCATTCTCACAATATTCTAATAAAAGTCTGCAGTGCTGCCCTGAGTCCCCAGCAAGTCCTTATAGTAATTCTCAAAGGCTTGCATAATGCCCTCAGGAGTCTAACAAAGCTGTCCATGAATATCATGAATTTGCACCACCTTATTCTGTAGTTGTCTCTGCCTGATAGCTTTGTGAAATATTGCAGTGTTATCATCACCATTATGAGCCCATATACACTTTGCTTTTTGTCTCAGGATGGCAACTTTGGCTTTATTCAAGATATGGTAGCTTGCTCTGATATTATACTCAGAATCCATTAAGGATTTATTAGTTGGATCAACCTGAAGTTTCTTTTGGGAATCTAAAAGGAGCTCATGAGCAATGTCAGTGTTCTTCTCAACATCAGAAAATAAGTCATGATTCAGTGCTTTAAGTTGAGACTTCATCAGCTTCAGCTTCTTAACCACCCTGTACATCAGGGAGCCATGGATATGATAATTCCACCCCTCCTTAACTATAACCTTAAAATCAGGGACACCAGTCCACATATTGTAAAACTTGAACGACCTCTTCTTCTTCAATTGTACTTTGTTACATTGAATAAAACACGGGCAATGATCATAATCTCCTTCAGGTGCAAAATAAGCATAGTGATCAGGCTAGTTAGTAGTCCACTCATCATTAACTAACACCCTGTCAATCCTACTGAACACCCTAGTTGAACTAGGTTGTTTGTTGTTCCAAGTAAAAAAAGAACCAATACTCTTCAAATCCTGAAGTCCACAATTATCAATAGCATATTGAAATGGTACTGTCTCAGCATCCTTAACAGGCAGTCCAATCTTCTCATCAGCATTGAGAACATTATTTAAATCTCCTAAGACAATCCACGGGTCTACAACAGTCAACCTGATAAGGTCATTCCATAAAGAAGCCCTATCTTCTATCTTATTAAATCCATACACTTAGGTTACAAAGAACTGACTACTAGTGATCACATCTTTAACCTTAAGATGTATGAACTGAGCAGCCATCTCCAACACAGTAACATTAAACCTTTCCTCTTTCCATAATAACCAAATTCTTCCTCCATCATGGCACTGATGGTTAGTACAGTAACTCCAACCTCCACAGAAACTAGCCACTACCTTATTTAGATAACCAGGTCTGACCCTAGTCTCAAGGAGCCCAAATAGGTCTGTTTTGGTAAATTTCTACCAATTTAGGGTTAAAGTGACCGCTCTTTTTAGCCTCGTATTGGGGGGTTAAATTATATGTGATTTATGACGGAATATGTATGTAATTAAGACGGAGTAACGAGGTAAGCAAAGTAAAGGACAAAATAAGCTAATAATGACACAAGAGATTTTGGTGACGCGGAAAACCCGATGTGGGAAACAACCGCGGGGGGAGTCGGAATCCCGCCAATAGTCCACTATGTAATAATCGGAGTACAATTACAATAGTCCACTTATCTAGTGGTGCAGATGACATGCAAGTCGAACGTCAATGGCTATTTGTGGGTTGGCACTGTTTATACGTTGGTTATTTGTATTGTGATGTTGGTGGAGACATGGTCATGATTAGATAATCATTACCTCATGATTATAAGGATTATAAGGAATATTTGATGGTGTTTGTGATGCACATTAGCTAGTTTTCTTGTTCTGTCGTAGGTTTGGGATGGTGCACGCCGTCTTGTGTGTATGTCAATATGGATCCCTTCTCTTGTTTGTCTTCCTTGTATTTATAGTGAATAAACCTAGTGGGTTTATTAGGGTTCCCTACTTAATTGTCTTGTTCCTCAAGGTAGAGTTTGGACTTTCCTTATTCAAAATATGGCAATAATTAGGATTTCCTTACTTTACCCGAGATCTTATTAGTGTTTCCGTCCAAGTCGAACTCTCCTTCACCTGTTGTCCTTTTCCGAATTATCCTGCTTCCAGACCTGCCTCCCTAGCTCGGTCCATGGGCCCGACTCCCCATGTATTTAATGGGTCCATTACTCATTAATAACCCACTTATCTCGTGCCACGTAGCCCAGGCAAAATACGGTAATTTTGGCCCTAACAGTTGCCCCCAATTTCGCTTCTCAGATTTGTTGAGGAGGGAAATTGATTCTTCAAGCTCTGCTTACTATCGCTACTCTGCTACCGATAAACCGTTGCTATCCTTCTGGATTATTCTGCTATTCTGCTGGAAGGAGGAGCAGACAACCTACTGTGACAGACCGCTGGAACAGACTGCTGAAGCTCTGATGGAGAAGTTTGCTGGAATTCTGCTGGAGCAAGCTGCTGGCTGCTTGCCGGATCTGACTCCTGCTAGATATACTTGAGGTAATTCCACATCTCTACTCTGTACCCAGAATTCTGGTACCCTGGCCTGCTTGATTCTGCTGAATCATACTCTGCTGTCCTTGTAGAGTGATTTCTGGCTCTCCTTGGTTCTGCTGATCGGGAAGTAGATGTAAGCTGATTTTTTTACTGATGTACACTCGTGGACTCCTATTAGCAGACTTTTCAACAAGCGGACTCCATGCGAAACTGGTGGACTCTAGGATCCTGATTGCTGACGTCAAGGGTCCTGATGGTTGGTGCGGGGAATCAGACGGCTGGTTCGGGAGTCTGGAAGTTGGATCTGGGAACCAGACGGCTGATGCTGCGAGCCTGATGGCGGATGCCAGGGAGCAGATACCTGACTCTGGGGACCAGGTGGCAGACGCTGGGATCTAGACGATTGACGCTGGGGACCAGGTGGCAGATGCTGGGATTCAGACGACTGGCTCTTGGAACTGGACGACTGACACTAGGGACGAGAAAGCTGATGCTGAGAGCCAGACGGCTGAATCTTGGGAAGCACTTCCCACCTGTCCTTACCATTCTGTTATCTGGTCACCAAGGGTGAATCTGGTGGTTGGAGCATTCAGCATAAGTTTGCCGTGCACTTGTTATGTAGGGGATACCTGCAAAAGATTAGTAGTGCGATGCATGTGCATGGATGGACTCTCTAATGTATGAGGCAGACTATATGATGGTTAGATATGCTGTAGACTATCATATGTCGTGAATGCAATGTTAACCATGACTATATGCTCTGTCTCTGTGGTTTCGTTTGCCTTTGTCTGGAGTTTAGTTCCCACTTTTGATTTCCATTAGCTCCCATGTCTATTTACCCTTTATTCTGACTTCTTGTATCCTGGCTCGTCCATAGGAAACGCTAGACCTTCTGCTTCTAAGATCCTGATACGCCAAGCCAGGAAAAGAACTGCTGACTCCTTCACCTCTCATGCTTCCTCAAGAAAGAGATCCACCTCAAGGCCTGCTCCAGAATCTATCGAAGTGACTCCAATATCACGTGCCCCTGGGTCCTCTGTCCATGCTGATGAGCTGCTGCTGCGCCTCCCTACTAACTTTGGGGATGCTGATCATGCCAACTACTGGCCTGCACTGGAGAGGCTCCTGACTCCGGCTTGCTCCAGGGCATTTGATTCGACTGCCCCCCAGGAGATGACTGACCTGGCTGCTGAACATTGCTTCCTTGTGAGTCTTCTTTTACTGGACCCTTTTTTTACTTTGCCCCTGTGCTTCCCTAACTAGTGGTTTTCTTCATTGCAGGCTCTCCAATCATCCCTCTATCTCCGCAAGATCCTGTGCCAAACTGAGGGAGCAGCTTCATGCAGCCAAAAAGGAGAAAGAGGTAGCTAAAGACCAGCTGGCGAGGACGCAGGAGGCTAACTGCGTTTTGACTTCTGGGCTGACAAAGGCAGAGGCCCGTGCTGAAGAGATGGCTGAGCTAGCCAAGAACGTAGGAGCCTACACTGCTTTTGAGGGGCGGATTGACTGTATCCGTGCTTATACTGAGGGGAGGCACACATCCTGGAACCTGGAGGAGGAGCTGACCGAGTTTGCCCGTGCATTTCCTAATGGTATGGATCTGAGCGCCCTATTCCCTCCTGAAGCTGAGGCTGCTAATCCGGAGCCTGATTCCACCGCCATGGATATCTCTGGGACTATCTCTGGGACTGTAGAGGAGATCCTGGTGGAGCAGACTGGTGATGATGCAGCTGCGACTCCTGAGGCTGTTCAGGTACCTGCAACAGAGAGGCAGATGGAGCACGGGGAGCAGAGCATTGGTCAGGATGCAGTTGTTGAGAGGATTGACCTCTCTTAAATTTTAAGTTGTCTGGGGACTTGGCCCTGCGTGGTGCAAGTTTGTAAAAACTCTTTTTTTTTTTTTTATCTTTTGGCTCGTTTTGCGCCTGCTGGTGTGCAGTCTTCAAAATTTGATGGTGCCTGCTACAGGTAGGAGGTGCCTTAAATTAAAATAGTTATGGGCCCAGGTTTTAGGCCCTCCTTTTGTTATACTTGCGTTATTCGCCTATTGATTTCTGGAGTTGTGATTCCACACAAGTATACCTGGGAGGCTGACCTCATTCTAGGTGCACAGCCCTTGCCCCTGGTGACAGGTTTCTGACAACATATTTTACCCATGACGTAAAATATCTTATCACTAGGATTAGCTGTTTAGAGCATACCTTCATTGACTGTTTCTGACTAACAAGGAATGTTGCGTTCCTTGTGGTTCCAGACGTTTGAAATTCCGTGCATGCACCTTTTGCTCTACGACATAGCTATGGAATTACTGAGTTAACATTAAGGTATGGGTGGTCTTAGTATGCCGTACCCTGCGCGCTACCTCGGTGTATGCTCCCCATGTGGCTTGACTTAAGATAAACGTCTTCGCAGCCTCACATGGCAGGGGCTGGACCCTCAAAGTGTCCCTTATCTGACAAGCAACCAACATCAGTGTCAAAGCCTTTCTCCCTAGAAGCGTGAAAGATGACCAAATAGTACAAATACCTGGTGCTATCTCATGGTGTTCCAGAGCAACATCTGGATCCAGGAAGCCACAGCGCGTACCACTTGGGTTTTAGAAAATATTTTGTTTCAAATAAAGAGGAATAAATAATAATAAAAAAACACAAAAATAATTTTTGAAACTAAAAAAGGACTCGATAAAACAAAAGATATTAGTAAAAAGGTTTTTGCTTCATGGACTGTTGAAAGGTACTCTGTACACTAAGATTTCGGCACTTTGTCAGACAAAGTACTGTCGAGGATTATACAAGATTTGACCTTGCATGGCCATCAATCTATACACCCTATTACCTGGCGCTTTCAGCCTTGTTATTTTTGGTATTTCAAATATCCTTCATAGCACTAGGTCCTCTACTGCGAGAGTCCTGATTCTGGCGTTGTTATCATATGCCTTTGCTTCTGATTGCTTGTACGATGTCATGCGTATGTGAGCACTTCTTAGTTCAGCTGTTGTGGTTCTTTCTTTTTGTTATCGTTTCAGGTTCTCAACATTGAGTTTGTTGTTTGACCAAGCTTGCTCGATGGACTATTGACTTCTAGCTGCCGCGTGAGGGACGCAGTCTCTGCCCCCTGCATGCCTTTCACGGCTTTGCTGTGGATGGCATGGAAAATAGTATGAGACCCATGCTTGATTTTTACTTTTGTTGCTGAGAGTAGTGTCATTTCTTCTTGTCATTTGTTATTTCATGTTCTGGTGTCCAGGGAACCAGGCTGGTGGCAGCACGTGTTGCTGTGATTTTTCACTTCGGGAAGCTGATGCAAGGATGTGTTCTTGTAGCATTCTGGCTGCTGCCTGTCTCCTACATACTCAGGGTGCTAGGAGCTTTTATGTACCAGCGGTACGTTGATTAAATTGCCCCCATTCCATTGATTCATGTCATGCAAGCCGCTGGCGGGGCTATCTGTCCTGCTGGCCCGACCTGTGTGCGGGGAGGCTGTTTCTGCAGGCCGAAAATTTGTAGGAAGCGCTCTGCATTCTGCGTCCTGCATTCTGCGTTCTGCGTCATGTATTCTGCGCTGCGTCCTGCATTCTGCGTTCTGCGTTTTGTGTTCTATGTTCTACGTCCTGCGTCCTGCATTCTGCATTCTGCGTCTTGCATTCTGTGTTCTGCGTTCTGCGTTCTATGTTCTACGCCCTGCGTCCTGCATTCTGCGTCATATGCTGCAGGAGGAGCGATTTTATATGGGGAAGGAGTGGCAGGTTCTGGAGCCTGAGTAACCACTTCTGCTGGTAGGGATATCTCCTGCAAGAAATTATTCTAATAGGGCCAGCAGATGGCATAGCCAACGACCTTTCAATGCTCAAGACATTAGTTATTCAAAATATAACAGGGTAACAAGATTACAAAGTTACGAATTATTATACGAGCGACATATGGACATGAATCTTCTGTCCTTTGTTTACCTATGGTTTTAGCACATGAATGATAAGCATAAGTGGTAAAATACCTAGCTCGAATGCTACCCCCAGGTTGTAAGGACGTCTGCCTCCAGGTTCTGGGTTGTGGCCCCTGACTGGGGACCTATCTGGTTTCAGATATTTTCAGGTGCCTGACTCTCAGGGTCGCTGCAGGCTCGGACTATCAGGTTCCCTGCTGGTCCCCTTGCGGGGACCTGGGTACCAGGCCTACTCTTGTCCCTCTTATTGGAAATTCTACTAGTGTGACATGTACAGCTCTGGTTCCTATTTCCCTTTTAGGTCGCTGATGTTTTCATCAACCTAGGTCTGGGGTGCAGGACTAAAGTCGGGTGTAAAGTCTACCATGGTTGGTGACTTAATGGTCATTCGAGGTTCGATGTTCAGGTTGTGAACACTTAGGCGTATGGTTCAATTGGTCATTGTTCATTTATCCTAATAACTTTAGTTTTCTCATATAGACTTTCAGGAGATAGTCAATTACCACATGGATATGATGAGACTAAAAATAAGAAAGCAATTTACAGAAAGCTATAACAAGCACAAGAAACAAATTTTCAAGTGATGTGTACCTGGTCTCTGCAGGATGCACAGACTTATTTGAGATAATATTCTGGGTGTCAGTATGACGCTAACTGAAGCCTTGGTTACCGACAGGTATGAGGACCAGGTGCTGGGACCAGGCGCGGTGGATCAGATACAGGGACCGGGTGTGGGATCCAGGTGCCGCGACCAGGGCTCTTCTGGTTCCGAGTTGGACGACAGTGGTGGTACCAAGCTTCCCCTGGTTCTGGCTTGGATAGCAGAGGTAGTATTAGGGTTCCACCGGCTCTGCTCCCTTTAGGTGATGGCTCATGTAAATGGGCTATGCCGAAGTCTGGCTCACTCTGGGCGCTGCCCCCCATCTGGTCTGCTGCTAGATTCTGGCTACCTGGGTTGCTGGCGAAAGGGTTGCTGTGTTAACTAATCCTGGTTGCTGTTCTGGTGTCTGCTAACTGCTTTCTGCTTCATGTTTCCTGCCTCCTCAGGTTTCTCCTCTGCTTCCTCCTGCATCTTGCTTCCGACTTCCTGCTCCCTGTAATTCCGTTTCAGGTTCCTTCTGCTTCCTGGATTTCCGTTGCTGGTTCCTTCTGCCTCCTGGATTTCCGTTTCTGGTTCCTTCTACTTCTTGGCTCCTGGAAGTTAAGAGAAGATAGGCGGTCGAGACTTCTTTATTCGACTAGATATCAGCGTCTTGGGAACCTGGTTCTGGGTGTTGATGAGGTCAGCTCCCCGAAAATGATGCTTATTGGGTCAGCCACCCGAAAATGCTGCTGGTCAGGACAGCTACCCTAAAAGGTTGCTGAGGCTGCAGATATTCCTGAGCCAGAGCTAGTTCCTGCAAGAGAAGATCAAACACAGCAAGGTAGAAAAATGGTGTAGCTGCTGCCGACGAGAGAATCATGTTAGGAGGACCTCTACTCAAGCCCGTTTGTACTCTTGTTTCTGGCGACTTGGCCTTTTTGTATTTTGCTTTGTTTCGGGATTTTTCCCCGAGATGTAGACTAGGTACGAAACTCGTTTTAGAAGCTCCTTATGAGCTACTACTCTATTAGAGTGACCATTGGAATCAGCATCCAAGTGCCTGGCGGACCGCGTGGTGATTGCTATTGTTGTGTACCGATTCTTATATTTCGATTGTTTCTTTGCGAGCTCTGATAGTTCCTGCAGGACGCTCATTCTGGATTGTCACTTACTAGATTTGATCTGCTTCTTATCATGTAATCGTAGGACAAAGCGTGACCTGCCACGTTAGTTTTATAAAATTCAAACAATTGACGATGAAGATTACCTGTGTACCCTGAATCTTTAGCACTGTTCGTTCCGGGTTCAGCTTACCCATGTTGACTGAGCTTATTGTATCCACTAGGGTTTTTCTTACAGTGTAGTTTCTATGTACGATGTAATGATAAGAGCACCATGACGGTGTTTCTGAGTCTAGGCGATCTCCTTTTCTTTCTATGGCATGCTTTTTTCGCCTTTGAGTATTTTAGGCTGTAGAGTTCTGATCCACCTGTTGTCACGTTAATTATTCTAGCACAAATAGAGGCGTAAAGGGTGGAACCTGACTCGTGGAGCTTATTTTACTAAACCTGCCCCCACGTGATAACAAGTGGTCGCTGCACCAGGCTTTCTGATCCTGCATGAGGGTTAGGGACAGGCGAACTAGTACCAAATATGTTACAACCTAACAACACTTCTACAGAGGTCTGCCCCCAGGGTCGCTGGCTAGTGGAGTTGTAGCGACACTGGTTGAGTTGGTCATTCTGGCTCATGCTGGCTGAAAGTTCCTGCAATAGGGAGGAATTTAGCTCCAACAGAACATAACTACGAGATACGGTGTTACCTGATATTGTCTCCATTCTGATCAGCATGGGAGAGCAGCAAGATGCTAGGCATCCAGGGTATAGCCTGGCGTCTCTTCTTAGTGCAGGCTCCAGACTGTCTCTCTCCAACTTGCTTCTGAATTTCCATCTGGAGCACCAACACGACATCTAGGGATCTCTGGTCCAGAGATTCTAGAGGTCCTGATCTGCCCCCAGCCTGGTACCTTTGAGTCTGTACCCTTGTACATTCCTGCTGGGCCATCTTTTACTAGAACACTTGTTGCTGGTACGTTGCTAGCGGTTTCTGGTGCACTGACCATTCATGCTCTGGTAGCTAGAGGTTGGAGGGACTCTGTCGTCCAGATCCACCATAGGACTCTAGAGGATCTCTTGGGAGCAGTTCTGCGGCCATCATTTGGATGAATTCTGGGACCAGATCTGCTGGAGGACCCTGGGAAATTCCATGGACCAGATCTGCTGGAGGACTCTGGGGAACAACAGGGACCAGATCTTCGCCTTCGGGGAGCAGATATACGGCTCTAGATAGCAAATTTACTGCTGGATTCCGGAGGGATTCCGGGAACCAGACCTGCTGTCGGACTCAGGCTTCTGAAGGAACTTCGGGGACCAGATCTGCTGCCGGACTCTGGGACCAGACCTGCTGTCGAACTTCTATAGGAACTTCGGGGACCAGATCTGCTGCCGGACTCTGGGACCAGACCTGCTGTCGGACTTCTGGAAGAACTTCAAGGACCAGATCTGCTGCCGGACTCTGGGGCCAGATCTGCTGCCGAACTTCTGGAGGAACTCTGGAAGCTAGTCTACTGCTGGCTTCCGTGGAGGGTCCTAGGAAGCAAATCTACTGCTGACTTCTAGCGGAGGATCCTGGGAAGCAGATCTGCTGCTGGCTTCCGAGGAGGGTTCGAGGAAGCTCTGAATTCTGGCGGAGGATCCTAGGAAGCAGATCTACTGCTGGCTTCTAGGGAGAATCTCTGGAAGAAGATCTACTGCTGGCTTTCGGGGAGGGTCCCAGGAAGCAGATCTACTGATGGCTTTCGTATGACTTCATGGATAGTGAGGAGATGTTGCTCGCTAGGGGACATGGCACCGAATACTGACTTTATGACAACTTGACTATAGAGATCGATCACCATGCCCCACGGTGGGCGCCAAACTGTTTTGGTAAATTTCTACCAATTTAGGGTTAAAGTGACCGCTCTTTTTAGCCTCGTATTGGGGGGTTAAATTATATGTGATTTGTGACGGAATATGTATGTAATTAAGACGGAGTAAAGAGGTAAGCAAAGTAAAGGACAAAATAAGCTAATAATGACACAAGAGATTTTGGTGACGCGGAAAACCCGATGTGGGAAACAACCGCGGGGGGAGTCGGAATCCCGCCAATAGTCCACTATGTAATAATCGGAGTACAATTACAATATACAATTGTCCAGATCTGATGAGGAATAACTTATCTAGTGGTGCAGATGACATGCAAGTCGAACGTCAATGGCTATTTGTGGGTTGACATTGTTTATACGTTGGTTATATGTATTGTGATGTTTGTGGAGACATGGTCATGATTAGATAATCAATACCTCATGATTATAAGGATTATAAGGAATATTTGATGGTGTTTGTGATGCACATTAGCTAGTTTTCTTGTTCTGTCGTAGGTTTGGGATGGTGCACGTCGTCTTGTGTGTATGTTAATATGGATCTCTTCTCTTGTTTATCTTCTTTGTATTTATAGTGAATAAACCTAGTGGGTTTATTAGGGTTCCCCACTTAATTGTCTTGTTCCTCAAGGTAGAGTTTGGACTTTCCTTATTCAAAATATGGCAATAATTAGGATTTCCTTACTTTACCCGAGATCTTATTAGTGTTTCAGTCCAAGTCGAACTCTCCTTCACCTGCTGTCCTTCTCCGAATTATCCTGCTTCCAGACCTGCCTCCCTGACTCGGTCCATGGGCCCGACTCCCCATGTATTTAATGGGTCCATTGCTCATTAATAACCCACTTATCTCGTGCCACGTAGCCCAGGCAAAATACGGTAATTTTGGCCCTAACAAGGTCCACATTAGCATTATGTAGACACCATTTAACATCATTCTGTTTAGTCAAACTATTTAGGCCCCTAATATTCCACACACCAATTCTATCCATGAGAGGCAGAAGCCTCTCCCCCTCCTCCTTTATCAACCAATTGGGAAGGATTAGCCATTTCCTTATTAAAATTGACAACAAAAGCACCATCCTTAACCCCAGGTAGTCTAGATTCATGCCTAGTGATCCTAGTCAATATTCTGGCAGGTGTTAAGACAGCAACTTGCGAACTGTTCACAGGTGTATTAGTAGGAGTTATCATAGCCCCATTACCAGTACTCTACACCCTATTAACCACTCCAGACAAGCCAGGCCGTGGGACCGCATCACCCCTCTGAGGCAGATTAGGAAACTCTGTTGAGGGGACAGTTGATACCACTGGCTCCCTTTTCTTCCAGACTTGTTTTGATGGCCCTTGTGGTCCAGGTTATCCAGGTCTTTTAACCCAGCTTGAGCCCTTTCTACATTGTTTCTCATTGTGTCCAATGCCCTTGAATTTAGTACATGTGATTGGTAACCAATCATACTCAACTAACACTGTGACATTCTGCCCCATTTCATCCACAAAGGTTATTTTATCAGGGAATTGCTGATCCACTTCAACCTCTACCATGATTCTAGCAAATCCAAGCAAGGTTCTATCCACAGTGAGGTCATCAACACGGACAAACTTTCCAATCAGGGAAGATAATTTCTCCAAGCATTTATCCCCCCAGAATTTCAAGTCTAGACCCATCAGTTTCACCTAAATAGGAACAGTCTTAACAGAGACCTTAGTAATCTTAGTATGAGGCTCCCATGGACGGATAATCACAGGTTTACCATCAAATACAAACATTCCCTTCTCCAAAACCAGTTTCCTATGTTCCAGGGTCGCAAACCTCACCACAAATAGGCCATTAGGTAAAAAGGCAACCTTAGAGATCTCATAATCCTTCCATTCCCACCTCAGATACCCTTCCAATGCCCTCCATGGTGGATTAGCACCCATGACATATCCATAAATCGCATAAGACCAATATTCTATTTCATCTTTAACATCGTCTACAATCAGTTTGAGGAAATTACCTTCAGGAATAGTATCAGACACAGGCGACTGAGAATTACCAGACGACACATCTGGTGAACCCTCAGGCACAGTTGGTTGAATCTCATCAGATTGTACCTCTTCAGTTTCCTTATTAACTGTCTCTACTGGATTATCCGATGTTGAAACAGGCTCCAGTATGACAATTCCAGCGCTCTGTAACATCGCAATAACCTCCTCCCGAATCTTCGCAACTTCCGCTTCTCGATCAAAAGAACTGGAAGAATTATTACTATTATTATTTGAATTATTAGAAACAATTTTTTTTGTGATTTTTCAGTATTAATTGATTGCATATTTTTATTATTAGTTGGTTTAGATTGTTGTATTGTAGATGAATTAGAGGAATTAGGTTTAGCAGATTTATTCTTCGGCATTGCAAAGAACACGCAGAACACGCAGGACTTTCTCTCTCTCTCTAACCCATCTCTCTTGATTTTGTTAATTTTTCGAATCACATGTTAATTCTCTCTTTAACCTAGATATGATGAAACGCATCCAATACAAAGGGTAAAGATTGTTACTTTATCTAGCGAGGTTGAACAATTACGGATTCATTCACTAGAATAACAATAGATTGATAATTGTGAAGATTAATTAGCTACTTTAATCTAAACATCCAACAACCATAAAATTAAAACAGAGAATTAACAATACTCAAGAAATAAAAGGAAGATGAATAATAGTCTCACAATTTGAATAAATCAGATGCTTCAAATCTTAATCCGAGATGAAAGGATTAGTTGCTCATGTCTTTCTTGCTAGCAAAACACTTAGGGTTCTTGTCTCAAAAATAATACGTAAATCGATGATAAAGTCTAACCAAGTACTTACCCTAATAATAATAATTCCTCAAATAAAAATAATAATAAACAAAAACCGAAAATAGGAAAACAAAAGCTGCAACATAAAACTCGACTCCTGAAATCTGCACCACGGGCGACCCGCGGCCTGGCCCGCGACCCGCGCCAAAGGCTGGTCCAAAAACGCTGCTAATCTTCTTTTCCTTCCGTCTTCGCTGGGCTTCACTTGTAAACGGGCCCTGTGCTCTTCAACAACTTATTGTTACTTATTTGAGCCCAACCCAAGCACACTCCTATACCTCATTAATCCATATTTCCATCCAATTACTCCACAATTAAATCAATAATCATGAAATATGAGATAATGCAATTACACTCCTAAAACTTCGCTTATTCCATGATTGTTCGCCTAACTCACGACTCTTAAACCCGTACTAAATACGGCATATCAAAATTCCCCACGCTTAGACCTTTAATTTTCTCGTCCCCGAACAAAACTCGGAAACATAAACAATAGACATACCCAAGGTCTTACAAGAGAAGCATGGAAGAAATCCAAACACAAATAACCACACAACATCTCTCACTCGCCCTCCTTATATCATCCCTCCAACATAATGACAAAGGTAAGTTCAACAAAGCTTCTGCATCCCCGCAAAACACGGCTCACACCATCACCAACAAGCTTCACTTGGCAAGTACATATGTCTACACCCCTTATTTCTCCGATCTAGACAATAACAAAAATTCTGATGGCCACAAAAATGATCATGTCAACTCAACAACCAACCTACATGTCTCAACAACACATTAACCACATGCCATGAAAAATTTCCTAGACGCCTCTACTCCTTAGCTAGGATACTACCAACAACCGCATCAGCAAGGTGCACCCAACAACAATGCACCGCGGTTCTCCTCACCTTAGCCACTAGTCCTACCCAAACAACCTTCTTCAGCCCCCTTCTTATGACGCCATATCAAAAATGGAAGAACTTAGTGCTTTTTTTTTCCTATTTCTCTCATTTTGCCTAGACCGCCCGCCCTTGCGGGTTTTCACTCTAGCTATGTCCTCACACTAACTCTCGTGGCACGCTTCTCAATTTTTCATTTTACCCGGAGCGCCCTTTCGGGTTTTCACTCCGTCCTCGGCCACTTTTTCCCATTTTTGCCTAGGCACCCTTTCGGGTTTTCACCTAGCCGGGTATTTCTCTTTTTTTCCCTTTCTTTTTCTTTTTTTTTTCTTTTTTTTTTCTTTTTTTTTTGAAGATGAATAATAAAATAAAGCATGTAACAACAATTACAAGTAAAACTATATACAATGAGTTTAACTCCCTTCCCCACGCTTGAACAACACTTTGTCCTCAAATGTGTGAAAATAAGACAAAACAAAAAGAAGGAAATGGAGCACCTCATAAGCTCAAGAAGGGGAAGAGGAAGTAGCGCCACGTGAGTGGCCTCACGCGCCATTTTCTTAGCCAACCGGGCCTCATTCCTAGCAGCGAGCTCAGCATAGAATTCCGAAGAAGGCTCCACGTACTCTCCCGGGTACCTCTTCAAGTAGAACTGGTTCACACACCGGTTCATCTCAGCACAAAGAAGAGAATTATCTAAGCTCTCTTCTTGCTTATACTCCATCTTCTCCCTCCACTCACCCCACTTCTCGAAATCTGATGAACTAGATGGACCGGCCACCTCAAGAGGAGAAGACACAAATGGTGACACTCGTGGTAAAGCTCGCTCAGAATCTCCGAGCTCTACATTATGTGGAATGAAGAAATGGGCCGGAGTGTGTCCTAACGGCAGTGGCCGACCCTCTCTGCCTCTAGGTAACCGCAAGTAGTAACGATGATCAGTGCCACGGGTCCATACATACCCCGCAAAATCAGCCACCCACACAACCCTTTCACAGCTCTTCATCAACTCCAGACTAACCGAGGTCTCTCCAACAACCACATCTTCAGAATCCTCAATTTCAAAGTGACGAGCAAGTAAGGTAACCATGCCCCCCAATGGAATATTTCCAGAAGCAGCCTTTTGGTGTTTCTCACACCCGGACAGAAAAAAATCTCCACCAATCCGGTGGTCAGTGACTCTCGGGCATCATTGCCCACAAATATTTCAAATCAGCTCGGGGAAGATGTGTTGGTTCACTCTTACATAAGAAGGTACAAGTCAAAACTCTATGAATATAACGAAGGGCCGGATGTGGAATATCAGCATTTTTCTCACCCGCAGGACGAAATCCTGCTCCCCCCGTAATAGCCTTCCAAAAAACCACTTGCTCTAGTGGGCTCAACTTTTGACACTCTCCATCTCCTTTCTCATCAATCCCAAAAATCTCCCTCAACTCCTCATAATTCAATTCCCTTTCCTCGCCATCAAGATAAAAGGTGATCCTAGGTGGGTCATCATCTCTGTGTATTTGCAAAGTGGAGAGGAATTTTAAGATAAACCTCCGAAAAGTGGGCACTTTGAGGTCACAGAAAGCTCCCAAACCAACCCGACCAAGCAACTCCTCCACTGCATCTTGAACAAGACGGTCTCGAAACAGACCCAAAGACCGCTAAAACGAACCAAATAACCCGAAAAATCGCCCCTTGTTGCGTTTATTTTCTGTTCGCAATTAACCCCAATTTCTAGGGTTTGCGGTGGAATCTATGATGCGGGAGCATTATGGAATGAAGAGGACAACGACAAAGAAGCTAAATAGCACAAACTCCAAGGTTGCCTTACACAGATTCCAAAGACGTGTAGGAGTATTAGCTAGTATTTCCAAGGTCGAGTCTGTTTTAGTTTTCCTAAATCAACTCTATTTTATTTTCGAATAAGATTAGGAAAACTAATTTATCCTAGTCGAGTTAGGAAACTTGTTATTTCCTAATTCTAGTTAGATTATTATTAGTTTAATTTCAGTTTAATATTCCTATTCCTAGTTAGTTTAGGAAAGAGTTAGATAACTTTTTAGACAAGTTAAGGAATTAGACCTCGAGTCAGATTGTGACATCGATTAGGACTATAAATAAGGACCGATTGTGGCCTTATTTTTCAGATTATTCAGATTATGAGTTTTTAATAAAAATTTACATATTGTGAGCTGTCAAATTAATCTTGCGAGGTTAGTTTTTATTTCTTCCTTGAGAGGTTGAAGTTATAGTAGGTTGAGCTATAACCTTGCGAGGTTAGAACGAGATCCACAATCCTATCCGGTTACCTTGTTCCAATTCACGCACACCATTCAATCTATTTCTTGTTTTCAATCATTCACACAAAAATCCTCACATAAACAGCCTGTTATTCATTAGTTTTCAATATTTTCAATCCGTTTTTAATATTATTCCGCTGCCAGCTTTACAGACCCTAATTCGTTCGTTCAAAACCTACGAATTCTACATTAAATTGGTCATCAGAGCTATGTTCGAATTTGTTTCTTAACAAATTAATCTTGGGAAGAACGAAATCATGTCTCGAAAAAAACTCAGGCAAGCATTGAAGAAGTTGGAGGAATATGAGGAAGAATTGTTATGGGAGGACATAACAAGGAGAATTGATCAGATTTCATCCAAATACGAGAAGTGGGAGCGTGAACTTATTCAATCTTGTGGAGTAAAGAAAGACGAGACAAAGATTGACTCTATTAAATTGCAAGCTGATCCGATTAATGACGGAAAGGTTGAATCTTTTGATGAGATTCAAGAGGAAGAGGAGATTCATCTTGTTGAACCGTTAATTGACGATAAACAACAAGAAGAATTGATGGAGTGCAAATTAAATCTTCAAACTGATCCGATTCGTGAAGAACAAGCTGAGATTTTTGCTGATATTCATGAAAGGATCGAGCTTGTTAAAACCGAGATTGGAGAGGAGCTCATTGATATTCTGATGATGAGTACAAACGAGGAATTTCCAAATATATCCAAGGGTGAATTCGACGATCCTAATCTGATTTTGGGTAAGGAATTGTTACATGTTAATAATTGCTCAGATTTTCGAAAGGAAAAAAATTATCGATCGCCACTAGATAAATCAATTGATGAGATACAATATGGTGGGGAATGTTGTTGTTGTTTTCTTTTGTGTTCGTATCTTGGAATTGCAAATTCTAGCAAGTATTATTTCTATTTTAAGATACTTGTGCATGGAGGGCGGAGGGGTGGAAGGCACAAGCTGGGAAGACACAAAAAAAGATGGTTCAAGTGGCAAAGGCATGAGAGGAATCTGAAATCAATCAAGATAGATGACCTTGAAGTTGGCATCGAGGATGATGAGCTTAAAGATGATCTGAGATCATTGCTATTACCCATCAAAGATTTTGCATCCAGATTTGTAAGGTTCGTATTTTATCCGGGAGGTCGTTGGTACACCAAGAAACGGGTCGATTCTTTTTTTGAAGAAGGAGAGTATGATGCGGGAGCATTATGGAATGAAGAGGACAACGACAAAGAAGCTGAATAGCACAAACTCCAAGGCTGCCTTACACGGATTCCAAAGACGTGTAGGAGTATTAGCTAGTATTTCCTAGGTCGAGCCTGTTTTAGTTTTCCTAAATCAACTCTATTTTATTTTCGAATAAGATTAGGAAAACAAATTTATCCTAGTCTTATAAGCAGTACGGTATGCCCACAATGCATCTTCCAAGCGTTGACTCCAATCCTTACGATTGGGATTTACCGTCTTCTCTAAAATAGATTTTACCTCTCTATTAGACACCTCAGCTTGGCCATTAGTCTGCGGGTGATAGGCCGTCGAAACTTTGTGGGTAAGATGATACTTCTTCAGTAAAGCACCAACTGTTCTATTGCAAAAATGCGTCCCACGATCACTGATTATAGCTCTCAGGAATCCAAACCTAACAAATATGAAATACTTGATAAAATCTGCAACCACTTTAGAATCATCAGTCTTAGTGGGTATTGCCTCTACCCACTTCGATACATAATCAACAGCAAGTAATATGTAAATAAAACCAGAAGAGTTAGGGAACGGTCCCATGAAATCAATCCCCCATACATCGAAATTTTCACAATATATAATGGGGGTTTGAGGCATTTCATTGCGTTGGGATATATTCCCCACTCTTTGACAGTTGTCACAAGACTTACAAAACCCATGAGCATCTCGAAACAGATGTGGCCAATAGAAACCATAATCGAGCACCTTCTTTGCTGTTCTCTTGGACCCAAAGTGGCCACCACATGCATGAGAATGACAAAAAGTGAGAATAGAAGTTATCTCACTCTCAGAAACACACCGCCTAATAATCTGATCAGAGTAATGCTTCCATAAATATGGGTCATCCCACACATAGTATTTCGCGTCACTGCGAATCTTATCTTTCTGAGCTTTAGAAAACCAAGCAGGAAACTTGTTAGATACCAAATAGTTAACAATATTAGCATACTAAGGTTCGATAGCACGTAAAGCAAATAAAGTTTCATCAGGAAAAACTCCCTTTACCACCTCTAAAACTTGGTCATGGTCATCATTCCTTACCAACCGGCTCAAGTGGTCAGCAACCACGTTCTCTGCACCTTTCTTATCTCTCACCTCAATGTCGAACTCACTTAGGAGGAGAATCCAGTGTATTAACCTCGGCTTGGCTTCCTTCTTCACCATCAAGTGGTGAAGTGCAGCGTGATCTGTATAAATAACAACTTTAGTACCAAGCAAATAAGAACGAATTTTTTCTAAAGCAAACACAACAGCCAACATCTCCTTCTCAGTAGTAGAGTAGTTGCGTTGTGCATCATTAAGGGTCATAGATGCATAATGAATAACATGGGAAGCTCTCCCATTCTTTTGACCCAGGACCGCTCTAAGAGCATAATCGCTCGCATCACACATGATCTCAAAAGGAAGAGACCAATTAGGGGCCTGAATAATCGGAGCAGTTGTAAGACGGGTTTTCAGCTGATCAAATGCTGTCTTACAAGCCTCATCAAACACAAAGTCAACCTCCTTTTGCAGCAATTTGCACAATGGTTGTGCAATCTTTGAAAAATCCTTAATGAACCTTCTGTAAAAACCTGCATGTCCAAGAAAGGAGCGAACTTCGTGCACATTAGTAGGAAAAGGTAAACTCTTAATTGTATCAATTTTAGCTTTATCTACCTCTATCCCCTTACCCGACACAACATGTCCCAAAACTATACCCTGCTCAACCATGAAATGGCACTTCTCGGAATTAAGCACAAGGTTAGTTTCAATACAACGCTTCAAAACAAGTGATAGATGATTTAAACATGCATCAAAAGAATCACCATGCACAGTAAAATCATCCATAAATAGCTCAATGAAATTTTCCACATACTCCGAGAAAATACTAATCATACAGCGCTGAAATGTTGCGGGTGCATTACACAACCCAAATGGCATGCGCCGATACGCGAATGTGCCAAAAGGGCATGTAAAAGTAGTCTTCTCCTGATCCTCAGGAGCAATAGCTATCTGAAAATAACCTGAATATCCATTCAAAAAGCAGTAGTATGCCTTTCCAGCGAGTCTCTCTAACATCTGATCAATGAAGGGGAGGGGAAAATGGTCTTTCCTATTTACCGTGTTCAGCCTACGGTAATATATACACACCCTCCACCCATTCTGGACTCTAGTAGGTACTAAATCCCCATCTTTATTCTCTACCACAGTGACTCCGCTTTTCATAGGGACAACCTGAGTGGGGCTAACCCACTTGCTATCAGAAATAGGATAAACATACCTACTTGGAGAAGTTTCAATACCTCCTTTTTCACAACATCCATCATAGGGGGATTCAACCGCCGCTGCGGTTCTCTTACTAGTTTTGCTTCATCCTCCAATAGAATCCGATGCATACAAGTTGATGGACTTATGCCTTTGATATCAGCAATAGTCCAACCTATTGCTTGTTTGTGCACTTTCAACACCTCAACTAACCTCTCTTCTTGTTCCTCGGTGAGCTTACTAGAGACAATTGCAGGCAATGTATCTCCCTCACCAAGAAACACATACTTCAAGTGATCAGGGAGTGGTTTCAATTCTACAACGGGTGCCTGCAAAATAGACGGTAACAAGGTTTCACTAGGTGTTAGGCCCAAAATCTGGATATGGGCTGGTCTGGGGCAGCAAGTCTGGAAGAAGTGTGGGACGCAGGATATCAGGAAGCCAGGGTGACAGCATTTGCGAGCAGTGCAGGATGCGGGCTTTGATCCGCATGGAAGAAGCACATGAGAGTCCTACCACTTACCATATCTAGGGAAGGAAAGTCCTATTCGGTGTCAAATTAGGAATAACTTGGAGGGAAAGCAAGAAACCCTAGCTAGCCGAGCTCTCCCTATATAAAGAGCCTCAACGCAAAGAAGAATGATCATCAGAAAATACAAGAAATTTACCCTAGCATTCATAGCGAACGCACGAACTGCATTTCCTCCCGAATTATAGTGAAAATATTGGTGGGATTCCGTCGCCCCCCGCGGTTGTTTCCCACATCGGGTTTTCCGCGTCACCAAAATTGCTTGTGTTCTTTACTTACATCGCACATTCAGATTAGCATACAACAAACAATCAAATCGCAATTCAAACCTAACGTTAAGACTACTTTAACCCTAAATTGGTAGAAATTTACCAAAACAGTTTGGCGCCCACCGTGGGGCATAGTGGTCGTCTTCGTTAGTCAGTCTACACATCAAGCATAACATATCCGGACACCAGGAAACCAACCCAGGTAGCACCAGCGGTGCCCCAGCAACGCGGGTACCAGCCCCCTCGGCAGCAACAAAGGTACCATCTCCCTCGGCAACAGCAGCACGCACAACCTCGATTCAGACCACCACTGCTGCCCAAATACCAGCAGTTAAGCAAAGCCAAAGTTCCCAGGTAGCAGCAAGCCCATCTTCGGATAGAATACAGACTAGAGATTCAGGAGTCGTCCAGGGACGACAAGGAGTCACACAGCCTGAAGGGGGAGCACAATCTAGGCAACAGGCTCAGGCTCCTCCGAGTCCCACCAGCATCATGATAAGCGGATTGGACACTTTAGCAAGGACAATCCGGACAATGCAGAACGAGAATAGAAGCATGAGATCCCAGATGGAAGAGGACAACAATCTCCTCCGAGCACAGATCAACGAGTTAAGGAGCCATGCCGCTAATTCGGCCCCTTGGATGCAGGAAGACAGATCCGGGAGGCCACCAGGAGAAAGTGAGGACCGGAGGCAGACGCGGGTGTTGCCACGCGAAGTGGCACTCAGGATAGACATGGACGCAACACCACAGTCAAGAGAAGGCTTGATCCCAACAGGACTGGGGGCATTGACACCAGATGAGGAGCCAGCCCACCAAGAGCCAACACCCGCGTCAGATGCAGAGGGACGCCAGCGGAGCAGAGCAGCAGCTGCGGTCCCGATGATTAGGGCCCCAGTTACAAATCAAGCTGAGTATACCTGGGAGAGCGGCCCGGCTGTAGCAGCATCGCAGATGCGCCAACCAGCAGTCTTGGGACAGCAGAACTTCGTACGAGGAGCCGAACATCAGTCACAAGAGCATCTACGACCCGCCGGAAGAGAGACATACATAGAACATCAATACCGAATCGCTGGCCTCCTCCGGAGGGTCCCGAATGCCGCCTATGGAGATGGGCTCGCGCCCGAGAAAGCTACGCTGACTCGCCGTTTACTGACGACATAGCTACAGTGGCCTTACCAAAAGGATTCAGCGTCCCTACAATGACCCTCTTCGATGGAACCACAGACCCCTGCGATCACATTAGCCAATTCAAGCAGAAAATGATGGTTACCACTGCCATAGGAGCCTCAAAAGAGGCATGTATGTGTAAAGGATTTGGTTCGACCCTAACCGGAGCAGCACTACAATGGTTCGTCGACTTGCCTAACGGGACCATATCTTCATTCGCCGATCTGGTCAACGCATTCAATCAATAGTTCTCCAGCAGCCGAAGAACACCAAAGCAGCCAAGTGATCTGTATAGGATCGTTCAGGAATTAGGTGAATCAATCAAAGATTACGTCACCAGGTTCAATGCAGAGAAAGTCTCAATACGAGGTTGCGATATGTCCACTGCCATCAACACCTTCAGGCAGGGCTTGGACAAGGAGTCAAACCTCTACAAAGAATTATCGATGTACCCTTGTGAGAGATTCGAAGAAGTCCCGCAGAGAGCTACAACTGCGTTAAGATTGGAAGAAGATATACAAGCAAGAAAAGGAATAACAAACTTCGACAAACCTGGCAGGAAGATCCTTACAGAAAAGAAAGACGAGCGAGCTAAGCTATACATCAGACCTAATATCAGCAGAATAGCAGAAAAAACCCAGCAAGTTGACGACTCCCAGCATCCTCCTAAGCTATCTGAGTACGGATTCAACAGGAGAATGGAAGGATTGCTGAAAGCACTGAGAGGCCTAGGTGATCAGGTTAGGTGGCCAAAGCCTCCCACTCAGGATCGACCCAACGACAACACGGACAGAAGCAAGAGATGCGAATGGCACCAGGACATAGGTCACAGGACAGAAGACTGCTACAGGTTGCGAAAGGAGGTAAAGTTCCAGGTACGCACGGGAAACTTGGACCACCTGTTATCACGTGGGGGCAAGCGGGATAAGAGAGAAGCGAAAGAAATCGGTGCTTCCTTCGCTCCACCCTTATGCACAAAGATTATTAACGTGATAACAGACGGGTCCGAGCTATCAGGTTTAACATATTCCGCCGCTAAAAGGAAAGCCACCGGAAGCAAAGGAGATCATCCACAAACTTCATACAGAGTAAGCTAGAGCAATTTACCCCCAGTAACCTTCGACGAAACCGACATAGAAAGCGGCGCAGAGCAACACGACGATGCCCTAAATATAACGTTGTCCATTGGTAATTGCACCGTACGAAAAGCATTAGTGGATACAGGGAGTTCTGTGAACCTCATCATGCTTGAAACCCTCAAAACCATGGGTTTTGATAAAGAGAACCTGATAAAGAAATCTGTGCCCCTGGTGGGATTCAGTGGTGAGACTGCGCATTCAGTAGGTGAGATAACCATCCAAACATATATTGAAGGAGTTAATAAAATAGTGAGATACCTAGTCATTGAGGGTCCAACCACCTACAACGTGATACTAGGAAGACCATGGCTGCATCAGATGAAGGCGGTGCCCTCAACCTATCATCAGTGTCTCAAGTTCCCAACACCATGGGGTACGGTCACAGTAAAAAGAGATCGAGAGGAATCCAGAAACTGCTACGCTTAAGCCCTCAAGGCTACAACCAAGCTCCCCTAATAGCAATTACAGGACCGGGGCACCTCGACAGAATACAAGGAGCCTCCCTCGGAGGAACTGGACCAGATACACCTGGACGAGGAACACCCGGATATGACAGTATTGATTGGGGCAACTTGCAGTGAAGAGTTGCGCAGCCAGCTGACTCAATTTCTGAAAACCAACATGGACTGCTTCGCTTGGTCCCACAACGATATGGTAGGTATAGACCCATCCGTTATTTCACATAAGCTAAGTGTGAACCCAGGCTGCACCCCAGTACAGCAGAAGAGAAGAAAATTCGCGGCAGAACGAAACGAAGTCATTAACAAAGAAGTAGACAATCTCTTGGCAGCAGGTAATATTAGAGAAGTTAGCTACCCTGAATGGCTTTCTAATGTGGTAGTTGTGCCCAAGAAGAACGACAAATGGAGGGTATGTGTAGACTTCACAGATTTAAACAAAGCTTGTCCCAAGGAGCCCTTTCCATTGCCACATATCGATGCAATGGTGGAGGCTACTGCGGGACACGAGGTACTCACTTTCCTCGACGCCTGGAGCGGTTACAATCAGATCAAGATGCATCCACAAGATCAAGAGAAAATGACATTTATGTCAGAAAGAGGCATATATTGTTACAAGGTTATGTCCTTTGGCCTAAAGAACGCTGGGTCCACTTACCAACGGTTGGTAAATAAGATGTTCAAGTAGCAAATAGGAAAGACCATGGAAGTATACATAGACGACATGGTGGTAAAATCCAAAAAAGCAGAAATGCACATGGAGTACTTGGCAGACACCTTCCAGACATTAAGGGAGTTTAAAATGAAACTTAATCCATCCAAGTGTTCGTTTGGAGTATCCTCGGGAAAATTCCTAGGGTATATAGTGACCCAGAGAGGAATTGAAGCAAGCAAGGAACAAATAAAAGCAATACTTCAACTGGAGTCACCGCAGAAACCAAAAGATGTGCAGAGGCTGGCAAGGAAGGTGACGGCATTAAACAGGTTCATATCAAGGGCTTCAGATAGGTGCAAGCTGTTCTATGATATATTGAGGAAAAGTCAGAAATTCGAATGGACCGAGAAACATGAAAAGGCATTCGCAGAACTCAAAAGCTACCTAAGCACGCCACCGTTACTCGCAAAGCCGGAGCAAGGGGAGCCACTATTCCTGTACCTCTCAGTCACGGAAGCAGCTGTAAGTGCGGTCTTAGTCAAAGAACAAGAAGGAGTGCAACATCCCGTATATTACATTAGCAAGTCTCTGCTTTCTGCAGAGACCAGGTACACTTCATTTGAAAAACTAGCATTGGCTTTGGTTACTGGTTCCTATAAACTGCGGCCATACTTTGAATCTCACACCATCCACGTAATAACCAACTACCCGCTAAAGACCATTATGAGGAAGCCTGAACTTTCGGGTAGAATGACTAAATGGTCAGTACATCTTAGTGGGTATGACTTACAATTCGAACCCAAAACAGCGATAAAATCCCAGGCCCTAGCAGATTTCGTCTCTGACTTCTGCCCTGCTACCCGTGGGGAGGCAGAAGAAGGAATGCTAACAATAATGGGGAGTCAGGATAGCGAGATATGGACCCTATACATTGACGGAGCCTCAAATGCAAGGGGAGCCGGTGTGGGTTTGGTCCTTCGATCACCTAATGGTGATCTGATAGTACAAGCTATTAGGCGTGAGTTCAAGGCAACCAACAACGAAGCCGAGTATGAAGCCCTTATACCTGGGATGCAGATGGCATCGGGGCTTAAGGTAAGGAACCTGCTGGTGTATAGTGACTCCTTACTTGTGGTAAATCATGTAAACAATGAATATGTGGCACGTGATTCCAAAATGATAGCCTACTTGAAGATAGCCACAGAGCAAAAGTCAAAGTTTAGAACGTTCAAGATAACTCAGGTGCCACGAGATCAGAACATGGAAGCAGACGCCCTGGCAACATTAGGGGCCACCTTCCAGCCCACAGAACTGTCAAATATACCTATCACCCATGTATTGACTCCAGCCATCCAGAAGGAGCCAGATCAGAATCCGGTGAAAGAAGCAGTATACACGCAGTGTACGCAGGGAGCCAGGACTCTGGTTTCCACAATGGGACAGCAGGATCCAGATTGGAGAGTACCATACGTAAATTGGCTAAGGGATGGGACACCCCTGAGGATAGAAAGGAAGCACAAAGTTTCAGAATAAAAGCCTCCAGGTATATCTTGATTGATAACATCCTCTTTAGAAAATCGTTGGCAGGACCATGCCTCAGGTGCTTGAACAAAGAGGAAGCAGAAACAGTACTGCAGGATGTGCACGACGGAGAATGCGGGAACCATGCTGGAGGACGAAGTCTGTCTAACAAAATCTTAAGACAGGGGTATTTCTGGCCCATCATGCGCGCAGATGCCGTAAACCATGCCAAACGCTGTGAGTCATGTCAAAAAGCCGCTCCAGCAATCCACCAGCCAGCAGAACCAATGCATCCGATTATCTCTCCATGGCCATTCATGATGTGGGGCATGGACATAGTAGGTAAGCTGCCCAGGGCTCCAGGAAACAGAGTGTATATGCTAGTTATGACTGATTACTTCTCAAAGTGGATTGAAGCAGAGGAAATGACAGAGGTAAAAGAACGGCAGGTGATCTCTTTTATCAAGCGCAACATCATAAGCAGATTTGGGATACCATCCGAAATCATATGCGACAATGGATCCCAGTTCATATCAGATAACACCGAGGGCTTCTGTGCACGATGGAACATAACACTGAGAAAGTCAGCCCCCAGATATTCGCAAACCAATGGCTAAGCCGAGTCCATCAACAAAATCATTGTGGAGAACCTCAGAAAACGGCTGGAAGAGTTGGGGGGAAAATGGGAAGATGAACTACCATTAGTACTCTGGTCAGACAGAACAACACCGAAAATGGCAACAGGCCAAACTCCATTTAGCCTCGTATACGAAGCAGAGGTAGTGATACCCTTAGAAGTTCTGGTGCCCACGCACAGATACGGCTGTCAGACGGCAAAGCAGAACAAAGTCAAATTGGCTAGGAGCCTGGATACAGTTGATGAGCTGCGAGAAAGCGCCTACATACGTATGGCGTCGTATAAACAATATGTAGCAAGGACATATAACAAGAATGTCAAGATCAGGACCCTTGAAGTGGGGGACCTCGTACTCAGAAGGGTATTCGAAAATATCAAAAACCACAAAGCAGGCAAGTTTGCCTACAAATGGGAAGGGCCATATCAGGTCGAAAGCATTGTCAAGAATGGGGCATACAGGTTAATGACCATGCACGGTCAAATCCTGGATAAACCCTGGAACATTCGTCACTTGAAACGGTACTTTGTCTAACAAAGTGCCAAAACTTTAGTGTACAAAAGACCTTTCGAAAGTCCGTGAAGCAAAAAAAAAAAAAAAAAAAAAAAAGAGGGAGGGGGTTAGTATATGCTTTAGGTATTGGTGTGGTTCAAAAAAACTTTTTTCTTTTGTTTTCCCTAATTTTTCTTTTTTCTCAAATAGAGTCGTTTTTAAACCAAGTAGTCCAGGCTGTGGCTTCCTGGATCTAGGTGTTGCCCTGGAACACCATGAGATAGCACCAGGTAATTTGCACTACTTTGGAATTTATCATGCTTCTACGAAGAAAGGCTTTGGTACTAATGTTGGTTACTTGTCAGATAAGGAACACTTTGAGGGTCCAGCCCCTGCAATGTGAGGCTGCGAAGACGTTTATCTTAAGTCAAGCCATATGGGGAGCATACGCCGAGGTAGCGCGCATGGTACGGCATACTAAGACCACCCATACCTTAACGTTAATCTCAGTAATTCCATAGCTATGGCGTAGAGAGAAAGGTGCACGCACGGAATTTCAAACGTCTGGAACCACAAGAAACGCAACATTCCTTATTAGTCAGAAATAGTCAATGAAGGTATGCTCTAATCAGCTAATCCTAGTGATAAGATATTTTACGTCATGGGTAAAATATGTTATCAAAAACTTGTCACCAGGAACAAGAGCTGTGCACCTGAAACCAGGTCAGCTTCCTTGATATACCTATGTGGAATCACAACTTCAGAAATCAATGGCACAAAACGCAAGTATAACAAAAGCAGGGCTTAAAACCTGGGCCCAGAACCACTTTAAGTTAAGGGACCTGCTACCTGTAGCAGGCACCATTAGAGTTTAAAGCCTGCATACTAGCAGGCACAAAACAAGCCAAAATAAAAATAAAACGAAAAAGAGTTTTTTACAAACTTGCACCACACAGGGCCAAGTCCCCAGACAACTTAAAATTTAAGAGAGGTCAATCCTCTCAACAACTGCATCCTGACCAGTGCTCTGCTCCCTGTGCTCCATCTACTTCTCTATTACAGGTACCTGAACAGCCTCAGGAGTTTCAGAGCACCTTCACCAATCTGCTCCGCTAGGATCTCCTCTACAGTCCCAGAGATAGCCCCAGAGATATCCATGGCGGTGAAAATCAGGCTCCGGATTAGCAGCCTCAGCTTCAGAAGGGAACAAGGCGCTCAGATCCATACCATTGGGAAATGCACGGGCAAACTCAGCCAGCTCCTCCTCCAGGTTCCAGGATGTGTGCCTCCCCTCAGTATATGCACTGATGCAGTCAATCCGCCCCTCAAAAGCAGTGTAGGCTCCCACGTTTTTGGCTAGCTCAACCATCTCTTCAGCACGGGCCTCTATCTTTGTCAGCCCAGAAGTCAGAACGCAGTTAGCTTCCTGGGTCCTCGCCAGCTGGCCTTTAGCTACCTCCTTCTCCTTTAAGGCCACATGGAGCTGCTCCCTCAGTTTGGCACATGTAGCTGTGAGCTCCTTATTCTTCCCCACAGAAGCCAAGCACTCAACTTTGGCCCTCTGCAGCATCTTACGAAGGTAGAGGGATGATTGAAGAGCCTGCAATAAAGAAAACCATCAGTCAGGGAAGCACATGGGCAGAGAAAGTGAGGGGCCAGTAAAGGAAGACTTACAAGGAAGCAATGTTCAGCAGCCAGGTCAGTCATCTCCTGGGGGGCAGTCGAATAAAATGCCCTGGAGCAAGCCGGAGTCAAGAATCTCTCCAGTGCAGGCCAATAGCTGGCATGATCAGCATCCCCAAAGTTGGCAGGGAGGCGCAGCAGCAGCTCATTAGCATGGACAGGGGACCCAGGGGCACGTCATATGGGAGTCACTTCGATAGGTTCTGGGGAAGGCCTTGAGGTGGATCTCCTTCTTGAGGAAGCAGGAGAGATAAAGGAGTCAACAGTTCTTTTCCTGGCGTGGCGCATCAGGATCTCAGAGGCAGAGGGTCTAGCACTTCCTGCGGAGGTACCAGGACGCAAGAAGTCAGAATAGAGAACCAATGGGCAAGGAAGCTTCTAGAGATTAAAAAAAAGGATGTTTACCAGAAGACATGGTTTCTTCAGCGGTGGAATCATCTAAACCAGAGAGCAGGAGGGGAAACAGTCTACGGTCTTCAGGGATGGAGAAAAGCTTGGCAACAGAGATTGCTTCGTCTTCAGATTTCTTAGGGTTCTTGAGTTCTGCATCAAATCAAAGAGTAAGAACAGTGAGCGGCATGGGCAATCAAAAATAGACATGCAAAATACACTTACTCTTGGCAAAAACCCAGTGCTTGAACAAGTAATCAGCGTGGATGGGAAGAGATTCAAGCTTGACATAGAAGAAATCCTCGTACCACCCATCGTCCTTCCCTTTAGCCGCCGACTGGAGGAAGTTTTCAGTCTTCTCCACGGCCCTGAAGGTGTATTGGCCATTCCCCAACGACCGACACTCAAATATATGGGCCAGATCTGACAATCCGATCTCGTCGCCCAGACTGTTGTTCAAAGAAACAGTAGACAAGAGGATCCTCCATGCATGAGGGGCAATTTGGGCCATGGGAAGAGAGTTCAGGCGGATGAACTCTTGGATCATCAGGGGAAAAGAAAACTTAAGACCAAGGGCGAAAGGGTAGGTATACAAGCAGATCCACCCCGCACGAAAGGCGTCTGCTTTCTGACCGGGTTTAGGGATGAGGATCACCACATCATCACCTAGGCCAAGAAAAGCTTTGATCCTAGGGATGTCCTCTTGGGTTAGGTGAGAATCACCGAAATGTGGTCTTTTGAGGACTCCCTGCGAAGGGAAGTCGTCGTCCTCTATAAGGTCTATGGTGGCAGATGAAGATGACGTGAGACGGGTTTTGGCCATGACAAATGAGGAGAGAGAAGCAAGAGTACCTGAAGAGACGGGGGGAGGCGGCGCTGACAGTGAAAGGACGTTGAAGCAAAAGGGTTTGGGGAGACATAAATTTGAAAATTTTGAGGAAATGAAATGATGATGAAAGAGAAAGAAGGGGACGGGTGAGATTAAATAGGAGAGGGTAGTTGGGGTTTTGAAAAGTGTGAATTGAAATGGAGTATGCAAGAAGTCACTCAACGATACACTGCAATTTCCCGCTCGAATAATTATGGTTACGCTTTCGAGGAAAATTGGGGGCAAACTGTTAGGCCCAAAATCTGGATATGGGCTGGTCTGGGGCAGCAAGTCTGGAAGCAGGGTGGGACGCAGGATATCAGGAAGCCAGGGTGACAGCATTAGCGAGCAGCGCAGGACGCGGGCTTTGATCCGCATGGAAGAAGCACATGAGAGCCCTACCACTTACCATATCCAGGGAAGGAAAGTTCTATTCGGTGTCAAATTAGGAATAACTTGGAGGGAAAACAAGAAACTCTAGCTAGCCGAGCTCTCCCTATATAAAGAGTCTTAACGCAAAGAACAAAGATCATCAGAAAATACAAGAAATATACCCTAGCATTCATAGCGAACGCACGAACTGCATTTCCTCCCGAATTATAGTGAAAATATTGGTGGGATTCCGTCTCCCCCCGCGGTTGTTTCCCACATCGGGTTTTTCGCGTCACCAAAATTGCTTGTGTTCTTTACTTACATCGCACATTCAGATTAGCATACAACAAACAATCAAATCGCAATTCAAACCTAACGTTAAGACTACTTTAACCCTAAATTGGTAGAAATTTACCAAAACACTAGGCACGGTTAGTTTTAAAGGAGGTGGCTCTGTGTGCATGAATGACACCCCCGTCAACTCAGTAGCTCTTTCCTGCAGGTTAGTAGGCAATAAATCATCAAAATCATCTTCTACTATACCCTTCTCAATCACAATCTGGTACTCATCTGGATTGTCAAAATCAAAGGTATCCTGCACTAATGGCTCAAACGTATCAATAAGACATAAATAATGGTCATCAGTGGAGAATTTCATAGCATCAAAAATATTATACTCCACCACTTGACCATCAAACTCCATAGTAAGAGAACCACTAAAAACATCAATCTTAGTTTTTGCAGTTTTCATAAATGGTCTCGCTAACAGTATAGGGGCAGCATGTTTATCGTGCTCCATATCTAGCACATAAAAGTCTGAAGGGAAAATTAATTTATCAACCATAACTAATACATCCTCAACTATTCCCTTTGGATAAACATTGGACCGATCCGCCAATTGAATGACAACATTTGTTTTACTCATAGGTCCAAGTTTCAATGACTGATAAATGGAATGGGGAATCACATTAATAGAGGCACCCAAATCTAACATAGCATTATGAATTTTGGTGTCTCCAATAGTGCAAGGTATTGTGAACATTCCCGGGTCTCCACATTTAGTGGGCAATTTTTGTTGAAACATTGCCAAGACATGTTCACTTACCTTCACCTTTTTGACTCCCTTAAGCCTATTATTCCTCTTTATAGTACAAAGTTCTTTTAAAAACTATGCATATCGAGGAACACTTTTAAGTAACTCTAGAAGGGGAATATTTACCTCACATTTACGATAGGTTTCGTAAACATCGTTGTCATGCTCCTTCATGCGAGTATCCTTTAATGCTTCGGGAAAAGGTGGTGTGGGCTCATAAATCTGGACCGGTGGATCCTTAGCAATCGAACTAGGCACCACAATATCTTCCTCAATCACGTATGAACTCCCTTCTTCTATCACAATCTCCTCTTCCTCCTGGATTGCAACTTCTTTAGACTTAGCTTTAGGCTTCTCTACTTCTACCAATTACCTTACATTTCTCAAGGACACTGCACTCACATTCTTCGTCGGATTCTCTACCGTTTGAGATGGTAGAGCACCTGACTGTTTAGCTTCCAACCGATTGACATCAGTAGCTAGTTGACTCACCTGGTTTTCAAGATTCTTAAAATTTTGCTTATTATCTGCTCTATCTTGAGTAGCACTGAGAGTAAGGGCACGAATCATATACTCCGTTGACATTGATGATCTCTGTGGTGTTTGCTCAGCTGCTTGTTGTGGCACTTGTTGATTAAATTGTTGTCCTTGTGGTCTTTGGAGAAACTGGCCTTTAGGAGGGCCAGACGATGGACCGGCTTAAGAATTTCCCCAACGAAAGTTAGGGTGAGCCTTCCATCCTTCATTATAGGTATTGGAATATGGATCTCATTTCCTATTATTTGTAGTACTCTCCCAAACACCATTCACCTCTTCTTGGCCACTTTCTCGCAAGTAAGGGCACAAATCATTAGGGTGACCCTCAGTAGCGCATATGCCACAAACAGTGGTCATTTGTCTCCCAGATAACATGTCACGAAGAGTGGAAACAATATTATCAACCTTTTCCTCTAAACCAGGACTAACACCCATAGCATTCACTCCTCTTCATGATGGTTTCCTCTAAAACTGTCTAGAGGTCTCAGCTAGCTCTGAAATAACCTCCCAAGCCTCATCTGGATTTTTGTTGGCTATATTTCCTCCAGAAGCAGAGTGAATCATACGACGGTCATATTGGTTCAGTCCACCACAAAAATACATAATGAGATCCTGGTCAGAGTAACCATGATAAGGGAAACTAGCACAGAGCTCCTTAAATTTCTCAAGGTACTCATACATAGTTTTCCCGTCTTGCTGTTCAACATTACTAATGGCTCTTTTCAGTTGAGATGATCGAGAAGGAGGAAAATATTTCTCCAAGAATGCCTTCTTCATACCTACCCAAGTAGTGATACTTCCCGGTGGTAGATAGTTTAACCAGTCTCTCGCATTGTCCTTCAAGGTGAAATAAAATACTCTCAATTTCAACTGCTCGTAAGTAATAGCAGGTGGATTCATACCAGGTCACACAATATGAAAGTCTGAAAGATGCTTATTTGGATCCTCAATGCTCATCCCACTGAAACTTGGTAATTGATGTATCAAACCAGATTTCAGTTCAAAAGTAACCCCATCATCCAATGCTGGAAAAGTGATGCACAATGGTTGAACGTTAAGATTTGGAGCTGTAAGCTCCCTTAATGTTCGAGTCTCTCTAGCCATATTCTCAGTAGTAACAGGAATTTCCGCAGTATCTGAATCAGAGTGTATATCCTTCTCGGAATCTGGGTGCTCAAAACCAACTAACGAACCTTCTTCAATTTGCCTTAACCTGAAAAGTGTGCGTTCAATCTCTGAGTCGTAAGGCTCCAGTGGTTGGTTTGAAGAACGAGTATTAGGCATAAACTACAACAATAAAATAAAAGTCTATACTAAAGAAACACAAAAATTAACTATTGCCTTCCCCGGCAACGGCGCCAAAATTTGGTGAGCCGAAGTCGTATGCTCCCAAAGATAGTATTTATAACACTTAAAACCTCTAACTAAATGATAGTATATGGTTATAAGGATCGATCCACAGAGAAGGCGATGTAATTTATGTGAATTAAAGAATAGAAAACAGGTAACCAAAATGGAGGGGATTTTAAACGATTAAGTAACTAAACAAGAGATTAAATAGGCAATTTAATGAAGAATAATAAATATGAATTGAGATGGTTTAAGCGGTCTCGGGTAAGAATTTCCACAAACTGATTATTAAATTGATCATAGACTAACAACTTCCAATTGATTCTTAACCAAACTATCGTGGGATCAATTTCCCAATTCCTTTGTAATATTATTTGACTCGAAACGCGATAATCAAATAACCTAATTATCAAACAACCTAATACACGCGATTAAGTTTAATTTAATAATAGCATGAACGAATAAGGAACGATAGAAGTGACGACCAATAAAACACGCAATTATTAGTTCGAATCACAAGTTAATTCTCTCTTTAACCTAGATATGATGAAACACATCCAATACAAAGGGTAAAGATTGTTACTTTATCTAGCAAGGTTGAACAATTGCGGATTCATTCACAAGAATAACAATAGATTGATAATTGTGAAGATTAATTAGCTACTTTAATCTAAACATCCAACAACCATAAAATTAAAACAGAGAATTAACAATACTCAAGAAATAAAAGGAAGATGAATAATAATCTCACAATTTGAATAAATCAGATGCTTCAAATCTTAATCTGAGATGAAAGGATTAGTTGCTCATGTCTTTCTTGCTAGCAAAACACTTAGGGTTCTTGTCTAAAAAATAATACGTAAATCAATGATAGAGTCTAACCAAGTACTTAACCTAATAATAATTATTCCTCAAATAAAAATAATAATAAAACAAAAACCGAAAATAGGAAAACAAAAGCTGCAACATAAAACTCGACTCCTGAAATCTGCACCACGGGCGACCCGCGACCTGGCCCGCGACCCGCGCCAAAGGCTGGTCCAAAAACGCTGCTAATCTTCTTTTCCTTCCGTCTTCGCTGGGTTTCACTTGTAAACGGGCCCTGTGCTCTTCAATAACTTATTGTTACGTATTTGTGCCCAACCCAAGCACACTCCTATACCTCATTAATCCATATTTCCATCCAATTACTCCACAATTAAATCAATAATCATGAAATATAAGATAATGCAATTACACTCCTATAACTTCGCTTATTCCATGATTGTTCGCCTAACTCACGACTCTTAAACCCGTACTAAATACGGCATATCAGCTAACGTACATTAATTCCATTCAACACTCAAAACTATCAAGGTTTACGGAGTATGGTGTAATACCATTTTTAACAGGCAACAGTGTCCTACCCTTACTCACTGTTATGATCAATTAGGCACCTTTTTAAAATTTTTAATTAATTAATTGATTTAAGTTAGTCAAATGAAATGATATATCAAGTATCTAACAAACACCCCCTTTTAAATGAAGGTTAAAAGGCGTATTGTTGAACTACTAGAGCAACAGTGGGACAGACTATAACTTGTTGGCTTTGCAAATGTTATAAGCAACATACCAAACTAACAGTATAACAGGCTGTTGTGTTGAAAAACGATGAATGAGTTTAATTAAAATTTTCAACTTAATCTTTATTATTTAAAGATAGTTGAATGTTGATGTGAAAGACAATTGGATACAACAATTAAATTGAACTATTAGAAGTGTATCTCGTTGTTTAAATACTTGCTACAAAATAAATGCGACAGTTGATCTGAGTGTTATTTATTCGTCTTAGCAAATGAAATAAAGACTATAGTATGAAGATGATAGTATTCAGGAGTGTTGCTTTGATTGAACGAGAAAACAAGTAAATTATATGCAGCGGAAATTAAATAAGCGAGAGATCAACAAAGCAATTTTTGAATTGGTTCGGCCAAAACTCTAAGGGCCTACGTCCAATCTTCTTTTTATTGCTGTAATTAAGTGATTTACTCCGACTACTTAAAACCCTTACAATAAAAAGGATCAACAACCTACTCTGGTTGCGACTTGAGTTCGAAGACTACCTTCGTCTAAGAGACTGGACACTCTATCTTAGAATGTTTACAAGATCAAGTTTTCTCTGACTTATTCTCAAAAGAATTAAAGAGGAGAGCTTATAGATCAAACAATTCTATATAATAGAGTACAATACTTAAAGGCAACATTAGGCCTGATTGTATCGCTTGAAGATTTTTGAATGATTTTACAAATACTTGAAAGCATAAAACTTTAAAACGATTTTGCAAATTAAAATAATTTTCTCTGGAAAGTCTTAGGTTTCAAATGAGATGAAGTCCTCCTTTTATAGAGAGGGAGGAGGCTTTGAAAAGGATTCAAATTAGGGTTTGGAAGTCAACCTTTTAGCATGTGAGCAAAAGTTATAGTCTTCCCATGTTTGCATAAATTCGGACAATCCTCTAAAATGTGGAAAATAAGGTTTGTAAACATCTTAAAAGAGTGTATATTCCAGAAATTAAGCATGTGAAGCAATAAAAAGAAGATAACTCTTAAAAAACCATTTTGGAAAGAAACAATTTTTGCTTTCATACAGCAAGGGGAGGTCTTTTGCTATTTTAGACAAAAACCTTTTAGGATATTCAAATAGCATATTCTTTTCTTAAATTCAAGTTTAACATTTTGAAAATAATCTCAGATGTATTTGTTCAAACATAAGGCATTTGAAAGTTATGATGTTTGAAATAGAAACTCTCGTTTAAGTGATACAGGTATGAGAAACAGTCATACTCACTATTACCAGTCGTACTAATATGAGCAACAGACGAGCAGACTATTTCTTCAACTGTTGCAATTCAAATACTATACTCCCTTACTTTTACATTAGTGACATATTACAATAACACGATTTCTTGGGCAGCAATTATCAACACTTCTTAATTTGTTTGAATCTTGCTTAAGGGAGTAGTAACATTCCTAAAATAATACACTTAGAAACACAATTAAATGGGCATGTCATCATCAACAATTTAATCCTAACAGACGGTATTAAAAAAGTTGTTAAAACGGAAAAATTGTTAGTATTTTAGACCATATAAGACTATCTTAGTGATAATAAAATTACTTGTTAATTTTATTAGGTGGTCTAAAATCTACATGCATGCAACAAAAATATTATAAAGAGGAAAAGGAAGAAAAATTCCTCACATTGTAAATAAGGCAAAAATGGCACCACAAGGTCTCCTACCTTTGTAGTTCTTGAGCTAAAAATTCAAGGATAATCCTCCAAATTCTAGTACCCAATATTGTGTACCTCATTAGATTGCACCCAAGATTAGCCCAAAAATCCTAAATATAACTAACTAGATAATAAGTAGGATAACCATATATAATACTACAAATATTATTACTTTAATAATATTTAATGTATATTATTATTTATGTGAATTTATTTTGTTGGATGATCAACACTTTGATGAGAAAAGTTGAAGAAAAAATAAGAGTTTTTTCCTTCTATATGAACCGGCCAAGACAAGCAATATGGGTGAAATTTTTGACTTAAAAATTAGTCCATGCATTTGTGTATGGTGAGGTATTTATAGGCCTCTCAAATGTAAACAAATGAGAGGAGCATCTCATGTGCTTATTGTCAAAATTATTGACAAGTGGAGGTCATATTAGACCTTATAAAACCGGTCCATATAGACCTTATTTGGTCCATTTCGATTTCCGATATTTGTCCTACAAATGCTTATAAGTCTTATATTTTATTATCCTATATAATTAAATATTAATTTGATTATTTAACACTTAAATAATATAAATTAATAACTAATGACCACTTAACTATTAGGTAATTATTAGACCATTTTATCAATATTTTTTTTATTTTTATTTATTTTTTATTTATTTATTTATTTATTTTTTTTTTTTTTTAACTATTAGGTAAAATGTGTCTTATGATCCCTTATTAGCTAATTTTACAACCTCTTGTAAATTTAAATAGCTAATTACCTCCGCCTCAAAACTTATACACATATCGTATAAAATTAATTAATTAACAATTAATTAATAAAATCTAATTTATATTTATTAATTAATTATCACATAATTAAACAATAAATCCTCTTGGCCCGAGTTCGTAACCCGTCATCAAATAATATATTCACACGACTTAATAAAAGTCGATTAATACAAGGAATTAATTAAATTGTATCTCATACAAATAATTAGTTTTTCCATTTGGGTGTCATCCTATAGGTGTGACCTAAAGGGATCAGTTGATCACCGCCGTCACACGACAGTAACGTCAAACTCTAGTCAGTCGAGCGTTACCGATTAACGTTGATCAACTGACAAATATATAAAATAAATCCATGATATTCCTTTTACGAGATTTAATATGTAGACGCACTATTGTGGAGGACACTCACTCCAACAATCTCCCACTTGTCCGACACAAGTGTGCGTTACCAATTCTCTTGTCCAATAATATCTCCTACTCAATGCAAGATGTCTTTCAGGTCGTTCTTGCACGTGATCATATCATGAAGTGGTTTCCCCGATCCGGAGAATGACTGTCTGACCGGATAATCTACTATAGATCTCATCCGAGCGTGGCCACACATTTCCAGTCACCTCTCCTCGAGTGGCCTTGAGATAATAAATATGATATGGATGGACAATCCTGTTGACCTATTTTCTTTGTTCGATGCAGATCACAATGACCCAGTAAATGCTCATTAGCCTCCTTTTACGGTGCGACCTAGAGCAAAAACTAAAACCACCGAAAAACCGCACCAACTCAGATAAATAGTCGCCAGTCTAAAGAATTAACTCGAAGAAATAATAGAAATCCTCGCCACGACCTAGCAACAAAAGGACTCTATAAACGGTCAATGTCTGACAAATCGTCTCACAATCTGTCTATGTAATCGACCAGCCATCAGTATGACCAAATGACAGTCGAACTTGTCATTAATCGCCTTACAATCTAGTCACTCTGGTATGTCACCTCATTAAGTAACTAGGGACAAAATACAATGTTAATCTAGTTCACTTTAATAGGATTCGACGTTGTCAATACAACCTATTTGGACAAAAGAAAGTATTTAAATTCAGATAAAACTGAAGATAAGAATTAAACAATAAATGCAATTATCATATATGAAATAATAAATACAATATCTTAATTATTACATATCGCATAATTTACAACAGTTCAGGCACTCGTCTCAATCCCATACAAACTACATGACTATTATGCTTAGCTTGAGACAATGACTTGGTTAAAGGATCAGCGCTGTTGTCAGCTGTCCCAACCTTACAGACTGTAATTTGCTTCCTTTCAATTAAATCTCTAATTACATAAAATTTTCTAAGTACATGTCTAGACTTGTTACTAGACTTGGGCTCTTTTGCTTGAAAAATTGCCCCACTGTTATCACAATATAAAGTGATAGGATCCTCGGCGGTCGGAACTACTTTTAGTCCCTCTAAGAATCGTCTAATCCAAACAGCTTCCTTCGCAGCTTTAGAGGCTGCAATGTACTCAGCTTCCGTTGTAGGATCAGCAGTCACAGACTCCTTAAAACTTCTCTAGCAAACCACTCCTCCGTTCATCAAAAAGACAAAACCAGCTTGGGATTTCAAATCATCCCTATCAGTTTGGAAACTGGCAACCGTATAACCTTTTACACGTAATTCAGATTCTCCTCGAAACACCAAGAATGAATCATTAGTCTTTCTTAAGTACTTAAGAATATTCGTAACGGCTATCCAGTGACTCTCACCTCGATTTTTCTGATAACGACTCGTCATACTCAAAGCGTACGAGACGTGAGGACGAGAGCACATCATAGCATACATGATCGATCAAACAGCGGAAGCATAGAGAATCGAATTCATGCGTTCAATATCCTTAGGCTCAGTAGGACACTGCGACTTACTCAAAGTAATTCCACTGCCTATAGGTAGAAAACCTCTCTTGGAGTTTTTCATATTGAATCGGTCAAGAATGTTATCGATATAAGCTTCTTGACTCAAAGCTAATATCTTTTTAAATCTCTCTATAGATCCGGATACCCAAGATGCGCCGAGCTTCTCCAAAATCTTTCATTTGGAAGTGATTTCCTAACCACTCCTTGACAGAAGTAATCATATCTACATCAGTAGACACCTCATTTCTACACCTACCCCCAAACACCCAGTGATGATTGGGCCGCATGTTTAGCATATGTCGCGATTTTATGACGTTTCGTAAATCGGTTAATAATAGGTAATTCGTACACTTGTGTCTACCCCTTGGCTGTCATCTAGGTGTCATTACGATCGTTTTGGAAGTAATTAGAACATTTGGAGTCCGGGTCAAAAACCGTCGTCATTTCCCAAAACCATCAAATCCCGAGTCAAAAAGCAATGTGCTTGTCTACCTAAGGTTAGGATGTCATAAAATGTTATGAGTATATCTCATTTTTAGTCCCATATCACTTCTTTGGCCTAAACTTAAAGTTTACATTGCATTTCATTTAGCTAAAATGACAACCCGACATTTAGGCCCATTTTACGTGGCGATAACGAATTCTTTGGGTCTGGCCTATTTCACAGAAAGTTCTATATCTTTCTCTTAGCTTTCCAACGCCACCGAAATAACCTTAATCCGAATCTTGCAGAGAAAGTTATGCCTAAAATACGACAGGCCGTCAAACGCTTTTTCTTGCGCAGAAGAATACTACCCGAGAAAGGACGCAGTAAGTGCTGCGCCTCTTCTATGGGTCGCAACACCTGCTGCGCCTTTTCTCAAGGCTTTCTTTTTGTCCAAGTTTCCGTGTTTCAACCTAAGTCGGTTGTTTCCGGATCTTTCTTTCCTATTCCTTTCGAAATTCTACCCTTACCATAATTCCTCCATAAGTTTAGTATAAATAGAGGCCTTTGCCTTACATATTTTTCACGCGAGTGTCCGCCCTTCTCTTCTCCATTTGCATTCTAAGACCACACTCTTGCTTTTCGACGCCTACGTGCTTGGTCAATCGACCACGTAAGCTCAGATCATTCTGAGTACCAATCACGTTGCATGACCGACCAATTTGACCACTACACAATCATTAAATCAATTTGTTTAAAATCCTTTTTCAAGGGCACTTTCATATTTGCATAGATCGAGTCAAGTTACCACAAAAAAACAGATTTAGTTAAATCTCGCGACGCTAACATGTAAGTCTGAGGGTGTAAAATCCCAATTTTCTTTATTTTTGTATCAATTAATGTAAGATCTTCATCAAAAGCACGTTCAAAAACCGATTTAAAATCCATCTTTTAAAACCGTTTTTATGAAACAGCAGAAGTCAGACCTCGATAAGAAATGCAGAAGCAGCTGCGCCTCTTCGAAGGATCACAACTTTCCTGCGCCTCTTCTAGAGGTTGCTTGCTGCTCCTGCTCTTCTTCTTCTTCCTCGCCTTTCTGCAAATTTCTCTTTTTCTTATTTCTTTCCTTTTCATTCGTTCTTTTTGTAGTTTTCAGTGTATAAATCGTGTTTTTAACAAATCCTTTTTAATTACAATGTTTAATTCGTCCTTAATCCCAAGTAATTCAACTTGCGGGTTTTTGACGTTTTAATTCGAATCGATTCTTCGGGGTTTCGACTTGTTCATGTCGAGGTTCTAAAAGTTCTAATTTGATACATAAGTTTTTTTTATTTGTCCAGTTTCATTAATCTAACTTCAAGTTTCGTTCTTTTTTGTATTTCCGACACGAGTTCATCATAATTATGTAAACCATTGTAAATTCTCGTTTTTATTTGTTTTATGACTTGCCCAGATGCATATAATCAATTAAAGCACTTCAATTCGAGTCTAAAATTGATAATACATCCTAAATCTACCAACGAACGATAACGATATTGCGATTCTGACTTTCACATTCAGAACCCAGTTCGAACAGACGCAGGAAGTGCTGCGCCCCTTCTAGAGGACGCAGCAGATGCTGCGTCTGTTCCGGGTTGGTTTCTTTCCCTGAACTCTTTCTCGCTTTAACGTAGCTCCTAATTACGGATTAAATCAACTATTACTCGTATTATCACCTCTAATCCGACGTATTTTTGTATTTTAATTCTAGTTTTTTTTCTTTTTTATTTTCTTCTTTGAAATCCCGTTTTTTAGCGTGCTTTTGACGTAGATCAAATAAACTTCGTAAAGTTTGTAATTTTATTCGTAATTCTTTATTATTATGTATGATTTAATAGTATGACATTCACATGTAATTGAATCTAACATCTACCTCGACCCAATTGTTTGCTAAATTACGTGTTAGCCTACATAGTCTAATTTCACATGCAAGGATTAATCTATATTTGTTGCATTGCATGCATTACATCGACGACATATCAAATATGAACAATTTCCCTAATAATTAGTAGAGGCCGCTATCGAGGCGGGCGGGATTAGGTGTTTGAATTAAAGAACTTCCTAATACGTACCCTCACCCCTTACTCAGTTATCTCTGGACATCCGTTTCGAATTAAAGAGTTTCCTAATACGTTTCCAATTTTTCCACAATAAATTGGTGGCGACTCCACAAAATGCAGGCTTATTCAACTTTTCACTGGTTTCAATGCCTCACCAATCGGTAACGGCCCATGACGTGCTTTGGCAAACCAAGGTTCTGTGGGATAAGTGCCGCCGCCTCGAAAACGTGATCGAAAACAGACATGGCTAATTGGTTTGGAAAGGGGGACGCCCCATAGTGTCTTAGATGGGGTGTTTTTGTGGCTTAAACTTTTACCAAGTTGTCGACCTACTTGACTTGGACCTAAGAGGTGACTTAGGTAACCCACTAGGGTTGTGTTCTAGCCTAGACAAGCTTGGTTCACTTGAACCCTAGATAAAACCAAACATGGCTTAAACTAGAGCAACTAGACTGGACTTGACCCAACTGACTCAAACTCTATTCTAGGTTTGGGTTAGGTTTGGATTATGGTTTATTGGATTTTGAAATGGAAAAGGATTGAATCGAAATAAGCTTTTAAAAATGGGCAGCATGCCGTTTTATAAAAGGCTTGATTTGGTCAAAATTCTAATCCTAATTCAGCAGCACTTCGACTTGGAAATTATTCTTTCAAAAGAGGTAGGTTCAAAAGTTCGGGATTGAAAAGAGGTTTAAAGATTTGGACATAACTAGGTCTAGAAATTTCGAAAATAGGGGGTAGGTAAACCGTTTGTTTCGAAAACATTGATCCAAGGATGGGTTTTAAAAATAGACTTAGGAAGACAAGTAGCACTTAGTCATTCACATATTATGGATGCTATGCATGAGCCTAGACTCTTCTAAGTCTCGGCCGGTCTTCTAAAAGAAGGTCAGTGCCAGTGATCCCACGAGATTAAAGGAGTGGTCTCCCCCCATACGCACGTTGCTATATGGTAGGTATAGCCCTTGATAATCGCATGGAAGCACCTTGGATATTTAAATCAGACACAGTGGACGTCATCCCCTTATCTCGAGCTTAAAAGAAAGCTCTCGAGAAGGATGGTACAAATCCTAAAGTCTCAAGGGGTTTATGCATGATTAACATAAAAAAATGCATGTGATAGATATTCCTAATAGCCATTGTTTTACTTTTCAAGTTTCACTGTCCCCAGCAGAGTCGCCAAATTGTGGACAAGGGAATTTACATCCATTTTATGTTTATTATTTCATATTAAACACTTTTGATTTTGAAAGAGTCGCCACTAAATTTTTAAATGGAATGTAGAAACCAAATTGTAGAGATTTTAAATTCTTGTGAGATTACGTGTTGGGAAGTTTATTTTAATTTCATTAATTAACACCCAACCCCGCCCGTAAATATAACGGTCTCTACTAAAGAAAACGATGGCTATTCTGGATATGTATCTCATGCGAGTATGCAATCATTGTTTTAAACCTTAACATGTGAATTTCATTCTATGTCGATTTAATGCATTTAACTCGTCAAGTTATTTTAGCATATGAAGTTCATTTAGCTATTCTAGCAAGAAACAAACAAAGAGAGGAAGGAAAGAGATATTCTTACTCTTTAGCATAAGATAGATTAACAAACATGTGAATTAATTAAATAAAACATGATAAGAAAATCAAATTAACATGCTTTAATAATCAAAGACATAAACTTTAACAAATTAAGACAAGTGTAGTTCATAAATTCAATCATCATGCTCAAATCAAACTAATTTAAACAAGATAAAATCTATTAAATCAATCAAACATGTTAAATTCGTCATGCGATAAAAATAGAATAATTCTTATCCTAACAGAAGACAAATCCAACATACAAAGGCCATCCATCGGCACATCCATACTACTAATCCCATTCTCCTTCATTCAACAACAACAAGATACAATAAACATCGTTTATTAAAACAAATTAGCTGGTTTAGTTCTGTCCGAATCGGAATACGAGGATATGTAAATGAGAAGGGGAAACGACCGACCAATCTAGCGGCTTTCTTTCCCCAACTCAACTCAACGCGGGTATTCAAATTAGCACTTTAACTCATACTCGTATCTATACTAATTATTTCATAATTAACAATTTATACGATAATAATACGATGTAATAAACATAATTAAAGGACGGAATTAAAAGGGAGAAAGGAGATATTTTTATGCATCCTCAACCTACATGTATCATTGATACCGTCTTGGGTCGTAATCGATCGTAGATTTTATCTCGAGGGGCCGTCGTCGACGAAGCAACAAAGCAACAACACGTTTTTTTCGTAAACCTGGACCGCAGCTTTCAAACTACAATTTTGTCACTCGTTTCTCGATAAAAATTAGATTTGAAAGATGTTTTGAAAACTAGAAAAAGAGTAGAACAGATATCTTAAAACAAAACAAGCTCATTCTGAGGTATTGGTCATGAAAAATGAGCACAAACAAAACTGGACAGACAGGAAAAGCCGCGAAAATAGAGTGTATGACACTCTGTTTTTCGAGGGGATTCGTGTGCTCTCAAGGTCAATTTGGCTCGTGAATCTTTGTCTAAGGTGTAGATTGATGTTATATGGTTAATTAGGAGCAAGAAACTCGAGTTTTAATGGAGGTTTGATGGTTGAACGAAGGGTTGAAAGGAGGACACACAAACTGATTCTCAGTTTTGTTTGTCGGGTTTGTCGAGGGTTTTGAGAGGCACCTAGGGTTCGTTTATGGAGGTTGAGGCTTGTTAATGGCAGTAAGATATGTGGAGAGCTTATAGAAATGGATGTATGGTAGAGGGGAGGTATTTATAGGGAGTTAAAGTAGGGTTTAAGAGGGGAGAGACAGACGGGCTGCTCTGCGCATAGCTGCTGTCCAGCAGCTATTTCGTGGGGTTTTAGGGTTTGTATGAGGGGTTTTGTTGGTGGTTAAGCTAGGGTAATATGGGTATGATAATAGGGTATGGTTTAAGGTTATTGGGCATGGGTTTAAGTGGTGTTTGGAGCGGGTTTGGACCAAGTTCGGAGCAAAACAAACGGGCTACGTTGTGCACGGGTTAGGGAAGGAGTTGGGCTGTGTTGGGGGCTGTTTGGGACGAGATTTGGGACGTGGGTATGGGGGTTCGAACTGGGGTTGGATGGGTAGAAGCCTAGGTTGATTAGTATACTCGAGATTCGTGCCAATTCGTAAAGAAAACGGGCTCAAAAACCGAGCTATAATCGAGCTCCAAAACGTGTGAACAAAACGAGTTTTCAACTTTCAAAATCGTTTTTTCAAATAAAAAACACATTAAAATAAATGATTTTTCAAATCAAATACACTCATAAAAAAGACTTTTCGAATCAAATATTTATTTTATTTTCAATAAAACAAACTTGAGAAAATAAATTCAAATTAAATAAATAAAATGAATTAAAACTCTTAATTTAAACATCGTTTAAATTAACTACGAATTATAACGTTTAAATTAAATATCATTAATAAAACACTCCATCGACGACGCCCATTCTACATCGTAAAACGAACCCAAATAATGACAATGCCAACTAGTGAATACATGTCGTCCTATCATCATCGGGTGTTTGTCGGGTTTTCTATAAATTCCAATATCGACGGATACGAGTATCTACAAAAGGCAACCTCTTGGAGCCTTCGTTACAGAAACTTAAAAACTCTCCAAGGTCATTCACAAAGGTTTTCGACAAGAAGGATACACCTCCTAGGAAATTTACCGACATTGGTATTACATACACCGATGCCCTTCAGAGACTCATGGAGCGACGAATGTTGAAGCCTATTGGTCCTACACCATATCCAGAAAAGAAGTCTAGGTTCTGGGATAGTAATGCCCATTGCCAGTATCACAGGGGCAAAGGACATAATACTGAGATGTGCTATAAGCTCAAGCATGCAATCCAAGATATGATTAAAAGTGGGAAATTGTCCCTCTCAACCTTTAACCCACAAGGCATCTTAGGCAATCCTCATGGATATACCACTTATCAGAAAACTCTTCTTGTCTGTTTTCCTTCCAGTGTTCCCTATGATGAGGACGAGGTGCTCAAATGGATGAATGCTCAAAGACAGATGCTGACGCCAGTTGCCAGAAGAATAAATGTTCAAGCATGGATTGATGATTAGGAGTCTAGATTTAAGATCGAATCAAAGTCCGAGTCCGAGTCTTAGGCTTTCTTTCCCATTATTTTTCTAGGGTCTTTCTTCGTGTCCAATTCCATTCCTAGTGACAACCTGGAGGCTGTCCCACGAGTCACATGTCTTCTCGAGTCTATACATTTATTATTCATTTCAATAAAAGTACACTTTTCAATCCACTTATGCTATCTCTTCCTTTACCCTTTTCCTGTGACAACAAGAATTGATTTGAGACATTTTAAAATGAACAACGCATGGCAAGTCGATGTGAGTACACTTAAATGATGTTCCTGTAATACTACAGTTTTATGAGTCTCTGGGTACTCTATCGAGTGGGCCTTACTCTATCGAGTATGGGTGTTTTGATTTACGAAACAGTAGTCTGTCTGTAGGGTATTCGATCGAGTAGCCTTGGTACTCGATCGAGTAAGTGGCACTCGATCGAGTACGTTAGTTACTCTATCGAGTAGCTCGGTTGACGGGATATGTTTTGACGGGTTTTGTTAATAATGCGGATTATTATTTATATTTTGTCGTCATACTTATTAAACACTTTTTATAAACCTAATTCACTCAAAGGATATTTCAAACTACGTTCTTCTCTTCATCCGCATTATTGGCAAATCCCGGAGCTTGGGAGGTCGGATTTCGTTGTTCTTTGTGTCCTTGTGATCCTTGCGTCAAGGGTAAGTCCTACATACCAATTTTCTAGCGTTTGGTTGACTTTGTTTAAACCCTAATTTTGGGATTGGGGGTTTTTATGATTTGTTGTGTTGGTAGTTATTATATGATTATGTGAATAGGAGGAGGATTCGTAGAAGAGCGATTTTGAGACAGCTGCTAGATCGTCTGCTGTTTGTGATTGCATTTCAGGTAGGGTTTTCCCTACTCAGTATTAGTTACATGATATGTGTGGTGAATTGTGCTGTAGTTAGTATTGTTGATTGTTTCAGACGGTTCTTGAGGTTGTATTGTGATTGCTGTTTATCTGTATGTGTTCTTCGGGGCGTGTCCCTGGCTGAGTGGAGTCACTTGCGAGAGTGGCTTTACGCCCATGATTCGCCTTCTGTGGAACCCGCCACAGAAGGGATGTGCACATTAATGGACTTGGGTTTATCGCTCGATGGAGATGAGCGGAGATTTGGTGGGTACGGCTGTGGTCCCCCACTGGCGGTGTGGAGTATCTGTTGCGATGGATACTCTGGCGGGGCTGCACACTTTAGTGTGTATTCAGTTAGGTGGAGATTGTTTATGGAGACCGGGGCTTGATGTGACGATTGTGCTGTTTGGTAATTGTAGTATTGTATCTTGTTTTTGGGTAATTAGTACTGACCCCGTTTAATTGTTATAAAAACTGTGGTGATCCTTTCGGAGATGGTGAGCAGTTGTTGAGCAGGTTTGACTAGAGGCATTTGGGCTAGCTGGGATGTGTCACCACGAGCTGATTAGAGTTTTCCGCTGTCAGATTTTAGTTGTTTAGACATTTGGTTTTTGAGAACATATATTGCACCTTTTGTCAGTTTGGATTTGGTTTGTAATCACTTTAAACAGTTTGGCTATTTAAATTATGTTTCTTTATTGTCATTTGATTATCATTGCCTCGGGAAACCGAGATGGTGACGTTCTTATACCTGAGTGGTCCTGGTAAGGCACTTGGAGTATGGGGGTGTCACAAAGTGGTATCAGAGCGACGATCCTAAAACCTGTAACTAATGAATCTAATGAACATAGGGTGTCAATTAAAATGAACCCGGGGTAGAAGTTGTAGGAGCTAATGCAAAGGCTTGGGAGACGTCCTAAAGTCGCGAACTCGCCCTGCAATTTTGAACCGGTCACATGGGGTACGTGTCAGGGTCGTATGTGTTGTCTTTTGGTTTGTATGTGTACATAGTGGCATGTGTAATGAATCGTTGGATGTTGAATGTGGAAAAATTGGAAATATAGAGTAGAGGATGAAAGATGTGTGATTTATATGTTGAAATAGATGAAAAGCATGATGTATGTTATAATATGGCATTTTGATAATATGAAGTAAATTGGTTTGTTGATTTTATAAAGAGGTGTAGAAATGCATGCGTAGTTATAGTTATTTTGTTGAAAGTATAGTAGCTGTATATAATGTTGGGAAAGTGAGATGAACATGCGGGTAGTATATTCGAGTCTGCATGACTCGATCGAGTGGGGGCACTCGATCGAGTAGGTGAGGCACTCGATCGAGTGGGTGTAACTCGGTCGAGTAGGTAGTTTGATGTTTTTCTGGTCAGAATCGTGTTTTTGGGTACTCGATCGAGTACATAGGGGCACTCGATCGAGTGTCATGTCAGCTCGGTCGAGTATGATTTTGGGCAGGAGTCTGATTAGGTTTTGGAGTCGAGGCACTCGATCGAGTAGGTTGGGCACTCGATCGAGTGGCCTCAACTCGATCGAGTGGGTTCTGGTACTCGATCGAGTTGGGTCCGTGTAGGCTATATACGTGTTTTGGGTTTTAGTATGCGTGTTTATATCTACCTTTTCTTATATAATTACAAGATGCCGCCAAAGAGAAACGCCCTTTATGCTAGAGCTGAGAGTATGTCAGTCGATGAGATAGTAAAGATGTTGGAGCACCAAGATGCTCTCACAGATGCGTTGAAGAGAGTGGGGAAGGATAAAGATGTTGATCATTCAAAGATTAGTCTCTACATAGCGAGGTTTAACCCGAAAGAGTACAAGGGGACCGGGGAGCCAATTCTTCTGGATAATTGGCACAGAGAGATGGAGAACATCCTGGATTTGGTGCACTGCCCGGATGAGATGAAAGTGGAACAAGCTGCGTTCTACTTGAGGGAGGAGGCAGGAGAGTGGTGGGATAAGGTAAAGGTGAATGCTAGAGATATGTATGCAAGGCAGGGGTTACCTGCTATTCCTTGGGAAGAGTTTAGGAAGGCTATGAGGCGAGAGTTCGTGCCGGAGCATGTGAAGAGTAAGCTGAGAGAGGAGTTTGATGGGTTTAAGATGGCATCTGATATGACGGTGGCTGAGTACTACCGACAGTTTAATGAGAAGGCTAGGTATGCTGAGGACATGGGTTGAGTGATGAGAACTTAACTTTGAGATTAGAGAAGGGGTTGACCTCCAAGATCATGGAGAAACTACCTGTGGGAGTCCTTACGGATGTTAAGGAAGCTTATGAGAGAGCTGGGAGGGCTCAGCGACTAGTGGAGATGACCCGAGAGAGAGGTGCTGAGAAAAGAAAGGCTGAGAGTGAGGGAGGTGGCCAATCCAACTATAAGAAGGGTAACCACACTCAGGCGAGAGCATATTCATCGGGCTCGGGGTTTAGAGCTGGGGCTTCTTTTGGGAGAGGCCGTTGTAGTAGTGGGGGTAGCTGGGGTATGACCTGCTACAACTGTGGCGGTATGGGCCACAAGAGACATGAGTGCACCAGTGCGGTGAATGGAGGTTTTCAGAGGCCGGGACAGGGGAGCTTTTCTCAGGGTCCTGCACAGAGTTATGCGAGTAACAGACCGGCTGGGTCATGGAACAACAGGAGAGGTCAGAGCAACAACGGTGGGGCAACCGCAATGGCGGTAACTCTTATCAGAAACCGGCTACAAACACGAACAACAACCAGGGGTCGGGTGCTAAACCGGTACTTCAGCTAGTACTGTCTAGGGACGTGGGCAGAAGACCAGTGGCAAGCTGTTTATGATGGAGAAGAAAGCAGCTGAGGACGACGCTCATGTTATCACTGGTACTTTTCTTGTTAATGGTGTTTATACCTTCGTTTTGTGAGGTTGTATAGAGATGTATCTATGTTAGTTGGGCAAGTTGATCTACATGTAGACTTGCTAGAGTTTCCTTTAGACGGTTTTGAGATGATAGTCGGGATGGATTGGTTGGGAAAGTACAAAGCTAAGATAGATTGTCATCAAAAGAAAGTTTCTCTAAGAGGTCCTAAGGGGATTAGTGTGTCTTATCGTGGGTTTGTGGTCAAACCCAAAGTTAAGTTGATTGCAGCTGTGACCTTGAAGTCCTATCTGAGGAAGGGGTGCCCGTTGATCTTGTGCCATGTGAGAGATGACAGGATGGAGAGTCCGGCGATTGAGCGAGATACCGATTGTGGGGGAGTTTCCGAGATGTCTTTCCGGAGGAGATTCCGGGTTGCCACCGAAGAGGGAGATAGATTTCAGTGTTGGTGAAACCGGGACGGGCCAATCTCTAAGGCACCGTACCGGATGGGTCCTAAGGAGTTAGAGGAGCTCAGGAAGTAGTTAGATGATCTGATTGAGAGGGGATACATTAGACCTAGTGTATCACCGTGGGGAGAGCCAGTTCTGTTTGTGAAAAAGAAAGATGAGAGTTTGAGGTTGTGCATAGATTACAGGGAGCTGAACAAAGTGACGGTGAAGAACAAATATCCTTTGCCAAGAATAGATGACCTGTTTGATTAGTTGAGTGGTGCAGCAGTCTTTTCTAAGATTGATTTGAGGTCGGGGTACCATCAGGTGAAGATTAAAGAAGAGGACATACCAAAGACAGCTTTCACGTCGAGGTATGGTCATTTTGAGTATGTAGTGATGCCGTTTGGCTTATCTAATGCACCAGCTGTGTTTATGGACTTGATGAACAGAGTCTTCAGTTAGTTTTTGGACATGTTTGTGGTGGTTTTCATAGATGACATCTTAGTCTTTTCTAAGACTAAGGAGGAACCTGCGGAGCATCTCAGGATTGTGTTACAGACCTTGAGGGAGCATGAGTTTTATGCCAAGTTATCCAAGTGTGAGTTCTGGTCGGAGAAAGTTGCCTTTCTGGGGTATGTGATTTCAAAGGAAGGGGTAGCTGTGGATCCTGCAAAGATTGAGGCAGTTACCAAGTGGGAAGCACCAAAGAATGTAGCTGAGATCAGGAGTTTCTTGGGTTTAGCTGGATATTACAGACGGTTTTTGAAAGATTTCTCCAAGATTGCGAGACCTATGATAGCTTTGATGAGGAAAGAGAACAGGTTTCGTTGGGATGAGAGTTGTGAGACGGCGTTCCAAATATTAAAGGAGCGTTTGACCACAGCTCCAATCTTAGCATTGCTTAAAGGGAGTGAGAACTTTGAAGTATATACAGATGCTTCAAAGAATGGTTTGGGATGTGTGTTGATGCAGAACGGTAAAGTAATTGCCTATGCTTCTAGGCAATTGAAGCCTTATGAGGAGAATTACCCTACACACGATCTGGAGTTGGGTGAAGTTGTGTTTGCTCTCAAGATTTGAAGACATTACCTATATCGGGCGACCTTTAAGGTATTTTCAGATCACAAGAGTCTCAAGTACATCTTTACTCGAAAGGAGTTGAACATGAGACAGAGGAGGTGGATGGAGCTGATTGGCGATTATGACATGGATATTATCTACCATGAAGGGAAGGCCAATGTAGTTGCAGATGCTTTGAGCAGGAAGAGTGTACATTCTTTGTGCACAGCTATATCATTGATGTGATTGAGAGATGAGGTTGGGAGGTTTGGGATACATATAATCCAGAAAGGGGATGCCATGGGAGATTTGACGGTGCAGCCTGATCTTTATGATGATATTCGCGGTAAACAGGGGTCGGATCCCAAGATGGTGGAGTGGAGAGCTGGAGTAGAGAAAGGGACGGTGTCTAGATTCTCTATTCATACAGATGGTAGTTTGAGGTTTGATGGGAGGTGGTGTGTCCCTAATGACGAGGAACTGAAAAAGACAATTATGACAGAGGCACATTGTACACCATATTCGGTACATCCAGGTGGTGTCAAACTATATAAGGATTTAAAGAAGACTTTCCGGTGGCCTGGGATGAAGAAAGAAACAGCTGAGTTTGTGGCCCGTTGTTTGACATGTCAGAGAGTTAAAGGGGAGCAGCGACGACCACAAGGTAAGATTCAGTCTTTAGAGGTACCTGAGTGGAAGTGGGAGTCCATCTCTATGGATTTTATCGTGGGTTTGCTGAAGAGTCAGCAGGGTAACAACATGATATGGGTTATAGTGGATCGACTGACCAAGTCAGCTCATTTTGTGCCAATGAAAGATACATGGACTAAGGCACAATTGGCCATGGCTTATCGAAAGAATGTGTTGAGATTTCATGGAGTGCCTAAAGACATAGTATCTGACAGAGATTCGAGGTTTCTCAAGATTTTGGAAAGAGTTGTAGGAGTCTTTGGGAACGACATTGAAGATGAGTACATCATTTCATCCTGCGACAGATGGTCAGACTGAGAGGACAATCAAGACTCTTGAGGATATGTTACAAGCTTGTGTGATGGATTTTGGTGGTAGCTGGGAACAGAGGTTAGATTTGATTGAGTTTTCTTACAACAACAACTATCACACCAGTATTGGCATGGCGCCATTTTAGGCTTTAAATGAGAGGAGATGTAGGAGTCTGATTTGTTGGGACGACAGTGCTGAGGCAGTGGTTTTAGGACCAGAGATGGTTGAGCAGATTAAGCTGATCAGGGAGAGGATGAGAGCGGCTCAGGATAGACAAAAGAGTTATGCAGATCTACATTGCCGGGACATAGAGTTTTAGGTTGGGGATAAGGTTCTTCTAAAAGTGTCTCCTATGCGTGGGGTCATGAGATTCGGTAAGAAAGGCAAGCTGAGTCAGACGTTCATAGGACCATATGAGATCTTAGACCGGGTTGGAGAGGTTTCTTATCGTTTGGCATTACCGTCTGCTTTGGATAGGGTACATAATGTGTTTCATATTTCTCAGCTGCAGATGTAACACCCCGTAATTTCGGACCGTTATTATTTTGCGAAAGTAATTTATTAATCAAGTTGAATTTAATATTAATGTATTTGAAGTAAAAATAATTCAAAGAAATATAATTTTATTATATTTTGAGGTAAAGTATTTATTTTGATAGTTTCGAAACGTTTAAAAATAGTTTAAACCGTGTAAAAATCTTTTAATTCGAAATAAGGGCATATCGGGAAAAAAATGACAACCCTTTTGAAAATTGGGCAAACGTTTTTGGAAATGGGTCGTATGAGTATTCAATTTTCTTGTAATCTCGTATTTAAGAACTTTGGTCTTGTCGGAATTTGCGTTTGACAAACGGTTCTAATTATCATCGAGACGAACCAAAACCGACTCGTAAAATCCCGACTAAACCCGCTCCCTTCCTTCCCTCCTTTCCTTTCCCGCGGCACCCCCTTCCCCCTTCCTTTCCTGTTGCTTTTTCTTTTCTATCTACTCCAAACAATTCCAAATCAATAAAAACACCATTATCAAACAAACCTAAGCTTTTTCAAGCTATTTTCGCCATAATTTCTTCGTTTCTTGTCGGATTTTCGCATAATTTATATTTTCGGAATCCTCTCTTCAAGATCTACAACCTGGTATATTTTAATTGCAGTTTTCTTGATGTCGTTTTAAGACGATTTTCGGTATAATTTCGATTTTTATGCTTATTTTTGTGTTTTTATTGTTTAATTAGGTGAAGATTTGGAGGACGAGTTTGGGGACTCGTATATAGTCGAAGATAGTGGTTAGTTGGCAGATTAGGGTTGGTTTTCAAGGTGCTAATTGCTCATTTTCTAGCTTAAGGTAACATATTTCGAGTTACTCGACGAATAATCGTCACATTCTTTGTTGTTTTTGTATGTTTTTGTGATTTTTATTTAAGTAGTTAATTCCACATGATAATATGGTTGCATGCATGGCTAATTCATGTCTTTTGGTTAGTTTAAGTTAACATATTAGTATGGGAACGATTAATTATGTTTCAGACGGTGTTATACTGAACAAAAATGGAGAAATGGAGGTGTGGGAGTGGCGGCCAGCAGGCCCGGCAGGCCCACGGCTGCCGTGGGGTTGGCCCGGGTTGGTCCGTCTCTTGTTTCGCGGTTTTTCATGCTTTGTTCATCGTTTTAGGTTCATTAATGTTATAGTTAGAATAAGTATCATATGGTTAAACCTTTGAAATGAATAATGTTAGTAGTAAAGATAATGAGATTGGTAAAATTATGCTCATATTGATAGTTATCACATGTTAGGGTAGATTATAAAATGAAATTGTAATGATTAGGCTCAAAATGAATTTAATAGCGATAATTGTAATGTTTTGATGATTGTGCCGAAAACTGAGCCTTAGTCCCTTTGACTGATTCGATGTCAGTTAATGGAGTGATTGGTCAGTCGCAATTTAACCCGTACCTGTCGCAGGGCTGGGGTTGCGGGTAAAAATTCGGTTGGATGAAATTTTATATGAATTGGATAATCGGCCTTTTTCTTGTTTTAGGCCATTTATCAAGTTTTTAGTTCACATGTATAGTTGGTTGAATTTAATAGTTTCTTATATTGTAGAAACGGCCCTAGATTCCCTGAAGCCTTTAATATTGTTAATATTGCTAGAATTGGTATTGAATACTTCTTGCAGGTTGTTGTGTTTGTCATAGATAGGTCTTTATAGTCTTTGACGAGTATATGTTCACTGCTTAATAGCCTTTGTGTTCCTACTTGGTGGGATTATATCCAAGTTGGGGCATGACCTCGTTACTTATTTTGATAGTAAGTGGTCAGCTTAAGTACTAGCCAACCCTTTGGTGGACTCCTTAGGATACTCACTTTGTTTTAGAAAAATTGTGGGTCTTGGGTGCGGTGGTGTGTATCCACATGTCTAGGTCTGCACAGATTTTAGGCTAGGGTTGTGTTGTGTCTTGGCCATGTTTTGATAGAACCTCTGAGCCAAGATACCGGTTCGATTACCTTCCCTACCTCGTGGTATAGACTCGAGTTACAGAGTGACTATTGACCGTACTAAGAACTTATGCCTGTCTTTGATATATTGCCCTTTCTTGTATGGTGATTTTATGAATTGTAATAGGTGAGATGTAAGCCGGTTACAATTGAAAAAGTTTGGATTACTGCTTGTTATATGTTTCACATGATAGTTTAATTTGGTCAGCTTGGTATTCATAGGTTAGAATACTTGTTAATTAAATTGTTTATCACATTGTTTACATGTTACACTTCATGTTACATTAATTATGACGTTTCGTGGCTGGGAGGACTCGAAGTTACTCCCCACTGAATTGTGGCTTTCGTGTTTGTATAAAATGCGATTGACAGGTACTTGATGCTTAGTTGGGGTTCACGGACGAGCTAGTGAGCAAGAGAACCTTGGACCTAGTTTGGCTATTTTTGTAGTAAACCTTTAGACTTTTGGTTTTGTATATATTTTGAAGGGACATATGTCTCCCTCATTTTCTTTGGTTTGTATTACTATATCCCCGCGACTTTAGTTATGTTATATAAATTAGGTTGTTAGTCCTTGCAGGTTTTGACACTCTTGAGTTGGAGATGTTTGTGAATGGTTTAGGAAAGTTTTAAAAATTTCAGGTTTTATCCAGTTGAACCAATTACAAACATATCCTGTCAGTTTTTCTGTAGATTTTACGTGTTTAATTAACGCTTTTTAAAAGGGTGTCACAGTTGGTATCAGAGCCTATTTGCTCCCGACGCACGTTTGTGCACCCCAATATAAATCACTTAACCTTTAAATAATAAACTTGAGAGATGGGTAGGATGGGTAGAGATAGGATTTTATGTGGTTGTCTGTTTGTGATTGCTAATTGTTAGGTTTTAACCAATGTTCTCTTTTGCAAGATGGCTCTCCAAGAAATGTAGATAATGCAATTTTACAAGCTAAGTGTGTTGATTGTTAGTTATTAATTTTGGTGCCGTTAAAGATTGGTTATGCCAAATGAAGAATGCTTCCACTTTCTCGATATTTCTTTCCGTAGTCGGTGTATCTTACCTTAACCTTCCAATCTCGTTGTTTATTCATCTTTCAAATTCCTCTTCTCTCGCCTTGGTAACTACTCTTCAATTCTTTCTCCCGATTCATCCTTAGTTCGTTTTCTTCTTATAATAAAAGTCCATGTGGACACCTTCCTTTCATTCCGCAGGATAGTTCCCTTGTTCAAGAGAACCCGGTTTTGAGAGAATGTATCATTGGAGGGCGTGAACGAGTTGAGAAATTGATTGTTTAAGGTTTGAGTTGTATAGGAGAATATAACTTGGGATCCTTTGGTCAGTTTTGTTAGTTGTGCTTGATATGAGAGCCTAGTGAGTTGAGAAACACCTTGGTATTTATGTCTATTGAGAGCTTGTTTGTTATAGATGATTGAGCATGGGTACTACTTTAGCACATAAGATGGAATGAACCTGAGCTACTCCATTTGAGAGTCTCGATGTTTCCTGTGGAGAATTAAAGGAATGATAAGTAGCCCTAATCCTTGTAGGCCTTGAAAGGAAAACAATAGGACGTTGACGTTGCTTAATTGATTGGTATCGTACTTTGGAATTAGTTAGTTTGTTAAACCTTTCGAGTTAACCAAATCTAATATATAGTAGCCGAAGTTTGAGAACACGTGGTTGACCATATTAATCATATCTGAATTTGGGAATTTTGGTGGAACGTTGATCGATGTAGTTCGTGAGTTCAAAGATGTGATGCTAATTTATGGTATCGGAGACTAGAAGTATTAAGTGGTGAGATGATGGAGTAAACAAGCCATGGTATTTGGGGATGACATAGTAAGTGAAGTTCAATGACGAGAATTGTAAAGGAGATACTTTGGGACATGGATGGTAATAAATGAATTTGTGTGGTGAATTGATTTTGGCTCTTAGAACCAATTGAGTTGATGAATAACTACCATTGTGGAGTCCTTGTTAGTCCTATGATTTGGTAGACATTTGGGGCCTTGTTGAGCACCTTAGTGAAGTAACCTTATCATATCGATCATAAGCTTTGATGAGTGTTTGGTAAGCGGTAACCTTTTCATTATGCCGCTTTTGTTCTCCTTTCCTCCTCTTTAACGTTCGTTGAACCCTGTTCTTATGCCAAAGTTTACGTATCTTCTTCTTGGCCGAGATATCTTCTTAACTCGAATACCTCTTATTTTTGTCAACCGTTATCTTTACAGTTCGACTCCTTATTTCCTAACATGTCATTTGTTCCTTGCTTATCCTTCCTTAACGCCTTTTTATAATACTATTTCTTTTGAGAAATGTTGGCCTTGGTTGGACATCATGACCTTTGAAGGGATTGTTGTGTTTGACCCTTTCCTGGTTTTGAGAGGATTTGATATTGGAAAGACTTAGGTAGTGTGATGAGACATACTTGATGGTTCTTATACCTATAGATCCTTGATAAAGTGAGTACGTTGGATTAGTGGATTTTGTGTGTCAAATGTGAGTTGCTTTGGTTACTAAGGTTATGGACCATGGCATTGTTGTTTATGTTTGGATACTAGTGCCTAGTACTTGACTTAAAATGGATGAAACTGAATGGTGGATTTGAGGATATGGGATTGACTAAGTAGACGAGTTTTTGATTGGCTTCTATAATCACTTTTGATATGAGGGTTTGGTAATGTATATGTTACCGTGTGAGAAATGTTAAATGTGGGGTTATTAGTTGATTTTAGTGAGTGATATTGATTACTACTTGAGCTATGGTATGAGAGTGAGAGTAAGCTACATTATTGGGAAGTTTTAGCACTTGTTTTAATAACTAGAAAGGGTAATGGTATGGTTGACACCAATTGCTAGGTTAAAGAACATAGTTTCAATTTAGGGTTTTAGGAACTCTGAGGTGATAAAGTGTTGTTACAATTAAGACCTTGTTCCTTGGGAATTTGATGGTAAGTAAGTTTAGGATGTCAAATTTGAAAGAATATTCCTTGAGATGTTGATGACCATATGGATTGGTGATATGATTTGATATTAGTTGGCTCTTGAGAGTTCTTGAGTTGAGAGAGACTTAGTATTGAGATGAATTTGTTAATCATATAGTTTTATAGACCTTGAGGTCGCATTGAGTACTTGTGTTGGTGTGATGATGTTGTAGCTGAGTATAGTTCCGCTTTTGGGAATCCTTAGTAAGTAAAAGGATAGAGAAACTTGAGATCCTATTGATTTTTCAGATTTTGGGGTTGGTATGTTACTACCTTGTTTTGAAATGAGAATCTGGTGAACAATTTGAGGAACTTTCTCTTGGAGTTTATAGCTTGGTATTGGAATTCTTGATTAAAGGTTTATTTGTTTTGAGGAACCCATAGTTGACACTAGTTGGATACGAATATAGCTTTGTTGGAAGCCTTGACCTTAGGCTTGTGGAAGTTGTTTCTGGATGTTTGAGGATTTGGAACGATGAGATCACACTCATAGTGGAATACCTTGTTTCAGGGAATAGATTAGGATGAGGTAACATAAGCGATTGAGGAAACCCTTGGGAGGGATGTGGTTATGAGTTTTGTTGTTAGGAAGTTTTGGAACCGTTTTGAGTGATGTTGTTGTTTGAGACAAAGGTGTCTGGCGTTCCTTGTTGTCTAATTTCCCTTCTTCCTTGATCATGAGCGCTACCGCTCATACCTCTCTTCCTTACTTCATCATACTCCTCTCATAAGTTTGATGTTGGTAACCTATGAAACTCCATTTTTGACACCCTTTTAGGTTCAACTTCAATTCTTACTCCATGAAATTCATACAGCTCTTTTGATTAGTTAAGCTTGAATCCTTTTAACATACTTTGTTTTTTTATGCTATCTAAGTTACTTTCCTTTTTGTACAACTTCTAAACTTTCAAGCTACCGGGTTCGTTTCATTCTTAAAAGTTTATATCACTTATGCAAACCTAACCTATTTTTGAAGACTTGAAAATGAAAATTTGATGTAGTTCCCTATTCCTTTCCTGAATATAAACTCATTTGCCGTAATTTTAATTTCTAGACCCGAGATTTCGTTAAGATTTGTCTCTGATTTGGTAAGATAGCGTTCTTGTGTGCACGACAAGAGCAATTCCGTTCCATGAATGAGACTTACATTCTTGAAAAACTCTTCATTAATGTTTTGAAGGTATTTTGGTTTTTGATTTATACAAATGATTTGCCTTTTTACCTTATGTTGATATGAAATGTGGATGTTCCTGTCTGATCAACAAGAGTATCACCGTTTCTTTGAAAAGATACCTATATTTTCTTATGATGATATTATTAAGATGTTGTTTACTATAATTTCTCCGTCTAAGTTTCGAGGACGAAACTTTTTAAAAAGGAGAGGTGATTGTAACACCCCGTAATTTTGGACCGTTATTATTTTGCGAAAGTAATTTATTAATCAAGTTGAATTTAATATTAATGTATTTGAAGTAAAAATAATTCAAAGAAATATAATTTTATTATATTTTGAGGTAAAGTATTTATTTTGATAGTTTCGAAACGTTTAAAAATAGTTTAAACCGTGTAAAAATCTTTTAATTCGAAATAAGGGCATATCGGGAAAAAAATGACAACCCTTTTGAAAATTGGGCAAACGTTTTTGGAAATGGGTCGTATGAGTATTCAATTTTCTTGTAATCTCGTATTTAAGAACTTTGGTCTTGTCGGAATTTGCGTTTGACAAACGGTTCTAATTATCATCGAGACGAACCAAAACCGACTCGTAAAATCCCGACTAAACCCGCTCCCTTCCTTTCCTCCTTTCCTTTCCCGCGGCACCCCCTTCCCCCTTCCTTTCCTGTTGCTTTTTCTTTTCTATCTACTCCAAACAATTCCAAATCAATAAAAACACCATTATCAAACAAACCTAAGCTTTTTCAAGCTATTTTCGCCATAATTTCTTCGTTTCTTGTCGGATTTTCGCATAATTTATATTTTCGGAATCCTCTCTTCAAGATCTACAACCTGGTATATTTTAATTTCAGTTTTCTTGATGTCGTTTTAAGACGATTTTCGGTATAATTTCGATTTTTATGCTTATTTTTGTGTTTTTATTGTTTATTTAGGTGAAGATTTGGAGGACGAGTTTGGGGACTCGTATATAGTCGAAGATAGTGGTTAGTTGGCAGATTAGGGTTGGTTTTCAAGGTGCTAATTGCTCATTTTCTAGCTTAAGGTAACATATTTCGAGTTACTCGACGAATAATCGTCACATTCTTTGTTGTTTTTGTATGTTTTTCTGATTTTTATTTAAGTAATTAATTCCACATGATAATATGGTTGCATGCATGGCTAATTCATGTCTTTTGGTTAGTTTAAGTTAACATATTAGTATGGGAACGATTAATTATGTTTCGAGACGGTGTTATATACTTGAACAAAAATGGAGAAATGGAGGTGTGGGAGTGGCGGCCGGCGAAAGCGGCGAGCCCACCCACGCTGCCGTGGGGTTGGCCCGGGTTGGTCCGTCGCTTGTTTCGCGGTTTTTCATGCTTTGTTCATCGTTTTAGGTTCATTAATGTTATAGTTAGAATAAGTATCATATGGTTAAACCTTTGAAATGAATAATGTTAGTAGTAAAGATAATGAGGTTGGTAAAATTATGCTCATATTGATAGTTATCACATGTTAGGGTACATTATAAAATGAAATTGTAATGATTAGGCTCAAAATGAATTTAATAGCGATAATTGTAATGTTTTGATGATTGTGCCGAAAACTGAGCCTTAGTCCCTTTGACTGATTCGATGTCAGTTAATTGAGTGATTGGTCACCGCAATTTAACCCGTACTGTCGCGGGTCAGGGTTGCGGGTAAAAATTCGGTTGGATGAAATTTTATATGAATTGGATAATCGGCCTTTTTCTTGTTTTAGGCCATTTATCAAGTTTTTAGTTCACATGTATAGTTGGTTGAATTTAATAGTTTCTTATATTGTAGAAACGGCTCTAGATTCCCTGAAGCCTTTAATATTGTTAATATTGCTAGAATTGGTATTGAATACTTCTTGCGGGTTGTTGTGTTTGTCATAGATAGGTCTTTATAGTCTTTGACGAGTATATGTTCACTGCTTAATAGCCTTTGTGTTCCTACTTGGTGGGATTATATCCAAGTTGGGGCATGACCTCGTTACTTATTTTGATAGTAAGTGGTCAGCTTAAGTACTAGCCAACCCTTTGGTGGACTCCTTAGGGTACTCACTTTGTTTTAGAAAAATTGTGGGTCTTGGGTGCGGTGGTGTGTATCCGCATGTCTAGGTCTGCGCAGATTTTAGGCTAGGGTTGTGTTGTGTCTTGGCCATGTTTTGATAGAACCTCTGAGCCAAGATACCGGTTCGATTACCTTCCCTACCTCGTGGTATAGACTCGAGTTACAGAGTGACTATTGACCGTACTAAGAACTTATGCCTGTCTTTGATATATTGCCCTTTCTTGTATAGTGATTTTATGAATTGTAATAGGTGAGATGTAAGCCGGTTACAATTGATAAAGTTTGGATTACTGCTTGTTATATGTTTCACATGATAGTTTAATTTGGTCAGCTTGGTATTCATAGGTTAGAATACTTGTTAATTAAATTGTTTATCACATTATTTACATGTTATACTTCATGTTACATTAATTATGACGTTTCGTGGCTGGGAGGACTCGAAGTTACTCCCCACAGAATTGTGGCTTTCGTGTTTGTATAAAATGCGATTGACAGGTACTTGATGCTTAGTTGGGGTTCACGGACGAGCTAGTGAGCAAGAGAACCTTGGACCTAGTTTGGCTATTTTTGTAGTAAACCTTTAGACTTTTGGTTTTGTATATATTTTGAAGGGACATATGTCTCCCTCATTTTCTTTGGTTTGTATTACTATATCCCCGCGACTTTAGTTATGTTATATAAATTAGGTTGTTAGTCCTTGCAGGTTTTGACACTCTTGAGTTGGAGATGTTTGTGAATGGTTTAGGAAAGTTTTAAAAATTTCAGGTTTTATCCAGTTGAACCAATTACAAACATATCTTGTCAGTTTTTCTGTAGATTTTACGTGTTTAATTAACGCTTTTTAAAAGGGTGTCACAGCGGAAGTATGTGAGTGATCCATCACATGTGTTAGAGGTGGAGAACATAGAGCTAGATGAGTCTTTGTCTTATCTTGAGGTGCCTAAGAAAATTCTTGACCGGAAGGTTAGGAAGACTAGACATGGTGAGACAGTCTTCCTTAAGATTCTTTGGTCAAATCATGAGGTTGAGGAAGCTACATGGGAGGCAGAGGATGCTATGAGAGAGCGCCATCCATTCCTTTTTGATAAGGTATGTATGGTTACGGGGACGTAACCTTATTTCTTTTAGGGGGGTAGGAGATGATCGCGAAGAGTTTTTGCATATTTTTATGTTGTCTTTAGTATAGTTAGTAGTGGTTTGAGTCGGGTTGAGAGTGGGTTAGTAGTATGTGTTGGAGTTTTTATATTGAGTTTTGTTTTTGTTGTTGCGTCGGGACTATGCTAGTATGCTTTTATTTGGTTGTGGTTTGAACTTCGGGGACGAAATTCTTTTTAAGGAGGGAAGACTATAATACTACGGTTTTATTAGTCTGTGGGTACTCTATCGAGTGGGCCTTACTCTGTCGAGTAACGGTGTTTTAATTTACGAAACAGTAGTCTGTTTGTAGGGTACTCGATCGAGTAGCCTTGTTACTCGATCGAGTAAGTGGCACTCGATCGAGTACGCCAGTTACTCGATCGAGTAGCTCGGTTGACGGGTTATGTTTTGACGGGTTTTGTTAATAATGCGGATTAGTATTTATATTTTGTCGTCATCTTTATTAAACACTTTTTATAAACCTAATTCACTCAAAGGAGAGTTCAAACTACGTTCTTCTCTTCATCCGCATTATTGGCAAATCCCGGAGCTTGGGAGGTCGGATTTCGTTGTTGTTTGTGTCCTTGTGATCTTTGTCAAGGGTAAGTCCTACATACCAATTTTATAGCGTTTGGTTGACTTTGTTTAAACCCTAATTTTGGGATTTGGGGTTTTTATGATTTGTTGTGTTGGTAGTGATTATATGATTATATGAATAGGAGGAGGATTCGTAGAAGAGCGATTTTGAGACAGCTGCTAGATCGTCTGCTGTTTATGATTGCATTTCAGGTAGGGTTTTCCTTACTCAGTATTAGTTACATGATATGTGTGGTGACTTGTGCTATAGTTAGTATTGTTGATTGTTTCAGACGGTTCTTGAGGTTGTATTGTGATTACTGTTTATCTGTCTGTGTTCTTCGGGGCGTGTCCCTGGCAGAGTGGAGTCACTTGCGGGAGTGGCTTCACGCCCATGATTCGCCTTCTGTGGAACCCGCCACAAAAGGGATGTGCACATTAATGGACTTGGGTTTATCGCTCGATGGAGATGAGCGGGGATTTGGTGGGTACGGCTTCGGTCCCCCACTGGCGGTATGGAGTATCTGTTGCGATGGGTCCTCTGGCAGGGTTACACACTTTAGTATGTAGTCAATTACGTGGAGATTGTTTATGGAGACCGGGGTTTGATGTGACGATTGTGCTGTTTGGTAATTGTTCTATTGTATCTTGTTTTTGTGTAATTAGTACTGACCCCGTTTAATTTTTGTAAAAACTGTGGTGCTCCATTCGGGGATGGTGAGCAGTTGTTGAGCAGGTTTGACTAGAGGCATTTGGGCTAGCTGGGATGTGTCACCACGAGCTGATTAGAGTCTTCCGCTGTCATATTTTAGTTGTTTAGACATTTGGTTTTTGAGAACATGTATTGCACCTTTTGTCAGTTTGGATTTGGTTTGTAATCACTTTAAATAGTTTGGCTATTTCAATTATGTTTCTTTATTGTCATTTGATTATCATTGCCTCGGGAAACCGAGTTGGTGACGTTCTTATACCTGAGTGGTCCTGGTAAGGCACTTGGAGTATGGGGGTGTCACAATTCCATTCCAAGTTGTAGAGGACCCAAAACTCCGTGTCCATTTTCTTACCTATTCCATATCTGGCAACATAAACCTCTTTAAACCCCAGTTTAGTACGAGCCTATCTCAGGAGATTCTAGGACGAATCCAGACTGTCTACCTTGTTAACGATCCAAGACGGAAGACAAGCCTATTCCCCACAATAAACAACCCGTGTTACTAAAGACCAACCCGTTTCATACCAAAGGTGCTAGTCTGACCCAAATCCATGGTAGCGAGAAAATCCAAGGCGATATGAGCCATGATCAAAGACAAAGGCTCAGTTAAGAGAAACTGATGTCAATATCCAAGGCCACAGTTATGCCCATAATCCAAGACAAAAGAGTAAAAAAGAACAAGGCTCAATCAAGCAAGTCAATGTTAATATCCAAAGTCAAAGTTATCTTCAAAAAACCTGAATCAAGAAGCCGAGATATATTCTAGACCAAGAATCCGATTCTGAATCAAGAACGAGTATGAAATCAAATGCTGAACAGAATAATGCTGAATTCTATATAGAATCAAAGACATCGATGAAGATGGTCAACTAGAACCCCCACTTAGCCCATCACACACCCTAAGTCCTTCTCGAGACCATTACAGGGAGATAGTTAGGAATTTTGAGAATCCTCTCAAGCTCGTCATGTATACCCATCCTTTAGAGCCAAGACATGGAAACTTGAACCCACGTCATTTTAACCTACCTTTATGTGCTCACGCTACATCAAGCCTGAGACTCCATTTCCAAGCCATATTACAAGCCATAATCCCATAAAGCCTTAACTCCACAAAATAAGGCTCCAGAGATTTGTTCATCAAAGCCTGTTATTTCCAAGCTCCACATTCCAATCCAGTTTCACGTTGACCCAGACACGGAGTCTTCAAATACTTTGCTACCCAGAATGGGACATACCCATATCATCCTTAGCGTCCACTTTTAGGTGTGCTCACACGACAAGATAATTTTTACAAACTTAATTATACCTCTTTGGTCTATGATCAGAGGGAATTATCTCAATTCGATTCTTCGAGTCACTAAAGGAATATATGTAGGATTCATTAACCTCTTATTACACTTCTAATAACTATTTAAGTTTAGTTTAGTCATAAACTAACTAGATCTTATGCATGCTGATGGGTGATGTCGTCGGGTCACATCCAATCAAACACATTTATAATACTCAACATACAACTAGTTAGTGGTAAGTCGAGGTCGATCCTTGGGACAGTGGTTACTCAAATTATTCAATCTAATTATGGTTGTGCTTGGGGTTGTCACAATTATAATGGGTAGATGATTCTAATCTAATAGATGCAATAAACAAGCAACAAAAGGAAAGTGTAGACACCTCGTTTCTGCACCTCCCGCAAACCACCCGGTGATGATTGGGCCGCATGTTTGGTTCGCGGAACGATTTGTGACAGTTCGTAAGATTATCGTCAAGTGATTGCTCAAAAATTAATGTCAACCTCTTAGTTGTCATCTACGTCCCGATCTGATCGTTTTGGCGTAATTAGAGTATATTCGGAGTCCGGGTCAAAAACCGTCTCCATTTTCTGATAACTGTTAAATCCCGAGTCAGAATGTTCTGGAATGTTCCGGATATTTCTATTCCATATTTCTCAAATTTTATCTTTTGGCAAATAATATCCCGTAATATTTACATAAGATATTAAGGATAATCGAATTAATTCCGTCCTACCATAACTTAAACACGGAAATCTTTCTTAAGCAGGAGGAAACCTCCTGGGAACAGACGCAGCAGGTGCTGCGCCTCTTCCAAGAGACGCAGTGGCTGCTGCGCCTCTTCCCAGGCCCTTCTTTGCATGATTTACGTATCTTTTTTATATCTTTCCGAGATTCACTTCCTAAGAGTCTCCGAAACCCTATTCCTCCGTGTGATTAGTATAAATAGGAGCTTTCGTTCCTCATATTTCTCACGCGAGTGTCCGCCCTTCTCTTCTCCCTTTGCATTCTAGACTTCGTTCTTACTAATTGGCGCCTACGTGCTTGAACATTCGACCACGTAAGCTCGGATCCTTCCGGGTACCAGCCTCTCCGTTGCATGACCGACCAATTTGACCACTACACTCAATCAATCTAATTAATCAACTTGTTAAATCGTTTTCCTCTTTCGAGGGCACTCTTTCCTTGCATTCGCGTCGAGCATCACTAATCGATCTTCTTAGTTCTTCTCGTTCCGTCAACATGTAAGTCTGAGGGTGTATTAATTTCTCTTTTATTTATTGTATTTTATTATTGTATAACAATTGTAAGGTTCATGTCGAAAGTACCTCATTAAAACCGATTTCTAAAACCGTCTTTAAAACCTTTTTGCGGATTTCCGGTGAGACGAGACGTCGAGAAAAGACGCAGCAACCGCTGCGCCTCTTGAAGGAGCGCAGCACTGCTGCGCCTCTTCGTGAGGCCGCCGATTCTGCTTCTTTTCTTCTTCCTCCGTCCTCTGTAATTCGTATCAAATTTATTTCTTTTGTTTTATTAAATCATTAATTCTTCATCATGATAGTTTAATAATTCATATGTATATTAACCATCATCATTAACATGTTTTAATCGTCATAAATCCGACTCAAATCCCAAGTAATCAATATTTGCGGGTTTTTCGTCATTAAATTCAATTCGAGTTTTAGAGATTCAATTCGTTCATGTTGAGTTTCTGGGATTCATTGTTGATATATTTTCACCTGTTTAGTCGTTAATCCGTCGTCAATTCATCATGTTTAGTTAATAATTCGTTTAGTTAGTTAGTTTAATTAGTCATTCATTAACATCGACCCTTCACATAATTAATCCGTTTATTTCCGTCTCATCCATGTTTTTACTGTTTTATGACCTCAATCATATGTAAATAATCTGCTAATAACTTTCATCCGAGTCTAAAATCGCAATCAATCCATTAATTTACCAATTAACATTAACGGTTTGCAGTTCCGGCTTCACGGCGAACTCACCCTTGGAACAGACGCAAGAATCGCCGCGCTCTTCCAAAGGGCGCAAGTTTGCCTTTGCTGTTCCGAGTTGAGTTCCCCTGAACTCCTTTTCGCCTTTGACGTAGTTTAATTAGTTTACGTATTAATCAACTAATATTCGTATTATCACCTTCGACTGTCGTGTTTTTGTTCTTTTATTTTTTTCTCAAATTATCCGTTTTAAAGGTATTTTCGACATAAATCGCCTAATCCATTGTAATTATTGTAATTTTCATTATTGCAATTTTTCTATCATTATAATCTTTGTTGTTTTGTATCATTTGTATGTTTTCACATGTAAATCAACATTAAGTCCAACTTCGACCCAATTGTGTGCTAATTAATTGTTAACCGACTTAGTAAATTCTCATATGTTAGGATTAATCTATGGATGTTGCATTGCATGCATATAGCCGACGATATATCGAGTACGAATAAACTCCCTAATCATTAGTAGAGGCCGCTATCGAGGCGGGCGGGATTAGGTGTTCGATCAAAAGAGCTTCCTAATACGTACCCTCACCCCTTACTCCAGATCTCCGTGAGCACCCGTGTTCATTGGCATCCACGAGAGTCATTCTAGACATAGAATGCTAAGGGTAACGATTGCTTAGTGTTCATGTCACTACTTTGTGTCTTGACATGACACGAGGTATTCGAACGGTTCCAATTTCCCATAAAAATTGGTGGCGACTCCATACAAAATGCAAACGCTTGTTTTCGAGCCCCTTCACCAAGCGCCCCGTGGGCGGCCCGCTGTCCACGGTTTGGCGACTCATTGGGATATACACTTACGTGTAGCTAAGGGTGAAACTTGAACAAGGTTAGGGAATAAGTTTGTACAAGACAATTGTCGGTTTTCATAACTCGGTCTTCCTAGACCGTTTAAATCGGCCTTCCTAGGCCCAACCCAACCCATTCGACCAATCGTCCCGTCTAAACGGTCCTAATTCTTATTTGGGCCTAAGGATGGATAGCGATTGACGTCATCCATACCATGATGCTTACTCTTGTTTGTATCAAGGGCCTTCACTACTTGAGGAAATGGAGTAGGAATCGGCCTTACTCTTGTTTGGCACGAGCCTCTCCACAGACTTCGGGTTTGATGGTTCGGTATGGCAACCCACCCTTTAAACCAAAACCCTTCTAAATGCACTCAGCATCCCGTTATAATGCTTGTATAAATATGTAAACCTTACGTGATCACCATTTCAAAACGAATTATGACGAATTTTCAAAAATCAAAACCCAATTTCAATCAAGAATTTCGAAATAGGGCCTTTAATTAGCACAAAATCCGGTCAAAACTCTGTCCGTTTGTCGTGTCAAAATTCGGGCCACAAGCCCATTTCAAACCTCACCTCGAGTCCACTCCTACAACTACACTACAGTTGGCTAGGACACACATTTTCAAAGACCTTGTCTTTCTTCAAAACTCACTCAACACAAGTGGCACACACCCACTTCACGAGTCAAAACTTTTCCTCTTTTAGCAAGTGTGATAGAATGGTCGATCGTGTTTTGATTCGTCGCCGATCTCTTATCCAGTTCCCAAGATGCCTGGGTCAAGTGATGATACGAACCTCCAGCAAATTCAAGAAAGTAATGATCGAATCCTAGCCGCGATAGCCCAAATGCAAATTACCCAAGAACAAACCTATGACCGCCTTGAGCTTATCGAAGGCCGTATCTTTGATGTAGAGGGGAAGCTACCTCCCCCTAAAGGTGGAGTGCTACAATTTTCCGATGACGAATCTAAAGATGAGAATCCTGTCCTAGGAACAACTGCAGCTGAGAAAAGACTCCAATACCTAGAGGAGCAATTGATGTACCTAAAGGGGGATGGCATTTATAGGGAGAACAATCGCAAGTATGAAGCCGTCAATTCCAAATTGCCCACTAACTTTAGCATGACGGATATCCCTAAGTTTAAAGGACATGAGAACCCTTTGAACCACATCCGCGCCTTCAAGGACTACATGTCTATCAAAGGCATCAAACCCGAGATGTTCTTAAGGATCTTTCCTTCATCTCTTGACACCATCCCAAAGCAATGGTTCTACACTTTGGATCACAAAAAGGTCGCTACTTGGGAGGACGCCGCCATCGAGTTCTTGAAACAATACGCGGATAATGCCGAGATCCAAGTCAACATGCGTACTCTAGAGGTTCTTACCCAAAATGACAAAGAAGGATTCACCGACTTCCTAAGTAGGTGGAGGAAGACTAGTACTCAACTAGTTGAACGCCCGGATGAGGCCACCCTCGTGGAAAAGTTCGTGGATAATCTCAAACCCATATATGCCAACCATTTGAGATATCAAAACATCAAGACCTTCAAGGACTTAACTGTACTAGGAACACGAATCGAAGATGACATCCGTAAAGGGCTCTTGTCCAAAACGGTAGGTCGAGGATATCAAGGGTCCACGAGTCGTTCATACGGCTCTACTAGCAAGACCGACGAAGTTAACCTTCTCGAGCCATCCAAGAAGACTAGCCCACCAAGGAAGTTCACGAACCTTGGGGACACATACTCCAACGCTCTAAAAAGGCTAATGAAGCAAGGTAAACTCCAACCCATTGGACCTACTCCCGAACCCGAAAGAAAGTCCAAGTTCTGGGATGAAAACTCCTACTGTGAATACCATAGGGGCAAAGGGCACGACACAGAAAAATGCTACAAGTTGAAACACGTGCTTCAGGATATGATTGAAGACGGTCGACTTCCAATTCCACCAGGAGGTAAACCCAACAACACTCAGAATCCTCTTGGAGTTCTAGTGATTACAAGTGACGAATCTACCTTAGATTGCTCACATCTCATTTCTCCCACCGAAAATGAAATTCACGCAATTGAGAAAGAAAGACTTTACTCTACCATCTCCCCTACCATTTCTGACTTCATCGCATGGGCAAGGAGTGTAGATAAACAAGTGTGGGAACTAGAAAACATGGTGACGACCTTACGCGATCCCAATGCAACGCCTAAAGAACGTGTACCATTGATCTTCTCTCAAAATGCCACTATGCAAGAAGTAGTCGCCATGGTCGACAAGCTAGTCGATCAAATCATACAACTAGAAAGTGACATCATGAGGATGAAGGAACTAGCTTCAGTTAATGGGGTTTGGGCCGATGACGACGAGGACGAGTATCTCATCGAAAACTCCTTAGTCAAAGAAATAGTCCAAAATGGCGAAGACCAAGATGTGGATCACCTAACTCGTTCGGGTCGCCCATATCAAAGCACCACTCAAAACGGTCCAACCAATGTCATCACACCAAATGACAACGAAGACGACCCCACTGATCATTTGCTCAAGCAATTACGAAAACCGAGGCCGATCTTTCATCCGGCAACTAGTGGCAAGCTCATTTCCGCATCGCCAAGCTTTACTGCAAGCTTTGGCCAAATTGAATGTAGCGCATAACTCTACTCCCGAAGATGTAGTCAACTTGGTCTTCCAAGAATCACCGAAGCTAAGTAATCCTATTACTTTCTCAGATGAAGACTTGCCACCTTTTGGCGCTAGTCACAACCTTGCTCTATACATCACTGTCATTTGTCTAAAGAAGAATGTGCCAATGACTTTGGTAGATGATGGCTCCGCGGTCAACGTCATACCCCTCAAAACGGCATATAAACTAGGCATGAAAGAGTCGGATTGGACTCCCACCAATCAAGGTGTACGTGCATATGACGGTACACGACGAAAAGTGGTTGGACTTGCTAGCCTAACCATAGCCACGGGACCAATCGAGCGAAAAGTTAATTTCCAAATAGTGGACATCGAAGCTTCATTCAACATACTTCTGGGAAGGCCTTGGATTCACGCTTCCAAAGCGGTAACATCCACCCTTCACCAAAAGATCAAGATCCCACTCAATGGCAAAGTTGTGACGATCACTTCGTCACCTATCAAGGCAATAATCGAGAAGCAATCAAACAATCAAGTCCTTGTGGATCCCATATACGAACTTGGGGGCTTCCAAAGTGTAAATGTCATAGAAAGTGAGTTGGCACCCTTATACTATAATCCCTACTCTAACTTGGCGGTCAACCACATACTCAAAAATCAGGGATACTTCCCTGGAATGCCTTTAAACCCGATTCGGAAGAACACCTTTGCACCATACAAGAAAGGAAACTCGACAAGGATACCACTTGGGTTAGGATACAAACCCACAGCTGAAGAAGTTCTCGAAATGCTCGCTCAAGTCCAAAATCGCAAGTACGTGGGAGTCCAAATGAGGCCATATCTCCCCACCTTAAATGGATACTTCGTCCAAGAAGGAAGCTCAGAACTCTTTCATGGGTTTCCCGAACCTTGGCATTACCTGGAGAGGAAGTTAGCCGGAATCGAGATCTTTCACGATTGCTACTTCATCCCTCCCGAAACGGTTCCTACCGTCAAAACCCGTCAAGCACCCTGCTTCGACGAACAAGCCGTTAGCCTATTATTTGGAGAGGACCGATTCATTAGGGCCGCGAGATGAGATCATTACTATGATACTTCAGACGATCGCTTCAACCCCACCGCGTTGATCACGAAATCGACACAAAGCGGCGAAAGGATGGAGAAAATCCATCAAATGGACCAACAATCAAGGAAGACTCGTCAAGCTCACCCTTGGAGAAGGAGAGATGTTCAAAGGAGAACCAGAAGACGACGAGTTCGAGTCGGAGTCGGAGTCGGAGTCAGAGTCGGAGTCTAGAGAAGTCATTAGAGAGTCTACTCCTGTTGTCATCCCCACTCCCTTCGTTCATCCTAGCCTAACATCGAGTAGTCACGGTAGTTCGGGGAATGCCCCAACTACTGTTCCTTTGCCGCCACTGACCATGGATCAGTTGGCTTCTTTGTTTCAACTTTACTCGAATCTTAATATGTATAAATCAGGTTCTGCTTACTCTTTGCGTTATCTTGAGTGCAATTCTGTTTATGATGATACTGAGGATGACCAAAACCCGGAATTGACCGAAATACCTCCCTACGTAGCCAAAGAAATACTACAGGAAGGGGAAGGGGGACCAGTAATAGAGGACACCGAACCCATCAATGTAGGAACTGAACTAGAACCCAAAGAACTTAGGATAGGGACTACCTTGAGCTCTACCGAACGGGCCGACCTCATAGACCTCCTAAATGAATTCAAAGACGTCTTCGCTTGGTCCTACAAAGACATGCCAGGGATCGACAGGGATATTGCCGAACATAGAATTCCGATTAAGCCAGGTTTCAAACCCGTGAAACGAAGCTTCGACGAATGAGAACAGTGGGGCTCTAAAGATTAAGGAAGAAGTTGACAAACAATTCAAAGCCGGGTTCATCAAAGTTTCCGAGTATTCTGACTGGGTAGCTAACATAGTACCCGTACCAAAAAAGGATGGGAGAATCCGAGTTTGTGTTGACTTTAGGGATTTGAACAAAGCGAGTCCAAAAGATGACTTCCCTCTGCCTCACATCGACATATTAGTGCACAATACTGCAGACCACGCATTACTATCCTTCATGGATGGATATGCGGGTTATAACCAAATCAAAATGGCCATGGAAGACATGCATAAGACCGCGTTCGTCACCCAATGGGGAACCTATTGCTATACAGTAATGCCGTTCGGATTGATCAACGCCGGAGCTACATACCAACGCACCGCAACTACACTCTTACATGACATGATGCACAAAGAAGTTGAGGTATATGTAGATGACATGATCGTCAAATCCAAGGAGAGAGAGGGACATATTGCGAACCTTCGCAAGTTCTTCGCAAGGCTACGGAAGTACAACATGAGACTCAATCCTCAGAAATGCACATTTGGGGTAACATCCGGCAAACTCCTAGGATACGTCGTTAGCCAACGAGGTATAGAAATAGATCCTTCCAAAATCAAAGCTCGATTGAAATGCCACAACCTCAAACAAAAAAGAAGTCGAGGAGGATTCCTAGGAAAAGTTCAATACATAAGTCGATTCATATCGAAACTTACGATGATCTGCGAGCCTATCTTCAAGAAACTCAAGAAAACAGACCACACCATGTGGGATGATGATTGTCAAAAGGCGTTCGACCGAATCAAGGAGATATTGGCTAAACCACCAGTGCTCATGCCACCACAACAAGATCAACCTCTTGGTTTGTATCTCACGGTAACCGAAACCGCCATGGGTGCCATGCTAGCTCAAACCGTAGGAAGTGAAGAAAGAGCTATTTACTATCTAAGTAAGAAGTTCTTAGAATACGAGTGCAAATACTCACAACTCGAAAAGACATGCCTCGCTCTTGTGTGGGCAACAAAGAAGCTACGTCACTACATGCTTAGCTACTCCGTCAAGATATTCTCCAAAATGGATCCAATCAAATACCTCTTCGAGAAACCCGTCCTCAACGGACGCCCGCGAGATGGACCATGATGCTCTCGGAATTTGACCTCAAATACGTGCCACCGAAAGTAATAAAGGGTCGCGCCGTCGCCGAATTCTTCGCATAAAATCCCATCAACGACGCACAAACCATAGATACTTGGTCATTTCCCGACGAGGATATACTTCAAACAGATGTAGACTCCTGGGATCTATACTTTGATGGAGCATCAAACCTAAGAGGATTTGGGATAGGAGTGTTGCTCATTTCTCCTGAAGGTGAGCATACACCGATTGCTGTCAAACTCGACTTCGAGGTGACAAACAACGCCGCAGAGTATGAGGCTTGTCTAATTGGACTACAAGCAGCAATAAGCTTAGGCATCAAAAACCTCCGAGTGCATGGAGATTCGTCACTAATCATCAACCAAGTTACGGGATCCTGGAAAATCCGAAGTGAAAGCCTAGCACCCTATCAGGCTAGGATAGACCAAGTCGCTCAATTCTTTGATCACGTAACCTACTTACACCTACCTCGAGAAGAAAATCAATTTGCAGACGCTCTTGCGAAACTTGCATCTTTGATAAACATGCCAGATTACATGATAGAAATGCCTTTGTGTATCGAACGACGGTCGGAGCCGGCTTATGTCCATCAAATTACCAATGAAGAAGAAATCGCACAGGAACCCTGGTTCCAAGCAATCCTGAACTTCAAGCTTAATGGTACCTATCCACCAGACATGGACAAGAGGGGACAACGAGCTATACGCCTATTGTCTTCACAATACGTTCTCATGCAAGGAGAATTATATAAAAGAACACCTCTTGGTGTAGTCCTACGTTGCCTTGATCATTCACAGGCACGAAAGGTGATGGAAGAAGTCCACGACGGAGAATGCGGTCCTCATATGAGTGGACCTATGATGGCAAAGAAAATCACACGTCTAGGGTACTATTGGACCACAATGGAATCCGATTGCATCAAATATGTGAGACATTGCCACAATTGCCAAATCTTCGGGAATGTACAACATGTCCCTCCTTCGTTGCTCTATACGATGACATCTCCTTGGCCATTCTCTGCATGGGGAATTGACATAATTGGGAAAATAACCCCAGCCGGAACAGGAGGTCACTGTTTCATCCTAGTAGCAATTGACTACTTCACCAAGTGGGTAGAAGCGGCTTCCTACACCGCTCTTACGGCAAAAAATGTAGCCAAATTCATACAAAATAACATCATCTGCCGATATGGTTGCCCGCATGAGATCATTAGCGATAATGGGTCCCACTTCCAAGCCGAAACCGAACAATTGCTAGCCAAGTATAAGATCAAGCATCACCACTCTTCGCCCTATAGACCACAGACTAACGGCGCGGTAGAGGCGACAAACAAAAATGTCGTCACAATCCTCAAGAAAATGACTGACAATTATAGAGATTGGCCAAGCAAAATACCCTTCGCTTTGTGGGGGTATCGAACATCCGTCAGGACGCCCACTGGGGCTACTCCTTTCTATTTGACTTACGGCATGGAAGCCGTACAACCAGTGGAGCTAGAAATACCATCCTTGCGCATCCTACTAGAGAGTCAAATCCCGGAAGCCGATTGGAAGAGGGATAGATATGAAGAACTCATCCTCCTGGATGAGCGTAGGCTTCGTGCCTTACATAATGTCCAAACATATCAAGCACGTATCAAACGAGCTTTCAACAAAAGGGTTAGGCCAAGAAACATCAAAGAAGGAGATTTAGCTCTCAAATCGGTCAGAGCTCTTTTACCTGTCGACCCAAGGGGAAAATTCAAGCCTAACTGGGCCGGACCATATCTAGTCAAATCAATACTCCCAGGGGGTGCGGTTAGAATCACAGACCTAGACGGGAATGAGTTCTCAAACCCCACAAATCTCGACCAACTGAAACGATACTATGCCTAGAACAGGAACAAAAACGCGCCTCGCGTAAACCTACGTGTCGCTCTTGTGGCACTAAATAAACGGCCCCTGGCCCATTTGAATGTCACTATGCTCTTGCATCTTGGCAAACTTGTCATCCTCATATCATCAAACAAACTAAATTCGCACCTCCAGAGTAAGCAAAGGCTCATGCTTATTTTCTATGTTCATTACAAGCTCTTGCTTCGAACAATTATTCTTTTACATTTACTCGAACTACGCGCAAGGGTTTGATTTCGCTTTTTAAGTGAATACGTAGGCAATCCTTCACGGGATTCAACCCACCATTATATTTAAAATGTAAATAGAAGGACATTTGCATTGCATTTGAAATTCGACAAGAATAATTAAAGAAAATCACAACGGTTTCATAACCACTTAACCTTTTTATTTCATTCAATTTCTAATAATAATAATACGGCTAGGCTAGATTCTAAAAATCCCTCCTTTCTTATTACAACAATAATAATAATAATCAAATAATAAATAAGACTTGGGCTATTCCTCCATCTTTCCCTTGCCCTTGTCGTTCTTGTCATATTTCTTGTCACGACCTCGAGCCGGGCGCTCTTGCACCACTTCAGACCTAATCACCAACGGTCTTTCTCGAGGCCTGACTCTTCCATTCTTGCCAACCACCACCTCTGCGACAGGAGTAGTCTTCGATTTCTTCGAAGGATGAATGACTTGGAACCCGGCTTCTTCTTCTCCTTCAGTCAGATGCTTCTCCTTCTCTTTCTCTCCCTCGCGCAGCTTGTAGTCAACGGGCTCGCGCTCCTCGCCTCTTCGCTCTTCCGAAGTTGCGGCCTTCCTCCACCTCAGATAAGAGTCCGACACCCACAAGGCATTGGAGGAGAAGTTCAAGAACCACATGTTTCTTTGGGCCCACTTCATAGCCCACTCTCTCCGGCTCTCTCGTAGTAAGCGCCATAGCGATCTGCGGAACGTGTCAAGCCTAGGGATCATCTGCTTCAACCCGACTTGCCTCATCAATCTCTCAGGAAAGATTCATACCATAAACTCCAATCCAGGAATGCGCACGGACCTAGTAGGATCCAAAGAAGACACTCCAAAGGATGACTTGAGGTGCCACCACGGAACGACCCACCCGATCGCGGGCCATCATCATTCTTCAGCTTGTTCTTCCAATAATCGCAGACCCGGGTGAAGTCCACCATGTACAGCCGTGTCCTCATCGAAATCATACGGGCATGATAGGAAAGTGCATGAACTGGGGGCTCGAGCAATCGGAGCCGTTCCATAAGCCAAACCTACCAAAAAACAGGTATTAGACACCCAAAAAAAAAAAAAAAAAAAAAAAAAAAAAAAAAAAAAAAAAAAAAAAAAAAAAAAAAAAAAAAAAAAAGGAAAGAAAGAAGGGTGTCTTTTACCTGTAGGATAACGGGACTCCCCAAAAATGGAAGATCGCGGTTGGATTTCCTATTGTCCAAACCCAAGATAATCTCCCCTAAGCATAGACAAGCTGGGCTCTGCGCTCTCCATTTGCTCAATAAGACCCAATAGACGGGGATCACCTCTCAAATCTTCATCAACATGTCCCCGAAAGACATAAACATGAAGCAAACAAGCCAAATGCTCTCCTCCCGGCAACATAAGAGACAGTGGGGTCGGCCCTGTTGATGAATCGGTCTATAAAATCTAGCATCCTCACGCCCTTCTGAGTAACGAGACGATCTACCTCAAGTCTAGTAAGTCCAAGCAAATCTCTAAACTTGCTCTTATACCCTTGTGAAGTAGAAGGGATGGCAGGCAAATGTTCGGGGTCCCACCCGCCAATAGCAGCAATTTCCTCCGGAAAAGGACAAATATCACCTCCTGGGAACGCAAAAACATGATAATTTGGGTCCCAATAATCAAGGCAAGCATCCAAGAACGGTTTTACAACCTTAATGAGTTTCAAACTCAACAAAGACCCAAGGTTATAAGCACCCATGTCATGTTTCTCAATGTTCGAAAACTCATTAGTCCATTCCTTCAAGCGAATCTCTAAGGTATTCATGATGATAATTTTCTCTTGAAAATTTATTGGAAGTTTTTATGTGTGAATCGACGAAGAAGAGACGGAAGAATTATATGATTTAAAGCTTCGTCGACGCTTCTATTTATACTAATTGTCGTTTCCAAAAATCCGTCGTAACCGACACAGCTTGGGAACAGGCGCGCACTGCTTTGCGCCTCTTCAAAGGGACGCACTCTCGCCGCGCCTCTTCCCCACCTCACTTCGTGATTTCCGCGTTTGGATCTTTCCTAATTCTATAAACGAATAATTTCCTATTCCTACGGGATTTTATTTTGGTAAATCCGAGAAATTTACCATGCTTCAGGTTTCCTTAATCCGCAAACGCGCATTTCGAGGCGACATCGACATTTTCCGCCATTTTTTCTCACACTTTTATATCTAGTTTTCATTTTAATTCTTTTTTTTCAACATTTATTTAGTCATTTCATTTTCTCGATTTCTAATCTATTTTTTCCATTTTCTAACTTATAGATTTCTCTTTTTCTTTTTTTTCGGGGGTAACCCTCCCTACCGTCCGGTCATTTCCGCAAAATTTTTGCATTTTCACGTCCTTTCGAGTCTCATTTTGCACTAATTAAAGGCTTTATGTGTATATAAAAATGTATGTGTTACGCGATTTTCTATGTAAATTTCGGCAAAGATGACGGTGTAAACCGTTGTCTACCAAACCTGTTCAAAAGCTAACTCGGTACAAATAACACAACCCAAAGAAAGAAAAGGCACTCGGGCCGTCGTATATACAACAAAAAAAGCAAATATACAAGCAAGCGGGGCTTCGCCCAAACAAGTCCAAACGTAATCGGGGCTTGCGCCCAAACAAATCCAAAAATGTTCAAAATCAAGTCTACAAAACCACGCAGACTCTGCTTGGGCACCCTCCCGGCTCGGCAACCCTCGCCATAAGAACGGCAATCTCGGCGTCCCGAAACTCGAGCTCCCTCGACAAACGAGCCGTCTCCTCCCGAGATCGGGTCAACTCTCGCTCCGACTCACGATCGGCTGTGGACAACAAGAAATTGGCTCATGTCAACCAATTCAAACAAAACTGAAAAACCAAAGATCAAGGAAAAACAAATGAGGTTCATACCTGACGACCTCGACCGCCGACGAGTGCCTTGATGGCCGTAGCTCGTAGCCGGTTGGCCACCCTCCATAGTGCCACAAACCGAGATGGCGCGACCTGCGTTTCAAAACAATTCTCAGTAAACTGAACAAGTTCAATCAAATGTGTTCTTACACGAAAACTATGCAAAATAAGAACTCACCCTCCGAATCAGATGCTGCCAGTCATCTAGGCCAGCATCCGTCACAGCCACGTCAAAGTCACGCAGCTCGGAGATCGTCGTCCTCCCAGTAGCGTCAGTGTACTCAAGAGTCTCGGGGAACTCTGGGGGCTCGATGCCCGCCGCCTCAACCTCCTGCAAAGACAAATGGCTCTCGATGATCTTTCGTCGCGATTCTCGAGAATCAAAATCCAACAAGAAACAAAAGATACTCACCACTACCGGCCAATACGCCAACCTCCCGTAAAGGAACGCCGAGTAATCCTCGTCAGGGAGAAGAAGGTCGTCGCCACTAGCACCACCAAGTCGGCCTCCCTCTCGGCCTCAGAAGGCTCCCTAAACATCGTCCTAGGAGGATCGACGGAACCGTCAACGCGCCCGAAAACACCGACGAGCTAACCGCTCGCCCAGATACCACACAGGACCCATCGACGTCCACAACAGCAGCCGACTCGAGCTCCTAGGTCGAAGGACCTCAGCGACAAAAGGAGGCGCTCCAGCGTACTCCGCCCAAGGTCTGGGCACCCACTGCGACAATATAAAGGCAAAGGTCATTCCTATGATCAATTTAAAACAAAGTATGAGAAGAATAAGTGCATACAAATAGGATACTCACGCTGCTCAGCTGAAGAGCGTTCACATCCCGCCGGTAGACATTGTGAGAAGAACGCTTGCTCTTCGTCCGGCACATGACCCAATCCCTCACCACGGGGTAGGCCCTCTCCAGCGGCTCCGTCCTCTTGGGCGCGAGGCCCGGAAAGTAAGAGTACACCCACGCCTGCAAAGCATAATAATCAATGACGATCCGTCGGTCGTCGATAAAGAAAGAAATTGACTCGGCCTAAAGGAAGGTTCGTACCTCCAACGGTAGAGCCTGTGTCCGACGGCACCAGAGAAGTCCCCTTCTCCATCAACTCCGGACGAACCATGGCCCTCATAAAGCGGATGAGGACCGCAAAACCAAAGATGACCCGGTCCCAACGCCCTAGGGAGCTCGGTCGAAAGAAAGGGGAGAAGCTTCGTCGACATCCTCTCACCCTTGTCTCCGAGGTAAATCGAAGACAAGAACCACCAAAGCCACGTACGAGCCCTCTCTCGCACCAGTACAAGGAGGGGGAGCCGTCTCCCTCCCATCGATCACCACCGATGCCGGGGTCTTCCACGCAAAGTAATCTCGAACGTAGGTACTGGGTACCAAACCCGCACCGCAACAGCCTTCGGCGACGGTTCCACCGATCAACCTCCTCGCCTCGGCCGAATCCGCCCTCATGCCGCCTCCGGCCACACCATCTCCTCGGTCCCCACACGGCGGACCGAAAATCATGCCGTAGTCCTCCAAGGTGACTCCCACCTCACCAAAAGGCAGGTGAAACGTGGAAGACGTATCCCAAAATCGATCCAAGAAAGCGCGGACCAGGCTAAGGTTGGCCCGCAACTTCCTCTTCACGATATCCCTCCAGACCTGAACCAGAGGACCGAACGCTCCACGCTCGATCATGGCTCTCTCCTCCGCCGACAGCCGCTCGTAGTGCTCCATCGCCGTCGTGTACCCTGAGAACGACCGGATGTTCCCAGCCTCCTATTATGATTCGAAATAAAGCTATCTTTAGTTTTGAGTAAATTTGAAAGGAAATTTGAACAAAAGTAGAAAGGGGTAGGTAATGAGTTAGGGAATTCTTATTTACCAAGCTCTTCACCGTCCTGTAGGACAAATGACCCTCTGCAGCCCACACAAGGTGCCTACTCTCCCAGGTCTCAGCCCACGCGGGAGCTCCTCTCAGCTGACGACCCCCTCGTCCGAGGTGGACCCGTCTCGGAATCTCCTCCTCATCAGCGGCCTCCTCCTCGGGAACCTCGTCTGCAGCAGCCATCACCGCAGCGGTGAAGGCCTGCTCCAAAGCCTCCTCAACAACAGCAGCGTCTACATCCATGCGATCCCTCCCGGAAGTGGAAGCATCGTCACCTACAACGTTAAAGTAAATTTAGGCCGCGTCACATGACAACGAGCCTTTGTTAAGAAGTTTTCGAGCCTCCGGAGCCCTGAAAACTGTCCTTTTTGGCCATCCTTGGCCATGTTCTCGCCAATTCAATCACTCATGTGACAAATTGGGTCAAGTTAAGTCCGGGTCGAAGCCTAGTTCCGGGTTCAAGTCGAAAATTCGGCAGCATTTCGCTATAATGGCGGTTATGCCCTAGAAGAGTGTCCTGAAAAAGTTGTCACAAACCAAACTTTCGAGATGGCAGAAAGTTTACCCATAATCCAAGGGTCCCAAATATCAAATTTCATCACAAATGGGCAATCCTAAGGCCATTTTCGAAACAATTTACGATCTAGCTGTGAAACCGTCTCAAAATTCGCTCAAGGGCTCAAAACTCGATGAAAATTCAAAGCAAATACATGGTTATGTTCCTAACATTACCTATTATCCATTCCTAGCATCAATTTAGCAAGACAAATCCATTTGGGGGAAAAGCCCCAAATTTTCGATTAAAAGGGTCGAAAACCCTAATGTTCGCGGCTCAAAATTCGACAAATACGGATGATTAATGCAAGATTAAAACACATACCTCGATTAGTCATATTTAAAGCAAGCTTTTGAATCCAACCTCGACGGAAATGGTGAAGATTTGAGAGAGAAATTGAAGAATTTGGGTTTCGAAATAAATGAAACATAAACCTTCTGATTTCGCGTTTTTACGCAGGAATTGCCAAATTGGGGAAAAGACGCAGTAGGTGCTGCGCCTCTTCCAAGAGACGCAGCTCTTGCTGCGCCTCTTCCTTTTGTTCCCTCCACACGAGTTTTCAAAAATTCGTTATGAGTTCGTTATTTGTGGGCCCATCTTTGGTGCGCCTCTTCTTCAATGCTATTATATCCTTTTGGTCCGTTTCGGCGATTTTCTTTCGTTTCGGCCCGCATTTTATCCAACGCGACAGTATTTTGCAGTATTGTCCCAAACCCATTTTATCCAGCGCAGTAGTATTTTGCAGTACTACTCACGCAAGACTTCTTCCCCGACGATCAAGATGTTCCTAGTCGTCAGCGTATCCCCCAACAAGAGTTCGCTTGAGACCAACGCAAGCAGATTCAACCTCAAGTTTTCTTGCCTGAGTTCGTTTGAGACCGACGCAAGCGGATTCCCCCAGCAGTTTCTACCGACGTCCTGCTGCTTTCAATATTTCTTGTTTCCCCGCGGAGTCCGACAGGGTGTCGTTCTCCGGAAGTTCCTATACTCAAACCTTAGTTACCCTTAGGTCGAAACTCATATTTGGCCTCCTTCCCGTCAATGCTTTCCTTAGGGTCCCACACCCTAGCACAATCCCATATATCTTTTAGGTCTTACCCTAAGCTCCTACGCAACTCCGGAAGCATCTCGAGAAAGAAGTCTCAGGTATGGTCTCTTCTTATGGCTGGCGAGCTTCCTTACGTAGTCTAATGGACTTTAAACGACCCTCCCCGATAGTCGACAGACTCTAAAATGTTCCCGACGATAGGTCCTTGGCTCAGACCCCTTGAGCCGCCTCGCGTCGCTATAGTCGTCAGGTTGTAATCTTCGATTGACCTGATGGCTATACTTTGACTTTCGCCTTGTCCAAGCCTCGGTCAAAGTGGGGGCTCAGAGACACCTCGTTTCGCACCTCCCGCAAACCACCCGGTGATGATTGGGCCGCATGTTTGGTTCGCGGAACGATTTGTGACAGTTCGTAAGATTATCGTCAAGTGATTGCTCAAAAATTAATGTCAACCTCTTAGTTGTCATCTACGTCCCGATACGGTCGTTTTGGCGATAATTAGAGTATATTCGAGTCCGAGTCAAAAACCGTCTCCATTTTCTCGATAACCGTTAAATCCCGAGTCGAATGTTCGGAATGTTCCTGGATATTTCTATTCCATATTTCTCAAATTTTATCTTTTGGCAAATAATATCCCGTAATATTTACATAAGATATTAAGGATAATCGAATTAATTCCGTCCTACCATAACTTAAACACGGAAATCTTTCTTAAGCGGAGAGAAACCTCCTGGGGAACAGACGCAGGCAGTCTTTGCGCCTCTTTCAAGAGATGCGTGGGCTGCTGCGCCTCTTCCCAGGCCCTTCTTTGCATGATTTACGTATCTTTTTTATATCTTTCCGAGATTCACTTCCTAAGAGTCTCCGAAACCCTATTCCTCCGTGTGATTAGTATAAATAGGAGCTTTCGTTCCTCATATTTCTCACGCGAGTGTCCGCCCTTCTCTTCTCCCTTTGCATTCTAGACTTCGTTCTTACTAATTGGCGCCTACGTGCTTGAACATTCGACCACGTAAGCTCGGATCCTTCCGGTACCACCTCTCCGTTGCATGACCGACCAATTTGACCACTACACTCAATCAATCTAATTAATCAACTTGTTAAATCGTTTTCCTCTTTCGAGGGCACTCTTTCCTTGCATTCGCGTCGAGCATCACTAATCGATCTTCTTAGTTCTTCTCGTTCCGTCAACATGTAAGTCTGAGGGTGTATTAATTTCTCTTTTATTTATTGTATTTTATTATTGTATAACAATTGTAAGGTTCATGTCGAAAGTACCTCATTAAAACCGATTTCTAAAACCGTCTTTAAAACCTTTTTTGCGGATTTCCAGTAGACAGACGTCGAGAAAAGACGCAGCAACCGCTGCGCCTCTTCGAAGGAGCGTAGCACCTGCTGCGCCTCTTCGTGAGGCTGCCGCAGTTCCTGCTTCTTTTCTTCTTCCTTCGTCCTCTGTAATTCGTATCAAATTTATTTCTTTTGTTTTGTTCGTCTGTTAATTCTTCATCATGATAGTTTAATAATTCATATGTATATTAACCATCATCATTAACATGTTTTAATCGTCATAAATCCGACTCAAATCCCAAGTAATCAATATTTGCGGGTTTTTCGTCATTAAATTCAATTCGAGTTTTAGAGATTCAATTCGTTCATGTTGAGTTTCTGGGATTCATTGTTGATATATTTTCACCTGTTTAGTCGTTAATCCGTCGTTAATTCATCATGTTTAGTTAATAATTCGTTTAGTTAGTTAGTTTAATTAGTCATTCATTAACATCGACCCTTCACATAATTAATCCGTTTATTTCCGTCTCATCCATGTTTTTACTGTTTTATGACCTCAATCATATGTAAATAATCTGCTAATAACTTTCATCCGAGTCTAAAATCGCAATCAATCCATTAATTTACCAATTAACATTAACGGTTTGCGCTTAAAACTACAGCCTGAACTCACCCTTGGAACAGACGCGAAGAATCGCCGCGCCTCTTCCAAAGGGCGCAGATGCTCTGCGCTGTTCAGTTGAGTTCTGTCCCTGAACTCCTTTTCTGCCTTGACGTAGTTTAATTAGTTTACGTATTAATCAACTAATATTCGTATTATCACCTTCTGACCTGTCGTGTTTTGTTCTTTTATTTTTTTTTCTCAAATTATCCGTTTTAAAGGTATTTTCGACATAAATCGCCTAATCCATTGTAATTATTGTAATTTTCATTATTGCAATTTTTCTATCATTATAATCTTTGTTGTTTTGTATCATTTGTATGTTTTCACATGTAAATCAACATTAAGTCCAACTTCGACCCAATTGTGTGCTAATTAATTGTTAACCGACTTAGTAAATTCTCATATGTTAGGATTAATCTATGGATGTTGCATTGCATGCATATAGCCGACGATATATCGAGTACGAATAAACTCCCTAATCATTAGTAGAGGCCGCTATCGAGGCGGGCGGGATTAGGTGTTCGATCAAAAGAGCTTCCTAATACGTACCCTCACCCCTTACTCCAGATCTCCGTGAGCACCCGTGTTCATTGGCATCCACGAGAGTCATTCTAGACATAGAATGCTAAGGGTAACGATTGCTTAGTGTTCATGTCACTACTTTGTGTCTTGACATGACACGAGGTATTCGAACGGTTCCAATTTCCCATAAAAATTGGTGGCGACTCCATACAAAATGCAAACGCTTGTTTTCGAGCCCCTTCACCAAGCGCCCCCGTGGGCGGCCCGCTGTCCACAGAAAGATATAAACAATTGATTAAAAATGCTAGGATATCATGGGGTCATAGGGGATTTATGGGAATTGATCATACAAACATGTTCTCAAATTATAAGCAAGCAATTATTGTTGTGATGGATTGAGCTGGGTTATATCTTACAATCCTAGGAAAGTTTAGGTCCCGGAGCCGAATCGATTAGATTGTACAACACCTACAAGTCGACTTAGTCTTCCCTACTCAACAACATGCATGGTCTAATGAGACTCGAGTTGGTTTATGTCTTACAAGTCTCACTAAAAAGACAGGTGATGGGTAAAAATGCAAGGATTCATAGGCTTAGCATTTCGTCAAACATAACATGTGCATGAGTTGAGATCATAACAAGCAATCAAATAAACCATGAAAGCATATTAATTTAAGCATGAATCATTCCCCATGTTGATTTCCCCTAATTACCCATTAATCCTAGCTAAGTAACTACTCACTCATGATCAAGTTTAACATGTTAATAAGGTTGTCAATCATACTAACAAAGCCAAACATGATGAACAAGTAAGAAAGATTAACAATAATTAAAACAAGAATTAAGAGAATTATACCTATGGAGATTCCAAAATAATAATGCAAAGAATAATAGAAGAACTTGATGATTGATGGAAGGTTGTCAATCTCCCAATAAACTCAATAATCTTCTAATTACCCAATAATAAACTTGAATTACTCAATAATAAACTTGAACAATGATTAAAGGAAAGATTAATGTGTAATTTGTGGAAAGATTAAATGATAATCTATTCTAATCTACTACTAATCTAATCTAAGGAAGGATTGATTTAACCTAATGAAAACTTGATGGTTTGATTATTACAAATGGGGTATATATAGTAGAGCATTATTAGGTTAAGCAAGGGTAAAATAGTAATTAAACTTTTGAGTTTTAAGCAGGGAAATGCCGGTATTTTTCGAAGGATGGGCATCTTTCATTGAGGCTTGAAGAAGACGAAATTGTGCTGCCTTGGAATCCGGGCGTCGTTGGCACGGGACAGGCGGATTCTGTGGTCTCTGCCCGGGCGTCTTGGGGAGAAGACGGGCGTCTTCTGGAGATTCTGCCCGGGCGTCTTCTGAGGAAGATGGGCGTCTTCTGGGGAAGACGAGCGTCTTCAGTCTCGGGACGCGCGGATTGGCGAACAGTTTCTTCGTTTGAGCTCGGATTGTAAAACGGACGTCATTTTCTCATCCGAACTCCTATTGGAGTGATTCAAAAGCCTAGATCACTTGTTTTTTCGACGCCGTTCCATCTAGCATATTTCCAGAGCCAAAGGAGCAACTCTTCATTTGGGTTCCGAGCAATTTCTTCATGCAATGCCTTCCTTCTCGTCATCCTTGCTTTTAACCTAATGAGCCTTCTACATACTCTTTATTCCTACATACTTGGCCATCATTCTTGCCTCCTCTTCATACTAGTCAATATAATATCATCAATAAGCTTCAAAATATGCACGAAAGACGGGAATTTCCGCCTTATTATCTCATTTTCTACAAAACATACGAAATGCGCTAGAAAAGCAAATAGGAAGGTTTTGACGGATAAAATGGCCATGGAATGATATAATAGTATGCAAAATAGGTTCAATTAGGGGACTAAATGTGCGCAAATAATGTTCACATCACATGCATAACAAAAGGACAAAGTAAGAAGAAATCAATCGAATTACAAAGGGGTCCCACACGGTTATACTAATTGGTCTCCTACCAAATTAGTCTTCGTAAAAATCCGAGTGCTCCAAGGTTGAACTTAGACCCAATAGTAGGATCTACTCCTCAAGGATTTGTACCAAGATAATTACCCTTAATACATATACTAATTTAAATACTAGAATTAGTATATGCCCCCTTAAAACTAATAACTAATATTATTGATTACTACTACTAGTAATGGTGGAATAATATTAGAGATTTTGTGAGATTTCTTCTTAAGAGTAACTAAAAAATTAGAGACAGTATTCAAAATTACCCTACTACTTTTTATGTAAGAATGAATTGTATTGATAAAGAAGAGAAAAACTCTCCACTTTCTCCATGAGTGGCCGAGTGGTAATAGGGGAAGAGTGCCCTATCCATGCTCAAGATGTTCTTATCAAGATATAGGGTGTAGGGCTAGGTATAGGTCTTTTAGAAATATAATCATTGTGCTTCATTCTCAATTAGAGCAACAATTAAGTCCTAAACCTACCCACTCCTTCCATTTACACGGCTCACTTAAGGACTTAATATGGTCCATTTTAAGTTTGTCAATTGTTCATTTGTATAGTGTGACATATTGGACATGTTACTAGACATGTCATTTAATAATGCATTTTTAACTTATTTAAAAAATATTATATTAACAAAAAAAATCACATACAAAAATTGACTAGTAATTCATGATTACAAGTACTTAAAATGGGTCATAGAATTATAAATCACAACAACTTTTATTTATAATAAACCATTCATTCTTATTTTAATTGTTTCATAAACAATAAATAAACCTAAGTAATAAAACAATTTGATTACTTAGTACGAATCTTATTAATCGAATTTCAATTAGATACGAATTCTCACTCACAAAATCATCCATTCAATTTTAAGGAATTAATTAACTTGTATGAACATACAATTAATTAATTAATCAATTAAGAGTGTTACACTAGAGGTATGACCTTAAGGGATCAACTGATCACCACCGTCATACGACAGTAATGTCAAACTCTAGCCAGCCAATCATTACCGATTAATGTTGATCAGTTGACAATAAAATATTACTTTCCCTCATGCATTCTTATTATGAGATTTAAACATGTGATCACATTATTGTCGAGGACACTTACTCCAACAATCTCCCACTTGTCCGCGACAGATGTGCGTCACCAATTCTCGTGTCCTATTACTATCTCCCACTCAATGCAAGGTGTCTTGCACGTCATACTTGCATTTGATCATATCATGAGTGGTTTCCTCGATCTGGAGAATAACTATCTGACCGGAATTATCTAACGTAGATACCTTCCGAGGGTGGTCACGCATTTCCAGTTCATTACTCCTCGAGTAACCTTGAGATATAATATAACCCTGACAGGGATGGACAATTCCTATTGCACTCTTCCCTTCGAATAGCCATAGATCATCATAACCCAAAATGTGCCCATTTGACCCCAATTACGAAGGTCGTAGAACATAAATCAAAGTCATTCTGAAACTGTGCCATCTTAGGTGAACAGTCTTTAGTCAAAGAATCGACTCATAAGAATACTATAGTAGCTCTCGCCACGACCAGGCTATAAAAATTTCCAGAACTCTATAAGCGGTCATAAGCCCGACAGAGTGTCCCATACAGTCTGCCTATGTGATCGACTAGTCATCTCTCATGACTCTATGACACTTGAACTCGCCATCAATCACATCACACTCTAGTTACTTCAAGACGTCACCTCACTTTAATGGGATTCAATATTGTCTCAACAACCCATTTGGATGTAACAAAGTAATAATAGAGTTTAATATAAAACTCAAACGATGAATGCATTATCACTTATGTAAAATTGATACAATATCAATTACTACATAATCTATATTCCATATTCCATTTTGTATATGTCGCACATTTCAACTCAATTGAAATGACATGACTTATCATGTTAAACCTGTGAAAAAGGCTTTTGGTTAGTAAGTCTCATCAACACATTGCACTTTCTCTAACCTTGCTATATGCTTTTTCCCCTTGTTATGTATAATCTTTATTATAAAACTATTGAGTACGTATCTAAATCTAATCTAGACATAGGCTTTCTTGCCTTAGGATAGCTCCCACTGTCCTCACATTATATGGGATAGGACCTTTGGTTACTGGAACGAACTACCATAGTTCCTCCAATTCATAAAACCGAATCCTAATATCATCCCTTCCTTCTTGCATATCTCATTATTGCAAGTGTACTCAATTTCCGTTGTTAATCCCTCATTGTTCTACTGCCTAGAACATTTCTAGCATATCTGCTCCTTAACTAATATAGCCAAGATGGTTCTCTAACCATCCTTATGTGTTTTAGAACATGGTTTTAGTGTAACTCCTTGCACATAAATCCATCTCAATTCTAAATTCTTAGCTTCATATCTTTAGTGCTCCAAGAGTACTAATCAATGAACTATATGGCTATATAGAGACTTCTTCTCAAAAATTTGATTTGTAACTTTTCGTCATACTCCAAGTATACGAAATTTAAGAATGGTGATACATCTAAGCGTAATGAATTAATCCTGCAGCGGAAGCAAGTGGATTCAATTTCTACATGTTCAATACCTTTGATGGGTGATGTCGTCGGGTCTCCCAATCAAACACATTTATAATACTCAACAAACAACTAGTTAGTGGTAAGTCGAGGTCGATCCATGAGACGGTGGTTACTCAAATTATTCAATCTAATTATGGTTGTGCTAGGGGTTGTCACAATTATAATGGGTTGATGATTCTAATCTAATAAAAGCAATAAACAAGCAACAAAAGGAAAGATGTAAACAAATGACTAAAAATGCTAGGATATCATGGGTTCATAAGGAAATCATGAGAGATGATCATACAAACATGTTCTCAATTATAAGCAAGCAATTATTGTTGTGATGGATCGAGTTGGTTTATATCTTACAATCCTAGGAAGAGTTGTGTCCCGGAGCCGAATCGATTAGATTGTACAACACCTACAAGTCGACTTACTTTCCCCATAATCACTTCTATGCATGGTCTAACAAGACTCGAGTTGGTTTATGTCTTACAAGTCAAGTTGAATAGATAAGAGATGGTTGTAAATGCAAGGATTCATAGGCTTAGCATTTTATCAAACATAACATGTGCATAGGTTGACATCACAACAAGCAAGCAAATTAATTATGTGAGCATATTAGATTAAGAATGAATCAATCCCCATGTTGGTTTCCCTAATTACCCATTAATCCTAGCTAAGAGAGTACTCACTCATTATCAAGTTTAGCATGCTAACAAGGTTGTCAATCATATTAACAAGGCAAAACATGATGAACAAGTAAGAAAGATTAACAATAATTAAAACAAGGATTAAGAGATTTATACCTATGGAGATTCCAAAATAATAATGCAAAGAATAATAGAAGTACTTGATGATTGATGGAAGGTTGTCAATCTCCCAATAAACCCAAATAATATTCTAATTACCCTTTATTCCTACATCCTTGGTCATCATTATTGCCTCCTCTTCATACTAGTACATCTAATATCATCAATAAGCTTCCAAATATGCAAGAAAGACGGGAATTTCCGCCTTATTATCTTCTTTCCTACAAAACATACGAAATGCACTAGGAAAGCAAATAGGAAGGTTTTGACGGATAAAATGGCTAAGGAATGTTATAATAGTATGCAAAATAGGCTCAATTAGGGGACTAAATGTGTGCAAATAATGTTCACATCAAATATCCCCAAACCGAACCTTTACTCGTCCCGAGTAAAGAGGTGACAAAAACTAGACCTTTATTGAAACTATCCTAATAATATAACCAATATGAGACAATTAGCGGGTCTCACTTCGCCCCTTCAACTCACAACAAGACAACCATGAGGTCGGATGCCTTCTTGCAAGGCAAGGTGGGTCTTGCCAAAATGGCGACACATCCAAACATTAAGCACACAAAACCAAGTAATGGATGCATCTACAAAAGAATAGCCACTTTTCTCATCTAAGTGGCGGAAATTATCTACAAAGGAAGTAATTCAAGGGTACACACTCCTTCGTAGATGCAATTTCTTCAAACTACTAAGCCTAGAAGGATACCAATAAATCACCTCCAAGTTGTGTCAAGCTAGGGTACCTTTGTCCTTAATCGTTAAATGCTTTTGTCAGGAATAGACTCCCTATGGTGTTAGAAACACTGGAGGATCGCAGAATTCCCCCTCTTGCCTAGACAAGAAGAAGGGTCGTCCCCTCTCTACCATGCACAAAAATGGATACGATGGATAAAGGGATCAATAGATATTTGAGTTTCATTTTGGGAGTTTGCTTTTGTTTTTGTTTTCCCCCCAATTTCTTGTGGCATATAACATTTGAGAACACTTTCTTTTGCCATTTCTTTTGATTTTTGGCTTTTCAACACTTGACAACTTTCAACTTTTTGCATTTCTTTTTGAACATTTTCAAAGTCACCCCATATGTAGTGAGGGTGCCTTATATTTGAAGCATAAGAGTTCTATTTTTGCTCCTCTTTTCATTTGATGCATTTTGCAAACTTTCTTTCACTTTTCATTTCATTGAACTCAAATCAATTTCTTTTTGTGCCCATTCCCTTTGATGGTAAAAATGTGGTAGAACATGGATGATGGATGCATGGTTTCAAGGGTCACCTTAGAATAAACGGTAGCCAAGGAGTTATCACATCACAAGGTACTCTTGATTAGGCCTTAATCCATGGGTCAAAGGATACTAGCATGACACATCCTAGGGTGTTTTACAAGTATTCTAACAACCAAAGTCTTAAGAAGAAAAAGCATCTACTAGGGCCTATATACACTTGTCAAGCTTCCCAAGTAGACGGTTCCACAAAATTTTCTAACCATGCAAACTAAATGCCATGATGCAACTAACATATATACAACCTAATGCATATGATTCTACCAACTAGTATGTCATATAAACTAAATGCAACTCCTAACAACACATAGATACACAAACCGTAACAACAAAATAAACCACATCCTCCTTGACATGTAAGCCCATCCTCCTCATATGAATAATGAAAAAGAAATGGAAGGGAAATAGAGATTAGAACGATCGTACCAAGCGGTCTTCATTTTCCCTTGCTAATGCCTCAAATGTAGTGTTGTATCTATGTGAGAAGAGAACAAAAGCACAAGTATATACAATTCTACACTACTAAATTAAAGAACATGTTTTTGGTTTTTGAAATTTTCAAATTTTTATAGGTTTTTGTTTTATGAAATTAAAAGACATATTTATGTGATTTTTAGAAAATTTTCAATTTTTATGCATTTTTGGAATATAAAGTCCCATCCCCCACTTTATTTTGGACATTGTCCTCAATGTACATGTAGGAGTAGGAAAAAAAGGAAAACATGTTTTTAGATTTTTGATTTTATGGAAATTGAAGTACAAATGCAATGATATGATATGAATGAATGCATGCTCTAACTAAATGCAATTCTATATGACATATATAATAAATGAATGCAATCTAAACTATATTATATGATGCATGATTTCTAGTAAACTATGGTCACCTATGATCAAACCTCCCCAAACCGATTTAAACACTATTTCTAGTGTAGAAAAGAATAGGTTTGGTCATTAGTGACTATGCATGTATTCTAGTCTATATGCAACTAACTATATGAATCATGTGAGATATATTACAATGCAAACTATACTAAATGCATATATACAAATTAATGGTTATTGAGGAACTCCATTAAACCAAAGATTATTAATTAACAATTTCATGGAAAATCATCACTAGCACTCAAAGCACGTAGAAGTCGGTCAAATTCTTGGGAGTGAGAAATAAATAGGCATGGATAACAACACAAGATTATGCAATGAAATCATGCCCAAGTAAGAGACCGGACAAGCATGTCAAGAACATTATGACAAAAATCATAAGAGAAATGATGGATGGTAGGAACATGAAATGGGTAGTTGGTTGGCAATTCACTCAACTCATCCTCCAAATAGTCAAAATCACCACATTCAATGCAAGTACTCTCATTATCATCCAAGGTGATTTTAAGGGTGTCTATTTAGGGTTCCCAAATGTCCTCATCATATTCCTCATCCCAACAAGGTCCATTATCAAAGGGGTTGTCGTAACAAGGCTCACCAAGTTCAACACTATTGTCTCCCTCAAATATGTCAGCCTCAAAGGGTGAGTTTTCACTCAAGCTCACATCCATATCACTCTCACTTTGCCCATTAACATCAAATTCCATGGAGGTTGATTTCATTGAAACACAAGAAGAGTGGGATGACGGCATCCAAGCATTAGTTTCACAATCAAGAATGTACTCCTCCTCATCATCACTCTCCTCATCTAGCGCTCCATCTTCCCAAGGTGGGGAAATTTTGTGGGCATAGTAGGTTGACTCAAGGTTATAGGAAGGTTTCTCATCCTCATCAAACTTATTTTCATCATAGTTTTCCTCAATGAATTTTTGAAATGTGGTTTTTATTGCTTCTATACCTTCCTTGGCACTCTCAATTATGTCATGTATAGTTTGCTTAAGACAATGAATGGTCATGAACTCAACAAATTCCCAAAATTCCTCACAACTCATCTCACATATCCTACCACCACTCAAGTGAAATGCCAAGTTGCGGGTCACAAGGTTCATGCCATCATAAACAACACAACATGCTTCGTAATTTGAAAGAATAAAACCATGATGCCAAGCATGAGTCATATAACCTTCAAATCTTGCAATGTACTTATCAAAAGACTCATTTTCATATTGCCAAAAAGTGAATGTAGACACGATAAACATATGAAATAGAACAAGTACAATAAAACTCAAGAAAAAAGAAGCACAACTAAAACTAGACAAAAGAACAATTCAAATAAACAACACCGTCCCCGGCAATGGCGCCATTTTGATGGGTGATGTCGTCGGGTCTCCCAATCAAACACATTTATAATACTCAACAAACAACTAGTTAGTGGTAAGTCGAGGTCGATCGATGGGACGGTGGTTACTCAAATTATTCAATCTAATTATGGTTGTGCTAGGGGTTGTCACAATTATAATGGGTTGATGATTCTAATCTAATAAAAGCAATAAACAAGCAAAAAAAGGAAAGATGTAAACAAATGACTAAAAATGCTAGGATATCATGGGTTCATAAGGAAACCATGGGAGTTGATCATACAAACATGTTCTCAATTATAAGCAAGCAATTATTGTTGTGATGGATCGAGTTGGTTTATATCATACAATCCTAGGAAGAGTTGGGTCCCGGAGCCGAATCGATTAGATTGTACAACACCTACAAGACGACTTACTTTCCCCCTAATCACTTCTATGCATGGTCTAACAAGACTCGAGTTGGTTTATGTCTTACAAGTCAAGTTGAATAGATACGAGATGGTTGTAAATGCAAGGACTCATAGGCTTAGCATTTCATCAAACATAACATGTGCATAGGTTGACATCACAACAAGCAAGCAAATTAATTATGTGAGCATATTAGATTAAGCATGAATCAATCCCCATGTTGGTTTCCCTAATTACCCATTAATCCTAGCTAAGAGACTACTCACTCATTATCAAGTTTAGCATGCTAACAAGGTTGTCAATCATATTAACAAGGTAAAACATGATGAACAAGTAAGAAAGATTAACAATAATTAAAACAAGGATTAAGAGAGTTATAGCTATGGAGATTCCAAAATAATAATGCAAAGAATAATAGAAGTACTTGATGATTGATGGAACGTTTTCAATCTCCCAATAAACCCAAATGATCTTCTAATTACCCTTTATTCCTACATCCTTGGTCATCATTATTGCCTCCTCTTCATACTAGTCCATCTAATATCATCAATAAGCTTCCAAATATGTAAGAAAGACGGGAATTTTCGCCTTATTTACGAAATGCACTAGGAAAGCAAATAGGAAGGTTTTGACGGATAAAATGGCTAAGGAATGTTATAATAGTATGCAAAATAGGCTCAATTAGGGGACTAAATGTGTGCAAATAATGTTCACATCAACCTTTGAACATTACTAGACTCTTATCAATATAAGAATATTCATTTAATGCTAATATCCTCTCAGAACTATCTTTTTAGGTCTGGATACCTTAGAGATGTATTATTCTTCTCCTAAGTCTTCCATCATTCACAATGATCAATATGTCCCTTACATATAAGACTAACAACACCACATTACTCCCACTAAACTCCATGTAAAAACAGAACTACTCGACAATTCGAGAAATGTTTATCACATGATCAAAACATACAATTCAACTCTTTGACATCTACTTAAGACTTCCTCTTAAGTCTGCATCCTACTTTAGGATAGTTGTGATTTACAAAACTCATGGAAGATGATTTTAAAATCCAACTATATCAAATCATATCCGAATACAATGAAGCATTGTTGTTGCGTACAAAACCCTTGCCACCAACCAACCAAGCTAAATAAACATTTTTCATGTTTTATGCTTGCTTCGGACTTTTGCGGAGTTGAAACTAGATAAAGCATCATAATAAGTTACAGGTTTGTTACTTTCTTAAATAACATGACTCCTGTCTACTTAGATTTCGAAGAAGGAACATCTTCCTACGTCTTATTCTCAGTTTGTGGCTCTTGAACATTTTCTCCCACTCTGTCTATAAGAAATAATCCTCTTTTCTCTAATAGACAGCATCACGAGCCACAAACTCTTTGTTCTCGTGATCATGTAGGAAGAGAGACCATATGTTCACTATCGAAAAAGCTACAATTTAGGTACCATGCCTAACCATATCTCATATGAAATGTAGATAATTGCTTTAGTTATGTTTTATTTTAGTGGAATAAGTAAATACTAGACAAATTGTGATAGAAACTAGTTTCAACTTTATATTAAAGATTCAATCTTATTGTATAGGATTCTTTGTCACTTTCTAATATTATGAAGGTGAACTTGTGATACCATATCACACTCCTTTTGGTGCATATAAAAGTCTTCACTTTATTGTTCCCCATATTAACAAAGTACTAACACTTTGGTCATAATATCTAGTTTTTTATACTTTTAAACATTCATTGAACTTATTCAAATAATTTCTCTTCTTACCTCATTAAGTGGATACCAAGTATCTACCTAGTTCGTTGGTAAAATAGATGAAAAAGTAATAACCCTTTTTGATTGAATTGTATTCAACCATACACATCAAAGTGTCAGTAGGGCGAATATCTTGCTATATTCATAATTCTTTTCTAGAAAGAAGTCATGAATTAATCCTGCTTTGAATACAAGATTCACACATACCAAGAGATTTTCTATCAAATGGTTTGGGACACTAGTCAAAACTAGTCTTTATGAGCAATTTCAATCGAGAATCGAGAAATAATTGGGGTCACCAATTTGAGTTTTATACAATGAATACACTATAACACTTATATGTCTATGCATGAAATGGCAACTACCCTAGTTCCATTCAAGTAAATTTCTGAATTTATTCTTGCTAGTCGTCGTACGATTATTCAATGTTAGTATTCTAAGGATTAAAAAAAAAACTCGAATTGTGTTATGAACACATCCTGCTCTAAATACCCATTTAGAAAAGTGGTTTTGACATCTTTTGCCATATTTCATAAACATGAAATGTGGGATTTTCTAACATTGTTCACAAATTGTATCAAATACTTATGACGTGATAATTCGGAAGAAGGATATATCAATGTCATACATATTTAAGAAGAAATATGTTGGTGTCACACGACCAACATCCTTGATCTTTACTTATTTAGGAATTTGTCTCTATTTTAGTGTCTAACACCTTCTCTTTTGAGCCTAGTTCTATCCTTAACAATTAAGATAGATACGTTACTTCTTATTGCTCCCACTTATTTCAAGAATTTATATTTGATGAAGACTTATCTTCATATAAATTCCTAGTTAATCCTTCACAAGGATGAACTCTATTGTGGTATTTAGTTAATGAAAATTTCTAACAAATTAATTTACCAATTTTATATCGTCATGTGCTTAACAACTTAAGTGTTTGATGACAAGTGATTATTGGTTTGAGCAATAAGACTTTTGAACTATCGATGCATAGAAGATATTATCAAAACATATTTTGATCAAGTACAACTTCTATTCATATTCTTCACAAGAGAATATAGGCATGTAAGGAATTTTAAGATGTTAATCTTATAGTTGCATAGGACGATTCCTATCGAGTTCTATGGAATAGAACGATTCCTATGGATCTAGTCCACAACCGATGATTCAGTTTATTCTAGAAAGAGATTCTATTTGTCGTAAGTAATAGTGGGTTAGCAGAGACTTGTGTTACAATCGAATTGATATTATATATGAGTAGGAGCGATAATAAAGAACAACATAAAACAACGAAATAGTGAGAAAATCAAACATTCATCGTTATATATAAAACATTTAAGAATGTTTTAGCATTTATATAGTGACCTCTACCCAACTATTATAAATGATCCCGAGATCCAAATTCATATCAACTCGGGCACGGTGAGCCGACTCATCCCTAATCAATATAACTCGGTGGATTAACTCTTTAATCGATTCTACTTCTAGAACTCTCGGTCGATAAAATTACTTTAATATTTATCTTAAGCCCGGAACACATGCGGCTACGGTCGCGAATACTTCCGTTGAGCTCAATCCAACTTTCGATGTAGCAACAATTTACCACGCACTTACCCAACGTAACAACATTAGCACCCCGGTGACCCGAGACTACTTCCTTATGAAATTGGGATTCATGGTTCTACTATTTGGTAAGGCTAATTCTCAATTACTATTTAGTGAGAGGTCTTGTCAATTTATTATTTATCTCGTTTTAAGTGAACTAAAGCGGTGAACTAGCGATAATTATAATTGACACGGTCGATGACTCGATTAAAAAAAATATGCATGTATTGTTATGGCGATTTGGACATGAATGCAAACATATAAAACAAATGCAAAGCAAAAACAATAAAATCCTAGTATGGCCTTCCTAAAAAAGTAAATCTAATAAAATATTTATAAATTCGGAAACCAACTCCTGGTCCCTTGAACTTTATTTGGCCCGCACTCCAAGGCAACACCGTCTTTGTCGGAACGCCTTTCCGAATGGCACCGTCTTTAAGGATCTCCGGGATAAATAAATTACATAGCTTTTCTACTTTATACATTATAAAAAAGAAAAAAAAAGTGATACGAGATCACATTAATTACAACCGAATCGATATCCTCATTCATTTCGGGAAATATCAATTAAAAACTAAGGCCATACTAAGTACAAATTACATAATTCAAAATTATATAAAATTAAAATATGACAATCATAATAAAAATGCAGCATTAATATATATATGAAACATGCCATGTGATGTGCCAAATCGCCCTATTTAAGCTAATATCGTATATTCAGTCCAGTTTTATGGATAATTGTGACTATTAACTTATTAAAATCACACAATATTACATAAATCAAATCTATATCCAAGTTAATTAGCCCAACCTTCTTAGGACTCAAAAATTTAGTCTTCACTAAATATTTGACAGTAATTTAACTTGATATTTTATTATTGCTCTTTAAACATCTTTTATTCATAATAATAAAGAAATAATTCCCAATAAGTCATAAAAATTCGAAAAATCAGAATCATAATTTTGTATATTCTGGAAAATTCCCAACATCCCAAAATTTCAGTAAAATTTTCCCATAAAATATTTTTAATTTAGTTTACAAATAAATTGCATAATACATAATTTTAACCTTTTAATTCCAAATTAAACATAAAAATTATGCAACAATCAAAATAAATTTTTTTGAATATTATAAATAAATTCCAGAACCTGGAATGACAAATTTTAAGCCCCAAAAATCAAATTTATATTAATGACTATTAAAGTTGCTATTTAACAATTTTTATCACATGAAAATTAATAACCACTTAAATCAAACGAAATTTGACATGAAACTTTAGATCTGATGTTCATATTATATACACAACATTTGGAAAAAAATTCATGCCATAAAATTCATTTTAGCTAGTTTTGCTAAAATAGTCACTCTTTATGTGATTTTTACATCTAAAAATCATAAATCATGCAAAATTAAATAATTTTATCTCAAAATTTACATACAGTGTGTAAATATTGCATGTGACAACACACTAAAATTTTATGAACAGAATCGAAGTCTAACTATTTTTGACCAAAATACCTCTATTTAATCAATTTTTATCATGTAAAAATCATAAATTATGCAATATAAAACACTTTTATACACAATTTTACATACACTGTGTAAAATATGCATGTGAGGTCGTGTAAAAATTTCAAGGTCAGAATCATAGTCTAACTAATTTTAGTATTTTAAGTGTCATCTTATTCAATAAAATGTAATAAAAATACAAAAAATCGTATTAAAGAGCAATAAAATACCATAAATCATCAAAATGACCTAAAATAAATTTAGGACCAGAATGTTATTCATGCCAAAAATTTCGTGGTATTTATCCTCATAAAACACAAATTTCAAGTTTTATATGTTAACATTTTAACTCGGAAAAACAATGACCGATTATGCATGCAACAACCATTGGTCTGATACCAATTGTAGGATTCATTAACCTCTTATTAGACACTTCTAATAACTATTTAAGTTTAGTTTAGTCATAAACTAACTAGATCTTATGCATGTATAACAAAAGGACAAAGTAAGAAGAAATCAATCGACTTACAAAGGGGTGCCGCACGATTATACTAATTGGTCTCTTACCAAATTAGTCTTCGTAAAAATCCGAGTGCTCCAAGGATGAACTTAGACCCAATAGTAGGATTTACTCCTCAAGGATTTGTACCAAGATAATCACCCTTAATACATATACTAATTTAAATACTAGAATTAGTAAATGACCCCTTAAAATTAATAACTAATATTATTGATTACTACTACTAGTAATGGTGGAATAATATTAGAGATTTTGTGAGATTTCTTCTTAAGAGTAACTAAAAAATTAGAGACAGTATTTAAAATTACCCTACTACTTTTTATGTAAGAATGAATTGTATTGATAAAGAAGAGAAAAACTCTCCTCTATCTCCATGAGTGGCCGGGTGGTAATAGGTGAAGAGTGCCCTATCCATGCTCAAGATGTTCTTATCAAGATATAGGGTGTAGGGCTAGGTATAGGTCTTTTAGAAACATAATCATTGTGCTTCATTCTCAATTAGAGCAACAATTAAGTCCTAAACCTACCCACTCCTTCCATTTACACGGCTCACTTAAGGACTTAATATGGTCCATTTTAAGTTTGTCAATTGTTCATTTGTATAGTGTGACATATTGGACATGTTACTAGACATGTCATTTAATAATGCATTTTTAACTTATTAAAAAATCATTATATAAACAAAATAAATCACATACAAAAATTAACTAGTAATTCATGATTACAAGTACTTCAAATGGGTCATAGAATTATAAATCACAATAACTTGTATTTATAATAAACCATTCATTCTTATTTTAATTGTTTCATAAACAATAAATAAACCTAAGTAATAAAACAATTTGATTACTTAGTACGCATCTTATTTAATCGAATTTCAATTAGATACGAATTCTCACTCACAAAATCATTCGTTCAATTTTAAGGAATTAATTAACTTGTATCAACATACAATTAATTAATTAATAAATTAAGAGTGTTACCCTAGATGTATGACCTTAAGGGATCAACTGATCACCACCGTCATACGACAGTAATGTCAAACTCTAGCCATCCAATCATTACCGGTTAATGTGGATCAGTTGACAATAAAATATTACTTTCCTTCATGCATTCTTATTATGAGATTTAAACATGTGATCGTATTATTGTCGAGGACACTTACTCCAACAATATACCCTTGTGACCCATGCACTTTAAGGTCCTGACAACATAGCTTAGGCACACACCTGAACTACGAGCATCGTTTGATTTCACCTCTTCAGGTGGATACGTAGGCAGTCCTCAAGGACACAACCATCCCAAATTTTAACTCTTGACCTCAAAGCCAGCTCAGAACTACGATTTGGTTTGATTTCACTTCACGTAAATACGTAGGCAGCCCTCAAGGACACAACCATCTAAATTATAAACATTCAACCTTAATTATCAACCATCCCCACTTTTAACTTTGAACCTCAATTTCAACCTTCCAACCACAATTTTCATTTATACTTCTTTACTGGGGGCTCCTTTTTGTTGCCCAATCTCCTTTTTACCAAATTCCAGAGTCATCTTCTCATCCTGGGGGCTTCTCTTTCGAGATGCCACCCTGCCTTTAGTCCTCTCTTATTTTAAGTCAAACTAGTGCTTGGTCTGGACAATGACAAAGATCTTAGATCGATTCTCCAAGTTATCGTGCCTCAAGAGGAGTCTCGTTACGCAAGACAATGTCAAAGATGTCCAAGTAGACAGCTGATCCATGGCTCATGCCTTGCCTTTATATACCGTCATTATTCTTACAATTCTTCTATCTTTGGAACTGATACGCATTGTCACCCACACTTGGCTAGGGGTTGCGCATACTTAAGCAAAGTCTGTCAAATTAATCCTTGTGTCACGTCAAATCGGTGTCAGTCCATCAGTCTTGCGTCCTAGTGAGTCGATGTCGTGTCAAGTCATGCATCTAGAGCCCATTTAATATGCATAATGCATTACAAGCAACAAATCCCACCTTTATTTCAAGTTTTAAACAATTTTATAAAGAAAAGAGCTTTCAAAACTTGTGTGCTTCCTTCCTCATTTGAAGTCCATGTGCTAATTGCGTTTCCTCACGTGCTGTGTACTATTTGCCTATTAGATTGCGTTCTTTTGTGGCTACTAACCATGCAGGTAAGTATCAGAAGTAGTGCTCGCTCCAACTGGGGGCTTCGCTCAAGTCTTCATTTTCCCCAGCGATGGTCAAGATATTCCCCAGTATTGTTCAAGGTTTCTTCTATGACAATCAAGAAAATTACAAGAATTCATGATCACTAAATACAGTTCATGGGCTTCTCCTCTTTATCGGAATTTCACTTGCGATGACCCGAGCGGATCTTCTCCTCAGCGGTGCCAAGGGCGTGCCATTGTCGATCAAACGCTTTTCCTCAGCAGTGTCAAGGGCACGCCATTGTCGACTCAACATATGATTCTTCCCAAGCAGAGTCATCAATGTGTTCCCTAGTGAGAGTCTGTTGCCGCTTGCAGCCCACATATTTCTCAGAAACAGAGTTCGCTTGAGACTGACGCGAGCAGATTCCCCAGCGGTTTCTTCCAACATCCTGCTGACCCTCACATGATTTCCTACGGGGTTCGAGAGAAACAACTCCCGAAGAGTTCTGTAACTTCAGATCTTTCAGAAACTTGTCTTAACCCTTTATAAACTCGCTTTAATCCTTCAGAAACTTACCTTAATCCTTCAAAGTCATTCCTTTAAGAGAGTCCTTCATATGTTCTTCCTTCAGACAACCCTCAGATAATCCTTTCAGTAACCTTCAGATAACCCATTTTCAGTAAATTCCAGAAGTTTTTTTTCAGTTGAGTCCTCATGTTCAGTCCTTCAGAGAGCTGTCCTTCAACCTTTCCTTCAGAGATAGCCTTCAGAGTTAGCCTTTAAAAGTGTTAAGAAGTTTCTTCAGAATACCTGTAACCCCTAATGCCTTCAGACACCAAGTTATCTTCAGACCAAAGAGTTTTGCCGAAGCGCTTTCATTCTCGTTTCACCCAGGGGTGTCTCAGGTATGGTTTCTTCTTATGGCTGGCGAACTTCTTTACGTAGTCTAGTGGACTTTAAACGACCCTCTCCGGAAGTCGACAGACTCTAAAATGTTCCCGACGACAGGTCCTTGGCTCAGACCCCTTGAGCCGCCTCGTGTCACCATAGTTTTTAGGTTGTAATCTTCGATTGACCTGAGGGCTATACTTTGACTTTCGCCTTGTCCAAGCCTCAGTCAAAGTGAGGACTCTGTAGACACCTCACTTCTACACCGCCCGCCGAACACCCAGTGATGATTGGGCCGCATGTTCAGCATATATCGCGATTTTATGACGTTTCGTAAATCGGTTAATAAAAGGTAACTCATATACTTGTGTCTACCCCTTGGTTGTCATCTAGGTGTCACTAAGGTCGTTTTGGCAGTAATTAGAGTACATTTGGAGTCCGGGTCAAAAACCGTCTTCATTTTCTAAAATCGTCAAATCCCGAGTAAAAAAACAATGTGCTTGTCTACCTAAGGTTAGGATGTCATAAAATGTTATGAGTATATCTCATTTTTAGTCCCATATAACTTCTTTGGGCTAAATTTTTAGTCCCATATAACTTCTGACCAGAAGTAAAATTTTGGATTTAATTTTCAAAAAAATTATATAAGGCTGAAATTTTCAAAAAGTGGTTTATAAAAGGCTGTAATCAACAATTTTCTCTTTACATTACAAAATGTGCATTTCATTTAGCTAAAATGACAACCTGAAATGTAGGCCCATTTTACGAGGTGATAACAACTTTTTTGGGTGTGGCCTATTTCAAAGAAAGTTCTAGATCTTTCTCTTAGCTTTCCAAGGCCACTGAAATCACCTTAATCCGAGTCTTGTAGAGAAAGTTATGCCTAAAATACGACAGGCTGTCAAATGCGTTTTCTTGTGCAGAAGAATACTACCCGAGAAAGGACGCAGTAAGTGCTGCGCCTCTTCTAAGGGTCACAACACCTGCTGCGCCTTTTCTTAAGGCTTTCTTTTTGTCTAAGTTTCCGTGTTTCAACCTAAGTCGGTTGTGTCCGGATCTTTCTTTCCTATTCCTTTCCAAATTCTACCCTTATCATAATTCCTCCATATGTTTAGTATAAATAGAGGTCTTCGCCTCACATATTTTTCACGCGAGTGTCCGCCCTTCTCTTCTCCCTTTGCATCTTAAGACCACGCTCTTTCTTTTCGACGCCTACGTGCTAGATCAATCGACCACGTAAGCTCAAATCATTATGAGTACCAGTCACGTTTGCATAACCGACCAATTTGACCACTACACAATCATTAAATCAATTTGTTTCAAATCCTTTTTCAAGGGCTCTTTCATATTTGCATAGATTGAGTCGAGTTACCACTAAAAAACTGATTTAGTTAAATCTCGCGATGCTAACATGTAAGTCTGAGGGTGTAAAATCCCAATTTTTTTTATTTTTGTATCAATTAATGTAAGATCTATATCAAAAACACGTTCAAAAACCGATTTAAAACCCATCTTTTAAAACCGTTTTTACGAAACAGTGGAAGTCAGACGTCGAGAAGAAACGCAGCAGCAGCTGCGCCTCTTCGAAGGATCGCAGCTTTGCTGCGCCTTTTCCGGAGGTTGCTTGCTGCTCCTGCTCTTCTTCTTCTTCCTCGACTTTCTGCAAATTTCTCTTTTTCTTATTTCTTTCCTTTTCTTTCGTTCTTTTTGTAGTTTTCAGTGTATAAATCGTGTTTTTAACAAATCCTTTTTATTTACAACGTTTAATTTGTCCTCAATCCCGAGTAATTCAATACTTGCGGGTTTTCGCCGTTTTAATTCAAATCGATTCTTCGGGGTTTCGACTTCTTCATGTCGAGGTTCTGAAAGTCCTAATTTGATACATAAGTTTTTTTATTTTTCCAGTTTCATTTATCTAACTCAAATTTCGTTTATTTTTGTATTTCCGACACGAGTTCATCATAATTATGTAAACCATTGTAAATTCTCGTTTTTATTCGTTTTATGACTTGCCCAGATGCATATAATCAATTAAAGCACTTCAATTCGAGTCTAAAATTGATAATCCATCCTAAATCTTCCAAAGAACGATAACGATATTGCGGTTCTGACTTTCACAGTCAGAACCCAGCTCTAGAACATACGCACGAAGTGCTGCGCCCCTTCCAGAGGAAGCAGCAGATGATGCGCCTGTTCTGGGTTGGTTTATGTCCCTTAACTCTTTCTCGCTTTGACGTAGCTCCTAATTACGGTTTAAATCAACTATTACTCGTATTGTCACCTCTAATCTGACGTATTTTCGTATTTTAATTCTAGTTTTATTTTCTTTTTTATTTTCTTCTTCGAAATCCCGTTTTTGAGTGTGCTTTTGACGTAGATCAAATAAACTTCGTAAAGTTTGTAATTTTAATTCGTAATTCTTTATTATTATGTATGATTTAATTGTATGGCATTCACATGTAATTGAATCTAACATCTACCTCGACCCAATTGTTTGCTAAATTACGTGTTAACCGACATAGTCTAATTTCACATGCTAGGATGAATCTATGTTTGTTGCAATGCATGCATTACATCAACGACATATCAAATATGAACAATTTACCTAATCACTAGTAGAGGCCACTATCGAGGCGGGCGGGATTAGGTGTTCGAATTAAAGAGCTTCCTAATATGTACCCTCACCCCTTACTCAGTTATCTCTGGACATCCGTGTCCATTGGCATCTTCGAGAGTCATTCTTGACATAGAATGTTAAGGGTTACGAATTTCTTAGTGTTCATGTCACTACTTTGTGTCTTGACATGACACGCGGTATTCGAAATGGTTTCCAATTTTTCCACACTAAATTGGTGGCGACTCCACAAATGCAGGCTTATTCAACCTTTCACCGATTTCGATGCCTCACCAATCGGTAACGGCCCATGACATGCGTTGGCAAACCAAGGTTCCATGGGAGACGTGCCGCCGCCTCGAAACCAATGGCGGGTGCGCGTGGCGCGGGTGGCCCATGTCCACAACATCATTCCGAATGAGTAATATGTCGTCCACATATAAAAGTAAGAAAACAACTTTACTCCCACTAAACTTCATGTATAAACATGGTTCCTCAACACTTTGAGAAAAACCATTCTATTTAATAACATCATCAAATTGATGATTCCAACTCCTTGACGCTTGCTTAAGACCATAAATGAATCTCTTAAGTTTGCATACTTTGTTAGGATTTTGAGGATCCACAAAACCATCAGGTTGTGTCATATACACCTCCTCTTCTAGAAACCCGTTCAGGAAGGCGGTCTTTACATCCATTTGCCATATCTCATACTCATGAAATGCAGCGATCGCTAAATTATCCGAACAGATCTAAGCATAGCAACTGGTGAAAAAGATTTATCATAGTGTAAACCATGAACTTGGGTGAAACCTTTTGCCACCAATCTAGCTTTGTAGACATCTTTATGTCCATCCATGCAATTTTGATCTTAAAAATCCACTTACACTAAAGAGGTCGAACATCTTTAGGTAAGTCAACCAGGTCCCATACCGGATTATCGTACATGGAATCCATTTCGGATTGCATGGCCTCGAGCAATAACTTAGAGTCAGAACTAGTAATAACTGCTTTGTAGGTTTTAGGTTCGTCACTTTCTAAAAGTAATACCTCATAGTCACCATCTTCCTCGATAATACCAAGGTATCTATTAGGCTGGCGACTAACCCTTCCTGACCTCCTAGGTTCAGAAGGAATAATAACCGAGTCAGACGTTGAAGGAACATCTTCCTGTACCGTCACATCATTTTGTGGCTCTTGAACTTCATCAAGTTCAAATATTCTCCTACTCTGTCTTCTAGAAATAAATTCTTTTTCTAGAAAGACAGCGTCACGAGCCACAAACACTTTTTTCTCGTGACTATTGTAGAAGTAATATCCTCAAGTTTCCTTCGGGTGACCTACAAAAATACATTTGTCAGAACGAGGTGCAAGCTTATGGTCAGACTTGTTCTTGAGATAAGCTAAGCATCACAACCCCATACTTTCATGTATCGTAAATTTGGGACTTTCCCTTTCCATATCTCATTAAGAGTTATGTCGGTTGCTTTAGTGGGACTTTGATTTAGTGAACGTATAGCAGATAAAATGGCAAATCCCTAAAATGATTTTGGTAACTCAGTTTGACTCATCATTAATCGGACCATATCTAATAAAGTTCGATTCCTCCTTTCAGCCACACCATTCAGTTGTGGTGTGCCAGGAGGGAGTTAACTGAGATAGAATACCACAGTCTTTAAGGTGATCTTTAAAATCATTACTTAAATATTCCCCACCACGATCCGATCGTAATATTTTAATCTTCTTATTTAATTGGTTTTCTACTTCATTCTGAAACTCCTTGAACTTGTCAAAAGCTTCACTTTTATACCTCATTAAGTAGATATACCCATATCTACTCATGTCATCGGTGAAAGTAATGAAGTAATCATAATTGCCTCTAGCAGTGATAGTCATTGGACCACATACATCGGTATGTATTAAACCCAACAACTCACTAGCTCGAGATCCTTTTCCTAGAAAAGGTGCACGAGTCATCTTGCCAAGAAGACAAGATTAGCATATGCCAAATGATTCGTAATCAAAATGTTTAATTATACCCGTTGACACTAGTCTCTTAATGCGTTTCTCGTTAATATGTCGCAATTGACAATGCCATAAATAAGATTAATCTGGATCACCTGTTTTGAGTCATTTATTATCTAAATGATAAACATCGTTGGGAGTGTCTAGAATATAAATACCATTAATTGAATTAGCTTGGCTATATATTATCTCATTATGAGAAAAAGTACAACATTTGTCCTTAATTACAAAACGAAAACCTTCTGTGTCTAACACAGATATTGATATTATATTCCTAGACAATGTTGGTACAAAATAGTAGCTATTTAAAAAAAATTGTAACCCCGGAGCTAAATTTAGTACATATGTTCCTACAAAAACGACAGCTACTTTAGACCCGTTACCCATCCGCAGATCCACGTCACCTTTGTTTAGCTTCTTTACGCTTTTTAGGCCCTGCAAATGATTACATAGGTGAGAACCACAACCAGTATCTAATACTTAAGTTGTATTTGAAGCGTAATTTAAGTCTATCATAAAAGATTCGATTCAGAAATTACATGTTGGCTTCACAATGCCAACTTTGATGTCTGATACGTGCATTTTATATAGTCCTTTTTGGCCTTTTTATGCACATATTTCTATGCTATTATCGTAGTTTTATGCTACGAAATGCCCCGAATATGCTACTTTGGTTTGTTTTGTCTTATTTGCAGGAATGAACCAGAATGTAGTGAAATTAAGCCTTTTACCGTCCGTTTAGCATGCATTTGGAGGAAGAGTGAATTTGGAGCGGGAATGTAGCTATTTTGAGATGCGCAAAGAAGAAAGATAGCTAGGCGAGCAAAGGAAGAACTTCAAATTGCTAGTGCCTACTTTGAAAAGCCATATCTCGAGTTCTACAACTGATATTCAGTTGATTCCAATTGAAGATGAAATATTGTCCTCTTAGCTTTCCAACCCCACCGAAATTGCCCTGTTTTCCCAAGTAACGAAGAAATGGCAGCCGTTTGAAGTTCAGTGCGCAAAGCAGGAAATTGTACTCTGGAAAGTACTCGATCGAGTACAGTTATGTTCGATCGAGTCCTTTTTCTACTCGATTGAGTAGTTGCATTTTAAGGTTTACTCGATCGAGTAGATTTTCTATTCGATCGAGTGGTTTAAGCTTTATTTTACTCGATCGAGTAGTTTAAAAGTACTCGATCGAGTGGTTTCTCTTATGGGCTCGGGCTTTTTAGCTTTAATCCGTCATTAGGTTAAATAAAAACCTATTTTCTTATAAATAGGAAGGTAGGACGTCATTTGTATCGTCTCTTCTCTTCTCGCTCTCTTCTCTCTCTTGTCAACTGTTTTACTACTGGATATTATTTTCTCTCTATTTTCTGGATCTCTTCCACTGTAACATTCTCTTTTCCCATTTCTCTCATTTTATTTAATGTTTATTTCTTTCCCCTTTGCTTTTGTTCTTACTTTTATTATGTCTAGCTAATTTCTCTGCTAGGATTAGGCGATTCATTGGATGAATGTTAATTGCTAATTAGTTTATAGATTGGTCGTTGTTGTTTTAGTCTTTGTTGTTAATCACTGCTATAATTGTATCCTGCTAGTTGAATCGATGCAATTAGCCTTTTAATTTTGGTAAGCCTTGACCTAGACCGAAAGGTTGGAGGGGGTGAGACCCGCAGTGAACAATGGGATGCTTTAATGAGGGCGAAAGTTAAACTAATAGCATTTTAGGGCGAATTGAGACCGAAAGGAGATATTCGTTGCCCCTTAGACCGACACATCGACTGATCTGTGACCTTAACTGCGATTGACTAACGTTCATTGATGACCCGAAATCCTAGTTCCGTCTCTCTTCCTTGTTAATTTCTCTTATCTTTATTTCTCTTGCCTTAGTCTCAGTAGTTTAGTTAAATCAAATCAAAACCCCCACACTGTGACATTAGACAGACCGAGTAGACAAGTGAATAGTGACCGCCTCCCTGTCGAGATCGACCCTACTTACCGCTGACTTCTGTTAGTAGTACTTAGGTATTTATTTTTGGTACTGAAACGACAGTACCAAATTTTGGCGCCGTTGCCGGGGAGGCAACTATTTATTTACTTATTTTATTTTGTCTGTTTTTAGCCTCAAGGGATTTTTTTTCCCTTAAGGCCGTTATCATCTTTTTCTCTAGTGCTGTTTTGATAGGTCCTACAGGTCCTACCTAGAGAATTCTAGGTCAAAGATCGTCAAAGGGAAGGCTTGAGTACCTTTGACCTTCCACCTATGTCACATTCTATGGCGCGGCAGGTGGTTTTGTGTGAGAGATGTGGTGTTCTTGGGCATGATGCAAATTTGTTTGCTTAGCGGGAAACGACCGTGTCAAAATTTGGCGCGACGAGGTCTATGCGTTCAAGCAGCGTGGACAAGCTAGCCACTCTGCTGTAGTTGTGCCGCCACATCTACCCTATCAACGAGGCTACCAACAGCCTCCATTTGTCTGGCCACTGCAACAACAACCTCCTCCTCTTGATAAGCAGAAAGAAGAGATTGCGGGGCTGAAATCTTTGATGAAGGCTTTTGCACTCCAAGTGCAAGAAGGTGATAGACACACTTGTGCGCGATTTGATAAGCTCGAGTCTCAAATAGCTCGATTAGTCAAGCTTCGATAACTGGGATGACTCGGATTATGAAGTTCTATCGATAATGATGCCTTACACGAGGATTTCAAAGATCAGATGCGAAGAATCACTCGATCGAGTGAAATATATTGGTCGATCGAGTGAATTACCTGAAGATTCGTTCGATCGAACACTTTATTCTACTCGATCGAACTGCTGCCTAGAGGAACTACTCGATCGAGCTGTTTTATGCACTCGATCGAGTGAAAATCAAGAGGAGAGTCTTCGATCGAGTAACATTTCTACTCGATCGACTGAATTGGCCAGTGTGAGCAATAAAACGTCATGTGGGTTTGTTCTGGATGACGATTTTTATGAAGACAATGGATACGGTGAATCTACCCTATTCAAAGCCGAGCTGGATGCGCTTGAGGCTGCGATTTACGGGACGGTTTCCACAGAGGAGGCAGCTGAGTCAGTGATTGCTCCTAACACGGATGAGGTAATATATTCTTTTGTCAATGATTCCGACATTGAGAGAAACCAACCCGAGGTAGTAAACGATAATTCTATTATTGTTTGTTTAAATAGTACATCGCCTCATTTGACTCATGCTTTGTATTTTAATACTATACCCCCTCCTAGTTGGACGAGTAGTTTAATAGTTTTTCACCGTACTTATCGTCACAAACTTGTTAATCTGAAATGGAGCCCTAAATCATTATTAATTGCTCCTGAGCTCCTTTATTTTGTGGACAAATTTAGGAGCTGTCATAGGAAATTTGTTAGACTTAAATGGTCGTACATTTTTATTTCCTATTTCTTTATTCCACTGTGGTGCTACTTACATTTTTGTGTTGCACATGCGCAGCTGTTTGATCGGTTGCTGCGCTCTTTGAGCTGTTTTGATCAGGCTAATTAAATAGAGGCTCGAAGAAAAGAAGGTCGAGCTAGGACCTGACTGAAACTAGCGCTACCCGGGAGGCAACCCGGAGATTTTATTTTTAGTTGTTTTTCAAACATTTCAGTTTTTATTTTGTTTAATAATCGGTTCTCTCGATCGAGTTTTCTTGCTTTGATTCGCTTCCTATGACGCCACTATGAAGCTGTTTGCGACCTCCCATGTTGCTGGCTGGTTTGGGGAGGTCCCTTCTTCGCGTTATCTTGTAAGTTTTCCGCATCTTCACTCTCCTTTTTTTAGTTTGCATTTCCTTTCCCTATTTTTGGGTACAATGAGGGCATTGTACGGTTTGGTTTGGGGAGGTTATGCATCCATATCTGTGTCTGCATCTTGTTTTTATTGCATTTATGTTGTCACGTTTAATTTCCGTTTGCATTGTTGTTTATTCTTAATAAAATTCAAAATCTCATAAAAAATTGAAAATTTCAAAAGTTCAAAAAAAAATTCACGTTTATTTTTGCATATAGGTTGAGTCGGAACGGTGGATTTCAGTGATGAAATTGCACTGTAATTTGTCTTTTTGCTTAAGCCTTGCATTAAACTGTTATCTTTTAGCTATGTCTTATTGCATATCTACGAGTTAATGTTAAAATTTAGCTGAAAGAATAGACTTGACCTGAAATTTTGGCGAGCTACTTATAAATTTTAAGGATTAAAGCCTTATAAACTGGTGTCATTTATGACCAGTTTAATGTAGGATTGTGAGTAGTTACTCCTTGCATAACATATATAATCAATTTGCACGTATATGAAATTCAATTGCTTTTTGTCTACATACATTCGGGTTAGTGGTTGGTGTCACATTCGGGGAGGTGCTTACATTTCCCCTTTCTTTCATTTTTACCCATTTAACTCCACATTAGCCAAATTTGCTTGTGACCCTTAGCTACATCCAAATTTAGCCTGCCTTGTCAAGCTAGTTTAGTGTATGTTTCTGCGGTATATATTTCATTGTGCCAAGTTTGGCTTGTATCTATTGATTCGGAGTTGGTAATTTATGAAGAAGAGGAGGTTTATGAAAAAAAAAAAAGTGAAAAATGAAAAAAAAAAGGAATTCGGAAAAAAAAAATAAAAAATGTGAAGAAAAGAAACCGAAAAAAATAGAAAAAAAAAGAAAGAAAAAAAAAGAGTTTGTATTGTTGACGGTTTCGCTCCTATGCTTTATTTACATTTATTGAGGAGTATTTTCAGTTCGGTTTGGTGAGTTTGTGCCAAATGAAGGGCACTCGTGCTTAAATCTATAATTGAGTTGGAAATGGATGTTGTCACATGGTTTGGTTTAGGTACTAGCTTGGCCGCCTATACCTCCACATTCCCATAAATGTTTTGCCTTTCCTTACCCATTGCCTCACTTTACCATATTTTTGTAAGCCCTCGGCTGTGACAGGACCTTGTTTGGTTGGAATGTGTGTACAGTAGCTAGAATTGTCTATCATATTAGTTGCATGCATGTTTATGTGGGTCGTAGTCTAGGTGAGCGACTATTTTTCTTTCTCTCTTACATATATATGTTCACCCTTTGCTTCATGAGAGAAGAGTGACCCGTGAGAGTCCATTATTAAAGGTCTTGCAAGGTCGACGGTTCAGCATTATTATAAACATCTTACAACTCGTTTGCATTTGACTGGTTGCTATAAGTGTTAGTTTGCTTGCATTAAATTGGTTTAAGTGGGCATTTGTAGCTAGCTCTGAGTTATCTTTTCCGTTCCATTAGTTTGCATTTAGTTTACTCGAGGACGAGTAAAGGTTTGGTTTGGGGAGATTTGATACGTGCATTTTATATAGTCCTTTTTGGCCTTTTTATGCACGTATTTCTATGCTATTATCGTAGTTTTATGCTGCGAAATGCCCCGAATATGCTACTTTGGTTTGTTTTGCCTTATTTGCAGGAATGAACTAGAAAGTAGTGAAATCAAGCCTTTTACCGTCCGTATAGCATGCATTTGGAGGAAGAGTGAATTTGGAGCGGGAATGTAGCTATTTTGAGATGCGCAAAGAAGAAAGATAGCTAGGCGAGCAAAGGAAGAACTTCAAATTGCTAGTGCCTATTTTAAAGAGCCATATCTCGAGTTCTACACTTGATATTAAGGTGATTCGAATTGGAGATCAAAGCTTGTCCTATTAACTTTCCAACGCCACCGGAATCGCCTTGTTTTTCCAAAGTAACGAAGAAATGGCAGCCGTTTGAAGTTCAGTGCGCAAAGAGGGAAATTGTGCGCTGGAAAGTACTCGATCGAGTACAATTATGTTCGATCGAGTCCTTTTTCTACTCGATCGAGTAGTTGCATTTTAAGGTTTACTCGATCGAGTAGATTTTCTATTCGATCGAGTGGTTTAAGCTTTATTTTACACGATCGAGTAGTTTAAAAGTACTCGATCGAGTGGTTTCTCTTATGGGCTCGGGCTTTTTAGCTTTAATCTGTCATTAGGATAAATAAAATCCTATTTTCTTATAAATAGGAAGGTAGGACGTCATTTGTATCGCCTCTTCTCTTCTCTCTCTCTTCTCTCTCTTGTCAACTGTTTTACTACTGGATATTATTTTCTCTCTATTTTCTGGATCTCTTCCACTGTAACATTCTCTTTTCCCATTTCTCTCATTTTATTTAATGTTTATTTCTTTCCCCTTTGCTTTTGTTCTTACTTTTATTATGTCTAGCTAATTTCTCTGCTAGGATTAGGCGATTCATTGGATGAATGTTAATTGCTAATTAGTTTATAGATTGGTCGTTGTTGTTTTAGTCTTTGTTGTTAATCACTGCTATAATTGTATCCTTCTAGTTGAATCGATGCAATTAGCCTTTTAATTTTGGTAAGCCTTGACCTAGACCGAAAGGTTGGAGGGGGTGAGACCCGCAGTGAACAATGGGATGATTTAGTGAGGGCGAAAGTTAAGCTAATAGCATTTTAGGGCGAATTGAGACCGAAAGGAGATATTCGTTGCCCCTTAGACCGACACATCGACTGATCTGTGACCTTAACTGCGATTGACTGACGTTCATTGATGACCCGAAATCCTAGTTCCCTCTCTCTTCCTTGTTAATTTCTCTTAACTTTATTTCTTGCCTTAGTCTCAGTAGTTTAGTTAAATCAAATAAAAACCCCCACACTGTGACATGAGACAGACCGAGTAGACAAGTGAATAGTGACCGCCTCCCTGTGGAGATCGACCCTACTTACTGCTGACTTTTGTTAGTAGTACTGATCGGTCCGTTTCGTGTTCACAATTAAAGGTGTGGTCGTTGGGTCACGTCCGAATCAAAACACAATTTATAGCTTCACAAACAACTCTACAATTAGTAAAGAGGCAAGTAAAGGTCGGATCCCAAGGGACGGGTATTGAAATGAGATTTCTATTGCAACTAGTGGTGTCTAAGGGGTGTCACAAATTGGGTTGATGTAGAAGGTCACTAAACTAAAATAGCAATGAAAATAAACAAGCAAGATGAATTAAAGGGGTGTAAACAATTGATTAAAAGCACTAGGGTGTCATATGATCATAGGGGAATCATGGGAATTGATCATACAAACATGTTCTCAAATTATAAGCAAGCAATTATTGTTGTGATGGATTGAGTTGGGTTATATCTTACAATCCTAGGAAAGTTTGGGTCCCGGAGCCGAATCGATTAGATTTTACAACACCTACAAGTCGACTTAATCTTCCCTACTCAACAACATGCATGGTCTAATGAGACTCGAGTTGGGTTATGTCTTACAAGTCTCATTGAAAAGATAGAAGATGATAGTAAATGCAAGGATTCATTGGCTTAGCATTTCATCAAATATAACATGTGCATGAGTTGAGATCAAAACAAGCAAGCAAATAAAACATGAAAGCATATTAATTTAAGCATGAATCATTCCCCATGTTGGTTTCCCCTAATCACCCATTAACCCTAGCTAAGAGACTACTCACTCATTATCATGTTGATCATGCTAGCAAGGTTGTCAATCATACCAATAATATGAAACATGATGAATAAATGAAAGTAATTAACAATAATTAAAAGGGATTAAGAGAATTATACCTACTAATGATTCCAATAATAAAGCAAAGATAGAAGAAGTACTTGAATGCTTGATTGAGATGTTGTCAATCTCCCAACAATAACCCAAATAATATTCAATTACCCAAAATAAAGGATGAACAAAAGAGAGATTAAGGAAATAAAACTTGTATTAGAACTTGATTAATTGTTGATTACAATACTAAAGAGAGAATTGATTGATATTAACTACTCTAATTATTGATAAGAAGAACATGCTCCTCTAATTAGACTAATGTGGTATTTATAGTGGAAATTAGGGAGGATGCATTAGGGTTAACTAAGGGCTAAACTAGTAATTACACTTTTTAGATTGAGCAAGGAGGAACCGGTATTTTTCGAAGGAAGGGCTTCTTTCTTTTTAACTTGGAGAAGAGGAAATCGTGCTGTACTGGAATCCAGGCGGAATAAGGTCGGGACGGGCGGATTCTGGCGATGGGGTCCGAGCGGATTCGAGGGAATCCGGGCGGATTGTGGAGGTGGAATCTGAGCGGATTAGAGGAAAGTCGCACGGATTGTGCAGCTGGGGGACGACCGGATTGGGGACAATCCGCACGGATTGTCACTCAGCAAGACATCTTCTTCTTTTCTTCCCTTTTCTTCATAAATTCCTTGGGGATTTCCTTGGGGACTCAAGGATCCTTTCTCAACATTGCTCTTCTACTATAATATGTACAAAGGCCTTCTAATCTTGTCTCTCCTTGATGCTTGGTCATTGAATTTGATCAATTTAGTCTCGTTTTGCCATGAAAATGCAAGATTCTTACTCCTTTCCTACCAAGGGATCAAAATCTCAACGAATATGCAAAACAAAGAACTAAAGATAAGAAATGACCCAAATATGCACTAAAAAGCATGGGAACAAGGCTAATTCGGGGGCTAAATATGCGCTAATTATGGTCACATCAAATATCCCCAAACCGAACCTTTGCTCGTCCCGAGTAAAGAGGTGACAAAGACTAGGACCAATACTAACCTATCCTAATAATATAGCCGATATGAGACAATTAGCGGGTCTCACTCCGCCCCTTCAACTCACAACAAGACAACCATGAGGTAGGATGTCTTCTTGCAAGGCAAGGTGAGTTTTGCCAAAATGGCGACACATCCAAACATTAAGCACACAAAATCACATAATGGATGCATCTACAAAAAGGAATAGCCACTTCCTCATCAAGTGGCGGAGGCACTAAAGAGGAACAAATTTAAGAGCATGTAATCCTTCACAAATACTAGTTCAACAAATTACTAAGTCTAAGAGGATGGCACTAAATCACCTCCAAATGGTGTTAAACTAGACTACTTTCGTCCTCAATTTCCAAATGCTTTCGTCAAGAGCGATCGGATGGTGGTGGAATGATGATCCCTATGATGCTAGTAGCATAAGACATGACAAGTCTCGAATTCTCTACAAAAGTAAAGGTCATGGATCGTCCCAAGCTCGACCAAGTGGCTTAACAAAAAGGCTTTTTGGGAATGAAGTGCTCAAATCTTTATTCACAACGGGTGGATATGACTAGTATTCAAAATTGTCCTCATTTCACTTTCACATTTCAAAAATTTAAGATGGGGTTTGTCCCTTCCGTGCTACTGTCCTTTGCTTTCGCCAATCGCTTATTAGGCAACCGGTTAACCTCTAGACAATAGCTTTTCGGGGTGATAGTCACTCTGTCTCTGGGCGGCCGAATTCACAACCGTATGGGGGCCCAATTTAATGGATCCCGCACCAAAGCACATCGAAGTGGTACGCCTCCATCAAAACAACTTAAATTTCTCAACTTTCAACAATTCATAACATTTGAGGTTCCTTGGCATTAGATTACTTCCACATGACAAAATTTCTTTGAAATGAGCACTTCAAGCTTATTGATAGAAAATATTTTTGGGTTGCCTTACCACAAGGTCAAACAAGGTCACCTAGACAAGTTAACCAAGTCCACATCGCATCACGGGGTTGGATAGGTGACTCACATGCAAACCCTTGACTAGGCTTTGGGTCATGGGTCAAAAGACACTAGTATGACACTATCTAGGGTGTTTTACAACCATTCTAGTAGGCAAAGTCTTAAGTTGAACAAGTATTTGTAATGGCTTAGTTGCTCTTGTCAAAGTTCCTAAATAGGCATTTTTCAAAACATTTCTAATATGCAACTACATGCCATGATACAACTAATATAAACATCCTAATGCAAGTGATTCTATCAACTAATATGACATATAAACTAAATGCAAGTCCTAAGTTCACATTGTTATACCGCATCAATCAAAATAAAGCCACATAGTCATTAACATAAAGAGGAAAAAGGAGATTGGAAAGATCATACCATGCGGTCTTCATGATCCTCATGTCTCGGATGTGGCGTAGTCAATCAATGTGAACAAGGATAGAACAAACACAATATATACAAGACAATATATATACAAGACTACAAAGGGAAATAAACATGTTTTTGGGATTTCAATTTTCAAATTTTTATGATTTTTGAAATTTTTCAATTTTTTTGGATTTTTGAATAAGAGTTAAATGTTAGAATTCCCATCCCCACACTAATATGGGCATTGTCCTCAATGGCCAAAATGATGGAAATTATGCAAAGATGATGCATGATTTCTACACTAAATGCAATCTACACTAAGCTACACTACATGATGCCTGGTTTTTGTTATGACGGAGAGGATAATTTAGATTACCTCCCGTTGTTTATACATTAACTTCCCCAAACCGAGTGAGACACTATTGCTAATGTCCAAGAATGGGTGTAGTTCATGCACACACTATGCAATGCATGAAACTAATTTGTCATTTTGGATTTTGAAAATGGGAACAATAAAATGAGAACACCTCAATGGTACCGAGGTGTGAGTCCTCTATGGTGCTAGGACTACTCCAACAATGATCAAAATTATAATTAAAACAAAGAGAGAAATAGACAAACCATGAGAGGGTAGGAGCCTCCAAGGCTTGCTAATATTCCATCATGTTATCACCATCACTTTGCTCATTAGATGTGGTCACATTGCCACTTCCCTCTTCACTTGCTTCTTCACTTTCTTCCTCATCTTGCTCATCATCATCTTCACCATACTTTTCTCCTTCTTCACTTGCTTCCTCATCAATGTTATCATCAACTTATTCATCATTACCAACAACCTCATTGTCATCCGAAACGACCCTAGATGCACCCGGAAATAGGACTTCTCTATCCGCCCAACTAGGCAAAGGACATGATGGATCAAGTAGTCCTTGCCTAGCTAAGTGTAGGAGGGGTGGATATTGAGCCAAGTAAGCATTTTTCCGGTCCTCAAAGGCTTGCTTGTGCATTTCTTGCATGAGAAGAGTCAAATAATCATTTCTAGCTTCAACTCCTTCCGGCTTGAACTCTTGATACTCAAAGGGGTAAGGTGGTATGACAATGGAAGAGGAGGGAGTTTCAAGATCACCCTTTTGTTGTTGAATAATATACTCGGCCTCTTTAGAAAGGGGAAGTAGATAATTGGTCCGGTGGACGCTTAGACGACAAATCTTTGAGGGGAAAGTGAACGATCTAGCTTCACTAGTGAGCCATCCATACTTAGTGCAAGGGGGCTATGAGCAACCCATTTGTACTTGTGTATCATAGTATGCAAATCAACAAGATGACCACCCTCCTTTGCTTTGTACTTGTTATCCTTATTGAAGTTAGGATCAAAGTACTTAGCTAGGATAGTGACTAGGCCGCCATTGACAATAACGGTAGTGCCCTTCTTCCCACAATCAATGTTGAGCCATCTATCTACCAAGAGCCTCAAAGAATTGTAAGGCTTGGTGTGTACTCTTCCAATGTTCAAAGCCGATTCAAGGAGAATAAAATCAAGTTTGGTGAAATGGTTGGTATCTTTCCTTGCAATTATGGTGTTTCCCATGACCTTGTGCCATACTCTTATGCCCGGATGGTGGACCAAAAGAGCACGACTCGCATGAAAGTCCTCAAATTTCCTCCCGGAAATTGCCTCCCAAAGAGGTTCGGGGTCATACTTTCCATAATTCTTAAAATAACGCGGTTCATCACTAAGACCCAAAATTTCACTCAATTCCCTAAAGGAAATGCGTCTACTAACATTAGCTAGACGAAACTTGAGATTCTCCCTACTCTCAACTTTGGTGACTTTCAAAGAACTCAAAAATTCCAAGGTAAGGGAGGGGTATGTCAATTCTTTTGATTCAAATAATTTCTCCAACCCCATGGCTTTGAAAAAGGCTCTAGTTTGCTCAAGAACACCCAATTTTTCTAAGGTATCTTCACATATAAATTTGGTGGATTGTAATGACTTCCTAGCAAACTTGGCAAAGGTATTTCTATGGGTTTCGGAAATAAAAGTTACCTCCGGATAATGCAAAAGTTGATCAATTTCCGGAGTAGAAGGTGTTGTTGCTCCCATAGAAGGTTGTTGTTGTTGTGGCACTTCCAAGTTTGGTGTTGCTACCACCATAGCCAATGCTTTCTTTGTTTGAAGAGCCTTTTGACTTTGTGAGAGTGCCTTAGCCTTTGGTGCCTTTGTGGCCTTTGTTGCTCCCTTAGTCCTTGCCATTGATGAACTAACCAGGAAAAGAATGGAAAATCTTCAATTTGTAGTATGCCCAAATCGATTTAAAGGTGAAAGGCTTTTCCTTTATGAAATAAAAAATCGACCCAAAGGTTGAAGATTTTGTGCTTGGTTTTGATTTTTATTGAAGAAGGAGTGATTGATTTGTTGTTAGAAGGATGATTTGATTTGTTTTTGGTGAATGTTATTGAGGGATTTTGTTTTTGTGATGGAGAGGATGAGGGTTTTGATGTTGTGGGTAGTGTTTATGAATGAATGAATTAATGAAGGAAGGTGGGAGGGATTTTATAAAGACCGAAATTTTTGAACTGCAGGGGCAATCCGTGCGGATTCTGCCCAATCCGGGCGGATTCTGCTCTTTCTCGGTTTTATAAAACTCGCCTAAAGACGGGCGGATTCATAAGAAGACGCTCGGATTTGCTTGATACGGGACGGGCGGATTTGCCTGAAGACGGACGGATTTCAGTCCAGGAAATTTTTCTTGTTTTCCTCAGCAGAGAAGACGGGCGTCTTCAGTCTAGGACGGACGGATTTGCAGAGACGGGCGGATTATATTCCAAGACGCCCGGATTCTCTTACAGTCAAAAATCTTCCAAAATCTCAGCTTATAAAGTCGTGCGTCTTCGACCCAGTACGCTCGGATTACTGAAGACGGGCGGATTCTCTGGAATCCGTTCGGATTCAACCCCTTGTACTCGGATTCAGTTCCATCCGTGCACAATGCATTTCCCTTACCATTCTTCTATTCTTTCTTCATGTCTTGTGTTCTTCATTGTGGGGGCACTACTAGGCATGGATAGCCTAGGCAATTGTCATCCCCACACTAAGCTAGAGCACTACACATCAATTGAAATTATTAGTCCCTCCCTCACTTCTCTCAAACATGACAATTATCTTGATCAAAGTAAATAAAAATCCAAAGATGACAAAAAATGCAATACAAGAATTGAAATGTAAGTTAGGGAGTTAGAAATATTTACAAGTGGTGGTTTAGGGAGGACTCCAACAAACTCTCATTCTTGATGAGATGTCAAGGGGGCATGTCCAAGGTGTTGTTGATGTTGCTCAACACCTTGAAAAAGTAATCGAAAGCTTGTTCATTATCATGGTAGAGGTCTTCAATAGACCTTGGCCCTTGTTGTCGGTCTTGATCGATGGCATTACCAATGTAGGGATTAAAAATCCCTTCAAATTCGTTGTCCCAAAGACCACAAACTTCATTAAGTTGATCATTGAAAATCTCTTGCTTAGATGGAGACAACTCTCCCAATTTCTTCTCTTGGCCAATGAGGCCATTCTCTTCTTCCTTGATTGATTTTGATGAGCTTTGCAAGCTCTCCTTGTCATAATTCACTTGCTCTTTGAATGGAGCATCTTCAATTTTCTTCTTCCGTTGGAGTTCCGATTTCTTCCTTTCATCCTTTCGGCTATAATGATCAATCATGAAACATGGTTCATGCAAACGAGGAGCTCTCATAGTCTTGTCAAGATTAAAGGTTATGCTTTCATCTCCCACTTCTAGAGTGAGCTCACCATGTTTTACATCAATCACCGCACCCGCGGTGTGTAGGAAAGGTCTTCCTAGAATGATTGGAATGTTGGAATCTTCCTCCATATCAACAATGACAAAGTCCACCGGGATGAAAAACTTCCCAATTCGTACGGGGACATCTTCCCATATCCCTAATGGTGTCTTCGTCGATCTATCGGCCATTTGGAGTGTGATATTGGTGCATTTAAGCTCTCCCATCCTCAACCTTTTACTTACCGAGTACGGCATGACACTCACACTAGCCCCTAGATCACATAAGGCTTTTTTGATCGTCGTGTCGCCAATGGTACACGGTATTGAGAAGCTTCCCGGATCCTTTAACTTTGGAGGTGAACTCCCTTGAAGTATTGCACTACTCACCTTAGTGAAGGCGATAGTCTCAAGCTTCCGGATCGACTTCTTCTTTGTGAGGATATCTTTCATGTATTTCGCATAAGCCGGCACGTGATTTATTAATTCCGTGAAAGGAATTGAGACTTCCAAATTCTTCACAATTTCCATGAACTTTCCAAGTTGATCATCAAATTTGGGTTTGGCTTGACGACTTGGAAAAGGGAGTCTAATCACAATGGGCTCCTTCTCCTTGACCTTGTCTTCATTTTTCTTTGAACTTTCTTCTTTTGATGATTCTCCATCTTTGGAGCTTTGCACAATTTCTTCCTTATCACTAGCTTCCACAACTTCATCCTCAACTTGCTTCTTCGGTGCTTCATACCTTGTACCACTTCGCAAGTGAATGGCACTAACCGTTTCATGTCTAGGGGGATTACTTTGAGGTGGTAATTGCCCCTTTTGTCTTTGTGAGCTTGAAGATGCTAGTTGAGTCAATTGTGTTTCCAACATCTTGGTGTGAGCTAGGATGTTGTTGATGGTGGTTTCCTTTGCTTGGCTATCTTTTTGCATTTGAGTGAAAAATTCTTATTGATTCTTTTGCATTTGGAGGACCGCTTTTTGGACATCAAAACCTTGGTCATTTTAGTGATTGTATGGATTTTGATTTTGGTAACCTTGGTTTTGATTGAAAAAGGGTCTTTGATTTTGGTTTCTCATGGGTGGTGGAGTGTATGTTGTTTGAGGGTTTTGAACATTTTGGCTTTTGTATGAGAGATTTGGATGGAATTTGGTGTTTTCATTGTAAAAGTTGGAATAAGGGGTACAACTCTTGTATGCTTGGAAAGCATTCACTTGTTCATTTGTTCCCCTACATTCACCTTGGTCATGTCCCAAAGTTTCACAATTCTCACATATCCCACTTGGGATTGATGAGGATGCCGTCATGGAATTAACATGATGCTTTGATGATTTTGAGTTTTCTTCAAGTCTAGCCATAGCTTGTTCAAACTTCAAGTTGATTGTGTCAATTTGAGCACTAAGTTGAGCACCCAATTGAGTAACGGAGTCCACTTCATGCTTTCCTCCTCTAGTAGCCTTGCGAGGTCTACTATATTGTGAGTTATGGACCGCCATTTCCTCAATTTTGTTCCATGTTTGATTGTCATCAACTTCGGTGAACATTCCATTTGATCCCATATTGAGAATGTTCCTAGAATCTTCATATAAACCATTCCAAAATTGTTGTACCAAAAACCATTCGCTAAGTCCATGGTGAGGACATGAGCGACAAATTCCCTTGAACCGCTCCCAAGCTTCATACAAAGATTCTTCATCCCTTTGCTTAAAACCCGTAATTTGAGCTCTTAGCATGTTAGTCTTTTCCGGTGGGTAGAATTTTTTGTAGAAAGCTAGAGCCAACTTCTTCCAAGAATCTATTCCGAGGGTGGCCTTATCAAGGCCCTTCAACCATTGCTTCGCGGTGCCGATTAGAGAAAAAGGAAATAAGACCCATCTAATTTGGTCTTGAGTCACGCCCGTTTGAGAGATTGCATCACAATAGTCGCAAAAGGTTTCCTTATGAGAATGAGGGTCTTCACTAGGCATCCCCCCAAATTGGCTCCTCTCAACTAATTGGATGAAGGCGGACTTGGCAATAAAATTTCCGGTTAGATGTTGCGGTGTAGGAGTACCATTTTGTAGATTCTCCTCGGTGGGTACGGAGTGTGACGAGAATTTAGGCATTGTAGGTGGATTTTGTGGGGTATTGTGTAATGGGTTCTCCTCTCCTTCTATTGCGAAAGGGTTGATGAACTCACTAGTGGGTTGAACAACTTCACTAATACCTCTTAAATTCCTCCTAACAAGTCTCCTATTGTTCGTCAAGGTTCTTTCGATTTCACGGTCAAAAGGTAACAAATCACCTTGTAACCTTCTAGACATGCAAAATATCAAACAACTCGTAAACAATTAGAACAAACCTTGAGGAGTTTTACTTCCCAAGGCGAAGAAAGACACAACTAATAACAATAAAAAGGAAATCTAAATCAAACAAACACCGTCCCCGGCAACGGCGCCATTTTTGATCGGTCCGTTTCGTGTTCACAATTAAAGGTGTGGTCGTTGGGTCACGTCCGAATCAAAACACAATTTATAGCTTCACAAACAACTCTACAATTAGTAAAGAGGCAAGTAAAGGTCGGATCCCAAGGGACGGGTATTGAAATGAGATTTCTATTGCAACTAGTGGTGTCTAAGGGGTGTCACAAATTGGGTTGATGTAGAAGGTCACTAAACTAAAATAGCAATGAAAATAAACAAGCAAGATGAATTAAAGGGGTGTAAACAATTGATTAAAAGCACTAGGGTGTCATGGGATCATAAGGGAATCATGGGAATTGATCATACAAACATGTTCTCAAATTATAAGCAAGCAATTATTGTTGTGATGGATTGAGTTGGGTTATATCTTACAATCCTAGGAAAGTTTGGGTCCCGGAGCCGAATCAATTAGATTTTACAACACCTACAAGTCGACTTAATCTTCCCTACTCAACAACATGCATGGTCTAATGAGACTCGAGTTGCGTTATGTCTTACAAGTCTCATTGAAAAGATAGAAGATGATAGTAAATGCAAGGATTCATAGGCTTAGCATTTCATCAAATATAACATGTGCATGAGTTGAGATCAAAACAAGCAAGCAAATCAAACATGAAAGCATATTAATTTAAGCATGAATCATTCCCCATGTTGGTTTCCCCTAATCACCCATTAACCCTAGCTAAGAGACTACTCACTCATTATCATGTTGATCATGCTAGCAAGGTTGTCAATCATACCAACAATATGAAACATGATGAATAAATGAAAGTAATTAACAATAATTAAAAGGGATTAAGAGAATTATACCTACTAATGATTCCAATAATAAAGCAAAGATAGTAGAAGTACTTGAATGCTTGATTGAGAGGTTGTCAATCTCCCAACAATAACCCAAATAATCTTCGATTACCCAAAATAAAGGATGAACAAAAGAGATATTAAGGAAATAAAATTTGTATTAGAACTTGATTAATTGTTGATTACAATACTAAAGAGAGAATTGATTGATATTAACTACTCTAATTATTGATAAGAAGAACATGCTCCTCTAATTAGACTAATGGGGTATTTATAGTGGAAATTAGGGAGGATGCATTAGGGTTAACTAAGGGCTAAACTAGTAATTACACTTTTTAGATTGAGCAAGGAGGAACCAGTATTTTTTCGAAGGAAGGGCTTCTTTCTTTTTAACTTGGAGAAGAGGAAATCGTGCTGTACTGGAATCCGGGCGGAATAAGGTCGGGACGGGCGGATTCTGGCGATGGGGTCCGAGCGGATTCGAGGGAATCCGGGCGGATTGTGGAGGTAGAATCCGAGCGGATTAGAGAAAAGCCGCACGGATTGTGCTGCTGGGGGACGGCCGGATTGGGGACAATCCGCACGGATTGTCACTCAGCAAGACATCTTCTTCTTTTCTTCCCTTTTATTCATAAATTCCTTGGGGATTTCCTTGGGGACTCAAGGATCCTTTCTCAACATTGCTCTTCTACTATAATATGTACAAAGGCCTTCTAATCTTGTCTCTCCTTGATGCTTGGTCATTGAATTTGATCAATTTAGTCTCGTTTTGCCATGAAAATGCAAGATTCTTACTCCTTTCCTACCAAGGGATCAAAATCTCAAAGAATATGCAAAACAAAGAACTAAAGATAAGAAATGACCCAAATATGCACTAAAAAGCATGGGAACAAGGCTAATTCGGGGGCAAAATATGCGCTAATTATGGTCACATCAAGTACTTAGGTATTTATTTTTGGTACTGAAACGACGGTACCAATGTCATCCAGATATTTGGGGCAATTACGCCTCCAATGTCCCTTGTTATGACAATAATTGCAAGTATTTTTAAGAGGATTACCCTCCTTAGGTTTAGGCTTGGTAGAGCTATTCACAATGGCCTTACCTTTGCCCACAACCTGTATGGGCTTCTTACCAGCATTCCTCTTAAACTTCCTCTTACCTTTCACATTGATCGCAAGGACGTCCTTCCTTATACTCCCACTCAATCCCATGTCCTTCTCTGCTTGCACAAGCAAAGAATGGAGCTCATGAAGACTTTTCTTCATGTTAGTCATATTATAATTTAACCTAAATTGGGTAAATCCTTTGACTTGTGAGAGAGAGTGGAGTACTCGGTCCACCATAAGCTCATCAGGGATATTGCATCCCAGCCCATCCAGAGTTTCCACGTACTCAATCATTTTAAGTACGTGTGAACTCACAGGTTGTCCTTCTTTGAGGTTAGCCTCAAAAAACGGACAACGGCGTCATATTGAAGTATCCTCGGGGCTTGAGAAAACATGGTAGAAAGCCTCGAGAATACCTCATGAGCATTGTGGAATTTGACGCATTGCCTTTGTAAGGTAGGATCTATTGCAAAAATTAAAACATTTTTAACAGTAGCAGATTCTCTTTGATATTCATTATATGCCTCGCTTACATCAGCAGTGGCCCTAGAACTAGGCGAAGGGGGAGAGGGATCGACTAGGTAGCGTAATTTACCATCACCTGCAACAGCTAATCGTAGTTGTTCTTCCTAATCTTTAAAGCTACTACCGTCAGCTTTTAAAAAATATTTTTCCATAAAAGAACGGAGCTATGAATCATTAAATATAGTGGCGGTTTGACTAGAAGAAGCCATCGTGACTACTAAAAAAACAGAAATGAAAGGAAAAATTAACATTTATCGTTAAAATAAAAATACTTGTAAAACAATTTTAACAAGTTCCCATTTATATAATGATCTCTCACTGAATTATATAAATGATTCGAAACCCATATTTATATAAACATGGGCACGGTGGACCGATTCAACCCATATTTATTTAAATTTGATGAGTTAAAAATTTTGACTAATTCTACCATTAGAACTTTTGGTCGACGAATTTTCTTAAAATCTATCTTTTACCCCAGAACTAAATATGGGCACGGTGGTCCGATTCAACCCATATTAATCCCGTTCAGTCCAACCAATTTTCACGTGTAATAACTTTTATTACCCTACTTACCCAACGTAAAAAGAGTATACCTCGGTGATCCGAGCCTACCTCTAATGAAGAAGGGATTCATAGGTGCTAATATTTGGTAAGGCTAATCTCAATTTTAAAAGTGAGAGATCTGATCAATTTAATTGTCTATCACTTTTAAGTGAACTAAATTGGTGAATGCTAGACAATTATATTGATAACAACAAAAAAAACATGTAGTGATGATTTGGCATGAATGCATAATTAGAAAAAGCAACAAATCCTAATATGGCCACCTAGTTAATCTAATTAACTTAAAGGAAAAATACACTTCGGAAACCATCTCCTTGGTCCCTTGAGTCTTCATAAAAATGGTCTCCATCTTTTGGACTTCGGAACTCCTTTCGAAAACGTGTCTTTAGGATACACCTTCTTGAGATAATACAAACTGTTTTGGTAATTTTCTACCGAATTAGGTTAAATAGGGTTAAAGTGGTCTTACTCGTTGTATGTTGATTGAGTTGTTTATGATAATGCTAAATAAGGAAATAAGAGATGCAAGTAAAGATTAACACAAGAAATTTGGTGACGCGGAAAACCCAATGTGGGAAACGACTGCAGGAAGGGACGATACCCTTCCAATGAGTGCACTAGCTTTGAATATGAGAATGAGTACAAAGGAGACGGAATGTAAATCTAGCTAGCACAACGTGTTATGTATGTATGATAGTTCTTGAATGAATATTCTTCCTTGTCTCCTTGGCTACTGATAGGGTAGGAACTTTAGTTGTCTTCTACTCCTTTTATGCCAAGTAATATTAGTCCTACCATCCTTCTTCCCATAAACACAGTCTTGTATTCTATTCTCCCTGATCACCCTGAATTCTCCCTGACGATTCCTCAACACGCGGGCTTCTTCTATTTGTGGGTCTTTCGTCGTTGCTAAGCTTCTCGGCCCAATTTGCTAAATGAGTCTTGATGGGCTTGTTACTTATTTGGCCAGCATGCATAATTTCGCCCAAACATTTTGCCCCTAATTACTTGTGAGATACGTCTCGAGGCGTTCAATAAGGAATTACTGATTTTTAAACTCCGCGCCGTCATTCGCTCACCTTCCCAAGCACTCATCATTGCCCCTACTCTTTCTCCTCATTTATCGCCCCCACTACCTCTCTCCTCCTTTATATTCTCAACTCCCTACCTCCCATAATCATTAATTCTAAAATTCCAAAACCCCTCTTCTTCTCTAAAACCCTTCCTTTCCTCCTAGCTTCCTCGCTGGATTCTGCCATTTTCATCGTTGTTCCGTCTTGCCAGGTACTTTTCTTTCCTTGAAATATTTCTTTAACCCTTTTCCCTTTCCTTTTTCAACCATGGGTAAAGCTCGTCACTTCACCTCGACCTCTACTCCGACCGACCAAAACCCAGATCCCACCTTTCCTTCCCGCAACCTTTTTGTCCATACCCACGACTGTAACTCCTCCCTGACCACCGCCCATATCCCTTTGATCATGGAGTTACTTGGTCTTGGCGATGGGGTCGATATTGCTATCCTTGACCCGGGTCAAAAGGCGGATGCCGTCCGTGCAGGATGGGTTTGCCTCTACCTCTACCCCTTCAAATATGGTCTCCGTTTCCCCTTCCCCAAACTCATGCAAGACTTCCTTCGAACCAACAATTTTGCAATGGCCTAAGTTTCGGCCACCATCTGGAGGGTTCTCCTCTACTCCCTGTCAGCCAGCCAGAATACCAGCAGCACCATCTCCCTGGGTGAGCTGGCTCATATGTATGAGATCCGGTCTTTGGGAAGAGGCCAATTTTCTTTTCACGGCCGTGGTGAGACTCCCTTCAGGCACGTGTCAAAGTCGAGGGATGAAAAATGGTTTGAGGATTTCTTCTACCTGAGGAAGGCCTCCATTCAACCACCTGCCGACTATATTTTCGAAGATTGGATCATAACCTCGAGTAAGTAGCTTTCCTGGCGCCTGCTTTGCTTCTCTAGTGCTTACTGGCTTACTTTTTGCTTTTGTGCAAGCCCCTGCAACCTGATCCGTCTGGGTGATTCAGCATTTGCCCGCAACAAATTGTTTTGCATCTCCGTGCCTGAGAGAATGTTTCCTGATCTGCTTCCTGGTTTTTCGCCTGCTTCCTCTTCCAACCCTCAACAATCAGCTCACAGCATGTCTTTTGGTATGTTGCCTTATGCTAACTGTTTTATCTTGACATCTCTAATGCATAACATCTCGCTGTTTTATCTGGTAACTCGCGACACCTGACATCTGGCTGATTGTAGGTTCAAAAGTTGATCCTTTGGAGGCCATCCATCAAAGTGCTAAGAGAAAGAGATCCGCTGGGAGTCCTGATGTGGCTTCTGCGTCCAAGAGGAGTGCGCCTACTATCTCCTTTCAGTCTCCTCCTACCCATTCTAGCACTGTTCGTCCTGAGCCTCTGGAAGTCAGCCCACTGTCCCGTTGTGGGAATGGCCCACCTGCGTATGCCCAGCCGATCTATGGAATATGGCAGCGGTCTTTTTTGAAAGCCACGCTCGGCGGCGTAAAGGTGCTTTCGACCGGATCGTTTTAGATCGGTCGGTTTCGTCTCGGTAAGGTCTCGAAATGATTAGAGATGTTCGGAATCGCCACCAAGTATTTGTGGGATGCCTGGAACCCGTTCGAATTCCACTTTATATCTCGGTCAAATCGAAGCACAAAGCAGCGTTTGACATAGGTACTAAAGATAAGGAAATCGTCCCTCTTTAGCATCCTATCTCTAGAATGACTCTCGTACGCCGTGGATAAGGTCGTCCACTATCCAAAGTTTCTGAGTAAGAGGTGAAGGTAGGTATTGGGAAGCCCTTTAATCAGACACCCAATCCCGCCCGCGTTTAGCAGCCTCTACTGATCGATCTTGGTTGGTTAAATGCAAAAGTTGATAAAACGGTTTAAATGCATGAATGTGCATCCAATGATTTAAACGTAACATGTGAGAGCTTTCTAAGTCGGTTGATTTAATCCAAGTATCAATTACAAGATGTCGAGTTGGATTAATGGTTGATTTGCATGCAAGACGGAAATTAAACATCCATTACCGTATTAGGTTTAGGGTGCATAACATGATCCATTTGTCTTAGTAAGGCATTTTGCAAATATGGTTTTGAATAATCGAATAGTCATCTGATCCGTCCTATATCCGGGCTAACCGGAGTCGGGATCGTCCTAGACTAACGCTGGAAGAGAACAGACCCTGTACCAGACGGCTATAAGAGGCGCGAGCCAGCCGGCGGTGTAAGGGGCCTCCCTCTGGTTTTGAAAATGAGAAATGGTGAGCCTGTTTAGGCGCGGGTTAGCCCACGGTTTATGTGCCGTGTTCTGACTTTTTAGAAAACGTTATAAAACGTGTTGAAAATGGGTATTTGAACCCGGTTTGATTTGAATGGGTCGTTTAGACCGCATTTGTTGATTTGAAGAACTAGACACGAATAATCATCATTATTTGATAATATTCGGTGTCGGGTTCGATTTGACAAACTTGACATGAATAGTTTTGAAAAATGATTATGGACTAATTGTTTTAATTCCATTTGAATGTAATTAGTCGATACTCGTCATCGTACCCGGGTTAAAATCCGGCATGGTATGTAGGACCAAGGATTACTTTGTGTTGGTGACTAATATGTTTGTTAAAAAAATTGTGAAGAAATGAAGTAAAAGGCTTTAAAATACCTTCTAAATGTCATTAACCAAATATTATCACCGAAACACGGATTTAACCGTCATGGTATGAAGAACCAAGGATGAAAAATGCTATATGGTTAAAACATGTGAAATGAAACAAAAAGGTTTCGAAAATACTTGAAATGGTAAAAATCGATTACAAATATGAAAAAGGATTAAGGGAAATGACGAGAACAAACACGGTTGATTTTTGGTCTGAATACCCCATTTAGGCGCGAGCCAGTTGGCGACCTAAGGGGCTTCTGCCTCAGATCAAAAATCAGTTTTGGCTCGTTTATTCCATGTTTTGGTTCATGTTATGCATGTTTTAGCATGTTAGAGTCATGAAACAAATGAAAACATAATAAAAGAGGATTTTTACACCCTCATACTTACATGTTTGGTTATGGCGAGTGCCGACATAAGTGTAACAACTCGTTTGATCGGAAAAAACTCGGTTAAAACCGTTTTGGTAAGTACAAGAGTGTTTTACAAGTTTAGTGATGGTGTAGTGGTCGAAATGGTCGGTCAAGTGGTTTAATGCACGATGACGGTACCAAACAATGTGTAAGGCTCGTGTTTACGATCGGTAGGTCGTAAATACGCGTCGGATTGTGACTTTAGAAGTCGAGTCGAGAATTTTAAGGGAGAAAAGAGGGGCGGACACTCGCGTAAGTCTCAAATGGGTGGCATTTGAGGGGTATTTATAGGGAAATGAGTGGTTGTGTGAGTTTCGAGCGACGTGACCACCTGGGTTGCTCAAACAGGCGTGAGCCACGTCGCGGGTCTTCGAGCTGTGTTGTCGCTTTCACAACAAACGCAATCATGATTTGTTCTATCCTAGGATTTGTAGTCATATGTTTGGTACTTGACCATTCATAAATCCGGGAAATCTTAGCATAGAAGGTTTGAAATGTTTGTTTTTTGTGGTTGAATCGGTTTGACTCGTTGTTGGAGTCGGGATTTGAATTTTTGAGTCGGTTTTTGGTCTGGTGTCGGTTTTGACTCTAGTTAGTGTCATTGCGACCCCGTTGCCGTGCATTAAACACTCCAAGTATTTTTGAAATGTTTTGAAATGTTTTATTTTCGAAATCGTTTTAAGTTTTCCGACGTAAAGTTGTACACAAACTGTCGATCAAACGCCGCGATTCCAAAACATGTTGTAGTCCGATAATCATCGGGTGTTTGATGGAGTCTCAGCAGATACCGGGTATCTACAGAGCCCCCACTTTGACTGAGGCTTGGACAGGGCAAAAGTCAAAGTAGAGCCCCTAGGTCAATCGAAGATTACAACCTGGAGACCCAAGCGACGTCAAGGCGACTCGAAAGGAATTGAGCCAAGGACCTGCCGTCGGGAAGGGCGACGTCAAGGTGACTCAAGGGTACGAGTCAAGGACCTGTCGTCGAGAACAGTTTAGAGTCTGTCGACTGTCCGTGCGGGTCGTTTAAAGTCCGTTAGACTACGTACAAAGACTCGACAGTCATAAGAAGGAGTCATACCTGAGGCATCTTCGGATATGTCCTTGCATGTTCGCGGACAAAGGCTCGCCAGCTGTGATAAGGAAATGTACCCGAGGCATCTTCGGGTTCTGTCCTTGAACGTTTGCGGACAAAGTCTCGCCAGCCATGATAAGGAAATGTACCCGAGGCATCATCGGGATGTGTCCTTGAGATGGTGCGGACAAAGGCTCGCCAGCTGTTGTAAGGAAATGTACCCGAGGCATCTTCGGGATCTGTCCTTGAAAGGGTGCGGACAAAGGCTCGCTAGCCAAATGATAAGGAAATGTACCCGAGGCATCTTCGGGATCTGTCCTTGAATGGTTGCGGACAAAGTCTCGCCAGCCAAATGATAAGGAAATGTGCCTGAGGCATCTTCGGGATCTGTCCTTGAATGGTTGCGGACAAAGGCTCGCCAGCCAATGGTAGGGTCGGTTAATGGACCATGGGAATAGCCGCGTCGAATGGGCTTGTCTTGAAAGTAGCGAACTCGTGATGTCGCTGGGGAAATAGTGAGTATGGATTCTCACTATCACCATTTTTGGAATGAGTGGGTTCCGCGAGGAAGCCCCCTGCTGGTATTTGAAGGAATAGTGAATTTGGAATCTTCACCATTCGTTGGCTTGAATTTGCAGTGGCGGTTTTGATCGCCGTTTGTCTTAATTTTGAAGGAAAATAACAAATTTGAGTTTGCTATTGCTCTTGAAGTGACGGTTTATGTGCCGCCGCTGGCATTTGATGGAAATAGGGAATTTGGAATCTTCACTATTGATTGAAGTGACGGTTTATGTGCCGTTGTTGACATATGATTGAAATAGTGAATTTGGAATCTTCAGTATTGATTGAAGTGACGGTTTATGTGCCGCCGTTGACATGTGATGGAAATAGTGAATTTGGAATCTTCACTATTGATTGAAGTGACGGTTTATGTGCCGCCGTTGCTTGAAATTTGGAGAAATAGCGGTTTTTGAATTTTCGCTATTATTTTTGAAATTAACGGTTTTAATCGCCGTCGTTCCGATTTTGAGGAAATAGCGATTTTGAATTTTCACCATTATTTTGAAATTGAAGGAAAATAGCGAATTTGATTTCACCATTATTTTTGAAATGGCGGTTTTGATCGCCGTTTGCTTGAAATTTTTGAAAATAGCGAATTTAAATTTTCACTATTTGGTTTTGTTTGTTTTTGAGGAAATGACGACTGACACGTCTGTCGCGTACCTGTCAAAATAACCAACTGGCTCTAACTAATATAGCTAGGGAAGTCGGGTCGAATCCACAGAGAGGTAGGAAATTGTCAGCTAAATCTAAGTTCGTCAAGGTAACCAAATTGGGGGGTTTTTTAAATGTGATATTCTAAACTAATAAGAATAAGGAAGAGAAAATAAGAGGAAGGAATTAATCAGATAAAGAGAAACAGCTAAGACAGACGGTTCACCATAACCATTCAGTCAAGCAATCTAGGTCTCTGGTCAAAGCAAATACGATCTAAGGGGTAACGAACGTCACCTTTCGGTCCTTAATTCGCCTTAAAGCGTAAATAGCTTAGCTTTCGCCCTCACTACAATACCCTATTGCTCGCTACTAGTCTCGCCTTTTCCAACCTTTCGGTCCATGTCAAGGGTCACTAAGATATAAATATCTAATCGCGTCGACTCAATCAGACAGATACAATTAACTGCAGCATTTAAACAACAGAGATTATACCCGCATTAACCCAATAAATCGACTACTATTCCCTCATGATTATGGACCCCCTATAGTCTTAGCAGGGGGAACTAGCTACTCATTACCATCGAATTAACAATAATGACAAATAGATAATTAAAACTAAACTTGATGATAGAACTAATAAGGATTGAATTAAAGCAATTATGATAACAATTAAAAGAGGGAAGGAATTTAAGCAATAAATAAGATTAAAGATAAAAGTAGAATAATAATACCAATCGCAAAATCCAAATCCGAGTAGCAAAGTGTAAAGGAAGAACAAAAATCCAAGAACAGTAGTCTTAGGTAAAGTAAAACGAACGTGAGAAGAGAGAGCAGTAACGTAGTCCCTCTCCTCTATCTTATACGAAAAATCCATCCTAAAACCTAATCCATGGACTAATTACAAAAGCCCATAAAATAATTAGGCTGGAATTAACTAAAGCAGGACAAACCACTCGATCGAGTAGAAATAAACTACTCGATCGAGCAAATGAACACCAAACCACTCAATCGAGTGGTAATAAACCACTCGATCGAGCACTTCATGCAAATTCTCCTCGATTGACTCCTTTAACTACTCGATCGATCAATCTTGAGTATATAAAGCATTCGATCGAGTAGTAAACTATTCGATCGAGCTAATTAGGCACGCTAGACTTTGAAACACTTCCCGAATCCAGCTCACGCGTCTTCCAATTGTTAGATTTCCAAACTCCGGCTCCTCATTCTCCATAAATGCATTCCAATGGGACGGATTTAGGCTCGATTTAGCTCCTCTTTGGTCTATTCCTGCAAATTACATAAAACGAACCAAAGTATAACATTCGGGGGTATTTGTAGCTAGATGCTACATAAAAAGTATAGAAATGCGTGTGAAAATGGGGTAAAAACCTTATATAAAAGACACGCATCAAATCTCTCCAAACCAAACCTTTGCTTGTCCCTAAGCAAATATGAATGCAACTAAGAATAAATAATGGAACGGGACCAACGCATCAGCTGCAAATCACCCACTAGAACCAATTTAATGCAACAGCTGACAAAGTGGCAAATGAGAAGTGCAAACGAGTTAAATCGATGTTTCAAACTTACTGAACCGTCGACCTTGCAAGACTCAAAAGATGTCGGACTCTCACGGGCCGCTCGTCACTCAAAATTAGGCACAAGGTAAGTATATATGTGAGAGATAGAAAGAAGTAAGACACTCACCTAACTCGACCTATAAGAGCATGCATGCAGTTAACATGAATAAAGTCTCTACAACCGTACATATGCATTCCAACCATACTAATGACCAAGACACATGCCGAGGACTTACATTTGGGTAAGTGAGGTAATGGGTAAGAAGGGGCTAAGATGAATTTGGATATGTGGGGTTAGTAGCCAGGCTAGCAACAACGGATCCAAACATAAACTGCATCCCAACTTCGTACTTAATATAACAAGATGAAACGGTGCAAAAACTATGCACTAAACTCACAAAACACCAAAAACTCGTCAACTCCCCATAAGATATAAATAAGACATGAGAGTGAAAATCATTATCCAATTTCTTTTTCTTTCATGTGATTTTTTTCTTTTTTTTTTCCTTTTCTTATTTCGCCTTATTCTTTTTTTTTTTTTTTCATTTTCGTTCTCTTTTTTTTTTCTTTTTTCATTCCATTTTTTTTTCTTTTCTTTCATTCCCTTCAATTCTTCCACCATCTTCTGAAATCAGATAAAATAACCATATTGCAATAAAACATTCCAACAACTACTCGTTACTAGCTTGGCTAGGGTAGGAAGTATTATAGAAAGTAGTTAAAAGGACAAAAAGGCAATTTGGCTATGTGGAGCTCATGGGTAGAATGAAGTAAAGGGAACTGCCTCTCCTAACAAGTGTCACCATCCACAGACCGAATGCATACAGGTATTAAGAAGACTAGACTCATGCTTATGCAAATTGATGTTACATGCCTTAAAGAGAGTAATACTCACATCCTAAATGAAACCGGTCATGAATGTCACCAGTTTATAAAGCTCTAACCTCAGAATGTAATGTAGCTTGCCGACATAATGAATCAAGTCTATTCGTTCAGATAAGAGAGGAACAAAAAAACTCGTAGATTATGCACCTAATCACGCCAACTAAATGTCAATAATATGCAAGGCTCAAGTAAAGATTCAATGTAGCGTCAAAGTTCAAACGTTCCGACTCAAACTAAACGTGAATTTTTTGAATTTTTATGATTTTTGAATTAATTAAAGCAACAATGCATGCGGAAATAAATAAACGTGCAAGCAGAAATGCAAGAAAACATGCAGACACAGATATGGATGCATACCTCCCCAAACCAAACCGTACAATGCCTTCATTGTACCAAAAATAGGGAAAGAAATGCAAACTAAAGGGAAAGGGAGAAGTGGAGTCGGAAAACTTACAAAACGTCATAAGGAGGGACCTCGCCAAACCGACCATGAACATGGGAGGTCAAAGAAAGTCAAACAGTAGTTCCATAGACGTAAATCAGCGGCTGGAAGACATAACTACTCAATCGAGCAACTTGGAACAACTCGATCGAGTGAACTGGCAAAAGGAAGGACTCGATCGAGCAGAAAACCGGTCGATCGAGTGGATGCGTTTTCTGCTTTGGTCGATCGAGTAAAAATACCACTCGATCGACTGACAAATACCTCAAAATGCGCTCGATCAAGTAGAAAACTGCTCGATCGAGTGAAGTAACCTGCAAAACACGCATTTCAAAGCAAGGGAAGCATAAAGAGTTCGTAAAACAGCGTCTAAAGTTCAACATAAAGCTAAAGAAAAATAAATAGTTCAACAAAAGTACAATAAAACAGTCCGGGCTGCCTCCCAGAGAGCGCTGGTTTATGATGTCCCGCACGACCTTCCTTCTGGCATCAAATAACTGGCGCGTCAAGTGTGTCGAAATACAAGACTTCAACATGATTGTCCGTTTCATTTGCCTCGTGGTAATGCTTCACATATTGGCCATTCACCTTGAACCTATGACCTTCGGAATCTTCGAGCTCCACGGATCCAAATTTGGTAACAGCCATCACCGTATAAGGACCACTCCACCTGGACTTCAGCTTGCCAGGGAATAATCTCAATCGGGCATTAAATAGCAGCACCTTTTGCCCAACATGAAACCCGAGGTAGAATTCTCTTGTCATGCCATCTCTTCGTCTTTTCTTTGTAAATGCGCGAGCTATCATAGGCATTAAGCCTAAACTCTTCCAACTCATCTAGCTGCAAAAGACGATTCTGACCGCACAACTTAGGATCATAGTTAAGCTCACGAATTGCCCACCAAGCCTTACATTCCAATTCAACAGGTAAGTGACACGATTTCCCATAAACTAGCCTATAAGGTGATGCACCAATTGATGTCTTAAAGGCAGTTCTGTAAGCCCATAGGGTGTCATCTAACTGAAGACTCCAGTCTTTCCGTGATTTAGAAACTACCTTAGACAATATCTCTTTTAGCTCACGATTAGAGACCTCAACCTGACCACTAGTTTGGGGATGATACCCCAAACCACGCCGGTGTTGGACACCAACTTTAGACAGAATAGAAGTGAGTTTCTTTTCTTTAAAATGCATCCCCCCATCACTAATGACGACCCTAGGGACACCAAATCGGGGGAATATGATATTTTTAAACATCTTTATCACGGTCTTAGCATCACAATGGGTTGAGGCAATTGCCTCAACCCATTTTGACACATAGTCTACAGCCACTAAGATATACCTGTTACCTTTACTGGATGGGAACGGTCCTTGGAAATCAATGCCCCAGACATCGAAGACCTCAACCTCTAAGATGCCATTTTGTGGCATCTCATGTCTCTTTGAAATGTTCCCTGATCGTTGGCAAGCATCACAAGCTAAAACAAAAGACTTAGCGTCAGCAAACAAAGAAGGCCAGTAAAAACCAGACTAAAGTACCTTAGCCACGGTGCGCGATGGACCGTGGTGACCACCATATGAAGAGGAGTGACAGCCTTCCAGGACTACTTTGGTCTCCCACTGCGGAATACACCGTCTGTAGAGACCGTCTGCACATTCCTTAAACAAATAAGGATCATCCCGGAAATCTTTGCTTAGCGTTATACGAAAACGCTTCCTCTGATGAGAAAGGTCGAGCGACGACTTGGCAATCGACAACGAAGTTAGCTATATCTGCATACCAAGGTTCTTGGTTAACAATAGACGATATAACAGCAATTAAAGTATCGTCAGGAAAAGAATCATCAATAGGTAAAGAATCTTCCCCTTCTTGTCGCATCAGTCGCGACAAGTGATCAGCTACAACGTTCTCAGCTCCTTTCTTATCCTTAATCTGTAAATCAAACTCCTGAAGGAGGAGTATCCATCTCAGTAGCCGTGGTTTAGCCTCCTTCTTAGCAAGGAGATGCCTCAAAGTAGCATGGTCAGTAAAAACAGTGACTTCTGACCCAACTAAATAAGTACGAAACTTCTCTAAGGCATAAACTACAGCTAGCAGCTCTTTCTCAGTGGTAGTAAACTTCACTTGAGCCTCATCCAGAGTTCAGCTCGTATAGTAGATAGCATTCAAAGCTTTGTCTTTCCTTTGGCCTAGCACTGCTCCTAGTGCATAGTCACTCGCATCACACATAATCTCAAACGGCAAGTCCCAATCGGGAGGCTGTATGATCGGCGCAGAGACTAAAGCCTGCTTTAACCTGTTAAAAGCAGAAAGACAATCATCAGTAAACATAAAAGGGGCATCCTTAAGGAGTAACTGTGTAAGTGGTTTAGCAATCTTTGAGAAGTCCTTGATAAACCGGCGATAAAAGCCGGCGTGACCAAGGAAACTTCTCACCCCCTTAACATTGACAGGAGGTGGTAATTGCTGAATCACTTCCACCTTTGCTTTATCAACTTCTATTCCCCTATTAGAAACTAAGTGCCCCAAGACAACTCCCTCGTTGACCATAAAGTGGCACTTCTCCCAGTTCAGCACAAGGTTAACCTCAATACAGCGCTGCAACACTTTCTCAAGGTTAGACAGACAGTTAGAAAAATCACTTCCATATACACTAAAATCGTCCACGAAAACTTCCATAATAGACTCAATATACTCTGAAAATATCCCCATCATGCACCTTTGAAAGGTGGCAGGGGCATTACACAAACCAAAAGGCATCATGCGATAAGCAAAAACGCCCTGAGGACAAGTAAATGTAGTCTTAGCCTGATCGTCTGGGTGGATAGGGATCTGAAAGAACCCTGAATACCCGTCTAAATAACAGAAAAATTTATGATAAGCTAACCTTTCTACCATTTGATCAATAAAAGGAAGAGAAAAGTGATCTTTCTTGGTGGCGGCATTGAGCTGTCTGTAATCTACGCACATCCGCCAACCAGTCACTACTCGAGTAGGTATTAATTCATTCTTTTCATTCTTAACAACAGTTGTCCCTCCTTTATTCGGGACCACCTGTACTGGACTTACCCATTTGGAATTACCAACAGAATAAATAATACCTGCATCTAGCAGCTTCATTACCTCAGCCATCACAACATCCTGCATCTTCTGGTTCAGCCGGCGTTGACCCTGTCTGCAAGGTTTGTGATCTTCCTCCAGCTCTATCCTGTGCATACAAATATCGGGACTAACCCCCTTGACATCGTCCAGTGAATAGCCCATTGCTTTCCTGTTTTTCTTAAGTACAGCTAACAAAGAAGTCAGCTGATCATCATTAAGCTTGGCACTAACAATAACTGGATATTGCTCTGTATCGTCTAAGAAAACATATTTAAGATGAGAAGGGAGAGGCTTACGTTCCGGTACCTTTACCTCAATGGAGCAAAGAGTGATAATAATTTGTTCCACTTGCTCTCCCTCATGCTCATCCCAATCATCAACAAGCAAATCCAACGCAGCGTCATCGTCGTCAGGGCTATCTGCACACTCATCAAAAAGCATAAGGGCTTCTAGTGGGTCCTTCATACAAGAACCCGACCAGAAGTCATAAATAGACTCATCAATAATATCAACCGAATAACAGGTATCCTCTATCATTGGCCGAGCCAAAGTGCTAGACAGACTGAAAGTGATCGCGTCATCCCCTACTGCAAGAGTCAAACGCCCTTGTTTGACATCAATAACGGCCCCAGTTGTACAAAGGAATGGTCTTCCTAAGATAATTTGGGTCCGGGTGTCCTCAGCTATATCTAAAACAATGAAATCTACTGGAATAAAGAACTTTCCTATTTTCACAGGCACGTCCTCTAAGACACCTAAGGGCTTCCTAACAGATCTATCAGCCATCTGTAGGGTAATGTTAGTCACTTTAAAATGACTCATGTTCAGTTTCTTGCAGACAGGAAGGGGCATGACGCTAACACTGGCTCCTAAATCACAGAGAGCCTTATCAATAACCATGTTGCCTATAATACAAGTAATAGAAAAGTTGCCCGGGTCTTTCATTTTAGGTGGACCCTTATTTAAAAGCAAATTACTAGACTCTTCCATAAATGAAATCGTCTCAAACTCGCTTAAATTCCTCTTACGCGTCACAATGTCTTTCATAAACTTAGCGTAAGTAGGTACCTGAGTAACAAGTTCGGAAAAAGGGACGGTTACCTGGAGGTTCTTCACGATGTCCACAAACTTACCGTACTGTTGCTCGATCTTTGCGTCCTTCAGACGACCTGGGAAGGGCACCCTGGTAGCAATGAGTGTACCCGCAACTTTTTCTTTACCTTTATCAATGCGTGACGTCTCCGCAGCAGGGGAAGATGACACGGTAGCGGAATTAGATAGTAAAATAGGGTCTCCGCCACTTCTGGTATTCGATCGAGTACTTGTATCACTCGATCGACCATTCTCTTCTTCTGTTTCACTCGATCGACCGGTTTTATCACTCGATCGAGTGATTTCTTTAGCAAACTTACTCGATCGAGTAAGAATATCACTCGATCGACCAACATCAAATTCTGCACTACTCGATCGACCAGTATTTTCACTCGATCGAGTGATAGGATGAATTAATTCACTCGATCGAGTAGATAAATCACTCGATCGAGTGTCTACAGCACACGCAGCAAGCATTTCGGCTAAAAACTCATCCAAATCATCTTCCGGGGTATCTTCAGCTGTTAAAACCCCGTCTTCTGGTACTTTTGGCTCTTCATAAGTAAAGCCAACTTGTAAATTCGTTGCACTAACTGAATTGCATGTCGGTAGAAGCTCGGCTTGGTCTTTCGCGAGTGTTAACTACGCGACTTGTTCCATCAATTTCGTTATGACCGTGTCTTTCCTATTGCACTTCTCATCACACTGTTGTGACATGCTCATCACAAAGGATTTTAATTCAGCAATTTCTTCATTTGCAGTAGGAGAAACCGGCTGCGGCACTGGCGTAGAAGGGGCAGAGACATTCTTTATTGTGGGTTAATATCCGTATACTACCCTTTAAATTTAGGACTATAACGTAAATTTAAACATGTGATTATTGTCATAAAACATAAATACAAGTGAAACGATAAGGAACAAGAAATAACCTCGGGTCCTTTAAATTGCGGCGTAAAGAACAGAAATCAAAGCAGATTTCCTCCTAATCGTTACACCCAAGACTTTGTCCGAGATATGCCCTTGTGCTAGAACAGTGTTCTCCGATTGCCTTGCAATATAGGGAGAACTGATGTGAGTTTTGTCGAGATGAGAGATCTCAGGTTTTTCAGAGAAGAATACTCTTCAAAACCCTAATTTTTGTTTCAAATGATGATTAGGTTTAACAGAAGGAGGAGGTCTCCTTTTGTTCTCCTATTTCGGCCAAAACCGTGACCCACAAGGGGAAGTGGGCTTCCACTTCCTCTTGGTTTTAACTCGAGGTCCGGTTCGTTAAATACTAAAATGTATATGACGGGTTTGTATTATAAACTGTTATCGGTTATCGGAAATTAAGGCATCAGCTAATAATACGGGTTAGCTGAATTATTAATACGTGTCCGACAAAACAAAAGATTGTATAATTATTTTTAATATACATTTAATTAAATATAAATCACGTATATTTAATTTTACGAATTAACTGGTTAATTCGCTTTAGCCCATGATATTTAATCCGTATTAAATATAATATCTCAACATCACATATTTGACTAATTACTAGTCAAATAACTCGGACTAACTGGTTAGTCAATTTTGGCATCTACATGACAGTATTTTCATACCGTCACATCTCTCGAACGTATCCTATAGGTGTGACTTTTAGGGACCAGTTGATCACCGCCATCTGTATGACAATAACGTCAAACTTATCTAGCAAGCCAACCGTTATTGATAAACGTGGATCAACTGATAATAATACCAAAGTATGCCCTTTGATCCTTTTAGAGGTTTATAAGTCCTTGCACTAACTGTTAAGGACACCAACCCCAACAAGCTCCCACTTGTCCGTACAAGTGTATGTGCAATGACGTTATCCGCACTAACTGGAGGACACAAGCTCCAACAAACTCCCACTTGTCCGAACAAGTGTAGGTGCGATAACCGATTCTCATATTCATTTAAAATTTCTCCCACTCAATGTAAAACAATTTGCAGATCTGGATCCACAAAGGTCGTATTTTACAATCGATCTGTATCTAGAGTGGTTTCCCCGACTAGAGAGTAACTTAACTGATAAAACGAATCCGTATCCGAGCATGGCCATGCATTTCGATTCTGACTCCTCGAGTGGCCCCGAGAAATATCGAGTACCTGATAAAGGCTGAATATTTCCTTCAACTCGACTCCTTCCGATCTAAGCACAGCATGAAATGACCCAGAAAAAATCTACTTGGCCCCCTGTTACGGATGACCGTGAGAAAGAAACCAAAGTCACCCAAAATCTGCCGTAGTCTCAAGAGACAGTCGATAGTCAAAGAATCGACTCTTAGGATCACCATGGAAGTCCTATCCACGACCGGGCATCGAATGTTATAAAAACATTTAGGACTCCACGTCGATGTCACAATTGTGTCCTACGAAATATCCGTATAAATCGCCTCTGTGATTGGTCAGTCAACCGGTTGACTTATGGCTCGTTGAACCCACCATCAACCAACGTCACAGAATAATTGCCAGAGTTATCAGCTCATGTGGGCAATTAAGGACTAACAAGATATGATGTTTGTTCAGTTCACTTTGTGGTGTTCAAAATTGTCGTACAATTCCACATGAAAAACAAAATATATATATATATATAAAATATCAAAACGATGATGTCGTATAGAGTACAAAAGAGAATGAATCTCATCCATAAAAGAGTACTACAACTCAGGAACACGTTTGATTCCCATGGAATTAACGTGCCCTTCATGCTTATCTTGTCGTAATGCTTTAGTGAGAGGATCTGCTATGTTATCATCAGTAGCAATCTTTTCTATCACTACTTCCTTTTGCTCCACGTAATCCCGGATTAGATGAGCTTTCCGTTGTACATGTCTAGACTTGTTGCTAGACTTTGGCTCCTTAGCTTGGAAGATGGCACCACTATTGTCGCAATAGATGGTGATCGGGTCATTCGAACTAGGCACTACAGAGAGCCCATGTAAGAATTGACGCATCCATATCGCTTCCTTTGTAGCTTCAGACGCGGCATAGTACTCGGACTCAGTCGTAGAATCTGTTGTAACAGTTTGTTTCGAACTCTTCCACTGATCGGCGCCATTAAGAGTAAACACGAATCCAGACGAGATTTCGAGTCATCTCGATCCGTTTGGAAGCTAGCATCTGCGAATCGGTTGCGCATAGCGTTTGAGAGCCTCCATAAGTCAATGCCCAATCTTTAGTCCTCCGTAGGTACTTAAGAATGTTCTTGACAAATGCCAATGTGGTTCACCCGGATGCTTTGTTGGAATCGACTTGTCATACTCAATGCATATGCCACGTCCGGACGTGTGCATATCATGGCATACATGATTGATCCTATAGCCGAAGCATAAGGAATCCGTGTCATGCGCTCTTTCTCTTTCGGTGTCTCTCGGTGCCCGAGATCGGCTCAAATGCACCCCTGGAGCCATAGGAAGGAACCCCTTCTTGGAGTTAGTCATGCTTTGAATCTCTCTAGGACTTTGTCTATGTAAGACTCCCCGATCGAGAGATAACATCCGTCGTGATCTATCTCGATAGATACGGATGCCTAGAATTCTCTCGTGCCTCTCCCGGATCTTTCATCCGGAAATGGTTTTTCAACCATACTTTCACCGAAGTTAAGAGAGGTATGTCATTCCCAATCAGGAGTATGTCGTCAACATACAATATTAGGAAGACAATCTTGCTCCCACTCGACTTGATATATAGACATGGTTCCTCGACAGATCGAGTAAATCCATTGTCTTTTATCACTTGGTCGAAGCGATGATTCCAACTCCTTGATGCTTGCTTAAGTCCATAAATGGAACGCTTAAGTTTGCACACTTTCTTAGGATGTACTGGATCAATGAAACCTTCGGGTTGTACCATGTACAACTCTTCCTCCAAAAAGCCGTTTAAGAAGGCGGTTTTCACATCCATTTGCCAAATTTCATAGTCATGAAAAGCGGCGATCGCTAAGATAATCCGAATGGAACGCAGCATGACTACGGGTGCAAAAATCTCATCGTAGTGCAAACCTGGCACTTGGGTGAAACCTTTAGCAACTAGTCGTGCTTTGTAGATATCTTGTTGACCTTCCACAGAATGCTTTATTTTGTAAAGCCATTTGCATTGAAGGGGACGAACCTTAGCAGGTAAGTCAACAAGATCCCACACGTTGTTCTCATACATGGAGTCCATCTCGGATTGCATGGCCTCAAACCATAGCTTTGAGTCAGAACTTGTCATGGCACCTTTATAGGTTGCGGGTTCACTACTCGTTAAGAGTAGAACGTCATCTATGTCATGTTCCTCGACCATACCAATGTATCTGTCCGGAGGAATAGAGACTCTTCCCGACCTCCTAGGTTCCTCAGGAATATTCACCGCAGCCGGGATTGAAGGAACAGGTTCCTCTAATGGTTGCTCGGTGTTTGGTTCTGGAATCTCCGACAGGTCGAAGGTTCTATCATTCTTTGCATTCTCGAGAAATTCCTTCTCTAAGAATGTCGCACTAGCCGCAACAAAAACGCGTTGTTCGGTTGGCGAATAGAAGTAATGACCAAGTGTTCCTTTAGGATAACCTATAAAGTATGTCTTGGCCGATCGCGGGCCGAGCTTATCCTCGTGTCTCCACTTGACATAAGCCTCGCAGCCCCAAACCCGTATAAAGGACAAGTTAGGGACCGTTCCCTTCCATAGTTCATATGGAGTCTTGTCAACAGCTTTAACGGGACTTGGTTAAGTATTAGAGCGGCTGACAAAAGAGCATAACCCCATAATGAATCGGGTAAAACCGTGTGACTCATCATGGATCGAACCATATCAAGTAGTGTTCGATTTCTCCGTTCGGACACACCATTCAAATGAGGTGTTCCAGTGGAGTTAATCGTAGGGCAATCCCACAGTCCTTTAGGTGTTGATCAAACTCGTGAGAAAGATACTCGCCACCACGATCCGAACGCAGTGTTTTTATCTTTCTACCCAACAGGTTCTCAGTACCCTATTTTGGTATTCCTTGAATTTCTCAAAGGATTCACTTTTGTGCTTCATTAAGTAGACATAGCCATATCTACTCAAATCGTCCGTGAAAGTGATGAAATACCTATAGCCTTCTCGTGCGGTGATTGACATAGGTCCACATACATCCGTGTGTATGAGTCCTAATAGGTCCGCAGCGCGCATTCCAACACCTTTGAAGGAAATCCGAGTCATCTTACCGATGAGACATGATTCACACGTGCCAAATGATTGAAAATCAAAGGCCGAGATAGCTCCATGTTTGATGAGCTGTTTTACGCGTTTCTCATTAATGTGTCCCATACGGCCGTGCCATAGATACGTTTGATCTTTGTCACCAACCTTTAACTTTTTATTCATTACGTGTAATATTTCGGTGGTCCGATCTAAAACATAAATTCCGTTCATGGAGACTGCCTTGCCGTAAATCATATCGTGTAATGAGAAAATGCAAGCATTATTTTCTATTACAAATGAAAAACCAAGTTTATCAAGCGCAGAAACTGAAATAATGTTTTTGGAAAGACTAGGTACATAATAGCAGTCATATAATGACAACTCAAATCCGCTTGGAAGTGGATCACATATGTCCCCTTGGAGATGGCAAATACTCTTGCTCCATTCCCAACACGCAGTCCACCTCACCCTTTACGAGGGGTTCGATGTTTCGGAGCCCCTGCACATGATTACACAGATGAGAACCACAACCAGTATCAAGTACCCAAGTTCCGTAACTTGCGTGGTTAATCTCAATCATATGAATAAAAGTAGAAGAGAGAGAAGACATACCAACAGGTTTAACACGACCTGCCTTTAAGTCCTCATGATAAACAGGACATGTGCGTCTCCAATGCCCAGTCTTGTGGCAATGGTGGCATTCCATGTTTTCACTCTTGCTCTTTGTCATGCCTGATGAGTTACTCGACTCACCAGGACCACTCTTACCTGAACCCGACTTCTTGAACTTCGCCTTACCTACTGTTAGGTTTGCCGGAGCTTTGCCCTTACCTTTCCCTTTGTTTGACACAACGAGAACATCCTGTTTCGAGCTCCCACTGAACTTCATGTCCTTCTCGGTCTGTACGAGAAGGGAGTGCAGTTCATGGGGAGTTTTCTTCAAATCATTCATATAGTAATTCGCTCTGAATTGCGAATAACCATCGTGGAGTGAGTGAAGAATACGGTCGATAACAATATTCTCGCTGATGTTACAGTTAAAGGTCTCCAGCTTCTCGACATTCTCAATCATGCTGAGAATGTGTGGGCTAACCGGTTGGCCCTTCTGGAGTCTCGCATCAAAGAAGCGAGTGGTATGCTCATAGGTCACGATTCTCGGTGCTTTCGAGAATTCCTTAGTGAGCGTGGTGAAAATCTTGTTTGCACCTTGGGCTATGAAGCGTTTCTGCAAATTGGGTTCCATTGCAAAAATAAGTACGTTCTTTACCGCACCCGCTTCTAAAGCGAAATCGTTATACTTGTTGATTTCGTTAATTCCAGCCGTGGGGCCTGGGTTTAACGGCATGGGCTCAAGCGATATCTCGAGCTTTCCGTCGGCGGCGGCAAGATTCCGTAATCTTTGCCTCCCGTCCCGCGGTTGGATCCATCATTCTTCATCGAGTAGACCGATTCATCCGACTCTTGAAGATCCGGCCGGACTCACGGTCCAATGTGGCACTTGGCATTGGGTTATCACTTGAACCACCATTTGTTGTTTAGCGATTAAAAACGTGATCTACACCGAAAAAGAAAGAAAAACAAAACGAAATAAGCAACTCATCGAGGTGATTTAAGTCTATTTTAAAATTCATTTTAAACATGTAGACTCTCGCACTTGCATAATTGATCTCCCTCAAGAAAGATACAAGTGATCCCAAGACTCAATTTCTGTAAATTGATAAGCCAACTGTTTAGCTAATTCTTCCGGAAGAACTCTTGGTCGATAGATTTACAAATCCTATCTATAGTCCACCATGATCACAGGATCGTACGAGTGACCATAGTGTTGAGATAAAATAGGTCAATCGGTTCCAACTTACCCGACGTAGAAGGGGTCATAGTATGCCTACCGACGAAGAAGGGACTCATTGGAGTTTGACCTATAAAGACTGTTCTCAATTTTAGTTTATACGAGGAAGATCCCATCAACAAAATTATAATTCATTTTAAGTGAACGAATAACTAGCGTCTGTCGTGAATGAATTTATTTGGATGATGGCTTAAAACGTGTGACATGAGAATGTCAATGAAAACTAACTCGTGACCTCTATATGTGTCAGTTTTCATGCAATAAATTAGGTGGTTTGGTTTTTAGGCGGAATATGATGCAAATTATCGTAGCAAAAATAAATATAAGAATGAATGCAATACGTAAATAAAAATTTCCTAGTGTGGCCTATCCTAGTATAAGAACATAATACAACTTTGGAATCCACCGTTGGACCCGAAAAGCTTGTCTTGATGTTCCATCTTGATCCAGGTAGCGGGAGTGAGCATCCGGTCTCCATCTTTGGTCTTCTCAAAAATTACAATTAAAATTACAAAATATAAACCTATTTACATTCTAATTAAAACTGTAATTACAAGTGAAAAATCCAAAACGGAGATACGAGATCTCAAAATACAACCAAGACCGTGTTCCATCATTTCGGTAACACGTTCTACTAAGGCCACACTAAGTTACAACCGCTTGTAAAATTAAATATGTAATTAAAAGGCATTCACGGCATTCATAAATTAACGATAAATAAAAATGCATCAACTAAAAACAAATTCATTCGTGACATAATTCCGTAATTATGTTAAATTTATCCAAACCACCTTTTAATGATTAAAATTCATGTGATAAAACCGCTTCTATCATTTAATTTTAATCCATTATAATCCGTCATTTTAAAGACGCTTTAAAACAACTATATGGTACGTGAGTGAACCGATTCACTATTAAGCGAGTGTACTATATCCGTATAAAGTACATATTGAAGCCATAAGAAAATTTAAATCAAAAGAAACAAATTTTCAAAGCTGTTAAAGACGAAATCCCTCGATCCAGGGACATAAGTGCTCGATCGAGGGACAGGAGGGCTCGATCGACTGAACTGCAAGTCGATCGAGAGGTATGCTAATCAGGAGGTGCTCGATCGACTAAACTGGTGGTCGATCGAGTACCTATATCAGCAAAACTACTCGATCGAGTACGAGGACAACTCGATCGAGCAGAGGGGTTTTGAAAGCAGGTCGATCGAGTACAGCAAGGACTCGATCGAGCAAAAAGTTTTGGAACAGGGTCGATCGAGTACAAAGGGGACTCGATCGAGCAAAAATTATACAGAAAAGCCACTCGATCGATTAAAACCATGGTCGATCGAGTGCAAAAATCTCTGGAAAATTCAAAACCCTCGTGAAAACATATTTCGAGACAAGATCAAATGCAAATTCGATCAAAAACGCATTAAAACAAATTTAACAATTTGATAAAACTTGACATATTGTTATAATCTCCGTATAAAACAACAATATGTATGAAACAAAACGAAAACAAGGTGATAAAACCGTGTAAAACATGTCACGGTTTCAACAAAAAACAAAAACCGAATCAGCCGTGTATACATGGCACGGAATTCGAAGCACAAAATCATCGTTTCAAAAACGTTTTATGAAAAACACATAGAAAAATTTACGTAACCTCGCTCTGATACCACTTGTGGGTTAATATCCGTATACTACCCTTTAAATTTAGGACTATAACGTAAATTTAAACATGTGATTATTGTCATAAAACATAAATACAAGTGAAACGATAAGGAACAAGAAATAACCTCGGGTCCTTTAAATTGCGGCGTAAAGAACAGAAATCAAAGCAGATTTCCTCCTAATCGTTACACCCAAGACTTTGTCCGAGATATGCCCTTGTGCTAGAACAGTGTTCTCCGATTGCCTTGCAATATAGGGAGAACTGATGTGAGTTTTGTCGAGATGAGAGATCTCAGGTTTTTCAGAGAAGAATACTCTTCAAAACCCTAATTTTTGTTTCAAATGATGATTAGGTTTAACAGAAGGAGGAGGTCTCCTTTTGTTCTCCTATTTCGGCCAAAACCGTGACCCACAAGGGGAAGTGGGCTTCCACTTCCTCTTGGTTTTAACTCGAGGTCCGGTTCGTTAAATACTAAAATGTATATGACGGGTTTGTATTATAAACTCGTTATCGGTTATCGGAAATTAAGGCATCGCCTAATAATACGGGTTAGTTTGAATTATTAATACGTGTCCGACAAAACAGTATTGTATAATTATTTTTAATATACATTTAATTAAATATAAATCACGTATATTTAATTTTACGAATTAACTGGTTAATTCGCCTTAGCCCATGATATTTAATCCGTATTAAATATAATATCTCAACATCACATATTTGACTAATTACTAGTCAAATAACTCGGACTAACTGGTTAGTCAATTTTGGCATCTACATGACAGTATTTTCATACCGTCACATCTCTCGAACGTATCCTATAGGTGTGACTTTTAGGGACCAGTTGATCACCGCCATCTGTATGACAATAACGTCAAACTTATCTAGCAAGCCAACCGTTATTGATAAACGTGGATCAACTGATAATAATACCAAAGTATGCCCTTTGATCCTTTTAGAGGTTTATAAGTCCTTGCACTAACTGTTAAGGACACCAACCCCAACATTTATTTCCTCATACAGTTGAGAAAAAGGAACTCCTTGCTTGTATTTCCGATAAGCAAGGACACGCTCTACACTTGCCATGCATCCAATAGGGTCATGCCCTTCCTCGCCACATCTACCACATGGCTCTATATGCTCAGTACTCGTAGGCATCCTGGCAAAAAGACTTTCAAAGCAACGACTAACCTGCAAAACTAATCAAAACTTTGCAGAAATGAGATCAGCCTCATAAAATAAATTCCTTGAGACGAGAGACAAACTTAATTTAAGCAACAAAATTGCGCCACCTCCCCGGCAACGGCGCCAAAATTTGACACGTCTGTCGCGTACCTGTCAAAATAACCAATTGGCTCTAACTAATATAGCTAGGGAAGTCGGGTCGAATCCACAGAGAGGTAGGAAATTGTGAGCTAAATCTAAGTTTTTAAGGTAACCAAATTGGGGGGTTTTTAAATGTGATATTATAAAGTAATAAGAATACGGAAGAGAAAATAAGAGGAAGGAATTAATCAGATAAAGAGAAACAGCTAAGACAGACGGTTCACCATAATCATTCAGTCAAGCAATCTAGGACTCTGGTCAATGCAAATACGATCTAAAGGGTAACGAACGTCACCTTTCGGTCCTTAATTCGCCCTAAAGCGTAAATAGCTTAGCTTTCGCCCTCACTACAATACCCTATTGCTCGCTACTAGTCTCGCCTTTTCCAACCTTTCGGTCCAGGTCAAGGGTCAATAAGATATAAATATCTAATCGCGTCGACTCAATCAGACAGATACAATTAACTGCAGCATTTAAAAAACAGAGATTATACACGCATTAACCCAATAAATTGACTACTATTCCCTCATGATTATGGATCCCCTATAGTCTTAGCAGGGGGGAATTAGCTACTCATTACCATCGAATTAACAATAATGACAAATAGATAATTAAAACTAAACATGATGATAGAACTAATAAGGATTGAATTAAAGCAATTATGATAACAATTAAAAGAGGGAAGGAATTTAAGCAATAAATAAGATTAAAGATAAAAGTAGAATAATAATACCAATCGCAAAATCCAAATCCGAGTAGCAAAATGTAAAGGAAGAACAAAAATCCAAGAACAGTAGTCTTAGGTAGAGTAAAACGAACGTGAGAAGACAGAGCAGTAACATAGTCCCTCTCCTCTATCTTATACGAAAAATCCATCCTAAAACCTAATCCATGGACTAATTACAAAAGCCCATAAAATAATTAGGCGGGAATTAACTAAAGCAGGACAAACCACTCGATCGAGTAGAAATAAACTACTCGATCGAGCAAATGAACACCAAACCACTCGATCGAGTGGTAATAAACCACTCGATCGAGCACTTCATGCAAAATCTCCTCGATTGACTCCTTAAACTGCTCGATCGATCAATCTTGAGTATATAAAGCATTCGATCGAGCTAATTAGGCACGCTAGACTTTGAAACACTTCCCGAATCCAGCTAACGCGTCTTCCAAGTGTTAGATTTCCAAACTCCGGCTCCTCATTCTCCATAAATGCATGCAAATGGGACGGATTTAGGCTCGATTTAGCTCCTCTTTGGTCAATTCCTGCAATTTACATAAAACGAACCAAAGTAGAACATTCGGGGGTATTTGTAGCTAGATGCTACATAAAAAGTATAGAAATGCGTGTGAAAATGGGGTAAAAACCTTATTTAAAAGACACGCATCAACGACATTCAATATCGTCAACGAAAACTTTGAAGTTTGTTATGGGAAATTGGGCTAAAGCCCAAAATCCGCTGAAAAGCAAAGGGGAGGCCTGGTTTAGGCGCGACCCATCTGGCGATGGAAGCCGGCTTCCCTTTTTTCTGTTAAAAGACGCGAGGTTGAGCTGCGGATGATTCATTATTCATCTTCAACCTCAAAAATCCCACAAAATCGCCATTGAAGGACCTTCTAGCTTGCTTTCACTTGTGCCATCGTCAACAAATGTCATCTCTAGGTAAGTATCTCCTCTTGAATCCATTTAAAACAGTTGATCCTTAGCTTGATTGAATTAGGGCGAATTTTGCCCTAAAAAATAGAATTGGGCGTTTTTGATTGAGCCCATTTCGAGTGAAATTGATGCTTGCATTAGGTTAGAAACCTATTTAGGAGTATAGGGGTGCTTTTAGTTTGCATTTTGGTCCCCGTTCCCGCTCCCTATGCTCGAAAAACGTGAGTGAGGCGAGAGACCGTCTCATTTCTCAATGCCAAGTTTATTTGCTTGGGTAGTGGGTCCCACTAGGTTGCATTGTAGTTGGGAAAACCCGTATTTGCCATCTAAGGACCTTCGTTGGTTGTTTATGGGCAAAATTGGGTTTTTGCCTTTTGCGACGGTCTTACGTCTGACAAAATAAGCGCCTGTTTGGGCTTGAATTGAGTCAGTTAGCCTTGAAATGGACCTTATTGGTATTTTGGGCCACCTTGAGGCGTGATAAATTCACGCTTGCCTTTTTACGGTCGTTTTTGAATTTTTGACCGGTTTGGGCTCAAATTAGCGTATGAATTGCCTTTTTGAGCCGTAGAAAGATACCCCATTGTGTCGGGAATGTAATTTGGGTTGTAGGCGGACCTTGTATGGGTCTTGAAATGCCGTTTTTGTGGTTTTGACTCGTCTTTTGCTTGAAAAGAGGGGCGAGTCGTTTTTGTGTTTTTTTTTGTGAATGGTTTGGGGCGGGATTGCCCCTTGTTTTTGGATTTATCCATTTCATGCCGTCGTAATGCCGAAATTTCGGCTGACGTTTTTTGTTTGTAGGAGAGTGTTCGGGACAGACTGGGTCTGTCGCTGCGACTCTAGAGGAGTTGTTCGGGTCGGGCCCGGTTAGTACTCCGGTTAGCACGCCCGCCGTGGTTGTGGAGGACGTTACTGAGGAGGAGAGACCTTCTGAGCAGACCGTTGGGGCCTCAGGGGCCGTCGAGGGGCGTGAGGAGCCCGTTGTTGGGGCTGTTAGCACTGGTAGAGCTCAGACTGGGGCTGAGGCGAGTACCTCCGGGAGGAGGGTTTCTTCGAGGGAGCGACGTCCCCGGGCGACTAGGCGGTTGTTGCGGGACGTCAACAGGGTCGTTGAGTTGGGCCCTATCCACCAATTTGAGTCTCGTGGTCATAAGAGGTAGAGACCGGAAACAACCGAGGATGAAGCTGACGTCGCGAGCTGGAGAGCCAGGCGAGTTACGGCCCCACGAAGGTTTCTTTTACGGGCGGCGCCTGAGTGGGCCGAGGGTTTTGACGGTAGCCAGTTGTTGTTCGACTGGACTGACACCTTTCCTACCGTGCTCACGAGGGCATGGTGAGTCGCATTCCCTGGTTGAATTTTGTCATTTTTGAGGTGTCGAGCCTAAATAGGCATTCTGACGTTGTCTGTTTTTGATTTCAGGAGATCGGTACCATGAGGACTTTCTCGGGCTTTTCTACCTGCTTGGGTCTTTACGACGTTCTCCGAGCCGGGTCGAGGGCGTTGATAGAGAGGTCGGCTTTTGGGCCGTTAGTGGCCGCTTGGCGGGACATTCAGAGATCCTCGATTAGGGCGAACCTGTGTTTGATCCGTGCCATGTTGGATCGGTATTGGGACACGACGTCGTCGTTCCGCATGGAGTTTGGGGAGGTCGGCGTGACTTTAGAGGACTTCGCCATGGTATCCGGCCTTCCCTACGGCAAGCTGCCCATTGAGTTTACCGTGACACCGGAGAGCGTGTCCTCTTCTGCGGTCACTGCTTTGATCGGTACTGCTTTGCCGGAGCCTTCCGACGTTACTCCGTACATGATTGCGAGGTCGTACGTGAAGGATCACTTCACTGAGAGGGTGGCAGGTGTTGCTCCGGCGCCGTTAGCGAGCCCGGAGGCAGAGGTTGAGGCCGACGCGAAGGAGGCGTGGCTGTGGTTGTGGTACTTCTTGGTTGCCACGTACTTTGGTGACAAGGGTGAGCTCTTGTCGACCAAGGTGCTTCCTCTCCTCCCCGACCTTGACACTTTGGGTCGGTTTGACTAAGTTACGCCGGCTTTGGCGAGTTTCACCCAGTACTTGCATGCGGCGGTGCGTCCAGAGACAGTGGGAGCGGGTAGTGCTCCTGCTTTGGTTGGTCCCGGCCTCATCTTTGAGGTAAGAGCGTTTTTTTTTGGTAGTTTTTTTTTTAGTTTGATTTTGATTTTGACTTTGGCAATTTTTGAGAAATTAGCTAATTTGTGTTTGATGTGTTTGATTACAGGCTTGGTTGTTTCCTTACTTCACTCCTCTACATCCGGGGACTACAGACGGTGTTCCCTCAGCTTACCCTGCTGTGAGGGGTTGGACGGTGTCTCGGAAGAAGTCGACTAAGTCGACTTACGAGGACTGCAGGCGTCGCGTGAACAAGCTTCGGGTTGTTGATGTAAGTTTTCGCTTTCTTTCCCTTCTCCTTTATAGAAATACATAGAGATAGGATGACTAGGTAGCTTATGAAGCACCAGTTAGCTGAATAGCTTTGCTTTGGATGCAGTTTGTTAGGCGGCCTTGGGAGCACTACACGGGTGTACCGGCTGCCATCAAGGAGCGTTTGCGGCCTCGCAGCTCCCTGCGTCTGTACTTGGAGACGGCGATTGAGCCGGTTTGGTACCTGGGTGAGTGTTTAGTTAGCCAGTGCTTTACCGAGACTTTCGTCGTGCCGGTTGACCCGCCTAAGGTGTTGTTCCAGGAGTCGACCCCTGACGAGGTTGAGGAGCACCTTCACGGTCGGGGAGGTGAGGAGCTGTTGCTGCGGGACGCCGACTACGACATCTTCCGGTTGTCGAGGCTTGCTTGGTACCCAATCGAGGTATGTTTTCCTATTTTCTTTTGTTTTCATTGCCTCTCTTGATAGGAGGGTTTGTCATCTTTGATGTGGATCCAAATGGCAGGGAGTCGACCTGCTGATGAGGACTCAGCCCCCAGCTTTCCCGACGGAGACCACTTTTCAGGGGCCGGGTGGCGAGGAGCTTCAGTTGCGCTTACCGGAGCCCGCGGCAGCCGAGGTGACCGATGCCGGCATGGAGTGGAGGTTGATTGTTCTGCGGGTGAGTTCCTGACTTGAACATTTTCTCCGATTATACTTTGCCTTGTATTGAAGGACATTCTTGTTTTGTAGGTGACGACTGTTAGTCACCAGAACTTGTGGCGGATGGCTAACCGCTGGAGGGCGCTTGCTGGTGACCTGGCTATGAGGGAGGCTCGGCTTTCTCAGGTACGTTTTGTGTGCTGTTTTTTTTGTGTATTTGGTGTTGTATTTCATGTTTTTAGATCTTGAGGATCTGTTATTGTGTTTTGTAGGGCACTGCGGATCCGGCGGAGCTTGCTCGGGTCCGTGCTGAGTTAGAGGCAGATAGGTCGACGATCGCGGGCCAGGAGCTGGGGATCATCCGTCGGGACCAGGACTTGAGGCGTCATGAGGACGAGCTGCGGAGCCGAGACGCGGAGATTGCCTCCCTCAGAGCTCAGTTGGCTGCGGCGGAGGAGGTTCGCGTCGTGATGGAGGTGGAGACGCTGGAGAGTTCTCCGGAGAGGGAGCCTGAGCAGGTGGTGGTGTCTGCGTTGGCGGCGACTCCTAGTGAGACCAGGACTGGTCCGACGGGAGACGTCGAGTAGTTTGTTATAGTTTGTCCGTGTCTTGGACTCTTATCTGTAAATATTTATATTTTGCGTGAGGCGGTTTGTATATATGTGTTTTTGGATTGTGGTTTGTTTTTTGATTTTGGGCTTTTTTGTGTTGTGTTTCGGAGGAGCGCTGTCGGTTGTTGATTCTTCTTTTGCTTTGCACCAGTTCCTGCATCGTTAGTGTAGAAAACAGGCAATAGATATCATGTATTCATGAACGTAAACACGTAGAAGCATTTGATTGAAAAACAAAAATTAACCAAGATGACTTGAAGTTAAAATTTGAAATTTTAAAATGAATTGAAAATTCCGTGACAAATCGTCGCGTTTGGAATTTGAAAGGAATGATTTGGAAATTTGAGCAATTAACTCGTGTCGTGAATTAAATTGCATCGAAATTTTTGAAAATGACTCGAAAAATTCAAACTCAGACCGTCAGGAAAGAATTTTAGTAAAGGACTTTTGCGAGTATATTTGGTTTTTGAGGTCAAGACCCGAGTTTGTGAGTGCTTGAATTTTTGAGGAAAATTGATGTCGTGTTATCAATTTTCGATTTTGATTTTTGCAAATTGCGAAAAAGCAAATTTTTTTTGGAATTTTGACTGACATGGAAACGATCCATCGTGGATCGGGGCGACTAGCCCTTCCCCCCTTTAAAAAAAGAAAGAAAAATCCGTATGTTTAAAGCTGCGTCATGGAAACCGTGTCGGATTTCGTAAAATGCGAAAACAAAGAAATATGAATCATCCCGAAGAGGCGCGAGGTTCCTGGCGGGAGGTTTGAGGTGTCAGGAGAAAACACACGTTGAAAGAGACAAGTTAACAGCGGGAATCCTGGAGGAGCCTCAAAGAGGCGCGAGCAGCTTGGCGATGGAAGCCAGCTCTCCCCTTTTTCTGAAAAATGCGCTGATCATTTTGTATAAATAGGGACGTTTGTGCTTCATTTTTTCATCATCCGAAACACAAAAACATCTCTACAAAACCCCTTCTTCTTCCACAAAAATATTTAATGGATGCTTTTGAGAACGCATTGCGACAATGGTGCCGGGATTTGTCGCCTCCCGAGAAGTATCAACTCGCTTGCATGGGAGTTGGTCAATTGTTGGTGCTTCGTCAAGTCAAGGTGCAACCTTCGTTTCTTGAAGCATGTTCTCGGTTTTGGGATTCGAAACACCATGTTTTTTTTTTTCCCGAAAGGTGAAATTTGTCCTCTTGCCGAAGAAGTTGGAGTCATTGGTGGGTGGCCGGGTTGTGCTCCGGTGCTTCCTCCGACTCGGTTGTGCTACAAGGATAAATTCCGTTCCATGTTGGGCTTATCAACAAGCCAAATCAACTTTCTTCTTGCTCCACATGGTGTGGATATGTTGGCTCTTATCAACATCTTTTCAAATCGATTAGATGCTAATGTCTCGGAGGTGGCTAGGAGAAGGGCTCTTGCATTTTGCCTTGTCCATGTGTACCTCTTTGTTGATGTCTTGAAGAAGGAGGGGCCAAGATGTCATGGTAGCATGACCCTTATCCATGTGATTGAGCAAATGGAGCATGGTAGAGATCCATCATGGTTGGTGCTTGGAGAGATTATCCAAGCTTTGGACAAGGAAGGCTCTTGTGGAGAAGCTCCTTCTTTCGGATCGCCAAGGATCCTCCGAGTGTGGCTATTGGAGAGGCTAAGGTAAGTAGAGCCTCCGGTTAATCCTTCTTCTTACTCCTTCCGTCACCTTACCATGAGGAAGAAGTTGTACCCGGATAGTTTTGATTCCACAGAGGCCTATTGGGCCGCAAAGTTGGCGGAGGAGGGTGGTCCTCATATCCGTTGGGCGGTGTCGTGGTGGCACTTGAGGTCCTTCACGGGGTTGCCCACTTCGGGTGCTAGTCCTCGTTCTTTGATGGTGGTGGGTTTGAAGGTTGTTTCTTTCATATATCCCGAAAGGCTCATGAGGCAAATGGGGCGTCAACAAAAGATGCCCGCTCAAGATACTCTTGTCCAAGAGAATATTTTCCGGAACTCCGAGCTTGTGGAATTCTTTGAAAGGTGGTGGGCCACTCGGCCGCTTTGGGAGTTATCAAACCCCGTTGCCACGACATGGGTGACTCCCGCTTATGTCAAGTGGTCACGTGCTCCGTCCTTGGAAGAGAGATCCAAATTTCGTAAGGACGAGGTTGTCGATTTGAAGTATCGAGAGGTTGGCAAGGCCAACCGTGCCTTCTTCGAAGAGTATGTTGATGGAGCTACTCCCGATGTGATGAGACCACCGAAGAGGAGGAGTTCCGGCCCCAAGAATATGGTGGGCCGTGCATTGGCTCGTCTTGGGTCGAATATGGGGTCTTGTGCTAGACCGGAGGCCATCGCCTTCTTAGATTCGTTGAGGATCCGTTCCGAGGAGGAAATCCATGCTAGGCGGGCCAACAAGAAGAGCAAGGGGAAGATGTACCCTGAAGGAAAAGGCAAGGGTAGAATGGAAGAGTGAAGACCTCCATTACCCACTTTATTATTATGTTGTATTATTGTTGTGAGTTTTTATTATGTTGTACTAGCTAGTTGTTGTGTGTTTTGTGCTAGTTTTATTATGTGAGGTGTGTTAGTTGACACCTTAGCTTTGACAAGTTGTAGACTCGTCGAGCTTTATTTGTTGTTGAAATTGTAATCCCTCCCATTATTAATTAAATAAGAGGATTGCCCGTGTCGAAAATTGTGAACGGTTGTTTCTTCCATCCATTTTATAAAGGTAATTCGATTTGAATCGTCCTAAACATTTGCACTCGGGAAAGCGGTATTTTGTGGAAAGGGAGAAAGGCTCACTTTTGTATTTTGGTGGGAAAGGGAATGGTTTTCCCCGTTTTTTTGGGATGTTTTTGTATGTGGGTAATGTTTTTTTTATTGTGGGAATGGTTGTATCCTTCTTGTGAAAGAAAGGACTGCCTACGTATTCACCCGAAGAGGTGAAATCAAACCATAATCGTAGTTCGAAATGATTGGTACATTTGATTTGGGCTTTGTGGTTATATCCCTCAGGCATAAGAGGGATTGCCTACGTATTCACCTGAAGAGGTGAAATCAAACCATGCTCATAGTTCAGGGGGTTTGCTTTTGTAGTGCAAATGGACATTGCCTTTGACGGATCAAAGGACATTTGAAACGGGCAAGGTGCCGCAGCTTAGACTCGATAAAACTTGCAATTTCAAATCAGAACACATTGAGGAACTTGACTTGAAGAGGGTCGAGGTCGTTGCTAGTTGCAAAACTAGGCTAGGTCGTTGGTTGATAGGGTTCAAGGGTAGTTTTGAATGCTTGGGGAATTCTCCCTCGGACGCGGTGTTGGCGGATTGAAGATGAGTCGACGGTAGGCGTCGTCGAGTCGGGTGATTCTCTCAGAGAGGCTGGCTATGGCTTCTTCAACTTGCTGAAACATAGTGAGCATGGTGGCAGCACTGAACACAAACACTCCGTCTGAAGGATCCTTTTCCAGAACATTCACCTCGTCGTCAATCGGAAAGATGAGATGAGAGCAGTCTAGGGTCGGCTCATTGTTAGAGATGGCGTGAATTCCCAGGGGATTCGTCTTGTTGTTCGGCTTAGTTGGTGGGGGTATAGGCAAATCTCCCTTCTCAATCATGTCTTGAATGAGGTGCTTGAGTTTGAAGCAATTTTCGGTATCATGCCATTTCCCTCGATGATACTGGCAGTAGGCGTTGGGGTTCCAAAATCGGGACTTCTTGGCGTCGGCCGGGTTCGGGGTGGGCCCGATCGGTTGTAACTTCCCTTGGTCCATGAGCCTTTTCAGGGCACTTGCATAAGTGACCCTATGTTGGTGAACACTCTCTGGGGGCGTTCAGTTTTCTTGGCAGATGGTTCGACGAGGTTAACCTCATCAATCTTGTTTGTCTGACCGTAAGTGCGATTTCCGGTTGAGGTGGATCCTTGATAACCCCTGCCAGTGGTCTTTGCTAAGACACCCTTTCGGAGGTTGTCCTCAATACGTGTCCCCAGAATCTGCAGATCTTGAAAAGTTTTGATATTCTGATACCTCAGTAGGTTGGCGTAAACTGGGCGGAGGTTGTTGACAAATTTTTCCACCAGAGTTGACTCACTTGGCTTACTGACCAACTGAGTACTCACCCTCCGCCAACGGGTTAGGAACTCAGTGAATCCTTCCTTGTTGTTTTGGGTTAGCACCTCGAGAGTACGGGTGTTAGCTTGGATCTCGACATTGTCGGCATAGTGCTTGGCAAACTCAACTGCGATCTCATCCCAAGTGGTAAGGTTTTTCGGGTCTAAGGAGTAGTACCATTGGCGAGGAATCGGCTCCAAAGAGGATGGGAAGATCCTGGTAAAAAGCTCCTGATTGAACCCCTTAATGGCCATGTAGTCTTTGAAAGCACGGATGTGGTTGAGTAGGTCCTCCACTCCCTTGAACTTAGGCACATCAGTCAGGGTGAAGTTGTCAGGTAACTGGTCCCCAACAGGTTCGAACCTTCGGTTATTTTCAAGGTGGATATTGTTACTCTGAGCTAGGAGCTGTTCTTCCAAGAGTTTCAGCCTCTTCTCGTTTCAGTCAGAGGTGGGGTATTATGTTCCCCAATTTCCTTGTTCTCCGGGCGTCGATACGGGTCTCGACGCGATCCAGGGTGACCTTAAGAGCGGTAAGCGGTCAAGCTAGCCGATCAGTTGTGACATCTCTGTTGTTATCATTGTTGTTGTGGTTGACAGACGAAGTTGAAGACGGGGCCATGGCTCTGGGGCAGAAAAACGGCTCACATTACAACTCAATCCGACACGGTTCCAAGACTGAACGCAGACAACACAGAGAACGAGACAAAGATTGACTCAACAAGACGGGGTGACCGTGTGTGGTCCCTCGGTGCTGACTCGATTTATGACGTGACGGTGTTTGACCGAACCTTTGACACGAGTCCAATCATGACGGCGTGACGTCATTGGACGGGTCTCGTGGTGAGACGACTCATAAGTAAAGACCCATAAGTACGTTTGCTTTGACTCGATAGACACGAGGAAGAATTGGAATGGTGGACTGAAGTTTTCGAAAATAGGAATTTCCAAAAAGATTCAGTTGTCGCTTTAATGGGCGGCTTCCGAAGATAGAAATCTCCGCAAGTCGATCAGTTGAAAAGGGTTTGTCTTATGTTTATTTGCAAAAGACGGTTTAAGTTTGAGTCGGCTCGGAAAACAGTGTGTTGCTTCCCAAGACGGTTTTGAAATTCAAAATTGTATGTTTTGAAAATCGAGTTTGAAATGCATGAAAAGGTCTCGGGGACGGTGCATGGTCCTCGGAATCCGAAAGTATCTCGAGAAAAGGGTGTGTGCCTTTCTCGGGTTTTGAAAGAAAGCCATTGTCGGCGCGAAACGGGTTAAAATTGTGTCTAGACGCGGCGATTATAACGGCGTGAAAAGGTGATTTGAAATGGTTATACAAAACCGGGTTTGAAAATCATCATTACGACGGCCTAGAAAGGCGTGTTGAAATGGTTATACAAAACTGGGTTTGAAAATCGTCATTACGACGGCCTAGAAAGGCGTGCATCGGTCGGTGAAAGACCGAGGTTTGAAATGGCCATTACAACGGCGCGAAAATGGTGTTTTTGAAAGTTGAAAATGACACGGAAGGACTTATGATCAGATAGCACATAAGCACTCACAGTTCATTATATTATGCAATCATGCTGACACGGGTTTTGGCTTAGAAGGGTGGGTTACACACCAAGCAATCAAACCCCGATTTGCGAGAGGGATACCAGTCCAAACAAAATGTGTACGGAGGGTGCCCTAGCCTCGTGCTCGAAACTGATGAAAGCTCTTTGACGAAACAGAAATGTGTAACGTCAAGGGTATGCTTGACTCAATCGGGATTCGAAACGCGGGGATGAGAAAACTCATGCCGACGAAACGAGCCAATTGGTCGAAAAAGGGTTAGGTTGTGGGCCCGGACGAGGAAACCCGACCGTGACCGTAATATCAATTAATGCATTCCAACCAAGACCTCGTTCGAGTCTCACCATCTAGGGATCACAAAGACGTAAGTGTCCTAGTTTTCCCCAGCGGAGTCGCCAATTTGTGGACATGGCCCACCTGCGTATGCCCAGCCGATCTGTGGACAATGGCAGCGGTCTTTTTTGAAAGCCACGCTCGGCGGCGTAAAGGTGCTTTCGACCGGATCGTTTTAGATCGGTCGGTTTCGTCTCGGTAAGGGTTTCGAAACGATTAGAGATGTTCGGAGTCGGCACCAAGAATTTGTGGGATGCCTGGAACCCGTTCGAATTCCACTTTATACCTCGGTCAAATCGAAGCACAAAGCAGCGTTTGACATAGGTACTAAAGATAAGGAAATCGTCCCTCTTTAGCATCATATCTCTAGAATGACTCTCGTACGCCCTGGATATGGTCGTCCACTATCCAAAGTTTCTGAGTAAGAGGTGAAGGTACGTATTGGGAAGCCCTTTAATCAGACACCCAATCCCGCCCGCGTTTAGCGGCTTCTACTGATCGATCTTGGTTGGTTAAATGCAAAAGTTGATAAAACGGTTTAAATGCATGAATGTGCATCCAATGATTTAAACGTAACATGTGAGAGCTTTCTAAGTCGGTTGATTTAATCCAAGTATCAATTACAAGATGTCGAGTTGGATTAATGGTTGATTTGCATGCAAGACGGAAATTAAACATTTATTACCGTATTAGGTTTAGGGTGCATAACATGATCCATTTGTCTTAGTAAGGCATTTTGCAAATATGGTTTTGAATAATCGAATAGTCATCTGATCCGTCCTATATCCGGGCTAACCGGAGTCGGGATCGTCCTAGACTAATGCTGGAAGAGAACAGACCCTGTACCAGACGGCTAAAAGAGGCGCGAGCCAGCCGGCGGTGTAAGGGGCCTCCCTCTGGTTTTGAAAATGAGAAATGGTGAGCCTGTTTAGGCGCGGGTTAGCCCACGGTTTATGTGCCGTGTTCTGACTTTTTAGAAAACGTTATAAAACGTGTTGAAAATGGGTATTTGAACCCGGTTTGATTTGAAAGGGTCGTTTAGACCGCATTTGTTGATTTGAAGAACTAGACACGAATAATCATCATTATTTGATAATATTCGGTGTCGGGTTCGATTTGACAAACTTGACATGAATAGTTTTGAAAAATGATTATGGACTAATTGTTTTAAGTCCATTTGAATGTAATTAGTCGATACTCGTCATCGTACCCGGGTTAAAATCCGGCATGGTTCTAAGACCAAGGATGACTTTGTGTTGGTGACTAATATGTTTGTTAAAAAAAATGTGAAGAAATGAAATAAAAGGCTTTAAAATACCTTCTAAATGTCATTACCCAAATATTATCACCGAAACACGGATTTAACCGTCATGGTATGAAGAACCAAGGATGAAAAATGCTATATGGTTAAAACATGTGAAATGAAACAAAAAGGTTTCGAAAATACTTGAAATGGTAAAAACCGATTAAAAATATGAAAAATGGATTATGGGAAATGACGAGAACAAACACGGTTGATTTTTGGTCTGAATACCCCATTTAGGCGCGAGCCAGTTGGCGACCTAAGGGGCTTCTGCCTCAGACCAAAAATCAGTTTTAGCTCGTTTATTCCATGTTTTGGTTAATGTTATGCATGTTTTAGCATGTTAGAGTCATGAAACAAATGAAAACATAATAAAAGAGGATTTTTACACCCTCATACTTACATGTTTGGTTATGGCGAGTGACCGACATAAATGTAACAACTCGTTTGATCGGAAAAAACTCGGTTAAAACCGTTTTGGTAAGTAAAAGAGTGTTTTAAAAGTTTAGTGATGGTGTAGTGGTCGAAATGGTCGGTCAAGTGGTTTAATGCACGATGACGGTACCAAACAATGTGTAAGGCTCGTGTTTATGATCGGTAGGTCGTAAATACGCGTCGGATTGTGACTTTAGAAGTCGAGTCGAGAATTTTAAGGGAGAAAAGAGGGGGCGGACACTCCCGTAAGTCTCAATTGGGTGGCATTTGAGGGGTATTTATAGGGAAATGAGTGGTTGTATGAGTTTTGAGCGACGTGGCCACCTGGGCTGCTCAAAGAGGCGCGAGCCACGTCGCGGGTCTTCGAGCTGTGTTGTCGCTTTCACAACAAACGCAATCATGATTTGTTCTATCCTAGGATTTGTAGTCATATGTTTGGTACTTGACCATTCATATATCCGGGAAATCTTAGCATAGAAGGTTTGAAATGTTTGTTTTTTGTGGTTGACTCGGTTTGACTCGTTGTTGGAGTCGGGATTTGAGTTTTTGAGTCGGTTTTTGGTCTGGTGTCGGTTTTGACTCTAGTTAGTGTCATTGCGACCCCGTTGCCGTGCATTAAACACTCCAGGTATTTTTGAAATGTTTTGAAATATTTTATTTTCGAAATCGTTTTAAGTTTTCCGACGTAAAGTTGTACACAAACTGTCGATTAAACGCCGCGATTCCAAAACATGTTGTAGTCCGATAATCATCGGGTGTTTGATGGAGTCTCAGCAGATACTGGGTATCTACACCCGTCATCCTCCTACTCCGCCTGCTAGCTATGCTATCGCTGCCCGTGGTGGCATCATTGCTCACTTCCCTGAGGGTTTTGGGAACGTGGATAAGGTGCCATACTGGCCTGAGATCGACTAGATCCTCTTTCCTCCTCTAGTGGAAGTCTTCTCAGAATTCTCGCCGGAAGAGATGGCGGAGAATGACGTGCACAATGCCTTCATGGTGAGTATTCTTCCTTTGCCACCTATTCTGAATTATTTATGTCGAACCTGCTAACTCTTCCTTTTCTACTTACAGGCCTTCCAGTCAGCTCTTTATAATAGAAAAATGATCAATGTGGTGCAGACCACTAGTCGAGCCACCAGTGCCAGGAACCAATAACTGTCTGGGACCATTGCTGACTTAGAGCAACAACGCTCTGATCTGAGGGGACGTGTGGTGGAGCTGAAAGCTGAACTTGCTGGTGCCAAGAAAAAGTTAAAGGAGGGATCTGACCAGCTCGCGCGCACCCAGGAAGTGTGCAGAACTTTTGCTGACTCCCTTAAGCGCTCTGATTAAAAGATCAGCGAGCTGATCACCCTTGCCTCCAATATTGTTGTTTATGCTACCTGGCGAGGTAAGATCAACGGGATGGGTACTGCACTTGATGAGCCTCTAACACAGCAGTCTATAGAGGAGGAAGAGAGGCAACTAGAGACCCTTTACCTTGTTCAACCTGACTTGAGCGTGCTGATGCCTGAGGTTGGCGAGGTGAAGTCTCCTGCGCTGATGGAGCAGACAGCTGCTGAGGAGGCTTGTTCCCTTCACGAGGCTTCCGTTTTTGAGGGAGCTTAAGAGGCTACTAGTGTTGAGGGCGTGCAACCTGGTCCTGTACCTGAAATGGGAAGTCAATAGGAGAAGGTAGAAGAGGTGCCAGAAAGGGAGGTTATTGATCTGGCCTCAAGTTAAAAGTTTTTATTTTTTTTAAACGGCGATCTGACCCTGTATGGGGAGACTTGTAAGGATTTTTAAACATTTTGTTTTGCGTTTTCCCAGTGTGGTGACGGTTGACTGAACTCGAGGACGTGTTTTGGCCATATTTTGAAATGCCCCTTGCCTAGTTTTGGCAAGTTTTGTTTATGTCACAACTTGTGTTACTGTTTTTTTTATTTATGCAATTAACTTAGGAAGCTGCCGTGTCAGCCTGCTGGCTGATTTAGGCTAGTCGTGTCAGCCTAAAAAGGCTGAATTAGACTCAGCTAGCTGCCGTGTCAGTCCAATGACTGATTTAGGCGTATGCCGCATTCTGGGTGAAGTGGCCGTGTCAACCTATGAGGCTAATTTAGACCAGTCGTGTCAGCCTGAAAAGACACATTTAGACTCAGCTAGCTGCCGTGTCAGTCGAATGACTAATTTAGGCGTACGCCGCATTTTGACTACTTAACCTTGTTCATGACGCAAGGTGTGTTCATCACGTTTAAAGCCAACATGGGCGTACCTTAGGCAAGTTTATCGTCATTCTAGGACCAATGGAACGTTGCAGGATTCTGGTAGCTTAGAGATCCCTGCGCTCCATATGTTTCTCCATACATGCTGGAGCCCTGATTAATTGTGTTGAGTACTCGGTATTGCGAGCTACATTTTTGGGGTGGTATCCAGGGTAGCTGGATGAGCTTTAAGCTGTCAGCGAGGCTCCCTTTCGTATGTTCCATAAGCCGCCTGGTGAGGGTGCTCCTACTGGAGAATTTAGGTTAGGCATGTTGGAGTGCCATGTGCCTTGTCACCCCGCGTTTGCAGTTGACAGTCCTGCTAGCAACACTTTCAATGTACCATAGATATTAGAGTTCAGAGTGATGCATTCAAAGAAGCCTAAAAACAGAACATTCCACCAGAGCGATGTGAAGTACCTGATGCTATCTCATGGAGTGCCAGAGCAATTGTGGTCCCAGAAAGCTTACAGACCACACAACTACAATAGTAGCTTTAAAGTTTAAAGAAATAAAAGAAAAGAAAATGGAACAAAATTGGTAGTATGCCTACTACCGTTTTTTTTTTGCTTTTCTGGATACACTACTCTGTACACTAAACTCTACTTATTATTAAAAGTTATACCTCTTCAGGTGAAGTATGTTCCACGGTTTGTGTATGATTTGACCGTCCATAGTCATTAATCTGTACGCCCCATTACCAACAATGCCTTCTACCTAGTATGGTCCTTCCCATTTGTAGGCGAATTTGTCTGTCTTACGATTCTTGGTGTTTTGGAACACCTCGCGGAGAATTAGGTCTCCTACCTCCAGGAGCCTGATTTTTACGTTCTTGTGGTAACTTTTGGCGACTGACTGCTTGTAGGCAGCCAGACGTATCTTTGCGCTTGCTCGCAGCTCGTCTATTGTGTCCAGGCTTCTGACCATCTCTGCACTGTTCAGTTCCCCTGTCATACATCCATACCTGTGAGTTGGAACTAGAACCTCTAATGGAATTACTGCTTATGTGCCGAACACCAGGCTGAAGGGTGTTTGGCCTATCGCCGTCTTTGGTGTTGTCCTGTCTGACCATAGCACTAGTGGCAACTCATCTGCCCACTTTCCTCCTAACTCCTATAATCTCCTTCTTAAGTTGTTCATGATGATGTTATTGCTGGATTAAGCTTGCCCGTTGGACTTTGGAGTCCTGGGTGCTGACTTTTTCAAAGAGATGTTCCACCTGGCACAGTATCCTTCTACATCGTTTGAGATGAATTGTGATCCATTGTCACATATAATTTCTGACGGGATACCAAACCTTTAGGTGATATTACGTTTGATAAAAGAGATGACCTGTTTGTCTTTTACCTCTGTGAACGCTTCTGCTTCTATCCATTTGAAAAAATTGTCTGTCATTGCTAGCATCCATATTCTGTTTTCTGTAGCTCTAGGCAGAGGGCCCACGATTTCCATTCCCTATGTCATGAATGGCCAAGGGGAAATGATGGGATGCAGGGGCTCTGCTGGCTGATGGATCATTGGCGCTGAGCGTTGGCAGGCGTCGCATTTCCGGGCATATTCTGCCGAGTCTGCCCTCATTGTGGGCCAGAAGTAGCCTTGTCTGAGGGCTTTGTTTGACAGACTCCTGCCCCCTGCATGGTTTCCACATTCGCCACTGTGGAGGGCATGCAATACACTATGTACTTCTTGTTTATCCAGGCACCGCAAGTAGGGTCCTGCCAGCGACTTCCTAAAAAGCACATTGTTAATTAGTACGAATCTGGAGGCTTTCATTTTAAAGCCCCTGACCTCCTTCTTGTCATCTGGCAGCTTGTCGTGTCTCAACCAATCTAGGTTTGGCATCCGCCAGTCCCAGTCATCTGCCTGGTCGGCTGAATGATCGTTCGGCTTGGCAACTATCTGATCATTCGGCTGGAAAGTTGTCTGACTATCTGTGGTAGGTAGAACTGCTGCCCCCATCTTGTTGATCTTCCAGTTCTTCTTTATCCGCTTCTTCTAATTTTTGGATAGAGGGTTCCAGCATATGTGCAATGGGGATGTTAGACAGCTCGGCCGGTTTGAAGGTTGCCCCAAGAGTTGTTAGGGCATCCGCCTCCACATTCTGGTCTCTCAGGATCTCCTTGAGCTTGCAATCTTTGAACTTTTGTTTCAGTTCCTTTGCCACCTTTAAGTAGGTGATCATCTTTGAGTCCCTGGCTATAAATTCATCATTCACATGGTTAACTATCAGTAAGGAGTCACTAAATATCAGTAGGTTCCTGACTCCTAACTCCAGAGCTAGCTGCATTCCTAGTATTAGGGCTTCATACTCTGTTTCATTGTTAGTTGTCTTAAATTCACACCGCACTGCTTGCGTTATCAGATCTCCCTGTGGTGATCGCAGGATTAGGCCTACACCTGCCCCCCTTTGGTTGGAGGCTCCATCGATGTTCATCTACCAGACTTCTACCTCCTTGTTCCCTTTGAGGATTAGGATCTCCCCGTCTGCCAGATTCTGGATAGCTGGGCTGAAATCTGACACAAAATTTGCCAGCGCCTGTAATTTTATCGTCGTTCTTGGATCATATCTCATATCGTAGCCACTAAGTTATATAGACCATTTTGACATTCTGCCTGACAACTCATGCTTCCTCATTACAGATTTTAATGGATAATTGGTCACGACATGTATGGTGTGGGATTCAAAGTAGGGGCGCAGTTTGTATGATGCAATAACAAGTGATAGTTCCAATTTTTCAAGAGATGTGTATTTGGTCTCTGCCGGTAGCAGAGACTTGCTTACATAGTAGATTGGCTTCTGCTCCTTGTCCTGCCCTCTGACTAGTACCGCACTTACTGCTACCTATGTGACAGCCAGGTAGAGAAACAGTGGTTCTCCCTGTTCTAGCTTTGATAGTAGCGGCGGGGTGCTGAGGTAGTGCTTCAACTCCCTGAATGCCTGCTCATGGTCTGCCATCCACTCGAACTTCTGGCTCTTCCTCAATATATTGTAGAATAGCCTGCACTTGTCTGAGGATCTTGAGATGAATCTGCTTAAAGCTGCCACTTTTCCAGCTAGCCTTTGCACATTCTTCGGTTTTTCCGGTGACTATAGCTGTATTACGGCCTTAATCTGCTCGGTGATGGCCTCTATTCCCATTTTAGTTACGATGTAGACCAAGAATTTGCCGGATGAAACTCCAAAGGTGCATTTGGATGGGTTTAGCTTCATTTTGTATTTGCTGAGGGTGCTGAATGTTTCTGCCAGATGCTGCATGTGAGAGGTGGCAAATGGGTCAATCGGATCAGTTTCAGTTCGGATTCTTTCAGATCGGGTTATTTCGGTTTATATTTTTTTCGATTTCAGTTCGGTTCAAGTCAGGTTGGATTCAGTTTTCACTTTAGTCGGTTGTAGATATTTCAGGTTGGTTCAGGTTCGAGTTGGGTCAATATCGGTGCAAATAAGGTTCGAGTCGGGTCAATATCAGAGCAGATGAGATTCGAGTCAGGTCATAATCAGATCGGATGTCAAGGTATTAGGTCTTTATTCAAAAGATTGGATATAATACGAATAATTTTTTAAAAAAAAAGTAATAAATAATGTTTTTTTTGCATAACTACGATATAATATTAATTCATTGACGTCAAAGGAGTTTCTGTCATCAATGTACGGGTTGAAATCGGTTCAAGTATATATCGGTTCGGATTAAAACAATTCATGTTGAAACAATTCAGGTTGAAACAATTCAGGTTCATTCGATCTTGGGTCTATTTCGGATATTACAAATTCGGTTCGATTTCGAACCAATTCAGGTCGTTTTAGGTTTCGGGGTGAAGTTCAGTTATACCTTTTGGGTGTACGGTCAGGTGTCGATTCGGTATTTTCGATCGGTTTTTCGGGTTCGGTATACTTTTTCCAGGTCTACATGTGATCCTTAGCTTTCTCTGACTTCACCTGTAACACCCTCGTACACCAGAACGCCTTACCAAGGACCATTCCAGTGTATGAAGGTGTTACCATCTCGGTTTCCCGAGGAAGTAGATCAAATTAGACAATAAAAGAACAATTATAAAAGATTAATGTATCATATACAATATAACTCGATACAACCTCTTGATACCAAAGATAAAACTACAACAACTCATGACACAGCTCTTCTAGACTGGTAGCGTGATGACTCGATCCCTCCAATCCTAGCAGCCATAACCATCAGTACCTACTAAGCCAACTGCTCACCATCCCCGAATGGATCACCGCAGGTTTTACAAAACAACAAAAACAGTGTCAGTATTACTCAAACAATATAAGTCAAGCAATAAGGTAACTGGCTGATCATCCACACTCGCCAGTCTCCCGATCTCACATAGTAACCGACTACACACCGAGGTGTGTAGCCCTGCCAGATTACCCATCGCAACAGGTAATCCACACCGCCAGTGGGTGACCGCAGCCGATCCCACCAAGTCCAGCTCATCAACGAGCGACTAAAACAAATCCCTGTCCCTTATTGTGCACATCCCCTCCCGTGGCGGGTTCCACGGAGGGCGAACTAGGGTGTGAAGCCACTCCCGCAAGTGACTCCACCACAATCACAACACACAACATAACAGCTGTCACAACCTCTCCACACCAACACCGTCACAACAACGCCCATACTCCGATGATCAGCAGTTATCAATAATCACGAAACCATCATGCCATAACAATTAATAGTAAAACTGAGTAGGAAACCCTACCTCGTCCCAAAGCATGTAAGACATCCATACACCACCACGCACGACTCCAAAAAGAATCCTAACAATGATAACCACCTCCTATTACACAACTATACTCAAAGAATCACCCAAAAGAACACAAGGCAGAGACTCACCTAACAATACGCATCGGCGGTGACATAGACGGCCACCACACACGTCATCCTTCACTAGCGAATCCCGTCCTTCCCATGGTGGGGGTTAAGCCTATATACATTAGAGTGTGAAGAGATGGGGTGATAGGAGAGGGAGATAGGCTAGGGTTAGAGAAAGAGAAACTGTCGAGGAAATGGGAAATGAAATGAAATGAATCTCGCGAACTTGCATTTTATATTAACGTGTCGACGGCTGCCATACTCGGTCGAGTACGGGAGTACTCGGCCGAGTAGGCTCTACTCGGTCGAGTATAGGTGATACTCGGCCGAGTAGCCTTAACTAGGTCAAGTAAACAATCCTATAAAGCTCATGTTACAAGCCTGATCCCTCACCCATTCATCCCTAAGGTCTGTTTGGTCAACAAGGTCGGTCAACAGAGTTCTTAAATATCCTGGGTATTACAGCCTTCCCCTCTTAAAAAGAACTTCATCCCCGAAGTTCAGCCCACACTCATGCAACAATTATCTACCACAGCTATTCCTCCAAGCAATACCAATCACTAACTATTACACATAACTTACGGAAATTAATGAATTCATCCGGACTCTCTTGTTAAAAGCAATATAACAACTAGCGACCATACACAACCACAAAACAAAACCCAACCACAACATTCCATACACCCATACACAGTATAACATAGGTACAAAGTATAACCTTCATATCACTTGAGTACACTATGGATACAACTTAAAGGAAACATAAATGCACTTCCGAATACTAACATACATAATATACACGTGATTCCAAATATTATATACATAATTAAACATTTATTTCTGCGACGTTACTCTTCCCCTCTTAAAGGAACTTCGTCCCCGAAGTTCACCGCTAAACACTTTCCGTACCGCAGACCAACACATACGTCCCAACTGTGACATTACCCATAACTATAAATGACCTTACTTAATATTACCAAGCTTACTCTATAACACTACGGATTTTGTTAAGTTGTATACTCGACCGAGTAGAGCCTACTCGGCCGAGTAGTGTTAATTGTGGAGTCTGTTTTGGTTCTGCCGAATAATACTCGGCCGAGTATGGAGAATACTCGACCGAGTATAGCTTTACTCGACCGAGTATCCGGTCTGGCGAATGTTATTTTATCGGTTTGATTTGGGAATGTTAGGGTTATTTTATATTCGACGTCAGTTTCTAAAACATCACTTCCAACCCTAATCATTTGGGGATCTCTCCCTAATCACTCCCTAATCATCCTCATATCTCGTTGTGTGTGCAAATCGTCGTGATCCTTGCGTGTAGTCTCTTATTCTACTGTTGTTAAGTTTCATTCCCTTGTCATTTGTATTCTTTTGGGGTTACTGTATATATGGAATTGGGGAAAATGGGATTGTGCAATGTGTAATTGTATTATGTGATTATTGTTATAGGTGACGATGTGATATTTGTTATGCATTTGTATAGTTGATTGCAGCATAGCGGATTGCGAAAAGGTAGGGTTTCTCCTACTCAGTACTGTTAATTGATTGATATTGCATATGTTCATAATTGTTGTTATCTCCTGATCATCGGAGGATGGGTGTTGTGGAGACTGTGTTGGTGTGGTTGTGTTGTGACGGTTGTGGTGTTGTGACAAATGTGATGCTTTGTGTGTGTGTGATTGTGGTGGAGTCACTTGCGGGAGTGGCTTCACACCCTAGTTCGCCCTCCGTGGAACCCGTCACGGGAGGGGATGTGCACATTAAGGGACATGGATTGTTAGTCGCTCGTTGATGAGCTGGACTAGGTGAGGATGGGCTGCGGTCACCCACTCGCGGCGAGGATTACCTGTTGCGATGGGTAATCTGGCGGGGCTACACACTTCGGTGTGTAGTCGGTTCTCGTGCGTGAGATCGATGATCACCGGTGGTAATGTTTGTTGTCTTATATTGATTGAGTAGTACTTACCCCGTGTTGTTGTTTTGTAAAACTGCGGTGATCCATTCGGGGATGGTGAGCGATTGTGACAGTGATACATTTATTGAGCTTGGGGGCAGTCATGGGAGAGTCACCACGCTGGATTAGATGACACCATCACCAGCTTTAGTTATTGTTTTGGTAGTTGTTGTCATTTGGATAATTCGTTTATTAGATTTTGGAGACTATGTAACTTTTATAATTACCGTACATTAATAAATGTGTTTGGACTGTTGCTTTTGATATATACTAACCTCGGGCAACCGAGATGGTAACAACCTTTCATGCTGGGGTAGTCCTGGTAAGGTACCTTGGTATGAGGGGGTGTTACAAAGTGGTATCGAGTTTACGATTCCGGCACCTAAAACAAATGAACCCAATTAACTTAGGGAGTCTAAATAAAATGAACCCGGGGTGAGTTGTTTGGAGCTGCCGCAAAGACTTGGGAGACGTCCCGAAGTCGCATTAAGGCCCTTACGATCTTAAGCCGGTCACATAAGGGGAAATTGTTGTATGTTGAGTCATGTGTGTTTGATACCTATAGTTGGAATCTTGTGCATGGTTAGATGAAATGATGAAAGAAGTGGAATGTGATGGTTGTCGAAAGATGTATCGAGGATTTGTTGATGTTAAACTTTGAGCATGGTATATGTTGGCATGTTAAGTGTTGAAACATGGTAAAAATATGAAGGGTGAATTGTGAATTATATCTGGTTGATATTGAGCATGAAGAATGTGATCATGTTACCTGTTTAATACAATGTTGAACATGAAGTATGGTAGTGGTACACGTGCATATGAACATGATGATTTTAATGCTTGATTGTTGGTAGAAGCATGTGATTAAGGTCATGCATCTATATATGTGAATGTCGTGTTTAATTTTCATGTGAGTATGATAAGAGTTCACTTGTGTACTGGTTTCTTGGAGTTTTGAGTTGTTGTTGTTGCTTGATGCATGTTCAAATTGTTTTGGTCTAGGAAATTTGGTTAGTATGAAGATCGATTACGGAAGGGTTGTCTTAAAACTGTCATAAGTCGAGTTCTATAAAAGATATTGTTGTTATTCCAAATTGAGGTGATAGCTTGTCCTCTTACGATTCTAAAGATAGGTCACACGCCCAAAATGACCAAGTAACGAGTGAGATATGACTGTTTTACGAAAACTGAACGGTGCCGAGAACTGCGCCGATACTCGACCGAGTAGTCCCTACTCGGCCGAGTATCTTTTATACTCGACCGTGTATTCCATATTCGGCCGAGTAATATCTCTGTGATAATACTGTTTAGCGTCTGGAGTCGTGAACTCGGCCGAGTAGTCTCATACTCGACCGAGTAAGGTCTACTCGGCCGAGTATTCCCAATACTCGACCGAGTAATCCTTCTGCGACAATTGAGTTTGCTTCTGGAGTCGAAAACTCGACCGAGTAATATAGTTACTCGACCGAGTACCTTTTACTCGACCTAGTATGTTATGTACTCGACCGAGTACCTCATTGGGCGGTCATTTTGAGTCGGTGGTTATGTTCTTATGGTTGTTTTGAGTTGTAAGGTATGTATACATGTATGTTTTGGGTCTTAAAGTATTCTTTTATATGCGACGGTCATGATACGTAAGTTACCAAATGTTATGATAGGAAGAATGCCGGGTTATGAGAGATAAGTATTGGATAAGGAAGACATGTGTTAATGTGGTTGTGAGAAATAGTGGAAAAAGGAAAGGGAAGGATGATGAGCTAGTCGAGGTAAATAGCATGTTTTGTGAGATATGGCGAGTGATATAGTTGTGTGTTGAGTAATATAAAAGTAAGTATATATGGACAAAAGTAATGTAAGTTTAAAGAAACGTGAGAATGAAAGATTGAGATGAGGGATACGAATAGTGGCATATTGGGATGTGTAAGGATTTATGGAGAGAGACGGTTAAGATTTTGTTGGTTAGGGATATATGTGATGAAAGGTTGCTTTAGAGGGATGGAGAAGAGGGGTATATAGTGAACTTAGATAGAGTTATGTCGCGACGTGGATTTGTAGATAGTGACCAAGTTTGGGAATTTGGAATATCAAGAGGCGAGCCTAGTGTGTAATTCTTTGGACAATTAACGGTATGAGGTGTATTTTGGTTTCTAGAGATACGAAAGGGAGATACGACTAATTGAAGAGTAACCGTTAGTGTGTGGACTTGTTGGTGACAAAGGTGAGTGAGAAGCAAGATGAGAGATGATAAATGATAAGAAGAATGATAAGATATTGATATGAATTAATGGAATTAGAGTTGTGGAGCTATGGGAAAATAAACAGATTACTAAAAGTTAGGTAGAAAGAGAAAGGAGATGAATTATTAGTTGGTATTATTGAGTAAAAAAAGGGAAAGAGGGATGGAAGTAAGTTGAGAGAACGTTGACCGGAGTTAAGGAGCATGATGGTAGGAAATTATGGAAATGTACGATAGCCTCACTAGAGGGTGTGAGTTGATGGTCATATAGGAGAGCAGGACGACGTGTTAGCCGTGGGTTTCGAGGTATTAAGGGAATAAGGAGCTTGTAGAGTGTTTGCACGATCTGAGATTTTGGTGGAGAGTTAGGTAACGATATGATAAAAGATAGAATTGGGATTAATGTTGAGGTAAATTTTGTTGATGGATTGGATGTTTGTTATTTGGGATGATAACCAAAGAGAGAAAACGGATTGTGATATTATGAAGTGATAGTAAGAGAGTAGTCACATGAAGGATGTTGGTGTCATAGTATTGTCACTAGTGGTTGAGGATGATGTTACTTTAGGGAAGCTAGTTGTCCTAATGAGGCTGATTTTGTAGAGACCAGATTGATATGTATGGTTGTGAGAAAGAGTAAAATGTGGTTATATGAGGCGGTTGTTAGTAGTTGAGTATTAATGGTATGGTTACATTTGGCAGGGGGTGATGGTTATGCGGATGGGAGAATATGTTATGAGGGGTGTACGAGTTAAGCTCGGGTGAGAGGTAACTTTTAACAGGTGGTAACTTACGTGATCAGGATTGACTAGTTGGATGTGATTATGGGTCTATGATGTGTATAAATGTTTGTGTGAGGTTCTGACCTCACGAGAAGCGGTATGGTGTGATAGTCATAAAGTTGTTATATGAATGTTTATGATATATGTTGGGTACGCCAATCTAATGAAATGAGGTTAAAAAGGTAATAATTTGATTGATCTGGCATGGATAGTTAAAATCGTAGGTGTATTGATGATACATGTATATTCCGTGAAAAGGTATGGATGATATGCATGAGATTCTTGTATGTTTATTCCGTATAAAATGTTGTGTTATGGTCGAGTAAAGCAGTTTTGAGTAAGTTTTCTTGTCCGGAGAGTTATACTGAGTCAGTGTTTGTGGGAATTATATGTGGGCGTGATGTTTATCGATGTGGTTGTTGTGCCTCGGGTGGTGATCCGGGCATGGTACTTCGTATTGTGATGCGGGCACTTTCGCGCTGCGGTGCGGCTGTTGGTTGCGGTGTTGCGATGCCGTCACCGGTTGATGTGGAGTATACGGGGTGGTTACGATTGGAGTTTCGAAAGTACAGACCAGTTATGCAAAGATTGTTGTTTTGTTGCTGTTGTTTCTTGTGAGTTTCGGTTAGACATGTAGACTGTTGTTTTGTTTGTTGATGTTTCTTACCAGTTTCGGTTTGGGAATGAGGGTAGAGGATGATATGAAAGAGAGTTGTATATGTTTTCGTTGCTATCATGGTATAGTGATATTCTGTTGATGGGACACAGTTGTGATAGGTTGTTACAGTAATTTTGATCTTGTTCTAGATGAGGCTTTGGTAGACATGGTAATGATCTGATATATGCAAGTGATTCGTAGAACATGTGTGGTAATGATCTGATATATGCAGATGGTTCATAATCCTTTGTTGAGACAGTGAGTGTAGGGTGTTGGGTATTTAGTGTCGTGTTAAGTTATGTATGAGTCTTGCGGTAATGAAAGAAAGGAACTTGAGGATTTAGTGTGAGTGTACGTAACAAGTGTGGATCGTGAATTATGCTCTTGGCGATAAGAGTTTTATATAGTGATATAGAGAGGTATGTCGTGTTGCGGTAATGTGGAAGAGTTAGAGTGTTTGTCATGATCAGGATTGTGTGGTATTGGTTAGATGGAGTGCAGAATGAGTTGAGGTATGAGAACTGTTTAAGTAAGAGAGCCTTGGATATAGTAAGTGTTTAGATTATAGGCGGGTATCTTTCACATGTGGTGGTGATGAGGATAATGAGAGGTATAGCTAAGGTTCTAGTATTAGTGAGTTACGAGGACGTAACATGTGTCTTAAGAGGAGTAGGATGCGGCAAAGAGCGTTTGAGGGTTGTGCATGTCGTAATATTATTGGACGTAGAGTGTTGGTGTAGCATAAGGAATGGATGGGTACATATAGTGGTTGATAGTGTTAAAAGGCCATGGCTGTGCTTGTAGTAGTTCGATGTTTAGGAGTGTGAGAATTTTTTTCGATAGTGTTGATAAAAGTGGATGATGATATTTATGAGTTCGAGAGTTTTGGCAGCTGGATGATGATGTTGATGAGTGTGAGTAAACTTCGAGGACGAAGTTCCTTTTTAAGAGTGATATTGAGTGTTATGGAAGTGAGACAAGATTGGAAACATTATTTTGTGGTTATTCGATGATGTTACGGAGTCTATACAGAGAGGATATGTTATCTAGTAAGCGTGGTTAGTGGAGCTGGTGTTAGGTGTCCATGTTTTATAGGTTGGGTTGGAACTTCGGGGACGAAGTTCTTTTTAAGGGGGGAAGATTGTAACACTACGGATTTTGTTAAGTTGTATACTCGACCGAGTAGAGCCTACTCGGCCGAGTAGTGTTAATTGTGGAGTCTGTTTTGGTTCTGCCGAATAATACTCGGCCGAGTATGGAGAATACTCGACCGAGTAGATGATACTCGACCGAGTATAGCTTTACTCGACCGAGTATCCGGTCTGGCGAATGTTATTTTATCGGTTTGATTAGGGATTGTTAGGGTTATTTTATATTCGACGTCAGTTTCTAAAACATCACTTCCAACCCTAATCATTCGGGGATCTCTCCCTAATCACTCCCTAATCATCCCCATATCTCGTTGTGTGTGCAAATCGTCGTGATCCTTGCGTGTAGTCTCTTATTCTACTGTTGGTAAGTTTCATTCCCTTGTCATTTGTATTCTTTTGGGGTTACTGTTTATATGGAATTGGGGAAAATGGGATTGTGCAATGTGTAATTGTATTATGTGATTATTGTTGTAGGTGACGATGTGATATTTGTTATGCATTTGTATGGTTGATTGCAGCATAGCGGATTGCGAAAAGGTAGGGTTTCTCCTACTCAGTACTGTTAATTTATTGATATTGCATATGTTCATAATTGTTGTTATCTGCTGATCATCGGAGGATGGGTGTTGTGGAGACTGTGTTGGTGTGGTTGTGTTGTGACGGTTGTGGTGTTGTGACAGCTGTGATGCTGTGTGTGTGATTGTGGTGGAGTCACTTGCGGGAGTGGCTTCACACCCTAGTTCGCCCTCCGTGGAACCCGTCACGGGAGGGGATGTGCACATTAAGGGACAGGGATTGTTAGTCGCTCGTTGATGAGCTGGACTAGGTGGGGATGGGCTGCGGTCACCCACTGGCGGCGAGGATTACCTGTTGCGATGGGTAATCTGGCAGGGCTACACACTTCGGTGTGTAGTCGGTTACTGTGCGTGAGATCGATGATCAGCTGGTGGTAATGTTTGTTGTCTTATATTGATTGAGTAGTACTTACCCGTGTTGTCGTTTTGTAAAACCTGCGGTGATCCATTCGGGGATGGTGAGCAGATTGTGACAGGTGATACATTTATTGAGCTTGGGGGCAGTCATGGGAGAGTCACCACGCTAGATTAGATGACACCATCACGAGCTTTAGTTATTGTTTTGGTAGTTGTTGTCATTTGGATAATTCGTTTATTAGATTTTGGAGACTATGTAACTTTTATAATTACCGTACATTAATAAATGTGTTTGGATTGTTGCTTTTGATATATACTAACCTCGGGCAACCGAGATGGTAACAACCTTTCATGCTGGGGTAGTCCTGGTAAGGTACCTTGGTATGAGGGGGTGTTACATACTCTATGACATTACACGATTGTGACTCATAGCAACAGAATGTGACAACAATTAAGTATTCTATATAGATCCAGAGGTGAGGTTAACAAATGATAACACTTTATTCGTTAGCCTTTATGTTAGACATGTACCGACCACCATGTTCATTTATCCAGTTGGGCCGATTATAACTGTAACCAAATAGGGAAGTTACGATAGATAGCATTGAATCATCAACATGAAAATGTATAGACTCGGGGCATTTATGACACGTTCTTACTATGTTTTAGTATTCCCACACTAAATAAGAACTCCTCCAGTACTATGACCAAGTTAAGATCCTTCATGTAGACCGTGACAATATGTCTAATATTCATAAATCGATATACTACCCCAAGTACGTACATACCAACGTAGACCGTTTACGCTAAATGATGCTATGAAACACCCACCCACTTTAACATGTAGACAGCCACATACATCTGATAGTTAATAAGCATACACATAAGGGATCCCTGTAACAGTACAATTCGGCCGAGTATGAATGGTTACTCGGCCGAGTAAGCTCTACTCGGTCGAGTAGTTTCTGTATACTCGGCCGAGTAAGCTCTACTCGGTCGAGTATTGTTTATACTAGGTCGAGTTGTAACAGGCAGAGAGCCAACAATTGCAATCCAACATCCTGTGTTACCTGCGTCCAAACATATTACCACAATACGGAATATAACCGATTCCACGAGGTCCACAGTTAAGCTAAAAGAAAGGTAACGGCCTTAAGGCCAAGTACGGTCATCCATAGTAACTAATAAATCCCGAAAGTAAACATCCAACATAAAAGTAATAAGTCCAACACAAAAGAAATAAATCCAACATCAAAGAAGCCACTCCAAGCAATCTAACAACACAAGGTCAATAACGAGGACCCTCCTCCATGTCATCATCACCACCTGCGCCTGAACTGCCCACACCTGGAAAACTTGCTGCTGCTGCTGATGAATCTTCGCCTAGCTGACTGCCATAGTTGGCTCCCCACGGTCCCGCAAGGTAGCCAAACTCAGTCTCCTCCGGAGGTCTCCAGTAACTCGGGTCCACTCTATAGCTGTGGAATACTCCCGTGTCCACTCCCGGTCCCCTGCACCAAACAGGCTGTGCTAGCTCTGTCCCTATGCCCTGGTTAAGGGTCATCTCATGCATGTTGCGGAGCACCAAAGTAGTGGAGATCCGCTCAGCCAGGTCACTCGGCTGCATCCTGGGGTCATGCACTGTGGGGTAGGGAGAGTACTGGTAAGGGTAGAAGTCAGGGGCGGAGTAAGAGGGCTCAGGTACAACCGGGTCTACCCTGGACTGCCTCACCCTACGACGCTCTCGAGGTGGGGGAGGTGCCTTCTGCTGCCACTCAGGCACGGTGACGGGCTCAGGTAGGTCCAAGAGGATCCTTGGGTCAATCAGGTAGGTCTGAGGCGCAGGCCTATGAATTTGTAACACCCTCGTACACCAGAACGCCTTACCAAGGACCATTCCAGTGTATGAAGGTGTTATCATCTCGGTTTCCCGAGGAAGTAGATCAAATTAGACAATAAAAGAACAATTATAAAAGATTAATGTATCATATACAATATAACTCGATACAACCTCTTGATACCAAAGATAAAACTACAACAACTCATGACACAGCTTTTCTAGACTGGTAGCGTGATGACTCGATCCCTCCAATCCTAGCAGCCACAACCATTAGTACCTGCTAAGCCAACTTCTCAACATCCCCGAATGGATCACCGCAGGTTTTACAAAACAACAACAACGGGGTCAGTATTACTCAAACAATATAAGTCAAGCAATAAGGTAACTGGTTGATCATCCACACTCCCCAGTCTCCCGATCTCACATAGTAACCGACTACACACCGAGGTGTGTAGCCCCCGCATTACCCATCGCAATGTAATCCACGCCGCCGATGGGTGACCGCAGCCGATCCCACCAAGTCCAGCTCATCAACGAGCGACTAAAACAAATCCCTGTCCCTTAATGTGCACATCCCCTCCCGTGGCGGGTTCCACGGAGGACGAACTAGGGTGTGAAGCTACTCCCGCAAGTGACTCCACCACAATCACAACACACAACATCACAGCTGTCACAACCTCTCCACACCAACACCGTCACAACAACGCCCATACTCCGATGATCAGCAGTTATCAATAATCACGAAACCATCATGCCATAACAATTAACAGTAAAACTGAGTAGGAAACCCTACCTCGTCGCAAAGCATGTAAGACATCCATACACAGCCACGCACGACTCCAAAAAGAATCCTAACAATGATAACCACCTCCTATTACACAACTATACTCAAAGAATCACCCAAAAGAACACAAGGCAGAGACTTACCTAACAATACGCATCGGCGGTGACATAGACGGCCACCACACACGTCATCCTTCACTAGCGAATCCCGTCCTTCCCATGGTGGGGGTTTAGGCTATATACATTAGAGTGTGAAGAGATGGGGTGATAGGAGATGGAGATAGGCTAGGGTTAGAGAAAGAGAAACTGTCAAGGAAATGGGAAATGAAATGAAATAAATCTCGCGAACTTGCATTTTATATTAACGTGTCGACAGCAGCCATACTCGGTCGAGTACGGGAGTACTCGGCTGAGTAGGCTCTACTCGGTCGAGTATAGGTGATACTCGGCTGAGTAGCCTCAACTAGGTCGAGTAAACAATCCTATAAAGCTCATGTTATAAGCCTGATCCCTCACCCATTCATCCCTAAGGTCTGTTTGGTCAACAAGGTCGGTCAACAGAGTTCTTAAATATCCTGGGTATTACATCACCACCATATCGTCGATATATTCCTCCATGGTTCTTCCTATTTGTTCTTTAAACATTCGGTTGACCAGCCTTTGATATATGGACCCTTCGTTCTTCAGGCCGAAGGGCATGACGTTGTAGCAGTATATTCCTCTCTCAGACATGAATGCTGTCTTCTCCTGATCTGCTGGATCCATTTTGATTTGATTGTAACCACTCCAGGCGTCTAAGAATGTTAACATTTCATGTCCAGCTGTTGCATCCACCATTGCGTCAATGTGTGGTAGTGGGAAGGGGTCCTTGGAGCATGCTTTGTTTAGGTAGGTGAAATCCACGCATACTCTCCACTTCCCATTCTTCTTGGGTACCACCACCACGTTTGATAGCCACTCTGGATATTTCACCTCTCTTATCTTGTTTGCTGCTAGTAGGCTGTCTACCTCCTGGTTGATCACTTTATTCCTTTCAGCTGCGAACTTTCTTCGTCTCTGCTGGATGGGCTTGCATCCTGGGTCTACGCTGAGTTTGTGTGTTATGATGGATGGATCTATTCCTATCATGTCATCATGGGACCATGCGAAATAATCCATGTTGGCTTGCAGGAACTTGATTAGGTGTTGCCTGAGGTCTCCTGTGCATCCTGCCCCTATTAGTACGGTTCTCTCTGGGTGCAGTTTGTCCAAGTTGATCTGATCTAGCTCCTCGGCCGGAGGCTCAATGTATTCGTCCTGGACACGTTGTTTTTGTAATTGCTATGCTGGAGGGCTAGCAGTGCACTTTAACGCCTTCTTGTAGCAGCCTCTAGCTTCCTCCTGGTCTCCTCGGATTGTTTCCACTCCCCATGGTGTGGGGAACTTTACACATTGATATGTTGAGGGGACTGCTTTCATTAGATGCAACCATGGTCTTCCAAGGATAACATTGTAGGTAGATGGTCCATCTATGACCAAGTACCTTACATGTTTATTGACTTCTCCTGCATAGGTTGGGATCACGATTTCTCCCAATGAGTTAGCTGTCTCTCCACTGAACCCTACCAGCGGGATGGTTTTTGTGACACCCCCATACTCCAAGTGCCTTACCAGGACCACTTAGGTATAAAGACGTCACCATCTCAGATTCCTGAGGGAATGATAATCATAAGACAATAACGAAACATTCTTAAAAGTAAATAATGTTTAACGTGATTACATGCCAATATCAAAACTGTTAAAAAGAAATACAAGTTCTCAAAACTGTCAACTACTAGACAACTACAAAATGTTCGACACATCGAAAGACTTCTAAAACTGCTACGTGATGACTCATCCCACCTATCCCATGCTCATCGTATCATACCTGCTTAATAACTGCTCACCACCCCCGAATGGATCACCATAGTTTTTAAAACATTAAACGGAGTCAGTACTAATTACACAATACAAACCAATATGGAACAAAAGCCAAACAGATTAAACCACACATCAATTCCCAGTCTCCATCATCAAACTCAACACAACTTACTACACAGTAAAGTGTGTAGCCCTGCCAGAGTACCCATCGCAACAGGAACTCCACACCGCCAGTGGGGGGACCGCAGCCGTTCCCACCTAAGCCCCGCTCATCTGCATAGAGCGATAAACCCATGTTCATTAATATGCACATCCCTTCTGTGGCGGGTTCCATAGAAGGCGAATAAAGGGCGTGAATCCACTCTCGCAAGTGACTCCACTCAGCCAGGGGTGCACCCCGAAGATCACAGACAGATAAACAATATTCACAACACAAAATCAACAACCGTCTGAACCAATCAATAATACAAAATCACAACCATCTGAATCAATCAACAATCACTAACTACAGCACAATCACCACACATTATGTAATTAATACTGAGTAGGGAAAACCCTACCTGGAATACAATCACAGAATCAGACAATCTAGCAGCTGTCTCAAAACCTCCCTTATACGAACCCTCCTCCTATACACACATTCATGCAATTACTAACATAACAACACAATCATAAAATCCCCAATTCCCCAAATTAGGGTTTAACCAACATTAACCAAACGCTATAAAAATGATATGTAGAACTTAGCCTTGACGCAAGGATCACAACGGTATAAAGAACACAAGAAACCGACACCTCTAGCTCCGGGAATTGCCAATAATGCGAATGAATCGAAGAATGTAGTTTGCAATCTCTCTTTTTGTGTTTTTAGATTTGTAAAAGTGTTTAGGGAGAAGACGACTAAGTATTATATTAATTCGCATTATTAACAAAACCCGTCATATAACACCCGATAACCGACTTACTCGATCGAGTAAGTAACGTACTCGATCGAGTGCCAAGGCTACTCGATCGAGTACCCTACAGGCAGACTACTTTTTCGTACAAAAACATACTTACTCGACAGAGTAAGCCCCACTCGATAGAGTACCCACAGACTCATAAAACCGTAGTATTACAGTCTTCCCTCCTAAAAAGGAACTTCGTCCCCGAAGTTCGACCTATACATAAAAACAAACATACCAACTCGATCAAGACACAACAACGCAACTAGGAACTCAAAACGAAACCCCACCTATCAAACAGGAACTCTTAACACCAATTCTTTTAACTATGCCTACCTCCACAACATGTTTCACGATATCGTATCAACTACATTATAGTCTCCCTCCACACTAACTCCATACACTACCAACACAAACGGTGCTAGCTCCGTAACATATCATCCACTAGAAAATCCAATATCAAGATACTCATAGGCATCAAACGGAATGTTACATTCTACCACCCTTAAAAGGAACTTCGTCCTCGAAGTTTACTCACACTTATAAACATCATCATCCAACTGTCAAACTATGGAACTTATAATCATAATCATCCAACTGTCAACTCTATTGGAATATTCTCCAATTCCTAAACGTCCAACTACTACAAGCACGGTCATCACCTTTAATAAAATCAATCACAACAAAGATCCATCCTTTATGCTACACCAACACTCTACTTCCAATTATACTACAGCATGCACAACCATGAAACTCTCTTTTATCGCATCCTACTCCTCTTAAGATAAATTTTACGTCCTCGTAACTCACTAATACTAGATCCTTAGCCATATCTTCTCATTATCCTCATCACCACGACATGTCAAAGATAACCGCCTATGACCTCAACACCTATAACCATTCCTATTCCCAAGGCTCTCTTATTTAAACAGCTCTCATACCTCAATTCACTCGGCACACCACCTAACCTATACCACAAAATCCTTAGCACAACCAATACTCCAGTCATTCCCTATTACCACCAAAACGACATAGTCCTCTATACATGCACCTATCTCTATACTCAAAACTCACGATCCACAATTATTCCACACACTCACACTAGATCCTCAAGTTCTTTTCTTTCATTATCGCAAAACTCATCCATAACTTAACATGATACTAATTTCGAACACCCTAAACTCACTATCTCAAAGAAATATCATGAACTATCTGCAGCTTCCAGATCAGTACAACACATGTTCCACCATTCACTTGCCATTACTACGCTTACCAATGCCTCATCTAAAACAAGGTCAAACTACTGTAACAACCTCTCACAACTGTGTCTCATCAACAGAATATCACTATACCATGACCATAACAGAAACCTACACAACTCTCTTCCATATCATACTCTACCCTCACTCCCAAGCTGAAACTGGTAAGAAACATCAATAAACAAAACAACCGTCTATCTGTCTAAATTGAAACTCACAGGACACAGCCGCAACAAAACAATCATCTATGTATAACTAGTATGTACTTTCGAAACTCGAATCATATTCATCCCGCCTACTCCACCACAACCGGTGACGGCATCGCAACACCGCCACCTACAGCCGCACCGCAGCGCGAAAATACCCGCATCACAAAACGAAGTACCGTGCCCAGATCACCATCCGAGGCACAACAACCACATCGTTAGACATCGCAACCACATACAATTCCCATAAACACTGACTCAGTATAACTTTTCGGACAAGAAAACTTACTCAAAACTGTGTTACTTTATCACAACACAACATATTATATGGAATAAACAGACCAAAATCTCATGAATATCATCCATACCTTTTCACCGAATAAACATATATCATGAATACACATACCAGTATAACTAGCCATGCCAGATAACCCAAACTATCACTTTTGAACATCATTCCATTAGATTACCGTACCCAACAAGCATTACAGAACATTCAAATAACAACTTTATAACTATCACACCATACCACTTATCGTGAGGTCAAAACCTCACACAAACGTTTATACAGATGATAGACCCATAATCACATCCAACTAGTCAATCCTGAACACGCAAGTTACCACTCGATAAAGGTTACCTCTCGCCCGAGCTTAAGTCGTATGCCCTCTCATAACATATTCTCCCATTCGCATAACCATCACCTCGTGGCAAGTACAACCATACCATTACTATTCAACTACTAGCACTCGCCTCATATAACCACATCTTATACTTCCTTACAACCATACATTTCAATCCGGCCTTTATAAAATAAACCTCTTTAGAATTGCTATCGTTCTTATCCATCATCACTTTTAACCACTATTGACAATACCACAATACCACAATACCACCATTGCTCGTATAGCAAACCTCTTACACTCCTCTCTAAACATCACGGTTTCTTTCCTATCTTTTGTTAATATCCCAAATAACGAACATCAAATCCATCAATAAAAAATACCTCAACATTATTCCCAGTTTCATCCTTAATTGTATCGTCATCTAATTCTCCACCAAAATCTCATATCATGCAGATACTCTACCAACTTCTTACTACCTTAATTCTTCAAAACTCATGACTAATCTTGTTGTCCTGAAACTCCTATATAACAAATAACTAACATCCTCATGATAGTATCATAAATCTCGACGATTCCTTACTTCTATATCATATAACTCCGGTCAACATTTTTCTCAGCTTACTTTTATCCTTCTTTTCTCTTTACACTCAACAATACCAATTAAGAGTTCAACTTCCTATTCCTTCTACCTAACTCTTTAGTAATCCAGTTACCCATTCGTTGCTCCGAAACTCAAATTCCATTATTTCATATTAGTACCATCTCAATCTTTCTTACCATCGATCTTTTCTTATCCTGCTATTACTCACACTTATCACAAATCAGTCCATACCACCTCATGCTATTACTCACACTGATCTCCAATCTATCCCCATTTTTTTTTAATCCCAAAACTCATTTCATACCGTTACTTGCCCATGGAAATCACACATTAGTTTCACCTCTTGACACTACAAATTCCCAAACTCACTCACTATCTGCAAATCCACGTCGCGACATGTCTCTACTAAGTTCACTATATACCACTCTTCTCCATCCCTGTACAACGATCTTTTACTACATATTTTCTTAACTCACACGATTCCTAACGATCTCTCTCCATAATGCCTTACACATCTCAAGTTGCTACTATCCACATCCTTCATTTCAATCTTTTCATTCTTACGTTCCTTAGCCTCATACCATTCCTTGCCCATATTCCCTTACCTTTATATTACTCAACACACAATCATATCACTCATCCTATTTCAAAAAACATGCTCCATGCCTCAATAAGTCATACCAATCTTCCTTTTTCTTTTTCCACTATCTATCACGACCACATATAACTCATGTCCTCCCCTCCGAACCCATACTCACCGTAGGTGCCACTCCTTACATCACAAGATTGGGTAACTTACGCATCAGGACGAACACATACGTAAAACAATGCATAAAGAAGCAATATAACACCTTTGAATTAAACACAATATGCAACAAAGTCAAAAGATAAGTATATGACTCAAAACAAGGGTCACTAGATCGAGTACAGGTCACTCGATCGAGTTAGTGGCTTACTCGATCGAGTAGGTGAAGGTCAGAGACACGTAAAACAAATTACCAGGACTACTCGATCGAGTAAGGGTTACTCGATCGAGTAACAAGAGGTGCACTCGATCAAGTGAGGGCCACTCGATCGAGTACCCTACGCATTTCTCAGCACTATCCAATTTTCGTAAAACGGTCATATCTCACTCGTTTCTTGGTCGTTTTGGGCGTGTGATCTATCGTTAGAATATTAAGAGAACAAGCTATCACCTCCAATTAGAATCACATCAAAATCATTTATTCATCTCAAGTTATAACAGTTTAAAAACAACTTTGCTGTAGTCAGACGACATAACTATTTGATTTTCTCTTTCAAACAACTTAAACATCAATGTGGTGAACAAAAGAGACTCGATGCTTGTAAAACCACTATCCCTAACCACGTGTTACTACTTACCAAAAACCAAACAATAACATCTATCATGCTCATATAACATTCAACTTATCAATCATGTACTACCCGCATACTTTAATTTTATAACTTTTCGTAACGCAAAACATACTCATACATTACAAATCCTATTTTCATGTTACTAATGCAACAATATTAAAAATACACTTTGTCACCTAATCATATTCATAATCACAAATAAATATTCTCATGCAATTGACACTCCATCTTTTCCAATCAATTCTTCCCATTCCAACCACATTCTTCATCTAACAAGTGCATATGATACAATAGTAGACAAGTATATAAACTTATTATTTATTTTTACGCAAACAAAATTAGGTAAAGTCATGTCACATCCTCTAATCACATGTTACTAGTATAGAAACATTATAAATCATTCATCCTACAACATAATTATTCATCACATATTATCACATATTAACTACTTCCTTTTTTCCACCACATCATTCATCATTCTCACATAGTTTTCCAACTACTCCAACCAACATTGTAAATCAATTATCATTCAACATGCTTTCAACCAACCACATATAAAATCACACCGATTCATGCGACACATCACTATATAGGTACACAATTCACAAGATAAACACATAGCGATCCTGACCCATATCCCATGGTGACCGGTTCAAAATTGTAGGGCGAGTTCGCGACTTTAGGACGTCTCCCAAGTCTTTGCATTAGCTCCTACAACTTCTACCCCAGGTTCATTTTAATTTGACTCCCTATGTTCATTAGGTTCATTGGTTTCAGGTTTCAGGATCATCGGTCTGATACCACTTTGTGACACCCCCATACTCCAAGTGCCTTACTAGGACCACTTAGGTATAAAGACGTCACCATCTCGGATTCCTGAGGCAATGATAATCATAAGACAATAACGAAACATTCTTCAAAGTAAATAATGTTTAACGTGATTACATGCCAATACCAAAACTGTTAAAAAGAAATACAAGTTCTTAAAGCTGTCAACTACTAGACAACTACAAAATGTTCGACACATCGGAAGACTTCTAAAACTGCGATGTAATGACTCATCCCAGCTATCCCATGCGCATCGTCTCATACCTACTCAATAACTGCTCACCACCCCCGAATGGATCACCACAGTTTTTAAAACATTTAAATGGGGCCAGTAATAATTACACAATACAAACCGATATGGAGCAAAAGCCAAACAGATTAAACCACACATCAATTCCCAGTCTCCATCATCAAACTCCACAAAACTGACTAGACACTAAAGTGTGTAGCCCTGCCAGAGTACCCATCGCAACAGGTACTCCACACCGCCAGTGGGGGACCGCAGCCGTTTCGACCTAAGCCCCGCTCATCTCCATCGAGCGATAAACCCATGTTCATTAATGTGCACATCCCTTATGTGGTGGGTTCCACATAAGGCAAATCAAGGGCGTGAAGCCACTCCCGCAAGTGACTCCACTCGGGCAGGGACGCGCCCCGAAAATCACAGACAGATAAACAATATTCACAACACAAAATCAATAACTGTCTGAACCAATCAATAATACGAAATCACAACCGTCTGAATAAATCAACAATCACTAACTACAGCACAATCACCATACATTATGTAATTAATACTGAGTAGGGAAAACCCTACCTGGAATGCAATCACAGAATCAGACGATCTAGCAGCTGTCTCAAAACCTCTCTTCTACGAACCCTCCTCCTATACACACATTCATGCGATTACTAACATAACAACACAATCATAAAATCCCCAATTCTGCAAATGAGGGTTTAACCAACATTAACCAAACGCTATAAAAATGATATGGAACTTAGCCTTGACGCAAGGATCACAACGGTATAAAGAACACAAGAAACCGACACCTCTAGCTCCGGGATTTGCCAATAATGCGAATGAATCGAAGAACGTAGTTTGCAATCTCTCTTTTTGTGTTTTTAGGTTTGTAAAAGTGTTTAGGGAGAAGACGACTAAGTATTATATTAATTCGCATTATTAACAAAACCCGTCAAATAACACCCGATAACCGACTTACTCGATCGAGTGCCACCTACTCGATCGAGTGCCAAGGCTACTCGATCGAGTACCCTACAGGCAGACTACTTTTTCGTACAAAAACATACTTACTCAACAGAGTAAGCCCCACTCGATAGAGTACCCACAGACTCATAAAACCGTAGTATTACAGTCTTCCCTCCTAAAAAGGAACTTTGTCCCCGAAGTTCAACCCATACATAAAAACAAACATACCAACTCGATCAAGACACAACAACACAACTAGGAACTCAAAACGAAACCCCACCTATCAAATAGGAACTCTTAACACCAACTCCACCAACTATGCCTACCTCCACAACATGTTTCACGATATCGTATCAACTACATTATAGTCTCCCTCGACACTAACTCCATACACTACCAACACAAACGCTGCTAACTCCGTAACATATCATCCACTAGAAAATCCAATATCAAGATACTCATAGGCATCATACGGAATGTTACAGTTTTCTTCTGCAAGTCCTTCTCACTGAATCCCATGTTTTCTGTGGTTTTCAGCATGATTAGATTGACCGAGCTACCAGTATCTAACAGAACCATTCTAATTGTGCAATTGGCCATTGACAGTGTTATGATAAGTGCAACATGATGTTCTTGTCCGTCATGTACATCCTCTTCGTCGAAAGCAACAACAGGTTGGTCACTGTGAGAAATTCTACAAGAAGTTTCTGGTCTATCTTCCTTAGTCTCAGTAGCACGTCTTTTGGCTGCTGAATATGTCGTTCCGCTTAAGTTTTAGCCGCCTATTATCACGTTTATTATCTTGGTGCATGTAGGTGGCACTGCAGCCTTTGCGATCATGCTGCTTGCCCCCACGTGGTAATCTCCCTACGCAGCGTGTAGCAATCCTCCGTGTTATGCCCGATGTCACGATGCAACTCCCATTTTTTTTCAAGTCTTTTCGCCATGATTGTCCTTCTACTGGTGGCCTGGGCCACCTTAACCCATCTCCCATCTCTATGAGTGCTTTCAGGATTCCTCCGACACCAGTTGTGAATCCATACTCTGCCAGTATGGGGAGTTGCTGATTCTCTTCTCTGTTGTCGATTCTGTTGACTCCCCTACCATATGGCCTATATCTTTCCTCCTTCATGCAGGCGGATTGCTTTCTATTTGACTTCTCCATGGCTGATGTGCTGGATACGCTTGGCGTACTTGGTATGCTAGCTCTGGCTAGGATATCTTCTTCTAATCTGATCGCAGCTGCTGTCTTTTCTTGCACTGCTTCAAAGCTATGGCAAAGGTGCATAGTCAGCTGCTTATACAGGTCTGACTTATGGTGTAGGCCCCTTATGAAGGCTTCCACTGCTGTGGACACGTCACACTCCCGTACCGCCACCTTCTCATTGTTAAATTTGGTGTAATACTCTCCAACGGTGTTACTTGCTCCTTTAAAAATTCTGTACAAGTCGCCTGCATGCTTTTGTGGCTTCCGGCTGCTTGCGAATTGCTGAGTGAATGCGTTTACCAGGTCAGCAAGCGTGGATATTGATTTGTTAGGCAAACTTACAAGCCATCGGAGTGTTGGCCCCGACAGTGTGGATCCAAACCCCTTACACATACAGGCTTGTTTTACGTGTCCTGCAGCTATCACCGTCATTATTTTCTACTTGTATTGGCTTATGTGGTCAAAGGGATCTGTTGTGCCGTCGAAGAGAGGCATGTTTAGATTTGTGAATCCCTTTGGCATGGCGACATTAGATATTGCATCCACGAATGGCGAGTCAGCATACTGTCTGGTGCTGCCTTCTCGAGTGGAGATGGCAGTCCTGGGACCCTGCTTATCATCTCCCTTAGTTCTAGATATTGTTGGTTGGTCAGGCTTCCTAAGTCCGAGCTACGTCTGTCTGCTACCTGCAGACTTGGGGTGATGCTTCTGAGCCCGAATTCCTGAGGATTATGATGCGGCATGGTACCTAATGGGGTTGAAGTCACGAGCGTTCCCTGGTGTAATAACTTTTATTACCCTACTTACCCAACGTAAAAATAGTATACCTCGGTGATCCGAGCCTACCTTTAATGAAGAAGGGATTCATAGGTGCTAATATTTGGTAAGACTAATCTCAATTTTAAAAGTGAGAGATCTTATCAATTTAATTGTCTATCACTTTTAAGTGAACTAAATTGGTGAATGCTAGACAATTATATTGATAACAACGAAAAAAACATGTAGTGATGATTTGGCATGAATGCATAATTAGAAAAAGCAACAAATCCTAATATGGCCACCTAGTTAATCTAATTAACTTAAAGGAAAAATACACTTCGGAAACCATCTCCTTGGTCCCTTGAGTCTTCATAAAAATGGCCTCCATCTTTTGGACTTCGGAACTCCTTTCCGAAAACGTGTCTTTAGGATACACCTTCTTGAGATAATACAAACTGTTTTGGTAATTTTCTACCGAATTAGGTTAAATAGAGTTAAAGTGGTCTTACTCATTGTATGTTCATTGAGTTGTTTACGATAATGCTAAATAAGGAAATAAGAGATGCAAGTAAAGATTAACATAAGAGATTTGGTGACGCGGAAAACCAAATGTGGGAAACGACCGCGGGAAGGGACGGTACCCTTCCATTGAGTGCACTAGCTTCGAATATGAGAATGAGTACAAAGGAGACGAAATGTAAATCTAGCTAGCACAACGTGTTATGTATGTATGATAGTTCTTGAATGAATATTCTTCCTTGTCTCCTTGGCTACTTATAGGGTAAGAACCCTAGTTGTCTTCTACTCCTTTTATGGCAAGTAATATTAGTCCTACCATGCTTCTTCCCATAAACCCGGTCTTGTATTCTATTCTCCCTGATCTCCCTGAATTCTCCCTGAATTCTCCCTGACGATTCCTCAACACGCGGGCTTCTTCTATTCGTGGGTCTTTCGTAGTTGCTAAGCTTCTCGGCCCAATTTGCTAAGTGGGTCTTGATGGGCTTGTTCCTTATTTGGCCAGCATGCGGAATTTGGCCCAAACACAAACTAACTACCAATAATCAAATTACGTAGCAATATTCTATTATACAATTTGTAATAAAATTAAACTATTAATTAATTTCAAATTAGCGATACGAAATCGCAATTAATTACAAATTAAATCGATATTACCTTACATTACGGGAAATACCAATTTCTAACTATGGTCATATTAGGTAAAATTACATTAATAAATGTACAAAAATCCATTCATATATATGAAAAAAAAAATATGCAATAAAAATGTCAAGCCAAATCGTCCAACTTACCAACAACGATCATTTGAGCTTGCTTTGACGGAATTTTTACCATTAAAAAATCCTTATGCACTTCTTAAAATAATTTTAAGATTTACTTATCATACTAATCTGGTATAACCACAAACTAATTATTCTCACTAATTATTTTCTGATTAAATGGGTTTAAAATACATTTTATAGCAAAAATAGCTTAAAAATTCATAACTTTTATGAAAAACTCAATTTAATCAAAACTTTTATAAAAAAATAATATTTTAAATTTTTTTGCATTCTGGTCACACACCAAAATGACATGCATGTGAAAAATTTGGCAATAAAATTGCTTTAAAACGATATATGCAATTTGTTTTGATAAAGCGATAATTTTACGATTTAATTCCAAATTAAATCATTAAAAATGATATGACATCAAAATAAAATTTTGAAAATTTTGGAATAATTTCCAGGAGCTAAAAATTCTAAAATTTTGAGCCCAAAAATTAAATAAATATTTATTTGTAAAATAACCATTATTTGTCAAGTTTTATCAAATAAACATCAATAAACTACCTAAATTAATCACATTAATTTAAAATTTTTATTTATCATAAATAGAAGATTCAAGTGGTTATTTCTAAATAAATATGGATAAAATTAACATACAACATAATTTAATTAACACTTAATTAAGATTAATGCATTTTAATTCAATTTTATGCCCTTTTTATGTCTTAAAATGTCATAAAATGCCATTACATTTTACAAAATTAAAATTTTTGACCCATATTAACTTAATACTAGATTATATACATGCAAGACCATATTTTGTGAAAAAACTAATTTTAACATCAAAATATCAAATTTTATCAATTTATCTTTTAAACTCATAAAATCGTCTTATAATACATGCATGTATGTAACAATCGCTCTGATAGCACTTGCTAGTATTTTAGACCATATAAGACTATCTAAGTGATAATAAAATTACATGTTAATTTTATTAGGTGGTCTAAAATCTACATGCATGCAACAAAAACAATATAAAGATGAAAAGGAAGAAAAATTCCTCACATTGTAAATAAGGTAAAATAAGGGCACGACAAAGTTCTCCTGCCTTTGTAGTTCTTGAGCTAAAAATTCAAGGATGATCCTCCAAATTCTAGTACCCAATATTGAGTACCTCCTTATATTGCACCCAAGATTAGCCCAAAAATCCTAAATATTACTAACTAGATAATAAGTAGGATAACCTTGTATAATACTACAAATATTATTACTCTGATAATATTTAATGTATATTATTATTTATGTGAATTTATTTTGTTGGACGATCAACACTTTGATCAAGTTTTGATGAGAAAAGATGAAGAAAAAAATAAGAGTTTTTTTTCTTCTATATGAACCGGCCAAGACAAGCAATATGGGTGAAATTTTTGACTTAAAAATTAGCCCATGCAATTATATATGGTGAGGTATTTATAGGCCTCTCAAATGTAAACAAATGAGAGGAATATCTCATGTGCTTATTGTCAAAATTATTGACAAGTGGAGGTCATATTAGACCTTATAAAACCGGTCCATATGGACCTTATTTGGTCCATTTCGATTTTCGACATTTATCCTACAAATGCTTATAAGTCTTATATTTAATTATCCTATATAATTAAATATTAATTTGATTATTTAACACTTAAATAATACAAATTAATAACTAATGACCACTTAACTATTAGGTAATTATTAGACCATTTTATCAATATAAAATGTGTCTTATGATCCCTTATTAGCTAATTTTACAACCTCTTGTAAATTTAAATAACTAATTACCTCCGCCTCATAACTTATATACATATCGTATAAAATTAATTAATTAACAATTAATTTATAAATTCTAATTTATATTTATTAATTAATTATCACATAATTAAACAATAAACCCTCTTGGCCCGAGTTCGTAACCCGCCATCAAATAATACATTCACACGACTTAATAAAAGTCGATTAATACAAAGAATTAATTAAATCGTATCTCATACAAATAATTAGTTTTTCCATTTGGGTGTCATCCTATAGGTGTGACCTAAAGCGATCAGTTGATCACCGCCGTCATACGACAGTAACGTCAAACTCTAGTCAGCCGAGCGTTACCGATTAACGTTGATCAACTGACAAATATATAAAATAAATCCCTGATATTTCTTTTACGAGATGTAATATGTAGACATACTATTGTGGAGGACACTCACTCCAAAACAAAATACACGTAATATGCGTGAATTAGGATCCATTCTTGTCGAACTATTAACGAATTGGTTAGATTTTGAGAGAGAGAATGGAGAGAACTCTTTTTTATTACTCGTATCTTGACGAAGGGCACCTATGGAATACTAACTGTAAAATACGTGGGATTGAGCAAAATTGCCCGCAGAATTTAACAAAAATGGCTGGGGTGATTTGTGGAAGTATTATTTTTAATTTCGGCCGGAAAAAACATAAGTAGATCTTTATTATCTTATGTTTGATGTATACGTGCTCCACAAACTGTATTTCCCTTCTAATGTAGTGAATTGGTAGAATTTTAACTCCAACGATTTTTTCCAAATTGGGTTTCGTCAACAATCTCTCATATCCTTTATACTCCCTCAAATTTCTTATTATCTTCTCTTTTTTTTTGTCACAAAAAATAAGAAAGGGGAATAAAAAAAGAATAAAATATTGTAATTGAAAAGTTTTTAGGATAGAGAAAATAATAAAGAATGAATAATGAATAAAGAATAAATAAAGTTTATTGTTTAGAAGAGAGAAATTATTAAAAAAATGAATGAAACTTATCAAAAAAAAGGAAAGAGGGAAGACAATCAAACTTGTGTGTAAAAAGAAACAAGGTAGATAATAAGAAATTAAAAGGAGTATTATTTTGTATTATTTCCCGCATATACATTTGTTTATTTGGCCTTAGTTCGAGCACAGGTCAAAACCGAAATTAGACAATTTTTATCAAAAAATATTTGGCGCTAACCAGCCATAAGGCATAGTGGCCATTTTTTATAGCCAAACGTCACCAACATAGTTGAAAACTCTATCGATCCAAAATACTCAAGAGGGGGGTGGTTGAATTTAGTATAAAAACTTTAGCCCACTTTTTCGATTGTCCATATGAGCGTGAACTAATAAATAATTATTCAAAGCTTATCGATTAAACTTTAACTAATTAATCAATCAATGTAAAATGCAAACAAAAGAACGAAGGAAAACGAATGACACACGTGGTTTTGAAGTGATTCAGTTTCACAAGTCGAAACCTACGTCCACTATTCTCGATTAATAATTTTAGTACCCTTCTACGGATTACAAAATTATCAACCCACTCGTACAACTAACTCTAGTTGTAACTCAAATGAGTATCGTTAAATACTCGGTTTTGTCTAACTTACGTTAATAAGAAACTGCTCAATTGTTCTTCTAGTGTTTCACAATATTAACGAGTAAGAAACAATATTTAAGCGCTATTATCCAATAACGTAATCGTTAAAAATAAAGAGCAATATGAAGCACGACTTTTCATAAGGGATTTTCGAAATGCAAAAAAATTTAAATACTTGATTAAATGCGTTTACTCGTTTTGTTTGCAAAGGAATTTTAATATCGTGAAAAGTTAATTTGAAATATATAAGTACTTGTGTATATATAGTAGAGAGAAGAGTTAGGGTTTAGTCGAAACCCTAAAAGGTGCCGTGAGGCCCTAATGAATTGTTTCTTAAGAAACAAATCGTATCTCTTTTTATTTTAATTCATTTCATATTTTATTTAAGTAAATAAAATAAATCTAATAATTGTTAAGATATGAAAATATCTTGTAACAACTTATTCTAGAATTAACCTAATAGATTACTTAAGCAAGAGGTTAGAACAAAATGGATGACGACTCATAAGCCCATCCTTTATTTCGAAACACTTATGTGAAATATGGATGCATGAATTAGGATGTAGATCTAAATAAATTGAAGAACCTTAGATAGCATGACAACTCATAAGTTTTTATTACTAATCAATAGGATATCATAAATTATGTAATCTAATCAAACCCTTATCTCCTTTCTATAATACACACACGTACAATCACGAAATATATTAAAGATTTTAAGCTTCGGAAATCAATTTTAAAACCCTAAATCGTGACTTAAAATTATAGCCCAAAGTTATAGGTCAAATGACTATAACATTAAGCTTGGTAAGTAAAGTTATAGGTGAAATAGCTATAACTTTACCTTCCTAACATTACTTCTAAAAATGCCGTTATTAAATGAATTCCTATAATAGCTAATCTTCCTGGAGATCTTCTGTATAAGGATCATCACTTCATCTTTACCATAAGATCTTTATTTTGATTTTCTTAAAGACTTGATCATGTCTTTTGCTTGAGTGAACATTGTAGTTGAGACATCCTCAACAATGCTTTAAGAATCTTCAATGTTATAGCTCAAGCAGCTATAACATAACTTTAATGATGCTTCACAAATCTTCAATGTTGTAGTCACGAATACTATAACATTGCTTGCTTATACCGTAACCCCTATTCAATCTAACCAAGCCTAAACAAACGATTACGAGCAACAGATATATACATATTATAAAGAACACTTGTCATTATCAAAACATAACATATAACTATATGGTCCAACAAATTCCCCCTTTTTGATGATCACAAGTCTTCTATGATTTGTGAAGAGCAAGTTCCCCATCAACTTAGGAACACGTTTAATTCCCATGGAATTAACATGCCCTTCATGCTTATCTTGTCGTAATGGTTTAGTGAGAGGATCTGCTATGTTATCATCTGTAGCAATCTTTTCTATCACTACTTCCTTTTGCTCCACGTAATCTCGGATTAGATGAGCTTTCCGTTGTACATGTCTAGACTTGTTGCTAGACTTTGGCTCCATAGCTTGGAAGATGGCACCACTATTGTCGCAATAGATGGTGATCGGGTCATTCGAACTAGGCACTACAGATAGTCCATGTAAGAATTGACGCATCCATATCGCTTCCTTTGTAGCTTCGGACGCGGCATAGTACTCGGACTCGGTCGTAGAATCTGTGTAACAGTTTGTTTCGAACTCTTCCAAATGATCGCAGCGCCATTAAGAGTAAAAACGAATCCAGACTGAGATTTCGAGTCATCTCGATCCGTTTGGAAGCTAGCATCTGCGTAACCGGTTGCGCATAGCTTTTGAGGGCCTCCATAAGTCAATGCCCAATCTTTAGTCCTCCGTAGGTACTTAAGAATGTTCTTGACAGCCAGCCAATGTGATTCACCTGGATGCTGTTGGAATCGACTTGTCATACTCAATGCATATGCCACGTCGGGATGTGTGCATATTATGGCATACATGATTGATCCTATAGCCGAGGCATAAGGAATCCGTGTCATGCGCTCTTTCTCTTCCGGTGTCTCTGGTGCCTGAGACTTGCTCAAATGCACCCCTGGAGCCATAGGAAGAAACCCCTTCTTGGAGTTAGTCATGCTGAATCTCTCTAGGACTTTGTCTATGTAAGACTCCTGACTGAGAGATAACATCTGTCGTGATCTATCTCGATAGATACGGATGCCCAGAATTCTTTGTGCCTCACCCAGATCTTCCATCTGGAAATGGTTTTTCAACCATACTTTCACCGAAGTTAAGAGAGGTATGTCATTCCCAATCAGGAGTATGTCGTCAACATACAATATTAGGAAGACAATCTTGCTCCCACTCGACTTGATATATAGACATGGTTCCTCGACCGATCGAGTGAATCCATTTTCTTTTATCACTTGGTCGAAGCGATGATTCCAACTCCTTGATGCTTGCTTAAGTCCATAAATGGAACGCTTAAGCTTGCACACTTTCTTAGGATGTTCTGGATCGATAAAACCTTCGGGTTGTACCATGTACAACTCTTCCTCCAAAAAGCCGTTTAAGAAGGCGGTTTTCACGTCCATTTGCCAAATTTCATAGTCATGAAAAGCGGCAATCGCTAAGATAATCCGAATGGAACGCAGCATAACTACGGGTGCAAAAATCTCATCGTAGTGCAAACCTGGCACTTGGGTGAAACCTTTAGCAACTAGTCGTGCTTTATAGATATCTTGTTGACCTTCCACAGAATGCTTTATCTTGTAAAGCCATTTGCATTGAAGGGGACAAACCTTAGCAGGTAAGTCAACAAGATCCCATACGTTGTTCTCATACATAGAGTCCATCTCGGATTGCATGGCCTCAAGCCATAGCTTTGAGTCAGAACTAGTCATGCCACCTTTATAGGTTGCGGGTTCACTACTCGTTAAGAGTAGAACGTCATCTATGTCATGTTCCTCGACCATACCAATGTATCTGTCTGGAGGAATAGAGACTCTTCCCGACCTCCTAGGTTCCTCAGGAATATTAACCGGAGCCGGGATTGAAGGAACTGGTTCCTCCAATGGTTGCTCGGTATTTGGTTCTGGAATCTCCGACAGGTCGAAGGTTCTATCACTCTTTGCATTCTCGAGAAATTCCTTCTCTAAGAATGTCGCACTAGCCGCAACAAAAACACGTTGTTCGGTTGGCGAATAAAAGTAATGACCAAGCGTTCCTTTACGATAACCTATAAAGTATGTCTTGACCGATCGCGGGCCGAGCTTATCCTCGTGTCTCCACTTGACATAAGCCTCGCAGCCCCAAAACCGTATAAAGGACAAGTTTGGGACCGTTCCCTTCCATAGTTCATATGGAGTCTTGTCAACAGCTTTAGACGGACTTCGGTTAAGTATTAGAGCAGCTGACAGAAGAGCATAACCCCACAATGAGTCAGGCAACACGGTGTGACTCATCATGGATCGAACCATATCAAGTAGTGTTCGATTTCTCCGTTCGGACACACCATTCAACTGAGGTGTTCCAGGTGGAGTTAACTGTAGGGCAATCCCACAGTCTTTAAGGTGTTGATCAAACTCGTGAGAAAGATACTCGCCACCACGATCTGAACGTAGTGTTTTAATCTTTCTACCCAATAGGTTCTGTACCCTATTCTGGTATTCTTTGAATTTCTCAAAGGATTCACTTTTGTGCTTCATTAAGTAGACATAGCCATATCTACTTAAATCGTCCGTGAAAGTGATGAAATACCTATAGCCTTCTCGTGCGGTGATTGACATAGGACCACATACATCCGTGTGTATGAGTCCTAATAGGTCAGCAGCGCGCATTCCAACACCTTTGAAGGAAATACGAGTCATCTTACCGATGAGACATGATTCACACGTGCCAAATGATTGAAAATCAAAAGCCGAGATAGCTCCATTCTTGATGAGCTGTTTTACGCGTTTCTCATTAATGTGTCCCATACGGCAGTGCCATAGATACGTTTGATCTTTGTCACCAACCTTTAACTTTTTATTCATTACGTGTAATATTTCGGTGGTCTGATCTAAAACATAAATTCCGTTCATGGAGACTGCCTTGTCAGAATCATATCGTGTAATGAGAAAATGCAAGTATTATTTTCTATTACAAATGAAAAACCAAGTTTATCAAGTGCCGAAACTGAAATAATGTTTTTCGAAAGACTAGGTACATAATAGCAGTCATATAATGACAACTCAAATCCGCTAGGAAGGTGGATCACATATGTCCCCTTTGAGATGGCAGCCACTCTTGCTCCATTCCCGACACGCAGTCCACCTCACCCTTTACGAGGGGTTCGATGTTTCGGAGCCCCCGCACATGATTACACAGATGAGAACCACAACCAGGATCAAGTACCCAAGTTCCGTAACTTGCGTGGTTAATCTCAATCATATGAATAAAAGTAGAAGAGAGAGAAGACATACCAACAAAGTTTAACCGACCCGCCTTTAAGTCCTCATGATAAACAAGACATGTACGCCTCCAATGCCCAGTCTTGTGGCAATGATGGCATTCCATGTTTTCATTCTTGCTCTTTGTCGCGCCCGATGAGGTGCTCGACTCACCAGGCCCACTCTTACCCGAACCCAACTTCTTGAACTTCGGTTTACCTCGCTAGGTTTGCACGAGCTTTGCCCTTACCTTTCCCTTTGTTTGACACAACGAGAACATCCTGTTTCAAGCTCCCACTGAACTTCATGTCCTTCTCGGTGCATGCGAGAAGGGAGTGCAATTCATGTGGGGTTTTCTTCAAATCATTCATATAGTAATTCGCTCTAAATTGCGAAAAACCATCGTGGAGTGAATGAAGCATGCGGTCGATAACAATGTTCTCGCTGATGTTACAATTAAAGGTCTCCAGCTTCTCGACATTCTCAATCATGCTGAGAATGTGTGGGCTAACTGGTTGGCCCTTCTCGAGTCTCGCATCAAAGAAGCGAGTGGTATGCTCATAGGTCACGATTCTCGGTGCTTTCGAGAATTCCTTGGTGAGCGTGGTGAAAATCTTGTTCGCACCATGGGCTATGAAGCGTTTCCGCAAATTGGGTTCCATTGCAAAAATGAGTACGTTTTTAATCGCACCCGCTTTCATACGAAATAATTAAACTTGGTGATTTCAGCAACTCTAGCCGTGGGACCTGGGTTTGCCGGGATGGGCTCTAATAGATATTTGAGCTTCCGTCGGCGCCAGCGGCATTCCGTAATGCCGCCTCCCAATCCGCGAAGTTTGATCCATCATTCTTCGATCGAGTAGACTGATTCATCTGATTCATGAAGATCCGAAGCCAGGACTCACGGTCCAATGTGGCACTTGGCATTGGGTTATCAGTAGAACCAGCCATTTGTTATTAGCAGTTTAAAAATTCGTGATCTACACTGAAAAAGAAAGAAAAACAAAACGAAATAAGCAACTCATAGAGGTGATTTAAGTCTATTTTAAAATACATTTTAACAAGTAGACTCTCGCACTTGCATAATTGATCTCCCTCAAGAATGATACAAGTGATCCCAAGACTCAATTTCCGTAAATTGATAAGCCAACTGTTTAGCTAATTCTTCCGTAAGAACTCTTGGTCGATAGATTTCCGTAAATCCTATCTATAGTCCACCATGATCACAGGATCGTACGAGTGACCATAGTGTTGAGATAAAATAGGTCAATCGGTTCCAACTTACCCGACGTAGAAGGGGTCATATTATGCCTACCGACGAAGAAGGGACTCATTGGAGTTTGACCTATAAAGACCATTCTCAATTTTGGTTTATACGAGGAAGATCCCATCAACTTAATTATAATTCATATTAAGTGAACGAATAACTAGCGTCTGCGTGAATGAATTAATTTAGGTGATGGCTTAGCATAGATCGTGTGACATGAGAATGTCAAAGAAAACTAACTCGAGACCTCTATATGTGTCAGTTTTCATGCAATAAATAGGTGGTTTGGTGTTTAGGCGGAATATGATGCATATTATCGTTGCGAAAAATAAATAAAAGAATGCAATACGTAAATAAAAAATTCCTAGTGTGGCCTATCCTAATAAAAAGAACATAAAACAACTTTAGAATCCACCGTTGGACCCGAGAAGCTTGTCTTGATGTTCCATCTTGATCCATGTAGCGGGAGTGAGCATCCGGTCTCCATCTTTGGTCATCTCAAAAATTACAATTTAAAATTTACAAATATAAACCTATTTACATTCTAAATAAAAACTGTAATTAAAAGAAATAAAAATGGAGATACGAGATCTCAAAATACAACCAAGACCGTGTTCCATCATTACGGTAACACGTTCTACTAAGGCCACACTAAGTTACAACCGTTTGTAAAATAAATAAATACGTAATATAAAGCATTCAAAATAATCAAAACGATAAATAAAATGCATCAACTAAATTAAATTTATTCGTGACATAATTCCGTAATTATGTTAAATTTATCCAAACCACCTTTTAATGATTAAAATTCATGTGATAAAACCGCTTCTATCATTCAATTTTAATCTAATACAATCCGTTACTTTAAATACGCTTTAAAATAACTTAATGGTACGTGTGTGAACCGTTTCACAATCATAGCGAGTGTACAATATCCGTACAAAGTACATATTAAGGCCAAAAGAAAATTTAAAACAAAAGAATAAATTTTCAAAGCTTGCCAGAACAAAAATCCCTCGATCCAGGGACAATAGTGCTCGATCGAGGAACTAAAGGGCTCGATCGACTGAACTGCTAGTCGATCGAGAGGTATGCTAATCGGGAAGTACTCGATCGACGAACGGTGGTCGATCGAGGACTTTTATCAAGACAATCTTGCTCGATCGAGTACGAGGACTTCTCGATCGAGCGTGGGGTTTTTAAAAGTGGTCGATCGAGTACAAAGAAGGACTCGATCGAGTAAAAACAAGACAGAAAAACCTCTCGATCGATTAAAAACTTGGTCGATCGAGAACAAAAGTTTCTGGAAAACAAAACCCTCGTGAAAACAGTTTTGTCGAAACAAAACAATTTCAATTTTGATCAAAAACGCATAAAATCAATTTTATAATTTGACAAAACTTGACATATTATTATAATCTCCGTATAAAATAACAATATGTAAAAGAACAAAACGGAAAAAGTGAATCAACCGTGTAAAACATGTCACGGTTTCAACAAAAACGCAAACATCCGTGTATACAAGGCACGGATTTCGAGACAAAAGCAACCGTTTCAAAATCGTTTTATGAAAAACACATAGAAAAATTTACGTGGCCTCGCTCTGATACCACTTGAAGGGTAATATCCGTATAAAACCCTTTCTTTATAGGATTATAACGCAAATTTAATACGTGATTTATAGTCATAAAACGAAAAACATAATGAAACGATAAAGATCAAGGAATAACCTTCGGTCCTAGTGCAATATGGCAATGAGAGATCAAAGTAGACCTCCTCCTAAATGATGCACCCAAGATTGTCCGAGAAATGCCCTTGTGCTAGAAGGAATCCTCTAATTGCCTTGCAATATCGAGAGGATTGTTTTGTGAGTTTTGGTTGGATGAGAGATCCGAGTTTTGAGAGGCAATTTTCTCAAAACCCTAGAAATGTTTTGCAAATGAATTAGGTTTCAAGTGAAGGAGAAAGCTCTCCTTTTGACTCCTCTAATTCGGCCAAAACCGAGTGGACAAGGGGGAAATGGGCTTCCATTTTCTCCTTATTTTTAACTCGTGGTCCGAGGCTAAAATGTATACAACGCGGTGTTTATTATATACTGTCATCGGTTATCGGATATTAAATCATCAACTAATAACACAGATTAGTTGAATTATTAATACATGTCCGACAAAGACAATATTGTATAATTATATTCAATATACATTTAATTAAATATAAAACGCTTATATTCAATTTACGAATTAACAGCTTAATTCGCCTTAGCCATTATTATTTAATCCGTATTAAATAAAATATCTCAACATCACATTTTGACTAATTACTAGTCAAATAACTCAGACTAACTGGTTAGTCAAATTTGGCATCTACATGACTGTATTTTCATACCGTCACATCTCTCAAACGTATCCTATAGGTGTGACTTTTAGGGACCAGTTGATCACCGCCATCTGTATGACAATAACGTCAAACTTATCTAGCAAGCCAACCGTTATTGATAAACGTGGATCAACTGATAATAATACCAAAAGTATGCCCTTTGATCCTTTTAGAGATTTATAAGTCCTTGCACTAACTGTTAAGGACACCAACCCCAACACATAATACTACCAATGTTATAGTCAGTCAAACGCAAGAACAAGCTACTTATCTTCAAAGTTATAGCATCTAAGGATCTTAAGAGATTAAAGGTTCTGACAAGGAGCAAGTTTAGGCAAATACTTAAGTCACGGTCATTTCTTCCCCCTCTTGACATCATCGTAAAGAAGAGAACCAGACATAAAACAACTATAATGATATAAACCGAGGAAGGAAATAAACACGCAAGCACATATTATAAGACGAGAAACGAGTCTACGATAAGCATGCATAATAAAATATGTCTAATACAAACCGAAAGTGTGAAAGCCTATGGGCCGAATAAACAAGTTTGCCAAAGGGCCGAATAAGAGTCTAAAGCCAAAATGGGCCGAATGGACAACAAAAGTGTAAAGGAGCAAAAAGAAATAGGCATGGGGTAGGATTAGGACGGGTTCAAGGAATGTTGTGATTCACAACATTAGGATTCATATAACCGGGATGAGTCCTGAACTCGAGAGAGTCAAGACGATCAAAGAAAGACCGCACATGAGTTGCTTGGGCCGTGAGACACGTCTCAAAGTTGAGCACCTTTAACGATAAAGCCTTTGTTGCCTCGAATATGAGACCCATCTCATCACGCATTGCTATCCCGTCTCGCCATAGAGCGCCACCTTGACTTGCCAAATTTGCCAAAGAGTTAGAGTGACGAATGGCCTCATGCACCGCCCTATCCGCATCCTTACCCACTATCTTAAGATTCCCTCTAACCCACGTATGTAGGCTAGCACATCGTCATTGCTTACCCCATTGGACACAGAAGCCACGCTCTTCTCCTTTACTATACCCAACACCAAAGCCTCCAATAACTTCGTTTGAGCATCCATTTTTTCAGAAATACACGCCATAAATGAGTCTAATTTCTTCTCCAAAGCCACCACCACATGCGACGACTTCTCCACAGCTCCTCCTTTTGACAGAAAAATCAAACCAGGCCTAACCGCGGCCACTTTCATTAACTTAAGATGCGTATCACACATCTCATCCTTAATCATCACCCCATAGCTACCCAGACTCACGACTTTCTTATATTCCAACAAACAAGAAATCCACATACCGTACGGCAAATGCAAAGTAGTGTAGAATTTGTCTTCGGTTATAGAAATACTCGTTTGGATAATACGATGAAAAACAAGCAATGGGAGACTAACCTTTATACCACCAAGCCATTTAAATACCAACACCATCTTATAACTTGACAATTTGTCTCGGGCTCCTCGCCTTGGAACCACCGTGTTCCACAAAAAATTAAGAATGAATTTTAATTTGGGCGAGAAAGAGCCCACCAATATGTTGCTTGTACTCGTAGCACCGTCATCAAAAGAACCCTTAATTTGAAGCTTCTCCTCAACGGTCACATCTCCCCACTCTGCACTTGGGTTTATTTCCACCCCATCATCAGGGACGGAAAACAGAGTGCAAAAGTCACCAATAGAGATTGTGACTTCGGACCCATTCACAACCGCATGCAAGACACCCTTCTTAATAGAAACCGAAGCATAAAATTTGATTACCTCAATAGGATAAACCGGACCGGTCATCTTACAAATCTTGGTCCATTCATAAAAAGTCATGAAATCGGAAAAAAACCGCAAAGCTTCAATCTTTGTGTACCACGCCGGGGGAGAAGATCGTCCTCCATGGATACCATACCGAGACACATTGTTCACACGTACGGTGTCTTTCGTTTTTTTGTAAAAAGAACCTTATCAATTCCCACGGCCGTACCATTCGGCATATACTCTCGAAACAGAGTCCTTTGATGACCATCACGGTTAACCACCACTTGTACCTCCTCAACCAAATCCTCTTCAACAACAACCTTCTTTTTCCCTTTATTCAGCTTTCTTTGCTTTCCCTTGACACTCGCTTCACCCCGGCTATGATCGGGACTGGTCAGTTTGGGGTTAGGTTGTGGTGAGGGAGAGGTTTTGGGTTGATCGGGTTTATTGCATGGCGGTTTTGGAGACCCGATCTTAGTGGATGATCGAGTTGAGGGTGAGTGAAGAGTCTATCGATCCGATATACTTAAGGGGGGGGGGGGGGTGAATTAAGTTTATTTAAATGTACCCACTTTTTCGATTTATCCGTATGAGCGTGGTAAGTTAACTAATTACTCGATGTTTATGGATTAAACTCGACTAACTAACTAACAATTCAAAACATAAATAACGAGATAAAGAAAGATGCAAAGGACACACAGATTTTTGAAGTGGTTCAGGTTCACACGTTGAAGCCTGCGTCCACTATTCTCGATTAATAATTTTTGTACCTTTCTACGGATTCCAAAATTATCAACCCGCTCGTACAACTAACTCTAGTTGTAACTCAATTTGAGTACCGTTAAATACTCGATTTGACTAATTTACGTTAATAAGAAAGTACTTGATTGTTCTTCTAGTGTTCACACAATTGAACAAGTAAGAAACAATATGAATCACTATTATCCAATAACGTAATTTCAAAAGTAATTTCAATAAAGAACAACACGACATTTCAAAACAATTTTCGATTGCAAAATAATGATAAACTTAATTTGTTTGCAAGGATATTTAAAAGCTCAAGGTTGAAAAGTGAGTTGAAAGAATGAATAAGTGTTGTATTTATAGTAGAGAGGAGATCTAGGTTTCTTTCCAAAACCCTAGATGTGTCGTGTGGGTGTGTCGTGAGAGGCAAGAAAGAGATTAGGTCAAATCTTCCTTAATCTTGGAAAATAAGAAAGAATAAGTTAAGAATAATATAAGGAGACAAGAAATCTCTAACAAATATTATTTTGATCTACTTTAATTCTTATCCAAGCAAGAAAAAGATCTTAATCCATTTATTTATTCTAATAATATCTTAGTAAAAGATATGGAATAAATATAAGGAATTAAAATATCTTTAACATATATTTAATCCAAGATCTTTACATAAACCCTATATATAGTGAGAATCTCGTGTAGGTTAAGGAAGGAATAGGATCTATGTTTTTCCTATCTTAATCCAACAATATTTTAGATAAAAGATATAAAATAAATATAAGGAGATAAAATATCTCTAACAAATATTTATTTAAGATCTTTACCATAAAACCCTAGATACTATATAGATCACGTGTGAAGTATATAGTAAGTAGGAGATCCAATCTTATTATTTAATCTAATAATATCTTTATACAATGGAACAGAATAAATCAAATAATATATGGAGATAAAATATCTCAATCAAATATTATCATTAAGTTTTATTCCAAACCCTAACTTGCACAAGGCGTATTCGAATAAGGAGGAAAAATGACTCATAGGCTAGCCACCCAACTCGAAACCCTAGGTAAGATATTAAGTTAGATAATCAGGGTTTAGATAAGACTAGAAGGAAAACCCTAGATAACATGACAACTCATAAGTTATTTTACTAATCAATAGGATAACCTCAAAGTCATTCGACCTAATCATGTCCCAAATTTCACTCTACTATAAGCACACTTTTCTTTAAAGATTTTATGATTTAAGCTTTGAAAAATATATTTTAAAAACATAAAAACCGTGTTTTTCATATTGCAGCTCAAAGTTATAGTAGAATCACCTATAACTTTGAGTTCATCTAGTAAAGTTATAACTAAAACAGCTATAACATTACTTGTCAAAAATTACTTCTAAAATTACCGTTATTGAATGATGACCTATACTAGCTAATCTTCCTAGAGATCTTCAGTATGAGGTTCATCTCTTCCATCTTGATCATAAGCTCTTCATCTTGAGCTTATATTGAGCTCTTTATCTTGAGCTTATATTGAGCTCTTAATCTTGACCTTCACTTGATCAATGCTTGAGAACATAATCTTCAAACTTGATCGTTCACTTTGCTACTTGATCATGAAATCTTCTTAAATATGAACTTGATCAACTAATAGCTTTACTTGGGAACTTAGCTTATTTACTTTAATTCACTCGGATCACAAATCATCATATTTCTAAATTGTAATTGAGTCCAATCTATAAAGACTAACAAACAATTACGAGCAACAAGTATATATACAATTTATAACACTCTTGTCGTCATCAAAATATAAACCTATATGGCTATATGGTCCAACGAATTTCCCCCTTTTGATGATGGCAAGTCTCCTATGATTTGTGACTAAAGTTCTAGTTCCCCCTCAACTTAATACTATCGAATTATAGTTCGTAGAACACAAGGTCTCAACATTTATGATAAAAACATAGCACCTAAGGACCTTAAGAGACTAAAGGTCTTGACAAGGATCAAGCTTAGGCAAATACGAAATCATGGCCATTTCTTCCCCCTCTTGGCATCATCGAAAAGACGAGAACAAACATAAAACGACTAAAATGATATCAACCGAGGCAAGAAATATATATTAATCAAAGCATATATTATAGAATAAGAACAAATTCAACATAAGCAAGTCCTAAATATAAAGTGTCTAATACAAACCAAATTGAGTACAGATTTTGTAGAAGAGTGAAAATAGTCACTCACCTAACTGCGACCTACAACAGCATGCATGCAATCTAACATGATAGATATCTCTAGTGACCGTATATATACACTTCAACCAAGCGAGGTCCAAAACACATGCCAAGGTCTTACATAGTAATGTGAGGTGAGGTAATTGGGTAAGAAGGGACAAAATAATTTGGATATGTAGAGGTAAAAGTCAAGCTAGCACCAATCTCAACCAAAAGTAGCCATATTCCACTTTCCAACCCAACATGGAAGATGATGCACCATGCCAAGTATGGCAAAAAATCACTCACATCAACAAGTACTTCTCCTCATGTAATATGAAAATGATAAGAATAGAAGTAATAAGAGATTTCTGCTTTTCTATCTTGTATATCATTTTTCTCCCTTTTTTTCACATTTTTTTATTTTTTCAGTCCATCCTTTTCTTTCTTCCTTATTTCCTTCTAATATCCATCACAAATGCAACAAAATTGACCACAACAAGACTTCCAAACTTACCAACAAGACTAACTTGATAAGGGTAGGACATATGGAATGTAGTTGAATAAATGGGTCAAAACGAGGCAAATTTGGCTAATGTGAGGTTAGTGGGTAAAACATAAAGGAAGGGTCACCTCTCCACATGTATCACCATCACAAACCGAGTGTATGCATGTAATAAGAGACAAATTTCATGCTTATGCAATTTGATGTTACATGCCATGTAAGGAGTACTACTCACATCCTAAATGAAACCAATCATGAATGTCATTGGTCTATGAAGCTCCAAACCTTAGAATATATAAGTGATGAAAGTTATGGTTTGTATAGAACACAAAATATAACAAACTAGCAAACGGAATATTCTCATAAAATATTAAAATACTATACAAGAATATACTTACCGCGGACAATACGGATACAGACATATAATCTCATCTTAACTAGTCAGTCATACGGGTAAGAAATATTGATGATAGTTTAGGTTACATCGATTAAACTAATTTCCAACCGCAAAGTCTCAAAATGTTCTCTGGCTAACGTCTTTGTGTGGACATGGCCCACCTACGTGCCCACTTCGATCTGTGGACATGCAGCGGTCTTTTGAAAGCCACGCTCAGCGGCGTAAAAATGCTTTCGACTGGATCAGTTTAGATCGGTCCGTTTCGTCGCGGTAAGGGTCTCGAAATGATTAGAGATGTTCGGAGTCGCCACCAAGCATTTGTGGGATGCTTGGAACCCATTCGAATCCACTTTATACCTCGGTCAAACGAAGCACGAAGCAGGGTTTGAGATAGGTACTAATGATAAGGAATCGTCCCTCTTTAGCATCCTATCTCTAGAATGACTCTCGTACGCCCTGGATAAGATCGTCCACTATCCAAAGTTTCTGAGTAAGAGGTGAATGTACGTATTGGGAAGCCCTTTAATCAGACACCCAATCCCGCCCGCGATAACGACCTCTACTGATCGATCTTGGTTGGTTGAATACAAAAGTTGATAAAACGGTTTAAATGCATGAATGCGCATCCAATAATTTAAACCTAACATGTGAGAGCTTTCTAAGTCGGTTGATTTAATCCATGTATCAAGTATAAGATGTCGAGTTGGATTAATGATTGATTTGCATACAAGACGGAAATTAAACATCCATTTATCGTATTAGGTTTATGGTGCATAACGTAATCCATTTGCCTTAGTAAAGCATTTTGCAAACATGTTTTTGAATAAGCAAATAGTCATCTGATCCGTCCTATATCCGGGCTAACCGGAGTCGGGATCGTCCTAGACTAATGCTGGAAATGGAACAGGCCATGTACCAGACGACTACATGAGGCGCGAGCCAGCCGGCGGTGCAAGGGGACCTCCCCTGATTTTGAAAGTGAGAAATGAAAGGCCTGTTTAGGCGCGGGTCAACCAACAGTTATATGGCGTGTTCTGACCATTTGAAAAACGTTGTAAAACGTGTTGAAAAATGGGTAATTGACCCGATTTGGTTTGGAAGAGTCGTTTAGACGGCATTTGTTGATTTGGAGAACTAGACTTGAATAATCATCATTATTTTGACGATATTCGGTGTCGGGTTCGACTTTGACAAACTTGACATGAATAGTTTTGAAAATGATTATGAACTAATTGTTTTAAGGCTTTAAAATACCTCCCAAAATGTAAAGAAATGAAATAAAAGGGTTTAAGTACCTTTTAAATGTTATTAACCAAATATTATCACGGAAACACGGATTTAACCGTCATGGTATGAGGAACCAAGGGTGAAAAATGTTTTATGGTTAAAAGAAATAAAATAAAATAAGAAGGTTTGAAAATATTTGAAATGGTAAAAACCGATTACAAATATGAAAATGAATTAAAGGGGAAAGACGAAAACAAACACGGTTGACAACTGACCCGGACACCCCATTTAGGCGCGGGTAAGCCGGCGAACCAAGGGGCTTTTGTCCCAGGCCAAAAATTAGTTTTGGCTCATTTATCCCATGTTTTGGTTCATGTTATGCACGTTTTAGCAAATTATAGTCATGAAACAAATAAAAACATGATAAAAGAAGGATTTTTACACCCTCACACTTACATGTTTGGTTATGGCGATTGACCGACGTAAGTGTAACAACTCATTTGGTCGGAAAAAACTCGGTTTAAAACCGTTTTGGTAAGTAAAACGAGTGTTTTAAGATTAGTGACGGTGTAGTGGTCTAAGTGTAGGGAAATATCCGTAAAATTCCCTTAAATTTTAAGGATTATAACGCAAATTTACATGTGAATTATAGTCATAAAACAAAATACAAGAGAAACGATAAAAGGTAAAGAATCAACCTCGGGTCCTTGTGAATGCGGCCTAAGAACAGAAATCAAAGTAGATTTCCTCCTAGTCGTTGCACCCAAGACCGTCTGAGACTATGCCCCTTTGTGCTAGAAAGTGCTCTCTAATTGACTTGCAATATTGAGAGAGTTTACGTGAGTTTTCTGATGAGAGATCTAGGTTTCAGAGAGAATTCTTCTCCAAAACCCTAATTTTCTTGCAAAAATGATGCTTAGGTCAAAAGGAGAGAGGCTCTCTCCTTTTGTCTTGTTCGGCCAAACCGAGAGCCCAAGGGGAGGGAGTGGGCTTTCACTTCCTCCTTATTCTAACTCGTAGTTCAGCTCGAAATTACTAAAATGTACATGACGGGTTTTCAATTATAAATCGTCATCGGTTATCGGTTATTAACGTATCAACTAGTGACATGACTCAGTCGATATATTAATACATGTCCGACAAAGACAATATTGTATAATTAAATAAATTAAATATACATTAATTAAATATAAATCGTTTATATTTAATTTACGAATTAACTGCTTAATTCGCCTTAGCCATTTTTATTTAATCCGTATTAAATAATTATCTCAACATCGCGTTTGACTAATTACTAGTCAATAACTCTGACTAACTGGTTAGTCATATTAGGCATCAACATGACTGTATTTTCATACCGTCACATCTCTCAAACGTATCCTATAGGTGTGACTTTTAGGGACCAGTTGATCACCGCCATCTGTATGACAATAACGTCAAACTTATCTAGCAAGCCAACCGTTATTGATAAACGTGGATCAACTGATAATAATACCAAAAAGTATGCCCTTTGATCCTTTTAGAGATTTATAAGTCCTTGCACTAACTGTTAAGGACACCATCCCCAACACGAAGTGGTCGGACATGTGATTTAATGAACGATGACGGTACCAAACATTGTGTAAGGCTTGTATTTACGATCGGTAGGTCGTAAATACGCGTCGGATTTTGACTTAAGAAGTTGAGTCGAGAATTTTAAGGGAGAAAAGAGGGGGCGGACACTCGCGTGATTTCAAATGGGGGCATTTGAGGGGTATTTATATGAAAATGAGTGGTTGTGTGAATTTTGAGCGACGTGGCCACCTGGGCTGCTCAAAGAGGCGCGAGCCACGTCGCGGGTCTTCGAGTTGTCTTGTCTCTTTCACACAAGAGCAATCATGATTTGTTCTATCCTAGGATTTGGATGAATATGTTTGGTACATGGCTTTGTAAGATTCCGGAAAACCTTAACATAGAAGATTTGAAAAGGTTTGTTTTTTGTGGTTGACTCAGTTTGACTAGTTGTTGGAGTCGGGATTTGAATTTTTGAGTCGGTTTTTGGTCCGGTGTCGGTTTTGACTCTAGTTAGTGTCATTGTGACCCCGTCATCGTGCATTAAACACTCCAGGTATTTTTGAAATGTTTTGAAATGTCTTATTTTCGAAATCGTTTGAGGTTTTTCCACGTAAAGTTGTACACAAACTGTCGATCAAACGCCGCGATTACAAAACATGTTATAGTCCGATAATCATCGGGTGTTTGTTGGAGTCTCAGCAGATACTGGGTATCTACAGAGCCCCCACTTTAACTGAGGCTTGGACAGGGCGAAAGTCAAAGTAGAGCCCCCAGGTCAATCGAAGATTATAACCTGGAGAGCCGAGCAACGTCAAGGCGGCTCGAAAGGATTCGGGCCAAGGACCTGCCGTCGGGAAGGGCGACGCCAAGGCGACTCGAGGGTACGAGCCAAGGACCTGTCGTCGGGAACAGTTTAGAGTCTGTTGACTATCCGTGCGGGTCGTTTAATGTCCGTTAGACTACGTACAAAAGCTCGCCAGCCATAAGAAGGAGTCATACTTGAGGCATCTTTGGATACGTCCTTTCACGTTTGTGGATAAAGGCTCACCAGCTGTGGTACGTATCTGAGGAGGGCTCGCCAGCCGCGATGCGTAGTAAGGTTCGCCAGCCATGGTGCGTACCTGAGGAGGGCTTGCCAGCCGCGATACGTTGTAAGGCTCGCCAGCCATGGTGCGTACCTGAGGAGGGCTCGCCAGCCATGGTGCGTAGTAAGGCTCGCCAGCCATGGTGCGTAATAAGGCACGCCAGCCATGGTGCGTAGTAAGGCTCACCAGCCATGGTGCGTAGTAAGGCTCGCCAGCCATGGTGCGTCATAAGGCTCGCCAGCCATGGGGCGGTCGGTTAATGGACCGTGAGAATAGCCGCGTCAAATGGGCTTGTTTTAAAAGTAGCGAACTCGTGATGCCGCCGTGGAAATAGTAAATTCGAATCTTCACTATCACTGTTTTTTTAAATGAGCGGGTTCCGCGAGGAAGCCCCCTGTTGGTATTTGATGGAATAGTGAATTTGGAATCTTTACCATTCGTTGTTCTTTTCGAATTTGGGGGGGGGGGGGTGGTTTTGATCGCCGTCTGTTTTGAAGGAAATAACAAATTTTAAATTTTGCTATCACGTTTGGAGTGACGGTTTATGTGCCGCCGTTGACATCTGAAGGAAATAATGAATTTGGAATCTTCACTATTAGTTGGAGTGACGGTTTATGTGCCGCCATTGACATATGATGGAAATAGTGACTTTGGAATCTCCACTATTAATTGGAGTGACGGTTTATGTGCCGCCGTTGAGATGTGTAGGAAATAGTGAATTTTGAATCTCCACTATTAATTGGAGTGACGGTTTATGTGCCGTCGTTGACGTGTGAAGGAAATAGCGAATTTGGAATCTTCGCTATTAATTGAAGTGACGGTTTATGTGCCGTCGTTGACATTTGATGGAAATAGTGAATTTGGAATCTCCACTATTAACTGGAGTGACGGTTTATGTGCCGCCGTTTACATGTGTAGGAAATAGTGAATTTGGAATCTCCACTATTAATTGGAGTGTGACGGTTTATGTGCCGCCGTTGACATGTGTAGGAAATAGCGAATTTGGAATCTTCACTATTATTTTTTGAAAATGACGGTTTTACTTGTCGTCGTTGAAATTTGAAGAAATAGCGGATTTGAATTTTCGCTATTATTTTTGAAATTTTTTGAAGGAAAATAGTGAATTTTGATTTCACTATTATTTTTTGAAATTGACGGTTTTAATTGTCGTCGTTTGAATGGTCAATTTTGATTTTACTATTATTTTTAAATTTGACGGTTTCAATTACCGTCGTTGAAATTTGAAGAAATAGTGAATTTTGAATTTTTTACTATTTTTGAAGGGAAAATGGCGGTTTTGATTGCCGTTTGTTTGAAATTTTTGAAGGAAAATAGTGAGTTTTGATTTCACTATTTGTTTTATGAAATTGACGGTTTTAATTGTCGTCGTTTGAAAACTAGAAGTTTGTTACGGGAAATTGGGCCAAAGCCCAAAATTTCCCTGAAAGAGTAGGGAGCACCTGATTGAGGCGCGAGCTACCTGGCGAACCAAGGGAGCTTCCCTATTTTTCTGTAAAAGACGCGAGGCTTGGCTGCATTCCATTCCTCATTCATCTTCAACCTTCGACATGAAAATCCCACAAAAATCGCCATTGTTGGACCTTTGCTCACTTCTATTTGTGTTATCAACCATAATGTCATCTCAAGGTACGTATTTCCTCTTGAATCCATTTGAATTTATTGGTCTTTAGCTTAATTGAATTAGGACGAAATTTTACCCTAGAAAATCGATTTGAGCGTTTTTGATTGAGCCCATTTCGAGTGAAATTGGTGATTGTACTAGGTTAGAAACCTGTTTAGGAGTATAGGGGTGCTTTTAGTTTGCATTTTGGTCCCCGTTTCCGCTCCCTATGCTCGAAAAACGTGAGTGAGGTGAGAAACCGTCTCACCTCGCAATGCCAAGTTTATTTGCTTGGATAATGGGTCCCACTAGGTTGCATTGTAGTCGGGAAAGACCGTATTTGCCATTGTGGACCTTTGTTGGGTATTGTGGGCAAAATTGGAATTTTTGCCTTTTGTGACGGTCTTATGTCTGACAAAATACGCGCCTGTTTGGGCTTAAATTGAGTCAGTTTGCCTTGAAATGGACCTTATTGGTAGTTTAGGTCACCTTGAGGCGTGATAAAATCACGTTTGCCTCTTTGCGGTCGTTTTTGAATTTTTGACCAACTTGTGCTAAAATTGGCGTATAAATTGCCTTTTTGAGCCGTAGAAAAATTCCTTTTGGGTTGTTGGCGGACCTTGCGTGGGTCTTGAGATGCCATTTTTGTTTGTTGTGGTTGTTTTGACTCGTCTTTTGCTTGAAAACAAGGGCGAGTCGTTTTTGTGCGTTTTTTGTGAATTGTTTTTGTTTTGTTTGGTTGGATTTCGGCGGGGTTGCCCTTGCTTTGCTTCGCAGGTTGTTTGTTTGTTTCGGGTTTGTCCGATTTACGCCGTCATAAAGCCGAAATTTCGGCTGACATTCTTTGTTTGTTCTTTTGATCGCAGGTTACGATTTGGGACCTGCGGGGTCTGTCGTGGAGGCCTTGGAGGACGAAGATGATCCTGGAGGAGCTGCAGTGACCGAGGAGGCTGCTGGAGCTGAGGTGGTAGTGGAGGACGCTTCCGTAGAGGAGGAGAGGTGGCTGTTGTGGCCGGCTTGTCCTTTTCATTGTGGCTCATAGACAGGATGGCTGATGATTGGGGGTCAGCACCGGGGTGGTGCGTCGCATCATGGTTCTTGGCCTCCTTATCATCCGAAGTCTGCCAGACACTGTCTTCATTTTTGTCGTGGAGCAGGAACGAGGTATTACCATAATGGTAATCACCTCTGCTTTCGTTGTTGCTCCTCTGTTTCTTATGTTGCTCCCTTTCTTTTCTGTTTGAGAGGATAGAGTGTGCTTAGTTCGGTAGGTGGCGGATAGCCCCCAGTTCGTTGTCTTAGGCCAGTGTCTGTATGATAGATGGTTGTTTTAGACCAGTGTCAGTATGATAGGTGGCTGTACTGGATCATGGTTGTATGGTCAATTGTCCGTATCAAACGTGTGTCGATGTATTTTGCGCGAGGCGGTTTGTATATATGTGTTTTTGGATTGTGGTTCATTGTGATTTTTGGCTTTTTTTTGTGTTGTGTTTCGGAGGAGCGCTGTCGACTGTCAATTATCCTTTTGCTTTGCACCAATTCATGTATCGTTAGTGTAGAAAACAGGCAACAGATAGCACATATACATAAACGCAAACACGTAAAAGCATTTGATTTAACCAAAAAAATTTGGAATTTTAAAATGATATTTGAAAATTCCGCGACAAATCGCCATGTTTAGATATCCAAAAGAATTAATTTTGAAAATTGAGCAATTAACTCGTGTCATGAATCAAATTGCGTTGAAGTTGTTGAAATCGATTTGTGACTCGAAAAAATCAAACTCAAACCGCCAGGGATGATTTTTTAGAAAATATTTTTACGAGCGTATTTGATTTTTGAGGTCAAGACTCGAATTTGTGAGTGCTTGAAATTTGAGGAAAATTGACGTCGTGTTATCAATTTTCGAATTTATTTTGATGGAAAATTGTGAAAAAGCGAAACATTTTCGGAATTTTGACTCACATGGAAACGATCCGTTGCGGATCGGGGCGACTAGCCCTTCCCCCCTTAAAAAAAGAAAGAAAATCCGTATGTTTAAAGCTGCGTCATGGAAACCGTGTCGGATTTCGTAAAACGCGAAAGCAAGGAAATGTGAGTGTGAGGAAACACAAAATGTCCTGGATCATCCCGAAGAGGCGCGAGCGTCCTGGCGAAAGGTTTGAGGTGTTAGGAGAAAACACAAGTTGAAAGAGACAAGTCAACAGCGGGAATCCAGGGGAAGGCCCAAAGAGGCGCGAGTTGCCTGGCGATGGAAGCCAGCTCTCCCCTTTTTCTGAAAAACGCGCTGATCATTTTTTTATAAATAGTGATGTTTGTGCTTCATTGTTTCATCATCCAAAACACAAAAAAAAAAAAAAAACATCTCTACAAAACTTCTTCTTCTTCTTCTTCTTCTTCCACAAAAATATTTCATGGATGCTTTTGAGAATGCATTGCGACAATGGTGTCGGGATTTGTCGGCTCCCGAAATGTATCAACTCATTTGCATGGGAGTTGGTCAATTGTTGGTACTCCGTCAAGTCAAGGTGCAACCTTCATTTCTTGAAGCATGTTCTCGGTTTTGGGATTCGAGACACCATGTTTTCGTTTTCCCGAAAGGTAAAATTTGTCCTCTTGCCGAAGAAGTTGGAGCCATTGGTGGGTGGCCGGGTTGTGTTCCGGTGCTTCCTCCGACTCGGTTGTGCTACAAGGAGAAATTCAGTTCCATGTTGGGTTTGTCGACAAGTCAAGTCAACTTTCTTCTTGCTCCACATGGTGTGGATATGTTGTCTCTTATCTACTTCTTTTCAAACCGATTAGATGCCAATGTTTCGGAGGTGGCTAGGAGAAGGGCTCTTGCCTTTTGCCTTGTCCATGTGTACCTCTTTGTTGATGCTTTGAAGAAGGAGGGGCCAAAAGGCTATGGTAGCATGACCCTTATACATGTGGTTGAGCAAATGGAGCATGGTAGAGATCCATCGTGGTTGGTGCTTGGCGAGATCATCCAAGCTTTGGACAAGGAAGGCTCTTGTGGAGAAGCTCCTTCGTTTGGATCCCCAAGGATCCTCCAAGTGTGGCTATTGAAGAGGCTAAGGTATGTAGAGCCTCCGTTTGATTCTTCTTCTTATTTCTTCCGTCACCTTACCATGAAGAAGAAGTTGTACTCTGATAGTTTTGCTTCTACCGAGGCTTATTGGGCCGCAAGATTGACGGAGGAGGGTGGTCCTGACATCCGTTGGGTGGTGCCATGGTGGCATTTGAGGTTCTTAACGGGATTGCCCGCTTCGGGTGCTAGTCCTGATTCTTTGATGGTGGTGGGTTTGAAGGTTGCTTCCTTCATTTTTCCCGAAAGGCTCATGAGGCAAATGGGGGGTCAACAAAAGGTGCCCGCTCAAGATACCCTTGTCCAAGAGAATGTTTTCCGGAACTCCGAGCTTGTGGAGGTTTTCGAAAGATGGTGGGCCACTCGGCCGCTTTGGGAGGTACCAAACCCCGTTGCCACGACATGGGTGACTCCCGCTTATGTCAAGTGGTCACGTGCTCCGTCCTTGGAAGAGAGATCCAAATTCCGTAAGGACGAAGTTGTCGACTTGAAATATCGAGAGGTTGGCAAGGCCAACCATGCCTTCTTTGAGGAGTATATTGATGGGGCTAGCCCCGATGTGATAAGACCACCAAAGAGGAGGAGTTCCGGCCCCAAGAATACGGTGGGCCGTGTATTTGGCTCTATTTGGGTCGAACACGGGGTCTTGTGCTAGAACGGAGGCCGTCGCCGTTTTAGATCCGTTGAGGATCCGTTCCGAGGAGGAAGTCCATGCTAGGCGGGCCAACAAGAAGAACAAGGGGAAGATGTACCCTGAGCGAAAAGGCAAGGGTAGAATGGAAGAGTGAAGACCTCCATTACCCATTTTATTATTATGTTGTATTAGTGTTGTGAGTTTTTATTATATTGTACTAGCTAGTTATTGTGTGTTTTGTGCTAGTTTTATTATGTGAGGTGTTTTAGTCGACACCTTAGCTTTGACAAGTTGTAGACTCGTCGAGCTTTATTTGTTGTTGAAATTGTAATCCCTTCAATTATTAATTAAATAAGAGGATTGCTCGTGTCGAAAATTGTGAACGCTTTTTTCTTCCATCCATTTTGTAAAGGCAATTCGGCATGAATCGTCCTAAACATTTGCACTTGGGAAATGAAATTTTTGTGGGAAGGAAGAAAGGCTTATTTTTGTATTTTGTGGGAAAGGGGAATGTTTTTCCCTTTTTCTTTTTTTTTTATGGGGATGTTTTTTTGTATGGGTAGGATTTTTGTCGTATGGGGATGGTTGTTTTTTTTATTGTGGGGATGGTTGTATCTTTCTTGTGTAAGAAAGGACTGCCTACGTATTCACCCAAAGAGGTGAAATCAAACCGTGCTCGGACTGACTTGAGGACCAAGTCGCCCTCCTGGATGTTTCTGGGTTTGACCTTCTTGTTGCACGCCCGTTGTATACGTCGTTGGTATAGTTGGACGTTGTGCAAGGCGTCGAGTCGGTGTTCGTCAAGAAGAGTGAGTTGCTCGTACCTTCGACGTGTCCATTCCACCTCGGGGACTTGACTCTCCAGTAGGATGCGTAGAGAAGGGACCTCTAACTCTACCGGTTGAACCGCCTCCATACCGTATGCTAGGTAGAAGGGTGTGGCGTATGTCGGTGTTCGGATGGAGGTTCGGTATCCCCAGAGTGCGAATGGGAGTTTGCTCGATAAGTCGCGGTAGTTGTCTAGCATTTTCTTTATAATGGTGACAAGAGTGTTGTTCGCTACATCCACCGCTCCGTTAGTTTGGGGACGGTAGGAGGATGATCGATGTCGTTTGATCTTTTATTTGTCCAGCAAGGTCTGTGTTTTGGATGAACTTAGCCATTTGTTTGGCGGTCAAGATTGCATATGACTGCGCTTCTACCCATTTGGTGAAGTAGTCGATGGCGACAAGGATGAAGCAATGCCCCTTGGTGCCTACCGGGTTGACTCTCCCGATGATGTCAATGCCCCAGGTTGAGAAAGGCCAGGGTGATGTCATGGTGTATAAAAGGGATGGTGGTATGTGTTGTATGTTGGCGAAGATTTGGTAATTGTGGCAATGTTTGACGTAGTTACGGCAATCAGCTTACATGGTGGTCCAGTAGTAACCTAGCCGCATGATTTTCCGGGTAAGCATCATTGCGCTCATGTGAGGGCCACATTCTCCGTCGTGAACCTCTCCCATGACTTTTTTGGCTTTGTGATGGTCAATGCAAAGGAGGAGAATTCCTTGGGGTGTTCTTTTGTATAGTTGATTTTGGTTTATCACGAGTTGTGATGCGAGTAAACGGATGGCTCTTTGTCCTCTTTGATCAGATTTGGGAGGGAATTCGTTTTTGGTTTTGTAGTTGAGGATGGCTTTGTACCAAGGTTCATCATGGCTTTCCTCGTCGTTGTCGATGGCACAAATGTGGGCTGGCTCGCTCCTTCTCTCGACACATAGGGGCATTGATGCCATGTCATCAGGTATGTTGACGAGTGCGGCAAGTTTTGCCAGGGCATCAGCAAACTTATTTTCCTCTCGCGGCAAGTGGAAGTAGTCGATTTGGTCGAAGAACTCGGCCTCTTGGTTGATCTTTGCTCGGTAGGGAGCTAAACTGTCACTTCGGATTTTCCATGATCCAGACATCTGATTGATGATGAGCGAGGAATCACCGTGGACCCTCAATCTCTTGATGCCAAGTGTGATGGCTGCTTGTAGGCCGATGAGGCATACTTCATATTCAGCGGCATTGTTGGTGACGGTGAAGTCTAGTTTGACCGAGATCGGAACATGTTCTCCCTCTGGTGATATTAGCAGGATTTCTATCCCGAAGCCTCTCATATTAGATGCACCGTCGAAGTATAGGTCCCATGCGTCGGAGTCAGCACAAAGGATGTCTTCGTCAGGAAGTGACCATGGGTCGGTCGTTAGATCCTTGTTGACGGGATTCTCTGCTAGGAAATCGGCAACTGCACTTCCCTTGATAACCTTGAGGGGTACAAATTTGAGGTCAAACTCGGACAGCATGAGCGTCCACCTAGACAGCCTTCCGTTTAGTACGGGTTTTTCGAAGATGTATTTGACCGGGTCCATCTTAGAGTAGATGTGGACCGTGTAGCTGACCATGTAATGTCGCAGCTTCTTTGTTGACCATACTAGGGCAAGGCATGTCTTTTCTAATTGGGTGTACCTTGTCTCGTACTCAATAAACTGTTTGCTGATGTAGTAGATGGCTCGTTCTTCGTTGCCGACTGTATGTGCTACAATAGCTCCCATGGCCGTGTTCGTAACATTTAGTTACAGGGATAGAGGAATCCCCGGTTGAGGTGGCATGAGGATAGGAGGTTTGGATAGGATTTCCTTTATCCTGTCGAAGGCCTTTTGACAATCGTCATCCCAATCAGTGTGATCGGAGGCGCGAAGTTTCTTGAATATTGGTTCACAAATCATGGTGAGCTTGGCAATGAAGCGGCTGATGTATTGAACCTGACCGAGAAATCCCCGAATCTCCTTCTCGTTCCTAGGTTGAGGCATTTGTTGAAGGGCTTTGATTTTGGTTGGATCAATCTCAATGCCTCTTTTGCTGACGACATCTCCCAAGAGTTTTCCGAAGGTGACCCCGAATGCACACTTCTGAGGATTTAGTCTCATATTGTACTTTCACAGACGAGCGAAGAATTTTCGAAGGGCATTGATGTAGCCGTCCCGTTCTCGTGATTTGACAATCATGTCATCGACATACACCTCCACCTCCTTGTGCATCATATCATGTAGGAGAGTGGTAGCAGCTCTTTGATTGGTAGCCCCGGCGTTGATGAGGCCGAAAGGCATGACTGTGTAGCAATATGTACCCCACTGTGTAGTGAATGTAGTCTTGTGCATGTCTTCCTCAGCCATTTTAATCTAGTTGTACCCAGCATACTCGCCCATGAATGATAGGTGAGCATGCTCGGCAGTATTGTCCACCAAAATGTCAACATGTGGCAAAGGGAAGTCGTACTTTGGACTAGCCTTGTTCAGATCCCTGAAGTCGACGCAAACCCGAATTCTTCCGTCTTTCTTCGGTACGGGTACAATGTTGGCCACCCAATCAGAGTATTCAGACACTTTGATGAAACCAGCCTTGAACTATTTATCCACTTCTTCCTTGATTTTTAGGGCCCATTCAGGACGCATCCGGCGTAACTTCTGCTTCACAGGTTTAGCTCCGGTCTTAATGGGTATCCTGCTCGCAATTTCCCAATCCTGGCATATCTCTCAGGGACCAGGCGAATACGTCCTTGTATTCGTGGAGGAGGTCAATGAACTGTTGTCTTTCCGAGGGGTCCAGGGTTGTCCCTATCCTAAGTTCTTGAGGTGTGTTGTCGGTTCCTACGTTAATAGGTTCGGTCTCCTCAATTATGGGGGTTCTGATTTCCCGTTTGTCAAGTTCTTTGGCTAGGTGAGGTGGGTAGTCACTCAAGTCAAATTCCTCATAGTCATTCAGAATTGCATTGCAGTTAAATTGAGACGAGTCATAAACAAACTTAGCGTTCATTAAGTTGACACGAGCGAAAAGCTCGGAGAGGACAAACATCTCATGGTCGGATAGAGGCGACACAGCAGAGGAGGTGGTCCCTGGAACATGCTCCAGGTTATCACTTTTCGTGGGAGTGGGGGTGACCATTGTAGACTCAGCCTCTAAATCGGCCACGACCTTGTGATAAAATAGTGGGAAGGGGACCTTGATTAGGACATCAGGAGTGTTATGAGCTATAAAAGACTCTGACTCCGACTCAGACTCAGATTCTTCTTCAGTTCCCTCCTTGAACATAGGGCCTTCTCCAGTTGTGATCTTGAGAATACGGCCTTGGCGATCGGTCCACTTGACGGTCTTCCTCCAGCCCCGTGTAGCTTTCTCCGGGTCAGTTTCGGAGATCAAGGCGGTTGGGTCGAATTGATTGTCCTTCAGGGCGATGTTGATGATGTCCTCATAGTCGAGGTGCTTGATGTTATCTTCTCCAAAGAGGAGAGTGACAGCTTGTCCATCGAGGCATGACGACGGCCTAGACTCGGTTAAAGCAGCTTCAGTGTGGTTGGGGATGAAGTAGCAGTCCTGGAAAACTTCCACACCCGGGTACCTGGCCTTGGCCACAGGGTCATAGATCGGCTCCGGAAAGCCATGGTAGAGCTCTGATTCTCCCTCAGGGACAAAGTATTCGTTGAGGGTCAGATGATAGGGACAGAGGATAACTCCGTGCTTCTTGCGTTTTTGAACTAGGAGGTTCATCTCCTGGATATCTTCAAAGATAGGTTCATATCCCAGTCCGAAGGGAATGTTGGGGACCTTAGCCTTTTTCAAAGGAGGTAAGGTGCTCTTCAGTGGATTGAGGGGTAAACCCGGGAAGTAACCCTGACGCATCACGATGCGGTTGAATCTAAGGTTGGCAAACTGGTCACAATCAAAGGGTGTTGATTCATCAGTTATGGCATTCACGGCTTGGAATCCCCACATTTCATTACCATATTCCTCAATGGTCTGGGAGGCTATTCCCTTTCTCATGACAACTTTGATCGGGGAAGCAGGAATTGTGATTGTTTTCCCGTTGAAGGGGTCCCTGATTTTTTGGTGGAGAGTTGAGGTAACTGCCTTCATGGCGTGAATCCAGGGACGTCCCAGGAGCATATTAAAAAAGGCGTCGATGTCGACCACCTGAAAATTGGTTTGTCTTTCCAGTGGTCCGGTTGCGACGGCCATAGTGATAAGCCCGGCGACCTTGCGGCGAGTGCCATCGTAGGCGCGTACTCCTTGATTTGTTGGGACCAAATCAGCTTCCTTAATACCGAGCTTGTGAGCAGTCTTGAGGGGAATGACATTAACCGCGGACCCGCCATCTACAAGGGCCATGGGCACATTCTTCCTGAGACATTGTACGGTAATGTACAGGGCTAGGTTATGGTTGGCTTCGAAGGGAGGGATATCTTCATCTGAGAAGACGACTGGGTTGTTCAAATCAGGGGTGTCCCTCGTCATGTGCGCCACTATTTCTTCAAGGGAAGAGGTGGAGGGCACGGTTAATTTCCCCAAGGCCTGTAGCAAAGCCTGTCGATGCTCAAAGGATGTCGCGATCAGTTGCCAAATTGAGATTTCGGGTTTTGCCTTCTGAAGCTGTTTGAGGATTGAATTCTCAGGAGCCTTTGGTTGAGTGTCTACTTTCGGGACAACTTGGTTGTGTGTTGTTGGAACGACCGTTGGATTGTTCGAGTTCTAATAGGGGTGTCCGGACCGGGTAAGGTGTCCGATCTCTTTCGCCCGTTTCTCTTTCTCTGGGACAAGGTAGACATCTTTAACATCATCTCTCCAGATGCCATTGATTTCAGGATCTCAAAGGCACCTTAGAGGGATATTCCTTGGTGGGCAGTTTTTGTGAGGGATATTTCTGTGAGGGTAATTTTTGTGAGGGTAGTTTTTGTGAGGGTGATTATTGTGGGGATAATTATTGTGAGGTGCATGCCAAAATGGTCGCGGGAGCAATCCGTCCTGGTGAGGGTAGCTTTGGGCGCTCGGGGGACTCTCCCTCGGGCATGGTGACGGAGGATTGAAGATAAGTCGACGGTAGGGATCGTCAAGTCGGGTGATCCTTTCGGAGAGACTGACTATGGCTTCCTCAACCTGTTGGAACATAGTGAGCATAGTGGCGGCACTGAACACAAATACCCCGTCCGAGGGATCTTTCTCCAAGGCGTTCACCTCGTCATCAACTGGCAGAATGAGGTGTGAGCAGTCCAGAGTTGGCTCATCGTTGGAGATAGCGTGGATTCCCAGAGGATTTTTGTTGTTGTTTGGCTTAGTCGGTGGGGGTAAAGGCAAATCCCCTTTCTCAATCATGTCTTGGATGATGTGTTTGAGTTTGAATCATGTTTCAGTACCATGCCCCTTCCCTTAATGGTATTGTCAATAGGCATTGGGGTTCCAAAAGCAGGATTTCTTAGCATCGGTCGGATCCGGGGTGGGTCCGATTGGTTGTAACTTCCCCTGGTCCATGAGCCTCTTCAAAGCACTTGCATAAGTCGACCCTATATTAATGAACACTCTCTGGGGGCGCTCAGTTCTCTTAGCAGATGGTTCAACGAGGTTGACTTCATCAATTTTGTTCGTTTGGTCATAAGGGCGGGACCCGGTTGATGTGGATCCCTGGTAGCCTCTGCCAGTGGTCTTGGCCAAGACGCCCTTCCGGAGGTCATCTTCAATGCCTGTCCCCAGAATTTGTAGATCCTGGAAGGGCTTAATATTTTGGTACCTTAGTAAGTTGGCGTACACTAGGCGGAGATTGTTGAAGAACGTTTCCACCAAAGTTGATTCACTCGGCTTACTGACCAGCTGAGTACTTACCCTCCTCCAACGGGTCAAGAACTCGGTGATTCCCTCCTTGTCGTTCTGGGTTAGAACCTCAGGGTACGAATATTGGCTTGGAATTCAACATTGTCAGCATATTGTTTGGCGAATTCAACTGCGACCTCATCCCAAGTAGTAAGGTTCTTCAGGTCGAGGGAGTAGTACCACTGGCGAGGGATTGGTTCCAAGGATGATGGGAAGATCTGGGTGAAGAGCTCCTCTGTGACTCCCTTAATGGACATGTAGTCTTTGAAGGCACGGATATGATTGAGAGAGTCCTCCACTCCTTTGAAGTTAGGTACGTCAGTTAGGGTAAAGTTGTCAGGTAATTGATCCCCAACAGGTTCAAACCTTCGGTTGTACTCAAGATGGATATTGTTACCCCGGGCTAGGAGCTGTTCTTCCAGGAGTTTAGCCTCTTCTCAGTTTCAGTCAGAGGTGGTGTATTATGTTCTCCAGTTTCTTTGTTTTTCAGGGCGTCTATACGGGTCTCGACGCGATCCAGGGTGACCTTAAGAGCGGTGAGCAGGCTGGCCAGCTCATAAGTCGTGACATCTCTATTGTTATCATTGTTGTTGTTGTTGACAGACGAAGTTGAAAACGGGGCCATGGCTCTGAGGCAGAAAAATGGCTCACATTACAAATCAATCCGACACGGTTCAAAGACTGAACGCAGACAACACAAAGGACACACATACATCAGACTCAACATGACGAGGGTGACCGTGTGTGGTTCCTCGGTGCTGACTCGATTTATGACGTGACGGTGTTGACCGCACTTTTGACACGAGTCCAACATAACGGCGTGACGCCATTGGACGGGTCTCGTGGTGAGACGACTTATAAGTAAAGACCCATAAGTACGTTTGCTTCGACTCGGTAGACACGAGGGGGAATTGGAATGGTGGACTGAAATTTTCGAAAATAGAAATTTTCAAAAAGATTCATTCGTCGCTTTATGGACGGCTTCCGAAGATAGAGATCTCCGCAAGTCGATCAGTTGAAAGGGTTGTCTTAAGTTTTTTTGCAAAAGACGGTTTGAGTTTGAGTCGGCTCGGAAAACAGTATATTGATTCCCAAGACGGTTTTGAAATTCAAAATTGTATGTTTTGAAAATCGAGTTTGAAATGTTTGAAGAGGTCTCGGGCATGGTGTACGGTCCTCGGGATCTCGAAAGTGTCTCGAGAAAAGGGTGTGTGCTTTTCTTGGGTTTTGAAAGAGCCATTGTCGGCGTGAAATGGGTTAAAATATGTGTCTAGACGCGGCGATTATAACGGCGTAAAAAGGTGATTTGAAATGGTTGTAGAAAACCGAGTTTGAAAATCGTCATTACGACGGCCTAGAAAGGCGTGTTGAAAAGGTTATAAAAAAACGGGTTTGAAAATCGTCATTACGACGGCCTAGAAAGGCGTGTTGAAATGGTTATAAAAACCGGGTTTGAAAATAGTCATTACAACAGCCTAGAAAGGCGTGTTGAAATGGTTATAAAAACCGGGTTTGAAAATCGTCATTACGATGGCCTAGAAAGGCGTGTTGAAATGGTTATAAAAACCGGGTTTGAAAATCGTCATTACGACGGCCTAGAAAGGTGTGCAACGGTCAGCAAAAGACCGAGGTTTAAAATGGCCATTATAACGGCGCAAAAAGGTGATTTTGAAAGTTTTGAAAATGACACGGAAGGACTTATGATCAAGTAGCACATAAGCACTCACAGTTTCATTATATTATGCATTATGCTGACACGGGTTTTGGCTTAAGAGGGTGGGTTACACACCAAGCAATCAAACCCCGATTTGCGAGAGGGATACCAATCCAAACAAAATGTGTAACGAGGGTGCCCTAGCCTCGTGCTCGAAAGTGATGAAAGCTCTTTGACGAAACAGAAATGTGTAACGTCAACGGTATGCTTGACTCAATCAGGAATCGAAACGCGGGGATGAGAAAACTCATGCCGACGAGATGAGCCAACTGGTCGAAAAGGGTTAGGTTGTGGGCCCGGACAAGGAACCCGACCGTGACTGTAATATCAATTAACGCATTACAACCAAGATCTCGTTCGAGTCTCACCATCTAGGGGTCACAAAGATGTAAGTGTCCTAGTTTTCCCAGTGAAGTCGCCAATCTGTGGACATGGCCCACCTGCGAGCCCACTTCGATCTGTGGACATGCAACGTTATTTTGAAAGCCATGCTCGGCGGCGTAAAAATGCTTTCGACCGGATCGTTTTAGATCGGTCGGTTTCGTCTCGGTAAGGGTCTCGAAACGATTAAAGATGTTCTGAGTTGCCACCAAGCATTTGTGGGATGCTTGGAACCAGTTCAAATCCACTCTATACCTCGGTCAAACGAAGCACAAAGCAGGGTTTGACATAGGTACTAAAGATAAGGAATTGTCCCTCTTTAGCATCCTATCTCTAGAATGACTCTCGTACGTCCTGGATTAGGTCGTCCACTATCCAAAGTTTCTGAGTAAGAGGTGAAGGTACGTATTGGGAAGCCCATTAATTAGACACCCAATCCCGACCGCGGTAGCGGCCTCTACTGATCGATCTTGGTTGGTTGAATGCAAAAGTTGATAAAACGATTTAAATGCATGAATGCGCATCCAATAATTTAAACCTAAAATATGAGAGCTTTCTAAGTCGGTGGATTTAATCCAAGTATCAAGTATAACATGTCGAGTTGGATTAATGATTGATTTGGATGCAAGACGGAAATTAAACATCCATTTACCGTATTAGGTTTATGGTGCATAACATAATACATTTGCCTTAGTAAAGCATTTTGCAAACATGATTTTGAATAAGCAAATAGTCATCTGATCCGTCCTATATCCGGGCTAACCGGAATCGGGATCGTCCTAGACTAATGCTGGAAAGGGAACAGGCCCTGTACCAGACGGCGACATGAGGCGCGAGCCAGCCAGCGGTGCAAGGGGACCTCCCCTGATTTTGAAAGTGGGAAATGAAAGGCCTGTTTAGGCGCGGGTCAACCAACGGTTATATGCCGTGTTATGACCATTTGAAAAACGTTGTAAAACGTGTTGAAAAATGGGTATTTGACCAGATTTTGTTTGGAAGAGTCGTTTAGACCGCATTTGTTGATTTGGAGAACTAGACTCGAATAATCATCATTATTTTGACGATATTCGGTGTCGGGTTTGACTTTGACAAACTTGATATGAATATTTTTGAAAATGATTATGAACTAATTGTTTTAAGTTCATTTGAATGTAATTAGTCGATACTCATCATCGTACCCGGGTTGAAATCCGGCATGGTATGTAGAACCAAGGATGACTTTGTGTTGGTGACTAATATGTTTATTTTGGAAATGTAAAGAAATGATGAAAGGCTTTAAAATACCTCCCAAAATGTAAAAAAATGAAATAAAAGGGTTTAAGTACCTTTTAAATGTTATTAACCAAATATTATCAGCGAAGCACGGATTTAACCGTCATGGTATGAGGAACCAAGGGTGAAAAATTTTTTATGGTTAAAAGAAATAAAATAAAATAAAATAAGAAGGTTTGAAAATATTTGAAATGGTAAAAACCGATTACAAATATGAAAATGATTTAAAGGGGAAAGACGAGAACAAACACGGTTGAGTTCTGACCTGGACACCCCATTTAGGCGCGGGTAAGCCGGCGAACCAAGGGGCTTCTATCCCAGGCCAAAAATCAGTTTTGGCTCGTTTATCCCATGTTTTGGTTCATTTTATGCACGTTTTAGCATGTTATAGTCATGAAACAAATAAAAACATGATAAAAGAAGGATTTTTTACACCCTCAAACTTACATGTTTGGTTATGGCGAGTGACCGACGTAAGTGTAACAACTCGTTTGGTCGGAAAAAACTCGGTTTAAAATCGTTTTGGTAAGTAAAAATAGTGTTTTAAGATTAGTGACGGTGTAGTGGTCGAAGTGGTCGGACAAGTGATTTAATGCACGATGACGGTACCAAACCATGTGTAAGGCTTGTATTTACGATCGGTAGGTCGTAAATACGCGTCGGATTATGACTTAAGAAGTCGAGTCGAGAATTTTAAGGGAGAAAAGAGGGAGCGGACACTCGCGTGATTTCAAATGGGGGCATTTGAGAGGTATTTATAGGAAAATGAGTGGTTGTGTGAGTTTTGAGCGATGTGGCCACCTAGGCTGCTCAAAGAGGCGCGAGCCACGTCGCGGGTCTTCGAGTTGTCTTGTCGCTTTCACACAAAAGCAATCATGATTTGTTCTATCCTAGGATTTGGATGAACATGTTTGGTACTTGACTATGTAAGATTTCGGGAAACCGTAACATAGAAGATTTGAAAAGGTTTGTTTTTTTGTGGTTGACTCGGTTTGACTCTTTGTTGGATTCGGGATTTGAATTTTTGAGTCGGTTTTTGGTCCGGTGTCGGTTTTGAGTCTAGTTAGTGTCAATACGACCCCGTCGTCGTGCATTAAACACTCCAGGTATTTTTGAAATGTTTTGAAATGTCTTATTTTCGAAATCGTTTTAAGTTTTCCGACTCAAAGTTGTACACAAACTGTCGATCAAACGCCGTGATTCCAAACATGTTATAGTCCGATAATCATCGGGTGTTTGTTGGAGTCTCAGCAGATGCTAGGTATCTACACTATATCAAAATGTCAGCCCATTGTTTTTCAGTACTACAAAATTCAAGTTATATGTTGCCCTTATCGACATGATCACGTAGAAAATGGTATCTAATGTCTATATGCTTAGTACGTGAGTGCTGCGCTGGGTTCTTAGAAATAATAATAGCACTCATGTCATCGCATAAAATAGGAATGCATCCAACATTCACACCATAATTAGATAATTGTTGCTTAAGCCATAAAAGTTGAGAACATACTAAGGCACCAACAATATATTCGGCTTCAGCAGTAGATTAGGTAACTGAATTTTGCTTCTTTGACCCCCACGTTATAATACATGGTCCAACTAGCGTAGTGATGCCGGAAGTGCTTTTTCTATCAAGCGAACAACCTGCATAATCTGCATCTGAATACCCTATGAGATCGAAATTACACTCAAGAGGATACCACAGATATAATTTTGATGTACCAATTAAATACCTCAAGATTCTCTTAACTTCTTTCATATGCGATTCTTTAGGGCACGATTGAAATCGAGCACATACGCATACACTAAACATAATATCTGGACGACTTGCAGTTAAATAAAGAAGTGAACCAATCATACCTCGATAAGTCATTTCATCAATAGACTTACCATCTTCGTCTTTGGTCAACTTCTTATCTGTGACCATTGGAGTGGCCTTTGGATGAGAGTTTTCCATACCAAATTTCCTGATTAGCTCTTTGATGTATTTTTGTTAGTGAATCATACTTCCTTCACTTGTTTGTTGGATTTGAAGCCCTAGGAAGAATTTGAGTTCTCCCATCATGCTTATTTCGAATTCTGAGGTCATCAAATCTGAAAAATACTTACACAACCTATTATAAGTTGATCTAAAAATAATATCATCAACGTAAATTTGTACAACTAATAAATCAGAACCCTCGAAGTTTAGGAACATAGTTTTGTCAACAGATCATCTTTTAAATCCACTATCGAGTAAATATTTTGACAATTTGTCGTACCAAGCCCTAAGAGCTTGTTTCAAACCATATAAAGCTTTATATAATTTATAAACGTGGTTTTGAAACTTGCTATCCAGAAATCCTGGGGGTTGCTCTACAAAAACTTCTTCATTCAAATAACTGTTAATAAATGCAGTCTTAACGTCCATTTGAAATAATTTCATTCCTTTGTGAGCTGAAAAAGCTATTAATAATCTAATAGCTTCAAGTCTGGCCATGGGAGTGAAAGTCTCGTCATAGTCGATCCCTTCTTGTTAATTGTATCCTTGAACAACCAAATGAGCTTTGTTTCGTACTATGATTCCCGTGTCATCCAGCTTGTTTCTGAACACCCATCTGGTGCCAATAACAGATCGATCGTTAGGTCTCGGAACTAAGTGCCAAATTTTATTCCGTTCGAACTGTTGAAGCTCTTCTTGTATAGCGACAATCTAATATGGTTCAGCAAGAGCTTCTTTGATATTGGTTGGTTCAATGGTAGAGAGGAAGGAGTAGAAGGAACTGAAGTTGTTCAATGATCTTCGAGTTTGAACACCCTTATTTAAATTTCCAAGAATACTCTCAATGGGATGAGAATCTTTATATCTCCATTTCTTACAAGCTGGAGGCATGTAATTGTCATTTGAACTGGGTTCACCTGCTTCGAATGATTGGGATCCAAGAATTGTTCCCCCTGAATCCAATCTTGGGGTTGTAGCAGAATTAGGTATAACTCTGGATTCTGTACCCAGGTTTGGATTCGAAGTTATAACTTTATCAGTTATAACTTCAGTTTCCAAATTCTTGTTTTGAGAGGAGGTTATAGTATCATCAACTATAGTCTCAGCTCTCTTTCCCTTATTATTTGAAGGATTTCCATGTTTATCATTAGTACCTTCAATTTCTTTATCTTCCTCAACAAACTCTGGAGGATCATCTCTAGGTAGACGGAAATCTGGTTCGTTCATATCATCTTCCTCATCCTGTCCAGCTTTATCAAATGTATTGTTCTCATCAAAAATAACATGAACACTTTCCTCGATGCATAAAGTTCTTTTATAAAAACCTTTTATACTTTACTATTATTAGAGTATCCAACGAAAACTGCTTCGTCACTTCTGGGATAAAATTTGCTTAAACGATTCTTGCCATTATTATGGAGAAAACATTTACTCCCAAAGCAACGAAGATGAGATATGTTTGGTTTTCGTCCTCTAAGAAGCTCATACGGAGTCTTCTTAATGATAGGTCTAATCAAAGCTCGATTATGGACATAACATGCAGTACTAATAGCTTCAGCCCAAAAATTACGAGGTAGACCACTACACAATAGCATAGTGCGTGCCATATCCTCTAGTGTTCTATTCCTATGTTCAATAACACCGTTTTGTTGTGGGGTTTGTGGTGCAGAAAAGTTATGTCCTACATCATTTTCCCTATAAAATTCTAGAAAAGCATAATTATCAAATTCGGTGCCGTGATCAGTACGTATAGAAACTAATTTTGATTTATACTTATTTTGGGCAAGCTTCAATAGAACTACAAATTCACCGAAATTTTCATCTTTTGAACTTAGAAAGAGAGGCCAAACGTACCTGGAATAATCATCTGCTAGAACGAAAACATACCTGGATCTGCTTCTACTTCTTACCTTCATTGGGCAACATAGATCCATATGTACTAGTTCTAGTGGTTCTTTGATACTGACCACTCTCTTGGGTTTGAATGACGATCTTACATGTTTGCATTGAGGACACGAGTCGCATAACGTTTCTTGATCAAATTTGATTGACGACAACCCTTCAACCAAATCCCATTTCTTGAGTTTGTTTAGTATTGTTGAGCTAATGCGAGCAAACCTCTTATACAACAAACACGGATTTCTAAAGTAGCTTTCATGCATGTAAACAAGTTAGTAGGAACTGCATTTAAATCAATAATATAAACATTCCTTTTACGATGACCTTCAGGAATAACATTACTTGTTCCTTCATTTATTATACGATAAGTATCTGAATGAAAAATGACTTTATTTCCCATGTACAATAATAGAGAGATGCTAAGTAGATTATGCTTGAGTCCTCTAACAAGATAAACATCACTGATTGCATGAGAACTAGAAATACCGACCTTACCAATGCCAGCAACCTTACCTTTCTTGTTATCTCCAAAGGTAACCTTACCTCCATCAAATGGTTCAAGTGAAAGAAACGGATTTATATCTGCAGGCATATGCCTTGAACAGCCGCTATCAAGGTACCATAGATTATTTTCTTTCACCACAACCTGCAAAATGATTAGATACAGTTTTTAGGTACCCAAGCCAGGTTGGGTCCTTTAACGTTAGTCACCTTAAAGATTAGATCTTTCCTAACCCAGACTTGTCTAACGGTTTTTTGTTTGATAGATGAATGGGTTTGTTTTGGAGGTGTCCTAGCCTTAGGGTAAGCTCTAGGTATTTCACGTGGTTGTTTTTCAGGGGAGCCTTAGTCTTATAAGACTCTTTAGGTTTTTGTGGTTGTCTAGGTTCATTGCTCTTTTTCTTGTAATCAAAGATAATATCATAGAACCAACGGAAGTTATTATTTCTTTCTTCATTTAAGTTAGGTTCATCCGTGGGAATATCATCTTCTTCAACTACAGTGTAAGACGGTTTAACAAATTGAATGCCTTTGCGTAAATCTTGCATGCGTTTAACACAGTTGTCTTGAATATGTCCCGTATGAACACAGTAATTACAAATCAAATATTCAGGTAAATTGACATATTTTCTCTTCCTGAAATCTCGTTCAGAAGGAGTTGATTTGCATTTAGAGTGGTCTCTACGGCCATAACACTCATGTCCTAAACCCATTTTTATATTATTGTCTGATTGCTCAGTTAGGAAATGTAGGTCTTTGTGCTTCCTTCCCACTTATCATGCACCTTTCTAGTATGTAAGAGCAAATCCTTTAAAGATTGGATTTCTTTAAGACATTTGGAATGATCAATTTCCACATCTTTAGAATGATTGATCTCTTTATAATTGTCACGAAAGTCCTGGAATCTTTTATTAACAACTCGTACCATCTCAAAATGTAATTTCGTAGTATCAGATATTACGGTATTAGATTCTTTCAATTTCTGATTTAGAGAATCGATTTCCTTCTTTTGATAATAGCTTCTCTAGCTGTCGTCTCAAATTTTAGAAGCTCTTTGGTTTTCTCAATTCTAAGGTTATAGCTTCATTAGCTATAACCTTGGCTTGAAGATGTTTAATGTTGAGTTTTAGTTCTGAGGTTATAGCTTCATTAGCTATAACGTTAGACTTAAGAGCCAACTTCTCAGCATTTGTCGAATCCGAAGTTGTAGCTTTATCCGCTGTAAATTTATATTTGAGCTCTTCTAAATTCTAAGGTTATAGCTTCATTAGCTATAACCTTGGCTTGAAGATGTTTAATGTTGAGTTTTAGTTCTGAGGTTATAGCTTCATTAGCTATAACGTTAGACTTAAGAGCCAACTTCTCAGCATTTGTCGAATCCGAAGTTGTAGCTTTATCAGCTGTAAATTTAGATTTGAGCTTCTTGGCTTTAGCATTTAGAAGGTGATTCTCCTCAGCGATATCTAGAATCTGTTCTTTCAAAACATTCAGTTCCATATCTTGCTTGTTCATTACTCAAGAGATTGCTCGAAGTATTCAATTAACGCACTCTTAGGTAACTTTTTGACTTGTTTTTTAAGTTCATGATAACTTACCTCATTTTCTTCATCTTCAGAGTCAGATTCACCTAGAAGACAGTAGTCTGAACTTGAACTAGTGTTGTCATCGTCATTGTCAGAAATCAAGTCAAGACTGACGTTGCTTAAGCATAGATTGGCAACTTCTTCATCTTTAAACCCTTCGTCATCTTCTATGTCGAGGTCTCCCTAACACGATTCTAAGATGACTTGTTTAAATTCATTTTTGGTATTTTCACGCTTAGTCTTATCCTTGATTTTCTCCCATGTGGGACAGTCCGTGATCATATGACCAGCCTCTCCACACTTGAAGCATCCTCTATTAATGAATGACGTTTTTGACTCAGTTGCTTTCTTATTGAAGGATTTGTTATTATAGGACGACTTCGTTTGCTTGTTTCTAAATATTTTTTTTCTGAAGCGTCTGGCAAACAAGACCGTCTCATCCTCAATGTCAGATTCAACCTTTTCACATTCTGATGCTTGAAGAGCCATGCTCTTATTTTTACTTGGTTCAGGATCATCGTTATCTAGGACAATCTCGTGAGCCATGAGGGTTCATATGAGTTCCTGATTAGACAAGGAAGGGAGATCTCTGGATTCCTCCATTGGTGTTACCTTAGGACGCCACTTTTTGGTCAGACTCCTAAGGACTTTTCTCGCAATGTCCTCTGATTCAAATTTCCTACCAAGTATTTTCAATTCATTTATAAAACTGGAAAATCGTGCAGACATGCCATCAAGAGATTCGTTTGGCTTCATTATAAAGAGCTCATATATTTGAATCATCAAGTCAATACGATATTTCTTTACAATAGTTGTTCCCTCATAAGCTAATTCAAGACCATCCCATATTTCTTTGGCCGAGGTACAAGAAGAAAATTGATCGAATTCATTTGATGTCATGCCGTTTTGCAACACGCTTATAGCTTTCGAGTTTTTCTCAGCCTTCTTGTAATCAACCTCCACATAGCCTTCTTCCTTTTTCTCAGAGGTAGTGCCTTCAGTAGATCCGACCAAAACTTTATTTAGTCCATTTTGTATGATCTTCCAGCACTCCCAATCATGTCCTTTTATGTAGTGTGTCATCATGTTCTTCCAAAGTCCATAATTCTTCCCATCAAAGACGGGACACTTTAGATACTTGGATTCCATTTCACACGTGTAAGGCAGCGGAATAAATGAAAAAATAAAAACAAAAAGAAATAGTTAGATCAGTCTATTTGCGGTTAGGCAATCAAGAGCACGAGGCTCTGATACCAATTGAAGAGTCTATCGATCCGATATACTTAGGGGGGAGGGGGGGGGGAGGGGTGAATTAAGTATATGTAAATGTGCCCACTTTTTCGATTTGTCCGTATGAGCATGGGAACTTAACTAGTTACTCGAAGTTTATGGATTAAACTCGACTAACTAACAATTCAAAACATAAATAACGAGATAAAGAAAGATGCAAAGGACACACGAATTTTTGAAGTGGTTCAGCTTCACACGTCGAAGCTTACGTCCACTATTCTCGATTAATAATTTTTGTACCTTTCTACGGATTACAAAATTATCAACCCGCTCGTACAACTAACTCTAGTTGTAACTCAATTTGAGTACCGTTAAATACTCGATTTGACTAACTTACGTTAATATGAAAGTACTTGATTGTTCTTCTAGTGTTCACACAATTGAACGAGTAAGAAACAATATGAAGCACTATTATCCAATAACGTAATTTCAAAAGTAATTGCAATAAAGAACAACACGACTTTTCAAAATAGTTTTCGATTGCAAAATAATGATAAACTTAATTTGTTTGCAAGGATATTTAAAAGCTCAAGGTTGAAAAGTGAGTTGAAATAATGAATAAGTGTTGTATTTATAGTAGAGAGGAGATCTAGGTTTCATTCCAAAACCCTAGATGTGTCGTTTGGGTGTGCCGTGAGAGGCAAGAATGAGATTAGGTCAAATCTTCCTTAATCTTGGAAAATAAGAAAGAATAAGATAAGAATAATATAAGGAGATAAAAAATCTCTAACAAATATTATTTTGATCTACTTTAATACTTATCCAAGCAAGAAAAAGAGCTTAATCCATTTATTTATTCTAATAATATCTTAGTAAAAGATATGGAATAAATATAAGGAGATAAAATATTTTTAACAAATATTTTATCTAAGATCTTTACCTAAACCCTAGATATAGTGAGGATCTCGTGTAGGTTAAGGAAGGAATAAGATATATCTTTTTCCTATCTTAATCCAACAATATTTTAGATAAAAGATATAAAATAAATATAAGGAGATAAAATATCTCTAACAAATATTTATTTAAGATCTTTACCATAAAACCCTAGATACTATATAGATCACGTGTGAAGTATATAGTAAGTAGGAGATCCAATCTTATTATTTAATTTAATAATATCTTTATACAATGGAACAGAATAAATCAAATAACATATGGAGATAAAATATCTCAATCAAATATTATCATTAAGATTTATTCCAAACCCCAACTTATACAAGGAGTATTCGAATAAGGAGGAAAAACGACTCATAGGCCGGCCACCCAACTCGAAACCTTAGGTAAGATAATAGGTTAGATAATTCGAGTTTAGATAAGAGTAGAAGAAAAACCCTAGATAGCATGACAACTCATAAATTGTTTTACTAATCAATAGGATAACCTCAAACTCATTCGACCTAATCAAGTCCCAAATCTCACTCTACTATAAGCACACTTTTTTTTAAAGATTTTATGATTTAAGCTTTGGAAAATATATTTTAAAAACATAAAAACCGTGTTCTTCATATTGGAACTCAAAGTTATAGTAGAATCACCTATAACTTTGAGTTCAACTAGTAAAGTTATAACTAAAACAGCTATAACATTACTTGTCAAAAATTACTTTTAAAATTACCGTTATCAAATGATGACCTATACTAGCTAATCTTCCTGGAGATCTTTAGTATGAGGTTCATCTCTTCCAACTAGATCATAAGCTCTTCATCTTGAGCTTATATTGAGCTCTTCATCTTGAGCTTCACTTGATCAATGCTTGAGAACATAATCTTCAAACTTGATCGTTGACTTTGCTACTTGATCATGAAATCTTCTTAAATATGAACTTGATCAACCAGTAGCTTTACTTGGGAACTTAGCTTGTTTACTTGAAATCACTTGGATCACAAATCACCATATTGCTAAATTGTAATTGAGTCCATCTATAAAGACTAACAAACAATTACGAGCAATAAGTATATACAATTTATAACACTCTTGTCATCATCAAAACATAAATCTATATAGCTATAGGGTACAACAGTGAGTTGACTCGTGTTGAAGGTGGAGACATGATGATGATGAAGTTGTTTGAAGTTTGGGAGGGTTTGAGTGTGGGAGAGTCTTGAGAAAGAAAACTTAGAGAGAGTGATGATGGTGATTGTAACGTGAGGGAGGTGGGGTATTTATGAGAGGTGAGAAAAATTGAATTATGGTAGGAGTAGGAAAGTAATAGGCGGCGTGTGAGATAAATGAGAAAAGATTCCCTTTTTTTTATTCATAAGATCTAGGGTAAATCTTTTCAAAGAGATATGGTAAGATATGGTTAAAGGTATCAGGTAACTCATATAGGATAAGATTTGGTAAATATTATGGATAACAAATTGGTAAAATAAGGTGAATATATTTGATAGGATTTCGGCCAAAAGAATAATTGTGACGGAAGAATTGGTTCGTAATTAAACACAAAGTATATGAGACTAGCAGAGGGAATTTTCTCGTAAAATAATATAATATTTGACATGAATATACTTCCAGGGCAAAATACGGACACAGTCATACAATCTCGTGTATTTCTAGTCAGTCATAAAGATCGTAAATTTTTGTGACAATTTTAGTTGCCACCAATGAAACCAATTTCCAACCGTATAATCTCAAAACGTTCTCTGGCCAATGCCTTTGTCAAAATATCTGCCCATTGTTTTTCTGTACTACAAAATTCCAGTCTTATGTTGCCTTTATCGACATGGTCACGTAGAAAATGGTGTCTAATGTCTATATGCTTAGTACGAGAGTGTTGTGCAGGGTTTTTTTAAAAAATAATAACACTCGTATTGTCACATAAAATAGGAACACACCCAACATTGATACCATAATCAGATAACTGCTGTTTAAGCCATAATAGTTGAGAACATACTAATGCAACAACAATATATTCTGCTTCAGCAGTAGATAGGGCAACTGAATTTTGCTTCTTTGACCCCCCACGTTATAATACATGGTCCAACAAACGTAGCAATACCGGAAGTGCTTTTCCTGTCAAGCGAACAACCTGCATAGTCTGCATCTGAATACCCTATGAGATCGAAATTACACTCAAGAGGATACCATAGATATAATTTAGATGTACCAATTAAAAACCTCAAGATTCTCTTAACTGCTATCATATGCAATTCTTTAGGGCATGATTGAAATCGAGCACATACGCATACACTAAACATAATATCTGGGCGACTGGTAGTTAAATATAGAAGTGAACCAATCATACCTCGGTAAGTCATTTCATCGACAGACTTACCATCTTCGTCCAATGTCAATTTCTTATCTGTGACCATATGAGTGGGCAGAGAATGAGAATTTTCCATTCCAAATTTCCTGATTAGTTCCTTGATGTGTTTTTGCTGGTGGATCATAATGCCTTCACTAGTTTGTTGTATTTGCAGTTCGAGGAAGAATTTGAGTTCTCCCATCTGAGGTCATCAATTCTGAAAATTACTTACACAACCTATTATTAGTTGATCCAAAGATAATATCATCAACGTAAATTTGTACAAGTAATAAATCAGAACCCTCATATTTTAGGAACAGAGTTTTGTCAACAGATCTTCTCTTAAACTCACTATCAAGTAAAAAATTGGACAATCTGTCGTATCAAGCCCTGAGAGCTTGTTTCAAACCATATAAATCTTTATCTAATTTATAAACATGGTTTTAAAATTTGCTATCTTGAAATCCAGGTGGTTGGTCTACAAAGACTTCTTCATTCAATTAACCATTAAGAAACGCAGTCTTAACGTCCATTTAAAACAATTTCATTCCTTTGTGAGCTGTAAAAGCTATTAATAATCTAATAGTTTCAAGTCTGGCCACGGGAGCGAAGTTCTCGTCTTAATCTATTCCTTCTTGTTGATTATATCCCTGCACGACCAATCTTGCCTTATTTCGAACAATAACTTCCGTGTCATCTAGCTTGTTTCTAAACACCCATCTTGTACCAATGACAGATTGATCTTTAGGTGTCGGAACTAAGTGCCGAACTTTATTCCGTTTGAACTGTTGACGCTCTTCTTGCATAGCGACAATTCAATCTGGTTCAGCAAGAGCTTCCTTGATATTTGTTGGTTCAGTCGTGGAGAGGAAGGAATAGAACGAGTAGAAGTTTTTCAACTTTCTACAACTTTGAACACCCTTCTTTAAACTCCCAAGAATATTCTCCATGGAATGAGAATCTTTATATCTTCATTTCTTAGAAACTGGAGGCATATCATTATCATTTGAACTAGGTTCACCTTCTTCGAATAACTGAGGTCCAAGAATTGTTCCCCCTGAATCCAATCCTAGGGTTATAGCAGAATCAGGTAAAACTATGCATTCTGTATCTTGGTTTGGATTCGAAGTTATAGCTTCATTAGTTATAACTTCAGTTTCCAAATTCTTGTTTTGAGAGGAGGTTATAGTATCATCAACTATAGTCTCAGGTCCCTTTTCTTTGTCCTTTGAAGAACTGCCAAGTTCATCATTGGTGCCTTCAATTTCTTTATCTTCCTCATCCAATTCTGGAGGATCATTTCTAAATCGACGGAAATCTGGTTCTTTCATATCTTCTTCCTCATCCTGCTCACCTTTAACAAACATATTATTCTCATCAAAAATAACATGAACACTTTCATCCATGCATAAAGTGTTGGGAAATGTGTCCTCAACAATAGTGTGATCACATGATTTAAATATCATAATTAAATCTCATACTAAGAATACGTGAGGGATGATTCTTTATACAAATGATCGATCCGTCATTAATCGGTAATGATTGGCTAACTAGAGTTTGACATTACTGTCGTGTGACGGTGGTGGTCAATTGATCCCTTTAGGTCACACCTATAGGATGAGGCCCAAATAGATATTTAATTAATTGTATGCGATGCGAATTAATTAATTCCTTAATTGTGGGAGTGCAATTTTGCGTCTTATTATAATGTGATTAAATAAGATTTAATTTAGTAATTAAGCGTTGAATTACTAAATTAGTTGAGGTATTAATATAAGTTTTGAGGTAGAGGTAATTAGTTATTTAAAGTTACAAGAAGTTGTAATTTTAACTAACTAGTAATTATGGGACCCATTATATGATGATATAATTGTAGTATACTACTCAAAAAGTGGAGTGTATATTATATTATTAATTGTAATATTTAAGTGTTAAATGATTACATTAATAATTAATTATGTAAGATAGTCAAACATATGACTTATAAGCATTTGTGGGACAAATGACAAAAGGCAAAAATGGACCAAAATGGTCCAATATTTCGGCCAAAACAAAGAACACAAGATGCTCTTTTGTCTTTGTTTGTTTGGATAAAAGCATGAAAGTGACTTGTCATATGAAGCTTTTATCATGCTATATCTTACACTATTGTTCCCTATACACCATATATGCTAAACAAGAGCTAAAAACAAAACAATAAGATTCCCTTCATGGGGAATAGGCCACCGGTTTTGGCCTTGTTATATGAGCATTTTTGCTCATTTTTCCTTAGTTAGTTTTTGCTTGTTTTGGCTTATATACTTCTCTCTAACTTCCTCTCATGCAAAATTGATAAAAACTCTCTACAATACTAATACTCATCAATCTATTACTAGAGGTAGTAATACAAGAACATTAGTATTATTAAGGATATATTTCTACTACATATCTAGTTAATATTAGTAGGAATTTTTGGGATTAATCTTGGGTGCAATTTATTGGAGTGGCTTCTAAACTTGGAGTCTTAGGAGGATCATCCATCATTATAAGCTCAAGAACAAGTGAAGGAAGGTGACCTTACTTGTGCCCATAATTTCGAAACACCCAACAATGTAAGGAACATTGTTTTTCTTATAAATCTTTCCTTTTGTTATGCATGCACTAGATTTAAAGAACAAATAATTAACAAGTTAATTAGTTCACTATTAGAGGAGTCTAATAATAGGTATATGAACCTAACAAGTGGTATCAGAGCATAAGGATGTTGCATGCATAATCGGTTATTGTTTTTCCGAGTTAAAAGGTTAACATATAAAACTTAAAAATTTGTGATTTATAAGTATAAGCCACGAAATCATCATGCATGTTATATATTCTGGTCCTAAAATGTTTTTAGGTCATTTTTATGATTTATGGAAATTTATTGCTCATTTTAAGGATTTTTGGTCATTTTATTACATTTTTATGACTAAAATGGGAATTAAAATGCTAAAAATAGTTAAATTTCGTTTCTGACCTTGGAAAATTTATATGACCTCACATGCATATTTTACAAGTTGTGTGTAAAAGGACGAGTTGATTTGATTAATTTTGCATGATTTATGATTTTTATGAGATAAAAATGGATTAAAAGAGGTAAAATGGTTAAAATTAGTTACATTTCGAATTAAGCCATGATCTTTTAATATGATGTCACATGCAAGATTTACAGAGAGTATGTAAATTTCTAGATTTAAATATCTTCTTTAGCATGATTTATGGATTTTTGAGTAAAAATGGCATAAATAGTGACTATTTTAGCAAAAATTAGCTAAAACGTGTTGCATGGCTTGAGAAAATTATTTTAAGTTGCATTAATATCCCACTAAGCAGATCTAAAGTTGTAAAAATTATTGGAGTAATTTTCGGATACTTTATGTATTTTATGAGATAAAACCGATAAAATGCAACTATATTTTCTCAAAATTAATTCGAAAATTTTAACCATGTTTTTTGACATTATGAGGGTCATGGAATTATTCCAGAATGTTCAAAAATTTAAAATTCAAATTTTGAAACTTTTATGATTTAATTTGGATTTATTACATATAAATGATGATTTTAAGGTCAAAAATGAGCATAAAATTAAATCAAGTTGAATTATTGTCAAAAATTTAGTGATAACTGATTTTTGAGTCCTAAAATGTGTTAGGATAATTAACTTGAGCTTAGATGTGATTTAAGTGTTAATTAGTGATTTTAAAAGGTTATTATCACGCATTTCCATAAAACCGGGTTATATGTACGACATAAGTTAAATAGGGCGATTTGGCAGATGATTTTGCATGATAAGTACATATTATAATGCTGCATATTTAAATTGTTGAATGTCATTTATTTATATAATTTTGAATTATGTAATTTTATCTTAGTATGGCCTTAGTTTTAATCGATATTACCCGTAATGAAAGGGAATATTGATTCGGTTGTAATTTAATGTGATCTCGAATCACTTTTATTTTTATTTTTATTTTTATTTCATTGGTTTTTTCATTTTACAAATGTATAATAGGAATAGCTTTGTATTTTTATTATTATTTGTAATTATGGAGCATCTTCAAAGACGGTGCCATTCGGAAAGGTGATCCGACGAAGACGGTGTCTTGGGAGGCGTGTCATTTGAAGATTCAAGGGACCAAAGGAGTTGGTTTCCGAATATGTAATAGATTATTTGATTTTCTATTTTAGGAAGGCCATACTAGGAATTTTATTTATTGTTTTGCATTTCTTTTAATATGTTGCATGCATTGCCAAATCGTCATAACAACACATGCATATCATATCGAGTCATCGACCGTGTCAATTATAATTATCGTAATTCACCGCTTTAGTTCACTTAAAACTTGATAGATAATAAATTGACAAGACCTCTCACATATAATAATAATTGAGATAAAGCCTTACCAAATAGTAGAAACCCATGAAGTACCAATTTCATGAGGGAGTTAATCCGGCTTCACCGTAATACAAACCTTGTTACGTTGGTGAAGTGGGGTAATAAAAAGTTATTACATCGAAATTTGGATTGAGCTCAACGGAAGTATTGTTGACCGTAGTCGCATGTGTTCCGGGCTAAAGATGAGAATTAGAGTAATTTTTATCGACCGAGAGTTCTAAAAGTAGAATCGATTAAAAAGTTAATCCACCGAGTTATATTAATAAGGGATGAATCGGCTCACCGTGCCCGAGTTGATATGAATTTGGATCTCGGAATCATTTATGTAGTTGGGTGGAGGTCACTATATAAATGCAATGCTTGTAGTTATATTTACGAGTATTATTAAAACGATAGATGTTAATTATTTCCTTCATTTCCTATTTTTGTAGTTGAAATCATTTTCACAATTGCAATGGGAACTCCAATTTCATCTAATACTCCTACACCAATCACCGTTGAAACATGGCTCCAATCATACGATGGAAAATGCTCCGATTATGACAATGATACAATTAAAGAATTACGCGTTGGCATTAGTAAGGATGGAAATCTTTGTCTTTTTACTACTACTTCACCTCCCACACATATACTCATGCCTACCTCTCAGGTAAGAGGATCATATGAGGGGAATCTCGCAGATTCCAAGATATCCTTGTTTGATGAAACAGGGAGAAATATCATATTTAGTGGGAGTTCTAGCAAGAGTGTCCTTGCAAATGGAAGTAGTATTGGTGTTAGAAGAGCAAAGATATGTGAGAAACCCAAATCCGATTGTGAATTGGAAGTTGATAGTGAGACTACCACAAAACTAAGATGGGTATCCAATCCTACCATAAATATCATTATTGTAATGTCATGGGCCATTGGAAGCGAAATTGCCCCAAGTATTTAGAAATATCAAAGTTGGGCTTGTTACTCCAAGTGGGACTTGGAAATGTGGAAAAGCTAAACAAGAGTGATATGAATTTGCGATAATGAAAGGGAGCTCGGGTGGCCGCCACTTCAAGAGAAATTTATATACTTGTTTTTGCTAATAGCTTTGAGTTATGATTTACATAATTGTTATTATGTTCCCACTTAGTATAAAACATTATTTCCATGTGAGACATGAAAGGATCTATATTTTGTCCTCAAAGACAATTATTGTATTTTATTGAAAATAGACGTGGATGTGAGCCATGTCAATTATCTTTATGATACACAAGTTTTAGACAGTTCCAACTCATGTAAAGATATCTACATAATACGCACCAAAAGACTCATAACAAGTAATCCAAATGATTTGTACATTTGATTTTTCAATTAGGTTACGTAAATGAGAAATGCATTAAAATGCTAGTGTCGACTAGAATTATTAGACCATTTGATTTTCAATCATATGGAATATGCGAATCTTGTCTCCTTTGCAAATATAATTTGTACTTTCTTTAGTGGTAAAGGGACACAAGCAAGTGATTTGTTGAGACTAATACATGCCGATGTATGTGTTCTAATGAGCATCACCGCAAGGGGAATTTATGACTACTTCGTCACTTTTACCAATGATTCAAGTAGATAAAGGTATATTTACTTAATCAAATAAAAGGTGAAACATTTGAGAGATTTGAGAAATTTCTAAAATGACGTAGAGAACCAATTGAATAAAGTTCTAAGCATTACGACCAAATCGTAGTGGCAAAGATCTAAGTAATAAATTTGATTTATTAAAGATGGATTATGACCTAGCGTCACTACCCATAAGATCAAACTAATATGAGTCGGTTTGAGTTGATGAACTCAATTTTGGGAATTTTCAATCCAATACGAACAAGTAATTCTAAACGGATGGTCAACCATGAGATACCAAGAATAGAGAGTCTATTAAACCAAATTACATGGATCAGACTGTCATATTACATGTATCTAGCTGCCATGTTTGGGATGGCCTTTTGAAAGCTAATACGTAGTCTAGGTAAACTCCTAATACTCCGTTAAACATATATGTTTGTGTCTCACAAAACTATCTCTCAAGAAGATAGATGTATTTCTGAGAGATAGAGTGGGAGAAGATTGAATCGTCACAAACATCTCTTATAGTTGAAATGTTACTTTGTGAAAGTAATAGAATTATAGAGTGGGAGTTGGTATTGAACTAATTATCTATGAAGATAGTATAAGAGCATAGTTCAGTGGGAGTTTTATCGCACATGTCTTATTGTTTAAAATATTACTTTGTGAAAGTGATAGTATCATGACCTTGTTACATACGAGCCGGAGCATGCAATCCAAAAATGTTGCTCATGAGTAGATTTACTTTAAAGTGAGGGTCTCTTTAAAGGTAAATAGAGCTTTAGAGTACACAAATGCATAAGATTTACTTGAAGATGTTGATCAAGATAAATTGTGTTAGGAATTGTCGCATTTCATTTTAATGAAGAATGGCAAATTAAATTCGCTTTTCTAAAATGGGAATTTAGAGAAGGAAGTGTTTGAAACACAAAATATTAGATGAAGATCTAAGAATCCTAACATATTATGCGTAGCTTTCTTAAGTGATCTTAGAATGATCTTAAGCAAGCATTAAAGGATTATACTTTTCGTTCATGGAATTATAGTGAATTGTTTCATTCACATGATTGAAGAATCATGATATACATGAAGTTAAGTGGGAGCTAGAATTATTTTTCCATGTCTTATATGTTGATAACATATTAATTATTGAGAATAATGTACCAATGCTCTCTTTTGTCAAGAGTGATTGGGAGACTAGGAAAAGGTGAAATTTACTTTAGATTACCGAATCTATGTGAGAGTTTATTGGCATAGAGTTGAGAGTCTTATGGGGATAAGATCTTTCGTATCTATTTAACATCAACAAGGTTGAATGGCTTATTCATGATGATGAAAGTGGAATTACTATGATGGAATCATAGTCGTTCACTGAACCCATTAAGCTGTTGATTACATGAAATCGATTGCTAATGTTTCCGCCATTAGAACGATTATGTATGCAAACAGACGCACGTGCTGTGATGTACCATATGCTAGGTACATTATGAGTCAATAATAAGTTAATTCATAAGTTGGGCTTGTGAGAGCCTTAAAGTATAATTGATGACTTGTACACATGTTTGGATGATAAACTAAGTTAACGTGTTGAAGGGTTGCACAAACTTTGGTTTCCAAACTATATGGGATTTGTTGAAATCCTAGGGTGTCTTGTTGACTAAGGAGTATGAGAATAAGAAAAGTATTTTAATTTCGCGCATTGCAAATACTACAAAAGGAATCTAAGTAAATAGTGATTAAATAGTCAACGTAGGGATTAAGGGTTAATCCCTCTACAAATGACTTTATCACATGTTATGCGATAACAGTGGGAGCTTCTTTCAAGTTAAATAGCTCGGGTCTAGTATGAAGTCTAGACATATACTTAGAGAAATTCATGTTATTAAGAGATGACATTGAATGGAAGGAAATAGCAATTAATTAAGTTGGAATATATGGATATCGGGTATATCCACTTGCCAAGCTTGTATTGCATTTTAACTAGTGTTTTAATACACTAGAGATTATAGAATATGAAGTAGTAATAGTGTATTGACTATTCATATGTGATAATCACAATTTATCGTTTGAGTTTTATTAAACTCAACCGCTACCTTGTCGTATCCGAATGGGTTGTAGAGACAAATTGGACCCCATTAAAGTGAACTGGATTGACATGGTATTCGCCCCTAGTTACTTATATGAGGTGACGTCTCGAAGTGACTAGAGTGTGATGCGATTGATGGCAAGTTCAAGTGTCATAGAGTCATATGGGATGACTAGTCGATCACATAGGCAGACTGTATGGGACAATCTGTCGGGCAGTGACCGCTTATAGAGTTCTGGTAATTCATAAAGCCTGGTCGTGGCAAGAGCTACTATAGTATTCTTATGAGTCAATTCTTTTGACTAGAGACTATTCGCCCAAGTTGGCACAACTTCTGATTAGCTTTGATTTATACTCTACGATTTCGTAAATGAGGTCAAACTGGGTATATTTTGGGTTATGATGGACTGTGGCTGAACGAAGGGAATAGGGCGATAGGAATTGTCCACCCCTTGTCAGGGTTGTTTGAAATCTCAAGGCCACTCGAGGAGTAGTTAACTGGAAATGCGTGGCCACGCTCGGAAGGTATCTTTGATAGATAATTCCGGTCAGACAGTTAATCTCCAGATCGAGAAAACCACTCAAGATATGATCAAGTGTAAGTACGACCTGCAAGACACCTTACATTGAGTGGGAGATTGTAATAGGACAAGAGAATTGGTGACGCACACTTGTCGAGGACAAGTGGGAGATTGTTGGGAAATGTGTCCTCAACAATAGTGCGATCACATGATTTAAATATCATAATTAAATCTCATACTAAGAATACGTGAGGGATGATTCTTTATACAGTCGACTGACCGTCATTAATCGGTAATGATTGGCTAACTAGAGTTTGACATTACTGTCGTGTGACGGTGGTGGTCAGTTGATCCCTTTAGGTCACACCTATAGGATGAGGCCCAAATAGATATTTAATTAATTGTATGCGATGCGAATTAATTAATTCCTTAATTGTGGGAGTGCAATTTTGCGTCTTATTATAATGTGATTAAATAAGATTTAATTTAGTAATTAAGCGTTGAATTACTAAATTAGTTGAGGTATTAATATAAGTTTTGAGGTAGAGGTAATTAGTTATTTAAAGTTACAAGAAGTTGTAATTTTAACTAACTAGTAATTATGGGACCCATTATATGAGGATATAATGGTAGTATACTACTCAAAAAGTGGAGTGTATATTATATTATTAATTGTAATATTTAAGTGTTAAATGATTACATTAATAATTAATTATATAAGATAGTCAAACATATGACTTATAAGCATTTGTGGGACAAATGACAAAAGGCAAAAATGGACCAAAATGGTCCAATATTTCGGCCCAAAACAAAGAACACAAGATGCTCTTTTGTCTTTGTTTGTTTGGATAAAAGCATGAAAGTGACTTGTCATATGAAGCTTTTATCATGCTATATCTTACACTATTGTTCCCTATACACCATATATGCTAAACAAGAGCTAAAAACAAAACAATAAGATTCCCTTCGTGGGGAATAGGCCACCGGTTTTGGCCTTGTTATATGAGCATTTTTGCTCATTTTTCCTTAGTTAGTTTTTGCTTGTTTTGGCTTATATACTTCTCTCTAACTTCCTCTCATGCAAAATTGATAAAAACTCTCTACAATACTAATACTCATCAATCTATTACTAGAGGTAGTAATACAAGAACATTAGTATTATTAAGGATATATTTCTACTACATATCTAGTTAATATTAGTAGGAATTTTTGGGATTAATCTTGGGTGCAATTTATTGGAGTGGCTTCTAAACTTGGAGTCTTAGGAGGATCATCCATCATTATAAGCTCAAGAACAAGTGAAGGAAGGTGACCTTACTTGTGCCCATAATTTCGAAACACCCAACAATGTAAGGAACATTGTTTTTCTTATAAATCTTTCCTTTTGTTATGCATGCACTAGATCTAAAGAACAAATAATTAACAAGTTAATTAGTTCACTATTAGAGGAGTCTAATAATAGGTATATGAACCTAACATAAAGTTCTTTTATTAAAAACTTTATATGCTTTACTATGATTAGAGTATCCAACGAAAACAGCTTCGTCACTTTTGGGATCAAATTTGCTTAAACAGTTTTTACCGTTGTTACGGACGAAGCATTTACTCCCAAAGCAACGTAGATGAGAAATGTTAGGTTTTTGTCCTCTAAGAAGCTCATATGGAGTCTTCTTAATGATAGGTTTAATTAAAACTCGATTGTGAACATACCAAGCAGTACTAATAGCTTAAGCCCAAAAATTACGATGTAGACCACTACACAAAAGCATAGTGCGTGCCATATCCTCTAGTGTTTTATTCATACGTTCAACAACATCGTTTTGCTGTGGGGTTCGTGGTGCAGAAAAATTGTGTCCCACACCATTTTCCCTACAGAATTCTATAAAAGCATGATTATCAAATTCGATAGCATGATCGGTACGTATAGAAACTAATTTTGTTTTATAATTATTTTGGGCAAGCTTCATTAAAACAACAAACTCATCGAAATTTTCATCTTTTGAACTTAGAAAGATAGGCCAAACATATCTTGAATAGTCATCCACTAAAACAAAAACATACCTGGATCCACCTCTACTTCTTACCTTCATTGGGCCACACAAATCCATATGCACTAGTTCCAATGGTTCTTTGGTGCTTACTACTCTCTTAGGTTTGAATGACGATCTCACATGTTTGCAACGAGCACACGAGTCACATAGAGTTTCTCGGTCAAATTTGATTGACGACAACCCTTCAACCAAGTCCCAGTTTTTGAGTTTATTTAGTATGGTGGAGCTAATGTGAGCAAACCTTTAATGTCACAAACAAGGATCATCAAAAGTAGATTTCATGCATGTAAACGAGTTAGTAGGAATAGCATTCAAATCAATCATGTAGACATTCCTCTTACGTTGACCCTGAAGAATAACACTACTTGTTCCTACAATTATTATACGACAAGTATCTGAATGAAAAACAACATTATTTCCCATGTCACGTAATTGAGAAATACTGAGTAGATTATGCTTGAGTCCTCTAACAAGATAAACATAACTAATAGCATGAGCATTAGATATACGTACCTTGCTAACGCAAATAATCTTACCTTTCTTGTTATCTCCAAAGTTAACCTCACCTCCATCAAAGGGTTTAAGTGAAAGAAATAGGTTTATATCTCCAATCATATGCCTTGAAAAACCAATATCAAGGTACCATAGATTGTTTTCTTTCACCACAACCTGCAAAAAGATTAGATACAATTATTAGGTACCCAAGATAGGTTGGGTCCTTTGACGTTAGTCATTCTAAAAACTAGATATTTTCTAACCCGTACTTGCCTGACAATTTTCCATTTGTAAAACAAGGAGTTGTGTCTAGTGGATGTCTTATAATTTACTTTGGATTTTACATGATGTTGACTTCTAGGTTGTTTTGGGAAAGACATAGTTTTATGAGACTCTTTAGGATTTTATGGTTGTATTGGTTCATTATTCTTTTTCTTATAGTCAAAGCTCATATCATAGAACCAACGAAAGTTGTTATTTCTTTCTTCATTCAAATTTGGTTCATCCATGACAACATAAATTTCTTCAACTACTGTGTCAGACGTTTTAACAAATTGAATTCCTTTTCGTAAATTTTGCATGCGTTTAACACAAATGTCTTGAGTATGTCCCATATGACTACAGTAATTACAAATCAAGTATTCAGGTAAATTGACATATTTTCTCTTCCAGAAATCTCGTTCTGAAGGACTTGATTTGCATTTAGAGCGGTCTCTACGACCATAACACTCATGTCCTAAACCCATTTTCATATTATTGTCTGATTGCTCAGTTAGAAAATTTAGGACTTTTGTGCTTCCTTCCCACTTATCGTGAACTTTTCTAGCATGTAAGAGCAAATCCTTTAAAGATTGGATTTCTCTAAGACATTTAGAATAAACTAGTTCCATATCTTTAGAGGAACTATTCTCTTTATAGTTGTCACGAAAGTCCTGGAATCTTTTATCAAGAACCCGTACCATCTCAGAATGTAATTTCTTAGTATTAGATAGTAAGGTTTTATAATTCTTTCAATTGCTGGTTTAGGGAATCAATTTCCTTGTTTTGATCTGAAACTACAGCTTCTCTAGCCGTGGCTTTAGAAATCAGAAGCTCTTTGACTTTCCTCAATTCTAAGGTTATAGCTTCTGATGTGACTCTTATTTGCATACATTTAGCCCCCTAATTGAACCTATTTTGCATACTATTATAACATTTCATGGCCATTTTATCCGTCAAAAGCTTTCTATTTTTCTATCCTAGTGCATTTCGTATGTTTTGTAGGAAAGAAGATAATGAGGCGGAATTCCCGTCTTCCGTGCATATTTAGAAGCTTTTTGACGATATTGGATGGATTAGTATGAAGAGGAGGCAAGAATGATGACCAAGGATGAAGAATAAAAGAGTATATAGAAGGATCATTGGCTCAAAAGCAAGAAAAAAGGGAACAGCAGCCCAACCCGTGCGGGTGAAGATCAAGTAGAGCGGGACACAGCTCAACCCGCTCGGGACAAATTCAACCCGCTCGGGTTGAGGCCCAGGATGCTCGTTTTTAGCTCGGGACGATTGGATTGCTTGACAGAAACCTTTTCCTTGCTACGTGATCCGCACATCTCCTTCGAGAGGAGCATTTCCCTACCCAAACACTTAGCAGTGCTATTTACTAATATACCCTTGCTTAACCTAATGGTTTACCACTATATATACTCCTTGTAATAATCAAAAGATCATCCTTCCTTAGAGTATATTAATCCTTCATTAGGAGTAGATTAGAATAGATTACTCTTTAATCTTTCCACAAATCACACATTAATCTTCCCTTAATCATTATTCAAGTTTATTATTGGGTAATTATAAAATCATTTGGGTTTATTTGGAGGATTGACAACCTTCCATCAATCATCAAGTACTTCTATTATTCTTTGCTTTATTATTTGGAATCATCTTCATAGGTATAATTCTCTTTACCCTTGTTTAATTATTGTTAACCTCTTTCATTTGTTCATCATGTTTTGCTTTGTTAATATGATTGACAACCTTATTAGCATGTTAAACTTGATAATGAGTGAGTAGTCTTTTAGCTAGGATTAATGGGGAATTAAGGGAGACAAACATGGGGAATGATTCATGCTTAATCTAATATGTTCACATAATTTATTTGCATGCTTGTTGTGATTTCAACTTATGCACATGTTATGTTTGATGAAATGCGAGCCTATGAATCCTTGCATTTTTTACCCATCACTTATCTTTTCAATGAATCTTGTAAGACATAAACCAACTCGAGCCTCATTAGACCATGCAAAGAGTTGAATAGGAAGGACTAAGTTGACTTGTAGGTGTAGTATAATCTAATCGATTCGGCTCCGGGACCCAAACTTTCTTAGGGATTGTGATGCGTGTCATTTATATGATGTTTTACACCTCATTTTACACGCATTTCAGAGCTCAATTATGTAGTTTAAAGCTACTATTTGCCCCATTTTTGTCTACTTTCGTATTTTTATGTAATATTGCAGATTTATGCGGAAATGAGTAGATATTGAGCTAAATCCATCCCCGAGTATCTTGCATTGCATTTGACGTGAAGTATATACTTAAGGAACGAGCTTGGTGCGCATTTCGAGGCCTGAAAGATAATTTTATGAAGAATTAGAAGCGGACTATCAGCTAAAGCAGTCGGTCGACTGGCCTTTATGGTCGATCGACCAACCCACGACTTACAGAAACTACTGTTCAGCGATGACCAGTCGATCGACCGGCTGCTATGGTCTATCGACCATACCGTTAATTCTGACGTGAATTAATAGAACGAGATTTCCAAAGCCCATTGTATATTAGGTTTAGGAATAAGTGTTACGCGATATTCTATATAACGTAACCTAGGTTTTCAGAATAATCATCAAGTCTTTTATCAGAAAACTTTAGGGAAATATTAGGGCTTGCATTTAGGTTTAATTATTCAAAATAATCGGTATTATTGCTTTACTTCCGTTCGTACGTTCGGTTTCCCCCTATTTCATACGGTATTTTCTCTGCTTATTAATTCAGTTTCGTTTCCGTTCATAGCTTAGAAATTGCTGGTTAGAATTCCCATAGCCACAACTATCGTTCTATGTTATTTGCTTGTTTAATTATTTCAAGCATGAATTCAGTAGTTTTATTCGTTGATTTTGTTGTTGTTTTCGTCATAGTCATGAGTAGCTAAATACCTTGTGCTAGGATGTAGGAAATCTGTAGAAGTAGGCGGCATTAGAATAGTAGACCCGAATCGCGCCACGATCGATCGACTGCAAACCCTGGTCGATCGACCGGCCACGTGAGATCACCTTCGTTTTAATTAATTAAATTGCTATGTTTAATGAATCGAGTGCACGCGACTAGTTGAATGCCTAGGAATTGACCGACCCAATAAAGATCGAAAGATAGGGAAGGGAGATAGCCTTCCTAATTAAGACGACTAAATTAATAAGATCGAGAGATGAGTTAATTTAGCCTTTTTAGTAACTTTTCAGGACAAAAGTTAGAATTAGTGATATTAGGGACCTGTAGCGAGATCGAAAGATGCTACCTGTAATAATGGACCGAGAGGACTTCTTATTTTCCCGTCTCACGTGTTTGTTTTAGACCTACCTAGTATACTGCCGCCGAAACTATAGTGAACCGACCATCTTAGCACCCCTTTTAATATTTGTTTTCATCCGTTCATTTAGTTTATTTTTCTTTTACTGCCTTTAGCTATAGACCAAATCAAATCAAACCCCCACACACTGTTACTTTTAGACTTAAATAAGACAACTATTAATTGCATCGCCTCTCTGTGGTTCGACCCTGCTACCGCTATCTATAGTTGTAGTTGGAATTATAAATTTTATCTTTGGTGCACACAACGACGGGCATCAAATTTTGGCGCCGTTGCCGGAGAGGCAATTGTTTAAAATTTTTAGTTGTTTTTATTTTTAGTCTTTCTATTAGTTTAAGGGACATCTGTTCCTTAAACTATTCTCATATTCTACTTGTAGTTTCTTCTTATGCGCAGGTCACAGGGTGGTGAGTTACTGTCGTTCAATCCTGAGATTGAGAAGACTTTGCGTGAGTTGAGACGATCATGTAGAGTATTGCCGACAGAGGAAGAGCTGAGTACTCTGTCTAGTTACTTCGAGAATGCTTTATTTGAGGAGGATCCTACTTCATCTCCTGTTTCTACTTCATTAACTGAGACCGTCACATCTCCAGACATGGCTGAAGAAGCAAGTATAACCAGTCACTCTGAGCCGACAGCTGAGAATCTCTATAAGGGATTCGCATTACCAGGGACGGACAGAAAATTCGAGCCGAAACCGTACTATATCAACTTGGTTGAGAGAAACCAATTTGGGGAGATGCAAATGAATATGTAGCTAAGCATATGGAGACTTTCATTGATTATTGATGTTCCATACCCCCACCAACCGGTGTGACCCAGGACCAGGTGAAGGAGACCATGTTCATATTCTCTCTTCGTGATGCTGCAAGGGAGTGGTGCAGAGATCTGGATCGAGTTGCTAACGGGATCACTGATTGGAAGTCGCTGGCCCTGACATTCTACAAGAAATACTTCTCTGCCTCGAAGACAAATGTCATTAGAGCTCAGATCACGAGCTTTAAACACGGTCCAGATGAGAATTTTCATGAGGCATGGGTCCGTTTCAAGAAGCTGGTGCGAACTATTCCGCACCATGGGTTTGAGAAATGGAGCATATGCAATCAATTATATAATGGGCTTTATGACGATCAGAGGGCTATCTTGGATGCGGCAGCAAATGGTAGATTCCAGGAGAATGTTGGAGAGACTAAGGGGTGGAAAATTATCGATGATTTGGCCACCCACAAAGCCGAGTATGGAAATTTCAGGGGAAACCAAAGGAGAAGTGCTGAATCCCCTTTTGTAGCCACATTAGAAGCTCTCACGACGAGATTTGATAAGTACGAGTTGGGAGGAGCTTCAAAAGGAGGGATTTATCATGTGAATGTTGTTTCAGACGGTCATTTCGTCTGCAAGAGATGTGGAGGAGAAGGACTTGTTTCAGACAACGGTCCTAATCCGTATGAGTCTTGTGCTGCCTTTCAACATTATAGGCAGAAAAACACTTATTTTGAGCCGAATGTCCATCCGAACTTGAGGTGGAGTAGCCAAAATGTCCTAAATCCAACTCCACCTCCATAGCAGCAGCAGCAGCAGAATTATATGCCTCCACATAAGCAGCAGTAGCAATACCAAAAGCCTCTGTATGTTCCACAGCAGCAGCAGCAGTCCTAAGGCTCCGATTTTGCTGAATTGAAAAATCTGTTGCTAAAAGAGTCTCAAGCTAGAGAGGCCGGGATGAAGATGTTAGAGAGCCAAATTGCTCAATTGGCTAGCAAGAGTGCAACTCGAGCTCCGGGACATTTACCGTCGCAGACGGATCAAAAGGAGCCCTTAATGCTATTACTTTGAGGAGTGGGTCTACCCTTGATGGGCCCGCTATGGTCGAGGAAGCTACTGGAAAAGATGAGGCGGAACCAAGCAAGAAGAAGGCAGTGACGAATAATAGCAAGAAAAAGACGATCGCGGTATGTCGGTCGATCGATCGACATACCTAGTCGATCGACCGATCCTGAAAAATAACAACATTCGTTCCTCAGAGCGTTAGTCGATCGACTGACATTCATGGTCGATCGACTGACAACGCTGCTGATGGTGAGTCTTTTCGTCCTCCAATGCCAAATAACTTGAGGGACAACTTGTTTCGGGGTACGACTACTCCGAAAATATTGAGGCAAGACCCAAATGCTGATGGGTTAGTCCCGGTTCCGAAGTATGACCCGATGACGATTAATGGTTCATTTTTGAGACGGTCTGAAGAAGGGTCAAGCTACAACAAGGAGAAGGTAGTGGATTTTCAGCCTAAGTCCACCGATGCCGGCATGAGAGACCTAGAGGAGAGAGCTAAGTTACTTCTTTCAGCCCCTTATCCGGAGAGATTGGTGCCGACGAAGGAACAGGTATCGTTTAATAAATTTGAAAATGTTATTCGTAGCTTAAACGTACAAGTTCCTTTTCTTGAGTTGGTTAATCAAGTGTCTGCTTACATGAAATTTATGAAGCAACTGTTGTCTAAAAAGAAGTCACTTGAAACTGTGCATTCTGTCGCACTAACTGAGGAGTCATGCTCTTATTTAACCCATACTGCACCCCATAAGCTAGAAGACCCAGGTAGTTTTTCAGTCCCATTTAGTATTGGCACCTTTTCTGTAGAGAAGGCCTTGTGTGACCTGGGAGACAGTATTAGTGTCATGCCCTTGAGTCTTGCTAGGAAGTTGAAATTGACTAGGTTTGCAGTTACCAACATGACAGTACAGATGGCTGATCGATCTGCGGTCCAGCCTATAGGAGTCTTAGAAGACATTCCCGTGCAAATAGGAAAGTTCTTTTTCCCTGTTGACTTCGTTGTACTAGATATGCCCGAGGATGCCCACATTCCCATCATATTGGGTAGACCATTTCTGCACACTGCTGGTGCAGTTATAGATGTAGGTTCAGGGACTCTGACCTTCAAAGTGGGGAAACACTCCATTGTCTTTGCCTAGACGGCTAAGAAGAAAGACCCCATGTGGCCAGTAACTTGTAATACGGTTTCTGAGAAGAAATCTTATTTTGTACTTCCTGACATGCCTGTTTCTATGCCTGTTTCTGCTATAACACCTCCGCCCCAGATTGGGAGCAAATTGGAGGAAGATTCTTCTGTTTTGGATGTTGCAGGAGCTAGTTTGGGGAAGGAAGAGTCGCATGTTGCTCCAGCTGTGAAGGAGCCAATCGTTCAAAGAGGTGGTTTAGGATGTCTTAGCTATGGCACAGATGAGGAGCCCGATGAGGAGCCAGTCAAAGTGACGGAGTCCAATTTGGATTCTGATGAGCCGGACGAGGTCATTTATTGGGGAGATGCTGAAGCCGTTGATCCGTTGAGTGCTGCGGATGTTGGAGTTGAGAAGAGTGCAGTTGAGAAGTTGAGCACTGTAGAGGCTACTTTTTGTAGCCAGGAGCCGAGCAAATGGGCCATTCCGTGGCCGTTCTTGATCAACTATTAGTTGATTAAGGCTTTTTCATACAACATTTTATTGCTTTTTAAGACCATTTATCGTTTTTCGTGTGCGCGAGACTTCGCCATTTTAATAAGTTTGCTTAGGATTTTATATACTTTAGACTGTTACTTTGGGTTTTGCGCAATTTTGGGCGCGTTATTATGTGTAATTGCAGGTTTATAGACCGTATTAGCTCAATTTATTAAGCTAATTCGAAGAAATCAGAACTTACAGCAGGTTTTTCAGTCGATCGACTGAGCTGCGATTTCCAGGAGCTTTTGTTCCTGTTCACCCTGGTCGATCGACTGGGTGATGTGGTCGATCGGCCATGTTCGCTGCTGTACCTGTTTTCGATCATTCCCCTGCTGCGTTTGGTCGATTTGCGGAATTGAGGGAGTCTTTTCTCCACTTTATTCTCCGACTCATTTCTGTTTTCTTCCGTTTCTTTATTTTACACATAATTTTGCGTTTAAATAATTGTTTTCTCGATTTTATGCGCGGTACTTTTGTTTGTTCTTTTCAGGTACTTATTGGTAGCACTGATGGCTACTGAAACCTCCTAGCTCACGCTGGTTTGGGGAGGTTTCCTTTTGCTGCGCTTAAAGTCTTGTGAGTTCCGAGTCCTTACTTCATGTCTTGTTTAGTTAATTTCACGCAAATTCCCGTTTTCTTTTATTTCTTTATATGATTTTGCACAATGGGGACATTGTGTGATTTGGTTTGGGGAAGGTTTTTGCGTTGCATTTCATTTACTTGCATTCACGTTTACATTTTGTCTTGCTTTGTTGTTTATTTTCTCTTATATATACAGAAAATTCAAAAAAATTGAAAATTTTCAAAAACATATCACGTTTATTTTAGCATATAGGTCGAGTCGGAACGGTAGTATTTCAATGATGACATTGCATTTTCAGTTGTTTATGCCTAAGCCTTGCTAATTGACATGTTATTAGTAGAATCATTTGCATAGTCTACGAGTTTCGTTCAATTTCTTGCTGGACTTGAGACTTGACTTTGATTTTCGGCAAGCTACATCATTTTCTGAGGTTTAGAGCCTATAACTGGTGACATCCATGACCAATTTATCTAAGATGTGAGTAGTTACTCCTTGTGAGACATGTTACATCAATGTGCATAAATATGAACTTAATCTGCTTAATACTTGTATGCATTCGGTTTGTGGTTAGTTGACACATGTGGAAGAGGTTCCTTTTATTCGTTTTGCCCATAAACCTCACACTACCAAAAATAGCCTTTTTGTCCCGTTAACCACATCCTACATATAGCCTGTCTTTGTCAAGCTAGTAGTTTATGTTCTTGGGATTGTTACTACGTTTTTGGTGGCATATGCTCATTTTGAGATGAAGTAGGGAAGATGAAAAAGAAAAGGGAGGGAAGAAAAAAATAGAATTGAAAAAAAAGAGAAAAGATAAGAAAAAAAAAGAAACAAGTTCGATCTATGGTCGATCGACTGGCCATCGTGGTCGATCGACCGAAGCTCGAGAAAATGAGAAGTCAAAATCATATGGTTGGAGTTTGATTAATTGGTGATTTTATTCCCATGCTTTATTATCATAATTTGGGGAATTACACTTATATCGGAGATTGTGAGATTTGTGCTTGATAATTAGCACCCGTTTTATTGAAATTTTGAGCAAGAAGTTGGATGTTGTCATATTTTGGTTCCCTTAGTTACTAGCTTGGCTTTTAACTCTGTTTTTATCCAAATTTACTTTAGCCTCTTCTTACCCATACCTCACATATCCATATTTGCCTCAGCATGTGTCATGGTCATCTGTTTGGTCGGAATGCATATGTACGGTTGTAGAGATTATTTTCATATTAGATTGCAGGCATGTTCTTATAGGTCGTAGTTAGGTGAGAGTCATTACATTTACTTCTTTCTGTCTTTACATATATTCACCTGTGCTATATTGTGATTTGAGCGACCCGTGAGAGTCCATAATGATAAGTCTCTACAGTTGACGGTTCAGCAGTTTTTAACGACTACATAACTCAATTGAATGATTCACATTGCAGTTTGCTTTTCGCTCTGAGATTGAACTCGTTCCATTAGATTTTTAGGATCAAGTCTAGTTCTTGCTTGGGGACAAGCAAGGGTTCGGTTTGGGGAAGTTTGATGTGTGTCATTTATATGATGTTTTACACCTCATTTTTTACGCATTTCAGAGCTCAATTATGTAGTTTAAAGCTACTATTTGCCCCATTTCGTCTACTTTCGTATTTTTATGTAATAGTGCCGATTTATGCGGAAATGAGTAGATATTGAACTAAATCCGTCCCCAAGTATCTTGCATTGCATTTGACGTGAAGTATTTACTTATGGAACGAGCTTGGTGCGCATTTCGAGGCCTGAAAGATAATTTTATGAAGAATTAGAAGCGGACTATCAGCTAAATCAGTCGGTCGACTGGCCTTTATGGTCGATCGACCAACCCACGACTTACAGAAGCTACTGTTCAACGATGAACAGTCGATCGACCGGCTGCTATGGTCGATCGACCGGCTGCTATGGTCGATCGACCATACCGTTAATTCTGACGTGAATTAATAGAACGAGATTTCCAAAGCCCATTGTATATTAGGTTTAGGAATAAGTGTTACGCGATATTCTATATAACGTAACCTAGGTTTTCAGAATAATCATCAAGTCTTTTATCAGAAAACTTTAGGGAAATATTAGGGCTTGCATTTAGGTTTAATTTTTCAATACAATCGGTATTATTGCTTTACTTCCGTTCGTACGTTCGGTTTCCTCCTATTTCATACGGTATTTTCTCTGCTTATTAATTCAGTTTCGTTTCCGTTCATAGCTTAGAAATTGCTAGTTAGAATTCCCATAGCCACAACAATCGTTTTATGTTATTTGCTTGTTTAATTATTTCAAGCATGAATTCAGTAGTTTTATTCGTTAATTTTGTTGTTGTTTTCGTCATAGTTATGAGTAGCTAAATACCTTGTGCTAGGATGTAGGGAATCTGTAGAAGTAGGCGGCATTAGAATAGTAGACCCGAATCGCGCCACGGTCGATCGACCGCACACCCTGGTCAATCGACCGGCCACGTGAGATCACCTTCATTTTAATTAATTAATTTACTATGTTTAACGAATCGAGTGCACGCGACTAGTTGAATGCCTAGGAATTGACCGACCCAATAAAGATCGAAATATAAGAAAGGGAGATAGCCTACTTAATTAAGACGACTAAATTAATAAGATCGAGAGATGAGTTAATTTAGCCTTTTTAGTCACTTTTCAGGACAAAAGTTAGCATTAGTGATATTAGGGACCTGTAGCGAGATCGAAAGATGTTACCTGTAAGAATGGACCGAGAGGACTTCTTATTTTCCATTCTCACGTGTTTGTTTTAGACCTACCAAGTATACTGTCGCCGAAACTATAGTGAACCGACCATCTTAGCACCCCTTTTAATATTTGTTTTCATCCGTTCATTTAGTTTATTTTTCTTTTACTGCCTTTAGCTATAGACCAAATCAAATCAAACCCCCACACACTGTTACTTTTAGACTTAAATAAGACAACTATTAATTGCATCGCCTCTCTGTGGTTCGACCCTGCTACCGCTATCTATAGTTGTAGTTGGAATTATAAATTTTATCTTTGGTGCACACAACGACGGGCATCAGATTGTAATATATACACTAACTCGATCCTATCACAACAATAAGTGCTTGCATATAATTGAGAACATGTTTGTATGATCAACTCCCATGATTCCCCTATGAACCCATGATATCCTAGCACTTTTAGTCATTTGTTTACATCCTTCCTTTTATTGCTTGTTTACTTTCCATTGCTTCTATTAGATTAGAATCATCAACCCTTTACAATTGTGACAACCCCAAGCACAACCATAATTAGATTGAACAATTTGAGTACCCCTGTCCCATGGATCGACCTCGACTTAACCACTAACTAGTTGTGTGTTGAGAAATATAAATGTGTTTGATTGAGAGCCCCAACGAGACTCTCATGAAAATGGCGCCGTTGCCGAGGACGGTGTTGTGTATTTGAATCGTTCTTTTGTCTAGTTTTAGTTGTGCTTCTCCTTGAGGAATCTTGGTTCCTTGAGAATTTTAATTCTTGTACTTGCTTTATTTCACTTGTTCAACATGTCTACTTTTTGGCAATATGAAAATGAGTCTTTTGATAAGTATATTGCAAGATTTGAAGATTATATGACTCATGCTTGGCATCATGGTTTTAGTCTTTTAAATTATGAAGCATGTTGTATTGTTTATAATGGCATGAACCTTGAAACCCGCAACTTGGCATTTCACTTGAGTGATGGTAGGATATGTGAGATTAATTGAGAGGAATTTTGGGAATTTGTTGAGTTCATGACCATCCATTGTCTCAAGCAAATTGTACATGACATCTTTGAGAGTGCCAAGGAAGGTATGGAAGCAATAAAAACCACATTTCAAAAATTCATTGAGGGAAACTATGATGAAAATGAGATTTGTGAGAATGAGAAGATGGAGTGCTAGATGAAGAGAGTGATGATGAGGAGAAGTACATTCTTGATTGTGAAACCAATGCTTGGATACCGTCACCTTATTCTTCTTGTGTATCAATGAACCCAACTTCCATGAAATTTGATGTTAGTGGGCAAAGTGAGAGTGATATGGATGTGAACTTGACTGAAAACTCACCCTTTGAGGATGACATATTAGAGGGAGACAATTGTGTTGAACTTGGTGAGCCTTGTTATGACAACCCCTTTGATAATGGTCCTTGTTGGGATGAAGAATATGAGAATTTGGGAACCCCAAATAGACACCCTTGAAATCACCTTAGATGATAATGAGAGTACTTGCATTGAATGTGGTGATTTTGACTATTTGGAGGAAGAGTTGAGTGAATTGCCAACCAACTACCCATTTCATGTTCCTACCCTCCATCATATCTCTTATGATTTTTGTCATAGTATTCTTCACATGCTTGTTCGGTCTTTTACTTGGGCATTTTTCAATTGTATAATCTTGTGTTGCTATGCATGCCTATTTATATCTCACTCCCAAGAATTTGACCGACTTCTACGTGCTTTGAGTGCTAGTGATAATTTTCTATGAAATGTTTTATTTACAATCCTCGGTTTGATGGAGTTCCTCAATAACCATTAATTTGTATATATATGCATTTAGTGTAATTTTGCATTCATTCATTTAATAAATTGCATGAGAGTTTAAAGGGAGGGATCTCATATTTTAATTGAGCTTTTTGAAGGAAATTAATGAAAATGAGAAGATGGAAAATGTAAAAAAATGAATAAAATGGAGATTTGGGCTTGTGAGCACCTTTGTTATCATTAAAAAGGTGTTGGGTCGAAATTTTTTGAAATCTGCGCATCCCGAGTCCAATCCGCGTGGATTGAAAGATAAGAAAAAAGGAAAAGCTCCCTGCCTGAGAATCCGAGGGGATTCTGAAGAAAACGTGCGTCCTAGCTCCCAACCCGAGCGGGTTCATATCAACCCGAGCGTGCCAAGCAGCAACACGAGCGGGTTATTTTCAAGCCGAGCGAGTTGACCCTGAAATTCATCTTTTTCTCTCATTTGGCTCGTGTCATGGCTATATATGCTTTCTATCTACCATCTTCATCTCCTACAATGATTGTAAGAACCCTTTTCTTTCCCTATCTCTCATGTATAGTTGTATTTATATAGTTGCCTCATAATTAAACTCCTTTCTTCCTACATTAGCAATAGTGTTTAAAATCGGTTTGCGGAGGTTAAACCATGAAGCGACATACATATATCAAATAGTTTAGGCTTGCGTATTGCATTTAAATTCGTTAGTTCATTTAGTATAGTTTGCATTTTAATATATCTCACATGATTCATGTAGTTAGTTGCATATAGACTAGAATTCATACATAGTCACTAATGACCAAACCTATTCCTTTCTACACTAGAAATAGTGCTTAAATTGTTTAGGGGAGGTTTGATCATAGGTGAAGAACATGCATCATTTAGTGTAGTTTAGATTGCATTCATTTGTTATATATGTCATATAGAATCGCATTTAGTTAGAGCATGCATTTATTCATATCATATCATTGCATTTGTACATCAATTTCCATAAAATTTTAAAAATATAAAAACATGTATTTATTTTTCATTCCTACTCCTACATGTACATTGAGGACAATGTCCAAAATAAAGTGGGGGATGGGAATTTATATTTCAAAATGCATAAAAATTGAAAAAATTTGAAAAATACAAAAACATGTCTTTTTATTTCATAAAATCAAAAACCATAAAAATTTGAAAAATTGAAAAAATCAAAAACATGTTCATTTCCTTTATAGTTTAGAATTGTATATATTGTATATAATTGTTTGTTTGCTTGTTTGTTTATCCTTTTTCACATTGATCGACTACACAACATCCGAGACACGAGGATATTGAAGACCGCAAGGTATGATCTTTCCAATCTCCTTTTTCCTCTTTATGTTAATGACGATGTGGCTTTATTTTGATTAATGCGGTATAAACAATGTGACTATAGGATTGCATTTAGATTATATGGTATACTAGTTGGTAGAAGCATATGCATTAGGTTGTATAAATGTTAGTTCCATCATGGCATATAGTTGCATTTAGGACAAATTTAGTGAAAACATCTATTTGGGAAACTTGACAAGCGTATATAGACCCTTGTAGATACTTTTTCTTCTTGAGACTTTGCTTGTTAGAATACTTGTAAAACACCCTAGGATGTGTCATGCTAGTATCCTTTGACCCATGGATTAAGGCCTAGTTAAGAGTACCTTGTGGTGTGATAACTCCTTGGCTACCGTTTATTCCAAGGTGACCCTTGAAACCATGAAAAATCCTATGCTTCAAATATAAGCACCCTCACTACAAATGTGGTGACTATTCATTTTTATAGATGCATCCATTAATTGATTTGTGTGCTTTAATGCTTGGATGTATCGCTATTTTGGCAAACCCCACCTTGTCTTGCAAGAAGGCACCCTACCTCATGGTTGTCTTGTTGTGAGTTGAAGGGGCGGAGTGAGACCCGCTAATTGTCTCCCATCGGCTATATACTCCATTTGTAATAATCAAAAGATCATCCTTCCTTAGAGTAGATTAATCCTTCATTAGGAGTAGATTAGAATAGATTACTATTTAATCTTTCCACAAATCACACATTAATCTTTCCTTAATCATTATTCAAGTTTATTATTGGGTAATTAGAAGATCATTTGGGTTTATTTAGAGGATTGAAAACCTTCCATCAATCATCAAGTACTTCTATTATTCTTTGCTTTATTATTTGAAATCATCTTCATAGATATAATTCTCTTTACCCTTGTTTAATTATTGTTAACCTCTTTCATTTGTTCATTATGTTTTGCATTGTTAATATGATTGACAACCTTATTAGCATGTTAAAGTTGATAATTAGTGAGTAGTCTTTTAGCTAGGATTAATGGGGAATTAAGGGAAACAAACATGGGGAATGATTCATGCTTAATCTAATATGTTCACATAATTTATTTGCTTGCTTGTTTTGATTTCAACTGATGCACATATTATGTTTGATGAAATGCGAGCCTATGAATCCTTGCATTTTTTACCCATCACTTATCTTTTCAATGAAGCTTGTAAGACATAAACCAACTCGAGCCTCATTAGACCATGCATATAGTTGAATAGGAAGGACTAAGTCGACTTGTAGGTGTTGTACAATCTAATCGATTAGGCTCCGGGACCCAAACCTTCTTAGGGATTGTATGATATACACTAAGTCGATCCCACCACAACAATAAATGCTTGCAAATAATTGAGAACATGTTTGTATGATCAACTCCCATGATTCCCCTATGAACCCATGATATCCTAGCACTTTTAGTCATTTGTTTACATCCTTCCTTTTGTTGCTTGTTTACTTTATATTGCTTCTATTAGATTAGAATCATCAACCCTTTACAATTGTGACAACCCCAAGCACAACCATAATTAGATTGAACAATTTGAGTACCCCCGTTCCATGGATCGACATCGACTTAACCACTAACTAATTGTTTGTTGAGAAATATAAATGTGTTTGATTGAGAGCCCCAACGACACTCTCATCAGCTTCATTAGCTACAACCTTGGCTTGAATATGCTTAATATTGGGTTTTAGTTTTGAGGTTATTGCTTCATTAGCTATAACTTTAGACTCAAGAGCTATTTTTTTTAACATTTGTCGATTCTAAAGTTGTAGCTGTATTAGCTGCAACTTTAGATTTCAGCTTCTTAGCCTTAGCTTTAACAAGTTAATTCTTTTTAGCAATATCTAGAATCTGTTATTTCAAGTCTTTTAATTCCAGATCTTGTTCAAGACACTTATCAAATCTATGCTTGAAGTATTTTATTAAGGCACTTTTAGACAATTTCTTAAATTATTTTTTAAGTTCAAGGTAGCTTACCTCTTCTTCTTCATTATCTGAATCAGATTCTCCTAGAAGGCAGTACTCAGAACTTGAGTCTATGCTATCAACATCGTTGTCGGAAATTAGGTCAAGACTAACATTGTTTAAACAAAGATTAGCAACCTCCTCATCTTTAGAGCCTCCCTCATCTTTTGTGTCGAGGTCTCCCCAACATGATGTCATCATGACTTGTTTAGACTCCTTTTTGGTCTTTTCACGCTTAGTCTTGTCCTTAATTTTCTCCCATTTGGGGCAGTCTTTGATCATATGATCAGACTCTCCACACTTGAAGCATCCTTTATTAACAAAGGATGTTTTTGGCTCAGTTTTTTTCTTATTAAAGGACTTATTGTTATTGTAGGACTATTTTGTTTGCTTGTTTCTGAAGAGTTTCTTTTTGAAGCGTCTAGCGAACAATAATGTCTAATCCTCAATTTTAGACTCAACGTTTTCACTTGCTGAGGCCTACAGAGCCATACAATTACCTTTACTTGGTTCAGCTTCATTGTTATCTGCGACGAGCTCATAAGCCATAAGAGCTCCTATAAGCTCTTGATAAGATATAGAAGTAAAGTCTCTTGATTTTTCAGTGTTGTGACCTTAGGACGCCATTTTTTGGTTAGACTCGAAAGGACTTTTCTAGCAATGTCCTCAGATTCAAATTTCTACCAAGATTTTTTGTTGTTCCCTCATAAGCTAATTCAAGACCATCCCATATTTCCTTGGCCGAAGTACAAGAAGAAAAACGATCGAATTCATTAGATGTCATGCCGTTTTGCAACAAGCTTATCGCTTTCGAGTTTTTCTCAGCCTTCTTGTAATCAGCCTCCACATATTCTTCTTCCTTTTCCTTATAGGTAGTGCCTTCAGTAGATCTGACCAAAATTTTACTTGGTCCATTTTGTATGATCTTCCAGCACTCCCAATCATGTCCTTTCACATAATGTGTCATCATGTATTTCCAAAATCCATAATTCTTCCCATCAAATATGGGACACTTTAGATACTTGGAATCCATTTCACACGTGTAAGGCATTGAAATAAAAAAAATAAAAAGAGATAGACAGATCAACTTCTTTGCGGTTAGGCAATCAAGAGCATGAGGTTCTGATGCCAAATGAAGAGTCCATCGATCTAAAATACTCAAGAGAAGAGGGGGGGGGTGAATTGAGTATAAAAATTTTAGTGTGAACTAATAATTAATCGGGGAAGTAGTGATTGACCCCCATAACTCTGAGCAATTGTGAAATTAACCCCCATAACTTTCAATTAGAGTGATTAGGCCCCATAACTTACATAATAAGTGAAATTAAACCCATTTATCAAAATCTCATGAGAAATTCAATTTATCATATCAAAAAAGTGAAAATGGTTAATGTTTTTATGAAAAATACAAAATAAAATTTTATAAAAATAAATTAAAAAAAGCACAATTAGATAAAAAAAATTAAAATACTTTACAAAAATCAAACAATTTATTATTTTTATATAAAGTACAGATTTTTCAATGTTTTTTTACAATTTTTGTAAAAAAGTTTCAATTGCAAAATATTTTGTTAGGCAGTTGTGTTAAAATCAGAAGTCGGAATAAAATATTTTCATGAAAAAAATATAATAAAAGGACAAAAAAAATATTCAAATTTTTCTATTTTTCAACATTTCAAAAAAATTCACATAAAATTGTTAATTATTTTTTTTTTTACAAAAATCATACCGAATTACATACGTATGTAAAAAAAAGTTGAAAAAATATTTTGCAATTGAATTTTTTTTACAAAAATGTAAAAAATAGTTGAAAAATCTGTATTTTATATAAAATTAAAAAATTTTTTGATTTTTGTAAAGTATTTTTAATTTTTTTTCTATCTAATTTATGCTATTTTTTATTTTATTTTATTTTTTTTAACTTTTATTTTGTATTTTTCATAAAAACATAACCATTTTTACTTTTTTTTTTATATGATAAATTGAATTTCTCGTGAGATTTTGTTAAAGGGGTTTAATTTCACTTATTATATAAGTTATGGGGCCAAATTACTCCAATTGAAAGTTGTGGGGGTTAATTTCACAATTGCACAAAGTTATGGGGGTCAATCACCACTTCCCCGAATAACTAATTATTCAAAGCTTATCAATTAAACTTTAACTAATTGATCAACCAATGTATAATGGAAACAAAATAGTGAAGGAAAACGAGTGACACACGTGGTTTTGAAGTGGTTCAGTTTCACAAGTCAAAACCTATGTCCACTATTCTTGATTAATAATTTTAATACATTTCTACGGATTACAAAATTATCAACCCACTCGTACAACTAACTCTAGTTGTAACTCAAATGAGTATCGTTAAATACTCGGTTTTGTCTAACTTACGTTAATAAGAAACTGCTCAATTGTACTTCTAGTGTTGACAATATGAACGAGTAAGAAATAATATTTAACCGTTATTATCCAATAACGTAATCCTTAGAAATAAAGAGCAATATGAAGCACGACTTTTCCTAAGGGGTTTTCGAAATGCAAAAGAATTTAAATACTTGATTAAAAGTGTTTACACGTTTTGTTTGCAAAGGAACTTTAATATCGCCAAAACTTAATTTAAAATAAAGAAGTACTTGTGTATATATAGTAGAGAGAAGAGTTAGGGTTTAGTCGAAATCCTAGAAGGTGCCGTGAGGCCCTAATGAATTGTTTCTTAAGAAACAAATCTTATCTCTTTTTATTTTAATTGATTTCATATTTCATTTAAGTAAATAAGATAAATCTAAATAATTATTAAGATATGAAAATATCTTGTAACAACTTATTCTAGATTTAACCTAATAGATTACATAAGCAAGAGTTAGAACGAAATGGATGACGGCTCATAAGCACATCCTTTATTTCGAAAACCTTATGTGAAATATGGATGCATGAATTAGGGTTTAGATCTAAATAAATTTGAGAACCGTAGATAGCATGACAACTCATAAGTTGTTTTACTAATCAATAAGATATCATAAATTATTTAATCTAATCAAACCCGTATCTCATTTCTATAATACACACACGTACTATCACGAAATATATTAAAGAATCTAAGCTTCGAAAATAAATTTTAAAACCCTAAATCGTGATTTCAAATTACAGTCGAAAGTTATAGGTCAAATGACTATAACATTAAGCTTGGTAAGTAAAGTTATAGGTGAAATAGCTATAATTTTACCTTCCTAACATTACTTCTCAAAATGCTGTTATTGGACGAAGTCCTATACTAACTAATCTTCCCGGAGATCTTTAGTATAAGGATCATCTCTTTATCTTGACCATAAGCTCTTCATCTTGAGCTTCTTAAAGACCTGATCATGCCTTTTGCTTGAGTGAACATTGTAGTTGAGACATCCTCAACAATGCTTTAAGAATATTCAATGTTATAGCTCAAGCAGCTATAACATTACTTTAATGATGCTTCACAAATCTTCAATGTTGTAGTCACGAATACTATAACATTGTTTGCTTATACTGTAACCCTTATTCAATCTAACCAAGACCTAAACAAATAATTACGGGCAACAGATATATACATATTATAAAGAACACTTGTCATTTTCAAAACATAATATATAACTATATGGTCTAACAATAGTTTGTTGGAGTATGTATCCTCGACAATAATGCGATCACATGTTTAAATCTCATATTAAGAATACATGAGGGAAAGTAACATTTTATTGTCAACTGATCCACATTAATTGGTAATGATTGGCTGACTAGAGTTTGACATTACTGTTGTAATACCCCGTAATTTAATAATAATTAATGAGAATAGTTTATGTAATTTAAATAATTAATTAATGGAATTTCTAATAATAGTTGCGAGAAAGACGTTAATTAAATAATAAATAAATAAGCAAGCCGGGAATTGGGTTTAGCTAGTAATAAGTCTTGGGCCGTGTGTTGTGAATAAATATGGGCTGATTATATTAGGCCTAGTGTGAGTGGTAGTCGGGTTGTGAGTCCGGATTGGATGTTGGGCCGTGTACTTGTATAATAATAATAATAATAATAATAATAATAATAATAATAATAATAATAATAATAATAATAATAATAATAATAATAATAATAATAATAATAATAATAATAATAATAATAATAATAATAATAATAATAATAATAATAATAATAATAATAATAATAATAATAATAATAATAATAATAATAATAATAATAATAATAATAATAATAATAATAATAATAATAATAATAATAATAATAATAATAATAATAATAATAATAATAATAATAATAATAATAATAATAATAATAAGGCTAAATCATCAATTACTCTCTTTTATAGTACACTTTTTCAAAATTACTCCCTTTTATAAAAAAATTTAAAAATTACACCCAAAAAATTGCTGAAATTTTTAAATTGCTCCCAAATCCCTATTTTTGTACATTTAGGACGAAAATGCCCTTGATTCGCAAAATTGGGTCATTTTGTTTGCTTCATATCTGGAGTTTTACATAGACAAAAATTACGTTCTTTATACGGATAGAATCTTGAAGAAGTCTACTTTCCAATGGCGTTGGAATCAATAAGTTTTACCGTGTGAATTTTGCCCAACAAGCCTTCAAAGACGATACGATTTTAAGACCGAAATTCCCCTGTTTTCCGTTATTCGTGTCTCGATATTGAGGAGCCATTTCTATGGTGTTATTTTGATTTAATGTAAACGCCCTTTCACATGGTTGTAGCCCTTTGAGTCTAGTTTCCGAATTGGTAACGTAGACTTCTGGGTGATTTGTAGTTTGTCGGGAATCGCAATTCTCGTGGAAAGACGCAAATCTGTCTTAAAATCGTATCAGTCTTTGAAGGCTTGTTGGGCAAAATTCACACGGTAAAACTTATTGGTTCCAACGCCATTGGAAAGTAGACTTCTTCAAGATTCTATCCGTATAAAGAACGTAATTTTTGTCTATGTAAAACTCCAGATATGAAGCAAACAAAATGACCCAATTCTCGAATCAAGGGCATTTTCGTCCTAAATGTACAAAAATGGGGATTTGGGAGCAATTTAAAAATTTCAGCAATTTTTTGGGTGTAATTTTTAAAATTTTTTATAAAAGGGAGTAATTTTGAAAAAGTGTACTATAAAAGGGAGTAATTGATGATTTAGCCTAATAATAATAATAATAATAATAATAATAATAATAATAATAATAATAATAATAATAATAATAATAATAATAATAATAATAATAATAATAATAATAATAATAATAATAATAATAATAATAATAATAATAATAATAATAATAATAATAATAATAATAATAATAATAATAATAATAATAATAATAATAATAATAATAATAATAATAATAATAATAATAATAATAATAATAGAAGACTACATATACCATGCCCTCTCTTTCCGTCTAACCCTTCCCGTAAGAACAAACAAAGGCAAAGAGGAGAAGGACGGGAACGAGAGGCTGCGGCTGACATAGCTAGTTATTGATCATCGTCGTCGTCGATTCATCACCGTTTTCCTAACCGTCTTGTTTTCCACCGTCCTCCTTCCTAAACCAAATAAGGTAAGCTTCGTTCTGCTATCCTAGCATCAGATTTAGAATTTTAATTAGGTCAGAATTTATAGTCGGTTTGACTTTCTAGTTTAATGGATAATATAGGCATCCCCAAGTTATGTATATAACGTAAATTTAATGACCGATTCTTTATCGTTGCGGCGATGCCATATGCTGCCTTGTTTTGGGTCGGGTGTATGCGTGTTTCAGGCTGATGTGTGCAGTGTGTGGTGGTGCGTTTGGAGGTGTAGCGAGTGGTGAGTAGCGACTGATGGTGTGGGGCGTGATGGTGTATGGGAAGGTGGGATGGCTGGCTGGTTGTTTTAAATAATGGGGTTCCTCCGCACGAAGAGCTGTAGGTTAGGCTATGTCGTGGACTTGTGGTGTGGTGTGGTGTGGTGTAAGCGTGAGTCGGGATGGCCGATCACACATGGCTCGGTTGTTTCTGTTTGGGCCATGTGGTGGTGAATTGGGGTGATGGTGATGCGAGGTAGTATAAAACGATCCCTGGCTATAGTTTTATATGAGCTAGTTTTGATAAATACCATGGTACTATAATGATGACTATGATACTAGTAGGATAACTACTACATATTCAGCAGAAGAGTTATGAGGGCCATACATCACTTTGTCGATCAAATTTAATTTGGTGTAGGTCAGATTTTAACTGTAATACCAAGTTGGTTATTGATTCTATGAAAGCATGGACTTAATAAATTTATGACCAATTAACCATTGATGTCATTAACTACGTAATTAATTACTTAATCTATGTAAAGTAATAAATTAGTTAGCTTACCTATTAATTTATATATGTTAATAATTGTAGGTTCCGATTTTGTAGAGGATTATTATTAACTTGACTTGAGCGCTCGGAATTGCGAAAAGGTAGGAATTTCCTACTCAACTCGGTTTTATTGTTAAGTGAATGAATGTGTAAATGTGACGATTTATGAGGTTAAGGTTAATATTGTGATTCATTATTGGAATATAGTATTTGAGTATGTTAAATTGTTGGTTGAGCAGTAAGACGGGATTGTCATTGAGTATTGGTTTGTTGAAGAGTTGATTATTTAGTTGAGCATAACACGGAGGGTGTTACTGCCAGTTGTGCATAGCGAGCAATCGTTACTGCCAGATGAGCATAGTAAGTAATTACTACTGCCAGTGATAGTTGTGCATAGTAAGTAATTACTACTTTGCCGGTGAGCATGGTACGCAAGTACTCACGCCCGATTGAGCATAGCACGGTGTTAAGGGGGTTGTGCTACTGCCAGTGACGTAAGTGAATTGTACGGATGAAGTAATGAGAATTTGAAGGATGTTTATTTTGGTTGGATTATTATTATTATTGTTGTTTAGTTTATTCCTACTCAACCTCGCGGTTGACTGTGTATTCGTGAACACCTGCGGTGAACCATAATGGGGAGCAGATTTGACAGGTACTAAAGATTAGCTGACTTGGGAGCTATGGGATGCGTGAGGACTTGGCCAATCTACCTAGAAGTCTAGACCATATAGAAGTTTTTAGCACTTTATTTATTTTCCGCTGCGAGTTGTATTTATTTTATATTAAGTTTAGTTGGTTAATTTGTAATAAACATGTAATCGCTAAGTTTTAATTTAAAGTACTTTGGTATTGTTGTACTTTGTTATTCACTACCTCGGAAAACCGAGACGGTAACACTCTCATTTACTTGGGAATGTCTAGCTAAAGGCTCTTGAATAAATGAGGGTGTTACAAAGTGGTATCAGAGCGAAACGATCCCCGGGCCTAACCAATGAACAATAATGAACATAGGATGTGTCTAATAAAATGAACCCGGGTAGAAAGTGTTAGGAGCCCACTTAAGCTTGGGATGAGTTAGGGGCCCCCTCACACCAAACTTCTGGCCCTTTCAGTTTTGAACCGGTTCCCTTGAGAGATATTACAGAGTGGGGTAATTTAAAATGAATATTGTTTATTTTATCGTAGGAGTTTTGGTTGCTTTGTTTGAATATCGTTTTCATTGATGACTGAGTTTACGGGACGTAACCTTGATTTTAAGGGGTGTGGAATGGATGGAATGAGGAGTTGATGTTGAATTGTTTTGATCATGAGCATGAAAGTAATTATAAATTGATATTGATTATATGGTTGAACGTTGTGTGATAATAGAATCATGTCTAGTGATATGCGGTTGTGTGAATCCCAAAGCCATGTTATTTAAAATATATTATGAAATGATTAAGCTTGTGATATGAATGCTTTAGAGTATATACTAGTCGTGTGTGAAAGTTTATCGACCAAGTTGTGTTGATATAGGAGTAGAAGGGTGTTAATAAGGGCTTGTGACCTAGTAGAAAGGAACCTAGAGCTGAACTTTATTCCGTCAGATTTGACCCCTATTTGATTTAGTTGCCATTTGACCTCCGTTCATCATACAAGGTTTCAATTTTTATGAGTGATAACTCAGTGAGTAACCTTACCAATTCCATTGGTCTGATGTTTAAAAGTTATATGGTTTGGGAGAAATAAATAATTTAATGGACATTGGTCAGTGGTCAGAATATTCCTGTACAGTTAAGTTTTCGACAAACGATTTTGTAAAAATTCTCATTTTAATTTTAATTAATATTTTTGCGTAATTCCAACTCCACTGTTTAAAAGACTAAAATATGTTTCTAAATTGATAAGGCACGTTGCAAGGTAAATTTTTGACAATTAATAGTGATTTTTACAAGTTGACCCAAGATTTTGATAAATTGTTGATCAGTTTTTGTTTCGACCGACTGAATTGTAAAAATCTTTATAAAATGATTATTCGAGATTTGGGCTTAATTCTTTTTCTCGTGATTTGAAAACTATTTATATTTTCTGAAAAGTATAAAAACTCAATGTAGAATATAATGGTTATTTAATGGTGATTTTTGAAAGTTACAGCTTGACTTTGATTTCCGAAAAACGCGAGTTTACCAAAAGTTTAATATAAATGTTTTGTCGATTCCTAACCTATGATAATTGGGAGGTAGGAGTGATGATAGGAGGACCTAAAGAGGGGTGAGAAAGGATAGAATTGACCAAACCTTGTTTTGTAAGTATAGAATATTTAAAAATGTTGAACCATCTTTACTTGGGTAGAAACTTACGTTGTCTTCTTTTACTTTTATAGAACCATGCCGCCAAAGAGATATACACCTACACCCTCTACCATGTCCCAAGAGGAGATTGACCATTTGATATCTATGAATGAGGCTTTGACTGCGGCTCTGAAGGCTAAAGGGTCAATTCAAGATCCAGCAAAGATGAGTGCTAGTATCGCAAGTCACAACCCGACGAAATATGACGGATTAGGTGAACCATCTTTACTTGGGGATTGGAACAGGGAGTTTGACAACCTTTTTGAGTTGCTAGGATGTCCTGCAGAGTTGCAAGTAGATCAAGCTGCTTACTATTTGAGGGGAAAAGTGGGTTTGTGGTGGAATCGTAGTAAGGAAGTCTTAAGGGAAGCTTGGAGGGAGAGTGATGAACCTTTTGTCACATGGAAGGGTTTCAAGGAGAATATGAGAGCTGTATTTGTACCAGAACATATTAGGAGTAAGATGAGAGCTGAATTTGATTCTTTCAAGATGACTGAGGAGATGACAATAGAGACTTATTATAACAAGTTTATGGAATTGTTAGAATATGTAGCTGATTTGAATTTTAGTGATGAGATGTTGGCACTCATATTTGAAAAGGGATTAACGACCACTATTAAGAAGAGGCTTGCAGCTGGTCAACCAAGTACCATGGATGATGTTTATCAACGAGCTGGGCACGCAGAGAGGATTGCAGATATGTTAAAGGAAGAGAGGAGGGAGAAGGAGGAGATGAAGGAAAAGAGTGAGAAGAGAAAGGCTGAGTCATCAAGTGAGGCAGTTGGGGGTAGTAAGAAAAACAATACTCAATCTAAACATTTTTCACCCGGAGGGTTTAGTTATACTGGAAGTGCAACACAAAGTGGAGAAGGAGGCTCAGGTCAGCTTCCAGTTCGAGAATGAAGATGTTTTAACTGTAATAAAATGGGGCATAGAGCTTTTGAATGCAGGAGTGCACCTAGGGGAAGTAATGAAAATAGGAACCAAGAGAGTTATCGAACTCCCGCACCAAGTATTGGGGGAAATAGGAATGCAGGACAATGGAGTACTCAGAGGAGCTACAACAATAGGCAAGGCAATGGGGGCAATCAGAGTAATGGTGGAAAGACTTTTGGTACAGCTAGTACAGTGCAAGGGAATGGAGAGAAGGGTAATTAGTTTTATTGAGAAGATTAGAGTCTTATAATTTATATAAGTATTTAAGTTGTCAGTAGTTTACTAAGTAATAGTAGTTCCGAAACTTCGGGACGAAGTTTATTTTTAGGGGGTAGAATGTGACACCTCATGTTTTAAGTTTATTTTGTGATACATTTTCATGTTTTGAATTAGTTTTGTGATACATTTGGATAATAATTAAGTTAGTTAATTATGTTGCAATGATCATAAGTTGGAATGAGGCTCAGTTGTGCAAATGTTTATAAATGTTGTTTTAGTAGTTATGGGCGAACTTCGGGGCGAATTTCAATTTAAGTGGGGAAGACTGTAATACCCCGTAATTTAATAATAATTAATGAGAATAGTTTATGTAATTTAAATAATTAATTAATGGAATTTCTAATAATAGTTGCGAGAAAGACGTTAATTAAATAATAAATAAATAAGCAAGCCGGGAATTGGGTTTAGCTATTAATAAGTCTTGGGCCGTGTGTTGTGAATAAATATGGGCTGATTATATTAGGCCTAGTGTGAGTGGTAGTCAGGTTATGAGTCCGGATTGGATGTTGGGCCGTGTACTTGTATAATAATAATAATAATAATAATAATAATAATAATAATAATAATAATAATAATAATAATAATAATAATAATAATAATAATAATAATAATAATAATAATAATAATAATAATAATAATAATAATAATAATAATAATAATAATAATAATAATAATAATAATAATAATAATAATAATAATAATAATAATAATAATAATAATAATAATAATAATAATAATAATAATAATAATAATAATAATAATAATAATAATAATAATAATAATAATAATAATAATAATAATAATAATAATAATAATAATAATAATAATAATAATAATAATAATAATAATAATAATAATAATAATAATAATAATAATAATAATAATAATAATAATAATAATAATAATAATAATAATAATAATAATAATAATAATAATAATAATAATAATAATAATAATAATAATAATAATAATAATAATAATAATAATAATAATAATAATAATAATAATAATAATAATAATAATAATAATAATAATAATAATAATAATAATAATAATAATAATAGAAGACTACATATACCATGCCCTCTCTTTCCGTCTAACCCTTCCCGTAAGAACTAACAAAGGCAAAGAGGAGAAGGACAGAACGAGAGGTCAGGTGGTGACATAGCTAGTTATTGATCATCGTCGTCGTCGATTCATCACCGTTTTCCTAACCGTCTTGTTTTCCACCGTCCTCCTTCCTAAACCAAATAAGGTAAGCTTCGTTCTGCTATCCTAGCATCAGATTTAGAATTTTAATTAGGTCAGAATTTATAGTCGGTTTGACTTTCTAGTTTAATGGATAATATAGGCATCCTAAAGTTATGTATATAACGTAAATTTAATGACCGATTCGTTATCGTTGCGGCGATGCCATATGCTGCCTTGTTTTGGGTCGGGTGTATGCGTGTTTCAGGCTGATGTGTGCAGTGTGTGGTGGTGCGTTTGGAGGTGTAGCGAGTGGTGAGTAGCGGCTGATGGTGTGGGGCGTGATGGTGTATGGGAAGGTGGGATGGCTGGCTGGTTGTTTTAAATAATGGGGTTCCTCCGCACGAAGAGCTGTAGGTTAGGCTATGTCGTGGACTTGTGGTGTGGTGTGGTGTGGTGTAAGCGTGAGTCGGGATGGCCGATCACACATGGCTCGGTTGTTTCTGTTTGGGCCATGTGGTGGTGAATTGGGGTGATGGTGATGCGAGGTAGTATAAAACGATCCCTGGCTATTGTTTTATATGAGCAAGTTTTGATAAATACCATGGTGCTATAATGATGACTATGATACTAGTAGGATAACTACTACATATTCAGCAGAAGGGTTATGAGGGCCATACATCACTTTGTCGATCAAATTTAATTTGGTGTAGGTCAGATTTTAACTGTAATACCAAGTTGGTTATTGATTCTATGAAAGCATGGAATTAATAAATTTATGACCAATTGACCATTGATGTCATTAACTACGTAATTAATTACTTAATCTATGTAAAGTAATAAATTAGTTAGCTTACCTATTAATTTATATATGTTAATAATTGTAGGTTCCGATTTTGTAGAGGATTATTATTAACTTGACTTGAGCGCTCGGAATTGCGAAAAGGTAGGAATTTCCTACTCAACTCGGTTTTATTGTTAAGTGAATGAATGTGTAAATGTGACGATTTATGAGGTTAAGGTTAATATTGTGATTCATTATTGGAATAGAGTATTTGAGTATGTTAAATTGTTGGTTGAGCAGTAAGACGGGATTGTCATTGAGTATTGGTTTGTTGAAGAGTTGATTATTTAGTTGAGCATAACACGGAGGGTGTTACTGCCAGTTGTGCATAGCGAGCAATCGTTACTGCCAGATGAGCATAGTAAGTAATTACTACTGCCAGTGATAGTTGTGCATAGTAAGTAATTACTACTGCCAGGTGAGCATGGTACGCAAGTACTACTGCCAGTTGAGCATAGCACGGTGTTAAGGGGGTTGTCCTACTGCCAGTGACGTAAGTGAATTGTACGGATGAAGTGATGAGAATTTGAAGGATGTTTATTTTGGTTGGATTATTATTATTATTGTTGTTTAGTTTATTCCTACTCAACCTCGCGGTTGACTGTGTATTCGTGAACACCTGCAGTGAACCATAATGGGGAGCAGATTTGACAGGTACTAAAGATTAGCTGACTTGGGAGCTATGGGATGCGTGAGGACTTGGCCAATCTACCTAGAAGTCTAGACCATATAGAAGTTTTTAGCACTTTATTTATTTTCCGCTGCGAGTTGTATTTATTTTATATTAAGTTTAGTTGGTTAATTTGTAATAAACATGTAATCGCTAAGTTTTAATTTAAAGTACTTTGGTATTGTTGTACTTTGTTATTCACTACCTCGGAAAACCGAGATGGTAACGCTCTCATTTACTTGGGAATGTCTAGCTAAAGGCTCCTGAATAAATGGGGGTGTTACAACTGTCGTGTGACGGTGGTGATCAGTTGATCCCTTAAGGTCATACCTCTAGGGAAACATTCTTAATTGATTAATTAATTAATTGTATAACGTTACAAGTTAATTAATTCCTTAAAATGGAACAAATGATTTTGTGAGTGAAATTACGTATCTTATTGTAATTCGATTATATAAGGTTTGTATGAAGTAATTAAATTGTTTTATTACTTAGGTTTATTTATTGTTTATGAAACAATTAATATTAGAATGAATGATTTTTTATAAATACAAGTAGCTGTGATTTATAATTCTATGACCCATTTTAAGCAATTGTAATTGTGAATTACTAGTTAATTTTTGTATGTGATTTATTTTGTTAATATAATGATTTTTAATTTGTTAAAAAATGCATTATTTAATTAACATGTCTAGTAACATGTCCAATATGCCACATTACAAAAAATTGACATTTGACAAACTTAAAATGGACCCATTTTATGTATGGGTGCCATGTAAATGGGCAGATATGGGGATGGTTGTGTTTTTTTTATTTAATTAAAAGAAAACACAATCATTCCCTCCTAATATAGGGTTGCATGCCTAGTCTCTTGTAAAGAGCAAATTGAAAAAGCATTGGGCATCCTACCCAAGACAAAAAAACCGGCCACCCTATGATACATGTGAGAGTTTTTCTCTTCCATTGGTATTATTCATTCATATAAGATTATTCACTTGATGAATAATTTATCTCTCTAGTTTTTAGTTTTTGAACAACACTAGAAAAACTCATAAAATCTCTAATATTATTTCTATATTACTAGAAGTAGTAATCTCATAATATTAGCATTTTAAGGTCACAAATATTAATTTCTAGTTATCAAAGTAATATTTGTATTAAGAAGGATTTCCTTGGTACAATCCTTGAGGAGAGATTCTACACTTGAATCTTGTTCATCCATAAGGAAAGCTCAAGAACTAGCTAAGGTGGGTGACCTTACTAGTGCCCATATTGCCGAAACATCCAATGTAAAGAACCGTTTTTCCTTTACTCTTCTAATTGTTTTGCATGCATAAGATCTTGAATTAATTTTATGACTAAATTAAACTTTCATATATTGGATATGTAAACTTATGATATTATTGAATCCCAACAAGTGGTATCAGAGTTACACGGTTGTTGCATGCAAAATCGGATTTGTTTTCCGAGGTAATTAGTTAACAAATAAAACTTGTTATTTAGGATTTATGAAGATAAATGCCACGAAAATTTTGCATGATTAACATTCTGGTCCTAAATTGATTTTAGGTCATTTGGATGATTTATGGCATTTTTATTGCTCTATAATATAATTATTAGTATTTTATTACATTTTATTGAATAAAATGACATTAAAATGCTAAAAATAGTTAGACTATGATTCTGACCTTGAATTTTTTTACACGACCTCACATGCATATTTTACAAGTTGTATGCAAATTTTCATATAAAATGATTTTATATAGCATGATTTATGATTTTTACAAGTTAAAAGTCGATTAAATGAAGGTATTTATGTTAAAAATGGTTAGACTTTGTTCCTGCCCATGAAAATTTAGTATAATGTCACATGAAATATTTACACACTGTATGTAAATTGTTAGATCAAATGATTTAATTTTGCATGATTTATGATTTTTAGATGTAAAAATCGAATAAATAGTTACTATTTTAGCCACAAATAGCTAAATTAAATTTTATAGCTTGAAAATTTTTCCCAATGTTGTATATGTGATATGAACATCAGATGTAAAGTTGCATGTCAAATTTCGTTTAATTTGGATAGTTATTAATTTTATTGGGATATAAATTGATAAATAGCAACTTTAATAGTCATAAGTGTAAATTCGAATTTTGAGCTTAAACATTTATCATTTACAGGTTCTAGAAACTTTTTAAGAATTTTCAAAATTTTAATTTTGATTCATTGCATATTTTTATAATTAATTTGGAATTAATGAGTTAAAATTATGCTTTATGCAATTTATTTGTGAAATAAGTTAAGATTAATTAAAAGGCACATTTTTATTAAAATTTTGGGATGTTGGGAATTTTCGAGAATATACAAAATTATGATTTTGATTTTTCGAATTTTTATGACTTTTTGGGAACTATTTCTTTATTATTTTGAATAATAGTGATTAAAGAGCAATTGCACAACATCAAGTTGAATTATTGTCAAATATTTAGTGAAGACTAAATTTTGAGTCCTAAGAAGGTTAGGGTAATTAACTTGGACATAGATTTGATTTATGTAATATTGTGTGATTTTAAAAGGTTAAATGTCACACTAATCCATAAAACCGGAACAAATATACGATGTTAGCTTAAATAGGGCGATTTGGCATTTCACATGGCATGTTTCATACATATATTAATGCTGCATTTTAGTATGATTGTCATATTTTATTTTATATAATTTTTGAATTATGTAATTTGTACTTAGTATATATGGCCTTAGTTTTTAATTGGTATTTCCCGAAATGAATGGGGATATCGATTCGGTTGTAATTAATGTGATCTCCTATCATCTTTTATTTTATTTAGTTTAGTTTTATTTTATATTATATAAAGTAGAAAATCTATGTAATCTATTTATTCCGGAGTTCCTTGAAGACGGTGCCATTCGAGAAGGCGGTCCATCAAAGACGATGTTGCTTTGGAGTGCGTGCCATATGAAGTTCAAGGGACCAAAGGAATTGGTCTCCGAGTTTGTAAATATTTTATTAGATTTACTATTTTAGGAAGGTCATACTAGGATTTTATCTTTATGCTTTGCATTTGTTTTATATGTTTGCATTCATGGCCAAATCGCCATAACTACACATGCATTCTATTTTATCGAGTCATCGACCGTGTCAATTATAATTATCGCAGTTCACCGCTTTAGTTCACTTAAAACGCGATAGATAATAAATTGACATGACCTCTCGCTATATTAATAATAGAGATTTAGCCTTACCAAATAGTAGAAACCATGAATCCCAATTTCATAAGGGAGTTAATCCGGCTTCACCGTAATACAAACCTTGTTACGTTGGGTAAGTGGGTAGTAAAATATTACTACATTGAAATTTAAATTGAGCTCAACGGAAGTATTCGTGACCGTAGTCACTTGTGTTCCGGGCTAAAGTTAAATATTAAAGTAATTTTATCGACCGAGAGTTCTAGAAGTAGAATCGATGAAAGAGTTAATCCACCGAGTTATATTGATTAGGGATGAATCGGCTCACCGTGCCCGAGTTAATATGAATTTCGATCTCGGGATCATTTATAATTGTTGGGTCGAGGTCACTATATAAATGCTAAGACATGCTTAAATGTTTTAAATATAACGATGAATGTTTGTTTTTCCCACTACTTCGTTGTTTTATGTTCTTTATTGTCGCTCCTACTCGTATATGATATCAATTTGATTATAACACGAGTCTCCGCTAAACCACTATTACTTACGACAAATAGAATCTCTTTCTAGAATGAACCATAACATGGGTTGTGGACTAGATCCATAGGAATCGTTCTATTCCATAGAACTCGATAGGAATCGTTCTATTCCATAGAACTCGATATGAATCGTTCTATGCAACTATAAGATTAACATCTAAAAATTCCTTACATACCTATATTCTCTTGTGAAGAATATGAATAGAAGTTGTACTTGATCAAAATATATTTTGATAATATCTTCTACGCATCCTTGGTTCAAAAGTCTCATTGCTCAAACCAATCACTTTTCATCAAACACTTAAGTTGTTAAGCACATGACGATATAAAATTGATTTGTTAGATTAACCAAATAGCACTTTGAAGTAATTCTTGTGAAGAATTAACTAGGAATTTATATGAAGATAAGTCTTCATCAAGTAGAAATTCTTGAAGAAAGTGGGAGCAATAAGAAGTAAAGTATCTATCTTAATTGTTCAGGATAGAACTTGGCTCGAAAGAGAAAGTGTTAGACACTAAAATAGAGACAAATCCCAAATAAGTAAAGATCAAGGAAGTTGGTCGTGTGACACCAACATATTCCTTCTTGAATATGTACGACATTGTCATAGCCTTCTTGCGAATTACCACATCATGAGTATTTGATACAAATTAGTGGATTTCATCATCATATTTGGCATTATCGCGTGACGATTAAATAAATTCAGAAATTGCATGAATGGAACTAGGGTAGTTGCCATTTCATAAATAAACATATGAATGTTGTAGTGTACTCCTTTTAGTTTTGTATTTAGATATATACCTCAATAATTGTTTGATGTATAATATATCTAAATAAGAATATAATTTGTAGTTTTGCACAAAAGGTAAAGGGTTTTACCATTATGCAATTAAAACAAGTGTTATACTCTTACATACCACGATTAAGTTTATGGTGAAACCATAAAAATCAAGGTAATTATATTCAAAACTAAAATTAATGTCATACAGACTCAAATTTGTGAACCCCATTATTTCTCGATTCTCGATTGAAATTTCTCATAGAGACTAGTTTTGACTAGTGTCCCAAACCACTTGATTGAGAATCTCTTGGCATGTGTGAATCTTGTATTCAAAGCAAGATTAATTCATGACTTCTTTCTAGAAAAGGATTATGAATATAGCAATATATTCGCCCTATTTACACTTTGAAGTGTGTGGTCGAATCCAATTTCAATCAAAGGGGTTATTACTTGTTCATCTCTTTTACCAAGCAAATAGGTAGATACTTGGTATCCACTTAATGAGGTAAGAAGAGAAATTCTTTGAATAAGTTCAATGAATGTTTAAAAGTAACATAACCTAGAAATTATGACCAAAGTATTAGTACTTTGTTAAATATTGGGAACAATAATGTGATGACATTTATATGCACAAAAGGAGTGTGGTATGGTATCACAAGTTCAACTTCATAATATTAAAAGGTGAAAAAGAATCCTATACGATATGATTGTATTTTTACTATAAAATTGGAAGTTGTTTCTATCACAATTTGTCTAGTATTTATTTATTCCACTAAATCAAAACATAGTTAAAGCAATAAAGTACAATTCATATATGATATGATTAAGCATGGTACCTAAGTTGTAGCTTGTTTCAAAAGAAAAACATGTGGTCTCTCTTCCTACATGACCACGACAACAAAGGGTTTGTGGCTCGTGATGCTGCCTATTAAAGAAATGAGGAGTATTTCTTAAAGACGTAGTGGGAGAAAATTTTCAAGAAGCCACAAACTGAAGATAAGACGTAAGGAAAATGGTCTTTCTTGGTCGATTCAAAACCTAAGTGGACAGAAGTCATGTTATTTTGGAAGTACCAAGCCTATAACTTACTAAGTTGCTTTATCTCGTTTTAACTCCACAAAAGTCCGAAGCAAGCATGAACATGAAAATGTTTATTTAGCTTGGTTGGTTGGTGGAAAAGGGTTTTTCACGCAACAACAACACTTCATTGTATTCGGATATGATTTGATAAAGTTGGATTTTATAATCATCTTGCATGAATTTTGTAAATCGCAACTATCCTAAAAGTAGGATGCAAACTTAAGATGAAGTCTTAAGTAGATATCAAAGAGTTAAATTGTATATCTTAATCAAGTGATAAACATTTCTCGAATTATCGAGTAAGTTTTATTTATACATAGAGTTTAGTGGGAGTAATGTGGTGTTGTTAGTCTTATATGTAAGGGACATATTAATCATTTTGAATGATGGAAGACTTAGGAGAGGAATAATACATCTCTAAGATATCCTGACCTATAAAGATAATGCTGTGAGGATATTAGCGTTAAATGAATATTCTTATATTGATAAGAGTCTAGTCATGTTCAAAAGTATTGAACATATAGAAATTGAATCCACTTGATTCCGCTGCGGGATTAATTCATTACGCTTAGATGTATCACCATTCTTAAATTTCGTATACTTGGAGTATGACGAAAAGTTACAAATCGAATTTTTGAGAGAAGTCTCTATATAGGCATATAGTTTATTGGTTAGTTCCCTTGGAGCACTAAAGAAATGAAGCTAAGTGATTAGAATTGATATGGATTTATGTGCAAGCAATTACACGATAACCATATTCTAATCACACTAGGATGGTTAGAGAACCATCTTGGCTATATTAATTAAGAAGGATATCTGCTAGATACGCTCTAGGTAGTAGTATAATGAGATATGTATAACGAAAATTGAGTACACTTGCAATAATGAGATATGCAAGAAGGAAGGGATGATATTAGGATTTGATTTCTTGAATTGGAGGAACCAAGATAGTTCGTTCCAATAACCAAAGGTCCTATCCCTACATACTGTGAGGACAGTGGGAGTTATTCTAAGGCTAAGGAACCTATCTCTAGATTGGATCTAGACATGTACTCAAAAGGTTGTTATAATAAAGATTATACAATGGGAAATAGTATATAATAAGGTTAGGGAAAGTGCAAGGTGTTGCTGAGACTTACTAACCAAAAGCCTTTTCACAGGTTTAACATGATAAGTCATGTCATTTCAATTAAGTTGAAATGAGCGATATATACAAATGAATATGGATTATAGATTATGTAGTAATTGATATTGTATCAATTGTACATATGTGATAATGCATTCATCGTTTGAGTTTTATATAAACTCCATTATTACTTAGTTACATCCAAATGGGTTGTTGAGACAATATTGAACCCCATTAAAGTGAACTGGATTAATATAGTATTGGCCTCTAGTTGCTTATGTGAGGTGACGTCTCGTAGTAACTAGAGTGTGATGCGATTGATGGCAAGTTCAAGTGCCATAGAGTCATGAGAGATGACTAGTCGATCACATAGGCAGACTGTATGGGACACTCTGTCGAGCACTGGTCGCTTATAGAGTTATGGAAATTTTAATAGCCTGGTGTGGGAAATATCAGCCTGGAAGATGGCACCTCTATTGTCACAATAGATGGTGATTGGGTCATTCAAACTAGGAACTATGGTTAGTCCTTGTAAGAGTTGACGCATCCATATAGCTTCCTTTGCTGCTTCTGAAGCGGCATAGTACTCGGATTCAGTAGTAGAATCTACTACAACTTCCTGTTTGGAACTCTTCCAGCTGACCGCAGCACCATTAAGAGTAAAGACGAATCCAGACTGAGATTTCGAATCATCTCGATCTGTTTGGAAGCTAGAATCTGCGTAACCGATTGCACATAGCTTAGTATCTCCTCCATAAGTCAATACCCAATCCTTAGTCCTCCGTAGGTACTTAAGGATGTTTTTAACAGCCATCCAGTGTGTTTCACCTAGATTGCCTTGGTACCGACTCGTCATACTCAATGCATATGCCACGTCTGGACGTGTACATATCATGGCATACATGATTGATCCTATGGTTGATGCATAAGGAATACGACTCATGAGTTCGACCCCTTCAGGTGTCTGGGGTGACTGAGACTTGCTCAAATGCATCCCAAAAGTCATTGGAAGGTTCCCCTTCTTGGAGTTGGTCATGCTGAACCTTTCAAGAATCTTATCTAAATAAGACTCCTGACTCAGTGATAACATCCGTCGTGATCTATCTCGATAGATACGGATTCCCAATAGGCGTCGTGCCTCACCCAGATCTTTCATCTGGAAATTGTTCTTCAACCATCCTTTTACCGAAGATAAGAGAGGAATGTCATTCCCAATCAAGAGTATGTCATCGACATACAATATCAAGAAAAAAATCTTGCTCCCACTCGACTTGATATATAAGCATGGTTCCTCGACCGATCGAGTGAAACCACTCTCTTTTATCACCTGGTCGAAACGATGATTCCAACTCCGAGAAGCTTGCTTAATTCCATAAATGGAACGTTTAAGCTTGGACACTTTCTTAGGATTTTCAGGATCTATGAAACCTTCGGGTTGTACCATGTACAATTCCTCCTCCAAATAACCGTTTAACAAGGCGGTTTTCACATCCATCTTCCAAATTTCATAGTCATGAAAAGCGGCAATCGCTAAGATTATCCGAATGGAACGCAGCATAACTACGGGTGCAAAAATTTCATCATAATGCAATCCGTGCACTTGAGTGAAACCTTTTGCCACTAGTCGTGCTTTATAGGTATCTGGTTCCCCGTCTATAGAATGCTTTTTTTTGTAAAGCCATTTGCACTGAAGAGGTCTTACCTTGTTAGGTAAATCAACAAGAACCCATACGTCATTCTCATACATGAAGTCCATCTCGGATTGCATGGCTTCAAGCCATAGCTTAGAGTCAGAACAGGTCATGGCACCTTTATAGGTAGCGGGTTCATTACTCTCTAGGAGTAAAACGTCATTTTCCTCGACCATACCAATGTATCTGTCTGGTGGATTAGAGACTCTACCCGACCTCCTAGGTTCCTGAGGAATGTTAACCGTATCATTAGTTGAAGGAACATCTTCCTCTATCTGTTCCTCGGTTGTTGGTTCTTGAATCTCCGATAGATCGAAGGTTCTATTACTTGACTTGTTCTCAAGAAATTCTTTCTCTAAGAACTTCGCACTAGCCGCAACAAAAACTCGATGTTCGGTAGGCGAATAGAAGTAATGACCAAACATTCCTTTTGGATAACCAATAAAGTATGTCTTGACCGATCGCGGGCCGAGCTTATCCTCGTGTCTCTACTTAACATAAGCCTCGCAGCCCCAAACCCGAATAAAGGACAAGTTAGGGACCGTTCCCTTCCACATTTCATACGGAGTCTTGTCGACAGCTTTAGACGGACTTCGGTTAAGTATAAGAGCAGCTGACAAAAGAGAAAAGCTCCATAATCAATCAGGTACTACCGTGTGACTCATCATAGATCGAACCATATCAAGTAATGTTCGATTTCTCCGTTCGGACACAACATTTAATTGAGGTGTTCCAGGTGGAGTTAACTGTAAAACTATTCCACAGTTTTTAAGGTGTTGATCAAACTCATTTGAAAGATATTCGCCACCACGATCTGAACGGAGTGCTTTAACCTTTCTTCCTAGTTGGTTCTCAACCTTTTCTGGTATTCTTTGAATTTTTCAAAAGACTCACTTTTATGCTTCATTAAGTAGACATATTCGTATCTACTCAAATCATCCGTGAAAGTGATAAAATATCTATAGCCGTCTCTTGCGGTATTTGACGTAGGTCCACACACATCAGTATGTATGAGTCTTAATAGGTCATTAGCGCGCATTCCAACATCTTTGAAGGAAATTCGAGTCATTTTGCCGATAAGACATGATTCACACGTGCCAAATGAAGAGAAATCAAATGTGGGGATAGTCCCATTCTCAATGAGTTTCTTTACACGTTTTTCATTTATGTGTCCCATTCGACAATGCCATAGATAAGTTTGATCTTTGTCACCAACCTTTAATTTCTTATTATTCATGTGTAATATATCTGTGGTTTGATCTAAGATATAAATTACATTCATGGAAACTGCTTTGCCATAAACCATTTCATTAAAAGAGAGAATACAGGTATTGTCCTTTATTGAAAATGAAAAACCGTCTTTATTAAGTACGGAAACAGAAATAATATTCTTAGATAAACTGGGTACATAGTAACAGTTATATAAATATAACTCAAAACCACTAGGGAGCTGGATTACGTATGTTCCCTTTGAGACTGCAGCAATTCTTGTTCTATTCCCGACTCGTAGGTCCACATCACCCTTTGCGAGGGGTGTGATGTTTTTTAGGCCCTGCAAATGATTACACAGATGAGAAACACAACCAGTATCAAGTACCCAAGTTCCGAAACTTGCATGGTTAATCTCAATCATATGAATATAAGATGACATACCAACAGGAGATACGCGGCCTGCTTTTATGTCCTCACGGTACACGGGACAGTTCCTCCTCCAATGCCAAGTCTTGTGACAATGGTGGCACTCAACGTTACCGTCCTTGCTCTTTGCCTTGCCTTGTGAGCCACTAGTCTCACTAGGCCCACTCTTACCGTTTCCTGACTTCTTAAACTTTGGCTTTCCTACAGTTAGGTCGCCGTGAGCTTTGCCCTTACCCTTATTCTTGTTGGAAATCATGAGAACATCTTGCTTCATGCTCCCACTCAATTTCATATCCTTCTCGGTCTGTACGAGAAGTGAGTGTAGCTCATGAGGACTTTTCTTCATGTCATTCATGTAGTAATTTGCCCTGAAGAGGGCAAAACCATCATGAAGTGAATGAAGCATACGGTCAATGACTATGCTCTCACTGATTTTGCAATCAAGTGCCTCCAGTTTCTCGACATTCTCAATCATGTTAAGAATGTGTGGGCTAACCGGTTGGCCCTTCTGGAGTTTCGCATCAAAGAAGCAACAGGTATGCTCATAAGTAACGATTCTCGGTGCTTTTGAGAACTCATTAGTGAGCATGGTGAAAATCTTGTTTGCACCTTGGGCAATGAAGCGTCTTTGCAAATTGGTTTCCATTGCAAAAATGAGTACGTTCTTTATCGCACCCGCTTCCATGACGAAATCACTATAAGCAAGTGACTCGTTAGCTCTTGCATTGGGGCCTGGGTTTGGCGGTAGTGGCTCAGTTCAGTACTTGAGCTTACCGTAAGCAATGGCAGCATTCCGTAATGATGCCTCCCAGTCCGCAAACTTAGACCAGTCATTCTTCAGTCGTGTGGACTGATGCATGTGGTCCATGAAAGTTTTGAGCCAGGACTCGCGTGCAAGTGTGGCACTTGGCATAGGGATTTCGTTATTTCCAGCCATTTGTTGTAAGCAGTATTATCAATATAAAACGAATTCTACACTGCGAAAAGAAGAATAAAAATATAATAAGTATACTCATCGTTATGATTAAAGTCTAATGCAAAACTGTTATAAGCGAAGACTCAAGCATTTATACAATTGACCTCCCTTAAGAATTATATGAATGATCCCAAGACTCAATTATCTGTAAATTGATAAGCCAACCTCTTGGCTAATTCTACTGTTAGAATTCTTGGTTGATAAATTTCTGTAATTCTACCTATAGTCCATCATAATCACGAGAAACTCTTCGGATTATAATGTTGAAGTAAAATAAGTCAACACAAACTACTTACCCAGCGTAGAAGGGGTCACATGGAGAGTAAGGTCATATATGCCTACCGACGAAGAAGGGATTCATAGTTGTTTGCCCTTATAAAGACTAGTCTCAATTTTAGTTTTAGAGAAAGATCCCATCAACTTTATTTTAATTCATTTTAAGTGAACTAATATCTAGCATGCGGGAATGAATAAACTAAGATGATGGCTTAAAAATATGTGACATCTTTATGTACATGATAACTAACATCCAAACTATATGAGTTAATTTTCATGCTTATAAGTAGGTGGTTTGGTTTAGGCGGAATATGATGCACTAACTATCAAGCGAAGAAAAGCAACAAGAATGGAAAAACGTAAAACAAAAATAAAGTCCTAGTGTGGCCTATCTACCAAAATGAACATAAATACAACTTTGGAATCCTTCCTAGGACCCGAGAAGCTTCTCTTGATGTTCCATCTTGGTCCATGTAGCGGGAGTGAGCAATCCAATCTCCATATTTAGTCTTCTCAAAATTACAATAAAATTACAAAATAAACCTATTTACATTCTAATTTCAAAAACATAATACTTAAAGAAAACCAAAGGAGATTCGAGATCTCAAAATTACATTAAGACTATGTTTCCATCGTTACGAAAACATAATCAACTAAGGCAACACTAGGTAATACAAAATTACAACCGATTGCAAAAATATGTAAATAAACCATTCAACAATTCATACAACTTAAATAAAATGCATCAACTATAATTAATCATTCAAGACATAATTCCTTAATTATGTAGAGTAATTTATCCAAACCACCTAGTTTAAAATAATCAAAATTATGTGACAATTCCTCAATTACTCACAATAATTCCAATCTTAATTCACATTAACTTATAATATGAATTAATATAACATTATTTTAAACCTCTTTAAAATAATTTGGGTATCTCAAATTTGTGAACCTTTTCACAACAAACAATCATACATTATAGATTTAATGTATAAAGATTATTGGCCAAAACACAATTTTTTTTTTTTTTTTTTTAAAATGCTCTCGGCATTGCTCAAAAACAAAAAAAAACAGTTTTTTTTTTATTTTAAATGCCCTCGGCATTCCAACCCTAAAAAAAACAAAAAACAGTTTTTTTTTTTTTTTAATTTCTTGCGGCATTTTGCCCTAAAAATCGGAAAAAACAGTTTTTTTTTTTTTTGTTTTTTTTTTACTATTTTCACGAAAATAACCCTTTTAATGAACAAATTTGTTTAATGTTGCTACTAGAACAAGATTGGCATAATCATCAACTTTTAATTTAAACATGGTTCCAAACTAGATGATTCAATTTAACCTCTTAAAAAGAATATCTAAATTATGATTAAACCGATTATCCGAATGTTTGATTCATCACAATTGATTTGAACATTATTAAATTAATGAATCATGATTCTAAACAACAATTTAAAACCATGTATGCCAAAAACTATATAGCATAAACAAATGAACATCATCAATCAAAACGATTTCCATTTCCATTTTAATTTAATTCTTACTAAATCAAAACATCTACAAATTTATCATATTATCATCTTAACATATTAAAACAACAATATCAATAAATCAAATGGAAACAAAAACAAAAAAAAGTCTCGGCAAAAAAAAAAAATTATTCGGCCGAATTTTTTTTTTCTCAAATTTTTTTTTTGTTTAAATTCATTTATAAAAATCATATAAAATAATTTCGTGGCCTATGCTCTGATACCACTTGTGGGAAATATCAGTATACATCATCAAGAAATTCGGATTATAACGAAATTATAATTATGAAATTGCGGGTCATAAACGAAATTGCATAAACAAAAAGAGTAGAGATTAGAATCAACCTTTGGTCCTAGCAATTAGGCCTAAGAACTAATATCGAGATCGATATTCTCCTAATCTTGCACCCAAAATGCTTCAAGAAATGCCTCTCCTTTTGCTAGAATGAGATCCCTAATTTCTAATGGTTTGAGGGTTTTTTTGTGATGAGAGAATTAGGTCAAAAAGGAAGTGAGAAAATGATCTCCTTTTTCCTTCTTTTAACCGTCCAAAGCAAGAGAAAAGAGGGGAAGATCTTTTCACCTTTTTTTCTTAAAACCGTGTAAATGGGAAGAAAAATTAGGAGATTATTTCTTTCCTTTCTATTCTCCTTAAACCGAGTAACAACCAACAGAATAAGGAGAAAATCTTCTTATTCTCGGTTGTTATCAAAATGTATAAAATGTGTATTAGTTATCAATTGTCATTTATGTAGTCTCGTATTAATAAGTCCACACACAACAGTTTGTAGTCGATTTATTAATACCGGTCTGTCATCATTTATTATGACAATTTCGTATAATAAATACATTAACTATAAATATCGCATATTTATAATTTGCTTATTAAATATAACCGTTTACGTTTAATTACGAATTAACATCTTAATGTTAGAAAACTAGATCTCTATACTAACATATTCATATATGTTGATGTAAATTTAATCTTAAAATTAAATGGTGATCTTATGCATGCAAACTATAAACAAAAAAAAGAAGAAATCTTCATTCTTACATTGTTATTTTCGGATCAAAGGGCACAAAAGAGTTCTCCTACTCTCTTTTTCTTGAGCTCTCCTTAAATGGATGAACAAAAGGATACAAGTATAGTATCCCTCCCAATAATACCCAAGATATACCTTAATAAAATTAATATTATCAATACTAGAATAACATTAATTTAAATAAAATGACCCAAAAATATTTTTGGTCCTCTTTGGATTTCGGTCAAGAGGAGGAAGAAGGAGGAAGAAAATATTTTTATCTCTCTAAAAATATTTTTTGTAATGTTGAATGAATAAAAAATGAATCACACACCTTTGCATGTAGTGAATGATAGATTTTTAAGCAAAAGACCGCTGGCTCTTTTCAAGGGGAAACCGGGCAGGAGGGTGGAGGAAGGCCAATGCATGAGCTTGGTGCTCTTCACAAGAGGCACTAGGTTTGCATGCCTAGTTATAGAAAATAATCATATCTTCCACTAACTAAATTAACATAATATGAATTGTTAATCACACCCAATATTTCGGTCCATTTGAGGATAAAATGGATTCCATTTTATCTTTGTCAATTTGTCACATGTCACATGTCATGTAAAATTGTTATGTATTTTTAACATATTAAAAATCAACGCATTAATAAAAATACGTCATATACAAAATCGACTTAGTAATTCAGAATTACTTGTACCAAAATAATTTACCAATTATAAATCACAACATCTTGTATTTATAATAAATTATTCATTCAATTTCAATTGTTTCCTTAAACAATAATTTCATCCAAGTAATAAAACAATTCGATCACTTAGACCGTATCTTATTTAATCAGATTATAATGAGATACGTAAATTTACTTCCAAAATCGTCCGTCAATATTTTAAGTAATTTAATTAACTCGTAACGTTATACGATTAATTAAATGATCAATTAAGAGTATTATCCTTTAGGTATGACCTAGGGGATCAACTGATCACCACCGTCGCACGACAGTAATGTCAAACTCTAGTCAGCCAATCATTACCGATATGTGTGGACCAGTTGACAGTAAAAATACTTCCCAATTGTATTCTTTAAAATGAGACTTAAACATGTGATCATCATGATCAACAGTTGTGATCGCATTATTGTCGGAGGACACATATTCCAACAATCTCCCACTTGTCCTCGACAAGTGTGCGTCACCAATTCTCTTGTTCTATTACTATCTCCCACTCAATGCAAGGTGTCTTTCAGGTCGTACTTGCAAGTGATCATATCGAGAATGGTTTCCTCGATCTGAAGAATAACTGATTGACCGGATTCATCCACCATGGATTCATTCCGAGCGTGGCCACGCATTTCCAGTTCATTACTCTTCGAGTGGCCCGGAGATATTGTTATAACCCTGACTAGGGGTGGACAATTCCTACCGCACTCATTCCCTTCGACTAGCCACAGCCATCATAACCCAAAATATGCCCATTTGACCCCATTTACGAAGGTCGTAGTAACACAAATCAAAGTTAATCCGAAACTGTGCCATCTTAGGCGAATAGTCTTTAGTCAAAAGAATCGACTCATTAGAATACTATAGCAGCTCTCGCCACGACCAAGCTATATAAATTTGCCAGAACTCTATAAGCGGTCATAAGGCCCGACAAAATGTTCCTAACAGTCTGCCTTTGTGATCGACTAGTCATCTCACATGACTCTATGGCACTTGAACTTTCCATCAATCGCATCACACTCTAGTCACTTCGAGACGTCACCTCATACAAGTGACTATGGGCAAATACAATGTTAATCCGTGTTCACTTTAACGGGGTTCAATTGTCTCCACAACCCGTTTGGATATAACAATGTATAATAAAAAGATAAAAGACAAATTCGATTATGAACATGAACAAAAACAACACTTTTATTTCATTTCAAAATCTAACATAAACTTGGTACACGTTTAAGTCCCATGGACGCCATACGTCCATCATGTTTAGCCTGCGATAAAGGTGAAGGAAATGTAGATTCATATACATACTAACATACTCATATATGTCGAAATTAATTTGTCATAAAATTAAATGTGGATTTTATGCATGCAAACAATATAAAAATAGAGGAGAAATCATGTCCTTACATTGATGATTTCGGTATAATGGGCACAAGAGAGATCACCTTTCTCTCTTGTTCTTGAGCTTTCCCTTATGGATGAACCAAGATCCAAGTGTAGGATCTCTCCCTAAGCTTTATACCCAAGGCTTTCTCCTTAATTTAATTAATATTACAAGAACTAGTATAATATTAATTAGGTAGAAAATTGAACCAAAATATTTATAAAACACTTGTATATTTCGGTTTTTGGGGAGGAAGAAGATGGGAGTTTTTATCCCTCTAAAACTCTTATTTTAGATTAGGAAATAGAATGAATAATACACACATAACATTATAGTGTATATGTAAAAATAAGAGGAAAAACCAAGTGGTTTTTCTTCTCTAAAAAACCGGCCAAGAGGAGGTGGAGAGGAGCCAATGCATGGACTCATTTGTCTTCACCATGCACCATAGGGTTGCATGGCTAGATTAATAGGTAATCATTGTGTTTACCATTAACTTAATAAAACACAATATTATCCTAATCTACCTCCTTATTTCGGCACAATGGGATAATATGGAATCCATATTTTTTTTGTCAATTGTCAATATGTAACATGTCTTATGTCACATAAATTTGTTATGTATTTTTAACATATTAAAAATCAACGTATTAATAAAAATACGTCACTAACAAAAATCGACTTAGTAATATCATAATTACTTGTACCAAAAATTTTACCAATTTATAAATCACAACAGTTTGTATTTATAACAATTCATTCAAATTTAATTGTTACATTAAACAATTATTTCATCCGAGTAATGATACAATTCAATTACTCAGACCGTATCTCATTTAATCACATTTCAATTTGATACGTAAATTTTACTTCCAAAATCGTCCGTCAATTTTCAAGTAATTTAATTAACTCGCAACATTATACGATTAATAAAATAATCAATTAAGAGTGTTGCCCTATAGGTATGACCTAGGGGGTCAACTGATCACCACCGTCGCACGACAGTAATGTCAAACTCTAGTCAGCCAATCATTACCGATATATGTTGACCAGTTGACAGTAACAAAATTACTTCCCAATTGTATTCTTTATAATGAGATTTAAACATGTGATCATCATGATCAACAGTCGTGATCGCATTATTGTCGGAGGACACATATTCCAACAATCTCCCACTTGTCCTCGACAAGGGTGCGTCACCAATTCTCTTGTCCTATTACTATCTCCCACTCAATGCAAGGTGTCTTTCAGGTCGTACTTGCAAGTGATCATATCGAGAGTGGTTTCCTCGATCTGGAGTATAACTGATTGACCGGACTTATCTATCATAGATACCTTCCAAGCGTGGCCACGCATTTCCAGTTCATTACTCCTCGAGTGGCCCTGAGATATTGTTATAACCCTGACTAGGGATGGACAATTCCTATCGCACTCATTCCCTTCGACTAGCCACAACCATCATAACCCAAAATATGCCCATTTGACCCCATTTACGAAGGTCATAGTAACACAAATCAAAGTTAATCAAATCACACCACTTAGGAGAATAGTCTTTAGTCAAAAGAATCGACTCATTTGAATACTATAGTAGCTCTCGCCACGACCAGGCTATATAAATTTTCCAGAACTCTATAAGCGGTCATTAGGCCCGACAAAATGTTCCTAACAGTCTGCCTATGTGATCGACTAGTCATCTCACATGACTCTATGGCACTTGAACTTGCCATCAATCGCATCACACTCTAGTCACTTCGAGACGTCACCTCATACAAGTAACTATGGGCAAAAACAATGTTAATCCATGTTCACTTTAACGGGGTTCAATTGTCTTCACAACCCGTTTGGATATAACAATGTACAAGGTGAGTTAATAATAACTCAAACGACAAATGTCGACATCACACTCGGGTAGTCAATATCATATTACAACCTTGTGATGTATATCATAAGTGTAAACACTTATTGATTGCAATAGAAGTTTAACATCCCATGTGTCCATGTGTTCAAACTTCTTATACTTGCAATCTCCTTTACATTCATGTTCTCTCTCATAACATGAATCTTACCAAGTACACATCAAGGTTCCCGACCTTGGTTTCGGTTCTTTAACTTGAAAGAACTTTCTTATCGATTATCACATAGCGAACGAATTTGTGATGAATAATATAACTTGTACTGATCAAGTATTCTATCCACACACAATGCACTAGGTATATGTTTTGTAGAATCTTGTAACAATTGCCAAGATTTACAGCTTAGCACTTCTCACAAGTCCTAGCTTAACTAGGAAAGATAATTTTTGAATAACTTCTTATTCGACCAAGCATCTTTCCAAAACTTCTTATTTCTCTTTCTAGGCTTGAAAGATTTGGGATTCTCATAAATCCTTATATGTGCTCGGATTTTCTACAATATGTGCAACCTCTTAACACACAATGGAACATTCCGTCAAGCACCGAAATCGCTCATCGGATTCTACTTGAGAATTCATGACGTTTCTATTATGGCTCACCAATCAATCATCATGCTCTTACGCATATGATTCATAATTGGACATGTACATGATTATTCTAATGGCGAAAACATTAGTTACTAATAATCATGAGATCAACCGTTCATGGGTTCAATGAACGACCATGACTGCTAATGGTAATTCCATTTTCATCCATATGAACAACCTATGTGAATGTTGATACGATGTGTATCTCTTAATACTAATCCGACATCCCTTGATGTAATTGGATTCATCATTGTCCATTTTCATCCAGAATTGAAAACTCAAAAGCTTCTTTATGAAATAAGGTATTAGCTCGTCATTCTTTAATGAGTGATGAGTCGTAAATATTCGAAGGATGATAGCTCCCACTAAATTCCATGTCTTCACATGAGAATTTCCTAACTCCCACTCAATTCTACACATTTCGAAATTGACTTCTCAATCGAAATTTATTCAAGAATTGAAATATAAATTGCATTGCCAAGTTATTAAGATAGAACCATATATGTTCCCATCATATCCCTTCAAAATACCTATTTTGAAGTGGTCTCATCTTAACCTTACGGAAAGAGATTTTAAATCTCCAACACACTCATGTCATAATGATGTGTAGTAATGTCATTTTTAAATATAAACAATATTTAGAATACGTCCTTCGCAAATACCCTTTTGGAGGGAGGTTTAACCATTTCATAGTGAGGTTAAACAATGACATTTGCGTGGTTAAAACTTTGGCCATTGAAGATATCGGTATATCAGTCTTTGCAACTCGATCATAACTAGTATGTTACTATGATTCATTTAGGCTCTTAAGTAAATCTCAAGGTTGAAACTATTGGTCAATTTTTTTCATAAACTTAGTCAAAAACTTGTTAAGACTTTACATTAGTCATTTTTCTTCCAAAACTTTCTTTTTGTCTCCTCGTGTAGTTATCTTGAGAAAATTCTCTTATGATTACTACACTTGGTCTCTTTAGTCATATAGAACTAACTTGAGACCATAGATCTCATCTATTCGGTATACTATGAAAATAGATATACCTTTATTCAAATCATTCTTTCTTGCGTAGATCTTCATATACACAAGTACACAATTTTATCTTGCCTTGTGTGTTGTGTCCTCATTTTTCTCCCACTCTATCTTTAGAATAAATACACTATATTTTCAAAGATAGTATATGAGACACAAATTAATGATGTTGAAGTATAAGGAGAACTATCTCATAGATAGACTAATAGTTATTGGTTTCATATGTGTTCTTGGTGATTGACATTCCTTTAAGAGAGTTCATAGACTCAAAATCGCTTTATAAATGATCATACACAAGCCTTAAGCATGCGGACAGATAATGAAACCCGTCATTATATTTGTCTATTAGATCACTTTAAGTGACTAATCTTATGTTTCAAAGTGCAAGCATTTAAAGATGAATTTTAGAACATAAAAGGATAAATGATAAAATGGGTGACTTGGGTTGCAAACCAAGTCACCATCATCCAAAATACAAACCATTATCCAAAATACCTTTCCATGTCGAACACGGAAACTTAAAGTTCTAAAATCCAAAACACAACTTAAAATAAGACAATGAAAAGCAAAGCTCCATAAAAGCTATCCTTAGCTTCTTGATGGTTTCTTATGCTTGCTTTTCCTTTCCTTTGTCTTTGCTTGGTGGAGGCCCTATTTACAATAAAAAGGGAGATACATTATCACAACTTTGCATCATAATACCATAGTTGAATTTAGAAACATAAAAGAAGGTTAGTCATTTACCTACTGGAGTGATCTTTCCAGCTTTGATATCACCAAGGTATTTGGAACAATTTCTTTTCCAATGTCCCACGCCATTACAATAATGACATTTATCAAGAGGACCCTTCTTGACTTTTGAGGTGCTAGCTTCACAAGACTTAGCTTTGGTGAATGTGGGAGCTTGCTTCTTACCCTTTCTTCCACTCTTCTTGAACTTCCCCTTACTCTTAGTGCTTATGTTAAGCACATCCTAGGGAGGGTTCACATTTAACCCCATGTACCTCTCGGCTTGCACAAGTAACTTGTGCAACTCCTCAAGAGACACATCCTTGTCTTGCATGTTGAAATTCACCCGGAATTGCACATATGCCTTGACTTTGGACAAGGAATGTAGAATCCTATCTATGATGAGTTCTTTGGGGATTTCAACCTTTTGAATTTTCAAGGTCTCGACAAGCTCCATTAGTTTGAGCACATGAGGGCTAACCTTTTGGCCCTCTTTGAAGTCGAGATCAAAGAATGCCGCGGCCGCCTCATATTGGACGATCCGCGGAGTTTGTGAAAACATGGTCACAAGTTTGGAGTAAATCTCATTAGCATTGCCCATTTTAAAGGCTCTCCTTTGGAGGTCCGCCTCCATCGCAAATATTAAGACATTTTTCATTGCGGCGGACTCCTTTTGGTAAGCCTCATATGCTTCCCTAGTGGCCGCGGTGGACCTAGTGGAGGGTTCGGGTGGAAAGGCCTCGGTAAGGTAACGAAGCTTGTCGTCACCTTCGGCGGCTAATTTGAGTTGGGCATCCCATTCGGAGAAATTTGACCCATTCTTTTCAAGTTTACATCGATCCATAAAGGATCAGAGCCAAGACGAACTAGCGAGAGGTGTAGCATTAGGAGTTGGTGTTGCCATTTGTTATGAATAAGAAGTGGTCTACAAAACAAAATATAAGGAGTAAAACAAATGTCGTTTTAATAATACTCGTAAAAATGTATGATTTAAACAAGTTTTATGCATTTTTCTAGTGACCTCTACCCAACTAGATAAATGATTCCAAGACCCAAATTCATATCGACTTAGGCACGGTGGGGCCGATACATCCTTTATCAATATAACTCGGTGGATTAACGTTTAATCGATTCTACTTTTAGAACTCTTGGTCGATAATATTACATTAACAATTATCTTTAGCCCAAAACACATCGACAAGGGCACGGTGGGGCCGATACATCCCTTATCAAATACTTTTGTTGAGTTCAATCCAAATTTCGAATAAATGTGTCCATGATCCAAACCCACATTAACTTGGGCACGGTGTGGCCGATACATCCCTTATCAACATGAATTCGGTGGATTAACATTCATCACCCACTTCCCCTACGTAACAAGGTTTGTACCCCGGTGGGGCCGAGCGCACTCCCTCGCGAAATAGGTTTTCATGGTTTCTACTATTTGGTAAGGCTATGTCTCAATTAATTGTTTTAGCGAGAGGTCATGTCAATTTATTATCTATCACGTTTTAAGTGAACTAAAGCGGTGAACTACGATAATTTTAATTGACACGGTCGATAAACTCGATAAAATAAGGATGCATGTTTTAGTTATGGCGATTTGGCAATGCATGTGACATAAAATAAAATGCAAGCATAAAAATAAATAAATCCTAGTATGACCTTTCCTAAAATAGAAAAACTATTTATCTATTACATATTCGGAAACCAACTCCATTGGTCCCTTGAACTTCGGTTGTGGCACGCATCTCGAGGTAACACCGTCTTTATGTATCGCCATTCTTGAAGAAATCCGTCTTTTGGAACTCCGGAATGAATAAAAATACATAATAAATTACATAATTTCCTATTATACATTTGTAACTAAAATAAAATAAATCTATTAAATTACAAAACGGTGATACGAGATCACAATAAAATTACAACCGAATCGATATTCCCATACATTTCGGGAAATACCAATTAAAATCTAAGGCCATACTAAGTAAAATTACATAATTCAAAAATTACATAAATTAAAATTATGACAATCATAAAGAAAATGCAGCATTATAATATGTATGAACATGCTCAATTTTATGCTAAATCGCCTTTTAATTAGCCAATATCGTATATTACTCGGTTTTTACGGATTTGCGTGATTTCAACATTTTATAATCACAAAAATACATAAACTCATATTTATGCATAAGTTAATTACCCTAACCTCTTAGGACTCAAAATATAGTCTTCACTAATAATTTGACCATAATTAACCCATATTTTATAAAATTGTTCATAAATGGACTAAAAATTACAAAAATAAGCTATTAAACTTCAAATAAATCACAAAATTTCAAATAAATTTGAAATTTGAAATTTAAACTCATGAACATTCTGGAAAATTTCCATGACACTCATAATGTTCAAAATCTTAGGTTAAAAATTTCGAAATTTTTCCGGAAAAACAATGTTGCGGTTTATCGATTTTAATAAAATAATCATAAAAACATGGAAAAATTATTTTCATTAACTTTCCAATTTTAGATCTGAAAAATATAATAAAATGCAACATTAGACGTTTTTCCTAAGTCATAGATTATGTTTTATTAATTTTCCACTAATAATGTCACTATTTATGCTATTTTTCTTCAAAAATCCATAAATCATGCAAAAGGACTTATTTATAGCCAATTATTTTACACACATCTTGTAAAATTGCATGTGACAACATATTAATTTTCTATGACCAGATTCGAAATTTAACTCTTATGAACCTATTTTTCACTTAAATCCGAATTTAATAATGAAAAATTCATTTTTCGAGCATAACAAGTCCAAAAATTATGAAAATTTACAGGTTATCTCAAAATAATATATGGGACAACATATCCAATAATCAATGGAAAATTCGAAGTATAGCTAATTTTAGACCAAAAATGACATTTTTACTCATAAAATCACATTTAAATGCCATTATTGTGAAATATGAACAATAAAAATCCGAAAAATTAACCAAAATATCCTAAAACATTTTAGGACCAGAAATATTAACATGCATGGATTAATTTCGTGATATCTCATAATAACACAAATTTTACAAGTTTTATTTGTTATTCTTATAATTCGGAAAAACTTTTAACCGATTTGCATGCAAACAACCGTGGCTCTTGATACCGATTGAAGGAAATGTAGATTCATATAAATATTAACATACTCATATATGTCGAAATTAATTTGTCATAAAATTAAATGTGGATTTTATGCATGCAAACAATATAAAAATAGAGGAGAAATCATGTCCTTACATTGATGATTTCGGTATAATAGGCACAAGAGATATCACCTTTCTCTCTTGTTCTTGAGCTTTCCCTTATGGATGAACCAAGATCCAAGTGTAGGATCTCTCCCTAAGCTTTATACCCAAGGCTTTCTCTTAATTTAATTAATATTACAAGAACTAGTATAATATTAATTAGGTAGAAAATTGAACCAAAATATTTATAAAACACTTGTATATTTTGGTTTTTGGGGAGGAAGAAGATGGGAGTTTTTATCTCTCTAAAACTCTTATTTTAGATTGTGAAATAGAATGAATAATACACACATAACATTATAGTGTATATGTAAAAATAAGAGGAAAAACCAAGTGGTTTTTCTTCTCTAAAAAACCGGCCAAGAGGAGGTGGAGAGGAGCCAATGCATGGACTCATTTGTCTTCACCATGCACCATAGGGTTGCATGGCTAGATTAATAGGTAATCATTGTGTTTACCATTAACTTAATAAAACACAATTATCCTAATCCACCTCCTTATTTCGGCACAATGGGATAATATGGAATCCATATTATTTTTGTCAATTGTCAATATGTCACATGTCTTATGTCACATAAATTTGTTATGTATTTTTAACATATTAAAAATCAACGTATTAATAAAAATACGTCACTAACAAAAATTGACTTAGTAATATCATAATTACTTGTACCAAAAATTTTACCAATTCATAAATCACAACAGTTTGTATTTATAACAATTCATTCAAATTTAATTGTTACATTAAACAATTATTTCATCCGAGTAATGATACAATTCAATTACTCAGGCCGTATCTCATTTAATCACATTTCAATTTGATACGTAAAATTTACTTCCAAAATCGTCCGTCAATTTTCAAGTAATTTAATTAACTCGCAACATTATACGATTAATTAAATAATCAATTAAGAGTGTTGCCCTATAGGTATGACCTAGGGGGTCAACTGATCACCACCGTCGCACGACGACAAGAATGTTAAACTCTAGTCAGCCAATCATTACCGATATATGTTGACCAGTTGACAGTAACAAAATTACTTCCCAATTGTATTCTTTATAATGAGATTTAAACATGTGATCATCATGATCAACAGTCGTGATCGCATTATTGTCGGAGGACAAATATTCCAACAAAAGGCTTGGTGAGCGGATTGGCTATGTTGTCATCCGTCCCAACCTTACTAATCGCAATTTCCTTTCTTTCAATGAAATCTCTTATTACATGATATTTTCTAAGTACATGTCTAGATCTATTACTAGACTTTGGCTCCTTAGCTTGGAAGATCGTCCCACTGTTATCACAATAGAGAGTGATGGGATCATTGGCGGTAGGTACTACTTTTAGACCTTCCGTGAATTGCCGATCCACACAAACTTCCTTGGCGCTTTCGATGCTTTGCAATGTACTCACCTCCATTGTTGAATCCGCGATTCTGACTTCCTTGAAGCTTCTCCAGCTAACGGCTCCACCATTGAGCATGAAAACAAAACCAGCTTGTGATTTCATGTCATCTCTATCTGTTTGGAAGCTTGAGTCCGTGTAACCATTAACACGAAGTTCGGTGTCTCCTCCAAACACTAAGATAGAATCCTTAGTTCTTCTCAAGTACTTAAGGATGTTCTTAATGTAACACCCCCATACTCCAAGTGCCTTACCAGGACCACTCAGGTATGAAGACATTACCATCTCGGTTACCCGAGGCAATGATAATCAAATAAACAATGAAGAAACAACGTTTAAATATAAATACTTAGCGAAGAGTTACAATTCTCAAAACCGAACCAAAAGTGTAATACATGTTCTCAAACTGACTGTTCTAACTGAAATGTAAATAAACTAATAAGCTACGAATGGAAGACTCCTATCATCATGTCGTGGCAATCCCAAATATCCCGACTCATCTCATACCTGCTCAATATCTGCTCACCATCCCCGAATGGATCACCGCAGGTTTACAAAACAACACCGAGGTCAGTACTAATCACACAACTCAATATATATTAACAATAAGATAAACAGAACGCTTAATTGTCACACACACACAGTCACGCCAATTCCAATCATCTCAATCACTGACTGTCCACTGGACCAGCCCTGCCAGTGGGGGACCGCAGCCGTACCCACCAAATCCCCGCTCCACACAGTGAGCCATAACCCTGTCCATTAATGTGCACATCCCTTCTGTGGCCGGTTCCACAGAAGGCAAACCTAGGGCGTGAAGCCACTCCCGCAAGTAACCCCACTCAGCCGAGGACACGCCTCGAGAGCCATAGACAACGATCACAATCACAATCACAATACAATTACTATATCAAACAATCAATCTCAACACATCAACAATCATCCCATTATGGGACTAATACTGAGTAGGAAATCCTACCTGGAAAGCACACTATCAGACGGTCTCTACTGCTGTATCAAAAAGCTTCCTCTATGAAACCTCCTCCTATCATACAACATACAAACGCTACCAAATCACATACTACGTATAAACCCCAAAATCCCTATATTAGGGTTTAACCAAAACCAAGGAAAGACAATAAAAAGGGTACATAGATCTTACCCTCGACGCAAGGAACTCAACGGTATAATCAACGATGAAAACTGACCTTCCAAACTCCGGGAATTGTTAACAATGCGATTAAGATGGTGAACTTGCTTGCTTTCTCTCTTAAACAGTAAATTAGGTTTTGCAAAAGTGATTTAGAAACAATGACGGAAGGTTATATATCTTAATCGCATAATTAACAAAACCCAAGAAAACTCCCCGTAAAACCGGCTACTCGATCGAGTACCCAAGGTACTCGATCGAGTACCCCCTTACTCGATCGAGTATCCTAGTTACTCGATCGAGTACCCAACAGGTCAGAAACTTTTCTAAAACGCAACTTACCCTTACTCGGCAGAGTAAGGCCTACTCGATAGAGTACCCGAAGACTCATAAATACGGAGTATTACAGTCTTCTCTCCTTAAAAAGAACTTCGTCCCCGAAGTTCAAACCACTACTAAACAAAGGTACTCCCCCAACACTTCCGACTCACTAACAAAACAAAACCCAACATAAAACATGGTACTAACCCAACTCATCCCGACAAACATACCGACACAACATACAAAAGGGTATAAAAACGGTTTAAAACTCTTTGCGATCATCTCCTACCCCGCTAAAAGAAACAAGGTTACGTCCCCGTAACCATGCATAGCTGATCAAACAGAAACGGGTATCGCTCTTTCATAGCTTCCTCTGGTTCCCATGTAGCTTCCTCAGTCTCGTGGTTAGACCAAAGGATCTTAAGCAAAACTGTCTCACCATTCCTAGTCTTCCTAACCTTTCGATCAAGAATCTGCTTAGGCACCTCAAGATATGATAAGGACTCATCTAGCTCTAAGTTCTCTGCCTCTAACACATGTGACGAATCACTCACATACTTCCGCAGCTGCGATACATGAAACACATTATGCACTCTCTCTAACGCAGCTAGTAAAACCAGACGATATGCAACTTCCCCAACTCGCTCTAAGATCTCATAAGGCCCGATAAACTTCTGACTTAACTTGCCTTTCTTCCCAAATCTCATAACCCCACGCATAGGAGACACTTTCAAAAGAACCTTGTCCCCCACTTGAAACTCTATGTCCCTGCGATGTAGATCTTCATAACTCTTTTGCCTATCTTGAGCTGCTCTCATCCGTTCCCTGATCATCTTAATCTGTTCCACCATCTCATGCACCATCTCTGGTCCTAAAACCACTGCCTCAGCACTATCGTCCCAACAAATTGGACTCCTACATCTCCTCCCATACAAAGCCTCAAACGGTGCCATACCAATACTAGTGTGGTAGCTGTTATTGTAAGAAAATTCTATCAAGTCCAACCTCTGTTCCCAGCTACCACCAAAGTCCATCACACAAGCTCGCAACATATCCTCAAGAGTCTTGATTGTTCTCTCTCGATCTGTCCGTCCGTCTGCGCAGGATGAAATGCTGTACTCATCTTCAAAGTTGTTCCCAACGATTCCTGCAACTCCTTCCAAAACCTTGATATAAATCTCGCATCTCTGTCAGACACTATATCCTTAGGGACTCCATGTAACTTAAGCACGTTCTTTCGATAGGCGATAGCCAATTGTGCCGTAGTCCATGTATCTTTCATTGGAACAAAGTGAGCTGACTTGGTCAGTCGATCCACTATTACCCAAATCATGTTGTTACCTTGTTGACTCTTTGGCAAACCCACGATAAAATCCATGGAAATGGATTCCCACTTCCACTCAGGTACCTCTAAAGACTGAATCTTACCCTGTGGTCGTCGCTGTTCCCTTTTAACTCTCTGGCATGCCAAACAACGGGACACAAACTCAGCTGTCTCTTTCTTCATCCCAGGCCACCAAAACGTTTTCTTCAAATCCTTGTATAGTTTGTCACAACCCGGATGTACTGAGTATGGTGTACAATGCGCCTCTGTCATGATTGTCTTTTTCAACTCCTCATCATTAGGAACACACCACCTACCATCAAACCTCAAACTACCATCTGTATGAATAGAAAATCGGGACACTGTCCCTTTCTCTACTCCAGCTCTCCACTCCACTATCTTAGGATCCAACGTCTGCTTACCTCGAATGTTATCATAAAACTCAAGCTGTACTGTCATATCACCCATGGCATCTCCTTTCTGCATCATATGTATCCTAAACCTCGCTACCTCATCTCTCAGCCTCATCAAAGATAGAGCTGTACACAGAGAATATACACTCTTCCTACTCAAAGCATCAGCAACAACATTGGCCTTCCCTTCATGGTAGATGATTTCCATGTCATAATCGCCAATCAGCTCCATCCACCTCCTCTGTCTCAAGTTCAACTCCTTTTGAGTGAAGATGTACTTGAGACTCTTGTGATCAGAAAATACCTTAAAGATTGCTCCATAAAGGTAATGTCTCCAAATCTTGAGAGCAAACACCACCGCACCCAACTCCAGATCATGAGTAGGGTAGTTCTGCTCATAAGGCTTCAATTGCCTAGAAGCATAGGCAATCACTTTAAAATTCTGCATCAACACACATCCCAACCCATTCTTTGAGGCATCTGTATAAACCTCAAAGTTCTCGCTCCCTTCAGGCAATGCTAAGAGAGGAGCTGTGGTCAAACGCTCCTTTAATGTTTGGAACGCCGTCTCACAACTCTAATCCCAATGAAACCTGTTCTCTTTTCTCATCAACGCTGTCATAGGTCTAGCTATCTTGGAGAAATCTTTCACGAACTGTATGTAGTATCCAGCTAAACCCAGAAAACTCATGATCTCAGCAACATTCTTTGGTGCTTCCCACTTCGCAACTGCCTCAATCTTCGCCGGATCCACAGCCACTCCCTCCTTAGAGATCACATGCCCCAAAAAAGCAACTTTCTCTAACCAGAACTCACACTTGGACAGCTTAGCATACAACTCATGCTCCCTCAACGTTTGCAACACGATCCTCAGATGCTCCTCATGCTCCTCCTTAGTCTTAGAATAGACTAAGATATCATCGATAAATACCACTACAAACTGGTCCAAGAACTGTCTGAAGATTCTATTCATCAAATCCATAAACACCGCCGGTGCATTAGACAACCCAAACGGCATCACCACATACTCATAATGGCCATACCTCGACGTGAAAGCTGTCTTTGGTATGTCCACCTCTCTAATCTTCACCTGATGGTACCCCGACCTCAAATCAATCTTAGAAAAGACTGATGCACCACTCAACTGATCAAACAGGTCATCTATCCTTGGCAAAGGATACTTGTTCTTCACCGTCACTCGGTTCAGCTCCCTGTAATCTATGCACAACCTCAGACTCCCATCTTTCTTCTTCACGAAAAGAACTGGTGCTCCCCACGGCGATACACTTGGTCTAATGTATCCCTTCTCTATCAAATCATCTAACTCTTCCCCGAGCTCCTCCATCTCTTTAGGACCCATACGGTACGGTGCCTTAGAGATTGGCCTCGTCCCTGGCTTCAACTCAACGGTGAAATCTATCTCCCTCTTTGGTGGCAACCCCTAATCTCGTCAGAAAAACGTCGGCAAACTCTCCCACCACTGGTATCTCATCAACTGTCGGACTCTCTATCCGGTCATCTCTCACATGGCACAAGATCAAAGGACATCCCTTCCTCAGATAAGACTTCAAGGTGATAGCTGCAATCAACTTAACTTTGGGTTTGACTAGAAACCCACGATAAGACACACTAACACCCTTAGGACCTCTTAAAGACACTTTCTTTTGATGACAGTCTATCTTAGCTTTATACTTTCCTAACCAATCCATCCCGACTATCATCTCAAAACCGTCAAAAGGAAACTCTAACAAGTCTACAGGTAGATCAACTTGCCCAACTATCATAGATACATCTCTAAACAATCTCCCACATGATACAGACTCACCCGAAGGTATAAAAACTTGCTCACTAACAGACTCATATACTCTCAAACCCAACCGCTTAACATGGCTTGAAGACACAAACGACTGAGAAGCCCCCGAATCAAACAAAACAAAGGTAGGAATTCCATTAACAAGGAAAGTACCGGTGATAACGTGAGCATCCTCCTCAGCTGCTTTCTTCTCCATCATGAATAACTTTCCACTGGTCTTCCGTCCACCTCCCCGGACAAGATCTTGGCCGATGTGGTCGGCTTAGCACCCGACCCTTGATTGTTGTTGTTGTTCGTTGGTGGTTTTCGATAAGAATTACCGCCGTTGCGGTTGCCTCCACTGGTAACTCGACTTCCCGGTTTGGCCATGACCCACCGGGCTCGTTGCTCGCGTAGCTGCGCAGTCTCCGGAAAGATCCCGGTGCACTTGTGCACTCATGTCTCTTGTGGTCTACACCACCACAAACTATAGCAGTCACTCCCCAACTACCACTAACACTTCCACGGCCACGCCCAAAGGAAGCCCCAAAGATCAACCCCGACCCGGAAGAAAACCCCTTAGACGATTGTGGTTGCCTTTCTTGTGATTAGACCGCCACCACCCTCGCTCTCAGACTTCCTTTTCTCACCACCTGACCTCTCCCGAGCCATCTCCACCAACCTCTCGCTCTCCCACCCTCTCATAAGCTTCCTTAACATCGCAAGGATTCCCACGGGTAACTTATCCATAATCTTAGGGGTCAACCCCCTCTCAAACCTCAACGCCAGATTCTCCTCACTCAAACCCATATCCTCAGCATACCTAGACTTCTCATTGAATTGCCTGTAGTACTCGGCCACAGACATCTTAGCGGTCATCTTAAAACTGTCAAACTCCTCTCTCAACTTACTACTCACATGCTCCGGTACGAACTCCTTTCTCACAGCCCTACGAAACTCCTCCCAAGGTATAGCAGGTAAACCTTGGTTTGTATATATCTCCTTAGCACTCACTTTCACTGTATCCCACCACTTGCCAGCTGCCTCTGTAACACCCCCTCATAGCAAGGTGCCTTACCAGGACCACCCTACCATGAGAATGTGTTACCATCTCGGTTGCCCGAGGTTAGTACATATCAAAAGCGTCTGAACTGAGCACATTTATTAAAATAATGTAATTAACAAAGTTTACAACATCCAAAACCAAATACTGTCTAATGAAATACAACTCCGAAGTCTTAATAATAAAAGAGACTCGCTAAGACTCCGACGGTGATGCTATGACTCATGGTGACAAATCTCCCAAGATGATCCCCAAGCTCTCACTAGCAAAACCTGTCAAGCCTGCTCACCATCCCCGAATGGATCACCGCAGATTCCACAAACAACAACGGGGTCAGTATTATGCAACAAACAAGACAAATAAATGCAATACTCGTTTGATCATCGTCTACTCCAAATCACCCTGGCTCACATAGTAACCGACTACACACTAAAGTGTGTAGCCCTGCCAGATTACCCATCGCAACAGGTAATCCTCGCCGCCAGTGGGTGACCGCAGCCGATCCCACCTAGTCCAGCTCCTCAACGAGCGACAATAATCCCTGTCCCTTAATGTGCACATCCCCTCCCGTGGCGGGTTCCACGGAGGGCGAACTAGGGTGTGAAGCCACTCCCGCAAGTGACTCCACCACAATCACAATCACATGACATCACTGCCATCTCAATCCCCTTACACCAACCATGTCACAACAATCTCCACATTACGATGATCAATAGACAACGATAAATACAATAACATGTCAAGTAAAGCACAGCAACTGAGTAGGGAAACCCTACCTTAGCAATCACAGCAGTAAGCAACACGGACAATCAAAAAGGCTCCTCTACGAAGTCTTCTCCTATACAAAGATCATACAACACAATTACACTTTGAACAATTCCCAACATCCCCTTCCACATAAATGTATAACGACCCAAAAAGATGCAACAAATACAAAGGTAGAACTTACCAACAGTGCGACAAAACCTTATACGCAAGAGTTACGCAAGTATCCACACAAAGATGCTACGAAATGCTCAAGGAAAGGATTAGGGGATGATTTGGATGTGATTAGGGTAACGTAGAAGTGATAACGCTTGAAAACTGATATTAGAAAACTGACGCGGAAAATATAAAATAACCTAATCATACCCTAATCAAACCGTCAAAATATGACTTCGCCAGACCGGACACTCGGTCGAGTGTGACGACACTCGGCCGAGTGGTCTACACTCGGTCGAGTATTCACTATACTCGGCCGAGTGTTCCTCGGCAGAACCGAAATAACTCTCACAAAGAGCACTACTCGGCCGAGTAGGCTCTACTCGGTCGAGTAGGCTCCAAAGGAAATCCGTAGTGTTACAGCCTCCCTCAGATAGAACGCAGCTTGTTCCACTCTCATCTCATCAGGACAGTGAACCAAATCTAATATGTTGTCCATCTCTCTAAGCCAACTATCAAGAAGGTTAGGCTCCCCAACTCCCTTGTACTCTTTCGGGTTAAACCTCGCGATACAGAGGCTGATTTTAGAATGATCAACCTCCTTCTCCTTATCCTTATCCTTATCTTTCCCCACAGTCTTTAAAGCCTTAGTGAGAGCATCCTGATGCTCCAACATCTTAACGATGTCATCTATGTTCATAAGCTCAGCTCTCGCATACAAAGCAGTCTTCTTGGGCGGCATCTTGAAACTATCATAGAAAAAGGGGTGGATATAAACATACGCGCCAAAACCTCAAAACAAGAAAACACGCTGCCCAGACCCCTACTCGATCGAGTTCCCAATCATACTCGATCGAGTAACGGGCTACTCGATCGAGTGCCCCAACATCAGATCCCTAACAGACCTTCTGATCTCTAACATACTCGACCGAGATCGAGTGACCCCCTACTCGATCGAGTGCCCGAGGTACTCGATCGAGTGCCCAAAAACACGATTCTGGACTCAAAATCGTCAAAACCCCACCCGATCAAGTCAGTCCCACTCGATCGAGTCATGCTAACTCAGAAACGCTACCCGCATGCTATATCATATGCTAACATGCTAAAAACTTTATAAAACTACATATTATATCATAACTAAGCATATAATGCTACGCATCTTTTCGTACGATCTACGAGATCATTATATCATGTTATTAAATGCCACCTTGTAAACATCCAACATGTTATCACTCCAACAACAAGTCTACGTATATCATAACCTTTCTTTCACATTCTCAACTTTCTACTTCAAACATCCAACAATTACACACATTTCATCACATTCTTACACAAGCTAACCAAACAACACATACGACCTTGACATACACCCCCCATGTGACCGGTTCAAAATTGTAGGGCAAGTTCGCGACTTTAGGACGTCTCCCAAGCCTTTGCATTAGCTCCTACAACTTTTACCCCGGGTTCATTTTAATTGACTCCCTATGTTCATTAGGTTCATTGGTTACAGGTTTCAGGATCGTCGCTCTGATACCATTTGTAACACCCCCATACTCCAAGTGCCTTACCAGGACCACTCAGGTATGAAGACATTACCATCTAGGTTACCCGAGGCAATGATAATCAAATAAACAATGAAGAAACAACGTTTAAATATAAATATTTAGCGAAGAGTTACAATTCTCAAAACCAAACCAAAAGTGTAATACATGTTCTCAAACCGACTTTCTAATCGAATTGTAAATAAACTAATAAGCTACAAATGGAAGACTCCTATCATCATGTCGTGGCAATCCCAAATATCCCAAGACTCATCTCATACCTGCTCAATATCTGCTCACCATCCCGAATGGATCACCGCAGTTTAAAAAATAACACCGGGTCGACTAATCACACAACTCAATATATATTAACAATAAGATAAATGTACAAACTTAATCACACACACACACGATCACGCCAATTCCAATCATCTCAATCACCGATCCGTCCACTGGACCAGCCACGCGTGGGGGACCGCAGCCGTACCCACCAAATCCCCGCTCCACACAGTGAGCGATAACCCTGTCCATTAATGTGCACATCACTTCTGTGGCGGGTTCCACAGAAGGTGAAACTAGGGCGTGAAGCCACTCCCGCAAGTGACCCCACTCAGCCGAGGACACGCCTCGAGAGCCATAGACAACGATCACAATCACAATCACAATCACAATCACAATATAATTACTATATCAAACAATCAATCTCAACACATCAACAATCATCCCATTATGGGACTAATACTGAGTAGGAAATCCTACCTGGAAAGCACACTATCAGACGGTCTCTCTTCTGCCGTATCAAAAAGCTTCCTCTATGAAACCTCCTCCTATCATACAACATACAAACGCTACCAAATCACATACTACTCATAAACCCCCAAATCCCTATATTAGGGTTTAACCAAAACAAAGGAAAGACAATAAAAAGGGTACATAGATCTTACCCTCGACGCAAGGAACTCAACGGTATAATCAACGATGAGAACTGACCTTCCAAACTCCGGGAATTGCTAATAATGCGATTAAGATGGTGAACTTGCTTGCTTTCTCTCTTAAACAGTAAATTAGGTTTTGCAAAAGTGATTTAGAAACAATGACGGAAGGTTATATATCTTAATCGCATAATTAACAAAACCCGAGAAAACTCCCCGTAAAACCGGCTACTCGATCGAGTACCCAAGGTACTCGATCGAGTACCCCCTTACTCGATCGAGTATCCTAGTTACTCGATCGAGTACCCAACAGGTCAGAAACTTTTCTAAAACGCAACTTACCCTTACTCGACAGAGTAAGGCCTACTCGATAGAGTACCCGAAGACTCATAAATACGGAGTATTACACTTAACGACAATCCAGTGACTCTCACCTGGATTTCCTTGATATCTACTCGTCATGCTTAAAGCATACGAGACATCAGGACGTGTGCATATCATGGCGTACATGATTGATCCAACAACGGAAGCATAAGGGATCGTCTTCATGCGTTCAACATCATGGGGTTCGGAGGGAGATTAAGTCTTGCTCAATATAGTCCCAGTTACCATAGGTACCAAACCCCTTTTAGATTTGTCCATGCTGAACCGTCGAAGAATCTTATCCACATAAGATTCTTGACTTAGTGCCAATATCCTCTTGGATCTATCTCTGTGGATCCGGATACCTAATATGCGTTGTGCTTCTCCTAAATCATTCATTTGTAAGTGATTACCTAACCACTTCTTAACAGAAGACAACATCGGAATATCATTTCCAATGAGTAGTATGTCATCGACATACAAGATTAGGAACACAACATTTCTCCCACTAAATTTCATGTATAAACATGGCTCCTCAACACTTCGAGTGAAACCATTCTCCTTTATTACATGATTGAATCGATGATTCCAACTTCTAGATGCTTGCTTAAGACCATAAATGGATCTCTTAAGTTTGCACACTTTGTTAGGATTTTTAGAATCAGCAAAACCTTCGGGTTGTATCATGTACACCTCCTCTTCTAAATGCCCACTTAGAAAAGCAGTTTTGACATCCATTTGCCATATTTCATAATCATGAAACGCGGTGATCGCTAACAAAATCCGTATGGATCTTAGCATGCTACGGGGGCGAAGGTCTCATCATAATGGAGACCTTGGACTTGGGTAAATCCTTTTGCCACTAGCCTAGCTTTGTAGACATCGTCATGTCCTTCTATGCCATTCTTGACTTTGAATATCCATTTGCATTGAAGAGGTCTTGCCCCTTTAGTCAAATCTACCAAGTCCCAAACTTGGTTTTCATGCATAGAATTCATTTCGGACTTCATGGCTTCAAGCCATAAAGAGGAATTTGGACTACAGATTGCGGTCTTGTAGGTAGCGGGCTCGTCACTTTCTATAAGAAACACATCAAGTGTTCCATCTTCTTCGATAAGTCCCACATATCGATCGGGATGGCGAATAACATGGCCCGTTCTTCTAAGAGGAGGAGAAATAACCGCATTAGACGACAAAGGAACTTCTTCTTGTGTCTCTATCTCGGTTTGTGGCTCTTGAACTTCATCAAGTTCAAAATTTCTCCCACTCTGTCTCCTAGAAATAAAATCACTTTCTAGGAAGACAGCATCTCGAGACACAAACACTTTGTTCTCTTGCGGCTTATAGAAGTAATAGCCTCGTGAGGCCATGGGATATCCTACAAAATGCATTTTTCGGATCGTGGTGCCAACTTATTATCATTTTTAATTTTGACATAAGCATCACAACCCCAAATTTTCATATGGGATAGATTTGGAACCTTTTCTCTTCATATTTCATATGGAGTCTTTTGAGTTGCTTTGGTTGGACTTACGTTCAAAGATTTAATTGCGGTTTGAATCGCAAATCCCCAAAACGAGTTTGGTAAATCGGTTTGACTCATCATGGATCGAACCATATCAAGTAGGGTTCGATTCCTCCTTTCGGCAACACCATTGAGTTGTGGTGTTCCGGGTGGAGTAAGTTGTGATATAATACCACAACCTTTCAAGTGTGAATCAAATTCAAGGCTAAGATACTTGATGGTATCAAGTAATACCTCGCAAGTGCACGATTTTATCGTTGTACACTTTAGAGGGTCGATCCCACAAGGAGTAGGTGGACTACTAATCATTCTAATTCACGAGCTTAGCTAAGTCGATAGAAAATTAAGAGGTAGTAACGAACTAGCACTAATATTAGCAAATTAAAAGGCTACAAACTAAACAAGCAAAGAACAAGCTAAAGGATTAAGAATAGATCAAATAATGGGAAAGACTAGAACTCGGTTCTCCCTCGAATATACGTAATTCCACATACTAATTGTCTCGGCTAATCAAAAGGGGTAGAAAGGTAAGGGGGAGATGGCTCTAATTCGCCTAGAACCTCCCTCTCGGGTTCGCAATAAAACACTAGTTATCCCAACTAACCCCCCTCTCGGGTTCGAAAGTCAGTATCCCTAACTCAAAACCCAACAACCCCCAAAACGTGCACTTTCCCAAGGAGGTCTAGAAAATGGTCAAGGTCATTAAGCCCTCATCGTATTCCGGGTCATCCCACTCCTCCTCTCGGAGGTCGTTTTCAAACGCTAGTCTAGAGGCACCCTCCCTCGGTTCTCCCTTTCGGTCTCAACCTTAGTGGGTGACAAGGGTCGGTTTCCAAATATCCAACTCACAACCAAACCAACTCTCGTTGGTGGACAAGGGTCAAAAGTCGACACTACCCAAAAACCAAACCTTAAACATGCAAATTCCTCTAAACTACCCTCACCCATTTCCCCCAACAAATTAGCCTTAATGATAATTAATTAGTGAAATTACCCATACCGGGTTGACTCCTAGTCCTAGTAGAAGACTACTCACTAATCATGTTTCTAAAAGCAAAGAAAACAATAAAGATCGAGTCTTTAAACATAAATATAGTGGGAGGATGAATTCTACTTCTAAACATACAACAATCCAACAATAATGATGAAGAAGGATAAATTAAACTAATAATGAGGATGATTAAACTAAAAGACACAATCTTTAACAAAAACAACTCAAAGATTCAATCTTTAACTCAAGGGAATCAAAGACTCAATCTTTGGGTGGAAACAACAATGGTGAACAAAGAAAAGATGAACAAGAGAGAGAAAAACAACAATCAAAACAACAATTCTCAACAACCACTAGCAAAAGAGAATTAAAATCAACTATTGAAAACAATTGATGAACAAAAGAAAAAAAGGAAGAAGTAAAGAAGCAATACCAACTATGGAAGGATGAATAATGATGAAGAACAAGATAAGAACAATAATAATAATCTTTGATTGATGAAGAATGATTGATAAGTTACAAAGGAATTAAGTTTCTCCTCTCTAACCTTACAAATTTCTTCCCCCACTTGGATTAGATCCCTAATTTTCTGGGAAATTAAGTATTTATATCAAGTACAAAAAGTTAGGTGAGAATACAAGAGAGAAACAAAATCTGCAGCCGAGGGGTATAATTATGCCCGGTCCGGGCAAAGTTTTACCCGGCCGGGTATAATTATGCCCGGTCTGGGCAAAGTTTTACCTGGCCGGGTATAATTATGCCCGGTCCAGGCAAAGTTTTGCCTCTCGGCCGTATTTCCTCCTAGTTACTTCCATTCTTCAAGCGAATCACCTGCCAACTCCGTTCTTCTTATATTTTGGAGCACGGTACCTACAAAAAAGGGTTCATAAGTACGGGAAAAATGCTCAAAACATGTCCTACGCGAAGAGTGAAGGGAAAGTACTCGGGTAAAGCTAATACTAACTAAATGAGTTTATAATGCTTCATTTATTATGACAAAAATGGGTCAGGGACATCAAAATATGGGGGTTAAAATGGTGTTATCAAATCTCCCCACACTTGACCCTTACTCGTCCCCGAGTAAGTCCAAAACCTAAGCACAGAAGACTACTATAATATCCATCAAGAGTGTGTGCACAATATAAGCATCACTCAATTATTCTAAACTAATAGCCGATTGAGTATTAGCGCACTCAACGCCCCTTCAACTCACAATTTGACACTCATGAGGGAAAGTGCCCTATTGCAAGGCAAGTTGGGTCTTGCTACAAAATTGCGATGCATCCATCATGAAAACATATAATCAAGCTATTAGAATGCATCTAACAAAAATGGTCCACTTTCCTCATCTAAGTGGCCGGATTTTTCGAACAACAAAACACGGTCTTGGTCGGGAGTACCGTCTCAGAAGTGCCAATTGAGGTGCCAACCCCTAAGCATGACTCAAGCAACCCTCGTGTGACCAATGCTCAAGAAATAAATTCAAGAGCGGGGAAAGGGGAGGAGGGCAAGACCGCCGAGAATTACAAAACCGACACGAGATTCAACCAAAGGACCCATGACTAAGGGGACCTAGGCAACGACATCCTCACGGTTTTCACTCGTCACTCGATGAAAGAACAAGGTGATTTTTGTGACCAATAGTAACCAAAATCACTCAACTAACTCAACTAGCGAAAACGTGCCCGCAATCTAATGTGTAAGACCGTCCTACGTCCGATGAAATGCAAAAAATGGTAGAATGCACACAATATGAAGCAAGGGTTATAACGGGGCTAAGGAGTAGGTCGAAATGGGATTGGTGCAAGCACCGTTTGGATATGTGGAGCTCAAATCAAGAATTATCGACAGATCACATCCCATTTCTTATTGCAACACATGAGACACGTCTATGCCCTAACATAGCATGGATGACCAAAACTATGCAAAAATTGCATAAATCCAACTCAAGTAGGAAAAATTTGATAATACTCCTCTTATTTCAACAAATGGTAACGTCTACACCGTAACAATGGCTCGGTTTCCCAAGCCATGCAAAAAAATGTGTAAACCCGACTCATCTTTGGAAAAACATCAATTTGCCCTTTTTATTTAGCAACGGCTTTTTCTACCCCATTTAATGATGAGGAGGGGTGTTGCTTGCCTTTTTCTTTTCTTTATAACATATATACAACACAACTCATTATTTTTTTTTTTGATTTTTCATGACATTTTCACTTTTCTATTTTGTTTTTCGTTTCTTTTTCAAAACCTCTTATTTATATACAACGCCAAATTCACATCAAATTCCGACCCAAGTGGACGTGCATGCCATCCACCATCACGACCCAAGTCACCTCCTACAACACAACTACAAAACCGACCAATTCTTGATTAAGGAAGGGTGGTTATGGGATGTAGCTACTTTTGGTGGGTTTGCCAAATGAAAAGGCCAAGTTCAAGGGGGTGAATAAAAAAGGGACACGATGTAGGGGAGAAAACAAGGCTATTTGGCTATGTGAGGTTCATACAAACTGATTTTTGCTTCATATCACGTGCACGAAAATGTAATGCAATTTCACGGTCTAAGGACGATGCGACACACTTATGCGTCATGATGTGACATGCCTCGCGAGGAGCCCTACTCTCGAACCTAGATGAGGGCGGGGTATGAATGTACCCACCATAGGAGGCTATACCTTTACCTTTGAGTAGCTAAGTCGAGCCCTAGGTCTAGTCTACGGTCCTAGGTCTCACAAGATCGGTCTAAACTCATTGGTCAAGCCCGCTTCCCTCGGCTAACTAAGAGGCCACGGGTGCAAGTCACGGGGAGGGGAAAGGCACAATTGGACATATAGCTCATCATGGGGGTACTTCGTTCCCTTCCTCGACCGTGCTTAAGCAAATCATTTACAAACTAAGTGCAACTAAGTATACCAAAAACACATATGCACATGTGAACAAATGCATGCGGAAATCGAAAGAACATGAAAATAAACGTGCAAACAATGTCTAATCCTAGCAGCATACATCAACACCAAACAATCCACAGGTCTCCCAAGGAGACACCCAAGGCAAAAAAATTCCCATTCTCCTTCAAAATATCCAAGATACCAAAAAGAAAGAATAGTGCAAGGAGTAAGAGATAGGAAGGATTATACCAAGCGGTTTTCTAGCTCCTTTTTGCCTCAAAAGGTCAATGCGCTATGCCAAAGGTTAGACAAAACATATATATACAATGCAAATATTTTTTTATTTTTTCAAAATTTTTCAATTTTTAGGCATTTTCTTGAATTTTCTTAAATTTACAAGCATTTACAAATATATACAAATATTCACAAGAGTGGATATTTCCCTCCCCACACTTGAAATATACATTGTCCTCAATGGACAAAAGCATAGGGAGTGAATAGGAAAACTAAATAACATATTTTGGATTTTTAAATATTTGAAACTAAATAACATGTTTTTGTATTTTTAAATTTTGAGAATGTCCTCTCCACACTTGTTTATTTACATAATTCTTGATGTGAATGAATGTGTGGAGGATATTAGAATAGTAAATACATATTTTTGTTATTTTTGAATTTTTGAAAAAGTAAAGAACTTGTTTTTGTATTTTTTTTTTTTTTTGAATATTTGAAAATAAATAACATGTTTTTGGTATTTTTAAATGATAAAATTTCCTCCCCACACTTATTTATTTATATAATTTCAATGGAAATAAATGTGTGGAGGAAATTTGAAAATGAAATACATGTTTTTGAAGATTTTTTTTTTATATTTCAAATTTTTAGTGGTTTTTGGTTAATGAATGTAATGCATAAACTATTCTATATGCTAAATTGAAAGGACAATGCAAACTATACTTCATGAATGCATAGAGAGCTAATTTAGATTTACTCCTATTCGGTTCATGTCACTAAATGCAAAATGTGGTAAAAACTTAATTAAAGAGAAGGAGAATATATACATTGTAGTGGTTATTAAGTAACTCCACCAAACCTCTTCATCAAAGAGTCTTCAATCAACTGGGATCCCCCTGTTGGAATCCCGCTATCCCTTTAACAACTTCAAATTTTCCCATGGAGTAAGAGCTTCCAAGCTTTGACAACACTTCATGTACACCGCTTATGGCGTGGTGCACTTCCGACCATTTCCGGGCAATTTCTTCTTCAAGCTTCTTCTTGTCATGGACAAGAACTTCTTCATTTTCAAGGCTTGGTTCACATTTCCCTTTTCTTTTTACCTTCTTTATCCAATTTTTTGGTTTCTTCTTCTCAACCCTTGGCTTCATTTTTGGAGGGGTATTAGTGCTAGAATCAAATTTGGGAGGGATCACATTGGGGTGATCCCCTCCACCCTCAAGCTTTAACTCTTCTTTTCCTTTTTCATTTGTTGGGCAAGCTTCTAATGGATCCAAAAATGAAGGCCCTAAATTAGGTTCATCCAAGTTATCTTCCACCATATCCACCGTACAACAAGAGTTGCCCATAGGAGGAGACTTCATGGAATTATTGAGTTCAAACTCAATCTTCTCATTACCCACTTGGAGTGAGCGTTTTCCACTCTTAACATCTATCATAGCACCTCCCGTGGCCAAGCAAGGCCTCCCTAAAATGATTGGCACATGGCTATCTTCGGGCATGTCCATGATAAAGAAGTCGCATGGGATCACAAGTTTTCCAACCTTCAAAGGAACATCTTCAATTATTCCCAAGGGATACTTAACCGAACGATCGGCTAGTTGTAGGGAGATCTTTGAAGGCTTCAAATCTTCCAAGTGTAGCTTCTTAAACAAGGAAAGAGGCATTAAGCTAACACTAGCTCCCAAGTCACACAAAGCTCTCTTTATCTTCACCCCTTGGATAGAACAAGGAATAGAAAAGCTTCCCGGGTCTTCAAGTTTGCTAGGAAGTTTGTTAGTGAGGATTGCACTATATTCCCGAGAGAGGTTAATGGATTGTACCCCTTCATTCTTCTTTTTCATGGTGACAAGTTCCTTCAAAAATTTCCCATAACTAGGGATTTCAGTTATCATGTCAAGAAATGGTATGGTAACATTCATGCTTTTCAAAATTTCAATGAATTTTTCGTATTTCTTCTCAAGTCTTGGCCTTGCAAGCCTTTGTGGGAAGGGAATTGGTGCAACATACTCCCTTGGAGGTGGGGTAGGTTCTTTGGCTTTTGTTGGACTCGGTTCATCTTCTTTTGGTGGGTCAACCATCTCCACTTCCTTTGACTTCTCCACCTCAATTTCACCTTCTTCCACAACTTCAACCGGGTGCTCTTTCATTACTTCACTAGACACCCTTTTCCTCTTCCACTTAGGAGATTTCTCAACCTCCTCCAATTGTCTTCCACTTCTCAAAAATACCGCATTCATCTCTCTTGGGTTAACCGTATTACCCGGAAACTTCCCTGGATTTTGAGCCAATTGACTCAATTGTTTTGAAATTTGGGCTACATGAGTTTCCGTTGCTTTTTGGGATGCTCTTATTTCATCATTAACCCGGCTTTGTGAGGTAATGTGGTTGTCAAGTTTTGAGTCGACTTTTTGGTTGGCAATCACCAATTGCTCAAAGGCTTGCTCCCAAGAAGGTTTTTGAGGGGCTTGAAAGTTTTGGTTTTGAGGTTGGTTGAAATTTTGTCCCTTGAAACCCCCAAATGGTTGTTGGTTTTGAGTGACAAATTGTTTTCCTTGGAAACCGGGTGGGATTTGTCTTTGGAATTGAGAGTTTTGATTGAACCTTTGTTGTTGTTGAGGTTGGGAAGTGGTTGGATTTTGAATGTTTTGTGAAGCATAAGACAAGAAAGGGTGAGTTCTTTTTCCATTGACAAATTGGTTGTTGTTATTATTGTTGAACCCTTGCCTTGCACTTGTGGATTCCCAAATTCTATTTGCTTGCTCATAGCATTCCTCTTGGAGGGGTGAAATCAAGGGACATCCAATGGGAGTATGCCCTTGTTCCCCACACAACTCACAAGACAAGACTTGTCTCATATCGGAGCTTGGTGGTTTTGAATTTAGCAAAGCAACTTGTTGGGTGAGTTCATCTAGCATACCCTTAACCTCCACATTCAAAACCGAATTAGAATCCTTGCTCTTGCCCTTTCTTAATTGCCTATCATTTCCCCATTCCATAGTTCTTGAGGCCATCTCCTCAATTAGCTCCTTTGCCGCTTTATGCCCCAAAATGTCTAAGGCACCTTTTCCCGATCCCGCATCCAATGAAAGCCGAAGGTCTTGGGTCAACCCTTTGTAAAAGTTGTTCACTAGCTCGGCCTCGGAAATGCCATGGTGAGGGCATAACCGTTGGAGCTTCTTATACTGTTCCCATGCCTCATATAAGGTCTGATCCTCTTCTTGAGTAAAGTTTTGTAGTTCACTCTTGACTTTGGCCGTTCTTGAGGGTGGGAAATATTTGTTCAAAAATGCCGAAGCCAACTCATCCCATGTTTTGAAGGAATCCGGGTCACAATTCTTCAACCAATCCTTGGCCGAACCCCTAAGTGAACGGGGAAACAACCTAAGGCGAACCGCATCATCGGAGACCCCATTTGACTTGTACATGTCACAATTTTCAAGGAAGTCATTTAGATGATCATTTGGGTTCTCCAAGGGACCTCCTCCAAATTGGTTGTCTTGAACAAGGTTGAGTAAGGCATTTTTTATTTCAAAGTTATTAGCTTGAATTCTTGGCTTTTGGATGCTTGGATTGACTATGTGCTTAGGAGCCATAGTATCTCTTATCGGAACCGGATCACCCATGATGTTAGGTTCTTCTTCTAAAACCCCAAAAGGATTTTCAAACACCTCGGTAGCTTCTTGGTGATTACCTTCTTCAATCGGTGGTGTATCTAGTAAACCTCTTCTTCTTAGAGAATTAAATCTTCTTGTCGTGGCTTCAATTTCGAGATCAAGTGGATGTGTTGGTCGACCTCTTCTTTGTCGCCTACTCATGCAAAAGACCTAAGCACTTGAAAGAAAGGATTAGTAACAAAGGACTTAGTCTAAACTAGAACAAAAACGATTAATATCTAGCCGTACTCCCCGGCAACGGCACCAAAAACTTGATGGTATCAAGTAATACCTCGCAAGTGCACGATTTATAGTCAATAGGCAATTATATTGTGGGGGTATCTCGGTTGTTTAATCTTATAGTAGCTTTGCTAATCTTTTTAATATCTAGCTTTGCTAATCTTTTTAATACCAACATGTGCTATCAGTTGTTTGGGGGTATCTCGGTTGTTTAATCTTATAGTCAATAGGCAATTATATTGTGGAAACAACAAATTGCGACTCTTTATGCTTGTGTAATCTTTTGCATAATACTTGTTGAATATTGATTGTAGACTGTTTATGAAACTATAGAATGGATTCCGCAACCAAGTATGTTGTCATTAAAATCATGGGCTGCACAGGATCAAGGGGTCGGGTGACTCAAGTTAGAGTTAAGTTTTTGGATGACCAAAATCGTTTCATCATGAGGAATTTCAAGGGACCCATTAGGGAAAGAGACATTCTTACTCTTCTCAAATCTGAGAGTGATGGTGGGTGTATGAATGGCTCAGTGTTTAAATGCGTAAATGTGGCGGTGGGTTAATTGTTTAAGTGTTTCTGCGCTCGTTTCTCTATGTTTCTAGGCACGTAATGAGCATATCACATCCTTAGGAATTCACTTCCAATGTTTTTTGCCTACTGTGCCAATTGTTAGAGCATAGAATTCCGCCAAATTGGAAAAAAGGTTATGTTTTTCCATATGAATCATCATGGCTACTTATGTGTTACTTCCTGACACTATAATGCAAAACATGCGACATGGTTTTGCACTTTTATTAGCTTTGTCATTTCGCCTTGTAGTTCTACATGCTCAATCTCGATTCAATTCCACCTAGCATTTCACCAAATTAGGCCACCGCACCCGACAGAGCGTGGTGCAACAACTAGTAATGAAAAAGTTCCAAGTTTTCCTCATAGCTCAACCCGTTAATGAAATTTCTCTCACTTGAAGTATGAAAATGTCCAAGACATTTCTTATTCAAAGCATTATAAATTACATGACAAAGCTCCCATGTTTGACAAGGATGATGACATCTTATAATATATTCATGAAGCCTATTCAAATATTTATAAGACAATTAATTCTCATATTGAGGAAAATACTTAGAAGCCATTCAACTAGCGATTAACCGAAGACCAGACCTGGCAAAATTTACCTGACCTGAATAACCCAACATGACACCCGAACTCAAGACCCGAACTTGACCCCAACCCGAATTGACCCGACCCAGTATAACCCAACCCATATGTTTATTGTTTCAAAGTGATTGTTATCCACAGATAACTTTTTTACTCGAAAATGACTCGAACCCGAAATGACCCGACCCAATTTTTACAGGCCGAAAATGACCCGAACTCGACCTAATTGGCATGTTTGCCAGGTCGAACTCAAAGGAAATAGTGAACAAAAATCAAGACTAAATTAGATTCTCCAAAAATATTAATGACCAACTTATATCTAAACAAATAAAAGACTAACTAACGGAGACAATCTAAACTACAACGCAAAAATTAACCATTGCCTTTCCCGACAAGACGCCAAAATTTGGTGAGCCGAAGTAGTATACTCCCAAAGATAATGTTTATAACACTTACTACTTCAAACTAAATAATAGTATATGGTAATAAAGGTTGATCCGCAGAGAAGGCGTTGTAATATATGTGAATTATAATTTATGTAGAAAGTAAGTAACTAATAAGGCGGGGATTGAATGATTTATCAAACTGATCATAGACTAACAATTTTCCATTAACTCTTGAGCAAACTATCGTGGGAACAATTTCCCATTTCTTTTGTAAATATTATTTAACTTGAAACGCGATAATCAAATAACCTAATTATTAAACAACTTAATACAAGCGATTAGTTTAATTCAATAGTAACATTAACCAATCAGGATCGATAGAAGTGACAACCAATAACACACGCGATTATTAGTTGGAATCACAAGTTAATTCTCTCTTTAACCTAGATATGATAAAAACGCATCTGATACAAAGGGTAAATATTATCAATTAGTCTTGCTTGTGACGGATATATCCGTCACAAGCTTGAAACGGGTCGGATTGTACCACTTACAATGAAACAATATAGAAGTGACGGAAGTGTTAGGACTATGCAACATTAATGAGTGAATGACTTGTTGGGAATTAAAAACAACAAAAAAATTTACTTTCCCCAATGCAAGCATTTTACCACACAATTTCAAAAAGGTATCTTTAACCTAACACACTCATTTACCGTCCACATTTTTTATCCTCTCTCATCTTCATCTTCTCTCTTCATATTCTCTCCTCTCTCTCATATCAAACCCTCATAAACGCTTCACAAATCAACTATAAAGGGTGCCATTGTGATATCAGACGGATTCGAATACAATTTTCAAAGAAAACTAAAAACCTCTCCCTCTTTAATCTCCTTCCATCATAAAATCAAAGGAAAACAAAAAAAACTCTTATCAAGAACATATTCATCTGCTGTCATCATCAAAAAAAAAAGTGACAAGAAAAACAATGGCAAAGGTAATTTACGAACATGCATTTGATTTGTTTATTTTCATATGTTTGGAATCACCATAATATTGTTACATGCTAAGTCGGGATCTTTTTAATTGGAGTTAAATTATCTATGTATTCGGTAAAAAATAAAAGGAATTAAATTTAGATATTTGGTTCCTTTTGTTTGGAATATGTGAGTGGAGAAATCTTTTATTTTCTGATTTTCTGAGTTTTAAATAAATCTTTCTTATGAATAGATAAATATGTCTCGTATGTTGATTTTCTTGGTTTGTTGTTTGAATCTCTGGGTTTGTTGCTTGTTTTCCTTGGTTTGTTGTTGGATTCTCTAAATTTATTGATGTTTTTCTGGTTTTGTTACTTTGTTGTTTGATTTTCTGGGTATTGAACAATTGTGTCAACAAGCTTAAAAAAGTAATTGAATGGTGTATATGTTACATCTTTTGGTATTCGTGATACCATTCATTATCGTTCAATGAATGGTAACATAAAGAAAATATATGCTTACATGAAAAATCTTTGTATGTGATCATTTTCAGACTGTATATCTCCAGTAGTCAGTAATTTGTCAACAAGTTTAAAAATGTAATTTGTTACAATTTTGATGATTGTAAAATTGATATCAATGTTGTTTTAATGGTAACATATTGGACAACTATGTATTCATTTTAATGAATGTATATATGTAACCAGTTATGGACTGTATATTACTTGAGTGGTTTGATTGAAGTGGTCACATGTTAAACTGAGGTGGTTACATTTTCTTCAGTGATGGGAAAAGTTATGCATCTTCATCTAATTCATGAAATTCAAGACTTGAAAATACGATTTTATGCAAACACAATATGGGTGCAGTGTTGAAGACAGTGAAGCATGGAGAGCATGTAGGTAAAAGGTTTAATGGGTGTTCTCTTTGGCCGGTATGTTATTTGATTTCATTTGTTGTTTGTTAATTTATTTTTGTAATTGAATTTGATTATATCTTGCATAATCATTTCCTTATTGATCAACACTTGCAGCATAATGGTTGTGCCTTTTTTCAATTAGTTGATGCATGACAGAAAGTGAAGACTTAGAGAAGAAGAACGACTTGCAAGAAAAAATGAAGAAACTAAAGATAAAGGATGAAAAGTTGAAGATGGTTGTTGTAGAATTAAATATTGAAATCATGAAATATAGGAAAAGCGAGTGTAGATACCCGTATCCGTCGATATTGTAATTTACAGAAATCCCGAAAAAATACCCGATGATGATATGACACATGTTTACCTACATCGCTCGTTAGCAGATTTCGTTTTGTGATGCGGGACAAGCGTTATTTGACGATTTTATAATTTAAATGAATTTAAATTATTTCGAAATAAATGAAATTTATTTCATCGGTTTTCATATTTTCGAGTTTATTTAAAATTTAAAGCTTTTATAATTTATTTGAAAAATAAATTATTATTCAAAGTTTTTATTTTAGATTTATTTGAAATAAGATATGTGACGGTTTCGTTTTTATCGCTTTATTTAATTTGAAAAATTAGATTTTAAGCGGTTTTAAACGAGGTTTTTGAGACGTTTTAAGCTCGATTTTTGAACGATTATGAGCACGATTTTCGAGGCATAGCTTTGGTTCAAATCCATCTCCTAGGACTCGGGTTCGATTCCCCATACCACCACCCTTCCCCTTCCTTTTTCCCTCCCCAAACCCGACACCAACAACACCCCCCCTTCCCCTGTTTTTCCGGAGCCCAACCCACAACCAAACCACCACCATTCTCAAACCAACTAGCCTAGCCATCCACCCATCACCTAGCTCACTAACCCAACACCTATCCTAGCCCTATTCTAAAACCAACTAGCCTAGTCATCCACCCATCACCTAGCTCACAAACCCAACACCTATCCTAGCCCAAACCCATGCCCAAACCCGTGCAAAAAACTTAACCTGTGCCCTGTTTTGCCGCGATAAAAGAGGGACTTCCCGAGTCCTTTTCGAGCCCCCATCCAAGCCAAGTACCTTCCCTCGTTTCTCTTACTTATTCTCTAAGTAAGAGAAGATATTTTGCTTATCCTACCAGCTCACACAATCTTCACATAACCGAAACAATCCCTTCATTTATCTCCTTCCAAATCCTTTCCAAAACCGACATAATCTTCTCTACCTTCCATATTTCGACCAAACTATCCTACCCCTTCCTCAAGCAATGTTTTTGGAACCCTAAGCAGCCAATTACGGAACACTAGCACCCCTATTCCCTTTTCTTATATAAACCACACACATTAACACCGAAAAAAGGGACGAAAAACACAACACCCATACACGTTTCAAAACCCTCGCATTTGCACTCCATTCTCACGTTACAAAGCAACCTCAAACTCCTCTCATACCCAGAAACAAATTACAAAGTTTACATAACACCCATACACGGTTCAAAACCCTTGCTCTTTTATTCGTGTTCTCTCGAGTTCTGGACAACATATATTCTCGTCTATTTTGAGTCATTTCAAAACCGTTTTTGCCTCTATTTTTTGCCAAAGTTTGAATCTTTAAAGTCTAAGGATTGCAGAACATTTTTCAAATTTAAATTTGAGTAAGAAACAAAGTCACAATCTTCGTTTGAAAATCACTGCACTAACTGCCTTTTACGCAAGAAATTGTTTTTGTTTTTCGAAATTGTTTTCGTTGTTATGAAATACTAGTTAGTGTGGATGTCCATTGGGTTTATACGCATTATATATGTAATTAGGGTTCTGATTCACCCTTCTCTTACGTACTATATATACCCCATCAATAATGAATAATGAGAACTCTCTTCCTTCTCTCTATCTATTTGTTTGTTTTCTCTCTACACTTTCTTCTGTAATTCTTATTTTATAACACGTTATCAGCACGAAGCCCTAACCTATCGAGCTTCCATCAAAATATTTTCGCACCTCGTCTGCATTCAAGCGTCTAACATGTTCTAATTACCTTTCGATGTTACGCATATTACCATGTGCTTATATTTTTCATGCCTGCATATCTTCCTTCATATCCTTACTTTTTGCACCAATTTCATTATCACGTCTTTGATTTACATTTAATACTTGAAGGTTAGAAATAATTTTTCATTCACATACGTTATAATAATTAATGTGAGACGATCTCATATCTATATAACGTAATACTATCTCCTCTCTATTTATACAAGGTATTCTCATATCTATTCAATTGAGACGGTCTCCTATATATTCAATTGAGACGGTCTCCTATCTATTTAATTTGAGACGATCTTCTACCAATATAGTTTAAGACAGTCTCGTATTATTTTAATATGAGAACAATTCCTTATCCATTTAAACAATCTCCTATCAATTTAATGTGAGACGGTATCATTCAATTAAAATTCAGATTGATAAAATCCCAAAGACCATCCATCCATTAGGCCGTACCAATTTTTATTCACCTGTTATCATATCACTTCTATTCTATACTTCGTTAATTTTTTTTTTTTGCAATTTGTTTGTTGATCTATAATGCCACTAGTTCTTATTGTTATCTTAAAGATTCATTAACTAGAGTTTTTACTTATACTTTTCATAAGTCATAATTTCTTGACAGAATTCTAATTTGTTATCACAATTATGCTAATGTGTTGATGTGACTCAAATTTGAGCACATTTAGTCCCCGAATTAACCTTGTTCCTATGCTTTATAGCACTTATTTGGGTCATTTACTATCTTTAGTTTCCCATTTTGCATATTCTTTGAGGTTTTGTCTCCTTGGTAGGAAATGATTGATAACCTTGCATTTATGAGGCGAAATGGAGCTAAATGGATCGCATCAAATGAACAAGCATCAAAGAGAAGACCAACACTAGAGGCCTACGTAGATAATAAAGTGAAATGGGCAATGATGAAAGGATCCTTGCATCCCCAACATGATCCTTGTGGATTGTTAAGGAGCAAAAGAAGAGAAGCACTCTGTCTAGGAAACCGAGCGGATCGAGCATGATCCGAGCGTCTCAGAACACCAGGATCCGAGCGTCTTGTACCCAGGATGAGCGGCTTGAAGTGTCAGGATCCGAGCGTCTTCCCCAGGATCCGAGCGAATCACAAGGTAGAACAGCCCGTGCCATATCACGGGACGAACGGACCGAGGCAGGACTAGCAAGGAGGATCCGCTTATTTCCCTCGGGAGTTGCATTTCCTCAACTTTTCATAAGGTCTTAATTGTCATTTAAGCCCTTATTAACCCTAATTCTTGTACCTAATCTTTAGTATAAATACCCCTTTGTACTACCTAGATTAGCATGAATTCTTAACCATCTCTTAATCAAGTTGTAATCCTCTTTTAATCTCATCTTAATACTCTCAAATTAGTCTTAATTTAGTTGTAATACATTTCTCAATATTAATCGCATCTTAATCTCTCCTTAATTTCTCTATTGTTCTTCCTTTATCTTGGGTAATTAGAAGATTATTTGGGTTTATTTGGAGGATTGACAACCTTCCATCAATCATCAAGTACTTCTTTTATTCTTTGCTTTATTATTTGGAATCATCTTCATAGGTATAATTTCTCTTTACCCTTGTTTAATTATTGTTAATCACTTTCATTTATTCATCATGTTTTGCTTTGTTAATATGATTGACAACCTTATTAGCATGCTAAACTTGATCATGAGTGAGTAGTTCCTTAGCTAGGGTTAATGGGGAATTAGGGGAAACAAACATGGGGATTGATCTATGCTGAATTTAATATGTTTTCATTATTAATTTGCTTACTTGTTGTGATTTCAACTTATGCATATGTTATGTTTGATGAAATACGAGCCTATGAATCCTTGCATTTTTTACCCATCTCTTATCTCTTCAATGAGTCTTGTAAGTTTATAAACTAACTCGAGCCTTATTAGACCATATATAAAGTTGAATAGGAAGAATTTAGTCGACTTGTAGGTGTTGTACAATCTAATCGATTCGGCTCCGGGACCCAAACCTTCTTAGGGATTGTAAGATATACACTAACTCGTTCCCATGACAACAATAAGTACTTGTATCTAGTTGAGAACATGTTTATATGATAAACTCCCATGAATCCCCTATGAACCCATGACACCCTAGTGCCTTTAATCAATTGTTTACCACCTCTATTTACTTTGCTTTATTTTCATCTTGTTGATTAGTTTAGTTTATCTCCTACCTCAACCCAAATTGTGACACCCTTAGACATAGCTTTTTACAATTGAGAATCCTACATCAATACCCGTCCCTAGGGATCCGGCTTTTACTTACCTCTTTACTAAGAGTAGTTTGTGAAGTTATAAATATTGTTTTGGTTGGTAGCTTTTGACGACGAGTTATACTCACACCAAAAAATGGCGCCGTTGCCGCGGACGGTGTTAAATTGATTTGATTTTCATTAATTGTTTTTAGTTGTGTGTTTCTTTACCTTGGGGAAGTCAAACTCCTCAAGGTTGTTCTAATTGTTTTCGAGTTGTTTGATATTTTTCATGACTAGGAGATCACAAATTAATCTATTACCTATTGATTTTGAGATTGAAAGAACCTTAACCAACAATAAAAGAGTTTCTAGAGGTACTTCAAGAGTTGTAGGTATTGGAGAGATTGTGGACATTCAACCAAATAACATTGAGTTCACCAACGCTTTTGTAAGAGAAGGAGAGGATAACCCAATAAAAAACCCACTATAAAATCAACCCACAATGCCTAAATTTTCATCACATTCTGTACCAACCGAGGAGAGCCTACCAAATGGTACTCCTACACCACCACAATTAACCGGTAATTTCATTGCCAAATCCGCATTCATACAACTAGTTGAGAGAAGTCAATTTGGAGGGATACCTAGTGAAGACTCTCAGCCACATATGGAGATTTTTTGTGACTATTGTGATGCGATATCTCAAACCGGAGTTACTCAAGACCAAATCCGATGGGTATTATTTCCTTTTTCTTTGATTGGTACCGCAAAGCAATGTTTGAAGAGCCTAGACAAAGCTACCCTTGGTACTGATTCTTGGAAGAAGTTAGCACTTGCTTTCTACAAGAAATTCTATCCTCTGGAGAAGACTAATATGTTGAGAGCCCAAATCACCGGGTTTAAGCAAAGAGATGAGGAATCATTATATGAGGCATGGGAGAGATTTAAGGACACTTGTCGTTCTTGTCCACACCATGGGCTTAGTGAGTGGTTCCTTGTGCAACAATTTTGGAACGGTCTATTTGAAGATTCCCACAATATCCTCAATATGGGATCCAATGGGATGTTTACCGAAGTTGATGACAATCAAACATGGGCCAAAATAGAAGAGATGGAGGTTTATAATTCACAATATAATCGGCCTCGAAAGGCCACTAGAGGAGGGAAGTATGAGGTAGATTTCATCACTCAATTGGGTGCTCAACTAAGTGCTCGTATTGACACCATCAATTTAAAGTTTGAGAAGGCCATGGCTAAGCTTGATGAAGCTTCCAAATCACCCAAACAACATGTTAATGCTATGGTGGCATCATCCTCAATTCCAAGTGGAGTTTGCGAGAGTTGTGGAACTTTGGGACATTACCAAAGTGAATGTAGGGGAACAAATGAACAAGTGAATGCTTTCCGAGCATACAAAAGTGGCACCCCTTATTCCAATTACTACAATGAGAATACCAAATTTCATCCAAATCTTTCATACAAAAGCCAAAATTTTCAAAACCCTCAACCAACATACACCCCACCTCCAATGAGAAATCAAGCTCAAAGACCTTTTTACAACAAAAGACAAGGTTATCAAAATCAACCTTCATACAATCAATACAATGACCAAAGATTTGATGTTCAAAAAGCGGTCCTCCAAATGCAAAAGAATCAACAAGAATTTTTCACCCAAATGCAAAAAGATAGCCAAGCAAAAGATATCACCATCAACAACATACTAGCCCACACCATGATTTTGGAAACTCAAATGACTCAATTAACATCTTCTTGGTCTCAAAGACAAAAGGGACAATTACCACCTCAAGGTAATCCACCAAGGCATGAAACAGTGAGTGCTATCCATTTGAGGAGTGGTACAAGATATGAAGGGCCGAAGAAGCCAATTGATGGAGATGTGGAGGATTCTAGTGACAAACAAAGAGTTGTGGAGAACTCTAAGGAAGAAGAAGAACCCACCAACCAAGAAGTTTCAAAGAAGAAGAATGAAGAGAAGGCTAAGGAGAAAGAGCCTATTGTGATTAGACTTCCTTCCCAAGTCATCAAGCTAAACCTAAGTTTGATGAGAAACTTGAAAAGTTCATGGAAATTGTAAAGAACTTAGAAGTCTCAATCCCATTCACGGAATTGATCAATCATATTCCGGCTTATGCAAAATACATCAAAGACATTCTTACGAAGAATAAATCCATCCGGAAGCTAGAGACTATTTCCTTTACCAAAGTAAGTAGTGCTATTCTTCAAGGAAGTTCACCTCCAAAACTCAAAGATCCGGGAAGTTTCTCTATTCTATGCACCATTGGCAACACTACAATCAACAAAGCATTGTGTGACCTTGGAGCAAGTGTAAGTGTCATGTCTTACTCGGTATTCAAGAGGCTAGGAATGGGAGAACTCAAGTGCACTAACATTACCCTTAAAATGCCGGATCGATCAACAAAGATACCTTTAGGGGTATGGGAGGATGTGCCCATAAGAATTGCAAGTTCTTCATCCCGGTAGACTTTGTCATTATAGACATGGAGGAGGATTCCAACATTCCTATCATTTTAGGAAGACCTTTCTTGTACACCGCGGGAGCGGTAATTGATGTGAAACATGGAGAGCTCACACTTGAAGTTGGGGATGAGACAATCAATTTCAACCTTGACAAAATAATGAGAGCTCCCCGACTACATGAGCCATGTTTCATGATCGACCATTATAGCCGAGAAGGTGATAGGAAGAAGTTGGCATCTCAATGCAAAGATCAAGCTATGGGTAAAGAATCACCACCGATAAGGAAGAAGAAAGCGAATAATCTTTAAGATGCTCTATCCAGAGAGCGAGGAAATTTCAACAACAATGAGAGCTTGAATAGCTCACCACCAATCATGACAAAAAAGGAAGAAGGCCTCATTGGCCATGACAACAAGAAAGAGGAGTTACTCTTGTCAACTCATGATACCGTTGGGGAGCAAGTTGATGAAGTTTGTGGTCTATGGGATGACGAATTTGAAGGATTAGTCAATACCTACATCGGCAATGCTATGACCTTAGACCAAGGCTTTGGTGATCCTTGTCATCATCTTGACTCAAGTCATCACCATAATAAAGAACACAATGTGCAAACATCTACGAAAGACCTTTATGATGAGAATGAACATGCCTTTGACTACTTCTACAAGGTGTTGAGCAACATCAACAACACCTTGGCTATGCCCCCTTGATATGTCACTCAAGAATGAGAGTTTGGTGGAGTCCTCCCTAAACCACCATTTGTAAATATTCTAACACTCTAACTTGCATTTTACTTCTTGTATTGCATTTTTGTCATTTCTTTGGATTTACATTTTTATGCTTTGATCAAGATTTTCATCATGAGAGAAAGTGAGGGAGGTATTTTAACGTGTTTTTGATGTGTAGTGTTTGATCTAGTGTGGGGATAGCAAATGTGTAGGCAAACCAAGCCTTCGTAGTGCACCTGCAACAATGGACAAAGGAAATGAAGAAAGAATGATACGGGAAATGAAGACCCCCACGGGTGGAACTGAACTCGTGGGTGCAGAAGAGAATCCAAGCAGCCCAGGAGGGAATCCGCTCGAGCTGGCTGTAATCCGGGCGTCCCAGAGGAGCATCCGAGCGTCCTGGCTCTAGGACGAGGGTCTTGGGAGTGCTTAAATTGAAGAAATGGGTCTGTTGCAAAAATCTGAGCATATCACATACATGACGAGTGTCCCAGGCCATGAGCCGCTCGTCTTGAGAACAATCTGCGCGTCCTGGCTACTTCAAAAAAAAAAAATATTAAAGTTCACGCTGTTTGTAAATCAGAGCGTCCCCAGGTGAAGACGAGCGTCCTCAGCAAAATCCGCTCGTCTTGGAAGAGATCCGCGCGTCTCGGCACGGGTTGAAAATGTCAGAGCACACTGACTGAGGATTCGAGCGTCCCCAGTCCAAGCCGCTCGTACCCTGCTGCTACTTAACCAAAAACACGGGATCCTCCTTCTTTCCCCAATTCATTTCTATCTTTTACAAATATAAACACACACCCTTTCTCCCTCAAAACCCACAATCCCCTCATCAACAAAACACAAATTCCCCAACCAAATTCACCAAAATAAAAAAAAAAACTTCCTAAAATCAAGATTAAACTACTCCTTTATCAACAAAAGACCATCCCAAACATCAAAATCCTCACAAATTGAATCGATTTTCTAGGGTTTGAGCACAATTTCGAAAATCCTAAAATCGATTGGGAATTGATTGAAGCTTGAGGAAACAAGGAGCATTCAAGCAAAATATTGGTTTGTTGATACAATATTGACAAGGAGAACAACATGGAAAGAACAAAAGGTGGAAACAAGGAACCCAAAACCTCAAATCTATCCAAAAGGCAACACGCTCTTCTAGCCTCAAAGGCTATGGTAGTGCATCAACCAAGGGTGGAGATTCAAGAAATTGCTACTCCTATGGTGGAAGCTACACCTACTCCGGTCATAGAACAATTTCAAGATTATCCGGAGGTAACTTTCATAAACGATTCTCATAGGAAAGCATTTGTATCCTGACACGTCTATCGCGTACCTGTCAAAAATAACCAACTGGCCAACTAACTAATATAGCTAGGGAAGTCGGGTCGAATCCACAGAGAGGTAGGAAATTGTCTGCTAAACTAGGTTCGCCAAGGTAACCAAAATGGGGGTTTTAAATTGTGATTTCTAAATTAAAGGAGCAAGGGAAAGAGAAATTAAAAGGAGGGGTTTGACAGATAAAAGAGAATAGCTAAGACAAGCGGTTCGCCACAATCGTCTGGTCGAGTAATCTATGTCCCAAGTCAATGCAGTACAGTCTAAAGGATAGCGAACGTCACCTTTCGGTCCTTAATTCACCCTAAAGCGTAAACAGTTTAACTTTCGCCCTCGCTGCAATACTCTATTGTTCGCTACTAGTCTCCCTCTTCCAACCTTTCGGTCCAGGTCAAGGTCCACCAAGAATAAGGGTCTAATTGCGTCGACTCAATTAGGCAATTACAGTTATTTGTAGCATTTAAACAACAAAGGCGGTACCGGCATTGATCTAGTACTTCGATTACTCTTCCTTCAAATCATGGGTCCCCTATAGTCTTAGCATAGGGATTTAGCTACTCATAATTGTCAGATTAACAATAACAATAGCCAAACAATTAAAACTAAACATGATGAATGATCTAATTGATTGAACGATTATCAAGTAAAGAGAGAAAAGGAATTAAAACAATAAAAACAATAAGGGAATAATTAAATTGATAGTACCGAATCCGAGTAGCAAGGTAGAGAGTAGAATTCCCAAAGAACAGTGACCAAAAACAACAGATGAAAATGTACGTGGTAAGGGAGATGGGAGTAACGTAGTGTTCTCCTCAGTCTTATACTGAAAAATTGTCTTAAACCTAATCCATGGACTGATTACAAAAGCCCATAGAAGATTAGGCGGAAATAAACCAAAAACACACGAAAACCTCTCGATCGAGTAAGTTGATCACTCGATCGAACTCTAAGTCACTCGATCGAGCTAGAACCACCTCTCGATCGAGCACTGCTTGCTGAACATCCTCGATCGACTCCTTGAGCTGGTCGATCGACCAATCTTGAGTGTGTAAGCATTCGATCGAGCACTAAAGCACTCGATCGAGCTATATATGCGCACCAGGACTTGAACATCTTCCTTAACTAATCTCATACGTCCTCCAAGTGTAAGATTCCCAAACTCCGGATCCTTATTTCCCGTAAATGCATACAATTGGGACAATTAAGGCTCGATTTAGCTCCTCCTCGGTCAATTCCTGCAAATTACAATAAACGGACCAAAGTAGAATATTCGGGGGTATTTGTAGCCAGATGCTACATAAAAAGCATAGAAATGCGTGTAAAAATGAGGTGAAAACCTTATATAATAGACACGCATCAAATCTCCCCAAACCAAACCTTTGCTTGTCCCCAAGCAAATATGAATGCAACTAAGGGTGAACAATAGAACGGGACCAACGCATCAGCTACAAATCATCCACTAGAACCAAATTAATGCAACAAAAATGACAAAGTGGCAACCGAAAAGTGCAAACGAGTTAAACTAATGTTTCAAGCTTACTGAACCGTCGACCTTGCAAGATTCAAAGATGTCGGACTCTCACGGGTCGCTCGTCACTCAAAATCAGGTATAGGGTGAATATATATGAAAGATAGGAAGAAGCAAGACACTCACCTAACTCAACCTATAAGAACATGCATGCAGTTAACATGAATAAAGTCTCTACAACCGTACATATGCATTCCAACCATACTAGTGACCAAGACACGTGACGAGGACTTACATTTGGGTTAGTGAGGTAATGGGTAAGAAGGGGCTAATATGAATTTGGATATGTGGGGTTAATAGCTAAGCTAGCAACAACGGATCCAAATATAGACTGCATCCCACTTCGTACTCATAACAGCAAGATGAAACGGTGCAAAATTATGCACTAAGCTCACAAAACCAAAAGTCGTCAACTCCCCATAAGATATACATAAGGCATGGGAGTGCGAAACATTGTGCAATTCTTATTCTTTTTCATTCATTTTTTTTTCATTTGAATTTTTTTCATCGCTCTTTTTTTTTTTTCGCTTTCTTTCCTTTTTTCGTTTTTTTTTTTTCTTTTTCCCTTCAATTCTTCCACCATCTTCTGAAATCAGATGAAATAACCATATTGCAATAACACATTCCGAGAACTACTCGTTACTAGCTCAGCTAGGGTAGGAAGTATTATAGAAAGTAGTTGGTAGGACAAAAAAGGCAATTTGGCTATGTGAGGCTCATGGGTAGAATGAAATAAGGGGGACTGCCTCTCCTAACACGTGTTGCCATCCACGACCGAATGCATACAGTATTAAGAAGACTAGACTCATGCTTATGCAAATTGATGTTACATGTCTTAAAGAGAGTACTACTCACATTCTAAATGAAACCGGTCATGAATGTCACCAGTTTAATAAGCTCTAACCTCAGAATGTATTGTAGCTTGCCGACATAAAGAATCAAGTCTATTCGTTCAGATAAGAGAGAAACAAAAACTCGTAGATTATGCACATAATCATGCCAGCTAAATGTCAAGAATATGCAAGGCTCAAGTAAAGATTCAAAGTAGCGTCAATGTCCAAACGTTCCGACTCAATGCAAACATGAAAATTATGAAAAAATTTTTGAATTTTATGATTTTTATATGATTTTTGAAATTAATTAAAACAACAATGCATGCGGAAATAAATAAATTAAAACAAGCAAAAATGCAAGAACATGCAGACACAGATATGGATGCATACCTCCCCAAACCAAACCGTACAATGCCCTCATTGTACCAAAAATAGGGAAGAAATGCAAACTGAAAGGGGAAGGAAGAGTGGAGTCGGAAAACTTACAAAACGTCATATAGCGGGACCTCCCCAAACCGACCATGAACATGGGAGGTCAAAGAAAGTCAAAGTGTGGCTTTGTAGACGTAACACAACAGCGGCTGTAGATCATATCCCTTCGATCGAGTACGTGGAATGGCTCGATCGAATGTTTTACAGCATGAGTGGACTCGATCGAGCACTGAATCACTCGATCGAGTAAGCATGGATAGGGATTTGGTCGATCGAGGACATGACCTCTCGATCGTGTAGCAGCCGCATCAGAAAGTGCTCGATCGAGCACAAAAACCTTCGATCGAGTACTTTTAATCTGCAAAAGACGTATAAAGGCAAGGAAGCACAAATATTGTTCAAAAGCAGCGTCTAATGTCAACGTAAAGCTAAAGAAAAACAAATAAAACAAAGAAAACAAATAGTTCAACAAAAGCAAAAAATAAAACTGTCCGGGCTGCCTCCCGGAGAGCGCGGGTTTAATAGGTCCCGCACGACCTTTCTGGCATCAATTTACTGGCGCGTCGAGCTCGTCGAAGCGCAGGACTTCAACGCGGTTGTCCGCTTCACTCGCCTCGTGGTAATGCTTCACGTATTGGCCATTCACCTTGAATCTGTGGCCCTCGGAGTCTTCAAGTTCTACGGATCCAAATTTGGTGACGGCCGTCACCATGTATGGACCAGTCCACCTGGACTTCAGCTTGCCAGAAAACAGTCTCAACCGGGCATTAAACAGCAACACTTTCTGCCCCACATGAAACTCCCGAGGTAAGATTCTCTTGTCATGCCATCTCTTCGTCTTTTCCTTGTAAATGCGCGAGCTGTCATAGGCATTAAGCCTAAACTCCTCTAATTTATCTAGCTGCAAAAGACGATTCTGACCACACAGTTTAGGATCATAATTAAGCTCACGAATTGCCCACCAGGCCTTACATTCCAGCTCAACAGGTAAGTGACACGATTTCCCATAAACTAACCTATAAGGTGATGCACTAATTGGTGTCTTAAAGGCAGTTCTATAAGCCCATAATGTGTCATCTAGCTTAAGACTCCAGTCCTTCCGTGATTTAGAAACTACTTTAGACAAGATCTCTTTCAGCTCGCGATTAGAGACCTCTACTTGACCACTAGTTTGGGGATGATACCCCAAACCACGCCGGTGTTGGACACCAACTCTAGACAGTATGGAAGTAAGTTTCTTTTCCTTAAAATGCATCCCCCCATCACTAATGACGACCCTAGGGACACCAAAACGGGGGAATATGATCTTTTTGAACATTTTTATCACGGTTTTACCATCACAATGAGGTGAAGCAATTGCCTCAACCCATTTCGACACATAGTCTACAGCTACTAAAATGTACCTGTTACCTTTACTGGACGGGAACGGTCCTTGGAAATCAATGCCCCAGACATCGAAAACCTCAACCTCTAGGATGCCGTTTTGTGGCATCTCATGTCTTTTCGAAATATTCCCTGATCGTTGGCATGCATCACAAGTCGAAACAAAAGACTTGGCGTCGCAAACAAAGAAGGCCAAAAAAAACCAGACTGAAGTACCTTAGCCACGGTGCGCGATGGACCGTGGTGACCACCATATGAAGAGGAGTGACAGCCTTCCAAGACTATTTTGGTCTCCCACTGCGGAATACACCGTCTGTAGAGACCGTCTGCGCACTCCTTAAACAAGTAAGGGTCATCCCGGAAATCGCTTAGCGTTATACGACGCGCTTCTTCTGCTGAGAGAAGAAAGGTCGGCGGCGACTTGCCACCGACAACGAAGTTAGCTATATCTGCATACCAGGGTTCCTGGTCAACAATAGACGATATAACAAAGAATTAAAGTATCGTCCGGAAAAGAATCATCAATAGGTAGAGAATCTTCCCCTTCTTGTCGCATCGATCGCGACAAGTGATCGCCTACAACGTTCTCGGCTCCTTTCTTATCCTTAATCTGCAGTCAAACTCCCGAAGAAGGAGTATCCATCTCAGGAGCCGCGGTTTAGCCTCCTTCTTAGCAAGGAGATGCCTCAAAGCCGCATGGTCAAGTAAAAAAACAAAGTGACTTCGACCCAACTAAATAAGTACGAAACTTTTCTAAGGCATAAACTACAACTAACGCTCCTTCTCGATGGTAGTGTACTTCACTTGAGCCTCATCCAGAGTTCGGCTCGCATAGTAAATAGCATTCAAGGCTTTGTCTTTCCTCTGGCCAAGCACCGCTCCTAATGCATAGTCACTCGCGTCGCACATGATCTCGAACTCGCAAGTCCCGGTTGGGAGGTCGTATGATCGGCGCGGAGACTAAGGCCCGCTTTAACCTGTTAAAAGCGAAAAGACAAGCATCATAAACACAAAAGGGGCATCTTTAAGCAACAGCTGTGTAAGTGGTTTAGCAATTTTGGAGAAGTCCTTGATAAACCGGCGATAAAAGCCAGCGTGACCAAGGAAGCTCCTCACCCCTTAACATTAACAGGAGGTGGTAATTGTTGAATCACTTCCACCTTTGCTTTGTCAACTTCTATTCCCCTATCGAAACTAAGTGCCCTAGGACAACTCCCTCGTTGACCATGAAGTGGCACTTCTCCCGATTCAAAGACAAGATTAACCTCAATACAAATACCGCAACACTTTCTCAAGGTTAGACAGACAGTTAGAAAAATCACTTCCATAAACACTGAAATCGTCCATAAAAACTTCCATGATAGACTCAATATACTCTGAAAATATCCCCATCATACACCTTTGGAAGGTGGCGGGGGCATTGCACAAACCAAAAGGCATTCTCGCGATACGCAAAAACACCCTTAGGACAGTAAATGTAGTCTTGGCCGATCATCTCGGTGGATAGGGATCTGAAAGAACCACCGAATACCCATCTAAATAGCAGAAAAATTTATGAGAGGCTAACCTTTCTACCATTTGATCAATAAAAGGAAGGGGGAAGTGGTCTTTCTTGGTGGCGGCATTCACTGTGTCGTAGTCTATGCACATCCGCCAACCAATTACTACTCGGGTAGGTATTAATTCATTCTTCTCATTCTTAACTACAATTGTCCCTCCTTTCTTCGGGACTACCTGTACTGGGCTTACCCATCTAGAATTACCTACCGAATAAATAATACCCGCATCCAAAGCCTTCATTACCTCGGCCATCACAACATCCTCGCATCTTCCGGTTCACCCGACGCCGACCCCGCTGCAAGGCTTGTGATCCTCCTCCAACTCTATCCTGTGCATACAAATATCGGGACTAATCCCCGTGATATCATCCATGAATAGCCCATTGCCTTCCTGTTTTTCTTAAGTACACTAACAAAGAAGTCACCGATCATCACTAAGCTTGGCACTAACGATGATGGGATACTCTGTAGTATCGTCTAGAAAAGCATATTTAAGATGAGATGGGAGAGGCTTACGTTCCGGTACCTTTACCTCAATGGAGCAAAGAGTGCTGATCATTTGTTCCACCTGCTCTCCGTCATGCTCATCTAAATCATCAACAAGCAAATCCAACGCAAAGATCATCGTTCTCTGGGCTATCTCGCACACTCATCAAAAAGCATGAGAGCTTCCAAAGGGGTCCTTCATAAAAGAACCCGACCAGAAGTCATAAATAGACTCATCAATGATATCGACCGAATAACATGTGTCCTCTATCATTGGGTGGGCTAAAGTACTGGGCAAACTGAATGTGATAGCGTCATCCCCTACTGCAAGAGTTAGACGCCCTTGTCTGACATCAATAACGGCCCCAGCTGTACAAAGGAACGGTCTTCCTAAAATAATTTGGGTCCGGATGTCCTCAGCTATATCCAAGACAATGAAATCTACGGGGATGTAAAGCTTGCCTATTTTCACAGGCACATCCTCCAAGACACCTAAAGGTCTCCTAACAGATCTATCGGCCATCTGCAGGGTAATGTTAGTCACCTTGAAGTGACTCATCTTCAATTGCTTGCAGACAAGAAGGGGCATGACACTGACACTGGCACCTAAATCGCAAAGGGTGTTATCAATAACCATATTACCTATGACACAGGTAATAGAAAAGCTGCCCGGGTCTTTCATTTTTGGAGGGGCCTTATTTAACAGTAGGTTACTAGACTCTTCCATAATGAAATCGTCTCAAATTCGCTCAAATTCCTCTTAAGCGTCACAATATCCTTCATAAACTTAGCGTAAGTAGGAACCTGAGTAACAAGTTCAGAGAAAAGGACAGTTACCTGAAGGTTCTTCACGATGTCCACGAACTTACCGTACTGTTGCTCGATCTTTGCGTCCTTCAGACGACTTGGGAAGGGTACCCTGGTAGCGATGAGTGGTCCCGCAACCTTTCCTTTACCCTTATCAACGCGTGACGTCTTCACAGCAGGGGAAGATGACACGGTGACGGTATTAGATACTGAATTAGGAATTCCGCCACTTAATGCACTGGATCGAGTACCTTTACTGGTCGATCGACCAGTTTCTTCTTCAATATCACTCGATCGACCTATCTTGACACTCGATCGAGTGTTTTCTTCAGCATGTTTACTCGATCGACCAACTTGAGGTTCTATACTTCTCGATCGACCGCCAGTGTCACTCGATCGAGTGACTGGATGATTAGAACTGCTCGATCGAGTAGATGTGTTGCTCGATCGAGTAGATACTGCACACGCAGCAAGTATTTCCTGCAAGAACTCGTCTAAATCATCATCTGAATCATCATTAGCTGCCAATATTTTGTCTTCTTCATGAGGAAGGTCAATTTGGAAGTTCAGTGCCCTGACTGGGTCACAGATTGGAAAAGGCTTGGCTTGATCCGTGGCTGTGTCAATCAATCGTGCGACTTGTTCCTTCAATTCCGATATAACCGTATCGATTTCGTGACATACTCAGCATAATGGATTTCAACTCGGCAATTTCTTCTCTTGCAGAGGGAGAAGCCGGTCGTGATACTGGCGTAGAAGGGGTAGCAACGCTCTTTATCTCTTCATATAGCTGGGAGAAAGGAACTCCCTGCTTGTACCTCTTATATGCAAGAGCGCGCTCTATACTCGCTACACATTCGTAGAGGTCATGTCCTTCCTCGCCACATCTACCACATGGCTCTGTATGCTCTGTAATCGTAGGCATATTGTCAACCAACCTTCGAAGCAACAGCTAATCTGCAAATTGTCAAAAACTTTGCAGAAAATAAGATCAGCCTCAAAGAATAAATTCCTTGAGACGAAAGACAAACTTAATTTAAGCAACAAAATTACGCCACCTCCCCGGCAACGGCGCCAAAATTTGACACGTCTGTCGCGTACCTGTCAAAAATAACCAACTGGCCAACTAACTAATATAGCTAGGGAAGTCGGGTCGAATCCACAGAGAGGTAGGAAATTGTCTGCTAAACTAGGTTCGCCAAGGTAACCAAAATGGGGGTTTTAAATTGTGATTTCTAAATTGAAGGAGCAAGGGAAAGAGAAATTAAAAGGAGGGGTTTGACAGATAAAAGAGAATAGCTAAGACAAGCGGTTCGCCACAATCGTCTGGTCGAGTAATCTATGTCCCAAGTCAATGCAGTACAGTCTAAAGGATAGCGAACGTCACCTTTCGGTCCTTAATTCACCCTAAAGTGTAAACAGTTTAACTTTCGCCCTCGCTGCAATACTCTATTGTTCGCTACTAGTCTCCCTCTTCCAACCTTTCGGTCCAGGTCAAGGTCCACCAAGAATAAGGGTCTAATTGCGTCGACTCAATTAGGCAATTACAGTTATTTGTAGCATTTAAACAACAAAGGCGGTACCGGCATTGATCTAGTACTTCGATTACTCTTCCTTCAAATCATGGGTCCCCTATAGTCTTAGCATAGGGATTTAGCTACTCATAATTGTCAGATTAACAATAACAATAGCCAAACAATTAAAACTAAACATGATGAATGATCTAATTGATTGAACGATTATCAAGTAAAGAGAGAAAAGGAATTAAAACAATAAAAACAATAAGGGAATAATTAAATTGATAGTACCGAATCCGAGTAGCAAGGTAGAGAGTAGAATTCCCAAAGAACAGTGACCAAAAACAACAGATGAAAATGTACGTGGTAAGGGAGATGGGAGTAACGTAGTGTTCTCCTCAGTCTTATACTGAAAAATTGTCTTAAACCTAATCCATGGACTGATTACAAAAGCCCATAGAAGATTAGGCGGAAATAAACCAAAAACACACGAAAACCTCTCGATCGAGTAAGTTGATCACTCGATCGAACTCTAAGTCACTCGATCGAGCTAGAACCACCTCTCGATCGAGCACTGCTTGCTGAACATCCTCGATCGACTCCTTGAGCTGGTCGATCGACCAATCTTGAGTGTGTAAGCATTCGATCGAGCACTAAAGCACTCGATCGAGCTATATATGCGCACCAGGACTTGAACATCTTCCTTAACTAATCTCATACGTCCTCCAAGTGTAAGATTCCCAAACTCCGGATCCTTATTTCCCGTAAATGCATACAATTGGGACAATTAAGGCTCGATTTAGCTCCTCCTCGGTCAATTCCTGCAAATTACAATAAACGGACCAAAGTAGAATATTCGGGGTATTTGTAGCCAGATGCTACATAAAAAGCATAGAAATGCGTGTAAAAATGAGGTGAAAACCTTATATAATAGACACGCATCAAATCTCCCCAAACCAAACCTTTGCTTGTCCCCAAGCAAATATGAATGCAACTAAGGGTGAACAATAGAACGGGACCAACGCATCAGCTACAAATCATCCACTAGAACCAAATTAATGCAACAAAAATGACAAAGTGGCAACCGAAAAGTGCAAACGAGTTAAACTAATGTTTCAAGCTTACTGAACCGTCGACCTTGCAAGATTCAAAGATGTCGGACTCTCACGGGTCGCTCGTCACTCAAAATCAGGTATAGGGTGAATATATATGAAAGATAGGAAGAAGCAAGACACTCACCTAACTCAACCTATAAGAACATGCATGCAGTTAACATGAATAAAGTCTCTACAACCGTACATATGCATTCCAACCATACTAGTGACCAAGACACGTGACGAGGACTTACATTTGGGTTAGTGAGGTAATGGGTAAGAAGGGGCTAATATGAATTTGGATATGTGGGGTTAATAGCTAAGCTAGCAACAACGGATCCAAATATAGACTGCATCCCACTTCGTACTCATAACAGCAAGATGAAACGGTGCAAAATTATGCACTAAGCTCACAAAACCAAAAGTCGTCAACTCCCCATAAGATATACATAAGGCATGGGAGTGCGAAACATTGTGCAATTCTTATTCTTTTTCATTCATTTTTTTTTCATTTGAATTTTTTTCTGTCGCTCTTTTTTTTTTCGCTTTCTTTCCTTTTTTCGTTTTTTTTTTCTTTTTCCCTTCAATTCTTCCACCATCTTCTGAAATCAGATGAAATAACCATATTGCAATAACACATTCCGAGAACTACTCGTTACTAGCTCAGCTAGGGTAGGAAGTATTATAGAAAGTAGTTGGTAGGACAAAAAAGGCAATTTGGCTATGTGAGGCTCATGGGTAGAATGAAATAAGGGGGACTGCCTCTCCTAACACGTGTCGCCATCCACAGACCGAATGCATACAGGTATTAAGAAGACTAGACTCATGCTTATGCAAATTGATGTTACATGTCTTAAAGAGAGTACTACTCACATTCTAAATGAAACCGGTCATGAATGTCACCAGTTTAATAAGCTCTAACCTCAGAATGTATTGTAGCTTGCCGACATAAAGAATCAAGTCTATTCGTTCAGATAAGAGAGAAACAAAAACTCGTAGATTATGCACATAATCATGCCAGCTAAATGTCAAGAATATGCAAGGCTCAAGTAAAGATTCAAAGTAGCGTCAATGTCCAAACGTTCCGACTCAATGCAAACATGAAAATTATGAAAAAAATTTTGAATTTTATGATTTTTATATGATTTTTGAAATTAATTAAAACAACAATGCATGCGGAAATAAATAAATTAAAACAAGCAAAAATGCAAGAACATGCAGACACAGATATGGATGCATACCTCCCCAAACCAAACCGTACAATGCCCTCATTGTACCAAAAATAGGGAAGAAATGCAAACTGAAAGGGGAAGGAAGAGTGGAGTCGGAAAACTTACAAAACGTCATATAGCGGGACCTCCCCAAACCGACCATGAACATGGGAGGTCAAAGAAAGTCAAAGTGTGGCTTTGTAGACGTAACACAACAGCGGCTGTAGATCATATCCCTTCGATCGAGTACGTGGAATGGCTCGATCGAATGTTTTACAGCATGAGTGGACTCGATCGAGCACCAATCACTCGATCGAGTAAGCATGGATAGGGATTTGGTCGATCGAGGACATGACCTCTCGATCGTGTAGCAGCCGCATCAGAAAGTGCTCAATCGAGCACAAAAACCTTCGATCGAGTACTTTTAATCTGCAAAAGACGTATAAAAGCAAGGAAGCACAAATATTGTTCAAAAGCAGCGTCTAATGTCAACGTAAAGCTAAAGAAAAACAAATAAAACAAAGAAAACAAATAGTTCAACAAAAGCAAAAAATAAAACTGTCCGGGCTGCCTCCCGGAGAGCGCGGGTTTAATAGGTCCCGCACGACCTTTCTGGCATCAATTTACTGGCGCGTCGAGCTCGTCGAAGCGCAGGACTTCAACGCGGTTGTCCGCTTCACTCGCCTCGTGGTAATGCTTCACGTATTGGCCATTCACCTTGAATCTGTGGCCCTCGGAGTCTTCAAGTTCTACGGATCCAAATTTGGTGACGGCCGTCACCATGTATGGACCAGTCCACCTGGACTTCAGCTTGCCAGGAAACAGTCTCAACCGGGCATTAAACAGCAACACTTTCTGCCCCACATGAAACTCCCGAGGTAAGATTCTCTTGTCATGCCATCTCTTCGTCTTTTCCTTGTAAATGCGCGAGTCATCATAGGCATTAAGCCTAAACTCCTCTAATTTATCTAGCTGCAAAAGACGATTCGACCACACGCTTTAGGATCATAATTAAGCTCACGAATTGCCCACCAGGCCTTACATTCCAGCTCAACAGGTAAGTGACACGATTTCCCATAAACTAACCTATAAGGTGATGCACTAATTGGTGTCTTAAAGGCAGTTCTATAAGCCCATAATGTGTCATCTAGCTTAAGACTCCAGTCCTTCCGTGATTTAGAAACTACTTTAGACAAGATCTCTTTCAGCTCGCGATTAGAGACCTCTACTTGACCACTAGTTTGGGGATGATACCCCAAACCACGCCGGTGTTGGACACCAACTCTAGACAGTATGGAAGTAAGTTTCTTTTCCTTAAAATGCATCCCCCCATCACTAATGACGACCCTAGGGACACCAAAACGGGGGAATATGATCTTTTTGAACATTTTTATCACGGTTTTACCATCACAATGAGGTGAAGCAATTGCCTCAACCCATTTCGACACATAGTCTACACTACTAAAATGTACTGTTACCTTTTACTGGACGGAACGGTCCTTGGAAATCAATGCCCCGGACATCGAAAACCTCAACCTCTAGGATGCCGTTTTTTTGTGGCATCTCATGTCTTTTCGAAATATTCCCCGATCGTTGGCATGCATCACAAGTGAAACAAAAGACTTGGCGTCGCAAACAAAGAAGGCCAAGAAAAACCAGATCGAAGTACCTTAGCCACGGTGCGCGATGGACCGTGGTGACCACCATATGAAGAGGAGTGACAGCCTTCCAAGACTATTTTGGTCTCCCACTGCGGAATACACCGTCTCAGAGAGACCGTCTGCGCACTCCTTAAACAAGTAAGGGTCATCCTGGATATGCGCTTAGCGTTATACGTAAAACGCTTCTTCTCGCCGAGAAGAAAGGTTAGGCGGCGACTTGCCACCGACAACGAAGTTAGCTATATCTGCATACCAAGGTTCTTGGTCAACAATAGACGATATAACAGCAATTAAAGTATCGTCCGGAAAAGAATCATCAATAGGTAGAGAATCTTCCCCTTCTTGTCGCATCGATCGCGACAAGTGATCGCCTCAACGTTCTCGGCTCCTTTCTTATCCTTAATCTGCAGGTCAAACTCCTGAAGAAGGAGTATCCATCTCGAGAGCCGCGGTTTAGCCTCCTTCTTAGCAAGGAGATGCCTCAAAGCTGCATGGTCGGTAAAAACAAGTGACTTCGACCCAACTAAATAAGTACGAAACTTTTCTAAGGCATAAACTACACTAATGCTCCTTCTCGATGGTAGTGTACTTCACTTGAGCCTCATCCAGAGTTCGGCTCGCATAGTAAATAGCATTCAAGGCTTTGTCTTTCCTCTGGCCAAGCACCGCTCCTAATGCATAGTCACTCGCGTCGCACATGATCTCGAACGGCAAGTCCCGGTTGGGAGGTCAGTATGATCGGCGCGGAGACTAAGGCCTGCGCTTTAACCTGTTAAAAGCGAAAGACAAGCATCGATAAACACAAAAGGGGCATCTTTAAGCAACAAATGTGTAAGTGGTTTAGCAATTTTGGAGAAGTCCTTGATAAACCGGCGATAAAAGCCCGCGTGACCAAGGAAGCTCCTCACCCCCTTAACATTAACAGGAGGTGGTAATTGTTGAATCACTTCCACCTTTGCTTTGTCAACTTCTATTCCCCTATCGAAACTAAGTGCCCTAGGACAACTCCCTCGTTGACCATGAAGTGGCACTTCTCCCGATTCAAAGACAAGATTAACCTCAATACAAATACGCAACACTTTCTCAAGGTTAGACAGACGCTTAGTAAAATCACTTCCATAAACACTGAAATCGTCCATAAAAACTTCCATGATAGACTCAATATACTCTGAAAATATCCCCATCATACACCTTTGGAAGGTGGCAGGGGCATTGCACAAACCAAAAGGCATTCTGCGATACGCAAAAACACCCTTAGGACAGTAAATGTAGTCTTGGCCGATCATCTGGGTGGATAGGGATCTGAAAGAACCACGAATACCCATCTAAATAGCAGAAAAATTTATGAGAGGCTAACCTTTCTACCATTTGATCAATAAAAGGAAGGGGGAAGTGGTCTTTCTTGGTGGCGGCATTCAGCTGTCTGTAGTCTATGCACATCCGCCAACCAGTCACTACTCGGGTAGGTATTAATTCATTCTTCTCATTCTTAACTACAGTTGTCCCTCCTTTCTTCGGGACTACCCATCGGGCTTACCCATCTAGAATTACCTACCGAATAAATAATACCGCATCCAGCACTTCATTACCTCGGCCATCACAACATCCTCGCATCTTCCGGTTCACCGACGCTGACCCTGCCTGCAAGGCTTGTGATCCTCCTCCAGCTCTATCCTGTGCATACAAATATCGGGACTAATCCCCGTGATATCATCCAGTGAATAGCCCATTGCCTTCCTGTTTTTCTTAAGTACAGCTAACAAAGAAGTCAGCTGATCATCACTAAGCTTGGCACTAACGATGATGGGATACTGCTCTGTATCGTCTAGAAAAGCATATTTAAGATGAGATGGGAGAGGCTTACGTTCCGGTACCTTTACCTCAATGGAGCAAAGAGTGCTGATCATTTGTTCCACCTGCTCTCCGTCATGCTCATCTAAATCATCAACAAGCAAATCCAACGCAGCATCATCGTTCTCTGGGCTATCTGCACACTCATCAAAAAGCATGAGAGCTTCCAGTGGGTCCTTCATAAAAGAACCCGACCAGAAGTCATAAATAGACTCATCAATGATATCGACCGAATAACATGTGTCCTCTATCATTGGGTGGGCTAAAGCTTCAAGCAAACTGAATGTGATAGCGTCATCCCCTCTGCAAGAGTTAGACGCCCTTGTCGACATCAATAACGGCCCCACTTGTACAAAGGAACAGTCTTCCTAAAATAATTTGGGTCCTGGATGTCCTCACTATATCCAAGACAATGAAATCTACGGGGATGTAAAGCTTGCCTATTTTCACAGGCACATCCTCCAAGACACCTAAAGGTCTCCTAACAGATCTATCGGCCATCTGCAGGGTAATGTTAGTCACCTTGAAGTGACTCATCTTCAATTGCTTGCAGACAAGAAGGGGCACGACACTGACACTGGCACCTAAATCGCAAAGGGTGTTATCAATAACCATATTACCTATGACACAGGTAATAGAAAAGCTGCCCGGGTCTTTCATTTTTGGAGGGGCCTTATTTAACAGTAGGTTACTAGACTCTTCCATAATGAAATCGTCTCAAATTCGCTCAAATTCCTCTTAAGCGTCACAATATCCTTCATAAACTTAGCGTAAGTAGGAACCTGAGTAACAAGTTCAGAGAAAAGGACAGTTACCTGAAGGTTCTTCACGATGTCCACGAACTTACCGTACTGTTGCTCGATCTTTGCGTCCTTCAGACGACTTGGGAAGGGTACCCTGGTAGCGATGAGTGGTCCCGCAACCTTTCCTTTACCCTTATCAACGCGTGACGTCTTCACAGCAGGGGAAGATGACACGGTGACGGTATTAGATACTGAATTAGGAATTCCGCCACTTAATGCACTGGATCGAGTACCTTTACTGGTCGATCGACCAGTTTCTTCTTCAATATCACTCGATCGACCTATCTTGACACTCGATCGAGTGTTTTCTTCAGCATGTTTACTCGATCGACCAACTTGAGGTTCTATACTTCTCGATCGACCGCCAGTGTCACTCGATCGAGTGACTGGATGATTAGAACTGCTCGATCGAGTAGATGTGTTGCTCGATCGAGTAGATACTGCACACGCAGCAAGTATTTCCTGCAAGAACTCGTCTAAATCATCATCTGAATCATCATTAGCTGCCAATATTTTGTCTTCTTCATGAGGAAGGTCAATTTGGAAGTTCAGTGCACTGACTGGGTCACAGATTGGAAAAGGCTTGGCTTGATCCGTGGCCTGTGTCAACTGTGCGACTTGTTCCTTCAATTCCGATATAACCGTATCAGATTTCTGTGACATACTCAGCATAATGGATTTCAACTCGGCAATTTCTTCTCTTGCAGAGGGAGAAGCCGGTCGTGATACTGGCGTAGAAGGGGTAGCAACGCTCTTTATCTCTTCATATAGCTGGGAGAAAGGAACTCCCTGCTTGTACCTCTTATATGCAAGAGCGCGCTCTATACTCGCTACACATTCGTAGAGGTCATGTCCTTCCTCGCCACATCTACCACATGGCTCTGTATGCTCTGTAATCGTAGGCATATTGTCAACCAACCTTCGAAGCAACAGCTAATCTGCAAATTGTCAAAAACTTTGCAGAAAATAAGATCAGCCTCAAAGAATAAATTCCTTGAGACGAAAGACAAACTTAATTTAAGCAACAAAATTACGCCACCTCCCCGGCAACGGCGCCAAAATTTGACACGTCTGTCGCGTACCTGTCAAAAATAACCAACTGGCCAACTAACTAATATAGCTAGGGAAGTCGGGTCGAATCCACAGAGAGGTAGGAAATTGTCTGCTAAACTAGGTTCGCCAAGGTAACCAAAATGGGGGTTTTAAATTGTGATTTCTAAATTGAAGGAGCAAGGGAAAGAGAAATTAAAAGGAGGGGTTTGACAGATAAAAGAGAATAGCTAAGACAAGCGGTTCGCCACAATCGTCTGGTCGAGTAATCTATGTCCCAAGTCAATGCAGTACAGTCTAAAGGATAGCGAACGTCACCTTTCGGTCCTTAATTCACCCTAAAGCGTAAACAGTTTAACTTTCGCCCTCGCTGCAATACTCTATTGTTCGCTACTAGTCTCCCTCTTCCAACCTTTCGGTCCAGGTCAAGGTCCACCAAGAATAAGGGTCTAATTGCGTCGACTCAATTAGGCAATTACAGTTATTTGTAGCATTTAAACAACAAAGGCGGTACCGGCATTGATCTAGTACTTCGATTACTCTTCCTTCAAATCATGGGTCCCCTATAGTCTTAGCATAGGGATTTAGCTACTCATAATTGTCAGATTAACAATAACAATAGCCAAACAATTAAAACTAAACATGATGAATGATCTAATTGATTGAACGATTATCAAGTAAAGAGAGAAAAGGAATTAAAACAATAAAAACAATAAGGGAATAATTAAATTGATAGTACCGAATCCGAGTAGCAAGGTAGAGAGTAGAATTCCCAAAGAACAGTGACCAAAAACAACAGATGAAAATGTACGTGGTAAGGGAGATGGGAGTAACGTAGTGTTCTCCTCAGTCTTATACGAAAAATTGTCTTAAACCTAATCCATGGACTGATTACAAAAGCCCATAGAAGATTAGGCGGAAATAAACCAAAAACACACGAAAACCTCTCGATCGAGTAAGTTGATCACTCGATCGAACTCTAAGTCACTCGATCGAGCTAGAACCACCTCTCGATCGAGCACTGCTTGCTGAACATCCTCGATCGACTCCTTGAGCTGGTCGATCGACCAATCTTGAGTGTGTAAGCATTCGATCGAGCACTAAAGCACTCGATCGAGCTATATATGCGCACCAGGACTTGAACATCTTCCTTAACTAATCTCATACGTCCTCCAAGTGTAAGATTCCCAAACTCCGGATCCTTATTTCCCGTAAATGCATACAATTGGGACAATTAAGGCTCGATTTAGCTCCTCCTCGGTCAATTCCTGCAAATTACAATAAACGGACCAAAGTAGAATATTCGGGGGTATTTGTAGCCAGATGCTACATAAAAAGCATAGAAATGCGTGTAAAAATGAGGTGAAAACCTTATATAATAGACACGCATCATATCCCTTACTAGGAAGACTATTTTGCCTACCAAATTTATATGCCAAGATGCCTTAGAAAAGTTAGGTGTACTTGAAAGAACTAGGAAATGTTTTGAGTCCATGAAATTTCTAACCTTCTTTGAGATGGAGGAATTAACCTACCCTTCATTGACCATGGAGTTTATAAGCTCCTTGAAGGTGACTAAGGTAGAGACTCGGAAAAATGTTGAATTCTGCCTTGAGAACAAGGATAGACGAATGTCTTTGAGAGAGTTTGGTGAAGTGTTTGGTCTTGAAGAAAATTATCATTATGAGAAAAATCCTTCAGAATATGATGCCGCACCCCTTTGGAAAGCGATTACCGGGCGAAAATTTGGGTCTTTTCGGGAGTGCCATGTTCTATATATCCACCATCCAGGCATTAGAGTATGGCACAAGTTTGTGGGCAACACTTTAATTGCAAGAAAAGGCACCAACCACTTTACCGAGCTGGACTTTGTTTACCTTGAGTCTACTATGAATGTCAATGGCAAGTTTACCAAATAATACAACATCCTTCAACTCTTACTTGATCGGTGGCTTGAAATTGACCATGGAAAAGATGGAGCAGCTTTTATTGTGAATGAAGGATTAGTGACGAGGTTAGCCAAGCATTTTAACCGAGATTTCAACAAAGATAACACATACAAAGCGGTTAAAGGGAGGAACCTCCTTGATTTGGCTACTATGATTAACAAGTTCCATTGGGTCAAGAATGAAAATCTTGACAACAAGTTTGAGTGGCTCATCAAGGATTCTAAGTCCTTCATCTTGCCTAACAAGATATGCCGCATCGCCGTTCATAGCCCAAACTACCTACTACCCGTCTCCGATGAAGCCGAAGTGATTATGAAGCAATATAGGGAATCAAATGCCAAGCCCTCTTCCTCCTCCATTGTGACTCCACCATATCCATTTGCCTACCAAGAATTCAAACCAAGTGGCTCAAATGTCATGGTAGGCAACGGCTACTTAACCTAACTAATGCAACATATGAATAAGGAAGCTCATGAAGATCGGGTCAATGCCTACCATGCTCAATATCCGCCTCTCCTACACTTAGCTAGGCAAGGACTACTTGATTCATCATGTCCTCTGCCTAGTTGGGTGGATAGGGAGGTATTCTTCCTAAATACCTCTAGAGATGCTAACATGGATAGTCGAGTTGCTAGGGGGAAGGAGATTGTTGTTGTTGAGACCGGGGAAGGTAATGACTCTTGCCAAGAAGAAGAAGAGGAAGAAGAACAAAGCTCAAGTGATAATGAGAGTGGTGAAGCCTCCGGTTCAATGGAGGTAGATGATGAAGATGATGAGGAAGTTGATGATGGAAGCAATGATAGTGATGAGGATGTCGCCATGAGCGACAATTGAGGATTGACAAGCTTTTTGGAGGATGCCACATATTCCATTGTGAGTTTCCTACACCTCCTCTAGCTTTGTTTATTTCTCTTCTTTAAAAAAAAACTTTAATCTTGATCATTTGTTTTGAGTCCTAGCAACACTTAGAGGACTCCTACCTCGGTCCCATTGAGGTGTCTCATATTGTTCCCACTTTTGAAAATCCAAAATGACAATTAGTTTCATGCATTGCATACTTGTGCATGAACTCCCCCATTTTTACACTAGAAATAGTGTCTTGCTTGGTTTGGGGAAGTTCAAACACAAGCATTAGGAGTTAATCCAAATTAGTTCTCCAACCAATAAAATCATGCATCATATAGTATAGTATAGATTGCATCACTTGTATGTATATATATATATATATATATATATATATATATATATATATATATATCATATAGCTTGTATAATTTCCTATCGTATTGACCATTGAGGATAATGCCCATACTAGTGTGGGGATGGGAAAATCTAACTTGACTTTTAAATCAAAAATTATAAAAATTAAAAATTTTGAAAAATTACAAAAATATGTTCTTTTATTTCACAAAAATAAAAACCATAAAAATTTTAAAAATTGAAAAAAACCAAAAACATGTTCTTTTCCTTTATAGTGTAGAATTCTATATTTTGTATATACTTGTTTGTTTGTTTATTTGTTTATCCTTCTATCACATTGACCGACTACGCCACATCCGAGGCATGAGGATTATGAAGACCGCATGGTATGATCTTTCGAATCTCCTTTTTCCTCTCTATGTTAATGACTATGTGGCTTTATTTTGATTGATGCGGTGCAAACCAATGTGATTCTAGGAGTTGCATTTAGTTTATATGGCATACTATTTGATAGAAGCATTTGCATTAGGTTGTAGAAATGCTAGTTGCATCATGGCATGTAGTTGTATTTTAGGAAAAAAATTTGTGAAAACATCTACTTGGGAAGCTTGACAAGTGTATATAGGGCCCTTGTAGATACTTTTTCTTCTTAAGACTTTGCTCATTAGAATGCTTCTAAAACACCCTAGGATGTGTCACACTAGTATACTTTGGCCCATGGATTAAGGCCTAGTCAAGAGTACCTTATGGTGTGATAACTCCTTGGCTACCGTTTATTCCAAGGTGACCCTTGAAACCATGCAACCATCTTCCACCTCTATCACATTTTGTCAACAAAAAAGGAATGGGCACAAAAATTTATCAATTTGAGTTCAAGCATTAAAATTAAAATCAAGAAGTTTGCAATTTGCATCAAAGAAAAGAGGAGTACAAAAATAAGAACTCCTATGCTTAATAAAATCTCCCTCGCTACAAATGGGGTGGCTTTGAAAATGTTCAAAAGAAAATGCAAAAAGTCGAAAGTTGTCAAGTATTGAAATGCCAAACATCAAAGAAATGGCAAAAAAAAATTGTTCTCAAATGTCAAATGCCACAAGAAATTGGGGGGAATAACAACATCAAAAGCAAACTCCCACATGAAACTCAAAACACATTGATCCCTTTATCCATCGAATCCACTTTTGTGCATGGTAGAGAGGGGACGACCCTTCTTCTTGTCTAGGCAAGAAGAGGAATTCCGTGATCCTCCAGTGTTTCTAACACCATAGGGAGACTACTCTTGATGAAAGCATTTAATGATTGAGGACAAAGGTACCCTAGCTTGACACAACTTGGAGGTGATTTATTGGTATCCTTCTAGGCTTAGTAGTTGGAAGAAACCGTATCTATGATGGAATGTGTGCCCTTAGATTGCTTCCCCTTTAGATAATTTCTGCCACTTAGATGAGGAAAGTGGCTATTCATTTTTGTAGATACATCCATTACTTGCTTTTGTGTGCTTAATGCTAGATGTATCACCATTTTGGCAAACCCCACCTTGCCTTGCAAGAAGGCATCCTACCTCATGGTTGTCTTGTTGTGAGTTAAAGGGGCGGAGTGAGACCCGCTAATTATCTCATATCGGCTATATTAGTAGGTTAGTTTAAATAAAGGTCCTAGCTTTAGTCACCTCTTTACTCGGGACGAGCAAATGTTTGGTTTGGGGACGTTTGATGTGACTCATATTTGAGCACATTTAGTCCGCGAATTAACCTCGTTCCTATGCTTTATAACACTTATTTGGGTCATTTACTATCTTTAGTTTCCCATTTTGCATATTCTTTGAGGTTTTGTCTCCTTGGTAGGAAAGGATTGATAACCTTGCGTTTATGAGGCGAAATGGAGCTAAATGGATCGCATCCAATGACCAAGCATCAAAGAGAAGACAAACACTAAAGGCCTACATAGATAATAAAGTGAAATGGGCAATGATGAAAGGATCCTTGCATCCCCAACATGATCCTTGCGGATTGTTAAGGAGCAAAAGAAGAGAAGAACTCTGTCCAGGAAACCGAGCGGATCGAGCACGATCCGAGCATCTCAAAACACTAGGATCCGAGCGTCTTGTGCCCAAAATGAGCGGCTTGAAGTGCCAGGATCCGAGCGTCTTCTCCAGGATCCGAGCGAATCACAAGGCAGAAAAGCCCGTGCCATATCATGGGACGAACGGACCGAGGCAGGACTAGCAAGGAGGATCCGCTCATTTCCCTCGGGAGTAGAATTTCCTCAACTTTTCTTAGGGTCTTAATAGTCATTTAAGCCCTTTGTAACCCTAATCCTTGTACCTAATCTTTAGTATAAATACCCCTAATCAAGTTATAATCCTCTTTTAGTCTCATCTTAATACTCTTAAATTAGTCTTAATTTAGTTGTAATACATTTTTCAAACTTAATCACATCTTAATCTCTCCTTAATTTCTCTATTGTTCTTCCTTTATTTTGGGTAATTAGAAGATTATTTGGGTTTATTTGGAGGATTGACAACCTTCCATCAATCATCAAGTACTTCTATTATTCTTTGCTTTATTATTTGGAATCATCTTCATAGGTATAATTTCTCTTTACCCTTGTTTAATTATTGTTAATCACTTTCATTTATTCATCATATTTTACTTGGCTAGTATGATTGGCAACCTTATTAGCATGCTAAACTTGATCATGAGTGAGTAGTTCCTTAGCTAAGGTTAATGGGGAATTAGAGGAAATAAACATGGGGATTGATCTATGCTTAATTTAATATGTTTTCATAATTAATTTGCTTGCGTGTTGTGATTTCAACTTATGCACATGTTATGTTTGATGATATGCGAGCCTATGAATCCTTGCATTTTTTACCCCTCTCTTATCTCTTCAATGAGGCTTGTAAGCTTATAAACCAACTCGAGCCTCATTAGACCATGCATAAATTTGAATATGAAGGATTAAGTCGACTTGTAGGTGTTTTACAATCTAATCGATTCGGCTCCGGGACCCAAACCTTCTTAGGGATTGTAAGATATACAATAACTCGATCCCATCACAACAATAAGTGCTTGCATCTAGTTGAGAACATGTTTGTATGATCAACTCCCTGAATCCCCTATGAACCCATGACACCCTAGTGCCTTTAACCAATTGTTTACAACCTCTATTTACTTTGCTTTGTTTTTATTCATCTTGTTGATTAGTTTAGTTTATCTCCTACCTCAACCCGAATTGTGACACCTTTAGACATAGCTTTTTACAATTGAGAATCCTACATCAATACCCGTCCCTTGGGATCCGACCTTTACTTACCTCTTTACTAAGAGTAGTTTGTGAAGTTATAAATATTGTTTTGGTTGGTAGCTTTTGACGACGAGTTATACTCACACCATGTGCATGTATCTAAAGGTCATGTCAGAGAAGGGTATGCAAATTGATGAGTGTTTTCATTACATGTTCTTCTTTATTGATTTGTTAATATATGTTAAGAAATCGAATTTAGTTATTAACCCCAGATAACAAGGTTTAGTAAAGAAGGCAAGACATAGTGAAAAAGATTATCGGAATAATAATGTTTTTATTTAGGGTGATATTTTTATTCTTCAATCAACGCATCAATTAAGGGTTTTATTTCATTGCTTGCATTAATACGCTTGTTTCTTAATTAGATATTGGTCTTTGAATTCAAGGTGGTGGTTTTCCTTTTAAAATGTAAACGCCACATGTGTTGATCTTTTATACGCAATTTTGCTTTTAGCGTTTGTCGTAATAGTTATTTTTCATGGCGACAACATATAAGAATGAGTTTAATGTACGTTGTAGAGTTAATTGAACCTAATGAAGTCTCCTATTTATTTAAAATGGGACAGCCTCATATCTATTAACATGGGGCCATGGAGTTCAATTAAGCCTTATGATGTCTCATATCTATTTAAGACGGTCTTTTATCAGTATAATATGAGATCGCTTTTTATCAATTCAGTGAGAGTTTATCTCTTATCACTTTAACGTGAGCTAGTCTTCTATATTTGAATGAGAGACTAGTTTATTTATGGAGTAATCTTACCCAAATTGTTTATTTATTTTCATTACCTAATGAAAGATCAATTCTCCATTTTCTTATATCTTAAATTTTTCGTCTTATGGAGTAATGGTTAATACCATTAAGATGACAATGGTTACTCAAAAGAATAATATCGTCTTATTTCCCAAAAGGATATTAATATATGATCAATCTTGCCAATTTATACAAGACACTAAGGGTGTCCTATCTATATGGCTATATCAAATCATATATTGAGCACATATGATATTAAATAGCTAATCATAATTTTATCATTCAATGAGTTTGGCATTTAAGTGCACAATCGCATATATATTGAGACATAGTCAACTTCGCAGTGAATTGCAATTAAATGCAAATAAATATCAAATTTGGCATGAAATGATTATTAAAAATATATGAACACCAGTGCTTCAAAGTACGAGTAAAAGAATTATGATGTAAAATTGAGGCCATCAGGATCCCTACTATACCCGTTTTCTTATAAGCCTTGATTCTACTCAAACAGTAATGTATTGACAACTCTTTCGAGTAAGCATAGACATTTTATTTATTACACGCAAGTACCATCATTAAAATTGTGTGTGATTGATATTAGAAGATCTAAATAATGAAGTTGCACAAAAGTACTCAAGGTTGAAAAGACCTTGTAAGTTCAATTGTACGAATTGATATTGTCTTTAGTGACTTGAAAGTCACATAACACAATTATGAGTACTTTGTGCTACTAAAATTCACAGTTTGATCATTATTATGTGAACAAGTTGATCTTCTTAATTGGGCATTTTATTCAGCAAATTGATAATCAATTGCATTATACATTACTCCCCATAATCAATAATGCCCACTCATGAAATCTCATTTAACATGAGAAAATCGCATTATAAGGTGGTCAAGTGAATGATTGCAATCTATCTTGAATATAGTTTTTACCACTTTAGGGGGAGAAAGTAAGTGAAAATTTGGTAAAACAAAAGAAGTTTTACCATATTAAATTACACTTACAGTGTAATATATGAAGAATTACGATTCTTGACATTTCTAATATGATCATAAAAGTATATCCATATGAAACGGATACACATTTGCGCGCAATATTTAATTGCCAATTGGATTAGGACTTTATAAGTCCGTTTAACCATCGGCATATTTATGGTTATTAACGAGCTCATAAACCCGAAATTCATCCAAATCATGGATATTTAAAACAATACTGTACAGTTTGCATTATCGAGTCATCATCATCAAGTGCATATAGAGACTAATTATATCATCTTTGAATTAGTTTCTTATCGCATCACAGCATTCTTTCATGTCATATAATTTATAAATTAGTCACATATCATATGAATGTGCATTGTTATGATATGCCTTGCAAAGAAAAGTTCAAGTAATTTCAAACCAAAAAAGTGACAAGATCATTTGGAGTGAAGCTGCAAAATCATTATGAATGACTATGGTCAGATTATGATGTTTGAAGCGATAAGTGATTCGTGTTAAATTTAAGACATCTATAAAGTTGATCAAGTACGATGGCAGCTATTTCCAAGATCGAGAACTTTGTCACATCATGAGTTGCATTAATGTTTTACAAGTGATGTAACCATCAGGGGAAGTGTGCACGAATTGTACGCTTTTTCCTTATGTATGGTTTTGTCCCACTGGGTTTTCCATAGAAAGGTTTTAACGAGGCAGTTTATTTGTTTGCGTGTTAGAGGAATATTGTACTCTTTTTCCTTACTAGTGTTTTTTCCTCAGGGTTTTTCTACTAAGGTTTTAACGAGGGATGTTCTTCAGTAATGTACATCCAAGGGGGAGTGTTATGAAATACTAGTTAGTGTGGATGTCCATTGGCTTTATACCCATGATATATGTAATTAGGGTTCCGATTCACCCTTCTCTTATGTACTATATATACCCCATCAGTAATGAATAATGGGAACTCTCTTCCCTCTCTCAATCTATTTGTTTGTTTTCTCTCTACACTTTCTTCTCTAATTCTTATTTTATAACATTCCTTAAATTATTTCGATTTTTGTTTTACAATCGTTGAAGACGCGCCTTCTAAGCAACACTTGCATACGGGATCCCGAGTGGTGGCTGTTTTAGTAATATTTTACCGACTAAAGATTTGTGAGTCAATGCGGCTATTCCAATTAAAATACGATATTAAAGACTTAAGTAGATCAGTAGAAAGAACATAGAGAGAACGAAAATAAACAACTAGGACAAAAGAGAAACAAACGAAAAGAAAGAGAGATAAACGACACAAGCAAAATGGTGACGCGGGAAACCCAAAATGTGGGAAAAACCGCTGGGGAATTGTTGGAGCTTGTGTCCTCCACAGTTAGTGTGATAACGTATATAAATCTCTTATAGGTTCACAAGGGTATACTTAGTATTTTATCAGTTGATTAACGTTTACTTAATAACGGTTGGCTTGCTAGAAGTTTGACGTTATTATCATACTGATGGCGGTGATCAACTGGTCCCTAAAAGTCACACCTAAAGGATGTGTTTGAGAGATGTAATCGTATGGAAATATAATCACATTGATGCCTTATAAGACTAAATGGTTAGTCCATGTATTTGACTAAACAGTTAGTCAATGTGATGATGAGACGATTATTTAATTCAATTAAATAATACAAGCTGAGACGAATTAATTGTTAAATTCGTAAATTGAATATAAACTGTTATATTTAACTAATGTATATATTGTTAGGTTAAATGAATTAAGATTTTAATTCGCAATTAAATGTAAGCAGTTATATTTAATTAGCAAATTATAAATATGCGATATTTATAATTAAAGTATATATTACACGACATTGTCATAATAAATGATTGACAGACCGGTATTAATAAATCGACTACAAACTGTTGTGTGTGGACTTATTAATATATGTCGACGTAATTGACAATTAATATTATACATATTATATACAATTAGGCAACAGCCGAAAATAAGGAGATTTTCTCCTTATTTGGTTGTCGGGCCATTCGGTAAAACAAGAAAAAAAGGGAAGAAAAATATCTCCACTTTTTCCTTCTAATACACGATTTTAAGGGAGTGAGGGAGATCATTTTTCTAACCTAATTTTTGACCTAAAATTCTCTCATCAAAGAAACAAAAACCCTAAAAATACTAAAGCATTTTGGGGATCTCATTCTAGCAAATTGAGAGGCATTTCTCAAAGCATTTTGGGTGCAACGATTAGGAGAATATCGATTTCGATATTGTTCTTAGGCCATTTTGCTAGGACCAAAGGTTAATTCTAAATCTCTATTCTTTTGTTTATGCAATTCGTTTATGACTAGTAATTTCATATATCATAATTCGTTATAATCCGAATTTTTCTTGATGAAGTATACCGATATTTCCTACAAGTGGTATCAGAGCATAGGCCACGAAATTATTTTGTATGATTTTCATGAATAAATTTAAACAAAAAAACAAATTTGAATACAAATTTTATTTCGGCCGAATTAAAGAAATTTTCTGCCGAGTTGTTTTTTTTTCGGTTTTGATGTTTTTGTTACATTTGATTTATTCATATTGTTGTTTTAATTTGTTAAGATGATAATATGATAAATTTGCAGATGTTTTGATTTAATAAAAATTAAATTGAAATGTAAATGGAATTGTTTTGATTTATGATGATTATTTATTTTTGCTATATAGTTTTTGGCACACATGATGTTAAATTGTTGTTCAAGGATCATGATTCATTAATTTAAATGTTGTTGATTATGCCAATCTTGTTCTAATAGCAACTTTAAACAAATTTGTTCATCTAAATGTTTTTTTTCGATTAGAAAAGAAAAAAAAAGGGTGGTGTTTTCGTTATTAATTCAGCCGAGAGTTTTTTTTTTTTTAAAAAAAAAAATCAGTTCTTTTTTTCGTTTTTGGCTGAAAGCCGTAAAGAAAACAAAACTTTTTTTTTTCGTTTTTGGTAAAATGTTGTGGGCATTTAAAAAAAAATTCTGTTTTTGTTTTTTTATTATTTTTGGCCAATAATCTTTATACATTATTTATAATGTATGATTGTTTGTTGTGAAAAGGTTCACAAATTTTAGATACCCTAATTATTTTAGAGAGGTTTAAAATAATGTTGGATTAATTCATATTACAAGTTAATATGTATTAAGATTGAAATTATTGTGAGTAATTGAGGAATTGTCACATAATTTAATCATTTAAATAGGTGGTTTGAATAAATTACTCTACATAATTAAGGAATTATGTCCTGAATGATTAATTTATAGTTGATGCATTTTTATTTAGTTGAATGTTTTGTTGAATGGTTTATTTACGGATTTTTGCAATCGGTTGTAATTTGTAATACCTAGTGTGGCCTTAGTTAATTATGTTTTCGTAATGATGGAAACATAATTTTAATGTAATTTTGAGATCTCGTATCTCCTTTTGGTTTTCTTTTACATTATGGTTTTGAAATTAGAATATAAATAGGTTTATTATGTAATTTTTAATTGTAATTTTGAGAAGACTAAAGATGGAGATTGGATTGCTCACTCCCGCTACATGGACCAAGATGGAACATCAAGACAAGTTTCTCGGGTCCTAGGAAGGATTCCAAAGTTGTATTTATGTTCATTTTGGTAGATAGGCCACACTAAGACTTTGTTTTTGTTTTACGTTTTTCCATTCTTATTGCTTTTCTTCACATGATAGTTAGTGCATCATATTCCGCCTAAACCAAACCACCTACTACTTAAATGCATGAAAATTGACTCATATAGTTTGGATGTTAGTTTTCATAGACATACAGATGTCACTCTATTTTAAGCCATCATCTTAGTTTATTCATTCACGCATGCTAGATATTAGTTCACTTAAAATGAATTAAAATAAAGTTGATGGGATCTTCCTCTAAAAAACTGAAATTGAGACTAGTCTTTATAGGCCAAACAGCTATGAATCCCTTCTTCGTCGGTAGGCATATATGACCTTACTCTCAATATGACCCCTTCTACGTTGGGTAAGTAGTTTGTGTTGACTTAGTTTACCTCAACATTATAATCCGAAGAGTTTCTCGAGATTGTGATGGACTATAGATAGAATTTACAGAAATTTATCAACCAAGAATTCTAAAAGTAGAATTAGCCAAAAGGTTGGCTTATCAATTTACAGATAATTGAGTCTTGGGATCATTTATATAATTCTTGAGGAAGGTCAATTGTATAAATGCTTGAGTCTTCGCGTTATTACAGTATTGCATTAGACTTAAATCATAACGATGAGTATGCTTATTATATTTTTATTCTTCTTTACGCAGTGTAGAATTCGTTTACATTGATAATACTGTTACAACAAATGGCTGGAAATAACGAAATCCCTATGCCAAGTGCCACACTTGGACGCGAGTCCTGGCTAAAAGCTTTCATGGACCACATGAATCAGTTCACACGACTGAAGAATGACGGGTTTAACTTTGCGGACTGGCAGACATCATTACAGAATGTTGTCATTGCTGACGGTAAGCTCAAGTACTTAACTGAGCTAATACCGCCAAACCCAGGCCCCAATGCAAGAGCTAACGAGTCAATTGCTTATAGTGACTTCGTTATGGAAGCGGGTGCGATAAAGAACGTACTCAGTTTTGCAATGGAAAGCAATTTGCAAAGACGCTTCATTGCCAAGGTGCAAACAAGATTTTTACCACGCTCACTAATGAGTTCTCAAAAGCACCGAGAATCGTTACTTATGAGCATACCTGTCGCTTCTTTGATGCGAAACTCCAGAAGGGCCAACCGGTTAGCCCACACATTCTTAACATGATTGAGAATGTTGAGAAACTGGAGGCACTTAATTGCAAAATCAGTGAGAGCATAGTCATTGACCGTATGCTTCATTCACTTCATGATGGTTTTGCCCTCTTTAGGGCAAATTACTACATGAATGACATGAAGAAAAGTCCTCATGAGCTACACTCACTTCTCGTACAGACCGAGAAGGATATGAAATTGAGTGGGAGCATGAAGCAAGATGTTCTCATGATTTCCAGCAAGAATAAGGGTAAGGGCAAAGCTCACGGCGACCTAACTGTAGGAAAGCCAAAGTTTAAAAAGTCAGGAAACGGTAAGAGTGGGCCTGGTGAGACTAGTGGCACACAAGGCAAGGCAAAGAGCAAAGACGGTAACGTTGAATGCCACCATTGTCACAAGACTGGACATTGGAGGAGGAACTGTCCCATGTACCGTGAGGACATAAAAGCAGGCCGCGTCACTCCTGTTAGTATGTCATCTTATATTCATATGATTGAGATTAACCATGCAAGTTTCGGAACTTGGGTACTTCATACTGGTTGTGGTTCTTATCTGTGTAATCATTTGCAGGGCCTAAAAAACATCACACCTCTCGCAAAGGGTGATGTGGACCTGCGAGTCGGGAATGGAGCACGAGTTGCTGCAGTCTCAAAGGAAACATACGTAATCCAGCTCCCTAGTGGGTCTGAGTTATATTTATATAACTGTTACTATGTACCCAGTTTATCTAAGAACATTATTTTAGTTTCCGTACTTGATAAAGACGGTTTTTCATTTTCAATAAAGGACAATAGCTGTATTTTCTCTTTTAATGAAATGGTTTATGGCAAAGCAGTTTCCATGAATGGAATTTATATCTTAGATCAAACCACAGAGATATTACATGTGAATAATAAGAAATTAAATGTTGGTGGCAAAGATCAAACTTATCTATGGCATTGTCGAATGGGACACATAAATGAAAAACGTGTAAAGAAACTCATTGAGAATAGGACTATTCCCACATTTGATTTTTCTACATTTTGCACGTGTGAATCATGTCTTATCGGAAAAATGACTCGAATTTCCTTCAAAGATGTTGGAATGTGCGCTAGTGACCTATTAGGACTCATACATACTGATGTATGTGGACCTATGTCAATTACCGCAAGAGATGGCTATAGATATTTCATCACTTTCACGGACGATTTGAGTAAATACGGATATGTTTGCTTAATGAAGCATAAAAGTGAGTCCTTTGAAAAATTCAAGGAATACCAGAATAAGGTTGAGAACCAACTGGGAAGAAAGGTTAAAGCACTCCGTTCAGATCGGGGTGGCGAATATCTTTCAAATGAGTTTGATCAACACCTTAAAGACTGTGGAATAGTTTTACAGTTAACTCCACCTGGAACACCTCAATTAAATGGTGTGTCCGAACGGAGATATCGAACATTACTTGATATGGTTCGATCCATGATGAGTCACACGGTAGTACCTGATTCATTATGGGGTTTTTCTCTTTTGTCAGCTGCTCTTATACTTAACCGAAGTCCGTCTAAAGCTATCGACAAGACTCCATATGAAATCTGGAAGGGAAAGGTCCCTAACTTGTCCTTTATTCGGGTTTGGGGCTGCGAGGCTTATGTCAAGTGGAGACACGAGGATAAGCTCGGCCCGCGATCGGTCAAGACATACTTTATTGGTTATCCAAAAGAAATGTTTGGTCATTACTTTTATTCGCCTATCGAACATCGAGTTTTTGTTGCGGCTAGTGCGAAGTTCCTAGAGAAAGAATTTATCGAGAACAAGTCAAGTAATAGAACCTTTGAGCTGTCGGAGATTCAAGAACCAACAACCGAGTAACAGATGGAGGAAGTTGTTCTTTCAACTGATGATACGGTTAATATTCCTCAGGAACCTAGGAGGTCGGATAGAGTCTCTAATCCTCCTGACAGATACATTGGTATGATCGAGGAGAATGACGTTTTGCTCCTAGAGAGTAATGAACCCGCTACCTATAAAGGTGTCATGACCTGTTCCGACTCTAAGCTATGGCTTGAAGCCATGCAATCCGAGATGGACTCCATGTATGAGAATGACGTATGGGATCTTGTTGATTTACCTAATAAGGTAAGACGTCTTCAGTGGAAATGGCTTTACAAAATAAAGCATTCTGTGGACGGGCAACCAGATACCTATAAGGCACGACTAGTGGCAAAAGGTTTCACTCAAGTGCACGGATTGCATTATGATGAAATTTTTGCATCCGTAGTTATGATACGTTCCATTCGGATAATCTTAGTGATTGCCGCTTTTCATGACTATGAAATTTGGCAAATGGATGTGAAAACCGCCTTCTTAAACGGTTATTTGGAGGAGGAATTGTACATGGTACAACCCGAAGGTTTTATAGATCCTGAAAATCCTAAGAAAGTGTGCAAGCTTAAGCGTTCCATTTATGGAGTTAAGAAAGCTTCTCGGAGTTGGAATCATCGTTTCGACTAGGTGATAAAAGAGTATGGTTTCACTCGATCAGTCGAGGAACCATGCTTATATATCAAGTCGAGTGGGAGCAAGATTGTTTTCTTGATATTGTATGTCGATGACATACTCTTGATTGGGAATGACATTCCTGTCTTATCTTCGGTAAAAGGATTGTTGAAGAACCATTTCCAGATGAAAGATCTGGGTGAGGCACAACGCATATTGGGAATCTGTATCTATCGAGATAGATCACGACGGATGTTATCACTGAGTCAGGAGTCTTATTTGCATAAGATTCTTGAAAGGTTCAGCATGACCAACTCCAAGAAGGGGAACCTTCCAATGACTTCTGGGATGCATTTGAGCAAGTCTCAGTCACCCACGACGCCTGAAGGGGTTGAACGCATGAGTCGTGTTCCTTATGCATCAGCCATAGGATCAATCATGTATGTCATGATATGCACACGTCCAGACGTGGCATATGCATTGAGTATGATGAGTCGGTACCAAAAGAATCCAGGTGAAACACACTGGATAGCTGTTAAAATCATCATTAAGTACCTACGGAGGACTAAGGATTGGGTATTGACTTATGAAGGAGATACTAAGCTATGTGCAATCGGTTACGCAGATGCTAGCTTCCAAACAGACCGAGATGATTCGAAATCTCAGTCTGGATTCGTCTTTACTCTTACTGATGCCGCGGCAGCTGGAAGAGTTCCAAACAGGGATGTTGTAGCAGATTCTACTTCTGAATCTGAGTACTATGCCGCTTCAGAAGCAGCAAAGGAAGCTATTTGGATGCGTCAATTCTTACAAGGACTAACCATAGTTCCTAGTTCGAATGACCTAATCACTATCTATTGTGACAATAGACGTGCCATCTTCCAGGCTAAGGAGCCTAAGTCTAGCAACAAGTCTAGACATGTACATCGAAAGGCTCACCTGATCCGTGATTACGTGGAGCAAAAGTAGATAGTGATTGACAAGATTGCTATGGATGACAACATCGCGGACCCTCTCACTAAACCATTGAAATATGATAAGCATGAAGGGCACGTTATTTCCATGGGAATTAAACGTGTTCCTGAGTTGTACTAGTTGAATATAGATTCGATACATTATCTTTTTCATATGCTATTTATAACTTCATCGTTTTATTTCATATTTTGTTTTTCATATGGATTGTACGATAACATTGAACGCCACAAAGTGAACTGAATTACATTATATTTGTTTTGGTCCATAATCGCCTACATGAGCTGATAACTCTGGCTATTATATTGTGAAGTTGATTGATGGTGGGTTCAACGAGCCATAAGTCAAACGGTTGGCTGATCGATCACAGATGTGAGTTATAACGATACCTCGTAGGACAAATTGTGACAACTTAATGGAGTCCTAAATGTTTAAAAACATTCGGTGCCTGGTCGTGGATTGGATGTCCATTGTGTTCCTAGAGTCGATTCTTTTGACTATCGACTGTCTCTTGAGATTAAGGCAGGTTTTGGGTGACTTTGGTTTCTTTCTCATGGTCGACCGTAACAGGAGGCTAAGCAGATTTTCACTGGGTCATTTCATACTGTGCTTTTATCTGCAGGATTCGAGTTGAAGAAAATATCCAACCTTTATCAGGTTTAGTTATTTCTCAGGGCCACTCGAGGATTTGTAACTGAAATGCATGGCCATGCTCGAATGATTATTTGTTTATCAGTTAAGTTACTCTCTAGTCGGGAAAACCACTCTTGATATTGATCACTTGTAAAATACGACCTTTGTGAATACGGATTTTGCAAATTGTTTTACATTGAGTGGGAGAAATTTTAGGATATGAGAATCGGTTATCGCACATACACTTGTGAGGACAAGTGGGAGTTTGTTGGAGCTTGTGTCCTCCACAGTTAGTGTGATAACGTATATAAATCTCTTATAGGTTCACAAGGGTATACTTAGTATTTTATCAGTTGATTAATGTTTACTTAATAACGGTTGGCTTGCTAGAAGTTTGACGTTATTATCATACTGATGACGGTGATCAACTGGTCCCTAAAAGTCACACCTAAAGGATGTGTTTGAGAGATGTGATTTTATGGAAATATAATCACATTGATGCCTTATATGACTAAAAGGTTAGTTCATGTATTTGACTAAACAGTTAGTCAATGTGATGATGAGACGATTATTTAATTCAATTAAATAATACCAGTAAAGACGAATTAATTGTTAAATTCGTAAATTGAATATAAACTTTTATATTTAACTAATGTATATAATGTTAGCTTAAACGAATTAAGATGTTAATTCGCAATTAAACGTAAGCAGTTATGTTTAATTAGCAAATTATAAATATGCGATATTTATAATTAAAGTATATATTACACGACATTGTCATAATAAATGATTGACAGACCGTTATTAATAAATCGACTACAAACTGTTGTGTGTGGACTTATTAATATATGTCGACGTAATTGACAATTAATATTATACATATTATATACAATTAGGCAACAACCGAAAATAAGGAGATTTTCTCCTTATTTGGTTGTTGGGCCATTCGGTAAAACAAGAAAAAAAGGGAAGAAAAATATCTCTTCTTTTTCCTCCTAATACACGGTTTTAAGGGAGTGAGGGAGATCATTTTTCTAACCTAATTTTTGACCTAAAATTCTCTCACCAAAGAAACAAAAACCCTAAAAATAATAAAGCGTTTTGGGGATCTCATTCTAGCAAATTGAGAGGCATTTCTCAAAGCATTTTGGGTGCAACGATTAGGAGAATATCGATTTCGATATTGTTCTTAGGCCATTTTGCTAGGACCAACGGTTAATTCTAAATCTCTTTTCTTTTGTTTATGCAATTCGTTTACGACTAGTAGTTTCATATATCATAATTCGTTATAATCCGAATTTTTCTTGATGAAGTATACCGATATGTCCTACAGGAATGGTATCCCGCCAATGATCCACTAGTAGTAATAGTATTCGAGGGTGAACCTAGCTGGAACGATCAGGAGGTACGCTGTGATCTCCAAATAACTAAGTACAAATGATATGAACGATGTATAAAATTCTAAGTGTGTTAATGATGTTGATTGTTGCAGATAATGAGTGATATTTCTTCGAGTGGAGTGAATGAGGGATGAAGAATGCCTTGAATCTGATGTTTGTTGCTCTTTTATAGCCGTTCTTGGGGTGGTTGCACGTGCTCCTATATTTGCTCAACCATATGCTCCACTTTCTATGAAATAGGAAGTGGTTGCTGACTTTGTCAAAGCTCATGCTGATCTCTGTAATGTTTCTGCTGACCATTTCAACGTTCCTGCTGACCATTTCAATGTTCCTGTTGACCATTTCAATGTTCGTGCTGGCTGTTTGTTACTTCTTTCAAACGTGGCCTTTGTATCACTTGAATGTCTAGGTTCATCCCCCATTGTTCTTCCTTGCGTCTAGTAGCCTGCTACCTTGTTATTGGTCCGTATGCCTTTAATTTATCCAATCGCGAGTTGCCATGTCATGATGAGAATGAGAGGGTATTTTTACCCATACAATTACCCCCAAGCAACTGCCAGGTTCTGTTCTTGCTTGATGGATGCTGGGAGTTGCTTCCCTCCTGGACGCTGCATGTAGTGGTGATCTCGTAGCGTTAGAGGTCTAATCTGGGTGTCTGTTGTTTTTCTTTTATCTTAATGTTCTTACTAGTATACTACTGCAGGTTTGAAGTAGCCAGTTCCCTCAAGAGATCACAGCGTGATTAGCCGTTTATTTGTTCTCCCTGTTACAACTCGTTCTTACCCTGGTGTACGTTCTTCCCCTGTTGGTGCAACTTCCTCTGAGCCTCTTAACATTAGTGAAGGAGAGAAAGAAGAGGAAGAAGAGGAAGAGGGAGAAGAAGAAGAGGAAGTTGGTACCTCCACCAGTCAGCAAGAACCCCCAGCTCTCGAATTCCAGATGTCGTCTGGTAGGGCTTTGTTTTTTATGGGTTTTCGTTCTAGCTATATGTTCATTTGCATTTATGTTCCAACTGTGTTCTTGTACTAGGGAATACTCCAGTTTCCTCTCTCTCCCTGCTGGGGAGAAAGAGGAAGCAAGTTAATTCTGCCTCCTCCGGTCCTTCTCCCAGGAAGAGGCCATCGCTCCCTGCTGAAAAGGAGTCGGTTAGCACGCATGTCTCTATTGAGGTTGCTCCACTGGCTGCATTGGCTCCTAGGCCACCCATGCCCAATACTTTTACTGTAATCCGCCTTCCCAAGGGGTATGGCTCTAGTGGGGTGTCCCTCTGGCCTCAAATGGATCAACTCCTACTCCCTGCTGTTGGTCATTCCCTGGGAAATACCCCTCTTCCTGCTGTACTAGATGAGGCTCCTGGACGCGCCCTGCAGGTGATCCATTCTGTTCATGCTGCTGACTGTTCCTCTTGCTGGTTTTGCAGGACGGCATGTTCTTGCACAGGGAGGTTGCCAGATTGATGAGGGAGGTGAACAACCTCAACGTCAACCTGGGGAAGGGGGAGGCAGATCTCGCGCTGGCTAGGAGGGTGAAGGTGGCGACCCAAAAGAAGCTAGCTGAGGAGAGGGCGGCTGCCCAGAAATAGCTGGATGCTGAGAGGAGGGCGACAGAGAGGCGTATGGAAGTGGCTCACAAGGAGGTGGAGCTGCTGAAGCAACTGCTCTTGGACTTTACATTGGTTTCCTCCTGGGAAACAAAGATCAAATGCATCAAGGAGTTTGAGGCAGGTGAACACTCCAACTAGGACCTTGTTGAGAAGGAACGGCTATTTCATGCTGCATATCCAGTCAAGCCGGACTTCAGCCTCATCAACGACCTATTGGGTGGTGATGATGGAGATACCAGTGTTAGGACTAAACAACTAGCTGTTGCGTCGGTCGAGGAGGTCAGAGAGGAAGCCCTCGTTGCCCGGGGGAAGGTCCATCTAGAGGAGAGGCTGCTGTGGATCCCAACATCCCTGTAGATATTCCTGCTGGTGCCGCCCCGGATTCTGCTGCTACTGTCTAATTTAGGCATTTTAATTTTTTATCTTGATGTTTTGTTGGGCACCCTGTGTGGTGGCCCATTGTAATCCAACTCTTGGTGCCTGATAGTTTTGGGCACCTTTTAGTACTTTTGCTTTTGCCTCGTAGGAGGGGCAAAAATACTTTGCTTTTCAAGTTTCCCCTACTTAGGGGTGTTTATGAAATTTTCGTTTTGTTCCTTCTGTTGTTTTGCTAACAATTATTTTATTCTTTCTGTTTGTGTGCCGGCTTCGTACTTGTTGAGGTGTCTGTGGTGGTTTAGGGAGCTTTCTGTCCATCAGGATGCTCGAATCCCTCTGTTTTGACCACGCGCACATTGGGTACTTCCTGCAAGAAGAACATTCTGCTAGTTCTTGTTCATCAGTTAGCCTACTAGGATATTGCCTTAATATTAAACCTACCATATCCACATTCAATCCAAAAACAATGATAAACTTAATTGGAAGCAATTTCATAAATCCAAAATAGTTTAGGGAGCACAAAGTGTGTTCCTCCAGAATTTTTACAACAAGTTAAAGGAAAGAGAGTTTCATTTTGGCCTTTTTAAATACTAAGTACGCTGCTTCCACATTTTGCTCCTTGTGACACTTGTGAAGTTGACACCAAGGGAAAATAAGAAAAAGGGTTTTGACTCAAAGGATTTGAAAGATACGTTGTAAGTTGTCATTTCCTTAGTAGTACCTGCTGAATTCAGGAGACTTAGCACGTGCGTACTGAGGGAAAGACCTTGCCTGGTGACTTAGTTGTTCCTGCTGTCAAAAGAGATGCTACTGTTAGACCAATGCAGGTGGTACAGTCAGGCGGTACGGAGCAAAATGATTGGTTCTTTGCGTATGTACCTTATGAGAGAGTGAGATGCGGCTCCAGCAAGTGGGTTCTGGGTTGTTCCCCTTCAAGCGATAGCTGCTTAATCAAAGACACTTTTAGCAAGTTAGTTCATGTTCCAAGGTTTCTGGAGTACTGAATGCTTGGATTCAAGGGTCCTGGGATGTACCTGCTGGAGGTAGAACTTCTGGGTCCTGCACCTGGAACCTCAGACATAATACTTTTTAAGGTGAATGATGTTCCAGGATCTAGGGACAGCTTCCTCATCCATAGTCTCCAACTTGTATGCCCCATTACCCACGATGCCTTCTATGCGGTAGGGACCTTCCCAGTTATAGGCGAATTTACCTGCACTCTGATTATTGGTGTTTGGGAATACCTTCCCGAGTACCAGGTCCCCTACTTGCAGCGTTCTCAGCCTTACGTTTTTGTTGTAACTCTTGGCTGCTGTCTGCTTGTAGGCTGTCATCCTGATTTGGGCGCTGGTTCTTGGCTCATCAATGGTATTCAGGCTGCTGGCCATTTCTACCTGGTTCCTCTCTTCGGTGGCATTGGCATATCGATGCGTCGGTATTTGTACCTCAGAGGGAATAACTGCCTCGGCCCCATATACCAGACTGAATGGTGTTTGACCTGTTGCCACTTTTGGGTGGTTCTATCAGACCATAGCACGAAGGGGAGCTCATCGGCCCAGTTGGCTCCTATATGCTCCAGCCTTCTTTTCAGGTTGTTCATGACTATCTTATAGCTGGATTCTGCTTGACCGTTGGACTGTGGATTCCTAGGAGTGGATTTAAACAGCTTGATGTTCCACTTGGCATAGTAGCCTTCCGTTCTGTTGGATATGAATTGTGACTCGTTGTCACATATGATTTTGGAAGGGATGTCATATCTGCTGACTATGTTCCTCTTGATGAAAGATATCACATGCTTCTCCAGGATCTGAGGGAAAGCTTCTGCCTCTATCCATTTAGGGAAGTAGTTCATCATTGCCAGCATGTACGTCCTGTTTCCAGATGCACGGGGTAATGGTCCCTCAATGTCCATTCCCCATTTCATAAAAGGCCAAGGCGAGATGATCAGATGCATATGTTCTGCTGGCTGGTGGCTGACAGGAGCGTGCCTTTGGCATTCTTCGCATTTCTTAACATAGGCTATGGCGTCCTTCCTCTTGGTAGGCCAGAAGTAACCATGTCTTAGTGTCTTGTTGGACAGGCTCATACCCCCTGTGTGATTTCCACAATCACCACTGTGGATATCACACATTACTGTTTGTGCCTCCTGTATGATTAGGCACCTCAGATAGGGTCCTGCCAAGGACTTCCTAAATAGGATATCATTAATGAGTACGAATCTGGAGAATTTCATTTTGAAGCTCCAGGTGTCTTTCTGGTCAGGTGGTAATACCTCATCACGTAGCCAACTAATGTAAGGCTTGCGCCAATCATCAATCGCTTCCTGGGGTGTGGCAGTACACAGTATCCCTGCTTCGCATGTCCACTGGGTGGTTGCAGCCGTACTGGCGTTCTGCTGTTCATTCTGGCGTATGACAGTTTTTATGACATGTATGAATGGTATAGGACCCACTGCCCCTGGAGTGAAGGCTGCTCCCAAGTTGGCAAGAGCATCCGCTTCAACATTCTGGTCCCTTGGTATCTACTGGATGTGAAAGGAGGCAAAGCGGAGTTTGAGCTCCTTCGCCACCTCCAGGTAGGCTACCATTTTAGGATCCCTGGTCGTTTACACGTTATTCACGTGGTTGACAATTAGTTGCAAGTCACTATACACCTTGATGTGGTTGATTTGCATATCTAAGGCTAATTGGAGTCCTAAGATTAGGGCCTCGTATTCAGCCTCGTTATTCATTGCTTTGAACTGACACCGTACTGCTTGTATTATTTGTTCCCTCTGAGGTGATTTCAGGACCAGCCCTACCCCTGCTCACTTCGTATTGGATGCCCCATCAACATGTAACTCCCATACCTGCTCCCCTTTAGACTCACTTAGGGTCAAGATTTCACTGTCGGCTTGTTCTTGAAGGGTGGGACTAAAGTCCGACACAAAGTCCGCTAGGGCTTGGGACTTTATGGCTGTTCGGGGTTCAAATTTCAGGTCGTACCCACTCAGGTGGACAGACCATTTAACCATTCTCCCTGACAGTTCGGGTTTCCTCATTATGGTTCTCAAGGGGGTAGTTGGTCACGACTGAAATTGTATGCGGCTCAAAATAGGGACGCAAGTTGTACGAAGCAGTAACAAGTGCTAAAACGAGTTTTTCTAGAGATGTGTACCTGGTCTCTGCAGGTAACAGAGACTTGCTTATATAGTATACTGGTTTCTGCATACCTTCGTGCTCTCGTACCAGTACATCGCTTACAGCCGCCTCTGTTACTGACAGATACAAGTAAAGTGGCTCTCCCTGTTCTGGCTTGGAGAGAAGAGGAGGGGTGCTTAAGTACTGCTTGAGCTCCCCAAACGCGTTTTCGTGCTCCTGCGTCCATTCAAACTTCTGGCTCTTCCTCAAGATGTCAAAGAACATCGGCACCTGTCTGAGGATCTTAATATGAACCGGTTTAGGGCTGTTACTCGTCCTGTGAGCCTCTGTATGTCCGCTGGCTTCTGAGGAGATTCTAGCTGGAGTACTGCTTTGATTTGCTCCGTACTGGCCTCTATCCCTCTTTGCGTCACCAAGTACCCCAAGAATTTCCCCGAGGAGACTCCAAAATTGCATTTCAGGGGTTTCAGCTTCATATGGTATTTTCTAAGGATCGAGAAGGTATTTTCCAGGTGGGACATGTGTTATTTTGCCTTCTCGGATTTGACTACCATATCGTCAATGTAGACTTCCATTATTCTCCCTATCTCCTCCTTGAACATTCTGTTCACCAGGCGCTGATAGGTGGAACCGACATTCTTGAGGCCAAAGGGCATCACATTGTAGCAGTACAAGCCTCTGTCAGATATGAAGTCTGTTTTCTTCTGATCCTTAGGGTCCATTTTTATCTGGTTGTACCCACTCCAGGCGTCAAGGAAGGTAAGTAGCTCATGCCCTACAGTTGCGTCCACCATGGAATCGATGTGCGACAGGGGGAACGGGTCTTTTGGGCAAGCTTTGTTAAGATCTGTGAAATCAACACATACTCTCCACTTGTTGTTCTTCTTAGGTACCACCACAACATTCGAGAGCCATTCTGGGTAGTTAACTTCCCTGATCTTGCCTGCTGCCAGGAGGTTGTCTACCTCCTGGTTTATCACCTCGTTCCTTTCAGGAGCAAATTTCCGCCTTTTCTGCTGGACTAGAGGAAACCTGGGGTCTACATTTAACCGGTGTGTAATCACACTTGGATCTATGCCAATCATGTCGCTATGGGACCAGGCGAAACAATCCATGTTAGTACGTAGAAATTCGATTATTTGCTCACGGATGTTATCTTCACAATCAGCTCCCACCAGCACTGTTCTTGCTGGAAACAGTGGGTCCAGGACTACTTCGTCGAGTTCCTCCTGAGGAGGTACGATATACTCCCTCTGGACGCACAGTTTACGAATTGCTTTCTTTGGACCAGTGCCGATGGGTTTCGTGAGCGTTCTTGTAGCAATCACGAGCGATAATTTGATCTCCCCGTATCTCCTGTACCCCCCAGGGTGTAGGGAACTTCAGGCTCTGATGGTAAGTTGATGGTACCGCTTTCATTTCATGGATCCAAGGCCTGCCAAGTATCACGTTATAAGTTGACGGACCAGCAATGACCAAGTACCGTACCTGTTTGTTCATACCCCCTGCAAAGGTAGGAATCACTATTTCTCCAAGGGATTGTTTAGTTTCTCCGCTGAAGCCTACCAAGGGTACTGCCTTCTGCACTGGGTCTTTCTCGCTAAACCCCATGTTCTTCAAGGTTTCCAGCATTATGAGGTTCACATAGCTTCCTGTATCTACCAATATGTTTTTAACAAGGTAGTTCCCTATGGAAAGGGTAATGATCAAGGCGTCATGGTGGTGTTCTGCCTCATCGGGTATGTCTTCAATACCCCAGCAAGTCCAGTGGTGAACCCATACTCGCTGAGCTTAAGTGGAGCCTCGGTGCTCTCTGTTTCACCTGAGACTTTGTTCACTGTGTTCTTGCTGTAGGGTTTGGCTCTTTCGTTCTTCTTCTCTATTGTGATTTTTCTGCTGGACGACTCTATTCTGTACAGGTCTCTTCTATCCTCATCCTCCTCTAGGCGATAAGTAGCCTCTGCCATTTGTTTGACTTCCTCGAAGGTGGCGCATGGGTGCTTGGTGAGATCCTTGTACAAATTAGAGTCGCGATGCAGTCCTCTTCTGAAGGCATTGACTGCTGTTATAGGGTCGCACCTAGGGATAGATATTTTTTCCACATTAAATCTGGCGAGATAATCCCTGGTGGACTCCTTAAACCTCTGGACGATCCGATATAGATCACTGGATAATTTTTCTGGCTTGCGACTACTGGCGAACTGCTGATTAAAAACGTTTACTAACCCCGCGAAGCTGGAAATAGACTTGTTGGGAAGGTTAACGAACCACTGGAGTGCGACTCCTGACAAGGTGGAACAAAATCCTCTGCACATGCATGCCTCCTTTTCAGGCCCTGTTGCTGCAGCCACCATCATTTTCTGTTTGTAACGGTTGATGTGCTCCAGCGGATCCTCTGTTCCATTATACAATGTCATTGTTGGTGTGGTGAACCCCTTTGGCATGCTGACAAGGGCATTGCTGTCCACAAAGGGGGAATCCGCATAGAATTCCGGGGTTGCCACCTCCATGGGACGTGGTAACCCTGGAACCTTGCAGAGTAGGGACCTGATATCCTGCAACTACTGTTCTACATGGCTTCCTGCCCCTATACCCTGGTTGTGGGGTACTAAGTAGACCCCAGGGTATGCGTTTCTTGCTAACTGTTCCCCCGGACTGCTCCCCGGTACCACGGGCGTACTGCTGGTTGTTGATATGGGATCTGGAGTCAGTGCTCCTAATCCCACAGGATTGAGTATCATGGGGTACGTTTGCGGCACCCTTGGTGGTTGTTAGATCGTACCTTGGGTGGCCACTGTTCCTGCTGGATATACTTGCTCTGGTGGCGTGGTTACCCCTGGTGGTAGCATATCCATATCAAGCCTGGTTACTAGATTTTGCGGCAGTAGCCTCCCTGAGTACTCCCTGGCATTCCCCTGGCCGAGGGTTGACCTTGCCATCTGCTGGGTCATTCCCAGGGGTGACACTGCATCTATCTTCTCTTGCAAGGACTGGTTATCTCTTTGTAGCCCTATCACCGCCTGCTGCAAGGATGTTATCCCTTAGAGCAACTGCTGTACCGGATCCGGTTGTGACACTCCTGGGAGACGGGCTCCTGTCAGGTGTCATGATGATCCTGGGCGCTGCGGACTCCCATCCCTATTAGGCTTGGGTACATGATTGATAACTGGTGATTTGCCAGCCTTCCCTGCTCCCAGATCTGGGATTTTGGGGGAGTAAGGAGGCTTTGCTGATACCTGGGGCTGAGCCTGGCCTGCAGTCATTGTGGTGGTAGGGATCGCCGTAGTTGGAACACCAGAGGTTGCTGGCGTTGCCCCTACCACTAGAGTTTGCACTGATGTACTCATTGGATCAGATACGTTCTGACTGGATCCTGACATGACCAACTATATATAGAGATGTTAGGATATTTCAAAAAGAGGTATTTTAACCAAGATTTAACCACAATGCCCCACGGTGGGCGCCAAACTGTTTTGGTAAGATTTTACCGACTAAAGATTTGTGAGTCAATGCGGCTATTCCAATTAAAATACGATATTAAAGACTTAAGTAGATCAGTAGAAAGAACATAGCGAGAACGAAAATAAACAACTAGTACAAAAGAGAAACAAACGAAAAGAAAGAGAGACAAACGACACAAGCAAAATGGTGACGCGGGAAACCCTAAATGTGGGAAAAACCGCGGGGGGAATGGTATCCCGCCAATGATCCACTAGTAGTAATAGTATTTGAGGGTGAACCTAGCTGGAACGATCAGGAGGTACGCTGTGATCTCCAAATGACTAAGTACAAATGATATGAACGATGTATAAAATTCTAAGTGTGGTAATGATGTTGATTGTTGCAGATGATGAGTGATATATCTTCGAATGGAGTGAATGAGGGATGTGTAGATACCCAGTATCTGCACCTTCCAAAAACCACCCGATCATGATCGGACTATAACGTGTTTTTGATATGCGTGCGTGGATTGGCTATATATGAGATGGTTTAATGCACTACTCGGATAAGAAAAATGATTTCAAAAGTTTTCTAACTTCATTTGCATTAAAATAACACTATTTAGAGTTAAAACCGTCTTCGGTCCCAAAACCGACTCAGAAACCCGCAACTCGAGTCAACCTGAGTCAACCTAAATCTCGAATGTCATAAATAATGCCATGAATGTTTTCATCATGTCATTTCCATTAAAATGACCCTAATTAGAGTCAAAAACGGCACCGAGCCAAAAATCGACTCGAAATTCAAATCCCGACTCACACGGGTCAAACCCGAGTCAAGCACACAAAACACCTACCTCAAGTAACACCAAAATCATCTTATTAGATGCCCATATTGTTACACGACATCTTATTTGATTACCACAAATCAATAATGGATGGAGAATTGGCCACGTCCAAATTGAAAGGGACAATACACCCGTTTGCATCACGAGGTTGCTCGCGCCTAAAGCAGGCATCTGCTTAGCCTCTAAGCAAAATCAACCGACCTACCTCCCCACATTTCTCTATAAATACCCACCATCATACACCATAAAAATCACGCGAGAGTCCACCCCCTCCTTCTCCCTTAAACTTGTAGACCCGACTTCCTAAGTCACAAAATCGACACGTGTTTACGACCTACCGATCGTAAACACAAGCCTTACACATTTTGTTTGGTACCGTTGATGCGTGTCATTTATATGATGTTTTACACCCTATTTTACACGCATTTCAGAGCTCATTTATGTAGTTTAAGGCTACTATTTTCCCCGTTTCGTCTACTTTCGCGTTTTTATGTAATATTGCAGATTTATGCGGAAATGAGTAGATATTGAGCTAAATCCGTCCCCGAGTATCTTGCACTGCATTTGACGTGAAGTATTTACTCAAGGAACGAGCTTGGTGCGCATTCCGAGGCCCGAAATATAAATCCACGAGAAGATTGAAGTCAACTATCAGCTACCTCAGTCGATCGACCTCTGCCCTTGGTCGATCGACCAGAGCACGAGTTACAGAAGACACTGTTCAGAGCCACTCAGTCGATCGACCGGTCACAGTGGTCGATCGACCAAGTTACGAGCTGATACGCAGATTAAACATATAGAACGAGAAATCCAAAGCCCAAAGCTATATTAGGTTTAGGAATAAAGTTATGTGAGTTTGCTATATAACGTAACCTGACTAAAAACTTTAGTCATTCAGTTTTTAATTCCGTTTTCATCAGTTTTAGTCTATCATTAATTAGGGTTCGAGGATTATTTTGGTATTGAATACAATTCACTTTCACATTCGGCTTTGTTCTTTTCCTTCGCAATTCACACGGTACTTTCCTGTATTATTCAGTTATTTTGCTTTCATTCATAGTTATAGAATTGCTAGATCAGTTTCCCCAAGCCGAATTACCATCTTATGTTAATTGTTTATTTCTCCGTATTAATCATGAATTCTGTAGTTTATTTAGCCAATTTTATTGTTGCCTTTATTTTCAGAATGAGTAGCTAAATAGCTTGTGCTAGGATGTAGGGGAACTGTAGATTAGGCGGCGTAGAATAGTAGACGTAAATCGCGTGTCAATCGATCGACCGCCATACCTGGTCGATCGACTGGCCACGTGAGGAATTTCTTCGTTTTAATTGCTTTAAATTCTATATTTGACGAATCGAATGCACGCGACTAGTTGAATGTTTAGGAAATGACTGACCCATTAGATCGAAAGATAGGGAAGGTTGATTGACCACAAATTAAAATGACTAAACAATGTTGAGGTCGAAAGATAGGTAAAGTTTAGGTTTTTAGTCACTTTTCAGGATGAGAGTCAGTACTAGTGATATTAGGGACCCGTAGCGAGATCAAAAGACGCTACTTGTTAAGAGTAGACCGAGAGGACCTCTTGTTTTCCCGCCTCATGTGTTTGATTTAGACCTACTTAGTATGCTGCCGCCGAAACTATAGTGAATCGACCATCCTAGTACCCCTTTTATATCTATTTTCATCCGTTTATTTAGTTTACTTTGTTGTATTGTCTTTAGCTATAGACCAATTCAAATCAAACCCCCACACACTGTTACCTTAGGACTAAATTTAGACAACTAATAATTACATCTGCCTCTCTGTGGTTCGACCCTGTTACCACTAGCTTCTGTTAGTTTTAATAGGTATTATAAATTTTATTTTTGGTACTCACAACGACGGGTATCAAATTTTGGCGCCGTTGCCGGGGAGGCAATTGTTCTAATTTTTAGTTGTTTTATTTTAGTCTGTTTCTTAGTTTAAGGGACATTCGTTCCTTAAACTATTCTCATATTCTTTTTGTAGTTTCTTCTTATGCGCAGGTCACAGGGTGGTGAATTAGTACCTTTCAATCCTGAGATTGAGAAGACCTTGCGTGAGTTGAGACGATCATCTAGAGTACTGCCGACAGAGGAAGAGTTGAGTACTCTGTCTAGTTACTACGAGAACGAGCTATACGAGGAGGATCCACCTTCATCACCCATTTCCACTTCTTCAGCTGAGACAGACACATCTCCAGAATTTCCAGTCATGGCCGAAGAAGCGATTATAGCCAGTCACTCAGAGCCGACAGCTGCAAATCTATATAAGGGTTTTGAATTACCGGGAGCTGATAGAAAATTCGAACCGAAGCCTACTTATATCAACTTGGTTGAAAGAAACCAATTCGGGGGTGCTGCAAATGAAGATGCAGCCAAGCATATGGAGATATTTATTGATTATTGATGCTCTATACCCCCGCCGACCGGTGTGACCCAGGACCAGATAAAGGAGACTATGTTTATATTCTCACTCTGCGATGCTGCAAAGGAGTGGTACAGAGACCTGGACCGAGCTGCTAATGGGATCACCGACTGGAATTCTTTGGCCTTGGCATTCTACAAGAAGTACTTCTCTGCCTCGAAGACGAATGCTATTAGAGCTCAAATCATGAGCTTTAAACAGGGGCCTGATGAGAACTTTCATGAGGCATGGGTCCGTTTCAAGAAGCTGGTACGAACCATTCCGCACCATGGGTTCGAAAAGTGGAGTCTATGCAATCAGTTCTATAACGGGCTCTATGACGATCAAAGGGCTATCCTGGACGCGACAGCAAATGGCAGATTCCAGGAGAACACGGGGGAGACTAAGGGGTGGAAGATCATTGATGACTTGGCCACCCACAAAGCTGAGTATGGAAATTCTAGGGGAAATCAAAGGAGAGCTGCTGAATCTCCTTCGGTAGCTGCATTAGAAGCTCTCACAGCGATATTTGACAAGTACGAGTTGGGAGGAGCTTCAAAAGGGGGGATTTACCATGTAAATGCTGTTTCAGACGGTCCTTTCGTCTGTAAAAGATGTGGAGCTAAGGGACATGTTTCAGACAATTGTCCTAGTCCCTTTGAGTCTTGTGATGCCTTTCAACATTATAGGCAGCCAAACACATACTATGAGCCGAATGTCCACCCAAACTTGAGGTGGAGTATCCAAAATGTCTTGAATCCGACTCAACCTCCACAGCAGCAGCAGCAGCAGAACTATGTGCCCCTTAATAAGCAACAAAAGTTCCAAAAGCCTCCGTATGTCCCACAACAGCAGCAACAAGCCCAAGGTTCTGATTTCAATGAGTTTAAGAATTTGTTGCTGAAGGAATCCCAGGCTAGAGAGGCCGGGATGAAGATGTTGGAGAGCCAAATTGCCCAATTGGCTAGCAAGAATACAACTCGAGCTCTGGGACATTTACCGACGCAGACGGAGAAAAAAGAGACCCTCAATGCCATTACTTTGAGGAGTGGGTCTACCCTTGATGGGCCCATTATGGTTAAGGACGTCACTGAAAAGGATGAGGCAGAACCAAGCAAGAAGAAGGCAGTGACGAATAAAAACAAGAAAAGGACGATCAGCAGGTATGTCAGTTGATCGACTGACATACCCGGTCGATCGACTGAAGTGCGACAAACAGTAGCTTCTGGTCCTGTTGAAGTCAGTCGATCGACTGACCAACCTGGTCGATCGACTGAGATTGCTGCTAAAGGTGATTCTTTTCGTCCTCCAATGCCAAATAACTTGAGAGATCACTTGTTTCGGGGTGCGACAACTCCGAAAGTATTGAGTCAAGACCCGAATGCAAATGGGTCTGTTCCGGTTCCGAAGTACGACCTGATGACGATTAATGGTTCATTTTTGAGACGGTCTGAAGAGGGTTCGAGCTTCAACAAAGAGAAGGTGGTGGATTTTCAGCCTAAATCCACTGACACTGGCATGAGAGATTTAGAGGAGAGGGCTAAGTTGCTACTTTCAGCCCCCTATCCGGAGAGATTGGTGCCGACGAAGGAACAGGTATCGTTTAATAAATTTGAAAATGTTGTTCGTAGTTTAAACGTACAAGTTCCTTTACTTGAGTTGGTTAATCAAGTGCATGCTTACATGAAATTTATGAAGCAATTACTGTCTAAAAAGAAGTCACTTGAAACTGTGCATACTGTCGCACTAACTGAGGAGACATGTTCTTATTTGAGCCATACCGCACCACTTAAGCTAGAAGACCCGGGTAGTTTTTCAGTCCCATGTAATATTGGCACCTTTCCTATTGAGAAAGCCTTATGTGACCTATGAGCCAGTATTAGTGTAATGCCTTTGAGTCTTGCTAGGAAGCTGAAGTTGAATAGGTTTGTGGTCAAGAACATGACAGTACAGATGGCTGATCGCTCTGTGGTTCAGCCAATAGGAGTCTTAGAGGACATCCCCGTGCAAATAGGGAAGTTTTTCTTCCCTGTTGACTTCGTGGTACTAGATATGCCCGAAGATGCCCACATTCCCATTATTTTGGGTAGACCATTCATGCACACTGCTGGTGCAGTTATTGATGTTGGTTCGGGAACTTTGACCTTTAAGGTAGGCAAGCATTCCATTGTCTTTGCCCATACAGGTAGGAAGAAAGACCCCATGTGTCCTGTCACTTGCAATACGGTTTCTGAAAAGAAATCTTATTTTATACTTCCTGATATGCCTGTCTCTATTCCTACTCCTGTTGTGACACCTCCGCCCCAGATTGGGAGCAAAGTGGAGGAAGACTGTTCTGTTTTAGATATTGCAGGAGCTGGTTTGGGGAAGGAAGAGCCACATGTTGCTCCAGTTGTGAAGGAGCCGATCGTTCAAAGAGGTGGTCTAGGATGCCTTAGCTATGGCACTGATGAGGAGCCTGAGGATGAGCCAGTCAAAGCGACAGAGCCCAATCTGGATTCCGACGAGTCCGAAGAGGTCATTGAGTGGGAAGATATCCGACATGTTGATCCGTTGAGTTCTGCGGCTGACGGAGTTGAGAAGAGTGCAGCTGAGAAGATGAGCACTGTTGAGGCTACCTCTTGTAGCCAGAAGCCAACCAAGTGGGCCATCCCGTGGCCATTCTTGATCAATTACTAGTTGATCGAATGCTTTACAAACTAAACATTTTATTGCTTTTTAAGACTATTTGTTGTTTTTCGTGTGCGCGAGACTTTGCATTTTAACTTTGCTTAGGATTTTAAACACTTTAAATGGTTATTTTGGGTTTTGCGCAATTTTGGGCGCGTATTATTGTGCATTTGCAGGTTTTTAGACTTCATTAGCTCAAGTTATTGAGCTAATTTGAAGAAATCAGAAAGTTACAGCAGTTATTCCAGTCGATCGACTGACCCTTATGGTCGATCGACTGAGATGCACTGTTCCAGGAGCTTCTGTTCCTGACACATTGGTCGATCGACTGAGTAATGTGGTCGATCGACCGAGGACGCTGCAATACCTGTTTACGATCACTCCCCTGCTGTGTTTGGCTGATTTGCGGAATTAAGGGAGTTTTCTACTCCACTTTATTTTCCGTCATATATCTGATTTCTTCCATTTTCTTAATTTTGCACATAATTACCGCTTCACCATTACTTTCTCGGTTTTATGCGTGGTATTGTTGTCTTTTCAGGTACCTATTGGTAGCACTGCTGGCTACTGAAACCTCCTAGCTCACGCTGGTTTGGGGAGGTTTCCTTTTGCTGCGCTTAAAGTCTTGTGAGTTTCTAAGCCTTACTTCATGTCCTTTATAGTTTTTCTCGCAATTCCCGTTTTCCTTTTCTTCATTACATGATTTTGCACAATGGGGACATTGTGCGATTTGGTTTGGGGAAGGGTTTTGCGTTGCATTTCATTTGCTTGCATTCACGTTTACATTTTGTCTTGCATCGTTTTATTTCCCTTATATATATACAAAAATTCAAAAAAAAAAAATTGAAGAATTTCATCACAATTCAAAAAATGCACGTTTATTTTAGCATATAGGTCGAGTCGGAACGGTAGTATTTCAATGATGACATCGCATTTGCATCTGTTTTTGCCTAAGCCTTTCTGATTGACATGTTATTAGTAGAATCATAAATGCATATCTACGAGTTTTCGTTAATTTCTTGCTCGACTTGAGACTTGACTTAGAAATTTGGCAAACTACTTATATTTTCTGAGTTATTAGAGCCTATAACTGGTGTCATATGTGACCAGTTTATCTAGGATGTGAGTAGTTACTCCTTATGAGACATGTTACATTAATTTGCATAAATATGAACTTAATCTACTTAATACCTGTATGCATTCGGTTTGTGGTTTGTTGACACATGTGGTAGAGGTTCTCCTTTTCTCATTTTGCCCATAAGCTCCACACTGCCAAAAATACCCTTTTTGTCCCGATAACTACATCCTACATTTAGCCTGCCCTTGTCAAGCTAGTAGTGTATGTTCTGGGATTGTTACTTCGTTTTTGGTAGCTATGCTCATTTTGAGATGATGTTGGGAAATTGAAAGAAGGAAATAAAGAAAAGAAAAAAAAAAGAGAAAAAATGATTCGAAAAAATAAAAAAAAGAGTGATGTACTGTTCAAAGCAGTCGATCGACCGCTCTACTTGGTCGATCGACCGCAGCCTGAGGAAGAAAAGAGAAGGATCAATTCGCATGATTCAAGTCATTATTTTATGGCGATTTTTGCTCCCATGTTGCATTTATATTTTATGGGGAGTTGATTGATTTAATTTTATGGAGAATGCGAGATATGTGCTTGATAATTAGCACCGGTTTTATTGTTGATTTTGAGCAAGAAGTGGATGTCGTCATATGGTTCTGTTTAGTTACTAGCTTGATCACCTGTACCTCAACACTCCCATAATTATCTTTGCCTCTTCTTACCCAATACCTCACATATTCAAACTTACCTCGGCATGTGTCATGGTTCTCTGTTCGGTTGGAATGCATATGTACGGTTGTAGAGTTTACTTTCATATTATTGCAAGCATGTTACTATAGGTCGTAGTTAGGTGAGTGTCACTACATATTTACTTCTTTCTATCTTTTACATATATTCACCTGTGCTTATGTGTGATATGAGCGACCCGTGAGAGTCCGATTTGATAAGTCTCTACAATTGACGGTTCAGCAGGTTTTCAACGACTTCATAATTCGTTTGCAAGATTCATATGCTAATTGATTGTTGGTTGTTGCATTAAATTGGTTTAGGCTTTTCAGTGTGCATTTCGCTCTGAGATTGAACTCGTTCCATTAGGTTTTAGGATCGAGTCTAGTTCTTGCTTGGGGACAAGCAAGGGTTTGGTTTGGGGATGTTTGATGCGTGTCATTTATAAGATGTTTTACACCCTATTTTACACGCATTTCAGAGCTCATATATGTAGTTTAAGGCTACTATTTGCCCCGTTTCGTCTACTTTCGCGTTTTTATGTAATATTGCAGATTTATGCGGAAATGAGTAGATATTGAGCTAAATCCGTCCCCGAGTATCTTGCACTGCATTTGACGTGAAGTATTTACTCAAGGAACGAGCTTGGTGCGCATTCCGAGGCCCGAAAGATAAATCCACGAGAAGATTGAAGTCAACTATCAGCTACCTCAGTCGATCGACCTCTGCCCTTGGTTGATCGACCAGAGCACGAGTTACAGAAGACACTGTTCAGAGCCACTCAGTCGATCGACCGGTCACAGTGGTCGATCGACGAAGTTACGAGCTGATACGCAGATTAAACATATAGAACGAGAAATCCAAAGCCCAAAGCTATATTAGGTTTAGGAATAAAGTTACGTGAGTTTGCTATATAACGTAACCTGACTAAAAACTTTAGTCATTCAGTTTTTAATTCCGTTTTCATCAATTTTAGTCTATCATTAATTAGGGTTCGAGGATTATTTTGGTATTGAATACAATTCACTTTCACATTCGGCTTTGTTCTTTTCCTTCGCAATTCACACGGTACTCTCATGTATTATTCAGTTATCTTGCTTTCATTCATAGTTATAGATTGTTAGATCAGTTTCCCCAAGCCGAATTACCATCTTATGTTAATTGTTTATTTCTCCGTATTAATCATGAATTCTGTAGTTTATTTAGCCAATTTTATTGTTGCCTTTATTTTCAGTATGAGTAGCTAAATAGCTTGTGATAGGATGTAGGAGAACTGTAGATTAGGCGGCGTAGAATAGTAGACTGAAATCGCATGTCAGTCGATCAACCGCCATACCTGGTCGATCGACTGGCCACGTGAGGAATTGCTTCGTTTTAATTGTTTTAAATTCTATATTTGACTAATCGAGTGCACGCGACTAGTTGAATGTTTAGGAAATGACTGACCCATTAGATCGAAAGATAGGGAAGGTTGATTGACCACCAATTAAAATGACTAAACTATGCTGAGGTCGAAAGATAGGTAAAGTTTAGGTTTTTAGTCACTTTTCTGGACGAGAGTCAGTACTAGTGATATTAGGGACCCGTAGCGAGATCGAAATATGCTACTTGTTAAGAGTAGACCGAGAGGACCTCTTGTTTTCCCGCCTCATGTGTTTGATTTAGACCTACTTAGTATGCTGTCGCTGAAACTATAGTGAACCGACCATCCTAGTACCCCTTTTATATCTATTTTCATCCGTTTATTTAGTTTACTTTGTTGTATTGTCTTTAGCTATAGACCAATTCAAATCAAACCCCCACACACTGTTACCTTAGGACTAAATTTAGACAACTAATAATTACATCTGCCTCTCTGTGGTTCGACCCTGTTACCACTAGCTTCTGTTAGTTTTAATAGGGATTATAAATTTTATCTTCGGTACTCACAACGACGGGTATCAACCGTCGCCGTGCATTTGACTGACCCATTTGACCAACTCATTTCATCAATCAACATGTTTTAATTAACATATTTTCAAAATAAAATCCTTTTTTAAGGCACCTCTTTTAAACTTCTTTGATCACGAGTAGTCACAACGAGAAAACTGTCTCTAAAGTCGTCTACGTCGCAAACATCAATACACGTAAGTTTGAGGGTGTAAATATCTCATTTTTTTCATGTCTCTACTGTTTTTATGAGTTTATGAGCATGAACAATGCATAACACGATTCAAATATAGGTTAGACGAGCTAAAACCGAGTTTTGGCCTGAGACAAAAGCTCATTGCTATGCATGGAAGCTCGCGCCTCTTATGGGTGTCCAGGTCAGACTCATCCGTGTTTGAGTTCGTCTTTCCTTCAATACTTTCTTTTATTTTTACTTCTTTCCTTTTATGGTTTTTACCATTTCAAACATTTTAATTCATTTTTATGATAAACATATTTTGACCATTACAAAAATCATCCTTGGTTCCTTATACCATGACGGTTTATTCCGTGACTCGATGATATTATTGGTTAATTACATTTTAATGGGTATTTTAACACCCTTTTCTTTTATTTACCATTTTTCTCATTTATTTACATTTGCAAACATATTAGTCATAATTCATAATCATCCTTGGTTGTTTATGCCATGTCGGTTTAATCCGAGTACGATGACAAACTTGACTAATTACAAATAATTGAACTTAACATAATTAGTTCAAATCAAACATTTTTCTTTTACCATTTTATAATGCTTTTCAAACATGCAAGTCCGACAACGAACATCACTAACATAATAGTAATTATTCCGAGTCATGCAGTTCATACTTGCAAATCATTCATTATAAAAAACCGTTTTAAACAACCATTTTAACAACCAGGAGGCACCTCTTGGCTCGCCTCATGGCTCGCGCCCCAAGAGCCTGCCTATTTCTATCTTTCAAAACCTGGGCATAGCCCTTCCCCTCGCCAATAGGCTCGCGCCCCAATGGGGCTGCCTGGCACTGTTTTGCCTCGTTTTTAGCACTTGTCTAGGACGATCCCGATTACGGTTTACCCGAATACATGACGGATCAGATTGACAAGCTTATGTTTTTACACTTTGTCATTTGACATCCTTTTTCAAATAAATGGATCGTGTTAAGCATCATAACCCAAATTTGGTAAATGGATGTTTAATTTCCGTTTTCACTTGCAAATCAATCTAAATCCAACTTGACATCTTATGCTTGATATTTAGATTAACAAACCGACTTAGAAAGCTCATATGTTAGGTTAAACTTTTGGATGCGCATTCATGCATTTTAAACGTTCTATCAACTTTTGCACTTAAACAACCACGGTCGATCAGTAGAGGCCGCTAACGCGGGCAGGATTGGGTGTCCGATTAAAGGGCTTCCCAATACGTACCCTAACCCCTTACTCAGAACCTTTGGGTAGTGGATGGCCTTATCCAGGGCGCACGAGAGTCATTTTAGGCATAAAATGCTAAAAGGGGGACGATTCCTTATCTTTAGTACCTATGTCAAACACCGCTTTTTGTCTTGGTTGACCTAGGTATAAAGTGGATTCGAACGGGTTCCAAGCATCCCACAAATTCTTGGTGGTGACTCCAAACATATCTGCATCGTTTTGAGACCTTTACCGAGACGAAACCGACCGATCTAAAGCGATCCGGTCGAAAGCAATTTTACGTCACCGAGCGTGGCTTTCTAGACCGCTGCATGTCCACAGATTGACTTGGCGTGCAGGGGGCCCGTGACCGCAGATCGGTAGGAGGCCCAAATCCACAGACCGGCCTGTGGCCCATGTCCACAGATTTGGCGACTCCGCTAGGGAAAACTAGGACACTTGTGTCTTTGTGATCCTTAGATGTGAAACTCGAACGAGGTCGTGGTTAAAGTGCATTAATTGATATTATGGTCATAAGTGGGGTTCCTTGTCCGGGCCCACAACCTAACCCTTTATCGACCAATTGTCTCATCTCGTCGGCGTGAGTTTTCTCATCCCCGCATTTCGAATCCCGATTGAGTCAAGCATACCATTGACGTCACACATTTCTGTTTCGTCAAAGAGCTTTCATCACTTTCGAGCACGAGGCTAGGGCACCCTCCTTACACATTTTGTTTGGATTGGTATCCCTCTCGCAAATCGGGGTTTGATTGCTTGGTGTGTAACCCACCCTTCTAAGCCAAAACCCGTGTCAGCATTATGTATAATATAATGAAATGTGAGTGCTTATGTGTTTTGTGATCATTAGTCCTTCCGTGTCATTTTCAAACTTTCAAAAACATCTTTTTGTGCCGTTATAATGGCCATTTCAAACCTCGGTCTTTCGCCGACCGTTGCACGCCTTTTTAGGCCGTCGTAATGACGATTTTTAAACCCGGTTTTTACAACCGTTTCAAAGCACCTTTTATGCCGTCCTAATGACGACTTTCAAAACCGGTTTCCTACAACAGTTTCAAAAACAATATTTGCGCTGTTATAATGGCCGTTTCAAACCTCGGTCTTTCACTAACCCTTGCATACCCTTTTTATACCGTCGTAATGACGATTTTCAAACCCGGTTTTTACAATCCTCTCAAAACACCTTTTTACGCCGTTATAATGGCCATTTCAAACCCGGTTTTTATAACCATTTCAAATACACCTTTTTATGCCGTCGTAATGATGACTTCAAAACCCGGTTTTACAACCGTTTCAAAACACCTTTTTATGCCGTTATAATAGCTATTTCAAAACCCGGTTTTTTATAACCATTCAATCACATTTTCCTGCCGTTGTAATGACAATTTCAAACCTTGGTTTTCACAAACCATTTCAAAATACCCTTTTATGTCGTCGTAATGGCCATTTCATACCTCGGTCCCTCGCCGACCGTTGCATTCTCAAAACGCCCTTTTTTTACATCGTCGTAATGACAAATTATATCCTCGAATTTTCAAAATTCAAAATCAATATTCAAACAAAAACTTTTTTTTTCAAACCGTCGTAATGACGATTTCGACCCATGAAACTTTCAAAATTTCAAATCTCGTTTTCGAAATCAAATTTGGCTTTTCTAAGCCGTCGTAATGACGTTTTCAATTCTCACACTTTTCGATTTGCATACCGTCTTTCAAAGGTTAAAACGGTTTTCTAACCCGTCGTAATGACGAATTCAATCCTCATAATTTCCAATTTCAAATCATTTGAAAAGAAATTTAACCGTTTTCAAATCCCCCAATTTCAAAATCAAATCATTTGAAAACAAATTTAATCGTTTTCAAATTTCAAATTCAAATTCAAACCATTTGAAAACATGTTTAACAGTTTTCACATTTCAAATCCAATTTCAAAATCTAACCATTTGAAAACAAATTTAACCGTTTTCGAATTTCAAATCCAACTTCAAATCTATGAAAACAAATTTAACCGTTTTCAAATTTCAAATCCAACTTCAAATCTTTTGAAAACAAATTTAACCGTTTTCAAATTTCAAATTCAATTTCAAGTCTTTGAAAACAAATCTAACCGTTTTCAAATTTCAAATCCAACTTCAAATCTTTGAAAACAAATCTAACCATTTTCAAATTTCAAATTCAAAATCAAATCGTTGAAAACAAATTTAACCGTTTTCAAATTTCAAATCTTTGAAAACAAATCTAACCGTTTTCAAATTTCAAATTCAAAATCAAATCTTTGAAAACCAATTGAACCGTTTTCGAATTCCAATTCAATTTCAAATCATTTGAAAACAAATCTAACCGTTTTCAAATTTCTATCCAATTTCAAACCATTTGAAATCAAATTTAACCGTATTCAAATTTTCAATCCAATTTCAAACCATTTAAAAACAAATTTAACCGTTTTCATGACCATTGTGATGATGATTCCAAATTCTTCAATTCTCGATTTTCTAATCCGTGATTCGGAATTTCAAAAATCGTCTTCGGAAACAACACATTGTTTTCAGAGCCGTCACAATCTCAACTTAAACCGTCTTTTGAAAACAAACCTAAGACAACCTTTTCAACTGACCGACTTTTGAAGATTCTTACTCTTCGTAAGCCGTCCATAAAACGACAAATGAATCTTTTTGAAAATTTCTATTTTCGAAACTTCGGTCCACCTTTCCGATTCAGCCTCGAGTCGATTAGAGTCCAGTCGATTTCAAGTCAAGTCATCTAGATCCTATCTTCTGTTCTAGGTCGTGTCGCCCGATTGTCGAGATATCTTCAATGGCGTTAGCTGAGTCAAAACCCTTCGGCTATTAAACCCGTCCTTTTCCTACAATACGGGTCAAAGGTCAAGTTTGTGTACATGTCTTGTACAACGGCGTCACGCCAGTAACGCACATCCAAACTGAGTCAGAAGTTGTCTGTCTAGGCATCACTATGCCAAAGTCAACACTCGAGTCTAAGTTCAATGTCATGCACCAAGAGTTCAAACACAAGAGATCATTCACGATCTTTATGAACTCATAACCTAGTCACGCCGTCGCGTCTTCACAGCAAAACTGCCTTTTGTGCATATGTGTCGTACTTGCCTTTGTTTGTGCAATACCTTGCCAAGACAAGTTATAACGCCTATCATTATGTCAAATAGGAATCCCTTGGGTGCCGTCGATCATCAACCAGAAACTTAACAAGCTGATCAACCATTATCCGCCATGACTTCTGCCGAAACCAACATGGTCCTTCGACTCCTAGCCGCAGTGGAAAACTTGAGCACTCGTCTCTCTCAGGTTGAGGACAAAATGATAACTGGGAATTTTTCCTCTTCTGATATTGAGCAAAGGGTTAAGCTTCTTGAAAGCCGGCTACTGGCCAACGACCAAACCAAAACCATACGACCTCATCGGTCCTTCCCTTATTTGGGTATGCCTTATGCCACAGCCTTGGAAAGGCTAATCTCCAAAGGAAAGCTCAAACCAATTGGTCCAACCCCAGACCCTCTGCCAAACAAGCGGGGAAATCGATGGGACGGAAAACTATTTTGTCAATATCACCAAGGTCGCGGACATGACACTGAAATGTGTCTCCCCCTAAAAGGTGTCATCCTTGATATGATCGAAAAGGGCGAATTACCATTACCTCCCTCAACAAACCACAAAAATAACCCTCCGGAAAATCCTATTGGACGCAGTCAGGAATCTTCCCTAGACTGCTCTCACCTCATCGCTCCCGATGATGAGAAAATTCATGCAATTGACGAAGATGGCATACAAAGTGCTATAATGATGCTCTCCGTCTCCATCAACAACATATTCTCAAAGTTGCAAGTTGTTATCGATGACTTGAACACTCGAGTAGCTAATTTGGAAGAAAGGTTTGGTAGTACCGAAAATGAACCTGACCACCAAGGAGAAAACCGACCCTCCATTCACCAACCAACAACTGTTGAAAATGAGGAGTCATCGAATGGTTCCCACATCCATGAACCCACCAACAAAGAACATGAAATCACCTAACCAAGATCCCCTTCAAAATACCAAGCAACATCCCAAAAACTTCCAATTGACAATAACCCAATCCTGCTTCCGCCCAGGATTGACAAAAACAAAAACATCCCAAAAAATACCAATGTTGGAGTCATGGGAAAACATAAAAGGGAATTCACAGATCTAGGGATAACATATGCCACCGCTCTGGCGATACTTGCTTCAGAAGGAATGCTGCAACCCATTGGTCCGACTCCGGACGCACCTGAACATAGAAGAGCCCGGTTCTGGGATGGTAATGCCTATTGCCTATATCATCAAGGCAAGGGCCATGACACCGAAGCCTGTCTCAAACTCAAGAATGCCATTCACGATATGATCGAGGCTGGCAAAATCATAATTGCACCTCTCAGTCAAGACAATCCTCCTGAATGCCTCAAGTCAAACAGCAAGGTTGAACGTTCTCAAAGGACATTCACTAGACTCAACACAACATATGCCGCAGCTCTTCAAATTCTTATGATTGAAGGGACGCTACAACCAATCGGGCGCACTCCAGACCCGTCTGAAAGCAGGAAATTCCGTTTCTGGGAGGGCAGTGCCTATTGCCAATATCATCAAGGAAAAGCTCATGATACTGAAACATGCTTCAAACTGAAACATGCTATTCAAAATATGATCGACAACAATGAACTGGTAGCTTCATCCCTAGGCCAACCAAGTGATGAAAACCACCGTAATGGACATCTCATTCTGCAAGGAGATGAAAGACTCACGGACTGTTGTCCTCATATCATTCCCAACAATGAGAGTGAAGTGCTCAAGTAGGTCAATGCTCAAAAACCAGACATTTAAGCCGCTGGATGCTGCGAAGGAGATCTTCGAGGAGGAAAGTGATGATTAGGATTCCGTAGCCACGATTGAGTCTGAGTCCGAGTCCGAGTCTTAGGCTTTCTCATATCTATCCTAGCGTCTGTCCTTTTATTCCTAAATGACAAACTGGGGGTTGTCCTCATGAGTCACACGTATTCATCGAGTCTTTTCTAACCTCTTATTTATCTAAATAAAAGCACGATTTCCATCTATCAAGTATTCTCTCCTTTACCATTTCCCGTTGACAACGAGAATTGATTTGAGAATTGATTTAAAACAAACAACACGTTCCAATTCAATGTGAGTACACTCGAGTGACGTTCCGTACCGAGTAAGCAGAGGACTCGAAACTCCGTGTCCATTCTCTTTACCTATTCCATGTCTGGCAATAGAAACCTTTCACTAGCACCCTATTTAGGACGAGCTTTTATCAAAGGGATTCTACGACAAACCAAGATAACAAACCAGGATATCTCCTTGTTCATGTTAAATGACGGAAGGCAAGCCCATTCCCCACAAAAAACATCCCATCACCAATTATCAACCTTTCACCAACGGGTACATCCCCGTCTGCACCTCAAACTGCCTCGGACGAAGGATGGCAAAGAACTAATAAATCAAAAGCCAAAGCGAAAGGCCAAAATCAAGAGCCCAAGCCAATCTTCATTCACCCAAAGCAAAGCAAAATGCCAAAATCAAAGGCCCAAGCCAAAAGCCATTAGGCCAATGGCCATTCATCCAAAGCCACAACGAAAGGCCAAAATCAAAGGCCCAAGGCAATATCCATTCACTCAAGGCCAAAGCCAAAGCAAAAGCCCAAGCCCAAAAGCCATTCAAGCCAAAAGCCATTCACCCAAAGCCAAAGCTCAAGGCCAAAATCAAAGGCCCAAGACAATAGCCATTCGACCAAAGTCAAAGCGAAAGGCCAAAGTCAAAGGCCCAAGCCAATATCATTCACCCAAAGCCAAAGTTCAAGGCCAAAGCAAAAACCAAAGCCGAAATCAATTCGCTCAAAGCAAAAAAAACCAAAGCCATAGGCTACTCACCCAACGTCATGGCTAAGACTCAAGCCAAAATCAAAACAAAACAAGATTGAAACCCTTTTCCCAAAAAGGCCAAAATCCAAAGAAAGCATCCAGCACACAAAATCCTGGACAAGTGAGTCCAAAATAACAAGTTCAGGACCAATAAGTCCAAAGCCTGGACCAACGAGTCCAACCCATCAAATCCCGGAGCCACAATTCCAAAACACCAAACACTAAAACCTCAACCAAAACTCCTTCACCCCTAAGTCCTTCTAGAGACTGTTGCAGGGAGACCTATCTAGGCTTCTAAGGATTCCCCCTCAAGCTCGTAATATCACACCTTAACCTTTAAGGTCCAGACATGGAAATCTGATCCCATGTTATTTACCAACCATTTCGTGCTCAGGCCACATCAAGCCGGAGACCCCATTCCGCACCACACTACAAGTCGTTACCCATCGGCCTAAACACCACTAAATTCTTGCTCTAGATTTTTATCTATTAAACAAACCCATTATTACCACGCTCCACATTCCCTAATGTTGAAGCCATTTTTCACCACAATCCCCACGGAGTCCTCGAATGCTTTGCTATCGAGAACGGGACATACCTAATCTACCCTTAGAGTCCACTTTTTAGTGTGCTCAAATGATAAGGAACATTTTCACAAATTACACCTCTTCGATCCATGATCAAGACATATTTATCTCCAATCAACCTTCGAGTCACCAAACGGAATTTTTCGTCGTGACGCTTAACACCAGATTTTTATCTGTCAAACAAACCATTATTACCAAGCTCCACATTCCATAATGTCGAAGCCATTTTCAACCTGACCCAGATACGGAGTCCTCGAATGCTTTGCTACCGAGAACGGGACATACCCAATCTACCCTTAGGGTCCACTTTTTAGTGTGCTCACATGATAAGGAACATTTTCAAAAATTACACCTCTTCGATTCATGATCAAGGAGGAATTATCTCAAATCAATTTTTCGAGTCACCAAACGGCTTTTACCATCGTGACCCACACACTTAAAGGTCCTAACATCTCGCTTAGGTACACATTCTGAACTACGATCTGGTTTGATTTCACTTCACGTGAATACGTAGGCAGTCCTACAAGGACACAACCATACACCTCAAAATCACTTTAAGGTCCTAACAACTCGCTTAGGCACATACATTCTGAACTACGGTCTGGTTTGATTTCGCAAACACGCGAATACGTAGGCAATCCTATTACAAGGACACAACCACACCCCCACACACATTCAATTTTCAAACCTTCAATTTGCAACCCATTGCACACACAGCTCAGAACTACGACCTGGTTTGATTTCGCAAACACGCGATTACCTAGGCAGTCCTATTACAAGGGCACAACCACATACTTCTTTCACAACATTTCCAATTTTCAATCCTTAAAAACCAGCTCAGAACTACGATCTGGTTTGATTTCGCAAACACGCGAATACGTAGGCAGTCCTATTACAAGGACATCACCGCACACCCATTTCAATTTCAACCATCAACATCAATTCTCAAAAGCAGCCCGCCCAGCTGCAAAAAAATTAATCTTATACTTCTTTACTGGGGGCTTCTTCCTTAAGACGTCGCCTATTCCTTGTTTTGTCAAATGCCCATCTTCTCACTCTGGGCGCTTCTCTTTCAAGACTCCACCCGTCCTTTGTCCTCAAACATCTTTTGAGTCTCAACTATAGTCCAAAATAAAACCGCCCATAGCCTAGTGCTCGGTTTGGACAATGACGTGGTCTTGGTTCCGCTCTCCGAATCATCAAAACTCGAGAAGGGATCTCAAACAAGCAAACAAGGGCAAAGATGTCTGGAGAAGATAATCAATTCATGTTCCCCAGCTGAGTGGACCTTCCAATCTAGGGATCTGATGCGCGTTGTCACCCTTTCTTGGCTAAGGAGTTGCACACAAATAAGCAAAGTCTGTCAAAGTCACCCCCGTGCCGCGTCGATAATGAGTTTGTATCACATTCATGACCGCATGTTTGTCAGTCTGTCAGTATGCGTCTATGTCACAACGGCCACGTGTCTCCGATATGTCAAATCACGGATCTATGAGCAACAAATTACAACTCTTAACAGCCTTTAAGCTTCACCACATTTAAAACTTCTATCTCCCTTCGCGTGAGATATTACATGCTAGTTGCTTATATGCTAACTGTTGACATACTTATGTGCTTATGTGCTTACGTGTTTATATGCTTGCATGCCTACGTGCTTGTCTATACGACTGCGGATTTGTGTGGTCACTAACCATGCAGGTAATCTTGAGAAGACAAACTCACTCCAACCGAGTACTAGGTTCTTCCCAACAAACGGCGACCCATCAAGTCCAAGAGCTTTAACCCCGCCGATAACATGGCTTACACTACCTCCCAGCGAGCAGCAATTCATATCCCCGACGAGTCCTGAGAAGTTTCGAACTCCCCAGCGAGTGTCGATTTTCAAATGGAAGTCAAACAGGCTATTCCCCAGAGTCGATCTTTCGACCATCGATCGGTGGCGAGCCTTAAAATGCACCTTCAACACAAGCTGGCGAGCCTTTGTCCGCAAACAAGGTACAACTCAAGGACGTATCCCAAAGATGCCTCGGGTACGACTCCTTATCACAGGTGGCGAGCCTTTGCATGCACACAAGAAACAATTTAAGGACATATCCCAAAAATGCCTCTGGTATGACTCCTTCCTATGGCTGGCGAGCCTCGAAACGCACCGCCTTCAACACCGGCTGGCGAGCCTTTGCGCGCGAAAGATTCAAGGACGTATCCCGAAGATGCCTCAGGTATGACTCCTTCTTATGGCTGGCGAGCCTTTATACGTAGTCTAATAGACTTTAAACGACCCGAATCAGAAGTCGACAGACTCTAAAATGTTCCCGACGGCAGGTCCTTGACTCGAATCCCTGAGTCGCCTCGACGTCACCCTTCCCGACGGCAGGTCCTTGGCTCAAACCCTTTTGAGTCGCCTCGACATCGCAATGGTCTTTAGGTTGTAATCTTCGATTGACCTGGAGATCATACTATGACTTTTGCCCTGTCCAAGCCTCAGTCAAAGTAGGGGCTCTGTAGATACCCAATATCTGCACCTTCCAAAAACCACCCGATGATGATCGGACTATAACGTGGTTTTGATGTGCGTGCCTAGATTGGCTATATATGAGACGGTTTAATGCACTACTCGTATATGAAAAATGTTTTCAAAAGTTTTCTAACTTCATTTGCATTAAAATAACACTATTTAGAGTTAAAACTGTCTTCGGTCCCAAAACCTACTCAGAAACCCGCAACTCGAGTCAACCTGAGTCAACCCGAGTCAACCCAAATCTCGAATGTCAAAAATAATTCCATGAATGTTTTCATCATGTCATTTCTATTAAAATGACCCTAATTAGAGTCAAAATCGACACCGAGCCAAAAACTGACTCGAAATTCAAATCCCGACACACACGGGTCAAACCCGAGTCAAGCACACAAAACACCTACCTCAAGTAACACCAAATTCATCTTATTAGATGCCTATATTGTTACCCGACATCCTATTTGATTACCACAAATCAATAATGGATGGAGAATTGGCCACGTTCAAATTGAAAGGGACAATACACATGTTTGCATCATGAGGTAGCTCGCGCCTAAAGCAGGCATCTGCTTAGCCTCTAAGAAAAATCAACCGACCTACCTCCCCACATTTCTCTATAAATACCCACCACCATACACCATAAAACTCACTCGAGAGTCCGCCCACTCCTTCTCCCTTAAACTTCTAGACCCGACTTCCTAAGTCACAAAATCGACACGTGTTTACGACCTACTGATCGTAAACACAAGCCTTACACATTTTGTTTGGTACCGACGCCGTGCATTCGACCAACCCATTTGACCAACTCATTTCATCAATCAACATGTTTTAATTAACATATTTTCAAAACAAAATCCTTTTTTAAGGCACCTCTTTTAAACTTCTTTGATCGCGAGTAGTCAAAACGAGAAAACCGTCTCTAAAGTCCTCTACGTCGCAAACATCAATACACGTAAGTTTGAGGGTGTAAATATCTCACTTATTTCATGTCTCTACTGTTTTTATGAGTTTATGAGCATGAACAATGCATAACCCGATTCAAATATAGGTTAGACGAGCTAAAACCGAGTTTTGGCCTGAGACAGAAGCTCCTTGCTATGCATGGAAGCTCGCGCCTCTTATGGGTGTCCAGGTCAGACTCATCCGTGTTTGAGTTCGTCTTTCCTTCAACACTTTCTTTTATTTTTACTTCTTTCCTTTTACGGTTTTTACCATTTCATACATTTTAATTCATTTTTATGATAAACATATTTTGACCATTAAAAAGTCATCCTTGGTTCCTTATACCATGACGGTTTATTCCGTGACTCGATGATATTATTGGTTAATTACATTTTAATGGGTATTTTAACACCCTTTTCTTTTATTTACCATTTTTCTCATTTATTTACATTTGCAAACATATTAGTCATAATTCATAATCATCCTTGGTTGTATATGCCAGGTCGGTTTAATCCGAGTACGATGACAAACTTGACTAATTACAAATAATTGAACTTAACATAATTAGTTCAAATCAAACATTTTTCTTTTACCATTTTTTTATGCTTTTCAAACATGCAAGTCCGACAACGAATATTACTAACATAATATTAAATATTCCGAGTCATGCAATTCATACTTGAAAATCATTCATTACAAAAAACCGTTTTTAACAACCATTTTAACAACCAGGAGGAACCTCTTGGCTCGCCTTATGGCTCGCGCCCCAAGAGCCTGCCTATTTCTATCTTTCAAATTCTTGGCAGAGCCCTTCCCCTCGCCAATAGGCTCGCGCCCCAATGGGGCTGCCTGGCACTGTTTTGCCTCGTTTTTAGCACTTGTCTAGGACGATCCCGATTACGGTTTACCCGAATACATGACGGATCAGATTGACAAGCTTATGTTTTTACACTTTGTCATTTGACATCCTTTTTTCAAATAAATGGATCGTGTTAAGCATCATAACCCAAATTTGGTAAATGGATGTTTAATTTCCGTTTTCACATTCAAATCAATCTAAATCCAACTTGACATCTTATGCTTGATATTTGGATTAACAAACCGACTTAGAAAGCTAACATGTTAAGTTAAACAGTTGGATGCGCATTCATGCATTTTAAACGTTCTATCAACTTTTGCACTTAAACAACCACGATCGATCAGCAGAGGCCGCTAACGCGGGCGGGATAGGGTGTCCGATTAAAGGGCTTCCCAATACATACCCTCACCCCTTACTCAGAACCTTTGGATAGTGGATGGCCTTATCCAGGGCGCACGAGAGTCATTTTAGGCATATAATGCTAAAAGGGGGGCGATTCCTTATCTTTAGTACCTATGTCAAACACCGCTTTTTGCCTTGGTTGACCTAGGTATAAAGTGGATTCGAACGGGTTCCAAGCATCCCACAAATGCTTGGTGGCGACTCCGAACCTCTCTGCATCATTTCGAGACATTTACCGAGACGAAACTGACCGATCTAAAGCGATCCGTTTAAAAGCATTTTTACGTCACCGAGCGTTGCTTTCTTGACCGCTGCATGTCCACAGATTAGCTTGGCGTGCAGGTGGCCCGTGACCGCAGATCGGTAGGTGGCCCAAATTTACAGACCGGCATGTGGCCCATGTCCACAGATTTGGCGACTCCGCTGGGGAAAACTAGGACACTTGTGTCTTTGTGATCCTTAGAGGTAAAACTCGAACAAGGTCGTGGTTATAGTGCATTAATTGATATTACGGTCATAAGTCGGGTTCCTTGTCCGGGCCCACAACCTAACCCTTTATCGACCAATTGGCTCGTCTCATCGGCGTGAGTTTTCTCATCCCCGCGTTTCGAATCCCAATTGAGTCAAGCATACCATTGACGTCACACATTTCTGTTTCGTCAAAGAGCTTTCAGCACTTTCGAGCACGAGGCTAGGGCACCCTCCTTACACATTTTGTTTGGATTGGTATCTCTCTCGCAAATCGGGGTTTGATTGCTTGGTCTGTAACCCACCCTTCTAAGCCAAATCTTGTGTCAGCATTATGCATAATATAATGAACTGTGAGTGCTTATGTGTTTTGTGATCATTAGTCCTTTCTTGTCATTTTCAAACTTTCAAAAACATCTTTTTATGCCGTTTTAATGGCCATTTCAAACCTCGGTCTTTCGCCGACCGTTGCACGCCTTTTTAGGCCGTCGTAATGAAGATTTTCAAACCCGGTTTTTACAACCGTTTCAAAGCACCTTTTATGCCGTCCTAATGAAGACTTTCAAAACCGGTTTCCTACAACCGTTTCAAAAACACTTTTTGCGCCGTTATAATGGTCGTTTCAAACCTCTGTCTTTCACTGACCCTTACATACCCTTTTTATACCGTCGTAATGACGATTTTCAAACCCGGTTTTTACAACCGTCTCAAAACACCTTTTTACGCCGTTAAAATGGCCATTTCAAACCCGGTTTTTTATAACCATTTCAAATACACCTTTTTATGCCTTCGTAATGACGATTTCAAAACCCGGTTTTACAACCGTTTCAAAACACCTTTTTATACCGTTATAATGGCTATTTCAAAACCCGGTTTTTTATAACCATTCAATCACATTTTCATGCCTTTGTAATGACAATTTCAAACCTTGGTTTTTAAAAACCATTTCAAAATACCCTTCTATGTCGTCGTAATGGCCATTTCAAACCTCAGTCCCTCGCCGACCGTTGCATTCTCAAAACGCCCTTTTTTTACACCGTCGTAATGACAAATTATATCCTCGAATTTTCAAAATTCAAAATCAATATTCAAACAAAAACTTCTTTTTTTTCAAACCGTCGTAATGACGATTTCGACCCAAAATTTCAAATCTCGTTTTCGAAATCAAATTTGGCTTTTCGAAGCCATCGTAATGACGTTTTCAATTCTCACACTTTTCGATTTGCATACCGTCTTTCAAAGGTTAAAACGGTTTTCTAACCCGTCGTAATGACGAATTCAATCCTCACAATTTCCAATTTCAAATCATTTGAAAACAAATTTAACTGTTTTCAAATCCCCCAATTTCAAAATCAAATCATTTGAAAACAAATTTAATCGTTTTCAAATTTCAAATTCAAAATCAAACCATTTGAAAACATGTTTAACCGTTTTCAGATTTCAAATCCAATTTCAAAATCTAACCATTTGAAAACAAATTTAACCGTTTTCATATTTCAAATAAAACTTCAAATCTTTGAAAACAAATTTAACCGTTTTCAAATTTCAAATCTTTTGAAAAAAAATTTAACCGTTTTCAAATTTCAAATTCAAGTTCAAGTCTTTGAAAACAAATCTAACCGTTTTCAAATTTCAAATCCAACTTCAAATCTTTGAAAACAAATCTAACCGTTTTCAAATTTCAAATTCAAAATCAAATCTTTGAAAACAAATTTAACCGTTTTCAAATTTTAAATCTTTGAAAACAAATCTAATCGTTTTCAAATTTCAAATTCAAAATCAAATCTTTGAAAACCAATTTAACCGTTTTCGAATTCCAATTCAATGTCAAATCATTTGAAAACAAATCTAACCGTTTTCAAATTTCTATCCAATTTCAAACCATTGGAAAACAAATTTAACCGTTTTCAAATTTTCAATCCAATTTCAAACCATTTGAAAAAAAATTTAACCGTTTTCATGGCCATTGTGATGACGATTCCAAATTCTTCAATTCTCGATTTTCTAATCCGTGATTCGGAATTTCAAAAATCGTCTTCGGAAACAACACATTGTTTTCAGAGCCGTCACAATCTCAACTTAAACCGTCTTTTGAAAACAAACCTTAGACAACCCTTTCAACTGACCGACTTTTGAAGATCCTTACTCTTCGAAAGCCGTCCATAAAACGACAAATGAAACTTTTTAAAAATTTCTATTTTCAAAATTTCAGTCCACCTTTCCGATTCAGCCTCGAGTCGATTAGAGTCCAGTCGATTTCAAGTCAAGTCATCTAGATCACATCGAGTATCCGCCGAAGTTAGTACCTATCTTCTGTTCTAGGTCGTGTCGCCCGATTGTCGAGACATCTTCAATGGCGTTAGCTGAGTCAAAACCCTTCGGCTATTAAACCCGTCCTTTTCCTACATTACGGGTCAAAGGTCAAGTTTGTGTACATGTCTTGTACAACGGCGTCACGCCAGTAACGCACATCCAAACTGAGTCAGAAGTTGTCTGTCTAGGCATCACTATGCCAAAGTCGACACTCGAGTCTAAGTTCAATGTCATGCACCAAGAGTTCAAACACAAGAGATCATTCACGATCTTTATGAACTCATAACCTAGTCACGTCGTCGCGTCTTCACAGCAAAACTGCCTTTTTGTGCATATGTGTCGTACTTGCCTTTGTTTGTGCAATACCTTGCCAAGACAAGTTATAACGCCTATCATTATGTCAAATAGGAATCCCTTGGGTGCCGTCGATCATCAACCAGAAACTTAACAAGCTGATCAACCATTATCCGCCATGACTTCTGCCGAAACCAACATGGTCCTTCGACTCCTAGCCGCAGTGGAAAACTTGAGCACTCGTCTCTCTCAGGTTGAGGACAAAATGATAACTGGGAATTTTCCCTCTTCTGATATTGAGCAAAGGGTTAAGCTTCTTGAAAGCCGGCTACTGGCCAACGAACAAACCAAAACCAGATTTGGGTATGCCTTATGCCACAGCCTTGGAAAGGCTAATCTCCAAAAGAAAGCTAAAACCAATTGGTCCAACTTTAGAACCTCTGCCAAACAAGCGGGGAAATAGATGGGACGGAAAACTATTTTGTCAATGTCACCAAGGTCGCGGACATGACACGGAAATGTGTCTCCCCCTAAAAGGTGTCATCCTTGATATGATCGAAAAGGGCGAGTTACCATTACCTCCCTCAAAAAACCACAAAAATAACCCTCCGGAAAATCCTATTGGACGCAGTCAGGAATCTTCCCTAGACTGCTCTCACCTCATCGCTCCTGACGATGAGAAAATTCATGCAATTGACGAAGATGGCATTCAAAGTGCTATAATGATGCTCTCCGTCTCCATCAACAACATATTCTCAAAGTTGCAAGTTGCTATCGATGACTTGAACACTCGAGTAGCTAATTTGGAGGAAAGGTTTGGTAGTACCGAAAATGAACCTGACCACCAAGGAGAAAACCGACCCTCTATTCACCAACCAACAACTGTTGAAAATGAGGAGTCATCCGATTGTTCCCACATCCATGAACCCACCAACAAAAAATATGAAATCACCTCACCAAGATCCACTTCAAAATATCAAGCAACATCCCAAAAACTTCCAATTGACAATAACCCAATCCTGCTTCCGCCAGGATTGATAAAAACAAAAACAAAAACAAAACTCACAAAAACATCCAAAAAAATACCAATGTTGGAGTCATGGGAAAACATAAAAGGGAATTCACAGATCTGGGGATAACATATGCCACCGCTTTGGAGATACTTGCTTCAGAAGGAATGCTACAACCCATTGGTCCGACTCCGGACCCGCCTGAACATAGAAGAGCCCTGTTCTGGGATGGTAATGCCTATTGCCTATATCATCAAGGCAAGGGCCATGACACTGAAGCCTGTCTCAAACTCAAGAATGTCATTCAAGATATGATCGAGGCTGGCAAAATCATAATTGCGCCTCTCAGTCAAGACAATCCTCCTGAATGCCTCAAGTGAAACACCAAAGTTGAACGTTCTCAAAGGACATTCACTAGACTCAACACAACATATGCCGCAGCTCTTCAAATGGTTATGACTGAAGGGAAGCTACAACCAATCGGGCCCACTCCGGACCTGTCTGAAAGCAGGAAATCCCGTTTCTGGGATGACAGTGCCTATTGCCAATATCATTAAGGAAAAGGTCATGATACTGAAACATGCTATTCAAAATATTATCGACAACCATGACCTGGTAGCTTCATCCCTAGGCCAACCAAGTGATCAAAACAACCCTAATGGACATCTCATTCTGCAAGAAGATGAAAGCCTCACGGACTGTTGTCCTCATATCATTCCCAACAATGAGAGTGAAGTGCTCAAGTGGGTCAATGCTCAAAAACCAGACATTCAAGCCGCTGGATGCTGCGAAGGAGATCTTCGAGGAGGAAAGTGATGATTAGGAGTCCGTAGCCACGATTGAGTCTGAGTCCGAGTCCGAGTCTTAGGCTTTCTCATATCTATCCTAGCGTCTGTCCTTTTATTCCTAAATGACAAACTGGGGGCTGTCCTCATGAGTCACACGTATTCATCGAGTCTGTGATAACGTCTTATTTATCTAAATAAAAGCACGATTTCCATCTATCATGTATTTTCTCCTTTACCATTTCCCGTTGACAACGAGAATTGATTTGAGAATTGATTTAAAACAAACAACATATTCCAATTCAATTTGAGTACACTCGAGTGACGTTCCGTACCGAGTAAGCAGAGGACTCGAAACTCTGTGTCCATTCTCTTTACCTATTCCATGTCTGGCAATAGAAACCTTTCACTAGCACCCTATTTAGGACGAGCTTTTATCAAAGGGATTCTATGACAAACCTAGATAACAAACCAGGACATCTACTTGTTCATGTTCAATGACGTAAGGCAAGCCCATTCCCCACAAAAAACATCCCATCACCAATTATCAACCTTTCACCAACGGGTACATCCTCGTCTGCACCACGGCAAAGAACCAATAAATCGAAAGCCAAAGCGAAAGGTCAAAATCAAAGGCCCAAGCCAATCTCCATTCATCCAAAGTCAAAGCGAAAGGCCAAAATCAAAGGCCCAAGCCAAAAGCCATTCGGCCAATAGCCATTCATCCAAAGCCACAACGAAAGGCCAAAATCAAAGGCCCAAGGCAATATCCATTCACTCAAGGCCAAAGCCAAAACGAAAGCCCAAGCTCCAAAGCCATTCAAGCCAAAAGCCATTCACCCAAAGCCAAAGCTCAAGGCCAAAATCAAAGGCCCAAGACAATAGCCATTCACCCAAAGTCAAAGCGAAAGGCCAAAGTCAAAGGCCCAAGCCAATATCATTCACCCAAAGCCAAAGTTCAAGGCCAAAGCAAAAACCAAAGCCGAAATCAATTCGCTCAAAGCAAAAAAAACCAAAGCCAAAGGCTACTCACCCAACGTTAAGACGAAGACTCAAGCCAAAATCAAAACAAAACAAGATTGAAACCCTTTTCCCAAAAAGGCCAAAATCCAAAGAAAGCATACAACACACAAAATCCAGGATAAGTGAGTCCAAAATACCAAGTCCAGGACCAACAAGTCCAAAGCCTGGACCAACGAGTCCAACACCTCAAATCCCGGACCCACAAGTCCAAAACACCAAACACTAAAACCTCAACCAAAACTCCTTCACCCCTAAGTCCTTCTAGAGATTGTTACAGGGAGACCTATTTAGGCTTCTGAGGATTCCCCCTCAAGCTCGTAATATCACACCTTAACCTTTAAGGTCCAGACATGGAAATCTGATCCCATGTTATTTACCAACCATTTCGTGCTCAGGCCACATCAAGCCGGAGACCCCATTCCGCACCACACTACAAGCCGTTACCCATCGGCTTAAACACCACAAAATTGTTGCTCCAGATTTTTATCTGTTAAGCAAACCCATTATTACCAAGCTCCACATTCCCTAATGTTGAAGCCATTTTTCACCACAATCCCCACGGAGTCCTCGAATGCTTTACTATCGAGAACGGGACATACCTAATCTACCCTTAGAGTCCACTTTTTATTGTGCTCAAATGATAAGGAACATTTTCACAAATTACACCTCTTCGATTCATGATCAAGAGGTATTTATCTCCAATCAACCTTCGAGTCACCAAATGGAATTTTCCGTCATGACGCTCAACTCCAGATTTTTATTTGTCAAACAAACCATTATTACCAAGCTCCACATACCATAATGTCGAAGCCATTTTCACCCTGACCCAGATACGGAGTCCTCGAATGCTTTGCTATCGAGAACGGGACATACCCAATCTACCCTTAGGGTCCACTTTTTAGTGTGCTCACATGATAAGGAACATTTTCAAAAATTACACCTCTTTGATTCATGATCAAGGAGGAATTATCTCAAATCAATTTTTCGAGTCACCAAACGGCTTTTACCGTCGTGACCCACACACTTAAAGGTCCTAACATCTCGCTTAGGCACACATTCTGGACTACGATCTGGTTTGATTTCACTTCACGTGAATACGTAGGCAGTCCTACAAGGACACAACCATACACCTCAAAATCACTTTAAGGTCCTTACAACTCGCTTAGGCACACATATTTTGAACTATGGTCTGGTTTGATTTCGCAAACACGCGAATACGTAGGCAGTCCTATTACAAGGACACAACCACACCCCCACACACATTTAATTTTCAAACCTTCAATTTGCAACCCATTGCACACACAGCTCAGAACTACGACCTGGTTTGATTTCGCAAACACGCGAATATGTCGGCAGTCCTATTACAAAGGCACAACCGCATACTTCTTTCACAACATTTCCAATTTTCAATCCTCAAAAACCAGCTCGGAACTACGATCTGGTTTGATTTTGCAAACACGCGAATACGTAGGCAGTCCTATTACAAGGACACCACCGCACACCCATTTAAATCTCAACCATCAACATCAATCCTTAAAAGCAGCCCACCTAGCTGCAAAAAAATTAATCTTATACTTCTTTAATGGGGGCTTCTTCCTTAAGACGTCGCCCATTCCTTGTTTTGTCAAATGCACATCTTCTCACTCTGGGGGCTTCTCTTTCAAGATGCCACCCGTCCTTTGTCCTCAAACATCTTTTGAGTCTCAACTACAGTTCAAAATAAAACCGTCCATAGCCTAGTGCTCGGTTCGGACAATGACAAGGTCTTGGTTCCGCTCTCCGAATCATCAAAACTTGAGAAGGGATCTCAAACAAGCAAACGTGGGCAAAGATGTCTGGAGAAGAAAATCAATTCATGTTCCCCAGCTGAGCGGACCTTCTAATCTAGGGATCTAATGCACGTTGTCACCCTTTCTTAGCTAAGGAGTTTCACACAAATAAGCAAAGTCTGTCAAAGTCACCCCCGTGCTGCGTCGATAATGAGTTTGTATCACATTCATGACCGCATGTTTGTCAGTCTGTCAGTATGCGTATATGTCACAACGGTCACGTGTCTCCGATATGTCAAATCACGGATCTACGCGCAACAAATTACAACTCTTAACAGCCTTTAAGCTTCACCACATTCAAAACTTCTATCTCCCTTCGCGTGAGATATTACATGCTAGTTGCATATATGCTAACTGCTGACATGCTTATGTGCTTATGTGCTTATGTGCTTACGTGTTTATATGCTTGCATGCCTACGTGCTTGTCTATGAGACTGCGGATTTGTGTGGTCATTAACCATGCAGGTAATCTTGAGAAGACAAACTCACTCCAACTGATTACTAGGTTCTTCCCAACAAACGGCGACCCATCAAGTCCATGAGTTTTAACCCCGCCGATTACATGGCTTACGCTACCTCCCAACGAGCAGCAATTCATATCCCCGGCGAGTCCTGAGAAGTTTCGAACTCCCCAGCGAGTGCCGATTTTCAAATGGAAGTCAAACAGGCTATTCCCCATAGTCGATCTTTTGACCATCGATGGCTGGCGAGCCTTAAAATGCACCTTCAACACAAGCTGGCGAGCCTTTGTCCGCAAACAAGGTACAACTCAAGGACGTATCCCGAAGATGCCTCGGGTACGACTCCTTATCACAGCTGGCGAGCCTTTGGACGTACATAAGAAACAATTCAAGGACATATCCCGAAGATGCCTCAGGTATGACTCCTTCCTATTGCTGGCGAGCCTCGAAACGCACCGCCTTCAATACCGGTTGGCGAGCCTTTGCGCGCAAAAGATTCAATGACGTATCCCGAAGATGCCTCAGGTATGACTCCTTCCTATGGCTGGGGAGCCTTTATACGTAGTCTAATGGACTTTAAACAACCCGAATCGGAAGTCGAAAAACTTTAAAATGTTCCCGACGGCAGGTCCTTGACTCGAATCCCCGAGTCGCCACGACGTCGCCCTTCCCGACGGCAGGTCCTTTGCTCAAACCCTTTTGAGTCTCCTCGACGTCGCAATGGTCTTCAGGTTGTAATCTTCGATTGACCTGGAGATCATACTTTGACTTTTGCCCTGTCCAAGCCTCAGTCAAAGTGGAGGCTTTGTAGATACCCAGTATCTGCACCTTCCAAAAACCACCCGATGATGATCGGACTATAACGTGTTTTTGATATGCGTGCGTGGATTGACTATATATGAGATGTTTTAATGCACTACTCGTATATGAAAAATGATTTCAAAAGTTTTCTAACTTCATTTGCATTAAAATAACACTATTTAGAGTTAAAACCGTCTTCGATCCCAAAACCGACTCAGAAACCCGCAACTCGAGTCAACCTGAGTCAACCCGAGTCAACCCAAATCTCGAATGTCAAAAATAATGCCATGAATGTTTTCATCATGTCATTTCCATTAAAATGACCCTAATTAGAGTCAAAACCGACACCAAGCAAAAAACCGACTCGAAATTCAAATTCCGACTCACACGTGTCAAACTCGAGTCAAGCACACAAAACACCTACCTCAAGTAACACCAAAATCATCTTATTAGATTCCCATATTGTTACACGATATCCTATTTGATTACCACAAATCAATAATGGATGGAGACTTGGCCACGTCCAAATTGAAAGGGACAATACACCCGTTTGCATCACGAGGTAGCTCGCGCCTAAAGCAGGCATCTGCTTAGCCTCTAAGCAAAATCAACCGACCTACCTCCCCACATTTCTCTATAAACACCCACCATCATACACCATAAAACTCAGGCGAGAGTCGGCCCCCTCCTTCTCCCTTAAACTTCTAGACCCGACTTCCTAAGTCACAAAATCGACACGTGTTTACGACCTACCGATCGTAAACACAAGCCTTACACATTTTGTTTGGTACCGTCGCCGTGCATTCGACCGACCCATTTGACCAACTTATTTCATCAATCAACATGTTTTAATTAACATATTTTCAAAACAAAATCCTTTTTTAAGGCACCTCTTTAAAACTTCTTTGATCGCGAGTAGTCACAACGAAACCGTCTCTAAAGTCGTCTACGTCGCAAACATCAATACACGTATGTTTGAGGGTGTAAATATCTCACTTATTTCATGTCTCTACTGTTTTTATGAGTTTATGAGCATGAACAATGCATTACACGATTCAAATATAGGTTAGAAGAGCCAAAACCGAGTTTTGGCCTGAGACAGAAGCTCCTTGCTATGCATGGAAGCTCGCGCCTCTTATGGGTGTCCAGGTCAGACTCATCCGTGTTTGAGTTCGTCTTTCCTTCAACACTTTCTTTTATTGTTACTTCTTTTCTTTTACGGTTTTTACCATTTCAAACATTTTAATTCATTTTTATGATAAACATATTTTGACCATTACAAAAATCATCCTTGGTTCCTTATACCATGACGGTTTATTCCGTGACTCGATGATATTATTGGTTAATTACATTTTAATGGGTATTTTAACACCCTTTTCTTTTATTTACCATTTTTCTCATTTATTTACATTTGCAAACATATTAGTCATAATTCATAATCATCCTTGGTTGTTTATGCCATGTCGGTTTAATCCAAGTACGATGACAAACTTGACTAATTACAATTAATTGAACTTAACATAATTAGTTCAAATCAAACATTTTCCTTTTACCATTTTATTATGCTTTTCAAACATGCAAGTCCGACAACGAATATTACTAACATATTAGTAATTATTTCGAGTCATGCAAATCATACTTGCAAATAATTCATTACAAAAAACTGTTTTAAACAACCATTTTAACAACCAGGAGGCACCTCTTGGCTCGCTTCATAGCTCGCGTCCCAAGAGCCTGCCTATTTCTATCTTTCAAAACCTGGGCAGAGCCCTTCCCCTCGCCAATAGGCTCGCGCCCCAATAGGGCTGCCTGGCACTGTTCTGGCTCGTTTTTAGCACTTGTCTAGGACGATCCCGATTACGGTTTACCCGAATACATGACGGATCAGATTGACAAGCTTACGTTTTTACACTTTGTCATTTGACATCCTTTTTCAGATAAATGGATCGTGTTAAGCATCATAACCCGAATTTGGTAAATGGATGTTTAATTTCCGTTTTCACATGCAAATCAATCTAAATCCAACTTGACATCTTATGCTTGATATTTGGATTAACAAACCGACTTAGAAAGCTCACATGTTAGGTTAAACTTTTGGATGCGCATTCATGCATTTTAAACGTTCTATCAACTTTTGCACTTAAACAACCACGATCGATCAGTAGAGGACGCTAAAGCAGGCGGGATTGGGTGTCCGATTAAAGGGCTGCCCAATACACACCCTCACCCCTTACTCAGAACCTTTGGATAGTTGATGGCCTTATCCAGGGCGCACGAGAGTCATTTAAGGCATAGAATGCTAAAAGGAGGACGATTCCTTATCTTTAGTACCTTTGTCAAACACCGCTTTTTGCCTTGGTTGACCTAGGTATAAAGTGGATTCGAATGGGTTCCAAACATCCCACAAATGCTTGGTGGCGACTCCGAACATCTCTACATCGTTTCGAGACCTTTACCGAGACGAAATCGACCGATCTAAAGCGATCCGGTTAAAAGCATTTTTACGTAACCGAGCGTGGCTTTGTTGACCGCTGCATGTCCACAGATTGGCTTGGCGTGCAGGTGGCCCATAACCGCAGATCGGTAGGTGGCCCAAATCCACAGACCGGCATGTGGCACATGTCCACAGGATGAAAAATGCCTTGAATCTGATGTTTGTTGCTCTTTTATAGCCGTTCTTGGGGTGGTTGCACGTGCTCCTATATTTGCTCAACCGTATGCTCCACTTCCTATGAAATAGGAAGTGGTTGCTGACTTTGTCAAAGCTCCTGCTGATCTCTGTAATGTTTCTGCTGACCATTTCAACGTTCCTGCTGACCATTTCAATGTTCCTGTTGACCATTTCAATGTTCCTGCTGGCTGTTTGTTACTTAATTCAAACGTGGCCTTTGTATCACTTGAATGTCTAGGTTCATCCCCCCTTGTTCTTCCTTGCGTCTAGCAGCCTGCTGCCTTGTTATTGGTCCGTATGACTTTAATTTATCCAATCGCGAGTTGCCACGTCATGATGAGAATGAGAGGGTATTTTTACCCATATAGTGTCCAAGTTTACATGTAAGTTGAGGGTGCACAAAATACGTTCTCTTTCCTTCTCCTTTTGCTCGCGTGGTACACGGCCTTATGGCCTTTTTATTTCGTTTTTTGCATCATTCGTTAATTATCATTTCATTAGTTAATATTCATAATTATGATGTTAATGATGGTTTAATTGCTCTTTAGAATAAATAGTATGTTTAATCATATGTTTGTTTATAATTTATGACGATAACATGATAGTTAGAATAATTATCATGTTTAAATTATAAAACGAAACAATTTGTTAATTGTATGACGATAACATGTTTTAAATTAATTAAAATGAAATTTTAGTTAGTTTATTTCATTCTCACACGATTTACATTTGTTTAACTTTAATCATGAAGTAATTAGTTTGATTCACATGTCTAATGTATTGTTTTAATTTTAATTAAGAAATTGTTAAGATTAAATCACATGTTTATTTGATTTATGATGCATGTATGTTATTTTGTATCGTTTATCATTGCTAAATCGTAACCTGGCCTAATTAATATGTAGAAAGCATGTTCAATAAATTAGACATTCATAGGTCATACAAAACTCAACATAGGACGATTTAAATGAAATTCTTTAAAGAATTTAATGAATTCATCTTTTCTTACGATGGCTTCTCGCTAGTTGAATTGCGCATGCGATTCATGACACTCGATGACTAGACTAGTCAACTTTGACCACCCGTTTTGGCGTTGTGATGCCTCGGCCATCGTGCCCTTTTGTCTCGGCCTTCGTGTCACCTTGGTTCGGTTTTGTTTCCGTTTGTTTAATTATTGCGGTTTTGTAATACTACGGTTTTCTATGTCTATGGGTATTCTATAGAGTGGGGCTTACTCTGTCGAGTAAGTATGTTTTTATACGAAACAGTAGTCTGCCTATACGGTACTCGATCGAGTAGCCTTGGCACTCGATCGAGTACGAGACTTACTCGATCGAGTAAGTCAGGTTATGGGTGTTATTTGACGGGTTTTGTTAATATCGCGGATTAGTATATAACAAGTTTCGTCATCTTCTTTAAACACTTTCACAAAACCTAATTCACTGTTAAGAGAGATTTCAAGTTACGTTACATTGTTCTTCCGCATTATTAGCAAATCCCGGAGGTAGAGGTGTCGGTTTCCTTTGTTCTTTATACCGTTGTGATCCTTGCGTCAAGGGTAAGTTCTACGTATCATTTTTTATAGCGTTTGGTTAATGTTGGTTAAACCCTAATTTGGGGAATTGGGGGTTTTTATGGTTTGTATTATTATAGTAGTAATTGTATGAATGTATGTATAGGAGGAGGGTTCATAGAAGAGAGGTTTTGAGACAGCTGCTAGATCGTCTGATTCTGTGATTGCTTTCCAGGTAGGGTTTCCCTACTTAGTATTAATTACATGATGTGTTTGGTGGTTTCATTGTGATTATTGTTAAAGTATATTGTTGGTGGTTGTGACGGTTGTTGGTTATATTGTTGGTTGTATTGTTGATTAATATCGTTGATTGTTATTGTATCTGTATGTGGTCTTCGGGGTGCGTCCCTGGCTGAGTGGAGTCACTTGCGGGAGTGGCTTCACGCCCTTGATTCGCCTTCTGTGGAACCCACCACAGAAGGGATGTGCACATTAATGAACATGGGTTTATCGCTCGATAGAGATGAGCGGGGCTTAGGTGGGAACGACTGCGGTCCCCCACTGGTGGTGTGGAGTATCTGTTGCGACGGGTACTCTGGCAGGACTACACACTTTAGTGTGTAGTCAGTTATGTGGAGATTGATTATGGAGACTGGGGTTGGATGTGACGATTGAGCTGTTTGGCATTTGTTTTACTGTGATTTGTATTGTGTAATTAGTACTGACCCCGTTTAATTATTTTAAAAACTGTGGTGATCCATTCGGGGATGGTGAGCAGTTATTGAGCAGGTTTGATATGATGCATATGGGCTAGCTGGGATGAGTCATCACTTGCAGTTAGAAGAGTCTTCCGCTGTGTCAGACGATGTCCTTTAGTTACTCAGTTTTGTTAGCAGACAGTTTTGGTTTGGTTGTATTTCACTTAACCGTTATGGTTTGAGACATGTAATCACTTAAACTATATTTACTTTTAAAGTACGTTTCTTTATTGTCTTATGATTATCATTGCCTCGGATAACCGAGATGGTGACGTTCCTATACCTGAGTGGTCCTTATAAGGCATTTGGAGTATGGGGGTGTCACAGGTTTATTTCAATTGTTATTGTTATTTAATCGTTGTAATTATTGTAATTTATTTCAAGTAATGTAATTTGTACTTTAAAATATGGGTCAACTTAGTCCTTTATTTTGAGTCAAAATGATTTTACAAAACCTTTGTTTTAGTTGGTTAAATTGAAATATTTAACCAATTAAATCGAAGTGAGTGAACAAAACGATGATGAGGCTAAGAAGGAAGTCCATGTGAGCCTTGGCCTCACTATATGGCATGAATTCCAACGCCTAAGTAGGCTATTTTGTGTCGTGTGTCAAGTGACATATTTAGCAATTGTATTTAGATCAAGTTTTATCTTTAATTCAATTGTTTGCAAATCAAGTCGACGAGAATCATCTGGGATGTAATAGCTAGTTCCCCCATGGCTCCCCCACTCCCATCTGAGCCATGTTTGTGAATGTTTGTTAGTATTTTTCAAATCAAACTCACATGCTAAATCACTTGGACAAAGTAGATTAGATGCATTAAATGATTAGAAACCAAGATCACATGGTAGGTTAAAATGGTGTTTTGCACTCACATACAACAAATCGTAGTCTTATCCAATTAGCCATTATAGTCCCAAGTAGAGGCCATTATTGCAACGGGTGAGGTGGGTGTTTTATTAACGAAATTCCCATCACGTACTTTCAACAACGAACTCAAATCTCATTTTTCAAAATGGTTCCAAAATTTCCTTAAATTTGGTGGCGACTCCAAACGATATTCAACCCCGTGGATAATACAATCAAATCCCCACATCCACATTTTGGCGACTCCGCTGGGGAGTTGTAAGTTGGAAAGGCAAATGATGGCTAATAGGACTAACACTATGATTTGTTTTGCATACATGAATTACACATTTTGAGACTTTAGGAGGACCACCTCACCCATTGGGTCAATTTCAATGGTTAGGAGGTGACGTCCACTATGCTGATTTAAATATCAAGATGGTACCGCCGAGATCTTGAAGTACTTGCTCTTACCATATTGCACACTTCTGCTTATGGGAGGCCTGACTTTCTTTGATAAGGTGGATCATTGGCACAGACCCGATTAGAGGACCGACCGAGACTTAGAAGAGTCTAGGTTCATGAACGATTAATATGTGAATGCTTATGTGTTATTTGATCATCCTCCATGCTTTTTCGAAAATTTCAAACTGTTTTGTCAAACCGTTTTTTTTTCGAAAACCGTCTTCAAATAAAGCATGTTTTCAAACTCGGAATGCTGCCGAAATAGATGTAGGTTTTTTCGACAAAAATGAGCTTTTTATAGCCGGCATGCTTCCCATTGAAAATCTCATTTCCAAATCATCCAGTTTCAAATCAATTCCAAAATGATTTCTCACCATTCCCGAACATAGAATATGTTTTGAGTCAAGTCTAGTCATGTTAAGGGTTCAAGTGAACCGTGTTAAGTACACGACCCTATTGGGTCACCCAAGCCATCTCTTGGGTCCAAGTGAAGCGTGTCGATCATTTGGTCAAAATCAAACCACCAAAACGTCCATCCTAGACCACCTAGGACGTTTTCCAAGAGCCCATGAACCATGTCTGGTTCAATCACGGGTTAATCACACCAAGTCGATGTCAAGTCCGAGTCAAGAAGTTAGTCGATTCGAGTCATAGCCCTTGTTAGGTCTAGACCCATCTCCTATGTGATCCTTTTACAAGTGAGCCACTTAGCTCATTTTTCGGGTCTAGTTCTGTCTTTGAGTCAAATGTCAAGTCTGTGAGTCGAGTCCTTGTTTGTGCAGGGGATTTTTAATACAAGTATTGATTGGTTCAGGGTTTTTCTTATAGAAAGGCCGCCTCAAACCCAAAATAAAGCAATGGAAGCCGCCGTCACTAAGCTGAGTGAAACTGTGGAGTTGATGATAGCTCGATTGGATGCTATTGTAGAAAAGATGAGTGGGGAAAAAGCTATACCTGCCCCATTGCAAAATATATGAACTTGAGAAACGAATCGAGCTCATGCAAAGTCGAATGAAACGCTCGAAAAATATCCGCTATGACACTCCGCCCAAAACCACCGTCGGCCCAAAACTTTCTTTGTAGGAAAAGTACTTATTGATTGTTCAAAGTACCTTCCAAGCCCGAAGAATGAAGTTCGATTTGGGGATTTCAGTATCGTCTGCACACCATACATTCTCCAGAGTGGGAATGAAATCTATGGAATTTGGGACGATAATGAAGATGATATCTACCTTACCAAAGGAGCGATTGTGCCACGAACCCAAGATGAAATCTTGAAGCTATGGAAGGATGTCCTCGAGTCCAATCATTTGACTCGATCTGGGCGCCCCTACCGAGTTGAGAAGGCGAATCACACTGCTATTGCCAAGGATGTTCCAGATAAAGGATCCTCAAAAGAACCTACTTTAGTCAAGGCACTTAGTGAAGGGTCGACCTCAGAGGCTTCCCTTATTAAGAAGCTCCAAAGGACTAAGGCCAATGTCGCCATTTGGCAACTAATCTTAAGCTCATTTGAACACTGTTAAGCCTTACTGCAAGCAATAATGAACATGACCGTATCCCCAAGTACTACTCCGGATGATATGGTTACCTACGTCGCCCAAAGTCAACCACGGCTCACTAATGTCGTGACCTTTTCAGATGAATACTTACCTTCATTTGGGCCAAAGCACTGTTTCGCCATGTATATTGCGGTGGTATGCCTCCAAAAACATATCCCAATGACCCATGTTGACGACGGCTCGGCTGTCAATGTCCTACTATTAAGAACTGCCAACGTGTTGGGCCTACACAAGAAAGATTTCATCTCAACTACCCAAACATTTCGGGCATTTGACGGGACGATCCGTCGGGTATCCGGAATCATCGACTTGGTAATTCGAACTGGATCCATTGAAAGGAAGGTTGGCTTCCAAGTTATCGATGTAGCCTCATCATTTAATCTGTTATTGGGAAGGCCATGGATCCATGCAGTGAGGGTCGTGTCCTCCACCCTACACCGAAAGATCAAGAACCATTTCAAGGATGGAACCATCACCATTAACACCACACCCATCGTGGTGGCCGGAGGGGATGTCACCTCTGAAGTAAGTCTCGAAACCGCTAATGATACGTGTGGTTTTGAAGTCATAAGCATGATCGAATCCAACCCCGAGTTAGGAAACATGGACTTGTACACGGAAAGCCACGTTTGCGAGACAATCCTCAAAATGGGAAAATACTTCGGTTTTTCTATGTACCCCCGAAGGGAGGACACGTTTGTGCTAAAACCGGCAGTCCCAAAAGGAACAACATTTGGGCTTGGATATAAGCCCATTGAAAAATATCTTTTGACAAAGAAGGAGAAATCGGTCGAAGACTGAGAAATCGAAATGGAGCCACACCTATTGACGCTAAATGGGTATTTCGTGAGGGCCGGAGAAGATGAACAATGTTTGGACTTTTCTGTACCCATTTACGACTGGAAGAAAAAAAGGATAGTTCCTGGAATCGAAATATTCCAAGACTGTTATTACATCCCTGAAGACGTACTCGCCGTAATACGAGAAAAGAATAATCCAACCCATGTCGAAGATGGGAGCGCATTGGGTCTCCTTTCCGGAGAAGGAAGAAAGAGGGTAACACCGAGTGAAGATTTGGTTAGCATGATCCTTTGAAGCGACAGGTTTAATCCATCTACCCTCATCACTGATGTAGATCCTAAGAGGACTATTTCTAGATGGAGGAAAACTGTTAAATGGACCGACAATAGAGGACTCCTCTTCAAGTTGACAGCGGGAGAAAGAGAAATGTTTAAATTGGATGATGGTTCCGAGTCTGAGTCTGAGTCTGACTCCGAGTCTGATAAGAGTGCTAAGTTTGAGTCTAAGGGGTCAGGTGTCGAATCCACCCCCTCCCAAGTCTTTCCTTTTAATGCACCCATTTCCGGTTCTGGTATCCCGGGGCCAGTCTCGGGTACCGCTGTTGTCTCGCCACTGACCTCTGATCAGCTGGCTCAAATGTTCGCGCATTTCATGCAATTTCAAATTAATAATAATAAGATGAACCAGTTTGCTTACGACTTGTTTTATTTATATTGCAATTCAATTTTTGAAAATAGTTGTTTAGTAATGAAAATTAGAATGAGGCCGAAGGCAAACAAGTTGAAGAAGAGGAAGGGGAGGTAGAATCACCTCCTTAATTGGTTAAATGGTTAGAAGAATATGACCAAAGAAACTCGGTGATCGAAGATACCAAAACTATCAATGTGGGAACCATCCTAGAACCACAGGAGCTTAAGATAGGAACTACCTTTGATCTCGTAGAAAGACAAGGGTTCATTGACCTGCTGATTGAGTTCAAGGATGTTTTCGCATGGTCTTACAAAGACCAACGAGGATTGATAGGGAAATTGGACAGCACAGGATCCCGATCAAACCAGGGTTCAAACCAGTAAAGCAGAAGCTACGTAGAATGCGTTCAGAGTGGTCTTTAAAGGTTAAGGAATAAATTGATAAACAACTCAAAGCCGGGTTCATCAAGGTGTCGGAATATTCGGATTGGGTCGCCAATGTAGTGCCAATACCGAAAAAAGATGGTAAAGTTTGCGTGTGCGTGGACCTTCGGGATCTGAACAAAGCTAGTTTGAAGGACGACTTTCCATTACCTCACATTTATATCTTAGTTGACAATACCGCAAATCATGCATTACTATCTTTCATGGATGGATATTCCGGTTAAAATCAGATTAAGATGGCCGAGGAAGACATGAATAAGACAACATTTACGGCAGAATGGGGAACCTATTGTTACACAGTAATGCCTTTCGGTTTGATAAATGTCGGGGGAACGTACCAGAGAACAGCAACGACGTTGCTACATAGCATGATGCACAAAGAAGTTGAAGTTTATGTCGATGACATGATATTCAGGTCAAAGGAACGTAGTGGCCATCTTGGGGTGCTACGAAAATTCTTTCAAAGATTGCGAAAGTGCAACATGAGATTGAATCCGCAAAAGTGTGCTTTCGAAGTCACCTCTGGCAAACTGTCGGGTCATATCATTAGCCACCGTGGCATCGAAGTAGACCCATCAAAGATAAAAGCCATTATGGAAATGCCCCATTCCGAGACCGAGAAATAAATTCGAGGTTTATTTCCTAGGACGAGTTCAATACAAAAGCCGTTTCGTCGCAAAGTTGACAATTATTTGTGAACCGATCTTTAAGAAACTGAAGGTCGGAGAAGATGTTATGTGGGATGAACAGTGTCAGGTCGCGTTCGATAAAATGAAAGAAGTGTTATCTTCTCCACCAGTTTTAAGCCCACCAGTAGTCGGGCTGCCGTTATCACTATATCTAACTGTTACGGATACAGCAACGGGAGCTATACTAGCCCAAACAGTCGAAAAAGAAGAAAGAGCTATTTACTACATCAGTAAAAATTTCTTATACTATGAAGTAAAGTACACACCTCTTGAAAAGACGTGTTTTGCCCTAGTCTGGGCAACGAAGAAATTAGGACATTACATGCTTAGCTACAGTGTGAGTGTCTACTCCAAAATGGATCTGATCAAGTACTTGTTTAAAAAACCATTGCTAAATGGAAGAATGTTGAGATGGACTCTCATGTTATCTAAGTTAGATCTCAAATATGTACCTTTGAAAGTGATCAAGGGAAGGGCGGTCGCCGATTTCCTCGCCGACAATCCAATCGAAGAAACAGAAGTCATTGACAGTTGGTCATTTCTCGACGAAAACGTGATTCACGTCGAGAATGACATATGGGATTTGTATTTCGAAGGAGCATCGAACTATATGGGATATGGAGTGGGCATACTTATTATCTCATCAACAGGTGAACACGTGCTCGTGTCCATCAAACTGGATTTCAATGTCACGAACAACGCCGGTGAATATGAAGCATGTTTGCTTGGTTTACGCAGTACTCTTGACTTGGGTGTGAAAAAATTGTTAGAACATGGAGACTCATCCCTAGTGATCAATCAGGTGGAATTAAGAGCCAAATTTTTTCCCCATATCAAACCAGAATCGAAGAATTGGAGAAGTACTTCGAGGATATTCCAGATGTTCACCTCCCGAGAGAAGAAAATCAGTTTGCAGATGCATTGTCCAAGATAGCTGCCTTAATCAAAATTCCCGACTACATAGACAATATGCCAATATGTGTCGAACGAAGATCGTCACCTACCTATGTGAATGCGATCGATGATGCAGAGGAAGGTGAAACTGAACCCTAGTATACAGCAATTTTGAAATTCAAGGAAACAAGAAAGTATCCTCCCGACCTTGACACGCGTGGGAAACGCGCTCTACGAATGTTATCAGCCCAATTCATTAAAACCGATGACGGGCAATTGTATAAGAGAAGACTGCTCAAGGTGTTTTGTTGCGATACATCGATAGACCGACAGCTAAGAAGGTTACGGAGGAAGTCCATGATGGTGAATATGGGCCACACATGAATGCCCATATGTTAGTCCTCAAGATCATAAGGCTTGGCTATTATTGGACAACAATAGAAACAGATTGCTGCAAATATGTCAGGTATTGTCACAATTGTCAAATATTCGCAAATGTACAGCATATGGCACCTTCTATGTTATACACCATAACGTCACCCCGGCCATTTTTAACCTGGGGAATCGACATCATCGGAAAAGTAAACCCATCAGGAACTGGGGGTCATTGTTTTATCCTTGGTTTAATTGACTACTTCACGAAGTGGATAGAGGCTAAGTCTTACAAAGTGTTAAAAGTGAAGCAAGTAGAACAGTTCATTTAGAATGACACCATTTGCTGTTACACAGTACCACATGAGTTCATCATTGATCATGGAACCCATTTTCAAGATGAGACCATGATAATACTTGAAAAGTATAAGATGAAATACCACAAGTCATCACCATACCAACAACAGACAAATGGCCCGATAGAAGCTGCTAACAAAACAATCACGACCAACTTAAAGAAAATGTCAAACAATTATAAGGAGTGGCCTGAGAAGATACCCTTCGCATTATGGTGGTATAGAACTTCAATTAGTACAGCCACAGGTGCAACCCTGTATTGCTTGGTATATGGAATGGAAGTGGTTCAATTCAACCAGTTGAGCTGGAAATACCATCCCTAAGGATCCTACTGGAAAGTCAGGTTCCTGAAGCAGGTTGGGTTCAAGCAAGATATGATTTACTAGTCATGCTCGATGACCGACGTTTGAACACATTGTACCATGTCCAACTCTACCAGAAAAGGATAGAGAGAGCTTTCAACAAAAAGGTCAAACCAAGGGGAATTACCGAGGGTGATCTGGTTCCCAAGTCGGTTAGAGCTATGTTACCTATTGACCCGAGGGGTAAGTTTAAACCAAACTAGGCAGGCCCTTATTTTGTAAAGAAGATTTTGTCAGGAGGCGATGTTCGATTAACGGATTTGGATGGGATTGACTTCATAAATCCTACAAATTTGGACCAGCTGAAGAAATACTAGCCTTGATGACCTCATTCTCAAATGTTATGAAGTAACTTTTGAATTGGAAATTTTTTTAGAATAAGTTGTGAGTTGTTTGTCAATACTGCATGAAACATTTTAAGTGAGAACTACGGACTCGGATTGATTCTGTTGCAAAGCAGATACGTAGGCAACTCTTAGTTAAGAGTACAACCGAAACATATAAAACAAAAATGAAATTTTTGATGCAGTAATCGGGGATTTCTAATAAATAATAAGTTTTTATTTATTCTGAATTCCGAGCGAAGCCCGTTACAATATTTTATTTCGGGCGAAGCCCATCACACACAACTAAAAAGGAAAGCACACAAACAGTAATAGTAATAGCAATAGTAGATAGTAATGTCGAAGACTACTCTTTGCTACCCTCAGCCGGGCCGCACGCCCCATCACGACGAGACGATGTCTCACCCATCATCACTCGGGCTCTTTTCTTCGGAGGAATCGTCAATTCTTCACGAGGGCCCAACCTGTCTTTCACTCTAGGTCGAGGACCAAGTCTTTCTACAAGTGTCAACCCACTTTCATTCCTCAGACCTAACCTTTTCCACACATCTGAAACCAAAGAGTCAATCTTACGAGTCGAGTAAGTCTCTGTTTCGGACCTAGATGAAATCGGGTTCGTCCCAGTAAAGAATTCCCGGTTCTTCTTCCCTTACTTGTGGTATTTGTAGTCAATGGCTTCATACTTGGAAAGTTACCTTCGGGCCTTGAAAGAAGGCTCAATAGTCCACTGCAAATAAGAAGGTGACACCCGACTAGAGGCAAACGGCTCAGAAATATGCCAAATAGTCCTCCGAGTCCAAGACTCCAACCATGCATTGCACCTCGCAATAGGCACTTCCTTGACCTGGCCGCAAACAGGCTCAATAGCGGGAATACGTTGTCGATGATCGACCTATCGAAGAACACGGTCCGGGTAGATATGGGTGGACCACTTCAAACGCAAAAGAGTGAGATGTCTGATTCTATCAGTTTCAGACAAACCAGTAACTGCAATAAGGCGAAGCCAAGGTAAGGCCCATCTAACATGTAACCCAGCATCTAACATGTAACCCAGCATTGGCAGAAAGCCGTTGTCACCAGAAAGGCTCCTTCTTCCCAGTAGCAAACTGACGGTGACGAGATGTGAAGCTTCTCACCTCATATGTACCTATAACCTTCGGTGGATCAACCAACTCGAGTCTTTCACATAGACAGATCTGTGAAAAAGGACCGAGAAAGCGAATTAGACTACAGGAAATAATGTCAAACCCACTGAATATAAAGGAGGTGGGCACATAAAAAAAGAACAGCGAAAAGACATACCTGTAGAAGACGGGTAGATCCAGTATAAGCAAGGTTTGGGTTGGTCTTCCGAACATCGAACCCAGCAATAATTTCAGCAAGAATGATCCAAGCTGGGCTCCTACGTTGCTCCATTTGTTCAACAATCCGGATGAACTTTGCTTTACCGTAACAAGTTGGTACCTCAATATGCCCTTCAAAAGAATAAAGATGAAGCATAATCAACCCAAAAACCCTATGACGGAACGCTGTAGGAATCAATGGGCCGTCTGCACGACCAAATTTCTGAGCACTAGCGAGTAAGTTTACTCGCTCCCCATCATCGAAGGCACGCGCCTCATCACGTGACAAACCAAGGAAATCACGGTACTTGTTAGCCCATCCTCTCTGAAAGTCGGGAATAACAGGAGTTAGCTCAATCTTCTAACCTCCTAGAATGGCAAATTCTTCCGGAAGGGGACAAATCTCTCCTTAGGAAAGGCAAAAACATGATGGGTAGGGTCCCAGAATTTTAAGCACTCTTCAAGCAAAATAGTTTCAGGCAGGACCTGCCTCAACGGGAGTAGTTGTTTTAATCCCGTATCAAAAAGTATTTGAGAATCCAACCCTTTGAAATCAGAGGCCCAAGATGACATGGTTTTTCGAAGAGAATTCAAGTTTAACAAGAAGTTTTTGTGAAGAAAAGAATAAGAAATTGTGGTTTAGCTCCTATTATGATCTCCTTATATAGGAAAAATAAGGAGAGAGTTTCAAGGGTTTTAGGAAACCCTTGTTTGCCGCCCAAGTAACACGGCCGAGGCCTTGGGGCGCGGGCCTCCGGGCTTCCTCATCACCCTTTATCGCTTATTGCACCAAAGTTCGTTGTTGCGGGCTCAATTTGCGTTTCGCGGGTCAGAATAGTCAATCTACATTTTTATCCCCAGCAAGTCCATGCTTGAAATAAAAAAAACTCGTACACACTTAAGGATGTTTTTTATGTTTTATGGGTTATGTCTTGCCCATATTATTTACGGGTCAATCCCGTAGTCAGAAACTCGAAACATGTCTACTTATCGTTTTTTCCTATAAAATTTCGAAAATTCAAATGTTCCGGGCAAGGCCCATTTTCAAGTTCCGGGCGAAGCCCATGTTCAAATGAAATGTTTCGGGTGAAGCCCGTCTTCAAATTTTAGCTCCGAGAAAAGCCCATATTCGAATACTTCCGGGCGAAGCCCAATTTCAATATGAAACTTCAGTTCCGGGCGAAGCCCATCTTCATATGTCAAATTGGGTCAGAAACCCAATTATAAGTAGGTACGCTTCAGCTAGGCGCCCTAAAGTCATAAACTTTAGACCCAATGATACTGGGGGCTCTATCGCTTTCAAGCTCCAGAGACCGCCATAATTATGAACGGAGAAGTCTCCACCTAAGTACAGTAATCCGTGTCGGGTTACTAAGATGAAAGTATTCCCCAGCGGAATACAACCAGTGATATTACAACAGCGAAGAATCGCAGCTCAAGTGGACTAATGCACATGCAACATCATGGGAGAGGTATTTCCAAAGTATGACGATAACCTCCTTTCGGAAAGCTTCGTTTTGGGCCAAGACTGCAGAATGCCAAGGCCAAGGTATGTCGAACTACTATGCGGGTTTGATTCCGTCACAACGAATACGTAGGCGCCTGAGGATAAGGCTCAACCCACCTTACATGCAAGTTTATGGGTTAATGACCAAAGATGATGATTTGATGCAACAGAAGTAAGAGTCAATCCCCAGCAAAGTTTCAGGTATGATCTCTTCCTACGGCTGGCGAGCTTACATACGCACGTCTATTGAACTATATACAACCCGCGGAATCCTCAGGTCGAGAGGGACCTGGGGAATACTTTGACTTTCGCCTTGTCCAAGCCTCAGTCAAAGTGGGGGCTCTGTAGATACCCGTATCCATCGATATTGAAATTTACAAAAATCCCGACAAAACACCGATGATGATAGGACACATGTTTACTTACATCGCTCGTTAACGAATTTCGTTTTGTGATGCGGGACAAGCATTATTTGACGATTTTATAATTTAAATGAAATTTAAATTATTTCAAAATAAATGAAATTTATTTCATCGATTTTCATATTTTCGAGTTTATTTAAAAATTAAAGCTTTTATAATAGATTTTTAAAATAAATTATTATTCAAAGTTTTTATTTTAGATTTATTTGAAATAAGATATGTGACGGTTTCGTTTTTATCGCTTTATTTAATTTGAAAAATTAGATTTTAAGCGGTTTTAAACGGGGTTTTTGAGACGGTTCTAAGCTCGATTTTTGAATGATTTTGAGCATGAGTTTCGAGGCATAGCTTTTGTGCAAACCACCACCATTCTCAACCCAACTACCTAGCCATCCACTCATCACCTAGCCCACTAACCTAACACCCATCCTAGCCCTAACCCATGCCCAAACCCGTAACCAAAACCCAACCAAAAACCCCAACTCGTGCCCTGTTTTGCCGCATCAAAACAGGGACTTCCCGAGTCCTTTTCGAGCCCTCATCCAAGCCAACTCCCTTCCCTCGTTTCTCTTACTTATTCCCCAAGTAAGAGAGGATATTTTGCTTATCCTACCAGCTCACACAATCTTCACATACCCGAAACAATCCCTTCCTTTATCTCCTTCCATATCCTTTCCAAAACGGACATAATCTTCTCTACCTTCCATATTTTGACCAAACTATCCTACCCCTTCCTCAAGCAATGATTTTGGAACCCTAAGTAGCCAATTACCGAACACTAGCACCCCTATTCCCTTTTCCTATATAAACCACACTCATGAACACCGAAAAAAGGGACGAAAAACACAACACCTATACACGGTTCGAAACCCTATCATTTGCCCTCCATTCTCACGTTACAAAGCAACCCTAAATTCCTTTCATACCCAAAAATAAAGTAAAAAGTTCACACAAGAGATTAGACGAACATTAGAGCATCGATTTGCTCTCTTATTCGTGTTCTTTCGCGTTCTGGACAGCATCTGTTCTCGTCCGTTTTGAGTCATTTTAAAGACATTTTTACCTCTGTTTTTTGCTAAATTTTGAATCTTTGGATCTAAGGATTCCAGAACATCTTTCAGATTTAAATTTGAGTTAGAAACAAAGTCACAATCTTCATTTGAAAATCGCTGCATGAAGTGCCTTCTACGCGAGAAATTGTTTTTGTTTTTCGAAATTGTTTTCGTTAAATTGTTTCGATTTTTATTTTACAATCGTGAAAGACGCGCCTTCTAAGCAATACTTGCATACAGGATGCTGAGTGGTGTCCAAGTTTACATGTAAGTTGAGGGTGTACAAAATCCCGTCACTTTCCTTCTCCTTTTGCTCGTATGGTACACGGCCTTATGGCCTTTTTACTTCGTTTTTCGCATCGTTCGTTAATTATCGTTTCATTAGTTAATGTTTCGTAATTATGATGTTAATGATGGTTTAATTATTATTTAGAATAAATAGTATGTTTAATCATATGTTTGTTTTCAATTTATGACGATAACATGTTAGTTAGAATAATTATCATGTTTAAATTATAAAACGAAACAATTAGTTAATTGTATGACGATAGCATGTTTTAAATTAATTAAAATGAAATTTTAATTAGTTTATTTCATTCTCACATGATTTATATTGTTTAATTTTAATCCCCATTAAATAAATGAATAGGTGAACTCTATTATTTTCCCGCCAAAAAGCATATTCTCAAAAAGGAAACTAATGATAATTATGTTCATTCACTAAATAAGAAAACTAACAAATACAATTTATTCATCTATTATATTTTCAATAAAATTAATCTTTTCATCAAATTTGATTCTTTTCACTAAACTCTAAACTATATTATTTAAATTAAAAGAAAAAAAAATCCCCTACTTACTAAATGAATAGGTGAACTCTATTATTTTCCCGCCAAAAAGCATATTCTCAAAAAAGGAAGCTAATGATAATTATGTTCATTTACTAAATAAGAAAACTAACAATTACAATTTAATTAATATATTATATTTTCATTAAAATTAATTTTTTCATCAAATTAGATTATTTTCACTAATCTCTAAACTATATTATTTTAATTAAAATAAAAAAATTGATATAAAATTATAAATTACTAAATCTTTTATTGATCCTATTATTAGATGATGAGTTAACCCATATTCTGTACAAAACGATCATTATTATTACTTTCGCGACAAACAAAATTAAAAAAAAAAATATAACTTGAAACTCATTAGTTTTATGTTATAAAAATATTTTCATTAGAATATATTCAACTTATTACTCAATTTTCTTGAATAATTTTCAGTTTTAGCTTTTATTTATAAAAGCAAAATAAAATGATGACAAATGTAAACAATTATAATGTATCAATATTATATAAATAATTTTATAAAAATATTAAATTTTAAATACCATGCATATAATGCACGGAGTCTAAACTAGTTACGAAGTAATTAGTTTGATACACATGTTTAATGTATTATTTTAATTTTAATTATGAAATAGTTAAGATTAATTCACATGTTTATTTGATTTATTTGATTTATGATGAATGTATGTTATTTTGTATCGTTTATCATTGTTAAATCGTACCTGGCCTAATTAATATGTAGAAAGCATGTTAAATGAATTAGACATTCATAGGTTATACAAAATTCGACATAGGACGATTTAAATGAATCTTTTTAAAGAATTTATTGAATTCATCTTTTCTTACGACGATTTCTCGCTAGTTAAATTGCGCATGCTTAGCATCCGATATCGATGACTAGAATAGTCAATTTTGACCACCCGTTTTGGCCGTGTGATGCCTCGACCACCGTGCCCTTTTGTCTCGGCCTTCGTTCCACCTTGGTTCGGTTTGTTTCCGTTTGTTTAATTATTGCGGTTTATTTCAATTGTTATTGTAATTTAATCGTTGTAATTATTGTAATTTATATCAAGAAATGTAATTTGTACTTTAAAATGTGGGTCAAGTTAGTCCTTTATTTTCAATCAAATTGATTTTACAAAACCTTTGTTTTAGTTGGTTAAATTGAAGTATTTAACCAACTAAATCAAAGTGAGTGCACAAAACGATGATGAGGCCAAGGACGAAGTCCATGTGAGCCGTGACTGCACCATATGGCACGAATTTCAACGCCTAAGTAGGCAATTTGTGTCGTGTGTCAAGTGACATGTTTAGCAATTGTATTTAGATCGAGTTATATCTTTAATTCAATTTTTTGCAAATCGAGTCGAAGTGAAACGTCTGGGATATAATAGCTAGTTCCCCCATGGCTCCCCCACTCCCATCTGAGCTATGTTTGTGAATGTTTGTTAGTATAGTTCAAATCAACCTCACATGCTAAATCACTTGGACAAAGTAGATTAGATGTATTAAATGATTAGAAACTAAGATCACATGATAGGTTTAAAATGGTGTTTTGCATTCTCATACAACAAATCGTAGTCTTGTCCAATTAGCCATCATAGACCCAAGTAGAAGCCGTTATTGCAACGGGCGGGGGTGGGTGTTTTATTAACGAACTTCCCATCACGTACTTTCAACAACAAATTCAAATGTCATTTTTCAAAATGGTTCCCAAATTTTCTTAAATTTGGTGGCGACTCCAAATTATTTTCAACCCTGTGGATAATACAATCAAATCCCCACATCTATAGCGAGAAATTAGTTATAGTTGCCTTGTTGGTTTCTTGGGTTTTATTTGCAGTTTATTGCATGTTTAAGAATTGAGAAATAGAAAAAATTTGTTAACATATTGAGTAAGTTTGTGAACATGTTCTAATGTGTAATTTCCATTATGCAGATGTTTGTTTACATTAGTAGCTGAATGTAAGTGATATGAAATGGTACCATATTAATAGCCTAAAATGGTGACATATTGGATCATTGACTTCACATGTTGTAATATGTAATATGTTAGCATGATGCAACTCTATGTTTATATGCTTTTACAAATTATAACAATCCTTAAATTGGTAGCATATTGCACCTGATGTTAACATCTTGTAAAACGTAGTGTATCTTAGTGATCATTTTATAACTTTCTGTTTTAATTTATTATTGCAACAAAGTGATAACTTATCATCTAAAAATAGTGTCATATTGCCCTACTCTCATAACATTATTATGTTTGAAAATATTTTATGGCTACCCTTATATTGGGATATTTTCATAGACATACCTTTGAGTCCAAGTAGATACTCTAAATATTCAGTACATATATAGGTTGACAGGGTGACATAATGAACAAAACTATAAACATTATGAGAGTATATGACTACATATTCATATATAGTATTAATACGCATTTCCTGAAAATGATATCACAAAGGACACAATTAAAAGTTTTTTTTTTTATTTTTTTCATCCTATGACTCAAAAAATGGGTAGGAAAATGATGTTTACATTATGTTCAAGTCCTTGTATGATATATGACCATGTTTAAATTTTAATAAAATGGCAACATGTTGCACAATTAAGTGAATATATTACAGACATCAAAAATATTTTCATGTTTATGACTTTTATAACCATTTATTAATCAATTGATAATTCATATTTTGAAATAATAACTAATGAAACATGCGTAAAAATGTAAAACAAGTATGTTGACATATTTGTATAATATGTTACTATGCTGGAATTGTAAGCAATTGTAACATATTGGTGAAATATTTCAACATTTTTATGGTGTTAGTATTTGTTCCCATTATTGGTGATTTTATTATCATTTAATATGTGGCCATGTTTCCAAACTTAAAATAATTCTAAAAATGGTAAAATATTTCACAATGTTATAGAATAAGAATTGAAGAGAAAGGGTAGAGAGAAATTAGAGAGAAACAAGCAAAATAGATTGATAGAGGGAATAAAGTCGTATAATATTCATTACATATGGGGATATATATAATACATAAATGCTGAGTGGATCGGGCCTTAATTACATGTTTAATGGCCATAACAGGTATAAGCCCAATGTACATCCACGCTAACTAATATTTCATAAGACTCCCCCTTGGATGTACATTACTGAAGAACATGCCTCGTTAAAACCTTACTAGAAAAACCTGTGGGAAAAACACTAGTAAGGAAAAAGAGTACATTATTCCTCTAACACGCAAACAAATAAGCTGCCTTGTTAAAATAATTCCTTGGAAAACCGAGTGGGACAAAACCATAGATAAGGAAAAAGAGTACAGCGCGTGCAGACTCCCCCTGATGGTTACATCACTTGTAATACGTCAATGCAACTCATGATGTGACAAAGTTTCTTGATCTTGGAAATAGCTATCATCGTACTTGATCAACTTAGTAGATTTCTTCAATTAATAAGAATCGTTGTTCGCTTCAAAATTCATAATATGACGATAACCATTCATAACGATTTTACAGCTTTACTTCAAATGATCTTGTTACTTTTGTAGTTAAAATCACTTGAACTTTTCTTTGCAAGACATATTATAATAATGTGCATGCATATGATATGTGACTAATTTCTAAACTATATGACATGAAAGAATGTAATGATACGATAAAAAAACTAATTCAAAGCTGATATACTTAGTCTCTATTTTCACATGATGACTCATAATGCAAATTATACAGTATAATTTTAAATATTCATGATTTGGATGGATTTCAAGTTTATGAGCTCGTTAATAACCATATATATGTCTACTGTCAAATGGACTTATAAAGTCCTAATTCAATTTGGCAATTAAATATTGCGCGCAAATGTATATCTGTTTCATATGGATATACTTTTATGATGATCATATACTAGAATTTCTAGAATTGAAATTCTTCATATATTACACGATAGGTGTAATTTAATATGATAAAATTTCTTTTGTTTTACCAACTTTTCACTTCTTTTCTCCCCCTAAGGTGGTAAAAACAATATCCAAGATAGATTGCAATCATTTACATAACCACCTTAGAATCCAATTTCTCATATCATATATAAATGAGATATAATTGTGGGCATTTTGTAAGATAATATAAAATTTTGGGGAGTAGTGAATAATGTATTTTGCTCTTAATGTGCTTAATTAAGACGCCCAATTTAGAAGATCAACTTGTTCACATGATAATAATCAAACTGTGAAATGTAATTGCACAATTACTCATATTTTGTTATGTGGTTTTTAAGCCACTAAAGTAATATCAATTTGTACCATTGAATTTATTAGGTCTTTTCAACCTCGAGTATTAATGTGGAACGCCAATGTTTAGATATTCAAATATCAATCATACTTAAATTTAGCATAGTCTCCTGTTGTAATATGAAGTAATATTTCTATGCTACACATAAGAGTTTCAGCACATTATAAGCTTTCTGTTAATAATAAACAGGTATAGTAAAAAACCCAAATGAACTCAATATTACATTAAAGTTCTTTAAACACTTGTTGATCATATATGATCATTTCATGTCAACTTTTGATAGTAGTTCGCAATGCATTATAATACTCCATACTTGGAGTTGGATGCCTTAATTGTGCAATTGTCCACATTTTTACCAAATGTAGAGTTGAATGCTAACTTATGGTTAGCTATTATATCATATGTGCAAAGAAATGGTGTGGTATAGCGAATATGACACGTTTTGTGTCTCATGTAAAGGTAAACTAACAAAAATGTATCCCTTTGGGAAATACGACGAAGTTATTCATTTTGAGTAACCATTAATTTGCCGTCTTAATAGTGTTAACAATTATTTCGTATGACGAATAGTTTAAGTCTATGGAGAATTTGACTTTTCATTTGGGGTAATAAAAATAAATAATATGGGTAAGATTACTCAATAATAAATTAGTCTCCATTTAAATTTATTGGAGAATGACTCATAATATTGTAGTAGGAAATGAATTATCACTAAATTGATAGAATATCATCTTAAATTATGATGATACGAGACCGTCACACATTAAATAGATAGAAGATCATCTTAAATTATGATGACATGAGACTATCTCGCATTAAATAGATAAAAGATCGCCTCATGTTAAATAAATATGAGACCGTCTCATATTAATTAGATAGGAGTCCATCTCAATTAAATAGAAATGATAATCTCGAATTAAATAGATAGGACGCGGTCTTACATTTAAAAGATAGAAGACCGTTTTATATCATAACGCCATTAGATTGTCCCACTTAAATTGATAGAAGATCGTCTTAAATTATAATGACGATCATCTTCTGTTAAATAGATATGGATATGATGTCTTCTCACATTAAATAGATAGAAGACTGTCTTGCATTATAATGACACAAGACTGTAAATCGATAGAAGACTGTCTCAGATAAAATAATAGGACATTGATTGTGTCCAAATGATTTTCATAACCAACAACCAAAAAAAATAAAAATTCTTATGAGTTAACGATAAAATTAGGACCTGAACTATAGTATTTTTTCCGGTTAAGGGACTGAAGTATTAAATACCTACGGTAAGGACCTTAATTGTAACGTCAGTTTCTTACACTGTTAAATCCCACTATTGCTTGTTGTACGGCTAATAAAAAGCCCATTTGGCTTGACTAAAACTAGTTTTCTACTAATATAAAATAGGGTTAATTGATGAGAATAATCCAAACTATATCTCACCTTCTCAAATTAATCCGAACTATGTTTTATCCCATATTAATCCGATCTTTGCTCTCATATTTCTTATTTTGCTATTTTGGAAGGGCAACCTGTTAAACCGGTTACCCCTTTACACTTTTTATTTTTAAACTTGTACTTTTTTTTCAGTGTGTGCTTATCTTTTTACCTTCTTTTCTTACTTGTTATTACTCATTTCACTTCTCCATTTCTCCTTCTTCATCCTCTTTCATAATCCTTCTTCATCTGCCTTTAAATTTCAAATTGACAAAACTAAATTACATAGATCCTATAAACATGAAATCGTAATCAAAATCATCAGACACCACAATCATAGAAACATGGAGATATTAATGAGAAAATTACAGTTGATTCCGATCTTGATGGGTGCTGTACATGATAAAATAATTGAAAAAATAATTTAGTAATTGTAAGATTCTTAGTATGTACTGTAAATTGAAATGAATACAAGTAAAAATAAAAAAGAGGGGAGAGAAAAATACCCATGGTAAAAAAACGGAAAGGGTGAAAACAAGTTTAGAGATGTAGGAAGGGAGAGTGAAATGTTTGTTGCTCATTCTACTGGCAGAATATTCGATGAAGGCTATTTTCTGAAATCTGAAGTCCTTGAAATTGATGAAGATGAAGGACACAACATACCATTGTTCAATGGGTGAAAAAGTTGAGGAGAAAATCTGGCAAAAAAAAGGCGAAGATAATTGAAGGAAAAAAAAATTACCATTGAAGATGTAAAAGGGAGAAGGAAAAAAGAAGTGACTGAAGGAAGAAGATGACCTAAAAGAAAGGGTAACCTGCTAATAATTAGCCTTAACCTGTTATAAACAGTCAAAAATTGAGTAGGTGTAGTCTAAGAAATATGAGAGTAAAGATCGGATTAATATAGGTTAAAATATAGTTGGGATTAATTTGAGAAGGTGAGGTATAGTTTGGATTATTCTCATCAATTAACCCTATAAAATATGTGTCTTCATTATATGAAAATTATTCCATCATAAAACGGTGAATTACGGTTATAACTATTCCTCTAAATATTTAGGGGGCGTTTGGTTGGAGGTCTATAAGAAAGAGAAAGGGAAACAAAGTTATTGATATCCTTTGTTGGTGTTTGTTTGATACAAACAAAGAGAATGAAATTCTCTTCCTTACCTCTCAATCCATCTAATTCCTTACCCCCAACCCCCCAAGGTATGAGATTTCATTACCCTTGTTACCCTTCAACCACCTTATACCTACCATCACACTTATGACTCCCACCGGCCACCACACCCGTCACCATCAAGACACCACCGCCGTCACCACCGCCACAACCACCTTGACGCCACGACCACCCCACTACTACCAGCACCACCACGTCACCACCACCATCACCCCCACTACCACAACCATCCCACCTATACCACCACCACCAAAACCACCACCACAGCCACCCCACATAAGCCACCACCGCAACACTACCTCCATAACCACCATGACACCACAACCACCACCACCACCAACACGACCACCCTATTGTCGCCACCACCATGCCACCGTCACCGCCATCACCACCACCACCACCACCCCACCTAAACCAACACCCGCACACCAAAACAAACAATAACGCACAACACTTCATTTTCTTGATGTAACCAAACAACTAGTTGAGTTTCAATCCCTTACCTTTTCCCCTTTTACCCTTTTTAATTCCTTGTCCCTTTCCCTTTCGCTAACCAAACGCCCCCTTAGTGTGATCGTCTTTTATATTCTTACCTTTGCTCAATATCATGAGTATATATACTAGGGTAGTAGGGTGTAAGGTTTGAGGGGTGATTTTGGGTAGAAGATCTAAGAGATTCAACTTGTCTCTCTTGAGACAGCCGACTCGGTTAGAATGACTCAAATATGTTACTCCCAGAGTCCCGCTTATTTATTTACCTTTTCTATTTTTGGGTGTCTCGGTCAATTGTTTGACATTTTATTTTAAGAATATTTTATGAATGCCTTTGATGGATAATTTGAACTTCAAACTTAATTTTGTCCACTAGACTTGATATTCAATAATTGGCTCCCTCATTTTTCTTTAATCTTTGATAAATCAAAGGTAAACAAATGATCGAGATGGAGGGAGTATTAATAAGTTATTCCATCAACCCTCCACTGCAAAATCATTTTATTTTTTTCATATGCTTTTGTTGCTTATAAACCGAATAAAAAGTCGAAATCATGGCCGTTGAATTAAATGGAGTTTTAGTATTGGAAGAAATGGCGGATTCAAATACTAGTACTCCTTTTGACAGTTTTAGATATTGCAGTAAAGTAGCACGTCTATACATTGTGGGCTAATTATTATAAATCATGGAGTTGATCAAATGATCAGTAGGAACTAGGAAGCCACGACTTTGTGGGGGAGCGATAGTAGATAAAGATAAACATAATGGGAAAATGGATGACAGGTCCTTAACGGTAAAATTTTATTGTTTGGGTCCTTATCTGAAAAAAATTCTATAGTTTAGGTCCTTGACTTAGGATTAACTCCTGGTAATATCGGGGGTCACAAATTTAAAACTTGCAAGATTTCACGTACATAAATTTGGAAACCATATCACAATTACCAAAATGAAAAAATATTTGTGCCATAATGTACCAAAATAAATCTAATCATTACAAAATTAGTTCACCAGGTGAATCGTAGAAAACTTAATTCAATTATAACCTATTGTATGATTTGCTACTGCATTAGGAATATGCGCCAAACACAATTATAACATATACGGAGTATTATTCATGAGTGTTAATAATAATCAAAGATTGATTAAAGCATGGATAGCATATGTGAATACATGAAACAAAACATAAGTAACGATGCACTTATCAATGTATGACTGAACAAAAAAATAATCTTTGTATGTAGTGGTGAGTAAAATGAGATAGATAACCAATTTCAATCTGCAATGATAAATCGTCTACGCATACATACCAGAACTAGATAAATAAGAGAGTAAGATCTATATCAACCTCATGATTATCATATCTAAATAATAGTTTTAAAGTTAGAGATTCGTGCTGATAACGTGTTATAAAATAAGAATTGAAGAAAAAGGGTAGAGAGAAATTAGAGATAAAACAAGCAAAATAGATTGAGAGAGGGAATAAAGTTGTATATTATTCATCACATATGGGGATATATATATATATATATATATATATATATATATATATATATATATATATATATATATATATATATATATATATATAGAATTAGGATCACATGAGTTCACCCTATCTTTTTGAGTCCGTGAGTCCATGATATAATATCACACGTTATATTAAATAATATCACAGCTTACAGTATCACATGTTATACTAAAGAGTATCATAGCTGGGAAAAAAACTTTTTCAAAAAAAAAAAATTGAAAAAAAAATCGTGATATTGTTTTGTAATACAATATCACAAGTTATGCTAAACAATATCACACGTTATACTAAACAATATCACAGGTTTCACGAAAAAAAAAATCAGTTAAAAAAAATTTCGAAAAAAAAAAATTTGAATTTTTTTTTTTTGTGATATTGTTTTGTAAGACAATATCACAAGTTATACTAAACAATATCACAGCTTACATGGAAAAAATTGTTAAAAATTTTTTGAAAAAAAAAAATTCGAAAAAAAATTTTTTTTGAAAAAAAAAATTTTCGAAAAAAAAATTTTCGAAAAAAAAAAATTATTTCAAAAAAAAAAATCGTGATATTGTTTTATGGACTCATGGACTCAAATATTTAGGTGGACTCACCGGATCCAACCTCTCTCTCTCTCTTTATATATATATATATATATATATATATATATAGAATTAGGATCACATGAGTCCACCCTATCTTTTTGAGTCCGTGAGTCCATGATACAATATCACACGTTATACTACACAATATCACAGCTTACAGTTTCACACGTTATACTAAACAATATCACAACTGAAAAAAAAAAAAATTTTGAAAAAAAAATTCGAAAAAAAAATCGTGATATTGTTTTGTAATACAATATCACACGTTACACTAAACAATATCACAAACTAAAAAAAAAAAAAAAAAAAAAAAAAAAAAAAAAACTATTTCGAAAAAAAAAGTTTGAAAAAAAAAATCGTGATATTATTTTGTATTACAATATCACACGTTATACTAAACAATATCACAGCTAAAAAAAAAAAAAAATTTCGAAAAAAAATTTTGAAAAAAAAAAATTCGAAAAAAAAAAATTTGAAAAAAAAAAATTCGGAAAAAAAATTTTGAAAAAAAAAATTCGTGATATTGTTTTGTATAGTGCGTGATATTGTTTTATGGACTCATGGACTCAAATATATAGGTGGACTCACCGGATCTTGCCTCTATATATATATATATATAGAGAGAGAGAGAGAAGAGATCAACTAAGGTCATTTCATCTTATGAGTCCATAAGTCCTTCTAAAAGCCCTTGGATGAAGAGAATGGAAGGCTAGGATTAGATCTCAATGGATGGCTACAAATTAATCCATCCACATTTTCTCTAATTAGCTCATCAATCCTATTAACATACCTCACTAATCATTCATCATCTCATTATCACAAATTCTTCTCATCTCTCTACATCTCAATTCTCTTTCCTCTCTAAAAAACCCAAAAAAATCAAAAACCTCCAAAAATCAAAAACCCAAAAAAATCATTCATTCATCTCTTCCTCATTCACCACCACCCACCACCACCCTCCCGACACCACCCCACCACCCGCCGCCGCCGCCAACCCCACCGACGCCGCCACCACCGCCGACGTTTTTTTTTTCTTTTTTTTTTCGTGTTAGTTTTTATGTTTTGAGTTGTTTTTTTCCATTCGTTATTTTTGTTATCTTGTATTTTATTTATTTATTTTTCATTCGTTATTTTTTACTTGTTTTCTCAATTCTCGCTTTTTTATAAAAAAAACTCAGATTTGAAATAACACAAACAATAACACTCCCAAAAAAAAATATATAAAAAGTGTAACCTTAATTGTAAATTGTATAACTTTAATGTTTTACGAGTATAACTTTAGTCGTAAATTGTATAACTTCAATGTTTTAGCGGTACAACTTTTGTATAACTTTTGGTTGGAGTTAAAGTTATTATAATGCATATTTTGACATTTCAAATATCGTCTTATTTTTTATTTTTACAAATGTCGTTTCTTTAGAATTCGTCTTGTTTTTTTTTTTTTTTTTACAAATGTCGTTTTTTTAAAGTTATTATAAATTTTTCAGTTATGGGCAAAAGTTATACTTTTATGGACTAAAGTTATACAAAAATGGTCTAAAGTTATACAAAAATTGCCTAAAGTTATACTGTTATGGACTAAAGTTATACAAAAATAAACTAAAGTTATACAAAAATTGCCTAAAGTTATACAAATATGGACTGAAGTTATACAAATAAGGACTAAAGTTATAAAAAAACTGACTAAAGTTATACGAATATGGACTAAAGTTATATAAATAAGGACTAAAGTTATACAAAAATTGACTAAAGTTATACAAAAAATTGACTAAAGTTATACAAAAATAGACTAAAGTTATACAAAAATGGACTGAAGTTATACAAAAAAGGACTGAAGTTATACAAAAATTGACTAAAGTTATACAAATATGGACTAAAGTTATACAAATATGGACTAAAGTTATACAAAAATGGACTAAAGTTATACAAAAATTGACTAAAGTTATACAAATATGGACTAAAGTTATACAAAAATTGACTAAAGTTATCAATTTTTGTATAACTTTTGTCCATTTTTGTATAACTTTTGTCCATTTTGGTATAACTTTAGTCCATTTTTGTATAACTTTAGTCCTTATTTGTATAACTTTAGTCCATATTTGTATAACTTTAATCCAAATTTGTATAACTTTAAACCAAATTTGTATAACTTTAGTCCAAAATCGTATAACTTTAGTCCAAAATCGTATAACTTTAGTCCAAAATCGTATAATTTTGTATAACTTTAGTCCAAAATCGTATAACTTTAATCCAACTTTGTATAGCTTTAGTCCATTTTGGTATAACTTTAGTCCATTTTTGTATAACTTTAGTCCTTATTTGAATAACTTTAGTCCATATTTGTCCATATTTGTATAACTTTAGTCCATTTTTGTATAACTTTAATCCATTTTTGTATAACTTTAGTCCTTATTTGAATAACTTTAGTCCATATTTGTATAACTTTAGTCCATATTTGTACAACTTCAGTCCATTTTTGTATAACTTTAATCCATTTTTGTATAACTTTAGTCCTTATTTGAATAACTTTAGTCATTTTCGATAAATTAATTGGAGTTTTATATAACTTTAGTCCAAAATTTGTGTAACTTTAGTCCAAAATTGTATAACTTTATTCCATAAGAGTATAACTTCAGTCGTTTTTTGTATAACTTTAGTCCAAATTTGTATAATTTAGTTCAAAATTGTATAACTTTAGACCTATAAATTCAGATTTGAAACAACACATAAGAAGATGATATTAAAAAAACCAATAAGTCAAAAAAGTACAATAAAAAAACTTCAATAACAATAATAAAAAATTAACCAATAAGTAAAAAAAAAAAAAACAAAACCAAACCAAACAAAAAAACCAACAAAACAAACTTGTATGGTTGTATAACTTCAATTTATACAATGTATAACTTTAGATGTTAATAGTGTAACTTTAATGTAAAAAGTGTATAACTTTAGTCGTAAATAGTATAACTTTAATTTTTTAAGGGTATAACTTTAGTCGTAAATAGTATAACTTTAATGTTTTAAGTGTATAACTTTAGTCATAAATAGTATAACTTTTATAAAAACCAAATAAATATGAAAAATCGTAATTAATCAACAAATATTAAATCTGAAAAAAAAAATTAAATAACAACCACAACTTCACCATCAATAACCACCAAAAATTAAAAAACCAAATAACAATAACAAAATAAAGTAAATCTGACAAAAACACAAAAAAAACAAAATAACAAAAACCAAAAAACAAAGAACAAAATAAAGTAAATCTGAAAAATTTAAAAATGGACAATGAAAATAAAACAAAACCCATACAAAATAAAACAAAACCCATATAAAACAAAACCCATATAAAATAAAAACTAAAAAAAAAACCAAAAAAACAGAATCAAAATGGAACGATATGACTGAAAAAAAACAAAAACCAACATGGATTGAAAAAAAAAGAGAAAGGAAGAGGAAAAGGGGAGGAAGGAAGGACGGGAGGAGAAGGAGGAAGGATGGCGGGAGGAGGAGGAAGGAAGGACGGCGGCGGAGGAAGGAAGGACGGCGGGAGGAGGAGGAAGGAAGGACGGCGGGAGGGAGGAGGGTGGCGAGGCGAGTTGCTGGTGGGGCTGGTGTTGCTGTTGATGTCGGTGTTGTCGATGGTGGTTGCCGGTGGGGCTGGTGGGGAGGAAAAAAAAAAGAGAAAGGAAAAGGAAAAGGGGAGGAAGGAAGGACGGCGGGTTGTTGTTTTTTGTGGTGGAGGTTGAGGTTCGGTGGTGGTGGTGATGTGGTGGAGGTTGAGGTTCGGTGGTGGTGTTGATGTCGACGCCGGGGTTTGGTTGTTGTGGGTCCGGTGGAGGGATGGAGGGAGGGGTTTGAATATTTGGTTTTTGGGTTTTGGTTTTTTTGAGTTTGGCTTTTTTTATGAGAGAAAAAATGAGAGAATGAGAGATAATGAGATAAATGAATGAATGATATGAGGGAGTGAGGAGGAGAGGGAGATTAGAATCAGGAGGATTGATTAGGGAGAGGGATTAGTGAGGATTATTTGTGGCCCTTCAGTGAGATGAAATCCCCTCCCTTCATCTCCTACATCCAAAGGTCCATATTGGGACTTAGGGACTCAATGGATGTAAGAACCTTACGAGAACTGCTCTCTCTCTCTCTCTCTCTCTCTCTCTCTATATATATATATATATATATATATATATATATATATATATATATATATATATATATATATATATATAGGCGGGATCTCGTGAGTCTGGTTCTTACGGTGAGTTGTGAGTTTGGAAAATCTCAACCGTTAAATATAAGAAACCAACGCCTGAGATTAAATAACAAAATAAAACAAACTTTGCATCAAACGTCATCTTTCTTCATCCTCTCAGTCTATATCCAAAAAAATCCCAAATTGAAATCGTTGATTCCCCTGTGTTCCAAAAGCAGGTCTTTTTTTTTCTTTCCTCAATCGATTACTTAATTGCGTTATATTAAGTTCCAAAAGCAGATCTCGAGGATTTCTCTATGTTTCAAAAGTTTAATCTGTTTTGAATAATTGAGATTTAGATTCGCTTAGACATGGAGGCTTTTGCGGTGGTGATCTCGTGGAGAGATAATGAAGATCGGTTGTTGAGAGTGGCCGTAGTTGATCTGCGGTGCCGTTGATGGATTTCATCCAAGCTTCCGCCATTGATTACGTAATGAAAACCTTAATTCTGGGCTCGAAATTGGCGGTTGTCTGAATATAACGCAATTAGGTAATCGATTGAGACAATTGTTGAAGAAGTTGTTCAGACTAGGTGATATGTGATACCGTACTTGCTCCGATCAATCCATTTCTTTACATTTTTCAAAATAGGTGAGAAAAAATTTCAAAAAAATGTATTGAAATGGCTTAACTGGTGTTGTGAAGTATGAATGGGGTGTTGTAAATATATAGTTTATGATAAATAGGAGGATTTTAGGTTAGGATTGAAGTCAAAGTAGAGGTTAATTGGAATGGTGATGGTTTTGTGTATGGTGAGCTTAAATTTACGGGAGTTGCGGTTGTTTAGTTTGTATATGTGCATATTATGGTTTCATTTGCTAGGAAAGGTGTTTGATCTTTGATTGTAATGTGATGAAGTGGACCGCAAGAAGTAGTTGTTGCTCGTTATGAAAAATGGTGGGAGGACGAGTATGTTATTACTTGTTTGTGGTTTGTATTTGGTTGGGCTGTTTGTGGGAGTCGTGGTACGGTACTATCAAATACTTCTTCTATTCCATTGTATACGTTTTCTTCCAAAATCTCCCTCACATTTATACGGATGTCTAGAAGAGGTGGGTTTGAGATGTTTTTGAATGGAAACCGTCCAGGAACTCGTGGAAACAATGGGGATTTTTTTGTTCAGTCTGGCTTGCATGATTTGATACAAGACCTAACGGTTGAAAGGCGTGGACCACGTGGTTCGATTCCGCTCCTCAATCTGCAATAACACCAGAATAACAGCACAATAACAACATAATAACAGTAGAATAACAGCACAATAACACGTGGTAAAAAAAAATCAAAGTCGTAAAAAAATCAAAGTGACACCAGAATAACATCACAATAACACCAGAATAACAGCACAATAACATGCGGTAAAAAGAGAATAAAAAATCAAAGTAGTAAAAAAATCAAAGTGACACCGGAATAACATCACAATAACAGCAGAATAATAGTAGAATAACAGCAAAATAACACGTGGTAAAAAAAAAAGAAAAAAAAATCAAAATCGTAAAAAAATTCACAATAACAGCAGAATAACATCACAATAATAACGGAATAACAATAACAGCACAATAACATATGGTAACAAAAAAAAGAGAAAAAAAATCAAAGTCGTAAAAAAAATCAAAGTAACAGCAGAATAACATCACAATAACAGCGGAATAACAATAACAGCACAATAACATGTGGTAAAAAAAAAAAAAAGAGAAAAAAATCAAAATCGTAAAAAAAATCCAGGTAAAAAAAAAAGCACAATAATAGCATAATAACAAGAGGTAAAGAAAATAAGAGTAAAAAAAATTTCAAGTAAAAAAAAATCCGGTACAAAAAGAAAAAGAAAAAAGGTAACATAATGAGTAAATTAAAGAAAAACATAAGAGAAAAGAAAAATCAAAGTGGTAAAAAAAAAAGCAATAACACGAGGTAAAAAAAAGAGAAAAAAAATTAAAGTAAAAAAAAAGTAACATTAGAAAAAAGAGAAAATAAATTAAATAACAATGCTTTTATATGACAACTAAGATTAATCTTGGCCACTCATCTCTAATTTAATCTAATGGTTGAGATTCTCCCAATTCACAACTCACCATAAGAACTAAAATCACCAAATCCAATATATATATATATATATATATATATATATGTATATATGTATATATGTAAGAGAGAGAGAGAGAGAGAGGAGTTCTAATGACTCCAACATGTGTTATTGAGTCCATAAGTCCCTCTAAGGGCCATTGGATGGACTCAATGGATGGTTGAGATGAATTTGATTAAGAGCTATTAAAAAGAAAAGGTAAAAAATGTGGATGGTTGGATTGAGATGGGTGGTTGAGATTGAAAATTACCAAAAAAACGTTACCACTAATCAAATTTCCATACACTAATTAATTTTTGTTTCTCTCTCTAGCCCCTAATTAATCAGTTTTGAGTTTCAGATTTAAGAAGTGTAAATGTAATGTTGTATGAATTTTACAAGTGTAAATGTGATGTTTTACGAGTGTAAATGTAACATTTTAAGAATGTAAATTTGATTTTTTGTGACGGAAATTTTGAATTTATATAATTTTAACATTTTACAAGTGTAAATGTGATGTTTTACGAGTGTAAATGTAACATTTTAAGAGTGTAAATTTGATTTTTTGTGACGGAAATTTTGAATTTATATAATTTTAACATTTTACAAGTGTAAATGTGATGTTTTACGAGTGTAAATGTAACATTTTAAGAGTGTAAATTTGATTTTTTGTGACGGAAATTTTGAATTTATATAATTTTAACATTTTACAAGTGTAAATTTGATGTTTTACGAGTGTAAATGTAACATTTTAAGAGTGTAATTTTTTTTTTGTGACGGAAATTTTGAATTTATATAATTTTAACATTTTATAAGTGTAAATGTGATGTTTTTAGAGTGTAAATGTAACGTTTTAAGAGTGTAAATTTGATTTTTTGTGACGGAAATTTTGAATTTATATAATTTTAACATATTATAAGTGTAAATTTGATGCTTTACAAGTGTAAATGTAACATTTTAAGAGGGTACATTTGATTTTTTGTGACAGAAATTTTGAATTTATATAATTTTAACATTTTACAAGTGTAAATGTGATGTTTTCCGAGTGTAAATGTAGTATTTTAAGTGTAATTTTGAAGATTTAAGAGTGTAAATTTGGTCCTTTGAGTGTGACTTTGGTCCTTTATAAGTGTAACTTTGGTCCTTTTACGATTAAAACTTTTGTCCGACTCCCAACAAACACCACCAACGCCGTCCTCCACCACCAACTCATATCCACGAAAATATGAGTGCAAATATATATAAATTTAACGAGTGTAAATGTTCAGATATACGAATGTAAATGTAAAGAAATATGAGTGTAAATGTTAAGAAATATGAGTGTAAATGTACACAAATACAAGTGTAAATGTTAAGATTTACGAGTGTAAATGTAAAGAAATATGAGTGTAAATGTAAAGAAATATGAGTGTAAATGTTAAGAAATGTGAGTGTAAATATACACAAATACAAAACACCACCTTTTTATATTATTAAAACACTACTTTTTCAAAAGAAAAAAAAAAGAAAAAAAAACGACACAAACATGAAATGCAGGACAACAATGAAAACAAAAAACAATATGAATCACCATCAACGACAACGACAACAATAAAAAAAGTGTGTAAATGTAAAGAAATAAGTGTAAATTTAAAAAAATCCGAGTGTAAATGTGAGGACATATAAGTGTAAATTTAAATAAATACGAGTGTAAATGTGAGGAAATACGAGTGTAAAAGTGAGGATATACGAGTGTAAATGTAAAGAATTATGAGTGTAAACTTAAAAAAAAAAAAAAGGTAAAAACATTTAAAAACAGAAACTTTGGTGTAAATGTGACGAAATACAAGTGTAAATTTAAAGAAACACGGGTGTAACTATAAAATAACACAAAAAACAAAAAGATCTAAAGCCACAATAGTGTAACTTTATAGATCTAAAAAAATAAAAAAATAAAAAAGAGGAGAGGAAGGTTGTGATGGCAGTGCGACATAGAGGGAAAAAAAAAATAACACATCGACAACAACTATAATATGACGAAATAGAGGAAAAAAAATTAAAAAAAAAAAATATAACAAACACACACACACATCACACTGGACAAACAAATTCAATAGAAAAAAAAAAGAAAAGGAAAAGGCGACAACTACACATCGACGACAACAACAACATTCAGATCTGAAAGTTGTGATGGCAATGCGGCGTTGGCTCAGATCTGGAGTGGAGGCCGTCGGTGATTTTTTTTTTGGTGATGGTGGTGGTGGCGGTTCGGGTTGGAGAGGAAGGAGGGATAGTGCGTGGTGGTGGCGTTGGGTAGTGGCTGGTGGTTGTAGAGACGGAGAGGAGGAATGAGGGAGCAGGGTGGAGGTTTCGGGATGGTGGTGTCGGGGATGTTTTCGGTGGTGGAGGTTGTGGGGCCGGTTGGTGGTGGCTTCAGATATGGGGTGAGGGGAGATATGCGGCGTTGTGGGAGTCGGGGTGAGTGAAGGAGGTTTTTGTGGGGGATGTGGGGTGGGTGTCGGTGTGGGTGGTGGCGGGCGTTGGGGTGTGGCTCAGATTTGGAGTGGTGATGGTGGTGGGTCGGTGGTGGTGCGGTTTGTGGTGCGGCTGGTGGCGGTGGAGGTGGTCGTGGGGTCGGGTAGGTGAGGAAGAGGAAGAGAGGGAATTTTTTTTTTTTGAATTATTTGGTTTTTTAATTTTGTTGGATTTTTGAGAGGAATTGAATTTTTTTGGTTTTTAGAGAGATGAGGGGGGAGATAATTGTGAGATGAGAGAGAAGTGAGTGGAAAAAGAAGGGTTTTATAGTGAAATTAGGGCTTGATTAGGGATAGTAGTGAGAGAAAGTGATTAATTAGGATTGAACCCCTAATTTTAGCACTAATCCTCCCTTTTTCCCTTTCAATTTCAGCCCTCCATCCTATCTTTTTAAGGGTCCTAAAGAGGACTTATGGACTCAAGGATTTTTGGTGGACTCACTTGATCCTTCTATATATATATATATATATATATATATATATATATATATATATATATATATATATATATATATATATATATATATATAGGGTTGAGATCCTATGAGAACCCTCCTCCCATGAGAACCGTGAGAACCTCATGTTCAGAACTTTTGTACCAAAAGTACAAGAATATTATACTAAAAATTCAGAACTTGTATACCAAAGGTGCAACAATATAAGGGGCATACGATAACAATTTCAAATGAGTAATGGTTCCAGTAGTCCCCGCTTGAGTATGATTTATTAGGAGTCCCACGCATGTAGCTCCTACTTTGATAAACAATAGAAGAATTTATCAAAATCGAATGAATCAAACTCGATTGGTCCATCCAATAATCACGCCTATGTGTACAAAAGTTCGAGAAAAAAAAACATATGATATAAGAGTATGTAATGCACGACAGATTTGAACAGTTTATAGTATAGGTATATAAGCAAAGACCAATTACGCTATGACAAATGATCCAATCCAGGAATCACAAAACCAAACAACTTAATTCAAGTACCATACTACACTTGCAGCATGAATAACATTAGATAATAAGAAATTGAATGCATACAGTTATACGGATTGACTGATCAATAACAAACTCAATCCAATTATGAAAAGAACGAATCATAGGTTGCTAAATCCTAACAAGCTTGTCAATAAATCCAAATCGTTATTAACATTTAGTAGCGTACAATTTGTACGACATATAAATCACTTGCGCGTCATACAAATATTAACATTGTTTTTGGCCAATCTCTTTGTATTAATAACTGGGTAACAAAATAAAACTATACATACTTTCTTTCTCTTGATTATTTGTTTGTTTTTTAGTCTTTGTAAATGGTATTTTAATATTGAAGGCAAACAAATGAATATGACGGAGGGAGTATAATATAGTGCAATCCTCCGTACCTTTGGTACAAATGTTTTGAACCGTTAGTATAATATTGTTGTACATTTGGTACAAAGTTTTTGAACCCGTGGTTCCTATGGTTCTCACGGAAAGAAGGTTCTCATAGGATCCCGAATATATATATATATATATATATATATATATATATATATATATATATATATATATATAATACATAAATGCTGAGTGGATCAGGCCCTAATTACATGTTTAATGGCCATAACGGGTATAAGCCCAATGTACATCGACACTAATTAATATTTCATAACACACAATTAATTGAACATATTTGCTCAAATCTGATACTCCCTCCATTTTTTAAAGATCTTTCCGCTTTTTGAATATATATGAGGAGTATTTTAATAAAGTGGGAACATCAATAAAATATGGAGGAGTAGTAGAATTTATTTTTCATGTTTGAGAATTTGCTAACCATTTATTATTGAATTGTTATTACATATTTTGAATAAGAAATTCATGAAACAGAAATGAAAAACATAACATAATTCTGAATTGAGATATGAATGTTGTTAAAGTTAATGAAATAATGAATTTTATGTTGATGATGAATTAGATGAATAATGGTTGATTGATAAAGGAGATGTTGTAGATGATGAATAAAAGAATAATGAGATGATTTATTATTATATATTTAAATAAGAAATTAATGAAACAAATATGAAAAACATAACATAATTTTGGAATGAGATATACATGTTGTTAAAATTAATGAAATAATTTATATGGTGATGATGGATGAGATGAATAATGGTTGATAGATAAAGGAGATGAAGTAGATGAATAAAAATGAGATGGTGGATGAGAATGAGATGAATAATAAGAATTTGTGGTCGTTGTTAGGGTAGGAATTGTTATACAAAAAAAAGTGGTAGACCCACGTGCTATTAAATGTAGGATAGGATAAATAATAATAAAGAATTAAAAGGCATTAAAAGTGGCAGAGCGACATGCTCCTCGTCCGTCTCATTTCACTGAATATGGAATCTAATATGGTATGTATTCGACACGTCAAGCTTGCGACGGGTATCGCCGTCACAAATGAGAATTTGTGAAAGATTATTACTTTGTCTAGCGAGGTTGAACAATTACAGATTCATTCACTATAATAACAATAGATTGATAATTGTAAAGATTAATTAGCTACTTTAATCTAAACATTCAACAATCATAAAATTAACACAAAGAATTAAAAATACTCAAGCGAAAGGAGAAAGATGAATAATAGTCTCACAATTTGAATAAATCAGATGCTTCAAATCTTAATCCAAGATGAAAGGATTAGTTGCTCATGTCTTTTCTTGCTAAGAAATAATTAAGGTTCTTGTCCAATGATAATAGGAATGAATAATGGAAAACAATAAATGTAAGTCTAATAAGTATATCACGCCTAAAATGAGGCCACGAAATAAAACGAATCACGACTCAGCATAGTGGCAACAACCTGCCAGCGACTCGCCAGCTAACCGGCTAACGAACTGTCAGATCCCTCTCTCACGGCTACTCGACTGGTTTGCTAGGCGGCTAGCCACCTACTCCAACACACAAAACCTAACTTTTATCTATCACAACACATCGCTCCAACAATGCAACAACTAGACAATTAATGATTAAATTCCATCAATTAAACACTCAAATCTAGCCTAAATTGCCACCTCTAATACCTAGAAAACACACTACATCATTACCCCTAGATAACTAGCACAAGAAGCACCACAAAATTAATATCTCAACTTTGTAGGGTAAAATTTAGTTTACCATTATTTCTTAAAACCTCCCAAAATAGAAGGGGGACAATGAAATTAGAATGGCGGGAGTCATACACATCTTCTTTTTTCGGCTTTTTATTGTGCAATGCATGAGCAACCCCCAGTAAACTATTCCATACTATTAAGCGCTAAAAGTAACACTTGACACCTTGAACCATACGAATTGCCTCCAAATCAGCACCATAACACCTTCCTTACCTCCAACAATACGTCAATAACAATAAAGCTTTAACCCATAATGACTTGAGAAGAGTATGTTACTTTCAACTCTCAAGTCTTTCTTCAGTTGGAGACCACTGGTCCTGCCACAATGAACAGAGATCAATGGGACAGTATTGCCTTTGGAATAAGCATTGCTTAAATTTCCACGCGTATACTGGTGTCAAAAGTTTACTGCAAATTAAAATCTCAAATGCTCAGTATTTTCACTTCACTTACAAGCTAATACTAAAAGCTCAACTTACTAACAAATTTGTAAAAAGGAAAAATAAATGGGTATGAGTGGCTTCCTTTTTCCACTCTCGTTGATTATTCTAGTTGATTACCTGCTGATCGGAGCGATGATATCAACTCTGCTACCTTGCAGTTTTGCACACATGGACCAGATCGGCCAAGAGTGCGGGGCCGCCCCTGAGCAACAACCTAGTTAAGTTCTTCAGGGCGTTGCTACCACATCTCAAGGTTATATTAAGCTTTCAATAGCTTTCTAGGCTGGTTTGTTTAGTTTCACATATCTAGCTGCATATACTGAACTTACAGTTCCATTGATGCGAGAGCACTTAAAGAAAATGAAAAGGAAGCCTTAATTAGTTGAAATGTAACTCACATTTGTGAATGTTTCAAAATGGGTTCAAGTATCGCGAATATGATAACATGGAAGGACAATGGAGACTGGTTGGAGTCGGTCTAACCAACACGCAACCCGAGGGCTGTCAAGGTTGGTTCTGATGAATGCTCTAGGATTATTAGTTTCCTTATTTCTGCGTTCCTAATTCTAGTCAATAAATTTAAGGTAGTATTGTTATTTCCTTATTGTTTCTTTCCTAATATTATCAAGATTGTAATAAGGCAATTTGCCATATTAAGCGTCGGTTTCCTTATCAGTTAGGCGTGTGATTTAGGAAGTTTAGGGAGTTTAAGGTCGGTCTATTTAGTATAAATAGGGGTCTTATGTATTCAGTTTTTACATACATCTAAGTTTTCAGAATTAATACAAGTTTTTCTTGTTGTTTACTTATTGCTTGCGAGTTATAAGTTTCTTATTTCTTTCTTGTGAGGGAGAGATTTGAGTGTGAGTCAATCCTTGCGAGGTGAGAGTCATACAAACCAGTTGTGAGTTTTTATAAATTTCTTGCGAGGAAGGAGTGCAATTTACTTCATATCCTAGTCTAAGTTGAGGGGTCTTGCGAGATTTTCACAACTAATTCATATCCTTTTATTTTTCGTTCAATATTACACAAAAAACCAAAATAAACAGTTTAAATTCCGCTGCATACTTGATAATATAAAACGAACAGTTCACAAGACCGTTCTATTCCGTAGTTTCGAGTACATTTTACATCAAATTGGTTACCAAAGCGAGGTTATTAATCTGTTTCTTAACAAGTTAATCTTGGGAAGTGAAGATGCTAGGAGATGCCGATTCAAGCAAGGGTACCGGTGACAACCCCACAAATGCATCTTCACAAACCCGTCATTCATGAAACATGAACACCACAGTCAGTGGGGAGTAACTCAGGGTTCTCCCAGCCACATTATGTCAAAATGAACATAACAAAAAACTCAAATAAGCAAACAGGTCCAAGTATTAGACAAGACGTGTACCATTGGAATTATGATAGACATCGGGGCATTCATGTTAGCGTAATAAGAGAAAGCAAGATGGAATAATGACATAATAACAATAGGATAATCAATGGAACAATAATTGAATAGTCCTAGGCATATTCAAACAAATGAAATAAAGGAAAGGATATGGATACAGTTAATTAATCATGAGCACGAAATCCAACGAAGACATGACATAGATATGAGATTAGAACTCGAATCATATGAAGAAGATAAATAAAGGATCAATTAATACAAAATATATGAATGGAAATCATAGCCATTACTTTTGAAAACTCTCCGTAAATATTGATTTGGTTTTTGACCTTTTCTTTGATTTGTAATGTTGATGTTCTTGAATGCGCAACGAGAACACTTCCGTTCCTTCGAAGAGAATCTGGTGTTGTTGGAAACTTTTACTTGAAACTTCTGAAGGACTTTTAATTCTTACAATAAGTAACCTTTTAATGTTTTGGTTACCAATTTCAAAAAGTCCAGCTTTATCTTTATAACCTTTCATTTATACTTTCAAGTTTCGAGGATGAAACTTTTCAAAAAGGTGAGGTGATTGTAACACTCGCGAATTTCTCACTTTTAGCGTTTATAATTTAATTAACCATTCTATTGTTTTATTTATAATTTAATTTTATTTTTAAACATAATTTTTATAAAAGTTACATTTTTATAAGCATGTTTATATAAAAATATGTATTTTCAGTCGGACAGTAATAATAGTGATAATAAGAAAATAATAAAATTTCGTCTTAAATTATAGTAGATTTAAAACGTGTTCCCGTCTAGCAAAGGACCGTCACTTTTTCACATGTGAGACTACATTAATCCCGACCTATCCTATACCGACAACACATCACTCACTTTTTGCACCTAACTAAATTGATAATTCTTTTGCACTCACACTCTCACCCTCCCAATAAGCAGCAGACCAATCCAAGCCTTCCTCTCCCCTTTTGTTTTCGAAATAGCACTCAGCATACAACTCAAAGACATAGCAACACCATTAATCACCCATCTTCAACCTCATATTTCTCCCTCTTTTCTCAACCTTTTCCTTTTATTTTTGCGCCATTAGCTTCCCCTCTCCGTCCTTCAACTTTCTAGGTAAGAAAGTGTAACACCCCCTCATACCAAGGTGCCTTACCAGGACCACCCTACCATGAGAATGCGTTACCATCTCGGTTGCCCGAGGTTAGTACATATCAAAAGCGTCTGAACTGAGCACATTTATTAAAGTAGTGTAATTAACAAAGTTACAACATCCAAAACCAAATACCGTTTAATGAAATACAACTTCAAGGTCTTAATAATAAAAGAAACTCGCTAAGACTCCGACGGTGATGCTATGACTCATGGTGGCAAATCTCCCAAGAAAATCCCCAAGCTCTCACTAGCAAAACCTGTCAAGCCTGCTCACCATCCCCGAATGGATCACCGCAGATTCCACAAACAACAACGGGGTCAGTATTATGCAACAAACAAGACAAACAAAAGTAATACTCGTCTGATCATCATCACTCCAAATCACCCTGTCTCACATAGTATCCGACTACACACTAAAGTGTGTAGCCCTGCCAGATTACCCATCGCAACAGGTAATCCTCGCCGCCAGTGGGTGACCGCAGCCGATCCCACCTAGTCCAGCTCCTCAACGAGCGACAATAATCCCTGTCCCTTAATGTGCACATCCCCTCCCGTGGCGGGTTCCACGGAGGGCGAACTAGGGTGTGAAGCCACTCCCGCAAGTGACTCCACCACAATCACAATCACATGACATTACTGTCATCTCAATCACTTCACACCAACACTGTCACAACAATCTCCATATTACGATGATCAATAGACAGCGATAAATACAATAATATGTCATGTAAAGCACAAAGAATCGAGTAGGAAACCCTACCTTAGCAATCACAAATAAGCAACACGGACAATCAAAAAGGCTCCTCTACGAAGTCTTCTCCTATACAAAGATCATACAACACAATTACACTTTGAACGATTCCCAACATCCCCTTCCATATAAATGTATAGCAACCCGAAACGATGCAATAATTACAAAGATGTACTTACCAACAGTGCAACAAGAACCTTTACGCAAGAATCACCGCAAATTATCGACACAAGGGTGCTACGAAATGCTCAAAGGGATGATTAGGGAATGATTTGGGTAGGATTAGGGTACGTAGCAATGTTAACGCTTGAAAAGTGATATAAGAAACCGACGCGAAATTATAAAATACCCTAATCACTCCTTAATCAAACCGTCGAAATATCACTTCGCTAAACCGGACACTCGGTCGAGTGCAACAACACTCGGCCGAGTGTCCAATACTCGGTCGAGTATTCACTATACTCGGCCGAGTATTCCTCGGCAGAACCGAAATAACACACACTAAGAGCACTACTCGGCCGAGTAGGCTCTACTCGGTCGAGTAGGCTCCAAAGAAGATCCGTAGTGTTACAATCTTTCCCCCTAAAAAGAACTTCGTCCCGAAGTTCACACTCTACTACACACAAGCACAACACCACGACACAAGACTCTAACAATCACATGAGACAACTCCAAGGAACTACACAAGCATCACAGCAAGTTACCCAAAACGCATCTCCCGACACGAATCAAACAAAGCAAAGAACACACAAAACACTATCGCGACCATCTCCTACCCCCCTAAAAAGACAACGGTTACGTCCCCGTAACCAAACATACCTGATCAAAAAGGTTAGGAAAGCGGTCTCGCATAGCTTCCTCGGGTTCCCATGTGGCTTCCTCCACATTATGATTAGACCAAAGGACCTTGAGTAAGACCGTCTCACCATTCCGGGTCTTACGAACCTTGCGATCAAGAATCTCCTTAGGAATCTCAAAGATAGGACAAGGATTCATCAAGTTCGATGTTCTCCATCTCGAGGATGTGCGACGGGTCACTCACATATTTCCGGAGTTGAGACACATGAAAAACATTGTGAACTCTATCCAAAGCTGGTGGTAAAGCTAACCTGTAGGCTACCTCGCCAACACGGTCCAGAATTTCATAAGGACCTATAAACTTTTGGCTTAGCTTACCCTTTTTCCCAAACCTCATAACACCTCGCATAGGTGACACTTTCAAAAGCACCTTGTCACCTACCGCGAACTCAATGTCCCTGCGGTGTAAGTCGGCGTAGCTCTTTTGACGATCTTGAGCTGCTCTCATCTTTTGGCGAATCAACTGGATCTGCTCAACCATATCCTGAACCAATTGTGGCCCTAAAACCACTGTCTCGGAACTATCATCCCAACAAACTGGACTTCGGCATTTCCGGCCATACAAAGCTTCAAATGGTGCCATCCCAATACTTGTATGATAACTATTATTGTATGAAAACTCGATCAAATCAAGTCTGTCTTCCCAACTGCCTCCAAAGTCCATAACACATGCCCTTAGCATGTCTTCTAAGGTCTTGATGGTCCGCTCTGTCGACCATCGGTTGCTTGGATGAAAAGTCAGTACTCATCTTCAGTGTTGTACCCATCAACTCTTGCAGTTCTTGCCAAAACTTTGATATGAACCTCGCATCACGATCGGAAACAATATCTTTCGGAATGCCATGCAACCGAACCACATGCTTTCTGTAACCCAATGCAAGCTGCATCTTAGACCAAGTATCCTTCATGGGGACGAAATGGGCTGATTTGGTTAGCCGATCCACAATCACCCAAATCATGTTGTTACCTTGCTGTGACCTAGGTAACCCCACAATAAAGTCCATGGAGATCGACTCCCACTTCCACTCAGGCACTGTCAGAGACTGAATCTTACCTTGAGGTCTCCTTTGTTCACCTTTGACCCTTTGACAGTCAAACATCTAGCCACAAACTCGCTCGTCTCTCTTCATGTTCGGCCACCAAAAAGTCTTCTTAAGGTCTCTCAAAAGCTTATCACCACCCGGTGAACTGAATAAGGAGTGCAATGAGCCTCGACAAGATCATTCTCCTCAACTCGCATCGTCGAACACACCATCTCCCATCAAAACGAACACTCCCATCCGGATGTATAGAGAACCGGAAGTCGCTCCACTCTCTACCTTTGACTTCCACTCCTGGATCTTAGGATCAAGCTCTTGCTTACTTTTGATGTTTTCATACAACTCTGGCTCGATCGTCAAATCCCCGATGGTATCCCCTTCTCGAATCATAAAGATCCCCAATCTAGACATCTCATCTCTCAACTTCAAGAAGGACATAGCCGTACATAGCGAATGAACGCTCTTCCTACTCAAAGCATCGGCGACAACATTAGCTTTACCCTCATGATAGATGATCTCCATATCATAATCTCCAATCGCTCCATCCACCCTCTCGTCGCATGTTAAGCTCCTTCGAGTGTGGATATACTTTAGACTCTTATGATCGGAGAACACCTTAAAAGTTGCGCCATAAAGGTAGTGCCTCCAAATCTTAAGAGCGAACACGACTGCACCCAGCTCCAAATCATGAGTAGGGTAGTTCTCCTCATATTGCTTCAACTGCCTCGAAGCATAAGCTATCACTTTCCCTCCCTGCATCAAGACACAACCCAAACCGTTCTTTGAAGCGTCGGTATAGACCTCAAAGTTCTCACAACCCTCTGGCAAGGCTAGGATAGGAGCTGTGGTCAAGCGTTCTTTTAAGGTCTGAAACGCCGTTTCACAACTCTCATCCCAAACAAATCTGACTTCTTTCCTCATCAATGACGTCATAGGCCGTGCTATGGTAGAAAAATCCTTCACAAATCTCCGGTAGTAGCCGGCAAGGCCTAAGAAACTTCTGATCTCAGCAACATTCTTCGGCGATTCCCACTTGGTAACAGCCTCAATCTTACTAGGATCCACAGATACCCCCTTCTTCGATATGACATGGCCTAGAAAAGCCACTTCCTCTAACCAGAACTCACACTTGGATAACTTGGCATAGAGCTGATTTTCTCTTAAAGTCTGCAAGACTATCCTCAAATGCTCTTCGTGCTCTTCCTTGGTCTTGGAATAAACTAGGATATCGTCGATGAAAACAACCACAAACCTATCCAAAAACGGTGTGAAGATCCGATTCATCAAATCCATAAAAGCTGTTGGCGCATTGGTCAACCCAAAAGGCATCACTACATACTCGTAGTGATCATAACGAGATCGGAACGCTGTTTTAGGAATATCTTCGTCTGCTATCCTCAACTGATGATACCCCGACCTCAGATCAATCTTAGAGAATACACCAGCTCCACTTAGCTGATCGAACAAATCATCAATCCTCGGCAACGGATACTTGTTCTTCACTGTAACCCGATTGAGCTCTCTGTAGTCAATGCACAATCTCATACTCCCATCTTTCTTCTTTACGAAAAGAACTGGAGCTCCCCACGGTGACACGCTCGGCCTGATATAACCCTTGTCTAACAACTCATGTAACTGCTTCTTCAACTCAGTCAACTCTTTAGGTGCCATACGATAAGGTGCTTTAGATATAGGACCCGTTCCCGGCTTAAGCTCCACGCTGAAATCAACATCCCTCTTGGGAGGCAAACCCGGTATTTCCTCAGGAAATACATCTTCAAATTCTTTCACCACGGAAATCTCAGAAGTTGTCGGCGGCTCTACTCGGTGATCTCTCACATGACAAAGGATTAAGGGACACTTCTTCCTTAAACATGACTTTAAAGTCATAACCGCTATAAACCTACACTTAGGCTTTACCACAAACCCCCTATAGGACACCTTAACACCCTTGGGACTCTTTAAAGACACTCTTTTCTGTCTACAATCTATCCTGGCATCATACCTACCTAGCCAATCCATCCCGACAATCACCTCAAACCCATCCTTAGGAAACTCTAACAGGTTTACTGGTAAATCTACCCCTCCAATCACCATAGATATATCCTTATATAACTTGAGACACGACACAGACTCTCCCGAAGGTATGAACACATCATCTTTTACAACCTCAAAATTGCCCAAACCTATAGACACAGCATGACTTTTAGACACAAACGAATGTGTAGCCCCGGAATCAAACAAAACAAAAGACGGTACATTATTAACAAGAAAGGTACCGGTAACTACATGAGCATCATCCTGTGCTTCCTGCTTATCCATCATGAAGAGCTTTCCACTATTCTTCCGTCCTCCACCCCGAATCAAGCATTGGAGGTACTAGGCTTAGGCTGCCGAATCCTGGGTGACACTTATTCCGGCGCTGGTAAGATCCACCACCTCCGCGGTTGTAACCGCCCCAGGTTACCCCCGTCCACCTCTGTTGCCCCATGAACCTCCCGGTCGGCTACTAGCAAAACTCGAGTCGGCCCCCGAGAGAAATTTCCGATCGAGCTCCTGAACCACTGCCGGGCTTGTAGCTCGTGCAGTCTCGCCTTTTGTGGCCTACACCACCACAGTTGAAACACGTAAGGTTGGTGTTGTCACTTACAGCCCGACCCCCATTCTTTCCCCAACCACGAGAACCTCCAGAGAAACCAGCTCCACTAGAGAAAGCTTTAGCATGGTTGAAATTTCCTTTCTTGTTGGTTGGCTGATTGTTGTTCCCACTATCAGCCTTCCTCTTTTCTGTAGCAGTCCTTTCCTCGATCTCCCTCGAGAGATCCACCATTCTCTCAGCTTGACCCGCTCTCAGATACACTTCTTTGAGATCAGTAGCAACCCCAGCCGGCATACGACTCACGATCTTAGCAGACAAACCCCTCTCAAATCGGAGAGCCAAACCCCTCTGTCCGAGCTGCAAATCTTCCACATAACGAGATAACTCCATAAACCGATGATCGTAATCCGTGACTGTCATCTCCTCAGACATAGTGAAAGATTCAAAGTCGGATCTCATCTTGTGTCGGATATGCTCCGGCACAAACTGTTCCCTCATAGCACTCTTCAACCCAGACCACGGAATTGCCCCTTCCTCTTGGTAGTAAGCTCTAGCATCGTCCTTGACATTCTGCCACCAAACCGCAGCTTCTCCTCTTAGGTAGTACACTACCTGCTCAACAATCATATCCTCGGGGCACTTAACCATTTCCATGAGAGCTTCAATCTCACGGTGCCACTTCTCGAGCAGCTTTGGTTCACCTACCCCGTCATATGTGGGAGGGTGGAAACGAGCAATGTTGATGCTAAGCTGGGTTGCATCCATCTTCTTCTCGTTTCCTTTTCCCACATTTTTGAGAGCTTCAAGGAGAGCCTCTTGTTGCTCAATCATGCGAGCAACCTCATCAATAGACATCTCCGAAGCTTGGATCTGTGCGGGAGTTCTTTTGGGCGGCATTTTGAGCTGATAAGAAAGAAAGAAACGTAAACACATGCTCAAAATTTAACATCCCTCCGCCAAAAGAACACTCGGCCGAGTGTACATCATACTCGGTCGAGTACTGATAACTCGGTCTAGTACCTTAGCAGATACTCGGTCGAGTATCGACTCCAGAGACAAACGCCAAAACACCAAAAAGAACACTCGGTCGAGTGTATCAACACTCGGCCGAGTGGCCTATACTCGGTCGAGTATACTCTCATACTCGGTCGAGTAATCACAAACAGTAGCATCTGCTACTTCTTATCAAACAACACTCGGTCGAGTGTTGGCTACTCGGCCGAGTATCCCACACTCGGTCGAGTGCCGTCCCTGCTCGGCCGAGTTACGCCATAAAAAAAAATTACGATTCCCCTATCATGCTCACTGTTCCCGCAGCAAATACTTAAGGGTTTTAAAACCACGTTAAAATCACGTCCGCATGTAATGCATATATTAAACTTGAACATCATATTGCAATCATATCAACATCCAATTTGCACATATGCTAAATTCAACACCGAAATCACAACCCGTTTCATCAATTACTTATCCCATCACATCAGTTAAGAACTTCATCACACATATATGCAACTATCGACTTTTACCAACATGTATCTTCACATAAGTGCACATACAAAGCCTAGTCCTCATCACACTTTCCCCCATGTTACCGGCTCGAGTTAGTAAGGGCCAATGTGCGACTCCGGGACGTCTCCCGAGTCTTTGCGGTAGCTCCAAACAACTCTCCCCGGGTTCATTTTATTTAGACTCACTAGGTTCATTAAATTCATTTGTTTAGGTGCCGGAATCTTCGGCTCTGATACCACTTTGTAACACCCCCTCATACCAAGGTGCCTTACCAGGACCACCCTACCATGAGAATGCGTTACCATCTCGGTTGCCCGAGGTTAGTACATATCAAAAGCGTCTGAACTGAGCACATTTATTAAAGTAGTGTAATTAACAAAGTTACAACATCCAAAACCAAATACCGTTTAATGAAATACAACTTCAAGGTCTTAATAATAAAAGAAACTCGCTAAGACTCCGACGGTGATGCTATGACTCATGGTGGCAAATCTCCCAAGAAAATCCCCAAGCTCTCACTAGCAAAACCTGTCAAGCCTGCTCACCATCCCCGAATGGATCACCGCAGATTCCACAAACAACAACGGGGTCAGTATTATGCAACAAACAAGACAAACAAAAGTAATACTCGTCTGATCATCATCACTCCCAATCACCCTGTCTCACATAGTATCCGACTACACACTAAAGTGTGTAGCCCTGCCAGATTACCCATCGCAACAGGTAATCCTCGCCGCCAGTGGGTGACCGCAGCCGATCCCACCTAGTCCAGCTCCTCAACGAGCGACAATAATCCCTGTCCCTTAATGTGCACATCCCCTCCCGTGGCGGGTTCCACGGAGGGCGAACTAGGGTGTGAAGCCACTCCCGCAAGTGACTCCACCACAATCACAATCACATGACATTACTGTCATCTCAATCACTTCACACCAACACTGTCACAACAATCTCCATATTACGATGATCAATAGACAGCGATAAATACAATAATATGTCATGTAAAGCACAACAACTGAGTAGGGAAACCCTACCTTAGCAATCACAGCAGTAAGCAACACGGACAATCAAAAAGGCTCCTCTACGAAGTCTTCTCCTATACAAAGATCATACAACACAATTACACTTTGAACGATTCCCAACATCCCCTTCCATATAAATGTATAGCAACCCGAAACGATGCAATAATTACAAAGATGTACTTACCAACAGTGCAACAAGAACCTTTACGCAAGAATCACCGCAAATTATCGACACAAGGGTGCTACGAAATGCTCAAAGGGATGATTAGGGAATGATTTGGGTAGGATTAGGGTACGTAGCAATGTTAACGCTGTGAAAAGTGATATAAGAAACTGACGCGAAATTATAAAATACCCTAATCATTCCTTAATCAAACCGTCGAAATATAACTTCGCCAAACCGGACACTCGGTCGAGTGCAACAACACTCGGCCGAGTGTCCAATAGTCGGTCGAGTATTCACTATACTCGGCCGAGTATTCCTCGGCAGAACCGAAATAACACACACTAAGAGCACTACTCGGCCGAGTAGGCTCTACTCGGTCGAGTAGGCTCCAAAGAAGATCCGTAGTGTTACAGAAAGTCCCGTTTTTGTTGAGTTTTTGAAATGACCCGTCTTATGGGAATTTCGATTTTGAGCTTAAAGATCCCGTATTTCTCGTTCTAGGTGAAGGAATTGAAGACCCGGAGTAAGACTCGTGCCTTGTGGACCATTTACGTGAAGAATAAAGAGCTTTCGAGGTAACAGTGATAGGTTACTCGACAAAGTGTCGAAATTTCGTCCCTTTAACTCGTTTTATACCCTTATTTGTCTTAAAGTTTGGTTTTTTATGTCCCTCCCATTTGAGTGGTTGAGTATGTGATTTTATTAGTCTTTTACGAGCTTGTTTGAAGTAGTTTTCATGGCTTGGTCTCTCCTATGAAGTCGGGTATGGGACGTTTTAGCCGAGTATACTTCCGTCTCAAATGACGAGTGAAAATGTCTTGTTTTACACAGTAGATGCGGGTGTTGTTGGAGTAAATGTCGTGGCTGTTAATCATGTGTTTATCGTGCTTGTTTTCGTCTCAACTTTGCTTTTAATTCCGTCTTAAAATCGAGCTGGAATGGTGCTGCTAGAATTCTGTTTTGGTACCGTGATGGGTGTTATTTTGCTCCCTATTTTGGGACGGGTAAAACAGTCCCTCAGACCTGTTTTCTTGCTTATCCCCTCCATGTAAATATCGTCATGTATATACTCGAAATTCTTGCTTTAAATTGCCTTGCCTTAGACACTTTTGCTGCGGTTTTCGTGTCTTTGTTGACGGTTGTTTAGCAACCGTGGACGGACGTGGGGTTGGTTTATTTGCACGTGATTCGGGTTGGTTTTAGGTGGTAAAACATGGTTGATATGTATAGTGAAGTTTGTGTAAATATCCGTCATTTGCAAGCTATTGAATTTCCGTCTCATACCTATATAAATACATGTGCATTACCTGTTATTCACCCATTGATGTTGCATATTAGAGGAGTTGTGGTGGTTGTGTTTTAACCGTGGGGCTGGGTAGGAGCTGGCCGTGGGCTATGGTGTTGGCCACGATTGGTTGGTCGTAGTGTTGGCCGCGGTTGGTGACTCAAGTTGTTGGTCATGGTTGGGGAGTCATTCCCTCATCTTGCTTTCATTCTTGTTTACCTTAGTAACTTTTTATGAATTGCTTGTTGGGCTCACTACTACTTAGATATTGGGCTCACTAAGTTGCACTTGATGGATTCACTACATCTTATTCGTTGGGCTAAATATATTCCATTCATTGGGCTTGTTGTGTTTCACTTGTTGGATTTCATATAACTCTTATGTTGGGCTTCACATGAATGTAGTGTTGGGCTTAACATGTTTCATTCATTGGGCCTCATATATTTTGTGTATTGGGCTCATAAATGAGTCACATGGGTTTGGTCACATTTTATTCCGTAAATTTCATATAACGTAAATTATTCATTATCGCTTGTTATATTTTATTTAACCGGCATGTTTAATTATGAAATAAAATGTTTATTTATATGATACAAGTATGAAAGAATTATTATAAATAATTACTTGTAGAGAGTTGTAATCTTGTGAAAATGCCATAATGCTATGCCTTCTTGCATGACTTATATTTACGCCCTACTTGTGCTGATTCTGGCAAGTACGAGTTTGGCCACTTGTGCTGATCTGGCAAGTGAGTTTTATCCTTGTCTTTCCGCCACTTTCGTGCTGATCTGGCGATTGGGGTGCTCGATTTCCATTTTGTCATCGAGTCTTGGATGCGGGCTGATTCTGCCGCATGTCGAATTGGAAATGTACATTCCGAGAGTCTGGCAAGGTTTAGACTAGGACCGTATTATTATCGTAGTCCTACCCTGGGAAAATTTAGTCTAAGAGTAGTAAATCTCTTGCTTGGTTAAGGTCATTTGCATATGCCTTTCTACACGAGAATTTACGTCTTTTATGGTTGATTGTGAGAGTCTTGGTCCTATCGGATACTAGAGGTGAGATGTAATCTTTCTAGTTGCGATATGATCGCCGGGATTGATGTTCCCACCCGTTCTTATGGTGAGATGCAAGCCATAAGTATGAATGTGACATTAGTAGCCACGTCCCGTGCAATGTTTGTTAAGAGGTTTTCAAAGTAATGGCTATGGTTTCCATTCATATATTTTGTATTGATTGATCCTGTATTTATCTTCTTCATATGATTCAAGTTCTAATCTCATATCTATGTCATGTCTTCGTTGGATTTCATGCTCGTGATTAATTAACTGTATCCATATCCTTTCCTTTATTTCATTTGTTTAAATATGCCTAGGACATTTTCAATTATTGTTCCATTGATTATCCTATTGTTATTATGTCATTATTCCATCTTGATTTCTATTATTACGCTAACATGAATGCCTCGATGTCTATCATAATTCCAATGGTTTACGTCTTGTCTAATACTTGGACCTGTTTGCTTATTTGAGTTCTTTGTTATGTTCATTTTGACATAATGTGGCTGGGAGAACCCTGAGTTACTCCCCCACTGACTATGGCGTTCATGTTTCATGAATGACAGGTATTCGTTGGTGCTTATTTGGGGTAAAGACATGTGTGAGCTAGCGAGTACCTTGACCGTTGGACTTTACTTATCGTTTGCTAAACTCACCTATTCTTGTCTTGTCATTCGTGGGATATCTTTTCCCCTTTTTGGCTAAGACTTTGTTTGTAATAACCTAAGTTTGCTTACGGTTAAACTTGTTTCATTGTATCAGTGACTCCCGCATGTTAAACTTTAACTAGTAATTAAAAGTTTTAAAAATCTCAAAACTTCCGCTTTAATTTATTAGTTATATTTTCCGCTATATCGCGGGGTGTCACAACGTTACAAGCACGCTTCAAACTCAAGTAGATTAGATGAGGGAAGCTATGGCCGAATTAAAATATATGATAAAGAACCTTCCAGTTGGACGAGGTAGAGAACGAAGTCTAAGTCGAAGTAGGTCCCGTGGGTCAGATTCAGATGATGCAATTTCCAAACCTAAGAAAGAAAGCAAGAACGATGATGATCGAGGTCGAAAGCTTGACATACCTGATTTCAATGGAGATTTGGATCCCGAGAATTTTTTGGATTAGATTAGGCAAGCTGAACGAGTTTTTGAGTACAAGGAGTATGATGAGCATAAACAATTCAAGGTAGCTATTCTTAAACTTACTAAATATGCATCATTGTGGTATGAAAACTTGAAAAAACAGAGGAAACAAGATAAGAAAGGCAAGATTGATACTTGGGAGAAACTAAAGAAGCATCTTATGAGGAGATTCTTACCAAGAGACTATGAGCAAGAAAATTACCTAAAGTTGCAATCTTTATCACAAGAAAATCTGTCAGTGGCCGAGTATATCAAAGAATTCGAGAGGATGACGATTTTTTGTGATCTTGAAGAAAAGGAAGAGCTTAGAATTGCAAGATTCATCAAGGGTCTAACGCCCTCGATTGCTAATAAAGTTGAAGTTCAGATTTACAATGGATTCGATGATGTTTGTAGATTGGCTATGAAGTTTGAAAAGCAAGACAAAACAAGGAAACCCTACGCTTATTCAAGGGGTGCAAGTTCTGGCTCGAGTTCTTATTCAAAATCAACATCTAGCAAGCCAAAAGAAGTTGTGAAAGAAGAAGTAAAAGACAAAGGTAAAGGAGTCGTGGAGCCTAAGAGTAACTCATTGAGACGTTGTTTCAAATGCCAAGGTTATGGACACATAGCAAATGAATGTCCACAAAAGCGAGCACTCACCGCTCAAGAATTGCGCAACATGGTTCCAGAATTTGTTCAAACTGAACAGTCCACAGAACTGTCTGATATTGAGGAGAACAAAGAGGAAGGCGTGTCCTATGATGTTGATCCATTGAGTGAAGAGGAGTGTTTGGTGATTCGTAATCTTCATGTGGAAACAACTCCGGTTGAAGCCGAACAAAGGGAGCAAATATTTCACACTCGTTACAAGGTACATGCTAAAATTTGCAATCTAATCATTGATAGTGGTTCATGTACCAATGGTGTGTCAAAGAAATTGGTTGATGAGTTGAAATTACAAACCAAGAATCATGATAGACCATATAAATTTCATTGGTTAAATGGGGACAATGGAATTCAAGTAAGGAAACAAGCATTGGTTTCTTCAAGCTTGGTACCTTATAATGATGATATTTAGTGCGACGTGATTCCTATGAGTGCGTGCCATATTCTATTGGGACGACCATGGCAGTTTGATCGAAAGGTTGAGCATGATGGAAGGACTAATATATATAGTGTGACCAAGGGCAAAACAACATTCAATTTGAATCCTTTATTACCTAATAAAATCAAGGAGCTAAAATCAAAGAAGGGAAGTTTTTTCATGGAGGCTTGTGAGGTTGAAGAGGTTCTAGCTCGTGGAGAACAAGCCTATGTTCTTATGGTTCGAGATTTGGAGGCCAATGGTGAAAGTAGTAGCCGTGAAGTTCAAGGGTTGTTAAAAGAGTTTTGCGATGTATTTCCCGATGAGTTGCCGGTTGGATTACCTCCTTTAAGACGTATTGAACATCAAATTGACTTAATTCCAGGAGCTCAATTGCCAAATAAACCAGCTTATCGTTGTAATCCCGAAGAAACAAAAGAATTACAAAGGCAAGTACAAGAATTGATTGATAGGGGCTATGTTCAAGAAAGTTTAAGCCCTTGTGCCGTACCAGCTCTATTGGTGTAGATACCTCATTTCTACACCTTCTGCCAACCACCCAGTGATGATTGGGCCGCATGTTTGGTACACGGAATGATTTATATGACAGTCCGTAAGTTTATCATCAGGTAATAGCTCAAACACTTGTGTCTACCCCTTGGTCGTCATCTACGCACCGATACAGTCGTTTTGACAGTAATTAGAGTTCCGGGTCAAAAACCGCTTCATTTTCTAAGAAACCGTTTAAAATGACGAGTCGGAATGTTCTAGATATTTATTCCCAATTAAATTTTATATCTTTTGGAAAAATATCTTCCATAGATCATATTTTACGGAATAAGGAAGTAAAGATCTACCGCAATTCCATAATAGAAACGCGGAAATCTTTCTTTCGGAGGAGGAAGCCTCTAGGGAAATGATGCAGCAGATGCTGCGCCACTTGGAAGGACAGCAGCTGCTGTTGCGCCTCTTCTCCAGCCCGTTTTGGCTGTTTACGGAATATTTCCGTGATTTCTTTCCAAAGTTTGTGTCATTCCGAAATTCTTCACATTTTTTTGGTATAAATAGAGACGACCGATCTCCATATTTTTTATGCGAGTGTCCGCCCTTCTCTACTCCCTTTGCATTCTAGACCTTGCTCTAAGCTTTCGACGCCTACGTGCTTGATCAATCGACCACGTAAGCTTATATCATTCTGAGTACCAGTCACGTTGCATGACCAACCAATTTGACCACTACACATCAATCAATTAATCTAAAATCCTCCAACGAGGGCACTTTCTACATACATTCGAGTCGAGCAATCACTAACGTTAACTTAGTCAATCTCGTTTCGCCGAATATGTAAGTCTGAGGGTGTAAATCCCATCTTTTTTATTGTATTTTATTTTTTAACAATTAATGTAAGATTTACGTCAAAAGTATATTTAAAACCAATTTTAAAAGCCCTTTTATAAAACTGTTTTTACGCAACAGCGGATACCAGACGTGGAGAAGAAACGCAGCAGCAGCTGCGCCTCTTCCAGAGGCTGCCGCTGCTCCTGCTCTTCTTATTCTTCCTCGGGTTTCCTTTGTTTCGTTCTTTTTCTTTACTTTTTATATTTTCTTTCATTCTTCACCATATAAACCATGTTTTTATAATACTTTTCAATCATAACGTTTTATTTCGACTTAAATCCCTTGTAATTCGATATTTGCGGGTTTTTGTCATTAAATCAAACTCGGATGGTAGAAACTCGATTTGTCAATATCAAGTTTCTGGGATTCGTAGTTGTACATAGTTTCCTTTATTTGGTTTCAGTTTATCAAATTTCTTTTCGAGTTCGTTCCTTTTGTAATTCCGACCCCGTAAATCTAACTCGTTTTAATTTATTTTAATTCGTTTTTTATCGTTTTTATGACGGTTCCAGATATAATTAACCTGCTAAATCACTTTCACTTGAGTCTAATATCAATGATTGATCGTAAATACACCAATGAACATTAACAGATAGCGGTTCTGACTTCACAGACAGAGCTCAACTCAAGAACAGACACAGGAATACCTGCGCCTCTTCTAGAGGACGTAGCAGATGCGGCGCCTGTTCTGAGGTGATTTCTGTCCTTGAACTTTCGTTCTCGCTTTGACGTAGCCCTTTAATTAAGTGTTTAATTAACTAATAATCGTAATATCACTCTTAATTTGACCTATTTCGTTACTTTAATTTCCAACCCTTTTATTTTTCCCCTCTTTTTATCTTCAAAATTCCGTTTTAAGTGTACTTTTGACGTAAATCATTTAAGCCGTTTTAATTCACTTGTAATTTTTATTTATTTATCGTATTTATTTATGTATGATTTATTTTCTTGATCTTTCACATGTAATCAATTCTAAAATCCCAAATCGATATCACTAATTGCTAAATTATTTGTCCACCGACATAGTTTAATTCACGTGCTAGGATTAATCTGCGAATGTTGCATCGCATGCATATAATCGACGACATATCAACTATGAATAACTTCCCTAATCATTAGTAGAGGCCGCTATCCAGGCGGGCGGGATTAGGTGTTCAGTAAAAGGACTTCCTAATACGTACCCTCACCCTTTACTCCAGATCTCTGTGAACATCTGTGTTCATTGGCATCCACGAGAGTCATTCTAGATATAGAATGCTAAGGGTAACGAGTTCTTTGTGTTCATGTCACTACTTTGTGTCTTGACATGACACGAGGTATTCGAACGGTTCCAATTTTCCATAAAAATTGGTGGCGACTACACAAATGCAGGCTTATTCAACCTTTCACCGGTTTTAATGCCTCATAAATCGGTAACGGCCCATGACGTGCTTTGGCAATTCAAGGTTCCGTGGGAGAAGTACCGTCGCCTTAAACATACACAACGCGCAGGTGCGCGCGGTGTGGGTGGCCCATTTCCACATTTGGTGCCAAAGAAAGATGGGACTTGGAGAATGTGTATCGATAGTAGAGCCGTTAAAAAAATCACAATCAAATATCGATTTCCTATGCCAACGTTGGATGATATGTTAGACGAGTTGAGTGGATCACGAGTATTTTTGAAGCTTGATTTACGAAGTGGTTATCATCAAATCAGAATTCGTCAAGGTGACGAATGGAAAACAGCATTCAAGACTAAGCAAGGTTTGTATGAGTGGCTCGTTATGCCATTTGGTCTTTGCAATGCTCCTAGTTCATTTATGAGGTTGATGCATGAAGTGTTAAGGCCATTCTTAAAAAAGTTCGTTGTGGTGTATCTCGATGACATTCTTATTTATAGCAAGAGCAAGGAGGAACATATTGAACATCTCCGTGAAATGTTTAAATGCTACAAAAATATAAGGTATATGGCAAGATGGAGAAGTGTACATTCATGGTGCCGAGCGTGGTGTTCTTAGGCTATATTGTATGTGAAAGTGATGTGAGCATGGATCCGTCCAAGGTGGAGGCAATCAAAGCATGGTCGGTTCCTAAGTCAACAACTGAGGTTCGTAGTTTCCATGGTTTGGCGTTGTTTTATCGAAGATTTGTTCAAAATTTCAGTACAATCATGACACCTATAACCGAGTTGACGAAGAAGGGTGAATTTGTATGGACTCCTAGTGCAGAGAAGGCATTCGAAGAGGTAAAATCTAAACTAAGCTCTGCACCTGTTTTAACACTTCCTAATTTCGATAAATTGTTCGAAGTTGATTGTGATGCGAGTGGAATTGGGATTGGGCCTGTTTTGGTGCAAGATAAGCGACCAGTAGCATACTTTAGTGAGAAGTTGGGTGGTGCTCGATTGAATTACTCGACTTGTGATAAGGAGTTCTATGCAATTGTGAGAGCATTGGATCATTGGGGTCATTATTTGCGGCCTAAACCATTTGTATTACATTAAGATCATGAAGCTTTGAAGCATATTCATGGGCATCAAAAGTTAAATCCAAGACATACCAAGTGGGTTGAGTTTTTACAATCTTTTACTTTCTCATCAAAGTATAAGACGGGAGCTTCTAATGTTGTTGCTGATGCGTTGTCTCGAATACATACTTTATTGATCGAGTTGGATGCAAGAATGCTTGGATTTGAACATATCAAAGAACTATACAAAGCTGATCCAGAGTTTGCTAAGGAGATTATAGAATCAACAGGGTTATATACTGTTCAAGACGGATATCTATTCAAAGGCAATCGACTATGTATTCCTAATGGTTCAATTCGAGAGCTTTTGGTTCGTGAAGCTCATGGTGGTGCAATAGCTGGACACTTAGGAATAAACAAGACTAATGATATTGTGAGTGAGCATTTTTATTGGCCAAAGATGAGCAAAGATGTGCAAGAGATCGTGGCTAAGTGTGTGGTGTGCCAAAAAGCGAATAGTACGTTCAACAAGGGACTTTATACGCTCCTACCCGTACCAACACAACCCTGGAATGAGGTAAGTATGGACTTTATACTTGGCCTACCTAGAACTCAAAGAGGAAATGATTCGATTATGGTTGTTGTGCATCCATTTTCAAAGATGGCGCATTTCATCCCTTGTCATAAAACCGATGACGCTACCAATGTTGCTGAACTTTATTACAAAGAGATTGTCGATTACATGGTATTCCACTTACTATTGTGTCGGATCGAGATGTTAAGTTCTTAAGCTAATTTTGGAAGACATTATGGAGGTTAGTTGGAACGAAGTTGTTATTTAGTACTTCTCATCATCCATAAACAGATGGACAGACCGAGGTGACTAATAGAACTTTGGGAAGCTTATTACGAGGTTTAGTGAGCAAGATTACGAAAGATTGGGATGTTAAATTAGCTCATGCCGAGTTTGCATACAATCGCACGCCGTCAATGACTACTGGAAGATCACCATTCGAGATTGTTTATGGGGCGAATCCGTATCTTCCTATTGATTTTGTTCTTATACCAAAGAAGGATGTGATGAGTTTCGAAGCAAAGGAAAGACAAGCTGCATTTTTTCGAGTTTGTGAGCAAGTTAAAGCACAAATCGAGAAAGCTAATGCTAGTTACACGAAAAAGGCGAATAAGCATCGAAATCAACCTGTTTTCAAAGTTAGAGACTTAGTATGGTTACACTTGAGGAAGGAACGTTTTCCATCCAAAAGGAAGAACAAGTTGATGCCAAGAGCCGATGGACCATTCAAGATACTTGAGAGCTATGGGACTAATGCCTACATGCTAGAATTGCCGAGTGAGTATGGAGGTGTAAGTGCGACGTTCAATGTTGGAGATCTGTCACCATACCTAGATGACGATAATTTGAGGTCAAATTCTCAAAAAGAAGGGGAGAATGATGCGGGAGCACTTGAAGAAAATGAAAAGGAAATTTTAATTAGTCGAAATGTAACTCACATTTCTGAAGGTTTCAAAATGGGTTCAAGTATCGTGAATATGATAACATGGAAGGATAATGGGGACGGGTTGGAGTCGGTCTAACCAACACGCAACCCGAGGGCTGTCAAGGTCGGTTCTGATGAAAGCTCTAGGATTATTAGTTTCCTTATTTCTGCTTTCCTAATTCTAGTCAATAAATTTAAGGTAGTATTGTTATTTCCTCATTGTTTCTTTCCTAATCTTATCAAGATTGTAATAAGGCAATTTGCCATATTAAGGGTCGGTTTCCTTATCAGTTTAGGCGTGTGATTCAGTTTTTACATACATCTAAGTTTTCAGAATTAATACAAGTTTTTCTTGTTGTTTACTTATTGCTTGCGAGTTATAAGTTTCTTATTTCTTTCTTGCGAGAGAGAGATTTGAGTGTGAGTCAATCCTTGCGAGGTGAGAGTCATACAAACCAATTGTGAGTTTTTACAAATTTCTTGCGAGGAAGGAGTGCAATTTACTTCATATCCTAATTTAAGTTGAGGGGACTTGCGAGATTTTCACAACTAATTCATATCCTTTTATTTTTCGTTCAATATTACACAAAAAACCAAAATAAACAGCTTAAATTTCGCTGCATACTTGATAATATAAAACGAACAGTTCACAAGACCGTTCTATTCCGTAGTTTCGAGTAGATTTTACATCATCCATTATTACAAATTTACAACCAACAACACTAGAGGCATAGTCCTAAATTGATTTGGGGTACGATAATAAAAAAACTTGTTTGAAACACGAAAAGTAATTTATGATACAGTTGATGTAAAGATAATGTTGCATTGTTGCGCTCGTATTGTTAGAATAGAAAAATATACTCCGTCTGTCCTAGTCATTTGTTTACCTATTTTATTTTTGGATGTCTCATTCATTTATTTACCTATATTCTTTGTTTGACAGTAGATGAGGATGCTATGAAGAGACTGGCTTCCGCTGTGGGTCCAATACCAGGTTGGCCAGGCTCTGATTTCTGCATTTGGTCAGGGGTGATTTGCAACATCAATGGCTTTGTGACATCTATCAGCTTACCATCTCAAAATCTCTCTGGCACTCTCCCTTCTGTTATTAACTCTCTATCTCAGCTCTTACCTTAATCTCCCTCAACAACAATAAACTCTCTGGCCCTTTGCCATCCTTTTCCAACCTCACACTACTCGAGGAAATACACCAGCAGTCAAACACCTTCACCTCTATCCCCAAGGGTGCCTTTTCGGGACTTAGCCACCTCAGAATGATCTCACTACACGATAATTCGAATCTCAGTCCTTGGCCTTTCCCTGCTGAACTAATTGGCTCTCCAAATTTGGTTGCCCTTTATGCTAGAAATGTTAACCTCATAGGACCCTTACCTGATATTTTTGGTTTCCTCACAACTTTGGAAAACATAAGTCTATCGTACAACAGCTTGATAGGACCATTGCCCCATTCTCTTCAAGCAACTCAAGTAAACAACTTGTGGCTCGGAAACCAGCTCGTTGGTCTATCGGGAACACTTGAAGTACTTGAAGGTAGCCATGTCAATGAATCGATTTGGGATCTATAATTTTCCGAAATCGACCTGAATTTTTATCAGATCACCCATTCATATCAGGACAAGATCCAAATCGAAAACTGAAACCGATCCTTCCTATATTTCATTTATCTGAGTCAGAAACCTATTGAAAACTTGATCCTGACTACATTTTTTCCTTTAAATCTATATTTTGTCACCAACAGACTGAACAGAGTCAACAAAATATAAGATTTTTTTATGTTAATCACATCAGGATGAAATGGATCAGTAGAGAATTTGGCTTGGCTTTAATGAAAAAAGGGTTCTGGTGGGAGTTATAAAATATTGGTTTGGATGGAATTTTTTATTAGGTTGAATCGTTTTGGTTCGTTATGGTACGCAATTGCCATCTGTACTTGCAGGAATGTCATTCCTAAAGCAGGTCTGGTTACACCAAAATAAATTCAGTGGCCCAATTCCAGACCTCTCCAAGTCTCCTGGCATTCTTGATCTACAGTTACAAAACAACCAACTTACTGGGCTTGTTCCTCCATCAGTGATGTCCTTACCCAAGTTAGCAAACATCTGGTTACAAAACAACAAACTAGAAGGTCCCTTGCCTATTTTCCCCAAAAGCACTGCCGACAGCCTTGAGATGAACATGTTCTGCAAGGATGTTCCGGGAAAGTGTGATGCTCAAGTAACCACATTGCTGGAGATTGTTAGAGCTTTTGGTTTTCCACTGAAAATTGCAAACGCTTGGCAAGGAAATGACGCTTGCAAACAATGGCTATTTGTGACCTGTGATGTTTCTGAGAATGTCATTACACTTAACTTGTCCAAGCAAGGATTTAATGGAACCATATCTCCTGCTATTGCAAACTTGACATTCCTGAGATAGTTGTATCCCGATAATAACAACTTGAACGGTACTATACCAACAAATTTAAATACCATGCATTCGCTAAAAATACTAAACCTTTCCAACAATAATCTCCAAGGCCCAGTGCCAACTTTTAGGTCCAGCGTGACTGTTCTGACTGATGGGAATCTGCATATAGGCAACGAGATGAACAATAGCACCAGCAGAAGTAAGGACACCAATATTGCAGCAAGTAAAGGGAATGTTCAGAATGCTAAGATTCTATTACAAGTACTTGTTCCGACATCTATAGTTGTCATACTATTCACTATCTTGTTCACATATAAGCAGATAAAATATCGGGCACAAATCCGTAAAAAAGCATATCAACTGAGTAGTTTCGTACATATAGCAACTGACTTCCCAATAAGGATGGCTTACCATGCCTTGAAGATGGCAACAAACAACTTCGATATTGAAAGGAAACTTGGGGAAGGTGGTTTTGGGACCGTTTTCGAGGGAACCTTGAGTGACGGTGCGATGCTAGAATTGGAGTAAAGCGTTTGGATCATAGTCGACAGGGGATGAAGGAGTTTTTGGCGGAAGTTCAGACTATTGGCAGCATACATCATGTCAATTTGGTGAAATTGGTTGGTTTCTGTGCTGAAAAAGCACACTTCTTATCTATGAGCACATGAGTATGTAATGGGTCACTGGATAAATGGATCTTCAAAGCCAACTCAAGAGAGGAGCTTTCCAGGAATAACAAGAAAAAAATTATCTTGCAGATTGCAAGGGGCTATCCTATTTGCATGAGGGATGTCAAAAGAGAATAGCTCATCTTGATGTAAAACCCGAAAATGTGCTTCTAGATGTTTGGGTTATTTTTACACAAAACCCACTTGATGACGTGGCAGCTGGCAATTGGGTCAAAATAGAAGTAATGGATCACGACGTGGCAAAGAAATATCTTAATCAAACCTCACACAAAGCCGCAGTCAAATACAAGGCGAACAAAACGCATAACACTCGGTCAAGTAACAGAACCCACGAAAATAGGGAAGTTGAGAGAAACAGAGAGTAGGCGTTGAGGAGGAGCGGGTTAAAGGGAACGACTATAAATACAGAGCAAAGACAAAGCAGCAAGGATCATTCATTCACTTAATTACTCACATTCCAAGTCTTCACTCCAGAAAAATACCTCTTGCCATCATACAAGAGCATTAGTCATTATTTCCTTCATAATTGTATCATTACGTTGTTCCTCCTCAGTACCCCAGAAGTTATAGTGCATACATTTGGCGGGATTCCGACTCCCCCGCGGTTTTTCCCACATTCGGGTTTTCCGCGTCACCAATTTCTCGTGTCCTTTACTTTTTTGCATTCTTTATTTTGTTCCGTCAGCTTGCAAAGTACAATCTCATTACCTTAGAATTGACCAACAATGGACCGCTTTAACCGTCCTAAAACAAAATAACTATTAGGTAATTTTTTACCAAAACAGTTTGGCGCCCACCGTGGGGCATAGTGGTCATATTATAAAGTCAACCTTTACAGCAGCACGTTCAGCATTTCAGGATCCAATCAGAGTACCTCCAGCGCTCCGAGTTGCACCTCGAGCTCTCAGGTTCTACCACCCAGCCTATGGCCCCGAGCATTCTAGCTATAACAGGAACGGTAGAGCCAACGACTCTCATTTGTAGGGTGGTTACCACCAGCCAGCCAACCAAGGTGATTCCAGTACCAACCAAACCTCCGCATTCACCCAGAACCTCAGATGTAGGGGCAGAGCGCGCGAGTAAGGTGTCAGGGGTGCCAACCCAAATGAAGTCCAGTGGAGAAAGCAGCCCAGTTAGATCAGCAGGAACGCCGGTGGTTCCTCAGCACGCTGGATCAGCGCCACCTGAGGCATGGCAACAGCTATCCAAGGCATGAACACTTTGCATCGGGTTGTGGAGAGTCTTTAGAAGGACAATGAGATCCTGCAAAGGGACAACCGGGCCTTGAAAGACAGGATGGATGCAGTATTCCAGAAGGGAGTACCCCCGCAGACGCCAAAGCATACGCCGGATCGGGAAACGCTCAAGGGGAGCCAGGGAAAAATCTTCCCACAAGACTTGGTAACTAGGCAAGATTTGGGAGTGGTATCACCATCGGGGGTGCCGCAGCAGCCAATGATGATGCCTCCTCCGGGGGTACTATCACCACCAGGGGTAACGCCGCCACCAAGGATGATGTCACCAACAGGAACGACAGTAGGGGTAGTTACCCTAGTGGGGTTGGGAGCCTTAACACCCAGTTTCCTCTCACCATTTAGCAGTACACCGCCCGTATTGGGGAACGCCCAAGGCGAATTATTTACAAACAGCACTCCCACAGGAGCAAGCATGTACGCACAGTAGGCTCTGGGGGCACAGTTCAGACCTATTATGAACGCGACTCTGCTGCCTAGCGGCTACATCGTTCCACCATACGCCACAGGAGGAACGCTAGTAACCGACAGTCCCTTTGGCTTCTATTCGCCAGTCCACAACATACCTGTGGGAACTAGTACCTCAGTGGAGCAGCAGCTGCAGGAGCTTAGGGCTATGATCGGTAAAGTACCGGGAATGCCTCGTCCCATGGAGAGGGCAGCACCAGAAAGCTACGCCGATTCTCCCTTTGTGGACAGCATAGCACTCGTCAGCGTACCGAAAGGATTCACTCCGCCAACTATGACCCTATATGATGGGACAGCTGATCCACTGGACCATGTGAACTAACACAAGCAGAAAATGATGGTGGTAACGGCGAATGGTTCCCTCAAGGAGGCATGCATGTGCAAGGGCTTCGGATAAACCCTGTCGGGGGCAGCGCTACAATGGTTCGTGAGCATGCCCAACAAGTCTATATCCACCTTTGCAGATTTGGTTAATGCCTTTAGCCAACAATTCGCCAAAAGTCGTAAGCCGGAAAAACAAACAAGTGACATATACAGGGTAGTCCAGAGGTTTAAGGAATCCTCTCGGGACTACCTAAACAGGTTCAACATAGAAAAGGTTTCCATTCCAAAATGCGATGTACCAACAGCGGTAGAAGAATTTAGGCGTGGACTTCACCACAATTCAGATATATACAGGGAACTCACCAAGTACCCATGTACCACCTTCGAGGAGGTAAAGCAAAAGGCAGTGTGATACGTATATCGACACCTTCGACGAAGTGGTACTCGAATTAGGAGATCCTATGGGCATCAAGAATGGTTCGAATCCAAACACGTCAATATTTGCGCATCAAACATGGATGGGTACTAACAAGAGGTAAGAGGTTTGCATGATCTCGACTCAAGGATCCGAAACATGCGAAGAAACTCCCTAGGACCCGTGAAGAGCCGTGGAAGTGCCGCCCAAGGAACAACCTAGTTTTCATCATTTTAATCTTTATGGTAGTGCATGTTTTTCTTCATAGTCAAGCATGTTTTTCTTCATAGTCAAGGGTATTAATTAGTCACCTTGGAAATCAAGGTTAGCATTTATTGTTACCTTGGAGCCCAAGGATATTCGGCCTATATATAGTCCGAATTCCTTCATTGTAAATCATCCAAGTTTTAAGAAAATTTCACATTGTGTGATAAAAATCGATGTTGCGAAAAACCATTGTTTTATTCGACGCGTTTTCGAATAAAACCCGATTATTCTCAATAGGTCTTGAGAATCAATCACCATTGGTCGATCTATAGGTCTAGATAGAGCATATTTCCCTTTTATTTACGTTTTACTTAGCTTCAAGTAACATGAATTGATCGGGTTGCACCTAGTGCATTCGGGTCCTTCGTTTATTTGTAGCACAATTAAGACTTCCGGTCGCGATACGCATCAATTGTGGTATCAGAGCTTCGGCTCTTGATTTCCATTAATCGAGACGATCCAACAGTCTTGATTTATTTATCAAAAAAATAAAATCCGAATGTTATCATTCATACCCACATTTCGAAAATAAACTTTGGAGATCCCAACTTTCTTCAAAGCCTTCGAGATGCGTTGCGTAACATCCCGAAATTTGACTCACGATGGCAACCACGTCGTGTGGAACGAGTCGTCGACGAGTTCAAGATCAACGAATTGCCTGAATTCGTGGGAGGCACGGATCCCGAGGACTACCTCGAATGGGAACGGAAAATTGAACGAATGTTTGATTTCAAAAACCTTGAGGACGAGAAATATTGCAAGTACGCTATTTTAAGACTTAGTCGAGGAGCTTCGTTGTGGTACAAAGGCTTGAAAGCGAAGCGTGCTCAGGCTGGAAAGAAGAAAATATCGTTTGGGAATCTCTTAAATGCAAACTACGCAAGAGATATGTTCCAGTGACATATAGGCTTACGACTTATCGTAAGATCGCTAATCTTACCCAAGGAAGGCTTAGTGTCTTAGACTACATCAATGAGTTTGAGAATCTAGCTTTGATGGGAGAATTGGAGGAGAGCGAAGAGTTAAAGATGTCTCGACTTTTTCGTGGATTAAATCGTAATATAAGCAATTCAGTTGAATTACAATCCTACGCTGATTTCGATGCCTTATGTAACCTGTGCCTAAAAGTTGAAGCTCAAGGGAAGGCTAAAATTGCACCGACCTATGTTGAGAGTAGTCGGAGTTGGAGGAACGAAGGAGGATCGAAGGAGAGTCCGAGTAGTAGTGTTGTCGAACCCAATCCCAAATCGGTTGCCACCCCTACTTTAAATAAACGAGTCTCTCCAAAGTTCGATGCTTTAAATGTCAAGGGTTTGGACACTATCAAAATGCGTGTCCAAATAAACGAGTAATTAATTTGAGAGAAGCTATTGCTTGTCAAGATGAGTTGTTTGATGAGGAGGAACGATTGGGTGATGTGTTCAATCTCGAAGAAGGGGAAGAGGAGGGAGACGACGAAAATGTCGAGTCTTACGCCGCTCCTAGTTACGATTGTGCTTTGGTTCTTTGAACCCTACAAGTTCAGTCCACACCAATTGAATCGGAGCAAAGAGACCAAATATTTCACACCAAGTGTTAAGTAAAGGACAAGTGTTGTAGCCTAATCATTGATGGAGGCAGTTGTACTAATACGGCCTCAAAAGAAATGGTGAGCAAGTTGGGTTTGGTTACAACACCTCGTCCCAAGCCCTATGCATTACATTGGCTTGATGACGGGAATAAGGTGAAGGTTACCAAGCAAGTGAGAGTGGCTTTAACCATGGGATCTTATATCGACGAGATTTTGTGTGATGTTGTGCCGATGGATGCGTGCCATGTGCTCTTGGGGCGTCCTTGGCAATTTGATCGCAATGTAGTACATCATGGTCGAAGTAATGAGTATGAGTTGGTCGACAAGGGTAAGAAGCTTGTTTTGAAACCTATGGCGCCTAGTTCTATTCACTCTATGAGTACCAAGCATGGAAAAGCTTCTAGCATGTCCATGTTTGCTAGTGAGCAAGAGGTTGATGAAACCATTGAGGAGGGTGGTTGTGTTTATTTGATGGTGGTTAATGAGGTACCAAGTGTTGGGGGTCAAAAATGACCAATTAGCAGCACTCTTAAAGGAATTCGAGAATGTTTTCCTCGATGATTTACCTCCGGGTTTGCCCCCTATTCGTGAGATCGAATATCAAATCGATCTCATTCCCGCAGCTTCATTGCCTAACAAAGCGGCCTATCGATGCAACCCAATGGAGACAAAAGAGTTGCAACAACAAATTGAGGAGCTAATGGACAAAGTCTATGTTCGTGAAAGCCTAAGTCCATGTGCCGTTCCTACTCTACTTGTTCCAAATAAGGATGGGACTTGGCGAATTTTTATTTATAGTAGAGTCGTGAATAACATAACTATCAAGTACCGTTTTCCTATTCCAAGGCTTGACGACATGCTTGATGAGTTACATGGTTCCGAGATCTTCTCTAATATCGACTTGAGGAGTGGTTATCACCAAATACGAATGGGGGAAGGGGACGAGTGGAAGACCGCGTTCAAGACTAAACATGGGTTATATGAGTGCACCGTCATGCCATTCGGATTAACTAATTCTCCGAGTACTTTTACGCGACTAATGAACGAGGTACTCAAACCTTTCTTGGGTAGATTTGTGGTCGTCTATTTGGATGACATTTTGGTGTATAGTCGAAATGAGGAGGAGCATTTCAAGCACCTTCGAGAGGTGTTCGACACACTTCGAGGGCAAAAACTCTATGGAAAGAAGGAGAAGTGTTTGTTCTTGGTCGAGAGTGTCATGTTTCTCGGCTATATGGTATCTAAAGATGGGGTTCGGTTGATCAAACTAAGATTGAGGCGATCAAGTCTTGGCCTACTCCTATATCCGTCACGGAAGTCCGGTCATTTCATAGACTTACTTCGTTTTATCGAAGATTTATTCGGGACTTTTGTACCATCACTAGTCCTATAACCGAGTGTTTGAATAAAGGAGCATTTGTGTGGACTGCGGCTGTTCAAAAGGCCTTCAAGACGATTATTCAAAAGCTTTGTGAGGCACCATTGTTGGCACTTCCGGATTTTACCAAACCATTTGAGGTAGAGTGCGATACAAGTGGTGTTGGAATTGGTGCCGTGTTGGTGCAAAAAAAATGACCCATTGTATATTTTTCTGAGAAGTTGGGTGGTGCTAGACTCAATTTCTCTACATACGATAAAGAGTTCTATGCAATCATAAGATCTCTTAATCATTGGAGCCACTATCTTCGCCCGAATCACTTCATCTTACATTCGGATCATGAGTAATTAAAGCACATTAATGCCTACAAGATCAAACTACCTGGAGATTATGGTGTTCATGCTACCTTACACATAGGTAATCTCTCTCCTTATATCGATGATGATGGGATTAAGGAATTGAGGACAATTCCTTTTCAAGGGGGTAGAGATGATACGGATATCGACACCTTAGACGAAGTGATACTCGAATTAGGAGATCCAATGGGCATCAAGAATGATTCGAATCAAAACACGTCAATATTGACGCATCAAACATGGTGGGTACTAACAAGAGGCAAGAGGTTTGCATGATCTCGACTCAAGGATCCAAAACACGCGAAGAAACTCCCTAGGACCCGTGAGGAGCCGTGGACGTGCCGCCCAAGGAACAACCTAGTTTTCATCATTTTAGTCTTTATGGTAGTTCATGTTTTTCTTCATAGTCAAGGGTATTAATTAGTCACCTTGTAAATCAAGGTTAGCATTAATTGTTACCTTGGAGCCCAAGGATATTCGGCCTATATATAGTCCGAATTCCTTCATTGTAAATCATCCAAGTTTTAAGAAAATTTCACATTGTGTGATAAAAATCGCTGTTGTGAAAAACCTTTATTTTATTCGACGCGTTTTCGAGTAAAACCCGATTATTCTCAATAAGTCTTGAGAATCAATCACCATTGGTCGATCTATAGGTCTATATCGAGCAAATATCCCTTTTATTTACGTTTTACTTAGCTTCAAGTAACACGAATTGATCGGGTTGCACCTAGTGGCTGTCATGCGCCGAGAGGAGGATGAATCCATGAGGGATGTCTATGACACAGAAAGTACGAATAGAAAAATCACCACAGAAAAGAAAAATGAAAGATCTAAACCGTACGACAAGAACACCGTGTACAAAGTTTCAGAGACACCGATTGGACGGAAAGTGCTTGCTTACCCCCCAAATTAAGTGACTACGGGTTCACCACAGGAATCGTCGAAGTATTGAAGGCATTAAAGGAGCTCGGACAGAGAGTCAGGTGTCCAAAGAAGCCGGTACCCAGGGAGAACGACATAAGGGACGCAAGCAAGAAATGTGAATACCACCACGATATCGGAAACAACAAAGAGGATTGCGTAGTCGTACGCAAGAAGATAAAGCACCTTCATGGAGCAGGCTGCCTTGATCATTTACAACCAAAAGGAGCATAGTCCGGAAAGGTAAACACAGCAGAGCAGGTAATCCCCTCACCACCCCTGTTGTGCTCCAAGGTTGTGAATGTTATCACAGGTGGATCAGAGATATGTGGGCTGACTTATTCAGCAGAAAAGCGCCATGCAACAGATACGAAGGGAGATAAACCAAAATCCTTTTGCCACGTCAGCAGGAACGACTTGCCAGCGGTCATATTCGACGAAACAGACATCCAAGATGAGGGGGAACAACATCACGACGCATTAATTATCACCCTCTCAATTGGAAATTGCCTGGTAAGGAAGATCCCAGTCGACACTGGGAGTTTCGTCAACCTCATAATGCTGGGAACCTTAAAAAATATGGGGTTTAGCGAGAAAGACCTGCTCAGGAAGGTGTTACCCCTGGTTGGGTTCAGTGGAGAAACTAAACACTCTCTGGGAGAGATTGTAATTCCTACATTCGCTGGAGGAATTAAAAAAACAGGTAAGATACTTGGTCATCGACGGCCCGTCCTCTTACAATGTTATCCTTGGCAGGCCATGGATCCAGGAAATGAAGGCGGTGCCATCAACGTACCACCAAAGCTTGAAATTCCCAACACCTTGGGGAGTACATGAAATACGTGGAGACCAAGAAAAGGCTAGAGACTGCTACAAGGATGCCCTCAAACCTACAACAAGCCCACCAGCATACCAATTACAGAGAATGTGCGTCCAGAGGGAGTACATTGAGCCACCACAGGCAGAAGTTGATGAAGTACATCTGGACGCGCAGCACCCTGAGTGAACTATACTGATTGGAGCAGACTATATAGGTAGTATCCGTCAACAGCTACTTGATTTTTTGGGTACTAACATGGATTGCTTTGCTTGGTCGCACGATGATACGGTAGGTATTGACCCAAGTGTTATAACGCACCGGTTGAACGTCGACACCAGTTATCAGCCAGTACAACAGAAAAGGAGGAAGTTTTCTCTAGAAAGAAACGGGGTAATCAATCAAGAGGTAGACAATCTGCTAGCGGAAGGAAAGATTAGGGAGGTCGAGTACCCAGAATGACTTTCTAACGTTCTGGTAGTACCCAAGAAGAACAACAAATGGAGGGTATGCGTAGACTTCATAGACTTGAACAAAGCATGCCCAAAAGATCCCTTTCTATTGCCATACATAGATGCAATGGTGGGCGCAGCAGTAGGCCATGAAATGTTCACCTTCCTTGATGCATGGAGTGGGTACAATCAGATCAAAATGCACCCGGAAGACCAGGAGAAAACAGCCTTCAGATCTGAGAGGGTCCTGTACTACTACAACGTAATGCCATTCGGCCTCAAGAATGCCGGTTCGACCTACCAACATCTGGTAAACCAAATGTTCGAAACTGAGATTGGGAGAACAATGGAAGTTTACATAGACGATATGGTTGTCAAGACAAAGCAGGCAGAACAACACATGGCTCACCTGGAGAATACCTTTACGATACTCAGAAAGTATCACATGAAGCTAAACCCCTTGAAGTGTACCTTTGAGGTGTTTTCCGGAAAGTTCTTAGGGTATCTAGTCACCCAGAGGAGAATCGAGGCAAGTACAGAACAAATCCGAGCAGTGCTACAGCTGGAATCCCCCAGAAACCAAAGGACGTGCAAAGGCTCACAGGAAGAATGACGGCCCTGAACCGGTTCATTTCCAGATCCTCGGACAGATGTCTTGTAACACCCCCTCATACCAAGGTGCCTTACCAGGACCACCCTACCATGAAAGTGTGTTACCATCTCGGTTGCCCGAGGTTAGTACATATCAAAAAGCGTCTGAACTGAGCACATTTATTAAAGTACTGTAAAGTGTAAAGTTTACATCAACCAAACTCAAATACTGTTTTAACAAAATACAACTACAAAGTCTGACAATAAAAGAAATCCAACTAAGACTCAGACGGTGATGCTATGACTCGTGATGGCACTCCTCCCAAGACAGTCCCCAAGCTCACACTAGCAATACCTGTCAAGCCTGCTCACCATCCCCGAATGGATCACCGCAGATTCCACAAACAACAACGGGGTCAGTATTACTCAAACAATATAAGACAGACAAACGATACAATCAACTGATCATCTTCCCAATTTTAATCTTCGTTTCCATACTGTAACCGACTACACACCAAAGTGTGTAGCCCTGCCAGATTACCCATCGCAACAGGTAATCCTCGCCGCCAGTGGGTGACCGCAGCCGATCCCACCTAGTCCAGCTCCTCAATGAGCGACAAACAATCCCTGACCCTTAATGTGCACATCCCCTCCCGTGGCGGGTTCTACGGAGGGCGAACTAGGGTGTGAAGCCACTCCCGCAAGTGACTCCACCACAATCACAATCATGCAACATCACAGCCGTCTCAACACCTCCATACCAACATCGTCACAACAATCTCCATACTCCGATGATCAACAGATAACAATAATCACACAACAAACATGTCTTAACAATGAACAGTAAACTGAGTAGAGAAACTCTACCTTAGCAACCAACAGTAGTATGCAACACGACAATAAAAAAGGCTCCTCTACGAAGTCTCCTCCTATACAATAATCATGTAACACAATTACACATTGCACAATTCCCAAAGTCCCATTTCCATATATGTATACAGTAACCCCAAAGAGTACAAATAATCATAAAGATAAACTTACCAACAGTGCAACGAGAACTTATACGCAAGAGTCACGAAGATTACCCACACGACGATGCTACGAAATGATTAAGGGAAAGATTAGGGGATGATTAGGGTGTAATTAGGGTAACATAGAAATGATAAAGCTTTGAAAATGATGTTTAGAAACTGACGCGGGATATAAAATATCCTAAACATTCCCTAATCAAACCGTCGAAATAACACTCCGCCAGGCCGGATACTCGGTCGAGTAAGTGTATACTCGGCCGAGTACCCTCTACTCGGTCGAGTATTCACTATACTCGGCCGAGTATTCCTCGGCATAACCAAAACAACACACGACAACAGCACTACTCGGCCGAGTAGGCTCTACTCGGTCGAGTAGTCACCAAAGAAATCCGTAGTGTTACAATCTTCCTCCCTTAAAAAGAACTTCGTCCCGAAGTTCACAATCTACTACAAAACAACGCACAACACTGCATCACAAGACTATACTAACCACATATAACAACACCAAGTAACTATACAAGTCACCACAAAATCATTATCCCGACTCAAAGCAAAACAACAAACAAAACAAAACAAGACCGCGACCATCTCCTACCCCCTTAAAAAGACAACGGTTACGTCCCTGTAACCAAACATACCTGATCAAAAAGGTTAGGAAAACGTTCTCGCATAGCTTCCTCGGGTTCCCATGTGGCTTCCTCCATATTATGATTAGACCAAAGGACCTTGAGTAAGACCGTCTCACCATTCCGGGTCTTACGAACCTTGCGATCAAGAATCTCCTTAGGAATCTCGGCGTAGGACAAGGATTCATCAAGCTCGATGTTCTCCATTTCAAGGATATGCGACGGATCGTTCACATACTTCCGAAGTTGAGATACATGAAAAACGTTATGCACCCTATCCAAAGCTGGTGGTAACGCTAATCTGTAGGCCACCTCGCCAACACGGTCCAAAATCTCATAAGGACCTATAAACTTTTGGCTTAGCTTACCTTTTTTCCCAAACCTCATAACACCTCGCATAAGTGACACTTTTAAAAGAACCTTGTCACCTACCGTAAACTCAATGTCCTTGCGGTGTAAGTCGGCGTAGCTCTTCTGACGATCTTGAGCTGCTTTCATCTTTTGCCGAATTAACTGGATTTGCTCAACCATATCTTAAACCAGCTGTGGTCCTAAAACCACCGTCTCGGAACTATCATCCCAACAAACTGGACTTCGGCATTTCCGGCCATACAAAGCTTCAAAAGGTGCCATCCCAATGCTTGTATGATAATCATTATTGTATGAAAACTCGATCGATCAAGCCTGTCTTCCCAATCGCCCCAAAGTCCATAACACATGCCCTCAAAGATGTCTTCTAAGGTCTTGATGGTCCGCTCTGTCGACCATCGGTTGCGGATGAAAGGTCAGTACTCATCTTTAAAGTCGTACCCATCAACTCTTGCAGCTCTTGCCAAAACTTGGATATGAACCTCGCATCACGATCTGAAACGATATCTTTAGGTATACCATGTAACCGAACCACATGCCTCCCGTAACCCAATGCACCGCATCTTAGACCAAGTATCTTTCATGGGAACGAAATGGGCTGACTTGGTTAACCGATCAACAATCACCCAAATCATGTTGTTACCTTGTTGTGACCTAGGTAACTCCACAATGAAGTCCATGGAGATCGACTTCCACTTCCACTATGGTACATCCAAAGACTGGATCTTACCTTGTGGTCTCCTTTGTTCACCCTTGACCTTTTGACAGGTCAAACATCTGGCTACAAACTCAGCTACATCTCTCTTCATGTTTGGCCACCAAAAAGTCTTCTTAAGATCTCTATAAAGCTTGTCACCACCCGGGTGAACTGAATAGGGAGTGCAATGAGCCTCCGTCAAGATCACTCTCCGCAACTCTGCATCCTCAGGAACACACCATCTCCCATCAAAACGAACACTCCCATCTGGATGGATAGAAAACCTGGAAGCCGTTCCACTCTCTACCTTTGACTTCCACTCCTGAATCTTCGGATCAAGCTTCTGCTTACTCTTGATGTTCGCATACAACTCTGGCTCGATCGTCAAATCCCCGATGGTATCCCCCTCTCGAATCATAAAGATCCCCAAACTAGACATCTCATCCCTCAACTTCAGCAAGGACATAACTGTACATAGCGAATGAACGCTCTTCCTACTCAATGCATCTGCAATTACATTAGCCTTACCCTCATGATAGATGATCTCCATATCATAATCTCCAATCAGCTCCATCTACCGGCTCTGCCGCATGTTAAGTTCCTTCTGAGTGTAGATATACTTGAGACTTTTATGATCAGAGAACACCTTAAAAGTTGCTCCATAAAGGTAGTGTCTCCAAATCTTAAGAGCGAACACAACTGCACCCATCTCCAGATCATGAGTAGGGTAGTTCTCCTCATATTGCTTCAGCTGCCTCGAAGCATAGGCTATGACTTTCCCTCCCTGCATCAAAACACAACCAAGACCATTCTTTGAAGCGTCGGTATATACCTCAAAGTTCTCACAACCCTCTGGCAAGGCTAAGATAGGAGCTGTGGTCAAGCGTTCCTTTAAGGTCTGAAACGCCGTCTCACAACTCTCATCCCAAACAAATCTGACTTCCTTCCTCATCAAACATATCATAGGCCGTGCTATGGTAGAGAAATCTTTCACAAATCTCCTGTAGTAGCCGGCAAGGCCTAAGAAACTCCGAATCTCAGCAACATTCTTCGGCGATTCCCACTTGGTAACGGCCTCAATCTTACTAGGATCCACGGATACCCCCTTCTTAGATATAACATGGCCCAGAAAAGCCACTTCCTCTAACCAGAACTCACACTTGGATAGCTTGGCATAAAGCTGATTATGTCTTAAGGTCTGCAGAACTATCCTCAAGTGTTCCTCATGCTCTTCCTTAGTCTTAGAATAGACTAAGATATCGTCGATGAAAACAACCACAAACCTATCCAAAAACGGTGTAAAGATCCGATTCATCAAGTCCATAAAAGCTGCTGGCGCATTGGTCAACCCAAAAGGCATCACCACGTACTCATAATGACCATATCGAGATCGGAACGCTGTTTTAGGAATATCCTCATCTGGTATCCTCAGCTGGTGATATCCCGACCTCAGATCAATTTTGGAAAACACACCTGCTCCACTTAGCTGATCAAACAAGTCATCAATCCTCGGCAACGGATACTTGTTCTTCACTGTGACCCGATTGAGCTCTCTGTAATCAATGCACAGTCTCATACTCCCATCTTTCTTCTTTACAAAAAGAACTGGAGCTCCCCACGGTGACACACTAGGCCTGATATAACCCTTGCCTAGCAACTCATGTATCTGCTTTTTCAACCCTGTCAACTCTTTAGGTGCCATACGGTAAGGTGCTTTAGATATAGGACCCGTTCCCGGCTTAAGCTCCACGCTGAAATCAACATCCCTCTTGGGAGGCAAACTCGGTATTTCCTCAGGAAAAACATCTTCGAACTCTCTCACCACAGATACCTCAGAAGCTGTCGGTGGCTCTACCCGATGATCTCTCACATGACAAAGAATCAAGGGACACTTCTTCTTTAAACATGACTTTAAAGTCATTACAGCTATGAACCTACACTTAGGCTTTACCACAAACCCTCTATCGGACACCCTAACACCCTTGGGACCCTTTAAAGACACCCTCTTTTGTCGACAATCTATCCTGGCATCATACTTACCTAGCCAATCCATCCCAACAATCACCTCGAACCCATCCATAGGAAACTCTAACAGGTCTACTGGTAAATCTACCCCTCCAACTACCATGGATACTCCCTTATACAGCTTGTGACACGACACAGACTCCCCTGAAGGTATGAATACATCATCTTTTACAACCACAAACTTCCCCAAACCCATAGACACTGCATGACTCTTAGACACAAAAGAATGTGTAGCCCCGGAATCAAACAAAACAAAGGACGGTACATTATGAACAAGAAAGGTACCGGTAACTACATGAGCATCATCATGTGCTTCCTGCTTGTCCATCATGAAGAGCTTTCCACTGCTTTTCTGTCCTCCACCCTGAACAGAAGCATTGGAGGTACTTGGCTTGGCTGCCGAATCCTGAGTGGTGCTGTTGATCTGGCGCTGATAAGGTCCACCACCACCGCGGTTGTAACCGCCCTGATTGCCCTGTCCACCTCTGTTGCCCCATGAACCTCCCGGTCGGTTGCTAGCAAAACTCTGAGTTGGCCCCTGAGAAAAATTCCCCGACCGGGCTCCTGAACCGGTCTTGGGATTGTAGCTCGTGCATTCCCGTCTTGTGTGGCCTATCCCACCACAATTGAAGCAAGTAAGGTTGGAGTTGTCACTCACAGCTCGACCCCCATTCTTTCCCCAAAGAACGAGATCCTCCCGAGAAACCACTCCACCGAGAAAAAGCCTTAGCATGGTTGAAATTCCCTTTCTTGTTGGTCGGCTGACTGTTGTTTCCACCATCAGCCTTCCTCTTTTCTGCAGCAGTCCTCTCATCGATCTCTCTTGAGAGATCTACCATTCTCTAAGGTTGACCCGCTCTCAAGTACACTTCCTTGAGGTCAGTAGCAACCCCGGCTGGCATACGACTCACGATCTTAGCAGATAAACCCCTCTCAAAACGGAGAGCCAAATCTCTCTCTCCTAGCTGCATATCTTCAACATAACGAGATAGCTCCAAAAACCGATGATAGTAATCAGTGACTGTCATCTCCTCGGTCATGGTGAAGGAATCAAAGTCGGATCTCATCTTGTGTCGGATATGCTCCGGCACAAACTGCTCTCTCATAGCACTCTTCAACCCAGACCAAGGAATAGCTCCTTCCGCCTGGTAGTAAGCTCTAGCATCTTCCTTGACATTTTGCCACAAAACTGCAGCCTCACCTCTTAGGTAGTACACTACCTGCTCAACAATCATGTCCTCGAGGCACTGAACCATTTCCATGAGAGCTTCAATCTCACGGTGCCACTTCTCGAGTAGCTTTGGTTCACCTACCCCGTCATATGTGGGAGGGTTGAAGCGAGCAATGATGATGCTGAGCTGAGTTGCATCCATCGACTTCTCGTTCCCCTTTCCCACATTTTTGAGAGCTTCAAGGAGAGCCTCTTGTTGCTCAATCATACGAGCAACCTCATAAAGAGTCATCTCCGAAGCTTGGATCTGCGCGGGAGTTCTTTTGGGCGGCATACTGAACTGACAAGAAACACGGAAACGTAAACACAAAAGCCTACAACTCAAAACGTAGTAACCTCCGCCAAAAGAACACTCGGCCGAGTATACAAACATACTCGGTCGAGTAACGACTACTCGGTCGAGTATCCTAGATACTCGGTCGAGTATTTCGACTCCAGAAGCGAACTTCAAAAACTCAAAAACAACACTCGGTCGAGTAAAACAACACTCGGCCGAGTAGTCACTACTCGGTCGAGTATACCTCTTACTCGGTCGAGTTGTCACACACAGTAGCTACTGCTACTCACTGTAAATCAATACTCGGTCGAGCTCTTGGTTACTCGGCCGAGTGCTCCCTACTCGGTCGAGTACCTGCCTTGCTCGGCCGAGTCACAAAATAGACGGGTATACTGTATAAAGTTCCCCTATCATGCTCACTATTTTTCGCAGCAAACACATAATATTAAGAGTTTAAATGCCATGTTATAATCACATCAGCATACAATTCATATATCAAGAACTTTAATGCCACATTATAATCATATCAGCATACAATTCATACATATGCTAAATCCAACATGACCAACATGACCAACATTCACAACCCGTCACATCCACCATTCCTCCCATCACAACATTTACGAACTTCAACACACATACCTTCAACTATCAACTTTTACCAACATGCATCTTCACATACATGTACATACAAAACCTAGCTCTCATCACACTTCCCCATGTTACCGGCTCGAGTTAGTGAGAGCCAATTTGCGACTCCGGGACGTCTCCCGAGTCTTTGCGGTAGCTCCAAATAACTCTCCCCGGGTTCATTTTATTTAGACTCTCTAGGTTCATTAAATTCATTTGTTTAGGTGCCGGAATCTTCGACTCTGATACCACTTTGTAACACCCCCTCATACCAAGGTGCCTTACCAGGACCACCCTACAATGAAAGTGTGTTACCATCTCGGTTGCCCGAGGTTAGTACATATCAAAAAGCGTCTGAACTGAGCACATTTATTAAAGTACTGTAAAGTGTAAAGTTTACATCAACCAAACTCAAATACTGTTTTAACAAAATACAACTACAAAGTCTGACAATAAAAGAAATCCAACTAAGACTCAGACGTTGATGCTATGACTCGTGATAGCACTCCTCCCAAGACAGTCCCCAAGCTCACACTAGCAATACCCGTCAAGCCTGCTCACCATCCCCGAATGGATCACCGCAGATTCCACAAACAACAACGGGGTCAGTATTACTCAAACAATATAAGACAGACAAACGATACAATCAACTGATCATCTTCCCAATTCTAATCTTTGTTTCCATACTGTAAGCGACTACACACCAAAGTGTGTAGCCCTGCCAGATTACCCATCGCAACAGGTAATCCTCGCCGCCAGTGGGTGACCGCACCCGATCCCACCTAGTCCAGCTTCTCAATGAGCGACAAACAATCCCTGTCCCTTAATGTGCACATCCCCTCCCGTGGCGGGTTCCACGGAGGGCGAACTAGGGTGTGAAGCCACTCCCGCAAGTGACTCCACCACAATCACAATCATCCAACATCACAGCCGTCTCAACACCTCCATACCAACATCGTCACAACAATCTCCATACTCCGATGATCAACAGATAACAATAATCACACAACAAACATGTCTTAACAATGAACAGTAAACTGAGTAGGGAAACCCTACCTTAGCAACCAACAGTAGTATGCAACACGACAATCAAAAAGGCTCCTCTACGAAGTCTCCTCCTATACAATAATCATGTAACACAATTACACATTGCACAATTCCCAAAGTCCCATTTCCATATATGTATACAGTAACCCCAAAGAGTACAAATAATCATAAAGATAAACTTACCAACAGTGCAACGAGAACTTATACGCAAGAGTCACGAAGATTACCCACACGACGATGCTACGGAATGATTAAGGGAAAGATTAGGGGATGATTAGGGTTTAATTAGGGTAACGTAGAAATGATAAAGCTTTGAAAATGATGTTTAGAAACTGACGCGGGATATAAAATATCCTAAACATTCCCTATCAAACCGTCGAAATAACACTCCGCCAGGCCGGATACTCGGTCGAGTAAGTGTATACTCGGCCGAGCACCCTCTACTCGGTCGAGTATTCACTATACTCGGCCGAGTATTCCTCGGCAGAACCAAAATAACACACGACAACAGCACTACTCGGCCGAGTAGGTTCTACTCGGTCGAGTAGTCACCAAAGAAATTCGTAGTGTTACATGTCTGCTGATGCGTGTCTTTTATATGATGTTTTACACCTCATTTTACACGCATTTCAGAGCTCATTTATGTAGTTTATTCTACTATTTTCCCTATTTCCGTCTACTTTCGTGTTTTTGTACATTATTGCAGAAATGTGAAGAATCCAGTGGAAAATGAGCCGAATCCGTCCCTAAGTACTTAACATTGCATTTGACATGGAGTATTGACTCGAGGAATGAACTTGGTGCGCGTTTCAAGGCCTAAAGATAGCAAAAGCATGGGTGCGTACGAGTTTAACAAGCGAAGAAGTGCTTCTCGACATTGCAGGCTGCTTCAGATGGCAATATCTCGAGTTCTAGAGCATATACTCGAGTGATTCCAATTGGAGGTGAAAGCTTATCCTCTTAGCTTTCCAACGCCGCGTAGAACGCATGATTTGAACAAGTAACGAAGAAATAGCAGCTATTTTAAGATCGGTGCGCGCTGCAGAATTCGTCAGAATGCACTACTGTACAGCAACCTTGGTCGATCGACTGATGCTTATGGTCGATCGACCAGAGCACGAGATCAGAAGCTCCTGTACAGCGCAAGTTGGTCGATCGACTGATGCTTATGGTCGATCGACTGAACAACGGGTATCAAATTTTGGCGCCGTTGCCGGGGAGGTAGCGCTAGTTTTAGTTGTTTTTATTTTGGTCTGTCTTTAGCCTCAAGGGAAGACTGAGTACCTTGAGGCAGTTCTTATCTTCCACTTTAGTGTTGTTTCGATAGGTCCTACAGGTCCTATTAGCAGTACTGCAGGAAGATTCACCATGTTCCGTCCTTGGGAGCAGCAGGTGGAATTTTGTGAGAGATGTGGTGCTGAGGGGCATGATTCTGCTATATGCCGAGCAACTATGGACCAAGTTTATGCTTACAGGCAATATAAACAAGGTCATTATACGCCGCCACATCCATACTATCAACAAGGCTTTCAAGAGCCTTCATATTCTTTTGCACCACCTTCGCAAATCCCTCTTCCCTCTAACGAGATAGCGGATCTCAAAGCTATGATAGAAGAGATTTCGGCCAAAACTGCAGCATGGTTTAAATCAACTCACTCCCGAATGGCCGACCTTTCTTCTCTTCAACACATGGAGACCGTGCATGCTATGCGCAGTCGTAATGGGTCGACCCCTGAAAATCCTGCTATGGAAAGGGTAAGCCCGGAAATTAATAAAGATGAATCGGGAAGAGAAGAGGCTGAACTTCCGGAGCAGAAGAATAGCGTTAGGAGTAGAATTGCTGCATTTGAAAGTCAATCGACCTCGCCTACTGTTGATATTGTTGATAAAGATGAGACCGAGCAAAAAGAGACTTTGAATGCCATAACCCTGAGGAGCGGGTCTACTATTGCCGGGTCCGCTGTGGCGAAAGATGGGTCTCGAAAGAAGAAAGAAAAGGCGTCTGTTAATAATGGCAAAATAAAGACGACTAGCGGCATAGGCAAATCGATCGATCGCTTATCATGGTCGATCGACCGCCTTGAAAGAACAAAGTGGCGAGAAGATTAACGAAGCGAAACTTCAAACAACAAAGACTACGATCGATCGATCGACCATAATGGTCGATCGACCGGTCCCGACTTTCCAGTGCTATCAGACACTGAAAACCTCGGTCGATCGACCGACCAACCTAGTCGATCGACCGAGGAAGTCTGCTTGAAGGTGCTCGGTTCCGTCCCCCATGCCTAATGACTTGAGAGACCATTTTTTTTGGGTACGACAACTCCGAAAATATCGAGGCAAGACCCGAGTGCTGATGGGTCATCCCAGTTCAAGGTATGACCCCATGTCGGTTAATGGCTCACATTTGAGACGGTCTCAAGAAGGGTCGAGCCGCAACAAAAAGAAGATAGTGGATTTTCAGCCTAAATCCACCGATGCCGTGCGAGAGAGACTTAGAGGAGAGGGCTAAGTTACTTCTTTCAGCCCCATATCCGGAGAGACTAGTGCCGACGAAGGAACAGGTATCATTTAATAAGTTTGAAAATGTTATCCGTAGCTTAAATGTACAAGTTCCTTTTCTTGAATTAGTTAAACAAGTGCCTGCTTACACGAAATTTATGAAGCAACTTTTGTCCAAAAAGAAGTCACTTGAAACTGTACATTCTGTCGCACTAACTGAGGAGTCATGTTCCTATCTGACCCATACTGCACCACCTAAGTTAGCTGACCCAGGTAGCTTTTCCGTTCCATGTAATATTGGTACCTTCTCAATTGAGAAGTCATTATGTGACCTAGGAGCCAGCATTAGCGTTATGCCTTTGAGTCTAGCAAGGAAATTAAAATTGACTAGGTTTGCAGTTACTAGCATGACAGTACAGATGGCTGATCGTTCCGCGGTCCAGCCAATAGGAGTCCTAGAGGACATTCCTGTCCAAATAGGGAAGTTTTTCTTCCCTGTTGACTTCGTTGTACTTGATATACCCGAGGATGCTCATATTCCTATTATTTTGGGTAGACCATTTCTGCACACTGCTGGTGCAGTTATAGATGTAGGCTCAGGGACGTTGACCTTTAAAGTAGGGAAACAGTCCATCGTTTTTAGTCAGCCTGCTAAGAAGAAAGACCCCATGTAGCCGGTCACTTGTATTACGGTTTCTGAAAAGAAATCATATTTTGTGCTTCCTGATATGCCTGTCTCTATTACTACTCCTGTTATAACACCTCCGCCCCTAATTGGGAGCAAATTGGAGGAAGATCTGTCTATTTCTGATATTGCAGGAGCTGGTTTGGGGAAGGAAGTGCTACAAGTTGTGCCAGCTGTGAAGAAGCCGATCATTCAAAGAGGAGGTCTTGGATACCTAAGCTATGGGACTGATGAGGACGTGGAAGATGAGCCAGCCAAGGTGAGATGGTCTGATTTGGAGTCTGACGAGTCCTAGGAAGTCCTTGATTGGGGAGATGACCAAGTTGATCAGTTGAGCTTTCCGACTGTTGAAGCTAAGAAGGGTGCAGCTGCTAAGATGAGCACTGCTGAGGCCACCTCATGTAGCCAGAAGCCGACGAAGTGGGCCATACCGTGGTCCTTCTTGATCAACTATTAGTTGATCAAACTCGTTATAAACTTCATTTTATTTGCTTTAAAACCATTTTTATTGCTTTTTGTGTGCGCGAAAACTTCGCTTTTATTTTATTTGCTTAGGATTTTAAGTACTCTAGACTTTATTCTGGGTTTTGCGCAATTTTGGGCGCGTATTATTGTGCATTTGCAGGTATTTAGAGCTTGTTAGCTCAAATCATTGAGCAATCACGAAGAAATAAGACGCTGCAGCAGTGTTATCAGTCGATCGACTGGCCTGTATGGTCGATCGACTGATTTGCAGGTTTACAGGAGCTACTGTTCACGCCCACCTGGTCGATCGACTGGGTTAAGTGGTCGATCGACCACTGCTGCTGCTATATTCGTTCACGACCTCTCCCCTGCTGTGTTTGGTCGATATGCGGACTTAAGGGAGTTTTCCACTCCACTTTATTTTCCGTCGAATCCTCTATTTCTTCTATTGTCTCACCTGTGCACAATTTTTCCGCTTTAAAATTGTTTTCTCGGTTTTATGCGTGGTTTTTGTTTGTCTTTTCAGGTCTTTATTGGTAGCACTGCTGGCTACTGAAACCTCCTAGCTCACGCTGGTTTGGGGAGGTTTCCTTTTGCTGCGCTTAAAGTCTTGTGAGTTCCCAAGTCTTTACTTCATGTCATTATGTTTTATTTCTCTTTTCTCGCAAATTCCCATTTCTCTTTTCTTCATTACATGATTTTGCACAATGGGGACATTGTGCGATTTGGTTTGGGGAAGGGTTTTGCGTCGCATATCATTTGCTTGCATTCACGTTTACATTTCTGTTTGCATTGTTTATTTAATTTCCTATATGTATATAGAAAAATCAAAAAAAAAAATTTGAAAAAATTTCAAAAAAATTCCCACAAAATGCACGTTTATTTTAGCATATAGGTCGAGTCGGAATGGTAGTATTTCAATGATGTCATTGCATTTGCAACTGTTTTTGCCTGAGCCTTGCTTGATTAACATGTTATTAGTAGAATCTTATATGCATATCTACGAGTTTTCGTTAATTATTTGCTGAACTTGAGACTTGACTTAGATTATTGGCAAGCTACATCATATTTCTGAGTTTTAGAGCCTATAACTGGTGACATTCATGACCAGTTTATCTAGGAATGTGAGTAGTACTCCTTATGAGACATGTTTCCTTAATTTGCATAATTATGAACCTGATCTACTTAATACCTGTATGCATTCGGTTTGTGGTTTGTTGACACATGTGGTAGAGGTTTCCCTTTATTCATTTTACCCATGAACCCCTCATAGCCAAAAATAGCCTTTTTGTCCCTTAACTACATCCTATATTTAGCCTGCCTTTGTCAAGCTAGTAGTATTAGTTTTGGGAATGTGTTTATTTGCGGTTTGGTTATATGCTCATTTCGAGATGTTGGGTGAAATGGTGGAAGGAAAGAAAAGAAAGAAAAAAATAGAATTGAAAAGAAAAAAAAGGATGAAAAATGTTTCGAAAAAGAAAAGAAAAAAAGAGACGAGTGCTGTAGAATCCGGCTGATCGACTGACCATATTGGTCGATCGACTGCATCCCGAGAGAAAGAAAAGTTCGAAAAAATCACATGTTGCAATTGTTATGATTTGGTGATTTCCACTCCCATATTATCATTTGTATTCTTTGGGGAGTCAAATTTTGTGGAGATTGTGAGTTTTGTGCCTTGAATTGGCACCGTATTGTATCATTTACATTGAGCTTGAAGTTGGGATTCGTTTATAGTTTGGATCGTAGTACTAGCTTGGCTTATTACTCCTCATATCCAAATTCATTTTAGCCCCTTCTTACCCTTTACCTCACATATCCATATATACCTCGGCATGTGTCATCGTCATTTGTTGGTTGGAATGCATATGTACGGTCATAGAGATCATTTTCATATTTTATTGCTGGCATGTCTTCATAGGTCGTAGTTAGGTGAGTGTCACTACAAAATGAATTCTTTCTATCTTTTAAATATTTTCACCCGTGCTTATTTGAGTGATTTGAGCGACCCGCGAGAGTCCAATTTGATAAGTCTCTATAGTCAACGGTTCGGCAGCTTTTTAACGACTCTATAACTCGTTTGCATGATTCACTTGCTAATTGATTGTTGGTTGTGCATTAAATTGGTTTAGGCTATTCGGTTTGCATTTCGCTCTGAGACTGAACTCGTTCCATTAGGTTTTAGGATCGAGTCTAGTTCTTGCTTGGGGACAAGCAAGGGTTTGGTTTGGGGAAGTTTGATGCGTGTCTTTTATATGATGTTTTACACCTCATTTTACACGCATTTCAGAGCTCATTTATGTAGTTTATTCTACTATTTTCCCTATTTCCGTCTACTTTCGTGTTTTTGTACATTATTGTAGAAATGTGAAGAATCCAGTGGAAAATGAGCCGAATCCGTCCCTAAGTACTTAGCATTGCATTTGACATGGAGTATTGACTCGAGGAATGAACTTGGTGCGCGTTTCAAGGCCTAAAGATAGCAAAAGCATGGGTGCGTACGAGTTTAACAAGCGAAGAAGTGCTTCTCGACATTGCAGGCTGCTTCAGATGGCAATATCTAGAGTTCTAGAGCAGATAATCGAGTGATTCCAATTGGAAGTGAAAGCTTATCCTCTTAGCTTTCCAACGCCGTGTAGAACGCATGATTTGAACAAGTAACGAAGAAATGGCAGCTGTTTTAAGATCGGTGCGCGCTGCAGAATTCGTCAGAATGCACTACTGTACAGCAACCTTGGTCGATCGACTGATGCTTATGGTCGATCGACCAGAGCACGAGATCAGAAGCTCCTGTACAGCGCAAGTTGGTCGATCGACTGATGCTTATGGTCGATCGACTGAACAACGGGTATCATCTGCTGTTATATGAGATCCTTAGGAAGAGCAAGCGGTTCGAGTGGACAAAGGAACCTGAAAAGGCGTTTGATGAACTCAAACACTACTTGAGCACACCTCCGTTTTTCTCTAAACCGGAACCAGGAGAACCCCTGTACCTGTACTTATCGGTTACGGAGGTGGCAGTCAGCGCTGTACTGGTACGGGAGCACGAGGTAGCACAGAAACCTGTATACTACATTAATAAGTCTCTGCTACCTGCAGAGACCAGGTACACCTCACTAGAAAAACTCGTCTTAGCACTTCTTACTTCTTCATATAAGTTGCGTCTCTACTTTGAATCTCACACCATCTCTGTGGTCACGAACTTCCCCTGAAAGCTATAATGAGAAAACCTGAACTGTCGGGGTAGAATGGCTAAGTGGTCAGTCCACTTGAGTGGGTACGACCTGAAATTTGAACCCTCCAACCTCAAGCTGACAAAGACGTGTTAACCCTTAGTTAGGACAAGGGTCATCAAAGGTGGGTACTGTACGTTGACGAGGCCTCAAATATGAGGGGAACGGGGTTAGGCCTGGTCCTCCGCTCACCTAATAGGGAACAAATTTTTCAGGCGGTACGGTGTTAATTCAAGGCAACCAACAACGAAGCCGAATACGAAGCACTCATCTTGGGACTACATCTAGCCTTGGAAGTGACTTGTAAACCATGTGAATGACTTGTATGTAGCCAGGGATTCTAAAATGGTTGCCTACTTGAAAGTGACGAAGGACCTCAAACTTCGTTTCGCTACCTTCTTCATCAAGCAGGTCCCAAGAGATCAGAATGCCGAGGCAGACGCATTGGCAACGTTAGGAGCAACGTTCAAACCCGGGGTAATCTCTATAGTCCCTATTATACATGTGTTAGAACCACCTGTCTGCCAGCAGGAACATTGTAACACCCCGAAATTTTAACAATTATTTACAATTTCGTTCTATTTTACGTTATATTCTAATGGATTTTCGAAACTTCCAGACCCCTTTCCGTGGGATGGACAAAATTTCACATTTTAATTTTTCCAAATATTTTCCTGTTTAGACTTTCTTCTAAATTAAAACATGTTATTTTTGATTAATTATTTCAGTCGTAATATTTTTCAGCCCAACTCAAGACGCACATAATTCTTTTACTACGTATTATAATTGCGCACATTTCTAACCCAATGTTAGTACGACTATAATAAGTCGATCTAACTTCTAAAACAATATTTTTCGTATTAAACTAAATCTTCAAGGATATTATTTTAAAACGTAATATTTTATTTAACGGTTGATAATTCGTAACTTTCTAAGTACGTTGTTTAAGTAATTTATGTATAATACGTTCTAACATTGTCTATCAATCCGAGTTAAATTTATGTAATATCAGTGTCGTTGTTAGTATTATTTTTTAAGTTAGTAGTAGTAGTAGTAGTAGTATTAGGTTGGTAGATAATAATAATGTATGTGAAACAATTAAATGAAACCCGAATCCGAACTTAGAGTATTTTGTTAATGTAGACGACCCATTAATGTAAATTTCACTATCCGAAAACTTTGAAAATAAAACTTTTTTTTCGTTTTCCGTCTCGAATTTCAAATTATTTAATAATTGCCGTTTTATATTTAACCCGACTCAAAATCGTTATTTTCAAACACGTTTATTAAAAAGCGAGTCAATTCAAAACCCAACGCAAATATTTCCGATTGGAACACGCTTCCGCATAAAACACATGGCACCATGCATGTGTGGTGTTACATGCATTTGGACAAGTGTCCTTTACGCTCTTCCACCAATTAAATTACATGCAATTACTACACCTCTCATTATTACTCCACTTAATCAAAAAAATTGGAAAAAAAAATGCTCCATTTCCTCTCCTCCTCACCGTGAGATTTCTCATCATTTAAAAAAGGAACTTTTCAATCTTCATTAATTGCTCAAGTAATGCACATTTAAATCAAACTCATTTATATATTATTAAGGATTTATTTTACTCATATTTTCTTCCTTAACTAAGTCAAAGTTTTATTACTTTAAATTTAGTTTTCCTACTCACAAGCAAATATATTTACCACTTTAAAACTAATTTTATTAAGATAATCTTAATATGTATTTTTAAGGGTGGAAAAATTTACATTCTTTGAGACCCTTTTTCTTTGCCGATGAAGAAGAAGAAGAACAAGAAGGTGGTGACGACATTTTGGATACTCAAAAAGCCGGATTTGACAATTTGCACTAGCTAGTGTAAGTAAATGATGACTAACCCTTGAACATTTTATTTGCAAAAATAAGATTTTCATTGTATTGTTTGAAATTATTGCATGCATAATATGTTGGTTGAATGTTTGATTTTTATTATAAATAAAAATGATTACTAGCAAAATTTTTAGGATGAGAAGGTGAATATTAAGTTGCATGTTAGATTATGAGCTTATAGATCTTTATTTTGTTGAATATGGTTGTGGTAGGATGAATTACTAGACTAGTAACTAAAATTTATTTAATTATGCACTAAATGCAGTTTATTTAAAGTATTGATTATGGATCTTTGCATGCATGTTAAAAATAATAATAGACTAGATTATTAACTTAATTAAAATGGTGTTTTTGAGTTGGTAAAAATTCACTTTGAGTGTATTAGAGTTAGATCCACTAATAATGGTTTAATATCACTTAAAACTTTTAAATTTGGACTAATAAAACTTAAAAGATTATGAGGATAGAATTTTGGGGTCATAATAATGATATTAATATTCTGTAAAATTAATTATGAGTCGAAAATTTGGTAAAGTTTTGGTCAAAACCGAATTTAAATCAATAAAACCGATTTCCGGGTCGTAAACGATTCACTAAAAAATTAATTTATGGAGTTTTGAACAACAAATTATTCTGAAATTTTACACAATATTCAAGTATAATATTATGAGCCTAGATATCAAATACTAGCTTTATAGAAATTATAAAACTTTAAAAATGTATTTATAATATAAAAACGAACCCGAAATTTGAAAACCGACTTAGAAAATTTAATTTGGGATAGAACCTAGTATGGGGACCATTTAGAGAGTAAGAAAACCCCACAAAAATTTTCGTAAAAAGTTTATAAAATTTGGTGGTCGTTTGGGGTTTATTACTCAAAATAATAATTAAAAATGTCTTAAACTTTGTTGAAAATGAAAAGTGGTAAAATACTTATGAAAATAAGCTCACATTCTGTTTTGAGACTTCAAATAATATACTTAAGTTACTTGTTACTCAAATAATATACTTAAGTTACTTGTTAAGTGGTATTCAAAAATACTAAGTCTAACTATAATTAATAATTAATAAAATTAAAACTGTATTGGTTATTACGAGTTTAAAACCGACATTTGGTCAAAATAATCAAGTTTAGCTAACTAAGGTCAAATGGGCCTATGACCCACCGGACCTAATGGTTAGGTTTAGTAGCCAAATCCGGCTTATAAATAGGGACAAAATAGACTTTAGAAAACCGTCAAAAATTAAATTATTTGCTCCGTGTTGTAACAAAAACTTTTACCAAGGAAACAAAATTTATTTTACCAAGTAGAACTTGGTTATGCGAAATAAGAAAATGAAAAGTTGTTTTTGGAAATAAAATGATATTCTGCATTTTATTGGGTATTTTTATGAGGTAGTTCGAAATCTCTACGAGGGGGAAAACATGTTTATAATATTGTAAACGTATAAACATGGAAGAATAGCATTTAGCTTAACCGTATAAAACCGTCTGTTGCGTGCGAAGGGTCTTTGGATGTATTCATATTGACTCGAGAGTAGACGGGAGTGTGGCCATACTTTAGGTGGGACTTGATCAGTCTCGTACGTGTTAGGTGGATCGCATCCGGGTTACCGAAAGTCTTGATGTAGTGATAGACCTAGGGGATAACTAGCCGGGTGGTGTTTAGTCCGTGGTGCGGGTCTATCAACCCCACTCACCGGCATTCAACCCAAGAGTTTAGAGGATGAACTTAATTAAAAACGTGCTTATGTCATTACGGTAAACAGGGGTATCGGGATGATTGACGATATATACGTTATTATACGGATTTTGAATAATGCAATATTATTTAGAACCCGTGTAATAATAGGTCGATATGTCGTGATAAAGTTTTTAAAATATATAATACGGCCTCTTTGATTTCTTTCATAAATTATTAATATGTGATTTGGTTATTTGGTGATTATTCATTTGATGTTGCATATTTTAAAAATGTTGATCATAGATTCACTTACCTGTTGTTTTCTTTTATATACTCGTATATTCTATACTTGTATATGACTTTTAACAACATATTTCGTTAGAAGACCGACTCTTCCCAAGGACTTGGGCTTGGATTTTGAAGACGAGATTGACTAGCTGTCTTATTATATATCAATAATATGTTGTAATTTGACTAAGTTAAGATAATGTAGAACACTTATGTAATATTTTGATTTAGTTAACCAGTTAATGACTCGGATATATAATTTGTCTTCCGCTGTTTCCTATTTTAGACTTTATTATTAAGTCTGGAAAATCCGAGTTATTACAGTTGGTATCAGAGCATGGTTTTTTTTTGTTGGTGTTCAAATCTCCATATTTTAATATTACCTTTTAAGATATGCTCTAGAGCTTTATGCTCCCGACAATCTCGGTTAATGGAAACGAGGCATCTAATTTTCTAGTATAATAGGTTATAATGATTAGATCACCTAAAAGAAAAGGAGAAGTTGTAACAGGGTAGAAACACTAAGGACCGACCTCGTTTAGGAACCCGTAGATTTTGTTTTATCGCTACCTGTGATTGACTTATGTATTTTATGTTAGTATAATATATACTTGGTTGCTATATTATATAGTTTAAGTAAGTGTGCCTTGATAAATATTTTGGCATTATATTTGATATTTAAATGTTACTGACTTCGTCACCATGGAGACCACCGGATCAACTGAAGACCAAGCAAATACATTGGATGGAATAAATCCCATTGAAGTGGAAATTCATTATTTTATATTTAACTATTATTACGTAAATTTCCCTTAGATTTTTCTTTAGGTTTCCTTCTTTTCAAATTCACCTCAATTTATTGCTTTCTACATTCATCTTGATACCGTCTAAACTCTTAAGTTAGATACAATAAAATTTATGTTATCTTAATTTCTTTTATAATGATTTCAAAAATCCTTATACTATTTCCCTTTTGAAAACAAATTATGCAAAAAGTAGTGCCGGAATTTATTTACTTTATCTTCTCCAAAAGCTATTTAAATTTTCGGCTAACAATAATCTTAACTTGATTTCCTTCTTATATTTTCGTTTAAACTCTTGGTATTAATTTTGTCAAAACTTTTCTATTCTGTCTTGAACCTAGCCTTAAACAATGAGTGTAGTAGTCATGGCACAATAACTTCATATGCTGTATTAGTGGACATAGAAACGTATATTTGATGGAAGATTATAAAATTGGGCTTGGAGTATAGAATGATAAATATTATTTGGAAACTAGTTATTGATTATTGTTAGAAAATGAAAAAGATATGGGAAGAAGATTGAGGATATAATGAACCATTACTTCATCTATTTTAACTTGTGAAATAGTTCAGGATAAATTAAGGGTATCGATTTATATGTTTTGTGAAATAAAAGGAAATATAAATATTGTAGCTTGAGGAGTATTCAATTGATCTAAATTCTTGGAGTAAATATTATAGTGTTGAGATTTAAAAGTATTTGATATAAAGTATTTAGGGACAAAATGGGACGTCGCTTTTTGGATATTAGTATGTTAATTTGGAAATATGGATGCATAACTGCGGGAATAGAATAAGAATATTATGGAATAAGTTCGGGCACTAATAATCGATAATGGAATTATGGACAATAGTGATGATGAACTTAGAAGTTGAAAGGAAACTATTAAAATGACTTTATTTAAGGATTTACATTGATATAGGAAAGAACCATACCGGTGAATATCTTGAGAGTAATCATAAAAGTATGAAGATGTACATAAACTTATTGTGGACTCATATATTAAAGACTTAAGAATGTTATGAATGGTTATGTGTAGGTTTGTGCTATAAGGACAAGCGTATTTAAGACCATAATTGAGGTCATGAGAGATGAAAATTGAAGGTTTAAAGGAGACTCATCAATGATACTTGAAGGGTAAATGACGACTTATTGTTTTAGGAATTATGAACAACGACTTATCTTTAGAGTCTGATGAAAGATTTGGAAGAGTTTGAAACTTGAGATCCTAGTTATATAGAATTATAATTTAGAGAGGAAATAGGTTTCTCTTTGTGGAAAATGATGAGTGATGTTCGGAAACAAACTTTGAGGAACTTAAGAATCTATAAGATCATAGCTAGACAAGTAACGATATGTCTGTGATAAGAAGGTCATACTATATAAAGGTTAAAGAAGAATCATTACAAATGTAAGGGGATTACAATTAGTTGAGGCAATTATGCGTTGGGAGAATCTTGTGGTTATCAAGCTGAATTCTAAGGATGTAGACTTATTATCTCTTAAAGGACTAAACTCGTATGTCGATATAAGTTCGCCAATTTTATGGATGAGTGGCAATTGTCCAGGAACCTAAACCAGTATTTTCCGTACCTTACAAGTTTCGAGGACGAAACTTTTTGTTAGAGGGTAGGATTGTAACACCCCAAAATCTTAACAATTCTTTACAATTTCGTTCTATTTTACGTTATATTCTAATGGATTTTCGAAACTTCCAGAACCCTTTCCGTGGTGATGAGTGCATTTTATATAGGCTTTTGTATCATATTTGCACGCATCCCTATGAATTTTGTGTAATGTTCAGCTACAAATGTCCCCCGAATTGTCTACTTTGGTTTCTCTTGTCTTATTTGCAGGAATGAACCAAAGAGAAGCGAAATCAAGCTTAATACAGGTCCCTACGCATGAATTTATGAGATGAGTTGAGTCGGAGCTTGGAGACTATTATTTTGAGATGTGCGAAGAAGTAGGATAGCGAGGCGAGCAAAGGAAGAACTTCAAATTACTAGTGTTTATTTTGAAAAGCCATATCTCGAGTTCTGAAACTGATTTTAAAGTGATACTAATTAGAGATGAAAGCTTGTTCTCTTAGCTTTCCAACGCCACCGGAAACGCTTTGTTTTCCCAAGTAACGAAGAAATGGCGGCCGTTTGAAGTTCAAAGGCGTGGCAGAATTGTGTATTGGAAAGTACTCGATCGAGTACTATCTTGTTCGATCGAGTCCTTTTTCTACTCGATCGAATGGTGCCTTTTTGATAAGTGTTCGATCGAGTACCTAAAGTCCTCGATCGAGAGGTTTTAGTTTGGATTTGTTCGATCGAGTGATATAAAATTGCTTGATCGAGTGACTAGCTTATATACTCGGGATTTTTATTCCGTGTTAGGTTTATTTTAAGTTAATAATCACTTCCCTATATAAAGGAAGTCGGGATTAGGTTAAAAACATCTTAATATGCTGTTTTACTCTTAATCTCTGCTGCTACCTTGTTCTTTTACCGGATTCTAAACTCCTGTAATCTTTCTTTTGCTCTCTCTCTATTTAATCTTTCCTCTCCTTTGCTTTATTCATTATTATGTTTAGCTAATTCTCCCGCTAGGATTTAGGGAATTCAATGAGTTGATGTTAGTTGCTAATTAGGTTTGCAGATCTGTTGCTAAAATCATGTCTTTGTTGTTAATCACTGCAATTAACTGTAATTAGCTGCTTGAGTCGACACATTTAGCTAATTGATTTGGTAGGCCTTGACCTAGACCGGAAGGTTGGAAGGGGTGAGACCTGCAGTGAATATTAGGATGCTTTAGTGAGGGCGGAAGCTAATTAAGCTAATTAAGCTAATAGTGTTTTAGGGTGAATTGAGACCGGAAGGAGATATTCGTTGCCCCTTAGACCGATATAAGTGACCGATCTGTGACCTTACCTGCAATTATCTGACATTCATTGTTAACCCGACAATCCTAGTTCTCTCTCTCTTTTGTTAATCCCTCTTATTCTTTTCTCTTGCTTTAATCTCATTTAGTTTAGTTTAAACAACTCAAACCCCCATCTGGTGACCTTAGACAGACTGAATTGACAAGTGGATAGTGACCGCCTCCATGTGGAGATCGACCCTACTTCCACTAACTTCTGTTAGTAGTTTTAGGTATTTATTTTTGGTACTAAACGACGGTATCAAATTTTGGCGCCGTTGCCGGGAAAGCAACTATTTTATCTGCTTATTATATTTTTGTCTGTCTTACGCCTCAAGGAATTTATTCCTTGAGGCAGTTTTATCTTTTTCCTTTAGTGTTGTTTTGATAGGTCTCACAGGTCCTACCTAGACAGGATTCTAGGAGAAAGATCGTCAAAGGGAAGGCTTGAGTACCTTTGATTCTTCTACCAATATGACTAGCGTCTCCATAATTATAGCACAATTTGAAGCTCAGAAGGCAAGATCTGACAAGCTGGAGAATAGACGATCTTGGGGTAGTTCGCCTCAGTTCCATACTGTGGCACAATAGGCGATCTACTATGAGAGATGTGGTGCTGCAGGGCACACTGCTGTTATTTGTCTAGCGGGGGATGACGAAGTCTATGCGTTTAGGCGGCGTAGACAAGCTAGTCAACCTTTTGCTTATGTGCCGCCGCATCTGTTGCAGCAACGAGGCAATCAAAAGCCTCCATTTGTTTGGCCACCACCATTACAAACTCCTCCTCCTGATATGCAGAAAGAAGAGATTGCTGAATTGACAACTTTAGTAAAGGCTTTTGCACTGCAAATACAAGAGGTTATGCAAGCTAAATACGCCATTATCAAGAGACTTGAGACTCAGTTGGCTCAAGTAATTGCTGAGCAAACTTCTAAGCAACCCGAGACGGTATATGTTATTCGCACCTGGATTGATACTCCCTATGAAGGACCGGTTCTGCCTATTGATGCTGAAAATTATGGCTCAGATGCTGAGGATACCGTTCAAGAGGGAGAATACAATGCAGTCTCGTCTACCCATGTTCAAACATTCGGTCGAGAGCCCTACTTTGCTCGATCGAATGAAATTACTGAGGAAGTACTCGATCGAGAGGATTACTGTTCTCGATCGAGCAATGAGGAATATCAGGTCCTCGATCGAGTGACACAAGTTGCTCGATTGAGTATAAATGCTAAAAAAAATACTTTGATCGGGTTACTTAAGTGCTCGATCGTGTAACTTTTTTGCTGATAATAATAAATGGTCGTCTAAATTTATTTTAGACAATGCATCTGCAATCAAGGCTAATTCCTTTGTTACTTCTTCTGCAGGTACTGATAGGTTGACGGACCCAGGAGGTGGGCATCATACGTTGACTTTAGGAACTGGAACAGTGTGGATTGATGACCCAGGCGGAGGATTGGACGAGGCTAGGTCGTATAAGAAGAAAGTGCGCGAGAGAGCCAAAGGGGGAGGCCATTATGCTATAATAAGTTGCTGTTCTCCTGTTGATGCGATGGTATAGAGGCCTATGGTCAAGCTGATGGATGCTGAGGGGACCTCATTCAGTCAGATGCCTTGTTGTGGCCAATAATTTCTGTCGGTGGATGATAAGAAGATGGTCGAGCTGGGACCTGTCTGAAACTAGCGCTGTCTGGGAGGCAACCCGGAGTTTAAGTTTTTAGTTTATTTTCGAACATTTTAGTTTTGTTGTATGCTTAATAATTGGGTTACAAGTCATAGACTGTAAACAATTTCAGACTTGGTTTTTGTCGCCATTTGTGGTCTGCAGGTACCCCTTCGATCGAACACTTATTCCTCTCGATCGAGTGATTCATATTTCCTCGATCGATCATTTTCACGGCCATTTTTACTCGATCGAGTGCCTTGCTTTATTGATCGAGTGCGCTAATTTTGATTCGCTTCTAGTGATGCTGTTATGCAGCTGTTTGCGACCTCCCTTGTTGCTTGCTGGTTTGGGGAAGTCTCTCCTTCGCGTTATCTTGTAAGTTTTCTGCAGCTTTACCTTCTCCTTTTTAGTTTGAATTTCCTTTCCCAATTTTTCGGTACAATGAGGGCATTGTACGATTTGGTTTGGGGAGGTTATACATCCATATCTGTGTCTGCATGTTATTTTTATTGCATTTCTGTTATCACGTTTAATTTCTATATGCATTGTTGTTCATTTTTTATAAAATTCAAAAAACTCATAGAAAGTAAAAAAATTGAAAAATTAAAAAAATTTCACGTTTACTTTTGCATATAGGTCGAGTTGGAACAGTAGATTTCAATGATGAAATTGCACGATAATTTGCCAGTTTGCTTTAGCCTTCTTGTAAACTAATTATCTTTAGCTTTGTCTTCTTCATATCTACGAGTTAATGTTTAAATATAGCTGAACAAATAGACTTGACCTGAGATTTTGGCAAACTACTTAAATTTCTAAGGATTAGAGCTTAATAACCGGTGTCATTTGTGACCAGTTCATGTAGGGTTGTGAGTAGTTACTCCTTGCATAACATGTTCATTAATTTGCACGTATATGAAATTCAATTGCTTTTTGCATGCATACATTCGGGTTAGTGGTTGGTGTCACATGCAGGGAGGTGCTTACATTCCCCTTTTCTTTTATTTTTTACCCATTAAACTCCACATTTAGCCAAATTTGCCTTTTGACCCTTAATTACATCCAAAATTTAGCCTGCCTTGTCAAGCTAGTTTAGTGTATATTTTTGCGGTATATAATTTATCGTGCCGAGTTTGGTTTGTATTCTTTTGATTTGGAGTTGGTAATTTATGAAGGAGAAGAAGGATGAAAAAAAAAGTTGAAAAGGAAAAAAAAAAGAATTAAAAAAAAAAAACAGAAAAAGAAAAGAAAAAAACCGTAAAATAAGAAGAAAAAAAAAGAATGAAAAAAAAATGATGAAAAAAGAGTTTGTATTGTTGACGGTTTCACTCTTATGCTTTATTTATATTTTACGAGGAGTTGATATTATTCGGTTTGGTGAGTTTGTGTGCTGATTAAGGGCATTGTGCTTAATTTTGATGGATTAGAAATGGATATGTTCCATTTGGTTCTGTTCAGGTACTAGCTTGGCCGCCTATACCCTCACATTTCCATAAATATTTTGCCTTTTCTTACCCATTACCTCACTTTTCCATATTTTTGTTAACCCTCGGCTGTGACAGACCTTGATTGGTTGGAATGTATGTGTGGTGATTAGAATTGTCTATCATATTAGCTGCATACATGTTTATGTGGGTCGTAGTTTAGGTGAGCGACTATTTTCTTCTTCTCTTACATTCATATGCTTACCCTTTGCTTCATGAGACAAGAGTGACCCGTGAGAGTCCATCATCAAAGGTCGTGCAAGGTCGATGGTTCAGCTTTATTATAAACATCCTACAACTCGTTTGCATTTGACAGTTTTTGTTATAAGTGTTAGTTTGCTGCATTAAATTGGTTTAAGTGGACAATTTGTAGTTAGCTCCGAGTTTTCTTTTCCGTTCCATTAGTTTTGCATATAGTTTGCTTGGGGACAAGCAAAGGTTTGTTTTGAGGAAGTTTGATGCGTGCATTTTATATAGGCTTTTTGTATCATATTTGCACGCATCTCTATGCATTTTGTGTAATGTTCAGCTACAAATGTCCTCCGAATTGTCTACATTGGTTTCTCTTGTCTTATTTGCAGGAATGAACCAAAGAGAAGCGAAATCAAACTTAATACATGTCCTTATGCATGCATTTATGAGATGAGTTGAGTAGTCGGAACTTGGAGACTACTATTTTGAGATGCGCGAAGAAGTAGGATAGCTAGTCGAGCAAAGGAAGAACTTCAAATTACTAGTGCTTATTTTGAAGAGCCATATCTCGAGTTCTAAAACTGATTTTCAGGTGATTCCAATTGGAATGAAATCTTGTCCTCTTAGCTTTCCAACGCCACCGGAAATGCTCTTTTTGCCTAAGTAACGAAGAAATGGCGGCCGTTTGAAGTTCAGTGCGCGAAGTAGGAATTGTGCGCTAGAAAGTACTCGATCGAGTACTATCTTGTTCGATCGAGTCCTTTTTCTAATCGATCGAATGGTGCCTTTTTGATAAGTGTTCGATCGAGTACCTAAAGTCCTCGATCGAGAGGTTTTACTTTGATTTATTCGATCGAGTGATATAATGTTGCTCGATCGAGTGACTAACTTATATACTCGGGATTTTTTTTCCGTGTTAGGTTTATTTTATGTTAATAATCACTTCCCTATATAAAGGAAGTCGAGATTAGGTTAAAAACATCTTAATATACTGTTTTACTCTTAATCTCTGCTGCTACCTTGTTCTTTTACCGGATTCTAAACTCCTGTAATCTTTCTTTTGCTCTCTCTCTATTTAATCTTTCCTCTCCTTTGCTTTATTCATAATTATGTTTAGCTAATCCTCCTGCTAGGATTTAGGAGATTCAATGAGTTGATGTTAGTTGCTAAATAGGTTTGCAGGTCTGTTGCTAAAATCATGTCTTTGTTGTTAATCACTGCAATTAACTTTAATTAGTTGCTTGAGTTGACGCATTTAGCTAATTGATTTGGTAAGCCTTGACCTAGACCGGAAGGTTGGAATGGGTGAGACCTGCTGTGAACATTAGGATGCTTTAGTGAGGGCGGAAGCTAAGCTAATAGTGTTTTAGGGTGAATTGAGACCAGAACGAGATATTCATTGCTCCTTAGACCGATATAAGTGACCGATCTATGACCTTAGCTGCAATTATCTGACATTAATTGTTGACTCAACAATCCTAGTTCTCTCTCTCTCTCTCTCTCTCTCTCTCTCTCTCTCTCTCTCTCTCTCTCTCTCTCTCTCTCTCTCTCTCTCTCTCTCTCTCTCTCTCTCTCTCTCTCTCTTGTTAATCCCTCTTATTTTTTTTCTCTTGCTTTACTCTCATTTAGTTTAGTTTAAACAACTCAAACCCCCATCTAGTGACCTTAGACAGACTGAATTGACAAGTAGATAGTGACCGCCTCCCTGTGGAGATCGACCCTACTTCCACTAACTTCTGTTAGTAGTTTTAGGTATTTATTTTTCGTACTAAACGACGGTACCACGTGGGATGGACAAAATTTCGCATTTTAAATTTTCCAAATATTTTCCTGTTTAGACTTTCTTCTAAATTAAGACATGTCATTTTTGATTAATTATTTTAGTCGTAATATTTTTCAGCCCAACTCAAGACGCACATAATTCTTTTACTACCTATTATAATCGCGCACATTTCTAACCCAATGTTAGTACGACTATAATAAGTCGATCGAACTTCTAAAATAATATTTTTCATATCTATCTATATATTAATCCTCTAAGAAAACTGCTGACATGGCGCTCTAATAATTAAGAGTTGATGACATGTTAAATCCTCCTCGATTAAGAGATATATTAATATTAATGTATACTGAAATAGGTCAAATAACAAGAAAATCCTAACCTTCAATCACCGTCACCCCATCCTACCATCTAACACACCACTCCATAAGCACCGATCCAGTCCCATCATTCACAGCCACCACACCTAGCGCCATCTGGCATCAACCACATGAGTCGTACCCAAATCCTCGCTAAAGCATCCAGCTTGCGGGCTCCAACCACCTGAACGACATAGACTGCCTTTGCATACGGTACACTTTCAATGACTCATTGACTCCTCTTGGGTCGGTCATCGTCAACCCTCAACTTTCTCACACCGTTCAACGGCGCACTCTATCACGCGATCTATACTCATTCTGATGCACCAGGTCAACAATCAAAAATAATATGATGGTTGTCAGCCGCCAGTCCTCCAATGGGTGTAGGGATGATGAAGGTGGGCGATATGGCCAGTTATTAGGTTGATATGAATATCCCAATAGTAGTATCAATCAATTATATATATTAATTCCATGATATTGGTAGCAATAATATTTAGAAAGGAATATAAAGGTACATGCATTGATTTTTGTTTCATTTACTGCGAATTATGGTTCTATGATCCTTGCTTGTGAACATTTATGAAGGAGAAGCTGAACTTTCATGGTGAGTTAGGTTATTTTGATTGAGTTTGATTCAATTTTTTTTGGAGTATTTGTATTGAAATTAATACAATTTTATTTAGAGTTAAAATTGTTTTTACTGTATTGTGATCAAATTGTTTATGGTATCATGTAATTGGTCTTATTCTAATACTGTATTTTGTTCGTCTTATAGTTATAAAATAGATACAAGATTCCGTGTTATTTCAAACATTGTGTTTTTTCCTCTACAAAATAGATTAATATTGTAAGTTTTAGAATTTTTTTTTATGAGTAAGAAATTAATGATATTATGATGTGATGCGATCACTCTTCTCAAAGAGACTTTAGTAAAGTAGTAGTCTCCCTTAACTCTTAAGACAGGTGCATTAATTTTCTAACTTAAAAGGGTACAATATAGAGATGTCACAAGTTTTATTATTCTTTAAATATTTATTCTTCTATCTAACGAGTAAGTCTCCTGAGAGACGGTCTCTCAATAAGTTTATTGAAAGACTATTTTAAAATTTTAAGTAAAAGTGGTACTAAAGGTAATAAAATAGGTACAAATCAAGGTTAAAGATAAAATGGGTACATTTATTATGTAAGCAGGTACGAAATTACTATGTCATGATCAACAACAAAAGGGTCACGAAATACAAATAAAAAGAGTACAGAATACTGGTCTCTCAATAACTTATTGAAAGACCGTATCTCACAAATTTTAGTGCTATCTAATCTACGTAAGGTGGGTAAGACTTTATTCGCATTAACAATAAACGGGAATTTGTATTGGTAAAATTGATGTTGGACTAAATAACACGTGAATGAATGGGTTATAGGTGATCACAATCCAGAATGTGTGAGATGAACCAATACTGACATCGGTCGTAAATGTTTTCTATAGACGTTGTCAACCAATTCAGAGGTGATCTAACGCGGCCTATGTAGAATTTGATATTGTCGGCTTAAATGTATTTCTGGACTTATTGGTTTCCTAATTAACAGGTTTATAATGATTTAACAGGTTAAACCTTTAAAACATATTCCTATTTGTTTGTTTTTGAATATTAAGCAAGTCGGGTCTAATTGATTAATCTTTCAGTAAACATTGAACAACTTTACTAGCCGTTGGTTTTTAGCTAACACAAGAAGTGAAATGTAGTAAACGTGCATCTCATATGATTTTTAGCAAGGGAAAAATTTTGAACCTCAATATATGATTTTTTTAGTTGAATTCTGTTGTATTTACTTAAATTTAATATTTATTTTACTGGTAGAAAAATTAGAATATTTGAATACTTTACACCTTAACAATGATTGTTTGTAATAAATCATAACTTCTAATTTTTAAAATTTATATAAACATGGTTTTTATAAACAAACTAAATTATAATCCCGTTAATTTCACGGGTTTAAGACTAGTTAAACTAAATCTTCAAGGATATTAATTTAAAACGTAATATTTTATTTAACGGTTGATAATACGTAACTTTCTAAGTACTTTGTTTAAGTAATTTATGTATAATATGTTCTAACATTGTCTATCAATCCGAGTTAAATTTATGTAATATCAGTGTCGTTGTTAGTATTATTTTTATGTTAGTAGTAGTAGTAGTAGTTGTAGTAGTAGTAGTAGTAGCAGCAGTAATAGTAGTATTAGGTTGGTAGATAATAATAATGTATGTGAAACAATTAAATGAAACCCGAACCCGAACTTAGAGTATTTTGTTAATGTAGACGACCCGTTAATGTAAATTTCACTATCCCAAAACTTTTAAATAAAACTTTATTTTCGTTTTCCGTCTCGAATTTCAAATTATTTAATATTTGCCGTTTTATATTTAACCCGACTCAAAACCATTATTCTCAAACACGTTTATTAAAAAGCGAGTCAATTCAAAACCCGACGCAAATATTTCCGATTGGAACACGCTTCCACATAAAACACATGGCACCATGCATGTGTGGTGTTACATGCATGTGGAAAAATGTTCTTTACTCTCTTCCACCAATTAAATTACATGCAATTACTACACCTCTCATTATTACTCCACTTAATCAAAAAAATTGGAAAAAAAAAATGCTCCATTTCCTCTCCTCCTCACCGTGAGATTTCTCATCATTTAAAAAAAAGAACTTTTCAATCTTCATTAATTGCTCAAGTAATGCACATTTAAATCAAACTCATTTATATATTATTAAGGATTTATTTTACTCATATTTTCTTCCTTAACTAAGTCAAAGTTTTATTACATTAAATTTAGTTTTCCTACTCACAAGCAAATATATTTACCACTTTAAAACTAATTTTATTAAGATAATCTTAATATGTATTTTTAAGGGTGGAAAAATTTACATTCTTTGAGACCCTTGAAAATTTTATTTGCAAAAATAAGATTTTCATTATATTGTTTGAAATTATTGCATGCATAATATGTTAATTGAATGTTTGATTTTTGTTATAAATAAAAATGATTACTAGCAAAATTTTTAGGATGAGAAGGTGTATATTAAGTTGCATGTTAGATTCTGAGCTTATAGATCTTTATTTTGTTGAATATAGTTGTGGTAGGATGAATTACTAGACTAGTAGCTAAAATTTATTTAATTATGCACTAAATGTAGTTTATTTAAAGTATTGATTATGGATCTTTGCATGCATGTTAAAAATAATAATATACCAGATTATTAACTTAAATAAAATGGTGTTTTTAAGTTGGTAAAAATTCACTTTGAGTGTATTAGAGATAGATCCACTAATAATGGTTTAATATCACTTAAAACTTTTAAATTTGGACTAATAAAAGTTAAAATATGGGAAGATTATGAGGATAGAAGTTTGGGGTCATAATAATGATATTAGTATTTTTTAAAATTAATTATGAGTCGGAGATTTGGTAAAGTTTTGGTCAAAACGGAATTTAAATCAATTAAACCGATTTTCGGGTCGTAAACGATTCACTAAAAAATCAATTTATGGAGTTTTGGACCACAAATGATTATTAAATTTTACACACTATTCAAATATAATCATATGAGCCTATATATAAAAAATTAGCTCTATAGGAATTATAAAACATTAAAAATATATTTATAATTTAAAAACGAACCCGAAATTTGGAAATCGACTTAGAAAATTTAATTTGGGATAAAACCTGGTATGGGGACCATTTAGATAGTAGGGAAACCCCACAAAACGTTTCATAAAAAGTTTGTAAAATTTGGTGGTCGTTTGGGGTTTATTTCTTAAAATAATAATTAAAACTGTCTTAAACTTTGTTAAAAATGAAAAGCGGTAAAATACTCGCGAAAATAAGCTCATATTCTATTTTGGGACTTCAAATAATATACTTAAATTACTTGTTAAGTGGTATTCAAAAATACTAAGTCTAACTATAATTAATAATTAATAAAATTAAAACTGTATTGGTTATTACGAGTTTAAAACCGACCTTGGTCAAAATAATCAAGTTTAGCTAACTAAGGTCAAATGGGCCTATGACCCACCAGGCCTAATGGTTAAGTTTAGTGGCCAAATCCCGACTAATAAATAGGGACAAAATCGACTTTAGAAAACCGTCAAAAAATTAATTATTTGCTACGTGTTGTAACAAAAACTTTTACCAAGGAAACGAAATTTATTTTACCAAGTAGAACTTGGTTATGCGAAATAAGAAAATGAAAAGTTGTTTTGGGAAATAAAATGATATTCTGCATTTTATTGGCCATTTTTATGATGTAGTTCGGAATCTCTACGACGGGGAAAGCATGTTTATACTATTGTAAACGTATAGACATGGAAGAATAGCACTTAGCTTAACCGTATAAAACTGTCCATTGTGTGCGAAGGGTCTTTGGATATATTGATATTAACTCGAGAGGAGGCGGGAGTGTGGCCATACTTTAGGTGGGGAGTTGATCAGTCTCGTACGTGTTAGGTGGATCGCATCCGGGTTCCCGAAAGTCTTGATGTAGTGATAGACTTAGGGGATAACTAGCCGGTTGGTGTTTAGTCCGTGGTGCGGGTCTATCAACCCCACGCATCGGCATTCGACCCTTGAGTTTAGAGGATGAACTAAATTATAAACGTGCTTATGTCATTACGGTAAACATGGGTAATAATGTAAGCTCCTTAGTATCGGGATGATTGGCGATATATATGTTATCCTACGTATTTTGAATAATACAATATTATTTAGAACCCGTGTAATAATAGGTCGGTATGTCGTGATAAAGTTTTTAAAACATATAATACGACCTCTTTGATTTCTTTCATAAATTATTAATATGTGATTTGGTTATTTGGTGATTATTCATTTGATGTTGTATATTTTGAAAATGTTGATCATCGATTCACTTACCTGTTGCTTTCTTTTATATACTCGTATATTCTATACTTGTATATGACTTTTAACAACAAATTTCGTTAGAAGAGGGTCTCTTCCCAAGGACTTTGGCTTGGATTTTGAAGATGAGATTGACTAGCTGTCTTATTATATATCAATAATATGTTGTAATTTGACAAAGTTAAGATAATGTAGAACACTTATGTAATATTTTGATTTAGTTAACCAGTTTATGACTCGGATATATAATTTGTCTTCCGCTATTTCCTATTTTAGACATTATTATTAAGTCTTGAAAATCTGAGTTGTTACAAACATGATACAATAGACAAACCTACGTACTCCCAGTGGACACATGAAGCTGGGGTAATGTGTAACTCATCAGCCTAGGATAAAACTCCAGATTGGCGGCAGCCTTACCACGACTGGTTGCAAAATGACGCACTTCCTGCCGATAAAAGGGAAGTCAGGAGTTTCAAGATGAAAGCCTTGAGGTTCGTACTGATTGACAACATACTGTTTAGAAAGTCACTAGCAAGACCGTACCTGCGCTGCCTAAGCAGTCAGGAGGCACAGGCTGTTATGGATGACATCCATAGTGGGGAATGTGGAAATCATGCAGGAGGTAGGAGCCTGTCCAATAAAGCCCTCAGATAAGGGTACTTCTGGCCAACCACGCGTAAGGATGCAATGGAGTACGTAAATAAATTTTACGCATGCCAAAGACACGCACCAGTTAGCCATTAGCCGGCTGAGCCTAGACCTGGCAAATCGGGTTAACGGGTCCGGTTCGGGTCGAGCTATTTTGGGTCGGGCCATTTTGGGTTTCTCAAATTTTCGGGTTAGCTCGTGTGGGGCCGAGTCATTTTGGATTTTGGGTTTGTTGGTCGGGTCTGTTTCGGGTTAAGCGGGTCGGATTATTTTGGGCCAGGTCATTTTCGGGTCAATGATTAAGAGAGAAAAAGGCATTTCAAGTTTTTTGGGGTCAATTAGAGTTATATTTTGTCGGGTCATTTTCGGCTTGAGTGGTTTGGGTCGGGCATTTCGGGTCGGGTCTGTTACAGGTCCATGAAAGCTCGGGTCATTTTCGTATCGGGTCGGGTTAATTCAGGCTGTGTCATTCAGGTGCGGCAGTTCGGGTCGATTTCGGGTCTCGGGTCAACCTTTTCGGGCCGGGTCAATCGGGTCGGGTTGATTTTGCCAGGTCTAGCTGAGCCCATGCACCCCATAATATCACCATGGCCCTACATTAAATGGGGAATGGATATTGTGGGACCACTGCCTCGTGCCTCAGGAAACAGGGTCTACATGCTTGCCATGATAGACTATTTCTCCAAGTGGATAGAGGCGGAGGCGTTCCCCCAGGTCCTTGAGCGGCACGTAATTTCTTTCATCAAGCGGAACATCATATGTAGATTTGGTATCCCTTCAGAAATAATATGTGACAATGGTGCACAGTTTGTGTCTGACAGAACAAAAGCCTTTTGTGCCAGGTGGAACATCGCACTGTTCAAATCTACCCTCAGAAATCCTCAGTCAAACAGACAGACGGAAATCAGTACTAAAATTGTCATGGAGAACCTGAAAAAGAGACAGGAGTAAATATGGGGTAAATGCGCATATGAGCTTCCCCTTGCATTTTGGTTTGACAGAACCACCCCCAAAGTGGCCACAGGACAAACACCGTTCAGCCTAGTTTATGGAGCTGAAGCCGTGATCCCTTTTTAAATGGGAGTACCAACACATAGGTATGGTTGCATAACAGAAGATACGAATCAGGTGGAAATGGCTAGAAACCTAGACACTGTGGACGAACTAAGAACCAACGCTCAGATCAGAATGGCAGCTTACAAACAAACGGCTGACATGAGCTACAACCGAAACGTAAGGGTCAGAACTTTACAAATAGGAGACCTGGTGCTCAGAAAAGTGTTCATGAACACCAAGAACCGGCAGGCAGGAACGTTCGCCTACAAATGGGAAGGACCGTACCAGGTAGAAAGTGTGGTGGGTAATGGAGCATACAAACTCATGACTATGGAGGGGCAACTCATACATAAGCCCCGGAACATTACTCACCTGAAGGTGTACTACATTTAGGTTCCAGCTGCTGAACCACAAAAGCCTTATCCTCAGAAGGTACACAACTACAGGTACGATAAACTTTGAACTTGTGCCGTGATGTGACTCATATTTGAGCATATTTAGTCCCCGAATTATCCTCGTTCCCATGCTTTCAACCACATATTTGGGTCATTTATTATCTTTCGTTTCCCATTTTGCATATTTTTTGAGGTTTTATGTCCTTGGTAGGAGAGGATTGCTAACCTTGCATTTATGAAGCGAAATAGAGCTAAATAGATCGCATCTAATGACCAAGAATCAAAAAGAAGACCAGAGGCCTAAGTAGATAAATAAAGTGAAATGGGCAATGATGAAAAGATCCTTTCATCCCCAACACGATCCTTGCGGATTGTTAAGGAGCCAAACAAATGAACAACTCTGCCCAAGGATTCGAGCGGCCCGAGCCTGATCCGAGGGTACCAAAGTGCCAGGATCCGAGCGGCTTGATCCCAGAACGAGCGGATTGAAGCTATGATACGAGCTTCTCCTCCCTGATCCGAGCGAATACCATTACAGAACAGCCCGTGCCTCAGCACAGGACGAGCGGATCGTGGTGGGACTAGCAAAGACGATCCGCGCATGGCCCTCGGGAGTTGCATTTCCTCAAGTTTTCTTAGGGTCTTAATAGTCATTTAAGCCCTTAGTAACCCTAATCATTGTGCTTAATTTTAGTATAAATACCCCATTGTACTACCTAGATTATCATCAAGTTATAATCAACTCTTAGTAGTAGCTTAATCAATTCTTAATCCTCTCTTAAATCAGTCTTAATTTAGTTGTAATACATTTCTCAACATTAATCACATCTTAATCTTTCTTTAATCTCTCAATTGTTCTTCCTTTTATTTGGGTAATTAGAAGATTATTTGGGTTTATTTGGAGGATTGACAACCTTCTATCAATCATCAAGTACTTCTGTTATTCTTTGCTTTATTATTTGGATCATCTCCATAGGCATGATTCCTTTTTACCCTTGTTTAATTATTGTTAATCACTTTACTTTATTCATCATGTTTTGCTTTGTTAGTATGATTAACAACCTTATTAGCATGCTAAACATGATAATGAGTGAGTAGTTCATTAGCTAGGGTTAATGGGGAATTAGGGGAAGCAAACATGGGGATTGATCTATGCTTAATCTAATATGCTTTCATAATTAATTTGCTTGCTTGTTGTGATTTCAACCTACGCACATGTTATGTTTGATGAAATGCGAGCCTATGAATCCTTGTATTTTTTTTACCATCCCTTATCTTTTCAATGATGCTTGTAAGATATAAACCAACTCGAGCCTCATTAGACCATGCATAGAGTTGGATAGGAATAATTAAGTCGACTTGTAGGTGTTGTAGAGTCTAGACGACTCAGCTCCGGGACCCAAATCTTCCTAGGGATTGTAAGACATACACTAACTCGATCCCATCACAACAATAAGTGCTTGCATCTAATTGAGACCATGTTTGTATAATCTACTCCCATGAATCCCCTATGAACCCATGACACTCTAGTGCCTTTAATAATTTTATTGCAAACCCCTTTAATTACTTTACTTTGCTTTCATTAATTTAAACTCATCTTGTTGATTAGTTTAGACCACATCTCATCTCAACCCAATTTGCGACACCCTTAGACATAGCTACTTACAATTGAAAATCCTATATCAATATCCGTCCCTTGGGATCCAACCTTTACTTACCTCTTTGCTAAGAGTAGTTGGGGAAGTTATAAATATTGTTTTGGTTGGTAGCTTTTGACGACGAGTTTTAACCGGGCCAAAAATGGGGCCGTTTCCGGGGACGGTGTTCAATTGATTTGATTTTCATTAATTGTTTTTCGTTGTGTCTTTCTTTACCTTGGGGAAGTTAATCTCCTCAAGGTTGTTCAAACTGTTTTCGAGTTGTTTGATATTTTGCATGAGTAGGAGATCACAAGGTAATTTATTACCTATTGATTTCGAGATTGAAAGGACCTCAACAAACAATAGAAGAGTTACTAGAGGTAATCCAAGAGTTGTAGGTATTGGTGAGATTGTGGACATTCAGCCAAATAACATTGAGTCAACCAACCCTTTTGCAAGAGAAGGAGAGGATAACCCAATTCAAAACTGTAACACCCCCATACTCCAAGTGCCTTACCAGGACCACTCAGGTATGAAGATATTACCATCTCGGTTACCCGAGGCAATGATAATCAAATAAACAATGAAGAAACAACGTTTAAATATAAATACTTAGTGAAGAGTTACAATTCTCAAAACCAAACCAAAAGTGTAATACATGTTCTCAAACCGATCATTTCTTCGTTCTAACCGAAATGTAAAGAAACTACTAAGCTACAGCGGAAGACTCCTATCATCATGTCGTGGCAATCCCAGCTATCCCAGTACTCATCTCATACCTGCTCAATATCTGCTCACCATCCCCGAATGGATCACCGCAGGTTTACAAAACAATAACCGGGGTCAGTACTAATCACACAACTCAATATATATGAACAATAAGATAAACAGACGACTTAATCACACACACACAACCACACTAATTCCAATCACCTCAATCACCGATCGTCCACTTTGGACCAGCCCTTACCGATGGGGGACCGCAGCCGTACCCACCAAATCCCCGCTCCACATAGTGAGCGATAACCCTGTCCCTTAATGTGCACATCCCTTCTGTGGTGGGTTCTACAGAAGGCGAAACTAGGGCGTGAAGCCACTCCCGCAAGTGACCCCACTTAGCCGAGGACACTCCTCGAGAACCATAGACAACAATCACAATCACAATCACAACCGTCACAATACAATTACTATATCAAACAATCAATCTCAACACATCAACAATCATCCAATTATGGGACTAATACTGAGTAGGAAATCCTACCTGGAAAGCACACAATCAGACGGTCTCTACTGCTGTATCAAAAAGCTTCCTCAATGAAACCTCCTCCTAACATACAACACACAAATGCTACCAAATCACATACTACTCAAAAACCCCCAAATTCCTATATTAGGGTTTAACCAAATCAAAGGAAAGACAACAAAAAGGGTACATAGATCTTACCCTCGACGCAAGGATCTCAACGGTATAACCGACGATGAGAACCGACCTTCCAAACTCCGGGAATTGCTAACAATGCGATTAGGATTAAGAACGTACTTGCTTTCTCTCTTAAACAGTAAATTAGGTTTTGCAAAAGTGTTTAGAATAATGACGACGAAGGTTATATATCTTAATCGCATAATTAACAAAACCCGAGAAAACTCCCCGTAAAACCGGCTACTCGATCAAGTACCCAAGGTACTCGATCGAGTACCCCCTTACTCGATCGAGTATCCCAGCTACTCGATCGAGTACCCAACAGGTCAGAAACTTTTCTAAAACGCAACTTACCCTTACTCGACAGAGTAAGGCCTACTCGATAGAGTACCCAAAGACTCATAAATACGGAGTATTATAGTCTTCCCTCCTTAAAAGGAACTTCGTCCCCGAAGTTCAAACCACTGCTAAACAAAGGTACTCCCATAACACTCCCGACTCAACAACCAAAACAAAATTCAACATAAAACATGTTACTAACCCAACTCATCCCGACAAACATGCCGACACAACATATAAAAAGGGTGTAAAACTCTTAAAAACTGTTCGCGATCATCTCCTACCCCCCTAAAAGAAACAAGGTTACGTCCCCATAACCACACATACCTGATCAAAAAGAAAAGGGTAACGCTCTTTCATAGCTTCCTCTGGCTCCCATGTAGCTTCCTCAGTCTCGTGGTTAGACCAAAGGATCTTAAGCAAAACTGTCTCGCCACTCCTAGTTTTCCTAACCTTTCGGTCAAGAATCTGCTTAGGCACCTCAAGATATGATAAGGACTCATCTAGCTCTAAGCTCTCTGCCTCTAACACATGTGACGGGTCACTCACATACTTCCGCAGCTGCGATACATGAAACACATTATGCACTCTTTCTAACGCAGCTGGTAAAGCCAGACGATATGCAACTTCCCCAACTCGCTCTAAGATCTTATAAGGCCCTATAAACTTCTGACTTAGCTTGCCTTTCTTCCTAAATCTCATAACCCCACGCATAGGAGACACTTTCAACAGAACCTTGTCCCCAACTTGAAACTCTATGTCCCTGCGATGTAGATCTGCATAACTCTTTTGCCTATCCTGAGCTGCTCTCATCCGTTCCCTGATCATCTTAATCTGTTCCACCATCTCATGCACCATCTCTGGTCCTAAAACCACTTTGCCTCAAGACACTATCGTCCCAACAGATTGGACTCCTACATCTCCTCCCATACAAAGCCTCAAACGGTGCCATAC